>NC_141687.1:1915896269-1920696269 GCF_964263255.1 Lissotriton vulgaris | reverse complement strand
CTGCAGGAAATTTATCACATAACATTTTACCTAGACATTCACCTTTATCTAAAAGTAGGACTTGTTCCATACTATTAGGATCCAGAATTATGTTAAGTTTCCTCTGATCTTTCCATCCAAGAACAGATGAACCCTTCTTGGAAACATACAGTTTACAAAGTGCATTTCTAGTTTTAAATCTAAACATTAGGGGCCAGATGTAGGTAGGCATTTACCGGTCGGTAACGGCCGAATTCGGCCGTTACCGACCGGTAAATGCAATTTGAGATGTAGGGCCCTGTATTTTACAGAATCGGTAAATTTACCGATCGGTAAATTTACCGATTCTGTAAAATACCGAATCGGTATTTTTTCCGATTCGGTAAAATTGATATGTAGGTGGGACTCTTCTGAGTCCCACAAGCATTACAGAATCGGTATTTTACCATCAAATACTATTTGATGGTAAAATACCGATTCTGGTGTGCATGCACATGTGTGCATGCACACCTGTGCCATATGACAGGCAGACCTGCCCTTAGGGCAGGTATGCCTGCCACATGGCCCCCGAACCTTTTTTGGGGGTGCTAGAGGGTGTCAAAGTGACACCCCCTGCACCCTTGTCAGAATCGGTATTTACCGATTCGGTAAATACCGACCGGTAATGCCCCATTCATTCCTATGGGCTTCAAAGCCCATAGGAATGAATGGGGCATTACCGGTCGGTATTTACCGAATCGGTAAATACAGATATTTACCGATTCGGTAAAAGGAACATCTGGATGTTCCTACATATCCACCCCTCAGATTTACCGATTTTTAATTACCGAATCGGTAAAATTCGGTAATTAAAAATCGGTAAATCTCATTTACCTACATCTGGCCCCTGGTTCCTAAAACCTAAGAGATCAATTGGTTCACCAGTGTAACTCTCAGGAGCAACATCAGGTTGAAGTAGATCAGAACCAAGTTTCCTTACAAATTTATCAGACCATACTGCTTCATTTACAATGGTGAAAAGAGATCTAGAGTCTGCTGTATTGTGTATTTCAATACCTCCAATAGACATAGGACACATAGGTTTGTTAGAATAATTGGCATGTGAAATATTGAGGACTACTTTACTCATGAAACCTGGTGCAAAACAAGCTTCATCATCACTTTCCTCATTATTGGAAGAAGTGTGGCCTTCCTCAATAAATCTAATTTTATCTTTACTATATTTCTTAACATGGCAAACACTGCTGAAGTGACCAACTTTTTTGCAAACCGTACATCTTTGTCTTAAGGCAGGACAATTTTAGTTGTTAGCTAGATGAGGTTTGCTATCACATCAGTAACATCAGAATTGTTTTTCACTGGAATGACTACCTTTCTTAACAAAAGATTTAGAAGTGAGTTTAGATTTCTATTTGGGAGACATAATCTTCGCAACTGTTTCCTGTTGTACACTATCAGAACTCTCATTTTTGAGAGCTTTTGCACATCTAACAAACAATTCAGCTTTCCTAGCGATCGCCAGGACATCTTCAAGAGGGTTATCACCCTTTACCCATAATCTGTCTTGTATAGAAGAATCAAATGCATGCATGACCACTTGGTCTCTTATAAGTTCTTCTTCTATAGTACCAAAAAAACTACAATCTATGGCAAGTTTCTGAAGTACAGTAACAAAATCATCAAAAGATTCATTCTTAAGTTGTTTCCTTTGAAAGAATTTGAAACAAGTAACTCCAATACATACTTAAGGTGAAAAGTAAATATCTAAGGGCCCGATGTAGGTGGCAAATACCGGTCGGAAACGGCCGAATTCGGCCGTTTCCGACCGGTATTTGGCATCTTGAGATGTAGGGGGCCAGATTTTACAGATTCTGTAAAGTTACCGAATCGGTAAATTTACAGAATCTGTAAAATACCAAATCGGTATTTTTACCGAATCGGTAATTCCCAGATGTAGGTGGGACTCTTCTGAGTCCCAAAGGCCCTGAAAAATTCGGTATTTTACCACCCAATCCAATTGGGTGTTAAAATACCGATTTCAGGTGTGCATGCACATGTGTGCATGCACACCTAGCCATGTGACATACAGACATGCCCTTAGGGCATGTCTGTGTGCCACCTGGCGCACATGCCTATTTTTGGGGTGCCAGAGGGTGTCAAAGTGACACCCCCTGCACCCTTGCAAAATTCGGTATTTACCGATTCTGTAATTACAGAATCGGTATTTCCCATTGATTCCTATGGGCTTTAAGGCCCATAGGAATCAATGGGCAATACCGATTCGGTATTTACAGATTCGGTAAATACCGAATCTTAACGATTTGGTATTTACAGAATCTGTAATACCTACATCTCCCCCCTTCATATTTACCGACTCTTAAATACCGAATCGGTAAAATTCGGTATTTAAGAGTCGGTAAATATAAATTACCTACATCTGGCCCTAAATGTCTAATAGCTTGGTTAAAAATATTGTCATCACCAGACACTGTGTTTTTACTAAGTTTGTTGTATATTCTAAGACCTTCAGATCCTAAACTATGCATTAATAAACCTTGTTTTCTCTCAGCTGATAACTTATTTGCATGGTCAATAGTAGATAAAAAAATTGATAAAATACGCCTTCCACTGTATCCACGGAAAAGGAGGATCACCTGGAACACACATGAATTAATTGGGTGGATTTACAGTTATGTTAGTAGTTGGTGTAGAAATCTTATCTTAAGTGTATACAGCACTTAACCCCTGCGCACTGTTACTACTTGCGGAAAACCGCTACTCATTTATGAATACAACAACGCTTATAGAATTTCAACAGTAAGTGTATTTATAACATGTTTCCACAACAAATGTACTCTTTTGTTTTACACTGATAAACACAAAGTATGTTATTACATTTCAACACACAATATATACAATATAAACATAAGTAGATGTCGAATCTTTCATTTCTGGTGACTTTTTCTTTGTTATGCCCAATGCATTTCGAGCTCAATGGAGCTCTTCGTCGGGGGCCTGTGAAACTGAATATGATTTTCAGTTAGTAAATTCATTCAACTCATCATGGCATCACGAATCTTAAAGGTTTTACAAAGCAAAAAATGTATGGTAACATTCACTTCTAAAATACCCTTCACCAACACCACAGTGTGTGTGAAAAAAATCAAAAAGACAAACTCACTGAAGTCGCAATGAACCAGAAATCTCCTCTCCTAAAAGAAAGTAAAACACTAAAACAACCTCCATCTTTTCTTTTATTGTAAAGTCAACTACCCGACAAAAAAACCACAAAACGCTAACACAATCTCTTACCTTGAACACTCAAAGCACTGTGCTCAAACCAAAATCTCCAACACACCCAGTCGTCCCTCTTCTCCTGTGAATACATAGAAAACATCAGCTCTACTCCGGGATCCATAACCCTGAAACACTTATCGGCTCAACCACCATTGTTCCAGAAGCTCACCTCGCTAGTAACTCCTGAGTGTGCAAACCGTTTCCCTCTCTCGTTCAAACGCTCTCGCTATGGGAACCGCTGACAGCATGGATCAACCACACCCAGATCTTTAAAGTGGTAACCAATGTTCAACATTGAAAACGGACTAAAAAACGAACACCTACCAACTAAACCACGAACGCCATATTTAAAGAGCAAGATGACCCTAGTAAAACCAAGAATCACAAAGATGATAGCTATACACGTGTTTGAAATAAAATAAGCAAAATAATAATAATAATAAAGTGAACAGAAAAATGTTACCATTTAGTCGAATAATGAAACAACAAAATGCAGATAAATACAGTTAGATGCAGACATCAATCTCGTACAGCATTAAGGCGAAAGAGGAATCATAGAAAACATGATAAATCGATTTTCTCATTAAGACGTTTGGGTTCTTGTGTGACAAGATATCTTATCCAGTGAATTTCTCTTTGGAGGAGGGATCTGGATAGATCAACCCCCTTGTATGTTCTTACTACCTCTAGAATCGAAAACCTGATCTGGGCTATGCTGTGGTTATTTTCATTCCAGTGTTTGGCCAAATTACTCTTGACATTTTTGTTTCTTATTGTACTCTTATGTTCAGAAATCCTTGTTTTGAGTTTTCTTTCTGTTTTTCCTGTGTAAATTTTCCCGCAGGGACACTTTATGTAATAGATTAAGTTCTTGGAGTTACAATCCCCGTTGTATTGTAAAGTCAGTGCTTTACCCGTTTGAGGATGATGTAGCACTTTCCCTTCAATCACATTTGAACAATGGACGCAGTTTTGACATTTCTTCATGCCTCTATGAGTTGCTTCTGTGTCTCTTATGGGGGTCATCAGCAGTTCTTTTAGATTTTTTGATCTCTTGTAGGCAAAAATAGGCTTGTTTGCGAAAATCCCATTAAAATCAACTTCATTCTTTAGAAGGTCCCAATGTTTGTGTATGATGGTTTTTAGTTTCTGTGATACGGTAGAGAATTTGGATACAAACACATGTCTGTCCTGCGATTTCTTCGGTTTTTGCATCAAAAGGTTGTCCCTACTGTAAACTTCTATCCTGTCTCTTGCTTTCTTCAAAACATCATCAGGGTATACCCTATCTTTGTATCGTTGTTGTTGCAAATTGAGATTCTTTTCCAATTCATCATCATGTGAACAAATTCTTTTAATTCGCATGTATTGAGAAACTGGTAAGTTATTTTTAAAATTTTGTGGATGAAAGCTTTAATAGAATAGCGAATTGTTTACATCAGTGTCTTTTCTGTGTACTGTGGTTTTTATCTGAGAATCTTGAATGTTGATCAAAACGTCTAAGAATGGTAGTTCCTTTTCACTGATCACATATGTGAATTCAATGTGCTCTGAACATTGGTTTAGTCTTTCAATTTCAGATTCCAGACTTTGCTTAGTTCCTGACCACAGCACAAAGATGTCGTCAATGAACCTCCTATTTAGGGTTGCATGATCATTCCAGAACTTGTTGGTATAGATGTAATCAGCCTCAAATTTAGCCATAAAAGTAAAAGTTCCAAAATGAATACCTTCTTAGCTTTCACCGATGTTTGTTGTAGCAAGGCCCACTCCACGGCTTCCAATCCAGCTTGGTGAGGAATAGAAGTGTACAATGACTTGACGTCAATTGTGCACATTATTTGAATTTTCTCAACTTTCCTTCTTGTAACTCCTTAGAATATCTCTCAAGTTTCAAATTTAAATCCTCCAATGATTTGTCCCAGTCTGGGAGATATTCTAAGGAGTTACAAGAAGAAAAGTTGAGAAAATTCAAACGAGATACGTTGGATTATAAATCAAATGAAGTTTATACTTGGGCTGAAGTTTATGCCCAACGTAGAATCTTTCCAAAGAAGAAAGCAGCTACAACATCAGAAGAGAGTTTAGTCTCTGATAGTGAATTGAACACCAACAGACCTGCAGCTCAGACCCAAATAGTTGAAACTACTGCAAGTCAAACTCTAACTGATTCATCAAAAACATCTGATACCAGCCAGTCTTTTTTAGCCCAGGGAGGGGATGCGAGTCAACCACCAGGGAAACAACAGAAAAAGCCAGCAAGACAAGGAGAGGAGGTACAAGGGGTTCGAACAAGAAGCACGAAATAAATTTGGTAATGAATATATCCAAAACTCAACTGACCAAAGACGAACTAAGAGTTTTAAACAAAGGCTTAGGGTTCGTCCCTAGGTATGATACCAACAAACTTGAGAGCGAAGTAGCTTTTTACAAGTTCATGCGTGTTTTGAAACTCAGACATTTTTTTACCAACGTGGCACCACTTCAAACGGAAAAAGAAGAACCAGAATTTCTGGAATTTAAACCAAAATCTAAATTTCAAGCTCCGGTATCTCATAAAATCTTGGATGCGTTTGAAAACTCTGTCATCAATGATTTGGACAGTCTAAATTTGAGGAAATCGAAAAGGAAGAATCTATCAGTTTACGACAGGACAACCATCAAAGGACTTCAAGAAAACCAGAATATCTTCATACAAAAAGCTGACAAGGGAGGTGCCATAATAGTGATGGACAGAACAATGTACAATTCCAAAGTGAATGAACACGTATCAGATACCACAACCTATTTTGAACTGGAAAGAGATCCAACAGTTGAACTACAAACTACCCTCAATGAAATTTTGACCAAAGCATTGGAATTAGGACACATATCGACTACTACCAAACTATTTCTCACAGTTCAAAACCCGAGAAGACCGTCCCTCTACATGCTCCCGAAGGTGCATAAAAACCTTTTACATCCACCTATGCGCCCCATTGTGACCGGATGTGGTACTATTTTTGAACCACTCGGTCAGTATATTGACAAATTTTTGCAGCCATTTGTTCAGAAATGGCCATCGTACATAAAGGACACCAATGATTTTCTTTTGACATTAAAAAGCATCAACATCACCAGTTCAACAATAATGTGCACAATTGACGTCAAGTCATTGTACACTTCTATTCCTCACCAAGCTGGATTGGAAGCCGTGGAGTGGGCCTTGCTACAACAAACATCGGTGAAAGCTAAGAAGGTATTCATTTTGGAACTTTTACATTTTTGTTTGTATCATACTTATTTTCAATGGTCATCAAAGTTTTTTCTTCAACAGAATGGAACATCGATGGGATTTGCCGGGGCCCTGGCATATGCCAATACTTTTATGGCTAAATTTGAGGCTGATTACATCTATACCAACAAGTTCTGGAATGATCATGCAACCCTATATAGGAGGTTCATTGACGACATCTTTGTGCTGTGGTCAGGAACTAAGCAAAGTCTGGAATCTGAAATTGAAAGACTAAACCAATGTTCAGAGCACATTGAATTCACATATGTGATCAGTGAAAAGGAACTACCATTCTTAGACGTTTTGATCAACATTCAAGATTCTCAGATAAAAACCACAGTACACAGAAAAGACACTGATGTAAACAATTCGCTATTCTATCATAGCTTTCATCCACAAAATTTTAAAAATAACTTACCAGTTTCTCAATACATGCGAATTAAAAGAATTTGTTCACATGATGATGAATTGGAAAAGAATCTCAATTTGCAACAACAACGATACAAAGATAGGGGATACCCTGATGATGTTTTGAAGAAAGCAAGAGACAGGATAGAAGTTTACAGTAGGGACAACCTTTTGATGCAAAAACCGAAGAAATCGCAGGACAGACATGTGTTTGTATCCAAATTCTCTTCCGTATCACAGAAACTAAAAACCATCATACACAAACATTGGGACCTTCTAAAGAATGAAGTTGATTTTAATGGGATTTTCGCAAACAAGCCTATATTTGCCTACAAGAGATCAAAAAATCTAAAAGAACTGCTGATGACCCCCATAAGAGACACAGAAGCAACTCATAGAGGCATGAAGAAATGTCAAAACTGCGTCCATTGTTCAAATGTGATTGAAGGGAAAGTGCTACATCATCCTCAAACGGGTAAAGAACTGACTTTACAATACAACGGGGATTGTAACTCCAAGAACTTAATCTATTACATAAAGTGTCCCTGCGGGAAAATTTACACAGGAAAAACAGAAAGAAAACTCAAAACAAGGATTTCTGAACATAAGAGTACAATAAGAAACAAAAATGTCAAGAGTAATTTGGCCAAACACTAGAATGAAAATAACCACAGCATAGCCCAGATCAGGTTTTCGATTCTAGAGGTAGTAAGAGCATACGAGGGGGTTGATCTATCCAGATCCCTCCTCCAAAGAGAAATTCACTGGATAAGATATCTTGTCACACAAGAACCCAAAGGTCTTAATGAGAAAATCGATTTATCATGTTTTCTATGATTCCTCTTTCGCCTTAATGCTGTACGAGATTGATGTCTGCATCTAACTGTATTTATCTGCATTTTGTTGTTTCATTATTCGACTAAATGGTAACATTTTTCTGTTCACTTTATTATTATTATTATTTTTCTTATTTTATTTCAAACACGTGTATAGCTATCATCTTTGTGATTCTTGGTTTTACTAGGGTCATCTTGCTCTTTAAATATGGCGTTCGGGGTTTAGTTGGTAGGTGTTCGTTTTTTAGTCCGTTTTCAATGTTGAACATTGGTTACCACTTTAAAGATCTGGGTGTGGTTGATCCATGCTGTCAGCGGTTCCCATAGTGAGAGCGTTTGAACGAGAGAGGGAAACGGTTTGCACACTCAGGAGTTACTAGCGAGGTGAGGTTCTGGAACAATGGTGGTTGAGCCGATAAGTGTTTCAGGGTTATGGATCCCGGAGTAGAGCTGATGTTTTCTATGTATTCACAGGAGAAGAGGGACGACTGGGTGTGTTGGAGATTTTGGTTTGAGCACAGTGCTTTGAGTGTTCAAGGTAAGAGATTGTGTTAGCGTTTTGTGGTTTTTTTGTCAGGTAGTTGACTTTACAATAAAAGAAAAGATGGAGGTTGTTTTAGTGTTTTACTTTCTTTTAGGAGAGGAGATTTCTGGTTCATTGCGACTTCAGTGAGTTTGTCTTTTTGATTTTTTTCACACACACTGTGGTGTTGGTGAAGGGTATTTTAGAAGTGAATGTTACCATACATTTTTTGCTTTGTAAAACCTTTAAGATTCGTGATGCCATGATGAGTTGAATGAATTTACTAACTGAAAATCATATTCAGTTTCACAGGCGCCCGAGGAAGAGCTCCATTGAGCTCGAAATGCATTGGGCATAACAAAGAAAAAGTCACCAGAAATGAAAGATTCGACATCTACTTATGTTTATATTGTATATATTGTGTGTTGAAATGTAATAACATACTTTGTGTTTATCAGTGTAAAACAAAAGAGTACATTTGTTGTGGAAACATGTTATAAATACACTTACTGTTGAAATTCTATAAGCGTTGTTGTATTCATAAATGGGTAGCGGTTTTCCGCAAGTAGTAACAGTGCGCAGGGGTTAAGTGCTGTATACACTTAAGATAAGATTTCTATAGTCAGGCACGGAACAGGACAGACGTGCTACCTCAGCTGCACGCTTGGTTTAAATTTTAATAGACCGAAAACAAGTGAGATTACCAGAGTTTAAAAGCAGAGTGCTCCTCTAACCCCAATTCAGTAGTTGGTGTAGACCAACTACTAACATAGCATGGCAGAGCTATGTGTATTTTAAAGTTAAATGACGTAAGAGCTATAACAACCCTGCATAAATTCTACCATATACTTATACACCTTTATAAATCATAGAGTGAGAGACTCCTTTTAAAAAAAATAATAATGCAGATGAAAAACAGACACACGTATTCAAATATTTAACATCATAACATATGTGTGGGTAAATGTGACCAAAGTAAATAGTTTAAGAACTTGAGTTCAAAAGCTGTGCAAATCTACTTACTTCTTCGCATCAAACAATCAGAGCTGAAGATCAATAAAGAGGCTCACACTTTCAAGACTGTATGAATGAGCAAAGGTAAGTCTTGGAAGTTCAACCCAAATTAGAGAATATTCACACTTCACAGTCTGTGTGAATCGACGAGATGACAATTGTGAAGAACCAAATGCAAACAGATATAAACTGAACTTGGTTGGATGAATTCTGAGCCAAGTTCTGCAGATGCCGCGTTAACATTTTCACATAGATGGCACCACATGAAGCTTGCAGCAACAATTTGGCAGAATGAAATGTTTGTAAAATTGTGCAAACGCTGCGTATGAAAATAAAGTATCACTCTTTTACACGAAATGCACATCGGAAACTCACCGCCAACGCAGCTCGTCAGACTTCTTTCCTGAAATAGATTAACACAATGAAGGAGGTGCATTCCTCGAAGATGATGAAAAAAGTGTGGAGTTACGATGAAACAGCTAATACTTTTGCTGGAAGCAAACCGAAAGAAAATTTGGTCTAATGAAGTTCCTTTTGACGAAACGTCCTCAATTCTTTTGTCAATTTCAAGGAAATTAATGATTTCTGCGAATGCAAGGGTCCAGTCTGGCTGAGATCATCGCCATAAATCATGTAGTGAATCCAGGCTAAAGGTAAGAAGTTAAACTTGACTTTAATTATAAATCAGCCAGACAACGAACAGCAAGAGCCTCCAGAAGTCAACAGCTATCTTACAACGGACTCCTGGTCCGTTAACATTCAACGCTAAGCATTTCCAAACATTTTAATCCTACCATTTCCTCGTGGAGTCTCTGAGGCATGCAAGCCTCCACGAGGAAAGAAAAAGGGAAACACTACACTGAGTTGTAACAATGCATACCATTCCTCCGCAAGTCGGAACAACGACTTGCGGAGGGTGCAGAAGTTGTTGGATTTACAATCCAACACCTTCCCTACTGTTGCACATACTGGAGTTGGAATAGTAAATTATACTATTCCAACATCCAGCAACCCCCGTAGAGCAAGTCGTTGTTATGATTTGCGGGGTAATGGCATGTGGTGTTACAACGCGGTCATTGTAACGACCGTGTTGTATTTGCATGCAGGGAAAAACCATGCGAATAAAGTGGCACATTCCCAAAGAATAATTATTAACTGCCAATTTTGGGGGAAAAAAACACTAGTTACTTTGCTTCTGGGACAATAGGTTTCAGACAATCCCCAACAGTTCCTCAAACAAACATGCATATTAGAATCAAAAAGCATGATAGAATCAGTTGGTTAGACTGCTGATAACTTGCAAGCTTCCTTATTGATAGGCTCAAAGCCACCACTAAATATATTGGCTAATGCACTAACATTAGATTGACTAAGGGTTGTGAGAGTGGTGGTATGTGAGTGCTCTCAGTCATGAAAATTTACCCCAAACTTTAATGTCTTTAATAGCTAATATATTATAGTAGATAATATGCTGCATAGCTAAACACTTATGTGGTCCCAGAGGCGAGACCTGATGCATTGCAAATGCTTGTTTATTTCCTGCTGTCTTCATCTATACCACTGGTTGTGCCGTGGTGGCCTTCCAGTGTCACTCATCTGTGCCACTATTGAATATATTTCTATGTTGCCAATTGTAATAACTAATGTGGCAATTCTACAGTGTGACTGTTTGTTTGTGCCACAGTATTCTTTCTTCTCTGTTACTGATTATATACACCATTGTAGTCCTTTGATCTGCACAGGGACTGTGTTCATTGAGGAATAATGCCTACCTCATTAATAAGCCTAGGCACCGGAACTGGGGGTTCGTGGCGCAGCAGCACACACAAGTAACCATGCTGAAGTTCGGAAGGTGAACAAGAAGTAAAGGTGCTTTTAGATTTAGTTTTTATCTTGTCACAGACAGAAACTGTCAGACCCTGTCTTGTTAAAAATTTGTGTTGTTAAACCTGTAATCCTTAGGGTGGTCTTTTCAACTTTTTGCCTTTCGCCTCTCATTTTTTGCTAATTCCTGTTGTTGGTCTTAGGATTCTGAGCACTTTACAATTGCTAAACAGTGGTAAAGTGCATGTGCTTCTCCTCTAAATGTGATAACATTGGTGTATATCTGAATGCCATATTTGTTGTACTTGTAAGTCCCTCGTAAAGTGGTATACCATGTACCCAGGGTCTGTACTTCAAATGCTACTAGAGTGCTGGATTGTGCCACCCAAAGAGTAGCCTTTCAAACCTGTCTCAGGCCTGCTACTGCACTGCTTGTGTGTGCAGTTTATTGCCACTTCCACTGAACATTTAAAACAACTTGCCAGGCCTTAAACTTCCCTTTTATTACATATGTCACCCCTAGGGTAGGCTCCAAATACCTCTAAGGGCAGGGTGCTATGTAAGTAAAAGATAGGATATGTACCTTTATGTTTTACATGTCCTCTTAGTAAGAAACAGCCTAATTCATTTTTAACTTCTGTGAGGCCTACCCCTCCCATTGGCCAGGACTCGGAATTCATTAAGATTCTTTTAAGCTGTAATTCATGATCAAAGAAGAGTAGCTTTTTCGTGTTTGTTATGTATGGAATGGTAATTGTAAATCGTCTTTACTGATGAAGTTGGATTTAGCATTATTGTTTTACAAATGCCTCTTTTAGAATGTGAACATTTCTCTGCACTTACTGCTCCTTGTGCCTGACAGCCTGTCGCCAATACATGTCTGGGCTGGGTAACAGCTACACATTGTGCATTCCCTCTAGACTGCGATAAGCACATGAAGGTGAAGCTCATCTGCATTCTGAGCACTCATTTGCATTCACCGGCATTCTGATGGGTCTCCCTGGGCAGGAAAGGAATGGGAGTGGCTGACTCTTACACTTCAATAGGTAGTGTCCTGTCTACACTCAAAGCCCTACACTACCCCCCAGTGTTAGCCTGGCAGACATGACTGGGTTGAAAGGAATCCTTGTGCACTTCTGGGAATTCTGTGGAAGTCAACTTCTGCTTCAAAGGCATTTTTGGGTATAAGTACTGGGCCTCTGAACCCCTAAAAACTGACACTACTGGATCTTGACCTGAACCTCTATCAGAAGGACTGTTTTGCTGCTTAAAGAACTAATTTGGATGCTTTTCTAAAAGGACTGCTTTTCTGCTAGTTGCCCTGCAGCCTGCTGCTCCCTGTCTCTGCTGGAAGGATTCTGCATTCCCGCCAAGTGATCTCCAAGGGCTTGCTGGCTTGCCTCCTGTTCTTCTGAAGTGTCACAGACACAAATACTTCCTACAATTCGGTTGGTGCTGTTGGACTCTGCCTTCTGTGATTCCTGCCCTTGCCTGAAATGCCCATTCCAAGCTCTGTGCCTCAGGGTTTTGCAGCTGTTTTCATAAAACCAGTACATTGCGTTGACTGTGTGAGAAACTCCACTTGCATTGCCTTTCGATGCTGACGCAGAGGCTGCCTGACATCAAGGGTTCCACAGCCTGCACAGCTCGATGACAAGGCTCTGCATGTATCAATGACGATGCATTGCATTCAATTTAATGGAGCCTGCCTACAACGCAGGACCCCCTTTGCACGGCTCGAGGATGTCAATAGACTCTCGATTTCAACAAAAACTCCACTGGAGTTATTTCTTCAGCAGGACTTGGCTGGGTCTTGTAGCCAGCCTACCATTGATCGAGGTTAGCCTAAACATTGGATTTGCATTGGTCCTGCAAGTAATCTTTTGACTTCTAGTTACTTATAAGCACTAATGTTAGTCTATTCTTTAAAAAATTGCATCTTGACGGCTACTTATTAGATTTTTGTTGGCTCGGTCTCATTTTGCTCAGAAAAATATTCTCTATTTTTCAAAACCAGTGAGGAGCCTTTTTTGGTGTTTTTATTGTGTCATTGTGTGTGTGTGTGTGTGTGTGTGTGGTGCAAAAATACTTTACACATTGCCTTTGTGGATAGGCCTGACTGTTCTGTGCCAAGCTACCAGAGGGGGAGCACCCTTTCCCTTATTGTCTATTTTAGCTTATCCTGACTAGAGTGGTGGTTCTCACCTGGCTTGGTTGTATACCTCAGTTAACCAGGAATCTCAATTCTAACAGTTGTTTATTCTTTTAACGTAGATATATGTGTCTACTATTCTTTCTCCAACTGCAAAATGGGAGGATTTTGTAATGTGAACTACGTGACAATCTTTCTGAGTGTGAAAGGAAAGGCAGTAGGATACTAATTTTTTTATCTAACCCTCAAAACAAACTGTACAAGTATTTCAAAATATATCTTTTTACTTTATTTTATTTATTTATGTTTTTGGTCAATAAAAACCGTTACAGAATATTTCATTGATTAAATGTCATAAAATTTGATTATAAACTTATATTTCTGACAAATCTTTTAAAAAACGGTCATATAACCCCAAATTAAAAATGAATATTGAAATTACATTAATTCAGTTCTTGTATGGCCTCAACTTGAAAAACTCGCCATTTGGTGCATGACAGTGTTTCTCAGGGCTTTATGCGATTCCGTTTCCCAATGTGCAAGATAAGGGGCCCGATGTAGGTAATTACATTTTTACCACTTCTTAAATACTGAATGATACCAAATAGGTATTTTAGAAGTGGTAAAATAGAGGGGGGAGATGTAGGTAATACAGAATCGGAAAATACCGAATCGTTAAGATTCGGTATTTACCGATTCTGTAAATACCGATTCGGCAATGACCATTGATTCCAATGGACATTGAAGCCCATATGAATCAATGGGCATTACCGAATCGGTAAATACCGATTCGGTAAATACCGATTTCAGCAAGGGTGCAGGGGGTGTCACTTTGAAACCCTCTAGCACCCCAAATACAGGCATGTGTTCCATGTGGCACACAGACATGCCCTAAGGGCATGTCTGTCTGTCACATGGCATAGGTGTGCATGCACACATGTGCATGCACACCTGGATTCGGTATTTTACCACCCAATTGGATTGGGTGGTAAAATACCGAATCTGAAAGGCCTGTAGCACTGGAAACAGTGCTACCTACATTAGGAATTTTCCGAATTGGTAAAATTACCGATTCAGTATTTAACAGAATCGGTAAATTTACCGATTCTATAAAATATAGCCCCCTACATCTCAATCACCAAATACCGGTCGGTAACGGCCGAATTCGGCCGTTACCGACCGGAATTTGGTGACCTACATCGGGCCCTAAGTATTTAAAGTGCTATTGGGCTGAGGTACATTTTAATTCAAGTGTCTTCTTTCTCGTTGTCCTGTATTTTAAAGTGCATTGTCCTTGTTCTTTTGTTTTAATCGCTCTTTGAACACTGATTTCTCTAGATTTGACCTTCAGTTCTTCAGCTCAGCAAAATCATTGTTCTTCACTTGAACATTATGTAAACCCTTTGTTAAGGTGTAGATTCAATATACTTCCCAGTTAAAGTTCTTTATCGAGGTGCTAGTGCCCTAAATTGATTGCGCTAATGATTTCATGTTTACTTTTATAAATTTTATTCCCTTGGCTATATCAGCGGTATAGAGTAGCCACCCAGCTGTGCAGCCTTGCGTTTCCGAAGTGGCGGAGATTGTCATTAACCCCAGGAGGCTAACAACACGCTCCGCCACTTTGTCGTACATTTGGCCCCTAGTTTACGGAAAATGTTGCTAAAATCTTTAGCCCTAGCAACAAATTAAAGCTTTCAGGGTAAAACAAATAATAAAGCTCACTTAATAAATGTATACCCTCTACACAAGGGAATAAAATGACTTCCTTATTCTCCACAGTTCACTTCCACCTGATAGGAAGTAATAATTTGCCTTTCTCAAACTCCATTTCCTCACACTGTTTTCCTGGACTTTGCAACTGAGTCAATGACTATGGTACACATTTTATAGGTTTAAAATGTACTCTCGTCTACTATAGGACCTGTGGCCTTCGAAGTTCTACCCATTGCTTTCATTTCCCTTTCATCGTTAGTTACCTCAGAATGTAATTGCGTAGTGATATCAGGAGTAATAAAGAGAGACTTCGGGTGTAAAAGTGTCATTGAGGTGCATGATACCAGCCATCCCTTTTTGGAACTGGAAATTGAGTTGAAAAAGGGAGTGGACAATAAGAAAAAGGTCAAGTGAGCAGCAGCGAAATAAGCGTCAGACGTTAGTGTATAAATAGGACTGTGGGGGAAAAACAGAGAACAGAAAAAAGACGAGAGCAGTAGAAATTGCACGACAGCGAGTGGCAGTCTGTGAAAGACAACTGAAGAAAGAAGGGAATGGAGAAGATACGGTATGATTGGACAAGCGCGAAGAGAGAAAAGATAACTGGGCGAATAGGATGAGATAAGAGAAAATCGAGGGCGACTAAGAGAAAAGGAAAAGTATTGCAGGTGAATGAACAGATGGAAACGTCATAAAAAACAGGTAGGTAAAAGAGAGAGTGACAAAGAGAAAGAAACAGGTGAAGGAAAGGAGAATGGATATGGGACACTTTAGAATGAGTTTGGAGCGTAAATATGGAAGAAAGAAATAGGAGTGAGGGAGTGGAAAATCAGATAGAATGAAAAATAAAGAGTGAAGTATAGGGAAAAAGAATACATGATGCTGCTCTATCTTATCTCTACGATTCCTGAATATCAAAGGATGCGAGGCAGCTAAAACAAAGGTAAAGCAGCTCTCAGAATTAAGGATACAAGGGCGTGCTGCTGACCTTCTGCTGCCCTGGAAACCTTCTCCTTCTCATCCTATTGTAAAATATGCCACGGTTTAGTACTATAATTACATTGTATATGTCAATACCTTTTCTTCTTTCATGCTAATGAACTTTTAACATACATATGATTGCACATGTTAATGCTATGCAGATTGCTTTACTTTTTCACTGCAAGTAATGGTATATGGAACACCTAATTCAGTGAAATGTTGCTGACAGGTACTACTGTATTTTCAAAGCCTGCAGGCGCTTCATCCACAAATCATGATTACTCGCCCATTGCACAAAGATCATTCTCTCTGATGCCTTTTTAGAAAATGGCAAACAAAGTGATTAGCGTTTAGACAAGATCATTAATGAAGAGAATTAAACTGAAACATTGAGTCGGTGAAGGTCATCGAGTAGATGGCTTCTTCAAAACTCATGAGCCCAGTGATTAGTTAGCTGACCCAGGTGCATTATTTGGCCCGTTAAACCTATATTTAGTTTCAAGGGCATGGTTGTCAGGGATCAAGATTTTTCTTCCAGTCGAATTAGTCTATTTTTACATTAGACTGTCAAATAGTCCTCAAGGTGTGCAGTTGAAAAAAAATGTACAGAGCCTTAATAATTTTTGTTGAGAACTATCAGTCCTATTCTTGGACTAAAGTTAAACTTTGTAATAAAAATAAAAACACTTGATTGCATGTGAAACTTTAACTATTTATTGGTTAAACTGTATGAAATGTATGTCACACAGAATTTGGACAACAGGGTTATTGATAGTTGTGACCTTGAGAAATCACTAAGTTAAAAAAAAACTCTACTGGCCTCATTTAGAGTTTGATGATAATGGGGTATCTGCCAACAAGTGTATAATGTTAAATCCACTAACTTCCCAGTTTCCCAACATCTTTTAGGTTTTCATTATGAAGTACTGTGGTATCTATGGTTTAGAGTTTTAGGCTATCTACATTCTTTACTTGTCTCTATTGCTTAGAATGCCTCTTGGATTCTATGCTTCATGTTCTATCTGTTGTCAGTTATTGCCTGACTCCTGTTCCTTGCTGACGTGCTTCATGTATGCTGTGAAGGAGCTACATTAAAGAACCTCTATTCTTCACAAGTCTTCTCTCCGTATATCATTGAAGACAGAACTTAACATTTGGCAACGTTTGGGATCTTCTCCTTCACATCACCAGCATCCGCTGAAGCACTGGGAGGCTTTCTCGACATTTGGAGTGCGCTTGAACTTTTCCTTGAAGAAGCGCGCATACTCTTCATAAGGTCGTATAAAAAAACTTTATTTTCTGACAGTTCTTACCTGTCCAGCGCCACTTGATATTCGCTGCGCATATCAGTTTCTCGAGCGAGTTTCCGCTCGAGCGCCCTAAAGACTCCACGTTCCTGCCGCTCGAGCGACCCATAGCTCGAGCATTCCATCGAACGTACCCCTCCGAGTCTTCTCTTCCTGCCATCTTCGTCTCCTCCTCCCGTATGCTGTGAAGGAGCTACATTAAAGAACCTCTATTCTTCACAAGTCTTCTCTCCGTATATCATTGAAGACAGAACTTCACAAGTACCTTATAATGTGACTGGCAATTCTAGAACCTGGAGTTCCTATTAATGTCTAGTAACTTAAGGGCAATAAAATAAGGTAAATTATGAGTTCGACTCTTAAGGTTCAATAAAAAATAGGGATGGGGAATAGCAGGCAGAATCAGATTAATCACATCAGATTGTTATGTACGTTATGTGTGTTTGTAGAGGTATCCTGGCACTTTAGACAGGAGCATCCTGGTACTAAGACCAAGTGTATTACTGCAGTGTGAAAGAAGAGGCAGGAAACTTATGATTTTCAGGCGCTGGATTTGTTACCCACAGCGTCCGCAGTCAGAAGCAGCTGGCGAACCTGTAATCTTGTTAACCCCGAAACCAACAAGAACATTCTACTTTCCAGAGAAACAATTCTGGAATGTAAAAGAAATGACATCACCACAATATCGCCCTCTTTTACACAAAATACAAAAAATGCAACAACATAACAAATAAATAATGAAAACAAATAAAGGAAAACAAAATGAAAATAAGCTGCAGTTAAACAGCAACATGTGCACAAAGGAAGAAACAGTAACTGATAAATATCACTAAAGGTATTCCGCAAACGATCTAAAGGCGAATGAAGAAGTTATTCATTAAACTTGAAAGGTTTGGTGATAGTACGACTACTACTCCTCTGTTTGGAAAAAGAAACAAACAAAAGTGTTAATCACGACACCTGAAAGGTTTGGTGATAGATTGACCACTACTCTTCTGTTTGGGAAGATGAACAAAACTAGAGGAAGAACTGACATCAGTCATATCAGAAGAGGAGGAAGGAAGTAAAGGCTTGTGGGAATGCACCTTCACAACTCTTCCCCTGTTCCACCATTCATTCCTGTCCGTGCAAACAGAATTCTTGGTCACAACTTCAACTCTCACTGGTGCTTTCAATTTTGACTTCCCCTTCGCTACATATTTATTTATTTATTTTATTTAAAACACTTGTAAAGCGCGGCTGTCACCTGGCAGGTATCCTGGCGCTGAGAGCTTACTCCTGATCTAGAAGCAGTGGGAATCTGTTAAGGGGATAGACGTGGCGGGGAAACTAGGGGAAGAGCCATGTTTTGATTCGCTTCCTGAAAGGCAGGAGCTGTGGAATTTGACGAATGTCGGCGGGCAGACTGTTCCAAAGCTTAGCAGCCGCCACTCTGAAAGATCTTCCCCCGGTCCTTACCTTATTAAATCTGGGTACCGTCACAAGGCAGGCTGTAGCGGATCGTAGAGTTCTGGTGGGGATATACCAGGAAAACATTTGTTGTAGGGGTCTGGGGCCAGATCCGTGTAATGCCTTGAAGACCAAGCAGAGAGCCTTGAAAGCTACTCGTTGCTTCAAAGGAAGCCAATGTAGCTCTGCTAAAGCTGCTGTGGCCGAGGATCTCCTGGTCCAACCAAGGGCCAATTTGGCTGCTTCCGACTGGACTCGTTGGAGTCTGTCCAATAGTACAGCTGGAGACTCGAGCAGGAGAGCATTGCAGTAGTCAAGGCGACTAAGAATAGTACACCTGACTATCAATGCTCGAGCCTGGGCGGGGAGTAGTGGCAGGATTTTGCGCAATGAGCACATAAGGGCCGAGCAGGTAGAGACTGTTTTGGTTACCTGCGTTTCCATGCTAAGGTTGTTATTTAGCATGACACCCAGATTGCGGACACTGGTAACCGGTTGTGGTTTATCTGAGTTTTCCGGGGGCCAGAATTCCACAGGTAAAGGGCGGGGGATTCGGCTTCCGGGACAAAACAAAACCTCGGTTTTAGAGGAATTGAATTGGAGGGAATTCAAGTGCAACCAGCCTGCTGTGTCTCTTAGGCAATCATGAAAAGCTTCCATGGGGATTGAGTCTTCCCCCTCCCAAGAAAGAATGAGCTGGGTGTCGTCCGCATAGTTTACTGTTTCATTCTGTGGGTTTTGATTTGAGTAACCAATGGTTTTAAGTAAACATTAAAAAGGATCGGACTGATAGAAGAACCCTGGGGTACACCGTGAGGGACTGGGGAGAAAGCAGATTAAAAAGGGGGGAGGGATACAGCTTGTTTCCTATCTCTGAGGTATGAATGGAACCAGAGCAGGGCAGTGCCGTCAACCCCTACCTCTCTCAACCTCTTCAGCAGAATTACGTGGTTAACCGTATCGAATGCGGCAGACAGGCCCAGCAGGATCAAGGCTACTGCGTGGCCCCTGTCTGCACGCATACGAAGTTCTTCCATGGCTGTGAGCACTGCTGTTTCGGTGCCATGGGCTGGCCGAAATCCGAATTGGAAGTCGTCCAGAACGTGACTCTGCTCAAGATGTGTCGATAGACAGGAGCTGACCCAGCATTCCACCACTTTCGCTGGAAAGGGTAGAAGCGATATAGGTCGAAAGTTGGAAAGACACTCTGGGTTCAAGGATGGTTTTTTCAGCAACGGGGTGATGAGTGCTTGCTTCCAGGGGGTGGGAACGAAACCACAGCACAGAGATTGGTTACAGATCCTCCGGAGGGTGTGGAATAGTACAGTTCCACACGCTTTACAGGTTTTTGGAGGCAGTGGGTCCAGGGGGGACCCAGAGGTGATTCCAAGTGCCAGTCTCTCGAAATCATCTTCGGGGATAGGGGGAAAGGCCTGTAAACCTTCCCTAGGTGGACAGCCTGGACTCGGTGGATCACGGTTGGTGGTGTCGACTCCGGGGGAATTTAGATTATTTTGCGATGGGGAGTTGCCAGATTGTTTATGATGGTCTCGATTTTGTCCGTAAAGAACTGTGCGAGATTGTCACAGAGGGTCTGTGAGGGGGGATGGTTTTCTTGGCGCAATCAGGGTGAATGAGATTATCAAGGATCTGGAATATACTTTTCGAGCTATTAGCTGCGTTAACTATAGTGGAGCAGTAATAGGTCGATTTGCTCTCTTTGATGGCAGATTTGTATTCCAGGAGCTTATTTTTCCAGATGATTTTATTATTGTCACAGTATCCCTGTCTCCACTTCCTCTCAGCCTGTTTGCAGGCTAGTTTGAGAATTTTCAGGGAGTCATTATACCATGGAGCAGGTGCTCTGCCTTTAGGTTTACAATGTTTTAGTGGGGCAAGAGAGTCCGTGATGGATACTATCCTCGTGCTAAAGGCTCTGTAGTTGTATTCGACCGAGTTTGTTGGGGAGAAGCTTTCTTCCACATTGAAGACATTGGTGGTGGAACTCAGTTTTTCCAGAGCTTTCCAGTCTCTGTACGTAAATTCTGGTAGAACGCTTTTATTCAGCTTTCTAGTTTTTGTGCTGGAAATATAAAATTTAATAAGAGAATGATCCATGATTGGGATCTTTGACACAAACCCAATATCAACACACAGATCTGACCTAATGGGTTGCTCCCTATGCACCGCATCATACTGACTTTTCATTTTGGCTTGAAACTAAGTAACACAGGGTCTAACAATTTCATCCACACCCAACATACAATCACTTTTGGCTTGACACTCCCTCAACCATGCAGGACGCAACCTGAAGGCAGGTGGGCGCCCACATGATTTCAAATGGAGAAACAACAGAAACTGCATTGGGACAGGACCTATATGACCATAACAGTTCCTCCACAGCTTGACACAACTACACCTTGTTCTGTATAGCCCACTGTATGCATTCCACCAAAGTGCGGTTCATTTTCTCTACAAGCCCGTTTGCTTGTGGGTGATATAAGGCAACACATTTGTGTTTAATGGCATTTCTGTACAGAATTGTATTCATTCCCCTTGATACAAACTAGACCATATTGTCAGAGACAATCTCTTTGGGACCCCCTTCTCTTAAAAATGAATTACTGAGAAACTTGACAACACCAGAGATGTTGGGTTCTTCCACGAATTTCAGCACCCACCATTTAGTGTAATAGTCACAATTACAATAGAAAATTTGAATTTGCGTGGTAATATACTAAAAGGACTGATAAAATCAGTAGACAGTTTGAACCACACACACTCAGGCAAACTGACAGGTTGCAAGGAAACAGCTTCAGTTTTGAGGCCCGTATTGCTAGTGGCACACATGACACAAGGAATGATGGCAGTATCCATGCCCGGCCACCAAGTGTCTCTGATCCTTCTCTTGGTGATGGTCTGACCTAAATGACCCCTTGACCATACATCCTGAGCCTCTCAAACCAACAAGATGAACAAATGTATCACCACGTACCAGCATACCTTTTTTGTCGATAGAAAGTTCATCAGCAACCTTGAAAACAGCTTGCAAACAATGCGCTAAGGCTTTTTCTTTGGGCCACCCATCCATGACAAATTTCCTGGCGCATTAAAGTTCCACATCTTTTCCAGATTCATCAACCCACTTCTGTTCTGTGAAAGTAGTATCATGACACACATCAATACTACCAACATTTACAGGATAAAACGTAAAATTCAGGGAGGAGAGAGACAAATAATCTGCCCTCGTCTTCTTTCCACCACAAATGTATTCTACAGTGAAATTATACTGCAAAAGTTTAGAGCTTAACCTGGCAAACCTGGGCGTGTGATTTTTAATGACAGACACACCCAGAATGCTGACTAAAGGTTTGTGGCAGGTCCTGAGGGTAAACTTCCTCCCCAAATAAAACATTTAAATCGTCCAACCACCCAAGAACAACCCAAAGTTCTTTTTCAATAACCAAGAACACTTTTTTTTGTTTAACCTCAAAGACCTTGAGGCAAAACCAACAGTCATTTCAGATGAACCCTTAAGCTGAAAAATGGTGGCAACTAAACCATTGTTGCTCACATCGACAGTGATAATGCAGTCTTTGAAGGGATCAAATGGTGCAAGAACACCTGCCGACATAATCTCATTCTTCAAGGCTTGAAATTTATCCTAACACAATTCATCCCGCACAATTTATTTTTTTAACAGTTCTCTTAAATTAACAGTTTTTGCTGAAAATTTCTGAATAAACTTCGAGTAAAATTCACAGAGACCTAGAAAGGACGCAACATGCTCTTTGCTCTTGGGGGTACAGGCCTTAGGGATTTAATCGATTAAACCCAGCCAGGGCTCAACCCCCTTTTCAGAGATTACATGCCCCAAGTACTCAATGTCACTTTTTCCAAATTCACATTTGCTAGGGTTGGCAACAACCCGAAACATCTGTAGACTCTCCAACACAGCGTGCATGCATCTATCGTGTATTATAAGATCTTCACCAGCGACTAGTATATCGTCCTGGAATTTCACAACACCCTCAATTCCTTTTAGAACATTCTCAAGCACATGCTGAATAACGGAGGCCGCCGACGCTAAGCCAAAAGGCATTCTCTTGAATTGAAAAGTCCCCACCGGTGACACAAAAGCTGTGAGGTGACATGAAGATTCATCAAGCACGACCTGATGGTAGGCGGACGCTAAGTCAATTTTTTAACAGAACTTTGCACCAGAGAAAGCGCTGATGATGTCATCAATTCTGGGTAAAGGATGTGAATGTACCCAAATAGCTTTGTTAAGGCTCCTCGGGTCAATGCAGACTCTCAATTGGCCATTCTTCTTACTGCCAATAACTAAAGGAGTCAACCACAAAGAAGACTCAATCGGATCAATCACACCATCCATGCATATTTTTTTTTAAATGTTGGCTAACTCATCACAAACACTGAAAGGTACATTTCTTAATTTGTGCTTAACAGGAGTGACATCTCTTTGAACTTTGATCCTGTGTTTGTACCCTTTGACATTACCTAACTTGTCACTGAAAACTGAACCAAACATCCCAGTCCAATTTGAACTGTGATCAATAACCAAAGAAACCTGAACTCTCCTCCCAGGCCTAAGTGTCATTCCAAAAAGCAATTGGTGGTACCAACCAAGGATGTTTAAACCTTTCTTGGCAACGTACACTTTACCAAAAATAGTGCGAGTTTTAAACTTGAGATGACACTTAAAATACCCAAATAGTATAATCTTCCTCCCATAATAAGTAATAGGATTCCTGTGGAGTGGGAATAATTCCGGTTACCCCAAATCAATTGATGACATAGAATCATCAATGCCTGACCTCTCCGTGCATGCGCTTCACCACCTACGTGCCAAAACTAAAAAGCAGCCACGCTGGAACGCTGCTGAGAAGTGCTGTGCGCGTGCAGTTCGGAATGGTAGGTGAGTGTTCGAGTGACAAACTACACATTGGCACGCGCACACTGTAACGTTAACGTTTATCACATCTAATGTGCCATACTAATGTTCAAAATTTGGCGTACTCGACATGAAAGACACTAAGCTTCAAAGAAAGTCTTATACATAAACCCATAAAATGCACAATGATTGGCCTGTTGCTTCTGCATTCTTCATCTGTGACATGCTACATGTTCCATCTGTAAATGAGTTGCGGTAAATGAGTTGCGGTAGTACAGTGTTGCGTATGTTCCTCGCTGTGGCTAAAATTGTTGTCAAATTGTGATAGCGCAGTGTGAAAGAAGAGGCAGGAAACTTATGATCTTCAAAAACTGGATTTATTAGCCACAGCGTCCGCGGTCAGAAGAAACTGGCCAACCTGGAATCTTGTTAACCCGCAAACCAACAAGAACATTCTACATTGTAGAGAAACAATTCTGAAAAGTAAAAGAAACTACATCACCATACCAAGCTACTGAGCCCTATTGAAAAAGCCACATCTGGAAGACAACCTCTGGTGAACAGTTGCCGGTACTTAAAGGCTTTAAAAATGAGGTAGATTAAAGTCCTACCTCCTCATCTGGCCATTTGTATATGAGGAGTATGTGCAAATATGAGTCCAGCCAAGCAAAGGTGTCTGTTGGGATCAAGGAATGTGATGTGATTACTGAGATAGGCTGTGCTAGTGTAAGCCTTTGAAGCCTTGATAAATTTGAGCTAGTGGTTTGCAGTGCTCTGTATCGGCACTTAATTGTCAGCACAGCTACCTATTACAGTCTGCCATATGGTGGCGCTGTTATTTTAAGTCAGAGATGAGCACAACATGTTTATCAATTCAATATACATTGAGAATGACTAATACCTGCTGCCAAAGCCATTGTTTTAGCTTTTGGAGTCCTAAAATTGTCAGAATTGTAACACTTGTAGTAGTGCATGGACACTCACAAACTTTCTCTCGGGGGCTAAATTTACAGTGTGGTTCATGGCCGAGGGCCATACCAGTGGGGGTGGGGTCAGTGGGGGGGGGGCGGGGCTAGAGCAGAAACAAAAAAACCTGTGCCCATGTAGTTGAACACAGGCCCCTGCAGGGGACGCATTAGTCCACTGAGCCACCAGACCCGGCATACACTCATTAATCCATCAATCTCTGTCTATCTATCTATCTCTCTCTCTATCTCTCCCTCTCTCTCTTTATCTATCTCTCTTTTTTTATCTATCTCCATCTCTATCCCTCTCTCTCTATGTCTCTATCTATCTCCATGTATCTCTCTCAGTCTCTTTGTCTCTCTCTATCTCTATCCCTCTCTCTCTCTCTCTCTCTCTATCTCTCTATCTCTATATCTTTCTGTCTGTCTCTGTCTCTATCTGTCTTTGTCTCTATCTGTCTCTGTCCTTAACTGTCTCTGTCTTTCTCCATCTGTCTCTATCTGTATTGGTCTCTATCTGTATTTGTCTCTATCTGTCTCTGTCTGTCCCTGTCTCTCTAGGTCTCTATCTCTGTCTCTATTTGTCTCTATTTGTCTCTGTCTCTGTCTAGCCCTGTCTCTCTGTCTCTGTATCTATCTCTGTCTCTGTCTCTATCTCTATCTGTCTCTATCTCTGTCGGTCCTTGTCTGTCTCTATTTGTTGTTTCTATATGTCTCTGTCTCCATCTCACTGGCTCTATCTGTCTGTCTTTGTCTATCTCTATCTCTATCTCTATCTCTCTCTTTCTCTTTCTTTCTGTTTCTGTCTCCATCTGTCTCTGTCTCTAAATGTCTCTATCTTTATCTTTTTCTGAGTCAATCGGTCTCTGTCTGTCCCTGTCTCTCTCTCTCTCTCTCTCTATATATATATATATATATATATATATATATATATATATATATATATATATATATATATCTGTCTCTGTCTCTATCTGTATTTTTCTCTATCAATCTGTCTCTATCTGTCTCTGTCTGTCCCTGCCTCTCTCTGTCTCTGTCTCTAGATTGTGTATGAATGGATGAATGTGATTTGAATGACTGTGATATGGTTGAGTGGTGTAAATGTGTATATATTATTTTCTAAATGTGTTGTGTTCCTTTGATCTAATATATGCAATTTTCTCATGAATTTATGTAGTAACAATGTTTTATATTTAAAATGATTAAATGGCTATTGAATAGCAAAACTCTGGTTGAAATTAGTTTTTCTTCTGTTTGAGCTAAATTATTGTTTGAACAATTGTATCAGTTTAGGCATCTCTTCTTTGTTATATTGGTATAAGTGCTCAGCCTCACTGATTAGAGCCAGCTCTTTTTTGTTAATAGTTACTGTAATTGACAGCAGAAATGGGCAGTGTAAGCGGAAGTGGCCTGCTGACAAGAGCCTTGGCCCTTATTGACTTTTTTTACAAACTAAGCACTGCTCTGAAGGTGTGTTTATCGAGTTTGAAAAGAGCCTGTTTGTGCAGCAAAGGAAGCCAGGGAAGGTACCTGAGGTATGGGATGATGTAAGTGTGAACCTGACTCCTGAGTTCTGTATAGATGGAGGTGTCTTGTTAGAAGTGTGATGATCCTGGCATAGGGGGTGTTCCAGTAGTCCAGTTTGCTTGTGATGAAGGCTTGTGGGATGGTTCTGCACGTTCTGGTGGAGAGACATTTCAGCATTTTCTTCACCATGTTAACAGAGTGGAATCATAAGGTGCTGATGGTGAATTGATTGCCGATGATGATGCAGAGGTGCTTGCTGTGGTTAGTGGGTGTAGGACTGAATTCTAATGCCCACCAAGTGGAATCCCACAGAGAAGATTTAGCAAAAATCATTATTTCTGTCTTGTTTGTGTTCAGTTTCAGACAGTTGCTTTTCATCCAGTTGATGATTTCGGTCGTGCAGGCAGCAAACTTGCTAGGGGTGTTACATGTTTTGTCTGAGAGGGAGAATATCAGTTGTGTGTTATCGGCATAGGATAGGAGGTTGAGTTTGGGGACATGGATGTTGGTGCCAAGTGTGATTATGTACAGTTGAAGCAGGTCGGGCTGAGAGATGAGCTGTGCTTTACTCCACAGATGTGGTTGCAGGTATCGAGCAGGAGGGGGCCAAGCTTACTGACTGAGTATGACCTGTCAGGAAGGAGCATATGCAGTGTAGTGGTCTCTTGGGGGTGGGGTCTATGTAGTTATTTGATGAGGATTGGTGGGATACAGTGTAGACAGCATCAGAGAGGTCCAGTAGGATGACGTTTGCATACCTCCATTGTCCCTGATCATTTGGACATCATCTGTTGGGGTGATGAGGGCTGTTTCCATGCTGTGGTTTGGTCTAAATCCAGATTGAGTGGAGTTGACAAGGTGTTTTTAATTGTTTTAATTGAGGTGGTTGGGTAGGAAACATCTTCAGGAAATTGGCTGGGTAGGGTAGCAAGGAGCTGAATCTGTAATGTGCTTGTGTAGTTGGGTCCACAAACTCATTCTTGAGGAGGGGGAGTACTGTGGTGTGTTTCCAGGCATCTGTGTAGGAAACTTCAATGACGAAAGGGTTGAAGATTGGGATGAGTGCAAATCTTATAGATTGCAGTCCCTTTATAAAGATGTTGTGGGACTGGTGACAAAGGGGTCTTAAAGTGGATCGGTTGCATAGTGGAAGTGTTTCCTCTGTGGTGATGGTGGCCAGTAGACCTGGGCGTAAGACTACTCTACACTTGTGTAGGTTGCGCAACTACACATTACACAAATTGCATGAAGCACAGTGCTTGCTCGCGGTCCTCAATGTCAAGTTGGCAAACGCGAGTGTGGAAAATAAACCTCCCGGCAAGATTCTCAACGCGAGGTCAGGTTACTCATTGCGAATGGTCGCGTATGCTTGCGACCGATTGCGATGAAAAACTACCAGTCCGCATTGAGAAAGCTGCCGCTCGAGGACAAATCTACTCAAGCGGCAGAAAACGACTGCTTGCACTGATTGCACAGTGCGGACAAGCATTCAGCACTGTGCAATCGGTGCAAACTGCATTTTGCACAGTGCACTACACAGTTCGCGTAGCTACGTGTAGCTTGCGTAGTGCGAAGTGCACTTTGCGCAGCTACGCATAGCTCTACTACGCAAACTATGCACAGGGTTAGTGGCCAGGCCATGGCCATCAGTGTTAGTTTTGCATGGTCCAGATGGGGTGACTTGTTTCTAGGTCAGAGCGTCCGGTTGGATGTTGTAGTTGTTATATATGTTGGTTATCTTGTTGCAGAAGAACTGAGACAGTTTGGTGCAGAGGAGGTGATGCTGGTAAAGCTGGTTGCAGGGGAGGCAACATCTTTCACAATGGTGAAGAACTCTGCTGCTGGTATCATGCGGTTTGTGAGTATAGGGCATTTGGTGGTGTGAATACCGTCTGAGGGCAACTTTGATGATGGTCCTGTATTTGTTTTCTTGGCACACCCCCCCCTCTACGCTCTAGTTGGTTGTGTGGTGTTTGTCCTGAGCAGTCTGGATCTTTTGGTTTTGTTAGATTTCAAGGGTGCCCTGGTGTCACTGCAGGCAGTGATCCAGTTGTTGTGGTTGGAGATTGAGTCAGAGAGGCTGCTGTTGTGAGTGCACCTGTGCTCCAGGCGTTCGATAGACAATCAGGAGAGGCTACTCTAGAGCTGGATTTAGGCCCATCAGAAAAGCAAGTTCTATAACTTATTATAAATCAATTATTTTGACTTTGGCAAGTTGTTGGATTCATTCTACTAATATTTAAATGCTTTGAAGTATCATTTTACCTCACTCCTGTCAATAATTAGACTTTGTTAAAGTTTAATAAAGCCGCCCCATATTAGCCTATGGAGCTAATGCACTACAATAGTGAAAACAAAATTGGCAGTTTTTCCAGATCCCACGGCACAATCAGTCAGAAATCAGGATCTAGTATTCAAAATGGGGTCAAAAAGTGGAGGGACGCTGCAAAAAACCCTGGTTTCTCCTCAACCCCCACCTCCTCCTCCAAGCCAACACCCCAGGAGACTCAGCCCAGCCCTAGGAGAGATTCCCCGGGTTTTCAGGCTAGGGAGAAAATAAATAAAACAGTCTGTATAATTGTAGGGCCTACACTGCCTTACATACTCATGCTAAGGTCACTTCCTATTGGAAGCTGATCCATTTCCACAGTAACAGTACTCGTTTGAAACTGAAACTTCATTACAGCTGTCTTATTTTCATCCTCCCTTTTTAGTTTGGGGAGTGAGGTGCCCACCTCCTCCATTCTTTACGCACAGAGGTTACCCAACACTTGAGCAACCCCACCATCACCAGCAGGGTCAGGGGGCCTAAATTACTTTTGGATATGGAGGTCTGCCTTCCAAGCCAAGTACAGTGCTGCCATTAAGGCCAGCACCCAGCAGAGGTTTCTGACAGCTGTCAGAATTCGGAACCACACAGTAAGTTTTCCACTGACAGGTGGCTGAGCTGATTTAAGAGCAACTGTGGGTTCCTAAAATCTCTTCTGCTGTTTATTGTGGGGGTATACCATGTCCTGTGGCAGACATGCTTCTTCCACTCGCTCTTCTGTCAGTGAAGGGCACCCTGCTGGTTGACAGCTGCCTGACTGCTCAGGACTTCCTTTGGGTTAGACGGGGCAAAGCCTTACCAGTGCCAATTTTAGATTTCTCAGTCACTGGGACTTTCGTTAACAGTGGCTTCCCTTTCATCTTCTTTTTCCCTTTCTTTTGGGACCCCAGTCATTTAAGTGTAGGGAATGGCTCCCTAGGTACTTTGTGTTGGTGAGCTCCCTTGGTGACTGCCCCATCTGGGATCAGACCAATGCATGGGAGACCATTTCCTAAGATAATTCTAAGGGGGGGGGGGAGGTCAGAAATGACTACCACCCCAGGGGCACTATGGATAAGGGTGTGGTTGTGACTTCACTTGGGGCTACCCTTACTCTTGTTAACTCTACTGGTTTATACTGATCTGGGGACTCCAACCTGTCACTCACCATGGTGACAGGCACAGGTGTCTCTCAGGCCAGTGGTAGAGATATCATCCAACTGAATGGGGCAGAAAAGCCTACTCCGACCCCAGGGATCACCAGCTTACCATCTGGACCTATCTCACAGTACAATGCTACGAGGGCCTCCTCATCTGAGGAGTCATCCTCAAAGACTTCGCTGTGCAACTTAGTACTAACCACCTTCTTGGAACAGGTGGGGTCACCTCTGAAGTGACCCTACTGCTGACAGTCAGAACACACCTTGTTATTCAATGAAATTTTAGCCCTGGGTCTCCCTGAAGCTGATTATCAGAGTTGGGGTGAGATTTGTTCTCCTCCTCTTTAGGGTTCTGGGGTACTGATGGAGTCTCTGAGATGGGCTTACAACCTCCCTCCTTAAATTGTTGTGAGAATAACATCTCCTTCTTGGAGTCTCCCCTTTGGAACTTCTTGGGTACTCTTGTACCTACCCACTTATCAGCTGTCTCCCCAGTGTCCTGGGACCAGTGAACTAGATACTAGAATAACTTATCTGAGGTACAATTACTCAAAATGTGCTCCTTCGTGAACAGAGTATAGAGTCATTTATAGGTACTTACCTTGTTATCCTGTATTCAGCCCTCTAGTGAGTTTACTGAAATGTCTACAAAGTCCATCCAGCATTAAGTGCTAACTTTCTGGGTGTCCCTGAACTTCAGCTTGTACTGCTCTGGGGTGTGATCAAATTTCCGATCGGACATTGCTTCATGTAGGAGTTAGATTCTGCAGCTTACCCCTCTGGGGTCAGGAGCCTTCCCACCCAGCTATTAGGATCAACTCTCACAGGAGTGAACCCCAGTATTTGGAGTGAAACCTTCTCATCAAAAGGGCCGTTTTGAATGGTGTTAGCCCCCTATCAATATCATCGCCCTCCTGGTACTTGGGAATGATCCCCTTGGGAAGTTTGTGATCAAGCCCACCACCCATGGACATTTCGTCATCTTCCTCTTCTTCGCTGCCACCATTAATTCTTGCTTTTCCCTCTGCCCACTTCTCTTTAGCTAGGTCTAACTTCTTCTCTTCTAGAGCTTGGGAATCTAGCTGAGCCACCTGCTCTCTTTCTCTGAGGGGCACTAATGGGGCCCAAGTGAGGGAGCGTCCCATCTTGCTATTAACTGGATGTATAGACCTCATGCTAAAAGCAGTGGACAAGTTGCCATCATCCTCCTCTAAGAGGTTGTTGGAGATGTAATCCTTCCTCTCTCCTTAATTTCCTGGAGCTGACTAAGGCCCTTCATTTCTGCTTTTCAAATCTTGTAAACAGCAGGTTTTCCTTTGGACTTACGCTGTACTCTAAGTGCAACTACTGGGAGGTTTGTCAGGTTAGCTAGATCAAGCTCCATGGTATACTATTTTCGGGTCACCAAACCATTTGCAAATCAGAGCTAAAACAATTTAGAAAAATTAAAAATGTATTGATGACAGTTTAGTCCAAATGTAAACAATTTTAAAATCAGTTTTTGTTCTAAGTCAATTTACTGTATTTTTTAATATCTTTACTTAAATACTGTTTGGTGTGGTCAAAGACAAGTACTGAATCCTACTGCAGCCACCAAATGTTGGAAGGTGGTTTAGCACTAGGTTGCAGGTACGTACCTACAGCTAGTAATAACTCAAAACTCACAAAAAAGGTCCAGTCAGGTTCTCAATAAATGAATCCTTGCTCAACCGTTGGTAGCTTGTCTGGTGGGTAAAGCATTTCAAAAATACCACTACAGTAAATAAATAAGTCACATATTCAATAAAAATCCAACACCAATTTATAAAAATAGGAAATATTTTTATGATTAAAATGACACCAACATAACTACAAAACAAGGTTGGGAACCAGAGATATGAATATATAAAGCTTAAAAGTAAAATTAGCACTAAGAAGCAAATAGCACTCAAAGAGTCAAAAAAAGTTTGCTCTTGACTGGGACAAAGTCAAGAGTTCTGGATGCCCACAATGTAAACTTTTACTATTACTTCCAGAAGTGTTTCTTGATGCAGGAAAGCGTTCCACAGCACCAGCCAAGGGTTCAGAGCATCTGGTTTGCCTCTTGGGGTATGCTGCTACAGCTCCCAAAATGCACCTGGTCAATCCAGGTAAATTCCAAGTGAAGCTTATCATTTGGAGTCCTTCTTGTTGCTGATGCTGCAGGTAGCCCTTCCAAGCACTTTTCCACCTGTTGCTGATCCATATCCTTTAAGGCAAGCAAAGTCCTTTTGTTGTGAAGCCTTGTGAGTGCAGCCGGTGCAACTCACTAGAATACTACAGATTATCCAGAACTCAACAGTTAACTTCTGACACAGAACTTACATCACACCACAACTCATGTAACTCCACAGACTCCCGATACACAGAAGAGCTAAATTCAAACGTCTCATATGCACATTCAAGGCAATACGCAATTCAGGCCGGACCTACCTGAACAGTTGCATCTCCTTCCACCATCTACTTTGATGTCCCCTACTTGCACACATTACACATATACATAGACCATATCAGAAGCAGGCCTGGGTGTGAAATTCCGCTCCGCTGGTGGATTTTGCAGAGTTTTTCCCACTCCGTGCTCGCGTAGAGCATGGAGTTCTGAAGAACTCTGCTCCGCACAGCGGAGAAGAGGTTTTATCTTTTTTGCGCTTGCTAACTTTAAGTTGGAGAGCAAGGAAAATCTTACTCCAGGCGAGATTTCACAATGTGGGTGGATGACCGCTACAGCTCAAGTTTGAAAACCTTCCATTTGCATTGAGGAAGATTCTGCTTGAGTAGCAAATCTACTTGAGCAGCAGAAATAAGTAGCTCCCTCTTGTGCTGTGCATAGTGCCATTCGTGCTGGTTTTCCAGCGTGGTACAAATACTCCCCGCTACAAATCAGAGCGACCGGCAACTCCTAACGCACTCTGCCTCTTGCGGAACTCCACATAGCACGGCAGAGTTTTTTGGTCAATTTGCAGAGTTCCCATGCCTAAACAAAAGGACGGCATTCAACTAGATCACTTCTAAAGCACGGAACGACTTTCCGCTCCACATCAAAGCCTACACCTGAAAACCTTGCTTTTCAGTTAACTAACCTACCATTGGTAGGACTAGGCACAATCACCTGCTCAAAGCCAAGTTATGTGAAGATGAAAAATAGTGTATCGAGTAAGGAGTGACGTTCTGGAGGATGGGCAAACTGTAAGATGAGTGCCTATAGGCCAAGTCTGATGTCCTATATGGAAGACACCCAAATTCGGGTATCAATGACTCAGAACCAGGAGCCATCTAGGTGAAACATTTCTGGACTCTGTCCAACTGGGAAAGAATTGATGGCACTTTCTCCTCCTGCTGCACCAGAAGATATATGAACACTAAAGGAATAATTCACAACCTCCACATTAGACTAGTGTGGTCGGGTGCACCTGCTAAACATAGCCATTTCTTCTATTGTTTGTCCTAAATTAACCTGTGCTCAACACTCTGGTAGCTTGACACAGAGCAGTCAGACGTAACTTAGAGGTAATTATTAAAGAATCTATACAGCATTTCAAACAGTAATGAAGTAAAACACAATACAAGACAAATCTCTCACCAATTTAAAAAAATGTAATAAATTATTAAAGACCAAAATGAGAAAAAAACAATTAGGAGAACCAGAGTTATGTAGTTTTATATATTTATTTGAAAATAGTGCCAAAAAGCACAAAACCCCAAATGTGTATACCTGGTCCCACTGGACTGGCTGGGGTGCAGCATGTGGGGGTGAGCCTGTGCTACCCTAAACTGTCCTTCCCTTTTCTGAGACCAGTTTGGCTTATCCCCCTCATCCGGCCTTTTGCTCTGCAGCTTCCAGTTCTCCTCCCACAGAAAATCCTTTCTGTCTAGTCAGGCCAATTCACACCTCCTTACGACAGCTTGGCTCAGACTGTCTGAGGCTGGCCAATTAGATCAGGGCTGCTGGAAGGCTGAATTTTGGCTTACACAAAAGAAAGTTCTATATCTTATTTCTGTGATGATTATAATAATTCTAACAGTGACTCGTTATTCGTTTTATTTTAACTATCATTTTGATACCTTGAAGTATACTTTTAGCTTCTTTCATTCGATAGATATACTTTAATAGGCATTTTCATGTTAGCTTATGAAGCTGTTGTGCTACAATGAGGAATAACTAAACTGGCAGTTTTTCCCTCACTAGGGCATATAAAAGATATTTTATAATGTCCCTTCTTATAGTTACAAAGCTCCCCTGGGGCACCTACGGGTGCCTTAGCAGTGACTTATGTGTAAGAATAAGGTAGTGTCAGGTCTTGGAAGAACCTTTGATTCCAAAGTCAATTTATAATTTTCATATAATTGTAAGGTGAAGGCAGCCTTAAAAGCAGGGCTGCCTTTAAAATGACAGCAGGCAACACAATAGTGCACACTTAAGTGCAGTTAGTTGGCTGGGCCTCTAGACCTACATGCGCTAGTATATACTAGAGACTTACAGCTAGGTTGTCAGTACAAATAGTAATTGAAACTAGTTAACATATACCTTATATTATCCGAGCACTGGCCCTGGGTCTGGCAAGCAGAGCCCAGTGCATAGGCAAAGGCAGTACCCACAGTAGCTCCTCCTTAGAGTGGGCCAGCAGGCGTCGAGATGACAACTGAAGATTAAGTCTGAAAAGGCTAGCACACGCTTCAGGTAGGAAAATGCCACCCCATTAAAGCAGTATACAAAAATGTGATGGACCGAATGTTTGATTTGATATGAGCCCCTAGTAAATATTTGGAGCAGTATCCCAGTTTATCAGTATTTTGCAAACCATGCCACCCCAATTTTGTCCCACCCATAGGCAAATCAGTCTTGACCCTGCTCCAATGGAAACGTTCCAGTTTGAACATACCCGTCACACTTGGGGCAACACGCTAGTATACAAAAAAGTCATGGATGGAATGCTTGACTTAATCTCAGCCACTGGTAATTACTCGAGCCGCATACCAATCCATTGTTATTTTGCACACCATTCCAGTTTAGGTCCAGCCATATGCAAATCAGTTTTGACCCTGCTCTAATGGGAACAGTCCAGCTCAAATTGACAAGCCAGGTCCTCCCTGAACCAAAACACAAGCAAACCTGGGCCACTTTAGATCTAGTTAGGGCTCATCAGCCAGGTATAGCATGCTTCCAGTGCACAGTAAGTGCATTCTTCAATAGCGAACATTGGCATGGACCCCCAGAGACATCCCTCTGCAGGCAGGTGCAGGTGCAGTCACTTACTGCACCCACCTTCTGGAAGATCTCTGTTCCCCTTTGAAAGGCAGGCCACCTGCACAGTGAAAGGTGGACCGGTAGCTTCAAACCACCAGTAACCTTGCACCAATGCACAGGTCGAGGGCGGATACGAGTTTTCCGCTGCAAGGGGCTCTGTGGGGGGGGGGGGGCAGTACATTATCTGTAATGAGGCACAATGATCCATCTGCACCAGGCTCATACAGTCAAAATGATGCTTCTGTGCACAGGCGTACAGTGAGCTTTTTAAATATTACATGGCTCCAGGTGCGCTACTATTTCTGTCCAGTTGCAATATTCGGGTCCTTCATGCCTGGTGTATTTCTGCAGAAAGGGCTTAGGAATTATGTCCAGAGCCTGCCTAGGCTTGAACGAGGGCTTCTCTTCTCTTTGTAAGATGAACAGCAGATGAACCGACCGGGAAAGTGGATGACACTCAGTGAAGTACTGGGATTAAAGAGAACAAGATGAAAGTACTTCAATGACATTTCATTGTATACTAAAGACAGTTTGAGTATTCCAACTAGCGTGCGCGCTCTGTTTACCCGCGTAAAAAATAAACACCAATCCCTTCTAATCATTAGGTTAGGCAGATCCTGCGCCCAATTTACGGTGACAAAAGCAGCAAACACGTGCCTTCTCTCCTCTGTAAATGCATCAATCCCAAACCGCAGGCATCTGCTAGATCCATACGTAACGACCACACTCCTTTACAAACGTGTTCCTTCTTTAAACATTGGAAGGTTTGGTGGAGGGATGCTCACTGGGAGAGACAAAGAACACATCAGTCAATAGTAGTGCGATTCTAAAGTCATTTTCCCAGACTGTAGCTCACACTCCGCCCTCGGCTGGGACTCGTGCTCGCAGAATCATAGACGAGAAATAAACATTCCGGTGGCTTGAGTCCTATATTAATTTAATTTACAAAAAGCTCACTTACATTTTAGTTATTTTGATTTCTCTAAGGCTTAATTAGTAGTGGTTGTCTTCGTCGATTACAAGGTGTGTTGCTTATTTATATCTACCTGTCACTATTAATAACCCGACTATAACATGCATTAATATTAACCGATCCGGACAGACTCTGAATAGTTTTCCTACTTAACAAGAATGAACGCATTAATTGCATAGCAAATGCTTTTCTAAGAGCTGCGAGGAATAGTTACCAGCAGGTACAGCGAGATGAAGTAATATTCTGAAGATGAGAGTGCCTCGGGAGGCAAGGTCTTGGGATGACTGCAGAGAATAGCTTTTCCCAGCCTTTTGAGATTTGCAAAGGATACCGCAACAATAACGGCTGAAGCGCTCCTTTTATTGATATTTGAGTGACATGACTACATGAAAGATATTGAAGGAGAACTTACTTTTTTTACTGCACGCTTCAAAGTTATTGAACAGCAATGACGTAATTCACCTCAGACTAAGAGCAGAAACCCCCCCACCAGTCAAGATGATGCCACATTTTTTGCCAGGTAGACTCAAACATCCGCACCGCATGTTTACGGTACCAGACTGGCCAGCGTCCTCCGAGGGAACAGTAACTGAGATACACGTATTTATGTTCAATCTGGGCACGAAGATGGGAACGGGCTGGAAAATGTAAGTAATACATGTAGTTTTGGGTGTTTAGAAGAGATTTTTACACAATTATTCTGCTATATCAGACTTTACCTGTTTGGTTAGGTCACTTAAAATGAATTCAAAAAGAATATATATAGAGGCTTTCGGTCAGCTTCTCTCAGCCATTGCTCTATTGAAGAGTTTTTCACTTCTGGCTCTGTACATAGGGGCTCATTACGATGGCGGGTGGACCTGAGTCCGCCCGCCATTGTTGTGGTGGTGGTCAGTCATGCAGCGGTTCTACCACTGAAATTACAATGCGCCCGCAAGTATGGCGGGAACATCCTGGGGATTTAACATTGCAGACGGTGCTGCTGGCTGCAGCACTGTTTGCCGTGTTAAATTGTCATTCAGTGCATTTCCCTGCACTACGTGGCAGGCCCCACGCGACACCTGTCAAACAGTGTAGGGAAATGCAGGGGGGTACCATGGGTATCCCCCAGTGCAGCAACACCTCTCCCCAAGACAAGGGGGGTCTGCAACGGGCCCCAACCCAATCCCTGCCAGCCTTTCCATGGCGGTTTCCCCACCATGAAAAGGCTGGCTGAGACCAGCATTGTGATCTGGCATACAATGCCTGCTAGGCACAGCCATCATTCACCTCCATCTGTCCGCTCTGCTAGGCAAGCGCAGTGATGGTCTGTGGCGGAAGCGTAGCGGGCGTCTTTGCGCCCGCCATGCTTGTGTAACTATTCCCCGCCGTCGTAATGTGGCGGGGGGACATTGCCAGTCAGATGGCGGAGGGCCTGTCACCGCATGGCTAGCTCCTTCCGCCATCCTAATGAGCCCCATAGTTCGTATAAATAGAGATGTCACTGAGTCAGCTCTCTTGACACATCGATTTTATTTTCAGGGACTTTCCCATATTAGGTCAGCTGATCAGACATTGTTTGGAGAATCATGCACTGTAAGTGATGACATTTTGTCTGTTTACATGTTAGTGTGCATTGGGAGGGCAGCAACCGAGTGGTAAAGTAGCCCTTCATTTAATTTACATGAAAGGATATGTTTAGGCAGCTTACATTATCTCAGTTCTTTAGTTTGCATGAGGGCAGCAGTTCTGCAGATTCATCTATTTTGAACAATCACAAACAGAAATGATCATTTCAAAAAGGTATTTGCAGCACACATAGAAAAAGGAAAAATATGGACAAAATAAAAGAATTTCTCCTCAGTGCGCCTAGCTTATGCCTCTCCTGGGGAGGCGTAGGAATCTAAAACATTTGCAGGTTTACAAATCCTTGTAAATCTTGGAATGTGTTGGGTTCCATGGATGTTGCATAGCAGCACACATGAACTCCCCATTTACTCAGAGTAATGCATGAAAACGGGCCATATTTACAAGGCCATGAAAAGCCATGCAGGATGGCTTTACGTTTGTAACAAGAACAATGTCTCAACCGGTGATATTTAATTAGGCTATTTAATAAGCATGCACATAAAATTGCAAAAGGACGGACAAGGGAGACTCCAAAGTTAAAGAGAGTGCCAGAGCAAATTGGAAAACAGTTGTATCAGCACTGTCTACATCGAATGTAAGCATAACCTGAAAACACTTTGTGCACATTAGTGCTTGTGACACGCGAGGTGGTCAACACAAGTGACAAGTGACACTGCGATAAATGGTGCAGGGTTAACAATTGTGCACATATTTACAAGGTACTTTTAGGGTCACAATAAATTATTTACAAGAGTTTTACAGAAGTTTGTGAACCAGAAACACGCTCCAAATGTTGCGCTGGAGAGTCAATGGCGTTTCAACCCTTGGATAATCAGGGTCATCTTCAGGACCAGGTTAGCGTTTTGTAGGTGCTGCAATGGTAGAGAACCAGGAAGGGTGACTCACTGGTCACGGGACAAGGCCTAACGTTGTAAATGAACTGCCAGCCAGAGTATCAATTGAAAAGTGATATACAACATGTGGATTGGCGTCTCAGGATAAGGACTGGTTGGCGGTATCACACAGGCGACCTGTGTGTGAAGGAGGGGAAGGGAGTCAGCCGGGGATCGAGATACAATCAGGCTGAGAGGGGCCGTAGTTACGGCAGTGGAGGGCAAACTGGTGCTGGCAGTTAAGTGGATTCAGGAAAGGGGGTGGTGATGGACAGAGTATCTGAATTAAGCAGAACACTCCTACCCAGTCCAAAGATCAGGGCTTGATCCATCACCGTTTTTTAGCTCACTGCACCATCCCAGCTCAGAACCTGGCTACATGCAAATTAGTCTGTCCCTGGCCCAGTGCATCATGGGAACAGGGCAGACCAAACTACCAAGCCAATTCTTATACTGTTAAGTGGAGGCATCCGGGGGCAGGAGGTTAAGTCGTCGCGTTGGCAGTCATTTCGAGGTCCGGAATATATGAAGACTATTAAGTGTGAAATATTTTTATATTTAAAAGAAAAATAATGTATTAACATATTGTACAGATGTATTCCATTATTTAATTTATATTTTACGATTTTATAACATTTTAACTAACATTTTTTACATATTCAAAATTTTTATTCATAACATTTATTCAACATTTTTACATTATATCCCAAACATTTTTATGGAGAGATTGCCTTTTTTTGTTTCATTTAGAGGCCACTTTTTAACTATTAGTTTCTATTTTGTAATTACTTGTGTTATTTTAAATCTATTTTCCCAGAACCAGGTTGTGGTGAGATGCTATTTGTTGGAACATGCCATCCCTTTTTTAAGGATTTTCTAAGGGTTTTGAAGGTGGGGTTTTAGTGGAGAGGTCTATATGTTAGTAAAAGTGTTTTTTGTGGCTTTTTGGTATATTTAGAAGTATTATTATTATTATTATTATTATACTAATTTGTTGAGCGCAACAAATCATCTCCAGGGGGATCTCTTGGCGCTGTAGAAGTGAGTACTAATAAGCAGAAAATCCTAGAACAGCCAGGTTTATAGCAGTTTCTTAAATCTAGACAGATCGGCACAGGCCTGGATCTCCTCTGGAAGACTGTTCCAGTGGCTGGGAGCTAGATGAGAGAAAGCTCGACCACACATTTTAGCCTTGTTTATTCTCTGCTTGCATAAGAGATTGCGATTACTGGATCTTAGCTGCCGCACGGGTCGATACAGGGCTAGTTTCTGTTTAAAAATAGGCAGGGCCTGTCCCCTTTAAAGACTTGAAGACCATACATAGCATCTTGAAGATGGCTCGTTTCCTAATCAGAAGCCAGTGTAATTGGCTCACGAGGAGTAAGGAGGGGATGCACACCGGGTTGTTGGGGGGGAGACAGGCTGCAGTGTTTTGTACCACCTGTAATTTAGACAGTAGGTCTTCCCTTATTACAACGAGCAAAGAGTTGGCATAATCCTGGGATTATAAAGATCTTCCCTTGGATCCCACTGTCGGCAAGAAAAACCCTCATTCAGTCACTCTTGGTCAGTCGACTGGGATCCTGATGCCTACATTATTGGGCCAGTTTTTTGGGGAAGGGGCCTCTCCCAGCTCTGCAGGCCACCAGTCGGGGGTCCATATTTCCTCAGCCCTCCCGAACAGCAGTATCTCTGTTTTAGTGGAATTAATCTGTAGGAAGTTCTTTCTCATCCATATCGCAATATTGGCCATGAAGTTTTTGAATTTTGATTGAGTTGCTGCAAAGTCATCCTCTATGGGGACAATCACCTGCTTGTCATCAGCATACGACATGGTCTCAAACCCACAGCTTCCGATTACTTCAGCCAAGGGGGCCACATACACATTAAACTAGGTGGGACTCAAAACAGATCCCTGTTGGACTCCCCTAGCCACTAATGAGGTCTGTGACATGAAGGAATCTAGCTGAACGCATTGAGTTTGGTCTGATAGATAACTTTATATCCATTCAAGGGCCATACCTCTGACACCAATCCCTCGCAGCTTATCCAGCAGGATCTTATGGGAGATGGTGTCAAAGGCTGCCGACAGTTCAAGGAGGACTAACATCAGTGGGGTCCCCCTGTCCAGTAACAACCTAAAAACCAACTAAAAGTATTAATAGCAGTGTTTTTTGATAGTTGGTAGTTTTGTGTTTTTACACACTATTTTAGGTATGTATAGTTATGTTATGTTTAATTGTGTTATATTATTTATATTTTGATTTTTAAGTGGAATATGTATGTATTTTGAGGAATGAAATTTGTTTTGCGGGTTGGTTTTTGTACTTTACTTTACAGTGTAGTTTTTGTTCATGAACGTCTCCCATGGACATTAGAAGTTTACTTTTTTTTTAAAAGTAAATCAATGTCCGTTTTTAATACAGAAATTGATTTCCTTTTTAAAAAACTCTCCTTTGTTATTTAGAAAAAATTTGAATTTATAATTGTAGCATGTTGTATATTCATTTGGTTTGTTTGCTACGTTTAGGGGCAATTTGTCTAAAAGATTGTTCCATTTGTAGTTGTTGGTAGATTTGCTCTTATTGTAATGCTTCTATGAATTTAGAGAGTGTAGGTTGGGTTCTGCCTAGTGTGGATTGGAAAGCATTGTGCCAACCTTCCACTGCATTTGTTCAGTTTCCTGTGCCAAGGTGCTGTCATAGACATTAAACCTTGGTGTTTGGAATTTGGGTTGGTGTCAGTTTCCAGAGAGATACAGTCTGCCAACCCTAGTGTCTTTGAAATAATCCATTATGAGGCTTAAATTGTGTTCATTTTGTTGGTAGAAAAGGCTTTCTGTTAACAAATTGTAAATTGTAGTGGTTGGCTACCTCTGTGATGGGGACAGAGGCTAATTTCAAATGCAAATAATTTTTTGTTGTTGAATATTCTACACCTAGTGCAGATTTTGGGAAGTGTCTCTGTATTGCGGTGTGAGAGTAAACTGTTTTAATGATTTAAATCATGTTTTGCTCAAAGTCTCTGATTATTCTTTTGGGGTTGTAGTTATTTGTTTTATGTTCATTGTGGTTTAGGAGGTCGTAGTAAGAACTGCTTTGTTTATTTGACAGTAGGGCATATAAACGGATATTTGTATTTTGATATTCATCAATGATCGGGTATATCTGAGTGATTGGTTTGGGACGCAGATTGAAGGAACCATCTATCATCCACATTTGACATTGGCTAAGGATAATATTGAGATTCATTTCTCATTTTTTAGTTGTCATGTAAATGGAAAGTTTCCTCATTATGTGTCATTGTTAAATCTTAAGGTATTTGTTTGTCTTGAGATCTTCTAGGGGCAGGTGGAGTATTGCTGATGGTCTTTTAGTTCATTCAATTAATTTAAAAAAAATATATTTTTATTAGCGTTGCAGAAAACAGTGGTGATCGTCACAGTAATACAATACATTACATACAATTGTACCTTAGGAAGTCAAAGCTTACAGGACATGTAAGGTTGGAAATACTCATTGCAGTTTATTGCTAAGCAGTCAACAATGAGAGTGGTTCGTCAACCGGGGCAATCTGGGGGGGTTCGGATATATGCCCCCTGTATTCGTTCCAGTTGGACCATATTGCAGCCCACTTCCGGGGACACCCACTGGCCACATAAACCGTTTTTTCCTGGAGCATGCACCAGTCCATGTCTGTTTTCCATGAGCCCACTTTCGGAGGATCCACTGCCCCCCATAGCCTAGCTATGTTTCTCTTGGCTATTGCAAATCCCAGTGTGCCCCATGTCCTCCCACGGGGTGACAGGTCAGTGGGCTCCCAGATATTCAGGAGACACCGCTTTGCCTCAACTCGGAGCTCCACCTCCCACACCTCTTGCATGCATCGATGTATCCGTTGCCAATAAGTCTGGATCAAAGAGCACTCCCATATTATGTGGAAGAATGTACTCCCCTCTCCACATCCCCTCCTGCAGAGCCCATCCTTACTGCGGCCCATCAATTGTAGTCTAGTCTCTGATATGTAAACTCAGTGGAGAATTTTACGCTGAATCAGCCTGAGTCTGGCCGATATAGCTACTTTCTTTGGGGACACTAGGGCACCCCTCCACTCCTACTCATCTATTTCTAACCCTTCCGCCTCCCAGTTCCCTTTGAGGGGACTACGTAAGTCTGGGGAGTTATTCATGATTTTCTTATTTGTGAGGGAGATGGCATGTTCGGGTAGGTGGCCATCCAGTAGTCTGTCCTCCAGGGGGGATGAGGCTGGGGGCAGAGTCCCCGGGGGAATTTTGGATTGCAGGGAGTGTCTGACCTGTAAATATCTGAAATGTTCTGTTTGAGCGGGTTCATACGTGTGTTGGAGGGAGTCAAACGACACAACACCATCTGAACCCCACAAGTCCCTTATATGGGAGATCCCGATTAGGTCCCAATTGCGGAACCCTTTGGTACAGCCCAGGGTGCCCAATCTTTCCGAGACCCATAGCAGGGTAGCCATAGTTAAAGTGTCAGCCCATCCCAGTTTACGTTGCACTGCATGCCACAGTAGGAAGAGTGTTTGGTGGGCCCAGTGAACAGGGTACCTGCCAGGTTTGGAGTACAGCACCGCTTCAAAGTTCCCGCCCGGTAGAAGCCACCGGTCCATGCCATACCCTGGATCATTGCCATCACAATACGTGCCCTGATTAATGGCCGAGAGATGTGTGGCCCAGTAATACTTCCGAATTTCCGGGAGTGCTATGCCTCCGTCAAACCAGCCCAGTGTAAGTTTCTGAAGAGAGATACGGGGCAACCCGACCCATAATAGCTCTCACAGCATGGATTCAATAGATGCGAAATAAGACTGTGGAACCAGGTCTGGATAATTCTGCAGGGCATATAGGAATCTCAGCAACACCATCATTTTAAAGAGTGATGCCCTGCCTAGCAGGGACAGAGGGAGCTTCCACCAGGAGGCCGAGTCCGTCTTGAAACGCTGCAGAGGTGGCAGGAGATTCGTTTCATATGTGGAGGCCTTTTCTTTGGAGATAAAGATCCCCAGGTATTTAAACCCATCTGTGGCTATCTTAATCGGGCAGTTCTGGGGGACCACTGGAGGGCCTCCATGAAGGACGTACATTACAGGCTTGCCCCAATTAATACTGTACCCTGAGTTCTTCCTGAAATTAGTAAAGATGTCCATGGCTACCATGAGGGACCTACGAGGTCTCGTTAGATATTAAAGGATGTCGTCCGCGTAAAGTGATATCCTGTCCTCCCACCCATCGGTCCACTGGAGCCCCTTCAGGGAGAGGTCTTGTCTGATCCAGGCCGCGAGTGGTTCCAGGGATTAGGCGAAAAGCAGGGGCGAGAGGGGAGACCCCTGTCGTGTCCCTCTGTCTAAGGCAAAGACCTCGGAGAGTTTGTTGTTAACCGCTACCTGGGCCAAAGGCTCAGCATAGAGGAGACACACCCACCTGAGGAACTTGGGGCCAAAACCCAGTTTCTGGAGGACTGCCATCATATATGGCCATCTTAAAGTATCAAATGCCATAGCGGCATCAAGTGATACCACTACTGCGTCCTCCCTGAGGGTATGACAGCGCCCCAGTACCCCATGTAAACAGCAAAGATTAAGTGCCGTATTGCGATGGGGCAGGACTGGCTTAAGCCTATTGGCCAGCACCTTGGCCAGTATTGGGCTCTGCATCCAGTAAAGAGATCGGCCTGTAAGAGGCGCACGAGTTTCTTGGTTTACCGTCCTTGGGGATGGCCACAATGGTGACTATACGTTGGTCTTGTGGCAATATACCCCTCTCCCTGCTTTCCTCGAACATCCGTTTCAAGTAAGGGCTTAGGCCGTCGGGTTTAAGCTTAAAAAGCTCAATCGGCAGCCCATTTGGTTCCTGGGCTTTCCCCGAACGGAGATCACTAATGGCTCGGCTCAACTCTTCAGCTGTGAGCGGCGCCTCCAGGGTCTCTCGTTCTGCCTCCATGAGAATAAGCAGACGAATGTTAGCTAGCAAGTCCACGGAGTCCTCCTCCGGCCGATCAGACCCCCTACTATAGACCTTTCGGTAGTGGTGCTCAAACTCCCGGACAATATCACATGATTCAGTAATAACGGTCCTCGCTTCAGTGCTGAGCTCCGTCACCACTTTTTGCAAATGTTGTTTTTTATCCAGCCAAGCTATCAGCTTGCCCGCCTTGTCTCCCTGGTCATAGATTCTCCCCTCCCGATCTCTAAGTACATTTTTGGCGGCATCAGTGGCCAATGCCTTATTTTCTGCCCTTTTTAGTTGCATCTGGTGTGTCGCCTCTGAGTCTCCCTGGGTAAGTGCCGCATCTTGCAACTTCTGGAGATCTCGCTCCAATTGGACCATTTGCGCCTCCCCCTCCTTGCCGCGTCCCGCAATCGCTGAGAGGGCCTCCCCTCTAAGCACGGTTTTTAAATCCTCCCACAGTACTACCGATTATTCAACCGTGCCATCATTGTCCTCAAAGTATCAAGCAATCACCAGTGTAAGTGTCTTCCTCAAGTCTCCATTATGGAGATACCAGGCGGTGATCAGTGCTATGCTCCCCACCCTCCTCTCTCCGAGAGTGAGATGTACCATCAGTGGTGAATGGTCCGAAATGCCTCTTGATAAGTGTGTGGCTTCTTGTACGGTGGTGCATTGCTTTATAGGTGCTAATATGTAATGTATGCGGGAGAAGGAGCGATGGAGGCCAGAGAAGAAGGTGTATTGAGTGTCTAGTGGGTGTTTGAGGCACCATAGATCAGTGAGGCCAAATGTCTCGATGAAATCTGCAAACCATGTGTGGCCCGATGGTAGATCCCTTGGTGGATGCCAATCAAGGTGCCCTGAGACTACAGCATTGAAATCCCCCCCCACTAGGAGCTGTCCCTCCGGAAGGGAAAGAAGCAACTTCCCTAAATCATGGTATGATTGAGTTTGTAGCCCAGGCGGGATATAGCTTGTGATTAAGTTTACTCTGCAGCCTTCACATATACCCAAAATAGCAGCAAAACGACTAAGGGGATCAGAATCTGTGTGGTCCACAACCAGGGGAAGGCTGCGACGCAGCATGATGCCCACCCCACGGGACCCCTGAAGTAAAGCTGGCGTGAATCACCAGCGAGTACCCACATCTGTTAAGCGCATGGCATGTATTGCCAAGTAGGTGGGTCTCCTGAAGGAGCTCCACATCTGGCATGTGTTTAATAAATTGCAGCACTATAGTTCTCTTGAGCTTGTCCCCCAAGCCCGTTGATGTTCAAACTCAGAATCTTGAGGCTTTTATCCCACCTCATATTAGTACGTACTCCTAAATGCAAGAATCCCCCCAAGGCTCCTGGCACAATGTACAATACTGTGTGCATAAATCTGTTGTGACCACACCAAACATTTCCCCATCCCTCCCACCATCTCCCCCCCTCAACTCCAGCCCCCCCAACTCCCCTTCTCCCCTCCCCAGCCCCTACCACCATCCCCCCCGGAACTCCCGCCCCCCCCCAACTCCCCCTCTCTCCAACTGTCTCCCCCTAACCCCGCTCCCTGCTGCCCTGCTCTGTAGGTTCAGAACTACCCACATCCCCAATTAGCAGGGTGCCTTTCGACCCAACCAGAAAGGAGAAGAAACTAGCAGAGAACTCCCCCTGCCCTCCTTCCTATCAGTACCTTCCCTTTACGGTGCGTGAACCAGTCCCAACTCAAGCTGCCGACACCCTCCCCTCCTCCATCCCTTGCATAATAGAACAGAATGGCACATTATACCACAATCCCCCCCACACTCCACTAGGATTAAGGTCCATCCAACTAGAGTCTATTCTGCGACGTGAGTGACCAATAATCCTGCCTGTAATGGGCCTATGGGGGTCACCAAATCGTCACTGAGAGGAGGAGAACCACGCAAAACCGCCAGTCTAATCTTGGCTCCCCTTCAGAATGTCAGGGAGTAGATGTCCATCACCTCCCCTTCAAAGGATTTACAGAAGAGGCATACCCTACCCCCCCTCAGGCCCGCAACACAGAGTACGTCAATCAGTAGGTCTCAGCATCAGTCCTGCCATCGTCAGTGTTCCGTCGCCTCTCGAAGCGTCCCCCAGTGAGGAATCACAGATCTCGATCTCCAGGAACGTTGGCTCTGCGCATCTACCTCCAATCTCCCGTCCGTCGACGTTGGTGACACCATCTGAGTGTCCCTCCAGTTCTCGCCACCCCTCGATCCCGGGCTCGTGAAAACTTGCGATCAATCCAGTCTTGTACATCCGCCAGTGAGATGAAGAACAGGGACTTGCCACCATATATGATCTTCAGCTTGGCCGGGAAGAACATCTTGTACTTGACTCCTCTCTCCCACAGCACTGCCTTGACATCCGTAAATGAGCGCCTCTCCCTTTGCACTTGAAGAGTAAAGTCCAGGAAAAACCGTATAGTGACATTTTCGTACTGTAGGTCCCTGGCCTGCCTTGCTGTCTGTAATATTGCATCCCTGTCCCTATAATTCAAGATTTTAGCAATGATTGTCCTGGGCGGAGCCCCTGGTTTGGGTTTAGGGATAGGTGCATGATGGGCATGCTCAATGGTGAAGCATTTCGACAGCTGTTTAGGTTTTAGGTGAGTAAGGATCAAATCTTCCAGAAAGAGTTCGACACTGGGCCCCTCAAGTTCTTCGGGCACTCCCACCATGCAAATGTTACTCCTGCGGGCTCTCCCTTCCTGATCCTGCAGCCGCAGGGACATCTGTCGGTGCTGATACACCAGTTCATTACCGCGTTGTTCCATCGCTTTCGACAAAGTTTGGAGCTCCCGGATATCGGCTTCATTGGTTTCGGCCTTCTCGGAGGTTTTACTAAGGTCAACGCGGAGTAGATTTAATTCTTTTGAAACCTTGTCAATCTTGGTTTCAAGCGTAGCACCAAGCGTCTGGATGGCGGTCATGATGGAGTTCAAAGACGGTTCTTTTTGTCCGGTTTGTTCTCCAGTTGCACATTCTGACTGCGGTGCTCCCTTCTGCACCGTATACTTGTCGAGCTTGTTGGACTGTGAGGTTGTGTTCTGTTTAGGCCTCATTGTGGCTGAGTCAGGCCGCTCCCAGCAAAGGAATCGTCCTGCAGGTGCCGCCTAGGATCAGCCCACCACCAGGACACCAAGAACCCCTCCGGGCGCCGCTGCACCTATGACTCCGCAGGCCCCCTTGTCCAACTTCAGGTCCCTGGGCTAGGCGCCCCTGCTGCCAAGGACTCTACAAATTATGCCCGGCATTGCCCCCTCAAAGATGCCAGTGCCACCACCAACTGCAGGTCTTCAGGCACAGGGATTAACATAGTAAGGGGCGCAGCTCGATCCCACGCAGCCCCCAGCCCCAGGTGGGGGAACTCAGCACGCCCTCGAGGCCACGATCAGGCTACCCAAAAAGGCTGGAGCGCAGTTCAGGAGTATCAGGCGGCCCCCCTCTCTGCCGGACCACTAATTAAAATTACCGCCTCTCCGGCCCGCCTCTCCTCTGCCAAGCCAGGATTGCTCAGAGCGCCACTGGTGGAAGACAGGCACACTCTCCTCGGCCCCCACTGCGCCACGGCCGCCGCTGCCTTAGATTACAATGGCGCCACGGGCCTCACCTACTGCAGGATGTGCTTCGCAGCGCGAGCCGCCAGCCTCCTCCCCGGAGCGCGAGACAGTTCTCAGGGGCTGCCAGCAGGTCCAAATAGCACCTCCGACCCCTCCATGATAGCGCAGCAGCACCAGGTCTATAACTGGCCGCCAATGCCTCCTGAATGCCACGCCCCTGCTAGGCCTCAAATCCGGGGCCTCTATTTACTTCCAGGCTGCACGGAGAGCACCAGCGTTGCCGGCCGGCGCATGGCGCACGGTCACAGGTCTGTAGCACCGCCCCAGAAGCAGGGAGAGGGACCGGAGCAGGTTGGCTACTCGCCGCTTCCCCTAAACGAAGCAGCGATTTGGGTGGAGTGTGGCAGCGACGGGTTCTACCGGATTTTGTTGGGACGAAGGGCTGCGGCTCCGGGGAGCTCCGGGCTAAGCAGCCATCTCTGTTGGCACCTGGTCACGCCCTCCGCAATTAGTTTATTTTAAAGTGGGGCTAGGTGGTAATTGACCTGTGATGTGCTTGGGGGCTTTGGGCAGTATATCTTTAAGGATTTTGCTTGTGGGTTCCTGAGAACCTGTACCTGCCTTTCTCTTGACCTCTTGGTCCAAGACCAGCACTCTCCCCAGCAGCTCAGCCTTACTGCCGGACTGCTCCAGCACACAGCCCTTCTCCCTGCAGGGTTCGAGCAGACAGCCCATCCCTGCACAGCAGGTTCATATTTGCATGCAGTCCGTTCCGTTCAGTGGTATTATCCCTTGTTGTGTCCTTAATTTACAGAAGAGGCATACCCTACCCCCCCTCAGGCCCGCAACACAGAGTACGTCAATCAGTAGGTCTCAGCATCAGTCCTGCCATCGTCAGTGTTCCGTCGCCTCTCGAAGCGTCCCCCAGTGAGGAATCACAGATCTCGATCTCCAGGAACGTTGGCTCTGCGCATCTACCTCCAATCTCCCGTCCGTCGACGTTGGTGACACCATCTGAGTGTCCCTCCAGTTCTCGCCACCCCTCGATCCCGGGCTCGTGAAAACTCGCGATCAATCCAGTCTTGTACATCCGCCAGTGAGATGAAGAACAGGGACTTGCCACCATATATGATCTTCAGCTTGGCCGGGAAGAACATCTTGTACTTGACTCCTCTCTCCCACAGCACTGCCTTGACATCCGTAAATGAGCACCAGTCTGTATTCTGCAGCAAACACAGCAGCGAGACCGCCCTCTTAGCCGCCACTGACGACATCCGCATGCTACTGGACCAGGGACACACTGCGGCCCTCATCCTTCTAGACCTCTCAGCAGCCTTCAACACCGTTTCACATTGCAAACTCGCAGCCAGACTTCATGACGCGGGTATACAAGGAGCCACCCTTGACTGGATCCAATCCTTCCTCTCTGGCAGAACTCAGAGGATTCGACTCCCTCCCTTTGTCTCCGGACCCAAGGAAATCAACTGCGGAGTACCACAGGGAACATCACTCAGCCCCACGCTCTTCAACATCTACATGGCCCCCTCACTTCCATCATCAGACAGCAAGGGCTCAGCATCGCATCCTACACTGAAAACACACAGCTCCTCCTCTCACTCACAAAGAATCCCGAAGACACTAGACTCTGCTTCCATGAAGGAATGAAGAACATGACAGCCTGGGTGAAAGACAACTGCTTGATGCTCAACTCAGAGAAGACCGTGGTTCTTGTCCTTGGACCCTGCCTGGTACAACACCTGGTGGCACTCTACCCTCAGGAGCCCACCCACCCCTACAGACCACGCTCTGAACCTTGGCATCATCCTCGACTCCTCCCTATCCATGAACCGCCAGATCAATGCCGTTGCTTCCACTAGTATCAACTGTCTTTGCATCCTCTGTAATACTTTAAAATGGATCCCCTCTGACTGCAGAAGGACAGTCACCCACGCACTCATAACCAGCAGACTGGACTACGGCAACGCCCTCAACACTGAAATCAACAGAACTCTTCTACACAAACTCCAAACCATCCAGAACGCCGCAGCCAGACTCATCCTTGGGACTCCGCATCACAAGTAAGCCTGGGCGTAATTTGCGTAGTCGCGCTACGCAAAGCTGCTAGAAGATGTTATAGCGCTATGCGTAGGGGCATAGTTGCTTGTCGCTCCCGTTCGTGATGCTTTTTTCTTCTTCAGGAACACGTTGTGCATGCTCTGGAGATAGTATCTCGTGAACTTGCCCATGCGGTCGCCTATGGACCCGGCCATCTTGTTTTTCAATTGTCACGCCTATTCGCGATGCCTTATTTCCTTGTCGGATTCCCGTATAGCATGTTCGCGATGCGCATTTCATGTTCGGGAACATGTTTTACTTGTTCACAATGCTTTTTGCGTGCTCGGTGGAAAATATTGTGCGAACTTACCCATGCTGTCGCAAAGTTTGCAGCCATCTTGTTTTTCACTCTTTGCTATGGTTCTCGGCCTGCTTTTCTACCCTGCCTCAATCTTTGCAATCCTCAGTTTTTTACACTGTTTTTCTGATTTTTTTTATATATTATCTATCTCTCTCTGTCCCTAAGTCTATATTTTGCATTTTATTTCTACTTTTACAGTGTTTTTTTAACTTTTCTACTGTTTTATATTACTTCCTTCTTTAAGCACCTACTTCTTCCCCTAACTAAATTTTTTCCTTCTAACTTTTCTTTTCCACCTCCCACACACCCCAGAACCGTGGCGAAGGGTATGAGTACCGGCTCCGAGGGCAAGGCGCCTGCGCCCAAGAGCTGTCTGCCTTGCAGCAGACTGCGCCCTGCAGGGGTGCAGGCCTGGCATCTTTTTTCGGAGGTGGCCGCCCTTGTTTTCTTTGTGCAGCGCCACCTTCCATTGACTTTGGCAGCAGGCAGTAAGCCAAGCTCCGGGTACCCAACCCAGGAGCATCACCGCCGGTGGGAAAAGGTGCGCTGGGCAGTGTTTTGCTGCTCAGGGGTCCGGTGCACCCATAACCAGCTGGCCCACTTGTGGTCAGACATCCTGGACCGGGAGCAGGACCTGTTAGGTGTCGAGGTCATGGGGCTTGGTGAGTAGCTAATAATATATAGTAGTATAAGTATTGTGTATGATTTTTATAAGAATAGCAAGAATACTTCTGCTTACATTGTAGGTAAATTATGTTTCAAAATCTTCTGTGATTGTAGGACACAGGTGCTCGGCGCTACTCTTACTTGTTTGCAACTTTGCGCTTGCTTGGGCTGATTATTATGTAAGAGTTTACTTTAGAGAACTTGAGTTAGGTAATGCTATTGCTAGAGAGACTCTAGTCCTTCCTTTGTCCTTCTGTCAAATAGTAGTGGATGGATTGATACTAGGTTTAGTTAGTATTAGTTCATAATTTTTTAGCAGTCTGCATGACGCATCCTCAGTCACTGAGTGCTGCTTACCCCAGTCCTTGGTAGAACCTTTTGTAGGTTGTTTAGTGAGTGGTAGGCTTTGCAGTGTCAGTCAGTAGCAGAACTTCAGACGCAACCAACCAACAATTTGGTGTATGTACAAATTTATGCATGTGTCCCCATCTCATCTATGCATTTTTGAGAGCTAAAAAAATGGAAATGCAGGCTTAGTGAATATTTTTCCCATCTGGAATAGGTGGGCTAGGTCAGGTGATACTTAGGCTTAGTTAGTATTCTGGAATCAGAATAGAAGTAGACGGGTCCGTGAAACCCGCAAGCCAGTAGTCGATTTGATTAGATAGGTCAATTTTGTTGCAATTGTTGATTCCTAAAATGTTTTTGAGCATTTTTTTAAATAATGAATTTGTTTCACAGAAATCATTAATGTTTATCTCTTTCTTTATTATATCTTACATGATCAGCAGCACCCAGGGGCTAGAAGATGGGGCCCAAGTCGGCGGGACAACCAAAGGACCGCTCCTCTTCCGAGGGTCCTGCTGCTGGCCCCAGTAAGTCCTCCAGTGGTTAATATTATAGTTTACCTAACTTTTACTGCACCTTATTTTTTCTGAACTATTAATTCTGGTTCCGCTTCCTAATTCTATTTTTTATAAAAGCTTCTTTGATCTTGACTATCTGTTTTTAATTTCTGGTTATTCCTGCCTCTAAGTTCTAACTGCTTCTGCTATGACTCTCTGTACTACTACTATTAGTCCGTCTGTAGCTAAGCTTGCCCTGTTGGCCACTCTTTATCTAAGGTTTTGAATAAAACTCAGATTAACCAATAGAGTCCAGTACTTTGGGTTGTCCTCTTCAAGTCTTCTTAATCTTGAGACTTTGCCAATTCCCACCAACAAAATGCCTATTTTTGATAGGATATAGTAGTACATACTACTACTGTTGTGGGGATTCTGCACAGCCACATACAGAACTATGCACAAGAAAATAGGATGTTGGTGGTGGGAGGTTGGACCTTCCTCACACCTCAGTCGGAACCCACAATCCCCTGACCGACTAGCTATAGTGTCTCATTAGGTCCCCGAACACCCACCCGAAGAAACCCAATGATTACACAACCCAGAACATAACACCTTTTCGCTCACTCACTCGTTTAAGTCCATCCCACCACAACGTCTGTTATGATAAAAATGGTGAGCTTTAGATAGTATAATGCAAGCATTTCTCAGTCATGCCAAAAAGTGTAACATGTTATGACTAAGCAATACGGACTAACCGAACTCCATAACAAAGTGGCTTGTTTTTCGACCTCTTGTACGCAATGCTCCGACAGTAGTTGTATGAGCTCATGTGGGCTCAAAAGCGTCTTACTGCACAACAAGCTGCAAGGTAACATGTGCAGAAGACATGAAGCTAAAATGTTTGCATGGCTCAGGCTAACTTTGCAAAAAGTAGTGTAGACTATAACGACCTTAGGGACCATAACACTACTAGTGTCTACTGACTCTACTTACTAGTACCCAATTTGGACTAGTGATGTATGTTGTATATGTATGTGTTAACGTTTTATTCAATCTTGCTAGTGAAAACTAACAAATAGGGGGAGGTGTACAGGCATCTAAAAATGTGTAATGTTTTTTCTAGACGTACTACCAACCACCAGTGCCGGCGGGGCCAGCAGCGAGGGTGATGCGGCCACTCAGGAGGGGGCAGGAGATATGGCACCTGGAGGAGCTACAGGGGGTGAGCCAGCAGAAGTGGCAGGCGGTGGTAAGTTATATTCATTACTTATTGACATTACACTAGCTGGAAGGGTGTTCACTTCACTCACTGTACTGCTGAGACTTATTAAGTATGAAGTTGCAGTGAACATTATACAACAGTTGAAGAAGACAGCCTTTACTTAGCTTTAGCAATGCATTAGCATTAGCATTAGCAGCATGAGTTGAGTAACCAATGGCCTCTTCTAGCTGACTTCAACTCAGCTGTGAAAGTTTTATGGAGAAGACTAAAAGTCAGATCAGATTACGTTGATGGATGTGTTGAAAAAAAGGTAAAGCAAGGTGGAAAGAGGAAGGATGGGCGATATGTAATATGACTGGCAGAGAAGGATGCGTTGGAAAGATGCATAGGCGGCTGATAGAGATGGGAATTTGATGCATGGGTTGTTTAAGGATGGGTGGAAGGTGAAAGAAGATACCTGCCTGGGTGGACGACACATTATGGGTGGATACTGGATAGCAAGAATCATCAGCGGTGTTTGGTTCAAACTCAAAGCCAAGGCAAGTAAGGAAGGAGTGGACGCATGGGTGGTTGTTGGTGAAACAAACTAAGGTTTGTTAAGAGATATATAAAAAAGAATGATAGACATTTACTTTGAATGGATGGATGCCTGGATGTATTCATCATGGACAGCATAGGTGGAGACTGGCACTGGATGCAGAGTCTTAGCTTGAAGAGAATGTAAAGAAACTGCGCCAGAGTAGCGAAGCCGAGGGGAATATAAGTTGTATTTTCAGACTCATAGTAGTTTGCAATGGTATGATTACCATAGCTATATTTTTTTCGGTCCCTCTCGAGAGTTTTTTTTTTGCAGATGAGGCAGGTAACGAACCTGGCATTAACTTTCTTTTCTTGAGAAGGAAAAGAAAAAAATTGCCAGATAAAATTCACTTTCACATGGGACGTTCTTGGCATTTCTTTCAGAAACTTTTACATCACTGTGTCATTTCTTTGTCTATCCTGGTTAAAGCAATGTCATATAAATAGTTGTTTAGAAAGTTTTTTTTTAACATGTTTACTTTGTTGGAGCGTTGTATATATTTATAAGTTATTAAAGTGTTATAATCCTACTACTTTGTTGGAGTGCTATATATTTTTAATGTGACACATAATTGTGAAGACTTTGATGTACAAAAAGGCATCCCTGGAATCTTCCGCTTCAGGCTAGGTCCCACACACCCTTACAGTGAGAATCCCCTCCCCAATTACAATACAGGATCGTTATCAGATAGTAGGAACGCGTGTGGTGTGACGGATCTCATGAGGTGGCGACCTTGATCTACTGTAACTCCTTTGAACAGGGGTGATTCTTTACAGTTGGGGCCATAAACTACATCCGCAGGGCTAGGTGATAGCCTGGGACCGGCCTGGACAATCAGACACAGAGGAAGAGGAGTGTCAGAGGGTGCGGTAGTGAATAGGGTGAAAGGGAGGTGTCGGGCGAGCACAGGGTGTGATACTCAGGGAAGAGCAGCGCAGATGGGGTGAAGTTTATGGCCCATGCATGAGAGAGAGAGCAGGGGTGACCAGTGCGTGGGGGAGATGCTTGCGAGGGTGGGGAGCCATGCTGAGGATCTGCGGCGTACAGAGAGTGGGTCTGGTCAAGGCATCTAAAATGGCTGCCGTGCACGACAAAAGTGTGGCATTGGAAAAAAAGCAAGATGGCGCACACAATGTTTATCAATATGGATTAATTTATAACAATTATTTTTAACAATATATTTACTCGCAGTGTCAAAATGGCGATCAACACTTCCTAATTCCCTTCGAATCGAACGTTAACAGAAGTCAAGCGGCAAAAAAAAAAAAAAACGCTCACGCGCAACCTCTGGAAGACAAGTATCAACATATATGAGCCTCCTCAACCAAACATAGGGGGTCAGGATACGTCTCCCATACCCCCTTATACCCAATACTCACATTGCTTTTCCTCCATCTAGTAATTTAATTCAATCGAAACACAAAATGGCGAATTCACGTTTCGCTACCAGTTTGCGACCCGGTTCGCGAACCGAGAAGCGCTTCTACCGCGAAAAATCAAATTTTTTTTATTTGCCCCACGGGACCCTTTAATAACCTCAACATCATTCCTAAGGGGTCAAGAGGGGTCTACCTTGCCCCCTTTCATTAAATTCCCCCTTCGTTTTTCTCCTCCTCTTGTCTCTCGATCCTACCGAGAGACAAGATGGCGGCCGCACCGGACTGTTTAGAATGTTGACAGACACCGGAGAGCCAATCAGCTTCGCTTTGCAAAGCTCCGTTACGCGAAAAGTACGCGATCTGGAGCGCTATCTGGGACGCTGTCACAGATATATCTGTTTTTTTAAACGTTAATTTCTCAAAATCCACTGGAGCACATATATTGAGACCCAGCAAAGGCACATCGGGCTAACAGTCCCTACAATTTTGCCAAGTTTCGTGTACATCCATTCAGCCGTTCGAGCTAAAAGTGAGGCCAAAGGCCCTATGGAAAAATGAATGGGAAAAACGCGTTTTGGGACCCCCCTTTTTTCTCGGCCCCCCCTTGACGGAACCTCCCCAAATTTTCAGGGGCTGCTCAGGAACGAAATGTGCCAATTCCCTGAAAATTTCAGCCGATTCCGTCCGCAAACGCCAAAGTTATTAGACATAGAATTTTCAAAAGTTCCATAGAGAAAAAATCCTAACTATATATACCTACTGGCGACCGCCAGTAGGTTATATATATATATATATATATATATATATATATATATATATATATATATATATATATATATATATATAGATATATAGATATATATATATTTTCAATGAAAAAACCATAGGTTTCAGCCATGTTATAGTTAGCTGGACATTTCTCTCATACAAAAGCATTGAAATTCCTCTGTTATAGTTAAATCAGCTAACTATAACTCGCGCGCCCGCAATGCACGGCTGATGACGTCACATATTACATCACTCATGACATGGTCAGTGACATCACTCATGACATCACTGATGACATCTCAAATGACATCACTGATGACATCACTGAGGACATCATCCTTGTGAAAGAGTGGCAGACCTTCTCTCAGCGTAATATAACCCTTGGGCCGGTTTTGGTTCCCAGTCAGGCCCTGGTCCCAGGCCTCTATTCTTATTGATCTTCCTTTGTTGATCCTTCTGTCTTACGGAGCACTCCTACGCCTTTTTTTATAAATTGAGCTTCCATGAATTTCTGTATCCTATTTTTGAAGTGTGTCACGTGCTTTACAATGTGTTCTTTTTATTGTATGTTCATGATGGTATTCTTTTCTGCATCACGTGCCCCTCCTACCCCTCAATGATTTTCTATGTACGTAGTATAAGGGAGGACCCAGGGGGAGCCGTGCGCGAGCCGCTCTCTCCCTGGGTTGGTTCGAGCAAGGGAACTGCTCACAGGTGCAAGGGGCGTTGATTAGCTAGTTGGAGAGGAAAGAACAAGGGATAAATAGGGGTAGAAAGGGCAGGAAAAGGAACTGTGCGGGTGGCGAAGGTTGTTTTTGCCCCACCCATCCTCTTGCTCTTTCAGGTCCTATTTGTTTGTTGCTTTATTGTGCATTGGGTACTGCCGAAGCTGTTTATTCCTGGTTGCCACGCTAAGACAGATCTAGGTGCAATTTTAGTTGGTAGGCGCTTTTTCTGGGGGTGGGCAGCCTGGACCGAGTTGCTCCATCCTCAAAGGGCAGTTAAAGGAAAGGAGGGGGGTATCAACAAGAGTCAGTTGCTCCTGGGTTTGTTTGGGTTAACTTGGTGGGGGTTTCATCTTTCATAAGGATGCTAAGATGAAGTAATTTTTGATTTGTTAAATAATGAATAGCAAGATGTTTGATTAGAAGTTAATTTGCACCTGTCTTAATAAAGTGGCCTTTCTTCCTAACCAAGAAGTGTGGACAGTGAGTTATTGCGCAAACGTTTCTTTCTATCCATCAGGTGGCCCTCCCAGCTCTGCTTTGCTTAATTTTTCTGGAATATATGCTTTCTGGTTCATCGTATTTGCTCCCTCCTAATTCTCCCATTAGTTTTAATATTTATTACAGAGTCACGTGACACTCCTAAGCCTGTATTCGTTTTCGAATACTTGTAAGTGTAAACAAATGTAATTGCCAGCCACGGCTCGTGCAGGACGTTACGCCGGGCGGTGATGTCAGCAGCCATGGCTCGTGCAGGGCGTTACGCTGGGCGGTGACGTCAGGCAGAGGAGGTACAGGGTGGGGGGTTGTAAAATGCGGGATATGGACGATATCAAGTAAGTACTGAAAAAAATAATTCAAACAAATTTCGTTGCCCGCGCTGCATCACATTTGGCGATGCAGCGCGGCTAATGAAATGTGTTTTTTTATTTTTTTTGGTACTCACCTGACATACTCCATATTCCGCATTTTACAACCCCCACCCTGCCCCTCCTCTGCCTGACGTCACGGCCCGGCGTAACGCCCTGCACGAGCCGTGGCTCCTTAAATTCAATCGCAATTTAAGGAATCTCAATTTACAGATTCCTTAATTGCGATTTTTGCATTTGGGATGATGCATCCCAAATGCAAAAATACCGGTCACAAATGGAACGATTCTGAGAATCTGCCAGTTTGCAACCGTTTTTTTGCTTGATGCAACTTCCTTAAAATACTCGTAAATACCAAAGAGGGTTTCAAGGATAACATTTATTTTGCAAACTACCTTTTCAATGGTTAGTATTGCTATTATGATTCCCTAATATACATCTTTTTTACATTTACAGTCTATTGAAAAGTATTGTGGTGTCTGTAACCAAAAAGCTTCAGCAACTTATACAGAAAACTTTATGGTAAGAATCTTTTATGAGTTGCGTGCACTATAATTGAAAGCTGACTATGCACCGTCAATTTCATATTCTGATTCAAAGTCAAGGCCCTTTATCAAGCCTTTTTCATATAGATACTGCACTGGCAGAAGGCAGTGGTACACTTGCTGCATTTCTTCACAGGGGTTATGAACTATTGTTCAATTTCATATTCCTATTCAAACTGCAGTCCCTTTATCAAGCCCTTTTTATTTTATCAACTACCCCGGCCGAAGGCAGTAGGAAATTTGAACTCTTGCTGCCTTTCTTAGCTGGGGTTATCAATTATCCTTCTTGTAATACAAATTCAAAGTGCAGGCCCTTTATTGAGCCTTCTTGGTAACTATTACTCGTGAATGGCAGTGGGTAATTTGTGCCCTTCCTGCCATTCATGTATAAACAAAAGCTTAAAAGTCTAACAATATTAAAAAAGAGCCAGTATAGTCTATGGTTATCAAATCTTCTGTTTCTTATTGAAATTCAAAGTACAGGCCCTTTATTGAGCCTTCTTGCTAACTACTACCCATGAATGGCAGTGGATAATTTGAACACTTCCAGCCTTTCATATTTTTTTAGATTATTCATCTACCACTTAATCAACAAATCATCTACACGTAAACACACCTACTTGCTGCCTTTCCTTGCTATGGTTATCAACTATTCTTCTATTTCATATCTGTATTCAAAGTGCGGGCCATTTATCAAGCCTTTTTCATGTAGATACTGCACTCCCAGAAGTAAGTGGAAATTTTGCGCACTTACTGCATTTCTTCACAGGGGCTATGAACTATTGTTCAATTTCATATTCCTATTCAAACTGCAGTCCTTTTATCAAGCCCTTTTTATTCTATCAACTACCCCAGCCGAAGGCAGTACAAAATTTGAACTCTTGCTGCCTTTCTTGGCTGGGGTTATAAATTATCCTTCTTGTAATACAAATACAAAGTGCAGGCCCTTTATTGAGCCTTCTTGGTAACTATTACTCGTGAATGGCTGTAGATAATTTGTGCACTTCCTGCCATTCATGTATGAAAAAAAGCTTAACAAAAGTCTACCAATATTAAAAAAGAGCCAGTTTAGTCTATGGTTATCAAATCTTCTCTTTGTTATTCTAGTTCAAAGTGCAGGCCCTTTACTGAGCCTTCTTGCAAACTACTACCCATGAATAGCAGTGGCTAATTTGCACACTTACAATCTTTCTTAGTTTTTAAAATATTCATGTTCCACTCAATCAACACATTATCTACACGTACACACACCTACTTGCTGCCTTTCTTGACCATGGTTATCAACTATTCTATTTCATATTCGTATTCAAACTACAGGCCCTTTTTCGAGCCTTTTTTGGTAAAAAGTACCCCAGCCAAAGGCAGTAAAAAATTGCACACTTGCTGCCTGTCTTGGCTGCAGTTATCAATTGTTCATCAATTACATATTCTGATACAAACTCATGGCCCTTTATTGAGGCGTTTTGCTGTACCTACGACTACGAACGAACGCAGTGAAAATTTACACACTAACTACCTTTCTTGGCTAGGGGATATCAATTATTGTTCAATTTCATTTTCTGATTCAAAGTCAAGGACCTTTAACAAATCTTTTTGTTGTAGCTAATACGCCGGCCAAAGAAAGTAGGATATTTTCACACTTGCTGCTTTTCTTCACTGGGGTTGTCAATTATTTTAAAAATACCTACAAACTTAGCAAAAATATTTTGTTTTGGAAACAAATTTTAAACTAATCGTCTCTGTAAAACTTGTTTGACATGTTCAGTCATTTCTCCAATTCTTACTTCTTGTAGAATAGTTCCGTATTCAGCTTAATTTCCTTATTGCATATTTGTAATAACTTCCTTATCTTAAAAATATAACCAAATGTTAACATTACCAATGCTACATTACATCATTTACTTATACTACCTATGGAGTATAACAACAAATTACAATACCACAAGATAGTTGGACAAGCTTGTTGTGAAGACTCTTGAAGAAAATGTAAATTCTCATTATTGATCACATAAGCATGCTATCAAACTTAATGCTTGCCTTTGTGCATTTAAGAATGCTGCAAACTCTTAAAACAGAGTATGACATATTAGTCTCAATTTATTTAAGGCACAGGCAATTGTACTATGTCCTCAGATTCTGTTAACTGTACAAAATAACATTCATCAATGTTTGTGTCGAGTAGCACCTTCAATATACATTGCAGACATCAGGGTTCACAACTTCACTTCAGCTTTCCTTCTACATTATTGACATAATTGAAACCAGCCTTGCTTTACTTAAGAAAGAGACAATTATACTGCATCCTCAGATTCTGTTATCTGTGACTAAATAGCATTCATCGATCTTTGTGTCAACAACTGCTGTCAATCTACACTGCGGACAGCTGCATTCACAACTTCAATTCAGCTTTTCTTCTACATTAAGGACAGTATTGTATTCTTCCTTGCTTTCCTTAAAGCAGAGACTATTATACTGTGTCCTCAGATTCTGTTATCTGTGACTAAATAGCATTCTTCGATCTTTGTCTCAACAACTGCCTTCAATCTACACTGTGGACAGCTGAGTTAACAGCTTGAATTCATTTTTCCTTCTACATTAAGGACACCATTGTATTGAGCTTTACTTTCCTTAAGACAGACACAATTATACTGCGTCTACAGATACTGTTAACTTGTAGAACTTGCATTGACAGAGCTTTCTGTCAACAACTACCTTCAATCTACACTGCGGACAGCTGGGTTCACAACTTCAATTCAGCTTTCCTTCTACATTAAGACAGCATTGTATTCAGCCTTGCTTTCCTTAACCCCTTAAGCGCTGCGCCCGTCCAGCGGCCGACGGCACCACTACCTCGGGAGTGCTGCCGTTGGACGTTCCAACTGCACCTGCGCAATGGAACGTTCAGCACTGGAGCTGGACGTTCCAAAGCAGCTAAGGTGTTAAGGCAGAGACAATTATACTGTGTCCTCAGGTTAGGCAAACAGTGACAAAATACCTTTCATCGATCTTTGTGTCAACAACTGCCTTCAATCTACACTGCAGACAGCTGGGTTCACAACTTGAATTCGGCTTTCCTTCTACATAAAGCACAACGTTGCATTCAGCCTTCCTTTCGTTAAGGCAGAGACAATTATACTGTGTCCTCACATTCTGTTAACTGTACAAAATAGCATTCATCGATCATTGTGTCAACAACTGCCTTCAATCTACACTGTGGACAGCTGCATTCAGACCTTCAATGTAGCTTTCCTTCTACATTAAGGACAGCATTACATTCAAAATTGTTTTCCTTAACGCAGATACAATTCTACTCTGTCCTAAGATTCTGTTAACTGTACAAAATACCATTCAGCAATTTTTCTATCGATTAGTACCTTTGATCTACATTACAGACAGCAGGGTTCACAACTTCAATTCAGTTTTCCATGTAAATTTATCTACACTATGTGTGCTGAGATCTGCCTTCAATCAATTCTGCGCTCAGTAGACTTCACAACTAGATACCAAGAGCGCCAGCACTACAGAAAACATTCAATACAATCTTGATTTACTTAAAACACAGACCATTGCACAATATCCTCACATTTTCTTAAACTTTGAACACTAGGAAATTCAGTCTTCATTGATTTAATGCACACAAAATTCTACTATATGTGTTTCACATTTTGTTTAAATAAGTGAAAAAAACATTCATCTATGTCTGTTAACAACTGCCTTCAATCCACACTGCACAGGGAACATACAAGCTCACCGCCAAAGATACTACTTACTCAGCGCACCATAAATAATCACAAACAAGAGTGAACACTTTTATGTCACAGTGAGACATACTGTCCCTTTTACGTGGAATTGATGCAGAATTCAATCAACAAAAGACATTACTTCAATTATTGTACCTCACCCGACCACACATCATCACAGGGTACATTCAAGCTCAGCGCTAAAGGTATTACTAGCTCAGTGCGCCACAAATCATCACCATGTCACCGTATTGAATGAGATGACTTATTTAGAAAAAATACATCATACTTTTTGAAAATATACTTCAACTTACTTCTGTGAATGGACAACCAATATTTATTAGAAAACTTGATTTTAAAGATTTTGCTACCAATCTGTGCTGCTTGTACTCCACAGAACTTTCTTGCTTTAGATGCACACTTGCTTCCTTTCTTGGCAGGGATTATCAATTATTCCCCAGTTTGGTATTCTAATTGAACGTCAAGACTCTTTATCTAACCTTTTTCTAATTTCTAGTACCCCAGAAGAAGGTTAATACTACTAAACTAATCTGTAAAATTTAGCAAACAACTCTTTCAAGGGATGATCCATCCAAAAAATACTCCTTTGGCACACCAACTATGGTGCGACATGTAAAAACTTGCACCCCAACAACTTCACTTGAGCTGCAACACAGAGATTGCATGACAACCCATTTGCTGCTGCACCAACCACATCAACTGCTGCAACAGCATCTTTGGCAAGTAGTCCATACTCACATATTGATCTTGATTTTGATAAACTTAAATTTCTATGCATTTATTGCGATGAACTTTTCAGTTACGTCAAATACTCTATCAACCTCATCAAAAATTTAAAAAAAGAACATCACTCGCCTCAACATCACTCACTACACATTTATCAAGCTTTTTTGTTCGAAGATCTATCCCATCCAAAGGCAGTCAGAAATTTGAACACTTGCTGCCTTTCTTGGCTGGGGTTGTCAATTGTCCTTCTTGTAGTACAAATTCAAAGTGCAGGCCCTTTATTGAGCCTTCTTAGTAACTATTACTCGTGAATGGCAGTGGGTAATTTGCGTATTTCTGCCGTTCATGTATAAACAAAAGCTTAAAAGTCTAACAATATTAAAAAAAGAGCCAGTATAGTCTATAGTTATCAAATCTTCAGTTTCTTATTGAAATTCAAACTCAAGGCCCTTTAATGAGCCTCATACTCATGAGATTTTGGATATTACTTTGTATAGAATTGAAGAACTAATCGTATCTGTCACAGGCAATGAGAGTGAAGAAGGAGAAATTACTGCTGCAAACATGAATTGTGATTTTGAAGACGAAAGCTTTGATGGAAGTTTTAAATTTAGTTGACATTGTAGTACAAATTAAATCAGAAGCTGCTGCCTTCAATCTACACTGCGAACAGCTGGGTTCACAACTTGAATTCAGCTTTCCTTCTATATTAAGGACAGCATTGCATTCAGTGTTGCTTTCCTTAAAGCAGAGACAACTCTACTGTGACCTTAAATTCTGTTTTCTGTAACTAAATAGCATTCTTCAATCTTTGTGTCAACAACTGCCTTCAATCTACACTGCAGACAGCAGACTTCACAACTTCAATTGAGCTTTCCTTCTACATTAAGGACCGCATTACATTTAACATTGTTTTCCTTATCACAGATGCAATTCTACTCAGTCATCACATTCTGTTATCTGTAACTAAATAGCATACTTCAATCTTTGTGTCAACAACTGCCTTCAATCTACACTGCAGACAGCAGACTTCACAACTTCAATTGTGCTTTCCTTCTACAATAAGGACCGCATTACATTCAACACTGTTTTCCTTATCACAGATACAATTCTACTCAGTCCTCAGATTCTTTTATCAGTAAGTAAATAGCAATCTTCAATCTTTGTCTCAACAACTGCTTTCAATCTACACTGCTGACAGCAGAGTACACAACTTCAATTGAGCTTTACTTCTACATTAAGGACCGTATTACATTCAACACTGTTTTCCTTATCACAAATACAATTCTATGTCCTCAGATTCTGTTATCTGTAACTAAATAGCATTCTTCAATCTTTGTCTCAACAACTGCCTTCAATCTACACTGCAGACAGCAGGGTTCACAACTTCAAGTCAGCTTTCCTTCCACATTAAGGACTGCATGACATTTAACATTGTTTTCCTTATCACAGATACAATTCTACTCAGTCCTCACATTCTGTTACCTGTAACTAAATAGCATTCTTCAATCTTTGTGTCAACAAATGCCTTCAATCTACACTGCAGACAGCAGACTTCACAACTTCAATTGAGCTTTCCTTCTACATTAAGGACCGCATTACATTAAACACTGTTTTCCTTATCACAAATACAATTCTATGTCGTCAGATTCTGTTATCTGTAACTAAATAGCATTCTTCAATTTTTCTGTCAACAACTACCTTCAATCTACACTGCGGACAACAGGGTTGACAACTTGCATTGACCGATCTTTCTGTCGATCTACACTACAGAAAGAAGGGTTCACAACTTCAATTCACCTTTCCTTCTACATTAAGGACCGCATTGCATTCAACACTGTTTTCCTTATCACAGATACAATTCAACTCTCCTCAGATTCTGTTATCAGTAACTAAATAGCAATCTTCAATCTTTGTCTCTACAACTGCAGACAGCAGAGTTCACAACTTCAATTGAGCTTTCCATCTACATTAAGGACCACATTACATTCAACACTGTTTTCCTTATCACAAATACAATTCTATGTCCTCAGATTCTGTTATCTGCAACTAAATAGCATTCTTCAATCGTTCTGTCAACAACTACCTTCAATCTACATTGCGGACAACTGGATTGAAAACTTGCATTGACTGATCTTTCTGTCAACAACTACCTTTGATTTAGACTACAGAAAGCAGGGTTCACAGCTTCAATTCACCTTTCCTTCTACATTAAGGACTGCATTACATTCAACACTGTTTTCCTTATCACAGATACAATTCAACTCTCCTCATATTCTGTTATCAGTAACTAAATACCAATCTTCAATCTTTGTCTCAACAACTACCTTCAATCTACACTGAAGACAGCATTTATTCACAACTTCAATTGAGCTTTCCTTCTACATCAAGGACCACATTACATTCAACAGTTTTCCTTATCACAGATATAATTATATGTCCTCAGATTCTGTTATCTGTAACTAAATAGCATTCTTCAATCTTTGTCTCAACAATTGCCTTCAATCTATACTGCAGACAGCAGGGTTCACAACTTCAATTCAGCGTTCCTTCTACATTAAGGACAGCATGACATTTAACATGGTTTTCCTTATCACAGATACAATTGTACTCAGTCCTCACATTCTGTTATCTGTAGTAGAAAAGCTTTATTCGATTTTTGTAGAATTAAAAAATCATAAAAGCAACATCATCAGAAAATCAATACATAATGTACACAGATATAACATTACATTTAAAAAGAAAATGGCTGTGGATACAATGGTTTTATGAACACATTAAACTTTTCCTTTTTCTAAAAACACTCTTTAAAAAACCGACCATGGTGTCCACACACAGTTTGTCATGTAACAACTGGAGATACAATAAAGCTGGGCGGCACTGGTGCCAAGTTCCATAATTTTTCAAAAATGGTTTAATCCATTGGGCTCTCTCTTTATGGTCAAATCCACAGAAACAAATCACGTGGAGGGTTGATTGTTCGGCCCTCCCATCGCATGGGCATTTAATGAGCATTTCAGACCAGTCGTTAATTTGTGGAAATGAGACTAGGCGAAAAAAGATATCAAATTAAACCTAGCAAGTAAAAACCTGTCAAAACCCTTGGTGCACCAATTCAAATAGGGTTGCATGTTGCCCGAAACAAGCAACATTTGGTGCCGCACAACTGATCTCTTATTTAGCTCTACCCCTAGTCACAGGGATTCCAGATGGTACCAGCAGTTATTCTTTAGGTCTTTCCTCGAGATCCTACTTAGCCCTTCTGGTGCAGTAAAGAACTCTGTTATCTGTAACTAAATAGCATTCTTCAATCTTTGTGTCAACAACTGCCTTCAATCTACACCGCAGACAGCAGACTTCACAACTTCAATTGAGATTTCCTTCTACATTTAGGACCGCATTACATTCAACACTGTTTTCCTTATCACAAATACAATTCTATGTCGTCAGACTCTGTTATCTGTAACTAAATAGCATTATTCAATCTTTCTGTACACAACTACCTTCAATCTACACTGCGGACAACTGGGTGGACAACTTGCATTGACCGATCTTTCTGTCAACAACTACCTTGGATCTACACTGCAGACAGCAGGATTCACAACTTCAATTCAACTTTCCTTCTACATGAAGAACAGCAATGCATTTAGCCTTGCTTTTCTTAAGGCACACACAATTATACTGTATCCTGGGATTCTATTATCTGTGACTAAATGGCATTCATCTACCTTTGTGTCAACAACTGCCTTCAATCTACACTACGGACAGCTCAGTTCACAACTTCAATTGAGCTTTCTTTCTACATTAAGGACAGCATTGTATCCAACCTTGCTTTCCTTAACCCAAACACAATTCTGCTGTGACCTCAAATTCTGTTGTCTAGAACTGAATAGCATTCTTCAATCTTTGTATCAACAACTACCTTCAATCTAACCTGCAGACAACAGGGTATACAACTTGCATTCAGCTTTTCTTCTACATTAAGGACAGCGTTGTATTCAGCCTTACTTTCCTTAAGGGAGAGCCAATTGTACTATGTCCTCACACTCTGTTAACTGTACAAAATAGCATTCATCAATATTTGTATCAATTAGTACCTTCGACACATAGTCGTAATGATCAAAGAGAAAAAAGGAATCAAATGAATTTAAAGATAAATGATGAATTCTACTAAAGTTACTGTATTATCCTGGTCAAATTGTGGAGTTGAATCTCGTCATTCCTCTCGGTCTTCCCTTCCATGGACGCTCCGCACATCAATCTTGGGTGCCACTGCCTGCCTGATGCGGATTGGTAAATTAAGTGTGAGTTGTTTCTCCGAGTATAGCACAGGGTAAAGGCCGGCCTGTAAGTGTAGATGGAAAAACAAAAGGGGTAATGAAAAATCAATGAATTAAAAAAAAGCATTTGTTACAGTGGAGTGCAGCAAGGGAAGAGAGAACACTTTCAGACTGAGGCTGCTTGAATACATCATGTCTACTCTGTTTACAGCATTAAGCTACAACAACAACAGGACAGTACAGGCCCACGGCACCGGGCCGTGACCCATCCTCCATTTACCTTACATTTTGACAGAGCCAGACAAAAGGCATATACAGCAACCTAACATTTTCAAAATTAAGTGACTAAATCAATGCGCCGCTGTCAGTCATACCACTACACTCGACTCCACCACTACACAGACATGTAGGTCTGCTGTGGTTCTTGTTGAATTGTTGTGTTTACCTTTTATGCCACTTCATGAAACACAGTTATTCCATCAATCATCTCCGATCCAACTGACTGACTGCGTGCAAAGATAGTATGGTGCCGTTCATCATCATGGTGTGGTACGTCATGTCCAACGCGGTACAAAAGGGGGTGGTGATGGACAGAGCATCTGAACCAATCAAACACTCACACCCAGTCAATAGATGTCCAACTACAGCTCAGTCTGTAGTGACTCAGATTAAGTCCATATTCCATATTAAAAAATTGCAACAGATATTGGCCTGCACCTGCAGTAGTAGGAGTACAATGTGGTTATTAAACAACAAGGAAACATTTACTATCACTTGAGTCACCTTTACTTTGTAGATTAACTAGCAGAGTTTGACTTCATGCACAACATCATTCAACACTCCAAACAAGAGCAATCGCTCAGAGTTAGCAAACATCCAATGCATGCTATCATTCACCACCTGTCTTGCTCTTCTCTATGGCTGTCAGATCAGATGCTTAGTCCTGACAGGTATGTGTTTTTTTAACGAGGTTGTGGCCTCATTATTACTCCACATTTATTTTGAGTGTTGTTAGTTGCTGTTTCGGTTTTCTTCTTATTCATCTGTGGCACTTTGGCACAGTTGAACTTGGTTCACATGGTCAGCGCTGTGATGGGTCGCAGCCTGGGTAGAGGTCATTGGTCAATTTAATTTGCAGAAAAGTTTCTTCAAAGAGGCTTGTCTTTCTCTGCCAAGTACCTTTTATCCGGACTGTGATGAGCTTTGGCTGCCTGCCTGCAGAGGCTGTTGCCTTCTGACAGTGATGAGTTTACCTTTGGATGCCTGCCCAAGTTCTGACAGTGAAGAGTTGTGGATGCCTGCAGAGACGGTAGCCTTCAGACAGTGATTAGTGTCGGCTCAGAAAGAAAACGGAGGATAGCTATAGTCACGTTTCACTTCTTATGGAGGGACTGTTAGAGGCAACATTTCTTGTACTATTCTCCATCCAATGTCTGGCTTGATGAAAATGTATTTAGGGTGAGTCAGGAAGATGGAGCAGGACTCTAAGGAGTGGGCAGTTAAATGCACAGACGTGCAACTCCAGTAGGGAAATAAAAAGAGAAGACAGTGGTGATGGATTTGTTGTGATTTGATTTGAACCAGAAAGACAGATACACACACAAATAAAGGAAGGAAGAAAGTGACAATTTGAAAGCCTAGTTGTCAGGTAAGAGGAGCTTTTCCTCAAAATCTGATGGTTCAGACAGAAGTAGGTCATGTAACATACTACTTACGTCATAAGTCGCTCTCCTCTTCCTGCTGTGATTCACGTATTTTGTACTCCGGTGGTATAAAGTGCTGATTCATTCTTATCATGGTTAACCTCTCCACGCTTTTGGGCAAGAGACGAGTCCTTTTCAAAAATACAATGGCACCAGCAGCACTGAAAACACGCTCAGAAGAGACACTTGCGACAGGGGAAGCCAGATACTTTATTGCCAGCCTGCTGAGCACTGTCCATTGACTTCTTTTCCCATACCAATACACCTATGGGTTTCGATCCATGAACACCTCTGTTGGGTCATCCAGATAGGCCTGGACCATCCGCTCAATACTCAGGGGTGCTCCGATGTGCTCGGCCTCTTTTGCCTTTGCATCAGCACTGGACTTACCATACTCCTGCCGTAGAAGCCAATCAGTTGCCGATTGTACTGTGGATGATCCTTTTCTTACTGTTGTTGATGTTATTGGTAGTGTTGGTGACTACTGGGAGACAAACGCACTCCCGCAGGCTCTGAAGTAGAACTTGACTCTGGAATCTGCTCTGTAGGACTTGTTCTGGCCTGGGGCGGGGGGGGTTCTGATTACCAGCTGTTTGTTTTCAATAGTTAATGGCTTGCTCAGCTATCAAAGTTTTGCACTTGGCAACATCCACTTCTGAAAAAGGAATTACTGCCTTACTGTTCAGAATTACTTTGTACCGTGGATCCAAAATTATAGCAGTAATGTAATGTGGATGTGACACAATGTTATTTTGAATCCTTATATTGTCAGATAAGCGAACAGCTAAGGAGTCCGCCAAATAATATGTGTCTTTTTTGTCATCCACATCTGCGTAAGTTTCAGACACCTCCTTCAGCTGTTGCTCTAGCATGTGCAACAATGGGATAGCTTGGCCTCTAGTACAGTCCTCCCTGCTGACTTCATGTGTGAAGACCTCAAAAGGAAATAGCATCTCTGTCAGGCAATTAACAAAGGCCCATTGGCCCATGGCAACAGTCATGCATTTCACAGTAGGATCCCCTTACGTTTTCATGACATAAGGATTGAGTGGTATGTACCGCTCAAACAGACGATCAAGCATGTAATAAGTTGAGTTCTGACGTTTTGGCACCTCCTGGATGAGTGCTTTGACTGGCAATTTATGCTCACGTTGAAGGATCCTCAGCAGCTTCCGGGCTTTAAAAGAATGGCTGAAATGTGTGCATATTCTTCTGCACGTGGCCAGTAAGTTGCTGACTTTGTATTCATTTTTCAGAAAGTCTTGAACAACAAAGTTAAAGCAGTGTGCCACACACAGGACCCTGAAATAGCCACCATCTTTCATGGCATTAACTACATTATTGCCATTGTCCATGGCAACAAAACCAATGTTAAGGCCTCCTGGGTGCAGCCACTCTAAGACCTTGCTGTTAAACTCCTCCAAAATGTTTGCAGCAGTATGAGATTTCTCCATGGCAAACATGGCTACAGTTGCATGTTTGCGAGTGGCATGAAAATTCTCAGCAGCGTCAACACCAGCAGATATCTGTTCTCTAACCCCACAAAAGAGGTCCAGTGTGCAGTGATGTACATGTAATCAGTGGCGTGGCAACTGGTCCACATGTCTGTTATCAGGTGGATACTCTGAACAGCACTCTGCTTCAAGGCTTTTTCAAGCAAATCCAGCACGTTGTGATGTAGTGCTGGAACAGCAACTCTAGCAAATGGCTGTCACAAATTCCAGAAAACCCACCCCTTCAACAAAAGAAAAAGGGAGAAGGTCCAGTGCTAACATTTTAGCCAGCTTCGCATTGTACAAACGTGCTATTGGGTGATTGCGTTTGTACTGCCCCTCCCCCATAAACATGCTGATAATGGTAGGCTGCATAGTTTTCCTTAGGCTCAACAATGCACTTTTTTTTATTGAGGTACTTCTTACTGTCTCAGGCTGACTCTTACTCATGTGCCACTGAGATGTTGTTGAAGATGTGGGCGACAATAACACTGCACTGCTGGGGACAGGGCTACTTTGTGTTCCACTACCAAAGTGAATGCCTCCCAGTCCTTCCTCTTCCACCGAGATCGGATCTTTTACTTGTTTATCCCCATCAACACCAATGGTTGCAGTTTTTATACCGCGAAGGTGGTTCACCCAGTCGATCAAGTGGTGTTTTTTCAGATGAGTAATTTGGCCTCCGGTACCTTAGTTTGTACCAAGCTTACCCCGACTAACAGAGGTATTACAAGTGGAGCATATAGCAATGTTCTACTCCTTTACGCTAATCATAAAGAAGTCCTAAACTGGGGAGCTTAGCTTTTGCTTCCTGCTGGAGGTGCTACATCCAATGCCGGATGAACTGGAGAGTGTGCGTTGAATTTGACTCTGTGCTGTACCACTACGTACTTCTACAGAGGTGGTGGTTGTGCTGGATGTAGGTCGCTGCCGGGATTTTGCTAGTGCAAATATGGAAGCTGTAGGCCGTGTTGGTGTTACCTGTGTTGGAGGTATTCATGCTACATCCCTAGCAGTGTTTTTGGTTAGGGTAAGAATGTTGGTCTCCATCTCCTCAGGCCGGGAGTAATGTTCATGATGACTGGCTCATCATCATCATCCTGCTGTTGTACATCGACCTCCATTAGTGTAAGGCTTTCTGGAACCTTGCTTTTTTCCTAGCCTGGTCTTGGGGCGTGTCTTCGTCTCAGACTCAGTTTGTGGCTTCCAAGTGGCATCTAGAACATCAGAAGAACTTGATGGACTAACCCCCCTTTTCCTTGCTGGAGATTTGGAAGGCAATGGATCTTCTTAATGAGTGGCTTCCTCTTCTTCTTCCTCTGCATGAGGCTCAATTTCCTGAACTGCCCCTACTTCGAGAGGAACAACAACTACTATTGAGGGCGGTGGTTGCGGCTGTTGTTGACCCCTTATCTGCTGTGTTTCCTCCTGCGTTGATTGGGTACTACTTTGAGATAGTGATAAGTTTAACTCAGGCTCAGCATCACTGGTTTCCACCATTAGGCTGGCTACCTCCTACACACTCATGTGCTTGGGCCAGGGTTGGTGGGTTGGGCCCACTGATGCGGAGATGCTTCGCTTGCCCTCTGGACACGGCTGCTGCAGGCGTAATTTTTGTTTTCTCAAAAAAGGTATGGGGCGGAACACCAGACTTAAGCGGTCCTTTGGGCCCATCTTATTCAGATGTCAGCAGCACTCAGTTGCACAAGTTGCAGAGATGTCCGGTCAGGACCGGTCAGGTCACATGTACAGCAGCAGGACATCTGTCTGGCAGCACAACGGGCGATGATGACACACCTCCTCCTCAGTCTTTTGTGCACCTAAAAGCAAAAAAGCCAGAAGAACATCAGTCAAACAATAGTACCATCAGACTAATATAATATATAAGCTAGTATGTGGTGGTCACAATTATTACATTTTAGTAACTCAGTGAACAACAACAGTGTAGTCATTTATGAGACTTTGACAACAAGGCCAGGGCTTTCCTGGTGTACTGTGTACACTCAGGAAGAATAAGAATAGCAAAGAACAAATCCAATGATATGATGCTGCAGACAGACACAAAAAGTGATCCTTCCAGCTCCAAATCCAAATGAAAGTGAACAGCAAAAGGACAAAGCACTGGGAGGAGCCTGCTGCACAGGAACAGGAAGTTGGAGGCTCAGGGGCTCTTCCTTCCTCTTGAAAACCAAAAATAAAATAGAAAAAGGATTCATTGCACAAAAAACTACAGCCAAATCACGATCTGAGAAGTTTTTTTGAGCAAAATGATCATTTCTGAGAAGGTTTTATGATGCTCGAGAGATATTCTTCGCCAGGTCGCAGTTTCTGGATGTTCGCGATCTTACCAACACTGCCGCCAGAAGTCAGATCGCGCGTCCGAATGACGTGTCCTCGTTCCCACACTCTTACAGGATCGTGTGAACGGATTTCAAATCTAGTGGCGCACGCGAACGGATAGGAAAGCTGGTCGGCGAATGCAGAATCATGGTAAGTCGTTACCGCGTGCGCGAGAATGCATATTGAGCGCACAAAGAAAAAAAACAGCTACGCTACGTTGCAGATTGGGTAGTATTCGGTGACTACACATTCTACGCGATCCACAAAGTTACCGAAACCCTGCAAACTTCAGGAGAGGACGTAGTTCACCGCCCAGGGTTACTTAAAACCACAATCACCTGTCACGTGCCTAAATAAAATATTGCGGTGAAATCAATTTTGAACAGTCATGCCGACTGATATTATCAAACCATGGTTTTTTTCCTTTCATATATTGAGGTTTTACATTAGAGTATAGAATCCATTAAAAATAGTACAGTAGAATAAAGATACAAAAATAAACAAGCAGAATGAAGATGTATTTATAGAATTGCATACAATTGTTTGGCTTTTTTTGTAACATCAATCGATGCAGGATGTAGGTTAGTGGTCCCCTCCCGCTCCCAGTACATGGTCACTCCAGGTTATGATTGGCGATGCATCAGGTGGTGTGTCAGTACCGGGACTGGGGCGTGCATCAGTTGAATATCATTACCCCAAAGGGTTGGATATTCAGGTAGGCATGGGCGTTGACATCATTGGTAAAAGGCCTCTCCAGAGGAATAAGGCTCTGATCATTTCAAACTGTGGAAAAATCCAAGTGGGAGGAGAGGTAGCTGCAGAAATGGGGCCAGATGGCCATGGGGTGAGATCTTTGAGGCATTAACTCCCACTCTAGAGTGAGTGAGTTGTTCTTGTCAATAGGTCACATCGCACAGCCAGTCGCTAAGTTGAGGGGCTGGGCGGTGGCCCTAGTGGATCCCAACTCTGTGCTTTTCCAAAAGTAATAGCATTGCAATTAGGCATGGGGCTCCACTGGGGAACTCCTTTAAGGAGCCCAGTAAGGCTGCCATGGGAGCCCAGTGGATGGTGGTGAACAATGAATGCTGCAATGGCATCATAAACACAGGTCTAGAAGTGGGCCACTGCAGAGCATCCCACGCAAGACGAAGGAATGAGGCATTGTCCTCTCGACATCTGTGACACCGCCAGTCTTCAGAGTGGCCCTTGCCGTGCATTTGGAAGAGGGTACGGGTATATATTATGAAGGAATAGGAGGTGCAGCAAGCACAGTTTGTAGTTAGGGGAGAGCGCTTTAGTCAAGGTGCAGCAGTCTCGCCATTGCTCCGCCATGGGTCAATCTCAGTTTCCAAACTAGAGAGCGCTCTGGGGGTCCATATGTTTGCTTTAGCCTGCATGGCCGTATCAAGGTGCATGATCAACTTACAGGGGGATGTGCTGATGAGCAGAATATCAAGTGCATGGAGAATGGGGGGATTAGGGAAGGTATGATGTAAGGCTCTGAGAGTTGCTCGGAGTCCATGATATGTGAAAACATGAAGTGGAGTATACTGTGGGAGTGCATATCTGTGCTGTACTGGGAGGAATGGTTGTCTAGGTAAGAAGTTGCGGCCGGGTGAGCTGGTGGCTCACCCTAACATCTGTTATTGCTGGTAACCAAGGGTGACCCTTTATGAGATCCTTTAGAGATCAGATCAACAAACTCACTTATACCTGCTTATTTCTCTTAAGGACTTTGAGAAAAATGCTTTATTTTATTCCCTACACTCTGCAAAAATCAGTGGTAATTGCATTGGTATTGTCCAGGCAGGACTATTGTGATACCCTTTATCAGGGCATACAGCAGCGTTATTTAAATAACAGCCTGTTTCATATAAAAATACTTTAATATTAATCAGTTTCTCAGGCCTTGATGTTAAGAAAAGAGTTGTCTTTAAGGCACTCTGCACAGTATATAAATTCCTTCACTGGACAGGCCCAGAGAATTTGAGCAAGGAGAATGTTGTGCTCAGTCAAATCTAAAACAGTTAGAATTCCCAAATACAACAAAGTATGTTGGGATTTGTTAGAACTGGGGCTCTCTAGTTGGCAATGGTTTGCACCTTTGTCTAAATAGGGACCCTTGCTTCTGGTCAGAGTAAGGGGGCTACACTACTAAAATAACACCTGCTCAACCCTGTGGAAGCTTGGCACAAGCAGGAAGGCTTATCTCAGAGGCAGTGTGTAAAGCATTTGTGAACACATACAGTAAATCAGTGAAAACACTGCAGATGGACACAACACAGGTTTTATAAAAATAAGTATTCTTTATATAGACTTAACACAGGACTCTAATGACAAAAATCCACAATACAGTATTAAGAAAATGACTTTAAGATGGTAGAAATAACCCAGTTCACTTTAGATTGTAAATGAGACATGTTTCTCACAAAGCACCTTTGGATGCGTCATGCTAGATAAGCAAAAGGTTTGCAGGGAGAACGATGCGAAGGTTCCTTGCTTTGGGGGAGGCGATGCGTCTGTTCCTCAGTGTTTGCGCAAAGTAGGCGATGCATCTGTTCCTTACCGGAGAGGAGGTGATGCAACAATCTCGAGGTGCAGCCCGGTTGTGATGCAAAAAAATGGCGCCTTGCTGCGATGCGACGATCCAGTGAGATGTGAAAAGATGGCACCCTTGATGCGACGAAACGACGTGAAGATGATGCGTGCATGCCCGGCGGCCATGCGGCGACTCTCTAACTTTGGAGCTGCGACAAGCCCTGAGACACGCTTTGTTGTATGCCGTTTTACATTCTGAATGAATTTTCCCTGATTCATGCCCTTATATAGGTACAATCCACGTTGCCCTTATTTAGGCATAGAAATAAAGCCCTTATTTAGATATAATTCAGAAAAGGGGGTGGTGATGAACAGAGTGTCTGAATTAGGCAGACCACTCTTACCCAGTCCAAAGATAAGGGCTTGATCCATCACCGTTTTTTAGCTCACTGCACCATCCCAGCTCAGAACCTGGCTACATGCAAATTAGTCTGTTCCTGTCCCAGTGCATGATGGGAACAGGGCAAACCAAACTACCAAGCCAATTCTTATACTGGGAAGGAAACAAGCTTCCGGGGACCGGTTTCTGGCATTTCAGCCGTCTTCGGCCCGGCTTGCTTGAATCCTGATGGTGCAATGAGCAAGGGACTCACATCTGAGTATACCCTTCCACGCTTATGTTGGACAAAATGATTTAGAAAAGGGGGGTGGTGATGAACAGAGTGTCTGAATTAAGCAGACCACTCTTACCCAGTCCAAAGATCAGGGCTTGATCCATCACCGTTTTTTAGCTCACTGCACCATCCCAGCTCAGAACCTGGCTACATGCAAATTAGTCTGTTCCTGTCCCAGTGCATGATGGGAACAGGGCAAACCAAACTACCAAGCCAATTCTTATACTGGGAAGGAAACAAGCTTCCGGGGACCGGTTTCTGGCATTTCAGCCGTCTTCGGCCCGGCTTGCTTGAATCCTGATGGTGCAATGAGCAAGGGACTCACATCTGAGTATACCCTTCCACGCTTATGGTGGACAAAATGATTCAGAAAAGGGGGTGGTGATGAACAGAGTGTCTGAATTGAGCAGACCACTCTTACCCAGTCCAAAGATCAGGGCTTGATCCATCACCGTTTTATAGCTCACTGCACCATCCCAGCTCAGAACCTGGCTACATGCAAATTAGTCTGTTCCTGTCCCAGTGCATGATGGGAACAGGGCAAACCAAACTACTAAGCCAATTCTTATACTGGGAAGGAAACAAGCTTCCTGGGACCGGTTTCTGGCATTTCAGCCATCTTCGGCCCGGCTTGCTTGAATCCTGATGGTGCAATGAGCAAGGGACTCACATCTGAGTATACCCTTCCACGCTTATGGTGGACAAAATGATTCAGAAAAGGAGGTGGTGATGAACAGAGTGTCTGAATTAAGCAGACCACTCTTACCCAGTCCAAAGATCAGGGCTTGATCCATCACCGTTTAGGTGTATCTTTTATCCGCCCCCTCAGGAGTCATGGCGTATTCATAGGGTAGTCGATGCCTGCCTCACCTGAGGCTACCTCCGGTACAGGTAGAAGTGTCCAGAGATAGTGGAAAAGGATAAAATGGGATAAAAATAGTGTCTCACCTAAGGATTTATTTATTTGAAGAAAGAGGGGTAGGCACTATTGATAAAAGAAAGTGCGATATGATGGCAATCGTGTTACTGGTTCCCAAGAAACTGACAATGAGGCTATAAGCATTCCGCTAAATTTAAGGAAAGCCATCACTGTAAAACTTAAATGGCCTAACACTGAGAGGTGGTAGGGTAGTTTTCGTGATAGAAGCACATGAATATCATCAGACAGAGGTATTCTATTCATGGACAGTCTTCCCTGAAGCAAATCCAGTAACAAATGTGTTTCACTTCTACAAAGAAGATGAACCACCTGAGGAGTATATTCCTTTCAAGGATATAGACATTCCACTAGCTTACCAGGAGCATGCGCTCTGGTTTAAAGGCGCCCTAAAACATATAAATCACATTGCCAGACTCGGTCCACTAAATAGACCAGGAGCAACATGGCCGGTCTTAGCAAGCTATACACCACATCCTGACATTGAAGAAATGTCAGATGCGGAGTTACTAACTCAACTTAAAGAGTTAATCAAAATCTATAGACAATTGGTTCAATATGTCATGCGGACTCTTACAGTCCAACCTGCAATAATGATTCCACAACAATCCCCTCACCAGGGGAATACAAATAAAATTACACCACAGACTTTGCATTCAGTCATTGGTAAGTTACCTGCAAAAAGGGAACAAATTCCATTCTGGAAAGCTCAAACAATTACTCAAATCTAAGCAGTATTTCCTAATACTACCCTTCATGAGAAACACATAATTTTAACAATCTGTTTACCAATGGGGATCGTACCAAATATGGAAGACTGCAACACTTGGGATACAGTGTTTGCTGCGATCTACACTGAAACACACGATGTTCCGTTTATGGCAGTAATACCTGTTGTCCTGAAAGAGATTCAAAATGACTACGGGGCAGAGCCTGCTTTAAATTAAGGTATGAAATTACTGAAAGATTTCTAACAGTTCTCAGCAATAATATTAGCTAATATTAAAGGTGGCGATCCACCAGAAATTAAGGGAATTTGATGTAACTGAGCAACCACATGAATTAGGCACAGACAGTCTGGGTGAAAAACCAGTTAAACCCCAACTGTCTAAAAACACTCCTACTCCTTCTAAAAAGAAGTGAAAAAAAAGCAAACAAATTTCTAAAGAGAAGCGTTCTCAATACCGAGGTAGGTCTCCTCACAAGGAGCCCTCTGAAAGGAGGTATAAACTCAGGAATAGGGATAAATTGAGAAAACCTGATAGATATCAAGACACTAATACACGCTCTTCTCGTACCTTTCAGACTTTGTCACAGAAATCCAAAAGAAGAGGATGATCCAAAAATAAGGAAGAACAAGTGAAGTTCAAAGACGATCAACACGTTCCGAAAAACAAGAAAAGTCAATTCACCAAAAAGAAAGTAGTAGGTCTAAAAATCAGACATGCCAAGGATCTTGAGGGCACAACTCAAGAACGGGGAATGGGCTCAGACAATGTTGGACAGCACAGCAGAATTCACCATAGCTCGCAAGAGCTTGAATGATCATCTGGAGACAGTGGACTTGAATGAATTCATTCAAGTTGAAACTACCAGGGTTAGTTCTTCACATAAGTTATATGAAGTAACACTCCGGATGGAGGGAGACATACCAAGAAAAGTGAGAGCACTCTTTTGGGAGCGACTCTCTAAGGGTTATGACATTCTTCTAGCTAAACAAGACTGGCCTCCACAATTTGTCAGGGAGTGCCCACATGGCGAAGACATCATTATGGCAGCCTTCTCCAACCACATTCCAATTAATGAAAATATACCTATGCCAGGAAATGGGCAGTAGCCCAGGCTCCTGCATTATATAAATATCATGTAGGATGGGATGAGGATTCTCCTCAACATAAAATCCAGTTAAAAAATCAACCAACCGCACAAAGGCAGTACCCAGTTAAGCAAGAAGCTAAAAAACAGGTCAGGGGGATATTAGATCAACTTGAATACCAGGGGGTGATTGAAACATGCACCTAGTCTATGAACAATCCTTTGTTTCCTTTCTCCAAACAAGACAATACATATCGTCTAGTTCTGAACTACAGGCATCTAAATTCATGTTGCAAAACTTTTGCAGTACAGAAATGCACATAGTGCAGCACTAATGAATAACATTGTGCATAAAAAATATAAAACCACATTAGATATTTCTAACGGTTTCTTCTGTCAAAACATTGGACCAGAAAGTAGGTATTTGACCGCTTTCTCAATTATGGCAAAACTCTTGCACAATATAAAGCATAATGCCAGCAATGGCTTCTGGAAAATAGTAAACACTATCATATACCCGCATCATGGGGGACTTACTTCCTTCATATTAGCGGAAACTTGGGCAAGCTACTTAAATTCCCACTTCAACAGCCAAAGCAACAACCAGCCCACACCAAAGCAGAGCAGAGTTGCCAGGGACAGACAAAATACCAACATAGGAAGAATGGAAAGCAGTAACAACTATTTCCCTGACAGCTCTGCCGCCTTTATCCGTGTAAGGGCAAATGACACACTCAACTTTTCCGACTTAATTCTTCATGAGGAGGAAAGTCCTCTTGTCACTGATCCGCTAACAATCAGGAAACAGATCAGGAAGGGAAGAAAGGAAAGTGTGCCAGGCCCAAATGGAATCCCACCTGCAGTGTTTAAAGAAAGGCCAGAAGATTGGGCATAAATACTCCATCCACTATTTCTGGAGGTAACACAATTGGGCATTATCCCAGATTCATGGAAAGGTTCAACAATCATTCCAATCCATAAAAGTGGCAGCAAGATCCTGCCAGCCAATTATCGGCTAGTAGCACTGATTGATAACAAGACCAAATACTTTGCAGGAACATTGCTGGAGGAATTGACAACTTGGGCTGAAAATAATGAAATAATCCCGCTAAATCAGACAGGATTCTCCAAAAATTCCAGCACGATATCCAACATCATGGCAATATCACCGATAACGGACACAACAAAAATGAGGAAAACACAGCTGCATGTCTGTTTCCTTGACTTTAGCGCCACGTTTGATAACGTGGAGAGGCCCAAATTGTGGAACAAGATAGCCAGATGGGCCATCCCAAACACCCTTCTATCAATGTTAATGCTTTTATGTACCAATACCTGGGTGCAGGTCAAATTAGGTTCAGGATCCCAGCTCTCAATAAAGTTAAAACAACGAAAGGTCTTAAAAAGGCCTGCATACTGGCCCCTATCTTATTTAACTTATTCATGGCAGAATTAACACAAACACTTAACACCTGTAATTCCCATGCGCCCAGATTAGGGGGCACCTCATTGTCCAATCTACTATACTCGGACGATGTAGTCCTACTTAGCCACACAGCAGTTGGCTTGCAACATCTTCTTAATGGTCTGCAGGTCTACGTAGAGGAAAATAGCCTCTCAATAAATCTAAATAAAACGATGAAAATTAATAGCAAATGAAAAAAGAGCTATCTATGGCATCTGGGCGCCAAACATATTGAACCAGCAGAGGATTACAAGTATCTGCGAGTCTACTTAGACAAAAAAGGATCGCTTGCCCGTCAACAAGAAGAGATCAAAAGGAAAGGGACGATCCTTGCCTTAACCATGAAAAGCTTAACAGCCAAACTACTGGGCCCTATGCTGAACCCTCTCTTAGTAGTAGCACGAGCCAAAATCCTACCTACTATTACCTATGGCAGTGAAGCACTGCGTGGAAGAGATACCATTCTTCTGGACAAACTGATTTTAAAAGCATACAGAACTATGTTCAGCGTCCCAAAATACACCTATCCCGGCGCAAATCCGACTGGAGTTCGGCCTGTTAAAGCAAACCTTGGCCAGCTATGGAGCATATATCAACTGCTGCAATAAAATCAGAACAGCAAACACTAACATATTAAACCACCTGTTGTGGCAAGAACTACAACAGAGAAAGAATTTGCCCGCAAGACTGTACCTTCAGGAGGCACTGGCAAATAAGGGCTTACCCCCCTATGAGATACACACCCTGTCACCATTAAATTTTTAAAAAATGAGTGTGTAAGTCGCTGAAAATACAGTCACTGGTGGAGGTCAAATCTACTTTTTCTGTCAGAGCACATGCTTAGATGACCTTGAATTCGTACAAGACCCTAGCCCCGCAACAATACTTTAAACTGGGCTATCCAAAAGCACTGAAACTAAAATTCCTAAAGTTATGACTCGGAGTGATGCCATGCACGCAGCATCTTCCACCATGGAAATGGGTGCAGACTTTTACAGTATGCAGCTTGTGCAAATATGGCCAGGGGGACATCATCCACACCATCTGTTCTTGCACGGAGATGCTTCAAGAAAGGAGGCAACTACTAAAAATTCCCTTTAATCAAAGGGGGATTAGGAGAAGGAGGCAGGCAGTTTTGGCCTGCTTCGACCCAGCATCACCGCAATTAAACACTAGACTAGTTAACAGCCCGGGCAAAAAATGCCACACTGACACTAAAGCTTTAGCGCATTGGAGTCTCTGGCCAATTAATTTTCGCAGGGAGAGCCCCAGTCGATGGAAGAGACTGGGTCACTTACAAAGGTCGCTCCAGCATGTCTAAATTTGTATTTCTTAAAGCAATAGAACCGTTTTACATTTTCAGGAGGATGATATTTTTTTATTGTGGTCGAATATTTTATATATGGTTTTATTTTAGCATGTATTGCAATGGTGTTAAGTAACTCGGCAAAATAAAATAAACTTCAAACTTCAATTATGGGGACACAGAGTCACTCTGTCATCTCAGACAGGGATTCAAGAATAGTCCTGGGTTATTCTCAGCGAGGGTAACAGAGTTACTACTAACTAATGATGACGAAGCATTGTCATAAGTCGATGACATCTATCTGACAGATGATGACTTGGATAGGCACTTGAACAGGGTGAATACAATTATATTAGGATTTGCCTCTGAAGGGTACAAATTCAATTTAAAAAAATCTAGAATTGCCCATTTAAACGTCCTGTTTCTAGGATATGAACTTTCAAGTGAAGGCAAAAGCCTAGCAGCAAACTTTTTAGAGAAATGTGCGCTGCTCCAACCCCCAAAAACACCGAAATACTTACAGTTGATTCTAGGTTTCCTAATTTCGGTAGAACATACATTCTAAATTACGCAGAAAGGGTTAAACCTCTCTACAAACAAATCTAACCTGATTTCAAAACAGTTAATTGGACACAAAAAGACACAGAAATTCTGCGTTCATTGCAAAGAGACATGTTAGCAACTAAACATTTGCAAACACGTGTAAAGATACACAACTTAGTGATCCGAATCATTCCAGGACAATGCGGATTCACATACTTAACTTTTATCGAAGGTGAAAAAGTACCAATAGCTTACAAATCACACAGCAGAAATGAAATTCACATCAACAGAAAAAATTCTGACAGCAGTCCAAGCTGCAGTAGCAAAAGAGAGAGCCCTTGCACAGGGTAAGCGCTTTATGGTCTTTATACTTGTACCTGCCTTAGAGGCAGTGATGAAAGCGAGCATTCCAAATGCTAAAGCTTTACATCCAAGATGGATACAATGGGTTAATTCTCTTGCTGCAACAGACGTTGAATACGTTTTTGACCAATATTTCAAGATTTCTACAATACGAACAAGAATGTCATCTGCCTACTGAAATTCTGCCTCTAGAGGAATATGAGTGTATAATTCATATGGACAGATCAGCTTAACCCGCTACGGAGGGGTAAACAAGCCTATAGTGCGGCGTGCGCGATCGTTAAAGGTCACTGACACGATGGCAAATTCCAACCAATGATCACTAAAACTCAAACTTTAGGAGATTGTACATCTCAGCGAGCTGAACTACAAGCATTCAAGATGGCACTTGAAAATACAGATTGCGATTTCCCCACACTCATAGTGTACAATTCGTAAATTTGTGTTCAATCTTACAATGAATACTTGCAGAACTGGATTCAAAACGGTTACAAAGCTGCAAAAGGTGGCACAATGATGCATAAAATGCTTTAGGTTACAAGTAGTTCAGTTGCGACCAGGACTACAAAACACTCCTGCGATACATACGCTGAGTCATGAACGAGATGGTGTGCCCGTTGCAGGGAATTTATTGGCTGATGAAGCTGCAAAGGCAGCTGTGCAAACGGCTTCCGTAGCTGCAATCACTCGTTTAAAAACGAAAATAGATGGCAAAATAATGCTAGCTGTCAATACCACAAGCAAAGGCAGCGGTGCAGCGTTACCTAATGAATTTCCACTCAAATACTCATATATAACTGATGCGAATAATGTTCCGTTTGCTTGAATCCCTGGAGTGGGGTATAGGGTAATTCCAAACATGGAACATAGATTAGGACTAATCTTAGCAGCACCTGAAAGGCTTGCCTCTGCACATGCAGGTGTTTCAGCCACAGTATCATTATTAAAACAGAGATACTGATTGCCGCGCATGAGGAAACAAACCAGAAACTATGTTTTGAAATGTGAAATATGCCAAAAGATGAAAGTCTCTACAGTGAAACTTCCTGCGCAGACGCCCCTGTTAATTTCAGATAAACCATTACTTGCATTTACCTGGACCACTGCGGTCCCTTACAGAGGGATGGTAATTACAAATATATCATGGTCACAGTGGATTCATGCTCAAGGTTCATTTGGATGTGGCCTCAGTGCTTGGCTGACGCTCGAACTGTTATAAAAGATTTGCGAATCTTTATCAGTACATACGCAGTCGGCACGCTACATCCTGACCAGGGTCCTACGTTTAGCTCTCGAGCTTACAAGTCGGCCATGGCCAAATTGGGCGTTGCATTGCGGTACTCTAGTCCATTCCATCCTGAGGGAAATTCGGTTGTGTAGAGAAAAAATCGGGACATAAAGCAATCTATAACAGCTAGGGTATTAGTCTTGGGTGACGGGTGAGTCAAACATCTAATAGGTGTCCAACGTAGTCTTAACAATCTGCCAAGAAGTTCTCTAGGGAGCATCACTCCATATGAAGTCCTTTTTGGGACCAGAATGTTAGTATCAGACCTTGATTTTCAGACTTCAGTGGTAGACCAAAAACCTTTGATATCAAAGACTGTTTGGCTGTTTTACAAGGTAACCTGTTCCTGAAGCCAACCACCACTGAAGAGAAACCAACCATCCCAGCCTGTCTGGATTCCTAAGCTTGGGGATCTAGTAAGAGAAAAGATCGCGTACAAGAAGGAATTTGGGCCTTCTTACAGACAACCAGTACCTGTCCTAGCAATCCACAGATCAAGAACAGTATTACTGTTGTCCCTTGCTGGTAGAAAGGAGAACAGGTTTGTGTCAATCGACGTGGTCAAACCACATCAATTGGCTGATCATAAGTAGTAGGCTAAGTGGACTCTGACCAAGTAGCAGATGCCCTAATCTGGCTACTATCCAAGAGGTTCAAACTGAGAGACTCATCACCTTTGAGGAATCTGCAGTGCAAAATGAATGACTAAGCAACAAAGCTATAGAACTTGTACTTCTTGAAACCCAAAAAACAGTTTGTCAAGAAACACCTGTCTACAATGAAGTAACAAGTGATCCTGTGGTTCCAGCGATTTCAACAAATCCGGATGCAATCCCCACCATTGACAGAACTGCCTCTGGCTACTTCATTAACTTTGATACGTTTTCTGAGGATCCAAGTGAACCTGAAACGACTCCAGCTAAAAGAACTTTCAAAGAACAAGCAACCAACCTTTTTCATCACCTGGAAAAGACTTATCTGGTTTCACCATGGATTGAACTTTGGATTGTGTTGGGTGTGCTTTTCCTTCTACTTTGGTTGACTCTGGTGATAACTTTGGGAATGCTGATAAATGGAAGATATGTAAAAGAAGGACACAGCAAGTAAGAACATCAACTTACTATTCAAGCCACACAAATCATCCCATAGTGAACAAAGAGACTTGTCAACAGTGAACATCACAGCGATTCCTATACCTGGTGGTATAGCTTGGGACAGAACTGACTATGACATTTTCGGCCCTGCGGAGCTGTTGAAGATTCTACACCATTTTAAGATTTCCTTGAATGACTTTGTTTCATCTAGTACCTTTTCTGATGATTGGAACTTTGAGACGGTTAATAATATGATGTCAGACTTAGAAAAGTCTGCTGTTTTTACAAATCATGAGTACTTACAAGGTTCATCAGATTATGAACAAATGTATCGTTATAATCATTATGGGGACCATTTCCTGCACAAATCTGAAAATCCTAGAAATGTATTATTGTATAACCAATGGGAACATTGTCCTATACCACCAAAGGGTAACTCAAAAACATTTGCAAGAACATTTCCGTACTTTTCAGGGTTCAATGTATCCAATGCTGAATCATTTTACTTTAGAAATGTAAACAAAACAGGCATGAAAAGTAAGTTGATAAATACCAAACAAATTTATTCTGCAGCCTTTTATGCTCAATTGTCTAAACTAGGTTTCGACTTTTGGAAAGACAACATTGACACAAAAACTGTCTGAGGCACAAAAGATTGGCAAGTGTCTGGTGTAGAAGCTTTGTTTAGAGCCTGTATCATCCCTGAGCAAATTATGTTTTTGAATGACACTGTTCAACAAATGTCTTGCCTTGGGTTAGCCAAGATAAAAGACTTGAACAATCCGTCTATACCCATACCTGCACCTGATAGCAGTAACACTTCAGAGGGGGAGGTCGACTTACATACTATTTTGCATCACAACAGAACAGACCCAGATTGGAATAAATGGTTGATCTGGGCCACAGACACAAACAATTGTCAAGACAGATTCCTGAACAAAACAAAGGGTTTCACATTCCCGAGGCCAGACCCAAGATATGTTCAAAGACAGAATCCTGGAATAGTAACAACATACAGTGTAGGGAAACTGTGCCTTAAATGGTTACATAGATTTACACTAAGGATGTGAAACAACACTTATCTTTACTTAGAGATGGTGCTTATCTTAGGGAATTCTTGTTAGGACCAAGATTACTGTGTCATAAACGTTTTTATATATGCCGGTATCTATGCTGCTTATAATGAAGCATGAAAGATTACGCAAGCAGAGACTGTAGAAAGGATACGAGAAATTGATTGTATTAATTTAGAGAAAACTCTCTCTGTGGTTGACAATGGGTTAACGACTCGTTCAGGCTATATGCCTTAGCGTTTAATCAATACTACGTCACTGTTTTCAGAATTCAATCTCACTGATAAACAGATCAAATCGGCACAAAGGGGAGCAGACTATACAGTGCTGAGCATTGAAAAACTGGAAAGATTGCCTTTTACAGTGGCTGAAAAGCCAGCCACTGAATGGTTTATACATCTAACAATCTCTCTGCCTGTTACAATTTTCCATTTTCAGTATTGCCAAACACATATACCAGCAAGCACATATGAAAGGTAGGGTAAAGAATACATCAAGGCATCTTGAGAAATACTGTACATACACAGATGTTGGAGTGGGGGAAGAGAAGTGTTTCTCAGTGGTAAAAACTGTGAAAAAGCACTGAGCGGTTCTCTCCTTTGTCAGGGTATTAATTTACATGGGGCCTGCGATGGGTCCTCTACCAACGTATCCTGCCACCTGCAAAGTTCACCAGCTGCGGTGATTGACCAATTTTTGGACAACTTTCCAATGGAAGTTACCACATGTTGAACGATCACAGCTGCTGTGGCACGTTGCCAGGTTTACCCTATCTAGTAACTGTGTCAGCCAGGGTCAGTTGCTGCATTCAAATACTGTTTCCTAAAACCAAGACAGACAGGGAGTCGCCGTTATGGCCTTCACTGAACATCTCTTCTATACGAATTGATACTTTAAGCAGAATGAAAGCCATTCTTTTGCCTAAAACTGTGCCACTGACCTCGGCCAAAGAGATCTATGATCTGCAAGTCGCAAGGACTTCTGTAAAGATACATGCCCTATTAACTACAAACTGCACTGTATATTTCCCAGAAATGTTAAGTCGTATCTTAAACATGTCTGATATGAGCGGTATTGTACATGTATTAAAGACCGTATTTTCTGGACTGTTAGCACCTTTCGAAGCAGTCCTAGGAATATTTCCAAACTTCCTGCACTCAGTGTTTGGTGGACTGCCTCTTATTTTGGGACTCGCTGCAGGGATACTATGTTTGCTATTCCTGCTACGTTATGGTAAGCCAATTCACCAGCTACACCCAGTTCTCCATGGAGACAACTATACTGGCGATGAAGTGTCGTGAGCGCATCGTTCAAATTTTGGGATTAACTCGTTTACGAGAATTAATTACCACATGGTTTCTGTCATTCAGATCAATCTGACAAGATTGCATCTTACCTGTTCTACGCTGCCTGCTATGCGGAGAAGAATGCGTGATAGACTCATGTCTCACACTCCCATCAGTCATGCCAACGGATGTTGATACTTTGCTTGAAGCAGTAACGGCCCATGCACTGTGTTGTCCCCAGCGGCTAGCAACTCTGATGACGGCATTCGTTGAGATCTCATGGACGCAAAATACTGATGGTGAGGTACGAGAGGAAACAGGCACACAGGTATCATCCACTACGTACATTGATAATGCGACTAATGCTGACGGCGATGCTTCACATCTATGTGTGGTTAATCATCTAAACAAGGTAATCCAACTTTCACCTACAATAGTAGATGACTTTTTTAAAGACTTAAAAGATTTGAGGCCAGATGTAGCTAGCCAAATGCCAGTCAGTAACGGCTGAAAATACCGAATTTCGGCCGTTACCGACCTGTATTGGGCAATTGAGATGTAGGACATCAAAAAAGACTGATTTGGTAAATACAAATCGGTAATTTACCAAATCATAATTTACCGAATCGGAATTTACCGAATAGGAATTTACCGATTCGGAATTTCCCTATTCGGAATTTACTGATTCGATATTTTCCGAATCGGTAAACAAGAAATGCTAAAAAATGACAATCGAGATGTAGGTAACTTCTAAAATACCGAATTTCATGATATTCGGTATTTAAGAGTCGGTAATTACCATGGATTGAAAGCAGGTGGTAACCATGTGCAGGCTATAAAAAAGGCCCCAAAATGCAACAGTGTGACCAGAATGGCGGCATTCTACGTGATAGTAAGGCGGCTACGGCTACAGGCAGCAGGAGAGAGGGTCTGGAGATGGGAGGAGCAAGTCTACAGACAGCGATTAACGCTCTTCCAACTCACTGAGGCACAGATATTGCAAAGGTACAGGCTACACCCGCAAACCATCCTGGACTTGATCAGGGACCTACACCCACTTCTGGAACACCCAAAACTAATTGTGCACGCCATCCCACCCCATGTGCAGGTGCTCTGTAGCCTACACCTGCTTGCATCTGGGAGTTACCAGGGGGTGATAGCTGCGGTAGGTGGGGTATCCCAAAGATGCCTGTCCCATTTCTTCAGGAAGTTCCTAGATGCCATGATGTAGAGAATGCATCTTTACATCAGCTTCCCTGACACACATGCAGAACTTCTCAAGACCAAGAGTGACTTCTGTCAAATGGCACACTTCCCACACATCATCAGCTGCTTTGATGGCACCCACATCCCGATCTGCCCACCTGCTGCCACAGAGTACATTTACAGAAACAGAAAGTCCACCCACTCAATAAATGTGCAGATGATCTGCGACGCTGGCAACATAATTACTGACATTGTGGCCAAATTTCCAGAGAGCACCCACGACTCCTACATATTCCAGAACAGTGGGATCTATACATGCCTGGCTGCTGGAGAATTTGGGGAAGGATGCCTGCTAGGTAAATCACTGTGACACACCCTGATAATTACTGCAAATGAATGTTTCAAATGGTATGTAACTAATGGCACTCTCTTTCCCACCTAGGTGAGAGCGCGGCCTGAGGCCTGCATTAAGTAGGTCCTGGGGTGGGCGGGGCTTCTGTTGGCAGGAAGAATGGTAAAAGGGAATACCCGGTCAGGAAAACCCCAGTGGGAAAACCCAGGTAGCTGCGTTGTCACAAGATCAGTCTGAAGCAAGCAGGAACTGGAGGCCGGAGGCAAGTGGCAAGCTAGGTGTTCGGTGCTTAAAAGTGTAATAATGTGACAATACCACACAAGAAAATTTGGAAACCAATTTAGAAACATAGAGAAAATATTAATGAATAAAATTATACCAGAATGACAAAAACCAATCATCATAACCAGCCGTTTTATTTTTTTAAGTTTTATGTAAAAACAGTGCTAAGAAGGACTAATGCCACTCACGTTCATCTGGTTATGCTACTTTGGAGAAAAGTCACAAGTTCAGGGCACCCACAACGGAGCACAGGTTGGATATAGGAACCAGGTCAGTCTCACTGAAAAGTTACCCTCTCAAGTCAGCAAGAGTTCCATCCATGTTGGAGGGAGCCAAGAGGAGGTGGTGTTAGGTGCGAGGAGCAGGACATGTGTCGTGGACAGTTGTTGGTGTAGTGCGATGAGTCAGTTGTCACTGAAGTTTCTAATTGGTTAATCATTGCAGATGGTCGCATTCATCGCCAAGGGCAGATCTCGTGTTACAGGGCATTGCAGATGGTCGCTGTCAGTGAAAAGAGCAGGTTCCACTGGAGCTTCATGTTGCCAATTTTCCCGGGCTGTCTATTCCCAGAACAAAGAGGTCACTTCACAGTCACAAGGAGCCCAATGCTTCAGCATTTTCAGCTTTTCTTGAGGACGAGTTCACACTGATGCAAACTAAGGGTCCAGGACCTGGAAAACCCATCTTGGGGATCATGACTTGCTCCAGCAGAGGCCAGCAGCAGGGTTCAGGCAGGTCCAGTTGGTTGTGCACCTCTCCAGGCCAACATTCCCCATGCATTCAGCCATTCAGCCTCTTGTGAGGAGCACGCCTGCAGCAGGAGCCTGTAGTACCCACTCCTGGGGCACATGTGCGGTTCACAGAAGTACAAAGGGACCCTTCCCTTCAAATTCAGAGTTCCTGGCAGCTGCACTTTCTACTCGTTCTGAAAGTACACAAAAGTGCAAGGAGTAGAAATGCTGAGTATCTGCCCTTCTTCCTTTAACAACAGTTTTAGAAAGGAGATAGAAATTTCTAGCACCTGGGAATCGAAACCCAATCCAGTGACGCCACATAATTCCTTCACCTCTAACTGATATTTTAAGAGATCTGCCCACTGGCTGCTCAACCTCTTGTATAGCATTTTGGGAAGAAAGAAAGATGTCAGCTACCCCCAAATCTGCCTATTAGCTTCACAACCCCTCACACAGCATTCTGGGAAGTAAGAAAGATTGTAGCTGCCTCCAAAAGTACCACACCTCTCATCTGTGGGCCAGGCTCCGTCCACTCTTATCTGGTTTCTTTCCTCCAAGACTTCATAGGAACCCTCTGTGGCAGCTGGATCTAAAGGTCTGTCTGTCCTCCCTTTATCCCATGCAGAAATATCCTGCAGTTAGATGACAAAGCAGTGCTGTTATTCAACCCACAGAGATGATTTCTTCCAGGAAACATAAAATCTCTCAAAGATGGACTTATTGTTTTGGAGTGAGGAGGCTGGAAGCAGATTCATTAGCATTCCCTGAAGGGAAGTCCAGAGGATGAATCACTTTTAGAAAGGCTCAGAGATGTATGCCAAATTTACAAGTATATAAGCAAACTCACACAAAATAAAACGGACTCTTAACATGACCCAGTAATTGATAGGACAGGATAAGTCAATGATTGTTGTAACTTTTGTCAATCAAAATTAATGTTTTCGGGAATTTTAACCAAATTGCAAACATATTTAAACACTACAGCTTTTCACTTTAATCAAACAACAAATAGAGCATTTCTTCTGCTTGATTCGCAATTAAATTATAAGGCATCAGTAGGCCATAAGCAATTTAATCTGAGTTCCATCTACTACTAGCCTGAAAATCCCCTAGCTGTGTTATTTGTGCACTGTGCTATATTAGGTTAGCATTATAAGGCTAAGTTAGTTTCCTCACAGCCCCTTGTGTACGCGAGCCCTCTGCCTTAGTTTCTGAATGGTGGGCCATTATACTCTTGTAGATTAAACCAAGGGTTATCGACTCTTCCTCAACCACCTCATCCAAGTTTAGCTGAGCAAGTTGAAGGTTTGCTCGTACATTAGTACTTCACCAGTCTGAGCCACCTTCCTCACTGTCTCTCGAGAGAGAGAGAGAGAGAGAATGCTCAATATCTTCACCGTCATCTCCATCTAGGGCACCGCCCCATTCTCCTGGATTGCTAGAGCTATCCTCTTCATTCTCCTTATCAGAGGCAGTGGGCAGATCGGACATAGAATAAAACTTTCCCTCAGATCCAGCATACTCTGGATCACTGCTCTTCTCCCTGGCAGATATTATAGAATCAAGACTTGACCCTACTAAGGCAACATTCTCTCCTGTGATTACTTCTCCAGTAACTATAGGGTCAGCACTTACTGATGCTTTGCTGGCGTCTCATAATTCCCCTGCACAACCTGTGTTTGTATAGATGTAGATGGCTCCTGCTGGGATTCATTACCCCTACTTGTATTCTGTATGCCAGCTGTGCCTTGCTTTATCACAGTGACATTACTGTCGATATTTCCCCTGCTGCTGCTGCTGTCGATGGCTTTGGAGCCTTTACTCACACTAGTATCTGCGCTTCGAGAGTGACCAGCATTTTCCATATCACCATTGGCCCCCACGGCCATAGCGGCACCCTCTAGCGCCACGCCTGCAGATGTATTAACCGATGCCGGAGCCGCTCCACGGCCCCTTGTGCCTCCTCTACCTTTTGGCGCCAAAGATTCAGTTACTAGCGCTGCGCCCAAAATGTACCTCAAAGACCAGCCGTTCCTCGCCTGCTATGAGCCGTCGCTCAGTCAGCTCAGTCCACGGCTGTCCAAACCCCAAACTCCGAACTTCACTCTTTAATCTTTAATGGTCCGGTCTCAGTCGTTTGCTCGATTCTCTCTCTCAATAGCGCACAGTAGAGCTGACTCCGCAGACACTCCACGCAACCAACGCCCACGCCGGCGTCTCCAATCCGCGAGGCTCACAACCGGCCTCAGCTGGGGGCTGCAGCCCAGTGTGGGGGCGTGAGCGATGTCCGAGCACACACGCAGCTGAATCAAACAAGCTGCAACGCTGCTGCTACAAAGTTAAAGAGGGCAACTTCAAGACTCCCGTATAGCCGGACCGGATAAACCGACCTCCAGGTATGCAATCATAGTCAGTTCCCGGGGTAAGAGGGAGCCATGGAGTGCAGAGTGCACACCACCTCACACGGCCACTGCTGCGGCCACCATCTTGCCTCAACTGTAACAGGTGAGCACACAGTGCGGCGTCTGGTGAAGTCTAGTGCAGAGGTCGCTACACGTATGGTGGAAGTGCAAGAACGAGTTTCCTCAGCCCAGGATAGTCTGGTTAGACAGCAATAAATCATCAAGACTTTGCAAAAATCTAAAACCGATGTCGACTGGAAGCTCATGGATTTGGAGACCCGCGCACGACGCAATAATTTGTGTGTCCTAGGAATTGCTGAGTCTAAGGAAGGGGCAGACCCACGGAAATTTATTATTCAGCTCTTTAAGGAATCCTTCCCTGAGCTTAGTGATTGGAACTGGGACATAGAGGTGATTAGGGCACACAGATTTCCATTCGCAATGCGTCAGCGCAGCAGTGACCAACAAGCTGGTCAGAATGCATATCCTAGGGCGATCTTGATTTGCCTCAATAACTACCTGTTGTGGGAGGCACTATATGATCTTGCACGACCTGAGAAGAGACGGGTTGCCATGGGATGTGAGTTTTTCGTTCGCCCAGATTTTTGTCCGGCAACGGTGCATGAACGTTGGCAACTTCGGAAGTTAATTGCACCCTTCCAAGCAAAGGGAGCTCAGGTTTTTTTACTCAATCCGTCAAAACTAAAAATCATTTCTAAGGGTCAAACAAGGTATTTTGCATCTGGGACTGCTGCGCAAGACTTTCTAAATGATATGGACAAGGGCCAGAAAAATTAATGTCTAGTTGTTCCCTGGCTAATTAGTTAACTGAATTGCTTATATGACTGTTAATATAGGCAAATGGTTGGTAATGCAAGTTCTGGAGAGGGGAGGATAATATATATGGGTCCTTAGTTAGGGTGATACTTGAGCGCAATCACAAGGATAAAAAAAAAAAAATAGAAGTAAAGGGGACAGGGGAGCCGTAGGGGCGGGGGGGCATTGCGCATATCGCTTCGACATCGCAGAGGACATGGTCCTTAAGCCTCATTTTGGGTGGTGGGGGGGTGTGGCAGGTGTGGGGGTAGTGGGGTTGGGGGGGTTTGTGCGGGTGGAACTAGGGGGTGGTGTTTGGGGGCAAAAAAAGAAAATAATACATGAGTACAGTTTGATAAAGAGTCTTTTTTGTAAGCTTTCTGTGTATTCTTTGTAGTCAGGGCAGGCAATCTATGTACAATTTGATGGCGGTTAGGGGTATCAGGATTGGCACGTTGAATGTCAGGGGGTTCAATTCCTTAGATAAAAGACGGCGGGTGGCACAAGAGTTACGTATCCTGCTTTGCGATATAATGTGTCTCCAGTAGACCCATATAGTATGGTCCAAAAGGCAACTGCTGGAGGAGTTGGGATTTAATTTATTAGTCTCTACTAAATACTCTGGCACAGCTAGAGGTGTGGAAACATATTGGCAGTACGGGCAGAGTCGCAACTGATGGATTAGGTAGGTGGGTAATCGTGGAATGTGTTATAGGTACCACAATTTGCACAATCTGCTCCGTGTATGGGGCGAATATAGATGAAGATGCTACTCTAGATTTTTTAAATGTGGAGCTTGCAACCTGGCCTACACCTTTGATTCTATGTGGTGACCTAAATATAAATTTGGCTCCCAACATCTTAAGGAATTTTAAGGCGATATATAGCGGTAGGAAGCCGCGTGTTTTTAAAGCCTTGCAGTCTTTAATAGAGGCCCACGGCTTGGTTGATACTTGGGCTTATCTTCGGGGGCGGAGGCAGGATATACTTTTTTTTCTTTTCCCCACCAAAAATTAGTACGATTGGATTATTTTTTTTGCACCGCAATCATTGTTCAATCAGGCATTTATTCAGGTGTATCCAAGAATCTCATCGGATCATGGGCCAGTAGTTTTGATGATAACCAGTATGGCAATCGCTACACAGCCAGGGGTTGTTTCTTTTGATCGTAAATTATTATTAGATCAGCAATTTGTGGAATACATGAAGCAATGGATTATCACCTTTTATAATATAAATCGTGGGAGCGCCAATGTAGGCTGTGTTTGGGATAGTTTCACGGCCACCTTTAGAGGGGAAGCCCTAAGTATGGGGCTGTATAATCAAAAAAAGCTGGCAGTAAAATCTTACGAGCTGTACCAGGATTTGATAAAATCCAAGGAGAGGCTCATGCAGGGTATTCATGCCGGCAACGATATAACCGCTGCCACAATGGCGGTAGCACGATGCAAAGCAACGGTGATTCTTAATTGAACCCAAGAAACTGCAAACAAAATCGTTATCAAACAACAACTGCACTATGAGTATGGGGAGGCAAGTGGCAGGTGCCTCGCCCAAAAAGTAAGATTGAGAGAGGCTGCCCAACGAATAGATAATATCCTTGATTCAAATGGCTAGTCCGTGGTTAGCGAAAGTGGTATATTAGAGGTATTTAGAGAGTTCTATGACTCACTCTATTGCAGAGATGAGTATAATGAGGCTAATGCGGACACTCTCATTCGACAGTATTGTACGGCAGACCTTAGCTTGGATGATGCAGAAAGGCTGGACGCTCCAATTATGTTAGAAGAATTAGAGACAGCGGTGAAAGGATTGGCCGTGGGCAAGACGGCAGGCCCAGATAAGTTACAGTTAGAAATTTACAAAACTTTCTTCTCTGAAGTTAGATCTGTTAGCAACGGTCAGAATGGCTCAGAAAGGTGGTGCTCCAAAATCTTGGGATGAAGCAGCCATAGTAGTGTTTCATAAAAAAGGTAAACCTGCAAATACACTTAGCTCATATTGTCCCATCTCGCTTTTAAATGCTGATGGGAAGATTTACTCAAAAATTTTGGCTAATCGTCTCTCCTCTGTTATTACTCCGTTGGTTTCTGTTACACAGCACGGCTTCATTCCGCATCGAGGGACGCCAAATCATGTTAGCCGGGTGATAAATCTTTCTGATTATGCGAGCACAATGCGCCAGCCCCTATGTCTGGTGTTATTGGATGCCGAGAAGGCTTTTGACCGAGTCTCCTGGTGCTTTTTATGGGATGTGATGAGGCATCGGGGCTTTGGCACAGACTTCATTACATCGCTGCAGTCTTTGTATTGCCAACCCACTGCCCGTATCTGCACCATGGGACTCGAGTCGAGGCCGGTTCGGATACAAAGGGGCACTAAGCAAGGGTGCCCGTGCTCTCCACTTCTCTTCGCGTTATATATGGAGCCGTTTTTAAACATGTTGGAATCCAGCAGTAGGATTCAGCCAATAGACATACAGAACTATCAGTTCAAGGTTCTTGCCTACGCAGACAATGTTGCTGTTGTCACACCTAGACCAGCCATGGCGATGCAGGAGATTGAACTTTTGGCTTCTAAATTTGGAGCAGTGTCTGGCTACAAGTTGAAACAGCTAAAACTCAGCTGTTATGTGCCAATATGCCAATGTATTTTGATCCTAGGGTTTGCCAGGAGGCTGTGTATCTGGGTGTCAAGCTTAGGGTTTCGGCAACAGCCTTGGTGAAGTCAAATTGGGAGGTGCTTATGCTGGGGGTAAGAAGACAGTTAGTTCAGGCTGAATGTCTTCATCTATCCCTTGTTGGGCGTTGTAATTTACTAAAAATGATGATATTGCCTAAAGTTCTTTATTTTTTTAGATGTGTGCCCTTAGAGATCCCAAAGGCAAGCCTTACACAGCTGCAATCTATGTGCATGCGCTTTATGTGGTCTAGGGGCAAGCCCTGCCGGGCTATACGATTTATGGTTCTTCCGAGATTGTTAGGGGGATGGTCTGTACCAGATTTCACTCTGTACTATTATGCTTGCATGATCCAGGGCATGGATATTTTGCTTTCAGGGGCCGGCCCCCCGGATATTGCGGTGTGCCCCTCTATATACCAGATGTTTTTGGGTGTGAAAGCTAAAAATTGTTTGTTTATACAATTAGACGGGAGTTATTACAAGCGAACCAGATTCAAGGTCTTGTGGGCAGCATATAAAGTGTGGAAAGTAATAAGGGAAATGTATTGTTTTGAGAAAATCTCTTGGTATACACCATTGGTATCCACAATATTTTTGCGGATTGATTTGTGGGACCGTGCGGTCCATAACTGGAGAGCAAAAGGAATTAGAATGTTCGGAGATTTGTTTTCAAAAGAGTCTCTCAAATCATTCAAACTAATTAGGGCACAATACCAGTTACCTAGGGAGAATTTTGTTAAGTACTTACAAATTAGACATTATTTGGTGAATAAGTGTGGTACAATTCAACCTAATCCCTTGATATAAGGTAATATGAAAGCAGCAAGGAAAGGAACATTATATGGTCTTATGTTAAGTACTAAGGCTTATGACTTGGAGAAACAAAATTGTAAATGGGGGATTAAATTGGGGTGGCAGGATATACAAATCGAGGTTTCTATTGCCTTGGCTAGTCAATTGTTCTTGTCCGCAAAATTGTCAGCCCAACACTTCAAATCACTATTTAACCTTTATTATACCTTTATTATACTCCCGACAAGGTGTCTAAATGGACTGGGGATCAAATAGGGAAATGTTTTCGTTGCGGACCTCTCTCTGCAGATGATGTCCATATATTTTTGCATGTCCAACTCTAGGGAAGCTATTGTGTCAGTTGGAGCAATTCCTTACAGAAATTCTAGGTGCCCCTACGCAATTATCTGCTACTCAGACTCTCTTAGGGGTAGAGATGGGCTCAGCAGCCGCTGGAATAACGAAGCAGCAGGCTTTCTTAATATTTTTAGCTACAGCAGCATATAGATTGAGCATTGCCTCAGCGTGGCTTCAGCAGGAACCACCTACATTCGCGGCCTGGAGGGTACGGTTTTTTTCTATATTCAATGTGGAGCACAGTTTATATGCCCTCAAAGGCCATCATAAAAAGAAGCTTGGGTGGCTAGTCTGGGGCACTGTCTCGCAATATCTGGATCGTGAAATTTGAAATCTGGAGCTACTGGAATCCTTGTAGTCCCTATGATATGGATGTAACCCTATATTGTATATTATGATTTACAACATTAACATTTTTTTCCCTGTTTTGTTCTGTATAGGGATTTTTTGTTTATTTGAAAGCTTGCATTGATCATTGTATTTCGGAAACGGATTTGACCAACTACTCATGTATTTCCTAATAAAAATTAAAAGAAATAAGGCTAAGTTAGTAGCAGTAACCACATTTTTTTATGTAACCCACTGAGCTGTCCTAATAGAATGCAGGCATAAGTTAGCACCTGTGGCTCCATTTTGTATTTCAAAATCCATATTAGACTGTGATTGAATGTGTATGTACTGCTTGCTTCAGTAAAAAGCTGCTGGGGTGCATTTTCTCCTAAGGTTGGGCCTCCCTGTATTAGTGGATATATTGTTTATACTTCTGCATACCTTACCCATGAGACGGAGCCTGCTTCCACTGGCTCAGCTGCAGGCACAAACAGAATTACCTTGCCAGAGAGAGATAGTTTGTACCCAGCCTCAGACTCTTAGCTCATCCTTGTGTGCCCCTCTTTGTCTCTTGCTGCCTTCTGTGGAAGGTTACTGGGTGGGTGTGTCTTGTGCTCCTGCTGAAATGTATAACTGTTACTTCTATGCGTAGGAAATCCAGTCGCTTGGCAGACACCTTAGGGTGCAGGTCTTAATGGATTCCTCTGCAGAGTATAGCTAATAAAATGCCTATTGTATTCTCTACTGTCAGACCGACACTTCCTTTGGGAAGGCATAGCAGGTGGTTGTATTTAACCTGCGTGGCCCTACAGGACCCTGTCCTTCACCATGTTGGTGCTACATATGCGCAAATTCCAGGCTGAATGAGACAACAGTATTTCTCACTCAGCCTGTTGTGTAGCAGTGTACTTTGTCTTAATAAAGTGTACATTTCAGATTACAGGTCGAATACATTTTGACAGAGAGCTTCCAGGGTGAGAGACTACAGCACACGTCCACAAACTATACGTCTGTACAAAAATAACCTTGGGGCTTTCATGGTGTACATTAGGCCTCATTTTGACTACATTAAGCTGCAAATTACTAAAGGGCATTCAGAGTTCAATCTTGCAATAACAATTCTAAGTTATTTAGTTATAGTTGACTTGCAATTGAAATGTAAGCGCCACCTCAATTCGATCCGAAAGTGGTTTGATATCATTATTGAATACGCATCAAGATAGAAATAAGCCTTGAAGAACTCCATATAGAAGCCCATTTTTAGGTGCTGACAAGTATCTTATTTATACATTGTATAAACAGTTTTAAAACAATGATGACAACTTGGTTGGTCCTTTACATCTACCGTGATTTTTTACCATGGGTTGATCCGCTGACTCAAAAACAGCAGAAATTTCTGACAGCTTTTGTGGACAATAACAATCGGATATGTCTAAACTGTGGCTTGTGGAGAGCAGCGACAATCATATAATAAGACTGAATACCCTTTTTGAGGGCTAAGATTGCCAAAAGATCTCTATCTTCCAGAGAATTTTGTTGATCAATATTTTGTCCAGTACCACTGCCAGGGACAGTTGTGATTTACATGCGATTTTGGTCTTGTCGATCAAGCATCAGCAAATGGAATCAGTCATTCATGCGCTAGGTCAACTATTTTGCTCCTTAAACTCATTGGTGGTACGTTTTTTGTATTGTGAAGCAAAAAGTCATGCCTTCATGGGCCATGTTTAGCTTGTGTCTGACCTGTCGAAACTCCTACCGATCTTCTTCAAGGAGACTGAACTTTGATGGCCATCCATCAGCGATGTGCTTCATGATTCGTTGTAGAAATGGATCCTTCTCTATTCAGCTTCCTTTAAAGTTGTATTGTGGATGGGCAGGATTGGGGAAACCAACATTTCTTCCTGTTTCTGTCCTTCTATGTGTGCCCTTGAGATGAGGTCTGCTGCTGGATTTTCTGCACCAGGTAAATACTCAATTTTGAATGAGAATCCTTCTAGACCTAACCTAAATTTAGCAGTTTTGTGTGTGCTATTGTCTGACTCTTTAGATGTGAACATAGATATGAGAGGTTTAAGGTCTATGAATATGGTGAATAGTATACCCCGTACAAATAACTTGTGTGTTTTGAGGCTAGGGATGCCTTATCTCTCACAGGTAGTTGTGTTCCGCATTAGATAAGCACCTGAATGTAAAGGCAACAATTACCTCCTTACCATCCACTATTCGAGAAAGAGTGGCACTTAGTAATTTTTTGCTGGCACCTGTAGTAAGGATAGTTTTCTTTTTTGTGTCAAATGTTCCTAGGGTGGGTGCAGGGCCAATCAGTTTTTAATGTTTCCAATGCTTCATGGCAATTCTCACTACATAGTAACTGGTAGTCCTTTTTCAGTAGATCTTGGAGGTCAGGACTGCTGTTTGAGAAGTTCTTAATATATTTTGGCAGGTATTCTGCCAATTAATTAAGTTTGACCCAAGTAATCGACTGAGGTGACACCCAATTGGCATTGTTGTCTCTGTAAGGTCAGGCCAGTATCAATCCATCTCTAGGATTCGGCCATGTTCTTGAATATCTTTTCCGCATTGTAATATGTCGTCTTGAAAGCATTAGGTGTTCTGGGATTTTTTTCATGACTTTTTTTAACATGGCAGTAGAGGATGCTAATTCAGAAAGCATCCAAAGGAACATGAAGTCCCCCATTGGCAAAACAAATATGGTTAAAGGTCTTGAATCTGGTTGAAGATTTACCTGAGGGTAGTATATTGTAAGATCGATGATACTTGTAGTTTGCTTCATCCATGGTGCACAGTATATCATTATTCTGTGTTAGAAGGTGTCTTTCGATCCAAATGTTTTTATTAAGGCTACTTCAATCAACACATAGAAGCAACCATTTACCATCAGCTGTCATAGCAAAGACTATTGGCGCTAATCACTCCACACAGTCAATGGGTTGTATAACTCCCATCTTCGTCAGTCTGGAGAGCTGTTGCTCTTAAGCTCACTTTGTGAGGTGTGCAATAGGTTGTAATTTATGTACCACAGCTGTTGCATTATTCAGTGTGATTTTGAGCTTGAAACTTTTCAACATACCCAAATATTCTGAAAATAGGTTGGTGAGTTAATTTCACAATTCCTTGTAGTTGCCCATGCATCTGTCAACAAGAAGTACTTGTTCTTTATTGTTAGGGTCTAACTTAATGCCAACTTCTTTTTGATGCTGCCACCCCAACAAATCTGAACCTTTCGATGTCACATAAATCGGACCATAGTTAGAATGATCTTTAAATGTAAGGCAGGCTTTAGTCACACCTTCTAATAGAACTGGGTCTCTCATGTACCTTGTAGGATTGATATCAGGTGTATCTAGTTGAAAGTTCTCATACCCCTTCAATTGTTCAAAGTCAAGCCGAATTATCAATGTCAAGGAGTGCAAGAATCAGCATACATTGAAACAGCATTGTCATCTAAGTATATACAACATTTCGGGAACTCTAGGGTACACTCTGGAATCTATCATATACACGTCCCTCTCTCTGCACACCCTGATAAAATGCACTTTTTGTTACATTTCCTAATGGTGACATTGTATGTCTGACAGAATTTTTTGCAAGGTGGTTACTCATCCCACAGTGGAAACATTTTAAAATACTTTTATTTATACTTCATATCAGGGTTGATATCTTTTTACATACATCCTCTGTGTGAATCTCGTCAATAGCCTTAGTTGGTTTTTCATTTCTTTGATATAATGGGCTGTGCGTTCTACAGACTTGGTTATTTCTATTGTTCCTGTATTGTGGAGTTCCTTGATAACAGTTTCTCTTTTATTTGTGGGATATTTGTACATCTGACCACCTGTTCTCTTATCAGGGAGTTGTTGAAGATTCCGAAATCACATAACTTTGATACGCCTCTAAGTACAGCCATATAGTTTGTTACATTCTCTTGTCCTGGCTTCTGCTAAAAAAAAACTTTCTAACACTACATTGACTTGATCTCCAAAATAAGTTTCTCACTTTAGAAGAATTATCTTATAAACATCTGACTTAACTCTCATCCTCTCCATCTGATATGTTATCAGGTTTAGGCAGGGATTTTCATACCCTCGATGCTTAGGGTATGCAAATGAATGTGACGTTTAAGTGCATGGCTGAATCTCTCTTCACCTATGGCTATGAGGTTATATTCAAATAATTGTATCCATTCCTTCAAGAGGAAATGAAGGTAAACCCATTTAATTGAGGAAGGGTGGCTGCTGGTTTATACTTTCTGCTGCAATAGTGACTGAGGCTAATATGCAACTAACTTCTTAAGGTCTCTCTATAAAGTTTCGAAAGTTAGCATAACCAGATTACGAGTAAAATTACACAAAAATTCCTGTAGCGATATGTCATCAACTTCAATTGTTTGTAAATGTAGCAGCAAAAGTTATAAGGACCCTGGTATGGCTGTTATTATGGTATGTGTGATGCCAGTTTGGATGAGTGTGGTAAAGTACGGGCATGCCCAAGTTTCTTATATTTTTTATATTCTGTTGTGTGCTTGTAGAGATTACTCTTCTGTTTTATGAATTATTTCCCTTACTTCCATGTTCCCTCAGTCCAAAGTATTAGGTTTATATCACAAGCATTTCAAATTGTAGATATGAGGTTGGTGACAGGGCGTGACAACCCTACCTCATACAAGATCAAGGAGGGTTCTCACAGATGAAGAAGAAAATACTCAGATACGCTGTTGTTAACTTTAGACAGCCAGGCGGATTACAGTAGATAAAGTATGGTGGGGAATATTTACTAGGTGAGGCAACATTCAGCAGTCCCACTTGATGGCTTTATCCGCTATTGTAGGTGGAGTCAGGATTGTAATACTGTGATGCCCTAGGCCCCCATGCATAGATAGTAACGACATGGATACAGTATTATAGTGGGTAGACCTGGCCCTGGGCCCATGCACCCGGCCCCTTTTATTAACAGGTTCACATATCCTGTGATGCCTGTGTTGAATGGGTGTGGGGTAGGGTGTACGCCAGCCCTAGGGGAGTGGCTGGTACAATAGAAAGACTAGAACAGTGACCAAGTCACTGCAAGTATCACAAGGTGAGTTCTTCACACCAGCTCACATCCGGTTCCAATGAGCGCAGCCAGACTCTGGTGCAGCTTTGGCAATCAGTGCGGGTGGAGTCATTGATGATTGGCCTTCTGCCATTTGCCTTCTGCCTTACTTTTTTCCTGCTGCTGCATCCCCTGTGGCCCGCCCCCCTCGCTCGCCCATTGACCCAGCACCTGCCTCCCAGCTGCTCCTCCCTCCCACCTCCCCTTCGTAATGGTGGCTGCTGCGCAGTGAAGAGAGCGACCCTTGACCTTGTTCCAGGGAGGTCGCTCTCCACGCTGTACAGCTCCACCTTGCTGCGCCCGTTCTTCTGCCCGCATTGCTGCCTCGAGTTCGAGCCACCTGTGTTGCCTCCCCGCTTCCCTGTGAAGAACCGGGCCTTATGGGCCTGGCGGCGCAGGGTACGCCTTAAATCTCTGAGTTCACCTGCCTTGTTGGACAGAGACACGAGACACTCTGTTAGGCGTAGAAAACCAGGTTTATTAGCAGCAGCTAAGCACAGTTGTCCGAGAAGTACAGAGTAGGTTCTCAGGAGACTGCCACTTTATTCTGTGGCGCACAATCTTTTATAGCACACCTATTTACAGCGTATACTCCCAATACATACAAGGCTAACCAATAAGAAAAGTTGGAAAGCAAGCTATCAAGTGTATATACCCTTCTTTTAGACCCTGTGTGTCACCCTTCCCCACAAGTTAATCAGTGCAAATGCCTACAATCCAATATGCAGGTGGCAGGACGTACTTGTGTGCCTCAAAGGATAGTTATGTAACAAGAGAATACAAGGAGAGAATAGCGAAGGCCAGTCTTATAAGATAAAGTAAGGAAAGAATAGGGGAAGCCAAACAATCAGTCGAGACAGGGATCAATCAACCTAGACATGGATTAGTGGACTCGGCCAGACACTGACATCGGTTTCGTAAACAAGGGCAGGGGGTTACTTTTTAACAGAAGAGACAAGTAGCAGCTGGAAAAGGCAAAAACACTCCGTTCGCTGTGCTGCCTGAGTGAGGGCAACACAAAATGGCGACGGGACACAAAACGGCGGCCGAATACGGGACGAAGTCGAAAACCAAAGAACCTCAGACCCTCCTTTTGCCATTACTCAGGCAAAACACAAAGGACTCAAGTTAGTCTGAGTCGATGTCAATGGCCATGAGGTCATCGAGCTGTTGCTGCAACATCATTGTAATGTTCTCTGTTTTCTGTGACACAGGCCTTGGGACACACATGGTGGCACAAAGACCGCAGATGGCAGGGCCACACTGTAAACAAAGACAAAAAGAGAAAATGATGGCCAAAACCATTCCAAGGAAGGTTAATACCTTCCATCCCCATGTGGACAGTAGTCCCCAAAACATCCTATCACAGACCAATCTCCTATGTCCTGGTGAATAGACTCGGAAATTACATGCAATTTAGAGATGGCTTGGTATACCATAGAGGCGGATCACTGAAATAATATCGAGGGACAAAATATCGACTTGCAAAAATATCGTGGACAAAATATCGACAGTCAAAATATCGAGTTTGTATCTACAAACAGGTAAGTACAAAAATATCGAGTACAAAATATCGTTTATAATAATATAGTCTTTAAAAATATCGACTTTATTAAAAACAGTGTTAAATTAAATTAATATTAAAATGTAATTACTAAAATATACTTAAAAATACTTAAATTAACTTATAATAATTAAATAATAAATGAAATTAATAAAAATAAATTTTTACAATCATATTTGTTAAAACATATATATATAGTAACATACTATAATTAAATAAGATACTATTATATTACCGTACGATAGCAGAAGTGTAAAAAATACTATTCCCACTCCAAAGAGTGCAAGCGTAGGGAAAGCATTGGATAGCGTAGGGGTTAAAATTACTATTCCCACTCCAGTGGGTGCAACAGTAGGGAAAGCGTTGGATAGCGTAGGGGTTAAAATTTCTATTCCCACTCCAGTGAGTGCAACAGTAGGGAAAGGGTTGGATAGCGTAGGGGTTTAAATTACAATTCCCATTCCAGTGGGTGCAACAGTAGGGAAAGCGTTGGATAGCGTAGGGGTTAAAATTACTATTCCCACTCCAAAGAGTGCAACAGTAGGGAAAGCGTTGGATAGCGTAGGGGTAAAAATTACTATTCCCACTCCAGTGGGTGCAACACTAGGGAAAGCGCTGGATAGCGTAGGGGTTAAAATTACTATTCCCACTCCAAAGAGTGCAACAGTAGGGAAAGCGTTGGATAGCGTAGGGGTGAAAATTACTATTCCCACTCCAGTGGGTGCAACAGTAGGGAAAGCGTTGGATAGCGTAGGGGTTAAAATTACTATTCCCACTCCAAAGAGTGCAACAGTAGAGAAAGCGTTGGATAGCGTAGGGGTAACAATTACTATTCCCACTCCAGTGGGTGCAACAGTAGGGAAAGCGTTGGATAGCGTAGGGGTTAGAATTAATATTCCCACTCCAGTGGGTGCAACAGTAGGGAAAGTGTTGGATAGCATAGGGGTTAAAATTACTATTCCCACTCCAGTGGGTGCAACAGTAGGGAAAGAGTTGGATAGCGTAGGGGTAAAAATTACTATTCCCACTCCAGTGGGTGCAACAGAAGGGAAAGCGTTGGATAGCGTAGGGGTTAAAATTACTATTCCCACTCCAGTGGGTGCAACAGTAGGGAAAGTGTTGGATAGCGTAGGGGTTAAAATTACTATTCCCACTCCAGTGGGTGCAACAGTAGGGACAAAGTTGGATAGCGTAGGGGTTAAAATTACTATTCCCACTCCAGAGAATACAAAATTAATACTTCTTAAATAATTATAAAATGGATTATTGAATATCAATTAATAATTAATTAAAAATAATTAATATTTGTATACAATTTATTAATTAATATATTATATTTACTAATTAACAATAATTATTTCTATTGATCACCTATTAATACTAATTAATATAAATATTTACAATTAATTATTTAATAATGAAAAAGTATTTAACAATTATTTGAAATTAAATAAATATAAATAAATGTAATTAATTACTTATTTATAATTTAATCACTTCCCACCCAATTCCCCTATAAACTCACAACCCGCTACAAAAATAATTTAGTAAAATTTACATAGTTACCAATTAATCAATTAATTAAAATTAATTACCAATTAAAATGTAATTAATTAACTATTATAAATTAATTAAGTATTAATTTAAATTTACTATCAATAAATAAATTTAAATATTTAATTAATAATAATTAAAATATTTCCCACCCTATTCCCCTATAAACCCACAACCCGCTACAGAATTAAATTACGCAATGATTATAAAAACAAAAATCATTAATTAATATTATTTATAACATAAATACACACTTTTCACACATATTATACCATAAAAATACACTATAAAAATTAGATATTATTAGAAAATTGATATTTTTTACTATCTATATTTTTAACAGTCGATATTATATCACTTACCTTAAAAACGATATTTTGGTCATCTATATTCTGTCCTGTCGATATTTTGTCCAGTCTATATTTAAAAGTCGATATTATGTCCAGTCAATATTTTGGAGTCGATATTTTGTCTGTGCACCCATAGAGGCATTATCAGGAATATAAATACAGCAACTAGACCCGATCAATTTACAAACTCCTCCACGATCTGCAAGGACAATGTCTAGAACCATCTGGTTCTGCAAAGTCATAAGGCGGTCCGCCTGAAGTTCAGCTGTTAGATTACTCAAGGCTCCAGAAGTCACATTTATGGTAGCCTCAACAACACAAACTAACTGTCTAATGTTTCTGCTATTGGCCATTGGGCAACAGAAAGGAAGAAACCCTTTGATAAAGTCACCTCCTTCTTGTCCTGTTGTGTCTTTGGAATCGATAACCCCTCTGCCATATCTTTTCCTGTGATGACCTGAAGGAGCAGTGTATGTCGGAGGGAGAAGAAAAGCCACATAACACGTTCCTGAAAAGTAGGTGGGAAGCCACGTGTAGGCTCTGTCCTGACAGACAAAATATGTGCCTTGAGATGGCACTAACGGTGAAGAAATCTGGGGTGAATAGATGTATGTATGGGAACAAACACTCTTTTCCTGTTGGGTTTTAATATTTTGACCATTTATCTGTAGACATAAATTACCTCGATGAGGTACGGTCCAAATTGTTGGAGATCTCCTTCGTCTAGCCTTATCTGTGAGGCTAGTAACATAACGAGTCACGTTCCAACCATCATATGCTCGTTTCTCATCAACGGGAATCTTACCAATTTCGGCAAATCTAGCCATGGCCACTATTCCCTTTATCAAAGAACTATGACTAAAATCTGCTCCATCACCATATGGACCACCAGGAGGATATCAAAGTTGATTCTGATATACATTGGAAAACATGGCACAATAGGCCCAAGCGGAACCTTCGTGAGAAAACGGAAGGACTAAATATGGCATCCCTCTCTGTGTTATGGGGCATGAGTCCACAAACCCAACAGTCAGTAGTATTGACTACCAGTTGATGCTGATGCAACAGCTGGATGAATGAATTGTTAAAGTATTCTGTTCTCCTAATTTGCTCGTGCTCTGGGAGTGTATGGAACTGATGCGGGGAGGCAGTAGTAGAAAAAGGCAAAGAAACAGAAGTAGGAACAGGTGCTTGCTGCATAGTGTGAACAACCCAAACCACACAAGTCAAGAAAATACATGAACATATTAAAATGCTTCTCTAAAGCGTTGCTCACTGTAATCTTCCTAGATCACTTAGTTGTGGTTATTAGCCGTCCTATGACACTGCAAGTCCTGCAGACTTACTGTCACTACTCAGGTCACAGCCTAAGACTCCTACCGTGACCCTGCAACTTGATGGATAGTGAAAAGAAATGTCTCTCAAAAATATAACCTGAAAAGAAAAGAGAAAAAGTTCAATTGTTCTTAATCAGTCTATGTCTTAGGTTGTACCGGGTCTTGCCAGGTACCGTTTACTCTCGAAACAAAGTCTCTGAGTTTGTTGTGTTCAATCGCAAATGTGATGGTACAGCTTCTTGCAACACATCGTCGTCTTCTTTTTTAGACCTTTTCCGATCCAGACGTGCACTACTGAAAGGTACCAAACGTGGGACCCTTTCACTCTCACTATCACCTACACCCTTGCGGACCCACTGGTCAAAAGGCAAAGGCAAAGGTACCCTTTTGCAGTGCACGCCATGGATCCAATTCTTCTTTCCGACGACCTTTACTGCTGTACGTGTCACTAGAAGAACTTGCCGAGGCGGCCCCCAAAGAGGTTCCAAATTCTTTTTCCGCTGAAAATTCTTCAGGCAAACCCAGTCTTCGGGTTGGATGGAATGACCTGGATCTGCGGAGGCCTCCGGCAAAGCGTTTTGAACCTGTTGGTGAAGAACACGCAATTTAGTAGTGAGGTCATGTAAGTAGTCAATCAACATAGGATACAGATTATCAGAGTACTTTTTAAGTCGAGGGACTCCCCAGACGTTAGCTGGGTGCCCAAAAACGACCTAGTATGGGCTGAGTCCTAAGCGAGAATGTACAGCTGTTCTTGTAGATAAAAGTGCCAAAGGTAAAGCATCGGGCCAAGCAAGACCTGTGCTGGCATGAATCTTTGTCAGTTTGAGCTTGAGAGTGCCATTATAGCACTCTACCAAACCTGCTGACTGAGGGTGGTGTGCCGCATGGAATTTCGGCCTAATACCAAGACCCGCACACACCTTCTGCATAATTTGGCCTACAAAGTCACTTCCATTTTCACTCCAGACAATTCGCGGCAAACCAAACCTCAGCAAGAATTCCTTCCAAAGGACTTTGGCAGTGTATAAAGCAGTATTGTCCTTTAGGGGGTAGGCCTCTATCCATCTGGAAAAGGCACACACCACCACCAGAACATACTTAAGGTTGTTACAACGTTCCATATGAATGTAATCAATTTGTAATACCTCAAAAGGATACTTAGGGGGAGCAAAATGACCTGCCGGAGTTGGGGTTCCCTTTCCTGGATTATGCATCAAGCAAACGATACAATGTTTTACCACATTTTCCGCACATTTAGGGATTCCTTCATTCTGCCATACTGGAGCCAGAAGTTCGCATATTCCTTTCACACTGATGTGGGCTGGACCATGCGCCATAGTAACTACAGGCAGTACATAGGCGTCTGGTAACAGCCAACGCTGATGTTCTGACAATTCCGTCCAACACCCTGTTGCGTCCAACATTCCCATACTTTCTTTCCACTTACTCAATTCCTTTTCTGTAGCCTCTTCTTGAATCATTCTCACACTTTCTATTGTGTCCTCACACATTCCTCCTTCTCTGACCCATCTTGCAGGGCCTCAACACACATGCGACTTGTAGCATCTCTCGCTGTTTCTTTCGCTACCACGTCTGCAAAAGCATTCCCGCGACCCACATCATCAGTGATCCTTTTATGTGCACTACACTTCACTATTGCTATTTGGGTAGGCAAAGCAAGTGATTCGAGAAGGTCATTTACCAACTGACCATGCTGTATCTTAGTCCCATGGGAAGTAAAGAATCCTCTTTCCTTCCACAAATGACCGAAACTATGAGCCACGCCAAAGGCGTATTGGCTATCAGTGTAAACATTCACTCTTTCCCTTAGCCAACACACACGCTCTCGTCAGGGCAATCAGCTCAGCTGCTTGGGCTGAATTCTGTGTAATGCGTGCTGTCTCCACTACTGTATACAAGGTGGTAACAGCATAGGCCGCAGTCGTCTCGCCATTGGGAAGCTTGAAACAAGACCCATCCACCCATAGAATCCCATCCGGGTCCACAAGTAATGTAACTTTTAAGTCTATTCTGCCTTTCGTTCCTCCTCTGTACAGAGAAAACAATCATGCTGTTCTTGGGTGTCTTTCTCTTCTGGAATGGGTAACAGTGTTGCTGGATTCAAAGTATTACACCGCTTGATGTGTATATGACTAGCCAAGAGCGTCAGCTCGTACCCAGACAAGCGGGCACTCGTGAGATGTTGTGTTTTCGTTCTGTTCAAAAAAGTATCCACTGCATGTGGTACCATAACAACAAGAGTGTTATCCAGTACCAACCCAGCAGATTGACGAATGGAGATCGCTGCTGCTGCTGTAGCTTTGAGACAACTAGGCAATGCCTTGGCTGCTGGATCCAATGTAGCCAAAAAATAGGCACATGGCCGCTGTTTGTCTCCAAATTGTTGCGTTAAAACTGACAACGCGCAACCTTCTCTTTCATGAACATAGAGTGTGAAAGGCTTACTACAATCCGGAGTACCTAACACAGGGGCAGAACTCAAGGCAGCACGTAAGTCAGAAAAACTCTTCTGACATTCGTCAGTCCAAGGAAGAGGATGGGATGTGTCTTTCAGAGTAAGTGCCAGCAGAGGTTTAGCCAACAAAGAAAAATTTGGAATCCACTGTCTACAATGAGAGGTAATGCCCAGAAAGGCACGCATCTCCCTTTGTGTGGATGGCACAGACATTTTTGCGATTGCTTCAATACGTTCTGTGGTCAATCGCCTTCCCTCCTTCGACAAGAGATGACCTAAGTAGGTAACCTCTTGGCGGCAATATTGTAGTTTAGAGGGTGACACCTTGTGATGCAGGTCAGACAAATGACGCAACAGCGAAACAGTCACATTCTTACAAACATCCTCTGAATCAGCAGCAACTAACAAATCGTCCACATACAGAATAAGAGTAGCACCTGGGGGCAAAGTGAAAGCATCGAGCTGAGAGTTCAAAGCCTGACTATAAATGGAGGGACTCTCACAATAGCCTTGAGGTGCACGTTTGAATCGGAAACTTCGGCCTCCGAGAGAGAAGCCAAAATTATCCCTACTCTCCTCAGAAATAGGAATGCTGAAGAAAGCATTTTTGAGATCAATAATTGAGAACCAGGCAGCTGAAGCAGGTATCATTGTGAGCAAGGCAGTGATATCTGGGACGACAGGAAACTGGGGGACAACAATTTTGTGGACCTCCCGAAGATCGATCACAAAACGATATACAGGAAGCTGAGAAGGATCAGTGCGTTTAAGAACAGGTAGAACAGGACTATTGCAAACATTTCCTCTTGTTTCTTCGACCACACCCTTCTGAACCAAATCATAGATGATAGCCAACAAAGCAATTTAACCATCGTTGGAAATTTTATACTGAGGAATGCGTGGTAATTTAACATTAGGCTTGACAGTAACCACGTAGGGTGGAATTTGGAGCAGACCAACATCATTCGGACCTGTAGCCCAAAGCGTAGCAGGAAGAGAATGCAATTCGGGTGGGAGTTGGTCCTTAGACAAATATATAGGAGAAACCAATTTCTCACCTAGAGTAAGACGTACACCAGAGGGGGAACAATACAATGTAGACGTTTCAATAAGTCCAAACCCAACAAATTCTTGCCGCAACCAGTCGTTAAAATGAGTGGGGCCTCCAAATCATAAGGACCAATCGAGATAGGCAAAGAGCAAGAAAGCGGGTTACTAACTGGGGCACCAGGGAATCCTACAGAAACGTTTGTTAAGCCAGACAAAGGTGCCCGAGGGAGTTTGGAGCGAATGATAGAACTTCTCATCGCACCAGTATCCAAAAGAAATGGCTCTGAAACACCCAATGCAACAACTTCAACATAAGGCCCATTCTGATCCACTGGAACTTATACGACTCCCTTGCTTTGTCCATGGCTGTCCTAGCTAGTGTGAAAATCCTGATTCTCACTTTCAACACAATAGTCGTCATTTTAATATTGCGCAGACTGAGTATTCTGCTGGTCGAAATAATTCATAGAATTCTGAGGGGGAAAGGAACGCTGTCAGGTGGCAGGACGTACTCGTGTGCCTCAAAGGATAGTTATGTAACAAGAGAATACAAGGAGAGAATAGCGAAGGCCAGTCGGATGAGATAAAGTAAGGAAAGAATAGGGGAAGCCAAACAATTAGTCGAGACAGGGATCAATCAACCTAGACATGGATTAGTGGACTCGGCCAGACCCTGACATCGGTTTCGTAAACAAGGGCAGGGGGTTACTTTTTAAAAGAAGAGACACGTAGCAGCTGGAAAAGGCAAAAACACTCCGTTCGCCATGCTGCCTGAGTGAAGGCCACTCAAAATGGCGACAGGACACAAAATGGCGACCGAATACGGGACGAAGTCAAAAACCAAAGAACCTCACCTGCTGCTGTTTTTCTCTGCCTCTTTACTTTTGCCCTCTTGCCTGCAGCTTTATTCTATTATTGCCTATTGCATTGTTTATTAGTCGTTTTTTCTGCCTTTTTACTTTTTGCTCTCCTGCCCATAGCCTCATGAAAGGTCATTATCATTCTAATTGGTTTATTCTCTAATTGGTAGTACCTAGTGCGTCCTTGACAATCATCCTGTGCCATTATTTTTCAAAGCTTTCAGCATGAAAAGTATACACCAATGACATGTTATATCAACAGGGAGTTTAAACCAGTCTTCTGTGGTGGGAGAGGACAGGGTCCATAAACAATTCTATGAAGGGGCAGTAATATATATTGAGTCAGTCCCTTTCTATGTGCGTACCCATGTCCCTCTGGGGTCGTGTGTGTGCCCAGTTGGCTTTCTTTTTTACTTTTATATAATAGGTGCCTTCATAAGTACGGAACATGAATAGTTGTCATACTAGTTAATGCTCTGACCTCATCCATCCCCTCCCCTTGCCCCTCTAACAATTTTAGGAAGCGCCTGGTCAACCTGAGCAGATGCGTTAACCAATAGCTCTGGCTAAACAATTCTAAGGTCCCAAACGCGAGACTGATTGGCATTGCCAAAGCTTGTTTTCAACTCTACTACTGAAAGTCACCCCGCACTAGAGAAAAACATTTACTATACCAGGGACGTTGTTATATTGCTTTTCAAACTTTGCAAAAAAAATCTAACTGGGCCATCATTCCAATTTAGCATGGGGAACTGGTCTACAATGTTTATTTTTGCTGGAAATACTGTTGTCATGGTGATAAGAGAACCTTAAATGAAGAAACCCTTCCTGTCTGGCCGGAAAAACTAAGAACTGGGGCCTTGGCTGTGCAGGCGAAGATAGCATCTTCACTGTACTTGGTGTCAAACCTTAATTGAGGCACTTAGGGCCAGGTGCACGACCATTTCATTTTCGCAGGTCTCTAAGTGCAATTCTTTGCATTACGGACCCAAAAATGTGATACACTAATGCGTCTCAGACACATTTAGTGATTCCCAACGGGGTCGCAAATGACCTACCTCACAAATAGTCATGAGGTAGGCCGCAATTTGTGACCCATTGGGAATGGCCTCTAATCACAGGGATTCCTGGCCTGCAGGGGTCAACAGATGACCATGTATGTGATTGCCTTTTAAATAAAGCATTTTTTTTTTAATGCAGCCCATTTTCCTTAAAGGAAAATGGGATGTATTTAAGAAAGAAAAAAGGAGAGAGAACATCTTTGAAACGCCCATTCCTAATACCGACTCGCAAACCCTGTTTTGTGAGACGGAAATAGGTTACCGACTCGCAAAATAGAGTTAGTACATGTGACAAGACTCTTTAGCGGTCGCAAAAGCCCCTGCTTCTCCATTTTTAATGGTATTTCTTACTTTTGGGTCACATGAAAGACTGTCAGGTATCGCAACTTGAAATTTGCGTTTTTTGAGCATTCCACAATTTGCGAGTCACAAAACCTGATGTAAAACAGAGTCTCGGACATGAGGCAGGTCGCAATTTGTGACCCATTGGAAATGACAGGCACTCACAGGGATGGTGGCCCACTGGGTAAGCAGCCCACGATTTCTGTGACTGCTTTTTAAATAAAGCTGTTTTTAAAGGAAAACAGGATGCATTTCAAATATAAAAATGAAAAGTTTTTTTCATTTTTTTACAGTGAGCAGTGGTCTGTGGGACCACTGCTTGCTCTGAAAAAATGCAGGTGCTGCCATTTACAAAGAGGGAAGGGGTTCCTTGGTAAACCCTCCCCGTTTGCGAATGGATTACCACCAATTTGAAATTAGTGGTAATCTGCAAATGTTTTGCAACCGCATTCCCTTTCACAAAATATTCATACATAATAGTGCAACTCGCTATGATGAAGAGATGCCCTTTACACACCCCTTCCTAATAGCGACCTGCAACTCTGATTTTGTGAGTAGGTAAGAGGTTACCCACTCTCAAAATAGGGTTGGTGCATAGGGAAATGCATTTTACCGGTTGCGAATGGCCCGGTGGGCCATTTGTGGACGAAAAAAAGTAGCATACATCTGGCCCCAAATCTCTGAAACTCTGTATTAAAATGGTGAAGACTTTTGTTATTCAAATCTGAAAATTGTTTGATATTTTATGCAATTCCGCGGCGGTGCGGGCGATCCATTGGGTGGGCGGGCTGCGTCAGCCAACGGACGTGCACAGCACTACCGGGGTTGTGCTTGTGATGGCCATTGGCCGACGGGCATACTTAAAGTGTTAAGAGTGGCTATTTATGCTTGTTGTTTGAATTTCACAGCACCGCTGGCATGATTTCGCCTTGAGTTGCACCACCTTGAAAGAATGCCCAGTTGTGTGTCAACAAAGCTTTAGCTCAAGTCTGTCTTGGAACAGTTTAATTCATGATGTGGTGAAGGCTCAGTTAAGCAGGTCTATTTTCAAGCCACTCTGCTAATGGAGATGGTGAAGCATTTTATTGGAACTTCACTTATTGGAAAGTGTCCAGTGGCGTCTCCTCCACCAAGGCGGAGGAGCACCACCTCACTACTTTGCAGCAGTGACGTAAAGGAAAAATAAAATGATAATAACTTGAGGCTATTATCATTTTATTTTTTCCTGCTGGGGCAGATTTTCCAGCTTGGTGGGGCTGCTCTGATGACAGAGGAGCAGGGGGAGGAGTTGTGGCACACTGTCAGTGCACATGACTGTTTGCATTGTACACTTTGCATGTTCTCCACCCAGGCTGTATTACAGCCTGGGTGGAGAACATGCACAGGCTCCTGCTGTCTCTCTGAGTGCTGAACCACAGCACTCAGACCAATCACAGTGCTGCATTGCAACGTTGTGATTGGCTTAGGGGAGCCTGGGTGCTTCCTGTTCCGTTCCGGCCAGGAGAGACAATGGAGGAACGACAGAAGAGACACGGCAGGAGGTATGTTTTTTTCCCTTTTAATTCACCCCCTTACTGCCATACTCCACTCGCCATCCCCAATCCGTGCCAGCCACCACTAACAGTGCCATGATCCCATTCAGTACAGAGTGGAGTAGAGGAACGCTAATGTGTTTGTTCTTTCCCGAAATTGCACTTTCTGAAGATCATACAAGAACTCAGAAAATCTCGGAGTTAGTGCAGAGCTGCAGACAGCACAGTTCCATGTTTCTGAATTGTACTGTTTTCACTTACACTTTCACGCAGATAATTTCCATATCAATGTATGTGCCTTAAAGAGTGCATTTTCTGTAAAAACAAATCAATAAACCTGTGTAGATTTCATCATGAGCTCTGCCGACATGTCTTTTTTATGCGATAGCTGTGTGTAAAAATAAATTCATTTAACATGGTAAGCTACATTTTCAGACAGATTAGCTCCGAAATTTTGAGCAAGGTTTGCCTCTTTCTATTTATGACCTGTGCTTTCTAAAGTATTGCACTAATTCGGAAAAATATTTCCCATTTTCTGCACCAGTGCCGAAGGGGTCTGGGAGCTTCTTTTTGGCTTTTAGAGGTCATACATTAACTCAAATTATCTCTGAGTTAATGCATATTTTACCGAGAAGAGAGCTTGAAAACACGGGCTTTAATTGCTTTTTTGTGCTTCTGAGTACTGCTGTCAGAAAAACATGCATTAACTTAGAGATATTTATGCACTCAACAAGCCAAAAAGAAGCTTACAGGTCCCTGCTGCGCTACTGTAGGGTAGGAAACAACAGTGCTTGGATCTGTACTGATTTAGGGTGACAAGAAGTCCAGGATTTGACCGGAGAGGACCATTTTTAAAGGACTGTCCCGGCGTCTGGCACTTTCTCCTAAAAAACAAAAATGTCCCTGTTTTTAAGGAAGCGTCAGAGGAGCCTGCAAATTAATCGCATTGTGTTGTGTAGGATCACATTTCAACCGCCCTCTTAGAAATGGGGACAGAGGTTAATTTGTTTAGACTCTGTTGCTGTGCTGCTTCGCCTCACTCAAGCAGCCCAGTATGAGTTAATGAAGTGTTAATGAGGTGTGAATCAGGGCTGAAGGGCCCACTAGGCCCTGCACCTGGACCCTAGAGCTGTTCACAGGCAGGGTAAGGAATGTGGGAAAAAAAATATACATATAGATAGAAAGAGAGAGAAATTATCTATCTATCTATCTATCTATCTATCTATCTATCTATCTATCTATCTATCTATCTATCTATCTATCTATCTATCTATTTATCTATCGATCTATCTATCTATTGATAAATATATATATATATATATATATATATATATATATATATATATATCTATATATATATATATATAGATATATATATATATATATATAGATATATATATACTTTCACACATATATATATAGATATATATATATATGTGTGAAAGTATTCCAAATTTGCGCCACACGCTGACTCAGAGGCGCAACTAGAGCCACATTTGCTCTGTGTGTGCCCGGGATCTGTCTCATCCCGGGCTGCCACACACGACGGGGGGGGGGGGGGGGGGGGGAGTAGGGGGGGGCTGAAGCCCGGTAAGTTCAATGGGTGTTGCGCGCCTGCGCTGACTGGATGCTGAGCGCCTCACGCCGCAAAACTGGACACAGACCCGCAAGTTAGTGCTTCAGACTGGTTTTATTTCCCTTGTGTCAAAGACGCGTTTTGCAGCCTAACAGCCGCTTGCTCACTCGACCTATTGCCCTAAGATGTAATTGGGCATTTAGTCCTATTTCTATGTCTCTGCCCTTCCTGTTTTTTCCATTTAAAAATATGGTCACCCTACAATGATCCAGCATAGCCCGTCATGGCATGGCCCCTGAACCTGCTGACTCAGCACTGAATAGGATCATCATACGTCCCCTTCTACTTTTATCATGTCTGAATTGCTGTAGCAGTTGTGACCCTTCGTTTCTTGTAAGTAAATCAGCATGCTTTGACTTTCCTCTTTGGTAGTCTGACCAGACGTCCCGGTTTTGCTCAGACAGTCCAAGTTTTTTAAAGACTGCCTCAGCGTCCTGACAAAACAAAATAAATGTCCCGGTTTTTAAGAGAGGTGCGGGTGAAGCTTCACATTAATCATAATGTTGTGCAGGCTCACATTTCCACGGGCCTCCTTAGAAACATGGACAGAAGTTCACTCTTTAAACTCTCCTGCTGTGCTGCTTCAAGCTGCACAGCAGGATTTAATGAGGTGTGAATCCGGGTTGCAGAGCCCATAGGTCATTGCCAGGCCACCAGCAGTCTATGCCCTGGAGCTCTTCACAGTACTGGGAGAGAATGTGAATATACATTTTTTTATATTTAATATGCCCTGAGACCTAATAGGACATTTAGTCCCATTTCTATCTCTGTGCCCGTCCCGGTTTTTCGTTCTAGAAATCTGGTCACCCTAGATCTATAGACCCAGAAGATTTTATTCTGGTAATGGTAGTGGTCATAGATTGGTCTAGGATTGGAACATCTAGCCAACTAACCTAGGAAGTATCTGTAAAAACATTTCCAGAATATATTTTATTATATCTTTTTTTAATAAACACACACTTTTTGATATCAGATGGCTAGGTTTTTGGTTGTTATATATGTTACAGTAGATGCCATTATTAGATGTAATCAGTGCTGCTAAGGTGGAAATTAAGAAGCATGCAGCACACAGAAAACATTGACATGCATTGCAAAACAGGATGCAGCTCATTAGGTGGGCTTTAGAGTATTGTGTTTGAAGACACCTGTGCTAGGACCCAGAGCTATATCACTGACAAAATAATTTGTTTTTTAAAACTCGAGAAATATTGGGGGATATTCTCAAGAACGTGTTATAATTATCGCAAAGTTAGCTTAACGCAACTTTGCACATCGCAGTCTATCACAACAAAATAACACAGTGTTAACGTTGTATTCTCAACCCAGCGGCACCATGTGTTAATATTACGATAACGCGCCAAATGACTGCGTTAAAATTATTGCGACACCGAAAAAATGTGAAACGCAAAAAAAGTTGTGATGCCTCAAATCGTGATACAAAAATCAGCGAGAACCAGCGACAGGCCTGCAATTCCCACACGTCATGCGGGAAAATGCACTATAAAAACAACACAAAAACACACCAAAATCAACTCCGTAGCACCATGGATGCACCCAGACCGAGTGCAGAGGACAGCTCAAACACCACAAGCTCCACGAAGGACCAACCAGGAAGCCCGTGGTCGGGGAAGGGCAAGGAGAAGAGGAAGACAGGGTTCAGTCTGCAGGAAAACCGGATCATTGTCACGGAGATGATAGAACACTACCAACAACTGTTCCTCATCTCCACTGTGTCATTAGCAACACAAACGGAAATATGGCAGTCCAACGTGAACAAAGTGAATGCAGTCGGAGTGTTGAAGAGGCCAATGGAGGAGGTCAAGAGGTGCTGACATGATGTGAAAAGCCAAACCAAGCAGAAACTTGCTGCCGACAGGAAGGCAGCAGTAGCGACTGGAGGTGGGAGTCCTGCGCCACAGGAGGAGCTGGATGAGCTGGAGGAAACGGTTGCCAAAGTCATCAATGTGGAGAAGGTGCAACGAGTTGGGAGTCCAGACACAGCTCGATACAGCAACAGGGTGAGTAACGACCAGGGACTAGGGGGACGGGGGAGATGGGAACAATGGTACACATGCACAATTATGTGTAGCACTTTGCACACCCACGGTGATTGTGGAACATGTCCATGATACCCTTGGAACCTGCATCACCCCTTTACATTGCAGAGGGACAATCAACACCTCCTGCAGAGCAGACCAGACATATCTTCAGGGATGATGAAGAGGACCCCCTGGCCATCTGCTCTGACACCCTCCAACGGCTCGTGGACAGCCTCCACACCCCTTCTCTAGGAGCAGGCTAGCCCAGCTGAATCCAGAGGATCCCACCCCCTGCACAGACCACACAGCAGGAAGCACACACCGCCATGGCTGTCTCCCACCACCTCACGGAAAGACACATGGCATTCCAATGCCATGTGTTAGACTCCCATAAGGAGCTGGCTGAACAGGTGCGGGTGGGTTTCGACCTCGTGGCAGCCAAACTAGATGCCCTACATGGTTGTATAAGTCCCATTAGGGACCACTTAGAGTCCCTAACGGACACCCACAGTCCGTTCCATGCTCTACAAAAATCCTTGGCTGACCTGGCCGGAGCCATTGCTTGGATACAAGAACTATCTAGTCAGACAGGTTCCAGCGACGACAGCACAGAAGGATGGCTGCTGTGGCTTAACACCAGCGAAATGTAGCTGGGATCTTCCATGACCTGCAGATCCTGATCTTGCCATTGCTGTCACAGAGCCTGTCCCAGATGACTACTGCATAAATTTGACACACACATCTCTGACCCCTGATGTGTCAGTGGCACACAATTATGCAGTCATACCACCTCCGCCCCCTGAAGCGTCAGTGGCACACAGTGATGCAGCCATACCACCTCCGCCCCCTGATGTGTCAGTGGAACACAGTGGTGCAGTCATAACACCACCATACACACCTGACACCTGACACACCTGACACAGAAGACATATCAGAGGACTAAGGTGTGGATGGTAATGACTCTGTATGCAAAAGGAGGTTGTGGCATTCATCCCTGCCAAATGGCCTGTTCCTGCTTTGTTCAGCCCTCTGCATCATGCCCTGGAACAACACATCCCACTGTCCCCCGAAACACTCTGCATTCACCTGGATCCCGACATGGACTGCCATATGTGCTCTGGTTACCAATGAGACAGCAATCGGAATGCGGACTGAACTCTTCCTCTTCCAATTAACTTATCATTCCCCAAAGGACTCTGGTTGGGCCTTCACTGGTCAACTATGTAATGTGTGTTTCGTATGGCCATGTACTGCTCCAGCTCCGACACACCACAGAATGTGAATAAAACATTCCAAATCACACAGATGTGTCATGTCTTTGTTCAATCAAGTATACAAGTATAGATGAATGTAGGGACATTGATTGCACAAAAATGTACACCCTGGGAAATGACATCAATGCGCATGTTTTACCCTGACCCACATGGCCTATTAGATGACTGTGAATGCGTGAACTAGCTGCGGCCTCATTGCTCATGAACAACAATCTTGCAACCCCCCAAAGTAGCCCCTCGTCCATGTATTAAATACAGCTGTGTGTAAAAATGTCAAATTCAATAGCAGGCCCAAAGTAGTGTCCCCCATTACATATGACAACAGAACATCTCTTTGCATACCTACTCACACTCAACTGTGTAGACACAGACTGATTTGATGGATCACATTGATCCACATGCAAGAAGTTGGACACCATACTCACATTGTTGAAGACACGTAAGAGCACAGGTCTACCAGCAACTATCACAACCACAATGTCTGGCTCACAGAGAGGAGCTGTCATTAGGGACTCACCCCCAAGTGAAATGCGTCAGTCAGTCCCTCCCTGTGTACGGACAATGCTCATTGAGGCACACGATTTGTCATTCTAATCAACACTCATCACAGTTGAACACTAGTGAAGTTGTGTAGACGTGCGTGTCAGTACGGGCAAGATAAGGGCCACAACATGCAGACCAATTCTTCAGACACTAACAGGCAGCATAGGAACATGTAGAGGTGCAAGAAATGGGGAGGCAAAAATTAACACCAATAATTACGGATGGCAACGGTCTCAGCCCACCTTGCCTTGCTGGATGAGTCATGTCTTGTTGCGCACATACACATTACCCCGTGTCGGGGGACACGACTCACAGCCCATGGGACTGCACTGACTGTCTGCTCTGCTGAAAGCAAGCAGGTGAAAGGGTCCAACAAGGACACATGTAGTACTGCATTGCCATGTGTGTACTCTCCCTCCAGCAGTATGCCAAATAACGCTGTGCAGCTCCACCTATTGGACTGCCTCACCTTGCACAGGTGTGTGGCAACACGAGTATGTACACGCACATGCATTCTGAGTCCAGGCGAATGCAGACATGTCCACTGTTGTGGTGGGATATGTGACCATTCCTGCAAGATGCAAGAAGGTGTTGGGACCTGTGCTCTGGATTACAATCAGTTGTGGCTGTAGGATTGTAGTTACTCGTCCATGAATGCAAGCGCAGCTTCCTGGGCAATCAGTTCCAAGTGTATGTTGTTGAAGAGTTCAACGAATATGAGGATGAGCCAATCCATTAACTGGTCCAGATAGATGTGCTCCGTCCACACTGTTTCACCAATCCGCAACACAGCCCAATAGGGGAGCTCCTCGATGTGGTCACTGCACACGAGGACTTGTGCAATCTCCTATGCCCAACTGCCAGCACATATGCCAAATATCAAGGCATCCCATGCACAGGTATCACAGTTAGACTTCTGGTCGTGGGCCAACAGGGTACACACACAGAAGTCATAATCCAGTTCAGCTACCGTTGTGTTGGAGAGGCAGACATCCATGGGTCACTCAGATGTGCATGATCGACCGTGGTGAACCAGGGCTGGATGCAGGTTCGTACGCAAGACGGAAGCTCAGACAGTAAGTGATGCGCACCACTGCCAGTGGCAGTGCACCTAACAAATGCAGCATACATGCATCGTACAGTTCCACGTGACAGGGGTTGTGCATGTGGCCGGGATGTCCTGCCATTGTGTTGGTGGATCTCGTAGTACCGGCACACTTCTGACCTGTGGCAGTTATGTGGATGATATGCCACAGTTCGGAGCAATGCGTCGATAGGTGTGTGCAACATTTGGGCATATGGGTTGTTGTGTATGTAAGTGTCATGGGCATTCCATGCAGGAGTACCTCAAGCAGGGACTTCTGTGTATGGGGGTGTGGATACGTTGGTCTTTCATTAGCGCTGTGCGTGGTGTGGGAGTCCTCATCATCTGCCATGGTATCTCTCTCAGGGGGTGCCAGCCGCATTTAAGTCCAAGGTTGGAGGTGCAGATGTCCTTCCACCTTATGTTTCGAGACAAAGGAGCTTTCATCCCTCATGTTAGTGTGACTACTGCTTGCATTCCGGAAATGTGATGTGGCTTTCGTGCTGCAATTGAGGCCAGGCCTTAGGCTTATGGTGCACCAATAGCGATAAACACACACCATTTGGCATGTATGAGCCAAGAGCCCGATTGGCCTTGCGTTCCTTGTACAATCTCTCTCTTTCTGTCTCTCTCTTTCTCTCTTTCACTTTCTCTTGTTCCCTCTCTCTCCCTCTCTCTCTCTTTCTCACTCTTTCTCTCTTTTTCTCATCCTCTCTCTCTCTCTCTCTCTCTCTCTCTCTCCCTCTCTTTCTCCCTCTCTTTCTCCCTCTCTCTCCCTCTCTCTCTTTCTCTCTCTCCCTCTCTCTCTCTTCCTCTCTCTCTCTTCCCCTCTCTCTCTTTCTCTTTCTCTCTCTCTCTCCCTCTCTCTTCCTCTCTCTCTCTTTTTCGCCCTCTCTCTCCCTCTCCCTCTCTCTCCCTCTTTCTCCCTCTCTCTTCATCTCTCTCCCTCTCTCTCTTCCTCTCTCTCTCTTTCTCTCTCTCTCCCTCTCTCTCTTTCTCTCTCTTCCTTTCTCTCTTTCTCACTCTCCCCCTCTCTCTTTCTCTTCCTCTCTCTCAGTCCTATCATGAGCGCATTGCACACTTTCTTATCTTGAATTTTGTCTTGCAGGCTGTGATTTACAGATTGTCAAGGGAAGACCACCCATGACCGTTCCAAATAGTTGTTTTGAGCTACATTTGAATGGAAAATGTTGTTTGGAAATTCAATGAAGAATGAATGATTCTCCTTTTTTTTTTACTACAAATGAATGTTATTTGTTGTAATTGTGTGACATCAGACAAATTGTTTTGTTCATGATGTTAAATATCTTTGTCGGGGGTGCCCATGGGGGGTTCTGGGAGTGGTGGTGATGGGTGTTTTGGCCCTCTTGGAGTCCGAGCTGCATGATCAGTAGCTCTATGGCATCTGTTGATCTTCATGTGTGGATCTGGGCTGGGCTCCCTTTTATGGTTCAGGTTGTTGTCCGACTGAACACCAGGTAAGATCAGGTGTTAAATCCCGGCTCCTAACGCGCCTTATCGCATGTTTTGAGGTCTTATCGCCGATCTGGCTGGTCGTTGAGAATGTTGCAAAGTGGTGTTTTTGCAGCTTTTTGCACGGGAACGCCTACTCTGCATATCATTAGCGTTAGTTGCCAGTGTCATCTGTTGCGATGTTTTTTGTGGCTGCTATCACAGGAAAGCTGGTGATATTGGCTGTTAGCACCAGCTTGTGAATAGGGCAATAAATCTATCGCCACTTTGACTGAGATGAAGTGCTGCTAACTCGGCAATAAGTCCTTGAGAATATGCCCCATAATGTCATCAAATGTTTACATACTAGGTCGAGACCCTGGTCTAAGGTCAATCTAAAGCACCCAAATAAGGTCTTTTCTAGTCCTCCTACACTTAACTGTTATCTCTTTACAATGAGAGACATATTTACCAAGAGGTCTCGCACTGCAGTGATTCAACTAAAGTTGCTGCTCTGTGTTTTACGATCAGGAAAGAGCAGGAACTGAACCATACCTACTTAGAAGCGGCACAATTGTACTCACTGTCGGTGCTGGCGCACTTGTGGATGCCATGCGCTGATGCAGTTCCCCTATGCCAAAATGCAAAGTACCTGCATTGTACTCAGTATAATTCTCTGCATAAAGTTGTCCCTTCCTGAACAAAAACTATGCTTTAAGGCATTTTCCTCTTCGTATATGTGCTGCTGAATGCAGCACACATGCAAAAAGTAAAAAAAACTAGGAGAAATAAAAATATCTCATCATTACACCGGCCTCGGGGAGGCGCAGAGTTTTGCCACAAATCTTCATATGCAATTCTTTGTAGATAGGAAAGTGTCAAAACCATGGGTAAATGCAAGGGAATGACCATTCAACACCCATAGAATGCTCCCTTGATGCAAAGTAATTCAAGACGGCTCGTTGTGCTGTGTTGCAGACAAATGCACATTGTGATTTGGATTGGTTGGTAAATCCCTGCATAAGACTTTGTATTAGGTTATGCTACAAAAAAGTACTGGAAACCTAACACAAACTTTTCTTAATCCGGTCCAGAATATTTAACTGGACTCCCGCTACAGATGACCATTTGAAACCATGCACTAAACTCCATTGTTTATTCATTCACTAAGCATTGGAAAGCAGACTATCCTAACGCAAAAGGCAATCCAAACCACCTTAGAATTTTAATTACAATACACAACTTATTAACAACTTACACAACTCTGAGAATAAGCAATACTAAACCTTTAATATTGTAAGCAAATTCAATACTGCTACCAATATTTCAGCCCAGACATCCTACACACAGAAGTCTGCAACAACCTGTTCCAGTACTTTCTTTTCAAAATAAACACAATACAGTCATCTATCCAGTTTCAGTCTTTTAGTATATGATGACTCTATGGTCAGTGAGTTTCTTCAGCCAGTTATCTTCTAGCAACTTATCTCTAGAATAGATTATCTGTTTTTCCTGATTATGAGGTGTGAATCTGGTTTCCCCCAATCGAAACCTTTAAAATAGTCCACCACAAAAACCAGGACTTCAAAAAAGTCATTCTTTAGAATGGGACTCTTTCCTTAGGTCAGGCTTAGTGAGCAAGGAACAGTGAGGCCTATTCTTAAAAAACATAAATCCTGAGGTTATGAATAACTATCTGTCCATCGACTTGCTACTTTTTGCTTCATAAATTCCTGACAGGGCAATTTCCGGAAATTTTCTACTTTCTAGGAAACCAACAATATTCCTAATGGCTCCCAAGTGGGCTTCTGTCCCAGCAGGAGAACCAAATCCAGGTAGGTGCAGTCCTTGATTATTTGTTTATAGCTGTCAATCGAAACACTAACTGTGCTCTAATTTCATTATAACAATGTATATATATATATATATATATATATATATATGTGTGAAAGTATTCCAAATTTGCACCACACGCTGACTCAGAGGCGCAACTAGAGCCACATTTGCTCTGTGTGTGCCCGGGATCTGTCTCATCCCGGGCTGCCACACACGACGGGGGGGGAGTGGGGGGGGGCTGAAGCCCGGTGAGTTCAATGGGTGTTGCGCGCCTGCGCTGACTGGATGCTGAGCGCCTCACGCCGCAAAACTGGACACAGACCCGCAAGTTAGTGCTTCAGACTGGTTTTATTTCCCTTGTGTCTAAGACGCGTTTTGCAGCCTAACAGCCGCTTGCTCACTCGACCTATTGCCCTAAGATGTAATTGGGCATTTAGTCCTATTTCTATGTCTCTGCCCTTCCTGTTTTTTCCATTTAAAAATATGGTCACCCTACAATGATCCAGCATAGCCCGTCATGGCATGGCCCCTGAACCTGCTGACTCAGCACTGAATAGGATCATCATACGTCCCCTTCTACTTTTATCATGTCTGAATTGCTGTAGCAGTTGTGACCCTTCGTTTCTTGTAAGTAAATCAGCATGCTTTGACTTTCCTCTTTGGTAGTCTGACCAGACGTCCCGGTTTTGCTCAGACAGTCCAAGTTTTTTAAAGACTGCCTCAGCGTCCTGACAAAACAAATAAATGTCCCGGTTTTTAAGAGAGGTGCGGGTGAAGCTTCACATTAATCATAATGTTGTGCAGGCTCACATTTCCACGGGCCTCCTTAGAAACATGGACAGAAGTTCACTCTTTAAACTCTCCTGCTGTGCTGCTTCAAGCTGCACAGCAGGATTTAATGAGGTGTGAATCCGGGTTGCAGAGCCCATAGGTCATTGCCAGGCCACCAGCAGCCTATGCCCTGGAGCTCTTCACAGTACTGGGAGAGAATGTGAATATACATTTTTTTATATTTAATATGCCCTGAGACCTAATAGGACATTTAGTCCCATTTCTATCTCTGTGCCCGTCCCGGTTTTTCGTTCTAGAAATCTGGTCACCCTAGATCTATAGACCCAGAAGATTTTATTCTGGTAATGGTAGTGGTCATAGATTGGTCTAGGATTGGAACATCTAGCCAACTAACCTAGGAAGTATCTGTAAAAACATTTCCAGAATATATTTTATTATATCTTTTTTTAATAAACACACACTTTTTGATATCAGATGGCTAGGTTTTTGGTTGTTATATATGTTACAGTAGATGCCATTATTAGATGTAATCAGTGCTGCTAAGGTGGAAATTAAGAAGCATGCAGCACACAGAAAACATTGACATGCATTGCAAAACAGGATGCAGCTCATTAGGTGGGCTTTAGAGTATTGTGTTTGAAGACACCTGTGCTAGGACCCAGAGCTATATAACTGACAAAATAATTAGTTTTTTAAAACTCGAGAAATATTGGGGGATATTCTCAAGAACGTGTTATAATTATCGCAAAGTTAGCTTAACGCAACTTTGCACATCGCAGTCTATCACAACAAAATAACACAGTGTTAACGTTGTATTCTCAACCCAGCAGCACCATGTGTTAATATTACGATAACGCGCCAAATGACTGCGTTAAAATTATTGCGACACCGAAAAAATGTGAAACGCAAAAAAAGTTGTGATGCCCCAAATCGTGATACAAAAATCAGCGAGAACCAGCGACAGGCCTGCAATTCCCACACGTCATGCGGGAAAATGCACTATAAAAACAACACAAAAACACACCAAAATCAACTCCGTAGCACCATGGATGCACCCAGACCGAGTGCAGAGGACAGCTCAAACACCACAAGCTCCACGAAGGACCAACCAGGAAGCCCGTGGTCGGGGAAGGGCAAGGAGAAGAGGAAGACAGGGTTCAGTCTGCAGGAAAACCGGATCATTGTCACAGAGATGATAGAACACTACCAACAACTGTTCCTCATCTCCACTGTGTCATTAGCAACACAAACGGAAATATGGCAGTCCAACGTGAACAAAGTGAATGCAGTCGGAGTGTTGAAGAGGCCAATGGAGGAGGTCAAGAGGTGCTGACATGATGTGAAAAGCCAAACCAAGCAGAAACTTGCTGCCGACAGGAAGGCAGCAGTAGCGACTGGAGGTGGGAGTCCTGCGCCACAGGAGGAGCTGGATGAGCTGGAGGAAACGGTTGCCAAAGTCATCAATGTGGAGAAGGTGCAACGAGTTGGGAGTCCAGACACAGCTCGATACAGCAACAGGGTGAGTAACGACCAGGGACTAGGGGGACGGGGGAGATGGGAACAATGGTACACATGCACAATTATGTGTAGCACTTTGCACACCCACGGTGATTGTGGAACATGTCCATGATACCCTTGGAACCTGCATCACCCCTTTACATTGCAGAGGGACAATCAACACCTCCTGCAGAGCAGACCAGACATATCTTCAGGGATGATGAAGAGGACCCCCTGGCCATCTGCTCTGACACCCTCCAACGGCTCGTGGACAGCCTCCACACCCCACCTCTAGGAGCAGGGTAGCCCAGCTGAATCCAGAGGATCCCACCCCCTGCACAGACCACACAGCAGGAAGCACACACCGCCATGGCTGTCTCCCACCACCTCACGGAAAGACACATGGCATTCCAATGCCATGTGTTAGACTCCCATAAGGAGCTGGCTGAACAGGTGCGGGTGGGTTTCGACCTCGTGGCAGCCAAACTAGATGCCCTACATGGTTGTATAAGTCCCATTAGGGACCACTTAGAGTCCCTAACGGACACCCACAGTCCGTTCCATGCTCTACAACAATCCTTGGCTGACCTGGCCGGAGCCATTGCTTGGATACAAGAACTATCTAGTCAGACAGGTTCCAGCGACGACAGCACAGAAGGATGGCTGCTGTGGCTTAACACCAGCGAAATGTAGCTGGGATCTTCCATGACCTGCAGATCCTGATCTTGCCATTGCTGTCACAGAGCCTGTCCCAGATGACTACTGCATAAATTTGACACACACATCTCTGACCCCTGATGTGTCAGTGGCACACAATTATGCAGTCATACCACCTCCGCCCCCTGAAGCGTCAGTGGCACACAGTGATGCAGCCATACCACCTCCGCCCCCTGATGTGTCAGTGGAACACAGTGGTGCAGTCATAACACCACCATACACACCTGACACCTGACACACCTGACACAGAAGACATATCAGAGGACTAAGGTGTGGATGGTAATGACTCTGTATGCGAAAGGAGGTTGTGGCATTCATCCCTGCCAAATGGCCTGTTCCTGCTTTGTTCAGCCCTCTGCATCATGCCCTGGAACAACACATCCCACTGTCCCCCGAAACACTCTGCATTCACCTGGATCCCGACATGGACTGCCATATGTGCTCTGGTTACCAATGAGACAGCAATCGGAATGCGGACTGAACTCTTCCTCTTCCAATTAACTTATCATTCCCCAAAGGACTCTGGTTGGGCCTTCACTGGTCAACTATGTAATGTGTGTTTCGTATGGCCATGTACTGCTCCAGCTCCGACACACCACAGAATGTGAATAAAACATTCCAAATCACACAGATGTGTCATGTCTTTGTTCAATCAAGTATATAAGTATAGATGAATGTAGGGACATTGATTGCACAAAAATGTACACCCTGGGAAATGACATCAATGCGCATGTTTTACCCTGACCCACATGGCCTATTAGATGACTGTGAATGCGTGAACTAGCTGCGGCCTCATTGCTCATGAACAACAATCTTGCAACCCCCCAAAGTAGCCCCTCGTCCATTTATTAAATACAGCTGTGTGTAAAAATGTCAAATTCAATAGCAGGCCCAAAGTAGTGTCCCCCATTACATATGACAACAGAACATCTCTTTGCATACCTACTCACACTCAACTGTGTAGACACAGACTGATTTGATGGATCACATTGATCCACATGCAAGAAGTTGGACACCATACTCACATTGTTGAAGACACGTAAGAGCACAGGTCTACCAGCAACTATCACAACCACAATGTCTGGCTCACAGAGAGGAGCTGTCATTAGGGACTCACCCCCAAGTGAAATGCGTCAGTCAGTCCCTCCCTGTGTACGGACAATGCTCATTGAGGCACACGATTTGTCATTCTAATCAACACTCATCACAGTTGAACACTAGTGAAGTTGTGTAGACGTGCGTGTCAGTACGGGCAAGATAAGGGCCACAACATGCAGACCAATTCTTCAGACACTAACAGGCAGCATAGGAACATGTAGAGGTGCAAGAAATGGGGAGGCAAAAATTAACACCAATAATTACGGATGGCAACGGTCTCAGCCCACCTTGCCTTGCTGGATGAGTCATGTCTTGTTGCGCACATACACATTACCCCGTGTCGGGGGACACGACTCACAGCCCATGGGACTGCACTGACTGTCTGCTCTGCTGAAAGCAAGCAGGTGAAAGGGTCCAACAAGGACACATGTAGTACTGCATTGCCATGTGTGTACTCTCCCTCCAGCAGTATGCCAAATAACGCTGTGCAGCTCCACCTATTGGACTGCCTCACCTTGCACAGGTGTGTGGCAACACGAGTATGTACACGCACATGCATTCTGAGTCCAGGCGAATGCAGACATGTCCACTGTTGTGGTGGGATATGTGACCATTCCTGCAAGATGCAACAAGGTGTTGGGACCTGTGCTCTGGATTACAATCAGTTGTGGCTGTAGGATTGTAGTTACCCGTCCATGAATGCAAGCGCAGCTTCCTGGGCAATCAGTTCCAAGTGTATGTTGTTGAAGAGTTCAACGAATATGAGGATGAGCCAATCCATTAACTGGTCCAGATAGATGTGCTCCGTCCACACTGTTTCACCAATCCGCAACACAGCCCAATAGGGGAGCTCCTCGATGTGGTCACTGCACACGAGGACTTGTGCAATCTCCTATGCCCAACTGCCAGCACATATGCCAAATATCAAGGCATCCCATGCACAGGTATCACAGTTAGACTTCTGGTCGTGGGCCAACAGGGTACACACACAGAAGTCATAATCCAGTTCAGCTACCGTTGTGTTGGAGAGGCAGACATCCATGGGTCACTCAGATGTGCATGATCGACCGTGGTGAACCAGGGCTGGATGCAGGTGGCGTACGCAAGACGGAAGCTCAGACAGTAAGTGATGCGCACCACTGCCAGTGGCAGTGCACCTAACAAATGCAGCATACATGCATGGTACAGTTCCACGTGACAGGGGTTGTGCATGTGGCCGGGATGTCCTGCCATTGTGTTGGTGGATCTCGTAGTACCGGCACACTTCTGACCTGTGGCAGTTATATGGATGATATGCCACAGTTCGGAGCAATGCGTCGATAGGTGTGTGCAACATTTGGGCATATGGGTTGTTGTGTATGTAAGTGTCATGGGCATTCCATGCAGGAGTACCTCAAGCAGGGACTTCTGTGTATGGGGGTGTGGATACGTTGGTCTTTCATTAGCGCTGTGCGTGGTGTGGGAGTCATCATCATCTGCCATGGTATCTCTCTCAGGGGGTGCCAGCCGCATTCAAGTCCAAGGTTGGAGGTGCAGATGTCCTTCCACCTTATGTTTCGAGACAAAGGAGCTTTCATCCCTCATGTTAGTGTGACTACTGCTTGCATTCCGGAAATGTGATGTGGCTTTCGTGCTGCAATTGAGGCCAGTCCTTAGGCTTATGGTGACCCAATAGCGATACACACACACCATTTGGCATGTATGAGCCAAGAGCCCGATTGGCCTTGCGTTCCTTGTACAATCTCTCTCTTTCTGTCTCTCTCTTTCTCTCTTTCACTTTCTCTTGTTCCCTCTCTCTCCCTCTCTCTCGCTTTCTCACTCTTTCTCTCTTTTTCTCATCCTCTCTCTCTCTCTCTCTCTCTCTCTCTCCCTCTCTTTCTCCCTCTCTTTCTCCCTCTCTCTCCCTCTCTCTCTTTCTCTCTCTCCCTCTCTCTCTTCCCCTCTCTCTCTTTCTCTTTCTCTCTCTCTCTCCCTCTCTCTTCCTCTCTCTCTCTTTTTCGCCCTCTCTCTCCCTCTCCCTCTCTCTCCCTCTTTCTCCCTCTCTCTTCATCTCTCTCCCTCTCTCTCTTCCTCTCTCTCTCTTTCTCTCTCTCTCCCTCTCTCTCTTTCTCTCTCTTCCTTTCTCTCTTTCTCACTCTCCCCCTCTCTCTTTCTCTTCCTCTCTCTCAGTCCTATCATGAGCGCATTGCACACTTTCTTATCTTGAATTTTGTCTTGCAGGCTGTGATTTACAGATTGTCAAGGGAAGACCACCCATGACCGTTCCAAATAGTTGTTTTGAGCTACATTTGAATGGAAAATGTTGTTTGGAAATTCAATGAAGAATGAATGATTCTCCTTTTTTTTTTACTACAAATGAATGTTATTTGTTGTAATTGTGTGACATCAGACGAATTGTTTTGTTCATGATGTTAAATATCTTTGTCGGGGGTGCCCATGGGGGGTTCTGGGAGTGGTGGTGATGGGTGTTTTGGCCCTCTTGGAGTCCGAGCTGCATGATCAGTAGCTCTATGGCATCTGTTGATCTTCATGTGTGGATCTGGGCTGGGCTCCCTTTTATGGTTCAGGTTGTTGTCCGACTGAACACCAGGTAAGATCAGGTGTTAAATCCCGGCTCCTAACGCGCCTTATCGCATGTTTTGAGGTCTTATCGCCGATCTGGCTGGTCGTTGAGAATGTTGCAAAGTGGTGTTTTTGCAGCTTTTTGCACGGGAACGCCTACTCTGCATATCATTAGCGTTAGTTGCCAGTGTCATCTGTTGCGATGTTTTTTGTGGCTGCTATCACAGGAAAGCTGGTGATATTGGCTGTTAGCACCAGCTTGTGAATAGGGCAATAAATCTATCGCCACTTTGACTGAGATGAAGTGCTGCTAACTCGGCAATAAGTCCTTGAGAATATGCCCCATAATGTCATCAAATGTTTACACACTAGGTCGAGACCCTGGTCTAAGGTCAATCTAAAGCACCCAAATAAGGTCTTTTCTAGTCCTCCTACACTTAACTGTTATCTCTTTACAATAAGAGACATATTTACCAAGAGGTCTCGCACTGCAGTGATTCAACTAAAGTTGCTGCTCTGTGTTTTATGATCAGGAAAGAGCAGGAACTGAACCATACCTACTTAGAAGCGGCACAATTGTACTCACTGTCGGTGCTGGCGCACTTGTGGATGCCATGCGCTGATGCCGTTCCCCTATGCCAAAATGCAAAGTACCTGCATTGTACTCAGTATAATTCTGTGCATAAAGTTGTCCCTTCCTGAACAAAAACTATGCTTTAAGGCATTTTCCTCTTCGTATATGTGCTGCTGAATGCAGCACACATGCAAAAAGTAAAAAAAACTAGGAGAAATAAAAATATCTCATCATTACACCGGCCTCGGGGAGGCGCAGAGTTTTGCCACAAATCTTCATATGCAATTCTTTGTAGATAGGAAAGTGTCAAAACCATGGGTAAATGCAAGGGAATGACCATTCAACACCCATAGAATGCTCCCTTGATGCAAAGTAATTCAAGACGGCTCGTTGTGCTGTGTTGCAGACAAATGCACATTGTGATTTGGATTGGTTGGTAAATCCCTGCATAAGACTTTGTATTAGGTTATGCTACAAAAAAGTACTGGAAACCTAACACAAACTTTTCTTAATCCGGTCCAGAATATTTAACTGGACTCCCGCTACAGATGACCATTTGAAACCATGCACTAAACTCCATTGTTTATTCATTCACTAAGCATTGGAAAGCAGACTATCCTAACGCAAAAGGCAATCCAAACCACCTTAGAATTTTAATTACAATACACAACTTATTAACAACTTACACAACTCTGAGAATAAGCAATACTAAACCTTTAATATTGTAAGTAAATTCAATACTGCTACCAATATTTCAGCCCAGACATCCTACACACAGAAGTCTGCAACAACCTGTTCCAGTACTTTCTTTTCAAAATAAACACAATACAGTCATCTATCCAGTTTCAGTCTTTTAGTATATGATGACTCTATGGTCAGTGAGTTTCTTCAGCCAGTTATCTTCTAGCAACTTATCTCTAGAATAGATTATCTGTTTTTCCTGATTATGAGGTGTGAATCTGGTTTCCCCCAATCGAAACCTTTAAAATAGTCCACCACAAAAACTAGGACTTCAAAAAAGTCATTCTTTAGAATGGGACTCTTTCCTTAGGTCAGGCTTAGTGAGCAAGGAACAGTGAGGCCTATTCTTAAAAAACATAAATCCTGAGGTTATGAATAACTATCTGTCCATCGACTTGCTACTTTTTGCTTCATAAATTCCTGACAGGGCAATTTCCGGAAATTTTCTACTTTCTAGGAAACCAACAATATTCCTAATGGCTCCCAAGTGGGCTTCTGTCCCAGCAGGAGAACCAAATCCAGGTAGGTGCAGTCCTTGATTATTTGTTTATAGCTGTCAATCGAAACACTAACTGTGCTCTAATTTCATTATAACAATGTATATATATATATATATATATATGTGTGAAAGTATTCCAAATTTGCACCACACGCTGACTCAGAGGCGCAACTAGAGCCACATTTGCTCTGTGTGTGCCCGGGATCTGTCTCATCCCGGGCTGCCACACACGACGGGGGGGGAGTGGGGGGGGGCTGAAGCCCGGTGAGTTCAATGGGTGTTGCGCGCCTGCGCTGACTGGATGCTGAGCGCCTCAAGCCGCAAAACTGGACACAGACCCGCAAGTTAGTGCTTCAGACTGGTTTTATTTCCCTTGTGTCTAAGACGCGTTTTGCAGCCTAACAGCCGCTTGCTCACTCGACCTATTGCCCTAAGATGTAATTGGGCATTTAGTCCTATTTCTATGTCTCTGCCCTTCCTGTTTTTTCCATTTAAAAATATGGTCACCCTACAATGATCCAGCATAGCCCGTCATGGCATGGTCCCTGAACCTGCTGACTCAGCACTGAATAGGATCATCATACGTCCCCTTCTACTTTTATCATGTCTGAATTGCTGTAGCAGTTGTGACCCTTCGTTTCTTGTAAGTAAATCAGCATGCTTTGACTTTCCTCTTTGGTAGTCTGACCAGACGTCCCGGTTTTGCTCAGACAGTCCAAGTTTTTTAAAGACTGCCTCAGCGTCCTGACAAAACAAAGAAATGTCCCGGTTTTTAAGAGAGGTGCGGGTGAAGCTTCACATTAATCATAATGTTGTGCAGGCTCACATTTCCACGGGCCTCCTTAGAAACATGGACAGAAGTTCACTCTTTAAACTCTCCTGCTGTGCTGCTTCAAGCTGCACAGCAGGATTTAATGAGGTGTGAATCCTGGTTGCAGAGCCCATAGGTCAATGCCAGGCCACCAGCAGCCTATGCCCTGGAGCTCTTCACAGTACTGGGAGAGAATGTGAATATACATTTTTTTATATTTAATATGCCCTGAGACCTAATAGGACATTTAGTCCCATTTCTATCTCCGTGCCCGTCCCGGTTTTTCGTTCTAGAAATCTGGTCACCCTAGATCTATAGACCCAGAAGATTTTATTCTGGTAATGGTAGTGGTCATAGATTGGTCTAGGATTGGAACATCTAGCCAACTAACCTAGGAAGTATCTGTAAAAACATTTCCAGAATATATTTTATTATATCTTTTTTTAATAAACACACACTTTTTGATATCAGATGGCTAGGTTTTTGGTTGTTATATATGTTACAGTAGATGCCATTATTAGATGTAATCAGTGCTGCTAAGGTGGAAATTAAGAAGCATGCAGCACACAGAAAACATTGACATGCATTGCAAAACAGGATGCAGCTCATTAGGTGGGCTTTAGAGTATTGTGTTTGAAGACACCTGTGCTAGGACCCAGAGCTATATAACTGACAAAATAATTAGTTTTTTAAAACTCGAGAAATATTGGGGGATATTCTCAAGAACGTGTTATAATTATCGCAAAGTTAGCTTAACGCAACTTTGCACATTGCAGTCTATCACAACAAAATAACACAGTGTTAACGTTGTATTCTCAACCCAGTGGCACCATGTGTTAATATTACGATAACGCGCCAAATGACTGCGTTAAAATGATTGCGACACCGAAAAAATGTGAAACGCAAAAAAAGTTGTGATGCCCCAAATCGTGATACAAAAATCAGCGAGAACCAGCGACAGGCCTGCAATTCCCACACGTCATGCGGGAAAATGCACTATAAAAACAACACAAAAACACACCAAAATCAACTCCGTAGCACCATGGATGCACCCAGACCGAGTGCAGAGGACAGCTCAAACACCACAAGCTCCACGAAGGACCAACCAGGAAGCCCGTGGTCGGGGAAGGGCAAGGAGAAGAGGAAGACAGGGTTCAGTCTGCAGGAAAACCGGATCATTGTCACGGAGATGATAGAACACTACCAACAACTGTTCCTCATCTCCACTGTGTCATTAGCAACACAAACAGAAATATGGCAGTCCAACATGAACAAAGTGAATGCAGTCGGAGTGTTGAAGAGGTCAATGGAGGAGGTCAAGAGGTGCTGACATGATGTGAAAAGCCAAACCAAGCAGAAACTTGCTGCCGACAGGAAGGCAGCAGTAGCGACTGGAGGTGGGAGTCCTGCGCCACAGGAGGAGCTGGATGAGCTGGAGGAAATGGTTGCCAAAGTCATCAATGTGGAGAAGGTGCAACGAGTTGGGAGTCCAGACACAGCTCGATACAGCAACAGGGTGAGTAACGACCAGGGACTAGGGGGACGGGGGAGATGGGAACAATGGTACACATGCACAATTATGTGTAGCACTTTGCACACCCACGGTGATTGTGGAACATGTCCATGATACCCTTGGCACCTGCATCACCCCTTTACATTGCAGAGGGACAATCAACACCTCCTGCAGAGCAGACCAGACATATCTTCAGGGATGATGAAGAGGACCCCCTGGCCATCTGCTCTGACACCCTCCAACGGCTTGTGGATAGCCTCCACACCCCACCTCTAGGAGCAGGGTAGCCCAGCTGAATCCAGAGGATCCCACCCCCTGCACAGACCACACAGCAGGAAGCACACACCGCCATAGCTGTCTCCCACCACCTCACGGAAAGACACATGGCATTCCAATGCCATGTGTTAGACTCCCATAAGGAGCTGGCTGAACAGGTGCGGGTGGGTTTCGACCTCGTGGCAGCCAAACTAGATGCCCTACATGGTTGTATAAGTCCCATTAGGGACCACTTAGAGTCCCTAACGGACACCCACAGTCCGTTCCATGCTCTACAACAATCCTTGGCTGACCTGGCCGGAGCCATTGCTTGGATACAAGAACTGTCTAGTCAGACAGGTTCCAGCGATGACAGCACAGAAGGATGGCTGCTGTGGCTTAACACCAGCGAAATGTAGCTGGGATCTTCCATGACCTGCAGATCCTGATCTTGCCATTGCTGCCACAGAGCCTGTCCCAGATGACTACTGCAGAAATTTGACACACACATCTCTGACCCCTGATGTGTCAGTGGCACACAATTATGCAGTCATACCACCTCCGCCCCTGAAGCGTCAGTGGCACACAGTGATGCAGCCATACCACCTCCGCCCCCTGATGTGTCAGTGGAACACAGTGGTGCAGTCATAACACCACCATACACACCTGACACCTGACACACCTGACACAGAAGACATATCAGAGGACTAAGGTGTGGATGGTAATGACTCTGTATGCGAAAGGAGGTTGTGGCATTCATCCCTGCCAAATGGCCTGTTCCTGCTTTGTTCAGCCCTCTGCATCATGCCCTGGAACAACACATCCCACTGTCCCCCGAAACACTCTGCATTCACCTGGATCCCGACATGGACTGCCATATGTGCTCTGGTTACCAATGAGACAGCAATCGGAATGCGGACTGAACTCTTCCTCTTCCAATTAACTTATCATTCCCCAAAGGACTCTGGTTGGGCCTTCACTGGTCAACTATGTAATGTGTGTTTCGTATGGCCATGTACTGCTCCAGCTCCGACACACCACAGAATGTGAATAAAACATTCCAAATCACACAGATGTGTCATGTCTTTGTTCAATCAAGTATACAAGTATAGATGAATGTAGGGGCATTGATTGCACAAAAATGTACACCCTGGGAAATGACATCAATGCGCATGTTTTACCCTGACCCACATGGCCTATTAGATGACTGTGAATGCGTGAACTAGCTGCGGCCTCATTGCTCATGAACAACAATCTTGCAACCCCCCAAAGTAGCCCCTCGTCCATGTATTAAATACAGCTGTGTGTAAAAATGTCAAATTCAATAGCAGGCCCAAAGTAGTGTCCCCCATTACATATGACAACAAAACATCTCTTCGCATACCTACTCACACTCAACTGTGTAGACACAGACTGATTTGATGGATCACATTGATCCACATGCAAGAAGTTGGACACCATACTCACATTGTTGAAGACACGTAAGAGCACAGGTCTACCAGCAACTATCACAACCACAATGTCTGGCTCACAGAGAGGAGCTGTCATTAGGGACTCACCCCCAAGTGAAATGCGTCAGTCAGTCCCTCCCTGTGTACGGACAATGCTCATTGAGGCACACGATTTGTCATTCTAATCAACACTCATCACAGTTGAACACTAGTGAAGTTGTGTAGACGTGCGTGTCAGTACGGGCAAGATAAGGGCCACAACATGCAGACCAATTCTTCAGACACTAACAGGCAGCATAGGAACATGTAGAGGTGCAAGAAATGGGGAGGCAAAAATAACACCAATAATTACGGATGGCAACGGTCTCAGCCCACCTTGCCTTGCTGGATGAGTCATGTCTTGTTGCGCACATACACATTACCCCGTGTCGGGGAACACGACTCACAGCCCATGGGACTGCACTGACTGTCTGCTCTGCTGAAAGCAAGCAGGTGAAAGGGTCCAACAAGGACACATGTAGTACTGCATTGCCATGTGTGTACTCTCCCTCCAGCAGTATGCCAAATGACGCTGTGCAGCTCCACCTATTGAACTGCCTCACCTTGCACAGGTGTGTGGCAACACGAGTATGTACACGCACATGCATTCTGAGTCCAGGCGAATGCAGACATGTCCACTGTTGTGGTGGGATATGTGACCATTCCTGCAAGATGCAACAAGGTGTTGGGACCTGTGCTCTGGATTACAATCAGTTGTGGCTGTAGGAATGTAGTTACTCGTCCATGAATGCAAGCGCAGCTTCCTGGGCAATCAGTTCCAAGTGTATGTTGTTGAAGAGTTCAACGAATATGAGGATGAGCCAATCCATTAACTGGTCCAGATAGATGTGCTCCGTCCACACTGTTTCACCAATCCGCAACACAGCCCAATAGGGGAGCTCCTCGATGTGATCACTGCACACGAGGACTTGTGCAATCTCCTATGCCCAACTGCCAGCACATATGCCAAATATCAAGGCATCCCATGCACAGGTATCACAGTTAGACTTCTGGTCGTGGGCCAACAGGGTACACACACAGAAGTCATAATCCAGTTCAGCTACCGTTGTGTTGGAGAGGCAGACATCCATGGGTCACTCAGATGTGCATGATCGACCGTGGTGAACCAGGGCTGGATGCAGGTGGCGTACGCAAGACGGAAGCTCAGACAGTAAGTGATGCGCACCACTGCCAGTGGCAGTGCACCTAACAAATGCAGCATACATGCATGGTACAGTTCCACGTGACAGGGGTTGTGCATGTGGCCGGGATGTCCTGCCATTGTGTTGGTGGATCTCGTAGTACCGGCACACTTCTGACCTGTGGCAGTTATGTGGATGATATGCCACAGTTCGGAGCAATGCGTCGATAGGTGTGTGCAACATTTGGGCATATGGGTTGTTGTGTATATAAGTGTCATGGGCATTCCATGCAGGAGTACCTCAAGCAGGGACTTCTGTGTATGGGGGTGTGGATACGTTGGTCTTTCATTAGCGCTGTGAGTGGTGTGGGAGTCCTCATCATCTGCCATGGTATCTCTCTCAGGGGGTGCCAGCCGCATTCAAGTCCAAGGTTGGAGGTGCAGATGTCCTTCCACCTTATGTTTCGAGACAAAGGAGCTTTCATCCCTCATGTTAGTGTGACTACTGCTTGCATTCCGGAAATGTGATGTGGCTTTCGTGCTGCAATTGAGGCCAGGCCTTAGGCTTATGGTGCACCAATAGCGATACACACACACCATTTGGCATGTATGAGCCAAGAGCCCGATTGGCCTTGCGTTCCTTGTACAATCTCTCTCTTTCTGTCTCTCTCTTTCTCTCTTTCACTTTCTCTTGTTCCCTCTCTCTCTCTTTCTCACTCTTTCTCTCTTTTTCTCATCCTCTCTCTCTCTCTCTCTCTCTCTCTCTCTCTCTCTCTCTCCCTCTCTTTCTCCCTCTCTTTCTCCCTCTCTCTCCCTCTCTCTCTTTCTCTCTCTCCCTCTCTCTCTCTTCCCCTCTCTCTCTTTCTCTTTCTCTCTCTCTCTCCCTCTCTCTTCCTCTCTCTTTTTCGCCCTCTCTCTCCCTCTCCCTCTCTCTCCCTCTTTCTCCCTCTCTCTTCCTCTCTCTCCCTCTCTCTCTTCCTCTCTCTCTCTTTCTCTCTCTCTCCCTCTCTCTCTTTCTCTCTCTTCCTTTCTCTCTTTCTCACTCTCCCCCTCTCTCTTTCTCTTCCTCTCTCTCAGTCCTATCATGAGCGCATTTCACACTTTCTTATCTTGAATTTTGTCTTGCAGGCTGTGATTTACAGATTGTCAAGGGAAGACCACCCATGACCGTTCCAAATAGTTGTTTTGAGTTACATTTGAATGGAAAATGTTGTTTGGAAATTCAATGAAGAATGAATGATTCTCCTTTTTTTTTTTACTACAAATGAATGTTATTTGTTGTAATTGTGTGACATCAGACGAATTGTTTTGTTCATGATGTTAAATATCTTTGTCGGGGGTGCCCATGGGGGGTTCTGCGAGTGGTGGTGATGGGTGTTTTGGCCCTCTTGGAGTCCGAGCTGCATGATCAGTAGCTCTATGGCATCTGTTGATCTTCATGTGTGGATCTGGGCTGGGCTCCCTTTTATGGTTCAGGTTGTTGTCCGACTGAACACCAGGTAAGATCAGGTGTTAAATCCCGGCTCCTAACGCGCCTTATCGCATGTTTTGAGGTCTTATCGCCGATCTGGCTGGTCGTTGAGAATGTTGCAAAGTGGTGTTTTTGCAGCTTTTTGCACAGGAACGCCTACTCTGCATATCATTAGCGTTAGTTGCCAGTGTCATCTGTTGCGATGTTTTTTGCGGCTGCTATCACAGGAAAGCTGGTGATATTGGCTGTTAGCACCAGCTTGTGAATAGGGCAATAAATCTATCGCCACTTTGACTGAGATGAAGTGCTGCTAACTCGGCAATAAGTCCTTGAGAATATGCCCCATAATGTCATCAAATGTTTACACACTAGGTCGAGACCCTGGTCTAAGGTCAATCTAAAGCACCCAAATAAGGTCTTTTCTAGTCCTCCTACACTTAACTGTTATCTCTTTACAATGAGAGACATATTTACCAAGAGGTCTCGCACTGCAGTGATTCAACTAAAGTTGCTGCTCTGTGTTTTATGATCAGGAAAGAGCAGGAACTGAACCATACCTACTTAGACCATTCTGACTCGTCAGAGACGGCCGCTCCTCATCACGCTGCCTCCCCGGCCCCACTGCGGTATCGTTCTGCTGTGCTCTCTTTGCCCAATTTAATTGCTCATTTGTTCACTCAGCTTCTTGCTGCTTTGCTGCTTTGTGCTGCGCCCGATTTGTCCACTCATATAATTATATAGCGCTCCTTACTTCAGCAGAGCAGAATAGCGCTAGTCCATATCGGACTAATTTACATATTAGCACAGCGCGCTGCAACGCTGAGCTTCACCTGTAGTGCCTCGCTATTACGATTGTGTCTCCCTGTGCCCTCATAGTAACTTTTAGCGTTGGATTGCAATTGTGTGCCCCGACTGCCATCTTGTTTACTAACTTGTTGTTGTTAGTCTCCCCCCTCCTCGGATATCCACCCCGCCTCCCAGCTGCTCCGCCCACCCACAGTGCATCAGGCTCGGTCTGTCCACACGACCTCTGTGACCATTCTGACTCGTCAGAGACGGCCGCTCCTCATCACGCTGCCTCCCCGGCCCCACTGCGGTATCGTTCTGCTGTGCTCTCTTTGCCCAATTTAATTGCTCATTTGTTCACTCAGCTGCTTGCTGCTTTGCTGCTTTGTGCTGCGCCCGATTTGTCCACTCATATAATTATATAGCGCTCCTTACTTCAGCAGAGCAGAATAGCGCTAGTCCATATCGGACTAATTTACATATTAGCACAGCGCGCTGCAACGCTGAGCTTCACCTGAAGTGCCTCGCTATTACGATTGTGTCTCCCTGTGCCCTCATAGTAACTTTTAGCGTTGGATTGCAATTGTGTGCCCCGACTGCCATCTTGTTTACTAACTTGTTGTTGTTAGTCTCCCCCCTCCCCGGATATCCACCCCGCCTCCCAGCTGCTCCGCCCACCCACAGTGCATCAGGCTCGGTCTGTCCACACAACCTCTGTGACCATTCTGACTCATCAGAGACGGCCGCTCCTCATCACGCTGCTTCCCCGGCCCCACTGCAGTATCGTTCTGCTGTGCTCTCTTTGCCCAATTTAATTGCTCATTTGTTCACTCAGCTGCTTGCTGCTTTGCTGCTTTGTGCTGCGCCCGATTTGTCCACTCATATAATTATATAGCGCTCCTTACTTCAGCAGAGTAGAATAGCGCTAGTCCATATCGGACTAATTTACATATTAGCACAGCGCGCTGCAACGCTGAGCTTCACCTGAAGTGCCTCGCTATTACGATTGTGTCTCCCTGTGCCCTCATAGTAACTTTTAGCGTTGGATTGCAATTGTGTGCCCCGACTGCCATCTTGTTTACTAACTTGTTGTTGTTAGTCTCCCCCCTCCCCGGATATCCACCCCGCCTCCCAGCTGCTCCGCCCTCGCCCCTCCCCCCAACTCCTTTAAATGACTGATGTACTTCCGCGCAGCGTTCACGCGCAGCGATCGCGCCCAATCCGCGCCGAAGGTGCACCAAAGGTAAGCCCGTCTACGCCCGTCCGCGCCTGGACCGCGCCCAGTGCCAGACCCCCTGGTCCACGCAATGCCCAGCCCTCCAGCATTACATACGACGTCGCCACCCTCCTAGCCCTTAACCCCGGCCGACATTCCAACTGCGCCCAAGCCGCTCCTGGACACACCCATGGACCCTTCACATGCTACTCCTGCAAGTTCGACGGCACCAAGAAAAACTCATCATCCACTAACACCAACCAGATATCTGACACCAACCACCTACAATGCATCCTGCTCAACACCCGCTCGGTCCACAGGCACGCCATCGACCTCTGGAATCTACTACACACCATCTCACCGGACGTCGCCTTCCTAACAGAAACATGGATGAATGCCTCTTCAGCCCCAGACATCACCATTGCTATCCCAGAAGGATACAAGATCATCCGCAAGGACCGCATCAAGCAAACAGGAGGAGGAATCGCTATCGTCCATAAGAACTCCATCCGCATCTCAACCAGCTCAGACGTCAACCTTGCCAGCGCCGAACACCTCCACTTCCAGATCCACACCGACCCCAAGACCACACTCAGAGGCACCCTCCTCTACCGACCTCCAGGACCCCGTGCACAATTCAGTGACGACATCACTGACTTTATCACCCCACACGCCCTCCCCTCCAAGGACTACATTCTATTGGGAGACCTCAATTTTCACCTGGAAAAGAGCAATGACAGCAGTGCCACCACCCTTCTGGACAATCTCGCCGACCTCGGACTCAAACAACTTGTCTCTACGCCCACCCACATCGCAGGTCACACACTCGACCCTATCTTCACCTCCAGCAAACATGTCTCCTTCAGTCACACCACAACTCTCCATTGGACGGACCACAGCTGCGTACACTTTATCTACAATAAGACCACAACTCACAACCATCCTCAACCTACTCTGCGAAGAAACTGGAACAAAATCACCATCGACCAGATCTCCTCATCGCTTCTTCAACACTCCCCCGCCCACTCCTCAAACCCCGTCCAAGCAGCCATCAACCTCACCCAATGGCTATCCAACAGCGCCGACATCCTAGCACCGCTGAAAAAACGCCAAAGCAGACTAGGCAGCAAAAACGCCTCCTGGTTCAACGATGACCTTAAGAAATCGAAGAAACTCTGTCGCTCCCTCGAGAAGGCCTGGAAAAAAGACCCAAACACCAGCACCAGGGACGCCTTCAAAAAACGCCACCCGCATACACCACCAACTGATCCGGTCTGCCAAGAAAGCCGCACTCAAAGACCGTCTAGATAACAACGCCCACAACAGCAAGGAATTATTCAACATCGTCAAAGAATTTACCAACCCATCAGCCAACTCCAACGACATCACCCCCTCCCAAGCCCTCTGCGACTCCCTAGCTTCCTTCTTCCACAACAAAATCGCAGACATCCACAACAGCTTCAACAACCGACCCGTAGACCAACCCACCCAACCTTGCGCAGGACCTTCACCCCCCTTGAACATTCTTAACGACTGGAACCCAATCTCCCCTGAGGACACCATCCGCCTGATGAACTCCATCCACTCAGGATCCCCAACTGACCCATGCCCTCACCACATCTTCAACAAAGCAAACTCCATCATAGCACCACACCTCCGAGATGTCATCAACTGCTCCCTCAACTCCGCCACCTTCCCGGAAAGCTGGAAACACGCAGAACTCAGCGCCCTTCTGAAAAAACCCACAGCTGACCCCACCGAACTCAAAAACTACCGCCCCATCTCGCTTCTTCCATTCCCGGCCAAAGTCATCGAGAAAGCTGTCAACAACCAGCTCGCCGCCTTCCTCGAAGCCAACAAATCCCTTGACTCCTCACAGTCCGGCTTCCGAGCCAAACACAGCACTGAAACCGCCCTCATCGCAGCAACAGACGACATTCAAACTCTACTGGACAATGGAGACACAGTCGCCCTCATCCTCCTCGACCTCTCCGCTGCCTTCGACACAGTCTGTCATAGCACCCTTCTACAGCGCCTCAGAGACGTAGGAATCCAAGGAAAAGCACTGGAATGGATCACCTCGTTCCTTACCGGAAGAACACAGAGAGTCCGCCTCCCACCATTCAAGTCAGAGGCCTCTGCAGTCATCTGCGGCGTGCCACAAGGATCGTCACTCAGCCCCACCCTCTTCAACGTATACATGAGCCCCCTTGCGGCCATCGCTCGCCAACACAATCTCAACATCATCTCCTACGCGGATGACACCCAACTGATCCTATCACTCACCAAAGACCCTACCACCGCCAAAACCAACTTACACGAAGGAATGAAAGAAGTAGCCGAGTGGATGAAACACAGCCGTCTGAAACTGAACTCAGACAAAACAGAAGTCCTCATCTTAGGCACCTCCCCCTCCACCTGGGATGACTCCTGGTGGCCAGAAGCCCTTGGAAAAGCACCCATCCCGACGGACCACGCACGGAACCTGGGCGTCATCCTGGACTCCTCACTCTCGATGACCAGACAAGTCAACGCCGTTTCATCATCTTGCTTCAACATTCTTCGCATGCTCAAAAAAACATTTCGCTGGATCCCCACCGATACTAGAAAAACGGTCACCCACGCACTGGTCACGAGCCGCCTGGACTACGGAAACACACTATACGCCGGTACCACCGCAAAACTCCAGAAAAAACTACAACGCATCCAGAATGCTTCAGCCAGGCTCATACTAGACATCCCACGTAAAGAACACATCTCTAGTCACCTGAAAAATCTCCACTGGCTCCCCGTAAATAAGAGGATTACTTTCCGCCTCCTAACCCACGCACACAAAGCACTTTACGAACTTGGACCCGAATGCCTCAACACACGATTGTCCTTCTACACCCCCTCCCGTCAGCTGCGATCCTCCAACCTAGCCCTTGCCACTGTACCTCGCATCAACAAAACCACCATGGGAGGTAGATCCTTCTCCTACTTGGCAGCTAAAACCTGGAACTCACTTCCCACTCACCTTCGCCTTACTCAGAACCACCTAGCATTCAGAAAACAACTTAAAACTTGGATATTTGAGAAGTAATTTCCCCACCCTTCCTCTAGCGCCTTGAGACCCTATGGGTATGTAGCGCGCTATATAAATCTCTTGACTTGACTTGACTTGACTAGAAGCGGCACAATTGTACTCACTGTCGGTGCTGGCGCACTTGTGGATGCCATGCGCTAATGCAGTTCCCCTATGCCAAAATGCAAAGTACCTGCATTGTACTCAGTATAATTCTGTGCATAAAGTTGTCCCTTCCTGAACAAAAACTATGCTTTAAGGCATTTTCCTCTTCGTATATGTGCTGCTGAATGCAGCACACATGCAAAAAGTAAAAAAAACTAGGAGAAATAAAAATATCTCATCATTACACCGGCCTCAGGGAGGCGCAGAGTTTTGCCACAAATCTTCATATGCAATTCTTTGTAGATAGGAAAGTGTCAAAACCATGGGTAAATGCAAGGGAATGACCATTCACCACCCAAAGAATGCTCCCTTGATGCAAAGTAATTCAAGACGGCTCGTTGTGCTGTGTTGCAGACAAATGCACATTGTGATTTGGATTGGTTGGTAAATCCCTGCATAAGACTTTGTATTAGGTTATGCTACAAAAAAGTACTGGAAACCTAACACAAACTTTTCTTAATCCGGTCCAGAATATTTAACTGGACTCCCGCTACAGATGACCATTTGAAACCATGCACTAAACTCCATTGTTTATTCATTCACTAAACATTGGAAAGCAGACTATCCTAACGCAAAAGGCAATCCAAACCACCTTAGAATCTTAATTACAGTACACAACTTATTAACAACTTACACAACTCTGAGAATAAGCAATACTAAACCTTTAATATTGTAAGTAAATTCAATACTGCTACCAATATTTCAGCCCAGACATCCTACACACAGGAGTCTGCAACAACCTGTTCCAGTACTTTATTTTCAAAATAAACACAATACAGTCATCTATCCAGTTTCAGTCTTTTAGTATATGATGACTCTATGGTCAGTGAGTTTCTACAGCCAGTTATCTTCTAGCAACTTATCTCTAAAATAGATTATCTGTTTTTCCTGATTATGAGGTGTGAATCTGGTTTCCCCCAATCGAAACCTTTAAAATAGTCCACCACAAAAACCAGGACTTCAAAAAAGTCATTCTTTAGAATGGGACTCTTTCCTTAGGTCAGGCTTAGTGAGCAAGGAACAGTGAGGCCTATTCTTAAAAAACATAAATCCTGAGGTTATGAATAACTATCTGTCCATCGACTTGCTACTTTTTGCTTCATAAATTCCAGACAGGGCAATTTCCGGAAATGTTCTACTTTCTAGGAAACCAACAATATTCCTAATGGCTCCCAAGTGGGCTTCTGTCCCAGCAGGAGAACCAAATCCAGGTAGGTGCAGTCCTTGATTATTTGTTTATAGCTGTCAATCGAAACACTAACTGTGCTCTAATTTCATTATAACAATGGGCAGAGTTTGATACAGTAGACCTCACAATGCTCACTTCCAGACTTCAAAACTGTTGCATCATAGTCCCAACCGTATAATGGTTCCTAAGTACTCATCACCTTCTGTCTTGTTAAAAACTTGTCTATTCAGGTTTTTGTCATCTTTTCATAGCTGTTTAATATCTATATTCTTCCACTTACTCAGCTGATCTGTACCTCAATTTGATGATTATGGGCCTTATTTATAATTTGACAGGTGGCCTTCCATCCGTCAGGGTGGCAAAGTTGTTTGCTTGATCACCATGGCTGTACAACTTCCTCCTATATTAAGAGATCTCCGCCTGCCCTGAGGATATCATTGTGCCTCCAAATGGGTTGCAGTACACAACAAAGAGAGGCCTGAGGAGGTTTAAAGACCAGCAGGGGGCGACTCCCCTCTAACATAATCTAGCAACACAAAAAAGCACCCCTGGGTCTAAAGTGAGAGAGAGGTACGGGGGAGTCCCTTTTAAAGGACGGTTTCCCTCACCCATCCATGGGTGTTATGCTTCGGTAGCCTCCTCGTACTGAGAAACTAGTCACAGTGTGGTCTACAACCCCCTCACTGAGAAGGAAGAGCTCAGGGATGTTTTATGATTTGTCCAAGAGGTATTCTAAAATATTCAAATGAGCCAGGGATTGAGGGAGTAAAAAAGTGTAGTGAAGGTGAACTAAAACTAACTCCCTGGTATGTCAAAACAAACTTTAATAAGGCATCCAGAGGTTAAGATTAAAAGGAGTGGGCTGTGGCAGGAAAATTCAACCTGTCATAGATTCTTACTGGTCAACATGTTTCAGCCTTTATACCCTCTGTAGAGGTCTCATGGCTTTCTTCAGCACCAAATATGTGAAAACAAAAGGGAAGGAACCACACATACCAATTTTAGTAGGTGGTTAGAAGAGCATACAACCAGCCTGTAGGTATTATAACCATTCGAAATTTCTGCTGGTCAGCGTATTCCCTGAAAAGAGACAAGTGTTATAAAAACAATGTTAACACATTTCATAAACACTCTCTTACTAAATGCCTTATGCATGCATTATCAGTGCAGGTGTGGTTTCACACAGTGTCCGGATTATTCATTCATAATGCTTACCCGCATTGTCGGGTGAGCTAATGACGCCTTACCCTCGGAGCACACACTCAAGGTGGCATCCAAATCCCATATTAGAAAGGAGTAGGGACAAAAAAAAGGATGACTGTAGCATACAGTCATACATATACATATATATACAGTTATAAGTTAAGTGTGTGAGCCATTGAGAAAATAATGCTGGAAGTTGTACAGGACTGGGCACTGAGTGTCATCTCTCCAGTTATACACCAGAGGCCTTTATGCAGGGGGTGTCAATAAAACTACAACCTCAAGGGAGGTAGATAACATATTTGGTCCAGAGGAAATGCATGACACCTCTACAGGAGGTATAAAGACTGAAACATGTCGACCAATAAATGCATTTCAAGACATGTTTAAATGCAAATGAAATGCAGATTTTAGAAATTACTCACAAATTGTGTGAATACCTTTAGTAAAACAAATAATTTAGAACCAAAATATATTGTAGAATGACAAATTGTAGACGAATGACATTATTAGAAATGCACTAGAAGTGTAGGGTAGAGCACAGCTGTTTAACCTGAAAGTTAAGGGTAGTTTTCGTGCCTCCGGAGCTCTCTCCCCGTCTGGAGAGATGTGTTTGCAACCTATGATAGCAGCTATACCTGACTCGGTATAGCTGTCCCTCCGGGCACCGATATGTGCTAACACAGCTCTGAGTTTCCTGTTATTTAAGTGTTATGTACATTCAGGATCAATGTTTCAAAATAAAATGGTTACTCCTTGTTCTGGTGTATTTCATTTATTTTTCATGAAATTATTTTTCGCAAAAATCGTTTTCCATTATTTCACATGAAATCCAATGCATTTCGGCAGTATCATTCTGCCTTCATCAGGGAAATAGTAAATCTACAAATTAAAATTAAAAAAACAGTTTTAATCCATTTGCTTGTATGGTTTATATTATCTATTTAAACTAAACATTTCAAGGTTTACCAGCATTTCATAATAACTGAATCAACGAGCTATCTGTGCGAACTAATGGGGCCTTTAAATTCTCCTTAGCGTTATGGGAATCGTTCGAACTTGATATATGCTGTGTCTAACGGCGGTACTTCATTGCTCGCAATTGCTGGCTGTTGCTTTCTGCCGTCCGTGCGGCGCTTTGTTACAAAGTGTCTAATAAAGCCTCGCGTTACGCGCTGGCAGGATCTTTCCACACCGTACTGAAAGTTATGATACAAAAATAAACTACTGCTAAGCAGAATGTCATGGCTAAAATAATAAAAGTTTTACGCGCTTAATCGCCTAAGTTAGTGGTCTGCTTACTTTCTCGGCGTTTCTGTTGCTCGCGCCATTCCTCTGCGGACTGGTTGAGGTTACTTCCGGTATTACGCCCCTGGCGTCTGCGCGCTATTATGCTCGCTCTGATCCGTTTTTTTAATACTTGTTTGGTTTCCCTAGCTTTATTGGTGTTCTGATCTAGGGGATCTACGCCAGTGCTCGTTACCACTATGTTAAAGTGCCGCAACTGTGCTTGCACTATGCAAATATGCTCAACTGTTACCTATACGTTGGGAATGATTTACTATATATAGGTGATTCAAATGTTTATAAATAGCAAAGAAATTCTGTTCTTTCGTTGAGTCCCCCGGGCTTCAAACTGCCCAGGTTGTAAATCCAGTAATTCTCCTGTTTTAACAGCTTGGTTTTATTCATGGATCCTTCCAATTTAGGCAGTATTTCGAGTACGCATACTCGTAATTGGCTGACATTATGTTGCTTTTGTGTGAAATGTTCCGCCACACTGGTTTTCTGGGATTTGAGTCTGATGGTGCTCTTATGTTCATTTATGCGGACTTTAAGTTTTCGTTCTGTATGTCCTACGTAACATGCGTCAGTAAATTCTCTACAGTCAGCACCCAATTTAAACAAATAATCAAGAAGCATTGGCCAATGCTCACAATGGAACCAGACTTTAAAGGAATTTTTTCAGAGGAACCAATTTTTGCACATACCCGTGCAAAAAATTTAGCGGATTTTTTAAAACCACAGGAAGAAAAGCACACTGCAAAATCATTTCGGGGTACAGTCCCGTGTTATAACTGTAACACATGCAACAACATCATTAAAGGAGCAAGCATAACACATCCACAAAGGGGGCACCCCATACCATTAAAAGTGAACGCAACATGTGATTCAAGCAACTTAATCTACATGATCAAATGTCCTTGTGGAGACGTTTACGTAGGACATACAGAACGAAAACTTAAAGTCCGCATAAATGAACATAAGAGCACCATCAGACTCAAATCCCAGAAAACCAGTGTGGCGGAACATTTCACACAAAAGCAACATAATGTCAGCCAATTACGAGTATGCGTACTCGAAATACTGCCTAAATTGGAAGGATCCATGAATAAAACCAAGCTGTTAAAACAGGAGAATTACTGGATTTACAACCTGGGCAGTTTGAAGCCCGGGGGACTCAACGAAAGAACAGAATTTCTTTGCTATTTATAAACATTTGAATCACCTATATATAGTAAATCATTCCCAACGTATAGGTAACAGTTGAGCATATTTGCATAGTGCAAGCACAGTTGCGGCACTTTAACATAGTGGTAACGAGCACTGGCGTAGATCCCCTAGATCAGAACACCAATAAAGCTAGGGAAACCAAACAAGTATTAAAAAAACGGATCAGAGCGAGCATAATAGCGCGCAGACGCCAGGGGCGTAATACCGGAAGTAACCTCAACCAGTCCGCAGAGGAATGGCGCGAGCAACAGAAACGCCGAGAAAGTAAGCAGACCACTAACTTAGGCGATTAAGCGCGTAAAACTTTTATTATTTTAGCCATGACATTCTGCTTAGCAGTAGTTTATTTTTGTATCATAACTTTCAGTACGGTGTGGAAAGATCCTGCCAGCGCGTAACGCGAGGCTTTATTAGACACTTTGTAACAAAGCGTCGCACGGACGGCAGAAAGCAACAGCCAGCAATTGCGAGCAATGAAGTACCGCCGTTAGACACAGCATATATCAAGTTCGAACGATTCCCATAACGCTAAGGAGAATTTAAAGGCCCCATTAGTTCGCACAGATAGCTCGTTGATTCAGTTATTATGAAATGCTGGTAAACCTTGAAATGTTTAGTTTAAATAGATAATATAAACCATACAAGCAAATGGATTAAAACTGTTTTTTTAATTTTAATTTGTAGATTTACTATTTCCCTGATGAAGGCAGAATGATACTGCCGAAATGCATTGGATTTCATGTGAAATAATGGAAAACGATTTTTGCGAAAAATAATTTCATGAAAAATAAATGAAATACACCAGAACAAGGAGTAACCATTTTATTTTGAAACATTGATCCTGAATGTACATAACACTTAAATAACAGGAAACTCAGAGCTGTGTTAGCACATATCGGTGCCCGGAGGGACAGCTATACCGAGTCAGGTATAGCTGCTATCATAGATTATTAGAAATGCTTCATTTATAATTGCATGTTTAAATATTCTGCACCAAAAAACTATAATGTAACCTGTGCACGACTAGGCCAGAGGCTTCCTTTTCAATTTTTGCTCGTAGTAAAGTATTCTGCGTAAGCGCCTAACATTGATGCCATCTTAAGAGATGTGCTTATCGAAATGAAAAAATGATGGATGGAATGCTGAACAATGTAAACATTCACCCCCAGTCACAAAGATCTGAGTTTAATCCATTGTTTTTTTGCTCACCACGCCACCCCAGTTTGAAGCCAGCCATCTCCAAACTAGTCTTGGCCCAGCTCCTCCTGGGAACAGTCCAGCCCGACTTACCAAGCCAGGCCCTTCCTGGACAAGAAACAAGCATCCCAGGACTGGTTTTGGGGGAAAGGTTATAATAACGAGGGTTCCTAGCTAGTAAAACTCTCACCTCTATTTCCCTTTATCAAATCGGGTACTGTTGCATTTTGATTTCCCCTCTGCCTCATGGAGAGTTGATTTCTTCCTTTAGATACCTTAAGGTGATTCCTTTATTATTATTTTGTGATCGATGCTACAGCACAGATCGCTATCCTACATAGCAGCTACTGCAATTGTGGGAAACTCTGCTGCGTTATCCAAGAACTACTCTTCACAAGAAGTTCTATTTCCATTTACCATTCATTTCCAATGGAACTCTATAGGGTTTGTATTTAGAATAGGTCCCTAAGTTAGCTTTTGGTGTTTCTTTATGGGACACATATTTTACTGATGTTTAATCTATCTTTATTATTTTTTCTGTAAACTACTAAATTGAATAGAGATTTGAAACTCTAACAATATAGATAAGAAATAATACCTTTGAAACTATCTAAACCTCTTGACTCATCGGGGAATATAAGAGACTATGATACATTAATACATTTTGAGCACAGTGGAAAAGGTCCATTTGACCTCTCCGGAGCCTGCAGGATACCCCATGGGGCTATTTGTAAGTGGGTGTATAACGATTTGAACCATCAGGAGGGTTCTCTTGGGTGCTACCACCATCATAGCCGCTCTTATGAAGGCAATTAAAGTTTGGTGAGCACAGCCATGTGTCAGGTAATCACACACCGAACTTTTTTGTTTTCAAAAACAAAACTTCAAAACAGGTAGTCTCTTTTTGGAAAACAAAAAATTAATGGCCCTAACACCTTAGGAGTATTATCCCTGCATGTTGGGGGTAATTTTCGATTTTTTCTCTACCTGTGTTGCTTTTTTGTTATCTTTTTCGGGAATCAGTTCCTGAAATGACACCTGATGAAAAAACAATAATGTGCCCACCTGCACGAAGCACAACACATGCTCTCACACTGATGTTTAGGCGTGGAAATTCACAGATGTCGCACGTGCAAAGAGAGGCATGCAAACCAAATTGTGTACATGTTGTTCATTACATGGCACATGACACGTAGCCTGACGTAGTGAAACAGCTTCTGTGGAAGCGCTAAGCACAGAGATGCAAGAGCAAATAGTGCCCTTGTCTACCAATAGCAGGGTGCGCCTCAGTGCCTCAGACCGCAGTCTAGTATTGTGCCCATTAACTTGAGCAATCAGAGTGGTACTGAATTGTATGGTAAGAGGTGCCACGTGATGCTCAGAGATGTGAGATTGGCATTCCTGAGATCAATTGCTTGCCACTCTGGCCTGCACATGTTATCGCAGTCGTGATTCACCATAAGATTGAGGCAGGTGACACTTCCTGGCACCTGTGAGCTGGGAATATGAACTATAGCAAATATATGTGTAAGAATGCTCTAAAAAGCATGTTCTGCACAAGTGCGCAAGGGGAGGTTCCACCTATGTCACAGCAGACCCTGACATACTAAATAATACGATGCTCAATAGCATTGCAAATAAGATGCAATCTTCACCTATCCCGGGCATTATCCAAACTCTCTTTGGAGTAAGACTATCCTCAGGCATTTACAATGTCACCTCAAAAGATGCTGACTGCATTTCCGTCGTTTTGAGAAAAATAAAGCTCTGCCTTCCTCTTCTGAATGACAGGATCAGATTGTTGTGTTTCCCTAATGAGTGAAACCAAGTAACGTGTTAGGACAGGATGCTGAGAGGACACCAGCTGGCACCACAGGGCCTCCAACACCAACCAACTATTTTTACATCAGCACCCTAGAGAGGCCGGAGCAACTGCCTTCCACGTATGGGCGTAAATGCAGTAGGTAGCATTTCCTCGAGTGCGCCCTGGACAGATCATGTAAGGTGAGCCAGTCTCCATTAGTGGACACCTGCTGCCTTTATTGAAATCTTATGCAATCGACCCTTTGATACCTTAAAGGAGCACAAGTGAGAAGGCTTCGGTTCCTTCTCCTGGATTACAGGATCCAAAATATGATCATATGCCTTCCAAAAATATAGCTTTTATTAACACAGACCGAGTGATGTTAACTCGAATATCGAAACTGCCTACCTAAAATGTATTCAATTTATATTTGATTTTCCTTTTCTGACATTTAGGCTGTGCAATTGTAATATTGTCAACTACTGCATCACAACTCATGATAAAACATCCTACCAAATAAAAATTGTAATAAATACAATGGAAAATTATGCCCCAAATGCACTATTCTGTTGTGTGTTCAGCAGCACTCCACCATTTAAAGCAGCACAAACAGGGCCGTTAATCAATTTCCTGGAGCGAAATATACTGCACTGGGGAAACGGCGTTGTGTGACCAGGGGGGAGGGTAGAGGGGGGAATAGGGGGAGGATACAGGGGGGTACGTGGGTGAGGTAGGTGTGGCAAAGTTAACATTGTTAAATTTGATATTATAATCTGACAAAAATGATGCAATGATTGCTACTTCATTGATGCTATGTAATGATTGACAGCTCACTCCGGAGTGCGGGGTACTGTGCTTTGTGTGCAATCTATCAAATAAAATCTGCTTGAACTGTTGTCCTCTCATTGAAATTTGCCCTGGGGGTATGCATAAAGTAACAGAGGCATATTTCCCCTGTAGTACAATACTTAGCATCGCGCTAATATTACCTTTGTAGAATGAGCACAGCTGATGACTTAATCAGAGTGTGACTCCTAAATGTGGACTGTGCTCCTTTCTCCAATTTACACATTGCACCACAAACCTTAGTAGATCTGGTACCTCCAGTTTTTCTAATCCATGGGTGCCGGAGCAATAAGAATACTGCATTACAACGGAACAGTTTAGCATAATTATTTAGATATAATTATATTTTCTTTAATCTCACCAGGATCATAAGAAATACTCCTCTAGTTTCTTGAAATACAACAACATTATTTTCTTTGTTCAATTTAGTTTACTAATTAGTGCTGCAACCCATGCGGTAGGCATACAACACTAGTTGATTACCTATAAAGGAAGAGAAATATTTTGATATACAAACAAATGTGCTGATTATTCTTTGTAGTCAATTTTACATGGAAACAGAATATAACAGTTAAATATGCATATTAATCTATGGAGCAAAGTCTACTCTATTTCAGTATTTCATTAATAAAATACATTGAAATGCAACAATTTGAGGCGTGCTGACTATTAATTGTGCATGTGCTATATCTGATATGTTCTGGAAGGGTAGAGCATAGGGGATTGGGAAGTGTGATTTCAGTTTTCAAGATAATTGATCATGATTTAGGGTTTCTTTAGAGTTTTTCGGATAGGCAAAAAGGTGACAGGTATCTCGTCTACTGTCTCCCACATGCTATAATGCTCTGTAATAGACATGAACGGGGCATCTGTCAGTTTGTGACACAGTATGCTGTCCGCCAAACTCTAAATACGACCATTAGTTTTGGGGGAAATTCTGAAAGGAAGCACATCAGTAATTTACCTGCTTAACATGTGCTGCTCTCTCTTTATGGTAGTTGCCATGTTCTGTTTTCAAGGGTGAATAAATAATGAATTTAGGAATGAAACAGAACATATAGGGAGGGGTCTATTCATAAACATAAATGTATACATGCATACATCGACAAGTGTAAGATTACTTTTACACTGTTGAGCATTTCTAGTTCTTTTGGCTATTCACCATTTATGAGTGTAAAGTAACTTAAAAGTGTAGATGTCCCTTGAAACAGAGAGTGAAGATATAGGGGAGAGGGGTTGGCCTAACGGCTAGGGCGGTCGACCTCGAATCTGGGGAACCGGGTATGAGGTTACGCAATGATGTTAACTCCTTGGCTGCTAGGTGTTTTCCCCTCCTGTGCTGAGAGACTTTGATTTCCATAGTTTCATGACGAGCTCAGCTCGTCATCAGCACAGCTCAACCGTGCATCATGACGAGCTGAGCTCGTCATGAGCATGGAAAGGGTTAAACATCCGGTGATTCTGGGCAAATCACTTAATCTCCCCGTGCCTAACAAGAAATAATGTTTCCTCATGTAAAGCAACTGGTGCTATGTAGAGCTATCTGATACCCGATAGCGGGTCAAGTTCGTACTATATAACAAAACACGTGTATTTGTAAAGCCCACATTCACCCTGAGGTATCTTTGCGCTGAATTACAGATGTTTATTGTTACCCAGCTCAATGGTACTCATTTTATTGACCTCAGATGGATGAAAGGCTGAGTGGACCTGCCAGAATTTGAACCTCTGACCATGAGGTCGAACACAGGCCCCCCTGCAATGGATGCATTAGTTCACTGACCCACCAGACCCGGCTTCATAAAAAAATAAAATGTTATATATATATATATATTCACTGAAAAAACCATAGGTTTCACATCAGTTATAGTTAGGAATTATCATTTTAAAAAACCTATTAAATTCACTGAAAAAACCATAGGTTTCACACCAGTTATAGTTAGCTGGAAATTTTACTGACATAAAACCATTGAAATTCCACGTTATAATTAGTTGTACTCACTATAACATGCGCACCTGCAATGCACTGCTGATGACGTCACATATTACATCCCTCATGACATGGTCAGTGACATCACTCATGACATCACTGATGACATCATCCAGTGAATGTGTGTCTTTCTGTAAAATAAATATGTTTTATATATGTATATGTAAAGGTCGATGGAAGAATAAATGTTTAAATAAGTGTTTTAATGGATGTTTTTTTTGTAAAAATTGATTGGTTAACTGGCTTATTAAGTGTATCTTAGTGAATACGTATATTAGTGAGTATTGTTTAAATATTTAAATGTTTGTATCAGTGTTTCACTTTGTGTATAAGTGGCTGCATGGGTTGGTGAGTAGCTACATATGTGTGTATATGGGTTACTAGATGTTTTTTTAGTATCAGTATGAGTGTCTGTATGGTTTGGTGGGGGTATTACTTAGCACATAGATGCATCAATGACTGACTCACTGTTTGTATGTGTTTTGAAGACAGCATATGTGTAGGATTGTAAGGATGGATGAGTGTGTATATGTGTGTGTTAGTGAGTGAATGACTGTCTCACTAGTGTCTATATCAGTAACGACATATGTTTTAATCTAGTATATGTAAGTATTAATGTATATAAGTGAGTATATGTGAGAGTGAGAGATTGTAAGAGTTCCTGTTTAAATAAGTATGTGTTTCTATAAGTGTTTGTTTAAGAGAGTAAGTATGTGTAAGTTTCCTTAGAAGTAAGGTGGTAGTGTGTGTATAGTTGTACATGCAAATAAATGAATGTTCTATAGTTTATTTGCATGTGTGAGTATGTGTGTGAGTAACTTTTGAATGACTGTCGGCGTGTAACAGGATGTATAGATGTATCAGTACATATGATGAGTGAGTATATGTATGAGTGACTATATAGAACTGTTGGTGAATGAGTGGATGTGTATATAGATGGTGGAATTACTGAATTGGTTGTTCTAACTGGTATGGGTATGTCCATTTTTTTGAAAATGTTAGTTTCTATTTTTGAATATGTGTTTCAAGGGTTACATTACACTGAAAGGAGGTCTGTCACTCTGTCACAAGGATGGTGTCATCAGTGATGTCATGAGTGATGTCACTGACCATGTCATGAGTGATGTAATATGTGACGTCATCAGCAGTGCATTGCAGGCGCGCAAGTTATAGTGAGTCCAACTAACTATAACGTGGAATTTCAATGGTTTTATGTCAGTAAAATTTCCAGCTAACTATAACTGGTGTGAAACCTATGGTTTTTTCAGTGAATTTAATAGGTTTTTTAAATGCTAATTCCTAACTATAACTGGTGTGAAACCTATGTTTTTTTCAGTGAATTTCAAAGGTTTTTTAATAGCAAATTTCTATAGCTATGAAATGTAATATTTTATAAAATGAATCTGTTAATAGTTTATTCTTATTTTTTATTTAAAAAATTTTTTTTTTGCCCTGGAGCGACAATTTACACGCGGCAGTCCAGCCGTGGAGTAGGCACCACCCCGTTACCCTTGGGGGTCACGGAAGTGAAACAGCAGCCGTACATGGGATCGAGGACGGGCCCACTTGTGGGGTCCATACAGGACTTGATTGTGTGCTTTCCGCACCACACTTCCCATAATGCACAGTCTTATCGGAGCCTCCTATCGGCGGGTGTGTCATATGGAAATTGGAGAAGTGTGTCAGCAGGTGCGCACACCGCTTCCGTTAAAGCCCCTGAAGAGAAGCAGATGGAGCTTCGAAACGCGTCGGGCAGATCCACTACGGAGCAGCATCTACAAGCGGATCCCCGTCCTCACCTACACATAAATTAAGCTGCTGCTCGTGTGCTACTCAAGAGGTGGACAACCTGGAGCGACAGTTTACACGTGGCAGTCCAGCCGCGGAGTATGCACCACCCCGTTACCCTTGGGGGTCACGGAAGTGAAACAGCAGCCGTAAATGGGATCGAGGACGGGCCCACTTGTGGGGTCCATACAGGACTTGATTGTGTGCTTTCCCCACCACACTTCCCATAATGCACAGTCTCATCGGAGCCTCCCATCGGTGGGTGTGTCATATGGAATTTGGAGAAGTGTGTCAGCGGGTGCGCACACCGCTTCCATTAAAGCCCCTGAAGAGAAGCAGATGGAGCTTTGAAACGCATCGGGCAGATCCACTACGGAGCGGCATCACCAAGCGGATCCCCATCCTCACCTACACATAAATTAAGCTGCTGCTCGTGTGCTACTCAAGAGGTGGACAACCCGGAGCGACAATTTACACGCGGCAGTCCAGGCGCGGAGTATGCACCATTTAAGTTCTGCATTTGGCAGGATTTGGCAGGATATGAGCGCAAAAGGCAGAGACCTCTGCAACCTTTGCTAAAGCTCCACACTCGAAGAGGACCTCAGCACTTGAGACAGAGACCTGCACTCGGAAAGAAATCACACAATTGCATATGTTTGAAGCAAGGCACATGGAGCTGGCACCTATTCACTACCAAGAACATAAATACTGCTTTTTACTCTTCATCTTACCGGCTGGAAGCATGCAGTCCTCCCACCTGAAGACGAAAAGAAATTTCACTGAGGCGATGACAGTCCTTTTTTTTAACATTGTGGTGAAATATTACAAATAACCACATGACCTGCCTCCATTCACCCTCGGTTGAACCCAGAAGGCAGCCTTACCTCATGAGGTGGCAGATCCTATGAACACAATTAGGGTGTTGTCCCACATCATGCGATATATAAAAAAGAAGTAGCAAAGACAAGAGGAGGAGGTGAGTGATGAAGTTCTCCTAAATTAGCCGGCTGAAGATCAGCCTGGGAGGCCAATTGCCTCCTTCCCATCCCCTGTAGGTAGCTTTTCCAAAGAGCACCCCCATGTCCTACATGGGCCAACTTTTTCAGATAACATTAATGTGGTACCATTTAAGATTATAAACACCTCTCTACACCTCTCTCTATCTCTCTCTCTCTTGCTATCTGTTTCTCTCTGTCTCTCTTGCTAAAAGTAAACTTACGATCACTCACCCATACCTGTCCTTTACCCATACCTGCATTGTTAGTCACACATCACATATGTACCCATCAAAGCATACTCAAACACAACCATTCTTGCATGTTGGATTAATATTTAAATTGTTATCCTCATTTTATACAGCCACTCTTTTGAGTACAATGGTTAGAACAACTGGAGCAAGAGTCATTCCAAGTAAAACAAGGCAATACACAGTGCAGGACTTTCCACACAACCAACAAACACAGCTATTTCCTATGCTAACAAACTGACTACCAAACTATGGAGAATTTGTATTACTTGGTTAAACCCTTACACTACATTTTACAATGTGTTTTGGAATACAATATTATGGTAATCAAAGGTACCCTTGACATTTCAGGTTCAGGACTCACTCAAGCTGGGTCCAGTTGTGGATTCAAGATGGTGGTAGCATTTTGTATCCCTGTGGCTCTGAACAGGAAGCCAGCAAACTAGATCTTGGAGTCACTCTGGTAGTCCTGGGTTCAGGTGAAGATGCAGGGTTCAACAGCATGGCTGGCATTTGAGGGATCAAGGCAGGCTGCAGGCAGCAAAGCAGTCCTTCCAGGCATGGCAAAGCAGTCTTGCAGAGCGCACATCAGCTGGCAGTCGTTTGCATATACATAAAGTCCTGATTTTCTACCCTGGTGACCCCCTTTCAGAAGGTGTGAGAAGCTTCTAGGCAGTGGCTTTAAAGTGCATTGAGGTTCCTGGCTCCCCTGCCCCAGCTCCATGCTGGCTGCATTGACAATGTGGATGTGATAGGTCCTTTGTGTAAGGCCAGAGCACTCCCTATTTAGTTGCACATAGGGCAGTGCTCATCTCAGCTCATCATCTGCCCAGGAGATGGCGCATTCAGGCACACTTAATTCCTCTATTGTGTGACTATCTGCGAGGAATTCAGCTGCAAAGCCTAGGGTGGTGTGGAGTGCAAAAAAACGATGGATTTAGGCCCAGATCTTTGTACTGGGGTGAATGTAAGACATTGTTCTGCAGTCTGTTCATCAACTGTGTTTTTTGCAAATCCCACGGCAGTCCTGGAAAGATGTAAACGTGAGTGAGGAGCAAGAGGAACAGCTGTGTGGGGCAGGAAGATGATCCCTCAGCTCGGACAGGCTACAGTCTCCTGGCCCTTAGGACTGCTGCTTCCCAAAGCCATGGCTTTGACTTCAAGTGGAAAAATGCAGGCAGATCTGATTAACAATTTACACAAAACAGAATAATTGCTTCTCAGGATGTCTACAAAGTACCTTTGGCCATGGACAGAGGTCATTACATCAAATAATTTCCATACATGGAGTTGCCTCAGACCCTTGGATACAAAGCTACCATCAGTGCCCCTCACATGCATGTGCATTCTCTGGAATTGCTGAAAGAGAGGGAGCCTCTGCACTGGACGTTGGCTTCGGAAGTGGATGTTTGACAGTCTGCTTTGGAAAAGTAATTGGTGTTCAACACATCGAATAGCTTGTTCAGGAGTCCATAGAAAACATCAGATTGGGTGATAAAACTCTACTTGAAGCTGACAGACAGACTAAAGATTGTTGTTGGAGATGGGTGAACAGCAAAACACACAAGATGATGGACGGAATGTTGCACAATGGCTAAACATTCACCCCCAGTAACAGATCTGGGTTTAATCCATCTGTATTTTGCTCACCAAGCCACCCCAGTTCAGACATGGCCATATGCAAATCAGTCTTGACCCTGTGCCTCATGGGAACAGTCCAGACCGAACTGCCAAGCCATGTCTTCCCTTGACCGGAATCAAGCATCCTAGGACCGGTTTCTGGCTATCAGCCGTCTTCAGCCAGGATAGCTTGACTCCAGTGGTGGAATGAGCACGGGACCCACATCTGGGAATACCCTTCCTACATAGGGTGAACAGCAAAACACAAAAGATGATGGACGGAATGTTGCACAATGGCAAAGCATTCACCCCCAGTCACAGATATGGGTTTAATCCATCGTTATTTTGCTCACCAAGCCACCCCAGTTCAGACATGGCCATATGCAAGTCAGTCTTGACCCTGTCCCTGTGGAGATGGAAGGCTGGGATATCCAGATGAAGTGCCCATCCACAGTGGCGCCACAGCCGCTACTGTCCCTCATGCGTTGCTGGATCATTTGAAGCCTGGCAGAAGACTTGTTATACCTGTTGGGCAAGAGTATGGAAAGCAGGCCTTGCAGCAGTGTGATAAGACCAGTGGTGGCAAGACAGTCCAGACAGAGTTGATGAGAGTGATGTACATGCCTTTGATGGACAAAAAGAAGCAATGGCCGAGAGATGAAATCTGATGGATGTTCATCTCTTGCCTGATACAGAATGATTCAATGGCGCTTTGAGAAGAGGATAATTCTCTGTTTCTAAGGGAAGATTTTTCTTTGTCAATCTAACAACTGCATGGGAAAGCTAGAGAAACAGTTTTGTTCAGGGAGAATGTTTGAAATGAAGTGGGTAAACCAACGCATTCTCGAATTATGTTCAAGTGATAGGAAAAATTCAGTTACCTTGGTATTGTACAGTAGGTGGACTTCTATAGGAAGAGTATTAAAAACTCAAAATAAAAAAGTATGTATATGAAAAATGTAAACAAGACCCACAACAACAATGCATAAAAAATAAATATGGAATGAGTCGTCTTGGAGCATGCAGTAGGTGTATTTACATAAGAGATTGCATTTACTGAAAGAAGGTCGTCAATAGAAGGTGCTGATCCTCCTGATCGAGTTAAACAGAATGGAATGGCTGAGATCCTTGCTTCTGCAAATAATGACCATATTTGTTCACCTGTTTGACTGGGAAATCCCTGCAGCACCCGGGCACAGCGCAATGATTGCCATTCACCTAACAAACCTCCAGTTCAAAAAGAAAAAAGGAGATGTTACAAAGAAGAGAGAGGCAGTAGACTGTATAGCAGCCAGGTGCAAGTTGGACATTGTGGACAGTGTGAATCATTCGGAACCCCGAAACCGATGAGTCCATTTGCGAGTTGTCAGCTCATCTATTAAGAGTTCCCACAATGCCCATTGCTACTGCACCTTTTTATTGGCCTCCGGTGTGCCGGTTTTGTGATGCACGTTGGGATATGTAGTTAAGTACCCGCTCGAAACCTCCAGTGGCTGTGAGCTTCCAAGTGTTTTATGGACTGCTTTTCGCCCTCCAGTGGGCCTGGTGCAGTAGCGTTGGGCATTCTGGGAACTCTTAATAGATGAACTGATAACTCGCCTCTGAAGAAGGAGCACAAATGCTCCGAAATGCATTAGGCAAATGAACTCGTCGGTTTCGGGGTTGCATCCCTGTTCCTGGATATAAAAGAATGTTTCTTGCAGCTGGAGGAGTACGCTTCTCATTTTGGAACAAAATTTGGCAGCAATATATATATATATATATATATATATGTATATAAATGTGGATTTAGATATCGTAAATCTAGACTTGCTTACCTGTCGATCTAATATTTATGGTTGTTGCACAGCTTATACTTTCTCAGTAAAAACAGTTGTTAGAAATGGGGGTCTCTAGTTGGCAGTGGTTTGCACCTTTGTCCAAATAGGAACCCTTGCTTCTAAAGGGGGATAAACTCGTACAATAACCCCTGCTCACCCCCTTGGTAACTTGGCACGAGCAGACAGGCTTATCTCAGAGGGAGTGTGCAAAGCATTTGTGAACACATACAGTAATACAGTGAAAACACTACAAATGCACACCACACCAGTTTAGAAAAATAAGTAATCTTTACTAGACTTAACACAAGACCAAACAACAAAAATCCACAATACAATATCAAGAATATGACTTTAAAATGGTAGAAATAGCTTAGTTCAATGTAGATGGTAAATGCAACACTTTCTCTAAAAATATCTTGGATGGGTAACGCAAAACAAACAAAAGGGTTGCAGGGAAGGTGATGCGTTGCTTCCTTGCTTCGGGGGAGGTGTTGCATCGGTTCCTTACTGCAGCGCAGTGGAGGTGATGTGTCGGTTCCTTACCAGAAAGGAGGTGATGCGTTGGTTTCTTACTGAGTTCTGGTTACGATGGAACGAGATCGCGCTGCGATGCAACGATCGGGTGTGATGCACCAAAATGGCATCTTTGATGCAATGCGACAACTTGGATGCGATGCATGAACGCCAGACGCCCATGTGGCGAACTCAGTAAACTCTTGAGACATAACAGGCACCGCAACACACTTCTCTGGTGATGCGACGGCAACCTCTGTGGGGGGAACATGATCCTCCGGTGATGCGGCGCGCTTGTTCGGTATTGCGACACGTTTCTTCGGCAATACATCTGCAAACAGTTTCCACGACGACACGCTTCTTCAGCGATGCGAAGGCAACAGCTGTGGCTGCGACACGCTTCTACCTCGTTGTGTCGTGCTTCCAGCTTCCAGCGACACGCAGTCTCTAGAGGGCCCAAAACAACAGCAGGTAGAATTCCCAGCAAGAAAATTCAGGGGAGCTGGTGGTGAAGTCATGTGGCCCTGAGACTTCAGAACAGGATCCAAGCTCAGCTTCAAGCCCTTGGAGATCTTCCTCAAGATAGTAAAAGTACACACAAAGTTCCTTTTCCCCTTTCCTTGGCAATACGTAACCTCTGCAAGACAACCCCAAACAGCACATAGCACAGGTGCAGTCTCCTCCTTCAGCTTCCTTGGTTTCTCTCCTTCGCCAAAGGTTTGTCTTGATTACCAAAAGTGATCTAAAGTTCGGCGGTCTGGGCCCCAATATTTATACTGCAAAATCCTTTGTTCTCTGAAGGCAGAGAGTGTCTGTACCTAGTCAAAACCAGTACTGTCCTCCTTGGTGCAGCTTCCCGGCAGGAGGTGGAGACAGCATTGTTGAAAGCAGACCTGGCCCAGGTAGCTGAAAGGAAAACTCCTCCCCTTACTCTCTATTCTATGAAGGCTCAGGCATGTGAAAGGAAATCTCCTCCCCCTACTCTCTATTCAATGCAGGGCCTATTCACCCCAGCCCTGACCAAACAGACAGGGGGCCCTCTCCAGCCCCCTGTCATTCACAAACCAGACATGGAATACACAAACCTAGCAGAGGCATACTGGATGGTAAGGCAAGAAAATACCTACATTCTAAAAGTGGTATTTTCAAACACAGAATGAAAAAATCACCCTCACTAAAAGATGTATTTTAACATTCTGAATTCAGGCATACTAAACTTGTTTTTCTACCTTGTTCCTTGGGTCAGTTAGGATTATAAGATGTTATAATCAAACTGCCCATTCTGGCCTAGGGGAACAGGTAGCCTTGCAATAGTGAAAGACGAAATTGGCTGAAATTCACTATCAGGACATGCCGCTCATACCAGGGCATGTCCTACCTTTTCATACAATGCACCCTGCCCATAGAGATGACTAACATGTAGAAAAGGGAAGGGTTAGGGACTGGCAAGTGGGTGCACTTGCTAAGTCGACATTGCAGTCTCAGACTACACACAGGGTCTGCAATGGCAGGCCTGAGCCACACTTTACAAGCTGCTCCTGTGGGTGGCACAACCAGTGCTGCAATCCCATCAGCAGAATTTGATTTACAGGCCCTGGGCACACATGGTAAACTGCATTAGGGTCTGACACATAAATCAAATAAGTCCATCATGGAGTCACTAATCTATTATAGCAATTTACAACAAGGAGCACTTGCACTTTGGCACTGAATAGCAGTGGCAAAGTGCCCAAATCAAATCATAGAATATTTCTTAAGCGCACATATCACTCGAAAGTCTCATGGCGCTGGTGGATGACTCTGAGATGAACTTGATTTGGTGCATTAGATGTCAAACAGCCATGTCTTTAAGTTCCTTTGAAAACAGGTATGGTCACTTGTGGTGCAAAGAGATAAGGGCAGTTTTGTTTCAAAAGGACAGAGCAAGGAACGAGAAAGATTTCCCTGCACAAGTGGTGGTACGAATTCTGGGAGATGAGACGAGTGCTTGGTTTCAGGATCTCAAAGTTCTACCAGGTTGATACCAGCTTTACTTTTTGGCCCAAAAATCAGGACCTTCTACATACATATTCTTATGCCTCAAGCAAAGAATCTTAAAGCGTATACGTTTTCTTACAGGCAGCCAGTGTAAAAGCTTCCAACTGAAAGCTGATGGAGAGCTTGGTGGAAGAATAAGTACCAGCCTTTCTGCTGTGTTCTGCAGAACCTGCATTCTTGAGAGAAGGTTTTCATTGGTAGAAGCTAGCAGGGCTTTCCCATAGTCCATACAACTAATAATTAGTCCCTGGACTAGGGGTTTTCTTGCCTCAGTCGGAATCCACTTAAAAACCTTGCGCAGGCTACGCATGACACCACAGCAGGAGCCAACTGTCTTATTAACATGGTCTTTCATTGACAGTTTATTGTCCATTTGAAAGCCCAGATTTCGCACCGAGTAGGACAAAGTACCAAAACATCTAGCAAATGTTCCAACAAGGCAAAAAGCTCGTACCAGCTGCAGAGAAAGGGACCCCCCTCTAAAATGTGTGCACCGAGAGACTCAGGGGACCCTAGGCCCAGACATGCCCGACCTCTTGGAGTCCTGGCTTGTATCCGGGAGGCGAATGAGCCCCCATCGGGACTTACAGGGCAGCCTGGCCATCTGGTCGCCCCATTGGAAAGCATGGTGTGCGGTCAGATGGCCATAACCGAAAGGACGGCAATCTGCCCGCCTGAGCCTTCGCCATGGGTCTCCCGCCTGCCCTTGCAGGGCTCGGGGGATACGCTTCCCTTTTTTACATTTTTTTGTTTTCCAAAGCATTAAATACAGAGATACAACATTTTTAGCTCCCACCCCCCACCCCTCTCTACTGCAATATTACTACATTTCAAGGACATGAAGGGAAGTTCCAATAAGTAAATTAGATGCTTAGACACCCAAGGAAAGCAAAACAGGAAAAAGAAAAGAAAGGAACTTGAAAAGGAAATTGCAATAACCAAGAGATGTACAAAATAAAAGAAGGGAGAAGTAGAAAGAATGAGAGAAAATATCACAGTCCGGCCATAAGCTGTTTGTGAGTTGCCCCCTTTCAGGAAGGATATCCCTAGGTTAGCAGATAGGAAAGTTATCCGTTTGAAAAAGACTGTTCCAGCTAGGTATTAAGAGGTTTCCAGATGTCTAATCCCTCCCTTTGCCCTTTGCGACTTTTTTTAGGTTATACAGCCTTTTCAAGATGATAGGTCACAACTAGCCTAGCCAGCCATTGAGAGAAAGGAGGGGGGTCTGCCTCTATCCATACTGAAGCTATACCAATCCTCCACACTGTCATAGATATGAAAATGAGAGCCCTGCCTTTTTGCTTGCTAACCTCCTTTTGGGTCCCCAACAGGATGGTTGTAGGAGTCAGTTCTATGGCCTGGGAAGTCCTGTATTTTAAGAAGGAGCGGGGTGAGCTTTGGGCAGGTAGGAAACATGTGTATTGCATCGGCGCCGACCTCCGAGCACCGAGGGCACAGCGTCCGCTTGCCTGCTCCCCATTTGGCAACTCTGCTAGGAGTGATGTTTAAAAAGAAGATATCAAAAAATGTGGTCCCAGTGTATTACTGGCTTTTACATAAAGGGAACAAGAAAAAATCGGTGTTCATTTGAAACAAGCATTAATCATTGGTCAATATAGGCAAGTACACCCCCTCAACTGCTATCCACTCGGTAATATTACATAAGTCTGGGCCAAATGTGGTAATTTTATCCCCTTTTTTTAACCACAACTTCAGGTACTCACACACCGTTCCCCGCTTCCTTTTAGGTTTTTCAAGCCCCCCTCAATTCACACCAAGTCCTGATGAAGACCCCGGTAGTAAGGTTATAGTTATCTACAAAGATAGGGGTCAAAACGTATACTTCACAGCATCGGCCAATACCAAATCGACAGTGATAAACAAACTGTGATTTTCTTTGTTATATGGCAAACATGTATATATCTTGTGGACTCTGACTTTTGGGTATATGATTTGAATATACCAAAATTGTATGTGATAAGTTTGTCACCATCACAAAGACTTTCTTTCCTCACTTACCACCTAACAAACCTTCTTTCACCTCCACCTCCTGGACACCACACCTTCCAAAGTGCTACCTTATCTTTTTAGGTCTCGCCTGTCGATGCGCATGCGCATCGAGCAAGCGAGAGTATTGGGACTTATCCACTCTTTATCCACACTGCAAGGAATCGTGGCGATTCCTTGCAGTGCCCGTGACTTTTAAGCTCAATGCGCATGCGCATTGAGCTTAAAAGCGCGTGCACGTCCGTCTTTGTTTACCCGCTCCGCCCCCTCCCCTTCCCGCCGTGTCGCATTTCTCCTCCCCCCTCCCCTCTCTTCCCTCCGTCTTCTTTGTTATTTTACCCGCTCCGCCCCCTCCCCGCCGTGTCGCATTTCTCCTCCCCCTCCCCTCTCTTCCCTCCGTCTTGTTTTTTTTTGTTTATTTTACCCGCCGTGTCGCCATGTCTCCGATCCTTTCGCTTGAGGAGAAAATAACGCTAATATACAATTGCGGCACAGTACACGTGAGCCTCGCCGAGCTCAAGCGCCCCAATGCTGACAATCAATGCATCACTTCACTCGAAATGGCAGAGCAAACACCCGCCCCCCAGCACGCACCACCAAAAGGAATGCTGTGACCCCCAACGGAGCACCACAATGGCAATTACCTCGTACAAACAGCAGCCGCCAACACGCAACTCTGAACGTAAACCCGAACAACACGCATGTGCCATCACCAGGCTATCAAATCCACCCGTGATAAGTCAACCAGCAAAGGCCAGAGCACACTGACAAAAGAGAAGGCGGCTGCTCCAGACTGGGACGAGTCTGCACAAAATGCTCCAATGTCCGACATCCCATACAGAACCGCACCACCGCACATTTCCAAATGCCCCTTTACTTGAGATGCCAGACTGTTGAACGATTCCTAAACTGGCTTCATGTAAAGTCTTGCACATGTAATAAAATGAATGCATGCTGATATCATTCCCAGTAGTTTTATCACCGTTCTCACTGTCAGAGTCTGAGATGTCTGGTATAGGTGCGTCTGTTGCAGTAGTGCCAGCAACATGTATGGGTTATGCAAGTATTAATTATGTAATCTGCAGAGTTTGAGGGGTGATATATTCATACCAACTGTGAATACCAAATGGTAAAGTAGAGCAACTACTTTTTGCAGATTGTGTTGACATTGGAAGAAAGAACTTGCCCTGAACAGCTTATCATCCAAGTATGGCTACTCGTGAACAACTCCGATACATCCAATGAGCTGGATGCATCTTTCACATCTATGGCAGCAGCACTCTTCCAATTGCAGTATGAGCTCCTGTGAAGTTGGCAATTGAAACAGCTATGACTTGATGAACTTCTTTACATATCGGAGATATTAGAGGTGGCGCCTTAAGTTGGGGTTGGGACGAGATTCATTTATGGGAAGGGGTGGCTCCTATTGTTGGGTGCCATCTTGTTTTGCCTCTGCTCTCAAAGGTATGTTTTGCTGCCAATGCTCCAGATTATGAAAAGTCAATGGAGTGGGTTGTTTTTGAGGCATTGTTTTGCAGGTTGTCTCTTGTAACCTATTCTAAACATTGGACTGCCCCTGCCACAGGAGGCCCTCACTTGTAAAACCCACTTTGCCTCTTCCCTCCGTCTTGTTTTTTGTTTATTTTACCCGCCGTGTCGCCGTGTCTCCGATCCTTTCGCTTGAGGAGAAAATAACGCTAATATACAATTGCGGCACAGTACACGTGAGCCTCGCCGAGCTCAAGCGCCCCAATGCTGACAATCAATGCATCACTTCACTCGAAATGGCAGAGCAAACACCCGCCCCCCAGCACGCACCACCAAAAGGAATGCTGTGACCCCCAACGGAGCACCACAATGGCAATTACCAAACACCCGCCCCCCAGCACGCACCACCAAAAGGAATGCTGTGACCCCCAACGGAGCACCACAAAGGCAATTACCTCGTACAAACAGCAGCCGCCAACACGCAACTCTGAACGTAAACCCGAACAACACGCATGTGCCATCACCAGGCTATCAAATCCACCCGTGATAAGTCAACCAGCAAAGGCCAGAGCACACTGCCAAAAGAGAAGGCGGCTGCTCCAGACTGGGACGAGTCTGCACAAAATGCTCCAATGTCCGACATCCCATACGGAACCGCACCACCGTCAGCTCAGCCGAGCTGGTCGAAAAGGGCGAGCTGGTCCACAGAGCCCCACGACAGCGATGCAGCCGCCTGGCTCCATGGAATTAAATGGCCAGCAGGACTGCAGTGCACTAGCACACGACAAATGCTCTTAGACTGTCGTGTCTCCGATCCTTTCGCTTGAGGAGAAAATAACGCTAATATACAATTGCGTAGAATGGTTTTGTTTTTCATTTTTAATCACAAGTTTACTTTGCTGGTGGCACTGCCTTTATAAGAGGCCTGCTAAATACTGCTGCTGCTCCAAGAACAGTGCCCGCCTCCACGTCGTGCTGAACTCTGGCGGCAATGACTCTTGCGGTGCGTGTGCCGGGGCGTGGTCACGTGGAATTTAATTTGGAAAAAAAAGGTTACGCAGGCTGTTGTAGACTGCCCCTACCCCCCACAGGACCAAATGCAGCCCTGGCCCGCCCCCAGCAACACTGAACCGAAGCAGACCAAGCAAATACGAACGAACGACGTGGAGAATTTATGATCGGCACTGTCGGCTCTCTCAGAATGAGCAACATAGCAACACTCTTCTTCAACAGGAAGAGGGAAGACTAGTTTGAACACTGAAGTGAGTCAGTTATTTACTTTGTATGACGCCACATGTAGTGAGTTTGGAAGCGTCCTGCTTAATGTGAGTTCAAGTTGGCAGACTAGTATAGTGTAGACCCGGCCCAAACTGAGTTTTAAAATGACGTTCGGAAGCCCCCCCACCTTTCACTTCTGAAACATATTGAGTCATTTGACACACAAAAATACTGACTGGAGCACAGAAGTGTGTTTTCACAACAAAGAACAGACGTTAATTGTTACAGCACTGTAGTTTTGCAGCAAAATTGAGTTTGCGATGCACTCGCTATTTTGGAGAGTTGCACTACAAAAGCAGAAAAGCTATGTTAGTGCAGAAACTGTAGCTGTAAAATTAGCTTGTTGTTCACCCCACTCACCCACACTGTACTAGAAACAATTCCTCATTAAAACATGAACTCCAACAAGCAATGTGGCGGCAGAAGGCAAGGCAAGGTGTGGACTACAAGATTACTGGCATGGCAGGCACAAATGATGCGTAAGTCTTTGAGTCTTTGCACATACATACCTAGAAGATCACCTCACACTCACTCACCCTCACCCTCTCTCACCCTCTACCCTCACTCACCCTCAATCCCTCACTCACCCTCACCCACCCTCACCCTCACTCACCCTCACCTTCACTCACCCTCACCCTCACTCACCCTCACTCACCCTCTACCCACACTCACCCTCAATACCTCACCCTCACTCGCACTCACCCTCACTCACCCTCACTCACCCTCACCCTCACTCACCCTCACCCTCACTCACCCTCACCCTCACTCACCCTCACTCTCACCCTCACTCACTCACCCTCACCCTCACTCACCCTCACTCTCACCCTCACTCACCCTCACTCACCCTCACTCTCACTCACCCTCAACCCCTCACCCTCACTCACCCTCAACCCCTCACTCACCCTCACTCACCCTCACCCACCCTCACCCTCACTCACCCTCACTCACCCTCAACCCCTCACCCTCACACAGTGCAATAGGTCTCGGAGCATTTGCGTTAGAGCTTTTAGAAATGTTTATGGCTTTTTTTTTTAAATTCTTTAGCATTGGCTACAGGAAACAAAAATGCTAAGGATTTACAAAAAAAACCATAAACAATTCTAAAAGCACTAACTCTAATGCTGCGAGACCTATTGCATTTCCAATGCTTGTTTGTTCTTAAAAATGTTTCATGAAAATGCATTCCCAATGTGATTAAATAACATTGGTCCAAAATTAATATTGTACTTGCCTATATTAACCAACTAGCAGCCCGCCCCGACCTTGTCCGGGAGCATTCAGGCTTCCCCTACCCACGCTTGCCCCGACATTGGCAAGCAGCCCGTGCCCCAGCCCGCCCAATCCCCCGCCTGCCCCGACCCCCCGCCTACCCCGACATTGCCTTTCCTCAGCCGATCTGTTTTCCCGTCTGGCCTGAGTCAATGGAGGTCGGACAGTACTACCTGCAAAATGTTCCACCCGTCATCTTGTTAGTCCATGTCCCCCGCCTGCCCCGACATTGCCTTTCCTCAGCCGATCTGTGTTGTTGTAACTCCCCGTTCCCGCCTGGCCCGACACCCGCCAGCCCCGACATTGTCCCCGGAGCCTTACCTCAGCTGCTGCTCCTTAGTTCACCACTCCTCGCCGCTCTGCTCCTCACCGCCTGGGTTGTTGTAACTCCCCGTCCCCCGCCTGGCCCGACACCCGCCTGCCCCGTCATTGTCCCCCGAGCCTTACCACAACCGCCGCTCCTCAGTTCACCGCTCCTCGCCGCTCTGCTCCTCACCGCCTGTCCGCCGCCGCTCCTCCCCGCGCCATGTCCGCCTCTCCGCTGCTCGCACCGGCACTGGCCTGTCCGCTGCTCCTCAGGTCACCGCTCCTCCCCCGCGCCATGTCCGCCGCTCCTCGGACGCCGCTCCTCCCAGTGCTCCTGACGTGAGCACACACGTCGCGGCCGGCGCTACTTTGGAGGGACTACTTTTTTTTAAATATAAATTTTGTAAATAACGTTTATTTTTTTCATTTATATAGCCTATGTCCTTCTGCTTGCCCTGACGTTTTCAAACATGTATTGGGTGTTTGGATTGGTGGTGTACTTTTCGAGTTTACCTGGCTCAAAGGACACAGTTCTCTCTTTATAATAGTAGTATAGATGATTAATACTTGTTTTAAATTAACACCGATTGTTTCTTGTTCCCTTCATGTAAAAACCAGTAATACACTGGGACCACATTTTTTGATATCGTATAGTACCCAGGTCCCGGGGATTCCGGGTTTGCCCTTTTTCTGTAACTGTATTAAAAGAAGATGGTTTTCAAGTGTTGCACCTGCAGTTTAGCCGACAACAAGTCGCTCTGAGCAAGTTTAAATGAATTATAAAACGTGCTATGTGGGACTTCCAGTTTTGTTTACCACTTGTCTGCTATTCTGGGTAAATCATCTGTAGTTTGATTATTTTGTGCAGAGTATATAGAACCAATCCGAGGGGTTACTGGGGCCCGTAACATTTTATAAATTAAATTTTCACAAACCTGGCTGGTCCCCCAGCCTTTCGAGAAAGGAAGTCACGTATGGTAAAATATTTGAAGGCATCTTGTTTTTTTGGTCCATATTTGCTTTGTAGCTCTGCAAAGGATTTAACTCCTTCACTACAGAGATTAGGTCTCCCAACTTTAAGATGCCAGCTTTATACCAGTCTTGTAAATATGACCTACCGAATATAGCAGGAAAGTTGCAGTTCGTGCTGATAGGGAAGAAGTAGTTCAGTCTTCCTAGCCTATATATCCTATTAATATTGCAAAAAAACTTAAAGGAGTTCATCAGTGTCTTGATTCTGGATACCTGCCTGAGGAGACAACCACGGGTCTCATCCCCCAATAGTAGTTGAAATGGCGAAGGAAGCCCAATTGAGGGAGAGAAGGAATGTTCCTTCATCAGTTCCGTACTATATTGCAGAACTGAAGCCCAGTAGTAGAGCACTATGTTGGGGAAGCCCAACCACCCCACTCCCTGGAAAGAAACAGTTGCTTTCATGCCCGCCTAGGTTGTGAGTAAGCCTAAATAAATTGTGTGAAGAGTTGCTGGATTTTCTGCTGCTTGTTTTTTTTTATTCCTGTGGGATGGATTGGAAAAAGTAGAGTAGTTTTGGGAAGTAGGTCATTTTAATTATGTTACATCTACTCACCAGAGTCAGGTGTAGGTTGTTAATTCGATTAAGAGCTCTCTTTGTTACAGCTGCCAAAGGGGATAGGTTCTCAGCTGCAATCTCATCCCTATTAGCAGTTATAATTACCCCCAGGTATTTGGCCTTTGTGACAATCCGTCTGTCTATCCAGTTACTTTCTTTATTTATTACTGTTTGGGTTTTCTTTTTATTCGGTACGTTCCCCGAGATCTTTCCAAATTTTTGTGCCTCCAATTCCAGTGCCAAAATAGCGCTGTCGGACTCTAAGGTAGTTATTGCCAGATCGTCGGCGTAAACCATAATTTTAGTGTCCCATCCATGCCTGCTTACTGCCTGGATAGCTGTTTTTTTTCTAGTTTCTTGATTAGGGGATCTATATAGAGGGCAAAAAGCAAGGGGGAACACGGACACCCTTGCCTGATGCCCCGAGAGATATTAAATTGCTCAGTTAGCCTCCCATTTATCGATATGCAGGCCGTCTGGCTCTGAGACAAAGTTTGTATGGCTTGTGTTAGTTTTGGCCGAAAACCCATCCTCCTAATGACGCTCCAAAGGAACCGCCAGGAGACATGGTCGAATGCTATTTCAGCATCTAATAGGATTCGTGACATCGGGTCTCCTGCAACTTGTGCCGCATCAAAGAAAGTAATGGCCCGCCAAATATGCTCGGTGGTGCTTTCCTTGGGAATTAATCCATGTTGCCATTATGAAACCAGGGACTCGACTACTGAGGATATTTTTATTGCAAGAATTTTGGAGAAGACTTTTGAGTCGCAATTTATGAGTGTGATTGGCCTGTATGAACCCATCTCTAAGGGCGACTTATCTTTTTTGGGAAATATGGAACTGTTGGCATTGGCATTGGACCAGAAGGCAGGGGGGATGGGCACCATTAAAGATGGAGGTTACTACAGTAAAAAAGATGGACTTAATTTGGGGAGCAAAGATTTTATAAACTTCCACAGGAATGCCATCCACTCCTGTGGCTTTCCCATCTGGCAAGTTGGCTAAGGCTTCTGCGATGTCTTCCCAAGTCGGGGTAACATCTAGCTGTTCACAGTTGTCCTGGCTGAGCTACATTAGATTCACCTCTTCTATGTACTTGGCAATCTCATCTTCTCCTGAGTCAGCTGACCTACTATTCTCTTCTGTGTATAACTCAGAATAGAATTCTTGAGAGCCTTCTTGTATTTTGCTAAGATCACTAGTCTCTTCCCCCGTTGAAAGTTGGATTGAAAGTATTTTACTGCCTGTGGCCTGCTGCCTGGTTTTAATAGCAAGATGATGACCAATAAGGTCGCAACATTCATAGTTTTTCCCCCGGTGTTGTTGCCCACTTAGCTGCAGTCTTTTCTGCAAATACTGACCCTATTTCAGCCTTTATAAGTATTACTTTGTTTTGAATATTCTCGCTATCCCCTCCTGCTTGGACCATTTGGACTAATTTCAACTCTGCTTTTTTAAAATTTTCCTGGAGATCACAGATTAACAATTTTTCTTTCTTATTTTTCCTAATTGAGAACCTAAGAGTCTCTCCCCGAATACCAGCCTTTAACGTGTCCAAACTATCATGGTTGGGTCTGTTCCCATGTTTATTTCAAGAAATTCTTGGACCCAAGCTTGCATGTGTGACCGATAGCCAACATCTTGTAATAGAGCTTTCTCAAAGCTCTATCTTGGGGTTTCCCTCCAATTCCCCAATCCCCCAGTACTTAAAATAAGTGGATTGTGGTCTGACATGAAGCGTGGAGCGGTGTCTATGAAGCATTTGCCTAGTAAAGAGGATGAAATAAAAAAATAATCTAGTCTAGCGAATGACCGGTGCGGGGCAGAAAAATAAGTGTAACCTGATTGAGTGAAGTTTAGATTGGCCCAGACATCACTGAGCCCATGAGTTTGAGCTAAGTTTATTAACACTTGGTAAACTAGGGGTTTCCTGCCTGTGTACCCCCATTTATTGTCCATTTTACAATTACAAGGCAGATTGATATTATGATCGCCACAGACGATTATTAGAGTAGGCCAGTGAGCTAGCTCCCCAGTAATCCAATTAATAATCCCTGGGTCATCTGCGTTGCTTCCATGAATTGAACATAAGGTAAAAGGAGGTTTAGGGGAAAGGTGGCACTCAGTGATTACCCTTCTGCCCTGTGAGTCGGATTTAATGCAGGGATATTTTAGGGGTAATCTACTTTCAGCCATAACTCCTACCCCTTTTATTTTTGCACCCTGTGTGGTAGCACCTTGACCTTTAACCCCTAGTGAATTCAATAAGTGCTTTTGCAAGCCCTCTATGTCAGTCTCCTGTCCTGAAGGCAGACAATATCGGCCCCCAACGAGCGTAAACCTTGCGCAACTTTTTGTCTCTTTGAGGCGTCGTTCAGCCAACATATGTTTGCCGAAATGAACCTAAGAGTATTTATCTTAGCCATTTGGGCATTTTAAAGAAAGTTAAGCCAAAGAGTTCTTGATCCCTTGAGTGTGCTTGACTTAGTAAGTTCCTTAACCTTGCCCAGTGTTTAAATGAGTGATTGTGCGTAAAAAAGAAAAAGAGTCCTTGATCCCTCTGTGCCATTCTGAGTTACCCCCTTCCCCCCGTCCCACCCCCCCCCTTTCTTTGAGCCAATAGTAATAACCTGAATGATGGTAGTCAGTAGTGAGTCTCTGCCTCTGACCACACCTTGAACATTTTAAGTGTGTGTTCAGCTAGTTCCCCTCAAGGTTAGAATGGAAGGCTTCTAAATAGACAAACCTTAAGTTTTCCTAAGATTATTCCGTGGTAAGGAAACCCAAGGGGGTAAGGAGTGAAAAAGTAGATATCCCTTCTTTGCCCTCCCCTGCCCCTGCCTGAAACAGTATGATAGTCTCCTTATCTTGAGCCCTTCTTAGACTTAATCTCATCCAGGTATTCACCAGCCTTAATTTCAGACAAAAAGATTTTGGAAGCCCCATTAAAGATTACTTTAAGTTTGGTAGGGTTCATTAGGTACACCTGTGCTCCCAGCTGCTGGAATGGGGAGATTAACTGAGGCAGGCACCATCTTCGCTCTACTGTCTGGTGGCAAAAATCGGGTTTCGCAAAGAACCTCAATGGAAAGTCCCTATGCAAGTAATGCTACAACACCATAAAAATAAGCACCAAGTTCTGCTGTCGGGTGGCGGGAGAACAGCGAGCTGCGGGAGCAAGATGGAGTTAAAGTGAGCACTTGCGCTGCTCGGCAGCTCACGCCAGTTAAGTCGTTGATCGGCTAGGTGCCCTGCGATGCGGAGATGGATCACGAGGAGACTGCAGATGACCGCTTGTCTCCTTTCTGGTGAAGAATTGGCTTGGTAGTTTAGTCTGCCCTGTTCCCATGATGCACTGGGCCAGGGTCAGACTAATTTGCATATAGCCAAGTTCTGAGCTGGGATGGTGCAGTGAGCTACAAAACGGTGATGGATCAAGCCCTGATCTTTGGACTGGGTAAGAGTGGTCTGCTTAATTCAGACACTCTGTTCATCACCACCCCCTTTTCTGCATCCATTGCAGGTTGTGTCCACAGAAGCTGTTACATACACTGTAGCGGCTGACTTAAAAATTCTTCAGGATCCTCGTGTGCTGCCCGCTCGGAGGTGGGGATCACTGCTCTTCATTGGATTGTTTGATGGGCCGCACTTTTGGGTACCCGATCTAGCCGCTTTAGCCCTCCCAATCTTTGAACCACAAGCACAGGACAGAGGTCGTCGGCGGCTGTACCAGAACGGCTCTCGGACCATGAGCAGCAGTGGTGCCAAGAAGGGAAGCAAGTTAAAAGCAGCCATTACCAGCGCTGATGTCAGAGATGCTGGCCCAGGTGAAACTGCCATCAAACCTAGACGTGAGGTCAGTGTTAATAAAAAGTTGACGGGGAGGCCCAGGGGAGGTGGTATGCATAAAGATCCGGCCAGTGCCCAGCCTTTAATAGCAATAAGGTTTCATGGGGCTAAGGGACGCCTTCTGCTGCAGACGCTAAAACTACTCCACACACTCCTCCCGCCGAGAGCGCTCCCCTGGACCTGCAAATGTCGCATTCACCTGAGTTAACCAAGCAGCAAGAGATAAACTCAGCTAAAGCAACCCCTGTGGAAGCACAGCAAGCTAACGCAGGAGTTACCGGGGTCCTGCAAGGTTTGGTTGACAATCTGACTGATGTCCCTTGTCCCGAGGTTGATAGTGATGCTGGGGGGCCAACTGGTCAGATGAGCCAGCTTACTATAGCCTCCATAGCTCGAGAGACAGGAGGTTGCTCCATCACAAGCGGCCCTGAGAACCCCTCTATAACCCCTGAGGCCGGTATTGTCAAATATATTCAGGTCTTAGAAGCTGTCCCCAACCTGACATGTGAAGAATCTAGCCAACATGTACAAACCATGAAAATGACAACTGCATTACAGGTAAAATTGCCATCATAGACACCACAAGTATCAGTGTCAGGAAGAACTGAAGTCCCTGTCACCCCTTTGAAAAAAAAGAGTAGGCGAGCAAAGACATTGGCAATGTTGAAGTGGCACACAGAGCATGGGGCACAGTCAACCATATACACAAACCAACAAAAACTTTATTAAGTAAGGACCCTGACAAAACAGACAACAGGAGTAACTGTCTTTATTTACATAATTGCACAGATATGCACCAAGAGTAGAGAAAAGCAAGGCACAAAATGCAGAGCATATCCATGAGAATCTGCACAGGTAAGGCCAAAACAGGAAGGCAAGTGGCCAGTTCAGGGTGCACAGCATATCCATGAGAATCTGGCACAGGCAAGGGCAAAACAGGAAGCCCAGTGTCCAGGGCAAAGTGCAGAGCGAGTACACGAGAGGCTGCACAGGGAATAGTCCAACACAGCAAAGTGCAACAAGGCCAGTGTCCAGGGCAAAGTGTGAAGCAAGTACATGAGAGGCTGCACAGGCAAGGGCAAAGCAGGAAGCCCAGTGTCCAGGGCAAAGTGCAGAGCTAGTACAAGAGAGGCTGCACAGGAAATATTAGTCCAACATAGCAACTAGGCCAGTGTCCAGGGAAAAGTGCAGAGCGAGTACATGAGAATCTGCACTGGGAATAGTCCAACACAGCAAAGAGCAACAAGCCCAGTGTCCAGGGCAAAGTTCAGAGCGAGTACATGAGCGGCTGCACAGGCAAGGGCAAAACAGGAAGCCCAGTGTCCAGGGCAAAGTGCAGAGCGAGTACATGAGATGCTGCACAGGCAAGGGCAGAACAGAGGGTTGGTGAATCTGCATTGGAGCCCTTCTTAGGTGTACCCTTGCCATGCACCACCTCCTCAGTGGGCACAGAAACTGCATGCCTCTTTTCGAGATGCTTTAGGGACAGGAGAGTCCTTGGTTGGGGATGCCTCTGAGGCATGTGAGCTTGAGGTCTGCTTCTTTGCTTTTTGGGCCTTGGTTTTGCCTGATGGGCCTTTGTCTTGGCACTCTGGGGTGGCTTTGCCCTTCTGTGGGGATGGTGTCTGATGGCGGGACCACTTGGGTTGTTGCTGCTGTGTGCTTCGTGTGCTGTATCGTTACTGTGACGTATGTGAACCGTGGTCACTATCCTCTGTCGTGGCCATAACCTGGGGGGTGGATAAAGGCCCCGGAGCAGGAATGGAGTATGTGCCTGTTGAAGGGCAGATGTCACTGTGGAGGACAAAGCCTGGACAGTATGGTGCAGGCCACCCACGTCTGAATGTATGCCCTCCATGAATGCAACCACCTGGGCCAATTTTTCTCATGGTCAATGAAGGCATTGAGGAGAGATGTCTGACCCACACACAGCTGGTGCAAAAGCTCCATAGACTCAGCATTGAGGGATGCAGGGGGTACAAGGGCAGCGATGCCAGGTGTGAAGGAAACTCGTCTCCTCTTACTGACCCAGACATGGGCAGCACCAGAGGAAGTACCTGGGAAGGTGGGAACTGGCCGCTGTGTGGTTGAAGATGATGCAGAGTCTCCATTCCCTGTGCCCGCCAACATGGATGCATCCTCGCTGGCATTAGAGGATGTGGTACTTTGCATCTCAGGCTGTGATTCCTCCTTCAGACTCCGGTCCCCCTCTGAGGTGCTGGTGACATCTGTGTCACTGGACTCGTGTGTAGCTGTAGTACTAGTCTCACCCCCATTGGGATCCGGTCCCTGTCCCTCCGTGACCACATGTAAATCTGCATGAGAGAGAGAGATGCAGAGTCAGGTTAGTGGCAGCAACAGAACAAACCAATGCAAGCAATGCAGTAGAAAAGAGGACCAAATTGACATGTTGCACACCACCCTCTGCAATCACATCGCAGCAACTCACTACATAGACCCAAACAGTGCATGTAACTCAGATTTTCTGTCATGACTGAGCCATGTGATGGCCACACAGCACAACACCCTGCCTGTGGCTCTTGTCTACCAGACACACAACTAGCTCTGCGCACACCTAGGGACATGATGGGGGCACACCACTTGTTGCCACTGACAGACCTGGATGGAACAGGAGGGAACAACATAGACACAGACTACAACATGACAGCCCAAGCCAACCACCATGTTGTACTTTGGGGCCCAAAGACTGGGGCACATTGTTGTCAGATGTCTAGGCCTCAACAATCTGGGTGCATGCAATGGACACCTTGATGAAGTCACACTCAGATTGGGAACACTGCTGTTCCCTCCCAATATGATTCCCCAGACTACCCCAATGCTGAAGAAACATGAAGAGCACAACTATGACTGCAATGGGAAGGCACAGCAGGGAGAATTACCTTTGTGAGTACAGGTAGGGCAAATGCATGACACTGGCACCCAGCACAGCAGCCACTTACATGACACTGCATCACTCCACCAACATCACATAGGCCTGCGCTGGTACAGGCCCTGTACACATGCAGACTCTCCCAGCCAAAGTCACCCTCCCCAAATACAGCCTTGCTGCTGATGCTCCTTCAGACGTGCATCCAGCTCAGGCTGAGGCACCACCAAGATGAGGCCCATCAGTGGGTTCATGCTTTGCCATGCCAAACGCCCAGTGCGAGGAAGCAGCCCCAAGGTCATCTCTGCCACGTTTTTTGCCAGCCGGCTGATGTCGTCCCACCTCTTGTGGCAGTGGGTGTGCTGTCGGTTGGAGACCCTCAGAGCTCACACCTTTGCTGCAATGGCCCTCCACATGGCCTTATGCTGGTATGCCTTGAGCTGCAGGCATGTGAGACAAGAGGGGGAAATTATCAGTGGCTCAGTGGTATGTACCGACATCTACCAGTATAGGAGCAAGATGCAAACTCATTACAAAATCTACGATATGTCCATCCGAGATTAGGGTGCAAGTCACATGGGACATCTGCATGGGATTACCTGATGTGATTGCATGCAGTTGTGAGGGGGACACAGTCCCTGCACATCTCACACACATGCTGGATGCCAGCACTTAAACCACTATGTGGCTTGCACACATCGCCAGTCCTTTGCATGTCTGAGCAACACATACATCACATATAAACCTGTGTCTGGGGGTGGACTCACTGTGTCCAAGACTGTGCAGGACGCAATGTCCCTGCCCTGTGAATCGCTTAGTATGTCATGGGTGTGACATTGAGGGACATGGACTCACAAACGAAAAACCTTAACACAAGTCAGGTTGTGTGCAGTCTACAGGGCTGAGATAATGCATATCTGGAGTACATTGAGAAAAACCTATGAAAAATACAGTAAGTGAAGTGATGTGATGTCATCTTGGTGGACGGGCACTGTGCTGACCATCTGGGCGCACACTGAGATGGACAACAGGGGCACACATAGCCATTCAGCCAAGCAATCACTGTCCTGGCTCCTGCATGACCAACATACTGTATCACTGTATGGCTGACAACGCAACACAGTTCACTCATACCTACAACTTTATTTATTTATTTATTTAAGAACTTTTATATAGCGCTAGCCAGACCTCGGGGTATCGGAGCGCATCACATCAGTTACAGAGCACAAGAAAGGAGAGCATAACATAATACAATAGCTCAGGACAGACGAAAAGACAATGATACAGAGTTCTGATGCGAGGACTTGAAAACACCACATCCAGGATGGGTGAGGAGTCAATCTCTGGGCACCAGCTGTTTCTATCTGTTCGCTAGGGCTCAATCAAGGAAGAGGGTTTTGTGCTGATTTTTGAATTTAGCAAAAGAAGGAATAGTTCTGATGTAAGGGGGAATAGAGTTCCAGATTTTGGGCGCGTTACCAGCGAAGGACCTGGCCGCAGTTTTTAGTTTTCGTGATTTTAGCGGGATGAGGAGTAGAGTGTTAGAGCTTCTGAGGGTTCTGTTCTTGCCGGCATTTTTGAGTTTAGCCGCCAGATATTCAGGTTTGCCTGTGTGAAGGGCGTTGTGGGTGAGGCAGGCTGTTCTAAAGTTTGCTCGCCATTCTATTGGTAGCCACTTGAGGTCCTTGAGTGCAGGGGAGATGTGATCAAATTTCTTTATTCCCGTGACCATTCTGGCAGCCGCGTTGAGAGTTGTTTTCAGCGGGGCAAGATGTGTTTTCGCTATTCCAGAGAGGACTGCGTTCCCATAGTCCAGTCTAGACAGCATCAAAGCCTGGGTGGCTTGTTTAAGGTCCTTGGGCAGGATAAAAGGTTTGATTTTGTTCAACAGCTGAAGGTTAAGGAAGGCGCTCTACCCCGAGATCATAATGTGTTTGGTCATGTCAAGTTTTGAGTCTAGGGTGATGCCTAAAAATTTGACAGAATCAGCCAGGGTGAGGTTCCCATTGAGCGCATCAATAGATTTTAACCACTCTCCCATTTGTGGGTTCTCATCTTTGTTTGAAATGAGGAGTAGTTTAGTTTTGTCCGGATTCAATTTTAAGTGGTTAATAGACAGCCAAAGTTGCACTTCTCCTAGTGTTTCAATGAGTCTTTGGATGTCTTTGGCAGAGGAGATTTCCAGATAAATTTGAGTATCGTCAGCATACAAGTGAAAAGGGATGTTGGCTTTCCTGAGTAGGGAGGTGAGGGGTTCCATGTAAATATTGAAGAGTTGAGGGGAAAGCACCGATCCTTGGGGTACTCCCCTATTGACAGGATGGAGGTCGGACTCAAAAGTTTTGATTTTGATTCTCTGCAAGCGGTTGTGGAGGAAAGAAGCGAACCATTTGAGGACCACCTCGTCCAGACCGGCCCTGTCTTCGAGAGCCTGTAGGAGAAGTTTGTGGTCAACTGTGTCGAATGCTGCCGATAGGTCCAGGAGAATGAGGAGGCAACATTGATCAGAGTCCAATGATTTGTGGATATCATCAATTATGTTGAGGGTCGCGGTTTCAGTGCTGCAACCTTTCCTGAATCCCGACTGATGGGAGTCGAGAAGGTTGGTTCACCAGGTGATGTGTTATTTGTTGGAGTACACATTTTTCTAGGATTTTGGAGAGAAGGGGAAGGTTGGAGATGGGTCTGAGGTTGTTCAGGTCGTTGATGTCAAGGCCTGGTTTTTTCAGCAGTGGGGTTACTTGACCCACTTTCAGACAGTCCGGGACGACTCCGGTTTTCAGAGAGCTGTTACTGATCCTACACCAGAGTGGGGCTAGGTGGAGTTTCAGCTTTTTGGTGAGTTGAGCAGGTAAAGGGTCATGGGCATGGGATGACGGTTTGGAGGTGGAGATAAGTTTAGTTATCTCTTCTTCAGGGATGGGCTGGAAGAGTAACCAGGGTTTAGTAGTGAGAGAGGGAGCGCTACCCAGCACCTCACCCGGGCTGCTACCGGAAAAGGGGGCGCATTTGGTGTAGAGAGATTGCTCGATCTTGGAGATCTTCTCATTGAAGAAGTTGGCGAAGTTGGCGCACCGTTCTTTGGATGCAGGCCCTAGGGACGTATCGGGTTTGGAGGTTTAGCGTCTGATGATATTAAAGAGCTCCTTGGGTCTGTTCTTGGCGCTATCCAGTGCGGAAAGAAATTACATGGATTTTTTGTTTTTGATAAAACTGTTGTATTTCTTCCGGAAAGCTCTAAGTTGGTCACGATGAACGGTAGTGGGCATAGTCCTCCATCGTCTTTCTGTGGCTCTTAGTTGCCTTCTTTCATCATTGATGACCGAGTCGAACCAAGATCTGGATGGAATAGGATGATTTTTTTTTTGTTTCAATGGAGCAAGTTGGTCAAGCAAGGGTACCATGTTCGAGTTATAGAGCGAGGTGAGATCAGTTGTGGAGAGCTCGTTGTCACTAGGGAGGAGCAAATGTAGCCTCTCTTCCATGACATCTATTGGAATCTGGGAGAAATTTCTGGACCATGTGGGGGGGTCGTGAACAGGAGGAAGGGTTGAGATTTTTTGGTTGATGTGGAATAAGATCATGTGGTGATCAGACCAGTCAACTGGAAGAATGTTTTCGATCGTGATTGTGTCACGGTGAGCGATGAAGGAAAACTGTGACATTGGGACATACACTCCTTCCCCCTGGAGACAGCATTTTTGTCAGTGCATGACACAACCCACACCCTCAGGCATATACTGCATCAGTCCAACTACATGTGTGCCCCCCCTGCCCTACACCTCCGCTTTTGACGACTTACCACGACATTTGGGGCCCCATACAGCCTTGGGTACTGTGTGAGCTCCTCGTCCACCAGGACCTCCAGCTCCTCGCTTGTGAATGGACTGGCACGGATGTTCTCTGTCCTTGCCATCCCTGTGGACATGGAACAACTGTGGTGGAATTGGGTGGTAAGAGGTCTCAGGCAGCAGTCTCTGTAGCAGCAGCAGCAGGTCAGGGGTCTCTGGCAGCAGTCCCTGGAGGCAGCAGCAGATAAGGGGTCTCTGGCAGCAGCCTCTGGAGGCAGCAGTAGCGGATGAGGGGTCTCAGGCAGCAGGCTCTGAGAGCAGTGGAAATGTGAGGCTCCCTCCCACACATATAAAGCCCTCTGGGGTCATTTCAAAGGTGCAAAGCTGCAGCAATTGGTGGTCCTGGTCTGCCTCTTTCAAAAGCATCTAATGACCACCTCTGCGGTGGGGGTGCAAGCCTTACGTGATTTTTCAAAATTGCATCGTCCCCTCGCAATCATCATTCACATTGGCTCTAGGGAATGCTCCATGGCGGTGATACACCACAGGAGCCCGGTGTGCACTACCGTGAAGGTGTACCTTTCAAAAGCATCCAATGACCGCCTGCAGGCTGGCGGAGCACGCCTACTGCGGTTTTCAAAATTGCATCATGCCACTGCAATCATCATTCCCATTGGTTTTAGGGCATGCTCCATGGCAGTGATACACCGCAGGGGCCCGGTGTGCGCTACCGCAATGGTGCATCTTTCAAAAGCATCCAATGACTGCCTCTGCGGTGGCGGAGCACGCCTACCGCAATTTTCAAAATTGCATCATGCCACCGCAATCAAGGTTCCCATTGGCTCTAGGACATGCTCCATGGCAATGATACATCGCAGGGGCCCGGTGTGCGCTACCGCAATGGTGCATCTTTCAAAAGCATCCAATGACCGCCTCTGCGATGGCAGAGCACACATACCGCGTTTTTCGAAATTGCATCATGCCACCGCAATCATTGTTCCCATTGACTCTAGGGCATGCTCCATGGCGGTGACAAACCACAGGGGCACGGTGTGAGGTACCGCGATTTGGGTGTTGGAGCATGCCTGCCACCATTCTCCCATGTCTCCATGCCTATCACTACCACACTTGTGTGAATGGGGGGTGCAGGTGACACACCACTGGGCCAGGCGGTAGCTACCGCGATTTGGTTGGTGGAGCATGCCCACCGCCATTCTCCCATGTCTCCATACCTATCACTACCGCACTTGTGTGAATGGGGGGTGCTGCTGACACACCGCTGGGGCCAGGCGGTAGCTACCAAGATATGGGAGTCATACAATGGCAATGCCCATCTGGCAAACATCAACAGTGCACAGTGCCCACATGGTCAATGGGACATCATTGTGCACACTATGCCAATGTTCCATTGACTCCACTGGTGACTACTCATGCCATGTTTGTATATGTGATTTTGTAGATTGGTCTGTACTTCCTCACATGTCACTTATGAATTTGATGGCCGTGTAGACAGGACAGTGTTGTTCTGGGATGTACAATGTGTGCACATGTCAATGTGTTGAGGTGCAGTGACAATCACAGCAATGCTCATATCAATGAATGATGTACTTTTTTGCATGGCATCTCATGTCTGCTCATGCACATAATCGTCATTCCTGTGCGGCCTGTGGTCACTGTGTTGTGGATGTGTGCCAGGTTGAAATGACACATTAAGGTGTGACAGGTGCAGCAGCTAGGTATGAGGCAGTGGGGTTGATTTGTTACACATATGCTGGATGCTATGCTCCCAGGCATGCCCATGTGAAATGTGGCCATATCCTTATGTGCATTCACATTGACCAAGGTGGTGTTTGACAGGTGTGCCCTTCGTGTAGCTGAAGGTGTCCCTATACGTAAGCTGGTCTGTAACTCAATTTTGATGGCAGTCATTGTTGTCGCTGTGCCATCCATAACGTGTGATGCTGTGCCCATCTCATGATGTATTGCATTGACATGTGTCCACTTTTGTCTCAAATAGGAGGAGGCCAAATCTGACTCGTCACTTGACAGTGCTGGAGGACACAGAGGATGTGGCGATCATCCAGAAATTCTGTATGGATAGAGCCACCCTAAAAACCCTTTGTGATATGTTGGAGCCCCACCTGCAGCCTCGCCGTACATATCCAACAGCTTTCACCCCAACTTATAAGGTGACGGCAGCCCAGCATTTTTTTTTTCCACTGGATCATTCCAGCAGACAGTGGCCAGCGCTGGTGGGATGTCATAACCAATGTTCAGCATGGTGCTTCGAGATGTTCTGTACGCCGTGATGATCTACAACGACAGATATATACATTTCCCCAGGGGTGCTGAATTGACAGCTGTGAAGGGAGACTTCTATCACCTTGGGCACATCCCCCATGTAGTTGGTGCCATTAATTGCACACATGTCGGTCTAGTGCCACCACAGGCAAGTGAGCACATTTACAGGAACCGCAAACATTCCCACTCCATAAATGTGCAAGTGCTGTGCCTGGCTAATATGATCATCTCCCATGTGTGTGCCAGATTCCCAGGCTCAGCCCATGAGTCCTTCATCTTGCAGAACAGCATTTTGCCCCAGCTGATGGCTAATCTGCTTCCCGAACATGCATGGATTGTGGGTGAATATGCCTGGTCGTATGGCGTGCTGGGTGTGTGACCTGCTGTACTCTGCCTCAGCGACATTGCAATGTCTATTTGTGTTTGTCATACCTGGGTGACTCTGCATATCCCAACTGTCCCTGTTTGCTGAGCCCACTGCCAAATCCCAGGACCCCGGCTGAAGTCCGCTACAATGAGGCCCATGGGAGGACACGTCGTGTGGTGGAGCGTACATTTGGTCTGCTCAAGTCACGTTTCCGCTGCCTGGACAAGACCGGAGGTGCACTGGCATACTCGCCCCGGAAGGTGTGTCAGATCGTAGTGGAAAGCTCCACAACCTAGCCATTCGAAAGAAGATTATCCTGCTCCTGGATGATGATGAGGACCCAAAGCCCCTGCCCGCAGACTAACCTGAGTCCAGTGATGAGGACAATGGAGAGGAGGAAGGTGGTGACATGCGTCAACAGCTCATCACCCGCTACTTCACTTGAAGGTGAGTGATAATGTACAACATACCCATTGTATTATGATATTGCTGTTGTCGTGAGGAGGTATGTGAGAATTGTAACAACTGCCATTTGTAGACTCAGCAGTGGGTGGCAATGTTTCTGGGACATATAATTTTGGAACGGATACAGGACAAGTATGTTGACACTTGTTGCTCATTATGACATCTGTAAGTTGGCTCATGTAGATGGTAGGTGTTGTGTGATGTCTGTGATGCCACACCCACACCAGTGAGTATTAGTTCTGTTGTTTTTCTCTAGGTCCCTTCAACGTATCCTTGCCTACATACAGTACATACTCCTGAGACATTATGGACGTGTCGAAGACTGTACATCCTGAAAGGTTTTTTAATTTTTAATGTTGACATGTGACAGGGGTGTACATTTCAATTGAGGTGTTGACAGTCATGTCATACTACAAAAAGAATCTATGGAGCTATACCTACCAATAGCCCCCACTTATCGTCTTACCAAATAATCAATCAGTTGGCAGTGAAGAAAAGTCAATAGTTTATTAGACAACCAATACTCTATAGAGGAGCCCCTCTGACGTCACCCAGCCAGTGCGTGGAGAAGACTGCCAATTCACACTCAATACATGGCATATATACTTTCATTGCGGTTACATGAGATCACCGTACATGGAAAAGTACTGGTGGGCACAGTAGCTTAAAGGAAACACCATATATGGCACACAAAGCTCGTTTAGAAGTCTTCTTCTACTATTAATAGGGAGGGTCAGGAGGGGTGACTCCCTTTCGTCTCCATGCCTGGGAGCACGGGTATGGAGCCTCCAGGAAGGCGCTTATCAACTCTGAAACCAGATGCGACCTTGGGTCTCAGAACAAGAAAGAAATAGTATGAACTCAGCTGTCTGTATAACTCAACTAACAGGGCTTACTCGGCTGCTGAAGGGTGGCATGTGACCACCGTCCGATCTAATACATGTACAACAAAATGGAGTCTGTTTGGTTCCTAGTCTGCGTACAAAGAAACATAATGCAAGAGCAGGGAAAGAGTTCCTGTATTAACATAACAAACTAATCTAAACTATGATAGTATGAATATAGATACATACAAATATAGATACATCATGCTAACACAAAAGATTGCGATAAATGTAGAGTATAGCTTTTATCCCTCAGAACCACCCTTTTATCATGATGTAGCTAATCTAGAGAATCAGTCCTCAAAAATGCACTCATCAATCTGCATCAGCTCTCGTATTTCTTGTTGGACCATTTGGGCTTTGGCTTTAGTTGGGGATGGTTCTATCACAGAGGAGGTTAACTTGGATGCACAGTAAGAACAACAGGCAGGTCCACAGTGCACGCAGAGACAACAGGTAAAGATGACACCTGCTATGCCAGCTAATACCATCAGAATCTTCGAACCCCAGGTAGACAAGAAACTCTAAAACCATCCAGAAAGGGACCAAGTGCCAGTGTCTCATGTATTTCAGACGCTAAGCGATGCAACTTTTGAATAGCCAAATGGACAGAAGGGGCCTGACTTCTTTACTAGTGATGATCGGCCCCCAAATAGGAAATACTCCCTTGACAATGTTGATAAAGTGCTGCTCAGGGTATCAGTTTGATCATCTCAGATGTATCTAATTCCCGTTTATATCGTATTACAGGCAAACTTTGTCCATCTAACCGATGATCCTTATGATAATTGGAGGGTGCTATATAAACAGGTGGATATAGAAAAGACAAGTAACAGCAACCTGCCCATCCCCGTGGAAGCCATGTGCATTCTCGCCACATACAAAATAAATATTTGGAGGGGTTAACAATGGAGGGCTACTAAAGGTTCGTAGTCGATAAGTGTAATTATAACGGCTGTCTCCTACTGAAACGTGCCCAGTACTATTTAGTATAGGCACCGGGATAGCTTTGTCATCAGTAACGTTTCGATCCTGAAATTGCTGAAAATACTGGGTAAAATGAAATTCTGCAAAGTCAAGTATTTTGCTTTTCAACCATGTAACATTTTCATATTCGGTATATAAATTCATGCAGGCATTCGGGTCCAGCGATCCTTCCCCGTTATTACCCTGTGGGTCAAAACCCTGATGTCCCTCTATATAGGCCAGGATCATTTCATAATCGCGTTCAGAATATCGAGATGAATCTACCATATAATGCAGGTACATCATCAACAACAATTTAAACCAGGTCTCACAACTTCCCAAGTAAGATAAGGGCAATGAAATAAAAAGACCATGCCTGTGCATAACTGAAGGTAGCAGACCACAAACCCAGCAATTGGTCGTATTGGTAGCACTATGCGTTTGATGCAACATTTCTACAAATACATTCTTAACATAAGTCTGGCGATGCCTTTCCTTATGAGGGGGCAAAGTAAGAAAGTAATGCTCAGTCGGTGGATTGGAAGTTCCTAACACAGTATGCATTGGATGATGAAATTCTAAGTATAAGAATACACTCATTATTATGATAAAAATGCTGCAATGGTGATCACAAAAGCGACTTTTACATGTGTTGTCCAAGACGAAAACATGGGTACATAAGTAGGCATATATCGAGGAGCGAGGGGACGTTCCTCCTCAGGAATAAAGCAACCAAAGGAATACATTCTAGCTAAATGTCCGAACTACACTAAGGTACGCAGTCCAACCTGCCAGAGGGCACTTCTTTCCTGTCTCCGTCCAGAGCCTCACAGGCAGGCTCCTATTGTTCATCAAAGAGAAAACAGATCTTTGCTATGATTTTATATACAGTTGCAACCTGGGCCCCTCTTGGGCTTCTTAGTCTTTCTTTTTGAACAGAGCAATACGATAGTCCAGCTCTCAACGTGTTCAGTCCAGTGTCTCGCTCAGCACCCCAGAACTGATCTAGTAATACCCTAGTATTCAAGTCTCTCCCTATCTCCAGCTAGGTTCACCGGGGTACCGTGTTTTTGTTCTGGGCCGCAGGTTGTAGCGAACATGACCAGGTGACTCCTGGTCAGCGAACAAAGCAGATGAAATGGCATTCGTGATGCCTGATTGGTCATGAACTCCTTGTGCAACAATAGAGGCAACAGATTCCGCGGCCAATCCAACTGTTGATGATGAGACCCCTTCTGTGCCCGATGCTCCTACCTCTGGCCTTTCGATTCCCTCAGCGTCAGAAAAAGGAACAACACAAGAAGCTATTTTTCTCTCTTGGGTCAAAACTCCTTGCAGGTTCAGCTGATCAAAAGGAATCGGGAAAGGTACCTTCTTCAGGTGGGAAACGTGTATCCAGTGTTTCCCACCGTTCACCTTCATCGCTGTCCGAGTAGCCAGAAAGATCTGAACTGGCTCAGTCCACCTAGGCTCCAGAATAGATTTCCATTGATAATTCCTCACCATCACCCACTCTCCGGGTTCCAAACGATGTCCGGGACCCTCCGGCAGGGGCTGCAGCATATCTGACACCTGTTGATGGATAGAAAGAAGATCTTTAGTCAAAGTAAACAAGTAGTCTGTCATCATTGGATAATCAATTTCTCTGAAGTTTCTTGGTCATGGAACACCCCAAACATTAGCTGGCCGTCCAAAAATGACCTCATATAGTGACAGTCCTGATCGAGAATGGGAGGTAACACGCAAGGACATTAAAGCTAAAGGCAAGGCGTCGGGCCAGTTCAACCCGGTGCTTTCCTGTATTTTGACCATTTTCCATTTTCTCCCAGGTGGAGACAGATAAATTAAAATTCAAACTGGCCCTTACTAACTATCATAAGAACCTAAAAAAGGCACGTAGAGACCATTTTATAACCAAACTTGGCCAGGCAGGCAATTCATCAAAAGACCTTTTTAAAATTCTTAAAAACCTTACCAATCCTAATGCATATACACAATCGAACACCCCTTCGTAGGGTCTATGTGATAATCTAGCCACATATTTTGATGATAAAATCAATCTGATCTATAAACAATTTCCTCAAAAAATGGATCAGGGGCCACTTGTTAATTCCGAATTGATACTGAGACTGGACCCAGGAGATGGTCTAAAACAGTTTAAACATATTGATGTTCCATAAGTGGAAGCCATGCTAAAAAAGGCGAAATCTGGATCTCCCTTGGATATTATGCCTGCACATAAGTTTGCCCTTTTAGCCTCATCCCTAGCCGCCCCTATTGCTGAGATTTTAAACTTATCATTATATGAAGACGTTGTGTCTTCAGACTGGAAGGCCGCTCAAGTAATACCCATCAAGAAAAAAGATCAGGTGTCAGCCAGAGTGCTCTCCAACTATAGGCCCATTTTGCTACTTCCTTTAATGGGTAATATGGCAGAGACCCATGTTAACACGCAGTTAATGGATTACTTTGAGCGTAAGGGCATCCTTCACAGTCTGGATTTATATCAAACTATTCCATGGAGTCAACGCTTATTGGGGTAACAGACTATATTTAAATGGCCTTAGATGACAATAAAGGAGTGATGCTTGTCCTGTTGGACCTAACTGCAGCCTTTGACACAGTCTCTCATCAGAAACTGATACTCCGTCTGAGAGAGACCGGTCTGCAGGAGCTGCCACTTAAATGACTTGCTAATTTTCTAGATCAGTGCATGGAAACTGTCAATCTGGGCCCTCTCCGCTCACGTACTGTGAAGCTCAGCAAGGGCTTTTGCTTGAGCCCGACCCTATTCAATATCTACGTGGCCCCCCTTGCTAAAGTCATCCGAAAAAATGGCTTCATGCCATTCTCTTACGCAGATGACACTCAATTACTCCTATCCTTTGATAAGGATATGGAGTCAGTTGATCAGCGTTTTGCTAAAGGCATGTTTGCCATAGCTGATTGGATGACTGATCATTTCTTGCAGTTAAATGCAGCCAAAACCGAAATCTGACTGTTTGGTCCTGTGCCTACTTCCTGGTCACCTGCTATATGGCCGACGATGCTAGGCCCCGCCCCCTCTCCTACTTTGGTGAGAAAAAATCTAGGAGTCCAGTTGGATGCACAGCCATCAATGAAAGACCAGATAATGGCCACTGCTGGGATCTGTTTTCGCACCGTGAGCCTTTTGCGCAGAGTGTTAATTTGGCTGCCTCTTGCAATACGTCGAACCCTAACTGAGGCTCTGATTATAGGTCGCCTTGATTATTGTAATGCCCTATTGACCTCTGCAAATGAGGCCCTTCTTAGCAGATTACAGATTGTGCAAAAAGTGGCTGCACGGTTAGCCCTTAATAAACCTCCTCGTACCTCCTACGGGCCACTATTGAAGTCCCTTCATTGGCTTCCCATTCACCAGAGAATAAAGTTTAAGCTCTGCTGCATTGCCCATACAGCTATTTTTGGCAAGTGCCCGAGTTATGTGGCAGATAAGTTTAAACTGTATCACCCAAACCGGTGAAACTAAAGGACTAGCGGTCCCACGTTTTAAGAAAAATCGAAATGGAGGTAAAATGGTCGCCTACTTGGCCCCAAAATACTGGAATTTACATAATTTCTGCAGCTTCGTACGCTTCAGAAAACTACCTAAGACTGAACTATTTAAGGCCTAAGTTATGGAAACTATGTCGAGGGTGATTCCTGCTCTTTACAAATTCCTTACATACATAGATACATACATACATACATTTAGAGTAACCACATGTCTGCAGTTTTGTGCTATGTTTAAACCTCCTTATTCTTCAATGTTTACTCCGATCACGGACAATGTTTTGCAGAAAATTGAATTTATTAGATGAAATTATGGAGATAGGGTAAACATAATGTGGAAAGTTTATCCTACAAGCTTGAATAACCTACAGCCATAGACATAGGGTATACCTACTCCGCTGAAGTGGATTTTCATACCACCACAGACATCTCTAGTTAGAAGGTGAGCAGGCGTCTCTGAGAAAGCACAACTGAAAATCTCAGGTAGACTGTTAAATAGGAATCCAACCAACATTGGCGGTAACATGTTGTGTTGTTCCCCCTAATCTGTAGGATCTGAGCATTTGTTGGACACCATAAACTTTGAGTGAGGTGCAGAGACTGATTCCAAGCACCCCTGCAGGATATGTTGGCCTAGAGACCAGCTAGCTCACAATTCCACCATAACCCCCTCCTAACCTAAACAGGGAGCGAAGAGTTTCTGGCAACCCCTAAACATGAAAACCCTGACCCTCAGATTTTGTTAACGGATCTAGAACTCTTCTGCTCAGTCACTCCTGCTTCTTGCTCACAGACAAATATGCAGAGATTATACAAATTGACATTATCAATATATATATATTGAACCAACGTTATTCTTGTATAAAATACATGTGCTGCGATAATCAGTACACAGAAGCGGATGATAGGGATTACAAGTACCAAAAGAGTAAACATTAGTTACAGTTCCACCATGGTGCTGACACAGTGCATATATGCAGGTATATAAAACAAGGTAGTATTTAGGCGTACTCCTACTATGCAAACCCTACTCTGTGTTTGTGGAGAGTGTGTAGGTTTAGAGCAGAGAAACCCCCGAAGGGATGATCCAAATCCATTACCTGGTGGAAAAGAATGTAGGACCTGGTCCTGGTCGCATAGTGGACACCCCTCATGCTGAGTGGTGAAGTCTCAGGAAGCAGGGACCCTCGGTGTCAGATGAAGTGCCTCCTCTGCAAATCCCATGAGATGCTTAATATTTATAATAGAAAGCATCCGACTCGATGTCCGTATAGATTAGCAAAATAGCTTTTTTAGATGTCATTTTATTTTTATTCTTTAATAGTAGATATTTGTAAATATCTTAATATTTTTTAATAAATTGGATATGTTTTATTGCCAAATTGTTTCAGGAGTGGGATGTTGGGTTTACAGGGAATAAGGGCAGGGAGTGTTTTAAAATGTATTTTTTTAAATGTTGAATAATTTAAGTGATAATAAGGACATTTAAAAATATTATCATTATTGGGAAGTGTTTCAATTCTTTTTTAATTTTATTAAAAATTTAAGTAATATTAAAGAAGTTGTAAGTATGTTTTTAGGAGCAGGAAGCTGGATTTATAGGGGATAAGAGTAGGGAGTGTTTTAAAACATTTTTTTCCTTTTTTATAATAACAAAAAAAAATTTTTTAGCTGTGGGATGCATTTCCAATTAACTTTGTCTCCTGTTTGTTTTTCTTGGGTGTAGACAGATCCAATATAGCATAGTAACAGTCCTTTTTGTGAAGTAAGGAATTTTGCACCTTGATTGATTTTGATGTTGCAATTGTTATAAGAAATATATATAAAAATATACATATATCATAAAAGCTTTTATTGTATTGCAGTTTCTAAAACAAAGTAACACTTACATATTTTAATCTTTTGAACTTTTTCAATGTTCAGATGTTTCCTGTTGCTTTTTGGATTAAGCATTTAGTTTTCTTTTCTGCAGAAAAAATATATGACTTTAATTAATTTGTTTACCAACATTTTCTGTATTTTGGGATTTCAGTGGTTAGTAGGGTGTTTGCGAAGGGAATATTAGTGTTTGGATACATTTATACTTACTTTTTTTCTAGGAGGTTTTTTGATGTTGTTTGTAGTTAGATTACTGTTATTTTACATTTCTGTATAGGAGATATAATTAAAACACATTATTTTACTTATTTGATTATTTAATGTACTTTTGTTTTATAAGTTATAACATTAGTTTTATATTTTACTTACTTTGTAAAGTTGAAATCCGAGTTTTCAAAGTGGTAGTTTGATGTTGTAGAAGCAATCCTGCAGAGATTTTCCCTATTCTTGTATTTGCAGTTGTGTCATAAAATAATGTCAATGTTTCTTTAGTTTATATAGTGTTTATCTAATTGTTCTTTAAGTATTATTGGTTTATTTAAGCTGTAGGTGCTTTACATTGGATGTTACTAATGTTTTTAAATTATTTTTGCAGTTATTTCGTTTTTTGGGAGACACTAATTAAAGTTCAGTTAACCGTTTTTTAATTATATGTATATTAAAACAAATGCCAGTATCTAATTCGTAATTTATATTGTATTTAAGGTGTGAAATAATTTTTATTTTATATAATATGTTTATAAAGAGGAAAAAATGTGGTGGGTTTTTTTTATGTTAAAGTGATATTTTTTTAAATCATCGTTTTTTTATTTGAAATTTATACATTTATTATATTGTGTGTGTTAGTGATATATTTGTATTTTATTTTTATGTATTGTATTATTTGGAAAAATGTTAAGGTGTCTATATTTTGTATTGACAATAATTGTGTGGTCTATATTATTGGTTTCGATATGTGTGTTAGTTTGTATGGTTATTTAATTTTGACAATATTATTTTTAACAATATTAATGATGTTGATATTGTTTAAATCGATGTTTGGTGTTGACAATATTTATGTTTTAATATTTTCGTATTTTTTAAAAATAAGTATAGCATGTCGATATTTACATGATCGATATTTGTGCCTCGATAATTTTGTATGTCGATATTATCAGTGTCTATATTATGTCAGTGATTCAAGCTGAATGTGACCCCAGAGCTCAAAAGTGGGCTTAGGGGTTCCCTCCCAAGAAGACCAGCCAAACAACGCTCCAAGGTGGATAGCTGGTTCAGACTCGCCCTCCATGAGTCCAGACAGTTATTGAATGGGACCACCAAGATGTGGAGAGTTTCACAAGCCACATGGTCACTGCCACAGAAGGGATGGAGCATGTAACAGCAATTTTCATCCTTCAGGGTACAGGGGAAAATTCAAGAGCAACACGCAGGACACAAGGTACAGGAGTACTCCTGGAGGTAAAGCGGGTAAAGGCCGAACAGCCACATGCTGGAAATTTGACAAGGATGAATGCAAATGGGGACAGGCATGCAGGTTTAGCCACTGTTTCTGGAATTGTGGTGGCACCCACCCGGCCATCCGATGTAAGAAACCCAAGGGAGCAAGGGATGGTGACGACAGCAAAAATAAGATATAGAGAGGGACAGGAACAGTGGCAAAGGGAGGGGAGAGAGATGGTGCCAAGACTATCACTACCCATCCCCATAAGAGTCCAAAGATTGGTGCTTTTACTGAGTACATACCCGAAGCAGGCAGATGGTCAACTATTGGCCAGGGGGTTCAAAGCGGGTTTCGCCATTCCCTACAAAGGCAAGGTGGCCCCCTTTTATCTCCAAACAAAACAGGATGGACGCAGAGCAGCGCCGTACTCCAGGCTGTAAACCCAATTGATGAATGGGTGTAATTAGGAACTTTGTCTTATAGCACCCGAGTGTTAAGCTATTAAGTGCTATCCTATATGCAGAAAATATCTTTTAGACAATCTTGTCTTTTTTGGGACATCCTCAAGATCTTTCATTATAAGGACCCGAGGAATTTATTGTGACCTTACTCTCCATATATCCAAAAGGTACTTTCTAGCGGACTAATCCGCTTCTACCACTATTTATAACATAAAGGATTTTCACTGCTAGGATCTTTTTCCTGATATCGGAACTGTGTATATTTCTGAGAGTTATGTTCACAGTCTTGATAAAGATAGTTTAACTTTGAAAATACCATCGAAACACGTTGACGCACTAGCAACATACCCCGTGTAGTGTGCTGTCCTACTAGATATTCATCACTTCTAGTATATCAGGTCCCTGACTTAACGCCATTTTAACATGGATATGGCCTGTTAATGACAAAGTGTATTGTCTTTTGATACTCTCTTCTTTTCTTTTCCTTTTCTATCTCTTTTATCTTTGATCTATTGTGCAATTTTTTTGCACTGCTAAGGATTAGTATTTGTGTATAGGGATATGAAACACGTGATCAAATGTTCTCTGTTTTTAACTTGTCAAAATTGTTTTAATGATATTAATCAATTTATATGTAATATTTTCACTACTATACTTGGGTGTTGGCACACTGCTTTTAAATAACAATTGTGTCCCCTCCTGTTAAGTCTGATTGAGAGGAATGGTGATTAAATGAGGGGAAACAGCTTTACAATGCTATCTCCACAACGCGTTTCCTTTAAAACACTGTCCTTACAACGACCACATTGTTACCACGCATACCATTACATCGCAAATCGTTTCAACAACTTGCTGTAGGGGGCGCGCTGGTGTTGGATTTACAATCCAACACCTTCCCTGCTGCTTCACAAACTGGAGTAGGACTAATATACAATATTATTCCTAAGCACAGTGCACCCCTACAGCAAGTCGTTGAAACGACTTGCGATATAATGGTTCACATTGAAATAACGCGTTTGTTGTAACAACCATGTTGTAATGGAATGCGTGAACAACGTATTTAATGTAAAGAGTCATATTCTTGAATGAGAAAGAGTTACATTATTGGTGGACCAAAGGACACTTTTTTTTTTAACTTCTTGATAGAACCCCACTCCTATGGTATTCAAAGAGTCCCTCTCTTTTGTTTAGGGCCCCAAGAATTATCCGGAACTTGAAATCTGTGAGGAAAAGCCCTGAAGTGGCCAGGCAGGAAAGTATTGCCTCATTCACCACCTATCCTACCCGGAGGGCAAGTCAGTGAACGACTGTCTGGATCTTGGGAGCTGTTTAGTATCCTATGCTGCGGTGGATGAAGCAGTGGATCAGATTAGAGAGATGGGTCAGGAAACTCTACTTGTAAAGACAGACATAGAGGCGGCCTTCCGTCTCTTGCCAGTACATCCCAACAGTTACCACCTGCTGGGTTTCCAGCTGGATGGGTCATACTACTATGACTGATGCCTACCGATGAGATGTGCAATCTCTTGCACCTATTTTGAGGCTTTCAGAAGTTTTTGGGAATGGGAAACAGGGAGACACCACCCGGCAGGAGTGCGCTTACACTACTTAGATGACTTCCTGTTTATTGGTTAGCCAGGGACCTTCTGCAACAATTCAAAGATTTAGCGGATATGCTGGGAGTTCCGCTGGCACCAGAATAGACAGAAGGCCCAATGACAAGGCTCTCCTTCCTGTGCATAAATCTAGACACCATGGAAGGGAGGTGTAGGTTAGTCAAGGACAAGGTAGCAGAGCAGCGAAACAAGAGGAAGGCTACATTGACAGGAAAAACAGCTAATAGGTAAACATAATTTTGCTGGCAGGGTGATCCTAGCCGGACGGCCTTTTGCTAGGAGATTGGTATGGTTGACGAAAGGATTATCAAAACAGCACCACAGTGTTCGCCTCACACAAGGGTTAAAGCAGGATATGGGCCAATGGGTACCTTTCCTATCTGGGTTCAATGGTACACTGATGTGGAGGGCGCCTTGGGTGACATCGGAACAGCTGGAAGTGTTCACTGGTGCCGCTGGCGGGAATGGTTTCAGGGCATTCAAGTGTAGGCCCCGAAAACTGCAGGCAGATACAGTAAGCGCTGTAAAACATTCCAGAGGGTCACCAGGGCGGGACCCTGGGCAGGGCTAAGCAAATGGAAATAGAATGTTTTTGGGCAGAGGCCTCTCAGGAAGGTAAATCCTGGGCACGGGCACAAACACACCTGAACACATTATCACAATATGCAAATCTAGCAAAAGGAAGCGGCCCAACAGGATCCTTCAATATTAGATCTGCAAAGAAGGGATGAGGGAAGCTACAACACAAACAACAGGATAGGAAGAGACCAATCGACTTTAACGTATTAAGTGTGGTCCTGCAGGAACTGGAGGGAATATGCTCACCTGAACAGGAAAGAAAGCTATTTAGAGCATCCTTCACACTGGCATTGTTTGGGGCTTTCAGAGTGAGCAAATTTGTGGCGGAGGCCAGAGTACACCCAGGGCATGCATGTATAGAGATGGAGTACCTAGACTTAGGAGGAGGGTTCATGATAGTTCACCTGAGACAGTCACAGACTGACCAAAATGACAAGGGGAGGGACACACGCATCAACTGCATTGCAAGACTTCTGTCCCCCTATTTCAACACCTAGATGGAACTTATCTCAGCCAATTCCAGTTCACTGCAGTGCACTGGAAAGCACTGGAGAAGGCAGGCCTCCCGGCCAGGGATTTCGGTTCTCATGTCTTTCGAATAGAGGCTGCTACCAGCATAGCCCAGTTGGGGTTTGGTGCAGAGAGTATCAAATTACTGGAGAGATGGGCGTCGGGTGCATAAAAGGTATCCATACGGCTCAAAGGTTTCTAAAATTCCCTACTCTCAGCAAGTCCTATGGGGGGTAGGCACGTGGTATGGATCATGGGGCATTCATACGTCACACGACACAACAATGGGCGGCGGCACGCAAGGACTTCCAAGGAATATGGCTGAGAAACACGGAGATGATATGGATGGGGCAACTGGGCATGAGGTGGGAGAAACTACTCCCGGCAATGCAAAGAGAATTGCAGAACAGAAGGAGACCGGATGCGGTCATTGAACATTTGGGATGGAAAAACCTGGCAAACGTAGGGAGGAGAGAATTGTTGAGCGCCATGATCTCGTGATACAAGTATATTGAAGCTGGGTGACCCAATAAACCCTTGCGAGCTTGGGCTAAAATATGGTATGTGCAAAATTGCTTGCAAGGGATTTTTTTAACCTTATTTTGAAACAGAAGGTTGATCAAACTTGACTGACAGAGATTTGAGATCAACTTAAATTAATTGACAACCTGTTTCTCATCTGATTGAACACTTACTTATTTGACAAAGTGGTAACAACTCACTATAGAAAAATGCTACACGGGAAGTAGTTTTTATGAAAAATTATTTTATATACCAAATATTCATTTCATGGGGTACAATTTCTTAAAAAGCAGTGAAAAATAATCAACAATGAACAAGTGGACAAGACATAGATTAATTATTCTTTGAAATCCACTTGCGTTGTAGTCCACTCTTTTTGAGTTATAACACAACAAGACTTTGTCACTGTGACCAAAAATAACGTTGCATTGAATTAATCTGACAAAAAAAGAGAGATGTGGACTGATATGTCGACGTTTCAGCCTTATTATTGACAAATCCTCAAGGCCATCCTCAGGACTTTCAATCTTTTGTATAGTTTGACCCCCTGAGTCTCCGACTGAACAACTTCAATTGTGTATTTTGTGCGGGACCTTTATTTCAACCGTTCCTGATATTGGAACTCGTATTTGACAAAGATGTTGTGGGGTCGTTTATCCGCTATCACAGTAAATGCTATTAATACAGCAAAGATTCGGCGTGGCTCAGTCTCGCGAGAATAATCGGATTATTCTCGCGAGACTGAGCCACGCCGAATCTTTGAAGTTGTTCAGTCGGAGACTCAGGAGGTCAAACTATACAAAAGATTGAAAGTCCTGAGGATGGCCTTGAGGATTTGTCAATAATAAGGCCAAAACGTCGACATATCAGTCCACATCTCTCTTTTTTTGTCAGATTAATTCAATGCAACGTTATTTTTGGTTACAGTGACAAAGTCTCGTTGTGTTATAACTCAAAAAGAGTGGACTACAACGCAAGTGGATTTCAAAGAATATTTAATCCATGTCTTGTCCACTTGTTCATTGTTGATTATTTTTCACTGCTTTTTAAGAAATTGTACCCCATAAAATGAATATTTGATATATAAAATTATTTTTCATAAAATCTACTTCCCGTGTAGCAATTTTCTATTGTGAGTTGTTACCACTTTGTCAAATAAGTAAGTATTCAATCAGATGAGAAACAGGTTGTCAATTAATTTAAGTTGATCTCAAATCTCTGTCAGTCAAGTTTGATCAACCTTCTGTTTCAAAATAAGGTTAAAAAAATCCCTTGCAAGCAATTTTGCATATACCATGATCTTGTGATGGCGGCCCTGGGAAAAAATGATTCGACAGAGGAGCTGATTTGGTTAGAACTGATAGCATGACGGGTGTGGCCGGGGCCATCAAACCAGGGGTAGTGGACAGGTCCCAGCAAAAGCTCAACATCACAATGGCAAAAATATGTAGGGCTAACAGCTGGGGTTTTGTGAGGCATGGGCCCATCAACCTTAGGTCCCCAGGTTACCACGCCAAGGATGGGATACATCTGACCTGGGTGAGCATGGACATGTTCCTCCTAAATGTAGTCAAGTTTTCGTGAGAGAGCAGAATAAATGGGGAAGCTGCCACCGATCGGGCAACTACTGGCAGAGTGGTGAAGGAAGCACAGAAAGGTACTCACAAAAAAGAATTAATTAGGTAGAAGAAGTGCTCAGAGAATGCCCATGGGACGCCTCACTGCAGGGGCACAGGTGAGGATGCGACAGCACACAGGAACAGCCAGGATTGAAAGGCTGTCCGGATAGTGCCCTTGGGATGCCACACGGCAAGGGCACGGAGGAGCAGGCGAGGGGTCAGCAAAGGTACAGGTCAAGCGGAACAGCATTTTCTGCCTGGGCCATGCCTAAACGGCAACCCACGAGGTCAGTAACAAGAGGTAAACACCGGGACATCGGCAGGACTGACCACTGCTGAGGGTTAGAGCTGTCAGATAGAAATAAACAGGACAAGTGGTACATGAGTACCAAGAAATGCAAATTATGAGAAATACATGGGTCGCAAATGACCAACCATGAACGTTGTGAAATGTTGATCCATGACTATGTATTATGCAAGAAAACTTCAGGCTTTTTACACCATGAGCTGTGTAGTTTGCAATGTATGTGAAAAAGGGGATGTAATGAATTGGGCCCACAAATTAGAAGGGGAACGTACTTGCAGGCCTGGGAGGGATTACAGCACTGCACCGTCAGCGCTTCGCATGGGCTGCACCGCAGTAAACACCATGCACAACTCAGGCTACCGCCGCTACCAAGCCCTGTCTCACCGTGTGGTCCAGGTGCGCGGTGCTGGAATACAGAAACAGTTACAGGAGCTGCACCAGGAGCCTCACTCGCCACAGCCTCATGGAGCTCCTTGCTCCTCCTCACTCTGCTACGATACGTCACTAGCCAGAAGCAAAAACAACAGTGTAGCAAGTATGATATGAGGACATATCATACACAAGCTCCAACTCATCCAGAACTCAGCAGCCAAATTGCTCACAGGAACAAAAAATCGATTCTCAGCTAAACCCGCCCTGAGATCCCTCCACTGGCTCCCAATCCGGGGGAGAAGCAAATTTAAGTCTCTATGTATATCGCACAAAATCCTCCAGAGCAAAGGCCCCCCCATTCTAAGAGCCTTGATCACTCCTTACAAAGCCAACAGAGTGCTAAGATCCGATCATCTCTTCGTCTCTTCTCCTACAACGCCACAAAGCTCTGGAACTCCCTCCCCCTCAACATTCGTAAAGAAGCCAATCTTCTTAAATTCCGTAAACTCCTAAAAACCTTCATTTTTCCCTAGGTCACTCCTGCTCCTTAGCCATCTCCATACACTCAGCGCTGGGACGCCCATGGGTAGCCACGCGCTTTATAAATCCAATTCCATTCCATTCCATTCCATTCCAGGACATATACAGCAGTCTGGATATGAAATACTGGTTCCAGAGCATCCAAAGTGGAATACAGAAGGTAAAGAGGGGTGTTGATTAACAGCAGAGTCTTAATAGAGCCTTCTTTACACTTTTTTTCAATTTATAGAATTAATCTTTCCCCTAATAATTAAATTGGGTCACATCACCACTTTTTTTAACCTTTAAATGTGAAGAGGTTAATATTTTTGGCTGATCCCCTTGACCAGAATGTACTCAATTGTCAATAATAATGCCACTTTTCGTCATAATAATGCTTTGTTGCGAAGCATTAATGTTTTATCAATTTTCCATTTCAGTTTTCCACTCTTTCCTAGTCTTCTCCCTGTTTCTTTTTTAATTTCCTCTTTTTCTTTAATTTATTATTAGAGGCAAAATATAATTTATTGTACTGCTGTCAAAGTCTTATAAACTTAACTTATATGTATTTTGTCAATGGATAAATGTAGTTATATAATAGTTACGACTTTTCTTTCGTAATCAAATAATGTATTGTTCAGTTATTGTTAATTTTTTTTAAATAAAATGTCAAAGTTAAAAAAACACAGTACTAAATATTACCTCAAATTCACAAAAGTTATTAGGATCTGCTCCATAGCTTTCACCGCCAACATTTTCTTTGAAAAAGATATGTCATTTCACTCTGTGTTATTTTGTGTTGGATCAATTAGTCGTCCAGCTTAAATTACAGCAATTTATGTTTATGTTAAAGTGCGCCCTGCCTTTAGGTTATTCAGAAAACTTCAAGATGTACATTTTTTTTTTACTTATACAATACTCAATATTTTCAAAATCGTAGCGCTGATGTCATTCTATTTGAGAGGCATATTACCAAGCTTTAGTGGCAGTTTCCTGCCGCTAAAGTGGCGATAATGTTATCGCCGTTCTTGATAATATGGCCCCACATCTTCCAAGGCGAAAAAATGCTTACCCGAGGCTTTAAGCATGTTGAGTGCCTCTAAAAATGTTGATGAACGACATGGGACATAAGTTTCAAAACTGCCAGACCGTGTAATGCGGATTGGAAAAGCAAACGAGAGCAAAGAGAGATTTATGTGATGGGCGCATAGCGACAAGGCCACATCAAGCGAATTTAAAAGTACCATTCATTTTTGGCAGAAGGGAAGGCACCGGGCTCCCATCCCAAACCATGTCACCTTACACCTCAAGTTTCCGAGAGGGTATAACGAGAGAGGCATTGAATCTGCCTGATACTTGAAGGATGTTAAAAGGGATCCACCAATTAACCCTTGAAAGGCAGATTATGTAACAGGAAACAATATACAGTGGGGCTATTTGCCTGTTCAAACACAGCCGCACGTCAGGCGTGAGACTTTTGCGGGTCAAGAAATGACTGTGTCAGTAATTCTTGGCATGCGTTGTCATCGCTGTGCATCCGTTTGATGGGCCTAGCATTTTCCTTCCATTGCCGATGACGCCACGGGACACTGTTTCCACTCGCATTGAGTTACATGCAGGGGAGAGCGCGATGCCTGAAGGAGATTACTGGTGAGCAACCCGAGCCGAGTGAGTAGTTCCCAAAATGCAGCTGATTGCTTTTCAGCCCTTGAAGCTTCCATGGATGCAGAAAGGTTATGCTGAGCAAAATATAATGTGTATATTAGAATATAGCACAAGCTCGAGTCTTGTAGAGAGATGGCCTATTACAGAACGAAGTAACCACTCAGTGATGTTTGCATGGCAATTGGTAATCTGACAGAAGCTGTGCAAAATGTTCTTTGGTGAGATTGAATGATCATATACCATCTGAGGCCCCGCGTGTTCCAAATGCAGAATAAGATGCTGTGCATGAGGACACGCCCTTTCCAAGAAGATGCTTTTTGCTGGTTCGCTGCATTTTCCCATTATGCAAGATGCAGCTCTCGAAGAGGAAATTCTACCGAGGTAAAGTTGCAGGTTCTCCTGGTCAGTTGTGAAGGAGAGTGCTGATTGTATTAAGCACAGTGGAGGCGAGTATTATGCAGTCTCTTTTCTTACTGTTTATTATGTACAGCACTTAAAAGCACCCCGACACCCGCAACCCTGCAGGCCCAGCCGGAAGCGAAACATAAACATTACAAATCAGACACAGTATAAACTGCACCATTCTCCAAATGGAAGCGCCTCTTTTCTTGATGCGTTGACGAAATGTTTAATGTCCATTCATACGGTGGAAAATCTAAAACAACAGAAGAAATGCCAGCAGCACCCACATTAAGCCCTCATGGCCTCGGCACATTTTCTCTTCCAACAAGAACTTCAAATTCATTTGATGCATTCCTTTGGTCTAGCCTGACTGGCTGCCCCAGCATCAAAAGAAAACCAATCAAAGCATAGCTGTAAATAACCATTCTCTAGGTGGGAGAAGCACAGAGATTGGATAATACCCACCTCCCTTGTCTTTAATAAAATCAAGACTCCTCCTCACAACTGGCTGGGAAAAATCTACAATATTCTCACCAGGCCAGAGAGAGACTCATCCAATGCACATTCAAAGCATGTTAACAGCTTTCATTGATGCAAGAGCAAGAGCAGCACAAGGTGGTAGAAGGAGGCCAATATAGGCGGATTTCATTGTGGATCCACCTACCTACCTTGATGCTCAGGACTTGCTCATGAGGCAATAGACAGCAAAGACCATGAGACATGTGATTACATGATCCAAATAACCGCTGTAGGCACATTGTAGCCGTCTTTAACCCCTTCGAGGCTGATGACGAGCTGGGCTCGTCATGGTGTAGCCTCCTCAAACACTGATGACGAGCCCAGCTCGTCATGAACAATGGGTTTTTTAAAAAGCAAGCACAGCAGCAGAATAAGAGCAGCGCGCATGTGGTTAATGAGTGTTATCACTTTTTAGAAAAATTAAAATAACCCCGATTTTTCTTTAGAAAAACGTGAGTAGGGTTGGGAAGTTGTGCCCCGTCCTGAAGAAGGTACACCAGTACCGAAACATGTCGACGCACACCAGAGGTTCTGTCCCTAATTAAGACAAAAAAAAACTCGTTCTTTTGCACACTTTTTAACAGCACCAGCCAGGGGTACGAAATAAAGTTTTTTTCATTTTACCCACTAGCCAGGTACTTTTTAAATTTTTCACCACACCTCCCACTCACATCTATCCTTCTCTCACTTACACTCAACACACACCACACATAGTCAAATTTGTCAACGCTCCTGCGTAGTCGCAGGTCGCAGCGTGCCGCATCCCTTTAGCGGGGTGCGAAGACCCCGATGATGAAGCATGACACCAAGGGGCCTGTTGGTGTGTGATGGGTATTTTACACAACACTGAGTGTTCCCCCCTTTTTCCCTTTCTACACACTGGTAGTAGGATTCTTCTTGTTTATTTATCAGTGCCCGTGGAGTAGGAATCCTACGTTGTACTCTACCTCCCTTCTTTGTTAAATTTAGCTTTCATGATGTCCTCTAGCCTCGGCCAAGCCAAGCATGTCTCGGAAGCCATAGCTCTTCTCAACCGACTAGCCCCAAATCAGATATTGCCTCATTTACCCTTCTACTTGTTGCAAATGTTACTGGTGTAAAGCTAATGGTAACTGAAGCACATATGTCCTCTCCTTTCTTATGTGGCTATGTTGTTTAGGGCACATTAGTACACAGAGTTTTAGATGAGCAGTGAAGTTTGGGAACTCGATGTACTAGGACACATTATTAGTTGTTCTTGCAAATAAACTGCTACGGGTGTTAGAAAACTAAACATAAGAAAATCACCAACTTAGCAGCTAACAACTGTTGGGTTGGAAAAGTCTCTTGCTTGGTGTTGAACGTTTACCCTTGTCCTAAATGACCCAGTTCCAACAATGTCTGGATCTCTGAGGCTGATTTTTGTTGTCTTGGGCGAGCACAGATTGTGTGTGTGTGCCATCACATAGACTTGTTGCACACATTGCTGTATTGTTGGATTGGTGGGGAACTCAACGTACTACCATCATAGTGGTGAAAGGCCAATGCTTTTGCAAGAACTTAAGTAGAATGAGAGTGGTGGTGGCAGCATACCGTGTGGTGATCAGTAAAAGTGAACAGGTCTTGATGCCTGTTGTAGGAAAGTGTCCCTTTTTGCATGGTTACCTCTACTTTTTGCCACATATCTGATGCACTTTGACTGAGTGTGCACTGGGTCCCTGCCAATCAGGTTGCCAGTGCTTGTATTCTGTCCCAAAAAAGTACCTTTGTTTCCACAATTGGCACACCTCTGGCTCGCCTGTAAGGCCTTATAAAAGGTACCAGTTTTTACCAAGGGACTTGTGAGCAAAGATGGTCTCTTATGGATGCAGCATGTATTGTGCCACCCTCAGAAACCCCTCACCAAGCACATACACACTGCCATTGCAGTCTGTATGTTTTGGTGCAGACAAAACTTCAGAGTCAAGGTGCACACATGTTCTTCGTCTTAACCAAAATTAAGGTATGTTTAATCAAATTATTGCATGCTGCGCAGGATTAGGAAACTGCCTGTCTCCCCTAAAATTTAGCCTACAAGAGTGTTTCAAGTCAATGCTTACCCAAAGAGGTGTTGAACAGGGCAGGTTTGCAGCTACGCGGTGACAGTGGGCAAGGAGATTTTTTGTTTAAGTTTTTCTTATTGAGCACAGGCAGCTGATGAGATTTTGGTTCTTTTCAACAGCAGTGCTTGGGTGCAGTTGGATACAAATAATTAAAATTTGCAAAGACGCTTACACAGAATCTTTTATCCTTGATCACCCCTGAGGTATGTTAATAGTTTTTTAACACAGTGTACATGTGTGTATTGAGTTGACAGTTTATGATTCTGACAATAACCAGGCAGTGTTGTTGTTTCAGAAGACAGCCTTTTTCCACATTCTGGGCCGATTATGATTGCGGATAATCCACATCCTCCGGGCCGGCGGAAGCCACTGCCGGCCCGGAGGATGCGGATCATCCGCTGTGGACTGGAAAAAGACCCCCGCCAGATTAGGATGGGTGGGGGATCTATTTTCCGTCCGCCGCTTTTCCGCCGCGGTCGCCTTCCGACCGCGGCGGAAAAGCTCTAACATGGCTGGCGGTGTCTATCAGACACCGCCAGCCACATTAGGATAGTTGCAGTCATATGTCTTTCCACGGCGGCATTTCCGCTGTGGAAAGGCATAAGGTGTTGTCTTCGGGGGCCCGTTGCGGGCCCCCCGGGGTGAAGAGGGGCTGGGGGGTGAACATGGGCCTTTGCGTGCACGAAGCAACAGGCACCACGCGGTGCCTGCAGCTTTGTGCATGCAAAGGTAAACATGCATTTTTTTAACATTGCGGCGTGTGCTGCTTCAAGCAGCACCCGCCGTAATGTTAAAAATACAGGATGTGACCGCCAGGGTGGCGGTCACATCCTAATTAGCACGAGGGATTTTGTGAGACTGATTTATGTTACATTAACTTGAATATATGAGCAATACAATCTTTTTGTGGAGAACATGGTGAAGAAGTTGCAAATAATTGTTATTTGAGTAGATATGGTGATATTTTGTAGGTTGCATACACTCAGCTGTGCAAACAGGTTTTTCAGGTAAACACTGACTTGAAACACTCTTGTAGACACATCCATGTGTGCCATGTCCACCAACCACTGCCTTTGGCATAGTTAAGTCACCTCTCTACCAGGCCTCACAGCCCTCCAGGTGAGGGCACAGCTGCATGATCGATGCACCCTTACAGTGTCTGAGCCATTCACGGACATTGTAAGTGCAGTGGAGCTATATCGAGTACATGGGCTCAGCATCTGTCAATATGAACTCCAAAACTCCATGATGGCTTTACTGAATGCTAAGAAGTTTGGTACCAAACTCATCAGAATAATAAACCCACACTGATGCCAGTGTTGGATGAATTACAAAATGCAGTCAGAGGAAATCTTAAGGATGCCCCCTGAAAAACATCCAACTCCCTCATGTCCAGCTGACTGGTCTGCACCAGCCCGCAAAACACAAGCATGTTTCTGACCCCCTGAGGTGGGAGCCCTTGTGCTCTCGTGGGTAAGGGACATAGGATGCTTAGGGTGGAGGTACTTTACACTTACTACCAAGTAGGAACAGCGTGCAGGGTGGTGAGCATCAAAGGCTTCCTGCCCTTTGATATGCTAGCCAGGGCCACTCCAGCTAGTGGAGATGCCCATCACCTTGACCAGGCCCCACTTATTGTGGCAAGGTTGGTGGGTAAATTAATAGTAAGTAGATGTGTGTCTCCTCTCTGCCAGGACCACCCCTAGGGGGCCCAGGACTGAGGTGACCCCTCCTAAGGAAATTCTCCATCTTGAAGGGGAGGATTTGACCCAATCAGGTTAGGGGGAACATTCTAAGGGTGTAGATACCCTAAACGGAAATAGCCCATTGGCTACCATCTGTCAATCCCTGTCACACTCCTAAAGTCAGTATTTAGGGGCACACCTGAACCTTGATCCTCCGATTCGACCGACCAAAGAAGAAGATGGAAGAAGACCTCTGCCAGACCAGGAACTGCCCTGCTGCAGACAGAACTGTACAAGAACCCCGCCACCTGCAACTGGTTGACAACTGGACCTGCTGTCATTCCAGAAACCTTACACGGCCTCCAAGAAACCCCAGAGATCATACAACCTTCATCAAATCACCAAGAACCTCCCTTTGGGCGCACCGGAACAAGAACCTCAGCAGTTGAGGTCTTACACTTGGGTTGATGCGACTCACTGCTGCAAAAGAACCCCAAGACAGCAGTGGTAGAGGACTGACACTGGTATTGACAAGACTCTGCCTTGCTAGAAGAAAGAACTGTAGTTGGACTGCAACCATTACCTGGAGGGACCCTCTCGTCCCAACAGCCAAGGCTGTTCACATATTTTTGTTCCAGTGGGCCTGTTCCCTCCTACAAGGGGCCCTGTCAGTTGCCTCCTGCCTGACGCACAACAGTGGCCTCTTCATGACGGTCAAATGTCATCAGAGCTCCTACGGTTTCGACTGCTGTGGCGTAAATACTGAATCCGGCACCTCTGCAGGTGTCCCCAGTCTACATTGACTAACATTGAACTTAGTGACCTCTGCACCCGCTGCAACCATGCCACTGGTGGTGCAGTACTTTCCTTAATCTGAACCTTGCCCTGTGTTGAAATAAAATCCCAAAGACTGGAAACATAAGTCATGTTACCACTTACCTGCTAACACATAACACTGTTTTCCTTCCTTAGGTTTCATTGCATTCTATCTATTACATACAACTGTCCCAATATTCCTGTTTCTGGTTGACAAACAAAGGTATCTCCAAGACTGTAAAGCAATTCCGCTGCCTTGCAAACTATTCCTACTGCATTTTTACACGTATTATTACTTTGAAAACTGCTATTTACCTGCACCTGAGTATGGAAATAAAATAACCAAATAATAACTTTTTATTCAAAACAATTAGTTAGGATCAGTCTTTGAGCGTTTGCTATAATTTCTTGCCTGATTGTGCACAATAAATGCTTAATACAGCATTCTGATAAAACTAACTATTGGACCATACTAACACAAATAGAGCTTTTAGTATTATCTACTTTTGCCTCTGTAAGCCTCTGGGGATTCACTGGACCCTATTCACACTTTACATTACTTTGGTATAGTATATGCAGAGTCAGTATTGTGTGTGTGTATGTGTGTGTGGGGGGCTGTGTATGAGTGTGAATAGTACAATACGTTAAAGATTTTGGCCTCAATTTTGGGAGACCCATGGCTGACTGGAGGAGAATGAGAAGGTAGAAGAATCCCACCAGACAGATGTGTGGATTCTGTATTCCTGTGAGTTGGGTGGGACTCACATTAGAGAAAGAAGTGCCAGGCTCTTCAGTATGATATTCAGTATTCAGTGCTCTTTGTTTCTGGAAGAGGTCACTGGGGTATCTTTTGATACACCCATAACTGTGGCTGGCTACCAGGTGTAAAACTTAGTCATTACCATGGAGTGTTGTGGGGTTACCTCATTTGAAGTCAATCCTACTGTGACAGACTGCTCTAAAGAAAGGACAGGGCAGACAAGTAGGCAGTTCAAAAGGATTCCGACCTCCCAACACAAACTTAAAAGACTCAGACCCTGAGTTACTATTGGGGCAAATTAACTAAACTTTCCTGCAACTCAGGGTAGCAAGCACAGTTGCTGTTCTGCTTTGAGTGAAAGAGCAGAAATGCTCCATATTTACAAAGATATAGAACATTTCTCGGCTCTCCTTGCAGTGGTGCACTCTGGGCGGCCAAGCACCAATGCAGGAACCAGGGGCGTAACAAAGGCCCCCGCAGCCCCCGCGGTGCGGGGGGCCCCCCTCAGCGCATTGCAGACTGGCTCAAAACATGAACGAACAGTATCACCTTATGCATCGGCTGGACACAGTTTCTGAGGCAGAGGAGCATTTAAATATTAATAATGGCCTGCCGCCCATGAACTGCAAAGGCTGGCTCTGTGCACGGGCGGCAGGCCATTTTTAAAATAGGCCCTCGACTTCAGAGACAGAGGTTGGGATCACGCAGCCACTTGCCAAGCCAGCACGTTAACATTTCGTGCGCAATCTGTGCACTATCACACAGGGGAAAAACTTGGAAAGTGTCTCTGAGTACCTGTTGCCATTCTAAACAATGCCTTAAAAAATGTACAATTCAGCAATTCCGATTTGTGGCGATGAATACGTCATTATACTTTGTGAACAAGAGGGCTGGCTGTGGCTGTGCAAAAACATGTTATCCATTAATTTCCTCTCAGAGTACTCAAGTTTCCCAGGTCAATGAAGGAGTAACACAGGCCCCCGCATCCCGGCAGTGCGAGGGACGCCGCGAGCTGCAGGGGGCCCCTCAGCACTTTACTCAGGCCTGAGTGCTCCGGATTAAATCCGGAGCGGGGGGCCCCTCCATATACATTGCAGGGGAGGGCGGCATTAAACTTTCATTACGGCACTGTGTCAAGGTTTTGTATTTAATTCCAGGACTGTTTTTATAGTGTGATAAACGGGGCTCTAAGTCGCAGAATGTAAACAAAACATCTGGACTTGAGATACTCGTTCGTGGACCTGTGAGCCTCCGGAACTGGCCACTTTTCTTCAAAAGGTAATCTGAAATATGTTTTTATTTACCATAAACGTCACTGTATCAGCCACATTGTAGCTGTTGTTTAATGAAAATAAAGGGTGGAATTGAGAAGCATCTCACTTTCGGCAATCATGGTCAGATACAGAGTAGATGGCTAATACTCTATATATTTTCGTTTTTTTTTTAAATTTCCGAACATTATGGTAAACGTTGGAGAGTCATGAAAAGGGTTTAAAGTTGTTTTAAGATAAGAAGCATTTAGTTTATTTATTTAGTTACATCTGCTCTACAAGGGTTAAAAAACAGAAGAAAGATTGGGGTATTAGGTAACTATTATGCTTCCTCCCTCACTGCCTTGTGTTGATCAATATGTTTTAGACCCTTAGTAAGTACCTAATGCATACACTGGGCTTTCTTCCAGACCTCGGACGCTTCCTATCTTCCCTAAGTGTGTTTTTTTACCTAGCATGGCAATAAAGGAGCACAACGTACCCGTAACAAAATACGTTGCGCGACTTTACGGTAACATAACAACTTCTGTTGGATTAATATTAGTTAAAGGAAGACAGACCATCTGGCTGCATGTTAAATGCAAAACGTGATGGGAGGAATGCTTGTAATTGGTTTTTCAAACCCATCGTTCTGTTGCCCACAACGCCACATCAGATTAAACAGTGCTCTATGCAAATCGTTTCATTCGTTTCACAAACTTTATTCGGCAATTAAGTCATAAAAGTATACATACATATATTACAAAAATGTTGATTAAAAAGTCGTTAGAAAATCCATACAATAAATATTTTAAAAAGTATTACACTAGAATAGACTATGCCGAATTACAATTTAAAAAGCGATAAAAACAATTTCATCAACATACATTTATCCAGAGGAGTATTGCACAGAGATTCACAAGGGTTAGCCCTAGTATACATAGGCAAATACAGCTTTAATCTTCACATAGTTACCGCTGTATATTTTGTGTGAATTACCCAAGCCCATCTCAAGAATTTAGCCACAGCAACAGCAATTCTAGGCGTCCGGTCTGTAGTTAAAATTCTCAAAGCCTCAGCATGCCTGTGTATCCCAAGCAGTTTACATAAAGGCTTGATCCACATCGTTCTGGGGGCAGTGTACAGGGAACAGAAGAATAAAAAGTGACTTATTGACTCTTGTTCCTCCCCACATTTGGGACATCTGTCGTTTCCACTTTTATCTGCCCATTTAACTGTAAATGATCTTACTGGGAGTGATCCTACCCTAAGCTGGAAATAGAGCTTGCGATCCTGTTGTTTGCCAAAATTATCCCAATATTGTTCCAGTTTTGGTTGGGCTTTAATATCCATGAAATGACCAACTAAATGAGCGGAGAGACCCTCTGACCTCACTTCTGTGATCACCATCTACCAATACTTTTCTTTTAGGAATTTGTTTGAGGGAAATTGAGCGTTTTCCGGGTCCTCCCATAAGTCACTCATTCCTAATTTGAAGAGTATCGACCTGATGTTCTTAAGCCAATGTATTCTTTGGCGCGTGTCCTTAGCCATTATCTCCCTTAAACCCTGGGCATAATGCTGTAGTTCTTCTGTTGTCCATAAACGGCGCCAGTAAAGGACTGGGCGCAAAAAGGCAAGATCCTGGACCGCCTTTTTTCCAAGATCCCACATTAGCGGTATTAACGGGGTACTTAAGGGAACGCTGATGGCTTTTCGGAGAAATTCATTTTCAGCTAGCGTTAGCTTTCTAAGATCTTCAAATCCCTAGAGTTCGGATCCATATAGGGCCGAACCTAAGACCTTTATCCCGTATACTTCCAATAAGGGGCTAATGGGCTTAGTTGTTAATGAGGTAAATTTTTTCGAAAGAATGCCTGCCTGCTGAAGGAGTTTTAGGACCGCAATGTCCAATTGGCTAGACCACCCCAGATCTTTCTGAAGGGTGACCCCCAGGTAGGTGAAAGCATCTACCGGCTCCAGCGGGGAACCATTCAAATTAATTATTTATCAAAAGAGAATCCTTTCTGTGTATTAATCTTTCGTATGGTGACCATGAGGCCTACGCATTCGAGTCAATACCTTTTGCTTTGTGACTATGGTGTTACATTGATATTAGGTAAATATTAGTACTCCACACTAGAAAATCATTTTTGTTACTCTCAAAAATTTATTATAAGGAAACATTTATATTAAATAAAACCATTGTTAAAATTGCAAACAATTAGTATTATGAATAGGGTGCTCTGGTACAATCTTATATACTGTCTAACAATTCCGATTTACGGTATCTATCTCAGAGTCACTCCAAATTAAAAAATCATACACTTTTGTGCTCACAAATTAAATACAAAATACATACAAATCATATACTTTAAAAGTCCCACTGTCGACGCGTTTCGGTGCGTTGATTACAATTATGGCACCTTCCTCAGGACGGACGAGTTTAAAACCAAAGAAATATTTACTTCTTTTTGAAATATAGGGATTACGGTCCTTCTTATTAATTTTCAGGACGACAGTATCTCCTTGTATAGTTGCAGATAAATTCACTCACTTCAGGGTCTTTTTGGGTCATTGACTTTCATAAAATTCTGGTTGACACTTTATTCAACGGTGTCTCTCAAAGCAGGTGCATTTTTTGATAAATGCCGTCTACATTAGGTTGTATTGCCGTGCCAATTACTTTAGCGTATAATGCTGACAATCAGGCTGTTCTTCCCTTCACCCTCTCCAGTGGTATCTTTGTACCGATTAAGGGCTGTAAAGTCCCTTTATCGCCTGATCTGCAGCGTTCTCTCCTTTTCATTAAGCGTTGTCTGCTGCACTGTGGGGTGGGGGGTATTTTCAAATCAATCTTCTCCCAACCTTCAAGACCGGACACTCGGCGAACCTACTCCTGACGGCTTCCTGCTTTCACCGCAACCGAACCATTCAAATTAATCAGCCCTCTAAAAGGTCTATTTGTCCCATACGTTTTACGGCCAGTCAGAACCATATACTTAGTTTTTGTGGTATTTATTTCTAGGCCCCCATTCAAACAAAAATCTTCAAACCGCTTCAGTGCTTGCTGGAGTCCACTCGGGGTCTTTGAGATGATGAGAGTGTCGTCCGCGAACATGAGGATCGGGACCTGCTCACCGGACATCGCAGGGGCATCGGTCGGGACCAGGGAGAGGAAATCTGCAACCCCATTCACGAAGAGCGAGAATAAGGTGGGCGCCATGACGCAACCCTGCCTCACTCCACGCTCCACCGGAAAGAGCTCATAACCTCCCCTGGGAACCCCACCGTACCCGAGCGAAGGTATCCTCATGCAGGCGGACAATCAAACTCAACAATTCAGGTGCCATCCCCAGGTCCGCTAGTACTTTCCATAGTATATTACGAGGGACCAGGTCAAAAGCCGCTTTTAGGTCAACAAAAACGGCAAACAAATTACCCTTTTCCAGGACCACGGTACGCCAGTATAGCATAATAAACCGGAAGACCTGGTCTATGGTACTTGTTTTTGGGCGGAAACCAGCCTGGAGGTGACATAAAATATTGTCATTATCCATCCAGGACTGAATTCTGCCCAAAACCAGCCGTCCCATGAGTTTTTGTAAGCAGTCAATTAGACTTATTGGTCTATAATTGGCTGCAAGTGACTTGTCACCCTTTTTATACACCGGCACAATTTCTGCCCCTTTCCATGAGATGGGCACTTCCATCCCTTGGGCTATGGCGTTTCCCACATACAAAATATATAATTGCCAGCGCCCTCTGTTGTTCAGAAATAGATCAGCGGGGACACAATCCATGCCGTTAGCACGACCCTCAGTGACTTGGTCCAATACCCTATCCACATCATTCAAGGAGAAGATAGGTTCCTTGTACACGATATGGACATAGGGTACTTCGCTATTACCAGTGGCACTAGCAGCATAATGGGGCTTGAAATAGTCGACCCAAGAATTGCGGTCAACATTATTATGAGGGCTCTCTCGGTGTCCTCCCCTATCCATTTAAAGATTTCCCAAAAAAGTTTGGGATTCTTTGCAGAGCACGCCACTTTCAAATCCTGCCACAGGCCCTCTTCCCAGTCCCTTTTAGCAGCAAGTTGCTTAAGCCTGTAGTTCGCACGAGCCAGTCTTAATGCACCCATATCTTTAGACTTTAGGGCTACACCCAAATCCCTCCTAGCTTGGCGACAGGAGCTATTATACCAGCTCTCTGGTTTTTTCACTGGGATTCTACTTTTTCTTAAACTAGGTTACAGAAGTATGATTTCAGTTTAGTAAAGAGCCTATTGTGTGCCCCAGTAAAAGATAAGGGGGAGAGCCTTTCAATGTAACGTCCTCTATAGCCTTAAAGGCCCCTTCCAGGTCTCCCTGGATGAAACTAATTATTTCCTGATGTTCTGCGACTTGGCACCATTTAAGGTGTCGCTCATCGTTTGCCATGACTAAATCCGGATAACAATGCCCTTGATGAACATCAGCCCCTGTATGAATGCCCAAATTAAACTTTGCACTCAGAGGGTTATGGTCACTTTCAATACGTGACACAACCTCCATATCGAGGAGAGTTGACCACAACTTGAGAGGGACAAGAAAATAGTCAATGCTGCTTGCCCTAGCACCAGTGTCAAAAGTTTCCTTTCCCATTTTATCTGAGAGTGTGCACCCGTTGGCAGCCCTCAAATCGTTTTCCAAACAGAAGCCCTTTAACTGGATAGCGTCCTCCTCCTCTGTCAAATGGATATCGTCCAAACCAAGGGGCTCAAAAGTGGTATTGAAGTCACCAGCAATCAATGACAATATGTTGTTTGGAGAAGTCTGTAGTAATGTATCAAGTTTAGCTACAACTTCCGATTTCTTACCACCTTGAAGCCCCCTAGCATAAACATTAAAAATGTTGTTTTCTAAATTTGCATAAAAACTAAATCTAACACCAAGAATATCATCACATACAATAGGGAGCAACTGGGTTTTACATTTTAGGAACTGCTTGACCCATGTAACGAAACCCCCCATAGGACGCCCTTTAGATTTTTTTACAGCAGGGACAAAGAAGTTCAAATAGCCAACTCTAAACATTGGTTCAACTGCCCAAACTTCTTGAAACAAACAAATGTCAAAGTGGTCAATGAAGTCTGCCCAAGCCTGAGAATTAAGTTTCGCCCCAAACCTGCCACATTCCAAGAAACTAGCGATGTCCGGCATGGTGGTCTATCTGATAATGTGGCCAGTTTGCCCCGTATGGGTTGTCCCCCTAAAGCAGAATGTATATTATACTGTCTGTTCAAGGACTGATCTACCTCCGGAGCCTCAAGGATAATATCACATGTGGTGCTTTGCCCAGCCTCAACCAACCCTTCATCTTTACTACACTGGACGGGCACATTCCCTTTCCCAGTCTCCATCCCCTCCCTTCCATCCCCTCCCCTACTACCCAGAATGGACTTCTGTTGTTCATACTGTCAATCACAGTCCCCTAGCCCGACAGGGTATGAAATCTGTTGAACAGCCTTATGTTCCCTAAGGGGCAAAAATTAGATACAGACCCCATAGAAAACAAATCCCTCTCAAAGGAAACTGGAATAGGGGGGGCATAGAAATAAGCTAAGGGTAGAACTTGTATCCCATTGGACATATCATTATGAGACAATTACAGATGAAGTTAACACACATCTCACATCTAGTCTCTAAAATTAATAACGATACAGTCTCCTGCAACCGTCTTACATCCTTTGCCTATCCAGTTGACTCTCCTAACACCCATGATTTCAGCTCGCATGTTCACTGGCAAAGGGCGGTATTTATTTAGCCAGAAAATGCATTTATGCTTTAAATCTTGGTATGATTCTCATTTCCCACGGGCTAGTGGGGGGACCCCTACCAAAACTACCACAAAAGGGGTTGATTGGGGAGGGAGGTCAATATAAGGTAGGGGAGACTCGCTATAGGCTCTGGTTGAGGCAGGTCAATTTGGCTGTTTATCCTTCAACTTAGCTCCATTGCCCAAAGTTCTCTCTTTGTTCAATGGCTTCACTCCCACCCCTTTGTGATAAAGTACTGGGGAAGTAACTGCCCGTGACAAGGTGGTTTGTGGTTATCAACAGCCAAAATAGGCCTTGCAATCTGGCTTAACCCGGTATCACTGTTAGAGTTAGATGGACCATTGGCTACAGTAGATTTTGGCCTTGGAATATGGATGCCACGGCTTGGTCCTGCCTGTTTCTGAGCTGATGCCAAAGAAAGTTCAAGGCACACGAGTCTGTTTTCAATGGAATCCAGCCGTTCATGCAATGGGTGACATATTTTCTTAAAGGTGCCTTCCAGTCTTTTCCAGAAAGAAGGACCCAAGTCCGTGTATGGTTCCTCCCCCCTATTGTCCAAACAGCTTCCCTGCCCACTTCTGTCAACCCCATCCAATTGTACGGGGGTGGTTGGTGACATCACTACTGGGTCATCAGGTGGAGCATTGCTTTTGCAAGATCTTGCTTTTTTCCCCCCAGCATTGGTTTGAGGACCAGGGTGTTTCCTTTTTGTTTGCTCCCTCCCCTTTGGCTGGACCATAATGGCTTTAACTTGACCAGCAGATCGAGTCTTAATTTCAGGAGATGGATCTCTAACTATGATGCTGCTGGGCACTCCTTCTCTTGGGGAGTTGTCATTTATAATCATAATCGCTTCTGATTGGGGTGGGGAAGAGGTTACCACTCCTGAGGGAGGAAGCGAGCCCTGCGAGTTAGATTCTAAGTGGGTCGGTGATCTGGCATGTGCCAGGGGGCCCAGTGAAGACCTTTTATCGAAGGATGTGTCCAAGGATAGTCTTTTTTCTGTGAGTTCTACGTCCTTGGCAAGTGCAGTTGATACCCTTATAAGAAAATTGTCAAGAGTTCCTAATAGTGAACCACCAGTTGATTTCCTACAGCTAGGATCACCATCTTGTAAGGTAGCCATCCTTTCAGTACCTTGTGTAATACTCAATTCGGTATCAAATGAATTCCAATATGACACTGACCTTGTTTATGCTGTGGCAGGTGTCAGAGGGGTGGCCCGTCCCATCCTTATACGGCCTTGAACGGGACCGCCCTTGGCCCGGGGTTCGCCCGGCACGTCCCGTGAAGCGGGCCCCTGCGCCTGCTTTATGCACCTCCTGGTGCGGGTGCGGCGTCTGCGGTGCGCGCCGCCGCTGTGCCTGCCGGGGGTTGTGGTCCCGGGGCGGTGGCGCGGAGAATGGCGTTTGCTGACTCTTGGCCGGTGGCGGCGTTCGATGCTGCCCTCTGGACTCTTGGCGGTGGCGGCGTCCCAAACAGGGAAGTTTTATGGCAGTTTCCCCCTGATGAGAGTCATTAGTCTTGGGTTTTCCAGTGCCAGCGACTGATTGCTAACGATGTCCTGTTGTTAATGTCTGATAATAACGTGTAAACGAAAAGTAAGTTCAGAACCGGAAACGGAGTCCTGCTGACGTGGAGGGTGAGATGTCCAGATTGCTCCTGGTCATGCAAATCAGTCTTGATGCTCATCCAGTAGGAATAGTCCAGCTGGTCGGGGGGCCCCCACCTTGTACTTTGCAGGGGGGCCCACTCAAGTTTGGTTATGCCACTGGCAGGCACCCTTGCACCATAGTGCAAGTGTGACAATGTTACAGGCAGGATAGATTTTGTGCAGGATTGGACACCTTTCTCCACAAAAACAATCTTTAGAGGCATTTCTATGTGTGCTGCATAATGTAACACATCTAGAAAGAGGAAATACAGAGGAGAAAGAAAGATATTTCTCAATGTTACACCTCACTCGAGAGGGCATAATATTTTGACTCATTCCCAGGTTTAAAAGTCTTTGTAAATTTGGGAATACCCCACAGTTCATGAGAGGATGCATGGGAATGGCCATGTTAACATAACACAGTTAAACAGCTTCTTTGCATTACATTTGTTTACAAAGCCACACAATGCCATGCAAATCAGGCCTTGTGCGGCTTTGTAAATATTAGTATAACCTTTGCGTTGCCCTTGGGTCGCCTTGCATGATACAAGGATAATGTAAAAGCTTTATAAATATGGGTCTTGGTGTTTGGGAATGAACTATAAGAAGGAGAGCTCTATGCCCTAAAAATTGTCAACTGTAAAGCAGCCAGTCAAGCTGTGCGTAGAGTAGAAGCTCTACAAGACTTCTGCCTGTGACCAGGACCAAAAACTATGACCTGCCAGTCTCCCATCTGGGTGAGGGGACATCATCCATGGGCATCCAAGACTACTAAGCATGGGCGAATTTTGAGAATCTGGCGTTCGCGAATTTGCGTATTTGCGAATTCAAAATCCGCAAAATCCGCGAACTGTGTTCGCAAGTGTTTCTGCAAGTTCGTGAGGGTTTTGTACCAGTTCGCAATTGCGAACTTACTTGTCGGCTCGCAACGGTCGTGACTTTGTTGTTTCTACATCTGGTTCATCATCACAGGTTCACAGCACCCTCTGTTTCACCACTGCCACCCTCTGATTCATCACTGTAGATTATGGGGGGGGGTGGGGGGAAAGCAAGCACACCTGCCCTGCTTCAACTGACATGAATTAATTTGGGGTTGAATAATTTGTCACTGAATTTAAACTTCCTGTCTGGCACCTGCTTCCTTATCTGTGATTTGCTTTCTGTTGCAGTGCAATTTTTTCCCCAGGACCTTTGTGGCCTACTTGTAGCTATTCTATGAGCCTGCTGTGAGGGTCAGAGCAGGGTCATAGAATAGTTGCAAGTAGGCAACTGAACTCTGGAGGGGCCCCTCAGGAAGCCCTACAGGGAATGGTTACTAATGATGAGTTTGAACTTTTGCACCTGCTGAGTGCTTTCAGTTTTGCAAAACTTGTTTTTCTGGGGGGCACTTCCTTCCTCCCACCCCCCAAAATGGACTCCTTGCAAAAAAAAGTGCAGGCAAATGTCAACCTGAGGAGTTATTCTGATAAAAAATCATTGTTTTCAGAAGGTTTATGCTGCTTGCTGGTGGATTTCTTGTGCAGAATTGCAAATTTTGTAATTTCGTGAGTGCGCTGCCCGCCGCATCTACATGTTCGAAATTGTGACCTCTCGCGATGCGTCGCCAAAATCCCACGGGATCCCGCAGCAAGATCCAAAATGGCGCAGCACTCGCGAAATATCGAGAAAAACAACTCGGCAAGCGCTGAATGACGGTAAGTGAACGCCGCACGCCGCACGCCGCAATATTGTATCACCAAGCAAAAAAATCCGCTGCATGCGAATTTGCGGATTTTCGGTAAATTTGCAAGAGTTCGCGGATTGCGAATTTACCGAAAATCCGCAAAATCCGCGAGCGGAACGGATTTTTTACCCATGCTTAAAGACTACCTATACGTGGGGCCTGGAGCATCACTTCCTGTCTGCTTGCCAAGACTAGTGCGCCCAATGAGGAAGAGGAGAGCTCTAGAGGGAGCTAGATTGAATGGGAGATTCTGAAGAGGGATCCCAGCAGTGATGTGTGAGGAGACAGCTCCTGCACCGATCGGTTAATCGCCTGTGTGCTTGTTCTAATTGTCAACCCAGTATGCCAGAAGAGAAGAGATGAAAACGCTGTGAAGTTAGCCATCGTTAGCATCACTGCTGTGAGGATTGGTCGTACCTCTTGTGCGGAGGGAAGCCGACAATCCCCTTGTGCCAAGTGGGGCCACTGAGAAGAATACAGTCCTGCTGATCAGGCTGTAGCCCCTGTTAGGAGGAAAGTTAGTTAACCCCAATCTTCAGTGCGCTTCTGTCACCTCAGATCTATATCCATTAATTATTCTGTAAGACTTTTGTGCTGCTGCCAAGGATGCAAAAAAAATGCAACACCTCTACATTATCTGATGATATGGGATCCATGCCTCTTTCCATACCTAGATCCCTACTCCTTTCCATCCACCAACTCTTCCATATGTCCTGGCCAGACCTGTAAGCCCTAAAAGTTCCTGGAGCCAATGAAGCTTTGAAGTAGCATATCCATTGCCTAGGCCTCCGGATCCGGCCTGAACCTGAAAAATGTATCCAACTTTGGAGGCAAAGAGATCTATACCAAAAGGTCCCCATACTTTCCTCAAAGGCTTCAACACATAGAAATCTAAACTTCAGTAGCTGTTGTCTAACATATTTCTCGAATATCAGTTCAACACTATTTTGGTTGACCTTGGCAAGTGCTCTGCTATCAGTGATATTTCTTATTTGAGACAAAACTACCACATGGTCTACAATAACTCTGCCAATGGGTTTCACATTGTCTCTCCTAATTTGTTGGCCTATGTGACCCAGTCAAATTGTTCATATGAAGGAGAATTTCACACTTTACTCTGCCCTTTCCAGACTTTTTATTGCAATGGAGCTTGCAAAAAGCTCTAGATTATTTAGGCAAATTGAGGACTCTCTCCTGGCCCGTCATCCCCCAGTCCAAAAGGTGTCACACCTTGTTCCCTATGCCCATAGACTTGCATTTGACTCTAATACAAGATCTGGGGATGAACAGAAAATTGATCACCCGTTCCAGGTATCCACATGTGCTAGCCATCAAGACACCTCTGATTTGGATTTCTGGTCCAGTGGAAGCATTTGTGAGTAACTCTGACCTCCTTGCAGATGGCTTATATTTAGCCTCTGGCGTTCCCTATAATAAAGGTATCCTGGAAATATTTCCTAGATGGACGAAGACAACAGGCCTACCGCCCATGACAAATGTCTCAAAGAAATGTACATCTGGACCAGCAATGCCCTTAACCCCTTCCTGAATTCCTTCAGCTTTGCTTCTGGAAGCATCAACATCCCTCTTTCTGAGTGTACCAGAAAACCCAAAAAGTCCATGCACTTGATTGGTTTAGATCCAGTTTCTCCTCAATAATTTTGAACCCCAAATTTTGAATCAGGTTTGCCGTCTTCTATAATTGATCTAACAGAAGCCTCTTTTCTTGATTCAACAAAATCATGTTGTCTACGTTCTCTAGCAGGTTCCTGGGACCTGAGAAATGCTTGGATTGGCTTCAACAGTTTGGTGAAACACCAAGGTCTAAAGACAGGCCGAAAGGAAGGGACTCAAACCTGTACAAGCCTTTTGCCAATTGAACTGAAGATGCTTTCTCTCTTTGTGAAAAATTGTAACTATTGAAAATCAGTTTTTTAAATCTAAGCACACCATCCATTCTTCAACAAGTTGAATATCTCTTAAGCAAATTACCATTTCCATCTTGAAACATTGGTAAAACACAAAATGATTCAAATCCCTCAGGTTAATCACTGGCCTGGACTTTTACTTTTTCTTGGACCATGCAAATATTGCTGACAAGCCCTCTTGCATGCCTGGAGCTGTGCTCTGTTTCTCCCTTTATAAGAAGCCCCTAGAGTTCTGCAGATATCAAATTCAATATTGCCTCATACCTCGCCTTTTGTTGTGTTAGATATCAAGTTCTACCCTTCATGAGAAAGCCTCCTTGGACATGGGAGTCTGTTCTGAAAAGACGCCACATAAAAGTCTATCTAAAGTCACTTCACTATTTCAAGAACCCATGGATCTCTGGAACTATTTTCCCATTCCTGTAAAAAAAGATCCAGTCTGCCCCCAAGTTTTGTAAAGGAGAGAGAGCAAACCCTTACATTGCACCCTCTCTCCCCTTTATTGACAGTGTTAATATTGCCAAAGTCTATGTCAATATGAATAAAAATACATTCATGTATAAAAACGAAATTGCATCTTTAATGACAAATTCGCCCGTTGTGAACACCACATCAACCTGGCTCAGAAATACATGGTTAGGCCAGCCCTGAGACACAGGTCTGAGGTTACTGATTGACAGATCACGTGTGGTAGTGCTTTGCAAGCATACAAATACGCAAACAGGAAATCTAGGCTCAATCCCACAGATAGGAGCGCAATTCCACAATTGTCCGGGGAGGTTGGACCCAATGAATGGAACATGGACAGAGGGGTGCGAGCATTCCCAAAATACCCTAAAGTCAGGTGCCATATGAAGTTAGGAACACTTAGTCAATCAGAACACCGCACACACAGTACACGCAGTGATCACGCGCTCCCCACACCCGACATCTGGGCACGTTACCCACTGGCCGCATTGTGTCCACGCAGAGTCAAGGCCCACTTAATTCGTCATCCAATTCCTTAATTTATGGCTCCAAAGACAGAGGTACACATTCCTTACACAAAAGATCGCCAGACACATTTTATTACATTAATGAACATTATAAATGCCTATGTTAGACCGGTAGAAAAGTATGTGGCATTTGGCAAATTAGGGAGAAGCATAAAAAGATAACCGGAGTGCACTGCCACTGAAATTACCTACTTTATATGTTCTAGCTGAGAAGTCTCAAGGCAGTTTTGGAGTCGATCCCGCAGAAGTCACCATTTGTCAATAGCCAGCACGCTAGAAAAGTTGAATATTTATATTTATTGTATTTATTGTCAGAGTAGACATTTCAATCTTATTTTTTAGCCTAAAAGGTATCTGAAAAAAGAAAGAGGTGTTCATCACTTGGACCGCTGGGTGTAACCCAGATGGTATGAGCTTTCTGCTGTGTGGGACACTATTGGTATGCTTGAACCGCTGGGTGTTACATAGGTGGTACACTTAGCCCCTGGGTGTGGTACAGTGTGTGATTAGGACATTTAAGGGATAAGATTTGGACCTGGGAGATTAGGTGGACCTTTTCTTTGGCCAAGAGGGGACTGTGGTTCTCTAGTTATTCCTTCTTTCCTCTAACTATAGTTATTGTCTTTGTCCCAGAGCCGATATTGACACACTAAAACGCTCACTTAGTCCTGTAAACCGCACAGATCTTCCCCTGGTCACAGGATAGCATGCGCCAGGTACGACTGGGCATTGAACACTACTCCCTTCACAGAGTTTGCAGAGTTTTTCGCACTCCACGCACCTTGAGCGAGGAAAATCCAACACTAGACTGCTTTCCAGCAAGATTTCTCAATGTGTATCAGAAGACTTTGAGTAGTAGTGTTCCCTAAAACAAGAGAAACGTCCGCACATTCAAAGAACAAATTTGTGTATGTATAGTATCAACAATTGCTGTCAAGAAGTCTGAATTTGGGTGCTCAATTTACCCTTAATACACCAACTATACAGTGGCATTGTCTGCACACGAAGTGTGCACCAAATGAACACAACCAATAAGGGTTGTAACAGCATACCTTTCGTTATAGTATTAATATCCTATTATAATCAATGTAGTTACATTAGACCAGAACATATAGTCAAAGTATATTTTTATATAAAGGGATCCAAGACATGCGATGATCTTGATATTCTTTTATTCAAAATACTTCATTAAAAGTTCCCAGCACACAGCTTGCCAACACGTGTTTCTTCCTACAAAGACTTTCTCAAGGCAGCAAAACTAAATGTAATGTGCGTCCAAGTGTCCCGATGATTGGATTCAGTCTCCAATGTCACTTGAGTGGTGTACAATGTCACCATGCAGTCTCTATTTATAAAACAATCAATATTAATTCAATTGGTGTGTAATCCAATCCGTGATCCCGAAATATCGTTAAGAACTGTTACACGAGTAGTGCAGGAGTTAGATATCTGTGGACTAATATGACCCACGTTTCCAACTAGTACATGGAATAGACGATAATGCTCCAGTATATTTTGTATTCCTGTAGTAAACTCTTAAACAGGTCGCCTGATGTAAAAAGCCACCCAACGTGAGTGTTATACCCCACAATTCAATAGGTCATGACCATAGTACGTCCTGACCTAATCCATAATAGCACTCCGAGAGACGGTATAACCCTCCTATTCAACTCGGGCTGCCGATTTCTCAATGTGAGCAGTCGCTGATGGTCGCTATTGCTGGCGTTGAGAAGCCTTCCATTCGCATTGATGAAGCTGCCGCAAGAGTAGAACTCCTACTCAAGCAGCAGAAAGAAGTTGTGCCCTCTTGCGCTGCGCATGATGCCACTGATTTTACAGCGCGTGGCAAACACCTGCCGTTGGAAATCAGCGCAAATGGCACAAGGTAAAACACTCCTCTGTTTGTGGAACTCCGCATAGCTTGAACTCCGCCCAGGCCTGGCGCAAGGAGAGTGGTAAGAATTTTTTTTTGACAGAGTAATTTTTTCTCTTTCAGTTTCAATCATGATACAGATATTCGCTTAGCCCCTGGGTGTGATACAGGGTGCAATTGTTGATGTGAGATGTATGCGTGATGTTGTGGTGCTCTTAAATTACTGCAAATTTTGTTTGTCCTAAGTATTCTGTTTTTGTTGATTAGTCAATGTTTCATATGAAGATGCTGCTATTTTTCACCAACCGCAATTGATGCTAGGAGTCAATATCATTCAGATGCTGTTTTTATGAACAAATTGCACTTTTACACCCGCCTCGTACTGTCAACCACTAGCCCATCAGAGGAAGAACCAGTAGTCATGGCCCTTGTGATCAATATACCATACGACTTTGTAATAGACACAGGAGTGGCAAGTTATGCCTAATGGAAGGGGTGGTTCTTTTATCGAAATATACCATGGTTATACAGGGATTCTACGGTACAGTGTTAATTATCCCCTTCACAAAACCCCTTGAACTAAAGGTAGCAGGGATTTGGTGAGAGGACATATATATATTTCCCCTCATCCTCAACAAATCTATTAGGATGAGATCTGCTCGCCAAACTGAGAGTGACCATGGTCTACTCTTCCTCAGGGGCTCCTGCCCTAGGATCGGTACACTGAAACACCCCCTCGTCACAAGTATACCAGCAAAGGCACCATCTACCAACCAGACCACCTTCACTGAGCCAACTTTAGCATACATGAGAGGACTCCTGGGTTTAGGTGAACTCATCTGAATGAGTAGGTATGTTGCATTAACCGCCTCCTAGTTGAGACAGGTAAACGGACAAAAACATTTGCAACAAATCAAGCAGTTAAGGAGGAAGCGAGTTGCGATTATGCTATATACTCGTCCACTGGGTCCCCTGGAACTGAGCGAGAACAGGGGGTAAGACATGTGGGTACAATGGCTGAAACAGCTAACCTTAAGAAACTTTGAGATCAGGCAACACTGCCACCACTGCTCCTCTGCGCGCCTGTGTGCAGCAGAGTCAAGGTTGCCTGGTGCAATGGGGGTGCACCTGCCCTGCCTAAGGACCCCTCTCAGCTATCAAGTATGATTCCTGAATGCTTAGCTACCATAAAGAATGGTGCACACAAGGAAGACAGAAACCCACTGCGAGAAGATTTCCCAGCTGATTGCAGGAAAAGGAAGGCTGTGTATGAGAAGTTCAGGCAAGAACACATCAACCCTATTTGGTGACTCACGAGGACAATCCCCAAATAAGGGTAAACCCAGAGAGACACTGCCAAATTGGTAAAAAACTAATTGAAAAATACAGTCTTTGAGGGGGCCGCGTTGACCACGAACATGCAAATGGCATCAGTCATTAACGGGGCTCTACCGCAAACCCCCAGAGTGATTCAACCTAGCTATAGCGGCAGAAGCCAGGGAGATTGACATCAACTAGACCTTAGGGAATGTTACTAGTACCCTTTGACACAAAGTTAGGGATCCCGAGTGGGAATCCTAGGAGGGTAGTGAGGTCCTCAATGAAGAGGATTAAAGGCATACGTCCTCACTGACATATACTTAACTAGCAGCCCGTCCCGACGTTGTCCGGGTATGAATTGCTGCCGGACAGTAGTATATTGTTTTGTAGGATTTCGTTTTGATAGCATTTCTTATCTGTGACAGGCCTGTGAAATGCTCCGATTCACAGTGCACTGCTGATGCACTTAAGAGTGCGCATTCAGTAGTGTGTGAACTCAAGTTTCCCTACTTTATTTTTCCTTGCAATATTATATAGAGCAAACTCGACACCATGGCATGAGTACAATTTACATTACAGAAGAACACATTCATTTGTGGTAGGCACAGGGAGACAAAGCGATTTGCCTGGAATCACAGGATGTTGAGCTGATGCTGAGATTCGAACATAGCTCCCCAGCTCTAAAGTTCGCAATTCTAGAACTTGTGGCGGGAGGTGTGTCTCAAGGTGTGTCTCAAAGTGTATGTCGGTGCTGGCCATCAATGAGAGAGACCTGTGCATTTTTCAAATGGGTGGTGAAAAAATATGAGTGTGTTGCTGGAGATGTGGGCCGCCGTGCCACCAATGTACTTACCGGGGGAGGGTAAACACCAATTATTCCGCAACTTTCTTTCTGTATACCATGACTCCGCATACTTTCTTTACGAAAGTACCATGACTCTGCAATGCCATAATAACACATGGCATTACATTTTATATGCTTTTATCACACATACAATTACAACGAAATTCATTGTAAATGCATGAATGGTAAAAATATGTTTTTTTTTAATGTTTGGATAAGGTAAGTATGGGTATAGGGGTATATGTTTTGGGGTACTGAGGTATATGTTTTGGGGTGTTTGGGTACTTAAGGGTTAAGATATTGTTTTGGGTTATGGGGTACAGGGGTAGTTTTAGGGTTTAGAGATAGGTATGGGTTTTGGGGTATAGGGGTATTTTTTGGGTTCAGGGGTTGGTTGGGTTTTGGGGTAAAGGGGTATTTTAAGGGTTCAGGGCTAGGTTTGGGTTTTGGGGTACATGGTATTTTTAGGGCTCATGGGTGGGTTTAGGTTTTGGGGTACAGAATTATTTTTAGGGTCCAGGGCTAGGTTTGGGTTTTGGGGTACAGGGGTATTTTTAGGGTTCAGGGGTAGGATTGGGTTTTGGGGTACAGGGGTATTTTTAGGGTTCAGGGTAGGTTTGGGATTTGGGGTACAGGGGTATTTTAAGGGTTCAGGGCTAGGTTTGGGTTTTGGGGTACAGGGGTATTTTAGGGTTCAGAGGTAGTTTTGGGTTTTGGGGTACATTGGTATTTTTAGGGTTCAGGGCTAGGTTTGGGTTTTGGGCTACAGGGGTATTTTTAGGGTTCAGGGGTAGGTTGGGGTTTTGAGGTACAGGGGTATTTATAGGGTTCAGGACTAGGTTTGGGTTTTTGGGTACAAGGGTATTTTTATGGTTTAGGGATAGGTTTGGGTTTGGGGGTACAGGGTATATTTATAGAGTTAAGATGGGTTAGTGTTTAAAGGTGTTGGGGTATTTTGAGGAGTAAGGGTGGGTAATGATTATGGGGTGCAGGGGTATTTAAAGGGAGCAAGGTGGGATTAGCGCACGATATGAGACATGGAATGAAGGGCGGAACGTACCACACGCCCCCAGCATTTGTCACGCCCCCAGCATTTGTAATGCCCCGAGCACACACCCACAGCACAACGCAGACACGCCCACAAGGGACTACTTTGCTGGCATGGTTCTTTTACCTTTTAAACATATATGGTTGGCGTCTGTATAACCTTGGTCCTTCTGCTGCAACTGCTCTTTCCAACTCTGTATTGGGTGTTGTGATTGGTGCTGTGGTTCCGGAGATTACCCGCCTCAAAGGTTTGGGCTCTCTCTTTATTATATTAGTATGGATAACACAAAAGTTTCCCCTCTGGAACCTGGATAGCTCAGCTCCCCTGCCATGCAGGGGGAGCTGAGCTTGATAGTTCCTATGCATGGATGGAACTTTTGACGAATGTGTGACTATAAGGCCTCCCTCCCATGCCCCGTGGGAGCAGGTGCCCTTCTTATAATCGGGTAATTTCCTTGTGATTTTGAGGCAAGTACATGCCTTTCTGTAATTCTCCCACATTCAAACTGCATTCACACATCATTCACGTCTAAGGGGAATGCCTTCATGACTATCCACCCTGATGAAAGCCCAGGACATCACATAGGCCGATAGGAAAGGGCTGAAACTTTTGTGTTTTAGGGTCATAGGACCATTACATCATTTAGCCCTATACACAATGATTTAATCTTGCCTCACACCCTACGATTAAAGGATGCCTTTGAGGTGAGTGACACATTTTATCTTTAAAGTTAAGCCCTCATACACCCATTCTTCATAAGTGCTCTCTGGAATATGGTCGAGCTCACCCGCCCTTTAGGCGATGAAGCATGCCACTACTAGAGTTAGTGACTGGTGTATAAAGAAAAGGGTCTCTTTTACTTCACACCAAAGTAGTGGGTGTGTTACCACCCGGCGTACTGCCCCTCCTTTTGGTCACTGTTTACAAAGAAGCCATCCTGGTTCCTGAGGAGATACGTTTGTCTTCTTGATTGTTACTATTTTCACAAATGGGCCACCTGACAGAACAATGGCAGTTAAAAGCATACCACAAACAGAAATCGAGTCAGCCACCACAAAGTCATACCCCCCAGAATCAAGCTAAGGTAAACCTGAAGAGGTAGGTCTTGAAATCAATCCTGAATTGAGGCAGTGAAGGTGATTGCCTGAGATGTTGAGGTAGATAGTTCCAGGTCTTTGCAGTGAGGTTGAACAAGGATCTTTCTCTGGCCGAGATGTTCCAGATCTTTGGGATAGTTTCCAGGGCCAGTTGGGTGGAGCAGAGATATCTGGTGGGTGTGTAGAACGAGTGGCGGTGATTGAGGTACTCAGGTCCAGGGGAGGGGTTTGTAGTTGTGTGTGAGGAGCTTAAATGTGGTTCTTTTGTTGATCAGAAGCCAGTGACGGTCTCTCAGGTGATTGGAGATGTGGTGGGGGAGGTCCAGGATAAGTCTGGCAGAACTGTTCTGGATGCTTTGTAATTTCTTTTGGAGTGCTTGGGTGGCGCTGGCGTAGAGTGAATTGACATAGTCCAGCTTGCTGCTGACAAGCACTGGGTGACCATTCTCCTGGACTCAGTGGGGATCCACTTGAGGAACCTCAAAAGCAGGCAGAGGCTATGGAAGCAGGAGGATGAGACAGCGTTGATTTAGTGGTTCATTGCGAGCCGAGGATGATGCTGAGGTTACATGCATGGTTAGTCGATGTAGAGGGTTCCGAGTGCTAAGGGCCACCAGCAGTTGTCCCAGGCAGAGGGAGTGGAACCCAGGATGAGGACTTCGGTTTTGTCCGAGTTGAGTTTGAGGCAGCTGTCCTTCATCCAGGCGGTGACTGCCTTCATCCCGTTGTGAAAGTTACTCTTACTGGCTATAGGTTCCTTGGTGAGTGAGAGAATCAGCTGGGTGTCATTGTTGTAGGAGACCATGTTGAGTCTGTGGATTCTGATGATGGCTGCAAGTGGTGCCATGTAGATGTTGAAGAGGGTGGGGCTCAGAGTGGAGACCTGAGGAACTCCACAGCTTATCTGCATAGGTTCTGAGGAGAACAGAGGGAGCTTGACTCTCTGGGTTCAGCCAATGAGGAAGGAGAGTATCTACACTAAGGCTTTGCAGCGTATGCCGGTGTTGTGGAGTCTTGTGCAGAGGGTGTGGTGGGAGTTAGTGTCAAAGGCAACAGCGAGTTCGAGGAGGGTGAAACTGGATGTGGTCTAGGTGCAGGCAGGCGCAGATGGGCTTGCCTTTGGCATGCCTACGGCACGGCCACAGCTGCCCCCACTAAGTAGTGGTAGGGAGGTGGTCAGCTGGGAGGAAGGAGGTGCAATGACGCTGGAAGGTGGCTGGCCACAGGGACAGAGCAGCGGCAAGGGCGGGATGAAGAGAGGCACAGAATAAGGGGAAAAAGAGAAACACAGAAGAAAAATAAAGAATGAAAAAGGTTAGAAAAGCAGAACAAGAGATGAGAAGGAACAGGAAAGCATAGACAGACTCACCTCTGTACCACCAGGGATGAGGCGGATGAGGGCCTTGAATTCAAGACCTGGAGTGCAGAGCTGCAAGGCGTGGGAGAAATGGATGCTGACAAATGTCAGTGAAGTCGATCCTTCACCTTGCAGCAGCTGCCATTAAGCAATGGTAGAGAGGTGGGAGGGTTGGTCAGCTGGAAGGCGGGAAGCGGCGCTTGAATAGGATGAGCCCAAAGGGCAGAGCAGCAGCAAGGGGGGCGGGGGGGTGAAAAGTGGCACAGAATGAAGGAAAAAAGAGAAAAACAGAAGAAAAACAGAGAACTAAAAAGGTTAGAAAAGCAGAACAAGAGATGGGAAGGAGCAGGAAAGCAGAGATAGAATCTACACTGGACCACCAGGGGTTAGGCGTAGGCAGGAGCCTCTGGGTGCATAAGGGCCTTGAACTCGAGAGCTGGAGCACAAAGGGGCAACAGCTACCAGGTGGAGCTGCAGGGTGGAGGAGCAACACACGCTGACAAGGTCCGGGAGGTCACTCCTTAACCGCACAGCAGCTGAAATAAATAGTGGTAGGGAGGAGGGAGGGGCTGGGTAGCTGGGAGATGGGAAGCAGCACTGGAAGTGGGCAGGCCACAAAGACAGAGGTGCACATTCCCTACCAAAAAAGGATAGCTGGAAACATCTTATTACATGCAATGAACTGTATAAAGTCTGTGTTAGACTGATTTTAAAATGAGACAGTCCTCATACCCTATGCCTGTGACTGAGCTCTCGGCCGCATTGTTTAATTAAACAAACTGTTCTTGTTTTGCCAAACACCTCTTATCTCTTAATTTTTGAAGGTATTTCATGCTCGGGCAACAAAAGCTAGAATATACAAAGCCAAAGCATCTTCCCCTTGTTTTTGTTGGGAAGAACACTAGCCTCATGTCCTTGAACTGGTGCTTGTAATGGTGGTTGAAGTATGGCAGCAAAGCAACCCCTGAATCTTAGTCCGGCTGATCAGCTTCACTCCTCCAGCGGAGTTTGCAGAGTTTTGCCAACTCTGCACTCTGCTGGGAGCATGAAGTTAGGCAAAAAAACTTTGATTCCGCCCTATAGTGAAGGTTCCCTATGCCACCCACCCCTACTAGAACAGACTAGAGCCGTGCAGTCAAGCCCAGCCTTGCACCTCTGTAATGAGAAGGACCTCTTAATCATATCCACCACATGGGAACGTCAGCTCCTACAAATGTCCATGTAACAAAGTAATGAGAGACGTGCAAATGTCATGAGTATGCCCCAAACCAGTGTAATGAGAACTTTTCATTCATAAACCCTCATGCAAAAAGCACTGTTCCTACTGGAGATTTCTATCAATCCTTGGACTGAAGCACGAATTTTGCATTGCCTGGGAAATCGGCTCATGGCAACTTACCCAACAGCTCCACAAACGGTCTATATACAACAGCGCTGCTCTGAAGGGCAGTACATGAAGAATGTCGTGAGAAGCAGTATGTTGGGGCAGGGTAGGCGGCTTCGGGGGTGCTTGAAGGGGCGGTTTGCTGATTTCCCGTGTACTGGAGAGGATGACTTGTACACAGCCTCCACCAGTGACAAGAGATGCAGTGCAGAGGGCATTGCGTGTAGCAGAGTCTGGTGACGGGAATTGAGGTGTTGGAGGCTGGGCAGAGAGAGCGCGGGAGTGGTGGACTCCAGACTATACAATGTGAGAGGGCCCATTTGACGGGCTTCCTATTTTTCTATGGTGTTGCATGTGGTTGACGGCAGTCAGAAGGCGCTTGCATGTCATATAATATTTCACATTCCCATGTAAGGGAGGGGACCGAGGCACAGTCACTGAGTGCTGTCACCACGGAGAAGAGACAGCAATCAGTGACTGTGCGCCACATCTATAGACTGCCTGCCCATCAGTGTGGTTAATTTATCCCTTCAGAGCCCACCATTCACATTCACTTGGTGAAAAAGTGTATTTCTCATTAGACTGCCCCCGATTTACACTGGTTTCAGATAGTCTAATGTAGTTTTTTTTTAAACACAGAGGCATCAGTATATCAGTCAGCAACGTTCCTTTAAAGGCTACTCATTTTGTACTCTGCCCCCACCCCATTCAAAGCAATCTATAAGACATCTGGGACAGTTCAATCTTACTGTCTCACTCAGATCTGATTAGTTGTGAACTAACCAGAAGTTTGTGGATGTGCATCGGTAAACATGCACACATTGCCTCTTCATCACGCAATCTGCGCACAGTCAAGCAGTGCATGCCGCTTACCTTGGGAGCTGTGCTTGTTGCCTGGAGAACTTGAGTAAATGTGTGGTCGCTGGCTCAGTAGGGAGAGGGGGTAAGGGGAAGACAGACCTTTGGAGGTAAGCGCTTCCCATGCTTCATGGTTGTGTGTCTACTCTGAAATTAATTATGTCAGTTTTAGGTATGGACGGAGTTGTGGTGGCAGGTGGTCGAGTTCTAAGGCGGAGAGGGACTCTACGAAATTCCACTGAGTTTATATGCAACTCTGTGGTATTCCTCTTAGTGCAACTCCGTGAACTCCGCCCACCCATACCTGAATCTACTAACCTTGGGAGAAACCCATCCAAATACTCTCACAAATGAAGACTGGGCTTCATGTAAAGGGAAAGCCTGAACAAAGCACCCTATCTCTTATATAAATTCATCACTAAAAAGAGACTCTTTGCATTCAATAAGACATCAGAAGTTTGTTAATTTGGTGGCAATACTAAACCCTATAATTGGAGAGACGAATTTAGCTTTCCCTAAGAAACAAATAGCCCTCTGGGTCCATTTAGAATTGATCTCGGTTCAAAGTGATTCCCCCATAGGCTTTGCATGCTGTGCTGAACACAATATTTTGGCCAACCGACCCAATGTGTCCAGATATTTATCCAGGCAAGAGGTCTTGGCTTTATCCATCCCTTTCCTAAAGTCCTTATCACCTTTACTTTAAAAAGTGACAACATTTGCATCAATTGAAAGGGTTAGCTCTATTTTATCAGAAATCGTAGGTCTAGGGCACTCAGCCCTCATTTTGGCTCTAGTAGCCTGATCCACCGGGATGTTAATTCTAGACCTAATGTAGCCATCAATAAATGATGGCAGGGACTACTCCTCAGAGTTTGGATCATGCAACAGAGTGGGGTCGAACATGGGGTTCCCTTCAGAATCCAAAATATACTCCTGAGGTTTATGAATCCCTACCTTTTCATTCACATCAGAAATATCATATTCAGTATAGCATGTATTATCATAGTACAAGTCATCTATGCACAACTCATCTACACAACCATATGGTCTTTTATAGTGACCTCTATTTGAACCCATGAATGAGTCATACCAACTGGATTCAGTTCACCTTGTAGAAATGAACAACCAACAACGATTTCATGCCCTTACCGTCCTCCTAATAACGTGTCTCATCATAGTGCAGGCGATCAATGCACAAGTCATCCACATCATTATATGATCTTTGACAGTAACCACCATCTCACCCCATGAAAGGGTCCACTTCATCTCACAGAATTGAACCACCACCAACAATGTCATGCTCTTCATCTCCATGCACCACCAGGTGTTTACTTTTTGATGTTTTTGCCCTCAATGGCATGGGAATTGAAATCTTGCTACTGAAATGCCTTAATCAGAGGCTAATTTTTTACAAGAAGAGGTAGGAGTCATAATAACACAAGCCTAACATCTCATGCCTTTACAACACGATTGTGACAACGACCGCCTTGTTAAAATGTGAACCCTTACATTGCAAGTCGTTTCAATGACTTGCTGTAGTGGGCGCACTGGTGTTGGATTTAGAATCCAACACCTTCCCTGCTGTTGCACAAATTGAAGTGCGAATAGTGAATTATACTATTCCTAAGTCCAGCGTGCCCCTTACAGTAAGCTATTGAAATGACTTGCGATGCAATAGTTAGTGTTGTAACAGCGTGGTTGTTGTAATGGCCGCTTTGTAAAGGCATGCGATGCAACACATGCAAAGTAAAAGTATATATTCGATCTGATTGGCTGCCACCACATCAACAACAATGTGGCAGGACTCGGGACTCAGTACAGAGAACTTAAAAAAACCTTATAAAAGATATAAGGGGGCAAGGTAGGGATGCGATGCCCCACTACACCTGGTGGTGGTTGGGCCCAGAGGAATTCCCCAGATGTCAAAAGATATATAAAAAAAATGTGGCCACACATTTCCAATGGATCCACAAATCCGCTGCAACATTAAAAAAAACGAGTGAGCTCAACACACGTCCCTCCTTCCTCCCAAGGGGAGAGTGACATGTAGACCCCCTCACTGAGATATGAACAAGCCCCCGGGACCAAAATCCCCTGGGGCCCTCTGTTAACGATAAGGAGTGGGCACAATGTCAACCTCCCCAAACCCTTACAAGCCCCATGGACCCCACCCCTCAGGATGCATTTTTTCCCCTGAGTTTTTGACAGGGGACCCAATCCCCTAAGCCTCTACTGGCCCTTTGTACCCTATCCTCAGGGCCCTGTAAATTATACAAAACAGGAAACATAATTTTAGGTGAACAGATTCACTGTCACTGGTGATGTAGGGTTCTCCGGAGCTGCTCTCTGCCTATATTTGTGGACTACTTAGAGTTTGGCACTCAAAGCCTCAAAGGGAATTATTTTGACTTATACTGTGTGCTCCCTTGTATCTGGACAAATCTGCATCCTCTGATGAGCGCTAACAAGAGTGAAACACATGTATCAAGTGTTGCTTTTATTTGTTCCAGGTTGGCTTGGAAGGTATTTTACCAAGCCAAAGTTGTACTACTGTGCCTTGAGTGGTACAAGTATTTTGTCATTTTTAGGTCTCGCCTGAGACAGCGCATGCTGTCTCTTCGAGACATTTAGTAAGTGGCTTTTCAAAGTGCTTCCAAAGGCTTTTGCAGGCCACCAGCATGCGGTTAAACGCGCGTGAACGTGCATGCACAGCTGCCATCTAGCATTTGTAATGGCTCATTAAGCCTTACAATGCTTCTCTATCCCCTCATTTCTCCCCCTTCCTCCTCGCCCGAGGCACCATCTGGAGTGTGATGACTCACTTTTGCCAGCTGCACGCGCACGGTCATTAAGTGCATCGCAATCGCGATCACTTTCACTTTTGGGCTGCACGGCCGCGGCCAATGCTTGTTTTTTTCTTCTTCTGCTTGCTACAGAAAAAAGCGGAGTTTGTGTGAGAAAGTTGGAGCCCAGACCCGGCATGCACCACGCCTGCCCTCTAGCTCATGCTGTTGGCAGGAGCTTTGGTCACCTTCACCTTGAAGGTATCGTGTTGCTTCCCACTCTGCCCTTTTGTTTTTTATTGCCTCTTATAGCTCACACCAATTAATGTCAGCTCATATTGGAATCCGTCTAATTTGGGTCTGGGTACTTAAGCTCCATACGCCCGCCAGGCTCTGTCCTCAGATACCTTCCCTAAAAACGCTGTGCGCTGCAATGGTGGGAAGGCTGTCACGTGACTGGCACAGAAGATGCAATCTAGGATTTTTCCCTAAGTGAACTAGAAAGGGTGATAGACTGGCACAGTAATTGCAGTAGAGTAGTAGTACAAAGGATTACAAGATTAAATAAGTGTTTTTTTCAATATCTCGATTAAACAATATTACACAACAAGCATTGGCATAGTTAATAGGTCTCGCTTTTGGGACCTTATAAGTATTTAGTTATGCAACAGTTGCATAACTAAATACCTATAAGGTCCCAAAAGTGAGACCTTTTGGCTATGCCAATGCTTGTTAATCTTTGTGTGGATTTCAATGTGGTAATCCTATGCTTAAAGACTCCTCTGTAAAAATGACAATCAGCTTTGTCCCTTTCTAGCTCAGCGTGGATGGCGCTGTGCTAATCCTATGCCTAAAACTTTGATAGGGAACGGAGGTTTGAGGTGAGCAGGTTCAGAGTGTCACTGGCGCTCTGGGTTACTCCATATAAAGGAGATACTCTGTGCCTAACTTGGGAACTACCCAGAGTTCCTTGCTTCCTATTTTGCATAATTTATATCGCACCCTAAGTCTGAAAGAGTATTATTTCTAAATATACTCACAGTGGAATAAATTTAAAAGTAAATGCACAGGAATAAAAGTACAGTTGAAATCAAAACCGAAAACAATTATCTTTCCACTATTAAATAAAGAAATACTTGTTTTACTCGTGCAAATCAAATTCAAATCATCTTTTAAAATCAGCACCAAAGCTGACGCCAGAATACAACCACCTCTATCCCGGACTCACTCAGACAGTGTGTTTTCGTACTCGACAATTAAACGAGCAGTACGGACACTTTGTATCCACTGTTCTTTGAGGAACAAGATTGTGGTTAAGCTTCTTATCCAGTGTGCCTCCCGCTTGCTACAATTCCTTCAAGAAATATCTAGTAAAACACATGCTAACTAAGCTCCCTATCCGCAACAATATAACTTCACCAGCTGGTCCTCTCTCTAGAAAACCCTTCCTCATCGCTACACCCAACATGGTTTCCCAGAAATAAACAGGTCCCACAAAATAAAGCAATGTGCTCTTTCTCCAAATAATGCCTCCCAGCACCAAGAAAAAAAATCTTATCTGAAACAGCAAGAAAGCAGGATTGGGATGCTGGGATTGGTGTTAATTATATTCTCCTTTTTAGGTGGAGCCTTCAAGACTTCTTGTATATACTTTAGTATATACTTATATATGTATGTACTTTGTGGGTCTGGAGCTCAGCCCTTAGACTTGTCTGCTTTCACTCAGGGACTTTTGTTTCTGTTCAACTGCCTCTATTTAACTGTCTTGATAGACAACGACCAGCAGAGGTCAGTAAAATACCAGAATCACTTTAGCATTCTCTAGATTCCAGTCCATAGAAATTGTCTTCCATGAGCACTAGTAGACAATATTATTTGTTTCAAATCTTGTATTTTCAGTGATATGACCACCAAAGGCCCTGATTTTATAATAAAAACAGAGCTTTGGACTATACCATTTACCGCTCAAAGACAATATTTCTCAACATGTGTTCCCATACCTGGTGTGTCAAGCAGTTAGGTGCTTACTTTCCCTCCATGTTAAATAACAGTAGGTGTTTCAGCACCCAGGCTAATGTGTTGCATTGCCAGTCAGATTACAGAAGTACTCCGGGATATAGCCACCTGAACTGAAGCTCAACAGAGAAGGGAGACACCTGATGGAAAGGGCCCACAATCAGAAGCTTGGAGGCATCACATTGTTCTTGCGGTACACTGCACCCTCCTAGTCATTATGGAGAGAGTTTTCATGCCTTGACTTCTGTGTGATAGCCTAATGTATTCAGGGGCAGTCATTTCGTTTTGCTTCCAGTACACACTTAGAAATTCATGATTTCTTAGTGAAAAAGGTTCAGGATTGGAGACAGTGAGGTGCTCACCCTAGCCGTACTAGGCAGCTCATTGGTATCGTACACAGGCAAGTCAAAATATTGCTTTCCCAAAAAATCTGTTAAGTTTTTTGATTTATTTTTGTATAGTTTAATTTTTTCTTCAAAAGGAAGCTGAAGGAAACAATCAGCAATGTAGCTATCATGCCCGAGTATTTTCACTCAGTTGGGAGGGTCATACAAGCGAAGGGGTAAGAATAAAACTCTCAGTGGTAAGAAAAGAAGGGCGTGAGAGGACTGAGGGGGTGAATATGATGGCGGGCGGATCGCCACCGCCCGACCGATTGCATTGCAAAGGCTTGTTCACCATGAGCCAGAGAGATTACAGAAGTACTCAGAGATATAGCCACCTGAACTGTACCTCAGCAGAGAAGGACGACACCTGATGGAAAGGGCACACAATCCGAAGCTTGGAGGCATCACATTGTACTTGCGGTACACTGCACCCTCCAAGTCATTATGGAGAGAGTTTTCGTGCCTTGACTTCTGTGTGATAGCCTAACATATTCGGGGGCAGTCATCTTGTTTTGCTTCCGGTAACTCCTGAAATTAGTGATTTCTAAGTGAAAAAGGTTCAGGATTGGAGACCACAAGGTGCTCAACCTAGCCGTCCTAGGCAGTTCATTGGTATCGTACACAGGCAAGTCAAAATATTGCTTTCCCAAAAGTTCTGTTATGTTTATTTTATTTTTTTTGTTTATTTTAATTTTTTCTTCAAAATGAAGCTGAAGGAAACAATCAGCAATATAGCTATCTTGCCCGAGTTTTTTCACTCAGTTGGGAGGGTCAAACAAGCAAAGGGAAAAAGAATAAAACCCTCAGTGGTTAGAAAAAAAGGGTGTGAGAGGACTGGGGGTGATTATGATGGCAGGCCGCCCGCCATCACAACTTCATTTGCCCCCGTCATATTACCATGGCGGGGGTACCGCAGCAGACGGAAAGTCCATCCAACGCTTTTAGGCAGGTCGGCAATCGTTACAATTGCAGGCCGGGTGGAGGTGGAGCATAATATAGTGGCAGTGCCAGAAAGGCACCGCCATCCATATTATGATGCCAGGTTCTAAAGGACTTTCCATGGCGGCAAAGTCGCCATGGAAAGGCTGGCAGGGATGTGATTTGGGTGCCCGTTGCGGGTCCCTAGAGGGGTGGGGGGTAGAGGGTGCACTTGGGAGGCACCTATGGCTCCCCCCTTCATTGCCATGCACAACATGCCTCTTTAGCATTGCGGCGGGTTCTTACAGCAGCACCTGCCGCAGTGTTAAAGATGCGGGAAGTGACCATTCCCTGCACCGCTAGGGTGGCTGGCGGGCATCCTAATGGGCCTCTGAAAGGGGAAATGCTGTGTTCTTGGTGCAATGAAGGAGCAGTTTGCTTTGCAAAGCTCCTAAAGAAATGCAACATATTTAATTTAAGCACTAAGGTTGTGGCCAGAAGGATTGCCAAGCAACGAGAAATGGTCACCAGATGCCCACGTGTGGCAAAGAAACCTGTTTTCCCCCCTTACATGTGTTTTTTTGGCCTGTGGTTAGTTACATTACACAAACTGAACAGGGTGTATGTAGTGCACTGTGACCTTTCCTTTCTCCCCAAAGGTCAGCGTTGCTCCTGAGAGAATTCTGATGGTGGCATTCTGCGCAGAGCGGTGAAAAAGCGAGTAATACATACATTTTATATAAACTGCTTTTGTAAATATTTGAATGACTGTACTAATGCAGAAAATGCAATAGTTAATTGTAAACATAATATGAAAAAAACTCCAACTAAAATTAATATTAGAATGACAAACATATATTTCTAGAGCTTTGCAAAATAATTGAAAAATAAATGAAAGTCCACAAAATGTACAATGTAGATTTTTCAAAGCACATATACATATACAATTTTGAAGTGTTCATTCTTATTAAACTATGTTTCATAGAATTCTAATATTATTATCAATACTTTAAATACGGAAAACTTATGTTCAGAGTGTGCGTGGAGAGAACAGTGAATAAAAATTCCTGCCATTCAGTCTCCCACAGACCACGATTCCGCATTTGCAGAGTATTTTGTAGAATTATGGATTTTTCACATTTGCCACATAATCCATCATATGCTGCACAATTTGAAAATTTCAACAATCGTTTCTAGCTGAAATTTATCATAAAATAGTACTGAAAGTGTCACAAGCTGTGCAACGCTGTATAAAATGATGATTAACTGGACAACTTTCAGTTTACGTTTCCAGGTGCTGAATTGTTACTATGAGGTCAAAGTTTTAAACGAACAGAATTAATGTTTGTTAAAGTGACAAAATAGCAAAATAAATGTTCCACCGAATATTAAACCCCTATGCGTAAAAAATGTGTTTACTTGCTGCATAGTTTAGTCAAAACTATTGCATAATTTGAGCAGAAATGCCGCATAATTCCAGTGGGCCTTAGTTTGAACGTGCCCTCGCATTTTGTTCCTGCCAGCACAACGTGTGGCCGCTTGCAGTGGCTTGATGGCGCAATGTTTTGTGCCCGGCACCTATGTGGCAGGGGACTACAGGGTGATTGCGTCTGGGAAAGGTGGGGTAAGTTGCACACACCCTACGGAGACTCACTGCGATTTGGTCGACAGCATCGCAACGTTGCTCCCAGCCATAGCAGCATCCCAGCAGAAGCAGCAGCGACTGAGAATATAAGGAAAGCATCCAGTGTTTGGGAGCGACATACATCGGAGATGGCACAGAATTTGGCATTGACAACCCCAGCCGATCATAAGAAAATAAAGCAAGTGGTTGCTATTGTCCCGGCTGCATGAAAGTGAAAGCATGCACAGCGTGCTGAATGTGAACAAAGCACGTTGTCGTGCCAGAAGTAGGATAAACTCAACAAAGAAGATAGTGCTTCCAAATCTAAATAACACGTACCGTGTGTAACAACCTAGTAAAGGGTCCAGTAACCATGGGAGGTTACAAATGACAACATGGCCTACAACAGAGGGACTAAAAATCATATTAAGGAATCAAACAACAGCATTTATAAAGAACAAACACACAAGCCAATTAAAAATATGGGCGGGGCTTCTCCTCATCAACTACCTACAACAGATTGCCAGAGCAGCACTTGCACGCTGGCTCAGGCTCGACCAAATAAAAACTGCATAATGTGCGCCCCCTGTCTTGCAATAAATCATTTTCCATTGGGAACTCATTGAGAGGACAAGAGGTTTCGAAGTCATACACACTGCACTCCACTGCTCTGAATTGGGTGGGCATCTTGCAATGTCATTTCCGTCATTTCCTTTCGTACAGTTATAAACTCTGTAATATCATTTGAATTGGGGGGGAAGGTGTAAATTTGTGCTATGTTAGCCTGTGTCAGGTGAGTGTCTGTCCTCAGTTTACCAACTACTGCACACTGTTGTGAAGTATGGGTGGTGGAAGGGTTCTTCCCATACCTTTCAATCAGACTACAGCTTAGATAGCATTGCCTTCTGAGTAGGGGTGGGCAGAATTTGTGTAGTCGCGCTCCGCAAAGCTCCGCAAAGCTCCGCAAAGCTCCGCAAAATGGTAAAAAATCTCAGCAACAAGCAAAAAATCCTGCAAAGCTGCAGATAGCGCAATTTTTGACAATTCCACGTTATCCGTGGAACGCAAAATTACATAAATTCTGCAAATTCGGCAAGTGGAATGGAATTTACCGCCCAGGCCTACTTCTGAGTGCTCTAAATATGCTATGGCTACAGTTCAGACGTACCCACAAACATATTGGCAGAGCAATAACGTGTGCTGAGGTGTTCGATCAAGACTTAACACCAACAAGGTGAATAAAATAGTTTTAAAACAATTTCAACAATTGCAGATTGAAAACATACATTAAGGAATGTGTAAATAATATGGGACCAAGCACTAAGTCGCATTCAGAAACGAGTATGTGCTAATTGCACATCCGCTGGTTTGTGAAAAGTGTCTATTCTTAGGACAACCCCGTGCCGCGCGGCCATAAGCTGTCGCGTGTGCTCCCCGCCTGCCGCTGCTCTCAGCCTCGCTGAGCCTTCCTTCTGGCCACGCCCCCCCGCCGTCGCTCGTTGTTTCTCCCGCATTTACTTTGCTGTTCTGTTTTGTAGTTTAATTGTATATTATTTCCTATTTTGTACCTTTTGCTTGTGTTTGTTGTATCCCCTGTGCAGTTTTCCCCTGCAGTGCCCCCTGCGCCCACCCGCCCCGCTCCCCGCCGCCGGGAGTGTGGACACGCCCCCTTTCCTTCTGTGCCCTCCCCGCCTCCCAGCTGCTCCTCCCTCCCTGCACTTCGCCATAAATGGCGACCGTGCACATGCGCAGCGTTGACACGCAGCGGGCGCGCCGATTGTGCGCCGAAGGCGCGCCAAAGGTAAGCCCGTCTGCGCCCGTCCGCGCCTGGACCGCGCCCAGTGCCCGGACCCCTGGTCCCCACCGCTGATGCCATACTTCACGACTGACCTACGACGCCGCCACTCTCAACGCACTCAATGCCGGCCGGAACCCAACCTGCTACAAAGCCACCCCGAGACGCACCAATGGACCCTTCGCCTGCAAAGCCTGCCGCTTCACCTGCACCACCCCGCCGACTCCAACACTAACAGCAACCCCCTGAAGTGCATCCTGCTGAACACCCGCTCCATCCACAGGCACGACGTGGAACTCTGGGACCTGCTCGACGCAACTGCACCGGACGTCGCCTTCCTCACCGAAACCTGGATGAACGCCTCCTCAGCGCCCGACATCGCCACAGCCATCCCGGACGGATACAAGATCACCCGGAAGGACCGCATCAACCAGACGGGAGGAGGCATCGCCATCATAGACAAGAACACCATCCGCATCTCGACTAACTCCGACAAAACCTTCCCCGCCGCCGAGCACCTGCACTTCCAGATACACACCGACCCCAAGACCACCCTCCGAGGCACCCTCATCTACAGGCCACCGGGAACGCGCACGCAGTTCAGCGAAGACATCGCAGACTTCCTCAGCCCGCACGCCCTTCCCTTTGCCGACTACATCCTCCTAGGGGACCTCAACTTCCACCTGGAGAACAACAACGACAGGATTACCACCGCCCTGCTGGACAACCTCGCCAACCTCGGACTCAAGCAACTGGTGGACACCCACCCACTATGCCGGACACACGCTGGACCCCGTCTTCTCATCCATCAAGCATGCCTCCTTCAGCCACGCCACCGGACTCCACTGGACAGACCACAGCTGCGTCCACTTCAGCTTCAGTAGAAATGCGACCCACCACCAACCACAATGGGTCCCCCGCCGCAGCTGGAGCAAGATCACCACCGAGCAGCTCACCGCCTCCCTCAGCCAGAACACTCCCACCAGCACAACGGACCCCAACATAGCAGCCAGTAACCTCACCAAGTGGCTGACCGCCTGCGCCGACGATCTCGCACCACTGAGGAACACTCCCAGCTGACCTGGCAGCAAGAAAACCCCCTGGTTCACCAACAAACTCAAGGAATCCAAGAAGAACTGCTGCACCCTCGAGAAAGCCTGGCGGCGTGACCACACCACAGAAAACTGGACAGCCCTCAAGCACGTCACCCGCAAACACCATCAACTGATCCGCGCCACCAAGAAGATGGTACTCAAAGAACGACCGGACAACAACGCCCACGACAGTAAGGAACTCTTCAACATCGTCAAAGAGTTCTCCAACCCCAGCGCCGGAACCAACAACATCAACCCCACGCAAGACCTCTGCGACTCCCTCGCCTCGTTCTTGCACCGCAAGATCGCCGACATACACAACAGCTTCGACTCACAGACCACGCACCCTACCACCGAACCAACGCCCGCCACCACCACCCTCTGCAACTGGACCCCGATCAGCACCGAAGACACCACCCGCACGATGAACTCCATCCACTCAGGATCTCCAACCGACCCGTGCCCACACCACGTCTTCAACAAAGCCGCCGCTACCATCACACCCCATCTCCGAGACACCATCAACTCCTCCTTCCACACCGCCACCTTCCCGTTGGAAGCACGCTGAGCTGACCGCCCTCCTGAAGAAACCAACGGCGGATCCCACCGACCTCAAGAACTACCGTCCCATCTCGCTCCTTCCTTTTCCGGCCAAAGTCATTGAGAAGACCGTCAACAAACAGCTTGCCGCCTTCCTCGAGACGAATGGATCCCTCGACCACTCTCAGTCCGGATTTCGGGCCAACCACAGCACCGAGACCGCCCTGATCGCTGCCACCGACGACATCAGAACCCTGATCGACGACGGGGAAACAGCGGCCCTCATCCTCCTGGACCTCTCCGCAGCGTTCGACACGGTCTGCCACCGCACCATAGTGAAGCGCCTCAGCAACATCGGAATCCGAGAGAAAGCACTGGAGTGGATCATCTCATTCTTCACCGGAAGAACCCAGAGAGTCCGCCTCCCTCCGTTCAGATCCGAGGCCACCGAAGTCATCGGCGGCGTACCACAAGGATCTTCTCTCAGCCTGACCCTCTTCAACGCCTACATGAGCCCCCTCGCAGCCATCGCACGCCAACAGCACCTCAACATCATCTCCTACGCCGACGACACCCAGCTGATCCTCTCCCTCACCAACGATCCCACCACCACCAGAGCCAACCTACACGAAGGGATGAAAGACGTTGCCGACTGGATGAGGAACAGCCGCCTTAAACTGAACTCAGACAAGATGGAAGTCCTCATCCTGGGATCATCACCCTCCACCTGGGACGACTCCGGGTGGCCCCCGGCCCTGGGCACCGCCCCCAAACCAACGGACAACGCACGCAACCTGGGCTTCATCCTGGACTCCTCCCTGTCAATGAGCAGACAAGTCAACGCTGTTTCTTCCTCGTGCTTCAAAACCCTGCGCATGCTCCGCAAGATCTTCAGATGGATCCCTACTGAAACCAGGAAGACCGTCACCCAGGCACTCGTCACCAGCCGACTGGACTACGGGAACGCCCTCTACGCCGGAACCACAGCCAACGCATCTAAAACGCCTCCGCATGACTCATCCTGGACATCCCCCGACACAGCCACATCACCGGATACCTGAGAGAACTGCACTGGCTCCCCGTCAGCAAGAGAATCACGTTCAGACTCCTCACCCACGCACACAAGGCTCTACATGACCTGGGCCCCAAGTACCTCAACGACCGCATGACCTTCTACACGCCCACCCGCCAGCTACGATCGACCAACCACGCCCTCGCCACCGTACCACGCATCCGCAGAGCCACCGCCGGAGGAAGATCCTTCTCCTACCTGGCAGCCAAGACCTGGAACTCCCTCCCCATTCACCTTTGACGTACCGAAGACCATCTCTCCTTCAGGAAGCAACTCAAGACCTGGCTGTTCGAGCAGTGACACACCCCTCTCCCCCAGCGCCTTGAGACCCTCCCGGGTGAGTAGCGCGCTATATAAATATCGTGATTGATTGATTGATTGATAATTTTGCTATGCAACTGATGTACTAATCAGCTGCTTTGGAAAATGGACAATCACAGGAGTCACAACATGGCTACCTTATGAATAGAATTGAGGCAGCAGGCATTTTGAGGCAACTTATACTTGACAAATGCAGGCCTGCAAGGGCCAGAAGATGACCAAACCTGAGTTTGAGTTCCTTAAATGTGAACATTCTGCTGAAGCAGCCCGCCGGTTTTCCTAAAAGGATATGCTGCTTATAACAAAATGAACACACTGGGGGAAAGTCATCATGAGAGCTTTCACTTCCCAAGGACAATTATTTCAGGTCCCCATGGCCGCACAACATGATTCCCAAAAGAGAAGATATCCGACAGGGTCAGCTTCTCCTAATGATAAAACAGCATTTGGCTTCTGTGGGTGGGCCTATTACCAGAGAGAGGAAAGGCCTCAAAAGTTAAAACACAAAATGGTCCACAAAGTACCTTTCTAAAAGTCATGTTTTGGGATGTTGGTAGGTGAGGGCAGTAAGTGAAACCTACCAACTCCATGGATTTCAGAGAACTAGATTCCTGAAGGAGCCTAGGGTGGTGTTTTTTGCATGGAAACCACTAAATTTGAATATTTTTCAGGGCGTTGGTAGTAAAAAAAATTAACTGAAACAAGCCATCCTGTCAGGAGTCATAGAAGAGGTTTTAATGCAAGTAACCAATTTCCAGAATGGAGACCTATTTTTAGTACTGTCTGGGAACCCTGTCAAGGTTAGCTTGTGAGAGTTTCCTGGAGTCGTGTTCATCTTGGGAAGTGAAACCCTGGTAGCATTGAATCACTGCTGGTGAGAGGACCTGAAAGGTATTGTCCTATGGTAGGACCCCTTGGAGCCTAAAAGATGGCACTGCTTCAGTTGCACATCAGACAGGTAAGTCATGATTAGATGTACTCATGACAGATCTCTAAGTACCAGAAAGATAAGGGATGAGGACCCCTTGAAGAGCCCAATAAATGTCTTCTGTGGTACATAAGGCTGTCTCCCTCAACTGTAATGTGCAGTTCATTTCACCATCAGGCTCAGAAAGAGGATTTACCTTCACTAATCTCTGTAAACTATTTACCGAAAGGGTACAAGATGCAAGTGAGGGTTTAGATGGAAGGCAACTTTTTTAAGGCATCCCCTGTTTGTTAAAGCTATAGGGGATGCATTAACAAAATATACTGCCATTCAGTGAATGTAAAGCAGGGACTCAAGTTTGCCATCCTCTAAAGGCCTCAACCCATGTAACTGCAGCCATTCGCAGAAGGTTGCAAATGGATTTCATGTTTTTGTGATGCCCTGCAGTTGCAGCTGATTACAACATTAGTTACATCAGAAAATGTAAACGGGGTCTCAAACCAGCACGTGTACACATGCTGTTCTAAAATGGCTGCCTAAACTTGAATGTATTAGTATAGAACAACACAATTAATAAACAAATATAAAGCTGAATCAAATACAAAGTTCCCATGTGTGCACAAAGAGCCACGTAATTGTAACTTTCAATGGACTGCGCAGAAGTCAAGCCCCTACTCAAGAAGCCCTCTGCAGACCTGACGGACTTCAAAAACTACCGACCCATCTCTCTCTCCCCTTCGCAGCCAAAGTCACAGAGAAGACCTTCAACGACTAGCTAACAAACTTAATCGAAAATAACTCCATCCTCATCCCTTCCCAATCATGATTCTGCAGCAACAACAGCACCGAGACCACCCTCCTCGCCGCCACAGATGACATCCGCACTTTCCTCCACCAAGGCTACACCGCAGCCCTCATCCTACTAGATCTCTCTGCAGCCTTCATCACCGTCTCCCACCCCGCTCTCATCGCCAGACTCCACGATGCTGGCATATAGGGAACCGCCCCGGACTGGCTCTGCTCTTTCCTCACAGGCAGAACCCAAAGAATCAGACTCCTGCCCTTCCTCTCCGAACCCACAGAGATCAACTGCGGAGTACCCCAAGGATAGTTGCTCAGCCCCACGCTCTTCAACATCTACATGGCCCCCCTCGCCACCATCGTCAGACAGCATGGACTAAGCATAGTATCCTATGCCGACGACACCCAGCTCATCCTCTCTCTACAAAGGATCCCCAAACCACCAGACACAGCTTCCAGGATGGAATGAAAGACGTTGAATCCTGGCTGAGCAGCATCTGCGTGAAGCTCAACTCAGAGAAAACAGAAGTCCTCATCCTCGGACACACCACCTCAGCATGGGATAGCACCTGTTGGCCCACTGCCCTCAAAAAACCCCACTCCCATGGACCATGCCTGAAACCTCAGCATCATTCTCGACTCCTCTGTCACCATGACCCGACAGATCAACACTGTTGCCTCCACCTCAACATCCTTCGCAAGATCTTCAAATGGATCCCCCCGTATCCAGAAAGACCGTCACACACTCACAACAAGCAGACTGGACTACGGGAATGCCCTCTTTGCTGGAAGCAACAAATCCCTGCTCTGCAAACTCTAGACCATCCAGAACACCACGGCCAGACTCGTCCTTTGCATCCCACAACATGAACACATCACCCGACATCTGCAAGGCCTCCACTGGCTCCCCGTCGAGAAGAGAGTAAGCTTCAAGCTACTGATGGAGCAGGATTTTGCAAAAAGAAACCTGCTCGAATTAACCCCCCCCTAATATTTACTAACAGTGTGCAGTGGTAATTACCATACAAAAAACACATAAACCCATGGAATACTGCTTTGCGCATCCGTGCACTAATGTAAACTAATACATGAAAGAACTGAGCAGCATTTAACATTGCGCTTCGAAAGAAACAAGAAATAATGCATGGCTAGGCCGCATTTCGCATCTTGCATCTTGCTTCAAAAATAATAACACACAATGCCACTTTTGCTTAAAGCTTTGCTAGAACAAAACTAACATGGGAAAGTGCAAAGGTGGGTGGTAAACAGTGAAAAGTGCATTTCATGTATTAATAAATGCCTGTGCTTTGTTCGTCATAGTGAAATGAACTGGCCTGAAATGCCTAAAGTTGACATGATAGTTGAGCTGGAGAGAAAAAACATGAAACAATAAAGAAAATAGATAGAAAAGGCTGAGCACGGCAGAAGAGGTGCAAAGTTCCAAGGTCGATCTGCTGAGAATTACATTGTTTGTCTGCCAAGAAACAAGACTGGCCATGGAACCCAAAGTCAGCATATGTACTTCTTCCGCGGAAAAGGGGCTCATGAGAAATATGAAAATGTTACATATAATATGCACAAATGTATTTGCATTCACAGGTCATGAATTACATGATGGAAACGCTGAAATGAACAAGAGGATATAGAATCAAGAAGGAGGTCAGGGTGGTGTGATGAGCCACTTCTGGGACCATCCATTGAAAAATCGAGTTCTATAAACTGTTTCAAATATTGTGGGTTGGATATGTAGGTTTAGGGCATAACTAGGGTGCCTTTGGGGGTGTGGTTTATGTGAGAGTGTGGAGACAGAGAGAGGGTGATTCGTCACTGTCCGTCGGTTTGCAGAGAGACCTAGCTGATCCTGTCCCGCTGCTGAGCTCTGAAATCTTTCTTCCCTGACTCTATTTCAGGGGACCCCCCACTATCTCCTTGGCTAGGGGGTTAGGTATTTCACTGATCTTTGGGTTAGTATTATCCTTTTGACCCGTACTTTGAAAAATACATTTGCAAATGTATTTTTGTCTCTGAAATTTATGTATCTTCATCTATCCCCTCCGTCATATGTATATTGTTTATTTGATGATGAGTATGACACTGTTTGCATTTTGCTGATGTTTTTCTCTTCCTTTTGTGAGATTCATTGCTTGCATTTGTAACCTGTATGCAATGAGCATTAATTATTCACATTTATTTAAGATAAACTTTATTAATCTTATCGAGAGTCTGTGATTATTTAGCTAACTGGATAGATAGTTAGATAGTTCTATTATTACAATCAACTTCTCAACTAATGTTCAATTGACAAGAGGAAGGAGAGTTGATATACAGGTTCAAGTTATGTTTTTAGAAGTGTCAGATATGAGCCTGTATAAAAAAACAACTGAACATCGTCATTAAAACTTGACCACCAGCGCATCAGAGATTTGGGTGAATGTGTATGGTCCAATTGTATGTGATGTCATTGAGTATTGATCCCTGATTAGGTGTCGCGCTGGATCAGTTTTCTGGTAGCACAGGATGGTTTAATTATTGATAGGTTTGGTCATAATTATTGATTATTGATATATGTTCTTAATATGAAAGTAAGTGTCCTGTTCTATGTTGTCTAGAAGTACCGGTACCGAGTTACCTGAGAAATCCCAGGATGGAAATTTAGCCTGAAGTAGGCAGAGGAAGAGTGTGGATAAAGAAATTACACTGCAGAATTACCTTGTTTATTGTTAAAATACCGTACGGCAGAAGGCTGTGGGTGTTATATTTAGGGACTATTTTGTATGTGAGTAGGGTGTTTCATAATGTTGAAAGGTCCAATCCTGAAACTCTGGCCTTATCCCCAGAGGAATACCAAGACCTCTTTTACACCAAAAAGTCCTCTGGCGAAACTTTTCCTTATCCCCAGAGGAGTACTAAGTCCAGCTGTAGCTTGTTTAAAAGGTAAAATAGCTCTGGTCATTATTCTTACTTGAGGTGGAAGAATTCTTTTTGAAAAGGTGAATCCTATCTCTTTATTTAGTGGAGCAGACAAGGTAGCATTGTTTTATGTTGTTTCTAACAAAAACCTTGATTAAGAGAACTTAGAAATAAATTGCTGTATTATTTTGTAAAGGGAGGGTCAGTAACAGAAGTTATACTGGCATCACAAAAAAAACGCTCTTAAATTGGTCAGACAGTGGGCATAATGTAAGTTTGGATTGGCTAGTTAGTATGAGCTGTGCTAGTCTTGGTCGAGATAGCAGATACGTAGAGAACCGTGATTGGACGGTTGGTGTGAGCCACGCTGGTATAGGATGAACCCTGACAAATAGAATAAGTAAAATTATGGAAGGGTTTCCTTGTTTGTTTTGCTGAGATACCTTAGCGTAAAAATGAAGTTGCTTAAGAAAATAAAGACTTTCTTTAAAAAGGACAAACCAATAGTGACTAGAGATGGAATTCCTATTCCACCTCCAAGAACGCCTGCTTCCTATATGATGTTGGAGCGAGGGTACTATAGGTGTACTTGGTTAGAAAACTGGGTGCAATATACAAAGGATGATGGTGTAAAGCTTTCCCACAGCATAGTTTGTTTAAAGAATTTGAGAAACCGAATGGATTCCCTAGATCAAATCCCAGACCTACACAGTATGAAGCGTTAGAGGAATAGGAAGTAGAAGCATTCGAAAGAGAAAAATATTGAGGCGGAAGAAGATACAGAAATATGATGTTTGGATATGCTTTTGAGAGGAGGCAAGATAAAATGAAAAGATGGAGAAGAGCAGTGGTAACTAAGGGTTTGAACCCAGTTTTAGTTGCTGAAGAACAGACAGGAGGCAAATGTAAAGAGAAAAAGGAAAATTTGGAGACTTCTAGTTTAGGATATGATCCGCACAATTCTGATGATGAGTTGTTAGAAGACATATGACCAAAATACCTCCGCCATATGAAGAAAATTCAGGGGAGGTAACTCCATGTGCACCCCAAATGGGGATCCCATTAACTCTACAAGTCACAAAAATAGCTAGAGTAGTACGATAAAATGAAATTAAGTTGTTGAATAAGGCAAAAGTAGAGCAGATGCAGGAAATAAGTCAGTTAAGTCTGAATGTGGAATCATTGACAGTACCGGTAACAATTGGTTCCGTAGTTCCATTGTATGGAGAAAAACAGAATGTATTAAAAGTGCATACGTTGGCAGTTCCGAGAAGTAGTGTCAGGAGTGGAATGGTGATGGTAGCGAATGAGGATGGACAAGATGACAAGAATACTACATTGTTAGATCTTCCGGTCTGTGAAATGATAACAGAAACCCCTAAAGGAAGTATACAATTAGACTCAAAGAGAGTAGGACTGAGCATTAATCCAATGACAGGGAGTTCAGCAGGCCCTTCATCAGAGAAAATAAATGATTGGCTAAAGGAAATGGTAAAGCAAAAACCTCAACCACAGAGAATAAATGTGAGCCCATTGAAAGTAGATTCGGAAGAGATGATTATTGGCACAATAAGTCCATACAGATTAGGGACTTACAGAGATGAAGAGCTGTTGTTTCTGTGTAAAAGTATTACTTAGAGAGTGAGAAATCTTCATGAGAAAATAGAAGAGGCTGCTAGTGAATATGGAACAGACATAGTGAAGTTGAAGGTGCTACAGAAATCATACAGATTGGCTTTTACTGGAAAGCATTTAGAGACTTTGAATGCATCTGGAAAAAGTTGCAGATAAAAAAAATTATTAATATTTTGAAGAAATAGGGAGATGTGGAACGGTGGAAATGTAGATGGACGAAAAAGAAAGAATAAGCTGCTGTTAAAGGAGCATCTATGTTTCTGTTGAGAGAGACAGAACAAGTTGAAAGGGTGTGTAGAATGAGAGAAGTTTCAGGTGGTAAATATGTTCATGTCTCCTGGACACAACAGTGTTAGACCTGGAGGTCTCTAGTTGGCTGAGGTAGGTACCTTAGGCCAAATAGGGACCCTTGCTTCTAAGTCAGGGAAAGAAAGGACATCTTCTCAGATAGCCCCTGCTCACCCCCTCGGTAGCTTGGCACGAGCAGCTAGGCTTATCTCCAAGGCAAATGTCTAAAGCATTTGCAACGACGATCTCAGCAATCCAATGATGACATCACAAATGGACTCTACGTGTGTTTCATAAAAACAAGTTTATGTTTATATAAGAAATATACGATGAGACAACACAGTAAAAATCCAACATATGTGTAATATTTCACCTGGTCGTTATTAGGCCAGCCATCCTTTGTAGGTTCTTGAAGTATTAATGAGCAATTCTCTAAGATCCAATTCAGTTCTAATGCAATGCTATGCAGTTCGTAATGCGAGAATCAGGCACTACGTTATGCCAAAACAATGCAATTCGGAATGCAACAATCAGGCAGTTCCTTATACAAAAAAAATGCAATATGTAATGCAACAATCGGGCAGTTCGTAATGCCAAAACAATGCAATTTTTAATGCAACAATCAGGCAGTTTGTTATGCAAAAATAATGCAATGGGTAATGCAACAATCCGGCAGTCTCTAATGCAGAAATAATGCAATGCATAACGTACAACCAGGCAGTTCGAAATACCAAAATGATGTAATGCGTAATGCAACAATCGGGTAGCTCGGTATGCAGAAGTAATGCAATGCATAATGCAACAATCAGGTAGTTTGTAATACCAAAATGTTGTAATGTGTAATGCAACAATCAGGTAGTATGTAATACCAAAATAATGCACTCACTAATGCCTCAATATGCCCCCAACACGCGAATGATGTAAACAAAGTGTAGCTCCACACTCCGACCTCGGTACTGCCACTGCTTGGCAAGTACGGGCCCCGATATGGGCTTGGGCAGAGGGTCAGGCTGTGAGAATGGGAAAGGTTGAGAGCGTTCCTCTCCAAACCCGCACCCCACCCCTGGCAGCAACATATGCACGGTCATTGAGTGTTACCTGGGGGTGGAACCTCGCACTCCTTACCTCTCCTCGCAACTTGTGTCTCCGATGCAACTTAGTTGACTTTGGCAGTGGATCTCGGCCCCCTGACAATGGAGATGGTTCGAGGTTCTTCCTTGGCAAAGGCAGGCTCGGGCCGGTGGCACAACTCCTCTGGGGATGCCAGTCCAGGCTGATGGCAACAATGAAGATCTCAGGCTGCAACAGGGCACACGCACACAACGGTGCTGAAACTCACTTGAGCTCCAGGTCTGCATGGTCACAGGGCAATCCTCATGAAAGTCTCAGGCTGCACAAAGCACACGCACCCTGTGTCACTGAGACTCACTTGGATTACGGGTGCACATGATCACAGAACGATCCTCATGAAGGTCACAGGCTGCACAAAGCACACACACAGCGTTTATGAGATTCACCTGGACTCCTGGTGCACCTGATCACAGGGAAATCCTCACGAAGGTCTCAGGCTGCGCAAAGCACAGCACACAGCGTTGCTGAGACTCACTTGGATTCTGGGTGAACACGATCACAGGACGATCCTCCTGAAGGTCTCAGGCTGCATAAAGCAGACATACACAGCGTCGATGAGACTCACTTGGATTCCTGGTGCCACGATCACAGGGCAATTCCTACGAGAGTCTCAGACTGCAAAAAGCACACGCACACAGCATCGCTGAGACATACCTGGAAACTTTTATGATCCTGAGTGTCCACAACAGGGAGCCAGCTCTCCTCTGGCATTTGGGAACAAGTTACTTCAGGACACAGCACACAGCAAAGTCATTTCAAGCAGGGGGACAAAGCAAACAGCAAAGTCCCTTTAGCCTCTCCTTGGTTTAATCAGCTAACTGCAGGCCAGCCCCAGAACACACAGCAAGGATGAGTCCTTTCCTTCAGTCTCTTCAGCTGTTTCTTTCTTGGAAGAGGTTCCTCTTGACCACAAAGTAGTTTCAATCCATTTCAGTCTGGAGCAATCCAAAGTCCAGGGGGTTCAACTCTCATAGTTATACCCCAAAATGTCATTGAAGTCTTTGTGTTCAGGGGGGCACTGTCCAAACCAGTCCTGGATGTCTCCCTGCCAGTGACCCCTTCTTCCTTTGATAGTGGGGGTCTGGATCCTCAATCACTCAGCAGGAGATTGAGCCATTGTTTTATGGTGGCAGCCCAGGCCTTTTCACCTCCAGGGGATTCTCATCCCCCTACACTCCAGATGCAGGCCAGCCTGTTGCTGTCTTACCTCCTCCCCTGGGTCAAGACATTCCCCAGAGCCGGTCACTTCAAATGCAGACACTCAATCCACAACCAGACTGAGACACACAGATCTGTTAAAACACAAAAACCCAGCCACTTCTAAAAGAGTGGCTGTACTGATACCATCAGTTGGAGTTGTTCTGAATTCACATGAAATGTGAAAATTGTCCACAGTAGTTGATCATTCATTGGTTCTTGATGATTGACACCGAATTAGTTGCGAACAGATCAATGGTTTTACAAAATGGACTTGCCCTCAGTAACTTATTGGCAAAAGAGTGTGGAGTCTGTGGCATGTTGAAAATTCAACACTGCTCTACCTATATCCTGGACACAAGTAAAGGTATTGAGGGATATATTAAGAATATTACAAAATTCCATGAAGATTTGACCCAACTCGAGGTTGCTGGTGTTTGGGAGAGACTTGGGAAGAGTTTTGCCTTTGTAGGTAAATGGTTTTCCACCTTTGGAAGTAGCTTATTAGGAAAAATAATAATGCCAATAATTTCAGGTGCTGTGGTAGTCTTAGTCTTAATAACAAAATATAAATGTTGTAAGTGTAGATGTGGAAGAAAGGAAACAACAGAATTAAAGAACAAATGAAGAGTAAGAAAGAGAAAAAGAGATGAGATAGAACTAGTAGGTATAAAAAGAGACTATTATAATATGATGAAAGATTTAGACGAAAAGATGATGAAAGGTGAAAAGAATACTGAACTTTAACTTAAATAAAAATAGTACTTGGCATGATAGGTATTTTGTGATGGCTCAAAAATGCCACTAAAGGAGGGATTGATGGAGCAGGATTTTGCAAGAAGAAACTTGAATTAACACCCCGTAATCTTTACTAACAGTGTGTAGTGGTAATTAACATAAAGAAATACATACATGCATTGGAAACCGCTTTGCGCGTGTGTGCACTAATGTGAACTAATGCTTGAAAGAACTAAGCCGCATTTTATATTGCGCTTCAAAAGAAACAAGAAATAATGCCTGACTACGCCGCATTTTGTATTTTGCATCTTGCATCTTGCTTTAAAAATAATATTAAATATTGCCACTTTTGCTTAAAGCTTCGCTAAGAACAACACTAACATGGGATAGTGCAAAGGTGGGTGGTACACAGTGAAAAGTGAGTTATATGTAATTAATAAATGCCTGTGTTTTGTTCGCCATAGTGAAATGAACGGACCTGAAATGCCGAAAGTTGACATGATAGTTGAGCTGGAGAGAAAAACATGAAATAATAAAGAAAATAGACAGAAATGTCTGAGCACGCAAGAAGAGGTGCAATTGTCCAAGGTCGATATGCTGCAAAAGGTATTGTTTGCCTGCCAAGAAACGAGACGGGCTGTGGGACCCAAATTCAGTGTATATACTTCTCCGCAGACACAGTGGAAAAGGGACTCATGAGAAAAATGAAAATGTTACATATAATATGTAAAAATGTATAAATGTATTTGCATTCTCTAGTTGTGAATTACTTGATGGGAACATTGGAATGAATAGGAGGCTATAGAATCAAGAATGAGGTAATCTGGTGTTATGAGCCACCCTCGGATCATCCAATGAAAAATCGAGTTCTATAAACTGTTTCAAATATTTTGGGTTGGATATGTAGGTGTTAGGGTATAACTGAGGTTCCTTTGGGGGTGTGGTTTATGCGAGAGCGTGGAGACAGAGAGAGAGGGGTGATTTGTCGCTATCCTTCGGTTTGCAGAGAGGCCTAGCTGTTCCTGTTCCTGTCCCTGTCCCGTTCCTGAGTTCTGAAATCTTTCTTCCCTGACTCTATTTCAGAGGACCCTCACTACCTCCTTGGCTAGGGGTTGATAGTTCACTGATCTTTGGGGTAGTATTATCCTTTTGACTCGTACTTTGCAAAATATATTTGCAAATTTATTTTTGTTTATGAAACTTATGTCTCTTCTTCTATCCCCTCCCTCATATGTATATTGTTTCACATTATTTGCTGAAACTTGTGTCTCTTCATCTATCCACGCCTTCATATGCATATAGTTTATTTGATGATGAGTATGACACTGTTTGCATTTTGCTGATGTTTTTCTCTCCCTTTTGTGAGATTCTTTGTTTGCATTTGTAACCTGTATGCAATGCGCATTAATTATTCACATTTATTTGAAATAAATGCATTAATCTTTTTGAGAGTCTGTGATTATTTAGCTAACTGGAAAGATAGTTAGATAGTTCTATTATTACCATCAACTTCTCAACTAATGGTCCATCGACCAGAGGAAAGAGAGTTGATATGCAGGTTCAAGTTATGTATTTAGAAGTGTTAGATATGAACCTGTATAAAGAAAACAACTGAACATCGTCAATAAAACTCGACCCCCAGCACATCAGGGATTTGGGTGAATGTGTTTGGGCCAATTGTATGTGATGTTATTGAGTATTTATTCCTGATTAGATGTCGCGCTGTATCACTACTCACTATGCCTACAAAGCCCTCTACAACACCGGACCCCAATACCTCAATGAAAGAATCTCCTTCCACGTGCCAAAGAGAAACCTCTGCTCCACAGAGCCACAGCGGGTGGAAAAGCCTTCTCCTACATCATGACAAAGACCTGGAATGAGCTCCCAATCAACATCAGATGTTCCCCCACTCTGCACACCTTCAGGAAGAGCCTCAACCTGGCTCTTTGTATGGCTCGGAGCCAGTGGCGGTTTCTGTGCACGGGCGTCGTGGCTCCGCCCCCTTTATTTCCACAGCAAAGCAAACATTATCTTTATAATGTTAGATCCGTTTTTTTTTATTTAAAAAATCACCCTTATAAGATTTTAGAACAAGGGAGGGACACTGCCGGCTCCACTCGCCTACATCAGCATTGTTGCTGTGCTCAGCGTTAGCAATGCAGGCACGTTACTGGTGGCGAGAGGAACACTGGGAATGCCGAAAGTCTAAGTATTTACCGGGCTGACAATCTCTCGGCCCTGAGGCCTGTGAGGTCATCAGCTCGGCAAAGACCTTGCATTCACGCCCAGTCTCCACCCCATGATGGCGTGGAGGTTAAGTCAGACCCGGGCGTTTTGAATTGAAGCCCTGTATCTCTAAGCCTCCACGTCAATCAGGGAGTGGAGAGAGCAGTGTCACCCCGCCCTTTCCCAACTCGTTACAGGTTGGGAAAGGATGTGGCAGCCTGGCAGGTGGGAAGGCAAACGATCGAGACTGCGCAGACTCCGTGTAGCTTCTGAGGCATTGAGTGCTTCCATTAATGAGGGTTCGGTCTTGGGTGCAGTGCCTTGTAATAAAATGAGCATGCTGTGTGTTTGTGTCTGTTCAGACAGACAAACAAATGATTTGTGCAGTGCCTGCAGCTAGATACCTGCTAGAGAGCGTGAAAGCACTGCAGGGTCCTGCCTTCGTGATGCTTATGAAGGAATCGGGCCCGAAAGCACTGCAGGACAGACTGTTCCTGTCGTCGTGACACATGGGAAGAAGTCGGGCCGGTACACAGAAGTTCACCAAGTAAGAACTCTAAAAAGAAATTGACAGCTGCAGGCCCAGGCCCTACTTGTTAGTTGTAATTGGGCCATCCATTGTACGCGGGGGTGTACTACAGCAGGCTTTGGGAGGTGGTGGGGCACTTAAAATAAGGCGGCCCCCATAAGCAAGGGTATATTATTGAAAAGTCCATTTGTCAGAAGCACAGCGCTATCTCTGTTGAAATCCGACACAATTTTAAAACATATCTTGTCCTGTTTAAATGAGTTACAATTTCCAGTGGTACTAATATAATCTGGCACACATGCTGTTAATGCGAAAATTGGGATTATAGGAGCGCAACATTACTTGATAATGTTTGCTCAAAAAAACGTTTTACACGTTTCTTTTGATGGAATGTAAATGTGTTTTTGTAAGCGCCTAAGGAGAAAGTCTGTGGAACAGAGTATTTAGCAAAATATGCAGTGCAATTATTATGAAAATTGCATCCGCCTTTTAACATGCATGCACCTCCTTTTCACTCACTACCCTCGACTTTGTTCATTTCAAATCGCAAAAGTCATCATAGCTGCCAAGCCCCGAGATTGCTTATGTGCGGCATGTCCTTGTTTTGAGTGCATTTGCGTGTTACATTAAAATGTGTATGAGTGACACTTTACCACAAGTGGAGGAAACTTGTTATGCATATGTAATGTGAACAATTTCAGAAATGATTCTGATACACCTTCAGCTATTTTTACTTTTTTAGTAAATAGCAAAGTTGCATTCTGGGATTTTTAGTTTTATTCTTGGAGATTCCTGGAAGACAAAGAAGTAGATTGAGTTGAAACTTGCATGTATGCCAGCCGCCTCGATAATTTATTTTTTTAACTTTAGGTCCAGGCAGGAATGTAGGGGGTAGTAAAGCATCGTTTTTTCTGACATGCTCAGTTAATTAGGTGATAACTGCTGGGGGCATGTATAGTCTGTCAATCAACCCTTGCTGGTCGTGTGCTCAAACTTAAAATGGCTACTTCTGCTGTGCACATAAGCATGTGCTAATTATTTTTTGTTATTCACTATAAAAGTAAGCGTGCATAGTTCCGCTCTCATGGCTTTGTGTTGAGATCCATATTACAAATGCTACTATTTTAGCAGCAGAATGAGAAGTAGATTATGTATAAAGTCATTTGATAAAGGAGTAAACATTTCTAGGAAAGCTATTCCCTTTTGCTCTTTTTATTTGAAAAAATTGAGCTGAAAAATGCAACTTTTTATCTCACTTTTGTTATATACGATTTGCACAGAAAATGGCCACTAACCTCCTCACAAAATGCCGTGCCATTCCTACACACCCCCCAAGCCCAGCCCTACCACTCACAAATCTCACCAGCCGCCACTGCTCGGAGCTGCATCCCCCCTACCAGCGCCTTGAGGCCCTCCCCTCACAGGTGAGTAGCGCACTTCACAATTCCCTGATTGAGTGATTTATTTAATACTTATGTCATAAAATCACACATTACATAATGTCATCACTGATAGCAGCACTTTTCCCTGATTGAGTGATTTATTTAATACTTATGTCATAAAATCACACATTACATAATGTCATCACTGATGGCAGCACTTTTCCCTGATTGAGTAATTTATTTAATACTTATGTCATAAAATCACACATTACATAATGTCATCACTGATGGCAGCACTTTTCTCGTCACACATGACAATCAGCACTACTTTTCTGTTTAAAACTCAAACAACTAAAAGAGGATTGCAATGTGGATGCAATGGCATGTTCTTCCTTGCTGTTTATATTTGCAGGCAATCTAGTACATTTACCAGTTCCATTCTATCTCATTTGCTTCTGCCTAGATCAGTTTCTCTATTGCTGCTTCAACAACAGTGGTGCACAGGGTTATGACTACCTACAGTATAGTTCCACTGATGCTACACTGACATTAAAAGGGGCATCCTATTAAGAGACCTGTCCACTCTTTCCCTTTATTCTAAAGGTGCAGGGGGGTGGTAGAATTCACAATGATTTGAAAATAGGTAGCGCTAACTGTGAAACCTATACATAAAGAAGAGAGGGTGTACTTGTATAGACCACTGGTGCTATACTGAACGGACAGGGCATACCTGTGTCTGTTCTCTCAATTTATGTGATTTGAATGACACACATTGAGTATTTAGGTGAAGGTTTAACATCTCTTGAAATGCAATTTTTGCAATAGATATACCATTTGTATGTAATATACACAACTGTGGGAAACAAGTGTCTTGGCATCTCATAGACCGACTTGGGAGTAAAAGAGGAAGAAAGGGCTGGAAATGCTGCCTGTAGGGATGCCTGACCTGGTAACAGATGGAACTGATGCATCCACTGCAGGGATCTGTGTTTGATTACATGGTCACAAGTTTGAATCCCCGAAATGTCCTTTGACCTTTAACCTTCCTAGGTTGATAAAATGATTACTTTAAAGATGGGTAGCAATAATCATCTGGTATCTGTCAAAAGTGCCAAAATAACTTATGTGGTGAACACATGCTCTAAAATATGCTTGGGGTAGATTATAAACAACAGTGAAATCAAATAAAAAAAATGCGAATGGAGAGGGCTCATCCTGGTCCGTTTCAAGTTATTAAAGTTTCTGTACCATCACCAGCTGCCCTCCTGAGATGAGAGTAGTCAGATAGCTCACACCCAGGACTGCCGGTCAAAAGGCCTAAGCCATTGTTTATGCTATGGGAGCAGTTTATACACCCCTTTAAGCTAAGCACCGAGAGGGGCCCGCCAGGTAAGGCACAGTCCCCTCCTTGTTAAGTACACCAAACTGGTTCCAGGCCAGGTTCCCCCTCTCACTGGGTTGGTGCCAATCTGGTTAAGGTGGACCAAAGGAACAAAAGCTTCTCTTCCACAGATCTCCCTTTAAACTGAACTATGAATGGATAGGCTTCCCCCTGGTCCCTTCCAAGTTATTGAAGTTCCTGGCCCTTCGCCAGCTGCCCTTCCTGAGTTGAGAGAATTCACATACATCACACCATTGTCTGCTGGCCAAAAGGCCTAAGCCATTGTTAATGCCATGGGAACAGTTTTAACACCATATAAAAATCACATATGTAGTTAATGAAAGTAAATTAAGTTTTTTAAATGTAATTAAACACTGTAGGAAGGGGGAGGCTCTAGTTGGCGCAGTGCAACACTAGCGACAAGCAGGGACTCTCTCTTCCTCGTCAGGGCTGAGGGTTACCTTCCAGACAACCTCTGCTTACCCTCTAGGTAGTGTGGCTTAAGCAGTCGTAGGCTAATCTTTGGGGCACATAGGGTTAAACACTTGTAATAGTACACCTTTACAACCAACCCACCACACAACGAGACCAGACTGTATTCTGTAAAAATATATATCTTTATATAGATTTTAAGCAGGCTTGTGAATACTGTCAACGTACTTTACGATAACGGTTGCAAATTACTCAGTTCAGGTTACCACAGTTCTTATAGCAGTTCTCTGAGGGCCCGTAGGCCGGTGTTAACCAAAGTTCTTGTGGAGCCGGCGGCTTCCAGGGGATCTGTCCCACGTCGCGTTGCCTTCCCGGGGTTGCTGATCGTTGCGGCTCTTCAGCCGAGCAGGTCACTGGTCATCCGGGGCAGCGGTGTTCTGTGGCGGCAGGGTCCTCTCCTCGTCGTCCGCTCCGACCCTGGAGGCGGCGGCTGTGTGGCGGTGGCAAGTGGCAGTACGGTCCCCAAGTGCAGGACGTACCCAGCCAAGTGCCGGTGCAGCTGTGGACTCACAGCTGGGCTGTCGGGCAGACTACCGACCTTGCGGATTCTCACAGGGCAACTGTCCGTCTTTGCAGGTGAGTGGCTGCTCGTTATGCAGTCACCTCGAGAGCTCGGACCGGACGGGTCCTCCTTCGCTTTGCTCTCGGGCTCCCGGTGCAGTTGCGGTCACGGTGGTCAGCTGGTCCTTACTTTGCTCTCGCTGTTGCTTTGGGCCCCGGTCACGGTGGTCAGGTGGATGTCGTTGCCTTGGAGGAGATTCCTCCGTCGGTGCTGCGGCGATGGTCAGCACCCGCAGTCGCTTTCTTCCAAGGGGGTAGCGTCCACTGGTCCTGGGACGCTGGTCAGGGGGCAAGTTCAGTTGCAAGCCCTTGGAGATCTCTTTAGCAGAGTTTGGCACAAAGTAAAGCAAAAGTCTTCTCGTAGTCTTTTCTTCTTCCTCTCCTTCAGCAGCAAGGCACCAGACACAGGCAAGAGTCAGCACCCTTCCTTGTCTCTCACGGTCCTTCTCGTAGGGCAGAGTCCTTCTGTGGCCCAAACAGGATCTAATTTTCAAGGAGCAGGGCTCCTTCTTTTATAGGCCAATTCTTTTGTTCTCGCAGGCCAGGGGGCCTTTGCATAGCCACTCTCAGTCCTTGAGTACCCCGGTGGGTGTCCTCCGGCTTCTGCTTTCAGTGTGAGGGGCAGGCGCATCAGACGCCCCACAGGAGGTGGAGCCAGCATTGTGCGGACAGGGGTGGCCAGAGTACCTTGTTGATGGGGGCTTCGCCCTTCCTGGGCCAGGTGCCGGCAGAGTCATCCGCCGCTCCCCAGGAGGGTGGAGCCAGCATTGTGGTGGCCGAGCACAGCTACAGTTCGAGTCAAGAGGCACTCCTACCTCCCACTAAGGTGTAATCTGCGCATTCACCACCTGTCATACCTCCAGCCCTGTCACTCACACATCCCAGACAGTCAGATACACATACCAGCAGAGGCGGGCTGAAATGGTTAAGCAAGCAAATGCTAACTTTCTAAAAGTAGCATTTGCAAACCCAGGATACTAGAATAAACTTGACTACAAGAAATATTTTATCATCCTGAGTTCAGGCATACTAAACATGACTTGCTACCATGCTCCTTGAGCCTGCGGGGATTATAGGGTGTTACAATTCTCGCAGCTCAGTCTGGCCTAATGGAGCAGGTAGCCTTCAATAGTGAAATACGGTCTTGGTTGTAAGTCACTACTAGGACATGCCACGCACATCAGGGCTTGTCCTACCTTACACCTACAACGCACCCTGCCCGCAGGCCTACCATAGGGGTGACTAATATGTAGTCAAGGGAAGGGTCGGGGCTGGCAAGTGGGTGCACTTGCCCAGCTAGCGTGACGGTACGAGACCGCACGCGGGTTCTGCGGTCGCAGTTCCCAGACACATCTTTACGGCTGCTTCGGTGGGTGGCGCAACCAGCGCTGCAGGCCCACCAGCAGTATTGGCATCTACAAGCCCCGGCACTCTCTAGTGCACTTTACTAGGGACTAACAGTAAATCCAAAGAACCAATCATGGATACCAATCGTATGTACAATTTACAGTAGGGAGCACTTGCACTGCGGCACGGGTCAGCCGTGGCGCAGTGCCCTGAGTATCGGAAAACCAGCAAAACATCGGAGGCACATCAGCAAAAAGTGGAAGGGAGACTCACGCCAAGGTGCCAGGTCTAACATGTGTCCCCTCCAGCTGAAATGTGGGGGGAACTACCCTTCCCCAGGGAGTTCCACATCACTAAGGCGGAAAAATCTGGACAGACCGTCAGCGTTGGCGTGATCGGTGCCAGGGCGGTGTTCCACCGTAAAGTCCATACTCTGTAGAGAAATGGACCACCTCAACAGTTTCGGGTTCTCACCCCTCATTTGCATCAACCATCTGAGGGGCCTGTGGTCCGTCTGAACTCGGAAGTGAGACCCAAACAAGTAGGGTCTTAGCTTCTTCAGCGCCCAGACCACAGCAAATGCTTCACGCTCTATTGCACTACACCTACTTTCCCGTGGAAGTGACCTCCTACTTATGAAGGCTACGGGTTGGTCAAAGCCCTCCTCAGTCATCTGTGAAAGAACAGCCCCTACACCATGCTCTGAAGCGTCTGTTTGCACTATGAATTCCTTGGAGAAATCAGGAGCCAGGAGCACGGGCGCCGTGCACATGGCAGTCTTCAGGGTGTCAAAAGCCTTCTGACAGGTGTCAGTCCAAATCACGTTCCTGGGCTGCTTCTTCGAAGTCAGCTCTGTCAAGGGGGTCACGGTCGTGCCATAACCTTTGGCAAACCTCCTGTAATACCCAGTGAGCCCCAGGAAGGCTCTCACTGCAGTCTGGGTCTTGGGGGGTTCCCAAGCCAGGATGGTCTCAATTTTGGGCTGCAAGGGTGCTACCTTGCCACTCCCAACTTGGTGTCCCAAGTACACCACTGAACCCTGCCCAATCTGGCACTTGCTTGCCTTGATTGTGAGGCCTGCTCTGCGCAGGGCCATCAACACTTCCCAGAGGTGGCGCAGGTGTTCGGGCCAGGTACCGCTGAACACTGCGATGTCATCCAGGTAGGCGGCACTGAACTCGTCCAGTCCAGCCAACACCTGGTTGACCAATCTCTGAAAGGTGGCAGGGGCATTCTTCATTCCAAATGGCATAACCCGGAACTGGAAATGCCCATCTGGTGTAGAGAATGCCGACCTCTCCTTTGCCCCATCGGTCAAGGCGATCTGCCAGTACCCAGACGTCAAATCAAACGTACTAAGGAACTTAGCAGCCCCCAGCCGATCAATGAGCTCATCAGCTCTGGGGATGGGGTGCGCGTCAGTCTTCGTGACTGAATTGAGTCCTCTGTAGTCCACACAGAACCGGAGTTCGGGTGTGGCTCCCGACGCAGCAGCCTTCGGAACCAAGACCACGGGGCTGGACCAAGGACTGCTGGAAGACTCCACCACCCCGAGGGCAAGCATCTTGGAGACCTCCTCCTTGATGCAGGCCCGGACCCTGTCAGTCACCCTGTAAGCCTTATGCTTCACAGGTAAGCTGTCTCCAGTGTCCACATCATGGACGCACCAATCTGTGACACTCGGAACCAGGGAGAACAGATCTGGAAACTGCCCCAGCAACTGGCGGCAGTCCTCCTGTTGTTCGGCGGTCAGGGTGGGTGAGAGGTTAACTCCATCCACTGACCCATCTTTCTCACAGGCCACCAAGAGGTCAGGCAGAGGCTCCGACTCCTCCTCCATTCCGTCATCGGTTGCCAACAACATGCCCACTTCGGACCTTGGCAAGTGGGGCTTGAGGCGGTTGACATGTAGGACCCGCAAAGGGTTCCTGGGCGTCTTCATGTCCACCAAGTATGTCACGGGGCTCTTGCGCTCCACAACCTCAAAGGGGCCTGTCCACTTATCTTGAAGGGCACAGGGCTCCACTGGGGCCAGGACATACACCTCTTGTCCAGGTTGAAGCTCGACCAGAGGGGCATTCTGATCGTACCACCGCTTCATTTCCTCCTGGCTTGCTTCCAGATTTGCCTCGGCAAGTTGTCTGAAGCGTCTGGTCTGGTTTCTGAAGGCCAGCATGTAGCTATATACATTCTGGGGAGGTTTCCTGGGAGATTGCTCCCAGCCTTCCTTTACCAAACTCAGCGGTCCTCTCACGGGGTGACCGTACAGTAGTTCAAAGGGGCTGAACCCTAGGGACTTCTGTGGCACCTCGCGATATGCAAAGAGCAGGCATGGTAAGAGGACGTCCCACTTACGCCTCATCGGACCTTCCAGGCCCATGATCATGCCTTTTAGGGTTCGGTTGAATCTTTCAACCAACCCGTTACCTTGGGGATGGTAAGGCGTGGTGAACTTATACGTTACGCCACACTCTTGCCAAAGGGACTTCATATACTTGGATATGAAGTTGGTCCCCCTGTCGCTCACCACCTCTAGAGGGAACCCCACTCGTGAGAAAATTCCCATCAGTGCACGTCCCACCACGGGGCCATCACTGTCCTTAGAGGGATGGCTTCAGGGTACCGGGTGGCATGGTCCACCAAGACCAGGATGAACCTGTTGCCCATGGCTGTCTTGGGGTCCAGAGGCCCAACGATGTCAATACCCACTCGCTGGAATGGCGTACCGACCACAGGGAAGGGTTGGAGGGGAGCCTTGTTCTTCCCTCCGGTCTTCCCACTTGCCTGGCAAGTCAGACAGGTTCTGCAATGAGCGTCCAAACTCTTATGCATTTGGGGCCAGTAAAAGTGGGTGACAAGCCTGTCATAGGTCTTGTCCATCCCCAAATGTCCTGCTAAAGGCACATCGTGAGCCAGACCCAGTAGGAAGGCTCTGAACTTCTGGGGTACCACCAGCACACGGGCTGACCCAGGTTCAGCAGCCTTAGGCTCTGAATACAGGAGGTCGTTCTCCCAGTACACGTAATGTGTTTTGGCCTGAACACCATTGGCCTGGTCTGCAGCCTGCTGCCGCATACCCACGAGAGAAGGGCATTCTTTCTGCTCCCTGCAGAATTCCTCCCTGGAGGGTCCTCCTTCTTGCTGCCAATGGGTCAGCTCAGGCAGGTCCCCCAGTTCGGCGATCTGTTCCCCTGTAGGCTCCAGGGCATCCCCCTCAAGGTCTGCTTCCTCCTGGACCGTGGGAACTTCAGGAGCCGGTTTCCCGCGCCCCCTGCGCCTCCTCCCTAAGGCCGGTTCCTGGGCCTCTCCTTCAGGCCCCAGGACCTCTCGATCACCCCTACTGGCTGCCATCGACCGGGTGGTCACGCACGCCCAGTCAGGCAGACCCACCATCCGCAGGTGAGTCGTCTTCTCCACCTTTTCCCAAGGGGAGTGCTCCAAGTCATTCCCTATCAAACAGTCAACAGGCATGGTTTTCCTTACACAGACCTGTAGAGTACCAGAGACCCCCCCCCCACTCGAAGGGAACTTGAGCCATCGGACACTGACTCTCTGAATTATCAGCGTTGATAACCCTACAGTAGGCATGGGGTACAACCTGCTCTTGAGACACCAGGTGCTGCCTCACTGCAGTCACACTGGCTCCTGTGTCTCGAAGAGCCTCAGCTTCCTTGCCATTGATGATCACCACCTGCCCATATTTCTTAGTGTTAGAGGGCAGGTAGTTCGTAGGGATCATCTCACTGTCTCCTAGCGAGACTAGGGTCATGTGAACGGGATCTCCACCCCCCGGGACCACCATTTCTTCTCCCAGGTGAACGCTAGTCACTTGTCGGGGCGGAGCACCAGTGGGTGCGGGTTTTCCAAACAGGCGACACTTGGGGTCACTGGATATGTGCCCAGGCTCGCCACATTTGAAACAATTGAAGGGCCCCTTTGGAACAGGTTTACCTGTCGGGGCCCCATTCGGCTTCGGATGTGGGGGAGGCTGAGAACCCTGCTGCGGGCTCCCCTGGGAACTACTTTGGGGGCCTTTTTGGAACCCTTTCTGTTTTCCCCCTTTGTCCCCCCCACTCTTCTGCTGGGGACCCTGCCCACTCTTGGCGGAGTCTCCCACGGGACCCTTGTGGACCCTGGTGCTGAGCCAGCGGTCCGCCTCCTCAGCAAGCTTCCTCGGGTTGGACAGCTTGCTGTCGATCAGGTGTTGGCGTAACTCAGGAAAACAGTGATCAGACAAGTGCTCCCATGCAATTAAATCAAAGAGACCTTGAAAATCATTAACTTTGTTACCTTTCACCCAACCATCCAGTGCTCTGCAAAAGTAAGTCACATACTCCACATACGTATTCCCAGGCCGCTTAGTACATCCCCTAAACTTCTGTCTATACATTTCAGGGGTAAGCCCGTACCTGTTCATTAAAGCTTCTTTCATGTGGGCATAGAATCTCTGATTTTCAACGGGCAAATCTAGCAAGGTATCTCTCCCTTCGCTAAGGAACCTTCCCCACAACCCCGCTCCCCAATCCTTGTCAGGGACCCGGTGGGAGGACATGGCTACCTCGTATGCCCTAAACCACTATCCTATGTCATCCCCCTTAAAGAACTCCTTAACTACGTCCTTCGGGATGTGCACTCTTGACTCTACCTGCACTGGCGATGCGCTGCCACCAGAGGGAGGACGATCCAAGTCTCTCTCCTTGAGACTTATCTCCCTCATTTTTACTTCATAATCCATTTGGTGCTTTCGCTCTTCCAGCGCCATTCTTTTCGTTTCAAGCTCCAGCTGGATTTTCAATTCTGCCAGCTTTCTTTCGTGATTCCTCGTTTCCTTCCTGTCCGCCAGCTCCTCTGGCGACAGGCCTTTACCAAAGCTGTGCACGCTGTCTTGCCTTTCGAGGTCAATCAGATCCCCAAGTGCATTCTGCTCCTCCGTCGCATTCTGCTCGGCGAGGGCGTCTTGATCCTCCGGGGTCTTTCTGGACTCTGCCCAGGCTTTCAGGGCCTTGTAGAATTCTGGCTTATTCTTGCAACCAGCGTGCGGAACCTTGAGTTTCTTACAAAAAAACTTCAGCTCGTTCTTTGAGTATTTATCCAGCTTCGCGGTGTCCCACTCGATCTCAAACACTTCCGAGGTCGTGGACTCCGCTCCATCCAGGCTCTTCGTGCCCGGCATGGTTTTCGCACTCGGAATCTTCTTTCGGCAAAATTCAAAAAGCAAAGTCTGTGGCTAAGTAACTGGACCGTAATCCTTGTGTAGTGGTCAGAAGCTCAGGTATAGATATCGCAAGTGTAAATTCGAAATCCTCACCGCTGCGTCCAATGTAGGAAGGGGGAGGCTCTAGTTGGCGCAGTGCAACACTAGCGACAAGCAGGGACTCTCTCTTCCTCGTCAGGGCTGAGGGTTACCTTCCAGACAACCTCTGCTTACCCTCTAGGTAGTGTGGCTTAAGCAGTCGTAGGCTAATCTTTGGGGCACATAGGGTTAAACACTTGCAATAGTACACCTTTACAACCAACCCACCACACAACGAGACCAGACTGTATTCTGTAAAAATATATATCTTTATATAGATTTTAAGCAGGCTTGTGAATACAGTCAACGTACTTTACGATAACGGTTGCAAATTACTCAGTTCAGGTTACCACAGTTCTTATAGCAGTTCTCTGAGGGCCCGTAGGCCGGTGTTAACCAAAGTTCTTGTGGAGCCGGCGGCTTCCAGGGGATCTGTCCCACGTCGCGTTGCCTTCCCGGGGTCGCTGATCGTTGCGGCTCTTCAGCCGAGCAGGTCACTGGTCATCCGGGGCAGCGGTGTTCTGTGGCGGAGGGTCCTCTCCTCGTCGTCCGCTCCGACCCTGGAGGCGGCGGCTGTGTGGCGGTGGCAAGTGGCAGTACGGTCCCCAAGTGCAGGACGTACCCAGCCAAGTGCCGGTGCAGCTGTGGACTCACAGCTGGGCTGTCGGGCAGACTACCGACCTTGCGGATTCCCACAGGGCAACTGTCCGTCTTTGCAGGTGAGTGGCTGCTCGTTATGCAGTCACCTCGAGAGCTCGGACCGGACGGGTCCTCCTTCGCTTTGCTCTCGGGCTCCCGGTGCAGTTGCGGTCACGGTGTTCGGGCCAGCGGCGGCGGGTCCTTACTTTGCTCTCGCTGTTGCTTTGGGCCCCGGTCACGGTGGTCAGGTGGATGTCGTTGCCTTGAAGGAGATTCCTCCGTCTGTGCTGCGGCGATGGTCAGCACCCGCAGTCGCTTTCTTCCAAGGGGGTAGCGTCCACTGGTCCTGGGACGCTGGTCAGGGGGCAAGTTCAGTTGCAAGCCCTTGGAGATCTCTTTAGCAGAGTTTGGCACAAAGTAAAGCAAAAGTCTTCTCGTAGTCTTTTCTTCTTCCTCTCCTTCAGCAGCAAGGCACCAGACACAGGCAAGAGTCAGCACTCTTCCTTGTCTCTCACGGTCCTTCTCGTAGGGCAGAGTCCTTCTGTGGCCCAAACAGGATCTAATTTTCAAGGAGCAGGGCTCCTTCTTTTATAGGCCAATTCTTTTGTTCTCGCAGGCCAGGGGGGCCTTTGCATAGCCACTCTCAGTCCTTGAGTACCCCGGTGGGTGTCCTCCGGCTTCTGCTTTCAGTGTGAGGGGCAGGCGCATCAGACGCCCCACAGGAGGTGGAGCCAGCATTGTGCGGACAGGGGTGGCCAGAGTTCCTTGTTGATGGGGGCTTTGCCCTTCCTGGGCCAGGTGCCGGCAGAGTCATCCGCCGCTCCCCAGGAGGGTGGAGCCAGCATTGTGGTGGCCGAGCACAGCTACAGTTCGAGTCAAGAAGCACTCCTACCTCCCACTAAGGTGTAATCTGCGCATTCACCACCTGTCATCCCTCCAGCCCTGTCACTCACACATCCCAGACAGTCAGATACACATACCAGCAGAGGCGGGCTGAAATGGTTAAGCAAGCAAATGCTAACTTTCTAAAAGTAGCATTTGCAAACCCAGGATACTAGAATAAACTTGACTACAAGAAATATTTTATCATCCTGAGTTCAGGCATACTAAACATGACTTGCTACCATGCTCCTTGAGCCTGCGGGGATTATAGGGTGTTACAATTCTCGCAGCTCAGTCTGGCCTAATGGAGCAGGTAGCCTTCAATAGTGAAATACGGTCTTGGTTGTAAGTCACTACTAGGACATGCCACGCACATCAGGGCTTGTCCTACCTAACACCTACAAAGCACCCTGCCCGCAGGCCTACCATAGGGGTGACTAATATGTAGTCAAGGGAAGGGTCGGGGCTGGCAAGTGGGTGCACTTGCCCAGCTAGCGTGACGGTACGAGACCGCACGCGGGTTCTGCGGTCGCAGTTCCCAGACACATCTTTACGGCTGCTTCGGTGGGTGGCGCAACCAGCGCTGCAGGCCCACCAGCAGTATTGGCATCTACAAGCCCCGGCACTCTCTAGTGCACTTTACTAGGGACTAACAGAAAATCCAAAGAACCAATCATGGATACCAATCGTATGTACAATTTACAGTAGGGAGCACTTGCACTGCGGCACGGGTCAGCCGTGGCGCAGTGCCCTGAGTATCGGAAAACCAGCAAAACATCGGAGGCACATCAGCAAAAAGTGGAAGGGAGACTCACGCCAAGGTGCCAGGTCTAACAAACACATTCTTCTATTTTAATTTTTTTTTAGGGTACCGTGGTACCGTTGCAGGTCCAGACGTATAGACGGACTTACTCTATTGTTTTACTCCTGATCAAATGATCGTAAGAAATCCCTATTTGAAATTCCTGTACATATGTACACCCCTCCATTGTCGTTAATGACATGAGTGTGAACATATTTACAGGTATACATAAACCACCTTATATCTGTTTTCCAAAACATTTACCCATTTTATCAGTTTTACAGAAGCACAAATTCAGGAGCCGGATTTTCGAATTCACTCAAGAACACACCCAAGCTTTTCTTACTAATTGGATACAACAGGACAGTTGACCTCTGAAGCATCCTTGGGAGAACCATGTGCACCTGCAGTCATTAAAATACCAGCTACCTTTGAGGAATTGAGTGACATGGTTATTCGCTGCGCAAAATGCCACATGCTTGTCACTTTGAAAACTTTATCTGTGGGTGCATTCATGGATAGAGTGGAGAAGTGTGGCTCAATGGTTAGAGCGGCAGACCCTGATGCAGAGGTCTAGCCTGGGACCAGGGGTCAATTCCCCACCTCGGCGGGTCTTGGGCTCAAAATTCCACGGACCTGATAATTCTCGCCTCGGTGCCTATTCCAATCATGGAGTCCCACTCTGCAACTCTGGGCAATAGCTTGCTTAATCTCCACAACGGCCCCCACAACCCTAAAGATGCCTGGCCTCCACCTTGGGGGTGCCCAGGAGTGAACGCCTCACAGGGAAAGCCAGGATGGGTTCCACAGCGTTATTCGTACAAGCGCCTTGAGACCCTTGCGGGTGAGTAGTGCGCTATACAAGTATCAATTTACAATTTTTAAGAAGCATCGCTGTTTTTTTGACTACATAATATGTATTGAAGTGTTAAGCCCGTTGCTTCTTTGCAGTTCTCGATCCTTACCCTTTTTAGGTTAAGCCTAGAGCCAGCATGCATGCGCTGCTCTACGAGACTTATTGTAGAGGAGTAGGTAATAGAAGTAAGTCCACTGTCTGCCCATATTTGCCCTAGGCTTTTGTCATTCTCCATCCTAAATGCTGTCTTCTGATTCAGCAATAGGCTTTTTAGTCCCTCCTTTGTACTCCCTCCTCTTCATTTGTCACCTCCCATGGCAACTGGCCCCTTTACTATAAAGCGCCCCCCTCTCCCATTGACCAGCTGGCCCAGTTGTATGGGCGATCTCCCCAGTATGAAAGAGGAGATTAAGAGATTGGGGATCTGGCTGGAACAAGATCTTTCGTTCAGGGCCCAAGCTAAAAAAAACGGCAGGAATTTGTTTTGCCCTGTTATGCTCAGCCCGCAAAATACTTCCGCTTCTTCCTTTTCCATCTAGGAAGCTGTTGATTCAGGGACTGGTAACATCGTGACTTGATTATAGCAATGCCCTTTTTTTGGGTGCCCCTGAATCCACCTTTAACAAACTTCAGCAGGTCCAAAATGCGGCGGCCAGACAGCTTATGGGCATTCCCAGAACGGAGTCAACCAGACCTGCCCTAAAGGAATTGCACTGGCTCCCAGTACGGGAAAGAGTAAAATTTAAGGCACTCTGTACAGCCCACAAAATTCTCCAGGGAACAGGACCCCCCATTTTGAGAAATCTAGCAGTGCCATACAAATCAAACAGAACGTTGCGTTCTGACCAGAAACATCTCCTCCTAGTCCCCAGAGTTAAGAGGGCACGCATAGGCAGGAGAAGATTCTCGGTGAATACAGCAAGGCTTTGGAATTCCTTACCTTTAAAACTGCGCGCCGAGACATGCACTCTGCGTTTTCTCAAATGTTTGAAAACACATCTGTTCCCTGTTTGATAGCTCTTGACTGACTGTTTTTATCTGTTAATGTCCTGTTAAGCGCTGGGATGCCCTAGGGTAACTGCGCGCTATATAAAATTTTAAATAATAATTAAATAATAATACTTTGGTTGCTACACGGTACGTGTTAGTTAGACTGTGAGCACTATTTTCTTTAATGAGGTTCTCCTACTGCAGGCTTGACATGCTTTGGTGCCTTCTTTACTGCCTCCTCCCTCCCATTGTCATTCCGTCTTCCCCCTGCCCTCCCTCCCATTGTGTGTGCCTTATTCCCCTAACCTCCCCCCTGTTGTCCATGCCTTCTCCCCCCTCCCGCCCTCCCGTTGTCCATGCCTTCTCCCCCCACCCTCCCTCCCATTGTCTGTGCCTTCTCCCCCAACAGCCTACCTGTTGTCCGTGCCTTCTTCCCCGCCTGCCCTCCCATTGTCCGTGCCTTCATTCACTGTGTCCACCCGCCATCTCTTTCAGATCTTCAGTTCACGGGCATGGCACTCCATGACAGATGGATGTGAACTATTGTAAAGGTTGTATGGAAACATCTACATGTATGGATTATTATTATGGCCATGGCAGTTTTGCACAAGTGTGAATTTTCCACCCTCATGACATAAATCATCATGTCCTGCTTGCTTTGAACATTCTGAACACAAGTTGTAGAATGTTAGTGAGATGGTAACATTAAGTGTGTGCTCCACATCTTTTATTAGAGTAGGAAGGCGTGTTTTCTGGTAAGTGCATGGTTGCATGAGTGTTACACAATCTATTTTAATGTGGGAAGGACAGTGCTCATATCGAAGACCAACTAATTGTTGGGTAGCGTTCTAAATAGAAACTGCAGTTTTAATAGCATATTCAAGTTTTTAATAGAAATTGAATTATTTTTTTCAATGTGTAAAAATGCTTTGACAATAACGAGAGAATGTTGCATGATTTGCTTTATGCCATAATGATTCCCGATTATACAGTTAATTGGTGCATACTTTATGTACCTGCCTTTCAATTTCATTCTTTCCACTTCATTATTTTCAGCACTGACATTATTCCAGTGGCCCTGTTTTTAGTAGTTAAATCACACGTGAGACAAGCATAAGGTTTTGGTGTTAATAGAAAATCTGTAATTCAATGGACCTCTCACACGGGTGAATGGCTGTTTTAGGAGCAAAACACACACAGGCCTAAAAGACAAAAACAGCCACTCGTGTAGACCGTTTGATTAAGAAGGGAGGAATTGTTCTGCCACACTGTTACCTTTCAATAAATGGTGTTTCAACTCCCTGTCAGTGGCGTTTCCTTTTGGGTAACTTCTATGTTGGATATGTTGCAGCCTTGCTCAGGCTGCGGAGATGCCTGGCTGTAAGTCATGCAGATCCAGAGTTTGCAGGTTCAGACTCAAGGGAACAGGGAGCCGTATTGGAAGGTGTCAAGATTAGCAGTGCGGTGGTGATGTTCAGAACCTCCCTGACCCACTTGGGGATTAACTTTTACTTATCGTGAAGGAACATCGCAGTGCCCACTGGGGTGATATTTAACTGAGGGACCACAAGTACCAGCATGCCTTCTTGGCAACCACCCAGTGGGGCGGGACTTGGACTATTTTACAGGTGTTCTGCAGTACGGTCGCTTTGTTCTTCTTTCAGTTGCCCACGAACAAGGACACAAGCTGTTTGAAACGCATTGGGCGGATGATTAAAAAGGGAGGAATCGTTGTTCTGCCGCACTGTTACCTTTCAATAAATGGTTTTCAACTCCCTGTCAGTGGCGTTTCTTTTTGGGCGACTTCTACGTTGGATATATATATATTTATATTTGCACTATCCTATTTGCACTTGATCATCTATTGCTGCTTTGCTAAAGTTATGCACATGTAAGTTATGAATATCAATAAGTTTTTGTTGCACAAATCTTCAAACTAGAAGGCTCGTTCAGTATTTGGTTTTAGAGCGAGGTTATAACTATGTATTCATACAGTTATTATAATCATGTTTTCCTGTTGTAAGAAAAGGTATCTTTACACAGTTTTATTTCATTTGTTGAAATCTGTATAATTATTTTTACCTTTGACTAATAACTGCGGAATATACAACTTTGGGATTCATCCTGATATTTAATTGTGCCTAGTTTGTTGCAAAACTACAAGTGGTAGTATTTCTTCACTTTTTATTAGTCACGTGATAGCTGATGTCACCATGAGTGGGTGTACACATATCCTTGCAAATATAAAAAAAGCATTCGTTTATTGTAATGTTGCAGTGTGAACAAGGGCGAGTTAGCCTGAAATGCGTAGCTGTTCTCTGTGTGGTTGAAATAAAAACATCTTTGCTGATTCCTGGTGGTCCGTCTCCCTCGTTTGCTGGCGTGCGCTGTGGCTCGAAACGCTGAGAGAGTCAAGGAGGAGCTGACGTTTTCACATATATATATATATATTCACTGAAAAAACCATAGGTTATAGACCATATATAGTTAGGAATTAGCATTTACAAAACCTTGAAAATTCACTGAAAAAACCATGGGTTATAGACCATATATAGTTAGGAATTAGCATTTACAAAACCTTATTTTACTCACACAAAACCATTGAAATTTCATATATAGTTAGTTGCACTAACTATATATCGCGCACCCGCAATCCACTGCTGATCATGTCACATATTACATCATTCATGACATGATCTATAACCTATGGTTCTTTCAGTGAATTTCAATGGTTTTTTAATAGCAAATATCAAAAGCTTTAAAATGTCAAGTACGTGGTAGGTAAAAACATTTTCGTGTTTATGCACGCTGATGTGCTTTGAACGCTGCCCCCCCCTCCTCTTTTCTTTTAGGAGTATTCTCTCTTTGCAGATAGTGAAGGGTAGGTAACACAGGCCTTTGCCCCCGTTGTAACCCGTCGTGCCTGCTTCCCTCTCCATTTGATTGATTGTTATCCTAGCATTTATTGTTTTGGAATTAGTTCTCTTTTGTTCATTCTCTATTTACAAACAAGCACAGAGTCGCAATACTCTGTTTAGTCTTTGCAGATAGTGAGAAATCGTTAAAACAAAAGGAATCAAGAGAAATCAGTAGGCCACTAATGGGATCTCTTTTTGACCTCGCTAAAATAGAAACATTATGAACAACCCCTTTTGAGAAGTACGAAACTAGTGAGAGGAACTGAGCTCGACACCATGATGGCTGCAAGACAGCTCGGCTCCGCCGCCCACCCCACCCAAAATAACGACAAACCCTATGCAAATATTATAAATATATACAACACACCAGCAAAGTAACAGGGTAAAACATTTTATTAAATAACTATTTACATGGCAGCCTGCTGCAACGTCGATCCAAACAAGCCTTTGTATTTGGGGCTCAAAATCAACAAGTAACAGGGTAAAACGTTTTATTAAATAACTATTTACATGGCAGCCTGCTGCAACATCGATCCAAACAAGCCTTTGTATTTGGGGCTCAAAATCAACCATCAATAGTAAGATTTTCATAGGTGAGTGTAGGTTCATGATTTTCCATCCAAAGACTAAAAGCCTGGAGTGGGAGTGAAAGAACAATAACTAGATAAGAAGGAAGGCAGAGGCTGTGGGAAGGACTCTGGATATGGTATGTTGCTTGGTCCCTGAGATGCTTCGATGTCACTGCCTTGCACAAATGGCATAAGTCCTGGATGTTGGGTGCCATAGTTGAGGGTTCCGAGCAGCGCTTGTAACACTGTCTGAAGCTTATTTGCACCTGCTGCAGCTTCACTATTCTCAAAGTAAGTGGGGGCTGTTTGTGGACCTGACTGCATTGGAAAACAATGTGATGTGGTGCCTCCCTGAACCGCTTGACGGAGGCCCCCGAGATAATTGCGCCTGCTCCACACCTTGTCCCACAATCCGTTTGACCTGAAGACACGTCCTGCGGTGCCCTGGTCCGACCATCACATATACCTGCGCCAGGAAACGGCGTGGGGTGCACTAGAAAGGAGAGGCGGCGCGAACGAGCCTCCCCCACCTCCCCAGGTGGAGGTTTCTCAGCTACACCCCAGCGCTTCACTCGACCAGCTGACTTGCGCCCGCTCTTGCGACACAGTGCCTCGCTCGGCCAGCTGAATTGCGCCTGCTCTTGCTATTACAACGTCTCACCCGCCATCCAACAGAATTGCACCCAATCTTGCGGTACAGCGACAGGCGGCTGCTACGGAGCTCACGAAATGGGGTCGGCTCCACAGACTTGGGCCTGGCCTGCAAAGATGGCTCTGGGCAACCGTGGAATTCGGACGCTTGACTGCTAGGGCATGGGCCCCATTCCCAAAAGAGTCCCCTCAGCCTTGAAGATTCTACAACAGTCACCGGGACCCCCGACTTCCGCGGGCTTCCGGTGGGGAGCGGCTGCCATGATTGCTCGCGGAATGGCCACGACGGAGCCACGAGATGGTGGTGTTCTCATGCTGACGCCACCGTCAGTCTGAAACATCCAGAAACACTGTAGACTACCAATTCGATCACTTCCGGTGGAGCCCCAACGTGACCCGGTAGAGAAGAACTTGCCCTCCCCTCTTTGACTGATGATTCTTGTTGCCTGTCCCTTCTGTTGTCATTTAACAGAACATTTTGGACTACTGAAAGGGGTTGTGTTCCGACCGCTGGTTGGTGGAGACATTTTGACTATATTCTGGACCTGCGTTGTCGCGTAATGCGTCATATGACGCGCCGCGTTAGCGCACCCGGAAGTGCTCCGGTGCGCGAAGCGCAGCTTCCCGGAAGCGATCCAGAACGCGGCGCGCAGCGCGTAACGTAAGCATAACAGGTCATGTGACTTGTTAATAAAACTTTTCATTGGTTCATTTTACTTTTGTTATTCTAATGATGGAAGGCTTGGTCATATGACGTAAAAATAACACTTTTCATTGCTTTCGAACATTTTTTTTTCCCAAATGATGAAAGCCCCACCTTTTTTTTTCTCACTCTGACTTGTAAAGCAAAGGACCCAGATGCATTTACAGTTTACCACTAACAATGTTCCAGGCTAATGTATTTTCCCGGGAAATTTACAACTGTCCTGCAAGTAAAATATTTCTATTTCGAGAAAAAGGGCGTTTCTTCGTCCCATGAGGGAGCCGTTGAAGAAAAGAAGCTCGGCCTGCTGTCTTAGTCGCTGATAGGCATGAATATCGGATTCTTATCGATCACTTTATGTTGCAGGAGTGGAAAACACAACAGCCCTTGACCATTTATCTTTACTGCGTTCCTGCGTATTATACCTTTTATCCGTCATGTAATCGGGCTGCTTTATTTCACTTGCCTTTTACTGATTCGAAAACAGTGGCTATTATTCAAAACTTTACCAATCTAGGTACTACTACCATGTTTTGTTTTAAAAACCTTTATTGTGAAAATGTCGGTATACAAATACAGGCCTATAACCACGTGGGCCGGCCACGGAGCAAACTGGAATCGTATATGATGAGGGGACATTTACACTGTAAAAGAACGTAACGGGCGGGCCATTAGGTTGCAAGAACTAAGGTGTCTAACAGTTGCGGAATCGGTGGACGTACATTTTATAGTTAAAGTACGACAGGGCCAGTTACAATAAAATTATCTAGATATACATTTGCGGGCAAGTACCATGGGTGACGTTAATTCGAACTTTCAATAGTACAGTAATCAATAACACATCAGAACTTAATATCAATAGGGATGTCCAAATGTTCAATCAGTACTCGTCCCCGCCCGCCATGTGCTTCAAAACTGCATACGTATCTCGTGATATCAAGGTTGGGCAACCAGTACACAACAAGGAGTTACGAGTCCCATTTATACCGGTGTCATTTTGGGTCCAGGATATAATCAAAATGTCTCCACCAACCAGCGGTCGAACCAGAACCCCTTTCGGCAGTCCAAAAAGGTTCCGTTAAATGACAACAGAAGAGATAGGCAGCAAGAACAATCAGTCAAAAGAGGGGACGCTTTCGGGAATGGGGCCCATGCCCTAGCAGGCAAGCGTCTGAGTTCCAAGGTGTCCCAGGGCCATTTTAGTGGACCAGGCCCAAATCCAAAGAACAGGCTGCCATTTTGAGAGTCCTGTTGCAGCTGCCTATCGCTGTAGCCTCAAGAGCGGGCGAAACTCAGCTGGATGGCGAGTGAAACGCTAAGAGGCGCCCCACTGCAGATGAGGTGCCTCCACCTGGGGAGGTGGGAGAGGCCCGTTTGCGCCGCCTCCCCCCCCCTTCGGGCACCCCACGCCGACTTTCGGCCCAGCATTGTAGGATGGCCACACCAGTACAACAACTTGCTGGACACCACCTCGGTGCCATCCGGATCTCGGCACATTGTGCTGCCTTCGGCCTACTGTAGCAGCAAGTGCGGGCGCAACTCAGCTGGACGGCGAGTAAAACGCTAAGGGGCGCCCCACTGCAGATGAGGTGCCTCCACCTGGGGAGGTGGGAGAGGCCCGTTTGCGCCGCCTCCCCCCCCCGGGCACCCCACGCCGACTTTCGGCGCAGCATTGTAGGATGGCCACACCAGAACAACAACTTGCTGGATACCACCTCGGTGCCATCCGGATCTTGGCGCGTTGTGCTGCCTTCGGCCTACTGTAGCAGCAAGTGCAGGCGCAACTCAACTGGACGGTGAGTGAAACGGTAAGGGGCGCCGCACTGCAGATGAGGTGCCTCCACCTGGGGAGGCGGAAGAGGCCCGTTCCCCCCGGGCACCCCGGGCACCCCACGCCGTCTTTCGGCGCAGCATTGTAGGATGGCCACACCAGTGCAACTTGCTGGACACCACCTCGGTGCCATCCGGATCTCGGCGCGTTGTGCTGCCTTCGGCCTATTCGCACATCGGTCCGCTACTGACGCCGCCTCACAGGCCAATGGATTTTGTAGGCTTTTTATAGCCCAAAGCCTCATAACAGGTCATGTGACTTGTTTATAAAACTTTTCATTGGTTCATTTTACTTTTGGTTTCCTAATGATGGAAGGCTTGATCATATGACCTAAAAATAACACTTTTCATTGGATTGAAACATTTTTTTTTCCCAAATGATGAAAGCCCCACCTTTTTTTTCTCACTCGGCAATCCAAAAAGGTTCCATTAGAAAACAACAGAGGGGACAGGCAACAAGAACCATCAGTCAAAAGAGGGGAGGGCAAGTTCTTCCCTACCGGGTCACGTTGGGGCTCCACCGGAAGTCATCGAATTGGTAGTCTACAGTGTTTCTGGATGTTTCAGACTGAAGCTGGCGTCAGCATGAGAGCACCACCATCTCGTGGCTCCGTTGTGGCCATTCCGCAAGCAATCATGGCAGCTGCTCCCCACCGGAAGCCTGCGGGAGTCGGGGGCCCCGATGACTTTTGTAGAATCTTCAAGGCTGAGGGGACGCTTTCGAGAATGGGGCACAAGCCGTAGCAGGCAAATGTCCGAGTTCAAATGTGTCCCAGGGCCATTTTAGTGGACCAGGCCCAAATCCGAAGAGCCGGCCGCCATTTTGAGAGTCCTGTGGCAGCCGCCTATCGCTGCACCGCAAGAGTGGGCGCAACTTAGCTGAATTGCGGATGAGGCACAGTGCCGCAAAAGCTGGTGCTAAACAACTGGATGGCGACTGAAATGCTAAAGGGCGCCCCACTGCAGCAGAGGAGCCTCCACTTGGGGAGGCGGGGGAGGCCTGTTCGTTCCACCTCCCCCCCCCCCGCGGCGCCCCACGCCGTTTTTCGGTGCAGCATTGTAGGATGGCCAGACCATTGCGACAACTTACTGGACACCACCTGAGTGCCGTCCAACTGGATGGCGACTGAAACGCTAAAGGGCGCCCCACTGCAGCAGAGGAGCCTTCACCTGGGGAGGCCCGTTTGTTCCGCCTCCCCCCCCCCCTGGGCGCCCCACGCCGTTTTTCGCCGCAGCATTGTAGGATGGCCAGGCCAGTGCGACAACTTACTGGACACCACCTGGGTGCCGTCCGGATCTCGGCGCGTTGTGCTGCCTTCGGCCTATTCGCACAACGGACCGCTACTGACTAAAAGACAAACCAAAGCAGCCCATTGTTGCTTTGAGATGGATGTTGCAGCAGGCTGCCATGTAAATAGTTGTTTAAATTTTTTTTTTTAACGTGTTTACTTTGTTGGAGCGTTGTATATATTTATAAGTTATTAAAGTGTTATAATCCTACTACTTTGTTGGAGTGCTATATATTTTTAATGTGACACATAATTGTGAAGACTTTGATGTACAAAAAGGCATCCCTGGAATCTTCCGCTTCAGGCTCGGTCCCACACACCCTTACAGTGAGAATCCCCTCCCCAATCACAATACAGGATCGTTATCAGATAGTAGGAACGCGTGTGGTGTGACGGATCTCATGAGGTGGGGGCCTTGATCTACTGTAACTCCTTTGAAGAGGGGTGATTCTTTAAAGTTGGGGCCATAAACTACATCCGCACGGCTAGGTGATAGCCTGGGACCGGCCTGGACAATCAGACACAGAGGAAGAGAAGTGTCAGAGGGTGCGGTAGTGAATAAGGTGAAAGGGAGGTGTCGGGCGGGCACAGGGTGTGATTCTCAGGGAAAAGCAGCGCAGATGGGGGGAGGTTTATGGCCCATGCATGAGAGAGAGAGCGGGGGTGACCAGTGCGTGGGGGAGATGCTTGCGAGGGTGGAGAGCCATGCTGAGGATCGGCGGCGTGCAGAGAGTGGGTCTGGTCAAGGCATCTAAAATGGCTGCCGTGCACGACAAAAGTGTGGCATTGGAAAAAAGGCAAGATGGCGCAGACAATGTTTATCAATACAGATTAATTTATAACAATTATTTTTAACAAAATATTTACTCGCAGTGACAAAATGGCGGTCAACATTTCCTGATTTCCTTCGAATCGAACGTTAACAGACGTCACGCAGCAAAAAAAAAAATCTGCTCACGCGCAGCTGCTGGAAGACATGTATCAACATATATGAGCCTCCTCAGCCACCCTCAGAAAGCATAGGGGGTCAGGATACATCTCCCGTACCCCCTTATACCCATTTCTCACATTGTTTTTCCTCCATCTTGTAATTTAATTAAAACGAAACACAAAATGGCGAATTCCCGTTTCGCGTCCCGGTTCACGAACCGGGAAGCGCTTCTACCGCGAAAAATCAAATTTTTTTTATTTGCCCCATGGGACCGTTTAATAACCCCAACATCATTCCTAGTGGGTCAAGAGGGGTCTACCTTGCCCCCTTTCATTAAATTCCCCCTTCGTTTTTCTCCTCCTCTTGTCTCTCGATCTTACCGAGAGACAAGATGGCGGCCGCTCCGGACTGTTTAGAATGTTGACAGACACCGGAGAGCCAATCAGCTTCGCTTCGCAAAGTTCCGTTACGCGAAAAGTACGCGAACCGGAGCGCTACCCGGGACACTGTCACAGATATATCTGTTTTTTAAAACGTTAATTTCTCAAAATACACTGGAGCACATATATTGAGACCCAGCAAAGGCACATCGGGCTAACAGTCCCTACAATTTTGCCAAGTTTCATGCAAATCCATTCAGCCGTTCGAGCTAAAAGTGAGGCCAAACGCCCTATGGAAAAATGAATGGGAAAAACGCGTTTTGGGACCCCCCTTTTTTCTCGGCCCCCCTTGATGAAACCTCCCCAAATTTTCAGGGGCTGCTCAGAAACAAAATGTGCCAATTTCCTGAAAATTTCAGCCGATTCCGTCCACAAACGCCAAAGTTATTAGACATAGAATTTTCAAAAGTCCCATACAGAAAAAATCCTAACTATATATACCTACGGGCGACTGCCAGTAGGTAATATATATATATATATATATATATATATATATATCTATATGTCTTCAATGATGTGTATATTGGTGTGTGTATATGTGTTTGTGTGTGCAAGGCTGACTGTGTGATGTGACTACCCCTGGTGCAATTTTAGCTCTGGCACAATATAATTGATTCTTGACATACTCAGTGAGTCCATGTCCTGACATGATGATTAGTGACATGCAATTCATAATTTACCCATGTATGGCACTTGTACATGTTAGTACTTGATACGGATGACAAACCAAGATTGGGACCTCAAACATACATTTGCTAAAGGTGAAACATTGTATAACACTGATAAGCTTTTGTTTCAGGTGATTGAGTATATTCTCAGAAAATGAAAAGCATAAAAAAATAACATATTCCTTAGAAACTGTAAAACTGAGGATTTGGGATAAACGTTTTACATTTTTGACAATCAATTTAAAGCTGATATTTAAATGACAATCACTATTGTAACCTGAGAATTTAGGTTGAATCATTGGTGTAAACTGTCTGTATGTATGTTTGTACATTGTTCTTCTATAGCACAAACCGAGATAGTTTTAGCTGAGCACTGGCCAGGATCAAAGATAATCATAAAGTCAACAAATGATAGTAGAGGTAGCGGGGTTGTGGATGGGTAGTGCATTGTGATGCAGTGTTCTTTTAAGAGGCGAGTCTTCAACTCTTTCCTTAATCAGATCAGAGTTGGAGATGTCTTGAGGGATGCTACTCCAGATCCTGGGTGCACAGAGGGACAGGTAAGCTGCCTTGTTTTTACTTTTCTACACTTTCTAGTCTGCATTCTGATGGTGTCATGGCTGGGTCTCAATATACCCATCAGAGATTGTGAACTAGTCTGCAAAATAAGTGAAGCGTTGGTTGTGATGACTTTGCACATGATACTGCTAGTGTTTGGAGATGAGGCCAGCTTCAGTAGGAGGCAATGAAGTGCCCTCAGGATACAGGTGATGTGATCTCATTTCTTCAGGCCCTGGATGAGACAGGCTGTGGCATGTAGGATGCCTTATGAAACAGGGATTTTCCACCATTGAGATGCAACAGTGCAAGTGCTTGAACAGCAGTTCTAAAGACGCATTCTGAAAAAAACACTTTCCCTCTCTTTAAGAGCAAGAGCTGGTACCAGTCGATCTTTATTTTGTTTGTAGTGCTTTCTACCTGTGACCTAAGGAATAACACTGTGAAAAATATGTGGCATTGCTGTGCATGCATAAGATTGTGAGATTCCTAACATTATTATGTTCTTACTATTCAAAAGATTATCTGGTATAACCACTTAGCCCTCCAAATAGTATGGAGGAAGTGAGGTTTACAAACTGTGCTTGATTGTTCACTGCAGTTTGGGGCAGTGTGGGGCAGACATGTATGCCCCAGCACCATAAAACATCACCAGTCACCACTGCCCCAACTTTCTGGGTTTATGCAATTGCTATTTTCACTGCTCTCCAAAGACTGCATCGCTCTGTTGACTCTTTATGCCATTCTGCATTTATGTTTGCTATATCCTGAGCACATAGGGTGTGTATTTGGGAGACAGTATTTTTTGTTTTTGTCCTTCAATTTCTCAAGGCCACAGGTGAGCTAAAATTAGGGACATAATGCTCTAAATATATAGAAATAATCAGCCTACAAAGAGTGTGCATTTAAGTACAATCTTGTGTGTGTGTGCACTCAAAGTTGTCATTTTTGTAAGGGACAGGCTTATACCTTTGGTCATTTGAACACATTGGCAAATTTGAGCTGATCCAGAACTGGAAATAATTGGTCAGGGTCAGATTTTCACAGCATTATTGTCGAGCACCAAGTGGGTACATGCATATGACAAGCATATGTTCTGAGTCCTATTGTGGTGAGCTGACACCTATCTGTTTATTGAGCTCATTTGTTTTATTGTATTCAGTTTAAAATTCAATTACAGTGCACTGTTGCTTTTGGCCAGTTGTTCTTTAAAATTTACTAGCAACATATATTTACCCTACTATTGCTTAGTGATCCAATATCCGCCCCATCTATGAAGTCATCTTTAATAAAATCCAGTTTGTACCTGTATTGTTGAACCATGTGTTATTTGCCACCATTTTGCTGAAAAGGGTTGGGCAAGGAACCACAAATCCATTGTAAAGCTATTATTAACTTATATCTAATGTTGATCAATGTAATTTCTACAGTATGTTTTATTATGCTATATGCACAAAAACTCATAAAGAGCCCTTAGGAGGAATCCCTAATCGTCCTGTACAGCTGGTTTTTACTCTTTTTCAGGTTTGTGTAAGGCAATTGGCATAATATGTTCAAGTTGCAGCACGGGGTACAAATGTTTCAAGAAATCATTCGCAATAGCCTCAACCCACTGAAGTGTCTTTACTGTAACAAAATTTGACTAGTGTCAAGGGGACTCTTCTGGCTGTTGCTTTTGGGACACTTACGCTGCTGCCTGCAACCTGGTTCATCAGCCCTTGTGGTTGCTTTGTGTGGAGGAAGACCTCGGCGGACCCGCTTCGCGGGTCCCGCAGCGCCACACAGACACTGTTTCCTGATTTTGAAAGGAGCTGCTGCTTCGGGCGCGTGGAGCTGCCGGCAGGGCTGCGAGCGTGGAGGCAGGTACTCACTCTACCAGGAGTCCCTGCGAGCCCTACTCAACACACCTGGGCTGCTCTCCCTGCTGGCCCCGTCCACCCGCCCATAATCCTTCCCTCCACTTTCTTAAAAGGAGCTACACGGGCCGCTGCGCGGGAGCGCACGGGAGCGTCCCGGGAGAAGCCCGGGACAAGGGCGGGACCGTCTGTGGCCGTCAGGGGCTGAAGGAGGCTGGGCTTGTCTCTTTAATATTGGTTTTATACCCGTTAAACTCCTTTTTAGTTCTGCACTCATCACGGTTAGTTATGCCCTCCCGGGCTAAGGAGGGTACTCCCATGAAGCCGGGAGGGGTAAAAAACAGGACTCTAGATAACTATTTCCCCCGGGCTGCGGGAGAAGGGGATAAGGAAAGCACCTTGATTAAGCTCAGGGCGGAGCGTAGACGCTCTATCGAAAATTTGAAAAATAGGTCCGTAGGAGATAATTCCATATCACTTAGTGAGGAGCCAACCTCACTGGATGATGTTCCCCTTCTGCTGAGGGATTGCGCCAACAACCCGACCGATCCAACCACTAACTTAATCCCCTCTAACAGTCCTAGCAGTGTGACCATCGATCTAATTTCCCAGCCCCCACCGGTTACTAAAGCCAGGAAAGCTAAATTCAAGCCAACCTCTGTGCAAGGGGTATATGGGCCCCCACCGAATAAACGCAGGAGGAAATCAAGGGGTGGCCAAGGAACAATTAAAACTAAAATCCCCCATTCTGAATTCGGGAGGACAACAAAACCCCCTCCACCCACTGAAAGGTTAGTGGAAGAGGTACACTCAATACCCCCTGAAAAGGTTCCACTGTTACCGATCTGGCAGACGCAACGGTAAACAATGCTACCAATGTCCCCCTTTCTGTTGTCCCGCTAGGAAATCTTGAATTCTTGCTCAGGTCCCTACTATTGCCAATTAGCGAGAGTAACAAAAAGGTTGAGATCAGACTCACCATTTTGGAGGCTACATTTAATAGTATGAAATCTTCGGTTGGCCACCAGGGTAGATCTCCCGAGACTATTCCCTCTCCCATGGCCCCTCAGAAGCCCTCTAACAGGGCAGCTAGTTCAGCCTCCCCCCGGGTCATCACTGTTGCTCCCCCCCTACAACCTCTCATGGTTAACTCAGCCCCAGCCCATCCACCTAATCCTAACAGGCCACCTCCTCCTGCAGGTCCAGCTCCCTCTATACCAACTACTGGTAGTACTGTTCCCTCACTTCCAATGAAGCCTCCTCCTAGGCCACGTAGGCCCAATCTCCCCCCAGAGGCAAACGATTTTATGGTAGTCATGGCCGGTGTTTCCCCACTTGAAGCGGGCGAAGCTGAGAACTTTTGATCATTGAAAAGTAAGGTAATTAGGTGGTTGAATGTGAACAGACCCCTCCCGGTACATCTTAATAACGAAATCATTATGGTGAGAAGGGTGCCTTGGGTGGGCAAAACAAACAAATCTATAATAGGGGATTGCATTTTGGTGAGTTTTAGAGACATTGGGACCGTTAAGCATATATGTCGAGGGAAGAACAGATCATTGGAATCAACAATTCAGACCCTCCATGTGTCATTTTTTCCCCCCTACACCAATGCACCCCAATCAAGTCTATGACAACTGGACGAGGGTCGCCCAGAGGGGCAGACACCACGATTTCAATGCTCGGCCAGTCTTCCATCACCCGGAGTTACCCTTCCACAGTTTCAATCGATTTAGTTGCCTGAATGGCCTTGAGGGGGTTGATTGACACACGGGCAGATATACCAACACAACGGGAACTGCATCTCCAGGAGCTGTAAAATCAGGTGACTTAACATCGGAATTGGAGCAGCAAAGCCCCCTGGTACAACAAACTCCACCTAGTAGCGTTAGGAGGACTGAGGCATACGCGCCCATGATTACAGCCATTGAACTCACAGGGGGAGGAAACGGGCTGGAAATGGGTCGGGTGGAGACTGCGGAACACACTGAGCTTTATGAGGGAACTGAGCAGTTCAACGAGGCACTAAGAATCATCTCCTGGAACATAGCAGGTTTGGCAGCCAAATTCAACAACAAAGAGTGGCGCAATTATATTAGTAATTTTCATGTAATTAGCCTACAGGAGACATGGGCCCTTGATAATAGCAACTTCCACATGCAAGGGTTTAAATGTTTTTTTGTCCCGGCGCAAAAAACGAGATCGGGGAGACCCATGGGAGGATTATCCATATATGTAGATTTAAACCTTCCGGGCAGCTGGTCCACTACTGATTGGAAATCCCATGCCATACAAGCAGTAAGGTGTTCCGGGAAGGGGCTAAGACTTACTGTTTTCAATATTTACAACAATGGGGCAGGGGGTGACCATACCTCATTTGTAGGAGAGTTGGAAGATAGATTGGGTCAGGAAATTACAGTCCAGAAAATGGGGCAGGTACCTGCTCTGTTGGTCATGGGAGACTTTAATTGTCACCTATGCCCGGCACTGGTCCCAATAGATGCAGAATGGTCTCATTGCCCTGTAGAGAATGGGCCGCATTTCTCCCACACGCCGGATGGGTTAGCTTTTAGCAAGCTCCGGCTTAATTACGATCTAGAGCACACCATCAATATGATGGGTGTGCAGAGGGATGGCACCCTCCCACCTACATTCAAGGGCAGAGAATGTTCATCTATTATTGATTATATCCTGGTTTCTAGATTCTTAATAAATAGAGTCACCAGTGTAGGGATTGAATGGAGCAGTTTTAGTGATCACAACCCCCTTGTATTGGGGCTGTTGTATCGGGCGGGCTCAAAAAGTAGACACCAAGACATAGCTGCGGAGAAGGTAACAGACCAGGGTAGGAGACTAAGGTGGTCCAAAATAGACGGGGAAACCTTTTACAAAACCCTGACGGACTCCGGGAAACCCGCCATTGATGACTGTTTAGATATGGATGTTCAAGGCCCAAGGGTTCTTGAAGCATTTGTTCAGATTGCTGACCTTATAGATGGTCTCTTAAAAACCAGCGCGCCCATAAGGAACCACAGTAACCCACGTTGGTTCGACAGAGACTGCTCAAAGGCATTAAGGGAGCTCAAAAGCAGTCTTAAAACCAAACCTAGGGACACCCTACAAATTATGGTGTGTAGGACTAAATATAAGAGGGAGATTAAGAGGAGGAAATTAGCTCTACAGGGAGAAGCGTGGGCAGACCTAAGAGAAGCGGGGGAAAAAAGGGACATGTCCGGGTTCTGGAGAATTATTAACCAACCTACTTTCCAGGAAAATAACATCCCGGAGATAGGATCCAATATACTACCAGAACAGTGGGTCTCTCATTATAAGGGGCTGTATAACTACGAGCCAGGAACCACTGAAAAGCATTCTGAGATCTCACATCAGGGCTCTACAGTAGTGTTCACCACCAAGGAGATCACGGCTGGAATAGAGGGTTTGACAAAAAACAAAGCCCCTGGCCCTGACGGAATCCCCCCTGATTTGTTTTTGAGCTGTGTAGAACTCTGGGCTCCTATAATGACCAGGGTCATAAACACCGCCATCATTTGTGGCCTGCCACCGTCCTGGTCTAAGGCCATAATCGTCCCTATTTTCAAGAAGGGCAACAGGGATGACCCTAAGTGTTATCGCCCGATTTCCCTGATTGATGTATCTGCCAAACTTCTGGGAAGGGCGATACTTAATAGATTGTCCGAGTGGACCGAAGAAAATAACACCTTCTCGGACACTCAATATGGATTCAGGACGGGGAGGTCCACCAGTGATCAATGCCTGAACCTCTATATGCTGACAGCCAAATACACCATGGCCAGCAATGAAGCCATCTATATGGGGTTCATGGATTTGGCAGCGGCATTTGATCATGTAAATAGGGAGAAACTTTGGGTCATGATGTCTCTTATGGGGATAGAGGGTGGCCTAATTAATATCCTAAGGGAACTTCACAGTGATACCTCTGCCAAGGTTCATTTTAACAGGGAGGGTGGGCTGACTGATTCATTTACTTGCAAGAGTGGGGTTCGGCAAGGTTGCATTCTTGCCCCTTTTTTATTCTCCCTTTATATAAATAATTTGGAGCAGTTTTTGTTAAATCTAAAGACAGATTGCCCAAGGGTGGGGACGCGTCATATCCCCGTTCTGCTTTACGCAGACGACGCGGTCCTGCTCGCACGCACGCCTAGGAGCCTACAAATTCTGATTGACGGATTTGTTAAATTTATGGGCTCTCTAGACCTTTTGTTAATTTGGGCAAATCATATGTGCTGCTGGCTGGTAACAAACCTTGCACCAAATTTATGTACACGATAGGGAATCACAAAATAGAAGAGGTTAAAACATTCCCCTATCTAGGTGTAACTTTTGACGGGGCTTTACAATTTAACCCCCTTGTTGAGGAGCGCTGCAGTAAAATGATCGCTACTAATGGGGCAATAGCAAGTTATGGTAGGAGGGTAGGTAGATGGAGCCCTGAACAGGTGATGAACCTGTATAGCTCCATATGCTGCTCCAAAGTGATCTATGGGGCAGAGGTATGGGGCTTTGTTAACACTGCAAAAATCCAGCGGGAGGAAAATAAATACCTAAGAACTATTCTAAGGGTACCCCCAAGTACTGCGGGTTTCATAGCACACAGGGAACTAGGAAGGCCTTACCTAGAAGATCTGGTAAAACTTAGGCCAATAGTGGCCTGGTTAAAAATTTGGGTCAACCCTGAAGCGTCTCTAAGCAGAGAAATTTTAAATGATTGCTTAGGAAGGGACAAATGTATGAGAATACCATGGCTCAATTATGTAAAGTGTCCCTTAGAGGACCTTGGCTATAGGAACCTCTTCACCAACCCTGTAACAATTGTATCCCAGCACAAGATATTAGTAAAAAAAGATTTTTTAGAGCAAAAAGCACAACAGAGAGCTGAGGCTGAAGGGCTTAAAAAGACAGTGAGGGCTCACAACCTGGTCAAGGGCGTTGAGGGAATGGAGCCATATTTGTACCTCATGCATAATGCTCAGGACAGATTTCTGATGTGTCGCTTTAGATTAAATTTACTCCCATACGTACTGGCATCACCAGCAGGGTTCTCAACAACAATCGAGCAGAAGGGATCCTGCGGTTGCGACAATAGGTCTCCGCAGGATTCCCTTCACTTTGTACTACTCTGCCCTTTTTTCACCATGCCTAGGCGCAGATTTCTAGTGAAAATTTTAAAACAAGCCAACTTTGAACATGCTAAAGAGGCCTTAATCTACCTACAGAAAGCATCTGACCCTTTAACACTGTGCTGCATAATGAACTTTATTAAAGTGGCGGTTCGTTTAAGGGTAACCAGAGGAGAAGAATGATGTCTAAAAGTTGTTATTAACCTTTTCAAAAGTGTTATAATCACTTTTATCATTTTTTTAACATGTAAACAATAATTATTATAACCGGGATCTTGAAAATGATTTAATGAATTTTTTACTTATGTATATATGTATGTGCTTTTATGGTGATTTTTAATCATCGAATAAAGAACCCTTGAATTGAATTGAATTGACTAGTGTTTTAAAATTAACCTTTTGTCACCTGTTTCCTCCACAACACTTGAGCATCATACAATACACAAAATTATGCAAAAATATATATTGCCTATTCTAAAATATCAAAATGTAAACATTTTTTTCAAACAAATTCTGTAGATAGAAAACCATTACTTTACCTCCCCAAACCACCTCTTGTCATTATATGGGGCCATGCCCCCCAAACATATACTTCGGGCTACGGCCCTGCCAATAGCCCCCCCCCCCCCGCTTTACGCTGTAAAATGTCTCTTATTTGTAGATACTTAAAAAATTCCTTATTATCGATGGCAAACTCTGTTTTCAGTTCATCAAACGTGAGCAGTCCATGGGGTGAATAAAAGACACCAAGTTTATCTACACCAACCGCTACCCACTTTTGTATATAGCCATCACTAAAGATATCGGGTAAAATTGAATTGTTTTAGATCGGGGTATAGAAATGTAATCTCCCCAGGCCGAGCAGCTTCCACAGTGCTGTCCATACTTTAAAGGCTCGCAGGAGGCACTAGGTACATGTTTTCAAATGCCCTCATATTCAAACATTTTGGTTAAACTTTTAAGAAAAAAATGATTAACATTTTTATGTCTTCACCATTCTCTATTTTAAATATATCATATCATGATATACGGTCAAAATATTAATCTTAATATGTAAAAGAGAGGCAACACAAATATGGTCAAATTATAACATGACAGATCAATTGGTGGATTTATCATTGGTCATTGATTTACAAGTTAATACATATGAAAGATGCGATAACGTTTCTTCTGAAACATGTTGGAATATAATACCTCCCAATCATAGATTAGATACGGTTATTTCTACCTCTCTTCAACTGCCTAAAAAATAAAAAATATTGCGGTTACATTTTGTCGGCTGCTCTATATAAATCTCCTGAAAAGATATGCAGTAATTTTCTGAGGTCTAAGAAATGGTAAAACGAATATTAATAAGAATAGATTTCATCTTTGCCAATCTATTATCATGTTAGTTTAAGAAGACTAAATGCAAGTGCATAATTGGTTGATATGATTATGGGACCATTTTCTGTCGTTCTTTTATGTCTCTCTTTTCTTCTTAGTTTCATTCGAATATTATAATAATAATTGTAATATTCTTATTTTATACTTAGTTTTGGTCTATTTGGTTCCTACATTTTTCTTCTTACAGTAGAGCCTTCTTTTCTATAAAATATTATAATTTCATACATGTTCGAGTACATGAAATGCGAATTACTTATAAATCTATGTTGATATTTATGTTCGTACTGAGCAGGTTATTTCTGTACATGATGCATGTTTAATAACGTTTCTTAAACTTAAACATAGTAAAAGCACTGTACAAGTTACTGTCAAAACAGCAGGATTCATGTCTGGACAGCAGCACAAACCCGTTCCTTCAAACATGCATATGGTTGGAGCCCATGTACATGTAAGCATTGGGTGTAATTCAAAAACCTATGTGTTGAGTAGGAGCCAGGTCTGACAGCAAATGGCCCCGCAGGGGGAGCGGCGCGCGACGTCTCCCCCTGCGGTTTTCGCGCACATTGGTAGGGTCCAGGCGCGAGATAGGCAGGGAGCGTCAGGACAGAGGCGTAGTGCGTAGGCTGTGAGGAGATTAGGCGCAGGCAGGTTAGAGTAGGGGATTTTGCTTTTCTCGCGAAAATCGAGTGTCAGGAAAGGTTATTTACGATGAGTGAGCAGCTGGTGGCAGCTTTGCGTGTATTCAGCACGAAGGGAGAGAAGATATGCTGACGCAGTCGGTGCTTCAAGAAATGCTTCCACCTAAGCATCCCCCACAGAGAAAAGCGGCAGAGGGGGTGAAGTATGCCAATGAGGCTTGTCAGCCGGCTTCAGTCAAAAAGGGGAGCAGGAGAGCTCGCTCTTTGAGCGCAGGTGTGGACAAGTCATTGAGACCTGGCGTGACAGGAAAAGTCGCGGCGGTACGCAGGGCTACCTCCCTCACCCGTCCACAAGCGGTGAGTGGTGTTGATAGTAGACAAAACTTTTCTGAGGGGGATACGCAGGTCATGGGCGCAAACATGGGGAACTCTAAGGCTACTACGCTGGTTGCTCTCAAGGGAAAAGGAAAAGAAAAGGTCGTAAAGAAGCTGGCAGTTACTCAAGATAGGCTGGGTGGCCCGGGATTACCTTTGCTACCCCCACCAATGAGCACTTTGCCTGTTTTTGATGACTCTTGCGTGGACAATGGGCACCCAAATGTCAGTCAGAAATGTATCATGAGGGGGCGGACAGGCTCTTTGGTGGCTTATTCCAGTGACAGTGACGATGATGAGGACTTTGAAGTGCAGACCCTCCAGGTTACCCCCACCTCGCGACACCCAGCCAATTACCTCAGAATAGTAGCGGGTTAGTGCGAGCAGCAGAGTTCGGCTTGGAAGGGCCACCCTCATCTACGCGGGGAGGGCCCCGGGCTAATCAGCAAGTTGGTGTACCTGAGGAGATGCAGGAGGAGAGTGATTTGTAGTTTGACGATGATTCTGACGGTGAGGAGGAAAGAGAGGACGATGGCGAACCTGAGCAAAGAACTGCAACATTCTCTTCAGTTCAGGAGATCAGGAGATGGGATACTGAGTAGTTATTTCCACGTGCTCGCCTTTCACCGTATGCCGCAACAAACATGAGGAGCACACATAACAGGAGCGGCAAAGGTCAGTGGGTTTGGGTTGAGCACCCAAGCTCCACGGACAACCACTTAGAGAGACATAATTCTGCAGAAGACTTCAGTTTTTCGCGAGGTGCTCGCGACATGGCTGATGCGCAGATGGTTGGGTTCCAGAATGTACCATCTGTTCACGTGGCTGCCTCTACTGTATCATCGTACATTGAGGGGCTTGGTAAGGTATATCCTAGCGGATTTTCTGCGATCAGACAGACCTCTAGAGCGGAGTTCTGATCTGGTTTGGTCAACCTATGATGGCGGGGTTGGGGATGGGGCTTGTCCTGGTACTAGTGGGGGGTCAGAGTTGAGGGGTGCTTTTAGTCAGACTAAAAAAGGACAGGCTGAAAAACAAATAAAGGGCAAGAAAATTGCGCAGAATAAACAAACCGTGTTGGGTACAGCTGGTAAAGCGCAGACAAGGGCAGGGGGGGGCAACAAACTCTTCTTTATTGTTTCAGAGATCAAGGGCGGACTCTTCTGCTGTGGAGCTGACCCCAAGAGATTATCAAGAGCGGATGTCTCCGACGGATTTGCAGCAATGAGCAGTACAGCTACCATGCGCCTCATTGGTGGGCAGTGTGGAATGATGGACGGGATAGAGGGGCGAATGTCCAAAATTTACCGGTGGTTAAAATAGTAGGGGAGAGGGAAGGTAGGAAGAGTGTGTCGTTAGACAATTCAATATCATCTGGAGTATTGACACCGCTTAGTGCACTAGGTGCAGGAGAGTCCCCGCAGGGGTTAGTCACTCTGGAGGAAGGGCGTACACAGGATGCGGTGTCAGATCAGATAGTCTCTATTAATGTTAGACAACGCCTTCCTGACATGGGCCTTGCGATGCCCTTGGGGTCACACTTATCGGATAAGACCAAGCAACGTATATAGAATCATGAGTTTGTTGACATCTTCAAATTACTTCACCATGATGTGCATGTCAAAGAGGGTTCAAAAGAGGAGGAATGGGAGTTAGCGCGACGTCCCAGGGTGCCTCGTACAATCGAGAATTGGACCACAGCCTTCCTGATATATGCAAGTATTTATTGCGAAAGATATCCGGAGAGGTCCGTTGCCCTATATAAGTACATGGATATCGTCAGGAAGGCGCAGCTGCACTTTGGGGGATACTCATGGTTGAACTACGATGAGGAAATTTGAGCCCGTATCAGCATTTGTGCTGAGAAGCCGTGGGGGGACGTGGATTCCAAACTTTGGCTCCAATGGAGGTCCACGTCTCACCCATCGGCGACAACACACACGGCAAGTGGCTTGCCAGTGCCTTACCGGCCCTTTCTATAGCGTCCCTCTCATTCTGGAGCAGGTGCATGGGGAAGGAGTTTCACCTCAGGTACGGGATCCTGTTGGAACTACAACCGTGGAATGTGTACTAGACCAATGTGCCGCTTTAAGCACGACTGTTCCTAGTGCGAGGGCGTCATCCGCTCACACAATGTGGTTCCTCAGCGGGTGGCTTTGGCGGCCACCGATTCAATGAGCAACAACGATTTCCAGAACAGGGTGGCTGGGCAGCTAGGGGAAGAGGCGCCTCTTTCCCTACTTTTCCAAAAGGCGCCTACACCAGTTAAGGTAGCCGGTTTAATACCTTGGTTAGACAAATACCATGACACTGACGCAGCAGCTTGTTTGTTTTGGGGGTTTCGAGAGGGCTTTAAGCTGGGATATCGGGGCCCCCGTCAACAGAGGTGGGCTGATAACTTGCGTTCGGCTAAGGCGCTGCCGGAGGTGGTCCGTAAAAAATTAGATGCAGAGATCAAGGTAAGTAGGATAGCGGGCCCCTTTCAGCATTGTCCTTTGCCGAATTTGATAGTGTCCCCTCTTGGAGTCATTCCCAAAAAAGCTACTGGAGAATATAGGATGATACAACATCTCTCCTGGCCCGAAGGGGGTTCCATCAATAATTTCATATCAGCTTTAGATACCTCAGTGTCGTACACGACAGTGGATGAAGCGATTGATTTAGTAACAAAGATGGGCAAGGGAGCGGAAATGGCTAAATGCGATATCCAATCTGCCTTCCGTTCGCTACCCATTCACCCTTCTGATTTTGAATTGTTGGCGATGTTTTTTCACGGACATTATTATGTTGACAGAGTCTTACCAATGGGATGTGCGGATTCTTGCGCGCTGTTTGAGATGTTTAGCACATTCCTACAGTGGATCTTTTCACAGATATGTACAGAAGGTATCAGATGTCATTATTTAGACGATTTCCTTTTCATAGGAAAGGCTACGACAGGACAATGTACAACAGCACTAACACACTTCCAGAGGCTTGCTGAGTCTTTAGGGGTTCCTTTAGCGCCTGACAAGACTGAGGGACCTAGTACGATCATGACTTTTCTAGGCATTGAGTTAGATACCATACAGATGACAGCGCGCCTTCCACAGAGTAAGATTAGTGATTTCAAAGCATTTTTGCTCCTGGTTATGGATGCACGTAAGATTGAATTGAGACAGATGCAGCGCTTGTTAGGCTACTTGAACTTTGCCTGTCGAGTGGTAAGAGCAGGGAGGACATTTTGTAGATGTTTAGGCATGTCTTTATCAGATGCCTCTCTCCCACACCACAGAGTTCGAGTAACTAAAGGTATCAAAGAGGATTTGAGAGTGTCGTTGTGTTTTTTGGACAGTTTTAATGGCATACCTTTGCAATTCTTGGATGACAAGTTTGTGTGGCAAGTCCAAATTTATTCTGATGCTGCTGGATCGAGTGGTTTGGGAATTTTCTGGGAAGGAAGGTGGTGCGCCGAGGGTTGGCCAGAGCATTGGAAAAATCAAGGCCGAAGCATTGCCTTTTTAGAGCTGTTTCCCCTAATTGTGGCTTTGTTAGTTTGGGGTCACAAATTCCAAAACAGATCTGTGTTGTTTCACGTAGATAACACGGCGGTAGTAAATTTGGTGAACATCAGAAGGCCAAGGATGTGTTGCAACTGTTGAGAATGTTCATGCTTTTGAGTTTGCGCTTCAACATGATCTTCAAAGCTAAGCATGTCCCTAGGGTTAACAATTCCATTGCTGATGCTCTTTCCCGCTCTCATTGGCAGAAGTTCTGCGAGCTGGCGCCAGGGGCAGATCTCACCAAAACGAAAGTGCCACCCAACTTTTGGGCCCTAGGGGAATGAGGATCGTACAGCTAGTCGAGCAGTCAATTGCCCCTTCGACTAGAAGAAGTTATGTACAAGCATGGCAGGAGTTCTTACACTATACACAGGTGGTAGGCGGGTCAGGACACGTGGGAAATGAGAGGGGTAACATTTGTGATTTTGTTCTTACGTTGATAGACAAAGGGTTATTTCACACAACCATTGCTGGAAAGTTGTCAGGTTTATCTTTTTATGGTCAACTGTTGTGGGGATTCGACCCAGTTGATAATAGTTTGGTTAAAAGAATGTTGAGAGGACTCCAGCGGAGGACAGTTAAGTTCCAGCAGCCACGAGCTCCCATTACATTTGACCTATTGCGACGATAGTTGGAGCAGTTGGAGTTGTTTTGATATGACCTTTCGGAGGTTGGGCTTTTTAGGTTGACCATGATTTGGATGTTCTTTGGTGCGTTCAGGGATTCTGAAGTGCTGGGTGCGGGGAGAGACAGAGGTTTATCCAACACAGAGATTTCAGTCATGGAACAAAGGATAGGAATATGGATTAGGAAGTCCAAAACTGATCAGTTGGGTCGGGGTACATGGGTCTTTCTAAATAGCAGCGGTATTTCATACTGTTGCCCTGTACAAGAATGGGTTAAATTTTCTTCTTTGCATACTTTTAAACAAGGGCACATTTTCGTTCACGAGTCTGGAGACAAAATAACTAGTTCTCAATTCTTAGCTGTATTGCGGAGAGCATTAACTTTTTTAGGAGAGAACCCGCAATGCTTTTCCACGCATTCATTTCGTATAGGGGCAGCAACGGAGGCAGCTAGGTTGGGACTGGGTTTAGATGTGCTGAAGCGTATTGGCAGATGGAAGCCTAGCAGTTACAAAAGATATGTGCGAAAATAACTGTTGGGATGGTACTACGCTTGATTGCGTCAGACTAATTGTTATTTTCTTTCAGGTACTGTTCGGGGAGAGAATTCGAGATTTAAAAGGCAGACGTGGATGGTAGGCCATTCATTCGTGAAATGGGCAGCCCTGTTTGCAGAAAAACAGATTTACGGACGATCCCTTGTTATTCCTAGCGCCCAGCATGAACTGGTATGGAAGGGAAAGGGAGGGATGAAATGGTCTGAATTGGTCCCAAAGTTAACGCAGATGTTCCATATACAAGGTTGCCCGGACTATCTTCTTATCCATTTAGGTAAGAACAATTTGGTGAAATCATCGGGCCTCACACTCTTCAAGCAGATGCAACTGGATTTAACGGTCCTCAAAACAAATTGGCCGACCACTCGCTTAATATGGACAGAATTCATTTATAGACAATCATGGCAACAGGCCAGATCTCATGCGGCGGTTGAAAAGGCTATATGAAAATTGAACAAAGCCATGAGAGTATTTTGCAAAGTCATGCAGATTGGGGTTATGGTACATGAGAATATCACAAGCAGCGAAGGTCATCTCTTTCGAGATGACGGAGTTCACCTGTCACATTTGGGCATGGCCTACTACTTGGTTGAGAATAGAGATATGCTGGCTCAGGAATTGCAGGTCAATCTGTGGTGCAACTAGAAATTGTGAAAGGATTTAGTTAGGTACTTAGGTGGGGCCAGGAAAACTCTTTGGTTTTCCTGGGTGGCAGAAAACCCTCGGGGAGGAAAAGTCTAGAGCGGGCTTCTCCAGTTATTAGTTAGCTAGGGGGACTTCTAGTGAACAATTGTGGGGAAAGATGGAAAGAAAATGTTGGGGAAGTTATGTTAAGTTTGAATACAAGAAATTATATATATATTTGATGGTTTCGGTATAAATTCAGATTTATAATAAAATACAATTAAATGGTTTCGTGTTCAATTGCCAAATTACATGTTATAAGATCAAGGAACGGTTATCTGTTGGGAATTCATTATATCCTGAATAAAGTGGCCTTTTATGCTATAAGAAAGCGAGTGGTCTTTAATTTGTGGGTGATGGCCCTGCAGGGGGAGCGGCGCGCGACGTCTCCCACTGCGGTTTTCTCGCACATTGGTAGGGTCCAGGCGCGAGATAGGCAGGGAGCGTCAGGACAGAGACGTAGTGCGTAGGCTGTGATTAGATTAGGCGCAGGCAGGTTAGAGTAGGGGATTTTGCTTTTCTAGCGAAATTCCACCCACCCACCCAAAAAAAAAAAAAAATGATGATGATACTCTATGTATATATAAATATAGGTATATAGCTGCAGGTTTATGTATATATATATATATATATATATATATATATATATATATATATATATATATCCATCAAATCCAGGAACCCACCTTGGAATGGCCACTCAGAAGCTTCGTAAAAAGACGTCTCTTTATTGCAGCATGCCAGTGAGCAAATTCAGGGAAAACACTTCTAAATAAAGTTCTCGGGAAAACCCTCGGGCAGGAAAAGTCTAGAGCGGGCTTCTCCAGGTATTAGTTAGCTAGGGGGACTTCTAGGGAACAATTGTGGGGAAAGATGGAAAGAAAATGTTGGGGAAGTTATGTTAAGTTTGAATACAAGAAATTATATATATATTTGATGGTTTCGGTATAAATTCAGATTTATAATAAAATACAATAAAATGGTTTCGTGTTCAATTGCCAAATTACATGCTATAAGATCAAGGAACGGTTATCTGTTGGGAATTAATTATATCCTGAATAAAGTGGCCTTTTATGCTATAAGAAAGCGAGTGGTCTTGAATTTGTGGGCGATGTGCTGCCTGCACATATCTCCCACTCAGGCCTCATGTGATACGATACAAACTTTGTGTTGTCTTCGCCAGTTCTATATTAATGATACATTGGTCCACATCAAACGTTTATGGCTAGGGGTATGTGAATTGGCCACTAATGTTCCATGAGATGCTGAATTAAAAGTGACCTCTTGTTCTTCTACATAATTTGTTTGTTTTAATGTTTCGTATTGTTGTGTTCGTTGCAGCCTGTTTGGCAACAGCACTTTAAATGCAACACCATCTGCAATGTAGCACAAAATAAATAATTCTAATAAACACACGCACAGGTGATTGACATCTTCATTTATGTTTGAATCACATAACACAGTAGTTTGTTAGATTAAAACGAGTAGAAAGGTGAACAAGGGAAGTGTTAGATTGCACATTAAATATTAAAAAGGTTTTTGTTGCTCAGCCTGAAAACATAGATCACATTAAACAACTATGTCTAAACTCCAAAGCAGTACAGTGAGGGGTTAGCTTTTGTTAAATTCACTGCCAAATTAAACTGAATTATTAAAGAAGATATCACAACACGAATGGCATAACTTTAAGACGCAGAAATTGGCTCTGCCAGGATGTTAGAGTAGAAAAAAAAAAATATATATATATATATAAAATGCGTTGGTGCAAACAGGACCTATTTAATTTCCTATCCATTTTGTCCTGTCTCTTCGGTTGTGTGTAGAAAGGGTTTTACATGTTCACTAACAGACGTCCTTCATAGTTAGGTGCTAATGGAGTTTATAATATATTGGTATCTATTTTGTTGGGAATTATCCTCATTTTCATTAGGGGATTCCAAAAATGTCAACTCCGACTATGGCATGGTGAGGTCGATGAATGTAATCCTCTGTAAAGGCGGGCGAAGTTCCTAAATCTGGTTGGCTTCACCATGGAGAAGTGTAAGCCCTCTGGGGTCCCTGGCCCTATTAGCTGTGCTCGTTTGAAAATGGCCTGGCATCCTGGACTCCACCCACAAGACGCCTGGGGTGCTGCTTGGGGTTGGGAATGTTGAGTGTGGTGCCTGAAGCTCGGGGAAGGGGATCCTTCTGCCCAGAGCCGCGCTGTCCTTGTATTCCAAATGACATTTCTCCGGTGGGCTGCTGATACTGGAGGCCGGTTATGAAAGCCCGGCCGCTAACTCTGCCACTTTTATCTGCATAAATTGCAGCACGCAAGTGGGGAGGGGGGGGGGGGCTTCAAGAGAAAAGGAGAGAAGGAGGTGAAGAGAAAGAGACGGTTGGTGGTTGGAAAGAGAGCTGCTTTGAGCCTGTTTGCCGGGGCTGCTTTTACTTTCCCAGTCCGGTCCAGCCCGGTGATATTTCAGCCACGGGCTCAACACATGGAAGTTTGTGAGGCCGGAGGGGGCGCTCTGAGCAGGTGGTGTTATGGGAAGCAGAAGGTGGAGATGCGAATCGGCCAGAGGATCTGCCAGTGGTGAGAGGGTCTGCCGGGACAGAGAAGAAACAGGCAACATAGCTAACCAATTAAAACTAACGAAAAATGCTCCCCGTTCCCATTTCCTAGAACACATAGAAATACCTGACCATTCACTCCGAAATTCTGGTTTTGTGTTTCCCTGGGGCACACACTGGAAGCTGCTCTGTATCTACGCAAGTTATCTCCCTTTCACTGCTATAAATATTTCAAGATATTGTTCAGTTTTTCAGCCTCACATACCTGCTGCATGAAGCTTCTTTACACGATGCAGACCATGGCTTAGCTTAGATTTTTTCCGTTCCAGATCTTAAATACAACAAGCCTAGTTGTATTAAACGAATGGAAGTCAAAGGTCAGGAAACCACTTCTGCAAACAGTCAAATTAATGAACAATAAAAAATTGTTTCGTGAGGCTATTGTTGGCTTTTTTATTTTAGAATCTCATTAATTTGAGACACCTTGACCTGACAGCAGTGCTTTAAATGGTCCGGTACTGTCCTGTGCTGAGGACCATCTTTTTTTACTTTTGAGCTGGAGAGTACCAGCTTCTTAAGAGAAATGTCATAACTTTTAATTGGCGAGCACGAGCACTTCTCATAAACAAGCAGACACTCTGGTACAGAGTACCTGCACTCCTATTTTTCCATTGCAAACACTGACTGCCAGTCGCCTTTGTTCCGTCCTCGATTTTGCTGTTCCAATATTCCAGCTAATTCTCTTCCTCTTATATGGTTATATTATCGGTGTTCCGTATTCCTTTCCAGAACTACAGAGCATTACAACATGCTTTGGATGTGCAAGATGAATTGCAGCAACTGATCATGTTGTGATTACCTCAGGGGTGTAGCTGCAATTGGTGCAAGCTACACCCAGGGCCCATGCATCCTTGCTATGTGGGAAATGGCCTTTACAATGCAGGCTGAGTCCCCCCTGCCATATCCCAGCCAACATAACAACGCTTGCTTGAACGAATCATCTGACTTAGCCAGGCATGTGCAGGGTTAACGCAGATATCGATCTAGGGTCCGGATGGGTGGGGAGAGGAACAGGAAGTGTCGGAACAGGAAGCTCCGAACATGGACAGGTGAGTGGGGCTGGGTTTGGGGGGATTGTTTGTAGGGGTGGGGTTTGTTTTTAGAGCTCAGAAGGGGGGGGTTGGGTTAATTATTTTAATGGGGCAGGGTTTTAGGGCTCAGGGACAGGGGGAAGGTCATGGTTGTTTTAATGGCTGCTTTGGGGGTAGATTTTAGCAGAAATCTTTTTAAATGGGGAAAGGGATTTTCGGTTCAGGGCGGGGGCGTTTGGGGTAGTTTTAAGTGCTGGGGCCAGGTTTGGAGGGAGTAGTTTTTAGGGGTGGAGGTTGGTATTACAGTCAGGAGCAGGTGTCAAGTAGTCTTTTAAAGGGAGGCAAGGTTATAGGGCTCAGGGTGTGGGGATCAGGATAGTTTTAAGTGATGGAGTTGGGTTTGAAGGGGGGTTTAGGGGTGGAGGTTGGTTTCAGAGCTCAGGGCGGGGATGGGTTACAGTAGTTTTTTTAAAGGGGTGCAGGGTTTTAGGCCTCAGTTCCCAGGAAGGGGTGGGAGTAGTTTTAAGGGCAGTGCAGTGGTAAGTATGAAGGCCCAGGGCAGGGGGCTGGGGTGAGGTTAGTTTTTGGTAAGGGCAGGGTTTTAGGCCTCAGGGACAGCATTGGGAAGAGGTAGGTTTAAGGGCAGGGAGGGGTCAGTTTTAGGGCTCAGGGTGGGGGTGGGGCCAAGGTAGGGGGTAGGATTTTAGGGCTTTGGGGCGAGGGGGTCATGGTAGTAGTAATTTAAAATGCATATCCCTTCAGCAAACATGCCTTTACAACAAAATTAATTGTAAAAGCATGCATGATATAGGTATGTGTGGTAAAGAAATGCTTGGTGAAGACATATGAGTTCTCATCGCTTAGTAGAGGCACACATAGTTCAGCCATGCATGTTACTGTCATAAAACCTTGCTATGCCACTGGATTACCTTAATCTTAAGTAGCAATGGCACTACCTCTGCCTTGACAAGAGAGGTATATCAACTTGTTGTCCTTCCATTGCTATCTTACCTGAGTTACCTTAGTGGTTTGTGACAATGTTTTACTTTCTATACTGTTTCTTTCACAGGAGCTCAACTGGGGTGTTGGCATGTATTGTTGCAGTTGTAATATCAGACTTTCGGAGTAGATTTTGTTTTCCTCCTATTTCTTCACTGGGTCATCTTTTCTAACCATTGATTAGTCACAGGTCTCAGAGCCCTGCAGTGCCCTTCCTTGGCAGTACTAATGTGGGGTTATCGCCAGGCTGCATTAGGATTGCAGAGTCCTCTTCTGTGTACACATTAAAGTTGTGTGTAGGGATTTCACGTGATGGAGTCAGTGGTGACCAGCATCCATATGATGGCAACACTTTTCTGTCCTTGTTCATGTCTCGACTTCTATATACTTCAATACAGGCATGTCTTTAGACCTACATACTAATGACATCTGCCTTTGGAATGTGTGCATATCTGACATCAATTCCAAAAAATCAATTGGGGAAGTGTAGAGGAGATGATAGAATCACCCTCCTCAACTAGACTTGTAAACAATGGGATTTTATCAATGTGAGTGGTGACTAATTTTATGTGATTTTATATATTCTCTAAACTCGTGGATACACTGCAATTTGAAAACCAGGCCTCTCTGCAAGTGGCAGAATGAGGGCACTGTGTGTTTTTAAAATACCCCTCACACACTATGAATCCCATAGTGTCATTCTCCCATCATTGGGGTCTTCCCGTCCCTCTACGGGGCGGGGCGTGCTTCGACCTACGAGTGACGCGGGAGAATTTATATTTTTGACAATAGGCTACGTGATGTGATGAGGATAGTGATATGTGTTAGGGAGTGTAGGGACCTATTTACGTAAATGGTAGTGTAAAAAAGGGTAAAAATTCCCTGGCTAGTCGAAAAAATTTACTTTAATGGCTTCGCAAGCTGGGAGCATTGAAAAGGGGGTTAGTAAGTAGAATTACAAGTGTGGTCGACTTTGTCGACATGACATGTTTCATAGGCAGACCCCTCTTGCCTACTCATCAGGACCTCTGTTGATCCCTACAAAAAAACTCAATTCTAAACTAAATGTTAAATGCCTATGGTCCTAAAACTTAACAGCAAAAATCGGCTGCTAGGTTTAGCCTCGGGGCTTGAGTTGGCCCTTAGTGAGGCATTATCATGAAAAATGACCTAATATGGTCTCTGTGGAAAGAAAAGGAGAAAAAGGGTACATGGTTGTAAAATTACAATGTGTAAAGCACAATTCATACATGGCTCATTATTGCATGAGTCACAATGTGGCTTAGTATCCCAAAGTATTCTCAACATTAATTATGTATATGACCCGATGAACTGCCATTCGCCATTGTGGCCAAAGGGTATGAACCCTTGGAAAACTTCAATACAGGCAGGTCTTTAGACCTACATACTAATGACATCTGCCTTTGGAATGTGTGCATATCTGACATCAATTCTAAAAAAACAATTGGGGAAGTGTAGAGGAGATGATAGAATCACCCTCCTCAGCTAGACTTGTAAACAATGGGATTCTATCAATGTGAGTGGTGACTAATTTTATGTGATTTTGTATATTCTCTAAACTCGTGGATACACTGCAATTTGAAAATCAGGCCTCTCTGCAAGTGGCAGAATGAGGGCACTGTGTGTTTTTAAAATACCCCTCACACACTATGAATCCCATAGTGTCATTCTCCCATCATTGGGGTCTTCCCTTCCCTCTACAGGGCGGGGCGTGCTTCGACCTACGAGTGACGTGGGAGCACTTGTATTTTTGACAATAGGCTACGTGATGTGATGAGGATAGTGATATGTGTTAGGGAGTGTAGGGACCTATTTACGTAAATGGTAGTGTAAAAAAGGGTAAAAATTCCCTGGCTAGTCAAAAAATTAACTTTAATGGCTTCGCAAGCTAGGAACATTAAAAAGGGGGTTAGTAAGTAGAATTGCAAGTGTGGTCTACTTTGTCGACATGACATGTTTCATAGGCAGACCCCTCCTCCCTACTCATCAGGACCTCTGTTGATCCCTACAAAAAAACTCAATTCTAAACTAAATGTTAAATGCCTATGGTCCTAAAACTTAACAGCAAAAATTGGCTGCTAGGTTTAGCCTCTGGGCTTGAGTTGGCCCTTAGTGAGGCATTATCATGAAAAATGACCTAATATGGTCTCTGTGGATAGAAAAGGAGAAAAAGGGTACATGGTTGTAAAATTACAATATGTAAAGTACAATTCATACATGGCTCATTATTGCGTGAGTCACAATGTGGCTTAGTATCCCAAAGTATTCTCAACATTAATTATGTATATGACCCCATGAACTGCCATTCGCCATCGTGGCCAAAGGGTATGAACCCTTGGAAAACTTCAACAAAGCGTGATACACACTTCAAACACAAACACATATTCACAATCCAAAGCGACCCATCTGGTTGTGGGTTTTTAAACAAGCAAGGGTGTGGGCCTCCTTGCAGTTACAGGACAAGTGTATAGTCAAGAAAAAAGTCTCACTAGTGGCGTGACATCAAAAACATCCACTCATCATACTGATAAATGGGTCATTATCACACATGCCGGTTGATGTATTATTCGTGAATAAAACAGCAAATGATGGCTTAATGCCTCCCAAACATCAACCTATTAAGCTCCCAAATGCGTCACAGTCAAACATGCTTGTTGAAATAATGATCGTGAAAACGAGCGACAGCAAATGATGGCAAATGCCTCCAAATGTGCAAGCATGCTACAATTGATACATACATTTGAAGCGTGGTGATAGGGCCTCATGAACCTGCGTCTTAGGGTGATTAGTTGAATGGTTACTATGGAGGAAAGTTTAAAAACATATTCACTCATGCTGTTTTTTGGGCGGCAGAATCTCACTGTCAGAGACGCACCCCTCCGCTATCACAAGACCAAGTTTTTAAAGACCCATGGTCAGGGTTTCACTTACGTGACCGCATGCCTAATCTGGCTTTATTCCATACCCTTCAGCAGCTCCGTGGATGTGACCGGAGTCCTGCCTCAGCTTGTGTTCTTATACCGGAAGAAAAGCCTTGTCATGATTGCCTTTGAAAAAAGACTAGAGTGCTGACCCAAAATGGTGGCGCCCATCGGGACACTGCTGGTCTATAGTCTGTCGTCTATCTTTTCTTCTCTTGATCGCGTTTTTTTGGAAAATCTGCGCAGTACTTTCTAAATAAATCTCAGAACATTCGGATGTGAAGACAAGCTGATGCCAGAACAGAACCCCTGTGTTACGAAAAGCCACATAAAAGTGAAGACAAACTGACTGACAAGATCGCACATACAGACCAGTTTTTTATCCGACATTTATCAGAGTGAGAAACAATTAGATGGGTGGTTTTGACTCCCTACAAGAAATAAGAATGTTGCGATAAAAGAACGAGTCCCCTGCAACCAAATCAAGGCATTGTAAAAGGTCGACACACAGCAGTAAAATTAGGAAAAATCCTCAGTTATTTCCCTTGAAGAATAAAAAATCTCATCCAGTGCGCAAAAATCCATTAACTACAAGGATTTATAAAAGAAGTCCATAAGTATAAATGAAACATTGTCATCAGGAACAATGGTTTTGGGGAATACTTAAGTGAAGCACCATCAGATATTACGGATATGTTTTGTAACTTGCGAATGACGGGCACCTGACGAAGGCCACAGGCCGAAACACACGTAGTTCCATTTCACCCCATTGCCTTCTTCTAACTTTCCACCGATCGAATATATCGTATAGCACTTTTCATTTTTCCTTTTTCTGTATTGTCATGTAAATATATGTAATGTATGTATTTGAATGTACTTTCTGTGAATAATATATAACTTTTATGAAAAATGGATAAAAATAATGAATAATCTAAAAAAAGAAGAGAAAAAATTATCAATAAAATGATTTCCAAATTTTGATATATCATTATGTCTCTTCTAATAATCATTTAAGGTCGCACAATACTATGAATATTTGTGTTGTAAGGGCGGTACAGGTATAATTTGTTTGCTATACAAATTTCTTTACCTAAACAGTTCATCGGGTCATATACATAATTAATGTTAAGAATACTTTGGGATACTAAGCCACATTGTGACTCACGCAATAATGAGGCATGTATAAATTGTGCTTTACATATTGTAATTTTACAACCATGTACCCTTTTTCTCCTTTTTTTTCCACAGAGACCATATTAGGTCATTTTTCATGATAATGCCTCACTAAGGGCCAACTCAAGCCCCGAGGCTAAACCTAGCAGCCGATTTTTGCTGTTAAGTTTTAGGACCATAGGCATTTAACATTTAGTTTAGAATTGAGTTTTTTTGTAGGGATCAACAGAGGTCCTGATGAGTAGGCAGGAGGGGTCTGCCTATGAAACATGTCATGTCGATAAAGTAGACCACACTTGTAATTCTACTTACTAACCCCCCTTTTTAATGTTCCCAGCTTGCGAAGCCATTAAAGTTAACTTTTTGACTAGCCAGGGAATATTTACCCTTTTTTACACTACCATTCACGTAAATAGGTCCCTACACTCCCTAACACATATCACTATCCTCATCACATCACATAGCCTATTGTCAAAAATATAAGTGCTTCTGCGTCACTCGTAGGTCGAAGCACGCCCGCCCCGTAGAGGGACGGGAAGACCCCAATGATGGGAGAATGACACTATGGGATGATAGTGTGTGAGGGGTATTTTAAAAACACACAGTGCCCTCATTCTGCCACTTGCAGAGAGGCCTGATTTTCAAATTGCAGTGTATCCACTAGTTTAGAGAATATACAAAATCACATAAAATTAGTCACCACTCACATTGATAGAATCCCATTGTTTACATATCTGACATCATACTTCTACCATTGGTTTGCTTTGCCCCTAGACCATTCTTGTTCTCATGCTTGTTCATTTCTGCTATCATGAGCCATCCTTTTCATCAGTACCGGTTCATTCCTGTTATCAGGAGCACGCATATCAAGATGGGCATCTCCAGTTGATTCGACTGAGTCATTCGAGCCCGCAAATCAAGATGGCTGGCACACGCAGATTCACTGTGATGCCCGTGCTTAATCAATAATTTTATGTTGCAATTAATTAAGACTAGTCTTACCGCTTGTTTCAGGCTGTGGTAGCTTGGCACGCTTTCAAGGCATGTAATTGCTGAGGCTCATTTGAGCTTTTCCAAGGAGATTTCCCCATCAAGCCTTTCACCAGTGTTGCACGTCAGGTACTGCCAAGTTACCTGTTAGGGAGAAAGGGCACAGCTGAGGCCTAGACCCCTCTCACAGCTAGTTTTAGCTGCTGCACAGCATCATATTGCATAGTCTTTGATTCATACTTGCCTAATGCTTCAATTAATATTGCGCTTATCCCTAATATAATTTCGTTTTTTGCTATGGAAGGAAAAAATATTCATGTTATGCCTAGCAAACATAAACAAAATACTTCTCCTCCACCAGTCAATCAAAATTTGTGGAATCTAATGAACATTCATTAAACACATTACGAAATACAAGCAGTTTGCTCTAGCACAGATAATATTGCATCAGAAATTAGAAATATGTGCAATATGAACGTATCTGACAATGCAATAAAAATTCAGGATAATAAAGCCAAAGTTGACAGTTTCACTCCTATGGCAGCAAAAAGCAGCCAATGAGGAATTGATGACTTGACTTAGGCAATTGTAATAAACAATGCAACTTGTAAATATTTAATTTGCCAGAAGATGTAGAAGGTAGTGACAGCATGCAGTACTTGGAAAATGTATTATCTGGTATTTTTATATATTTTATAGACTGCATAGATGATATGTTATCTGCCAGATAACTGATGAAACATACTCACCCAATTTTGCTATACTAATATTTATACCAATCATTTGACACCTGGAATTAGGTGAGTATTTATGTGATTTTCCAAACACTATCACATAGACCACATTTCATATGATCTTCTAGCCACTACCACAGGGACTTAACTACTATTATGGACACAAGATATACATGAGACAGAAGGACCAGTTATTGTTAACATTAACACTACCACCAGGTGCCCAACTCCATAACAACAGCAAGGTTTTTTCTGTGGAATGATTACATCTCTCCTGTGTTCTAGCATGACAATGCACAATACAAATATATTAACAGCAGCCTGGCCAACACATAAACATGCATTGTGCCTTTAGGGTCACTGAGCCAGGCGATGGGTTCTAAAATATTTTAGATGCTCCTCCTAAACATGGATTATGGTTTGTTTTAAATCCTTAGCCCTGATGAAGTCTGCAGTGACTGTAATAGCTACAGACGAAACATGTTTGGCAAAAGGGCAATTGTTGGACCAATGTCGTACTAAAGAACTATTTTAAGCACAACCTTAACCTTTGGATTTCTGTGATTGCGGAGAATCCCACCATTGACCTTTGGAGTTTTCCAGTTGAGGAAGAATAGGTGGCTCCTCCTCCTCCTGAGCACCAGATGAGTTTAGGACACTAAATAAACATGATTGACATTATTTACTTGACCTATGATACATTGTGGTAGTGTGCACCCGTTCTCCCAGCTATTCTAACCGTTTTATTTTCTACTTCATTTGTTAATTGATGCTATTTGTGAGAGGGGCGACAATATCTATTATGGCACGTAATAATAAATCAATTAACTTTAAAGTTTAAGAATTAGATAAGCAAATAGCACATCATGAATGTCTTTTTATCGCATCTAACCACATCAAATATAAGCTACAATTACAAAAACTTTGCTATTAATTAAACTCCATATTAGGCAATAAGGTGGAGATACACATTTCTAATAACAAAGCTAAATCCTGTTTCACTGCTAATAGATCTGGAAGATTTTGGGCCAATTTTCATATTAAGAAAGATACAAATCAAATTATTGCTATCCATAATTCTATTGGTCAAATCGCTTTATCCCATAAAGTGATAGTTAAAGAATTTATGAATTACTATTCAGCTTTCTATAATAACCTCCTCCTGAGGATAGGTTGCATATTGTTAATTTTTAGAGAGGCGTGGTGTACCTAAAATGTCTCCATCAGTTAGAAATTAATTGGATTTACCAATCACTTTATATATTTACCTATTAAATTTCCTAAATTACTTAAATATCCAGGTCCAGATGATATACCTGCTAAATTTTATAAAGAATGTTCTCCTCACCTTTTTCTTCATTTACTCAAACTATTTTCTTACTTTAGTAGTGTAGGATCAACTTCTCTAACCTTTACTGAAGCTTTGATTATAGTTCTCCCAAAACCTAATAAAGATCGCACTATTGTTTAAAATGATTGTACCATTTCTTTAATTAATCAAGACTTTAATCTTTATGCAAAGATTCTTGCAACTAGGTTGGCCTCTGTGCTTCTTACTTTCGTGCATATTGACCAATCTGGTTTTACAAAAAATAGACATTTGGTGAATAACGTATGATTAATATTTCATGCAAAAGAAGTTGGATCATCACTACCTCTAACAGTCGGTGTCCTGGCATTAGATGCAGAAAAGGCTTTTGATAAAGTCTAATGGCAGTATCTTTTCCCAACCTCATCTGTATTTAACTTTGACACTTCGTTTATTTCATATGATTTCAGCTCTATAGTCTGGTCCATCTGCCAAAAGTTTCTTTAATGGTTACATTTCTAATATGTTTTCCCTTTTTAGGAGTACCAGACAAGGTTGCACCTTATCACCATTGCTATTTCTTCTTGATATTGAACCTTTACTAATTGGCATCAGAAATTGTATGGAGATTAAGGGCCTCATTATAAATAATGTTCCGACAAAACATCAGCTTATGCTGATGATGTACTCCAATATATTGGTAATCCTGAATCTTCTGTTCCTCCATTAATAAATGTAATTCACACTAAGGGCCTTATTATGACTACACCGTCAAAGCCACAGTAGCAGTGCGGGCACCACTGCACTGGCGGTGCCATCAAGCCATTACAACTTGGGTGGTCAGACGTCATTGGCACTGCCTCAGCCACTAGGGAGCAGAGATTGCTGGTGGTGTTGCATAGGTCTTGAGGCCGAAATATGCTTGGTGGAGCCACATCCGACCCGCCATGCATATTACGCGTTTCTTCACCACCACATTTTTCATGGTGGTGCGACTGCCAAGAAAAGTGTGGCAGTGAGGAAACAGAAGGCTTCCTTGCTCCTCTGCATCATGGGGTGCATGCAGGGGAGCATATGCTGAGCCCCCCCCCCCCCTGTCTGCATGCACACACAGTTCTCCAGGGCATGGACTTGAAAGTCTGTGCCCAGGAAGAACTGCTTTTGACGTTCCCATTGCAGTGCCTTTTTCAAAGGCATGGCAGTGAGACAGCCAAAGAAATGCCAGCCAGAGACTGTAAAAGTCGTACTCTGGCCGGCAGTTTTTTATGGCTTTGGTGGTCTCAGAGCAGGGTGGTGGTGTGGTGGCCCTGCTCCAAGACCCCCAAAGTCATAATAAGGCCCTAACTCTCAGATTTCAGGTTATATGTTAAACAATAATAAAACTAAAGTTTTTCCTGTAAATGCTCATTTTACCCCTGATATGCTTTCAAACAAAGAAATATTCTGGTATAAATACAAACTTAAATATCTTAGTATACTATTTTCTCACACCATAAAACAATCGATTACTTTAAATGTTTATTTTCTGCTCACATTAAGGACAAATTTCAAAAATAGGCCGACCTACATTTATCCTGCTGGGGAAAAGTTAATGCTGTCAAAATGGTTATTGCTCCAAAAAGTTTTATCATCGTTCTAAGATACCTATTCAACCTCCTCTTAAGGGTCAGGAAAATATGAAAAAAAAATTCTACGTTTTTGGGGAATAATAAATCTCCTCATTTAAGTTATAAAAAAACTTAGATTGGCAAAGAGCAATGGTGGGTTTGGTTTAGAAGATTTTCTTAATTATCATAAAGCATTTATTTTAAAACAAAGTACCATATGGTTCCAGCATACAAAGCTTATATAATCTATATTCAGTCTATTATCACAATTTCCTTTACCTGTATAGCTCACTGTGGCTAACTCTACTGCTTTGCTAAAAAGATCAGTAATACTGAAGTCTTCAAAAGTCATATTACAAGATTTTGACTTGATTTTCCAATTCCCCATGTCACTTACCTTAAATTTGTTGTTATGGTATACTCCTGTGTTAAAACTAACTCATCACTCAAACTTTTGGCAATCCTGGATTAAAGCTGGTACTTTTTTTTATTCAAAAGATATTCATCATTCATCATAAGAATACCTTTTAACTGTTGATGAATTACAGCGAAGATTTAAGTTACAGTGTCAGATATCCATAGATGTGAACTTTTAAATAATTCAATCTTTGATTCGTTTCCATATAGTTTTCCTTGTATATTCAAACAATTGTTTCATCATTCTACACTGTGTCATTGTTTTATAAAACATGTACTAATAATGAAGGGGACAATATCAATGTTCTCTCTTCATTTTGGAATAAAGAACTAGATTTGTCATGATCTCAAGATATGTGGAGAATAATGTGGTTGAAGATATCTCTGGATGGCTGCCCTTTTCTCCATACCAAACTAATTCCCTCATACTGTCCAATTGTCTATGGACTCCTTTAAGATTATTTATTATAAAACTTGTGAATGCTCCTAATTGTTGGAATTGTACTCTGAATACAGGCGCATTACAACATATACTTTATGAGTGTAATACTGTTGGTAAGTTTTGGATAGAGGTTTGGAAGATTGTTATAACATATCACAGATAACTTATCACAGATAATTACCATATAATATATTAATTTGTAAATTTAGTTCACTTTCCACCAAACCGCTGTTAGGGGATGTCGAGTGTAGTGCCTGAAGCTCTGGGAAAGGGATCCTGCAGCCCGCCGGATCTTTATGCACACCACCTCCCCCGGGCCTCCCCAACAATTTTTTATTAACACTGACCTCGCGGCTCGCGTCTGGGTTTGATGGAAGTTTCCCCAGGGCCAGCATCTCCAATCTCAGAGCTAGCGATTGCTGCTTTCAGCTTGCTGCCCTTTTTGGCACCCCTGCTGCTCATGGTCCAAGAGCCATTCTGGAACAGCCCCTGATGATCTCTCTCCCGCGCTTGTGATTCGAAGACCGGGAGGGCTGAAGCGGCTGATGCGGCTGGATCGGGAACCCAAAGTGTGGCACACCAAACAATCAAGATAAAGAGCAGTGACCACCTCCGCTGAGTGGGCAGCACATGGGGATCCAAAAGGATTTCAAAGTTAGCCGCTACCGTGCCCACGACAGCTACTATGAACTGCAGTGGATGCAAGCCGGGCGTCTGAAGTCTCTTCGCTGTCAGTCTCCGCATCCGTCTTTGCTTTGCATGGCGCCTAGCCGATCAACGACGGGGCTGGCGTGAGCGGCCAAGCAGCATGAGTGCTCACTCTAATTCCATCTTGCTCTGCAGCTCATTACTTCTACTCATAAATTGCAACTCAAAAGTCTTCTCCAAAATTCTTGCAATGAGAATATCCTCAGTAGTCGAGTCCTTTGTTTCAGAATGGCAACACGGATTCATACCCAAGAAAATGCCACCAACCATATTAGACAGGCCATTACTTTGTTTGACGTCGCACAAGTAGCAGGAGACTCGATGTCACTAATTCTACTAGATGCTGAAAAAGCATTTGACCGGGTCTCCTGGCGATTCCTTTGGGGCGTCATGAAGAGGATGGACTTTGGGCCAAAACTAACACAAGCCGTACAAGCTCTGTATCAAAACCCAACAGCCTGCGTATCGATGAATGGGAGGCTAACTGAGCAATTTAACATCTCTCGGGGCACCAGGCAAGGGTGTCCTTGTTCACCCTTGCTTTTTGCCTTCAAGAAAATTGAAAATAACCCAGCAAACCAGGCAGTAGGTAGGCAGGAACGGGACAATAAAATGGCTTATGCTGACGATCTGGCCATAACTACCTCAGAGCCCGGAAGCGCTATTTTGGCTCGGGGTACGCACTGAATAAAAAAAAACAAATAGTAATAAACAAAGAAATCAACTGGATAGACAGCCGGATTGTCCCAAAGGCCAAATACCGGGGGGTAATTATAACTGCTAACCTGGATGAGATTGTAGCTGAGAAGCTATCCGCACTGGCAACCAAAACAAGGAGAGCTCTTAATCGAATTCATAACTTACATCTGACTCTGGTGGGTAGATGAAATGTAATTAAAATGACCTACTTCCCAAAGCTACTCTACCTTTTCCAATCCATCCCACTAAATTTTGATAAAACTAAGCTGCAGAAATTCCAGCAACTCTTCACACAATTTATTTGGGCATACTCACAACCTAGGCGGGCATTAGAGCAATTGTCTCTTCCCAGGGAGCGGATGGCTGGGCTTTCCCTAACAAAGTGCTCTACTATTGGGCTTCAGTTCTACAATACAGCAGAGAACTGGGGAAGGAACACTCCTTCTCTCCATCGATTGGGCTTCCTTCGCCATTTCAACTACTACTGGGAGATGGGACCAGCGGTTGTCTTCTCAGGCATGTATTACAAGCGAATCAGATTCAAGACGCTGATTAACTCCTTCACCGTTTTTCACAATATCCGTAGGATATATGGGCTGGGAAGACTAACATATAGATGCATCAATCATCCATTCTCCGAATCTGAAATAGAGAAAAACAACGAATCGCTATAAAGAAATCGCAGAATGGGATGCACCATCAAAATCGCTAAATATTGCGATTCGCACCCGCCCACAATCACCAAATGCGACTCCGCAGAAATCCCTCCAAATTCGCAGAGTCGGCTGTTTCCAACCCCCTAATTGCGTATTCGCAAATACCGAAATCGCAAATAGCGATCTCGCACATTGCGAGAACGCAAAAACGTGAAGTCGCATTTGGAGCCCAATGATGACATCACTACCAGGAAGTAGTCTGCTCCATGCTTCATTCAGATCACAGAGCTGGATACAGGAGGAGGCAAATAACTGAGCTCCAGGAGCCACACCCTGCAGTGCCCATACAGGAGTGGAAACAAAACCACAATGTTCCTGGAAGCTGCAGGACCAAGTGAAAAAGCCTGCAAGCACAAAATCAAGTTCAGTGAAAAAGAACTTGCGTACCTGATTGAAGGAGCGAGCAGTGACCACGATCAACTGTTCGGGAAGCTGTCCCGGAAGGTGCCCGAGGCAGCCAAGAGGCGCATCTGGGTGCGCATCAAGGCAAAGGTGAGCGCGGTGGGAGTCACCCACCGGACCATCGATGACTTAAAAAAGAGATGGTACGACCTCAGAGGCCGTGCCAAGGAGCGAATAGCTGAGAGACTGGGGGAGATAAGGATTGCGAGAGGGGGACACGCCACAGTCCCTGAAAACACCCCCATGAAGGACCTAGTGGAGGACACCATACACCCTGAAGCCTGTGTGGGCGTTACCCAACGGGACACCTCCCGCACCACACACCAAACTCAAGGTAAGAGGCATGCTACTGCAACCCTGTACCCTAACAATGCCCATGCCCCCACTGCAGTCCATATTTGTGAGCACAGTATTCCAGTCCCTGCTCCTCCCAAACGCCCAAATGCATTGTGGAACCTGTAGTGTGTAAATGTGCCTTGATAGCCAAACACAGATACACAGACCCCTAAAGTCAGCCAGGGAATGCAGACATTAACAATTAGCGAGCCTGCATGCATGTTGCAACATACCAGGTGCCTGAATCATACCAGTAATCATGCACTCATCCACATCACAGATGCTGAGGATACTGACACGTCTGACAGTGACAACCTCCACATCGCAGAGACACCTGAAGAGACGGAGGGGGTGAGGCAGCCTGCACCTGCACCGACACCCAGGGACACCCCTGCAGCTACAGGCGGATCACAACATCAGGTCTCGGTACATAAGGAAGTGGAGCAGACCCCACCCCCACCCAGGAGGCAGACACGAATCACAGCAAGTGTGCGGGCCCACGCCAGCAGCAGGTCAAGGCAGCAGCGCTACCGTGCACACCACAGCAGCCATGGAGCAACACGCACACAACGTGGGCCTGGGCATTGAGGCTCAGATGCTGCGGGTGCACCGCAAACAGGCGCAGCACATGGCAGCAATGCAGCTGCAACTCTACAAAACAGCACGCAACATCAGTCTCCTCACAGGGAGTGTGCAGGAACTGACCACGGCGGTGAAGGAGAGCAATCATAAAAAGCAAACTCCTTTTCCTGAAGTTTACAACCAATTATGTGCAGACCACTACAATTGTGTCCTATCAAGCAAGTTGAGGACTAATCATCCTGGTGATAAGTATAAAAGTCACTAGACATGTCTTCTATGAATAATGCTAAAGTGTAGGCTTTTAGTATATGTGGGAATTGATGTATAGTATTCCTAATAAGGTCTAGCAGGGTTACCAAATGGTAGGGAAGAGTTAATAAAAATGCAAAACATTCAATGTGCAAATGTCAGACTGAAACAGGATCTAATGGAATTTATTGTAACATGTCTCTTTTAGATATCATTGTAATGAACAGTTCATGAAGAAGGTGCAATATTGTCTTTGGCACTGAAACGCCGCGTCAACAGTTTGTTTGTTCTTTGTTTTTATATAAAAAAAGAAAAAAACACTAGAGTGAGATTTTTTGAACTATGCTGATTAGCAAAGTTTAGTTATTCAAGTTTTTAAACTAATTCAAATAATATTTGTAATTGATTTGTGTATAACAAGATGTATAATGTAAATGAGACAATGTATTGTTGTTGTTTTTTTAAATATTTTTAATAAATGAATGAGAACTTTTTAAAATTTGTGTTTGTAAATACATGCGTGTTAATCCCTGTCTGACACTCAAAAAGTTTGTAAATTTGGTAACCTGCGCATAGACGAGATCCCTTCTCCTACCTGTGGAATGTCTCTTTATAGGACAAAGTAATAGAAATTGGTTGTAAAGTTCAGGAAAAGGAGTTTTTGCTTTTTATGATTGTTGACCCAATCCTTTTTCCTGATAAAAAAGGGTAACTCCCTCCCTATCATAGGTGAAGAAGAGCAACCAGCAGAAGCCACAGGCAGCGGCTCACACGACTGTCAGCCTACACCCGTTCCAATCACCCGATCAGGAACGCCACATCCCAGCTCTCGCGGAGATCATTGGCCATGCAAATCCAGATGGTCCAATGCTGTGCTGATGTAGCGGGGGCCCTGGAGCAGGTCTGCAACACTGTGGAGCACCAACAGGCGGCAGGCAATAGCAATGCAAGAGGGGGGGATGATGCCTGCGAAGGGGCATCTACCCTCAGCAGCCTGTCTGTACCGGTACAAACAGACAGGAGGTGCAGTGCCAGGCCCAACACTGCATCCTGGCAGAACTAGCCTAACGTGGAGAGTGAGAGGTGACAAGGTGCGTACGGCAGGAGACGCTAGTTGCATGACATTTCAGGCTGTGCCGTGGTGAGGCAACCATGAACGCCAGCTCAGGTTACATGACCTTGGATGTTTAAAAGTCATACCCTTATTTGTTGCTGATGGAAGCACATTGAGACCTTGTCAAATAAACAAAGGCTTTATTTTGACAAAAAAATCTTCCTAATGTCACTTGCATGAGTGCAGTGTTGCGTGAGGGGTACGGATGTACTAGAAATAGTTCTGTGTGATGTGCTCACTGCGCTTGTGACTTTCAGCAGGATTCTCCCCATGTGCATTGTGCACATGTGTTGGTGGCAGGCCGTCCCCCTCTGACTCACTACCAGACACCTCAACAGGTATCCTCCGCTTGGTGGCAATATTGTGCTGTATGACGCACACGGCCGCGATAGAGTAGCAGATCTCGGGCCGGTATTTGAGGGCCCCGCCAGTCTTGTGGAGGATGCGGAATCTACTCTTTAACATGCCAAATGTTCGCTCAATCACATTTCTGGTGTGTATATGCGCACAATTGTACATCAGTTCCTGTGGTGTTGCTGAGTTGAGGATTGGGGTGAGGAGGTATTCATGGAGGGCATAGGCGCTGTCACCTGAAGGGAGGAGCAGAGGATCAGTGCCTGTCATACGCAGCAACATGGTCTTAACATACTGTATGTTGGCATGTGTACTTACCTAGGAGATGTCCCTCGCCAAATTCATCCTTGACAAATTCGGGTGTGTATGCCGCTGTGCCGGAAGATAAATGAAACATGCGTGCTCCCTCGGTATTGTGCCACAATGTCTGTAATGATGGTCTTCGCATTGCAGACCACCTGAATGTTGAGGGAGTGATATGACTTGTGGTTCCGGTACATGTATTCGGTCTCTGCGGGTGGACAGATGTGTATGTGGGTGCAGTCGATGCAGCCAGTTACTTGGTTGAAAATGGGCAGTGTGATAGAAGTCCTGTTTAGCTTGCATTAGGTCCTGTTGGGTTGTTGGGAAGGTGATGTGGTGATGGATCCGGCTCAGCATGGCGTCCAGGAAACTCTGTAGGCAGTGTGAAAGTGTAGTCTGGGATACATCCCCTGCAACTGCGACTATCCCCTGGAAGCTGCCGGAGGCCAGGAGGTGCAGGCAGCACAAGGCCTGGACATGGGTGGGCACCGCATTGGTCCTCCGTGTTGGGTGCTACATCAGGGGCTCAAGGTCTCTGATGAGCTTCAGTATCATTGCCCCATTAAGCCTGTATTTGGAGTAGATCTCCTATTCTCCTTTACGACGAAACTTTAACAACGCGGTACTGTTACCACGCTACTTTTACAACGCAAGTCGTTACAACGATTTGCGCTGGGGGGCGCTCCAGGATAGTAAATAGTTTAATTTACTATCCAACTCCTTCCCTAGAGTCCACGGGGACTGGAGTTGGAATAGTAAATAAAACTATTTACTATCCAGCGCCCCCCAATGCAAGTTGTTGTAACAACTTGCGTTGTAAAAGTAGCGTTGTAACGGTACGCGTTGTCAAAGTACGCGTCGTAACGTCATACATCCCTTCAGTCTGTCCCAGTAGTGTAATCGGCAGCCGAAAGATGCGTTCACATATCCTGCGTCTGTTCTGGGCTGCAGCATGGAGCCTCAGCCGCCTTGCCACGATGTATAGGCCTGCCATTGTGACTTTCCTCATCCTCCTAATGAGTCTCCTTAAGTGTGTTTTGATTTAGCCAACACCTGTTTGTTATTTCCCCCAATGTTTTTTTTTTTGCCACTTTGACTTCATGGTTACCACCTAGTTTAGCTTCTCCTTAAATTGCGACTCGGAATTTGCGAATTATGGTGTTTTTGCTATTTGCGATTGCTGATGCATGTAGATAGCGATTTGTTTGCTAATTCGCTATTTGACTGCGAATTCGCTATTGAATTCGCAGAATATGGGGAGAATCGCTTTTAAGGAATCGCAGTGGGGGTTTCTATGGGTTTAGCGATTCTCTGTTTTGCGAATTCGCAAATTGTTGCTTATCCACTTGATGCATTGCGGAAGTGGAATTTGCGATCGCAATCGCTGTTCGCAGCCATTACGATCAAAAATTTGCTTGATGCATCTATGCCTAAACTACTTCTCCCCTGTCAGTATGAACTGCAACTTGCCTGCTATCTTTGGTAGGTCCTATCTATAAGACTGCTATAAAGCTAGCATCTTAAAATTGGGAGACCTAATCTCTAGAGAAGGAGTCAGGGGGCATATGTATCAGATGATTTTGTATTCGCAAACGCTGCGATTCGCAATAAAACAGTGTTTGCAAATACAAAATCGCAAATCGCGATGTATGGGCCATTTTCGCATCGCATTATTAAGGAATCACTAATTTTGTGATGCTTTAATTTTGCATAAGCATTTAAGGAATTGCAAATTGCGATTACTTAAATGCTATGTAACAAGCACCCAATTTGTGCGATTTCTCCTAAAGAAATCGCAAATTACCACCAACTTCAAGTTAGTGGTAATTTGTGATTTCTTTGAAAAATTCACTTTTTGGCATTTTTCAAAGTGCCATGTGGCGCACATTCATGCCCTTAGGGCATGTATGTGTGCCATATGCGCACACATGATCATTTATGACACCTTTGCAACCTTGAAATTATACTCAATTTGTGATTCTCTAATTGCGAATCGCAAATTGAGAATGAGTTCCCGTTCATTCCTATGGGCCTCCTGGCCCATAGGAATGAATGGGAAGGTATTCCTTAATTGCGATTTGGCAATTTACTAATCGCAAGTAAGGAATAACAAGAAATCGCAAAATATCTGTGAATTCTTAAATACATCCCGTTTTGCAATACTCAAATAGCGATTCTCAAAAAATCACTATTAGAAGATCGCAATAATGGATTTTTATACATATGCCCCTAAATCCTTGCAGAGCTACAAAGCAAATACGGCCTAAAAAACCAAGATGCCTTTAAATATTTTACCATACGTGACTTCCTTTCTCGAAAGACTGGGGGACCCGCCGGATTTATGGAAATTGAATTTATCAAAATGTTACTGGCCCCAGTAACCCCATGGATTGGTTCTATATACTTTGCACTAAATAGCCAAACTCCAGATGATTTACCCAGAATAGTAGACAAGTGGCAAACAAAATTGGAAGTACCACATTGCACGTTTTAAAATTCATTGGAACTTGGGCAGAGTGACTTGTTGTAAGCTAAACTGTAGGCACAACACTTTAAAACCATCTTCTTTTTATATATTACTCCCAGCAAAGCTGCCAAATGGGGAGCAGGCAAGGGGACGCTGTTCCCCAGGTGCTTGGAGTTCGGCACCAACGCAATGCACATGTTTGCTACCTGCCCAAAACTCACTCCACTCCTTCTCAAAATACAGGACTTTCTGGGGAGGATTATTTCCCAAGCCATAGAATTGACTCCTACAACCATTCTGTTGGGGACCCAAGAGGAGGTTAGTAGGCAAAAAGGTGGGACACTTATTTTCATAGCTATGACAGTGTGGAGGATTTGTATTGCTTCAGTATGGATAGAGGCAGACTACCCTCCTTTCTCTCAATGGCTGGCTAGGCTAGGCTGGCTAGCTAGGCTAGCTGCTAGGCTAGTTGCAACCTATCACCTTGAGAAGGCTATATACGCTAAAAAAGGTCGCAAAGGACAAAAGAAGGGATTTGACATCTGGGAACACATCACTACCTGGCTGCATAAAAATGGATAACTTGCCTTTTACTAACTTAGGGATATCCTGCCTGAAAGGAGGCAGCTCACAAACAGCTTAAGGACAGACTGTGCTCTTTTCTCTTAATCTTTTTTTCCTCCCTTCTTTTACTTAGTACCTATCTTGGTTATTGCAATTTCCTTTTTTTCTCTCTTTTTTCTTGTTTGCTTTTCCTTGGTGACTAATGGGTAGATGCATCAACGTTTGCATTTGCGATTCCTTATTTGCGAAAAATAAGGAATCGCAAATAAGGAATCGCAAATGGCAATTCATCATTATTTTCGCAATTTAATTGCGATTTGGTAAAAATTGCAATTTTTACCGAATCGCAAATATTTTGCGAATTCCAAATTGCGATTTCGCAATTCCCATTGATTCCTATGGCCCAAAAGGCCCATAGGAATCAATGGGAATTGCGAATTCGCAAATTGGAATTCGCAAAATGTTAGTGCATTCCATGGGTGCTGGGGGGGTCCAAATGAACCCCCCTGCACCCCTGAAATGTATTTTAAAGTGCATGTTACACACACACATGTCCTAAGGACATGTGTGTCTGTAGCATGACAGTGTTTTAAAATGCATCTTTGGGCATTTTGACACATTTTTGCAAATTACCACGAGGTTCAATTTCGTGGTAATTTGCAAACCCTAATTGCGAAATCGCATTTTTAAAAATAATCATGCATTGCTTTTAAGGAATCGCAAATTTGCGATTCCTTAAAAGCAATCGCATTTTTGGAATTCGCTAAAAATAGCGATTTTCCAAAAATGCTTCATGCATCCCAGAAACCAATTTAGGAAGTGCAAACGGCCGAATTTTGCGATTCGCACCGTTTGATGCATCTAGGCATAAGAATCTAATTTACCTAATGGAACTTACCTTTGTGTCCTTGAAATGTAGTAATATCGTAGTTGAGGCGGGGTGGGGGGTGGGAAGGGCGGGAGTTGAAAATGGTTTATCTCTGTATTTACTGTTTTGGAAAATTAATTTCTATTGAAATAAAAAAATGTAATAAAAGAGATGCTGGTAACAAAGTCCATCCCAGCAGATCTTCCCGACCACTTCTCTCACCAAACATACCTTCTCAGGACCATGAACTGTAAACAAAATATCAGACTGGACAACCCAGTGCAGTAACCATATAAATAGATCATGATCATTTGAAATACCACAAAAGACCTGCACAGTTGATCAAAGTTGCACAGAAAACTGTGAAGTGCACAATTTTCTAAACCTATACAGACACCTCCTCTAAAGTGTCTGTAAAACGTACCTTTTGTTCCAAAGTTTTGTCCTGAATTTTTACACTCACCGTCCTGAATTTGCACCGATGCCAGTTGGTCACTCTATGTGAAGGCGCCTTTCATGCACAATAAATGATTTAGAGAGGGAGCCAGGAGAACAACAAGTAGAGTTTGCACCAATGTACCTGAGTAGATCATTGTATGTAGATTACTCAGTCCATGTGAAGTGGAAAAATGTTGTAACATTGCTGGCAAGTGAGTATGCTCAGACAACAGTTTAGCATCTAGTTTAGAGTTGGAGGAACAGGGCCTGATGGTAGTTGTAGGGATTTGAACCTGGACTCCCCCAAACTTGCCTAATGGGGAGTTCATGAGCGGTATCCATCAGTTGTGGCATGGCTGACAAGTGAATATGCTCAAACAACAGGCTAGCATCTAGTTTAGAGTTGGAGGCACGGGGCCTCATAGTAGTTGTAGGGATTTCAACCTGAAATTATGCACACTTGCAAATTTGGTGAGTGTTACATACCTGTTGGAAAGATGCAGTGTGTGTGGACCATAGTTTATCATTTGACACATATCATGGTTCGTAGGATGATGGGTTACCAGTAGTAAACTTACATATGCCATTCCACATGCGGCATTAAATGGTTCTTCATACATATGAATGTGAAATGCTACAAGACACATTACAAATGAAAATGAAACATCTGTGATTCATTGAGTACTATATGTTAGCAGTGTAGTTAGACAGCATAGTAGCAAGAGCTGAGCTCAGGACAAAAATAACATATATTTGAGCACCCTTGGTATGGTGTCACTCATGCCATCAATAGTTTCAGTTGTGTAAACGAGGACAACATCAAATAAAGTGGTCTCCAATTGGAGCACTGTATGTACATTGCACAGTTCATGAGTGGAGAACATCAATGATAAAAAGGCAAGATCACTATTACAGCTTGTTTAGAGTTACAGTAACAGGCCCTAATGGTAGTTGTAGTCACTTTAATCAGCACTCCCCACCACTTGAAAAATGGTGACCTGCATGATAAGTGAACATCAGTTGTAACTCGAAAGACTAGAGAGACTGGGTAAGATCACTATTGGATCTTGTTTAGAGTTACAGTAACAGGGCCTCATGGAAGCTGTAGTCATTTCAATCTCTACTTCCTGGTACTTAACAATGGTTGGTGTAACATACCTGTTGGCAAAATGCATTTGGGATGAGCCATACATTTGCAGATTAACACATATCATGGATCCTGGGATGAATTTGTTTTAGTTATATACTTACGGACAGCCTTCCAACATGTGGCATGTAATGGAGATTAATTCATGTGATCTTATATGCAAGGATTAACATTTACACTGACAAGCCAACATCTTTGACACTTAGAGGACTGAATGTTAGGAACATAGCTAGACAACACAGTAGGAAAAGCAGAGTTGAGAGCAAACAGGACATTGAGGTATTGTGACAGTGAAGTATAACTTACCAGACTACACTCCCCCAGCTATTCCTATCAAGCCCTCAGAATGCAGGATAGCCAAGACCTTCTCCTCCCAGGGAAAGAGTTGTAATGGGGGTCATGCCACCTCTTCCAAATGTCCTCCCTTGTACAAGGTGACACCTACTGCATTCACTGGGCCTACTATCCTGTCCCACATTTCCATCTTCTTTCTGAGAGGAGTATGTTGGACTTGGGCTCCAGACAAATGTTGCTCTACTCTAATGATTTCATCCACCTTGACTGACAACTCTGCCTCTGTGAAACGTGCATTTTTCTGACATGACTTAACTAGGCCTCCATGAAACGTGGATTTTTGGACATAACATAACTGGAACTTAAAGTGAGTGACAATGGAGGAAAATAGTGAAGTAATAATAAGGGATGTGAGTCGAATTTAAAAATAAAAAAGATATGTGGATAGTGTGGCAAAGGTGATGTGGGAAATTGGCTTATCTGAGCAGTAGCAGGACTGTGTTGCAGTACTGCAATGCAGATGCAAAGGATAATGGTCTGGGATGGGCTGTATTTTATAATGTGAGTTGCAGGCGTGGCTACTTGGCCTATGTTCTTCAGCTGTGCAGTCTTTTATTTCATCCAATAGGCAGTGTTGTTGGGCTTTGTTGCAAGCGTACTGCGGCGTGCTATCTCTGCTGAAAATTCCATCCTAAGGACAGTGTTCTACTGCTTTGATGAGATCGTACTGCGGTTGACTATTGTCCTTGGGAAACCGCTTCCGGGGGGCCAAGTTTCGGACTGTATTATCATAACCTGTTTGGCAGCGACTCGCCACCCTGATGGCATCAGAGTACAAACACCAACATTGCAGACCCCGGTGCTCTGTTGGGAACTACTCCGACCGTCTGTATCTTGAAATTGCTGCCAAGTGTACCCTTATAGAAGAATGGGCCAGCCCAGACTTAGCCAAGGTCAAGAGTGAAGGCAGAAGCTTATGAGGTTTTGAAGAAAAGGGGTCAATCTTCTCGCTCCTGCACCAAATGCAAAATCTCTTCCACTTGAGGCGGTACGTCCTGTTTGTGAAAGGGGCTCTCGCTTGGGAGAGGACTTCTTTAATTTCAGTCGAGATGGGGAGATTCATAAATTCTCGGTGCTCAGGAGCCATGCCGTCAGGTGCAATGACTGTGGATCTGGATGCCAAACCTGTCCTCCTGACATTGTGAGTAGGTCTGGAACAAGTTTCAAGGGAAGAGGCGGAGCTAGCGACAACAGATGGAGCTCCGTGTACCAGAACTGTCTCGGCCAAGCAGTAGTAAGGTAAGGTAAGGTGGGCGTTCTGACGCAAGTAAGCCTTGTAGAAGTGACACAGTGAAATCTATGAGATTTCACTGTGCCACTTCTAGGACACAAATAAGTCACTATCTTATGCCTGCCTCACAGCAGGCGTAAGACTGAGGCAGGCACATTTGAATGTGACACACTCCACCAATGTGTCATTTTTGCGCCTACATATACATCAGAAATACTGACGTATCTGTAACTTCTTGCGACATGATGCGTCATATTGTAAATATAACGCATCCAGCATGTCGCAAGGAGGACGCAATGAAAAGTGATGTATCGCTGTATTAAAGCAGCGATGCATCACTTTTCATAAATGAGGCCCCTTGTTTTCACTGCTGTGTATATTTGTTTATGACACCAGCTCTCCTATTCATCAAGTTGAAATAGTTCATAAAAGTATTTGAAGTAGGCCCGCACCATTGTTAAGGCGAGGCAATAGTGATTTGTAGCAGAGTTTGTAATATTGGGGCATATATGGGGTGCAGAATATGAGTAATATTACCTAAAAATAAAATCAGCTGTAGCTACACAATGTTTGCATCTAAGTAGGGACAAGGGAACTGATTTAATGTGCCTCATTTGTACATATTGCAGCAGTAGACAACAAGGGGCCAGGTGCATCAAGTATCCATTTTGCGATTCCTTACCGAGAAAAATAAGGAATCGCTAATAAGGAATAGCAAAATGGAATGCATCAAGCAATCACTACAAAAATAGCGATTCCTTAGAATTCCTTAATTGCGACTCGCAAACTGCGAGTCACAATTAATGAATACCTTCCCATTCATTCCTATGTGCCTAGAGGCCCATAGGAATGAATGGGAAGACAATCTCAATTTGCGAATCGCAATTAGCGATTCGCAAATTGAGATTGCGAGTTCAAGGGTGCAGGGGTGTCCAAAGGACACCCTGTTGCACCCCTGAATTTGGTCTGTGCACATATGTTGCGCACACACATGCCCTTAGGGCATGTGTGTGCGCAACATGAAGTTTTTGCAAATTACCATGAAGTTGTACTTCGTGGTAATTTGCGTGCCCTATTAGCGAATTCGCTATTTTTGAAACTTTCATGCATTGCATTTAAGGAATCTTAATTTGAGATTCCTTAAATGCAAACAATCGCAATTTAGCAAATTCTCTATTTGCGATTTTTGCATTTGGGATGATGCATCCCAAATGCAAAAATACAGGTCGCAAAGGGGCAGATTCTGAGAATCTGCCCCTTTGCGACCAGTTTTTAGCTTGATGCATCTGGCCCAAGATCTCTCATATTTACTGATCAAGTATTTCTGAAAATTAAAGAACAAGTAGAGTGGTCTTCGTTCTTTGCAAAATGCAGTTGAAAACAAGTTAACAAATGTTACCAGATTTCTTTTTCTGTCCTCATTTGTCTTTAGCCAATATAGATTGGAGATGCAAAAAAGGGGAATGAACAACAAGAAAAGAGGGTTTTAAACTTCCAGTTTTTGGTCACGCCAATATATGAGGGAATCTGATCACTCCTTTTGCGGAGGGGATGTACCGAAACATCTCGGACCCTCAATTGGTCCAACCTTATACCCCTTTCTTATCTCCCTCCTTCCGAATCTCTTTCATCATTACGACAAGACACACAGAAAATCCGCTCCAGGACTGTCATTCCAAACCATTTTGGACATTCCTGGCGTGTATAGCTACCACATAATCATAGGACTTAATTACCCACTATAAAAATTGTTGGAGAAAGAGACATCCTTAACTGAGAAAAAATAAATAAAAAAGAAAGAGAAAATAGTTTCCACATAAGATAAATTAAAAAACAATACTTTAGGCAGTTTTATTTGTTTGTTTTTACATTTGCCTACTTCTGCACTGGTCATCCCAAACATTCCAGAATTTTGTTTTTTTTTTAATGCGTATTGCCCTATCCAGTTTTGCAATCCTATGTATCGAGTTGAGCCATTCACATTCCATAGAGGGAGCAGGCAGAATCCACTTAATGCACAGCTCCCGGCGCGCCAATAAAATTAACAAAATCATAGGAATTTTATGATGTTTAGATACGTTAGTTATTACATCCTCATATTGGGTAACACCAAAAATGGCCTGTGGAAGACTCACCTTGACTTCATACCCCATAATGCTGGAAATCGTCTCACCTACATTTCCCCAAAAGATTTGGATGGAAGGACACCACCAAAACATATGTGCTTCGTCTGCATCGGCTTCTCCGCACTTGAGGCACTGCTCCTTTGGTACCAATTTTGGATAACCTTCGCAGGGTCCAATACGCTTTATGAATAGTAACTAGATGATGTTTTTCTTAGAGGTGCAGACTTAACACTTTTCCATAAAAAACACAAAGATACTTGCCATAAAGTATCAAGATCGAAGCTTGGCAGCTCCTTCTTCCAAATTGATTTAAACCATGGCTGTGAGTCCTCATGGGGTTGAACTCGCATCCAATACCATTCAGCAATTTTTTTTGCCCTAGAGAAGTGGTAACAAGTTTACGTTCGAAAAATTAATTACCGTTCCCGCTTCTTCTCAGTGATTTGGCCCAGCTTGATAATTGATAGAAGTTGAATTTGGAGACAGCCCCCTCTGTAATGTCCTGTATCTTTTGCCATGAGATTACAATAAGCAGGGGCACCAGGCAGGGGGGCCCCCTTTCACCATTACTATTCAACTTGTATATAGAGCCGCTTGCCATTAAACTAAGGGAGTGCAAGGATATTATCCCATTTTCGTGTAGAGGATGGTTGAAGAAAATGAGCCTTTATGCGGATGACTGAATGATTTTTATGGGACACCTCCAAGACTCAGCAGTAGCCGTTTGGGACACTTTAAAATGTTTTGGGGAGGTATCGGGATATGCAGTGAACCCAGTCAAAACAGAAGTTATGTAATGGAATACCCACTACAGCTGTGATCTGATTCGACATAGCATTAGGTACTTGGGGATAGAGGTAGTTCAGAAACTCAAATTATTACCATAGATAAATTTTGATAGAGTAACATCTAGAGTCAGGTCACAACTGGAGAAATGGGATACACTGCCTCTGTCCTTTTTAGGGAAGTCGAACCTGTTAAAAATGGTAATGCTGCCGAAATGCACATTTTTATTTAATTCAATTCCATTGGAGTTTAAGAAGGACTGGATAACTAAGGCACATGGGGCCAGATGTAGGAGCCTTAATACCGGTCGGAAAAGGGCCGATTTCGGCCGTTTCTGATCGGTATTTGGCTTTTGAGATGTAGGGGGCATTTTATTTACAGGATCGGTATATTTACCGATTCGATAAATATACAGAATCGGTAAAATACCGAATCGGTAAATTTACCGATTCTGTAAATCAAGATGTAGGTGGCACTGTAATCAGTGCCACAGGCCCTTACTGAATCGTTATTTACCATGGAATACTATTCCATGGTAAATAACGAATTCCAGTGTACATGCACATCTGTGCATGTACACCTGGGCACACAAGCCAGAAACAGGGGTGCAACAGGGTGTCAAAGTGACACCCTGTCACCCTTGCAAAATTGGTAATTTTACCGATTCTGTAATTACAGAATCGGTATTTGCCATTGATACCTATGGGCTTCAATGCCCATAGGAATCAATGGCAAATACCGATTCTGTAATTACAGAATCGGTAATTACTGAATCATACAGAATCGGTATTTTTACCGATTATTTTACCTACATAGCAATTACGAATAGTGAATACCGAATCTGTAAAATTCGGTATTTACCATTCAGTAAATTGCTATTACCTACATCTAGGCCCTTGTCTTTCCACTAGTTTTATTTTGGCCACAAAAAGACACCAAATAGCTTGGCAAAAGCTCAGGGAAAAAAAGGAAAATGGAGGGATTACTAGTCCAGATCCCCTGCAATACCAGAGGGCATTACACTTAAAAATCTTCAGGCAATTATTGGGCGATACTATTTCTTTTACACCATTATTCCGGGCATTGACATTAGGTTTCCAGCTCCAATCCAGGTTCTCTCTCTATAAATTTGGAGGCCCGAAACTCTTCAAAAAAGTGAAACTAAAAATCCTACTGGCAGCTTGTAGAGTCTGGTATCAAATAAGAGTGATACTACGAATCCCCTATTATAGCACTTATGCCCCAATATGGAACTCACCCGGAACACCAGTATGCTTACAAGACTCATCTTGCGGTTTCAACTCAAGCAAAGGGAATCGAGAAATGGGGTGAATTGCTAGAGGGGTCCAAATGTTACCTGATTGTGTGTGACACTAAATATGCCTTAACAAATTAAAGATAAGTGTGCATATTATAGGTTTGTTTGTATGTTTGATTTAAAGAGAGAAGTCCCTGATAGAGTGAAAGATGCAATATACAATTGGGGAAGGATGATAAAAGTAGAAACATGAATGCATGAATGGATGGATGGACAGATGGTCGGTCTAACAGGTGTAAACACGTACAAAACGCACCACTCATACCTGATGAGCGTGTGGTGTTGATTATTTTTTCTAGAAGGAAAATCAAAAGGTGCAAACTGTGGTAATAATGTTCCCTTCATGTTTCAAAAATGGCGCTTTCCGGGAGAGTTAACAATTAAAGCTGATATGAAGGCCAACATCCAACCTAGAATCCACTCCTCCTAAGGAACAGTTTTCATTTCATTTATTTCATCTGAGTTTTATCCTAAGGGCTGGGTACATAGTAAATGAATCTTTGGGTGTTTGGATGAAACAAAATTGTGTTTCCAAAAGTGGCCATTGAACAGATGCCAGAAATTTAATACAGTGATCCAATGTTTGCATTTGTTCCCTGGAGCAATGTTTTAATTGATTTGCTTATTGATGTATGCGTTTTATGAAGTGTGGCTTTCATAGAGGAAATGGTACTAGAGAGCCCATAGACAGAGATATATGTAGTGCAGGGACATCTTAAGGATTGTGGGGGCACTGGGCCAAACGTATTTGGGGCCCCATGTTCGGAACAGATTTGAATTTATGGGCCAGTTTTATCTATTTCATGCCATCTTTCACCTGGTGCACTGGCATACTTGTCCAAATTATCAATGTGTACATCTATATTAGGGACAAGTGATGTGTGGTTTCAATATTGTAACACAGCAGCAGCGCACTAATATTACTGCAAATAATCTCTGTGACGCCCTCCCATTTCTCATATGTGCTGACCTGCTTGAGCTAAAAGAAGTCTTTTGTTATGGATGTTGCATGAAACATAAACACATTTTTCTGCAAAATGTGTATGATAGATTCTCACTCATCACCCATATTAAAAATACATTAACTGAAAATTAGATATAAAACAATCTGTTTCAGGATTATGCAAGGTCATTAGGGCAAGATTATGTGCAGAACAGAGCTGGCTCTATCAGGGCCCCCCAAATGGCTGTGGCCAAGGACCAGAGCCCACTTTGCCCATGACTTTAAACGCCTCTAGGGTAGTGGAGTCCTAACAAAGGCAGGATGTGAAAGCCATAACCGGTATTTCTCTAACACTGCTCTTTAAACAGGACACACAATGTTACCTTCAAAGGGACAGTAAATGAAAGTTGCTATTTATAGAAGTCAGGTCAGACTGTTAAACGCGTGTAGCTCGGGGAGGCATCAAAATATGTGGGCAGATTGTCATGGGTATTACGATTCAGTGATTCTTGCTCCTCGGATCACCGCCAGTGCTGAAACTGGAGCGTCTTTTGTGGCATGACACTGCCGGTGGAATGAGTGCATCTCCGCCGCAGCATTATACGGGAGTATTTATAAATTGCATGTTATGACGACCTCTAAACTCAAAGGCTTCTGAAACAGAAGGCGACGGTAGTGCCATCAACATCTCATTTCTCGCAAATGAATGTGTCCTCATCACACGTTTGACCTCTTCTTGGCAGATCACTCGAGATGTGCAAAAACACTGCAATAATCAACCGGCATTGGAGCTCTGCCCTGGAGTGAGCCACCGTCACTAAAGACTGATGTCTCATTACCCATCTAAGAGAATTGAATCCGGCTTCAGTCAATGGAAGGGAAGGTGAGGCTGTTCATGAGCCCTGGACCAGGCCTGCCAACAAAATCAATAAAATCAGTAGAGCAATGGTCTCTCAATGGAAAAAAGGCTGCAGGAGGAAGACAGCTCATTTTCACAAGTGGTGTGGCAGCAAGGTTAAATAAACAGCACAAGGCAAGCAAAGAAAGAGTAAAGCAAGGTCAGAAAAACAGCACAAGGCAAACACAAAGAAAGAGTAAAGCAAGGTCAGAAAACAGCGCAAGGCAAACACAAAGAAAGAGTAATGTCTGTTCAGACAAACACATAATAACAAAATAGAACGCTTTTATTAGATTAAAACATCATAAGCTAAACTTACATAAAATAACATCATGTTTTTGTAGAAACATTACTTGAAAATGTGCTACCAACATGCAGACAAATACAGGATTTCAAAAATAGACAACAGAGACCCTAAAGTGGGTGTGCATATTTTTAAAGCCTTTATCCAGTCAATCAAATTCCTCATAAAATTAAAAATGTGAACTCTTGGTCTCCTAAACATGCTTCTAAGGGGTGATTGAGGGGAGGCTATGAGTCTGATGGTGCAAGCCACCTTTCGTGACGTCACTTCCTGTCGTGACGTCAGAGCCCCCCCCCACTTCTTTTTTTTAGGACTTGTGCCCTGTATATTAGAAATGGTCGCAGCGTTACGGCCAGTAGATAAACTCCTCAACAAATGCATGTCGGGTTCACTACTAGCTTCCTTGTGGCACGATCATAATATTGCAACAGTGGGAAAATGTTGTTTTGGGACCTGTGGGCCCTCAATGGTACAAACACAATCGTTGACCTGGACACTCCCTCCAATCCTATTCCATTTTCCACACTACGGGCTACTCACAACCTTCCTGACATAGAATTCTATAATTGTTTTAAAGTGAAGGAAGTTATATGGACACTGCCTCGCCCGCACTCTCCTAATCTCCCCTCCTTACAAATCATTAGAACCACCTAAGACCTCCCTATCTAAAAGAATAATCAAGTAATGGCAGCCTCTTACTCCACTCTCTTACTAATCTGATTGCACAGATGCTATTTGGAGTAGCGTTCAGCAATCTACCTTCAGGGCAAAAATTACCCCGCACTAGCTCAATCCAGATTTCATTACAAGACCAGAGGCTACATTATAGCCTTATAGCCCGCCGTAGAGGGCTATACCAGCTATTGAAGGCCCTCTCCAGCGTTAAAGGCCCAGAGCCGAAGGCGAGGGCCTTTAACATGGGAGAGGGACTTTAATAGTGGTATAGCCCATCTACGAAGGGCTATAAGGCTATGAGAACATTCTGCCACTAGAGGACAGAATGTTCTAAAAAAATACAAAGCCTTTTGGAAGCGTGAGGGGATTGGAATCCCCTCAGGCTCCCTGAAGCCTTTGTTCACAGCCAGAGCTGTGAACAAAGACACATTGGAATGTTGGAGCTCCTGGCTTTTACCAGCCATTATAAGCCCAGAGCACTCCATTGTCTTCAATGGAGCTCCCAACATTCCTATGTTCTAATATGCATTATCCTTTAAAAGCAACTCACAGCAGCCGCACTACATCATAAAGGATAAAGCTCTAGAGTTTACACAACAGTGGACAAAGGATGTATCCAGGAGATGATCTGCCTCTTTTTTTTTTATGTTCAAAATGATTTTATTGAAATTTGTTCAGCAGATAAGTCACTACTCCCTACTTCTCCATGATTTCTTTTTGTTATGCACTTTAAGCGTATATTTTGTATATTTATGCTCTTGTATATCATTATCTTGTCATTGTGAATAATTAGCTTGATATTTTGCACTTATTATAGCCTTCTGATTGCGTGTTTAACCTAATATCTGGCTTGCCTCTGCTTTTTCGCTTTCTCTTCATTGCCCTCGTTCACGTGGGTGGCGCAGGCTCCCCCTCCCACCCCCCCTCCCTACCGACTTCCAATTTATGGTTGTCTGTCGCGTTCCTTAAAATGAGTTCTTTTTTAACGTTACCCCTTGCGCGAGAGCGCTTGTCTCACCGTTTCTCTCAGCACTTCGGAAGCGGGACTTCTCCTCTCACGTCCACTCCTATTTCGTTCCCCACACGTTTTGGACACTGCGCTTTAGAGGAGCGGGTATTAGCAACACCCGTGTTGCGTGCCTCGTCCCCAAAGCGCCTTTCCTCTCCCCTCCGGCAGCGGCTGAGCTCAAGCGTTTATCGCTCCTTGTCAGTTGCTTGATTTCAGCCGCTGCCGGAGATACTTGCTGAGATTCCGGTTTCAGACGCGATATCTCTGGAGACTTGCCCCTTTTTTAGCACTTCTTTCGCTTTTATTTATATTAATAAGAATTTTAGTACGATTATAGATTAGTTTCTCAGATTCATGAATTTTAGAGGTTACCTTTCCACTCACTTACCTAACCCTTACCCCTCCCCTTTTGCAAAAAAGTTAAAGAAAAAAGAAGAGGTTTATAGAAATTGAAGTTTTATAATATAAAAAAAAAGAAAGAGGAAAGAGGACATTAAAATATTCGAAATTCTTTATTTTTAATTGTATAACATTGGATACTCATTATTATTCATTTTAACTCATTATTCTCTGTTGTTAATCACATAAACCCCTACTCAAGGTTTTTGGAGATTCACCATGTCCGACATGGATTCAGATGATGCTACTGCTAGCTCACCTGTGCCTATGGACCATTCTTTTAGGAAATTCCTTCAAAAGGAGATTAAATCCTGTATGATCTCATCCTTGAAGGAAGTTATGTCCACTAAGAGACCGTGTGAGTCCCAAGACCTCCCCTCTAAACACGGTAAGAGGTCTAAAAAGACCAAACATTGCGAAAGCACTACAGGCCTTGCGCCTCTCTCAGTACAGGAGGTCAAAGCACCTCACTTTGGATGGGAGGCCATCGCGCCTCACTTGATCTTGATGTCCCTCGCGACACTCCCTTGAACGGTGCCCATGGCGGCATAAATTTGGACGGTGTCCCTCGCGACACATTATGTAGTAGTGCTAATAAAAATGATAACAATGAATTTGATACCTCTTCCTCTGAAGGCTGCGTCTCCAGGGATCCCAACGACGAGTTAGTCTTCGACCTAGATGAGGTTGAACCTGACTTTATTCTACAACCTGATCTTGAGCCAGCCTCTAGAAATAATATTTTTAACCTTATTGGTGAGGAGATGTTCTCTCCACTTAATATCTCACGACCAAATAGCTCAAAGTGGTTCCCTCAGGAACATGTTTCCCGCTTTGTGACTCGTTGGTTAAGAAACCTTCTCGATAGGGATACACGAAAAACCATCAGATCTGAATCTCCAAGACCTACTATTAGGGAAAAGGTCTGTCAGACTCCTAACCTGGATCCAGACCGTATCAAATTTTTATTCAGGTTAGGGCGAGACCCTAGAAAAGGACTGGAGAGAGAACTTAAAGGCTGTCAAGACCGACTTTTAGATGTCCTTGGACCTCTAGTTAGAATCTTAGACATGGCTGAGCAGTCTCACCTCTACTCTACCCCCTCAAACGTTGACCTGATCCGAGGCTTGAGCCAAAGGGCTGTCGTTCTCCTCGGCAACGCTAATTCTAGTTTAAATGTCGAAAGAAGGAGATCTATTTTAAACAAAATAAATCCCAAACTAGGAGACATAGCAGAGAGAGAACCCTCCGAGAATCCCAAGGGTCTCCTTTTCGGAGAGGATATAATTAAGGAGATTGGCAAATATGTGTCGACCTTCACTGCCCTTGATAGGGCACAAAACAACCTTAGACATGTGTTTAACACCAACCTTTTTGGTCAGGCCGGGAGAAGGGGTCGGTTTTCCGGCCGAGGTTCCCAATGACCCTACTCGCATTCAGAGGTACCGGAAGAGGTTTCTACCCGCCTAGAAAACCGTTCTTTCCCCAAAGAGGAAGAGGTCAGAGAAACCGAGGTTCAAGAGGTCGTCGTACTCCAAACACCTCCAATACTACAAGTAAGTACTACTCCTTCTTCTTCTTCCCCCCTCCAATAGTAGGGGGCAGACTAAAACAATTCTATCATGTTTGGGAGTCAGTCACCCAGGACCCTTGGGTTCTAGAAACAGTTATGGGCTTCAAAATAGACTTTGTATGGTTCCCTTTCCAAACTTATTTACCCCAACCCTTTGTCCTTTCAGAGGAACAAGAAAAGATCGTGGAAGGAGAAATTCTTTCTATGCTCAAAAAGGGCGCAATTCTGGAGGTTCCCTGGTCCAAAGCCGGATTCATAAGCACACTCTTCTTAGTTCAGAAAAAGGACAAAGGTTGGAGACCCGTGATAAACCTTCAAGAAGTCAACAAATTCCTTGTCTATCGCCACTTCAAAATGGAGGGTATCCACCTCCTGAGGGATCTCCTCCTCAAAGGAGATTGGCTAGTCAAGCTGGACTTGAAGGATGCTTACTTCACCATCCCTATGTACCAAGACCACCAAGCTTTCCTTCAATTTGCTTGGAAGGATCGTCTATTCCAATTTCAAGCACTTCCCTTTGGCCTCTCATCTGCCTCTTGGTGTTTCACCAAGATTATGAAGTGTATCGTTACTATTCTCAGAGAAAGGGAAATCCGTCTCATCATCTACCTGGACGATATCCTTATCATGTCCCAATCCCACTCAGACCTCCTGAGAGGTCTGAATACTTCCATGAATCTAATAGAGAGCCTAGGCTTCATTATAAACAGAGAAAAGTCCATCCTATCTCCCTGCAAGACGATAGAATTCCTTGGGTTCACGGTAGACACCTTGAAATGTCTTCTCCTTCTTCCTGCCAAGAAGATTGCCAACATCAGAAAGGAGATCAGATCCGTCCTAAAACAAGAATCTTTAACACTCCGCGAACTAGCCAGACTTCTTGGGCTTCTTTCTTCTCCTATCCAGGCCATCTTCCCCGGTCCCTGGAATTACTGCGCACTTCAGAGAATAAAGAGAAAAGCGTCCAATTCTGGTCTCTGGTATGGGGATCTTGTCTCTCTGGACCCAGATGCCAGAGCAGAGCTCTTTTGGTGGCTGGAGAACTTAGACGCCTGGAACTGCAAAACTATCTTCGGTTCATCCCCGGATTTCGTCCTAGAATCAGATGCCAGCCTTCATGGCTGGGGTGCACGTTTGAAAGACCAGAACACCGGAGGGGTTTGGACCCTGACGGAATCTTCTCAACACATACATTTTCTGGAATTGACATTTGGTTTATACGCTCTTATGAGCTTCAAACACTCCATTCAAGGGAGGTCTGTTGTTCTGAAAATGGACAACATTTCTGCTGTGCCCTATATCAATCGTCTTGGAGGAACGAGATCTGCAGATCTCTCCAATCTTGCCAGGAAACTTTGGATGTTCTGTCTGGAACTCAAAATTTCCCTCAGGGCGGAATATCTTCCCGGGAAATCAAACTTTTCTACAGATTGGAATTCAAGATTCCTTCTAGACTTCTCAGACTGGAAACTCAATGTGAACGTCTTCAATGCCCTCTTCCATGTTTGGGGTCCCATAGACATGGATTTATTTGCCAGCAGGCTAACCTTCCAGTTACCCAACTACTTCAGTTGAATGCCAGACCCGGGCGCACTTGCTGTTAACGCCTTTCTTCCACCATGGTCTCACTTCCTGGGTTATGCCTTCCCTCCTTTTGCCATGATTCAGAGGGTCCTTCAGAAAGTCAGGAGGGAAGAATGCCTTCTGATCCTAATAACTCCTTTTTGGCCATCCCAAGCTTGGTTCCCGACAGCCCGGAACTAGCATGCGACATTCCCTTTCTGATCCCAGCATCTCCAGGCCTGGTCTCAAACGCAGACGGGGAAGATCATCATCTTATTCTCGAGGGGAATTTGAACCTTCTTGCCTGGAAAGTGTCAGGCAATCTAACGAGTTGTCTGGACTTTCGTCGACAGCTCTCTCTCTTCTCGGAGAATCTTGGGCACCCGGAACACACCTTAGGTATAACAACATTTGGAAAAAATGGTTTCATTGGTGCCTGGAAAGGAGTCTGGGTCCTGTGGAGGCTCCTGTCGTCAATATCGTAAATTTTCTGGTCGAACAATTTGACAGAGGCCTATTCTATTGTACTATTAATTGCTTTAGATCCGCAATCTCCTCGGGCCATTCCCCTATCAACGGTAAATCGGTAGGTAGAAATGCTATCATTTGTAGAGTCCTCAAGAGTATAAGGCTAAGGAGATCCCCTAGACCTAAGTATCAGACCCTTTGGGATGTCAAGTGTATTCTAGACATTTTTGTTCTTGGCCAGATAACTGTTCCCTTAATAAAACATTTCTCTCCTTCAAGCTCGCCACTCTCTTGTGTTTAATCTCCTGTAGGAGAGTATCTGACATCAGAAGCTTAGATATTTCAAATAGATGTTACGATATATTTGGTGTCAAGTTTGAACTACTAAGAAGAACTAAAACTATGTCAGATTTTATCTTTTATCCTCGTTTTGACAGTTTCCCTAAACTTTGTGTGGTTGCTTGTATAAAAGAGTATGACATGAGGATGTCTCTCCTACGTCCTAACGATGCAAATCAACTTTTAGTTTCTTTTGTTAAACCTTTTAAACCTGTTTCATCCACCTCCATAGCTAGATGGGTTAAGTCTACCATGAGTCTTGCTGGTATTGACCTCTTTAAGTTTCAAGCACATTCTATCAGAGGAGCTAGGGCCAGAAAATCCTTCTGGTCAAGTAGTAAGCTGGATGATATCCTGAAAGCTGCTGACTGGTCAAATGCTTACACCTTTGCTCGTCATTATTGTAAGCCTATCGAGCATATGTCTGATGTTGTCCTTCGGGGCTACGAACATGCATAATGTAGCCTCCGGTCTTGTAATGAAATTGCGATTCTCCTATTAACATGACCAGAGAATCTGGATTTCATTACAGACACGGAGGCTGACATTATCCCTCCCTCCTCCCTTTTACAACTTTTGATATGTCTTTTATGAATTTATTGATTACTTCAATTGTTGTTATTCTATGATTTATGCCTATGCTTCTGTTATCTTTATTGAATGTAATCAAGTCTTTTGGCTCTCTAGGCTCTTCACTATGGATTTGGTTGTTAATCCTTTCTTTCTCCTTTCAGGTAATTCCGTTTAACCGTCTGATCCTTTCCATTTGAGATACTGAAGTTTATTCCATGATGTTTTCAAGCTCTACTTGGATTTCTCAGTTTATGATGTTCTTTCCTGCTGCGATTGTTTTAAAAGAGGCAGATCATCTCCTGTATACATCCTTTGTCCATTGTTATGTAAACTCTAGAGCTTTATCCTTTATGATGCAGTGCGGCTGCTGTGAGTTGCTATTAAAGGATAATGCATAATGTCAGCCTCCGTGTCTTTAATGAAATCCAGATTCTCTGGTCATGTTAATAGGAGAATCTCAATTCCTGTCTATAAAAAGACATACTGCCCCCCCTTCCAGGCTCCATAAACTAAGACTATTGCTTCTGATGCCTGTTGGGGTTGTGGGGAGGGGACAGGATGCTTTGAACACGTTTTTCACATGTAAATTAACTCACCCCTTCTGAACACGACTACAAAATACAATAGAACATATCTACCTTAGAACTGATGGCCAATCCACTTACCCTTCACATTGCCAGCAAAAGACCTGTTATTTCTAGACTTGATTCTTTCACTTGGAGCAAAAGCTAGTCTATCAGAGTAGAAATCAACATCATCAGTCCCATTCATTAAATGGTGGAATTTGTTATGCGTTACTAGAAGTGCTGACTACATGATGTGAAAAAAAATGCCCAAAATGTCTAACGCTTGTCGTTTATGTGATTCTTTTGATGGATATCTGAAGATATCCAAATCACCCTAAGGGTCATACCAATATACAGCTCCAAAGCAGAGGTTGATTCCCTGGTGAACTTTATCGTCTCTATAGTACATTCGCCATCGGACCTGCTTCACCCCTTCCTCTCTATCTTCTCTTTTACCTCTTGCTTTTGCACTCAGCTCTCCCTCCTTTCTTTTTCTATTATTTTCTTTCCTTTTACTTATTACACAGCACACTTAACTACTGAGATTAGTTTGCATATTTTTTAAAGAGCTACCCTCTCAGTGTTGCTATCTTTCATGAACATCCTCATGGCTCCTCATATGACAGTATTCTGCCCTTCTGGATATATGTTGCACAACCTATATATGGATATTATCTTCTCTGATTGTCATGGCTCTTTCACTCCTTGAAATGTACTATCTAGACTCACAGACATTGCACTATGTAATTGCTGCTTCATTCAAAACCTCAATAAAACTGGCTGAAATAAAAAATAATTATGTAATTGTCACAATTTGCATGTCACGATTCATGAGTTTAAAGGACATACAACCATGTTAACCCTTTAAAACCCACATTGCAACTTTTTAAAATATTTGCAACTCAAAATATGTTTTTTTTATACGACAAACTTACTCAGAAGGCCAAAAGTATTAGAGCTATTTATCTGTATCTGTGATGGCATTAATGTTGCTTCATATTTGTCTAAGCTATTTTGTACTTACTGTCAGGCCTCTAATGCCATACTTGTTTATAGATGCGTTCAAAAGAAGATAGGATGATATACTCAATGATGAAAACCAGTGGTCATCAATGACACCATTTGGGATGTCATAGAATATTTCATGAGGGTCCTTATGTCCCCTCTCCTTGAGCCTCATTAGGCCCCGGGGCCCTATTTCCCAGGGCCCCCAGAGTCCTATTAGGCCCTATGTACCTTATCTCAAGGGCCATTTTTTTAAAGGCTAGAGGGCTGTGTGGTCCCCACTCCATGAGCCTTACTTGGCCACATGCACCACTTTGCCTTTTACCTCTCCTTATAACAGGTGGGTTCCATGGTGCCCACCCAGGACCCCCACCATACACTCATTGAGGGTCACAGGGGGAGCTCCAGGGCCCCGTGGCACCAACTGACTCCCCGCATGCTGCAGGTGCCGGCCATCCCCTCGCCCGGAGGAAGAAGCTGTTTATGCTGCTCCCTCCAGGCAGGAGCAATATCTTGATCTATTTCCCTGTCCACATCAGTGCAAGCAGGGAAACAGCTCAAGAGTCTGCTTCAGCTAGTGGGAGTATTTTCAAAGCTCCTGCCTGCTGAGAGCAGGCTTTGTGTTGCTCCCATTTAGCGGGAGTTTTGAAAATGCTTCTGCCAGGTGGGGGAAAACACAAGATTCCCTGCTCACGCCAGTGCAGGCAAGGAACTGCTCTGTCCCAGGGGCGGGCTCCCTGGGCACAGCAAGTCAGCTGACCCTGTGGGATGGGGTCCCCAGGCCAATAAAGGGTTAGAGAGGGAGGTGGCACCTTCCCTCAATTGATAAAAACCGTCCTGGTCCAGAATTTTGTTCTATATTTATATCCCCCATTGTTCTTAGCCTCCTCCTTGACAGAGCACCCCAAAAATTTCCTTGCACTCACTAGGCAAAAAGAATCACTTTTTGGAAAGTTTAGTGGAAATTCATCAAACGGTGCCGAAGGTATTAGCATTGCAAAAATGCATTTCCTATGTAAATGCTGACCTAACTATAACTACAGAGTGGAAATCGTGACACTGAGTAATATTTATATATATTTGTGGCACTGGCACTTTAAATAGGGGGAGCTGTGTTCTCAGCATTCTCATGTGATCAAGGCCGGCAATCGGCCGAAACCCACCATGGCTGACTTTTGTTTGTGTGGAAGAAAAAATAATTGCACAAAACCTGGGTCTACCCTTGTTTTTCTCCACAGAGGAGATTTAAGCAGACAAGGGTTTTGGATATATATATATATATATATTAAGTGAAAAAACCATAGGTTTCAGACATGTTATAGTTAGGAATTATAATTTAAAAAACCTTAGAAATTCACTGAAAAAACCATAGGTTTTAGGGGTGTTCTAGTTAGTCGGACATTTCACTCATACCAAACCATTAAATTTAAAGTGACACTTTAGATTCGTCACTTAGACAGCCAATCCCATTGCTAATAAATCCTCCATTCAGACACTTATACATCCACTCAGTCTTCAAGGCAGATTGCTATATATATTTAATACTTATTTAAATATCGAACCAAACCACATTCACTGGATGATGTCATCGGTGATGTCATCGGTGATGTCATTTGAGATATCATCAGTGATGTCATCAGTGATGTCACTGACCATCTCATGAATGATGTAATATGTGACATCATCAGCAGTGGATTGCGGGCGCGCGAGTTATAGTAAGTACAACTAACTATAACAGAGGGATTTCAATAGTTTTGTACGAGTTAAATGCCCAACTAACTATAACACCCCTAAAACCTATGGTTTTTTCAGTGAATTTCTGAGGTTTTTTAAATGCTAATTCCTAACTATAACATGTCTGAAACCTATGGTTTTTCAGTGAATTTCAAAGGTTTTTTAAATGCTAATTCCTAACTATAACATGTCTGACACCTATGGTAAGAAGTCAGCTGGTGTCCCCAGAGTGAGTGATTCCCAATGCATTCAACCAAGTCATAGTGCTGACAACAGAAAGGTCACTACCCAGTGGCACATTGATCCATTGAAGTTGAGGGGAGGAGTTCAGGTCTTCTGAAGATTGCTGTGAGCCCTGTCATGCCCGTGGACTGTTTGCTTGGTAATGACTTTAAGCACACTACCTTGAAGGAAGTGGAGCTAAATGCTCATGCGGACATGTTGGGGTTACCTCGCTGGAAATGTGTTACCACTTGGTCCTTGTCTGCCAGGGTGAGAGTCAAAAAGGGCTTGAGTCTGGAATAATGGTCCAGCCAGCTGATAAGAAGGGGAAAGGCAGAGGGCATGGAAAACAATCCCCTGAATGTACTCCCAATGAGTTGGATGGGGCACCTGTGTGGCCGCCCCCAGAGTCCTCTGAGGAGGACATTGCTTCCCTTGGTGACCTGCTTACACTTGCTGGATGAGGAAATTACCAGAAGGTTCTCTGGAAAACTTAGTGCACTGCACGAGTCACTCCGATGATTGTAAAATATCAGAAACAATTGTTAACATGTGATCAGCAACATTCTTTTACTGGAGTACAGTTAAACAAAAACCAATAAACCACATTAGCAAAATGACATGTAGTCTGTAGTCTTCGAACGTTGAATTGATACTCGTTATATTTAAAGTTCATGGAAATTGTTGCAAGTTTCACAATATCCAAATGGTGGTGTTCCGTAGTAACATCATAAATGTGACTTAAAAATCCCAAAGCATTTTGGGCAATGAAAAATGCCCTTCTTCAGGGAAATTTATGAAAGACAATAACAGCCAATATAATATATATATCACATACAGTGGAAAAACATGAAATCTTACAAGTGAGGTTGAAAAAGCATTAAGAATGTTGTGAAACCTTTATGAATAATGACGAATCACGTCAACAACTAATTAGAATAAGGAAAAAATAGGAAGGGTGAGTATTCAAAGGAATACCAAACCACCATATGAATCGAGCCAGGAAGCGAAAGGTGAATGACAACAATGGCCCCAAATTAAACAAGTGAAGGAAAATAATGCATGGAAAACAAAGTAAACAATCCTTACTGAATTGAGTGGAAAACTCGAAAGGCAAAAGGTTTGTGAAAACCAACTTCTCAGGTAACAGACCGCGCCAAACCACGTCCCGAGAGGTGAATGACTCAAGTCAAGTCAAGTCAAGTCAAGAGATTTATATAGCGCGCTACATACCCATAGGGTCTGAAGGCGCTTGAAGAAGGGTGGGGAATTACTTGTCGAATATCCAAGTTTTAAGTTGCTTTCTGAATGCTAGGTGGTTCTGAGTAAGGCGAAGGTGAGTGGGAAGTGAGTTCCAGGTTTTAGCTGCCAGGTAGGAGAAGGATCTACCTCCCATGGTGGTTTTGTTGATGCGAGGTACAGTGGCAAGGGCTTGGTTGGAGGATCGTAGCTGGCGGGAGGGGGTGTAGAAGGACAGTCGTGTGTTGAGGCATTCGGGTCCAAGTTCGCAAAGTGCTTTGTGTGCGTGGGTTAGGAGGCGGAAAGTAATCCTCTTATTTACGGGGAGCCAGTGGAGGTTTTTCAGGTGACCAGAGATGTGTTCTTTACGCGGGATGTCTAGTATGAGCCTGGCTGAAGCGTTCTGGATGCGTTGGAGTTTTTTCTGGAGTTTTGCAGTGGTACCGGCATATAGGGTGTTTCCGAAGTCCAGGCGGCTCGTGACCAGTGCGTGGGTGACCGTTTTTCTAGTTTCGGTGGGGATCTAGCGAAATGTTTTTTTGAGCATGCGAAGAATGTTGAAGCAAGATGATGAAACGGCGTTGACTTGTCTGGTCATCGAGAGTGAGGAGTCCAGGATGACGCCCAGGTTCCGTGCGTGGTCCGTCGGGATGGGTGCTTTTCCAAGGGCCTCTGGCCACCAAGAGTCATCCCAGGCGGAGGGGGAGGTGCCTAAGATGAGGACTTCTGTTTTGTCTGAGTTCAGTTTCAGACGGCTGTGCTTCATCCACTCGGCTACTTCTTTCATTCCTTCGTGTAAGTTGGTTTTGGCGGTGTTAGGGTCTTTGGTGAGTGAGAGGATCAGTTGAGTATCATCAGCGTAGGAGATGATGTTGAGGTTGTGTTGGCGAGCGATGGCCGCAAGGGGGCTCATGTATACGTTGAAGAGGGTGGGGCTGAGTGACGATCCTTGTGGCACGCCGCAGATGACTTCAGTTGCCTCTGACTTGAATGGTGGGAGGCGGACTCTCTGGGTTCTTCCGGTGAGGAACGAGGTGATCCATTCCAGTGCTTTTCCTTGGATTCCGACGTTTCAGAGAGAACATTTGTCTAAAGGACTGAAGAACTTGTTTGCAATCCTTTTGTTGATGTTCAGAGAGGCTGTCAGAAAAGACAACACCATCTACTGACCCATCATCAGGGTTCTGAGTGAGCAGGTCTGGGAGAGGGTCACTCTCTTCCTCCTGTCCCTCATCTATAGCCATGAGCAAGCCCATGTCTTCCCTGTTGACAAATGCCTTGAGCCTGTTCACATGACGTACTCTGTGAGGGCTCCTGGAAGTTCCAAGGTCTACCAGGTAGGTGACCTCTAACTTTTGTTCAATGATTGTATGGGGTCCAGTCCATTTGTCTTGGAGAGCTGTTGGGGCCACTGGCTCCAACACCCACACCTTCTGTCCAGGCTGGTAAACAGTATGGACAGGCTTTTGGCCATGCCAAGCTTTTTGCAGTTCTTGGCTGGCCTCAAGGTTTTTAGATGCCTTTTCCATGTACTCTGCCATCCTGGAGCGGAGACCAAGTGCATAGTCCACTATGTCTTGCTTAGGCTTTTTGAGAGGTAACTCTCATCCTTCCTTCACAAGACACAGGGGTCCTCTTATAGGATGCCCAAATAGAAGTTTAAATGGGCTGTAGCCAACCCCCTTCTGTGGGACCTCTCTGTAAGCAAACAAAAGGCAGGGTAAAAGGGTGTCCCATCTTCGCCTAAGCTTTTCTGGTAACCCTTTTATCATCCCTTTGAGGTTCTTGTTGAATCTCTCCATACGCCCATTGCACTGTGGGTGATAGGGGATGGTGAATGTGTAATTGACACCACACTCCTTCCACATTGCAGTCAAGTATCCTGACATAAAGTTTGCACCTCTGTCAGAGACAACCTCCTTAGGAAACCCCACTCTGGAGAAAACTCCAAGTAGGGCCCTGGCCACAACAGGAGCTGTAGTGGTCCTAAGGGGAATAGCTTCTGGATACCTGGTGGCATGATCATGTGCCCAGATGCTGCTGGGGGGTCCATTGGTCCAACAATGTCAATCCCCACTCTTTCAAAGGGTACCCCCACCACAGGTAGTGGTATAAGGGGGCCTTTGTGGTGCCACCTGATTTGCCACTGGCTTGGCAGGTGACACATGAGCGACAAAACTCTTTGGTGTCTTCATACATATGAGGCCAGTGAAAGTGAGGGACAAGCCTTTCCCAAGTCTTGTTCTGGCCTAAGTGACCTGCAAGAGGAATTTCATGGGCCAAGGTAAGAAGGAAAGCTCTCAGAGACAAGGGGATGACCAGCCTCCTGGTAGCACCAGGCTTGGGGTCTCTTGCCTCAGAGTAAAGGGGTCCATCATCCCAGTACACATTGTGGGTACCTGTGGCATTCCCTGCAGCCTCAGCAGCAGCCTGCTGTCTGAGGGGTTCAAGAGAGGAACAGTCTAACTGTGCCTGCCTCAAGTCTGCCCTGGAAGGTCCCCCTGTCCCAAGAAACTCAACCTGTTCAGGCTCAAGCTCTTCTAGGACAGTTCCTTCTGGGGTATTTGGGTCAGCCTCCTGAGAGAGCTCATCCTCACCTTGAGGTAGGGGGGAAGGCTCTGCCTTAACCCTACTGTTCTTTCTCTTGGGAAGTGTCTGGTCCATTGTTCCAGGATCCAGAACGTGTTCAGCTGGGCATTTTTTTGGGCCTGTGACCTAGTCACAGCAAGGACATGTGCTGATAAACCTAACATTTCCACACGAGTCCTATATTCCACATCTGACCATAGGGAGGATTCCAAATCATTGCCCAAAAGACAGTCCACTGGGAGGTCTGAACTAACAACAACCCTTTTGAGGCCATTTACCCCTCCCCAGGAGAAGTTAACAAGTGCCATACTATGGTTGGTAGTGACATTGCTAGCATTGGTCACTAGGTAGTCTGAACCTAGTATTACCTGTCCAGGGTCCACAAATGCTGGTGCCACCATAGTGACACTGGCACAGGTGTCCCTGTAAGCCTGAGCCATTTTTCCATTGATTAAAGGCGTTTGCCTGTACTTGCCCAGAGTACTGGGACTTATTGTAGGGGTCAAATCCATGTCCCCAGTACAAACAAGAACAGCCTGGCTAGGTCAGAGCCTGCCTCAGATACCAAGGTTAACCCCACTATAGCCTTTGGAGGAACACTACCACTACTAACTGAACTAGGGGTTGCAGGTACCTTAGGGGCAGTAGTGGTAGGAGCTAGGCCTTTCTTGGTGCACTCACTAAACCAGTGAGTATTACTTTTACAGTATTTGCACCATGGTTTCCTCTGACCATTATTCTTCTTCTTTTGGGAATTCTGGGTCCCACCCTCTTTAGATTGTTGGGCCCTGTTGAAGACTTCTGGTCATTTTGCTTATTCTCATTACCCTTCTGGTCTGCTTTCTTCTGGCCACCACCCTGGTTCTGGTTCTGCTGCTTGACCCTTGTCCTGACCCATCTGTCTGCCTTCTTTTCCAATTCATGGGGAGAGGTCAGATCTGAGTCAATAAGGTGCTGATGCAACAATTGATTCTGACAATTACTTAAGATTTGCTTTCTCATAATTAGATTATACAATCCTGTGTAATCAGTAACTTTACTTCCCAGTAACCAGCCTTCAAAAGCCTTAGTGGCACAATCAACAAAGTCAGCCCAATCCTGAGACTGAATTTTCTGGGTGTCTCTGAACAGCAACCTGTACTGCTCAGTTGTTAAGCCAAAGCCATCAATCAGTGTGTTCTTCAGGACTTGGTAATTGTTAGCATCCTCAGCTCTAGTAGTGAGGAGCTTATCTCTACCTTTACCTTCAAAGGAGAGCCACAGTATAGCGGTCCACTTACTCTGGGGGATGCACTGGACAGTGCAGGCCCTCTCCAAAGCAGTCATCCATTTGTGGATGTCATCCCCTTGTTTAAAGGGGGGCACTATTTTACTCAGGTGTCTAGTACCAAAACTCTTGTCTTTATCTCTAGGGATAATGCTGCCACCAGTGGGGTCTGCCCCACTCGATCTCTGCTCTCTGGCAAAGGCAAGTCTTTCTTTGGCAAGGGCAAGTTCTTCCCTCTCAATCCTCAGATTGACTTCCCTCATCTTAGCTTCATGCTCTCTTCTCTGAGGGGATGTCATCCCTCTCTGAGAAGATGCCTGGGAGACATGGGTGTGAATAGATCTGTTAGAGTCTCTGGAGTGAGCCCTAACTTGTCTATTCCCAAGGTTAAGCCTGCTTGAGGATAGGCCTGGGGCTCCCCCAGTCCCATTCTCATGTATGCTTAAGTTGGCCCTGGTACGTCTACTGACTCCTCCCTGACCATGGTTTACCTCACCATCAGATGAGTCTCCATCTCACTCCACTTCATCAGTTTCAGGGAAATTGGAGTCCTCCTCTAGTGGGGGTATGTTTCCCTCTGTAGGGGTCAGATGGGCCTGGATTAGAAGCCCTTCTGGCATCAAATGTCTCTAAGAGACCTTTCAGAAAAGGAATTGTAGGGTTAGAACCCTGTTTTAGTTTTCTGGAGGTACACAATTGTCTCATCTCCTGGAAGCTAAGGGCTGCATATCTTGACATGACCTGTGGAGGCTCAACTGCCACAAGGGGAACCACTGTGTTCTCTCCTGTGGTAGACATGCTTTTCTAGTGAGGTGTAAGTGGTGCACTTACCTACACTATGGGTTTACCTCATGATCCCTTGCTAAGAGTTGTAGTCAGGGTGTGCTACTCCCTTTTTACTACAACAGCTGGTTCAGTAGAATTCAGAGTATTTCTAAGCTTGTTATATGTACCTATGGTACCTTATGTGATCTTTCAAATGATATCTCAAGATTAGATTTGGTAAAAACAACAGCAAGCTCAAATCCCAACCGCTGCACACCAATGTGAGAAGTTGGCCTGATATATGATGCTCACTAGATCTAGTGATCACCTTGTATCAGTCCAAACAACCCTTATGGTGATTGGTTGTAAGTCAACCTTATAGACCAACTATCCTAATGGTAGCCTGGACAAAGCAGTCTTTAGGCTAAACTCTTTTGGCATGTGAAGCCAGCTGTTTTACCACATATAACCCCTTGAATACCAAGTGAAAGGACACCACACAGGTTGTTATGAAAATAAACAAGTATTTATTAACTAACATACACCTCTGAACTCTTTATGAGGTCAGAGGGCTAAGCACATGAATGACAAACTCTTAGGAAAAATACGTTTAAGTTGCACGATTTACAATTGTGCCCTAGGGGCACGACAAACCATATACTAAGTAAGTGGAATGAGAAAGTCAATAATAGGAAGGGAGCTGTCTAGAGGATGTAGGTGTCACGATTCAGACACATAGAGGGTGACTACAGGTCCCAGAATGCTTGTTTCTAGTCTGTCTTCACTGTCTACTACCTTCCTCCTTTCACAATTCTATATCAGCCTTCTGTGTGCCTTCCACGGTGCTTGTCACCTGTGGTTTAGCCGCACCCTTGAGTTCTGTCGATCCTGGATTTTGTGCGCTTTGTAGCGATTCTGAGTTTGTGAGAACAAAGCTAGGGAGATACTATTCCTGGCCATTTATTTTGGGCGTTTTCGTACTGTTGAACGCCGTGTGACAGCTGTGCTAAGTACCCGAGCTGGGAGCCACGTTAGCAGCTAAGGAGAGAGCCGCGCTAGCAGCCGAGGAGAGAGCCGCGCTGGGAGCCGCGCTAGCAGCCGAGGAGAGAGCCGCGCTGGAACTAAGACACAAAGGTACACAGAGCTCGCGGCCATCGAAACTTTCCTAGTGCTCTTTATGAACTATACTTCTCACATCGGACCTGTGGCTAGCGGAGTGCTAGCGTAAGACGAGTGTTTTTTGTTACTTTTCTTGTTTCTGTTCATAACATTGCCTTGTGGATTTTTGGCATTTTGGAATTGCCAAACATTTTGTTTTCTTGAGAGCCGTTGCGAGGCTCGGATTGAGTGTTCCCTTAAATCTTGGTTACATGGACAATCATAAGTCAAGGAGGAACATTTACATTACTCATAGAGCTGAAGCTTTTTCGAACTGACTGTGGTTTACTTATGAGAAGCTTCTGTCTCGCTCTGGATTTAGGGTTCTTGGGCAGATCCCTGTTTTCTTTTTCTTTTACTTTATTTTTGCTATTTTGCCTTCTTCTATCAGGATGACTGTGGAAGCCATATGATGTAAGTGTAAGTCCTTCTATTGTATACGTAGAAGTGGTAGTGTACCTTAGGAAAGAGTGTAACTTTCCTGTTCTTGTGTTTCTGTGCAGGTACCGACTTACAGATCCAACATTGGGTGTTCTCCTGTTGTCGAGCCCTGTAGATGGTTTATGGCTGCCACTCCTTTATGTTTTATTTATCCATTTTTCCCCTTCCCTGGGTGAGGTCCTCATAGGCGAGTGTTTGCCTTATACTCGCTTGTGGTACCCTTTCTAGGGAGGAGTGAAACTAGCTACTGCATCGCTCCTGCTGTACCAGATTCCAAAGGTTAGTCAATCTGCATACATCGCGACAGTATAGATCGCTGGGACCATGCTATACTAACTTGAGGTAAGTAATAGGAGGCCCACGGAATGCGTGTGCAGAGTGTGAACTCACACGCGAGATGCGTACAAACGTCTATGGACAGTACAGTTTAAGAAAAAAGGTGAGTACGGACGTCCCTGACTAGATAGGACCAAAACGACTCTGGAACTGGACACTAGGAGAGTCAAGCTACCCTTGAGCACCGAGATGCTCGTATTACCTCACCCACAGGCTGCGGGTGCATAGGTGCCAAGTCGTGTCGGGTTCCGGCGTTGAAGTCTATGGAGCCTGGAGGAAAAGATGCTGCAGGCGGTCAGGAGGAAGATGTCTGGTGTGATCCAAGGTTGGATCAGTGAAGAGAAGAACCTGAAAGCAGAGGGGACAATGTTCAAAGTCACTAGCCAGTGACTGGAGTGGAACCAGGAGTGGAACCAGATGTCGTCGTCGCGATCAGGTGAAGGTGGACGCTTGTCTCTGCAGCCACGTGGACCAGGTGGTGTCTTCGATGACCAGGATGGAGGCACAAGCTGTCCCACGCAGTCTCTCGCTGTCGACGGTGTCGTCTTCAGATTCAGAGTCAACAGGCCTTGGCAAAGGCAACCCACTCGGTGAGTGGAGACGGCGTCTGGAGTGGACCAGGAGGGTCCGGGTGCTCCTCCTTTGGAAGGGAGCAAGGGCCAGTCTGGAGCAACCAGACCAGCAGTGAAGATTTCGCAGTTGGTTGTCTAGGAGGCCACTAGCTAGCTGGCAAGTGACCAGACAACGCGTCGAGCAGCAAACAGGCACAAGGGCCCCACACAGAACTCGTGGATGCTGGAGGGCTGGTCTTCGGTGCAGTAGCTGCTCGGGGTCGGGGCTTCTCAGTCCCAAAAGCACTTGGCCGAGGATGCCTCTGAAGTCGTGCTGGAGCGAAGTGCTGCTTCTTTCAAGATGGCCGGTCCCACATGTCTCGTCGCACCCACAGGTCTCAGCTGTGCTGCAGATGTAGGTAGAGGTCGGAGAGGTCTGGGAATCCGGGTCTCGTCGGGCTCTGAAGTCTGGATCCTTTGCAGGAAGACGACAAAGGGAAGCCACTGTACGTTGATGGTGCCTGCTTGTGCAGGGTGGACACTCCTTGCCCACAAGGGAGATTTCTTCAGTCTTCTGTGGAGCAGAACGTCGAAGTCCAGAGTTTCTTCTTGTAAAGTTGTTCAGGATAATCTAATTTGGAATGGGACCAGCTCCTACCTTTATCCGGCTAAAGGGGGTTGCACTACGACTAGGTCCCTCCTCTGGGTGGGACCAGGAAGGGGGGCGGTTACACCCCCTTTCCTTTGTCCGGTCTTGCGCCAGCTCTGGGACTGGAGTGCCCCAGGAACTGGTTTAGACCGGTGTATGCACAGGGACACCTTGTGTGCCCCAGGCATGTCTCATTCCTTTCAGCCCTGTCCTACCTAATACACAAAATCCTGTCTGGGGTGGTGCTAGCACCTCCCAAGGCAGGAAACCCTTTGTCCAAGCCTCCCTCGCTGGAAGGACTCCTAGCAGCAGGAGGTCAGACTTGTGTCTGCGGTGGCAGCATCCATTTTGTGACGCTGAGGCTCGAGTTAACTTTAACCGGGGTTCACAGTTACATACATGCCGTGTCCCTCTAGAAGGGTGGAATGATACCCCCGTCGCCAGAATTGGCGAGGGGGTAGTATTCCAATTCGTATGAGACCTTACTCGACATGTTTTGATAATGCTATACCAAAGTTAGCAATAACCGCAAGGATTATAATGCACTTAAGAGTATATGGTATAGCGTTATCATGGAAACAGCTAAAGGACTTAGTTCCGAAAGCTGCAGACAGGCTCAGCTCATGCTAGAGCACCATCTCACATAATTCCAAGCACTCTGCCTTCAGGATTGATAAGGCCTGCCATAGGAGTGACTGATAGGAGGATATGTGTCCATCTTAGGTTTAGGTATAGGGATATTATATCTAAAGCAAAGGGTGATTACACCACCTTGCCCCAGCTGATTGATCAGCCAGTTGTGTCAGATTTGGATGACCAGCCAGGGGTGGCATAATACATGCTGCAGCCCCTGGTAGGCCCTGGGTACACCTAGGCCCTGGGTACCTAAGGTACACTGTACAGGGACTGATAAGGTGACTCAGTATCCAATTGGGTATGCACCTAAGGTACATGGTTGTCAATTTTAGAGAGAGCACAGCTAGGCTGTGGGTCTGATTAGCAGGCCCACAGCCAGGGAAGTCATAAACCAGTGAAGCAAAAAAGCAAAAATCGGGGGTGACCATAAGATTGCAGACCCTACTCTCCTACAGTTGCCCCTTGACTAAGCTGACGTTTAAGAAGCAGCTCAGGAATGTGATTTGAACAGAGGCATGCAAAAGTGCATTTGACTCCCTTAAGCAGGCCATGTGCACAGATCCTGTACTCAAGTCCCCTGACTTCTCCTAGGAGTTAATTTTTTAAACAGATGCCTCAGAATATGTATTTTCACAGTTAAATGATGAGAGACTAGACCAGCCTGTAGTCTTTATCTCCAGGAGGTTACTTCTTGGGGAACAAAGGTGGCGTGCTATAAACAGGGAAGCTTTTGCTGTAGTCTGGGCACTGAGGAAGTTAAAGCCATGTCTGTTTGGCCCTTGCTTCTTGGTTCAGACTGACCAAAGGTCCCTCAGGTGGCTCATGCAAATGAGGGATGAGAATCACAAACTGCAGAGGCAGTCCATTTCCCAACAGGGTATGGACTTCAGAGTGAAACACAGACAAGGGGTAGACCACGCCAATGCTAATGGTCTATCCAGGTTTTTCTGCCTTAAAGATGAGAACTCCCAAGAGGTTCAGTAGACCTTACTTTCAGCTGGGGGGTGTATGTGCTATACCTGTTATCCTTAGGTTGGTCTTCGCTCAAAGGTATTGCCTGCTTGCCTCCTTTTTTTTTTTTTGCTGATTCATTTTGTTGGCCTTAAGATTCTGAGCACTTTACCACTGCTGACCAATGCTAAAGTGCATGTTATTCTCCCCTAAACATGGTAACATTAGTGTATACTCAATTGACATATTCAGTTTACTAGCAAGTCTCTTGTAAAGTTGTATAATATATACCCAGGGCCTGTAATATAGATGTTACTAGTGGGCCTGCAGCACTGATTATGCCATCCACACAAGTAGCCTTTCAAACCTGTCTCAGGCCTGCCATTGCAAGGCCTGTATATGCAGTTTACTGCCACTTTGCATCTAAAACTACTTGTCAAGCCTTAAACTCCCCTTTTATTAAACATTGGTCACTCTAAGGTAGACTCTAGGCCGGGTGCTGTGTGAGTAAAAGGTAGGACATGTACTTTTAATTTTTGCATGTCCTGGTAGTGACAAACATCCAAATTCTTGTTTCACTACTGTGAAGTCTACTCCTCTCATAGGTTAACATTTTAAATGTCCTAATACATGTTCAGGCTGTAATGCCTGATTAGAAAGGAGTATCTGAATAATGTTTGATTTCTTTGGAATGGTAATGATAAACCTTGTTACTGGTAAAATTGGTTTTGGCATTACTATTTTAGAAATGCCACTTTTGGAAAGTGGATATTTCTCTGCTTTTAATTCTCTGTGTGTTTGCAGCCTGTGTACAATACACGTCTGGGGCCTGGTATGCATTCCATCTAGACAGCCACAAACACAGGAAAGTTAGGTGTGTCTGAGTACTCATCAGCATTCATCTGCATTTTAATGACTGCTCCTAGGCAGGAAGAGAGGGGGAGCTGACACTTACACCTGAATAAAAGGGCAGAATGCTGAACAAATTAAAACATTCACCCCCAGTCACAGATCTAAGTTTAATCCATCCTTTTGTTTCTCACCACCCCACCCCAGTTTGGGCCCAGCCATTAGCAAATCAGTCTTGACCCTGCTCCCCATGGGAACAGTCCAGCATGAACTGCCAGTCCAGGTCCTCCCTGAACCGGAAACAAGCAACCTTGAGACCGGTTTCAGGATTTCACCCCTCTTCAGCCAGGCTAGCTTGAATCCAGTGGCACAGTGAGCATGGGACCCACATCTGGGCATCCCCTTCCTACTTAGGGTGGTAAAATCAAAAATAACAGATGATCCAACGGCGCATATTGTCAAGCTGTGGTACGTCGCTCAGGCCCATCTTAAATGTCGAGACACACTTACTCCCATGACGCCACTTTGGTCGTCCCAGAAGTTGGGCAGTCTGAGACACACGAAAGGCTTTGAGGCATGGGATTTGATAGGGATCTGTGAAAACAGGGCAGCATTCTGACATTTGAACAACTTCACTCACAATACGACTTAGCCCCAATGGAGCGCTTTCGATATTTGCTGGTACGTCATGCCTTGGGTTCGATCATCCGTCCGGGCGATGCAGTGCTCGACTCCTCTCCACTTGAGGACAGGATCCTCATGGAACATATGGCCAAAAAGGGGACATCCTTTGTATACCGCAAGATCATAAATAATCTCCATGACCCTACCCTGAAACTTAGGGACTTGAGGTAACATGAATTTTTATGGTCAATTGTGTCCCCTATCGTAGACCCCAACGGCTCCATGTACATGCTTCTAGTACATGTAAGTTCCCTCCACAACCAGCTATGAAGACGCAAATGCATTTGCGTCCAACGTTAACATGTCCTCTTTCAGATCCACCATGAATGGGTCCGATATTCAGTTCCTAAGTGTGCCTTGCCAACGTCTTTACATGGTGCACTTTCACGTTTTTCTGGCCCTGGCGAGTTGGGCCTTGTTTTCCGCCACTCAAGCTTCCTCCAGCCCTCTGCCTCTGGAAGCTGCAGCCTGGACCTGCATCTGTATCCATGACCTTTCACTCACTCCCTGCGCGGCTAGCGGTGCCTGGCTCAGCCTGCCGGCCTGCCAAGACCGTATTCAGCCTTCAAGTTATCTGCTCCGCCCCTCCAAAAATACATTCCTGTCTAGTAGTTTAGGTAAACATCCTTCCCAGCTGCAGAGCAAAGGGCCCGGCCTTTCTGTCTCCATGCAAGAAATTCATAGCCCCCGTTACCATGGTAGGCCAATGGCCCTCTTGCTTTACACGTATACACGCAGTCGCATATGCACGTATTAGCAGTCAGTATAGAATAGCCTCTGCCCGAGAGACCTTTCCTTCTAGATAATACAGTTCCTCAAACACAAGATATTAGATATGATTTGGGATTAGGTTGTTCTGACACTCCAGACTTCTGTCTCCACATGTAGGGCTAAATGTCAAGTCCCCTTCACCCTCCAGTTACACGTCAATCATACGTCATGCTGCTGCGCGCGCATCTCTGCCACATGTTCTTGCTGACTCTGCAGGATCCTTCTAGGGATCCACCCACCTATGACACCTTTATGTGACGTTTCTAGCACACACCTCCGTGTACACCCTAGTGCACACCTCCTGTTACGTATTTCTGTTCTTATCTCGTTTCTCTCAGCTGTTACGCCTTCTGCATTCAATGTTACTGTATGAAATGACTATATATATGATTTCCTGTTAATAAATCATTGTACATGTCCATTGCAATTCCCACTCTGAACCCTCGTGGCGATGAGTCATGCTACCTGGTTCGAACCAATTCCTTTTTAAGGAATAAAACCCCTTTTAAACCTCAGATACCACAGATTCTGCCTTTTCATTTTGACTGAGTTATTCTTATTGAACTTTACCGCATAAATTCCGTATAGGTAATTAAAATTTACCACATAATTTGGCGCCCGAATAGGGACCCCTCCCCCACCCCACGCGCCGGCGGTGCGTTGCAGGCCCGGTCCCCTGCCACAGCGCTGACGGACAACTACGCGTACCCGCAGGATTTCCTGTATCTCCCTCAGGCCAACGGAGGTGACTGAGGCTGCGATCGACACCCAGACGAGGCGGTGAGGAGTGCGGAGGATCCTGACCAGAGCCTAGCTGAGAGAGCAAAGTCCGAGGTATCCGGAGGCCCACCAGTTCCGAAGTTCCGAAGTGCTTACGTCACGAGTCGAGTCCAGTCGAGTCCAGTCCAGTGTCGAGTTTCCGAGGCCTTCTGTTCCGTGCTTCCCGGTGAGTACCGTTGCTGGGGACGCATCTAGACGAGCGCATTAATTTGTGCCGGTCAAGACGGGTTTGGGTACGCAGACCCGGTCTGCACTGTTTAGCGGTGTATCTGTACTGTTTAGCAGTATATCCAGTATGAAATTAACTAGTTTTATTCTAATCATTATTGTTCGCTCTGAAATGTTTTAGTATGTTTTAATGTCGTGGTATGAGTGATTGTTCGATCTGCATTATTGTGTTTACTGTATTAGTTGTGTCCGAGTTCGAGTAAGTATCAAGCCCAGAGTAGCACGACTGAAACATGCCGCTGTTCTCTAAACTAAGACAGATAGGAACTAGAAAAGGGATTCTAGAAGAAGCAGTGCCTGTTCCACCTAGGGACACTCCAGGGCACTTTATGTACCACAAACACGGCCTAGATGCTGTATTATATCTCGATTTGTGGGTAGACTATACTAAAGATTTAGCAGAGAATCAAAGATGGCCCGCCACAGGGACATGGGATGCCGAGTGCATCATGAGAGTAGAGGAAGCATTATGGAAAAAGAAAGCCAGACAGTCACAGAAAGACGCCATTGAACTATGGCGTAAAGAATCGCACAGACGCACAGAGAAAGCACTCAGAAAAGCAGAGAAACATAAAGAGGATTCAGACAAAGCCCAAGAAAACGTATTAGTTGAGGAGGGGATACGAGTAAAAGCAGAACAAGTAGACCGACAACGAAACACTCTTATGAATGGTATGTATCCTTTGCTGGCCGAGGGTTTACCTAAGGCCACTCCGGAAATACCAAAGGATCTGCCCCCTCCCTTGCTCCCGACTAAAGTACATCACAAGACCACAAAAGACATATTCCTTTCTTCCTATCTAGACGACGTAGCTCCCGCATATACAAATCCACGTGTTCAAGCACAACCCGCTGATGGTACTCCACCCCGAAATAATCTACTCCCACCTCCGCAACGAACTCCTTCTCCCGTTACACACCCTGCACCTATTCCCCCAACCCTTCCTGCACCTATTCTTCCGATCATTCACCCATTAAATCCTTTTGGTCCTGGCACCTCGGGAGGTACGACCGGTTTTCAAACACCGCCACCAGCACACCGATTGACTTATAGGGATTTAGCGCAACAACGTACACCTCAATCAGCCGATTATGACATATTTAAAGAACGTCTCACAGACTGTAGATATGATCCAGTACCCGGTAAAGACGACAGAATGATGCTCGCATCAGTACGATTACGACGAGTTACAAACTTTTTATTGTTACTACCAGGAATGGTTGATCATCTAGACAGAATATATCATTTTGTTCAAACGGGGGAAGGCCCTGAAAGTATTCTCGAGGCCATGGCTTACCAGAAAGTTGACACTCAAGGCAAGATATTACGGTTTTTCATAAACTGCCTAATAAGAGAACAAGATAGGCCTGGTGTAGACCAGGAAGAAATGAAAGCACTCAATAAATGGGGTCAGAATATAGCCGATGGAAAACATGATAAACAGAGTAGCATAGAAAATATGTATCGAAGGATCCGGAAGGCAGTAGAACAGATACACGAAAGAAGACAGTCAGCACCAGAAATAGATTCAGATAAGAATGAATTTTCGGAGGAGGAGGAACAGCCAGAAACGGCAACAGGACAATCACAATTACCAGTTAGAGAAATGATAGCATATGTAGGTAAGGGAAGACCCTATAATAATTCAATGCGTCCGGTACGTCCGGAAAGTAAAAGAATCTTTCAAGCTGCCATGTCAAATCCAAAAACCCCCGAACATCTATTCCAGGCTACCGATAGAATACTTCAAGAACGCATGGGGTACCATGTACTCAATTCCATGGATGAACAAGAATTGGCCAGGTCAGCCGTACAATGGACTGACGATCCTGATAAATATAGTGATGATGGTTTAGCGCAGACCTTTTTAAACCTTTCCCCGGATGAACAGAAATTAGCTGGTATATATATGGTTCAGCATCTCATTACATTATTCAAAGGCCAACATTCTGATCCAGGTCCCTTACCTGATATTTTAATAGAACTACTCTCGCCACAATGGAGAGGTCTAGGTACTGACTTGATTAAAGTAATTCTAGAACATCGGCACAGATATAATACTTTTCTGAATACACGGTTTGTTCCAGCTCCACCTGTAGAAAGAAAAATGTATTACATAGACAGACAGAACCCCTTGCGAGAAGTGCATCCAGTCCAGAATGCTGATAATACCCTTAGACGCGTGTTTGTGTACACGCCCATAACAAAAATGGAACTGTTAGAAATGAAGAAATTAGTGCCCAGTCACGATAAAGACCCAGCAGGTTTCCACCGCGAAATCAAAGACATGTTACTCATGGGGGATTATACCTACCCCGACATTATGAAAATATTAAAAGTGTTAATGCCTGCCGGTATTTACGAGAAACTCAAAGAAAAAGATTGGGAGGTAGGAGAACAAAAGATTGATTGGGCCGCACTAGAAGACGAAGAAAAGACTCGTACCCCAGGAACAGGGCTTGGGGATAAATCTAAAGCATTACCAGGATTGTTAGTGCAAGTATTGCCACGTTTATTAGCAACTAAAAAGGAGGACTGGGATGCAATCTCAGCCTGTAAACAGAAACCCGATGAAGACACTAGCGATTTTTATTCCCGATTTGAGAAATGTTTTGGTATTAATAGTGGCCTGAAAGCAAGTAGCGAGTCATATCCACATCTTTTTGTAACAAAGTTAGTCGAAAATTCCCTGCCCCAAGTTAAGAATCGTGTACAGAAAGTCGAGAGTACATGGCAAGCAAATACGCCTTCTCAAATGTTACAAATGTTACAGTACCACCAGAATAGAATTACAGAGGAACAAGAACACGAACAAAGACGTATGAAAGCACGAAAATGAAAATGTTAGTTGCTCAGTCGGTTTCAGCTGACGGTCAGAAAAAGGGCACGACGCAGTCAAATAATTCAACAGCTCCTGTTAAAGGGACATGCAACTACTGTAAACAGCCAGGTCACTATATAAACGATTGTGCAGTTTTGAAACATAATATACTTACTGGAAAAACTAAAGAGAGACCGCGTCTTCCTAGACAGGACCAGGTCCAACAACAAGTACCACAGAATATCCAGCCTATGCAAGCCTCACAACAGACGGTACAGACAGTAGCGGTGCCACAACCCCAACCGATTGCTGCAACTCAACATGCATCACAGCAGATGTACCAGTATGCCCAGACTGATTATCCCGATTATCAGCGATACACGTGAAACAGCCTAGAAAGGGAAGTTGGCTTGCCTCTTATTGAGGTTCCTGTAGATCAAGAGGGTCCTTATGTACACAGCCAAGTATTAGGAAAAGATAGAAAGTTTTTAATTGATACAGGGGCAAGCCGAACAACGATAAGTCATGACGAGGTCCCAGGGGCACCCCTCTCAGGCTCACAGAATGTTTCCCTTGGTTTTTCAGGCAAGCCTATTATTAATGAAGTATCGCAACCACTTCCCCTTGCAGTTGGTCCCTTAACACGTACTACAGATTTACTGCTCACAAAGTCATGTCCAGAAAACTTGTTAGGTATCAAGACTCTGAAAGCTCTAGGAGCTGTTATTTGCTGTTCTCCGGAAGGAGTACGGTTGTTTCTACGTGACTTTAAAGGTCACTATGTGTTGAGAGATATTGATCCCCGATTACAGAATGTACCTGCACATTTATGGGCGCAAGGCCCCACTGATGTAGGTTGTATGCACATTACACCATATCGAGTCACACTCAAGCCAGGTGTTGTTTTACCACGAATTCGACAATACAAATTACCCCCCGATGCTGTAGTGGCTTTACTGAAAATCATTGAAGAGCTCATTGCACAAGGAGTGGTTGTGGAAACCAACTCGAATTTATGTAATTCTCCTATCATTCCAATTCTTTTTTTTTTTTAAACCTTTTTTATTAACATTGTGCATCATAGAGTCATGACAGTAATAACATCAATAATCCTGTACAGTATCGATCATGGTACATTCAGCGGGCAAACATCATTTACACCGGGCATGGGACAGCATAGACGAATTCCAACATTGTTCCGGAGCCATTAGCCACCGTGCCTGTAGCCATACCCCCGCCATCCTAGCTGTGCAAATAGCCGAGGGGGGGGGGGCCTCCCCACCCACGCATTTAGGCATTCCCCCGGCAAGGGAGAGAGGGATCTGCGATGACACCAGCCCTCAGCCTCCCCATCCCCGCTCAGTGACCCAACCTCGGCGCCCGGAGTACCAATGCATCACGTGTGTGCCTAGTGTGTGTGGCCTCGCTCCGCATGCCAGGGAGCCACTCATGGGAGGGTAATTACGGGTGGATGTCTGCTGGTTAAGGGCCAGGTCTATCGCGTGGAGTGCAAGTCAGTGAATGCTGTGTGGTGTGCACCTAAACGCTCATGGACCAGGTACCGGCTCCCCCTCACCAGAGGAGTCACTGTCGGCAGCCTGGGATAGCCAATAGGCCTGTAGGGGGGACCAGAAGTCCCTGGGCCTACATCGGGCAGGCATCAGATCCGCATAAACGCCGTGTTGGTCTTGGCAATATTTGAGGTCGTCCAACCATGCCTTAAACTTTGGTGCCCTCCCTCTCCCCCATCTGCACGCAATTCTCCGTTTAGCAAGAAGGAGTGCGAGATCGACAAACTTGCGATCCGATTTGGGAACATGTTTGGTATATCCCAGCAGCATCACCATTGGCTCAAGGGCAAGAGGGCCATCGATCATCACCTGGAGCGCAGCATGAACCTGCTCCCAGTATTCCTGAATTACTCCACACTCCCAGGCCAAGTGGAGGAAACCTGCGCTCTCAGCACGGCACCTCGCACATCTGTCGTCATCCGATAGTCGAAATCGCAGCTTCCGAGCTGGGGTATAATAATACCGCTGCACAAATTTATAGTGGATAATTTTCAGTCTACAACTAGAGGAAATTCTCGCGGTAACCGAGCAGCAGTATCTCCACTGTTCATCCGTGAGTGCTGCGGGTAGGTCAGAGTCCCAGGCAGCACGCGCCTTGGACGGAACAGGGGGGCGTTGCTCTCGAATGGCCGAATATAGCTTCGACACCAAGTGTCTACCGTCCGAAACGAGCATGACGTGTAGCGGCAGGACCGTGCCCGGTTCCTCCGGGTAGCCAGGAAGTATCTCCTTCATACCCTGCCGGAGCCTGATGTAATAAAACACCTCCATAGGCGTCGGGGGATCAGCACAGAAGAACTGTTCCTTAGTGCGGAACTGCTTCTCATGAAATAGGTCCCCCCAGGTATGAAGTCGGATGCGGTTGCACATGGAATGAAACCCATTTTCTGTTAGGAGCGATAACTTCGGGTGATAGGAGAGGGGCATCGCCGGTGAGTATAGCATGGGGGCTTCCAGTAATCTAGTCACTCTTCGCCAGGCGTCCATGGTACAGGTAACAGTGGTGGCAGGCGTCTCAACGTCGCCAGGCGAGCCCAGCAGCATGCCCTTAAGCGGCAGCGGGTGAACTATCCAATCCTCTGCCGCCACCTGAGGCATAAAGGGAGTGGGGTGGACCCAATAGTAAGCGTGTTGAGCCTGAGCACTGAGGTAGTATACCTCCAAGTCGGGCACGTCGAACCCGCCCCTGTCATACGGCTGCGTCAATACTTTCCAGCTGAGGCGCGGTAGTTTCCCGCCCCAAAATAGGCGAAGTAGTTCAGACCGAAGCCTCTTAAAAAAGTAGGCCCCCGGGTAGTAGGGTATATTTTGAAAAAGGTATAGGAAGCGTGGGAGGACAACCATTTTTATAAGGGATGCTCTCCCCGCCATCGACAGCGGGAGGGCCAACCAGCGAGTTACCGTATCGGCTAATTTGGAGATGGCCACCCCATAGTTCAGTCGGATCGTGTCCTCCTTAGCGAGCGACACAACAATTCCCAGGTATTTCAAGTCCGTGCTACACCACTCCAACGGGTAATCAAGCGGGAACCGGTGCACCGAGGGCGTGAGGGGGAAGAACTGCGATTTCTTCCAATTAATGTGCACGCCGGAGACTCCACCAAATAATACAAATTCTCTCAATAGGGGGTTGAGGTGTTCCTGCGGGCGTCGCACATACAAGGTAACGTCATCCGCATAGAGGGATATACCAATCTGTCTCTGGTTGCAATTAAAGGCGCTGTCCTTATGCAACTGCCGAATCCTGCAAGCCAGTGGCTCAATAGCTAGGGCAAAAAGCAGGGGCGACAAGGGGCATCCCTGCCGAGTCCCTCTCGTGATCGGCATCTGTGATGACAGCACGCCATTGACGATGACCCTAGCAACTGGAGAGGTATAAAGCAATGTCACCCAGGCAATGAAGATCCGGGGGAAGCCCATCCTGCCCAATATGGCCAGGAGATAGCCCCACTCCACCGAATCAAACGCCTTGGTGGCGTCCAGGAACACGGCAGCGACCGGCAGATCCGGCGAGATAGTAGGTATGAGGGAGAACAAAGTGCGGAGGTTGTGGGACGTAGCTCTCCCCGGGACGAACCCAGACTGATCTGGCAACACCAGTGTAGTCATAAGTAGTGATAATCTAGTCGCGAGCACCTTTGCTAGAATCTTTGCGTCGCAGTTGAGCAACGATAAGGGCCTGTAGGCGTCAGTATCTTTTGGGTCCTTCCCTGGCTTTAGCAGTGAAGTGATCGCCACCTCCCTCATAGAGTCCGGTAGTATCCCCTCCTCCAACGACTCCTCAAACACCTCCTTCAGCACTGGTGCCATTATGTCTATGTAACATTTATAAAATTCGGCCGGCAGGCCATCCAGCCCCGAGGCCTTGCCGTTGCTCAGTGACATGATCGCTTCTCGGATTTCGTCAATCTCGAAGGGACATCCCAGGAAAGCCCTATCACTATCACTCAGCCAACATAGTGCGATGTCATCGAGGAACCCTCCGAGGTCAACCTCTCCAGCCTGTTGTGTGGTATACAGCTGTTTATAATGCTGCAGGAAGGTGTCCTGTATTCCCTTAGTGTCCTGACAGGTTCTGCCCTCACCATCAGTGATTTCCAGTATGTGCGTGGCAAATCGCTGGTGCCTAGTGAGTGCCGCCAACACCTTTCCCGGCCTATCCCCTTCGCAATATCGACGAGCCGTCCAGTACTTGCCACGAAACTTGGCTTCCCTGGCCGCCTCCTCCTCAAATTTGGATAACTTGGCCCTGAATGCAATCGCCAGGTCAGGGGAAGGGTTTCCAACCATCTCCGCCTCCAGCGCTTTAAGCTCCGCCTCAATACTCGTCAGCGTGCGCACTATTTCCCTCAACACGCCGCAGCTTTTAGAGATTGTGACACCGCGCACAGTGGCCTTAAAAGCCTCCCAGATCGTTTCGACCTTGGCAACAGATCCCTTGTTCCTAGGGAAGAAAGCCTCGATTTCCTCCCCGAGTTCTTGTTTGAAAACCGGATCAAGTAGAGCCGAGGGGAACAGCCGCCATGGCGGGCGTACCCGTGCATATCCAGGCATATCCAGGCCAGCCAGCACAGGACAGTGATCCGAGTATGTGCGAGGCAGGTGTCGCACAACGGTGACGCCGCCAGCCAGACCCCGTGAGATGAAACAGTAGTCAATCCTGGCCCATGAGCGCGCATGAGTGGTAAAGTGGGTGCCCTCCCTGGTCCCTGGGTGTAAGTGTCTCCAGCTGTCAAGCAAGCCCGCCTCCGTCAGTATGCCCCTCAGCGCCTCTCTAGCTTTCGTGTTGTATTGACCGCTACCATCTGACCTGTCCATCCCCGGGTGTAGGGAGAGATTAAAGTCCCCTCCCCAGACTACGTGTGTGGCCTCGATCTCAAGTGCATGACCCCATAGTGACAAGAAGAACCCAGGTGTGTCGACGTTTGGTGCGTAACAGTTGATGAGCATCACTACATCAGCGCCCAGTCTACCCCAAAGGATCACGTATCTCCCTTCGCTATCTGTTCGAGTCCCCAGCCTCTGGAACGTCAACCGCTTATTAATCAAGATGGCAGTGCCCCTGGAGTAGGTGGAATAGGAGGAAAACTCTCTCACCGTCGCCCACCTGTTCGCAAACCGAGGGGTGCATCGCGGGTTGAGGTGAGTTTCCTGGAGCATAGCTATTTGCACCTGGTGCCTATCTAAGTACCCCAGCACATTCCTACATTTCCGCGGGTCATTAAGGCCCCTGACATTCCAGGATATTATAGACACATTATTCAAAGTATGGTCACCCATGCTCATCATCACATCCCCGTAAACAACGATTGCAAAGAGTCCCGGCACACTGTGGTGCCGCATCCTGTACCAAATACCACATCTCACAGTACCGTCGTGTTACCTGATCATTCACGCTGACACATCTCACACGTCCAGACTCAGCGCGCTTGCCATGACTACCATCCGCACATTCATTCATTCCCTCAACTTTCCCCACCCCAACATGTGAACATCCCTCCTCACTCCGCTCACAGCAACAGAACCCCCATACCCCATATCCTCCCCCATCCCACTGAAGCAACCCAAACTTGCCAGTATTACGGTCCCTCCCCCCCTCCCAAACCCCGTACTCAATAACCATAGTACAACCATGTGGGGAATCCCCTCCTGGGGGCATCAGAGGTGCACGTTCGCTCACCCCAACACTCCCCTCCCCTCCCGCATATACCATATGGGGAAGACAGAGAAGAAGGGGTGGTGCCTGGCCCATAGTAGTCCCGCAGATATGAGCCACAACAAAGGATCAACAGTTTCAGACCCACAACACTCCAATTGTAGAAAACAACAACAACTTCAACGGCCCCGTCCCTTCACAACTGTCACCTACAAGATCACATGCAGTACCATCAGTGCCTGCTCCGCAAGCACCAGTTATTCAAAGGAGTAGTGCGCACCAGCTGGGTCAGCAGTCTGCTGGGGGTCCATGGCGCAGAAAGGCAGATACCCAAATCAAATGGCGATGGCATCGTCAGCAGAGCCCAGCCCACAATCCAGCAGTGCTAAAGGGCGCGAGTGGCATAAACATCATGAGGGCGCCGCCACAATTCATTCATCCTGTTCAGCAGGATTCCCTCCCGCTACATCCTCTCCCTCGTTCCGTCTGTCTCTCCTGTCAGTGCGAAGCCGTTTAACATAATCCTCAGCGTGTTGCGGGTTCGTGAAGAAGTGTTGTTTGCCCTGATGGGTCACCCGGAGCCTGGCCGGGTACAAAAGTGCGTAGTCAACCTGCAAGTCCCTCAATTTCTTCTTCACGTCCAGGAACTTTCTCCTCTGGTCCTGTACCATGGGCGTGAAGTCCGGGTAGAGTGAAAACTGCACGCCATCACAAGACAAATTCCGATGTGTGCGGGCGGCTCGAAGAGCGACGTCCCTATCGCGGTAGTTGAGTAACCGGGCGATGATAGGCCGCGGTGGTGCTCCTGGCTTGGGGACCGGGCCCAGGGACCGGTGTGCTCTCTCAACTATGAATTGGCTCGAGAAGGCCTCCTTGCCCACAGCCGTGTTCAGGATATGTTCGACATAGTCCTCCATGCGCCCTGTGTTGGTGGACTCCGGAACCCCCGTGACGCGGATGTTGTTGCGTCTACTTCTCGCCTCCAACTCCTCGTTCTTCGCTGCTATCACTCTGAGGATGTTGTCCATGCGGTCGAGGCGTGTGTCGTGCGTCGCGGCAGTGTCCTCAGCAGTGGAGATGCGCCGCTCCGCCTCTGACAACCGTTCTTCGTGCACCTCCACTTTTTGCACCACGCCGTCCATCCTAGAGGACAGCCGATCCACCTTATCCACGACAGTCGCGAAGCCCTGCCGCATTTCCTCTATGATCAGGCGCAATTCAGGCGTCATGACCGCAGGAGGGGCCTCGGCACTTGGCTGTCCCGAGGTGCTCCCGGCGCCCGTCGCACCACGCGTTGGTTTCTTTGAAGTTGCAGGTTCGAAGGACAGTTTAGGTTGCTTAGCGTCGTTCTTACCCATGGTGGCCCAGCTGTTGGCACCCAGTGGCGGCAAAAGGGTGGCGGGCTCGCCAGTCCCCTGGAGCTGAGCTGTCTTGAAGTGCGTGTCCCAACGTGAGCACCCAGATATAAACCTGGCAGTGGCTTATCAAGGGGGTACAGGCGACCCCCCCCAGTCTTGGGATCCGATTCTGTTCAAAGCACTAGCGCCCGCAGCTGAGCTGTCTTGAAGTGCGTGTCCCAACGTGAGCACCCAGATATAAACCTGGCAGCGGCTTATCAAGGGGGTACAGGCGACCCCCCCCAGTCTTGAGATCCGATTCTGTTCAAAGCACTAGCGCCCGCAGGTGTGTCGTAACCCCCTGGGGTCCAGCACTGCCGCCCGCCAATGCCGGTGTACCTCAGGCAAAGGAGATCAGTGAAGGCGAGTCCAGTGCATGAATGTCACAACAACAAGCATCGGTGAGGCTCCGCCAGTAGTGCCTGCAATCGCCGGTGGCACCACTGGCCTCTGGGAGTGGGCGCAGCTATTGTCCCGCCTCGGTCCGGGGAGAGCCCTCCAGGCGAAGGGATGTGCCCTCGGGGGCTTTCGCCGCAGCGTCCGCCGGGATTAGGGGCGCAGACCGGCGCCGCAGCAAGGGAGCTGACACAGTGAGCAGCCCTCCCCCTTGTTGCAGCGTTCACAGGGGGGGGGCAAGACCCACCTCCGCCCGTCCACGCTGGGCGTCCAGCAGGGCTCCCGCAGGTCCAGCCGGGTAGTGCGGCGCCGAGGCCTGGCCGCCTCGTGTAGAGCAGCGGACTGTAGTGGCACAGCTCCCGGTCCCGGTCAGCGGCCCGCTGCAGCAACACACCTCGGCGCACCTTCAAATTGCCACAACTCGGGTCCCGAACATCGGATCCTCCCCAGATTCGGACCGGAGCTGCAACTCGGATATATCCAGCAGCGGTGCAATCCTCAGGCATCCATCTGCGGGGAAAGCGGAGCAAAGTAGGATTATGCTGGCCAGGCAGCCAGAGCCTCACAGAGGTGCGGCCATCAGCTAGTGCGCCCTCTAGCGCCCTCTATCATTCCAATTCTTAAACGTACAGATCCCAATGCACCACCCGTTTACCGATTGGTTATTGATTTGCGCGAATTGAATAAATGCATTGTACCGCAGTACCCTGTGGTCCCAGATATCTCATCTCTATTGACAGCTATTGATTCTGAAGCAACGTTCTTTACTGTTATTGATCTTAAGAACGCCTTCTTTAGCGTCCCTATTGATCCGGAAAGCCAATACCTTTTCGGATTCTGTTTAAATGGACGAAGCTTCAAATTTGCACGCGCACCTCAAGGATTCACAGAAAGCCCCAGCATCTATAGCCAAGCACTGAAAAGACAACTCGACAGTATCACATGCCTGAAAACACTGCCTTACTCCAGTATGTCGACGATCTACTGATCACCGCCCGAAGCGAACCTGAATGTGAACTTGCGTCACTGACGGTTTTACACTTCCTGGCTGACAAGGGGCACAAGGTATCCCCTTCAAAGCTGCAATTCTGTGTTCAGCAAGTTGTTTACTTAGGCCACTTGCTGTCCAAATGGGGGAGACAGCTAACGCCCAATCGCATTCAGTTAATTGCAGGTATGTTACCACCCAGGACACAAAAGGAGGTGTGGGCTTTTATAGGCCTCACTTCTTACTGCAGACAATGGATCCCTCAGTATGCATTTCTAGCAAAACCACTCATTCAGTTAACAACTCAGGAGGCAGCGTCTTCGACTGTCCTCCCTTGGACTCAGGAACATACACAAGCTTTTAACGACTTAAAGAAAGCCTTATGTCAAGCACCAGTTTTAGCGACACCATGCTACAGTAAGCCTTTTACACTTTTTGTCACAGAACGTGAAGGTACTGCATTGTCGGTACTCACGCAGGATCAAGCAGGTTCACACAAACCGTGTGCTTACTTCTCTAGTACATTGGATCCAGTAGCCCAGGCTCTGCCTGTGTGCTTGAAATCAGTTGCAGCAACAGCTCTAGCAATCAGACAAAGTGATTCAATAGTGTTAGGACATCCATTGACAGTACAGGCTCCACACTCCGTGGAAGTTCTTTTAAATCGAACACAGACTCAACACTTGACTATAGCAAGATTGACAGGTTATGAATTGACATTATTTCAGCCACACATAGAAATTAGACGTTGTAATACATTGAATCCTGCTACACTTTTGCCATTAACTGAATCAGACCAATTGGCACATGATTGCATTGAAGTCATTACTATCACGACGAAACCCAGACAAGACTTGACAGACACTCCATTACCAGATCCAGACCTGACACTTTACGTGGATGGTTCATGCATGAGAACAAGTACAGGAGAATTAGTGGCCGCCTACGCAGTCACAACAGAAACTGAAGTCATAGAAACGAGTTGTATTGATACCCTGTCAGCTCAAGCAGCAGAGCTCATCGCTCTGACACAAGCCTGTATTCAAGCCAAGAACAAGAGAGTTAACATATACACAGATTCCCGTTATGCATTCGGAGTTGTCCACGACTTCGGTGTCCTCTGGCGAGAGAGAGGTTTTTTGACTTCTCACGGTGCCAAAATTCAACACGGTCCCCTAATTCAAACTCTATTAGATGCAATACATCTGCCTACAGCAATATCCATCATGAAGTGCAAAGCACATACAAAAGTTACAGATACTATTTCCAAGGGTAATGACCTGGCAGACCGAACCGCAAAACATACAGCTCAGAATCAGATCCACACCACTGACCTGACAAAGACAATAGTCGCGACGCCGGCACATTGCATGACAGTTAAGGATCCCGCCCTAGATGTAATTGACATACAGACACATGCTACGCCAGACGAAATCAAGAAATGGATTGAACTAGGAGGGACCCAGACAGATCAAGGATGGATGACGAAGGGAAAATCCACATGGTTTCTCCCCGACTCTATGGTTCAAGTATCATTAACCCCTTGGCCGCTGGGGTAATTCCCCCACGGTGTGGAGGCATGGGGGGGTCCGCGGCACCGCTGTGCTCGTGACGAGCTCAGCTCGTCACAGACTCGCACACTCAATAATTCTCCAGCATAGGCGGGGAATTAGCTGCGCCTGGGCGGGCCGCAGCAGTTATGACGCACTGTGCTGAAGGTTCTAAGAAACAGGCGTGGCTGTGATGGAACGGTTCCGTCATAAGCACAGCCCAACCGGCGCTCGTGACGGTACCGTTCCGTCACAAGCATCGAAGGGGTTAATACCATACACAGTCCAGCACATTTAGGAGAAAAAGCCATGTTAGACAGTATTCAACATCTCTGGTTCAATAAACACTTACGAGCAGCAGCCAAACAGAAAGTGCGTACTTGCATGATTTGTTGTCAGTTCAACCCAGGTAAAGGCGTTCCCGTAGAACAAGGTGGTTTTCATCCTCCCGATCACCCTTTTGAAGTCCTCCAGATGGATTATATTCAGATGGAACGTTGTCGAGGTTTCAAATATGTCCTCGTAGTTGTATGTGCACTTTCCCGTTGGACAGAAGCATATCCAGTCCCAGATTACACTGCTCCGACCACTGCCAAGCAGCTGGTCCGTGAATTCTTCCCTCAATATGGTTTGCCCCGTATCGTATACTCAGACAACGGTCAGCCATTCTCGTCCGAGCTTATGAAGCAGGTATCACTCCTGCTAGGCTACCAATGGAAGTTCCACTGTGTCCGACATCCTGAAGCAGCAGGTCTCGTAGAGAGACACAATCAGACCCTGAAAACCCGTCTTGCAAAAATCTGTAGGGAGAAGGGTGTCGACTGGATTGTAGCCTTGCCGGTCGCCCTTTTTTACATGAGAATGGTCGCCCACTCCAGAATAGGGCTATCCCCGTATGAGGTGGTCTTTGGTAGACCACCGAGTATGTGGGGGACGCCTTTGCCTAGAAAAATTACTGATGTCGATTGCAATATGTTGACAGATTACCTTGCCTCCTTGATGTCTGCACTACAATCATGTCGTTCACAGGTCGCTGCAGCCTTTCCCGACAACACCGAGGTGAAACCGCATGACGTTGTTCCAGGAGATATCGTACTTGTGAGAAATTTCGACAGGAAAAGTCCGCTGGAGCCCCGTTGGCAGGCGCCGAAGTTGGTACTTCTCACCACGAGGACTGCAATCAAGGTCGAGGGCCGCAAAGGGTGGCTCCACTCGAGTCATGTGAAGAAATTTCATGCATTGCCAGAGACTGACTCACCCTCCCCCTCTAAGGACTGTCCAGATTCTAGGGACTCTAAACTTCCCCTGATAGAGAAAACTCCACAGCAGGAGTATAAAGAAAAATTGAGGTCTAGCAAGTCAGACAGTTTAATTGTTTAAGTCCTCCCCTAGGTGAATCGGTTAGACGTGTTTTCTGACATGTATCCCCTAGACCCCAACAGAGAGAGAGATAGACAGAAACAGCTCAAGAAACGTGAATATATCAAATCTCTTCGCAGCCACTGCATTGTGACTTTATTGATTATGTTGTTTCTAAGCCTCATGATTATTGCTGCAAGTGTGCTTCTACACATATACTATCCTATTTTCAAGCGTGCACATTCTCCCTTCAATGTCACTGCCGAGCATTCTTTTAGTGAACTGCCCCCGCATGAACTATCTTACAGACTTGCGCTGCGCAACAATACATTCATTAGTATGTTACATCATTCCCATCAGACCAGCAATGCTACTAATTGTTGGATATGTGGCCGACTCCCTCCCTATCAGAAATACAAAGGAGTTCTGCCTCTTTTTCCGTACCCGTTCACACATAATGGGTCCTGTGGTGCATGGTTTAGTTTGATTAATTCCTTGAATTCAGACTCCGTAGTCTACCAGGGTAACTGGGTATGGGGAAACCTGAACATCGTTTTGCATAAAGTATGTTTCCCTGACAAGGAGGGTCTCCCCAAAAGGACAGGAACTGATCTAGAAAATGAAGTATATGGATTAGGTAACTTTACACTTAACCTCATGATTCTCAATGTTGAATCCGAAACAGAACCAGTCTTGCCCGCTATGTCCGTACTACCAGTCAAGGGTGAATTATGTGTCAGAAAGAATGGTTCAGTACACCTGGGTCATAGTAAATGTACTACTGTGATCGAATTCAGTGATAAGGGCAAGTCTACCTTCAAAGCTGCACGTCATTCCTACTTCGTTTGTGGTCATACTGCATATATACGCTTACCTCTAGATTGGGATGGCACCTGTTACATTGCATTCCTTCTGCCACCTGTTTTCCTAGCCCCCCCTGATTATCATAGGGACACCCATCTAGTACACAATAGACCACAGAGAGATCTCCCGATTGTCGACTACACTAAAACGGCATGGGAGCAATACACAGACTTCAATAAAGGTTTCTTTCCCTACTTAGGTACTGTCTCCAATAGTAAATTGATACGAAAATTAACCAGAACCCTTGTAGCAGTAGTGAATGAAGCTACTTCCGCCCTAAGTAACTTAACAGAGGAGCAGTCTGCGATGCGGATTGTTGTTCTTCAAAATCGTCTCGTCCTTGACGTCATCCTGGCCGATAGGGGCGGAGCCTGTAAGGTCATCGGGTCGAGCTGCTGTGTTTTCATTCCAGAAAACGCGCCATCAGTGTATAGAGCCATTACCCGTCTTCACAAGATTGCAAGTCTGATACACCAGAATCCAGGCACCTGGACTTGGTCCGGTTGGTTCTGGACCACGTTGTCAGCCTGGGGATGGAAAATCCTATCCTTCATAGGTATTGGCCTCCTCATAATGTTCAGTTGCTGCCTATGTCTAAAATGTGGGCCAGCGATTTGCGGCCTTTGCGCCACATCATGTATTCCTCATTCAAGTCCCCATTCAACACGCCATAAGAAGAAAGAAGAGCAAATGATGTTACATGAACAGTTTAATAGATTAATGAAGATTGATATATCATGAAGGGTCCGTAGGGGACAAGGAGGGAATGAGGTAATATGAATTTTTATGGTCAATTGTGTCCCCTATCGTAGACCCCAACGGCTCCATGTACATGCTTCTAGTACATGTAAGTTCCCTCCACAACCAGCTATGAAGACGCAAATGCATTTGCGTCCAACGTTAACATGTCCTCTTTCAGATCCACCATGAATGGGTCCGATATTCAGTTCCTAAGTGTGCCTTGCCAACGTCTTTACATGGTGCACTTTCACGTTTTTCTGGCCCTGGCGAGTTGGGCCTTGTTTTCCGCCACTCAAGCTTCCTCCAGCCCTCTGCCTCTGGAAGCTGCAGCCTGGACCTGCATCTGTATCCATGACCTTTCACTCACTCCCTGCGCGGCTAGCAGTGCCTGGCTCAGCCTGCCGGCCTGCCAAGACCGTATTCAGCCTTCAAGTTATCTGCTCCGCCCCTCGAAAAATACATTCCTGTCTAGTAGTTTAGGTAAACATCCTTCCCAGCTGCAGAGCAAAGGGCCCGGCCTTTCTGTCTCCATGCAAGAAATTCATAGCCCCCGTTACCATGGTAGGCCCATGGCCCTCTTGCTTTACACGTAGACACGCAGTCGCATATGCACGTATTAGCAGTCAGTATAGAATAGCCTCTGCCCGAGAGACCTTTCCTTCTAGATAATACAGTTCCTCAAACACAAGATATTAGATATGATTTGGGATTAGGTTGTTCTGACACTCCAGACTTCTGTCTCCACATGTAGGGCTAAATGTCAAGTCCCCTTCACCCTCCAGTTACACGTCAATCATATGTCATGCTGCTGCGCGCGCATCTCTGCCACATGTTCTTGCTGACTCTGCAGGATCCTTCTAGGGATCCACCCACCTATGACACCTTTATGTGACGTTTCTAGCACACACCTCCGTGTACGCCCTAGTGCACACCTCCTGTTACGTATTTCTGTTCTTATCTCGTTTCTCTCAGCTGTTACGCCTTCTGCATTCAATGTTACTGTATGAAATGACTATATATATGATTTCCTGTTAATAAATCATTGTACATGTCCATTGCAATTCCCACTCTGAACCCTCGTGGCGATGAGTCATGCTACCTGGTTCGAACCAATTCCTTTTTAAGGAATAAAACCCCTTTTAAACCTCAGATACCACAGATTCTGCCTTTTCATTTTGACTGAGTTATTCTTATTGAACTTTACCGCATAAATTCCGTATAGGTAATTAAAATTTACCACAGACTCCTGGGCTCGGGAGATGGGAGAGTTTGACGAATCGGACTGGCAGACTGTGCTCTCCTCTCCTAGGGAGGTGGCCATCACTTGTACAGGCTTGTACAAGTGAAGATCTTGCATCGGGTCTATTATCACAGGACCACGTTATACGCGATTGGGAGGGCCATGCATACATTTTGTTTAAGAGGCTGTGGGGAGAAGGGATCTTTTTTTCCACACTATTTTGGACTGTCCTCTAGTGGCTCCATATTGGGCCAAGGTCATGAGGACCATGTCGCAAGTGGTAAAGGTATCAGTGACTCCAGACCCTAAGTGTTGTTTGTTGAATATTTGGAAACCAAATGACTTAACGCGCTATATGCAGGATTGGATGACATAAGGCAGCATGTACACTATGAGAAATATAGCCAAATTGTGGGGATCCCCTGTGCTGCCAATGCTCAGAGATTGGTGCAGTGATTTAAATTCTGCAATGTTGGCGGAATGAGCAGTATATTCGAACCGAAAGTGCCTACGCAAGTGGAACCAAATATGGGGGTCTTGGAATGAGTACAGAGGTAATTTGTGTGAGCCGCCCGTGTTGGGAAGCGAGGATGACTCGGAGTGAATGATGGTGATAGGAAATGTTGCTTTTTAATGTGATGCCAGAAATTTCTGTCCTTCTGTTGTAAATTGGCAGAAATGGGTTAGCGTTAGCAGAAGCCATCTTGCATTTAGAAGTTATCTTATCTGCTGTTTAGAAGCCATTTTGTCTTCCTATAAGCCATCTTGCCTACCATGTGCTCACCATGTGCTTTGTCCTACTTTCCTTTTAGCTGCGCCTGAAGTCTGCCTAGTAACAGGATATATTTAGCCTCCTCCACTTTCACGCATGCTCAGAAATGCCTTTTGGAGTCTGCAGCTGTTACTGATTAGTTTTACATAGGAATGTGTTCACTACGTTCTGAAACTGTTAGCTCCTCCCACTTGGTTGAACAAAGAGATCTTGTATGTCCATTTTAGGTATTCTTTGCGTGCTCACAGGAGCCAGGACTGCCCCTTTCATTTATGCTTACTGTGTAAGTCTGAAATGTATTTAAGGCGCCAGCTTTTTGAATTCCTCAGACTGTCTCATTCATTTGCCATGGCTTTTGGGCGACGCAGCCTCACCTCATATGAGTGTAATAAACTGTCCTTTGATATTTCAGAGTTCTGTGTCAGTCTCTTACTGCTTTTATGGACTACGTATCAGTGACACCCTTGAGAAGCAGGATTTTTGATTACAACACTTCCGTAGTGATTGTGTAATTTATAGCTGCATTTCAATTTAGATGTCTCCATTGCTAACTGTTACAAATGTGATGTAAGATTCTGATATGCCCTATGTTTTCTTTTTGTTATAAAATAATAAAAAAATAAAAAAATAAAAAAATAACAGATGATGGACAGAATGCTGAACAAATCAAAACATCCACCCCCAGTAACAGATCTAGGATTAACCCATAGTTTTTCTGCACCACGCCACAGTAGTTGGGACCCAGCCTTATATAAATCAGTCTCAACCTTGCTCCCCTTGGGAACAGTTTGCCTGAACTTCCAAGCCAGGTCCTCCCTAGAACCCAAACAAGCATCCTGGGACCGGTTTCAGGGTATCCACCCTCATCAGCCAGGCTAGCTTGAATCCAATGGCACAGTGAGCAGAGGACCCATGTCTGGGCATACCCTTCCCACTCAGGGCAACAAAAACAGAAAGAACAGATGATGGACAGAATGCTGAACAAGTCAAAATATTCAACCTCAGCCACAATGGATTTAGGCCCAGATCAGTAATGATCAGTTCTTTTTGCACTTACACCTGAATAGGCAGTGTCTGTTTCCCACACAAAGGACTGATTACCCCCTACTGTTAGCCTTGAACCAGAGCTGGGAATAAGGGGGGATCTGTGTACCACAAAGACCCTTATTTGAGTTCACCTCGTCTTCGTTTTCTTTTTTTTTGTTTAAGTTTGTTTATTGGGATTTTACATGTCTGGTCAGTTGCAAAATGTGTCATATTTTCAACGACATCCATACACAAATTACAGTAGAATATTTGCAATCAAATACAGGTATTATTACCATTCCATACTGCAACTACCGTTCATGCTATGAGAAAAAACAAACGAAAAAATCACAAGGGAGGATCTCCCCTGACGTTGTGATTTATTCAGCGTCATTGCTTGGTACTTCGTCTGGACTTGCCTCCGTTGGGTGTGTGTGAATCTTACAGTGTTGAGTGGTTTACCCAATGTTGTTGTCAGTATGTATTCCCATCAACTATTATCGGGGTTTTGCTTTCCGATGTGAACTTATGAATTTACTATCACTAGGATACACTACAGGGGGAGAGGAGGGAGCTTTCGGACTAAGAGACTGCAAGATCGATATCGTCAGTGGTTTCGGATATTTTTTTTTTCTGGTGTGGAGGTGTGATGGTGCCCATATGGAAGGGGGGCCGGGGGCGCGGAACGACATATGTGGGGGGGAACTCTCGATAATTTTAAGGGGTGCGTTTGAGTGCATTGTCGAGTGCAGGATTGCCCTGGACAGGTGGGTCTTCCTGTCACGCTTCTGTGATAGGTCCAGCGAGAGATACCGGTGGGGTCTGAGACTGGGAGTCTGTGGGTGACTCTAGTGGATTTGTTTTGTGAGTGAACCTGTGTAGTAATTGTGCCCATTCCAGTGAGATAGGATGTTTACGGGTTCCCTTTACCTCCTCGTCCCAGAGCACCTCTTCCTCTGCTTTGCCTCATTTTTTCACCACTCTTACCCAGCGGCTTCAGGGGGCCGTGATGGGGCTTGCCAGTGCCTGGCTATCCCCCTTATCGCTAAAAGGTTAGCGAAAGACATGAATCGGTACTGCACTTTTTCAGTCTTCCGCCTGCGGAAGACCCCGAGAGCACATGCCTCCCACGTGGACATGGAGGTGATATTAGTCGTTGCCCTAAGTGTCCGGTGCACCCTGTCCCAGTAATTGGGAATGGAGGGGCAATCCCAGAACATGTGTTTAAAGTACGCTTCGGCGGCATGGCATCGGGGACATTCAAAGTGTGTGTCTGGGTAGAACTGATGGAGACGGCTTGGAGTGGGGTACGCCCTGTGGAGGACGCTGAACTGTATGTTTCGAAACCGTGCGCTTCTGGAGACCTTTTTGGGGTACTCCAGAGCTGTGCTCCACTCTTTATCATTGAGCACTCTTTCTATTTCTGCTTCCCATTTTTGCTGCAACTGCTGTAGGGAGGGGAGGAGTAGTTCCCGGACGGCTTTATAAAGCCACGTGACTAAGTGCCGTCCCACCTCCATATTCAGGATAGTGTGTATTACTGGGTGCATCGGGGGTTCATCTTCATGTAGGTTCCAGTACCGACGACTGCTGTCTATAAGTTGTCTATGAGTTAAGAATTGTCCTGGTGGCAGGTCATATTGTTCAACCATCTGGGCATATGTCCTAGGTTGACCATCCTCGAACAGGGATTCTACCTCCGTAACTGCCAGGTCGGTCCACACTTGGAGGGTGCCGGCCGTAAAGTAATTCTCCTCTCTAGGGAAACCAACTATTGGGAGAAGGGGGGAGTATAGCGGCCTGCCCTTGGACATGCGATTTATTCTCATTATACATGAGCGGGTTATGGACATTTGGAGCGGTCGCTTATGTGTGGGTGGTACAGAGCAGGAATATCGCCGCAAAAATATCGCCTAACATAAATATCGCCGCAAAAATATCTACAGGAAGAAATATCGATGACAAAAATATCGTCTGACCAAAATATCGACAGACAGGTAAGTAATATCGTTAACATTAATATAGTTGTAATAAATATCGTTTACAAAAACATAGTTTAAAATAATATCGTTTTTTAAATAATTATAAGTAATGTAGTGTTTTTAATGATTATTTTTAGTCAAAGTACTATTTTTAGTAGTATATTATTATTTAATAATGTATTTTCAGTTGAATTTAGTATTAATAGTTCCGTAGCGGGTTGTGGGTTTATAGGGGAGTAGGGTGGGAAGTAATTTAAATATAATGAAATAATACATTAATTAATGTTTTAAATGAATATAAATAGTGTAATAAATAATAGTTAATTAATTTCAATTAGTTAATTGAATAATAATTATGTAATTAATTATGTTAATTTTTTAATTATTTTTAGGTGTGTGTACAGGATTTTTTTAGTGAAAATGTTTTTGGGTAAAGGGGTATTTTTAGGGTTCAGGGTCAGTTTTCAGTTTTTGGGTAAAGGGGTATTTTTAGGGTTCAGGGCCAGTTTTCAGTTTTTGGGTAAAGGGGTATTTTTAGTGTTCAGGGTCAGTTTTCAGTTTTTGGGTAAAGGGGTATTTTTAGGGTTCAGGGTAAGTTTTCAGTTTTTGGGTAAAGGGGTATTTTTAGGGTTCAGGGTCAGTTTTCAGTTTTTGGGTAAAGGGGTATTTTAGGGTTCAGGGTCAGTTTTCAGTTTTTGGGTAAAGGGGTATTTTTAGGGTTCAGGGTCAGTTTTCAGTTTTTGGGTAAAGGGGTATTTTTAGGGTTCAGGGTCAGTTTTCAGTTTTTGGGTAAAGGGGTATTTTTAGGGTTCAGGGTCAGTTTTTAGTTTTTGGGTAAAGGGGTATTTTTAGGGTTCAGGGTCAGTTTTTAGTTTTTGGGTAAAGGGGTATTTTTTGGGTTCAGGGTCAGTTTTCAGTTTTTGGGTAAAGGGGTTTTTAAATATAATGAAATAATAGATTAATTAATGTTTTAAATAAATATAAATAGTGTAATAAATAATAGTTAATTAATTTTAATTAGTTAATTGAATAATAATTATGTCATTAATTATGTTAATTTTTTAATTAATTTTAGGTGTGTGTACAGGATTTTTTTAGTGAAAATGTTTTTGGGTAAAGGGGTATTTTTAGGGTTCAGGGTCAGTTTTGGGTTTTTGGGTAAAGGGGTATTTTAATTATATATATGTATTATTGTTGTTATATAAAGTAATGTGTAAAATTAATTTATATGTCCACATTTATTAAGTTTATAATTAAAAAGTGTAGTAAATTTGTTTGAAATAGTTAAAAAATAAAAGTAATGTAATGTATTTTGTTAATAGTACTTATATTTATTTATTATTTAATGTAATTTTAATTATTTTAAAAAGTCGATATTTTTTACATCTATATTAATTACAACGATATTTTGGAGTCGATATTTATGTACTTACCTGTTTAAGTATAGGGTGTCGATATTTTTGTAAACGATATTTTTGCAACGATATTTATGTCAGCTATATTTTTGTTATCGATATTTTAACACCCTACCTGTGTGGGTTTGGTGCCCGGTATTAACAGCCGATGGATCGCCGGCTGCAGTGATGGTCTCTCCCATCTGGTGCGCCGTCGTCCAGTAGGACAGACATTGCAGTTGTGCTGCCAGGAAATATGCTTCGAATTACGGTGCTCCCAATCCTCCAGCAGTCGTGGGCAGATATAGCGTTGACAGTTCCACCCTATGTCGACCTCCTCCCCAAATCAGTTCGGTGAGTAGGGTGTCCAGCTCTTTAAAGAATATTCGTGGCGGTATAACTGGAAGATTGGTGAAGTAATAGAGTAGTCTGGGGACCATTATCCTTTTTGCCAGTGCCACTCTCCCTATAGGGGCTAGGGGAAGTGTCTTCAAGTACCATACTGCTGATCTAAGCCCTGCCAACGCCTTACGGTGATTCCCTTCATACAAATCCTCTGGGGTATGGTACAATGTCACTTCCGGGTATCTGGGCACTTCAGCGTTCCATGCAACTGTTTGAGGCCCAATCTGTATCTCAAATGGGGCCAAGTGATGAGGGCTTAGAGGGTAGAGCGTGGACTTCTCCCAGTTCACTTTGAGACCTGAGGCCTGAAGTCTCCCAGTGCCCCCCAGATGGATGATAGGTCTTGAGTAGCATCCCGCATGAAAATTAAAAGGTCATCTGCGTACAGTGACACGCAGTGAACCGTGTCCGCCAGTGGGATACCTCACGCCTCACCCTCCCGTCTCAATCGCAACACCAGTGGCTCCACCGCCAGAGCAAACAGGAGGGGAGACAACGGGACCCCCTGCCTGGTTCCTCTTTCAATTGCAAACGCTGGGGAGATGTATTTACCTGCTCTAACTCGGGAGGTGAGACGTTTGTATAGGAGTTTTGTGTACGCTAGCAGGGTTGGTCCGATGTTGACTCTGCTAAGGACTTCAAATAGGTATGGCCAAAAGAGCGTGTCAAATGCCTTTTCGAGATCTAGTATCAGGCACGCCGCTTTTGGGAACTGTGTAATCGTCCTGTTTTGTATGTGGAATAAAGAAAAACCAAAGGAAATGATGGACGGAGCGTTGACAATACAAGCACTCACCCCCAGTCAACTGATCTGGGTTTAATCAATCACCGTTCTTTAGACCACTCTGCCACCCCAGTTCAGACATGGCCATATGCAAATCAGTCTGACCCTGTGCCTCATGGGAACAGTCCAGCCCGAACTGCCAAGCCATGCTTTCCCTGGACCGGAAACAAGCTACCGAGGACCGGTTTCTGGCATTTCAGCCATCTTCAGCCCGGCTTGCTTGAATCCAGTGGCAAAGTGAGCAAGGGACTCACGTCTGAGCATACCCTGCCAACTTATGGTGAACAAAGAAAAACCAAAGGAAATGATGGACGGAGCGTTGACTATACAAGCACTCACCCCCAGTCAACTGATCTGGGTTTAATCCATCACCGTTCTTTAGCCCACTCTGCCACCCCAGTTCAGACATGGCCATATGCAAATCAGTCTGACCCTGTGACATGGCTTGGCAGTTCCAGCTGGACTGTTCCCATGAGGCACAGGGTCAGACTGATTTGCATATGGCTATGTCTGAACTGGGGTGGCGGAGTGAGCTAAAGAACGGTGATGGATTAAACCCAGATCAGTTCACTGGGGGTGAGTGTTTGTATTGTCAACGCTCCGTCCATCATCACCTTTGGTTTTTCTTTGTTCGCCCTAAGTTGGCAGGGTATGCTCAGACGTGAGTCCCTTGCTCACTTTGCCACTGGAGTCAAGCAAGCCCGGCTGAAGACGGCTGAATGCCAGAAACCGGTCCTGAAAAGCTTGATTCCGGTCCAGGCAAGACATGGCTTGTCAGTTCGGGCTGGACTGTTCCCATGAGGCACAGGGTCAGACTGATTTGCATATGGCCATGTCTGAACTGGGGTGGCGGTGTGAGCTAAAGAACGGTGATGGATTAAACCTAGATCAGTTGACTGGGGGGGTGAGTGTTTGTATTGTCAACGCTCCGTCCATCATCACCTTTGGTTTTTCTTTGTATGTGGAATAGCCTGCATAGATTTTGTGATTGTTACGCCGTGGGATGAACCCGCATTGGTCTTGGTGGATTAATGGCGTCAGGATTTGTGTGAACCGCTCTGCTAGTGTTTTGCCCAAAATCTTACAGTCCGCTTTCAGTAGGGTAATTGGCCTGTTTGAGAAGGGGAGTGCTGAATCTCTATGTGGCTTTGGGAATGTGACCATGAACGATTCTCTCAGGGAACCCGGTAATTCCCCCCTATCTAGGGCATCATTATACATGATGGTCATGTGCCGGGTCAATTGGGTTGAAAAAGTGCTATATTACTCTAGTGGAAAGCCATCCATTCCTGGTGCTTTGTTCCGTGCTAGTGCCCTGATTGCATAGGTGACATCTGTGGGCTTTAGCCTCTCCTCCAGCATTTTGTTATCTGCCTGCGGAATTTGAGGCAGTGATAATGAGTGTAGAAATCTAGTGATTGTCTGTGGGTCATTCTGTCTCGGGGCTCGGTATATGTTAGAATAGTCATCGTAAAAGATATGCAGGATGTCTGTCTGTGAATAATGGAGTATGCCTGACTTATCCCTTACTTCGGTGAGAGGTTGTACTTCCGAGTCCTGTTTCGCGAGCCAGGCTAAAAGTGTTCATCCTCTGTTGGCCTCCCCGTGTGAGCCCTGGAAGCGTATAACCAGAAATTGTATTTGCGTAGGTCTCTCAGTGTTTCTGTAGGATGTATGACGGTACCACGCGTACTATTACAACGCGTACCGTTACAACGCTACTTTTACCACGCAAGTCGTTACAACGACTTGCGTGGAGGGGCGCTGGATAGTAAATTATTTAATTTACTATTCCAACTCCAGTCCCCGTGGACTCTAGGGAAAGGAGTTGGATAGTAAATTAAAGTATTTACTATCCTGGAGCGCCCCCCAGCGCATTTCGTTGTAGTGACCTGCGTGGTAAAAGTAGCGTGCTAACGGTACCGCGTTGTAAAAAATGCGTGGTAACCGTTGCACACCGTTTCTGTATGTGCCGTGGCTATTTGCTCTGTGGTAGCTTCGCCCCTGTCCGCCTTTTTCGAGAGGTCTGCTAAGGTTTGTTCTGCTACTTGCAATGACTCCTCGAGCATTTTAGTTGCTCTTTATTAATTTAGATAAAAATATGAACAGCCAACACGTGTTTCGCCCCCTGTGGCGATTTGCGCCGGGGCTTTTTCAAGGCTATTTACAATATAGTTTGTTCTTTACAGTTCTTCATAATTTGTGCTACTTTCCAAACCAGAATCCGTTTTTTTCAAAATGTGAATTTGTAAGGGTAAAATCCCTAAGTTGCGTCGTCGGTAGCCTGCTGGATGTATCTTCCGCTTTCGCGAAAGCGGAAGATGCATCCAGCAGGCTACCGAAAAAGCCCCGGCGCAAATCGCCACAGGGGGCGAAACACGTGTTGGCTGTTCATGTTTTTATCTAAATTAATAAAGAGCAATTTTTCTACACAATATGGACTTTTGACTCTGACTACATGAGTAAGGATTCAGCCTAAGGATATCAAGAACTTTTGCTAAACACACTCATTACCCCCTTTAAGACTTTATTGTTCAAAAACTCAAGAGGTCCAGAGTTTTTTTGAGTGTGTTTTCTTTACAAAAAATACGTGAAAACTGATATGGACTTGGATTTTCCTGTGGACCACTCTCTCTCCCTAGCATCTGAAACGTGTCCAGAGCTGTTTGACACTCCATAGAACCAGTGGCACCCACAAAAAAGAAATCGTCCAAGTAGTGCGTCACTAAGACATGGTGAAAAACCATTGCAAGAAGGTACTAAAGGATTCAAAAAGGGAACAGGACACAGAGCAACCCATTGGCAATGCTTTGTCCACGTACCATTTACCATTGAAATGGATGCCCAGAACACTCCAATCGTCTGGATGGACTAGAAGCAAACGAAATGCAGATTTAATATCGCATTTTGCCATTTCTGCAGATGTACCCGCAGACACAACCAGGGACATGGCAACATCAACCGAGGAGTATGATACAGAGGCAGCCTCCTCATCAATAAAATCATTGACTGAATACCCCTCTGGCCATGAAAGATGTTGGATTAACCTATATTGACCGGCCTCCTTCTTGGGAACTACCTCAATCGGAGACACAATCAAATCCTGCAAAGGCCATGAATCAAAGGGGCCCGCCATCCTACCCTCTCGCACCTCTCTGTCCAGTTTGTCCTGCACTACCTCTGGATGTACGTAAGCCGATTTCATATTTTTTGCAAAGCGTCTCTGACGCGGCCCGTTGTAACCAAGGCGAAAACCTACAGCAAAACCTTCCCATAACATCCTGGAAACTCGCACATCCTCATATCCCTGCAATGCTTCTGACAAAGGACCTAACTTAACCGGAGTATGAGCCTTTGGGCCCAGACCCTTGAGGAGCCTTTCCCCCTCTGGAAGGCTGGGGATGTTGTGAGGTACTTGCAACATTGACTGCCGGGCGCACCCACTGCTGGCTGCTGGAGTTCCCCGCACCCCAACATTTGAACAAGGGATGTTTTCTACCACACTGGGAACACTCATGCCTGAAGCGACAGTATTCTCTGTTGCACGTGCCTTTATTGAAATCCCAGCAAGTACCGGTTCCAACCTGTGCTGATGAAGTACTCCCCACCCCACCCCGGGTGAGCTTCCCCAGAAAGGGCCGAGAAACTAAAGGTAATCCGCTAGCCGTAAAAATCGTTTTACCTCCAGCTGATGCACCCATCGTGTGTTGCCATAAATCCTTATCCAGCTCCCCCCACTTTGCTTCCGGATCCCAAGCCATGCGGGCTCGAAACTCCTCATCGTACTGAGCCCAAGCAAAGCCACTACCAGTAATTTGGGCTTTACGTATCACATCCATATATTTAAAAATAGCAACGCAGCGCTCTGGAAATTTTTCACAGTAAACGCTAGCATAAATAAAAAATGCTGCAGTCCAATTCTCAATATTCAAAGGAACTTTAGGGCCTCTAGCCAGCTCATATTCCTCCTCTTTAGATCCTTCTTTAGGTCGAACTTCCCTATGTAAAAGTTTCAAAATCTCAATATACTCGCCCTTCCAAATCCTTTCTTTAGTGGCCAGCATCAAATGTGCCCCCAACGGTTTCGTAACTCCCATGTAAGGCAGCTTCTTAATTTTCAATTCTTTACTATGCAGAGTTTCCTTACCAATTGTGACTTCGTCCGTGTTCACACCACTCTCCACCTTGGAACCTAAAGCTCCCTCATCCTCCCGTGTACCAACACCTTGATCTTTAACGTAACGACCTTTGTAAAGTTTACTCTCACGTGTTCCCCCTGCCTCTTCACCCCCTGTCCCCACAGACACCATTTTTGGTCTGGCCCGTGGTTCAAAAAGCTCACCTGGCTGTAACAAGGGGGCCTGACCAGGCACCGACCGCCATGGCGCAGGGTCAACGCTGTCCACCAGACGAGGAACCCTCACCGAGGGGCCGCGCTCTCCTCCAGGTCCAGACGCCGTAGCCACTCTAGGCGGAATCACTGGCGGCGCCTGAAAGAAACTACGAGAAGGATGCGAGAGCCCCCCCTGAACCTCCAGATCACGAAGTTCCCCTTACTCAGGACTTGCTTCATCGTAGTCCAGCACCAATGGCTCCTCCACCTGTGAAGGGCCTGCAGTAGACACTGCAGCACGGGCCTTACCGGGCCCTGTAGAACCAACCAGGGCCTTACCGGACCCTTCATAACCAAAATGAGCCTGACCAGACTCTTTCCACACACCAGCAGGAGGAGCCGACTGTCCACGTCGGTACTCCCCAACCCTTTGACGATCAAGTAGCGCATCTTCTGTCGTCCGCTCAATCTGTCGTGAAGGCCTAGAAGTTGGGGCCAGTGAGGTCGCGCCGGACCTGCGTGTACTGACCGCGCCGGGATCCACCGACCGTACGGAATGTGCCGCGCCAGGCTCCACCCTCCCTTCTACTCGGCGCCGCTGGGCCGCACTACGCCCTACCGAGTCTGCGGGTCCTGGAAAATCCATAACCTATGGAGAGAAAGATCGGACTGATGTGCCGGGACCCTGCAAAATACATACACCCTGAGAACGACTAAATTGCACCCTACCAGTCCCCAACGGCTGTGCAGAATCAAACAATCTACCCTGTGTACCATCCGTCCTACGCAACACCGGCGCAGTAGGAAAGGAATCAGGCACCTCATCAACACCGCTCCAGTCCAACATGGATTGTACAATAGACGCTGCAGGGCCCAAAACCTGAGTACCTCGAAATGCGTCACCAGCAGACAAAGGCACCCTGGCTTCAACAGACTGACTCCGAACAAGCGAAGGACGACCCTGTGAAACCCGAAGCCCCTGTGCAGGATGTTGCCTCGGCACAACCACACCAGCCTCCTCATGTGCCGTGCCCCGCAGCCCCTCCGACCAAGACCGAAAAGTATCCAAACCTCCCCAAGATCTAACATCGCTGTACGGACCTCTATCCCCAGAAGGTCGAACCAAAACTGGCCTGCTACACATAAAATCCACAAAAGCCTGCTCACCAGGAGCCCAAGAGCGGGAAGAGGGGGGCATAAGACCAGGTTCAACCTCCAAATTCTGCTGAGGAAAAACCTCCCACCCTCCCATCTGCGCCCACTCCCCTTCACCCACAGAAGCACTGTGAACCATAGACGCATCTCCCTTCGGAGAATCCTGAGGAGAGAGAAAAAAGGAGGGGACTGAAGGGGGGGGGGGGCACAGAAACCTCCAACTGTCCCGAAGAACCAAAATCAGCACGCATAACCCTGGAACTGGGGGGGGGGGGGGACCGAAACAGGAGCGGGGGTAGAAACCATAAAACTCTGCCCCTCCCCAGTCGTTCCACCTGTGCCCACCTGCTCTGAAAGCGCTAATGAAGGGGGGGGCGCTGACTAACCGCTGAAAACCCTGACCAGACTCCAAATCCAAAGCCAAGGCTGGCGTACGCACATGAACCGGCTGAAGGCTCCCACCTGCCTCAACCAGCTCCGCTCCAGACACCGGTAGGAACAACACAGAAGCGGAACGCTTCTTCGAACCACCCCGCTCCCCGTGCCAACCACGCTGCGCAGGAGCGGACGCGGCTCACGGCCTTAAAGCCGGAGCCACATGGGAAATCGGCGGAGCCAGAAAAGCCCCATCCAGCCCCACCTGACTCTCCACAACCCCCGGTCCAGGTGTAAGAACAGCCCCTTTCACTCACCCCATCCAGCTTCTGATGTTTCGGGGTCAAACACGCAGCGACCACCGCTGCCACACCAGCAGAAAGCCTGACGGGTAGGCCGCGATGGTCCCACCACGTCCCCCAACACAAGGTCAAGGCGGCCCGCTTCGCTAAGCAAACGAATTGCCTCCAGAACGCGATAGTCTTCAGCTGCCATAATCTCAGATAACAATTAACTACGCCACAAACACTTCAAACGAAAAACACTATAAACCCCGTCCACCAGGTCACCGAAATCTAAAATGGTGGCCAAGGGAGGAGTCCGGAGCAATATATAGAGGGAATTGGGCGCTACCAAAAAGAAGCCCAAATACAAAGAATGCGCACCGTGGTCTAGAATAAAACCCCGCCCCCACCCGACCCTCCCAAACTGCCCGGGGGGGTACCTCCCTGTGGTTGGCGGCCCCTCCCAACCCCCCCATATGCAGGCCCACACCAGACTAATATGCCCCCACACCTCTGTACATTTGAGACGCATTCTTCTGGCTCCTTTAGGCTCAAGCTGTGTGCAGATACAGCATTCACTGTCCCAGGTGTCCCAAGTGTCCCAAGTGACTGTCCCGTTCACCTTGTTCTATCTTGTGCTGGCCTATCAGCTCAGGTCTCGGTTTATGTGCACCACGGGCCGCCGCAACTCACTTTCCTCTCACCTCCGGGCTCACGCGCTGGTTCAGTGCATTCGGGGAATCCCTCTGGTGGACCCGCACCGTGCAGGAGCATTCCCGCTTGCCGAGTTGCAGGTGCTCTTGATCCCGTCGCACTGCTTACCGCATTAGCTGGTGTCGCTGTAAGAGCTCCAGGGCCAGGCATACGTTTACTACGATCACTATGTGGCACCAGGTACGTCGTCCACCAAGTAAGATCGCTCGTCAATCCTGTGCCAGCTCCTCCATTGATATTGATTGTATTCGTTTCAGAGTAGGGTATGTTGACCGTCTGCCTAGTCAATGTGCGCCACTGCCTGTAACTTCTGTTTGGCAGCACCAATTTGAAAATCGCCAGGTGCATCGAGTAGTGCTCAACAGCAGAGAGACAACTATCCCTCGCAGTCTAGATGTTGTCGAGGTTTATGCGAGGATAATGTCGGATTATTGATGGTGATTGGGAGAGCTGCCCTAACTTGAAGTCAGGCAAGCTCCGCCCCCATTTGCTTTGCATAATTAGGCCAGGATATAGCTTTCATGTTGTGGGACACCCCCGCGCCGCACGGCCACCAGCTGCTGCGTGTGTTTCCCTCTGCCTGCCTTCTGCCTCGCCGCCGGCCTCGCTGACGCCGTGGTCGCTCCCCTCTGGTTTTCCAGTTGTTTTGCCCTAAATTTGTGCTTGTCTGCCGTCTGTTCGTGTATTTAGCTGTTTTTCTTTGTTTTGCCCGTAATTTGTGCTTGTTTGTTTTTGCCGTCTGTTCGTGTATTTAGCTGTTTTTCTTTGTTTTGCCCGTAATTTGTGCCTGTTAACTTCATTGTATCCTCTGTGCCGTGTCCAGTTTCCTTCCTGATTGACCGCCTACATCGCCGCCCTCCGCTCTCGCTTCCCGCCACCGCCATTGGCCCCGCCCCTTTTCTCTTCTGTTCCCTCCCCGCTCCCGCCTCCCAGCTGCTCCGCCCACCCGCGCACTTCGCCTTAAATGGCGACCGTGCGAACGCGCAGCGGTCACGCGCAGCGGGCGTGCCGATTGTGCGCCGAAGGCGCGCCAAAGGTAAGCCCGTCTGCGCCCGTCCGCGACCGGATCGCGACCAGCGCCAGGACCCCTGGCCCCCGAAGACCCCGGCCGACCCACCTGACGTACTCCGCTGCCACCCTCATTGCACTCAACACCGGCCGACTCCCAGAATGCCATCAAGCCACTCCACGGCGCACCCACGGACCCTTCAGCTGCCACGCCTGCAAGTTCACCTGCATCCGGACCTGCCTCGCACCAGCACCCACCAAGTCGAACGCCAGCAGCACCCACCTCAAGTGCATCCTGCTCAACACCCGCTCCGTCCACAGACACGCCATCGAACTCTGGAACCTTCTAGACGCCACAGCCCCTGACGACGCCTTCCTCACGGAGACCTGGATGAACGCCTCTTCAGCTCCCGACATCGCCATCGCTATCCCAGAGGGCTACAAGATCGTCCGGAGGGACCGCAACGCCAACCAGATGGGAGGAGGCATCGCCATCATCCACAGGAACACCATCCGTCTCACGACCAGCACCGACAACACCCTGAACACCGCCGAACACCTGCATTTCCAGATCCACACCAGCCCGAACACCACCCTCAGAGGCACCCTGATCTACCGACCCCCGGGACCACGCACACAATTCAGCGAGGACATCGCCGACTTCGTCAGCCCGCATGCCCTCTACTCCGCTGACTACATCCTCCTAGGCGACCTCAACTTCCATCTGGAGAACAACAACGACCGCAACACCAGCACTCTGCTCGACAACCTCGCCAATCTTGGACTCAAGCAACTGGTGTCCACCCCCACCCACCTCGCCGGACACACACTGGACGCAGTCTTCTCCTCCAGCCCAGACATCGACTTCAGCCACGCCACAGAGCTTCAATGGACGGACCACAGCTGCGTCCACTTCACCTTCAAGAGAACGACGACCCACCGCCACCAGCAACAGGCCGCCCGCAGAAGCTGGAACAAGATCACAGCAGACCAGCTCGCCACCTCCCTGAGCCAGCACCCTCCTGCCAGCTCAGCGAACCCCAGCCAGGCCGCCGACAACCTCACGAAGTGGATCAGCAACTGCGCGGACGAACTCGCCCCGCTGAGGACCCCGCCCAGCAGACCCGGCAGCAAGAAAGCCCCGTGGTTCACCGACGAACTCAAGAGCTCCAAGAAGAACTGCAGACCCCTCGAGAAAGTCTGGAGAAGGGAACCTACACCGGACAACAGGACCTCCCTCAAGCTTGCCACCCGGAAGCACCACCAGCTGATCCGCGCCGCCAAGAAAACAGCATTCAAGGACCGGTTGGACAACAACGCACACAACTGCAAGGAGCTCTTCAACATCGTGAAAGAGCTCTCCAACCGCAGCGCAGGAAACAACGACATCACCCCATCGCAAGACCTCTGCAACTCCCTCGCTTCATACTTCCACAACAAGATCGCGGACATACACAACAGCTTCAACAACCAACCAACGCACACCATGACCGAACAACCACCCCCCACCACCACCCTCCACGCCTGGACCCCTATCAGCACCGAAGACACCATACGCACAATGAACTCCATCCACTCCGGATCACCGACCGACCCCTGCCCTCACCACGTCTTCAACAAGGCCGACGCTGTCATCGCACCCCACCTGCGGGACATCATCAACACCTCCTTCGACACCGCCACCTTCCCTGAGAGCTGGAAACACGCCGAACTCAGCGCTCTCCTCAAGAAACCAACAGCGGACCCCACTGAACTCAAGAACTACCGCCCCATCTCGCTCCTCCCGTTTCCAGCCAAAGTCATCGAGAAGACCGTCAACAAGCAGATGGCCGCCTTCCTCGAGACGAACGGATCCCTCGACCCCTCACAGTCAGGCTTCCGAGCCAATCACAGCACCGAGACCGCCCTCATCGCCGCCACCGATGACATCCGAGCCCTGATGGGCAATGGAGAAACAGCGGCCCTCATCCTCCTAGACCTCTCCGCGGCATTCGACACTGTCTGCCACCGCACCCTAGTACAGCGCCTCAGCAACGTCGGAATCCAGGACAAGGCGCTGGAATGGATCATCTCCTTCCTCGGCGGAAGAACACAGAGAGTCCGCCTACCACCGTACAAGTCAGAGGCCTCCGAAGTCATCTGCGGCGTCCCTCAAGGGTCATCTCTGAGCCCCACCCTCTTCAACGTCTACATGAGCCCCCTAGCGGCCATCGTACGCAAACACAACCTCAGCATAATCTCCTACGCCGACGACACCCAGCTGATCCTCTTCCTGACCAACGACCCCGCCTCCGCCAGAGCCAACCTGCACGAAGGGATGAAAGAGGTAGCCGAGTGGATGACGACCAGCCGCCTGAAACTGAACTCTGACAAGACGGAGGTCCTCATCCTGGGCTCTTCACCCTCCGCCTGGGACGACTCCTGGTGGCCTCCCGCCCTGGGCACCGCACCCAAACCGACAGACCATGCACGCAACCTGAGCTTCATCCTGGACTCCTCCCTCTCCATGACCAGGCAAGTCAACAACGTCTCCTCGGCGTGCTTCAACATCCTATGCATGCTACGAAAGATCTTCTGGTGGATCCCCTCCGAGACCAGGAAGACCGTCACCCAGGCCCTCGTCACCAGTCGACTGGACTACGGCAACGCCCTCTACGCCAGTACCACCGCCAAGCTCCAGAAGAGACTCCAGCGGATCCAGAACGCCTCAGCCAGACTCATCCTCGACATTCCACGAACCAGCCACATCACCGGACATCTGAGAGACCTCCACTGGCTCCCCGTCAACAAAAGAATCACCTTCCGCCTCCTCACCCACGCACACAAAGCCCTACACGACCAGGGTCCGAGCTACCTCAACAGCCGAATCAACTTCTACGCTCCCAATCGCCACCTCCGATCAGCCAACCACGCCCTCGCCGCCGTCCCCCGCATCCGAAGAGCGACTACGGGAGGAAGGTCCTTCTCCTACCTGGCCGCCAAGACCTGGAACTCCCTCCCGACCGACCTGCGCCTGACCCAAGACCACCTCGCCTTCAGGAAGAAGCTGAAGACCTGGCTGTTCGAGCAGTAGCGGCACCCCCCCCCCAGCGCCTTGAGACCCTACGGGTAGTTAGCGCGCTATATAAGTGTCACTGATTGATTGATTGATTGATTGGTTGTCCAATTACATGCAATCCTTAATAACTGCTTTGAAAAAACTGTTCAAGTGTTGCCCAAATTGACACCCACAACAGAAAGGGTCAATGTTTTATAAAATCACTGATATAGGGTAAGCCAATTTCAGAACGGCAGATGGAGTTAGGACATGATTTCGGTACGGCCAATAGGTGATGTACAAAATTGTTCCCAACCTTCTGGAGGGGCTTTTGATTTGCAAAATGGCCGACCGGGGCCTCATGTGTATCCACAGAGATGCATTTAGATTTATACATCACGATCATTGCCTTGAATGGCTTAGCAGGTTACAAATCTAAGAGGCATATTATCAAGAAAGGGCCTTACATTAGCACCGCTTTTATCGGCAGGAAACTGCCGATAAAGCGGCGATAATGGGCTTGATAATATGCTTTATGAATTCCAATCGAAGCCTATGTTAGAAGTGAAGACATCTAACATGGGCTTCGATTGGAATTCATAGAGCATATTATCAAGCCCATTATCGCAGCTTTATCGGCAGTTTCCTGCCGATAAAAGCGGCGATAATGTAACGCTAAATTTCTAAATACGGCCTCACTTGAGCTCAGTTGTTGTTGAGTTCTAATAGCAGGCAAGTGCCTCCAATGTAGGGATGAAGTGAATGATTAACCCAGATATGAACACTCTATAGTGAGTCCAGATACTGGTTGCATTTGGACCATATGTCATAACTTAAGATTTGGTTACATAAATATTCATGTTTAAATGGTACATGAAGAGAGTGAAGGCATCCAACAAAGACTGGGGTCCGTTAGTTGTCTCAGAAAGGCGCACAGCATCATCTACATACCATAATTCTGGCACTGAGGGACTTCCCAACCATGACAATCTTTTCCTTGGCTAATAAAGAACTCTCCCAGGCAGGCCAATAAACTATAACAGCTGAATTGCTATGGTTTTGTGTGAATACATTCAGAACCTATAACATCCATGTAACTTTTGTTTTTTTTGTGAATATATATTAACATGTGAGTTAAATAAAGATGATTTACTAAAGATTTGAATAATAAAACATTTTAATGCGGATCAAACTTTCATTATTGACTGAAAATAGATTACTGATTGTGATTATAATTTATGTGGTGTACAGCTCCTGATCTTCTCGAAAATAACTACAAAGATCCTTTTCCTCAATAAGAGTGGGAATTGGTCCGAATTATAGTAAACTGTGATGTTGATTTCTCCCCTCCAGCAGTAGTCACCTTAAGTACTCTGTTTTGGAAAACCTCTAACCTCAAACTTAAACTGAAAGCACTACTTCACCATCATTATCATAAAAGTATTTATTCGGCTGTAGAAAAGCCGTAAAAGTACAACAAAACATACAATTGATCCATTAAAGTAAATGCAGGTAAAACAATGATGAAATGATAACACTCAGTTAATCAGGAACAAACAAAAAATTGCATTTCCATAACATTTCAGAAATTTCAACGGTAGACAAATTAAAATATTTACTACCATATATACATTTTCTGAGAAGAGCTCTATATATTCACTAAGCACACCAAAGGTTATAGGGACGTTCAATAGGGTGCCACATGGCTCTCCTCCTGATCTGATTTCTGCCGCAGGGACCCCTTCCCGGGGCCCGGCCATCTGGGGACCCAGTGTGCAATGGGACCAAGAGGGGAGCCTCAAGGCTGACGCAATCCCAGCCAGCTCCCTGCCTCGTGCGTTACGACAGCTACAGCGTCGACACCCTTTTTCAGTGATGCGACGACATCGGCTGCGGCGGCGACACGCTTTTTATTCGTGAGTTGGGCTTCCAGCTCCTTGCGACAAACAGCCCCTCAGAAAGCCCAACACAACTGCAGGTACTTCCAAAGAACTCTTGGGGAGCTGGTGGTTGAAGTCTGTTTTTCCTGAGACTTCAGCAGGAGGCAAGCTCTTTCTCAAGCCCTTGGAGATCCTTCACAAGTTGATGAAAATATGCACAAAGTTTCTCTCTCCTCTCTTTGGCAATTAGGCAACCACTGCAGGCCAATCCCCCAAGCAGCACTTCAGCTGAGGGATAGTCTCTCCTCAGTCTCTCTGGTTCCTCTCCTCAGAAAAGGTTTCTTCTTGTTTCCCAAAAGTGATCTAATTCTCTGGGGTCTGGATCCCCCTTTTTATACACAGTTTATCTTTGTTCTCTGAAGGCAGAGGGGCCTTTGCCTAGTCCAAACCAATTCTGGTCAGTTCTGGAGCACTCTGTTTACTTGTCTCCTTATTTCCTTTCACAGTGCAGGCCAGAGACATCAGACACACCACAGGAGGTACAGCCAGCATTGTGGAGGGAAGGCACAGCCCTATTTAGGTCCCAGGTGCAACCATCTACATGCAGATCTCTCTATTCAGCCCTATGCTGACTCACCATGTCTCCTGGAATACCCCAGCTCCTGTCACTCACACTCCAGACAAGTAATACACAACCTAGCAGAGACAGGCTTGGATGGTTAGACAAGAAAATACCTACTTTCTGAAAGTGGTATTTTCAAACACAGAATGTTAAAACCAACTTCAGTAAAAGATGTATTTTTTCATTCTGAGTTCAGGCATACTAAACTCGAATTTCTACCTATTTCCCTGAGTCAGTTAGGATTACAAGATGTAATAATCAAACTACCCATTCTGGCCTATGGGGAACAAGTAGCCTTGTAATTGTGAAAAACGGAAATGGGTGTAATTCACTATCAGGACATGCCACACACATCAGGGCATGTCCTACCTTTTACATACAATGCACCCTGTCCTTGGGCCTTTCATGGGGGTGACTAATATGCAGAAAAGGGAAGGTTTAGGGTCTGGCAAGCGGGTGCACTTGTCAATCAACATGGCAGTACCAGACTGCACACAGGCTCTTTTGTGGCTGGCACAACCAGTGCTGCAAGCCCACCAGCAGCATTTGATTTACAATCCTGGGCACACGCAGTGCACTGTACTAGGGTCTGACAAGTAAACCAAACCAGCCAATCCTGGAGTCACTAATCCATACATCAATTTACCATAGGGAGAGCATATGCACTTTAGCACTGATCAGCAGCAGTAAAGTGCCCAGAATCATAAAACAGCCAACAACAGGTCAGAAAAAATACAGGAGGAAGGCAAAAAAATCCGGGATGACCCTGCAAAAAGGGCCAAGTCCAACTCAACCTACTAGTTCTTTTGAGCTGGGCATATGTTGCCTTACATTGTGGCATTGTAGTTCAGGCTGACGTTATTCACATCACTGCTATTTATGAAGTAGTAATGCTGTAATCTTTCTGGACTTCAATTCAAATGATGCATGTTAGTGTGGCATGTGTCTAAGGTGATTGTACTACAGAATGTCGATCCAGAGAATATCATCATATAAGAATATTGAGGACATAATATCAATGGATAAAATATCTAAAGGTAAGTGAATATAGGAAAGTGTAGAGTTACTAATCCTAGCTCCATCATCTACATACCTTGGCGATATATGTACGGTGTAGGTGCATGTAAGTGGAGGGAAGGAACAGAAAATCTAGACATACTTACCTGTCAATATTCAGGGTGCACTAGTTTAGGAAGAATGGGGCCCCTGCCTAATAGGATGAACCCTGGCAAGGAAACAGCATGTGGGGGTAAAAGGAGAGCAAATGTGCACCGGGTTATGTGCCTGGTTGAAAAAGGGGAGAGAAAACTAACCTACTAATGACTAGAAACACTCTAGTGCTAATGTATTATGATATTTTATTTTTATAACTTCTTTTTTTCATGGCAATTATTTTTCTTAATTCATTATAAATACATTTTACTATATATAAAAAAGACAATACATGTGCAATCGGTGAAATGATAAACAATTGAATCAATTAGTATACAAAAATATACAGAAGTGCATTCCTTTTCAACGCGTTTCGGCGTGAGCCTTCTTCAGGAAGTCTGTTTTCATGCACCAATATTTTAATCTACTGGCGGATGGAGCACGAACGATAGCTTGCAATCTGGATTGTAATCTGGGAATCAGTCCACCCACTGGTTTATGGATGCAGGGTAAGTATTCTGAGGATGGTCTGTAAATTTGCAGTCGATAAATTCTCCTAGGTTCTTCGGTTACATTGGTAAATAACGTGATATTCACTCCATTCGGAATAACTGTCTAGGAATGTATGGTAGACCAATCAGAGGGTGCCGAATTTATAAGGGGGAGGTGTAAGCCTTCATGATTCCAATGGGGACTCCATCGATATTTCTGGAAATCCGTCCGTCACTCGTTCAACCATCCGCCGGTTCCAGGGTGCGCACCTTTTAAGGCTGTATCTTGACTTTACTGCATTATCAGTACTGTTACGACTGAATTAAGCCATTGCTTGGTAGAACCACTTTCAGTCTCTGTGCCACTGTTAGCATTCTGGGTATAACCTCACCTTAAAAATGTGCGTGCTCATTTTACCTTCTATGCTACACAGAGGACATTTGAGAACACAAACAAAGGCACAGTGTAGTAAACTAGGTTATTAGCAGGTGGGAATGTTCACCTTCAGCTAGTAATAATACCACAATCACTAGTAGGTCCAGTCAAGTCTTGTCTCAGTAAATGAATCCTTGCTTAACCCTTTGTAGCTTAACAGACAGGCAGTCAGGTTTAACTTAGGAGACAGGTATTTGTAAAGCTTTTAATACCACCAAATCATGAAATAAGCAAAAGACACGACACAATAAAATTCCAACACTAATTTATACAAATAGGCAATATTTTACCTATAAATTGAACCAGAGAGATTAATTAATAAATAATAAATCAATAAATTGTGCATTCTAGTCCTAAAAAGCATGAAGCGCCACTCGTGGCTAGCTGGCCGTGCAGGACCGGGACAAAGAAAACGTTTTAGGCCAACCGCAATGGAGTACAGGTCGAATAGGTTGAGAGCTAGGTCCTGGTCAAAAGTTTACCTTTGGACTTGGACTTTTTCTTAGAGCTTTTCTCTCAATGACGAGTACTCTGGCTCATCTGATCCACGTTCCATTTGGCAATGGTGGCCTGCTGCAGCGTAATGCCTCGATGAGCCTCTGAAAGTCTTTATCCTCAACGTTGATGGCAAAGAGCTCTGGAGCTTTCAGAGGGACAAACCACTGTGGTCAGGCCAATTAGCAGTCAACGACAACAGCTTGACTCTCGATTGCAAGTTGATCTCCTCCTGAAGCTTTTCTGCAAAGCATTGCTGAAAGTATCCAAACATTGCGTTCTTTCAGTTTTTGGTTCCTTTCTGTAAAACAAGGGTCCAATAGCACCAGCCAATGGTTCAGAGACTCTTGATTGCCTCTTCAGGGCTAGGACTCAATTTCCCACAATGCACCTGGACAGTCCAGGAAAACTCCAGTTGGAACTGATGAGATGGAGTGTCTTCTCTTTGGCTTGGCAGGTGACTTCGTCCAGCTCTGTTGTGCCTGTTGCTGATAAGGGTGTCCACTCCTTCTCCTTTGAGTCAGGCGCAGTCCTTTCTTTATGAAGGCCTGTGAGTGCAGCAGGTGCAGTCCTTCTGAGTGCAAGCCTTCTGTAGTGCAGTCAAAGGGTCTAGCAGTGCAGTCCTTCTTCTGATGTTTTAGGCAGTGATCTGAGAAGCTTGTGTAGCTCTCCCATATTTATCCTTGTTTCTGGGCTGGCAGGATACCCCAACCAATACATCCCTCTGCTATGACCACTTCCTGCCAGGTACAGCATATTTTTGACCCGGAATGCACTGGTCTCCCAAAAATCTAAATCTTTTGTGTGTGTCTGTGTAACCCAACCCAGAAGGGTGCCTAACATCTTAATATGCTCTCTTATCAGCACCTCTCCTAATCTAATTGGGGGGGTCTCCGATCTGGCTGTGGAGCAAGCAAGGGGGCTGACCTGGGTCTCATGACATCTGTTCTCCTCCCTTTGAAGTTCAGCTTATGTCCACAGACTCCTTCCTCTCCAGGAATCAAATCTCCTCCCACCAAATAGATGTGTTGTTGCAACCCAGAACTCTTCACGCCTACTCAGGAAGCAGTTTGGCTGTGGCTATCAAAGCCTGACCAATTAGAAAATGATGCAACAGTCCTGCTTTAGGTAAGTTCAGGATAGTAAGTTCTAAAACTACTTTCCTGAAATAGTTATAATAAAACCAACCTCGGCAAGTTGTTGGATTTATTGTAACATTTTTTTGTTACTTTGAATGATATGTCTAGCTAGTTCCAATGAAAAATTAGTCATTGTTAAGTTTATTTAAGCCTTCCCATGTTAGCCTATGGGGCTAGCAGCACTACAATAGGGAAAAATGGCTTTGGCTGCTTTTCCTTACCAGGGCATTTAACACATATTTTATATTGTCCCTGCTTTTTACAATGCTCTCTAGAAAGGGGTGAGAGAACACTGCTTCACCTCCCAGCACAGTTCGACCATTAGCATTATGGTAAATGCATGTGTTATGTTATGTTATGTTACAATATCTTCCATAGCGCACAACTCACCCTGGGGCATCTGGGCGCTGTCTAGAAAATATACCTAAGAGCTGAAGGCAGGTCTGCGGCACTTTAAAACAGAAAAGCTTTTAGTTGTTTTCTGAAGGTGCTGTAGATTGTTGTTTCCCGCAGTGCTTTGGGCAAACTATTCTAATTGATTGGGGCGAGATACAAAAAGGCTTTACCCCCTGTGCGGTTCAAGCGTATACGAGGCACCTGTAGGAGTCCTAATGTACCAGATCTCAGACTTCTACAAGGTACACGTTTTACCAATTTCTTTTGTAGATAGTAAGGGCCTCTACCTTTTAGAGCATTAAAAGAAAGGCAGCAGATTTTGAAAAAAGATCTCTTCCTCACTGGCATCCAATGCAGTTCTCTCAGTAAGGGGTCTGAAGGGGAACCAGCTGGCTGGTTTAAGATAATTTTGGCCGCTGTGATTCCCGATATTGGCTTAGTTGCCTGTTATTATTATTATTATTAATAACATTTGTTAAGCGCATGGTTGCACAGAGAACAGTGCGTCCCCGCGCTGAAAATCCCAATAATCATCCCATCAGCCAAACTAAGAGGGAAAGCACAAGGCCCTGCAGAAAACTAAACTAATTAGCTTTGGGGAAAAGAAAGGTTTTAAGCTTCTGTCTGAACCTTGCTTCAGACGGTTTCATCCTCCATTCGATGGGCAGGTCATTCCAGTCCTTACTGGCCAAAAATCTGAACGACCGATCTCCCATCCTAGCTCTATGGATCCGAGGAACCACTAATAGCATGTTACCCATCGACCTAAGATGGCGGGAGGGACGATAGATAGAAAGCAACTCCTGGAGATATAAAGGTGCCTTTTTGTGAGCTACGCGATGGGTAATACACATAGTTTTAAATGTTATGCGTTCCTTGATAGGAAGCCAATGTAGGCAACGCAGAGCATGCTTCCCAGAAGCCCTCCTTGGGAGGTTCAAGACAAGCCTAGCAGCAGCGTTCTGGACGCGTTGCAACTGCATTAGGCCTTTTTTACTGAGTCCACATAGGAGGGAATTCCCATAATCCAAATGGGAGGTGACTAATGCGTGAACCATCGTTTTCCTGGTGTTGGGAGGCAGTAGGTCAAGGATCTTTCTCAAGACCTTCAGGATGCCATAGCATTTGCCAGCAACATTGTTAACATGCTTAGTGTAGTCAAGATTAGATTCCAGGTATATACCCAGGTTTTTGACTGTGTCCACTGGGGCAGGGACAGAGCCCAGTTCGGCAGGCCACCAGGCGGATGTCCAGATAGAGGGACAAGAACCCACGATAAGAACCTCTGTCTTGTTACCATTAAGGCGGAGGTAGTTCTGTTTCATCCACCCATCAAGTGCCACCAAACAGGTCGAAAATTTCTCAGCATCCACAACTGGATCACGGGACAGATTGATCACCAGTTGAGTATCGTCTGCAAATGAGACAATATCAACACCATACGACTCTACCAGTTTGGCAAGGGGTTCCATGTACAGATTAAATAATGTAGGGCTCAAAATCAAGCCCTGTGGAACCCCTTGTCTAAGACATCTTATACTGGATTTACATGGAGGGCAAAGCACTTGAAATCTCCTATCCCTGAGGAAGGAGACCAACCACTTATGAGCAGGACCAATTATTCCCTTCTCACTTAGACGACCAAGTAACACGGAGTGTGATACGGTGTCAAACGCCGCACTTAAGTCCAATAGGACCAGTGCGGCCGTGTGACCCTCATCAGACCTACTCCGCAGCAGTTCTGTTGATCGAAGAAGGGCGGTCTCCGTCGAATGTTTGGCCCTGAAACCCGATTGAGACACGTGGAGGAGTTTATTTTCCTCTGCAAAGCTCACCAACTGTTGGTTAACCAGTTTCTCTACTATCTTCGCACAATAGGGAAGGAGGGAGATTGGTCTTAAATTATCCAGTTGCGTCATACTAATGTGGGCTTTCTTTTTTATCGGGACAACTTGTGCCAATTTCCAGCTGTCTGGAACCAAGCATTCATGGAAGGATAGTGAGGCCATATTACCTATGTGCTCCGTAACCTGGGTAAGGTGATTGCGAAGAATCCTCGCAGGGACCGCATCCAGGGGGGAGCCGGAGTGGATATCCAATAAAATACTAGTTAGCTCCTCTGCTCGGGGGACCACAAATTCCCCAAGATTATTCATTGCCTGATTTACGCGACTGTGATCTGGTGAGCTTGTGGGTTCTGAGTTTGACTGAAAAGAAGCATAGATCTTTTCTACCTTCCCCACAAAAAAGTCCGCAATCTCGTTGCATAACTCTGTCGATGGGGGGACTTCTGCTGAACTCACTAGAGGGGCGGATAGTTCCTTCAAGATCATAAAAAGCTCTTTAGATGAATTCTCCGAACCGTCAATCCTCCTGTGATAATAATCTCTTTTTGCTTTCCTAATCTGACAGTGATATGACCTTAATTCATTTTTATAGACTTCACGTAGTGAGGGGGCATATTCCACTCTCCACCTACGCTCCAAAGTCTTACATTTGGTTTTAGCGGCACGCAACTCGGTAGTAAACCATGGAGCGGATTTCGTGCTCCGTGCCATTGCTTTTAGAGTCCAGGGGGCGACTTTATCGAGTGCACTCCCAACCCAGTCATCATACCTCCTGCATGCCTCAGCCAAATTTTCACTGAGCTTAGGGGGGTCCTGTTCTAGGGTTTGACTGAAGACATCGTGACTAAATTTCCTCCAGTCCCTGCGCTTCACTGCGACAGGTTTCTGCAAAGGCACCCTTTTGGGCTGTCTTCTGATTTTAAGAGGGATCAAATAGTGATCCGACCACAGAATCTTAATCGGGGCAGATACGCTAATATCTTCCCAATTTACAAAGATTGGGTCCAACAGGTGCCCCGCTTGATGCGTGGCTCTCTTATCAGCCAGAACAAACATCAAAGCTCTAAGGGAATTGATCAGGGACACCGCCTCACGGCAATTAACATCATCCAAGTGCACATTGAGGTCTCCTACAATCATGAACTTATTGTGGCGTAAAGCAGAAAGCGTTATGGCCTCCAGGAGACTCTCAATGAACGAGTTAGCCATACCAGGAGGGCGATAAATAAGAAGACCCTTAATGGTACAGTTCGGGCCAGCCGAAATGGAAAATAACCCAGCTTCACAATTGTTAATGGCAGCCGGTTCAAGTGAACATGTCAATTCAATTTTATGGATAATAGCTATCCCCCCCCCCCTCTGGATCCCCCTATTAATTTGGAGAATATTATAACCAGAGTGGAGGGCCTCTCTAATATCAGGGAGGGATTGCTCATCCAGCCAGGTTTCTGTCAAGAAGACCAGGTCAGGGTCATCATCCATCAGCATATCATAAATGTTCAAGCTGTGACATTTCAGTGATCGACAGTTTAATAGAAAGGCAGAGATTTCATTACCTTCCCTACCCATCTCATGGTCTCTGTGGATTATGTAGCCACAACTCTCACACTTGGAGGGCCATTGCTCCACATGCATCGTATGCAAGCATTCCGGTAGAGGTACCATGCGCAGATGTAGTAGCACCTGCCTCGTATAGGTTACCATCCCACACCGGTCTGTGATGTTCTGACCAGGGGGACGGGCCCCGGGCCGCGTATGGTCACGGACGGGCGCAGACGGGCTTGCCTTTGGCGCGCCTTTGGCGCGCCGCCGGTGCGCCCGCTGCGCCCGTCCGCTGCGCGGCCGAGATGACTGATTACATTTATGCATGATGATGGGGGAGTTTGAGGAGGGCGCAGAGCGTCCAACAACTGGAGCGCGTCCGTTTCCTCCCCTCAAGATGGCGTCTGAGGGGTGTGTAATTCCGGTGGCAGCCCCTAGATCGGCTGCACCGAGAATGTAAGAAAGTGCCTCAGGTCGTTGGCGCGATGTAGATCTCGCCCAACGTGCATGCAAGAAGAGTTAAGACACACCATTAAAATATTTACACTTTTAAAAAAATAATGTGCAGTGCTTCGTAATCAGACCAAGTAATTAAGGCGCTCTTAAAGTAAGCTGTGTATCCCCCGGCTTTTCGCCTCAGGGGTAGATTTCAGGGAAAATCACCGGAATGCTATTTCCTGTCCCTTAAATACGCTGGGAGGGCGCAGAGCGTCCAACAACTGGAGCGCGTCCGTTTCCTCCCCTCAAGATGGCGTCTGAGGGGTGTGTAATTCCGGTGGCAGCCCCTAGATCGGCTGCACCGAGAATGTAAGAAAGTGCCTCAGGTCGTTGGCGCGATGTAGATCTCGCCCAACGTGCATGCAACTGTTTATTATGCTTTCCAACAGCTTAGCCAGTAGTGTAGCAGGGAAACTTGGCGATAGTTGCCAAGAGCTTGAGGGTTTTTTCAGTATTGGGCATACAAACACTTCCTTCCAGATTGTTGGTATGATGCCTGATAAAATAGACTGATTAAAAATATTGCGGATGTCTGGGGCACAGCTAGTGGCTAGAAGAGCCATGGTTTTAGGAGGACAGAGGTCTTGGGTTGAGTCCGATTTGGCAGTGGGCAATGCATTGGGCACCTCTTCCAACGTGGTTAGTTCGAAGCAATCGAGGGTGCAATCAACCAGTTTTGCTGGTCCCTTGGAGCAGCCAGGAGGTTTCAGATTCACCGTGACGGTGGATGGGAAATTGGAATAAATATTGGATATTTTTTCCTGAAAGTAAATTGCTAAGGAGTTACAAAATTCTTGTGTTTCCACAGGGGATTGTCTACACACTTGAGGTGATACAAAGCCCCTTACTATGGCAAGGAGAGCTTTTGGGGAGTTACTGGCATGCTCAATTTGATTCAAAATGAAAGAAAGTCGGCTGACTTTAGACTAAGATGATACCTGGACAATTCTTGTTTATATTTTTGCCTATTCTGGGAGTCCTTAGTTGCTCGCCAGAGTCTCTTGAATTTATTACAATTTGATTTTTCAGATCTTAGCTCAGAAGTATACCACGGAGCTGATATCGGCCTTTGGGGAAGGCCTTTTCTTAGTTTTTTGGGCGATAACAGATTCCAGCACTTTTACAAATGCAGTATTAAAAGATTCCAGCATTGTGGAGACTTCCGTGTCCTTCTTTAGTGATTCCAGGTAGAACAGCTCATCGAAGGCTTTTAGAGAAAGGTTTCGCCATGGTCTATGCGCCTTTTGTTTGCGCCCGGGCAAGCTGGTTTAAGTTCTTAGAACATGGAATTTGGATAGAGAACTTAATCATAGAGTGATCCGTCCATGTGAGGGTGTCCGGAAGATTACAGAGAAAATTGTCTATGTTGGAAAAAATTAGATCCAATACAGGACGAGCCACGTGTGTTGGACCTCTATCTCTTTGGGTAAGTCCAATTAGCTCTAGGCTAGAAAGAAGTTTATTCACATCATGGTTTGTGTGTATTTCACCATGAAAGGTGAAGTCTCCCAACAGAAGAATTATTTGAGCCGAGTGCATGGATGGCAATATATTCTATTAACTTGTCGGTGAAGTTGGCTCTTGGTCCTGGAGGCCAATATATTAGTGCACCATTCGAGCTGTCTGTGGGAGATGAGGTGACCCTAAAAATTCCCATTTCTATACTATCGTTCATTAAAGTAGAGATCCAGTTCATAGTAAGATGGTTTTTAAAAGCTATGGCTATACCGCCCCCCGTTTTTCCCTCCCTATCAAAGAGTAAACATTTGTAGTTCTCTGGAATAGCCAAGTTAATAACTGGATAATTTGAAGGATTCAGCCAAGTTTCCGTGAAAAAACATATTTCAGGGGAATGGGAGGTGATCAGATTCCATATTTCGAAAGGGTGTTTTACTAGGGAGCGCACATTACGTAATATACTTTTTAGGCCGGCCTCTTATCGGTCTGCTCTCTGCCTAGGTGTTAGTGTATTCGCTACCATCAGGTCCCTTTGAAATGTACAGTGTCTGCAGGCTACTGGGCCTTCCAGCACACTAGGGAACTTCTGCGTACAACGTAGGTTTGCTCGGCTATTGGCTTGTTCGTGGGCTCTAATAGTGAGCAGATTTTCCGCCGAGTATGAAATGAGCATTGGAATTGTGGATTTTACCTTAATTTGGGCAGGGTCCATGGCCTATGGGCCTGGATGGGCACGGACGGGCACAGACGGGCTTGCCTTTGGCGCGTGTGCATTGACGCCTTCATTTATGTGGTCCGCTGGTGCGCTAAACAACTATCCCGCAACCCTTTGTTACCCCCAAGATGGCTGTTCGCTCCAGCAGCTGTCTCTTGGGTCGTACAGTCCTCACCGCGCTCGGTGCTTCTATCGGCTGAGTTCTGGTGAGTACAATTACCTTTTTGTTGCAATGTTAGGTTAGCAGAAAGAACGTTTTAAAAATACTGCAGAAATAACAACAGTGCAGATTTAAAAGTACCGCTCCCGGCTTTAGGAGGTTCTAGTCGGGCGCCTGCGCCGTAGTGCCTTCTTTTATGTGGTCGGCTGGGGTGCTAAACAACTATCCCGCAACCCTTCGTTACCCCCAAGATGGCTGCTCGCTCCACTAGCTGCCTCTGGGGTGGTACAGTCCTCACTGCGCTCAGCGCCTCAATCTTCTGGGTTCTGGTGAGTAGAATTACCTTTTTGTTGCAATGTTAGGTTAGCAGAAAGAACGTTTTAAAAATAGTGCAGAAATAACAACAGTGCAGATGTAAAAGTACCGCTCCCGGCTTTCCGCCTCAGGAGGTTCTAGTCGCGCACCTGCGCCATAGCGCCTTCTTTTATGTGGTCCGCTGGGGTGCTAAACAACTATCCCGCAACCCTTTGTTACCCCCAAGATGGCTGCTCACTCCAGCAGCTGCCTTTGGGGCCGTACAGTCCTCACTGCACTCAGTGCCTCAATTGTCTGGGTTATGGTGAGTAGAATTACCTTTTTGTTGCGATGTAAGGTTAGCAGAAAGAACGTTTTAAAAATAGTGCAGAAATACCAACAGTGCAGATTTAAAAGTACCGCTCTCGTCTTTCTGCCTCAGAAGGTTCTACCCACCCTCCTCCTGTAATAAAAAGATAGTTTTGGACTTTGGAACATAGTTTTATTTTAAAAACAGCCTGCGAAGCAGGCCTGGCTTTAAAATGATACCAGAACCCATAGCTGAGCACACTTAAGCGCATTAAGACCACTGGGGTCTCTAAACCTACATGCCCTATCATATACTAGGGATTTACATGTAGGTTGTCTTGGCCACTAATTACTGTATGCCTTTAGGGAACAGAGCCTGGCCCTGGGCCTGGTTAGCAGAGCCTACAGCACTTTCAGAGTCTGTACCACCAACATCAGTCAAAAAAGATGGGGTGATCAGGGCAAAAAGGATGACTTTCCTGTACAGTTGTGTCTTAAATATCACCCTATGGCAGGAGTATTCAAACTGGGGTGTGGGCCTCAAGTGATCCAGGGGGCATTGGGGGGTTTTAGGCTCTGGCTCAATGAAGCATTATACTGTTAATAGTGCTTTGTTTCAAGCTGAAAAAAATTAGCAGCAGTAACCTGCTCTGTATATGGGCCATCACTAACTTGTCATTTAAATCCTAGCTGGACGTATGTGTCAAAATGGAGAGACTCCAAATGTTCTTAAGAACCCCCACTTCAAATTATCAAACTGTGGATACTTGAACACAATAGTAAGGCCTGCCTGAACAGAATATTATGTTTTAGTATTCATGTAGTTGATTGCATTTTTAAAACGGTCACAGAACAAACAGGTAGATTCATGAAAGAAAAATCGTCTCGCAAAGGGCCAGATTCTGCGAATCTGGCCCTTTGCGAGCAAAATTTTTGCATTTGGGATTCATCATCCCAATGCAAAAATCGGTAATTGCAAAATCGCATATTTGCGAGGAATTGCATTTAAGGAATCTCTATTTGAGATTTCTTAAATGCAATTCATTAACCATTTTTGATTTGCGAATTTGCAATTTCTGGCCGCTATTTACTGCGAGGTCAAACCTCGTGGTAAATAGCGAAAACCTATAAAAATGCATTTAAATGCATTTTTCTAAGTTGCAAGTTACACACACACATGTCCTTTGGACATGTGCGTGCTCAACACCAATGTAGATAACATTTCAGGGGTGCTACAGGGTGTCCTTTGGACACCCCTGGCACCCTTGAAATCGCATCCTTATTTGCGATTAGCAAATTGCTAATCGCAAATAAGGAATAACTCCCCATTCATTCCTATGGGCCTTAGGCCCATAGGAATGAATGGGGAGTTATTCCTTATTTGCGATTAGCAATTTGCTAATCGCAAATAAGGAATGTGTAGGAATCGCAATTTATTTAGCGATTCCTACATGAATCCCGTTTTGCAAGTCCTTAATAGCGATTCCTTAATAGTGGCTATTAAGGACTCGCAAAACGGCACTATGATGAATCTAGCTGTTAATTGCAAAGTTTAAATAGGACATGACATATTTAAACATTGCTATTTTAATAGAGTAGTTGTGAAAAATTCGGATGGTGTTCTGATGATCCTTTTTTCACAGTAGGGGGCGCGGCATTAAGACGTTTGAAGACCACTGCCCCTTGGCAATATGAAGTCGTTGCCTTTCATTTTTGGAGCAAAGGGAAATGAATACTGGTTGCTGCATTTCCACATCAGTTGCTTTCTCCCGATAAGTACTTATTATTTTAAGTTCAAATCCCTGCCCGTCCCGCTCAACTCTTTATCTCTTCATCATAGATTGCATCTTTGGGGGGTACACGCAGCGAGGGGGTAGGGCGGGGGGGGGGGGGGGGCGTGGGGGGTTTGCAGGAGAGAGATGCGGGCTTTGAGGGCCATTGGCCTTGTAGTACAGACAGCTGTCTTGAAGTGCATGCAGTATAAAGAGTTGTTAGATCTCTTTATGAACTTTGAAGCGAGCAGTTTGAGAGCGAACATATTTTTTACCGAGGACAAGAGAAGTACATTCCTCTACATTAATGAATACCTTTGTGGTAGTAACCTTGTCGGTGATGAATCATGTCTGTAAAAGGCAAGGTAAGAGATTTTAGCGGCTCTGTAATACCAAAACCCATCGTGTCAGGAACGCTTTCGGATTTCAATTTGATTGCATCCTCCTGTTGAGGCAGCTTTGAAATGATCAGTAAATGGCATCCCGTGCTGCTGCAGCCTAATCGAGCATCTCTGGCGACTTTTACTTGTCTGATCACACAAAAATGTCAACTGAATGATAAAGTGTTTGAGCTGCAGGGAGTTCAGTGATGGAACTGGGAGTAGTTAAACGCTTCATTATGGTCCTTGTGGTTGCTAAGGCCAACAAAATGTTGGCCCATCTGAAAAGATAACGTGCATCTTATTTTAATGAGGATTTTTCAGCAATGTGACTAGCAATAGTGATGAATATGTGTGCGTTATTTACTTGTTTTACTCTCATTGGAGTTAGTGGTTCAAGTCTGCGTTTTTCGTGTTTACCGTCTGGGTGACGTCACTGATTGATCGAAGGTTATAAAGTAGCATTTCTGATATTTTTTTTTACTAGAGTTTGATCCATAATTTATCAGTGACAACGAGGGTGGGGTGAGACTCCTGTGTCTTACAATCAGGACTGGCAAAGTTAACATGAGACAAAATTATTGTTTTCGGGTTTCAAATATCTATGAATGTCTTCAGATCAGTTGAGTTTTTTTTACATCTTCTTTTGTTTCCACTTTGTGTTGTTAGTGTAAGAGTCTGGAGTATCAGTTAGAGGGGGTGAGAACAATAATAATCACTATCCTTGTCAGGGTGAACCACAAAACTCATTAAATAAACCTGTGCTTAAACCCATGGTAGCTTGTCACAAAGCAGTCAGGCTTAATATAGAGGCAACTTGTAAAATATTTATACAGCACTCAAACAGTAATAGGAAAATTAGAATTTCGCACCACCTAGAGAAGGTCCTTTGCGGGCTGGATACTTTTTGCTCCCTCACCCGGTGGTGATTTCTACTTTTAGACTTTGTCACATTTTGGAGCTCGGATTCTTCTAGCGAGGAAAGGTTGCATGCTGTTGCCTAAGAGGGCGCCAATATGCTGTAAACAATCTATGTCAGGTCCTTTTGGATCAGATCTGCTGCTACCGACAAGACTGTAGCCGGAGCAACCTGGATCTTGGGCCCAAAGGCAATGCACCTTCATCAGATTTAGTTGGTGGTTGAGCCCACTCCTTTGTCAGTGCTCTAAGCAAAAATCTGGCAAAAGGATTGTTACACCCAGTTTTGAGAAACTTTAGGAGAGGTACACTTTGACACCAGTCTAGTGTCCAGGACTTTAGTGATAACACTTGGGGGTCAAGGCCCACTCCAGCAGAGGCCAACAGCAGGGCCCTGGCAAGTTCCGTTGAAATGGTCAGTTGGGAGGGCAGGCAAAATCCTATTGGAAATTGTTTTGTACCTGTAGCCCAAACAGGAGTTTAGACTTAAAACTTGTGGAATCCACTTCTTAGTCTTGGGTACAAGAGAGAGAGCAGGTTCTCAAAGGTCACAGACAGCAGCTTCATTCCTTTTCTGTTCTTCCCAAGGTCCAATAGTGATATGAGGAGGGCAGCGGAGTTATCACATTCATGGCTAGTGCAGACTGTGGGTGGGGGAAACATCTGACAGCTTCCTAACTAATTGGGTAAAAGTTCACTGGCGTGCCCCCAGTCACTTCTGCAGTACCTCTTGTATACGTTACTGTAAACTATCCTACAGTATCCCTTTTTTTCCTAAAACCTAGATCCCTTTTTCTCGGGTCGGAACTCCCTGTGCCCACCTAGAGGTGTGAGTATGGAAATTGGCAAACCCTCCTTTGTGTTCACTTCAAACCAGTTCTGAAGCAGCTACCTTCTCCCTCTGGGTTTGGTGTGCCCAGCTAGCTAGGAAAACACATGGAGGCTGACCAAGGTGAGAGCTACATTTTCAGGGACAAGGAAATCACCCTTTGAAGCTCAGGAAGGGGCTGTGCACAGCCCCCACACCCTCCTGCTCAAGGAGGGGAATAAATGAGTGACCATGAGTATGAATAGGTGAAAGCTAAGGAGGGAGGAATGCAGTGTGAGTGAGGGGGAGATTGTAAAAGGGAGTGGGAATTAGTTATGGGTTTCTCTATTAATGGTGCAGTAGGAGCAGTTGCACCAGGAAACATAAGTCCTGCTGCTACTGACCTGCTGCACTATTAAATCAGGACAATAGTACCCCAGGAGTTCAAATATAAGCCCCTTTACACTAGTAGTGAGTGAGGGTCAGTGAGTGTATGGGTACCTTTGTGAGTGAGGGCACCCAAGGTAACGTTTGAAAACAACTAGGTGTCGCATGGATTCTGTTTGTAAATAGAACTTTCTCATGGGAGAACAGGATGCCAGAATGTAGGGACTGAGGGGCATATTATCAAGACAGGTGACAAAATTATCGCCGTTTTAGCAGCAGAAAACTGACGCTAAAACGGCGATAATGGGCTTGATAATATGCTCTATGGAATTCTAATTGAAGCCCATGTTAAATGTGAAGGACATCTAACATTCAATTGGAATTCCATAGAGCATATTATCAAGCCCATTATCGCCGTTTTAGCTGCAGTTTTCTGCCACTAAAACGTCGATAATTGTATCGCCTGTCTTGATAATATGCCCCATAGTCTCTCTACCACATCAGTACTTTCGACATAAATCAGAATAGCTTACAGTGGCCTCCTAACCTTTACATAGTAGCAGGTGATTATGACCAACCTAGAACAATAAACCTCTAGTCCCCAAGGGAACAGTGGAAACAGATTATCACCTTTCAGTCTCACTCATGCATGTCCATAGTAAACAAAGAAAGACACAAAGGATGTTTACAATGTATTTATTGAAACTATCGTAGTCTATTTTGAAGCAGATTTGTTTTGATTAGTAAACATAAACAACTAAGAAAAGTAATCAACATTGCTCACAGGCTGTAAACAATAAACAACTCAACCATGCCAACTAATATATCTATTTAAGCCTACTCTCACAATGCGAGCAAAAGTATATAAATAAGTGATCTCCGGAATAAGCACTGAACCCCATACCTGGTATACGTGGTTAGGTAAGATATCCCGCAGCGATCCATGCTTCACTCTGCCCAGCGCAAAGCACCCATAAGGACATTTTGTTTTTTGGTATCGAAGTCATAGAGCATAACCCGAGGAATGGCGACAGAGAACTGAAACTTTGTAGGGCAGAAGCCCTTTGGATAATGCGTTTGGATTCGGTCAAACGGGGTCTTAATTGTGATTCCGAAATGCAGTTTTTCTTGGGATAAACACACATTACGGCTTTATGAGATTAATAGCTATACATCGTAATGTGTTAAATACAAGATAACATGTATCACTAACAATTCACTGGAACACTGTATTAATATGCTAGGGTCCATGTGTATGTAATGGATTTCAATATACCGTAAACATGTCTGATCAATAGATGTCTTTAAGAACACTGCGTCTTGAACCAATGTTATGGACAATGTATGACTCATGTGTCTTTACAAGTCACTTATATGCCACTGAAAATGCATCACAGGGTGACGGTTTCCCAATCAACATACACTATCCATTAATACTGGAATACACCCAGACGATATAGTGAGACTCTATTTTTTATTAATCCACACACGGATGTGATTCTTTCTATTATTAAGTTTTTTGATTATATCCATTTAGATATCTGTAACAAACGAATATCTATAATTTTTGTCCTCCCCTTACCATTATTGATTGCAAATATTGCTTTTTATTTTGGGTAGACAGCTAGTACTATACACTTCTGCAGCAATCTTTCTAGCTGTTGTTATATACATATTACATCAAACTATTTCTCTTTTAAGGTCCTTTCCGTTTTGTCGGCTTTCACTTATACATAATTCCCCCAACATGACTCCACATACGAGTTTTGCTCAAGATGGTTAGGGTGCATTGTCATCTGTAACTCATAAAAACTTCTTGATATTCACAATATTATGGATATTTAATCGGATCCTTTTTTTTGTACTACTGTCGGAATGCTTTGCTTAGCCAAACCATTATTACTCGCCATCGCGGTTCTAATTATATTCTGTATTCACTCGGACTTCATCCCTTTCCGGTTGGGCCTTAGTGCTCAACCATAAACAGAGGGCGTAGGTCTAATCTTTTCGAAATACCGCATATGCGTAATTACTGCTAGTATTGATTCGGATTTTATCCCTTTCCGTTTTGCACCAGTTGCGCTCAACCGGAAATAGAATATGCAGGTCTAGTCTTTTGCTGAAGACGTAACATTCAAAGCACCACATATGCGGGAACACTTCCTCTTCCGCATTCAACAATGCATCTTTGAAGCAAGAACGCCGGACTCGCGGCTGGGCATTTAACAAGGTATTTATCTTGAATCTGGGACCAATATACGATGTAGTGGTTATCATGGGATGAACGTTCGTAGGACCTTAGATAATGTTCTCTACATTGTCTCTATTACAGGTCCAGGGACATACGGACTGGTCATTGGGACATGCACACACGGCTTTAGTTGATCCTCTCGCCTACATTGGAGCATTCTTAAATAGTAAGCATTAACTCAATTTCAAACGTTTGCCACGTTTTAGTCACTTTTTAAGCGTGTAAACATTGTGATGTTATAGAAGGTAATACTGACATGTTCTTGCAGAAACTGACGAGTGGATCTCACCGATCATTTGCATTCTGCCCACGCGCCTCTAGATACGGCAACTTTTTGATTATCACGGACCTTTATTGGTGAGCTGCAATTTTAGCAATTGTTTTGTAACCCCTTCACGGGTTTAAGTTGTGATATTTTCTTTAAAAATTGTCAGGTCGGTACATATATCAATTGGGCTTAATCAGATCTGCGAGTCACTCAAGACTCCTTAGAAATAGGTCTCTCATGTGACTTTTTATCTCTAACTTGATGCAGCATCGGATAGGCTTGGGATAGTAAAATTAAGACATAGACATTGTCGTGTCTCAAAGGGTAGCAGCATAATAATGGAGACAATTTTCCGAAATAGCTAATCGCGGTCTTCTGGCACCATTACTGTTATTATACAATCTTCTTAAATACAATAAGTACTAGTTCTATAGTTTCTCAACTGATTCGACCCATAATGGGTTTTTTGGCTAAGTTTTCTTCCAGGTGTATGTGTACTCAATCACATTGACTCTTTGAAATTCCACTCTTCTCTTCTCTTATATCTTTTTGCCATTCTGGTATACGTGACTGCGGGTCTATGTTCACGTTACTGAAGATACATGGGAAGATTAGCTAAAACTACTGAACGTACAAGATACCCTTACCGGGTTGGAATTATCACCGGTCAAGTGGTAAGTAGAGTAGTAAACATTTAACAAACTCGTAAGATGATTTTCTCAGATCCAACTCGTAACCATTACTTAAATTAACAGCCAATTCCATATATTTTTCACTAGGAATTACAATATACGCCATCACTTCAAGAAAGGTATGTGTTGGCATGAATGCTGGCATTAATATGCCCAATTTTCACGCACTACTCTAGAGGTGGAGGGACTTTCTCTTTACGGCTTCTTACGGCAAATGCAATAAATTTTACACTCACCTGAGAAATTTCACCTTCACGGAGCACAATGTTTATCAATCTTTTCAATTAATAGCCCAAAACCAATCGACCGCAAGAACTGTCCATAGTAATCTCCAATGCGTTTCCTTTCTTTCTTCAAAGTATGTATAAAATACAAATGAAACTTTGAATAATACTAAAATCTTGATTGAACAGTGTGGCGTCGTGTTCGCAGTCACGTGTCTTTCACTTTTCCAAGCATGTGCATGTCACTTATAAAAGTGCAGTGTATAATCAGGGTAATCCTGTAATTCCGAACTAAGTGAAGAAATGGGGTTCATGTTTGTATGGGTCAAATAGGACCCGTTGTTTTCTTCAAACCTCTACTTTCGCAAATTTAATGTACATATAGTCACAATTCTGTCTGTATGAGTACAAGGAGATTTCTCTTCTAAAATGTTGCCCAGTAGATGTTAAGTCACTTAGTACAGTGACAAAAATCACAACACTTTGTATATTTTTGTTTTATTTCCAGCCCTGAAGAGTCAGAGCAATCTGCACTCTGACGAAACACGTGTCGGCTGGCGTAAGGTCTCTTGGGCAATAAACGACAATAATTGCTCAAACAGAAGAAGTGAAATATTATTTTCTAGGACTAAACCTAATTGATGTCTGTTCATAATACGATTGTACCTGAATTTATATGTTGTGTGCATAGGAAATTGTTTTGCATATAGTCTAGGTGTTGTTTACGATACCTGGTAAAGGGTTCAGAGGGTTTCTCTTTTTCCTGTGGCACCACTGTTAACGTTTTCTCTAACCTAACAAGTTGTCAGAAACTTATGTAGAGCGCAAGTAGTCCCTGTCAATATAAAAGCCAGTGCCTTTGTGAATATAGAGACACAGTTGTGTCTGCAGCTATGCTACTATGATGAGTCTAAAACTTTAGACAATGTGGCTCACTGGGCACAGAAAAACAGCACACCATGTTGTTCGACCTTGTATGAAATGTTCAGACTAAAACCCAAGAAGAGTCTCTGAATAACACATAATCGGCCACATGCATCATTGTTGCCGTTTGCGATTCCTAAATTGCGAAAATTAAGGAATCGCAATTTAGAAATCACAAACGGCAATGCATAAAAAATTCGCATTTATTATTGCGATTCTGTATTTTTCCTTAATTGCGATTCACAATTTGCGAATCGCAATTAAGGAAACCCTTCCCATTGATTCCTATTGGCCAAAAGGCCCATAGGAATGAATGGGAAGGCATTGACATTTTGCGAATCGCAAAATGTGAATGCAATTTCAAGGGTGCAGGGGTGTCCAAAGAACCCCTCCCTGCACCCCTGAAATTTAACTTTGAGTGCAATTTACACACACACATGACCCAAGGACATGTGTGTGTGTAAATTAAAACTTTCAAATATGAAACTAGTGCATGTTTGAAAGTTTTCGGTAAATTAGCATGAAGTTTAACTTCATGCTAATTTACCCCTTCCAAATAGCGAATTCGCAATTTAAAAATAATCATGCATTGCATTTAGGAAATCTCAAATTGCGATTTCTTAAATGCAATCGCAATTTTAGAAATCGCAACATGGTTGCGATTCCTAAAATTGCGAAATGCATGATGCATTCCAAATTAGTCAATTGCATTCGCAAACGGCCGAAAAGTACGAATTGCACCGTTTGCGAATGCAATTGACTTTGATGCATGTGGGCAATAATGTGCCCCGTATTGCTAAAATAATATAATTTCACAAAAAAAATGTTTTCTTTGTCGCTATGCGAAACAAAGACCTCCTACTGCTGCTAATATATGCAACCAAGGGAAAACCAAAGTGGGCAGAGAAGAAGAAATACTACACAGGTTAACCTCTAGCAAACATTACATCTCACCATTAACAAGGATTACCAGCCACCATTGCTGAAGGCACAAGCAGTGGCAGAAAGATGCACCTACCAGCTCAGGCACAGCTACAAAAAATTATGACTTTTTATTGGGATGTGTTACAAAATTAGGCAACACTACAAGCTGTGACTGAAAATATACTTTGCAAACAAATCAGGTGATGGACCGAATGTTGATCAATGTCACACATTCACCCCAGTCCAAAGATCTGGGCCCAAATCCATCGTTTTTTTGCACTCCACACCACCCTGGGTTAGACAATGGCGATATGCAAATCAGCTCTGACCCTGTGCCCCATGGGAACAGTCCAGTCCGAACTACAAAAGCCATGTCCTTCCCAGAACGGAATCAAGCATCCGAGGACCGGACCGGTTTCGAGGTAACACCTCTCATCAGCCCGGCTAGCTTGACTCCAGTGGTGTGGAGTGCCTGGGACCCACGTCTGAGCATCCCCAGCGCACTTATAGCGGTATTGCAAACAAAACAGGTGATGGACCGAATGTGGATCAATGTCACACATTCACCCCAGTCCAAAGATCTGGGCCCAAATCCATCGTTTTTTTGCACTCCACACCACCCTGGGTTAGACAATGGCGATATGCAAATCAGCTCTGACCCTGTGCCCCATGGGAACAGTCCAGTCCGAACTACAAAAGCCATGTCCTTCCCAGAACGGAATCAAGCATCCGAGGACCGGACCGGTTTCGAGGTAACACCTCTCATCAGCCCGGCTAGCTTGACTCCAGTGGTGTGGAGTGCCTGGGACCCACGTCTGAGCATCCCCAGCGCACTTATAGCGGTATTGCAAACAAAACAGGTGATGGACAGAATGTGGATCAATGTCACACATTCACCCCAGTCCAAAGATCTGGGCCCAAATCCATCGTTTTTTTGCACTCCACACCACCCTGGGTTAGACAATGGCAATATGCAAATCAGCTCTGACCCTGTGCCCCATGGGAACAGTCCAGTCCGAACTACATAAGCCATGTCCTTCCCAGAACGGAATCAAGCATCCGAGAACCGGACCGGTTTCGAGGTAACACCTCTCATCAGCCCGGCTAGCTTGACTCCAGTGGTGTGGAGTGCCTGGGACCCACGTCTGAGCATCCCCAGCGCACTTATAGCGGTATTGCAAACAAAACAGGTGATGGACCGAATGTGGATCAATGTCACACATTCACCCCAGTCCAAAGATCTGGGCCCAAATCCATCGTTTTTTTCCACTCCACACCACCCTGGGTTAGACAATGGCGATATGCAAATCAGCTCTGACCCTGTGCCCCATGGGAACAGTCCAGTCCGAACTACAAAAGCCATGTCCTTCCCAGAACGGAATCAAGCATCCGAGGACCGGACCGGTTTCGAGGTAACACCTCTCATCAGCCCGGCTAGCTTGACTCCAGTGGTGTGGAGTGCCTGGGACCCACGTCTGAGCATCCCCAGCGCACTTATAGCGGTCCCAGAGCCTCCACACCACTGGAGTCAAGCTAGCCGGGCTGATTCGAGGTGTTACCTCGAAACCGGTCCGGTCCTCGGATGCTTGATTCCGGTCTGGGAAAGATATGGCTGTTGTAGTTCGGACTGGACTTTCCCATGGGGCACAGGGTCAGAGCTGATTTGCATAAAGCCATTATCTAACCCAGGGTGGTGTGGAGTGCAAAAAACGATGGATTTAGGCCCAGATCCTTGTACTGGGGTGAATGTAAGACATTGATCTACATTCTGTCCATCAAATTGTTTTTTGAAAATATACTTTAGCATCTCGAGGAAATCTGCACTCTTCATAGCTTGTACTATTGAACTATTCAATTCAGTTCCACATCCTGTAAACACAACAAAAAGTCAACTTTGGGTGGAAAAAGACTGTGACGGGTCGGATTTTGTCCATCTGTAACGTAGCATGGCCAAGTAGGGGTTTCACTGAAGCTCTGGAGTTTTGCAGATCGCACTGGTGGGCACCAGGACAAATAATACAGAACATTATCACAGTTGTTATACATGTGCAGGCCTGGTCAGTTATGCCACTTCAACAAAAACTAAGTCAGCTCAGACACTGGACTCCATATTTTAAACTGGGTGCTGCCAAGGTTGGTAAAATTATACAATCTATGGCCCTCATTACGATGGCGGTCGGTCGGACTGCTGACCGCCATCATATTGGTCAGGTGACTGTCTGACAATGAGTCGGAGGTCCCACCTGCCTTACTGAAATAAGACCACTGTGCAGCCAGTGGTAAATAGCTTTTTTCTACAGCAGCTTCTGCTGCGGCCCAGGAAAAGGGCTGTGTTATGATCTACTGTTGCCTTTCCCCTTCCCAATGTATCTCTTCCTTACTGCTCAGCCAGAATGAGTGTTGGTATACGTGGAGATGTCTGTAATGTTGGATGATTGATGATGTCGTGGAATGCATGGGCGCCTGGTGAGGTTGGGAATATCAGTTGGAGTGTGCAGGCTGAGCAGGAGAGAGGCTGCTCCTAGTGGGGCATCATCTGGACTTTACATCTTCCAATTACTTATCTGAAGCTGTCATCTTATCAATAAAGCTACAACTTACTTATATACCACCTGGCTACAGAAGATCCTTTATTTACAACACTGGAGACGAGGGTGGGATTGGCACCAGCGACGCAACAGTTGGAGGCTGGTTAAAAATTCATGAAGTACAACGAATTGACTGCTTCCTTGCGTGCCACATTCTGCTGTGTTCTATCTAATAGGAGCCAACTTATTAGATGCTGTGGATTTTAAGCTCTTGACCCTTTGGCACCCTAGAGGATTCAATGTTAACTTGTGAGCCTATACATTTATATAAGATAGGATGGACCATTAACTGTGGGTACTTTATAACATTACTTTTTCTGTGCCTATTGAGTTTAGTGCGGGAACGCCTCCTCTCCAGGCCCTGTGTGGCAGGCACCATGTTCTGCCGGAAACTGCATGTGCCCCTAGGGCCACTGTACAGTGGCCTATGGGTGACAGTGCCTAGCTTAGGGCCCTCAAACTCCCATTCTCTCTACCTTTTGATGGCAGTGGGACAGCCATGAAAAGCCAATCAGAAAGGTACATCCTAATCCCTATGGCAATGCCTGAGTAGGCACTGCCTCCATTGTAGGGATAGGAGTCCGACCGTCACCCTGACGGGATTTTGGATCCTGTTGGAGGTGGCAGCCCTACCCCTGAGCTCTGGGCTCCGACCGCTGGTATTGTAATCCAGCAGTCGGACTGATGCCCAGTGTGTCAGGTGGACCGCCACTGACAGCCTGTCGTTGGCGTCCACCCATCATCATAATGACCCTCTATGTGTCTAAACCTGATGTGGTCAGTGCTGGAGGATGGGTGGTTCATGAATACCTAGTGGTGAATCACAGTTGCATATGTGTGGCTCTTATCTCTAACATAATCAGGGTAATCATTTTGATAAACACAGAGGAAGCCCCTAACCACATGTGATCCTCCAAGCACCCTTCTTGAGCACGTACTTGTGGTAAGCTTAACTGAGCTGTGTTGGAGAGGACATCAGGGTGCAGTGCCTGCATTTGAGGGATCTCAGGCTCTGCAGAGGGACAAAATCAGGAGTCTGCTTAAGAGTCATGCAGCATACCATATCGTGTCACACGCTTGCTACTTGGTTTCTGTGGCTCATTTCTGCTCCCTGTGGTTGCATGCCAGGGTACACAATATTTATACAAGCTGGTCACTGCTGCACTGTGCCTCCTATGATGGTACCGGGCCTGAGCATCAATAAAACAATTTGGAGTCAGCATATACACCAGTGCTCATTCAGAATGCTGCCATACATCACTAGACAAAAGGAGACATCAGAATGCATTGTTGCACTCAATAGGGTTGCTACAGTACATGTGCTGGAAGTATGAAGCGCATTGAGACAATAAACTGCATGTTGCTGCAGACAGCTAGCAATATTCCATGACTCTATAAAAATAGAAAATGCTGCCTTGAGCCGGCCATAATTCTGCTACCTCACACAGTATGGTGAAGATAAAACAGTCTCAGCGAATAGAATTTAAGCACCATGGTGGGTTTTCCCTTGAATGTTAACACATCATTACATTTTAATATAAGGTGAGGAGAATGCTTTCATGAGCCAATAGAAGCACAACCCAAGTCCTATTTTGCAGAAGCCTACAACATCTGCCCAATCTAATGCTGTACTCGCGGCAATAAACAATTGGTGGAGACAAAGGCCTTCTCTCAATAGTGATCCGTAAAGCTCTTTTATGCTGATCAAATATGGTCTGCCGACTGCTACACTGTCCACCCAGACAATAAAAACACAAGTGTAGTGAATGTGTATGTCTTCATTCTAATTAAGTAATCTGTTTCTTGCTTACGATGTGTATTTTTCTGAAATGATCTGTCCCCCGGCCATCCCAGTCTGCTGGTCAGACCACTACTTATCTATATTTAGTCTCACCGTATCCAACCCAATCACTTCATCCTTTGTGTCCTTGGAAACGGGGAGTAGGAATTGGAAAAAATGAGACCTCGCCGACTTAAATAAAGCCCTTTGCTCCAATGTTCCGTTAGATGAACCACACATGGAAGCTACTGCCAAGGCCACGCATTCCTGGCTTCTCAAAGCCATTGACTTATGTCTCCCTTTATCACACAGGAAACATAATAATCGTCACCCCCCAGCTCCGTGGTTCAATGATGCCCTTAAAATCGAAAAATCTAACTGCAAAGCGCTGGAGCGGAAATGGCGGAAAAATTATCTGCCGGAGCTAAAAGTCATTTATAACAAGGCCAGAAACAATTATCACACCATGTGTATCAAAGCTAAAGCAGCCTATGTATCAAAAACCATCACGGAAGCCTCCAATCGCTCTAAAGCACACTTTGGCATGGTGAAAGAACTGGCAGGTGCCAAAACTGTGGGGACTCCCCAGCCTTTAAATCACACCCAATGCAATAACCTTGCTCAATTCTTCAAAGGGAAAATTGAAAACATTATTATGGAAATGAAGGTTACTATTGTTGATGACAACTGCCCCACTAACCACGAAGATAGAGCACCCTCTCCTGTCCTTATGGACCATCTAGACTGCTGGCCACCCATGGGCATGGATGAATTAAAAATCATTCTTGATAAGATTAAATCAGGATTACCCAATGACCCCTTACCCATTACCACTATAAAACAACTTGACACCCCTCACTTTCAGGTAATCTTGAACACGCTAAATGCTTCACTTTCACAATCCATCATACCAGCTCGGTGGAAACACGCAATAGTGACTCCCCTTTTAAAAAAGCCTACGGCAGACCCCGAGGTATTGACAAATTATAGACCTATTTCTCTTTTACCAACTTTTTCCAAAATTCTTGAAAGACATGTCCACACTTCACTATCGCACTTCGCTGAGAACAACAACTCTCTTCACCCTTCTCAATCCGGTTTTCGATCGGCTACTCAACTGAGACAACATTACTTGGAGTTACTGAAAAACTCTGTCAACTTCTACATGAAGGCCAGACCGTCGCACTGATTCTGTTGGATCTCAGTGCGGCGTTCAACACCATCTCGCATAAATGGCTAGTGCAAACGTTAAAAAACTCTGGAATTGGCGGGTCAGCCCTTGATTGGATTATTTCTTTCCTGGACAGTCGCACTTTCCAAATCATGTCTAACACATCCCGCTCCCAAACCTACACTGCACCTCACGGAGTACCTCAGGGATCAATAATCAGCCCACTACTGTTTAATTTTTATGTCAGACCTCTAGCGGACTTAGCTGCCCAAGCTGGACTAACTTTATTTTCGTATGCAGACGATTCACAAATTATCTTCTCCCTCACAAACTCCAATCCCCAGGAACCCTCTAATGTCAAATTAGGCCTTAGCAATATCTCCAATTGGATGACTCGCAATCAGTTGAAATTAAATGGGGAGAAGATGGAGGTCCTCATTCTGGGCAAACAGAAAGATCTTTGGCAGCTTTCTCACTGGCCAGCACAAATGGGTAACCTCCCACAACCTATCAGTCACGTTCGGATCCTTGGTGTCATTATTGATGACACATTGTCTATGCACCAACATACAGTCAAAGTGACGGCACTATGCTTCACCTTTCTGAAATGGCTACGGAAAATACTATGGATGTTACCAGGCTGCACTCAAAAAACTGTAGTACATGCATTAATCACGTCCAGACTAGATTACGGCAACATCCTTTACCTGGGGTCAAATAAAGTCGTGGTCCGGAGACTGCAGCTAATTCAAAACTCAGCTGTAAGGATCCTCTGCAAAATCCCTAAGACCTTTAGCATCTCTGGATACCTCCGAGATTTACATTAGCTCAGGTTGGAGAACCGGATTCAGTTCAAAGCCCTGAGCTAAATGTTCAAAATCAAACTAGGCACAGCCCCTCAATACCTTAAGGCCCTAGTCCACCCCTACAAACCATCCCGATGTTTAAGATCCGAAGCTCTAGGTAATTTCTTTGTGCCTAGGTTCAAACGGACTAGAATAGGTGGAAGATCCTTTTCATACCTTGGCCTGTCCATTTGGAATATGTATGTAAGAAAGGAGGGGGTACCCCCGACTATAGTTCCTAATTCGGGATATACAAATCAGTTGAAAGAACAGTTAATTAGGAACAAAGGTAATTAGTGGACATAAACTGACATCAGATAATAATAACTGTATCTAAACATGATGCATGGTACAAAAATATATATTTTATTTTTTTGTGTTATTCAATTGTCATTTTAAAAAGCGATCATGTTTGTCTCCTATATATATGTGATGAACAATCTACATATATGGAATGCTGTACACATTTGTTCATTTCAATTAGTCGTGCATTGCATTACATTTCATTATGTGGGGATTTTATTTTGGATATTGATCCAACTAAACATTTCAATCTAAAAACATGGCTAGAGGTTACAGGTTACTACGCGCGTTTCAGCTGTGAGCCTTCATCAGGAAGCCATGAATATTCCAAATGAACCTATGCAAACAAAAATACATAAAGATACATATCAGTGTCAGTGTATTGTCCTAAACATGTACATTCAAAAAAACATGCAGTGTTTCAATTTTTACAGTTTTTACAGGCTTGTGGTTAAAAACAAATCGATGCAGAATTGCCTCGAATAGACATAAAACTGCCCTACTATACACATCTGTATATATACACAACTTTGTGCGCATCCTGACTAACTATGTACATGAGCTGGGGTTTGATACAGAGTCTAAGAGTTCCATTGAAAAGAATGGATATATATTTCAGCCTTAACATTTTGGAAAAATGGAACGAAGACTCGAAGAACCCAACTTAAACAGGGGCCTTGGGTATTGGTGAGGGTAAATGCTGATAAAGAAGCTAAGCAAAATAGAAGAAGGTTAAGGAATGAGGAATACCTGGGGGTCGCGAGATGAAAATAAAAGCGGCCTTTGAAAGGTATGCTGTTGCTGTGCGGTACGGGCTGCAAAGGGAGATAACAATGGAGACTAGTGACTAGATCGGAATTCCAAAAACGTGAGGGGCAGAGTGGGGTAGTGTTGAGGAAACCCAAATACCTTATTCTGTAGAATTCGGTGTCTCAGGAACCATGAGCATTGGTGTTCCAAACGCAATTAGCTTGGGCTTAGTTCTGGGAGTGGAGAAAGGGATTCCTGCCGGGAGAGAAACACACCAGGGTATGTAGTCTCAAATGCTTTACTTGGCGAGGGACGGAGAGGCTAGGCAAACTTATCGTAGAATGAATACCTGTCCACTCGGTCCGTCTAGTGTTCCGATGTAGGGGTCTGTTAGGCTGGTATTTCGATCTACGTTTTTGAATGGAGATGCAGTTCCTATGGCAGGATTATCAGGGGCAAAGTGAATGTACGTGTAAAGCATCAGCGGGGAGATTCCGGAAACATGATAGAACAAGCGAGAGGCTCCTGTAATTACAGGCACAATTACTATGTAAGGCAGGATGAAAAAGACCGAAGCGGAAAGAAAACGGGTGGATACCTGTATAGACGATCCGCCGGGTGTTGCTATAGTGGGGTCTTTTGGTCGGGAGCTTCGATCAGCATGGTGAATATAGTACAAGTTCCGAGGTAGGAATATCTAGAAACCAGGAAAATGTATAAGCAAGTGTAAGGGGAGTAGCTATGAATAAGACGACATGGCGCCGAAACGCCGGGGACGGTTAGGGTTAGGACGGGTAGGTACCTGATTTAAGGGTCCCGCATGCGATCCAATAGTGGAGTCATCTGGCATCTCAGTAGTACATTCGAGTGAGGAGAGAACACCAGGGATATTGGCGATGTTTTTATGTTCAAGCTGCGCGCGCAATGGAACCAATGCGAGGGCTGGGTTACAATCCGGATGTCCGAAAGTGAGGAGGGACAAAGCGAAAATTACTAGGCGGTTCTATGTGAGATGGCAGACATCTTGGAACAGGGTGATAGTATCGCGGAGCAGATGGTGAAACTCCTAATGGAAACGGATGTGCCTGGTTGAGTAGAGTAACGTGACCAAAAAGATATGACAGAAGTGTGGGGGTTGCTATATGATGTTTAGCTGTAGTTGCAAATAAGGTATGGGAAAGAGTATGACATAGTTAAATGGCCAGGGGATAAACAGATTATTGGTTTAAAAAGACCGGAACAAGTGAGTTTAAATTAAGTGGGGTACCTGAAGGGGATGGATATTAAATTCTAATAGGTTTACAAAAACAATTCAGTATCGCAAAAAGAGGAGAAATGATGAATGGCAAGAAAAGAAATAACATGGGGGAATATACACTGTTGATCTGTCACTGATTCAGCTAAGGTTATATTTAAGGACCTGGTCCCCAGGTATTTCATTATTCAATCCTTTGGTGTAAGTCTCCAAGGTGAAAATCCAGTACACTTCTCTACATTTACGTACTTGTGTACTTTGTGTCCCTGATGACTTTCGTATTTTTTCCAGGATGAACCAACGTATATCGTTGGGATTGTGTTTGGCCTCGATGTAATGTTTGACTAGGGGAGCTTGCATTTTCCCCGTTCGAATAGCTGATCTGTGTTCAGACAGACGGGTTGACATCATCCGAGCGGTCTCGCCTACATATCCCATATCACAAGGACATAGCAATAAATAGACCACATTTGTGGTTTTGCAGTTGTTTAGGGTTTGGGATAGCAGAGATCTATTGTTGAAGGTCCATTCTTTAGTCTCTATGGCAAAGTCACACGCAGTGCATGAGAGGCATTTGAAATTGCCTACCACAGGGGTCATACCAGTTAAAGATCTTTGCGTGGGGGCATTATTTTTAGGTTCCATTCTTGACCGTACAACCAAGTCTTCGAGGTTCTTGTTTTTTCTGTACGCAAAGACTGGTTTGGGCAGCAGGCTTTCTTTGGATTTAGTGGCATTCAGAATGTGCCAGTTGGCGAAGACTATCTGTTGGAGTTTCGCATTCATAGTTGAATGTCTTGTTACAAAGACTAATTTGGGGTTTGGTTCTTTGATGCGTGGTGTTAGTAAATGTTGCCTATCAAAGAACCTGGCTCTTTTATAGGAGTCACGGACTAGTCTTTTCGGGTATCCTCGAGATATGAATTTATTTTTCATCTCGGCTGCTCTTTTGTCAAAGTCTGTTTATGAGGAGCAGTTCCTTTGAACTCGAAGGAATTGACCAAAGGGGATACTTGATTTTTGGGTCTTCGGATGATAACTGGTATAATGTAAAAATGTATTGCGAGCGGTCGGCTTCACATACAGATCTACATTAAGGTGGTTATTTATACTGATGATATTAATATCCAAGAATTCAACCTGTGTTTGGCTTGATGTAGCAGTAAAGTGAATATTCTCATCGCATAAATTCAGCTAAGACACAAAGGTGGAAAGAGATGCTGTTTCTGAGGTCCAAATAAAGAAAATATCATCTATATAGCGAGACCAAGATGTAACGGACTCGCTAAAGGGTGCAATTTCATTATAGATGAACTTTGATTCATATTCAGCCATGAATATATTGGCTACTGTAGGCGCACACGAAGCCCCCATGCTTACGCCCTTCGTCTGCTGATAGAGAGAGCCATTAAAATCAAAAGTATTCTCTGATAGGACTATTCTCAGACAGTCAAGGATGAAAGTTTTTGGACAATCTATTTCGTAAGTGTCTATAAACCAGGAGACAGCTGTAATCGCTCTTGATTGAGGGATATTTGAGTATAAGGCCTCTATGTCCATAGTGACCATCCATTGCATCTCTGGATTAAATGGCAGCGATTCTACTACATTGATAATATCCCTAGTGTCTTTTATGTATGAAGGGATTTTGGGGATGTGTGGCCTGAGGATGGTATCGATGTATTTGGATAGAGGCTCGGTAATTGACCCAATGGTGGTAACTATGGGTCTGTAAGGTGGATCATCGCTGTTTTTATGGATCTTTGGGACTCCATATATGGCTGCCATTTTGGGTTGATGGACATTAAGAAATTGCCATTCTTTTTCACAGATGACGTCATCATTTAGTGCCTAGGTGGTTAAGGCAAGAATGGTGGACTGCACTTTTTTAGTAGGGTCTTTTTTGATCGGGATATAGTAGAAGTTTCTCCATGTTTAGTATATATTGATCAGTGTCTAACACCACAATACCTCCGTCTTTGTCGCAGCATTTGATGGTAATGTCTTTATTTGACTTAAGTGCTGCCAGTGCTTGATGTTCATTATATGAGATGTTAAATCTAGGGGACGGTATATGTTTGGTGGCAGCTGTAAGTTTGGTAAATACTACATGTTCAAATATAGCTATTTCTGGAGATACTTGTTCCAATGTGGGTAAAAAAGTGGATGTAGGTTTTAAACCAGATAAGTTAGTACTGGCTTCTGTATCTTGATTGGTATCTTCAAAAAAGTTTTGAAGTCTGACTTTTCTAAAAAAGCTCATGAGGTCTTTAAATAGCTCAAACTTATTGATGTTACAATGCGGAACAAAAGAAAGACCTTTAGTTAGTAGCTTTTCAGTAGCTGGAGTCAGTGACGTACTACTCAAATTGAAAATGGGAATTTCCTCTAGTCGCGCCAATATTGCGCATGTCGGGTCACTAGATACTGGTTGGGGTTGGGGTTGGGGTACATAGCTGGAGCCTCCTGGTAGCTCTGAGGTGGAGGGTAGGCATGCATCAGTGGTCCAGGATATTGCGGGTTGGGGGGCGGAGGGTAATGTTGATTGTGCTGTTGGAAATTGCCTCTGAATCAGGACTGATATCTGGGTTTCCAGCGTCCCTGTGCATTCCCTCGCCTGGATAAAAAAGGCCTGTTGCCTCTATTGTATCCTCCTCTTTGATGCGATCCTGAATCGGTATCGCTGTTAGTACCTTCGTTGTCAGACCCCGAGGTGTCTGAAAAGGTGGTTACTTTCTTAGACATGGATTGTTGATTAGGGATGTTAGATGTATCACCTAGTGGTTCTGGTTGGTAGTAGTTATCTGCAAGATAAGGGTAAACCTTTTCTTTGCTGAAGTATTGGACATCTTTTATTAGTTTGTCCATTTTCCTCTTAAGAAGATAGTCACTGTATGATTGCATCTCTTGTTCCATATCTTCCAATTTTTTAACTGCATCATCTACTGCTGTGCTGTTTTTGAGTTTAAGTTCAAGGTCAGCTATTTCTTGTAGGAGGGCTTCAACTAGGTGTTTGGCAGTTTCTACTATCCGCATCATAAGGTCCCTCGAGCATCTATTTGCTATGAGGGACCATCTTTCTAGGAATCTGCGTATTTGTACAAACAATCCAGGGATGATCCAGGGGTTCCTGAGACACCGAATTCTACAGAATAAGGTATTTGGGTTTCCTCAACACTACCCCCACTCTGCCCCTCACGTTTTTGGAATTCCGATCTAGTCACTAGTCTCCATTGTTATCTCCCTTTGCAGCCCGTACCGCACAGCAACAGCATACCTTTCAAAGGCCGCTTTTATTTTCATCTCGCGACCCCCAGGTATTCCTCATTCCTTAACCTTCTTCTATTTTGCTTAGCTTCTTTATCAGCATTTACCCTCACCAATACCCAAGGCCCCTGTTTAAGTTGGGTTCTTCGAGTCTTCGTTCCATTTTTCCAAAATGTTAAGGCTGAAATATATATCCATTCCTTTCAATGGAACTCTTAGACTTTGTATCAAACCCCATCTCATGTACATAGTTAATCAGGATGCGCACAAAGTTGTGTATATATATATAGATGTGTATAGTAGGGCAGTTTTATGTCTATTCGAGGCAATTCTGCATCTGTTTGTTTTTAACCACAAGTCTGTAAAAACTGTAAAAATTGAAACACTGCATGTTTTTTTGAATGTACATGTTTAGGACAATACACTGACACTGATATGATCTTTATGTATTTTTGTTTGCATAGGTTCATTTGGAATATTCATGGCTTCCTGATGAAGGCTCACAGCCGAAACGCGCGTAGTAACCTGTAACCTGTAGCCATGTTTTTAGATTGAAATGTTTAGTTGGATCAATATCCAAAATAAAATCCCCACATAATGAAATGTAATGCAATGCACGACTAATTGAAATGAACAAATGTGTACAGCATTCCATATATGTAGATTGTTCATCACATATATATAGGAGACAAACATGATCGCTTTTTAAAATGACAATTGAATAACACAAAAAAATAAAATATATATTTTTGTACCATGCATCATGTTTAGATACAGTTATTATTATCTGATGTCAGTTTATGTCCACTAATTACCTTTGTTCCTAATTAACTGTTCTTTCAACTGATCTGTCCATTTGGAATACACTCCCCATGAGTTTACGTAAAGAAACAGACTATTTCCGCTTCCGCAGAAACCTGAAAACCTGGTTGTTTGATCAATAGATCAACCTCAGGACCTGCGAGCTCTATCTCTTTGTTTGCTCCTGGGCCGGGAAACCCTTCTTGGGTAGCTGTGCGCAATTCAAATTCAATAAATAAAAAATAATAAATATTTTGCTTTTCAGTGCAGGTGTTCCTCACCTGGTGCATAATATTTTTACTATAATTTTGACTTGATGGCTTGTAACATTCCAGGGCTGACATTCATTTGGCAACATTTTTTTACATCACTCCATGGAAGTGCTTTCTTACTTTTCCCCTCATTTGCTCCTTCCTTCTCTCATATTCCCCTCTTGAACTGTCCGTGTTTCTTCTCTCACAGCATAGTCAATAATTTGGGAGACCCAACGTACCCTTTGGAGGCTTGGGCAATACAATGAAAGGTAAAATGTGCCTACAAGGGAATTTATTTGGAACAAACGTTTATTATTGTATGATTGCAATCGTAAAACAATATAAGTTCTCTCACAGCATGGCCCTTCCATTTTGCCCCCCCCCCAATTTTTGCTTGGCTTTTTTCAAAGCCCATATCTCCTCCACTGCTTCATGCTCTCCACCCCCCCCCGTTACTTGTTCTGTTACTTACTCTTTTTGGTGGTATTAACTTAAGACCTCCCACTTGCGCCCCTCATCATTTCATTGTTTTTTTTCTCAATTTCTTTTTTGCTTTTATCGAGGGCAAAACAGCTGCAACACACTAATTATGTTAATTTTCCGGTCACCACATGATGACATGTGTGTGCGTGCGTGTGTGTGAGGCTGATGACACATGCACACATATATGTCATGAATCATAATGCAGCAGCCATTTAGGCAAATGTTGTTATTCATCAGCAGCAATGAACACCTTTCTGCTGATGCTGCTCAGCTTTGGCAACATGCACTGTGAAGAAAATACTTCTATTTGCCTCATTACCCCCTTTTTTTCGGTTGAGCCTAGCGTTGCAGCCCTGGTGCTGCTCATTTTGCGAAACATGCAGTATACAGTATAGCGTGGAAGCTTTGTGGAAGCTCTGCCCACTTTCCGCCCATCTTTTTCATTGGCTTATGTCCTAAATGCTGCCTTGCAATTGGTTTTAGGCTAGTTAGTCCCTCCTTATGACAAGCATGCTGTCATTTGTATCCTTCCATGGCTATTGCCCCCTTTACTTTCAACACTATTTTCTTTCAGTGTCACCCCCTACCCTCCCGTAGTCCGTGATTTCTGCCGCAGCCCCCCTACTGTTCGAGCCTTTTTGCTCACCCTTCCGCAGTCCCGTTTCTAATGCAATAGGTCTCGCGTAATGTGAGTCCTATTGCATTGTAAATGCTTGTTTTAAGTGGTAGAGATGAGTGCTAATTCCAAAACCTGCTCCAAATCCAATTTTACAAGACAGAGACAGTTTTGGTTAATTCAGCACAGTTTGATGCTGGGGGGAGAGGGGCGGGGGCAGCTGGTGGTCTGACAAGAGGGAAAGTGGAGGGGGTAGAGAAATTTGGGGAGATCATGATCAAGAGGTACTTCCTGACAGTAGCGTGGTGCCATTTTCTCTCCTGCCCAATTGAGGACATGGATGAGGGGTACCCGTGGGGACAGGGGCATTGTACAGTGAATACTGCCTTCCACAGAGTTCAGTGAACTGGCTGCCTACAATGGATAAAGGACTCAGCCTCATCTCCCAGGAGGCAGGAGGGGGCTGGGCACGCCATGTTCTGACGCAGTGGCAGGATAACGCCAGCAGTGGAGGCCTATGGGGGACCCACCTATAGTTCCCTCCCTTTCTGCATGGTGATGGGGCTAATCTGAACATGGGAACAGTCATGGGAACAGTCCAGCCCGAACTGCCAAGCCATGTCGTCCCTGGTCTGTCCATCACCACCCCCTTTTGTACCGCTTTTGGCCGCCATAAGTGTGGCAGGGTATGCTCAGACGTGAGTCCCTTGCTCACTTTGCCACTGGATTCAAGCAAGCGGGGCTGAAGACGGCTGGAATGCCAGAAACCGGTCCTCGGATGCTTGTTTCCGGTCCAGGGAAGACAGGCTTGGCAGTTCGGGCTGGACTGTTCCCATGAGGCACAGGGTCAGACTGATTTGCATATAGCCATGTCTGAACTGGGGTGGCAAAGTGGGCTAAAGAACGGTGATGGATTAAACCCAGATCTTTTGACTGGGTGTGAGTGTTTGATTGATTCAGATGCTCCGTCCATCACCACCCCCTTTTGTAATGCTTGTAGCGGCAGCATGTACCCTCATGCTAATGTTCAACAGTTCAGTGGCGCCTCCGGGTAGTTGCCCCCGACCTCCTTTCAACTAATCCTGGGCGAAGCACTACGCTACGCTCGCGGAGTTTGCGAAGTTTGCACAACTTCGCACTACGCGAGCTGCACGTAGCACTGTGCGAACACGCATAGTGCAGCAGCCATTTTTTGCTTGTTCGCGGTCCTCAAAGTCATGTTTGCAACCGCGAGCAAGCAAAATGACATCCCGGAGAGGTTCTCAACGCAGGGAGGTCAGGTTTCTCATTGTGAGTGGTTGCGCATGCTCGCGACCCCTCTCAATGAGAAACTACCAGTTCGCGTTGAGAAAGCTGCCGCTCGAGTAATAATCTACTCGAGCAGCAGAAAACTACAGCTCGCACTGTGCAAGATGCCGTTTTCAATGATTGCACAGTGCCGGATGCTTGTCCGCACTGTGCAATCATTGAAAACGCATCTTGCACAGTGCGAACATGCTACTACGCAGCTCGCGTAGTGGTACGTGAAGTTCGCGAAGTGCACTTTGCGTAGCTTCGCGTAGTGCTACTTCGCGAACTACGCCCACCCCTGCTTTCGACGTCCTCCTCCTGATTTTGCCATGAGGCAGCAGAGGGCCTGTTGCTGCGGCGGGGTGCTACAACCGGTTGAAAGGACTGGCTGCTATAGCTGGATGTAGCCTCACTGGTGTCACAACAGGGTAGAGGGAAAAGGAGGTTTACTAAAGACCAGGTCGTCCTCCTAGGTACAATTGCAAAAATGAAGCCAGTGTCTGGGTTCAGGGACCTGTCTTGTGTGTGGGCTATCTATCAGCAATGTGTAGGTGTAGCCGTTCAGAAAGAAAATAATTTTTCTTTCTTGTTATCCCCTCACTCACCGGAGTTTCCTCACGGTGACATGCTTCATCATCGGAGTCATCCCAGTTCTCTACGAAAAGGGGCGTGCTGCGACTCTCGAGCTACGAAGGAGCACTATGAAGTGAAGGACTATGTGTGGTGAGAGTAAGTGGAGTGGATGTGTGTGTGAGTGTTAAAAATACCGTGCTAGTGGGCCTCAATGTTTTATTCTGCTCCTAGACCGGTATGTTAAAAGTGGGGTTTGTACTGTGGACCAACCTGTGATGTGGGTTGGTTCAGTATCTGGTCAACATGTTTCACGCTACCCCTAGCGTTTCGTCAGGACCATACAGGGACCAGCCCTGTATAATACCACTCCTAAAAAACCTAGATTTAGGATTCAAATATTAAATTAGTGCGAAAAAATATTTACAGTGATTGACGCTGTTCCAACTTGGTACACGCGTTGTTTTTGTTCATTGGTGAACCTGTAAAAGATATGAACAGAACAATGTTAAAAATTACTTTGCCCCTATCTCAGCCGAGATCGGGGTCTTTTAGTCCCTCAGGACGTGCAATTATCCATGCACGTTCGTTCATGCACGTGGTTTATATGGTGTGAGTTTTCCATACAAGGACGTGCATACTTTGGAGTCTGCTGTCTGTCGGCGATTGACACTGGAAGTGAAACTACCGTGAGAAATCGTGTCAAACATACAGAAAGTGACTTTACAGATAACAGTGAATACACAAATCAGACACACAAACGGAGAAAAAGTCTTGTCAATAATTACATTTGTTGGTGCAAAATGGCACATCATGGTCTCATGGGGGGGGGGGGCGGTATCGCCTCGTTGGAAACAATGCTAAAAAGTTATTAAAGGTGTAAAAATAGAGTTAGTATTCTAAAGTTTCTACTCTTCAGAGTACGAGTCTCATGTGCCCAAAAGAGTTCTTAGGTCTGGATGGATATAACTTACTTCCTGATCAGCAATGCCGCATGGTTTTACCTAGCTGCTTCCCCTTGGACCGCATCTTAAGGAATGGTCCGTGGGTCTGGGTTTTATAGGTCTTGACTTCCGGTTAGAAGAGACTAGAATGTTGTAGCGGCCATCTTTGGAGGATGTAAATTGACCTAGTTTGGGTCTTTTTTCTATTCCCATTTTGCAATAGGCCTAGTCACTAGATTGCATTGTTTACAAGGGGATTTTTGCAGTTACGTGTGGGGTTTCTCAAGGAGTTCTAGTTCGAGATTTAAATGGTTTAGAAAGGTCATCTATTCAAGACACCCCATGGTATGTCATCGTTCAATCCTCTGGTATCCGTCTGGAGTTTAAAAACCCAGCGCTGTTCACGTTCGTGAAGGACTTTCTCAAGATTTTCTCTGTTTTTTACACATTCCAAGACAACCCATTTCAGATCGTTCGGGGTGTGATTTCTCTCGATGAAGTGGTTGGTTATTCGGGTTGTTGACTTTTTACAGCGGATATTGCTTCTGTGCTCTACAATCCTGGTGCTTAATTTCCTTGTTGTCATGCCGACATAGTGCAGGTTGCATGTGCATGTGATCAAATACACCACTCCACTTGTGTTGCAGTTGGAGAATTCTTTGAGTTGCCATGTGGTATTGTTGTTAAAAGTGATTTTTTTGGTTACTGAGGTTAGATGACATACGCTACAGTTGTTGCACGGGTAGTGTCCGTTCGGAAGTGGTTGCAGTCTGTTCGTGTTTTCTGTTGGTTTTGGTCTCGTGTGTACCAAATAGTCCTTCAGATTCCTTCCTCTTCTGCGACTAAACATCGGTTTAGGGATGTTTAGTTCTCCACTGTTCAGAATTGTCCAATGTTTATTCACGATCTTGCTCACTTGGTCAGATACTTTGTCGAAAGTCGTGATGCAGATTGGTCTCTCACTGTTAGTTGGTTGTGCTGTTTTCGGTTCCAAAAGAGCCTCTCTGTTGTTGTTGCTCGCTCTTTTGCATGCCTTTTGTACCATTTTCCTCGGGTAGTTTCTTTGTTGTAGTTTTATGCTTAGTTCATCTGCTTGGGATAGATAATCTGATTTATAAGAGCAATTTCTTCTTAGTCGGAGAAATTGTCCGAAGGGGAGGTTTTGTTTGAGGTGTCTCGGATGGAAACTGTTAAAGGTAAGGAGACAGTTTCTGGAGGTAGGTTTGTGATGTGTTGTAGTTATCAGCATTCCGTCTCTTGCCCAAATATTCAGATCCAGAAACACCAGATGGCTCCTGCTCATGGTGTTAGTGAATTTTAAGAATGGATCTTGTTCATTCAGCCATTCACAGAATCTCAATGCCTCTTCCTCATTGCCGTTCCATATCAACAGAATGTCGTCGATATAACGTTTCCATAGTTTTATGTGGTCCATGTGGGGGTTGGTGGCGGCTAGGATTTTCTTTTTCTCTAGTTGATGGACATACAGTCCCGCTATGCTCGGCGCAAAAGTGCTGCCCATACTGGTCCCATGTTGTTGACGATATAGGGTTTCTTCAAATCGGAAGAAATTTTCTGTGAGCGCTAGCCTGCAGCATTCCAGTACCACATGTCTGGGTGCGTGATATGTCCACTCCTCCTCAAACAGAACTTCTTCCAAGATTTCCAATGTCTCCTTATGCGGTAAGCTCGTGTAAAGACTCTCCACATCTAGACTTATCAAAATGCTAGATGTGGGGTCAAAAGATGTTTCTTTCAAAAGGCATAGTACGTCTTTAGTATCTTTCAGATACGTGTCTGTTTTCTGAACAATGGGACGGAGAAAGGCGTCCGCATATCTTGATACCGGTTCCAACACAGACCCTATACCAGAGACTATTGGCCTTCCTGGGGGGTCTTCCATGCGTTTATGGATCTTCGGGATTGTATAGAAGTATGGGATGACTGGTTTAGTGTTGACTAAGAATTCGGATTCTTTCTTATCCATCCAGTCATTCACCAGACTTTCCTCAATAAGGTGTGCTATGCTGATTCTTATTTTCTCTGTAGGATCTTCCTTAATGATGATGTAATTCCTTGTATCGGCCAGGAGTCGAAGACATTCCTGTCTGTATTTTTCAGTGTCTTGTAAGACTATTGCTCCTCCCTTGTCCGCCGGTTTTATTGTTATTGAGTGGTTATTTGATAGTTCCCGGATCGCTTCGAACTCCAGATTACTCGTGTTCTTGAAGACTTTTATGGTGTTAGAATCCAATTCTCTTACATCCTTCATCACAGCTTTTTCGAAGGCCAGTAGTTCTACTGGTAGGTTTTGAGGTGGTGGAACAAAGGTAGATTTCCTTTTCAGGCCCGTGTCCGACCTCGAGGTTTGTGTTTGTTCGTTGTCTTTGAAGAAGACCTGTAATTTTAATTTTCTCAGAAACTCTTTCAGCTCCGCACACAATCTGAACTTGTCCGTAGTAGGTGTTGGTATGAAACCTAGTCCTTTGTTTAATACTTGTTTCTGGATTTCCGTCAATGCCAGAGTTGATAGGTTTACTACTAGATCTGGGGGTTGCTCGTTGACGGTTCTGGTGGCCCCTTGCTCCGTGTGTGGCGTTTCGAAACTTCCACGGGCTCTGCCCATTGCACCTGCTGGCTGGTTTTGTTCTTCGCTCTCTGAGTCGTTTGGCCTCTTCCTAAAAAAGGGTGAGATTGGTTGCTTTGGTTACTATTCCAATTCTGGAATGGTTGTTGGGGGTACATCGGCGGGAACTGTTGTGGTCCATAGAAGAATGGTGGTGGAGGGCCGAACGGCGGCTGGTAGGTAGGCCACATTTGTGGTTGATTGCCTCGGTATCTCCCTGCATTTCCTCTACCTCTCCTTTGTTTTCTATTTGGAGGGTAATTATAAACTTTTGGCGAGTTTGCAGAATCTGAGCCACTATCGGATCCATCACTATCTGTGTTGTATCCGGGGTTTCTATTGCTTGGTTTGTAGTCGTCTCGTATGTATGGATAGACTGCTTCATGTGAAAAATTTCTCTTGTCTTTATCCAATTTTGTGTATTTTGAATCTTTGAGACTGATCTCAAATTCAGTCATTGTTTTATTCAACTCGTCTAGTCTCAAAAAAAGACTAGACGAGTTGAATAAAACAATGACTGAATTTGAGATCAGTCTCAAAGATTCAAAATACACAAAATTGGATAAAGACAAGAAATTTTTTTCACATGAAGCAGTCTATCCATACATACGAGACGACTACAAACCAAGCAATAGAAACCCCGGATACAACACAGATAGTGATGGATCCGATAGTGGCTCAGATTCTGCAAACTCGCCAAAAGTTTATAATTACCCTCCAAATAGAAAACAAAGGAGAGGTAGAGGAAATGCAGGGAGATACCGAGGCAATCAACCACAAATGTGGCCTACCTACCAGCCGCCGTTCGGCCCTCCACCACCATTCTTCTATGGACCACAACAGTTCCCGCCGATGTACCCCCAACAACCATTCCAGAATTGGAATAGTAACCAAAGCAACCAATCTCGCCCTTTTTTAGGAAGAGGCCAAACGACTCAGAGAGCGAAGAACAAAACCAGCCAGCAGGTGCAATGGGCAGAGCCCGTGGAAGTTTCGAAACGCCACACACGGAGCAAGGGGCCACCAGAACCGTCAACGAGCAACCCCCAGATCTAGTAGTAAACCTATCAACTCTGGCATTGACGGAAATCCAGAAACAAGTATTAAACAAAGGACTAGGTTTCATACCAACACCTACTACGGACAAGTTCAGATTGTGTGCGGAGCTGAAAGAGTTTCTGAGAAAATTAAAATTACAGGTCTTCTTCAAAGACAACGAACAAACACAAACCTCGAGGTCGGACACGGGCCTGAAAAGGAAATCTACCTTTGTTCCACCACCTCAAAACCTACCAGTAGAACTACTGGCCTTCGAAAAAGCTGTGATGAAGGATGTAAGAGAATTGGATCCTAACACCATAAAAGTCTTCAAGAACACGAGTAATCTGGAGTTCGAAGCGATCCGGGAACTATCAAATAACCACTCAATAACAATAAAACCGGCGGACAAGGGAGGAGCAATAGTCTTACAAGACACCGAAAAATACAGACAGGAATGTCTTCGACTCCTGGCCGATACAAGGAATTACATCATCATTAAGGAAGATCCTACAGAGAAAATAAGAATCAGCATAGCACACCTTATTGAGGAAAGTCTGGTGAATGACTGGATGGATAAGAAAGAATCCGAATTCTTAGTCAACACTAAACCAGTCATCCCATACTTCTATACAATCCTGAAGATCCATAAACGCATGGAAGACCCCCCAGGAAGGCCAATAGTCTCTGGTATAGGGTCTGTGTTGGAACCGGTATCAAGATATGCGGACGCCTTTCTCCGTCCCATTGTTCAGAAAACAGACACGTATCTGAAAGATACTAAAGACGTACTATGCCTTTTGAAAGAAACATCTTTTGACCCCACATCTAGCATTTTGATAAGTCTAGATGTGGAGAGTCTTTACACGAGCTTACCGCATAAGGAGACATTGGAAATCTTGGAAGAAGTTCTGTTTGAGGAGGAGTGGACATATCACGCACCCAGACATGTGGTACTGGAATGCTGCAGGCTAGCGCTCACAGAAAATTTCTTCCGATTTGAAGAAACCCTATATCGTCAACAACATGGGACCAGTATGGGCAGCACTTTTGCGCCGAGCATAGCGGGACTGTATGTCCATCAACTAGAGAAAAAGAAAATCCTAACCGCCACCAACCCCCACATGGACCACATAAAACTATGGAAACGTTATATCGACGACATTCTGTTGATATGGAACGGCAATGAGGAAGAGGCATTGAGATTCTGCGAATGGCTGAATGAACAAGATCCATTCTTAAAATTCACTAACACCATGAGCAGGAGCCATCTGGTGTTTCTGGATCTGAATATTTGGGCAAGAGACGGAATGTTGATAACTACAACACATCACAAACCTACCTCCAGAAACTGTCTCCTTACCTTTAACAGTTTCCATCCGAGACACCTCAAACAAAACCTCCCCTTCGGACAATTTCTCCGACTAAGAAGAAATTGCTCTCATAAATCAGATTATCTATCCCAAGCAGATGAACTAAGCATAAAACTACAACAAAGAAACTACCCGAGGAAAATGGTACAAAAGGCATGCAAAAGAGCGAGCAACAACAACAGAGAGGCTCTTTTGGAACCGAAAACAGCACAACCAACTAACAGTGAGAGACCAATCTGCATCACGACTTTCGACAAAGTATCTGACCAAGTGAGCAAGATCGTGAATAAACATTGGACAATTCTGAACAGTGGAGAACTAAACATCCCTAAACCGATGTTTAGTCACAGAAGAGGAAGGAATCTGAAGGACTATTTGGTACACACGAGACCAAAACCAACAGAAAACACGAACAGACTGCAACCACTTCCGAACGGACACTACCCGTGCAACAACTGTAGCGTATGTCATCTAACCTCAGTAACCAAAAAAATCACTTTTAACAACAATACCACATGGCAACTCAAAGAATTCTCCAACTGCAACACAAGTGGAGTGGTGTATTTGATCACATGCACATGCAACCTGCACTATGTCGGCATGACAACAAGGAAAGTAAGCACCAGGATTGTAGAGCACAGAAGCAATATCCGCTGTAAAAAGTCAACAACCCGAATGACCAACCACTTCATCGAGAGAAATCACACCCCGAACGATCTGAAATGGGTTGTCTTGGAATGTGTAAAAAACAGAGAAAATCTTGAGAAAGTCCTTCACGAACGTGAACAGCGCTGGGTTTTTAAACTCCAGACGGATACCAGAGGATTGAACGATGACATACCATGGGGTGTCTTGAATAGATGACATTTCTAAACCATTTAAATCTCGAACTAGAACTCCTTGAGAAACCCCACACGTAACTGCAAAAATCCCCTTGTAAACAATGCAATCTAGTGACTAGGCCTATTGCAAAATGGGAATAGAAAAAAGACCCAAACTAGGTCAATTTACATCCTCCAAAGATGGCCGCTACAACATTCTAGTCTCTTCTAACCGGAAGTCAAGACCTATAAAACCCAGACCCACGGACCATTCCTTAAGAAGCGGTCCAAGGGGAAGCAGCTAGGTAAAACCATGCGGCATTGCTGATCAGGAAGTAAGTTATATCCATCCAGACCTAAGAACTCTTTTGGGCACATGAGACTCGTACTCTGAAGAGTAGAAACTTTAGAATACTAACTCTATTTTTACACCTTTAATAACTTTTTAGCATTGTTTCCAACGAGGCGATACCGCCCCCCCCCATGAGACCATGATGTGCCATTTTGCACCAACAAATGTAATTATTGACAAGACTTTTTCTCCGTTTGTGTGTCTGATTTGTGTATTCACTGTTATCTGTAAAGTCACTTTCTGTATGTTTGACACGATTTCTCACGGTAGTTTCACTTCCAGTGTCAATCGCCGACAGACAGCAGACTCCAAAGTATGCACGTCCTTGTATGGAAAACTCACACCATATAAACCACGTGCATGAACGAACGTGCATGGATAATTGCACGTCCTGAGGGACTAAAAGACCCCGATCTCGGCTGAGATAGGGGCAAAGTAATTTTTAACATTGTTCTGTTCATATCTTTTACAGGTTCACCAATGAACAAAAACAACGCGTGTACCAAGTTGGAACAGCGTCAATCACTGTAAAAAAAATTTCGCACTAATTTAATATTTGAATCCTAAATCTAGGTTTTTTAGGAGTGGTATTATACAGGGCTGGTCCCTGTATGGTCCTGACGAAACGCTAGGGGTAGCGTGAAACATGTTGACCAGATACTGAACCAACCCACATCACAGGTTGGTCCACAGTACAAACCCCACTTTTAACATACCGGTCTAGGAGCAGAATAAAACATTGAGGCCCACTAGCACGGTATTTTTAACACACACACACATCCACTCCACTTACTCTCACCACACATAGTCCTTCACTTCATAGTGCTCCTTCGTAGCTCGAGAGTCGCAGCACGCCCCTTTTCGTAGAGAACTGGGATGACCCCGATGATGAAGCATGTCACTGTGAGGAAACTCCGGTGAGTGAGGGGATAACAAGAAAGAAAAATTCTTTTCTTTCTGAACGGCCTCACTGGTGTCGTCAGCCCCCCGCCTGGCCATGGCCGGTAGCCTGCATGCCCTGCACGGCTGTTGACACCTGCTCCAGAGCTCTCACGACGTCCTGGCAGCACTGGACCTTTTGGACCTGCATGGCCAGGGAGCGTCGCGAGAGCTGGGAGGTGGCGTTCCCAATTATGTAGTTTGACCGCGTGTACGCTGACAAGCGGGTTAGCAGCTGGCTGTGTCTGCGGCGATTCAGATCCCACTGGCTGAACATGGCCTGTATGTTGGCCTCCAGAGCTGCTGTCATCCTATCCATACGGTCTGACATGTGTGCTACATTACGGGCGGTCTTGTCCAGTTGGAGGTGGATGGCTGCAAGATGGCGGGCCTGGGTTTGGTGCACATGTAGCATTCTGCGCTCAATGGAGAGCCCACCTGGACGCATGTTTTGGCCCCTGCCAGCGCGGGAAGTGTTGTTGAGCCGCTCCCTCACCAGTCCACTTGTCTCGCCCCTCACAGCCGCAGGGCGGCGTGTTGGTTGGCGAACTGCTGCTGGTGTTGCAGGCCCCACTGGTCGTTGTGTGACGCGCGGTGGCACTGCAGCGCCTGATGGCACAGGGGTGGCACTGGCCACAGGGGCAGTTGGTGGGATGACCGCTGGTGCGGCAGCTTGCCCTGATGGTCCGGGCTGTGGGGTTTGATGTGTGTCTCCCTCTGTGTCCTCCGTGATGTCCTCAATTACCAGGGCATCGCTGTCTGTACTGGGGACATCAGCACCACCTGTGATGTAAAGTGGACGTTGATTAGTGACATGTTCCTTACACATTTAGGCTTGCTACATGCATACAGACTACTATTCCCAGACTTGCTGCAGGATTGACTCTCACTGAACATGTCTGGCTTAATGGTGCAGGATGGTAATTGTGGTCAGACTACATGTCCCACAATGCAATAGCGCTTTAGTGGTGTGCTTTGGCTGCATGACTGGGGTTTGATATGGGATGCACTTGAGTCATGGACATTGTTAGGGGACAGGGGGTCGCAGTCGCATGGCACTTACCTGGTGTGTCTTGGGTGGGTCGGGAGGAGTCAAGCTGGATCACACCCACGCAGGCCTGTGGATTAATGGTGTCCTCCACTCGGTCCTCCAGTGGTGTGTTCGGTGGGACAGTGGGCTCACCTCCACCTGTCGCCACATGCTCCCCCAGCCTCTCCGCAATCTTTTCCTTTGCCCGCCCTCTGAGGTCATACCATCGCTTTTTGAGCTTGTCCACGGAGCGCTGGGTCACCCCCACGAAGTTCACTTTTGTGTGGATGCGCAACCATATGCGCCTTTTGTCGGCCTCAGGCACCCTTCTGGAGTCTTTGCCAAATAGCCGATTGTGGTCCTTAGATACTCCTTCAATTAAGTATTCGAGCTCTTGCTCAGAAAATTTTATTTTTCTCTTTCTCCCACTGGTAGATCCACCTGCTGCATCCTGTGACATGCTTGCCACTGGGGTGTCTCCTGCTTTACTCCTGTAGGCACACTGGAGGGGAGCTCTGACACTGCTGCCTGTACTTCAGCCTCTCACTGCTGAATGAGGGTGGAACCTGCCTCCTTCCTGGTTGTGATGTCATCACTGTGCTCAGAATGCGACTTCCCGTTTTTGCGATCTCGCAGTTAGCGAGATCGCAATTTAAGATTTCGTTAATTGCGAGATCGCAATTTCAACACGGGTATCGGCCGAATCTGCGATTATTTACCGATTTCTGGGGACTCGCAATCGCCGATTGCGGCCGGTTGCGAATCGCATTTTTTTCTCGCAAATATTCATGAATGCCGTTCTGCGATTTCTAAATTGCGATTCGCTTTTTCTCGCAAATTAGAAATCGCAGAATTTGACATTGATGAATCTGGCTGATAGGAACCAGGTTAATTTACTGGGAAGTACGTGAAAACCATCGAACTTGCATGACATCACAGTAAGTCACCATTGTGGGACCAGAAACCTACCTTGTGCAGCTTTAAATTACTTTATGGACAGGAGTGTGCCAATTCCAGTAACAAGGGGTTTTGCGTTGAAAACATGCATCTCTCCTGCATGTTTACAGCAGTAGGAAGCGAGGCTTCAGGGGTTATACTGTACATCACCTTTAACCTCTGAGGAAAGATGTTATGCTTTGTGAAAGCCTAGTCCAGATTCGCGAAGCATCGTCTTGGTTCAGGAGGCTGCCGAATTTGGAAAAGAGGATCCAGGTTTGAGTTCCGTGCCTGAAAAACATAACAATATGTTTTTGTGTAATGTACTCTGCTGCTCCTGTATGTAAATCACCCTAAACTCCCTTAGACCGAATTTGCGCTATATACCACTTCAAAATAATAAAACAAGAATTTGTAATGCAATAGGTCATGCATTTACACGAACTTGATCTATTGACATTGCAAATGACAATGCCTTTTATTTTTGTTTTCGTTTTTAAAACATAAATAAAAGGCATTGTCATTTACAATGCTAATAGCTTAAAGTCATGTAAATGCGAGACCTATTGCATTGCAAATGCTTGTTTAACTGAACCTGTTGGTTTTTCTTATATTTATACTGGGACCCAGCTAACCAGGTCCTGGGCTCTGGTGCCTAAAAATGTGTTCGTTTTATTAAAAACCCTGTCTAAGGTTACAATGAAAGTAACTCATTGCATGTGCAAGCCATTTGGCTACACCGCACTTTCGACATTTGGCACTGCAGCGTGTGCAATGTAATTCATTTTATTTATTTATTTATGTACTTACCTTAGTTCGGGCGTGTGCCGTAGTTTACTACGCCCCACCCTACCCCTCCTCCGCCCCACCCCACCACCCGCACCACTCCCTACAGGATCCGCTACTGTCGCCATGTATCAATCAGTTTGTAATCAGAGATTAGTCCTTTGAGGACTGGAGCAGCTTGTGGGTGGTGTGCCTGAAGTTCTGGCTCTATCGATGGTCAGCGACAGAACAATGTTGAAATCGCCATCCCAGAGAAGTGCAGCGTCCCCCATGGAGTGTATTTCGTGCCATACCTGTAGGAAAAAGGTGGGGTCATCCACATTAGGACCATATATGTTTCCAATGACGACTTGCTGATTAAACAATTTCCCCAGTAATAGCAGATATTGACCTTCTGGATCACTAACAACCTTTGACATTTGCCAGGGAACTCCCTTCCTGATCAATGTTGCCACCCTCCGAGAGTAAGTCGAGTAGTTCGATGTGTACATTTCACTCCATCTGTTAGATGTCAATCCTGAGCGAGCGGCTTAAGATGGGTCTCCCGTAAGAGGCAAATATCCGCTGCAAGATATGACTGCACCAATCGAGATTTTCTATGGTTATTCAGACCTCGTACATTCCAAGTGATACAGTTGAACTTGGACATCTATGCACAGGATATGTAGAAATATTTGTCAGCAGAAATGAGGCAATCTAGAGGGGCTTTTACGAATAGGTGTGAACACTTTACCTCATGACTGGAGTCTACCTGAAGTGTGATGACTGCACAACAATTGAGTCGTGTACTCCCTGGGGATAAGTCGAGCAGCAGAAAATTCAGTATGTACTGCAATAAACAATAAATAACAGTAACATTACCAGCCCTCCCCTCACCCACATCAGACCCCAATCATGTTGTGTTATCCCAGTTGAACACCCCACAGTGAACTTGCACCCTTGGAACATGGGGCTAGAGGGAATCATCCCCATGGGGGCGTAAGGTTACCAGTGTACTGCCCTGTCGAGTTGCAAAAGGGTGACCAAGCATATTTGGACTACCAATACACCATTCCAGCAGTCGGATTCAAAAGGAGGAAGAGTACTAACAAAAGGCTCATATCTCTGTACTAATTGTAACACCATAATAACCCAACCTAGGGGCCACAATATTCAGTCATTGTCACTTAGCTGACTCCGCAATGACGTGCCCCCTCCCACAAACGTTCTCATGTTGCTTCTTTTGTTGTAAATGAATCTAGGACCCTAGTGTAATTTTCCCGATTCATGCCCTTATATAGCTATAAAATACCCGATCCTTATATAGGCATAGAAATCATCGCCATATTTAGACTGAGCCTATGTAGCCCAAATACGGCATGGCTACTTCACTAAGTTCCAAGAATCAACAACAATTTCTTAGAGAAACCCGCCTTCAGCAACTAGGGACTTCCCCTCACCTGAATACTAATTTATCTATGAAATCATGGAGTTTTCACAGAACTAGGTCTTTGAGTGACGTTATTAAGTCCAATCAAACTCGGCACCTTCAAAGTATAAATATGCCTATATTTGCCCAGACAAACACACAGTGGTTTGGAGCAGATCGACTAACTACTTGCCCGACGCCCTGCAGCAGCAAGTGCAGAGAAATCCAGCTCCAGTGTTTCCAGGCTACCCTTGCGGGTTGCTGAAAAATCGATTCCTCAGAGAGAGATACAAGACCTCCTTCATTCTAAAACCAAGGTACGGAGCTGATTAGACTCTTAGAGAATTCTTGGATAGATCCTTGGCAGAGAAATACTAAACTTAAGCTACTCCTCACTTACTTCCTCCCTTGTACTAGACTTAGGTTAGGTACACCGGTGTAGGCGTATTTTAGAAGCACCAGTTGAGTACTTTTAGTCATTATTTTATTACTGTATGTATTTTATACGTTTAGGCAACTTATGGCTTAGAAACCATATCATGCTTTTACAGTACTACTTTATAATACTTTTCGTATTATATGCCCTGTACATTATAACCAGTATTACGATTGTAGCAGTACATTTCTTAAGCTTGAGAAAGAAGACTGTTCAATAAATACCTTTTATTGAAAACGCCTGTCTCTCTATTTCCTCAGCACCTCTGGCGAACCGAAGCATGCACGATTGACTGAGTAAAATAGTTATCTATTGTTTCCGCGACTCTAGAGATTGATTTCTTATTCTTGGGAAACAAAGTTGTCATGTTTATGCGATTGTCAGAAACTAATCCCTTCTTGTGAATTCGAGAAAGTTTCTAGTGACCTCTGAAGTAGCTGGCACTCACAATTAAGTTTAATATATACGATAGAAACCTAGTTGACCTTAGTCCTACGTCTAAACTATAATATATGTTATTCCAATGCGCAAAGCCTACTGGGAATATAGGGACTACACTACACTTTGTGTGATGCTTGGCAAACTTCAGAGCGGCACTGGCCTCTGTAAACATCATGAGTTTACCGCTGGCCTGCACCCATAGCTCGGCGGGGTAAAGCATTGTATATTTGGTGCCAGTCTTTTGCTGCAAATGGAAGTTGGATGTGGTTGTTGGCAGGTACTTTTCATCTGCGGTTGCAATAGCGGAAGTGACTCGTGGTTGTAGCAGCGGAAGGAATTAGCTGCATCGGGGAGTAACACAGAGAAGATTACGGTGGAGCCTGAGATGGGTAGAGGAGCGTGATGGCAATGTGAATGAGGGCATGTATGAGGGTGGACATGAGAGTTGGTTCGTAAATGTGTTTGAATGAGCATTTGGATGAAGTACTTGAGCGCTTAGTTAAGAGGCAAAGAAGAGGTTATGGGGGAATAGATCAGACGGGTAGTTACAGAGGAGGTGTACTCATATTCAAGACCACGTATTATAAGCGGGTGTTTCAACATTTAGTGAGTCACGAGTGGGACGTATTGGGTGGGCTTCATAAATAAAGTTTTTTCATAAACAACATGGCTTTTTATATCACGAGTAGCACTAAGAATGTTCTGTACATTAGTTTTAATTGGGCAGATGGTGTGAAATTAGCACTATGTGGTTTAACTGTGATTATTAATTATGAAAGTCGTGGTATATGTTCAAAAAGTGAATGTCAGATTGTTTATTTACAGTTACCCCTGAAGAAGGGCCTGTGATGCCCAAAATGCATTGGGTTTAATTAAAGAACACTGCTTTGAACTCAAGATGCGTTATCATCATGTTCTTGAAAGAGGTCTATTGGCACAACTTGAACACTTGAAACTTGTATAACTGCGTGGCACCATGTATGTGGATGAAAGATTAAGAAAGAAAAAACATATGGATTAATAATGGCGAAACTTTGGCATAAACTCTGGTTTATATTTAATGATTGTTATAATCATTTACTTGGCAGTGCGACTGGGTTGGGGTGACTGAAAGTGTCGCCTCACATTGTTTGAATTTTCAGCAAGTTGGCATCTACCTGCCAACATCAAAATGTCCCTTTTTCCAGTGTTCAGTCACCTAAATGATTACATTATCTCCTATGGTGAGATCTTTATTGCTCCCAGACATTGGACACAGGGTTTGTTTTTGAGGAGACACATCTTCCTCGACAGGAAGGTCATCTTTCCTGTGCTCAGGAACTTCATTAATCTTCAAAGGGTTACCTACTGTGTATCAGGCAAGTGTAGCTCACACCCAGGCCTGCCACCTTCATTCTCTGGCGACCTCAGTTCGACACTGTTAACCATGCCACACTACTACATCGTTTGAAGGGCATGGGGGTGTCGGGCGCGGCCCTGAAGTGGCTGACCTCTTTTTTAGAGGAACGCTTTTTCCAGGTATTTGAAGGCGAGGTGGTATCATCTAAACATCCGCTCAGCTGTGGGGTTCCCCAGGGCTCCTCCCTGAGCCCCACTCTATTTAATGTTTACATGCAGCCCCTAGAGAAAATAGTCCTCCCTTTCGGTGTGCGGATTGTCACCTACGCGGACGATACCCAACTTGTGGTCTCTCTGGACCACAAGGAGGGTTCGTCTAACACCCTGGGCCCGTGTCTGGAGGCTGTTGCTGAGTGGATGCAACTCTCCCACCTTAAACTCAACGGGGAGAAGACCGAGATTATGTTACTAGGTAACCCCCCTCCTACCTCTCTGTCTTTGAACTGGCCTTCGCGTCTCGGTGCTCCTCCTCCCCCAAAGGACCAGATAAAGAGCTTAGGAATCTGGTTGGATAGTGCACTGGATTTCTCGGTTCAAGCCATTAAAACAGCCTCTGTATGCATGGGGCTAATGAAAATGCTCAGGAAAGTGCTCCCCTTACTTCCATTCCAGGCGAGAAGGGTCATGGTACAGGCCCTGATACTCTCTCGGCTGGATTATGGAAACGTTTTATATCTAGGGGCTCCGGCAACAGTGACAAAAAAACTTCAAGTCACCCAAAACTGTGCCGCGCGCTTACTGTTTAATATCCCTCGATGGCAGTCAGCGAGAACCGCCCTAAAAGAGCTTCATTGGCTCCCAGTGGCTGCCAGAACTCTGTTCAAGGCCATGTGCATTTTGCACAAATCTTTTCATCATACTGGCCCGGCTGTGCTGCAACCCCTAGTACTGCCTTATGTGCCGCCCAGAACTCTTCGTTCGGCTTCTTTGCATCTGGCAACCACGGCAAAAATCAAGAAAGCACGCTGGGGCGGCCGCTCATTCACTTGCTCAGCGGCGAAGGCATGGAATTCCCTGCCTTTACACCTTAGACAAAACGACAACCTGATGTCATTCAGGAGAGACCTAAAAACCTATCTGTTCTCAAAAGCGTACTAGTTCTCCCTGCAGCCGCTCACAGTAATCAGTCACTAGCGCTACGAGGCCTCCGGGTAGTCAGCGCTATATAAATGGAATTTTTCATTTCATTTCATTTCTAGCCAGGCACTAATCCTAGTGGGACAGGCGCTGCTTCCACATCCAGTTTTGAGTGACCACAAAGGAGGATTTGCTCATTTTTATAGCTTCACCTCAGGGTGGGCACACAGAGCTCTGCACAAAGGAAATACATGTGCTACCATCATAGCTTTAGCTAGAAAGTGGCACTGTGCAATAGTTGACAATAAAACAAACAGGAAGTGCTGCAAAAATGGTTGGAGGTACCCCTGTGAACTTTTATCCCTTGGATAGGGAGTGGCCAGGAGCCCCGCCCACACGAGCTGGCAGTAAAAATAATTGTGGGACCCTCTGTATCCTCTTTAATACACATCTGGACTCAGGAAAGTCATAACCCTAAGGGTTAGCCCTGCTCCCACTTTTACCCAGGACTGAGAAGTGAATTACCAAGGGCCAGTTGGCTGGCCTACTGTTAGGCCAGAAGGACACAAAAGTTACACGAAAGTCAAGGATTTTATGCAGCAGCAAGTCTGTTTCAGGGAACATCACAGACATGATGTCTGTCTTTATGGACCCCTGTTTGCCTACAGCTTACAACTTAGAATCTTGCCCCACTGGAGGAATCTGAACTCCTAAAAAGTGTCTCATCCCTAACATAGAAATATTCCCTAGGTGAAGGTGCCAAAGATATTCGGCTGGTGGTGGACATTACTTGGGCACAAATTTAAGATTATTCCTACTTTGAATTTTCCTGCCAAAAGTCAACGGCTTTACCAGGACCTTGTCCGGTGGCTAGCCAGACGCTTGGAACCAATCATGGCCACAGTCTGCTGCCTTGCCCCACTGAGGATTTCTTTACTTCGTTTCAGAGACCAAGTCAGAAGGTAAAACTTCTGACCGGGTTCAACTGGGTGTTTGTATCTAACCCATGCTCCATTGTGGTGAGCCTAAGCTTGTCTCTGACCCGGTCTAATTCAATCAATTGCCTGAGATTGGTGCTTTGTGGTCTTGGTTCTAAAATGTAATCTATACTTTAAAAATGCATACCTGTGGATATTTGATTTTTGGTATTTTGGTGTCTTCATTTTTATATACCAGAGTGGGATTTTTATTGTGTTATATTTTCTACTTTTTAATTGTTTGGTAGTGATCAATGCTTTACACATTTCACCTAAGTTAAGTCTGTCTGATCTGTGCTATATCTACCAAGGGTTGAGCTCCGGTTTCCATTATTGACACCTAGGTGGACCTGGTACAGAATTATGACACTTACTCATTCACTGTAAAAGCCAATAGTTCAAGTAATGCCTTTCAAATGTGAGTCTTATTATTTTTGCTGATAGCACAATGGGTCTTGTATAGATTTTAGTACCCATACAATTTTGGGGTGTAGTCATGTTTTGTGTTGTGAGCTTAGTGTGCAAAGATGTGTTTAGTAGGGGTTGCATTTACCTTATTTTTATTATTCACTCTGCTTTGGACCTACATTTTAGGTTTGGAAAACCCCTTGCCAGTGGTGAACACAGATAGGGCTTGGGAAGAAACTCCTTCAAATCACTGACTTGCTTGCTTCAGCTCTTCTCAACCAATGGACAGAGACATTGTTAACCACTTCTTAGTTCTGACTTTAGCAGAATGTTGGTCTCACAATCATGCTATTGGCCATGTGGATGTATCCCATCTTGTCCTGTGCATCCATTGAAATGCATGAGGGATATCTCACAATTGTATTCGATCATCACATTGTTTGTCACATAAAATCACTTATCTCACACGTGCATTGATATATAAAACAATATTTTTACTATTTTCACACTGGCAGCCATTTTTTAGTACTATTTTCAGCACTCAAATGTGAGTCAGACCTTAAGATAGCTGCCCACTGGCATGCCTCTTTTTAGTTTAGGTCATCTTAACCTCAAGAAGGTGAAGTTGTGCAAGATCTGCAACAAAAATGCACCATCCCACAAAGCTTTATACACCCATTGTAGGGTGAAGTGCTTGTTCTAGCAGGACTGCTCCTGATATTCAACTTACCTGGTAGATCCTTTGCACACTGCAACCGGGCCACTGCTGCAGTTCAGCACTCTTGGTGGTAGATGAAGAGATTGAATGGAGCTGCCAGGTAACCTAAGCTATTCAGTGTGCTAAGGGGCTCGTATCCCTGCAACTGCAATCTTGATAGACCTATGAGCATTAAGCATGGGCTGAAAAATTCATTCCGCTTGCGGAATTTGTGGATTTTCCGCGATTTCGCGATCCGCGAATCTCGCGAAATCGCGGTAAAATCCGCAAATCAGCGGGGACGAATTTTCAGCCAAGCACTTACAGGGTTACAGCAGCAGGTGCAAAAGTTGAAGCAAATTTTTTGTAACCTTTTACAAAAGGGTTACAAAGAAATTAACTTCAACTTGGGCATCTGCTGCTGTAAGCCTGTAAGTGCTTCCTGGTGCCTCATTGCCTACTTGCAACTATTCTCTGACCCTGCTCTGACCCTTAAAGCAGGGTCAGAGAATAGTTACAAGTAGGCAATGAGGCGCCTGTCACAAAAATTAAACCTCAACAGGAAGCACTGACAGATATAAAAACAAGCAATTGCAATGCAATGGGTCTCGCATTAGGAAAGTTTGAGCTATTGGTCTTGTAAATGACAATTTTTTTTACTTTTGTGTTGGTTTTGAAAATAGCTAAATTAATAGCTTTGTCATTTACAATGCCAATAGTTACAACTTTCGCAAATGTGACACCTATAGCATTTGTAATGCAACATGTTTTGTATTTACGTGACTTAGCTGTATTGATATTACAAATTACAATGGCTTTTCATTTTTTTAAATAATTGATACTTAAATAAAAGTGATTTTAATTTATAATGGCAATAGCTTAAACTTTTGTAAATAACTTTTGTCAAGATTATGTTTAGTGTATTTTATTGTGATGAAAGTCCAAGAACAGAAGTGAAATATTAACTTCTTTTTGTGACAGTTGTAATAAAGCTTGAAACATTGAGAGAACATATTTGAACCAGTTGTTGTTGAATGGTTGCGCAGATTGATGCTGGGGTGGCGCTGAGTGGTGCTGTGGTGGTGCTGAGTGGTGCTGTGGTGATGCTGAGTGGTGCTGTGGTGGTGCTGAGTGATATTGGGATGGTGCTGAGTGATGCTGGGATGGTGCTGAGTGGTGCTGTGGTGGTGCTGAGTGATGCTGTGGTGGTGCTGAGTGATGCTGTGGTGGTGCTGAGTGGTGCTGTGGTGGTGCTGAGTGATGCTGTGGTGGTGCTGAGTGGTGCTGTGGTGGTGCTGAGTGATAATGTGTCGGTGCTGAGTGATGCTGTGGTGGTGCTGAGTGATTCTGTGGTGGAGCTGAGTGATGCTGTGGTGGTGCTGAGTGGTGCTGTGGTGGCGCTGAGTGATGCTGTGGTGATGCTGAGTGATAATGTGGTGGTGCTAAGTGATAATGTGGTGGTGCTGAGTGATGCTGGGGTAGCGCTGAGTGAAGATGTGGTGATGCAGAGGGCAGAAAGGCACAAAAAGCAGTCTAACAAAGGGCAGAAGGGCAGAAAAACAAGGGAAAAACAAGTCTAACAGAGGGCAGAAGGGCACAAAAAAACAGTCTAATAGAGGACAGAAGGGCACAAAAACAAGGGAAAAATAAGTCTAACAGAGGGCAGAAGGGCACTAAAAACTAGTCTAACGTGGCAGAAAGGCACAAAAACGAGTCTAACAGAGGGCAGAAAGGCACAAAAAATGTGTCTAACAGAGGGCAGAAGGGCACAAAAACAAAGGAATAACAGAGGGCAGAAGGGCACAAAAAATGAGTCTAACAGAGGGCAGAAGGGCAGAAAAACAAGGGAAAAATGAGTCTAACAGAGGGCAGAAGGGCACAAAAAACTAGTCTAACAGGGGACAGAATGAATCCCGCCCTGTGTGTTTGTCCACGGAGATGCCACCTTTTTGTGCAATACCTCTACTCAACTGGAGTACTTTCTACTGTCTAATCAGTAAGTGCTCCCTCGTTGGCTAAATGTATAGGGGCAGATTTGCAATAACTGGGGCATCCCTAGGGATGCGCCAGTTATTGTGCGCCGCAGCTCCCCCACCCATGGTGCGCCGCATTTACAAGGCAAAAACGGCACAGATGCGTCACGCATCTGTGCCGTAAAAGCAGCGCATTGCTGGAGCTGCGTCGAGCTTGCAACGCAGCTCCAGCAATGCTCTGGGGGGCCCTATCTCTCCAATGCTGCATCAAGCCTTGCGCCTACTTCAAGCAGGTGCAGGGTTTTGACGCAGCATTGGCCTAAAAGTGACTGAGTGATTTTTTGTAGATTTCACTCAGCCACTTTTAGGAGGCGTTCCTGCGCAAGAACGCCCTCCCCTGCGCCGGAACTCCTCCTGATGGCGCAGGGCTTTACAACGTGGCGCATCTCTCAGATGCGTCACGTTGTTATTACCCAGCACCATGGCACATCTTTTGTACTGCCGCTGCGACACAAAAGGTCTCGGTAGAGGGTGGGAGTGATGAACCAGAGGGTGGCAGTGATGAACCAGAGGGTGACATTGATGAACCAGAGGGTGGCAGGAGTGAACCAGAGGGTGACAGTGCTGAACCAGATGGTGGCAGTGCTGAACCAGAGGGTGGCAGGAGTGAACCAGAGGGTGGCAGTGATTAATCAGATGGTGGCAGTGGTGAACCAGAGGGTGGCAGTGGTGAACCAGAGGGTGGCAATGGTGAACCAGAGAGTCGCAGTGGTGAACTAGAGGGTGGCAGTGCTGAACCAGAGGGTGACAGTGGTTAACCAGAGGGTGGCAGTGGTGAACCAGAGGTGCTGTGATGAACCAGAGGGTGGCAGTCGTGAACCAGAGGGTGGCAGTGGTGAACCAGAGGGTGACAGTGCTGTACCAGAGGGTGGCAGGGGTGATCCAGAGGGTGCAGTGATGAACCAGAGGGTGGCAGTGGTGAACCAGAGGATGGCAGGGGTGAACCAGAGGGTGGCAGGGGTGAACCAGAAGGTGGCAGTGCTAAACCATAGGGTGACAGTGGTTAGCCAGAGGGTGGCAGTGGTGAACCAGAGGTGCTGTGATGAACCAGAGGGTGGCAGTCGTAAACCAGAGGGTGGCATTGGTGAACCAGAGGGTGACAGTGCTGTACCCGAGGGTGGCAGGGGTGAACCAGAGGTGCTGTGATGAACCAGAGGGTGGCAGTCGTGAACCAGAGGGTGGCAGTTGTGAACCAGAGGGTGACAGTGCTGTACCAGAGGGTGGCAGGGGTGAACCATAGGGTGCTGTGATGAACCAGAGGGTGGGTGTGATGAACCAGAGGGTGGCAGTGGTGAACAAGAGGGTGGCAGGGGTGAACCAGGGGGTGGCAGTGGTGAACCAGAGGCTGTCAGTGCTGAACCAGAGGGTGACAGTGGTTAAGCAGAGGGTGGCAGGGGTGAACCAGAGGGTGGCAGAAGTGAACCAGAGTGTGGCAGTGGTGAACCAGAGGTGCTGTGATGAACCAGAGGGTGGCAGTCGTGAACCAGAGGGTGGCAGTGGTGAACCAGAGGGTGACAGTGCTGTACCAGAGGGTGGCAGGGGTGAACCATAGGGTGCTGTGATGAACCAGAGGGTGGCAGTCGTGAACCAGAGGGTGGCAATGGTGAACCAGAGAGTCGCAGTGGTGAACCGGAGGGTGGCAGTGCTGAACCAGAGGGTGGCAGAAGTGAACCAGAGTGTGGCAGTGGTGAACCAGAGGTGCTGTGATGAACCAGAGGGTGGCAGTCGTGAACCAGAGGGTGGCAGTGGTGAACCAGAGGGTGACAGTGCTGTACCAGAGGGTGGCAGGGGTGAACCATAGGGTGCTGTGATGAACCAGAGGGTGGCAGTCATGAACCAGAGGGTGGCAGTGGTGAACCAGAGGGTGACAGTGCTGAACCAGAAGGTGGCAGGGGTGAACCAGAGAGCGGCAGTGCTGAACCGGAGGGTGGCAGTGGTGAACTAGAGGGTGGCAGGGGTGAACCAGAGGGTGGCAGTGATTAATCAGATGGTGGCAGTGGTGAACCAGAGGGTGGCAGTGGTGAACCAGAGGGTGGCAATGGTGAACCAGAGAGTTGCAGTGGTGAACTAGAGGGTGGCAGTGCTGAACCAGAGGGTGACAGTGGTTAACCAGAGGGTGGCAGTGGTGAACCAGAGGTGCTGTGATGAACCAGAGGGTGGCAGTCGTGAACCAGAGGGTGGCAGTGGTGAACCAGAGGGTGACAGTGCTGTACCAGAGGATGGCAGGGGTGATCCAGAGGGTGCAGTGATGAACTAGAGGGTGGCAGTGGTGAACCAGAGGGTGGCAGGGGTGAACCAGAGGGTGGCAGGAGTGAACCAGAGGGTGGCAGTGATTAATCAGATGGTGGCAGTGGTGAACCAGAGGGTGGCAGTGGTGAACCAGAGGTGCTGTGATGAACCAGAGGGTGGCAGTCGTGAACCAGAGGGTGGCATTGGTGAACCAGAGGGTGACAGTGCTGTACCCGAGGGTGGCAGGGGTGAACCAGAGGTGCTGTGATGAACCAGAGGGTGGCAGTCGTGAACCAGAGGGTGGCAGTGGTGAACCGGAGGGTGACAGTGCTGTACCAGAGGGTGGCAGGGGTGAACCATAGGGTGCTCTGATGAACCAGAGGGTGGGTGTGATGAACCAGAGGGTGGCAGTGGTGAACCAGAGGGTGGCAGGGGTGAACCAGGGGGTGGCAGTGGTGAACCAGAGGCTGTCAGTGCTGAACCAGAGGGTGACAGTGGTTAACCAGAGGGTGGCAGGGGTGAACCAGAGGGTGGCAGAAGTGAACCAGAGTGTGGCAGTGGTGAACCAGAGGTGCTGTGATGAACCAGAGGGTGGCAGTCGTGAACCAGAGGGTGGCAGTGGTGAACCAGAGGGTGACAGTGCTGTACCAGAGGGTGGCAGGGGTGAACCATAGGGTGCTGTGATGAACCAGAGGGTGGCAGTCGTGAACCAGAGGGTGGCAATGGTGAACCAGAGAGTCACAGTGGTGAACCAGAGGGTGGCAGTGCTGAACCAGAGGGTGGCAGAAGTGAACCAGAGTGTGGCAGTGGTGAACCAGAGGTGCTGTGATGAACCAGAGGGTGGCAGTCGTGAACCAGAGGGTGGCAGTGGTGAACCAGAGGGTGACAGTGCTGTACCAGAGGGTGGCAGGGGTGAACCATAGGGTGCTGTGATGAACCAGAGGGTGGCAGTCGTGAACCAGAGGGTGGCAGTGGTGAACCAGAGGGTGACAGTGCTGAGCCAGAAGGTGGCAGGGGTGAACCAGAGAGTGGCAGTGCTGAACCGGAGGGTGGCAGTGGTGAACTAGAGGGTGGCAGGGGTGAACCAGAGGGTGGCAGAAGTGAACCAGAGTGTGGCAGTGGTGAACCAGAGGGTGGCAGTGATGAACCAGAGGGTGGCAGTGGTGAACCAGAGGGTGGCAGTGCTGTACCAGAAGGTGACAGTGGTTAACCAGAGGGTGGCAGTGGTGAACCAGAGGTGCTGTGATGAACCAGAGGGTGTCAGTCGTGAACCAGAGGGTGGCAGTGGTGAACCAGAGGGTGACAGTGCTGAACCAGAAGGTGGCAGGGGTGAACGAGAGAGTGGCAGTGCTGAACCAGAGGGTGGCAGTGGTGAACTAGAAGGTGGCAGGGGTGAACCAGAGGGTGGCAGGGATGAACCAGAGGGTGGCAGTGGTGAACCAGAGGGTGGCAGTGATGAACCAGAGGGTGGCAGTGGTGAACCAGTGCTGTTCCCATACACAACTGCATGGGTAACTTTGCCATGCAAGCGGTCGCGAACACGCAAAAAGCCTCGCGAACACGCAAAAAACCCAGCGAACATGGAAAAAACCCAGCGAACATGCAAAAACCCAAAAATCCGCAAATTCGCGGATTTTGCAGATTGCGAATTCGATTTCGCACGAATTCGCGGAACGCAAATTCGCAAATTTCACCCATATTTAAGGAGCATACCCTTCAGCTCCTTCTCCTCCACTGGTAGAATGCTAATTACAACATATGCATACATAGCGACTCTTCTTATCTGCCCCTGGGTCACTGCAGCAGCTAATTATGCCTGGGTGCTTCCTTCAGCTGCACTCAAACACTGGCCATGCCAATCGGTGTCGCCTGTAAATCACAATGGCAGCAGTTCTTGTACATGGCAATCTTAGGCCCCAATTACAAGTGGGGAAGATACGCCTAAAGTATTTATTACATTTAAGCAGATTTAAGCTACAGAAATCTTATCTTTTCTTATATTAACCAGAATTTATACAGTGCACGTTCACCCGGGGGTTTCATGGCGCTCACCAATAGGTCTAGAAACTGAACCCAGGGAAGAGAAATGGAGTACTAGGCCAGCGTCTGAACAAACAGCCAAGTTTTAAGCTACCGCCTGAACTGAAGGAGAGTGGTAGAGGAGCGGATCTCCAAAGTGAGGGAGTTCCACAGTTTAGTGGGAAGCGTGGCAAACCTGCGACCTCCCTTCCGTTGGAATTGAAAACGGGGGACATTCAGAAGAATCTAAGAAGCGGACCTCAGGTTGCGAGGAGGAGTGTACTTGGGCAAAAGTTCCTGGATGAACCTAGAACTGCGTGCTCGAAGAGCTTTAAACGTCATGCATGCAGGTTTAAAAAGTGTACGCTGTGTAATAGGAAGCCAGTGAAGTTGCTTCAGCAGCGGTCTGGCAGATTGCCAGCGTGGGCGGCGATAGATAAGTCTGGCTGCTTGATTTTGGGCCAACTGGAGGCGTTTACTGAGAGCCACATGAGGTCCCAGGTAGATGGCATTAGCATAATCTATGTGTGATAATACCAGTGCACACAACCTGGGTCAAAGCGGACTGAGTAAGCATTCGGCTGATCTTTTTTATTTTCCGAAGCTGAAAAAAGCAGGATGACACCACTGCGTTAACCTGAGGCTTTTGTGAGAGCTCGTCATCAATAAGTACCCCTAGACATCCAGGGACCTATAAAGAGCATGGTGGACTGAAACTGGCAAACAGATTCTTGGGAGTCATCAATGGTGAAAGTGAGTTGCAGATCATCTGCATTATTAAAAGTAGTGACTTTGACATTTTTTAATGAGTGCAACAAAGGAAGCATATAAATATTAAACAAAATAGGTGATAAGGAAGAACCCTGCGGAACCCCACAAATGGTGTGAAGTTTCGATGAGGAGAAGGGAGGTAGACCAACAGCTTGTGAGCGGTCACTAAGGAAGGATCTGATCCAGTCATGTACAGGACCGCGTATGCCGGCTGGTTTGACACAGTCGAGAAGGATGTCATGGGGTCGACCGTGTCAACTGCGGCCGATAAATCGAGCAGGACTAGAGCCTGAGGGATGCCCAGGTCTGCACTATGGCGTAGGGAATCCAAAACTGCTGTGATGACCGCTTCGGTGGAGTGGGCTGGTCGGAATCCGGCTTGAGCGGGGTCCAAAAAGTCCGACTGCTCAATGAAACTTGAAAGATGGGTAGTGACGTGGGCTTCCAACACTTTGGCCAGGTAAGGAAGCAAAGAAATTGGTCTATAATTAGACAAGACAGTGGATTCCATACCTGTTTTTTTGCAGGGGTACCACCACTGCTTCCTTGAATGAATTAGGTACCACGCCTAAAGTTAGGGAACTGTTAAAGAGACCTAATATAGGTAGAGGGAAGGCAGTGATTACCTCTTTTAGAATGTGGGGAGGGCAGCAATCGCGAGGGGAGCCCGACTTAACCCTGGCCGTCAGGGCAAGCAAGGATAAGACATCCAGAGGAGGGTAGTGGTCAAAGATGAATTTATTAGAAAGATAAGTGGAGTCATGGGGGATCGGGAGAGTAACTGGGATACTAGACTTGATGAGCATAATCTTTTCCTGAAAATACTTGTTAAGTGTATTACAGAATTCTTGTGTAGCTTTAGGTTTGGGCTGGATTCTTGCAGGATTGGTAAGCTTATCAACGATGGAAAAAATGTCCTTCGATTTATTGTTAAACATTTCAATAGAGTTGGAGAAAAACTCCGCTTTAGCTGAAAGAATGGCCTTCATGTAGGCAGAACGAGCGGCCAAATAGTGGGTCTTCCCGAGGGGGTCATAGTTCCTTCTCCACACGCGTTCCTTCTGGCGAACGACGAGTTTCTTAGCCCTAAGGTCCGAAGAGAACCATTTGTGAGCATTGGATTGGCGCAAAGTTTTCGACATTTTCAAAGGGGCGTGTATGTTACTAGCATTTACAAGCCAGTCGGAAATGTCCGCTACAGATTCATTAAGGTTAGCGTTGTAAGCAGGAACTGAGGTTTTCAAACTACCAAGAAAGGCAGAGGTATCCTGAGAACCCCATTTCCTGATCAAGCCTTCCCTGGTGTCAGTATTCATAGATGGCTCAGAGATGGAGATATGAAATTGGATGTTCGGAAACCCGCAGGAGTGTGTTAATGTTCACACTACTTTGAATTACAATCTCGCAACATACAGGCATTTGCATAGGGACCAAATATTGACTCAGCTCGAAATCAGGTTAACTAGTCAGAATAAGGGTGCCTATCGGGCGGCTCCTCCACTAAGGCAGAGGAGCGTCATCCCACTGCTCTCAGAGCAGTGGCAAAAATAAAAATAAAATGAAAATAACATTGTTTTTATCATTTTATTTTTCGGAGGTAAGGGGCTGTGTTAGGGATGGCGGGGCGGGGCTGCGGCTTGTATTTTATATCCATACATTAAACTGTTGCATTAACCAAGTGTATTATTATTGCTTGCATAATATAAATATTTCTATGCGTATTTGAATGTGATTCATTTTGCCATCTGGGAAAGCCTTTCTGTTAGAGAGCATTGCATAAATAAACCCCAAGCCTTATTCTAAAAAGAGAGTCTTTGCATTTTGTAAAATAAACCCTTTTTCTAGGTGTTGTTGTGTTTTATGTTTTGCTTGTTTGAGTCACTGTGTGGGAGATTCTGTATAATTCGGAAAGGCAATAGCAAGACACTGACGGGGCAAAGGAGAGGTCAGCATTTTCAATGCTAAAGGGGCACTACGAATACCGGGTGATGCCCTTTGGGTTGCAGAATGCCCCTGCCACCTTCCAGATGTTGGTCAACAAGGTGTTGCCTGGACTGGAGGATTTCAGTGGCGCTTACCCGGATGAAATTGCAGTGTCCAGTGCCACTTGGAAAGAACATCTGTACCACCTCTGGGAAATGTTGATGGCTCTGAAGAGGGCAGGCCTTACGATCAAGGTGAGTAAGTGCCAGATCTAGCGGAGTTCTGTGGTGTACTTGGGACACCAGGTAGGGAGCGGCCAGGTGGCACCCCTACAGCCCAAGATTGATACCATTCTGGCTTGGGAACCACCTAAGACCCAGACAGAGGGGAGAGCCTTTTTAGGACTCACAGGATATTCCAGGAGATTTGTCAAGGGGTATGGCACCATTGTTGCCCTTTTGACAGAGCCGACTTCCATGAAGCAGCTCAAGAAGGTGAATTGGACTGACGCCTGCCTGAAGGCTTTTGATGTTCTGAAATCTGCCATGTGTATGGCGCCGGTGCTTCAGGCGCCTAACTTCTCTAGGGAATTCATTGTGCAGACAGATTCTTCAGAGCATGGTGTGGGGGAAGTGCTCTCACAGCTAAATGAAGAGGGCCTAGACCAACCTGTAACCTTCATTAGAAGGAGGCTACTTCCACAAGAACAGAGGCGGAGTGCAATTGAGCGCGAGGCATTTGCTGTGGTCTGGGTGCTGAAGATGCTGAGGCCATACTTGTTTGGGACTTAGTTCCAGGTTCAGACAGACCACAGGCCCCTCAGATGGTTGATGCAGATAAGGGTTGAGAATCCAAAGCTGCTGAGGTTGTCCATTTCCCTACAAGGGATGGACTTCACGGTGGAACAGTGCCCTGGTACAGAACACGCCAATGCTGAAGGTCTGTCCAGATTTTTTTGCCTTAGTGAAGAGAACTCCCAAGAGGGTGGGTAGTTCTCCCCACATTTCAATTGGAGGTGACATGTGTTAGACCTGGCACCATTGGCTTTGGTCTCCCCGGCATTTTTGCCTTTGCCTCCTGTGTTTTTGCTGTGTGTTGGACTCCATTTTGCTGGTCTAGATGCATTGGGCACTTAGCCACTGCTGTTCATTGCCAAAGTGCAAGTGCTCCCTTTGTAAATTGTTGTTATGGATTTGTCACAATGGTCAAACTCCTCAGGATCAGGGCGCTGCTTAAAGGAGTCCACCTCCTGATTTCCCCACACTCTGAGTAAGGGAACATCAACAGAGAATAGGGGTAATCAAGCAAGGGATAGGGAAGGGAAGGCAGCAACGGAAGGGATATCTGAAAGGAGAAGACGGAAAGGATTAACAACATGAATCACTAGCTAATCTCATTAATTCTCGCTAGTTTAAACTCACACACACTTAGAATGATGACTTCTGGAGGTGAACCCTTCCTCTCCGGTCTCAGTGTAGTAAGATACGTCTCTTATCACCTGGATCAGTATATCCCTAGAATTCAAAGCAGATATTAATATCGCCACCACCTGTCCTGTATTGTTTACTGGTAAACACATACCCTGCCACATACGTACCCTTTCTCGCACTCCCAATAATCCAAAGAATAACTCTCGCCAAAACCAAAGGAAACACCAGGGGTAATAAGATCAAAGGGAGAAGTTTGGCACAATTCTTCACCAGAGAAGAGTTGCTGCTTCACTTAAAGTAACAAAAAATAAATGAAAGACTCCACACAACCAGCTGGGTCCAGCAATAAAGTTTTGTTGAAAAACGACAGTTTTGTTTGGAATGCGACAGTTTGAATCAACTGAAAGGAAGAAAACACAAAGTTTGACCCTCCAAAAAGGCTTACCAGAACACTGGGGAAAGCACAAATCCCAAGGTAATCGGAGGGTCCAGATAGAATACTGTATCGTGGTGAAAGCCTGAAAAAGTTCCCCTACTGCAGCCGCTAGTAAGGTGAAAGCATCCGAGAACAGTTGCTTCCTCCACGGCGTACTCTGAAGAGGGGGGGCTCCCGATGGTCACGCTCAGTCGAGCGGAAGCCCGACAGCTGAATGAGGTGAGTCACACGGGGCTCGAAGGTCAAAAGAACCCTTCTCCGCCGCAGCCGCAAGCGGGAAGGGAACACCAAGGGAATCCCTGCTTAGCTGAGCAGGGGCACAGAGCGACACACAGAAAGATCCGTCTCCTCACGAGGGTTAATCCGCAGGCTTCGCGTCTCAGCTGAGAACGCGGAAATACACTGGGAACGAGAGACGGAAACAAAGCGGCAGAACAAGCATCCAGGTTGGATTCACGTACAGCGCTACCTGCGCGTAGCGTGCTTAAATACATTCAGCACCTCCAAGAAGGAAGGACTTCTGGGAAGTGTAGTCCTGCGACTCTGCCTGTAGAGTAGGCGCCAAAATTCAGTTCCTGACAGGATTAGTGATTCCATGATTGGTATATTTGATTTATTTGTCAGGCCCTAGTATAGTGCATTGTGTGTGCCTAGGGCCTGTAAATCAAATGCTGCTAGTGGGCTGCAGCGCTGATTGTGCCACTTACAGAAGCAGCCTGTAAAGTGTAATGCTGTCCTGCCATTGCAGAGCCTGTGTGCAGTCTGGTACTGCCATGTCGACTTGGCAAGTGCACACACATGCCATCCCCTAAACCTTCCCTTTTCTACATATTAGTCACCCCTAACGTAGGCCTAAGGTACCCCTGTGGGCAGGGTGCATTGTATGTGGAAGGTAGGACATGCCCTCATAGTGAAATACTGCCAATGTCATTTTTCACTATTGCAAGGCTACCTGTTCCCATAGGACAGAATTGAGAGTTTGTTTATAACATCTTATAAACATAACTGGCCCTGGGAACAAGGTAGAAAAATAACATTTAGTGTGCCTGAACCTAGAATGTTAAAATGCATCTTTTAGTGAGGGTGATTTTTACATTCTGTGTTTGAAAATGCCACTTTTAAAAAGTAGGTATTTTCTTGCCTAACCATCCAGTGTGCCTCTGCTAGGTTTTTGTATTGTATGTCTGGCTTTTGGAGGAGGAGCGGCTCCAGAAGTCTGATGAGTCCGTGCTCGGCTGAATAGACCTAGGCTGCTTTTAGAGTGGGGGAGGATGTTTCCTTTCACCTGAATGGGCCTGGTCTGCCTTCAACAATGCTATCTCCACCTCCTGCCGGGAAGCTACACCAGTGAGGACAGAACTGGTTTTGGTTGGGTACAGACACTCTCTGGTTTCAGAGAACAAAGGATTTTGGTGTATAACAAGAGGGGCACAGACTTTTGAATCCCTTCTGGGAATCAAGAGAAACCTTTGCCAAGGAGAAGCTGAGGAGGAATACTGCCCCTGTGCTGTTTGCTCTCTGGGGTTGGCCTGCAGTGGCTACTTGCTGCCAAGGAAAGGAGAAAAGGACTTTGCTGTTTGCTTTGCCATCTTGAGGAAGATCTCCACGGGCATGAAACTGAGCTTGCCTCCTGTTCTGAAGTCTCAGGGACACAAAGACTTCACTACCAGCTCCACTGAATTTCCTTGCTGTGGGTTCTGATCTGCAAGAGGTGCCTGCTGTTGTTTTGGACCCATTAAGAACTGTTTTCTGCTGGGAGCTGGAAAATCGGCATAACATCGAAGAAGCGCAAAGCATCTGTACCTGTTTCCGACGCATCACCAAACAAACCATTGCAGCGCCTACCTTGGCTCAAGAAATCGCTGCACGCGGCATCAAGTGCCACGACCTCCAAAGTCCGAGATCCCCGTACCTAGCGCGATGCAAGTCTTGCTGCGCGGCTGCAAGAATCTACGCATCATCCCGGATCGTCACATCGCATCAAGGCATAAAGTCTGTCGCATCGTTGGGTGATGCAGGAAGAAATTGACACATCAACTCCTCTTTGGTAAGGAACAGACTCCTCAACTCCCCTGCGCCGCAGTAAGGAACCAACGCATCACCTCCTCCGGAGTAAGGAACCAAAGCATCACCTTCCTTGAGTGTAAGGAACTGATGCATCCCCTTTCAATCAATCAATCAATCAAGGAATTTGTAGAGCGCGCTACTCACCCATTAGGGTCTCAAGGCGCTGAGGGGGGTCGCTACTGCTCGAACAACCAGGTCTTGAGTTGCTTCCTGAAGGCGAGATGGTCCTGTGTCAGCCGGAGGTGGGTGGGGAGGGAGATCCATGTCTTGGCTGCAAGGTAGTGGAAGGATCTTCCTCCGGCGTTGGCTTTGCGAATACGTGGGACGGTGGTGAGGGCGAGGCTGGCGGAGCGGAGCTGGCGGGTAGGCGTGTAGAATGCGAGGCGGTTGTTGAGGTACCTGGGGCCCGCATCGTGGAGAGCCTTGTGTGCGTGGGTGAGGAGTTGGAATGGGATTCTCTTGCTGACGGGGAGCCAGTGCAGGTTCTTCAGATGGGCAGAGATGTGGCTGTGGTGTGGGATGTCCAAGATGAGTCTTGCCAAGGCGTTCTGGACGCGCTGTAGTCTTTTCTGGAGCTTGGCTGTGGTTCCGGCGTAGAGGGTGTTACCGTAGTCTAGGCGGCTGGTGACGAGGGCCTGGGTGACCGTCTTCCTGGTTGCGGTGGGGATCAATCGGACGATTTTTCGGAGCATGCGCAGGGTGTTGAAACAGGACGATGAGATGGTGTTGACTTGCTTGGTCATCATGAGGGAGGAGTCCAGGATGAAGCCCAGGTTGCGTGCATGGTCCGTTGGCTTGGGTGCGGTGCCCAGGGCCGGTGGCCACCAGGTTTCATCCCAGGCGGAGGGCGAGGGTCCGAGGATGAGGACTTCCATTTTGTCAGAGTTCAGCTTCAGCCGGCTAAGCTTCATCCATTCCGCGACATCCTTCATTCCTTCCTGGAGGCTGGCTCTGGAGAGGGAGAGTATCAGTTGTGTGTCGTCGGCGTAGGAGATAATGTTGAGGTTGTGTTTGCATGCGATGGCTGCGAGGGGGCTCATGTAGACGTTGAAGAGGGTGGGGCTGAGCGAGGATCCTTGTGGGACGCCGCAGATGACTTTGGTAGCTGCTGACCGGAACGGGGGGAGGCGGACTCTCTGGGTTCTAGCGGTGAGGGACGAGATGATCCATTCTAAGGCCACGCCTTGGATTCCAGTGTCGCTGAGGCGTTGTATCAGGGTGCGGTGACATACCATGTCGAAGGCTGCTGAGAGGGCAAGGAGGATGAGTGCGGTGGTTTCCCCGTTGTCGAGCATAGATCTGATGTCGATGGTGGCTGCGATGAGGGCGGTCTCGGTGCTGTGGTTGGCTCGAAAACCGGACTGTGATGGGTTGAGGGATCCGTTTGTCTCGAGGAAGGTGGAGAGTTGTTTGTTGACCGTCTTCTCTATAACTTTGGCAGGAAACGGGAGGAGCGAGATTGATCAGAAGGTCTTGAGGTCCTAGGGGGCCGCGGTGGGTTTTTTCAGGAGGGCGCTGAGTTCGGCATGCTTCCAGCTCTCTGGGAAGGTGGCTGATGCAAAGGAGCTGTTGGTGACGTCACGGAGTTGGGGTGCGATGATGGAGTTGGCTTTGTTGAAGATGTGGTGTGGGGATGGGTCGATGGGGGAGCCGAAGTGGATGGTGCTCATAGTGCGGGCGGTGTCTTCGGTGCTGACTGGGTTCCAGGTGCAGAGGGTGGCGGTTGGGTGCGCTGGTACGGTGGTTGGGTCGTTGGTCTGTGCGCCAAAGCTGTCGTGTATGTTGGCGATCTTGCGGTGGAAGAACTAGGCGAGTGAGTCACAGAGGTCTTGCGAGGGTGTAATGTTGTTGTTGCTGTCGCTGGGGTTGGAGAGCTCTTTGACAATGCAGAAGAGCTCCTTGCTGTTGTGGGTGTTGTTGTCCAGGCGCTGTTTGTAGGTGGTTCTCTTGGCGGTCCGGATCAGTTGGTGGTGCTTGCGGGTGACATTCTTGAGGGCTGTCATATTCTCTGTTGTCTGGTTCTGGCGCCAGGTTTTCTCCAGGGAGCAGCATGTTTTCTTGGAGTTAAGAGGTCGTCCGTGAACCATGAGGCTTTCTTGCTATGGGGCCCACTTGGTGGTTTCTTCAGTGGTGCGAGTTTGTCGGTGCAGTCGGTGATCCATTGTGCGAGGTTGTGGGCTGCTTCGGTGGGGTCCGTCGTGAAGGTGGGAGGGTTCCGGCTGAGGGAGGTGGTGAGCTGGTCGGCGGTGATCTTGCTCCAGCTTCTGCGGGGGGCCTGTTGCGGGTGGTGGTGGGTGGTGGTTTTCTTGAAGGCAAAGTGGGCGCAGCTGTGGTCTGTCCAGTGGAGTCCAGTGGAGTGGCTGAAGGAGATGTGCTTGCTGGAGGAGAAGACGGGATCAAGCGTGTGGCCGGCGTAGTGGGTGGGGGTGTTCATCAGTTGCTTGAGTCCGAGGTTTGCGAGGTTGTCCAGCAGGGTGGGGGTGTTGCTGTCATTGTTGTTCTCCAGGTGGAAGTTGAGGTCTCCTAGGAGGATTTATTCTGGGGAGGCGAGGGCGTGCGGGCTTGCGAAGTCTGCGATGGCTTCGCTGAATTGAGTGCGTGGACCTGCTGGTCTGTAGATTAGGGTGCCTCTGAGGGTAGTCCTGGGGTCGGTGTGAATCTGGAAGTGCAGGTGTTCGGCAGTGGGGAGGGTGTCGTCTGAGTTGGTTGTGATGCGGATGGTGTTTCTGTGGACGATGGCGATACCTCCTCCAGTTTGGTTGATGCGGTCCCTCCGGGTGATCTTGTAGCCCTCCGGGATGCCTATGGCGATGTCGGGGGCTGAGGAGGCGTCATCCAGGTTTCCGTGAGGAAGGCGACGTCCGGTGCTGTTGTGTCTAGGAGGTTCCAGAGTTCAACTGTGTGCTTGTGGACGGAGCGGGTGTTGAGCAGGATGCACTTGAGGTGATTCTTGCTGGTGGTAGGTTTGGCAGGTGCTGGTCCTTTGCGGATGCAGGTGAATTTGCAGTCCTGGCAGGTGAAGGGTCCGTGGGTGCATTTCGGGGTGGCCAGGTAGCAGGTGGGGTTCTGGCCGGTGTTGAGTGCGCGGAGGGTGGCGGCGTCGTAGGTTCGTCGGGTACGTTGGCATCGACGGGATCCAGGGCGCGGTCCAGGTGCAGACGGGCTTGCCTTTGGCGCGCCTTCGGCGCACAATCGGCGCGCCCGCTGCGCGCTCACTCTGAGGTCATCATAAGTAAGGAGCCGGGAGGGAGGGGCAGCTGGGTGGCGGGAGCGGGGCGGTGAATGAGCTAGTGGGGGGGGCGGGGCCGCAGGGAGGCAGCGACGGGAAGAGTCTGGGGCAGGCGGCTCAGCGGCGGCTGGGTCGTCCGATCGGCAGAGCAGAGCAGGAAGCGGAATCAGCTGAGGCAACTGGATTCTTGGCAGCCGGCAGGCAGGCAGTAGTGCGTGGGGCGACCTAGCCTGGTAACAGGCTCAGCGGTCGCTCCCTACCCCAGGACGCGGTCCCCTTAAGTAAGGAGCCGGGAGGGAGGGGCAGCTGGGTGGCGGGAGCAGGGCGGCGAATGGGCTGGCAGTGGGCGGAGCGCAGGGAGGCAGCGGCGGGAAGAGTCTGGGGCGGGCGGCTCAGCGGCGGCTGGGTCGTCTGATCGGCAGAGCAGAGCAGGAAGCGGAATCAGCTGAGGCAACTGGATTCCTGGCAGCAGACAGGCAGGCAGTAGTGCATGGGGGCGACATAGCCTGGTGACAGGCTCAGCGGTCGCTTTCCTGTGGCCCGTTGTTGGCGTGACACATCCAAGATACCATCTGAAAGTCATACTTTTTTTATTACTGTATTGTAGATAAAGATTACGTATTTTTCTAAACTGGGGTGGTGTCCATTTGTAGTGTTGTCCCTGTATTACTGTATGTGTCCACAAATGCTTTACATGCTGCCTCTGAAATAAGCCTGTCTGTGCGGGCCAAGCTACCAAGGGGGTGAGCAGGGGTACCTTGGTTGTGGTGCTCAGGTGCAGACTGTAAAGGTCAGTTGAGCTCTGTGCATTTTGGACCTTGCATTTGTCTGTCTCTGCCAGTTGAGGGTGAAAAATCAGGACAGTTGGGCCACTTTGTAAGTGGGTCTCTGTGGTGGCTGACATCCCTCAGCATCTGCTTTGTGTTGGTGCAGTGGGAGTCCACACTTGTTTTTCACAGGCTCTGTAAACGGTCCTGGACCCTGGCTATTGGTCCTGGTTGGTCCTTGTGTCCTCTCACTTGGTGGTTGGTCATATCTGATCATCAGGAGTACAGGGTCCCCTTCCTGGAAGGCTGCTGAATCGGGCTGGCTGAGGAGCAGCAACTTGGTAGACCGCACGTTGAATTCTCATTGCCTGCGGACTGCAGGGGAGTTGCTCCTCTACTCCAAGGGAGATTGCTGGCAATTTGTGAAGGGATGGCAGTCTCCCGGGGTTCATTAGATACGGGGAAAAAAGTGAAGGTGAAAAGAAGAGTTGGAGACTAAGGGCCATATGTATCAAAAAGTAATTATGCCATTCTCAAATAGCGATTTTTTGCAAATCGCTATTTGAGAATCGCAAAATGCTATGTATGTAGGATTTGCAATACATTTTGCCAATCCTACATATTCCTTAATTGTGAATCTCAAATTACGATTTGCAATTAAGGAATACCTCCCCATTCATTCCTATGGACCTAGAGGCCCTCAATTTGCGATTTGCAATTAGCGAATTGCAAATTGAGAATGCAATTTCAAGGGTGCAGGGGTGTCAAAAGGACATCCTGTTGCACCCCTGAAATAAGCATGGATGCACATGTGGCGCACATACATGCCCCAAGGGCATGTATGTGCTTCACATAGCACTTTGAAAAATGCAAAAAAGTTAATTTTTCAAAGAAATCGCAAATTACCACCAACTTGAAGTTGGTGGTAATTTGCGATTCCTTAAGGCCAAATTGCACCTTTTTGGTGCTCCTTACATTGCATTTAAGGAATCGCAAAATTTACGATTCCTTAAAAGGAATTGCAAATTTTGCGATTCCTTATTTTGCACGTAGATTTGCCTTATACATACCATTTGGCAAAATTGTGATCGCAAACGCCGAAATTCTGTGAATTTCGGCATTTGCAAATGCAATTCTGCTTGAGACATATGGCCCTAAAAAACTGTCCCAAACCTCCCAAAAAAAGGTAGGAAGTCTGGGAAGCCAGAGTCTGAACAGCCACGAGCTCATGCTCCATCTCCTCGGGGAGAAGACCTGTCAGCCCCAGAGTGAAATTCGCCCCAGGAACTTACTAGGCCGAGCTTCTAGACTCTCTTGGGAAGAGATAGGCCATGGGCCGAGGATCTGTTCTACCCTTGAAGGCCTGAGACAGCATGCTGCTGCAGAAGAAAAGGGAGATGTCAATGGCTCCCACAGGATCTTTTGGGAGGAGTGACTCCTGTACACTGAGGCCAGAGACCCTAAACCTTTTGCCGTTAGGAGAGTAGTAGGGCCACAAAAGTACGAAGAGTTGTTAGTCTCATTGGCCCATGGCATCCTACTAGCTGGGCATCTTGGCCAGAGTAAAACTTAGAGTAGGCTGGTCAGCCACTTCTACTGGCCAAACATGTACCAGAAGGTAAAAGATTTTTGTAACTCTTGTGTTACCCGCCAAGCCAGTTGCAAAGCAGGTATCTACCCAAAGCCCCATTTAATACCACTTCTAATGGTTGGGTTTCCATTGGAAAGGGTAGGGGGTGATGTTGTTGACCCCCTAGACCCTTCAACAGCATCAGGAAACAGATTCATACTGGTGGTAGTTGATTATGCCACCAGGTGCCCTAAACCTATACCCCTTAGGACTGTCACTGCTTCTCGAGTTGTCCGAGCCCTCTGAAGTATTTTTACAAGAGTGGGATTTCCCTAAGGAGGTTGCATCAGACATAGGTAGTACCTTCAGGTCTAGATTCCTGAAGGCCATTTTATATGAATGCGGTATGACTTACAAGTTCACTACCCCATATCATCTACAAACAATGGTTTAGTTTAGGGGTTTCAACAAAACCATAAAAAGAATGATCATGGAACTCCCTGAAAAACTCAGGAGGAAAAGGGATGTCCTTTTGCTATGCCTGCTTTTCACCTACAGAGAGGTACCTCAGAAGAGAGTAGAGTTCAGACCCTTTGAATTTCTGTTTTGGCATCCTGTAAGGGTAAGACTGTGTCTAGTTAAGGAAGGCTAGGAGAGACCTCTCAAAGACCCTAAACAAGCTATTGTTGACAATGTACTAGGCCTACATTCAAGGATGGCAGAGTACGTGGGTAAAGCATCCAAAAACCTTGAGGCCAGCCTTTAGCTCCAGAAGCATTGTTCTGACCAAAGGGCTGCATTTGGTGAAGTTCCAACCAGGGCAGAAGAAATGGGTCTTGGAGCCTGTGGCATCTAGGACCTTTCAGGAAAAGTGGCCCCTACCCTACTTTAAAAGGAAAGGTGAGGCAATCTGTTTGGTAGACCTACGCACTAGTAGGATCCCTCACTGGGTCATCCATGTTAACTGCCTAAAGCTTTTCTATGCCAGGGCTGATGTCACTATGCTCATGGTCACTGATGAGGATCAGGAAGCAGAGAGTGAACCTCTCCCTGACTTCCACTCCTATAGTCCAAAAGGTGGGTCAGTACACCTCTCCGCCCAACCGCAAGCTGACTGCCGGCAAATCCTGGAGCAGTAAGCTGAGCTCTTCTACCTAACCCCTGGTCAGACTATCTTGTGTACGCATGATGTGGACACTGGAGACAATACACTTGTGAAAAATAAAATATACAGACAGTCTGATCAAGTTAAGGAGGGCATCAGAGCTGAATTCAGCAAGATGCTGGAACTGGGAATCATCGAATCCTCTGAGAGCCCCTGGCCCAATCCAGTTGTGTTAGCCCAAAAAACCTCATTCCAAAGGTGGAAACCAGAGCTGAGGTTTTGTGTGGACTGTCAGGGCCTCAATGCAGTAACCAAGATGGATGCACACCCAATTCCTAAAGCTGAAGAGCTAATTGACAGATTGGGGCTGCCACATTTCCCAGTACCTATGATGTTACATTAGGACACAGGCAGATTGTCCTGACCTCAGGAGCAAAAGAAAAGTCAGCATTCTCAACCCCAGATGGGCAATATCATTTCACCTTTATTTCCTTTGGATTAAAGAATGCCCCTGCCACATTCCAGAGGTTGGTAAAAAAGCCCTTTCTGTGTTGGAGACATTTAGTGCAGCATATCTAGACAATATTGCTGTCTATAGTTCCACGTGATAATATCACCTATACCACCTTGAGGAGGTACCTGAAGGCTCTGCAAGCAGCAGGCCTCACTATCTTGGTAAACAATTATAAAATAGGGCAAGACACAGTTGTATACTTGAGCCAGTTCAGCCTTTACAGCCCAAGTTTCAGGCAATTATGGACTGGGAAGCTCCAACAACCCAGACCCAAGTCAGGTCATTCCTTGGCTTGATTGGGTACTACAGGATTTTTGTGAAGGATATGATACCACTGTGGCACCCCCCACTATTAGTTACCTCCACGAAGATGTCACCCTGAAAAAAGCAATGTGCTCAGCACCCATTCTTAAAGCTTCAGATTATTCAAAGCAGTTCATAGTTAAGACGTGTGCCTTTGAACATGAGATGGAGTGATTCTTTCCCAGACTAATGATGATGGCCATGTCCAGCCTTTTTCTTTCATTAGCTGGGGGTTAGTCCCTGAAGAGCAGCGTAGGAGTACCATTAAGATAGAAGCCTCTGCTGTGGTTGGATCCCTGAAAAAGCTGAGACCATAACTGTTTGTACTCACTTCCTTGTCCAAACCGATCACATGCATCTCAGAAAGCTAAAGCAGATGAAAGGTGAAAATCCCGAACTGTTGAGGTGGTTTATCTACCTACAGGGTATGAACTTTACAGTGGTGAAAAAACCTGGGACTGACCATCAAATGTAGATGGCCTTATTAACAAGAATTTTTCCTAGGCCACAAAAAACCTGTCTGAAATCAGGTTGCACTTGAAGATGGATGGACAACAGCCTCAATATACTAACAAACAATACAATTATAGTAAAAATAGATTTTTATTTTTAATATTAAAAAAGTTGCATAAAAAGAAGAAAAATAATTATATAAAAAAGGCAGTGTAAGAATTACAACTTTAACCAGCCACAGTAGGATTCTTAAAACATTTTTTTTTAAAACACATAATTGTACATAAAAAAAGTCTGACAAAGAGGTTCAACAATACAAGTAGAAACGGTGACAGTCTCTACGCGTGTTTCGGCGTTGAACCACCTTCTTCAGGAGAGCACCAAGATGTTCTATACAGCCCACGGACTGTACATCAGTCTGTGCGCTTTCTGCTCTGTGTGACTTTTTGTTGCCCACTCTTCGCCTGCTGCCTGTCGCGCTGAGAAGCCTAGGAGACAGGCTCCTTCAATCTTCTACGACCGAGGCTGCCTGACAGGGGCTGGGACTGCGAGACCCAGGGTACAGCGCGTGGAGACCTGAGCGCACCTGGAGTCTCTTCCCGCCCCTGCTCCGCCTCTGCTGACTGCCTGCTGAACCCGGATTGGCTGAAGGCGCTTTAACAGCTCGCGGCCCCCGCTTCGCGGGAGCCGCTCGTAGCTGCTTCTGTGCGCTTTCTGCTCTGTGTGACTTTTTGTTGCCCACTCTTCGCCTGCTGCCTGTCGCGCTGAGAAGCCTAGGAGACAGGCTCCTTCAATCTTCTACGACCGAGGCTGCCTGACAGGGGCTGGGACTGCGAGACCCAGGGTACAGCGCGTGGAGACCTGAGCGCACCTGGAGTCTCTTCCCGCCCCTGCTCCGCCTCTGCTGACTGCCTGCTGAACCCGGATTGGCTGAAGGCGCTTTAACAGCTCGCGGCCCCCGCTTCGCGGGTGCCGCTCGTAGCTGCTTCTGTGCGCTTTCTGCTCTGTGTGACTTTTTGTTGCCCACTCTTCGCCTGCTGCCTGTCGCGCTGAGAAGCCTAGGAGACAGGCTCCTTCAATCTTCTACGACCGAGGCTGCCTGACAGGGGCTGGGACTGCGAGACCCAGGGTACAGCGCGTGGAGACCTGAGCGCACCTGCAGTCTCTTCCCGCCCCTGCTCCGCCTCTGCTGACTGCCTGCTGAACCCGGATTGGCTGAAGGCGCTTTAACAGCTCGCGGCCCCCGCTTCGTGGGTGCCGCTCGTAGCTGCTTCTGTGCGCTTTCTGCTCTGTGTGACTTTTTGTTGCCCACTCTTCGCCTGCTGCCTGTCGCGCTGAGAAGCCTAGGAGACAGGCTCCTTCAATCTTCTACGACCGAGGCTGCCTGACAGGGGCTGGGACTGCGAGACCCAGGGTACAGCGCGTGGAGACCTGAGCGCACCTGGAGTCTCTTCCCGCCCCCTGCTCCTACTTAAGACACACCCTCCACGCTAAGCGGGACGCGTGCGGGACGCCGGGCGAAGCCCGGGCAAAGGGCGGGCCGTCTGTGGCCGTCCGGGGACGACCGAGGACGGGACGGGCCAACCCATTAACATCCACGCCCCAGTAAATAACAAATAGTGATCATTGTAGAGTCACAACTGTAAAAAAGATAACAACCTCCTCTTACGTCCTGTGTCGCGATATTAGTAGCTGTCTCCTCAAAAATGGGTCTTAAGAAACTACGTTCGCGAACAATCTTTATGAAACGAATGGGAACCGAGGAAGCCGTTAGAAAATCCACTGACAAAGGAATTAAAGCTGGTCGCAACAGCCTGACCCCAGCAATCAGTGAATATTTCTCGTCACTATCGGCAAAAAAGAAACCGGAAAAAACAATGTCTGCTTTTGAAAATAAAACACCAGGAAGTCTGGAAGATCGATCTTGTTTATCGGCATCCCCCCATCTGTCTCATAACGTCAGCGACACTGTGTTTAATAACAAGTCTACACACACAACAAGAGAACAACAACCTGAAAATTCCAATTCTAGTGCGGTGAAATCATCAACGCCTATAAAAAACCATGAGGGTGTACACAAATCAGACGACTTGAGTATTTTAAATTACACAGCAGAACAAAAAAGTCCGATCTCTGAAATTTTCTTGATAAAGGGCAACGGGAGCCCTCAAACACTAAAAGACTCATGTTCACTCAACCAAAAAGTAGGAGAACACAGCCCAGAGCTAAAGTCAACAAGCACAGACGCAAAAAAACTTTCTATACATGAACAAGATTCCTTTTTAGATCCATTTTTAATAGAAAGCAATAACCTTGAAAAATCGTCTATTCCCTTATCCAAGGCTTTCTTCACACTACAAGAAATTCTCGAATCAGTTCTCTCCTTTTTAGGCAACATCCTTGAAAATTCTGACCAAACTTTGGATGTCCAAATTGGCATTTTGAAGTTTTTAGTTGAAGAGAAAAGAAAAAAGGAGTCCTCTAAAAACACAGAAGGAAAACTAGAGGATACCAATCAACAAGCAAATGAAAACAAGCAAACCATCTGTCACTCATCTACTCAGACATCAGATGACGATTCCAAACCAACCGATAATAGGAAAAAGAATGAATATCTTAATGAATCCACTTTATTCTCTCTGAAGCGTCTGTTTAGAGAAAATCCCCCAAAAAAGCAAAAACAATACCCGATATTCAATAAAAAAACGGGAACGGAAAGACTTGACAAGGAATCTGTAAAAGAAGGCGAGGAATCAAATGTAGAAATCAAATCAGAAATACCTTCAGGAGAAATGACACCAAACTCAACTAAGGATGTTACGTTAAACGAAAAAAATAAAAGGAAGAAAAAACCTATGAGAAGGATTCAAAAAAAGCAAGCACTTAAATTGAAATTTCAAAAAAATATACTACCACAAAAAGAACTACAAGTGAAAGACGACGAGAAAAGTACTCCGTGTAGGAGTAAAAAAGAAGAATCCCCCAAAGGAACAACTACAGATAGAAAGAAATCATTGAACCCAAAGGCGGATGTATATCTCCCAGTAAACTCAGCTGCTATGACAACAGATGAAAACGCTGAAAAAATCTTTTCTGAAAAGGAAAATTATTGCAGGAATGCCACACAATCTAAGGTACTTCAATTTGAAGAACTATTCCCCACTGACAATATCTCTCTTAACAGAAGCAGGATTCTACACCTTTTACAGAACATAAAACCTCTTCAATCTATGACAACCAGTGACATTGACCTAGTTTCACTCCCAACGCGTGGTCAAAGTAAAATTACAACAGTCTCGTTTTGGTCTCCAGTGATACCAAGTATCATTTTGAAGGAAAAAGAGATAATATACCGATTCGGTTATGACATCATAGAGAAAGCTGAGCTTAAAGGAAACAAAAAACAACTAACTTTTAATAGTAACACGACTCTCTTTTCTACACTGCAATCGAACGAGGGACAAAGATCCTCGGGGACCTTAAGACATCTTGAGGGTATACAAAACAGAGATATAGAACAGGGAGAAGAGATACTGAAAATCCGAGTAAAGAAAGGGGAAAGGGAAGTGTGGCACATGGAACCAAAGGAAAATTATGCAGAAAATAAGATGGAGAATTCATGGACCTGGCTTCCAGGGATTTTAAACTATAACAAAGGTTTTAACCACCTAAAGCTCCCTGTTTAACCAAGGTCTAAAGATCATATCGTGGAACATCGCTGGTAGAACAAAGAAAAAAATGAAGGAAGTCCTCAGAAACCAGCCCGACATACTGACCCTGCAAGAAACCTGGGCAACAGAGCCCTTTTTACAAAAAGGTTACTATGTGTATAATATATGTGCGAAAGCCTCAAACCGGGGCCATGCCAAAGGGGGACTTGCTTTTTTAATGAGAGAGGATCACTTGTGGGCCCAAGAGATAGTGGAAACCAACAGTGAGAACGTGCAATGTATGAAACTGTCTCTGAAAGCCTCCAATCTGACCACAACTAAACCAACATTGCTTTTCAACGTATATGCCCCTCCAGGAAAAAACCACGACAGCTTATATGACGAGACCTTGCAAATTATCATACAAATAATTGAAGCCCACACGTCCTCACCCTATATAATCACGGGAGATTTCAATGGGAAAATTTCTAACACAGAAATAAAAAAATGGGGAAAAATTCTGGAAGAAGAAAGCCTGGAACATGTAACCCCTCAATTCCCCAAGGATATTCGATCCAATAAAAGAGGGAAAACACTGTTATCAGTACTGCTCTCCATAAACGGAATAATCCTTAACGGGAATGTGGAAGGCGATATCCCGGCAGCGTATACAAGACAGGGAAATGGGAAACCATCTATAATAGACTATATTATTTGTGGTAAAGACCAGCTTGAAACAATGTTCCATCTGTGCTCCAATTTTACTTCAGAGAGCGATCATGCCGTCATGCAACTTGTAACCAGTTGGTCGGTTCCGTCCGCTGAAGAAGGCTTGATGACCCTTGACAGAAAGGAAACTCTGGTAAGCAGCGATCAGAGACGTATTTTCTGGAACCCTACCTCGTTGAGTAAAATGACAAATCTGGTCGATCAACAACAGTTTTTAAGGAATCTATACTCAGAAGACCCTATAGAAAACTTCGAGACCATGCTCATCGAACTCAAGGAGGTAATCATTGAAAGGAATCTTCAAAGAATTGATATAATCTCAAAAAGAAAAAATAATAACAAAACAGGGAATTCATTGACAAAGAAAACCTTAAACAAATTGATACGTGCGCAATACTTACATTTCTCTCCCACAAAAAAGAAAGAAATAAACAAATTGAAAAACCAACTTAAGAGAGAAAAAACAAGCGAGAGAAAATCCTTTGAAGACCGAAACTGGGTAGAATTACAAAACGCTGCCAAAGAACCAAACCAAAGAACGTACTGGTCCATAATAGCCAAGATATCAGGGACAAAAAAGAAATTACAAGCAGTACCTGTTCCTCCGAAAGAGTGGGAAATTTACCTGGCAGAATTGTATAAGAAAAACGTGGACAAACTACAAATAAACAGTCCAGATAAGGTAAAGGAAAAAGTTATGGAAAAAATAATCCCGAAAACTACAACTATAATGGTTGAAACACACATTCGGAGGGCAAGAAGCTCAGGAGCCTTTGGTCCCGACCAAATCCCTATAAAGGCCCTACAAATAAATTCTAGGGAATGGAGCCTTTTTTTAACCCCACTTTTCAACTATATTTTCTCCACTGGACAGGTTCCTAAGTCATGGCAAGGGAGCACTATTATTCCTATCCACAAAAAAGGTTGTAAAACGGTAGCAGGCAACTACCGCCAAATAGCCCTGATGGACGCTACCGGAAAAATCTTCGCAGCAGAGGTACTATTGCAATTAAAAAACTGGGCCTTCTCGAAGGGTCTGATTCCTATGTTCCAGGCAGGCTTCAGACCCAAACATTCTGTCACGGACAACATTGCAATTATCCAGTTTTTTCTGGACAAATACGTTACACGAAGAAGACAGACGGTCTACATGGCTTTTATAGATTATTCGACCGCATTCGATCGAGTGGATCGTCCTACACTGTGGAAAAAACTGAGGAGCCTGGGAATCAATGATCACCTGCTACAGGCAATAATAAGTCTCCATACAACGACATGGTGTCGTGTTCAAATGGGGGGCCAAAAAGGACTAACGAAAATAATAGACACCGAAAATGGCCTTAAACAGGGTTGTCTACTAGCTCCCATGTTGTTTTCGCTATATCTCAACGATCTGCCAAATCAACTACAAAAGGGCTCAAGTCTGCCCCCAAAAATTAACCAACAAAGAGTTCACTTGTTGCTCTATGCGGACGATATAGTCCTATTCGATCTTACTCCATACGGTCTGCAAAAATCTCTGGATATTCTGTTTAAGTATTCGAATGACAACTATTTAATCCCGAACGTAAGAAAAACTAAAGTTGTAGCCTTTTCCGGGAGGAAGAAAAGTGTCAAATATAATTGGAAGCTAGGTGAGGAAAAGGTCGATGAAGAGAAAGAATATATTTACCTTGGCAGGATTCTCTCCAAGAATCTAACAAATACAAAGCATATCGAAAAGTTAACGAAAAAATCTGAATTACATGCAGGTGCACTGACGAGACTATATAACGCCACGGGGAGCAGACACTTTTCCTCATTAATAAAAATTTACAAAGCTAAAATACCAGCGGTCTTGTCTTATGCCACAGAATGTATTCCAATCCAACAATGGGGCTTCATGGACCGTCAGGAGGGAAAAATCCTGAAAAAAATAATGAAGGTCCCAACAGCTACTCCAGTTCAGGTCCTACGGCTGGAATTCGGAATTACTAGTGCCTTTGCCACGGCCGTGGCAAACATAATTAGATGGGCCTACCAGCTACTTCATGCTACGGAGGGAACTCTTCGATTTCTGCTACAAAAAGAGACTTTTGGCATAGATATCGTTAAACAAACTTTCTTAGTGAACATGTCTGCGGCGTTCCAAATGGCTGAAATCTCAAGAGAAATCCTGCAGACTTGGTCCGTGTCACAACTAAAACTCTTTCTTAAACGTTTTACACCTAGGTTAAGTTATGATTTGGACTATGCTCACAGCTATAGGCTAAAAATATTCAAGCCATTCACTACAGTTATTGAGTATAAACATATACAGCCATATATCTCTTTTTGTCTCTCTCATAGCGCTAGGAGGGTAATTTTCATGTATCGAGTGGGGATTTTACCTGTACAAGTTTATAAAACAAAATGGTTACCCGGAGATCACTCCAACTTATGTTTGCTGTGTCTAGGGGGTGAGCAGACTGTGGAGCACTTATTGTTCATTTGCCCTAATTCTAAGGTGGTAGCAGCTCGCGCCCAGTATATTTTTCCGATTTACAGATCCTGCAGGCTAACAAAGGAAAAAGAAATTTTAACAACGGCCATAAATCCCCCGAATGAATTTGTATGTTATAACTTGTACAAATTTTTTAAATCCATGTTAGTTTTATACTGATTACTGACGTACTTATCTTATGTAAAGTTTACTTACTTTTATCTCATGTTATATTTGTGGTCCTCGGTTGAGTACCAACACACACAAATAAAATCTTTTTGACTTTGACTTTGACTTTGACTTTGACTTGACTTTGACTTTGACTTTGACTTTGACTTTGACTTTTGACTTTGACTTGACTTGACTGTACATCAAAGGGACAGATCTTGGAAATCTGACTAATGTCTATCTGATAAAAAAAGATCAATTGCATGATGAGAAGAGATCGATGATGTCACTATTAAAATGGAACATGCAGCCATATGGCACCTTAGAGGTGCCTCATGAACACCTAATGACTACTAATGTGCTGGCTGACTGGTGCAGGCCAGCCTGTCACTACAGACATGCTTCTGACCCCCTGCCTGTGCTATCTGAGGGCAGAAAAAGTGCCTGCCTCCTCCAAGCAGGATGGGTTAGTGATCACTATATCAAGGCTGGAGGCTCAAAGGCCCCTGTCACCTTTGATATGCGACCCAAGGCTTCCTGAGACAGGTGAAATGCCAACACCTGCCCCAGGCCCATTTAGCACTAGGACAGGTGGTGTATTCCCCTCTCAGGCTAGTACCACCCCTAATGTGGGCTACCTAGTGTGAACATGATTTTACAGAATTCCATCATCTTAGTTTTGGCAGAATATTATTCTCTGGGCCAGGGTAATGCTCCTTTCCCACAGGAACTGGTCATATAAAGGTTATAGACACCCTAAAGGTGAGTAGCCCATTGGCCATTACCTGTCACATACAGTAACTCCCCTAAATTGAGTATTATGTGGCACCCCTGACACCAGGATCTTACATTAGACGGATCAAGTATAAGAGGACAAAGAAGAGCTGCAAAAAATGCGAGAACTGAAAACTGCTGTGGACTTTCCAGCCAAACCCTGCCTGCGAAGGTCTTGACAATCATGACCAGCGACTCATCTTACAGCTGACCAGCTTCCAAGACCCTGGGGGACTGCCAACTCTTCACACATTGCCTGCAATCTCCCTTGGAGTAGAGAAGCTACTACTCTGCAGTCCACAGGCACTGAAAACAGTATACTGAGTTCCCAATACCCGGCCAGTGCGTTGCAGCAGCCTCCAACGTCAAAACAGAGCCCAGCAGAGTCCAATACAAACTCCCACTGCACTGAGACTGAGCAGCCGTCGAATGATGTCAGCACCTCAGAGACCCACTTCTAGAGTGACCCAGCTGTCCTGATTTTTCACACTAACCTGCAAGACGGACAGCCGCAAGGTCCTAGGATGCAGCCAACCTTTCCACTCTGCACTAGAGCACCTCAGCTTGGGTACCGACAAACCAGCTGTGCTCCCTTGTCCCTTGTCCCCAGGACCCTTGTGACTGAACCTTTCTTCTAATAATCCACAATGTCCCCACGATTGTAGTAGTAGCCTCATCGGTGTGCAGAGACCACTGATTTCTTTCTGAAAGTAGGTTGAGGTTTTAATGTTTCTTAATACTTCTTTGCAAGAAATGCTCCCATGGCTGGCTTACAATTGCTTATATCACAAGTGACCATCTCATGTTTTTCTGTTAATACATCCAGCCACCTTGCTAATTTGCATATCTGTAGTGCTTCTGCAAAATGTGGGCTGCTGATCTGAAAACATACCGACTTTCACCATCTATAATTGAGATCGGCTTGCTCCCATATCTTTGCTTTCCAGCCTTTTTATATGACATCGTGTGTGTTTGTTAATTTAGCACTTCAGCGTTATCATTTAAAAGGTGGAGGTGCCTTGCGCATGCTATCCACTCCAAAGTGCTTCAGTATTAGCTCTAGCAACTGTGCTGCATGCAGCCTTTTTAAGATAAAGTTTTCTCACTCGCAGAACAATCCATTGAATTGATACCAGAGGCAACGGATGTATGGATCTCTCCTAGGTTTGCAGAATATGATTCCCTCTTGAGTAGATCTGTGAAGCAGAAATCTTTGAAACAGAACTAAAAAGGTATACATTGTCACATTAGCCATAGAAATTATCATGAAGAACAGGCATTGAGATGAATCTAAGACTCTCTCAATGTACTGACGATTCCCCTTTGAGCACTGATGCAGCTAAAATCTTTAAAATGAAAAACGAAAAGAGATAGTTTGTCACATTTTCAGAATTTATCACGGAGAACTGGCTTTTTGATTAATTCAAAGTTCCCTCCCCATATTGATTCTGTGAAAAAAGCACCGACCTCAGCGTGTACATTAAAAGCAGAACTGTTTTGGTTTGTCATGTGAAATGGGATGAATGGCACAAAGGGATGGGGAACTCTGAACAGTAATTGATTCATCAATTCACCTCTGAGAACTCGTGTATTAATAAAAGCAATGTTTTTTGTGAGATATTCTTTCTGTCACTTTCTGTTATTCAATTTAACTGTAACAACCCTCAGGGCGCCACACGTTTACAATAGTCACGGCAATGTTTTACTCAATGCCGCACACCAAGCTCACCCCTGCCTGACGGCACACACTTGAATTCCCGCTTCTGCCACTATGAGCCGATTGCAGGGACTGTGAGTTGATGGCCGAAAGCAAAATGGCGCCCGTTCTATGAGGTGTAGGAAACAGGTTGGCATCATGTCTTTGGAAGATAGAGAGTAAGGGAAGATGGGGAATTCTCACTACTGCATATCTGCCAGGTTTTATCTGCTGGTGATGGACATGCAAAAAGCACACAAAGCTGTCCACACTGACCAGTATCATGGGCTTCCTCCAACTTCCCCCATTCCGTCAGGCCATGCAAGATAGATAATCTGTAAATTTGGCTGCCACACAAGTCAAAATTGGGCAGGCAAACCATGGGGCATATTAACAAGGAACAGGGAAAATTAACGCTAAGGGCGCTTAGAGTTAATTTTGTTAACGCCCGCTATCGCTGGATAATATCGCCTGGTTATAGCGTTATTAACAACGCTAACCGCCTAAGCGATAAAAAATCCAGCGATAACGGCATTTTGGGAGGTTATCGTTGCTAATGCAGTGATAAAACTACAAGGATAGGGATATCCTTGTTGATAGCCCATGGTGGATGTAGCCATGTAATCCACTTCCCATTGGATTACATGGCTAAGTCAGAAAATTAGCAGACAAAAAAACTGCTTTAACTGTGGTTAGTGCTGCTTTTTTTGTCTCTAACAGGGTAAGTGTGAAGCTTGATAATAGGAGAAATGTCACTTAGCGACATTTCTCCTATTATTTTGCTCTGGAATGACCACTTTGCATCTCAGTAGAGATGCAAAGGGAAGCCTAGTGAAAAAGGTGCTAACATGTGATTTTGCATGTTAGCACTCTGTTGTTGATAAGGAGATATTTTTATCTCCGCTTCTGTGGCTTTTAAAGCCAAAAAAGCGGAGATAAAGCCCTTGATAATATGCCCCTACGAGTTTGGCATAGAAGGTACTATGTCACCTTTGCGAAAGAGTACCCTCCCTGCCAAACTCTATATCGGCAGTTATAATTATATTTGCAAGTACATCCTTTTTAACAAAATGTTCTACCTTACACTAAGGATTTCTGTAAGCCCACTATATTTCACCTGACTTATTTTTTGGGTTTGGCTTCTCAGCCCTCCAAATATTTAGTTTCTGCTGGGCTCTAAGGAGTATGGATCAGGCATCAGGGCAATGTCATCAATGAAATATTGCACCCTTTACCTATCAGTGTGCGCCCACCCCCATTCTCCCTCGCCATCCCTCACAACACCGCCCCTGTTAAACTTGCCTGTCTTTGCGTCAGGAAGCAGGGCTAAGATTGAGATCTGTTACAAATTGTGGGTTATGTGCCTGTGCCATTGCTTAGGTCTTTTTAACCCACAATGAAGAGCATTGAATATGGAAACTCACTTCGAAAGGAACATCATATTTTAACCATTTATTTATTATTATTTTTATTTATTTAGGAGCTTGTCGAGGGCAGAGCTATCTCCCGCGGAGGTGTACTGGCGGTAAGGCAATCGAGTAACACAGGGCACACGTAGGCTAGTAACGGTAGAATAGCCAGGTTTTTAGAGCTCGTCTGAAGGCAGGTTCAGGTTCAGTCAGACGGAGAGGGAGCTGCATGGTATTCCACAGTTTAGCGGTCCTAACTGTGTAAGCTCTACCGCCTACCCTCGCCTTGTGAAAGCGGGTGATGGTGAGGAGCTGCAGGTGGTTAGATCTCAGGACCAGGTCATGCTGGTAGTGTTGTAGTCTGACTCGCAAGTAAGCCGGACCTCCGCCCCTGGTTGCTCTGAAAACCAGGGTAAGTGCCTTGAATTCTATTCTCCTTATGACAGGTAACCAATGGAGGCTTCCTAGGTGGGGAGAGATGGAGTGCCGGTAAGGCTCCTTGCAAATCAGTCTAGCTGCTGCATTCTGTATCATTTGCAGACTGCGAATCAGAAATGCAGGGAGGCCCAGGTACAGGCTGTTGGCATAGTTCAGATGGGATGTAATTAAGGCATGAACCACGGTCCTCCTGCAGTCCATCGGGAGGAAGTTGAGAAACATCCGCAGGATGCGGAGTTTCCCGAAACAGGAGGAGGAGACCTGCTGAATCTGGGACTTGCAAGAAAGATCATTATCAAACCTGAAACCCAGGTTTCTCACCGAGTCTACAGGCTCAGGAGGGGGATTCAATTCTTGGGGCCACCAAAGCCTAGAGGGTGGAGTGGCCTGTTGATTGAAGAAAAGCACCTTGTTTGTTTCTGAGTTTAGTTTAGACAATGTTGGTTCATCCAGGCTGAGATGTGACTTAGAAATCTGCAAGCGGGGAGAGATAAACATTGAACAGGAGAGGACTCAATGTCGATCCCTGGGGGACCCCACATACAAGGGGCTTCTGGGAAGAGACAAAGGGTCGTAAGAAAACTTGTTGTGTCCAGTTCTTCAGGAAGGACCGGATCCAGGCAAGAGCTGTACCCTGAATTCGCAATTGGTTTAGTCTCTCTAGGAGGATCAGACGGGCCAGAGTTCAAAGGCCACAGACAGATATAGCAGCAAGAAGCATTACCGCGTTGCCCTGGTCAGTAGTTTCACTGACACTTTCTGCCACTTCTAGAAGTACAGTCTCTGTGCTATAACCTGCTCTGAAGCCTAATTGGGAGTCATGGAATCGGTTGTTAGATTCCAAGAATTTCAATAGTTGACTCTGGACTATCTGATTAAGGATTTTTGCCAGAGCAGATAGAAGCGAAATAGGCCTGAAGTTTTTGTACTCTGCAGCGTTGGCGTCCAGTTTATTTAGTATGGGCAGTAGTAAAGCCTGTTTCCAACAGAGTGTCAGGGGGTCTGTATACTACAACCCCTGCTACATACACTGTGGGTGCGATATTTAAGCAGAAAGACATGGCCTCCAAAATCCCTAATTGTTCAATCCTTCTGCAGGAAATTTTCTAACCTTTCCCACCTCCACTCTTGTTGCCTCCTCTGTTAACAACCTGATGCCAACCGGAATGGGCAGCATCAGGTCGGGATTAGAGCTCTCCTTGAGCCAAGTTTCTGTAAGAAACATTAGATCCTATGAGTTAGCCTCCAGGTAGAGCCAGATGTCGTCAGCATGTTTGGGGAGAGATCTGCAGTTAATCAGGAATGCCCTAATAGGACAGATTTCTCTGTGAGCTAAAGTAGCAGGGGGAGGGATGTGAGAGGAATCAACCTTGTTTATCCTGCACCCTACCTCTAAAGAGAAAGGACAGCAGTTTCAAGCCATAGGCTGGTTAGCCTCCAAGCAGTCATGCTTAATTGTGACCTCACAGGCCTTATTATTCAAACTTAGAAGCTGCTCTTTGGACCATACAATGCAGCTACCTGCCGTGCACCGGGCAACAAGGCTAGCGTGGCTTCGTTCCCTATGCAGGCGGACGCAGATGGGCTTGCCATTGGCACGCCTGCTGCGTGCGTACATTGAGCGGCCGACCAGCGGCCCCGTTTATGAGGACAGTCCTCTGCAAGAAGCTAGAGCGCTGTCCCACTGTGCTCTTCTTCTGGTGCCTCGTGGTGATTTTCTGTCATTCAGGAATCAACCCAATCAGAGATGGTATCATCCTTCCTGAGCGTCGCAAGAGCAAGGTAAACTAGATTAAGTGATTCTCCCCCAGAATGTGCAAAATACAAATTCATAAACTTTTGAGAAAGTGTTTAAAAAAAAAAATCAAGGCAAAAACTTCAGCAATAAAAGCGATTCGGCAGTAAAAGCGTTTCAGCCTGCTCTCATTAAGACGTTAAAAGTTACATGAGACCATATCAGTCTATAGCCATCAACTGCTAACCATGGTTGGGAGGCAGTAGGTGACAGTAAAATCACTGAGATTATGGCAGGCGTTCCTGCTCTACATGTTCATTCCCTCCTTGGTACTCATGACTGCACCCAAGATAACAGCCCAAGACCCAGAAGACTAGTACTCCCATACTGCTGCACTTGAAACCAATGGGCACTCCAGTGCAAATGCAGTTCCTATGTTTGTTCCAGAAAGGTAGACCAAAGCTATAGCTGCTCTCACTCCCACTGTACAGCAGTGCTTAGCCATGGGCCTAACATAGTGGCAGGTTCTGGGCCCCACCTCTCTGCTCTGATACCTGGAACTCTGGAGTTGTGAACTAAGGCAGCAGATTCCACTGTATGGGCCACTTGTTCACAGCGGTATTGAAGATACCTCAAGATTTCTACCTCATAAGACAAAAATATCCCCAGAGAGCAGCAAGATCTCAGGGGGCCACATGTGTTAATGTATCTGAACTATGCCCAAGCCTTGAGATACCTCTTGCCTTCGGACATTCCACCAAAAGCATCAAACAAGCCTGCACACTCAACTCTCTGCACAGACCTAACTCCAGCTGTGTCAACTCCTTGATTTCCTGACTCTATCCATGCATTTTCTTTCTGGATCACCACAAAAACCCAAATCCAGTTGGACCTGGCACCCTCAAAAGAAGAGGAAAACAATTACAAGCTAGTACACACTAGCTAGTCACAACAGGGTAATAATATCTATATTGCACAAGTCCTTTCCAGTGGCGTAGCAAAGGGAGGGGGGCGGTCTGCCCCGGGCGGCATGAGTTTGTGGGGCAACACCCCTCCAATCTTACCTGCGGCTGTTGTGGGGCAGCGAACAGTGGAAACACCAGCAGCACTCCTCTCTTACTGGCGGCTGCTGTGGGTAGCAAAAGCAGGGACTGCCACAGGTGGCAAAAGGTCTAGCTACACCACTGGTACTCTCAACACTAATAGCCACCCTCAACCTATGACACAAATTGTGAAACTGTACATCTTGTGGATTTGTCTTTGTGCATCTTTGAACTGCTCAAAAAGCTAGCACTGCCTTATAGGATATAATGGGATTGTTATTTCGCCAGACAGGATATCCATCACCGTTGTGATGGAGTAACTTATCCGACAAGATCTAAATCAGTCCCTTAGTGTTCTATGATCTATGCCCTTGTTGGGCATTGGAACTACTCATTTTAATGTGTGAATTACAGAGAGAGACCCTTCTAACCGAAGGGTCTCTCTATGCAATTCACACATACTGAGCACAACCTGTTGGTTGGAGAGGTGTAGGGTTTGATAGTTTCTACAATCTAACTCGAAATAGCCTTATTTTTGTTATACCAAATAGTGGACCAAATGGACAAATTAAGAACGTTTGGTTTTACGGAGGATCAATTTAAAAGATTAATACATCAGAATCCCCGTAGCAACACCACCAATGCCTTGAGCAACACGAGCCATGAGCAATTGATTAAGATATTAAACTCTAAAAAGAAATATATTAGAACGGAATTACATGCCGAATTTTTAATTGAGTATCTCAAGGCCGGAGTAATTCCAATAGGACTCCAAGTGAGAAACGAGCCAGGTCTATTTTTCGAAAATGAAAAATGTTTGGAAACTATCCCCCAGATTCATCAAAGTTATGTTTTGTGAGTCTTTAATAGCACATTTTAAGGATTTGCTATTAAAGACTCTCAAAACGGGATGCATGTAGGAATCGCAATATTATTTGCGATTCCTACTGATTCCTAATTCGCGATTAGCTAATTGCTAATCGCAAAAAAGGAATGGCTTTCCCATTCATTCCTATGGGCCTAAAGGCCCATAGAAATGAATGGGGAGTCATTCCTTATTTGCGATTAGCAATTAGGTAATCGCAAATGTGCTGCAATTTCAAGGGTTTGTGAAGAAAAGGAGTCTGGTCCTGGGACGGAGGAGTAGCTGTACCTTTTTGTAATTAACTAGAAAAAAAATTTGCTGGCCTTCACTCTGATTTCTTGTCTCAAAATTTAAGAACAAACAAACAAAGAAATTATCTTCTGTTTGTGGGAGTTATTTTATTTAAACTCTTTTGGAATTTATCAAATCTTTTATATATTTTCATGGGTGAGAAAAACACTTATACAAAACATTTATACATATATACACAACTACTGCACATCATACAAATATACAAATATAAACAATTTATGCACAATCTTCTTTTCAAATGTAGCGGTTTTGTGTCCACAAATAATTAATCTTTGCGAAATCTCTCTCCACTACAATAACCACAAAGTGAAATAGCAACAAAAACGGCAACAAAGAATTTTTTCTTTAAGAAAGTTCAAAACCAACTTTGAAAACAAAGTCAAAGTGATTAACAATGAATTCTTGTTATCTTTCTTTTAGTGCCTGCCAGTGCCTGCCGACGCGTTTCGAATCTGGAGTTAAGTTTCAGATTCTCATCAGGGCTCTTTCATTGTGGATAATCTGAACAGAAAATGTAAAAGAAGAGCATTCAGTGACTACATTTATCTAAAAATTAATACCCCTTCAAGAGCTGGATGTCACAAAGTAAGTTACCTTCAATAATGGGCGACGCGGTCCCGCGGGTCCAATTATTCTAACGAAGCTAGTGTAATCCCGAGTCTTTTAGTGCAACGGTAGACCTAATATATGGAGTAAGGAATATTTATTATTTGATCAAGGAACAACAGCCTGCTTGGTTCTGGAACGGAAAGGCAAATAATTCATACCTATTTTAGTGTAGTCAGCGTTTGAAGGATTTCAGTTGTTTACGTTACACACTTCGAACAAGTGTGGAGGCTCTGAGTGGGGCTCCAAGTTAATCTGCAAGGCACAATCAGTAAAGGTGCTCAGTGCTCATTGTTTTTGAAAAATATATGAACGAACTTTTCAATATGGGGACAGGACATACCTGTATTTGATTACATCTGCGCCGGAAATCGCGTTTGGGCTTCTCCGTGTCTTTGGTTCAAACGTACCGCGGGAGTAAAAGTAATTCGGGTTCCTCCGCTGCGTTAGTGACAGCGTGTCAAAGTCGCGCTGGAAGCCTGTATGGAGATGTCATAGTTTAGTGGGAACAGGGCGCAAGGAACGCGGTGGTGTAAACCAACAGCATGCTCACTCACCTTTCTCTTGATGTGACTGATCCGAGAGGCGAACCTTCTAACACTACGGCAGCCATGTTTGGCTCCTCCACTATATTCAACCGCCGCTAGGCATTATGGATACTGTAGTTTGTAAATCGGTTTTCGTGGCTAGATGCTTTTCAAAGTCTGGAAATCTCCGACAGGGAATTCAACACAAGGCAAAACGTGATCTTGAAAATTTGGTATGTGTTACCACATTTTGTGCGGAAACACATAAAATAAGACAAATGGTCCTCAAACACTGGCATCTTCTTGAAGAACTTGACATGCCATTTCCACGCCCCATTTTTGCGTATAAGAAAAATCCGAACATTGGACAGCAGATTGTCCGTGCAGATATAAGGTTAGCAAAACCCAAAAGTGACTTGCTAACACAATGGGGACTAAAGCCCATTGAAGGCCACCACAGATGTGGTAACAGTAGTGTAAGAGTCAAGATCTTGGAGAACTACTGAAATACAGAGACAGCTAGACAATAGGGAACATTACCAAAGGTTAGCGTCCAATCCCACAAAAGAAATTCAGGAACTGATAAAGAAAATCACCACAGAAGCAGTAGTGGAAGGTTTCTTATCTAAGAAAGAGTTTAATTACCTAAACATCAAAAGCCCTAGAACACCAGTGATATATACTCTTCCAAAAATTCATAAGAGTTTAACTTCACCGCCTGGGCGCCCTATCGTTTCAGCCTGTGGCTCAATCCTTGAGCCGCTAGGGGCCTTCATTGATTTTTTCATAAAGGAATTCGTTCCCTCCACCCCTTGCTACGTGAGAGACTCCATGTTCATGATTTCACTGGTTGAAAACTTGCCTTTCGACCCAGTAACAGATACCCTCTGTACTATGGACGTGGAGTCCCTTTATACAAATATCCCTCAGGTAGCAGCCCTTAAGGTTATTCAAAAGACTCTGGACACACGCCCACGCCCTCATGCAATACCGACTTCATTTATTTTACAACTTCTTGAAATCTGCTTAACGAGGAACTTCTTTACATTTAATGGCCTCTTCTATCAGCAGATAAAGGGTACCAGTATGGGGGCAATTTTTGCTCCAAATTTGGCCATACTGTTTATGAATGAGATTGAAAATGAGGTGATATTATCTCCATCTAACCCCTTCTATTCAGGAATTGGTATGTGGCGTAGATACATTGACGATATCTTCATGATTTGGAGATGTGAAGTCAGTGATCTACGCCACTTCCTACACTAGATGGATAATAACTGCTGTGGTCTTCATTTCACCCTGACATCTGATAAAATCTCTATTGACTTTCTGGATCTTACCATCTTTCATCAGGAGGGAGTTCTTCTGACTCGACTTTTTAGAAAAACCACAGAGCGCAATACATTGTTAGACTATTCCAGCAATCACCCAAGGGCTCTGCGCGACTCACTCCCATTCTCCCAGTTCCTACGAATTAGGAGAAATTGCTCCTGCAGGCAGGACTATTTCATAGAAAATGCCATCCTGGCGGACAAACTTAAAAACAGGGGCTACCCAAGGAGAATTGTCAAAAATGCACTCAAAAGAGCATGGTATAGACCCAGGGAAACCCTGCTGTCACCTACTCTAAAGACACCACAAGAAAGACTTGCTTGTGTTACGACCTTCTCTACAGTGTCTAACAAAATGAGGAAAATGATACTCCACCACTGGCCCATCATTAATGCAGGCGTACTGGAAATCAAACGTCCTTTGTTTGCTTTTAAAAAAAGCAAAAATTTGAAGGATCATTTAGTCCGAGCAGCACTGCCAAGTCCCACTCAATCTTCCACGCTTGAAACCATATGGGGTCTGTCCCCCATTGTTGGACATGTGAAATGTGGTAATTGCAGTGTGTGTGATATGACCATTGAGGGTAAGACAAGAGTATTTAACAATATCACTTTTACTAGTTCTTCCCTTTCTAACTGTAACACATGCAATGTTATATATATGGTTCAATGTCCATGTAATAAAATATATGTAGGTCAAACCTCACAGAAGGTAAAAACAAGGATCTGCCAGCACAAGAGCCGCATTCGTTGCCAAACTCCCAATGCCCCTCTCGTGGAACATTTCATCAATGCCAAGCACAAGGAGGATGAGTTACGCTGGACTGTGCTTAAGGCATTAAAGTTGCCTACCAGAGGAGGAAGCATGACTCAACTTCTCAATAAAGAGGAACTGAAATGCATTATACTTTTAGATACAATACGGAATGGCCTGAACCGCACTGAAGACTGGGCTGGACTCCTCACATAGTTGTTTGTGAAATAGACTCCAGAAACTATTCGAATAACCGGACAATTGTGACATTCTTGCAAGATTGTTTCGAAGATAGCTTGCCTCCAGGGTGGTTTCGAATAATGTCAAATAATGTACACACTCAACAACGAAATGTAACTGTACTATGAATCCTGAAACGATTGCTTAAATGTTTATAAGCGATTTTCCATTAAGCAACAACAGAGTTTAATGGTTATTGAATGTACCTTTACAATGCATTTTAAACACTTCTAATGCATGATTGCGAGCACTGAAATCACACTTTCCAAGCGACGGTCTATGTAATTGACACCCTTCTAAGATGGCCGCCATAGGGACACCCTCTCTCACTCCCTCTTTTCTGTTCACTTAAATACACTGAGCCGGCCGGTAGTTCACTTCCGGATCCACGTAGAGTCGGCACACTGCCATTGAGCACGCCGACTGAATCCTGCTCGTATTTTGAGCAAGGCAGCATCGTCTATGTATTTAAGGTAAGGGTTAAAAGGTTCTCCCCCTGCCTCCTTGTCACAGGCATTAATTGCGTTTACTGAAATAGACTCCCTTTTTTCCAGACCTTGAAATAATTCGAGTGCCCACCCTCGTGTGGTTTGGATATATCGTAATTCTCCGCATTGGATGAAACACTGCAAGCAGGTTAACTGTAACATACCTTTATAAAAGGAACTCGAGGTAATCACTTGCCCCGCTCACACATTGCCTGTTATTGCATGTAAAGTCGCTCGATCATAACGGACCGTTTTCGTTTTAGGCACAAGTCCCCTTCCCTCCGCTCTCAACCACCCGCTCTCGACTTACAGGAGCAGATTGAACCTCGCTCCATAAGGTTTGTCCCTGATCCCATTAACAAATTGTAATCACTTTAGGCACAAAAATAGCCTCGCCGGATTGATCCATTGATCATCACGCTCTGCATGTACACGTCGCAGCCACCACTGCTCAAACCTTGGCAAAGACACTCTAGCCACATTCACGATAGAGTCGGTAGGTTCACAGTGTAATGAACCGGTTTCGGTTTTAATTCCACGTGCACTCTCTCGGAAAGCATGAGACTGGTCCACTTTAACTTTAAAATTAATGTCAAAATGAATGGGCTTAAGCTAATGTCAAGCACCTTGGCTTGACACGGATGAATAACATGTGAATCTAAGTGCATAGTTCCTGAAACAAGTGTTGTACTTAAACAAGAATTCTTTTTTTCCCCACTACTAACAGGTTTTCAAAAAAAGTACAAACAGGCAATATATTATAAAGGCCTGATGATGATCCCAGTTCACTAGGAGCCAGGGATCGAAACGCCGTCGACACTCTTACAATTCTGTAACCGTCTCATTGTGTTAATATTGTTACAGTAATTGTCTGTCTGAACTTGCTTTGCAAAATGTGCTAATGATGCAAGGGACAGTTGGCTCCCATGTTCTTTTTGCCTGATATCTTTTACTCTCCTCTCTTCTCTTATCTTTTTTCACCCCCGAACTTTGTTCGAGTGTGTTCTGGATAGGTACAGGCTTGTACCCTATCAGTCTCTGAATTAGACCTCTCTGGTGGTCTTTTCATCTATGTTTATACTTGAATAAAAATTTCAGGCCCGGCTGGGCACTGAAAATTTTCTGATATAGCACTGATTGGAGTCTATATTTTCATTGGAATTGTGAAAAATTCTAACCCTAAGGACCGTTGTTCTCATTAAAGTCTACATAGGCAAGACGAATCAACAGGTCAATACCCGCATGACACAGCACAGATCACGCCTTAAAAATAAAGTCCTAACTGCACCTCTGGTCCAACATTTTATTGAGAACAAACATGCAGAGAACGAATTTCAGTGGACAGTCTTATTCAGTATGAACCAAGCTAAACCAGGTATTAACACAGAACAAGTGTTATTGAGGAAGGAGGCGTATCTGATTTTAAAATTCAACAGTACGCAAACAGGTTTGAATTCCCTGTCGGAGATTTCCAGACTTTGAAAAGCATCTAGCCACGAAAACCGATTTACAAACTACAGTATCCATAATGCCTAGCGGCGGTTGAATATAGTGGAGGAGCCAAACATGGCTGCCGTAGTGTTAGAAGGTTCGCCTCTCGGATCAGTCACATCAAGAGAAATGTGAGTGAGCGTGCTGTTGGTTTACACCACCGTGTTCCTTGCGCCCTGTTCCCACTAAACTATGACATCTCCATACAGGCTTCCAGCGCGACTTGGCACGCTGTCACTAACGCCGCGGAGGAACCCGAATTACTTTTTCTCCCGCGGTACGTTTGAACCAAAGACACGGAGAAGCCCAAACGCGATCTCTGGCGCAGATGTAATCAAATACAGGTATGTCCTGTTCCCATATTGAAAAGTTTGTTCATATATTTTTCAAAAACAATGAGCACTGAGCACCATTACTGATTGTGCCTTGCAGATTAATTTGGAGCCCCACTCAGAGCCTCCACACTTGTTCGAAGTGTGTAACATAAACAACTGAAATCCTTCAAACGCTGACTACACTAAAATAGGTATGATTTTTTTGCCTTTCCGTTCCAGAACCAAGCAGGCTGTTGTTCCTTGATCAAATAGTAAATATTCCTTACTCCATATATTAGGTCTACCGTTGCACTAAAAGACTCGGGATTGCACTAGCTTTGTTAGAATAATTGGACCTGCGGGACCGCGTCGCCCATTATTGAAGGTAACTTGTTTTGTGACATCCAGCTCTTGAAGGGGTATTCATTTTTAGATAAATTTAGTCACTGAATGCTCTTCTTTTACATTTTCTGTTCAGATTATCCACAATGAAAGAGCCCTGATGAGAATCTGAAACTTAACTCGAGATTCGAAACGCGTCAGCAGGCACTGGCAGGCACTAAAAGAAAGATAACAAGAATTCATTGTTAATCACTTTGACTTTGTTTTCAAAGTTGGTTTTGAGCTTTCTTGAAGAAAAAATTCTTTGTTGCCGTTTTTGTTGCTATTTCACTTTGTGGTTATTGTAGTGGAGAGAGATTTCGCAAAGATTAATTATTTGTGGACACAAAACCGCTACATTTGAAAAGAAGATTATGCATAAATTGTTTATATTTGTATATTTGTATGATTTGCAGTAGTGTTGTATATATGTATAAATGTTTTGTATAAGTGTTTTTCTCACCCATGAAAATATATAAAAGATTTTATAAATTCCAAAAGGGTTTAAATAAAATAACCCCCACAAACAGAAGATAATTTCTTTGTTTGTTTGTTCTTAAATTTTGAGACAAGAAATCAGAGTGAGGGCCAGCAATTTTTTTTCTAGTTTATTGCAATTTCAAGGGTGTCAGGGTGTCCAAAGCACACCCTGTTGCACCCCTGAAATGGTAATGTTCACTGGTGTTGTGCACACACATGTCCCAAGGACATGTGTATGTGTAACATACAACTTAGAAAAATGCACTAAAGTGCATATTTCTAAGTTTTTGCTATTTACCACGTAGTTTGGCTTCGCGGTAAATAGCGGCCCCAGATTGTGAATTCGCTATCTAGGAATGGTTCATGCATTGCATTTAAGGAATCGCAAATTGTGATTCCTTAAATGCAATCGCAATTTGAGAACTCGCAATTATTTGCGAATTCTTAAATTGCGAGTGCATGAACCCTTGATACATCTCAAAGCCAATTTTTGCGGGCGCAAACGGCCAAATTTTGCGATTGGCACCGTTTGCGCTCGCAAAAATGCTTGATGCATCTACCTGATGGACCAATATTGCCAACCATTGAAGTCGTGACTGGCTCGTGTTAATTATTGAAACAGCTCAGGAATTGATTGATATAGAAAAACAACAGATAGATGATATTGAAAAACCTTTTCAACAGAGCTAGGTGTTGGAGGAAGCTAAAAAGAAGTTGGAAGAATTAGAATTAGAAGCCAATGGGTATTGTGAATATTTGTCAAATAAGAAATTGAACAAAATTAGAAAAGATGTAGAGAAATACAGTGCAGAAGGGGTGTACCCATACCTGGGAAAAGACTATTACAGTAACAAAAGAGATCAGAGATGGGAACAACCCCTATTTCAGAGACCAATATATTCCAGGGGACGGACCAAAGGTATTACCGTCTCAGAAACCTCGGGGTCCAGAAGCGAGGATGAACATATGAATGAGGCAGGTGGTAGAACAGGACCATCTTTCGAACGGGAACCTTTCTTAGGCAGGTGCCAAAATCGTGGCCAGAACAGATACAGGAATTTCAACAGGGAGGAACCTCTTTGAAACCTGGGACAGCAGAAGAACCATCAACCTCAGGGCTTTGGGGGACAAGGCTACCTTGCAACCAGGAACAAACGGTATTGGAAGTAGATGAACTTCCAATCATTAATTTATCCCGCAAAGTCCTGGCGAATGATGAAAGGGACGTTCTGAAAAGAGGCTTTAGTTTTGCTCCTTCTGCCCCGCCTAATACTTCTGGATTAGAAAATGATTTGAAAAGCTTCTTTAGGAAGATTAGATTAAAACAGTTTTTTGAAGACAACCCCTTTGAGCCACAACCCAATGTCTCAGGGTTTAAACCCAAATCAACCTTCACTTCTAGTCTGGCCCAGATTGACAAGAATGTGGAAATATTTGAAAAAGTGGTTGAGATTGAAATAAAAAATATCAGTAGGAGTGGGGTGAGATATGATAATAACCTTCCGTTTAGTCAGAGAGAAGCATTGAAATCCTTACACAATGATGATCAATACATAATTAAACCAGCAGATAAAGGGGGCGGGGTTGTAATTCTTGCCTCGGATGATTATGAAAGAAGGATGAGGGAATTACTCAATGTGGAGGAGCAATACAAAAGAATTAGACTTTCAACCATAGGTGAACTAAAAAAGGAAGTAGGTGATTTGTTAACATTGGTAAGAAATGAAGGCTGGATCTGTGAAAACTAGAACAAATTCCTACTTAATATGCATCTGGTACCCCGGCCATCTAAGGGTTACCGAAGGTCCACAAAAGTTTGACTAAACCCCGATGTGTCTGATAAGGAGCAGCTTAGGGTCAATTCTTGAACCATTGAGTAAATACGTAGATTATTTCTTAAAACCCCTAGTACACAAACAAAAGTCCTTTTTGAAGGACACAGCACATGCTATTGCTGTGTTTGAGGGACAGGGTTTCAACAGGGTGACCCAAATTTGGGTCACCCTGGACACTGAAGCCCTGTACACTAATATACCTCAGAATGACACTTTTCGGATTATCGCATCCATTCTTGAACTCGAAAAACTTAATGGAGCAAATAAGGAGTTTATACTTGCATGTATTGAGTTGGTGCTTAAGAATAATATCTTTTTATTCAAAAATGAACTGTACAAACATATTAAGGGGACAAGCATGGGGGCCACTTGTGCCCCCAGTCTGGCATGTTTGTATGTGGGGGCTTTTGAGCAACTATATATATATAATGAAATGCCACCTTACTTTGAAAATGTCACATGCTGGCACCGTTTCATCAATGATATTATATTCATCTGGAATGGTGCCAGCTGTGATTTGGATTCTTTTCTCCAATGGTTGAATTTAGGGGACCCTAATTTGAAATTTACCGCCCACTATAGTCAGGAAAGGGTTGAGTTTCTCTACATTTGTGTGAAGTGTGTAGAGAGTGAGTTACAAGTAGAACTATACACTAAACCCACCGATAAGAACATTCTACTGCAATATAGCAGTAATCACCCACGGTCCCAGAGGGACAATATTCCCTTTGGGGAATTATTAAGGTTAAGGCGCAATTGCACCACCCTTACAGATTTTTGTAAACATGCTGAGACAACTAAGAAGAAATTAAGCAATAGAGGATATCCAAATAAGCTTATTAAAAAATCCTTCAAGAAACAGCATTTTTACAATAGAGATTGTTTGCTAGAGACGGACAAGGAGAAGACAGTGCAGGAAATAGACAGAGTTGTCTTTTCAGCCAAATTTCGAGTGTTAAATAAAATCAAAAATATAGTCAACAAAAATTGGAAAAATTTAAACCATGGAGCAGCTGTTAAATTACACAAGCCATTGTTTTCCTTTAGAAGGAACAAGACTATTAGAAATTCTTTGGTTAAAACCTACCCAATAAAGCCTGAAAACCAACTAATTTTGAGGGACATAAAGCGATAGGAAATCACAGATGTGGATCATGTTCTATATGCCCACACTGCATTGAATCTAAAAGTATAGCAATAGCAGGTAAAACCATAACGGCGACTACATTAAACAACTGTTGCAGTAAAAAAATGTCATATACCTGATCAGGTGTCCCTGCGGCCTTGGATACGTAGGGGAGATAGGCCGTGAATTGCGTGTACGTCTCCTTGAACACAAATCCGCTATTAGGACTAAGAAGAAGAATGCTCCGCTAACGGAACACTTCACAAGAACAGGACATAGCTGTGACCAGTTGCAGTGGTTTATCCTGGAAAAAATAAGCAGAAGAGCGGGAGTTATGGAAACCAGAAGGCAAGTACGAGAACAGTGGTATATCTGCTATCTGTATACAGTGGAGATAGGTCTTAATTCCAGATAGGATTGGATGAGAATTATAACCAATCAAGAGTGATTACCTCCAAAAAACTGTGGTGCATGATTTGAATTGATGGGAGACAGGATTAGTTCTTATGGTATAGAGAGCTAGGGTTACATATACAATAAATTAGCCTAAGCTTATGGGATTGCCAGTTTTTTATATTAATATAACAAATTTCTTTTTTTCTCTTGATTTTTAACACACAGGGTGGAAAGGAGCGACCTATAGTCAAGCTGACACACCACCCCTCGTGTTAAAATATTTGAAAATCGTTCCTGGGTAAAAATAAAATAGGTATGGATTCCACCCAGTGTGTTAAAATGTCTGAAAACACTTGTTAGGATAGTAACAAAATAGGTATTCAATATAATAAGTTACAGGTTGCTACAATCCCTCTGTGCACAGCAAAATGCCCTAATTAATATCTATTGTAGCAATAGAAGGTGGTACCGAGGATTGAAACTAGATATAAAATCACAGGTTGTCATTAACTGTGAGTGATTTAAAGTCCCAAGCACGCGTAAAAGAGGAACTACTAGAGTATGCACGGGTGACCAGCATTACCGGCACACAGTGCGTTGTATTTCCGGGTCAAGATAGGTAGGCACTTCCCAAACCCACAATAGGGGATTACATTCAATGCGAGGGATAGAGCTCAACTGTGTTGTAATAAGGGGTACTATTGAATAGAGGGTTGTCATAGTCCCCCCTGTAGTATTCGGGTGCTAGGCCCACATACTAGCATAATGAGGTGACACAGAGAAAGTGTAGATGGTTAATTAACTGACCATGAGCACGTGCGCTAAGCCCCTTTTATTTAGCAGGGTCATCTGACAGATGACGCCTGTGGTGGGTGGGTGTTCAGTGTGTGACAAGCATACTGGAACACTAGACCGTATCTCTGCGATACTACATCCCTCCCAAACTTTAATGAAGGTCCAAAGAAAATGAAGTCCGAACCTGCGGGAGAAAAATACAAAATTGCAAAACAAACATAACTCCCTGTGGACGACTTCCACATAGTCTCTTCACTGCTGGTCATCTGCCGGCGAGGGTGTCCTTGCAGCCGGGACCATTAGTTCTCCTTGGCACAGTGTTCTGGTGTACTGTGGACGTGCTCCTTTGTGTACTTGCGCCGTGGAAGTATGCTATCCAGTTCATTTCTTCTGACACCGCAGTTGGTGAAAAGGTGCAGATGGAATGATGGTGGAACATTGGTATTCTGTTGTCTACTGTATACTCCTGGTTGAGGTGTTTTCTCCAACTGGTGGCTGTCTCTGACAGGGTCTGCAGTTGCACGGTATCCCTCTCACCTATACCGCTCTCTCGTGGGTGTCCCATCTCACTGGACGACCCGGAGGCCCTTTGCTGCCAGGCTTCCACTGGACCGGTGGAGTGCCGCCTTGTCGCTCCAAGCGCGTTGGAAGAGTCACTACGGGCCTCTATTCCGTGTCCAAAGCTCCACCTTAAAAGGGTGTTGTTGGCACTTGTTCTGTCGCATGCTACCGTTGTTCTCCCTGGATTTTCAGAGCAAGCTTCAACGGTACATCTCTCATTTTGGGATCCGCTGCCACCGGTGTTCCTGAGGCCTCTGTCCCTGGATATCCACGGTCCGGTGTCCGTTCCATCCCAGAGGTGGTTGTTGCCAACGGACCGGCCTGCTCGCCTCTGTCGTTCCCTGGTGATCTTCGGGTTGCACGTAGATGTGTGCTCCCAGTGGTGCTGATATTTTCCAGGTGCTGTGTCTGGATGTCCATGCATCTCTTCTTTCCCCATCGGGTGGTCCCCTTCTGGGGTGTGTTGTGGTATTCCATCATGCACCCTCCTGTGCTCTTCTCCTTTCCTCTTCGGGTGTTCTCCTTCTGGTGTGTGTTTGTGTCGGACTGTACACACACCACTTTGCTCTTCTCCTTTCTCTCTTCTTCCTTCGTCATGGCGTCATGCCACTCAGGATTGGTATTCTCATCCTTTCTTCGTGATGCGGTCTGGTCTTTCATCTGGTTGGTCTTCTCTCACCAGGCATCACCGTGTAGCGTGCACTCTACCCGGGTCTCCCTGGTCTTGTCCTCCCCTAGGACACAATCTTCACATCCATCTGTGACTGGACCTGTCGTAGGGACCTTGTCTCGCCTGATTCCTTATGACTTCTAGTTGATGTTGTTAGACTTCGCTTCAGTCTTCTTCCTGGTCCGTTTCGTGGACATCTCCTCCGTTGTTCTCTTCACGGATGTCTTCTCAGTTCCTCTCGTCAGATGTCTTTGTCAGATTCTTCGCTCGCTGACTTCTTGCAGGTCAGCATCCTCCTTGCAACCAAAGGGGTGGTCGGCTTCTTCCTCCTTGCGACCAGTGGGGTGGTCGGCTTCTTCTCCCTTTTGACCAACTTGGTGATCGGCTTCTTCTGTCTTGCGACCAATGGGGTGGTTGGCTTCTTCCTCCATGCGACCAGCGGGGGGGTCGGCTTCTTCCTTGGGACCAACGGGGTGGTCGGCTTCTTTCTCCTTGCGACCAGCGGGGTGGTCGGCTTCTTCTATCTTGCGACCAACGGGGTGGCCTGCTTGTGGTGAATCTTCATGCTTGTGGTGATCAGCACAACCGCTCTGTCTTCTCTCCAGGGTTGAAGTGCTTTGGCTTGCTTCTGATTGCGCTCTCCGGTCCATTCCATGATTTGCTGCATTGGGCGGTTGTCTTGTCGTCTTCTGTTCCTGGTTCTGCTGTGATTAACTGTGGCCACTAGGCATCACCCCGACATCAATCTTCGGCCCTGTCAGTATCTGTTCAACTGTGAGATAGCCTTCTCTCTTCCATTGGAAGTCCCCATGCGTCTCCGGTTTTCCTTTTCCGAAGGGGGGGCTTGCTTGCTTCCTCTTTTCCTCTCCTGGAGGGAGTTGGTTAGTGGCTGCAGTAACCTGTTCTAGTCAGTGGGCGTTTCTGTGGTCGTTCACGCAAGTGCCACTTTCTTTTGCCTCCACTGTCCATTGCGTGTCAGTTTCCTGCACACTACTTGCTGGGGTGAATGCAGTATTGCCTTCAGGGTTCTTTTCACCCTTTTGCTTGATACTCCCAGGCGCCTCCAATTATCTTTGCTGAGTGGAGTTCACTTACTCTACGTGTCAGGACATGCTGCCTCTGTTACTTGGCGCTGTACTTTGTCAAAAAGGTAGGCTCCCTGTGAGTGCAGTGAGGTAGAACCTAGTTGAGTGTGGTACTCTATTCACTGACTGTCTATTCGTCTCATGTTGCCACTCAAACCCGGTGTTGCTCACTTCTTTTGTGTGTGAGGGTGCAATGGTGCTAGATGGCCACTAGATGGCAGGGTAGCACATATTTCAAACCACCATCAGCTTCGTGCTGTGTCTCGGCAGTTTTCTTTCTGCTCTGAGGGCCTTGCCAGGGGGACTCTATCTCAAACCTTGCTGCCTCTTCTTCCATCACCTGGGCTAATGCACTTCACACACGGTAGGCATTTTATGTCTTTATTGTGCGCCCGGCCACCTTCCTGCTGTTTTGCCTGTGGAAGGCCACCTGGGCTGCGGTGCGCCCCACGTGTGCTTTTGATGTTGGGGGGGTTTGTAACGTACTTCTGGGCAGCGCTGGCCGCATACAGTCACTTTGGGAGCCCCTCTTTGCCGGCTTCCATAGGAGTGCAGGCCACACGCCGTACCTTCACTACTTAGCCGGACACCCGTGTGCTTCTGTTCAGGTTCGGATACTATTGCTGCAGCATGTTCTTCCCCCAGTTTACATTTAGAATGGCCGGGGGCCGCAGGCCTTCTCCTCCTCGCGCTCCCCGCCCGCAACAGCCTCTTAGTTCACATGCTGCGTGGGGCGGGGGAGGGGCGGCGCTGCTGCCCGAGCATGCTTGCTCAATTCTTAGCGGTTTCAGGTCATGCAGGACGGCAAAGCGTATCTTAGCGGGGCCTCGAGGATAGCGCTATTCTCCCTCTCTTGTCTGCTCACTTGTTGGGCACAGCGACCAGGCATTCATTTTCCGCAGCTTCCTACCCTTCGCAGCATGCCTTTTCCTCCACGGGCTGGGGGGGTTTTGCTGGTGTCGCCAGTTTTCCTTTCTCTCCCGGCTCCTTCCCCACCCGCAGCAGCTTCACTCAGTTCATGCGCTGCGTGGGGTGGGGGTCTGCAGGGTGTCGCCGGGCACCTTGTAACGTGACACTGTCCACTTTATTGCGGGCAGGCTCCGCTTCGCTCTTCTACTCTCCCTCTTCACACGCTCTCTGACTGACAAGGCGTTCGTCGCAGGGGGGTAGAAATGCAGGCAATTGAGGAGTGGGTTACGCGCTCGCTGGCCCCCTCTTATGCAGGGATCACTTCTCATACGCTTCGTAGTCTCCCGCAGTTGCTCACCTTTGGCCTCAGACGCGGGTGGACTCCTGCGGGCCTCCGGCTGTGTAAAGACACCTTTCTTTCACGCCCCACGCTCACTCACCAGGCTCGCCACCTGCCTGGCAGGTCGTTGCGGCCAATGCGGGTGGGCTCCGATCGGCTCCTCCGCACCCCCGGTGCCCTTTCACATGCCCGAAGACAGTCGGAGCGTGCAGCGCTTCGACTCGGTGGAAAGCGCAGCTGCTGCAGGCACTTCAGGACTGGAGTAGGCTCCCAAACTCCTTCACATGCTGGGGGCTCTTCCTCATGCCCCGCGGGCGATTAGCCATTTCACGCCCAGGACTCGCAGCTAGCAGGCACTTCTCACGCCTTCTCCAGGGGGGTGCTCTCAGCACGGGTAGCTCTCTCCCCCTTTTCCTTAACTGCTGGGCTGATGCACGCACGGGCACAGCCCCCTCGTCGCCATTGTAGTATTCGGGCGCTAGGCCCTCATACTAGCATAATGAGGTGACACAGAGACAGTGTAGATGGTTAATTAACTGGCCACGAGGACGTGAGCTCAGCCCCTTTTATTTAGCAGGGTCATCTGACTGATGACGCCTGTGGTGGGTGGGTGTTCAGTGTGTGACAAGCATACTGGAACACTAGACCGTATCTCTGCGATACTGCACCCCCAACAAAGCGTGTTGCCTGAAAAATGTGGTAGAGAAACTATATCTTAGACGCCAGGTCAGTGTTACACTGCCAGGTTATCTTAGGCAAGGTCAGCACAGGATGACAATAACGGAGCTGCCAATTAAGCTACAGCCAATAGGATGGCCCAATGGGAATATTTAAACCAGCAGGTAGTGCAACCGCGTTGTCGAAGGAATCTCCCGACAGCGTTTTTATTTTGTAGAACTAAGGCTGCATACGGAGGAGGTGAGTGCATTAGGACATCAGGCTGGGCCTCTGTAGTGCTTGAAATAGTAAAAAATTAAGATACTGTCAGTTAGAGGGGGGCCGTAATAGTCGGACTGGAGGCCGTATGTCCTTCTAAAGCGTAATGCAACATATGGAATGAACATTCATTAAGCCATGACTAGTGGTCAACAGCAAGTGCCTCCGGTTAATTGAGAAGGTGGGGACAGCACAGATAGTCAATAAAATCTAGTACACTTATAAATTTATGACTAGCGGTGAATAGGAAGCGATAGTACAGAGCACGCTGGTACACGCCGTTTAATTGAGCAGGTGGGGGCCGTAAAGACAGTGAATAAAACCAAGGACCGAATAGAGATAAAACGGGAAATGGGTTTAATTGGCTACAACTAGAAGCATTAAACAAACATGTAAAACGGGTGCACTTAAAATATTTATATGTGCCTTTGTTGATATGTGTTCTAATAGCAATACATGGAAGGAGTAGCTGTTCCCATTTATTGGACGAGGCTAAGAACTACGAAATATAGGGGATTGACAATCCATAGCGAAAAAAAGTAGGATTTCTGTAATGTTTTTCGCTCGGATATATGAGATTTCAGTGTAAGAAAGAAATCTTTGAGGTTCATATCGACTTGTACTCTATCCTATGTGACAAGCAGATTATAAGCAAGCAGAACAAACTTGAATGATAGCGCTCACCACTAGAGGCTATTAACAAGATATACAGCACTAAGGTAATAGTCCACCCAACTTTTTCTTTGACACATAATAAAGAATGTTATAGAGGGAAATCTATAATAAAGTCTATATGTCTTTACCCTCGGATCATTAAAGGAGGCTGGCCTGCTTTTTAAGATTGCATCTGTTGGACCCCATAGTAGGATTTCCATTCGGCTTTTAAAAAGAATATTAAAGTCAACCTACAACTCCTCCTAAAGGTAGGCATTAAGCCATAATAAGTACAAAGGAAGGTGGGAAAAGTTTTTGTGAGTTGTAGACAATAGGGAATATGGATCCATCAATATTTCCTTTAATTTGATGATGTTTAGAAATTCTGGGAAATCCTGTAAAGGTTGAGACATGCAATGCATAGTGTTAAGTGACCTAAGAGGCAACAGTAAAGAACAAGCAATAACTATAGAATGTATAGAATGTTTTTATAGATTGTAATCCCTGATTCTTGAAAAATTGGATGTGGTCATATACAATGTAATCTGTCATGCATGCCAATATAACACAGTGTAAAAATTAAAGCTGCATTAGCAGGCTCAATGGCAAGAAGATAATGAACAGATAAATATTATATTATATATATGTTTGTTTTCTCACACGATAATCAAATTGAGGAAACAAGAAATAGAGAAAACCCTTTTATAAAATGTTTGTCTTGATAAAGATGGAAGTATTTTGAGTTAATCCATCAAAACGCGTCGACGCCACTTAGACAACATAATCTCTAAGGGAATATGGCCTTAGAATTGTACTAATAAAAGCTCAACCAGGCCATTACTCCACTGATGTAGATGATATGTCCTTGTCAATGACTAACGTTGAAGTCTGAATTTGTGTTTTCTCGTATTTACATGTTTGTGTTTTTATGCTTTTTGTAAGAGTGCAATATTTGTGGAAGTGATTTTATGGATCAGATGCAATGTATTAATGTAATTTTTGAATTAATTTAGTGATTGTTTATGTGATTTTAATTAAAGAAATATTTTGTACAAATTGATTTGATGTGGTAGATGTGTAATCATATTGAATCCAGTAGTTTTACTTTTGTGTTATTTGTTCGAAGCACAGATATAGTGTATATGTTCCTTTAGTTCACTCCAAAGGGAATTTGTTTGTAAACTACTCATTTTAATACCAGGGCTCTGGGCAAAAAACTCTTCATCTAAATTATATTGTGAATTGTTTCTCTAGAAATAAATAAGCCAAAACTAAAAGGGTGGTATAGATCATTGTATTATGATACAGAGTTTGTTCAGAATTTATGTAGAATATATGTTCTTATTTATATGGTCAGTCTTGTGTAACCCAATCAGCACCCGTTCATCTGAGCTAAAGAGAATCTGAAGCAGTAAGACTACCATCTTTGAGAGGGTTGTCATTGTAGCACCTACTGGGACCATCATAGCTGAAAACAATACATTCTTCCCATTTCCATTGTCCTCCTTTCACTATCAGCAGTCAGTTTATGAGCTGATGCTGCAGAGAAGCAGGACAGGTTGGAGCCCCCATCATTTGTGCAAAGCTAAAACACTACATATGAGAAATTGTGTTGTTGGTTTACTGGAATGTGAGCCCTTGTCAAGCATCAACCACAATCTTTGTCAGGGTAAGGCACAAGCAAACCCAAATAACCTTTTCTAAACCCACTGGTAACTTGGCAGAGAGCAGTCAGAATTCACTAGGAGGCATTATTTTTGAAAAGGACTGGGTTTCTCGTTTCTCGAAGATTATTAGTATGAAAGGGAGGGTTGCAACTGTTTTTAATAGGAGGGATTTTACTTGTAACTTTGAGGGCCTGGCAAATTTTAGCAAAACGATAACAAAGGGGGAAATGAGGAAATCAATATGTAGCTTGGCTTCAGGAAAGGCAGCTGGCCGGGCCGGGGTTCCAGTAGAGTTTTTTAAGTGTAATCTTGAATTATGGGTACCTATGACTACAGATATATTTAGAGCACTAGTTATCACAGGCCCGCTAGATTCCTAGATAAAATCTATGACTATACCATTTATTAAAAAGGGAACAAAAAAGACTTGTTAAACTATCCATCCATCTCCCTTATCGACTCCTTCGCAAAGATCTTTGGCAGTATGATCTTAGGGAGGCTGGAAAAGCGGGTGGTAGAAAGAACCTTCTTTTCAGAGGCCCAATGTGGATTTCACCCAGGCCTGGGTACGACGGAACAAGCCCTAAAGTTGTCTGTTATCCTAGGTAACTATGTTAAGACCAGGAGAGGAACCATGCATATAGCTTTTATGGACCTCTCCTCTGTATTGGGACATTATGGAGCAAGCAGGTGTTCACCCCCCTATTAATTATTTTGAAACGGTTGCATCAAGACACCACAATGAGGGTCCAATACTCTCAAGACAGCGACCATACGCCCCCTCATTGAAGTTACATGGGGGGGTTAGACAAGGATACACATTTGCCCCTTTTTTATTTTTATTTTATATTAACGCTTTTGATGCTTTTTTTAAAGGCACTAAGCCCTGATACATCTTAAATTGGCGAGCTATCTGTCCCTGAATTGCTTTATGCATATGATGTAATTCTGTTATCTTGCACCGCAAATGGCTTACACATTTTATTGGATGGTTTTCATTCTTTAAAAATGGAGCTGAAACTCAAGGTTAAGTATATGCTGGGAGGAATACCTATCATGAAGTTCCCGAATTTTAGTTATTTGGGTATCCTGTTTTCTGCAAACCTGAGCTGGTAAAGACTCATAACTCAGAGATCTCAGCAATTGGAAGCAACATGTGAAGCAGTTTTTAGGTTTGCAAATTGGGTCACAGGCCCCCAAGGGAATTAATGATGCTCTAGAGAAGCAAGTGCCAGTATATGGACACATATGCGGGAGTGTGGGGTTTTGCCTCCAGGAAGCGCTTACAGTCAGTCAAAAATATGTTTTTGGTCAGACTCTTAGGACTCCTGAAATCCACTTTCAGTATCAACACTCAGAATGAGGTAGTGCTACTGTTCTTAGAACATTTGATGGGACTGGCACCTATTTTGTTATGGGTTAAACTATAGTCCATCCCAGAGTTAAAGTTCACACGCGACATAGTGAAAGATTGTTTGAAACTAAGCAGCGTACAGTCTATCCCTTGGCTCAACTATGTTAAAAAGTCACCCCAAGATCTTGGAATGATATATTTACGGGTAAATAGAGCCAATATTAATTCCTCTTTCAAGGCTCAGGTAAAGTCACAGTTTTTGGAATTAATATATGGATGGAGATAGCAATTAATATGATTGTCGTCCAGCATTATTCTTTGCTTGCTATGAGGAACCAGAATTTGATTTATGCCTAGTAAAACATGTAGTCACTATTAGTAATTAGCGTGATGTACCTATTAGGCCAATATAGGGATTCAAACACTAATAGGCACGCAATATGTAATAACTTAGGGATTAGTATACGCCATATTGCACGTTTTGCATCTAATCATAGGCAATACAGCTTGACCCGACCGGTGCAATTTTATGGCCTAGTCTGCTTACAGCATTAGTGAAAACCTACCATTACACTTAGCTAAAGCCGTTCTCCTGAGAAATAGTACAACTGTAGCAAACTGCTGCTTCTGCACGTTAGGCCTGTCAAGGTTGTAGGTGGGGGTAGGCTGGATAAGCACATTCCAGGAGGCGCTGTGCGGACTCTCTCGGAGTTAGCAGAAGGGAGTCACCCTCTCGACCTTGCTATAACGAGCTGGGCTAAACTAAGGAGGCTTTGTGTCCCATATATGGTCTTTCCCCTGCACCAACCTGTACCAACTTGTATTTTTCCTTCTTAGGTAACGGTTTCGAAATGTAACAGTATATATGGGATCTGTTGATAATGTGCCAGCAGTCTTCTTGATGGACCTCGTGGTGTTAGGTCGTGAGAAGCTCCTCTGGCAGAGTTTGTTTGTTATAATAAACGATTGGGGAAGAGGAAAGAACATGAAGGGGTGTTCCCTTAGGAAATAAAATTCAATTCACATAAACAGTTTAACCCACTCACCACAACGAGAATACATTTATTCAAAAAGGTTTTTAATTTTTATTTTTTGCATATAAATATAAATATTGACATGATTTTTAGATAATTCCATTTAAGCAGTAGAAAACATTTAGAAGGAATTTACATAATCAAGAACGTGCAAAAACATTCTAAAACCTAGGACACGCAGTGATACTACAAAGAAAGGGGGTACCAAATGGATCCACTCATACATTCAAACATCCCTTTTATACAGTCCAATTCATACACAGACATTCACATCCATATCTCTACACACAAAGACAAGAAAAGCGCTTTTCTTGTCTTTGTGTGTAGAGATATGGATGTGAATCATGTCAATATTTATATTTATATGCAAAAAATAAAAATTAAAAACCTTTTTGAATAAATGTATTCTCGTTGTGGTGAGTGGGTTAAACTGTTTATGTGAATTGAATTTTATTTCCTAAGGGAACACCCCTTCATGTTCTTTCCTCTTGTTCTCGCCCTGGTGGGTTGTTACCTAATTGTAGCTTTGTCTTAGACTCAGGGTCCCTCTTCTGTTTTACAAATAATAAACGATTGGACCTTCTACACTGCCAACTGACTGATTATTGGTAATTGGTATTAGGGCTATTTGTAAGTATAGCTCTATTTGGGTTGTAATTTATTTTTCGGTACCTCAGTTGGCGACTCCACCGGGACTCCACGTTGGGGTCGTCCCTCTGTGATCAGAAAGGAACGGGACATTGGGAAGGGTGATCTTGATCGGGGAGGAGGATCGACCGAAGAGTTTGGGGTTTGCTCCGCTCTCCCGATCGAGAGAGCCCCAGCTGCTTGTGACCCCACGCCGGAGTCCTTCGGGTGTAAGCCGAGAACGGACCACATTTGGTCTACAGAAGTTAGCAGTGGAGAACGCGCAATCGAACCTGAGTGCACCAGGTGAGTGATTTGTCTTGTTTCGTGTTGTGATCTTGATGGGGGGGAGGATCGACGAAGAGTTTAGGGTTTGCTCCGCTCTTCCGATCGAGAGAGCCCCAGCTGCTAGTGACCCCACGCCGGAGTCCTTCGGGTGTAACCCGAGAACGGATCACGTTGGTCTACAGGAGTTGGCAGTGGAGAACGCGCAATCGAACCTGGGTGCACCAGGTGAGTGCTTTGTCTTGTTTTGTGTTGGATATCCTTTGGATTTGAATTTGGAATTTGGTGGCTTCAAGCCACGGAGAACTCGGTAGGGGGTCTGATGGGGCAGTATTGAGACTGCACGGGCAGATGCTCCTGTTTTGAATTTTGGAGAAAACTAGAGATTAAGACTAGACGCCTTGGTGTAACTTGTGGAAGAAGTTCACACCAAGCCGGACTGCTCTCGGAAACGCTGGTAGCTGAGATTGGGTAGCACTCGGACAAATCTGGAGCGGTGCTTGAAAAAGCGGGCTTAGCCAGAATAGTCCGGGAGGTGAACCATGAATGTTGTCAGATGGTCCGTAGGTCGGTCTGTGGTTTAAAGAAACCTGTGTGGCTATCTCTAGGCAGTCTAAGGACAAGACTGTTTGACTTTGCCTTTGGGTCTTTTGGGTTTGGAAAGAGTTCTCCATAGGCGGGAGTCGACGGGCTCCACCTTTTGTCAGAAATACGTTTGTTTGTTTTTCTATGTATATGTAAAAACTGTAGCACTTTATTTGCGTGAGATTGAATCTGAGTGTAAACATGGCCATGTGTATGAGAGTGTTGTTAATAACCCTTTTCTTTTCAGCTAGAAGTAGTTAAATTCTAGAAAAGGTTGCAATGCGTGCTTTAGTAAGTTATGCTTTGGCTGTATTGACCAAGGGGGTACAAGACTGGACGAAAGCCAACCAGCCCCTCCAGTGGGAACCCCCAATCATGATATGAATTGTAAACTTGGTATGGCCCCCTCCTATTTAATATCTTATGAAATAAGTACACTAAAGATAATGTAGAACTACAGTGGCCAAAGTCGGGATCTTTTGATGAGAAAAAGATCCAGTATCTGCAAGATCGTCTGTTTGCTAAACGCAGCAGACAAGCTATGTTTGATACTCTTAATAAGTGGCAGAAAGAGGCAAAGCGGAGACGCATACGATCCGAGAAATTAATGAAGATACAGCAAGGACAGACTATAACTCAGAAAGCCATTGCTCATGATAAAAATCAGACTGAGCAAAACATCGAGTATGCAGATAGGCAGTTTAGGTTTCAAGTAGACAAAAGTTATGTGACCCGAAATGAAGCGGAAGATGAGATAGAGGATTTAATGAATGTGCGGCCTCCCCACCATATGCGCCTCAACGCATATATCCCGCTGTGCCTCTCCTACCAGCCTCCGTTTCTCTAGCCTCCGCCCCGGAGGCAGACGTGTCTATCATTCCTCTAGGTACTACTCGTACCACTCCTACCTCATCAAGAGACACGGCTACCCTTATTTCAGACACATGGCAACCCCCAGGAACTTCCCTGTGTAGTTTTGACAGCCCCAAGTCCCATATGGACTTCTCAATCAGCTAGTGCAACCCCCGAGGACAGAGAGAGTACTCCATTAGGGGATCCTGGAGGACTGAACGCTAGACGATTATTCACAAGAGCCTTTTTGGGCTATGGTGAGAGAGAAGCTTTAGCGGATCAGGCAGTTAAATGGATGCGGAAAGATGTATATACAATAGCTGACTTGTGGAGTACCATAAAGGATCATTAACTGATTATTTAGCAACATGCTTTGCATCAGATGTCTCGCTATCTTATTGATGCCTGGGAACAATGCTTTCAGGACGGGGGAGCACCTGAAATACTGTATGACATCTTGGACCGAGCTCATAAGTTCGATCTAAGTCCAGTGGATGTGTACAAAAACATAGAAACCTTAGTGAAATACCGAGGCAGAATGTTTGTAAAATGTCCCAACTGGGATTTCTAGCATCCTATGAGGGAAGTGCATCCCATTTTTCATCCCGAGGTGCCTGAAGCGCGTGACGATAATAACCAGGTTACAAGAGCTCAAGTAGACGCATGGTTTCAGGAACAATGGGTGTATACTCCGTGGAAGCGAAGTGAGGTTCTTGCTTTAAAATCACAGCTGCCTGACCCCTATAAGAACCCCACCGCTTACTACAAAGAACTAACCGAAGCTGCAGCCTCGGCTGTAATGACTTTAGCAGATGTTGAACTATTTTTCGGGTTATTGGTCCTGGTAGACATATGGCGACAGGTTCATGACACTGATCACGCAGCAGAAGTAGGGAGACCCTGGAACGAGTTGAAAGACTGGGACCGAGATCGCAAACCCGGGGATAAGCCTAGAAATGAAATTACTACTCTTCTGGCAAAGATAATTGCTTACATGCACACACTGATTCCCCCCCGTAAAGTCGACTTGGATAAATTGACAGCTTGTAGACAGAAGAAAGACGAAAGCGTTTCTGACTTTTTCACTCGGTTCGAAGGAACCTTCATTGATTTCAGCGGACAGGACCTAGCCACAGAAGGCGGGGTCCGGTTGTTTGTAAATCGGTTTGTGACCAACTTGATACCTGAAATTTCTGCTAGGTTACAAGTTGCAGAGAGTACCTGGACTACCCCTACTCCTTCCATGATACTAAGCATGGCCCAATATTATGAGCACAGGGAAAATGAGAGCAAGGATAAAGTGGAGAAAAAGGCCAAGGATCTTAAGACCCGAGTATTGTTACAGCAAGTCGCACGAGGACAAGGAGGAGGGAGAGGACTCCAAGGGTCCATATCTAGAGTGGTGGGGACAGGCAGAGGCGCAGGCGCGGTCCAGCCATTAGGGTTAAATCAGTGCGCTTATTGTAAGCAGGAAGGACATTGGAAAGCTCAGTGTCCGTTACTGCTTGCCCAGAACGGAGCGAGGGCGAGGTGGCCCAGACCGGAGTGATATGCATAGGGAAGAGGCGGCTCAAGGCAAGTCTGAACTGAACCATTTTGATAATCCCCAAGGTAGACAATACTATAATGAGGATTATGCATTTGGAGATCAGGATGGGTATTTTCACCCATAGGACAGCCATGGACAGCCAGGGATAGAGTAGGGGCCAAGTGTCGATCCCAGTCAATCAACAAGGACCCTATATGAGAGGGGAATTGATGGGGACTTCTGAGAATTTTCTAATTGACACAGGAGCAATGAATAGTTCTGTTGCTCGATCGTTGGTTCCAGGGGCGGCTCTGTCCGGGCAAAATAATGTATCTGTGGGATTTTCAGGAGTTCCAGTGATAAGCCCCATCTCGAAACCCCTCCCCTTCACTAATGGTCCTGCTACTATTGACTCGCCTTTCCTATTAACTTCACATTGTGGTGAGAATGTATTGGGTCTGGATATGTTGATAAAGCTGAATACAAAAATATATTGCTCCCCAGACGGTGTTTATCTAACGATACAACCCCACACGGACAGTATGAAACAATGTTTCTGGTCAAGAAGTACGAGCAGGACACCAGCCTGGCCCCAAGGTGGTCTAAACCCCACCAAGTCCTGCTTGCTATGCGGACGGCTGTAAAGGTGGATGGGAAGAAGCACTGGATCCATGTATCCCATCTTAAACGGCTGCCACTCCTTCTTCCTTATGATCAGCAGCACTCTAGTGGAATTCGGACCTAGGAAACTGAGAGAGCCACTGCATTTGTTCCTTTTTCCGACGCCTGCGAAACATAGCAAAGGCAAGAAGAAGGAGTGACAGGATCGGGCGAACCGGTCTCAGTTAAATCCGCAATTGCCCTTAATACTGTCTTTGATATCCCAGTGAGCAGAGGCTCTGATGAAGGAAAAGTGCCTTCTTTGCTATTTCCTGATCAAGAAGTTCCGGGTCATGTACGATACAACCTACGGCCAAGAAAACATCATGGTGCTTCAGACCCCACTGCTAGGAGATAAGGAAAGACTTGAATAGAAAGGGTTTGCTAGATTTCGAGTCAGAGGTACTGAGCGAGACTCTGGACTGAACCCATTGAGAGCTGGAACTTTGTTGTTGTGCTCTGTTCAGAAAGAAAGACTGACACATGTAAACGGCCAGGCTGTACATCTGATTCCTTTGACAACGACGTTTTGTTTTATTGAATGAACGATAGGAGTCTGCCTGTGAGACTCTTACGCACACAGGGAGAAGAACCCTCTGGCAGGACTGACTGCTGGGCCCGAGTTTAGTTTTGGACTTTTAGTTAGGAATGTACCCTTTTGGCCGTATTGTACCTGAAGAAGAGCGTCCTATTGCACCACGATATTTGCCATTTTATGAGCCAATGTTTTCTGCTTTGACCATGCGTGTAAAAGTAGCCTTTGTGTGAGTGATAACAGTTATATTAGCCATCTTTATGAGTATATTCATATACTTAGAGTATAAGTATCCTATGCAAGCTATGATGCCCTCTACCATTGCCCCACCTAAACACTTGATGTTCACCTTAGCACCACATACAGGGAGACATCGCCAGACTTATGCAAATAATGTATTTGTAGAAATGCTCCACCAAACCCATAGTACCACTAATATGACCGATTGTTGGGTTTGTGGGCTCTTGCCATCAGTTATGCATAAACACAACTTATTTCTCTCTCTGCCCTTATCCTACCTAGGCAGCTGTGAAGTGTGGTTTCAAATGTTCTCTGCTATGTATAACCATTATGTGGAAAAACCCAAACAGTATTCAGAAAAAGACTATAATATGATTCTAGCCTACATTGAGACACACCAGGGATTCGATCCAGCCGGAAATGGGGGGAAGGGATCATTGGACCCAGATGCTTGTATGAATTTGTATACTGCTAATGAAAATAGTACTTGGTTGAAAGATGAACTTTATGATTTTGCTAATTTTGTCGCCAGGAATGTCACTAGTGAGCGCATTATGCCCGTCCCCATTTTGAATACCTCCTCCGATTTCTGTGTACAAGGAATTGGCCATGTTCAAGTTGGAAATAGTACTTGCATTTATACTTATAGAATGAAAATCTTTAGTAGCCCTCCACTGTTGACACCACCAAATGTGTACTTTGTTTGTGGGGAAAATGCTTACACTTGGTTGCCACGGGGATGGGTGGGGCAGTGCTATCTGTCTTTCCTGTACCCCCCTATATACATAGCGCCATCAGACTACCATAAAACCCACCAACTTCATCGCACAAAAGGGGTTTCCAATAGACAGCGAAGACAGCTCGGAATGACTTAGGTTGACCAAACTGACACCTCCTTGCAACAGTTTACGGACTTTAGTAAAGGATTGGTTCCTTTCTGGGGGCCAATATTCAATATCAGGGAAATAAGACGATTGTCATTAATATCACCCTTGAGATTATGACCAATATCACTGTAGAGCTTCAGGCTACGAGGCTCGTTTCGCTCCAGAACCGGATGGTTCTTGACGTTATCTTGGCCGATCGTGGAGGAAAATGCAGAGTGATCGGCAACTCCTGCTGTGTGTATATTCCAGACCCCGCCCCCACGGTTCATTTAGCCATTCAGAAATTGAATCGCATTGCAGCGGAAAGGCACACTGAGAATGGGTCCTGGTCACTCTCTATCTGGTTTTGGGGGCTTCTATCGACTTGGGTTTGGAAACTATTGATGATAGTAGCTGGAGCAGCCGGTGTCCTCTTTACTTGCTGCCTTTGTATGCAATTTGGTTCGGCTTGTTGCTCCTATTGTGCTAACAAAGTAACAGCCATGGTCGTCCCTTCTCCTGTTCCTTCTAAAACTCAAACGCTCCAGCAGGAGATTCGTGAGTTAATGGCCATTGATGAGGAAGTTTTCCAGGATTAGCACTTCCTTTAGTTAGCTACATCACGCTAAAAGGAGGGTTTGAGGAACCAGAATTTGATTTAGGCCTAGTAAAACATGTAGTCACTATTAGTAATTAGCGTGATGTACCTATTAGGCCAATATAGGGATTCAAACACTAATAAGCACGCAATATGTAATAACTTAGGGATTAGTATACGCCATATTACACGTTTTTGCATCTAATCATAGGCAATACAGCTTGACCCGACCGGCGCCATGTTGTGGCCTAGTCTGCTTACAGCATTAGTGAAAACCTACCATTACACTTAGCTAAAGCCGTTCTCCTGAGGAATAGTACAACTGTAGCAAACTGCTGCTTCTGCACATTAGGCCTGTCAAGGTTGTAGGTGGGTGTAGGCTGGATAAGCATATTCCAGGAGGTGCTGTGCGGACTCTCTCGGAGTTAGCAGAAGGGAGTCACCCTCTCGACCTTGCTATAACGAGCTGGGCTAAACTAAGGAGGCTTTGTGTCCCATATATGGTCTTTCCCCTGCACCAACCTGTACCAACTTGTATTTTTCCTTCTTAGGTAACGGTTTCGAAATGTAACAGTATATATGTGATCTGTTGATAATGTGCCAGCAGTCTTCTCGGCGGACCTCGTGGGGTTAGGTCGCGAGAAGCTCCTCTGGCAGAGTTTGTTTGTTATAATAAACGATTGGACCTTCTACACTGCCAACTGACTGATTATTGGTAATTGGTATTAGGGCTATTTGTAAGTATAGCTCTATTTGGGTTGTAATTTCTTTTTCGGTACTTCAGCTACATGTAACGACATGGAACCCTACCTTTTGTGGATTAAAGCCCCGCAATACAGATTTACAGCTGCAACTCAACATGATTCATTTTTTAGGGGCTTTTCCAGTTACGGGATCCTGATTTTCCTCATTGCCAAGTTGCGCTTGTGAAGGGACATCTTGTCAAACTACTATTAATTTTATGTTATTTTTCCCATGTTATGCTTCTTACAGATTGAGGGGCATATGTACAAGCCCCTATCGCCACCATGACATCACCTATAGTGACATTGTGGTGTCGATAGGGGCTGCACCTCATGTTCAAGGCAGCGTTAAGCCACTTAAAGTGCCTTAACGCTGCCTTGTACATAAGAGACCCTTTCACGCTATTGTAACCGTGAAAGAGGCATGCAGTGGGTGTTGTGGTGGGCGTTCCACTGGAACACCCATTCTATTTGACGCAGTCCCCTATCTGCAAGGGTGGCATACTTAGGAGGCAGCGCATACTTAGGAGGCAGCACCAAAATTAAGACAAGGAAAACCCTGGTCTTAGGTTGGCGAAACTAGGAGTAATGCATTATTTCTCCTCATTTTTTCTTTTTTCCATTTGTGCTGCCTTGTGCAGCGCACATGGAAAACGCAAAACGCAGTGGTTTGTTTATGTACAGGAAGGTGTCCCTTTCTGTACATTAACAAACCTTTGAAAAAATGTACTTTTGCCACTTTCATGTGTGCTGCATGAAGCAGCACACATGAAAGTGACAGAATGGCATTTTAGGATTGTTTATGTGCAGGAAGGGGCACCTTCCTACACATAAACAATCCTCCCCTGCACGCAGACACCCTTGCACTCTGGTGCAAGGGTGCCTGCGTTGGCTCTAAGTTGTTAAACTTAGCGCAATCACAGTGGTAAACACAAGGCTTCACCACATTCTTGTAAATATAGTGCAGCCTTGCATTTCAGAAGTGGTGGCACGTGTCGTTAAGCCAAGGAGGCTTACAACAAGCTCCACCACTTCCTACTACATATCCCCCTAAGTGTTTTTACGTCCTGTGCTTAGAGGGAAATCATTTAAATCATATAAGAAGTACTTGATTTTCCTCCAGCGTCTTGACTCACCTGTGATTTGAATGGCAGATTTAAATTTTATTAAGCAAGCCTTGAAGTTAAGGAAAAGATACATATTATGATTTTTTAAAGTTTTGCTAATCGTTTTTTTGCGCAAGCACTTTGAATAATTTATTAGGATTGATCACCTTTGTCCAAATGTATGGAAGTGAATGACTCACATGCTATTTGTATTGTAGTTTTTAATTTTATTATACAGGCCCTTAGGTTTTGGAAATTAAATATGTTAAGATTTTAACATTTTTTCTATCCAGTTCTTGCACAAGCTCTTTAAATAATTAATTGGGCTCGACTTACTGTGTCAGGGAGTGTATTGCAGTTTTAAATGTTATTTTTCTGACCCTGTGGTTAAGGAAAAGGTAAATAAGATTTTACAATACTTCCTAATTCGATTTTGCACAAACACATTGAATAATTAATTGAGCTCGACTTATCTTGTCAAAATTCATGGGAGTGATTGTAGGAAACTATCCATGGACTAGATAACATTTGGTGTTATTTTTCTTTTAACATGCATATATAGTTATTGAAGGTTTGATTTATGTTATTGAAGAAATCATGTACTTTAATATGCTTTTATGATTTTAGTTTAAAATCAAATAAAGATGGAAATGAATTCACGAGGGTGGCGGAGGCAGGTTGGGGCTGGACTGGGGAGGGAACTTAATTCCCTAGTTGGAATGATTATTATTGTTGTTTATTTGTTATGTATGGCATAGGTCCTACGAATATAAAAATATAAACTTCATTTTCACTGTTATAGTAGACGAGTAGAACACTCAAGTGATGGTTAGGCTGTATCTGAACAGGATATGATATGTGGACACCACAGACTGTATATTGCCAAAATTGTATATGCATGTCCTTTGTACCTGATACAGTGGAAGCGGTTTTAATAAAAACAAGTTTAAAAAAAAAAGATGGAAATGAATGAATGAACTTGGAGGCACTGGGTAAAGTACTTGTGCAACACTTCAACCATAATAAGGTGAAAATGCCACGCAAAGTGGATCCTACACCAAGTTAGGAAGATGGACTACGCTTTAAGAGACCCCTTCTCCTTTGTGAATGGCACTGAAAATATTTTTTAAGAGCAGGCAATGGTCCCACGGACCACTACTTACTCTAAAACAAAATGAAACAGTTGGGTTTCATTTGTCTTTTTTAAATGCATCCGTTTTTCCTTTAAGGAAAACGGGATTCGTTTAAAAAAAAAAACTGCTTTATTTTAAAAGCAGTCACAGACATGGTGGTCTGCTGACCCCAGCAGGCCACCATCCCTGGGAGTGCTAGCCATTCCCAATTGGGTCGGTAATTGCACCAGCCTCATGAATATTAATGAGGCAGACAATTTGCGACCCCATTAGGAATCGCAAACAGGGTTTGAGTCGCAAAACAAGGCAATTTGCAACTCGCAAATTGGAAGGGACGCACATCTGACCCTTAGAGAAAATAGTACCAAAAAAGCACAAAGCACCAACTCAAGACATCTTGTCGCGCTGGATCTGATCAAAGTCATAGTTTCAGGCTGACCGCGATAGAGTGCAAGTCCGATACAGTCCCCTGGTTAGGCCAACTAAAGTTTACCTTCTCAAATTCGTGCCAAGTTTTCCACTCGCGTTGGAGAGAGCCTTGAGGATTAGAGAGAGCGTCATTGGAGGCTGACAGCTTAGAGTGAAGAGCAAGCCAGCAGTGCTAGCAGGTGTTGATGGTGCTTCACATCATCGTTCCCCACGAGCAGTTGATGTTGGAATGAAGTTGGGCATAGAGAGTTTTGTGCTGAATCGATGTGGGAGCAGTGAGGTCTCAGTGTGAATGCGCCCGTTCACTGTTGCAAAGAGGCCAAAAGCTTGATTTTAGCTCACTGAGCCACACCATGTGTCCATGACCTGAGGGACACCAGCTGGGGGTCAGGAACTCACTGCAACTGAATCCAGGGGCTAGTGCAGGATGTTGGGAAGCCTTTTATGCCCCTAAGGCTCAGATCAGAAGGCCAGTTGAATAGCTGTTGGAGTCACTCTGGGAGCCGTGAGTTCAAGATGAAGTTGCAGGTTCAGTTCTTTCTCCCGAAGGCAAGAGGGTAGAAGGCAACAGGTCAGCAAAGCAAGACAGCAGTTCCTTCAGGACATGAGTCCAGCAGAGTGGCAGTCCTTTTAGCAGCACAGCTGTCCTTCGTCCTGGCAGAGTATCTGCAGGTCCAAAAGTGTACTGAAGAGTTTGTGTCTGAGGTGCATGTTTATACACGTTTGTGCCTTTGAAGTGGGGGGAAGCTTCTAGTGGTATGCCTTTGAAGTGCACAGCTTCCCTGCCTTCCTGGCCCTGGCCCCAGACCAACTGCAGGTGGTATGCAGCCCTTTGTGTGGAAACAAGACACAGCCTATTCAAAGGGAAGTGGGGTTGGGTCCAAATTCCCCCTCCCATCTTGCCAGTCATAGCACATCTAGTTACACCTACAATCTGAATTGTGTGTGGCTATCTTGAAGGAATACATACAGCCCAACTATCAGCTACACCAAATCATGTGACCCAAAGATAGGCTTGCTGGCACCAAACGGCTAAAGTAAGAGAATGCCAACATTCTAAAAGTGACATTTTGAGAACTGCAATTTATATTTCGACTTCACCATAAGTTAGGATTTTAAATTGTGATTAGAGACACCAAACCTGAGCTGGTTACCTATCCTCATTTGGATATTACACTTATAAAATGAAATAAGATAACTCCAATGTTATCATATGGGAGAGGAAGGTCTGGCATTAGTGAAAAATGACTTTTCACTAACAGGACATGTAAAAATGTAAAAGTATACATCTGCTGAACTCTACACCACATCAGCCGTGGACCTTGGATTTTCCCTGCTACTGCTCGCGGAACCCGCATCGCGGGTCCCGCATCGCGGGGGGTGCATCGCCGGTTTTGAAGCCTCCGGTATAGGAGAACTCTGGACTTCGTCTTCAGGAAGAGGGATTGTAGGCAGGGCTGCGAGCGTGCAGCGGGCTCGGGACTCCAACTCCCAGGAGCGCCCGCCCGCCAGCCCGAATCAGCAGCGCCTGGGCCGCTCTCCCTGCCTGCACCTCCCCTCAGGCTCAAAACCTATAACAGTATACTGCCAGACCCGCAGCGCGGGAGCACGCGGGAGAAGCCCGGGACAAGGGCGGGACCGTCTGCGGCTGTCCGAGGCCGATCGAGGTTGGGTTGGGCCACCTCTCTTTCTTCCTGGTCCTGGCTCTTTGGACACATTCGACTAGGCTTACACCTGGGTAAAAAGTGCTTGCTTGTTTGTTCCTTGTTTACCATTGTTGAAAGTGTCTGCCACTAGGGTGGCTAAGTGTATGTTAACAAAATGCCTCTACGTTCTGGCAAGGAAAGGCAGGTTCAGGTATCTACATCAAATGGGGTGTTTACAGGTACCATTGACCAATTTTTTAAACAAACCACTTGTATATTGGAAAAAGAAATATCCCTCGCCGAAAAACGTCTCTCTATTAATTTGGTCACAGGCAAGCGCTTTTCACTAGGGAAAATCAGAGAGGCTGTTTCCCCGGTTCCTTTGACCCAATTGGTATGTATAGATAGCAATGCAAGGGACTCTGATACCGTACCAATAGACCAAGATCTAGAGGGGGACGCAACAGCTATTGCTCTAGACCATGGGTACTCACAAACTTTCTGTCGGGGGCCAAAATTACAGTGTGGTTTGGGGCCGAGGGCCGCACCAGAAGGGGCGGGGTCAGTGGGGGGGTGGGACTAGAGTAAAAAAAAACTTTTTCAGAACATTATGCAATGCTGTATTTCAAAAGCAGATGTAACTACAAAGAGCACATTTTGACAATACATTTTTTAGCAGACAATAGCAATCTTAAGAGGCATTGTGTAGCTTCATACACACTTTGACCCCAATTCCATCACAGACTCTCTCTCTCTGTCAACCAGTCTCTCTCTCTCTCCGTCAGTCAGACTCTCTCTCAGCCAGTCAGTCTCTCCGTCTGTCAGTTTCTCTCTCTCTCTCTCTCTCTCTCTCTCTCTGTCTGTCTCTCTCTCTCTCTGTCTCACTCCCTCTCTGTCAGTCTCTCTCTATCTCTCTCTCAACCCATCTCTCTCTGTCTCTCTCTCTGTCTCGCTCTCTCTCTGTCAGTCTCTCTCCCTCAGTCCATCTCTCTCTCTCTCTGTCAGTAAGTATCTCTGCCAGACAGTCTCTCAGTCTTGACAGTCACTCTCTCAGTCAGTCACTCTCTCAGTCACAGTCACTCTCTCAGTCACTCACTGTCAGTCTCTCTCTCAGTCAGTCAGTCTCTCTCTGTCAGTCTCAGTCAGTCAGTCTCTCTCAGTCAGTCAGTCAGGCTCTCTCTTATAGTCAGCCTCTCTCTCAGTCAGTCTCTCTCTCTGTCAGTCAGTCTCTCTGTGTCAGTCTGTCTCTCTGTCTCTCATAGTCCGTCTCTCTCTCTCTCCCTCAGTCAGTCTCTCTCTCTTTCAGTCAGTCTCTCTCTCCCTCTGTCAGTCAGTCTCTCTCTGTCAGTCTCTCTCTCTTTCTCAGTCTCTCTCTCAGTCAGTCAGTCTCAGTCAGTCTCGCTCTTTCTTCAAATAGCAGTATTTCTCTACTATAAACAGACATGCAACAAAACCTAAACATAGATTTTTAGATCGAACTCGGGCGATGTATACACATAACTGACACGGATCGCCTGGGTACAGGTCTTTAAGTGGGATGAAAAACCTGGGGGTTCTCTAAAAGGGCCATGACCGATAAAATTAAGGGCATGGCTTAAAAACATGTAAACAAAATCTGTGCTTAGCATTGTGTGCCACCCAACTGGTATTTTGCTGTTTGTCATGATGTATCAGATACAACCAGTAACATTATACCTGCAACAAGTCGGGACTATTGGCTTTGCCAATGGTTGTTAGTTGCAGAAGATAAATAAGCAACAACTATGGCTTTGTTGTATATAAAAATTATAATATTGAAAATGCTTCAGCTCTGAAAAGATGAGACAGTGAAAGAACTAAAACTAGTATATTTGAAATTACATAAAAATATTTGTGCAATGATGCTAACTGAGATAGGATATTTTTTTTGTTCACTATGAGGGAGAAAATGGAGACCCTGATAGTTAGTTGCATAAGATAAATAAGCAACAACTCTGACTTTGTTGTATATAATATAGAACATTGAAAATGCTTCAGTTCTGAATGATGAAACTGTGAACAAACTTAAACGAGGCTATTTGGAATTACATCAAAGGCTTTGTGCTGCTGTTGAATTGAAATTTACCTAAGGGACCGAAAATGGAGACCCAAGTGGTTGTTAGTTGCATAAGATAAATATACAAAAACTATGGCTTTGTTGTATATAATATTGAAAACGCTTGAGGTCTGAAATGATGAGACTGAAAGAATGAAAACAGTCGATTTGAACTGACAAAGGCTTTCTGAGCAGTAGTTGCTGCCGAGTTGATACTTATATTTTTTCACCCTGAAGGCAAAAATGGAGCCCCAATAGCTATCGTCTCAGCACCTGCTTTGAAGCACCTGGCCCACTAAAAACCCCTGCCTGTTATCTCGGGGAGAACTAAGTCACATAAAAAGTCAATTTCAGCTGATGATAAATTGGTCACAGATAGCAGCAACAGCGCCATCTACTGTCAAGTTCACCTAAATTAATATGTAAAACCTAACCACTCGCAATGAATCGAAGATAAATATACATATCTCTGCCCAATTTTATGCCCCCTCGAAAACCACAGAGGATATCTTTACTTTTTGTGTCGGTGCATGAACAAGGAGTTTTGCAACAGAAAACCACAAAATATGGGGCCAGAAATAACAATGATGGCATTGGCTTAACTTACTGCTTTCAGAGGCGAGGATGCTGCAATTAGTGCCAGGGGCCTGTGAATCTCGGCTCCGTTTCAGCTGGGCACACACTGCTTCTACCGGCGCTGGGGTGAGCATGTGAGACACTATTTGTCTGCACATGCCCCTTTGACCTTTTCCTGGCAAATGTGCCCCCCGAGGAATTACAACAGCAGGAATGGCCGAGTCCCTGACTGTTGTTGTTTTCAATGGGGGCCGCAAGGGGCCGCAAGGGAAGGTCTGGCGTGCCGCAACTGGTCCGCGGGCCGTACTATGAGTACCGCCGCTCTAGACTCATCTGAAGGTAGTTCTTTATACCAAAATCTTGTTAATATTGAGAACGATTCTTCGGCTAGTTCCAGCACTATCCAAAGCCCAGAGCCCAAAATCCCATCCCCAACTCTGGAGAACACCACCACACACATATCCAGTAAAAGAAAACTGGAAGAATCTCCACAGAAGGGTGGTGCAAAAAAGGTCTCGAGAGCAAACCATTCAGCTCTCTCTAAAAATACCATAGCATCCCCACTATTAGACCTGCCAGCGAATACCAAATCCCCCACAAATGACGTTGAAGGTATTCTCTTGGATAAAATCGAGCTGCTGATTAAATCTCTTCTTTTGCCCCTATTCGAACGGACCAGGTTGCTAAACGATAAAATGGACCTCATGGAGGCACTAGTAAGAGATAATGTGGGCACTCTGAAAAAGATTCAACAATCTATAATCCCTACAGGGACTACACAACAGTGTGCCCAGCGAAACCCAACCAACAATGGGAGTAAGGGGCAAATGGTAAAATCTGTATCTTCACTCCCGAGAGTTCCCCAACAGAAGCCAGCTACTGATAAGGCTAAGCATATACCTGCAAAGCCTATACCCCATAAGGTAGACCTAGCTAATAAATCACAGCCTACCACCAGAGGATCACCTAAACCTAACCACCCAGCAGAACACAACAAACAGGCTAGGAAGACAGTTCCATCTAGGAAGTAAGGTGTGAATCTCCCTCCTGAGTCACTGCCCTATACTATTATCTTAACAGGAGTGGCCCCCTTAGGGGAGGGAAGGGTGGAAACCCACAGAGATTTACATAATAAAGTACATTTCTGGCTCAACAAGAATCGACCTCTTCCACCAATGTCCAAAATAGAAATCCTTAATGTTAGGAGAGTGGACTGGGTGGGGTACAGTAAAAAAGATCTTGAGGGGGACTGTGTAGTTATTAGCTTCAGGGAGCCATGGGTGGTGGATTTCATCCGCAGAGAACCTAGATTTGGAAGGGTGGGTGATGGCTAAACATTGTCCCTGCATTACTTCTACCCTAAACTCAATTTAGCAAGAGATTACACCAGCCAAAATCAATTCCATCTTAACAACGGTTCTAGAGGAAGATTTCCTCCCGAAGTGGCTACCTACCCCATGTTCTTGCCCCACCTCTCAAATCGTTTTGCACCGTTAAGTGGGCTGGATGGAGTTGACTGACTCAATAGGGGGTTAGTGGAACACAATAACAGGGAGCCTAGCTTGGCACACAGCCAAATGTCCTCATATTCCCAATACATACTGGAAGAGGATAGTTGTATCCATAGCCCAAGAATTGTTGCAGAAGCTCCACTGGGGGATTCGGTAGGAGACGGTTCGTCTGGTATAAATCTGGCAGGTGGATGTAAAAACCGTCTCCCACCACAAGAGAGTAGTGGGGGGCATGTTGTATCCATTGTAAACGAACCAGTAGTCCTTGCACATAGCCTTAGGATTGTATCCTGGAATATTGCGGGGTTGAAAGGGAAAATGGATGGGGCTGAATGGGGAGCTTTCATAGAGCAATATGATATCTTAATCTTCCAAGAAAGTTGGTCTACTGATCCAGTTTTTCATCTTGGATACTTACATTTTTTTAAACCTGCACAGAAAGGGTCAAAGGGACGACCGTCAGGTGGCCTTGTTATTTGGATAAGACAATCATTATGTTATAGGCCCCTGGAGTTGCCTATCCAAAACGCTGATTTACTGGGGCTAAAACTAAGCAGAGAAAATCATCAGGATTTGTATATAATCAATATATATGCAAGGGGGTTACCAGGAGGAAAGAGTCCTGCAGTTATGGAGGACTTAGATCTTTTAATGAATAACATTGGTGGAGATAAGTGCGTAACTGTGGCAGGGAATCTAAATTTTACGTTTGAACCATTACCCAGTTTGGATGACTGTTGTTACGGTGAGGTAGATCAGTTATGGAAAATTCCCAGCCTTGCCATAGCACCAGTCAAAAAGGTCACTGAGGCTGTTTTGCAGTGGCTTGGCTTATGTCTGGAGTGGGGCTTAAGAGCAGCAAATGGGAGAACGAAGTCTGACTTGGCTGGAAAAACCACCTTTGATAACGGTTATGGTACTAGCCGTATTGATTACTTTCTAATTAGAATGGAGTTTTGGACTCTACTAGGGGACATGGAGATAATTGAGAGACCAGAAAGTCACCATAACCCCTTGTCAATCAGTCTGAAAGTCGAAGGTGGCTTGCTTGGAAAAAATGCAACAAATTGTATTACAGCCGAGGCAGTGCTCACAAATGATTGCCGTAGGGTTCGCTGGGGCAGAGTTCTTGAGGACCCAGCCACCATTGGAAAAATATCATTAGACGTATCAGCAGCGGCGGAAAAAGCTAAGTCATTATTGGATGAAATGGGGTCACTAGAGCAAATTAGCACAATCCATGAGTCACTCTTTGCAAAACTTAAATCTTTTTTCACAACTTCTGGTTCCTCGGTGAAAACCGGTAGGAAATCCTCGGGGGCCAACTGGTATGATAAGTCTTGCCTTAAGGCCAATAGTTTCTTTATTGCTGCCATTAAAACAAGAGTAACATCGGATATCCAAGTGGAAAGGGCAAAATACAAGAAGGTTTTAAAGCATGCGAGGACTTCCTGGAATGATCATCGCTGGGGGGAGCTTTATGAGGCCAGCCTGTCCACTAACCAGCTTAAATTTTGGCAGGGAGTGAAATGGGGAGGGTCATGGAATCAGCAAACCCCATCAAACCATGTCTCTGCCGAGGACTGGGTTGAGTATTTCTCGGCCCAGTTCTGCGGCATGGTGTCGGGAGGAAATAATATGGGCGGGAGCAACTTGCTTCCCACTCCTGATGCTATCTGTGGGACTATAGTCTTTGAACAAATACGAGGCAGTGAATGCATTAAGGCTGATCCAAGCAGGTAAAGCACCCGGTATGGACTGCGTCCCTGCGGATCTCTTTAAGAATGATCTGGTTAATTGGGATCCCTATATAACCACCTTGGCCAATGCTATTGCCAGAGGTACAAAGGTACCAGATTCCTGGAAAGGGGCCGAAATCCTTCCCGTATACAAAAAGGGTGATAAGACCCTTGCGGGGAATTATCGCCCGATAAGCCTAATAGACGCCCTGCAGAAAGTTATCCCCAGGATGCTGTTGGGTAGAATTCAGATTTGGATGAGCAAAGAAAACATTCTCTCCCCACTGCAAGCTGGCTTCAGGGCATGTACAAGCACTGTCGACCAAGTACTCAGATTCATTCTGATATATTGGAAGACAGTGCAACTTGGTGAAGGTACTATATATGCAGCGTTCGTGGATCTTAAATCTGCCTTCGACTTGGTTCCTAGAGAGAAGATGTGGATGGCCCTAAGGAGAATGGGAATGCCGCCCGAACTGCTTGAGCTTACTATCAGGCTGCATGACCAACATTTTGCCAGAGTTAGATGGGGTAGTCAGGGCCAAGTGACAGAACCTTTCCCAGTGACTCGTGGTGTAAGACAGGGCTGTGTCTTGGCACCAACTCTGTTCTTACTTTTTATAAATCAAGTAGTGCAGTTCCTCTCATCTACCCCGACCGATGCGCCAGTTTTGGGTGGGACAAGGTTCCCCCTCCTAATTTTTGCTGACGACACTCTGATCCTGGCAAAAACACAGGTGGGACTCCAAACTGCGATAAACAAATTTGTGGAGTTTTGCAAAATAAATGACCTTGAAATTAATGTATCAAAAACCAAATTTATGGTCCTGACTAAGAATAAACCGTTAAAGGGTCAAGTAACCATGAATGGTACCATCCTGGAGCAAGTAGGGGTGATGACCTACCTAGGGGTGGTTATAGACTATAGGTTGCGCTGGAAGGAGCAGATTGAGGCACTTTGTCTAAAATTTGCCCATTTATCGGGATGCCTAGTAAAGAACAGCGATGCTCCCAAACTAAAAGAGTTCTTCCAGCCCTAAAAATCTATAATGCAAAAATAGCCTCAGCCATCCTTTACGGCTCGGACCTATGGGGTAGTGCAGATCTTGCCCCATTAGATAAGATTCAACACAAATTTCTCCGTAGCCTGGTAGGTCTCCCACAATCAACACCGTTACTTCCCCTTATGTTAGACATGGGCTGTTATTCTATTAAAAACCAGGCCCAATATAGGATGGTAGCTCTGTGGCGACGTATTTGGTCCACCCCGGAATTATCTATGTTTGCGAATGAGATTCTGGATGTAAGATCAATCCTAGGGTCAGGCAATCTATCTTGGTTTAAAACTGTGAAGGCCACTCTTTTTAAAATGGGTCTTCATTTACAGTGGTCAGATTCGGGAAACCAGGTATTCCCGTCGAAAAAGGAATTTAAACTATTGTTCTGGGCTACTGTAAAGGAAGACCTTGTCCTGCTTTCACAAACCTCCAACCTGACAGGTCATTTTCTGCGCCACAAGGTGGTTCCCCACATTGAGACCTATTGCGACAATATCACCAAAAGCGCAGATAGGAAACTCTACCATCCATTCAGAGTGGGCACACTACCAGTAAGGGAGTTTACACATAAATGGCGTAACCAATCGTCCATGTATTGTCCCTGGTGTAGTGAGCAAAAGGAATCTATTGGCCACCTTCTTTTTACTTGTCCAGCTTACAGTGCACCACGACGGAAATGGCTTAAACCAATCTGTAGAAGGATTAATACACGGGTGTGTGAGGAAGCCTTGGTAATGTTAAGATCAAATACTGCAGAGTGGATGTCCATAGGTATGGCGAAATTCCTTTGGTGGGCTTGGATCATTAGATCCAGACACCAATTTGTTGAAAATTGAGATAAGTACAGGAATGAACCATACCATATAGTAGTTCACGATTGAAATGTAAATAGTGAATTTTTAAAGGATCTTGAGACGTCTTATGATACTATTTAATTGACTTTTTAATGAGTAATGAATGTATGGATTGTACATTTTTTAAGAATTGTATTCATTATGCTGTACTTTTGTATATATTTTACATGTGTCTTTTATGAAGAAATGTTCGAAATAAAGACGTTAAAAACTAAAAACTGAACAGTATACATCCTGCTGTTTAAATACATTGCACCCTGCCCTCTGGGCTGCCCAGGGCCTATCCTAGGGGTGACTTATATGTATTAAAAATGAAGGTTTGGGCCCGGCAAAAGGTTTACTTTGCTAGGTCGACATGGCAGTTTAAAACTGCTCACAAATATGCTGCATTGGCAGACCTGAGGCATGTTTAAAGTGGTACTTAAATGGATGGCACAATGATTGCTGTAGACCTACTAGTAGCATTTAATATACAGGCCCTGAACACAGGTAGTGCCATTGAAATTAAATATGCCAATTGGGTATAAGCCAATATAACATGTTTTAAGGAGATAGCACAAGCATGTTAGCACTGGTTAGCAGAGGTAAAGTGCAGAGAGTCCTAAGGCCAACAATAACTAATCCAACAACAAAACAAATGGGAGGATGAAGGTACAAGGTCTGGGGTTGACCCTGCAGAAAAGGCCAATTCCAACACTAAAGGTTAATGGATTATTTGGTTAGATCTGAGAGTATATGTAATGTGGTCTGTGAAGATCATATCTGAAGCCAGATAGAGTTCAAGATATAAATATAATTTTTTTATTCCTTATTCGTCCAGGTTTATTTAAAGAGGCAAGTAAAACATCTGGGCAAGGAAGACACCCCTGTATCTAGGTCCTGGCTGATCATTCAGCCATTTGAATGTGTGATGTAAGAGCCTGCTAGAATGTTCTGTGTGGATGTCTGGCAGTTGAATGTGGGCTGAGTGGCAGGAGGCCACTCCTGGTGGGGTTTTCCTCCTTTATATCTTAAGTAACATCTTACCTTAATAAAGGAGCATCAAGAAAGTACCTGGACTACCTGGCTTTATTTACAACAGATTTATACAGTAACTATGAAATGGATGAGAGGGATGGACTAGGCAGTCTTCCCTGTCATCTTGATTGAAATAGTCTGCTTTCACGGTGTCCAATTCAACTTAGGATCCCAAAGAAGGAAACACATCATAATGGTAGAAAGAAAGGAGTGTTAATTAAGGGAACTAGCAAGGGAATGATTTAGGAGTTTATCTTTCACACCAGAACCCATGTTAAGGCCCCTATATCTACAAAGCAACCTTTGAATCGTATTGATAAAAAAGGATGTTCTTGACTGCTGTTGCTGAGGAGAAATCCAGCCCTGCTGCTTGCTAAAGCAAAAATGAATTAGATGTTCCAAACACTTGCTTGAGCATTTTATCCTGACAGACTTAATAAATGACAGAGTGAAATACCCAAATAGGCATAGAGGAATATTTGGACCATGATGTATTCAGGAAAGTTGCCTGCCTGCTGGGGAATATGTCTCCAAAGACCCTGAATGTTGAGATTGAAAACGTCCTATGTCAAATGAGGTTGCTGAACCAGATGTAGACATTCGGTTTAACTCTTGGGCCACAGGGAGGACCTTTGCCAACTGTGGAAGGGGATCCTTGGAACTAGTAGGAGGTCCAAGACCACAGGAAACTGTCCAGAACTGCCTAAAAGAAATGTGTTTCTTGAAGTGTGCTGTGGACACTATCCAAATTCTTATAAAATTTGGCAGATATAGCCTTTTGCCCTGTAAATGTTTCTAACTTGGAATATGTAAACCTTTTCTGGGATCACTGAACTGGATCCAACTATAACTGTTGCCATCAGTCTCATTTATTCCTTTGTTTCCTTCAGAGTTTTTGTTACACTAAACAAAGAACATTTGATTACCCTCCTCTCCCTTTCAGCAAAATTGATGCATGAAGTTCTCTGTATAAACTTTTCCTTATACTTTCCCATTCAGAAATTTCCAACCCAATGGCTGAGTTTCTCTATTGTAAACTATAGGGAACATTTAAAAAATGTTTTAAAGCGAAAATAAATATAAAAATAATTTGTATGTTAAATATTAATATAAATTATTGTATATATTTACTTTTAATGAAGGGCAAAATAAAAATACAAAAAATAATGTTGAATTAAAACTTTAATCAATGGAAGTATATGAATTGAAATTTAGGGCCACATACATAAAAAACATCTGATTCCCTACTTGCAAATCCTTGCAAATTGCAATTAGGGAATCGGAAAATGGCATGCATGAGAGTGGGTTGAACACTTTCTGCAATTCCTAAGGGATCATAAATGACCTACCTCATAAATATTAATGAGGTAGGTTGAAATTTGCGATCCCTTAGAAATCGCAAAAAACACAGGGATGGTGGCCTGCTGGGTTCAGCAGACCACCATGTCCATGATTGCTTTTAATTATAGCAATCTTTCTTTGTAAAGCATCCCATTTTTCTTAAAGGCAAATGGGATGCTTTACAAAAAGAAAAATTATACGTTTTCCTTTAATTTTTTAAGAGCAGGCAGTGGTCCGTGGGACCACTGCCTGCTCTTTAAAAATGCTTTAACAAACATTCACAAAGGAGATGGGGTCACTTGGGGACCCCTTCCCTTTTGCGAATGGGTTACCACCTATTTTAAGTGTAGGTGCTAAAATGTGAATGTTTTGCGACCACATTTCAGTCACAAAACATTCATGCATACAGATGCAATTCGGTATTAGGAAGTGATGCCCTAAGCACGCCCCTTCCTAATAGCGAATCGCAATCCCATTTTGCGATTTGGTAACAGGATACCGGATCGTAGAGTAGGGTTTGCTACATCAAAAAAGCATTTTTTGCATTCTCAAACGGCCCAATTCGCAGAATCGCCCCATTTGCGAAGACGAAAATGCTTGATGCATGTGGCCCTTTGTCTTTTCTGGAGTTTAAATTAAAAGATAACTTCTCATTTGAAGAAAAAAATGAATGTGCAGTCATCATTATTAGAAATGGTGTATAGTATTTATTAAAATTAATGTAATGATTTTAAAATAAAATGTAGTTTCATTGTTTTTTAAGCTGAACATAGGCTATCAACATATGTTTTTACTAAATAGCAAATATATACTATTTGCACTCATTTTTATGTAATCATTTATATCTATTTATATATTTGAGTATTTTAAATAATTTATTATAATTTAAAATTATTTCCTGCGGTTTTATGTAAAGTTCCTAGCTCCATTATTTTCTATGGGAGCATGTTGCAGTACCAGTGATGGGCATGTGTGGTGCTGGACTTACTACAGAAGTGTAAGTTAAGAAAGTGCCTTTTATTAGAAAACTAGTGAACCTACTTAAACGTGTAAACATACTCAAAAGTACAAATTGTAAATCAGGTCCAAGGTTCTTGAAATCAGTCTACACAGTCTCAGGACCTTTGGCATCCATCATAAAATGACGCTATGCTTGAAAAGCCAATTTGATTGTCAACAGATCTCTCTCCTCTTGACTTCCTTTAACGTTAAGTCCTTACTTAATTATTTTTCAAGGTAAATCTCTTTTTCTCGCAAATCTCTAACGTTCTTATTGTAATAATTAATAAATCCAATTTCCAGTCTCTTTCCCCTCCTATTAGTTCACCAATGGCTCTGAATCCTACTAATTTCTTGTGTAAACAACTGCTCACAAGCAGCACTGCTAGGTGAACAATCTAGAATACAGAATCCCACTGTATGTTTGTCTTTGAAGTGTATGTATGTTCAAAGGCAAATCTAACTTCACATGACTTTATCCATATATAAAAACTTTAGTTGCATATGGACGTTAATCGGATGCACCGAATAAAAACAAAAGAGGCAACATAAGCAGTAGATTCCTACTATTTAGGAACGCAAGAGCTTATAGTAGGAGGAAGGGCATTGGGATCATGTCTAATGTTTAATATGTGCTATCACTGATATAAAAGGTCCTAGTATGCCTTCCTACACTGGAACTCTTCCTACCACACTCACTCACTACAACTCTTCCTACCACACTCGCCCATGTCTCAGGATGAGTGTGTGTGTTTTTAAACTGCCATGTTGACCTAGCGAAGTAGCCCTTTCGCAAGGCCCAAGCCTTCCTTTTTAATACATATAAGTCACCCCTAGGTTAGGCCCTGAGGGCAGGGTGCAATGTATTTAAATAGCAGAACATGTACTTTTAAGTTGTACATGTTCTGGTAGTGAAAAGTCATTGTTCACTACTGCAAGACCTACTTTTCCTATAGGATAACATTGGAGTTCGCTTATTACATTTTATAAGTGTAGTTTCCAAATGGGGATAGATTCAAAGTTCATGTTTGGTGTCTCTGGAATCACAATTTAAAATCATAATTTATGCTGAAGTTGAATTTTAAATGCAGCGATCTACAAGCCCTCCAACCCTCCCTTTCTTTCATTTCCCACATTAATCCTATGTATATATCATATGTGTTTATTCATTTCCAATATCTGAAAGTGTGAGCTGTGCATTTAGTATCCACACCATGATCACTGAATTGACACCTTTTTCTCTTACACTTGCATTTTCACCAACGAGAGAGCTCACCAATAAAGACACACATAAATAGTCCATCTTATTTGAAAGGTGCGGAAACTGACATGAAACCATATGCCTGGTGTCTCTTGTGGAGTGCCCAAAATTAAATATAATGTTCCCATAGACCTCTGGAAAGTCCTAGTCATGGTACTTACTTCATTGAATGGCAAAAGTGTTGATGGGTCACTTTATACTGATGTGAGCTGTTCCACATCTGTGGTGCTGAGGGAAGGTAACACTTTCCCAGATAGGATTATAGATCAATGAATACTATGTTCCTTTATGCTGTAGGTATGTTTCTCTTCTCTAAATTAATTAAAAACATGGCAAAACTCACGTTTGTTATGAGTCCTGTCCAATCTTGACCTGCAAAATAGTGAGAACGAAACATAACCAAGACCAACAGTGTCCATGGAGCTACATTTGCAATTGCGTTCATTATGATGGAGTTGCCAGTTCTCCTGATGCTCATTGACTGGGAGATTACTTGAGGGTCAAAAAGAACTGGGAGAGCTGATAGCTGGTCCATGTAAGCGTAGCTTTGCCATTGTGACCAGTGCACTGGGGCAGCTGGCAGGTGTTCCAGTTCTCCCTAAGTTGACATTGAGGGCCAATGGGTGGTGCAACAAATACCAAAAGTAATGGGCAAGGAGGGTTGATGCTAAATAAGCCCTCATACTAGTTCAAGCCAGGTGGGCACGGCAAATACATCTCTTCCCTTTGGCAAGGCAGACTGCCTTTTTATGACTCCAAAAACAAGGCCTGCATTTGACTTTGCGTGAACACAATGAGGGCCAATGGGAACGTGTCCAGATGTCTGCATGATGGGCGCATGATTACTGCATGTGCTGTGTGTGCTGTGTCCTGATTGGGTCTGTGTTCCTAACTTCATGTGGCATCTGACTTTATGGTGCTTTGGGAATGACGCACCCTCCAGTCATGTGTGTTTTATTGGGGCTAACCTCTCTGGACCATGGTGGTGTTGCTGCACCTATCTGTGGGATTGGCCTGAGTTTCCTGTTCTCACGTTTGTCTGCCGCCTACGTGTCATCCCACCTGTGACCTGTCAATTAGTAAACTCAGGCCTAGGTTTCAGGGCCTGCCTGATCACGTATTTCTAGTCGGATTTTATTGAGAGTTCAAGATGGGTAAATTTGAGAATAGAAATGCTATTTCATTTTTACATGTGAATGTGTCATTATTAACATGTACATCAACTTTTTCAATATTAAAATACCCCCCTCTGGTTCAATTTTCAACTACACTATCCAACCCATGCTTAATGACAGTCCCATTATTGGGGATTTTTTGTTCATCAGTTTTGATCCTGACTACTTTCCTAGTTACTTGCATTCTACCCAATTTGAGGACTGCATTTTTAGAGCAGGAAAATCCCCAATTGTAATAAACCACACAAAAACAATAGCAATGAGAAAATGGGCACCAATGTCATGCACAGTCCAGAAAGCCACCGGAGGAGGGAGAAAAATCAGTTCATGAACCATTCCTGCTCAGGGGCATCGCCCTCCTCACCCATGTCTCTTTGTAAGTGGTGAAGTGCTTGGATGACAAGAGTCAGAGTCTCATTGTCTATGTAATTTCCTGGGATAAACAGGCAGCAGGACACACCAATCTTGGCACACAACCCTCCCTCCATTGTGGTAATTATATCTAACATATATCAATGTTCCATCATCATGAGACGAATGGCTCTTAGTTCTTTCATGATTGAATTTTGCCCGATCTCAGGACAGTTCATCATCTTGAGCATTTCCTACATGGGTATCTGCCACTAGCGATTGTTCGCTTTTCTTTGTAAGGTGTAGAAGGGTAAAGACTCTCCTGCTGATGTTTACCAGGGAACAGGCTGAACTCTTCTGGAATGTCCTTGAACTGACACCAGCCAAAGTAGTCAGCAGTTCTTTCTCACAAGATTAATGCAACAGAGGCATCTTCTTTTTTAGCAGGTGTTGGAACAAATCCAAAAGTTCTTCCCCAGGTATGACCAGGGTCAGGTGTGTATGGTGACAAGGGGGCAGAGGCCACACAATCTAGGGACTACAATGGCAACGCAGTCTACGCTAGTGCCATCCAGAAACAGCTCAACAAACCAAAGCACATCCAAAACGCTGCAGCCAAACTGGTCCTCAACATCCCCAGCTGCAACCACATCATGTAACTCCTCTGACAACTCCACTGGTTTCCAGTCAACAAAAGAGTCACTTTCAAGCTTCTCACTCGCGCCTACAAAGCCCTACACAATGAAGGACCTAAGTTTCTGAACCACTGGGTCATATTCCACGTACCCACCAGACAACTCCTATCCACCCATCTCGCCCTCACAACCATCCCCAGGATCCACAAGGCCAGAACCGGAGGTTGGTCGTTCTCCAACCTCACCACCAAGACATGGAACTTCCTGCCCCTGCACCTCAGGTAATCAGAGTCACTGACCCAATTCAGGAAGTACCATAACACCTGGGTCTATGAATGATCTGCACCCAGGTCGACCAGCAGCCCCACCCCACCCAGTGCACTGAGACCCCCACAGGTGAGTAGCTGCACTTTACAAGCCCTTGACTGATGACTGACTGAGGGACAAGCTGAGTTTAGGCAAACTCGCTGCACTGCCAGAAGGTATCGATCAGCGTGGTGGTGCCCCATTGCATGTCCAGAAAGTGCAGGATTGCGCCACAATTTTCATTTGTGCCTAGTGGAATTGCAAAACAGTGTACGTTTCTATACAATTAGGGGATACCCCTTCCTTTCTAGCTGTGTAGATCCACCCACCTCAGTATCCCAGATTTCATGACGAGGGGTCATTAAGTTGTTGTTAAACCCTCCCCTTTGAGACTCATTTTCCTTCATATCATCAAAATGGATGGCCCTACACTCGAACTGCATGCCTGGGGCTCATTTGTTATTAAAAAAGACATTAAGGGCCACCCTACATTCACAGATAAAAGCAGGAGCAGACGTGTTTATGGACTGGATCGTTGGCTTCGTTATCTTCAAGAATCTCTTCTCTGTGAAGTTTCAGGGTCAAGCAGCACACTCCCCTATGGAGTCACCCCTGAGCATCCTATCTAACTCTGTTTGAATTTCACTAGGCTCGGTGATAAGGTACAGTGTTGTTGGATTGGTCTCATATCGAGTCAGATTCAATACTACTCTGTGGGGTTCTACTTTGTTAGGTTGTATTTTGGCCCTAAATCTACATAGGTATAAGTAGAGAAGGCATTTTGCTTTTTCGGGGGTGACCTCTTGGGACAAGTTGAGCCTATCTGTGCCTACTGCATGGAGTATCAGCAAACAGACGTAACATGACCTAGCTGCTCTCTTTGAGCCCGCGGTGGTCATGTGCTGATACTATGTGTTGCGTAAGAGGGCGCTGTGTAGTGCATGTGGGATGCTTGTGTCGGGTTCGTGTAATTGTAAGTGATATGGGAGAGGTCCCTATGGAAGTGCTTTAATAGGTCCTGGGTGGACTCCATTTAACTCTGCAGGTCTTTGGTGATGATTGGGTGCTGCAACATCCATTGTAAACAGAGAGTACATAATAATGAAACAAATAATTAATGCAACATTGCAGGTCATGGGATGAATCCAGGGGAAGTGTCTATAGTCCTCTGGTGATTGGTGGTGTTTTTAGTTAAAACGGTTGAGGTAAAATGTTCACGGTACAGTTCGTAGTTCCAAACTGGGTGTCTGTCTGGTGAAGGATTTTTGCGGGGTGATCTTGTGTATATTAGGGCAGCATCACTTTTAGCTAGGGTTCTGTGTGCGTTTGACAGACCTTCATTCCTAGTGTGTTTATGGGTGTGCTTTCAGTGAAGGTGGTGTCTTTTGACCTACACTCGTAAGGGAGGATGTGTAGTGACGGGGAATATCACTATTTGAGTGCTGTTGGTAGCTGCATTGTGCCCTAAGGTCACATATGTACCCCCTAGTCCTTGGCATGCAGCATGCAACATGATACTTGTAGTGCTACATGCTTTGGCTATGCCATTTTTCTAAAGATTTCTTTTGGACTCGTTTGGGCTTCTTTTTGTTGATCTTTGAGCACCTACCTAGATCTAATAAGATTTGTTGTCTCATTTTTTCCTGAAAGCGGAGGTGGTCCGATAGCTGTTTGGTAACCCCCTGCACCCCTGGTTGCATAATTCTTCGGTGTTTGGGATTGGGCTTAGTGCTTACTCCAGATGGTGTACGTAAGACTTGACTGTTGGCTGTTTACTAGGCCTGATACGGGATGAGCACATTTTGTGTTCTACTCTTGCTCATGGCTGTGCTGGACTTACCGGACCCCCTTCATCCAGGCGCTCCCCTCCACCTCAGACTATGTCTATCTAGTGTGTTTGGATATGGGGTTCCTGGCTTGTGACTGGGGACCTCTGACTAGTAGACAAACTTCTGTCTCTATTTTGGAGAGGTATGACATGGTGACCAGATGGTGGAAATTTGAAACACTCGAGAGGAAAGTAAGCATTACAAGGGTTCCTGACACTAAAGGACAGCTTTGTTTTAGAACTAAAAGACGGCCTCTAGCCTTTGGAGGCATGGTTTGAGCCACACTCCATGAAGGAATTTTAGTCCCAGGCTGTATGCTTGAGAAAGGGGCTGTTTTGATTTTGTGATTGAAACCCGTCCCAATTGGATTTGGCTACAGGGACCTGGGAGCCTGCTTCTAAGGACTGGTTGGGGAGCAGCCCTGTTCTCCTTGCCCACCTGCTTCCTTGTGGGGTATGGTCAGCCATCCCCACTGTGGGGGATCAGCAGTAGAGTAGGGCCAAGGCTCCTGCAGTTGTCCTGAATGGCAGATTCTAGTGAGGATTCCCGTCAAAACACACGCAGAATATTCTGAAACACAAGTAAAGGCTTGAATTCCTAATATTGTCTCCTTGGTCTTTCTTTTGAGTTTCGGTATAGCAAATTTTGAGGTGTGGGTAGAATGCGTGGTATGAATTGGGGATCTTAATTTACTGCATATTTAGCTTCTGCTTTTGTGTGAAGGCATTACCTCCCCAACCAGTCTCCCCTCCCAGCTGTGGTTGGTTTCTTAGTCCATGTTGTGCTGAGTACCCTGTCTGTTATTGCTGTTGCCACATGTTTGTTCAACTACCTGATCCCTGTTGCGGTGGTGCAATGGCTGACTGTCCTCCCTGCTGCTGAGTATAGGGTGCATTTGGGTCTCCCTGGTCTTGGATTTGTGGATGGAGATTTTGTTGGGATTGGCCCTGGCTCATTGACCTCTGCTTGCGGTATACTTTTAGTTGGCATCTGTCTGCCATGTGGCCCATTCTCTGACAATAGTAACATTCCCTTAGGTCTGGTTGCTACCAAACACCCTGGCCTCTGTCATTATAGCTACGTTGGAACCATCAAAGGTTTTGTGGTGTTTCCCCTGTTAAGACTGGTACCATGTGAATGCTCGCGGCCAATGTAGCCATCTCAAGGGCGGTCTTTTTCAATATGTTGTGAACCAATTAAGAGGCATCTCTCTGGGCTTGCTCCTGTTTCTCCCTATCCTTCTCCTGTTTCTTTTTGTCATTGTGCAATATGTAGGCCTGTATCTCAAGCCAGGGTTAGGTATCTAGCACCACTAAGCTCTCCAATCTACTTTGTTTCTCAGTGGGAAGCCCCTTTTTAAGGTGAGCAGCAAGTTAGTCTGCTCTCCAATAAGACCACTTAGCAGACTATTGAGATCACTAGGTTTATTCCCACAGTATTCTTCTGAAAATATGAGATCTATTTTCCAGCTCCATCCAACAATGACAGCAATTTGGTCCTTAGCCCTTCCTAATCCATCTAAGCCCATGGCACATAGATGGTTCCTGACCAGCCTTTCTGCAGTATTGGGTACATTTTGGATTTGGGTAACTCCACTGGTTTCTCCCCATGTGGCATTCCCATCTTCTTAGGCAATCCTGCATTTAGGAGAAGTTCCAATTGGGATCTTCCCCTCCGTGTCAGATGTAGTCTTCCACTATGGCCGTGTCCTCTGTGTCGAAGGATCCCTCCTGCAGCCAAGGTCTATTGCACTGGTCCTTTCCCTGGGTCCAGTGGGCTAGCAGATACCAGAATGGCCACCCAAATATCTCGCCTTGGGGTCAGTCTATCTGTGCCACGTGTTCATGAGGAACAGCGTATTTCTTTGTCGCTGCTCCCCTCATGCGCACATAAAGGTGACATCTTGTTTCTCCTGTTCCTTGGTTGGGTCTGCACCAGACTACCTTGATCTCTTATTTCCTGGTCAGTCCCTCTTGTACATTGATATTCTGTTGAGGCTCAGATCTTTCCTGGTCAGTCCCTCTTCTACGTTGATATTCTAGTGAGGCTCAGATCCCAGCCAAATGCTTTTCATCTAGCACTCCCTTTAATTCCTCTCCAATCTGTGCCTTGCTCCTACTTCCACTCTCAGGTAAAGAGTGTGTTGCTCTGCTTTCTCACTGTGCTTCCAGGGAGTAAGCTCTCTCTCTCTCTCCCCCTCCTTTATTCGTGCCTTTACTCTAAATTCCATCTAGGTTCCCTCCTTCTCTAAGAGCTTTGCAATGTTCTTCTTGTTTGGAATTTACCCTCAAATTCTCTTACTTTTGATTCTGCAGCTACCTGCGCAAACCCTGTAGCCACACCCACATCATCGGATCCTGGGGGACGGAGACCCTTCTTCTCACCCCCACTAGTTGTATCACTATTCAGAACTGCTATGACTCTCCCGGTTATCCAGGTGTGCTCAACTGAACCAGTAGGATTGCCTGTTCTCCGCAATGGATGGATTCAATGGGCTGAACACGGCAAACGGGAGGAGGAACTTTGGGGAGTCTTTGCACTGGACTGGGAGGGCGCTAGGATTGCCTGGGCCTGCGGGCCTGTTAGACTCTCATGCCTGGACCTAGAAACTCATTTTTTGGTAGGGGGACCTCCGGCTCTGTCAACTGGTGTATCCTAATGCTGGGAGAGCAGGCATCGGAGAGAGCACCTCCATACCTACATGTAGCGGAGAAGATGCAGAGACTTTGCTCGTTTGTAGGAAAGGTTTATTAGTATGGGTCTCCCAGAAGATGGTCCACAGTCCTTATAGTGCCTCTCTCTGGTCCTTCTTCTGTCCTGCATATTTGGTTCCTATGTGTCTTCACATATGTTTGATTGCATTTGTGTAAAAAGTTCCCTCCTTCGACCCGAGAAACGTTAAGCACTGGGCATGAAATTTGCCATCCAATTATGATTTATGACTTTGACATAAAATGACAAATATTTGCTTTGGCATCAAATAAAAATTGTGAGAGATAGCAGCACCTTCAAATACCACATTGTATCATCGGCAAAATACAACATTTAGGACAAAACACAGTTTCAATAACAAGCACCAAACATAAAATATACCCTACATCAATTTTAAACTGTAACAAGAAAATCTTAACAGATAAAAAAGGATGACTTTGTCAAAAATACTGCTCTTAGCACATGCTCTCTCCTATTACCAGGGGAAGCTCTGCATGGTACCAATCTCTATTCTATGCTTTTCTGACAGGATATATCTGTAGTGTAAGGGCTGTACTGAAGTCATCTTATGTCGTGTTCAATTCCACCAGCAGAGCAGGAGAGTCCCTTCTATTCAGCATCAGAAAACCATTGAGGAGAGATTGATACATTCATTCAAGTTAACAGCGATACATACTTTGGTTTAGATCCTAAGAATACAGTTAATGTAATAACAGACCATTGTTACATAATATACGGACTCCTGGTCAAACTACTGACCTACTCTCTCTGGCGTGGCCATCAAGGAAATCTCGTAAAGCACACTGCATGTGGGACACAGGAAGCTGAATATATTATATTTTTTTGTAGGAGTTTCGAGCACAGCTGGATGTGAAGACCTTCTATAAGATGCCAGCAATACAAGAGCCTTGAGAAAGTTGTGGGGAAACCCTCCATGTATGACAAAAAATGTGTTGGCTAAAGCTTAAAAGATTGCCTAGAAAGAAGAGGTCAAGGCACCGGACAAGTAATCAATACAATCAAGAAATGTTCTGTTCTTTGTTTTATACACTGTTTTGTACACTAAACATTGAGATAATCACATGTGACTGAGACCATGTAAACATGCATTGTCTAGTCCTAGGAATGGACTCTTTTTCTGGGAGTGGGACATTTCTTCTCTCGCTTTGAGAGCACCTTGGGGCATAATCCCTACACTAACGAATACTTGCAGATGACTTTCAATAGAGCGCTGCATACCTATAAACTGCCCACTGTCAATCAGTAACCTCAGGCCTAGGTCACAGAGCCTGCCTGAATACTTATTTCTGAGTAGGGGTTCATGGAGAGTCCAAGATGGGTGAATTAAATAATAAAGACGCAATTTTGTTCATTGACATTGACTTTCTCACTATTTACATTGTAAGATCATTCCTAAGTTTCATGTGTGGTTGGGTGGAGTTGTGTGGAGCCAAGCTCTGATGGCCAACAGGTGGCGTCCCAGGGAGAGCTTCTCTGCTAAAGAATAAGAACCTGATTATGATTTTGGGATCTTTCTGCTGGATTGCTACCGTGGCAGTCTGAGGAAGACTACTAAACCATCGCCATTCCCACCTGACGGATTGAAACAGTAATCCAGGGCTGGCAGTGAAGCAGAGGCAGTGTTACTGTGGCAGCATGCTGCAGCCCATAGACAGAGCCTGCAAGATATGCCAACTCAGTACAGTGCCTTGTGCACGTTGGGTGGGCTGTGTGGAATCCACCATATAGTGCCTGCAACACAATGCACCCACAACAGTGCAGGAATCGGGGGGCACAGCATGTGCCCCCAGCCAAATCGGCTATGATTCCAAGGGGTCCTGTTTCGGCCCCCTTCCTTGCTGTCCCTCCATCCTTTTCAAAGTGGGCTCTCTGCCATAAAAAAGGTCAGTGGGAAAGCAAATTATAATTTAGATGGGGGTGCTGGCATCAGCACTGCTGTCATAAGCAGGAGCTTTGTCCACCGCTGCCACGGAGGGATCAGAGATCCCGGTTGAGGCGGCAGTCTTGTGGCAGTCTCACACCCTCATTTCTTTGGGCAGGGGGACCTCCCAGATGGCCGTGGTCAGATCACCGTCCAATGGTACGGCCGCCTTGCAACTGTCAGTATCGTAATCAGGACCTAATACTTCTATCTTGTCAGAGTTGAATTTTAGCATCCTTTTTGCTACAGAGATCATGCATTCATTGAAATTGGTTCTGGTGGTTGTGGTTTTGTTGGATATTGATAAGATGAGTTGGGTGTTAAAGGCATGGGAGATGATGGAGAAGCCTTGTGCTCTGATGGTGTTGGTGAGTGGTGTTATGTAGATATTGGACCAGTTTGGGATGAGCGATGAGTCTTGTGGAATTCCACAGATAAGGTCTGATGTTTAGGGTGGCAGTCTTACTCTATGTGTTTTCCCTGTGAAGAAGGAAAATATCCATTAGAGGCCTGGTCATTGAAGGTCTTTTTTGTACAGTCTTTTGATGAGGTTGAAGTGTGCCAGGACATTGAATGCTGCTGAGAGGTCAAGAAGCATGAGTGTAACGGTGCCTCCTCAGTTCAATAGGGTGTGAATCTCATTTATGGCAGTGATGAGTGCTGTCTCTGTGCTGTGGTTGCTTAAAAAGCCAGACTGGGTGTGGTTGAGTATGTTGTAGAGTTCCAGATGGTTGGTGAGTTTTTCTTTGATTGCCTTCTACATTACTTTGGCCGGGTACAAGACTAGGGAGATGGAGTGGAAGCTGGTAGTTCAAAGGGGTCAGCTGATGGTTTCTTGAGGAGGGCCGTGACTGCTGCATGTTTCTAGTCTTCCACAAAGGAGGTGGATTCAATGGAGGTATTGATGAAGTGCATGAGAATTTTCCTGACTAAAGGGCCTCTCATGTTATTGATATAGTGGGAAAGGGACAAATAATGGACAGCATGCTAAACAATGGAAACATTCACCCCCAGCCACAAAGATCTGGGTTTAATCCATTCTTATTTTGCTGACCACGGCACCCCAGTTTGGAGCCAGCCATATGTAAATCAGTCTTGACCCTGTCCCTCATGGGAACAGTCCAGCAGGAACTGCCAAGCCAGGCCCTTCCTGAACCAGAAACAAGCATCTTGGGACCAGTTTTGGTGAATAACCCCTCACCAGCCAGGTTAGCTTGAATCCAGTGTCGGAAAAAAACAAAAAACAATGGATTTAGGCCCAGATCTTTGTACTGGGATGAATGTTTGACATTGTGCAGCATTCTGTTCATCAATTGTTCTTTTTGCATTTGTCACTTCGAGTAACTTAAGACAAAATTCTAAACTTACTACCATTTTGGTATTCACAGAAGGCACTTACTCATTCTTTGAGACTCCTAAACTGAGAAAAATCCTAACTTTAAGACTTTTGGTATTCACAGAAAGCATTTAGGAGTCCTAAAGTAAGGACTCCTAACTTCTGTGAACACCAAAATGAGTAAGTGCCTTCTGTGAATACCAAAATGGTAGTAAGCTTAGGATTTTGTCTTAAGTTAGTTCTGTGAATCGGGCCCTGAGTACGGCCATGTAGGTAGACCTGACATCGGCTTCATGGTTAGACCTCCATTTCCTTTCTAGCTACTTGCAGTATGTTTTGGGTTTTAAGAGTTCAACTGTGTATTAGGTTGTGTGTCTTTTAGTTCTGCGATGTTAGTGGGTTATGATTAGTGCGAGTGCATCTGCGCAGGTTTTGATCCACTGCTTGAAATTTATTATGTCCTTGTCTAAGTTGCCGGTGGTGCTGTGCCAGTCCACTTCTGTTAGTTTGTTGCAGTTCTGGCTAGGTAGGTTGATTTTGGTGGGTGCTATGACTTGTGGTATGCATATTTGAAAGAGTATGATGGAGGGCCTGGTCCAGGTGAGCAGTTAGGAGGAGATACATGTAATTGTGTTCCCTGTGGCAAAATAGGGTCAATAGTGTCACCTGCAATGTGCACGTGGTCTATGATGAGTTGGGTGTGTCTGATGTTGTGCAGGCTCTCAAGGAGGTCGGTGGAGGAGGCATCGGTGAAGTCTTCGAACTGGAGAATGAAGTTGCAGAGTATGATGAAGTATTTGATTTTGATGGTGAGGGAAGCGATGCAGTCTGAAATGAAGTTGCTGACGTTTGCTAGTGGTCTTGATGGTCTTTAAGCCAGGGTGCCTTTCAGGGTGCAACTGTCATTTGATTGGAGGCTGAAGTGCATGTATTCCAGGAAGAAGATGTCCGGGTCAATGGAAGTGTTGCAGTTGATGGTGCCTTTGAAGATGATAGTGAGTCCACCTCCTTGATTGTGGAGACAATCTTAGGATTTGATTTTGTAACCTGGAGGGATAGAAATGGCTATGTCAGGAAAATACATTGGGGTCAGCCATGTTTCCATCAGGAAGAGAATGTCTGGTATGCTGTTGTTAAGGAGGTCCCAGATTACAATGGAGTGTTTTCTGAGAGAGGGGATTGTTAAGGAGGTCCCAGATTACAAGGGAGTGTTTGCTGATCGGCTGGTGAATCATGGTGTGGGGTACTGGTCTGGAGTGGTGTGGCTAATATGGGTGGAAGAGTGTGGAGGGGCAAGGGTAAGAGGAAAGCAGCAGTGGGAACAGTAAAATGGACCTACTGTGCTCTGTGGAGCAGTGCAGCAGCATTGGGCTGTTGGGCATTCCAGGTTGAGCGAGTAGAGTGTGTCTGCTGTGCATCAATGGGGTCTTGACAAACAAGGTGTGGTCCAGGCATGGATGGGTGCAGATTCGGCTTGCCAGCTGTGTACCTGATGTGCAGTCGCGCAGCAGCCTCCATTAAGTGGGCCCTGGGAGGGGGAGTAATGCAGGGGGGCAGTGCACAAAGCTAGGAAGTCGGGAAGTAGACACAGGAAGTAGTAAGACGACTGGGGAGAGCAGGTAAGAAGCAGGGGATGTTGGAAAAAGCATAGGGGTGCATTAACGGGTTGTGGGTCGGGAAGTGTGTAAATGAGAAGAGCACAAACATGGAGAGGATTGAAGGTAGAAAAATTGAAAGAGAGCACAAAAGTGGAAAAGTTCAGAAGAAGGCACAAGAGTAAAAGTTGCAAAAAGGCACACAAATAAAAAGTCACAAGAGTAAAAATTCTGAAAAATACACAAAAGTTAAAGTTCAGATAAAGGAACAAAAAGTTCAGAAAAAGGCACAGGAGAAAAGATCAGAAAAGACAACAGAGTGTAATATGAATAGGCAGAAGTGGGGCACAAGTGAGAGAAGGCATGCGAGGGAAAGAAAGCGGAGAAAAGGAGCTACAGGAGGAGTTAGGCATGGACTGTAGGTGCACGGCTGGGTCCTAGAGGGCCTAGACCAGTCAGAGGACCAGTGCTAGGTAAGTGGAGGGGGAGCTTGGGCATAGGCATCTGCTCAATGGGGGTTATGTAGGGTCCCTCATTAAGTAGGTCCTGGGAGAGCAGGGCTCAAAGGGCTGGGTGAAGCAAGACGATGCTGTAGAGCAGGTAGGAAGTGGGGTGAGGTGGGAAGTTGAAAAGCACAGGAGGGGGCAGGGGTTGTGGTGGTCTGAAGTTGGAAAGTGCAAAGCCGCACAAAAATGGAAAGGATGAAGGAATTGCCTGTGGAAAGATTGAAAAAGAGCACAGAGTGGAAAGGTTGAGGAGGAGCATCAAGAGTAAAGGTTCAGAGAAAAGCACAAGAGTTAAAGTTTCAGAAAAAGGCACAAAAGTTTAAGAAACAGTTTCACAAAGTTCAAAATTAGGCACAAGAGTTAAAGTTCAGAAAAAGGCACAAAAGGTTTAGAACAAGGCACAGAAGTAAAAATTCAGACAAAGATACAAGGGTGGAAAACAAATAGAAAAGAAAAAAGGCAGAAGTTTGGCAGAAGTCATAAAAGGCATGAGAGAGCGGAGGGGGGAGGGTGCAGGGGAAGTGAGCTGGGGCCTTGAGGAACTTTGCCGAGCCTGAAAGGGCCTATACCGATCAGAGGAATAGTACCAGGTAAGTGAAGGGGGAGCTTGGGCCTAGGCATCTGCTTAATGGGGTTGTGTAGCAGCCAACATTAAGTAGGTCCTGGGAGGGGGAGGGGAACTAGGGCTGTGGGCAGAGCTTTGAAAGGCAGCAAGAAGGTGCAGGAAGAAACAAAAATATGCAGAAGAGCAGGTAATGAGTGGGTGAGGCAGAAGGTGGTAAAAACTCTGGAGGGGGGTGGTCAGGCTAAGGCGGCCTGAAGTGGGAAACTGCAAAGGAGCACGAGAATGGAAAGGATGACTAGAGTGAAAATGAAACATTGAAAACAAGTGGAAAAGTTCAGAAGGAAAAGAGTCAAAGTTTCAGAAAATGGCACAAGTGGAAAAGCTCAGAAAAGGCACCAAAAATTCAGATAAGGCACACAAGGTTCAGAAAAAGTCACAGGAGTAAAAGTTTGGAATAGACACAAGAGGGGAAAATGAATAGTAAAGAAAAAAGGCAGAAGGTTTTCACAAGTAAGAGAAGGCATGAGAGGGAAAGAGAGAGAGGAGAGAGTAAGCTGCAGGAGGAGAGAGGAGAGAGGCAGAGCCTCAAGGCACCTATCTGGGTCGGAGAGGGCCTAGACTGATTGTTATTACGTTATGTCACCATTACGCCATGTCAATTTCAGGTGCATTTGGCTAAAAATCCTCTGATAGGAATACAGGAAAAATGTGAATGAACAGAACACAAGTGGCTTTTGATAACAGCACTTTATTTGCACTATTTCTTTAGTGCAAAATGTCAGATTTTCATTTTGTTTATTTTCACGTAATTTTGCCAACATTTTACTGAAATTTCTCATAATTGCGCAAAAGGAAAATGTGCAGATTTTGCTCATCCCTACAAATAACCCCCATACCCTTGGGCATTACAGGGCCTATAGAAAAATGTAGTGGAGGGAGGTGGGGTGGACAGTACATTTTGGTAAGGTATTAAGGAGCTACAGAAGTCAATACTGCCCTTGGGAAAGAAGGGGAGAACAAAATAACCCTACCCATTCCCTCTGTTCTTGGGCACGTTAGTAAGGGGATACCAAACTCCCTCTTTCACTCTTGAGCTAAGCAAGTTGGCTAACAAATACCGTGGGCTACATGAGGGGGCACACAATTTCTCCCCTCCAATTTGAGTAAGCCAATGAGGTAACACATTACCCACACATTCTTGGGCAAATTAGAGCTGATAAAAATACCCCCTCACCCTTATGCAAGACAAAGAGGGCACCAAAGTCCACTTGCCCTTTAACAAGGTAAGTATGGGCTCCTAAATATCGGTCCCACCTCAGGAAAGACATGGTTGGGGCCCAATACCCACCTCACCCTTTCAGGAGCTGCAAAGTGATTGTTGGATTGAGCCCTCTCTCCATGGTTATGCCCAACCTTTTTCCTTCACCCCTCCTGTTTTCCGAACCCATTTTTGTTGGCTTTTATGACACTATGCACTTTATGGCTGGTAACCAGGGCAAAAGCTTGTGTGCTCCCGCTTCTAAACATGGTGAAATAGGTTTACACCCAATTGACACACTTAATTTACCTATAAGCCCCTAGTAAAGTGGTGCTACATGTAACCAGGGTGTACTCTGGCTACATGTATATCTACATGGTACTTGATCGTCTGCAGCACTGATTGGTCCACCCACTTAAGTAGCCTTCTAAGCCTGTTTCATTCTTGCCATTTCTGCCTGTGTGCAGACGTGTTGACCCATCAAAACGAAAACCTTTGACAGGCCTAAACCTTCCTTTTTAATTCATATAAATTACATGTAAGGTATTCCGTTAACCGCCTTTAGGGCAGGGTAATTGCATTTAAAAAATTGGGAATGTACTTTTAAGTTTTACATCTCCTTCCAGTGAAAAACTCCTAAATTTGTTTTTCATTACTGAAAGGCCTACCTCTCCCATAGAATACCATGTGATAATCATATTACAATCAATAAATAATACATTCTGATTGGGAGTAGTTGGAAAAGTCATGGTTGGTGTTTGAGGAATTGTAATTTAAAACCCTCTTCAATGGTAAAGCTAGATTTTAAGTCACAATTTCGAAAATACCACATTTAAAAGTTGCCATTATCTGCTTCTAACCATTTGTTACCTACCGCCTGTTTCTGGGTCACATGATTAGATGTGATTGGCTTTTGGTCTCTGTTTATCCCTTCAAACACCAAAGATCTGGCACTATTAGGCACCTTCATACATTTTTTATAGATATAGGATTGGTATGGGGGGATATTCTTATCTTCACCTAAACTCAGATGCTCATTTACACAATCTGACACTTAGAATTGTAAGCTCTCATGCTGATCCGCTATTCAAATTCTATATTCTCAATAAGGAGCTGAAGAGGGAATTATGTGCCAGATCACCCTACAGTCATCATGCATTCACACACCAAAGATCTGGCACTATTAGGCACCTTCATACATTTTATATATATATATATATAGGATTGGTATGGGGGATATTCTTAGCTTCAGCCAAACTCAGATACTCATTTACACAATCTGGGTCTGGTCTGGCAGGATAGGGAGTGGAGCTGTCACCTACAACACTTGCACTTCAAAGGCCCTGGCTCAGCTCATACACAAAGGACTTTACACTAGCCTATTGTGCCCTCACGCAGACTGGCACCAGGGCAGAGAAAGAGGAAATTTCAGACACTTCTGTAAGGGAAAACTCCTGCAGCTTCTCCCACTTCAAAGGGGGGCACAAGATACAAAATTAGGACCTTCAGACCCATTCTTCAGTACAGTCTTGGACCTGTGAATGCTACAGACGAAGGATGCTCTGCTGCCCTGCTGGTTGAGGCCTGCCCCGCTGGCTGAGAAGGAAGACTGGGCCTGCACCCATCATCTCAGACTGAAGTGACTCCAAGGGTCAGCTGTCTGACCTCCTGTTCTGAGCTACAGGGCATAACAAGGCCCAGAGGCCTAACTACATCGTTAGAGCTGGCCTACTGCCTGGACCTGATACTTGACCTGCAACTGCTTGACCAATGCTGAACTCTGCAGGATGTGCCTCCCCAGGTTCTGAACCCTTGACTGCCATCAGCTTCACACCTGTGACTGAAAAAGAAGAAATCCTGAAGTTTTGGGCTCTCCAATTCGCCTGCATGCTCTTTGATCTGGCTGCCCACAACAGCGCCAACACAAAGCTCCAGTAAACACGGTTCTGTGCTCTGCAGAATTAAGAGCCCGTGGGGACCGCCAATGCAATACTTTAGCAATGAGCATCTGCAATGCCTGACTGGATTTGTGTTCTACAGTGATGACTGTCAACGGGGTCTAAGCCTGCTCTTCGCACTACGCACTACTCTTCCCTGCTCCTTGCAGCCTCCTGCGCTGTGAATGTAACTCTTCACGCTGGTCTTAAAAGGTAACTTTTTCAGTGGAACAAACATACTCCATTGTGGTCGGCGTGAACTTGTGACTTTCCCCCATTCTCGCATGACCAGATAGGTGTGATAAGGCCGATTTTAGATTGAATGAAAAACGAAGATGTTTATAATAAATATGCAGTATTAAGTCAAGTCAAGTCAAGTCAAAAAGATTTATATAGCGCGCTACATACCCGGAGGGTCTCAAGGCGCTTGAAGAAGGTTGGGGAGTTATTTGTCGAATATCCAAGTTTTAAGTTGTTTTCTGAATGTTAGATGGTTCTGAGTGAGACGAAGGTGCGTGGGGAGTGAGTTCCAGGTTTTAGCTGCGAGGTAGGAAAAGGATCTGCCTCCCATGGTGGTTTTATTGATGCGAGGTACGGTAGCAAGGGCTTGGTTGGAGGATCGTAGCTGTCGGGAGGGGGTGTAGAAGGAAAGTCGTGTGTTGAGGCATTCGGGTCCAATTTCGTAAAGTGCTTTGTGTGCGTGGGTTAGGAGTCGGAAAGTAATCCTCTTATTGACGGGGAGCCAGTGGAGGTTTTTCAGGTGACTAGAGATGTGGTCTTTACGCGGGATGTCTAGTATGAGTCTGGCTGATGCGTTCTGGATGCATTGGAGTTTATTCTGGAGTTTTGCGGTGATACCAGCGTATAGGGTGTTTCCGTAGTCCAGGCGGCTTGTAACCAGTGCATGGGTGACCGTTTTTCTGGTTTCGGTGGGGATCCAGCGAAATGTTTTTTTGAGCATGCGAAGGATGTTGAAGCAAGATGATGAAACAGCGTTTACTTGTCTGTTCATAGAGAGTGAGGAGTCCAGGATGACGCCCATGTTCCGTGCGTGGTCCGTCGGGATGGGTGCTTTTCCAAGGGCCTCTGGCCACCAAGAGTCATCCCAGGCGGAGGGGGAGGTACCTAAGATAAGGACTTCTGTTTTGTCTGAGTTCAGTTTCAGACGGCTGTGCTTCATCCACTCGGCTACTTCTTTCATTCCTTCATGTAGGTTGGTTTTGGCGGTGTTAGGGTCTTTGGTGAGTGATAGGATCAGTTGAGTGTCATCAGCGTAGGAGATGATGTTGAGGTTGTGTTGGCGTGCGATGGCGGCGAGGGGGCTCATGTATACGTTGAAGAGGGTGGGCTGAGTGAAGATCCTTGTGGCACGCCGCAGATGACTTCAGTGGCCTCTGACTTGAATGGTGGGAGGCGGACTCTCTGGGTTCTTCCGGTAAGGAACGAGGTGATCCATTCTAGTGCTTTTCCTTGGATTCCGATGTTTCTGAGGCGCTGTAATAGAGTGCTATGGCATACTGTGTCGAAGGCTGCGGAGAGGTCGAGGAGGATGAGGGCGACTGTGTCACCATTGTCCAGAAGAGTTCGAATGTCGTCTGTTGCTGCGATGAGGGCGGTCTCCGTGCTGTGTTTGGCTTGGAAGCCGGACTGTGAGGAGTCGAGGGATTTGTTGGTTTCGAGGAAGGCGGCGAGCTGGTTGTTGACAGCTTTCTCGATGACTTTGGCTGGGAATGGAAGGAGCGAGATGGGGCGATAGTGCAAGCTTTGATGAAAATATTGTCATTTTAATGCATAAAACCGTAGGCTGTTTTATTTACTCATGCTAGGTCTCAAAATCATTAATGATGTATTACTTGGAAACTGCTCAAAAACAAGCTGGAATAGAGAATGCTGAATACGCATATATTATACTGGCGAAGAATCTGGTGTACACCAGAATTGGCAACTTACGTCGCAGGACTCAAAGATTTAAATAAAGCAGACTGCTCGCACAAAGTTAAATGTTTGCAGGAGGTCAGAGCCTCCCTAGTAAGCATTGGCATGTCTACACTGTGGAAAAACCCATCATGCACCCTGTTCCCCTCCAAGAAGATCTTAAAAGAAAAATATTGGGATTCAGTGACTCAAAACACATATAGAAACAGTGACACATCGTAACTCACAGGAGGATTTTTTTAAGTTAATCCATCCCCAAGCCTGGTGCAGTATTGGAATACAATAATTAAACCACACGATCGGAAGTTATACTTCCAATTTAGGGTGGGCTCATTACCAAAAAGATCCTACACAGCAAGATGGGTCAATTTAGGCGATAAAACGTGTCCCGTTTATCAGGTCCATTTGGAGTCACTGGCCCACCTATTGTTTGTCTGCCCAGCATATGCTGCCCCTCGTCGAGTGTAGCTCACACCAATTTGTAAGTCACTGGGCACCAGAAGGAGTGTGTGGCTCACTGGTTAGAGGCGGCAGACCTGAGAGCAGAGAACGGCCCGGGACCAGGGTTCGATTCCCGGCGCGGCAGGTTTCTGGACCAGGGTCAGCGGACTCGATAATTCTCTCGCCTCGGTGCCCACTCTGATCAGCGATCACACTCGGCAACTCTGGGCATTAGCTTGCCTCATCTTCACTAACGGCCCCACCAGACCGCCGGGGATGCCTGGTCTCACCCTGGAGATACCCATTAAGGGACCATCTCTCAGGGAAGCCAGGAAGGGTTTCGCAGCGGTCGAAGCGCCTTGGGACCCTACGGGTAAGTAGTGCGCTATATAAATGCCAATACATACATGACGTGCAAAGAATAGTGTGCACGGACACATCAACTCACATTGTCATTGCACTAGAAAAAGATTTGGGATGGACCTGGGCTATCAGATCACAGCCTCTCCCTATAAATTAAAGGCTTGTATTTGTCATTGTTCATTTGCACATGTGTATATGGAGCTGGCTACCCATATATTAGGTACTGTAGCAATGTTTGGCACATTTGGATAAGTGTCAACTACTCGTGATTAAACTTCTGTATCCCTGTATTATCTAATGTCATGAATTGCAATTGTTTTTTATACGTTTTAGCATTTTCAGTCGTTTTAAATTGTATTACGCATGTTTTATTACTCTTGAAGACAGATTCTAAGCACTCCAAAAAATGTTTTTACTGTGTTTATACATTGTGACCTATGAAATATGTAATTTATGTATTGTGCTTTTATGACATATCTGTTGAATAAAGCTTGTTGGATTGGATTGAAATACGCATCAAAGTTTAACTTTGGACCTCTAACAGAGCAAAAAAATGATGTTTTAATTAATAGGTTATTCATATAGTTTCAAGTATTTCTTTCAAATGTTTCTATACACATAAAAAATATTCAAGTCAAGTCAAAGTATGCTTTATTGGAGGTTTCACTCATAAAAGCAGGTACATTCAACATTTTAAAGATACAATTACATTTACAGTTAATTATATTAAAAACTAAAGCATTCATTTTACAATTATTGACACTGGATTGCAATTCCAACTTTAGGAATTTGAAGCAGTGCAAAGTAAGCAATTTGTTAAAAATAATACAAAAATTAAAATTTGCCTGGTTAAAACAATTTTATAGGTAAAAACATAGGCATAGAATGCAGTCAAGTTAGGTGGTCAGAGAATAGTCAGATGACTAGCAGTCTCTGTCTGATCGACCATGCCCATCCAAGATACTTGGCAGTAGCTATTGATAGCCATGTCACACTGTTAGTGCGTATAATACGCAAGGCAACAGTGCTGTTGGTGGTTCCCAAGTTCTTACACATCGGTGTTAACCAAGTACGCCGTGGATCAGAATAGGCTGTTCAAGAAAATAAAAAATGACCAATTGTTTCTTTGGTGGTACCACAAGCAGGACAACTGTCGCTCGCTCCACTGTCCCATTTTGCTGTCAAAACTCCAAAGGGAAATGCACCTGCTCTTAATTGGAAAAGGAGCTTTCTATCACCAAGCCTTGTTATGATGTCCCAATAGGGTTCCAGGCAGGGATAAAGTTTAGCTTCTAGGAATGTTCCAGCCATAGATCCTGTACTCTAGCTACCCCAGCCCCGAGAGGCTACCTTCTCCCAGTAAATTTCTTTTAAAACTCTTTTAGTCGGAAAAGGCGTTCCCGCTGGATCTACCCAAAGTGAACTCATACCAAGCTCAGTCAAAATTGCACTGAGTGATTTGAGCCACTCGATTTTGTGAAATACATCTGCCGTAATAATGTCACGGAACCCCTTGGCATAATGGGAAAGCTCAGGAGTCGTCCAGGGCCTTCGGCAATACAGAATCGGTCGAAGCCTGACCAAGTCTGTAACCGCTTTTCTGCCCAGATCATACCTCAGGGGCAGCAAGGGAGTACTTTTAGGTACACCAGTTATTGCCCAGTAAAACTTATTTTCCGAGGTTTGAAGTGCAACCACCTTCTCAAACCCCCATAGCTCAGTACCATAAAGTGCAGAGCCAAGAGCCTTTGCTTTGTATACCTGGAGAGCAGGCTTTACAGGTTTAGTCAGGGATTTTCTATGCTCTGAACTGATAGCACCTGACAGTTGTCTGTGTCTCAGTGTGGCAAGATCTATGTGCTGTGTCAAGACCTTCAATTATTTATTACTATAAATAGTCTTACCAGTTCTTGCACGGGAACAGAGAAACTCGGAAACACGATGCTAGTTCCCCAATCTCTCTTAGCAATGACCCAAGATCTTTTATACCAAATCTCAGAACATTACCTCAAGGGACGGGGGATTGGATAAAATAATAAACTAAGAAGAGACTGGTCCAGTTCTGGCTCCTTCTGTCTGCTTCTAAACACGTTCTCTGTTCTTTTCACAGGAACCTAAGCTTAACTGGACTTGTGCCTCTCTTCTGTGTAATTGTTTTAGCTTCTTCTCTTCTTGCTAGTTGTAATTCACTAACTGAAAGAGTGTTGCTGTAATTGGATTCTGTAGATGACTTGAAAGGTTATATTTTCTAGTCGATAGTCAAACTCCTTACTTATGTTTTTCTTCTTTTCTATATTACAGGTGGACCTTCAGCTTTCCACTGTTCCATTCCAGGTAAGTATGTACAATTAAACTTGGGGGTTCTTGATATACTAAAGAAATACTGTCTATACTTTACTCCTTTTTACTTGGACGAACTTATACCATGCCTTTGACAGTTCTGAAAAATAGCCTCCTTAACCTGGAGTTAATAGTTTCCTTAAATCCAAAATTGAAATTAAAACGCCACACTTAGCTCAGCAAGTCCTTAGCTTCTTTCCTCTGGTGTCTTAGGGTTCCGCTCCTCGTCGAGAAGTGTGCTCTCTCTGTCTGTCGTGTGAAGTTTTCTCCCAGCTCACGAAGAATTCTGACAGGCTAAGTATTTATACTGGCAACGCTGACTTAAATAAACACAAGCGCATCCGCGCTCTGCTTATTTTCAGAGACGTCTCAAAATGACAGAAAATACACGCGCTGGAAATGTGCGCCGTGTATTTACCCTGAACTACGGAGATAAATGACAGAAAATACACGCGCTGGAAATGTGCGCTGTGTATTTACCCTGAACTACGGAGATAATTGAATCCTTAACCTTGAACTGTGAACCTCTTCGAAAACTGCTCGGAATTAACTTTCTCTGAATGTCTCGGCCAAAGAACTCGGTGAAGTGCGCAGTTGAAAGGGGGCACGCGCTTCACCTGAATTCCGCTCAGCTGTGAGCCGGCAGACTAGAACGCCCACTTACACAGTGACTTGGGGCGAACCAGCGGCCAACTTGCTTCTCCATAGGCCAACCCAGGCTGACCAGGTCTTGGTTCTTCTGGCATCAGGAACGGTTGGAGATGGGGGAATAACACTACAGGTAACTGATGCTAGAGTCCTGACAGTACCCCCCAACAAGGCAGATTCCTCCTCTCTGGGCTTAGTGGGAAATCTCTGGTGGAATGACTTTACTAATCTAGGAGCATGGACATCCTCACTCAACTCCCAAGATCGTTCCTCTGGACCATAACCTTTCCAGTCTACCAGATAGTACAATTTGCCTCTAGATCTTTTAGAATCCAAAATTTCTTTTACCTCAAACTTAGGTCCTGTCTCTAACTGGATTGGTTTTGGAGGTGCTAGAACTCTCAATTCTGTAGAGGCCTTCTTTAATAATGAAACATGGAAGATGGGATGAATCCGTAATTTAGTGGGTAACTTTAAGCGATAGCTGACTGGGTTGATCTTTCCTTCCACTAAATATGGACCAATAAATCGAGGTTGGAATTTTCGATTTCCTTTTAGCCTTAAGTTTTTAGTACTTAACCAAACTCGATCTCCTATTGCTAAGGATGGCCCTTCTCTTCTTTTACGGTCTGCATAATTCTTGTACCTGTCTTTAGCTGTTTTAAGGGTATCACTTGCTCTTTGCTGTATTTGACGCAAATGTGAAACTACCTCCTTAACTGCTGGAACTGATATCTCAGTTTGTCGAATAGTTGCATTTGGATGCCTGCCATAGTTTAGATAGAAAGGGGAATAACCTGTTGAACTACTTTTGGAATTATTGTGAGCGAATTCAGCAGACCACAAGTAATCTGACCAATCGCCCTCCTCCTTTAACAAAAGCAACCTTAAATATTGTTCTAATTCTTGGTTGACCCTCTCAGTTTGCCCATCTGTTTCTGGATGATAACTAGTGGAATATCTAACCTCAGTACCTAACCCTTCCATAAAGGCCTTCCAGAAATGTGACACAATTTGTACCCCTCTGTCTGAGATTACAATCTTGGGTATCCCATGTATTTTAACAATCTGAGAACTGAAATGAGCGGCTAACTGTTTGGCTGTTGGTATCCCCTTTAATGCTGTAAAATGAGCCATCTTAGTAAAGGAATCAACAACTACAAGAACAGTATCAAATCCCTGACTGTTGGGTAGGTCAGTGATGAGATCTAGGGTCACTGTGTGCCATGGATAAGGGGGTGTAGGTAAGGGCTGTAATAGACCCTTTGGGGCCTGCCGTTCCGACTTTCCCTGAGCGCAAATCTCGCAAGACTTGACATACTTCTCTATATCTGAGGACATTCCGGGCCACCAATAATGTCTCTTAATCAAATCTTCGGTCTTGGTTTCTCCTTTGTGTCCGGCTAATCTGTCATCATGACATTCACGCATTACTTGCAACTGTAACTCAGAAGTTGGAACGTACAGGGCATCTCGGTAATAGGGTAGCTGTTCAATGATTCTCCGATCTGAATCCTTCTGTACCCAAGCTTGCATTTCTTCCAGACTCATTACTTCAGAAATGTTTCGTTCCAAACCTATGGAGGTGGTTACCCCAATGATCCTGGCACTTGGAATAATTGATTGATTCTCGATGAAGGTTTTCTGAGCTTCAGTGCCTATTCGTGATAAGGCATCCGCTTTCCCATTTTGAGCTCCAGGGCGATATGTGATTACAAAATCATAATCTGCAAAGTATAAGGACCATCTTAATTGTCTAGGAGTAAGCGTTCTAGCAGTCTTTAAAAACTTGAGATTACGATGATCAGTGAACACTGTTACTTGATGCTGCGCCCCCATCAAATAGTGTCTCCATTCTTTAAAGGCATCTTTGATAGCCAATAGCTCCTTTTCAGTGATGGTGTAGTTGATTTCTGCTGGGGTCAGTTTCCTGGAGCGATAAGCTACCGGATGTAGTTGTCCAGTGCTCTTGTGTCGCTGAGACAACACTCCTCCCACCGCTTGGTCCGAAGCATCCGTTTCGACATAAAAGGGTTCAGTAGGATTAGCGTGCAACAAGACTGGAGCTGTAGTGAAATCTTCTTTTAGGGACTGAAACGCTTCCTCAGACTCTTTTAACCACTCAAACTTGGTTCCTTTCTTTAATAGTTTGGTGAGTGGTAGAATCTTTCTAGAGAACTCATGGATAAACCTCCGATAAAAATTGGCAAATCCAATAAAACTCTGAACTTCCTTTACACTCTTTGGAGATTCCCAAGTCGTAACTGCTTCTACTTTTCGCTGATCCATTAATATTCCCGTGGGTGAAATGACAAAACCCAAGAATTCAACCTGAGAAACATCAAAAGCGCATTTCTCCAATTTTACAAATAGCTTATTTTCTTTTAGTTTCGTCAAGACTCCCTTCACTTGCTCGTGATGCTTCGAGACATCTGATGAGTAGATTAAAATATCATCAATGTACACTATCGCGCACTGATCGATAAAGTCTTTCAAGATGTCATTTATAAAGTGCTGGAAGGCAGCTGGTGCATTACACAGTCCGTAGGGCATCACCCTATACTCGAAGAGGCCAAATCTAGTCCGAAATGCAGTCTTCCACTCATCCCCCTCGCGTATTCGAACTAAATGATAGGCCCCCCTTAAATCCAACTTGGTATAAATCTGGGCTCCTTTTACCTGATCCAGGAGCACCGAAATCAATGGTAGGGGATACTGGTTTTTCTTGGTAATTTTGTTAATTGCTCTGTAGTCGATGCATGTTCTCAGATCTCCTTCCTTCTGTGGTACGAAAAATAACGGAGACGAGACAGGAGACTGAGATGGCCGGATAAAGCCGTTAGCCAGATATTTATCCAAGTACTCCTTCAAGTGACTATTCTCTTTTTCCGTCAATGCGTAGACTCGGCTACATGGTAGGTTCGACCCTGGCTCCAACTCAATTTTACAATCGTAGGCTCGATGTGGAGGTAATTGTTCAGCTTCCACTTCATTAAACACCTCCTTGAATTCACAATATATTTCTGGTACTTCTTGGTTATCTATCACACACAGGGTATGCCCTGTAGCACACAGAGATAAAGCTGGATTACCCTCTACTTCCTCCTCTTTGGCTCCGAAACAATTTTCATGACAATAATTTGAGTCCATCACAATTGCTCTTGAACTCCAATCGATCGTTGGATTATGTTCTGTAAGCCATGGCAAGCCAAGAATTAATTGAAACTGTGGAGCATCAATCAAATTGAACTGAATCTTCTCCTTATGACCATCACTGGAAATCAGTTGGATTACCTCGGTATGACTCACAATCGGTCCCGATGAGAGATTTGTTCTATCAACCGCACGAACGGGTTCACTCTTTATTTTCTTAATAGCTTGTATACCAACTCTGGCCGCAAACCTTAAATCGCAGAAGTTACCCGTGGCTCCAGAGTCAATCATGACCGAAACTTCCGTTAGTGTCGTTTCTCTGAATCTCGCCTCCATGGATAAATTCAAATGCGGAGCAGCCGATTGTAATGTGTTCGCAATTTGGTGTTCTTTTGGAGTTTCCTTTGTGATCGCATCCACCTGTTCAACTCCTCCAACAAGTGGTGCTGCTAGTTTTCCTTCGGCTTGAAGGTGTTCTTCGGTTTCTTGGTACAGTTTCGAACAAAATGCCCACTTAGTCCACAGTACAAACATAGATTACTGGCTCTTCTCTTGTCTTTTTCTTCCTTTGACAAAGGTCCTCTTATTGTTCCGATTTGCATAGGCTCTATTCCGGATTGAGCATCTGAATTTCTTGTGCCCTCAGACCTTGCTCTATCAAACCTGGGTGCTATAGCCCTATAATCTTTTTTCTTTTCTCCTCTTCTTTCCCCTTGACAAAAATCTATTTCCAAGACTAAGTCTATCAGAGCCGAGATTTCCGTGGGACGATTTGGAATTTGAGCCAAGGTATCTTTTAATTCGTCTCTGAGACCACGGTAAAATACTGCTGCTCTTTTACTTTCTGTCCAGTCTGTTTCCACCACCAACTTATTAAATTGAGCCAAATAGCCAATTAAGTCTCGGTTCCCTTATCGTAGATCCAGCAACTCATTATCGACCACTTGAGATATTCTCCGTCTGTCAAAAATCCGAAGAAATTCTTGTTTGAATTCCTCAAAATTTCTCAATATTGGATCGTTCTTGGTGACTAAGGGCATGGACCATGAAGCTGCATCTCCGCTTAGATAAGAGAGTATGAATGCCACTTTAGACTGCGCGTCAGGGAATATGGAAGGGCGGCACATGAAGTGTAGGGAGCATTGGGACAGAAATATCTGGGCCTTTTGTGGATCTCCATTGAATCTTTCTGGGGCTGCTAATGGAATCACAGGAGATAAGGAATGTATCACTTGTGTGGTTGTTCTATTAGTGGTTTCTAGTGTTGGATTCATTGCCTCCCTTTCCAAGCTACTTGGTTGTCTTAGTCTCTGCGCCAACTCTGCAGTTTCCTTCCTAGCACAGATTACCTCTTGTCTAAGATTTAGATTTTCTTCTCTGACTGCTCCCAATTCCTTTTGTATGGCATCTAAAATTGTTCCTAATGATTGTACATCAAGTCCTTCCGCCATCTCTGTTCAGGTGCAAATGCAACTTGGGCACTTCACTCTGTCAAGACCTTCAATTATTTATTACTATAAATAGTCTTACCAGTTCTTGCACGGGAACAGAGAAACTCAGAAACACGATGCTAGTTCCCCAATCTCTCTTAGCAATGACCCAAGATCTTTTATACCAAATCTCAGAACATTACCTCAAGGGACGGGGGATTGGATAAAATAATAAACTAAGAAGAGACTGGTCCAGTTCTGGCTCCTTCTGTCTGCTTCTAAACACGTTCTCTGTTCTTTTCACAGGAACCTAAGCTTAACTGGACTTGTGCCTCTCTTCTGTGTAATTGTTTTAGCTTCTTCTCTTCTTGCTAGTTGTAATTCACTAACTGAAAGAGTGTTGCTGTAATTGGATTCTGTAGATGACTTGAAAGGTTATATTTTCTAGTCGATAGTCAAACTCCTTACTTATGTTTTTCTTCTTTTCTATATTACAGGTGGACCTTCAGCTTTCCACTGTTCCATTCCAGGTAAGTATGTACAATTAAACTTGGGGGTTCTTGATATACTAAAGAAATACTGTCTATACTTTGCTCCTTTTTACTTGGACAAACTTATACCATGCCTTTGACAGTTCTGAAAAATAGCCTCCTTAACCTGGAGTTAATAGTTTCCTTAAATCCAAAATTGAAATTAAAACGCCACACTTAGCTCAGCAAGTCCTTAGCTTCTTTCCTCTGGTGTCTTAGGGTTCCGCTCCTCGTCGAGAAGTGTGCTCTCTCTGTCTGTCGTGTGAAGTTTTCTCCCAGCTCACGAAGAATTCTGACAGGCTAAGTATTTATACTGGCAGCGCTGACTTAAATAAACACAAGCGCATCCGCGCTCTGTTTATTTTCAGAGACGTCTCAAAATGACAGAAAATACACGCGCTGGAAATGTGCGCCGTGTATTTACCCTGAACTACGGAGATAAATGACAGAAAATACACGCGCTGGAAATGTGCGCTGTGTATTTACCCTGAACTACGGAGATAATTGAATCCTTAACCTTGAACTGTGAACCTCTTCGAAAACTGCTCGGAATTAACTTTCTCTGACTGTCTCGGCCAAAGAACTCGGTGAAGTGCGCAGTTGAAAGGGGGCACGCGCTTCACCTGAATTCCGTTCAGCTTTGAGCCGGCAGACTAGAACGCCCACTTACACAGTGACTTGGGGCGAACCAGCGGCCAACTTGCTTCTCCATAGGCCAACCCAGGCTGACTAGGTCTTGGTTCTTCTGGCATCAGGAACGGTTGGAGATGGGGGAATAACACTACAGGTAACTGATGCTAGAGTCCTGACATGCTGGCTCCATCTATTCTTACTCGATATATGAATCCCCAAATATGTGAAAGCATTCACCATCTCTAGAGGGCGGCCATTCATAGTAATTTTAGTTTTGAAGCTACGGTGGGGGTTGAAAACCATAAATTTTGTTTTGGCCACATTGAACTCTAGGCCATGCTCCTCACAGAATAGATCAAAGATGGACAAAGCACTCTGGAGACCTCTCGGAGTCTTTGATAGGATGAGCGTGTCGTCTGCGAACATTAAAATAGGCATTTTTATGCCAGATAGTGAAGGAGCATCCACCTTCGCAGACAACATACGGGCTACAACGCCATTAATGAATAGTGTAAAGAGGGTGGGTGCCATTGAGCAACCTTGCCGGACGCCCCGCTCAACCGGGAAGTCCTCAGTCACCTTACCATGTCCCCCCCACTGAATCCTAGCAAAGTTTGTTTCATGAAGTCTTATTATCAGTGACAATAGATCTGTTGTAACACCCATAGTCTTGAGGACTGAACACAGCTTGGACCGTGGCACTAGGTCGAAGGCAGCCCGCAAGTCGACAAAGGCTGCGTATAAACTGCCCCCGCCCAGTACCACGGTCCTCCATTGCAACAAGGTAAAGCGGAAAACCTGGTCCACCGTGCTTGTGGACCTACGGAATCCCGCTTGGAAAGGTGACAGAGCGTTGTTCTCCTCTGCCCAGTCAAGCAGCCTGTTCACAATCACACGCCACACTACCTTTTGGATGGTATCAATAAGGCTTATCGGCCTGTAATTGCCGGGCTGTGATTGGTCACCCTTCTTAAACACTGGTATTATTACCGCACCCTGCCAGGATGTCGGTACCTCTGCACCGTGGGCAATAGCGTTAATAAGAAGGTAGATGTACTTACACCAGCGTTCCTTATTGTTGATAAAGACATCCGCTGGAACTCCATCTAGTCCGGGAGCACGCCCACTGGACACAGAACTCAAGGCAGCCATGATCTCTTTTGAGCTAAAGGATTTATCTTTAAAGTGGGTTGAACTTATACCCACCAATGTGGGGACCTGTATAGGCTCAGCATACTGTGCTTTAAAGTATTTTACCCACAACTCTTCCGGATCATTGTTACCTGGGGGCTCGGGTTGCCCCTCACTACCCCACTTTACAATGCTCCAGAATAACCTAGAATCGTTTCTATCGCAGGTTACTTTTAGCTCAGACCAATGATGCTCATCCCAGGCTTTCTTTGCCTTCGCTATACTAGCCTTATGCTCCTTTCTAGCAGATCCAATAGCAATGGGCTGTCTCCCTTTTATGGCAGCTCCTAGGGCCAGTCGTGCTTCCCTGCAATGGGCATTAAACCATTTTGCTTGTTTGGGGGCTCTCGCTCTAGTGACTTTTACGGGTTTCAGAAAGTGGTTTTTGATTACACAAAAGAGGGTATCATGAATTTCAACCACAGTACTCGACCCAGAACTAGAGGAATTAATGTGTTCTAGGGCTAGTATTGCTTTATCTGCCTCGCTACATTTACCCACCTTAGCCTGTGAATGTCATTTGTAGGGACAATTAAGGGAGAAATAAGGACATTAGAGCCTATCGGCCCGTTGGTGGAAGTTCACCATTTGTGCTCTGTGCACAGAGGATTGTGGTCGCTCTCGCTCCTCCACACAACCTCCATGTCACAGACCAACGGCCATAATTTCAGGCTACATAAGACATAGTCAATTCTGCTTTTGTGGCGCCCGTTGTCAAATGTACTAGACCCATTTTTGTCACTTAATGTCCTCCCATTTAACGCTCTTAATCCTTTTTCATAACATAAGGCATTCATACTAATGACATCCTCAGTCCAGCGTACAACTGATTTCAGCTCTAATTTGGGGACTCCCCATTGCATATCTTCTTCGTCCCAGAGAAAATCATCATCTATGGCTAAGGGTTCAAATGTTCGGTTAGAATCACCTGCAATGACAATGTTATTATCTTGTGAATGAGTATCAAGGAGGGAACCCAAGGCCGCTAAAACCTCTGACCTCCCACCCTTATTGCTCCTTACATAAACATTGTAGATGTCAAGCGACCCCAGAGTGTCAGAACTCATTCTAATTAGTTGTATGTCTCTGTGGGAGGTATCTATTACCTTGATAGCTAATTTTAGAGTCTGACGGACCCAAATGGTTAAACCACCTATAGGTCTCCCCTTTGGACCCTTTAGTGCTGGCACAGAGTAATTCAGGTATCCCTGTGCAAAGGATGGATCGCATAGCCATGTCTCCTGGAATATACATAAATCATAAGAATTAACAAAGAAAAGCCAGTCGCCAGAGTCCAGTTTAGAACCCAACCCAGCAATGTTCCATGAGAGTAGTTTTCCCACATTGTCCACAATGTCAACCGGGGGCTTCAGTAAAGGGTTTACATGGTTCACCAAAGACGAATCTTGTTCCGTTTCCTTTAGCAGGCCTTGATGTTGATCAGATGCAGTATCAACCCCTCTCCCAGTATCTGGCTCAAGGTTAGGACTTGCTAAGGAGGTAACATCACACACTTCAGAACTAGGTGAGTCATTTCTTACCAGTCTGTGCATACCCTCCCTTTCATTGGTTTCCATCCAATTCTCACTACCTTCTATCTGTAAGTCCAATGATTGTCAGTCAATATTGTCTAGCCCAGAGTTAAACCTACTATCTAGTCTTACGGGGAGTGCAGGGGTGGACACCAAAGTGTGGGGGCGTGTTTTCCTTAGCTGGATCTGAGAAGGAGATGGGGCACTACTTCTAAACTCCAGTGCGAAAAGGTTTTCTGCAAGGAATGGAGATTTCAGAGTTAGCTCTATAGAGTCAACTACAAGATTTGGGGAGCTCGATCTCTTCGCCTCTACAATATCCTCCCTAATCACCGAACGGCATCCTCTAACATAGCGCAGCCAATGGATGGCTTTGTTGGTTAGAGAATCCGGGTGCTCGCTATTGCCAGGCTTTCCCTTTGTTAGTTTTGGAACATTGGTCATATATATTTTATTCTTAGAGGAGTATACTTTATTATAGAGGCTACTTGGTTTGGGACCCAAGTTATTTGGCCCTAAGGTTGGTGGACGTTCACAGACTTTGGCCGAGCATAAATGGGGACCAGCTGGCCCGTTGATAGTTTGTCTTCTTGTTTGGCCGCACCCCCCTCCTCTAGGGTCTTGGGGAGGCTGGTCTGTGTTCCTCAGTTTCGTGGCTAGGCACCCAGTGTTTAATCCTGCTATATTCCCCTGTCTCTGGGTACTAGATTGGTTCGGGGTTTTAACTAGGGGTGCTTTGCTTACGACGTCAGTACGTGATTGAGATGAATTACGTCCTGGCAGAGCCACTTTACTTGTTAGTTTTGGTACACCTTCGTGTTTTTCTGTGATCATAGAGGTTAAATTTATGATCAATGACCTCAAGGCCTCTATTTCATCCTTTAGTAAAATAACTAGATTGGACAGAGTACCAATGTCCATAGGCAGCATCTTATCCCTGCTACTATCCATCAGCGCCGACATCCTAGCACCGCTGAAAAAACGTCAAATTAAACTAGGCAGCAAAAACGCCTCCTGGTTCAACGATGATCTTAAGAAATCGAAGAAACTCTGTCGCTCCCTCGAGAAGGCCTGGAAAAAAGACCCAAACACCAACACCAGGGAAGCCTTCAAAAACGCCACCCGCATACACCACCAACTAATCCGATCTGCCAAGAAAGCCGCATTCAAAGACCGACTAGACAACAACGCCCACAACAGCAAGGAATTATTCAACATCGTCAAAGAATTTACCAACCCCTCAGCCAACTCCAATGATATCACCCCCTCTCAAGCCCTCTGCGACTCCCTAGCTTCGTTCTTCCACAACAAAATCGCAGACATCCACAACAGCTTCGACAACGGACCCGGAGATCAACCCACCCAACCTTTTGCAGGACCCTCACCCCCCTCGAACATCCTTAATGACTGGAACACAATCTCCACCGAGGACACCACCCGCCTGATGAACTCCATCCACTCAGGATCCCCCACAGACCCTTGCCCTCACCACATCTTCAACAAAGCAGACTCCATCATAGCGCCACACCTCCGAGACGTCATCAACTGCTCCCTCAACTCTGCCACCTTCCCAGAAAGCTGGAAACACGCTGAACTTAGCGCCCTTCTGAAAAAACCCACAGCTGACCCCACCGAACTCAAAAACTACCGCCCCATCTCGCTCCTTCCATTCCCAGCCAAAGTCATCGAGAAAGCTGTCAACAACCAACTCGCCGCCTTCCTCAAAACCAACAAATCCCTCGACTCCTCACAGTCCGGCTTCCGAGCCAAACACAGCACGGAGACCGCCCTCATCGCAGAAACAGACGACATTCGAACTCTACTGGACAATGGAGACACAGTCGCCCTCATCCTCCTCGACCTCTCCGCAGCCTTCGACACAGTTTGCCATAGCACCCTTCTACAGCGCCTCAAAAACATCGGAATCCAAGGAAAAGCACTGGAATGGATCACCTCGTTCCTCACCGGAAGAACTCAGAGAGTCCGCCTCCCACCGTTTAAGTCAGAGGCCACCGAAGTCATCTGCGGTGTGCCACAAGGATCTTCACTCAGCCCCACCCTCTTCAACGTATACATGAGCCCTCTCGCGGCCATCGCACGCCAACACAACCTCAACATCATCTCCTACGCGGACGACACTCAACTGATCCTATCACTCACCAAAGACCCTAACACCGCCAAAACCAACCTACATGAAGGAATGAAAGAAGTAGCCGAGTGGATGAAGCACAGCCGTCTGATACTTAACTCAGACAAAACAGAAGTCCTTATCTTAGGTACCTCCCCCTCTGCTTGGGATGACTCTTGGTGGCCAGAGGCCCTTGGAAAAGCACCCATCCCAACGGACCACGCACGGAACCTGGGCGTCATCCTGGATTCCTCACTCTCTATGAACAGACAAGTCAACGCCGTTTCATCATCATGCTTCAACATTCTTCGCATGCTCAAAAAAACATTTCGCTGGATCCCCACCAAAACCAGAAAAACAGTCACCCATGCACTGGTTACAAGCCGCCTGGACTACGGAAACACCCTATACGCCGGTATCACCGCAAAACTCCAGAAAAAACTCCAACGCATCCAGAACGCATCAGCCAGACTCATACTAGACATCCCGCGTAAAGACCACATCTCTAGTCACCTGAAAAGCCTCCACTGGCTCCCCGTCAATAAGAGGATTACTTTCCGCCTCCTAACCCACGCACACAAAGCACTTTACGAACTTGGACCTGAATGCCTCAACTCACGACTTTCCTTCTACACCCCCTCTCGCCAGCTACGATCTTCCAACCAAGCCCTTGCTACCGTACCTCGCATCAATAAAACCACCATGGGAGGCAGATCCTTCTCCTTCCTCGCAGCTAAAACCTGGAACTCACTCCCCACTCACCTTCGTCTCACTCAGAACCACCTAGCATTCAGAAAGCAACTTAAAACTTGGATATTTGACAAGTAATTCCCCACCCTTCTTCAAGTGCCTTGAGACCCTCCGGGTATGTAGCGCGCTATACAAATCCTTTGACTTGACTTGACTTGACTATTGTTGCTAGAGTGAGTAGGAGGCTCTTCATGGACCTCAGCCAAAACTGCAAACCTGTTTCCCAAAAGTACCTGCGGGGCTGAGGCCAATGGTTCAGTCTCACTCTCAGAATCAGGGGGAGTGGTCCTGCCTGCTGTGCTAACATATTCACTTGGTGCAATTACACAATCCTCAGTAGGGTTTGCCATACTTTCCTTGGATTTACGTATCCGTTTTGCCTTGAACATGGCTGGTATTTTAGGATGATCATTTGGAGCATTCGTTAGATTCAAAGTGTCCCCACCATTATCAGTCGCAAAGGTCTCTATTTGATCGTCAACGATGATTTCTCTACACTCATTCACAAGGGAGTCAATACGATCCATAACGTCACTATCTGCTGCTTGACATGACTTTTTAGATGCTCTATTCCCCTTGTGAAGCTTCGATGCATTGCCTGCTCCATTCCCCCCCTCCATCGCTTTTCGTTTCCCTATGTAGCTAGGGTATACGGGGAAATCGTCTTTACAAAAAAAAAATAATAAGGTGTTGCCCCTGAGGCAAAACAGGCACATTAAGATAATAAGTTACTCTTACGGTTTTTGCTGGAGTCGGTAATCCTTTTTTTGGGGGGGATGTTAGAGATGTGGCCAGTCCCGTCCCTGACCGTCCCCGGACGGCCACAGACGGCCCGCCCTTTGCCCGGGCTTAGCCCCGGGCGCTCCCGCAATGCTGGTGCTGTCAGTGATTTTAAAGATGCCTCCGTGCGCTCCGACGGCACTTCCGGTTCTGGGGCACCTGGGAGATGAAGTCTCCCTCCGCTCGGCGGCCGCGTTGGTAACTGCGGCGGCGGGAGGGAGACAAGGGAAGCGGCAAGACCCCAGCAGCTGTGGCACACAAGTGCAGATGGCCCCCTAGGCAGCAGCGACACTCTTGTAATAGTGGATGATGACTCAACACTCTATGGAAATAATCCACAAGCAATCAGGTTCTAGTTTATAGTATCACTCAACAAACCCAGGCTCTTTTTTTGTTGCTGCGTCAGCATCGGGACTCCTCTGCTGTGCTTTCATCTCCTCCACATTGCGTTACCTGGCACACACGGGGCTCTCCCTCAGGCATAGGAGCCCCGTGTCACAAAAAATATTGTCAACACGTGATCAATATTGTTGTTAAATAGGGTAATGAAGAGTTCATGCATTGAATTGCAAAGTCTAAAATGTGAACTTGACTTTCGAAGCCACTTGTTTTTTCTCCCTTAAAGATCATCCTGAAGAAAGGTTTTTTACATTAATACAGAAGTTTTGACTTTTAGATCGTTTATTGGTTAGAAACTGATATTAGAAAGTTTAATTACTTCATACATATATGGGAAAAGCAAGCTTGACCGAAGTGGACTGAATGTGAATGCATAGTTGGTATTATTTAGTAGGTAACATAACAATGCAGTCCATGGATTATTGTATCAATGTGAGAAGATGAGGAGTGATCCTGTTCCCAGGAGAATATTAGACGCTGATTGGATGATGGGAGACGAGAAGCGCAATATGGTACTAAGTTATGAAATGTGAAGTCTATAATAGTGTGTGTTCCTAAAGGAGGTTGCCACTCTATATCCACTCTTTAAAATATTCCTTATCCATTTTGCCCATACTTTAATCTTTAAGACTCTACTGAATTTCTTGAACTACTGTTCATGGGAAGTTCTATTATATATTGTTAATTCTTTTACGCTGATTTAAACGCTGAAGCTTTGTGTTTTTCTTTCACTTTCTCTCGAACTAGAACGCTTTATGGATTTTGATTAACTCCATTTTCAACCCAATTCTTAGAATAGGGATTCATTCCTTTATGGAACATGCTTAATGCATTTATTACATGATTGATTAACTAATATTGATTTTATATTTCTGTCATTTATTGACTATTGAGATTAATCTGAATTTTACTTGTGATTTGCAATAAAGATGACTTACTAAAATGTTTGATTAATAAAAACTTGTCAACCTCTACAAACTCTTAATATTTACTCAGAATTGGAATAGTGTTTGTGAATAATATTTTTTGTATTACACTGAAAGTGAACCGTAGGGTTTAGTATTGATGCTGATAAACTGTATCATGTAGTCCCTGTTTTCCACTTTATTAAGTCTGGCAGCAGAGATATGGTTTACGTTATAAGAAGAATTATAAATAATTACACAAAGTTAGATTAATGCCCGAATCCAATTGCCCAAACCCAAAATCTGAAGACAGACAAAGGTGAAGTTTCAAAGGTGGTTACTGTATTGGAGGTGCGAGTATTAATAGGGTTATGCATTGCAGTTGGAATTGTTGTTTCTGATATTGTTGCATGTTGCAGTTGGATGAATTATTGATGTGTATGTGCCTATTGTGAAGAAGTTGGAAAGGTTATCAGGCTGGACGTAGCCTAAAATCCCAGGATAGATAGAGATATACTGAGAAAAGTGTAGAATACATTTTATGTTTTTTCTTGTCAACTAGAGATTTGTGGTATAGATAGTTAGGTATTGTCGACTACACAATTGAGAGAGGGAATATAACGAGCTGGCTTGAATGTTCTTATATTAATTGATGTTGGCAGAACCAAATTGGGCGAAGCTACATTGATTATTGTGATTTTCTGCTGATCAAGATTTGATTTGTATGTGAATACTCTTTTGTGTGAAAAGTTGGAAAGCTTAAAAACCTTCAATTCCAATTCTTAAGATATTTTTGTTTTCTTTAGTGGAGTAGTCAAAGATTGTTTATTTGTGTTTGATTAAGTTGCTTAAAGTTGTAGAAATTGTTTGTACGAGAGGAATTGGAAAGGAGGATGAACTGCTGCACGAAGTGAAATCATACGTCATTGTGTGCCGTGCTGAAATTGGTTTGTTGGTGTACTGTTGCGCTGTTCTTAGTTGACAGTGTCACAGAGTGCTGCGCTGCTATAGGTCAATTGTTGTGTAAGTGCTCCATTTAGATTGATATACATGTCTTCAAAGATTAAAGCTTTTCTGGGATTGGAAGAAATAATTTAGCAGTTTACTGAATAGAATCAAATCATTTGGATTTAAGAGTATTGTGAGGGATGATGTGACAATTCTGGAATGGGAAGATGAAAAGGCGCCTTCTGAGGGTACACTGCAAATTCTATGGCAATGAGTGCTGGATTACAAACGTGATTGTGGCTTCATCAATGATGCAAGATCACTGAAAAAGAAGGTCTTTTGAGCTTTCCAAGATATGGTACCTTTGAATTGAGAATAATTGAAAGGTTGAGGGACAAGTTATACAGATGAAGCCACCAGCCTATACCCACACAATACAAAACATTAAACATTTGTGAAAAAACAGCTTATGCTAAGGTAAAATATCAAAATATAACTAGAAAAACTGTGCATAATTATGTTGATGCTCAATGAGACGACCAACAACAGAGATGGAGGAAAGGTGTAGTCGAAGGGACTAGTCTGTATCCAGCTATTACTACTGACAAGCCTAAGAATCAAAAAAAGAAGACGACACAGGAAAAAGATGATTTGGATACAGCAAAGAAATAAGATTTTTAGAGTGATTCAGTGGATGAAAAATGGGATGCATTTTTAGCCTTATGTGACCCCCGTAACAAATGCTGAAGGTATTTCTATACTGGATGTGACAGTGGCTAAAACCCTTGTTGACCTGAACACACTTCAGATGACACAGTCTCTTGTGCAACCGGTTATATCAAATTTTGTGTCTACACACATTGAGAATGTCACTACAGTGATGCTTCCAGGTGTTACCTCTTCAATTGTGACTGTACCTGCACCTGTTACTAGGGTTATGACAGCACAGCCATAAGAGATGCACACAATGACTGCTCCAATTCATGATATTCCAAATACAGTAGTTCAAGGAGCTGATGGAGGATTAGCTGTGACAAGGTTTATTCCGACATTACAGAATTCACAGATTGTTGCTTAGACACCACCACAAGTAATTCGATCATTGAGAGAAGGGAGAAGGATTTTTCTTTACAACACCAACTATACAGGGTGAAATTACACTGTTTGAAGATGGTATTTTTCCCCCATGGTTCAAAGAAATAGCAGAGAATAAAAAGACAGAGGGTCAATTTATCATTACACAGCAAGCTCAGAAGGAGAGCTCATTAAATGTCCTGAGAGTAAAAATAGAATTAGGATAAATTATCTGAGGATGCCTGAAGCATGAGCATGTGAACCACTAATAAGAGAAGAACTGATATATTTGAGTAGAGATTTTGCTAGACATGCAGCCATAACACATGACAAATTGACCGAATTAGCCAGAATTAGCCAGAAAATATGAAGTCGATATTTCAAAAACTGTTACATTTCAGAAAAGATTTAGGGTGCAATCGGATGATAAACCTGTTGAGACAATGTGTTCTTCAGGAATACAATTGCACATCACTGAATTAGTCAAATGTGTAAATAAATGGGCAAAGAAAAAGAAACAGTCAGAAGTATATTTAATAAATAATAAACCGCTGACAGGTTCCCTAGATGAAGGAGAAGCTTCAGCTATCTACTAAGAGAAATACCAGGAGGAGCATAGGTTTATGTACCTTGGAACAGATGAGATCTTTCAGCATTTACGAATACTTTTTTAAGACAAGCCAGTGTATTTGTATCCACAAATTGATAGATTTGTCAAGATTTCAAAAGTGTAGTGGATTGATTTGAACCCGTTGTTTGACATTGCATTGTGGAATGATTTGTGGGCTGAGTGAGGTTGCTGTAACAATAGTCACATGCAGAACCAACGATAGATGATTTCACTAATGCACCACCTCCTATAGTCGTGGAAAAATATGAAGCAGTGATTGCATTTCTGAAAGGAAAGATTCCTCCAAAAGATATTGATTGGATTAAGATTTGAAAAAACTTCACAAGAGCCAAAAGAATCAGTGCATGTTTACTATGTGCAGTTGCTTAAGGTGTTTCAACAACACAGCAGAATGGAATATCCTGAGTCGGGTGATACAGGTTTTAGTACCTCAGTTTGTTATTGAGCTAAGATCAGAGATCAGTACGCCCATAAAAGAGTATGTGATTGCTGGGGAAGACAATCGTTTCATGAGATACTAAGGCACGGGTACTCATAGTACGGCCCGTGCCGCCAGCGGCCGGCAAGGTTTCCTGTGCGGCCCGCGGACCTTGCAGATATCGTACCTGTGTTCATTTTTTTTTTAAAGTGTCTGCAAACACCGCCGTTTGCTGATATATGGGGGACGGACGATTCAGGCATAGTCAGAGCGGAGACGCAGGGGTGCTAAGAAGAGGTCAAATACTAGGGCTCATTAAGAATTAAATGGTCTTTTAAGACCTGTGAAGTACTCTGTGACCGGTACCAAAGGGGGGCTTTGATCTGACTGCTCGTTGGTGAGAGTCAGAATTAAAGCCTGTGACAGCTGTGTCTCCAAGCCCAGTGGTGGGACACAAACCCTGCTAAGCAGCACATTCACAGAGAAAACAAGCAGGCTTTTACATTACACAGGGGAGGGGGAAGTGGGAGGGCTGTCTCTGGGCTGGTGACGGGGACATGTAGACACCGTACATGTGCACTGCCCGAGACACGGGACAGATAGAGACAGAAACAGACAGAGGCAGAAACAGACATGGGCAGAGACAGATAGGGGCAGAGACAGATAGGGGGAGGGACAGATAGAGGCAGAGACAGATAGGGGCAGAGACAGATAGAGGCAGAGACAGATAGGGGCATAGACAGATAGGGGCAGAGACAGATAGGGGGAGGGACAGATAGAAGCAGAGACAGATAGGGGCAGAGACAAATAGAGGCAGAGACAGATAGGGGCAGAGACAGATAGGGGCAGAGATAGAAACAGACAGATAGAGATAGAAACAGACAGATAGAGAAAGATAGACAGACACAGACAGGGACATACAGACAGAGGCAGAGACAAACAGTGGCAGGGGTAAATAGAGACAGAGGTAGATAGGGGCAGAGACAGATAGGGGCAGAGACTGATAGGGGCAGAGACAGATAGGGGCAGAGACAGAAAGAGACAGGAACAACCGATATAGATTGAAACAGACAGATAGAGACAGATAGACAGAGACACACAGGGACAGACAGACAGAGGCAGAGACAAACAGAGGCAGGGGCAAATAGAGACAACGCTAGATAGTGGCAGAGACAGATAGGGGCAGACTGGCCGAGGCAGAGACAGATAGAGGCAGAGACAGATAGGGGCAGAGACAGAAACAGACAGATAGAGACAGAAACAGACAGATAGACAGAGACAGACAGGAACAGACAGACAGCGGCAGGGACAGATAGAGAAAGAGGCAGATAGGGGCAGAGACAGATAGGGGCAGAGACAGATAGAGGCAGAGACAGGGACAGATTGACAGAGGCAGAGACAGATAGGGGCAGAGACAGAAAGAGGCAGGGGCAGATAGAGGCAGAGACAAGGACAGACTGACAGAGACAGAGACAGATAGTGGCAACGATAGATAGGGGCAGAGACAGATAGGGGCAGAGACAGATAGGGGCAGAGACAGATAGAGGCAGAGACAGATAGGGGCATAGACAGATAGGGGCAGAGACAGATAGGGGGAGGGACAGATAGAAGCAGAGACAGATAGGGGCAGAGACAGATAGAGGCAGAGACAGATAGGGGCAGAGACAGATAGGGGCAGAGATAGAAACAGACAGATAGAGATAGAAACAGACAGATAGAGAAAGATAGACAGACACAGACAGGGACATACAGACAGAGGCAGAGACAAACAGAGGCAGGGGTAGATAGAGACAGAGGTAGATAGGGGCAGAGACAGATAGGGGCAGAGACTGATAGGGGCAGAGACAGATAGGGGCAGAGACAGAAAGAGACAGGAACAACCGATATAGATTGAAACAGACAGATAGAGACAGATAGACAGATAGACAGAGACACACAGGGACAGACAGACAGAGGCAGAGACAAACAGAGGCAGGGGCAAATAGAGACAACGCTAGATAGTGGCAGAGACAGATAGGGGCAGACTGGCCGAGGCAGAGACAGATAGAGGCAGAGACAGATAGGGGCAGAGACAGAAACAGACAGATAGAGACAGAAACAGACAGATAGACAGAGACAGACAGGAACAGATAGACAGCGGCAGGGACAGATAGAGAAAGAGGCAGATAGGGGCAGAGACAGATAGGGGCAGAGACAGATAGAGGCAGAGACAGGGACAGATTGACAGAGGCAGAGACAGATAGGGGCAGAGACAGAAAGAGGCAGGGGCAGATAGAGGCAGAGACAAGGACAGACTGACAGAGACAGAGACAGATAGTGGCAAAGATAGATAGGGGCAGAGACAGATAGGGGCAGAGACAGATAGGGACAGAGACAGATAGAGGCAGAGACAGATAGGGGCATAGACAGATAGGGGCAGAGACAGATAGGGGGAGGGACAGATAGAAGCAGAGACAGATAGGGGCAGAGACAGATAGAGGCAGAGACAGATTGGGGCAGAGACAGATAGGGGCAGAGATAGAAACAGACAGATAGAGATAGAAACAGACAGATAGAGAAAGATAGACAGACACAGACAGGGACATACAGACAGAGGCAGAGACAAACAGAGGCAGGGGTAGATAGAGACAGAGGTAGATAGGGGCAGAGACAGATAGGGGCAGAGACTGATAGGGGCAGAGACAGATAGGGGCAGAGACAGAAAGAGACAGGAACAACCGATATAGATTGATACAGACAGATAGAGACAGATAGACAGAGACACACAGGGACAGACAGACAGAGGCAGAGACAAACAGAGGCAGGGGCAAATAGAGACACCGCTAGATAGTGGCAGAGACAGATAGGGGCAGACTGGCCGAGGCAGAGACAGATAGAGGCAGAGACAGATAGGGGCAGAGACAGAAAAAGACAGACAGAGACAGATAGACAGAGACAGAGATGGACAGACAGACAGAGGCAGAGACAGACAGAGGCAAATACAGACAGGGGCAGAGATGGACATGGGCAGAGACGGACAAGGGCAGAGACAGACAAAGGCAGAGACAGAAAGGGGCAGAGACAGACAGGGGCAGAGACAGATAGGGGCAGAGACAGAAAGGGCAGGGACAGATAGGGGCAGAGACAGATAGAGACATATAGAGACAGAGACATATAGAGACAGAGACAGATAGAGGCAGAGACAGATAGAGGCAGGGGCAGACAGAGATAGATAGAGGCAGAGATCGGGACTAACTGATAGAGGCAGAGTTTGATAGAGGCAGGAACAGAGGCAGAGACAGATGTAGGTAGAGACAGACAGAGGTAGAGAGCGATAGAGCTAGATACAGAGCTAGAGACAAGGATGGAGGCATGGACAGATAGAGGCAGGGACAGGTAGAGGCAGACATAGACAGATAGAGGCAGAGACAGACAGACAGATAGAGGCAGAGACAGACAGAGATAGAGACAGAGACAGGGACAGAGAGACGGAGAGAGAGACAGAGGGAGGGGGACAGGGACAGACAGAGACAGGGACAGACAGACACAGACAGGGACAGACATGGACAGACAGGGGCAGAGACAGGGGCCAAGACAGAGGCAGACAGAGGCAGAGACAGATAGAGGCAGAGACAGACAGAGGCAGGGACCGACAGAGGCAGAGATAGAGAGACAGAGAGACAAAGAGGAGGAGACAGAGACAGAGAGGAGGAGACAGAGATGGAGGGAGACAGAGAGGGAGACGGAGGGAGACAGAGAGGGAGACAGAGAGGGAGACAGAAAGGGAGACAGAGAGGGAGACCGAGGGGGGAAACGGAGGGAGACAGAGAGAGGGAGTGTGAGGGAGGGAGGCAGAGGGAGGCAGAGGGAGACAGAGGGTGACAGAGGGAGGGAGTCAGGGGAGAGAGAAGGAGACAGACAGAGGGAAACAGACATAGGGAGGGAGTCAGGGGAGAGAGAAGGAGACAGACAGAGGGAAACAGATAGAGGGAGACAGACAGAGGGAGACAGACAGAGGGAGACAGGTGGAGGGAGACAGGCAGAGGGAGACTGCGTAGGGAGACAGGCAGAGGGAGACAGACAGAGGGAGACAGACACAGGTCGACAGACAGGGGGAGACGGAGAGGGAGAGAGAAGGAGACGGAGAGAGAGAGGGATGGAGAGAGCTGGAGATGGAGAGAGAGGGAGATGGAGAGAGACAGAGAGAGGGAGATGGAGAAAGAGAGGGAGGCGGAGAGAGAGAGAGAGGGGGAGATGGAGACAGAGAGAGGGAGACAGAGATAGAAAGTGTAAGAGATGTATATGCTGGGTCTGGCGGCTCAGTACATGAAGGCGTCAGTTGCAGGGGCCTGTGTTCAACCTCATGGTCAGTTCTTTTTTTTGCTCTAGCCCTGCCCCCTTCCCCACTGAGGGACGGAGGGGGAAGAGAGGGAGACAGAAGGAGACAGAGAGGGAGACATAGAGGGAGACAGAGAGGGAGATGGAGGGAGACAGAGAGAGGGAGGGAGAGGGATGGAGACAGAGGGAGGCAGAGGGAGACAGAGGGAGGCAGAGGGAGACAGAGGGAGGCATAGGGAGACAGAGGGAGGGATTCAGGGGAGACAGAGGGAGACAGATAGAGGGAGACAGACAGAGGGAGACAGACAGAGGGAGAAAGACGGAGGAAGACAGGCAAAGGGAGACAGGTGGAGGGAGACAAGCGGAGGGAGACAGGAGAAGGGAGACAGACAGAGGGAGACAGACAGAGGGAGAGAGAGGGAGACAGAGAGATAGGGGGACAAAGAGAGAGGGAGACGGAGAGAGAGGGAGACAGAGAGAGAGGGAGACAGAGAGAGAGGGAGATGGCGAGAGAGAGGGAGACAGAGAGAGAGAGGTAGGTGGAAAGAGAGAGAGAGGAAGATGGAGAGAGAGAGGGAGACAGAGATAGAAAGTGTGTATGCCGGGTCTGGTGGCTCAGTAGACGAAGGTGTCAGTTGCAGGGGCCTGTGTTCAACCTCATAGTCAGTTTATTTTGCTCTAGCCCCGCCCCTTCCCCCACTGACCCCACCCCCACCAATGCGGCCCTCGGCCACAAACCACACAGTAAATTTGGCCCCCGAGAGAAAGTTTGTGAATACCCATGTTCTAAGGTATAGCTCTGATGCTGGTAAACTGTACAATTTAATCCCTGTTTTCCACATTTGACAGTTGTGAGTGGCACTTTGTGCTTTAAGGTGCTATACTTACCTGAAGTCTTTAAAATTGCATGTCTCCGGTTCTAGTAATTGGATTTTTGCCATTTTGGTCTCAAATAATTTAATACATTTAACTCTATTTTTCTAAGTTGGTGTGGGATTGTTTTCTGTTGTGTTTATAATTCTTTTTTTTAAGTGCTGCATAAATACTTTACACATTGCCTTTAAGTTAACCCTGCCTGCTTTGTGCCAAGATACCAGACGGTTGAGTACAGGCTAATTTCGGGATCATTTGTGACTACACCCTGAAAGGAATTGTGGTTTTTGTTTGATTAGGGCTTTACACCCCAGAAACAGTAACACAATTTCCTAGGGGTTTGTGCAATGCCATAAAGTGATTTTGTGTTGCACTAAAAAATCCCAGCTTAATTATATGAGACCATTTTGAGTTTCTTTTATCCTCATTCTACCTGACTGTCTGTGCCTGGGACCACACTTGCAAGGATGGAGTTTTAGCTTGTCAACAAGGATGTCTAGACTGTCGCCCAGCTCAAGAAATTCTATAAGGAAAGGAAATTTCTAGCCAACTAGGAACACTTGATATCTGGAGCTCGAGAAGTTGCTGATAGCTTGGGTGGAAGTCCAACAACCACTAGTTACAGCAGATAAGGAGAATTATAAGGAGGGGCAAGATAAGGTCCTGGATGCAGGTCCTAAATTGCATTGACATTGACATTGCATTGACATTGACATTTTCTCCAAACTGAACAGTGCAGCCATCACTACCATAAAGTGCATTATGCATTTCTCCCCATTCCCGCCTCCCCATCCCAGCCACTACCCGTGAAAAAGGCATGTAATTCACACACAAAATTAAGCCAAAATAGGTTTTCCACCACTTCATTAGCGTTTGCATTAATAGAAAGTCTCTTTGTCTGCCGATTTGGACTTCCCTCAATGAACCCTTACAATCCAGCATCCAGTCTGTGGTAACTTCGCCATTTCCCCCACCTTTCGGAACTTCCTGGGACACCCCATCGCCTTATATGTAACTCTCTCAGCCGCAATATACATATCTAGACCCCCCTCCACTCCTCTAGACATGGTAACACTGGTACCCCCCAGTATTTTGCAATGTCCCTTTTTGCCACAACTAAAGCTAGTACTAGGAAGGTTAGCTGAGGGCGCGGGAGGTCCACATCAATTGTCATGCCCAATAGAGCCAGCTTGGGGTCGACCTGCAATGGAGTCTCTAGTATTGCCGACATTTCCGTAAAAACATCTGACCAGTACCCCTGTATTTTAGGGCACGTCCACAGGACGTGAAAGAAGTCCCCCCTGGGGTCCTGACAGCGCAGGCATTTGACATCATCCGTCTTTCCCATCTTCTGGAGCCGCACCCTGTCAAAGTAGGTTCTATGTAGCACGTTAAATTGGATAAGGCGGAGTCGGGATTTAACTGCCACGTCTCTGGGGTGTGTTAAGACCAGTTCCCAGTCGATGTCTTCCATGCCTCACACGTCCGCCTCCCATTGTTGTCGTAGCCTGGCCAGGTCTCCCAACATGTTGTTCGTGAGGGTCTTATAGGTCAGAGATACCACCTTCTGCTGAATATGTTCCTGTAGGAGCCTGCCTTCAAGTGGGGCAAATTCTGCCAGATCTACAGTGTCAATATTCTGGGCCCTCCATGCGTGTTGTAATCTAGTGTATTTGTACCTCTGTGTTGGGTGTAGGCCGAATTCCGTGGTCAGAGCCGTGAATGTTTTCAGTCGCCCTTTGGCCAGGATGTCTCCCAAAGTGGAGATCCCTATGTCGTCCCACCTACTATATCCCGTCAGTTTGTGGAGCTCTGCCAGCCACGTGCAGTGCCAGATTGGTGTTTGTTTCGTTGGCTTCCCGTCTCACCCCATACGTTGCCAGTAGTAGGCGTTTCCTGCCACGTCCCCCATATAGATAGGAAAGGATGTGTCTGGGTGCTAATTTGTGGTGCTCTAGTGCGTACGAAGGGTGGTCTGCCTGCGCATGTATCCATTCATTTATCGGGGCCAGGTGTTCCGCCCAGTAGTATGCTTCCAGATTCGGAAGCGAGATCCCCCCACTATATTGGTGCCTCTGTAGGGTGGTCAGAGCCACCCTGGGTTGTTTGCCCAGCCATATAAAGGCACGAAGGTCCGCATGTATCGTGGAGAAGACTTTTGGGGGGAGGGGGTAGTACTCGTTTTGAAGGGCATACAGGTACTTGGGGAGGACGATCATTTTATACATGGCCGCTCGGCCTAGGAGGGTGAGCGGAAGCTGTCCCCAGCGGTCCATATCTGCAATGGAGTTAACCATGATACGCTCAATGTTACGGGTTTATGAGACATGTCTATCCAAAGTGAGGTAGACCCCCCAAATACTGGAATCCCTCAGTCGTGGTGAGCAGCCATCTCGGGAGGTCCGGCCACACCTCTCTCCCTGCGGGGTCATATAGGACTGACTTATGCCAGTTTATTCTGTATCCGGCATGTTCACCTTATAGTTCCAATTCGTGGAATAACTGCGGGATCGACGTCTCCGGCGAGGTGACATATAGGAGGACGTCGTCTGAGTAAAGCGAGATCTTTTCCTCGTTTACATCTCCTTCAGTCCGCTGAAACCCCCTGATGGACGGGTTCTGGTGAATTCTAGCCGCCATGACCTCTATCGTTAGAGCGAATAAGAGTGGAGAGAGGGGGCATCCCTGTCTGGTCCCTCGTCGTATTTTGAATTCCCGTGAGAGGACTCCGTTCACTCTCACCCTGGCCCTCGGTTCAGTGTACAGCAGCTGCACCCATTTTGGCCCAAAGCCGAATTTCTGTAGGACACCCTCCAGGAAAGGCCAGTGCACCACATCAAAGGCTTTCTCTGCATCTAGGGACAAGAGCCCCCCTGTCTCCAACCTCCTGCAGCCAATTGTGAGTGCGCCTAAGATTCAATCGGGTAGCCCTGTCTGATATGAACCCAGTATGATCAGGGTGGATCAGCAGCGATATCACCCATCTCACTCTCATCGCCAGGATAGTGGCCAATAGCTTTGTTTCAGAGTTTAATAATGAGATTGGACGGTAGGACTCGCAGAGCTCCTTCGGTTCGCCGTCCTTGTGGATAGGGACAATAGTAGCCATGGTCAGATCGGGGGAAGCCTACCATTCTGGAGGGCATCCACGTATAAGCCCTTCAGATGTTTAACTAGTAGATCAGCAGTTCGCTTAAAGAATTCGTCCGGGAAGCCATTGGGGCCTGGTGTTTTCCCCGGTCTCAGTTTGGCCAGCGCATCAGATATGTCGTCGAGTGCAATGTCAGAGTCCATCGCTTTTGCGTCCTCAGTGGACAGGGTCGGGAGATCAGTTTGGTCCATGTACTGTAGTGCCTCTTCCCGTGTCCCCAAATCTCTAGACTCATAAAAATGTTCATAGTGGTCTGCGAATGCCTCAGCTATATGTACGTCTGATAGGTGTGTCGTTCCCTGAGAGTCTGTAATCTGCTCCACCCATCTTTCCGCCCTTTCTTTTTTGCTAAGCCACACTAGGAGCTTACCAGACTTGTCTCCTACGTCATATAGGTGATGCAGGGTGGCCAGTGCCTGGGTTTTCGCCTCTCCTGTCACTAGCTCTCTGTATTGAGATTGTCTATCTGTGAGTCTCCTGATTGCCACTGGGTCTCTCGAGTTCTGGCATTCCCTTTCCAGATCCAATATGTCGTGTTCGATGATTTCGGCCTCAGCATGGAGCTTTCTTCGCTCTTCCGCCAACCTATTCTTTGCCCTATCTCGCATAACTGCCTTGAAAGCCTCCCAAAAAACCACTTTCGAAGCCATTGAACCCTCATTCTCGGCAACATAGACTTTAATGTCCGCTCTGAGTCCCCGTAAGACGTTTGAGTTCTGCAGATCCCATGCCGTTAAGTGTAATTGCCGTCTATCACCCTGACGTTTCGCCCCTAGTTTGACTAGCAGTGGAGAGTGATCCAAAACCCCTCTAGCTTTGTATTCTGCAGCGTCATGTATCGTCAGATGTTGGCGGGCCATAAAGACATAGTCTAATCTCGAAAAGGCCTGGTGGGCGCCCGAGAAGAACGAGTAGACCCGCGCCACAGGGTGTAGCCACCTCCATGTGTCCGTGAGGCCCAGGTTGATTGCCCATTGTGACAAGGGGGTCTGCGTCTCCCTCCTCTGTGCCGTGCTGGATCTATCCCTAGACACATCCATTACGTCATTAAAGTGTCCCCCTACAATCTGTGTGGTGTCGGCTGTTTCCAGCAGAATGTCCGCTACTTTCTTAAGTGTGGGGGCCTGGTGTTTCGGTGGTGCATAGACGGAGACTATAGTGTAGGCGCATCTGTTCCATGTCCCCTTGATAGCCACATATGTTCCCTGGGGGTCTGTATATGTTCGTGTTGTAAGAAAGGGAGTGGTCTTTTTCAGAATAATGGCGACTCCTCTAGAGTCCGAAGTGTACCCTGCGTGTGTCAGTAGCTTGAAGCGACCTCTAGCTAGGAGGCCGCACTTAGTACCTTTGAGATGTGTTTCTTGTAAGAGCGTGATGTCCGGGGCTGTACGTTTCAGATACGAATTGACCAGTCCCCTCTTAATCTTACTGCCCAATCCATTCACATTCCAGGACAAGATACTAATTCTACCCCGGCCTTCCAGGTGCGTGTAGTGGTCAGCTAGCATGGTGCTGGTCTGTAGTAGTCAGGTGGACGTCCCCCCCATGGTAAGTGGCCCAGACCGTCGTGTGATATGTCTTGGAGTACCCAGGGGCATACCCGGGCATGTGAGAGTGATTTACGGTATGGGGGCGCAGCATAGAACACCAGTAAATTTGACTACATTACCAACTTTCCCCCCCCTCCTCCCAACAACCCCAACACCAAACTGTTTGATCTTCCCAAAACCCCACCACCCCCTCCCCACCTTCACCTCCCGTCCCTCCCATACTCGTAACCAATGAAGCACAGGACTTTCAGGTGGTAAAGGTCTGTCGCCCTCCCGCTGTCCCCCCCAACTAGACTGAGACTAGGGCTTCATCCGTTTTGTCCCCGGCTCAATTAACAAACCAACAATAGGACGGGGATCGCCAGTCCCGTGGGCCACCAAAGGCGGCAACTAGGCAAACAAGCAACAATAGTGTCAGAATATACTCAGAGAGTAGTGGTTGTAACTTGCGTGTCCTCGGCAGCGGTGCCCTGCCATCACAGACATCTGGTCCATACTTCTTCATGAATGGGAATCCTGCGTGTCCATATCATGATCATCCGCTCCCCCAGTCGCTCCCCGTTCCATTTCACAGATCGCTGCTACCAGTGGGTGAAGCGAGCGGTCTGTCAAATCCTCGGCTTCCGACAGAAGGTCATTTTCAGTATCCTCCATCCTTTCAACGGTGTGGTGAGCCAAGCTGCTGAAGCTGGACCCTGGCGCCGGGTTCTCCTCCGTGATCATACCTCGGTTACCTTCTCCTCTGATTGTCGCAGGCCTTTCCGAGTTCGTTGGTGAGGGTGTGTGTCGTTTCATTCTCGGGATTTGGGATCTTTGCGTTTTTGGTGGGCTTCTCCGGAAGTTGGCTGCCGCCAGTTCTGTGCGGATCCTGCAACCTTCCTCCTCTGCTTCACGGAGCATCGGCCGTTCCTCCAGCCACTGCCAGGCCTCCTCAGGGTGGTTGAAGTAGAGCGATCTGCCCTTATAAAGCACCTTCAGTTTTGCTGGAAAGAGTAGCATGTAGGATATATGTAAAGCTCGGAGTTTTGCCTTAACTGAGTCATAAGATCGGCGCTGTTTCTGCACATCCTGACTATAATCTGGAAAGATCATGATATTTGTATTTTCCAGTCTGAGTTCCCCCTGTTTTCTCGCCTCTCTCAGGATGAGGTCTCTGTCCGCAAAGTTGAGGAAGCGGGCAATGATCGGCCGTGGCCGAGCCCCCTCTGGAGGTTTCATGAGCAGATCCCTGTGCTCTCTTTCTATAATAAAGCAGTTCAAAAATTGGGCTCGTGGAAATGTCGATTGCAACCAGTCACGGAGGAAGGCCGCTACGTCGTTCTTCTCAATGCCTTCCCTAAAGCCCACGAAGCGGAGGTTGTTGCGCCTCGCCCTATTTTCGGCATCGTCCACCCTCCATAGCAGCTGTCTGTGTGACGCCTGCAGCTCCACCATATCTTTCCGGAGCGTGGTAAGTGAGTCCTCCGCCTCGCCAATTCTGGTTTCAGTGGCAGTCACCCTTTCCGTTAGATTCCGGAAATCTTGACATAGCAAGAGAACCTCTGAGCCCACCTCACCTATTTTCGTCTCAAGTGCCATCCTGGAGCTTTGAATATCCGCCCTCAAGGCCTGAATCGCCTCCATAATTATGGCCGTGTCCGAGCGTGCGTCTGGTGTCGGCGGGGCCGTCCCCCTCTGCGCCCGCGTTGTGGCATAGCTGTCGATGGTTTCCTGTCTGGCCGACCTCGGTGGTGGATCCCTTTTCCCCATGGCAAAGCTTGGCCCTGGGCGGAGAGCTCTTGGTGCGGCCAAAGGGCTATAGTGGGCGATGGAAGGCATGAATCCTCCGGTTTAAGCACTTTCAGGGTGGGGGCGGAGAGGGATTCAGGGCGCGGGCGCGAGTCTTCCAGCGGGTCAGGCAGCGGGCCCCCTCCTTCTCCCCGCGCCCACCTCTCACCGCAGGACCCCCCTTGTGAAGGTGTCGGTGATCGTGGGCCTCCACTCAGCACTCCCCGGGCAGTGTGATGTGTTCCACTGGGGCCCCAGTCGCTTCAAGTCTCAGGTCGGGGGGGGAGGGAAGCCAGGCCCAGCCGGTCGCCGGCGCTATACAGCGCAGTCCACAGGGTAGCCCAGGGTGGAAGAATCCCTCTCTCTCCCGATGGCCCCTGAGGTCTCAGATCCCTCGCTAGGTGGTCCAGGGAGTCTCCTCCACACCGCGGTGTTCGAGGAGCGCGGGGGAGGGGCGAGAGCTCGGGGCACCTCCGCACGCTCCAGCAGGTAGGGACACCGCAGTTCTCAGCAGCGGTCCGCCGCGGGCAATGCAGAGCCGGCGGGAGCCGGAGACTCTTCCCCGGGGGGGCGGGGGGAGAAGCGTGCACTCCCAGGGCTTCTAATCTGGGTCCGCCCTCCTCCTTTCCCAATCCACCGGTCGTGCAGGGCTGTCCCGCCGCCGATCCCCCTCCGGAACCGCTCCTCTCCTCTCCCTCCGTCCCAGACCGGGTGGCCGGTCTCCCTGCAGGCCTCCGTCGATCCCCGCAGCCATCCGCAAGACCCCACAGCAGGCACAGGGGGTTGGAGGGGGGGGAACGGGCTCACCTCCCTATATGCTGGGCTCCGGCGCAGATCCGGTAGATGCGGAGGATCCCAGGGGGTGCAGACGTCAGGGCTCGGGCAGAGCCGCTTTCAGGCCGAAGGGCTCTACGCAGTCGCCATCTTGTCTCTGCTCCGCTTCGCCAGCTTAAGTCCCCCTTACGGCGCCGATTCCAGTTCTTCTCCCGCAGGGTTGCAAGCGGGTCTGACAGCGGAGGTCTCTGAGCCTCTCTGGCTCTAAATTGGCAGGGTGTGTGAAGTATGTGGCACTAGTAAATCGACGGATTACAGCAGGGCACCGGGAGCCTAGTGGAGACACGTCCTACTCCACCATGTCGCTGGCCACGCCCCAATTCAGAACCAGTCTTGGGTGGATTTTCTTAATTACTCTAGCACAGCACTGAATGGTTGGGTGCGGGGCAGCACAGGGTTGTTTAATCTGATATTGAGAGAGCACATGTTCAATTACTGTTTTACACAGCTGTCCCAGCACCTGCTTGATAGTAAGCTCACTGATCCTAGGAGCATACTAAGGTGGCAGACCTCTGGGTCAGCACCAGAGTGTCCAGAAAGTTATCTGGAGGGATCACCAGAAGAGTGGTCAGGGATCTCATTAGAAGAAAGAGAGGGAAGAAAACATAAAAATAAGGATTCTCTAAAGGCCCCCAAAATAATTCCCAAGGGAACAACAGTCCCAACTCCCAGCCTGGACCTGAAAGGATTTTATTATGACAGACAGGGAGGTTCATCCCCCAGTGTAATAAGTGTTAGAAATATGGGCCCTCCAAGGGAGACAACAAATGTCCCAAGAAGGCAAAGCCCCCCCTAGGTAGGCAGACACCCGGGTTGGCCAGTGAAGTGCTTGGGGAGAAGATAGTCCCAGGTAACATGGGGGACAGAGCAGAGGTTTCATTAGTGCCCCTAGGAGATATAGAGATGGTGCCAAAAGACTATATGCCCTAAAATACTTCAAATTATAGGTAGTGGGTCACCATCAATATGCACAGGAGCCAGAATGACCACTGTGAAGTGTCACCTGGTGTTTTCAGAATGAGTCCTCCCTGATATATTCCACAAAGTCATAGTCACAGACAACTGTGAGAGTCACTACCCAGTGGATATGGTTCCCTTTGAGTAGGGGAGAGGGAGTTTCAGGTTTTCTAAACATAGATGTGATTTGGGCCAGGTCCGTAGATTGTTTTTTGGCCATGTCCGTGATCACACTATCTGAAAGGAAGTGGAGCTCAGGTCACAACTAAAGATATTAGGCTTACCTGAATGGGTCTGTATGACCACAAGGTTGATGGCTGCCTAATAAGGAAGTTAAGAAAGCCTAGAGTCTGGAATAGTGGTCCAAGTGAAAGCCAAGAAGACGATGGGTGAAGGATGCAGGAAACCAACCCCCTGAAGTAGTCATGGGCCGGTTGACAGGGTTTCTGAGGAAACCGCCCATAAGCCTAACAGGGAAAACATTGCTGCCCTAGGAGACCTGTCTGAGCTTGCTGGATTGCAATGATGGAGCATGATTTTGTTTGATCAAATCCTGCTCATTAATGCGTGAAATTATTAACATACTTAAAAGAAAACATGACTAACATTGTGTCACTTTATATATACATGGAGTTCTACACTGCATCGTAAAAGCATGCAGAAGGGTCACAAACTGATGAAGCTGAGAGATTTACGACAGAAAAGGAAAAGCTACACATGTGTTATTGAAACTTAATATGAAAAATAATAATGTGGTGATTAATTTCTAGCAGAATATGATTTGGAAAGATTTCTATTTTGAAATGAGTTTGTTATGTTTATTTCAAATGCAAAACTATAACTGCAAAGAAAAATGTTTTATTATTAATGAAATATGATTAAACTATGTTTATGAAAATAGTATAAAGGTAGATGTATTAGATTTCTTATGCATTCATGTTTTCTTCGAGTTTGTTAACGTTAACACTCTTCTGATTTTGCATGTAGGCCTCAAAAATGTATTATGTCTTTTCACTGCAGGCCTTAGAGAAATGTATTTTGTCCTTCAATATTTTCCTTCTAAACAAACTAAAATGTTGATTTAGTTTGCTTTAGTTACAAGTATAATCACTAAAGTTTCCTCTTATGATCTGAAAATTCTCTCTCTATGAGCAATTGAGTCAAATTTGTTGCAAGTCAGTTCGGAAGTGAGAACATGGACATCTTGAATGATTGATGTATTTCTTACTTCCGAGGTGAAATAAATATTGTAATTTCTTAGAAAATTAGAGATAATGAATGAGGGTATTACGTGTAAGTTCTGGATGATTTGGACAAAAAAATGATCATTCCACAATCTCACCATTGATCCCAACCAATAGAATATTGACAACTGTGGAAAAGGCTATATTTGTGGGCTGGAGTTGAGAACATTTCGACTAATAAAAACTTTGTGGGAAAAAGTACGCATGGCGGCTTTCCTTGCAGTTCTTGGGTAAGACATGCTGTCGGTCCCAACTCTGACTACCCTGAACTGAACTCTCCTGACTTCCCTGGCACTTCCTTTGTTGGTGAAGTTGGGCAGGCTATTCCGGACTATAGCACGCTGTGCATTAGTCCATCTTGCGTCTCGGTTCTGATCCTCTCCATCTGAACTTTGATTCGTATTATTCCTGAAATTGCATACTGAATTGCAATGAGCGTTTACTTCCCCTTATCTCTCCCTATGCCAGTTATTACATTTTACATGGTTTGCTTTAAACTGTGAATATATTGTGTATTTACATGTATTTTCAATTAAACCTATGTGCTAATGTTCAAATGTATTATTGTGTTTTGACCATTCATATTTTGAAGTTTAGATAAAAGTGCTTTGATAAATCTACTGAGTTTGTTTGCTTATTGATGAATGTTATTGACAAGTATTATTATTGCTTTATTGTTGTTAGATATATATTTCTTCATTATAGGTCCTCATGAATGAATCCCTTCTGTCTCTAGTTATCCGAGTCCCTATTAATTTTATTTATTTATTTATTTGAAAAGTTTCATAAAGCGCGAGCATGACCCGACAGGGTGTCATAGCGCTGTACATCGTCACCCGCTTGTTAGGCTAGAGCGGGAAGATATAATTAAAATCAACGTAACAACAGTAAGAGCAGATTACAGACAAAGCTAGATCTACATCATTGTGTTGCGCAAAAGGTAGCTTGCAACGAAGGTCAGGTTGGACATAGGTTGTGAGGTGATTTAAAATTGCATGTGATGTTACAGAGCTATTGACTCAAAAGTCTATTCATGATCAAGCCTAAGATTACTGACCTGCTCAGTACCAGAGCAATGTACAATGAAGACTGCTGGTTGAACCTTAGCAGGCAGAAAACCATAGAAAACTGTGCAAAAACATTAAAAACATAACAGTCAAATGGTTATGAACATCAGCATTTTGAACAGTAATATGCATAGAGGTAGGAGAGGACAAGGATAAAGGGTAATTTCAAAGTTTAAGAATTTACATAACTATTGTCTCCAGTGGCTATTCATGATTAGGCATTCAGATTGTTCTGATTTCTGGTGGGAGAGCGTTCCATATTCTAGGAGCAAGACCGGAGAAATCACGGTTGTAAGTTCTCTTCCTTTTGAACTTTGGGGGTTTCAGCAGTAGAGTGTTTGTACTTCTTAGAGCATGATTTCCACCCGATAGTTCTAGCTTATTTGCTACATAAGAGGGTGTGTTATAGTGCAGTGCTTTTTGAGTCAAGCAAGCTATCTTATATGTGATTCTTGTGTCAGTGGACAGCCAATTCAGTTGGCGTAGATCAGGTGTGATGTGGTCACACTTTATGAGCCGGTGATGAGTCTGGCGGCAGAGTTCAGAGTGGCTCTTAAAGGTGCCAGGTTGGATTTGGGGCGTCCAGCCAAGGTCACAATTCTGTATTCTAAGCGGAGATCACCAAGAACTGAACAGCTTGTTGCAGGTCAGAGGGTGGCAGGAACTTTTTGATTTCCCTTAATGTGCAGAGTTGGTAATTGGCTCCTCTGGTTGTAGCACTGGTGTGATCCAGCATAATTAGGGATTTGTCCCGAATTACGCCTAGTGATCTAGTAGAGTTAACTACATGTAGTGTGCGGTTGAGGGCTGCAAGCTGTTTGTGCCAGTCCTGAATGGGAGCAGTATGATTGTGGGGCGAGCAAAAGGAATTCTGTTGTGAGTTAATTTAACAAAAGGCGGTTGAGCGATATCCTTTGTTGGGTTTTTAAGAGAGCAAGGTTGACAGTAGCAATGTCTTCAGGAGAAGAAAAGGTCATATAAAGTTGGGTATCATCCGCATATATATGTTAATGAATGTTAGATCACTTCAGAATTTCGGTGAGGGGCTCCAGATATAGGTTGAAGAGAGTAGGAGATAGTGCGGATCCTTGTGGGGCTCCAATTGAGACAGGAATACTTTTGTAAAGGTAATTGTTTACTTTGAATCTTTGAGTTTTCCTTTGAAAGAACAAGATAAACCAATTTAACACTGTACCTGATAACCCCATCCTTGTTTCAAGTAGATTGATTATTTTATCATGTTTGATCGTATCAAATGCTGAGGAGAGATCCAATAGTGTAGACACGGTTCATTCTGGTCTAGAAGTCTTAGGGCATTGTCTAAAATGTGAGTTAAGGCGGTTTCTGTACTGTGACCTGAGCTGAAGCCAGATTGGAATTGGTCAAAGAGTTTAAAATGATCAATGTGATTACAGAGATAAGTATGAACATATTTCTCGTGAAATTTAGATAGAGTCATGATAGTTGAAATAAGTCTGTAGTTGTTAGGCTCGGATAAATCTGCCTTAGGTTTCTTTGGTATGAGGAGGACTTGACCCATCTTGAGGTAATCTAGAATGAGACCTTGTATGAGGGATTCATGTAAAATCTTCGACCAGAGCAGGAGAATGGATGAGGTTATCTCTCTAAAGAGTTTGGTATTCAGAGGATCGTTGAGGTGATTTGATGGTTTTAAAGCAGTTAACATGTTAAGCTTCTCAAGATCATCCGGAAGTCTGAAGGTATTCCACAATTCATCATTTTTTGTATTAAAGGCTGCTAGAGTGATCCTAGGAGAGCTCAACCATGGTGAACCAGAGACCAGGAATGGGAGAGCTTGATTTGGTAAGTTTGGTAAGGAGAGTTGCCGATCAAGTTTGATATTTCTTGTTTTTTCTGTGAAATTGGCTGAGAATGCCTCTCTGCTTGTGATTGAGTCTTTAAGTGTCAAGAGTTAATTAGAGGGTTGGTTTGAATATAGTTTAATGGTTTTGAAAAGTTGTTTAGGTCTATTTTTGGCCATGTCAATTTCCAATCTAAAGTGATCAGCTTTAGAGCGGCGAATATGTTTGTTATATGCATTTCAAGACTTGCTTAGTCCTTTGAGGTTAGCAAGAGGAGAGGTTCTCAAAGATCTTTCAGCTAACCTAAGATTACGTAGTTCCTCGTTATGGGAGCTGCTGAACCAAGGTTGAGAGTGCTTGTTAGGGATTATTTTGAAATGTAGTGGAGTGAGTGTAATAAAGATATCTGTCATGGAATGAATGTAGTGGTCAGTAAGCTCATCTAGGTTTGTCATGTTGTGAGGCGGTTGTAGAAAAGTATTGCTCATAGTAGCAAGATCATTTGCCCTATTTGTTTTTCGAGGTTGACCTTGTCTGATCAATATTTTTTCCATGATGCGAAATGAGATTAGGAGGTGATCTGACCAGTCGCACAGTGCTATATCGTCAAGTTGATTGTTATCTTTAGCTACTATAAGGTCTAGGGTGAAACCTTTGATATGCGTGGGCTGGTGTGCAGTCTAAATATAGAGTTTTTTTATCGACTGGACAGAATATCGACTACAGAATATCTGCATGGCAGTAATATCGAGGTAAGTAATATCGATGTTAAGTTTATCGATTTTTAAGTGTTTTAAAAAATATCGAAGTATAGAATATCGAGTAGTTTATATCGAGTGTAGAAAATATCGACTTTTTGTATATGTAAAAATATCGAATGTCAAAATATAGAGTGTCAGAATATCGAAAGAGAAAATATCGACTGTTAGAATATCAATTTGTGGAATGTAAAATGTTAATTTATTTTTGTAAAATTTTGTTTACGTCTGTTATTTAATGTAATAACATATGTAAATAATAAAAAAAAATAATAATAAATATGTAGTTAAAAAATAATAAAACATTTTAGGAGTGGGTTGTGGGTTTTTAGGGGAATTGGGTGGGAAGTGTTTTAAAATATTTAGAAATAAATTAAAATAAATGTATATTATTTGTAAAATTTAGTAAAAATGTATGTTTCAGTAGCGGGTTGTGGGTTTTTAGGGGAATAGGGTGGGAAGTGTTTTAAAATATTTATATATTAAATTTCGAAAATAATTTTAAACTATTTATTTAAATTTAGAAATTTTTAAGAAATTGATTTCAAAATTATTGTGAAATTATTTATTGAAATTATTTTAAAATTAATAAATTAAATTTAGAGGATTATTTGAGAATAATTTCTAAATTTATGTGAAAATGTTTATTTAAATTTAGAAAATAATTAGAAGTTAATTTAGAAAATAAATAGATTTATTTTTAACAATTTAGTATTTGGGGGGAAATAATTAGGAGATAAAATTTAAAATTTTCATTTAAATGTAGATATTTTTTTGAAAATAAAATCGAAAATAATTCGAAATTATTATTTTAAATTTGGATATTTATTTAAAATTAATTTCTAAATTAATTTAAACATTTTTATTTAAATTTAGAAAATAAATTGAAACTAATTTAGAAAATATTTAAAAATATTAAATGTAAATGTGTAATAAAATTTTACATGTTATATTGTATGAAAAAATTAAATTAATGGGAGTGTTTTGTAGAATTTCTGTAAGGTATATGATTTTAGTGTCCAGTATCTTTAATGAGTTTTTATTTGGTGGAGTGGGAATAGTAATGTATATGGGTTTACTGTCCAGCACCTTCCCAGACTGTATACTTGGTGGAGTGGGAATTGTAATTTATATGGGTTAAATGTCCATCACCTTCCCTGAGTTTATACTTGGTGGAGTGGGAATAGTAATGTATATGGGTTGAATGTCCAGCACCTTCCCTGAGTTTATACTTGGTGGATTGGTAATAGTAATGTATATGGGTTTACTGTCCAGCACCTTCCCAGACTTTATACTTGGTGGAGTGGGAATAGTAATTTATATGGGTTGAATGTCCAGCACCTTCCCTGAGTTTATACTTGGTGGAGTGGGAATAGTAATTTATATGGGTTTACTGTCCATCAACTTCCCAGATTTTATACTTGGTGGTGTGGGAATAGTTATTTATATGGGTTGAATGTCCAGCACCTTCCCTGAGTTTATACTTGGTGGATTGGTAATAGTAATTTATATGGGTTTACTGTCCAGCACCTTCCCAGACTTTATACTTGGTGGAGTGGGAATAGTAATTTATATGGGTTGAATGTCCAGCACCTTCCCTGAGTTTATACTTGGTGGAGTGGGAATAGTAATTTATATGGGTTTACTGTCCAGCACCTTCCCAGACTTTATACTTGGTGGAGTGGGAATAGTAATTTATAGGGATTGAATGTCCAGCATCTTCCCTGAGTTTATACTTGGTGGAGTGGGAATAGTAATTTATATGGGTTTACTGTCCAGCACCTTCCCTGAGTTAATACTTGGTAGAGTGAGAGTAGTATTTTATATGGGTTTACTGTCCAGCACCTTCCCCGAGTTAATACTTGGTGGAGTGGGAATAGTAATTTATATGGGTTGAATGTCCAGCACCTTCCCTGAGTTTATACTTGGTAGAGTGAGAGTAGTATTTTGTATGCGTTTACTGTCCAGCACCTTCCCTGAGTTAATACTTGGTGGAGTGGGAATAGTAATTTATATGGGTTGAATGTCCAGCACCTTCCCTGAGTTTATACTTGGTGGAGTGTGAATAGTAATTTATATGGATTTACTGTCCAGCACCTTCCCTGAGTTAATACTTGGTGGAGTGAGAATAGTAATTTATATGGGTATACTGTCCAGCACCTTCCCTGAGTTTATACTTGGTGGAGTGGGAATAGTAATTTATATGGTTTTACTGTCCAGCACCTTCCCTGGCTTTATACTTGGTGGAGTGGGAATAGTAATGTATATGGGTTTACTGTCCACCACCTTCCCAGACTTTATACGTGGTGTAGTGGGAATAGTAATTTATATGGGTTGAATGTCCAGCACCTTCTCTGAGTTTATACTTGGTGGAGTGGGAATAGTAATTTATATGGGTTGAATGTCCAGCACCTTCCCTGAGTTTATACTCGGTGGAGTGGGAATAGTAATTTATATGGGTTGAATGTCCAGCACCTTCCCTGAGTTTATACTTGGTAGAGTGGGAATAGTAATTTATATGGGTTGAATGTCCAGCACCTTCTCTGAGTTTATACTTGGTGGAGTGGGAATAGTAATTTATATGGGTTGAATGTCCAGCACCTTCCCTGAGTTTATACTCGGTGGAGTGGGAATAGTAATTTATATGGGTTGAATGTCCAGCACCTTCTCTGAGTTTATACTTGGTGGAGTGGGAATAGCAAAAACTTTTTAGAGATATACATTTTGGTTGGTAGAATATTACAATTATTATTTCTCTGTAAATATATTAACTATAGTAGTAATTTTAAATATTGTCATATTAGTAGTAGATTGGTAAAAAACTCACAATTTCTATAATGTAATAAAAATAATTAATACATAATTTAAAATATATTTGCAATATATTTTATTTAGAGAATTAAAAAAGGAGGCACACACATGTTTAAGTGAAAACATTTACAAACTGTTTATTAAGATGTAAAAAGAAATGGGAATTAGAGAAAAAGTTTTTATTTGCAGTTTAATTTTGTAAGTGAATAGATTAAAAAAATTGCAAGTAAATATTTGTATATTAAAAACATTCATAAATTGTAATGAACATTTTTTATGTTAATTCACATATGTTGAAAATGTCAATTTTTATAACAAATATAATTACATAGTGTACAATTTATTTGAGAAGTGTGGCTAACCGGTTAGAGGAGGCAGACCCGGACGCAGAGGTCAGACCCGGGACCAGGGTTCAATCCCCAACGTGGCAGGGTCTTGAGCTCAAAATGTCAACGGACTCGATAATTCTCGCCTCAGTGCCTACTTAAATCATGGGTTCACACTCTGCAACTATGGGCAATAGCTTGCTTAATCTCCACTACGGCCCCACTGCGATGGGGTGCCTGGCTTTCGCCTTGGAGATGCCCAGTAGGGGTTATCTCGCAGGGAAAAGCCAGGACCGGGTTCCCAAAGCAAGCGCCTTGAGACCTTACGGTGAAAGGCGCTATATAAGAACGTATGATTTACGATTTATTTATTTATTTAACAATTATTTTAAATCACATACAAAATAGAAATATTTTAATAGTAAACATGTTGCAAATAATTGTTATATTTGTTGTACATACATTTTTTAGTATTTTGTAGTACAAATCATTGATAGATACATTTTTTACAGATCTCAAAATAGTAACATTTTTGTTGGTTACAAAATGATAATATTTATTTTATAAATAATAAAATTAATATTGAAAATATTAATAATATTAATTTTTACAAAAGTAAATAATGAGAAATTAATTTTAAATTCTACATACATTTTATAATCACATTAACATAGTTATAAGCATAAGGTTTAGCAGAAGGTGAATGATAAAAGTAATTTCAACATTATAATTGATTACAAAGTGTACATATAAATAACATTTTCTTTTTCATACTTCATTAAATAATGTTGTAAATAATTTTTTTTAATAAATATATATTTATAATTATTTAAAATAAATTATTAGGAGAAATAATATATAATGTAAGCCTATATTTTTAATTATTAACTGTAAGAAAATAGAAAACAAATAGGCTTTTCAGTTATACAGGGACTATTTTTTAACCGCGTAATGTTATTTTGTTTGATTTGGTACTGGAATAGCTCGCGGTTGGATGCTGTGTCGAGTTTGAGAGGGTAAGTTTGTTTTTGTTGTATTTTATAAGCTAGGAAATTTAATTTAAGTGTATGTGTGGTGTATTTAGCTTGAGTAGGATTATAATATATATCGTATATTGTGTTTTAGGTGTTAGCTTGAGTGTACGATATTTAGTATTAATCCCGTTTTAGTACTAGGTGTGTGAAAGATGTCTATATGTTTAAATGTTACTAAATGCTTATGTTCATTGTATAAAAATTTATTTTTATATGTGTATGGGTTTATTTGTGTGGGTGGGTATGTGTTTCTTCTATTTTAAGGTTGTTGTCACCCTTTTAGTTTTTGGAGGAGGTCCGTTTTTTTTAAAGTAGTGTGACAAGTATTATATACTCAGATTTTTACACACATACTTTGTATTTCCGGTTTTCCAGGAGCGTTTATTTTTTTAAATTACTATTTTCGGGTTTTGAAGGGTATATTCTGTGGATTACATTGGAGAGGAGTCGCCATGGATTTGGTTGTATTTTTTCATTTTTTTGGGGCTTCCTTGGATTGTATGGACATTTTGGATTATTTGGTATGGATTTTTTAACATTGGATTACTTTTGAAGAAGCGACAAAAATAAATGTTTTTGGGTGGGAAATCTGTTTAAATGTGTTGTATTGCTATGTTATATGTAACAGTTTGAAAGTAAATTATCAAAATTAATTTAATAAATGTGTTTGTAATTTATTTGATAATTTAATTACAATTTGTTACATGTAGTAATGGTAGGAAAATGTGTAATTATAAATGGCTAATGTTTGTATAGTTGTTATATATTTTATAGAATCGTTTTAGCTATCATTGAGATATATTCTAGTCCTCTGGTACTTGGATAGAGGGTAACTTGGCTTTGGAGTGTGTTATACATTTTTTTGGTTTGTTTAGCCAATATTGGTCCTATCAGGGTTACTGATTGCTCCATTTGGAGCTCTTGGTAACTCTGTTCTTTTTGAAGGGATTGAATTTGTTTGTAAAGAGTAGGTGTTCCTCTGCCTATGGTTGCTTGGAAGGCGTTGTGCCATCCCTCAACTGCGCTGTTTGTTTTTGCTTCCTTATTTAGGGTGCTAAGGGAGACATTCCACCAGGCTATTTGATATTTAGGTTGTCTTCTATGACCTGATCGGTGTAGCCTTCCTACCCATGTATCTTCGAAGTAGTCAAGCATAGGGCTTAATCTTTCTTCGTTTCTTTTATAGTAGGGGCTGTCTATTAATAGGTTACAGTGCTCTGCAACATCTGTTACAGGAACATATGCTAGAGAGATATGTTTTTTAATTTGATAAGCAAAGGTGCTATCTGTGTCGTATTGGACACTTTGGGCTCCATTAGGATGACGGGCGGACTTTGCCACAGTGGCGGGCACATCCTGTATTTTCAGCATTGTGGCGGGCGGTGCTCTCTGCACCGCCAGCCACAATGCTGAAAATGCACTTTAACATTGTCATATGCAAAGCGGCAGGCACCGCGCAGTGCCTGCCGCTTTGCAAATGACAATGAAGGGGGGTACCACAGGTACCCCCCACGTGCACCCCCCACCTGTACTTCACTCTGGGGGCCCCCAGAGGGAAGACCGCATGCCTTTCCGTGGCGGCATCGCCGCCGCGGAAAGGCACTGCACACCACTCATCTTAATATGTCTGGTGGTGTCTATTAGACACCGCCACCATATTATTCCTTTTCTGCCCCGGCCACAAGGCGACCGGGGCGGAAAAGTGGCGGGCGGTGTTTCTCTCCGTTGTGGTCCCCCCCGCCATCGTAATGTGGCGGGGGGAAAAGGGTGGCGGGCGGGCATTTCTGTCGGGCGGATCGCCACCGCCACCATGGCTGTGGCGATCCGCCCGACATCGTAATGGAGCCCTTAATGTAGATTTCTGTAGATGTCGCCTTATACATTGATTAAAATGATAATAGCAACCTTGTATTGCTGTGTGTGGGTATATTTTTAGGATACTGTTTATCATTGCTTTTTCGAAATCAATGATCATTTTTTGTGGGAAAGAGTCATTAGTTAGTTGTTTGACTTTGGTTAGGATTTCTTGGTAGGTAGATTGTTGTTTGTTTGGTAGGAGGGCATATAGGAATGCAATATTAGCATTTTGGAAATGACCATGGATAGTGTACAATTGGTAAAAAGCTTTAGGACAAGTACCATCCATCATCCAAGTTTGGCATTGGTTTAGTTTAGTCATGTTGTCTGTAGTGGCAAACAGTATTATTCTTTTATCTTTTGAGTTGTTGTCATATAGTATAAATGGCTCATTATTATGAGTTACACAGAGTTCAAGGGGAAATTGCACTTCTTCAAAAGTTTTAGGTGTGGGAGGAATAGTTGCTGTAGCTCTTTTTTGTCTAGCTATGGTTCTTTTAAGGGAATCTATACTTGGTAGTTGGCTAGAGACATGTTGGGGTAGAGCACTTAATTGCTGTTTTAGAATAGTAGTTGTTGGTATATCACTAGTAGTGTTAGCTTCTTTAAGGGAATCAAGCACTTCTCTAATCTCTATTTCTGTAACATTGGCTGGGTGGTTATGTTCCTTAGTATAAGTTACAGTAGTTTCCTGAGTTATAGCTCTCCCATAACATTTGTTAGAATAGTATTTAGTGCATTTCCCAAAAACGTTCATATCTTTCTGTTTCTCTTGAGTGTATACATATCCCATGTAACATAGAAGCATTTTGCCTTTTTGAGAATACACAAATTTTGCTCCTTCAGTCATATTTGCTTTTTGGTGCTAGGAGAAATTAAACATTACATTATTAGAAAAGTTTTTAAATAATGTATTTAGTATTATAATAACATTGATTTGCACGTTAATTATTTACCAGTTTATTTCTTTGTTGAATTCACTTGTTGGTTTTCTTCGAATTTTTCTTTTTGCTGTATTTCTTCTGTACCTGTTAAGGAGAAGAAGATGTGTTACAAAAATGTATATTTCTTAATGTTTCTTTTGTTTTGCTCTGCTACCTAGTTTGTCCTTAGTTTTCTATTTAATAAGGTTTTTAGTAATTTTTTAGATTAGATACCTACTTTTTATATTTTTTCTCTTTGAAGTGTTGATGTTGTGCAGTTTTTCAATGATTTCTTTTTATCTGTAGAAAATAGAGTAGGAATAAAAGAGATGTTTCAGTTATTTGTTTTCTAAATACCGGTTTGAAGTTTTAGATTTACGTTTTATAAAGATATAAAGGTGGTAGTACTTACTTTAGATAGGTGTAGCTGCTATTTGGTAGAAGGAAATCCGTTTTCTTTCAGCAAAGTGGCAGAGTTTCTCCTTCCTTTTTTTTGGTGTTTTAGATTGCGATTTTAGCAGGTGTAATTTTTCTTTTTATAGGGTGTGTTAAATTGTTTCTGAAAGTTTATTGGTTATCCACTTTGATACCTTGTTCTTATTGGTTTATTTGAATTTTTTTACTTGTTTTGGTAATTGTTTTCCTTAAATGGGGGACGCCAATTAATGTTTTTTTTATGGGGAAAGCAATTTTTTTCAATGTTTAATGGCATTTTTTTATATTTAAAGAGAAAGAATATTTATTATGTGTATTAAGCAATGTTTAATTATTTGCAATGTTGTATATGTATTCTAAAATGTACATTAGATGTGAATGTTTTTTTTAATTTTAGAAATTTTTATTGTATGTAGTATTCTTTTTAAAAAATACATTATGAATATTTGTGATGTGTATAATATGTTTTTTTAATTAGAAAGCGCAATTTTGTATGTATTTTGTAAAGTCGATTATATTTAATTTTCGATATTATAGTATTCTATATAGTGATTGTCGATATTTTGACGGTGTTTTATGTTAAGGATTGCTGGTCGATGTTTTTTACATGCAATAATATAGATGGTCGATAATGTTGTAGTCGATATTTTTTTAATCAATATTGTTGTTTCGATATATTTGTTATTTCTTGTTTAAGTATTGGGAGTCGATATTTTTGTAGTCGATAATTTGTCATCGATATTTTGTCTAGTCAATATTCGGTCTGTCGAGGTTATGTCAGTGATTCGCGTGGGCTTGTTGCAGAATTGGGTTGGATTCAAGTCGAATAGGGATATCTTGAAAGTGTTCACTAATGGATCATTTCAATGTTCCAATGCAAGTCCACAAGGAAGATATGGATGTGAGATTGGTCGGCGTTCATAAAAATGGATTCCATCATTTGTTAAATGAACACGTGGTTATCTACAGGGGGTGGTAAATAGTGTGGAATGTACACATTATTTTGACATTGTTCCAGATTTCGAGTTCCAGTTGTTCGTATGATGACATCGGAGCCGAGTGAATCTGTCTCAAGCAGAGACTAGCTCAATGGATGCAAGCAACTCCACCGCCAGTATTAACTAGGGGTGGGCGGAAGTCGCGTAAGGGACTTTCGCGGAGAGGCATGGAAATCTAACCAATTTCCGTGCCTCTCTGCAAATTTCAGTTATGTGAAGCCCGCCACCCGCCCGCCTCCCGCCCACATTATTAAACTGATTAAAGCCTAAAATAAGATTTAAAACACTTACGTTATCCCGGGGTCATCTTCTTGGTCTATCGCGCCTTGTTCTTGAAACTGCGCATGCGCGGGAGCCTGCACATGCGCATTCCTCACTAGGAATGGGCATGCGCAGGCTCCCGCGCATGCGCAGTTTCAAGAAGAAGGCGCGATAGACCAGGAAGAGATGACCCCCCGATAAGGTAAGTGTTTTAAATCTTATTTTAGGCTTTAATCTGTTTAATATTGCGGGCGGGAGGCGGGCAGGAGGCGGGCGGGTGGCGGGCCGGTGGGCAACTTCCGTCCTGTCCCCGAGTGTGCGGAAATTTGCCCATTTTTTCCGCCTTCTTTACAGAAGGCAGAAGGGGCAAATCTCTGCCCATTCCGTGGGCGGAACGGAAATGTCCGCCAACCCCTAATATTAACTAGCCTGTCCAATTTAAATATGTTGTAGTCTAGGGGAACTAGAATGTCCAGGATTGGTGTCGAAGTTTCCTTGAGCCAAGTTTCCATTAGAATCAGGAGGTCTAGATCATGTGAGAAGATCGTGTCTGCAATATCAGCTGTGTGTCTTGCTGCCGATCTGCAATTAGATAGCATTGATTAGATGTGAGAATTGGTGACTAGGCATTCGAGGTGTGAGGTTTAAGTAAGTTTTCCAAGTTCTTAGATCTGAGGTGGACACTGGGTTCTCTAAAAGGATTGGAAATAATAGTTTGTTTTTTGAAAGTAGAGGGAGCAGAGGCAGAATGGGCTGAATTGTAGGATTGTAGAAGGGACTGAATGCCTGTATCTGTCAAGTGATCAGTGACCCTATCGGGTCTGGAGTGATTGTCAGCATAAGGTTGAGATTTCCCGTGAGAATTCCCTAGGTTTTCCCTTGCTAAGATTTTCCTTTGGAAGTAATTGAGCGTAGAGGAGAGGTTCTGATGATTGGCCCCCGAAGTCAAATAGAGATCCCCCAGTTTCTCTATTTTTAGAAATATGTGCATTAAGATCTGTATGCTTTTTGTCACTAGTTTGAGATCATACTTGATGTCATGCAGCTTATCTTCACTGAATGGAGGGTTTATCGTGTTTAAGGTAGGTATGGTGGTAGGTTGAGAAAGAGATACATCGGAAGGAAAAGAGGAAGAGATAATCGGGAGGTCCTCTCAGGAGAGTGAGGATAAAATGGGGGTGTTGACCTGCAATAGATTTATCATGGACCTTGAATTTGGGATCGGAGAGTAGAGATGGGTAGAAAAAGGTGTTGAAATGCTACCTGTCCTAGATGACTTGGGTTGTGACTCTGAAGAGACCTGTGGCATGTAGGGAGAATTGCCGGCGAGGGCTTTGACTGTGGGTGTTTCTATATAGGAAGGAGAGGGGAATTTGCAGGAGGACAATTTTATATTAGAATGAGGAGGGGAAAGCATCCCTAAAGTTCACTAGATTCCTGTTAGTGCAAACTATAGAGTGGTGTTTCCCAGTCAGATATTTAGAGGGTGCAGGGCGGTTCAGTGAGTTGTGAAATGAGCATACATTAGGGGCTGAATGCGGGCTAGGATTGACCTCTGATTACCCTATTACCTCTTATGAAGATCTATTGGAGTACCTCATGATTTGTAAGTGGTTATTGAGTTTCAATAGGCACAAACTCTATGTTATTGTGAATTATAATACTGAGGTATGAATTTATAGTGTGGTGGGTAATCTGTGCCTGTGCCCTCAAAAATTTATAATGCTTCCGCTGGATCAGCAAGTTGGGGGTGGACCCACAAGGGAGGAATTCTTCAAGGTGCAGGAAGAGTGCCAAACTCTAGAGAGCTTGAGGTGGCAAGCTGAGGCCCAGACATCAGGCGATACCTTTAGCTATTGTGAGAACGACTTCCAATACAGTGAGCCTAAACTTCCTGGACCTGGGGAAGCCCATGAGCTGGTGGTCCCTCAGTGTTACAGGGCTGTCTTATTGGCAGTTGCTCTAAACATACCCCCGGCAGAACATATGTGGCAGAACAAGACCTTTGCCAGGCAGGTCTCCCAATTCTATTGGTCCCAGATTAAGACAGCCTCAGGCACATTCTGCAGATCTTGTCCCACCTGATAAGCAGGGAAAACGATGAAGGCTCCTCTGGTTACCTTGCCTGTCATTGGACACTCCCTTTGAATTGGTGAGCATCAACATTGTTTGTCCAATGGATCCCAGAACAACCTTAGACAACAGGTTCATAATGGTCTTGGTCAACCATTCAACATGGTACCCATAGGCCATTGCTCAGGGATGGCAGCTGCAGTGGCTAGGGCCCTGTTGGGGATTTCTACCTGCATAGGGTTCTCCAAGGAAGTGTTGTGTGACAGAGAGACTAACCTCATGTTAGCGCACATGAAGTCCATGTGGGATGAGTGTGAGGTAACCTACTAGTTCTCCATATCCTACCACCATCAAATGGGCTTGTTGAGAGAATAGACAGGACTAAGCATGGGCGAATTTTGCGAATCTGGCGTTCGCGAATTTAGCGAATTTGCGAACTCGCAATCCGCAAAATCCGCGAATTCCCGCGAATTTGCGGATTTTTTTTGTTGTGTTCGCAAGTGTTTCTGCCAGTTCGCGAGGATTTGGTACTAGTTCGCAATTGCGAACTTACTTGTCGGCTCGCAACGGTCACAACTATGTTGTTTCTACATCTGGTTCATCATCACAGCCTTCCAGCACCCTCTGTTTCACCACTGCCACCCTCTCTTTGACCCATGCCACCCTCTGTTACATCAATGCCACCCTCTGGTTCATCATCACTGTAGAAGATGGGGGGGAAAAGCAAGCACACCTGCCCTGCTTCAACTGACATGAATTAATTTGGGGTTAGTTTATTAACAACACCTGCCCTGCCCCAACTGACAATAATGAATTAGGGGCTAATTAATGTGTCACTGAATTTGAAGTTCCAGCCTGGCACCTGCTTGTCTGCTCCCTTAGCTGTAAATCAGGACCTTTGTGGCATACAGTTAAGGTCAGAGCAGGTTCACACAATAGTTGCAAGCAGGCAACCGAATTCTGGAGGGCCCCCTCAGGAAGCACAACAGGGAATCGTTACAAATCATGAGATTGACCTTTTGCACCTGCTCATTTGTTTTGCTTTTGCAAAAATCGTTTTTCGGTAATTTCGCGCTATTTGCGAGGCTCGGCGTCGTGCGAAACCGACCGCGGAAGCCGCCAATTCGTGCGAATGAGCTTTATATTTTTTTGCGGCGTGTTATTTCGCGAGTTTTTTTGCAGTATTCGCGAGCCGCTTGCAGCGCAACACGCGAATTTACCCCAAGGTCGAGTACGGGCGCGGCCATTTTGTTTGCGTGACGTATTTCCGTTTCCGCCCGCTATGTATAATCTCGCGAAGTAAGCGCATTGCGAGTACAAGTTCGCACGAGATCGCGAGGAAAATCGCGTGCGAACTTACTTTCACGCTCGTGAACGGGCGGCCATCTTGTTTTTCATTCATTTCCTGTGTCTGGGCATGGTGTTTATCCTCTTGCTATCTTTGCCATCCTTTGCTTGTTTTCAGTTTTTTTTTAACGATTTTGCTTCTTATCTATCCCTCTCTTTTCCTAGCTGCATATTTTTGTCTTTTCTGCTATTTTTGTTTACTTTTAAACTACTTTTTTAAACTCTTTTCTTTTCTTCTTCCCTATCCTATTCTTTCTTAATTTTCTACTTCCTACCTTACCTGCCCAGACCATGGTGAAGCCAGGCGCCGTGAAGCTGCCCAGGCACTTGAGGGCCGCAGCGGCGGCGGGGAGGAGGAGTCCTGGACCCCGTGCCAGGACAGCATGCGGGCGATTGAGGGGGGAGCAGGTGACGCGACGGGAGATCTTCAGCCCGGAGGAAGTGGGCGCGCTGGTCTACTTCGTCCAGCGCCGCCTGCCCAGGACCATCGCGGGAGGCGGCAGGATCGCGGCCGGCTACAACATCCGGGAGCGCCGGAAGCGGTGGCAGAAGGTGTGCTGGGCCATGTCCCAACTCTCCGGGGTCCAGCGCACCTACAGCTAGGCCACCCACCGCTGGACGGACCTCCTGGACCGGGAGCGTGACCTGCTGGACCAGCTCGGCTTGGAGATCCCCAGGCTTGGTGAGTAGTAGTAGCTATTTCATCACTCACTACTATGTTTTCTCCTGCTCTGTGTTGTTGTATTGCAAATATTTGTTTTTTACATGGAGCAAGCCAATAATGCTGCTGACGATTACATTGTAGTTAAATTATATTTCAAAATCTTCTGTGCATTTCAGGTGCACTGCTCTCCTTCTCAGTGGCGTTGCTACTATGCTTATTTGTTTTCTATTTTGTGGTCTCATTGGCCTGAGTAACTATTATGTATGAGTGTACTTTACAGAACTGCGTAATGCTAGACACTAGGGGGCAGATTACATTTACAAGCCCCTTGCGCCACGTTTACGTTGCCTTGCGTGACGCAACAGCAGCGTAAACGTGGCGCATTCCTGCGAGTCATTTACAGCGTGACACATCTAGGGAGATGCGTCACGTTATAAAGCCATGGGCCTGCGCCACAATGGGTGCGTTCCTAGTACGCAGGGTGGGCGGTCCGGCGGCTGTGCGCATCGCAAAAGTGCCTGCGTGAAATCTACAAGATTTAACGCAGGCACTTCTGCGACGCTGCTACGTCAATTCAATTCCTTATGCCTGTTTGAAGCAGGCGTAAGGACTGACACAGCATGTTAAGTATTGGGTGGCCCTGAGCATTACTGGAGTTGCATTGCGTTGGCGACGTGACTCCAGCGATGCTCCGCTCTTACGTGACGAGATGCGTCACGCAAGTGCCTACCCTTGCGCCAGGGCGCGCCGCATTGTAAATGAGGCGCATCTGCCGTGTCGCAAGGGTAGTTTTGCGTGACGCATTTGATCTGGCACATCTCTGGAGATGCGCCAGAACGCGTAAGTAAGTATTCCCCTAAGGGGCAGAATTGCAATTACCGTCGCATCCCTGCAAAGTAGCAGGGATGCGCCAGTAATTGTGCGGCCCGCTACCACCACCAAACATGGTGCGCCGTATTTGCAATGCGGCGCACCATGGGCCCAAAACGTCAGCGAAGCTTTACTGCTGGAGTTGCGTCGCAACGATGGCGCAGCTCCAGCAATGCTCTGGGGTACCCTATCTCCCCAATGCTGGGTCAAGCCGTACGTCTGCTTCAAGCAGGTGCAGGGTTTGTGTGACGCATCATTGTCCTAAAGGTGACTGATTGAAATTTTGTAGATTTCCCTCAGCCACTTTTAGGATGTGTTCCAGCGCAGGAATGCCCTCCCTTGCGCCGGAACGCCCCCTGATGGCGCAGGGGTTTATAACGGGATGCATCTCCCAAATGCGTCACATTGTTATAATATTATACGCCGCACCATGGCGCCTCTTTTGTTTAGCTGCTGCGTCACAAAAGTCACGCAAAAGATCCGCAAGGGGCTTAAATCTGCCCCTTCCTTTGTACCCCTGACAATAAGAAAAATAGTGGCGGTGGATTGATAGTTTGACTATTTAAATGACTGGTTATGTAGCAGGCAACTGTTAGTGTTGTCACTGATCTGACTGAAATCACAATGGAGTTTGTCTGTCACTTTGCGTCTTGCCTTACGGACTGCTACGTGCCAGTCCTAGGTGAACCTTTCAGTACTTTGTTTAGTGAGTTACGTGACTTTCGAAGTCGCAGGTCCGCAAATGAAAACTAACCCTAATCAATATAATTTCGCTGAAATATTTTGTTATTGTTGTTTTGAAATGTTTGATTTGGTTGACATTGACAAGCAACAATCATCCATGTTTTCTGTTCTTTCTTTCATGTTGTACGTCAGCTCCCCCCAGGGGCGAGGGGACACAGGAGCAGCAGGCGGCGGATGCTGTTGAACAGGGCCTGGATCGGGCAGGCGAGGGCTCCTTTGCTGGCCCCAGTAAGTTTTCATTTTAGACTAGTATCTATTTTTCCTAGCGTTCCTCATTTGATTTTTTCAAAATCGTCTTTGATCTTCTTGTAGACTGTATCTAAATTCTTATCCTGCCTCTACTGTGACTCCCTGTGGTATTACTAGATTATTCTTATTAGTCTGTCTGTGTAGCTAACTAAGATTGCACGGTTGGCGAAACTCCCATTCTAGTCAGCAATAGCTCTATCAACTAAGTGCAGTCCTCTGGGATTGTCCATGATGTCTTTTGAAGTGTTCTATCTGCTTTGAAAATTCCCAACTATAAAATGTGAATGACCACCAAGAAAGAATAAGATACTACTTTTTGGTTTGGATAGGAGGACAATCCATACCACTACCGTTGCGGGGACAATTCTTCTGCAGAAACAGAACTATGGACAATAAATAGTGCATTGCTTATCAATTATAATAGGCGCTGTTAGAGTTTCCATATACCTCTGTGATAACAGACTTTGAACCCCCAATGTCCTTACTGACTGACTACATAGTGTGGCACAGTCATTTACCTCCTGAATTCATCGATGATTGATCCCCAATGATGATTATCCAACGTAGCTCAAGAGTACGGACTCGGAGTCAGAGTCAAGAAGTGTCAGAGGCACGGACTCATGCTTGCAAAAATTGCAAAACCTTTCGCTCAGTCACTCTAGTCTGGACCAAAAAACACAGAGTTTATTTAAGTTTAAAAGCTTTATTAAAAGTAAACACATTTATTAAAATGAAGTCATAATAAAAAAACTAAACGTTTAACTGAGAATGGAAAAGTGGTAGTGCTGACGATTAATTGAAGACATTTCTTGTGGTCGAGCCGAGCTCTCGCCTGGTTTCAACTTGATCTTGTTGTTAGAAGTCCATCTTCTGTCTGTGTGGAGAAAAATGGTGCGTGTTAAAAAGCCAGCCTTCATCAGTTGTGCCAAAAAGTGCAGCAAGACAACACCCTTCCCTGGAAAAAGGGACATTTTTTTTTACTTTAGAGTAGACAGTCACAAATTACATTGTTTTCACATGTCTTCATTCCTAGACCAAATACTAGTGAGTGGTTTATTCTAACATTCTTAAATGTACTTTGTAGGTGGAACATCTGGTGGCGGGGCCAGCGCGGAGGTGGTGGTGCTCGACACGGAGGCGGAGGGCAATTCTTCAGGGGAGGAGGTGGCAGCTCCAGTGCCGGCTGTGAGAGTTGAGACGGTGGTGGTGGCGGGCAGAAGTAAGCTCTTATATATTCCTTACCTATTGAGATTGAAGACGTGGCTGGGAAGGAAAGAATATGAGATGCATGGCTGGGTGAATGATGAAGCAATGATTGGTGGAAGGACAACAGCCTGGGTGGGTGACACAGAAACTGTATGTGTCCATAATATACCTGGATCATGCTACTATCTGACTCTTAGATAGCATATGTGTATCTAGAGCCGGGCCACAAAGAGGTGAAATAGAACAAAGCCTCTGCTCTGTGGGGCCGGGCAAGCAGTGATTGTCAGGGTGGAGATGCAGGGGCGCTACAACAAACAAAGCCTCGATAATATGTTAATAGTCTTTTAAAGACCTGTTAAGTACTTTGGTGTGGCTGTCTGTGTGTGCGCGTTGAGGAAGCTGTCTCAGCCCGGGCTGAAGGCTGACACAGACAGACACACACACAGTGAGATGACAGAGGGGGAGGGAGAGGGAGGGCAGGAGGGAGAGAGAGATGGAGAGGGAGGGCAGGAGGGAGAGCAAGAGGGAGAGAGATGTATATAAATGCTGGGTCTGGTGGCTCAGTGGATGACAGCATCTGCTGCAGGGACCTGTGTGCAACCTCATGGTCACAAGTTTTTGTTTTGCTTTAGCTCCGCCCCCTCTGACTCCGCCCCCACCAGTGCGGCCCTCGGCCACAAACTACACTGTAAATTTAGCCCCTGAGAGAAAGTTTGTGAGTACCCATGATCTAGAGAGAGTAGACGGTCAGTGGATGAACTAAGTGTAACTTTGAAGAGCATGTAACACTGCACCGCACGTCCGTTCCAGTGTAGGAAAGGCAAGAAAAAGTAGTTGTAATTTTGTCCAAATACTACCATCAATAGTAGCAGTAGTTTGTATTGCAAGCAGAGCATAGATCCGGTTATTACGGTGGCCACTCCCTACCTCTCTCAATAGGTTTAGTAGTACTCAGTCATTCATGTGTGGATGTATCACTGGTCACTCAATAAAAAGCAAAGCACCTAAAGTCATCCCATATGTAAGCAAAAACATCCCATGTGAAGTGATAGATAATCAGATTATTTATCTTCTTCATTTTCCATTTCTAGTACTCATTTGCACTGTAGGGTGAAAGTTAAATTAATTAAGCAGTAGCCCTTGTAACAGAGTATTCTCAGTGCCACCCGTAATGGAAAAGTTAGAGCTTCCCCACCTGCATGTACTGGACCGGTACAGTAACGCAAGTCTAGGTCACTCATCATGGCGTGCGTCTCTTTTTCTCGGGTGCAAGTTCAGTGCGCTGGCATTATGCCGGCTTGCAGAAGATAACGTACCAATTTTCCTAAACAAGAGACAAGAAGAAGAATAAGACTGGTGTACTTTCATAGTCGACTCCAATGGAAGTCCATAGTGCTCGTAGAATTTGTTCCGTAAACTCCCACTAATGTTAGAGCAAGGATGAAGAAGTGGGAGGTTAGATAGATACTGGCCTCAATAGTTATGTAATGCGCTTGCAAGTTGCTAGTTGTACTGCAACACTAATTTCTACTGAATGATTGAGTAAATCTTAAAGAGCATTGGTTACAGACTATGTCTTTCTTTCTTCATATAGATGCTCCTTCCAAACCAACAAGGAGGAAGGAGCTGGCTAGAGCGGCCCGGCAATGGAGGATCGATGCCACTGTTGCAGAATATCGGCGGCTGGTGGCCCTGGAGGACGACGAAAGTGCGCAGTCGACCACGACAACAACGTCAGCTGCATCGGCCTCCGTGCCCCCACGGGCTGCCACCCAGCACAGTGCTCCAGCCAGACTGAGCCGGGCTGCCAAAGCCAAACGCCGACGCCGAGCAGCAAGGACAACAGCTGCCTCTCACTGCCATTGCAACTGCAAGGCACGCCTGCGCCGCAGTACCCTGAGGGTGTCCCGCCTTCAGCAGGAGCTCCACCACTTTAGCAACGTGTTGGAGGGGCTCCGTTTAGAGCACGCCTTGCTCCGCGAGGAGTATGATGCCCTGGCCCAAAAAGTAAACAGCATCCACCCATAGTGTCCCTTGCCCCTTTTTTAGAGACTTTTGGGGGGTTGGAATTGGGAGTTGGGTTTGGGACTTTTAAAGGACAACCGTTGGGGTTAGGGAGGGTCTTGCAGGAGATTATTTTGTTAGGGCTATAAAAATATACTTTTTGAAACTTTATCTGACGATACCTGTTTTTACTGCTTGCCTGGTGGGTGGGGGTTTAACAGTAACTTTGTTTTCCTGAAAGTTTAGTTCCATTTTCTTCCTTTAAGTGTAAATGCCCAAACAAGAGTCCTAGGACTTTAGTAGTACTACCGTCAGTCTCTCGTCTCTCCTAATACTCCATTATACTCCCTCCCACCAAACGCTTATCTTACCTGTAATTTGTGTTTCAAAGTAGGGCTAGGCACAGGGCTGGCTCCACGGGAAATGGCGATTAAGGTTGGCAATCCTGGGCGGATGAAATTTCCTCATAGCGGTGGTACTAGTGGTGTGACACAGTGGCAGTTGCATGCCTATGAAAAAAAAGAAAATGAAATCTGGTTTGTCCTCCTGAGCAATACAACGGTACAATAGAGAATATAGCAGGTGATAGTACACTAGAACAGTGCCACATTGTAGCCTAACAAATGGTAAAGTATAACTACTAATTCGGTTGAAGTTCTTTGACATTAGCCATGGGTCTTTGTCAAGCAGAGTAAGAAGATATCCTCGGATTTCTTCACCAGGCTGTTGCTATCACCTTATCCTCCCCAGCAAGTGTGTGGATTTATTGCTGTAATTTAGTCACACATCAATCAAAACCACACAGCCCGGGGGAAGAGGGTTAGGGTTTGAAAAATGGATGGGTACGGGGGGTTTTGGGAAAGGTTTTGGGAGATAAGAAAAAATAGCACAGCATGGACAAACAATTGTGAATATAAACAAATCTTTGGGTACAAACCTATCCATCAATCTTTGAAAGTGCATGCTCTACTGCATGCATGTCAGTGAAAAGTAAGTAGTACTTTTGACAACTGTGGAAGAAAGAATACGACAGTACAGGGCGTGTGTGGAATTATTGATAACTATATTCAACATAAGGTCTCTGTTGCCAGATACCTGAGAGCCTTGCTGGTCACTATAAATCCATTCACAACACTCAATGGGGTTGGTCTGGAAGGTATAGTAGATAGAAAAGGAGAAATTGCTCTTTTTCTAGGTGTCCCCTCACTCACCAGGGTTGCCCCTTGGTGACATGCTTCATCATTGGGGCCATCCCAGTCCTCTACGGGCTGGGGCGTGCTGCGACTTGCGAATTACATAGGAGCACTTACAAATGACTATGTGTGGTGCAGATGTGATAGTGGAGTGGACTAAGTGGTGTGTTAAGGGATCAATTTAGAAGCAGAGAGAGATCCAAGAAATGCAGTCACAGTCATAGAAAAAAACAATGGATACTGTATCTGTATGTTGTTGTAGTTGTCCTATTGAATTTGGTAAGTAAGTTGCATGCAGAAAAAAATTCCTCTTATTAGCGGCACTCCTCCATTCCATCTGACGCTTCGTCCGTCAATGTTGGTGACCAGAAGACACCCTGTCCACTGCCTGCCTGGCGGATGCTGAATTGCGGCTCGCTAATGTGAAGCCTGACTCCATCCTTTTTTCCCCATTGCACAGACTGAAACCCGGCCTGTAATTATTCAACGAAAAACAGGAAGTGATATAATATTACAACACCACTGATAAATAAATATAAGGTATGTAGGCTGTGGAGTGCAAAAAGTCACACTTTGATTTTCCTAGTAGACAGTACAATATTTTTGAAAGTGCGTACTCTGTCTCAGTCACCTTTTGAAGGATAAATAAGTATGGGCAAATTAATGTAGCGGATCTTTCCCCTCAAGCTAGGTGTACTGTAAACTGTGTTTTAGAACAAAATTAGATCTTCCCAGCAGTGCTCCCACCCAGACCCTTACTAAAGCCAGTCGCAAAAATGTAGAAGACCCCCAATCAAATCTCAAAAAACGAGGCCTAGCAGAAAACTGGTGACAAAACGTACTTTGAAAGTAAAAGTAGGCCCAAATACCCCCTTACCCACCGTGGATTGTATTCAAACCACTTGCAAGCAACCAAGCAAAAGTATCCATAGCCAGCATCGCTCCAAGATTTGAAAACCCCCCCACCCAAACACATGCAATAGAAATACTGCTAACCCTAACGAACCCTAAGTTAAGAATAGTGGCAAAGGCTTTCTTTAACTATGCCAAATCCCCCCTTTCCCACCATGGATTTTCTTCAAATGACTTGCAACCAAAATTACACATTCTCACGAGTGTTCTAAGACCCCAGAACTCAGTTGCAAAAATCTAGAACACCCCGAAACACATGCAATCCTGCTGCTAGGGCTAACCCTAACAAACCCTAAGTTACAAAAAGTGTCAAAAGGCTTTTCCGCGTGGATTTTGTCCCAACCACTTCTACCCGGTATTAGACCTTCCTAGGAATGCCCCAAGACCCGCCAACCCACCCGCCAAAAAGCATAACACCCTCAAACAGGCCAAAAGCAAAATCTCATACTTACAATATTTCTCGGCCATCGGTCCAAACGCACTGTGTAGCTAGGCCATAACTCCGGTTTACCACCACGGATTTCTTGAAAAGCAAATGAAATCAAGAGTAGAGTGTCCCAGCAGTGCTCCCAGACCCCGAAACCCACCCACAAACAGCCGGAACCCCCCCAAAGAGCACCTCAAAGGCAAGCAAGTCAGCAAAAACACCAAAGAATTTCCGCCTCGGATTTGGTCCAAACCACTTTTATCCGGTATTAGAGCTTCCCAGCAATGGCCCCAGAGCCGTCAACCCAGGAGAAAACGAGTGGAAGACCCCCAAACAGCCAAAGAGCAAAAGTACAAAAATGGGGACTTAGTCATTTTTTTTCCAATTTCCCAAATCACTCCGTGCCCGCTCTGCAGCTAGGCCCTAACTCCCCTCTGCCACCATGGATTTGCTTCAAACCTCTTGCAAAGTAAAGTATCCATAGCCAGCAGTGCTCCCAGACCCCGAAACCCACCCACAAACACCAGGAAGCCCCCCAAACAGGCCCCCGAAAACGCTACATTGAGCAAAATGTCAGAAATAGCAAAAATAAAATCAGCGTGGATTTTGTCTAAGCATGGGCGGAAAATCCGTTACGCTCACGGATTTTGCGGATTTTCGGTAAATTCGCAATCCGCGAGATTCGCGAATTTCCCGCAAAATCCGCAAATCCGCGAGCAGCGGATTTCATGGCTTGCTCGCACTGTTCGCGTGAGTTTGCGGCTTCCCAGTTCAACTTCGCGCCCCGCGAATAAGCGCTAAATTGCAGAAATACGATCTTAGCAAAACTGAAACTACTTACCAGGTTCAAAAGTTCAAGCTCATCATTAGTAGCCATTTCCTGTAGTGCTTCCTGAGGGGCCCCTCCAGAGTTCAGTTGCCTACTTGCAACTATTATGTGACCCTGCTCTGACCCTCAGAATAGTTACACAAAGGTCCTGAATTACAGCTAAGGCAGACAAGCAGGAGCCAGGCTGGAAGTTCAAATCCAGTGACACATTAATCAGCCCCTAATTCATTATTGTCAGTTGGGGCAGGGCAGGTGTTGTAACTAATTTTGCAACAATGAAAGCACTTAGCAAGTGCAAAAGATCACTAATCAGGAAGCACTAAGGAAGCAGGTGCCAGCTAAAAAAATATTCTGTGACACATTAATCAGCCCCAAATTAATTCAGGTCACTTGAGGCAGGGAAGGTGTGCTTTGCTTTGCCACAATAATGTACACTGGACAACCAGAGGGTGCTGTGATGAAACAGAGGGTGGCATGGGTGGGCCAGAGGGTGGCATGAGTAGTCAGAGAGTGGCAGTGGTGACAGAGAGTGGCAGTGATGAAGAAGAGTGTCCCAAACAGGCTGGACACGTAGAAACAACAAGTTCGCAAAACTTGCGACCCGACAGGTAAGTTCGCGTTTGCGAAATTGTACAAAACCCTCGCGAACTGGCAGAAACCCGCGCGAACACACCAAAAAAAAATCCGCAAATTCGCGAGAATTCGCGGATTTTGCGGATTGCGAGTTCGCAAATCTGCAAAATTCGCGAACGCGAGATTCGCAAAATTCGCCCATGCTTATTTTTGTCCCAACCACTTCTATCCGGTATTAGACCTTCCCAGGAATGCCCCAAGACCCGCCAACCCACCCGCCAAAAAGCATAACACCCCCAAACAGGCCAAAAGCAAAATCTCATGCTTACAATATTTCTCGGCCTTCGGTCCAAAAGCGCTGTGTAGCTAGGCCATATGTCCGGTTTACCACCACGGATTTCCTGAAAAGCAAATGCAATCAAGATTAGAGTGTCCCAGCAGTGCTCCCAGACCCCGAAACCCACCCACAAACACCAGGAAGCCCCCCAAACAGGCCCCCGAAAACGGTACATTGAGCAAAATGCCAGAAATAGCAACAACAAAAAATCAGCGTGGATTTTGTCCCAACCACTTCTTTTTTTTTAATTTCAAAAGTTTTTATTGGAAATTTCAGGGTTTGTAACATAAAAAAGAAGAAAAAAAAAATCAGAAGTAGCAAGGTGCATAAAACCAATACATGTGATTATACATCATTCAAAAGAGGATAAGACGTGAATTTAGCAGGGAAAGGCATTAAGTCCCATGATGGTCTACATGTTGTTCGGGACGGTCACGAAGGTAATGTGGTAATCAGCCATGAAGCCTTTCAATGCAGGGCTCCTGACAGTATAGATATCGCAAAGAGGTTGAAGAGGATCGAAGTAGGTAGGAGGAAGAAGAAAAGAATAGAAAGAGAGAGCAAAGGATAGAGGTAAGAGGTAAGAGGTAAGATACGAGATGTGACATGTAATATGTTAGATGATATATGGGACACCACGATGCGGCATAGCAGTTCAGGCTTCGGATGATCACGGGGGTTTATGGGTTTTGAAGTAGATATCCAGTGAGTTCCAAAGTTTCCTTTGTGAGGGTCGCCCTGATGTGTTTTGTAGAGAAATGTTATCTGCCACTTTTATCCGGTATTAGACCTTCCCAGGAATGCCCCAAGACCCGCCAAACCACCCGCCAAAAAGCATAACACCCCCAAACAGGCCAAAAGCAAAATCTCATACTTACAATGTTTCTCGGCCTTCGGTCCAAACGCGCTGTGTAGCTAGGCCATAACTCCGGTTTACCACCACAGATTTCCTGAAAAGCAAATGCAATCAAGATTAGAGTGTCCCAGCAGTGCTCCCAGACCCCGAAACCCACCCACAAACACCAGGAAGCCCCCCAAACAGGCCCCCAAAAACGCTACATTGAGCAAAATGTCAGAAATAGCAACAAAAAAAATCAGCGTGGATTTTGTCCCAACCACTTCTATCCGGTATTAGACCTTCCCAGGAATGCCCCAAGACCCGCCAAGCCACCCGCCAAAAAACATAACACCCCCAAACAGGCCAAAAGCAAAATCTCATACTTACAATATTTCTCGGCCTTCGGTCCAAACGCGCCGTGTGGCTAGGCCATAACTCCGGTTTACCACCACGGATTTCCTGAAAAGCAAATGCATTCAAGATTAGAGTGTCCCACCAGTGCTCCCAGACCCCGAAACTCACCCACAAACAGCCGGAACCCCCCCAAAGAGCACCTCAAAGGCAAGCAAGTCAGCAAAAACACCAAAAAATTTCCGCCTCGGATTTGGTCCAAACCACTTTTATCCGGTATTAGAGCTTCCCAGCATTGGCCCCAGAGCCGTCAACTCACCCGCAAAGAGGTAGAACAACACCCCCACAAGTGCTGAGTCTTTCTTCATTGGGTGTAAACCAGCCCTCTGCTTTGATGGAAATAGAAGTCTGGAGGAGGAGGATAGAGGAGCATGTTCTTCTGAACTTGTGAACCTGAGGAATGCAGACTGCGGCACCTTCAAATCAATAAGCAAACAAGTGAAGACAGTTCTGTTGATGGGCTTGTTTTTGTGATTAGGTGATTAAAGTTTGAATTATATTAACTGTGCACAACAAAGAAAGACAGACACACAGGAATAAAAGTGAATAAGGACGAAAAAGAAAGTTATTGATTCATTGTCTCATTTTCAGGGCTCGGTGTCACGGTCCACGAATAAGAATAAGGCTTCGTCATCATATTCTGCGAATTCAGGCAGGGTCAGCTCAGTGTCACCTGACAGAGAAGAAATTCCCTCATCTATGTTGCTGTCCACCTCGTCTTCATCCGGCGTGCTTTATCGTACTCTGTAATCTGGTGGTATGAGGTGCTGATTCGTCTTGATCATTGTTAACCTCTCCAAATTTTTGGGCGAGAGGCGGCTCCGTTTGGAAGTTACAATGCCACCAGCAGCACTGAAAACACGTTCAGAAGACACGCTTGCGAGTGGGCAAGACAAGTAGTTTAAAGCCAGGTTGGAGAGCTGTGGCCACAATTCTTTTTTCCCATGCCAATACGCCAATGGGTCAGCATTAACATAGACCTCTGTTGAGTCATTCAGATAGTCCTTCACCATCGACTCAAGGTGCTCCTCCAAGGTTCCTCCACTTTGCTTAGCTGTTGCTGTGACCTTTTGAGAACCAAACCCAAGCCGAGCTAGCCAATCCTCTTCAGCCTCCAATGTTACTGTTGTGTCTGGTGGTGCAGATGATCCGGTTGCCGGTCTCTTTAACGGCTGAGAGGTCACTTGTGCCGCAGCCACAGGTGCAGAAGTGGATTGTTGTGACTGGGGATGGCCTGCTGATGCTGATGTACTGCCTTTTCCTTCAATTTTCTGCCGTTCTCTTTCAAACCTCTTGGCTGAGGAGGCTAGCCACTGTTTGTACTTTGTAACATCTTCATCAGCAAACGGAAAGAATGCTTGGACTGCCAGCGCCTTTCTGTAGCGTGGATCCAGAATAGTAGCACAAATGTAATGCTGGTTTGAGTGGATCATTTTAAGACGTTCATCACCTTGTAGGCGCTCTAATAATTTCTCCGCCAGAACAAAAGGGTCTTGGTTTTCTTCATCTTTTTGAAACACAGAACACACCTCCTTCAGTTGGTGCTCCAGCATGAACAACAATGGGATAGCTTTTCCCAAATTACAGTCCTCCTTGCTGACTGCACGCGTGAAGAACTCAAAAGGACGAAGCATGCATGTCAGGCTTTTAACTATGTCCCATTGCGCCGCACCCATCCTCAGGTCCTCCTTCTGAGCTGTACCCTGTGTTAAGAAATAGTGATCGAGTACCGTATACTGCTCATACAGACGCTCAAGCATGTAGAAGGTTGAGTTCCAACGTGTTGCCACCTCCTGGATGAGTGCTTTCACTGGCATTTGACGTTCATTTAGCAGGCTCCTCAGATGCTTCCGGGCCTAAAAAGAATGGCTGAAATGGTTGCACATTTTTCGGCAGGTGTCCACTACCCTGTACGCTACACTGTCTTTATCACTCAAGAATTTTTTGACAACCAGGTTTATACAGTGCGCCAAACACGGCACTCTGAAATAGTCACCCAGCTCCATGGCCTTAACTACATTGGCGCCATTATCCATGGAAACATAACCAACCTGGCGTTTTTTTGGGGACAGCCAGTCAAGGGCCTTTGTATTAAACACATCCAAAATGTTTTCTGCTGTGTGACGTTTCTCCAAACCAAACATGGCTAGTGTTGCATGTTTCCGAGCAGCTTTAAAAACTTGGTCCGGGTCAACACCTGCGTTTAGCTTTGCTTTAACCCCTGAAAAAGAGACCCAGTGTGCAGTGATGCACATGTAATCAGCGCCTGCGCCACTGGTCCACATGTCTGTTGTCAGATGTATAGTGTGAACAGCACTCTTCTGCAAAGCTGCCCCAATCACCTCCAGAACATCTTCATGTAGTGCTGGAACCGCAACTCGGGCAAAATAGAACCGGCTAGGAACCTTCCATTTAGGGCAGAGCGCTGCCACTAATTCTAGAAAACCAACCCCTTCTACAAAAGAAAAAGGGAGAAGGTCCAGAGCTAGCATTTTAGCCAGCTTAGTATTATACAGACGCGTCAGTGGGTGGTTGCGTTCATATTGCGCTTCTGTAAACAACATCTTTTTAATGTTGCCCTGGACCAAGGATTTACGGGATGATGATGATGATATCTTCGACCCAGTTATGCTCGCTGATGAACTTTTTCGCATTGGTGTATCACTCTCTCCCACACTCTTAGTGTGGCTCACATGGGGTGTGCTGCTGACAGGGGTACTGGGTGTAAGTGAAGTGTTTGACACGTCTTCTTCCTCCTTGTCATCATCAGAGGAAACATCAACGTTTTCATTACGTGCAATTCGGGCTCCCTTGATCGCCTGTAGGTGCACCATAGTTGGTACCAAACTTACCATGACTAACTCGAAGCTTACAAATACAAATGGCTACGTTTTCCTTTTTTGGGCAAACACTAAAGAAGTCCCAAACTGCAGACTTGAAATGTCTTTGGGGGCCGGAGGAGGCGGCGATACTGGTGGTGGTGGTGGTCCTGCTGCTAATGCTAGATGAAGTGGAGGATGTTGTGGATTGCCGAACTTCAGTACATTTTGCACTTTCACCACCACTAATTGAGGTCGAGGTGGATGGAGGTCCCTTCTGGCGACTAAGAAATATGGAAGCGGTAGGTGTTGGTGTATTAGTTAACTCCAATGATTGTGGTGTCTCTTCCATTGCCTCCTCGTCGACATCATCATCACGCTCAGCAGCTTCTCGGGATAGGGTCAAAATGTCTCTTTGCTGCATGCCCGCTGGGGCTGCAGTGACCTTTGTGATGACTGGCTCGTCGTCGTGAGAGGCTTCATCAGCAGCAGAATCTGTCACTTCTTGTTGAGCCTCATCACACTCCATAGCTATGAGTTTTTCGACGACCTTCCTTTTACGCTTAGGTATCTTTGTCAGATCATGGTGTGCCTCACTCTCAGACTGCCGTGATGATGGTTTCCAATCTTCATCCAGATCATCAGAAGGAGGTGGGCTTGAAGAAGATGTAGACACCCCCCTTGATCTTTTCCTTGCTAGGGATGTGGAAGACAATGAATGATCATCAGGAGGAGTGGCTTCCTCAAATGATACCTCGGTTTGATTGTCAATTTCCTGATGTGCCCCTACTTTGGGAGGAACAACTATTGTGGGCACTTGTGACCCTCCATGCACCTCTGCTTGCGCATCTCCTTGCGCTGCTTCTCCTTCCACATGTACTTGGGCTTGAACTTGCACATGTTGTTGTTGTTGCGGCTGTGGTTGTTCAACACTTGTCAGATGAGTTACAACAACTTGTGTTGATTCAGGGACATTGCTGCTACTTTCTTGCGATGAGCCAACATCACTGGTCGATGGTGATTGAAGAAGTACACTGACTGCCTCTGAAGCACTCAAGGGCTTTGACTTAAGTTGGTGCGGTGGTGGAGGCACTGAGCCCAATGGAGCTGGGGTGCTGCTCCCAGCTTGGTGCCCAGCAGATCCCGCTGCTGCTGCAGGCGTACTTTTTTTTTACTCCCAGAAAACGCGGCGGCCGGCACACCAGCCTCCATGGTAACTTGCTTCTTCTGCTTCTTACTAGCAACTTTCTTGCTAGAGGAGCTACGGAGACCTTTTTTTGGGGCCATCTTCTTCAGAGCAGGTCAGACAGCAGGCCGCAGTTGCACGAATTGCAGAGTTGTCTGAGGCCAGACGTGACGTCGCGTGACGTTATGCTGCACACACACACCGCTGCAGGACTTCTTCCTGGCACTGGTGGTTCTCTTGAGTCTTGTGCACCTAAAAGCAATGGAAGACAGAGGAAAATCAGTTCAGTTATACACCCCGAAAAAATCGAAAAAAACAGAAAAATCAGCACAATCCCATGCCCTCCATGATGCCTAAATTCAAGACACCCCCCAGAAAGACTAGGCACATGCAACACTCACTAGTCACTACCCCTGGTGAAAAGGCCACAACAACAGGCCAAAAAAACGAAAATCACAGAAAAATCAGCACAATCCCAAGCCATCCAGCCCCTCCATGATGTTTAAATTCAAGACAACCCACAGAAAGACTAGGCACATGCACCACTCACTACCCCCTGGTGAAAAGGCCACAATAGGCCAAAAAAACGAAAATCACAGAAAAATCAGCACAATCCCAAGCCATCCAGCCCCTCCATGATGTTTACCCACCACTGAGTACCCCTGGGCAAAAGGCCCCAAAACAGCCCAAAAATCGAAAATTCCAAAATTGTAGTTGCAGCAACTGTAATGCCCCAAACAAACTTACTTGTGAAATTTCTAATCCAAAAGTGATCCAAAGAAAGTCAAAAAGGCCTCAAATCCAAATATCCAGCAGCATCCACAAAAAGTAATCCTTCCAGCTCCAGATCCAAATGAAAAGTGACCAGGAGATGGACAAAGCACTGGGAGGAGCCTGCTGGACAGGAACAGGAAGTTGAAGACTGTGGGGCACTTCCTTCCTCCCCCCCCTCCCCAAAACGGACTCCTCGCAAAAAAAGTGCAGGCAAATGTCAACCTGAGGAGTTATTCAGATAAAAATCATCATTTCCAGAAGATTTATGCTGCTTGCTGGTGGATTTCTTGTGCAGAATTGCAAATTTTGTATTTTCGCGAGTGCGAGATTGTTGCTGCTCGCCGCATCTCCAAGCTCGAAATTGCGAAGTACCGCGATACGTGATCACGGCGTACTCGCGTTGACAAACTCTCGCTGTACAAGTTGGCAAGCCGCGATTACGTAATCGCGCTTGCAAAATTCCCGCGGGATCCCGCAGCAAGATCCAAAATGGCGCAGCACTCGCAAAATATCAAGCAAAATAACTCAGCAAACGATGAATGACGGGAAGTAAACGCTGCGCGCCGCAAAATTGTATCACCAAGAAAAAAAAAATCCGCTGCGTGCGAATTTGCGGATTTTGCGGGAAATTCGCAAATCTCGCGGATTGCGGATTTACCGAAAATCCGCAAAATCCGCGAGCGGAACGGATTTTACGCCCATGCTTAGACAGGACCCTGAAATGTATGGTAATAAGCCTGACTGAGCCCATTAGGCAGAAGTGGGACTTTCTCTTGCCATGCCTGCTGTTTGTCTACAGAGAAGTACCGCAGAAGGGTGTTAGGTTTAGCGCATTTGAGATCCGCTATGGACACCCTGTTATGGGACTTCTCACTAAGCATGGGCAAATTTTGCGAATCTGGCCTTCGCGAATTTTGCGAATTTGCGAACTCGCAATCCGCAAAATCCACGAATTCTCGCGAATTTGCAGATTTTTTTTGTGTGTTCGCAAGGGTTTCTGCCAGTTCGCGAGGATTTTGTACCAGTTCGCGATTGCAAACTTACTTGTCGGCACGCAACGGTCGCGACTATGTTGTTTCTACGTCTTGTTCATCATCACAGGTTCACAGCACCCTCTGTTTCAACACTGCCACCCTCTGTTTCACCCATGCCACCCTCTGGTACATCAATGCCACCCTCTGGTTCATCATCATCACTGTAGATTATGGGGGGAAAAAGCAAGCACACCTGCCCTGCTTCAACTGACATGAATTAATTTGGGGTTGATTTATTAATGTGTCACTGTTTTAAAATTCCAGTCTGCACCTGCTTCCTTATCTGTAATTTGCTTTCTGTTGCAGTGCAATTTTTTTTTCCAGGACCTTTGTGGCCTACTTGTAGCTATTCTATGATCCGGCTGTGAGGGTCAGAGCAGGGTCATACAATTGTTGCAACTAGCAACTGAACTCTGGAGGGGCCCCAGTCAGGAAGCACTACAGGGAATGGTTACTAATGATGAATTTGAACTTTTGCACCTGCTGCTGAGTGCTTTCAGTTTAGTAAAACTCGTTTTTCTGCAGAACAGCAAATGTAATGCCAACAAACTTACGTGTGAAAGTTTATTTCTAATCCAAAAGTGATCCAAAGAAAGTCAAAAGGCCTCAAATCCAAAAAAGGGCAGGCAAATGTCAACCTGAGGAGTTATTCTGATATTAATCATCATTTTCAGAAGGTCTATGCTGCTTGCTAGTGGATTTCTTGTGCAGAATTGCAAATTTTGTAATTTCGCGAGTGCGAGATTGTTGCTGCCCGACGCACCTACATGTTCGCAATTGCGAACTTACACCGCACGCCGCAAAATTGTATCACCAAGAAAAAAAAATCCGCTGCGAGCGAATTTGCGGATTTTCGGTTCATTTGCGAGCGTTCGCGGATTGCGAATTTACCGAAAATCTGCAAAATCCGCGAGCGGAACGGATTTTCCGCCCATGCTTACCTCTCACCCTTGTGAGAGAGGAGTAGGAGCAACATCCCAGGAAATCTACTCTGGACATAGTCAGCTACGTACTGCACCCAGATGCAATGCTTATAAAAGAAGGCTAAAGAACATCTTAGGTAATTGGATAAAAACAATGGGTAATGGAGCCGGTTGAGCCCAGAGCTGTGCACTTTACCACTGCTAAACAGAGCTAAAGTGTGTTTTTACTCCCTAAAACGTGGTCATATTGACTTATTCCCAATTGGCACATTTTATTTACTTATAAGTCTCTAGTAAAGTGGCACTGATTGTGCTACCAACTTAAGTAGCGAATTCAAACACGCCTCAGGCTTGCCATTTCAGTTTATGTGTGCAGTTTCAAACTACCATTTCAACCAGGGGAAAAAACGTTTATATTTAATACATATAAGTCAACCCTAGACCCTAAACAACCCGTAGGGTGGGTGCACTGAATTGAAAAAATTGGACATGTACTTTAAACTTTCATTTGTCCTGGTAGTGAAAAAATCTTACATTTCATTTTCTCTACTGCAAGGCCTACCTCTCTGATAGGGTAATATTAGGTTCTCTAATTACATTTAATAAGTGCTAACTTTCAATTGGAAGCAGGTCGAAATGGCAAGTTTGGTGTCCAAGTATGAAGTCACAATTCTGAAAATGCCACTTTTAGAAAGTTCTGAAAAAAGGGGGGGTTAGGCCCAAGGACGGCCAGGTATGGCCAGCAATTATACTATAAAGAGAAGTACCTGGTCGTCACATTTAAGAATGCCTTCGTACTTTCAACAGACTGCAGACTACCGTAAATTCAAATAGTCTCAAGTATTTATTAACTTGTGTTTTCAATATTTTTCATGATTTCATTCTTTTCATTATTTAGTGCATGCCATTCGCTAGAAATTTGGCATATTTTTGTCCCAACCATTTGGTGCCTACAGACTTTATCCTAGGACACATTACTAGGTTTAGCTGGCAGCTAGCCTTTCAGTATTGCCGCCCAAAAGTGAGACAAAGGGGGAATAGGTGTTGGCAGGATAGGCCATCTCTGACATGATGATGGTAAGGAGCTATCACCTACCACACTTCCATATCACAAAGACTCTTTCCCAGCATACTCAAAAAGGGTTTCACACTAGTCTTTTGTGCCACCAGATAGGCTGGGGCCAAGGAAGAGAGGCAGGACATTCTAAACACCTATGGGGGTGGAAACCTTCAGAACCTTCTCATACTCAAAAGCTGGGCCCAGGTATAAATATGAGACCCTCAGACCCAATTCTTACGAACGCATCTTGACCTGTGGAAGACTCAGAAGGACTGCTGTGCTGCTCTGCTGCAAGAGGGACTGCTATCCTGCAGCCCTGCTGTATGGGTAAAAAGGACTGGATCTGATTCTTGATCCCAGGAGTGATTTCAAGGGCTAGTTGGCTGGCCTCCTGATCAGAGGCTCAGGGACAGAAAAGGCTTCAACCACTTGGAACCCAGCACTTGGACTCTGTCCGCTGTGAGTCTTTCCCCCAAGTTGTGCCACCCTAGCCCTGGACCCTTGGACGTGGGCCTGAAGGTGCTCTGCCAACACAGTTGTGATTCAAGAAGATGACAGCACAACTATCACCTTGCAGCTCTGCATCAGAACCGCCGTTGCATGACGCAACCTCGAAAAAACAGCACCACATTGCCATGGATTTTTGCTGATTATGTCATGTTGATTGAAAGAGCGGTGCTACAAAGGCCCTGATTGGCCCCTCCAGCATTAGCCATTTTGAGAAAATACTGTTCATTTGAATTTTCCCTTCTTTGTTTTGATCCCATCAATCAAATGGCTTGTATATTGATCACAGTGTAGGTGAAGCAGTATATTGAAAAAGATGCACAGCATATAGGGTCAGATTTGCCAGATTGTTACTCAGCACAGTGGAGCAGCTGCAAATCCTGTGCTGTGTGGGAAGGAGAGAGCAGGAGAGCACCATATTTACACTCTCCTCCCCTCTCCCTAGCGCCGAAGCAGAAAAGTGATGCCCTGCGCCATGGACACTACTTTGCACCTTAGTGCACTTCCGAATGGAAAGTAAATTAGTTGAAAAATGTTTGACGTGGTTTTGTGTCACTTTTGTGACGCAAACACGGCGTTAGATCTTAGTAGATAGACCCCATGCTGTTTAATGTAGAATTCATTTTGGATGTGTGTCTCGGTCAACAGTCATCGTTAAAAAATTGCTGTGCATCTTCTGCCATCTAGTGGATTAATCCAATTCAGCTCACTAAAAGCAAAGTGATGTATAATAGAAAGTCGTAGTCTGTTTATTAAATTTCAGTGAGATCCTCCACAGAAAAATCTCGTGTAATCATATATACATAATGAATGTGCTTCTTTCTGCGTAATTGGAGGCACTCAAGCATTCCAGAAAAGCTGACGTTTGCTAAAGCACCGATTATAAATTGCACGGTACAGGGGGTAAAAGTAAAATTTCACGCCATTATCATGTGGTAATTTCACACCAGTGCCATTAAATTATGGGTGAAGGCAGCCCCATGGAATGGAGGAATTGCGTGTGGCTCCGGTTTTTTCGTGTCATGTAGGGGGGGTTGGTGTGAATAGGGGAGGGAAGGGGAAGTATTTTCTGGCAGCCGCGTCAGAATAAAAGGAAACGAGGCTTGTCTGCTGCTGCAATCGAAGTCTTACGTAATTTAAAACATTGAGGCAGGTTGCAAAACACCCAGAAAAAGAAGGTGTGGAAAAACGTTTCTGAACCAAGAAAGTGGATATCCGTAGTTCTAATCCATAATCAGATCCAAAGTGGTTCTAATCACTTGTACTTTTATCATCTAATAACCAAAATCTGCATGAAATCTTTATTGATTGTTGTCTTCTAAGCTCCACCCTCAGAAATGATCTGATCACGTCAAATTCCTCCTTTGACATAATTGCTCTGTCGTCACTTTTTTTTTATGGTGAGTTTTCCTAATATCTCTTGTCACATCCTTCAGTACTGTTGACCGATCTACCATGCTAGCAAACCTAGGGGCATATTATCAAGGGGGTTTATCTCCGCTTTTTTGGCTTTGAAAGCCAAGAAAGCGGAGATAAAATTATCTTCCTATTACCTAGCTGCCGCTAACACCAGTTAGCGACAGCTAGTAGGAGATAGCGACCATCTTGGGCCCCACTTTGCATGTCAGTGATATTTATCACTAATGAGATGCAAAGTGGGCGTGCCAAGATGTTAGCGACTGAAAACAGTCGCTAACATCGCTATCTCCTATTACCAACTTTTGGAGATATTCGCGCTAAGCGGGAATATCTCCAAAACCTAACACCTGCCTTGAGCAGTTCTTAGCCATGTTATCCAATGGGAGGTGGATAACATGGCTAAGAGCATTAGCTCGCTAATGCATGAATATCGCTGACTTTTCAGCGATATTCATGCTTTGTGGCGATTTTTACCGCATTTGCGTTAAACCTTGGTAATACCAAGGTTTATTTGCGGTAAAAATCGCCGCAGCGCGGCGGTAAATTTTTGTCTCTAACCAAGCAATAGCGATAATTATCGCTATTGCTTGGTAATATGCCCCCTAGTCTCCCTATACTTCATAGGTAAGTCTTTGGAATATTACTCCATCTACTAGTTTTTTCCACAACCTGTTGTTGCTCCACTGGCTTACCATTGAATGCTCTACTGTTAGACCTGTCATCCTTGTTGTGGTCTTCCCTCAAATGTTTTGCCTTCATCCCTCCTGTTTTTTTTAAATTTGTTGTTGTTAGTATTGGGACTGCTAAACAGTGCTAAAATGCTTGTCCTCGCTTCCTAAAACATGGTAAAATTGGCTTACACATGATTGACATATATATTTTAAAGTCCCTAGAATATGCTACTATATGTACCCAGGACCTGTAAACTAAATACTAGTAGTGGGCCTGCAGCACGCATTCTGCCACTCACTTAAGTAGCACTTTAAAATATGTCTTAGGCTGGCCCCTGCAGCCTGTAGTGCAAGTTTAAAACTGGCAATTCACCTTGGAAAAATAAACCTTTAAACCAGGCCTAAACCTTCCATTGTAAAATATAGAGGTCAGCCCTAAGGTAGGCCATAAACAACCCATAGGAAAGGGTGCATTGTATGGTTTGCATGTCCTGGAAGTGAAAAACTAAATTCATGTTTCACTACTGTAATGCCTACCTCTTCCATTGTATAATATTGGGCTACTTTCTTACATTTAATGAGTGCTTACCTTGTGATTGGGAACAGATGGGAAACTCAAGTTTGAACTCAAAGGTATCGCAATTTAAAAGTCAGATTTTGAGTTGCAGCTTTTAGAAAGTTGGCATTTTCATGTCCTAACCATTTGGTGCCTGCAGTCTATGTCCTGGGTCAAATGACTGTGAATAGCTTAGCTGTTGTCCTTTGTGTATTCCTCCAAGACACTAAGACAAAGGAAGTCTGTTTGCTGGTAGGATGGGACTTTCTGCCAGGGAGGGTGGGGCAGGGCAGCTCTCTGTCCCACTTACATTTGAAAGGACTGCCTTCAGTGCACACACAAACGAACCTTAGGCCAGTTTTTTGTTACCCCAGACTACTTGAAACCTTGGTTGGGGAAGGGGAGAACTTTCCAGAACCAGATGTGTGGGTAGCCAGGAAGTCACCTCCACTTTGAAGGCTTGCAGCCTGTATAAATATTGTAGCTCCAGAGCAACTCTTTGTGCTAAAGAAATGACCACCCACAATGCTTTCCCCGCTCTTCTCGGCCTCATTCACCATCAACAGAACTCTTTGAACCGAATTTTGAGAAGGTAACTTTTTCAGCTCAACTTACCTGGTTTCTGTGTCCAGATTGTACTCCATCGCATTTAGTCTAAACCTATGACTTTCCCCAGTCTGAAATGACGAGATGACCGTGAGTGGCACTTTGTGCTTTTAGTTACTACATCTACCTTACATTTGAAATTGCATATCTCCATTTCTACACATTATTATTATTTTTCACTTTGGTCTCATTTAATTTATTAAAATTTACTCTATTTTAAAACTGGTGTGGTATTTTTTTCTTGCATTGTGTTTTCACTTTATTAATGTTTGTGTGCTCAAGAAATACTTTACACTTTGCCTCTAAGCTAAGGCTGACTGCTTTGTGCCAAGCTTCCAGAGGGTTAAGCACAGGTTAATTTAGTGACTTTTGTGGTTCACCCTGACAAGGATTGTGGCTGTTGCTTCCACTTCACTCAACCAATCGCCCAATTTCTTACATCTACCAATTGTTTATCCCCAGTGCTCAGTAGTATGAACTCATGTCTTCTCCAGTTACCTTATTTTCTTGGTAATATTTTCTCTTTTAGTCTCTCATATTACCAATTTCGTATTATAATTAATGAACACATTTATCTTTATATTTCCTTTGTTCATACTACCCATCTTCCTATTCAAAATCACTGACTGCCATTCAGCCAATATCTTTTTTAGCTACTTTACTGGTACCAACCTCCACCTAAACCTACCACTTTTCAAATTTTTCCAGCAACTATGAACATTGTTAGAGGACCTTACAATGCCAAAACTAGCCACTCATAGCCATACCAATTTTAAATGTTTAATGGAAGGTCATTTTCTAGTGCTTTAACACCTTCAGCACGGCGCAGATTCCTGCGCTGTGCTGAACGTTCTAATGAGCCAACGGGCTCATGACGGAAAGGTTCCGTCATGAGCCAACGGGCTCATGACGGAACGGTTCCGTCATGAGCACAGGCCAACCGATGTTCATGACGGAACCGTTCCGTCAATAGCATCGAAGGGGTTAAAGCTCTGCTTCTTGCACATCTAACCCCGTTATCCAAACTCAAATATCTAATTTCCCCAAGTATACTTCTGACCACTCATCCAAAAATTTTAATACTGTTTGAATCTTGTATTGCAGTACAAAGTAAAAAGAGCAGCAAAATAAACTAATGAATGCCACGGAAACAGCTATGCATAAAAGGTTAGATGTATGAAGAGAGGAATAGTGATTTCCTAATTGCGATTTCCAGTGAATTGCAATTAGGAAGCGACTATTCTGAATGTATGAAACTCTTTTGAGTTTCATTAATGATTCCTAGTGGGTCACAAATAAAGGATTTGCTGCCATCAGAGGGAGGGTGGCCTGCTTAGGTCAGCAGGCCACCACATCTATGATTGCTTTTTAAATAAGGCCAACTTTAATTAAAAAAATGCTGCCCGTTTTTCTTAAAGCAAAGTGAGATGCGTTTAAAACGAAAAAAATGAAATGTTTAAGTTTAATTTTTTAAGAGCAGGCAGCACCAGTTGGCAACTGCCTGATCTTAAAAAAAAAAGTATTTAGCCATTCTCAAAGGGGGTGGGGGTCCCCATGACGACCCCTTCCCTTTGCAAATGGGTTACCACCAACTTTGAATTGACATTAAATTGAGAATGTTTTGCGACAGAATTTCACCCACAAAACATTTTCATATAACACTGCGAATCTGTATTAGGAAGGGGCGCACTCAACACACCCCTTTCAAAAACAGAATCACAAAACTCAAATTTCATATCACAATTTGGGTTTTGTACATCAGAAATATTATTTTTCCGTTCGCTAACGGCCCAATTCTGCAAATATGGCAGTTTGTGAATGCTAAAATGCTTTGTAAATCTAGTCTGAAGTCCCTGGTAATCGTGCACAATATTGCCACCACAACAAGTTGAAAGAACAGAAGTAATAAGGCAGAGGATTTGCAAACTCCAGTGGTGAGGAGCCAAGCAGAGTCAAGACTAAGGGGCACATTAGGATGGTGGGCCGGCTTTGCCCGCCCGCCACCCTAGCGGAACTCGGGACCGCCCGCCTGAAGGGCGGGGGTCCCGACATTGCCATTAGGATGCGCCCGCCACAGTGGCGGGCGCATTCCTCAATTTAACATTGTAGCGGGCGGTGCTCACTGCTCCGCCCGCCACAATGTTAAAAACAGAAGCACGCATTTGCATATTCGAAGCGGCAGGCACCGCGCGGTGCCTGCCTCTTCGAGTATGCAAAGGCAGGGGGGTACCACAGGTACCCCAGTGTGCCACCCCCCTTTGGCCTTCACTTTGGGGGCCCACAGGGGGCCCCCAGAGTGAACACCGCATGCCTTTCCGTGGCGGCATTGCCGCCACGGAAAGGCATTGACAGAAGCCCATTGTAATATTGCAGGCGGTGTCTGACAATCACCGCCTGCATGTTACTCGTTTTCCGCGGAAAAGTGCCGGGCGGTGTTTGGCTCCGCAGCGGTCCCCCCGCCATTGTAATGTGGCAGGGGGGGAAAAGGGTGGCGGCCGGGCATTTCTGTCGGGCGGATCGCCACCGCCACCATGGCGGTGGCGATCCGCCCAACATCATAATGGAGCCCAATACCATTTGCAGCCAGATGTGCAAAAAGGGAGTACAGAGAGGGCAGTGGCTGGAGGTAACCATTGGGCAAGCAAAGCAATTTGGAAGGGGCTCGCTACTTATCCTAACCAATAAACTGAATGTTATTGTAAGTTTTGGGAGTCTCTAGTTGGCAGAGGTAGGTACCTTTGACCAAACAGGGACCCATGTGTCTAGTCAGGGTCAGCGGTTCACTCCTAAAATAACACCTGCTCACTCCCTTGGTAGCTTGGCATGAGCAGACAGACTTATCTCAGAGGCAGAGTGTAAAGCATTTGTGAACACATACAGTAACCCAGTGACAACACTACAGATGGACACCACTCAAGTTGTGGTATAGAAATAAGTATATTTATATAGACTTAACACAAGACCACTAACTACAAAAATCCACAATACTGTACTTAAAAATGGTAGAACTAACATAGTTCTCTAAAGATGTAAAATGCAACACTTTGAGTTGAATGTACCTTTGGATGTGTTACGCTATACAACAAAGTTTTGCAGGGAAGGTAATGTGTCGGTTCCTTACACACAAGAACCGTGATGCGTCGGCCCCCAATGATGCGTTGGGGATGGTTTGGTTCTTCTCGGCATGGGGAGGTGATGCATCAGTTTCTTACTGCGCTTCTGTGGCGATGCTACCAGCAGCGCCTTGATGCGATGAAGATCTGGTGCAATGAACAAAAATGTCGTATTCTCTTGGATGCAACACGATGCTTGCATGCCCGACGGGCGTGCAGCAACTCAACGATTCTCCTGAGCCGCGACAGGCCCTGCGACACGCTTCCTGGTGATGCAGCAGTGTCTGATCCGACTTCGATCCGCTTCTCCGGCGATGCGAGGCGCTTCGGCAATGATGCGACAGCTGCAGCGGTGGCGACACGCTTCTCCGTTGATGCGGCGGTGTCTGATGTGATGACAGCGGCTGCGGCGGTGACATGCTTCTTCTTTGTGAGTCACGTTTCCAGCTCCTTGCAACACGCAGTTTCTTCAGAAAGCCCAGCACAACTGCAAGCACTTCCAAAGAACTCTTGGGGAGCTGGTGGTTGAAGTCTGTTGTCCCTGAGACTTCAGCAGGAGGCAAGCTCTATCTTAAGCCCTTGGAGATACTTCACAAGTTGAATAAAAGTAGCACAAAGTCCTTTCTCCTCTCTCTGGCAGTAAGGCAACCACTGCAGGCCAATTACCTCACGCTTAGGGATGGTCTCTCCTCAGTCTCTCTGGTTCCTCTCCTCAGCAAAGGTTTCTTCTTGTTTCCCAAAAGTGATCTTGGGGTCTGGGTTCCCCTTTTTATACATAGTTTATCTTTGTTCTCTGAAGGCAGAGGGGCCTTTTCCTAGTCCAAACCAGTTCTGGTCAGTCCTGGAGCACTCTGTTTACATGACTCCTTCTTTCCTTTGACAGTGCAGGGCAGGAACATCAGACGCACCCCAGGGGGTGGGGCCAGCATTGTGGAGGGAAGGCACAGCCCTATTCAGGTCCCAGGTGCAACTCCTCCTTCCCATCTGCATGCAGATCTCTCGATTTAGCCCTGGGCTGACTCACCCTGTCTCCTGGAATCCCCCAGCCCCTGTCACTCAAACTCCAGACAAGAAATACTCAACCTAGCAGGGGCAGGCTTGGATGATTAGACAAGAAAATACCTACTTTCTAAAAGTGATATTTTCAAACACAGAATGTTAAAACCCACTTCACTAAAAGATGTATTTTATCATTCTGAGTTCAGGCATATTAAACTTGAAATTCTACCTAGTTCCCTGAGTCATTTAGGATTATAAGATGTAATAATCAAACTGCCCATTCTGGCCTATAGGGAACCGGAAGCCTTTCAATAGTGAAAAAAGAAAATTACTGTAATTCACTATTAGGACATGCCACACACATCAGGACTTGCCCTACCTTTTACCTACAATGCACTCTGCCCTTTGGCCTACCATAGGGGTGACTAAAATGCAGCAAAGGGAAGGTTTAGGGACTGGCAATTGGGTGCACTTGCCCAGTCAACATGGCAGTACCAGACTGCACATAGGCTCTGCAATGGCAGACCTGAGACACACTTCACAAGCTGCTTCTGTGGGTGGCACAACCAGTGCTACAAGCCCACCAGCAGCATTTGATTTACAAGCCCTGGGCATACTCAGTGCACTGTACTAGGGTCTGGCAAGTAAACCAAACCAACCAATCGTGGAATTACTAATCCATACATCAATTTACCATAGGGAGCACTTGCACTGTGGCACTGGACAGCAGTGGCACAGTGCCCAAAGAATCTATAACCAGCAAAACACACAAGGCAACAGCAAAAAATGGAAGGGAGACCCATGCCAAGGTGCGAGGTATAACAGTTATAAAATGACCACTCAAATACCATTCTTCATATGTTCATATATGTGCCAAGGAAGACATAAAAAAAGAAATGTGTTTATTTGTGGGGCAGATTCCACTCAGTTCAAAAGGAGAGAAGTCTTGAAATCCTTGGACCATGTTTGCTATTTGTAATGACACAAAGCAATGAATGGTATTTACTCTTCCAATGCAAAAAGTGTTTTGTTCTGTATAGGTACTCCTTTTACAGCACACCTTTGCATACGTATGTGTGAATGGGGCAGTACTGGAGCATATCAGCACAGGGTTTGATGCAAAGCCTGATCTACAAGCACTGCCGGTCCTATCTTTGCATTTAAAACTAACTCCTACTTGAAGCAGATGCAAACAAAGGCAAATGTGTTCACTTCTCAAGAAATCTCTGTGCTGGATGGTAGATTTGTAAGTTTTTCTGTTGTTGTCTTTGATGGTGATTCTCCATCAGCTCTCCAGCTGTTTGCAATCGCACTTGGTGAGTCATAGGTCATCCATGTGCTGTCACTGAAGTGGTGGTGGTTTTGACTGGGGCTAGGATGTGTGTAAAGAAGGTGATCCAGTTGTTGAGTGTGTAATGGATCAGGATTGGTTGTTACAGTGTCTCTGATTGGGGCTTTGCAATTCTGCAATCCACAGTTTATTTTCAAGTTGCGTTGGGTGGTCTTGGTGAGTGTGATTCGTCAACGGTGGGCAAGGTGTTGGTTAAATCAGACGAGAGATTGGTGGATTCTGGAGAGGGAGTGGGATTGTCCACTGTTATAGTGGAGAAGTTGGTGAAAGCAGGGTTGAGGAGATATGCTTAGGTGCTCGAGTAGGATGTGGGTTTGTGGTCCGGTTTGGTAAGCCAGGTGGAAGTTGATGATGCTGAGTAGGATAAAGGACCTGGAGTTGAGTATGAGTGGATGATGATGTCTGCAATGACGTTCGGTCCAGAAGGTCCATAGAGTAGGACCTCCTCCTAGATTAGTGGTGCTTGAGATATTGAATTTGAAAGCTAGGTCTTGAAGTTGGCTTTATCAGTTTGTTGATGTGTGGGAGCAAATATCTTTATAGTAGATAATTGAGGTCCCTCCACCAGATTTGCTCATTCTACCCTATCTTGTAATCTTGTAGCCAGGAGGGATGGATATTGTGATGTCCAGTGAGGAATCAGGTTTGAGCCAGGTCTCGGTGAGGAAGAGTAGGTCTGAGGACATGTTGTTCAGGAAGTCTGAGACATTAGTGTTGTGTTTCGAGCAGGTTTTGAGGAGAGCGAAGGGCAGGGTGGGAGGGTGTTGTGCATGTCAGTATTGTGTGAGTGGGAGGCGGGCTGAGAAGGAGTGGGTGCTGGGGCAGAGGCAGACAAAGTGGCAAAAGGTGCAAGTGAATATGCATTCAGTGCTGATCAGGGAGGCCCGGCAGAAATGCAGGCACAGTCATCCAGGGTTCAGGGCATGGAGAACAACAATGGAGTAGCATCTTAGGCTTTACTTGGTGGGTGTAGGATCAGTGGTTGTGGCGGTGGGCACTGGTGGGGTATGGACAGGTGCAGACGAGCTTGCCTTTAGCATTCTACTGGTGCATCTTCATTGTGGCCCCCATAAATAAGGTCTGGGGGAGGAAATACTGGAGGTAGTAGGCAGGGTTGGGTGGGACCAGAGCGGTTAGCCAGAGAATGCAGGAGGGAGCAGGTGAGTGTGCAGTGCTAGGAGCAAAAAAGGCAGCTAAAATGTCTAATACAAACAGAAAGAGACAAAAAATGAGGAAAGCACCAAGAGAGGTTTCGATTTGAAAGAGGTGAAAAAAAAAGAAAAGTGGAAAAAAGAGGCAAAGTACAAAAGGGAAACAAGGCAACAGTGCGAATGTGAGGGTGAGTTAGAATGGTTTGTGTGGAGAGGGAGAGAAAGAAGCAAAAGGTGCTAAATTCAGGCAAAAAAGGCATAAAAAAGTGTAACAAATTTAAAGAAGCAAGGTTTGAGACAAAAGGCAAAAAGTGGTTTGAAGAAACAGAGGTAAAAGTGTAAATAGGCAGGAGAAGAGCAAGGTGGCAAAATGTGAAAAGGGGCAAAAAAAGGCAGAGGTGAAAAAGGATGCATTAAGTGATGCAGGCGGGAGGGTGGGAAGGCTTCAATTCAATGCAGTAGGGTGAAGCTGAGTCAGATAGCGCAAGGCCTTGGCAGAGAGCCCAGGCAGGCATTTAATGTGGTCAGGCAGGGCCATGTTTCGCAGGCCCTTCAGTTGAAGCCTTGTTCAAGGTCCTGTTTCTCTTAACCATGGAAATTCCATCACATTCCTCTATAGCTTCTAGGCAACAATGCACCCCTATATAGCTTAAGTTTACATCCAAGCTATATTGGAGTGTTCTCATGGACTGCATCATACATGATACCCTGCTGTTTTAATTGGCACCTTATTTCAAGTGGAAGTCAATAAAGATAACTTGCTACATAGGTTCTGTGATATGAGCAGCTGCTGCAGGCAAAGAAACATGCAGCTCGATGAAGAATAGCTTTTAATGGTCCTACACTTACATTAAGGTAACCATTTAACAGAGTATTTTAACATTATGTTGTGGCTTAAATATCATGTGAGAAAAATATTGGGCCATATTTACAAGTCCCTAGCACCACTGGAACTTCACTTTTAGTTACGTTGCTGTGGGGATATAACCTTCACCTTATTTACAAATTTAATTAAGGTCCTCTTTCGTGCTACACTTAGTGTGAAATGGGCGTGCAATGGGTGTTGTGGTGGGCGTTCCGCCACAACACCCATTGAATTTGACGCTGCCCCCTATTTACAAGGGTTGCATAAATAGGAGGCAGCGCCAAATTTAAGATCGGGGAAAACTTGGTCTTAACATGGCGAAATGAGGAGAAATGCTTTATTCCTCCTCGTTTTTACTGCCCCTAAGTGTGCTGCATTGTGCAGCACACATAGAAACAGCAAGTTGCCATGAACGTTTTTTTATGTGCATGGAGGTGTCCCTTCCTGCGCATAAACAATCAATTAAAAATGACAATTTGCAACTTCTATGTGTGCTGCACAATGCAGCTCACATAGAAGTTACAAATCACCATTCTAGATTTTTTATGTGCAGGAAAGGACACCTTCCTGCCTATAAAGAATGTTTCTCTCAATGCAGGGACCCTTTCACTATGGTGCGATGATGAATTTAGCAGTAGCACAGGGAGAAATGCAAGGGTGCACTGTATTATTGTAAATACGGCGCATCGCTGCTTTTCTACAGTGACCGAGCGCGGTGTTAGCACTTTTGGAGCTAGCTCGCGCTCAGCTACTTTCTTATACATATGCCCCATTGTGTCTTAAGTATTATTTAGAAACATCAACCCACTGGCATTAATATTAGAAAATCTACACCTAGTAGGGTATGTTTGTTAAGCTATTTAGTGCACAATATTTTTGTCAGGCAATAGTTTTGATATTGTTATTCTGACATAAAACATTTAACAAGATATTGTCATATTCTACTATACATAAGAAAATGCTTGTAAAACTTTCCTTAGTTGTTGCTATTGAATGATTTGTTTAATTTTCTTTAAGTACTTTATTTGGGGGCAGATATGCTAAGAACTGGTAGTAAAATACTGGTCACAATTTGCAACCAGTCTTTTTGCGGCCATTGTGGTAATTTGCAAACTCACCTATGTTCTAATAGGTGGATTTGAAAATTATCGATTCCTAGTAAGTTGCAATTCGACCTTTCTTAGGAATGTTTTTTTTATTTTGTAATTTTTTTTAATTTGCATTTTAAAACAAAAATACAAAAAAAGTGGCATTTCTAACACATTAATAGTGCAGCTCAGTCCGACATCATAACAATAGAAAGATAACAGCAATCATGACAGTGTCATATGCATTTCCTCTGTAGATTGGCTATGCTAAACAGCATCAGTGTTCGTCAACAAGGATATGTTTGTGGTCCGCATACTGCAGTCTGTCCAGCACATCCACACCACAGTTGGCATTGTGTACATTTTTATTCATAGGTCACTTGCATCCTTCGCACATGCCTGGTTCGTACTTCTTCCCACAATCAGCTTTTGTGTGGCTGAGGTGCCATGCTGTTGGATGGCTCATGTACATGGCTAGCCCAAGTTGCCATAGTGAGTTGTGCTGTTGTGTCTGGTAGGTGGGCATGTTGTTTGGCATGTTGTGTGTGGGTCTGTAACGTGTGCATTCCCAGAGTTTCGAGTTGTATGATTGTGGAGTGGAGGTGTGTGGTATGTTCAGTTGATACTTACCAACGAGCAGAGCATTTCCGTAGGTGCCATCCTGGAAGCGCCTCGTTTATGATGGACTGTCGGAAGATGTATGAATCATGGATACTGCCTGGGTAGTTGGCAACGACATTGGTGAAGAGTCCTAGGTGGTCCACTATTGACTGCACATTGATGGAATGCGTGTAATTCCTGTCGTAGTAATTGTGTGCGGTGGCGATGCCGGAAGCCAGCTATGGCGTGAAAGCCTTGCATGGTCTCTAGCTGTTCCTGAGCATTGGGGGGGAAGTATATGTACTGGGATACCAAGCTGATGATGGCATCCAGGACAGGTGTGAGGAACTTGGTTAGGGCTGCCATCTCATTAGTTGCCGGGGTCATCTGTGACGATGTTTGTTGCGGATGCTATCGCATGTAAACTGGTGATATGGACTTTTAGCACCAGCTTGTGAATGGGGTGATACATTTATCATAACTTTGGCTGCGATAAAGTGCTGATAATTCGGTGACTTGAAAGGAGAGGCATGGGTAACACCAACATAATCAATGAGTATTTTGAAAGCTGCAAGGATCAAAAATGCCACTAAGAAATTGTTCTTTTAAAACTAACCCTACCTCTCCCAGGAAATGGAGTCCCTGACCTGGGAGAGGTTTTCCTGTCTTTTAAAACATTATAGAGCTGGTGCTTTTGCTCTGGAGAGCAGAGATCCCTTGTGAGTGGCTCTGTGACTGCAGTAGCAGTCTAAAATTATGTTTAAACAAAGACTCAAGACACATGTTTTTGATTTTGAATGCTTTAAGAACACTGCAATATTCTACTATATTGAATGTATAACATGTGACACCCTAACAAAGCCAATAGGTTTGCCTTCTTCATATTGACACCCCCTTTTTTGTGATGTTGCATCTGGTGTAGGTCAATGAGTACTGATGTTGTAGGGTTAAGGACCCATTATGGATGTAATGTGATTTGAGGGTATTGCCTAGGCGGAATTCTATGAAGTGACAAAAAAACTCTTACGTGCTCCACGGAGCTCTGCAAGCAGCAGATTGAGGTAAAACATGCTGCTCAGGGTAATTTTAGCGACAGTAAAAACAGAGCGAATGGCACAGGAGGGTGCAGCTTCTTTCTGCCGCTCTTGTAGATGTTCTACTCGAGTGGCAGGTTACTCAACTCCAGCGGCAGTTTTCTCAACACGAGCAGTAGCAACCTGTGTCGACAGCTGCATTGTGAAATCTTGTCACGAGGTGGTCTAGCGTTGAATTTTCATCGCTCTCGCTCTACAACTTAAAGTTGGAGAGCCACGAGCGAGGAAAAACTACACTCCGCAATGCTATGCAGAGTTTTTGGGAATTCCGAGCGGAGCTGAGTTTACTGCCCAGTCCTAGTACGGCCGAAGGTATTTCCAACTACATGATGTTTATATTAGTAACTGAATGTATTGTATTTAGTGGTTTTTGATTTATGAAAGTAATTTTAATTTTTACATAAAAAGGACTGACTGGACAATAATGTATCATGTGTTCTTGTTGCATACCAGCTGGCTGAGGCTACTAGTCCACACCACCTCCCCCGAGTAGACCTGGGACTGCTCTGCTTCCCTACCTTGAGAGTGTCAAGTGCTACAATGGGGTACTTGTTACCCGTAAAACCACAATTGCAGACTCACATACTTGCAACTAACCAGTTTTGTACAATTACATTAACTTTAGTCTAAAAAATGAAATTCAATACATATGTTTCAATAAATTATCAATATTGAAAAGAAGCCCCAAAACATTATACAATTTAATATACATTATTAAAAATTAAATCTAACAATGCACTGAAATAATATAACAAACCATTTAATTTTATTCTAGAAATTTTGAGAACAGCTTTAAAAAAGCTATACATTATTGAAATAGATTACAATTTTAATAATAAATTATTGAAATAATTATGTAACCTTTACAAATATATGAGAATTTGAAATATTCTTTCAAAATGTAGAAATACATTATTTGATAAATAAACAATACCTTTTCAGTTCCCCTAAGAACACACAAACCTAAATCAATTCCATAAGAACCGGTATGAAAATCAAAATATTTCTCAACAAGATAATTAAATAATATTTTTTAAATGTACATATTATCTAAATGTATCAATTAAAATTCATGTATTATTAATTCTTTAACATGAAGCAGTATCAAAGCAATTCCCTAATTCTCCAGACAGCCTGAATGCAGAGTATTAAAGGATTTTAAATAAAATAAACTAATATATTATTCAATTATTATCAAAATATTTATTTTAAATAAAACACAACCCACCCAATCCTACAATAAATCCCTCAACCTGAAATTCAATCAAATAAATGTTAGTTTATTAAACATATTAGCATGTGCTTGAGAATGCAAAACATGCCAAAACAAATATGCTAAACAATAATTAATTTATACTTAAAACATCTGTACCCCCACAATCTAACAAAAATATTCAAAATAATGGTGTTATTTAGAAATAAAATGAATTAAGAATGTGAAACATCTAAATGAAAAATGAAAATAAGATGTTAATCAAGTAATATCAATTAATATATGTTATATTTCAAACACTTTGCATCCAATCCCCAATAAACCTAACAACTGGAAAATAACATTTAGAAAGTATTTGAACAATTATTAAACATGTAACCAAATATATAACAATTAAGAATGAGTAATTATCATATTTATGACACACTTATGAATATACATTAGATATTATTAAAAAAGTAGTACCCACCTAATAAAATATTTAAAAATACATTTTGCAATAACATAAAGAAAGAAATATAAGCACAATGCAAAAAGCGACTTCATAAAAAACTGTATTATAGAAAGTGGCATTTCAAACTTAAATATTATTGTAACGAACCAAAGAAAGTTATGCTTACTTTTGATATATTTGACCATGTTAGTTTTGTAGTTATGATACTTTGACCACAATAAAAGTTTCAGTCAATATTTTGGAGTCAATATGTATGTGCCCACCATCAGCGGTGGATGGGATGGCAACATCCTAGCATACCTATGTGGCTCAAGTCTAAGAAAGAACACTTTTGGCTTTTAAACAACTACTGTTAAAAGTCGAAGGTGTAAATTACCCAATTGCCTGGCAAAAGGGAATAGGATACTTGACAATATTTATCACGTATACTGTGGAGATACACTTGTTAAGTATTTGTACATTAGTTTGGTAACATATACACTCATTATTTCTTCCTTTTGACACTGTTCATTTTAAGTGGACAGTGCTGATAAAGCAAGAGGAGAGTATGACCTAAGGTGAAGATTAACAAGCCCTTCAGATGCTTGACAGAAACAAGAACTTCACACTGATCTAATGGATTACGATGGCAAAGTCCGTCCGCCATCCTCACGGGAATCGGGACCGCCCGGCCATGTGGCGTTGGTCCCGACATGTAATCATAATGCAACCGCCACTGTGGCAGTCGCATTGTGCATGTTGACCATTGTGGCATTGCATCTGCACAAGGGTCCCGCTACAGGCCCCCAAAGTTAACCTCTGCCAACCTTTGAATGGTGGAGGAACCGCCATTCATAGGCTGGTGGAATGCAGTATCCTAATGTGGGGGACAGTGCCTGCTAGTCAACGCCACCATTCTAGGGATGCTGGCCGGGTCCGACAGGCAATCACAACTGTTGCCTGTGCCGGTCCCATGGCGGATGGGTTTTCTGTCGGCCAGCACTCCGCCCGCCATCCTTATCTGGCGGGCGGAGGATGGCCGCACAATGGCTGTGAACCCGCCACCCGCAGGCTACTGGTAGCGGGTTCACAGCCATCATAATCACCCCCTCTGATTTTTCAAAGGAACCTACATACTAATATGTGAAGTAGCGGAATCAGCATTAATAGGGTGTTCCAGGGTGACTACCCTAATGAATATTAATTTGGCTGGTCTCAATTTGGCTACAAATACAAAGATGATGGCATGCAAGTGACAACAAGCCATCATTCCTCTGTTTGGATTCACAAACATTGAAACATCCTTGATTTCTTTAAATAACTGGTGCTGCTTTGAAAAAGAATATTTTCCACTTTGGAAACCATCAGACGGCAGCAGCCAGTGGTTTGCTAGATCACTGCCTAATGCCCCCCAAGGCCGCCAACACAATCCCCAAAGGGCAAGGGCTCCCAATGGGCATGCTAAAGGGCAGCAGTCCTTCTTCGGCTCAGCGGCAGGGCATTGTGTTCTGAGTCGCGGTTGTTTCCTCTCGCATCCCAGGATGTTTATTCTAGTTATGGAAATGTGATGAGTGTCAGAACTGTTGACTGATGAGTGTTGTAAGCCAGTTATGTTTCAGGCAGCCTATAGTACATTTTCCAAAGTTACTTTTCCACTCAGGGTAGGGAATATCTGATTTAACCTTTACCTCAGGTTTTGAAAGTTAAGTAGAAAATAACTCTGAAGGGGTTTGCAAGCATTTTTCCAAGTGGATATATAAAATTAAATATTTTAATCACACCACTTAGAGCTGTCCTACAGACAATGTAGCTGATCTTACACAATGAAATAGATTTTAGGTCTTTCGTCACTGTAATGCATACCATTTTTAAATAAATAGCATGCACCTTAAATAATATATATATTAGATACACTGCTGTGTAGGATTTCAAGGTACACTTGATAGGTGTCAGGTAAATGCACACTGCAAGCGTTACCTGTGGTCAGAATAGGAGAGTTTCTATGAGGGCTACTCAAGATAGATGGACATATGCATGAGTTACATTCATGGTTTCTTGCATTTATTCATTCAGAAAATGAATTCACATTATTAATATTGAAAGCACATTTAAGTAAATCTTCTAAAATTCGAAGATGGAATACAAAATGATGTTTGTTTGGCGCATCTTTCACAAACTAGGACAACACACACATAGTGAGAGTCACATTCCAAACCAGAAGAAAAATTAACTACAATGTGGTGACCATCTTTGAACTGTGCTGCTATTTTCCCTAGAATATCCTCTTTGTGGTGTCAGCTGAATTGCCTTAGTGGAGCTGATGGTTCTTGGAGAACCACCATCTGTGTTTTGATGGACTTGGACATTTCTTCAAAAGCGGTATTGTTTCCTGAAGAATTGTATTTAGCTAAAGTTAAGCTTTTGTCTGTGGAGTGCTAATCTCCCATTTCTTCCAAAGACTTGGAATGGCATACTTTAAAAAGAAAAACATTTTTATTGCTTTTCCAGTAGTACATTTAACAACATCATAGAGTCATAACACATCTTTTCATCACAATACACATCACATAAATACGATTGCCCTTAGTTGATTCCTTATGGGGCGTCTGAGGTGCTGTCTCTTTTCAATCGCTTTCGGGTTGTGCATTACTTGGGCGGACAGTATTTGGATTTTCTAATAGGAATGCAGTTAGTGGTGATGGAGCGAGGTGGAATTGCAAAATTTTGAGTACCCCTTGCGAAGTCATACTTCATTAACTATAATTTGTACTAATGTAATGATATGCGTGATTAACCAACATAGAAAAAGAAATGCACCTACACGAATACACGCGGGAAACTAATTTTGCTTATGTTGCAATCATAATTAACTAATTATGTGATTTTGTCATGTTCTAAACTAATGAGCAGCTTTAAGATAACAGAATGCGGCATAAATGTGCTTTTATTTAAGTGTTATTGTGACAAAACGTGAGGCTTAAGTGAGTATATCGTGTTTAAATGTGGCTATTTGCTAGGTAACTACTAATATGGAAAACCTTAGCGAGGGGGGAGGTAAACAGAAGGGTTAAATCACTTAAAAGATTAATGTTTATTTGTGTTTGTTTCTATGATAGTTCCCATTCTGACTCGTGAGGCCTAAAAGAAAAGGTAGTCACTCGATTATTGTGGCCACAAAAGAAGTACGCATGCTCAAGTCTGAATGCGAGCTGGTTGTGCCTGGAGTGACTACGGTTCAAGGACATGTTAGCCTGGAAGTGCAGATGGCTGCCAAAATGATGAGCACAATGGTACAGAACGTGGGAATACATGCTAAAGTTGCTAGTAGGGAACAGGACTAGGCCAGACTCTGGCTAAACAATGGACCCATTAGAAAATTGCGGACGGAAGGAAAAATTAATTTGTGATGACGAGAATATGCTCATCCACCACAAAATTGTCCAATCAGAACTCGAATTTAGGTTGAAAGTTACACTTTTAGATAGATAAAGATAGTACAAAAGGTATAAAAAAGTGCTGTTTTTACTGAAGAGGAACTCCTTTCTTCGATTGCTACCAGAGATGCTGCTGGAATGCTGATTTTTCCTGATATGTAAGATTTTCCATAATTCTTAATTCTTTTCACAGGGAGATGCACTTTAATTGAGAGTTTAGTTAGGGATGTTAGGAGAATATATGATTATTTGGGAACAATGGGCCACATGCATCATTGTAAGGTTTTACGATTCCTTATTTGCGATTTTTAGGGAATCGCAAATAAGGAATCGCAAAATGGGATGCATGATTAAATTTGCATAATATTTGCGATTCGGTAAAAATCGCAATTTTTACCGACTCGCAAATATTATGCGAATTCCTAATTGCGATTTCGCAAATCCCATTGATTCCTATGGGCCAAAAGGCCCATAGGAGTCAATGGGAAGGCATTTACAAATTGCGAATTTGAAAATGCGATTCGCAATTTGTTAATGCATTCCAAGGGTTCAGAGGGGCGTCCAAAGGACCCCGCACTGCACCCCTGAAATGTATTTTAAAGTGCATGTTTCACACACACATGTCCTAAGGACATGTGTGTCTGTAACATGAAAGTTTAAAAATTGCATTTTTGTGCATTTTCATAACTTTTCGGAAATTATCATGAGGTTCAACCTCGTGGTAATTTGCACCCCCTAATTGCTAATTCGCAATTTCAAAAACAATCATGCATTGCTTTTAAGGAATCGCAAATTTGCGATTCCCTAAAAGCAATCGCATTTTTGGAAATCGCTAATAGCGAATTTCACAAAAATGTATGATGCATCCCAAAAACTTATTTAGGAATCCCAAACGGCCGAATTTACTGATTCGCACCGTTTGCACTTCCTAAATAGGTTGATGCATGTGGCCCCAAATGTCTTTTGCTAATACTTGCTATATAAAACAAATGAAGAATGTCCATCTTTGACTTTTTCTTAAAATAAATGATTCTAGCTGTCCTGAATTTAAAACTTATTTTAAATGTCGTTCTTTTGAAATAAATAAAGTAAATAATCTTGGACATGCTGAATTTGCTCTTAATAAAAATTTGATAAATGGAGAATTAAGCTGGTCTTGAGTTTTCCTACGCCTAATTTTTTACTAGCAGATCCATTGATCTCAATGGTGGTGTGTCTAAATAAAATGTCGTATTAAATGAAAACCATGGTGAACGTATTTAAACTGCAGGTGTAAATAGTATAAATATTCAATTTTAGTTTTAGATACTCCACTATGATACAGCAGGTCTTCCTTTGAATTTCACCGACCCATGAATTGGAGTGTAAGTGTTTATGGATGATTCGTAGTGTTATTTGCCCCACTGTTTGAGAATATGTTAGAAGTTGCACTTCAGGGAAAGGTGACATGGATTTAGAAATTATTTCCGGAGGAGCACTGCATCCGTAATTAGCTTGGTAGCAGAGCATTGGTTGCTATAGAATTAGCTAGGATTATGTATAAAGTGTCACATAAGAGTTTTGATGTACAGAATTATGACTAACATCTGTAGAGTTCGTATTGCGTTATATGTAGTCCTGAAAAGGCTTCCGAGAATTGCGTGAAGCTGGTGCCTCTGTCTGCAGGCAGAGGAAGTGTGACAAGTGAAGTCGCACATCGCATAGTCTGTTTCAAAAAAGTAGTATCGCCGTATACTGCGGTGGTATCGTCGTATATCACTGTTTAGGGACACTACGTGCAAAAGGATAAATGTATAGCGAGGACAGTCTATAAAATCTTGGCCTTCAAGTACAGGGATCATTGCGTGTCCTGGTTTAAAACTTATCGCTGAGAGAGTAATAGGGCTTAACCCGAGCTTGAAAGAAGTGTAAAGGCAGAGGCAAGCACTGCTTTATCGGCGAGTGTAAAATTTTGTGGGAGAGTAGAGGTAAGCGCTCTCTACCGGAAGTACAGAATACTTGTATAATTGAGAAAACTATCACTTTTTTTAGCAAAACAGACAAATGGAGTTGTTTAGTGTAAGTTACTTACTGATTTAGTCAAATATCTTGTAAATGCAACTTCTCGAAAAATCCTGTAAAGGAGGGGTCAGTCGGCGCTGCAGAAGCTGGAGCACTGGTGACGTCAAAAGTGATGCGCTGGGATTGGTACTCGTGACTAAGACAGAGTAGGAGCTGATAGGCTCATCACGAAGAGCAGCAATACTATTGATTAAGCACTAAAAAGACGTATCTTGTTCTAATTGGTGCGTTAGTGTAAACCGCGCTGTGATAGGTTGGTGTTATGGAACAGCAACAGGGAAGTGCGCGATTATTTTGAAAAGACAGGGAGTTTGCCAGAAAATTGATTACTATTATGGAGGAGAAAGAAAGAAACCTTCATGGTTTAAGGAATTGAAAGTTTGTAAAGGATAAGGAAATTATCACAAGAGAGGGAAAAATACTTTCACCACCAAAAACGCCTGCTTTCTATATGTTGTCGAAATATGGTTACCATACGTGTGTTTGGTTAGAGAATTGGGTAAGTTATTCCAAAAAATGATGGTGTATTAGCTTTCCCGGAAGGAGGATCAATCGATTTGGCAGTTTTGAGAAATTTTAGAGAAAATATGATGAATCTTGACCTGAGACCTAGACCGACTCAATTTGAAGCTCTGTCTGAATGGAAGGATGAGATGCATGAGTTGGAAAGTGAAAGATTGCAAGGATTTATCAGACCCAGAGGTAGATGTAAAAATCTATGGGGAGAGACACATGAGAGTAGAATGCGTAGATGGAGAAATGCTAATATGTGTGATGGCATGTATCCAGTCAGATTAGTGGATGATTATGAAGGACGGAAATGTACAGAAAAGAGAAAGAATATAGAAACAAGGAACCAAGGCTATGGTGAAAGTGAAACAGAGGATGCTGTACTAGCGGAAATATTAAATAGAAGTCCACCACCGTATCAAACATGTTCTTTATGGACTACACCTAATGCTCCAATGATAGATGAGTGGATTAATGAAACCCCAAAACAATTTTCTAATTTTAATGATGTACCTGAAAGAATGGAAGTGAGATATAATCCAAGTACCTCAATGACAGAACCAAGACTTACTGGTACTCCCAAACAAAGTAATGAACGAGGAAATGTAAATAGTATAGAAAGGCGAGTTGGAGAACAAGTCAGTACCCCTGAATAGATAAGATCTACAAATGCATTGACAGAACAGATACTGGAACTTACAAAAAACATGGAAGTAGTAACAGTTCCCCTAACGATAGGACCTGTAATTCCAGTATTTGAGAATAAAAGAATAAAAGAGCCAAGTTTGACAATTCCTTCACAACAGGGTTTACAGAAATTAAAAGGAAACATTTATCCTGATTTGTCAGAAATTATGTGAACCAATAATGTAAATCCACCTGAATTGACTTTCAATCAGAATTTGCCCTATAGAAATGCGACCGGAGCAGAATCTGACTCTGCTACACATGAAAAGATCATAGAAAAAATAGACTTAACGCAGACATCTGTAGGACCATCAGAGCAGGAATTAAGTGATTGGATCAAAACCTTGAAATTAAAAGAGCATGAACCTAAAGTATTGGACATAGCAATATTAAAAGTAGATATGGAAGAATTAATTATTGAGACAATTGGAACAGATAGATTAAAAACGTACCAAGATGATGAACTCATGTTCATGTGTAAAAGTATAACATGGAAAGCGAAGTCAGTGCATGATCAGCTGGAAAATCTGGCAAATGAATTCGAAATAGAATTTGCAAAGAATAAACGATTGCAGAAATGCTACAGAGTAGACTTTTCAGAAAAGGAGATTGAAAACATGAACACTGCAGGAAGATTAACCCAAATAAAATAATTAATTGTTTTGTTACGGAAATGGGGAGATGTAAATAAATGGAGAGTTAAATGGGCAAAGAAGAAAGAGGAGACCAGTGACAAATCAACATTAGCGTTTCCAGTTAGAGAAAAAGAGACAGTTGCAAATGAGTTCCATATGAGGGAAATACCAGGAGGAGGATATGTACATGTTCCATGAAGTAGACAGGATATATTATCATTTACGAATGATTTCCCTAGATTAAGAGAAAAACCAGTAGAATGGTATCGACAAGTAGATAGATTTGTGAAAGTTTCAAAAGTATTATGGGTTGATTTAAATTGATTATTTGACATAGTTGTGCCAACAGATTTGTGGACTGAGTGTAAAATCACTGTAGATTGGCCGAAAGAGGAATATCCTCGAGACAAGGTAACAGGTGCTCCGTCACTTGATGTGATGAGAAAATATGAACAAGTAATTGTATTTTTGAAGAATAAAATTCCAACAAAAAAAGAAACAGATTGGGTGAAAATAGACAAAATCACACAGGAACCAAAGGAATATGTACATTCATTTTATGAAAGAATGTTGTTAGTTTTCAAACAATACAGTGGATATGAGGAGTTGAATGAAAAGGACATGAGTCATTTTATTTACTGATTTGTGTATGGATTAAGACCAGAAATTGGAGACATGATACAACATAATATGATAGGTTGGCAATCAGGTACTGTAGATGATGTTTTGAGAAAAGCAAAATATTGTAGTGAAGAGATCGATGCTAAACAAAAGATGCTAAAGGAAAAAGCTATGTGGACGCAAGTGAAGGTAGCAGAACACCAAGTGGTACAAATGGAAAATAAAAATAGTGATGTGAGTCAAGGGAAAACAAAAGGAAATTTCCCCAAAACAAAATTAATAGGGAATATAGATGAGCTTAAGAAAACGTTTCCTTGTCATAATTGTGGCCGGATAGGGCATTGGAAGAAAGAGTGTAAGTATCCACCAAGAGTTAATCCGGAAAATGCATCATTGAACCCACAGGTGCAGAATGAGGTAATTTAACAGCAACCGCAACAACAGCAGATTTTGCTACTAGATTGGGGATTCAACCTCTTAAACAACTGGTGGCAGTATATAAAACCAAATGTCTCTTGATTCTTACCAATGGCGCAAGGCTTTACAGTGTGCAGGATTATCGTGGTCTACAGAAACTAAAGAATGGGTTTTTGAGGAGGTTTTTGGCAGTACCTAACAGTACCTAGGCCTATTTGTAACACCTCGAGTTGTTGATAGGCTATATAACTGTTTATATTAAATTGTGCTGCCTTTTGCTGTGGCTATCTGTATGGGCCAAACAGGAAACCAGCTAGAATCATATGGTATTGTGTGACTGCCTTAAATTATACAAGACATCAAGAATTCCCTGGCTGGCCTTTCTGAAGAAAGTATATTGTAGTCTGGATATGTCTGAATTGTTTAGTAAGCCACAAGATTTGTCCCCTTTTGTGAGGAAAGTGTAAAGACCTATTTTGAAGATCCCGATAACCCGACAATAAATGAACTTTTGGTAACCTAACCCACCCCAGAAATGTAACTTTATCTTATTTGCAGCACATATATTTACTCACATGTCTTGGCCTAAAGACTATAATTTCTCTGACCAATCCTGAAAGATAATGCACTCATTTATTTTTTCCCTGACTACACACTTCAAGTGCAGAAGCAAAGGGTGCAATACCACGGAGTCAAGCACATCTACTGGCAATACATTTGAAACGGATGTATGACGTTACAACGCATGCTTTTACAATGCATGCCTTTACAACGCATAGTGCTTTGGGGCGCTGGATAGTGAATAGTTTAATTTACTATTCCAACTCCAGTCCCCGTGGATAGTAGGGAAGGTGTTGGATAGTACATTAAACCTATTCCCTATGCTAGATCGCCCCCCAGCGCAATGCGTTGTAATGGTTTGCGTTGTAAAAGTTGCGTCGTAAAGGCACTGCGTGGTAAAAGTTGCGTTGTAAAGGATGTTCCCCATTTGAAACATGTGCTCTTATATCCAGTGAAACTCAAATTATACATGAGCAAAAAAGTAACTCCTTTGATACCCCAGCAGAAGCATGGGAGTGGATTGAGCACACCTTCCCGGACCTACCTATTAACTCAGCCTACCAGCAGTCAGAGGAGACACAATCCAGGTGTCGACAATCACAGCGACAATGATCGAAACCCAAGCGATATGATAATGATACGGCCCCAACACCTATACAAGCATTGGAGAGAAGGACTACTATTTCTGCTGCACCTTTAGAGAAACAAGAATAGTCACAGATGATGAGTCATCTACAGGAGACGCAGCTCAATTGGAGTTGGATCATAGCCCACAATTGTTTTCCTCGCTGTCCTCACACACAGGGAATGCACTCCTAAATTAAAGGACTACAGTAATGTCAATCGACATAGATAAGGCTATACCAGTGGGGGGGACTCCCTGGGATGCGGTATGTAAGTAATACCACTACTGATGGGAGAGACGATCCCTGGTTTTCCCGCTAGAGGAGGTAAGACTATCATGAAAGCACCTTGTGAACACTTTGCACATCAGAGGAACTATATTAGTCTTCCAACTGGGAGCGGATGTCCGCTCTCTCATGTGCCCCCGGAGACTTGAACACTGACTCAGGGCGCGGGTGGTGGGACCCCGAGGTTGGGGCTGGCAACCCCCCTTCTTTTTGGATTAAGGGAGGTTATCTTTTGGAGTGTTGGAAGCTCCAAAGAGTTACTCTCAGCCATGGCCCCCAATGCAGTAGCAAGTTTTAAATGTGTTGAGTTATTAAGTACAATTAATATTGTTTAGTCGAACCAAGTTCCGCAGTTGGACAATTGTATTGGGGTGTTTAATTGGGATGCTGAACGACCGAAACTTACAGAAACTCCTTACGAATTGGTTAGCCTCCATTTCCTTTAATGGCTAGATTGGGTATGACACAACATCATAACTCCTTCACATGGAACATTAGGGGACTGGGATCACCACACAAACAGCACAGAATACATGCCCAATTAATTTGGTGAAAAGCAAAAATAGTGTTCTTACAGGAGATACACCTAACTGCACTGGAGGCCACCAAACTACAGAATAAATGGAGAGGACAATTGTGTAATATGACCTATTCTGCATTCGCCCGGCGAGTGTCCGTTTGGTTATGATCTAGGGTCCCATTTGCAATACAAGAAAAACGTATAGATAAGGAGGGCAGATATGTCCTGATCCGGGGTACACTGGATGATAACCCAAAAGTACTAGGAAGTTTATATACCCCTCATTCAGGAACCCTTTTATGCCTAAGTCAACACAGCACTGTCAGATGTTGGCTGGATACTCGGCGGCGATCTTAATGCGGTTGCAGATTCTGTTTTAGATAGATCCCACCCTCCCCTGACCGGGCCCCAATCAATACACCAATCTAAAACATTGCAGAATTGGATGCAAGGCTGGGCCCTAGCAGACATACGGCGTAATCACAATAAGGGAATGGGAGAATACTAATTTTACTCCACCACACACGACCTTCATACACAAATTGATCATTACGCAGACCACTTGAGCTGCCTATGTGGGCTTAACAATATCAGATCACAGCGCACTGGAGATCAAATTCATATGGGGGCATGTCCCAGCCCAAGTTCCCACCTAGACCCCCGCTACCTAGAGGATGGGGAATATCAGGCAACACTAGCGTCCACCATAACACATTATTTTACTGAAAATGCTGGTATGGCATCCTCTGCAGGACTGAAATGGGAGGCATTCAATGTGGTGCTAAGAGGCTCAGCTATCAGCATCTCCTCCGGAGCCCAACAACCGATCCACCAAGACCTACAGGACATTGAAGACAAATTGAACACACTTGAAACTAGGGTGGCCCGCGGCCCCACAGCGAAACCAGACCTCCAGGACTTACTTATACAAAACGCACGCAGAATCAGATAGACCAGGTACCTTACTGGCAAGGATGCTTCAAAATGCCTGCCCACGCTTATAATAGAAATCTGGTTGCTACAACACACAAGAGCCATTAGATAAACAGACATTAATAAAGCCTTCTACGACCATTACAGAGCACTTTACACAGCCCTACAGTGGATTGACCATCTAGAGATTAGCACTTTCTTAGAAACAGTAGAATCCCCACCGGTGTCAGAGGAGAACAAGACAATGCTAGCTGAACCCATAACGCTTTCTGAAATAAAAGCTGCAATCAAGGGCCTTCCTAATAATAAAACCCCAGGGCTAGATGGCCTCATGCGGAGTTTTATGCTACTTATATACAACAACTTGCCCCACATCTACAGAAATTGTATAAGGAAGCCTTTTAGACAGACACATTGCCCATCTCTACAACACAAGCACTAATAACCTAATTTCCTAAACCCGGGAGGGACCACTCTCAGTTATCCGCATACCGTTCGCTCTCCTTGTTAAATACTGACTTTGAGATCTTAAGTAAAATACTAGTCAATCACTTACAGCCCCTCGTACTAGGGCTGGTACATATAGGTCAATGTGACTTGGTCCCTGGGCATAGTATGTCTTTAAATATACACTGACTGTGTAATTTCTTGTTAACTTGTACCATGGAGGACCCAGAGGCAGGATGTATCACACTAGAGATCACACAGGCATTCAAAACACTGGGCTGGGACTGGATGTTGGCCGCGCTACAGAAATTTGGGATTCCACAAGCCTACACTTGTTGGATCCAATTATTGTATTATCTTCCCACAGCAAGGGTACGCACAGGATCACACATCTCAGAACCATATCAAATACAACGGGGCACAAGACAGAGCTGTCCCCTATCTCCCATACTGTTTTCTCTCACCCTTGAACCACTGGCACACAAACTACGAGTGTCCTTGGCAAAATGGGGTATAAACACAAACAGCGTTCATCATGCCCTATCACTTTACGCAGATGAAATTATCCTATACAGTAGGAGACTTTGAAACAACTTGGACACCGCAGCACAGCTTTTCACACAATTTGAACACATAACAGGGATGGAAATTAATTATGAGAAATCTTATACCTTACCCTTCAGCACAAATACGGAAGAACTGATTATACCATTTGGAAACCGTGAGAAAATTGCTCATAATACTTTCAAATATTTAGGGATCCAAATGTATAGAACCAAAACTGATCTCATAGACAGGGGCGACTGGTGGAATTTTCAACTGGTGGGCGTAAGCAGAACGAATCAAGTCTGGGCTAGTCTGGGCTAATAAGGCTACACTGGCTCCCCGTTAGGAGTCAGCTTTAAATCCCTTTGTATTGCTCACCAGGTATTCTGGTCCATGGGCCCAGCAATCAATCTATCCCTCATTACTCCTTACCACCCTGCTAGACAGTTGCGCTCAACCCTTGCCACAGTTCCCAAAATAAAGAGAACAAGAGCAGGAGGCCGCTCCTTCTCCTATAATGTGGCCAAGATGTGGAATGCTCTTCCCCAACATCTAAGGTCCAACCCCGATCTCACCTCATTCCGCAAGCAGTTGAAAACTTTCCTGTTCAATAAACAGTAGTCGGGTTGATATTTCTTCTTAAGTAACCACATTCTCAGCTGCAATCTCAGCGCTTGGACGCCTCAGGGCAGCTATGTGCTCTATACAAAAATCGTTTTCATTTCATTTTAACGTATGTGAGTGAGCACAGTGAGCAAGCCAGACGGCAATATGGGGGGCTCAGGGGAGTTCGGGGGGGTTCTCCCTCATGAAGAATTTTTTTTTTAAATTGCAATCTTTTGATGTGATTTTCAGCACTATTTCTGTGACAAATGGACTAAAAATTCAGTTCTTCTAGGCATTCATAGAAGAAAACTCGTACATTATTTAAGAATTGTACAGGATCTATAAGCCAATTTAAAGAAGAGCTGACATTAGAAAGTAAAATCTGTAAAGAGCTGTATGGAATGTTCAGTATTCTAAATGCCTACCAAAATACATGCTTCTTTGGCATTTTTAAAAATGTTGATGGCTGCCTAAACTTTGGTGACAGAATACCCAGAGTACTGGGTTATGTTTTTTGCTGATGAAAATGCTGAGCATACAGTGCACAGTACGATGATGGTTGGAAGAACCACGACTGATAAATACCTGTTTGTACATTGAGCGGTCTTCTATGACACTATGATATCAATATGTCTAACCAGAAATAGACATGGCTAAGCACATTTTCCATCCATAACCATCACACTAGGCTCACTCTCAAACTTAATGAGGGTTTAAATCACAAGTCTGTAACACATGGGGCCTAGACCACCGATTTCCATCGCTCTTCTAGGCACCAAACAGAAGATATGCAGTAATATCCACTCTGCTCTGATATCATGTTGCAGCAAAAATCGAGAAGGTGGCATCAGTTTCCAGTGTTTGTTCATTTCCAAAAACTGTAGAAAGTTGAGTAATCATAAATAAGTACATTTGCAGTTACAATTGTGTATGCTTCAAGTGATTGACAAAACATCAAACAATGCCTGCACGTGTTTTACTTTCTTTCTGTAAATATATTCTCAAAGCATGAGACTGAGGCAACTTGACTCCCTCGTACACAAGGTCAAATCCAGAGTTTCTCAGTGATGACCCCTTCTCGTTAACATCTGAATTAAACCAGTAATGAGCCTGCTACCACCACCACAACTTTCACTCCTAGGAACATACAGGATTTACATGAATGTAGGAGTTAACCCAAACAATTTAAACAATAGGTAATAACCTCAGATGCTTGATAGCAGAGATGTGAGACAGCAGGCCCAAAATGAAGAGCTCCAAAACAGAAATGGTGGTACTACACCTAACACACCTTACAAATCATGGAAAACCATGTTCCCATCACCTACTTTCTTTGATGAATACTCCCCCTTAAAAAGTACAAAATGTTGGCAGCTGACCTCAATCTGAACTCACAAGAGGTAACAGTTGTCAAAACATCAAATCACCAAATCAAAACTACTAAAATACAGTCTTCCGAGTATTCCCACTCACCCCCACCCCATCATAGCAGAAATTCGAACAATCTCAAGACTAGACTACTCTCCACACCCCAAATCAACCAAAAGGTGCAACATATGTCAGGGAGGAGACTGAGTGACAGTCAAAAGAAAAGGCTACAATATATTTTTGTAGTCAGGTAACTTCAGTACCGATTATATACTCTCACTTTTGTTATTTAAACAGCCTACTACAATCACAGTCCAATGACTCCATCATTACAACATCTACTGCCACTTAGCAAAATCCCTTCTCAAGCGCAGCTTCTTAAACTAAAATACACCACTCCAAGTATTGTCGTTCATCCCTTTGGAAAGCCTATCTTTCAATTTTAAAACATGAGTTCAGATAAATATTTTTTGCCGTTTCCCGTTTCATTTTCAGAACGTGAAAAAATATTGTTTGAAAGCAAAGAAAATATTCTTATAGAGTCTTGGCAAGAATATGGGATCTTTGGTAAATTCATATATTTTGATCTTTCTATCTCCAGCACTGTGGTGTAAAACGAAATGATGCTCTCTAAGAATGTGAAAATGCCGCCCCAAGTATCCAACATTCATAGGCCGTGGGCTGAAATAGGGGCAGACACAACTCACTGCAGTCTGTGTCGGATACAGTAATTCTGCTAGCAGCATTCCATGCAAGTTCACGAAATTGTTAGGGATTTACCTGGAATTCCAGGAAACTAAGGGCCAGATATAGGTAGGCTATTACCGGTCGGTAACGGCCGAAATCGGCCGTTACCGACCGGTAATAGAATAGGCTTTTCCTATGTAGGTGGTATATTTACCGATTCGGTAAATAACAATCGGTATTTACCGATTCGGTATTTACCGAATCATCATTTACCGATTTGGTATTTACCAAATCGGTAAATGAGATGTAGGAAGCACTTTAAAGAGTGCTTTGATGCTTCAAAGATTCGTTATTTAGCACCAACTATTGGTTGGTGGTAAATAAGGAATTCCTGTGTAAATGCAAATATGTGCATTTACACCTGTGCCATGTGACAGACATACATGCCCTTAGCACTATTCAGGGGTGCAACAGGGTGTCAAAGTGGCACCATGCCTACCTTGACTATTTCGCTATTTTACCGAATCTGTATTTACCGATTCGGTAATTGACATTCATTCCTATGGGCCTCCAGGTTACCGATTCGGTAATTACCGAATCTTAACGATTCGATAATTTTTACCGAATTATTACCTACATAAGATTTACCGATTCTAAAATACCGAATCGGTAAAATTTCAGTATTTTAGAATCGGTAAATCCTATTTACCTACATCTAGCCCTATTTGAGGACTATGACCCATCCATGCACATAAGTGTGATCTGGTTGAGCATAAACACTTGTAGAAAAGACCAACAGTTTAAATGATTTTAATTGAGAACCTATTCACATTTTACTGTCCACACCTGTTCGTGTTGTGCACCCCTCACTCCAAGAAATCAAGTAAACAACGCGGTAGAAATATTGTCAGAGGTAAAATACAATTTAAAAACAATCACTTTTGTTTTTTCCAAATGCCAACCCTTTCCGAGAACAGGAATGTCGCTGACGTAAAACCCGTCCCTCTGCTACAACTTTATTTATCGGCACTACAGTAACTACAGAGATTTTACACAAAGTCGCGCATACACACTCCTGCACATGCCCAGGCAGCAAGCAGACTCCACATGAGCCTGCACACAACACAACATACACAGACCTTACATGTTTTGTGTCTCGCAGGCTAGAAAAGAACATTGCACGTTCACCTCAACGTTGCCAACATGTGCTCACTGTTCAATGTGCAGCAAGTTTCTGTCTCAGACGGTCCCCTAGCCTGGTTTAGGAGTGTGGCGCGCACTGGACAGATACCACAGTAGAATACAGAACGGTGCCCTAGTTTCACAAATAACACAATGGCAACTGCTCCACAGTGGTAGTGGCACCCTTGCTGCAATTGAAAGAGCATGGAGTATGACTCCACCTCAGTGGGCGTCGCTGGTGTGGATGAAGTCGGGTTCCAGTGTCCATCTTTCAAGGCAAATTTAACACAACTTTCTAACCACGATCCAGTTTACAGCCTAAGCTATTCACACAAAAGGCCAACCGGCCTCTTTGTTGTCAGGTAAAAGGATGTGATGCTTAACAGCACCATTATGAGCTCGAGCTCTGAGCCATTAGTACCGTGCGGTTTTATGAAATTGCCACCTGTGGGGAAAACCAACATTCCTCTAAGACCGCAGTACTTAAAATACCTGCATCACGATGCACCTTTGAATAACAACATCTCCAGATATCGCTCACCAGAAGCATTTTATGAGCAACACTGGATGACTTAATGAGTCAGAAACATGTATATCTCTGGGCTAAGTTCAACGCAGAGAGAAAGCCTTGTGGGCCTCATTTATGAAAAGTGAGGCATCGCTGCGTGAAAACAGCGATGCGTCACTTGTCACTGCGCACTGCTTACGACATTCCTGATGCGTCATATTTAATGTATGACGCATCATGTCGCAAGGAGTTACAGATACGTCAGTATTTCTGGCGTATCTGTAAGCGCAAAAGTGACGCATTGCTGGAGTGTGTCACAAAAGTGACGCAACTCCAGCAATGCGTCCTTCCACATGGGAAAAGCCCCATGTGAAAGGGCTTGCGTCAGTCTTACGCCTGCTGTGAGGCAGGTGCAAGATTTTGACACAACAGCGTCCTAAAAGTGACGCAGTGAAATCTCATAGATTTCACTGCGTCACTATTACAAGGCTTTTTGCGGTGGAACGCCCCCTCTGCATACATTATACCTGACGCAGGTATAATGTGGCGCAGGGGTTTAAAAAGTGACGCATCTACCTAGATGCGTCACTTTTTAAATATGGCGCAGCAAGGCGCATTTTTTACACCGCTGGTGCGTCACAAAAAGTGACGCACTGACGCACTGGCGGCGCAAAACTGACGCAAGGCCTTCATAAATAAGGCCCCGTGTGTCTAGTGCAGGAGGCAGAAATCTGTCAGTCACGTTTCAACCAATAGCGGATTTCATTTCCTTGACAGTCAGCTTGCTCTTGCGCCATTTAAAATATCAATATATCCGGAGCCATGCCTCCTCTGTTGCAGTTGCGGCTCACGGGGGGGGGGGGAGAGGGGGTCGCGTGGGGGGGGGGACCAGGGTGGGAAGGTTACAATAAAATAACAATCTTACCTGGTCTGCCCCACCTCGGGTCCGCTGGGGCCTTCAACAGCCGCATCACTGCTGCATTGCTGGCAAGTGGCAACCCCTCTCAGCCAATCCTGGGGCTGGAGCAGTGCCAGGATTATCTGAAGAGAGGGAAAAAGAGGCCTAAGAAAGGAACCAATCGCAATGAGCATGGATCTCTGGTTGGAAACGTTCAAAGCAGCGGATACTTCACTTCAGGAGGATCGGTAAATGTCACTATATTCCACAACCAGCCCCCTGCCCAAATAAGAACCCCTATTTTCACACCCAAGACATGGGGATTGCCATGGTCAAGACTTCCCCATGTTCCATTCACACTCATTCTATGAAGTTCACACCAAATTGGACAGATATCCCAATTTCAGCATCCACAAGGTAGGTTTTAAACACAACCTTACAGATCTGCGTTTCTAACAATTCAAGACGGCCCATCAGCAGGGGAGGGGAGAGGTGAGTTAACAAAAAATTATATTACTGGCTAGATCTTGTTCCAGGAGAAGAGTACAATTGTCGTAATAGCAGGATGGGAAGAGATGCCATATCAGGATGTAAGCTAGTCAGCTTGCCCAACGAGTCTAGACTATATTGGTGCACAAGGTTAAGATGCGATGTAATAGTATGCAATTTATTTCACCGCCATGTATATATGTGAGATCCTGCTATGCAGATAACGATTTCTTAAAATTTCTTTTTTCATGTACTGCAACTGGAGAAAATGAATAAAATGTGTTTTAAAAAATCATGTACGCCAGGCAATATGTTTTCCTACATAATACATAGTCACACCATTACCTGTCCTACAAAGCACTTAAACCCTTGGTACATACCTCTGTCATAGGAAATAGCAAGCATGATTGCAAACATGAAGATTAAAAATACAACTTCTAGACTATACATTCTCACGTTGTTTCCCGGAATCTGGATACTATTTTGCTGTACTGCCTCTATGTCCGTGCAATTGTCATTCATTCCTGACACTCTGGTTGCTTTCCCAGAATCTGTATGCTATATTGCTATTCTGCCTCTATATCCGTGTGATTATCATTCATTCCTGACAACAATGCATTTCATGTTTTTTGTAAATGTTATATTTTTCATGAGAAGCAAATGTTATCCCTGGTCTGAGACATGCTAATTTAAAGTAATATATACCTGTTATACTTTTAATTCAGTCATTATCTTCCATTACATTTGAAAAAAAAACTATTTTCATTACAGAAAATTCCCTTTTTGAAATTCATTATCAAACAACAAGGAACAGCCAGTGCCTGAGCACAGGAGAAAGAGAAATGGCTAAATATTATAAGCAAAAGATAACAACAAACAATTAACAGCAACTTAATACCTAGAGAAAGGAAAGCCCGTGGACAGCAAGATAAACCCTGGCTCAAATCTGGGCGGTCCAACCTGGAATGCAGCCATCACCTCCAGCCAATCGTACATAGGATCCCAAATCCAACCCAACTTTTTCTTCGAGGATCATTATCAATTAAAATCATCTTCAGCCTACTTGTATAGAAGAGTTAAAGCCATCGGATCTAAGGATCGGAATCAGAATCAATCAGCCTCGCCAATGTGATGAAAAAAAATAAATCTCGCAAAAGAGGAAGGGAATAGCCAGAGAATACCCCAACATAATGAGTTTAAAATCTACTGACATTGCTGTATTAGAAATACCACCAAAATGTCGAAGTGCAAGGCAGGATGCAAAAACATGGACTGCATCCCACACCGAAAGCACTTATCATCCAGCCGAAATTTTATAAGAAAAAGACGATGTGGGTTAAAGTACCAATTGCTTACATATTTGAGATGATGAGCCTTAATCCGAGAGACGTTCAATACTGAATCGGCCATCACTTTACTACGCCGAAGTTCCGCCCGGTGACTTCTGTGCTAAGCCAAGAGCTCCACTTAGCCCGCTGGTGAAACCAATCCTTGACTACAGAATGTAAAGCCACATAGATCAGCCCACTATTTCTTCTAGAAGGAGGTTCCCTAATAATATCCAGCCCTACATCCTCCGTACAATTCAAGTCCTCTTCATTGTGGCTCAAAATAAATCGCAAAAAAAGGTACCCCCCTTTGTACCGCTTTGTTTGCCATAAGTTGGCAGGGTATGCTCAGAGTTGAGTCCCTTGCTCACTTTGCCACTGGATTCAAGCAAGCCGGGCTGAAGACGGCTGAAATGCCAGAAACCGGTCCTCGAAGCTTGTTTCCGGTCCAGGGAAGGCATGGCTTGGCATTTCGGGCTGGACTGTTCCCATGAGGCACAGGGTCAGACTGATTTGCATATGGCCATGGCTGAACTGGGGTGGCAGAGTGGGCTAAAGAACGGTGATGGATTAAACCCAGATTTGTTGACTGGGTGTAAGTCTTTGATTGGTTCAGATGGTCCGTCCATCACCACCCCCTATTGTACCGCTTTGTTCACCATAAGTTGGCAGAGTATGCTCAGACGTGAGTCCCTTGCTCACTTTGCCACTGGATTCAAGCAAGCCGGGCTGAAGACGGCTGAAATGCCAGAAACCGGTCCTCGTAAGCTTGTTTCCGGTCGAGGAAAGGCATGGCTTGGCAGTTCGGGCTGGACTGTTACCATGAGGCACAGGGTCAGACTGATTTGAATATGGCCATGGCTGAACTGGGGTGGCAGAGTGGGCTAAAGAACGGTGATGGATTAAACCCAGATCTGTTGACTGGGTGTGAGTGTTTGATTGGTTCAGATGCACCGTCCATCACCACCCCCTTTTGTACCGCTCAAAATAAAATGCAGCATCTGTAAATATCTAAAACAAAAACCTACACGGCAAGGGAACCAACTGCTGCAAGGTGCTGAATGAAACAAAAAGATCCACCTCAAAAAGTCCTCCAGAAGTGAGCAGATTGACCCTTCCCCATATCTCTCAAATCCCTTCATGAATGCCATGAGGAAAGTTAGGGTTATAGCTCAAATACGTAAACTTATTAAACATAGGAATCTCCTAAAAGAACATCACACCAGATGAAAAACGTTTAAGGTGTTAAAACCAATATGCTTGAAATACATTGCTTCAATAATAACCGACCTAGGGACAATCGATTTACCCAATGGTAGAAACTCAGAAAACATGCAGGTCAATGATCAAGGTGAGCATCCTAGCACCAACTGAAGTCGTGTGAAAAATGACACCAGAAAATAAAACTTAAAATAGGAAGACCCCCCCCATCTTCCTTTGACTGCTGTACAACTTATAATTCTTTTTTAATTTTAAAACTTTTTTATTTAAAACTTGAATCTTACAGTAAGGTGTATGGTAAGCTCAGATAAACTTCTGCCAGTGGGTCTCCACTCTGGTATAAAAGGCCACTGGGAGAAAAAATGGAATGCAATGAAAGAGATAAAGTTAGCGCTGGATGATTATCATTTTTATAAGATTACAGCAGCTATTAATCCCCAAATGCAAGCTAGTCCATTTAACCCCTTCGATGCTTGTGACGGAACCATTCCATCATCAGTCACGGTTGGGCTGTGCTGATGACGTAATGGTTCCGTCACAACCACACCGATTTCAATGAGGGGCAGCACAGGAGGGGAATTCCATTAGCAGCGATGGAGTTAAGAAAGACCTCTACAGAATGCTGAAACAAGGGGAGAACGGCGCACGGCGATTCAAGATGGCCGCTACCTGAGCAGCTCCGTCCCGTCGAGCACGGCTCGCTCACAAAGGGTCTTCGTCGCTGCAGTTTTCCGGTGTCATTCCAGCGGATTTTGCCGTCGGAAGCATATAGCTCCACATGGGCACGTTTTCGCCTAGTTTTGCGGCGTTTTAGGCATGTTTGAGTCCTAAATTCCTCCTTCCTGACCAGCGGCTGCCATTTCATTTTTTTTTCTTCTCCACGCAGCATTTTTGTTTTCCTTTTTGCTTGTTGCCACCTATTACTCCATTTACTATGGGTCCTCTCCTTTTTTTCTATTTTCCAACGAAAGTACTTTTGCTCGATGTTTCATTGTGATGGAAAACCTTCTCTGTTCCCAGACTATGACTTGTAATAAATCACCTCAAGTTGTTGAAGCCATCTTTTCCTTTGATACCAAATATAGTAGCTTCAGGCCTATTAACTTAGCCTACATCTAAAAACCTCCATCTTGGGAAGTTTTGCCCTTTCACCGTCTGAGAAATGCTATCCTTGCATTTCTCCACGCCCAGACGAGGTACGTGACACACGGCTTGCACAATATATTTTATTAACAAATAACACATTTCGCAATATTACTCATCGCCTTGCTTCTGTCGCAGTTTGTATGGAAATATACTAGGCCATGGCAGCTCGCATTTTGATTGACTGTCCCCAAAACTGCCCATTCTGATCACATGGTTAGCTACAGTATGTGTGCATCAAATATATCACACCTTACGAGGAGATGTCTTGTTACAAATCTTGTCCATTGGCTGTGGGATTCATGGTGTACTGTAAACTACGTATAATACTTCTTGCTACGTGTCATATGGGTGGTCTTGTGGTTTGAGTCTATAAAGTATACCAAACTCAATAAATCTTTGGGCATTCTAGCTTCTATGCTGACTGTCACCGTGTTGCACGTTAAAATTGTTATTTGTTGTGGCTAATAAATATACCATTTTCTGAGCTGACAAAATTCTGTGGTTGTGTCTGTCTTTCCTACGATTAATTATCCCTTGTATTTCAGACTCGCTTCTACAAAGTGTGTTTTTGTGTACGGGGTTCAGTTTTCATCTGAGCTGTTTCTCTTTGGACCTGCGCTCATTCTTTTGATAACTGCCAGGAATTCCCTCCCCCCTGCTGCCCACTCCCCACAGCGTGAGCTATCACGGGATCGTGAAATCGGCGGACAAACAAACTACAGGCACCAGCATGCCTAGCGCAGTCCAAACCGCAGGCTGGAAACGCCCATAAAAGACGTACGCAGTAGAGGAAGGGCGTCGGATATTGAGATCTGCATCGGCCTTCCTTGGAACTAGAGACCGCGGACCCATGTCTCCTTAAGAAGCTGCCGCGGACCTGATTAGAGCTTCTTTGACAAAGTCCTGAGGTAAGATTGAGCCGCTGCTCTCTTACACCCCGGATATTTCAGCTCCTCGCGGTCGAGTGTCTGGCTAGGCATTCCTGTGAGAGGAGTGAGCAGAGACGTACACCGTGGAGGTGTTTGCCGCGTCCTCTGTTGTGGGATCTTTAAACCTTGTGAGTGCACAGCGTAGAACAGACACGCACACTACGGAGGTGAGTGCAAGCCCGTCTGCGCCCATCCGCGCCTGGACCGCGCCCAGCATCAGGACCCTTGGCCCTCAACGATGCCAACGCACCCGTCAAACCGACGACGCAGCCACCCTCCACGTACTCAACGCCAGCCGGAACCCCGCCTGCTACAGAGCCACCCCGAAACGCACCCACAGACCCTTCACCTGCCAAGCCTGCAAATTCACCTGCCTCCGAACCTGCACCGCACCCGCCAAGCCGAGCTCCGGTAACAACCACCTTAAGTGCATCCTGTTCAACACCCGCTCCGTCCACGGGCACGCCGTCGAACTCTGGAACCTCCTCGACACAACATTACCAGACGTCGCCTTCCTCACAGAAACATGGATGAATGCCTCCTCAGCCCCGACATTGCCATAGCCATCCCGGATGGATACAAGATCACCCGGAGGGACCGTGTCAACCAAACCGGAGGAGGCATCACCATCGTCCACAGAAACACCATCCGCATCACGACCAACTCCGACGACACCCTCACCACCGCCGAGCACCTTCACTTCCAGATTCACACCGACCCCAAGACCACCCTCAGTGGCACCCTCATCTACAGACCCCCGGGACCACGCACACAATTCAGCGAAGCCATCGCAGACTTCATCAGTCCGCAGGCCCTCACCTCCACAGACTACATCCTCCTAGGGGACCTCAACTTCCACCTGGAGAACAACAAGGACTGCAACACCGCTGCCCTGCTGGACAACCTCGCCAACCTCGGACTCAAGCAACTGGTGAACACCCCCAGCCACTACGCCGGCCACACGCTCGACCCCATCTTCTCCTCCAGTAAGCACATCTACTTCAGCCAATCAACCGGACTACACTGGACAGACCACAGCTGCGTCCACTACAACTTCAGGAGAACCACGACCCACCACCACCCGCAACAGGTTCCCCGCAGTAGCTGGAGCAAGATCACCGCCGACCAGCTCACCACCGCCCTCAACCAGAACCCTCCCACTAACACGACGGACCCCAACGAAGCAGCCCGCAACCTCACACAGTGGCTCACGAACTTCGCCGACGAACTCGCACCACTGAAGAATCCTCCCAGCAGACCCGGCAGCAGGAAAGCCTTGTGGCTTACCAATGACCTAAAAAACTCCAAGAAAACCTGCCGCACCCTTGAGAAAGCCTGGCGCCACGACCAGACATCAGAACACATGACCGCCCTCAAGAACGCCACCCGCAAACACCACCAGCTGATCCACACCACCAAGAAGACAACATTCAAAGAACGACTGGACAACAACACCCACAACAGCAAGGAACTCTTCAGCATTGTTAAAGAGCTCTCCAACCCCAGCGCCTGCAACGACATCACACCCTCACAAGACCTCTGCGACTCATTCGCCTAGTTCTTCCACCGCAAGGTCGCCGACATACACAACAACTTTGGCGCGCTGACCAAGCACCCAACCACCGAACCAGCGCCCCCCACTACCACCCTTTGCACCTGGACTTCTGTCAGCACTGAAGACACCACCCGCCTGATGAACACCATCCACTTCGGCTCCCCTACCGACCCCTGCCCACACCACATCTTCATCAAAGCCGACTCCATCCTCGCACCCCAACTCCGGAACATCATCAACAGCTCCTTCACATCTGCCACCTTCTCGGAGAGTTGGAAACATTCGAGCTGAGCGCCCTCCTGAAGAAACCCACAGCGGACCCCACGGACCTGAATAACTTCCGCCCCATCTCGCTCCTCCCCTTTCCAGCCAAAGTCATTGAGAAGACCGTACAGACAACTCTCTGCCTTCTTTGAGACCAACGGATCCCTCGACCCCTCACAGTCCGGTTTTCGAGCAAACCACAGCACCGAGACCGCCCTCATCGTAGCCACCGACGACATTAGGTCCCTGCTCGACAACGGGGAAACTGCTGCCCTCATCCTCCTGGACCTCTCAGCAGCCTTCGACACTGTATGCCACCGCACCCTGATACAGCGCCTCAGCAACACCGGAATCCAAGAAGCGGCCCTGGAGTGGATCATCTCGTTCCTCGACGGAAGAAACCAGAGAGTCCGCCTCCCCCGTTCCGATACGCGGCCACCGAAGTCATCTGCGGCATTCCGAAAGGATTCTCACTCAGCCCCACCCTCTTCAACATCTACATGAGCCCTCTCGCAGCCATCGCACGCCAACAAAACCTCAACATCATCTCCTACGCCGACGACACCCAGCTGATCCTCTCCCTCCCTAACGACCCAGCCACCGCCAAAGCCAACCTCCAGGAAGGAATGAAAGACGTTGCGGAATGGATGAAGATCAGCCGTCTGAAACTGAACTCAGACAAGACGGAAGTCCTCATCCTCGGACTATCTCCCTCCGCCTGGGACGACTCCTGGTGGCCCCCTGCCCTGGGCACCGCACTCAAGCCAACGGACCACGCATGCAACCTGGGCTTCATCCTGGACTCCTCCCTCAAGATGACCAAGCAAGTCAATGCCGTCTCGTCATCCTGCTTCAACACCCTGCGCATGGTCCGAAAGATCTTCCGATGGATCCCCACCAAAACCAGGAAGACGGTCACCCAGGCCCTCGTTACCAGCCATCTGGACTACGGGAACACTCTCTACGCTGGAACCACAGCCAAACTCCAGAAAAGACTCCAGCGCATTCAGAACGCCTCAGCACGACTCATCTTGGACATCCCTTGCTACAGCCACATCTCTGCCCACCTGAAAGACCTGCACTGCCTCCCCATCAACAAGAGGATCACGTTCAGACTCCTCACCCATGCACAGAAGGCTCTCCACGTTACAGGCACGAAGTACCTCAACAGCTGCCTCACATTCTACACACCCACCCACCAGCTCCGATCCGCCAGCCTCGCCTCGCCTCCGTCCCACAAATCCGCAAATCCACCGTCGGAGGAAGATCCTTCTCCTACCTGGCAGCCAAGACATGGAACTCCCTCCCCACTCACCTACGGCTGACCCCGGACCATCTCTCCTTCAGGAAACAACTCAAGACCTGGCTGTTCGAGCAGTAGCGACCCCCCCCTTCAGCGCCTTGAGACCCTAAGGGTGAGTAGCGCGCTATACAAATTCTGTTGATTGATTGATTGATTGATTGATTGATTGATTGATTGGCGTTCTGTTACTTGGAGTTACGCGTGAAAGGTTGAGTGGCTGCTCCCTTAAAATACTGATCGGTAACCTCGGCAGAGCCAAGATCAGGCATTACCGAGTTCGTTGTCTTCACGCTAGGGGCTCCTGGATCCTTACCAGGCGCTGCTTATCGGCCTCACCGAGAAGGCGTCCTAACAAAGATTCGAACGGCATTGTCGGCCGTTACTGGGCGCAGTGCCTTCCGTTGGGGAATACCCGGACCGGTATTCATGCGGAGGATGGTTGGATGATCAGTCCTAGCAGTGAATCGAGGCTGGTGCGGGTATCGTTGCATTAAAGCTTTATTATTGCTTGGTCCATTGACAATAACTCTGGTCGTGGTTTCACCACGGTTCAGCAGGACTTCATTGTGTATAAAGTTGCTTTACTTTGTTCTAACCAACCAATAAATAACCTATTGGATGTAGCACGTGGTAGAGCTGTGTTCTTCTCTTGCAGTCTAGGCTATTTCCCGACCCCGAGACAACCAGGCAGATCACAATAACTCTGGGGGTCTGTAGTACTTCACACTGCTTGGCAACTTTATCCACGGATTTTCTTCGGTTCTCTCATTTGTTTCCCTCTGGGCTCCTCATTTCAACGACCTTGCGTACTGGATGGTTTTCCTCATCTTTTGTCAGCATTTGGTCCAATTGTTCGGTGCTTTCCATTAACTCTCTCAACTTTGCTTCCGTTTGGTGCTGCCAACAATTCACTCCAACTGAGCCTCATCTTGAATTCCTCTGGTTCTCTGGGATCATACGTTCATAATGGAACCTTCCACACCGAGTCAAAAAGGATCCCCCATCCCCATCAAAATCTCTGCTTCCCATTACACTGGAGGACATTATTGAGGAACTGTGTCTCATTCGCCCGTTCATGACAGACACAGCTACGACTCTTCAGAGGTTGGACGACAAATGGTCCAATCTTGATACAAGACTTTCAGATGTAGAGCAAAAGGTCAGTGATGCCCCAGATGTTGTAGCCAAAGTTGCTAGCCTTACAAAAGAAGTTGACCAGCTCAAGAAGAGAAGGTTGTCCAGATGGATAAAAATTGCTTAGCTTTTTCTGACGAACAGATAGCTGCCATCCTAGCAGGTCCTTCTTTATTCCCAGGGGCGCCTTTGCGTAACACATCAGCAAGGGAGGAATTGGATAAATTGTCTAATCTAAAAAAGAAACAAGTAAGTATTGCGTTGCATGGCGCGCTGATGACCGAATATTACACCGCAGGAGTGGCACCAGCGAGTCTCCTGGTCAGGATAGAGCCTCGCATTTTTCTGGACGATAGTAAGTTCAGATTGGATTGGAGTTTCATTGCAAACAAGTGCACAAGGGACTGGCTCATCTTAATAATAAGTACAGCCAGCGCTTGAGCGAGGAACTACTCAAAGAGATCCTGGAATTAGAGGAGACGATAGCTAACGACACCACCTTGACGGATACCAAGGATCATCTACAGAGAATACAAGACGACCTTGCTGACTATAAAAATTATATGGTCAACCAGAAAATCAAGGGGCTAACGCGCAACCTTGCAAAATATTCCCATGAATGGGCTTTCCCTTATGTAAAGGACGATTATTACCAACAGGGTCCAGGGGTACAATCAGGCGGTGCCCGTGCTGGGGGGAGAGGAGGCCATCAACAATCGAGACGTACACCTAACAACTGGAGCTTCGAAAGCACAGGCAGTGAGGCGGAGGAAGAACCTCAACCACCACAGAACAGCAGAGTCAGGTTTAACCAACAAGGCCAACAGAACGAAGACTTGGGTGCCATTCTACACTCTTTTTTAGCGCAGGGCCAGAGATCAAACCACAACAGGGGAGGAACCGCAGGAAGGGGAAAAGGGAGAGGAAGAGGCAATCCACCGCCCACATGGCAGACGTACTCGCCAAGGCAGACCCGCAGCAGGGGAAGGATGCAGAACTGATTGAGAGTATTGTGGTCAATCTTTCTAATTATGAACTAACAGCGTAGGAGGAGAGAGTTCTGAATAAAGGTTTAGGATTTGTCCCCACCCCAAAACATGACCCTTTCAAGTGTCGCATCGAATTGCATGAAACGATCCGTAAGATCAAACTCAAAAAATTCTTTGCAAAGAAAGAGAATGAAACAGATCAATTTCGGGGCACAAATCTAAGAAAGCCTTCTACCTTCTGCCCACCTTCTACAGCAGTGGGCCCTGAAGTAGCAGTTTTTGAGGCCAAAGTCCTACAGGACATCGAGAAGTTTGAACAATCTCAGGACCGGAGCAAGAACACCAATATGACCAGAAGAGACTGGGAAGCGATCAAAAGCCTAGAGGGAAATGGATCCCTTACCATCAAGTCGGCGGACAAGGGGGGAGCAGTGGTGGTGCTCAACACCCTTGATTATGACGCAGAAGTGAACAGACTCCTCAGTGTCCGGAACAACTATGAACCCTTGAAGAAAGACCCCGTAGACGGCTTACTCAAAGTAATCAGAGAGATGGTTGGCAGGGCTAAGATGAATAAATGGATTAACAGCAAGGAAACCGAGTTTCTAGTGAATGAGACCCCTAGAACTCCGGCATTCTATATCTTACCCAAGATACACAAACCAACGAGGCCGCCCCCTGGGAGACCCATAGTCTCGGGGATACAGTCGGTTCTTGAACCGCTGTCACAATACGCTGACTACTTTTTACGTGAGTCAGTGGTAAACCAGCAATCCTTCGTTAAGGACACGACTAATGTCTTAAACATCTTGGCAGATGTCGCCTTTGACCCTGTGAGCGACTACCTTGTGGCCATCGATATTGAGTCGCTATCCACCAGTATCCCCCAGGACGCGACGCTGGTGGCAGCAGCGCGCGCACTGGGGGAACTGGAGTGGTTCTATGACCCTCCCCGGGCCTTTGTGATGGAATGTGTAGAGTTGGCCCTCACTAGGAATTATTTTAAGTACAAAGACCAACTCTATCTACAGACGTCTGGCACGTCAATATGGGCTACGATGGCGCCAAGCCTGGCATGCATTTATGTGGGCCAATTTGAGGAGCACATCATTTATTCCATCTCCAATCCCTTCCAGAGGCACATTTGCCTCTGGAAGAGGTAAATTGATGACGTGCTTTGCATATGGTCTGGCACGGAGGCCCTGCTTTTGGAGTTCCTCACATGGCTAAATGAACAAGATTGGAGCCTGAAATTCACTTGGGACTATAGCCACACCAATGCCACCTACCTGGATCTGGAGATTGAAGCAACAGAGGAAGGAGGTTTGAGTACCCGGGTACATCAAAAACTTACCGATAGGAACTCCCTCCTACTCTATAGCTCATACCACCCGAGGGCCTTAAGGGATAACCTCCCGGTAGGCCAATTCTTGAGATACAGGAGGAATTGTTCTTCCACAGGGGTTTTCTTGGAACAATCGGCCGACTTGACCAAGAAACTCGAACAACGCAATTACCCCAGGAGAGTGGTCAAAGAAGCTAAAAAGAGGGCACTTAACACACCCCGGAGTGCTCTTCTTGAACACAATAAAAAGGACAAACAGGATTCACTTCCAGTTGTAATGACTTTCGACCCCATGGCAACTAGGATTAGGCAAACGATCAGAAAGCACTGGAATTTGCTGTCAGTCAAAGATTTTTCAATGCCACCCCCGAGATTCGCATTCAAAAGAGCGGGTAATCTAAAGGACCGGCTGGTCCACACCCGGGATCGGGTGCCAACACGCAGAGAGGATTCAACAGTACCCAATGGTCACTACCCGTGTGGGACGTGCTCAGTATGTCCACTCACCAAGAAATGCAAGAGTGGGATTCTGGCTGATGGAAGAGAGTGGTTCCTAAACCAATTTAGCAACTGCAACACCACCAACGTTGTATATAGATTGCTATGCAGTTGTGGTCTCCAATACATAGGACTCACGTCCAGGAAAATCAAAGTGCGGATACAGGAGCACCTTAGTACGATGAAAGCGGCCAAGTTAACCACTAAACTGGTACAACATTATGTACAATACAAACATGATTTCACCTGGACTGTGTTGGAAACCATGAAAGGTAATCCCACAAACCCTGAAGCAGTTTTACTTGCGAAGGAGGCGAGATGGATTTTCAATGAAAAAAGTGACACAGAAGGATTGAATGAAATTATATTGTGGAATCAGGTGAAATAATCCTAAGTGTATGAGAAGGAACTGTGTACATCGACAGGAGGAAGGACCTGATTCAGGGGGCCCTCTTGATTGTTCCACTTGGACTTTTGCGCTGGTATTACTCATAGCCCTAAGATTTCTGTTGGGTTTTCCTTGGTATCCTACAAAAGGCTTTTATCTCGCCATGAACGTATGAGGATCATATATTGGACAATATTAGTAGACTGATATCAACATGTGGTGTTTGAAACCTTCTGATACACCCTAAACCAAACAGCAGCGCTGTGTAACTCCATGAATTGTAGTAATTGTAAGATCTTTCACAACATTTGCAAATTCAAGGACAAAGGGGTGGCATCTTCTGAGGAAGCAATACACACTGGGGTTACATTTATACCACTCCAAGATGGCGCCCTTGTGGTGCATGGTTCGATACCATGTGATCCACAATATTCTATCATGCCACTTACAGGGAGTCGAGTGTTAATGAATCCACACACCTGTATAATTACTAGCATAATGCTGTATAGTCTTGGGTGTGGGCCGGATATACTATAGAATACATTTAATCGTAACCAGAGTATGACGCCAGCGTGGCACGTGTAGTGCCATCTCGCCACAATGGCTGATTAATGAATAGTAGTTTAAGGCTTGGAAGTTTTCCTGAAGTGACAGACGAACATAGGGAATTACATCTCCCGATGTAACCACTCTAAGATGGCGCCTGGTTTCCCACGGGTGCACATCACGTATTCGTCATCACGTGACGCCGCCCGGGAGTAACCTCGATGCTTTTAAAACACCGCCGGAGGAGTGTACCGGCGTTCCTGGGATGAGTCCAGGTCCCTTCGGTTAGACCTGTACGGTAAGGAGGTATCGGGCGGGAGCTTTCACTAAGTTGTTTATTAAGCGTACCTGCTGGGAGGCGCTAGGGTAGCAGGCCCTGGGTGCCACTATTACACTGGAAAGTTTTGTGAATGGGGACTAGTAAATATGCCGTAGCGGATTAAGCACACGAGAGCCCTAGCACCGCACCCAATACGCCTTGAATACACCCTTTATACAACGTGGGGCTAATTAAGAGCGCTAAGGCATTACTATGGTTTGAGTTGGATTGTAATGTGGACAGTTAACATGAAGTACTGATCCTACCCGGATGGGCTTTCTTTGAGGGTGCAGAGTGTGCTGTCTCCTTAATGCAGAACAATGGTGTTGCACTATCTACATGGCCTTTTTGCTATAGGTGATGTCATCTAGGATAAGAGCCACACCTTGTTGACGAATGCACTGAGGTAATTCTTGTACCCCGCTATTTCTTAGGTTATTCCTTAGGTTGATGCAACAACTGACAGTTTTTATGAAATGCACCTTGTCTTGCTGGTATGAGAAGACGTGGCAACACTAGGGTAATGTGCTTTAGAGACTATATAGAAATGATTTTACATTATATACACTCTATATACATTATGCGCAGGATGTGATGAGGTCCAGGGTGTTTGACAGAGGATTGTCTGTAAGTTTTAATTTGACAGTGCCTGTATGGATGATGTCCAACTCTGGTGCAGTGACTATGTGGTGAGCCCTGATGAAACTGCCAATAGACTCAGTAGGCAGTGAAACATGTTGGCCACAGGTAATGGTACGCTAGTCTAAGCTATAAGCCCTTTTAGCTCCTCAGCCTACATCTGGTTCCCAATAAAGTTATATTGGTGTAGCTGTGGATTTTAATCATCAATCTATAAGTCACACCAAGACTTTACACTTGGTTTTTCTAGTGCACCTTAATGTTTTTCCTTTGAACTTTCTGTTTATAAGTTTTGTGTTGGACACTTATTTATTTCTCTTCCGATAAAGAGAGGTGACCGATGATGAGAAAGGGGTGAGAGTCGGTACCATCAGCCAGTAACCCCGAGGGTGTGCGCCCGTGAGGTACCTCTCTTTGTCACCACATATTTTTTGGACAGAATGTTTGCCATAAATGTGTGAGTGGTCTGTTCCTTTTAGAACGGACAGTGCGGGTACTGTCAAATTATAATATGTATGTGCTTGAGCCTCTTAAACTAAATTTGAGATTACACTACCAGTGATGTAGTGTTGGACTGTCGGGCATTACCTGACTCACAGCTACATAGAGAGTGGTTCAGTAGTACTGATGTCAAATAATAAGTATATTGACATAGGATATGCACACAAAATCTAGCCCAGTAGAGCAAGTTGTATCCAGTCCTTGGTGCCGGGATTTGTTGTGATTGTATGTAGTTGAGTGGAGGGCCATCTCTTGAGCACCATTAAATCCCTCTAAGCTCCTTTTTGGTTTGATGCAGCTCAAGAAGACCTCTGAGGATTTGGAAAACCGCAATAGGTGCAATAACCTGTACATTTATGGTATTCCGGAAGGTTCTGAGGGGTTGGACATGATCCAATTTCTGAAGTCTCAAGTCCTTCAAATTGTTGGCTTCCCTAAGCACATGGATGTTAATATTCAAAGAGCTCTTCATCTTGGACCAAAGAACTCATCTTCTAGTTCCAAACCCAGAGGAATCATTGCTTACTTCCTCCTATATTCAGATCTTATGACGATTCTCCATTCTGCCAAACAGCATAAACAGATGCTTTGATCTGGTCATAACATTTTCTTTACCCAAGATGTTTCCAAACCGACCGCTGCTCGACGAAAGGAATTCCTGGACTTAAGACCAGCTCTACGATCCATGAATGCTTATGGCCTAATCCACCCTTGTTTTTTCAAAGTAACTTATAAAGAAAGAACTTTCAGCTTTGAAGATCCTGCTGACCTTCGGAAATTCATTCATACACACAAAGGAGAACTTATGGAACTGAGCAAAACTTAGTTGTTCTGTTAGTTTTATGCCTGCCTTCTTTATTAATATTATAGTTAATATTTTCTCTTCATATTTTGTTTGTTGATGTAATTTTTTTTCCCTGTTCTTCTTTTTCCTTGTCTCGCAGGTCTTCTTTTCATGGTCTCCTTGTATACACCTCTTTCCTGTATTATCCCGCTGTTTGTAATGTTCGACTCTTGTTGCTGCCATATCCCCTTCATTTGTCTTACTTGGTAATTTTTAGTCTTGGTCTTCTTTTCCTGCTTTCATTTTGTCGTACTTATTTTTTAAGTGACCTTGTTTGCTTTTATTTTATTTTATTGTCTCCTGCTCGGCGGTTGTCTTGTTACTCTCCGCCTCCCTCTCGCAGTAATGCCTCTTGGCCATTGTAAAAGATGAAAAATTAGTTGGCCCTTAATTGAATGAAAATATTAAATTGAACCGTAGTTTATATTAATTTCTGTCTATTAACCTGCTTGCAATCAAAATGAGCCCACTAGTCATAATGAAATGTTGCTCCATGGTGCACAGCTGGTGCACAGAGGGTTAAATTAAGTTGTCTGAAATTCAGCTGAAACCAGAAAAGAATGGCAAGTGAACATGTACGTGCCCATTCTGCTGTAGCTCCAAGTTGTTTAATGATTCACTAAGCCTTTCACCTATGTACAGAGCCAGTTCAGTCAGTTCAGCGAGCCCTTTCTAGGAATCGCTCGCTGACCTAGGACGTGACAAGTTTGGCCTGCCCTTGCCCCGTTAAGTGAAGAGGCAAAGTGTTTGCTCAGCACAGATAGCAAGTGCGTCATTTGTGTGGGAAAGCAGAAAACACGGGCCTTTGCTGATAGTAGATCAACATTGCACATTGACATTTCAAGATAACCGGCCAAGGCAAGGCTGAAAGTCAGGAGGTGGTAGTTTAAAGATTAACCTGTAGCTGCATGGTCAGATGCGTCGCAAATAATGTAAATTGTGAACGTAGACATATTTCTGAAATGCACCTTGATACTGTAATGTACACGTGGACCTAATTCTAGCATGGTCACACCATGATGTTATTGTTAATGATTAATGTATCCAGGTTCTGAAAATTGTATATAAGAACTGGCTTGCTTTCTGAAAAAACCAGATCGCTTTGCAGTCCTGCAAATTGTCTCAGCTGCAGCTTTATTGGCAATAAAGCCACTTTCTTTTGAAACCTTGTGTGTGCCCTTCATCTGGTCCCTATTAATACATTTTATGCTTTTACACCATGAATAAAGCTACTTGGCTTTCTGTCATCCTTCATCTGTATTTATCTCTTTGGGGATTGTTTCCCCTTGTTTTCTCTTCTTTTCTTCACTCTATCTCCTCGTATTTTTTTACTCCTTTGTTATTTCCTTTTTCTTCCCTTTCCTTCAGGCATTCCTCTTCATATTCAATTTCCTCTACATTGTTTCCCTTTTTTACCTTTGCTTCTGATTCTCTATTGTTGTTTCAATCAACCCTTATCTATCTTCCTGTTGTGGTTAGGCGACTCCAAGTCCTCTTAACTCACTTCACTTCAAAATACCTACTTGTCTTACCTTTCTCTTTTCTACCTACAACTCTACTATTCCTCAATCTATTTTTCCTATCTGTTTGTCTAATGTCTCACAATTTTCAAAGATGAATGGTCTCCGCGTTATCTCTTGGAATGTTAAAGGTGTTCGTATTCCTGTTAAGAAACAACGTGTTTTATCTCACTTAGCAAGACTAAAATGTCAAGTTGCATTGTTGCAGGAAACTCATCTTAGGCTTAAAGATTTGTCTTCACTGTGCAAACAGTGGGTGGGTGATGTATTTTGCTCTCCGTCAGTTAATAACAAAAATGGTGTTCTTATTTTGTTTCATAAATCACTATCTAGTCAGTTAAAAACTGAGCGTCATGATACTATTGGTAGATGGTTATTTTTGTATGTTATGGTTAATAATACGAATCTTTCGTTTTGTAATGTTTATGGTCCTACAGGTGTAGACTTGACTTTTTGGAAAGATTTCTCCATGCTTCTGTCCTCACATGCGACTGATAACCTAATTGTCGGTGGCGATTGTAATCAACTCATGGACCCTTTTTTAGACCGGAAATGTCAGGCTAGATATGTTCCCAATAAAATGCAAAAATCCTTTTACAAAGTAATCACTTCCAGAGGTCTTATTGACTCCTGGAGGATCTCCCACCCCGATACATCAGAATTTTCCTTTTTCTCTCCTGTACATGCCTCACATTCCCATATAGACTATATCTTTCTCACTCAACACAATTTCCAATTCATGACCGACTCCAATATCGGCTCCATTCTGATTTCCGATCAAGCCACTGTCATTTTGGATCTTGACTATCCCTCACCTATTCCCACCAACCGGTGCTTTAATAATTCCCTTCTCCTAGACCCGCAGTTCACCGAGCACTTCACTCTTTTCATGGAGGAATTTTTCCTTAATAATCTCCATTCCACCTCTCAGTTTCACTTCATCTGGGATGCTTTTAAGGCCGCTGCTAGGGGCTTTATTACCGACTTCGTCTTTTGAAAGAAGAAAAAAGCTCTCTCCCAGTCTTCATCCAATCTCAAACAAATAAAAGAGCTTGAACGTTTGTTTTTCACCACCAACTGGGTCCCATTATCCGTCTCTATTCGACTCACGTGTGGACCTTTGATCATGTGTTGCAGGACAAGTGACTGCAGTGTGAGCTGTGCGGGCGGCGTGGTGGGAGGTCTGCAGCGGGAGCTGTCGATTGGAATCCAGGAGACTCAGGGTCCAAAAGCTTGCCGTGGGAGCCGCCAAGAATTGAAACGTGGGCAGGTGCCGCCGAAAATCTGCAGAAAACCAAACGCGGCAGGAGCCGCCAACAACAAAAACTTCATAGCGGCTATTGCATAGCGAATGCGGCAGGGGCTGCCATTGTTTAAACTTCAAAAGCAGTTTCCGCTGAAAAAAAAAACCATGGCTAGAGCCACCAGCGGCTGTTACCTCCTGTAAGAAGCCTGTAAGAGCGAACTGCCAGCGATAAAAATTGAAGCAACCTCTTGCAATAACAAGGCTTGTGAGGTTTACAAAGCGGATGCAGGCAGGAGCCGCCCAGGAGACGGTCTCCCTCGTGGTATTTGCTGTGCTGTGCATTGTGGTACTTGCAGTGTCCCTGTCGAGATTAGCAGCAAGCAAGACCCAGTGAGCAGTGAGCAGTGACCCACGAGCAGACGGGGAGATAAGGAGACAAGGAGATGCGGTGGCAAGTGCAGCTCCTACCAGGCGGAAGGTGGTCTCAACACGGAGCCCGGCACCCAGCACCCAGCATTGAACACCGGGCGGTGAGCGGCGAATGGTAGGCGGGGGCAGACAGGGGAAAGACCCGAAGGCGCAGGACCCACACGCATAGGAGCCGCGAACGTGAGGCCTGAGAGCAGCGAGACCTACGGGCAGCACTGGTCAAGGTAGGGGTGCACAGCAGAGTTAAAGGAGCTGCTTTTTGGAGCTGCCCGACTAGGTTGCTGAGGATGTTGCCGCAGACGATGTAGACATTGTGCGAAGTACTATTGTTTTAATTCAGAGCCCTGAGATTTTTGCCTGATAACCCTGCTAAAGATCTAAAACTAGCTAAAGAACCAACCTGAGAGTGGCTTAGAAAAGCTAATTACCCATCAGGAATAACCTACCAACCTTTAAGAAGGCACAAGGAACAAGGACATTTAAAAGGACAAAACCAGTATTACTGGATTATCGGTGCTGGGTCCTGGTTGGGGCTCTTTGACAGTGCCCTTTGAGAGAAGTAGGGTTTGTGTTTGTTGTGGAGGGTGGTTATTGGAAAAACAACTACATGAGTAGTAAAGTAGCAAATACCAAAACCAACGCCACCATCATCAATAACCCAAAGAAAGGGTTAGCAACTAGAAAATGCACTCTGGCAAAGAGAGAACAGTGAGCTCACCTAAGAAACGAGCTCGAAGAAATCAAGCACTCAACTCCCCAAAAAAATCAGTGTTAAGGTGAAAACAAAGGGGTCGGCTCAATCATTAATTTCACCTATAGCAAGAATGTTTGAGAGATCGACAAACATCCCACAGAAATTTGACTTTATGAAAGATCCTACCACTGCACTTATGACTATCCAAACAGAACAAGAATTAAACTCTTTACAGACCCCACTCAAACCAATAAATGGTATGAAAGGGGGTTTGGATCTAAAAATTGAAGTGGGACTAGATCTGGACGCAAAACCTAATGAAAACTCAGAGGGATTAGATCTACGATTGGATCTAAGACCAGAATACCCAATACATAAAATAACTGTGCTGGAGAAGAAAAGTGGAATAACGGAAAGCTCAGAGGCCCACAATCACCTTAGCAATACACAGGCAACCAATAATGAACCTGCTTTAATACCCGTAGAGTCCAACGTAGTCATAAAAAAGAATCAGGCTCAACTACATAAAGAATCGTTACTTAGCCCAGAGTGCCAAAATGCCCTGGATGAAAAAAAAGAGTTATCAATTATTGGGAAATTATGAAAAAAAGGAAAAAGGACAACCTATAATGGACAACTATGATCTACAAGAGGCAACTGAGCATGAAAAAACTTTCTATCTACAGACTGTAGAAAATACAAATACAAATATTGAAACATCAGGCAATATATATCCACCAGTTGTAAACGGTATAGCAACAAAAAATAAATTATTACCAACAAATGGTCCCGCACCAATAAAGGAAAGCGCTCCTATCAAAAGGAGACTTTTATCTCCTAAACACGCATTGTCAATAACACATAAAGATGTACTCGATACTAAAAAAACGAGGAAGACAACAACACCACTACAAATGCCAATCAACTACATTTCAATCACAATGCAAACCAAACAGAAAAAACGGATGCTGGATCAATATGGGACATACATTATCAAACTTCAGTATTAACTTTGGAAGCCTTAGTTGCACAGTCAAATAAAATGGACATTCAAATAGACGGTATACAACCTTTAGCACGCATCTTTTAGCACGCACTACCATTACCACGCATCTGTTACAACGCATACCATTACAACGCATAGCGCTTTGAGGCGATCTGACTTAGGGAATGGCTAGTGAATAGGTTAAATAACTATCCAATTACCTTCCCTAGTGTCCACGGGGACTGGTGTTGAAATAGTAAATTAAACTATTCACTATCCAGCACCCAAAGCACTATGCGTTGTAAAGGTATTGCGTTGTAAAAAATGCGTGGTAATGGTATGCGTAGTAAAAGTGTGCGTGCTAACATCATACATCCCAAATAGACGTTTTGGGTCTTATGGCCAACACAGTTGCAGGAATTAAGACCAAATTATCTGACCTAAACAACCTAATAATAAAAGCACAAAAGGAAAAAATGCCAACTTGTATAGAATGCACATGTGCATCAATAATAAACCAACTAGTACTCATACCGGAAGTTGTAAATACAATACTGGAGGACGCTAAAGAAGCTATACAAAAAAAGAAAGCGGGAAATAATAAGGAGGATGGGTACCAAATTTCTTTGTATATAAATGACCTACACTAAGTTTCTTTGTATATAATGACCTACACTAATTTTCTGATCCTCTTGATCATTCACTTGAGCACCTACTTTACCTCTTTCTCTGTGCACGTTCTTTTTATAAAAGTGTATTTTGCCGTATGATTCATGTAAATATATGTACATAGATACATTGATTTTCAAACGTTGTTATATTGTATATTAAATTGACTATCCTGATTGGACTTTTTTCGATTTCATTGGCTTATTGGCACTTACTGTGTGATTTTTTGTTGATGTGGGCTAGTATTATCGGTGTAATTAAGACTATAGATTCAGTCTTGATGTGGAGTGAATTAAATTGAAAAAATGTTATGATTATTTTCAATGGTAAAATTATGTCAAGGACCAATTGTTGTCTATAATACAAAAAAAGAAAGCGGGAAATAATAAGGAGGATGGATACCAAATTAATAAAAAACCAACCTCGGAAAACAAACCGGAGGAACTGACAAAATTGTCTATTGAACACAGTAAAATGACAAATGTGATTAATCAAGAGAACACAATTTATGATATAAGTGAAAACAAAGTAGGAAAAAAATCAGGAGGTTCTATAAATAAAGGGTATATACAAGATGAAGATTTGAGGGCTTTTGAACTAACAAAAAAACAAAAAAAGAAACTGAGGAAAGCAAGAAACAAAGCAAATAAGGAAAGCTTTACGTATCCAGAAACAGAATTAACCAAACCTTTTAAAGAAATAGAAAGAGCTCCAGATCTCAAATCGAGTGGAATTACAAATTCTTTGGATCAAAAGAGAATATAGAATAAAACATCTAGCGGAGGGGTCAACGAAATCCCCTAAACAAAAGTGGCAAAAAATGCTGCAGGAGAGGAGAAATACTACGACATCTTCTCTAAACCAGCCACAACCAGCTCCAAACAAAGTCAGACAGAAAGAAGCACCACTAGTTTAACTGAAATTTCTGACTTAACCACCGGTCCAAGCGACGTCAGGCAAAATATAGAAAAAGCAGCTTAACCAATAATTAAAAATAATGCCAACGGCTGTATAATAAATGATCTCACTCTTCCAGGAAGTCAAAGCCATGAAATCCAGAGTATGATTGAGGGAAATAGAACAAGGCCTTCACAGAAGTTAGGAATCATATCGTCTAATGAAAACGACGCACAGAGGCACATGTGTCCAATTAATCAAATTCCGAACGACTGGCACAGAAAAAACTTACCCTTACAGAAAACGGTAGAAAAAGGGAAAAAAACAAGGGATGTAATGCCACATAAAAAAAGGACCGTACAATTAGTCCTTAAACCATTATATGAATCAAGAGGACCTCATGACATTCTTAATAGAGGAAACATCCTCCGCCTAATGAAAAATTTACCAACTCTTGCAAGAATAACAACAGAAGACATCAAATCAGTGGGCTTCCAGGCAAATCCTGATGGCACACTACCATTAACACTGATAACAGTCCCCACCGGGCCAATAGCGGATTCTATCCTGAAAGAGCATGGATGCTTTCGTGATTGGGGTATATTGATTAGTCAACTCCCGCCAGTAGTCTATCCAACACCCCTTTTAAATACGGGAGGCAAAACAAAAAAACGTCAGTCCAGTGAAAGGAACCCAGTTTTTTCCATATTAAAAAATCCCTTGGGAAAATCAAACAATGAAGCTAGATTCTGTTTGATACCATTAGAGAAAGAGAACACAAAAGAGGCAAATAAACATTGGATTATGGAATCCCTCCATGGAACAAAGGATAACTGACAAGAGCAAGTGCAAGAAAAGACCACAGCCTTCACGAAATTGAAGATATGCTCATGGAATATAAATGGGATCTGTGGACAAAGGAGGGAAGCTAAAATCCAAGGATTTTCAACTGAACCTCAAATAATACTACTCCAGGAAACTTGGTCAATAGACCCGTTTATGTTGAAACATCATACGGGATACTTTGAACCTGCTGTTAAACATCACAAATGTGGACTCCCTTGTGGAGGGTTAGCAATATTTGTATCAAACGATCTACAAGCAAAACATGAGTTAATCCACACAAATAACTCAAACCTACTTGCATTAAAAATTCGCTACAAAGTTTGTAAAAGTACCCCTTATAAAACATTGACTCTTGTAAATGTATACTTACCACCAAAGGGGACCTTAAAGAGAGAGCTGATTACTACCTTAAATGATCTTTTATTGGAGCAAATTTTGGAAGACCCACTGGCAGACTATATTGTAACAGGGGACTTCAATACAAACTTGCTAATGCCTATGGTACGGAGCGACTTTGTTCAATCGCAAAACTATCAATGGGCAATCCCTGACCCAATAACGGGACTTAAAACCGATACTCGTCAAAATAAAATAGGGATAAACTTGGTGAAGGATATGGAAGCGTTGGGACTTAGAATACTGAATGGTAGATTTCAAACGGACTCTCCACCGGCTTGCTCATTTCATTCAAAAAATGGTACTTCCCGAATTGACTATACGCTGATGTCTTTATCTATCTTTAATAAGGTGATATTGTAAAGATGAAAATAAAGGAAAATTGTAGGTTTGAAGGATTGTAGATGTATGACTTTATTTGAAGATAAAGCACAGGAAACTCCAGCTCCTCTATCCACCAACTTCTCTCTGTACTGCCTCAGTCTTCCAATCATAACATTCTATGTTACCTAGTTACAAATAACATTCTAACAGAGGCATCTCTACACATCTTCCCCATAGAAAAATTGTAAACAAAACATTGAATATTAGAATAGCACTAAAAACATTTATACATATTCTCAAAACATTTGAATATCTGAATAGCACTAAAAACATTTATACATATACACGCAAATAACATAATCAGTTGCATGGCAACAATGAAGGTGATGAACATTTAGAAATATATCCATAACTCCAAGTGGAACCATCATTTAGAACCACCACGCTTTTTTTCACTTCTTTGACTAGGTAAGGTTTTGAAAATGTACTATCACCTTTGACAACAGCACCACCCCGTTTCACAACCACCCAGTCACCCACTTCAATGGTAGGAACCCTGACACCTCTCATTTGATTGTACCGAGAAGCAGCAGCTAATTGCTGACACTTAACCTTCCTACCAATACTCTCTCGATCCACCCACACACATTCCTTGTCCTTCAACCACCCAGGTATCTCCTTAACCCCTAGCTCTCTTCCTTTGAGTGAAACGAATGGTGAAACACCAGTCACAGAATGGGGCGTCACTCTATAAGACCAAATTAGTTTCCTTAACTCATCTGACCATGACAAACCATTACACAAGGAAAGTTGAATATTATCCATTATTAATCAATTGAATCTCTCCACTAAACCATTAGCTTGAGGTTGAACATAGCAACTTTTTCATGTTTCACACCTTTTCCATGAAGATAATCTTGCATAGCCCTGGAAACAAGCTGAGGACCATTATCTGACACAAGGATCTTGGGAATTCCTTCATTCATAAAAACCTTCTCCAAAAATGTTATGACTTTCTCAGATACAATACTGTCAGCTGTTTCCACAACAAACCATTTAGAATGGTAGTCCACTAAAACCATTAAAAATTTACAATTTGACCCCAACCTAGAAATGGGACCAAGGAAATCTTTTGCTACTCTCTCCCAAGGACGATCCGGAAACTTAACACAAGAGAGTGGTGGTTGACGAACAACTTTGGTTTCATCACTAGCAGCACAAGCGTAACAATCCTTAACGGCATCCTCAACATCCTTATCTATTTTTGGCCACCAGAATGATTGACGAATGCGTCTTTTAGTCATACTCCTTCCCATGTGACCTTCGTGAGCGATGTTGATGATCCTGGCTTTAAGACCTTGAGGAGGTACAAGTTTATCTCTTCTACACAACTTTCCTTCTCTTACACTCAACTCTTCCTCCACATTCATGTAACCCTTAAAAGACAAATTATGACTCGAATCACCCTTCCAACCAGTAGACACTCCCAGAATGACCTCTTTCAATACAACATCTTCCAACATCGCTGCTTCCCATTCTTCCTTATCAAAAGATTGCTCTTCAGTATAACATATCAAATCCTCAACAACTTCCTCCTCCTCACTTATTTTGATAGGCATCCTTGACAAGCAATCCGCCACAACGTTTTTTAAACCTTTCAAATACTCAATTTCAAAATTACAGTCCAATACAGAGAGGATCCATCTTGAAATTCTTGGAGTTACACTCCCTTCTAACCCCTTACCACCTTTAAATAAGTGCACAAGAGGTTTATGATCAGTTCGAAGTTTAAAGGGAATACCCCAAACAAAATACTTGAAGTGTTTAATTCCCCAACAACACTCCTCCCTAAACTTCTCTACCTGTTCAAGGCCCGAACTGATAGAGCTGGACAGGGATTTCTTTTGTTGAATTAGGAGTATGATCCTCCAATTTATATGGCAAGGGGGTGTGCCCGCTTCTCCTTCTCCTTACTGCGCCACCACCGATCAGAAGGAGGCGTGGGCCTCCCTGACATCCAGCTCTATTATAAGGCGGCACAAATGCGATTACTGGTTGATTGGTCAGAAAAGGGATCTGACAAACATTGGCTCCATATGGATCATGGCGTGACTGGGAGGACCATCTGGGACCTGGTCTGGCGCCCAAAAAAAGATAGACCCCCAAACGCATACATCACCACACCCACGTGCACTCCACTAAAAGTATGGGATACGATAGAGGGAGACGATAGATGGACCACTTTCCCCTCCCCGTTCACACCACTACACTTTAACCCAGAATTTCCACTGGGCATGCGGAAGGGGCCCTTTGATCCCTGGAGGGAGGGGGGTTGCCTCGCTCTGATCCACCTTTTCCACAGTTATGACCCGCTCACCTTTGACAACTGCCAACGGGACTACAATTTGGGAAACACTGAAAGAAACCATTATACCCAACTGATGCACTGGGCCCTAACACCGCACGTACATGACGCAGTTACTCGGCCCCCAACTCAATTCGAATCCTTCCTTGCCAAGAACTCAACTATGAAAGGAGCAGTCTCATTCATATATAAATTTCTTCTTACCACTATGATATCTCAGAGGCCGCGATATATGTCCATGTGGGAAGACATTCTACAGAGGCCCATTTCCGATATTGAGTGGGGACACCTATGGACAGACATTGCACGATTCAACCATTTCTCTGATCTCCGGGAAGCCCAACTAAAGACCATGATGGACTGGTACCTCCACCCCTTTAGGCTCAAGCAGATATTTATCGACACTTCCGATAGATGCTGGAAGGGATGCGGGTTACTGGGGGATTTTAAACACATCTGGTGGGATTGCCCGACTATTCGCCCCTTCTGGGAGGAAATCCTTGCGCACAATAAGAATATGTTGGGGTATCCTTTCCCAACCACTATGGCGGGGGTCCTCTTGGGTCTTCGTGACCCTGCTCTAGAACACGAGACACGAGCAGACAAAACAATTCTATGGCTCTGTATAGGCGTGGTGAAAGTAACTCTAGCAGCTGCCTGGAAAAGGAAGGAAGTATCAGTGATCTCACTGTGGCACTCTAGACTTTGGAAACTTCTCAGTTTGGAATGTATGTCTGATATTTTTAGGGACGATTTCAAGAACTTTCTATCACGAGGCCTGCCTTCTGCCGTATGCCCTTCATCCATTAGGGCTCTTCATCTCTTTTAGTTATAACCTGCCCCACATACCCATAGTCAGACCTATTATACACAGGCCACCACCACCATTGTCGAGGAGGGGGGAGGGAAGGAAGGAGGGTTTGTTTTCTTTGTTTCCTTTATTTTTTTTCTTCGCGTTTGTTGTTTTTGGATTTCCACATTTGGAGTTTGTTGCTATATAGCTATGAGCTGTTCGGGGCCTTCCCCTAAAGGAGAACTCATTATTCTCTCTTTTGCAACAGAAAGACAGGATCTCTACTGTTATACTGAATATCACAGCGTGTTGTTAAAGGCCTCACCCATACCCTGTTTCTATGAGGAACTGTGACCTTTGTTAGCGATTCAGTGATGCTGGGTTGGGTAATAATGGACATTTTATTGTAATTCGCCATTTACAATCTCACTGCATCTTGAGGCCCCCATGGGGGATGTTTTGATGGCTCTATAATATGATATACATTGTACAACGTAAAACGAATAAAATATGTTTGACAAAAAAAAATATCTCATATACAAATGTAATCCTATATACAAAATACCATAAAATTAATGGAATTTAGTTGGCTATATTTATGACTCGGTTTGCGTCGTTCTTGCACCAAGTAACCTAGGTGCAGATTTTAACCCCTTCGCTGCTCATGACAAGCTCAGCTCGTCATGCAGTACACTGGTCGTGTGCTCATGAACCATGGGCTTTAACAATTTCCAGCACAGGTCAGGAATCAGCTCAGCAGTCATGTGGTTAAATCAGATTTTTGAAGCCACGCAAATTTACTTTGCATGGCTTTGAGTGGTTCCACAAATCTGGAGTAACGCAACACACTGCTAATCGCTGAGTTGCATTACTCTGTCCTGGGAAGGTGTTCCATTGGCACTGTGTGTGTTCCCAGGCAGCTCCCATGGCTTTTGATGCAGTTCCAGATTTACAAGACCCTGAAAACCTGGGAACACGCTAAACAGATACTCCTCTCCAGGAGGGGAGGGGCTTAATGAGGAGAAATATCTTTATTTCTCCTTGTTACTTCCTCTTTCTATGTGTGCTTCATTCTGACATACACTTAGATAGAGGAATATGCCTCTCAGGATTGTTTTTGTACAGGAAGGTGTCCCTTCCTACACAAAAACAACCCTATATGCAACGTAGGCACCCTTGCGCAATGGTGCAAGGGTGCCTGCATTGGCGCTAGGCAGCCCATTGTGCATCAGCGCGGAGGTAAACGTCAGGAATGAGTCGTATGCCTTGAGTACAGAGAATTCCTGCCCTTTCCCAGTGATGAAGTGCACTGCAGCAAGATTACTTGCTGCACTGCGCCATTATTTCATAAATATGCCCCAATGTGTTTATATTTGAACGCATACAAATGAAATAACTAAATAGGTAAAAATAAAAAATTTAAAAGCTTTGTGCTACAAAAATATGAGCCACAATATGCACGGTAAATGTGTACCAAAAATTCAAGAAAACATGTTCCGATAAACGTATATAATTTATTTTGACTACAAACTTCACAAATGTTACTGTTGGCAATGTTAGACTGATCAATAATGCATGCCTGAAGTAGGTCACATTCATGCGAGTAAATACGATCTTTGTTTTCTCACTGATGTTAAACAAGCTATAAGACATTCTGCTTCTTTATTGCTATTAAGGTTAGGAAGATTACTATTTCCAAGTAAGCAGCCACTGTGGTCTCCAAAGAATATGCGGTTCCTTTGTGTACATCAATGTAAATTGTAGAAAATGTCAGCACTATGCATGATGGGTAACCACCAGCTCTCCGTCTTTTTTCTCCAAATGCGGCTGCATTCTCCACGCTTTCAATTTTGAAACTGAGGTAGTTCGCGCATATTTTACTGAAACTATTTGTTTCCAACATATGTCAGGTTTTTTTTCACTTACTAAGGCATAATTTGCGCTAGTGCTTGATATAGGTAATTGACTAATATTCATAGTGCACCTTCTTTAGAGAAGACTAATGCTCTATATTTTGACATTTAAAAAATGACGTCCAGCTCATGCTGTGACTCTTAAAAAGATGTTTTAAGGGAGTGGACGAGGGGTGTTTGAAGGGTGGGTTCCTGTTTGAAGACCCTCCACAGGGGTCTGTTATTTCCACATTTAGCGTCCTTTACTTTGACGAGGGGACTAGGCGTACCCTGGGACTTTGTGCAGCTGTGATCCCCATAGCTGAATGCTTTCGCAACCCGGGGGCCTGCCTGCCCCACTGTACACATGCGGTTATTGTGACCTTTTCTTGAGTACTTAAGGAAAATAATTTTGAAAAGAAGAGATTTTTTACTTCTGTGTTTCTGATTTCACGTTGGTAATAATAGAAAACTTTCAATGGCATGTTTTGTGCAAGTCATCATATTTTGTATTTATCGGCCTATTGAGGTGTCCTGGGCTCTGCGGCCATCTAGGGAAACATGCCAAACCCACACATTTCTGAAAACTAGACACACTGGAGTCCAGGAATGTGTATCTTGTGTGGATCCCTCAACATTTTCCAACCTAGAATCCCCTGCAAACCTCAAATGTAGCTAAAAAAATAAATTTTTCCTTAAGCATGGGGGGAGATCGCGTAGCAGCAAAAAAAACTTTGCAGCACTACGCGGAGTTCCTCAAGCGGGCAGAGTTGCTTGTTCCACTCGTTCGCTAGACATATCTGACATTCGGAAATTTGGATTGCTTGTTCAGAGGGAAATATCGCACATGGGTGCGGCCATCTTATTTTTCCTGTCTGTTATGGTTCTGGGCCTGTTGTTTGAATCCTCCCTAAATCTTTGCAATCCTTTGTTTTTAAAACTTTTTTTCTGATCTTTTTTATTTATCCCTCTCTCTTCTTAAGTGTATATTTTGTGTTTTTTTCAACTTTTTGTGTGTTTTTAGTGCGCTTTTGTACTCTTTTTCCATTCCTTTCTTTTATTTTCTTTACTTCCTTTCTTCTTCTCCTCACTTAATTTTTTACTTTCTACATTTTCTTTTCTGCCACAGCCACCCCAGAATCATGGCTAAGAAGACTCAGAGTGTGAGTGCAACCCAGGGAAAGAGGATCTGCCTTCCCTGCAGAAAGCGTCACCCAGAAGGGGTGAGCCCCCGGCCTTGGTTTTTTTTCAGAAGATGGAGGTGGCTGCGCTTGGTTTTTTTTGTGCACCGCAACCTTCCCCCACCCTGGCAGCAGGGGACAATCCTGGGTCTGGGCACGAGATCTGGGAGCGTCACCAGCGAGGCCGAGGGTGCGTCGGGCAGTGTTTTAATGCTCTAAGGTCCAGCGCACCCATAACCAATTGACGCACCAGCGGTCCAATATCTTGGAATGAGAGCAGGACCTGCTGGACCTGCTATGTATTCAGATTGTGGGGCGTGGTGAGTAGCTAATTATTACTATTGTTTGTTCTATGCTATGTTATTGTGAATATAATTTTTTTCCCAAATAGCAAGAATGCTGCTTCCTACATGCAGGTAAGTTATGTTTAAAAATCTTATATTATGTGATTGTTATTCTTCTAGACAGGTGCTCGGCACTACTAATCTTACTTGTTTGCAACTTTGCGCATGATTGGGCTGATTATGTAAGAGAGGCTAGAGAACTTAAGTTATGTAATGCACACTAGAGAGACTCATTTGCTTTATCCTGTCACTAAGATAATGTTAGTTAGTTACTTAGTATTAGTTAGTAATTTAGCAGAACTCGTGACACGTCCTCTCACGTGACTTCAGTCCTTGACTCTTTAGACCTTAGTCGAACCATGTTGTTTTTTGTATAGTTAGTGAATAGCAACCAACCAATTTGGTGTATGCAATATGCATGGATCAATCTATGCATTTAAGAAGACTAAATGCAGACTTAGTGAATTGGCCCATCAAAGGGGGTTGAGATGATTGCGAATGAGATTGAGATTCTGAACTTAGAAGCAAACACAATTATTTAGCAATTTTTTCCAAAGTCTTTAGAATAGGTGGGCTAGGTAGGTTTAGGATTCAGGAATCAGAATGGAACAGTGGAATATTAAAGATAGAGCAGTCCGCGGCCAGGATGATAGTCTACTACCAGTCGATCTGATTTAGGAAAGTTCAATGGTATTGCAATTGCCATTTCCTGTCAAAACATCTTTTTGGAGCGATTATTTAATATTTATTTAACATCAATCATTTTTGCCACTTTAATTATGTCTTACATGATCAGCATCCAGGGGCAAGAAGACGGGGTCTTCCGAGACGGGTGTGGGAGCTGGAGGTGCCTCCCAGCAGGAATAACACTCCTCTGGACCCAGTAAGTCCTCCTGTTTTTAATATTGTTATAGATTTCCCTAACTTTTACCACTCCTTATTTTGAACTATTATTTCCATTTTCCATTTTTTTTTTCCTAAATCCTCTTCGATCTATCTGTTTCTAGATTCTTGTTATCCCTGCATTACCTACCAACTTAGGTATTTATATTTCTAGTGTCTATTTTTTTAATATCAAATCGAACTGCGTCTGACTCTGTATTAGCCTGTCTGTAGCTTGCTTTCTTTCTTTGAAGGCTGCTTAGTGTTGGTCCTGTAACACTCAGAAAACCCGCTGGTCCTTACTAATACTAGTATCAGTACTACTACTTTGCTGTGCAGATTGCATGCCCAATTACGGTATCCTACGCATGTTTGTTGAGATGAGAAGGATTTCTTTTCTTTTGCTTTCTCATGCTCAATCAGTAAATGATGGTCACATTGGACAACCCAAAGTTGTCTATTTTACTTTTTCTCGTCTAGGCCTAGTACTATTTTTATTAGCAGAAGTTGATGGTGAACAACTGATTACCGTGCAACATGGCTGGTAGTATGAGGAGGAGGATGGCACCATTATATTTTCCAACCAAGAGACCTCATGTCTGATTGTAAAAACCAGTTGGTCACTCTTTTGCTTTTCAAAAACTCAGATTCACCAGTTTCTTTAGCCATAGAGTCCAGTCCTTTGGGTTGTCCTCTTCTTGAGAGGCTTTTAAAAAATGTCCACCAACAAAATGCCCAACCGGAGATTTTAATATTTTTGATAGGACATACTGTCTACTCTACTCTAGTATCAGAATTGTAGTGATGTGTGGGGTGTATGTATTGTGTTTTCTATCTTGCTAGTGAAAAAATGAATAGGAGGAGGCGTATATGGCCTCTAAAAATGTGAAATGTTTTTTCTAGAAGTACCGACCACCTGTGCTGGGGCCAGTGGCTAAGGCAACGCCAGACAGGAAGGAGCTGATGCGGCAGCTGCAGGGGTGAGCCAGCAGCAGCGGCCGGCGGTAGTAAGTCATATTCCTTACTTATTAACAATACACTTGCTTCAAGGGTATACACAGTACTGTTGAGACTAAGTTGTTGTGAACAGTTGAGGAAGACACCCTTTACTTAGCATTAACAGGAGTTGAGTAACTAATGGCCTCTTCTATCTTCAACTCCGCAGAGAAAGTTTTATGAAGAAGATTAAGAGTCAGATTATCTTGATGGGTTGATGGAAAAGGGGAAGGAGGAAGGACGGGTGACATGTAATATATGACTGGCAGAGAAGGATGCATGGGTGAAGAAAGGGACCCAGGAGGCTTATGGGATACATGGGTGGTTGAAGGATGGGTTAAAGGTGAAAGAAAGGATGCCTGCCTGGGTGGGTGAAACTGAACGAGTGAAAGGAATCCTCCGGGAGGATTGATGGGTCAAACTGAAAGGCAAGCAAGGATGCATGGGTGGGTAAATGACAAATGTATGTTGTTGGTGAAAGGTTTATTGAGAATGATAGCCATGTTTGAATGGATGGATGCCTAGATGGAATCATGGGTGAGCACTGGATGAAGAGTATGTAAAAGAAAATTAAACAGTGCCAGAGTAGCAAAGGCAAGGGTGAAGAATACAAAATATTGCTAGAAGAGCAATGCAATGTTAAATGAAAACATCCCCCGAAAATGAATAAAGAAGGACTGTTTTCTGTCAAGGTTTTTCATTCAAAGGTTTGAGGTTGTATCTCAGAATACTCCCTTGACTCACAGTAGTTTGCAAGCACAACATATATATTGTGTATGTACCCACCCATCATCAATAACCTCCCTCGGACTCCGAGGCCCACTCCTACTCCCTTCCCATGTCAGTTCTACCATGTCAGCCATGGGTGTCCTATGAACTGCATTGTTACAAGCAAACAATAGTAGTACCTCACGTTACGTGATGTTGTGATGTATATCATCATTCATATTAGTAATCATATCATCTGGCTTGTTGTAGAAATCAGTGTGAAAGTGAAATTGAGCATTTGTCATTGATTAAACAGAGTATGGCCATAATAGAAAAATAGATAATTGTGTAGTATAGCTGCCCCACCTGCAGGCAGTAGTAAAGTAACGCAAGTCTGTTACATGAGTATGTCTGTCTAGGGCACAAGCTGACATGCCGACAAGAATAATTTAGCTAAACAAGAGATAGAAGTAGAACACTCCTGAGGCGGAAAGCCGGGAGCAGCTATTTTAACAACGTTTGATTAATTTTAAAAGTGTATTCTTGTGATTTTAAGACTCTTTGCACTTTACTCGCTTGGCATTACCTGACTGGCGCTTAGCAGCAGATAGCTTGTTGCTTCGCTCTGGGATCGCATCTTGCCGCCATTTCCTGGTCGAGGGACCCGCCAGACACGCCCACCGCGGCTGACCACGCCCCCCCTCCCCAGTTCATATAAATTGCGCACCAATCGCCAGCGCTTCATTTTCATTCAGAGAACACTCCTGAGGCGGAAAGCCGGGAGCAGCTATTTTAATAACGTTTGATTAATTTTAAAAGTGTATTCTTGTGATTTTAAGACTCTTTGCACTTTACTCGCTTGGCATTACCTGACTGGTGCTTAGCAGCAGATAGCTTGTTGCTTCGCTCTGGGATCGCGTCTTGCCGCCATTTCCTGGTCGAGGGACCCACCAGACACGCTCACCGCGGCTGGCCACGCCCCCCCTCCCCAGTTCATATAAATTGCGCGCCAATCGCCAGCGCTTCATTTTCATTCAGAGAACACTCCTGAGGCGGAAAGCCGGGAGCAGCTATTTTAACAACGTTTGATTAATTTTAAAAGTGTATTCTTGTGATTTTAAGACTCTTTGCACTTTACTCGCTTGGCATTACCTGACTGGCGCTTAGCAGCAGATAGCTTGTTGCTTCGCTCTGGGATCGCGTCTTGCCGCCATTTCCTGGTCGAGGGACCCGCCAGACACGCCCACCGCGGCTGGCCACGGCCCCCCCTCCCCAGTTCATATAAATTGCGCGCCAATCGCCAGCACTTCATTTTCATTCAGAGAACACTCCTGAGGCGGAAAGCCGGGAGCAGCTATTTTAACAACGTTTGATTAATTTTAAAAGTGTATTCTTGTGATTTTAAGACTCTTTGCACTTTACTCGCTTGGCATTACCTGACTGGCGCTTAGCAGCAGATAGCTTGTTGCTTCGCTCTGGGATCACGTCTTGCCGCCATTTCCTGGTCGAGGGACCCGCCAGACACGCCCACCGCGGCTGGCCACGCCCCCCCTCCCCAGTTCATATAAATTGCGCGCCAATCGCCAGCGCTTCATTTTCATTCAGAGAACACTCCTGAGGCGGAAAGCCGGGAGCAGCTATTTTACCAACGTTTGATTAATTTTAAAAGTGTATTCTTGTGATTTTAAGACTCTTTGCACTTTACTCGCTTGGCATTACCTGACTGGCGCTTAGCAGCAGATAGCTTGTTGCTTCGCTCTGGGATCACGTCTTGCCGCCATTTCCTGGTCGAGGGACCCACCAGACACGCCCACCGCGGCTGGCCACGCCCCCCCTCCCCAGTTCATATAAATTGCGCGCCAATCGCCAGCACTTCATTTTCATTCAGAGAACACTCCTGAGGCGGAAAGCCGGGAGCAGCTATTTTAACAAGGTTTGATTAATTTTAAAAGTGTATTCTTGTGATTTTAAGACTCTTTGCACTTTACTCGCTTGGCATTACCTGACTGGCGCTTAGCAGCAGATAGCTTGTTGCTTCGCTCTGGGATCGCGTCTTGCCGCCATTTCCTGGTCGAGGGACCCGCCAGACACGCCCACCGCGGCTGGCCACGCCCCCCCTCCCCAGTTCATATAAATTGCGCGCCAATCGCCAGCGCTTCATTTTCATTCAGAGAACACTCCTGAGGCGGAAAGCCGGGAGCAGCTATTTTAACAACGTTTGATTAATTTTAAAAGTGTATTCTTGTGATTTTAAGACTCTTTGCACTTTACTCGCTTGGCATTACCTGACTGGCGCTTAGCAGCAGATAGCTTGTTGCTTCGCTCTGGGATCGCGTCTTGCCGCCATTTCCTGGTCGAGGGACCCGCCAGACACGCCCACCGCGGCAGGCCACGGCCCCCCCTCCCCAGTTCATATAAATTGAGCGCCAATCGCCAGCACTTCATTTTCATTCAGAGAACACTCCTGAGGCGGAAAGCCGGGAGCAGCTATTTTAACAACGTTTGATTAATTTTAAAAGTGTATTCTTGTGATTTTAAGACTCTTTGCACTTTACTCGCTTGGCATTACCTGACTGGCGCTTAGCAGCAGATAGCTTGTTGCTTTGCTCTGGGATCGCGTCTTGCCGCCATTTCCGGGTTGAGGGACCCGCCAGACACGCCCACCGCGGCTGGCCACGCCCCCCCTCCCCAGTTCATATAAATTGCGCGCCAATCGCCAGCGCTTCATTTTCATTCAGAGAACACTCCTGAGGCGGAAAGCCGGGAGCAGCTATTTTTACAACGTTTGATTAATTTTAAAAGTGTATTCTTGTGATTTTAAGACTCTTTGCACTTTACTCGCTTGGCATTACCTGACTGGCGCTTAGCAGCAGATAGCTTGTTGCTTCACTCTGGGATCGCGTCTTGCCGCCATTTCCGGGTTGAGTGACCCGCCAGACACGCCCACCGCGGCTGGCCACGCCCCCCCCTCCCCAGTTCATATAAATTGCGCGCCAATCGCCAGCGCTTCATTTTCATTCAGAGAATACTCCTGAGGCGGAAAGCCGGGAGCAGCTATTTTAACAACGTTAGATTAATTTTAAAAGTGTATTCTTGTGATTTTAAGACTCTTTGCACTTTACTCGTTTGGCATTACCTGACTGGCGCTTAGCAGCAGATAGCTTGTTGCTTCGCTCAGGGATCGCGTCTTGCCACCATGTCCTGGTCGAGGGACCCGCCAGACACGCCCACCGCGGCTGGCCACGCCCCCCCTCCTACGCACCGACCCCTACTATAAAACATGAGTCCTTGCAGGAAGTGCAGCGGACGAGCGCAGAGGGCGCGACGATTGCGCGCCGAAGGCGCGCATAAGGCAAGCTCGTCTGCGCTCGTCCGCGCCTCGGCAGCGACTGGAGCAGCTTCCCAAGCTCTGGCCCCCCAGACCACCTCCTCGAATTCGCATCTAACCCGCGAGTCCTTACTCCATCTCAGAGATTTTGCTCATGAAGGCCATTTCTCTTTCACAGACACTGCCTACCCTCTGCATGATTTCGCATGTAGAGGTCTGCTGTCGGGTGGCCTGCTGAACGTTAGGTCACTGCCTAAACACGCCAATGAAATTTTACAGCTCATTGATAACCATCACCTCGATGCACTATTTCTTACCGACTGTAATATTGAATTGCACTGGGCTTGTCCACAAGATTTCAAAATATTGCATCTTCCCAGACCCAAGGGTCGCGGTGGTGGAGTCGGCATTATCTATAGAGCTTCCTGGTCCATAAACACCCTAGACATGGACCCAGTTGCTGGAACGGAAATTCTCGGCCTCTCCATAAACTGTCACTCTGGAATCACCTTCACGGCCATGATATGCTACCGCCCTCCGGGAGCCTTCAACTCCATGCAGCAACAGTCGATTCCCACCACCCTCACCAATATGGCTACCACCCACAACAAGCTGATTGTTCTGGGCGACTTCAACCTCTGGCCAAACGGCAGCCTGGACTCTGCCCTAAACAATCTTATACTTTCTTGTGAAGGTATGGGACTTTCCCAACTGGTCAATGGACCCACACACTCTGCAGGGCATCAACTTGACCTGATCTTCTCCTCTCCCCAGCTAGTATTCCTGAGCGATATACTGCCTATGTGCTGGACCGACCATGCACTTATTAAATTCCACATAGCTGGCAGCAGAGCCAGCAGGCCGCCACATAGCGCCTCCCCCGATTCGCTGTATAGAGATTGGAAAGCTTTGGACAAACTAAGATCGGCCTGCCCCGTATTCAATGTGGAAAATAGCTTCTCCCCCTCTCACTCGGTGGAGAACAACTACACGGCCCTCTGCATAAGCATGGGCGGAAAATCCGTTTCGCTCGCGGATTTTGCGGATTTTCGGGAAATTCGCAATCCGCGAGATTCGCGGATCTCCCGCAAAATCCGCAAATCCGCGAGCAGCGGATTTTGCTCGCACTGCTCGCACTGTTCGCGTGAGTTCGCGGCTTCCCAGTACAACTTCGCGCCCCGCGAATAAGTGCTAAATTGCAGAAATACGATCTTAGCAAAACTGAAACTACTTACCAGGTTCAAAGGTTCAGGCTCATCATTAGTAGCCATTTCCTGTAGTGCTTCCTGAGGGGCCCCTCCAGAGTTCAGTTGCCAGTTGCAACTATTATGTGACCCTGCTCTGAACCTCAGAATAGTTACACATATGCCACAAAGGTCCTGAATTACAGCTAAGGGAGACAAGCAGGAGCCAGGCTGGAAGTTAAAATCCATTAATCAGCCCCTAATTCATTATTGTCAGTTGGGGCAGGGCAGGTGTTGTAACTAATTTTGCAACAATGAAAGCACTTAGCAAGTGCAAAAGATCACTAATCAGGGCGCACTAAGGAAGCAGGTGCCAGCTAAAAAAATATTCTGTGACACATTAATCAGCCCCAAATTAATTCAGGTCACTTGAGGCAGGGAAGGTGTGCTTTGCTTTGCCGAAAATAATGTACACTGGACAACCAGAGGGTGTGGTGATGAAACAGAGGGTGGCATAGGTGGGCCAGAGGGTGGCATGAGTAGTCAGAGAGTGGCAGTGGTGACAGAGAGTGGCAGTGATGAAGAAGAGTGTCCCAAACAACAACAAGTTCGCAAAACTTGCGACCCGACAGGTAAGTTCGCAAATTGTGAAATTGTAAAAACCCTCGCGAACTGGCAGAAACACGGGCGAACACAAAAAAAAAAAAATCCGCAAATTCGCGGGAATTCGCGGATTTTCCGGATTGCGAGTTCGCAAATCCGCAAAATTCACGAACGCGAGATTCGCAAAATTCGCCCATGCTTACCTCTGCACAATGATTTCTAACACCTCGGAATCCCTTGTCCCCCAGAAAAAGTGCAAACCTAAGAGAAGAGCACCAGCCCCCTGGTTTGACGACTCATTGAGAGCCCTCAAATTAGGCTGCAGACAATCAGAGAGAAAATGGAGGCAGGGCTACTCGGACACCAACAAATCTCTCTGGAAAGATAACCTCCGGGCATATAAAACTGCCATTGTGCAAAGTAAGGCAAACTACTTCTGCTCTACCATTGCCAACGCCACCAACAGCTCGAAAAGTATCTTTCAGATACTCAAAAACCTAACCCACCCTGACTGTGCCACAATGACTCTGCCACCTACACAAGCACTCTGTGACAATCTCACAGCATTCTTTATTGATAAAATTAACTCCATCATCCACAATCTGAAGACCCCCCCCCTCGCTGGGCTGTTCTAACAGCCCGGGAGCTAGCACCATCATCGATGACCCGACGCCCTCAGACTCCATCCCTACGGCAAGGTTGCGGGAATTCCCCCCTATTTCTGAATCCGAGTTTGAAAGACTGGCGCTCGGAATCACCTCGGGCTCCCCTCTCGACCCCCTTCCTCCAAAAATCTGGAAAAGCTTTGGAACCGAACTCTTCGGCACTTTGCGTCGAATATGCAACCAATCTTTGCACTGCGGTTATGTTCCAACCCCTTGGAAGCAGGCTCTCGTTACCCCGCTCCTGAAAAAGCCCTCCTTGAGCCCTGACTGTCTATCAAACTACCGACCCATCTCCCTCCTGCCATTTCCAGCAAAAGTCGCCGAACGATGGGTCAGCTCCTGTCTCTCCACTCACCTGGAGCAGAACAACTTCCTGGATGACCTCCAATTCGGTTTCCGTCCAGCCCACGGCACCGAAACAGCTGTCTTGACAGCCATGGAGGATCTTCGTATGCGTGCAGACAGGGGCCAGCCAGTAGCTTTGATACTGCTGGACTTGTCTGCCGCATTCGACACGGTCAACCACAGGACGCTGCTGGAGAGACTCGGTGAGGCAGGTGTGGATGGCACGGCTCTGCTATGGTTTCATTCCTATCTGCGGGACAGGAGACAGGCTGTTTCCCTTCCCCCATTCCAATCCGCATTTGCACCCGTGCCCCAGGGAGTTCCCCAGGGCTCCCCCATCAGTCCCATCCTTTTTAACGTGTATCTTAAACCTTTGATCATGTTAATTAAGTCCTACAGGATAAAAACGATCAACTATGCTGACGACACCCAGCTCATTCTTTCTTGGGAGGGAGAAGACTCCATCTCCTTAACTTCCTTCCACGATTGCCTAAGAGAGACGGCTGGATGGTTGCACAAGAACTCCTTACAATTTAACTCCTCCAAAACTGAGGTTCTGTTTTGCGCTGGTAACAACATACCTCGCCAGTTCCCGAGCGATTTCTGGCCTCCAGAAACACGGGACAAACCACAGCCAGTAACCTCGGTCCGCAACCTGGGAGCCATGCTCAATAACAAGCTGAGTATGGAAACCCAGGTCACTAAAACAGTGGGGACCTGCTCAGCTCTGTTATGTTCCCTGCGTAAAATTATACCACTCCTCCCTGCACAAGCTCGGGCATTAATAGTCAGGTGCACTATTCTCAGTTGCCTCGACTATTGTAACGCGTTGCTACTCGAGTCTCCTGTTACGCTGCTAGACCGGCTTCAAAGAATTCAGTCGGCCGCTGCCAAGCTAGCTCTCGGCTGGACTAGGAGATCCTCAGCCACAGCGGCCTTAGCCGAGCTACATTGGCTACCTCTGAAGCAGCGTGTGGCATTCAAGTCCCTCTGCCTTGTTTTTAAGGCTCTGCATGGACTCGGGCCCAGACCTCTGCAAGCCCTGTTCTTGTGGTACACTCCTAACAGAGCCCTGCGATCGTCCTCAGCCTGTCTGGTAAAAGTGCCCAGATACAACAAAGTCAGAACTGGGGGCAGATCATTTAGGGTCGCAGCGGCTAAATTATGGAACAGTTTGCCCATCGACATCCGCCAAATTTTACAACTTCTTCCCTTTCGGAAACGGATCAAGACCTGGTTATTTCCCTAATTCCTCCCGCTTGCTACCCGCTCTTGTTCTCCTCAGATAGAGTATTCTCTAGTGCCAGGAAACCTGCAAGGTATCAGTTGCGCTATACAAATACTTTAAATAAATAAATAAATAAATACATGTCTACTCCATAGTGCCTAATGCCTGAAACTCTAATCACATCCAAATCTTAGAGGTCGAGGAAGTGAGGATACTAAAAATTTTATGAACTACTACTGTGCCACTATGATTTTATGTATATGATTTTGTGTTACTGTTTCGCTAACAGTATTGGCTACAATTGTCTTTTTTCTTTCTTGATATAGTTACTCCTTCCCAAACTATCAGGCAGGAGTTAGAAGCCAAGATTCGTCAACGGAAGCTGAAGGCCATCAGGGATGAATATCGGTGGCTATGGCGGAGGAGGAGCAGGCAGCAGCTGCATCCTCCAATGCCGCAGGCCCCAGCCAGGTCCCCCAGTGCCTCCAGTGGTAGGGCTCTGTGGTCTGGCAACCGTCTGTCACAAGTCAACCACTGCTACCCACCCCTGTTGTTCCTGTAAAAACTTTCAGTGCTGCATCCTCTTCCGGATGGCACGCCTGGAGGGCAGGATGGAGGAGCCCTTCCACCTTCTTGAGCGCAAGATCCGGCTAGTCCGCCGCTAGACCTCTGTCTCTTGACTCTTGCCCCTTTTTTATATTTTTTTGGGTGGGTGGGTGGGACTTGTTAAGGAGACGGTGGGAAGGTGGGAGTTGGGGAAACTTGGGTGTTCTTTTTCTTTATGGACATTTGATTTTTTGGACAATTCTTTTGGACTTGCTTTACTGGACATTTGTTGGGACTAGGGAGAGGGTGGGTCAGGTGTTGTGGGTTTCTTTCCTTCTAGTTTATATTTGTTAAGGGAATACATTATTTATAGTTTTACATATGATATAAATATTTTGGGGGGTTACTCTTCTCCTACAACGCCCCAAAACTGTGGAACGCTTTCCCTCTTGCCATGCGGAGAGAACACAATCTTTTGGCCTTTCGTAGGCAACTAAAAACTTGGCTCTTCCCATAATCTTTCACTTCTTCTACTCCCCCTCTGGAACTACAGGTCAATTCAGCACTGGGACGCCCTAGGGTAGCTACGCGCTTTACAAATCCCCATTCAAATTCAAAATTCAAATTCACTATGCACTATTTCCTTGAAATCTACGAATTGTGGAATACACCAAGATATAGATGTTGTACCCTCACTCGTTCTGCTACTGTCAGTCTCTCCTCCTAGTCTATGAAGTCTACAACTAAAGCCCCTATAGACTCGGAAGCGTGTGGGTATGTGAATTAATTAATTTTCATATTATATACATTGTTGCATCCATCACACTTCTTCTCTTACCTGTGATTGATGATTAGGAGAAGTAATGTCTGCATGATGTTGATTTGGTTTCAAAGGTGCCATGGTGGTGGTCGTATTAGTAGTAGACAGTAGCATTTGCAAAAAAAGAAGATGAGACAGTCACCTGAGGGTGACTAGGGAACAACTAGTAGAAGTACAGTACACAAGAAGACTGTCAAACAAGAAACTTTGATGATGCGCAATGCTAAAGTAAAATAAAACAGAATTGTGGGCTAGCCGTGTACACGTTATTACAAACTGAAGTTGACTCAAGCTATGAAGTGGACAAGAGTAACCATTAGGGCTGGAAGGATGATGATGCTAGCTATTAATTATGAAGGATTATTTTCCTCATTTGAATAGCGAATGCTGGGCATGTGTGGGCAATCTACTCTATATCTTGCCAGTGTTGGCTAAATATATACTTAGAGCAGAAGAAGATCCTCACCCTTCCTTGAGTTAGTGTTGCTTTCACCACATCCGCCCCTGCAAGTTTGTGATCAATTATTGGTGTAAATTTAATTTAGTCACACCTCAATAAATCATACAGCCCGGGGCAAGAGGGTTAGGGTTTGATGAATGGTTGGGAAGGGGAATTTGAGGGAAAGGTTTGACAAAGACAAATACTTCACATGGACAACACATTCATCCTGGCAGCCGACCATCATAAATCTGTTAAGGGAGAAAAAGAAAATGCATGCATGATGATGAGTAGTACTAGACTAGTAATGGGCAGCATATTAATTAAGCAGTTGTCTGTCTGCCCCAAAGAGAACCAAGTTACATACATTATGTTCTGTTGTACCCAGCTTCCTTTGAAAGACAGCAAATAAAATCAAAATATCTCTAGGAGTCAAATATATGCAAACATACTCAGTTGTAATGATTGAAGAGAAATAAAATAAATGATACTGTATTATTTCCAAATTGGGAGTGACATCTCTGCATTCCTCTTGGTTCTTCCTTGGACTGTCTGTCCGTCAATCTTGGGTACCTGGCGGATGCTGTTTGGTAAGGTAAGTATGAGTTGGTTTTCCAGTATGGCGCAGGGTAAAGGGCCTGTAAATGGAAAAACAAAAAGGATATTGAAAAATCAAGGCATAATTAAGTATTAGTGCAACAAGAAGACTTTAGGAGGTGGCATGGCTAAATCATGTCTGTTTCCGGAAGTTACCCCCAACAACAGGAATAAGCCCCCCACCCAACCTCCACTTAGCTTCAAATTTGAGTCAGACAGAACAGTGAGCACACACACACACACAGCAACATAGCATTTTACAAATTCCGTAAAAAATCAATGCACCGCTGTCAGTCACACCACACTCAACACCAGCACTACACAGATATGTATGTAGGGGTGGGCGGAATTTGCGTAATTGCATTATGCAAATCTCTGCCAAACGGTAAAAAATCTCAGCGAACACACAGAAATTCCGTGAACACGCGGAATTGCTTGTTTGCGATGCTTTTTAACTGTTCGCAATCGCTGTTTGAGAGCTCGGGGAAATATCTTGCGAACACGCATAATGTGAACGCGAACAAGCAAAAAATTTCGCAAAGCCGCAGATCGCACACTTTTGGGAAATTTTGCGTTCTCCGCGGAACGCAAAATTACCCAAATTCCATAAATTCCGCAGGCGGAACGGAATTTGTCACCCAGGCCTACATGTAGCTCCGGTGTTGTTGTTTACCTTTATGCCACTTCATGCCCTGAATTATTAAATCAATGATCGCTGATCCTCCTGACTTCTTCACTGACTGCACACAGCTGCAGCTCCAATCCAGCAATTAAAAGTAAGACTGTGGGGATGGATGTATGAACCAGAAAGACAGTGACACACACAAATATTAAAGTAAATAATGTTCCTTAACTATATTTTTTAGGGTTTTTTGGGGTATCAAAGGAAGAAAGAAAGTAACTTGAAAGCCTAGTTGTCAGGGAAGTAAAGCTTGTCCTCAAACTCTGGTGCTTCACCCAGATGTAGGTCACACTACTTCCATGACCTGAGTCACAGTCATCATATTCCTGCTGTCGTACTTCAGGTATGGTGAAATCCGTAGGTATAAAGTGCTGATTCATTTTGATCATGGTTAACCTCTGCACGTTTTGGGGTGAGAGACTGGTCCTTCTCACTGTCAGAACAGCACCAGCAGCACTGAAAACATGCTCAGCAGAGACACTTGTTACAGGGCAAGCCTGCTGAGCACTGGCGCCTTTTCCCATACCAATACAGCAATGGGTTTTGATCAAAGTAGACCTCTGCTGGGTCATCCAGATAGGCCTGGACCATCCACTCAATGGTCATGGGTGCTCTGCTTTGCTTGGCCTCTTTTGCCTTTGCTTCAGCACTGGACTTAAACCCTGCCTATAGAAACCATTCCTTTTCCGATTTTGAGGCTGATGCTCCTGTTGCTGTAGTTGTTGATGTTGTTCTTGGTAGTTTGGGCTGCTGTCAGCCAACTGCACTCCCCTCAGCCTCAGAGGTTGAACTTGAAGGCTGCCCAGCAGTACTTGTTGTACCCTGGAGGATCCGGCCTCTAATTCCCGGTCTTTCTTTTTCTAGATGACTGGCTTTCACAGCTATCCAAATTGTGTAGCTGGCAACATCTCTGTCTGAAAAAGAGATGAAAGTGTCCATTAATGGTTTGTACTGTGGATCAAGAATTGTGGCACAAATGTAATGGTTGGATGACACAAAGCCTCTTTGCACCCTTGTATTTTCAGATAAGGGAAGGGTTAAGCTCTCCACCAACTCACATGGTTCTTTTTTTCCTCCACACCTACGTACATTGCAGACACCTCCTTTAGCTGTTCCTGTAGTACGTGTACCAATGAGATAGCTTGACCCATGGTACAGTCCTCCTTGATGACTTCACATGTGAAGACCTCGAAAAGAATCAGCATCTCTGTCAGACATTTAACTAGGCCCCATTAGTCCATCTCAATGATCATGCCTTTCACAGTAGCATTCCCTATTTGCATGACATATTCATTGATTGGTCTGTACTGCTCAAATAGATGTTCAAGCATGAGTTCCAACATGTTGGCACCTCCTGGATGGGTGCTTTAACTGCTATTGAATTATCACGTTGAATGATCCTCAGCTGTTTCCAGGCTTTAAAAGAATGACTGAAATGTGTGCAGATTTTTCTGCAGGTGGTCAGTTATGTTATGTTATGCTATGTTATACAGTTTGTAGAGAGCATGACTGTCCCGTCCCAGCGCTGGCAGCCTAGAGAGGAGGTTCAGAGAGAAAACTCACAGTCAGCGAAAAAGCCAGGGCTTCACCGCCCTTCTAAAGGACAGGTGTTTGTGGATTCTTCAGATGTAAAGAGACAAGAAATTCCAGAGGAATGGTGCTAGCACCTTAAATGAATGACCTCAGGTCTTGTTGTTGACATACTGTGGAACTTGGAACCTGGCTGTTCGAGCATTAGCGGCACCCCCCCTCCCAAGCGCCTCGAGACCCTACGGGTAGGTAGTGCGCTCTATAAATGTCTTTGATTGATTGATTGATTGATTGATTGAACTTGCACCAGATGGAGTTCGGCCGAGCATAGGGCACGCGTCAGGATTAAGGGAAGGAATAGATCGCTCAGAATCACTAGGCCAGGGCCAGAGAGAATCTTGTGCGTGTAGCAAAGCACTTTAGATTGGATTCTCTGCTCTATAGGCAACCAGTGAAGTTGACGTGAAAGGCCGGAGACAGAGCAGTGCCTCGGAGGGCAAACAGCGCACGGGCTACGGCGTTCTTGGTGCGCTGTAACCTTTTGATCACAAACTGGTTGGAACCAAGAAGCAGTGTGTTACAGTAGTCCAGCCTGGATAGGACAATAGCTTGAACAAGCAGCTGCGAGCGTGGGAATCAAAGAAGCCTAGTATGAGTTTTAGGCCTCGTAGCAAGTCAAAACAAGTTCCTGGGGGCTGGGGGCCACCAATCACTGCCTAGTAATGGGAGTCTCTGCCTAGAAGCAGGATTTCAGATTTGGTAGAGTTCAGTTGAAGACAATTGTCCTTCATCCAGGCAGAGATGGTGGTCAAGTCCTCCTGAAAGTTAGCGGCATCTTGACTAGGGCCGTTGGTGAAAGAAAGCACCAACTGCTTGTCATCCACATATGACACCAAGGAAAGGTTACGGGCTCTGGCCAGCAGAGCCAGTGGACAGATGTATACATTGAACAAGGTAGGGCTCAATATTGAACCATGGGGGATGCCACATCATAGGGAATGTGTGAGATAGTGGAAAGGTGGGGAGATGACTTGAAAGGTCCTGTTAGTAAAAAAAGAAGTGAACGATACAAGGGCTTTATCAGTGAGACCGATCTCCTGCAGCCGAAAAAGCAGGATGTTATGGGAGACTGTATCCAAGGCGGCGCTGAAATTGAGTAAAATCAGCACTGAGGTTCTGCCCTCTGCCAGCAAGGCTCTGAGCTGCTCAGCGAATACCAGTAAGGCTGACTAAGTACTATGGTGGGATATAAAGACATTTTGGGAGGGGTCTAATATGGAATAGGATTCCAGGTAGTTAGTCAGGATGGTGTTCACATGGGATTCTGTAATTTTATCTAAGAAAGGAGCAAAGAAATCGGGCAGTAATTATCTGGCCTAGGGGCATCTAGAGACTTCTTTTTCAGTAGGAGAATCCCTCTTGCATGTTTCCAGGATTGCAGAGTCGCTGCAGAGGATAGGGATAGATTAATAAGCTCCAGGCAGCTGGGTAGAAGACAGTCTAGGAAATTTATGAGGAGAGTGGGTTTTAAAGGGTTGTCTGAAGATCCAGACTGTAAGTGAAGGAAGGGCTGGGAGGGAATAGTACCCAGTGAGTATAGGGTGGCCTTCCAAGAGGTCCAGGACTGTCCTCTCAGGGCAAAGACTGTTATAGATACCCTCAACCTTAGTCATAAAGTAGATGGCCAATACCTCACATTAGACATTATAGTGTTTTCAAGGGCCAGAGGGAATTTCACCATATCCTTTAAGAGGGGTTGTTGTTAGTATTGATTTTATTGGCAAAGTAAGCAGTGCAGGACTACCTAATCAGTTCATGGTAGGCTTTGATGACAGTTCTATATTGGGCTTTAGTTGTGGAATCATATGAGCTTCTCCAGGCATGCTCCAAAACCTTGTAGTTCTTCCTGGCTGCTATGAGTTATTCATCAAACCAAACATTGGCCCATGCTTTCTTGGGATAAGTCCATCTGGCTGGATGCATTTCTCCAGTGCCTGATTGACCCACCTGCTCAAGCTGTCATTGGCTGTTTCGATATTGGCAGACAGTGCTGATTGTAGATTGCCAAGATCATCTCAGAAGGTAGTGGGAACTAGTGTGTGCCATGGAAGTTTGTATAGAGGGTTGAGGTGAGGCTGTGTTTTAGAGCCTGCTTGGTGCATAGAGAAATGAACAAGAAGATGGTTGGTCCAAGCCATGTGTAACAGGGTCAGTACCTCTAAGAACGGAATGTTAGAGAAGACAAGGGCCTCGTACATAGGCCTTTGGAGCCCACTGTGGCAGTTGCGTGTCTGGGTCCGTAAGTTGCTAACTCAGTCTTCTTTTTTCAGAAAGTGATGTTAACGCAGTGCACCAAACACAGGACCCTGAAATAGCTACCATCGGCTATGGCCTTAAGTATATTACTGTCATTGTCTGTGGCAACAAAACTAATGCTTAGCCCTCTTGGTCACAGCCATTCAAAGACCTTAGTGTCAAAGTCGTCCAAAATGTTTGCAGAAGTATGGGATTTCTCCATGGTGAACATGCCTACTGTAGCATGCCTATGAGTGTTATTAAAAATGTCAGCAGTGTCAACACCTGCACATATCCTTTCTCTAACAGCATTACAAGAGATCTAGTGTGCAGTGATACACATGTAATCAGTGGCTTGGCAACTGGTCCCCATGTCTTCTTAATCCCCTCCACTGACAACACTTGTACATTTTGGGCCGCTAATGTAGGCCGTCCACTGGATCAAGTGGTGTTTTCTCAGATGGGTTGTTTGGCCTTTAGTACCATAGTTTGTACCAAGCTTATCCCGACCAACACCTACTCAACATATGGAGCATACAGCAATGTTCACCTCCTTCCTGCTAACCGAAAAGAAGTAACAAACTGGGGATGTCAACTTTCTGACACTGCTGGTGCCACTTGCAATGTCAGATGTACTGGTAAGTGGGCGTGACATTTGACTCTCTACAATATCTACTTCTAATGAGGTGGGTTCTAATGGGTCTCAGCACAGCCACTGTGCCTAGGGCCTGGAAACAAGCGAAAGTAATTCCATTACTTAAGAAACCTGCGCTTGACCCATCCAAACCAGAAAACTACCGTCCTATTTCCTTGCTCAACTGGGCAGCAAAGATCACAGAGGCCTATGTGAACTCGCTTCTGTCAGATTTTCTGTCCGCGAATACCATACTGGATCCCTCCCAAAATGGTTTCAGGCCGGGTCACAGCCCGAAGTCAGCTCTCCTAGCTTTTACAGAACACCTCTGGTCAGCAATGGATGAGGGCCAAACGTCAGCGCTGATCTTGTTGGTTCTAAGCGCCGCGTTTGATACTGTGTCTCATGATATACTGCTTAGACGCCTCCCGGAGGTTGGAGTAACGGGCCTGGCTCTGGACTGGCTTGCTTCATTTCTCCCTGAGAAGTCCTTTACGATAACTGCCCCCCAGTTGTCTCTGGTGAATATCCAGTGAAGCAAGGGGTACCACAGGGCTCCTCCCTCAGTCCCCTCATATTTAATATCTATGGTCTCCTACGCTGACGATACTCGGTGGTGGCACTCTCTAATAACACCGAGCAAGACGCCATTACGTTTCAGGGCGACCTTGTGGCAGTGGCCGAGTGTATGAACAGCAACTGCCTCCAACTGAATACCAACAAGTCAGAGGTACTGCTAGTAGGAAAGGACCATGGCCGGTGGAGTGAGCACTGGTGGGCAGCCAGCCTAGTCTCCCCCTTCTCCAAAAGCAGGCAGTAAAAATCTTAGGGGTTTGGTTGGACTCTTCTTTAAACTATCGAATCCAAACAAAAAAAATGGCAGGGACCTGTTTTGGTCTCTTATGAGGGCTCAGACCCTTGCTGTTTTTTTTAAAGCCAATCTGGAAAGTACTGCGAATCTATTTGACCCCTGCAAAATGGCGGAAAAGTGGCGATCCCCCAGAGTGTTATGCCTCGTTACCATGAGGATGAATTGTCTGGCCCCAAGGGCTTCAACATGTCCTTGAAGCTGCCAATTACAAACTAAAGTTGAGTTATTACCCATGGAAGCTCAGGCTTATAAAAAAATACCAGCGGCAGAATCTGGATGCTGTGGTCCCTATTAGCCAAACCGCCAAGGGCCTCCCTAAAGATTCTCTCCACGATCATTTAGGTATTAAAATTCACAATTATGCAATCACCCCCCCCTGTTTTCTTAGTGTTACCCAGCCAACCCATACGGCGCACCATGAGGATATTTCTTTCTACAGCTAGGCCCACGGCGGTGTTAGTAGACAACCAGTGTGTAACCTTGTTCTTTAGTTGTGAAAAGTCCTCATTAGTGCCCCGTGAGAGTGGCGGGACGTTCCCAAGGATGACCACCAAAGGCGTGGATTGAGGTGGTAGGGAAATGACTCCAGAATTCGGCAGGATTTTGGTCGAATATCCCTGCAGCTTTCTCGTGTTTTTCCCCGGGTCCTGAGTAACTTGAACATCTTGCCTTACTGGTCGGGCCCCATTCGTTACCAGACCCTCAATTGTACTTTCGGGCATCCCCCTAAGCTACTGTAACCCGAGTTTATACCACGGGTCACAGTAATACTAGAAGAACAAGGGTCCCTAGATACCCCTAATTGGGCCGGAATGTCTAATGTAGTTTTGGGATTGGTTAACACAGTGGTAATTCTATCTGGTGGTCAAGATGATTGCAGAATTTCAAACTGATTTGCTATGCTTTGCTCTATAAAATTTAGCTTGGCAACTATGGGGGACAACCTTTCCTCCAACATGGAGCTCAGAATGGATATAAAAACCTCCAATGTGGGATGTTCTAACATAGGGGCCACTACTACCGGAGATACCCCTATCTCATATGGAAGTTTTACTGGCGCATTAGGTCTTGTCTTTTTGGCTTGGTTACCTATTGCTTTACATTTTCTTTTCAGGCTCCCAGTGGAACGACTAACCTCCCCCAATTGTTGAGAAGGGCCACGGTGTACTTCTGTTAGGGGGTCAATAATCTTCCCACCAATCCCCCCCTTACCTGCTTTAACAGTGGGAACAGAACCCTTCCTATTTGCAATTATCACTACAGGGGACAAGGGCCTAGGGGGTACCTCCCCCAGAACTTCTGGAATGGGGAGAAGAACATCCTTGGCCTGTGTATCGCTGCCCAATTACGGGGAAAGAGAAGTGCTCTGTAACTTGTCAATAATTTCCTTAGAACCGTTGTTGAGGCCACCCAGAAGGGGGTTAAGACCACGGGAAGGAGATCTAGATAGACGCCTTTTAACCAATTCAATCTCTTTGTCAATGACTGAGGCAGCCCTTGACAAAAAGGCATCCATGGTGGTTACTGTTGCTCTAGATGCGGCTATAGACCCCTCTTGATTCACCTGTGCTTTTCTCCTCACCATGGTTGCTGCCCTATATAGTTATCCTAAGTCTCTGGGAGTAAGTTTGCCCCGCTATTTATAACCTTTATCGGGTACGGCCACAATACAAGAGACAAACAAAGTGAGATTCCTTTTTTTTTTTCTAAATGACCCCCAGAAAAATCCACTTGCGCCACCTGCAGGGACTCGAATAATGCGTTTTAACTACCTTCTAAAACCAAAATGAAGAAGGCATCAACATGTAATTTAAAAGCTTAATCATAAAGCATTGATCAAAAATGAAAATGACATGGCTCAGCCCGGCCTCTTCCGGCCCATGACAGGCACGGACAGGCCCATCTTTTGTCCCAGGCATGCCCGCACACGTCCCGGGCTGCGGGAGCCTTGGCCCTCCTTATGAGCGCCTTCTGGAGCTGGACGTTGTGGAGTGCGGCGTGCGCGCTGCAAAGAAAGCCGGGGAATGGAGTCCCAGGGGCTCAAGCAGCAATGGCTGCAATAGCGGACCTCGTCTCCGGGGACAAGCCAAGAGTCAGCAGGCAAAATGGCCTGGGGCTCGGGCAGCAATGGCACTACCTGTCGCAGCCAAACACAAAACAATGTTAGCAGGTAAGAGGGCGCCTCACTTATGAGCGCCTCCTGGCGCTGAACGTTGCGGAGCGCGGCGTGCGTGCCACAAAGAATGCCGGGGAATAGAGTCCCAGGGGCTCAAGCAGCAATGGCGGCAATAGCGGACCTCGTCGCCGGGGACAAGCCAAGAGTCAGCAGGTAAGTTGGCCTGGGGCTTGGGCAGCAATGGCACTCCCTGTCGCAGCCAAACACAAAACAATGTCAGCAGGTAAGAGGGCTCATTCTAAATGTATGTAAAATTTACTGATTGTCAACAATAGTTGATCGTCTTTCTACAGACACGGCTGGAGGTTTTTTGATCACTATTACAGAAATGTTTGCGATAAGGTCCATGGTTTTATAAAATCGCCTTGCTTTTGGTATCTTATTGGCAAAAGAGGGTGGAGTTTGTGGTATGTTAAAAATTCAAAATTTTTGCACTTACATTCCTGACAAAAGTCAGGAAATAAAGGGTATATTGAAAATATTACAAGAAGTCATAAAGATTTGACCCAACTGAAGGTTGACGGTGTATGGGGAAGACTAACAAAGATTTTGGAAAGAGTTTTTTAGGTCAACTAATATTATCAGTAGATGTGATAATGACAATAGTATTGATAATGATGATTAAATGTAAGTATTGTAGAAGCAAGAGAAAAAGAATACATTTAGAAAAAGAAGGGAAAGGAGGGAAATAAAAGAGGGAATACGAAGGAATTCAGCTGGCTGAATAAAAGTAAAGCTATATAAAAAGATGAAAAATTTGAAAGGAGAAGGAGAAACTGACAAAAAACAGAGAGAAGGAAAAGAAGCTGAGATATGCTAAAGTTGGCATCAGGCTCAGATGCAATCCACACGTTTAACTTACTAACGAAGTTATTAACAAAGTGTCGTAAATAACTAATACGCACCACACGCGGGATAGTGAAGCTTGGCCCTGTGTGTACTAATGCGGAAAACAATGAAGACGGACTAATACCTCTTTAAACGGGGAACTGTTGTGCGCATGTGTCAACTACGGCTACGTAGTATGACATATTAATGCTTGGAGGAAAATGGTGGCACATGAGCAGAAGACACTAAAAGGGAGTCTTGAAGACTTGCATAAATGGCATCTGCTTACTTGAAATTAAAACAGGCTATTTTACTAATTCTAATGCAGGAGAAGTATTAATAAGTAAAGGGGAGCAGAGTAGAGGTGGATGGTATATAGTGCAACCACTTTATTTGTGAACTTAATATTTGTCTTTCTGACTTTATCACTAGTGAGTATTTGGGCCTCTCTCACATAACTGAATTATCCTGATTGAGGTGAAGACAGCGCATGCCCTCTGAGTGAAGCCATGAAGGCCATGACTGAGCATTTGAAAGAGAGCCAAGACTGAATATTACAGCATGGGAACAGACTGTGAAGAGTTAAACAATGAAGACTCATATTCAAAATGTTATTATATTGTTTCAAAATAAAATGTAGAAGCATATGAAAATCTAATTTATGAATAAACATTCAGGGGATGGGTTTGCGAACAATAGTTGAACTGATTTTAATGACATATAAGCATGGTGTGATGGGGCTACCCTCCTTGCCTGGCCAATCATATTTCGTATTTTTACGATATTGAAACATTAATGGGTGGAACATGAAGAATGAAAGGTATAATTAAGATAGTTTTAGTTAGTTAGTCAGATGAAGAATTGCTGAGATTGAAGGAGAGAGCCTTGCTGCACGAGATGCTGATGCTGGGAGAGATGCTGTGAGATGCTGATGAAGAACCGAATACAGAACCTGAAGTAGAACCTCTATTCTAATTTAATTGGGTAAGATCAGAAGATCGCAGAAGAATCTTGAGGAGGAAGAGAGTGTCAGAGAGGGGGCGGCATAATCGTCGGCATTCTACAGAGCTCAACTATTCTGCCCTGAATACTGTCCTGTAGTCTATGTCTCCTGCCCTATCCCAGGGGACCATCACCAGCCCTTTGGCCAGGGAGTTGTTCTTTCACACTATCCTTGGTAAATATATATATTCTTGTTATTTGTTTATGTCCTTTTTCTCTATCCCCTCCCTTTCTGAGCACTGATTATTGTATGAGTCCGAAATATATGCTTGGTGTTTATGAATTGAATTTGTTTCTCCTATGAATGTCGGTGACATAACTGTTATTTGGAATGGTTTACATGCATTGATTTTAGATAAAGATTTAAAACTTTCCTGAGTCTGTGGTTATTTACATTGAATAAAAGAACAGTTAGTTTTATGTTATTTTTCACCATCAACTAGTTCAACTAATGGTCCATTGACCAAAGGAAAGACATTTTTGATCAGTGAAAGGTTAGTTAGGAGTAATAAATAACTAATGCTGAACACTGTGGAAATTACAAACTTGAACCCAACGGTTTTACGCACTGTGAGTTTATGGGTCCAGGTGAGTATATGATAGTAGAGCATCTTGTGTTGTTGAACCGCTGGATCAATTTCACTTCAGTTTGTCCCAGCCATATGCAAATCAGGCTTGACTGTTCTCCAACAGGAACAGTCCAGCCTGATCTACCGGGTCAGTTCCAAACCAAGGTGGTATTGAGGGCAAGAGAATGATGGATTGAATCCCAGAGTGATTGGCAGTGGTTAGATTTTTTGCAAGCATTTTTCCCATCACCATTGATGTACTGCGCTAAGTTGAAAGAGAATGCCCAGACACAGCTCCCATGCTCACTGTTCTACTGGAACCAAGCTACACCTTCAAATGAGCCCCAACCAGGGTGAAACTGGTCTTGGGTGGCTTGTGTTCTGGTTCAGGGAGGACCTGACTTGGCATTTTGGGCTGGACTGGACCTATTAGAACAAGCTCCAGATTGATTTGCATATGACTGTGTCCAAACTGAGGTGGCATGGTGGAGAAATAGGGATGGGTTGGAAGGTTACCCTGAGTGGTTAGACTTATTACAACCATTCCTCCACTAACATTTTGTGTGTTTGGTTACCTCAGATTATCCCCCAACACCTTATTATGCTAAAAAACACAGCATTCCAAAACTATGGGTTGCTTGTGTTGCGTGCTTATATAGGTTCCTGATCGATACTGTGACCTTATGCCCCTATTCGGCTATAAATCCATTTGTTCCCTATATTGGCATAACCGTTCAAGTGCGATTTTCTGAAAAGTCATCTCTGGCCTCACACGAACAGAGCCACATTCCAGCATGACTCTCTGCTACTTCCTTTGCGACCAATTAGTGCAATGACAGTGCAGCAGTCACTATTTGATATTCCTAGATAACACTCCGAGTTCTTCAACAAGATAAAAACTTAGCAAACCTGGAAATCCCCGCTTGCTATGTTTTGATTAGTAATGGAACTCTAATGAGCAACTGATAACTGTCACTTCCTAGTGACATCTTTAATTGACGTCTTATGTCCAGCAAACTTGCGTCAAACCCGGCACCTGTCAGGTATAAATATTACCAACGTTGCCTTAAGCAATGAGAGAGATACGAGCTGCGAGTTCGTTCCCTGTTGCTGATGCCAGCTGCCTGCATGACCCTGTGTTGGTAAAAACTAGCACTCTGTCGCTGCAGCCTGCTATCCTGTGGTGGTGAAGCTGCTGATTACCATTATCGCCGCTACAGCGCGAACTATGGTGCAGTACGCTTGAGGAGCCGAGCAGCCGTCCTCTGCGAAGACATCCAGCCGATTCCAGCTGCCCGCGGACGCTGTCACCCCTCCTTCCTCGACGCGCTGAGAGAAGCCGCTGCATTTCTCGTGCAGAGAAATCCAGTCCCGGCGCTTCCGGTTTACCCTCGCGGGTGACTGGGATATCGAGAGAGACCCCTGAAGGAGATACCAATCCTCCATCATTCTATTCAGAGGTATGGTGTTGACTAAACCCTTAGACGAGAATTCTTGAAACAAACCTTGGCAAAACCAACTTAACTTAAGCTACTTACTTACTCCCCTTTCACGTGTTAGGCTTAGGTCAGGCACACTGGGGTAGGCTTAGTTAGAAGCACCAGTTGAGTATGTTAGCCTAATGTATATATGACTGTATATATGTTTTATTACTTTTAAACCATTGTATGGCTAAGAAACCATATCAATGCTTTTACAGTTCTATTTCGCAATACTTATCTTACTGTACGTACTTTTTATAATAACAGTTATTGCAATTGTGGCAATACATTTCTCTTGTACGAGAAGAAAGACTGTTCAATAAATGTTAACCCTTTATTGATAAACGCCCGTCTCTCTATTCTCTACATACTGTGAAAGTAAACTGCACTAGACTGACTGAGTGAAATCTATGTCTATTGTTTCACACGACCCTAGAGATCGACTCTTGATCTGAGGAGCAAAGTTGTCATGTTGCACGGTTGTTGGAAAACTGAATCCCTTCTTGTCTGTGCCAAGGAAGCTGATCACTTCCTATGCAGAGAAGAAAGTTTCCAGTGACCTCTGAGCTAGTTGGTAACACAACCCAATTAAGTTTAGCATAGTCAGTGGAGGCCTGGAATATCCGCAGTTCCACGTCGATACTACTGTTTATGTTATTCCAATGCGCAGGGCCTAGTGGGAAACTAGGAACTACACTACATGGCGCCCAAACGTTTGGTAAGGCGATAAACTAACGCAAGACTTATAGAGTAACTCAGTCGTGCATATTTCACACCCCTTTCTCCCGTAAATACTCCAATAGACGTCTGGAGTGGGTGAAAGGTTAAAATCTGCCCGACCTTAGTAGGAAGAGATTCCTATGTAAAGCTCTGGTTTATTCAACGTTGAAGGATACAGTGTTCCAAAATATTGTGCACCTAATCTTTGTCTCCTTGGAGACCTACTCTGAAAAAACTGCATTTATACAATGTCAGTAGAAAATAACGGAACCACTGGGGGCGCAGCAGATGCGACTCAGCAAGGTCCCGAATACACAGACCCGGGTGCTATTATCATCCCGGTCCAGTTAAGAAGATCTATAACTTTAAAACTTATAGAACACGGACTGACACCTCAAGGTGGTACAGTAATTTTCGTGATAGAGGCTCACGAGTATCGGCAGACAGAGGTATTCTATTCATGGATAAACTTTCCAGCGGTAAACGCTATAACACAGGAGTTTCACTATTACAAAATAGCGGAACCTCCGGGAGAGTACGCTCCTTTCGAGGAGATTGAAATCCCACTTAAATTTCAAGAGCACCTGCTCTGGTTTAATGGCGCCCTAAAACACACTGATCAAATAACTAGGCTCGGTCCACTAGGTAGACCAGGAGCCACGTGGCCGGTTTTAGCCAGCTACACACCACATCCTGACATTGCAAGAATGTCTAGAGAAGAGCTGTTAGCACAGCTAAACACATTAATAAAAATACATAGGCAATTAGTCCAATATGTAATACGGACTGCAACAGTCCAGCCAGCTGTTAATTCACACCAGCTGACCCCTCACCAGGGGAACACAAATAAAATTACACCACAGAACATACAGTCATGTCTTGGTAAAACACCCGTAAAACGGGAACAAATTCCTTTCTGGTTAGCCCAGAAAATCACTCAAATAGAGGCAGTATTTCCTGATACTACCCCTATTGAGAAACACAGAATCTTGACCATCTGCCTTCCTATGGGAATCGCACCACACGTGGAGGACTGTGACACTTGGGGTACAGTCTTTGCTTCCATTTACACAAAAACACACGGTGTTCCGTCTATGGCGGTAATACCAGAAGTGCTAAAACAGATTCAAAATGAATTCGGTCCAGAGCCCGCTTTAAATCTAGGTATGAAATTACTGAAAGATTTCAAGCAGGTCACGGCTATATTATTAGCCAACATAAAGGGAGAAGCAGCATCTGTGGCGATTCGCCAGAAGTTGAGGGAAACAGATATAAAAGATCCTGTTGAGCTTGCAAAAATCATAGAAAAATGCTATGAAGAATTAGGTAGAGACAGCTTGGGTGGGAAACCAGTTAAGCCCCAACTGCTCGAAAATCCTGAAAAATTATTTATTAAAAATAATTTAAACACTCCTAAAAAGAGCTGGGATGGAAATAAACAATCCACTCCCAAGGAAAAAGTTTTCCAGTCCAGAGGAAGGTCTCCTCGACGGAGGGAAAGAACTCCGACTCGAGAACGCCAGTCTCCCCAACGGGAGCCCTCTGAGAAAAGATATAACCTTAGAAATAGGGATAATATAAAAAAACCTGATAGATATCAAAGTATTGATACACGTCCCTCTCGATCTCTTCCACAGAATTCGGAAAGAAGAGGACGGTCAGACCCAGGAGAGCACACCAAGTCCAAAGACAAGGAACCTGCTCAAAATAAGAAATCTCAATTTCAGAAAAAGAAGGTAGCCAGTATTAGAGTAATCAACCATGCCGAGAATACTGAGGACACAGTTGAAAAACGGGGAGTGGGCATTGACAATGTTGGACAGTGCAGCAGAAATCAGTATAGCGCGCAAGATCTTGATGAGTCATCTGGAGACAGTGGACACGAATGAATACATTCAGGTTGAAACTGCCGACGCCAGACTTAGCGAGCCCCATAAAATATACGAAATAACATTGCGTATAGAGGGTGATAAGACTAGGAAAATTAAGGGTCTATTTTGGGATAAGCTCTCAAAAGGTTATGATATTCTGTTAGCTGAAAAAGATTGGCCCCCGGAGTTTGTCAGGGAGTGCCCTCGTGGCGAAGAAGTGATTATGCCTGCCTTCTCGAATCACATACCGATTCACAAAAAATATACATATGCAAGGAAATGGGCAGTGGCCCAGGCACCTGCATTATATAAAAATCATGTAGGATGGGATGAGGATTCACCGCCTCACAAAATCCAATTAAAAAGTGAACCAACTGCCCAACGGCAGTATCCCATAAAGCAAGAAGCTAAAAAACAGGTCAGGGAGATCTTAGATCAACTTGAGTACCAGGGGGTGATTGAAACATGCACCTCTCAAATGAACAATCCTTTGTTTCCTGTCTCCAAGCCAGACAATTCATATCGTCTAGTTTTGGACTACAGACATCTTAATACATGTTGCAAAACATTTGCAGTACAAAACTCGCATAGTGCAGCCCTAATGAATAACATAGTTAGGAAAAAATACAAAACGACATTAGACATTTCTAATGGCTTCTTTTGTCAAAACATTGCACCGGAAAGCAGATATTTGACCGCTTTCTCCGCATTTGGGTCACAGAAAAAATTCTGTCGACTCCCACAGGGGTTCAAGAACAGCCCAGGACTATTCTCAGCTAGGGTAACAGAGTTACTACAAATCTATGATGATGAAGCATTATCTTACGTAGATGATATTTATCTCACAGACGACGACTTGGATACTCACTTGAAAAGAGTGAACACTATTATACTTGGGTTCGCAGCAGAGGGTTACAAATTCAACTTTAAAAAGTCCCGAATTGCCCATCTGACAGTACTGTTCTTAGGGTACGAATTATCAAGTGAAGGGAAAAGCCTAGCGGACAACTTCTTAGAGAAGTGCGCTGTACTCCAAGCTCCAAAAACGCTGAAGAATTTACAATCAATACTAGGTTTTCTGAATTTCGGAAGAACTTGCATCCTAAATTACGCAGAGAGGGTTAAACCTCTCTACGAACTAATTAAACCTGATTTAAAACAAATCAATTGGACTCAAAAACACACAGAAATTTTGAGATCACTGCAAACAGACATGTTAGCAAAAACAAAATTAGACACACGTGACAACACACGTGATCTTGTAATACGAGTCATCCCAGGAAGATGCGGATTCACGTACCTAACCTCTAATGAGGGAGAAAAGGTACCAATTTCAATTAAATCTCACTTGTACACACAAGCAGAAAAAACATTCAGTCACACAGAAAGAACTGTGAACGCAGTGCAAATCGCATTAGCAAATGAACGAGAACTAGCACACGGCAAACGGATTAATATCCTTACAGCGGAATCCGCCTTCGAGGCGCTATTCAGCCCAGTAAACCTGCCTACAGTGTCACTGGATCCGAAATGGATACAGTGCATAGATTCTCTTGGAGCGGAAGACGTGAAATACTATTTCGCCCCGCAATACAAAGAACTGAATGATTTAGAATATGAAGAAGAATATCCTCTGCCAATCGAGATTCTGCCTCTCCCACTATATGCCTGTATAATATATACAGATAGCTTTGTACAGAATTTCAACGTAGAGAGAAAATCCTACGATGCAGCATGTGCGATTATTAAATGTCGTTGGCTGTGCGGTAAAATCAAACCGAAAATAACAAAAACTGAATCAGTAAAATACTGTTCGGCTCAAAGAACTGAAATCAGATCTTTAAAGATGGCGCTCGAAAATGCAGAACGCGAATTCCCCACACTTATAGTGTGCGGTTCTCATTTTTGCGTCAACTCTTACAACAATAAACTGCAGAGTTGGATCGAAAACGACTACAAAGATGACACAGGTGCCACAATAAAGCATAAAAAGCTCTGGAACGAGGTAGCTCTTTTACACAAAGAACTACAAAAGACTCACGTGATTCACGCACAGAGTCTTCAACGTGATGGCGTTCACGTTGCAGGGAATTCATTGGCTAATACAGCCAAAGCGGAAGCAACTAAACCGGCTTCCGTAGCCACAAAAAAACGTACAGATAAATACATAGACAGGGAAACAATGCTGGCAGTAAAAACGACCGTAAAAGGCGACTGTGCAGCACTACCCGTAAACTATCCACTCAATTATGCATACATAATCGATGCAAACTCCGTTCCTTTTGCTCGAATCCCTGGAGTGGGGGACAGAGTAATTCCAAACAGGAGCAGGAGGGGCTTCCTCTTACTGGAAGCACACATGGGGTTGGGTCTGAGACACCAAACAATCAAAGCCTCTCTGAAAGAATTGCAATCAGAGTACTGGTGGCCGGACATGAGTGAAGGAATTCATGACTTCGCAATAAATTGTCCGGACTGCAACAGAGATCGCAGTGATGAACCGGCAAGTATAGTTTCAGAAATCCTAATAGACTGCATAACGCGATCTATCTGCGCACTCAAAGATGAGAAGCGCGCCCCAGTGTACACAGTTAAGACGAAAAGCACTTAAAAAAATGAGGCCCCCAGCGCTCGGCTGACGCTAGAACGGTTATAAAAGATTTGCGAGTCTTTATCGGCACATACGCAATTACCACGTTCCATTCTGACCAGGGTCCTGCTTTCAGCTCTCGAGCCTATAAGGAGGCCATGGCCAGCATGGGAATTGGGTTGCGGTATTCTTGTCCGTCGCACCCCGAAGGGAATAGTGTGGTAGAAAGAAAAAACCGGGACATAAAGCAATCTATAACAGCGAAGGTATTAGGTTCAGGCGCTGGGTGGGTCAAACATTTAATAAGTGTCCAGACTAGTCTTAACAACATGCCAAGAAATTCTCTAAAAGGTTTCAGCCCATACGAACTATTGTTCGGAATTAGAATGAACGTTCAGGACCTCGATAGTCAGATGTCAGTGGTACAAGAAGAAACAACGCACTTTGATGTAAAAGACCGTTTGGCTGTTTTACAGGAACTGAATGAAACAAGAAAATCATTAAGCAACATAAAGTTAAAGCAACAGCCAAGTACCACTGACGAGGCACCACCAGCAACAGCCCCAGCAAGGCCTGTCTGGATTCCAAAGATTGGGGATCTAGTCAGAGAAAAGATCGCGGTTAAGAAGGAATTTGGGCCTTCTTACAGAAAAGCAGTACCTGTCTTGGCAGTCATCGGAACAAGATCAGTTGTGCTACCGCCCCTTGCTGGTAAAAAGGAGAACAGAGTCGTGTCCATCGATCTGGTAAAACCACAAGCATGTGGCCTATAATCAACAGTAGGCCCAGTGGACTCCCAAGAAACAACAGAATACCCAAACTTGCAACAATCCAAGAGGTTCAAACTGAAAGACTAATCAAATTCGATCAGCCTGCAGTGCACAATGAAGGACTATGCAATAATGCCATGGAACTCGTGCCTCTTGAAACACAGATTGAAACAGTTCGTCAAGAAACAACACCAGTCTACACTAATGTGGCATCAGAAAGTGCTACCGAGAGACAGATTGAAAGAACAATCCCATCAATTGACAGAACTGCCTCTGGTTATTTCATCAACTTCGACAACTTCTCTGAAGATTTAAGTGACCCCGAAGTGATGCCAGAAACAAAAAAGTCCTTTAAAGAAAAAGCAACGGAACTCTTTCATCAACTGAAGGAAATCTACCTTGTTTCCCCTTGGCTAGAGTTCTGGTTCAGTCTAGGTGTATTTTTCCTCCTGCTTTGGCTCATCATGGTACTATGTTTGGGAAAATTCATTGAAGGAAAATATATTACAATGGACACAGCAAGTCAGAACATCAACCTAGTCCTGAAACCACACAGATCATCCCACGTGAAGAAAAGAGAACTGTCAACAGTAAATGTCACAGCAATTCCAATACCTGGTGGGGTAGTATGGGAGAAAACAGACTATGAGATCTATGGTCCAGTCGAAATCCTGAAGTATCCTCATCAACTAAAGGTTTCCTTAAGTGACTTTGTGACACCAAGTACATTCTCTGATGATTGGGACTTTAACAGTATTAATGACATGATGTCTGATTTAGTAATGTCAGCTAGATTCACAGCGTTTTGTGGACACAAGGGGACCCAGTAGGGGACCTTCGGACCGTGGGTTACTTAACTTATTTCAAAGAAAAGGGGTCCTAAGGAATCAAGATAAAACAAGAAGATAGCAATATAGACTACAATAAGTGCTATATTTTTGAAACACGTCCAGCCGGGCGTAAGTTTATTCATAAGATAACATGAAGTTGTGTTGGCCCAAGGGGAGGCCAGAAATAGTGGCAAGATAGGGTACAGTCCTGTACCTATCCCGAGAGGTTTAGAAAAGATAAACCAGGAAGAGGGAGATAGAACAAGGAAAAGACTTTTCAGGCAAAACAAGAAGTTTTTGAGCCAAGAGGTGACTTGTAGTTACAGTAAATACAGTTACAACAAATTCACCCTGCAGTGACAACAATTTCGAATAACCATATTAAATAATATGCTACACTGCTTATTGCGTCGACGTTTCGATCCCTAAGGGCTCATAGTACAATGGGATCATCATCAGGACTATTTTTACAGTTATTGCCTGCAATACATAAAGCCTGTAAAAGAAAGGGGGGAGAAAAGACAATTTTTAGGCCTAGGCCCACAGCAAGGAAAATAACCAGAGAATACTTGACAGGGCACAATTAAAAGTTAAAAACGGCCATTATTTGAGCTCGCCAGTTCTTTGCTGGTGTGTTTGTGGTTTAAGAAAAATTATTTTGTACAAGTGAAAAAAGTGCTTAAAAAACGGCGCAGTGACATGGGTGTCATTCATCAAGACTTGTGCTATATCCATGGTGACATTGGGGTCGCTTTTGTTGCATTGTCGTGCTCTGTGATTAAGTGACATAGTGAGTGAAATAGTGCCTAAGGGCAGTCACATTTCAAATCAGAGCAGGATTAAATCATTGGGGGGCCAGGGTGTACTTCCCTGTGCAGCATACTGGGTGCTGACAGGTAAGAAGATCGTGCTGCCATTTGCTGCAAGGACAGGGGTTTCAGAGTGTGCTTCAGTATGCAGGATACTGGGAGCTGCCAATTAAGAATTTATGCATGCTTCAAGGGTTGCGCAATCTATGTCATTTACGCACCCACGGGTAATGCTTACCTGGCGCTAAAACTAGTCGCCTTTTGCATAGAGTGATTTGTCACCGGAGGAACGGAATTTCTATCCGGTTTGCAGTATCAATTGCTAGGGGATATTAGATTGTAGCCATTAGACCGATGGTCAGTTTGAATTGTAAAAGCATTAGCAGCACGCAGGAGGGGATGGCTTACCTGGCCACATATGGTGTGGGCCTTGTAGACGTGGAGAAATTAAACTGTTGTTAGCCGTATTAACGAGGTTTCCCTCTGATGGATCCTCGTGGTTGCTGGGGGTTAAATTTTAAATTATAAGTGGCACGGCTCCGAGATTGGGAGTACTACTAATTTCCGTTTTTCGTTATGGCTGGCTTACCTAGCTACATGTGTTGTAGCCGGGGGCGTCAGAGGGTTTAGGCGATCTTCTTTTTGGGGAGGCTTAGATTCAAACCGTCCAGTTGCTGGGGATAAAAATTAATAGCTTGATAAAGGGTCGGGCTCCGTGAGTGGCGGAGTATTGCGACTATCGGCGTTTGTAGCATGGGCTTACCTTGCTTCCAAATGAAAGCAGCGGCGGGTTGGGCGAAGCTCGATCAGCTTCTGCCCCCTTCTTAGTTACAGCGCGGGTCCGCTGTATGTGAAACCCTCGTGGGCCAGGCTTATGGGGGTGGCTTAGATTCAGACCGTCCAGTTGCTGGGGATAGAAATTAATAACTTGATGAAGGGTCGGGCTCCGTGGGGGGAATCTCAAGGACCATTTGGTCCGTGCTGCCCTTCCTAGCCCTAGCAACTCCTCCACTCTTGAATCCGCTTGGGGTCTGTCCCCCACAGTCGGACATGTTAAGTGCGGTGGGTGTGTAGTTTGTAATTTCACAATTGAAGGGAAAAGTTTTGTATTCGACAATGTCACCTTCACTTGCAATACACTAACAAATTGTAACACCACCAATGTGATTTACCTGATCCAATGTCCATGTAAGAAAAATTATGTAGGACAGACTGCTCAGAAAATCAAAACCAGGATATGCCAACACAGAAGCCGCATCAGATGCCGCACACCAAACGCCCCACTGGTGGAACACTTCGAGGAAGTCAACCATAATGAGGACGACATTCGCTGGACTATCCTGAAATCACTAAAGCTCCCACCTAGAGGGGGCAGCATGCCCCACCTACTGAATAAAGAAGAGCTCAAATGTATAATACTACTGGACTCTATTCACAAGGGACTGAATCGAACAGAGGATTGGACATCACTTCTCTAAGTAACTGTATGCAGCCCTTTACTGCAGATAATGCGTTCTCTTTGATATGAACACTAGAATATTGATGCTTTTACTATATTAACTCAGATGTGTATGTATGCAAAGCATGGTCGGTCAGCACTACTCGCCTATTTGCATTATTTCAATTCACCCCACTTTTCTAGCAGCACTGCATGCCATAATGCCCTATGTATAAATTATAAGGCCCTTTGTATATATCACTTCCTAAAACTCTGGTATAAGTAGTGGGCAATTCGAAAGTATTGGACCCCGTTCCTCCTAACCATTACAAGATGTCTGCCACACAGCAGTCAATCGACACTAACTTTTCAACCACTTCAAGATGGCTGCCATTACCACACTCCCGGAATTAGTCCCTTTTCAATTTCAATAACCAACCCCATAAGCCTGGTCCACGAGGGTTCCACATACAGCGGACCCGCGCTGCAACTGAGAAGGGGGCAGAAGCTGATCGAGCTTCGCCCAACCCGCCGCTGCTTTCATCTGGAAGCAAGGTAAGCCCATGCCTCAAACGCCGATAGTCGTAACACTCCGCCACCCACGGAGCCCGACCCTTCATCAAGTTATTAATTTCTATCCCCAGCAACTGGACGGTCTGAATCTAAGCCACCCCCATAAGCCTGGCCCACGAGGGTTTCACATACAGCGGACCCGCGCTGTAACTAAGAAGGGGGCAGAAGCTGATCGAGCTTCGCCCAACCCGCCGCTGCTTTCATTTGGAAGCAAGGTAAGCCCATGCTACAAACGCCGATAGTCGCAATACTCCGCCACTCACGGAGCCCGACCCTTTATCAAGCTATTAATTTTTATCCCCAGCAACTGGACGGTTTGAATCTAAGCCTCCCCAAAAAGAAGATCGCCTAAACCCTCTGACGCCCCCGGCTACAACACATGTAGCTAGGTAAGCCAGCCATAACGAAAAACGGAAATTAGTAGTACTCCCAATCTCGGAGCCGTGCCACTTATAATTTAAAATTTAACCCCCAGCAACCACGAGGATCCATCAGAGGGAAACCTCGTTAATACGGCTAACAACAGTTTAATTTCTCCACGTCTACAAGGCCCACACCATATGTGGCCAGGTAAGCCATCCCCTCCTGCGTGCTGCTAATGCTTTTACAATTCAAACTGACCATCGGTCTAATGGCTACAATCTAATATCCCCTAGCAATTGATACTGCAAACCGGATAGAAATTCCGTTCCTCCGGTGACAAATCACTCTATGCAAAAGGCGACTAGTTTTAGCGCCAGGTAAGCATTACCCGTGGGTGCGTAAACGACATAGATTGCGCAACCCTTGAAGCATGCATAAATTCTTAATTGGCAGCTCCCAGTATCCTGCATACTGAAGCACACTCTGAAACCCCTGTCCTTGCAGCAAATGGCAGCACGATCTTCTTACCTGTCAGCACCCAGTATGCTGCACAGGGAAGTACACCCTGGCCCCCCAATGATTTAATCCTGCTCTGATTTGAAATGTGACTGCCCTTAGGCACTATTTCACTCACTATGTCACTCAATCACAGAGCACGACAATGCAACAAAAGCGACCCCAATGTCACCATGGATATAGCACAAGTCTTGATGAATGACACCCATGTCACTGCGCCATTTTTTAAGCACTTTTTTCACTTGTACAAAATAATTTTTCTTAAACCACAAACACACCAGCAAAGAACTGGCGAGCTCAAATAATGGCCGTTTTTAACTTTTAATTGTGCCCTGTCAAGTATTCTCTGGTTATTTTCCTTGCTGTGGGCCTAGGCCTAAAAATTGTCTTTTCTCCCCCCTTTCTTTTACAGGCTTTATGTATTGCAGGCAATAACTGTAAAAATAGTCCTGATGATGATCCCATTGTTCTATGAGCCCTTAGGGATCGAAACGTCGACGCAATAAGCAGTGTAGCATATTATTTAATATGGTTATTCGAAATTGTTGTCACTGCAGGGTGAATTTGTTGTAACTGTATTTACTGTAACTACAAGTCACCTCTTGGCTCAAAAACTTCTTGTTTTGCCTGAAAAGTCTTTTCCTTGTTCTATCTCCCTCTTCCTGGTTTATCTTTTCTAAACCTCTCGGGATAGGTACAGGACTGTACCCTATCTTGCCACTATTTCTGGCCTCCCCTTGGGCCAACACAACTTCATGTTATCTTATGAATAAACTTACGCCCGGCTGGACGTGTTTCAAAAATATAGTACTTATTGTAGTCTATATTGCTATCTTCTTGTTTTATCTTGATTCCTTAGGACCCCTGTTCTTTGAAATAAGCTAGATTCACAGATCATGATTATTTACAAGGTTCATCTAGTTATGAGCAGTTATTCTGTTACACCCACTATGGGGATCATTACTTGCATAAATCTGCACAGCCTAGAAATGTTTTTATGTATAATCAATGGGAACATTGTGCTACACCACCTAAAAGCAGTTCTAAAGCATTTTTTGAGAAATTCAAATACTTCTCAGGGTTTAACACCAGTGATGCAGAAACGTTTTATTACAAACTGTTAGATAAAACAGGTATGAAAACAATGCTGACAAATTCTAAATTGATATATTCAGAAGCATTTTATGACAAAATGATGACATTTGGTTTCGATTATTGGAAAAATAATATAAAAACGAAAACAATTTGGGGTACAAAAGATTGGCAGGTGCAAGGCATAGAAGCACTATTTAGAACCTGCATGATACCAGAACAAATGCTATTTTTAAATGACACTGTACACCAAACATCTTGTCTTGGCCTAGCTAAGATCAAAGAAATGAAAACACCGTCTATACCAAAGCCAATACCTGAAAATGCAACAGCTGATATTGAGTTAGACGTGTCACAAATTTTACATTTCAACAGAACACATCCTGATTGGAAAAAGTGGTTAATCTGGCCTACAGACACAAATAGCTGTCAAGATAGGTTCCTGAATAAAACACAGGGTTTAAAAATGACCAGATTAGACTCTAGATACTCCCAGAGACAACATCCAGGGATTATAACAACATACAGTGTAGGGAAACTCTGCCTAGAATGGCTAACTACATCCACACTGGCTGAAATTAAGCAACACTTGTCTTTATTAAAAGATGGTGCTGATTTGCGCGATTTCATTCTTGGACCACGCAAACAGCGTCAGAAGCGTTTCATAGCGACCAGTATCTATGCTGCTTACAACGAGGCTTGGAAAGTAAAGCAAATTGAAACTGCTGAAAAAATACGAGAAATTGATCGTATTAATTTGGAGAAATCACTTTCTGTAGTAGACAATGGGTTAATGACTCTGTCTTCCAGAATATATTCTTTGGACAATATTGTATCCTCTGCCTTTGATGTGATAGACAGAGATTTGCTAATGTTACAACATGGCCAGTCTCAATTACGCTCTATTATAGAACTAGGCTGGACGCTGCAAAATCTTCGTTCAGGCTATGTGCCTTGGCGTTTAATCAACACAGCGTCATTATTTTCCAGTTTTAACCTTACTGATAAACAGATCAGTTTGGCACAGAAAGGAGCAGACTATACAATCCTGAGCATCGAAAAACTCGAGAGATTATCATTGACAATGTCAGAGAGTCCTGTCATTGAATGGATAATACACGGAATTATCACAATTCCGATAACAACTTTCCGATTTCGTAAATGCCTTGAGTACATACCTGCTGGCCAATATGAACAATTGGGTAAAGGATATGTTAAATCTATATGGAAATTACCATACACTCATTCTTGCTATAGTGACAGCGACAAAAATGTATTTCTTAGTGGTAACAACTGTAAACACTCACTAAGCGGTATACTTTTGTGTCAGGGTATTAATTTACACGGAGCATGTGATGGAAATTCAAACAACCTCTCATGCCACCAGCTAGTCACACCTGCAACTCAGATAGAGCCCTTCTTTATGCAACTCGCAAACGGGAGTTACATTCTTAGAACGGATCACAGATGTTGTGGCCTGACGCCAGGGAAAAGTTATCTAATACAAGTAACGTCCACGGTCAAATGTTGTATGCAAGCATTGTTCCCGAGCGGGTCTCCAGACATAGTGACTCCTCTCTGGCCTCGTCTGAATCTCTATTCTATACGAATTGATACATTAAGCAAAATGAAATCTGTACTTTTACAGACAACAGTGCCTATAACGTCATCTAAAGAGACGTATGATCTTCTAGTCGCAAGGACGGCTACTGAAGTCCATGACCTTTTATCAACAAATTGCCCCGTGCATTTCGTAGAAATGTTCAGCCAACTCCTTAACATGTCTAGTGCAACAAGCATCCCAGGCATATTTAAGACAGTCTTTACGGGACTGCTAACACCCTTCCAGGCAATTTTGGGAATCTTTCCTAATTTTGTGCACTCCATTTTTGGCGGCATGCCACTATTTTTGGGACTCGTTGCAGGGATTCTATTTTTGACCCTTCTGCTACGTTATGGCAAGCCTCGGCTCAGACATAGCTCCCATGGGAATGGAAGAGACAATCCTAGCAATGCGCTACAGGGACAGGATAACTAACGTCCTCGGATTGGCCAGGCTGAGAGATCTAAACATGACCTGGTTCCTTTCATTCAGACCGATATGGCAAAATTGCATTTTACCTGTGCTACGGTGTATGCTTTGCGGCGATGAATGCGTGTTGGACATCTGTCTTTCACTTCCATCAGCAGTACCAATGGACGTCGATACTTTGCTCAGTCCAATAACGGCTCACGCATTGTGTTGTCCCCAGCGGCTACCAATCCTGATGACGGCATTCGTGGAGACTCCTGTACTACAGCCGAGTGGTAACAGTGGAGCGAGTGACAAAAGCAACATCATCCAGGTACAACGTTCTGTGAGCATTGCTGGTCCTGCCTTCGATGACAGCAATCATTCTCACACCTGCCAAGTTACAGCGCTATCTAATTTGGTTGAACTATCACCTGATTTTGTAGACCAATTCTTTGCGAGCCTGTCTGATACGATGTTCTCACCCATAGAGAAACAATAACTTTTGAAAAGCTTTCCGACACACAGCGTTCCCATGAACTCTGAATTCGGCCTTCAGTTTTGATCAACAAAGACTGCAATAAGCTTTGGAACTCTATATTTCCCCGTTCAAGCATTAAAAATTTTTTTTTTTTAAATTGGACAATTTTTTAATAATTCACCCTTTTTGGCACGAACAATTCTTTGCTTAACGTAAAAACTATTCTTAGAGAACAGAAGCTTCACACTTCTATTTCTAAACACATCTAGAGACATAACAACATAACACCAGCCTCTAGCACACATGTTATTACAATGCATTTTTATGTGATGATTTATCTCGCATTTCTTCTGTCAGAGATACTTCATGTGTAATTCTTTATGCATAATCGTTCATTGATTTCATATGCAATAATTTTTTTGAATGATTACTATGCTTTAAAAAACGTACAGTACCTAAAATTCCATGTATTACAAGTACGCCTATTTCGAATGCATTTATGTATTTTGGGGTGGGCAATGTTACACATGCATCTAATTGCTTAGTTTTAGTAATTTTGATGGACATGAAAACGTGGAGTGGGTGTTGCATGCTTATCTAGGTTCCTGATCGATACTGTGACCTTATGCCCCTATTCGGCTATAAATCCATTTGTTCCCTATATTGGCATAACCGTTCAAGTGCGATTTTCTGAAAAGTCATCTCTGGCCTCACACGAACAGAGCCACATTCCAGCATGACTCTCTGCTACTTCCTTTGCGACCAATTAGTGCAATGACAGTGCAGCAGTCACTATCTGATATTCCTAGATAACACTCCGAGTTCTTCAACAAGATAAAAACTTAGCAAACCTGGAAATCCCCGCTTGCTATGTTTTGATTAGTAATGGAACTCTAATGAGCAACTGATAACTGTCACTTCCTAGTGACATCTTTAATTGACGTCTTATGTCCAGCAAACTTGCGTCAAACCCGGCACCTGTCAGGTATAAATATTACCAACGTTGCCTTAAGCAATGAGAGAGATACGAGCTGCGAGTTCGTTCCCTGTTGCTGATGCCAGCTGCCTGCATGACCCTGTGTTGGTAAAAACTAGCACTCTGTCGCTGCAGCCTGCTATCCTGTGGTGGTGAAGCTGCTGATTACCATTATCGCCGCTACAGCGCGAACTATGGTGCAGTACGCTTGAGGAGCCGAGCAGCCGTCCTCTGCGAAGACATCCAGCCGATTCCAGCTGCCCGTGGACGCTGTCACCCCTCCTTCCTCGACGCGCTGAGAGAAGCCGCTGCATTTCTCGTGCAGAGAAATCCAGTCCCGGCGTTTCCGGTTTACCCTCGCGGGTGACTGGGATATCGAGAGAGACCCCTGAAGGAGATACCAATCCTCCATCATTCTATTCAGAGGTATGGTGTTGACTAAACCCTTAGACGAGAATTCTTGAAACAAACCTTGGCAAAACCAACTTAACTTAAGCTACTTACTTACTCCCCTTTCACGTGTTAGGCTTAGGTCAGGCACACTGGGGTAGGCTTAGTTAGAAGCACCAGTTGAGTATGTTAGCCTAATGTATATATGACTGTATATATGTTTTATTACTTTTAAACCATTGTATGGCTAAGAAACCATATCAATGCTTTTACAGTTCTATTTCGCAATACTTATCTTACTGTACGTACTTTTTATAATAACAGTTATTGCAATTGTGGCAATACATTTCTCTTGTACGAGAAGAAAGACTGTTCAATAAATGTTAACCCTTTATTGATAAACGCCCGTCTCTCTATTCTCTACATACTGTGAAAGTAAACTGCACTAGACTGACTGAGTGAAATCTATGTCTATTGTTTCACACGACCCTAGAGATCGACTCTTGATCTGAGGAGCAAAGTTGTCATGTTGCACGGTTGTTGGAAAACTGAATCCCTTCTTGTCTGTGCCAAGGAAGCTGATCACTTCCTATGCAGAGAAGAAAGTTTCCAGTGACCTCTGAGCTAGTTGGTAACACAACCCAATTAAGTTTAGCATAGTCAGTGGAGGCCTGGAATATCCGCAGTTCCACGTCGATACTACTGTTTATGTTATTCCAATGCGCAGGGCCTAGTGGGAAACTAGGAACTACACTACACTTGCAGTAAATTGAGTGCAACAATTTCAATGGAAGCAAGGTGCTGCCCAACATATGCACTTAATCCTTTTGCCTTCACATCCCTATTTTAATGAATTTGTTTTTGTTGGCCTCAGGACTCTGTGTACTATACCACTGCTATCCAGCGCTAAAGTGCTTGTGCTCACTCCCTTAAACATGATAAAAGTGGCTTACACCTGATTGGCATATTTAATTTACTAAGAAATCCCTATTAATGTGGCATACCACCCACCTATGTCCTTCCTGCAAATTAAATGGTGCTATAGGGCCTACAGCACCGATTGTGCCATCCATGTATGTAGCCCCTTAATACATGTCCCTGGACTGCCATTGCATCCTGAATGCAGTTTTAAACTGTCAGTTCGAAATGGTGATATAAACCCCTTGCCAAGTATTAAACTTTCCTTTTGTTGCATATAAGTCACCACTAAGGTAGGCCCTAAGTACCCCATAGGGCAGGGTGCATTGTAATTAAAAGGTTGAACATGTACCTTTAAGTTTTCCATGTTCTGTTAGTGTAAAAGCTCCTACATTTGTTTTTCACTACTGTGAGGCCTCCATCTCCGATAGGATAACATTGGGTTGCCTTATCAAATCGAATAAGGGCTGACTTTGAATTGGGAACGGGAACATTTCATGTTTAGTGTTTGAGAAACTTTATTATAAAACCCTCTTTAATGGTAAAGTCAGACTTTAAGCTACAGTGTTGAAAATTACACTTTTAAAAAGTTGTTATTTCCCTGCCCTAACTATTTGGTGCCTGGGTCACATGACTGGGAGTAGTTGGCCGTTGAACTTTGTTTGTTTCTCCCAGACAGACAAACGATAGAGGGATTAGGTGTGCATAGATGGGCCATCAACTGGCAGGATAGGGGGCTGAGCTGGACAGGGCCCCATTTGCAACTGGCTAGGCCAGGTCCAGCCTTCACACAACAAACTTGTCACCCCTACATCATTCATGTAGACATCCAAGAGCTAGTGCAGGGGAAGCAGGAAACCTCTAGCAATTCTCCTTCAAAGATGGCACTAGTTGTAAAAATAGGACACTCAGACTCATTCTTCAGTTCACTTTCTGGACCTGTAGAAGGACTTTCAGAGAACAGCCTGCTGCTGTGGCCTGCTGTGTACTCCACAAGACTGCTTTGTTTCACATGGAAGGACTGTGTTGCTGCCTGGAGCCTGCTAGAACCCTCCGAGGCCTAGACTGCTGTTTGCACCCTGTACCACTACTTGCACACAGGACAGACACAGTATCTCCAAGGGTTAGTTGGGTGGCCTCCTGATCATATACTAAGGGGCAGAATATACCTCAATCATTGTGATCCTACACTTGGACCTCAACTGAGTGAGGCCTACCCCACTCCCCCCCCCATGTGTTTCCCCTCCAGTCCTTGACTCCTGGTGTTAAAGGTACTTGCTTGTCTATCCACCGAAAGTGAATTGCCGGTTTGTCTGATTTAATGGCAGCTCCTGCTACATTCCTCTACATTGCAAGTTTGTTCTCATATTTGGAGAAACTTTCTGTACAAGTGCACTAAGGGGCAAATAACTCACAAATACACAGATGCAATGTTTTGGACACAATTATGCTGCATTTGGAATATACATTGCAGATGGAAATTAATATCCTACATCAATAGTACATCATGGGTCATATATGCTTTGCAGCAATGGGAGTCATGTGGTAACCTTGTTTTAACAAATAGACACATGCTTTTCTTACAGGAAAGCTATCTCACCTGTGACCAAGGCTCAATGTGGAACTGAAAAGCTTAGGGGAAAGTAATGAGAGCATGCTGCCTTTTGTATTGGAAATGAACAAACTGCTGTACTTGGAATTGGGGTCCTGTACTTCTGCTCGTGTTACTAATTGACAGGCTGCTCCGTGCCTGTTTTTTCCAAAGACGACCTGCAGGCTCAGAGGCTCCCCTTCTCGGAGGTGATGTGTGGATATTTATATATATATCTAAATACACACCAAAAGAAAAGTCCATAAATAACACAACACATGCTACTGTTGTGGTGCTGTATGAATTACGGGGCATATTACCAAGCAATAGCGGTAATTATCGCTATTGCTTGGCAATAGCGATAATTATCGCTATTGCTTGGTTAGAGACAAAAATTTACCGCAGCGCTGCAGCGATTTTTACCGCAAATAAACCTTGGTATTACCAAGGTTTAACGCAAATGCGGTAAAAATCGCCGCAAAGCATGAATATCGCTGAAAAGTCAGCGATATTCATGCATTAGCGAGCTAATGCTCTTAGCCATGTTATCCACCTCCCATTGGATAACATGGCTAAGAACTGCTCAGGGCAGGTGTTAGCTTTTGGAGATATTCCCGCTTAGCGCGAATATCTCCAAAAGTTGGTAATAGGAGATAGTGATGTTAGCGACTGTTTTCAGTCTCTAACATCTTGGCACGCCCACTTTGCATCTCATTAGTGATAAATATCACTGACATGCAAAGTGGGGCCCAAGATGGTCGCTATCTCCTACTAGCTGTCGCTAACTGGTGTTAGGGGCAGCTAGGTAATAGGGAGATAATTTTATCTCCGCTTTCTTGGCTTTTAAAGCCAAAAAAGCGGAGATAAACCCCCTTGATAATATGCCCCTACATTTGTTAAAAAAGACATACCATAATTTTTCGATGTAAATATGCACAGAAACTTTACTTCAATCACTGCACTAGGAACCAAAAGAGACATTCTAGCCTGTATGTACATAAAAACAAGATAGGCATAGTTATATTTCCATCCAAAACATGTACCTTTTATTCTGGAAGCCATGGAGCTTGATGTACCGTGACAAGATCGGATCTGCCAGCTTCTCCAGCTCGTCTGGTAAGAATTTTGGGGCACTGTCTCCTGCTTTGTCAGGCATTGTAGGTCCCAGAATTAGGAAACTGCAGAAATAGTTGAGGAGGTGTTCTTTGTGCACTGTTAGGAGGAATGAGACCTTTTTTTAACGCCGCATACTGTAGAATTCAGGGGTAAGGCCTAACACGTGGCAGTAATACACTTATATATATATATGGACACAGACGCTCTTGCTCAGTTAGCCGGAAAGACCCCGAGCGGTCTTCCGCATCTTTATTTATACCCCGGCGCGAGCCCACCCCGGGGTTGTGCGTGCGTGCGTGGGGGAAAAGATACAATGTAGGAGAGAGCCCGGGTGGCTCTCTACATCCCTCCTTTATTTTAGTTCTTTCAGCTCCCACACACTAGGACCAAAGTTCAGGGAGATGTCCATGCAAAGTCTCTTAGCCGTTGGCTGGGCTTTGGATTGGGCCTCAGGCTGTAGCGATGATTCCGGGTCCCTGATGGTTCGACAACCCCAGCCGGGGTTGTCCTTGGATCAGCGCTCGCCTCTACTGCCCTTGGTTGACTCGGCTCGATGCCGAGGCCGGGTGACATTGGCCTCGGTGGAACATCCCCTCGTGACGGTGCTGGCGAAGAACTCGGGAGACTGTGGTAGTCTAAGTCTTCCAGCACCAGCTCCTCTGGTTCCATTTCTTCCACTCGCTGGTGTCCAGCAGCTGCTTCAGTTGCCTTCCTGAAGCACGAGATGTTTCGTGTCACGGTCTGTCCGTTTCTCCTTGCGGTGACCATTGTCCCTTGGGTCTTGTCCACTCTCCACACTTCGGGTTCAAATGGCGTTCGAAACTTCCACCCGGGATGGCGATCCTTGACGACCACGGCATCCCCTTCTTTGATGTCTGGTTCTTTGGCACGGCGATGCAGGCTTGCTTTGGCGTTGGTGATCTGCCTCCGGGCTTGGGTAGCCTCAGCATCCCTCTCTTCAGGCACCCACGTGCTCGTGGTGGGTATGCCGTCCCTGGGAGCCCGCTTGAACAGCACGTGGGCCGGGGCGCACTTGGTCGTCGAGTGCGGCGTCTGTCGGTATGCTCCTAGAAATTGGTCCAGGGCCATCTCCAGGTCTTCACCATTGTCTACCGCTATCCAAAGGGCTCTGTTTATGGTTCGCATCAGTCTCTCAACATCTCCGTTGGCTTGAGGCCACAGCGGGGTGATCTTTCTGTGTTTGATTCGGAGGGCCTCCAGATACGACTGGAACTCTCTCCCTTGAAAAGGGGGTCCGTTGTCGGACTTGATTTCCTCGGGGAGTCCCATCGTGGCGAACACACGGTTTAGCACCTTCTTGACTTGTGGGAATGCTGTGGATGCGATGACTTCCACGATTGGGAACTTCGAGAAGGAATCTACCAGCACCAACATGTGCCTTCCGTCCGGGAAGCTGCCGAAGTCGATACTGAGTTGAGTCCAGGGAGCTCGAGGTGCTTCCTCCGTGATTACGGGCGCTGGGATGGGTTCGCCCCCAGTGATCGTGCAGGCGTGGCAGGACCGTATCATCGCTTCCACTTGGCTGTCCATCGCTGGAAACCACACCTGGCTCCTTAGGCGTGCTTTTGTTTTAGCAATGCCTTGGTGTCCCACATGGGCTAGGCTCAAAGCTCGTTGTTGGAGGCTTTCTGGCATGACAATGAGGTGCCCCCGCAGTATCACTCCTTCATCTCCCACACTGAGTTTGCTGCGTATTTGCCATAACTGCTGTCTAGCATGGCTCACTTCTGGTCGGAGGCTAGCGGCGCCGTCGAGGAAGCGGGCCCAGCGGTTTTCCTCGAGGGCTCGGCGGACTTTTGTCAGGGTCTCATCTGCTGCAGTGGCGTCTCCGATCTCTCTGAGCTACATGTTCTCTGGACACGCGGCATGCGTGACCATGTGTACAATCTCTTCCACTTCTTCCCCATCCTCGGTGGGTAGCTGCTGTGAGGTGACATCCGGGTGCCGTGACAGGTAGTCGGCGGGTTTGTGAGCCCCAGGCCGGAACACGACCTTGAATCGGTAGCCCTGCAGCTGGACAGCCCACCGTTCGATACGTGGGGGAGCTAACCGTGAGGTCCCGGCAAAGAGGGGCAGGAGAGGCTTGTGGTCCGTGACCACCGTGAATTCCTGTCCACAGAGGTAGAGATGGAAATGCTGGCATGCCCACTTGATGGCCAGGGCCTCCCTCTCTATCTGTGCATACCTCCGTGTCCGTCAGTGCCTTGCTGGCGTAGGTGACTGGTCTCCACTCTTCCGGCCCATACTCTTGCAAGAGAACGGCTCCTAGTCCCACGGGACTGGCGTCCACAATCAGTTCGGTCCTTCTCCGTGGCTGGAAGTAGGCCATAGTGGTGTTGTCCAGAAGACCAGCTTTCACATTCTGGAACGCTTTATTTGCGGCCGCGGTCCAGTCCCATTTCTGATCAGCTCGGGTGAGGGCCCGGAGGGGTTCCGCGATGGCAGCCAGGTTTGGAATGAACCGGCCGCAGTATGTGGCCATGCCCAAGAAACTGCGCACTTCAGTTGGGTTTCGAGGTGTGCTGGCAGCTTTGATTGCCTCCGCTTTCTTAGGGTCCACTTTGAGGCCTTCCCTAGTGAATGTGTATCCGAAGAAGTCCACCTACTCTTGGTAGAAGGCACACTTGGCTCGGTGCAAGGTCAGCCCGCTGTCCGCAAGCCTCTGTAGGGTCGCTCTCAGGTTAGCGTGGTGTTCTTCGAGGGTTGTGGAATACACGAGAATATCATCGCTGAGGTTAATTACTCCTGTCAGACCTGATAGCACCTCGCGAATGGCGTTTTGAAAAACCTCGGCCGCGGATGAGACGCCGAAGCTGAGCCGGGTGTAGCGACGCAGCCCTACGTGCGTCGAAAAGGTGGTGATGTACCTGCTGGCCGGCTCCAACTCCAGCTGGTGGTAACCTGAGTTAAGGTCCAGCTTCGAAAACCACTTTGCCCCGTTGAGGTCCGCTATGATATCATCCATGGTGGGGGTGATATGCCTCTCGCGCTTGACAGCTGTGTTCGGAAGTCTCATGTCCACACATAAGCGAATGGCTCCTGGCTGCTTTGGTTTGGGGGCGACGACCAATGGGGAGACCCAGGGTGTTGGTCCTGACACTTTCTCGATTACTCCCAGATCTTCGAGCTTCCGCAGCTCCTCTTCTACTTGCGGCCGGAGATTGGAAGGTACCCGCCTGTGCCTGAGTGCGACGGGTTTGATCGTCGTGTCTATGTGTAGTTTGAACCTCCGTCCCTTGAGTTTGCCTAGGCCCTTGAACTGCTCAGGGAAGTCCTTTAGCATGAAGTCCGCGTGTGCCTGGTGCACCTGGTTGGCGAAGAATACCAGGCCGAGATCTTCCACCGTGTGGCAGCTCAGGAGGGTGCCCTTTTTGCCCTCCGTGATGTGGAACTTGGTCTCCGTAGAGTATTCCCCATTGACTACGGTTGTTCGGATCACCCCTCGAAGAGGTAGCGGTTCCGTCCCTCCATAGGTGTATATTCTTGCCACAGATGGTGCCAGTGTCGGTTTCGGAGACATCTTTTCATATTGATCCGAGTCCATGACGTTGACGGATGCTCCGGTATCTATCAACGCGTTGACACTCGTCCCGTCAACGGTTATGGAGCACATGGGTGGCGGCCTCCTTTTCGTAGATGCTCGGCTGACATAGGAGACGACGTATACCTCGTCATCTTCGTCGTCCTCGTACCTGGGCCGTCGGTCTTGTGCCTCGGTGTCAGGTGGAGGTCGCTCCTGATCAAGTGATAGCTGTTGGATTCGCTGTGTCACCGCTCGGGCACGTGGGCCTGCTGATCTAAACTTTCCTCCCCGGCAGACGGCGGCAAAATGATTCAGACTCCCGCACTTGAGGCATGTCTTGCCTTTGGCGCCACACGTGGCAGTGGCAGGGTGATCTTCGCCGCAGTACCCACATCGGTTGCTTCCTGGCGGGCCTTGTCTCTGCCTTGCTGGCGGGAATCGTCTGTGAATTGCGTCTACTCGCTCTTCTTTGATGATCGGGGTTCTTGCCGTTGTCGGGGTGATAACCGGGGTGCGCAGCGCCACCTCCATCTCCTCGGCCCTGCCATCGGACAGTTCATGTGATCTGGCCAGGATGAGTATCTCGTCGAGCGATATCCCTGGTTGCCTGAGGATCAGCTTTCTCAGCAGCTTCGACTTACATCCGACTATGATTTGATCCCTGATTTCCTCCCGTGGGTCGGTGAAGGGGCACGTGCTTGCAAGGCGACGGAGTCGAGCGTAGTACATATCGACAGATTCGGACTCAGTTTGCCAAGCTCGCTTGAACTTGAACTTTTCAAAGTCATTGTTGAGCTGCGGGTCGAAATGTGCGTTGAGGGCCGCGACAGCGCCGTCGTAGTCATGCTCGGGTCCAGTATTGGGGAGCGACTCAAACAGATCGTAGATCTCTTGACCTCCATATAAGATGAGGAGTGACCTCTTCACTGTCCCATCCGTCTCCCTGGTGCCTTTGAAGTATAGATTGAGGCGTCCGACCCACGCTCTCCACCGGAGCGCAGCCGTTGCTGGGTCTGACGTTTCGCTGAAAGGCGGGATGGGCGCTGCGCCGGCATGCAGGTGGGCAGGAGGTGCGGGTGCAGGAGGTCCCGCTGGGGCTTGGGCTCCCGCTTGGGCCTGTGGGAGGATTGCAGGCGCCGGTGGCGGTGGCTGGACCGCTGGTGGTGGTGGCTGAACAGCCCCGTCTTGGGCCGCCCCTGTCGCGTCTGGGTTCATGATGGGGCTCTATGCAAGGTGTTCTGGTGCTTTCCGGGGTCGTGGCTGTGCGCAAGGCAGGGCACCTGGGGCTCCAGGGGGTGGAAGGACCACAGAGGATGTGCCAATGCAGGATACCCTTGTATGATGGGCTTAATGTTCACTGCCACCCTTCACTGTGTTAATGTCCCTTTTCTTCCCTCTTTACTTTTGGCACTGTCGTTTTTTTTTTTTTCACAGGCGGTCGTCGCCGTGCAAGGGAACAGACGTGAAGCCGAGATTGCTGTTGCCATGGCTTGTTGAAGGCGCGCGTGCACCGCGTGTCAGTTGAGGGCGAACAGGGCCTGGTGCAGAGCCTCACGAGCACATGCGGCAGAGGCGCCGCTCGAGCGCCGTCTTCAGAGGGGCGGGTCCGCTGTAGGCTGCGGTCACGTGGTACTGCAGCCGGGCCTCGGAGGCCGCAGGCACACCTCCTCCACGCCGGCCGGCGAATCTGGGAGAGCGCGGCGACCGCGCAGGCGGGGCAGAAGGCACACTCACCCGCAGGATGAAGAGGCAGCACCGTGGCTCCGCGAGTCCCGCCAGCTGAAGGCACTCCCTCACGGGAGACGCGTGGGCTGGTCTCGGGCAACGGAGGCCGCGGCACGAAGAAGCGGGTGGGCACCGCAGCAGGATACCGGCAAGGCGGCGTGCAGGAGGCAGCAGGCACGCGTGAGGAACACCCGGCCTCGTCGCCAGTGTAGAATTCAGGGGTAAGGCTTAACACGTGGCAGTAATACACTTATATATATATATGGACACAGACGCTCTTGCTCAGTTAGCCGGAAAGACCCCGAGCGGTCTTCCGCATCTTTATTTATACCCTGGCGCGAGCCCGCCCCGGGGTTGTGCGTGCGTGCGTGGGGGAAAAGATACAATGTAGGAGAGAGCCCGGGTGGCTCTCTACACATACATCTACACGATGTGTCAGACTGTCCAGGGAAAAAAAAACATCCATTGGCTTTTGTACATTTCTTTCACACACTTTAGCCAAGGGCAGTATCTGTTGTGGAGTTTCACACCCACTACCCCGTCAACTTCTGCCAATTTCCGTCTACTTGCAAATATCCTGATGGAGAATTCAGGCTTCCTCCATTTTAGCTTGTTAAATGGTGTATTTGTGAATGTTAAGTGTGTCACTACCTCTCAAAATAATGGCTAGTTTGTATACATACACAAAATGAAATGTTAATATTATTTATTTGTTTTGCCAAAAATGTATTATGTAGTGTGTTACATATGTAGTGTGTTACTGTGGTTAGTTTAAGATGTAAGAAATATATTTTTGAAAAGAATGTCTAAATAATACATTTAAAATGTACTATCTGAACATTTCTTTTTATATCAAAAATTGACATGTCAAAAATGGAATTAAAAAAAAAGAATCAAAAATAAATGCTGTGTAAAAATAAGGGAAAACCCCAAACATTTTGAAAAAGAAATGACAATTGTGTTTTATTTAAAAAAAATGTTTGCAACATTTATAATTTTTTTTTTAACTTTTAGATGCAAACAAATTGACCCAGGGAGAGTGAGAAGACGACTGCCTCAAGTTATGAGACCATTTTCAGACTTTGCCATCATGTAAAAACTGGATATAATCAAATAATTCAGATTAAATAGACAAGCTATCATTGATTAATGTCATCAGCTGGAGCCAGATCTTCAACCTCGCAATAGTAATCCAACATCAATAAAAATCTCTCTTCACATAGGCAAAATCCTACACCACTAAAAGTTGGTTGTGGCAGTCCACCAAATACTTCCACAGTGTGTTGGAATGACTTTGTGGCCACAAACTGGAGTAATACCATGATGTTCACAATTGAGGTAATTGATGTGGGATTCCTATTGTGATGCAGAACTCCTGCCAATGACATAAATCAATGATAGTTGGAACTGTAACTGAAAATATAGCATGAAGTTTTTGGATTATGCATGGGTTCTAATGTGTTTGAAAAATCTAAGAAAACATTTTTTATTCTAATTTAATAAAATAATACATTTTGATTTGTTGTTTATTTTTTTGTCATTTTTAACAATTGTGAAAAACATTTCCTATATGTTATTTATTTATGAATAGACAATCTTTTTAAATGTAATATTTTAGAATGTATGATGAAACAAAACATTTGAACACATTGAGAAAAGAAATACATAAGCAAATAACAAGATAAAAAAAAGAAACAAAAATAAAAAGTCAATCATGGTAAATTAAACTATTGTTGAAGAGATATAAGTGCTTGAAATCCAATATACAGAAAACAACTGGTATCAAAGAAACAAATGTCCCCAGAAATTAGTCCATAGGGTGAATGCTGATAACACACTGGAGGAAATTAGTTTCTTTGTCTTTTGCTGGTAGTGGTGGTGATGATCTGGCCATCATCTTTTGCTGGTCCAGATGAACGTGCAGTCCTGAGGGAGACTGGCGGATCCACAGTTACAGGAACTGAGGTGGGTGCAGGTGTTTCCTCTTGTAGTAGGATCTCCCTTTCTGTTGCTGAGGAAGATGAAGTAGGCCCAGATATTGTTAGACCACAGAAAAGGGAAGATGTTGCTGGAAAAGCCCTGCATATATAGGTCAAACAATCATGCAGCACCCAGTCAGCGAGCTTAAATTCGAGTTGATATTTTCCATCTAAACATTGTGATCCCTCTGCAACTGCTTTATCTCTCGGAGACCCGTAAAGACCTGGCTCATCATGTCCTAGGACTGATTGAGGGATCTCAAGATGTGCTCGATGGTGTCCTGTTTGACAATGAACCCAATAGCCTCACTTTGCAGATTCCCATCCATGAACCCTAACCCATTTACAATGTGCCTTTGACCCAGTGTACCCCATCCCACTGAGTCCTGGCTGAAATGGAGGTGGTGGTGGTGGTGCTGGATCAACTGCAGACAAGAGTGGGGGTGGGGGGCACTAGATTAGCATGATGTTCCTTTAGACACATCAAGTGGAGGTGTGGTAACAGCTGAATTGAGAGGTGTAGGTGTGGACCGAGTGAGATTCACTGGAGCTGTCTGCCCAGGCAGAACAGATGGACCGGCCGCCTCCTCATCATCTGGATTTGCAGGAGTAGATTCCTTATTGAAGGCTTGATCCTGGTCTGGAGTGGAGGTATTATAAGTAGCAGTGGCATGGGTGGCCATGGGTGTTGGCCCCATGATAAATTAAAAAAAATGTATATGTTAGAAGTCTGGTTCATATATAAAATTAGTTTGAAGCTAAAAATTAAGCAACCTAAAAGTAAATTAATATATTTCGTATTCCTTTCATTAATAATAGAACACATTAAAAAAATGCATACATAAAATATACCAGACATTCAACACAAGATTGTAGAGATGGGAAATGTGAAAGAAACCATTCCAAGGCCATATTTTGCGATCCACGAATTGCCAGACTGATGGTGGCAATCTCCTGACCACCCTATTACAACTTGTGCAGTCGAGCCGACCTGGGACCAGCTCAACTGCCAGGGAACGGCGCGCAGCAGTACTGAGGCTGCAATATTCTTGGCATGTTATGAGTTTCCTCACTACCACACTTTTCATGGTGGTATAATCAAATGAAATGTGTGGTGGTGAGGAAACAAAAGGGGCCCTACAGGTCTCCCTTGTGCCTCTGTGGCATGTGGATGCACACCAGTATCTGCATTGCATGGACTGCAGCTTTCTATGTCATACAGGTACTTATTTGACAGTCACATTGCGGTGCCTATTTCACTGTCAAAGAATGCCTGCCAAACAGGAAAAGACTCCTAATCTGACGGGGAGTTCAAACATGGGTTTGGTGGTGCTTGAGAAGTGCGCTCCCACACCGTCAAACTCATAATAAGGCCCTTTGTTATCATTTAAACATTGCAAAGTACATTTATTAAAAAGTAACTTACATTCAGAATACAAAATAACATGCATTAAAATGTTTAAGTCAAGAAACTTTCATTTGTGAAACAAATAACATCAATTCACTAAAACAACAAGAAAATGACAACAAAAAATTAAACAAAAAATATTTCAAAACATAGCATAAAATGGAGATTGATAAATGTATGACACTTTAACCCGTTAACCGTGGCACAAATTCCACCACGGTGCGGGCGTTTTACTGAGTGGGTGGAGTTCGAATGGCCCCTGCCGTTCTCCATACAAGCCCACCGTGACCATAGATGGCCGGGGATCGTCCGACGCACACATAGGGTTAACATATGTGAAAATATGAAAGAATGGAGAGAATGTCCATTGCAATATTATTTCAACAAAACAAAAAAAGCATTATAGTAGTTGTAGCAATTTCAATTAAACATTAACACTCGAAAAATTGTAAGGTAAACATTCCAAGCAAAAATATGCAGTGAAAATAAAGACATTTTTAATGTAAAACACATATATCAAATATGGTATTAGGTGAAAAAACACCTACAGGCACCAAAACATCATGTGAAATGTAATCGAGATTGAAACCTGTAATCCTAAATTCAACAAAATATATTCAAGCAAACAAGGCAAAAAAGAAAAAAAGAATAAGGAGAATTTTTTTCATACAAAATCAAATAAAAAGTTTTACATAGGTTTGCATGTAGTCAACTGGTGCAAAACACAGTTGCAACAGATAAATTAAAAGCAGAATTGACACTACCAGTCTCCACTCCACCAGGGATTCCTGTAAAGAATTCAGGATGTAGTTTCTCCAAGACCTTCTCCTCCCAGGGATATACCAGTAAGGAGGGGGTTGGGAGAACCACCACTGGTCCTCTTGGCCTCCAGGCGATGCTTCGAGGTCAAGGAACGCACTCTCTCCAACAGGTAATTCCACCTCTTCCTAATTTCCCTTCTGTATGAACAGGTTGCTTGCTACAGGACTCACATTGTCAACTATTCTGGCCCACCTTTGCCTTTTCTGAGGTATAGTTTTATTTTGTAGTTGGGCTCCAAACAATTGTGGCTCTACTCTTACAATTTCATCCACCATGGCTGAAAAATCTTCGTCAGGAAAATGGGGACTTTTCCTCCCTGCAATTATCAAATAATTGAATTAAATACATTTTTTTTTGTCCTCATACATGCCACCAGTAGATGTTAACTCTAAATGAGCGTACTCCAGGCCACTGACACAAACCAACGTTTCCAACCCTTACGTTTGTGGATAGCCGTAGGAGATTGCCCAGAGGTAGGTCGTTTCCAATCCAACTTCCATTACCGATGTTACTTGCCACTTTGGGAGGATAGGACCACTTAACCTCTGGCATAATCATTGGACATTTTTGCTGCTATTTCTCACACCATAATTTTAATGCAGACCAAAGCTTAATTGAATTTTCCCCACCACACAACCTATCTAGGCTACTCACTGCCACGACATTTCTTAAACAGTCCGCAAATTTGGGAGGATATTCCGATTTCCACTCTTTACATATCTCCCTCCTAGCAATAACAGCAACATAGAAAATAAATTGTGTGGTACAACTTTTTATATCATAGTCATAGGGGAGACCAAATAAAACTAATCTAGGGCTATAAGTTATAGATTGTGACAACACCTCTTCAAGAAACCCACACACCTGTCTCCAGTAATTAGCTATTTCAGAGCATTCTGCAAACATATGTCCATCGTCTGCCGCTAATAACCTACATCTTGGGCATAGGTATTCTTCAGTTGCAATCTTAGAAAGTTTTGCAGGTGTCCAATAAGCCCTATACGCCGTAAACAGGTGGTTTTACAATTTTTTGAGAGAGTGTAAAGGAGTCCGTCCAAACTTTTAACAGGTCTCCTGGAATCTGTACCGTAGAATTATCCCATAGTTTACTAATTTCAGCCTCTAGATTGTCTTTTGCTCTCACTAATATCCCATACCATAAAGCTACCTCGCCTTTCCATCCCTTTTCCCTGCTAATTGATTCAAAAATAGAGCTCTCCCCATCAATAGTCCAATTCTGGCTCCCCCACCAGGCAGATAGCTGATAAAATTTAAATCTCGTAATGATGCCTTCTGTTAAATTTAATAGGGATTCCCAACTTAATAGTGTAGAGTTATTACATAATTCTCCCCAGTTCGTGAGGCCTGCTATTCTCAGTGGAATGGCAAGTTGGCCCAGTAAACATTCCGGAGTACCAGGGGAGTCCCATATTGGGGACTGGGAATGATAGTATGGGATGTCTAAAATTCTACGTATAGATTGTCAATTCTCTAAGGCTGTCCGTAAGAGCTTCAAGCAAATTTTCTTAAAGGGGGGCGTGGCTTGGATGCCGAGGAGGTAGGCAGCGTGAGCTCGGAGCTCCGTGCCCGATCCCGGATAATATCCTGAAAAATCATTTGAACCCCGAGATAAAGGACACTATCCGGTACTGGACGGTATTGCGGAGGGTCCGGGACCCACGGAGGACGACACCGAGCCTTCCCACAGCAGTATCTCAACTTTGAAAGCTGAACTCGGCCGAGAAGTCGCGGACCCCAAAATGGCGGCGAGGGCATGAGATAGCTTGTGACGGAGACATCTGCCTGGAGACCCACTGAAGACCACTCCCGGACACGCTAGAGGTGTTAGCGGCCGCGTCGCGCTTCCCCCCAGGTCTTTTGGCGCGCCCTTGGGCGGTGGTAGAGGACCGTCTCCTGATTGGGGCAACAACGGTGCGACAGTGACCCGGAGACGAGAACCCCGGACCTCTGGCGCCACTGGGGCTGGCCGGGCCACGACCGCTCGGTGCTTCCTGTTTCTTGGTGACATTTCTGGGCCTGAGAACCCGGCCGGAGGACGGTGCCCGGCGACGCTCGGAGGGCGACCAAGTACACACTTGAAGACCACCGCCCATCCCAGCCCAGATGGGGAAGCCGAAGGGGAAAGGGGATGGCGCGACCGACACTGAGGCGGCGGAAGGAGCGGAGAGAGACCAAGCGGCGTTGCAGCGGATGCAGGATCGTATCCTGGAAGCTATCGCCACCACAAAGGATGCCCTGCAGCAAGATATAGCTCAGGTGGCAACGGGCTTGGGCCTCCTGAAGGCCGACCACGATAAACTCAAGGACAAGGTGAAATCCATGGAGTCCACGGTTAAGGACTTAGCCCCGGCCCAGGCAACGGAGAAGGCCCAGATGGCCGACGTGATGGACCGTCTGAAGGTGCTGGAAAGGAGGGCCGAGGATGCAGAAAACAGGAACAGGCGCAACAACGTACGCCTAGTGGGCCTGCCGGAGAAAATTGAAGGCGACGACATGGTGGGCTATTTGGATAACTGGCTGCGGACGGAGGTGGCACCAGAAGGTCTGTCCCCCTTCTTCTCCCTGGAGCGGGCACATAGAGTTCCGGCGCGTCCGCCAGCCTTGGGCCTTCCTCCTCGCCCGGTGGTGTTCAAGTTGCTCCATTACCGGGACAGAGACTGGCTACTGCAGAGGGCGAGAGAGGCAGGGCCCTTTCAAGTGGAAAACAACAGAGTCACCATGTTCCCGGACTACACGTTTGAGACTCAGCGACTCCGGGCAAACTTCCTGTCCCTCAAGCGGGAGCTCCGCCAGGAAGGCATCAAGTACTCCCTGTTGTTTCCCGCCAAGCTAAGAGTGGTGGTGGATGAGAAGTCTTTATTCTTCACGACTTCCGCGGACGCATGGGACTGGTGGGACACTTATAAGGCAGGAACGGACGGTGCTAAGGCCAGGGAGGAAGAGGCTAAGGTGGAAAAGCCGATCAGGCAGTCCCAACGGATCAGAAGGAATCGCAAGAGGACCGGGAAACCTTCGATGTCGCAGACGGAGGCGGAGAGGCAGGCGGCCCTACAGGCGGTGGTGGACTTATCTAGAGCCGCCAGGACTCAGTCTGGGAAGGGTACGGATTCGGAGGCCCCGGGCACGGGCTCAGAGACAGGACAATCGGAATTTGGTGGAGCCCGGGGCCCTATTGTGACGCCGCAGACCTCGGGAGAGATACTGGAGGCGTGATGAACTGGTTTGGCGGAATGGACTCGCTGGTTGGACACCGGGGCGATGGACCCGCAGCAGTGGAGAGATATTGATTGAGGTTTTGGGGAGCTGTAATGTGGGGATTGTGGGGTGGAGCGCGCGGGGCTGATTTGTTGGTGGTCTTATAGCATTGAGCCGCGCCTTACTGGCCCCTAAGGTCATCGCAGTGGGGACTGTGAATATTACCACCTTTCCTTGAGGGGTGGTCGGGAGTGTTGGTTTGGATGGGGGTACTTCCAGTTGCGGGGGGGCCTGTCCTGGGGGGGTGGGAGTTGCGAGCAGTTGGGGTTGCTCAGGGGGTTGTAGTTGTTGGAGGGGTTTGGCTTCCTGTTTGGAGAGGGTGGGGGGGGGGGCCCGTGGTCGCGGGACTTACACGAACACTGTTCTTTGCTGTCTGGTCCGGTTGTGTAGGGGGGAATGGCTAGTACTGGAGCGTTGAAATGTGTGACCTGGAATGTGCGGGGTATGCAGTCCATGACGCGCAGACATAAGGTTCAGGCGTACCTCAAGCGTAGGGGGGTTCACATAGCGTTTTTGCAGGAGACGCACCTAAATAAGCAGGAAGGGGCGGCTCTACAAAGGCGCTGGAGGGGGCAGTTATTCTATACGACATTTTCAGCATTTGCGAGGGGGACATTGATTTGGATACGGGCGGGGGTCCCCTTCCAGGTCTCGAAGTCGTCGATAGACCCAGAGGGCAGGTATGTGGCGGTGGAAGGTAGGCTGAGAGGCAGGATGATTTCTCTCTGTAATGTGTATGCTCCTAATGTAGATCTGCCCGCTTTCTTGTCTAACATCTCGGGCAAATTGGCGGGTTATTTGGCAGGGCCGGTCCTCTTGGGGGGGGACTTCAACTCAGTTGAGGATGTGCTACTAGATAGGTCCCATCCCCCGCTGCGCGCGTCCCCAGCACATAGGATCGCCAAGCGTAGATTAGAATGGCAGGAGAGCTGGGCCCTCACGGATGCATGGAGGGCGTTGCACCCCACCACTAGGGACTACTCCTTTCACTCGCACTTGCATGATTTACATGTGAGGCTGGATGCGTTTCTTTGTTCGGAATGTGTGCTCCCCGCGGTGGGAGGGGCGGAATACTTGGCCAGGACGATATCGGACCACAACCCCTTGTTGATGTCTCTGGAATGGATGGTGACTGTTAACTGCGTGCCAACATGGCGCCTGCAACCTGACACCCTGGACGACTTGTTGTTCAGGGAGGCCCTGAGTGAACGTATTGAGAGGTATTTTGAGGAGAACAGTGGCTCGGCTTCCACGAGGGCGGTTGAATGGGATGCTTTCAAGGTGGTGGTGCGGGGACACTGTATTGGGCACACGGCAGGGGCGCGGAAGACTCTGTTAGATGACTTAGACAAGGCTGAGACACGGCTGAGGGATCTTGAGAAGAGGCGCCCGAATCACCCTGAACTGCAGGAGGGGCTTAGCGGGGCACGGGAGGGGCTGGCGGTGGAGCTGGAGCAGCTGCGTAGCTTCGACCACAAGGCGTACGTGACGAGGGCGCATGCGGAAGGTGATAAGGCGGGGGCGATGTTGGCTTGGCTTGCTAACCCTATCCGGGGGGGAGGGCCGATCATGAGGATCCAGGAGCCAGGGGAGGAACCTTGCCACTCCCAACCCGGGATCCTGAACAAGTTCCGAGCTTATTATGAAGGGCTCTATCTGAGTGGTGGCACGGGAGGGACGGAGGAGCTTGAGGAGTTCTTGGACGGGCTAGAGTTGCCGCGAGTGGAGGACTCGGAGGCAGAAGAGTTAGGGCGGCCCATCTCCCTCGGAGAAATAGGTTGTGCTGTAAAACAGATGGCTAGAAACAAGACCCCGGGCCTTGACGGTCTACCGATCGAATTTTATGGCAAATACCTAGAACATCTTGCTCCGCGGCTGCGCGAGGTGTACAATGAGGCGCAGGAGAAGGGCCGACTCCCGGGCTCTATGTGCGAGGCCCTTATGATCCCACTTTTGAAGCCGGGCAGAGAGGGTGCGGCGCTGTCCTCGTATCGTCCGTTGTCTATGTTGACGACGGACTACAAGATCCTCAGTAAAATTCTGGCCAACAGATTACTAGTGCACATGACGGGCCTGGTTCATGGTGACCAGTGCGGTTTCATACCGACACGCAATACCACTCATAACATCCGTAGACTCACGAGACTGATGGGTGCGGATTGGCCAGACACCGTCTCCCCATTTGTCCTGTCCATCGACATTGAGAAGGCATTTGACAGCCTCGAATGGGGATACCTGTATGAGGTGATGCGTCGCTTTGGGCTGGGAGACGGATACATACAGTGGACCAAGGTCCTCTATACTGAGGCGGTAGCAAGGGTCCGGGTGGGTGCACTGATCTCAAGACAATACCCGATTAGGCGTGGCACTAGACAGGGTTGTTCCCTATCCCCGCTACTGTTTGCGTTGGCAATGGAACCCTTCGCTGCGGTAGCCAGACTGGGCCGCCACTACGCAGGTTTGTCTTTTAGGGGGAGGCCACACCTCATCTCCCTATATGCGGATGACTTGTTGATGTTTTTGGCCGATGCCGGCGCCGACCTTCAGGGGGCGCGGAGGCTACTGGAGCAGTTCGGTAGGTTATCGGGCCTGAGGGTCAACTGGCCCAAATCCTGTCTGTTTCCCCTGAGGCCGGGAGAGCCGTGCCCACTCACTGCTCAGGAACTCCGGTGGGAGCCGCGCTGCCTACATTATCTAGGGGTTTATGTTTACCACGCCCCGTCCGACCTGCTGGATGGCAACATAATTCGCTGTATTAACGCCCTGCGTGGATCTATGGACTTCTGGGCGACTCTACCGCTCTCCCTGGCTGGTAGAATTTCCCTGCTTAAAATGGTAGCCCTGCCCAGGCTTTTGTATTATTTTAGGACACTGCCGGTATGGATCCCGAGTTCGGTTTTCAAACGCCTGAGGTCACTGATTATAGCGTTCCTGTGGGGCACGGGTAGGAGACGCATAGCGCTCGACACGCTGTTACGCCCCAAAGACGAGGGAGGTATGGCAGTGCCGGACTTCGAAGGATATTACCTCGCCGCGCAGCTGCAGACTTTTACTCAGGAGGTGGCAAGAGTATATAGAGGTCCCGAGGACGCGAGAGCCGAAGGCACCCCGCGACACGTTCTGGCTTATATTACGCTGCACCAGAAACTCCGAGTGGGAGACCTGACGGTCGAGGAACAGACTTTCCGGCTATGTTGGGACCGGGCCCGTAAGCGGGCGGGTGTCCGCCTTATGTATGCCCCCGAAATACCGCTGGGAATGGTCACTGCCCTCCCACATGGAGGTGATTGGTCACGCTTGCTAGGGTGGGAGGAGGCGGGAGTGCACGTGCTGGGTGACCTCTACGAAGATGGGGTGTTGCTGCCGTTTCGGGACCTGCAGGAGAGATTTGACCTACCGAGGGGTGACTACCTGCTGCACGCGGCAGTCACGGGCGCCATGCGAGCCCACTGGGGGGAAGGGCAGCAGGAACCAGGCACCTCGATGGCTTGCCAGTACGCCATGATGGCGGCGGGAACCTTTAAGGCCGTTACGTGCCTGTACTCGAGGATGCAGCGGGAGGCCCTGCAACCTTTGGCGGCCCTGAAGGCCAAGTGGGAGCTGGACCTCCAGGTGGAGATACCAGACACGACCTGGGGCCAACTGCTGAGGAGGGCGCGGAAGAGCTCGAGGAATGCAAGGTTCCAATTGATCCACTTTTATGTTATCCACAGGGCATACCTCACGCCCGGGAAAATCCAACAGTACTTTGGGGCGACCGACGCTGCTTGCCCCAGATGTAATACAGCGGGGGCGGATCTATGTCATATGCTGTGGGATTGCCCCACTTTAGGCGACTATTGGCAGGAAGTTGGGCGGGCCCTTAACGGCGCGACGGACAGGGATATCCAGTATACTAAAGCAGTTGGCATCCTTCACTGGTTCCCACACACACCTAGAAATACGATGTCAAGTAAATTTATAGACTTAGGGCTTATCTTGGCCAAGCGGGAGATCACACGAAATTGGAAGTCCAGAGTGGGGCCCACGTATAAAAGATGGTATGGGGAGTGTCTGAGATGGGCCGCGTGTGATAGTACCCTACGGTACCAGATGGCTTGGAGGTCGAATGACGAGAAAGCACTGGAGAGGGCGACTGCATGGGAGGTGATGGTGCAGGCGCTCAGGGATGTAGACGATGAGGGGCAGGAAGGCGAGAGCGAACTAGCTGGAGCAGACCCTAACACTATACAGGAGAACACACTTTAGCGATTGTTTGCTTCCTCCTACAACACACCGGGCACTAATACATGGTTACTCAAGCGCGGCGCGACCACGGGGGTGGGCGGGTAGGAAGCTGGATTGGAGGGATGTTGGGGTACCGAAATTGGGGGAGGGGGAGGGGCGTAAATCACAAAAGCATTCCAGAATTATGTGCAAAATGAAGCGGTCAGACAATGTAAGAAGTACGAGACCAGGACGGAAATGAAGCCACCCGCGTCAAGAGCGGGGAGATCCCCCCGGATGAAGATCGAATGTCTTCAATTGCATCGGTTCATGTCATGCTACTTTTGTTGAATATCTTGTCTGTGCATTTATATTGGTGATGCAATAAAAATGATGTTAAAAAAAAAAAAAAAAAAGCAAATTTTCTTTAAAAATTTCTGATCTCCAAATTTATAGAGAAAAAAGTCTGAGCTATGTGGTAGGTCTGATAACATAGCCCGAAATAGTCTGCCAAGAGATGAAGAGTCCAAATTTCAATCCCCTCCTCAATTTCTTCCAAGCTATTCTCCGAGACTTAGTGGCCCATATAAAAGAGCCGATCCTCCCTTGTAAATTAGAGATCTCCTTTTTATCAAATTTTAGAGGGATAGAATTAAACAAAAAGGAGACCTTTGGCAGTATTATCATTTAATTTGATTCACTCTACCATAGATGTTAAAAGGTAGAGTGTTCCATCTAGTCAAAAGCTTCCTAACCTGCTTAACAACCATTGACCAACTCGTTTTAGGGACTTCTTCTAATATCTGGGTAAGATAAATCCCCAGATATCTAATTTTTTACTTTGCTTCAGGGATCGGAGCACAATTATTCCAGCTCATTATATCCGTTTTGTCTTTATTAACACCATACCCCGACACAGTACCAAAGTTTTCAGCCAGCTCAAATAACCTGGGGATAGCCTCCACAGGGTTAGATGTATAAAGAAGAAGGTCATCAGCATAAAGGGTTGTCTTGAGCATCAGGTCTCCCATTATAAAAGGTTTAATTATTGGATCTTGTCTCAGAGAACAAACAAAAGGCTCAATATAAATATCGAAAAGAAGGGGGGACAGGGGACAACACTGCCGCGTTCCCCTAGAAATTTTCAGCCATTTGGGCAGGCTACCGTTGACCAATACTTTGGCCCGGGGACTCCTGTACAATGTCTCAATCCCTTTAATGAACAAATCTGGAAAACCAAATTTTGTCATTGTCTTCCAAAGAAATTGCTAGTTAACTTGATCAAACGCCTTTGCGGCGTCAATTGCCACAATAGTTAGTGGGATCTCCTATCAATTGCTGTATCTATTGCTCCAATAACTTGGAATGTCAATTCATTTAATTGACGGCCGGGAATAAACCCCCTTTGATCCGGGTGGATAATAAACTTAATAATTTTAGCCAATCTAGAAGCAAGTATACCGGAATAAATTTTTGAATCTGAATTTAGGAGAGAAATAGGTCGGTATGACTCTATCTTTTTTGGATCTTTGTTTGGTTTGGCTATGAGGGATATTGTAGCCTCTGACCATGAAACTGGGGTACTCTCCCCCTCCAAGAGTATTTTATTAAGAAGTCTCAATAAAGGGGCTATTACTTCTTCCAAATTATCTTTATATACCTCTGTTGGTAATCCATCAGGGCCAGAAGCCTTATTTCTAGCCATCTTTTTCAGCTGTAACCTTATTTCTCCCTCAGTAATCTCAGTAACTAAAAGAGCTCTATCTAGTTCACTTAACTGAGGTAACACTCTCGAAGCCCACCAATTATCCAACTCTACCAACCCCAATACATTCTTTTCCCGATAGAGTTCCTCCATAAAACCTTTAGCCTCTCCCTTTATTTTTGCATCCTCAACTAAAGGCAAGCCAGTGCTGCGCTGTATCAAAAAATGTATATTATTTCTACTCCGCTCTGACCTTGCCTTCCAGGCTAACAGGGAGCCACACTTCTCTCTGTATTCAAAGTTACGAAGCTTACCTATCTCCCAACTATCTTTAATTATCTTGTTGGCTCGAGCTTTAAAGCCAATCTGTAAATCTAATATTTATTTTTCAAGACCCGGTATACTAGTTCTATCATCCAAAGCAGCCTGCTGTAATTTTAGTTCCTTTATTTTAATTAAGTCTAGATCATGAATATCCTTTTCTTTCTTGAGTTTTCTATTTAAAGCCATATAAGAACCATAGATTCCTCTTACATAAGACTTAAGTGTGTCCCATACGACTTGATCTGAAGCCGTTCCTTCATTAAACAAAAAGAACTCCAGCAGACTCACCTTGATTTTATTTTTAATCTCCTCTTCTAACAATATGGTCCTATCAAGTGTACACCTATGTTCTGAAAGACTGACTTTAAAAGTTATTTTTAACTCAACCACCGAGTGATCTGACAACCCTACTGGGACATGTGAAACTGAAACAGTATTAGACAAAAATGATTGATCTAACAAAAAAAGGTCTATTCTTGAAAACTGACTATACTTTTTGCTATAAAACGACTACTCTCTAAGATTGCCATGTTTAAATCTCCAAACGTCCTGTAATGAGAAGTCTTTCATTATGTTCTTTAAAGCTAGAAGGGATTTATTTGGAGGGTTATATTTAACTTTAGAGGTGCGGTCTAATTGTGGATCCATTATAAGATTGAAATCACCTCCTAATATGACAGGAGCTGTATGTTGTATCATATATTGCTCCAACTTTTTGAAGAAAACAGGCATTATCTTCGTTAGGACCATAGTAAACAGCACATAAAAAATTAGAGCTACCAATCGAAAGGACTGCCGCCAACCATCGTCCAGACTGATCCGTGCCCCAGTCGTGGATCCTAATCCCCTTATTAGCGCGTACCATTATGGCCACCCCTCTTGTAGAGCCAGTTTGCTTAGAACAAAGAATTTCCTGAACCCAGTTTAATTTCATGAAAAATTTCCTACAGGCTTCTGCTTCCAGATGTGCTTCTTGTAAAAGATATATGTGAGCTTCAGAATTTTTCAAGAAATCGCATACTCTTTGTTGCTTTTTTCGACTCCCTATGCCATCCAAATTCCAGGATAGGAATTAACAACTAGATGCCATAGCTAAAATCATGATAGTTTAGTTCTGCATCTATAACCAACAGTGGCCTATGTTCAGATTTTATTTTAAGAATATTGAGGCTAATAGCAGATGAGGACATTTTTATTTGTTTCTTCCCTTCCCTTCCACCCTGTGGCCCCTCCCTTCCCACCCCCGAGGAACCCAACCCTCCTGTTTGGCGTAAGCACGCCTTAGGAGGCCCCGCACCCGAAGACACCTTCTTAAGTGAGACCAAACAACAATCTTCTCCCCGTTCCATCAGGAAAATTCCCCTGTTTGATTAAAGAAGTTTTCTTTTTTTCCCACTATACCTTTGTTTACCCCAAATGCCAAATAATACCAAATAATTAAGTAGGTTCCCCCCAGTTAACAATAACCAATGTCTGATGTCCAATGTCCATTATCCAATGAGCACTGTTCTAATTAGAAATTAGCTATTTCTCATATTGATTAATAAATTGTCAACTTCTTCTGGAAAATGACAAGTATACATCTTGTTGTTCCACATTATTTTTAATAATGCGGGGAACTTCATTTGGACCTGGGCTCCCTATGAACGCAACTCTGGCATCCTTGAACTCAACTCCCATTGCCTTTGAGCAGTCTTTCCACCTATGTCCGATCTAATTTGATAGGGGTTAGCACGATAATGGAGAGAAGTACGTGCTAGACACCTGGTGAGAATTAGTTCTTTGATACTATAGGTTTGAAAGCTAACCAAAACCTTCCTTGGTGCCTTACGATCTGGATGCAACTTATAGGGGTCTCTATGTACACGCTGAATTTCTGATTCTAGATCAATATCCAGATGATCCTTTAAAATATCTTCCCTGAGTAGTCCACATACAAATCCCTTAATATCTTCCACCTCTGCCCTTTCCGGAATTTTAAGAATCCTGAGGTTATTACGTCGGCTCTGCGTTTCCAATCTTTCCAAATCCATCGTCAATGCTCGATTTTGGGCTTTATTAACTTCTATATCTTTGGAATTTCCCTTCAAAGTTTCTGAAAGTGTAGTAACTTTACTCTCCAACACACTGGTCCTGGCCGTAATTTCCTCTAGTTTCGTCTCTAAGACATCAAATTTATCATGGTTTCTCCCAGAGATCTCGAACTTGACCAACAAATCCTCTCTCAATGATTTAAATAAAGTCTATCACTCTCAGTCCCCATTTGATCTTTCAGTTCTGTTAGACTGAGCGGTCGAACTATGTATCTCATATGCAGATAGAGGGGGGGATATAGATTCGACCTGAGCGATGTGAAGAACTGGAGAAGGGGAAATCACATCGGAGCTCGACGAAGCTTGTATTGTATTTGAAACAGGTACTTCACCCATCGAGACCACTGGGATGGCTGAGCCTGAGCGGAATGCATGCTTGCATTGTGTAAAGCAGGGGTGCAGTTCATCCTTGCACCCTGTGGCCGGCACCCCAAGGTGCCTGCCACCGGGTGCAGAGATCAAGTGCCCCCAGGCCTCGCACCCATGTGGACTCTGCTGGGGGCCCCTCGAGACAGTTTCTAACTGCCTTTTCGTGCCAGAAATATCATACTCCCCCAGTCGTAAAGAGGCGACCGGGGCAGTACTGAAGGATTTCCGGATGGCAGACGGGCTATCCGAGCCCGCCTTAAGCCATTGGAAATCTGAGTCAAATAAATTCAGATGGAGCCCACCAGAATGGCTCGGTCGGAAAGGAATCTGGCCAGCACATTCCGATGCGGTCGGAAGGGCTCCGTACATGGGTCGGAGCCCTTCCGACCGGAATCTGAATTAGCCACTTTGTGTCTTCTGCACGATATATATAATTGTCTTTGAGGACTTTGAATTTGAGATTTCACCAGTAAGTTAGAAAATTGGTGTTGTTTGTTTGATTGGAACCATGCACCTATATTTATTTGTACTTTTCATTGTTTGTTTTAATTTTTTTGTGGTGGGTGGCCAGTAGTTTCAGTAGGAGCCTAGTTGTTTCTTTGTAAATAATTTTTCTTCTTTTATAAAGGAAACACACTACACAGTTCTAAACATTTTTATCCATGTTTTGAAATCAATTTGCAATATTTATTTAGTTCACTATATAGCCCAGTAGTCTGCCAAAAAAGGCATTTCTCAGCCAGTAGAAACAGAGCTACTCATCATGGGTGCGTGAAACAACTGTTTCTGCTGTGTCTGTTAAACTTAAACATAATTTTGGCCATGGATGCATTGGATTAGAAATACAAAATGTGTTTTTGTGGTATATCACCTTTTTTAATGTGTATTAATTTAAATGCCTTTGTTGGATGTGTGTGTGTGGTTGTAATTTGCAAACCTTTTTAGCCCCGTGGATTTTCGTTTTTGACATTGTTGCATTAAAGATGTGTTGTTTAGCATGCCTCCTTTGTCTGGCTAGTGTATGAGTGTGTTTGTAATAGTGGGCCAGCATTTTCCTTGGCTGAGCCTCTCCGTGTGGCCACAGGCCATTTTGTAAAGTTTGTTGTCATATAGGCCTGCTTGAGTTCATTGTTTTCCAGGCCTCCTTCTTGTTGTTGTTGTAACCATGTGGCTGGCGGCTTTTTCGTGAAGGCAGTTTTTGTGCCTTTGACATTGGCCTGCATGTTTACCCTTTGCTTCTCTTGGCTTATTTGTTGTAAATAAGGCCAGGTAGTCCATATGCTTTCCTGATGCTCCTTTATTCAGGTAAGTTGGTAGGTAAGATATATATAAGGGGAAACCCCACCAGGAGTGGCCTCCTGCCACTCAGCCCACATTCAACTGCCAGACATCCACACAGCACATTCTAACAGGCTCTTACATCACACACACAGAACATTCTAACAGGCTCTTACATCACACATTCTATGCTGGGCAGCAGGGACAAGTATAACATTATTGCTTCTTGTTGTGGTATCCTAGCCATGTGGCTGGTGGCCATTTTGTTAAGGAAGCAAGTGTGTTTTTTGCCATAGGCCTGCATTGTCTTCCTTTTGTAAGCTTATTGCTTATTGCTGTGTACTGACCATGTGAAGGCAGAACAGTGTGCATTTCCCATAGGACTCCATCATGTTCCCTTTGTAGGCTTATTGCTAGTTTTTGTGGCCTGGCCATGTGGCTGGCAGCCATTTTGTAATGGCAGTCAGTGTGCCTCTGCCATAGGCCTGCATGCCTTCTTTGTGGTGGCCATGTCTTCTTGCTGGTTGTTGTTTTGCATGCAATTTTTTCTTCTTTTATTCAGCAAAAATGTAGCGTAGTTCACTACATTTTTCTCCATGTTTTTAATAAATTTGCAATTTATTCACTGCGTGGCTTAGCCTGGTAATGAATTTTCCAACCAATAGGTCCAGAGCTCTTAATGGGTGCATGAAAGAACTGTTTCTGTGGTGTCTGTTGAATTGACATCATTTTGGTTATGAATGACAGTGGATTAACCCCTTGCATGCGTCAGATGGACGTTGGGTGTGTCAGACGGCCGGGATCCATCCGAACTGCGCATGCGTGGAATTTTGCAGCACTGCAGAAAAATTCCGGCCACGTCCAAGGGGTTAAACATGAAAATAATTTGTTTTTTGTGGTATTTTACCTTTTTTTGTGTGTTAAATTAAATGCCTTTGTTGGATGCGTGTGCAACTTGCAAACCTTTTTAGCCCTGTAGAATTTCACGTTTGGCATTGTTGCCATAAAGATGTGTTGTTTAGCATGCCTCCATTGTCTGGAAGCCTGTGCGTGTGGTTATCATAGTGGGCCAGCATTTGCCATGGCTGAGCTTCACCATGTGGCTAGGGGCCATTTTGTAAAGTTTGTGTCCATTGAGGCCTGCTTGAGTTCATTGTATTCCAGGCCTCTTGCTTGTTGTTGTTGTGACCGTGTGGCTGGCGGCTATTTTGTGGAGGTAATTAGTGTGCTTTTGCCTCTAGCCTTTGGCCTTTGTTCCTCTTGGCTCATTGCTTACATCGATTGTCATGTGTCAGCTGCAGCTCCCTGAATGCTGCATGCCACGTGATGCGCAATGCCAAACATTTGTATTTTTGTTGTTTTTCTTCTTATTTCCTATCCTTTCTGAGTGTACTGTACAGTACAGCATGAAAGCCTGTGTTGTTGTCAGTCTCCAAATTGCTATACTGTATAGTTAATTGTTTTAATAACTGAGGTAATAATAATATTAATAACACTAATAAGTGTGACCACACGCTACATTTGAATATATTTGTTTGTACTAGAAATTGAACCACAATAATGCCATGTTTCACTGATGTTCTTCTTGCTTCTTTGCTTTTAGGTGCACAAAAGAGGATGAGACAACACCACCCATTCTATTGCCAGACAGAAGGCCTGCACACAACATTCGTGATATGTGACCACAGACATCTCTTCAACTTGGGACACTGCGTCCTCACTATCATCTTCAAGATGGCCCCAAAGAAAGGTACCAGGGCCAGTACCAAGAAAGTTGCCAGTGAGAAGAAGAAAGCACCGTCACTTACCACCACCTAGATGTCGCCCAAGACCTTTCTTGGGAAACTATAAATTACACCTGCAGCAGCAGTATCCGGGGAGCAAGCTAGGAGCAGCACCCCTGCATCAGTGGATCCATCCCACCAACCTAGGCCCAAGCCTATGTCTGTCGCAGAGGCAGCCAGTCTAATCATGACAACGCCGACGACCAGTGGTGTTGAAATAGACTTATCATTCTTGCAAAGTAGTACCATATTAATGCATGAAACTCAGATAAGTGGGCGACAACAGCCACAACGACCTCAATAGTAGTTGTTCCTCCTGAAGTAGGGGCGGTTCAGGAGATCGAGCTAGAAGAAGAGCAAGCCACTCTTTCAAAGATCCATTATCTTCTAGATCCCAAGGAAGGAAAGGGAGGGTTAGTCCAACAACTTCTTCTGCAAGCCCCCCCTTCTGATGATCTAGACGCCACTTGGATCGCACCTCAGTCTGAGAGTGAGGTACACCACGAGACAAGGCTAGGAAAAAGGAAGGTTCCAGAAAACCTTAGAGTTATGGAGGTAGATGTAGAAGAGGAGGATGATGACTAGCCAGTCATCATGTACATTAGCCCTGTGCTAGTTGAGACCGACATTACCCCATCCAAAATTGCTGTGAGGGATGGGGCACAGATACCACCAACAGAGGCACAGACGTAAAATTTTCAACATTTTTTTTCATGTCTTGTAGAGCGCAATGGCTGCCCCAGTGAAGGAGCATTATGGCGCTATTGCAGGAAAGACTGGCAGAACATAAGAAGCGGCAAGAACTAAGATGCAGAGAAAAGATAGGGTTAAACGGCCTTTCTGAAAGCTAGGTAATTAACAAGGCCACAAATCTGCCCAGGGAGTGAGTTCCAGAGAGTGGGTGCTCTGAAACGAAAAGAGCAGCCACCAGCCCTAAATCTGTGCGTCCGAGGAACCACCACCAAGTGCTGACCCTGTGAGCGGAGAAGTCGAGTAGGGGCGTATGGCAGCAAAAGATCAGCCAGAATAGGAGGAGTGGCCAATTTCAAAATCTTGAAAGAGAGACATAGGGTTTTAAATTCAATGCATCTGGCTACAGGTAGCCAGTGGAGACGGCGAATTACGTTTGACACAGAGAAAAATTTACGCAGACCGAGGAGTTTTCTTGCTGCTGCATTCTGTGCCCTTTGCAGCCTCGAGAACTCTGCTTTTTTTGGACCCTGGATAGAGGGTACAAGCATAATCAAGTCTTGACATAACCGTCATTTGATTTATTTGGTCATTTATTTGTTTGGTGGTCCCAATGTCGTGGTAAGTCACCATGAAGGTAGTTGTCGGGCAGGGGGGTGTCAGACGTGTAGTTGTGCTGCTGCAGTATATGCCTGTCTCCAGGGCGAGGGAGTGTGTGTGTGACAATGTCACTCTTTCCCATGCCTGCACCTGTATGTGTGAGTGGGGAGTGTTACATTGTCAGCCATACAGAGCCACCGAATGTTTGCCATGTAGGTGCCAGGACAGTAATTGTTTGTGTGAGTATTTCTGTGTGCCCCTGTTGTCTGACTCAGTGTGACCCAGAGAATCGGACAAGTGGCTGCCCACACAAATGAAAAACACCACCAGACTCACATGTTCCTTGCACCAGTTCCTTCCCACTGAATATTAGATATGCCACATCTGTGCCCTGTGTAATTGCAGACTTACACACTTCTGTCAATGCATATTATGTTGATGCATCTTGCATTTGTGAGATTATCCTGGACCCTCTACGCCCCAATGTGTGCATGCAATCACATCTGTGTGTGCCCTTGTGAGGGGTCCCCCAGTTTTGGAGGGAGGGAGGTTACAATAGGTCCTGGGCCTGGGTCTTGCTACTGTACTGATAGATGTTGGTACCTGACATTGTGGAACTGGTCATTAACCCTTCTTTTCTCTCATACATGCAGCTCAAGGTAAACCAGCGTAAGGCCGTGTGGAGGGCCATTGCGGCAAAGGTGCGAAACCTGGGGGTGTCCAACTGCTGACGCACACTCTGCCACAAGAGGTGGGACGACATCAATCGGCTTGCAAAAACCGTGGGTGAGATGACATTGGGGATGCTACCACGCACAGGACGTTTGGCACGGCACAGCATAACTCCAGTGATGGCCCGCATCTTGGCAGTGACTCATCTAGACCTGGATGCACGTCTGAAGGAGCATGGCAAGCAAGGCAGGGCTGGTGAGTATCTGGGGAGCGTGACTTTTGCTTGGAGTGGGTGCATGTGTACAGAGCCTGTGGCAGAGGTGACCCATGCGATGTGGGTGTGTTGCTGTGCTGTGCGGTGTCACATGAGTGGCTGCTGTGAAGTGTGCTTGTATCAGGTATTGTGCCACCCTGGCCTTACTGAGCAGATACTCCCTGCTGTACTTTCCCTTTGCCAGATGTGTTAGCCTCCACATGGTCATTCAGCTTTGGGATGGTGTGGGTGATCTATTATGGGGTGAACAGCAGTGTCCACTTGCTGAGTGTGAATTCATGTATGCCGACTTCGCCTGCACCATGATCGTTGGTGCCCCAACATCTGCAAATAATGTGCCCCAGATTACCACATGGTGCTTGCTATGGCCTACGTGGCATTGGGGACTGTGATGTCCTAATAGGTGTGTGTGTTGTCCCCTCCTGTTCCCTGATGGTCAGTTAGTGGTAACAAGTGTTGTACCCTCATTATGTCCCAAGGTGTGGGCAGGCCAAGTTGTGTGTGTGGTACACTTCATGTACGGGCAGGGTGTAGTGCTGTGTGGCATCAACATGGCTCACTCATGGCAGATATTCAGCGTTGCAGGCACTGTTGTGGTCTATGTTGTCTGTAGCTGCACAGTGATTGCAGGGTGTGGTGGTTACCATGTACATTTGGACCTCTCCTGTACTGCATTGCTTTGAATTCGTGTGGCCAGATGATGACACTTACACAACCCTGTATCTCTCTCTCATGCAGATTCACAAGAGACCACGGAGGAACATGAGCCAGAAACCAGTGGTGGCGAGAGTAGCACTACAGCTGCAGCGGAGGCAAGTGACACAGAGCCAAACAGCGCATCTGAGGGGGACAGAAGTATGCAGGAGGAATCAGTGCCTGAGACACAGAGTAGCACATCATCTGATGCCAGCGGGGATGCATCCATGTTGGCAGGGATAGGGAGTCTACATCATCATCTACAACCCAGCGGCCAGTGCCCAGCCTCCCATCCACTTCCTCTGGTGCTGCCCGTATCCGTGTCACTAAGAGGGGACGAGTCACATTCACACCTGGCACCGCTGCCCCTGCACTTGTCCCCCCTGTTGCCCTCACTGCAGAGTATGTTGAGCTCCTGCTCCAGCTCTGATGTGGTCCAGACCGCCCTGCTCAATGCCTTCAGTGACCATGACAAGAAATTAGGCCAGGTGTTTGCATACATGGAGGGCATACACTCTGACGTGGGTGGGCTACACCGTACAGTCCAGGTGTTGTCCTCCACAGTGACGTCAGCCCTTCAACAGGCACATGCTCCCATTGCAGCTCAGGTGCCTTTGTCCACCCCCCAGTCAATGGCCACATCAGATGACAGTGACCACGGTTCGCCTGCGTCACTAAAAAGATACAGCACAAGAAGCACACAACAGACACTACCCAGGCACTCCCGCCCACAGACACCATCCCCACTGAAGAGTAGGGCCACCCCACAATCCACAGACAAGAGCCAATCAGGGAAGACCAAGCCCAGTCAATCAATGAGGCAGACATCAGGCTCACATGCCGCTTAGTCAAGCTATCCAGGCTGAAGAAGGCTGATAGCTAGAAACCGGTCCTTGGATGCTTGATTCCGGACTAGGAAAGACATGGCTTGGTAGTTCGGGCTGGACTGTTCCCATGAGGCATAGGGTCAAGGTTGATTTGCATATAGCCATTGTCTGACCTAGGGTGGTGTGGAGTGCAAAAAACGATGGATTTAGGCCCAGATCTTTGCACTGGGGTGAATGTAAGACATTGTTCTGCATTCTGTCCATCAACTGTGTTTTTTGCAGTTTTCACCCCGAGTGGGCTGGGTATGCTCAGACGTGAGTCCCAGGCTCTCCACATCACTGGAGTCAAGCTATCCAGGCTGAAGAAGGCAGATAGCCAGAAACCGTCCTTGGATGCTTGATTCCGGTCTAGGAAAGACATGGCTTGGTAGTTCGGGCTGGACTGTTCCTATGAGGCACAGGGTCAAGGCTGATTTGCATATAGCCATTGTCTGACCTAGGGTGGTGTGGAGTGCAAAAAAAGATAGATTTAGGCCCAGATCTTTGTACTGGGGTGAATGTAAGACATTGCTCTGCATTCTGTCCATCAACTGTGTTTTTTGCAATTTTCACCCCGAGTGGGCTGGGTATGCTCAGACGTGAGTCCCAGGCTCTCCACATCACTGGAGTGAAGCTATCCAGGCTGAAGACGGCTGATAGCCAGAAACCGGTCTTTGGATGCTTGATTCCGGTCTAGGTAAGACATGGCTTGGTAGTTCGGGCTGGACTGTGTCCATGAGGCACAGGGTCAAGGCTGATTTGCATATAGCCATTGTCTGACCTAGGGTGGTGTGGAGTGCAAAAAAATTATGGATTTAGGCCCAGATCTTTGTACTGGGGTAAATGTAAGACATTGTTCTTCATTATGTCCATCAACTGTGTTTTTTGCAATTTTCACCCTGAGTGGGCTGGGTATGCTCAGACGTGAGTCCTGTGCTCTCCACACCACTGGAGTCAAGCTATCCTGGCTGAATATGGCTGATAGCCAGAAACCGGTCCTAGGATGCTTGACTCCGGTCCAGGGAAGACAAGGCTTGGCAGTTCGGGCTGGACTGTTCCCATGAGGCACAGCGTGAAGGCTGATTTGCATATGGCCATGTCTGAACTGGGGTGGTGTGGAGTGCAAAAAAATGATGGATTTATGCCCAGATCTCTGTACTGGGGTGAATGTATGACATTGTTCTGAATTATGTCCTTCAACTGTTGGTTTTGCAGTTGCCTTTCAGTGAAGGCAGGTCCCTGCCTGCATGGTAATATGGATGGCTGTGTCTACCAGACACTGCCAACGTATAAACTGCTTTACCGCTTGGTAGTCAATCGAGCGGATTGCCTACCGGCAGAAAACCGGCGGACGGTCTTCCCGTCTGCCGTGGTCCCCCACGCCATGGTAATGTGTCGGGGGGAAATGCAGAGCGGGCGGAGGTTTTTGGCGGGCGGATCGCCACCGCCACGCGGGCGGTGGTGATCCGCCCGTTATCCTAATAAACCCAAAGTCTGCAGAACAGGATTCAGGACAGCATAGTTGACCTCTCTAGAATACCGACGATTGTGCCACACCCCCCCTCTCTGACACTCTCTTCCTCCTCGAGATTCTTCCGCAATCTTCTGATTCAACCCAAAAAATTAGGATAGAACGTTCTGCTTCAGGTTCTGCATGCGGTTCTTCATCAGCATCTTACAGTATCTCTCCCAGCATCAACATCTCCCGCAGCAAGGCTCTCTCCTTCAATCTCAGCAATTCCTTATCTTACTTACTAACTAAAGCTATCTTAATTATACCTTTTGTTCTCCATGTTCCACCCATTAATGTTTCAATATCGTAAAAATACTAAATATGATTGGTCAGGCAAGGGGGGAAGCTCCATCACACCATGCTTACATGTCATTAAAATCAGTTCAACTATTGTTCGAAAACCCATCCCCTCAATGTTTATTCATAAATGTGATTCTCATACGCTTCCACATTTCACTTTGAACAATATAATAACATTTTGAATAGGAGTCTTCATCGTTGAACTCTTCACCGTCCATTCCCATCTGTAATATTCAATCTTGGCTCTCTTTCAGATGCACAGTCATGGCCGTCATAGCTTCACTCAGTGGGCATGCGCGGACTTCGTGTCACTCAGCTTAATTCAGTTATGCGAAAGATAGCCAAATACGCACTAGTGATAAAATCAAAAAGACAAATATTAATTTCACAAATAAAGTGGTTGCACTGTATACCACCCACCTCTACTCTGTTCCCCTTTACTTATTAATACTTTTCACGCATTAGCATTAGTAAAATAGCTTGTTTTCATTTCAATTAAGCAGGTGCCATGCATGTGAGTCTTCAAGACTCCATTTTAGTGTCTTCTGCTCATGCGCCACAATTTCCCTCCAAGCATTAACTCGCAATACTACATAGATGTAGTTGATGCATGCGCAAAACAGTTCCCCGTTTAAAGCGATATTAGTCTGTCTTCATTGTTATCCGCATTAGGACACACATAGGCAAGCTTTACTAACCTGTGTGTTCATGTGGTGCGTATTAGGTATTTATGATACTTTGTTAATAACTTCGTAAGTTAAACGAGTGGATTGCATCTGAGCAAGTTTCTTTTTCATGAAACACTTGCTCCATCAGCATGGTGGGCAAAAAATGCATGTGTAGGAATACTACTCCGGGCAATTGCCAGTAATTAGACTTATTGCAAACTTTTTTCCCATAAATGTATTGTGGGTTGGATATTCTGAGGTGCCTTCTTGCATGTGTTCATGATGAGTTTTTGTCAAGACAGCATGGCTATGGTACCCGCCTGCTAACTCGACACCACCCTTTGTAAGTAAGGGCCAGATGGGAAGCTGGGAAGGTCATAATTATCGAATGATTGGGCACGCTTTAATAAAATTGAAGCTGGGAAAGGCTGGGCTACGAAAGACACTAAACAAAGTGTAGTGAACAAGATGCTGAGGCAAGGTAAGCTTCACGGTTTATTAACCTCACTAGAGACAAATTGTGTCCAATTGTCTGTCAAAAGAGTTTCTGGAAAACCCTCTTCCAGGAACACATCTTTCAAAAATTCAACAACCTCTCTCACAAATCTTACCTCTGGGCATTTAGTATAGTAATCCAGTATGACCAGGGCAAACCTTGAAGACATATCAAGCATGTACAACAATGTCAAGCCCTAACTTCACCCATGGTACGGATAGCAGCTCAATGGGAGAAAGGGTTGGAGTGTGCAATTTCACAGATTTATCACAGCTAGAGCAGATGACACACTCTTTGACCGCATCATCCACCTCCCTATCCATAGAGGGCCACCAAACGGACAGGCTGCCCCTTTTTTAGTCATAGTCACTCCCAAATGCCCCTCATGGTCACATAGAATTATGCCAGCTCTCACACTCACAGGAGGGACCAATTTGTCAGCTATCATTAATAAAACATCCACAATGGACAAGTCATCCGCCACTTGAACATACATCTTGCATACAAAACTAAGGTTTCTGTCCCTCGGCCAACCCATATCCATATATCTCATAACAGTCAGCATGGAAAAATCACTGTTTAGATCTTGGCATCACTCATTCTCAAAGACCGCACACAACAGCGGAAGATCAACAGTTGCTACAATAAGTTCTTCTTTCTCCTCCTTCCTCACATCAATGTCATGCTCAACAGTCACAGATGAACGTGAAAGGTAGCCCGCACAACTGTTCTTACTACCAGGAATGTACTCTGGCACAAAATTAAACTGCAACAATTTAGAGGATAAGCGAGCAATATATGGAGTGAAACCTCTAGAATTCTTCCCACTCAAAATTTAAATCAGAGTCTTGTGATCCGTTTGAAGATAAAATCTCCTGCCCCATACATAGTTGCAAAACGTCATCACAGCCCACCAACAGGCTAATAATTATTTTTAGATGACAGAGTACTTTTTCTGTCCCTTAAAGCTATCTTGATGCAAATCCAATGGTTCTCACCTCTCCACCTATAGTATGACCCAACACAGCACCATCCCCGACATTGCTTGCATCCACAGTAAAAGTACACTGAAGTTGCGAATCATAATGTTTTTTCACTATGGGTGATATAAGCTTTGGTTTTACCCAATCAAACACCTCTTGGCATTCAGCATTCCATTCAAATACAACCCCCTTCATAAGCCTCTGATACAGAGGTCTCAACTTGGTGGCAAAATCCTGTACAAAATGCAAATAAAATTAGCATACACCTAAAAAAGATTTGATACCAGCCTTGTCTGAGGGAGCTTTGGTCTGAGAAATGGAATCCACCAGGCTCGACTTCGGGAGAATATCTTGGCTGTTAACCAAATGCCGCAAATATTCACCTTCCTTTGTGAGGAAAACACACTTGTCTCTCCGCAACACCACACCATTGGACTGATATCTAAATAAGATTTCTTGAAGAGTGTCATCATGGGTAGCCCTATCTGGAGCAAAAACTAAAACGTCCTCCTGGAAAACAGACAGTCTTTTGATTCCATTGAGGATATTGTTGATTAACCACTGGAAGACCGATGCCACAGACGCAAGGCCAAAATGCATGCGAACATATTGGTAGGTACAAAAGAGAGAACAAACGCAGGAAGATGCCTTGACTCTGGGGCCAACTCAACCTTGTGGTATGCAGAGGCTAAGTCTAACTTGGAGAAGACCCTGCATTCTTCAACCATGCAAATATTTTGTTGATGTTGGGGAGCGGGTTGGAATCTACCGCAATCTCTTTGTTCAGACAGAGAAGGTCAACGCAATCCTTCAACTTTCCATTCTGTTTGCAGGCATACACCAAGAGAGAGAGCGACATAAGGACGATTGAATAGGTTCAAGTATGCCCTACTTGCACAGGGAATCAAGCTCTTTTTCCAAATCTTGACTAATGCTAAAAGGGACATTCCTCAGCTGGGGTTTCATAGGATTAGCCCAATCTTTCACAAGGATTCTGTACTGGAAATCTTTGACTCTCTCTAAATCACCTGAAAACACTTGGGGAAATGTGTTAATTATACTTTCCAGATCCAATTTGCCGCTCACCACCAGTACTTGTTCACTGGTCCCAGGTTTGAGCATCATCCCAAATAACCCCTGGTGGAACCAGCCCAATATGTTCAAACTTGTGTGTGCAACATACACCTTCCCCGCAATGTTCCTACCCCATAACTCAATAATGTCTTCAATGTACCCAGATAAATAGGAGACTGCCTTGCAATCAGGGGGTAAGAGTGGTCTGGAAGGCCAAGTATTATCGTAAATCTCTTGTGTGATCATGGAGATGCGTGGCCCAGAATCTACCAACACTTTCCAACTTTTATCTCCAACCAAAACATTTACATACGGATCCACGCATAACTCTGGATTTCCCATTCTGCACCACCATGACCATGTCCCTGGGATCTTTGCTGATGCATTCATCACCCTCGCCAAACAGATTATTATCCATGACCCTGGGATCTTTGCTGATGCATTCATCACCCTCGCCAACCAGAGTATTATCCATGACACATTTTACTGAGGATGTCTATTTACCTTTACAGTACTGACAAACCTTAGCAAAATTACCAGGTCTATTACAAATTCTACAGGTGACTAACTTTACTGGGCACTTACCACCCTTCACATGTGTCTTGTACCCGCACTTGAAACAAAGGTTTTGTTGAGAATATTTTTTTATTGTGTCTGTCAAGATAACTAGGATGTGACCTGTCAACCAGTTTCCTATCTCTAGCCTTCTTTACATCCTTCACTTTGACCACTGAAACAGGTTCACTGTTCTTGGTTTCAAGTTCCTTAGCAGACAGCTGAGAAGTTTCAATGCTCTTGGCCATTTTAATAGTATCCTCCAATGTTGGGTTGCCCATCAACAACAGCTTCCTCTTGATCATCTTGTCAGTACAATGACAAATGAATTGGTCTCTAACCAGTTGGTCTGCAAACTTTTCAAATTGATACCTTCTCAATGTCGTTATGTAGTCATTGACATCTTCACTAGCATTCTGAACTCGTAGGAAAAACTTATGGCACAACATAACCCAACTTGGTTGGACATCAAACCTGGCTTAAAGTCTTTTTACAGTGTCTGGATAATAATCAAGGATATCCAGTCCTTCAACAACCGTTGCAGACAAATGTTTCAAAATGGCCCTGACTACAAACCCTACCGAATGAAGCAGAAGATATTTCTTCCTCTCAGCCCTGAAGCAAATATCATCAATTGCACCTAGATACATTTCAAACCCATCAAACCATTGTTTCCATTTGATGGGTGGTTCACCTGGTGTTTCTAAAAATGGGGGTGGGGGTACAACTGTTTGCATGTTTCCACAAGATAGTTTCCAAAATTGTGTGTAGAACCGCTAAAACTAATGTACTTTAACGAGGAGGTTAGTGGAATAGGAGACTGGCTGATGTACAGACCAATGCACAAACAGTGAACAATGTGAGGAAACTGCCTCCCCCTCACAAGCCTGTGTAGAGCCAAAGAAATAAAAAAAATCTTATACACCTTGAAACATGCACCCCCTCTCACAATGCAAAGTGTAGTAAAATGTATACCCACAAGAATTCTTGCTAAAAACAGGGCTAGAATGTTAACCTGCCCAAAAGTGCAATGTGCGTAGGAATAAAAAACAATTATAAGGAGGCAACAGTGACTATGAAGACAACACTCTAATCAGAAACTGAGGATGTTACTGTCATAAAAAAATCTCAATCCTTGAACGTAGCGCATTAAACAGCAGTGCACTTACTGTACCAGCAGAGTGGTGCACACTATTGTAACCTTGTGACCCAGATCTCTCAGTAGTGCATGGTTCCTGGGCTGAGACACGCATGTAGAGCCTCTCGGAAACCAGCAGTGGAGCACAGAACTTCCTTGGCGTTCTGCAATTGACTTACAGGTACCGTGTGAAGAGAAACTGATGAGATGCACCTGAACGCAAAACCTCAGTGACGTGAAGTCCGGCGTCACAGCGCTCTGCTGAGGACTGGAACACACAAGATACACTGCATTGCACTGCAAGATGGATGGCAGAGAAATTTGTGATAGGTTGCATGCTCCCTCACACTGTCGCCACATCGTTGTAACATACCATTTTCACACTGTCAGAGTGAAAGGTGAAATGTACTGCCCTCCTTGTGTTTCACAGCTGACTTGTGGACTAACCGGAAAGAAACGTTCTTCCCACAGCCTTGTAAATGTTCTCAATGTATGCGCAAAACTCAGCGCGACACCCGGCAACCTGCAACTAGTTCCGTCGAGATGAGATGTCAAAATTACTGAGGTAGAGACTGGAAACGACATTGAAAACATTGCCCTTTAATTATACCGAATCCAGGATAGATTTATTTAAATTCACCCGCAAATTAAAATTGAGAAAATGGCACAACTCAAAAGATTTGATGGGCATAAAAAAAACCTAGCTCAACTGACCCTACAGACACAGAAGATTTCATCATAGGTGATGTTGAGACCATTCTCAATATAATTCAATTAGAGCAAGAATGCAGGGCACTGCAGAAAGCACCAGTGAACAGCAGGCAGAACTTGAGTGGACAACAAAGAGGTTATGCAGATGAAGACAGGCCTTTTGAAAGTAGCACACAGATTCTACACAATGCAGATTTTGTCACAGACAGTTGTGCCCTGTTGGGTTTTAAGCGCAAGTCTACATTTCTCCCTCACTCCCTCACGACTCATTCGACACCTTCCATGATACTGTGAGCAAGGCATTTTGTGCTTACCGACACAAAAAGAATAGAGTCTTTACCAACAGCAAAAACATGACAGCAAGTGAAAGAAAGGCACTCAAATCATTAATGGATGATGACAACATTGTCATCCGTTCTGCAGACAAGGGTGGCAATGTTGTCATCATGGACAGGGATGCATACATTGCAGAGGCACAAAGACAACTCATGGATCAGAGATTTTACCAGCCCATCTCCCATGAGCTATATAATAAGAGCATTACAAACATTTGGGACAAACTCACACTGTGGAAGGACATGGGCTTCTTGAATGGGAGGAGTATAGATATCTCAAAAATGATCATCCTGTGCTCCCTGTCCTGTATCTCTTGCCCAAATTACATAAGGACCTTGTGAACCCACCAGGGAGACCAATCGTGTCCTCCAGGGACAGTGTGGTGGAGCACATATCCAAATATGTTGATCATTACCTACGCGAGTGGGTAAATAACCTGCCCAGCTATATTCACGACACTAAAGACTTCCTCACCAGAATCCAAGAAGTGCTGTGGGAGGAGGATTTCATCCTGATAACCCTGGATGTCCAGGCACTTTATACCATCATTGACCATCAACAGGGTCTTGATGCATGTAACCAATTTTTAGAACTGCGTCATCTGAGATTCAGGGAACACAGCAGGATGTTGCTTAATATGATGGAATTTTGCCTCACCAATAACATCTTTCTGTTCGATGGTGTCCTGTACAGGCACGTGATTGGCACCGCAATGGGTTCATGCTTTGCTCCCAGCTTTGCGAAACTCTTCATGGGGTGCTGGGAGCTGGAGATCTTTGCCAACCCAGCCTTTGCAGGACACCTCGAACATGTGATCACTTGGTGGAGGTATATTGATGACTTGTTCATCATCTGGAATGGTGACGAACAAGAGGCCATGCAATTCATCGATATTCTCAACAACAACGACAAGAATATCCGACTTACCTGCAATATCAGTAAAAAGACAGTTGAGTATCTCAACGTCAAAATTGAGATCAATGCCAACAAACTTTCTACCACTCCATTCAGGAAGGTCACTGCGGGCAACAATATCCTACATGCCCTCAGCAGTCACCCAGAGGCTCTTAAGTGGAGCATCCCCTTTGATGAATTGCTGACGGCGAAAAGGAACTGCAACACCGATCTGGCATACCAACAGGAGTGCACAAATGCGTCAACGTCATAGGGGATGAAATTCCCAGTGAACCACGTGTAACTTACAGAAAAGGTGGAAACATACGAGACATGCTGGTCCACAGCGACGTCACCACCTACATGACAGGGCATGAACATGGCCTCAAGGGATTTTTCTCTTGCGGCCATTGCAAGGCTTGTAGGAACAGCCATTTCACCAACAAGATCAACTACAACGGCATTCAAAGGGATATTAAACAATTTCTCACATGCAATACCACCTTTGCAATTTATGTAATTGAATCCCTGTGCAAGTTATGGTACATTGGCAGCACCAACTTACTAGCCAAAAAACGAGTGTTAGAACACTACCATTCTATCACACATAACGATGAAAAGTATTCAGTAGCCAGGCATTTTAGAGACAGGCATTTCTCCAATCCCTCCGACATGCGATTTGTTATCTTGGAACAGATCAAGAGGAACCCTAGGGGAGGCCACAGGGAGTTAAAATTAAGGCAAAAGGAATCAAAATACATCATAGATTTCCAGACCAAGGATACAGGGGGTCTCAACCAAGCCGAAGAGTTAGCAATACACCTTAGGGAATAAGTTTTTAGACTCAGCTCTTGGGTTTCAGGGTTTCAGGGTAATGACTACCCCCCTCCCCCTTTTTTGCAACTTAGCCTACATTCTGTTTGTTCCACCATGATCAAAGGAATATGTCTTTCCATTCCGCAAAAAAAAATCCCGCATACCATCACTCCGCATTTTTAAGTCTGCAAAAACCATTACTCCTCATGCCATGATTCCGCAAATTTTCACAACGCATATGACTTCACTCCGCATGCAATTATAACGCAAATGCATGTGTGGTGAAGTCATATACTTTGTAAAAGTACTTTATCTTTAAAGATATATATATATATATATATATATATATATATATATATATATATATATATATATATATATATATATATATATATTACCTACTGGCGGTCGCCAGTAGGTATATATAGTTAGGATTTTTTCTCTATGGGATTTTTGAAAATTCTATGTCTAATAACTTTGGCGTTTGTGGACGGAATTGGCTGAAATCTTCAGGAAAATGGAACATTTTGTTTCTGAGCAGCCCCTGACAATTTGGGGGGGTTTCATCAAGGGGGGGCCGAGAAAAAAGGGGGGCCCCAAAACGCGTTTTTCCCATGTTAATTTCCATAGGGCGGTTGGCCTCACTTTTAGCTCGAACGGCTGAATGGATTTGCACGAAACTTGGCAAAATTGTAGGGACTGTTAGCCCGATGTGCCTTTGCTAGGTCTCAATATATGTGCTCAAGTGGATTTTGAGTAATTTAGGTTCAACAAAGATATATATCTGGGCGGAGCCTAACCACACATCTGATCTGATTGGCTGTCAGCACTTCATCCAAGAAGTGTTGGCAGCCATCTTGGGACCAATATACATGATAGCACCTCATTAAAAAGCATTGTAGTTAATAGAGGGTTTTAGGACTTTAGTTACATTATAAATCATTTGTTGATGGTACCATACTCGTTTTAGGAATTGTGGTGGGTTCTAAGGTGATTTTACCATGTGAAAAAACCTTCTGCTGTGATATCATGAATATTGTTTGAAAGAAAACTAATATCTCATGATTTTCCCACAGTGGTTTGGAAGGGGATCTATAAGCTAAACTGAAAGCATATTTTCTGTAAATTCACATTATCTTTCTCAGTCATGTGAAAATGAAGTCTGACATTCTCAGTAAAACATGTACATCCAACAAGGACAGAGACTGTCAGTTGATTCCTTTGTGTTCTACTGCAGCCTCCTAGAGTGTTCTAAAGAACAACTAGAGCGCTAACAGTCCTACTTATTACAAAGGTATGGCACACCTGAAGCCATCTTGATTGGAATAAAGTGGTAACTCTTAAAACATTTAATTTAAAAAGAAACAACATGAGGGGGTATATTTTGCCATAGAAAGTATGATTAGTGCTGCAGAATGAAAAATTAGGGCACATTTTGAGTGACTTCTCAAATCCTTTTCTATTTCATTAAAACATTCTGACATGCAGTCTCCCAAAATGGCCACCAGAGACAAAAGAGCCCAAATGTAGCCCAAATATCACCCAGATGTAGCCCAAGTATAGCCCAATGACAGAATGTCCCAGAGTGTTCTAAAGAACAACTAGAGCGCTAACAGTCCTACTTATTACAAAGGTATGGCACACCTGAAGCCATCTTGATTGGAATAAAGTGGTAACTCTTAAAACATTTAATTTAAAAAGAAACAACATGAGGGGGTATATTTTGCCATAGAAAGTATGATTAGTGCTGCAGAATGAAAAATTAGGGCACATTTTGAGTGACTTCTCAAATCCTTTTCTATTTCATTAAAACATTCTGACATGCAGTCTCCCAAAATGGCCACCAGAGACAAAAGAGCCCAAATGTAGCCCAAATATCACCCAGATGTAGCCCAAGTATAGCCCAATGACAGAATGTCCCAGAGTGTTCTAAAGAACAACTAGAGCGCTAACAGTCCTACTTATTACAAAGGTATAGCACACCTGGAGCCATCGTGATGGGAATAAAGTGGTAACTCTTAAAACATTTAATTTAAAAAGGAACAAAATGAGGGGGTATATTATGCAATAGAAGGTATTATTAGTGCTGCAGAAAGAAAAATTAGGGCACATTTTGAGTGACTTTTCAAATCCTCTTCTATTTCATTAAAAAATTCTGACATGCAGTCTCCCAAAATGGCCACCAGAGACAAAAGAGCCCAAATGTAGCCCAAATATCACCCAGATGTAGCCCAAGTATAGCCCAATGACAGAATGTCCCAGAGTGTTCTAAAGAACAACTAGAGCGCTAACAGTCCTACTTATTACAAAGGTATAGCACACCTGGAGCCATCGTGATGGGAATAAAGTGGTAACTCTTAAAACATTTAATTTAAAAAGGAACAAAATGAGGGGGTATATTATGCAATAGAAGGTATTATTAGTGCTGCAGAAAGAAAAATTAGGGCACATTTTGAGTGACTTTTCAAATCCTCTTCTATTTCATTAAAAAATTCTGACATGCAGTCTCCCAAATGGCCACCAGAGACAAAAGAGCCCAAATGTAGCCCAAATATCACCCAGATGTAGCCCAAGTATAGCCCAATGACAGAATGTCCCAGAGTGTTCTAAAGAACAACTAGAGCGCTAACAGTCCTACTTATTACAAAGGTATGGCACACCTGAAGCCATCTTGATTGGAATAAAGTGGTAACTCTTAAAACATTTAATTTAAAAAGGAACAAAATGAGGGGGTATATTTTGCCTTATGAATTATGATTAGTGCTGCAGAAAGAAAAATTAGGGCACATTTTCAGTGACTTCTCAAACCCTCTTCAATTTCATTAAAAAATTCTGACATACAGTCTCCCAAGATGGCCACCAGAGACAAAAGAGCCTAAATGTAGCCCAATTATCACCCAGATGTACCCCAAGTATAGCCCAATGACAGAATGTCCCAGAGTGTTCTAAAGAACAACTAGAGCGCTAACAGTCTTACTTATGACAAAAGTATGGCACACCAGAAGCCATCTTGATTGGAATGAAGTGGTAAGTCTGAAAACACTCAATTTAAAAAGGAACAACATGAGGGGGTTAATTTTGCCATAGAAAGTATGATTAGTGCTTCAGAAAGAAAAATTAGGGATCATTTTGAGTGACTTCTCAAATCCTCTTCTATTTCATTAAAAAAATTCTGACATGCAGACTGAAACATGCACTTTGAATACCAGCAGCAGACGTCCCTGGTGAGCAGTAGCTTTACTACAGTGATCTAATGTGCAACTAGAGTGCTAACATTCAGAATTTATGGCAAATGTGTGACACATCTGAATGCCTTCTTGATGGAACCAAAGTAAACAAGCATTGAAAATGCAATAGATCTCGCCCTCGTTTAAGTTAAAGCCATTCTGTTTGTAATGAGGTGGCTTTTTAGCTTTGCTTTTATTAGTGTTTTTTCAACTTTCATGTAAATAACATGCATCTGTATGCATATAAGTATATGTATGCATGCATTTATGTTTGTATTTATATAGATATACAGATGATATATGTTTATATATGTATGTATATATATATATATTCACTGAAAAAACCATAGGCTATAGACCATATATAGTTAGGAATTAGCATTTACAGAACCTTGAAAATTCACTGAAAAAACCATAGGTTATAGACCATATATAGTTAGGAATTAGCATTTACAAAACCTTGAAAATTCACTGAAAAAACCATAGGTTATAGACCAAATATAGTATGGAATTCCATATATAGTTAGTTGCACTAACTATATATCGCGCACCCGCAATCCACTGCTGATGATGTCACATATTACATCCAGACACTTATACATCCACTCATTCTTCAATATGTAAGACATATTTTAACTTTACAGAAACATACAGTCACTGGATGTTGTCATCAGTGATGTCATCAGTGATGTCATTTGAGATGTCATCAGTGATGTCATCAGTGATGTCACTGACCATGTCATGAATGATGTAATATGTGACATCATCAGCAGTGGATTGCGGGTGCGCGATATATAGTTAGTGCAACTAACTATATATGGAATTTCAATGGTTTTGTGTGAGTAAAATAAGGTTTTGTAAATGCGAATTCCTAACTATATATGGTCTATAACCTATGGTTTTTTCAGTGAATATATATATATATATATATATATATATATATATATATATATATATATATATATTTTAAATAAAAAGAAGAATTAAGTCTTTAAAATTACATTATATTTAGAACTATATTAATAATACACACACACACATATATAAAAACCCCAAAAACTAATTCCACCCTAGTCCCTTTAAATACCCCAGCACCCTTAAACACTAACCCATCCTGACCCTAAAAATACCCCTGTACCCCAAAATCCAAACATACCCCTGAACCCTAAAAATACCCCTGTACCCCAAAACACAAAACAACCCCTGAACCCTAAAAGTACCCCTGTACCCCAAAACCCAAAACAACCCCTTATCCCCAAAAATACCCCTGTACCCCAAAATAATCCCTGAACCCTAAAAATACCCCTGTACCCCAAAACCCAAACCTACCCCTGAACCCTAAAAATACCCCTGTACCCCAAAACCCAAATCAACCCCTGAACCCTAAAAATACCCCTATACCCCAAAACCCAAAACAACCCCTGAACCCTAAAAATACCCCTGTACCCCAAAACCCAAAACAACCCCTGAACTCTAAAAATACCCCTGTACCCCAAAACCCAAACCTACCCCTGAACCCTAAAAATACCCCTGTACCCCAAAACCCAAAACAACCCCTGAACTCTAAAACTACCCCTGTACCCCAAAACCCAAAACAACCTCTGAACCCTAAAAATACCCCTGTACCCCAAAACCCAAAACAACCCCTGAACTCTAAAAATACCCCTGTACCCCAAAACCCAAAACAACCCCTGAACCCTAAAAATACCCCTGTACCTCAAAACCCAAAACAACCCCTTTACCCTAAAAATACCCCTGTACCCCAAAACCCAAAACAACCTCTGAACCCTAAAAATACCCCTGTACTCCAAAACCCAAAACAACCCCTGAACCCTAAAAATACACCTGTACCCCAAAACCCAAAACAACCCCTGAACCCTAAAAATACAACTGTACCCCAAAACCCAAAACAACCCCTGAACCCTAAAAATACCCCTGTACCCCAAAACCCAAAACAACCCCTGAACCCTAAAAATACCCCTGTACCCCAAAACGCAAACCTACCCCTGTACCCCAAAACAACCCCTGTACCCCAAAACGCAAACCTACCCCTGAACCCTAAAAATACCCCTGTACCCCAAAACGCAAACCTACCCATGAACCCTAAAAATACCCCTGTACCCCTTAACCCTTAAATACCCCTGCACCCCATAACCAAACCCACCCGTAAAATACCCCTGAACCCAAAAAAAAACCATATACTTACCTTACAACTTACCTTAAAACATATACTTTTACCAATCATGCTTTTAAAATGATTTTCGTCATAAAAGCATGCGAGATAAAAGCATATAATATATGAAGGCATGCGGAATGAAAAAATGCGGAGTAAAGGTACCTGCGTACTAATGGTATGAGGAGTGAAAGTATACGGAGTAAAAAATGCGGAGTGATGGTATTTTACCTGATCAAAGTCCTGTTGGAAGGTTCCCTCTCCTGTTCTTTCTTTCTTTCTATTTCTTTTTCTCTCTCTCCATTCCCCCTGCCCCCACTTCCTTTTTTCGTCCTTTCTCTCCCCATCCTCCATATGTGCCTTGGTAATTAAAAAGAATTGAAAGTTCATGTATGATGTTTTTAAGGTTTTAACTTCACCACATTTATATTTCCTTTATGTTTTTCTTGAAAGGCGAAAAGGAAGGGGCCCAACCACACCATCCACCGTTCACGGGCACTCCTACCCTTTTCACCGTTATGTCACCGAGCACGATATCACTGAAGGACATCTTCAGCACTTTGAATCCATGTATGTACAACCAGCGCTGCTTACGTTTAGTGTCTGCTATTTTAGCAAGGTGCATTACCTGCAGCGTAACATGAGAATTGTTGCCACTGGACAGTTTGGGTAGTCAAGTCAAGTCAGGGACATTTGTATAGCGCTTAAACCACATCCTAGGAGTCTCATGGCGCTTGCAGCAGTCTCTGACAGAAGGCGACGCAATTAGTTTGCAAAGAGCCAAGTCTTTAGTCCTTTGCAAAAACAGCCGTGATCGGGGGAGTTACGAAGATGGAAAGGCATTTTCTTCCATGCGGCCGGGACCAGAAATGAAAACGCTCGACTGCCATTTCTGGAGGTTCGTATTCTTAAAGGTGTCAGTAGGAGTTCGTTTCTGGATCTAAGTTCTCTTTGTGGCTGACACCATCTGAGTTTTTTGGACCAATATTTCGGGCCTTTTTCGTACATCTGTCTGTGGACCAGGCATAATGTTTTAAAAAGGATGTGCCTTTTTACTGGCAACCAGTGTAGGCTTTTTAAACAGGCAGCAGAGGAAGTTTTTCGCTGGAGGTTAAGAACCAACCGGGCTGCGGTGTTCTGGAGAACCTGAAGCCTCCTCAGATGGTGTTCATTTATGGAAGCCAAAAGTGCGTTCCGGTAGTCCATCCTATTTATTTTTAGGCCCTGGACTAAGGGTTTTCGGGCCAGAACAGGAATCCACTTGAAGATTTTCCTCAGACTACGCATTAGTCCGAAGCAAGTACCAATGATGTTGTTTATTTGACTGTTCATAGACAATTTATTATCCATCAGGAAGCCCAAATTAAGGGTTGAATCCTTTGGTACTGGGCAGGTGCCCAGATTGATTGGCCACCAGTCATCTGTCCAATGTTCTGCCGCTTTGCCGAAAAGCATGATTTCTGACTTACTGCCATTTAGTTGAAGGTGATTGATGGTCATCCATTCCTCAACCTGTACCAGGCAGCTTTGAAAATGTTATTTGGTTTTGTTAGGGTCAGAATCTAGTGTAACTAAGATCTGCGTATCATCAGCATATGACAGAACATCAAAACCATGAGCTCTGATTATTTTGGCCAAAGGAGTCATATAGATATTAAAGAGCGTCAGGCTCAATATAGAGCCCTGGGGGATGCCCATTTTAACAGGTCTTTCATTTGCACTATTTTTTTCCAATTTGTACCGTTGTGGTATGGTTGGACAGGTAGCTAGAAAACCATTTTAGGGCGTTTCCTCTGACACCAATCTCCCACAGCCGATGAATTAGAATGCGGTGGGAGATGGTGTCAAATGCCGCCGACAAATCAAGAAGGACGAGGATGGCTGACTGGCGCTTATCCAGCGCCAGTCTGATGTTATCAACCACCTCGACCAATGTGGTTTCAGTGCTATGTTGTGCCCTAAATCCCAATTGTGAGGGATCCAAGAGTCCATGATTTTCAAGATGACTCACAAGCTGCTTGTTAACAATGGATTCAAGCATTTTCCCAAACTATGGAAGCCGGGAAATTGGCCGATAATTTAACAAGATGTTAGGGTCGGCCATGGGCTTTTTCAAGATGAGCCTGACTTTAGCAGCTTTCCATATTGCTGTGAAATCGGCATCCATGAAGGATTTATTAAAAAGGTTAGTAAGATGTTCCACCAGTACCGGCGCAAGTGTAGAAAAAAGTTTAGGGGAGATAAGATCGGTAGGTGTCCCTGACTTAATCTTTAGTCCAGCCGACATGGTCGCCTCGCAATCACATTTAGTGAATTCCTCCATGATGTGTGGGGGGTCTGATGGCGATATGCCCAAGGTATCTAGCTGAGTTAAGTTAGGATGGGAAGGAAATGAGAGGTGAATGGCGGTAATTTTATCTTCGCAAAATTGAGATAGTGCATTGGTCCATTCCAGAGAGGTTGGAATTTCTAATGCAGTGTTCGGAGTGGTAAATTCCTTCATTATTTGAAAAAGTTCCTTAGAGGAATTTTGGGCTCTGTCTATCCGCTCCGTGAGAAATGCTCTCTTTGTCAGTTTTATGTTAAGCATGTAGCTAGAATGCAGGTGTTTATATATTTTCCGAAATTTCTGATCTCTACTCTTCCGCCATTTCTTCTCTGCGGTTCAACATTTCAATTTTATGATTCTCAATTCCTCTGTGAACCAAGGCGCAGTTCTAATTTTGTGCTTAACTTTGCTCAAAGGAGCTATTTTATCCAGTGCTGTCTCTATGGCAAGATCCAGTTGTATTGCCGCAGTGCTAGCACTTAAAAAAGGAGTTTGAAAGGTTAGCTGAATTTTTTTTTTAAACAGTGGTAGGGTCATTTTTTTCAAAGATCTCTGTAATGTTGATCCATTTGCTGATGCTATTTTTATTTTGACCATCGGGAAAGAGAAATTTACTCTGTCCAGAGCAATGGAATAGGAGAAGCTACTGTCAGATCAGGAGAATTAGTAAAAAGAAGATCCAATGTGTGGCCGGCTTGGTGTGTAGGGCCTATGATCTTCTGATCAAGTCCCAGAGTGTTCATACTGGACATTAACTTTTCTGTGTCTAAATCAGATGGTATGTCTACATGATAGTTAAAATCCTCTACTAAAAGGTACTTGTCAGAGGCGAGGACATGTGGTGCAATAATTTCGAGCAAAATATTGGCAAAGTCGCCTTTGGTGCCAGGGGGACGATATATTAAGGCTCCTTTCCAAATGTTGTACGGTTTTCCCTCAATCTGAAATATGATGACTTCTAAACAGTTGGAGGCAAAGTTTTCTAAGCTAACCACGTTCATGTTTTTTTGGGCAGCAATCAGTAGTCCCCCCCTTTAGTTTCTTTCCTATCAAGTCGAGTTAATTTATATTCTGATGGAAAGGCAATGTATAAATCGGGGTGGCATGTTCATGTAGCCAGGTTTCAGTGATAAAACAAATATCGGGGGCTGCTGAGTCAATTAAGGACCAGATTTCCAATGCGTGTTTGGGGATTGAGCGAGCATTAAAATATATGACATTAAGTGTTTAAGCTAAATTATCTGTACTGGGGGGGTTAGAGCCAAGGAGGGGGGGAATCTCCGTCTGGTCAATAGGATGAGTGACCAGAGAGATTTGAGGACAGCGGGCTAATTCAGAGGCTAGGGTTCCAATAAGTTTGTTCCGGGAGTTGTTGAACTCTCTTAGTTGTTTACTGGGATATCTGAGGAAGGTCATGTTGCCTAAAATTTAGAACAGAGGTAGCAGATACGGTATCAGTCTATGAAGAGCCAGGAGTCAGGCGCGGACGGGTGCAGACGGGCTTGCCTTTGGCGCACCTGCGCATCCGCGCCCTGCTCCGCTTTAAATGGAGTTTGAGCAGGGGGAAGCTAGACCGCTAAGCTAGACTTCCGGTGATCCCACCGGAGGTGTACTGAAATGCCAGTAACAGACCCTCCGTTCAAGCGGCACAAGCCGTGATGGACCAGGGTCAGGTGGCAGGGAGCTTTAAGGGGTACTCCTGTATTTCACATGCTAACTGGCACTGTTGCTGAAAGCACAACTATCTTGGCTATACTTTTGTATTTCCTTGCCGTATTTCAACCAATAGGCACTACGACATCGGAGGTTGACAGACAGGAAGTGTATGTATTTGCTTCATGCGATAGTCATGATATGCGACACTTGTATTTCACATGCTAACTGGCATTACCTCTGTCCTATCAATCTATACAGTATTATATGACAATTGTTTTACAACGTGCCTTTGCCATGCACTGTGGCTCAGAGGTTCCTGAATGCAACATATGCAAACAAAATCCTGGGCATGGGAATTTGATGCTAATACACATTTGTTTGCAAAGCTGTTTGTGCACCCCTCTTGTATCTTTCGGATGCCCGCATTTGCCAGCATACGGTTTTGACACACTTTAGATTAGCCTGAGACTCATTGGGAGGCTTACGAGTAGCGGAGGTCTTAACATCTCTCTTCGTGTAATCTACCAAAGGAGGGTACGCTCGCATAACATTTTCAGATCGTATTTTATGTTGAATTACAATGAATTTGCTGTTACACAGTGCTATATAATGTTATATATTCTGTTACATGTATTTGGGAACAGGCTATGAATTGCTTAAATATCCTGACCCATTGCACATTATAAGATGGCCACCGCATTACTTCACACAATCTTGCTGAGTTCCAGTCTTGTGTTTATGTTCAAGGCAATTGAGTAGCTGAATGCTTTATCAGTTCGTTTTGAGCACATTTTCTTTGATGTGAGCAGTGCTTTGCAGCCGAAACATGTTGTCAGAAGAATAAACACCCTTGGAATCATTTCTGGCTTTCGTTCAAGTTATTGAGAGCGTACAGCATTTTGGACGTTTGAAAAAAAAATATATATGCATTAGAAAAGCAAACAAACCGATCCATGCGCTCCCAAGACAAGAAATCAATGAAGAAGTAATTGATGATAAGACAGTAATCAATCTGAGTACAGTAATTTTAACTACAGAGGATCAATCAGTGTTGAAACTTGGACTTAGCTACTGTGATGAGAATAACTTTGTTTATCCAAACAGTAGAATGGATCTATATCGATACATTAGGAAGTTGAAACTGTCCAAGATTCACATGAATCGAAATACTCAGACCACCTCTGGAGGAATAGTCCGTCCAAATGCACCTAATGACCCGAATGATTTAACTGTTAATGATGTATCTGTCTGTGGAGACTTGTTGGCATTATGGAATAATAATAGTCAAGAAGCAGTGATTATCAATGAAGCAATTGGAGATGCTGACATAGGGAAAGCCAATGTAGAGACACTGTAGAGAGAAGATCATACCCCATTCCGGTTACCTTCCAAATTTACGCCACAGGGAGCACGAGACAACCTGGATATCTTTGGGGGAAATGTAATTAAAGATCTTAAACAATTATATGGTAAGACTCTCCAAGGAAAAAGAAATTACAATCCAAGGAAATCAATGCTACATAAAACTGTGACAAAAATACAGAAAGAGGTTGGTATTCTGGTGAAACCCTCTGATAAGGGGGGAAACGTGGTTTTAAGGGGACGGAAACTATATAAAAAGGAAGCTTTAAGTCAATTAAATAATAGTGAATGCTATTCCCGAATCAGTATGGTGAACTACAAGAAAATGAAGGAACAATTCTACACAAGGTTGGAAGCTTGGAAACAGTAAGAACTACTCAGTTGGGATGAGTTTAAGTTCATTAAAAAAGAAAAACCTATTTTACCAGTATTCTATATGCTCCCAAAGGTGCATAAGAGTGACACTAGTCCACCAGGGTGACTGATTATTCCCTCTTGTGGCAGTTTATTTGAGAGTTCTTCAAAATATATAGACTACTTCCTGAATCCCATTGTGCGGACATTAACATCATTCATTGAAGACTCAACTGATTTCCTAAAGTGTATATTTGATGCGCGATGGGATAAGAACAACATGGTATTGGTAACATTAAATATTGCCACATTATATACGAGTATAAGACATAGAGATGGCCTTAAAGCAACTGAATATTTTTTAAATAGGAGGCCCATAAGATTTGCGAAACAGAACTTGATGATTTTGGAATTGATGGAGTGGTGTTTAACTAAGAACATATTTTTGTTCGGTGATGACTTGTTCCAGCAGGAGCAGGGGACGGCGATGGGCACCTGCTTCGCCCCCAGTTACGCCAATTTACATCTCAGCTGGTGGGAGGAGCAGGTGCTCAGGGGGCCCCCCTGGAACAGTGGTCGGAACATATCCTACTATGAGTCAGATTTATAGATGACGTCTTCCTGCTGTGGCAGGGCACGGAAGACGAGGTAGAACTATTCATAAATGATCTGAACCAGAATAATTTTAATTTGAAATGTGTGGGACATTCCAGTCAAGCTTCTATAGAGTTCCTGGATATTAGAATGACACCACATGAAGATAAGTTGGAAACTACTGTTTTTAGAAAGCCGACAGCTGGGAACACCATGCTGCACGCCCATAGCTCTCCCCCCGCACCACTAATAAGGAGTATACCTTTTGGGGAATTTTAGAGGGCTAAGAAGCGCATGCAGTAGTGTGGATGAGTACTCCAAAATTGAACAGGAAATGACTATCACATTTATCCAAAGGGGTTACTCAGCTAGTGTAATCAATGGGGCAGCGAAAAAAGCAAGAGGTCTAGAAAGACAAAAAGTGTTATTTGATCCATCGAAAACCCAGATGAAGAAAGCGAATAATGGGGTGGATGGTCAGAGATTTGTAACAACTTTTAACACTGAGCATAAGGATATCAGATCAATCCTAAACAGACACTGGTATTTGATAAATGATGATCCGATTCTGGCCCCAAAAATGAATAAACACCCGGACATAACCTTTAGAAAATCTAAATCATTGAAAGATCTGTTGGTAAGGAGCAAGTTTCAGTAAAGAAAGAAAGGGAGTACTACTTGGCCCCAACAAAAAATGGGTTTTAAAAAGTGTCTTAAGTGTAAGGCGTGTCAACATGGGTTGAGTCGCACGCATTTTAAGATATTTTTTAATAGAACAATTGCGGTAAAAGGCTATCTAACTTGTAAGTCTAGCTTTGTGGTGTATATGTTACAATGTCTGTGTATGAAAGTATATATAGGCAGTACCACTTTACCCGTACATCATAGAAGTCTATAGCACCGCAGAGCAATCATTAACAAGGACAGAACATACCCAGTGGCTAGGCACTTTGAAACATTTCATGAAAGTAATCCCTCTAGCTTGCAGTATAGCTGTATAGCAGAAATCCCCCGAAAAAAGAGAGGGGGGGGGGTAGGGAAAAGGAACTTAGGAGACTCGAAAACTATTTTATTTTGGAATTTAATAGAAAAGAGCCCTGTGGATTAAATATTGATGAAGATTTGTATACGTGCCTAACCTAGAGGAAAGATGATATTGGAATTTATGTAAAAAATGCTGCACAAGATGAATAAGAATTTGTTTTATAATGTTATTATAGAAAGTTGGCATGGGATGGAGTAAATACGTTATGAAGCTAAGATGAAGGTTTAAAAGTGATGAAACGAAACAGTACATTATGAAAATGCAAATTCATCTTTTTATACTTGGATTTTTAAGAATGAGGGGTACTTATATCTATTTATATTTGTTTATTCCTCGATGATGATATATTTATTGAAATTTTGTTAAGGGAGAGAGAAAAAATATGAAGCCTTTCACTCTAAATCCCCCCCTTTACTTTTTCTCTTCTCTTTTTTTAGTATATGATTATATTCTGGGTTTGTTTTTTAACAGGAATAATATACTTTTACCCCTTCCATGCTCATGACAAGGTCAGCTCGTCATGAGGCACAGTGGAGCTGTGCTTATGAAGAGCTGACCTTGTCATGAACAATGGGGTTCGATGAAGCTCAGCACAGGAGGGGAAAACCCTTAGCAGCCAAGGTGTTAATGCACAAGTATTTCAAGATATAAGAGAAAAGTTTGAATATGAGATCGAGTACTGTGAAAAAATAAGCACTTGCACTTTCTGAGAGTTGTTGAAGCAAACAAAAAAAAGGCAATTTGAGATACTTTGCACTGAATAAGCACTTGCACTTTTGTACAGTTGAGAACAGTGAGAATTATTGGCATATTTAGTACTAGCCATGAATAAACATAAGGAAAGGAGCTGCTAGGAAAGCACTAGCACTTTATGAATTTGAGTACTGTATGTTTGAGGTAAGGGAGGTGAAGAAAGCACTTGCACTTTGTCTAATTGTGAACCAGCAATAATGAGGCACTGGCCCTTCCTTTAACTAGAATGGATTTTTTTATTTTTTTTTTATTTGATAAATAAATGATCCAGGACGAGGCTGGGATTTAAGGAAATGTGATAAAATGCAGAGATTTCATTTTCTTGCAATAATTAATTCCAATGGCCACAATTGTGATGAATATTTCCATCTACATAAGTACTTTAAAAACATTGTAAAGTGTTTAAATGCCACTACATGTTTCAATTTGTACTGTTATCTTTCTTTGAACAAAATGTTCTAAGATGGCCACCATGTATTGCACAGCACTTTGTTTACACGTAGTCTGTCACTCATGTCTACTTCTTAACTCATGTCTACTTCTTGACCGTCCTGACGCTCTCAGAAGCGGTCGCTCCCTGCTCCTGTGGTATCATTAATATATTTGCTGCTTTGCCTGCAATACTGTATTTACAACCTATTACTTGCCTTGTCATTGGATTGCGCCGCATTCATTGAAGCCACAAGCCTGTGCATATTATTTCATTTAAAGCGCTCTGCTGAGTGAAGCCACAAGCCTGTGCATATTATTTCATTTAAAGCGCTCTGCCGAGTGAAGCCACAAGCCTGTGCATAGTATTTCATTTAAAGCGCTCTGCCGAGTGAAGCCACAAGCCTGTGCATAGTATTTCATTTAAAGCGCTCTGCCAAGTGAAGCCACAAGCCTGTGCATATTATTTCATTTAAAGCGCTCTGCCGAGTGAAGCCACAAGCCTGTGCATATTATTGCATTTAAAGCGCTCTGCCGAGTGAAGCCACAAGTCTGTGCATATTATTGCATTTAAAGCGCTCTGCCGAGTGAAGCCACAAGCCTGTGCATATTATTGCATTTAAAGCGCTCTGCCGAGTGAAGCCATAAGCGTGGGTATATTAACCCATTCATAGCGCTCTGCCGATTTCTGCATTTTCCTTGGCTCAGACGCGCATGCCCAGCTGTTGTGTGCGCCAGCTGCTACTTAACATAGCGCCTGTGTAATCATCACATTGCCGAGTGCTCCTCTTTAATTTTAAAAAGCATTGGAACCACCATTCAATCGGTGTGCCCCTTCCTGTTGCTAATTGGACTCGGATTCCATTTTGTTTGTTGTTTGTGCCTCAGAGCCCGTCCTCTCCGCCTGATCCCGCCTCCCTGCTGACCCTCCCTCCCACGAACTACATAGCCTTACCCCCACCCCCAGTAGCGCCGTGACCGTCCTGACGCTCTCAGAAGCGGTCGCTCCCTGCTCCCTGCTCCTGTGGCATCGTTAATATACTTGCTGCTTTGCCTGCAATACTGTATTTACAACCTATAACTGGCCTTGTCATTGGATTGCGCCGCATTCATTGAAGCCACAAGCCTGTGCATATTATTTCATTTAAAGCGCTCTGCCGAGTGAAGCCACAAGCCTGTGCATATTATTTCATTTAAAGCGCTCTGCCGAGTGAAGCCACAAGCCTGTGCATAGTATTTCATTTAAAGCGCTCTGCCGAGTGAAGCCACAAGCCTGTGCATAGTATTTCATTTAAAGCGCTCTGCCGAGTGAAGCCACAAGCCTGTGCATATTATTTCATTTAAAGCGCTCTGCCGAGTGAAGCCACAAGCCTGTGCATATTATTGCATTTAAAGCGCTCTGCCGAGTGAAGCCACAAGCCTGTGCATATTATTGCATTTAAAGCGCTCTGCCGAGTGAAGCCACAAACCTGTGCATATTATTGCATTTAAAGCGCTCTGCCGAGTGAAGCCATAAGCGTGGGTATATTAACCCATTCATAGCGCTCTGCCGATTTCTGCATTTTCCTTGGCTCAGCCGCGCATGCCCAGCTGTTGTGTGCGCCAGCTGCTACTTAACATAGCGCCTGTGTAATCATCACATTGCAGAGTGCTCCTCTTTAATTTTAAAAAGCATTGGAACCACCATTCACTCGGTGTGCCCCTTCCTGTTGCTAATTGGACTCGGATTCCATTTTGTTTGTTGTTTGTGCCTCAGAGCCCGTCCTCTCCGCCCGATCCCACCTCCCTGCTGACCCTCCCTCGCCCCTCCCCCCACCAACCATTTATGACAGATGCTTTTTCGCGCAGCGTTCACGCGCAGCGGCCGTGCCCCATTCGCGCCGAAGGTGCGCCAAAGGTAAGCCCGTCTACGCCCGTCCGCGCCTGGACCGCGCCCAGTGCCAGACCCCCTGGCCCCCGTACCACCCTCCCCACCCGAGTTACATACAACGCCCCCACCCTCCTAGCCCTTAACCCCGGCCGACTCCCCAACTGCATCCAAGCCGCTCCTGGACGCACCCATGGACCCTTCGCATGCAACTTCTGCAAGTACGACGTCACCAAGACCAACTCATCATCCACTAACACAAAACAGAGATCTGACACCAACCACCTAAAATGCATCTTGCTCAACACCCGCTCGGTTCACAAACACGCCATCGACCTTTGGAATCTACTAGACACCATCTCTCCGGACGTCGCCTTCCTTACAGAAACATGGATGAACGCCTCCTCAGCCCCCGACATCGCCATTGCCATCCCGGAAGGCTACAAGATCATCCGAAAAGACCGCAACAAACAAACAGGAGGAGGCATCGCCATCGTCCATAAGAACACCATCCGCGTCTCAACAAGCTCAGAGGACAACCTCTCGTCTGCCGAACACCTCCACTTCCAGATCCACACCGACCCAAAGACCACACTCAGAGGCACCCTCCTCTACAGACCACCAGGACCCCGTGCACAATTCAGTGAAGACATCACTGACTTCATCACCCCACACGCCCTCCCCTCCGAAGACTACATTCTTCTGGGAGACCTCAATTTTCACCTGGAAAAGAGCTACGACAGAAACACCACCACTCTTCTGGACAATCTCGCCAACCTCGGACTCAAACAACTTGTCAACACCCCCACTCACTCCTCAGGTCACACACTTGACCCTGTCTTCACCTCCAGCAAACACATTTCCTTCAGTCACACCACAGCTCTCCATTGGACGGACCACTACTGCGCGCACTTTATCTACAAAAAGACGACAATGCACAACCATTCTCAACCTACTCTACGAAGAAACTGGAACAAAATCACCATCGACCAGATCTCCTCATCGCTTCTTCAAAACCCCCCGGCCAACTCTTCGAACCCCAACCAAGCAGCCACTAATCTCACTCAATGGCTAACCAACAGCGCCGACAACCTAGCACCTCTTAAAAAACATCATATCAAACTAGGCAGCAAAAACGCCCCCTGGTTTAACGATGATCTCAAGAAATCCAAGAAACTCTGTCGCTCCCTTGAGAAGGCCTGGAAAAAAGACCCAAACACCTGCACCAGGGACGCATTCAAAAACGCCACCCGCATACACCACCAACTAATCCGGACTGCAAAGAAAGCCGCATTCAAAGACCGACTAGACAACAACGCCCACAACAGCAAGGAATTATTCAACATCATCAAAGAGTTTACCAACCCCACTGCCAACTCCAACGACATCACGCCTCCCAAACCCTTTGCGGCTCCCTTGCTTCGTTCTTCCACGACAAAATCGCAGACATCCACAACAGCTTCGACAACCAACCCGGAGACCAACTTACCCAACCTACCCCCGAACCCAAACCTCCCTTGAACATCCTTAATGACTGGAACCCAATCTCCACTGAGGACACCATCCGCCTAATGAACTCCATCCACTCAGGATCCCCCACAGACCCATGCCCTCACCACATCTTCAACAAAGCAGACTCCATCATAGCACCACACCTCCGAGACGTCATTTATTTATTTTATTTATTTATTTGCGGGTTTATATAGCGCTATGAATAAACTCCCGAAGGGGTATCTCCGCGCTAAAGACAACCGGTATGAAACTGATGGTGGAAGCAAATGCAAATAAAAATACAGTGAAACTCCTATGAACCAGCAAGTGATGATTAGAATAAACTAAACAGAAAAGTTTTCAAAAATTTCCTGAATTGGAGGTGGTTATGACATTGTCTTAATGGAAACGGGAGTGAATTCCAAAGACTAGGGCCTACTACGGACAGAGCCCTGCTACCTAGCCTAGATTTAGTAATTTTAGGGACACTTAGTAACAACTGGTTACTGGATCTGAGGGCCCGGGAGGGGACATAGGGAACAAATTTTCTGGCAAGGTATTCTGGTCCCAATTGATTGAGGCCCTTGTGAATGATGCAGCAGGTCTTAAATTTCACTCGTAGGCGTATTGGTAACCAGTGGAGTTTGTGGAGTAGTGGTTTTGAGGGGGTCCTGGAGGGTGCATTTAGCACCAGCCTGGCTGCTGTATTTTGCACCACCTGTAGACGATCCAAAACCTCCTCATTTGCACCTGCCAGAAGACCGTTGCAATAATCCAGACAGCTTATGATCAGCGCCTGAACTAAAGTTTTCCTGTAGGTGTCAGCGAGAAAAGGAAAGATTCTGCGGAGGAGACCAATTACATGGAAGCAGGATCCTACAGTGATGTTAACATTTTGCTTCATGGTCAGCTCCGGCTCCAATCTGACTCCTAAGTTCTTGATTATTGCTTTGGGTTCAGGAACTGGGCCCAAATCGGGAGGCCACCAGTCGGGAGACCATTGGACCCTGGCTTCTCCGAAGAGCATCACCTCTGTCTTTCCAACATTGCATTGGAGAAAGTTGGACGACATCCACCTTGCAACTGCCTTCATCCCATCGGAAAATGATTGAATAGTTTCCGGGGTAAGTTGTTTAAAGGGGAAGAGCAGCTGCGTATCGTCCGCGTAGGACACTGGGTGGAATCCAAAGGCTCTGGTAACATCTGCGAAGGGAGCCACATAGATATTAAATAAAGTCGGGCTCAAACAGGAACCCTGCGGGACTCCCTTGGTAATGTTAACCTCTTCCGACCTGAACTCACCCATGGTGACAGATTGGGTGCGGTGGGAGAGGAAGCTCTTAATCCAATCCAGGGCCCTACCACCGATTCCACTCACAGACAGTCGTTCGATCAGGATGGTATGAGAAATCGTATCGAACGCTGCCGATAAATCTAGTAGCACCAGGATAACAGAGTAACTCCTGTCCTGGTACAGCCGCAGATCGTCCGTTATCGACAGCAAGGCCGTTTCAGTACTGAATTTTGGCCTGAAACCTGACTGTGATGGATCGAGGCTACCAGATTGTTCTAGGTAGGTGGACAGATGTTTGTTGGTGTGCTTTTCAATAATCTTCCCTAGAAATGGCAAAAGGGAGATGGGCCTCAGGTTAGACATGTTGGTCCAGGGAATAGATGTATTCTTCCTAATAGGTCTAACTAGGGCTTTTTTCCAGCACTGTGGGACAACTCCAGATGTAAGTGAGAGATTCACTAGACTCTGAACATCATGGCCTAGTGTATTCCCTAGCGGCCCCATAAGTCTGGCAGGGAGCAAGTCCGCAGGGCTGCCACTTTTAATATCGGTGAACAGTTTCTGGACCTCAATTAACGATATTTCAGGAAATTCGTCAAAGGAGTAGATATTGGTGGGTGCTGTCTGTCTTAGAGTGTAGTTATCCTGGCTACTTATGACAGAGCTAAGTGCCTCTATTTTATTATAAATGGCATCTATTTTTTCAGAGAAAAAACAGGAGATGCTATCACAGAGGTGTTGTGAGGCCATGTCTGCGCTTTCACAAGCTATGGGTTTCAGGAAAGTGTTGACAATCTGATATAGCACTTTAGAGTCATTGCCAGCTGCTTCCAACTGAGCAGTAACATGGTTTTTCCGTGCTGATCTTATGGCTTTATGATAGATGTTCAGGTTCTTTTTGTAATTGATTTTATCTTCTTCTAAGGAGGATTTCCTCCATGTTTTTTCCGATTTTATGGTCAGACGTTTAAGGTTACGTAGTTCCTCTGAATACCAGATCTCTTGTTTCCTGGCAAGGCTATTTTTAAAAGTCTTTATCGGAGCAATTTGTTGCTCTGCGGCACTATCTGCACCTTCCCAATTTGAAAGGGCGATGTTAAAGTCATCTGTGCAAACAGTAGAGGGAGGGAGATATTTCTGTGCAAAAGTAATGTTATTTATTTTGTGCCACTGTCTACGTTTGGACGGAATATGCATGTGAGAGTTAGGTGGGGGGTCAGTCATCGGCATAGAAAACTCAAGTAAAAAATGGTCCATCCAAGGATATTGTTTAGGTACACTGCATTTGATACCAGGGAAGTTAGATATTATTAAATCCAAGGTATGTCCTGCTTGGTGGGTAGGTCCACTATTGCATAGGTTTAATCCTAAGAAGGAGATATCGGTTAGGAAGGACTGTGCGTCACTATTAGTCTCTTCCTCACTATGAATATTAACATCTCCAAGCAGTAGGAATTCTTTATCTTGGCATACATGAGGTGCCAATGCTTCCACTAGCTGTTTAGACATGTTTTTTAGTGGACCTGGCGGGGGATAAACTAATGTTCCTTTCTTGCTATGTTTAGAGGATGAGCCAATCCTAAAAATCAACATTTCAAAAGTCGGATTACAGCACTGATCAATGATTGAAACTGAAATCTCAGTTTTAAAAACAATTGCTATTCCCCCCCCAATTTTTTTAGGTCGATCTAATCTGACAATCTTATAACCCTCCGGTATTCCAAGGGTGATGGCGGGGGTGGAGTGGGGTTTAAGCCAGGTCTCAGTTAAAAAGCAAACATCTGCTTTATATGTGGAAATAAGGTCCCAAACCTCGAAAGAGTGTTTGACTAAAGATCTAACATTACACAACAAAAACTTTCCTCCCTGCTTCAGTACTGTAAAGTTTTTACTGGGACATTGTTGGGGGGAATGCATAATCGTCTGAAATTGTGTACGACAAGTTATACAAGAAAAAGGTCCTTCAGGGAGACAGTGAGGTGGAAGCTTACAGACCGGGGTTAACAATGTAGGACGTAAGCATCGTAAGGCCTGGGAGGAGTAGGAAAGCCTACATACCTTAGCCGTCTCAGATGGAAGTGCCATGGCCCCTGGTCCCGTCCTGTCGCGGACGGGCGCAGACGGGCTTCTCTCTGGCACGTCTCAGGCGCTTCGCTGCGCGCGACTGCTGCGCGTTAGCTGTGACGAGGGGGCTATATACCCTCAAGGTGCAGCAACTAGAGCGCTGACCGCTCTGACAATGCGGAAGTGACCTGGCTCTGCCTGACCCGCCCTCCGCTCAACGGCACTGGTTGCCGAGTCGGACCGGGGCGGGCAGGACGGCAAATCGAGCCCAGGCTATTCACAAGTGATTTTTACTGTTTGAACACATTAGCGTGTAGCGTTTGAAAATGCCTGATTAAACTTTTAAAATACAGCGCTTCAGTAAAATTTGTGGATAAAATCTGATTCTCAATCTCAATACTGTATTACATCACAGTTGTAAATGACATTAGCTACACAAGTCAGAACTCGATACCTGGGCGTCAGCGGGTCGGGGAGACACTCTCACCGTCCTCCCTACCGCAGTTCACCGCCTGTTCCTCGCTGCCTATATACCCTCAAGGTGCAGCAACTAGAGCGCTGACCGCTCTGACAATGCGGAAGTGACCTGGCTCTGCCTGACCCGCCCTCCGCTCAACGGCACTGGTTGCCGAGTCGGACCGGGCGGGCAGGACGGCAAATCGAGCCCAGGCTATTCACAAGTGGTTTTTACTGTTTGAACACATTAGCGTGTAGCGTTTGAAAATGCCTGATTAAACTTTTAAAATACGGCGCTTCAGTAAAATTTGTGGATAAAATCTGATTCTCAATCTCAATACTGTATTACATCACAGTTGTAAATGACATTAGCTACACAAGTCACAACTCGATACCTGTGCATCAGCGGGTCGGGGAGACACTCTCACCGTCCTCCCTACCGCAGTTCACCGCCTGTTCCTCGCTGCCTATATACCCTCAAGGTGCAGCAACTAGAGCGCTGACCGCTCTGACAATGCGGAAGTGACCTGGCTCTGCCTGACCCGCCCTCCGCTCAACGGCACTGGTTGCCGAGTCGGACCGGGGCGGGCAGGACGGCAAATCGAGCCCAGGCTATTCACAAGTGGTTTTTACTGTTTGAACACATTAGCGTGTAGCGTTTGAAAATGCCTGGTTAAACTTTTAAAATACGGCGCTTCAGTAAAATGTGTGGATAAAATCTGATTCTCAATCTCAATACTGTATTACATCACAGTTGTAAATGACATTAGCTACACAAGTCAGAACTCGATACCTGGGCGTCAGCGGGTCGGGGAGACACTCTCACCGTCCTCCCTACCGCAGTTCACCGCCTGTTCCTCGCTGCCTATATACCCTCAAGGTGCAGCAACTAGAGCACTGACCGCTCTGACAATGTGGAAGTGACCTGGCTCTGCCTGACCCGCCCTCCGCTCAACGGCACTGGTTGCCGAGTCGGACCGGGGCGGGCAGGACGGCAAATCGAGCCCAGGCTATTCACAAGTGATTTTTACTGTTTGAACACATTAGCGTGTAGCGTTTGAAAATGCCTGATTAAACTTTTAAAATACGGCGCTTCAGTAAAATTTGTGGATAAAATCTGATTCTCAATCTCAATACTGTATTACATCACAGTTGTAAATGACATTAGCTACACAAGTCAGAACTCGATACCTGGGCATCAGCGGGTCGGCGAGACACTCTCACCGTCCTCCCTACCGCAGTTCACCGCCTGTTCCTCGCTGCCTATATACCCTCAAGGTGCAGCAACTAGAGCGCTGACCGCATCAACTGCTCCCTCAACTCTGCCATCTTCCCGGAAAGCTGGAAACACGCCGAACTCAGCGCCCTTCTGAAAAAACCCACAGCTGACCCCACCGAACTCAAAAACTACCGCCCCATCTCGCTCCTACCATTCCCGGCCAAAGTCATCGAGAAAGCTGTCAACAACCAGCTCTCCGCCTTCCTTGAAACGAACAGATCCCTCGACTCTTCACAGTCCGGCTTCCGAGCCAAACACAGCACTGAGACCGCACTCATCGCAGCAACAGACAACATTCGAACTCTACTGGACAATGGAGACACAGTCGCCCTCATCCTCCTCGACCTCTCCGCTGCCTTCGACACTGTCTGTCATAGCACCCTGTTACAACGCCTCAGAAACATCAGAATCCAAGGAAAATCACTCGACTGGATCACCTCGCTCCTTACCGGAAGAACTCAGAGAGTCCGCCTCCCACCGTTCAAGTCAGAGGCCACTGAAGTCATTTGCGGCGTGCCACAAGGATCTTCACTCAGCCCCACCCTCTTCAACGTATATATGAGCCCCCTCGCGACCATCGCACGCCAACACAACCTCAACATCATCTCCTACGCCGATGACACTCAACTGATCCTCTCACTCACCAAAGACCCTCTCACCGCCAAAACCAACCTACATGAAGGAATGAAAGAAGTCGCCGAGTGGATTAAGCACAGCCGTCTGAAACTGAATTCAGACAAAACAGAAGTCCTTATCCTAGGTACCTCTCCCTCCGCCTGGGACGACTCCTGGTGGCCAGAGGCCCTAGGAAAAGCACCCATCCCGACGGACCACGCACGGAACCTGGGTGTCATCCTGGACTCCTCACTCTCGATGACCAGACAAGTCAACGCCGTTTCATCATCCTGCTTTAACATTCTCCGCATGCTCAAAAAAACATTTCGCTGGATCCCCACCGAAACTAGAAAAACGGTCACCCATGCTCTGGTTACAAGCCGCCTGGACTACGGAAACACCCTATACGCCGGTACCACCGCCAAACTTCAGAAAAAACTCCAACGCATCCAGAACGCATCAGCCAGACTCATACTAGACATCCCGCGTAAAGACCACATTTCTGGCCACCTGAAAAACCTCCACTGGCTTCCCGTCAATAAGAGGATAACATTCCGCCTCCTAACCCACGCACACAAAGCACTTTACGAACTTGGACCCGAATGCCTCAACACACGACTTTCCTTCTACACCCCCCCCCCCCCGCCAGCTACGCTCTTCCAACCTAGCCCTTGCCGCTGTCCCTCGCATCAACAAAACCACCATGGGAGGAAGATCCTTCTCCTACCTGGCGGCTAAAACCTGGAACTCACTTCCCATTCACCTTCGCCTCACTCAGAACCACCTAGCATTCAGAAAGCAACTTAAAACCTGGATATTCGACATGTAATTTCCCCTCCCACCCTCAAGCGCCTTGAGACCCTCTGGGTATGTAGTGCGCTATATAAATTATTTGACTTGACTTGACTTGAATTAATGCCTATTTTAATCGAAACAGATGACTCATCTGCATCGTGAACAAGGCAGCGAGAAGCTGTTGAAACGCGTTGATGTATCATCACTTCAATAAATAATTGAGTGACTAAATCTTTTGAGTGCCCGCTGATTTCAGAAAAAAAACGCGGCAATCGTATTTTCGGATATATATATATAAATATATATATATATATATATATATATATATATATATATTTATATATATATATTGAATTCCAAAAAGGTGCTCCGTAGGTTGCTAGAGGCCCCTGGGGAGGTGGTGTGTACTCCGGTCGAGCACGCCGGAAATCCAATTCAGGTCAGAAGTACTACATAAACACGCTCTCAGTAGCAGCCAAAAATACGCCAAACAAGAACAGTCCAAGGGTGTTTATTCACCTGCTACATGTTTCGGCTTCTCACAAGCCTTGATCACGCAAATGACAGAAGTGTGCAAAACGTTTAAATGTAGTAAAATAAAAGTGATAGAAATGGGACTGCGGGGAAATGGGGGCAGACATCTTATGCAAATCATACACGTTAAAACATGTCAAGACCTGAAAACCGATGAACGGAAAACATGACAAATGATATGTATACATCAAGGTTCAAATTGATATTAAATTCATATCAAGATCTCGAGATACATAAAAAGATGCAAATGTTCTCGAAAGCACCAAATGTCCTCAGCAAAGTTTCACATGACATAAGAAAATACAATATATCATGGTAAATGTTAGCATGTGCAATTCCATGAGCAGAGGCATGAGATTAAGGCGCCCGGGGGTGTAAGGCAATCAAAGTCTGTAAATGCGCCGAATCACCCGGGAGAGATGGAAAGTTGTTTGTGCTGTCTCTGTCAATAAAGGAACAGCACCAAGTAAACGCTGACAACAAAAACAAGCCCAATGGGAAAGTAAAAGGGGCATGACGTGAGCATGCAGATAACTAGACAAATGTCACAGAAAAGTACAGGAGGCAAAGACGTGATAAAACGCAAGCCAGATCAAATGCCCAGTACTAGAGGCAGAGTCAAAGATGAAATACTTGCAAAGTAGTGCAGCGTCCCAGGTGAACAAGAGGGTGGAGAAGTAACTTTTTATTTAACTCTGGGAGCAGCGCACAAGCGCAAAACATTGAACTTCATGTACCAGCAGGCTATGGGGAGATGCTTAGAATTAGGCGTGTATGCAGTACTGAATCTCACTGCAGGGAGGCACAAACAACAAGCAAGCTAAGGTTTCTAGCCAGGGGCTATAAGGAACATCCTATTGATTCAGCAATCAACAAAGCTAATGCCCTTTCCCGCACAGAGGCATTGACCCATAGAAAACATCAGAAACCTAGTGCAACTAATAGTGAGCAGCCAGTCAGACTCATCTGGGCATACAATAGTCAGCATGGAGCACTCAGGAAAATTGTCAATCAGAACTGGAATTTGATTAAACTGGATCCAGTTATAGGAGATCACATGTCCAACAAGCCAGCAATCACTTACAGGAAAGCATTTGCAATGCAAAATGCCTTGGTTAAATCCAGCCCTGAAGTGATTCCCCCTAAGAACTGGTTGGCTGCAAGCCGCGGATTCAGAAAGTGTTCTAGCTGCAAGGCCTGTACGCAGGGACTCAATAAGACCGAGTTTCTAACAGCCTTTTCTACAGTGCCACGTAAAATCACCAAGCAGCTGACATGTAAATCAGAATATGTGGTGTATGTGCTGGAGTGCCCGTGTGGCCTGCAATACATTGGTAGTACCAAGCTGCAGGTTCACAAGAGGGTGCTCCAGCACATCCGTGCTATCAACACCAGCGACGCCACATATCCAGTGGCGAGGCATTTCAAGGAGTTCCATAATAACAACAGTGGGCTCCTGAGATACTATGCCATTGACGCCATTGGCCCACTCAGAAGGGGAGGGAATAGAGAAGGGATCTTGAGGGCTCTCGAGACCAGGTACATCCTGGAGATGGACAGTAAAAGCCCCAATGGGCTTAATTCCACTGAGGAGTTTTATACATGTCTATAGCTCCACATATTCCCATCGCCCTCACCATTACTGTCATGATCCATGCTGCTCACTGTTTTTATCATATCTATGTTCCGTTGCATACACCTTAAAACTGCTATTCACTATATCCACTCCTCTGTAGCTAAGTTGACTGTAGTATAGATCATTGGATTTAGCAATATATGAACAGCATTGCTTTTTAACCTTCACTTGTTTATTATGGTGCTAGCATTTCAACGTCTTAGGTTAATATTGATTTAACACCTTTGGCAGGGTATGAGTGTTTTTTGACGAGGGTACATCTTTTCTTTAGGCCCTACATGTCTATCCGGCACAACATTACCAGTTTAAACCCCTATGGTAATTAGTGATAAACGTATGTATAATACTCGTTGTATATAGATGTATATATATGAATTAATGTGTATATATTTTAATTAGAAGCTTTTTGGGGCAAATTTGCATTTATGCAGTGATTATGAGAGCCAAACAGTGTACACACAGGCTAACGCCCCGTTGCACTATTTGTAAATATATGAATTATATCTCATTAGAATTATTTGGTTAACTACTAGATGCACAGCAGTGCAAAATAGTTGTCCGGTCTATTCTCAAAGCTTCTGTTAGGATGATGCTGGATATTGAAAATGTATTTACACAGGAATAATGAAAGCACTTGCACTTTACTTCCATACCTTGCTCCGTGGTTTTGCACATGTATTTGAAACAATGTTTACAAATGTGTTTTCAATTTGACTGTTTAAGTAACGACCAATCAGTTAAGACGCTGAGGCTGCACCGGCACTTTAAATTCACGCAACTTTTTTCGTTGCGCCATGTGACCAAGCCCTCTGTGTAGGGCGAAACGTTATCCTGGCGTGGTGTGCGAAGAAATAAAAAACTCACCTGCACTCTGGGTCTTCCGTGTCCTTGTTGGTGTTAGCTGATCATCTATAGCTGGCGCAGCGGCGGGGCACAAGTGGCGATATATATATATATATATATATTGAATTCCAAAAAGGTGCTCCGTAGGTTGCTAGAGGCCCCTGGGGAGGTGGTGTGTACTCCGGTCGAGCACGCCGGAAATCCAATTCAGGTCAGAAGTACTACATAAACACGCTCTCAGTAGCAGCCAAAAATACGCCAAACAAGAACAGTCCAAGGGTGTTTATTCACCTGCTACATGTTTCGGCTTCTCACAAGCCTTGATCACGCAAATGACAGAAGTGTGCAAAACGTTTAAATGTAGTAAAATAAAAGTGATAGAAATGGGACTGCGGGGAAATGGGGGCAGACATCTTATGCAAATCATACACGTTAAAACATGTCAAGACCTGAAAACCGATGAACGGAAAACATGACAAATGATATGTATACATCAAGGTTCAAATTGATATTAAATTCATATCAAGATCTCGAGATACATAAAAAGATGCAAATGTTCTCGAAAGCACCAAATGTCCTCAGCAAAGTTTCACATGACATAAGAAAATACAATATATCATGGTAAATGTTAGCATGTGCAATTCCATGAGCAGAGGCATGAGATTAAGGCGCCCGGGGGTGTAAGGCAATCAAAGTCTGTAAATGCGCCGAATCACCCGGGAGAGATGGAAAGTTGTTTGTGCTGTCTCTGTCAATAAAGGAACAGCACCAAGTAAACGCTGACAACAAAAACATGCCCAATGGGAAAGTAAAAGGGGCATGACGTGAGCATGCAGATAACTAGACAAATGTCACAGAAAAGTACAGGAGGCAAAGACGTGATAAAACGCAAGCCAGATCAAATGCCCAGTACTAGAGGCAGAGTCAAAGATGAAATACTTGCAAAGTAGTGCAGCGTCCCAGGTGAACAAGAGGGTGGAGAAGTAACTTTTTATTTAACTCTGGGAGCAGCGCACAAGCGCAAAACATTGAACTTCATGTACCAGCAGGCTCAGAGGAGCAAACGCCCACTGGGGCAGGTGCAATTGATGAAAATTACTCTTGCTCCACACGGAGTTTCACTAGCCTCTGAAGAAATGCTCAGGAGAGCATGAAACTCGTCAGGCTGCAGTAATTTAAACTGGACTTTGTTTTTCTCTGTCTACGATGTCATCTGCCCATTAAAACGAAATTTACACCTACCTGCTTGTGGGCTTTTCAAGTGAGGGACAACTTGTGTGTTTGATGTTTTACCGGCCGGTCCTGGTCGGGGAAGAGCCCTGCCACAGAACGTGTGGTTCTTGCTGGAGCCAGATGGCACACAGCGCGAGGTGAGCAGATGGGGCGTTGTGCAGATGAACACTGACATCGTTAACATGAAGGAAATAATTTCCGGGCCCACTGGGGTTCAATTGAAGTAACTTTTTATTTAACTCTGGGAGCAGCGCACAAGCGCAAAACATTGAACTTCATGTACCAGCAGGCTCAGAGGAGCCAACGCCCACTGGGGCAGGTGCAATTGATTAAAATGACTCTTGCTCCACACGGAGTTTCACTAGCCTCTGAAGAAATGCTCAGGAGAGCATGAAACGCGTCAGGCTGCAGTCATTTAAACTGGACTTTGTTTTTCTCTGTCTACGATGTCATCTGCCCATTAAAACGAAATTTACACCTACCTGCTTGTTGGCCTTTCAAGTGAGGGACAACTTGTGTGTTTGATATAAATATATATATATATATATATATATATAGATATATATATATATATATATATATATATATATATATATATATATATATATATATATATATATATCTATATATATATATATATATATATATATATATATATATATATATATATCCAGTCTTGCCAAACTCATCCCATACGAAGAAGGCGCTGACACCATGAATCTCAATCCAAACTCGATTTATTTACTCACTGTCTGCTTAGACGCGTTTCGGCGTTGCCGCCTTGTTCATATATATTGAATTCCAAAAAGGTGCTCCGTGGGTTGCTAGAGGCCCCGGGGGAGGTGGCGTGTACTCCGGTCGAGCACACCGGAAATCCAATTCAGGTCAGAAGTACTACATAAACACGCTCTCAGTAGCAGCCAAAAATATGCCAAACAAGAACAGTCCAAGGGTGTTTATTCACCTGCTACATGTTTCGGCTTCTCACAAGCCTTGATTACGCAAGTGACAGAAGTGTGCAAAACGTTTAAATGTAGTAAAATAAAAGTGATAGAAATGGGACTGCGGGGAAATGGGGGCAGACATCTTATGCAAATCATACACGTTAAAACATGTCAAGACCTGAAAATCGATGAACGGAAAACATGACAAATGATATGTATACATCAACGTTCAAATTGATATTAAATTCATATCAAGATCTCGAGATACATAAAAAGATGCAAATGTTCTCGAAAGCACCAAATGTCCTCAGCAAAGTTTCACATGACATAAGAAAATACAATATATCATGGTAAATGTTAGCATGTGCAATTCCATGAGCAGAGGCATGAGATTAAGGCGCCGGGGGTGTAAGGCAATCAAAGTCTGTAAATGCGCGGAATCACCCGGGAGAGATGGAAAGTTGTTTGTGCTGTCTCTGTCATTAAAGGAACAGCACCAAGTAAACGCTGACAACAAAAACATGCCCAATGGGAAAGTAAAAGGGGCATGACGTGAGCATGCAGATAACTAGACAAATGTCACAGAAAAGTACAGGAGGCAAAGACGTGATCAAACGCAAGCCAGATCAAATGCCCAGTACTAGAGGCAGAGTCAAAGATGAAATACTTGCAAAGTAGTGCAGCGTCCCAGGTGAACAAGAGGCTGGAGATCAGGTCTGCGCGTCATGCCCGGTGCCCGCATTATAGTCCGAGATGTGTTCAGTGATGCCCAAGTGGGCGTGCTCTTTGAAGTGTGAGCAGGAACATGGTGGTTAGCACGCCCTGTGTAAAGTGTTGTGATGGACTATGTTCCTGAAGTGCTCTGGAAAAAAGAGAACAATGTTAAAATCATACATGACAACATCATGTGCACGCATAATAAACAAGTTCAACAACATGGAAAAATACAGTAACAGATCAAATAGGGCGCGAAAGGAAATTACAGAGCTATGTATAATCATCTTTGAAATGAACAGCAAGTTCTTCGTCATGATTTAACCCTCCCAGGGCCTTGGTGTGGAAGGAAATGATGTATTTAGATTCCATCTGTTTCATTTTGAGTAGTCTGTTGTCGCCCCTGGGGTTCCTAGTTACCTGCTCTAAAATGAAAAATTTCATCAGAGAGGGATTAGAGAAATGGTGTTCACTGAAATGTCTGGCCACTGGGTACTTGGCATCTTTATGAATAATGGCACGATAATGCTCAAGGATGCGTTTTTTGGCATGTGCAGTGGTACTGCCAATATACCATAGTCCGCAGGGACATACAATGACGTAGACTACGAACATGGTATTGCAAGTAAGGAATTGATTGATTTCTTTGCTGACCCCATTGTATGTAGCTTTCTTGATTGAGGTGCTATATCTACAGGCCTTGCAGTGACTACACGGAAAGAACCCTTTCAAACCAAGATCTTGGGTATTGGGGTAAACAGTGATGTCACTGCGGATCCATATGTCCCTGATGTTCTTGCCTTTCCGATAGGCGATGCTGGGCCTATCTGCAATTAAATGGCAGATGGTAGCATCGCTCTTAAGGATATTCCAATTCTTAGCTACAATTTTGTGTATTTTTTTCGACTCCCTGTTGTATGTGAGGATGAGTCGTGTGTTGTTTTCGTCACAAAATGTCTCTTCAGAGGGTTCATCACGCAAGGTGTTGATGCGTGAAACGGAGTCAGCGCTGGTTTTCGCTTTCCTGAGAACCCAGGCAGGATAATTCCTGAGTTTAAAACGTTCCATCATTTCAGAAGCAGCTTGTTGGTAGCTGCTTTCCGTATTACAGTTTCTTTTTGCCCTCAGCAGTTCACCGTACGGAATGCTCCATTTGAGAGGTTCCGGGTGGCTGCTGAGGGCAAGGGGAATACTGTTGCCAGCAGTGGCTTTCCTGAAAAGAGAGGTATTGATACTGTTCTCCTTGATGTCAATTCTGACATCAAGGTACTCTGCCATCTCCCTGTTGATATTGCTAATAAGTTTGATGTTGTGACTGTTATTGTTGAGGATGTCAATGAAGCGCAAGGCTTCGTCTTCAGTACCATTCCAAACCATGAAGAGGTCATCGATATACCTCCACCAAGTAACTACTTGGCTTATGTGTTCAGTCAAAGATGAGTCCGTGAAGATGGTCTGCTCCCAATGTCCCATGAAAAGATTTGCGAAACTTGGGTCAAAACACGAACCCATCGCGGTACCAATCTCTTGTTTATAGATGACACCATCAAAAAGAAAGAAATTGTTTTTCAAGCAGAATTCCATCATTTTGAGGAGCATTTTGTTGTGCTCCTTGAAACGTAAAGGACGCCCATCAAGAAAATACTGACAAGCATCCAAGCCTTGCTTGTGGTCTATAATAGTATAGAGTGCTTGGACATCCATGGTGATGAGTAAATCATTTTCATCATTGTAAAGTTTGAACAAGAAATCTTTGGTGTCTTTAACATAGCTAGCCAGTCCCTGGTCCCATTCCCTAAGATAGTGATCCACATATTTAGACACATGCTGCGCCACGCTACCCCAGGAGGATACTATGGGTCTACCCGGCGGGTGGTCCATGCTTTTGTGGATTTTGGGGAGTAGGTAAAGCACTGGTAGGGTAGGATTGTCATTTTTCAAAAACTTATATTCCTCCCATTCAAGAATGCCCTTATCTTTACACCCACTCAATTTGTCCCACAGTTCAATTATACTGCTGTTATAGAGTTCAAAGGTGGTAGTAATATAGTAGGTGCCTTCCGAGAGTTGTCTTTGGGCCTCTGCCACATATTGGTCCCTGTCCATGATGACAATGTTGCCCCCTTTGTCAGCAGGGCATATAACGATGGTATTGTCTTCTGTAAGGGACTTCAGAGCTTTCCTCTGGTTAAATGTCAGGTTATCTTGTCCAGGTCTGAAATTTCTTTTCTTGTTGTTTCTAAAGATGTTAAGTTCTTTATTGACACATTCGTGAAACGTGTCAATCGCGTTATGGGCCATCATAAGAATGAAGGTGGATTTAGGCTTGAAGTCAGAGGCAGCACTGTAGTCTGTGGAAAAATTGGCTTCAGTGAGGAGCTGGGTGTTGCTGGTGGTGACAGCATTTTCTTCTTGTACACTGGTGTTGGATACCAAAGGATCCCTATCACTTTCTTTCTCAAGGTGTATGATGTTGATGAGAGCGTCAACATCACCTATCCTGAAGGGATCTTCTCCATGAGCCAGTGATCTCATTATATGCTGCTGCCCAATCCTGCCCCTCAGTTTGTGCCATTTTTTAAGTTTTAATTTACAGGCATATTTAAAAACATCGATCCTGGATTCGCTATAGTTGAAGCACATGGACGGACAGAAGGAGAGGCGCAAACTGGGAGTGGTCAATTCAGTCTCAGTAATAGTGCGTTTGGATAAGTTAATAACAGTTTTATTTATCGTGTTGTCATCCATTATTGGCCTTTCTTGGAGCGGGTATTGACTCTTCCCATTTTGCCCCTTGTATTGCCTCCTCTCCCACCGCTGGCGAAGCCTCTTCCCACGGTTCCTGCATTTCCGCGTCCCCTGGGTCGTCCTCGGCCTCTCGATGTGCTGGGTGGTGGTGGTGACGGAGTTGCCTGATTCGTCCGTCTGCTCCGGCGCAGATGACGATATTCGTCTAAAAAATTCGGCTTCCGTGCTGGGGTGTTGACTTGAGTAGTTTCCTCAGTGGATACATTCGAGACATCTGATTCGGTCTCGCTCTTTACGGTGGAGTCTTCTTCGCCCCCTGTTGCACCTGCCACTTGCGTAATGTTGGCTGTATTAGCATAAAGATGATCATATTTCCGGCTAAAGGTCAAGATCCTGCCCGTATCATAGTCTTTATAGTCTCTCTCCAGTTTCCTCTCTTTGCAAGCCTTTATGTCCTCCTCATAACGTTTGAGGCGCTCTTTCATTTCTGCCACCAATTTCTTAACATTTTCTTCATCCACATGTTTACTTATGTCCTCCATTAATTCTGCAATTTCTTTCAATAAACCATCTCTATCTAGCCACGCGTACTTGACCAGAATTTCCAGCATCTTTCTGGAACTGTTGGCTGAGTTGACTGACCAATCAGTCAACATGTCAGGATTGGGCGCCTCGTAGGTGGGAGTGGTAAAAATGCGTAGCCCCCTCGGTACCATCTCTTTATCTATGTAGTTCTGTAACGAGGTTGCCTCCCATCACTTGGAGATTTCTCCTTTCTTTAGCTTTTCAAGCTTACTGATTTTATCTTTAATGGTTTGTGGAGGGTCCTTCCAGACCGCACTGCCGGTGGGGGCCCCCTTCTTGGTCCTAGCAAACAACAAGTGTGCTGCTGCCCTTCTTTCATCTTCTTCCTCCATGTTGGAATGCCCTCGGACTAGATGACTTTCTGTAACGTATTATGGCTGCCTACCTTTGTAAGATACAAAGTTCCTCCTGCTATACGATACTGGAAAAGTGGAAGTGGGAGAGTAAGTAACGGCGAGGTGAGGTTTCACCGCACGGCGTATATTATGCCTGTTGGTCTGTAACGCCAATGCTGAACAGCGGGAGCACTGGGCAGGGCAAAGCGCGCTGCGCCGTTAACCCGGGGGAACGCGATGCCTGATAGCGTGAGCCAACCAACACCCCGCTCCCTTAGGACGGACACAGAACACACAGCCCGTAACCCCGCACTCACCGTAGTAAATTGCCTTCTCCTTCACGCTAATTTTACAGCAACAAGGGGCCCCAAATTAGTCAGCAGGGACCTCAGGGAACATACTTTGTACATGCAACATTGGTCCCATGCAAGAAAGTTGAAAAAATATAAAATATAGACAGAGTCAATCTATATTAAGAGTGACATGTCCAGCCGGACAGTGGTCTTTCAAAGTTTACTCAATTCACACGTAGTTATATCACACAGAGTACCTTCCACAAGTCAGCCAGTGTGGAACACAAGCCTGTGCCCAGCACTTACAGAACAGGTACAGAAGGTGAATATAGAGAGCAAAGAAGGGCTTTATAAGGCAAAACACGTTTTCTGTTATAAATGCAAATGTACAGAATATTTCAACAAAGCACCATTAAAACACATAGTAATCACGTTTTAGTTTTTGGTACTTAAAGGTCGACGGCGTTTCGGACCCCTAATAAATCACGGGGACCATCATCAGGACATTTTCAGTGAAAGCCTTAAAAATAATTTAGCCTCTAAATGCCTAAAAGGGGGAGAAGGAAAATATATACATTTAATTACATAGACTGGGATTCCCAGAACAAGTGATTTGTAGTAACCAGTGTGTGGCGCAAATATGAAACCTGGTGGAGTTCAAGGACAAATGTGAAGACACAGTGGCTCGGACGAGCATGCTGGTGAAGACTGCGGTAGTACATCTGATTCCATGCGTGGACGGTACTATGCGTAAAGTCATGCTGCTATCAGACCACGGGGGTGGTGAATAGTGATCGGCTCCGCTATAGGAGCGGGTGGATTTCAGGAAGAAGTGTGAAAATAAAGTGATTCGGGCAAGCATGCTGGTGGAATTGCGGAGGTCCAGCTATGACCGTGCGTTGTCGCTGGTGAGGCGATTCGTGAACTATGCGGAATTACATACTGCTGTAAGCCAAGAGTGTCTAGACTAGTGGTACCGCATACACGATATTTAACTCGGCGTCGTCATCAAATCACAGTGGATGAGTTGGTGCCAGTGCGCATCCGCCGGGAAGTAATTTAGAGCGCAGTGAGAGTTACCATTATTGTGCGTTTAACGAGAGACCAAGGGGCATGTGAGCGGCGCGGAGGCAGCCAACAATAGCCGAAAGGATCTGGCTTACCAGAGATCCTGAATAGGAAACAGCAGTGGAAATTTGCGCACGCCCTAAATAAAGAAAGAATGTTTTAATTAGGTGATCGGGCTAGCGCGAGGGGAAGTGGAGAGGAATTGGAGCCGGGAGATCCGGTTCTTACCGCAATCAGGCGAGGGGTGCCGCGGTACACGATGGTATCCGTCGGCGGCCAGGGGAACCTACAAGGAAATCCTAGGCATTAAAAACAGGCAAAAGCCTAAAGCAGAAGGGTTCGACTGTAAATCAGTATACAAGCTTACCGGGGGAGTCGGTTTCCACTCGCACTTCCTGGCGTGCTCAAGGGAGAAGGGTGCACTCCTGAATATAAGAGTTGCCGATTGGTCGAAAACCATGTGGTGAATTAGGGCATAATAATAGAAGACGGACTGCCCTCAGCGGCCATATTGGAGGGGTGAAGTGCCCAGGGAGAGTGCAAGTGACATGTGTAAAGGGAATTACATGAGTGCAAGTAAAACATTAAAACATTTACAATAAACATGAAAGCTGACTCAGAGCAAAAGGCTAGATTAAAGCAGTCCATTCATCCTGCAGGTTCAGTCCAGAGTTAAGACTGTCAGTCTTCAAAATCCATTTGAGCTCCTCTCTGTTCAATAAGCGGGTGAGGTCACCACCCCTGGGCGGAACAATGATCTGAGAAATTACAGTCCAGCGAATGTCATTCTCCGTGTGTCCTTTGTCCAGAAAATGTTCAACCAAAGGGGCATTAGGTGTTTTACATCGAATACGACTCCGGTGTTGGGATATCCTCAGCTTGATTTTCTGTTTGGTTTGGCCCACATATATCTTATTGCACGGGCAAAAAATGGCATAAATGATATTGCAACTGTTACAATTAGTAAACGTTTTCAATACATTTCTCACATCTTTATAGACAAATTCCTTACCATCTAATGAGTAATCACAAACAACACACGTACCACATCTAGAATGGCCACGGAGTGGTGGTAGTTGCCAATGGTCATGGAGAGTAACATTTCTTACTGTTGGTAATGCCGCCCTTACTAGCTGATCTCTAAGGTTTTTGTTTTTCTTAAAGGCAAAGAGAGGAGTATCCCAGTTCAAAGGGCCTGAGTTCAATATGTGCCAGTTCTTTTTAATGCATTGCTTGACACGATTTGAGATGGGTGAGTAGGTGGTTACACATACCAATTTGTCTAGTACTGGGCATTTGATCTGGCTTGCGTTTAATCACGTCTTTGCCTCCTGTACTTTCCTGTGACATTTGTCTAGTTATCTGCATGCTCACGTCATGCCCCTTTTACTTTCCCATTGGGCATGTTTTTGTTGTCAGCGTTTACTTGGTGCTGTTCCTTTAATGACAGAGACAGCACAAGCAACTTTCCATCTCTCCCGGGTGATTCCGCGCATTTACAGACTTTGATTGCCTTACACCCCCGGCGCCTTAATCTCATGCCTCTGCTCATGGAATTGCACATGCTAACATTTACCATGATATATTGTATTTTCTTATGTCATGTGAAACTTTGCTGAGGACATTTGGTGCTTTCGAGAACATTTGCATCTTTTTATGTATCTCGAGATCTTGATATGAATTTAATATTAATTTGAACGTTGATGTATACATATCATTTGTCATGTTTTCCGTTCATCGGTTTTCAGGTCTTGACATGTTTTAACATGTATGATTTGCATAAGATGTCTGCTCCCATTTCCCCGCAGTTCCATTTCTATCACTTTTATTTTACTACATTTAAACGTTTTGCACCCTTCTGTCATTTGCGTGATCAAGGCTTGTGAGAAGCCGAAACATGTAGCAGGTGATTAAACACCCTTGGACTGTTCTTGTTTGGCGTATTTTTGGCTGCTACTGAGAGCGTGTTTATGTAGTACTTCTGACCTGAATATATATATATATATATATATATATATATATATATATATATATATATATATATATATATATATTCACTTCAAGCAACTGCATAGACACGCTCTCAGTGGCAGCCAAAAATACGCCAAACAGGAAACAATCCAAGGGTGTTTAATCACTTGCAATTGATTAAACACCATTGGATTGTTTCCTGTTTGGCGTATTTTTGGCTGCCACTGAGAGCGTGTTTATGCAGTTGCTTGAAATGAATAGAATTTCCGGCATGCTCGACCGGAGTACACGCCACCTCCCTAGGGGCCTCTAGCATACCCACGGAGCACTTTTCTTGGAATATATATATATACATATATATATATATATATATATATATATATATATATATATACATATATATATATATATATATATATATATATATATATATATATATATATATATATATGTATATATATATATATATATATATATATATATACGCTCCCTGTCCCACTGGGAATCGAGGCACTCGCGGGTGGGTGCGGTATGCGGTAATGGGCGCCCGCAATAACACAACGCTCAGCTTTAGAACTTATTTTCCAAAGAACCGCACTCGTGGAACCAAAGTTGTCGGTGCTCACACCATAAGGATTTTAATCACAAAGTTTAACAGACGCGTTTCAGCATCAAGCCTTCATCAGTGTCAGTTACATTGTGCGAGTTAGCTTGGGTATTAATGCAGACATTCATAAACATAGTTGACGGACTCAGTTATTTCTTCAGGTCGCGCCATCTTGGAACATGTAAGTACATCTTAATCTCCTTACGCGCTCTATTAGACTCAAATTGAAACCTTGATTTTATGTATATCGCCTTGTATCGGCATGGCTCCCCGCATTACCACATTGCGGAGAGATACAAAGGGGCGTAAAGCCTTACAGCCCCCGCTTTCAAGATTTCCAACTGACTGGTTTTCTCTATCTCAAGTTTCCAAATATGAGAAATTTCTAAATTTGACAATTATGAACTGATGTGATGAGATAATCTGAGCTAAAATGAGGAAAATAACATATGAGTTCGTTATATTACAATGTGTTGCCCTTCAGTAATTCCTAGTTTTCTCCATAATAACCCGCCAACCCATTCTTCATCAGATAAACCCAATAAAATGCAAGTCAATTGTTATAACAGTAATTTGGGGATGTTGAAGAGACGGACGAGAAAGGAACAAACGTTAGGAATATTATGAAATATTGAATAAGAACACTTGGAAATGTATGGTGTAACATGCTGAATGCTTTAATTTGGCTATGAAATTTTGAGTGACAATGCACTTGTTGAAAATAAGCTGGTATGTGAAAGCGAACGCTTGCCAATACATGGCTTGATGGACAGTTGGAAATCTTGAAAGCGGGGGCTGTAAGGCTTTACGCCCCTTTGTATCTCTCCGCAATGTGGTAATGCGGGGAGATAGGTGCTGAAAGAGGCAAGAGAACTGCGGAAAAAGGCAAGAGAGGTACAGAAAGAGTCAAGAGAAGTACACAAAGAGCCAAAAGGGGTACAGAAAGAGGCAAAAGGGTACAGAAAGAGGTAAGAGAAGTACAGAAAAAAGCAACAGAGGTGCCGAAAGAGGCAAGAGAGGTGCACAAACAGGCAAGAAAGATACATAAATAGGGACCAGAGATGCAGAAAGAGGTAAGAGGGATACAGAAATTTGCATGAGAGGTGTGGGAAAAAGCAAGAGCAGTGCAGAAAAAGGCAAGGAGAAATAGGGAAGAGGGGTGTTGAAAGAGGAAATGCAGAAATGCAGAAAGAACCAACAGAGGTACAAAAAGATGCAAGAGGGATACAGAAAGAGGTAGGAGAGGTGCAGAAAGAGGCAAGAGGGGTGCAGAAAGGGGCAAAAGGGGTACAGAACAAGGCAAGAGAACTATAGAAAGAGGCAAGGGAATTGCTGAAAGAATAAACAGAGGTATAGAAAGAAGCAAGAAAGGTGTAGAAATAGGCAAGGGAGATGCAGAAACAGGCAAGAAAGGTAATGGTGTGCAGAAAGAATCAAGATAGATGCAAAATTGAAAAATGGGAAGTGCAGAATGAAGTAATAGAGTAAGAAATGTGCAGAAAGAAGCAAAAGAAGTGCAGAAACATGCAAGAGAAGTGGAGGATGAGGCAAAAGAAATGCAGAAACAGGCAAGAGATGCGCACAAAAAGGCAAGAGATGTGCAGAAAAAAGCAAGACTTGTGCAGAAAGAGGCAAGAGAAGTGCAAAAAGAGGCAAGAGAGGTGCAGAAAGAAACAAGAGAAGTGCAAAAAGAAGCAAGTGAGGTACAAAAAGAGGCAGGAGAGGTACAGAAAGAGACAAGACAACTGCAGAAAGAGTCAAGAGAAGTGCAGAAAGAGGCAAGAGAAGTGCAGGAAGAGACATGTGAGGTACAGAAAGAGGCAAGAGAGGTACAGAAGGAGGCAAGTGAGCTGCAGAAAGAGCTAAGAGAAGTGCAGAAAAAATCAAAAGAAGAAAGAGGCAAGAGAGGTACAGAAAGAGGCAAGTAAGGTGCACAAATAGTCAAGTAAAATGCAGAAAGAGGGAAGAGAAGTACAGAAAGAGGCAAGAGAAGTGCAGGAAGAAGGAATAGAAGTGCAGAAAGAAGGAAGAGAAGTGCAGAAAGGGGCAATTGAAGTGCAGAAAAAGGAACGAGAAGTGCAGAAAGTGGGAAGAGAAACGCAAAAATAGGGAAGAGAAGTACAGAAAGAGGCAAGAGATGTGCAGAAGGAAGCAAGAGAAATGCAGAAAGAGCCAAGAGAAGTGCACAAAGAAGCAAGAAACAGGTGCTGAAAGTGAGGTGCAGATAGAGGCAAGAGAACTGCAGAAAGAGGCAAGCGAGGTGCAAAAAGAGGCAAAAGAATTATAGGAAGAGGCAAGAGAAGTGTGGAAAAAGGCAAGAGAAGTACAGGAAGAGACACGTGATGTCCAGAAAGAGGCAAGAGAGGTACAGAAACAGGCAAGTGAGCTACAGAAAGAGCCAAGAGAAGTGCAGAAAGAAGCAAAAGAAGTGCAGAAAGAGGCAATTGAGGTCCAGAAAGAGGCAAGTAAGGTGCACAAATATGCAACTAAAATGCAGAAAGAGGGAAGAGAAGTACAGAAAGAGGCAAGAGAAGAGCAGAAAGAGTCAACAGAAGTACAGAAAGTGGCAAGTGGGGTGCAGACATTGGCAACAGTTGTACGGAAAGAGGCAAGAGAAGTGCAGAAAGAAGGAATAGAAGTGCAGAAAGAGGCAATAGAAGTGCAGAAAGAGGAACGAGAAGTGCAGAAAGAGGGAAGGGAAGCACAAAAAGAGGGAAGAAAAGTGCAGAAAGAGGCAAGAGATGTGCAGAAAGAAGCAAGAGAAGTGCAGAAAAAAGAAATAGAAGTACAGAAAGAGCCAAGAGAAGTGCAGAAAGAAGCACGAGAAATGCAGAAAGAACCAACTGAGGTACAAAAAGAGGCAAGAGGGGTGCAGCAACAGGTAGGAGGTTTGCAGACAGAGGCACGAGGGGTGCAGAAACAGGCAAAAGGGGTGCAGAAACAGGCAAGAGAACTGCAAAAAGTACTAACAGAGGTATGGAAAGAAGCAAGAAAAGTGTGGAAAGAGGCAAGGGAGATAGAGAAACAGGTAAGAAAGTAAAGAAAGAGGGAAGACAAGTACAAAAAGAAAGAACAGGAGTGCAGAAAGAAGCAATACAGATGCAGAAAGAAACATAGGAAGTGCAGAATAAAGGAACAGGGGTGCCAAAAGAGGCAAGAGAAGTGCAGAAAGAAGTGATAGAGGTGCAGAAAGAGTACGAAATGTGCAGAAAGAGGCAGGAGAAGTGTAGAAACATGCAAGAGAAGTGGAGAATGAGGCAAAAGAAATGCAGAAACATGCAAGAGACGCGCGCAAAAAGGCAAGAGATGTTCAGAAAAAAATAAGAGGCTCGAGAAATGCATAAAGGGGCAAGAGAAGTGCAGACAACGGGAAGTGAGGTACAGGAAGAGGCACGAGTGGTACAGAAAGAGGCAAGTAACGTGCAGAAATAGGCAAGAGAGGTGCAGAAATAAACAAGAGAAGTGCAAAAAGAGGCAAGTGAGGTACAGAAAGAGGCAGAAGAGGTACAGAAAAAGACAAGAGAATTGCACAAAGAGGCAAGAGAAGCACAGAAAGAGCCAAGAGAAGTGCAGTAAGAAGCAAAAGAAATGCAGAAAGAGGCAATTGAGGTCCAGAAAGAAGCAAGAGAGGTACAGAAAGAGGAAGGTAAGGTGCACAAATAGCAAGTAAAATGCAGAAAGAGGGAAGAGAAGTACAGAAAGAGGCAAGAGAAGTGCAGAAAGATGCAAAAGAAGTACAGAAATAGGCAAGTGGGGTGCAGAGAGTGGCAACAGTTGTCCAGAAAGAGGTAAGATAAGTGCAGAAAGAAGGAAGAGAAGTGCAGAAATAGGCAATAGAAGTGAAGAAAGAGGAATGAGAAGTGCAGAAAGAGGGAAGAGAAGCGCAAAAAGAGGCAAGAGATGTGTAGAAAGAAGCAAGAGAAGTGCAGAAAAAGGAAATAGAAGTACAGAAAGAGCCAAGAGAAGTGGAGAAAGAAGCAAGACAGGTGCAGAAAGAGGAAAGAGATGTGCAGACAGAAGAGAGTGAGGTGCAGATAGAGGCATGAGAACTGCAGAAAGAAGCAAGTGAGGTACAGAAAGAAGCAAGTGAGGTACAGAAAGATGCAAAAGAGTTACAGGAAGAGGCAAGAGAAGTGCAGAAAGAGGCAAGAGAAGTGCAGAAAGAGACAAAGGGAGTGCAGAGAGAGGTAGGTGAGGTGCAGAAAGAGGAAAGAGAGGTAGAGAAAGAGGCAAGTATGGTGCAGAAGGATGCAAGAGAGGTACAGACTGAAGCAAGAGAAGTACAAAAAGAGGCAAAAGAAGTACAGAAAGAAGGAAGAGAATTGCAGAAAGAGGGAACAGAAATTCAGAAAGAGACAAGAGAAGTTCAGAAAGAGGCAAGAGAGGTGTAGAAAGAAGCATGAAATGTGCAGAAAAGAGAAAGAGAACTGCAGAAAGAGGCAAGAAAAGTGCAGAAATAGGCAAGAGAAGTGCAGAAAAACAAGAGGCACAGAAAGAGTAAGAAATGTGCAGAAAGAGGCAAGAGAAGTGCAGAAAGAGGCAAGAGAAGTGAAGAAAGAGGCAAAAGAAGTACAGAAACAGGTAAGAGATGCGCAAGAGAAGCACTGAAAGAAGGAACAGAAGTACAGAAAGAGAAAGTAGAAGGCAAGAGAAGTGCAGAAAAGGGGAATAAAAGTACAGAAACAGCCTAGAGAAGTTCAGAAAGAAACAAGAGAAGTGCAGAAACAGGTAAGATAAGTGCAGAAAGAGGCAAAGGAAGTGCAGAAAGAGGCAAGTGAGGTACGGAAAGAGGAAAGAGTAGTGCAGAAATAGGGAAGAGAAGCACAAAAAGAGGGAAGAGAATAGGCCTGGGCGAAGCACTACGCTACGCTCGCGGAGTTTGCGAAGTTTGCGCAACTTTGCACTACGCGAGCTGCACGTAGCACAGTGCGAACACGCGTAGTGCAGCGTAGCGTAGTGCAGAGCTCATTTTTTGCTTGTTCGCAGTCCTGAACGTCATATTCGCGACCGCGAGCAAGCAAAATGACATCCCGGCGAGATTCTCAACGCGGGGAAGTAAGGTTTCTCATTGTGAGTGGTTACGCATGCTCACGACCGCTCTCAATGAGAAACTACCAGTTCGGGTTGAGAAAGCTGCAGCTCGAGTAATAATCTACTCGAGCAGCAGAAAACTACAGCTCGCACTGTGCAAGATGCCGTTTTCAATGATTGCACAGTGCCGGATGCTTGTCCGCACTGTGCAATCATTGAAAACACTTCTTGCACAGTGCGAACATGCTACTACGCAGCTCGCGTAGTGCTACGTGAAGTTTGCGTAGTGCGAAGTGCACTTCGCGTAGCTTCGCATAGAGCTACTTCACGAACTACGCCCACCCTTAGAAGAGAAGTGCAGGAGGAAGAAGGGTAAGTGCGGAAAGAGGAAAAAGTAGTACAGAAAGAGCCAAGAGAAGTGCAGAAAGAGGCAAGAAAGGTACAAAAAGAGGCAAGTAAGGTGCAGAAACAGGCAAAAGAGGAGCGGAAAGGTGCAAGAGAACTGCAAAAAGAGGCAACAAGTGAGGTGCAGAAAGAAGGAAGAGAAGTGCAGAAAGAGGCAAGAGAAGTACAGAAAGAGGCAAGAGAGGTACAGAAAGAAGAAAGTGAACTGCAGAAAATAGACAGAGCAGTGCACAAAGGGGCAAGAGAGGTGCAGAAAGAAGAGAGTGAGGTGCAGCTAGAGGCAAGAGAACTACATAAAGTGGCAAGTGTGGTGCAGAAAGAGGCAAACAAGTTACAGGAAGAGACAAGAGAAGTGCAGAAAGAGGCAAGAGGAGTACAGAAAGAGGCAAGAGAGGTAGAGAAAGAAGCAAGTAAGGTGCAGAAAGATGCAAGAGAGGTGCAGACAGAAGCAAGAGAAGTACAAAAAGAGGCAAAAGAAGCACAGAAAGAAGAAAGAGAAGTGCAGAAAGAGGCAACAGAGGTACATAAAGAAGCATGAAAAGAGTAGAAAAGAAAAAGAGAAGTGCAGAAAGAGGCAAGAGAGGTGCAGACAGAAGAGAGTGAGTTGCAGATAGAGGCAAGAGAACTGCGGAAAGAGGTGAATGAGGTGCAGAAAGAGGCAAGAAAAGTACAGACACAGGCAAGAGAAGTGCAGAAAAAACAAGAGAAGCGCAGAGAGAGTAAGAAATGTGCAGAATTATGCAAAAGAAGTGCAGACCAGGGCAATAGAAGTGTAGAAAGAGGCAAAAGAAGTGCAGAAACAGGCAAGAGATGCGTACAAAAAGGTCAGAGAAGCGCCAAAAGAAGGAACAGATGTACAGGAGAAGGAAAAAAAGTGCAGAAAGAGCCAAGAGAAGTGCAGAAACACTCAAGAGAAGTGCAGAAATAGGCAAGAGAAGTGCAGAAAGAGGGAAGAAAAGTACAGAAAGAGGCAAGAGAAGTGCAGGAAGAGGCAATAGAAGTGCAGAAAGAGGTAGTTGAGATACGGAAAGAGGTAAGAGAGGTACAGAAAGTGGCAAGCGACGTGCATATAGAGGCAAGAGAGGTACAAAAGAGGCAAGTGAGATGCAGAAAGAGGCAAGAGAGGTGCACAAAGAGGCAAGAGGAGTGCATAAAGAGGCATATAAGGTGCAGAAAGAGGCATGAGAGGTACAAACAGAGGGAAGTAAGGTGCAGATAGAGGCAAGAGAAGCGCAGAAAGAGGCAAGAGAAGCACAGAGAGAAGCAAGAGTGAATTGCGCACCATTAATACTAATTTAACACTCACATTTAGCAATTACTAACAGTTGACCATTCCAGCCTTGCAAAAGACCTTCCACAACACTGCAACACGTGTCGCTGCATTTTTGGTAACGTTTGAGCTCTTTGTGATAGAAACAAGATTTCTTTGTTCCAGTCTGCAGTTTATACATCAGATGATATAGTATGCGGCAAATGCGAGAAAATTGATAATTATGCAAAAATCAGTCCAGCCAAACAGTCGCATAATTCCAGGGGCCTTGCTCTTATCTCTGACTAGGTCCAGAAGGGCTACTCAGTGGTTCCTTCTTTTTTTGTCTCATTGAGTTTATAGTTTAACTTCTGTAGAGACGATGAAGACTAAACATGAAGTTACCACTCCACAACTCAGACTACCATACCACATAATTATTCACTTTAACACATAATCCCACTCTACATAATTCCTATACATTAAATACCACAAACTTTCTTTCCACATAATTTCACTGCTTAACATACCACACAATTCCACTACGCACAACGTACATTCACCCCACTCCAAAAAACATTAGTAAAAATCTTTTACAATAGCGCTAACTCTCGCAAATGTGAAACCTATTACATTGCAAATGCTTCTTTAACTACTAGTCGCGTTTGCAGAGTGGTGGAGAAAGGGGGCTGGGCCTCCGACCAGCGCTCAGGAATTCCACTGCGAAGGACTTACAGGAGGTCCAGGGAGGGCTTCTTGGCCCCTAAAGTCCCCAATGAATAAAGTGGACTTCATACCCCAACCCATAGTGTGCCAGGAGGCAAATTTGCAGAATGCTGGGGAAACAGGGCAGGGCCTCCAAAGACCTCTTAGCAATACCACTGTGTGGGACTTACTGGAGGTAACAGACGGGGTAATTGGCCCCCAAGGACATCTTTAGGGGCCAACTACCCCTCCTCTTACCTCCAGTAAGCGCCATAGAGCAGCAATGGTAAGTTTTCATAGCATGTCACGCTCCCTTTGCCCACCAGTCGGCAAACGCGCTCCCCGGTATGCTCTTAGATGTGGATTGAATTTCCCTTCGCTGCTGGGGGTGGTTAGGGACTGACTGGCCTACCTGATACCTCCAGTAAACCCCAGATAGTGGTATTGCTGAAAGTTGACACAATCCACGCCACATTTCACACCACTCAGCAAATGTGCCTCCTGGGGCACTGCTGCTCGGGGGATGAAGTCCTCAGGACACAAGAGGACCTCATGACCCCACCAGCAGAGCACCAAGAGGCTCATTTGCAGAGTGGTGTAAAAAGGGGCGTGGCTTCAGACCTCCTGTCTGCAATCCAGTTGTATGGCACTTATTGGAGGGACCTGGTGGGCTATTGGCCCTCAGAACCCTCAGTATTCTAGGGGACTTAAACCCCCAGCTCAGAATGCACCAGGAGGCGTGTTTGCAGAGTTTTGCAGGGAGGGCCTCCGGTGAGATGCCTGCTTTTTTTTTTATAGAAGGGGGCTGTGTGGCCCCTTCTTTTAATATTTTGGCATGGCCTCCTTTTTCATTCACATTTAATGGGATGGGGGGCCGTGTGTCCCCCTGCCCTAGGCCACTTTTGACCCCGGGGACATCATCCCCCGGGGCATGGCCTCTTCTTTTTTAAATATTTACAAGGAGGGAGGACCGCATGGCCCCCCTTCCCTGGCCACTTTTGGCCCTGGGGAACCCATCCCCAGGGGCATGGCCTCTTCTTTTTTAAAATATTTACAGGAAAGGAGGGCAGCATGGCCCCTTTCCCTGGGCCACTATTGGCCCCAGGGGTACCCATCCCCTGGGGCTTGGCCATTTATTAAATTATAGATTTATGAGGAGGGGGCCACGCGGCCCCCCAGGCTGATTTAGGCCCCGGGGACCCTATCCCCCGACCCCGGTTATTTTTTTTTTAACTAAAGGGAGGGAGGCCGGGGGGCCACCCTCCCTAGCCATTCCCTACCCAGGGACTCCATCCCCCAGGGCCGGCCCTATGCTTTGGGGACCGTGGGGGTAGCCCCAATGCCCCCACGGTCCCTGACGGCCCCTGCCGGCTCCCCGCCTCCTGCGGGAGCCGGCATTGTTTTTGAGCAAGGGAGATGCTGACATGCAGCTCCCCTTTCGGAAAAGAAATCCTGCTTTGCTTTGTTGAAGCGAGAGCAGGTTTTCCTGCTCTCACTTCAACGAAGCAATTCAGGGTTTGCTATGGCAGTGCAGGAGACATGCTCCCACCCTGCCATAGCAAACACCAATGTCCCGGGGGTGGGCACCACCGGACATTGAAGGAGCCGGCCCTGGGGGTTGGCAGTACCCAGGGCCAACGAGGGCTCCAGGAGGGGCCACGCAGCCCCCCCTCCCTACATTTTCAAAGCCCCAGGAGGTGATGGTCTCTGGGACCGGTGGTCCACAACGGACCCCCACATTCAAATAATTAGTGGAGGTGGTGGTCCCTAGGCAGTGTGGGGGGGGCAGTAGACCCCACACGCTTATATTTTTTAAATTAAGCCCCAGGGTGGTGGTGGTCCCCGGGGTTTGGGGGGACCCATGAGGCCCCCCGCATATGATTAAACAGTGCCCCGGGGAGATGGAGCCCCCAACACATTTATAAAACAAAGGCCCGGGGAGGCGGCGGCCCCTGGGGCTGCAGGGGGCCACGTACCACACAATTATAATTAAAGAAAGCCCTGGGGATTTGGCAGGCCCTGGGGCTTGTGGGGGCCCCCGCGGCCCCTGCTAATTTACCAGGCATAGCCCCCGGGACCTAGCCCACCCGAGGGCTTACAGATAATGAAGAGCTTTGTTTTTTTAAATTTTCTCTGCAGGATTCGCGCACCGAGCGCGAATTCTGATGATTTGTTTCTTTATGCTTTTTTGGAGCAGGCCTAGGGGGTCAGGGTGCTTTTACCCTGCCCCCTTTTCTCATTTTTATCTTTTTTGCACTGTTTTCTTGTAACTCGGTTACAGAGTCATAAGATGGCTGCCAACATTTCCTGCTATGGAGTGCTGACAGCCAATCAGATCTCATGATAAGATGTTTGGTTAGGCTCTGCCTAGATCTCAATTTTTTTTTATTTTTGAATTTCTTAGAAACTATTGAATGGATTTACACTTTCTAGAACAAGACCTACCTTTTTGCTAAATTTAGTATAATTTCGTTCAGCAGTTAGGGCTGCAACCTGTCTCAAAAATCCTTTGGAAATTAGCATGGGGAAAACGTGTTTTGGGACCCCCCTTTTTTCTCGGCCCCCGGTTGACAAATCACCCCAAAACGTTCAAGACAGGAGCAGAGCGGTCCACCCCATCAGTTTTGAAAGTTTCGCGATGATTCGTCAAACGGCGCCAAAGATATTGGCAAATAAAAAAACACTATTCCTATGAAAAAGAGGTATATATGTACAAATAAGTAGGTCCATTGCACGAAAGTAGGCATTTCAATATTTTCAATGTCCATCAATAGGTGTTGACTATGGTCCTAAACTACTGCTGGCCACTTCACACCACACGCAAGAGATATGAAACGAAAACAGGAGCATTTCCCCTGTCATTCCACACATAGACCTGGGTATGTAGAGGATGAAAAGGCTTATTTGAACGCTCTCATTGTTTTAAAAAGAATATGTCAGACATTGCCTGCCAATCTTTTGGTTTTATAAAGGATTATTGTTTCCATTAATGGTTTTTAGGTTGAACACACATAACGAGTGGGCAGGTAGCAGTGTTGGCTAAAACAGGAATGGTCTGATAGAGCGCTCAGGTCACCCGACTATTTTATTACCAAATAAGCACACATGGGCCCGTAACTTATTTACCACATACTTTATTTAATCGGGTAACCTACACTCTACTACCAGTAACCCTGTTCCTTTCTATTTATTTCCAATGTACCTGACTTACCAATCCTTCTCACAGGTACCTAAATCACAATGGATCAAGGAGCTAGCTGAAAAGATAAGTAGTCATCACAATAGAATATAAAATTAAAAATGTTTGCACTCTTTATAATAACCACAGACTCAGGAAGTTTTGAAAACCTTTATCTAATCATCATCATCATCATATGTCATGAGCATGAGATTTACACAGATAAGACTATCTATAACTAGAATTAGAAATAACGTATAGCTATGAATAAGGCAGAGAATACTAATCATTTAGAAATCGGAAAATTAAAGGGAAGGTAAAAAATAAGGAACATGCTAATTTAGATCAACAGACTTTCACAGCTTCACTAAAGGCGGGTAAAGAAAGGGAACATGCTAAATCAAAGTAGACTTTCGTAATTCACTAACTGTTAATGGGAAATTAAACTTATGCAATTAGATTTATCCAGATGTACTTATTCTCTATAGGGAGGGTAAGAATGGACCATAAATTATAAAATAACGATTTAGCATTTGGATAAAAATAGGTAGAAAAGTGGAACATGCTAATAGATAAATACTGCATGAAAATCTCATTTATAAAGAAACAGAGGAGAAAAAGGAACGTATGCAATTATGCTTTGCAATATTCGAGAATTAGAAATGCAAATATAGATAAGCAATCACCCATACAGACTTTATATTTACCTAGGATAGAGTGAAGACCAACCCTTGCCACGGGTCAGTTGGAAAAGACAGGAAAGTGTTAAAAAGGGTTTCAAAGACAACCGGTAACCAAAGACCCTTTTATGTTGCCCGGCGGTATCGCCTCTATGACCCACCAATATTAATCAATGAAGAAGCAGGCGCTGGAGACTGGAAGGCGGGAAACGAGGATTTTTATTCTCTCCGGAGGAGAACACATCAATTCAGACAGCAAGTATCGTCACGAGGTGCTCTAACCACATCTCTGAGGCCTGGCCTCTTATACTAGAGTTTACAACCTTTATTGCATATAACACATTCTCGTAATATTGTAGTACTTGAAAGGACATCCTCGGAATCTCCCCTTCAGACCCGTTCCCACATACAGTTACAGTTGGATTCCCCACCCCGGTCACAACAGGTGGTGGTGGTCGCACAGCAGGGCATTCCGCCGATTCACGGAATGCATGGGGTTTGATCGGATCTCATGGGGTGGGGGCTTTGATCGGTTCGGGGATCTTTGATGGGGAGGGGAAGCTTCCTACTGTACGGGTAATAAACAGTATCCGCAGGGTCAGGTGGCAGCCTGGGAACGAGGAAGACAAACGGGGACACAGGAAAAGGGGGTTTGCATCAAAAGGGGTTTGAGGCCATGAAAGGAATGAGGGGAGGTGTCGCGCTGGGAACAGGACGGGACTCAGTGGTGAAGCTGCGCTGAAGAGGGGTTTATGACCCAAGGCATGAGAGAGCGGGGGTTGTCAGCGTGCGGGGGAATGCTTGCGAGGTTAAGAGAGAGAGAGACGCGCTGGCTATTAGCGAGGGGCAGGGAGACCATGATGCTCAAAATGGCTGCCGCTTACGCGCATGAATGGGCTCGAAAAGGGGGCAAGATGGCGCAGATAATGTTCACCAAGATTGTATTCATTTTTCACAGTCCTCCCTTTAACATTTCCAAGACATCTTGCTGGCCTATTTCCTATCTATACCTATATGTAGTGATCATAAGTAAGGGAGAAGGAACTTAGGTGAAAGAACTGTACGTAAACACCACATTATAAACATCATATTGAAAAATCTCATCAGTTAGTAGGCGGGTTCATCGTTAAGTTGGTTGCAGGAGAAGTCATCGTAATGCAATATCAGCCTAGAATTACGCAGTGAGGGCGTTGGGTACAGATCATAGAATAAGAACTGGTGAGTTATCATATAAGTAAGTCCTTCTTGTATACAGCGAGTACATAGTCAGTCAAATGGTGATTGGGAGAGAAAGGAGATACAGTAAATATGTCAAAGTTCTCGTTGTCCTTTGTCGTCTTCTGTCAGCGCCGTCGAGCACCTGGATTACCTAGCAACAGAAATGTTCATGTGGATTGAGTCGTTGGAGGTCTGCGGGCAGGGGTACCTTTTGCTTTGATTCGCCAGACCCCATAGGAGCAATGCGCTACGGTTTGGAACAGATGCACCTTCTTTTGTAGCGCAGGGCATAGATTTGCAAAAAAAAAAATGCGATTGTTCCAGAATTGTGAGATCTGTTCGTTCCTTGAGTCTCTGTGGTGGGCATTTCCTGTTGCTTCCATCATCTTCAGGGTGTTTGGTAGCGGGCAGATCCACAGACTTTGTTTATCGTTTCTTCGGGGGCGACCCTTGGTGGAGTTCTAGGTCACCGTTCTGGGATTTAACATAGTTCGTGGTCTACTTAGTCGGAGCTCCCTCCCTTCCGACGGAGGGAGTACTCTTCTCTGGGTAGCTCAGTAGGATTTGGAGGAACTTGGGAGTTCGGGTGGAAAGGTGCGGGTGTGAACAGTCCTTATGGTAGGTCGGAGGAGGAGGGGATGGAGCAAGGCCAAGTCGGGGACAGATCAGGGGGAGGCGGAGAGTTTGCGACAGGCGAGTCCGTAACCATGTTCAGAGAGCGGGGACTCTTGGCACACGTTGATCATAGAGCAGGGGCTTCAGGTCAGCCCTTTCCTTAGTTTTGTTTGAAACAGTGCCTCGTCCGGTGTCTCCTTACTGCTGTGGTCTCGCCTCGGCCTCCGTCGCTGATGTTCCACGATCCGCAGTCAGGCCGCGTGCTCCCACATCCGGTCTCTTTCTCCTCCGACAGTGATATCCTTAAATGAGTGTTGAAAAGACAGTCTTTAGAGATTTTGCAGAAAAAGGTAATTACATAGGTCTATTTCTCTCCCAACACCAAGCAACTGGGGTAAGCATTCGCTACATTGGAGATTCTTGCGGCTAACGTATAAATAATTGATGATGGGTTTGCTGGATTCCTTACAATTCCCTTTCGCTGGCTAATCCTTTGGCGCTTTAATGATTATTTCGTTCATTTGTCATATGTCTAGTATAGTAGATGTCAGTTCTTCTGGCAGAGACCCATTTTCCCTAGTACAAGTCTTGAAAGGCTAGGCTGGTCTTCAGGGCCTTGTATTTTACAAAAAGTGCAACGTGCTATTCACCATAGTCTGATAAGCATCCTTCTGAGGGATGAACATAGGCTGAACAAGTCTGCATTACATAAAAACATCTTATTTTCAACCATGCTTACTGCAACAAGTTCTTTCGTTTCTCAATCTAATTTTCAACTTTGCACACATCCTTCTAACTTTCTATATAAATCCTCGCAACCTGGTTACTACAAAAACTCGGGAGGGGTGGTTTGCAATAATTATTAAACTTATCCTTGGGGAGGGAGGGATCTGATGGATACCAAACTGGGAGCATTTTGGGTAGATGGGGGTGTCTCGATCATTTCTTACAGCTTGGGGTACGGAGACAATTTTCAATGGGGATGGTCGCATTACCACAGACACATTTTTATCATAGGAGCCACTGACAAAGAGTTCCCTGAGAGTGGGTCAAATTTAGGGAACCTTAGTCGTCTTACCTGTCCCTTTCCTCTCGGCCAAATTAAATTTTATCCATATTTTAGTAGAAAAGGAGAGGTAGTAACGTGGTACCAATACAATTTTATTTAGGACAGATTTGCACAAATACTTGTGGTATTTGGGGCCAATCAGGAGGTGCACCAGGTTCGCCAATTAGGTGCCAGTTGCTAGGAAGAGGGAAAGTGTGGAGGGGTGGAAGAGTGTGTGAGAGAAAGAGAGAGTGAGTAAGAGAGAGAGAGAGAGAGAGAGAGAGAGAGAGAGAGAGAGAGAGAGAGAGACAATAGGCCGAACAGTACACGTGTGACATAGAGAATGACCGTGTATTGTTTGGGCTATTCAGTGCGTTACCCAACGTTTGACGTTTCGGGTCTGCGTTAGGAGGTGGGAAGCATGCGGTTTTGGGACAGAAAAGCGTTAGATTTGGTAAAAAGGTTGTGAGAGCGTCCTTGTTGTGCCATTTTGTAGCGCTAGTCCGTCTTCATGCATCGGGCGTGACGTGGTTCCAGATCCCTTATGATACTCTAATCGGGATTCTAATGTAACCTGCAGAGGAAAAAGGGGGAGAAAAAGGGGAGGTAGGGGGACAACATTCGAACACATCAAATGTAAGGGTACGAAAATCCTTTACTTACCACATACTCGTACTTGTCTCTTCGGGATATAATCCCTTAGGGTGCTGGTTTCTTAAAGTCATGGGGGCCGACAATGTGATAGGTGGTTCATGGGGAGGTTCGAGGATGGCATTAAGGATCGTGTGTAGTGAAAAACGCTAAAAAGAGGAATCAGAGGTGCCTAGCGCGAGGTACCCGGTTTCGTAGATGTATCCGGTCATCGGGGTCCCTAAATCATTCTCAAAGCTGTGATGTTCTTAAGGCATACCAGTTCTTTGTTCAACCCTGTACCGTAGTACCTTCGACCACCATATCCTTATAACAATTTATCAATCACACCATTTTACTTTACCCATTCTCTGAAGTCGAGGTCCTTCTTCATAAGCAGCGTATCATACCTTCGTTTTGACCATCAACCCAGGGCCGAACAACCATTTCTCGGATAACCTTAAAAAGAGAGCAGAACAGTTGCGCACAGAAAAACCCTCCCACCGATACCCGTATTTACAAAAGTACGCGGGGCCTATCCATAGCTTTTAAAACTTTTATTTGTAGAATTATTCAGTACGTAAAATGTGAGAGCGCAATTCATATTTTGGCCTGACATGTCGTCGATGGAAGCACATACAGTAGGGGGTTATTTTGTAGTACAAGAACATGTAAAAAGGTCTAATTAATTATTTGTGAGTACCCAAAAACATTTCATTGCGTGACGAAGAAATCAGGGGCATTTCAGTTCATAGATGGAAACACGGTCAAGCTCATCGTAATCACATTTCCTAAATGCAAAACCCCGGGCGTGCATCATGAGCGACGTTATGTATCAGTTACAACAAATATCAAAAATAAATTGTTCATTGAAATCAACATTTTTACGGAACCCTTCTTGAATGTTCGCCAAGTGAACCCTCCTCCCTTTAACATCGAGTGCGCAATGGTTTGTACATATATATATATCTTAGTACATCAAGTTTCATTAGCTAAGGAACACCACGAGGCATCCGTTAGTTTCTATTGATACCAGCGCCATTTTGGGCGAGGCCGGTTTAGTCCGGAAGTAGCATCAGGGGCAAAATATCCCCGACAATTGGCGGTTGGACCAGAGTCCCTTTCGGTAGTCCAAAAGAAAACTGTGCTAACAAAGGGGCTGGTGGTGTGGACCGTCAATCAAGAGAGGGAGGGGGTAAAGTCTCTCTTACCGGGTCATGTTGATGTTCAGCCGGAACTTGCTCGAGTTCGTTAGCCCATAATGTTCCTGGGTGGTTCAGACGGAAGCTGATGCAGACACGAGAGCACCGCCATCTTGTTGCTGTGCCGTGGTTATTTCATTTGAGATCAATGCAACTGTTCCTCACCGGAAGCCTGAAGGGGCCGAGGGCTCTTGGGACTTTGGTAGAATCTTCAAAGTCGAGGGGATGTTTTGTCGATGGTGGGGGCTTGCGCCCAGGTGGGCAAGCGCCCGAGTTGCAATTTCGGACAAAGTTACTCCAGCGGCCTAGACCCGCCTTTTGAGGGCCCAGACGCCATTTTGAGGCCCTGCAGCAACCTTTGCCGTATCCATCAGGAGCGGAGGAAAACTTCTTGTGATGGCGAAAAACAGAGCATCATGCGGTTGGAGCAGGACATTTTGGTTCGGGGCGCCAGGGTGCAGCAGTGGAGCCTTCATCTGGGGAGGTGAGGGAGGCTCACCGTGTCGTCTTCCTCTCCCGGTGCATCCTACGCCGTCTCTTGGAATCAGGGGCGCACATGATGACCACCCTACACCCCTGATTCCGACTCTTGGGGGACCACTGTACATCCGGCACTCCGTAAATATGCCCGTCGGACATTGTATGTCCTGTGCTACGGAAGTATACCAGCCGGGTCTTGTATGTCCTGTACTACGCAAGTATACCAGCCGGGTCTTGTATGTCCTGTTCTGAGAAAATATACCAGCCGGACATTATATTTCCTGTGCAGCGTAGGTATATGGCCGTCGCCCGGCTGGAGGACATCGGCGCCGGGCCAGGGCAGGGAAGCCTCCTACCTGTGGAGGTGGAAGAGGCTCGTCCGCGTCGCCTCTTCCTCCCTGCCCACCCTGCATCCGTTCGATGGAGGAATTCGTGATGGCCGGACCAGAAGATACGAGGGAGGGGGTCATTTGCAGTCGCCCCCTCCCTACCTGTGGCCCGGGGGACGCCATCCCTGGAAGGGCAATATGGGAAGACCATTTCATTGCCCGCTGTGTGGGGTCTCCAGTACCTTCTCGCCAGCAATCTCTTTTTGGGCTCATGGTTGCTGGCAGGCCCCGCCCCACACGTGCTATGTGTTTCGGATGGGCGGGACCATCGAACTGTTATATTTCGAGGACTTCCGGAGTGAGCATAACATGTTTTGTATTTTTCCTATTAGTCAAGTTTGCTTTTTAGAGAGTTCTACTAGTTATTCTATTTACTGTTGGTTGTGTGTTTTACCGTAATTGAATCCTAAGTTATATAATAGACGCTTGGCTTTCTTGAATCTTTTCTCTAACGGGGGGGTTGTTTACACTGACCTGCAGTTGTGTTTGTTTTTCAGAGTGGGGGAGCAACAGAGAGCAATCAGTCCCAGAACTCTAACATGTCGTTAAAATTGGTCTGACGAAATCTGTGCCACCGAGCATAATCGAACGGGGTGGTCCTGTCTGTTCCGTCTGCACTAGTCTGATCGGTTTTTATCTCACGTCTTTTTCCTTTCTGTCGGTCCGTCCTTTCTGTCAACCCTCCATTCTTACCTATGCTTTGCAGAGTCGGGCATTGGGCTTTCCAGTGTCCAAGACATTTACAGAAAGCACATTGATTTTGTTGTACATCTGTTCGTCCTGTGCATAGTGCCGGGGGATTACCTTCGGGTCGTTGTGTTCCGGGGTTGGCTTGTCGGCACATCCCCTTACACCATTCGCTTTTCATGTCTACTCCTCGGGGCTGTGCCATCGCTGGCCCTTCCCTTTGCCTACTAGACGTTTGGAGGTTTGTCCGTCGTGTCCCTTCACCTTTTCTAAATTCGTCGCTTTCCCTTCGTTGCGTGGCTTCTTTGCGCCACATACCGAGACTATCGAGCATAATAGGTGTTGTTTCATTCCTACGAAGGGCTATTTCTACTGTTTCTATTTTGTCGAGATCAAAGGATCCTCTCAGTGGCCACTGTCTTTCTCGATCCCTTTTTGTATATTTATGCCACAGCTCACTATAGGCTATAGCGATTAATCCATGCTTCATGAACATGTCCTTATTAGGGGTGCCTTCCAGCGGAGCCGGATGGTTCATCTCTAATAAGCGGTCCGGGTAAAACAGGCTATTGACCAGTGGGGAGAAGACAGGCATGACGGATCACAATGGGATAATAGTCAGCACTACCTATCTTATCACTGCGCGCAAAGACTAGACAGAATATTTCTATTCTACGTTGTTTGCACGTAGTGAATACCTCATGAACCAATTCTGAGCAATCAATCAATGTTAGGTCAAAAATAAAAAATCAATATGGTCAATGGGGAGAATAAGTAGGCTCGCAAAGGTTCGCGTCACCTACCCTTTCACTATCTGTAAAGAGGGGACCTAATCTTCCCTGTTTTCAGACAGAGAATCTCCAGAAAACAATCTATAACCGTTAATCAATGGGGCAATGGGGCAATTGTTTGGTGGGGGAGAAAAATAGGTCCGACGGGTGCGTACCTATCCTTCGCTGTTTATAAAGGGAGAGCCTGTTGTTTCTCCGTTCGTAGACAGTGAATCTCCAATAAATTAACAAAGAGTAATACTAGTATTTTCACAACAATTATCAATTTCTTTCAATTATCTATCACTTTCGCAATTCGTCGTGTTTACACGACCTTACCCGGACCGCATGGACAGTTTCTCGTCTTCCGAATCCAGCGCCCGATCGTCCTCTTCTCTTCGCACTTCTCGTGGCACTCCTGATGGTTCCCAGTCAGGACCGCAGATCACTCGAGAGAGGTCTGTTCGGAACCAGTGAAGTTCGGATGATCGGCTGTCAGACGAGGGTCTATCGGACAGGGTACCTTCCGATCGTTGCAGTCGTTCACTCTGTCGTCAGGACCTCTCCCACTGGATCCACGAGTCGCTGATGGGCCCCACGTTTGGGACGCCAATTGTTAAAAAGGGTTTCAAAGACAACCGGTAACCAAAGACCCTTTTATGTTGCCCGGCGGTATCGCCTCTATGACCCACCAATATTAATCAATGAAGAAGCAGGCGCTGGAGACTGGAAGGCGGGAAACGAGGATTTTTATTCTCTCCGGAGGAGAACACATCAATTCAGACAGCAAGTATCGTCACGAGGTGCTCTAACCACATCTCTGAGGCCTGGCCTCTTATACTAGAGTTTACAACCTTTATTGCATATAACACATTCTCGTAATATTGTAGTACTTGAAAGGACATCCTCGGAATCTCCCCTTCAGACCCGTTCCCACATACAGTTACAGTTGGATTCCCCACCCCGGTCACAACAGGTGGTGGTGGTCGCACAGCAGGGCATTCCGCCGATTCACGGAATGCATGGGGTTTGATCGGATCTCATGGGGTGGGGGCTTTGATCGGTTCGGGGATCTTTGATGGGGAGGGGAAGCTTCCTACTGTACGGGTAATAAACAGTATCCGCAGGGTCAGGTGGCAGCCTGGGAACGAGGAAGACAAACGGGGACACAGGAAAAGGGGGTTTGCATCAAAAGGGGTTTGAGGCCATGAAAGGAATGAGGGGAGGTGTCGCGCTGGGAACAGGACGGGACTCAGTGGTGAAGCTGCGCTGAAGAGGGGTTTATGACCCAAGGCATGAGAGAGCGGGGGTTGTCAGCGTGCGGGGGAATGCTTGCGAGGTTAAGAGAGAGAGAGACGCGCTGGCTATTAGCGAGGGGCAGGGAGACCATGATGCTCAAAATGGCTGCCGCTTACGCGCATGAATGGGCTCGAAAAGGGGGCAAGATGGCGCAGATAATGTTCACCAAGATTGTATTCATTTTTCACAAAAGGACCCTCACGGACTTAGGTGCCAGTAGGCAAGCAGGTACAGCTCATGGACAGTCAGGACAGGATAACCCCAGAATTTGGATCAGGATCGGGTTCACCAAAGGGTACGACCAACACCCGCAGCTTCGGTTGCAACGCCTGTGCTACTCCTTCTCTGCAAGGAATCTGCCAATAACCACAATTGGGTTCTCGAACCTCCCAGCAAAGTGCTTTGACAGCACTTTCAAGTCTGCATAAACCCCGAATGGGTTTCTCGAACCTCCCAACAGAGTGCTTCGCAGCTCTCTGAGTTCAGTCACCTATAGAGTGCGTTGGGTCAGTGGCAGGTCAGCTATTCGGACGAGTCGGACAATTTCTCTAGCTAAACCTACGCTAGTTATACTATTTTTCGGGTCAGTGTACCACCCCCCAATGTTGCAAGTGTAAGGATCCCCAATTTTGATTGGACAAGGAGGAGGTTAGGTCATCACACCACCTAATATTTAGACTTTCTCAGGCTTAATATTCAATCTTTGTACCCACCCCTTATTTTCTGTGTTCCCATGACATATTTTTTCACATAACAATGGTGAATACTATTTTCATATACAATTGTTGCAAATGTAGTACAGTTCGGCTTCTTTGACTAGGTGAGAAGGCTCTCTCCCAGGCTCATCTTGGCTTGGATAGCCATCTGACTTCCGTCCAAAGGTAATTTCTGTGGAGACTCGCAGATCTTGCGCAGACTCAGATTCAAGCAAGATCACGTTAGAACAGGCCAAGTTTTCGAAGTGTTACATGAAATGGAAAAGAACAGTTTTAGTGCATGGAATAAATGATTTCACTGTATAAAATGAGTTGCTATATTATTCCCATTACTTTATAATACCTAAAGCATTAAGTTTGTAGGCAGAACAGACAGCTTTGCGAAAGCGGCAATGCAATCTCAGAGCATGTGAGAACACAAACAAGCCATTTTAGCTGTATTGCGAATGAGCAAACACTTTCCCACCAGAACTGCAAGTACATCACTTCACATGAGTATAACCGACGCATGCGCAGTCTAAATTCCCGCGTAGCAGCGGCCATTTTAATGGCAAGCGTATTCGATTTAGTAAACACATAGGCAAGCTTCACTGGGACACCCCCGTGTAGTGTAAAAACGTGCAATATTAGTAACACGAACATGATGGTTTAGTTTATTAACATTATTTGAGGTTCTTAATACAAGCAAGTCGCTTAACATGCGAATCCTTGCTCCATCAATCCCCTCTTTGATGATATTTACTATCATCACTATTAATGGAACCAGATGCCAACTTTTCACATTTCACCCATTTCAATCTCTTCAAACTTTCTATTTAGTTTTTTTTCTGCATCTTTATTAGGATGAGAGTTCTTCACTCTTTTATAGATATGATTATTCAGCTCTTCTAATTCGAGTTCATCGACATTTCTCGTTATTCCTCGCTTATTCACAGTATACTTCTTTTTGTGTTTTCAACATTTACAGCAAATTATTATGATGAGCACAAATAAGCCAATTCCCGCTATTAGCATCAGTATTTTACTCACAAAACTTTTACCTAGATTAGAAAACCAATTACCTACAGAGGAGAGACATCAGTTAGTCTCTTCCAGGCACTATCAACCTCCAGTGGTTTGAGCTCTTTTTCCAAATTAGTAATGTTACTCACGTATTTCTTAATTCCAACACTTTTATCCGGAATATAGGTGCAGCAATGTTGCGATTTCAACATTCTACAGACTCCACCCTCTTTTGCCAATTAAGTGTCAAGAGCAAGTCGATTTTGTAAAACCATAGATCTGATCGCAACCATTTCGGTATTAACCATTAGGAAGCCTCCAGCAGTGTCAGTTGATAACCGATCTACTACTGTAGACAATTTGCAAATTCTGTGTGTATTCAGAGCCACTTCCACTGTAGGTATCATTGCACTAAATATATCACCTATTATTTCTCCTACACTTTCTCTTTTACTACGCATTAATCCATTAGTGTTTTCAGTGCTTCCAGTGATATTCTCCATATGGTATATCTTTGGGAAGACAATACCAAAATAACAACTTCCGTACCAATGGTCGAGCGATTTGAAGTAAGCCTTGTTCCCACATATATAATAAATTCCAAGAAACACAGGCTCTGACCCATCTTTGAAACCCCAACCTCCAATTACCTTGTAATTGTGCTCACATTCACTGGAACCAATGAATATATTATTATAATAACTAGTCTTTTCTCTGTGAAGACAAAGTTTCCCTTTCTTTTCGAAATCCAGCAACAATGCAGCATTAGCTCCACCATTTCAGGTGCTCTCTATATTTTCAGCCCACTTGGGAATTTTCTGATTTTTGTCCTTTGCTTTCTTTTGGAAACTCTCTCTTCTTTTCTCTACCATATTTAGAAAAAAAAAATCTTGTTCATGTAATGTACAGGTCAAGTTATTTCCGTGTGCGTGATCTATACTTATTTTACCTATATTTAGAAAATATTCACCCATGTATTTTGCTACATCCCTAGTAGTATGTTCAGGATTCAGATTTCTTCGCACAAAAAGTTCAGAAAATATCACATCTACGTTTGAGTAATAATACTGTAACGGCCCTCTCTTATTGAATAAACTAGCTAAAATACTACAGGAAATTCCATATGTTAGTGGCAAGTGATTGTAGGTCACACCCTCAGCTACTGAAGTAGGTAGCTTCATACAGACGTAACAGTCTTCTATTTCCATTGCTTCTACGCAATGTACTAAAAGGTTTGCAAATACATTTAAATGAGTTTTGTTCTTGATTCTATGATAATGTAGTCCTTCCTCATCTGGTGTATCTAAGTCCATTCTAGTTTGTTTAAGGCTAACTGCTTTCTCTAGTGTATCTACTCTTTGTGGTGCGTCTTCTGTTTGTAGCTCTTCTGTGTCCTCTGTCACTGGTTTAGTAGGGTACAAATTAGTATATTTACTCATCATGTAAGGAATAGTTATTGTTTGTCCTATACATAATATCAGTGCTAATGCTATACTACACAAACATACTTTGCAGCATGTTTTGCAACAATTTCGCCTCGATCTTCCATTCACATTGGAATCAGACATTTTGGCTCAAAAGAAGCTCCAACCCCTCTTTGTAACTTTGCACAGGTTGCTTACACAGGGCAACTTTCAGGTTGGTTTCACTTCTTCGTCAGTCTGGTCAGCAATCAATTCTTCATCACTTTCGTCACTTATCTCAAGGTTTTCAAAGTCTTCCAAAACCAGATAAGTCCATTCAGGACTCTGATACTTGTTGTTTAGTCTTTTTATTGGGCACTTCTTCTCTTAGGCTTTGTTCCAGACTGGTCAGTTTTACTGGAGTCTTGATTTTCTTGCTCAAGTTCTTCGTCAATAGTTTTTAGTCTCAGTCTCAGTCTTTTGACAAATCTTGGCACTTTATCTCCTTTCTTGAATCTTTTAGCTGGCACTGTGCTTTGGCCCTCTTCAAAGGCTCTTTTATTTTCACTCAGTTGTGGCACATCTATTTCAGTGTCTTCTTTCTTCTCTGTCTGACTAGTTCCAAGTCTTATTTCAGTTTCTTCTGCCTGGTTACTAAACTGGCCTTGTTCAGGTATGTGCTGGATTTGGATTTGTTTTGTTTCAATTTCTTCTTCCTGAACACATTTATCTATTTCTATCTGATCCTGTTCAAGCACTTCGAACTTTTGATTTTCTTCTGCTTGAACTTCTGCTCTAATTTCTATCTGTCCCTTTTCAGGCTTAGGAGTTTTTGGAGGTGTGTCGATAACCTGCTCTGTCCCAACTTGGCCTTTCTCATCATCAGATTTGATTTGGATTTCGATGATCTGATTATCTTCTTCTATTCCTGTCTCGTCCTCACTATCCCACTTTCTATCTAAGTAGGTTTGTCTTCTTGTTCTTATTGGATCGAGAGTCAGGTCGATTACTGGGACCCAATCATCTTGACTGGAGCTCGGTTGTTCTTCTTCAGCTACTTCAGGACCAATTTCAGGAGACCCCTCAGCTGCACAACCTTCAGCCTCAGTTTCTTCAGGTTCAGTCACTTTCTTCGTGTAGCTGGCATGGATCCACCGTGGCACACCTGCACACTTCACCGCTGTTGTGGTAACCAGATTCACCTGTCTTCGTTTTCCCCACTTCGGTGCAAGGCAACTCTTCCGAGTATGTTTCTTAATTACAACCCAATCTCCTGGGTTCAAATCATGGGCTGGAGTTGCTGGTCTGGCGACGGCGTCTTCCCCAATCTGCTTAGAGATAGAACGCACTTGGTCACCCAGTTGCTTGCAGTACTCTAGCACCAAATCATCAGATATGTTTATCAGTTTGTGTCCTGGCACCTATGCTTGCCGCATTGCTCTTCCCATCAGTATCTCATGGGGACTCAAGCCTGTCTTCCGGTCTGGAATACTTCTAAGTCCCATCAAGACAAGGGGCAAAGCATCTGGCCATTTCATTTGAGTCGATTCACGCATTTTTCTCAATCTTGACTTGATTGTGCCATTCAGTTGTTCTACCACTCCAGAAGCCTCTGGGAGATATGCACAGTGTAGTTTTTGTGTAATTTTGAATGCTTCACATATTTAGCAGCACAAAGAGGGTACACTATAGTTGAGTAAATCCTTCTCATTTGAAAACTTTACTGACGCTGTTATTTCGTGAATTGTTTTCAATTTTTATCTATTACAGGCGACCATAGAAGGTTGTATACCTCATTGAAAGTTTTTTCATTCACTAATTTTCACTGTGTGGTACTGTCTACCGAGGTCCTGAAGAATTGCCATAGGGCAAGAAACACGTCGACCACATTTGAGGGTAGTAGTTAATATTGCTTGGATAGTTCCAGGGCAGTTTACCTCCCCTTTCACCCCTTTTAACCAAAGGAAGTCTACCACGAGAATAAACTAGGTTGTGGACTGACTCACCTTTTTTAGCTTCACTTTCACGTCACGACCACACTCCCCCCGCCTCTCACACGCATGCACCATATGGCCGGAACAAAAGATCTCCGATAAAGAGCCCCGGTTTCGGGAGCCCGTCAGACATTGCAGCGCCAGTCTGACGAGGAGCAGAACCCATATGATGAAGCATGACACCTAGCTTGCTGGGTGTGTGAGGGTTTTAGTTCCAACAAGGGGATTCCCCCCTCTTACTAGCACACACTCTCCCCTGTTCTGTCACTCTTCCCGGGGACTTTTGTACCCTCTTTGTGATACTAGTTTCTGGACCAGTACACTGGACCCCATTAAATATTGTCCTACTCCAGTCCCTCTTTTTGTTTAAAAAAAAAAAAAATGCTTCACAGATTTGTCTTATTATTTCGCTATGAAAATGTTTACCTCTGTCTGATTCAATTGTGACTGGAAAACCGTACCTAGGTATCAATTCCCTCAGTAACAATTTGGCTACAGTGATGCTATCGTTTCTGAGTGCAGGGTAAGCTTCTACCCATTTTGAAAATAGGCAGACAATGACGAGGACGTACTTCATTCATCGACAGGGGGGTAACTGAATAAAGTCTCCTTTTCCAATTGTACCTGGTAAAACTACTGTTTTCTTTCCGGGATTGAATTGCTGACATACTAAGCACCTCTGGCAGAGTGCCTCTGCTATGTTTCTGAATTTCGAATTGAACCATGTCTGTCTAAAGACACGAATCATTGCATCTCTTCCTAAATGGGTATCTCCATGTATCAATATAGCCATAGGAGCAAGCAGGCAGTCTGGCAACACAGGCATATCATCAAGGTAAACAATGACACCATCATCATTCCTCCTCGGACAACCAAATTTTCTCCACCTTTCCTTTTCCTTTGGTTCTGCTGCATTCTGCAAATCTCTCAGTTCTTCCCATGTTTTTATTTCTTCAAACACCGTAAGTTGGCAGCTGTTTCCGCCTACCCCCATCTTTGTATTGATTGCTATTTTGTATTTAGCACAATGTTGGGCTAGTTGGTCAGCATATCGATTACCTGCTGTCCCTTTGTCAGAGCCAGATTTGTGAGCAGCACACTTGACCACTGCCAATTATTTTGGTAACTGGATTGCTTCCAGTAATTCTTGCACAAAATTTCTATTTCTGATAGGAGTACCTGAAGAAGTCAGCAACTCTCTTTGCAGCCACAATTGGCCAAAGTCATGCACAACCCCATAACCATACTGGCTATCAGTGTATATGGTTATGTTCATGTTCCTCCCAAATCTACAGGCTTTTGCCAATGCAACCAATTCGGCTACTTGTGCAGACTTGACTCCATACAAATAGGATGCTACCACTGGACCTCCTAAAGTGCATACTGCATAAGCAGCACTTAAGCCTCCATCCTCATGTCTCAGTCATGAGCCATCTACAAACGGCTAAAAAATGCAATAAATAAACAATGTCTTCATTTGTCACACACAAATGACCTAGCAGAATTCGCAACAGGAAGAGGACCGCCCGGGTTGGCAACATCATATATAGGGCATAAAACACAGCCCTACCTCAGCCAAGCACTAAGAAGGAAAGCACTCAAAAACATCATATGGGCCAGACTAGTGCCCCTCCAAATTAAAGAGCTAAACCCTAGGTGGAGGTCCCTGGAATACAAAATAAGATGCAGACTCTGCACCTACAAATACGATTCTCTATTACACATGATTTTCTGTTGCCCTGAGATGCTCTTGTCCCGACAGATCTTTTTAAAACAAATCTGGCTACAACACGGGGTTCGAACAGTAAAAGAAGCGGTTTCGGTACTTTTCTCCTGCACTCTTCCATCAGACCTGGCCAGGTTTGGGAAATACATTGCCAAGCTTCGAAACATGCTTACTGAAAAATGAAGGGTCAGGCATGATGAAAGTCACCTCAGACCAATAAGCCAACTCGCCCCACTAACCAGTTGGATAAGACATCATTTTCATAACTATAACATTTTAAATTACGCAAGGAACTCACTAATGTGGACACACTGGTATATTCTTGCTGTTTATTTTTTTTACGTATGTACAGATACAAATATTAATACACATATTGTTTTTTATATATTGTTTTTGAAAGTTTTGTATATAAATGTCGTTTTTATGATTGCCTTTCTTTCTAAGATGTATTGTAAATGGTTTTAAGTAACTGTGCAATATAAATCAAAAACATTTCATTTCATTTCCATCTACAAACAGCTCGTAATCTTCATCAGTTAGGGGCACTTCTTTTATGTCAGGGCGTGGTTTTGTACTATACTCAGTCAGATCAAGGCAGTCATGCTCAACTTCTCCCTTCACTCCTGCTGTGAGTGAGTTTGGTAGGAGAGTAGCTGGATTCAAGATATTACAGCGGGCAATGGTTACATTTCCTGCACCTACAAGGATTCTTTCATACTTAGTCAGCCAACTAAGTGTGAGGTACTGAGTTTTGGTTCTGGTCAACAAAATTACAACTGCATGTGGAACATACAAAGTTACAGGATGTCCCATAATGATAGACTCTCTTTGTTCAAGACTAATGCAAATTGCAGCTACTGCTTTCAGACATCCAGGTAATCCAGCAGCCACTGGATCTAAAGTAGAGGAAAAATACGCTACAGGTCGTCTGGTTAAACCATGACTTTGGGTTAGGACTGAAAGTGCACAATTGTCTCGTGTGTCACAAAATAGTGCAAACTCTTTTGAGTAATCAGGAGCTGTACACAGACATTCTCATAATTTCATAAAAGCTGTCATGCTTTCATCATCCCACTCCACTGGGTCTTTTGCTCCTTTCTTTGTCAATTTTATTAATGGTATTGCTAGGACTGCAAATCCCACAATCCATTGCCTACAGTATCCTACAACTCCCAGAAACATTCTGATTTCTTTCTGGGTATTGGGCAGATGCATGTTTAAAATTATCCTGATTCTTTCTGTGGTAACTTTCCTGATACCTTTCTCTATCTGGTGCCCCAGATATTTCACTGAAGAGGTACAGAACTGTAGTTTGTCTGGTGACACTTTATGTCCCCCTTCACCTAAATGGTTCAGTAAGGCAATGGTGTCAACGACACAGTCTTTCCTGCTTTTAGACGCCACCAAGAGGTCGTCTATGTATTGCACCAGGACTGATTCTCTAGGCAATAGCAAGGATTCAAGGCATTTTTTCAGAATTTGATTGAAAATCGAAGGACTCTCTGTGTACCACTGAGGGACACGATTCCAGACGTAAACATGACTGTCGAATTCAAATGAGAAAAGAAATTTGCTGTCTGGATGCAATGGAATCGAAAATAATGCATGGCATAGGTCGATGACAGTAAACCATCCAGCATTCCATGGTATTTGGTAAAAGATCACTGCAGGGTTCGGCGCAAGAGGACAGCAAGGAACAACAATTTTATTTACCTTGCGCAGGTCCTGTACTACCCTGTTTTACCACTTGGTTTCTTTATTCAATTTATAGGTGAATTACAAGGACCGCTCAATACCTCCTGTATGATGTCTGCTTCCAACAACCTTTTTATTTCAATAGCAACCCCTGCTTTCACTTCTGCACTCATTTTATATTGTTTAGTATTCGGGTAAACTGCATCTTCTTTTATCGAAATTTTAATTGGGTCAACATTTGCCATTAATCCTACATCTTTTCCTGTAAAATCCCATACTTCTGGTTTCACTGTCTGTTGGAGCTCTTCAGGTAAGTCTTGTGTTGTCAGTCTTTTAATTTCTGAGTCAGGTCTTATCAGCATTAATTTGTAGATTCCGTCTTCATCTGGGGTCTGGATTTCTACGCCATTTGGTGTGCAAAAGATGGTGCAGCTCATTTTGCACAGCAAATCTCGTCCTAGTAGATTCACAGGACTTGAATCGCAAACAACAAATCTATGCATCTCTTTGAAATTCACTATTTTAATTTCCATGGGTTCTGTAACTGGGGTACTAATTAATTTATTAGAAACGCCCACTATTTGGATCGCTTCTACCGAGAGGGGTAGGTTAGAACGTCTGCTGTTGTCACAGTGGAACGGGTAGCACCAGTGTCCAACAGAAAGGTGACGTCATTTCCTTCAACCTTTCCTTCAATGTATGGCCCTGTCTGGTCCACCGGCAAGGAGGCGCCAAGCACGCACTCCTCGTCCTCCACCCTCAGGCACCGTCAGTAAGGTTCGTCACAGAGGAATGAATCATTTAGCAGAAATTGCGAAGTTGCTGCATTTATATCCTCCCTTCCTTCCCAAACCTCTGCTTCCTCACCCTGTTCTGCTTTGCTCCTATAGTTTGGCCTAGGTGCAGGGGGCAACTGATTCTGTTTTACCTGTTGCTGTGTCTTCTTTGGTCCCTCATTCTGCGCCTGTGGATTTAAATCATTAATTTGCACATTATCAGTCTGCACAGCCTTACACTCGTCCCTCCAGTGCCCCATCTTTCCGCGCCCATGGCAGGGGAACTTCTTCCTGGCCTCCTCTCTGCTCATTTTTATTCTTGGTTTTCCTCCACCCCCAGGGTTCTGATTCTGAGTATTTGTCATTTTATATAACTGCTGTTCTTGGTGCTCTGCTAATTTTACTTGTGCCCACATGACTTTTTCCTTTAACTCCTTTTTCTTATTTTCTAGCTCATCTTCACAATATTTAGCATATTTCAAGACCTCATCAATGGGCTTAGCTTGCCAACAGATCTTATTGTCTTTGATCCACTGTGAAATTTCAGGTCTTATTCCTATCACAAATCGATAAATGAAGTGGGTCATATGCTTCATCTCAATATTATCCAAGCCACTGTATGTCTTGAACACCTGTAACAGTCGTTCATAGTATGAATGCACAATTTCATCTCGATTCTGGGTAGTTCTATCTATTCGTGTCCAATCAGTTTCTTTTGCAGGCACCTTTCCTTTCAGTTACAGCATTACCTGGTTGTATTTCCTCATCACCTCCCCTGAGGGAGCTCCGGTCTTTGGGTCTCTGGCGTATTCTTCACGTGACCAATCAACAGCAATTTTTCATTCTGTCCACAAATCTACGGGAACTACAATGTCAAAGAACCCATCTAGATCTTTCAGGAGGCATTTTTGAACTTTAACAAATCTCTCAACTTGTCTGAACCACTCTACAGGTTTCTCTCGTAATTTTGGGAAATCATTTGTAAATGACACAATATCTTGTCTGGACCATGGAACATGTACATATCCTCCATCTGGTACATCTCTCATAGGATATAATTTTTCTGCCTTGTCAGCTTCTTTTAGGACATATTCATAAGTCATTTGTTTGGATCTACTATCTTCTTTTTTCTTTGCCCACCTGGCTTTCCATTTTTCTAAGTCTCCCCATTTCTATAACAGGTTCAGCAATTCTCTTATCTGCACCTTTTTTCCTGATACATTCTTGTTTTCTAAGTTTTTATGAGAAAATTCTGCTCTGTAGGGCTTTTGCAACACTTTGGATCTGCTAATGTCTATTCCCATGCTAGCTGTGGTGTCCATTAATTTTTCATGGAACAGTCTGGTGTTTCGGGTAATACTTTTGCAAATGAATAGTAATTTTTCCTCACTAAGGGTGTTCAGCCTGTCCAATCCCACGTTCCCAGCCATTAATTCTTCCAATTCTATTCTTAATTTGTAAATATCTAATGGTTTTGGCTGAGAATTTATTTTCTCTAGTTCTCGGGTCCATCGATCTATTTCTTCAGGAGTCACTACTGTGGCACTTCTAGTACCGGACGAGGACTCAATCTGGACTTCTCTTGAACTAATATGAGTGTTCTTTCTCTGTGAACTGCCTTCTGGTTCCCTTATGGGTAAATCCATCAGGGAAATTACAGATTCGCATTCACTTGCCTGGTCATCAACTATTAAGGGCTCTTTTCTTGGCTGCACTACAGATGGATTACAACTGGAGTTTTTAAACTAGCCTGTTTATCCCCGTACAGAGGAACAACTGGGTCAATAGATACTGGAAATTTTAGAGCTTCAGGACTTGTATTTAACTGGGAAATGTTCTGGATAAGTTCAGTTCTCTGTTTAATTAAAGCCTCTCTCTCTCAGTCCTGTAATACCTTTTCCATGGTGGTTTCATGTACTATCTGTGGAATCAAGGGAGTATAAAGACTCAGTGCACTCGGATTTGCCATACTTGGTCCCTCATCATAATTTGGTTTTAGGAATTAATTTCTCGTATTCAGGGACCTGGGTTCCTCATTATACGGTGGTGGATTTTTCATTAATAAATCCTCCAGGTAATCATCATCAGAGTCACCACTAGTCATTAAATGCTTTGTTTTCTCTTTCCTTTTCCCTCCCACAGGATCCTCTACGGTTAATACTGGGTACAGTCCTTCTACCATCATGTTCTGTCTCCATTCTTTCATTCTTTTCTCTCGGGTCCCTTTCTGTACTTTTGGATAAAATTTTGCTAACCCTTTGTCAATTCTGAGCCTGTCTCGCTCAAACGCCTCTATTTCCCATTCTTCTGAGGCCTCATATTGCGTTAGTCTGGGTCTGGGATGTAAATCATTAATTTGAGTCCTCAAATTGAACAAAATTCTCCCATTAAAGGTACCTTCTAAGGGAAATGCTAAAATTCTGTCATCTTTAGTGTATTCCACCCAATTTTCCAACCATACGCAAGCATGGTAGCCTCTATCAAACATCATAAATGATGTGGGAGTATTAGGTGGTGGAATAATGACTCCTTCTCTAGTTTTGATTGTCTTGTCTTTCTTAAAATAATTCTTTACTCTGTCTACCAGAGTAATTTTTCTCTTGCTTCCGTACATAGCGTTTAGTCTACGGCCTTCCCACTGATCTCTCACAAAACCTTGATATCTTGGATCAGGTCGAGTCTCGGGATGAGTCGGATACCACATATACTTCGCAAAGACTTAGATCGTGTGAAAATACGTACTTCTGTTTACTATACTCTTCCAATGCTAGTGCGTCTTTCAATTTTCGACAACCAATCAACACTGTGGTTGCAACTAGTTTCGACCAGTGGGTGCGCGGCCTTTCCGTGAGACAAGTTCCCACGCTCCTGCGCTCACCCCTCCTTTACAATGCTATCTCAACTACATGCCCGCTGTTTCGACCAATACCAGCGCGGCACAGAGTGACGTCAACGCAGCTCCGAAACTGACTCCCTCTTTCACAAGGTAACTGAAATTCAATTTCCTTCCTAAAGTGCAAGTGCTTTATTTAATTTACAACGTAAAACATTCACCACTGTACTCGAGTGTCTAGAAAGGAAAGATTTGCTTTACTGCAAGTAAACCTCTTCTGTCTACTTTTCATATACTGCGGATAGATCCCTTCTGCCTATCCTTCACACAAACATTAGAGAACCTGCTACATCTTTGACTCATCCACTTATTTTCAGGATATATACTAAGTCTAAAGTGTCACTAGCGAACCCTTTTGCTATCACTCAAGCTCCGACGAACCTACTACTCCATCCGTGTGACCCTTACTAGGTTATATCACAATAGAAGTTTTGCTAGCGAACTCGTTGCTATTTTTCATTCAATTATTCATACAGAAAACCCTAATTAGCGCTTCCAGCTCTGCCCAACCATGCACTAATTTTCCTCGAGCCACTGACCTCACTGCGAGGTGGATTCTCCTCACCACCCACTATTCTGCCCCCGGGGATTCCAGACAAACATATTACAATCACTAACGAGTTGTGTTAATACATAGATCAATATAACAGCATTTCACCAAAAATATGTCAAAAACATTTCATAATATTTCAAAGCAATTTTACATTTGATCGATCGATACTCTTACATAGCAGCAATTACATTTTACACAGTTAGCAGCAATTAACCTATCTACCTATCTTAACTAGGGGAAACATCCTTTACCACGCAACTTTTACAACGCAAACCATTACAACGCATTGTGCTGGGGTCGCTCTAGGATAGGGAATAAGTTTAATTTACTATCCAACACCTTCCCTAGTGTCCACGGGGACTGGAGTTGGAATAGTAAATTAAACTATTCACTATCCAGCACCCCAAAGCGCTATGCGTTGTAAAGGTTTTCATTGTAAAAACTGCGTTGTAAAGGCATGCGTGGTAAAAGCATGCGTTGTAATGTCATACATCCCTTAACTAGTCCTTAACCATCATTCTGCTACCAGAAAATTACTGAAAGAGCGCGCAGGTCACCCAACTATTTTATTACCAAATATGCACACTTGGGCCCATAATTTATTTACCACATACTTTATTTATTCGGGTAATCTACTACCAGTAACCCTGTTCCTTTCTATTTATTTCCAATGTACCTGACTTACCAATCCTTGTCACAGGTACCTAAATCACAATGGATCAAGGAACTAGCTGAAAAGATAAGTAGTCATCACAATACAATATAAAATTAAAAATGTTTGCACTCTTTATAATAACCACAGACTCAGGAAGTTTTGAAAACCTTTATCTAATCATCATCATCATAATATGTCATGAGCATGAGATTTACACAGATAAGACTATCTATAACTAGAATTAGAAATAACGTATAGCTATGAATAAGGCAGAGAATACTAATCATTTAGAAATCAGAAAAATAAAGGGAAGGTGAAAAATAAGGAACATGCTAATTTAGATCAACAGACTTTCACAACTTCACTAAAGGCGGGTAAAGAAAGGGAACATGCTAAATCAAAGTAGACTTTCGTAACTCACTAACTGTTAAAAGGAAATGAAACTTATGCAATTAGATTAATCCAGATGTGCTTATTCTCTATAGGGAGGGTAAGAATGGAACATAAACTATAAAATAACGATTTAGCATTTGGCTAAAGGTAGGTAGAAAAGTGGAACATGCTAATAGACAAATAATGCATGAAAATCTCATTTATAAAGAAACAGGGAAGAATAAGGAACGTATGCAATTATGCTTTGCAATATTCGAGAATTAGAAATGCAAATATAGATAAGCAATTGTGAGAAGTTGGCCTGGTATATAATGCTCACTAATTCTTAGTGATCACTTTGTACCATGCCAAACAACCCTTATGATGATGGTTGTAATTCAACCTTGTAGACCAGTTATCCTAGTGGTAACGTGGACAACGCAGTCTTAGGCTAAACTCTGAAAGGCATGTGAAGCCAGCTGTTATACCATACACAACCCCCTTGAATACCAAATGAAAGGGACACCACACAGATATATATTGAAAATATATATTGATTTATTAACTATAAAATCCCCTGGACTCTTTATGAGCACAGAAGCACAAGCGTTAAATCACAAGACAGTTTAAAATACACAAAAGTTGCACAATATGGAAGAGCCCTAGGGGCCACCTAAACCATATACTAAGAAAGTGGTATAAGAGATACCAATAGGAAAGGGAACAGGCCTAGGGCCTTGGGAATCGCTGGAGCTATTCGAGACTAGCAATGATTAAGTCGGGAAAGGCCCACGGGACTCGGGTGCAGTGTTCAAAGTGCACGCACTTTCCAATGCAAAGTCTATGGTGCGTAAAAAGTACCAAGTTAGAAAGTTAGGAACCTTCTGAGTGACCTACGGAGCTGAAACTTAAGACACAGGCCCTTGAGATGTGTACCAGTGCAGGAGCACCGGCGGAGCTGAGTTACCTCACCCACAGGAAGCGGGTGCACAGGGTCGAAGTAGTGTCGGGTTTCGTCACGCTGGTCGATGGTGCTTGGAGCTGAAGATGCTGCAGGCGGCTCGATGTGAAGAGTTCCGGTGGATCCAAGGGTGGATCTGAAGATGTGAAGACCTGAAAGCAGAGGGGACAGTGTTCAAAGTCACTAGCCAGTGACTACCGTGGAACCAGATTGGAACCAGGCGATGTCGGGTGCAAACAGGCGTTGTCGGGTAGCTTCTTTCTGCAGCCACGTGGATACCCGGGGTCGAGGACGTCCAGGAGTCGGTCACAAGCTGTCCCACGTAGGCTTCTCGCTGTTGGCGGTGTCGGCGACCTGATCGGAGCAAACAGCCCTTGGCAAAAGCAAGCCATGCAGAAGTTGAAAGATGCTTATCACTCGGACCAGCAAGGTCAGAGCGGGTGCTCCTTTTTTACAGGAGCTGGGTTAGGTCTGGAGCAACCAGACCTGCTGTGTAAATCGTCGGTTTCGTCGCCAAGATGGCCGCTGACCATGTGGCTAGTGGCCGGGATGGCGCGTCGAGTGGCACAATGCAAAAGGGCCCCACGCAGATCGTGGAGATGCTGGAGGGCTGATCTTCGGTGCAAGGGCTGCTCGGTGGTGGGGGTTCTCAGTCCCCAAAGCACAACATCGAGGATGCCTCAGAAGCTGCGCAGTCAGCTTTTCGAGTGTCTTCCAAGAGGTCCGGTCCCACGTCACTCGGTGCCTCCACGGGTCCCTTCTCTGCAGGGACTGTGAATCTGGCTCTGAGAGGTCTGGGAGTCTGGTTCTTGTCGGGCTCTGGGCTCGGGCACCGGCGGGAGGCGGCGGCAAAGCAGACGTCGAGTTGCTGGTTGGTACCTGTGTTCACAGGGTGGCCACTCCTAGGCCACAAGGGAGATTCTCTTCAGTCTTCTGTGCAGCAGAATGTCGAAGTCCAGTCTTCTTCTTCGTGTAAAGTTGATTCAGGATGATCTGCTGTGCAATGGCACTGCTCCCACTCTTATTCCCAATCTGAGGGGTGGATCACCTACTAGGTCCCTCCTCTGGGAGGAACCAGGAAGGGGGCGGTTACACCCCCTTTCCTTTGTCCAGTTCCGCGCCAAGCCTGGGTCTGGAAAGTCCCAGGACCGGTTTGGACTGGCCTATGCACGGGGACACCTTGTGTGCCCCGGGCATGTCTGATTCTATTCAGCCCTGTCCTACCCAATACACAAAACCCTGTCTGGGGTGGTGCTCGCACCTCCCAAGGCAGGAAACCCTTTGTCCAGGCCACCATCTGCCGAGTTTCGGTCAGCAGCAGGAGGCCAGACTCGTGTCTGTGGTGGCAGCATCCATTTTGTGATGCTGAGGCTCTGTTTAACTTTAACCGGGGTTAAGGCTACACACATGTTGTGTCCCTCTAGAAGGGTGGAATGCTATCCCCGTCGCCAGAACTGGCGAGGGGATAGTATTCCAATTCGTATGACACCTTACTCAACATGTTTTGATAAAGCCAAACCAAAGATAGCATTTAACCACGAGGATTATAATGCACTTAAGAGTATATGGTATGGCAATATCCCGGAACAGCTTAGGGAGTGGTTCCTGACAGCTGCAGACAGGCTCAGCTCATGCTAGAGCACCATCTCACATGTAACCATGCACTCTGCCCCCAGGATTGCAGGGGTCTTCCATAGGAATGGCTTACAGGTTAACATGTGTCCAGTTTAAGGTTAGATATAGGGATACTATATCTAAGTAAGAGGTGATTACACCAACTTACCCCAGCTGAGTGATCAGCCAGTTTTGTCAAATCTGGAGGCCAGACCAGGGGTGGCACAAGACGTGCTGCAGCCGCTAGTAGGCCTTGGATGCACCTATGCCCTGGGTACCTAGGGTACACTGTTACAGGGGCCTATAAGGTGAACCAGTTCCAATTATGTTATGCACCCAGGGTACATGGAGTCCATTTTAAGGAGAGAGCAATCAGCCTGGGGCCCTGAATAGCAGGATCCCAGGCCAACTATGTCAAAAACCAGCTAAACACCAGGCAAAAAGTTTGGGGGTAACCATAGTCAGATATCCACCTTCCTACATAACCCTCCCCCCAAACGAAAGGAGATAAGGCTATCCTTGACCAGGTAAGCCTATATTGCCTAAGTGGCCATATAAGGAAGTACCAGCTCTGGCTTGGTAACCCCCTGTCTCATGGTCCACTAAGCAATCCCTCCCCCTAAGGGTATCTGAGGGTCTCCACCATAGGGAATCTCTACCTGTAGTGTGTCTTTGCAACGTCAAAGGCTGGTGTTGAGATGGAGTACTGAAGTGAGTTTCCTCTGTAGGGCTCAGCTTCCTCCAATCACTCTCCACCATGTGTGCCTTTCTTTATTTGACTGAGTTGCACTGTGCTCTCAGGGTCAACCTCTGGCTACCTAAAGCTGGAGGCTGGGTCCCTCTGTTTGGTTTACTGGAGGGACAGTTCAGGTTTGGGCCCTGAGGGTCCCAGGTTTGGCTGTGCCCAACAATATCCATCTGGGGGAGGTCCCTAACTACTTTTAAGGGGGATCCCTCAGGAGTTTTTAAAGTTTGCACCTCACTAGGGCTACTAGTTTCGGTGCCCCTAATCTGTTGATGGGGGTGCTTTATTTGACAGGGGGCCCTTTGGGTCTCACTGTCCTTCTTGTCCTCTGCAGCCCTGGGCTGAGTAGGGCAAGGTAGAGAGGGGCAGGTTACCTGCTCCAGACTGGGTCCCACTTGAAAAGGGTCCACTGCCATCAGAGGCTCTGTTAGGCCAGGCCTAACAGCCTCTGGGACAGTTCCTTCATCAGGGGTAAGATCAGTTCCCTGAGGAGGCTGACCCTTTCCAAAAGTCCACCATGGTGATGCTAGCCCCTGTGTCTCTGAAGGCCTCAACTTTCAAGCCATTGATTAGGGGCTCCTGTCTATACTTGCTCAAAGTGTTTGGGCAAGCAGTGAAATTGGCAAACCCCATGCCAGTCTCATAGACAAGAGAGTCTGAGTTAGGGGACCTGGATAGGCCAGAGTCCACCTGTCCTCCAAAAGTAAACCCACCCAAATTCTTGGGGGTGCTCCCACCACCTGGGGGACCACTGCTAACAGTAACAGGAGGTGTTGGAGCCTTACCTGGAGGTATATTCTCTTTATTGCCATTCTTGGGACAACAGCTGTCTGTTTTGTAATGCCCCACCTGTTTACAGGTATGACAATAAGGCTTTTTCTGGGTTGTAGAAGTGTCTTGGGACCCACCCCCATTCTTGGAGTTTTGGGGCCCTGGGGAAGTCTTTTCCTTACTTTTATCCCCACCCTTCTCTTGAGGCTTGGTAGTCTCTTTCTTTTGGTCACCACCCTGGTTCTTAGGCCTGATCCTGGTTCTGACCCATTTGTCTGCCCTCCTACCCAATTCTTGTGGGGAGGTCAGATCAGAGTCAACCAGGAGCTGATGTAGAAGCTGATTTTGACAATTACTTAAGATTTGCTCTCTCATAATTAAATTATACAATCCTGTATAGTCAGTAACCATACTTCCCAGCAACCAGCCCTCCAGAGCCTTAGTGGCACACTCAACAAATTCAGACCAGTCCTGAGTCTGTGTCTTCTGGGTATCTCTGAACATTAACCTGTACTGTTCAGTGGTTAAGCCTAACCCATCAATCAGAGCACTCTTCAGGACCAGGTAGTTTCTAGAATCCCCATCACTAACTGTGAGGAGTCTGTCTCGGCCTCTACCTTCAAATGAGAGCCACAAGATTGCTGCCCACTGCTCCTGAGGGATCTGCTGTACTCTGCAGGCTCTCTCCATTGCAGTAATCCATTTATGGATATCATCCCCAGCTTTGTAGGGGGGCACAATCTTACTCAGGTTTCTGTTATCAAAAGACCTGTCTTTATCCTTGTGGATATTGCTGCCACCAGTGGGTTCTATTACCCCACTCTCTCTAGGCTGTCTTGCTCTAGCAAGTTTCTCTTGGGCCAGGGCAATTTCTAACTCTTGTCTCTGGACTTTCAATTCAGCCTCTCTAATTTGAGCTTCTCTCAATTTGGCCTCATGTTCCCTTCTCTGAGGGCTAGTCATCCCCTTTCTGGAGTGACCATGAGACCCTCTAGAAGCATGGGAGTTGTCAGAGTCACCTGAGTGAGTCCTTCTCCTCCTAGGCTTCTGGTTAAGTCCACCTGGGGGTCTGAATGGGTTGTTACCAGATTCATTCCCAAGTTGGCTTAAGTTAGCCTGGTTCAGTCTGCTGACCAGCACCTGACTATTTCTGTCATCATCTGACTCACTGCTTTCCACCTCTTCCTCTTCTTCCTCTTCCTCTTCCTCCTCATCTACTTGAGGAGCTCCAGTGGTGGAGGCTTCCTCATCTACCAGGATGATAGGACCAGGGGTGTCTACAGTGTCATCCTCTGAAGGATGGCTTCCTTCAGCATCCCCTGTGGGGTTTGCCTTAGAGGGCTTTAGAGTCTCAGACTGGTCTAAGAGCTCTCTTAGGTGGTCTGTAGTAGGGGAAGGTCCTGTCTTCAGACCCCTTAAGACACAAAGCTGTCTTAATTCCTTAAAGGAAAAAATAGCAAATTTGGATGGTGCCCTTGGAGGGTCATTCTCAACAGGGATGTTCCCAGTGGAACCCTCTGCTCCAGACATTGCTCTAGTGTGGGTGGATGTGTTGCAATCTACCTACACTGGTGTTTACCTACTAAACCTATCTAGTAGTTGTAGCTAGGGTGTGCTACTCCCTTTGCTCTACAACAACTAAGTTCAGTAGAACTTATGTATACTAGTCTTGTTGTATATGTACCTAGCAGGTACCAGTATGATCTTTCAAATGATAATCTCAAAGATTGTAATGGTAAAACAACAGCAAGCTCAGATCCCAATCCGCTGCTCACCAATGTGAGAAGTTGGCCTGGTATATAATGCTCACTAATTCTTAGTGATCACTTTGTACCATGCCAAACAACCCTTATGATGATGGTTGTAATTCAACCTTGTAGACCAGTTATCCTAGTGGTAACGTGGACAAAGCAGTCTTAGGCTAAACTCTGAAAGGCATGTGAAGCCAGCTGTTATACCATACACAACCCCCTTGAATACCAAATGAAAGGGACACCACACAGATATATATTGAAAATATATATTGATTTATTAACTATAAAATCCCCTGGACTCTTTATGAGCACAGAAGCACAAGCGTTAAATCACAAGACAGTTTAAAATACACAAAAGTTGCACAATATGGAAGAGCCCTAGGGGCCACCTAAACCATATACTAAGAAAGTGGTATAAGAGATACCAATAGGAAAGGGAACAGGCCTAGGGCCTTGGGAATCGCTGGAGCTATTCAAGACTAGCAATGATTAAGTCGGGAAAGGCCCACGGGACTCGGGTGCAGTGTTCAAAGTGCACGCACTTTCCAATGCAAAGTCTATGGTGCGTAAAAAGTACCAAGTTAGAAAGTTAGGAACCTTCCGAGTGACCTACGGAGCTGAAACTTAAGACACAGGCCCTTGAGATGTGTACCAGTGCAGGAGCACCGGCGGAGCTGAGTTACCTCACCCACAGGAAGCGGGTGCACAGGGTCGAAGTAGTGTCGGGTTTCGTCACGCTGGTCGATGGTGCTTGGAGCTGAAGATGCTGCAGGCGGCTCGATGTGAAGAGTTCCGGTGGATCCAAGTGTGGATCTGAAGATGTGAAGACCTGAAAGCAGAGGGGACAGTGTTCAAAGTCACTAGCCAGTGACTACCGTGGAACCAGATTGGAACCAGGCGATGTCGGGTGCAAACAGGCGTTGTTGGGTAGCTTCTTTCTGCAGCCACGTGGATACCCGGGGTCGAGGACGTCCAGGAGTCGGTCACGAGCTGTCCCACGTAGGCTTCTCGCTGTTGGCGGTGTCGGCGACCTGATCAGAGCAAACAGGCCTTGGCAAATGCAAGCCACGCAGAAGTTAAAAGATGCTTATCACTCGGACCAGCAAGGTCAGAGCGGGTGCTCCTTTTTACAGGAGCTGGGTTAGGTCTGGAGCAACCAGACCTGCTGTATAAATTGTCGGTTTCGTTGCCAAGATGGCCGCTGACCACGTGGCTAGTGGCCGGGATGGCGCATCGAGTGGCACAATGCAAAAGGGCCCCACGCAGATCGTGGAGATGCTAGAGGGCTGATCTTCGGTGCAAGGGCTGCTCGGTGGTGGGGGTTCTCAGTCCCCAAAGCACAACATCGAGGATGCCTCAGAAGCTGCACAGTCAGCTTTTAGAGTGTCTTCCAAGAGGTCCGGTCCCACGTCACTCGGTGCCTCCACGGGTCCCTTCTCTGCAGGGACTGTGGATCGGGCTCTGAGAGGTCTGGGAGTCTGGTTCTTGTCGGGCTCTGGGCTCGGGCTCCGGCGGGAGGCGGCGGCAAAGCAGATGTCGAGTTGCTGGTTGGTACCTGTGTTCACAGGGTGGCCACTCCTAGGCCACAAGGGAGATTCTCTTCAGTCTTCTGTGCAGCAGAATGTCGAAGTCCAGTCTTCTTCTTCGTGTAAAGTTGATTCAGGATGATCTGCTGTGCAATGGCACTGCTCCCACTCTTATTCCCAATCTGAGGGGTGGATCACCTACTAGGTCCCTCCTCTGGGAGGAACCAGGAAGGGGGCGGTTACACCCCCTTTCCTTTGTCCAGTTCCGCGCCAAGCCTGGGTCTGGAAAGTCCCAGGACCGGTTTGGACTGGCCTATGCACGGGGACACCTTGTGTGCCCCGGGCATGTCTGATTCTATTCAGCCCTGTCCTACCCAATACACAAAACCCTGTCTGGGGTGGTGCTCGCACCTCCCAAGGCAGGAAACCCTTTGTCCAGGCCACCATCTGCCGAGTTTCGGTCAGCAGCAGGAGGCCAGACTCGTGTCTGTGGTGGCAGCATCCATTTTGTGATGCTGAGGCTCTGTTTAACTTTAACCGGGGTTAAGGCTACACACATATCGTGTCCCTCTAGAAGGGTGGAATGCTATCCCCGTCGCCAGAACTGGCGAGGGGATAGTATTCCAATTCGTATGACACCTTACTCAACATGTTTTGATAAAGCCAAACCAAAGATAGCATTTAACCGCGAGGATTATAATGCACTTAAGAGTATATGGTATGGCAATATCCCGGAACAGCTTAGGGAGTGGTTCCCGACAGCTGCAGACAGGCTCAGCTCATGCTAGAGCACCATCTCACATGTAACCATGCACTCTGCCCCCAGGATTGCAGGGGCCTTCCATAGGAATGGCTTACAGGTTAACATGTGTCCAGTTTAAGGTTAGATATAGGGATACTATATCTAAGTAAGAGGTGATTACACCAACTTACCCCAGCTGAGTGATCAGCCAGTTGTGTCAAATCTGGAGGCCAGACCAGGGGTGGCACAAGATGTGCTGCAGCCCCTGGTAGGCCTTGGATGCACCTATGCCCTGGGTACCTAGGGTACACTGTTACAGGGGCCTATAAGGTGAACCAGTTCCAATTATGTTATGCACCTAGGGTACATGGAGTCCATTTTAAGGAGAGAGCAATCAGCCTGGGGCCCTGAATAGCAGGATCCCAGGCCAACTATGTCAAAAACCAGCTAAACACCAGGCAAAAAGTTTGGGGGTAACCATAGTCAGATATCCACCTTCCTACAGCAATCACCCACACAGACTTTATATTTACCTAGGATAGAGTGAAGACCAACCCTTGCCACAGGTCAGTTGGAAAAGACGGGAAAGGACCCTAAAGGACTTAGGTGCCAGTAGGCGAGCAGGTACAGCTCATGGACAGTCAGGACAGGATAACCCCAGAATTTGAATCAGGACCGGGTTCAACAAAGGGTACGACCAACACCCGCAGCTTCGGTTGCAACGCCTGAGCTACTCCCTCTCTGCAAGGAATCTGCCAATAACCCCGATTGGGTTCTCGAACCTCCCAGCAAAGTGCTTCGCCAGCACTTTCACGTCTGCATAACCCCCGAATGGGTTTCTCGAACCTCCCAACAGAGTGCTTCGCAGCTCTCTGAGTTCAGTCACCTATAGAGTGCGTTGGGTCAGTGACAGGTCAGCTATTCGGATAAGTCGGACAATTTCTCTAGCTAAACCTACGCTAGTTATACTATGTTTTGGGTCAGTGTACCACCCCCCAATGTTGCAAGTGTAAGGATCCCCAATTTTGATTGGACAAGGAGGAGGTTAGGTCCTCACACCACCTAAAATTTTGACTTTCTCAGGCTTAATATTCAATCTTTGTACCCACCCCTTATTTTCTGTGTTCCCATGACATATCTTTTCACCACATAACAATGATGAATACTATTTTCATATACAATTGTTACAAATTTAGTACAGTTCGGCTTCTTCGACTAGGTGAGAAGGCTCTCTCCCAGGCTCATCTTGACTTGGGTTGCCATCTGGCTTCCTTCCAAAGGTCATTTCTGTGGAGACTCGCAGATCTCGCTCAGACTCAGATTCAAGCAAGATCACATTAGAACAGGCCAAGTTTTCGAAGTGTTACATGAAATGGAAAAGAACAGTTTTAGTGCATGGAATGAATGATTTCACTGTATACCATGAGTTGCTATATTATTCCCATTACTTTATAATAACTAAAGCATTAGGGGACAGATTTATGTTAATTGGCGCATCCCCAGGGATGAGCCAGTTAACATGCGCCACAGTGCGCCACAGCTCCGCCAGCCATGGTGCGCCGCATTTATAATGCGGCGCTCCATGGTGCAAAAACGGCACAGATGCGTGACGCATCTGTGCCGGAAATGTGTTGCATTGCTGGAGTTGTGTCGCAAGCGCGACGCAGCTCCAGCAAGGCTCGGGGGTGCCCCATTTTAAGAATTCTGCGTCAAGACCTACGCCTGCTTCAAGCAGGCGCAGGCTTTTGACGCAGCATTGGCTTAAAAGTGACTGAGTGAAATCTCATAGATTTCACTCAGCCACTTTTGCGAGGCGCACCTGCCCCGGAACGGCCACCCTGCGCCGGAACGCCCACAAGCGGCGCAGGGCTTTACAACCTGACGCATCTGCCTAGATGCGTCACGTTGTAAATCGTCCGTAGGGATGCGCAACGTTTACGCCGCCTTGCGTGACGCAACAGCGGCGTAAACGTGGCGCAAGGGCCTCATAAATCTGCCCCTAAGTTTTTAGGCAGAACAGACAGCTTTGCAAAAGCGGCAATGCAAGCTCAGAGCATGTGAAAACACAAAGCAGCCATTTTAGCTGTATTGCGCATGAGCAAACACTTTCCCACCAGAACTGCAAGTACGTCACGTCACATGAGTATGACCGACGCATGCACACTCTAAATTCCCGCGTAGCAGCGCCCATTTTAATTGCAAGCGTATTAGATTTAGTAAACACATAGGCAAGCTTCACTGGGACGTCCCCGTGTAGTGTAAAAATGAGCAATATTAGTAACATGAACATGTTGGTTTAGTTTATTAACATTATTTGAGGTTCTTGATACAAGCAAGTTGCTTAACATGCGAATCCTTGCTCCATCAAGTCTAAAATCCAAAGTACATATTTTGGGAACATAAAAGCACACATTGCACCAATAGTCCCGGGCACTGAACAGACCCTCCAGGAATTCGCGATTTCGCGTCTTTTGCCAAAAAATCGCGAAATCGGCTGTTTTGTAAAAATGCCGCAATTTTTACAAAACAGCTAACGGAATTTGACAAATGTGATCCATGGCGGGATTTATTTCTGCGTTCTCGATGGCACAGATATTTTAAATGTGGGAAACAATTTGATTGTAATCCCTTGGTCTTCCTTCCATAATAGATACTGTTTCCTTAGTAGTATATCACCCTCACGTGGTTATTTACAGAATTACGCTGCAGATTATTCTAAGAGGAGTTAAAAAAGTGCTCAGACCTGGAAACAAAGAAAACCGACAATAAACAGGTCTAAAGTGCTGCAAACAAAACCTGCTCTATTTGTTACTGTAATGCAGGCCACCCTCGCAACGCTGCAAGGGGTGGGAAACATGCCGGAGACACCTTTAACTGAGCAGCCGAAGCCTATAGGTAGGCTAAGGAGGGAGGGCTGTTTCATCTAGTGTTTTTGTGACAGGTCTGTTTCATCTAGTGTTTTGTGACAGTCAGTGCCAGTGTTTCATCCCCCAGGAGCAAAGCAGCCCTAATCCTGGTATCTCCCCCCCCTTCTTTGGAGGCTGCAGGCCAGTAAGGAGTCTGCAGGCAGGGAACAAGAGGGCCCCACTCTAGACCTGTCTGCGGTTGAGGCACAGTTGCGCCACCCTGGAGGCCTCTTTAAAATGTAAGGTCCAGGAATTGCAAACTCCCCCTAAAAAAATCACAGATGGTGCCACCCCCTCAGATAGGTGGAGCACACTGTGGCCAGTGAGAGACAACAACACCAGCCAAAGAAGAAGGACAGGAAAAGGGGGCATTGGAAGTGGCAGGCTCATGAGGTAAATCTTTCTGAGGCAGGAGGGGCACAACTCATGAGGGGATAAGCACAGACATTCATGGACTTGTATAGGGACCTCAGGACTGTTTTTTGAGGAAACAGAGTGCTCCGGGGGAGTGTATCTGTACCACAGACCAGTGGAGGGCACAGTTGGATGGTGGAAACCACTGAGAGGAGCAAAAGGGAGTAGTGGAGGCAGGAGTCCCCATATGCACAGCCCAGGACTAAGGGAGCCTCCAGGCATACAGACAATTCAGAATTCTTGTGTGAAGGGCACATGTACCCCAACACAAGCAATGAAGATATCCGGTAGGGTGTGGCTGACTAGTTGGAGCAAGAGATGGCGGAGAAGGACAGGGCACCTCCTTCCTCAAGAAGATCCCTGGCAGAGAAGGCAAGGACACTGCACTCTTTTGCAGATGGCAAGGGTGATGAGGGGAATACTGGAAATGGCGGAGACAGAAAAGCTATATGGTCAGCTGTAGTATTGGTCCTTAACCACATGGCTGCTAGGCGTTTTCCCGTCCTGTGCTGAGATATGCAGGATGCCATTATTTCATGACGAGCTGGCCTTGTCATCCGCGCACGGCAGGTAAGCGCCATGACGAGCCCAGCTCGTCATTAGCTTCGAAGGGGTTAAGCATAGTGGTAGGGTGAGCGAGGGGATAGAGAGTAGAAGGCAAGGGTTAAGGTTGTCCGGCATGGCAAGAGTAGGCCCCGACGTATGTTAAATCTACATTTCAATCAAACCAAACAAAGTGTCTACATTGTAAATAAACCAAATATACATAGCTTCATGTTGTTAAATAACAAAAAAAACTAAGATATCTGTGTTTGTTGTCGGAAAAATGGCCAAATAAAATGCTGCAAAATTGCCGCTAAATTTTCATATTTGTGCCGCTAAATTTCCATTTTTATGCCGCTAAATTTGCTAATCCATGCTGCTATATCCTAGGGGGTCTGACTGAAGGAGATTACATGTTGTACAGGTGTGCACATTGTTCTAGAAAAGAATGCCATCACTGACAGTCAGGAAGTCATTTTCAAGCTGTATGCTATGGTGGACAGAAGTAAAGGGGAATGACAATGCGCTAGACCAATGAAGGAGGAGGGCAAACTAAAAGCCCCTGTAGATAATTAGGTATGGAATATATTTTTTTATTGAAAACAAAATGATTTGACTAACGACAGACCCAAACATTGAAACTACCTCAATTATTTTATCTAACTAGAGTTTAATATCCATTCTTAAATGTTTCACTTTTATATTCACGACTTCTTCTCGGCCGGTTTTAGATATGAATTTCCTTTTATTACTTTTAAGCTCGACGTTTAGTTTTTGTGAAGAAAACGTCCTAAAATTATTTTTTTTTTAAAAAGGATAATCGTTTAAAAAAAAAAATTGTTTAGCCATATAGTGCCACCTGGTGGTAGATAGTGCGAAATTCCTCTGTACACTTAGCAAAGAATCCTACTTTATACCACGTACATAGAGACAACTTCTCGCTGGAGCTACCAGCAGTAAATCTCTGCTTCATCAGAAGCATTCACGCGCCCAGGCAGTTTCAATGTTACACGGTGTCTATGCTTTTATATGGCTTGTACACATTTAAAGGGGCGTGAAATGGGTTTTATTGATTAAGCCCTCGGTAATCGCTGTTTGAGTCTTTTTGAATTGCACCACTGATGGCTAGAACTGATGACACCTTAGATTAATGTGCATCCTCATCAGGAACTCGGACAGATAAGGAGCTTGTCAAAAATATTAATGGCTTTGCTCAAATTGCTTTTTGAAGTGGCAGCAGTTCTCCGTTATAATTTTAACAGCCCAGGATAGCGGGACGGGTTAGTACGACAAACCTATTGTACAGAATGTTAATGCCGTGTTCTGCCCTCTCTAGAGATTAGATCCTGCAGGGTCTGAGTGGGAACTAAACTTGGGAAATGTTGTCAGGCGAGTCATCATAGTGTAAGTTTCGAGTGAGCTCCGCACGCAAGGAAGGTTTGGGGGGTTCTCCCCCAGAACATTTTGGGAAAATAAACTGCAAATATGCTGTGTTTTAGAACACATTTCTCATTATCGAACCTTGCACCGTCATTGGATAGATAGAAATTGGAGACATGGCTGCATGGCTCAAAGGATTAATGAATGAATGAAATAATTAACAAATGAATCGGTGATAAGTAGGTGGATGAATTAATTCAATAATGGATGACGATGAATAAAGACTTTGAGCTACATGGAGTAAATGGGTGGGTGTCCTGAGTTCATTTTAAACTCATGCAATAAAACATCACCGTCCCCAAACTCTGCATCAATCAAATAATCAGTTACTTATTTAGCATGGCTTATCACCGGAGAGGGTCTCCAGGTGCTATGGTGCGGGTATCAGACGACGAGCCAGGTCTTGAGTCCCTTGCTGAAGTGATACAGTGAGGGTAAAGTGCGTATGTAGAGGTGGAGGGTATTCCAGGACTTGGCGGCGAGGTGGGTGAAGAAGTGTCCTCCGGTGCAGCAGCAGTAGATATGTGGTATCTGTGAGAGAGCAAGGTGAGCAGAGTAAAGGTTCCTAGGAGGGTGCTGGAAATTCAGGAGGTGATTCATATGAGCGGGTCCTTGGTCGTAGAGGGCTTTGTAGGCGTGGGTTACAAGTTTAAATTGATATCTCTTCTGGATGGGAAGCCAGTAGAGGTCCTTCAGGTGTTGGGTGATGTGGGTCCTCTTGGGTAGGTCTAGGATTGTTCTGGTTGCTGCATTCTTGATCGTCTGGAGTCTTTTCTTAAGTTTGGTGCATAGAGTGTGTTGCCGTAGTCTAGCTGGCTGTTGAGGAGGGTCTGTGTTAGAGTTTACCTGTTGCTGATGGGGAGCCACTTGAAGACTTTGCAGAGCATGTGCAGAGTATGGAAGCAGGTTGAGGAGATGGCACTGACCTGATGTTTCATGAAGAGTTCACTGTCCAGGATGATGCTGAGGTAGTGGGCATTGTCTTTCAGAGCGGATGTGGGACCAAGTTCTGGTGGCCACCAGGAGTCATTCCATAAGGCAATAAGTCTGCCAAAGCCAAAGATCAGAACTTTGGTTTTGTCTGTGTTGAGCTTCAGGCAGTTGTTCTTTATCCAGGATGTGACGTTCTTCATACAGTTGTGGAAGTTGGTCTTCGTCAAGCTGGGGTCCGATTGGGGAAAGAAGAGTTGGGTTATCATCAACATAAGAGATGATGTTGATGATGTGGGATATGACAATGTCTGCGAGTGGTGTCATGTATATGTTGAAGAAGGTTAGACTGAGTGGCGTGCCTTGAGAGATGCTGCAGATGGTGTGCTTGGGTTGCAGGTAAAGAGAGGGAGACATTTTGTCTACCATCCATCTGCCATCTATCTGAGTACGTTGTCTGTGGTTCCGATATGGTGCAGTTGGGGATCAAAGTTTATGTAGAAGGTTCCTATCTGGTAGTGGAAGTGGTCGGCAAGGGAGTCGCAGAGTTCCTGTGAGGAGGTGATTGAGTTTTCGGGGGTTGACGGGCAGAGAAACCCTTTGACGATGGTGAAGAGTTCCTTGGTCTGGTTGCCACTGGTCTCTATCAAGTACGTCAGGGCCTCTTTTTTTCTGGCTTTAAGATGGTGGTGGTAGTTGATGAGGATGGACTTAAAAGTGCCTTGACCAGTGTGGTTCCTGCTGGTGCTCCATTTTCTTTCAAGTTGTTTGCACCTGCACTTTGATTTGCTAAGATATGGAGTGTACCAGCTGGTTTGTTTGGTGGATCTGTGCACTTTGACTGCTGGGGGCAACTTGGTTGGTGGCGCTGGTGATCCAGGCCTTGAAGTTTTCAACTTCTTGGATCAAGTTGGTGGTGGCATAGGACTGTGTGATGTTAAATGTGTGAATCCATTAGTGCTGAGTAACCTTGTTCCAGCTGCGGAGCGGGGTACTGTGGTGGTTAGGGGTGGTGCAAGGAGATTTAGCAAGGATGAAGTGTACAATGGAGTGGTCTGCCTAGGTGAGTTCCATGGGGTAGCTGTTTCTGATTCTCTTGCTGGATGTGAAGATGGGGTCCATTGTATCCTGCTTTGTGTGTGGAGTCTGTGACCAGCTGCTTGAGGCCATTGTTGTCCTATCTTTCCAGTAAGTCAGTGGAGTTAGTTTCAGTGGGGTTATCCAGGTGGGAGTTGCGGTCTCCCAGGAAGATGCAGTTTTCGGTTTCAATGGTGAGAGGGGTGATAAATTAATCAATTACATCAATGAGGCCAGTTCTTGGGCCTGGCGATCTGTCTGTGAGGGTGCCTTTGATGATGGTTTTTAGGTCATGCGCTGCGTAGGAAAAGACCTTTAGTAATAGATTCAGTTTTGGCCCCAAAAATGTACACGGGTTGCATTGCTTTCAATGGCAACACTTGCACGTTTGACAATCCCTTGCGGGAGCGAGCTTTTAAACCATCTGTTTGTAATTAACAGATGGTTTCAAAGCTTGCTCCTGCAAGAGAAACAGGCGCAGGCCCCCTCCTCTCTCCCTTCTCCCTGCCGCCTCCTCCTCTCCTCGTCAGTGCGAGGCGCGCGCCCTTGTTTAGGCTTGTCAATGGAGCTGGTGCTGTGCACTTAAGCACGTGCGAAGGTGGAACTCTGGAGTTGAAAATTCGCTGCTGAAACGTGCGGTGGTCCACAGGTCATCGCGAGTTGGTATCTCGGCAATGCCGCCTCAGCCTCACTTTCTCCCGACTGTAAGCAAATTGGATTCCATGAAATGAGTTAATAGAAACAGTTGTTGTTCACAACACTCTAAAAACGGACAAGTGTGTTACAGTGCCATAGAACTGTTATTAGCGTGCATTTCTTTTTATTATTGTTGCCTCTCAGTCTTGCTTCTAAAGTGGATTTCTCGGCTTCCGGCTGTCTTATTAACATTGGGGCATATTACCAAGCAATAGCGATAATTATCGCTATTGCTTGGTAAGAGACAAAAATTTATCGCCGACCTGCGGCAATTTTTATCGCAGATAAACCTTGGTATTACCAAGGTTTATCGCAAATGCGATAAAAATCGGCCGCAATGCATGAATATCGCTGAAAAGTCAGCGATATTCTTGCATTACCAAGCTAATGCTCTTAGCCATGTTATCCACCTCCCATTGGATAACATGGCTAAGAACTGCTCAGGGCAGGTGTTAGCTTTTGGAGATATTCGCGCTTAGCGCGAATTTCTCCATAAGTTGGTAATAGGAGATAGCGATGTTAGCGACTGTTTCCAGTCGCTAACATCTTGGCACGCCCACTTTGCATGTCATTAGTGATACAATTCTCTGACATACAAAGTGGGGCCCAAGATGGTCGCTATCTCCTACTAGCTGTCGCTAACTGGTGTTAGCGACAGCTAGGTAATAGGGAGATAATTTTATCTCCGCTTTCTTGGCTTTTAAAGCCAAAAAAGTAGAGATAAACCCCCTTGATAATATGCCCCATTGTTTTTTTAGCCTTGTCAACGAGTTGGTGCTGTACACTTAAGCATGTGCGAACGTGGAACTACGGACAAGTGTGTGGCAGTGCCACAGAACAGTTATTAGCATGCATCTCTTTTTAAATAAACATGCAAGATGTGCGGTCTTGGTTAGCTCTTTTTTTAAGTCTTTCAGCCAAGGAGAATTTGTTTTTCAAATGCTGTGGGCCTGGGCCATCCTACCTAGTGTTAATCTGGGGCCTATGATACATCAACTCTCTCTTCAGGGTGATTTCCCCAAAAACCAAAAAACGCACACTCGTTGGGGACCCCAGTTTCAGAATCAAATTATTTTAACCCTTTAAGTTCATAAGATTTTACTTAATAGGGTCATGTTTGATTCAGACAGGTCAACAAATATAGGGGCAAGCCAGTATTGTAAAAACGAATTTAAAAATAAATACATTTTAGGAGTGAAGACTGCACGCGCACGCCCGCACCACTCCCGGGCTATCATATCGCGCCCGCTCTTGTTTTGTTTACTTCCACCTGTCTGTAGCAGTTTGGTCTCTAGCCTTTGTGGTCTGTTTTCATTTGAAATAAAATCCTTTTCCATGTAGCATCTATTATAGCTCCAGTGATAGCAAATCCAATTGCATCTTTGTTTACATTTCTTATGGCAGATGTGGATTCCCTTTGGTTAGTTTAATGATATTAGAGTTAGTTCGTGTGCTTTTAAAATGTGCGTTTTTTGGTTACCACACACTCATTTCATTGGCGATTGTACTTTGGAGACTATACATTCCGTACTGCCTTTTCAAGATTCACTCGCATTCTAAAGGAATATTATCTGCACTCGTGTGCACTGCGATGTACCATCCAGATTTCAAGCACCCCATTAAAAGGATAGCCGTTTCCTTAGTTTTTATCATTGGAGTGTCAGTGCGCAGTTACAGTTCATCTAATTTTATATTAGCCAATCTCATATTTCGATTAAATGCACATAAAAGGGGAACATATTTCACCTTAGAAAGGGTTGATGTACCACGTTTATATATAAACAAATATAAAAGATTAATATTAAAATGTCATGTTTAGTCATACAGCAATTCAGGTGGTAAAGAATTTCAAAATGTACAGTAGGTGTTCATATTACCAACGAAGTACAAAACAGCGAAATAATTTCTCTTCACCATTTCCTTCATCCTTATTAACCAACTGGGATTTAGAGACACATTTTAGCTGACATATCTGCAGTAGGCAATGGAAAAGATGAAACACTACAAATTACTAAAAACAATCCCAGTGGCAGACTACCTTTCGAGCGAATACACGTGGCGAGGACACAATTATTTTTGAGTCTCTCTATTCTGCCAGAGGCGTAATATCTGAGGAGCAGGGGTACCACAATGCATGCATGTATCAGTGGTGGAGTTTATACATTTAGTTTCACAAAAGGTCCCCCTAACTTTGTAAACCGGTACTTAGTTGTGTAGGACATGGTGCTCTTAGCTGCCAATAATAACAGTAAAAAGTTTTTTGTTTTTTTTTAACTTTAAATAATCTACAGGCTCAAACAAAACAGAATTTTTTTTAACACTTCTATTACGTTCCTCATACATAACGTGTTAGCTTCGACCAGACACAGAATTAGCTGTCTCACTGGCAGTAGGTAATTAATTAATCTGCTTTAAAAAAGCAAGCATTGGCATTGCCAACAGGTCTCGCTTTGGGACCTTATAAGTATGTAGTTATGCAGCACAATATAAGCATGGGTGAATTTTGCGAATTCGCAAATTTGCGGATTTGCGAATTCGCGATCCGCAAAATTTGCGAATTTGTGGATTTTTTTTGGGCGTGTTTGCGGGGCGATTTGCATGTTCCGGGGCGCTTTGCGTGTTCGTGGGGCGCTTTGCGTGTTCGTGGGGGGTTTTTTTGCGAGACCGCTCGTTGTTGTGCCCTTCTGCCCTCTGCCCTACTCATTTTTGTGCCATTCTGCCCTCTGCCCCACGCGTTTTTGTGCCCTTATGCCCTCTGTCCCACTCGTTTTTGTGCCATTCTGCCCTCTGCCCCACTCGTTTTTGTGCCCTTCTGCCCTCTGCCACACTCGTCTTTGTGCCCTTCTGCCCTCTGCCCCTCTCCTGTTTTATTTTAGAATGGCACCGGCAAGCTGCCAGCGCCATTCTGAAATAGTTACTAAGTTAGCTTCATCAGGAAGCATTAATAGATAAAATAAAGCAGGTGCTCGAATTCAGTTAAACTCGAGCACCTGCTTCTATTAGTGCTTCCTGTTGAAGCTAACTTAGTAACTATTTTAGAATGGCGCTGGCAGCTTGCTGGCGCCATTCTAAAATAGTTTAAGAAAAAACAGTGGTCCTAGACTATCAATTGGAAAACAAACTTTACATGAAAAACATTTTTGATTCTGAAAATGCAAATTAAATCAGCACACTTTGACTCTAGCTGGATAAGGGAGATATACGTCTTATCTGAATTAACTCTATATACATTAAATGAAACTGAAATAGTACCCTAGCATATCAACAAAATCAATAAATTGTCACCACACTACTTCTGGAGAATTTACATATTTATTTACAGTATTTATAAAACAATAGTAATCAAAAAACGGCGCAAGGACTATTAAGTATAGTCAGTGAGAAGGAAAAGGGTGCTCAAGTGTTTAGAAAAAGAAAGGAAAGAAATTTAGTATACAGTTCTGATATTTACAATAGAACAAAGCGGGCAACCTTCCGCTGTTGTTGTGTGCCTGTCTGCACAATTTGTTTTGGAGGATAGGAGGAGGATGGGGACGTTATAGGTACAGGCACATTAGTAATAAAAGCGTCAACGTTTCGACCCTGATGCTCATGGGATGTTTAGGGCCTCGGCGGCGGGTCTTCCTCAGGACGGGGGGGGGGGGTTGGGGAGGGGTACAGAGCTGGCTTGGCCGTAGTCCAATGAAGGATCTGGATCGGGCACCTAAAGTGTAAAAGGGAGGTTGCTATTAGGATGATCATCAATTGATATTTACAGGAGTGTGGTCTAAGTACATGCTGAAGGGTACATTACCAATAAGGCTGGTCAACTGGAAATTCAGTTCAAGCTTCCAGGGTATGAATCACCTGTAGTGTATAGAAGATATTGGAACATTATCAGTTCCCATCTCCCAAGGGCAACTGACATTCAGTATCATGTCTATGGAGGATACTAGACTCACCTAATGACTTGGGGAATGATTCATTGAGTAGGTCAATCTGTTCTTTATTGTAATACCTGTGGGGGAGGAGCACATGTTCAGACCCCAACCTTTATTATGCACTGTCAAACAATCAAGGTGCAGAATGAGACTTACCAAGGGATACATGTAGTAGGGCAGTCCTACCGGTGCCCCCACGGGCTATCCGGTGGCTTAGAAGGAATATCGCCTCTGTTTCTCGCTGGGAGTATTTTATTTTATGTCACCTGGTATAAGAGAAATGATAGAGAAGGGCGTTACAACCTTCATCTATCCAGCGTTTCTCTAAATAGGCGCCAATTAGCGCTCTCGCTATTGTGCACCTGGTTCGTGGATTGACCGAAGATGCACCCTCCCTCGGTTTTGTAGATAACCTGCTTACCTTGAAGTAAGTGTTCTGTGCCCCGGTGACCGTGAGCCGTGTCTAGCGCGAACAGCGTCTAGCGCGAGGAGCAGTAGCTTTAGACGGCGGAGAACAGCGGTCAGACTCAGCTGTTGCTTCTGCGTTAGTGACTCGTGTCACATGTACTCGTTCCAACCAATCGGAACACGTTGGACATAAAGGAAGGACCATAGGTTTTTACGTCCGGTATAATGGTAAACAAAGGACTTGTGAATTATTCTCTCTACGTGAAGAGCCCCTGGGTCAATTATTAACCAATGCTTATTAGTAGGAAGGCTCAAAACGGGAGATGTTTAACCATATACAAATCCAACAATAAAATGGTACAAAATCCATTAATTCAAAACAGAATCATTCCACAAATTGCATTGGTACAACAATGTTGGATGTTTCCATCTTAATCTGAGTTATGTTACTTAGTAAGAATGCCACAATGTGTACAATAATTCAGTGGTGTAATACACAATACATAAAACACAGATTATACAGTATAGTAATCTTTACAGAGAGTGCTCAAAGCATGTAATGGTGGATATTTGGAAAATATCCTGAGATACAGCATGGTACAAGACTATGAGGATTGGTTCTCAAGCAAGCATTCAGCCATTTCTGATTGACACCATTTGTCTCAGCACTTCTTCACGGTCATTCAGACCGCGGTTGACAGTATCGAAGATGTGCATCCAAAGACATTCACGAGTACTTAATATTTTGGCGTAATTACCACCTCGGGGGTTCTTATTGACCTTCTCTATTATCCACCATGTGAAACTTTCCGGATGATGGTTAAACCTTAGAAAGTGATCCACTAGTGGGGCCCCTTGTACCTTGCAGCGTATTTTGCTGCAATACTGCAGGACGCGAGTCTTAGTTTTCTGGGTGGTCTGGCCTATGTACATGAAGCCGCATGGGCACATTATAGCGTAGATGACTCCCATGGTGTTGCAGTTGGTATGATATTGCATTGTATGAGTGTGATTATTGTACGTACAAGTTTTTAATTCAGATGTCATTTTACAGGCTTTACAACTGCCACATTTAAAATGTCCCAAGATAGGGGGTATATTCCACAATGATGTTTGACTTTCTGTCCTTTTATGGTTGAACATGGAGTGTACTACAAAATCTTTAACACTTCTACCTTTACGGAATGCATGCATCGGGGGTTCCGTTATACCTATTTCTTCCGCTACAAGGTGCCAATGTGCATTGATTGTATGTTTTATTTCTGTACTCCGTGTATTAAAGGTAGTGACACAAATGAGTCTTTCTTCCTTTAATTCAGATCTCTGTTTCGGTTCTAGTAGAGACTCCCTATTGCTGAACCATGCTCTTTTTCGCGCTTCCCTAGCCAAACTTCTAGGGTACCCTCGTTCGATCAATCTGTTGATCAGAACGTCAGATTCCCTGAAGTAGTCTGATTTCTTAGTACAGTTGCGTCGCAACCTCAGGAATTGCCCATAGGGTAGGTTATCCCTGAGGTTGCGAGGGTGGTGGCTGGAGTATCTAAGGAGTGTATTCTTTTCCGTAGGTTTGCAGAAGAGTGTGGTATAGAGGACACCATTTTCCTCTTTGATCGTCAAGTCAAGGAAATTTATAGAACTGTTACTATTCTCCATTGAGAATTGTATATTTTGGTCCCTTTCATTTAGCCAGGTGTGGAAAGTCTTCAGCTCCTCCTCCGTACCCCTCCATATGAGGAGCACGTCGTCGATGTATCGACGCCATTCTTTTATTTTTGTTCGGTGTGGGTTAGTCTCATGTAGAACCCATTGATGTTCAAAAGAGTCCATGAAGATGATGGCAAGATTAGGGGCAAAGCTTGCCCCCATGGCTACTCCACTAGTTTGCTCGAAAAACTGCCCATCAAAAATAAAGTAATTTCTTTTCATTGCTATTTCTAACAGTGATAAGATAAAATCAGTCGGTACCCTGTGGGGACGTGTTCTATTGTCTAGGGCATTCTCAATGGTGATCATTGATGACTGTTGTGGGATGCTGGTGTATAGGGACGAAATGTCCATGGTTACTAGCAGTTCATTAGTAGGGTCAAAGGAGGTACCATCCATCAGTTGGATTACCTGCATAGTATCATGTATATAGCAATTGGTGGATTCTGCAACTGGTTTTAAAAAGATATCAATAAACTTACACAACGGTTCCAGGATCGAACCACAGCCTGAAATGATCGGCCTCCCTGGTGGTAGAGTTAGTCCCTTGTGTATCTTAGGTACAGTATATATCGTCGGGACTCTGGGATGTGCACAGTTTAGATATTCATTTTCTGATTTGCAGATTATGCCTTCTTGGTATGCTGCATCAGTGAGTGCTCTAATTGATTTAGCTATGTCATTTGTGGGGTCTGTAGATAGTTTTCTATAGTTACCTTCTTTGGACAGTTGTGAGAGGATCTCAGCTTTGTATGCCTCCCTGCCCTGAATGACTATTGCCCCCCCCCCCTTGTCTGCAGGCTTTATCACTATCTCTTGGTTCATATTGAGACTATGTAGTGCCTGTCTTTCGGTTTTGGAGATGTTATATTTGACATATTTTTTGTCCTTGAGCAATTTGGTAATATCACCCATCACCATTTGTTCATAAGCCAATATCTTAGGTGGCATCATGTGTGTCGGGGGGGTGAAAGTAGATAATGGTCTCAAACCAGTGTTGCTGTTCATGGTCATGTTAGATGTCTTGTTAAAATGGTATTTGAGGCGAACCTTGCGGAAAAATTGAAGGAGTTCCAATTTCAAATTAAAACTATTGGGTAAGCAAGTGGGAACAAAGGATAGTCCCTTTTCCAAAATACGTTGTTCCTCCTCTGTCAAGTTATAATTCGATAGATTGACTAAGGGGCTGGTGTGATTGGATGTGGTCGATGTGTCTACCATCTGTAGTGTTGCGAGCGTGTTCGTATGTCGCCATGGGATTCCTGTCTGAAATGTACCTGTTTCCCCGGTTTGTCTCTCCCCTGGTTCCAGGTTTGTTGTCCCCTGTTCTGTTTCCATGGTGCTTGGCCCCGTCCCCTGGGTCGTCCCCAGGGGCGTCCCCGCCCACGCTGGTCCGCCCATTGGTCCTGTTCTAAAAAAGTCTGGTCACTTTCTTGTCCTGCAGTACTGGTAGATGGCTGATCTGTTTCTGAGCCACTGCTGACTGAGGAATGGGAGAAGGTGTTGTATCTGCGGTACCCTCCCCTGCCTCTTGCTGTGTATGTCCCTCTTGATTCCTGATTATAGTATCCCTCTGCTAGGTAGGGGTATACCTTCTTTTTATCAAAGAATTTGATATCGTTGGCTAATTTGTCCAATTTAGTGGTTTGGGTAAATACGTCAAATTCTTTTAAGGTTTTCTCTAATCTCTCCAGGGCTTCTTTGGCGTTTTTTAGTGCTGTGTCATCAGTAATCTCCTTTCTCAACTCTGCTATTTCTTTGGTTAAGCGGGTAACTTCCTCTAATGCTGTTTCAACCCCAAGCACCATCCAGTGCCTGGAGCAATTATTTGATATGAAGCTAAACTTTCCTTTAAATACAGGGTTGTCCACAAAAATGGCTGGTTCGTTTCGAACCTGAAGTCCTACTGGGATCACGTTGGCTTGGAGGTATTGGGCCAATGCGTGTCCGTGAAGTCTAGTTCTTATGAGCTTTTTTTCAAGTCGCTCTAACTTGTTAATTTTATCATTTAGTGTTGGGTCTACTGTACTGACCGTTCTTCCTAGGAAGTTTCCTCCTCCCTGTTCACCTATCAGGTTTTTAATATAGTCTTCGCTGTATGTTAGGATTTCATTGTCAACCATGTCTATGGATTTGATACAGGTTTATACGTTTGTAAGGACTTACTTACATATACAGGACATGAAACAAATAACACATAAATAACACACAAAACCCTCGCAGGAATTCCTGCACAAGAGACCATTAAATCAATGGGGTATCACCCATACAGTCAAAGGACCTGGGTATGAATCAGTTTAAGAAAAAACAGTGGTCCTAGACTATCAATTGGAAAACAAACTTTACATGAAAAACATTTTTGATTCTGAAAATGCAAATTAAATCAGCATACTTTGACTCAAGATGGATAAGGGAGATATACGTCTTATCTGAATTAACTCTATATACATTAAATGAAACTGAAATAGTACCCAAGCATATCAACAAAATCAATAAATTGTCACCACACTCAGATAAGTATACTTCTGGAGAATTTACATATTTATTTACAGTTTTTATAAAACAATAGTAATCAAAAGACGGCGCAAGGACTATTAAGTATAGTCAGTGAGAAGGAAAAGGGTGCTCAAGTGTTTAGAAAAAGAAAGGAAAGAAATTTAGTATACAGTTCTGATATTTACAATAGAACAAAGCGGGCAACCTTCCGCTATTGGTGTGTGCCTGTCCGCACAATTTGTTTTGGGGGATAGGAGGAGGATGGGGACGTTATAGGTACAGGCACATTAGTAATAAAAGCGTCGACGTTTCGACCTTGATGCTCATGGGATGTTTAGGGCCTCGGCGGCGGGTCCTCCTCAGGACGGGTGGGGGGGGGTTAGGGAGGGGTACAGAGCTGGCTTGGCCGTAGTCCAATGAAGGATCTGGATCGGGCACCTAGAGTGTAAAAGGGAGGTTGCTATTAGGATGATCATCAATTGATATTTACAGGAGTGTGGTCTAAGTACATGCTGAAGGGAACATTACCAATAAGGCTGGTCAACTGGGAATTCAGTTCAAGCTTCCAGGGTATGAATCACCTGTAGTGTATAGAAGATATTGGAACATTATCAGTTCCCATCTCCCAAGGGCAACTGACATTCAGTATCATGTCTATGGAGGATACTAGACTCACCTAATGACTTGGGGAATGATTCATTGAGTAGGTCAATCTGTTCTTTATTGTAATACCTGTGGGGGAGGAGCACTTGTTCAGACACCAACCTTTATTATGCACTGTCAAACAATCAAGGTGCAGAATGAGACTTACCAAGGGATACATGTTGTAGGGCAGTCCTACCGGTGCCCCCACGGGCTTTCCGGTGGCTTAGAAGGAATATCGCCTCTATTTCTCGCTGGGAGTATTTTATTTTATGTCACCTGGTATAAGAGAAATGATAGAGAAGGGCGTTACAACCTTCATCTATCCAGCGTTTCTCTAAATAGGCGCCAATTAGCGCTCTCGCTATTGTGCACCTGGTTCGTGGATTGACCGAAGATGCACCCTCCCTCGGTTTTGTAGATAACCTGCTTACCTTGAAGTAAGTGTTCTGTGCCCCGGTGACCGTGAGCCGCGTCTAGCGCGAACAGCGTCTAGCGCGAGGAGCAGTAGCTTTAGACGGCGGAGAACAGCGGTCAGACTCAGCTGTTGCTTCCGCGTTAGTGACTCGTGTCACATGTACTCGTTCCAACCAATCGGAACGCGTTGGACATAAAGGAAGGACCATAGGTTTTTACGTCCGGTATAATGGTAAACAAAGGACTTGTGAATTATTCTCTCTACGTGAAGAGCGCCTGGGTCAATTATTAACCAATGCTTATTAGTAGGAAGGCTCAAAACGGGAGATGTTTAACCATATACAAATCCAACAATAAAATGGTACAAAATCCATTAATTCAAAACAGAATCATTCCACAAATTGCATTGGTACAACAATGTTGGATGTTTCCATCTTGATCTGAGTTATGTTACTTAGTAAGAATGCCACAATGTGTACAATAATTCAGTGGTGTAATACACAATACATAAAACACAGATTATACAGTATAGTAATCTTTACAGAGAGTGCTCAAAGCATGTAATGGTGGATATTTGGAAAATATCCTGAGATACAGCATGGTACAAGACTATGAGGATTGGTTCTCAAGCAAGCATTCAGCCATTTCTGATTGACACCATTTGTCTCAGCACTTCTTCACGGTCATTCAGACCGCGGTTGACAGTATCGAAGATGTGCATCCAAAGACATTCACAAGTACTTAATAATTTGGCGTAATTACCACCTCGGGGGTTCTTATTGACCTTCTCTATTATCCACCATGTGAAACTTTCCGGATGATGGTTAATTCTTAGAAAGTGATCCACTAGTGGGGCCCCTTGTACCTTGCAGCGTATTTTGCTGCAATGCTGCAAGACGCGAGTCTTAGTTTTCTGGGTGGTCTGGCCTATGTACATGAAGCCGCATGGGCACATTATAGCGTAGATGACTCCCATGGTGTTGCAGTTGGTATGATGTTGCATTGTATGAGTGTGATTATTGTACGTCCAAGTTTTTAATTCAGATGTCATTTTACAGGCTTTACACCTGCCACATTTAAAATGTCCCAAGATAGGGGGTATATTCCACAATGATGTTTGACTTTCTGTCCTTTTATGGTTGAACATGGAGTGTACTACAAAATCTTTAACACTTCTACCTTTACGGAATGCATGCATCGGGGGTTCCGTTATACCTATTTCTTCCGCTACAAGGTGACAATGTGCATTGATTGTATGTTTTATTTCTGTACTCCGTGTATTAAAGGTAGTGACACAAATGAGTCTTTCTTCCTTTAATTCAGATCTCTGTTTCGGTTCTAGTAGAGACTCCCTATTGCTGAACCATGCTCTTTTTCGCGCTTTCCTAGCCAAATTTCTAGGGTACCCTTGTTCGATCAATCTGTTGATCAGAACGTCAGATTCCCTGAAGTAGTCTGATTTCTTAGTACAGTTGCGTCGCAACCTCAGGAATTGCTCATAGGGTAGGTTATCCCTGAGGTTGCGAGGGTGGTGGCTGGAGTATCTACGGAGTGTATTCTTTTCCGTAGGTTTGCGGAAGAGTGTGGTATAGAGGACACCATTTTCCTCTTTGATCGTCAAGTCAAGGAAATTTATAGAACTGTTACTATTCTCCATTGAGAATTGTATATTTTGGTCCCTTTCATTTAGCCAGGTGTGGAAAGTCTTCAGCTCCCCCTCCGTACCCCTCCATATGAGGAGCACGTCGTCGATGTATCGACGCCATTCTTTTATTTTTGTTCGGTGTGGGTTAGTCTCATGTAGAACCCATTGATGTTCAAAAGAGTCCATGAAGATGATGGCAAGATTAGGGGCAAAGCTTGCCCCCATGGCTACTCCACTAGTTTGCTCGAAAAACTGCCCATCAAAAATAAAGTAATTTCTTTTCATTGCTATTTCTAACAGTGATAAGATAAAATCAGTCGGTACCCTGTGGGGACGTGTTCTATTGTCTAGGGCATTCTCAATGGTGATCATTGCTGACTGTTGTGGGATGCTGGTGTATAGGGACGAAATGTCCATGGTTACTAGCAGTTCATTAGTAGGGTCAAAGGAGGTACCATCCATCAGTTGGATTACCTGCATAGTATCACGTATATAGCAATTGGTGGATTCTGCAACTGGTTTTAAAAAGATATCAATAAACTTACACAACGGTTCCAGGATCGAACCACAGCCTGAAATGATCGGCCTCCCTGGTGGTAGAGTTAGTCCCTTGTGTATCTTAGGTACAGTATATATCGTCGGGACTCTGGGATGTGCACAGTTTAGATATTCATATTCTGATTTGCAGATTATGCCTTCTTGGTATGCTGCATCAGTGAGTGCTCTAATGGATTTAGCTATGTCATTTGTGGGGTCTGTAGATAGTTTTCGATAGTTACCTTCTTTGGACAGTTGTGAGAGGATCTCAGCTTTGTATGCCTCCCTGCCCTGAATGACTATTGCCCCCCCCTTGTCTGCAGGCTTTATCACTATCTCTTGGTTCATATTGAGACTATGTAGTGACTGTCTTTCGGTTTTGGAGATGTTATATTTGACATATGTTTTGTCCTTGAGCAATTTGGTAATATCACCCATCACCATTTGTTCATAAGCCAATATCTTAGGTGGCATCATGTGTGTCGGGGGGGTGAAAGTAGATAATGGTCTCAAACCAGTGTTGCTGTTCATGGTCATGTTAGATGTCTTGTTAAAATGGTATTTGAGGCGAACCTTGCGGAAAAATTGAAGGAGTTCCAATTTCAAATTGAAACTATTGGGTAAGCAAGTGGGAACAAAGGATAGTCCCTTTTCCAAAATACGTTGTTCCTCCTCTGTCAAGTTATAATTCGATAGATTGACTAAGGGGCTGGTGTGATTGGATGTGGTCGATGTGTCTACCATCTGTAGTGTTGCGAGCGTGTTCGTATGTCGCCATGGGATTCCTGTCTGAAATGTACCTGTTTCCCCGGTTTGTCTCTCCCCTGGTTCCAGGTTTGTTGTCCCCTGTTCTGTTTCCATGGTGCTTGGCCCCGTCCCCTGGGTCGTCCCCATGGGCGTCCCCGCCCACGCTGGTCCGCCCATTGGTCCTGTTCTAAAAAAGTCTGGCCACTTTCCTGTCCTGCAGTACTGGTAGATGGCTGATCTGTTTCTGAGCCACTGCTGACTGAGGAATTGGAGAAGGTGTTGTATCTGCGGTACCCAACAGATTGATCGAACGAGGGTACCCTAGAAGTTTGGCTAGGGAAGCGCGAAAAAGAGCATGGTTCAGCAATAGGGAGTCTCTACTAGAACCGAAACAGAGATCTGAATTAAAAGAAGAAAGACTCATTTGTGTCACTACCTTTAATACACGGAGTACAGAAATAAAACATACCATCAATGCACATTGGCACCTTGTAGCGGAAGAAATAGGTATAACGGAACCCCCGATGCATGCATTCCGTAAAGGTAGAAGTGTTAAAGATTTTGTAGTACACTCCATGTTCAACCATAAAAGGACAGAAAGTCAAACATCATTGTGGAATATACTCCCTATCTTGGGACATTTTAAATGTGGCATTTGTAAAGCCTGTAAAATGACATGTGAATTAAAAACTTGTACGTACAATAATCACACTCATACAATGCAACATCATACCAACTGCAACACCATGGGAGTCATCTACGCTATAATGTGCCCATGCGGCTTCATGTACATAGGCCAGACCACCCAGAAAACTAAGACTCGCATCCTGCAGCATTGCAGCAAAATACGCTGCAAGGTACAAGGGGCCCCACTAGTGGATCACTTTCTAAGGTTTAACCATCATCCGGAAAGTTTCACATGGTGGATAATAGAGAAGGTCAATAAGAACCCCCGAGGTGGTAATTACGCCAAATTATTAAGTACTCGTGAATGTCTTTGGATGCACATCTTCGATACTGTCAACCGCGGTCTGAATGACCGTGAAGAAGTGCTGAGACAAATGGTGTCAATCAGAAATGGCTGAATGCTTGCTTGAGAACCAATCCTCATAGTCTTGTACCATGCTGTATCTCAGGATATTTTCCAAATATCCACCATTACATGCTTAGAGCACTCTCTGTAAAGATTACTATACTGTATAATCTGTGTTTTATGTATTGTGTATTACACCACTGAATTATTGTACACATTGTGGCATTCTTACTAAGTAACATAACTCAGATTAAGATGGAAACATCCAACATTGTTGTACCAATGCAATTTGTGGAATGATTCTGTTTTGAATTAATGGATTTTGTACCATTTTATTGTTGGATTTGTATATGGTTAAACTTCTCCTGTTTTGAGCCTTCCTACTAATAAGCATTGGTTAATAATTGACCCAGGCGCTCTTCACGTAGAGAGAATAATTCACAAGTCCTTTGTTTACCATTATACCGGACGTAAAAACCTATGGTCCTTCCTTTATGTCCAACGCGTTCCGATTGGTTGGAACGAGTACATGTGACACGAGTCACTAACGCGGAAGCAACAGCTGAGTCTGACCGCTGTTCTCCGCCGTCTAAAGCTACTGCTCCTCGCGCTAGACGCTGTTCGCGCTAGACGCGGCTCACGGTCACCGGGGCACAGAACACTTACTTCAAGGTAAGCAGGTTATCTACAAAACCGAGGGAGGGTGCATCTTCGGTCAATCCACGAACCAGGTGCACTATAGCGAGAGCGCTAATTGACGCCTATTTAGAGAAACGCTGGATAGATGAAGGTTGTAACGCCCTTCTCTATCATTTCTCTTATACCAGGTGACATAAAATAAAATACTCTCAGCGAGAAACAGAGGCGATATTCCTTCTAAGCCACCGGATAGCCCGTGGGGGCACCGGTAGGACTGCCCTACTACATGTATCCCTTGGTAAGTCTCATTCTGCACCTTGATTGTTGGACAGTGCATAATAAAGGTTGGGGTCTGAACATCTGCTCCTCCCCCACAGGTATTACAATAAAGAACAGATTGACCTACTCAATGAATCATTCCCCAAGTCATTAGGTGAGTCTAGTATCCTCCATAGAAATGATACTGAATGTCAGTTGCCCTTGGGAGATGGGAACTGATAATGTTCCAATATCTTCTATACACTACAGGTGATTCATACCCTGGAAGCTTGAACTGAATTCCCAGTTGACCAGCCTTATTGGTAATGTACCCTTCAGCATGTACTTAGACCACACTCCTGTAAATATCAATTGATGATCATCCTAATAGCAACCTCCCTTTTACACTTTAGGTGCCCGATCCAGATCCTTCATTGGACTACGGCCAAACCAACTCTGTACCCCTCCCCAACCCCCCCCCCCCGTCCTGAGGAAGACCCGCCGCCGAGGCCCTAAACATCCCATGAGCATCAGGGTCGAAACGTCAACGCTTTTATTACTAATGTGCCTGTACCTATAACGTCCCCATCCTCCTCCTATCCCCCAAATTGTGCGGACAGGCACACACCAACAGCGGAAGGTTGCCCGCTTTGTTCTATTGTAAATATCAGAACTGTATACTAAATTTCTTTCCTTTCTTTTTCTAAACACTTGAGCACCCTTTTCCTTCTCACTGACTATACTTAATAGTCCTTGCGCCGTCTTTTGATTACTATTGTTTTATAAAAACTGTAAATAAATATGTAAATTCTCCAGAAGTATACTTATCTGAGTGTGGTGACAATTTATTGATTTTGTTGATATGCTAGGGTACTATTTCAGTTTAATTTAATGTATATAGAGTTAATTCAGATAAGACGTATATCTCCCTTATCCAGCTTGAGTCAAAGTATGCTGATTTAATTTGCATTTTCAGAATCAAAAATGTTTTTCATGTAAAGTTTGTTTTCCAATTGATAGTCTAGGACCACTGTTTTTTCTTAAACTGATTCATACCCAGGTCCTTTGACTCTATGGGTGATACCCCATTGATTTAATGGTCTCTTGTGCAGGAATTCCTGCGAGGGTTTTGTGTGTCATTTATGTGTTATTTGTTTCATGTCCTGTATATGTAAGTAAGTCCTTACAAACGTATAAACCTGTATCAAATCCATAGACATGGTTGACAATGAAATCCTAACATACAGCGAAGACTATATTAAAAACCTGATAGGTGAACAGGGAGGAGGAAACTTCCTAGGAAGAACGGTCAGTACAGTAGACCCAACACTAAATGATAAAATTAACAAGTTAGAGCGACTTGAAAAAAAGCTCATAAGAACTAGACTTCACGGACACGCATTGGCCCAATACCTCCAAGCCAACGTGATCCCAGTAGGACTTCAGGTTCGAAACGAACCAGCCATTTTTGTGGACAACCCTGTATTTAAAGGAAAGTTTAGCTTCATATCAAATAATTGCTCCAGGCACTGGATGGTGCTTGGGGTTGAAACAGCATTAGAGGAAGTTACCCGCTTAACCAAAGAAATAGCAGAGTTGAGAAAGGAGATTACTGATGACACAGCACTAAAAAACGCCAAAGAAGCCCTGGAGAGATTAGAGTAAACCTTAAAAGAATTTGACGTATTTACCCAAACCACTAAATTGGACAAATTAGCCAACGATATCAAATTCTTTGATAAAAAGAAGGTATACCCCTACCTAGCAGAGGGATACTATAATCAGGAATCAAGAGGGACATACACAACAAGAGGCAGGGGAGGGTACCGCAGATACAACACCTTCTCCCATTCCTCAGTCAGCAGTGGCTCAGAAACAGATCAGCCATCTACCAGTACTGCAGGACAAGAAAGTGACCAGCCGCCGAGGCCCTAAACATCCCATGAGCATCAGGGTCGAAACGTCAACGCTTTTATTACTAATGTGCCTGTACCTATAACGTCCCCATCCTCCTCCTATCCCCCAAATTGTGCGGACAGGCACACACCAACAGCGGAAGGTTGCCCGCTTTGTTCTATTGTAAATATCAGAACTGCATACTAAATTTCTTTCCTTTCTTTTTCTAAACACTTGAGCACCCTTTTCCTTCTCACTGACTATACTTAATAGTCCTTGCGCCGTCTTTTGATTACTATTGTTTTATAAAAACTGTAAATAAATATGTAAATTCTCCAGAAGTATACTTATCTGAGTGTGGTGACAATTTATTGATTTTGTTGATATGCTAGGGTACTATTTCAGTTTCATTTAATGTATATAGAGTTAATTCAGATAAGACGTATATCTCCCTTATCCAGCTTGAGTCAAAGTATGCTGATTTAATTTGCATTTTCAGAATCAAAAATGTTTTTCATGTAAAGTTTGTTTTCCAATTGATAGTCTAGGACCACTGTTTTTTCTTAAACTGATTCATACCCAGGTCCTTTGACTCTATGGGTGATACCCCATTGATTTAATGGTCATTCTAAAATAGTTACAAGCTTGAAGCTTGAACTTTTGCCCCCCGGATCAGTTCCGGCGGATTAGCGGATTTTTGGCAAATTTGCGGGAGTTCGAGGATTGCGAATTTGCCGAAAATCTGCAAAATCCGCGAGCGGAACGGATTTTGTGCCCATGCTTAGCACAATATCCTTAATGCAACAACATCAACTGTTGCCTGGCTAAACACATATAAAGTCCCAAAGGCGAGATCTATTGGCTATGACAATGCTTGTTTTGTTGGTTGCTTAGCTGGAAGCTCATGTGTTCCGTGATCGGCGTGGTTTCATCGTCAGTGGTGGTTCAAGTGGTCGACTTCTTGTGTACGACAGTGATGCCACCGCCGTGTAAGTTGGTGCGGTCACAGTGTTTCATCCTGTAACCAATGGATGTTGCAGTGATGATGTCAAGGGCCGATGTGGAAATGAGCCAGGTCTCTGTGATGAAGGTCCCATAGGGGGCAAGGGAGGAGATGGTGTTCCACACTTCAGGGGCATGTTTGCAGAGTGGTCTGGCATTGATCAGGAGGCAGCAGAGTGGTTTTGCAGAGGTCTTGGCCGATGCAACTGGTGTAGCGCTGGTTGCTGTGGTGGTGGGGTGGAAGTGAACCGGCAGCAGATGCAGGTGAATAATCCAGCTGTGGAGCGAGGTAATGCAAGTCAGCAGTTGTTGTTGCATCTGGGGCCCAGGGCACAGAGATCTGTGGCAGAGTATTTATGGAAGTCCAGCTGGGCCCAGGTTTCTGGTGCTGGGCGTGTTCCAGGCACAGACGGGCTTGCCTTTGGCATGTCAGCGGTGCGCCTGCTGTGTGGCCATGCAGAAGCCTCCATAAGTAGACCTGGGAGGTGAGAGGGGCAGGCTGGGAGGCAGGAGGGGGAGGCGCAGGAGACTTTATAGGGGTTGCAACCTGAGGGGAAAATGGTGGGTGCGTGCGGTGAAGGACTATGGGCCTAAACAGGAATGGCAAGGGAAAAAACAATGCAATAAGTATAGTAAGTACAATAAGTAAGCCCACAAAAATGCAAGGACAGAGAAAAGTAACTTAATCCCAGGCACTAACTGGGATAAAAGTACCTAGAAGTAATGCCAGTTGAAGCAATGTCCAGGGTAGTGGCACCAAAACTGGCGGCTACAAGAGGTGGGAACATCCGCGCTGTCAGGGTGAGGCACATGGTTGAGGCAGCGCTGGTGGGAAGAGTGGCTTAATGAGGCCAGTGGTCAAGGGCTACTCCACAAATCCTTGTGAAACATTCTTAGCCGGGAAGTATGTAACACAGTGTGCTAATTTCGTGCCTCAAAGAGTTACACATGAAGCATTAAGAATTGGTCTAAAATTAAAGAAAGAAAAGGATAACCAAATAGCTGTCAAATTGCACAACGTGAAAACAGACAACCTTGCAGCAATTCTAGCTTACGCTTGAGCAGATTGTGTCTTCCTAGGCAAAAAAAATAACATTGCCTCTTTTCCCTTTATCATTACATGAGGAAACCTTGAATACATCAGTGTGTGTGGTGCAAAAACAAAAAACTATAATATTACTTGTTAGACTTGGCAACCTTGGTGTGGCTTCCTCTGACTTTTTGCCTCTGCCTCCTGTATTTTTGAATGTATGCTGGATTTTGTGTTTGCTGGCTTAAATGCTTTGGGCACTTTGCCAATGCTGAACCGAGTCAAAGTGCAAGTGCTCCCTGTATGTATTGTGATTGGTTATCCATGATTGGCATATATACTACTAGTGAGAAATTCAAGACTGATTTGCACAGGGCTGGGTTTAAACTGGAATGCCATGGGGAGCAAAAAAAGTGGTGTATTTAGGCCCAGATCTCTGTACTAGGGTGAATGTTTGACATTGATCCGCATTCTGTCCATCAACTGTTCATTTTGCATTTGTCACCTCGACTGGGACAGGTATGCCCAGATGTGGGTCTCATGCTCTCCATGCCACTGGAGTCAAGCTAACCTGGATGATGAGGGGTGATACCCCAAAGCTGGTCCCAGGATGCTTGTTTCCAGTCGTGGGAGGACCTGGCCTGGCAGTTTTGGCTGGAAGACTGATTTGCATATGGCTGGGTTTAAACTGGAATGGCATAGGGAGCAAAAAATGATGTATTTAGGCCCAGATCTCTGTACTGGGGTGAATGTTTGACATTGATCATCCATTCTGTCCATCAACTGTTCATTTTGCATTTGTCACCTCGACTGGGACGGGTATGCCTAGATGTGGGTCTCATGCTCTCCATGCCACTGGAGTCAAGCGAACCTGGATGATGAGGGGTGATGCCCCAAAGCTGGTCCCAGGATGCTTGTTTCCAGTCGTGGGAGGACCTGGCCTGGCAGTTTTGGCTGGAAGACTGATTTGCATATGGCTGGGTTTAAACTGGAATGGCATGGGGAGCAAAAAAACAATGGATTAAGGCCCAGATTTCTGTACTGGAGCGGATGTTTGGCATTGATCAGCATTCTGTCCCTCAATTGTCTTTTTGCACTATTTGGCCTGCAGCACTGATTGTGCCACCCATGCTGCCAATTTCGTTATTCACTATTGAAAGGATATCAGTCCCATAGGCGAACACAGGAGTTACTTTGTAACATCTTACAAGTATAGCTTTCATTTGGGACCAGATGTAGGAATGGAGTTTAGGCTCTCTGAACCCAGAATTTAATAACACATATTTTAGGGAGATAGTTTTTAAATTGTGTTTGAAAATGCAATTTTTAGGAACTAGGCATTTTCTTCTTTAACCATTCTGTGTGCCTGTACTGTTTGTATATTGACTGTCAAAGGTGGTTGCTGTGTGTCCTGCCTTTCCTAGGTGACTAATAGCTGAGCTGAATAGACCTTGGGTGCATTTATAGTGCTGGGAGGAGTATCACTAGCACCTGAATAGCCAGTGTCTCCTCTGGATAATGCTGTCTCCACCTCCTGTAATGATGCTGCACCAGAAAGGACAGAACTGGTTTGGACTGAGCTCAGAGACAGACCCTTGCAACAAAGAGAACAAAGAGAAAATGGGGTATACGTATTGGACCTTAAACCCCAGAGAATTAGATCACTTCTGGACTCAAGAGGAACCTCTGCCCAGGAGAAGAGCTAGAGAACATTAAGGAGAAATACTGCCCCTTTCCTGTGTGCTTTTGTGGGTTGACCTGCAGTTGCTGCTTCTGCCAAGGAGAGGACAAAGACTGAAACTTTCCTGTAAACCTGCTTGAAGAAGAATCTGCACAGGCCTGTGTGTGCTGATCTCCTGTTCTGAAGTCTCAGGGCCACAAAGACTAAATCTGCAACCCACTGACCAGCACCTGGACTCCTCTGGGGACTCCTTTATTCAAAAGGGCACCAATTTCAGTTCTTTGGCCCTGGGAAATGTGTGGTTGGTGCCACAAAGCATGAAAAACAACCCCAACATCATGAGCGACATCGCCAGTGACACTGCGAGCTGCACTGAGGCCGGGAGCACCGCTCAAGAAGTGCATGTGTCACTGCCCTGCCTGCACCACAGCTCCGATGCCCTTCAACGCCTGCTAACGATTGCATTTATCAGCCTTCCCGATGCCAGCGCTCGCACTGATATCGTCACTGTCAGCGCATGCATCACCGAATCGTGGAGTCGATAACTGATGAGGGTGACTTTATGAACTCTTTGACTTCGCATCGCCTCACTGGAACTGGCGCCTCACTGCTGAGGCTGCCTAACTTCCCCTGGCCTGGATTCGACACCTTACCTCCTCACAGACTTAATGCCTCGTCTCTCCTTTGGCACCCAGGGAACTGGCTTTGACCTCTGCACCGACACCTCACCTCCACGGCACCGTGCATCATCCAAAGACTTTGTTTTCCAAGGTACTCTTGTTTGGGGGTCCGTGTGACTCTGTGCCTGATGCCGTGCACATCGTGGTCAGCACCGTACTTTGGATTTAGGGTGCCAAAACATCGTAATAGACCCAGTTGGAGCAATTTTGTTTCTCCAAGTTCTATTTTTTGATTAACTGTTCTAAAGTCATAATTTGATATATGTATGTTGGACATTTGCCATTTTTATCATGTTTGCTTTAGATAAAGATACCTTATTTTTCTAAACTGGTGTGGTGTTCATTTGTGGTGTTTTCACTGTGTTACTGTGTGTTTTGCGTACAAATACTTTACACATTGCCTTTGGGATAAGCCTGTCCGCTCCTGACAAAGTACCAAGGGGGTGAGCAGGGGTTATCTAAAGCGTGTACCTGCCTTACCCTGACTAGAAGCAAGGGTCCCTACTTGGACAAAGATGCATACCTCTGCCAATTATAGAACCCCCCATTTCCAACATTACTCAGTCTATTGTAACACCCCTAGCTACATCAAGGGACAAAAGTCAGCTGACATTCCTCTTGGTTCACTAATAGCATCATCATCAGGGCTGTGGCAGAGGGCATGAATGTTTCTACACCAGATGTCTCCAATCAGTCGTTCACCAACTACCAGTAGATCTTAGGCACCTTCAGAGTGGTTCCCAGCCTTGAGTTAATTTTTAAATAAACACAGGATCACATTGTCCTCCCTAAAGTTAAGGGAAGGCTATTTTTATTTTACATTTGTATCATAAGGTTGCAGTTAGCATGGCCTGATAATGAGCAGTTCTCAGTCGGATTAATGACTTGTACTAGGGCACAGATGTGAAGAAATGAAGCACTGAGGTATTTAAGTCTTCAATAAAAGTCCTTGTCCATTCAGTATTGGAAAGTCAGAACAAAATAATGTTCCTGACTGCTTTTAAATGGGAGAAAATTCAAATGAAAAGTTACCTTAATGATTAAGTTGACTCTTCTTTTTAATGTTCTCCCATTTTAAAGTGTTGCATTTACAAACAGTACAAACAGCAAGCATCTTGCTCCCAAAGGGCAGTAGACACTGTGCCATAGTTACAACAGAAACATATGCTCATTTGATTTATAAATGGGAGAAATTTAAAGTGAAGAAAAATATTTCTATGAAACATTGTCTTATTGTTTTTCTCCACTTTTAATTCTGACAGTTATGTCTTAATTTTTTATAAATGCAAAAACCACAGTTGATGGCCAGAATGCAGAACAATGTCATAAATTCACCCCAGTACAGGGATCTGGGCCTAAATCCATTGTTTTTTTGCACTCCACACCACCCCAGTTCAGACATGGCCATATGCAAATCAGTCTGACCTTGTGCCTCATGGGAACAGTCCAGCCCGAACTGCCAAGCCATACCTTCCCTGGATCGGAAACAAGCTTCCGAGGACCAGTTTCTGGCATTTCAGCCGTCTTCAGCCCGGCTTGCTTGAATCCAGTGGTGTGGAGAGCATGGGACTCACGTCTGAGCATACCCATCCCACTCGGGGTGACAAATGCAAAAACCACAGCTGATGGACAGAATGCAGAACAATGTCATACATTCACCCCAGTACAGAGATCTGGGCATAAATCCATCGTTTTTTTGCACTCCACACCACCCCAGTTCAGACATGGCCATATGTAAATCAGTCTGACCCTGTGCCTCATGGGCACAGTCCAGCCCGAACTGCCAAGCCATGCCTTCCCTGGACCGGAAACAAGCTTCCGAGGACCGGTTTCTGGCCTTTCAGCCGTATTCAGCCCAGCTTGCTTGAATCCAGTGGTGTGGAGAGCATGGGACTCACGTCTGAGCATACCCATCCCACTCGGGGTCACAAATGCAAAAACCACAGTTGATGGACAGAATGCAGAACAATGTCATACATTCACCCCCGTACAGAGATCTGGGCCTAAATCCATCATTTTTTTGCACTCCACACCACCCCAGTTCAGACATGGCCATATGCAAATCAGTCTGACCATGTGCCTCATGGGAACAGTCCAGCCCGACCTGCCAAGCCATGCCTTCCCTGGACCGGAAACAAGCTTCCGAGGACTGGTTTCTGGCATTTCAGCCGTCTTCAGCCCGGCTTGCTTGAATCCAGTGGTGTGGAGAGCATGGGACACACGTCTGAGCATACCCATCCCACTCGGGGTAACAAATGCAAAAACCACAGTTGATGGACACAATGCAGAACAATGTCATACATTTACCCCAGTACAGAGATCTGGGCCTAAATCCATTGTTTTTTTGCACTCCCACCACCCCAGTTCAGACATGGCCATATGCAAATCAGTCTGACCCTGTGCCTCATGGGAACAGTCCAGCACGAACTGCCAAGCCATACCTTCCCTGGACCAGAAACAAGCTTCCGAGGACTGGTTTCTGGCATTTCAGCCGTCTTCAGCCCGGCTTGCTTGAATCCAGTGGTGTGGAGAGCATGGGACTCACGCCTGAGCATACCCATCCCACTCGGGGTGACAAATGCAAAAACCACAGCTGATGGACAGAATGCAGAACAATGTCATACATTCACCCCAGTACAGAGATCTGGGCATAAATCCATCGTTTTTTTGCACTCCACACCACCCCAGTTCAGACATGGCCATATGCAAATCAGTCTGACCCTGTGCCTCATGGGCACAGTCCAGCCCGAACTGCCAAGCCATGCCTTCCCTGGACCGGAAACAAGCTTCCGAGGACTGGTTTCTGGCCTTTCAGCCGTATTCAGCCCAGCTTGCTTGAATCCAGTGGTGTGGAGAGCATGGGACTCACGTCTGAGCATACCCATCCCACTCGGGGTCACAAATGCAAAAACCACAGTTGATGGACAGAATGCAGAACAATGTCATACATTCACCCCCGTACAGAGATCTGGGCCTAAATCCATCATTTTTTTGCACTCCACACCACCCCAGTTCAGACATGGCCATATGCAAATCAGTCTGACCATGTGCCTCATGGGAACAGTCCAGCCCGAACTGCCAAGCCATGATTTCCCTGGACGGGAAACAAGCTTCAGAGGAATGGTTTCTGGCATTTCAGCCATCTTCAGCCCGGCTTGCTTGAATCCAGTGGTGTGGAGAGCATGGGATAAACGTCTGAGCATACCCATCCCACTCGGGGTGACAAATGCAAAAACAACAGTTGATGGACAGAATGCAGAACAATGTCATACATTTACCCCAGTACAGAGATCTGGGCCTAAATCCATTGTTTTTTTGCACTCCCACCACCCCAGTTCAGACATGGCCATATGCAAATCAGTCTGACCCTGTGCCTCATGGGAACAGTCCAGCACGAACTGCCAAGCCATGCCTTCCCTGGACCGGAAACAAGCTTCCCAGGACCGGTTTCTGGAATTCAGCCATCTTAAGCCCGGCTTGCTTGAATCCAGTTGTGTGGAGAGCATGGGACTCACGTCTGAGCATACCCATGCCACTCGGGGTGACAAATGCAAAAACCACAGTTGATGGGCAGAATGCAGAGCACTGTCATACATTCACCCCAGTACAGAGATCTGGGCCTAAATCCATTGATTTTTTGCACTCCACACCACCCCAGTTCAGACATGGCCATATGCAAATCAGTCTAACCCTGTGCTTCATGGGAACAGTCCAGCCCGAACTGCCAAGCCAGGTCTTTCCTGGACCGGAAACAAGATTCCGAGGACCGGTTTGTGGCATTTCAGCCGTCTTCAGCCCGGCTTGCTTGAATCCAGTGGTGTGGAGAGCATGGGACTCACGTCTGAGCATACCCATCCCACTCGGGGTGACAAATGCAAAAACCACAGTTGATGGACAGAATGCAGAACAATGTCATACATTCACCCCAGTACAGAGATCTGGGCCTAAATCCATTGGTTTTTTGCATTCCACACCACCCCAGTTCAGACATGGCCATATGCAAATCAGTCTGACCTTGTGCCTCATGGGAACGGTCCAGCCCGAACTGCCAAGCCATACCTTCCCTGGACCGGAAACAAGCTGCCGAGGAACAGTTTCTGGCATTTCAGCTGTCTTCAGCCCGGCTTGCTTGAATCCAGTGGTGTGGAGAGCATGGGACTCACGTCTGAGCATACCCATCCCACCCAGAGTGACAAATGCAAAAACACAGTTGATGGACAGAATGCAGAACAATGTCATACATTTTCCCCAGTACACAGATCTGGGCCTAAATCCATTGTTTTTTGCACTCCACACCACCCCAGTTCAGACATGTTCATATGCAAATCAGTCTGACCCTGTGCCTCATGGGAACAGTCCAGCCCGAACTGCCAAGCCATGCCTTCCCTGGACCAGAAACAAGCTTCCGAGGACCGGTTTCTGGAATTCAGCCATCTTAAGCCCGGCTTGCTTGAATCCAGCGGTGTGGAGAGCATGGGACTCACGTCTGAGCATACCCATGCCACTCGGGGTGACAAATGCAAAAACCACAGTTGATGGACAGAATGCAGAACTATGTCATACATCCAACCCAGTACAGAGATATGTGCCTAAATCCATCGTTTTTTGCACTCCACACCACCCAAGTTCAGACATGGCCATATGCAAATCAGCCTAACCCTGTGTCTCATGGGAACAGTCCAGCCCGAACTGCCAAGCCATGCCATCCCTGGACCAGAAACAAGCTTCCGAGGACCGGTTTCTGGCATTTCAGCAGTCTTCAGCCCGGCTTGCTTGAATCCAGTGGTGTGGAGAGCATGGGACTCACGTCTGAGCATACCCATCCCACTCGGGGTGACAAATGCAAAAACCACAGTTGATGGACAGAATGGAGAGCACTGTCATACATTCACCCCAGTACAGAGATCTGGGCCTAAATCCATTGTTTTATTGCACTCCACACCACCCCAGTTCAGACATGGCCATATGCAAATCAGTCTGACCCTGTCCCTCATGGGAACAGTCCAGCCCGAACTGCCAAGCGAGGCCTTCCCTGGACCGGGAACAAGATTCCGAGGACCGGTTTCTGGCATTTCAGCAGTCTTCAGCCCGGCTTGCTTGAATCCAGTGGTGTGGAGAGCATGGGACTCACGTGTGAGCATACCCATCCCACTCGAGGTGACAAATGCAAAAACCATAGTTGATGGACAGAATGCAGAACAATGTCATACATTCACCCCAGCACAGAGATCTGGGCCTAAATCCATCGTTTTTTTGCACTCCACACCACCCCAGTTCAGACATTGCCATATGCAAATCAGTCTGACCCTGTGCCTCATGAGAACAGTCCAGCCTGAACTGCCAAGCCATGCCTTCCCTGGACCGGAAACAAGCTTCCGAGGACCGGTTTCTGGCATTTCAGCCGTCTTCAGCCCGGCTTGCTTGAATCCAGTGGTGTGGAGAGCATGGGACTCACGTCTTAGCATACCCATCCCACTCCGGGTGACAAATGCAAAAACCACAGTTGATGGACAGAATGCAGAACAATGTCATACATTCCCCCCAGTGCAGAGATCTGGGCCTAAATCCATCGTTTTTTTTGCACTCCACACCACCCCAGTTCAGACATGGCCATATGCAAATCAGTCTGACCCTGTGCCTCATGGGAACATTCCAGCCCGAACTGCCAAGCCATGCCTTCCCTGGACTGGAAACAAGCTTCCAAGGACTGGTTTCTGGCATTTCAGGCGTCTTCAGCCCGGCTTGCTTGAATTCACTGGTGTGGAGAGCATGGGACTTATGTCTGAGCATACCCATCCCACTCGGGGTGACTAATTCAAAAACCACAGTTGATGGACAGAATGCAGAACAATGTCATACATTCACCCCAGTACAGTGATCTGGGCCCAAATCCATTGTTTTTTTGCACTCCCACCACCCCAGTTCAGACATGGCCATATGCAAATCAGTCTGACCCTGTGCCTCATGGGAACAGTCCAGCACGAACTGCCAAGCCATGCCTTCCCTGGACCGGAAACAAGCTTCCCAGGACCGGTTTCTGGAATTCAGCCATCTTAAGCCCGGCTTGCTTGAATCCAGTGGTGTGGAGAGCATGGGACTCACGTCTGAGCATACCCATGCCACTCGGGGTGACAAATGCAAAAACCACAGTTGATGGGCAGAATGCAGAGCACTGTCATACATTCACCCCAGTACAGAGATCTGGGCCTAAATCCATTGATTTTTTGCACTCCACACCACCCCAGTTCAGACATGGCCATATGCAAATCAGTCTAACCCTGTGCCTCATGGGAACAGTCCAGCCCGAACTGCCAAGCCAGGTCTTTCCTGGACCGGAAACAAGATTCCGAGGACCGGTTTGTGGCATTTCAGCCGTCTTCAGCCCGGCTTGCTTGAATCCAGTGGTGTGGAGAGCATGGGACTCACGTCTGAGCATACCCATCCCACTCGGGGTGACAAATGCAAAAACCACAGTTGATGGACAGAATGCAGAACAATGTCATACATTCACCCCAGTACAGAGATCTGGGCCTAAATCCATTGGTTTTTTGCATTCCACACCACCCCAGTTCAGACATGGCCATATGCAAATCAGTCTGACCTTGTGCCTCATGGGAACAGTCCAGCCCGAACTGCCAAGCCATACCTTCCCTGGACCGGAAACAAGCTGCCGAGGAACAGTTTCTGGCATTTCAGCTGTCTTCAGCCCGGCTTGCTTGAATCCAGTGGTGTGGAGAGCATGGGACTCACGTCTGAGCATACCCATCCCACCCAGAGTGACAAATGCAAAAACACAGTTGATGGACAGAATGCAGAACAATGTCATACATTTTCCCCAGTACACAGATCTGGGCCTAAATCCATTGTTTTTTGCACTCCACACCACCCCAGTTCAGACATGTTCATATGCAAATCAGTCTGACCCTGTGCCTCATGGGAACAGTCCAGCCCGAACTGCCAAGCCATGCCTTCCCTGGACCAGAAACAAGCTTCCGAGGACCGGTTTCTGGAATTCAGCCATCTTAAGCCCGGCTTGCTTGAATCCAGCGGTGTGGAGAGCATGGGACTCACGTCTGAGCATACCCATGCCACTCGGGGTGACAAATGCAAAAACCACAGTTGATGGACAGAATGCAGAACTATGTCATACATCCAACCCAGTACAGAGATATGTGCCTAAATCCATCGTTTTTTGCACTCCACACCACCCAAGTTCAGACATGGCCATATGCAAATCAGCCTAACCCTGTGTCTCATGGGAACAGTCCAGCCCGAACTGCCAAGCCATGCCATCCCTGGACCAGAAACAAGCTTCCGAGGACCGGTTTCTGGCATTTCAGCAGTCTTCAGCCCGGCTTGCTTGAATCCAGTGGTGTGGAGAGCATGGGACTCACGTCTGAGCATACCCATCCCACTCGGGGTGACAAATGCAAAAACCACAGTTGATGGACAGAATGGAGAGCACTGTCATACATTCACCCCAGTACAGAGATCTGGGCCTAAATCCATTGTTTTATTGCACTCCACACCACCCCAGTTCAGACATGGCCATATGCAAATCAGTCTGACCCTGTCCCTCATGGGAACAGTCCAGCCCGAACTGCCAAGCGAGGCCTTCCCTGGACCGGGAACAAGATTCCGAGGACCGGTTTCTGGCATTTCAGCAGTCTTCAGCCCGGCTTGCTTGAATCCAGTGGTGTGGAGAGCATGGGACTCACGTGTGAGCATACCCATCCCACTCGAGGTGACAAATGCAAAAACCACAGTTGATGGACAGAATGCAGAACAATGTCATACATTCACCCCAGCACAGAGATCTGGGCCTAAATCCATCGTTTTTTTGCACTCCACACCACCCCAGTTCAGACATTGCCATATGCAAATCAGTCTGACCCTGTGCCTCATGAGAACAGTCCAGCCTGAACTGCCAAGCCATGCCTTCCCTGGACCGGAAACAAGCTTCCGAGGACCGGTTTCTGGCATTTCAGCCGTCTTCAGCCCGGCTTGCTTGAATCCAGTGGTGTGGAGAGCATGGGACTCACGTCTTAGCATACCCATCCCACTCCGGGTGACAAATGCAAAAACCACAGTTGATGGACAGAATGCAGAACAATGTCATACATTCACCCCAGTACAGAGATCTGGGCCTAAATCCATTGGTTTTTTGCATTCCACACCACCCCAGTTCAGACATGGCCATATGCAAATCAGTCTGACCTTGTGCCTCATGGGAACAGTCCAGCCCGAACTGCCAAGCCATACCTTCCCTGGACCGGAAACAAGCTGCCGAGGAACAGTTTCTGGCATTTCAGCTGTCTTCAGCCCGGCTTGCTTGAATCCAGTGGTGTGGAGAGCATGGGACTCACGTCTGAGCATACCCATCCCACCCAGAGTGACAAATGCAAAAACACAGTTGATGGACAGAATGCAGAACAATGTCATACATTTTCCCCAGTACACAGATCTGGGCCTAAATCCATTGTTTTTTGCACTCCACACCACCCCAGTTCAGACATGTTCATATGCAAATCAGTCTGACCCTGTGCCTCATGGGAACAGTCCAGCCCGAACTGCCAAGCCATGCCTTCCCTGGACCAGAAACAAGCTTCCGAGGACCGGTTTCTGGAATTCAGCCATCTTAAGCCCGGCTTGCTTGAATCCAGCGGTGTGGAGAGCATGGGACTCACGTCTGAGCATACCCATGCCACTCGGGGTGACAAATGCAAAAACCACAGTTGATGGACAGAATGCAGAACTATGTCATACATCCAACCCAGTACAGAGATATGTGCCTAAATCCATCGTTTTTTGCACTCCACACCACCCAAGTTCAGACATGGCCATATGCAAATCAGCCTAACCCTGTGTCTCATGGGAACAGTCCAGCCCGAACTGCCAAGCCATGCCATCCCTGGACCAGAAACAAGCTTCCGAGGACCGGTTTCTGGCATTTCAGCAGTCTTCAGCCCGGCTTGCTTGAATCCAGTGGTGTGGAGAGCATGGGACTCACGTCTGAGCATACCCATCCCACTCGGGGTGACAAATGCAAAAACCACAGTTGATGGACAGAATGGAGAGCACTGTCATACATTCACCCCAGTACAGAGATCTGGGCCTAAATCCATTGTTTTATTGCACTCCACACCACCCCAGTTCAGACATGGCCATATGCAAATCAGTCTGACCCTGTCCCTCATGGGAACAGTCCAGCCCGAACTGCCAAGCGAGGCCTTCCCTGGACCGGGAACAAGATTCCGAGGACCGGTTTCTGGCATTTCAGCAGTCTTCAGCCCGGCTTGCTTGAATCCAGTGGTGTGGAGAGCATGGGACTCACGTGTGAGCATACCCATCCCACTCGAGGTGACAAATGCAAAAACCACAGTTGATGGACAGAATGCAGAACAATGTCATACATTCACCCCAGCACAGAGATCTGGGCCTAAATCCATCGTTTTTTTGCACTCCACACCACCCCAGTTCAGACATTGCCATATGCAAATCAGTCTGACCCTGTGCCTCATGAGAACAGTCCAGCCTGAACTGCCAAGCCATGCCTTCCCTGGACCGGAAACAAGCTTCCGAGGACCGGTTTCTGGCATTTCAGCCGTCTTCAGCCCGGCTTGCTTGAATCCAGTGGTGTGGAGAGCATGGGACTCACGTCTTAGCATACCCATCCCACTCCGGGTGACAAATGCAAAAACCACAGTTGATGGACAGAATGCAGAACAATGTCATACATTCCCCCCAGTGCAGAGATCTGGGCCTAAATCCATCGTTTTTTTTGCACTCCACACCACCCCAGTTCAGACATGGCCATATGCAAATCAGTCTGACCCTGTGCCTCATGGGAACATTCCAGCCCGAACTGCCAAGCCATGCCTTCCCTGGACTGGAAACAAGCTTCCAAGGACTGGTTTCTGGCATTTCAGGCGTCTTCAGCCCGGCTTGCTTGAATTCACTGGTGTGGAGAGCATGGGACTTATGTCTGAGCATACCCATCCCACTCGGGGTGACTAATTCAAAAACCACAGTTGATGGACAGAATGCAGAACAATGTCATACATTCACCCCAGTACAGTGATCTGGGCCTAAATCCATTGTTTTTTTGCACTCCCACCACCCCAGTTCAGACATGGCCATATGCAAATCAGTCTGACCCTGTGCCTCATGGGAACAGTCCAGCACGAACTGCCAAGCCATGCCTTCCCTGGACCGGAAACAAGCTTCCCAGGACCGGTTTCTGGAATTCAGCCATCTTAAGCCCGGCTTGCTTGAATCCAGTGGTGTGGAGAGCATGGGACTCACGTCTGAGCATACCCATGCCACTCGGGGTGACAAATGCAAAAACCACAGTTGATGGGCAGAATGCAGAGCACTGTCATACATTCACCCCAGTACAGAGATCTGGGCCTAAATCCATTGATTTTTTGCACTCCACACCACCCCAGTTCAGACATGGCCATATGCAAATCAGTCTAACCCTGTGCCTCATGGGAACAGTCCAGCCCGAACTGCCAAGCCAGGTCTTTCCTGGACCGGAAACAAGATTCCGAGGACCGGTTTGTGGCATTTCAGCCGTCTTCAGCCCGGCTTGCTTGAATCCAGTGGTGTGGAGAGCATGGGACTCACGTCTGAGCATACCCATCCCACTCGGGGTGACAAATGCAAAAACCACAGTTGATGGACAGAATGCAGAACAATGTCATACATTCACCCCAGTACAGAGATCTGGGCCTAAATCCATTGGTTTTTTGCATTCCACACCACCCCAGTTCAGACATGGCCATATGCAAATCAGTCTGACCTTGTGCCTCATGGGAACAGTCCAGCCCGAACTGCCAAGCCATACCTTCCCTGGACCGGAAACAAGCTGCCGAGGAACAGTTTCTGGCATTTCAGCTGTCTTCAGCCCGGCTTGCTTGAATCCAGTGGTGTGGAGAGCATGGGACTCACGTCTGAGCATACCCATCCCACCCAGAGTGACAAATGCAAAAACACAGTTGATGGACAGAATGCAGAACAATGTCATACATTTTCCCCAGTACACAGATCTGGGCCTAAATCCATTGTTTTTTGCACTCCACACCACCCCAGTTCAGACATGTTCATATGCAAATCAGTCTGACCCTGTGCCTCATGGGAACAGTCCAGCCCGAACTGCCAAGCCATGCCTTCCCTGGACCAGAAACAAGCTTCCGAGGACCGGTTTCTGGAATTCAGCCATCTTAAGCCCGGCTTGCTTGAATCCAGCGGTGTGGAGAGCATGGGACTCACGTCTGAGCATACCCATGCCACTCGGGGTGACAAATGCAAAAACCACAGTTGATGGACAGAATGCAGAACTATGTCATACATCCAACCCAGTACAGAGATATGTGCCTAAATCCATCGTTTTTTGCACTCCACACCACCCAAGTTCAGACATGGCCATATGCAAATCAGCCTAACCCTGTGTCTCATGGGAACAGTCCAGCCCGAACTGCCAAGCCATGCCATCCCTGGACCAGAAACAAGCTTCCGAGGACCGGTTTCTGGCATTTCAGCAGTCTTCAGCCCGGCTTGCTTGAATCCAGTGGTGTGGAGAGCATGGGACTCACGTCTGAGCATACCCATCCCACTCGGGGTGACAAATGCAAAAACCACAGTTGATGGACAGAATGGAGAGCACTGTCATACATTCACCCCAGTACAGAGATCTGGGCCTAAATCCATTGTTTTATTGCACTCCACACCACCCCAGTTCAGACATGGCCATATGCAAATCAGTCTGACCCTGTCCCTCATGGGAACAGTCCAGCCCGAACTGCCAAGCGAGGCCTTCCCTGGACCGGGAACAAGATTCCGAGGACCGGTTTCTGGCATTTCAGCAGTCTTCAGCCCGGCTTGCTTGAATCCAGTGGTGTGGAGAGCATGGGACTCACGTGTGAGCATACCCATCCCACTCGAGGTGACAAATGCAAAAACCACAGTTGATGGACAGAATGCAGAACAATGTCATACATTCACCCCAGCACAGAGATCTGGGCCTAAATCCATCGTTTTTTTGCACTCCACACCACCCCAGTTCAGACATTGCCATATGCAAATCAGTCTGACCCTGTGCCTCATGAGAACAGTCCAGCCTGAACTGCCAAGCCATGCCTTCCCTGGACCGGAAACAAGCTTCCGAGGACCGGTTTCTGGCATTTCAGCCGTCTTCAGCCCGGCTTGCTTGAATCCAGTGGTGTGGAGAGCATGGGACTCACGTCTTAGCATACCCATCCCACTCCGGGTGACAAATGCAAAAACCACAGTTGATGGACAGAATGCAGAACAATGTCATACATTCCCCCCAGTGCAGAGATCTGGGCCTAAATCCATCGTTTTTTTTGCACTCCACACCACCCCAGTTCAGACATGGCCATATGCAAATCAGTCTGACCCTGTGCCTCATGGGAACATTCCAGCCCGAACTGCCAAGCCATGCCTTCCCTGGACTGGAAACAAGCTTCCAAGGACTGGTTTCTGGCATTTCAGGCGTCTTCAGCCCGGCTTGCTTGAATTCACTGGTGTGGAGAGCATGGGACTTATGTCTGAGCATACCCATCCCACTCGGGGTGACTAATTCAAAAACCACAGTTGATGGACAGAATGCAGAACAATGTCATACATTCACCCCAGTACAGTGATCTGGGCCTAAATCCATAGGTTTTTTTGCACTACACACCACCCCAGTTCAGACATGGCCATATGCAAATCAGTCTGACCCTGTGCGTCATGGGAACAGTCCAGCCCGAACTGCCAAGCCATGCCTTCCCTGGACCGGAAACAAGCTTCCGAGGACCGGATTCTGGCATTTCAGCCGTCTTCAGCCCGGCTTGCTTGAATCCAGTGGTGTGGAGAGCATGGGCCTCACATCTGTGCATACCCATCCCACTCGGGGTGACAAATGCAAAAACCACAGTTGATGGACAGAATGCAGAACAATGTCATACATTCACCCCAGTACAGAATTCTGGGCCTAAATCCATCGTTTTTTTGCACTCCACACCACCCCAGTTCAGACATGGCCATATGCAAATCAGTCTCACCCTGTCCCTCCTGGGAACAGTCCAGCCCGAACTGCCAAGCCATGCCTTCCCTGGACCGGAAACAAGCTTCCGAGGCCCGGTTTCTGACATTTCAGCCGTCTTTATCCCGGCTTGCTTGAATCCAGTGCTGTGGAGAGCATGGGACTCACGTCTGAGCATACCCATCCCACTCGGGGTGACAAATGCAAAAACCACAGTTGATGGACAGAATGCAGAATAATGTCATACATTCAACCCAGTACAGAGATCTGGGCCTTAATACATCGTTTTTTTGCACTCCACACCACCCCAGTTCAGACATGGCCATATGCAAATCAGTCTGACCCTGTGCCTCATGGGAACAGTCCAGCCCGAACTGCCAAGCCATGCCTTCCCTGGACCGGAAACAAGCTTCTGAGGACTGGTTTCTGGCATTTCAGCAGTCTTTAGCCCGGCTTGCTTGAATCCAGTGGTGTGGAGAGCATGGGATTCACGTCTGAGCATACCCATCCCACTCGGGGTGACAAATGCAAAAACCACTGTTGATTGACAGAATGCAGGTCAATGTCATACATTCACCCCAGTACAGAGATCTGGGCCTAAATCCATCGTTTTTTTGCACTCCACACCACCCCAGTTCAGACATGGCCATATGCAAATCAGTGTGACCCTGTGCCTCATGGGAACTGTCCAGCCCGAACTGCCAATTCATGCCTTCTCTGGACCGGAAACAAGCTTCCGAGAACCGGTTTCTGGCCTTTCAGCCGCCTTCAGCCCGGCTTGCTTGAATCCAGTGGTGTGGAGAGCATGAGACGCACGTCTGAGCATACCCATCCCACTCGGGGTGACAAATGCAAAAACCACAGTTGATGGCCAGAATGCAGAACAATGTCATACATTCACCCCAGTACAGAGATTTGGGTCTAAATCCATTGTTTTTTTGCACTCCACGCCACCCCAGTTCAGACATGGCCATATGCAGATCAGTCTGACCCTGTGCCTCATGGGAAATGTCCAGCCCGAACTGCCAAGCCATGCCCTCCCTGGACCGGAAACAAGCTTCCGAGGACCGGTTTCTGGCATTTCAGCCGTCTTCAGCCCGGCTGGCTTGAATCCAGTGGTGTATAGAGCATGGGACTCACGTCTGTGCATACCAATCCCACTAGGGGTGACAAATGCAAAAACCACAATTGATGGACAGAATGCAGAACTATGTCATACATCCACCCCAGTACAGAGATATGTGCCTAAATCCATTGTTTTATTGCACTCCACACCACCCCAGTTCAGACATGGCCATATGCAAATCAGTCTGACCCTGTGCCTCATGGGAACAGTTCAGCCCGAACTGCGAAGCCAGGCCTTCCCCGGACTGGAAACAAGCTTCCGAGGACCGGTTTCTGGCATTTCAGCCGTCTTCAGCCCGTCTTGCTTGAATCCAGTGGTGTGGAGAGCATGGGACTCACGTGTGAGCATACCCATCCCACTCGGGGTGACAAATGCAAAAATCACAGTTGATGGACAGAATGCAGAACAATGTCATACATTCACCCCAGCACAGAGATCTGGGCCTAAATCCATCGTTTTTTTGCACTCCACACCACCCCAGTTCAGACATGGCCATATGCAAATCAGTCTGACCCTGTGCCTCATGAGAACAGTCCAGCCTGAACTGCCAAGCCATGCCTTCCCTGGACCGGAAACAAGCTTCCGAGGACCGGTTTCTGGCATTTCAGCCATCTACAGCCCGGCTTGCTTGAATCCAGTGGTGTGGAGAGCATGGGATTCACGTCTGAGCATACCCATCCCACTCGGGGTGACAAATGCAAAAACCACTGTTGATTGACAGAATGCAGGTCAATGTCATACATTCACCCCAGTACAGAGATCTGGGCCTAAATCCATCGTTTTTTTGCACTCCACACCACCCCAGTTCAGACATGGCCATATGCAAATCAGTGTGACCCTGTGCCTCATGGGAACTGTCCAGCCCGAACTTCCAATTCATGCCTTCTCTGGACCGGAAACAAGCTTCCGAGAACCGGTTTCTGGCCTTTCAGCCGCCTTCAGCCCGGCTTGCTTGAATCCAGTGGTGTGGAGAGCATGAGACGCACGTCTGAGCATACCCATCCCACTCGGGGTGACAAATGCAAAAACCACAGTTGATGGCCAGAATGCAGAACAATGTCATACATTCACCCCAGTATAGAGATTTGGGTCTAAATCCATTGTTTTTTTGCACTCCACGCCACCCCAGTTCAGACATGGCCATATGCAGATCAGTCTGACCCTGTGCCTCATGGGAAATGTCCAGCCCGAACTGCCAAGCCATGCCCTCCCTGGACCGGAAACAAGCTTCCGAGGACCGGTTTCTGGCATTTCAGCCGTCTTCAGCCCGGCTTGCTTGAATCCAGTGGTGTGTAGAGCATGGGACTCACGTCTGTGCATACCAATCCCACTAGGGGTGACAAATGCAAAAACCACAATTGATGGACAGAATGCAGAACTATGTCATACATCCACCCCAGTACAGAGATATGTGCCTAAATCCATTGTTTTATTGCACTCCACACCACCCCAGTTCAGACATGGCCATATGCAAATCAGTCTGACCCTGTGCCTTATGGGAACAGTCCAGCCCGAACTGCCAAGCGAGGCCTTCCCTGGACCAGAAACAAGATTCCGAGGACCGGTTTCTGGCATTTCAGCAGTCTTCAGCCCGGCTTGCTTGAATCCAGTGGTGTGGAGAGCATGGGACTCACGTCTGAGCATACCCATCCCACTCAGGGTGACAAATGCAAAAACCACAGTTGATGGACAGAATGCAGAACAATGTCATACATTCACCCCAGTACAGAGCTCTGGGCTAAATCCATTGTTTTTTTGCACTCCACACCACCCCAGTTAAGACATGGCCATATGCAAATCAGTCTGACCCTGTGCCTCATGGGAACAGTTCAGCCCGAACTGCGAAGCCAGGCCTTCCCCGGACTGGAAACAAGCTTCCGAGGACCGGTTTCTGGCATTTCAGCCGTCTTCAGCCCGTCTTGCTTGAATCCAGTGGTGTGGAGAGCATGGGACTCACGTGTGAGCATACCCATCCCACTCGGGGTGACAAATGCAAAAACCACAGTTGATGGACAGAATGCAGAACAATGTCATACATTCACCCCAGCACAGAGATCTGGGCCTAAATCCATCGTTTTTTTGCACTCCACACCACCCCAGTTCAGACATGGCCATATGCAAATCAGTCTGACCCTGTGCCTCATGAGAACAGTCCAGCCTGAACTGCCAAGCCATGCCTTCCCTGGACCGGAAACAAGCTTCCGAGGACCGGTTTCTGGCATTTCAGCCATCTACAGCCCGGCTTGCTTGAATCCAGTGGTGTGGAGAGCATGGGACTCACGTCTTAGCATACCAATCCCACTCGGGGTGACAAATGCAAAAACCACAGTTGATGGACAGAATGCAGAACAATGTCATACATTCACCCCAGTGCAGAGATCTGGGCCTAAATCCATCGTTGTTTTTGCACTCCACACCACCCCTGTTCAGACATGGCCATATGCAAATCAGTCTGACCCTGTGCCTCATGGGAACAGTCCAGCCCGAACTGCCAAGCCATGCCTTCCCTGGACCGGAAACAAGCTTCCGAGGACCGTTTTCTGGCATTTCAGCCGTCTTTAGCCCGGCTTGATTGAATCCAGTGGTGTGGAGAGCATGGGACTCACGTCTGAGCATACCCATCCCACTCGGGGTGACAAATGCAAAAACCACAGTTGATGGACAGAATGCAGAACAATGTCATACATTCACACCAGTACAGAGATCTAGGCCTAAATCCATCGTTTTTTTGCACTCCACACCACCCCAGTTCAGACATGGCAATATGCAAATCAGTCTGACCCTGTGCCTCATGGGAACATTCCAGCCCGAACTGCCAAGCCATGCCTTCCCTGGACTGGAAACAAGCTTCCAAGGACTGGTTTCTGGCATTTCAGGCGTCTTCAGCCCGGCTTGCTTGAATTCACGGGTGTGGAGAGCATGGGACTCACGTCTGAGCATACCCATCCCACTGGGGGTGACTAATTCAAAAACCACAGTTGATGGACTGAATGCAGAACAATGTCATACATTCACCCCAGTACAGTGATCTGGGCCTAAATCCATACGTTTTTTTTGCACTACACACCACCCCAGTTCAGACATGGCCATATGCAAATCAGTCTGACCCTGTGCGTCATGGGAACAGTCCAGCCCGAACTGCCAAGCCATGCCTTCCCTGGACCGGAAACAAGCTTCCGAGGACCGGATTCTGGCATTTCAGCCGTCTTCAGCCCGGCTTGCTTGAATCCAGTGGTGTGGAGAGCATGGGCCTCACGTCTGTGCATACCCATCCCACTCGGGGTGACAAATGAAAAAACCACAGTTGATGGACAGAATGCAGAACAATGTCATACATTCACCCCAGTACAGAGTTCTGGGCCTAAATCCATCGTTTTTTTGCACTCCACACCACCCCAGTTCAGACATGGCCATATGCAAATCAGTATCACCCTGTGCCTCCTGGGAACAGTCCAGCCCGAACTGCCAAGCCATGCCTTCCCTGGACCGGAAACAAGCTTCCGAGGCCCGGTTTCTGACATTTCAGCCGTCTTTATCCCGGCTTGCTTGAATCCAGTGCTGTGGAGAGCATGGGACTCACGCCTGAGCATACCCATCCCACTCGGGGTGACAAATGCAAAAACCACAGTTGATGGACAGAATGCAGAATAATGTCATATATTCACCCCAGTACAGAGATCTGGGCCTTAATACATCGTTTTTTTGCACTCCACACCACCCCAGTTCAGACATGGCCATATGCAAATCAGTCTGACCCTGTGCCTCATGGGAACAGTCCAGCCCGAACTGCCAAGCCATGCCTTCCCTGGACCGGAAACAAGCTTCCGAGGCCCGGTTTCTGACATTTCAGCCGTCTTTAGCCCGGCTTGCTTGAATCCAGTGGTGTGGAGAGCATGGGATTCACGTCTGAGCATACCCATCCCACTCGGGGTGACAAATGCAAAAACCACAGTTGATGGCCAGAATGCAGAACAATGTCATACATTCACCCCAGTACAGAGATTTGGGTCTAAATCCATTGTTTTTTTGCACTCCACACCACCCCAGTTCAGACATGGCCATATGCAGATCAGTCTGACCCTGTGCCTCATGGGAAATGTTCAGCCCGAACTGCCAAGCCATGCCCTCCCTGGACCGGAAACAAGCTTCCGAGGACCGGTTTCTGGCATTTCAGCCGTCTTCAGCCCGGCTTTCTTGAATCCAGTGGTGTGTAGAGCATGGGACTCACGTCTGTGCATACCCATCCCACTAGGGGTGACAAATGCAAAAACCACAATTGATGGACAGAATGCAGAACAATGTCATACATTCACCCCAGTACAGAGATCTGGGCCTAAATCCATTGTTTTTTGCACTCCACACCACCCCAGTTCAGACATGGCCATATGCAAATCAGTCTGACCCTGTGCCTCATGGGAGCAGTCCAGCCCGAACTGCCAAGCCATGCCTTCCCTGGACCGGAAACAGACTTCCGAGGACCGGTTTCTGGCATTTCAGCCGTCTTCAGCCCGCCTTGCTTGAATCCAGTGGTGTGGAGAGCATGGGACTCACGTTTGAGCATACCCATCCCACTCGGGGTGACAAATGCAAAAACCACAGTTGATGGACAGAATGCAGAACAATGTCATACATTCACCCCAGTACAGAGATCCGGGCCCAAATCCATTGTTTTTTTGCACTCCACACCACCCCAGTTCAGACATGGCCATATGCAAATCAGTTTGACCCTATGCCTCATGGGAACAGTCCTGCCCGAACTGCCAAGCCATGCCTTCCCTAGACCGGAAACAAGCTTCCGAGGACCGGTTTCTGGCATTTCAGCCGTCTTCAGCCCGGCTTGCTTGAATCCAGTGAGCATGGGACTCACGTCTGAGCATACCCATCCCACTCTGGGTGACAAATGCAAAAACCACAGTTGATGGACAGAATGCAGAACAATGTCAAACATTCACCCCAGTACAGAGATCTGGGCCTAAATCCATCGTTTTTTTTGCACTACACACCACCCCAGTTCAGACATGGCCATATGCAAATCAGTCTGACCCTGTGCCTCATGGGCACAGTCCAGCCTTAACTGCCAAGCCATGCCTTCCCTGGACCGGAAACAAGCTTCCGAGGACCAGTTTCTGACATTTTCAGCCGTCTTCAGCCCGGCTTGCTTGAATCCAGTAGCAAAGTGTGAGCAAGGGACTCACGTCTGAGCATACCCTGCCAACTTATGGGGAACAAAGCGATACAAAAGGGGGTGGTGATGGACGGAGCATCTGACATCAAACACTCACACCCAGTCAACAGATCTGGGTTTAATCCATCACCGTTCTTTAGCCCACTCTGCCACCTCAGTTCAGACATGACCATATGCAAATCAGTCTGACCCTGTGCCTCATGGGAACAGTCCAGGCCGAACTGGACCGGAAACAAGCTTCCTAACAAATTTCGTAGCACACCCAGCATCACATTTTGCGATGCAGGGCGCGGTACAAATTCTTTTTTTATTAATTACATTTTTTACTTACCTTCAATTATCCATACTCACCCTGCCCTTCCCCCGCCCGCCCCGCCTCTCCGCCCCACCAAAACTATATATGGTTTCATCTGTCTCATGGTCAGCACAATGTTTGTGGGCTTGGACTCATTGAATATCCTAGAGACAGTCTGCCCCAAGATTTTGAATGCCCAGATGAGAAAATAGATTATTAAATGCCATTTGATGGGAATCCACTACTTACTTAGATATTTTCTGAATCTCACTAGCAATCATTTGTGTTTCTGATTATGGTTCACTGCTATATTCTTCATATAAAGGCTTCATAGGAATTCTTTATCCTCAACTGATTTGATAACAGTTGCGCCTACTGTATAGTTCGGTACATTTCGCTTTTTGACAAGACCCCCGATTCTCTTTAAGTGTGGAGCTTGACAGAGCAATCAGGCTTATCCCAGTGGCATGTGCAAAGCGTTTGCGAAACACACTCACACAGCAGTGACACACTAGGCACACCACAAAAGAAATTCCACACAAGGTTATATACAAATATCCTTTGTACTATCCATAAAAATACATTAGATCACAATTCCATAAATCACTCTGCCACTAGGCACTTGTCAAGATGTCACAGGGATTACACAAATCACTTTTCAATCTGGCAATTGTCATAATATCACATGGTTCATGAATCACTTTGCCAATTGGGCCACAGCAACACAAGCAGTGAAACCAAGTAAATGGAGGCTGGTTGCACACAGTACAGAAACACCAAAATATATACATTATGTAATTTATAGACCCACATACAGTAATAACCTCCCTCAGCCAGCATCACAGTTGGCAATACAGGCCACACGAAAAAGGTCTAGTGTGAAAGGTTATAGCTAGATGCTGATATAAACCATAGTCTATGTAATAAGAATACCTCTATATGTGAAAAATACTAAATTCTCTTAAGTAAAACACCCTATAAATGGTGATACATACACACACGATAAAGTATCAAAATGAATTTATTTTCTTATTTTGTATATTATTCATGATTTGTTTGATAGATCAAAAAATCTAAGTGTGCATATAGTATTCATAATAGTAACTACATAAAAAGGATTTCATCAAACCAACACATATGTACATAGATCCATTACGATAGACGTAAAGTTGATGGAGGCAGTGCGGCAGATGTCTACTACACGAAAAAGGTCACCATAACCTTTCAAATTAACCACCTTACAGGAATTTTTGCACTCCTCTTAGGGGAGCTATTGTAATCCTAGCAAGACTTGACAAATTAGCCCTTCTGGGCGTAGGAATCACCAAGCCACTCCCCATGCATACCCCCTCTTGCTCCTCCGGTCAGGGAACACCGCACCGGTTTCTGTAGGAGCAGGGAAATGGCAGGAACTACAGAGTCGCCCCTCGGGCAAGAAAGTTGGCTAAAAAATCTCCCACCGGGAGATCCATAGGCTTAGCGCAAGGACACGGTCCCTGGGTGTTTACGCTAATCAGGGTACTGGGGGTGCCGGCCCTCACTTTCCCAATAATGCGACCGGGTAGAAATAGAGCCCTAATTTCTCGGGTACAGCCCCGCAGTGAGGCAGGGCAGATCACAACCACAGCGGCTGGAGCCTTCTGAAGGAGCAGCCGAGAGGCTCCACGCAACTTGCTGCTGGTGGCTCAAGGGCCGGTACACAACCACAGAGTCAGGGTCAGGAGCCCTCCTGGAGTCTCCGAAGAAATGGGCGCGTGGCTCTTCCTGTCTCGCTGCAGGTGGTTTGGTGCCACTGGGGAGGCTCCTGCCTTCCTTACCAATGCCTGCACCCAGGCCCGATCTGCAGCGTTTTGAATGTGATTAGGCGGCAGCCGATTGCTCGGGCAACAGAGGAAGTTTTTCTGCGCAAGCCTCAGCCATGTAGTGTCAGCAAGCTCCAAACCAGGCAAGCCCGATAGGCTTATGTTACTTAAACAAAGCACTGGGCAGCCACCAAATAGTAGCTCGTCACAAGCTTTCAAAAAAAGTAAGCACCAAGAATTCTCACCCGCAGCAGCGCCAGGGAGCTCTCCAGTGATGATGCATAGGGAGGCTTTTCCAGGGAGGAGCATGAATTCCTGAGCAGGGACAGTGAATTCAGATCAGTACCAATGATCTCCCAAATAATAAAAAGCACCAGAAATCCCAGAATTAAGTGTAGTACACATGATGCAGACTTTGGTGTCCCAAAGTCTTCAGAAACAGGAGGCCAGCACACATAGGGCAAAGTCAAAGTGGTGTTTCCTCCTGGTACCCTGAAAGCTTCTCTGGATACAGTCCATGCAGTGTCTTCCTTCCCGTCATGGGGTCACTGCCACTTTACTTATAGATCTAGTGTCTTTATTCTGGGGCACTTAAAATTCAATTGCAGTGCACAACACCCCTCATTCACAGTGTAAGGCTTGGCTCCAGACACACCACAAGGGGGTGAAGCCAGCATTGTGGAAGGCATGCACAGCCGTATGCAGGTGCTGGTGTAGGTGATACTCCTCCCACCCCTTCAAATGCAGACCAGGCCTATTCAGGTGCAAGGGAAAGCTCCTCCCGCTAATCTAAATTCAGCCAAAGTCTATTCAGCCTAGCGCCGAGTCACCCAGGACACGCCTCAACCCCACAGGCACTGGCTGGAGGGAATGCACATCCCTTCTCCCTTGTCAGTCAGAACCAGATGGTCAATACACATAAGGCAGGGCACAAAGACACATAGCACACAGAAATGCCCACTTCTACAAGTGGCATTTCTAAAATAGTAATAATGAATCTGCTTCCACCGATGAGCAGGATTTATCACTTTATTCCAAACATACCACACATGGTAACAATACCCATCTCATGTCAGGAATTACCACTGAAGCACATATCAGGGAATCCCCAATGCAGCCCTATGAGAGGGCAGCCTTGCAGCAGTGAGAAACCAAATAGGCTGTTTGTCACTACCAGGACATGCCACACAGTTAAGTCACATGTCCTACCTTTTACCTGCACTGCACCCTGCCCATAGGGCTAGCTAGGGCCTAACTTAGGGAGACTGATATGTAGTAAAAGTTGAGTTGCAGACGTCACACAGCAGTAAACTGTGCATGCAGGCTCTGCAGTGGCAGAGGCACGAGACAGGTTTGAAAGGCTACTTCGGTGGGTGGCACAAGCAGTGCTGCAAGCCTACTAATAGCATTTAATTTACTGGCCCCGGGTATATGGGATGCTACTGTACAAGGGACTGATAGGTGAATTAAATACACCAAACAGGTTTATACCAATCTTACCAAGTTTACCATAGAGAGCACATACACTTTAGCACTGATCAGCAGTGATAAAGTGCCCAGAGTCCGAAAACCACCAATAATAGGTCAGAAAAAATACAGGAGGAATGCAAAAGGTTCTGGGATCACCCTGCAAAAGGGGCCAAGTACAACACTTCACAACTTATTTCCACCAAGGTTATCCAGGAAAAATGTACATGCTTTTACCCATTTTTTGACAAAGCTACAGGTACCCATGGTTTTGTGGATTTTCTTGGAGGGGGCTGACAAAATAGTCAAAATGTAGCAAAATGTTGTTTAAAAAAATAAATAGAGAGAACATATTGCACAAGAAAGCATATAATTATTTTTCTACAAATGACAGCCAAAAAAGATTTGCTGTACTTAGATTGGCCCCTTCCAAGCTTTCAAGAACAGCAGAATTGTAAAAAATATTTTCACTAGAGTTTCTGCAATTTTGTGAGTGGTAATCAATATGCCTTTTTTGCAGCTTCTACATATTTGCAGTTTGTGGGGAAGAGGTGTAAAACAGATGGAAGCAGGACTTTTGCCGAAACGAAGACAAACATTGAATTCAGCACACAGTGATGGTGTAGGGGTGGGGGGACTTACCTAAAGATTGGGGGCATTACTTTGTCCGGGGTCCATCTTGTGCCAGAGACCGACGAACTAGCTCCAGTCCTCATCCCTCCCGCCGCCGCAGCCCACAGCCATCAGCGGCCGCAGTGCGGAGGGGGAGGCATTGCAGACCACAACTCCCAGACGCCCTAGCGGGACCGGAAGACGCAGCAAGCCATTTCCGCGCCAGGAGGCGCACAAAAAGGGTCTCAACACCCGCGTCGCGGGACCGCGCGCGGGCGAAGCCCGGGCAAAGGGCGGGCCCTCTGTGGCCCTCAGAGGCACAAAGAGGCCGGGACGGGCCCCCCCACTTGGCCCCAACGAAGGTGGAGGTACTGGGTTGTCATTCTTTAATCCTTGTCGTTGAACTCCCTTTTATTGTTTTTCTATTGTTTTCCCCTCAACATGTCTATCTGGGAGGAGTTGAATGCCCTGTGTGGTACGAATTACGTCCAGGATGTGTCTACCCCCCCCATAGTGAGTAGAGATCCTGACGCAAAAAAAGACAATGATACTGGGAAATCACCTAACACTAAATTAATGCGCACAATCCATTCTACATCTCCTCTCAATCCACCTTTTAATTTGCCTGTTGAGACCGTGAAAATAATACCAGACTTGGTATCACCACTTCATTTGACCTTACTGGCCCAGATAGAGCAACTTTTTGTATCTGCTTTAACACCCTTGGTCACAAAAATCGACGCCCTGGGAGACAGGCTGACCACTATCGAAAAAACAGTACTAAGGATCCACACCCCAACTGAAAATAACGCTACACCCACCGACCCCATCTTCCCCAGTAAAAATGAAAAGCTTAAACCCATGGCACGTATGACAAGTACGGAAGCGCAAACTCTTGAACCTTTAATGCCGATAATCAATCCAAGAAGCCGGAGTATTACCCTTAACTCTGTACCTGTACCTCTTAGAGTTCCCAGGACAGCACCCCGGATTAATTTACCACCGGAAGCCGCCCCCTATGTGGCTGTTCTCTCCGGGGTCCCAGCACCCAGGCAGAGTAAATTGGAAACCCACCAAGAACTGTTACACAAAACCATCTCCTGGCTACAACATAACAGACCATTGCCATTTGGACTGGATGGTGGAATCTTGAGTGTTAGGAGGGTGGGGTGGCTAGGCACGTCACCCAAAGACATCCCGGGCGACTTGATTTTAATTAAATTTAAGAGAGTGAACATTGTCCCCTACTTGCGATTTTCTCTGCCCAAAGAGGGAGATGGCCCCATTTCCATCTGGGACCTGCATGATTTTTATCCTGGCCCTCGATTCCATCTTCCCAAAACGCAATTGACATTGGACCACAATTCCTGGTGAAAGCGGCTCCAACGTATTTAGTCCCACTAAATCCATCTACCCTTTCTGATTTTGCACATACAATGTCAAATTGATTTTTAGTTGTTTCAATAGTTGGACTCTTTTTATTCTGTATATGTTCTGTTGAGTCAATTATACATGTATGTATTTTTTTATTTGCTGCTTTTATGGTTTAAACAAAATGAACCGAATAAAGCTTATTTGACTTGACTTGATGGTGTAGATAGTTTATGGTTTTCCCAGAGAAACTAATTATTGAAATCAAAAACAACTGCTACTGAAGAGTAAATAAATAGAAAAGAATGTTATGTGTATTTGTAAAGCACACTTTCACCCTCAAGGGTATTCTGGTGCTGAGCTTGTGTGTGTGCTTAGCCCTGCCTAAGATAGGTTGCTTAAGTAACAAGCATTTACATTGCAATAGGTCGCACAATTGAGAGAGTTTGAGTTATTGGCATTGATAATGGCAATGCCTTTTTTAATATTAAAAGGCATTGTCATTTACAATGCCAATAGGTAAAACTTTGTCGAAAGTGAGACATATTGTATTGTAGAATACGGTGTCCATTAAGTGGGCGCCAAACTCACCATAAAGTAAAAAAAAAAACGGAGCGCAGTGTCCCTGAAGTGGGCGCGCACTCAACAGTAAAGTACAAAAAAAAGAAAACAGAGTGCGGTGTCCCTGAAACAGGCGCCGCGCTCAACATTAAAGTTAACAAGCAATTCCAATGCAAATAGGTCTGCATTTGAAAGCTAGAGCTATTGACGTTGTAAATAACAATGTATTTTACCTATAGGTTGCATTTTTTAAGTGAAGGTATATGTCTTGGAGTGTTAATATGTGGGTTGGATTGAATTCGTTAGTTTTGGAATTGTGTATAGTGGAATTGTGTGGTGTGGAGTTATTTGGAATGGTTTGGTGTATTGTGGAGTGATATGCAGTGGAGTTTACTTGTAATGTGCTGGTGAATTTTGTGGCATGATGTGGAATGTGCTGGTGTGAATTGGATGTATGTGGTGTGTTGTATTGTGTAAATGTGTTGTTGAGTTGATTTATGTGGTTTGTTGAATTATGTGGTGTGGAATGGAAATGTGTAGAGTTGAACTGTGTGGCGTGGAAGTGTGCAGCATTGAGTGAAAACTGTGCTTAGTTGTATTATGTGGCACTGTGTAGAGTGCATTTATGTGGAGTGTTGCTACATGGCATAGATTAGATATATGTGGTGTGAATTATGGGGTGTAGAGTAGAATTATGTGGAGATGAATTATGTGGTGTTGAGTGGTAGTATGTGGAGTGTAATTATGCTGTTTGGTGAATTGTATGGGGCTGAATTGTGTGCCATTTTGTAGAATTATGTGGCATAGTGTTGTGTATAATTGAGTGGAGTCGAAGCATGTGGCATGTTGTGGATTTAGGGATAGTGTTGTGGTTTCAATATTGTAACAGCATCAGGTCACTAATATTACTGGAAATAATCTGTAACACCTTCCTATTTCTCATGTCAGGTCTTATGTTGGTATAAAGGAAACGTTTTTATGGATGTTGCATGAAACAAACACAGCGTTTTTCTGCAAAATGCTATCAAGTACCACCTCGGCTACCTAGAAAAAAAACTGTGATGGCCATCAAAGGGGTAACAGCCACTGTATAACCATCACAGCTCAAAATGATTGACTTAAGTTAAGGGAGAGTAAGCAATCAATTAATTTCCATGTATACCAATAAAACGTAGATATTTGGTAGGATTTCTGCTACAGGAAATATCAATAAACGAATAGCTTAAAAATCCTGAGAAAAGACCACGCCTACTTTGCCAGACATAAAGCCACATATACATCGGGAAATAAAATCTTGTATTACCATTGGACTTAGATGTGCAGAAGTCGTATACCATGCGCCAATCTGGTTATATTTGCCTGTGAATTTGATCAATTAGTTAAGATAACACATGCCACAGTGCGACTATCCTGGCTCATTCGGAGTAAAAACTTCACACAACACTCCGAGAACACTCCTTGTGTAGGGAATAAAAGTAGTCAAGAGACACAAAAACAGACACCAACAGAGCAAACTTACATCTGAATCACAGGAAGAAATGGTTTTTGAAACGGATACAAACATTAAATCTCCACCAAGGAATCCCTCTAGAATGGACACCACATCAACTGTCTCTCAAGATTCAAACAGTACGGAGAGGCATTTGTGAATAATGGCTAATGCAGTATATGAACATGGTGTAGTAGAGGGCTTCTTTTGCATGGAAAAGTCTATATCAATACATGGATCAACCCCTTTCTGCTTAGGTTTAATGATTAAATATGTTTACTGCCTATATACTGGGGCTTCTTTACATTAGGTTGGGAGGCTCTCAGGCCCCCCCAGCCCCGGGGACCGCCACCCCCAGGGCTTTTTGAAAATAATGGCGGATAGGCTCATTGCTCCCCTGCAGCCCCAGGAACCGCCACCCCCGGGGCTCAATTTAATTTTGATTGCGGGGGACAAACTGGCTCCACCGCAGCCACCGGGACCGCCACCCCTGAGCCTTTAAAAAGAAATATATACCCTGTGTGGGGGGCGGCCTCACATGCCCTAGGGACTGCCACCTCCCTGGGGCTCTAAGTATTTAGATTGGGTGTTCCATGACGGACCCACCAGGCCCGGGGACCACCACCCGCTGGGGCTTTGAAAATGTGAGGAGGGGGGCCACACAGCCCCCCTCCTGGAGCCATTGATGGCCCTGGGGACCGCCACCCCCCAGGGCCAGCTCCAGCAGTGTCCCAGGGTGCCCACCCCCAGGACACTGCTGTTTTCAATCACAGGGCAGGAGCCTCGCCGCTCCCACCCTGTCATTGCAAACTGCTTTGCTTCATTGAAGTGGGAGCAGGGAATCCTGGTCTCGCCTCAATGAAGCAAAGCAGATTGCTTTTCCACATGGGGAGCAGCATGTTAGCTGCTCCCCATGTGGAAAAGCAATGCCGGCTCCCAAGGGACGTGGGGAGCTGGCTGGGACCGTGGGGGGATTGGGGACCCCCACACGGTCCCCAACGAATAGGGCCAGCCTCGGGGGATGTTTGTTTTAAGAAGGGGGGCTGTGTGCCTCCCTTTCTTTTCCTAATATGTTGGCCCTGGGGACCCCATCCCACAGGGCCTGACTCCTTTAAAAAAATATTAGTTTTGAAGTGGGGCTTGTAGCCCCCCTCTCGAGGCCATAATTGCCCCCGGGGACCCCATCCCCTGGGGCATGGCCTTTTTAAAATTGTTATTATACTTTTAGGAGGGGGGCTGCTTTGCCCCCCTCCTTAGGCCATTTATGGCCCCAGGGACCCCATCCCCCGGGGCCAGCCTTTTTTTCCCAATTTTCTTAAATGTATTTATTTCTGAGGAGGGGGCCGCATGAGCCCCCCCCCCAGGCCACTTGTAGCCCCTGGGACCCCATCCCCCGGGGCTGGCCCTCTTCGTTGGGGAATCTCCAATGGGGTTAACCCAGTATCCCTAAGAACCTGGGCAGTTAATCAATATTACGACAATTGGTTCCTTCGGGTGTGCCACATTTCTTTTACTCACTCATAGTTATATGTAGTGTATCAGGTACAATACAAAAGGATCAGAGGGTTTACTCTCATTAAGTGTTTTTTCTGTGATGTATGTTTTGTGAGTTTATCAGTTTGTATATTGTCAGATGATGTCAGATAAAGAAACATTGGCTTACAGTGAGGAATACATAGCCAAGCTAATTGAAGAACAGGGAACATCCAACTTCCTTTTAGGGACAGATCGTCCCCCTGCAGATGCAGGCCTAGGTGAAAAACTAGCTAAATTAGAAAGACTAGAAAAAAAGTTAGTACGATCTAGATTACATGGACATGTGTTAACCAAATACCTGGAATCGAATATCATTCCTAAAGGACTGCAGGTACGTAACGAACCTGCCATTTTTATAGACGTCCCAAAATTTAGAGAAGGGTTTAGCTACGTGGCCAATAACTGCTCCAGGCACTGGATGGTGCTTGGAGTAGAGACCGCAATAGAGTATGTTAAGAAACTTATACAGGAAATTGAGGAGTTGAAAAAGGAAATACTGGGTGATTCTGCACTAACTAATGCAAAAGAGGCCCTGGAACGTGCAGAAAAGGCAACAGCAGAATTCAATACTATTACCTTAAATAGAAAATTAGATAAGCTAAGCAAGGACGTTCGTAATTACGATAAGAAAGTGACATATCCCTACCTTAGTGATAACTATTATGAACAAGATAACCAGGGTAATTTCCCAAACAGGGGAAGACAGGGCCCAAGAAGATATCAGACCTTCTCCAACTCCTCAATTAGTAGCAACTCTGACTCCGAAGGTGACCGACCATCCACTAGTAACCAATCTAAGCAGGTTCCTTTTTTAGGGGACGGTTACACACGAGGGAACAGAGGAGGGGGTGGCCCTCAGAATTGGGACAGGCCCAGGAGATGGGGCAGGGGACGGGGACAAGGGATGTCTCGTGTCAGATTCTACCAACCAGAAACCCATGGGGAAATATCCACAAGGAAACAAACCTACAGATGGTAGAACAAACAATAGATCACATACAAAGTCCCAGTATGAATGAAGACACTAGGATCAATAACATGGAGCGTGGTATGATTCAGGTGGAGGCACACATAGATACCACCTCATGTGTTCTGCCTGATAACCCTAGGGCAGTGAACAATATGAGCCACCCAGGGTCACAGTTAGAAACCAACCCTACTACCCTGCCTGACAACCATAGTGAAACAAACGAGATGAGCCACCAAAGGTTACAAGAAACAAATGTGAATGAAAACAACCAAGTGGAACGGATTGATACTCAGGATATGGTACCTTTAGATGCCATTATAAACCTGTCCAGCCATGTTATGACTGTTGCAGAGAGGAGCATCCTAGCAAAAGGATTAACATTTGTACCAACGGCAATACCTGATCCATTTAAGATACAACTGGAGCTACAAAGATTCTTCCGTAAGATCCGTTTGAAGTATTTCTTTTCGAAAAACACTTACAGCCCCAACTACACTGCAACCCCTTTCAAACCTCCCTCGGAATTTACACCTGCAGCATTCATGATGAGTGAGAGAATCTTAGCCTTTGAAAAGATTGTGATGGAGGAAGTGACTCAGTTACTCAAAGTCCAGAAATATATTCCGTATAACATCAGCAAGGAAGAGCGCCTTGCCCTAGCGGACTTGGGACATAACAAATCAATCGTCATTAAGGCGGCGGACAAGGGGGGAGCGGTGGTAATACAGAACAGACAAGATTACTCTAAAGAAATTAAACATCAATTGGAGATGGTACAGAGTTACCGACGTATCGCATATGATCCAGTAAATGAGATAAAGACCCTAGTAAAGACCGCCACAGAGGATGCCACAAAGGAAGGTTTTTTAAGTAAGAAGGAATCCGAATTTTTAAACCAAAAGGAGCCTAGGACACCTACAATTTACACGCTGCCGAAAGTGCATAAACGTTTGGAAAATCCCCCGGGGCGACCAATTGTCTCGGGCTGTGGCTCAATATTAGAGCCACTGAACAAGTTCATAGATCACTTCTTACAGCCCTTTGTCCCACTGACGAAATCATATGTGCGGGACACTATGCACATTATTGAACTATTGGAAGAATTTCCCTTTGATCCAGAAAAAAACATAATGGTGACACTTGATGTGTCATCACTATACACATCAATCCCTCAAGAAAAAGCCATCGGGATAATGAGAGAAACACTGGACCGGAGACCAAGACCGCACTGGATTCCAACATCGTTCATAATTACCCTATTGGAAATTGCTATGCGAAAGAACTATTTTGTTTTTGAAAATCAATTTTATTTCCAAAGTAAGGGAGTGGCGATGGGGGCTACATATGCCCCCAGTCTGGCGAATATCTTTATGGATCAATATGAGGAAGACCACCTATACACAGATCGGAACCCATACCTCAATAACATCGAGGTATGGAAAAGATATATTGACGATGTCATCATGGTGTGGAATGGTGACAAGGAAACATTAGACAATTTCTTCAAATGGCTAAACCAGAGAGGTGAGGACATACAATTTACAATGGCCAGTAGCACTGTATCAATAAACTTCCTCGACCTCACTTTTAAAACACAGGACTGTAAACTATACTGTGATTTATACAGGAAACCCCTGGAAAGGAACACCTTATTGATGTATAAATCCCATCATCCACGCAGCTAAAGAGACAACTTGCCACTGGGCCAGTTTCTCCGCTTAAGAAGAAACTGTAGTCAAAGAAAAGATTTTTTTCATGAAGCTGACGAACTTACCAAGCGTCTAAAAGATCGGGGTTACCCAGGAAATCTGCTAAAGCGTGCGAAGAAGAGGGCCTGGTATAGCCCGAGGGATGAATTACTTGAGGTCAAGGAGAAAAAAGAAAACTTGAATAACATTGTGTGTGTTACGACCTACAACATAAAAAGTAATGATGTAAAAAAGATTGTATCAAAGTACTGGAACCTGGTTGCTGGAGAATTGAAGACTGAGGAAAAACCCATTTTTGCCTTCAAGAGAGGAAGGAATGTGAGGGATGAAGTCGTACATGCCTACCTGGAACCAGAAAGACAACCAGACCTCCGGAGTATGTTGAGTCTACCACCCATCATTGGCCACTTTAAGTGCGGTTCTTGCAAGGCCTGTGACCTCTGTCAGGAGGGGAACCAATTCACACACGTAGGCAGGACATACAAATTCCATGACTTTAGCAATTGCAACAGCTCCCATCTGATTTATGCAATAATGTGCCCATGTACGAAAATATATGTAGGACAAACGACCCAAAAAATAAAGACACGTATCCTACAACACATGAGTAGAGTAAAATGTAAAACACAGGGAGCTCCGTTGGTGGAGCATTTCAACACTTATAAACATACTCCTCAAGATATAAAATGGTGGGTTTTGGAAAAGATACGTATCAACCCAAGGGGAGGCTCAATTTCAAATGCACTAAAATATAAGGAATACCGTTGGATACATTCCTTAGACTCAGTGAGAAATGGATTAAATGAGACTGAGGAAACCAATAGACAAATGGGACAACTATGATTAAGAACTCTGTGAAATGTTTCCTGTTGTTTGCATTTGAGATGTAGGTACCTGTTTTATAAAGGCTGGTTGATAATGAATATATGATCAGATGCTTCAGTGATATACTTGTATACCTTTGTAAATTTCCTTGGATAAATATCTTTGCACTTGTAATAATGTTGTATATATTGTAAAACAGAAATTTTATAAGCGCGATGCTGTTTTAATTAACAAAATAATGTACACCTTGGTACTATTTCGTGCCATTCTGAACTTATCCAAGGGATGTCACGTTAGCTCAGTAAGATATGTGACCCCCTTGTCCCCTCAGGAGGTATATATAAAACGTGGCAGCACAATTATAGAAGTCATAGGTCATGTATCAACACTTAAAGAGTCAAACATCTCTTCGGTTTGCCCACGCAACCGAGTAGTTGTTAGAAGCACTAGCAATACGTGCCAGGTCGGGTTAAAGATTCCCTCCCCACTTTTTAAAAAAACCCGAATCTCTATGGCAACCACGCAGAGCCGACCGTGTCATACGCTAGCGTGATGACTCAGCCAGCTGATGGCCAATTGGAACATATACACTAACTGGTTACCAGGGTAACCACGCACACGTCGTTCTGATCAACCCGGCGGCAGTCCCAAATAGAGCGGCTAGCGCCGGTGATTGCAAAGACGCCGGCATATCTGATTCAGTCCTGACCACGCTAGGAAGGAAGATGCAGTCGTGTCCACGCTAGGAAGGAAGAGGTCTCTTCTCCAGCGTTTTGAATCGAATTAAAGGTAAGACTAGTCCCCGTATTAATGCCCATGCTAATGCACTAACAGTTGGGACATTGCCGTTACAGTGCGCTAATACCCGCCTTTTAACCTGATTTTCAGTGCTATCCCTTGGCTCTTCAAAAACATATGTGGAAGCACGACTGGGTACAAGAGTAATCCGAATACCCAGGTGAGTTTAAGCATACACAGACTGTATGACTCGTGCCCAGCTGTTGCCTCATTAACATGATATGCTAAATACATACCCCTCGTTTTCCTAGTCAGAAAATAAAGCCCGCACAGCGGTTCCATAAGAACAACCATCGTGGGAGCATTCTACGCACCACTGATAGGTAAGAAAAAGAGGAAATGGGCTAATTCGTATGGTCCCAACCCTATATAACCAAGGTATTAATTAGGTCCTCTATCTATCTGAACAGACACACGCAGTTCAAGCTATTCAAGATACACCACCTTGACAGTTGATTTCTTTTGAAGGTGAGTGCAATCAGGTCTTCCACAGGCACTTATAATTAGATGCCTTTCAGAATATCCGTATTAAAACACCTCCCCTTTTTAATTACTTAGGCTGTTCTGTCCCCTCCCAGTCCTGATGAAGACCCGTGTTTGACGTCATATGTGCGCGCTTAGAGGGTCGAAACGTCGACGAATGGCTGGATCTGTATTTTCAATACCCTGTGATGAAAATTAACCTATGTGGTATAAAGTGGTATATGTGTAAATGTACAGACCAAAAGTTGAATCATTGTATATTTTCCCTGTATATAAATATTGTATAGTTTTTTTCACTTTTGCGCCGCCAGCACTGAGCACTAAATGTCACAAAATTGCACTTTTTCACACATTGTACAGCCTTTTCTTGAAAATTACAAGGAGTATTTATGAATGACTATAATTCATAAAATAGTGCATAAATACAAGATTGGTGTGGAATTCTGATCCTTTTGTATTGTACCTGATACACTACATATAACTATGAGTGAGTAAAAGAAATGTGGCACACCCGAAGGAACCAATTGTCGTAATATTGATCCTCTTCGTTGGGGCCCATGGGGAGTCCCCAATCCACCACGGTCCCAGCCGGCTCCCCACTTCCCTTGGGAGCCAGCATTGCTTTTCCACACGGGAAGCAGCTAACATGCTGCTCCCCATGTGGAAAAGCAATCTGCTTTGCTTCATTGAAGCGAGAGCAGGTTTCCCGGCTCTCACTTCAATAAAGCAAAGCAGTGTGCAATGACAGGCTCCCGCCCTGTCATTGCAAACAGCAGTGTCCCGGGGTGGGCACCCCGGGACACTGCAGGAGCCGGCACTGGGGGGTGGTGGTCCCCAGGGCCATCAATGGCTCCAGGAGGGGGGCCGCACGGCCCCCCTCCTGACATTTTCAAAGCCCCGGCGGTTGGTGGTCCCCGGGGCTTTGAAAATGTCAGGAGGAGGGCCGTGCAGCCCTCCTCCTCACATTTGCAGAGAGGTGGTCTAAGCTGTGTCCCTTTTTACATCTCTCTGCTACGCAGCTCTGTGGTGCTTACTGGATGTACCTATTGGGCTAGTTGGACCCTAGGGACCCTCAGAATTGAAGGGGAATTATTTCCCCAACTTAAAATGTGCCACAGGGCATGTTTGCACAGCGGCAAAGGGAGGGGATGGTGTTAGAAAGTGGCTCTATTTATACTGGACCGAAGTAAAATTAGCCGAACTACGAATTCCGATGTACTCACCTGTTATCAGGATAGATCTCTGTGCTGCATCTTTGAGCCCAGTACTGATCCTGAAAAGAAATTCTAACCGTACTTACCAGTAACTTGAATTTCCTTCCATAGAATATCATTGCCTGCTATATAAGATATATATAAATATATATTTTTTAAATAAAATAAAAAAACAATATTAGAATTTCAATATTAAATGTCAATTTGTATTAAAAATATATTATGTGATTTAAAAAATAAAATATCTAAAAATAAATAGTTAAAAAAACATTTGTAAATCAGTATCAAAAAATAAATATAACAATTAATACATTCAAAAATTGTCATTTACAAAATCTTTGAAATTCACTGAAAAAACCATAGGTTTCAGACATGGTATAGTTAAGAATTAGCATTTAAAAAACCTTAGAAATTCACTGAAAAAACCATAGGTTTCAGACATGGTATAGTTAGGAATTAGCATTTAAAAAACACCTTAGAAATTCACTGAAAAAACCATAGGTATTAGTGTTGTAGTTAGCTGGACATTTCACTCGTACAAAACCATTGAAATTCCTCCGTTATAGTTAGTTGTACTAACTATAACTCACGCGCCCGCATTCCACTGCTGATGATGTCACATATTTATATTTATATATATATATATATATATATATATATATATATATATATATATATATATATATATATATATATATATATATATATATACATATATATTATTCTTTTTAAAAAAATGTATCAGAAAAAAAGGGAGATAAACAAGGACCCCCTGGGTATCAAAAATACATAGATTCCTAGGGCAGGCATTTTGTAATGGAGTTTCCCACACACTAGCTAGTGCGAAATAGTCCGCATTTTGTTTTCTTGCCCATATAAGATATACTCTATAGACATTTTGATGGTCTGTCCGTAATACCATAATATCGATACACCCCGCTTGTAAGCAAGTGTTACCTCTAGTATCTTATTGTGATCATTACATCATTGCATTATTATTGAATACGGTCCCTATACATGATATCCCTTTGAGACATGCTCTCTTCCCCTTTCTCCCATTATAACACATAAAGTTTTTGCCCCTAGAATTAGACTGCGTACGCAAACATCCCTCGTCTTTCTAGCGCCATCTTTAAGAGGTAATCACACACTCAAGACTCTAATGAAAGGCTGTCCTTTCACTCTTTCTATCAAACCCTGGTCTGAATGAGCTCGGTAATCTGACGTAAGGTTGTCCTTTTACTCTTTTCATCAAACCCCGACTTGATTGTGCTTTTCGCGCCTAATCTACACTTTAAAAGAGTAGTGATTAGCAGAGCACACACCCATTTACCCCGGCGAAGCTGACTTGCTACCTGGCGGCTTGGAACTGCACCATCCTGCAGTCCGCGATATTTCTCTTCGACTAAGGTGAGAATAGTGTCCGCTTTCAATATCTGGAACCACAAAAGACTTTATATGTGGCTCTTTACTGAACCCCAGCCGATCTGATATTTTTCTGCAGAAACCCGACAACTCTCGGAGTTTAGCCGCGTTACAACTAGCGAATATTCCAACTCGTTTTTCAAAGCGGAACAGCGCCATCTAGCTGCCGGCGACTAGAGATCTTTTTAAAGGTAATTATCCTTTAGCCTCAGCTTCACCTCTTCGACGCTTAGCGTTTCGTATCACAGGATAGTTCTCATTCCTATCCCGTGCCTGTTATCCAATGACCCAACGTTTCTGTTTATTTCAAAGTTAGCAACTAACGCCTGCTACCCTTTTATTTTGCAGCCTGTCTAATGCACCAGAGCATTTTTTAATTCGCTATGACAACCACGATTGAAATACAAACAACTACAAACCTAGAGGTAATCTTCTTGTCCCTCTAGCCTACACTATCCGAGCCTTTTAAGCCCTAATAGTTTCACTATAATAGTTATCATTGTATTACTGTCAAACATATGAACAGTCTATTAACGGTTTATATAATTTTTCTAATACTTGCCCATAGTGATTGTCACTTATCATCTACTGAATATTATAATGAAAGGAATTACCTCGCCACAATGAGCCACCATATCCTCGCAGCGATAATAATAGGTAATTCTCTTTTCCTTTTATAGAAATCCATCTATATATTCACCTAAGATATGACCCAACTAACAACGGGTTCTATATCATTGGTTGTAATGGTTGAATATCCCTTCCAGTAATGTGTCTCCTGTTATATATATGTCACCATAAATACAGTGATCAATTAGCTATGTATGTTAATCCCTACAATATCATCTACCTACAGGGAATTGCTCCTTCTGTATCTAATTTTTCAGTTATAGAATTAGTCTCATTCTGGTTAAATATAAAATGCAACGTGCAATGACCAAAGCAACAGATCTATACTTTACTAGATACCTACAGGTGTACCAAACCTATGAACCTGTCGCCCTTTCCCATCAGAGACTACATTGTTGTTCTAGTGAACCATTTTTGAGCTGACCCATTGTGTTCAAGGTGTTCTCTGCCCCTTTCAATAATGCATCTCTATTTAAAATCAGGTATCAACTCTATCAATTGGCCCTGTATTCTATTTCGGCATTCTCCTCTAAAAATCAAAGAAGTTATCATCGATTCTTTTGCCATGTAAGTGATTCAATAGATATGTAACCAGAATTGATATCACAATACAGTGTGTTTGATCAGTTTAAAATATGAGTCTCCTATTGGGAAGTTTTTATGAAGAATGTTTATGATAATCAACTACACCTATATCACGGTTCTGTGTGCAGAGCTGAGTACTGCACTAAGGTCGTATATATATCAGTCTATTATATGACGCTAAGTGACCAATTAATATGTCTAGACCTCTCGGTTAGATTAAGAATTGTTATAAAGCCTCTTTTTGTGATGAATTAATAGATATGTGAGTAAATAGGTCTTTTTAAAAAATAAATGGTAAAAGGACATATGCACTGTTATGTATAACACTGTTTCCTATAATATTCTTTACAGAGTTCCATCAACGACTCCTGAAGAAGGCAGTTCTTCTACTGCCGAAACGCGCGTCAAGTCCATTTAATATTTTGATAATAAGTGCAATTGTTGTTTCAGTAAAATACCTTTTTTTATATATAAATTGTCAAAACTAGCCAGGATTTACACCGTTACTATTATGTAATTGTTTTTTAATGAATGTATGTGATGTATTGTATTCAAGAATTAAATATGTCATTGTTTTATTGTATCATATAGTTTGACTTATTAGTTGAGTCTCTATATGATTTTTACTTATGTCTAATTAAATATATATATTTTTTATATACACATTATCTCCCGACAATTCTTCTTCTCCATTGGTCCCAGCTTGTATGGTCACTTGTTTTGTAGATGGCCTAGGAATTTGAACTCATATCAGAAAAAAAGGGTCCTTCTTTAATCACTCCCAATGTCAGGTGGTGCATAAGCCGGCAGAGCCCCAACGCCGGTAAGGATTTCAGCAAATTTCAGAATAAATATCAATGCCCGACACCCGGCGGTGTCTTGGACACCGCCGGGTGTCGAAACGCGTAGCGGTAATCTGGAAAAAATTGGTGATTGTTTTTCATCTCTCTGAGTGCGCTTTGATATACATATATATATATATATATATATATATATATATATATATATATATATATATATATATATATATATATATATATATATATATATATATATATTACCTACTGGCGGTCGCCAGTAGGTATATATAGTTAGGATTTTTTTGAATAGGGATTTCTGAAAATTCTATGTTGAATAACTTTGGCGTTGATGGACGGAATTGGCTGAAATTTTCAGGAAAATGGCACATTTTGTTTCTGAGCGTCCCCTGAAAGTTTGAGCCCAAATGTAGCCCAATGTAGCCCAAAGATGGCCACCAGAGACAAAAAAAAACAAATGTAGCCCAAATATCAGCCAGATGTAGCCCAACTATAGCCCAGTGACAGAATGTCCCAGAGTGTTCTAAAGAACAACTAGAGCGCTAACAGTCTTACTTATGACAAAAGTATGGCACACCTGAAGTCATCTTGATTGGAATAAAGTGTTAACACTTAAAACATTTAATTTGCTAAGGAACAAAATGAGGGGTTTCATTTTGCCATAGAAATGTTATATATACCTACTGGCGACCGCCAGTAGGTAATATATATATATATTATATATATATATATATAGTTAGGATTTTTTTGAATAGGGATTTCTGAAAATTCTATGTTGAATAACTTTGGCGTTGATGGACGGAATTGGCTGAAATTTCCAGGAAAATTGCACATTTTGTTTCTGAGCGCCCCCTGAAAGTTTGGGGGGGGGGTTTCGTCAAGCGGGTGCCGAGAAAAATTGGGGTCCCAAAACGTGTTTTCAACATTGAGTTTTCCATAGGACGGTTGGGCTCACTTTTAGCTCGAACGGCTGAATGGATTTCCACAAAACTTGGCAAAATTGTAGGGACTGGTAGCCCGATGTGCCTTTGCTATGTCTCAAGATATATGCTCTAGTGGTTTTTACGAAAATTAACTTTGAAAAATATATATTGGGCTACATTGGGCTATATATATGTTAGAGCCCAAATGTAGCCCAATGTAGCCCAATGTAGCCCAAAGATGGCCACCAGAGACAAAAAAAACCAAATGTAGCCCAAATATCAGCCAGATGTAGCCCAACTATAGCCCACTGACAGAATGTCCCAGAGTGTTCTAAAGAACAACTAGAGCGCTAACAGTCTTACTTATGACAAAAGTATGGCACACCTGAAGTCATCTTGATTGGAATAAAGTGTTAACACTTAAAATATTTAATTTGCAAAGGAACAAAATGAGGGGTTTCATTTTGCCATAGAAATGTTTTATATATATATATATATATATATATATATATATATATATATATATATATATATATATATATATATATATATATATATATAAATAAATATATATATATATTACCTACTGGCGGTCGCCAGTAGGTATATATAGTTAGGATTTTTTTGAATAGGGATTTCTGAAAATTCTATGTTGAATAACTTTGGCGTTGATGGACGGAATTGGCTGAAATTTTCAGGAAAATGGCACATTTTGTTCCTGAGCGTCCCCTAAAAGTTTGGGGGGGGTTTCGTCAAGCGGGGGCCGAGAAAAAATGGGGGTCCGAAAACGTGTTTTTAACATTGAGTTTTCCATAGGGCGGTTGGACTCACTTTTAGCTCGAACGGCTGAATGGATTTCTATGAAACTTGGCAAAATTGTAGAGACTGTTTGCCCGATGTGCCTTTGCTAGGTCTCAAGATATGTGCTCCAGTGGATTTTGAGAAATTAACGTTCAAAAAAATATATATATCTGTGACAGCGTCCCGGTTAGCGCCCCGGTTCGCGTACCAGACGCGTAACGGAACTTCACGAGGAGAAGCGGATTGGCTCTCCGGTGACTCTCAACATTCTAAACAGTCCGGAGCGGCCGCCATCTTGTCTCTCGGTAGGATCGAGAGACAAGGGGTGGAAATAACCGAAGTTGGAAATGAATGAAAGGGGCAAGGTAGACCCCTCTTGACCCCCTAGGATTGATGTGGGGGCTATTAAAGGGCCCCGCGGGGCAAAAAAATAAAATACATTTTTTTCGATTTTTCGCGGTGGAAGCGCTACCCGGTACGCGAACCGGGTAGCTCACCGGTAGCGTAACGGGAGTCCGCCATCTTGTGTTTCGGACGAATTTAGTCACAAGATGGAGGATAAGCAATGTTGGGAATGGGTATAAGGGGGCACGGGAGACATATCCTGACCCCCTAGGTTTTCTGAGGGAGGCTGAGGAGGCCCATAAATGTATACGGAAAGCGTAACAAGGGGAAAACCAAGGGAAATAGTAAAATAATATTTTAGAGTGCTTTGAGGTAGGGTAGCTCTGAATAGAGCTGTTGTGTTGTGTGGGTGATGTAAGTACCAACATGTAGGTACCAATGAAGAGTCTAAAATTCAATGTACACCATCTCCTCTGTAGATATTTTGTATGTTCTAATATGGGTTATTTAAATGTAAATGTGTGGAAAAGCACTTCATGCTTTAAAGCAATTGTATTTTTGAACTGATTGTTCTTTCCTCTTAGTCCTCCTCTTTGTTTTTTTCCCCCACACTCTTCTTCAGCATGATAGTTGATAAATTCGTTCCCTCAAAACATGTATGTACATAAAAAAATTATATTAAATACATATAAAATATATTTTTCCTTTAAAAGAAGAATACATTTTACAGCTTTTGATATTTGCTATTAAAAAACCATTGAAATTCACTAAAAAAACATAGGTTATAGACCATATATAGTTAGGAATTAGCATTTACAAAACCTTGAAAATTCACTGAAAAAACCATAGGTTATAGACCATATATAGTTAGGAATTAGCATTTACAAAACCTTATTTTACTCACACAAAACCATTGAAATTCGCATATATAGTTAGTTGCACTAACTATATATCGCGCACCCGCAATCCACTGCTGATCATGTCACATATTACATCATTCATGACATGGTCAGTGACATCACTGATGACATCACTGATGACATCACTGATGGCATCTCAAATGACATCACTGATGACATCACTGATGACAACATCCAGTGACTGTATGTTTCTGAAATTTCAAAATATGTCTTACATATTGAAGAATGAATGGATGTATAAGTGTCTGGATGAAGGATTTAGTAGGTGCATAACTGACTGTATGAGTGAGTGATTAAATGTGTCTCACTGAGTGCATGGGTTAGTGACTAAACTGTCTTAATTTGTGCATCATTATGTCTGTTGTTCTGTGAACTGCTGCATGTGTTGATCAGTAGCTTTATGATTAAGTATATGGGTTATTGATTGGTTGCCCAAGTATTTTCTAGGGCGGTGCAGTCAACTCCACGGCCTGGAACCGCTGTGATAACATCTTATTCGTTGTTTGCCCAGAGACGAGGACGCACTCCACATCAGGTAGGTAACAGCCTTTTTTTTCAGTAACAGATGGCTTCACATCCTCATTGAAAGTTCTGTGGCCTGACGCGTTTCTGAAGCATTTGTGCTTCGTCTTCAGAGGCCGGGCGTGAGCAGCCTTTCACTGACAGAACTTTCAATGTGTTACTGAAATAAAAAGGCTGTTACCTACCTGATGTGGAGTGCGTCCTCGTCTCTGGGCAAACAACGAATATATATATATATATATATATATATATATATATATATATATATATATATATATATATATTACCTACTGGCAGTCGCCAGTATGTAGTTATAGTTAGGACCTAGTTTCCATAGGAAATCCGCAACATTCTATTTGGAATAACGTTGGCCCTGGTTGAAGAATCTTAGCGAATTTCTCAAAGAAGATGGCTCGGTCCGCTGCGCTCCTTCCCTAAAAGTTTGGGGGGGATTGGTCAAGTGGGGGCTGAGATAAAAGGGGGGTCCCAAAACGTGTTTTCTCCATGTTATTTTCCATAGGACCTTTAGACTCGGCTACAGGTCGAACGGCTGAATGGATTTATAAGAAATTTGGCAAAACTGTACAGTCCGGCTCGCAGATTACGCTTTTTTTGGAATGGTGTAAATCCGTTCAGTAGTTGCTGAGGAAATTAAAGTTAAAGTCAATTATATATCTATACGCGCGGACGGGTGCGCGCACTCAAGCGGCTCCGCGCGCGAGCGGAATTTTGCTGCGTGACGTCTGTTAACGTTCGATTCGAAGGAAATCAGGAAGTGTTGACCGCCATTTTGTCATTGCGAGTAAATATATTGTTGATTTCAAAGCGTTGGAACATGGAAAGGGGAGAAAGTAGAGATTGTTTTGCTGCGTAGGTTTTCTCAGGGTGTGCAGTAAGGCCCTTAAAGGCGAAAATATATATTTATATATTTTTTTTTTAAAGTTGCGTGGTGCGCGCACTCGGTCGCGCACACCTATTTACAAGAGTGTGAAAATGGAGATAAATCAGAAGTTTGAGTGCTTTGATATAAGGTGGCTCTGAAAAGAGCCCTTGTGTTAATTGAGTTTTTTCTGCATTTATAAGTAAGTACCGATGCAGAGCCTGATGTTGCAGAGGAAGATTCTGTTTCCCTCATCCGTGAAATGAACACCATCTCTCCTATAGATGTCTTGCATGTGGTAACGCAAGTCGTTGTGGTAAATAGAACCCATGCTATAATCTCTGAGGAATGCAGAAACAGATTTATTTACATGTCTCCTTGCTTTCTCAATTTGTGCACAATGTTGATTGGACCAATTCCATTTCTGTCTTTAGCATATATTGGAATATACCAAGGCAGTTCGAGGAAAAAGTGTCATCAGTTGTTGAAAGGTGTCTTTTAGAAGCATTTCCAGACCTACCCCAGTCAATGTGCCTAGATCGTTCCCACCACAGTGCACAATTATAAGGTCTGGTTCTGGGAGATGCATAAAAGTTTTCACCAATGGGATTAATTGGTGACATCTCAATCCTCTTTGGCCAATCCACGTTATTTGCACATTTGGTAAATCAAGGTTGGAAATTCGTCTGCTTGCTGCATATTTTCCAGTCCAGTGAATATAGCTGTGTCCTAAAAGCCAAAGCTTCATTTTCAAGGCAGATGCACTCGTACTCCGATGGGTTCTGGAAGTGGAATGGCAGTTAGAAGCTGAAAGTCAGGATAAAAAAATGGATGAGGCTTGGTGTGGTTGAAAAACAAAAAATGATTGGTTGATTCTAATACGTGAAGATTGAAGACTACGTTGCATGTTAATGTTATGTAAAACTAAAAGTACTATTGGGTGTGAAAAAAATGACATGTAACAGAGCTGTGGATAGGCAGGTGTTTCTGGAGGGAAAACAGTGTTGTTACTTTGCTGTAGAACGTTGAGATATGAACTTTTGACCTGTGCCTTCAGCCAGGTGCAGAATGAGGTGTTACCATGGAAACAGCCAGAGATGGCAGTGGGTGATGGGTGACTTTTATGTGACATTGAAAATATTGTGAGGGAGAACCAACTGAAATGTAAATGCTTACGTTACGCGCTCCGCGCCGCGCCCCGGATTGCTTCCGGGAAGCTGCGCTTCGCGCCTCGCGCACCGGAGGACTTCCGGGTGCGCTAACGCGGCGCGTCATATGACGCATTACGCAACAACGCGATACGTCGTTGGGGCTCCACCGGAACTGATCGAATTGGTAGTCTACAGTGTTTCTGGATGTTTCAGACTGAAGCTGGCGTCAGCATGAGAGCACCCCGTGGCTACGTCGTGGCCATTCCGCGAGCAATCATGGCAGTCGCTCCCCACCGGAAGTCTGCAGGAGTCGGGGGCCTCGGTGACTCTTGTAGAATCTTCAAGGCTGAGGGGACGCTTTTGGGGATGGGGCCCATGCCCTAGCAGTCACGCGTCCGAGTTCCAGGGTTGCCCAGAGCCATCCTTGCAGGCCAGGCCCAAGTCTGTGGAGCCGACCGCCATTTCCTGAGCTCCGTGGCAGCCGCCTGTCGCTGTATCGGAAGAGTGGGTGCAATTCAGCCGGATGGCAGGTGAGACGCTGTAATAGCAGGAGCGGGCGCAACTCAGCTTGTCGAGTGAAGCGCTGGGGTGTAGCTGAGAAACCTCCACCTTGGGAGGTGGGGGAGGCTCGTTCGCGCCGCCTCTCCCTTCCAGTGCACCCCACGCCGTCTCCTGGCGCAGGTATATGTGATGGTTGGACCAGGGCACCGCAGGACGTGTCTTTAGGTCAAACGGATTGTGGGACAAGGTCCAGAATGGAAGAGGCATCAAAAGGCAACAAGTTCCGCCTGACCCCGGGAGCCGGCCGCCTATGTCGTGGGCGATCTCAGGCCATACCAGGGCAACAAGACTTGGGGAGGGGGCAGAAGCCAAGCGCCCCCTCCGAGTCCATGCCACCACACCGCCCCTCGGGGGCCTCCGTCAAGCGGCTCAGGGAGGCACCGCAGGCAGCCGTTCTTTAGATCAGTTGTTCTCACCGGCAAGCAAGAGTGGGTGCAATTCAGCTGGCCGAGCGAGGCAATGTGCTGCAGGAGCGGGCGCAACTCAGCTTGTCGAGTGAAGCGCTGGGGTGTAGCTAAGAAACCGCCACCTGGGGAGGTGGGAGAGGCTCGTTCGCGCCGCCTCTCCTTTCTAGTGCACCCCACGCCGTTTCTTGGACTCTGAAGTATGGCACTCAACATCCAGAACTTATGACATTTGTGCAAGGCAGGGACATCGAAGCCTCTCAGGGACCAAGTATATCCAGAGTCCTTCCTACAGAAGGTGGTGGGGGTGGCGGCATTAGCAAGGCATCCCCCCACACAACTTGTCGGACCCTGAAGTATGGCACTCAACATCCAGAACTTATGACATTTGTGCAAGGCAGGGACATCGAAGCCTCTCAGGGACCAAGCATATCCAGAGTCCTTCCTACAGAAGGTGGTGGGGGTGGCGGCATTAGCAAGGCATCCCCCCACACAACTTGTCGGACCCTTAAGTATGGCACTCAACATCCAGAACTTATGACATTTGTGCAAGGCAGGGACATCGAAGCCTCTCAGGGACCAAGCATATCCAGAGTCCTTCCTACAGAAGGTGGTGGGGGTGGCGGCATTAGCAAGGCATCCCCCCCACACAACTTGTCGGACCCTGAAGTATTGCACTCCACATCCAGATCTTATGACATTTGTGCAAGGCAGGGACATCGAAGCCTCTCAGGGACCAAGCATATCCAGAGTCCTTCCTACAGAAGGTGGTGGGGGTGGCGGCATTAGCAAGGCATCCCCCCACACAACTTGTCGGACATCACCTCTGGATGTACTGGGTGTTCAATTTCAGAATTGAAACTACTAAGAAGCAATTAGAAGTGTTGTTTTCATGTTGCAGCAGGCTGCCATGTAAATAGTTATTTAATAAAACGTTTTACCCTGTTACTTTGCTGGTGTGTTGTATATATTTATAATATTTGCATAGTGTTTGTCGTTATTTTGGGCGGGGTGGGCGGCGGAACCGAGCTGTCTTGCAGCCATCATGGCGTCGAGCTCGGTTCCTCTCACTAGTTTCATGTTTTTTCTAACGATTTATATGTTATAGTTTGCTAGCACGATACAGCGGATAGTCCGCATTTTATATATATGTCCTTTTTATTAGGGGGGTCCTCCGGTGGAGTCGGACGATCTACCTCTAATAAACGGTCCGGGTTGAACCAACTACCAACAAACGGGGCAGAGATAGGCATGACGGGTTACAAAGGGGACAAAAGTGTGCACTACCTATCCTTCACTATCTGCAAAAACTAAACAGAGTATTGCGACTCTGTGCTTATTTGTGAACAGAGAATGACCCAAAGAGAACCAATTTCGAACAATCATAGGCTATTGAATTTGACACAATGTCCAGCACTCTATAAATGTATGGAGATGATCTATTTCTTTATCGCATAGTGGCAAATTAAACAATAATTATCAAAAAGCACCATATAATTACAACATTTCAATCATTCCATCCAAGTAAGTTAGGAGTCTTCAATAGTTGGGTAGTCAGGTCTTTTATTCTGTTCAAAATGCTATCTCCATAAAAACAATGTTGTAGCCAGTGCCTACGCGTTTCGTCCAACCGGACTTCTTCAGGGCTACAAATAACACATATATATACATTATTTACAGTTTTAGATACTTTTTACACATCATAACAACATATACATTTTTACCAAATTTAAAACCAATTTTTACTATCAAATACTAAAAGTCACAAAAAACACAACATTTCATTGCATATCAAGATCAGATAGAAGACTCCATTGAAGACCACTTTTCTTACGGAATTGATAATAAGTTAGTTATGATTTGGGACTATAGAGATTGTGTATATCTTGTCATTGTGGACACATTCACTTATCACAATTTCTTTGGGTACGGTGGGCAAAACAGAACCTGTTATTAAAGATGAAATAATCAGTGGGAATGATTGAAATGTTGTAATTATATGGTGCTTTTTGATAATTATTGTTTAATTTGCCACTATGCGATAAAGAAATAGATCATCTCCATACATTTATAGAGTGCTGGACATTGTGTCAAATTGTGTTGTTTGAGACATTTTAGTCTCAGGGAGACCTAGGGGTCTGGATCTCCTGTCCTTAGCACCTAAAATTCTCAGATATTCGAGTGACACCAGTGGATAGGTGCAATTTCATATAGCCTCAAACCCCTGTGCTTGGTGTGTGTTGTACGAAAATCATAGGCTATTGGCAGTGGGCAGAGAGGCCATGACACAGAAAATGGCTGTTACTTACGTGCATGATGGGGCCTAAAAGGGACTAGATGGCGTGGCCACTGTTTCGCGACTTTCACTTTACTTTTAACAGTGGCTGTGGTGAACATAAATAAACGCCGCTTATGTATACCTAATTTTAGTCATTTTCCACAAAAAAGCTTTTGATATTTGCTATTAAAAAACCAAAGAAATTCACTGAAAAAAGCATAGGTTATAGACCATATATAGTTAAATATCTGAAGTCCATCTCTGCACTCGATGGAGATACAGGTCATCGATCAGAAGATGTGCTGGCCACCTCTAATGGTAATAGCGTGGTCAGGGCTCTTGTCGTTGCCTCTGCAAATTGCACAGGGTGCACTTGTTTGACATGCCGCACCATGGTATGTATGGAAAAGGAATATTTTTTTGCTGGATTTCTTCTTGAGAGAACCAAGTCATATATCGTGCAGGTTACTTTTGGTGCATTCACTTTCTTTTGATCTTCAGGATAAGTGAAAAATTGCCAGATGAAAGATTTATTTTTTCTTATTAAAGGTAGTCGATCATTTTGGTCAGATTCGGAAGATGAATGAGATACGGTAGCCATTTCACCAAAGTCTTCCGAAAGATGTAGGACGTTGTTCTCTCTTGAGAGTAGAAAAGATAGTGAGGGAAGTGGGTGGAGTGCTGCGTGTAAATTCCAGTATTGAAACTATTAAGAACCAATTGAAAGTGTTATTTTCATGTTGCAGCAGGCTGCCATGTAAATAGTTATTTAATAAAACGTTTTACCCTGTTACTTTGCTGGTGTGTTGTATATATTTATAATATTTGCATAGTGTTTGTCGTTATTTTGGGTGGGGTGGGCGGCGGAGCCGAGCTGTCTTGCAGCCATCATGGCGACGAGCTCGGTTCCTCTCACTAGTTTCATATTTCTCATGAGGGGTTGTTCCTAATTTTTCTATTTTAGCGAGGTCAAAAAGAGATCCCATCAGTGGCCTACTGATTTTGCTCGATTCCTTTTTTTTTTTCTAACGATTTATATGTTATAGTTTGCTAGCACGATACAGCGGCTAGTCCGCATTTTATATATATGTCCTTTTTATTTGGGGTGTCCTCCGGTGGAGTCGGACGATCTACCTTTAATAAACGGTCCGGGTTGAACCAACTACCATCCTGATTTTGTATATCTTCTGAGCTGGATTTAAGCACACAATTGTTAAAGTATGAAACGTTTTATATTTCTAAAAAAAATACCAAGGTGTGTACATCCGGTAACGCACGAAAGTTTAAAAAGACATTCGGCTCCATTTACTGAAAGGTTTCATAAGAATAAAAAAGAAGTCTAGGTACAGTCTCTTTGACGTACTATAAGTTCTTTGAGGGGTGTATGAAGAAATTCAATAAGTTCAAATTGCAAAGTTTTCACGAAATATATAGGCAGGTGCGCGCACTCGGTCGCGCACGAAAGCCTGGAAATGCGATATCCATTTTATTGACAACTGTTGCCGAGAGTGCGCACACCGGGTCGCGCACGAAAGTTTAGTAAGGCTATTATTATTTACAGACAAATTTTAATGCGTTCAAAAAAAGGCAAGGTACAGACTTTCAAATTCTGTATCGCTTTACAAGGAGTCTCTATGCAACTTGAACAGTGAAGAAAACGGCTTGTTTTCGAAAAAAATATTGCCAGAACTTTATTGACAAAAGTATAGGTTGCATACACGACATATTTCTGAATTAGCATTTTAAAAACCAATGAAATTCACAGAAAAAACATAGGTTTTACACACGTTATAGTTAGGAACTAGCATTTTAAAAACCTATGAAATTCACTGAAAAAACCATAGGTTTGACACATGTTATAGTTAGCTGGAAATTTTACTGATATAAAACCAATGAAATTCCATGTTATAGTTAGTTGGACTCACTATAACTTGCGCGTGCAATGCACTGCTGATGACGTCACATATTACATCACTCATGACATGGTCTGTGACATCACTCATGACATCACTGATGACACCATCCTTGTGACATAGTGACAGACCTCCTTTCACTGTAATGTAACCCTTGAAACATATATTCAAAAATAGAAACTGAAATTTAAAAAAAAATGGAGATACCCATATCAGTTACAACAAGCAATTCAGTAATTCCACCATCTATATACACATCCAGTCATTCACCAACAGTTCTATATAGTCACTCATACATATACTCACTCATCATATGAAGTGATACACCTATACATCCTGTTACACACCGACAGTCATCCAAAAGTTACTCACACACATACTCACACGTGCAAATAAACTATTGAACATCCATTTATTTGAATATAGAGTTATACACACACTTCCACCTTACTTCTATTGAAAATTACACATATTTATTCTCTTAAACAATCACTTATAGAAACACATACTTATTTAAACAAGAACTCTTACAATCTCTTACTCTCACATATACTCACTTATATACATCAATATTCACATATACTAGATTAAAACATATGTAGTTACTGATAAAGACACTAGTGAGACAGTCATTCACTCACTAACAAACACATATACACACTCATCCACCCATACAGTCCTGCACATATGCTGTCTTCAAAACACATACAAACAGAGAGTCAGTCACTCATGCATCTATGTGCTAAGTAATACCCCCACCAAACCATATAGACACTCATACTGATACTAAGAGAAACATCTAATAACCCATATACATACGCATGTAGCTACTTACCAACACATGTAGCCACTTATACACAAAGTGAAACACTAATATATATATTTAAATATTTAAACATTACTCACTAATATTTATTTTTCAGAAAGACACATATTCACTGGATGGTGTCATCAGTGATGTCATGAGTGATGTCACTGACCATGTCATGAGTGATGTAATATGTGATGTCATCAGCAGTGCATTGCACGCGCAAGTTATAGTGAGTCCAACTAACTATAACGTGGAATTTCATTGGTTTTATATCAGTAGAATTTCCAGCTAACTATAACATGTGTCAAACCTATGGTTTTTTCAGTGAATATATATATATATATATATAGATATATATATATATATATATATATATATATATATATATATATATATATATATATATATATATACATATATATATATATATATATATATATATATATATATATATATATATCTATATATATATATATATACATATATATATATATATATATATTACCTACTGGCGGTCGCCAGTATGTAGTTATAGTTAGGACCTAGTTTCCATAGGAAATCCGCAACATTCTATTTGGATTAACTTTGGCGCCGGTGGACGAATCTTTGCGAATTTCTCAAAGAAGATGGCTCGGTCCGCTGCGCTCCTTCCCTGAAAGTTTTGGGGGGATTCGTCAAGTGGGGACTGACATAAAAGGGGGGTCCCAAAACGTGTTTTCCCCATGTTATTTTCCATAGGACGTTTAGACACGGCTACAGCTCGAACGGCTGAATGGATTTATAAGAAATTTGGTAAAAAGGAAGAGTCCGGCTCCCAGATTACGCTTGTCTTTGAATGGTGTAAATCCGTTCAGTAGTTGCTGAGAAAATTAAAGTTGAAATCAATTATATATCTATAAGGGCGCACCGGTGCGCGCACTAGTGCGGCTGTGCGCGAGCGGAATTCTGATTTGCTGTTTGACGTCTGTCAACATTCGATTCGGAGGAAATCAGGAAGTGTTGACTGCCATTTTGTTAGTGCGAGTGAATATATTGTACAGAACAAAGGGGTAGAACATGGAAAGGGGACATGATAGAGACTCTCTGGCCCCGTCGGTTTTCTCAGGGGGTGCAGTAAGGACCCTCAAAGCCAAAAAGAAACTTTTTTTTTTGCAAAAAAGTTGCAGGGTGCGCACACCCGGTCGGGCACTGCTATTTACAAGAGTGTGAAAAAATATAGTGGATTGCGTGGAAAGGGGGCAGGCTGGAGACTCCTTGACCTCGTAGGTTTTCTCAGGGGGTTCATTAAGGACCCCAAAAGTCTAAAAGAAAAAGTAGCGGGGTGCGCGCACCCGGTCGCGCACGGCGAACAAAAAAATAAAAATAAAATGCCGTTAAATTACAAGTTTGAGTGTTTAGATGTAAGGTGGCTCTAAAAAGAGCTGTTGTGTTAATTGGGTGTTTTTTGTACTTATAAGTAAGTACTGATGCAGAGTCTCATGTTACAGAGGAAGATTCTATTCCCTCATCCGTGAAATGAACACCATCTCTCCTATAGATGCCTTGCATGTTGTAACGCAAGTTGTTGTGGTATATAGAACCCATGCTATAGTCTGAGGAAAGCAGAAACAGATTTATTGACATGTTTCCTTGCTTTCTCAATCTGTGGACAATGTTGATTGGACCAATTCCATTTCTGTCTTTGGCATATATTGGAATACACCAAGGCAGTTCGAGGAAAAAGTGTCATCAATTGCCGAAAGGTGTCCTTTAGAAGCATTTCCAGACCTACCCCAGTCAATGTGCCTAGATCCTTTCCACCACAGTGCACAATTATGAGGTCAGTTTGTGGGAGATGCATAAAAGTGGGATCAATTGGTGACATCTCAATCCTCTCTGGCCAATCCACGTAATGTCCACATTTGTTAAATCAAGGTTGGAAATTCGTCTGTTTGCTGCATATTTTTCACTCCAGTGAATATAGCTGTATCCTAAAAGCCAAACTTTCATTTTCAAGGCAGATGCAGTAGTACTCCGATGGGTTCTGGAAGTGGAATGGCAGTTAGAAGCTGAGAGTTTGGATAAAAAAGTGGATGAGGTTTGGTGTACTTGAAAAACTAGAAATGATTGGTTGATTTCTTATAATTCAAGATTGAAGAGTAGGTTGCATGTTAATGTTTTTTTAAAACGAAAAATGCTATTGGTTGTGAAAAAATAATGAAATCTAGCAAAGCAGTGGATAAGCAGGTGTATTTGGAGGGAAATCAGCCTTGCTGGTTTGATTTGGAACATTGAGATATGAACTTTTGACCTGTGTCTTCAGCCAGGTGCAGAATGAGGTGTTACCATGGTAACAGCCAGAGAAGGCAGAGGGTGAAGGGTGACCTTTATGTGACTTTGAAAATATTGAAAGGGACAACCTACTGAAATGTTAATTTGATTTTTAATTTGTGCGGGAACAAATATGATTGGTTGTACAGACAAATATGAGTCTGTATTGAGAGGAAATCTGTGCCATTAATCTTTGGTTGCAGTGATAGAAGCATTATGCAGAGTTTCTGCAAACGAATATCTGTTTTGTGACTGTCACTGTTCTACATCTAATAAAGCATTGGTAAAGGTGAGTCTCTAATTCTTTTTCATTGTGATTCACCGTAATTTATGCTTTAGTCACTATAATTGTTTATCTCCCTCACAGTCTCTGGCTGACCTAATTTTTGACGTTGGCACTGTTTTCTATTCTTTCTACTACTCTTCCTTTTCGTTTCCTCACTCTTTATATACATTATTTGTTCTCAGTTACTACTTTTAAATTTCTCTTAATATGTTTCATTATGCTCAGTGCTCTTCACTCATCCTGTTATGTAATCCCTCACTGCTAGTTCTTTTAATTCACTGTCAGTCAGAGGCGCAACTGGAGCGAGCTTTCGGGGGGGGGCTAACAAAAATTTTTGTTAGGCGGCCTGAAAGTTTAATCAGTGAGAGTGAAGCTGCAGGGGCTCTTAGAAGGGGTGAAACAACTGCAAGGCCTAATTAACATTCAAATGGTTCTTTAAAGACATGTGAAACGTTCGGGTGCGGTTCTGTGTGTACCCGGGATCTATCTTATCCTGGGCTGCCACACCCGACGGGGGGGCGGGGCTGAAGCCCTGTGAGTTCAATGGGGGTTGCGCGCCTGTTGTCAGTTCATTTTCCTTATTCTCCTTCTTCAGTTTCTTTCTTTCAACTGTAAATTATAGTTTTGCAACTATTTTTGGTATACTGAATAAATGGTATATAAAATTATAAAATGTGTTTAAAACAGACAGTAATTATTTGACTGATTTGGAAGCGTTTTTCTGTAATCTTTAAAGTTGGTTAAGAGATCGAGAAATGGTATTAGCAGAGACATAGATAGTACAGGTAGAGAGAGAAATGGTAGATTACATGTGATATCGTGGTCATGTGTCTCAGATTACATTGTGAATTTAGTTTTTTTTAAATGAATCTGGATGAATAATTATGTCAGTTGATGTGTTAAAAAGTCATTTTTTTAAGTTAGTTAGTCTTCGTGAAATGTACTGGTACAGAATGTTAGGCAGCATGTCTGTTAGGTCTCTTACTTGCCAAAAGATGCAGGGTGTGCTGTTGAAATGAGAAAGGAATGTTTTTTCTTGCATACATATATATGGTGTATTTTTTGCTAGTAAAGGTAGTGAGATGGTATGAGTAGAGTCACATATAGTGTAGATAGAGACATTGTAGATTGCATGTAACATCCTGGTCATGTGTGGTGGATGAAACTGTGAGTGAAGTTTGATTTTAAATGAATCTGGGTGAATAATTTGCTTAGTTGATGTGTTAAAAAATCATTTGTTGAAGTTAGTTAGGCTAGATGGTATGCACTGCTTGAGAATCTTAGGCAGCAGGTTTGTTAGGCCTCATCGTTGTCAAAAGATACATGGTAATTCCTTTTGGAAAGTAAGAGGTCTAACAGACTGTCGCAGGGATTTCGTGCTTAGACAGAACTGTGCATAGAGGCATGGAGCCTCAGTGAATTACGATGTCCCAAAACTCACCTTAGTACCCAAAAATCCTCCACCAGACTAGCAATTAGTGACTTATTGGTAATCATAAACAGCCAATGCTTAGGGTACTCATAAACTTTCTCTCTGGGGCTACATTTACAGTGTGGTTTGTGGCCGAGGGCCGCACTGGTGGGGGTGGGGTGAGAGGGGGAGGGGGCCGAGTAAAGTAAAACGAAAACTTGTGACCATGAGGTTGTACACAGGTCTGTGACATATTGTTGACATATTGCATACATATTGCATTCCTATTGTCTAAACCGGGTGTCTGCCAGTTTTGTTCCAGGTTCCTTCCAGGTCGATGCCAGTGGTTTAAGCATCGACATATCAGGGATTGTCTGTCTACAGGACCAAAAATATATATTTATACCCCCCTGTTTATTTAAAATTCGTGTATTGAGTGAAGGGGTTAAAACTAAGCTAGACCTAGCTGAGCAGCGCGATCTGCCACTAGTGGGGTCCATAGGTGAGAATGCACATGCGTGACATTTCAAACAGAATCACGCTTATTGTGTTTTTTCTTGAGGCTTGCACGCCTACGTTTCACTTTTTCCAAATCAGAGCAACAACAGACTAGAAACGATTCTGCCCAGTTCTGTGATTCACACACGTACCAGATCGGCGATAAGCGCACTATATTGGAGATAAAGACGCTCCTGCAGATGTCCTCCAATCATATTGAGAGCGAGTTTTCAGGCTCTGGACGAGTTCCTCCTTGGTCCGCATGTCACGAACAGACAGCCCAGAAATAGAATAAAAAGGTCTATTGCGCATCTCTTTTGAGTTTGCAGACTCACGCTGCATTTTGTTCCGAGATCCTTCTTACTTGTTTGGTTAAATGAGGATGATATGCGTGACCAATGAGCGCTCAACCAAATAATTTGGACCAGCTCCCTTTCTGGTTCGACATATATACATGACACTACATCAGAGAAAGGCGCCTTACAACAGGTCCTCCAATCACATTAGGAGCGAACCGGAAACACGGTTAGTTTCCGGTTCTCTGAACTGTTTCCTTTCTGGTCCGCAAGCTCTTAACAGATAGTGCGGAAATAGGATATAAAAGGCAGCCTTCCTGTTCCGTTCGGTACCTCCCCCTCAGCTTAGGACGAAGCTTGGGGTACCAACGGACAAGTACGGCTGCAAGGAACATGATTGGTGTCTTCAGAGATCTCTCAATGGCGCATTACTTTTGGCCACACGCCTTTCTCTATTGGGCTATGGAAGAGTGGCTTTTTATACATTAGGAGCCTTCTAGAACAGGGGTTTTCTGATTACCGGTTATACTGGGACTTTGACTTGTTGCAAAAAAAATGTTTTCCTTCTATGCGGCAAGAGCATTGTCTATATGTAATGGAGCCAGGGCTTAATACTACCTCTTGCCCTTTTTACATAGAGGCATTAATTAAATTTTACACAACACAATTTTGGTGTCCGAGGACACACAGGGATACAACTTGATAGTCGTCATTTGACATACGATGGTCTGTTATAGACTGCCCTCCCTTATTTTGCTAAATAATAGTACCAAGGTTGATTGAAAATGTGATAAGAATGGAGGGATAATACTCGGTCCTATGCCATCTTTTTCATATTTATAGAGCGGGCCTCATTGCATGAGCAGTATATCAATTGGGGGGTTTTACCCAAGTATAGTCACTGGGACCTGGGTGGACTAAGTATTAAGAGGAAGGGGTCCCAGTAAGAAAGGACAGGACTTTTAGAACAGTGAAAATATATAATCACACAAACAATCAATCAGTCTGCATTGTTTTAATCACAATGGGAGTAGACAATGAATATACAAGAATTGGTTACATCAAGTACATTAATTACAGGTAGTGCCCCAGACGAAAGGGAGGTGGGGGTGAGGGTTGTGATTGTGTGAGGACGTAGTGCAGGAAAGCAGGAATGATTTGAAAGTGACAAACAGTCAACCAATAGAAATCAGTAAATTGATAAGGTTACAAATCATGTACAAAACAAAGGACTTATTAGTCATTTTTCAAGTAAGGCATACTTCACATTGTTCAATTTATGAAACATTGGGGAGTGAAGTTGACATAAAAAAAACAGTTGTTGTCGACGTTTCGACCCTTAAGAAATACGCAGGATTTAGTTGTATCCTTGCAGTAGGGTCTTCATCAGGACAGCAGGGCGGGGCAGAAGACCGTTCTTATATGCGTGAAATATTCACCACTTGGAGTATTGGGGTCAGAGAGACCGGCGATTGAGTTGAATCGGTTAGTAGCGTACAACGACGCATACAGCTTACGGTAGAACCATCATGAGAGAGTAGTCATAGGCATTCTGGCAAACCGGCAATAAAGAAGAATCAATGGATTGTGTTCAAAAACGCAGTGACCGGACAGAATTCTCAGCGTCACGGTTTTGAAGGGAGACGGAATCTCACGCTATCCAAAACGGAATGAATCTCGCTGTGGATGACGCTCGGGTTCGCAATGATGACATTGAGCAAGCATGAGCAAGCGCCAGGAGAGGTGAGGTCTGATCCCAAGATCTTTCTGGGTGAGTTCAGTTGATATACCATATGGATACCAAACCAGCCTGCTGATAATATACATTTTCTACAGTATAGTTTGTGTGGCTACTTACATGTTTCTACAGTGGTGTTTCGACATATTGTCTGTATGTGTGTATATATATACAAGTTTATCTTCTAGGAAAAGAATCCAATTACAGAGACATCACTCCTACACATTGGAACTCGACATATGGTAGGACGGATCTTTGTTATATATGTTTTTCTCACTTTTTGCAGCAGTGTTCTAGATTTGGTCCTGAAGAAAGCCACTGGTCTACCTACCGACCCTGGATGGCTGAAACATGTCGACCTCCTTAACCATCAGAAGATAGTTACCATTTTTTCATACTATCTAACACTATTTTTAACCTTGACATTATGATGACCCCATAATAAATTTGTTCTTTGGCATCATAATAGTTAATTTTATCCTCACATTTATGTTTTGCTTTCACATTATAAACACTGCAAACTTTCTTTCAGCACCACTGAATTCCTGTTTATGGCCTTTCACATCACTGGTGGATCTATATTAGGATATCTCACGATAATAACAAGTGGGATACCTAAAACAGATACCAGTTTTTCTACAAAATCCCAGATGATGATGCTCTGCCATTGGGTGGGCTGATGGGTTTCTTTTCCAATCTTTGAGCAACAACACACACAAGACACAGGTTGTGCCACTGCGGATCCTCTTGTTAGCGTCATGCTACTAGACCATTAGTATCCATTCTTGTTATCAGAGTAGTCGAACTAAAAACAAACAGGTGCTTGGCCTAAAATGATATGGTGCTGTGTGAAGAAAATGTGCACAAGCCCCTGTTGAGCTCCCAAGGCACTGCATCTAATATGGAGGAGTTGTTGCCCCACCTGAGGTGACTCTCCTCCACCCTCTAGACCATACCATTGTTACTACTTTATAATTATCACAGGCAGTCAGGCACTTGTTTGCTGTTCTGGAAGCGAGTGTCTGAGTTTCACGGCGGTCAGACTGGCAGCAGCAGGATCGGGTGATTTTTTTTAGCTGCTGCCCAGTGCGCACAGCGGATTGGCCGGCCGTCTTGCTATGGCCAGCTAGACATGCGCACTTCAAACTGCACAAAGCACAGCTGGTGTTTACCTGCCGGGTATTGCAGGCACAGGGAAAGGAGCGCTAAGTTAGCCTGCTCAAACTAATCCTGGGGCTTCTCCCATCTCATGGTTAGGTTCACATTGGCACAAAGTCAACGTGAACCACTTTCCCTTTCTTTCCTACCCTGAGCCCGTGCACTATACACCACCTGGGCCTTCAAGGAGAGCAGAGGAGCTAGGTTGAGGGGAAGAAGAAGGAATAAAACTAGGATCTGAAATGGTGACTGCAGGCAGTGAGCGAGGCTGGAGCAGTTGAGTAGCCTGAAATCGCTGCACTCACAATGCTGCCAGGCTGACTCTGGCCTCTGTATTGTTGGCGTCCTTGGTCTCCCAGACTAAGCAGGAACTTCAAGACAAGTAAGCGCTAATAAAGAAATATCTGTGTGCTTGCTTTTCTTCTGCTTTGAACTGACCCGAGGTGGGGGGGGTGTTGCACTGGGGCGCTGTTGATGTCAATGCTCCAAGGTGCATGATCACTGTGGCTTGTCGCATTAAGCAGTTGACTTGCCCCCCTGGCACGTCCTCACTGAACAGCAGCTAACAAATAAATATGTTTTCCTTTTAATGAACTTCAATGTTTGCCTTGCCACTCCCAGCGATGCGAACGCTCTCCATATCTGCCAAGATTTCAGATTGCTTATGTGTGACATTTTCACAATTTCAGCGTAATTATGAGTGACATTCAAGTACTCTGAGTGACACTTCCTCGCAAGCAAAAATCAAGCAATGAAGACACTAGAAACATATAAATATCAGAAATGATACTCATTGAGCAATAGGAACTCTAAGAACTTGCACAACCTACTTACATCCTACATGATTTTACACCTCTTTTGACCACTGCAGCTAAGGTGACTCAGAAGGTCTAAGCACACGATGAAGGATAAGTCTGGAGCTCAGTGGATAATTAGGCGGGCAAACAGCTTAGTTCCTACCATAACCAGCTACCCTTGGATCGCTGGCAAGATAACACATTATTTGTGACTAAGTTTAAATACAATTATGCCAATGTTTCTCCAACAACAAGGTGTTGTCTCTGTTTGTGCTCTTGTGTTCTTTTATATGGGTATGCATATACATCTGACTGGGACTACAAGGCTATGGGATAACAGCTCTATGATGGCAGAGCAGGAGTCTCCACTGGCAGATGTCTGCATTTGGAGTGTTGACAGAGGAGAGAGAATCTATTACATTATTTACAGATTCTTGCTGTTCCCTCTTAAGTCATGTATAAACATAATAAAATCTCAAACAACATAAGTCACTGGAACAGCTCAGCTTCTTTTACATTTGCAAAGCAAACATCCCAGCTACAGGGTTCTCTAGCACTCTGGCTCCTACCAGAGAAAACATCTATATATTGTTTCCTCGCCCCTTACCTACTCTTATATTTCATGAAACCCCATAAAATATCCCCACATCTGGCCGTCCCCATAATTGACAGTGAAAGCACTTCCTAATAGTCCTCGCCCCCCGGACTGCCGTTCCTGACACACAAACCAGTGTGAGTCACTGGACTCCATTTGATTTTGACATTTTCCATCAGATGTTTGCTTCAAAGGTCTTATGCTGATATATCAAGGTTTAGTAGTTTTAAGACAAAACCTCCAATCACAGCCCAGTGCTGCCTATTTAGATAGGCATTGAAATTATCTCTGACCCCTTCCCAAGAGGCCACCAGAGGATGTTCTGAAATGTACCCGTGAAAAAGACGTGCAGAGTAGAAGGAGGGGTACGGGACGAAAAGAGAAATGGAGGGATAGAATGAACAAAAAAAAGAAGAAAAGCAGGAAAAAGGAAAGGGAAAAAAGCCAGAAAGAGCACGAAATAGAGGAATAAAGAACGGTTGAATGAATTAAGTTCTGGCTGAGGAGCACGAGAGTCAGAGATACAACAGGCAGAAAGGGGAAAGCCAGGCAGAGAGAAGAAGTTGTTGATGATGTCATCAGTGATGTCATTTGGGATGTCATCAGTGATGTCATGAGTGATGTCACTGACCATGTCATGAGTGATGTAGTATGTGACGTCATCAGCAGTGCATTGCGGGCACGCGAGTTATAGTTAGCTGAACTAACTATAACAGGGGAATTTCAATGGCTTTGTATGAGTGAAATGTCCATCTAACTATAACATGTGTGAAACCTATGTTTTTTTCAGTGAATTTCTAAGGTTTTTTTAAATGCTAATTCCTAACTATAAAGTGGCTGAAACCTATGGTTTTTTCAGTGAATTTCAAAGGTTTTGTAAATGATAATTTTTAAATGTATTCATTGTTACATTTTGTTATACTGATTTACTACATTGTTTTAAAGTATTTATTTTTAGATATTTTATTCTTTAAATTACATTACATATTTTAATATAAATTGAAAAAAATGTTTTTAAAAATATTGAAATTGTAATATTTTTATTTTATTTTATATTTTTTTAATTTATATATATTTTATATAGCAGGCAATGATATCCTATAGAAGGAAATTCAAGTTACTGGTGAGTACGGTTAAAATTACTTTTCAGGGACAATAGTGAGCTGAAAGATGTAGCACTGAGGTCTCTCCTGATAACAGGTGAGTAAATCGGAATTCGTAGTTCGACTGATTTTAAAGGAATTTTTTAAAGTTCCAAATCTCCACACTTAGAAGAATTTCCAAGCGAAACCAGTCAATGTTAGCCTATGGAAGGAAATTCAAGTTACTGTAAGTATGGTTAGAATTACTTTTCAGGATCAGTAGTGAGCTGAAAGATGCAGCACTGAGGTATCTCCTGATAACAGGTGAGTAAATCGGAATTTGTAGTTCGGCTGATTTTACAGGAATATATATATATACGTTTCAAAAATAGACACTTAGAAACTTTTCTGGAGAAAACCACACAACAGATTCCTATGGAAGGAAATACAAGTTACTGGTAAGTACGCTTAGATTTACTTTTCAGGGTCCGTACTGGGCTCAAAGATGCAGCGCTGATGTCTCTCGTGATAACAGGTGAGTAAATCGGAATTCGTAGTTCTGCTGATTTTAGAGGAATATTGTGCTCAATAGTGAAGGAAGGGGGCGGGGCCTGAGTTGACATGTGTGCAAACACGCCCTGTGGCGCGTTTTAGGTTGGGGAATTAATTCCTCTTCAATTCTGAGGTCCCCTGTGAGCCAACTAGCCCACCAGGTACCTCCAGTATGCGCCAGGGAGCTGCGTTGCAGAGAGGTGTTCAGAGGGCACACCCCCTTTTACAACACTCTGCAACGCAGCTCCGTGGCGCTTACTGGAGGTACCTGTTGGACTAGTTGGCCCCTCGGAGACCTCTGGATTGAAGAGGAATTAATTCCCCACTTAAAATGCGCCACAGGGCATGTTTGCACACAGATCAGCTCAAGCCCCGCCCCCTACCTTCACCACTGTGCAAACGCACCCGTAGCATGTTCTAAGTTGGGGGATTAAGTCCCCTTGCACACTGGGGGTCCCTGGGGGCCAACTAGCCCACCAGGAACCTCCAGTATGCGCCAGGGGGCTGCGTTGCAGAGAGGTGTAAAAAGGGGCATGGCCTCATTACACCTCTCTGCAACGCAGCCCCCTGGTGCATTTGCAGAGGGGGAACCAATTCCCTTTGCATTATGGGGGGTCCCTGGAGGCCAAATAGCCCACCAGGAACCTTCAGTATGCACCAGGGGGCTGCGTTGCAGAGGTGTAATGAGGCCACGCCCCTTTTTACACCTCTCTGCAACGCAGCCTCCTGGCACGTTTGCAGAGGTGGAACTAATTCCCCTTCCATACTGGGGGTCCCTAGGGACCAACTAGCCCACCAGGAACCTCCAGTATGCACCAGGGGACTGCGTTGCAGAGAGGTGTAAAAAGGGGCATGACCTCACCACACCTCTCTGCAACGCAGCCCCCCTGGCGCGTTTGCAGAGGGGGAACTAATTCCCCTTGCATACTTGGGGTCCCTCAGGACCAACTAGCACACCAGGAACTGCCAGTTTGCGCCAGGGGGCTGCATTGCAGAGAGGTGTAATGAGACCACGCCCCTTTTTACACCTCTCTGCAACGCAGCCCCCTGGCGCGTTTGCAGAGGGGGAACTAATTCCCCTTGAATACTGGGGGTCCCTGGGGACCAACTAGCCCACCAGGAACCTCCAGTATGCGCCAGGGGGCTGCATTGCAGAGAGGTGTAAAAAGGGGCGTTGCCTATTTACACATCTCTGCAAGGCAGCCCCCTGGCACATACTGGAGGTTCCTGGTGGGCTACTTGGCCCCCAGAGACACCCAGTATTCAAGGGGAATTATTTCCCCCTCTGCAAATGTGCCAGGGGGCGCGTTTGCAGAGTGGTGCCTTAATTGTTTGGGGGGATCGGCAGGGTACGCCTACCCTATGTGTATCCCCAGATATTTTAAACAAAATTTTTTTTGGGGGGGGGCCTTGGGGGTCCTTTTGGGACCCCCTAAGCAGGTCTAGGGGGTCAGAGTGTTTCTACCCTGCCCCTTTTTGCATTTTTCGCGTTTCTTTTTCTGTTTTCTTGTGCCTTGGTTCTACCGAGGCACAAGATGGCTGCCAACACTTCCTTGTTTGGAGTGTTGACAGTGTTGGTCCAGGGAAGTGACTTTTTGTGCTTTGATGGAAACCCGTTCAGTAGTTGCAGAGTTATGAAAATAAATTTTCAATTGTTTAGATAGGAATGCGAGTGACCCGCAACACCTATTGATCTTGTGCTGAGATTTAATTGGCTGTCAACACTTCAAACTAGGAAGTGTTGCCAGCCATCTTGGGACTTGGCTTGGGCCGAGTCCCAGAAAAACATAAACAAAAAGGAAAAGGGGTAGGGTACTAATACCCTGACCACCTAGGCCTCTCTGGGGGGTCCCATCGGGACAACACAGAGATAATTTTTGTTTAATTTTCAGCAGTAGTCATGCTAGGTTCTTGGCACCCGCCAAAAAACATAAGCACAGACTCCAGCACTTCTCTAATCTTTAGCCCAGGGGGGTCCCACAGAGACCCCACAGACCACAAAAAGGATATTTTTAAAATGTTTTGGCAGTAGTCATGCTAGGTTAGTGGAACCCACCAAAACAAATAAGCACGGACTCCAGAGCTTCTCTATTCTTTAGCCTAGGGGGGGGGCGGGGCAGGTCCCAGGGGCATGCACCAACATTTATTAATAAAAAGGAGGGTGTGTCCTGGCCCCCTCATAGGGGTCTTTTTAGCCCAATCAGTTCCACGGGTTCGATAACATCGCTCAGTTCAATGAAGCGTCTGGCTTCAGTGCTCAGAGTCTAGCGTCTTTCCATTGCTTTACATTCAGAGGCTTAAGCCTAAGATATGGAGATGCCAGTGCTGCTGGCTGCTACCTGCTGCTGTGGGCTGGTGCTGCTCTGCCTCCAGGGGTTGGTCAAGTACCCCTGCCTGACCCATGGGTTCATGGACCCTTCTAAGAGGCTGTTCTTCTGGCTGGTGTGAGTGATTTGGGGCAGAGGGCTGGAGAGTGAGGGGGAGGGGTACAATGGAGGTGGGCACTGCTCAAGAAGGTGGCGTGCTGGAGTCCAACATGGCGACTCCGCACTCTGCCTCCCGTCTGCTTCTGCTGTGCCACAATGGTTTTTCAAATGGTGTTGGGAGAGGGTTCCCAGTGCCGTGGACAGCCAGAGAAACTGCAGGGAAACGAGCGCCATGGAGAGAAACCACACAAGTATAACGGATGGAGATCCTGCTCTCCTGGAGAGAAGGTGGGAAGTCCAATCCCTACAGAGTCCGCCCCAGAGCATCTTACTGCAAGAACAATGTACTTCTCCTGTATGAGTACAGTGCTTGAGCTGCTTTGTCCAGCTGTGATGATGCATGCTCTACTGGATGCCCCCACCCCATGCCTGTAGGGCATACTTGTTTGAGTGCCTGATGTGTTTTCAACGAGCCTTATGCTCTGGTGCCCAATTCCTGTGCCTGTACATGGACCTCTCTCTGTCTGATGTGATATTTGCTGTCCTTTTTGATTATATGGTGTGCCACGTGCCCTCCTGCCTCCAATTCTGTAGCTATACCCACATGAGACTCAACATACCTACTTTTTTGGGCGCTCATTATGCCTTCTGTGCTGACTGTAATGTCTTCTGGGTGATTTTGATGCACACTGAGCTTGCTGTCCCACAATCTGTGTAAGGACCCCACTGTGCCTGGTGTGCTCACATGCCTCGTGAATGTTGTACGCATTCCCCGCACCTAGAGTAGTAATGCCTCCAGTAAGCATGCTTTAATCACCCTCCCACTCACTGCTAGTGAGGTGACTGCCTCCACATGGTTTCTGTGCCGGGTACCCTCCCTGTGCCTGCTGTGGTGGGTACTCAATTCAAAGCCTTTTAATGCTGAGAGCCTTCTTGCTGCACAGGAGCTCATCCTGTGCATCCTGTACTGCCCCCACCTCCCCTTTGGTGCTGTACAGAGATCATGCTACACAGGTTGATTGTCTCTTCCAAGTGACTAAACTCAAAGTGGTGAGGTCCTCCTACTGGGGAGAGGATGTGGCATACGGGCCAGAGCTGCAGACTTTGGAGATGGGGGACCAGGTTCGAGTCTCGGTTTTGGCTCAACATCCTGGGATTCTAGGCAAATAGCTTAATCTCCCATGCCTCCCCCCCAAACAATTAGTGTGTCCTTGTGTAAAGTAACTGGTGCTCATTTAAAACACATCAGGGCCACGCTGCGGCACTTTCAGATCACAGGAATGCGGCATATCTACAAAGATATGTTGCATTCCTGTGCTCTCCCCTGCGCTGGTGCAGAAACAGGTGCCACGAGCCGGCATGGTGCAAAGATGCCTGCTCCTTGGGGAGATTTATTTTGTGAAGAAAGGGGCCCCGTACCGCACAAAAGCAATCACTGCAGGCATTTTCCTCTTCAAATGCATTGAAAGAGGAAAAAACTAGGAGAAATGAAAACATTTCTCCTCGTTTCGCTTGGCTTCGCCACGCCTATGGTGGTGCAGCAAACTGATGCATGTCCAGGTTTACGATTTCTCTTACATCTGGAAATGCATCAGTGGACATGGGTGTTGCGTGGGAACACCCACAGCAACACCCATATCCCGCCCCTAACACGCAAAGTGCTGCATGAACAGGGGCGATATTTACAAGCACAAGTTAAGTCACGCAGGGTGACTTTACCTTTGCTTGTAAATATCCCTTAGCAGGCTGTGCCACCGGTGCGTCATGCTACGTGATGCACCGGCGGCGCATGGGGCTTGTAAATCTGCCCCATCGCCTACGGGGCAAGTGTGGGCTATATAAAAAAAAACTGCGCAGAAAAACCTTAATGTAAGAGGGGCCTCGAGTCCTTAGGGTGCATATAGGAGAGGTTTAAATCCTATAGTACTAACTTGAGCACAGGAGACACGTGTTGTGTGTCTGCATAGTGTGTTTAGGTGCTTACCTCTTCTCCCCATAGAGCTCGCTGCTGTTGGGGAGGCGTCATTGCTAGCTTTTTTAATGCCACTTGTATCTCCATGTTGAATATTTTTCATTATTGCCTGTTTGCATTTTAAAAATGGCCCTGGCAGTGATCCCATACTGTGAAGATGCGTCTGGGGATCCTCCCCCCGACGTGTAGGGGTGCTGTCATTTGTACAGTTCCAATTCAACAAGCTGGTTTTGTGGTGTTAACGTTCCCCTGCCCTCTACAGTTCGAGAATCAACCCCATATGCCAAGGAGGGGGTGGATGGGATCCTTTATCGGGGGTTGATAGCGCCCATCCTCGGCCTCTCACCTCGTTGGAACCCTGACATTTTGTGTTTATTTTATTTTTATTTATTTTATGCGTTTTTATATAGCGCTGACTTTACCCGAAGGTGTCAGAGCACTTCACAATAGGAACAGTAATGATTCATGAGGAGAAAATTACAAGTGAACAAATTACAAAAGCAAACGTTAAGTTACATGAGGCAAAAATGACAATTGTGAGCAAACAAAATACAAGAGGTAGCAAGCATATACTACAGGAGGAAAAAGTGATAGGTCTGCAAGTTACAAAAGCGTGCAAAGTACAAGTATAGGTATAATACTGCAATAAATGGCAGACACTCAAACACAAGAACAAACGTTACGTAGGCAATAGTGGCACTTGTGCAAGTATCTAAAGCAAACAAAATGTAAGAGGTAGCAAACAGTGTTACAAGAGAAAAGTGATGTGTGTGCATGTTACAAAAGAGTACCAACCAAACACAGGTAGAAGGATATTACTGCAATAAATGGCAGACACTCAAACCACAAGAACACACTGGGAAGGCACTTCCATAGTCATGTAGAGTAGAGTTTTCTATAATGGAAGGTCTTCCTTCACATAATAGAGAGGGTGTGAGTTCAATTTGGAAGTGTCTTTGAAGGAGGAGAACTTTGAGGTCAGTTTTGAAGGCCTGGGGGGAGATGGTGGTCCGGTGCTGAGGCAGAAGTGAGTTCCAGATTCTCACTGCGTGGCCTGAAAAGCATTGGGCCATCGATTTTTCCTTCTTGAAAGTGGAAGGTTCAAGCCGTAAATTTTCCGCATTACGTGATGGTCTAGAGCCTCCAGAGAGTTTCAGTTTATTCGCCAGGTAGCGAGGAGAGGAGGAGTTCAAGGCTTTGTGGGTGATACAGGCAGTCTTGTAGATAGATCTTGCCTCGATGGGAAGCCAGTGGAGGGTGGATAACATGGGTGTGATATGGTCGCTTCTTTTGGCTCCATAAATGAAACTAGCTGCTGAATGGAGAACAGATTTAAGGGGGGACAGGTGGGATTTGGGGAGGCCAGTACGAAGAGAATTGCAGTAGTACAGTCTGGAGAGGACCAGCGATTGTACCAGGGTTTTAAGGTCTTGCTCCGGAAAGAAGTGACGAATTCCCCAAAGAAGGCGCAGTTGGTATCGAGCAGACTTTCAAATGGAATTGATGTGGGAGATTAGATTGAGTTTTTTGTCGAGTTTGACACCCAGGGGTGTGGGGACAGTGTACGCATTGCTTAGTTGGGGTGCCTTATTGTGCGCAGTTTGGGCCTCTCTTGTGGGTGAACCCCTTCCCTTCCCACGTGCCCTGGTCTGAACTCAGCCATGATCCGGCCACAGCCTGCTGTGGCCCTTGTTCGATGGTTTGCAGCCCAGGGTCCGTCATGTGAAACATCTGTCAAATTGTTATCTTGGGTCTCTAATCTCTAACTCTGCAGCCCCTGCAAGCCCCACAAGGGTCATGAACCCACAACACTTCTACAGAGAAACCTGTAACCAATTACTCTGTCTTCGTAGAGCGGATAAGGGGGGTGCAGATATCTGGGCACATAAATCATCGATTGCGAGATATTGTGATCTGCCTGAAGAAAGTAAACCTCAGCCACGCGCCTCCATTGTCTGTCAGTGCGAGATGTCTTTGTGTTTCGTATCACTCATAACATGCGAGCTCACATCTCAGCATTTTTCGACCCACGTGAAATTGTAACATACAGGACCAACCATTTCTGTAATATAATATATAGAAATATGTAATATATAGAAAGCTATCGCCAGTCTGCCTCCGCGTTGTCGGTATGTTTACTCCTTTACAGAGTACACCGGACTCCAGGGCCCCTTTTTCGAAGATTAACACAATGGAGGGACCACCAAGAGCGCAGCTCTCCCTGTACCTTCAGGTGGCCTCCTTTTCATTATGCTGTTTTTGACGCCTGGTTCAACAAGCATTTGAAATGCAATCGAGCTCGCATTTGGGACTTTCTAAGTATTTAGCGATGCAAGCATATTATCGCACATTAGTGCAATGTAGATCTCCGTGGCTATAAATGTATCACTGTGTAAGCGCTCTGACAAATAATGAGATGCCGCCCCATCTAAAATTCTACACCATGCGGTAGCTTAGTGGCTAATATGAAGTACAATTGTACACCCATTGGGAGAGTACATAAAGTGCAGAGGAGCTATTGCCTAAGCTAAGCATAGATGTTCAGCTTAGGTGCTTTTAAGCCAGACCCTTAATTACACCGGCCATGCCCCTTTGCGAGCCCTCTCAGTTTTTCCATCCCACCTAAACACCTGTATGTGTGTGTGTGTGTGTGTGTGTGTGCACACACGTTTACTAGATTATCAATGTAAATGCGTGGCTCTGGCGCAATGGCCACCCTGAGCCCCCTGTCCTCTTCCCTACTCTGACTCCTCTGAGCATGCAGCCTGCCTGCACCTGCACTGCTTGAGAGAGGCAGACACATTATTTCCAACATTAGACGCGCCTTTAAAACTCTGGAAACATGAGCACATCTTCCAACTGGGCTTTGGTTTGTAGGATGACTTGACCTTTGTTCTAAAAACCGAGACTTACTTAAAATGGAAAAAAAGCTTCAGGACACTTCTCTGAAATCCGGGACTGTCCCGCGAAATCAGGGACGTCCATACCACCACCTCTTCAAGCGTGTTCTTTCTTCCCACTCACACCGAAGCCCTTCGGAACAGCAAATTCAATAGAAACCCTGTGGGTCAGCCGCATCACCCCGCCCCTTGTCCATCTCCTCAACAGGATCCCGGGCCTGCGAAACTGGTGGTCCAGCTGCCGAGAGAACTGGAATGTCCCAGAACAGACGGCACAGTCAGAGAAAAGATGCAGAGAGTTCATAGTTAGAGGAAGTAGGAATAGGGGTGCAAGTGAGGAAAGAATGGCAAGGGAGGGAGGAAGAGGAGAGGAGAGAAAGGAGCAGAAGAGTGATGAGGGGGCAGCGAAAGTGAAACGGAGTAAGGGAGAATTAGAGCTGGAATGGGGAGAGGGGGTGAGTCCGTGTAGGAGCATAGACAGAATGAGAAGGCAGGCTGAGAGCATCTATAAGAGGATATTATATCTATGTAATTTAGTAAAAAAACAAAAAGGTCTTGGCCAACGCCGGACTTATTAAACAAAGGCAAAATATTCTATAATCTGCAAACAATTTGGCAGTGCGCATATGCAGATATGTGAACAGTGTAAACATAGGCTACTTGTGGACAAGGTACGTACACAGATTATTCTGCACAATATGCATGCATTTTGATTATGCTATGGGAATTGTACACATATGGCTGATGCTGTAAAGCAAACGATTGCACAACTGGTTCAATTTCTGTCAGTTCAGTACCTAAACTAATTGTGAACGGGTGTCCAAAATGTATTAAAGAGGGCCGGAGCTATACCAGATTTTCCTGATATCCACTTTAAACCATCTATATCGGACCTTGTGGAGTAGCACTGTACATTGAGCTATATTCCTTTGCTGGGCTGGCGTACAAGTTACATGCTGAGCATGTGGCTCTGGGGCTAGTTCTGCAGAGTGCATGCCAGTGGTGGCTGGTGACATTTGGAAGTGGTGAGGTTTGAAAGTTGGGGACAAGTGTTGTTAGAATTGGGGGTCTCTGGTTGGCGCAGTGTAGCACTGGCGACAAGCAGGGCCCCTTCTCCTCTAAGTCAGGGCCAAGGATTACTCACAGAAATAACCCTGCTCACCCTCTAGGTACCCTCTAGGGTGTGGCACAGGCAGTCTAGGCTAAACTCTGGAGTACTTAAGGTTAACATTTGCAGTATCACCCAAAGCAATCACCACCCCACCACACAATGACACCAAACTGTATTTCTGTAAAAAAATATATCTTCTTTATATAGATTCAAAGCTGGCTTGTAAATACAGTCTTGTGCAGTTTTAAAAATGGTTCCAGTTACTCTTAATCAGGTTGCCACAGTTCTTGTTTAGCTTTTCAAAATAGTTCTTATACTTCAAAAGGTAAGCCACAGTTCTTTATGGCAATATTTAGGGCCTTCTGCCCACTTCCCTGAAGGTTTGGTGCTCCTTACTCCCTCTATGCGCTTCCTAGCGCTCTAGTACGCTTTGTGCTGCTTCGTGGTAGATGCCCTGCTAAACTTCACGCATCTCGCGTGAGATGGGGTACGACGCGAACACTGAGCCCAGCAGTACGAGGCGTACCAGCCTCAGGAGAGCCTCGGTACTGCGCGCACAGGCTCAGGGTGAAGCGGGAGGCGTACCAGCCTCGGGGGAACACAGTACTTGGCGAACAGTTTCCAAAGCTCACTAGGAGGCATACCAGCCTCGAGGACACAGCAAAACGTTGCGCACCAGTTCAAAAGCGCACAATACCTTGGCTCTTGGTGTTAGTGTGGGCAATCCGGGGGTCAATGCCGTGCGTCGCGGTGATCTCCTTCTTGTGGTGTGAGCTCCGGCTCGGGAGCTCGGCGGTCACGGTAGTCGACGGGGACGGTGCGTTGCTCTTCCCTCGGGATACACGCACTGGTCCTGGAAAGAGGGGGCACACACTGTGTGCGGGGCGAAGCTGCAGGGCACGTCAAAGAGATCGGGACGGGCCTCACAGCACTACACGCCGCAGCCGCTCACGGACAGCGGCAGGCGCTTTCACTGGCACAGCTCACAAAGGGATAAGCAGGCGCAGGGCGAGGTCTCTCCTCACGGTGCGAGCTACGGCTCGTTTGGGCGACAGTCACGGTGCTTGGGCCAGCGAGGCTGGTCTTTGCGATGCAAGCTGGGGCCTTAACAGGCGGAGGTCGCGGTGCTTGGAGTGACAGTGATGCCCCGGGCTTCTCAGAGGGCGCGGCGAATGTCGACGACGCGCTCCGCTTTTCCCAAGTAGACCTGCAGGGAAAGGTAGCACTCACAGCAGTTCCTCTTTCAGGGGGGTAGCGCCCAATGTTCCTGGGGCGCAGTTCAGGGGGCAAGTTCCACAGCAAGCCCTTGGAGATCTTTGTAGAAGTTTGGCACAAGTTGAAAGGAAGCAAATGTTGTATCTTAACCCTGTTCTCCCCTGTGCCCTGGTTATCTCTCTGATGCGAGAGCACCCATTGTCACCTCTCCCCTTCCCATTGGTTCCCCAACGTTCCACCTCTCCCTCCATCCCTAGGAACTGCTGACTGTCGCATTATCTTAATCTTCCTGACCACGCAGTGACCTGGTGTGGGGCTGTATTCGGAATAAACTTATTCGCTGATTTACTTACTGCTTCCTGAGTTATACTTTCAACAAGTGGCGACGAGGTAAACCACAGCCCCTCACCACGGATTTGATTTACTTCATTCAAAGGAATTGAGCATTTAATACTGAAAACTGCCCTCCTACCTGAATTCCGTGTAATGCTCGACTCACACCCTGAACGTGGTGTGAGTGTCCTTGGAGCTTTTCTGCGGCGACACCTGAGTTCGAGGCGCCTGTCTGCTGCATTTTCCTGAGGGTCGGCTGGCTCCCGGCGTGAGTTGTTCGAGGCGCCTGTCTGCTGCATTTTTCTGAGGGTCGGCTGTCCCCCGGCGTGAGTTTCACGGCCTCCGTACGGAACCACCTTTGGATGATGACCCATCGGTGAGTATTGCCCTGGCATCGTGTGAAGAGGTGCCGAGTGTGTGACTTCGCGCTGCTGCTCCGAGGGTTGTGGCCGTGTCACGGCGAAGGTGAGAGCCTGAGCACGCTGTGCTGCGCCTGTGTTTGGTTTCCGGGGGAGGCGTCAGGTGATTTCCAGGGCGCATTGACATTCCTCTTCGTGTTTGTTTGGATTTGGAAAGAGGCGTCTTCTTCGCTGTTTTCGCGCCACATACTTCCCTCAGCCTCGTTCTCCTGCACATGCTCCTGCACGTTCCACGTCACTGGAACGCAGCGTCTGGCGCCATCTTGTGGAGAAATCTTCGGAATTTGAATAACTTCGTTTCTAAACCAGGCACATACAAAGTGACGTGCTCACCCTTGCAATTCAAATGAAATTGTATGTTTCTCACGCAAGCATGTGCTGAAAGGATAGTTACAACAAAACTACATTGCTAAAAACAAAATTCTGTACTTTCAACAAAATAATTCATTCAGTGATGACTAAGCTGATGCCCCCCGGCCTGTGAAATATCCTTGTTATAATTGTAGCTTATATTTGAGCAGTTAGACGATCACTCTTGGTTCAATGCATCTCAAGTTCACTACTTAACCCTTTGAAGGCAAGTGTTAATTTACACCAGGAACAACTGCTACTTGGAATTTCGCTTGAGCTTTAGAAACCAGAGACTTGTTTGTCTTCATCCTTAAGCTTATGAGCAATGTGTGCCCTTAGTTTATTGAATCTTGCACAACCCCAAGCTTTCCTACCTCTCAAAGGTGCTCCTAGTATGCCATGGAAGGAGTGGAGAGAGTATTTCACTAATTATATAGAAACTGTTGAAGATGAGGATTTCACTCCAGAAAAGAAAAAGAAAGTGTTGTTGTACTGCTTAGGTCCGGGGGTGTCAAGACTTATAATAACATTGAAAAGAAAGTAAGAGAAGGAAATGATGTTTATCAACATGCACTAGATGACTTGGATGCCCATTTTTCACCTATCGTTTGTGTTGCTGTTGACCGGTATAAATTTTCAAGAAGAAAACAGGGCAAAGATGAGAGCATTGATGATTATGTTGTGGCCTTGAACAACCTGGCTTTAACTTGTAGATTTGGTCAATTGCAAGAAGAATTTGTTCATGATCAAATCATCATGCATGCGAGTAACCCCAACATCCAAGACAAACTATGGGTTAATGGAGAGTCTTCCTTAAAAGAAGTTGTTGCTCTAGTTAAAAAAGCTGAACTTACAGGCAGATGTGCCAAAGCAGTTTTAGATGAGCCAATTGTCGTTAAAGCAATTCATTCTTCTAACGCAAACAAACTAAGACAAAAGGCCAGCAATAAAGAAGTTGCGCATGAGTATCATAAAAAAAATGAACCTTACAAATCTAGGCACAAAAGTGAGAAAAGTCACAGCAGTAAATACAAAAATCCACCTGAACTCAAATGCTATTGATGTGGTTCTCCTAACCATTTAGCAGATTCCACAAAGTGCCCTGCTAGACATCAGAAATGCTTGTCATGTGGTTTGACAGGTCACATCGCCAAGGCCTGCAATAGGGCATCCTTTAAGCAAAGCAGACATGTCAGACACATTCAGGATGAGAGTGACTCTTCAGAAGAAAATTCGGAGTACTTGGATTCAGATAGCATCAATTACGTGTTCTCCATTGAATATGATGTATTGGAGCTTACACCCACTAAAAAAAAGAAACCTATGTGCGATGTGAAATTGGGAGGGGTAACTGTAAACTTAATGGCTGATTCTGGCTCCCCTTTCACAATCATCAATGAGAATGTATGGAAACAATTGCTTACTGATAAAATTGGAACATTGCTTGAGAAGTCAAGCATCATTGCTAGAAGTTACACTGGCAACAACATCGAATTTCTAGGAACACATGAATTAGAATTCGAGTTCAAAAACAGGAAAGCTTGTTGTAAACTCTTCATTGCAAAAAAAGGACCTTCAGTACTTGGCTGGAGTGATCAAGCCGATCTGGGAATAATCCTCAACCCAAACAGCGCTGACCCTGTTTTGTCCGTTGATGAGTCATTAAGAATATAATTCATAAAGATTTTCCTGAAGTGTTCTCTGGAAAAGTAGGTCTTCTTAACAGTTTTGAACATAAAATTGAACTAAAAGACTCAGCCGTTCCATGTATTCACAAGGTAAGACACTTACCTGTGTCGGTAAGAAGTGATGTTCAAACAGAGTTGAATAGACTGGTCAAAGATGGAATAATTGAGGAAGTTGAATCCGCGGAGTGGGTTTCTCCCTTAGTTGTGGTCAAACGTCCCAATGGGAAAATTAGACTGTGCATTGACCTTAGGGATCTTAACAAAAACATTATTGTTGACCAGTATCCCCTACCACGTATTTGTGAAATGTTTAATGCCACTAATGATATGTGTATTTTCTCAATAATAGATTTGAAATCCGCGTATCACCAGATACCCCTACGCGTGGACAGCAAGAAATACACCACATTCATCACCCCATTTGGTTGTTACCGTTTCACTAGGGTACCGTTTGGGTTAGCCTCTGCCGCAGCGCTTTTCCAAAGGGTCATGACTTCCATCTTGGAAGGCGTTGCAGGCATCAGGTTCTTCCAGGACGATATTTTAGTCATGGGTAGCAATCAACTGGAACATGGGACACACTTAAAGCAAGTTTTCAACAAACTTAAAATGCATGGTCTTACTGTTGAACTAGATAAATGTAAAATTTCTCAGGACAAGTGGTTTATTTGGGGCACACTATCAGCCACGAGGGCATCAAACCAAAACAAGGCTTAGTAGATGCCATTCTTAATGCTCCCTGCCCATCCAGTAAAGAGGACATCAGAGCCTTTCTCGGATTAATGGAGTATTACTCCAAATTCATAAGGAATTTTTCAGAAAAAATGTACAGTCTAAGACAGTTACTGAAAAATAAAACAAAATTCGAATGGTCCCTAGAATGTCAGAACACCTTTGAAACGATCAAAAAATAAATAGGTGAAGCACCTTTCCTCAAGGGATTTGATCCCAAAGCCGAAATCTATGTCACAACTGACACAAGCAACAAAGGATTAGGTGCGGTGCTAGCACAGAAGGATAATTCAAACCAAGAATGGGTTGTGGCTTTCGCCACTCACCCCTGCCGAGGAGAAGTACTCGGTAATAGAACGTGAGATGCTTGCCTGTTCATGGGCGCTCAACCACTTCAGAGCATACATATGGGGATACAATATACATCTTCGCACGGACCACAAGCCATTGATCAAAATCTTATCTGCTTCTGGTTTGCAAAATGCCTCACCACGACTGAGTAAAATGTCAATAAAATTATTGGACTACAAATACATAGCAGAATATTGGCCAGGTATCAAGAACAAAGTCGCTGATTTTCTCAGCAGATTACCCCTGCCACATAATGAGAATTTGAATGCTCCTGAGGATGATGAAAGAGTGGCTCTACTCTTCAACACGAATTTTGAGGGAATCTTTACTGGAGAATGGGAGAATCACATGTCTCAGGATTCAACGCTAAAAGACGTATGTAAATATGTCAACACCTCTTGGCCAGAGAAACGCCATCTTCACAACAACATTAAGGTGTATTGGGAAATAAGGAATGAAATCAGCTTTGAAAATGGTGTGTTATACAGAGTCGGAAAGGCCATCGCCCCCATCACTCTCAGAGACAAAATCCTGAAACTTTGCCACATGGGTCACCTTGGCATCACTAAAACAAAGCAAAGAGTCAGAACCTATTATTGGTGGCCCGGTATTGACAAACAAATTGAATTAGGCCTGGACATTGCTGGACCAATTGAAGGACATGATGGTGGGATCAAGTACATCATAGTGTTCATTGACCACTTCTCCAAATGGCCGGAAATAGAAATCGTTTCTGAAATAGACAGTTCAACAATCATATCCTTCCTGGATAAATTGTTCCTCCTAAGTGAAGGTCTACCCAAATTTATCCTCACAGACAATGGTCCACAATTTTGCTCAATGATGTTCAAATCATTCCTTGAAAGGAACTGTATCACCCACCACACTACTTCATTGTACCATCCAGAAGGTAATGGTCTTACAGAACGCTTCAACCGTGTCCTGAAGGGACACATACAATTGTCAAGAAATGCCAACCTTAACTGGGCTTTCAGAATCTCTCCTTGTGCCAGCACCCGCAATGCACCTTTCATGCTCATGAGAAGCAGACAGCCCCTGAGCATTGACCTAGGATGGATGCCTGTTTCAAAGCAACTTTAATGTTCACCAGATGTCATCAGGAACAACATAATCAAGGCGCAAAAATACTACAAAGAATGGTATGACTCAAAACATAGTGCAAAAGAACACTCATTCAAAGTTAGAGATCTGGTGAAAGTTCGTTTAGAAAAAAAAGTAAGGAAAGGAGAAAGCAGATTCACCTCTCCTCTTCGCATCAATGAACTTTATAACAACGCCGCTAGACTCAGCGATGGGAAAGTGTGGCACATGAGTAGCTTGGCGAAATGCCATCTTGAAGGCAAAGCTCCAAGTCAAATGCAACCTAATGTGCATAGCAAAGATTTGTGGGTTGATTATGATATGTCTAGTTCTGAACATGGTTGCATGCCCAGCAATGAGACTTCACATGTTCTCCCACCTGTCTCTGACTTTGCTGATTGTCACTCATCAGACCGGTCTGTTGATGTCAGTCCTCACACTCCGATACCAATGCAGGGTTGTCATGGCGACTCACATTCTGACTCTGAAGTCATGTCTGACAGTCATAGCTTCAGCGGTAGGTCTGGCAGAACCAGTAATGATCCTCACTCTGACACCGATTGTGTTTCTGATCCTCACCGTGTCATGGGGAGGTTTGGTCGAACCATTTGTAAGCCAAAACGTTATGAAGACTTTGTATATGATTAATGTTCACTGTTCTTCCCGCATGAATGTATGTTTCACCGCCGAGGGTTTAATCCTTTAAAACTCTCAAGAGAGGAAGATGTGTTGTATCTTAACCCTGTTCTCCCCTGTGCCCTGGTGATCTCTCTGAAGCGAGAGCACCCATTGTCACCTCTCCCCTTCCCATTGGTTCCCCAACGTTCCACCTCTCACTCCATCCCTAGGACCTGCTGACTGTCACATTATCTTAATCTTCCTGACCACGCAGTGACCTGGTGTGGGGCTATATTCGGAATAAACTTATTCGCTGATTTACTTACTGCTTCCTGAGTTATACTTTCAACAGCAAAGTCTTTCTCTCCTGCTCTCCTTTTGCAGCAAGGCACCCACCACAGGCCAGTCTCTTGGGATCAGAGTCAGTACTTCTCCATGCAGCTTCCTGGGTCCTTCTCTTCAGGCAGAGCTTCTTCCTAGCGCAAACAGGATCTAATTTACAAGGAGCAGGGCTCCTACTTTTATACAGCATTTTCTTTGTTCTTGCAGGCCAGGGGGGCCTATGCATAACTTCTTTCAGTCTCTGAGCACTTGTTGGGTGTACTTTGGTTGGTGTACTTTGGTTGCTGCTTTCAGTGTGAGGGGCAGGCACATCAGACGCTCCACTGGAGGTGGAGCCAGCATTGTGTGGACAGGGGCAGCCAGGAGTACCTTGTTGACAGTGATTTGCCTCTCCTGGGCCAGGTGTCGGGCAGAGTCATCAGTCGCTCCCCAGGGGGTTGAGCTACCATTGTGGTGGCAGAGCACAGCCCTATCAGAGTCCAGGGGCACTCCCACCTCCCACCAAGGTGTAATCCTGGCATTCACCACCTGTCATCCCCAGCCCTGTCACTTACATATCCCAGACAGTCAGATACACATCCTAGCAGAGGCGGGCTGAAATGGTTAGGCGAGCAAATGCTAGCTTTCTAAAAGTAGCATTTGCAAACACAGGATATTAAATTAAACTTTACTAAAATAAGTATTTTATTATTTTGAGTTCAGGCATACTAAACTTGACTTTCTACCATGTTCCCTGAGCCTTCTGGGATTATAGGGTGTAATAATTCCAGCAGCTCATCTTGGCCTAGGAGAACATGTAGCCTTGCAGTAGTGAAAAACGAATTTGGCTGTAATTCACTATTAGGACGTGCCACACACACCAGGGCTTGTCCTACCTTACACTTACAATGCACCCTGCCCTAGTGCCTACCATAGGGGTGACTAACATGAAGTTAAGGGAAGGATTAGAGGCTGGCAAGTGTGTGCACTTGCCCAGCCAGCATGACAGTACCAGACTACATGCAGGTTCTGCAATGGCAGACCCTAGACACATTTTCAAAGGCTGCTTCTGTGGGTGGCGCAACCAGCGCTGCAGACCCACTAGCAGTATTGACATTTACAAGCCCTGGCACTCCTGGTACACTTTACTGGGGACTGACAGTAAATTCAATGAACCAAACAGGAACATCAATCATAGTTACACTTTACATAGGGAGAGCATATGCACTTTAGCACTGGTCAGCAGTGGCTAAGTGCCCAGAGTCCTAAACCAACAAAACAGGCCAGAGAAAATATAGCAGGAAAAAGGCAAAAAGTTTAGGGATGACCCAGCAGGAAGGGCCAAGTCCAACAAGTGTTAATCGCAAGTATGCGACCCCAACTGGCATGGTGACAAATGGTGCGTTTTAAAGCAAATTTGAGAAAGCAAAAAGGTTTATAAGGCATTTGTGAGACTTGTTTTTTGTGCTACCCTATTTTCACAATCTTTTTCATTTTAGTTATGTAACATGATTGAGGGCAACACATCCCCTCTGTAAATTGTTCCAGCACTAATGCAGCTTCCATAGCAGACCAGAATGATAGACCGATGCACTTCCATACTGGGACTCATGGTGCTGTCAGTACCTGCTGAACTTTCCATCAGCAACATGAGGCTCAGAATGGAAGCTGCACATCTGCTACACTCATGATCACAAGAGCAGTGAGCGCATAAAAGGAAAGGCAGGGTTTCCTTTTCCGAAGTTTACAGCCTGAACCCATTGTTTATGTCCTTCAACCTTGCAACCTGGATAGAACTGTGTTTTACCGAAAGCTGCCAAATGTAGGCAGTAGAATGCAAATCATTTGTCAGGTTATTGACACAGGACTGGATAAAAGTTAAATTAAATATAAATTCCAAGTGGAAACAATAGAATAGCTGCATACATTTCAAGGATAAGTGTAAAGTCAAGGACCAGAGTTCACAAGAAGAAATGAATTATGCAAGTATTAAATCACATGCAAAATTAGGGACATCTTTTGTGTTTAAATATCAAAACCTCACAGCCCCAGAAAATTGCAGTGTTGTTCAAATGTTTGAGATCAAAGAGCACCATGGTTAGCTCATTTAACGAATGATTCATGATATCTTTCAGAAAAACAATGAAGAGCCCAACATGGTACATTAGCGCATGTTCTTTTCATGCTTAATTGCACCACGTGATAAAACGTTAACTAAGCTGATCTAGTTGCTGCTGACCCTGTGTGAGCTCATCATACACAGGTCCTAAGCAGCCTGTGACATGATTAACACCTTTAGACAACCGTTTCAACTTTCTATTATGTATAAATGTAATCTAGCTGTGCATCTTCATGGATCCAATTGGGGTATTGTGCAGACTTGATGGGATGGACTTAATTGTCCTAAAACAAAAGACAGTCCCTGAGTGTAGGAATATACCCTCCGTCAAGGCGTCCCTTATGCTAATAAGACACAGCCTGACCTGAAGAATACCCTTATAATTCTAACATAGTCCTCAAATTCAACTGGACCACAAATAATACACAAACAAAAAAACAGTTCAGTTAGGTACTCAAGGTCTAAAAATTGGTTTTTATTGAAATTGTTTTGTATTATCATGTAATATTGAATGTTATGTACTGTAATGAGATGATTTTTAATAAATTACTGCTTTTAAGATATACAAATATAAGGATCATTTTTGAATTCCACAAGACTTATTTTTAGACCTTGAGTACCTAACTGAACTGTTTTTTTGTTTGTGTATTATTTGTGGTCCAGTTGAATTTGAGGACTATGTTAGAATTATAAGGGTATTCTTCAGGTCAGGCTGTGTCTTATTAGCATAAGGGACGCCTTGACGGAGGGTATATTCCTACACTCAGGGACTGTCTTTTGTTTTAGATCACCTCACCCTGTCCCATATCGGTACATAGGGTATCTCCCTTTTTTTCTTGATGGACTTAATTGTGTCATGATTTGTAAATGATGGAATTTTGTTAGAATACTTTTATTTAGAAACAAACTTCTTATGAATACAGGTGTCAATGTATTGATATTTTTGTACTTTTCATTTATTGACATTTTTTTAAAAGTTCTATTTGTCGTATTTCTTGAAGCTAAAATCAAGCTATATTTCTGTAAGAATGTATTTCTTGGAAATAAAGAATTTTATTGATTTATTGATTAGTTTATCGACTGATTGATTTATTGATTGATAATGTTTCTACAAAAATCCAAAGAAAGCTTATTTCATAAAAAGGCAGAAGCCTTTCATCTTAGTCCAGCAAATTAGAAGTGTGCATTAAGAAGATTTTTTTAAAACTGATAGTTTTCAAAAATGAACGTAGAAACTTCCATGCCTCCTCCCACCCTGACAACAAAGCCAATAGTGCACCAAGAGGCAAGTCAATTGTCACGTGGACCCCTCTGGATGGCCTACCTTGTAAATCAAATCCATAATTTATAGAATATATATTACCTGTGAAGAACATAGAAACCTTCTCAGGGGTCTCACTGATACTTGGTCCTTTTTCCAACAAAGAAGAAATTGGCACAGAAGCTGTAATATAAAAGTAACATCTTTAATAACTTCAAATGAGGGAGACTACGTCACACAGAAGCCTTAGCAACTGAATGAAGCAGTCTAAGGAGTACAGAAAACTGGGGCCTTATATGTGCTTAGGGTTACATAGTCAGTATAAGACCAAGGGGCAGTCCTGGCTCATGTAAGCATGTAAAATGCCTAATATGGGCATGCAAGATCTGCTTGCTCAACAAAGTGGAGGAGAGTTACTTCTCCATACAGCAGCAAAAATAGCCTGACACTTATACAAGAGAAGAAGGTGCATTCTACTAGCTAGGCCCTTCTGAGCATGTGCAAGGCTCTGCAGAGGGAAACAGCACATGGCGAGCACATGGCTACCTAAAATGGCTGCCAAAATACAAAATGGCTCTCAGCTCATGCTAACAAATCCCTCCAATCTTTAACAGACGGTCCTTTTAGCATGAGCTAAAGACATTCCTATGATCCAGTAGGAACACAGAAAATATTTGCACATTAATTTTCATAATTTTATCAATATCCTAATTCATTGCTAGGTGGGCATTTTCCATTCTAAACATTTCATTAAGCGGGTATATGTGAGGTATACGCACAAATACAAAGGGAACAAAGCATCAAGTCATATTTAACATTCCGATTGCAGGAGAGAGTAATGACCACTATTACAAAAAGAATTATCAGTTCTCCTAGTCCTAAGGAAATCCTAAAACAGTCTAGTAAAAACATTTTCAGGGCTCCTATGCATTTCAGTTTCAGAATAAGTAACAGGATATATCTAATAAAAACATTTTTTGTAAACTTTTCCATTGTTCCCTTTATGAGGGCTAGAACATCAATTATATTTGGGACCAGGAGGACCACACAGGGCCTTAGGAATTAGGACGAAGAGCTGCAAAGGGTTACTCCTCCTCAAAAACGGGACGACTAAAGGGGTACATTATTGACAAAAAGAAGAAGTCCTTGGGGAAATTGAAGCTGCTGTACAACCAACCAGAGGGGAGTCTTCTTCCTGTGTCCGCTTGAGCCTCAAAGGCAGGCTTTTGTTGTTTCCACGGTGGAGCTGCACAACTCACAACTCAAGAATCACAGCCCAGTTTCAAAGAAAAAGTATCTTCTTTCGGGATAGGGCAGTCACCCACCGGGCAAATGCTCTTAATGATCCTATCCAGTGTCTCAGGGAGTGCACCAGTTATCTTCACTTCAATCTAACAGACACCAGAGACACAGCACCTGTACCCTAAACTCAAGTCCTTCCCTAACTCCTGTATTGCTCTGCTGGCGCACTGCTCATTCGTTGGGGCAACACATTGCATCCAGTGTACCCAGGTATCTCTTGACCAACAAACAAAGGAGGAAACTTGCATTAACCTTGGGACCAGGATTCAGAGGCCTGATGCTAGGATCTCTGAAGCAACCCGTGTTTCAAAAGGGGTCACCTCAAGCAAAGCCTCCTCGCCATTCTGGTCGGTCTGTGACTCTCAGCTGGGCATCAAATACTTGATCCACAATTTCTCCTTTCTGATTTGTGACCCCGTCTTTCGCCCAAGACAGTGGCAGGGGTACACACTTCATCACAGGGCTTCCGCCTTCACTGAGGTCCTAGTTGCCAGCAATGCCTGTGCTGGTTACCTTCACTTTGGCATCAAGCTGGACTGGTGTTGACGCTGACTCCCCAGGCTGAATCTAATGTCTGGGCCCCTCTGGCAATGGTTTTAAAGCAGCAAATATCTATTGCTGGACAGAACAAAAGGTCTTTAGACAAGGCACAGAAACAGTCTATCAACAGAGAGGATAGTCTCAGAATACTTCCTAGTCTTGAGACGGCCCATATATTAGCAAGGCACCCAAGAACCACTTTCATCTATCTATGAGAGAGTAAAAAAAAACAACAGCCTAGACCTATTGGCAAGTATAAAAGGAACTCTTTGGTGAACTGACAAGAGTAATACATCACCCAATCCCAAACAGCCAAGTAAGTCTATATTCATTTACTAAACTCGGAGGAAAAGAGAAAAACAACACAGACATACCCTAAATCCTTACATTGGTGTATTTATGTGTACTAATCTGAAAACCCTCAAAAAAGGAAATGTTCTACACTTTTGCTCATAAACTTTACATTACTTGTACAGGAATGCAAACACTTCTAAAATGATTCTTCTTAAAAAAAGCACCTACATTGTACACTTAGGACCATGTTCTCATGTTATAGGAGCAACAGGAAAATCTAAAACTGCTAATTTAACAGGGGTTCTTATCTATAAAACAATATTTCCTTCAATAATTTTTTGCCAAGGATTACATGGGCATCTTTCCTGCGTTCTACTTTTCATGATCCAAACTATGCAACATAAGCTCTAATAAGGACTGTCAGTTTATTTACACAGACTAGCTAATAAAAAACTAGCAATGCCCTTGCAAAACTATGTAGCATGAGAATAACATAAAATAATGGTGTTATCATCTACGACTTGCAGAACAAAAACCACCCACATCTAGTTCCCCTTAAAGATCAAAATAAGGGAACAACAATCTAGACTATTTATCCTGTCATAATGTCATCAAACAGGATGGCCAGTAACATAACATATATGTTTGTATTCATTTTAATAATGCTAACAATGTTTAAAACAGTATTACTGATTAGCCAATTAAATGTCTCATTGCTATTTCACAGACAGCTTAGACAGGCTAAAAGAAAATAGAGAAAAAGAGAGACATACATTTTACCTAGCCTTAATTTGTAGAGGAGATAGCCTCCTTCCCCCATTTTGGCAGTAGGAAAACTGAAATAGGTTTCACTTCTGTCAACACTATCAACCCCTATTTGTAGCCACTGGGCATAAACAAAGTTATAGGAGGTACATAGCACTTTTGAGAGAGCTACGAAAACATGAATACCCAAACCCCAATCCTTTAGCAAATGTACAAGTGTAATATGAGGGCACATAAAGTCAAACTAAATGTTATTGCCTCAGCCCTAGTAGGCGCCAAACTAAAAGCATTAGTGCTGTATATATGGCCAAGCTCACATATACGATTGTATTGTGGTATATTCATATGAGTGCATATAAAAAGTGCTTTTGCCAACAATAAATAAGCACAACTCCTCCTTCTTTCCCTGCACTGCCATCTTGCCTTTCAAAAAGTTTCAGATGTCAAAATGTCAAAGCAGACCTTGCTCTGGGAGTCCTGCCAGGGTTCTAACTATAGAACTGACTTTTAACTCTTCCCAGCTGTCCTATTCTGTATGCAAGGGTGTTCCCATGCGGTTCCTTAATTCAAAGTCACCCTTAAGACAGAAAGCTGGAATGCAGCCCCATTCTCATGTTTGTCAGTGTAGAATAAAAGAATAACTTCTGCTGGTTTAATACGTTTTCAATTATAAGCAGTGTGCAGTATACTTGTCTAACAATATAGAGGTCAGCTGTTTGTTTTATACCTAAATGTATGCATTTACTGAAACCTAAGGCAGTTTAAAAGCTGCTCTGAAAGCAGAATTTGTTTTTAAATTAATGAATATTGCCCAATATCGACTTTGATATTTGGGGCACTTAAAAATAAATATCCTATATTTTTTTTGCATATTAGTCAACCTCATAATGTTCTCTGCATAGCCCAGGAATGGGAAATCAGAACCATTTAATATATACCCTTATAAAAATGAGTTTTTTACGATGGCGCATTATGCGGTACAACACAACTTAAATTACATTTTAATGCTAGGAGGTCACAGTATGATTATTAAGCTTTATAAATATTAAAAAACACATTTAAAAGCACTTATTTTTTAAATATTTGTTTCATAATTAATATATTTTTTTAAAAAACCATTCATTTTGATAATTCCACATAGAAAAAGCAAGCTTCATTCCTTGCCTATCATATTTAGATGCAGTCATTCATAAGCCTAAGCACAGAAGCCTAACTTGAAACATGAAAAGTTTTGCGCCACTTTTTTAAAAGGACAATCATTATTTAACATCAGAACCAAGAATGTGCTTATGTAAAAAGGGTTTAAGAAAGGAAATCCATACTTTAAATGTTTTCCTGTTATCTAAAATAATGAACCTGATTTTTGTAACTTTTTAAAACAGCAGTCTGAGATGCAGGGTTTTACACCATGTTTGCACTGAAAAAATACGTCAGAGTCAACATTCCTGTCTCTCCCTGGCCTACAATCAAAACGTCAGCTGTTTTCTCAGCGGCAGTAAAACACAGCTGTTGGAAAGCTTTTTAAGTGTTGAAATGTAAGCACGGTGACAGTCTATTTAAAACTGAGGCATTTCAAGTTCTAAAATGTGTGTTTAGTTCAGCAACATCCAATTTACTCAGATGATGTGTTTGCCTGTTTATATCTAATACAACGTATCTAAGGAAAATGTTGTAACATTTTATAATTATTTATTTATTGCAAAACACACAATTTCGTTTTTGAGGCCTATTTTATTCCTATTCAATGTGAATTCTAATGTTATCTTTTAAGCAGGGGCAGTTTGTACATGTGCATAGTTGCTTGCTCTATCAATTTAATAGTAACATGCAGTTATTTAGCATATCATATGGTTCATTTCTGGATTTTTATTATTTTTATTTAATATTAATTAAATGACATTTTGCATAACAGACTGATGACAGCAAAAAAAACACAAACAAACACATTGAACTCATTCCAGACATATACAGAAGTGGGATTATACACTCTGACACATAATACAGCGTGCTTAAGGCTAGCCACTTTCACACAAAAGAGCGCAATGGCCATTTACGCACAGAAGTATCACTGATGGGAAAACCTCAAACCACATAGACATTTAAACACATGATTAACCCACAGATCAACACTTAGGACAGAAACAAAGGACAGCCCACAGACTGTACTTAAACCAAACCATTTGTAAATACTAGTTGTAAGTCATATTTACAAGAAGAGCTTCTCAATAGTATTCCAAAAGACTGCAAAACAAAACAGCCCAACTGACTGTTTTATTTTCAAGAAGCCAAAATACACTCAATTCACTAGCTTTGGCTGGCAGAACACCAAAAAATCGCTCTGCATTTCTCCATTTATAAAAGTGCGCAGAAAAGGATCCATGTTTGTATTATTGTCATATTTGAATTCCCTGGGGATACAGAATCACCAAGGAAGAAATATGTTTTTATACCTAAACCTATTTAGGTATTCCCTCTAGGGAAGCCGGCTAATTCACTTCACATCTCACTATGGTACCACCAAAAAGCAACACATTCTTCGATCTGTGCTTGAAACAGGCATGCAAAAAATATTGCAACATATGCAAATATTATAACCAAAGTAGAACTTAAAGTACTCTTGTACTGTGTGCTGTTCAAATCAATTCAAAACAGAGAAAATTCTCCTCATTAACAGCAACAAATTGCAATTGATATATTACATGCATACAAATACAAATACAAATATTGGCCATTCATACAAATCAAAAGCCACAGTAAGTGTTACTAAACTACCTTACCAATCCCAGGCATCAAAACCAACAGCAAGTGTTGCATCAAAACAACACTTACCAATCACTTGGTGTCCAAATTCTAACTGCCAAGTTCTGAATGACCTAACGGTCGTTTTTAGAATACTCACGCCAAAAAGGTTCTCAGTCAGGAGTGGGGAGGGACTATCACGTTAAAAAACAATTGGAAGGCAGCATTTATAACCTAAGCCAAGAAGCTAAGAAGATGGGCCAGAGAGTGGGCGGAGCTTCCACGAAGCTTCAACACTATATTGCATACTGCATCCCTCGCAAAGTGATGGCAGCGCATTCGCCCTGCAACGCTAGGCAAGACCTAAAAAATCTGTCAAGTGCGTGTCACAAACTCGTGCACAAGGAGGTTTCATTCATAAGAAATAGATCTGTGCAGAGTAAAAGGGGCCGTGCAAAGAAAGCGGAAAGCATTTGCAAGGAAGCACATGCTAGGGGAGCATGGGGGCATTGTTTAAGAGGGGCATAAGAAGGAGATCATGCACAATGAGGAAGCATTCATGCTAACGTGGTTGGGCCATAATAAGAAAATGGGCCTGTGCAGAATAAGGGGGGGCATATACAATAAATATGAAAGCATGTGCAAGGGGCAGCATGTGGACATTTCTCAAGGGGAGGTGGGAGCAAAGCATAAAAATGGGAGCACACACACATAAGCAGAAGTGTATTCAATCATGAGCATGTGATTGTGCAGACAAAGTGACATACACGAGGAAGGGACTCTGCACAAGTAAAAGAGTAATGCATAGCTTGGGCTTACCAGCCACAATGGAGGCTTCTATTTATAATAGGTGCATTGATTAGTATAGGCTAAACCAATGCCCAATGAAAGGGCGGGGCGCTTCTACACATAGTGAAAATCAGGTAAAGCACAAAAGGAAGGGGCACTTTGCTCAGTGTGCACTAAAGGGACAGGCGGGCCTGATATCGAGGGATGTACAAATTCTATGTAGAAGGAAGCGGTCCGCGCTTGCGAGAAGATGGGGGGACTGACATGATCAGCAACAAGATGAAAGCTGAATGAGGAGAGGGCAGGACACCCTTTATGAGCAAACGGTACGTGCAAAGACAAGGACGCGGACGTTGGAAGTTGTTACACAAAGGAGTGGGTTCTCACACAGCAATGTGGCAAACGCCCATGAGGCTCCATGGCATAGGGTGGGTATGCACATGGAATGCAAGCCCTGACACTGCTAAGACAGATGAGATACATGCAGAAAGGGGCATGCACCAGTGAGAGGGCATTTGGGGGAAGGCCTATGAGTCTGTCTGCAGTGCACAGAGAGCACTGTTTGCACTGGGGTTAGTTGTACTCTTGCAGCATAGGCCGGTGGGAGGGGGTACTTGTGTAACGGGTGCTCTGGCAGAGGCTCCTTGCTATCTGCACATTACAGTACTGCCTGGGGCCAAATTACTTCTTGGTGTGCGGGTAAGTGGAAACATGCAATGTTATTGGCATTTGGATAGCTCGCCGTTTCCATTAGTATAGCATTGCACCACTTTCAGTGATCTGGTGACAATTGCGTAGAAGTAGGAAGCCAGAGGTTGAATGGGCCTGGGATACAGAGCCTCCACTACATGTCCGTCATCTCTTCCATGCACCACCCACTCCCCAAGCATCACCTTCCCCTCACCACTAGGTCAAAAAGATGTGTGTGTTTTTGCAGCACTTATTCTTGTGAAATGCACCACCTCACACTCATGGGCAGGGATGAGGTATGGTAGTCATTTAACCATTACTAAGGGTTGTAACTGCACCCCCTCTGCTGCCGGATCTTACTGCCAGCACCCTGGCATCTCGAGTAAGTACCCTGTTACCTTTATTGGCAGCTGTCTGGCAAGTTCACCAGAATCAGATATTTATTGGATGGTAATTCAATGGCACATGTTTTTTTTTTGATAATCAAGTTTATTGGTTTTTCAGAGAACAAATCACAAGATACAGAGGCAGCAAAATCAAGCACAATATATTTGATAAAGTACATTTGAAAGCGAGATGACAGAGACTTGTAAGGCACTTTAGGAATGAGTAAAACACTTGCTTATAATCATTTTTGTACAAGATGCACTAGCGCCCCTCAGGGCAATAGATTGAACCATTTGCCCCATATCTTACCAAAAAGCTCGGGGCAGCCCCGGGCCTCAAATAGGGGCTTCTCCTGAGTTCCACACCAATCCACTCCCCGTCTCCATTTCCACGTAGTAGGTGACTTGGCCTGGGAAGAGAGTGCTGATATATCGCGCTTCGCCACCGCCGTTCCTAGGAAGCACTTATCGGCCTGGGAGCCATCGAGGCCGTCAATCACACCCAGGATCAAGTGTAGTGGGTCATGAGGAACCTCCCACCCCAAGGTCTGTTTAAGTTCTAGTTCCACCCCTGGCCAAAATGGTGCAAGGACGGGGCCTTGCCAAATGATGTGGTAGAAGTCCACAGGAGCGTGGCTGCATCGCATGTATGACGGGGAGGGCCACATACAGGCGATGTATGGGCGTGCTGGGGTGAGGTATGCCGTATGGAGGTAATAGAGTTGTACTAGACGCAACTTGGAGGAGGTCGTTAAGGTGTTGGGGGCCATGAGGGTGTTCCTCCAGTCCGCATCCTCCGGGGGACCCAACCACCCCTCCCAGGGGGCACATAGCAGGTCAAGGGATGTGGGCCATTATTCATTAAGGAGCGGTAAATCTGCGACACCCCCTTCTGCCCAGGTTCCCCATCATCACTTGTGCTTCGAGGGGACTGAATTCTGGAAAGGAGGTGGGAGACGGAATATGTACTCTGAGGGAATGCCTTAGCTGTAAAAATTTATAAAATTTGGAGGAATGGAGGGAGTAGCGTTGCTGTAAATCTGCGAACTAGCTGATGTGGTCCTCTACCCAGATATCTCCTAGTAGAGAGATCCCAATGTGGTCCCATCGACGGAAGTCTCAGAGAGACGAGATCTCAGTCAGCCAAACACCACTCCACAGAGGCGTCTGCCTGCTGAGTTTCCGGTCCCATTTCGTGTGGCGTAAGGCTGTGCGCCAGGCCATAAGCACCGTTCGGGTGATGGGGGAAGGGCCTGTGGTCCGGGGGCTCCATACAGGTAAGCTTGGAGCTGTGGGAAGTCCAATGACCGGAGTTCCACCCGGTACGCCGGGTCGTAACAGCTGCCCGCGAACCAGTCATGGATCACGATGAGCCTCGTGGACAGATAGTAGAGGTGGAGATTGGTTATCCCCATACCCCCATCATAGGGAGGTGTGCGGCAATGTGCCAGGGACAGTTGCAGCCTCCCACCCCGCCACAAAAACGTGATGAGGGCACTGTCTACTTCTCGAAACCAACTCCCTGGGAGATGAAGGGTAATATTTTGTAAAATGCATAAAAAACGGGAGAGGACCATCATTTTAAAAAGGCCACTCCTGCCAAGGGGGTTGAGAGGGAGGGAGTTCAATTCCTGAGGTCCGCCTTGGCGACTGGGGGGGGTGATTTTCAGGGCCAATTCAAGTTCTGGAAGGAGGGCAACCTACACCCCTAAGTACTTGATTGACTGCCTGCGCAGGGGAATGGTCGAAGCAAGCCCGGGACGGATGTAGGGGAACCAGTGTGGATTTCGCCGCGTTGAGCCGGAGGCCAGAGACCCGTTTAAAGGCAAAGAGGGCATCCAAGCATCTAGGGCCTGAGCTCTCGGGGTCCGCCAGGAAAAGGAGGACGCCATCGGCGTATAGGGCGATCTTATAGATCTGATAAGGGTCCCAAGCCCAACTTCAGATGAGGGGGTTCTGACGGACGAGGGAGGCCAGGGGCTCCATTGCTAATGCAAATAGGAGAGGCAAGAGCTGCAGCCCTGGTGAGGGCCCCTTTGATTGGGAAACGTCTCCGAAAGAGCGCCATTAATGAGGACCCTTGCCTTAGGACTGGAGTAGAGGACCCGGATAAGATGTCAAAACAGGGTGCCGAAACCCATCACCTCCAACACGTCGCCCAGGTAGCTCCAGTCTACCGTATCAAATGCTTTTTCAAAATCAATGAAAAGCAGGGCTAGATACGGGGTGAGGTAAATGTAAATGTAAATGTGGCGTATTTGTATAGCGCGAACAGTGACCCGGAGGCATCCCGGCGCTTGTACTCCTACCACAAGGGAACCCCTCCTGGCTTTTCCTTGTGGGGTGTCCACTCCTGGGCATCCCATGGTGAAACCAGGCATCCCTTGTGTATCAGGGGGCCTTTGTGGAGATTAAGCAAGCTATTGCCCAGAGTTGCAGCGTGGGACCCATGCTTAGAATCGGCACTGAGGCGAGAATATCCGGTCAGAGGAATTTAAGCCCGAAACCCGCCGAGGCGGGAATCGAACCCTGGTCCCTGGCCAGCGTTCTGCATCAAGGTCTGCCGCTCTAAGCATTGAGCCACACTTCTCCACTGGTGATGGCGGTGTGCAAGGGCGAGGTGAAGGCGGTGTATGCAGTGCATGAAGCCGCATTGATCTGGGTGAACCAAATTTTGCAAGTGGGGGTGGAGTCGTTGGGCCAGGGCAGTGGCGAAAATGTTTACCTCATTATTTATGAGGGAGATGGGGCGGTAGTTCATACATGCAAGGGAGGGTGGTTGTGTCTTTGGGAGGACCACAATGGTGGCCACGTCTGTCTCTGGTAGGAAGGACCCCGTGTCCACTACATGTTTAAACATCTCCACTAAATGTGGGACTAGTGTGTCACGGTGGGTCGCATAGTATTCTTGAGGTTAACCGTCAGGCCCTAGGCGTCTTGCCGGAGTGCAACAGTGAAATGGAGCCATGTATTCCTTCCGGGATGAAGGGAAGATCCAGAGTCTCCAAGACCGTCTGGTAGACGCATGGCAGCTGAGTCCCAGTCTGGGATAGCAAATCAGCCAGAGAGGTTCTGGAAGGTCGAGCTGCGTAAATGGCAGCATAGTAGCCCGCGAAGGTTTGGGCAATAGCTTGGGAGGTGACGTGGTGAACCCCGATCTCATCACAGATCTCGATACTAATGCAGTTGGCTTTGGGGTAGGACACTAAATTGTGAATTAATTTGCCATTTTTATTGCCCCAACCGTACACTTGTGTCACGGAGGAGCGCCAGAGCTTTTTAACAGACTCCAGCGAGATCTGGCAGATCTCTTCGCGGATCAATGTAAGTTGTCAATCGGAGTCATCACTGCCAGTGTAGGCCTGGGCCCCCTCCAGCTGTGACGTTTGGACCTCCAACTGCACAAGTTGGGCGGTCTGTTCTGTGCTCTTTGCGTGGACCAAGCCCTTAGCCACCCCTCGTATAGTGGCATTACCGGCCTCCCATAATGTTCCCGGCGAAGAGACCGAACCCGTATTAGTCGAAAAATAGTGCCTCAGTTCCTGCCTGAGGGATACAACATATTCTCCATCCTGGATGAACCAGGCATTCATCCGCCACACTGTACGAGTACCATTAGGGGAGTTCCCGAGATGGAGGGAGATGGGGAGAATTCTGAGATGCCTCGGGGCAAAACAGTGGCCCCGGACATCAGTTGACAGTCTGAAGTAGGTAGCTGGAACAAGTCGATACGAGAGTGGGTATAGTGGGCTGCCAAAGTGTGGGTATATTGTTCTTTGGCGGGGGTTCCACACCCTCCAAGCATCGCAAAGACCCAAGGCAAGGGCCAGTCAGATAGGCGTTTAGCAGAGGCAAGGCGGGACGCTGATGGAGTACCTGTTGTGTCACGGGAGGGTTGCAGAACGGCATTGAAATTGCCTCCAATGACCGTCAAACCCTGTGAAAATTAGGAGAATACAAGTGTAAGACAGCGAAGGGCAGAGGCCATGGTAGCAGGAGGGATGTATGCACACAGGAGATTAAAGGGGTGTCCTTCGATCTTACCCGTCAGGGACACATAGTGGCCTTGTCTGTCCGTCTCGGCCTGCGCCAGGATAAAAGGGAGCCCCTTCCGAAGCAGTATGGCAACTCCCCGGGAACCCCATGTAAAACCGGAATGCCAGACCCTATTGAACCCATATTCGGCGAGTAGTTGCATTGTGTACCCAGAAGGTGTGTTTCTTGTATGAACAAGATATCAGGCACATGTCGTTGGGCGCTATGAAGAACAGCATTGCGTTTTATGCCGTCTAATAGGCCGTTGACGTTCCACAACAGGATGTGGAGGGGACTATTTAAGGTGGACGTCATCGAGGTGGAAAGTGTATGGAAGAAATGACGCAAGCGCAAGCAGACCCGGGTCCCAAGAGAAGCAGCGTTCCGTGGCCGGTGTCTTTGGGTAGAAGTTGTGTGTTATGGTAAATCTTGTGTCATCGTCAATGACATACATGTATGGATAGCTACGAAGAAAAACAAGGAACGGGGGCCCGTAGGCGGCTAAAAAAAAAACAATTTGGAGACAGCGGTCTGCCCTCCCTCCCACGCCCCCATCTCCCCCCACCCTACACTTCTGAAGACGAAGCATCTGTCACCCTGAAAAGGAAAACAACTCAAAACAACAACCCACCAATGAGTCTAGGTGCTAAGCTAAAACGGTTAGCTAAACATGGACATGGCAGAGATGGACCCCCCTCCATGAATCCGGATAAGAGATTTGTCAACAGCTGCAATTACTTTTAGGACAAATATGCAACAAGGAAATACAAGTAAGTCCAGGAACTGAAATGGGAAGCATTTTGCAAAACCGTGGTTGCAATGAAGATGGATCGCTCCCAATGTATAGGCTAGATAACAATCATAAGTGTAGGAGCAAACTAAGAGGCGAAATGGGAAATTCCTGCTTCAGGCCAAAGTTCAAGTTCCCTCGTCTTCTCTGTTTCCACAAAGTGCAGGGCTCTTAGCCAGGTTGGAGTCGAATATGGCAGGGCGCAAGGTCTCGGAGTGTCCGGGATACAGCTCAAGTCAATCAGTGAGTTAGTCGGGCTGGGTTTGGCGGACCTATGAGTTAAAGCATGGAAGGGAGGGCGATGGGACGGTGCGCCTGGTGATCGGGAGGCCTCCCCACAATGTTCATTTTTCTTGCGAGGCCTGAGCCAGCGTCTCTGGGATTTAGGCAGCGTTGGGTGGGGTTGCGGGGATTCTCGCTGAGTAGGGGAAGGAGCCATCCGATTCAGGAGGGGCCGCTCTTCAGCGAGTCAGGTCCATGCTGCCTGGGGGCTGTCGAAGAAGAATGTCTTCTCTTGAAAGACAACTCTGAGCTGGGCCAGGAAAATGAGACCGTAGCGAAGACCCAGGTTGTGGAGCTTCTCTTTAACCTCATCGTAAGTTCAACGCTGGGCCTGCACCTCCCTGGTGTAATCCGGGAAGACCATATTCCTGTTGTTTTGAAACAGCAGTGGACCCTGCACCCTAGCCGTTCAGAGGATGGCGTCTCTGTCACGGAAATGAAGGACCCTCAGGATTATGGGATTTGAGGGGGCCCCAGGCGGAGGTCTGGGGGCTAGGGAGTGATGGGCCTGCTCAATTGCGAACCAGGGCGAGAGGGACTCTTTGGGCATCCAGAAACGCACCCGATTTTCCATGAACGTGTCTGCATGGACTTGCTCAACCCCTTTGGGAAATACTAGAAGGAGTAGATTGTTTCTCCTCGACCTGTTTTTGGCGTCCTCAGCACGTCCGTGGAGCTCCTAGGTCTGGAGGCGGGCCACCTGGGTCTAAAGTTGGCCAATGTCGTCTTCCGCCATGGAGATACGGGATTCCGTCTCCTTAATTTGTGCCGTGGCATTGCGCAGGTCTTGGAGAATAAGAGCCACATCAACTCTCACCTCGCCAATCCTATTTTCGACTGAGGCCTGCAATGCTCCTATCGCCTGAAGGATGGTGGAGAGATCGCCCCTGGCGGGGACAGTGGCATTAGATGTCCCTCCTCCAAGATCTCGGTCTGACGTGGTAAATGAATCCATTTTGGTTTGTGTTGGAGGGGCAGGGTTCCGCAAAGTGCAATTACTGCCCATCGCCACCAAGGACAGGGTCTGGCCCCCGCACGGGCAGGGGGTTAACAGCGGTCCCGCAGAGGAGTGGGGCCCTCAAACACCCCGGCCGTAAATACTCAGGTCCGGGGGTTCAGGTCCAGGGGTTCAGACCAAGATTGATTCAGTGCTCTGGGGCCGTTGTCGGGTTCGTGTGGAACACTCCAGTGGAAGGCAGCTAGGCCAGGCCAGACGGCAGTGACAGCAACAGGTCCACAGTCGGGTCCCCTCATCTGGTGGAGACGGCTTCACATCCAAGAAAGTATCTTGGAGCAGACGGGGGCCAAGGAGGAGCCGAATTCTGTCGTGGACTCCGCTGTCGACACAGGCAGGCCGGAGCAGATGGAACCCCATCTGATCCGGCCCGTCAAACACAGTGAGGCACCCCCTGGCGGAAGCGTGATATGTGAAGGAGGGGGATTAAGCAACGAAGGAGGAAGGTGGGCAGTGGCACCGATGTTACTCCTCCGCACCGCCACCAGATGTGATGAGCGATCCCCAACCCCAGACCCCACTCACCGGTGCACTGATGGTGGGGGCAACAAGAAAGTTTCACACGTCCCCAGGCCCAATCGCCCCGGCAGCAGCAGTGAGGCCATTGTACCTACGTAGGTTTACCTTGGTGGGTGGGTTTGAGCTCAGGGCAGCCCAAGCATCTGCATCAGGGGAGGGCCCTACCAGAGGCTGTATTGATGAGGGGCCCACAGCTCCACGTGTGACACCAGGTGGTCCAGAAAACACCACCCCCTTCCAGGCCAACAGCAACCAGCAATGGTGGCCTTGAGTAGTGGTCCAAGGACTGCAGGGGGGTGGGATCAGGATATTGATGGAGGATGGGGCTGCGGGAGCACCAGGTTACCCCTCCGCCCCGCCACCCGACATGATGGCCGGTCCCCACCCCTTGGCCCCACTCACCGGTGCACTGTTGATGCAGGCCGCAGGGAAGTCCTGGGCGCCTCCAAGGTCACTCGCGTCAGCGGCAGCTGTGAGGCCATTGCGCCTGTGCCAGTGCAAGCCAGTGGGCGGGTTCGGGTCCAGGACACCCAGGCGCAGAGTCTGCACAGACTAAGGGTCCACAGCTCCCCGGGGGACCCCAGGAAGGCCCAGAGGCAGCACCCTTCCTCGGATGCAATGGGCGTCAGCCGCCGGCCCGAGAAGATTAGTCCCTGGACTTCCCCCTTCCCACCTGCTCACCCAATAATACAACCGGGCATCAGGCCGGGGGAGACACGTGGAAGGCTTGAAGAGGGCCACATACCCTGCGCCACCGCCCATCTATGGCGGCCCAGGTCCGGAGGTGGGTCCAGGAAGGTGCTCAGGAGTGGTCCCCCTGGGGCAGCAGGCCGAACCAGTAGGCCACTAAGCTCCTTTCCGATTGAGCCGCGGCAGCCGCTTCACCCTTGGCTCCTTCCATATATCGCCCACAAAGCATCTGGTGCCGGCACGGACGGGAAGGGTTCCAGCGCTGAGGACCTGCCACCAAGCGATCTACGGTGTCGGGGGCAAGCAGATGGGCCCCAGACACCGCCACCAGCTCAAGGTAGCTGGGGAAGTTGGGCAGTCTGGGGCAGTCCAGGGCAGTCGTCAGGCCGAAGGTCGGGGCACCAGCGGGTCCGGCATTTTGAGGATCCGAGGTGGCAGGCCGCAGGATGAAGGGGAGCACCCCTGGGCTGCCGGAGTTCCGATCCGCCTACAAAAGGGATCAGAGTAGAGCCAAAGATGCAGGGAAGCTTCGCGGGCAGACGAGGGAGGTAAGCAGCGCAGTTGGTGGCGGATGCAAGGCGGATGACGGAGGGGGTCCGGAGCACTCCTAGAGTGTAACCGCCATTTTGATGCCTCAGGCCACGCCCCAGCACATGGTTTAAGAAAGATATATTTCCTTTATGCTGGCAGGTACACTAAACTGAATATTTCCAGTGTCTTGTATCTGTGGCACAGATATTTTGTGCAGTACATTTGCCTGGCTCACAAGATTCTGGTGGTCACATACATGGGCTTGCATGCCCCTGGCTAACTGCAGGGAAGTCTTTCACAACCTATTCTACCTAACAGTGTCCAGAGCTTCACTTCACACCCAATACATGACGGAAGACATGCTTCCTCTGCTCGTTTTCAGCTTCTTCGCTGCTGGCTCCTGCCGCTCTACTCTGCCTCTTTCTGCACTTTTTACCCGTTATTTGGTCTCTTTCTGCTTATTCCTGACATTACTATGCCTCTTCCTGCTCGCCTCTGACCTTTATTTTGCCTCTTTCTGCTCCTCTCCTCCCTCATCCCACTGTTTCCCTCCTCCAGCCACAGCACCCAATTACCCCTTGGGGTGACAGTGCAGTGCTATACAGATGCTGATTGGTTGAGAACAACATCCACCACAATGAAAGTATTCCAAAAATCGTGTATGTTTGGGAAGTGCAGGAGAGAAACACTTCCCCTCTTTCTTGCTGCGTAAAGACCAGAGTTGGCTGTCTCTCTTCCAGCCTGTTCACTGAAACGCAATTGTAAAACATCTTCCTGCCCCTTTTGGCTTCAGTTCCAGAAACTGTTAAGCTAGCTCCAGCACACACCTTTCTTTTTTCTCTCTTTCCACAGAAAAAATCATGACAAAAAGGGATACGTGTAACCATATTCCTGCCTCTTTCTCTTCATCTTTCCATTTCACAGACGAAAGCTACAGGAGCAGACTCACACAGTGGAGTGGAGAAGGTGTGCTCTTTCTTATGTTTCAAACTTTTTGAAACTCAGCATCTCTTTCGACTAGACACTGATAACCTAATATGGTGGTTGCCTCATCTGTGTTTCATCTGCATATCTGAGCACTAGAATTTGGCTTAAAATATGCATCACTGCCTCCACATTCCCCTCCCCTCATGCACGCACACAGACACACTTAAATGCTTTGCTTCTGCATGCTGCGTAAAGTAACCTGTTCTGTTTACCCTCCTTGTTGTACTTATGCCTCTTAAAAATATGCACAGTCACATCCACAAATTCCCTTATAAAACCAAAGGTCAATTTAGTTAGGAAATAACATTAAGAAACATAGAAATTCGCTTAAAAATGTAAAGGTTACAGGGACATTGTAGTTAGGAAATAGAATTAAAACACCTTAGAAATTCACTGAGAAAAACAAAGGTTACATGGACTTTATAGTTAGGCTCAGATTTTAGGTGTATAAAACTATTGAAATTCAGCAGTTATAGCTACCTGAGCTAACTTACGCCCCATAACGCACTGCTTATGACTTCACATATTACATCACTCATAACATGGTCAGTGACATCACTGATGACATCTCAACTGACATCACTGAGGACATGAACAGCAGAAACACTAATACACCCACTCACACCCCCATACAACCTCTTGTATGCCTACTCACAGATCCACACAACCACTCACATACACATTCACAGAACCATACCAGTACTCACACTTCCTTGTATACACTCTAAGGCTGTATACATAACAGATAGAGCACTCGCACAGTACATTTTGATAATAAGCATTTTTTTCTCTGTATGTACTGCCTGAATAATAGCTGCCCTTTGACAGTATCAAGGACTCATTAATGACTATATTGTTTCCAGGATTATACATCTCCAGAAACCTGGGAGGCAAATAATCCACGACACGCAAATTTTAAACATCGTGTCCCAGTCTGGATGGTTCCGGAGCAATGCAGCCAGATTATCAATGACATGCAGCAAATGGTGCAATAGCAAGAACCAATCTCTTCTCGTGACCGGTGATAATCTGGGTGTTACCCAAATTGTGCACGTAGACTAGCACGCTTGGTTTGTGTACTATCCCAGTTTTGAGTGTAAGGCACAGAAATTGCTTCAACTTCCCAAGTGATAAAGGAGTCTACTGGTGAGTCCTAGAATGAGGCTTAAGAGTGATTCCATGCTCCCTCTGAAACTATTTGCCACAGAATTTTGTTTGGTGCCCAATTTCGTTGAAAAGAGATGGATGTAGTAAATAGGCAAAACATTGCTGAATCAGCTTTACATCCAGTGTCTGCAGTGAATGGAGAAATTTGGAGCTGCACTAAATTGGGGGGCTGCCAACACAGTGCTCCATATATGATTGCTGTAGCACATGCCTGCTTTCTGGGTTGGTATACCTTTGTGAGGGGACATCGCAACTACCATCAAGATATTCCTCAGAATCCTTGGAAGACGAGTCATCTAATGGAACTCCACCAACTGAAACATCACTTCCAGATTATGCTCCATTTTCCTCTCCCACTGATGCTGTCTCTGTATCTGATCCTACCTCAGAGCTGTTTCCAATACTCTAGCTAGAGCCTGGGAAACAATCATCCACCAAAACGCCTTCTCTGTTGACTGTCCAAAACATTCTTTCTGAAACACTATGCCCTATGAAGAAGGCAGAAGTATGCTGTGGTTGGGAGTGCGTGTGTGATATGTCAAAATTAAAAGCAAAAATAAAACTTAGCTTCTCGATTCTGCAAGCTATTCCAACGAATTTCCCCAAAGACTCTAAAAGAGACAAAAAGAGGAAAGTATTATTTTCCATGTACCCAATACCAAAACATATTTCAAAGTGCAAGGGTTGAGCCCACTCCAGCCACTATTCATTTACTATGGCACCCACATGCTGCAGAAATAATTTTAGGTGGGAGGCAACTAGAAAATGCCATATCAAACTGAGACAGGGCAAATAACTATGCCTGGGCACCATATAACAGCATCCCCCATAGCAAATCAATTAGCTAAACAACCATTTGTAAGTCAATAGGTCTGGTGTTCAACGTCATATATTTGGCTTTCTCAGATCTTTATTTGGCATGGTTCTATTGTTGAGGGAGCTTATGGGCCTTTGCCCGTATTAAAATAATAGCTTGAAAGCAAATATCTGGCTTTGATCTAAGGAACCGAAGAGCCCTACTTTGTTTGCAGACATGCTAATTGTGAAAATTCAGAATGCCATCCCTCTCAGTGAAGTTAGACAATGGCTGAAGCTATTATAGTGGGTGCAATGATAATATGAATCAAACAATAAACAAAGAAGGCTGAAGGCTGTCTACAAACCTCTATCAGTTAAACAGCTACATATATTTCTTTCAGACCTGGCATCCTTGGAATAGGTTCCCCTGACTTGCTGCCATTTGATCTCCTGTTTTGCTGCCTTCATTTTTGATGGCTTAAGGATTCTGTGCAATTTACCACTTCTAATCAGTTCTAAAGTGCATATTCTTTGTACTCTAAATATATTAACATTGGCTAATCCACAATTGGCATATTTAATGTAATTGTAAGTCTCTAGTACAGTGAACTATATGCACCCAGGGGCAGTAAAGTAAATGCTACCAGTGGCCCTGCAGCTCTGATTGTGCCACCCACTCAGTCGCTCTTTAAATATGACTCAGTCCTGCCATTGCCGATCCTGTGTGTGCAGTTTTAAACTGCAATTTTGACCTGATAAGTTAGTTACTTGCCAGGCTCAAACCTTCCCTTTAATTGCAAATACCTCACCCGTAAGGCAGGCCTTAGACAGCCCCAAGGGCAGGATGCAATGCTGTTTCAGCACATTTATATCAAGCATGATTTATTTATATTTATGCAATGTGCCCCATGTGATTGCCCGAACGTTTTTGATACCACGCATGGTCACTGCCACTACATATAACAGCTGGTAACAGATTTATTTAGCTAAATCTGTACAGCCCATTTCTCACTTTATTAAATGAATTATTTTTCAGAATTGAACAACCCCTGAAGAAGGGCCACTGCAGCCTGAAATGCATTGGGATTGTTTAAGTTGATGATTTGCTTTATGAATTGATCCATTGATAGACACATATGAAATGCTGCAATTTTACTCAAATGAGAAAATTCATGAACGAACAAAATCAAAAGTCAATCAAATGGACTAACAGTGATTTTTAACCTAGATTTAAAAAGGTAGATAACTTCTTCAGTGGAATATTCAGCAGTGCAAATAAGGGACGAGTCTCATGGGGGAGCGCTACTTCCCGAATTATTTGGACAAGCTTTGCATGAGAATGCAATACACTACTGCACGCTCAGAAGCTGATAAACATTATAACCACAGGTGAAAATAAGTCTAAATTGGAGTGCGTGAACCAGCATTACTATTTTCTTACTTTAACCATCCCGTGCCTCCGTCTGTCTCTGAATACACATCTGGATCAGGGAGCTGGGGTGTGACATCAGCATTGTTAGAAATGGGAGCAACGGTTTGCACCTTTGTCCAAATAGGGACCCTTCCTTCTAGTCAGGATAATGGGCATACCCTTCTAAAATAACCCCTGCTCACCGCCTTGGTAGCTTAGCACATGTGGTTAGGCATATCTCAATGTGTAAAGCATTTGCACATAACACACAGTAATACAGTAAAAACACTATAAAAGGACAAACAAGCCAAAACGATAAACAGTTCAACATACAATAATCAAAATCTGTACTCTTCAGGAATAACCTAAAAATGCAGTTCCTTGAAGTCGGTAGCTCCATCCGATGCTACTGCGGTGCTGAAAACAACCAAATCCAACCAGGTCGGTTGACCGTGTAGGTGCAGACCAGCATCGTTGTAAGACATGTAAACAGTACCTTTTTGTTCTGACCAACCATGGCGGTGTTATGTTATGTTATGTTATATGATTTTTGTATAGCGCACGGATGCCGCAGCAAAGTGGCGTCCCGGCGCTTTGGAGAATAATAACACAACACGACAGAAAAGGTGGAAAAGATGGGCCTAGATTGTGGTAAAAAGGAAGGTTTTAAGTGCCTTTTCTGAAAGGAAGCAACTCAGGAATGGAGCGCAAAGGGGCAGGCAAAGAGTTCCAGAGAGTAGCCGCCAACACTGAGAAAGAGCGTCCGCCCATCCTAGATTTTTTGAAACGTGGCACAATGGCCAAATTAGATCCAGCAGAGCAAAGAGCTCTGGCAGGGACATAGTGCTGGATAGTCTGTGCAAGGATGGGAGGGGAGGCTGCTTTGAGAATCTTAAAAGTTAAGCAAAGAGCTTTAAACTTAATTCTCTGCCCCACCGGCAGCCAATGGAGATCCTGGATAGTCCGACGGGCCGAGACAAACTTCGGAAGGCCAACAAGCATCCTAGCTGCCGCATTCTGAACTCTCTGAAGACGAGATAGCTCGGCCTGATTAAGGCCCAGAAACAGGGAGCTAGCATAATCTAGTCTGGTAAGAACCAGGGCTTGGACAATAATCTGTCTGGTCTCCGCATCGAAGAACTTAAAGATTGGTCGGAGACACTGCAGGGTACCAAAACAGGTGCCGGCCACACGTTTTGTGTGGGAAGTGAAGGAGAGCTTATGGTCGAACCACACCCCAAGGTTTCTAACCTCAGTCACAGGGGAAGGGACGGGGCCAAGATCAGAAGGCCACCACTGATCTCCCCATAATTCACTTTCCCTACCAAAGATAATGACCTCGGTCTTAGAGGCATTAAGTTGGAGCCGATTGTTCGCCATCCAGCCGGCCACAGCTTTTAGAGCTGACTGAAAGGTGGGGGCATCCATGTTGGAGTCGCCATTAAGAGCCACCGCCAACTGCGTGTCATCGGCGTATGACACTAAGGAGAGACCAAAACTGTGGTCCCACCGGCAGCGTTGTCGAGGCGAGCAGTGCGGCGTGCAGTGACCTCAGGTTACGGTGCAGGCACAGCTAAGGGGGGGTCATCCAACAACATCACTGAGACCATGTCTGCAGTGCGAAGTTGGGTGGTGCTAGTTTTGGTGGTGACGGTCACAGTGCAAGCTTCAGCATCCGTGACGGATCGGTGGTCGATGGGGCTGAAGTCGATTGGCTGCGGCTGTGGTGTAGCTTACGAGCTGTGCCACCAGACCACGGCGGTGATGCTAGCTGGCCACGGCATCGTCGGTGAGACCAGGATGGTGGAGGGAAGCGAGACGATGTGGAGTGCGGAGCCCATAGGCCACGGTGCAAGAAACGGCTCAGTGGGGACAGTGGTTCGCATTGTCGGTGAGACCAGGGTTGCGGTGCAAAGTATGACGGTGCCCTCTGCAGTGCATTCCAGTCACAGAACCGCCTGCGGTCTTGGTGATGGCTTCGGGTTTCGGTTTCCCTCCATGGCAACTGAGAAACCCTGTCCCAGAGGCTGTACCCAGAGGAAGGTGAAGTCTTTGCTGTCCCTGAGACTTTGCGAAAAGGAGGCAAGCTCTATCTCAAGCCCTTGGAGATACTCAGCAACAAGTGAAGAAAAGTTCGGTTCAGTCCTGTCATTGCCCAAGGCAGAAGCAGCAACTGTAGGCCAGCCCCGCAAAGCAACAAAACAGCAAAGGGACAATACTTCTCTTGGCATCTCTTCCAGCTCTTCTCCTTGGCAGGTTCATTGATCCCAGCGAGTTCTGAAGTTCTGGGGTCTGGGCCCCAGTATTAATACTCAGTTTATCTTTGTTCTTTTGGGCAGAGAGTGTTTGTGTTCAGCTCAAACCAGTTCGGTCCTCTCTGACCCAGATTCCTGGCAGGAGGTTGAGACAACATTTTCCAAGGCAGACCAGGTCTATTCAGGTGCGAGGTAATCTCCTCCAAATGCAGCCCAGGTCTATTCATCTCAGCCCTGACTCACCCAGGACAGGCAGGACACACCTCTATTCCCCCCTCCCCAGTGGCTGTCTGAAAATGAATTCACATCCACGGTACCTGTCACTTCAAAGCCAGGCAGTCAATCCACAACCCAGCAGAGGCACACAGGATGGCTAAACAAGAAAATACCTACTTTCCAAAAGTGGTATTTTCAAACACAGAACATAAAAATCATCTTTACTAAAAAGATGCATATCTACATTCTGAGTTCAAGCATACTAAACTCCATTTCTTATCTTGTCCCAATGGGAAGATATACCCATAAGATGTTATAAGTAAACTCCCATTTTACCTAACGGGACAGATGGCCTTTAAATAGTGAAAAACGAAATACACTGTATTTCACTATCAGGACATGTCACCCATACCAGTACATGTCCTGTCTTCCGCATACAGTGCACCATGCCATAGCGGTACCATGGGCCTACCTTGGGGGGTCATTCATGTACGAAAAGGGAAGATTAGGGCTTGGCAAGGGGGTACACTTTCCAGGTCAACATGGCTGTCAGAACTGCATGCAGACACTGCAGTGGCAGGTATGAGAACCCTTTGAAAGGCTACTTTAGTAAGTGGCACAAACAGTGCTGCACGCCCACGAGCAGCATTTGATTTACAGGCCCTGGGCCACACAGTGCACTGCACTAGGGATATAAAGGTAAATCAAATAAGCCAATTCTGGAAACAGCAATCCATAAACATAATTTACCTGGAGAGCATATGCACTTTGGCACTAAATAGCAGTGGTAAAGTGCCCAGAGTCCTAAAACCAACAAAACAGGGTCAAAAACAGGAGGCTAAAAAGCAAAAAATATGGGCTAAACCTGCTGAAAAAGCAAAGTCTAACAAGCATCGTGATACCCCATCACCAGGCTAATGGGCCTTCTTGCGGTAGATTAGAAGGGAGTGGCTGACACCTTCACCTGAATAGGGCTGTGCCTGTCCCCACACAAAGAGAGACATACCCCCCTGTAGTGTGTGTGGAGCCATGGAAGGAAGGGCAGGTTTAAAATCCTCTTTTGTTGTCTCCCCCACTTCAAAGACACATATTTGTATATGTACTGGACCTCTGAGAGCACCAAGTTAGTTCACTTTGGAGTTCTGAGAAGACTCTGCGACCATGGGGAGCAGCGCTGTTAAGAGGAACTGACACTTTGCTACTTGCTTTGCTGTGTTGGCCTGCTGCATGCTGACTGCTGTGCTATCAGGATTGACTGCCACTTTGGACTGTGCTGTGCTGTGTTGGCCTGCTGCCTTTTACCTCTGCAGTGAGCGGAGAAAGGCTCTGCTTCTACACCCTCTACTTAAGCCTGAGCGACTCTAATGGCTTGCTGGCTTACCCCCTGTTCTCCCAGAGGTCTCAGGGACATCAAAGACCTTGTGTTACAGCCCACTGCACTCTATGGCCAATATTAGCGCTCCAAGTTGCCTGGGATCAAGCGTGGTACTTCATTGCAACCCCTTCACTGTTCTGCCTACAGTGGGCCTGCCTTTATTATTCTGTGTTTCCCTCATGCTCCCACTACCCGAATGCCAGGGAGGAGTGCCTCTTTGTGAGCCAAGCGCTGAGGATTTGCACTTCCCCCCACATTGAGCGCCAGGAGCCCGAGCAGTGTGGGTGCCCTTCTGGTTGCCTATTAACCATAATGTGTTGGGCGCACACTCATCAGACTCCCTGGGGCCAAAGATCTGCAAGATTCACCCTACTGCAGCTGAGCCCCAGAACCCACCAGCACTTGTGACCTTGCCTTTCTCACCGACGTGGTCCCTGCGTGCTAGGCCCACCAACATCGCAGTACTTGACTGCAGACTGGCTGGTGCTCATTGGTCCGTGCTGGAGCCCAACTCATCTTCCTGCAATGTGGGCCCCTTGTATAGAGGAGTAGAGAGGCGCACTCAATGAAGTCAGTGTTCTAAGAGAGTCCAAAAAAAGCGTAGATCTTCTGTTCTTATTCTAAATGTATTCTTTATTTTCACATACAACGGCACAGCCAACGCGTTTCATTCCCATTCGTGCCTAGGGAATTTCATCAGGGCATGTACTAAATAGTCAGGTCCATGCGATAATCCTAGATGAGGTCACTCCTAGGAAGCTGATGTATAAAAATGATCATAGTAGACCATGATGTATTCCTGAAAAAGCTTCACACTCAATTCCAAATGGAATGGTAATTCGAGACCCCCGGTTAGCTGGAAAGTATCACTTTGGCAACTCAAGAGGTATATTGGTTCCGGACCCCTTAGGGGAAACTCCAAGGCGGAGGGGGGTCAGAGTGCTCGGTAGAGTAACCGGCTTAAAAAGTGGATGTGACGCGTTAGTACGCGACGGTACCTATAATGAGGTCTCCGTTCTCCGCCGCTCCTCCTCGTGGAATTTTGGACCCCCCTCCGCCTTGGAGTTTCCCCTAAGGAGTCCGGAACCAATATACCATTTGGAATTGAGTGTGAAACTTTTTCAGGAATACATCATGGTCTACTGTGATAATTTTTATACATCAGCTTCCTAGGAGTGACCTCATCTAGGATTATCGCATGGACCTGACTATTTAGTACATGCCCTGATGAAATTCCCTAGGCACGAATGGGAATGAAACGCGTTGGCTGTGCCGTTGTATGTGAAAATAAAGAATACATTTAGAATAAGAACAGAAGATCTACGCTTTTTTTGGACTCTCCTAGAACACTGACTTCATTGAGTGCGCCTCTCTACTCCTCTATACTATTGCTCAGATATACATCCACGGCAGCGGATGGTGAGAGTAGCTGCACCACCAAATATCTCTGAAACAGACAAAGTTGATGTGCGAAACCTTGGTCAGCTGCTGTGTGCTTTTGTTTATTATGTGGGCCCCTTGTGTGAGGCCCGCCGGCATCCAGAGCAGCAACTCTAAGTTCCAGGTACGGTGCAGCAGGACCAGGGCGGCTTGTTTTGAACCCCCACTGCACCAAGGACAGTTGGGGAGCAAGGTACTCTGCAGCATTCCAGTCTCCTTGTTTCCAAAGCAGAGGCAGCTGGTGTGTTGAACCTGAAAATGACCGTAACTCCCTTAAAGGGAGCACCCACATCTTTTCTGGAGCACTGTGATTACCAGTGCGAATGCATGCATTGAGATAACTTATAAATGCTAATATTAAAGGATTTTGTCATATTGGTCACATTTCAAACAGATAAAAGGTTTCTATATTTTTTTCTAAAACTAGTGTTGAGTCCTTCTTGTAATGTATTAATTGTATTACTGTAATTACTGTACTGCACAAATACTTTACACATTGCCTCTTTGATAAGCCTGCCTGCTTTACGCCAAGCTACCAGAGAGTGTGTATCTGACTTACTCTAACTTGAGTGGTGGGTTCTACCTGCCTTAGGTGTATACCCAAGCCAACCAGTAACCCCATTACTAACAATTTCAAGAAAACAAAAAGGTTGTGGCTAATACCAGACCTAAAAAGTAGACCACATTTCTACACTGGGTGGCTTTACCTTTGGAAAACCTAGAAAGACTCACTATATAGGTGGAAAAACACCAGGGCGGTGTTTGTCATGGCATGGAAAACCTCATGCATGTATGCATTTGTGCTTGCTGTAGGCAATGTTTGAGGGAAATCCACAGAAAAAAACATTCCTATAACAGGGTCCGGGCACCTCTACCTCTATATGAAACATTTGTTTAAATGTGCCCTTTCCCTAGGAGGTGGATCAATTGTGTCCCCATGGGGAAAACACACATTTGGAAACTGTGTTTTACCCTGCAGAGCATGATCCTCCTCCCAGGGGGAAATACACATGTAAAAAAATGTATTTATATATGGCCCTAAAGTGGATAGATTCATGTCAGGAGGGCTGAACGCCTAACAACAATTTTTAATTGTGTGGGCAATCACCCCCACTCCCCAGGGGAAAACATACATTTACAAAAATATTTTTGTGTCCCAAGGGGATCGAGTATTACTTCAGGATGGTAACCCTCTAGGTATCAGAATTTGTAATTTCCCATGAGTGACCGATCACGTCCCAAGGGAAAAAAACACTTTTCTAATAAAGGATATGGACCTCAGGGGGTCGGCCAGCTACCAGAATGGCCAACCCCTCCCAAACATAAATAAATACCTTGTGTGTATCCTGCTTGTGGATCATCAGCGTGACTGTGATCCACAAGCAGAACACTGTTTGAGGCAGGCATCGCTGGAAAGGGGAGAATCCTCTTTCCAGTGCTGCTTCTCTGGAACATGGGTATGCTGTTTTTCACACAAAACCCCACTGGACACAGAAGAGAGAACAAACCTAATTCTGTCCTGGTGGTGTGCTGATGTCACATGTTGACAGGATGGGGGTAGGGGCAGTAGGAGAAGCCATTCCGCTTCACCCCCACCATGGGGAATAAAATAAGGAAAACTCTTGAGCGAGCACCGGAAATTCTCTTTAATCCTTCCCCAGTGTCAGCCAATGGCCAACAGATGTACTGGGGAGGGAGTGCCTGCACCAAAGGGGTTAATAAGTGCTAAATTCAGCTTGGTAGTAGCTAGAAAAATGGCTCACAGGCTCATTTTATTAGTAATCTAAAATTCAACTTAATGGTTAAGTTGGATATGATATTACTATTTTGGAAACAACCCTTTTTGAAAGTTATAATTTTCCTGTCTAACCAAAAAGGTTTTCCTACCTGTGACCCAAACCCAGGAACTTCAGAACTCGCTGAAAACAAGGAACCTGCCAAGAAGAAGAGCTGGAAGAGCTGCCAGAAGGAGTACTGCCCCTTTGCTGTGTTGTTGCTTTGTTGGGTTGGCCTGCAGCTGCTGCTTCTGCCTTGGGCAGTGAAATGACTGGATTGAACTCTCTCTACTTGTGCTGAGTATCTCTAAGTGCTTGGGGTAGAGCTTGCCCCCTGTTCAAGAAGTCTCAGTAACAGCAAAGACTTCAAGCCCGATGTGTCCTGAAGGCACAGCGGAGAGCCCCACCGCAACATGACGCTGGTCTCACCGACGATGCCTGCTGATGACGCCACCGAGCCGCTGCTCGCACCGTGACCTGTGGGCACCGCACTCCGCACTGCCTCGCTTCACGACGACGGCGTGGTATCCCCAACGAAAGTGCTCCATGACGGACTCAATGCCGCTGCTTGCACCGTGGTTCGAGGGCACCACTCGTGAAGTTACATGACGTACCGCCCTAATCCGCCACCGCAGCCTTGGCCTACCGATGCCGGTGCCATCGACTCTAGTGTCAGCCGACAACAGCGATTCAGCGACAGCAGCCACCGCTGCTGCACCGTGACCTGCCAGCACTTTGACCAGCACCGCCTTCATCTCACACCGCGACCCTGGTCTCACCGAGGCCGCCATCTGACGCCGTCACCGAGCCGCTGCTCGCTCTGCGACCTGAGGGCACCGCATGCCGCACCGCTACACTTTGCACCGCAGAACCCGACGCCTGCTGACGCCAGCGCTCCTGATTCCATCAGAGAGGAGATCGACCTGCAACAGGTGTGACAACAAGTGGTCATCGATGACCTGCATCTCTGAAAGGTACTGTTTGCAGCTCTTCACGACACAGCAGCTGACCTGTGACGCCTCGGTCAGCCAGAACTGTTTGGATTTGTTTGTTCACGACCCCGTGATAGCCCAGACAGAGCTATCGACATCAAGGAACTCTGTTTTCAATGCATATTGGAAAGTTAAAGACATCTTGCAACGCATCTATAATTAATGTACTGCACTGTGGGTTTTTATCGTATTTGGTCTTGTTTAAGTTTATAAAAATATTGACTATTTTTCTAAACTAGTGTGGTGTCCGTTTGTAGTGCTTAGACTTTATCACTGTTGGTTAGTTTCTTTCCCCTGTTTTTAACTGGGCTACATTCTCCCCCTTACTTGCAGCATAATTGTTTGTGCACCGCTGCTTAGCGGGTCCGGTTCCTGGGGCAGTGAAGTCAGGCGCCATCTTAGGGTGGTAGGGACACTTTGCGGGCGCCATTATCGAGCGGTCTAGCGCCCCGGCAGCCTCGCGGGACGCTTATTTAGGGCGACCATTCCTGAGGGCAGTCTGGACGCGGTACCCTCACGCCGCTTTGCTCACTAGGCTTTCTGAGCCTTGCGCTTTATCAGGCTCGCTGCTGATATTTTAACTTACCTGTTTTTTATCTCTGTTGGACTTAGTTTCTTTCCCCTGTTTTTAACTGGGCTACATTCTCCCCCTTACTTGCAGCATAATTGTTTGTGCACCGCTGCTTAGCGGGTCCGGTTCCTGGTGCGGTGAAGTCAGGCGCCATCTTAGGGTGGTAGGGACACTTTGCGGGCGCCATTATCGAGCGGTCTAGCGCTCCGGCATCCTCGCGGGACGCTTATTTAAGGCGACCATTCCTGAGGGCAGTCTGGACGAGGTACCCTCACGCCGCTTTGCTCACTAGGCTTTTTGCGCGTTGCGCTTTATCAGGCGCGCTGCTGATGTTTTAACTTACCTGTTTTTTATCTCTGTTGGACTTAGTTTCTTTCCCCTGTTTTTATCTGGACTACATTCTCCCCCTTACTTGCAGCATAATTGTTTGTGCACCGCTGCTTAGCGGGCCCGGTTCCTGGGGCAGTGAAGTCAGGCGCCATCTTAGGGTGGTAGGGACACTTTGCGGGCGCCATTATCGAGCGGTCTAGCGCTCCGGCAGCCTCGCGGGACGCTTATTTAAAGCTCCCCTCAACGTGCAGCAGTTTCGCACAGCGGGCGCGCCATCCCTGCGCCTGAGTCGTGCCAGAGTCCTGCCCGTCTGCGCCCGTCAGCGCTAAGGAGGCGCGGGTCGCGGCAGGACTCTAAGCTCAAGCCTCATCACCATGACGTCACCTACTATTACATATCTAAGGGAGGAACTGCTGGCCATCAGAAGTCGGGTTATTAACTGTGGCCATAGCCCTGTTGGCCCGCTATGTGGTCCTTATCTGTGTACATGCAGAGGTTGGTCCTTAGACACTCCTGTCCCTATCCGAGTGGTGGAGTCGCCACTTTCGCACAAGAGCACGACAGGATCGCGCGAACTCAGTATCTGGAACCTAAATGTTAGATCGCTGGTTAAACATCATCAGGAGATATACGACCTCATTAAGGATGAGTCTCCTGATTTATTTTTCTTGACAGAAACCTGGCTACAGGATACGGATTCATCCATCCTTAACCTGGCCTTCCCCCCGGAATATTCCATCTTCACACTTAATCGTGCTACCGGGGGTGGAGATATTGCGATGGCCATCAAGTTGTGTTATCCATGCAAGTGGAAAGTCGTAAAACTCCCAGGATGTGAGAGCGCCCTCTTCAAAGTTTCGATTAGCCATCATTTCACCTTTTCTGGCATCTTGATTTATCGCCCTCCTGGCTGTGATTCTGCTTTTAGGGCAGCTCTCCCTGACATAATTAGCACTTTGGCACTAGGCTGTGCTAATTTCAGCATTCTCGGAGACCTCAATCTCCACTTTGACTGCCCGACCTCCCCCACTATCAGTAGTATTCTGGCCAACTTAGAGGCCTTGCAACTTACCCAGCTGGTCACATCTTCTACGCACATTGGCGGGCATATCCTTGACCCTTTTTTCACCAACCTAACGGGGGCTAGGGCTTTATGCCCTACTCAGATCGCCTGGACAGACCATATGTTGGTGAAAATGCTCTGCCCCACTCATGAGCATCCTTTTAAACCTCAGGACAGAACAGTACTCAGGCGACACTGAAACAAACTGAGATTGGAGGATCTCTACCATCTGCTGGAAGAGGCTCCGTTGGGCCCCATAATTGATGCGGAACACAGATATGATCTCTTCTGTGAGTGGATTACCCACGCCCTCGATTTATTGATCCCCATGGTTTGGTCTAAGTGTCGCACAAAAGAACCCAGCCCTTGGTATGATAGTTCTCTAGCGCTTCTGAAAAAAAGCCTGTAGACAGGCGGAGAGGGAGTGGCGGAAATCGTTTGACCCTAGAAAAAAGGCATGCTACTTCGCCAAAATCAAAATCTACCACAGGGCAGTGTGTAGAACACGAGCAGCCTTTTATGCCCAAGAATTCCAAAATAGCTCCAATCCGTCAAAACTCATCTTTAAGGTGCTAAAGGACCTGATGGCTAAAAGGGCAACGGCGGCGGAAATCTGTTAGGATTCCCACTGCGAGGACCTGGCCTCCTTTTTTCTAGAGAAAGTTCAAGCCATTTATCGAACCTTCCCGAATGGTACTCACACCTCGGAGCCGGTCAGCTGTAGTCTGGGTGAATGTGAGCCTCTTACTACCCTGCCCTTTCTATCAATTGAGGCCTTCAACACTTTGAGCCTTAAAATCAAATCAGGATCCCCTGCAGATCCGCTGAAACTGGCTCAGTTCAGGATTATGTCCCCGTTATGCCATACTCCGCTGCTCTCTTTGATCAATTTGTCTCAATCTTCAGGTGTAGTTCCCAGTAGGTGGAAACAGGCTGTAGTCACACCTATTCTGAAGAAGGCTAGCCTTGACTCCCTCAAACCTGAGAACTACCGCCCTATTTCTCTGCTTCCTTGGGCTACGAAAGTAGCCGAGGCCCATGTGAACGGAATTCTCTCTGACCATTTTACAAGGGCTAACATCCTCGATCCCACCCAGAACGGTTTCCGTGCGGGTCACAGCACGGAGACGGCCCTACTCTCTATGGTCGAACATCTGCCTTCTGTGCTTGATGCGGGTCGGACGGCGGCACTATTGCTATTAAATCTTAGTGCCGCGTTCGACACGATCTCGCACAGGATTTTGCTCCAGCGCCTGGAAGAAGTAGGTGTCACGGGCTCCGCCCTCTGCTGGTTTCGTTCCTTTCTTGCCGAACGGTCTTTCAAGGATGCAATCCCGTCCGGCCAGTCTAAATCATATCCGTTGGAACTAGGTGTCCCGCAGGGCTCTTCGTTAAGCCCCACTCTATTCAACCTCTACGTGAGGCCGCTGGCTGCGGTCGTCAAGCAGTGGGGCTTGACGATGGTCTCATACGCAGACGACACGCATCTGGTGGTCAGGTTGAGTGGGGACTCTGACATGGAGGCTCCCAGGTTCCGTGACGGACTACGGGCAGTGGCCAACTGGATGAATACCAACTGTCTCAAGTTAAACGCCAAAAAGACTAAGGTCATGGTGGTCGGCAAGCAGGCGGAACTATGGGGTGACTTGTGGTGGCCTCCTGAACTGGGTGTGATCCCTACTCCAGCATCGGAGATAAAAAATCTAGGGGTTTGGCTGGATCTGACCCTTAGTTTCATCTGCCACACGAAGAAGGTGGTGGCTACCTGCCACGGCATTATCCGAGGTCTAAGACCTATTCAGAATTTTTTTGATGCGCCCAGTAGGCAGCTAGTGGTTCAGGCGTCAGTGTTGTCCCGGCTAGATTATGCTAGTTTGCTTTTGGTGGGGATCAATCAGTCAGAAGTCATCCGGCTGCAGCAAGTTCAAAATGCTGCAGCCAGAGTGGTGATTGGCCTGCCAAGGCAGTGCTCTGTTTCAAACACGCTACGCTCTCTCCACTGGCTTCCTTTGAACCAGAGGATAAAATTCAAGGTACTTTGCCTTGCTTTTAAAATCCTCAAGGGTTCATCTCCTCAAATATTGGAGAATCTGCTGGTGCCATATGTACCCTCGCGAACCCTTAGATCCCTGGGCCAAAATCTGGCAGTTGTCCCGCGTTTTAGGTTGAGCAGAGTCGGTGGTCGCTCCTTTCGGGTGTTGGCGGCGAAGTTGTGGAACTCTCTCCCCCCTAACACCCGGGCTCTTGAAGACCTCTTGCTGTTCAGATGCGCCATCAAGACCATTCTGTTCGTTTAGCCTATACCTTTCTGCTTCACTGTTGTTCCATTTTCTGGCCTTTTAACTGAGTTGTGTTTTGTGTACCTTACAAAGCGCCGGGACGCCCCTTTCCTGGGGCAGCTGAGCGTGGTATAAGTGCAGATAACATAACATAACATAACATGTGCAAATGCTTTACACACTGCCTCTAAGATAAGTCTGACTGCTCGTGCCAAGCTACCAAGGGAGTGAGCAGGAGTTATTTAGGATTGTAACTCCCTTATCCTGACTACAGTGGTGGTTTCTGCCTGGCTTTGGTGTAAACCTTAGCCAACCAGAAATCCCATATCTAACAGGTCCTTACTTTTGTTGCCGCAATTCTGTTTTGAAACAGAACTATACCTTGGATCACAGGATGTAGGGACTAAGTCACCATACCACATTGGTACCAATGGGCTCAAATCCTACCTAGCTCACAGTGCCTTACTTTCCCTCCTAACCTTCCCAGGGTAACAAGTAAACTGGCACCCCAGGACACAACTCTCTAGTCCACCCAGGGAACCATGATAACAGGTCATCAACTTTCTTTCTCCATTCATATATGTACATAATAATCAACTGAAGACATGAGGTAAGTTTACAATATTTATTGAAACTATCATGATCTATCATGAAGCTACTGTGCTGCAATTGGGAAATGTATGCAACTTAGGGCCCGATGTAGGTAATTCTAATTTACCACTTCTAAAATACCGAATCGGTATTTAAGAAGTGATAAATTAGAGTGGGGGAAATGTAGGTAATTTAGAATCGGTAAATACCGAATCGGTAAGATTCGGTATTTACAGATTCTGTAAATACAGAATCGGTATCCCCCATTGATGCCTATGGGCCTTGAAGCCCATAGGAATCAATGTAGAATACCGAATCGGTATTTACCAATTCGGTAAATTCCGAATTTTGCAAGGATGCAGGGGGTGTCACTTTGACACCCTCTAGCACCCCAATTCCGGACTTGTGTGCCATGTGGCACACAGACATGCCCTAAGGGCATGTCTGTGTGTCACATTGCGCAGGTGTGCATGCACAGATGTGATTGGGTGGTAAAATACCGAATCTGACTGGCCTGTGGGACTCAGAAGAGTCCCACCTACATATGGAAGTTACCAAATCGGTAAAAATACCGATTCGGTATTTTACCGATTCGGTAAATTTACCGAATCGGTAAAATAGGCCCCCTACATCAGGAATGACCATTTACCGGTTGGTAACGGCCGAAATCGGCCGTTACCGGTCGGTAAATGGCGACCTACATCTGGCCCTTAATAACTTAATTAGAATTAGCAATAGACTGTACACAACAAAAAGCCATACCATGACGAAAGCCACATTTGCCTAACCCTAACCTCACTATGTGAGCACAAATGATATATCACAGATTGCTGGGTTTAGAGCCGGGCACTATAGCTGGCATTTGCTGTTAACTGGTCTGTTTCTCAGATTGCTCAAGTCTTGCAAACTCTTTCAAAGGTCCTTCCTCTGCGAGAATTTCACTTCTGTCTTTTCAAAACGCAAGTCTCTGCTTATATGATATGAACTGCTGTTCTAGAAAACAGCAGCTGGGTCTTTTTGTTATGTCTATGTGTTTGGTGTTTTATTGACCAACCACAGAAAAAACATGGCACGGTGTTGTTCAACCTCGTACTACATTTTCAAACTGAATTCAAGCAGAAGAGCTAAATAAAAAAAACACGTGCAGCCTATTTCTAAAATAATAATGTTCCACAAAAATAAATGTGAGGAGCAAGATCAGCAAATTCAAAGAATTGCTAATAAGCATCTTATAAAAAGTTATAATGATAATTAAAAACATAACATGTCACTTTTGTGAAGGTAACCAAATAAATGTGTGTAGGAGGTATCTGTAATGTCACTTGCAAGTTCAAAAGCCAGTGAATCCAGAATGGATTCTCTCTCCACAAATGATGATTGTGCGATAGCCCAGTTCACAAACTGCAGAGAACAAACATGATCCTCAATATCAGCCCATGCTAAGAAAGTAGCCGGGTAACCTGCATACATGTTATGAGAGCCAGCATTTAGTGATCCATGTGCTGAGGCGCTTGTTTTCACTGAAAGAATTGGCTCATAGCTTGCGTTTTGAAGATGCCACAGGCCCAAGGGAAAACTTTGAAAATGCATCGCTAACAGGGCTGGACTAGCTACCGGGCATTTTGGTGTGCTGCCAAGCTGGGGTCATGATTTCATTGCGGTGGGGGCTGATTTTGTTGATGGGGACCTGCGTGTGCTCCTAAATAAACAAAGCAAAATGAATGGTTTTAAGCACAGGCAGGTCCCCATCAACAAAATCAGCCCCATCTTGGTAGCACACCAAAACGCCCAGTAGCCAGTCTGCCCCTGATTGCTAATGGAGTCATTAACAGGTCAATACCCACAGGAGCATGTGTGGCCAGAGCCAGGCAAATACCTAGTGCCCATTCGAAGGGGCACCAGAAGCATTTAAACTCGGGTTGCACGCATGTAAACCAGGCAGGTCAGAATGACCAATGAAAGGTCAGTTCCTGGAGGAAGAGGATTCCAAAGAATCGAAGCTTGCGCTTATGGCACATCTGGAGAGGCAGTAGCTCCAGTAAGCTTGCTTATGAAACAACCATTGTGGAGGAGCTAAACTAGGACCAAAATGCTGCAAATGAGGAGTAACAGCAGCGGGAAGCACCCACATGCACTGTAAAAAATGGAATGAATGAAAGTCGGAATTACTCAAAAAAAATTCTGGAAGGAACTGACCAAGCCAGAACTGATTACTTTAAAAACATGGGCAAGGCTAGCAGTATCCAAGGAATTAAAAATACGGTGAACTAACTCACCAAAATCTAAAGGGAGGTTGGTATTTAACAAGGACTGTATCTCTATGGATGTCCATGTGACTTGCAATTCAAAGATTTCTCAAGCAGCTGTTAGTACTGCATCTTTTTGAAACAATAGTACTTTGAGTCTCCTTAGCGTGTTGAAATTTGCCTTCAAAGTTAGAAATTTAGGCCACAATGAGCTGTCCATAACCCCTTGCTTGAGAGAGAAAAAGGAGTTTATTTCAACAGGTCACGATCTGGGAAACCGATAAAATGTATGGGATCCCACATCTCATTCAGCAACAGTCCTGATCATTTAACATTAAATATCTTTCATGTGAATGGACTATAATTAGTGGGAGTATTGCAGGGGCTGGTGTTCCTTTGAGATAACAGGCCAAATTTGCTACTAACATATTTCAGGCACTGTGTATGGTCATGTGTTTACAAACAAGTGAATGTCCAACAAAAGAGATGCATTCCTTTCCATTAAGGAAGACCTCTTTGATGGCTCGTTCACACGGAGACGAATATGGGAGGAACCATAATTCATGAATGAATCTGTCTCCTGGGGTTTCATATCTACTGACAGGGAAATTTTTCATGCAAGCTATGAACTGAAATGTTGAAATTGGCAAAGATATTATGCTGTGCATTAACCAGGCAGCGGAAGGTGTTTCTGCTATTATGAATGGAAGCTGTTCTAACTCCTCAAGATGTAACATTGTGTACACAGCATCGTTCTTAGCCATGGAATCTTGTTTACATGTTCGATAGAAAGGCAGCACTCACTAGGTGGCTGGAATTTAGATAACGCCAAGAGATGCGCCCATTCTTAAGAGTCTGAAGTTTCCAGCTAAACTGCATGAAAGATCTAAGTTGACTTTGCTCATGATACAATGTAGAAATGTCACTTTGTATAATATCAATTACAAATGACACAATGTTATTCAAGTTATAAATGTGAGAAAGTGTATCAATACTATTATCAACCACACCAAGCACTAGATCAATTTGTGTTAAAAGTGCTGAAGCTTCTATTTGTGACAATTTCCAAATTTCATTATATGTAGCTTAAATACATCTTTTCGAATGTGGAGATTTAGGACCTGATAGGAAGTCTAAAAGTCCATGTCTTCAGACGGAGAGAAAGATGTTGTTTGACATGTGTGAAATGTTGCAATCAGTGTTGATACAATTTCCATATGTTGTGAGTGGAAATATTGGTGGTCAGGTCAGCTTAATTAAACCCCAGTGTGGAATAAATAAAAAGAACATTACAACCAGTTGTGTCAACTATCCACAATAACCACCCATTAGGGCCTGTAATAGTGGAATTTAATGTACGATTCTGCAACACACTATTGAGCTGTACCTCAGTGTAATTTGTTAAGTGAGGAAATTGTCAAAATGGGCTATTCAGGGAATATAAAGCGCCTTCATGTCCTTAATTCTCGGCCACGGAGTCTGTTGGATGGTGTCATTTAGACAATACATTTGTGTTGGAATTAAACAAGCTCGGAACAAGGTTTCCATCCCTTGAACTTGCCAAGGTTTGGGACCCCAAATGGACTTTCTGTAAATTGTGTTTTTCCAGTAATCATAGATTTTCACAGCTAATTGTGTGGCAATTTAGCTTAGTTTATGTAAGCATATATTTCTCTGGTAGTGTAAGGACTCATTTGAAATAATATGCTGTCAGGTTTGATGTATCATACCCAGTAAAGCATGTGAATTCATCCCTACATGTTGTGGGGCTCCATTGTAGGGGAGTGGGCATGTTCCCATTGTGTGTAATTAACACTAGCTTGTGCAAATAATGATGCCTGTAACGGTGATAACGGAACATTTCTCCGTAATAAGTAGAATTTTAATACAGATCCTCAGATTCAAAAACAGTATAATATTCCAGCTCTGAGAGCATGGGATGTACAGTTTCAACATCCCAATCATCTGAATGTACAATTGCATCACCCATAGAAACCCTACATATACATGGTGTTAGAAATTGAGTTTCTAGTTGACTAGGGTACGTAACTAAACCAAGCAGAAGCCACCACTCTAGTCAGGGTAAGGGAGTTACACACCCAAGGTAACCCCTGCTCCTCCCCAGAGACAAAGGAGACACCACACATGATTATGTACAAATATAACATATAGTGTGCATAAATCATAGACCAAAATGAAATGAACCATAAATACTGTGCAAACGATACAGGGTTATCTCACAGGGGAATACCAGGACGGGTTCCCTAAGCAAGCGCTTAGAAACCACTTGGTGATTTGCGCTATATAAATTCCTGTACATTTACATTTACATTCTCAGGTAGGGGCAGAAAACAGACCACCTCTTTAGAGACATGTTCTCGGCCGCCAGTATGATTTTCTCATACCAGGTCAGGTGGCTGTTTGTGAGGTGCTGTGTTTTTGTTCTAGTTAACAGAATTTCGACAGAATGAGAAATATATACAGTCAAGGGATGACCCATTACTATACTTTAGCACCTTTTGATGCTGACACCTGTCACTGCCACCGCTTTAAAGCCGCAAGGGGGCGCTGCAGCCACTGTATCTAATGTGGCTGAGAAGTAAGCAACTGGTCTTCGACCTCCCCCATGATTTGGTGTTAAAACTGAATTTGCCCAGCTCTCTCTTTCACTGCAGAAAAGTAAAAATGCTTTGTTGTAATCAGGCATTCCCAGTGCTAGGGCGCCACAGAGGATTTCTCTCAATTGTAGGAAGGCCAGCAGACAGTCATTGTTCCAAGGCACTGGATATGACACATGCTTGGGTGTCATCCTTTGTAAAGTCCTGGCCACTAGGGAAAAGTTGGTTATCATCTGACAACAGTAGCTCACCATTCCCAAAAACATTACGACTTTTTTATTTTGTTGGTGGATTCATTACCATGATCGCTCATATTCTCTTTTGTGACACTCTTCTCCCACCTCTCTTGATATGATTCCCAAGATATAAGACTTCTCTCAAAGAGTACTGCAATCATTTTGGGGGACCCTTATGTCCATTCTCAGCCGGGTAGTTTAACAATGCAATGGTGTCAGTTTTGCATACTCCAGAGTATTTGACGCAACCAGCAGATCATTAATATACTGGACCGGTTAAGAATTGCAGGGCATAACCAAAGACTAAAAATTCTTCTTAAGGATCTGATTAAAAATGGAGGAGCTCTCCGTATACCCTTGTGGGACTCGGCACCATGTCGAAACACATCCCTACAAAAAGAACAATTGATGGTATCGAATCAGGGACTGCTCTAGGCAAGTGTATTTCATTGACTAACAAACCTAATAAAACCAGCAATGGAGGCTCTTTAGACTTCAGTGCGGAGCGTGGGGGTTTGTTAGAACATAAGCAAGCAGCAGACCTAGCGGTATTTGAGGTGTCTGGATATAAATTGAGGAGCGCGGCAAAAATTACTGCTGTTCCGGATACTGTTAGGGCGCAAGGGGAGGATAAGGCTCTCACCCCCATCAAGGGAAAAAATAAAAACTCACACAAGGTTAATTCTAAGAAAACTATAAAGAAAAAAACAGTTAACAAATATAATATCAAGAAAACTAGTATTGTGGAGAAAAAAATCAAGACAACGCCCTCACTCAACTCTTTTTTAAAAGTTATCCCAAAAACTTTAATACTGAAGCCCAACTTGGTAAATTCTCTTCCCCTGGACCTACGAATGGAGCAGTGCCATCTCCGCTTCCGAAAAGCCTTAAAGACCTGGTTTTTTGCCCAATATTTTTTTCTTCAGGATCAATTATGCTGTTCACTGTCCATTAGCGCCGGGAAACCCTCACGGGTAGCTGTCGCGCTCTATAAGATTAATAAATAAATAAAATAAATTCTGCTGAAAGTGTGGCACCGGCATCAGGGGACGAGGGGGCCAGTGCTTCACCGATAGAAACTACTGCTATAGATTGGTCTGGTGATTTAAGTCCTAATCGATATCAGCTTCTTATGGCCGATATGGAGGGGGAAGACCTGGTGGACATGGGTAAAGTGCAGGCAGTGCTAGGACCTGAGGAAATAAATGAGAAGATTTTGTCGGATTCGAATTCGGGGGCAGTGAATGAGCTGATTTCCTCAGACCTGAATATGGGGGAAAATTCTGATATGGCAATAATAGCCCTTTTGAAGAAACTGGACTTGGATATGCATAAAGGGTTTGAGGAGTCTAAGGCGATTCAGGAGAATATACGTGCTTCATGTACTAGCCTGGAGGCTACATTTAGAGAGTTGAGCTCACGTATGGTAGTTTTAGAGGTTGAGGCAAAGGAGCTCCGAGAATTTGTTGCAGACAACTATAGAGAGATTGAGGAAATTAAGTTCAGAGAAAGGGCGCAGGAAGGGCGAATGGAGAGACTTGAAAATATGCAGAGGCGAAACAACTTAAAGATACTGAAATTGCCGGAAGGAAAAGAAGGGGCTGATATTAAAAAATTTGTAGCCCATCTTTTAAAATCTGTGCTGGAACTGGAAGAGGACGAAGAGACGATTTATGCAGATATACAGAGGGTCCACCGAGATCCTTTTAGATTAAATGCTAACCGTACCAAGCCAAGAAAAGTTTTGATAAATTTTCTGACATTTAGTTTAAAAGAAAAATTTTTGTCAGTCGCTTTGAAGAAAAAGAATGTCTATGTGGACGGGGTAAAAATTGAGGTGAGGTCTGATCTGTCACCAGTCACAGCTAACAGGCAGTGGGAGCTAGGCAAACGCATAGAACCACTTAGGGCTTTGGGGGCTACAGTTCAATTAAAATTTCCAGCCTTTTTAAAAGTAATGTGGCGGAACAAGATGCACAATTTCCGAGTAGTAGAGGAGGTTGATGCATTTATTGAGCAATGCCAAGAAATGACCCGGCAAGCTGCCGTATAAGATAAATATTTGATACAATGTTTACTATTAAGCCTGTGTTTATTGGTGTAGGATGTTATAATAAAATATGATGCACCGCCACGGAAAAGCACCCACATGGCCTTGGCCAAAGGGAGAATGGTAGGGTTTTCCACGGGAGGGGTGGGTAGGAGTAGTTGGGGGGGGGTAGGGATGGTAGGGGGGAAAGGGTGGGGAAGGGGGGAGAAAAAGGGGAAAAAAGTCCTTAGAAGCTTAGCGACCACCAAAACGTGTGTTATGTTTTTTAGAGATCAATATGAGTGGGGCTAGTACAGGTGATTTAAAATCTTTGTCATGGAATGTCAACGGACTACGTACAAAATCTAGGAGACGAGTAATAATAAAATATTTAGAGGATTCAAAGGCCCATATCATAATTTTGCATGAGACGCATTTGACCTCAATAGAGTGTAAGGAGGTCATGCAGGGTCAAAGGTGGGTTGCCCATGGGTTTTGTACTTCGCAGACCATAGTTACAAAGGGTGTTGCTGTTTTGTTTAGACATAGGGTTCATTGTTGTATAGAATTTTTTTTAGCAGACCCAAAAGGTAGATGGCTCATTTTAAGTGCAAGAATTGATTCTGAGTTACTAACCATAGTTGGATATTATGGCCCAAATCTTGATGAGGTAGATTCTCTGGACATTTTGGCTAGGGAATTGTTAGGATTTGTTGGTAAAATTATAATGGCCGGGATTTCAATGCAGTCCTGGATTATAAATTAGACCGATCTGTAAACTCACGTGGGCTTATGAATCCCAAAATGTCAAACAGAATAAGGTTGCTGATGACTCAGTTTGGGTTGTGTGATATCTGGAGATTTAATCATGGACAACAGTTGGGATTTACATATTATAACAAGAAATATAAGCATAAATCTCGGATCGATTACGTGTTGCTGGATTTAAGGTTAAAAGATTCAGTTACAGCAGTGGGGCATGTAGGCGTCCATATCTCTGACCACTCGGCCATCACACTTATTATTAAAATTAAAGCATCTGAAGCAGAAACAACCTGGAGGCTAGATCGCACAGTACTTTTAGATCAAGAGTGCTTGCAATTTATTAGTTCAGAGTTAGAGGTTTTTTTGGATGCAAACTTAGGCACTGCAAAGATAGAGACAGTATGGGAGACTTGTAAAGCCTTTTTGAGGGGCAGACTGGATGCCCAGGGAGCAAAAAAACGAAGAACCTATTTTAATAAAATTACTGATTTGGAAAAGAACATTCGAGAATTAGAGGCTAGCATCAATTCCTGTGAAGGTATAATGGTAGAGCAGATGCTGAAAGATCTAGAGGTGTTAAAACTGGATCTGATAGCAGTTATTAACCACAGAATTAGAGAGAAATGGGAATCCAGTCAGTTGGCTCACTTCAGTTATAGTGAAGGGTGCGGAAAGCTACTGGCTTGGAAGGCCAAGAAAGATCTAGTACGTAATTTTATTAAGGAATTAAATTTGCCAGGTATGAGTGAGGCTATTACTGAGAGCAAGGGTATTGCGGATGCATTCTTTGAGTACTTTTCAAACGTGTATAAGGACGATTTGAATCCTGATACTTTGGAAATAGCGAAATGGTTGAGGCTGGTGGATCCGCTTCCAACTGAGTTAAAACAGGTTTTGAACAGGGAGATACTCTCAACTGAGGTAGAAAAGGCTATAATATCAGCTAAGAGAGGGAAGGCTCCTGGGCCTGATGGTCTACCAGTTGAGGTCTATAAAGTATTTATGGAAGCACCTTGCCTCTATTGGTTCAGCTATTTAATGATATTTTTCGAGGAAAGGCGGGATTGCCGGACTCGTGGAATGAGGCAACTATTGTTCTAATTGCAAAAACTGGGAAACCACCAAGTGATCCTAATTTGTATAGGCCTATTTCGCTGTTAAATTGCGATTATAAAGTATTTGCAAAGATAATGGCGGATAGGCTTAGTTTGGTTATTCCTAAACTAGTGCAGGAAGATCAGAAAGGCTTCATTAAAGGTGGGTTCCTTAAGGAACTCACTTTTTCTCTAATAGGTACAATAGATTTGGCCTCAACATATAAACTCCCATTAGCAGTAATAGCGCTTGACGCCGCTAAGGCGTTTGAACGAGTAAATTGGATCTTTTTAAAAGCACTTTTGACTCATTTAGACCTGGGTTCATATTTTACTAACACACTTCTATCACTGTATAATTCTCCCACCTCTAGAGTATTGATTAATGGGATCCTAACTAATTCGATTAAAGTAATGCGGGGCACCAGGCAGGGATGTCCCTTATCCCCTTTATTGTTTGACCTTTATATAGAGCCTTTGGCCTGTAGGATTAGGGGTTCTGATAAGATCCTCCCTTTCTCTGTAGAAGTTTGGTCCAAGAAAACAGGTCTATATGCTGATGATATTATAACTTATACTTCCAATCTCCAGCAGACACTGGAAAATATATCAGTAATAACTAAAGAATTTGGAGCTGTCTCAGGGTACAAAATTAACGAGGATAAAACGGAAATTATGAGTTGGAATTTGGATCCTGGCCCTATAAAACGCAAATTAGAAATGAGATATCTGGGGGTTAGGATTACTCAGAACTTGGATGACCTAGCAAAAATTAATTTTGTAAGAATTAAAAGAGAAATAGGAGTAATGCTTCGAGGATGGAGTCATTTGTTTCTTAATCTATATGGCCGCACAAATTTGATAAAAATGATGGTTCTTCCAAAACTAACTTTTCTATTTGAGACAAATCCCTCTTGCATTTAAAGGAGAATGGTTTAAGAAGCTTCAGAGTGAGGTTAGTACATTTATATGGGCCGCAAAAGGATCTCGTCTCTCATGGACTAAGATAAGGCGAAAACTGCTTAAAGGGGGGTTGTCAGCCCCGGATTTTCAGTTATACTGTTGGGCTTTTCAGTTAAAAAATCTTAGAATTCTTTTGAACACTCCACCGACCTCGGGTATTGGTGTACTGTTGGCAGCAATGCTAAAAAGTTGCCAATATAAGGAATCTGGTTTTCTGTGTAAATTTGTGGATCCAAAGTATTTAAAAAAAGTGCGTCTTAAGGTACTGCGGGAAGCAGCGGAACTTTGGTACTGGATTAGGAGGTTACTAAAAATCCCGTATTATGGATATTATACTTCCATTTGGGACAGCCCAGGATCTCCTGCATGGACCAAAGACGCACTGGATATTCCTCTAAGATCATCAGGGGTAGAATTATGGGGACATCTTTTTTCGGATGGAAAGCTGGTTGGGTGGAGTCAGGGCGCGGCCATTTGGGGGCAGGCTATATTGAAATTTAAATATCTGCAAATTCATAGTTGGGCCGGTAAAGCTGAAATCATCGTGGGACTTCAGAATGAATTGGAAGAGAAGATCCACTCAAGTCAAGTGTATAAAAAGGAAGTAGGACTTTGGTACTGGTCAATGTTGGAGATGGCGGACGGCCAGTTCTCACTGCCAGAAACTCTGTGGAGGGATTGCTTGCCGGACATCGCATCTGACACTCAATGGCAAGTAACTATGGCTATGTTGTATAAAGTTGTCAAACCCGCAAATTTAAGGCAAAATCATCTTTTTACACTCCACAGAGCATACTGGTCTCTATATAGACTTTCAAAGTTCAAGCCTGGAGGACTGGTGGAATGCCCAAAGTGTAGAAGTCCCAATGAGAAGGATGTACATATGTTCGTGGAGTGTCCAAATATTAAAGAGTTTTGGGAGGAATTAAGTAGCTGTTTATCCCAAGCTATTGACCATACTATTAAGGTAAGCCCTGAACTTATTATAACTGGAAGGTTGAATTTGCAGATAAAAAGCATGGATGATAAAGTTAAACTTGTATTTTAGGGGATACTTTTGGCTCGTAGAGAGATATGTAAATTGTGGGTGTCCCCGCTATCTCCAGGGATCTCGGACTGGTTGCGAGCTATGAGATTCACAGCTAAAATGGATACTTTGGGTCCGACAAAAGTTAAATGTAAATTTTGGACATTATTTTTGGCACACTTTGGGTGAAGAGTGTTTTTTAGTGTAAGGGGATAGGTGGATCTGTAAATAATTTAGTCCAATGATTAAGGTCTTGGCCTATCTCGCCGGTGGTGTTTTCAACGTGACGGTGGAGTTCACCTATGCACCAACCTCGTACAAAGGGTGGCATATATAGAGAGGTGGTCATGGGGTGGCACTACTAGTGTGGTTGTTAACGGTCTCGGTATATGAGATAAAAAACCCATGGGCGGTATGGTTTGGTTAGAAATAGGTGGCGTAAAGGCTAATGAGGACAAAAAAAACAAAAAACAATTGATGGACAGAATGCAGACCAATGACATACATTCACCCCAGTACAGAGATATTGAACTATGGATTTAGGCCAATACAGAGATATTGGCCTAAATCCATAGTTTGTTTACTCACCATACCATTACAGTTTGGACCCAGCCATATGCAAATCAGTCTTGGCCCTGTGCCCAACTGGAACAGTCCATCCCGAACTGCCAGGCCAGGTCCTTCCAGGATTGGAAACAAGTTCCTAGGACCGGTTTGGGGATTTCAGCCATCATCAGCCAGGATAGCTTGACTCTAGTGGCATGGAGAGCACAGGACCCACGTCTGAGCCTGAATGCAAAGAGGAACTGACTGTATTCATGCAAGGGTATGGAAAGGAATGCCTGGCACAAACCAATAACAGTAAACCACTCAGCTTCACATGGAATTTTACACAATATTGCAGCAGGATTCGGTACAATGGGACAGCAGGGAATCACAATATTGATTTTGCGAAGGCCCTGCACTATGTGGTACTTATCGACTCTCCATGATCTCCTTTATTATACCTTGTTGAATCATTGTCTTGATCACTGTGGTTATTCCAGCATTCCTTTCAGGGGTCAAATTACACTACAGCATTCCCCATTCAACAGTATCTGAATTCGGACAGGCTCAACCCTAAATGACTCCAATGTCCTTTCCTGAAAAATCCCAAATTTCTGGTCTCACTGAATCTCTGAGGACCTAAAGGCAAGTCTTCTGTCATCACCATTGGAAACATTCCAATAATTAGATTTTTATTCTCCAACTTGAAGGCATTGTTGTCATCATGAGTTTGCCGTCCTATTCCTTTCGGGGTACAGTATATGGTGCAGTTCAGTTTCAAGAACAAAGTGTGTCCTAACAAACTCATGGGACTCAAATCACAAACCACAAACCGATGATTATCCTCAAAACTTCCTATCTCTACAGGGGCATCCTCAGTAATGGAGATCTTCTTTTGTTGATTAGCAACTTGGATAGTTCTTACCAAGAAGGGTAGGTTTTGAACTTCCACTGGTCTCACAGTAGAACAGGTAGCACTAGTATCAACCAAAATGATACGCCATAGCCATTTAGCTCAGCATCTATAAATTGGCTTCTCTGGTCTAACTCTAAGACTGCGCCAAGCACGCTCTCTTCCTTTCTCCTCAGGCACAGTCAGGAAGACTGATCGATGCTGACATTTTTACTTGTCTCGAACATGGGTCCGGGTACGTTCTGTTGCTGCATGTTGTTGCTGTTCTGAGGTGGTATAAACCCTGAATTTTGCCCAGGATTTGTGGGATAAAGATGGCATTCTTGCTTCCAGTGCCCCAGCCTTTTGCAGTAGTGGCATGGATTAGACGTCTTCAATGGGCCACATCAATTTCAGTACTCTGATCAATAGGGACACCTTGATTTCTACCTTGTGACTGAAATCCATCTCTACCCTGCATCGCCCGCGCTCCCTGTTGATACACTCCCTGCATTGGAGGGGCATTTCCTACAAATGGTGGGTTTGAATTCCTTTCTGAGCAGCCTTCATTTGTATCAGCATAAATTTCCCCTTGAACTTTTTCTGCCTCATTTCAATCTCTTGCAATATGTAGCATATTACAAAATCTTGTCAACCGACTTATTCTGCCAAAAAATCTATCAATGTTGAATCATTATACTAATCTCAGACCTCAATCGTGTCAAACACCTGGACACAAATGCTTTAAATACTACATTGACTTTAGGTGTGCTACTCTGCATACTTAAAGGCAATTCCCAAGTCAGGTGCTCAGATGGGTCTGCACTTGCATCACAACGAGAACTTGCATTAATTGGACTTAAAGGAATGAATTCTCCCACCCTCTGACTCATGGGTGTAACTTCTGATGCTTGTTATTGAGCGGGGACAGCTGAGTTTTAAATATAATTTTCCCCAAACCAGGTTTATATATAGAAACCACTATCAGACACAGTAAGTGCATCTGGGACAGTGCAGATAAGGAAGGTCCCAGATACACAAGTCCCGTGATTGCTTCCTATCATATTTTGATTCACTGTAATAGCCCCCATCAAGATCTACTACTTTTGCACAGGAGAAATCCCTATCATACCAGGGCAGGACTTACTGGTGCATTAGGCAATCCGGGTTTCCCAACTGCAACCTTACTCCCACCTCCCTTGGTTAGAATCTCATTATATGAAGGTGGTTTCTTGGACATTAGTACGTCTACGAGACTTTCACTAGTATCATCATCACTATTTTCATCTTTCTCACCAGACTCTTTTGTTTTATCCTTCTTTGTTTCTTCCAACCCTTTTTCCCCTTCTCCGCTTTGCAATAATGGGTATAATTTTACTTCTTCTATCATGTCAGTTCTCCACCTTTTCTCCTCTGCATAAGTACGTACTGGCTTTTTCACTTGTCCCTGATATCTCTCTTTTTCCCTCGTGTGAGCTGCAAAGTCAAAGCATTAATCGCTTCCAATTGTGTCGGTCTAAGCTGTGGTGTCATTTTGTATAAAATGTTCAATATTTCTTATATTAGATATAAAAGAACAAGGAAACACCAGTGCACCTTTTTATCAGTGATATTGTGTCATTGTTTGAGCCAATTGCATATGTGTGTAACCCTACATGTATCGCCACATAATGACCTGCAGTATCTTTGGCCAGGGGCCCCCCCAGCCCCAAGAGGTATCTGAACACCTCCTCTAAACACATCTTGTACACTTTAAAACTTTTCATTTTCAATTCGAATATATTTGTTTCCACACAAAAGCAATATTTCACTTAAAATCTCATTCCAAATCATCATCCAATTAAAGTGCGGCACCTTATGGTGTGGACAGCCAATAACAGCGCAGATTCACACCAACCGACCTATCCCAGCACGGCACGCTGCAATCACAATCTCACTCCTTGAAGCAGCCCACCCTCCTTTACAATTTTCACAAACATACTCTTTTCAGCAACACACTTACAACTAAATACAATGCAATAGAAACAAATAACAATTGTTTGCCTACTGAAGAATCAATAGAAATCAATCATGCAAAAAAACCACAAACAAATTCAAATGAAGCCTCGTCCAGTAGGGAATCACTCTGATCGGTGAAGCTTTCCTCTGCGCAAAAGGTCTGCCACACTAATCATACCTCGCTTTCACACAAAAGATAAATGTCCCTATCTCACCTAGCCTGTCAACAACGTCCCACGACAATCCCACAAAATCTCAGCAGACAATTACAATACAGTGTTGTCTACACTTTTTAATATCTTCCTGGAATCTTAGGCCATTTTGGTCCTGATAACAACTTCTCCACAATAAGCGCTACACTCTCAAAAATTAGCTCACCGTATCAGGCAATCTCCGCAAGACACCACACAATTGCCACAAACACCCCAAGCTAAGCTTAAGCTGCTTATACACAACACTATTGATACTCACTCCTCCGCTGTTACAACTTGCTCTCGACCCACTGAAACATCACTGACACAGATTCTCCATGAAACATGGGCACTGGTGACTGAATTTGGATTTGGACTCTTCTAAAGTAACAATTTTCTAACCCCTCTACTTCAGGTACTAACCATCCTCTGTATTGAAGGACTGGGTTCTTTAAGACCCAGCGGTGCCAGGGCACAACACCTGAAACCTTCGTGAGTAACCTGCTCCGGCGTACGAAATCACAGAGACACGGGACACTTCCTTCGACGTCAAAGATTCAAGGTTTATTTGCTGCAGGGAACACAGAGATCACGGCAAGTACACAGCGTGCAACTTGGGGAGACTGCTTCAAATTGGTTCTGTGGATCGCTCCTTTTATACAGTTTTTACCCATAGGATAACATTGAACACAAAAGTTTACAACCCGGTTCCCACCATTATCCCCCAGAGGGGTCGCTTTGGTCACTTTAAAACACATGAGGCCCGGAACATAAGTGCGGAAACATTTGGCGGTTCCCAACTGTAAAAACCATCTTCCCACCATTAGCAAATTCCAATCAGCAGTAAAACAGATCGAAATAGGAACAAAGACAGGTGCAGAGGAAGACGGAGACAGTGGGGAGATCGGAAAGGGTGTAAAAGGGGAGGTATCGGGAAACACGAGATACAGGCATCAAAAGAACGTGCCTAATGAGATGCACGGCTGAGACAATAAGTCCATGCGGCAAGATGAGCCTCGAGCGGCGCCATCTGCCTTACAGTAGCAACCCCCTCGTCATAAAGACACTCACAAAGAACATGTGTCTTCCGAAAAATATCTTGGGAGTCCCAGGGTCGCGAAGCGGACAACGTCCGTTCGCTGGCTACTTGAGGGCAAGAGACAAAATGGATGCCGTATCTAAGATGGAACCCGTGGGTACAGATGAAAAACCCACATAACAAACGGACGGTTTAAGTTAGCACAGCGAAACTGCGCACACTTACTAAACTCGTCATTTGCGGTTCGTAGATACCAGACTCGACCATATTCGTGCGAGTCGAATACACCACTTACAATTGTCACGGAACCTCAGACGCTCCTTTTGCCCTCATGTAGGCAAGCACTAGTCAGAATCATATTCGATATTCATCAGACCATCGAGATGTTGCTGTAGCATAGCTCTGTCCAACTGAGTCCCCTTGGTAACAGATGGTTGTCTCATACACGTTGTAGCACAGAGGCCACATAAGGCAGGACCACACTGCACACAAAGGCAACACGTGAACAGGAACACTACAACGACTCCGATGATCATCAGAATTTTCCAACCCCAAGTCGACATCAGGCCCCAAAACCATCCAAGTAGCGTCCAATCCCCTACATCCACGTGTATGGATTCGGAGATCTTATGCAACCTCGAGATGGCCTGATAGACAGTAGGAGCATTATCTGGGATGAAAATGCAGCAGCTCGAATGGATCACCTTACATACCCCACCTCTATCTGCTAAGATGACATCTAAAACCATACGGTTTTGTAACGTCATAAGTCTCTCCGCCTGAAGTTCTGTGGTGATATTACCAAGGGCACTGGCAGTAATATTAGCTGTTGATTCTACCACTCGAGTCAACTGCCTCAGGTTCCTACTATTAACCATAGGTCCCCAAAACGGGAGGAAACCCTTGAAAAAGTCTCCTGCCTCTTGACCGGCAGTATCCTCTTCGCTAATTACGCCTCGTATAACTCTAGTCTTATGATAATCGGCATCTACGGTAAACGTCGGAGGCAACAGATTTGCAATGAAACATGAGCCCATGAAGTCAGCAGGCAACCATGTGTATGCACGATCATAGCAGATAAAGTATGTACCCTTGGCAGCCAGAAACACAGGGGACGAGAACATCGGCAGAATGTAATTTTCAGTGCAAGAACTTGCTCCAAGTCGGGCTTGCGATCTTCGACCACGACCCATAAGACAAAAATTACCAGTGTGGGGTACGACCCATATTGGAGGCGAGCTTTTAAGCTGCTTCTCGCTAGTGAACACACTATATTCACCTCTACTTAGGACCCTATAGGCTTGTATCTCTTCTTCAGGAATAAGCGAAGGATCATAGATCTCACTGTCTAAATCCTCTATTGCTATCGACAAAGGTTTTTGATACGAGGTAGGACCAGAGTAGGGGGAACGTGGTTCTCGAATGGGGTGGAAACCCAGTGCGCTTCGAAACATTGTTTGAAATGCTCGAGCTGACCCTTGGGAACTATACGGTAACACCAGATATGGAATTCCCTTATCCGTAGTATGTGGCATCAACCCACACACCCAACAATTAGTAGTGTTAACCACTAACTGATGCTGATGAAGGAGCTGAATAAAGGAATTGTTGCGGAATTCTACACGTCTAGCCTGTTCGTGTTCCGGTAACATGTGAAAGGAATGGGGAGAAGCAGTAGAGGTAAGATTAGGGTAAGGAGTAGGAGTAGGTGTAGCAGGTAAGAAGTAAGACATCGTGTAATACACCCCACCCGCCAATAATGCAGAAGCAGTCAAAAATAATACAAACAGTTGGAATATAAAACATTTGGTACGACTGAGTTGCTGCAGCTTGAATCGATGAACTTGAGCTCCCTCCAAATCATTCAGCTTCGAGAATGCCATTCCCTACGACCGTCCGCAACGTTTCTTGACGCACTTCGTTCTGTGCAGCAATAGTCAATCCCTAGGAGTTCCCAGGAACCGACGGCCTTTAACCTAGCGTCAAGACCTACTGTCCAGAAGGAAGTACGCGCGCGGCCCTACGGCCTTCAATGCACAATATGTACGTATGTAAAAACAAAGTCTCTCAACTGTAAAGGCAAAAGTATAAAGAAGGAAGCTCAATATATGTACAAAAATAATTACAGTAATACGAAAGTTCAAAACTGATCACGGAAAACAGGGTAATGCAATCGTCGATACAGCAAAGCAAGATCTTTTATTTGTCCTTAGTGCGAGATCGCAAAAAGTATCGGGTTTTCCCAGGACGTGTCTGCTCGTCAAACAAAGGATCCGTTGAAGGGACAGCGTCCTGCTGATCAGTTGAGTGTTCTGGTCTTGAGTCTTTTGATGCTAATTGTTCAGCAGTGTCTTTCTGCTGCGCTGAGGATTCTTCAACAAGCTGTGCGTCGCTAAAAGGCACAAACGCCGGCAATGTTTCTGTTTCAGATGACGCAATGCCTCTCCTTACCCACGGGTCTGCTGGCAAAGGGATGGGGACTCGTTTGGTGTGCGTGGCATGCACCCAATTCTTACGTCCCTCGAGACGAACGGCAGTCCTCGTGGCCAGGAGCACTTGGTAGGGTCCGGTGAACCTCGGGTCCAAGTTATGTTTGCGTGAAAAGTTCCTTGTCACCACCCAGTCTCCGGGCTGGAGCTGGTGGCCTGGACCCTCCGTCTGCGTCGGCAATGCGTCGTAAACCTGTTGGTGAATTAACCTCAGTTTAGCAGTCAAGTCATGTAGATAATCGACCAACATTGGGTACTCAAGATCAGAAAACATTCCTGGCCTAGGAACCCCCCACACATTCGCAGGACGGCCGAACACTATTTCATAGGGACTAAGCCCTACTCGGGAGTGTACAGTCGCCCTAGTTGACAGTAATGCCAAAGGTAAAGCGTCAGGCCACGAAAGACCAGTCGTAGCCTGAATCTTTGCTAACTTTAGTTTAAGGGTGCCATTGTACCCTTCAACCAATCCAGCTGACTGAGGATGATTGGCACTGTGGAATTTCTGATTAATTCCAAGGCCCTTACACACACTCTTCATCACACTTCCAACAAACTCACTTCCGTTATCTGACCACACGACTCTAGGCATTCCATACCGAGGAAAGTATTCCTTCAGTAGGATTTTCGCAGTAGACAAAGCAGTATTGTCTTTGAGAGGATAGGCCTCAATCCATCGGGAGAATGCGCAAACCACCACTAAAACGTATTTCATGTTATTGCATCGCTCCATATGGATGAAGTCCAATTGAATCACCTCAAAGGGATACGAAGGGGGAGCAAAACTGCCAGGAGGAGTTGGGGTTCCTTTGCCAGGATTGTACATTATACATACCATACAATTCTTCACCAGACGTTCAGCACACTTCGTAACGCCGTCATTCTTCCACACAGGAGCCAGCAACTTACAAATACCTTTCGCGCTAATATGTGCTAACCCATGCGCCATTGTCACAACGGCCAGCACATACGCATCAGGCAACATCCATCTTTTCTGATCTGACAAATCAATCCAACAACCATTCGCATCCAACTTTCCTGTACTTTCTTTCCACTTCGTCTTTTCAGTCTCGGTGGCCTCATTCTGAATTGCTTTCACACTCTCGATAGTGTCTTCACACATACTCGATTCTGTAGGCCACCTAACCGAACTCGTCACATACATTCGAGTGCTAAGGTTCCGGGCAGTCTCCTTAGCAGTCTCGTCCGCAAACGCATTACCACGACCAACATCATCCGTCACCTTACGATGCGCACTACATTTAACAATCGCAACTTGCGTAGGCAAAGTCAATGCATCCAAAAGATCATTCACAAGCTGGCCATGCTGAATCTTCGTACCGTGCGACGTCAAGAAACCTCTCTCTCTCCACAATCGTCCAAAACTGTGAGCAACACCAAACGCGTATTGACTGTCGGTAAACACATTCACACGTTTCCCTTTCGCTAACACACATGCTCTAGTAAGAGCAATCAGCTCCGCAGCTTGGGCAGAATTCTGATTCAACCTTGCAGTCTCGACAACAGTATTCAATGTTACAACAGCATAAGCAGTAGTCACATCGCCATTCGGCAATTTAAAACATGACCCATCCACATACAAAGTGCCATCCGGATCTTCCAATGGGGTGTTTTTAAGGTCCACTCGACCTTTCGTTTCCTCTTCAGTCCTCAAGTAGCAGTCATGTTCTGCTACTTCATCTGACTCTGTGCTAATTGGTAACAAAGTTGCCGGGTTCAGAACGTTACAACGTTTTATCTGAATGTGGCTTGCCAAGAGCGTCAATTCGTACCCAGACAACCTCGCACTCGTCAAGTGCTGAGTTTTCGTTCGATTCAAAAGAGTATCGACTGCATGCGGAACCATCACCGTAAGCATATTATCCATGACCAATCCTGCTGATTGTCGGATGGAGACCGCAGCTGCCGCTGTTGCTCGTAAACAACTCGGCAATGCTCTAGCTACTGGGTCCAAGGTCGAGGAAAAATATGCACATGGACGTTGCTTACCACCAAAAGGTTGCGTTAGAACACTCAAAGCACAACCCTCTCTCTCGTGAACATATAACGTAAACGGCTTACCGTAGTCAGGGGTACCTAACACAGGAGCCGAACACAATGAATCACGCAGTTCAGAAAAACTTTTCTGACATTCTTCCGTCCATGGTAAAGGAGTTGAAACATCCTTGCACGTAAGAGCCACCAATGGTTTCGCTAGCAATGAAAAGTTAGGAATCCATTGCCTGCAGTACGACGTGATACCTAGAAAGGCACGCACATCTCTTTGGGTTTTTGGCACAGCCATTCGCGCAATCGCTGCAATTCTTTCTGGGGTCAATCTCCTTCCCTCCTTTGACAATAAGTGACCTAGATAGGTTACTTCTTGACAACAATATTGGAGTTTAGAAGGTGACACCTTGTGATTTAACTCACAGAGATGTTGCAGCAACGACACCGTAGCAATTTTGCAAATGTCCTGAGTATCAGCAGCCACCAATAAGTCGTCGACGTATTGGATCAAGGCCGCACCGACCGGCAACCTAAATGCATCCAGTTGACCCTTCAAGGCTTGACTGTAAATAGATGGACTTTCACAGTATCCCTGAGGAGCGCGTTTGAACCGGAAGCTGCGTCCACCGAGAGAGAAACCGAAAAGGTCCCTGCTCTCCTCGGCAATCGGGATGCTGAAAAACGCATTTTTCAAGTCAATCACCGAAAACCACGATGCAGGAGCTGGAATCAGAGTCAGTAGCGCCGTGATGTCAGGCACAACAGGAAATTGAGGAACCACAATTTTATTTACCTCCCGTAAATCGATAACAAAACGATAAACAGGCGGTTTTGAAGGATCAGTACGTTTAAGAATGGGCAGCACAGGGCTGTTGCACACGTTTCCCCGAGTCTCTTCAATAACATCCTTCTCGATCAAATCATAGATGATCGCCAATAGTGCTCGTTCACCATCGAGGGAGATACGATATTGGGGAATACGTGGCAGCCGCACATTAGATTTCAACTGAACAACATAAGGGGAGATATCAAGCAGGCCCACGTCATTTGGACCTGTTGCCCACAAAGACGCAGGAAGAGAACTCAATTCCGGTGGGAGCTTATCGAGGGACAAATACATAGGAGAGACAACCCTTTCTCCTAACGTAAGCTTTACACCCGCGGGGGAACAATACAAAGTTGCGTACAAACGTTTAAGCAAATCCAGGCCCAACAGATTTTCGCCACAACCCGTGGTTAAAATCAACGGAGCTTCTAGCTCACGTGGCCCAATTTTAAGGGGCAAAGGGCGTGAAACTGGATTGCTAACGGGGGCGCCAGAGAATCCAACGGAAACATTTGTTAAGCCAGACAAAGGTGCGCCAGGGAGTTTCGAATACATGATAGAACTTTTCGCTGCACCAGTGTCCAACAGAAAAGGCTCAACGACGCCCGATGTAGCAACTGCGACGTAAGGCCCTCTCTGATCAACCGGAACTGATACCACTCCCTCTCCATGTCTTTGGCTGTCCTAGTAATTACTGTCGTCAGTTCCCTGATCGACGTAATAATCGTCTACATTGTACTGCGCAGATCGTCCTTGCGATGATCCACGTTGGTCGAAACAATTATTAGAATTGGATGCGTTATCCGAGCGATCGTTCTGAGCACCACGACCTCTACCACGTGATGTTTGCTGCGAACCCCCACGACCTCCTCTAGATGAGTTACCATTATTACGTTCATTTAAAACAGGGCAATTGAATTTAATGTGTCCCTCCTGTCTACAATAAGCACATTGATTGTACCCTAACGAGGATCTTTGGGAGGAGGAGTCATTACGGGTTTGGGATCGGTTCGATTGTGGCTGTGACCTATTCTGTTGCGAAGTATTCTGTTGCGAAGTATTCTGATTTGACCGCGGAGGATACGCTTGTTGCAACAACACTTTAGTTTTGAGTTCTTTCGTCTTTTTATCAGCACGGTCGTTCTCTTCTTTCTCTCTATTCTCATAGTATTGTGCCGTAGCCAATATCTGAGCCGAAGTAGAAACGGCCCATGCACTTTCCGAATTCCTCAATTTATTACTCAAATCGGGCAGTAAGTTTGAAACAAATTTATCCACGAACAACCTTTGACCACCCTCCGTGCCCATATCCTGACCACTATGGTCGATGAATGCCTCCTCAAACCTCGTAAAGAAGTCGGAAACACTCTCTTCTTTCTTCTGCTTACAGGCTGACAACTTGTCCCAGTTCACCTTCATAGCTGGCATAAGAGTTTTCATTAGTGTAATAATCCTTTGAGGAAGATCAAGAATCAATTGGTCGGGTTTAGTAGCAGCTACTTGTCCGGCGTCTGCCGCTACAATGGCAGCCCAAGCACCACCTAATTCAGCCGGGTGATTTTCCTGTCGAATCTTTGCCCATACCGGTTGCGGTACGACATTGCCAAACAACATATCGATATCGGCAAGATTCATTACCGTAGCATCTACAAGCTGAGATAATTCTTTGTAATACCCTGTAGGATTCTTGCGTGGGTCAGGCAAAGATTGCTTCACCTGTAACACTTCCGAGCGTTTCCATGGGAGATGTATCCATACTCTCTGGAAATGCGCCAATGTCGGAGGATTAGCATTAGGATTAGCTGGTATCCAAACCGGCGGAACTTCACGCATGGGATATTGGCCAGACTCGTCTGGTTGTTTTTCAATATCCTCAACAAACAACGCATGAGGGATGGGAGCGGGACGAAGAGATAGCAATCGTTCAACAGCACGTCGAACGTTGGTATCCACTATCAGCCCATTTGCGAACTGAAGCTGGAGATCAGACAGAGCGGTGAGCACCTCGTCAGGCGCATCAGCCGCTATTTGATCATAAAGGAACTTACACATTTCATTAAACACATATCTCTGGGTTGGTATATTGAATTGACAAAATGTTTCGAGGACAACACGGGGTGGACTTCTCTGAGGATTTATCATCCAACCCATCGCCATGTTATACAGCGCAACGCGTTCTCTGTTTCCAGGAAGCTGACTACGTCTCTGAGGACCATCAGAACCAGCGGACCCATGAACAGGTCCGAGCGAATGAAAGAAACTAGCCGCAAGAGGAGAATTGCGACTACGAGTAGAGGGAGAAGAATAAGACACAGGACTAACAAGAGAAGGAGCAGAAACAGTAGCAACAACAGGGGTTAACAAAACAGGAGCAGTAGCAGGAGCAGTAGCGGGAACAGGAGTATGTGGAAGCGGAGGAGCAGTAGGAATAGGAACAGGCAAAGGAGCAGGAACAGTCGGAAGAACGGATGCAGGTTGAGGAACAGGCGGAAGAATAATAGGCGGAAGAATAGGTACGGCAGGGGCCACAGGAGCTGCGGAACCCTGTACGTACGGAGGTGGCGACTTCATAAGATAAGACATTAAGGGATCCTCAACCGGCTCTTCCTTCTTTTCCGACTCCGTAGGCAAAGCGGGGTAACATTTATCTACAGTCATACGCTGTAATCGGTCAAACACTTCCTTATCCTTAACCTCCTTATCACGCTGAAACTGCTCTGCTTTCTTCACTATGGTAGCAACATTATCTCGCTGATTACGTTTAGTCTGTCTGATTTCTTTCTGTCGGGCTTCTTTGCGCCACAACCGAAAGGCATCAAACATGGCCGGCCTTGACTTTCTTTCGAACAATTTAATCTCTAGATTATCTAAGATCGGAGCTTCGAGGCTACCATGAGGTGGCCAACGAAGGTCGCCGTCCTTTTTTGTGTATTTAATCCAATAATCGTTAAAGGTAATTGGGCCTAGCCCATGTTTACTATAGAGCTCATACGTGGGAGTTCCAACCGGAGGTATCGGACACGAGTCCTCCAATCGGGAATCCGTACCACAAGGTCTGAAACAACTAAACAAAGTACTGCGACCAGGCATCTTGCACACTAGCCGAGTTTCACAAACTTCAAGGGTTACGGGATTTACCAAGTCCCAGCAAAGAACAAAACCCTCGGTTTTTGGCGGCTGCAGTCGTCAAACAACACAACAAAGTACGCTAGCAAAGTGTCACCGACAAAAACACTCACACAGCGTTAACAACAAAGACACTTGTTAAAGTGTCAACAACCAAGAACTATGGGAGCGACCCACAAATACTTAACTCAAAGATCGATGGCGTCGCCAGGAAGGCCCGTCAGTCGTCTCGCTATACCAAGGTCTACGCCAGGCGCCAAAACAGGTCTACAGTCAGGGCAGCAGTCCGTCGCAGCCGTCCGGAGGCGGGAATCTTCGCGGGAAAAGTCTTCGGGCCACTTATTTCGACAACAGGATCGATGAAGCGGAGTGCACCTTCCCTCGGAGATTTCACACGAAGTTCCTCACGATCGTCGGGCTTGGACCGGTACCACTGATGCAGCCCCACGTTGGGCGCCAACTGAAGGACTGGGTTCTTTAAGACCCAGCGGTGCCAGGGCACAACACCTGAAACCTTCGTGAGTAACCTGCTCCGGCGTACGAAATCACAGAGACACGGGACACTTCCTTCGACGTCAAAGATTCAAGGTTTATTTGCTGCAGGGAACACAGAGATCACGGCAAGTACACAGCGTGCAACTTGGGGAGACTGCTTCAAATTGGTTCTGTGGATCGCTCCTTTTATACAGTTTTTACCCATAGGATAACATTGAACACAAAAGTTTACAACCCGGTTCCCACCATTATCCCCCAGAGGGGTCGCTTTGGTCACTTTAAAACACATGAGGCCCGGAACATAAGTGCGGAAACATTTGGCGGTTCCCAACTGTAAAAACCATCTTCCCACTATTAGCAAATTCCAATCAGCAGTAAAACAGATCGAAATAGGAACAAAGACAGGTGCAGAGGAAGACGGAGACAGTGGGGAGATCGGAAAGGGTGTAAAAGGGGAGGTATCGGGAAACACGAGATACAGGCATCAAAAGAACGTGCCTAATGAGATGCACGGCTGAGACAATAAGTCCATGCGGCAAGATGAGCCTCGAGCGGCGCCATCTGCCTTACAGTAGCAACCCCCTCGTCATAAAGACACTCACAAAGAACATGTGTCTTCCGAAAAATATCTTGGGAGTCCCAGGGTCGCGAAGCGGACAACGTCCGTTCGCTGGCTACTTGAGGGCAAGAGACAAAATGGATGCCGTATCTAAGATGGAACCCGTGGGTACAGATGAAAAACCCACATAACAAACGGACGGTTTAAGTTAGCACAGCGAAACTGCGCACACTTACTAAACTCGTCATTTGCGGTTCGTAGATACCAGACTCGACCATATTCGTGCGAGTCGAATACACCACTTACAATTGTCACGGAACCTCAGTATGCTTCCATCTGAGAATGCTCTGGGCCATTTCTGCCAATTTACTCTGGTTAATAGACCTTTTAGTAGCCTGAGAGGTAATGGGGGTTAGCAACTATTTAAATCTTAAGTTGCAGTGTGACCATTAGAACCACACAATAAAACTGTGACCCAGTAACTTGAAGTTAAAAGGTTTAATACAAACCCAAAGCCAGACTAAATAAATCAATCACAAGAACATACTATAAAAGTTCAAGATTATCAAAGGAAGACTAAAACGGAGTACAATATTGGTCCTCTACAGTAGGGAGTATATAAGAATGTATTTGGCAACAATGCAAAAAATAAGGAATAGGATTTGATGACTAGAAAGTTTCAGTCCTTCTCCTCATACATGGAAAAGATTCGCAATATCTTGTAAACCCTACACTAAACAAAGTAAAGGGGCACCCTATTGAATCAAGGAAGCAAGAAAGGTGTCAGCATCAGAAACCCTGTAGGAGTTCTATAGGAAAGGAGTCAGGTATAACTTGAAGCCACACTCAAATATGATGACTAGAGGTCTGTACCACTCCAAGTCAGAAAAGGAATCTGACCAAACCCAAGAGGGGTTCACAATTTAAAATGTACAAAGAATATTTGAGAAATATGACCTCCTATGCATCATAGTACTTTTCCAGTTTGCAAGACAGAACTTGACGCCTGGAACACTACTCCCATATTTCGGTCTCCGCTACAAGGTATCCTTGGACTCCTCCCTTCTTCTGATAGTACCAACTGGTAACACTCTCTTTGTTTTTTATTAAAATTATTTGACCTTGCCAGGTCTTCCTCGCTTCACCATCTCTGAAATACAATGTGCTTTTTCCTAACTAACGACCTTTGGTCTGCACCTACTGAGGAGAAAACATGCAGACAAATAACTTTCACGTTAGTATTAAATGTCTCAACTATAAGCTTAAGGATCACAGTCATGCTAATTTTACGGTTTTCTTTAAATGCATGTGACTTCTATATATAATACAAAAAATGATACTGTACTCGTATATGTGGCACAATAAACTAATAAATGTATTATTAACCGAAAACGACAACTTGTCACAATTTATTTTAAAAAGCATTGAACACCTATATGATTCATTCTCACTAATCCCTGGCAATTGCACTGTCTTAAATGCATTTTAGCACACCACCTTGCTATCTAAATCTATAGAAGATTAATATTAGCAATCCAGATGTATCTGAAAAAGGAAAAACATTAATATGCACACACACATATATGTCAAAAACACACAATAAATGCAAATCCTATACCTTTAGTGCACCATATCTTATTGATATTATTGCATCACACGAGTACATAAGGCCAAAAGTAAATATATATGGCCTAACTAAACGCAAAAGGATGAAGCCAAATTATGCTACTCCATACTGCATAAATATTTTACACATTGCTTCTAAATTAAGCCTGACTGCTTTATGCCCGGCTACCAGAGGGTTAAGAACATATTTATTTAGTGACTTCAGTGGGTCACCCCGAAAAGGATTGTGATTATTTTTTGAGTTGGGTTCTCATCCCCCTCAACTAACACTCCAACTTCTTACAGGCAGGGATAGCCAAGTAGGTGTATCAAATTCCTGTTCAGAATCTGCAACCATGTCAAGGATCACTTAAGATAAGAAACATTATCTAGCATAGCCAGCCTCCCTGAACATGCCATAGGTGCTGTAATAATTGTAGGCCTTGGTGTAATATGTTTTTTTAATATATACTTTTTTTTAAAAAGTCTATTTCCTGAAATGTAGTAAACTTATCAAAATGAATTTCCCCACAATTTTCCTATTCTTATTTAGTGCTGCCATTGTTTTGCTATGGGAGTGTGTTGTAGTACCATGTGTGGTGCTTGACTTACTCCAAGGCTTCGCTTTAAGGCTTTAGTAAGTGTGAGGCTGCTTGGCCACTAGCAGAGCTGCAGTAAAAACTGAAAATGCATTTCCTATATATGAAATTATCTTTCTGTTTTGTGTTTGTGTTTTTTGAATTAGCATACATTACCAAAACCTCTTTTTAAAGTAGACTAAACCATTCCCATTTAATAGTATTCCCAATTTTCCAACCACTTTCCCTTGTCTCTTCTACATTTATTACATGAATGTATACCAACGTGTGAGGAGATCCATAATTAATAATATTTATATTTCCTATAAAGAAACAAGTTACAATTGCTCACCCTGACAACATGAATATTATTTAACATCCTCTATATATATTTTTGGGGGGAGGTTTTGTTCCTTTTTATAAGCATGTGCAGGTAAATATGGTCCCATATTTAACTATTTATAACAAATGGCTGAGCCTGATATGTTTGAAAAAATATATTGAGGCATTAAAATACATAGTTTCATAAATTATGGTATTCTAGTGACTTTATACTGATGAGCTGTTTAACCTCTTGGACGCTGTTGGCGTGAGCTTCTCGTCATGAGCGCTTCTAGCCAGGCACTATTTAAGTGGAGTCCTCCTGGAAATACAAAGGGCAGGGAATCCCTGGACCTTCTTGTGCTAGCACCAAAGGGATACTCTTTTGTTCATTTCTGGTTGGGCTGCTTGGTAAATGCTTCGCCTGTAGCTGTTTTGTTTTTGAAATGACGATCAGCATGCATAGCATGCTGATGTCATTACTGTAAAATTGAAAGCAAAATCAACCAATTTTTACTTTCGGTTGCATTTGTGTTTGATGGAATACCTCGGCCCCCCAAGCACTAATTTTGATGGGAGAGGTGTTGTGCGAAATGAAAAATCTTCCCACTTCTAAAGATATTGCACCCTAGTGGATCCTTCCTTGGAGATCGCCATCAGAAGGCGACCTCTAAGCAGGGATTCACTCCAATAGAGCCTGTGATTTATTTTTGTGAGAGTAAAGCAGCCCCTTCGGTAAGGGACAGTGTTACCTCCACCAAGGCGCAAAACCACCTTTCTTTCCCCCCCCCCCCCCCCCCCCTCCCTCCTTGGAGGGCAAATTGTGTCCCCAATCTTCCTTTTGGTGGGAGTGAAAAGCCCACTGAATGCCGCTATTTCAAACACAAAAGGAGAGGTGGTGGCTTACTCTGGCATCGAGTCCTCATGTGTCCTTTGCAAGGACTCAAATTTTCCCTGGTTTAACCTGTTTCTGTTAGAGGTACTAGACCCAGTCACACATGCGGGGTACTGTTTTTATAGGGGCAAGTATGGAAACGCTCTGTGGTAGGAATTATGTGGATCCTTACAGATTTTTGAAGTTCCAGTCTCAAAAATATGAGGAAAATGTGCGATTTTGCATAATTTGATGTTTGCAGGGCATTTTCGGTAAGAAACATCAAGTGTATCATGCAAGACACACCATCCTGGACTTTCTTGGATGTATAATTCTCAAAAATATCTGGGTTAGGTTGGCTTCCCTGAGTGGCGACTGAACCTAGGCCCAAATACCGCAACTACCCCCTGGTAGATACTGGGATCCGGGTTTGCAAAGATATGCACCCTGTCCAAGCAGAAGCCACAAAAGTAGTCAGGGTAAGCTAGATACATGCTAAAAGACCACCTCTGCTCAACCTCTGGTAGCTTGGCACAAAGCAGCCAGACTTATCCAAAGACGCAATATGTAAAGTATTTTTGCAACGCACATACACAGTAACACAATGAATTCACCACAAAAAGACTCCAAACTTGTGGAAAAATAAGTTACTATATTCTGAACAGAAAGAGATCAAAACAACAAAAATCCAATGTACAGATATTGAATTTTAAAAGAATAAATGCAGTAAAGCTCCTAGAAGCAAGTAGTGTTAAAAAGGTCAGTTTAGGTCATGCTGGGTAGGGGCAAAGTCAATGTTTGGGCCAACCGCCATGGAGAGGCAGCCAGCTACAGAACCCACGCAGGCCCCAGAGGACAAAGTACCTTTCCTAGTCGCTAACAGTGAGATGTGTCGATCTTCTCCGAACAGGAAAGGCGATGCGTCAGTTCAAAAGACGGGTGCCTGTGTCAAGAGGCGTCAAGTGATGTGCCGGATTCTGTCACGCAGTCAAGGGGATTTGTGGATCTCACCAAGAGGCAGTGATATGCTGTCCAATAAATAGATCTCTGAAGGCAAATCACTGGCTTCGATGTGATGTGCCAATTTTACTCCCGCAATCGGGTCAATGCGCCGGTTCTGCTACACGCAGACAGAAGATGCGTCAAAATCTGTGGTGGAAGTATTTGTGCTACTTCCAGTGAACCAGGCACAGGAGAAGGGGTAGCGATTTTTATTTCCCTGAGTCTCAAACAACAGGAGGCAAGTCAACAAGCCCTTGGAGATCACTTGGAGGGAAGGCAAATTCCAGCTCTCCTTCATCTGAGTCAGAGAGAAGCAGGCAGCAGGACAACAAAAGAGAAAAACAGTCCTTCTAAAGTCTGCAGTCCAAAAAGGAGTCATTTAAGCCACTCGGCAGTCCTTTTGACAGAGGTTCAGCTCAAGATCCAGAAGAGTCTGATTTTAGGGAGGTCAGAGATCCATTACTTATATCCAAAAGGGAAGTTGATGTTGGGGGTTACTTAAAAGCAGCTCTCTGAAATGCATGTTACCCTTTCAGTCCAGTACTGTCTGTCAGGCTATCTATGGGGGTAAATCAGTCATTTGTGTGGTAACAGGATGCTACGTATTCCCTCCTGCCCAGGGAAGGCCATCAAAATGCAGATGTGTGTAGATGGGTACTAAGACACGCTTATTCTTCCTGTGCTGGTACTGTTTAGAGGGAATGCACAAACTGTAGCTGTCACCCTCCCCAGATGTGTATTGGAGACCAGCTATCAGGCACACAGAGGAGTAAGTGCACAGAAAGGTCCACTTTCTAAAAGTGGCATTTCTAAAGTGGTAATGTTAACTCCAACTTCACCAGTAAATAAATGTATCAATACCATTCCAAACATGTGATACATGAAAAGCTACTCCTCTCTGATCAGGAATTACAGCTTAAAAGTGTATTTAAGGAATTCCCAATGCTAACTTACAAGAGGAGGAGGCCTTACAGTGCTGAAAAACAAAATAGGTTGTTTGTCACTACGAGGACATGCAAAACATAAAAGTACATGTCCTACATGTTATACTTACATAGAACCCTCCCTTTAGGGCTACCTAGGTATTACCTTTAGGGTAACATACATGTAATAAAAGGAGAGTTTAAGACTTGGCAAGTAGTTTTAAATGCCAGGTTGAAGTGGCAGTACACTGCACACACAGGCACTGCAGTGGCAGTCCTGAGACAGGTATGAAAGGCTACTTTTGTAGGTGGCACAATCAGTGAGGCAGCCCAGTAGAAGCATTTAACTTACAGGTTAAGGTATACAACCTTATAAGAGACTTTCAAGTAAATTGAATAGGTCAATCAGGTATACATCAATTACACACATGTTTAGAAAAGAAGCAGATGCACTTTAGCACTGATTAGCAGTTAGTAAAGGGCTCAGAGCTCTAAGGCCAACAAAAAGATTAAGCAAAACATGGAGGAAAAAACAGACAGACTGGGTGAAGTTCACCCTAAGGCTGGCAGGTCTAATATCCCCATTTCCAAATCAGGTAATTTTTTTCCAGAAACTTTTCTCCACATTGCAGTTGGGGCCTGTTGTTTTGCAGGAGCTAGGCCCACCCACAAAATTGAGGTAGTGATTTAATCAGTACATGTGTAAAGACTGGGAGGTAGGGATTTTGTGGATCCCCATGGCTTTCAGAACTTTCTCTCCCAGAAACATGAGGAAGATTCAATTTTTTGCCAAAATTTAGGGTTTGAAGGGCATTGTGGGTAAGAAACGTTTGAGGGATCCATTCATGCCAGACCACCATGAACTCTTCTGGGTGTCTAGCTTTCAGAAATATCTGGGTTTGATAGGTTTCCATGAGGGGCTACTGTGCTAGGGTCCAAATCCTGCATCTTCCTACACGGCAAAAAAACTAAATTGATTTTGCTGGGTGAAATGTAATGTCAGGTCGCATTATGGTGTTTTGTGTTGCAGGTGCTAGGCTCAGTCACACAAGTGTGGTAAATTTTTTATTTAGAGACATGTGGACATGAGAGAAAAAACAGTAGAACTTTTGTGATTACCAAATGGATTCCGCTGTATTTTTTTTGCTTCCAAATGTAAGCCTGTGTGCAAGACAACGCATTTAGTAAAATGCCTACTGAATCACATGATAGTATGGGTAACCCTCAATTCAGTGGTATACAAATAACCACGGTTCCTAAACTTAGTATCTTGTGCACATTCCAGAAATACATAGGCTTTCTTCATCATATATACCACAGCCCTGCCAAATACCACTCACCAGGGATTAGACTAACGCATTTTATTGCTGGTGTCCGCATCACCACACTAAAATGTATCAGTCATGCATAATTGTGCCACAGGGACCACCCAAGTACAAGGCACAATCAACGAGGCAGGATTCAGAGTTCCAATACAGATTTTGGCATGTTAAAAATTTAGCGCTTTCAATGAGCGTTTCATCTTTCCCCCAGATCAGCTATTTTAGCGGCCACAATTACATCCAATGACAGCTTGCTTGCGACCCTACAGGCTGCTTGGGTTCAACCAATGAGACTAGGAATTACATGGGCCAATCAGAGGATGCTCTACCCCAAGGCTGGTTCTGAAGGCAAAAAAATGAGAAGCTGTACGGCACTGTCTTTGCAGTGCTGGAATGCATCCCATTCTCAGTCCCCCACCCCCCGGGCCAGACATTATTTTGGCCACCCAGGCAAAGCCCCAGTCAGATGATGTTGTGTTCCAACCATACCTTTAATTCAGTGTAGAGTAAATTCATCTCCCTGCTGCACATTGCATTCTGTGATCAACGAGACTGTCATAAGAGGCAAATAGTAATTTATGTGACAGACTGTCTGCTGGGTAGTCGATTATGTGGTGAGGTCAATAAAACATTGCTTCATGATCAAAGTTATTCATTATCAAATATAGGCATAGACTTTCTAAATGGTGCAATGGTATGAGTTCTCCAAATAAGCAAAAAAAAAGTATGTTACTTTTTATTGACTATTAAATAAAATGGCATGAAATGTGCATAACGTTACTGGAGAGTACTAAGCTCAATGAGGTAATGTGCTACTCTAATATGAAATAGTTCTGACAGTTATATATCTACAGCGTTAAAGAACTATGGCCATATGTGAGAAGGTGGCCCTGGTATAAGCTGTCCACTAGCTAAAGTGGGCACCCTGTACCAATCCACACAGCCCTTATGATGTATGAGGTCAAAGATAACCTTTGTGGAAAGCTATCCTAGTGGTAGCTATGGAAAGCAGCCTTCGGGCTTAATCTTGAAGGAATATAAAGCAGCTTGGTTTACCAGAATATCACCTCCTGAATGACCGAATGAAGGTGAACCACAAAGTAGTTATATAAAAAGATGCATGTATTAATATAACACTCTCTGCTATCCTCTACATGAGGATAGATCACAAAGCACACAATTCTGGATCAATAGAACAGTTGTAAGTAGCACAATACACAGCGGGCTCTAGGGGGAGACTGAACCATTTACTAAAATAGTGGTATAACATTCACGACTTGACTAGACATAGTTCCTAGTGCACGTAGAATCATTGGGAACTCAAGGAACTACCCGAGGTGATGACACAGTAGACCCATGGAGGACGGGTGCAGTCAGGAAACACGACTGTGTGCTCCGTACAACTCTAAAGTCGCTGTTGCAAAGTTAAAGTTTAAGGACCCTTCTAGGAGGACTTCGAGCAAACCCTTAGGAACATAAGAGTTTAAAGAGCCACCCTACCCATGGATACTGTAGTATCAGAGTTACCTATCCCAGGGAAGCCGGGTGCATGGGTCTGTTATGTTATGTTATGTTATGTTAAATGGGCTTATATAGCGCATGGCTGCCCCAGCAACGGGGCGTCCCAGCGCTTTCGGACAACCAGACAGAAAGAGCGATAGAGTACAGATAGCGGCCTAAGAATTGGATCCCAAAGTAGAGGCAAACAGCCAGGTTTTGATACATTTCCGGAAGTGCTAGTGGTTTTGAGTGGCGCGTGCCTCAATAGGGATAGGGTCTGAAGTGGCGTTGGAAACTCTTGTTGTTCTCTACGGAAGGAAGTGAAGAAGGACTGCTGCAGTGAAGGTGAAAAGGGTCCGTGGAATCCAAGCCCGGATTCTGGATAAAAGGAACTTGACATCAGAGGGGACAGAGTCTGGGACACTTCAGAGTCACCAGGAGCTCTGTAGACAAATGCCCACCGATGTCGGGTGCTTCAGGTGCGAAGAGGAGATGCTTGAGTCAGCAGCCACAAGGTCCTGGAAACGTCGAGGATGACCAGGAGCCGGAGGTGAGCTCTCCCATGAAGGAAGTTAAGTGCTGAGGGGTCAGTGTTCGGTGGGAGCACCAAGAAGCCTTGGCTAGAGCAACCCAGGCAGGAAGGACAAAGGTTACGGTGTGTACCAGCAAGGTCCAGGGGAATCTCCAAGCAATGGAGAGTCAGGGCATGCCTGGAGCAACCAGGAAAGCCCAAGGACTATCAAGATGAGCCTCAGGAGGACCCACAGGCAGAAGGACCAGTAGTGGTGAGGGAACCTTGAGCAAGATTGCTCAGTACCAGCCCACAGAGCACTTGGTGCAAGGAGGCCGGAGTTCTTTGGTGCAATTACTGCTCAGGGTGAGGACTACACAGAGTCCAACTGTGGGATTTGGCCCTTTTTGGCTAAAGTTTCCTAAACGTTTTGCTTTTCCCCTACACCTTTTATATGACATGTGTTGCCAACATGCGTTGCCAACTTAGAAGCTCTGGATACTTTGCCACTGCTAAACAGTGTCAAAGTGCAAGTGTTCCCTGTGTAAAGTGTTCCCTGTGTAAAGTGTAATGGTGATTGGTTATCCATTAATGGTATGTTTGCTTTACTAGTAAAGTCCCTAGTGAAGTGCACTATGTGTGCCTGGGCTAGTAATGCAAATGCTACTAGTGGGCCTGCAGCACTTATTGTGCCACCCACTCAAGTAGACTTGGAGTTCAGGCCTGCCATTGCAGGGCCTGCGTGCAGTTTCCTAAACTGCCATTTTGTTCTGGTAAGTGCGTGCACTTACCAGACCCTGCTCTTCCCTTTCCATACACATCAGGCACTGCTATGGTAGGTCTAGGGTACCCCCTGTACAGGGTGTAGTGCTTGTGAAAGGTGGGGCATGTACCACGGTGTGTGCCATGTCCTGGCAGTGATATAATCTCCATTTCGTTTTCACTGCTGAAAGGCCATCTTGCCCATTAGAATAGAATGGGGAGGATGTGTAATATGTTTTCCGGCCAATCTCCCTAAAGGCTTCAGATGGAATGGTGAAGTTTAGTATGCCTGAACTCACCCTGCAATAACACATCTTTTTATGAAGATGGTTTTTGCATTGTGTGTTTGTAAGCCACTCTTTTATAAGTGGCTGGGTTTTTGTGATTTAAACATTTCTGTGTGTCTCTGCCTGGTTGTGGATTGACTGGCTGGATTTGAAAGCGATAGGATCTGGGGAATGTCTTGATGCAAGGGAGGAGGTGAGACAACACAGGCTGACCTGCATCTGGCGTGTAGGAAGAGGAGTAGGTCTAGAGGGGAAGAGGCCTGGGCTGATGCTATAAAACAATTGTCCCATCTCCGCCTGAGTGATTGAGAATCCAGATCCCCACTAATCAAATGGAGAAGGTGTCACTGGTAGGTAGGCACCCAGAACTAGTTTGAGGAGGGGTCAGTGCCCCCTGTAACACAAAGACTTCAAAGCCATTGAGGGGTAAAACTATGTGAGCTGAAGCCCCAGAACTATGGAGAATGGCTTGATCAGGTGTGAACATGACTGGAGCTACTTCATGGATCAAGAGGAAACTTTTCCAAGGAAGAAACGACAGCAAACTGCTGGCCTGCAGTTTGCTGTTTTAACCAAGGAAAGGTTATAGGGACTTTGCTCTGTGCTGTGTCCCCCTGCTTGAAGGACTTTGCTGTGTCCTGAAGTAACTATCCCCTAGGGCCTGAGGTGACCTGGCTCCCTGTTTGGAAACACGGGACCACAAACGTTTCCAGAGGAGACTCTCAGATACGCCGTGGGTGCGTGTGCTCTGTCTAGCCTGAGACCTTCGCAAGTTGTGCCCTGTGATCTTGGGCACCGGGAGTTCCAAACGAGACTCAGAGACGGGGTGTGTGTGTGTGTGCTCTGTCTATGTCAGGATCACAAAATCTCGAAATACTATAAGTCAGTCTCTCAATGTGCTCACCTCTGGTATGATTCGAAGACACAAGAAAACCTTCAGGGCCTTCACGATCTGCTGCCAAAATGGCGGTCAAAAGTCATGTATTGGGACGGCAGGTTACCGTTCTAGCCTCCGATCCTAATCATCAAGAAACAGGTGAGGTGAGTAACGACGAGGATAAGACGTTCCAGAAATGAATGCCGCGTAGTGACAGGGAAATACTTCCGTCATGCTACAAACATTCAGAGGCTTTTCGGAGTACAGATTTGAGAGAACAACGGCAACATTCAAGTAAGGCTGTTCCAGTTTCTGGGCATGCGTATTATTCCAGAAGAAGAGGAATAAGAGTGCGCAGGAGCGAGACCAGTAGTATTTTCCAAACTGTGCATGCACATTGTGTTCAGTGCTTTTGGGAAGCTTCTAAAGACAGCACAAGCAAAAATTACTCGACAAGATCATTGTTTATGTTTGTTATACGCTAGAGGAGAATATAGTTTAGATATAAGTCCTTCTTTTAAGTCAGAGGCCCAAGGGAATATTAGGCTTCAGTTTATTAATTTTCAAGTCCAGCACAGTTGGCAGTGGTCTGAGGAAGTGTTAGGCATAGCTAGTTTAATTTCGAGTCCTTACATTAGCCAGCACATCGAGGTAGCCTAGGGCAATGGTTAGCTGTATCAAGTAGTGAAATAGTAAACTACGCAACATTATTATTTGAAGTTTAGAGCTTGCATTTACATTGAATAAGGAATATAAAAGAAAGCCAGGATTAAATACAAGACAACAGGTGAAGGAACCATAAATTATACTTACCAACACAAACTCCATTTGAAGCGAGAGCTGAGGCATAATTAGGTGAGGATACCTGTAAGAGAATAAATTTGAGGTTTGAGAGTGAGTAGAGTATATGAGATAAATGAAGTCAATATATTACAGTTTCAGCACACAGAAAAGAAGTAAGAAAAAGAACAAAGAAAAGAAAAGAAGAGAAGCATAGGCCACACCCAGGGAAGGTAGGAGGGGTAAATTCATGTTTAAGAATTGAGAACTCTGCGGAAGTGGCTACGAGGGGTGGATTGGTGCGCCACCCAAGAATAACCCCTGTTCGAGGCCCGGGGGGGTCCGAGAAAGTTCCAGAGGATATGGGGCAAGTGGTTGAATTTGCTACTTTCTTAATGTTCTTGCCGCCCTCTAAATGTATATATACATGTTGGCTTCTATATGGAAATAAGATGATGTACCATCATTCCCTAGAGCTGGATTATGTTGTTTGTTGTACATGGCTGTTGCGTATATAAAATGCAAATAAAATTTGATTATCAAAAAAAAAAAAGAATTGAGAACTATTGGAAGATATATAGAGAAGTAATAGTGTTTCTATTTGCAGCAAAAACACAAGCAGCCTAAGAAGAAGAGAATTAGGAGATTGAAGTCAGAAGAAGCAGAAGAAAAATTCTGACGAGTGTGGCAGTCTCTTCTCTGTCCCATCCCCTTTCTCCCGTGGAACTCAATCGGCTTACATGCTAAATATTGTGTGTGGCTGAGGGAGCTTCAGGAGCGAATTGGGAACTTGCGGTGTACTGCTCCTGCGTACAGTCTAGAAAGCGCTCACCTGGTAGAAGCCCGACAGTCTAGCCTGAGTCCTTCAAGAGGATCATCCTGTGAACGTGTGTATCGAGGAGCCAAGTAAGTCTCAGCGACGCTGTGTGCGTGTGATGGGGGGGAGCATGAGACTTATGTGTGGGTTGGCATGTTATCGTGCACACCAGAAGACCAAGGGTGCCTCAGCAACGCTGTGTGCGTGCTATTCGAAGCCTGAGATCCTCCCTGGAGGTACCCTGTGATCGAGGGCACTGGGAGATAAAGTGTGCCTCAAACTACGCTGTGTGCATGTACCTTCTACTGCCTGAGACGTGTGCAAGAGGTGCCCTGTGATCAGGGGCACCGGAGGATAAAGTGTGTCCCTGCAACGCAGTGTGCATGTGCTGTCTACTACCTGAGTCCTGCGCAATTTGTGCCTGGTGATTGTGGGCACAAGAAAATCAAGTGCGTCTCAGCTACGCTAGGTGCGTGTGTCGTGCGTAGCCTGAGACCCTCATGAGGAGTTGTCTGGTTAACGTGCACCCCGAGTTCCTGTGAGTCTTAGTGCCTCTGAGTGTGGGTGTAGTGTGCAGCCTGGGATCTTCCCATTTCCCGGAAAGTCAGAGATTGCATCCCAGGCCCAAGTCACTGGAATGGGAGAGGAGAGTGGGTTTGAACCCCCCAGGTAACGTGTGTCGACTCCTGGGGTCAGATAAGGCACGGACTCGGAGGAAGACACTCTCAGCCTCCCTCTCTCTTCTGCAGTGCGAGACTCTGCTTCGGCTCGGATTGAGGCCCCTGTGCCAAGGGAGTGGCAGCACCGGGGCCTGAGTGCGAAGCTGCAGTTACAGTGCTCTATCCTACCCTTTTGGGAGGGGGGGCAACTGTGGCCAGAGATTAACTGCAAGCCAGCACGAGTGGGTGAGAGACCACCGGAGGCACCATGAACGGTGCTGAAGTAACTTACTCATTGCATAACTTCTACATAGCGGAGTATCTGATGATTGTGTAACGCATTGCTTTATTTGTGCACAACGGACTGCCTGTTTTGTCGTATTTCCCATTGTAGTAATTTGCCTAACGAACTTGCTTGATAGGTGTGTTACGCATTGTACTAGGTATCCATAATGAACTGCCTGATAGATGTGTTACGCCTTGTCTGAATCCTGCGCCACTACCTGCCAGATTGTTGTATTACACATTGCATTAGTGTTGCATACCGAACTGCCGGATACATGTGTTCGACATTGCAGTCATTTCGCATAACGAATTGCTGATAACTGTCTTACACGTTGCATTGCTTTTTTCCACTAGAGTACCTGAAGGGGGACCGTACGCATTGCACCACGTTGTTGCTTTACACATTGCATTACAGTGACAGTACAAATCACCAGATAACCGTATTACGATCTGCATTATTCTTATGTTGTGATGTACCTGACTGGTGCATATTGAACTGCGTGTAGAGTCTATTTGTGGTGTCATCATTGGATTGCTGTGAGCGGAATTGCAAATACTTTACACATTAAGCCTTGAAAATAAGTCTGGTTGCTCGTGCCAAGCTACTGAGGGGATGGAGTGGGGGCTATCTCTGGAGGCGACCTGTCTTTTCCCTAACGTTGGGGCTCACGGGTCCCTGCTTGGCCTGTGGTACCTACCCAAGACAATCAGGGATGTGGGAATTCTAACACCAATGCACAAGCTCAGGAATTGCCACCAAGCATATGCACTTGTAAATGGACGCGGTGCACAGGGGTTCGGGTTACACAGCCCCCACGAGGGATACTGGCCTCAAACTCAGTGAGAGGGCAGATCAACCTCAGGGACCTTCAGGAACCCACCTCCTGTGTTGCCGAAATCTTCGAAGTCCGCAGGAGCTCAGGAGCAGCTACCTGTCAGTTGCGCTTTAGATGCCTGCGAAGCAGGAGAGTGACTCCTTCACTCCAAGGAAGGTTCTTCTGTTGTCTTAAGTGCTTCACAGGTCCTGCATGGAGTCTGTATGGAGTCACAGCACCAACTCAGCTTTGGACGGAAAGGTGGAGAAAGTCAAGCCTAGTCGAGGTCCAGCGAAGTTCAAGGTGTCCTGACGGTCGAAGGTCAGTGGTTTATTCTTCTAGAATCTGGTCCACGTAAAAGCTAATGTTCTGTAGCCAGGTACCCCATTTTATACCCACGGGAGAGGGTTGGACAGATTTAGGGGACCCTCCTAGGGGAGGGGCAGGACAGAAGGGTGGCTACACCCATGTCCTTTGTCCAGTTTTGCACCAGAGCAGGAGCCAATGGCTTCCAGATCTGGTTTGAGCTTGACTATGCACAGGTACACCAAATGTGCCTCCAGTGCAGACTTTCAGGCACTCTCAGAGTGCACCCACCCTGCCCCAATACACTAAACCCTGTCTGGGCAGTGGTCACACCTCCCCGTGGCAGGATGCCTATTGTGCTGCCTTCCTCTGCTCGAGCGGGACTCGGCAGCAGGAAGGCAGAAATGTGTCTCTAGCTAGCAGCAGCCGTTTTGGCTGTCCGGGTCGAGAAGGCTGGCACCGGGTATACCGGTGACCCCCCAGAGCTTGCTTCAGAATGGTGAAATCATACCTCCCACTTGTGTGAAGGTATGATTCCAAGGTGTTTGATACCAAACACGATATGTTTCAATGCAGCCATTTTCGAGATAGCATTTACCGGGAGGTTATAATGCACCTCTACCTATATGTACGGTTGTGGCACAGAGAACCCGGGAAAATGGTCTCCGAAGGCTGCTGGGGCACCCTCTTACATAAAACCCAGCACCCTGCCTTCAGGATTGATAAGGCCTGCTATAGGGGTGACTTATAAGTTTTAAGTGTAATTACCATTGGATATAGTAAACCTGAAGAAATAAAGACCTTCTTAGGGGTTCACTGATACACTTGGTCCTTAAAACCACAAAGAAGAGATTGGCACGGAAGCTGCAATATCAAGAAAACATATTTATTAACCTCACAAGAGGTAGACTGTGTCATACAGTACCCTCAGGCCACTGTAGGAGACAGTCTAAGGAGTACAGAGAACAGGGGCCTTATATATGCATTTTTTACATAGTCAGCATAAAACAAGGGGGAGGTCCAGGCACATACAAGCATGGTTTTTGACTAATATGGGTATACAAAATTTGCTTGCTCCACAAAGTGGGAGGGGGAACTAAACTGGACAGTTCTTTACTAGAAGCAGGTACATTCTACCAGCTAGGCCTTTCTGAGCACGTGCAAGGCTCTGGAAGAGGGAGAAAGCAAATGGCGATCACATGGCTAGCTAAAATGGCTGCCATGAACAAAATGGCTTTCAGCTCATGCTAACAGCGATTCCTGCAATCTTTAACAGATAGTCCTTTTAGCATGAGCTAAAGACATATCTGTGATCTAGTAGGAACATAGAAAAAATTTTGCACATTTTATTCTCATAAATTCATCAATATCCTAATCAATTGCTAAGTGGGCATTTTTCATTCTAAGTATTTCGTTAAGCGGGTATATATAAGGTACAAGCAGGAGCACAAAGGGAACAGAGCATTGTGTCATAATTAACATACAGATAGCAGGAGAGAGTAATGGCTATTATTACAAAGCGAACCATAAATATTTTTCAACCCTAAACAGAAAGCAAATCCTAGAACCATCTAGTCCAATTCTATGTAAAAACATTTTCAATAGACTTTTCCAATGTTCTTTTTATGAGGGCTAGAGTATCAAATAATAGACTCATGGAAAGGGCAAAGTAACATTTGTCAACTGCTCAGATAAACATTTCTTTTGCAGAATAAACATTATTCCTATTGCACATATTACAGCTGTCAAGCATATTATTACAAAAACAATCCTGGCTCCAGGGGACCATGAGGACCATACAGGGCCATGAGAATTAGGACGAGGAGCCACAAAGGGCTGTTCCTCCTCAAAAATGGGACGACTGAAAGGGTACATTACTAACAAAAAGAAGTCCTTGGGAAATTGAAGCCGCTATACAACTAGCCAGAGGGGAGTCTTCTCCCTGTGTCTGTTTGATCTCACAGGCAGGCTCTTGTTGTTCTCAAGTTAGAGCTGCACAACTCCCAACTCAAGAATCATAGCCCAGTTTGAGAAGAAAAAGTAGTTCTTTCAGGATCCTCAATGATCCTGTCCAGTGTCTCAGGCAGTGCACCAGGTTTCTCACTTTAATCTAACAGGCACCAAGGACACAGCACCTGTACCCTGAACTCAAGCCCTTCCCTAACACCTGTATTGCTCTGCTGGCGTACTGCTCTTTTGTTGGGGCCACAAATTATTCCCAGTGGGCCCAGGTATCTCTTGATCAACAAACAAAGGAGCATACTTGCATTCACTTTGGGACCAGGACTCAGAGGCCTGAAGCAACCCTTGTTTCAAAGTGGGTCACCTCAAGCAAAAGCCTCCTTGCCGTCCTTGTCAGTCTGTGACTCTCAGCTGGGCATCAAAAACTTGATCCACAACTTCTCCTTTCTGATTTGTGACCCCGTCTTTCGCCCAAGACATTGGCATGGGTACACACTTCACATCCCAGTGCTTCCGCCTTCACCGAGGTTCTAGTTGGCAGCAACACCTGTGCTGGTTATCTTCACCTTGGCTTCAAGCTGGACTGGTGATGACTCCCCAGGCTGGATCTGATATCAGGGCCCCTCTGGCAATGGTTGTAGGGCAGCAAATATCTATTGGTGGACAGAACAAAAGATCTTTAGACAAGGTGTTCAAATAATCTATCAACAGAGCGGATCGTCTCAGAATACTTCCTTAGACTTGGGCACACCATATATTAGCAAAGCACCCAAGAACCACTTTCATCTATCTGAGAGTAAAAAAACCTAGACCTATTACACTATTTGAAGCAGCTAAGGAAGTTTGTGTTCATTTACTAAATTCTGAGGAAAAGAGAGAAACAATACAGACATACTCCAGAACCTTACATTTGTGTATTCCTATATTATTCATCTGAAGAACCTCTAGAAAGGGAAATTCTTAGAACAAGCAATAAGCTTGTGTTTCATAAATCATAACCTTTCACTACTTGTACAGGACTGCAGACACTTCTAAAATGATTTCTCTTTCATAAGGACACCTACATTGTACGCTTAGGATCATGCTCTCATGTTATAGGCGCAGGGGGAAAATCTAAAACTGCTAATTTAACAGGGATTCTTATTACATAAAGAATTTAAAAAAAACTCAACATAGTGGGTACATAAATGTATCCAGCAGAACATGTTGTGACAAACAAACTCCTATAAGACAATATTTTCCTACAAAAATGTTTGCTAAGGATCACATGGGCCTCTTTCCTGCATTCTACTTTTCACTATCCAAACTCTGCAACACCAGCTCTAGAAAGGGTGGTCAGCTTATTTACACAGACTAGCTAATAAAAAGACTAGCAATGCCCTTGCAAAACTGTATGTAGCATGAGAATAACATAAACAATAACGGTGTTGTCACCTAAGATTTTTAGAACAAAAACTACCCATATCTAGTTCCCCTTAAAGATCAAATAAGGGAAGCAATGTAGACTACTCATCCTTTCACAATTTCATTAGACAGGATGGGCATTAACATAGCATATTTATTTATTCATGTTATTAATGCTAACAATTTTTTTAAAACGGTATTTCTGAATAGCCAATTAAATGTCTCATGGCTATTTCCTAGACATTTTAGACAGACTCAAAAGAGAGTGAGAAAAAGAGAGAGAAAACATAAATTTGCCTACCCTTAATTTGCAGAGGAGCTAACCTCCTTCCCTGATTTCAACAGTAGGAAAACCTGAAACAGGTTTACCTTCTGTCAACACTATCTACCCCTATTTTTGGCAACTGGACACAAACAAACTTGTAGGAGGTAAATAGCACATTGAGCTAGCTAGAAAACATTGATAACCAACTACCAATTCCTTTAGCAATTGTACTAGTGTAACATGAGGGCAAATGAATGTAAACTAAATCCCATTGCCTCCGCCCTTGCACAGTAATTTTTAAGCGAAAACCATTATTGTTATATACTTGGCAGAGCTATGCTCAACACAGTATTCACATACACCACTATATTTCCTTCTGTTCATATGACTACACAAAAACTTGCTCTTGCCAAAAATAGTAAGCAAAGCTTCTCTTTCTCTTGCTGCGCTCTCATCTCATCTTCCCATGTTTTTCAGAGGCCGAAGTGTCAAAGCAAACCATGCCCGTAGCCCTGCTAGGCTGCTAAATGTAGAACTCGACCTCTAACCCTTAACAGCTGTCCTATTTTGTGCAAGGCTTTTCCATGAGGTTTTTCCAATTCAAAGCAACTTATGGAGACTCACAGCTGAAAAGCACTCCTGTTCCGTTCCTGTGAGCGGGTAATTTAGAGGTAGGATAATAACTTCTGCTGGTTTTTATACTTATTTTCTTTTGTGTGCAGTGTGTGGTGTGCTTTTCTAGCAGTATCGAGGTCAGCTGTTTGTTCTATACTTACATGTGTGCATTACTAAAGCCTAAGATCAGTTTGAAAACTTGCCCTGAGTGGCTGAACTGCTTTTAAAAGGTAAATTTTGCCCAAATTTGACTTTGGTGCTAGGGGCACTTACAAATGAACAACCTACAGTATTTTGGCATATTAGGGACCACCAGGGTGTCCTTTAGATATCCCAGAAATGGGGGATCAGAAATGTATAAGGTATACCCTTAAAAAAAAGAGTTTGGGATGCCTGGGTAAAATGACATTTCACATGTTATTCCCCACCTTGTGGTTAAAATACTGCTAAAATCTCAACTTTGATGCTAGGAGTTCACAGTATGATTATTAGGCAATAAAGAGATCAGAAAACGATTTTAGTACACTTATTTTTAATAAACATTTTTTTTCATATAGTCAAAATTCCCTTTTTATTTTTAAAGATCACCAACCCTTTTGATGGTTCCACATATGAAAATCAAGCCTCATTCCTTTCCAATCACCTTTAAATGCGTTCATCTATAACCCTAAGCACAAAAACCTTACTTAACATCAGAACAACCACAGATGTACTTATATAAAAAGGCATTAAGAAATGAAATCCCTACTTTTAATCTTTGTCTCTGTTATCCAAATTAATGAAACTGTCTTTTTTAACTTTGAAAATCAGCAGCTTTCAATGCACGCCTTCATACCATATTTGTACTAACTTAAGATCTAATTGACCCAGCAGTCTCCTTGTGGTTTGGGACCAAGAATAGCCATGTGTTATTGACTCAGCTGTGCTCCTGACCAGCAGGCGTCAATTTCCACTCCTCTCTCAGGAGAAAAAAAAACCTTTTTCTGTATTGAAATGTCCTGACAGAGTTTAATCTCCATTTTTTGTGTCAGGCAGCTTCTTCTCAGCGAGACAGGTTAAACACATTTTTTTGAAAGCTTTTTTTCTAGTGTTGATGTGAGAGTGAGAGTGTAGAGTAAGCACGGTCACAGTCTATTTAAAAGTCAGCAATTTCAAGCCAGTGAAAAGCTATTGTTTTGTAATTTCGTGTTTATTTCAGCAACAACCAATTCACTCAGATGTTGTGAATGCCTTTTAATATCTAATACAATGTATCTAAGGAGAATGCTGCAACATTTTGTATTTTAGTCCTAGTTATTGCAAAGCACACAATTTTGTTTTTTCTTTCTTTCTATGAGGCCTATTTTATTCCTATTGAATTTGAATTCTGATTTATCTTTACCAGTGTGGCAATTTGCACACATGTATAGTTTCTTATTCTTTCAATTTTTAATGATAGCGTGTAGCTATTTAGCATAGGTTACATAATTAATTTCTGGATTTTTTTTCTTTTAAAATGTAATTCATTCAATGACATTTGCATAACAGAATGATGACAAAAAAAACCACATTGAGCTCATTCCAGACATTTTCAGAAGGGGGTCATACACTCAGAACACACAATACAGCTCGCTTAAGACGAGCCATTCTTACACAAAGAGCGCAATCGCAACTCACTCACACAAGTACCACCGGTGTCAAACCACAAACCACATAGACATTCAAACACACAATCAACACTCAAATCAACAAAACCAAGAGACAGCCCACAAACTGTACTTAAACCAAACTTTATAAATACTAATTGTTAGTCATTTTTACAAGATAAGCTCTCATAAGTAGTCCAAAATACCACACAAAAACATCCCAAAAAACTGTTCCATGTTCAAGAAGCTAAAATACTCCAAATTTGTCAGGTTGGCTTGCAGAACCCTCAAAAAGCGCTCTGCATATCACCACTTATGAGTGTTACTAAGTACACAGACCAGGATCTTTTTTATGTACATATTTAGTTCCATGGTGTACTCTGTCACCAAGGAAGAAATACCTTTTTTAATATACCTAAACCTATTTAGGTATCTCCTCTAAGGGAACCGGCTGGGTTCATTCAAGATTCACTGATATACCTGGTCCTTAAAACCAACAAAGAGGAGATTGGCACGGAAGCTGCAATTTCAAGGAAACATATTTATAAACCTCACATGAGGGAGACAGCATCACACAGTACCCTCAGGCTACTGTAGGAGACAGTCTATTGAGTACAGAGAACAGGGGCCTTATATATGCATTTGTTACATAGTCAGCATAAAACCAAGGGGAGTTCCTGGCACATACAAGCATGGTTTTTGACTAATATGTTTATATAAAATGTGCTTGCTCCACAAAGTGGGAGGGGAGACTAAACTGAACACATTGGTAATGATAGCCCGAGAGTTCTATACTAGGAGCAGGTGCATTGTACCAGCTAGGCCTTTCTAAGCATGTGCAAGGCTCTGAAAGAGGGAGAAAGCACAGGGCGAGCACATGGCTAACTAAATTGGCTGCCAAGAACAAAATGGCTTTCAGCTCATGCTAACAGCGATTCCTGCAATCTTTAACAAACCTATATCTAAAGTAAGTGGTGCCAGCACCATCTTACACTGGCTGCAATAGCAGACCTAGAGTTCCATTTTGCCTGGCCTCTCATGGGTGGCATAATTTATTTTATTTTGAGAGTTTTATATAGCGGTGGCTAGACTCAGAGGTATCAGAGCGCTTTACAAAAGGTTTCACAGGAATTACAAAATTACATCATTTATACGTTACATCAGTTACTAGAAAAACATTTCAAGAGCATAGAAGACAAAATAAATGGAGCTTAGAAGGGTAAGGGGGTGGGGTAAAGGGGTAACATGCTTCAGCCCATGGGAGGCCTCTGGAGTACCTATGACCTGGGTACATGGTGTACCATATACTAGGGACTGATAAGGGTACCTCAGTATCTAATCTGGGGTGTACCAAATTACATTTATGTCAATGTAAGGAAGAAAGCAGATAGGCTGGGTCCTGATCAGCAAGATCCCAACCCGAATAGTCAAAAACAGTGCGACATCAAGCAAAATGTTGGGGTAACCATAAGAAGCAGATCGTACATTCCTACACCCCCCCCCCCCCCAACGAAAGTACATTATACAAACCTTGACCAGTTGAGTCCTCATGTTCTAAGTGGAAATATCTGGGAGTCCATCTGCATTGGCATTGTTACTCCCAGGTCTATGTTCCACTGTATAGTCCATCCCCTGGAGGGAAATGGACCTCCTCAAAAGTTTGGGTGTTTTCACCCTTCATCTGTTTAAGCCATAAGAGGGACTTATGGTCTGTCTGAACAGTGAAGTGAGTGCCAAACAAGTATGGCCTCAGCTTCTTCAGAGCCCAAACCACAGCAAAGGCTTCCCTCCTTCCCTCTCAATAGTTGACCAATGTTTCTTTCTGGGGGTCAGCCTTCTGCCTATAAAAGCTGAACCTATAAAAGCTACTGGCTGACCCTGACCCTCCTCATTCAGTTGTGAAAACCATAAGAAGCAGATTGATCTTTCCTACACAACAAAAGGACATTACACTAACCTTGACCAGTTGAATCTTCATGTTCTAAGTGGAAATATCTGGAGAGACCATCTGCCAGTATTGGCATGGTTACTCTCAGGTCTATGTTCCACTGTATAGTCCCTGCCCTCTCAATAGTTGACCAAGGTTTCTCCTGCGGGTCAGACTTCTGCTTATAAAAGCTACTGGCTGATCCTGACCCTCAGTTGTGATAACACAGCCTCTACCCCCAACTCAGATGCATCAGTTTGAACAATGAATTGTTTGGAATAGTCACGACTTTGCAGACCGGGAGCAGTGCAGATGGCCTGCTTCGGGTCATCAAATACCTTTTGACAGCTAACTGTTCACTGAACTCTCTTAGGCATTCTTTTAGATGTCAGATCATTCAAAGGGGTCACTATGGATCCATATCTTTTGACAAATCTCCTGTAGTACCCAGTCAGGCACAAGAAAGCTCTGACCTGAGTCTGCGTAGTTGGAGTAACCCATTCCATTATGGTCTGGATTTTGCTTTGAATGGTTGAACTTGACCTCTTACCACAAGGTGGTCCAGGTACACAACCTTACTCTGCCCTATCTGGTATTTAGTGGCCTTGATAGTGAGGCTTGCCTTTTGCAGGGCCTTCAAAACATTTCTCAGTGGAACAGGTAATCCTCCCAGGTGGAACTAAAGACAGCAATATCATCAAAATAAGCTGCACTGTAGTCTTCCAGGCCTGTGAAAACTTTTTTCATCAACCTCTGAAAAGTGGCAGGTGCTTCTTCAAACCAAAAGGCATCACAATACATTTATACTGACCACTAGGGATTGAGAATGCTGTTTTGGGCTTAGCATCCTCAGTTAATCAGATTTGTCAGTAGCCAGTTGTGAGGTCAAATGTACTTAGAAACTTGGCTGAGGCCAAAGTGTCAATCAGTTCATCTGCCCTTGGAATAGGATGAACATCGGTCCTAGTTACTGCATTGAGCCCCCTGTAGTCTACACAAAACCTCATCTCTCTTTTACCATCCTGGGTGTGAGGTTTGGGTACCAGGACCACTGCACTAGCCAAAGGGCAATCTGAGCGTTCAATTACTCCCAATCCCAGCATCTTTTGGACCTCTATCCCTATGCACTCCCTGACATGGCCAGGTTGTCTGTAAATGTTGTTCTTTACAGTTAAGTTCTCCCCTTTGTCCACTTCATTGGCACCCCAGGTGGTCTGACTGGGAGTCAGTGAGAACATGTGTATATTCTGATTGAGTACTTTCCTGCAATCAGTCTGTTGCCGATCAGTGAGGCTGCCTGCCAAGGCTACACCATCTACTGAACCATCATCAGGTTTCTGTGAGAGGAGGTCAGGGAGTGGATCAATCTCTTCCTCTTGTCCCTCATGAGTAGCCATGAGCAAGCCCATGCCTGCCCTGTCAACATATGGCTTGAGCCTGTTCACATGCAGCACCCTGTGGGGCTCCTGGGAGTTCCAAGGTCCCCCCTTTTGCTCAAGTATGGTATGAGGTCTACACCACTTATCTTGGAGAGCTGCTGGGGCCACAGGCTCCAACACCCATACCTTCTGTCCTGGCTGGTACACAGTCAAAACAGCCTTTTCGTCATGCAAATCTTTCTCTAATTCTTGGCTAGCCTCAAGATTTTTGGATGCTTTCTTCATGTATCCAGCCATCCTGGAGCGGAGACTAAGTACATAGTCCACAGTGTCCTGTTTAGGTGGTTTGAGTGATAACTCCCATCCCTCCTTCACTAGACAAAATGGACCACTAACTGGATTTCCAAACAGAAGTTCAAAAGGGCTGTAATCAACCCCTTTTCTTAGGAACCTCTCTGTAGGCAAATAGAAGGCAGGGCAACAGGACATTCCCTCTTCGCCTAAGCTTTTCTGGGAGGTCCATGATCATTCACTTCAGGGTTTTGTTCAACCTTTCAACCAACGCATTGCATTGTGGGTGATAGGGCGTGGTGCATTTGTAATTCACTCCACACTCCTACCACATGGCAGTTATTTAACCTGACATGAAGTTTGCACCTCTGTCAGTTAAGACCTCCTTAGGGAAACCCACCCTGTAAAATATTCCCAGGAGAGCCCTGCTCACAACAGGAGCTGTGGTGGTCATAAGGGGTATGGCTTCTGGATACCTAGTGGCATGGTCCACCATCACTAGAATAAATCTGTGCCCAGATGCAGTTGGAGGATCCATGGGACCAACAATGTCCATCCCAACCCTCTCAAAGGGAGCCCCCACCACAGGTAGTGGTATCAGGGGGGCCTTTTTAGTACCACCTGCCTTACCGCTGGCTTGACAGGTAGTACAGGAGCGACAAAATTACTTTATGTCCTCTGATATATGAGGCCAGTGAAAGTGAGGAACAAGCCTGTCCCAGGTCCTACTTTAGCCTAGGTGTCCTGCTAAAGGGATATCATGTGCCAGTGATAATAGGAAACCCTAAACTTCAGCGGTATGACCAACCTCCTGGTGGCACCAGGCTTGGGTCTCTACCGTCTGAGTGAAGGAGTCCATCATCCCAATAGATCCTGTGGGATCCACTGGCACCCCAAGCAGCTACAGCAGAAGCTTGCTATCTGACGGGTTCAAGAGAGGGGCAATTGTGCTGCTCCAGCCTCGGATCTGCCCTGGAAGGGCCCCCTGTACCCAAGAATTCAACCTGATTGGGCTCAAGTTCCTCTGAGACAGTTTCTTCACAGAGGCTGGGATCATCTTTCTCAGGAAACCGATCTTCACTCTGAGTCTGGTGGGGGGGGGGGAAGACACTGCCTTACCCCTACTGCTCCTTCTATTGGAAGGCACCTCATCCATTTTTACAGGATCCAGGGCCTGTTCAGTGGAAGACATTTTTGCCTGTGACCTGGTCACAGCAAACACATCTGCAGAGATGCCCAACATTGCTGCATGTGTCACTTCCACCCAATCTGAAGATTCCAAATCATTTCCCAATAAGCATTCCACAGGGAGGTCTGAGCTAACCACAACCTTTTTAGGGTCAGTTACCCCACCCCAGCTGAAATTCACAGCTGCCAAGGAATGGTCTGTCCTGACATTGCTTGCATTGGTCACTTGGAACATCACACCAATCTGATCAGGTCTCACAAGATCCTTAGTCACCATTGTGACACTGGCTCCTGTGTCCCTGTATGCCATGGCCCCCTGTCCATTAATTAAAGGCTGTTGCCTGTATTTGCCCAGATTACTGGAACTGGCAAACAATGAGGCAACTCCCATGCTCCCATCACAGACTAGAACAGCTTGAGTTGGAGTTCTGACTAGGCCAGAACCCATCTCAGTTCCCAGGGTCAACCCTACTAAACCCTTATTTCCAGCAACTCCACTTGTAGCTGTACTAAGGAGTACAAATGCCTTAGGGGCAGTGGTGTTGTTAGGAGGATCCTTGGCTCTGCCACAATTGGCATCCCAAGGCCAATGTGTTTTGTCCTCACACAGGTAACACCAAGGCTTCTTTCTGCCTTTTCTCTTGTTGGATTGTGAACCACCCTCAGATACAGGTTTTTGGTACCCTGAATAGGACGTCTGGTCTTTAACCTTCTCCCCACCCTTATCTGCTGGTTTAGAATCAGACTTCTTTTGGGCACCACCTTAGTTTTGAGTTTTCTGCTTCACCCTGGTTCTGGCCCATCTATCTGCCTCCTTTCCCAATTCTTGTGGAGAAGTCAGATTAGAGTCAACCAGGTATTGATGCAACAATTGATTTTGGCAAATATTAAGGATCTGCTCCCTCATAATTAAATTGTACATTCCTTAGATATAATTCACTATACTGCCAAGTAACCAGCCTTCAAGAGTCTTAGTAACATAATCTACAAAGTCAACCCAGTCCTGAGTCTGTGCTTTCTGGGTGTCTCTGAACGTAATCCTGTATTGCTCAGTGGTTAAGCCAAACCCATCAATGAGAGCACTCTTCAGAACTGAATAATTATCAGCATTCTCTTCCCTAACAGTGAGGAGCTTTTCTCTATCTTTGTCAGCAAAGGAGGGTCACAAGATAGCTGCCCACTGCTCTTGGGGGGCCTTCTGTACCTTACAGGCCCTCTCCAAGGCAGTTATCCATGTGTGGATATCATCCCCACTATGGTAGGGAGAGACTATCTTGCTCAGGTTCCTATAGTCATATGTATTCTCCTTAAGCCTAGCAACACTGTTGCTGCCACAATGGCACTCTAGTCCCAATCTCTTTGTAGCCCTCTGGAGCTCTAGGGATTCCCTGTCTAGTGCCAACTGTTCCTTCTTGAGCCTACGCTTGATTTTCTCAAGCTCTAGAATTTGGCACTGTCTATCATTAGAGTTATCTCCCTTATTGGATATGGAAGTCCCTACAGAAGTTCGTGAGTATCGAGATTCTACAGAGAGAGATCTAGATCTCCTACGTAAACTCTGTACCCTTACTGGTGGAGTAAAGAGAAGAGAAGGCCGCTGGGGCCTTCTTCTCCACCTAATGGAAGTTCTAAATTATCCAGGTTGGAATCATCTTGATTACCTTGGTCAGGGTTTGAGTCCAGGTCAAAGAAGGTTTCACTTCCTGGCCTTTCCTCATTCCCTGCACCACCCACTCTTTCTACCTCATCAGACCCTGTGGTCTTTCTAAGATCATCTAAGTAACACCTCAATGAGACGTTGGGTGTTTGCATTTCTCCCTGTCCTCAACATCCTAGACACACACGTGGCTTTCAATTCCTGGAATGAGAGGCCATTGTACCTTGTTGGCAGAGAGCCACTGGCTTCTCCTCTAGAAGATATACTAGTGTTATGTGGTGTAGGCACGTACCTAACCTAGTGGAGACTAAACTCTCTTGAGTTGGAGAAAGGATGTGCTAGACCCTTGATTTACCCAACTCCAAGTTCAGTAGAACTTACTTATTCAAATCTTGAAGTATTATATGGTCCTAATACTTTTAGTGTTTTTCAGCTAATCACTCAATGAAATTTATCTGGTAAAACAATAGCAAGCTTGAATCCCAACCGCAGAACACGAATGTGAGAAGGTGGCTTGGTATATGCTGTCCACTAACTAAAGTGGGCAACATGTGCCAATCCACACAACCCTTATGATGTATGAGGTCAAAGACAACCTTTATGAAAGCTATCTTAGTGGTAGCTATGGAGAGCAGCCTTCAGGCTTAATCTTGAAGGAATGTAAAGCAACTAGTTTTAACAGAATATCACCTCCTAAATGACCAAATGAAGGAGAACCACAAAGTCGTTAGATACAAATTTGTATTTATTAATATAACACTCTCTACTATCCTCTACATAAGGATAGAACACAAAGCACACAATGCTGGATCAATAGAACAGTTGTAATTAGCGCAATGCACAGCGGGCTCCAGGGGGAGACCGAACCATATAATAAAATAGTGGTATAACAATCACGACTTGACGAGACACAGTGCCTAGTGCACCTAGAATCATTGGGACTCCAAGGAACCACCCAAGGTGATGACACAGGAGACCCACGGAGGACGGGTGCACTGAGGAAACACGGCTGCGTGCTCTGTACAACTCTATGTCACGTTGCAAAGTTAAAGTTTAAGGACCCTTCTAGGAGGACTTCGAGCAAACCCTTCGGAACTTAAGAGTTTACAGAGCCACCCCACCCATGGATACCGTAGTATCGGAATTACTTATCCCAGGGAAGCCGGGTGCATAGGTCTGAAGTAGCGTCGGAAACTCTTGTTGTTCTCTATGGAAGGAAGTGAAGAAGCACTGCTGCCGTGAAGGTGAAAAGGGTCCAGTGGAATCCAAGCCTGGATTCAGGATGGAAGGCACCTGAAAGCAGAGGGGACAAAGTCTGGGTCACTTCAGAGTGACCAGGGGCTCGGTATACAAATGCCCACCGATGTCGGGTGCTTCAGGTACGAAGAGGGGATGCTCGACTCTGCAGCAACGAGGTCCGGAAGACGTCGAGGACAACCAGAAGCGGGAGATGAGCTGTCCCACAAAGGATGTCGAGCGCTGAGGGGTCAGTGTCTGGCGGGAGCACCAACATGCCTTGGCAATAGCAACCCACGCAGGTGTCAAGGATTCCCGGTCTCCGGCTGCGCAACGAGGTACTACCGCGCAGAACGGCAGAGAAGCCCCGAAGCAGCAGGCGTATAAGGAACTACCAGTACCAGCATGCCCAGCGCGATCAGCGCGTGTACCAGAAACACCTATTTAAAGCGCACAGGAGTAAGGGACGGCGTCGGATATTGGGATCCTTGCCGGCCTCCTTGTTTCCTGTAGAGACCTGCTGTTTCCAGAAGCCGGACCAGCGTTGTTCGCGGAAGACACCGGACCCGATTTTCGGAGGCTACAGTTCCGCGACAGAGGTAAGACAGAGCGGCTGCTCGTTTTACAGTCACTCTTGAGGAGTCTTGGTAGAGTGTTGATTTCTACGCTCCCAGGACAGGACAGGGCAGAGACGCACACCACGGAGGTGTTTGCCTCGTCTCTGCTGGGGTTTTTGATTCCGGTGCATCAGGGAGGAACCGGGGGGTGTAGGTGCCGTAACAACCCCTGGACACCACACCAGAAAGACAATTGGTTACTAATCAACCATGAGTAGAGGTGAAGGTGGAGCGGCTGCTCCCTTCCTTGGTCACAGGACCTTACGGTAGAGTGCCCGGCTGGGCATTCCCGGGGGCGTTCAAACACAGCGCAAAAGGCAGTTACAACTGGTGCTCCCACGCATTGGACAGAGGCACCCCCATTAAACTCATTCGAACTGCATTGTCGGACTTTGCTCTGCACTGTGCCCTCCGCTGGGGAATACCGGGACCGGTATTCATGCGGAGGACGGTTGGACCGGAGCCCTGCTGAAGGACCTGGGTGGCTAATGGGTATCGTTATGCTTATTGTTTAGTTCTAGGTTGACTAGAGGTTGTGGGGGAATTCCACTCACAGCGAGACAGTAGTTTGCTATTTACTTTGGCCAATTCACTGTATATATTAAACTGTTGCTGGGAAGCAAACCTAAGCATTGTTGTCGTGTGGCTATTTTTGTCTCCCCGATCCCGAGATCTTTAGGAAGATTACACAATACCTTATCAATCCGTCTTCTCCTGGTCGGGTGAAGTAACCATGGCCACATTGGATGACGTATTGGCTGCCTTGGCAACTGTCCAGGTTGAACTGAACGCATCCAGACAAGAAACCGCAAATTTAAAGGCCAGATTCGATGCTATACAACAGAATCCTTTTGATGCGGGAAGCCAGGTTGTTTCCCCTCCTCCTGCGGTTGTGGTGGAGATGCCCGTCGCCGTACCCCTGGCCACACCGGAAAGGTACAGTGGAGACCCTAATACAGTGCAGGTCTTCCTAACACAGGTGGCATTACACCTGTCCTGCAAACCCAAGGCGTTCCCCAACTGCCATGCAAGGATAGCCTTTCTCATTTCGTACCTGGCGGGGAACGCAGCTCAATGGGCTGTTCCCTTGGTGGCCAGAGATGACCCTCTCCTCTGCGACTGGGGGGCCTTTCGCGAAGAGTTCCTGAAAGTATTCGATAGGCGTGCGGATTCCTATACCGCAGACAGAGAAATGCTGGAACTGCGTCAGGGCAGCAATGGCCTGGTACAATACTTGAATGCATTCCAGTGTTTGGTGGCAGAGACCAAGTGGCCGGTGTCAAAGCAAATGGCGCTTTTTCACCAGGGATTGAGCGATGAGCTCAAAGACGTTGTAGCCCAGATCGACCCTCAGCCCAAAACCTGTGAGGGTCTCATCAGTTTGGTTCTTCGCTTGGATCACAGCTTGGGCGAACGCAAAGGGGACCACAAGAGGAAAGGGAGATCATTACCATCCCACGTGTCGCAAGGAAACTCCGAAACCAACACCAACGCTAAGGCGGAACCCATGGATATTGGAGCCATTCGTGCCAGCCTGACCGCCACCGAAAAAGAAGCACGCCGCAAACAAGGCCTCTGTTTATACTGCGGCAAGAAGGGACTACTACATACGGGAATGCCCGGCCAAACCAAAGAAGAGCCGATTCAGGGCAAACAGAACCGTGAATGCAGCAGTTGACGTCGAGGCGGAAAACTAACGGACTCCCAGAATAGCGAAGGGGCCTCTCAGAGTCAATTATGTATCTCTTCTTTATCACGCCTTACTCGGGTACGACAGCAGCACCTGTACATCACAGTTCATATATCCGTGGACACACGGTGGATTCCAGTAGAAGCCATGGTCGACTCTGGAGCCACAGGACTCTTCATGGATAAAGAGGAGGCTCTGTGATTGAACATTGCCCTCATACCTAAAGAGACACCGGAGGAGGTCTATGAAGTGGACGGGAGGAGGCTGGTAACCGGCCCTATCGGACATCATTCAGGGGTATTGCCCGTGAAATTCGGGGAACAGCACGAAGAGGGGATAGACTTCAGTATCAGCCGAGCACCGCAATACTGGGTCATACTGGGTCTACCGTGGCTCAAGAAACACAACCCATCCGTCGAATGGGTGTCTCACACGGTCGAGATGACGTCTCCGCATTGTCTTCGGCATCGTGGGGTGCAGACGGGTTCTGCTACCAGTCAAGGGTTGGTGCACAGAGTAGCAAGCGGTTATCCTGCCTGAGGTATACCAAGACTTCAAGGACGTCTTTGACGACGTGCGAGCTGAGGTCCTTCCTCCGCACAGGATTTACGACTGCCAAATCGACTTGGTTCCAGGCGCTAGTGTACCCAGTGGCAGGCTATATGCCTTGACGGAGCTGGAGAACATCCACCTCCGTTCCTACCTCGACAAACTCCTGGGGCTGGGATTCATCAGACCCTCCAAATCCCCGGCAGCGTCGCCTCTCTTCTTCATTCCTAAAGCCAATGGTGAATTGAGGGCTTGTGTAGACTTCAGGGCTTTGAACACTATCACTGTGAAGAACCGGTACCCCTTGCCACTCATTAGCGTCTTGCTGGAACAAGTAAAGAAAGCCAGGGTCTACACGAAGCTCGACCTCAAAGGGGCCTACCATCTCGTGCGCATGAGTAACGGCGACGAGTGGAAGACGGCGTTTAAGACCAGATTCGGCCTCTTCGATTACCTCATCATGCCGTTCGGACTCTGCAACGCCCCTGCGGCCTTCCAGTACTTCTTGAACAAGGTATTCTGGGACATTCTGGATGTGTACGTGGTAGTGTACATTGACGATATCTTGATCTATTCCAACACAGAGGAGGAACACGTACATCATGTATCAACGGTACTCCAGAAACTCAGAGAGAACATGCTGTTCTGCATGCTCAGCAAATGTGACTTCCACGTCACGTCCGTGGAGTTTCTTGGGGTAATGTTGAGCCCGGAGGGACAAGAGATGGCCGAGCGCAAGGTCAGCGCTATGGAGGATTGGCCTACACCGCAGGGAGTGAAGGACGTACAATGCTTTATTGGGTTCACCAATTTTTATCGCTGTTTCATCTATGGATTTTCCGGGCTGGTGGCCCCAATCACTCAGCTGTTGCGAAAGTCGCAGTCCTTTGCGTGGACTTTGGAGGCTCAGGCCGCCTTTGTGGCATTGAAGAAGGCGTTTGTTTCAGCACCCATATTAGCTCATCCCAACCCGGAATTGCCATACGTCGTGGAGGCGGATGCCACGGAGGTCGCTGTGGGGGCCATACTGTCACAACGGCATCAACACACCGGAGTACTCCATCCCGTGGCCTTCATGTCCAGGAAGCTGAACGACGCAGAGAGGAACTACCACATAGCGGAGAAGGAGCTGTTAGCCATCAAGGACGCCTTCGCGGAATGGAGACACCTGTTAATGGGAGCGTAGTAACCGTGTTCACGGATCACCGCAACCTGCAATTCATGACGGCGGCTAGACACCTGTCGCCTAGACAGATGAGGTGGATGCTTTTCTTCTCCGGTTTTCACTTCCACATCACGTATCGGCCTGGCACGGAAAACAGGAAAGCAGACACACTCTCCCATCAATCCTCTGTTGCGGTACCGATGACTGCACTGGTGCACTCCATCATCCATCCGGAAGCAGTGCTAGGGGTGATACAACCTGACACATTCCTTAGGGGCATTCAGAGAGGGTTAAGATCGTTTGCCTGGAGGAGCTGGCTTCTGAGACACAAAGAATGGCAGGTTAAGGCCGGGATACCGGTGAATGGTCGCCGCTTGCTGATACCGAATCCACGGCTCCGGAAACAGGCCTTCAGTTGGTGCCACGTTTTGCCCTGTGCGGGCCACCTTGGGTTCGAGAAGACTGTGGCCAGCCTGGGGAGGCCTTTTCTGGTGGCCTTCCTTAAGAGAGGATGTCCGGAGGTGGGGAGAAGCCTGCACAATCTGTGCTGCCATGAAAACGGACCACAGACGCCGGCAAGGCTTACTGCAACCTCTTCCTACACCCAACAGACCATGGGAGAACATATAACTGGACTTTGTCGTGGGGTTGCCGGTGGTCCAGGGCTGCACAGCAATCCTCGTTGGGGTTGACTACCTCACCAAGATGGGGCACTTCATAGCCTCTAAACAGGTGCCCTCCGCTGGCCAGCTAGCATTGCTCCTACTGAGGAACGTGGTGCGATTGCACGGTCTACCCAGCCTGATTGTGTCTGACAGGGGATCGCAGTTCACGGCCCAGTTCTGAAGGACATGGTGTTCAGCGTTGCACGCCACCTCGGCTATGTCTACGAGCTATCACCCTCAAACAGACGGCCAGACCGAACGCCTGAACCAGTCCCTCAAACAGTACCTGCGTTGCTTTGTGGATCAGGGGAAAGAGGAGTGGGTGGATCTCCTATGGCTTGCGGAGATAGCCTATAACAATGCCACGCATAGCTCCACCAAGGCATCCCCTTTTTATAGCAACTACGGCCATCACCCCAGGTTCTTGCCGTTCCTACACCCCGTCAGGGACCTTAAGGTGCCGGAGGCATCCAAGAGGGTGGCGCACATCAAAGAAACGTTGATGATGTTGAAGAAATGTTTGGAGGCAGCTAAGGCCGCATACAAATCATCGGCGGACAAGAGACGGCGGCCTGGGCCTCTGTATACCGTCGGTGATTACGTCTGGGTGTTGACCAGGAATCTGCAGTTTCACAAGCACAGCGTGTTTCATCCCCGGTATATCGGACCTTATCACATCACTCGGTGCATCAGCCCCGTGAATATGAAGCTGGGTCTTCCTGGACACATGCAGATCTATCCTGTGTTCCACGTTTCCTTGCTGAAGCCCTCATCCCCTGGACAACGTGCGCCACCTGTGTCTGTAGCGGTGGATGCGGATGTGGGGTATGAAGTGGCTGGCATACGTGATTCCAAGTAGAGGGGTAGCAAGCTGTGGTACCTCGTGGCTTGGAAAGGGTATGGCCCGGAGGGACAGTCGTGGGAGCCGGCGTCTGGTGTTCATGCCCCTCGACTGGTGTCTGCGTTCCATAAGAAACATCCTGCCTGCGCGGGCCCCGTGGGTAGGGGTTGATGGGAGGAGGATGTACTGTCAAGGATTCCCGGTCTCCGGCTGTGCAACGAGGTACTACCGCGCAGAACGGCAGAGAAGCCCGGAAGCAGCAGGCGGATCAGGAACTACCAGTACCAGCATGCCTAGCGCGATCAGCGCGCTTACCAGAAACGCCTATTTAAAGCGCACAGGAGCAAGGGACGGCGTCGGATATTGAGATCCTTGCCGGCCTCCTTGTTTCCTGTAGAGACCTGCTGTTTCCAGAAGCTGGACCAGCGTTATTCGCGGAAGACACCGGACCCGATTTTCGGAGGCTACAGTTCCGCGACGGAGGTAAGATAGAGCAGCTGCTCGTTTTACCGTCACTCTTGAGGAGTCTTGGTAGAGTGTTGATTTCTACGCTCCCAGGACAGGACAGGGTCGAGACGCACACCACGGAGGTGTTTGCCGCGTCTCTGCTGGGGTTTTTGATTACGGTGCATCAGGGAGGAATCGGAGGGTGTAGGTGCCGTAACAACCCCTGGGCACCACACCAGAAAGACAATTGGTTACTAACTAACCATGAGTAGAGGTGAAGGTGGAGCGGCTGCTCCCTTCCTTGCTCACAGGACCTTACGGTAGAGTGCCCGGCTGGGCATTCCCGGGGGCGTTCAAACACAGCGCAAAAGGCAGTTACAACTGGCGCTCCCACGCATTGGACAGAGCCACCCCCATTAGCCTCATTCAAACGTCATTGTCGGCCGTTGCTCTGCACAGTGCCCTCCGCTGTGGGAATACCGGGACGGTATTCATGCGGAGGACGGTTGGACCGGAGCCCTGCTGAAGGACCTGGCAAGATAATGCTCAGGGCAACCCACAGGCCGAAGGCCCAGGAGTAGCAGGAGGACCTTGAGCAAGATTGCACAGTACCAGTCCACGGAGCACTCGGTGCAAGAATGCCGGAGTTCTTTGGTGCAAATACTGCTCAGGGTCAGGAATACATGGAGTCCAATGAACAAGCTCAGGAATTTCCCACAAGCATATGCACTTGCAAATAGACAAAGTGCACATGGGTTCGTGTTACGCAGTCCCCACAAGGGATACTGGCCTCAAACTCAGTGAAAGGGAACATCAGCCTCAGGGACCTTCAGGAACCCACCTCCTGTGTTGCTGAAATCTTCAGAGTCTGCAGGAGCTCAGGAGCAGCTACCGGTCAGTTTTGCTTTAGGTGCCTGCGAAGCAGGGGAGTGACTCCTTCACTCCGAGGGAGATTTTTCTGTTGTCTTAAGTGCTCCACAGGTCCTGCACGGAGTCTATATGGAGTTAAGGCACCAACTCGGATTTGGACGGAAAGGGGGGTGAAGACAAACCCAGTCACGGTCCAGCGAAGTTCAAGGTGTCCAGAATGTCGAAGGTCAGTGGTTTCTTCTTGTAGAATATGGTCCATGTAAAATCTAATGTCATGTAGCCAGGTAACTCATTTAGCACCCATTGGCACGGGAGAGGGTTGGACAGATTCAGGGGACCCTCCTAGTCGAGGGTCAGGACAGAGGGGTGGCTACAACCATGTACTTTGTCCAGTTTCATGCCAGAGCAGGAATCAATGGCTCCCAGAACTGGTTTGAGCTGGACAATGCACAGGTACACCAAATGTGCCCCCAGTGCAGACTTTCAGGCACTCTCAGAGTCAATCCACCCAGCCCCAATACACTAAACCCTGTCTGGGCGGTGGTCACTTCTCCCCGTAACAGGATGCCTATTGCGCTGCCTTCTTCTGCTGAAGCGTGGCTCAGCAGCAGGAGGGAAGAAATGTGTCTCTGGCTGGCAGCCTCCATTTTGAGGTGTCCGGGTCGAGAAGGCTGGCACCGGGTAGTCCAGTGATCCCATGAAGCTCACTTCCGAAGGGTGGGATCATATCTCCGACACCAGTTACTGGTGTGGAGGTATGATTCCAAGGTGTCTTGATACCAAACACAATATGTTTCTATGCAGCCGTTTTCAAGATAGCATTTACAGCAAGGTTATAATGCATCTCTACCTATATCTCCGGCTGAGTCACAGACAACCCAGGAGAATGGTCACCGAAGGCTGCAGAGGGGCTTTGCTCATGCAGGGGCACCCTCTGACATAAAACCCGGCACCATGCCTTCAGGAATGACAAGGTCTGCTATAAGGTTGACTTATACGTTTTTAAGTGTAGTGACCATTAGATATAGTGAACCTATATCTAAAGTAAGTGGTGCAAGCACCATCCTACACAGGCTGAAGTAGCAGACCTAGAGTTCCTTTTTGCATTGCCTCTCATGGGTGGCATAATACATGCTTCAGCCCCTAGGAGGCCTCTGGGGTACCTATGCCCTGGGTACATGGTGTACCATATACTACGGACTGATAAGCGTACCCCAGTATCCAATCTGGAGTCTACCAAAGTACATGTATGTTAATTTAAGGAAGAAAGCAGATAGGCTGGGGTTCTGATTAGGAGGATTCCAGCCAGACTAGTCAAAAACAGTGAGACATCAAGCAAAAAGTGGGGTAACCATAAGAAGCAGATCCTACTTTCCTACACCAGAATTATGATTTTGCTTACTACTGATTCAGCATTATTTGATTACATGTTCTGTGTTAGTGCCCATTCTTCCCAGGTAAATAAATTCTGCCCACTCACGTTAATTTCTAAATTGAGATATTCGGAGTGTCAGCGTCCTTGTGGCATCCTGTCCAGCTCATCACTTTTCCATCTACAAGATGGACATTGGCTTATATTTCTTATGATACCAAAAATGAATTGAATAAATATGCTGGTGGCCTGACAGGACCACTTTAATTCTTATTATTCCAGATGTTTGCTTTGCACAGAAGAGAGTAATATGTCACCTCTGAATGATTGCATAATTATAACCACTTCTTTCACTCACGATAAAGTGTAACTCAATCCCCGATGTGCAATGAAATGTTACATATAGAAGACACACTGAAATAATGGAAACGTCAGACATAACTGTACTGAAAACTTGGAAGCTATGCTGCCAAGTTCCGCAGGTTCATGCCTGATGTGCTACTCCCATTCATGCCAACAGACCCGATTCAGATGGGAGACCCCTGATTTTTTAAGTCAAAAATTGCCTCTGATTCTATAGAAGTCAATGGGGGACATACATTCACCTCATTATTATTTTTAAATCTCTCATTAATACCTTCTGAAATGTTATCATGTTTATGCTCCAGTCAAGGTTTTTTTTCCTTTGAATTCTTGTGCTCATAGTCTTTTTTATAACGGAATAAATGGTACTTCAAGTCCCAGAACTTAAATACAAAAACCTGAACTGGAGTGGCACATCACACATGGATCTGGGATGCTTGGCAGGGCTGCTTTATACCCATTTTTCATGTATTAAGTTTAACATTTTAATTGCTGCGTAGTTGTACGTGTTGAAAAATCATTACAGACTGCATCTCAGTTGTTGGCTCTTGGTTTTGGGTGGTTTTAGAAACTCTATAAACCTTATTTGTATGCTCTTGCGACCAGTAGGGTATGACAGAGGTAACTATGTATTGCTTTGCTAATCAGCCATTGTGACCAAAATTACAGATGAAAATATTGTCACCAATGGAAAATTTTTCCTTAGCATTTGCATTCCTTTTTTGAGTTCAACTGATAGTTTATTTGGGAAAACCTTAAGGCAGCTACACAGATGGCCCCCTTGCTGAATTCAAAAGTTTATCTACTTGAAATGTATAGTTTTCTGACATCACCTATGTGTTTCACACCTGTTTCCACTACGAACTGCAAATAGGTTCAAATTAGGAAAAAATTGACTACCTCTTAGAAAAATGCAAAAACTGTGGAAAAACATTGGGGCATATTAGCGAGGGTGGTATCGCCGCTTTAGCTGCGATATTTCTATCGCCCTATTAGCAAGCTGTCGCTAACAGCTGTTAGCAACAGCTTTATGGCGAAAGCGACCGTTTTGGTGCTGCTTTGCATGTTAGCGATATTTATCGCTAATGACATGCAAAGTGGGCCTTCCTCCACACAACTCCTTGGCAAACACTCGCTAACACAGCTTCAGGATATTAACAAGGCTGCACAAGACCTGGGATGCAAGCTTGTAAGCCGCGCTAAGCCTCCTTCATCGCAGGTTTTTAACACCTGCTAAAAATACAGCTTAGACATCTTTACCATGGGAGGTGGATTGCATGGCTGAGTCCATACCTGCCTATCAGCAAGGTTTGTAGTATCGCAGGAAAATCATCGCTTGTTTTCCCGCTATACAGCATGTTATCACGGCTATCGCTGGATTTAATATCGCCTTGGAGGTACGCGTTGCTAATAACGCGCTATCTCGGTGATAAAATCCAGCAATAAAAAAATGAGCGCTAAGCGCGCTTTGCGACATTTATCGCAAAGCGTTGCTAATATGCCCCAGTTTTCTATACAACCCTACTTGTTCATGGTAGCTATGAAGATGGGGGTGCTAGCACAGCAACCCTTTTGTGGATGCCAAATCTAAAGGGGAGGGGGGACTAGTGACTTTTTGTAGAGCACTTTTTAAAATCATTTTGCCCCTTTAACCCCCCCCCAAAAATAGCTTTATTTTAACTACGTTCTCGTTTCCCTCCATGGCAATCTATAAACACTGGGGGGCAGATTTACAAGCCCCTTGCGCCACTTTTGCGTCACTTTTCCCATGTTAAAAGTGATGCAAAATTGGCGCAAGGGACTTGTAAATCTGCCCCTGGGTGCCTTTAGAAGTCCCTGGATGTTAGAAGAAAAAGGTGTAAATGTGGCGTGGATTACTTTTTGTGGGGATGAGAAATATGAATATTTAAATGCAAGCTACTCCAAACGTCCAAGAAATGGCTTAGTACTACGGAGGGAAAAGTTCTAGCAGTGAAGAGGCTGCGCGTTTTACTGTTCCAAGATGGCTCCTTGATTAGAATCAGAGCCTTCAAATGACGTAACCAGCTTGATCCTACACAAGTGAATGACGCATTAGAGTCTATCTTCCTGGTTTGAGATGCTCTGCATATTGCGGTTGGGTGAGTTACTTAGACCCGCCTTTTGCCTTTTCCGAAACCGATTGGATTATTCTGTGATCCTTCAAAATAGCACGCCTCTTTAAAGTGCCAGCGTTTCCTGGTTCGGACAGTGCTTATGCTGAATTTAGGCAGTGTATTACGATTCAGGGACAGTCACTGGCAGCGTGTTCTGTCAGTCCTGAACAAACGCGCCTTCAGCCTCACACAGTAAAACCAAATCGTTTGCTGTGGAGTTATGACAAGAGAGTTGGGGTGATTAATTTATTGCGCCAGTTGCCCTCTCCATACATGCTGGAAGAGGCTCTTCCGCTCAAATACCTTCCCGATTTTTCTCATACAAAGTAGAGCGACCCTGTGTCACGAAAGGAAGACCCTCTGCCCTATCGTCCTCATCAATCCCCCGTCTTCCAGAGCGTACAGCAGCCGCCTTAACAGATAAGCTCTACGGGGAACAGACTACAGAAACTCGGGGTGCAGGGGCTAGCGTGTTACTGTTTACACTATTGCCGTTGAGTGGCTGTCCTACCCTTACAGTTCTAAACAGTCCAGTTACATCTCACCTCATCCCACAGGTTTTAACAGAGATCCACAATAAACCATTGTTCTGTGGCTTTGCAGAGCACCCGACTCCTGATATTTGCAGACCTCTGTGGTAATGGACAGTTTCACATGGATTTTATGCTGTACGCGCTGCTGAGCTTTACACAATACGGGAGCTCGCTATTCAAACGACTACAATAGGCATCTCGCTCAATTCGCTGTAACAGCATCCCGGAGAGAAGGCTCACATGCTGTAAGAGAATAGAAGCCACCCCCACCCCGCCGTCCCAGCTCAGAGTTTGAGAGTGGTTCACTGAGCACAATGACCCCTTCCCTCACAGGCTGGCGCAGATCTTCCCAGAGTGAAGGAAGCCTTGCTGCTGCTCGGGCTGAAGCAGACCGTCTCAGAGCAGAGACCCACAGAGAAGGCTGAGCATAGAAGCCCCTGTCTACAGACGGAAGCAGCTGTTCCCCACTTAAGAGACCCCGGAGGTAAGTGATTACTAAAAAGTGAAATGCCCTCCAGACCTGGAAGCTTGACAGCTGTCTTCGGCACTAGGCATACTGCTATAGACTGAGAATGGTAGCTCTCGAAATAGTGCAAGGCACATGGTAGCTAGCTGCCAATGTGGTATGTAAAACCCCCCATTATAAATACGCCAAAGTCTGAGATAATCCAGCGCATTTGGTCCATACCGTTTTCGTGGGGGTCGTCTATATTTTACAAGCGCCTCATAAAACGGAGGCAATTCGGTTTTATCGGACACAGGGGTGCAGACTTTCTTGTAGACTAGCCTTGCAGACTTTCTATAAAAATTCAGTAGATATGTTTTAATAATTCATTTTTTGAAAGTAGAGAGTGGCTGCTGAGTGTATTACATATTCATTCGCACGAAATAGCCTGTCAAGAAAACAAAGGTTAATAAATAGTCAAATGAATGAGACCAAGCTGTTTAAATATTATGTGTTACCCTTTCAGAATTGCGCAAACTTGCTGGTGCGAATGGACTGAATCTGCACACTGTTCTGGGGTGCAGCGCGTTATGTAAACACTGCATTACAGCTGTGGACACGGGACAGAAGGGAAGGGAGTTTTTTGTGGCTGCTGACCCATCAAGTTGGTTGGTGCCCAGGACATTGCCTCATAATTTATTTGATCTCCGCTCCAAGAATACAGTGTAGAAGAGGGCAAGGATTGTGAGCAGAGTAGAAGTTAAACATTGTACTTGTAACAAAATTGTTCATTAACGAGGCAAGGAGAATGCCATGTTATGCAAGTGAAAAATCAGTTTTAAAACTGGATCCAAAATCTACAGTACTGGGATTTTGCTTTCATCACATTTCCGATTCATATCAGACCGTCAGAAGATACCCGTTTTCGGTATCCTAAATTAACATTTGTAAAATTAGCTGTGCTTGCAAGGGTATTCAATCAGAGGGATAGTTTATTATTGAATGAAAAACTCTATTCAGTTAGTATCATGATTTCTATTTAAAAAAAAATCACAACTGTCACTAATTTAGAAAGTTAAAATGCTACCCAACAATAATCTGAAATAATTCCCTTTTTTTCTGACGACATCAAGTATAACATTATGGTCATAAACCGTAGTTGCATTTGAAAAACTGTACTGAAAAGTGTATTGTTTTGGTTGTAGATAACCCGTGAGAGCTCACTGGGTTACACCTGTGCATTATTATTATTAATTACATTTATAGTGCGCACAGCTACCCTGGCAGGGTTTCCTGGAGCGTCCACTACTACAGACTACGTAAGTAGCAAGCTAATCACTGAAAGAAGAGCCAGGTTTTAAGATTTTGCCGAAACTTGAGGTAAAGGGATTCTTGTTTCATAGAGCTAGGGAGGGAATTCCATAGTCTAGGAACAAGAAATGAAAAGGAACGACCCATTCTAGTTAGTTTGCAACTAGGGGATACATAATTGCCTTGCACAGATGAGCGTAAAGGCCTGGAAGGGACATAGGGAAGGATAAGCTCTTTGAGATAGGGCGGAGCGGTCCCTTTTTTAATTTTGAAGACAATACACAAGGCCTTGAATTTGATACAACTCTCAATGCGTAGCCAATGCAGATCCCGAAGGAAGGGAGAGGTGGATGTTTTCCTTGGGATGTGACATAGGAGGCGGGCAGCGGAATTCTGGACCACCTGGAGCTTCTTTAACACCTCCTGACTACTAACCAAATAAAGAATATTTCCGTAGTCCAGGCGGGAGATGACAAGTGCCTGGACCACAGTTCTTTTCGTGGAGTCAGGAAGCATCCAGATGATCTTCCGTAGCCATCTTAGGATGGTAAAACAGGTGGAGGCAACGCGAACCCCCTGTTGCTGCATTAGAGTAAATACCAACATATCCTGCAGGTAAATACTGAAAATAATGCTACATCACTGCAGGACTGATGTGCCACACAAAGAGCTCAGCTTTTTTTACACGATTTGTTGCTGGTTCTGTGGTGTGATACTAAATAGACTCACCAACTTGGTTTATGTACACGCCGACATACTTGTATGGCTTACATCCTTTATAAGTAAACACAACAAAGAACGATTCTTTCCTATGGATTCAGCTATGCAAACCTAACCTGGGTTCCCAAGAGGGTATCTCCTTTGACCAGACATCTTCCTGACGGTCATTATTTTACTAATTCTGCACTTTGCTTCCAGTATCATGCCTACCTGTCATCTTTAAGTGGATGACCGCCCCATCACACGTTATTGTGGGCAATCCAACAGTAGAGTTATCATTTTGATTACACGTTAACTTTTGCTTTTCGTACCAGTATAAATTGATGAAGGTAATTACATAAAAGTTGGCATGATGGTGGAACCATACTGAAAATTCTCGTTATGTTGATTTGGGGAAGTCCAATCAGCAGTATTCAAGATGTTTGCATGACAAAAAGTTTGTATATTTGGACTGCAGCTTGCTATAAGCTGTTCACAAACCGTTTTCAAATGAAGTTGGCCCAGTTAGGACGATTCCTTGTAATTCAGAAACTATTCAATTATTATTATTTATTATTTAAAATATTTATAAAGCGCGACTGTCACCTGGCAGGTATCCTGGCGCTGATAGCTACTCCTGTGGTTTATTGACGGGGGGGAGCTGAAAAAGGCTGGTTATTATTTTTTTTTTTTATAGGGACAGGGGAAAGAGCCAAGTTTTGATACGTTTCCTGAATGGGAGGAGATGAGGGATATGGCGAATTTCGGCAGGTAGACTGTTCCAAAGCTTGGCTGCAGCTACTCTGAACGATCTTCCTCCCATCCTGGCCTTCTTACATCTGGGCACTCTCACGAGGCAAGCAGTAGTGGACCTAAGTGTTCTGGTGGGGGTATACCAGGAGAATAGACGTTGGAGAGGTCTGGGTCCTGTTCCATGCAGTGCCTTGAAGACCAAACAAAGGGCCTTGAAGGCAATGCGTTGCCTCAAAGGCAGCCAATGTAACTCGGCCAGTGCGGCAGTGGCCGAGGATCTCCTGGTCCATCCCAGAGCCAGTTTGGCTGCTGCTGACTGGACTCGTTGGAGTCTGTCCAGTAGTGTCGCCGGAGATTCAAGCAGCAGGGCGTTGCAGTAGTCAAGGCGACTAAGAATAGTACACCTGACTACTAGTGCTCTGGCGGAGGATGGAAGTAGAGGCAAGACTTTGCGCAGTGAGCGCATAAGGCCGGTGCAGGTTGCGACTGTTCTTGAGACCTGAGTCTCCATGCTCAATTGATGGTTGAGCATGACGCCCAGGTTGCGGACGGTGGTAACTGGTGGGGGGTTGTTGGAGTTCTCCGGGGGCCAGAACTCAGCGGGCAGAGGGCGGGGTATGCGACTCGCAGGGCAGTACATCACCTCAGTCTTTGAGGAGTTGAACTGAAGTGAGTTCTGGTGCAGCCAGCGTGCCGTGTCTCGTAGGCAGTCATGGAAGGCTTGTAAAGAGCTGGCTGTTTACACACAGTTCGCCAACTGGCAAGATCTACTTGGTTGCTACGATTGAACAGTTTTGTTGAGGCTATGATAAGGATGTGCATTTCAGTGATCAGACCATTCATGAGCCCTCCATCACGGAAATATCATGGAGGAGCAAGGATAGTCGTGTAGCATAACACAACCCCTATGAGTGGGGTTAATCTCAGAGGGGAGCAAAGGCTCAGAAAAATACAAGAAAAGAAGGATTGTCAGTTCATGAACCTTAAAATGAAATTTTCAGTCAGCAAGGTGGCGATGCAGTTCTTGAAGTAATCTAATTCACAGGCAGTTTCTCAGTCCATGGTTTTAAGACACTGTGGCACCATTTGCCAGTAAACTGTTTACAAACAAACAATCTTAATAAAACACCCTCTTATACTCAAATGGGCACTTTAAACATCCAAAACGTTAAAAAAACATTGACGTTTGTAAGGTATGGTGTTACGCAGCCATAACTTCCAGCCAAGGTGTCAGTAGCCCTTTCAGAGGGCCATAGGGGAAGGAGAAGTTTCAGGGCCCACCTGTGGGGATTGCGGCTCTGGATGTCCCGGAGCCTGTCCTACTGGGGACCCTGAATAACTGGGTACTACCCTTTACAGCACCTGACTGTCAGTGGTAGCGTGGGTCGAGCAGTCTAAGGCTGCTTGAGTGAGATCTAGGCGTGAGGTATAGAGACTCAAGTCTTAAAGTGACAGCAATAAGCTGATTTTCTAGCCACATACTTTCTTTATTGAAAAAAAGCATAGTTTAATGCGATCACACAAAGCATAGACCTGACACATTAAATAATCACCACTGCCTCTTTTGGTCAGTGTGCTAGCTCTGGCCCACATTGAATCTCCGAGTCCCTCTGTCCTGTCTAGTGGGATTGTTTATTCCCCATTCTATACCAGTTGCGACCCTCAGATGTGGCCCACCCTAGTCCTCAAACAACAGCGTTTTGTGTCGCCGTAAGTGTAGATGCTAGCAGTATTTAGGTGCTAAGTTCATGCCAGTCCTCACAGGCCTGGCGCACTGGAATAGTCTTACCTGACCTAATGACAGCTGGCAATCCCAGGAGGACTGGGGTAGTTCTTCCTGAGCTCTGGTCTCCAGACTCTGAAGGCCTGCAACCTCTTGTTTTTTTCCCTAATGAGATATTGGTTTCCTCAGTCCTTGAACAGCCTGCGTCGGTGTCAGACATCCTCGCCCGGCTCTTATGGTGATCTGTAAGTGTTTCTCCTGGCTTCTTCAGCACGATGAACCAAGGCAATGACAATTACTCAGGGTAACCTCCCTCCTGGTCGCACAGCGTCGCCGACCTCAGCTCGCACACAAGCGACGGCCCTGTCTTCATGGTGGCCCCTTTCTTGGTCACATGTAAGTTGCAGATTTTGACGCAAATATGGGCAACAGACACACTTCAAGGTGGCCTTGCTCATGGTCACATGTAGGTTGCTGACCTTGGCACTCACACAGGCATCGGCCAGCACTTCACGGTGGCCCCCTTCCTCGTGACATGATGGTCATCGACTATGGTACGATCAGGCAGGCAGTCCTCCCTCCTGCAGCAGTCCTGACCGGACCGCATGTCTCACATTTCACTCACCAGAATCCATTGGCTAGGATCCCTGCTGGGCCTTGCTCCATCCAGGTGCTCTCCTCCTCCTCAGCAGGTGCATTGGTCATGGCAGGTAGGCCGAAGGCCAATGTTTCAGGCTCAGGACAAGTGGATATTGACTTCCTGGGTGATTACCCTTCACACAACAGGAAGACTATAAGACCATGGCTCCGAGCCTTGATTACAGCAGCTAAAAGTCATACCGATCGCTTCTCTCATGATGAATAGTGCTGTTGAACAACTAATGGGTCTCATGCTCCCTCCTTTATAGGCCAACTCCAAAACACAAATGTGATTTGGGATATGGATGGCAGCTCTCTTGATTCACTTTCACCTCTACGCTGCCTTTTGTCTGAGGAACAGTCTCCCAGAGCAGGAGTGGCTCCAGCTCTTATTGACCCACAGTGCAAGTGAAGGGAGTAACCTGGAATCACACCTGTCATCCTCCACTGAAATATGCCTCATAAATGCTAAAAGGCCTAGGCCTTCCTCTCTATCAAGATTCCCTGGTCCACAGTGCCAACATTATCAGCCCCATCGTGTTTCCGACAATGAGCCCAGGCCCCCCTGGTTAGTAACTCTTCCTCGAATCAAAGACACCTTTGATGTGCAGAGAGGATGCTCTGCACTCCTTCCTTCAGCATGTGCTCCCATCCCAGTCCTTAGGAATGTCAGAGATACACATCTCCTATTTAGGGGTTGCAGTCCTCATTTCTCTGAAAATTTGCAGGCCCTGTGTTTCGAAAATGGAACTCCTAGAGTACATATGATGTTAATTAACATGATCAGGCACACACACATTCCAGCACACATACATAGGTATCACATGCTGTCCAGCGCTACACATAATTCATGCAGGTCAAGGACTAGTTAAGTACACAGCCTCGGAACATTACATACATGGGCCAGAAGGAACCACTCCTGTGATGTTGGTAAAAGGCCTGTGCACACCACTGCTCTCTATGAAACCCAAAACGTTTCTGCTGCCATCACTGTGCTTGTGTCACCTAATTCCTGGCAAGGGCAGTAGCCCTCTACCATCATGAAGGTAGCACCTGTTGTGATCCTCTCAAACAAACACAATCACATTACCATGAGAAAGACGTAGGTCATGGCGCACATGCAGCTGGGTTACTTGGTAGATGTGCTCTTCGGTCACCATATAGGGGATATTTCCCTGCCAAAAACACCTGGTCTTAATATTTTTTACACCTTTTCGTGCAGGCACATTAGGGTTGACCTTGGATCGTGCTCAGCAAGATCTGTGTGTAGTGTCTGACATTTAAGTGTATGTGTATGGGTGATGTACTACTGTCTACGACTTAGAGAAGAAAGGCAGCTACATTTGCCATTAATCACAATATATATACTCTTATGCATTAATTTTAGATGGAAAGCTCCAGTACCAGTTTCAAAATATAGAATCCCCTCAGTTGAGACATGTGGAAACAATGGAAACAAATACAAATGGAAAATAGAATTTTGTTTGTGGCAATTGTGATGCCATTCATTTCGTATATAGTAGAGTGTTATTCTCTTCACCAATTATGTAATCAATAATGAAATATCTTATCACATCAAGGCTGGTGTCATTACACTCGTTAACTATATAGAGAGGGGTGGATAGACATATGAGCAAGCAGGAGACAACAGGGAGAGACAATAAAGCCATCTAATCATGGGCAAAGGGCTGAACAAAAGCTCACTCTATGTATATTGGAAACAACAGGTCTTAACATCACACATATGATGAGATCTAAAAAGACAGTCATAATTTGGTAGCAGTAGACCACTCAAAGCCCAGGCCTGAGTGATACATATATATATATATATATATATATATATCAGTGTTCTGTAGTATCATTATCAAGAAGTCCCTCAAAAAGATAAATGTAGGAATTGGACTTTATTTCCTCTGTCCGTCAGCAAAAGTTTATATGTGCAATAATTTGTGTCAGCAATGCCATAAAAGTTGTCATGCAGATATGTGATGTCATTTATGATGCCATTTTGTATGTCAATCGTAACATTGTGTAATATCATATGTAGTGCGCTGGGGTAGGTTTGGTTGTTTAGCTCACGATAATTGGTATCTTTTAGTGGGTTATAGGCTCTGGCTCTTAATCATAATTTACCCTCACCTGAAATGAATCATTATTGTAAAAAATGAAGTTATTACCATAATTTCTAATAACAAAGTTAATTTATTTTACTAAGAGTATGGCTTCAGGGCCGATACTGGGAGCCAATAAAGTGTATTTCATACAAAATCCTGAACAAATGACAAAACATTGTTTAAAAGACACATTATGGTTCAAGTGCACGTAGTGTACAAACCTTAGAAACTCTCTTAAAGTGATGCTTTAGGTACTATGTAAACTCTTAAAACAATGTGATTAACCAGCTAGCTATGCAGCCACAATCCCCATTTGAACTCGTGATGAATATTTCTCAAATCCATTTTTAATTTCCCCCTGTTGTTTGTGTCAGAAGTGAGCAGACTACTCACACTCACATCTTTCAAAGATGGCAGCCTTGAGATATGTTTTTCCTTTCCCATAGCTATCCCCAGAAACTAGCCGTCCTTTTCCAATTTCCTTGGTTTGCGCTTTCCACTAACTACTTTTAGGGACGGCCGGCATGGCTTGCGGGTGGGGAGTAGGGTGCACAAGGTGTGGTGGGGGGTTTGGCCGCAGGCTACTTCAAAAAAATGTTATGCATAAAAAAAAACTTATAATATACATAAAAATAAATAAATCTTACCTTGCAGCAGCGTCCCGCGTCTTCTCTCTTGCTCGCCTGTGTCTGACTCCAGGTCGAAACAGGAAGCGGGCAGCCAGGCTCCTACCCCTAAGCCAGTCACAATGCTCCATAGGAGCATTGTGATTTGTCTGAGCGCTGTGACAAGGCGCTCAGGCAGGGAATTGGGGAGGGGGTGGGCTTGTTTTCCATGCAGGCTGAAATGCAGCCTGTATGGAGAACATAGAGTGCACATGACTGGTTTGGGCGGCCCGAGAGGGCCTACCAAACCGCCATTGCGTACTCAGGAGTGGGAAAACCACTCCGGCCCTACCCTGATCCATAAGCGGAGCAGCCCCGCTCGCCAGCAAAACAAATATAAAATGGTACTACTGAAAGTTTTTACCGTTTTCTGTTTTTGCTTTTCGCACTGCAAGAAAGCAGTGGTGCGACGCTCTTCTGCCATAGTGAATAGCCGGCCACTGGATGCTTCCCTTTGTCCCATGCTTGCCAGCCGCTTTTCTATCTTGTGTTAGCCAACTTCTCTAACCATGGTCTTTATTCTGCTGCACCGTCTTACTTTTTGGAGCTCTAACATCTTGTCCTTATAAACATAATCATTTGAGGTGCTTCCATAGCTGTTTGTGTCCCCTGTTTTCCTGCTCTTTCATCACTTCGTGGTTAGACTTTCTGGTGCATGTGGCGGTGTGAAGCATGACCTCCCTCTTGCCTTTAGGGGAAGGAATATAGTCGAGTTCATTATCGTGATCAGTAGCGGGCTTATTGCTGGCGTTGAAACTAGAATGTTTGGGGTTTCTAGTAGCTGTTGAAGACTTCACCACAACCTCTGCATTTTCTAGTGATTTTCAACTGCATGACTGCCTGAGCAGAGCTATTATGAGTGGACTCATGATCCACTGTCATCATCAACATCTGCCCTTGTGCAAGTATCTTTTGGATCCGGTCTGGATCATGTCTGTAATGATGTCACATGCTTTTTAAGGTGGTTTCTGTGTGGTCTATATCTCAGTATCTTGGAAAATCTAATAAAAAAATGATTATTTGAACTACATTAAATAAAGTCTAGATTCTATTAGAGACAAGGAAGTGTGACGTGCGCTTTTTAGCTTTCGCGTGCACAGCGCATGTCCTTTGCTTGAGAAATCTATTGTTTTTAATATACACTTCAAAGGCACTTGCATCCTCTCTTTCCAGGCTACTCATTGGTTCCTGTGCGTGCCACATATCTTTCCTCCATTTCTATTGGCTGTAGCATCTTTTTCTGCATTTATCAATGCTTGATTCTCGTCTGCTTCTCTTATCAGCTTCCCGCAGCCGAATTACTATTAACATCCTCTTTGGTGGAACTATATTTTCATAAAGTTTTGCGTTTTACTCTTGCAGCATATGTATGTAATAGTTTATCACTCAGAGAGATGTAGTGATTTGCACAAAATCATAGGATGTTGTGTGGCGCCGCCGAGAATCGAAGTGGGGTCCCTAGCTCTCGAGTCAGCAGCTCTGCCCACTACGCCACACCCCCCACTCCCGTGTTATCTGTCAGGGAACTCTTTCCTTCTCCCGGTCGAAGATTGAGGAAAACAGCTCTTTTTTCATGACATAGGCGAAACTGATGCATTACCAATGCTTTTTCCTTACTGCTGTTAATACGAGACAAATGTATCATGTAAGAAGAGCACTGCAGCTCCTTTGAGTACACAGTTGTAGAACTACAATGACTTCTAAATACTGTGCAAACGTTAGCTATTTCTGCACATAACCTAATATCCTCCTGAAAATTAATTCTCTAATGCAAACATTCAAAACTTGCACACACCTATGCCTCTCCTGAAGACGTTCACACTCTACGTTAATCACTTCCGCAATCTGTTCTCCGATTTCTTAATTTCTTAATTGGGCTTTAGACTGTTCACTACAAAACCAAGAAGCCAAATTTAAAAATTGGTTTGGGAGTCAGAAATAAACAATAAATATATTATAGAAGAGTAACTGTGAATAATGGATATATTTTTCATAGAGGGGTTCTAAATGACATTAAATAGACAACATATATGCTTTCAACATACATGCAGGAACAGAGGCACAATAGGGGACAATTTATAGCATATTAAACATTTTTAAGGAATCTTAGCCTCTTTCCTCCTACCCCCTATGAACCCCCCAAAATATAAATGTACAAAAAATACCTGGCTCTTGCCACCCATCCTCTCTAAAACCCTCCTCTTCCACCTAACTTGAAAAACAATAACCAGGCCTCTTGACACCCACCCTACCGCCCTCATCGCCATCCAAGCCCACCCAGCCCAAAGCCACTCTTCCCTTCTTGGACATTGAGAGCAAAGCACCACACTGACAAATAGCTATATGAGAGACGTTTGTCAGTATAGCTTCATTTTCTTTACAGTACTTGTCTACAGAGACCCATGCTGACAGGGTTAAGGCAAATAGCGCACACACAGGTCCACCCATGTTCTCCTATCTCACTATAGAGACCTGGGAGAGGTGAAAGAAGGCAGGTGAGACTGCCAGCTGCCGTTCCACCAATGTTCTCAGATCTTTTGTGACCCAGTTAAGGCGGCGGAACAAAGGGTAAGAGGGTGCTTCCCCTGGGTGGTGTCACAACAGTGGGTAATCACTTTGGTGATGTCACTGCAGTCAATAACCAGATTTCAATCCAGTTATTCATTGTGAAGAACTGATATACAACTTTGCAATTTTATTCACAGAAGCAACTCATGATTCATCCTTTATCACACTGTACCCCCATAATTGTCAATCACCCAGTACCCGTTTCCAGAAGTCAGTTTTTTGACTGAGAGTTATTATGCTCTCCTCAATTTTTTTTTGACATAGAATCGAGTATTTCTACGATATAGTCCAGAAATGTATCATTCTACATTAATATATGGGGACTCTTATGCTGGTTTAAAGCTTTCCCAGGCAGTAGCGACACTGATACCTGATTTAAAATAACTGATTTAAAATAAATAATCTTGTATACCCAGTCCTTGGAGCAATCCTCCATCTTCATGATATCCACCAACTTAGCTCCCACCCAGAAGACTTTTAACAACACCCTGATCTCTTTTATTCAATGTGCCCCTAAGACCTTCACATTCGCCCGTTTTGCTGCACAATCCATTTTCTCTATGGTCTGTCATTTCACACAGGCTCCCAAGGGAAAGAAAATGTTATGCTTCTTTCAGCCAGTGCTAGTAGTATCCACGTTCCTAGGAAAAGATTCATTTTTGAGCTGGAAGCCTCTAACTCAAACAGCCCTGTTGAAATCCGTTGAGGCAAAACACATCTTCAGTAAGATTCGGTATTCAGTGCCATTTTAATTGTCATATTATCAGATATTCCTTCAATAACTCCCATGGTCTTTGCTTCCATCAATTCTTCCAAGAGCCTTTCAGTAGAGAAGGTGAGTTTGCGTTAACAAAGAGAAACTATCCTCCCAGCTTTCCAGTGCATCTGGATCAGCTGGTTCGCACTTTGTGTTTGGCTCCATTTTCCAAGTCTAGGATCTTGTCCAAGAGGCCTATCACACCCAGGAGTTGCCAGGCTCATTTAATCTCTCCCTTTGCATATTTAAACACTTAGGTGAACATTTTGAGATCTACTTCTGTCATCTGCCTTTATGTTGGTTCTCCAGCATTTCACCCCCGGTCTATGATGCACTTCCCTCTACAGTGGGTTGTTTAATTCCATTTGCCAGTATCTTGCTACCCTTTCAGACAAGGCCCTGTCCTTCGGCACAAACATTTTGTCCTCATCCTCCATAATTAAAAGCTGATGAAATTCGTAGGAAAAGTGTGCTCCAGGGGTTGACATTAATGTCTCACCAAGACTCTGCATTGGTTTCCGCTTCAGTGAATGTATTTTCTTTATTTTGGAGTCTTCATCATGGCTCTTGGATGCAGTCTCATGCGGCCTTGAGCTATTTATAACCTTCTGCTTAATAGAGGGTCGCTTTAGCATGTCTAGTTCTCTCTTTAGGAATGCTTCCTTTAGCTTGTCAAAGGGATAACTATGTAAAGAATATCTGTTATCTGTATTATCTTGCCTCTCAGAAGAGAGGGTTTTCATTTAGCTTGTTCCTGGATCCAAGCCAAACCCGGGGCCTCTACTTCCTTTGTGAATTGTGTGCCAATTTAGGTATGAAAATAGGGTGAGGCACCATCTTAGGCAAAGGTCCATCATCTCCTTATTGGGTCCCAAATCTTCTTGAGGCTGTGCTGCAAACCGTGTCATCCATAAAGTCTCCTTAAACCTGCTTGAAGTTAAGGACCAGAACAGAATGGCACACATCACATTCTCTCATTGTCACGCTGGGAAGAACACATCTAAGTTTTATTTTTGTATACAACATATGAAAACTGACTATATATCAATATACATTGGTATTGTTTATATATAATATGTAAAATTTGTTTTTAGGTTAATGCACTGTATTTCCATTGATGGTTGTGAATATACATTATTGGTAAATTGCTTGCCAATATGTATAATATTGTTGGCTGAACATATTCGATCACACAATAGCAAAGAACGCGGTGGAATTTTAGAAGGGATATCATGTTATTGACACTAGTAACTGGTTATTGTACAGAATTTAGAAGTTTGGGTAGTTTATCTAAATCTCTGCACTCACAAGAGGAGTACTGTTTTTGTTTCCTGTTACAATTGCTTGCTCCTTGAATTCATAAATAGAGAGAAAAGTACAATAGTGCCTTCATGTTTTGAAATCTGAATATAGAATGTTTTTATTACCGTAACACTTGTAGCACCTTCAGTGTTGAAACATATCGTAGGTGACAAAGTTTAACTGTCTCTCAGATTAACTGTTACGGTATATAAACAGCCAGTAATTACAATAGCCTGCTATCGTACGTAATATTTAAAAGAAAAATGTATTCTAAGTATTCAAATCAAAACAAGATCTATACTCCTAGCCAGCAGCTGCACTCCTTTGTAAAACTCTAAGGACCAAATATTCGAACCTTTTTTTCCGTTCGCAAACTATCGAATTTGCAGTATTGAGCCGTTTGCGAACGCAAAAAAGGCATTTCCAAATGTACAGAGTCTAACTTGCGATTGGGTTACCTGTTACCCAATACCAATTTGAGTTTGCAAATAAGTATTTGGAAGGGGCGTGTTTAGAGCACCCCTTCCAAATACTGATTTGCATTGGTATGTTTGAATGTTTTGCAAAACATATGCACTTTACCTCCAACTCAAAGTTGGTGGTAAACCATTTGCAAATGGGAGGGGGTCCCCATCCTTTGAGAATGGCTGTAAAAATATTTTTTAGAGTGGCAGTGGTCCATATGTCTTAAATGGTTCGTTTTTTTTAAAACAGATCCCATTTTCCTTTAAGAAAAACGTTGTCCGTTTAAAAAAATGATTGATTTATTTATTTTAAAGCAATCATAGAAATGGTATTCTGCTGACCCACCATCCCTGTGGATGACAACGAATCACAGTGGTTCACATATTGCGAACTACCTCATTAGTATTCATGAGGTGGGTCTATTTGTGACGTAGTAGGAAGTACAATTTAAGGAATAAGGGCTAAATAACCAACCCTTTTATACATTAGTAATAGTGATTACCAGTAGCGAATCGCAAAAAGTCACTATTTGGTAAACGCTATCACGATTGTTCCAACATCTAGCCCTGAGCTCTGTAAAGCGTCAAAAACAAAATATTCTTGGATGATCTTTTTCTTACGATTTCATATAAACTTTGTATTACTAGTCAAAATAAATGTCTTTCTTGCCACCTTCGCCTTGCCTTAACACTTAAACCAGTAGTAAAGCTTAACACCAAACCTTTCCTAGTGCTTGTCTGGATTTGTAACAAGCTGCAGCAGATTTAGAATATTTGTCATTTTTTTCAACTCTTAAGTCGAATTTCGAACTGTGAACGAATTTCTGTTTTTGTCATCTAAAATCTTCCGTAAATCCATGTAGTTTGAATTTGAACAGAATATATGTATTTATGTATTTACAAGTGTCTTTATGTATTGCTATTGTTTGTGTGTCTTAAGGCTATGTAGGAGCACTTCAGCACACATGTATTTTCTCTTTGTTGTCACAGAAAGATGCTGCTAACAGCATTGTGGGAGAATCTTATTATAGAGGTAGGCTAGTGATGGTAGGAAAACAGGGTTAACCCAGATCTATTTACTTGAAATATAAGCCCAGTTAAAGATCTTTTGCAAGCAAGGCGATTGCGTGATAAAACATTGTACTAGTAATTACAAAATTAGATGTTCACTCAGTGAAATAGTTTCACTGCTTCCTGATAACTGGTCATATATTGGCCTGGTTTTGGCAGAAGTAAGGTTTATTTCCTCCTTCAGCTATCTGAAGAGGGCCAGAACTCATACAGAATCTCTATGTGAGGCCATGTGTAGTTATGCCATCGAAATCAGTGTTCTGTCTACTCAGTAGCGTTGATATGCATAACACATAAACTGGAATTGCATGCTTTCCTATGAGTGCTTCTTAAATAAGTTGTAAATAAACGCCCATTTTATCCTTCACCAGGAAAGGCAACTTGCTGTTTATGAACTCGAACTGCATGTTGAGTTTGAGGCATAAGTCCAATGATTTATTAAAACTATGTGAATAAATCTAAACGGAGTACAAACTGAATACTATATGAAACACTGGGTAAAGGTTGCAGAATGTCTGTCCTATTTTCCCCGCACTTCTGCTAATTGTTTTTAGTCTAATGGCCGATGTTTTCCTATGTAGCATATTTGGACTAATCTATGTAAACGAATGATATACTCCCAATTAGATAGTCTGAGGTTTTGTTTTATTGTTGCTAATTCAAAACAAGACTTTACAGAACATTATTCGACAATATAACATTGTTTTCCAAAAAGGCACGAAAACTACCGTAAAAATTCCGTGTTTCGTCAAATACCTATTCTGATGCAGACAAAAATATGGCGATTAAATGCATTTACAAGGGTGGTCTACTATCCCACAGTTACAGGCCCGTCTGTTAGTAGGAGTGCTTCCACCAAGATTTAAATCTTAAAATTTCGTATTCATTGGTACACTTGAAATTACTAGGACAAGATTACTACAAGTACATTCTACAACGGTTTGATATAAAATACATTTGTTGCTTTTTGCTTCAAACTTAATCTTTCTCTACACCGATGGCATTTTAACAGTCAACAGTTGGACAGCCTGCATGTGTTTCGCCCTTGACTACGCTCAGGCCAGGGGCTTTTGAAGGCTGTAAATAATTTGTCATACAACAAGATGAATCCAAAGTCCATATTCAAAGCACACATGAGAGTCAGAGACTATAGGGCGTCACTCCACTTTTATTTGGGATTTGTAACAGTGAAAAAAAGTGGCACACTAGTGATTTTATGTGACCGCATTCTTTAGAAAAACATATGGTTTAATAATGTTAACTTTTTGCCATTACCACACATGCATGCTAAATCTGGTCAATGTGCGTTGGTGCACAGTCTTAAGTCTTGTTGCGGCAAACGTGAGATATATATTACCAAAATGCAGGAAATACATCAATTCCTCGTGAACAGAGGCTATGATCAACCACTTGTAAAAAGCAGCAGCAGAAGTATCCAGGATAAACTAATCTGCAATCCTCCATTGAAACATTACACCATAACACTCAACCACATAAAGAATCAGTAATGTTCATCACTAACTTTAATAACGACTACTACCACATTAGGCGAATTCTACAAAAACACTGGCTCCTACTAAACTCAAACCTCGCACCACAGAAAGGCATCCGACCAAACCCACATGTTGACTTCAGAACAGAAGACCAAGAACACAACTTACAACAATTGAAACAGACAGAATAATGACATGGATTAACTACAATAGTATTTATGCAATGTACATGATTCAATGTCCTTGCCAAAAAGTATATGTGGGGAATAGGACCAGGCAACTCAAGACCCACATCCAGGTACATTATAGGAGCACCCACAAGCCAGACAATAAACTGTGGCTGGTAAAACACGTGCTACATTATCATGAACATAATCAAAATTTCAAATTGATGTAAATAGGGGGGTGGGGGAGATCTCCAAGAATATTATAGGTTGTGACCATGAACTCATGTTACGAAGCCTCAATGCAAGAAGTGTTGCCACAGCCTTACTACCAGGGACTCCATTGCGATGGCAAACAGCATAGGCGGCAATGGGCATCCCTTGTCTGGTGTCCCTGGATATGGATAAAGGACAATTAACCACGCCAATTCAGCCTAGTGGCTCAGTGGGTCGCGTTTAGAGGAGTTTTATCTAGTGTAGAAAGCACAAACTAAGAACGAGACAAGCGAAAAGTTGGAAGAGATAGTTCCATTCTAAGGAATCAAACCTTTTTGTGGCATCCATGAGAATGGCAGCAGCGTAGAGTTGGGGGTCAATAGAGAGAAGAAGCACAAACATGGTGTGCAGATTGTAGAATGGGGAGCACTCTGGAATGAATCTGGATTGATCAGGCCATACAATGTCAGGCAGGAGCAATCGTTCACATTTAGTTTAGCGAGAATCTTATTATCAACATTGATCATCATGAGTGGTCTGTGTGAATCACAGCAGTCCGGTAGCTCACCCAGTTTCAATACGGTAACAATGACTGCTTCCCTTAAAGAAGGTGGTTGCACACCAGTCTGCATTGCTTGTTCATATGTCAGCGAAGTGGGTGTGTGTGTATTTAGACATATTAATTATAAAAATATGTTATGAGTTTGTACAGGACTGGCGTTTTACCTCTGGGCATGCTCTGGATGACGTGCATTATGTCCTCCACTGAAAAGGGCCCGTCAAGGTACTTTCTATGGGAATCCTCCATCCAGAGTACCTGTATTGAGTCAAAAAACCCACATAGGGCATCAGCAGCCACGTATACATCAATGTTAAAATGGGTCATAATATGTATGATGTCACATGAGCTTGTATGAAGTATGTTGGTTGTCTACAAATTCCACTATATAGTCACTAACCCATGGTTTAGGGACCAGCCTAGCTGATGTTTTACTGGCCCTGTCCTCATACCATGTAGCTGTGGCCTACTTGTCCAGGTAGTGAGTCTTTCTGTCTGCCTCCTCTTTTAGTCTACAAGTTTGCTTTTGAGGCTGGCGAATGTACCATTATCCCCAGACCTGTAATAGGTGAGTTTGAGTGTAGGAATGTCTGTCCCTAAAGTGGCTGATTGATCTTGCAGTGCTTTTATTACCCCAACTTCCTGGCCATACAGGCTCCATGAATCACAGCTTTGAATGCCTCCCAAAGGCATTCACAGATTGTGTTGAGGGAAAGGTATTCAAGAATGTCTGATTTGATCTTGTCTCAGAAAAAAGGATCTTTAGGTGCATATGGAGGGAGTCTCCATGAAAACACTCTACTGCGGGCCGGGAGGTGAACTCCAAATGACAAGAGCTCAAGCTGGAAATCCTCAGGAGGTGTTCTATCCTAGAGGCTTAAGTAAAAATATCTCTTGTGACCATCCAGAGGTCAATTCTGGACCAAGTGATATGCCTAGAAGCGATGCATACGTCCTCGGTGCTCTGAGCATTTTTAACTCTCCATATGTATACAAGGGGAATTAGCCTTTACACCATGGCTGGCACCACGCTTTGCCTTAACTGCGCTGTCTGAACCACGGATGCGTCTTTACAAACCATTCCTTTACCATGCAAGTCATTACAATGGCTTGCCTTAAAGAAAGCGTTGTTGGATTGCTGTTAGAGTTTAAGTCCAACACTTTATCTACTGTTGCACAGGCTGGAGGTGGAACAGTAAATTATGCTATTCCAACTCCAGCGCTTTCCCTAAGGCAAGTTGTTGTAACGACTTGAATGGTAACGGAATGCTTTGTAAAGACACTCTTGTTGTTCGGGGTGCATTATCCAGGCAGGCATGATTAACACCTGTGTGGTTCTGAAATACAACTGTCTACAAGATCATTGTCCTGCATAATGGTGTGTATCTGTTCGGCAGCCCCAAGGCGTTCGGTTTGACTAAATTCACCAGAAAACTGGTCAAAGATAACAGTAAAATCCCCACCACTAAAGCACAGTGCATAATCAGACGCCATACCTCTGCAAAAATTCAGGACAATCTATTTTGGGTCTGGTATGACTAGATCTCTCTGCAAATTAGTCAAAGATATCATTAAAATCCCTACACCCAAAGCACATTGCATAATGAGACACCATACCTCTGCGAAAAAGTCAGGACAATCTATTTTGGGTCCATATATGGAGGCCAGGGTGGCCGGTCAGCATGCAGCACTCCATGTAGTATTACAAATCTGCCTTCTTTCTCACTTATTCCCCTGTTTGTATGCCATTTCATGCCTTTTCAAATGATTACTGAAATTCCACATGCATAATTAAAGTATGTGGTAAAATGCTTTTCGGCAATCCACCCAGCACATCACCGGAATGATATATCGTCAGATGCAGCTCCTAGAGAAAGCTGATATCCATTTTGAGCTAATTAAGATAGGCAGGCACCTGCCTCACTTTACGCTACTCGTTTAACGCAGAGATATTCCAGGTCAAGCATCGAATTATAGCCAGTAAGCATGAGAGAGTCTGTGCATCCCAAAGACAGTGAGCAGTGTATTTGTGCACTGCATGTGGACAAAACAATGTGCTCGTCTGATATCAGTAACAAACCCACACTGTGCACAGCTAAACCTGTACAACAACCCAAAAATCACATTGGACCCATCCCATAACATGGTTGGCACATAGGGATTAATTCCCAAGGTAACCAGATTGTCAGGTGAACAACCCAGTTTGAGAAAATACTGAATGGTTGAGGGCAAGAAGGGAAACAACTACAGAGCAAGCATGGCGATCAACAAGTTACAAAGCCTGGAAGCAAACAGTTACTGAAATCTATAGCCGTTTATCCTGCAGTTCCACCACTAGCTTCCATAGCGTGCAGATGCTATCGAACAAATTACCTCCTCACTTCTACAATAGACCAACAGTTGGTACCCCCTAGGAGGTTTGTTTAACAGCCACGGGCCTGAGATGATTATTAGTCATTGTCACTGAAGTTTCCTCCAGATTCAACCCGAGGTAAGGCCAAGCTACTCACCCTGGGAGCCGTGAACTTGTGAAAGAACTTCACAGCAGCTTTAGAGTTGGTCAGGTAGGCTGACACACAGTTTGGCCGAATATATAAGTGAGTAAGTAGCCATCGCTTTCCTAAGGAGAGGTTCGGTAGGTAGGAATTCACACTGCGCAGCCTGGACAGCAAGACTGAAGTACGGATACAGGACAATAACATTGTCCTTGTATTGGATGTCCTTCTGCACTCTCGCCAGTCTCAAGACAGTGTCTCTGTTTTTATAGTTGAAGGTGGGCTACTGTTGGAGGCTGGCTTAGTGTACGGTGCTCAATTATGTATGTGTAGCACCCTGCACTAATCCAGACAGGCCAGATGGTGATTTTAGTTGTCTTAGACAACCTTAGAAAGCTCTCTAGGAGGTAGCTGTGGGGAGCAGCTGTTTTACCAGTACTTAATCCTATGGTATAGGTTAAGGGAAAAAGATCCACACAATGTAGTTATAAAAATATGTATTTATTATAAACACTCGCTAACACAATGCAATATCTCCTAACCGGAAATATAGACACAATACTTTGTCAATAGAATACGCAAGCAGCACAAATACACAGTGGTCTCCAGGGGGAGACCAAACCATGTACTAAAATAGTGGAATGTTATGTTATGTCTATATTTGTATAGCGCACGGCTACTCAAAAAGAGTGTCCCGGCGCTTTTGAAAAAGAGACCTACCACACAATAACACAACACATTAAAAAACAGGGAAAAGGATGCTACGTGCGAAAACAGAAGAACACCACCACCACCTACTGGGTAAATAGCCAGGTTTTGAGGCCTTTTCTAAATGCGAGTATGTTAGTGGCTCCACGGAGTGTGAGCGGCAATGAATTCCATAGCTGTGGCGCCAACAGCCCAAAGGAACGGCCTCCAGTGCGGGCTCTCTTCACTCGCGGTACCACCGCCAGGAACAGAGATTCAGACCTCGAATGCGAACCACGACTTAAGTCAAAAATAGGCCCAGAAGACGTAGAGGAGTCAGGGACTCAAGGAACCACCCAAGGTGAGTATCTAGGAACCCCATTGCTTTCGTGTGTAGGCAGAGTGGGAACACAACCACATGCTCAATCGAAGTAAATAGGTAAGTTGCGGTGGCAATTTTAAAGAAGAAGAACCCTACCCAGCAGACCCTGAAGAAACCCAGTGGAAGATGGAAGTTTGGAGAGTCACCCCACCCATGGATTCCCCAAAACCAGGATACCTACACCAGGGAAGCCGGGTGCATAGTTGCGAACTGACATCGGAAAGTGCCATATACCACGATTGAGGACTTCACAAAAGATGCCGCTGGTGAAGAAGGTGAAAGTATCCGATGGAACCCAAAGGTGGATTCAAGATGAGGTACCTGCAAGCAGAGGGGGCAGAGTCTATGCCACTCAGGAGTGCCAGGAGGCACGGAAGACAAATGCCCACTGATGTCAGTGATGCAGGACAGTTGACAGTGCCCTTGAAGTTGTAGCTGTGCGTACCAAGCAACGCTGTAGAAGACCAGGTGCCGTTAATGAGCTGTCGCACATCTGATGTCGAGAGCCAAGGGATCAAGTTCCAGCAGGGGCACCAAAAAGCGTTAGCATCAGCAAACAACGTTGATGAAAAAGGTGCAGTGTCGGAACCAGCAAGGCCGAAGTGACTCAGCACAAGCAGGTAAGTCAGAGCAGGACCCGAGTAAGTAAGGGAGCCTACTGGAGCTAAAGAAGACCCTCAAGAGGGGCCGGAGGCCCAGGAGTCACAAGAGGATCTTGAACAGCTCACCAAAGAATGAAGAGCCATGGTGCAAAGGATGCGGTGCAGGTGAAGATCTTGGCTGCAGGAGATGCTTGAGGCTGGAGCTTCTTGGAGCCCGAAGATCTATGGAGGAGAGAGTCAGCAAGCCTTGGCAACAGTAATTTGGCGCAGTGCACAGGGGTACTGCTCCAGCGGTCCCAACAAAGGATACCGACTTACAACTTGCTAGAAAGACAGGCCAGGCCTCGAGGGAGTTGCAGAACCACCACCTGTGTTGCCGAACCTTTTGGAGTCCATAGGAGATCAGGAACAGCTGACCGGTCAGTTTCATTGATGTGCCTGCAGATGCAGGGGAGTGACTCCTTCACTGGAGGGAGATTCCTTCGGGTGTTTTGGGTGTCCACAGGCCTTGTGAAGAACTTGTATGGATCACAAGCACAGATGTTGCAGCAGACTTGCAGGACGACAAGATAAAGAGCAACAGGAGCCTTCTGTTGCAGTCTCGGTGCCCAACGTGAAGTCCAGAGATGTCCAGAGTTCCCAGACAGTTGAAATTAAAGTGGTATTGGTTCTGAGTCTTGTCCCACGACGAATCTAGGGACCCACCCACAGGTAAGCCTTTAAGTACCCTAAGGAAAAGGTTGGGATGATTTAGGGGTCCCTCCCACAGGAGGGGTTGGACAGTGGGGAGAATATTCTCATGTCCTTTGTCCAGTTTCGTGCCACAGCAGGAGCCAACGGCTCCCTGAACCAGTTTCAACTGGAGTATGTAAGGAGGGCACCAAATAAGCCCTTCAAAGCAGTGTAGTGGTACTGGCAAGCACCCCCACCCTTCTTTAATACACTAAGTCCTGTCTGGGAGCTGGTCACACCTCCCTGTGACAGGAAACCTATTGTCCTACCTTCCCCCTGCTCGAACTTGGCTCAGCAACAGGAGGGCCGAATCGTGTTTCTGGTCGGCAGCAGCCATAGTTTGCTGTCTGGGTCTAGAAGACTGGTACTCCCGGAGGAACTTTACATTGCATGGAATCATACCTCCCTTATGATTCCAACATGTTTCATACCAAACACGACAGGGTTCGTTACAGCCAGTTTAGAGATAGCATCACGTAATGACGCATGGCCACTCTATGTATCGTAACGGCTGATGCACTTACAACCTCAGTAAATGGACTCCAAGGGTCATGGGGTGTATTGCTCATGCAAGGGCACCCTCACACTTAGAACCGAACACCCTGTCTTCAGGATTGAAAGGCCTGCCTTAGGTTTTAAGTGCAGTTACCTCAGATATAAGAAAACGTATATCTGTTGTAAGTGGTGCTAGCAACAGCTTACACAGACTGCAATGGCAGGCCTGTAGTCACAATTTGAGTGGGTGGCATAATACATGCTTCAGCCCATGGGGGACCCCTGGTTTACCTATGCTGTGGATACCTTAGTACCATATACTAGGGACTTAAAAGGGTACACCAGTAGCCAATCTGGAGTTTACCTAAGTACTCACCATGTCCAATTCAGGGAAGAAGCAGAGAGACTGGGATCCTGATTAGCAGGATCCCAGTCAGACTAGTCAGTAAACCGTGTAGGTGACCATTTATTTTTCAAAGTTTTATATAGCGCTGGCTAGACCCGGAGGTATCGGAGCCCTTTACATGACACGAACGGGGAGACGAGGAAAAACAATGTCAGATGACCGGCTTTGTAGGTGACGGCCAAGGGGCCAGGCTCCTCTATAGCTGTATAGGACAGCTCCACCGGGCATCGGCCAAGGTTGCTCGGGCTCCACGGTAGGTAAAAACAGTTTTGGGGTCCGCCCAGGGGGCGTCATCATAGTTCCATCGAAGAGGGAGGGAAAGAGACACAAACGGGGAGCCAACTCAGAAGACCGGCTGTGTAGGTGACGGCCAAGGGGCCACTCTTCTCTATAGCTGCATAGGATAGCTCCACCGGGCATCGGCCAAGGTTGCTCGGTCTCCGCAGAGGGTATAAACAATTTTGGTGTCCGCCCAGGAGGCATCGTCATAGATTCCATACAGTGAGCTTCCGGCCAGAGTGCCTCACCAGTCGGCCATCTTGGATTCATCTAGCAATAGGATAGGCGCGCCGGGCTGGTATCCATTCACATGTGGTTCAGCTGCAATGCGTACAATGCCATTTATATCCCAGTGAAAGCAGATCCTACTTTCCTACAGTTACTCTCAGCTGTGACAGAGTACCCAGTGGGGGCTGCAGGCCCAAAGAGTGATGTTCATGCTCCACCATGAAGACAATCAATAGAGCATCGTCAAATAGTGAGAGAAACATGGTCATGGTCTCAAAATAATACTTCATTTTGTCCGTGGTAATGGACTCCAGTGGTGTACTCTGGAACACCCATTATGCAGATATTATTAAATCTGGATCTCGTTCAAGATCTCAATTCTTGTTTTTAATAGCCTCAGACTTTCTCCATATGTAGTTACTTTTCTTTAGTAGTAACCATATGTATGCTTACATTGTATCAGCGCAATCAGGAAATATGCGAATCATGAATTTCAAGTTTTCGCTTTATATCCACTCATTTTTCTTGCGATGCTGTAGAGTATATTCCCCTTTTTTTTACCAATTGCATAATTGTTGATATTCTGTGGAGCCAAAACATGATGTGTAAATGAACTTTGGTAAATATGTCAGTTTTGTTTCAAATGTGTAAAATGCACATTGCACGCTGTCGGATGTATAAATTCCAGAAATACAATTTTTAAATCCACTAATTAACTATTGTTTTTTCATTCAAAGGATACAATGGATTTGGTTATGTCGTCTTTTTTTTTTTTTTTTTTGTTTTTTTTAAATGTCTGTTTATTGTTTTCAAAATACACAGCAATAATACAATCTCACATCGTAATACAATATCATTTGGTTCCATGGACACCACGCGTACATCACACATATTTGTACTGACAGCAGTGCTGTTGTCAATCTTCATCATGGCTAAATCTTATTTATACATTTACAGAGGCATCGCAATCATGTAAACGCCACATATTATTGCTTCGTCAATATTCATCCAATAACAACACAAGTCTCAAACATATTCCCCGTTCTTTGCACTGCCGAACGCCCCCCCCACCCCCCCCCCCCCCCAGACTTCAGGCTCTTATCTTACTTCACTAAGCATGGCTCCGGTCTAACCCACCCACACCATGTTATATTATGGCATTTTCAGTCTGTTCCCTTCCATGAGATATTAAATAACATGTCAATGGGGCCCAAATATCATTGGGTGTGGACAAAACAGGTAACAGTTCCGCATAAGTAGCAAGTTGCTCCTGGCACTTTATTAGGTCCTCCAACCATTCCTTGAACTTGGGCGCCCGCCCTCTGCCCCATCTGCAGGCCACCCTTCGTTTAGCCATTAAAATTGCTACAGCGACAAATCTGCGGTGTTCCGCACTGAGGGACTTAACTAACCCCAGTACCCCATCAACGGGTCATGCTCCAACGGGGTATCTATCATTACCTGTAGTGCAGCAAAAACCTGGGTCCAGTAAGCACCTTTGGACGGACATTCCCAGGCCAAGTGAAGGAAATCAGCTCCCTCAGTGTGGCATCTATCGCATCTTTCAGTTGTCCTGAGCTGATACCTATACATCTTAGCCGGAGTGTAGTGGAGTCTGTGCAAAAATGTATAATGTATGATCCGGAGCCTGCTACTCGCTGAGACTCGTTCTGTCAGTAGACAGCAGAACTCCCATTGGTCGTCCGTTAGGGCTGTCCCTAACTCACCCCCACCCCCCATCGTCTACGTGACTGTGTGTCAGTAAACTGGGCGTTTTCTGCGACTCTGTGAACATATGGTCTATGGAGCGAAATTTCTGCTCATGATACAAATCCCCCCACGTATTAATGTTTGTCTTGAGCTTGAAGTCATGAAGTATTGCTTCCTGTAGCAGAGGCATGTCAGGATGGTAAGTCAGGGGGAGTAGCGGTGAATATACCATGGGCACCCCTAGTGTACGGCTCAGACGCTGCCATGCTTTGATCGTGCACGAAAGCGAGGTCGGCTGACGCTCGCCTGCACCCACCAGTAGAAACAATGCTCCATCCAACGGAACAGGGTGCGCCAGCCAATGTTCTGCCGCAACCTGTGGCATATATCTCGGCTGTTTAATCCAGTACCATGCAAAATGGGCCTGTGCTGCGTTGAAATCAAGCTCAAAGTCCGGTATACCAAACCCTCCTTTAGAGTATGGTTGTATGAACATTTCCCAATTCAATCTCGGCTGCTTTCCCCCCTAGACCAGCCCTATTAGTTCTGTTCTAAGTGTCTTAAAAAATGCGTACCTGGGTGGTAAGGTATATTCAAAAAAAGGTACAGAAACTATGGGAGTATCACCATTTTGATCAAGGACGCCTGTCCTGCCATGGACAAAGGTAAAGCCACCCATCTTGAGATGCACTCCGCCACTCGGGTCATGGTTTCTTGAGTTCAGTCGTAACAGTTCTCCCCTGTCCCTAGTGACTACAATGCCCAGGTATTTTAAATCTTCCTCGCACCACTCTAGGGGATAGTCTAACGAAAATCTCTCCGTAGCTTCAGTGAGCGGGAAAATGCTTGACTTTTTCCAATTGATCTGGACCCCAGAGAGCCTCCCAAAGACTATTAATTCATGCAATATCGGGTTTAGATTATTTTGCGGATCTCGGACATATAGAGTGATGTCATCTGCGTAAAGGGACCCGAGTATTTGGCGTTGAAAGCACTGTAGGGCCCTATCACGATGGCATTGTCGCAATTTCGCCGCCAGCGGCTCAACTGCAATAGCAAATAGTAGAGGGGACAGCGGGCATCCCTGCCTAGTCCCCCTCGTTATGTTGAATGTACGAGATACATGGCATTAATCAAAACCCTTGCTACCGGCATAGTGTACAGTAGTTTAATCCATGATAAAAACAGAGGTGGAAACCCCATCCTACTCATAACTGCAAAAATATAGCTCCATTCCACCGAATCGAAAGCCTTAGTGGCGTCCCAAAAAATGGCTGCCATGGGAAGATCCGGGGAAATAGTATTAATAATGGCAAAGAGTGTTCTTAAATTGTGGGACGTGGATCTCCCGGGCACAAAGCCTGACTGATCTGGTAAAATCAGGTTTTCCATCAGCAGACTCAATCTCGTCGCAATGAGTTTAGCCAGGATTTTCGCATCGCAATTAAGGAGCGATTACGGTCTGTATAGTCACGAAGTTCTGGGGCCTTACCCGGCTTCAACAATGACGTTATGAGGGCTTCCCTCATGGTGGGAGAGAGATGACCAACTTCCAGCGCATCCTCGTATAGCTCCCGAAGCACAGGAGCCATGATATCAGTGTACATTTTATAGAATTCGATCGGAATTCCATCTGTGCCCGTGGCTTTTCCGGATTGCATGCTCATTATGGCATCTCTCACCTGGTCCAGTTCAAATGGCGCACATAAAAATGCTCTCTGCCCATCACTAAGCCAACCCAACGCGATGTCCCCCAGAAAGCTATCCAATTCGATCTCACCCATCTCTGTAGTGGTGTAGAGTGTGCTATGGTGCTCTAGGAACGCATTGAGTATGGCAGCTGTATCCCTACAATGCTCCGCGCTCGAGTTTCTTACCTCTGTGATGTACAATGAGCCCTGCGGGCGTTTTACATTTTGAGCTAACATCTTTCCAGGTCTATCCCCCTCACCATAGTTCCTGGCTATCCAGTATATTCCTTTAAATCTCGCTTCCCTATGGGCCTCTTCCTTGTATAACGTACGTTTTTCTCGAAAGAGAGCCTGCGTAGCGCCCTCAGAGTGATCAGCCATTGCATGTTCCAGCCCTTTGAGGTCCCTTTCCAGCGTTCGTAGTGTAGTCTGTATATCTTTAAGCACTCCAGCACCCTTCGCTATGCAAAAACCCCTCATTTTTACTTTAAATACCTCCCACACTATTTCCACACTTTGACCGAGTCTTTATTTCTTTGGAAGAAATCGCTAATCTCCTCCATCAGTTCCTCCTGAAAGAGTGAGTCCAACAGTGCTGATGCATGCAGTCTCCATGGCTTACGTGGCGTGTTAAAGTCGGTAGAGGAGAGGGCCATCAGTACCGGTGCGTGATCAGAGAACGTTCTAGCAAGTTGTCTGGTGTCTGGTGTCAGCTATCACCGGGGCCAATCCCCTAGTCACAAAAAAGTAATCCAACCTAGCCTAGGAATGCGCTTGCGTGGTGAAGTGAGTGCCCTCCGGCGCATGTGGATGTTTATGCCTCCAAGCGTCAGTTAGCTGATAAGTCCTTATGATTCCCTTCAGTACTGTTTGTGCTTTCGTGTAATGTCGCGACGCAGGGTGGGACCGGTCCATGTTAGGATTGTATGTGACATTAAAATCCCCAACCCAAATCACATGTGTAGAGTCCAATTCAAAAATCCTCGCCCAAAGCATATCAAAGAACCCAGGTACGTGCGTATTTGGACCATAACAACAGGCAAGGGTGACCGACTGGGAACCCATCCTCCCCCAAGCTATGCAGTATCTGCCTTCTGAGTCCCACGAGGCCCCAGCCAGTTGAAAGGGGGCCTGCTTTTTGACCAATATCGCGGTACCTCTGTCGTACGTGGAATACGAAGAAAAGATTCTGTCCCCAGCCCATTTGCTGGCAAACATGCTCTGAGTGTTTCGTGGACAATGCGCCTCTTGTAGTAGTGCAATGTGAATATTGTGCCTGTCTAAATACGATAGAATTTGCCTCTTCTTTCTAGGGTCTCCCAGACCTCGCACGTTCCATGATTTGATATTCAATGTACCTACAGTTGCCTCAGCCATGGTCTTTTAGTATGAGTACTGCACATAGTGGCTGTCTACAGCCACATTTCCTTAGTGCCGTCCTACACTCCCCCGCCACTGCCATATTATTGTGTTGCAGCTCGTAGCGCTCCAATGGAACCCAGGTATATCCGTTAACAGACATCGTAACCTCGATCAAAATCAAACATCGAACATCCCAGCTACCTCCCATCCTACCCACCTCCCACTGAAGCAACCCAATCTTGCCAGTACCGAACATCCCACCCCACCTCCCCCCCAACAAAGCCACAAATGTCCCAACGTCTTCAGCACCTTGCGTGCTGCATACTGCCCTAGGGGTACACCCACTGGGGGACATCTCTAGAGGGCTACTCAGTGACTTCTCCCCTCCCGGTCCCGCCTCTGGTGGGGCAACAGTCCCAGGGGGAGAAGAGCCTGAATCACAACCCCAATACACAGCTGGTACAACCTGCAATGTCCCCCATGTGGATCTCAGCCACAGAAAGCTATACTTTACTGTCTTCTTTCAGCTTCCTTCAAGTGCTTCTGCCGCTGTCATTGTCGCCCTTCCGCAGCTCTCACAGGGGATGATTGTCGAGAAGTGCCAGGGCTACCGCCTTCTCGCCGTTGTCGTTTCACCAATTGGAGGAAGTCTTCTACTTGGTTAGGATTAGTGAAAAAGCGCTGCTTTCCTTGGTGTGTGATCCTTAATTTTGCAGGGTAAAGTAGGGCATAGTCTATTTGTGCTGCTCGCAGTTTTTTCTTAACCTCTAGAAATTTACGTTGTTCCTCCTGAACCATCGGCGTGAAATCCGGATAAATTGAAAAATCATTGCCGTCGTAGTTCATGGTGCGTTTGTGCCTTGCTACGCGAAGGGCCACATCCCGGTCTCGATAATTTAGCAGTTGCGCTATTATGGGTCTCGGAGGGGTGCCTGGCGCCGGTCTTGGACCCAGGGATCAATGCGCGCGTTCTACTATAAATTGCGACGAAAACGCCCTGGCCCCTATTGTTGTAATCAATACCTTTTCCACAAACTCCTCCATTCTGCCTGTATTGTTGGATTCCGGAATACCTATGACTCGTATGTTGTTCCGACGGCTGCAAGCCTCCAAATCCTCATTCTTAGCCGCTATTGTTCGTAGGATTTTGTCCATTCACGCAAGTTGTGTGGTGTGCCCTGCAGTAGTGTCATCGTTATCAGATATCCTTCTCTGTTTCCTTTATACGCTCCTCGTGGGCATCCAACTTGTGCGCTATAGCATCCATTCTAGAGGACATACGATCCACCTTATCCACTACTGTAGCAAATCCTTGTCTCATTTCCTGCAGCATATTATGCATCTCCGAGTTCTGGGTGGCCGTTCTCCCATCTCTACAGCTGTCTTCCTCTGCCTCCAGATCATCTCGCTTGGAGTGAGCCGCTTTGTTGGCAGATTCGAAATTGAGCTTAGGCAGCCTGGTGTCGGGCTTCCCCATGATATATCACCGAACTCGGCGTGGCAGGCCTACTGCCCTCCTAGTGCAAGCAACCCACTTACAAGTGCCCACTCGCAAGTGTAGAGGCTCCGCTGTGCAGTCCGCTAGTCTTTCTCTGGGTGCGCCTGCCACTGTCCAGTGTCCAGCCACCAATCTGTCCACTACACCAAGTTCTTTGCGACCCACTCTTCTATCTGGACATCAACACGCTACGATTGCGCTACTGTCCTTCAAGCGCCATTATACTACACCGCAGTGCATCAGGCCAGTGTCGTGCCGTTCATCAGCGCTCTTCGGCCGTGCTTTTGTGTAGCAGTGCTATGGACCACAATCCTCCAGTTTGGTCCCCAGGGGGGTGGAGAGGGGGGGGGGATTCGCCTTGGTATAACTCTGTGCCTGCTTAGGCAACCACGCGGGCCCGCACTCAACGTCCCGGCCTCCTATGGCGCTTCAGCCCAACTTACAGTTAGGGGCGTACTCCTGCACACCACTGGGATCCCTTCTGGCCAAGCGCTAGTCCGATCCGGACTTTTTTCAGCCGTATAGCAATCTCCTGATGTGTGCGCCTCACAGGTCTCTCTGGTGCTCCGGGATACACCTTCTCCACTCCCGCCCGTTTCAGTCCGTAAGCCAGCAGCTCTTCGCATCTGTATGAGGGCCTCTCCCACCTTTGCCTCGCAGTCCAAAGCAGCCCCGATCACCTAATGGGCGGCCGACCTCCTAATCTCTCGAGGATCAGCTCTCCTGGCAAGCGCAGTCACCACACAGCCGTTACCTATGCTTGCACCGCTGCCGCCATCAGTCTTCGCGGCCTGCGCACTGTTATTCCGCCCCAGCACTCGCGTAGATCCTCACGCCGCCTCCAGCTTCCACTAGTCAGCAGGGCACTCTCCGGACGATATTTCAATCGCCTGCCGTTTTCTTATGCAGCAACCGATCAACACCAAACTTGCACCGAGTCTGCTTCAGGTCATGTTCTTGAAGTTGGGGGGTTTTAAGCAGACTTTGCACCAGCCGTCAGGATAAGTGTCAGGATTTATAGATCAGGCAGCAGGAGCCTCACATGAGCGCGGCCATACTGCTTGTGCACCCTCTAGCTCCCCCAATTTGGTTATGTAGTTCCTTTAGTTTTCTCAATACTTAGCTGAAGAGGCATGTTAATTTTTTATTCGGTGTTTTTGAGGTCTTGCCTTGTCTGCTTTATAAGGACCAATCCCCAGTCTCTATGTCCACAGACCCCACACTACCAGAGAAAACATATTCCAAAACAGATGCAAAAAGTCTGTGATGCACATGGTCAATTGAAGAAATTTCTTTGGCAAAGTCATTTGTCATATGTTCTGATCATGAGCCTTTGATATTTTGCTAATAGGTAATGGTAAATCCTCATCGGGATTGATAAGGGTTTTGTCCAGAATATATGAATTACTTTTCTGCATAGAGTACATAGCAGGTACGGAAAACATCAGAGCAGACAGTTTATCAGACTGGCTACTGTAGTGATGAGGAATGTAAATTTACTAAAATTGAAGAATGTATTCTCACTCTGTGAGATGCTGTAGAAGTCACAAGTGAAGAGACTAATTAGCTGGGATAATTTAAGACAAGAGATACTATTAAAAGTGTACCACATGTCAACACATTTCTTGTCAACAGTTGGACAAAAGAAAAGACTGTCTGCAGAGTTATACGTTTTAGTGTTGTAGAAAGTTAAAAGAGAACATGAGTGGTGAGGTTGTAGGTCTAGCAATATATATCTATGTAGGCCTTGCCTGAAGCAGTTAGATGACAAGTTACCAAGGGAGCTCATAAAGATCATCTTTATACAAGAGCCACTGAGAAGTTTTCCGGAGTCACTTATTAGTAGCCCTTTATAGATAAAATGATTAAACGCCATATCACACCTGTTTTGTATTTGTTAAGCTTGAAAAAGGTTTTAAGAGCCGCACTGGTCCTCTACATCCTATTCTAGCACTAGAGGGTCCTTTAAAGAAATTGGCAATATATTTTCTTGGCCATTTCGAAAGTTGAGAAGCAACATGAAAAACATGTATTTATTATTTTTCCAAGTGGGTGGAATGGAATGTTTTGAGTGAACCCAGAACTGATTTTATGATACAGTTTATGATGTAATCATTTGGTAACCACAGACGAACAGTTGCATTCAACTTGCATTTAGAAATAAAAACTGGATGTTAGTTTTTACAAAAGAGTGGATTATATTCTATTAGCATATGCCATTATAGTCTCCCATGAACAATTAATTATTTGAGAGAGTTCATAGGTGGTTCAAACCGCTTTCACCTGTATTTTAGATACAAGAGAGTACCTATAAGAGAAATTAGGGGTCTGTCATCGCCCACCAAATTCTACCAACATATTTGTCCCTTTTGAGAAATGATGAAATCAAGTTCCTTGATTTGAACCTAATCTCGGTTGTTTCAGAAAGTTCGGTGTTCACAAAATGGATAATGAAATGTATGAAATTGTTAGAAAAGAAGGTGACGGGTTGTCTGAACAAACTTTTGTGTGACAAAAGACATTTTGTGTGAAATTGGAAAAAAGAAATTGGGCGGTGCTCCAACAAAACTGTCCACAGATTTATGGTGAGTTGTGAAAGTTCAATTAATAAATAAAGATGTCTTTAAATTCTGTATTTATCTTGTCACATTTGCTGCTCTTCAAAGACTGAGGGCAAGTGTCAGGTTATGTTTTCTGACAATTTGCTGCCTTTTTTAACATGGGTGATTTCAAACTCTCCTCAATTTGCAGTCAGGGAAAGGAAAGTAAAATGAATAATTGAAAATCCTGCTGGTGTACATGTGTTCTAAAGGAAAGAAAGGCTGTAGGGTGCCATTCTTTTGTAATGCACAACAAAATGTAAAGACCTGCAAATGAACTGTACAGATTCAGCTGTTGGGAAATAAAAACAAGTGAAGCCCATTGTTTGCATTCTGAAGTGTGATGGAAACAATAATTGTAATATTATCAAAACATATCAAGCCACCTGTGCACAAATGATAAATATTCACTGAAACACGATTTCCACTCATTATCAGTTTTGTGTAATATAGTTTTATTAGTACAACTGTATGTCTGTGCACATTTAGTGGCCATTTCAATGGAAAATGAGCTATCTGTAAATGGCAATGAGCTATTAAATCTTGCTTTAGTTAAATAAATAAATCACCCACCTCATGTCCATTAAAGCTTATGTGGGTCACAAATGTTTGTTGTTCTTAAAAGTGGGTCATGGTTCTAAAAACTTTAGGAACCACTGATTTAGGGTATTTATAAGAAACCTTGATGGGTAAGCAGAAAAGGCTGTTTAAATGTATTCAATCCACAAAAATGTGTTGAGGTGACCAAAATTTAAATTAAGCCAGAAAGTGGCCTATATTTATTAGGTTAGTTAGATTGAGAGATATGTCTGCTGCATTGTACAACAAGGACATAGGCCTTTGGTTTACCATAGTGTACGCGAAGTTCTGTCATGTCCTTTAGGCAAGTCCTGTCATGTATACCCCTTTATACATATATTTGTCCCTGACGTACATAAATATGTACTCAAGTATGGTATAATTATTCTTTATAAGGGTCACAACTTTTTCATCCTTGACCAACAGCCAGCTGTGCATGATCGCATTTGTTTGGAAAAACATTTATGATTGTTTTCAAAACATATCGATTCTAAAAGAAAACCTTGAGTGACCAATCTAGTATATAAGACCCTTAGTCCCCCTGCAAATTAGAGGAGAATTCCTTCCAAGCTGACATGGGGTCCTGCATGCTATTCTTCGACATGCAGCAGTCTGACATCCCTTGCGGGGTGTCATCATCGAAGCAGACATGGGGTCCATTCGTTTTAAACCATCAGGTGAGGGGGGTGGTTCTTTTTCTCTAGGGGTTTCTTGGCTACACAAGCATATACATGCTACACATACAGATCTAGGCTAGGTACATCTAGGCAAATTACTTAGGGCGCGTATTTTAGAAATATGCTAGTGCTACTGTTTTTATCTGAACTGCTTATTTTCATCTTATTAGCATTATGGTAAAAATGTGTCTACTATTTATTATATAGGTACTAGCAATCTCTTTTGTATGCTACTGTCTCCTGATTGTCTCAGCAAATGTGTTTTACACAATACTGACACTGGACCAATAAACACCTATTGAAATGTCTTAATCGCCATCCTATGCATTTTCTGAGAATAAGTGAACACGAGTGACTAAGCAAAAAGTGCTGCACTGTTTTCCACGATCCCTGAGGAATTAGGGTTGCCATGTTCAGTGGTTGCCAGACACCTACACCACTGTAGGAAACTGGGGGGTGGTAGTGGCACCTTAGAGATAGCTGGTCTAACAGCTGACATGTACCGTGGGGGTGTTCGGAAATGGTTGGGACACCAAGCCCTCAGTTTAGGTCATCCAAAAAGCGCAGGTCCTGGGGATTTCTAGGACCTACACAACAGTTCCAATGGAGATTTCATGAATAATGTTAAGGTGCAAAAAAGTTCTTTAATCTCAAAAATTTCTTTTCTCAAACAATGGAGCTGTTTTAGTTCCCTTAACACGTTTGAAGGATCATTAATATACCCAGATATTTAAATTAGTTTGTATAAAAGTCTATATCAGTGCTTTCTATTTCCAGCAAAAATATATATTTTTTTATCTAATGCTGTTTCATTTGAAAACGTTTTTGTATTTGTTTGTTTTGAAAAAGTGTAAAATGTGTAGTAGTGGTGTTTTTATATTTTAGGGGAGAGGAGTTGGCCTAACGGCTAGGGCAGTCAACCTCAAATTGGGTTCGAATATCTGCAAGAATGCGCAACAATCTGTGATTCTGGGCAATTCCCTTAACTTCCTCGTGCCTAACAAAAATGAATGTGTCCTCAAGTAACATAACTGGTGCTCGTGTAAAGCGTTCTGATACCAATACCTTCGGGTCAAGTTTGCGCTATATAAAAATAAAAATAAATATTAAATTTGTAATTGTACTGCTGTCTTATGTTCTCTCTGTTGTCATTCCTACACACTCTGATGAGGGGTGATACCTCGAAACTGTTTTAAGGATGCTTAGTTCTGGTCCAGGGAGGACCTGGCCTGGCAGTTCGGCCTAGACTTTTCCCACAGGGAGCAGAGTTGAGACAGATTTGCATATGTCTGGGTCTAAGCTGGAAAGGGGTGGCATGCAAAGAACAATGGATTTAACCAAGATCTGTGACTGGGGTGAAAGTTTGATTTGTTCAGCGTCCATCATCTATAATTTTTGCATTGGTCATAAGGAGACAGCTGAGAGAAGTCTGATACTGATACATGATTGTGGGCTCCATCGATGACCAAGTTTGTGTTTTTTACCTTCATTGCTGAACACTTTATTACAAAACCTTTTTACTGTCTAACCCAATATTTCAACAATTCATCACCTATCTGGTAGTGTACGCACTGCTATATCTTTCATGGTTGAAGCGTGGGGATACACTGTGATTCAAGAACTATGTGCAAAGAAGAACCTTTCAAATACCACATAGATTTTGTTCAAAGAGAGATGATAAAATAAAATAAATAATCATTCCATGTAGTGATCAGTACCATAGGTTTGCAAGTGTTAAAACTTCTTAAGTCATTAAGGGGTTATTTAAGAATTGATGTGATTTGAACCTGAGAACAACAGGCGCCATGTTTTTTTTTTGTAGAGTTTTATATAGCGCGAACGAGACCCGAGAAATCAGGTTTCAGGGCTCTATACATGAGCACCAGTTTCAATACAGACAGACACATTCATTTTTGTTAGGCACTGTGAGATTAAGTGATTTGCCCAGAATCACAGGATGTTGAACCCGGTTCCCCAGCTTCGAGGTCAACTACTCTAGCCATAAGGCTACATCCTCGCCCCCCATTCATAGCAGGAATAACAGTCTCTAACTCCAAACAGTTATTCTGTGTAATCTCTTAGTATGGGACTACATATGCACTGGTGTGAGTAATTGCTTCAAGTTGCGTCACAGTTATGCAGTTCGGAGTAGATACAGCAGTTTTACATATTTATTGTCCTTACGATTCTGTTTTTCCCAGATATGTCTTCTGCATCGCGTTTTAGAATTTAGAACATATATATCCTTCTTCTAATTCTGATGGGGTTGATTTGGGGTGGATTACCAGGAGGCTAACTCTGAACATATTACTTTACTAATGAAACACCAATGAGGGAAAGCTTATATTTGTCTTGTTCATCATATGATAAAATAGACACAGGAGCCAGATTCGTGTACAGGGTAGTGAATAAAGTTTTCCTGGGAGGGGCAAAATTGAGTGGTCGGAAATTACATTGAAGAATAATGCAGGTTTTTAAATTATTATTTAATTATTATTTTATACAGTTTTTGTTCTAGTGTTTATGAACGCACTGAGATGTTAACCTCTTTGGTGCTCAGGACGTCCCCGGCCGTCTGACGTCACGGTGGGCGTGCCGCTTCATTGATTCTCCCGCATAGCGCCGAAGGTGCTGAGCTACTTTACAGTTGTGAGTGACGCAATTTGGCACTACTGTATTTATTTTTTGTAATATGTTTGCAAGCTCTCTGAGAGAATAAAACAATGCTCTCAAATTTTTTTTTAAAGCTCCGTCAGTGATTACATTTTCATACCTATTCCTTTCAGCTTTTACCAATCCCATTTGAGCCCTTTGCCTACTTGCTACGCTCTAGAAGCACTAGAATATTTCCTTTCCGAACATTACTATGCACAGTTCCTTCCTCCTCCTGCGTTTCATGTACTCCCTAACTTTTCATGTAACATGCCTTTCTCGAATGTAATTGTCTTAACTTGAACTTGTTAATGTACCTTCTTTATTGTCCTATTCACAAATCTGTTAATATGCATGGTCAGATTTTAACACTTTATTGAGGGGTTAAAGAGTTGCAGGCAGGATTAAGTGAAGAGAAACATGAAACCTATTATGGCTTCAGTTTCACAAACAAAACGTTATTCCACTCAGCCTGTGGAATTAAAAAGGATATTATCCCTTACTGTAAAATCTGACTAAGTTATTATACCGCAGGTGCAAAAAGGCATCAGATAGAATTGAGTCTTTATTTGTTTTCTTCCCAAGTACTTGAATAATACTTCTCTACCATACTTTACTATGCACAACTCCTTGATCCTCTTGCATTTCCAAGTCATATACTCATACACTTTTCAAGTCCAGTTCCGCTATCCACTTTAATTAGCTTGAACTTGTTAATAGGCATTCTTTATTGGGATATTCCCACATCTATTAATGCGCATGTTCAAAGCTTAATTGCTTTTTGAAGAGATTATTAATTGAAGACAGGATTGAGTGGAGAGAGGCATGAATCATATCATGGCTTTGATTTCACTGACAGTAGATAGCATATCAAACATTATTTTATTCCGCTTGTGAAATTAAAAGGGATATCATCCCGTACTGCAGAATTTGGCTGATTTTTCTCCCTTAAGGTTTGTAACAGATAATGACCTTCTGCTGAATTTTTACTCTGCGGGTACAGATAGAGTGGAGTCGTCATGGAAAGAAGTGCTGTTGATTATGATTACATTATCCTGCTTGAGGTTACATATTAGCAGACCCACAGAATTCCCCTTCATACTCTGTATGAATTAACCTGGTGCTGATATGGCAATCAGTAATCTGACTTCCTTTCTTTAGATACTAGATGATCCCTTCCATTTATTTTGCCCACTAGAATATTTTGAGGGTTACTGGCAGACAAATCTTTATGGAAACATACCATAAGAAAATGACCCTTTTAATGTGGTCACCCCTTTTTAGGTCTCGCCTACGCAGTGGGCATGCGCTGAATAGGAAAAAGACCTTTAGCAATCTATTCCGGTTTGCTGGCAAAAACGTGCACGCATTAAATTGCTTTCAATGGCAATGCGTGCACATTTGGCGATTCCCTTGCAGGAGCGAGCTTCTGTTTGTAATTAACAGATGGTTCCAAAGTGCGCTACGGAAGGGAAACAGGCGCAGGCCTCCTCCTCTCTCCCCACCCCCTGCTGCCTCGTACTCTCTCCCCTCCCGCCTCCTCCTCATCCGCGCGAGGCGCGCGCTTGTTAATCAGTGCGGCGCAAACCACGCACAGCGCGCACCACTTGTTAATTATTTGACTCGGGTCGTGAATCGGCACAGCACGCCCTTCTCATACTCCCGCTTCATGTTTTGTCTCGGGTTGCAATCACTCCGTTTCATGTTTTGTCTCAGATTGCAATAAAAAATAAAGCTGCCTGAGCGCTGGCCCCAGCAAGAATACACGCCTATTAATCTTTCTTTTCAGAAATGTCCCTATGCCGCACCGCCCGTCACTGCCTGTTACTTTAACTACCTCGGCGCCCATTGACAATATCCCGTACCCTTCCGTCCCCCTTGCTTCCCCGCCTGTGACTGCCTCTTATTTTAGTTGAACGAAGTCTTTGAATCAAAGAGTTTATTCACGTTAATGCAAACTATCTTGATTTATAATCAAACGCGCGTGGGCATTATGCGGCACCAATTAAAAAGATGAAACCTAATTCAAGAATTACCCTGTGCTGCTTCTGCCTGTCACTGCTTGTTATTTTAACTACTTAGGCATCAGTCTTCACTTACTATCCCCTGCTGTGCCTTTTCTTCTCTCCCCCGCATGTGGCTGCCTCCCATTTTCAGTTGAACAATGCCAGCAGATGAAAGAGTTTATTCATATTAATACAAACTATCTTGGTTTAAAATCTGAAATCAGTGGGCATGATGTGACACCAGTTAAAAACATTGAACCTAATTTTGATACAAAATAACTTAATCTTTAAGCTACCTGACAGGGTGTCAATTACACAGCATTTCTGTAATGTTATTCCAGATTTATTAGGTTAGCAACCTGTTTTATTTAAGGGGCACGGGTCAACAAATAAAAACAAAGTCAGGTTGGGATTCAGTTACTTCCTCAAAACTGTAATGTGTCTGTTAAAATGTATTTTTGCTCGTAATTGTAGGAAGAGAAATACAGCTTGCAATTACATAGGCGCAGATCTTTGTGGACGGTAGTATTTGAATGCAAAAGGAAATACCGTTAAATGTGTAAAGCAAACATGTTAATGGGAAGGGGTGGAGCAATGGCTTCCCTTCATGGCGTTGATATCAAAATAGGCTGAGCGTGATGGGGAGGCAGCTTTTCAACCAGAGTGCATTTGAAGTGGAATCAGGAGGCGCAACAGCTAAGGCTGCGCTCATACAGGTGTGTTATATGTCTACCTGTTCCACTTGCTGGCTGGATTTCCGGTTGCTAAAATTACAGCACTCCACTGCCATCTTGGGCTGAGTTTGCACTCAAAAAAAACTCCAATGCAATAACGTAAAAATACTCCCTGCCACTCAAATGGGAAAATCAGTATATATTCAATCCAGGTAATCAAGTGCACTCTCTCCAATCTTCAGCTTTTTACCAACAAACCATTGATATCAAGTGTTTTTGTATAAGAAGCTCAGTGGTAGGTTGTCACATGACAGCCCAAGAGTGGAAACAATTCCAGCAATGAGATGGAGTGAGGTGGGCAGCAACAAAAGCTGCTTCACAGAGTTCAATGAATCCGGAAATGTTCTCATGTTATAGCTAGTTGGGTATTAAAACTAGAAAATTGATATCTGTAGATGAGACTTAAAATCTTGGGTTTTGAATAATGTAATGAGATTCAGAAAAAGTTCTGTCAGGCTCCCGCCTCCATGCAAACATTTTACATATTAACCTCTTCAGTGAATAGCTTGCAGTGACTATTGCATTCTTCATACCTAAAAATGATTATCTGCCTGGGAGCTGACTTGTGACACGAGTGACACCTTTTGAAAGTATTAGCATTTCAGCAGGTTTTAAGAATACCAGTTCACTTTAACTGTGTAGACCATATTTAGGGGTTAATATAGAGCGCTGACTTATGCACATCACTACTCTACCTGTACATGCAACAAACGTAAGCTGTCTTGAAAGTGTTTTAGGGCAATAGTAATTCATTGTGCTGCATGCTACTTACTAATTAAAAAGAATTCCTGTCTTGCCGTTTTGTGGCAAATGTACTGCTGTTGTAGTAACTGTGCTGGAAATGTGTGCTTTAAGGTGAACATCCCATGGTATTGTAGTTGTTGCTTTCTCCTGTGAAGTATTTATATTATTTAATTAAAAGACTCCTGTGCACATGCTGGTCCCTAGGTACACCAAAACAAAACCAGAATCACATTCACCTTTTGCATTGTGACACATGCCTGGAAGACGCGGTACAGGCACTCAAAACTCCTTTTGCACTTTTCAGAGCACTAATCTGCGTTGATTAGTATAGTCCGTGAACTACGACTGGTATTCTTGCTCTTATTCCACTTCAAAGTGTTAGAACACAATCATTCTAAGCTCCAAATTTAGCTTGTTATTATAGCTTTTCAACATGCTGCACAGCAGCCACAATGCTATACAACATAGCTTAAACACATTGGCAAAGCCAATAGTTCAGGTAAACACTTTGAATGTCCCAAAGGCAAGACCTATTGGCTATGCCAATGCTTGTTTTAATTGTTTTGCTGGTGTTTAGACTCTGCACACTGTGGCACTGCAATTCAGTTCCCAGAGTATGTACTCTGACTCCTAAAAGTATGTTGAAATTGGCTAATCCTTGATTGGCATATTTAACTCTCTTATAAGGCCACAATACATGGTGTAGAAGATACATCCTAGGCATGGAAACTAAAATATCACTTGTAGAGTTCTGCAACAAAAACAAGGTGATCGATGGAATGCACAAATTAATTTCAAACACTGGCAATGACTTGGGGCAGCCACTGTTATTGGTTAGTTCCAAACTGAAATAGCATTATGTGCAAAATATTGATGGACTGAGATGCAGCTATAAGAAAGTACAAGTTGCTGAGAATAATATACGCATTCCATCCATCACTCTTCTTTATACTTTAGTGTGTCACCATAAGTGGGACGGGGATGCCCAGACCTGGTCCCCTGGAACCAAGCTATACCTGGATAATAAGCCCTAAGTATGGCAAAATCAGTCCTGGATTGCTTGTGCTCTGGCTCAGGGAGGACATGGCCTGGCAGTTCAGACTAGATTATTCCCACTGGAGTAGGATCAAGACTGATTTGCCTATGACTGGGTCTAAACTGAGGTGGCATGGTGTGCAAAATAATGATGGACTGGGATGCAGCCACAACTAATTCCCAGTGACTGAGATTATCTTAAGCGTTCCATCCATCACTTTTTTGTATACTTTACTTGTGGCGTTCAGCACTTACTTTGCCATCTACTAGTGTGGCATAGGAAAACATGGCTTCAGGCCTACCAGTGTAGACTAACTGCTGCACTTTAAATCTGCTGCCCGACCTTTTCTGTCAGGGGAAAAACATTCATTTTGAATATTAAAAAGACACTTATGTAGGGCTTGTAGCCCACACAATATTGTGCATGGTTTTTAAAAGTAGAACATGTGGAAATGTAATGCCACCAAGTCCCTGCAGTGACAAATCCCCCAGAGCTTTTTTGACTATGGAAAGCAGACTAAAATATGAATTCTCCTAGTTAAGGTTTGAGACCAGCTAGAAAATGTGTTTAACTATTAATTCCAGTTCAAGGGTGAAGTTAGATATTTAATAAATGTTCAGGAAAAAATAACTTTTAGAAAGTTAATTTTTGCGTGCCTGAAGCTCCTGGAGACTTATGTGCATTAGCTGCTGCTCCGCCAGTGATTTACCTTAGTGACATATGAAAACGGCTCCAATTTCTGGAACAATTGCCTGAATGTACAGAGGCGTTTTTTTCTATCTCTTGCAGGAAAGCCAGTTAGGGTAGACCCAGGATGTTCATTAACTTGTAAATAAGAACCATTATCACATTGGTTAGTGAAGTGCCAGGAGTCATCCCCTTCCTCTAGCTGGTGCCATCATACATGTGTTACCCAAGGCACCCTCCTCAGAACACTCGTCAGAGCTGTATAAGACAGAAGAAGGACTGGACCTGCTGTTTGAGACCTTTGAGGAGTATTGAAGGGCTTAACATGCTCTCACCTTTTCCCAGGACAAACAGTTGAACTCCAAGAGCCAGTTTACTGACCTCCTGTGTGGCTACAGGGACACAACAAGCTGCAAGAGCCGTTTTCCCGAAGTGCCTAGCAGACTAGTAGCAACTGGAATTTGACTAACCCTGCTGAGTGAGTCCTGTGTCCCAAGTGCTGTTCCTGAGGCACTATGATTCTTTGGAGAAGTCTAACTGGACTCCTCCTACCAACTTTGAAAATTGGGATTTTTTTAGACTTTAAAACATCCAGATGACCGGGCCAACCACCCAAGCCAAGAAACCAGAAGCGCTACTTCACGAGGCTGAAGAAAAACATTTTCTCACTTGGAATTTCTCTATAGCAGCAAATGTGTTTTTGGGGTTGCACATAGCTGGCAGACAAACACACAGACAAGAAACCCTAGATCAATCCCACAGACAGGCATAGCGACACTACGATGGTCCTGGGAAATTGGCTCCAATAAAGCACACAGGGCCTGAGGGGTATGCATGCTCTTAAAATACCATAAATTCTGATGCCACATGAGTTAAGAACATATAGCCAATCAGGACACAACACACACAATGATCATGCACTCCCCATGCTGGACATCTGGACACATTACCCACTGGCCACATTGTGTCCACGTAAGGTCGAGGCCCACCTGTAATTTCCATCAGACAATTAATTTATGATTCCAAGGGCAGCTGTTTACATTCTCTGCCATTCATAAACCTCCAGGAATACTTTATTGTCCATGATGAACTGTATAAAAAGATGCCCCAGACTGATTGTAAATTGAGGCAGTTATCTGACCCTGCACCTGTAACTTTTATCCCTGCCACTCTGTTTAATTGAACAAAATGTTCCTGATTTACCAAACGCCTCTTGTTTTTTCAAGGTATGAAATACTTTGTTGTTTTGAGAGCGCTAAGCTCATATGCATAACCTGTTTGTGTAGGGAGAGAGAAAAAAGGCGAATTACATTAAGCCATGACACAAATCATCAGGTGCCAGGAACAACCATGTTTTGAGGCTTTTCTTGTAACTGACTTCATTAGTTATGAAACAAAGGGAAGGCAGAAGTTGGTTCAAGCCCTTTTTAGGTCTCGCGTGGGTGTGGCAGCAAAGCTGCCTCGCCCTCGGAGAGATCGTGTAAACAAAAAGGGAGCCTAAGCCCTGCCTCTCCTTTCTATTGAGTAGCGTCAGCGTTCATGGTAAAAGCTGTCTTCCCATTAGAAAGGAGGGATTTCTGTTGCCGCCCTGTCTGCTTTTGGAACGGCCCCTCAGGACATGGTAGCCTGCATTACGGCCGTCGTGACGAAGTTTCTTATCTTAAGCTTCGTCACGCTGCCTTGTTTTTCTTCCTTCCAGGCGATGTGCACGCGAAGGGCACAACGCGCGCATGGCGTGCTTTTTTGGCGTGCTTTTTTTCTCTCTGTGGCGTTTTCATCTCAGTCTCATTCGATTCTCCCCCGCCCCTTCCACCATCCCCTCAGAAGAGCATCGCACTGGGGCTGCATGGGGAAGGACTTGATGGAAGGCAGGGAGGCTTGCGGAACCAGGCAGAATTAGTCCATTAAAGGCATTATCGACAGAGCCGGGCGGTCAGGCGCTTCCTGCCTGCAGCCTTCCCTCTGCCCTTGGCATGTGGTGGGCTGCCGACCTCTGCAGCATGTTCCTCTGCATTGTGAGCCCTTCCCTCCCGCTGGTCCCCTGGAAGGACTCCGCGCTCATGCATTTCCGCGGCCGGATTTCTCTCGTATTATTTCTTCCTGTCTTTTCTTCCCCCTCGTGTCTCTCCGCCTCCATCCTCGCGGGCTCCGGCAGCGACGAGCAGGCAGGTTTCCCAAGGCCTGGGTTGGCCCCATCCCGCCGGGGGACTCTTTGTCTCTCTCGGGCGGATTTGAAACGGTTGAATGCGGGCACGAGGGAGGAGGGTCTGCGGAGGAGGCAGGCCCGCTCCTCCTGCACGATACTGAGGCATAGAGCCTCAACTTAAGCACCTTCCCTTGGTTGCGGTGTCTAAGAGGGAGTTCAGGTGCACATAGCGCCTTTTGAGAGTTGTGTGCAGTCAACCCGCTTTGCATTCTTTGCAAATGCGGGTCTGTGACTCGGAGCGTGGGTGGCATCGAGCCACAGACACCAACAGCCCATTGTGGGCTTTCCATGGCAAGGCTTAATTTAAGACCACAGGCCCACTACTTTGCTGAATGGAACCGTACCTCTGTTCCTAGATTACTGTATAAAATGGCAGATGAGCGCATACTTGACCACTTCTATGACACTACACTTCTTGTTCCCCCTTAAGTTCATGCGCAGTGACACAAACAAGATGAGAGCACAACTGTGATCCTCGCGCCCTGCTCCCACACCACCCATGTATGGCACATGACGGACACACTCTCCTATCCATGGACTCCCCACAGAGTAGCCCAGAAGCCCCCCAGCGCGTCTTTCGCGAGGATCTGCGGTGTTAATGCTATTACAATACACAGGGGCGTAACACAGGTCCCTCGAACGAAGGCCACATACTACATGCCCGTCTCTCAAAAGAGGCTCAAGGCTTGGCAACAACTAGCACAACTGAAGCACCATTGATTAAATCAGTGCCCTAAAATAAAATGTCATCAGAAAAGCACGTACGCTGCATTTTATTATAGGCGCCCATGTGCATCTCAACAACCACGAACACACAAACACATTCAAATATGAATTTTCAGCACTGTTCATGTGGTACTTGTCTGCACAGGCAGGCCCGCAAGTTAATGTCGTGTGTTTATGCTGTACAGTAGGGAAGGATAACTGCAAGATGGAGTGATAGGTCCAAGTTGTACTTAGACCGAAGCTTTGACAAGCAATACGTGGACATGTTGGTACGAGCATAAAGGGTCTGGTTGGAACCTTATGAGCTAAGAAGAACCTTGTGTTGCACAGAGCAAGGCCAGCCTTCCCAGGTGGAGTTCAGAGTGCGTCTGCCTCTCACGAAAGTTTGTAAATATCGGACCAGGCAGTGCATTTTACAGCGCATTTTTTCAATTATTTTTTACTCAAAGACTTTAGAGGCAGAGCTAAAGGAGAATTTGTGAAAAGCTGTTAATGTGATTCAATGAGGTACTTGCACAACAATGGTTTCTTGGCGCTGAATAACAGGAACACGAACACCACTTGCAATGAACTTGAGTGTGCCTGCTTGAATAGCCTCCGTACCTCTCACAGGTGCACGTGTGCCTGTCATACTGTTGTGTGTTCAATAGAAACAGTGAGTGCACGAGAGACAAATGCGCATGCTGCGTATCGCCCTCACTCTATCTATCGCCCTCACTCTATCTGTCTCCCTGACTCTATCTATCTCCCTCACTCTATCTCCCTCACTCTATCTATCTATCGCCCTCACTCTATCTATCTATCTATCGCCCTCACTCTATCTATCTATCGCCCTCACTCTATCTATCTATCGCCCTCACTCTATCCATCGCCCTCACTCTGTCTATCGCGCTCACTCTATCTATCGCCCTCACTCCATCTATCTATCGCCCTCTCTCTATCGCCTTCACTCTATCTATCTATTGCCCTCACTCTATCGCCCACACTCTGTCTATCGCCCTCACTCTGTCTATCGCCCTCACTAAGTCTATCGACCTCACTCTGTCTATTGCCCTCACTCTATCTATCTATCTATCGCCCTCACTGAGGGCGATAGATAGATAGAGTAGATAGATAAAGTGAGGCCGATAGATAGACAGAGTGAGGGCGACAGATAGAGTGAGGGCGATAGAATGATAGAGTGAGGGCGATAGATAGAGTGAGGGCGGTAGAAAGAGTGAGGGAGATAAATAGATAGATAAATAGATAGATAGATAGAGTGAGGGCGACAGATAGAGTGAGGGTGATAGATAGAGTGAGGGCGTTAGATAGAGTGAGGGCGAGAGATCTATCACCCTCACTCTATCTATCGCCCTCACTCTATCTATCTATCTCCCTCCCTCACTCTATCTATCTATCTATCTATCTATCTATCTATCTATCTATCTATCTATCTATCTATCTATCTCCCTCACTCTTTCTACCGCCCTCAATCTATCTATCGCCCTCACTCTATCTATCGCCCTCACTCTATCTATCACTCAGTGCCACATAATTACACGCCACATAGTTACACTACACTCAATGCAACATACACTCCTAATACCACTCAGTGCCACATAATTACACTCTACTGAATACAACATATCAATCCACACAATATCACTCAGTGCCACATAATTATATGCTCCATAATTACACTGCGCTCAACGCAACATACACTCCAACTACCACTCAGTGCCACATAATTACACGCCACATAATTACACTGCACTCAATGCAACATACACTCCAAATACCACTCAGTGCCACATAATTATATGCTACATCTTTACACTGCGCTCAACGCAACATACACTCGAAATACCACTCAGTGCCACATAATTACATGCCCCATAATTCCACTATCTATCTATCACCCTCACTCTATCTGTCTATCTGTCTATCTATCTATCTATCTATCTATCTATCTATCTATCTATCTATCTATCTATCTATCTATCTATCGCCCTCACTGTATCTATCGCCCTCACTCTATCTATCGCCCTCACTCTATCTATCGCCCTCACTCTATCTATTGCCCTCACTCTATCTATTGCCCTCACACTATCTATTGCCCTCACTCTATCTATCGCCCTCACTCTATCTATCGCCCTCACTCTATCTATCTATCGCCCTCAATCTATCTATCTATCGTCCCTCACTCTATCTATCTATCGCCCCTCACTCTATCTATCGCCCCTCACTCTATCAATGTATCTATCGCCCTCACTCTATCTATCGCCCTCACTCTATCTATCGCCCTCACTCTATCTATTGCCCTCACTCTATCTATTGCCCTCACACTATCTATTGCCCTCACTCTATCTATCGCCCTCACTCTATCTATCTATCGCCCTCACTCTATCTATCTATCGCCCTCACTCTATCTATCTATCACCCTCACTGTATCTATCGCCCCTCACTCTATCAATCTATCTATCGCCCTCACTCTATCTATTGCCCTCACTCTATCTATCGATCGCCCCTCACTCCATCAATGTATCTATCTATCGCCCTCACTCTATCTATCGCTTATTCACTCTATCTATCTATCGCCCTCACTGTATCTATCTATCGCCCTCACTCTATCTATCGATCGCCCTCACTCTATCTATCGCCCTCACTCTATCTATCGCCCTCACTCACTCTATCTATCTATCGCCCTCACTCTATCGCCCTCACTCTATCTATCTATCGCCCCTCACTTTATCCATCGCCCCTCACTCTATCTATCGCCCCTCACTCTATCTATCGCCCCTCACTCTATCGCCCTCACTCTATCGCCCTCACTCTATCTATTGCCCTCACTCTATCTATTGCCCTCACTCTATCTGTCTATCGCCCCTCACTCTATCAATGTATCTATCTATCGCCCTCACTCTATCTATCTATCTATCTATCTATCTATCTATCTATCTATCTATCTATCTATCTATCTATCTATCTATCTATCTATCTGTCTATCACCCTCACTCTATCTATTGTGCGCCCTCACTCCATCTATCACCCTCACTCTATCTATCACCCTCACTCTATTGCCCTCACTCGATCTATCTATCGCCCTCTTTCTATCGCCCTCACTGTATCTATCTATCGCCCTCACTGTATCTATCGCCCTCACTCTATCTATCTATTGCCCTTACACTATCTATCTATCTATCGCCCTCACACTATCTATCTATCGCCCTCACTCTATCTATCGCCCTCACTCTATCTATCGCCCCCACTCTATCTATCGCCCCCACTCTATCGCCCTCACTCTATCTATAACCCTCACTCTATCTATTGCCCTCACTCTATCGCCCCTCACTCTATCAATGTATCTATCTATCGCCCTCACTCTATCCATCTATCGCCCTCACTCTATCCATCTATCGCCCTCACTCTATCTATCTATCGCCCTCACTCTATCTATCGCCCTCACTCTATCTATCGCCCTCACTCTATCTATCTATCGCCCTCACTCTATCTATCTATCAACCTCAATCTATCTATCTATCGCCCCCACTCTATCTATCGCCCTCACTCTATCGCCCCTCACTCTATCTATCGCCCCTCACTCTATCAATCTATCTATCGCCCTCACTCTATCTATCGCCCTCACTCTATCGCCCCTCACTCTATCTATCGCCCCTCACTCTCTCAATGTATCTATCTATCGCCCTCACTCTATCCATCTATCGCCCTCACTCTATCTATCGCCCTCACTCTATCTATCACCCTCACTCTATCTATCTATTGCCCTCAATCCATCTATCTATCCCCCACAATCCATCTATCTATCCCCCCTCACTCTATCTATCTATCGCCCCTCACTCTATCAATGTATCTATCGCCCCTCACTCTATCAATGTATCTATCGCCCTCACTCTATCTATCGCCCTCACTCTATCTATCGCCCTCACTCTATCGCCCCTCACTCTATCAATGTATCTATCTATCACTCTCACTCTATCAATCTATCTATCGCCCTCACTCTATCTATTGCCCTCACTCTATCGCCCCTCACTCTCTCAATGTATCTATCTATCGCCCTCACTCTATCCATCTATCGCCCTCACTCTATCTATCGCCCTCACTCTATCTATCACCCTCACTCTATCTATCTATTGCCCTCAATCTATCTATCTATCCCCCCTCACTCTATCTATCTATCGCCCCTCACTCTATCTATCGCCCCTCACTCTATCAATGTATCTATCGCCCCTCACTCTATCAATGTATCTATCGCCCTCACTCTATCTATCGCCCTCACTCTATCGCCCCTCACTCTATCAATGTATCTATCTATCGCTCTCACTCTATCTATCTATCGCCCTCACTCTATCTATTTTCCGCCCTCACTCTATCTATTGCCCTCACTCTATCTATCACCCTCACTCTATCTATCACCCTCACTCTATTGCCCTCACTCTATCTATCTATCGTCCTCAGTCTATCTATCTATCGCCCTCTATCTATCGCCCTCACTCTATCTATCGCCCTCACTCTATCTATCTATCGCCCTCAATCTATCTATCTATCGCCCCTCACTCTATCTATCTATCGCCCCTCACTTTATCTATCGCCCCTCACTCTATCAATGTATCTATCGCCCTCACTCTATCTATCGCCCTCACTCTATCTATCACCCTCACTCTATTGCCCTCACTCTATCTATCGTCCTCAGTCTATCTATCTATCGCCCTCACTCTATCTATCTATCTATCTATCTATCTATCTATCTATCTATCTATCTATCTATCTATCTATCTATCTATCTATCTATCTATCGCCCTCACTCTATTATTTGGCGCCCTCACTCTATCTATTGCCCTCACTCTATCTATCACCCTCACTCTATCTATCACCCTCACTCTATTGCCCTCACTCTATCTATCGTCCTCAGTCTATCTATCTATCGCCCTCTATCTATCGCCCTCACTCTATCTATCTATCTATCTATCTATCTATCTATCTATCTATCTATCTATCTATCGCCCTCATACTATCTATCTATCGCCCTCACACTATCTATCTATCGCCCTCACTCTTTCTATCTATCGCCCTCACTCTTTCTATCTATCGCCCTCATTCTTTCTATCTATCGCCCTCACTCTTTCTATCTATCGCCCTCACTCTTTCTATCTATCTATCGCCCTCACACTATCTATCTATCGCCCTCACTCTTTCTATCTATCGCCCTCACTCTTTCTATCTATCGCCCTCATTCTTTCTATCTATCTATCGCCCTCTATCTATCTATCTATCTATCTATCTATCTATCTATCTATCTATCTATCTATCTATCTATCTATCTATCTATCTATCTATCGCCCTCATACTATCTATCTATCGCCCTCACACTATCTATCTATCGCCCTCACTCTTTCTATCTATCGCCCTCACTCTTTCTATCTATCGCCCTCATTCTTTCTATCTATCGCCCTCACTCTTTCTATCGCCCTCACTCTTTCTATCTATCTATCGCCCTCACACTATCTATCTATCGCCCTCACACTATCTATCTATCGCCCTCACTCTTTCTATCTATCGCCCTCATTCTTTCTATCTATCTATCGCCCTCTATCTATCTATCTATCTATCTATCTATCTATCTATCTATCTATCTATCTATCTATCTATCTATCTATCTATCTATCGCCCTCACACTATCTATCTATCACCCTCACACTATCTATCTATCGCCCTCACTCTTTCTATCTATTGCCCTCACTCTTTCTATCTATCTATCGCCCTCTATCTATCTATCTATCGCCCTCACTCTATCGCCCTCACTCTATATATCGCCCTCACTCTATCGCCCTCGCTCTATATATCGCCCTCACTCTATATATCGCCCTCACTCTATATATCGCCCTCACTCTATCTATCCTCACTCTATCTATCCTCACTCTATCTATCCTCACTCTATCTATCCTCACTCTATCTATCCTCACTCTATCTATCCTCACTCTATCTCACTCAATCTAACTCTATCTAGCTAGTGTTGTGTATTTCTTCAAGAAATTGAAATTTCTCTAGCTTTAAAGTTTGGAATTTTAGTTTCTGTTTTTGATCCATCTACTTTACATCTTTGTAGCATCAATGTAATGTATTTACCACTTCCCTCTATCTGTAACGTAGACATACAATCCGATCTGCAATTTGGGCAGGCCATGTTCTGGTTTGCATTTCTTAGCTTGTCAAATGGCACAGTTTTCTAATCTGGTAATGTTAAATAGATAAACCTTTCAGAATTTATGTTAGTAGCAGATGTAAACGAGCAATCCACGCAATCATGATTCCATTAGTAACTTGGAACAAATAACTCTTCAATATTCACTTCTTCTTGTTCCACAAGTCCAAGGATAACCATATTAAACTTGTGTGCATCTTGTTGAGAGTTCTTGGAAAATAGTACAGCTCCACTGATTGTGTCCAGTATATGTCATATTCCTGAAGCAGAATGTAGCACAGTCCTACAAGTATGTAAACATTCCAGCAAATTAAATAGCTCTGAACCACCTGTCTCCTTTATGCTCAATTGCATTTTCAAGATGTGGTAAATGAGAGGCTACATTCAGAAATACATTAGCATAGTAGTTTATACCATTTCTGTTTTGCAACTGAAATCCTACGATTTCTCCATCATTTTGCTGTTTTTGCTTCTTATCCTCATCTTTATTTCTTTTGCTTCTTTTCAACAACATCCATTGATTGCTTAGTAAGTTTGCACTTAAGACAGATTGTCTGTTTCTGATAAATAGGATAATGTCCTAAGTGAGGAGCGTATACACTTCCCAACCAATTATACTCTCTAACACAGCCAGTATGTGCACTAACATTTTTTCCATCAAAATCAACTAGAAACAAACTGGACAGTGTTTTAACTCGCGACAATGCAACTTATGACATACTTTCTCTGAATATACTACTCCCAATATAAATAAAAGCTGTATCTACACTTAAACCTTGAGATTTATGGATAGTTACAGCATACACCGGAGAGAATGGGAAAGGGTGCTGCCTCACATATATGTCTTTCACAAGCAAAAACAGTACAACACATCAGCCAGTCTGATCAAATTTTACAGCTGCGTATTCAACTTAATTCCTATTTTGAAAATTAATAAAATCTATTACTTTACTCATTGCACCATTTACTAAGCCAGCCTCAACATTTAAATTCCGCTGCAAAATTACTCTACAGTTTCTACAAACATGTGAAGACTTTTCAAATCTAGCATTCCTAGATACAGATTTTTCGAAAGAACAATTTTGCTTGCCTGTTCTCAGTCAGCAGTTTTGTTATTCCCTAGTGCTCTATGTTGTTAATAGCTGTTAGTTCAAAAATGTCCTTTTTTTCAGTATCAGTAATTCTCGTTGAAATTACTGCACTCTTGAAGTGTAGGCATTAAACAGGGTATTGATTTTCTCCTCTAACAAGACACCAGCCCAGCTCATGTTCAATCAAGTTGAACATGAGCTGGGCTGGTGTCTTGTTAGAGGAGAATAGTTTTTTAATTAGGCGACTTTCCAAGGTACTGTTGATCCAGCGGTTTACCAACAACAGATACTCCACTACCACATACTCACCTGGGCCCATAAAACTCACAGTGATTAAGCCGCTGGTGGGGTCAAGTGTTATAAAATTTCACAAACTGTTTAGGATTAGTTTATTCAATACTTCTGTTCAATTTTCAACTAACCCTTCGCATATCAACAAGTTCTTTACTCTGGTCGATGGACCATTAGTTGAATCTAGTTGATGGCGATAATTAACTAACTTTTCTATACTTTTAAGTAAATCACCACAGACTCAAGAAGTTTTAAAATCTTTATCTAAATTGTTTAGATGCATGTGAACAGTCTCAATACAGTGCAGTCACCATCATTCATTCAATTAATAAACACAATGCATTTATCTCTGACTCACACAATAATTGATGCCGGAAAGGGAGAGGAAAGATAGAAAAGATCAAAAACATTAGCAAATAAAAGAAAATTATATTTAGCAAGGATTGTGTGCAATACCTACCCCCTGGCCAAAGGGCTGGTACGGGTCCCCTGAAATAGATTCAGGAGTCAAAGACTTCAGGACAAGAATCAGGACAGGATAGTTACTCTCTCTAAGATACCGACAGTTGCGCCGCACCCCTCTCTGACACTCTCTTCCTCCTCAAGATTCTTCCGCAATCTTCAAATCTAACCCAATTAAATTAGGATAGAAATTTCTTCTTCAGGTTCTGCAATCAGGTCTTCATCATCAATTCAGTATCTCACAGCATCAGCTTCTCTCCCCAGCATTCAGCAAGTCTCCATCTGACTAACTAACTAAAGCTATCTTAATATAACCTTTCGTTCTGCATATTCCACCCATTAATGTTTCAATATTGGAAAAATACTAAATTTGATTGGTCCGGCAAAGGGAGGTCTTCATCACACCATGCTTACATGTCACAAAATTCAGGTAAACCATTGTTCGTAAACCCAAAACCCTTACATTTTATTCATACATTTTATTTCCATATACTACTTGTATCAATATTGAAACATTAAATCATTATTATGAATAGAACTTTTCACTGTTGAACTCTGCACCAACCTGTTCCCATAGAGTTGCACTCGATCCTGGCTCGCTTTCAACTACTGTGCCATTGACCTTTGTAGTGTAGTTCCTATATTCCCAATAGGCTCTGCGCATTGGAATAACATAAACAACTGTATAGACGTAGGACTAAGGTCGACTAGGTCTCTATTGAACATGTTAGACTTAATTATGAAATGCCAGCTAGCTCAGAGGTCACTAGAAACTTTCTCGAGTAAACAAGAAGGTGTTAACTTTCCTGAATAGACAAGAAGGGATTAGTTTCTGACAACCGCATAAACATGACAACTTTGCTCCCCCGGAATAAGGAGTATAACTCCAGAGTCCCGGAAACAATAGATAGCTATTTCACTCAGTCAATCGTGCATGCAAGGGGCACCTCCCTATGTCCCACCACTGGCGTACTCTTCCCTTGACCTTCTTTCCCACTGGATCCCAGGTACCATCAGCTCGTATGTGTCTGATTTGCTGCAAAACCTAAGTCTTCTCTCGAGACCTCCGCCCATTCCTCCTACCGCCATATCAAGTTTGTCCCCCTTGCCCTGCACTGTTTCCCCCACTCTTTCCCCTCCACCTGCCCCCCACACGCCGACTTTCAACACCACAGCTGCGCTTCTTAACACCAGATCAGCAGTCAGTCATCAGTATGAGCTATTCGACCACCTCGACACCCACAAACCGGATCTCCTGTTTTTAACAGAGACCTGGTTCAAGGCCGACTCCCTACCCAATGTCTTAGCCGCACTTCCTCCCTCATACTCCATCATCCGAGCGGATCGACCGGAGGACAGAAGAGGCGGTGGAGTGGCCTTGATAGCTCACACTGATTTCCACTTTCAGATTCTTCCCTTTCCCCCCATTTCTAAAGTCGACTGCTTAATAATTCGCGCTAGTTCTCACTCGGCCCCCCTAACTGCTGTTCTCATCTATCGTCCCCCCCACTCTATCGTCCCCCCCACCCCACCCCCACCTTTGTTTCCAGCCTCCAGGACATTATCGCAACACTGGTCGTCAACAACTCGTCAGTGTTGGTCCTGGCCAACCTCAACTTTTGGGCCAATGATCCTGCCGAAAGTCCCCTATCCAAAGAATTCACCGACCTTATGACCAGTCTCAATTTCACCCCCCATATTCACAGCCCTACCCATGTGCATGGCCACTCGCTCGACCAGGTTTGGACCTTGAATATTTCCACTACTCCCCCTACCATCTCCCCCCAGCTCCTGGTCTAACCATTTTTTAATCTCCTTCTCCCTTGCCTGAGCCCCAGCGGCCAAACCTCCCCTTCCCAAGAACACCTGGGTTAGAAAATGGGGTAAGGCAGATATGCCATCCCTCTGCTCATCCCTAGCCAATTCCTGCCCCGACCTTTCCGGCCTCGCCGCCCCGGCCCAACTGGCCACTATCGATGGCTGGCTAACCCAGGCAGGCGACGATTTTGCCCCCTTGAGGCGGATCGCGGTCAAGCGAGCCCATGCTGCTAACCGCTGGTTCACCCCTGACCTCAAGGAGAAGAAACTGGCCGCACGCAGAGCAGAGCGCGCATGGAGAAGAGAATACTGCCCCGCCAAAAAAAACACTTACCTCTCCGTGCTCAAGGCATACAAGCAAGGCATCCTCGATGCCAAGACCTTGTTCTATTCCAACAGGATACTGGCAGCAGAATCCCAAACCAAGGAAATCTTTGCCACAGTACATGAGCTTGCCTCATCTAATAGAGCCACGGCCTCGACCCCCCCCCTCCCAACCGCTCTGCGACTCGCTCAACGATTTCTTCGTTGACAAGGTCGCAAAGATCAAGGCCAACATCCCCCCCCTTCCCCCGCATTCACCAACCCCTCCCCTCCCGCTGTCACTTCCAAACTCACTTCCATCCCTCCCCTGACCAAGGCCACGCTCCTCCCCCTGCTCCAAAAGGTAAAGTCAGGCTCCCCCCTAGACTTTGCCCCTGCTCACATCCTGAGAGAAATCTTCCTAAACTGCCCTACTCCTCCCCTCACACTTCTGAACGACTCACTCAGCAATGGAGTGGTCCCCACTGCTCACACATTTGCGGCAGTTATCCCCATCTTAAAAAAGCCCGGTGCTGACCCTTCATCCCCTTCCAATTACCGTCCCATCTCCCTTCTGCCTTACCTGGGCAAGGTTCTAGAAACCCATGTAACCAGCACCCTGAGCACCTATGTGGAAACTAATCACTGCCTCCCCCCCGGCAGGCAGGCTTTCGCCCTCTCCACTCTACGGAGAAGGTGGTGACCTCAGTGATGGACAGCCTACGCGAAGGCATTGACACCAACCTCCCGCAGGCCCTCATTCTTTTAGACCTGTCCGCCGCTTTTGACACGGTGGACCATTCCATCCTCCTCACCCGTGTCAGGGCGGCGGGCATAGAGGGCCTGGCCTTCGCCTGGCTTGAGTCCTTCCTGAGTGATAGGGCTCAGGCGGTCCACCTAGCTGGTTTCACTGCTGCCACCCATAAGGTTGTATGTGGAGTTCCCCAAGGTTCCTCACTTTCCCCTCTTTTATTTAATTTATACATCTACCCTCTTATTTTTATGTTACAGCAGCTTGAGGTCACGGTGTTCAACTACGCCGATGACCTCCAGCTAATTTTTAACCTTTCCCACTCTTCCTCATCTTCCCAGAACGTCCAATCCGTCATGCTGTTCATCCAGGATTGGATGAACTGCAATCACCTCAAACTCAACCCGGACAAGACGGAGTTAGTCCTGACCGGAGGTGGTTGCAGTCCCTGGTCCCCTTCCCACTGGCCTCCTTCACTTGGTGCTCCCCCGCTTCCTGTCCCCAAGGTCAAAACCCTTGGTCTCTTCCTCAATTCTTCACTTTCCGTTCACTCACAGGTCAATTCGGTTGTTTCCTCCTGCTTCTTTTCCTTCAGAACCATCAGGAAGATCTCTCGCTTTTTCTCTCTACCTGCCCTAAAGATCATAGTGATGGCTATGGTGCTCTCGCGCCTTGACTATGGTAACATCATTTACAATGGCGCCCCAGCCTACGCCATTCACCGTCTGCAGCTGGTGCAGAACCAGGCCGCCCGCCTGATCCACGGCCTGCCCAAATTCCACCGTGCTACTCCCTTACTGCAGGCACTGCACTGGCTGCCGGTGAAAGAGCGAGCCTTGTTCAAACTTGGCTGTACCACCTTTCAGGCCAAAATGGGCACCGCCCCAGAGTTCATCTGCTCCGCCATCAAGCCCTATACCCCGGGCAGAGAGCTTCGATCCACCCACCAGGCACTGCTAACCACCCCCCGTTTCAGAAAGAAAAAGGCGGGCGGAACAAAGTTTGCAGTTCTCGCTCCCGCGTTCTGGAACTCCCTTCCGACAGAACTCCGCATGACATCTTCTTACATCGAGTTCCGGAAAGGTCTCAAAACTCTGCTCTTCTCCCGTGCCTACAATGCCTAGGTTCCCTCCGCTCCTGTTGTCTCCTCGCAATCCAAAAGCGCCAAGAAACCGCGTGGTAGAAGCGCGCTATACAAATGTTTTTAAATTCAATTAAATTCAAATGCTTAGTTTCACCAGGAGTGCAGAGAAATAGAGAGACGTGCGTTTTCAATAAAAAGGGTATTTATTGAGCAGTCTACTTTCTCATGCAAGAGAAGTGAATTGCCACAATTGCAATACTTGTCATAAAGTAAAGTGCGTACAGTAAAATGAGTATTATGAAATAATATTGTAAAAGGATTTATATGGTTTCTAAGCCATATGGTACTTAAAATGGATAAAATACATACCACAATAAAATAATGACTAAACGTACTCAACTGGTGTTTCTAAGCTACGCCTACCCCAGTGTACCTAACCTGAGCCTAGTACAGGGAAGGAGTAGATGAGTTACAGTTTTTGCCAAGAATCTGAATCAAGAATTCTCTGTGGGTCTAATCAGCTCCGTACCTTGGTTATAAAATGAAGGAGGTGACATGGAAACATTGGAGCTGGATTTCTCGGCAGGAGAAAAGACAGCGTCTCTCTCAGTGCGTCAGCAGGGAGGGTCGACTTCCTTCGGCAAATAGATAGCCGATCTGCTCCAAACCACCGTGATGCTGGTATATTTATACCTGGAAGGTGCCAAGTTTGACGTAAGGATGGACATAAGACGTCGCTAAGAACTCGCAGTTCTTTCAGGACTCCAGGAGTTCTAGGACAAATCAATACAGAAGCAGGGGGAATTCCCGGGCTGCTGGAGCCTTGGTTTGTTTAAGAACGCGTTGTGCTTTCTAGGAGTCTATGGGAGTAGCCTTGCCGTATTTGGACTGCATTGGCTATGTCTTAATATGGGTATGATTCTTATGCCTTTATAAGGGTATGATATGATATAACTGCATAAGGGCATGAAATCGGGAATATTTACTAGAGTCCTAGAATCATCTACAACACCCACTCCACGTATAATGTCCATCATTACTAAATACTAAGCAATGTTTAAGCATATCTAAGCATGTGTTTTCCATCCCACCCCAAAATACATTAAATGCATTTGAAATGGTATATACACGAAAATGAGTATTATACTGTATGTTTTTTGTAAGCAGTGGTGTCATTCAGATAATGCATATATTGGTCCTATAAAATTTTGTCTGAATGAATCACGAAATTTACATTTATGAAATGGCTCTTAATACAGAAGAGAAGGTCGAGACCATTCCTTCACATATTTATACAAGACTGTACATGTGCTAGAGACTAAGTAAATATTGTCTCTAGAGTTTCTAAAAATAGAAATCTTGTTCTCTAAGAATAGTTCTACTTTAAGCAGAGTATCATGTGCCAAAAAAGTAAATATTTTGGGAACTGGATAAAAACAATTTCGCTCTTTGGGGAAAAAAAAAATAGTTCCAAAGTTTTTTAGGTTCTGTTTACCAAAACTGAAGGCCGAATTCAGATTTGAGGGAACGACATGTGCTTGCTTTTTCAACAGTTATCTTGTTGTTAGAGGAGAACATCAACTCAGATAGGCTGGCAAAAAGTTTGTCTACAACAGTAGGTGAAAGTTGGGCCATTTCCGAAAAAGTGGAAATAGTGCATATGTGAGATGCATTACCGTCAGCGTTATCTGGATCAGCATTGTTCACAGAAGGTTGTACCTGTGTGCCGCTTTCATCTCGTACCTCACCGCCACCTAATCGTAATGGTGAGGTCTCAATGAATGCCGTCATTAGAATAGGTAGCCGCTGGGGACAACACGTTGCATGAGCCGTTACCGATCCAAGCAAAGTATCGATATCCATAGGTAATGCTGATGGAAATGTGAGACAGTCGTCTAACACGCATTCTTCTCCGCATAGCAGGCATCGTAGAACAGGTAAGAAGCAATCTTGCCAGATTGGTCTGAATGAAAGAAACCAGGTAGTATTCAGATCTCTTAGCCGAGCCAAGCCGAAGACTTTAGTAATCCACTCTCGGTATTGCATTGCTAGGATCGTGTCTTCCATTGTAGCCTGAGTTTTGTCTGTGACTTGACTTGCCATATGGGAGCAGAAGAAACAAAAATAGGATTCCTGCTACGAGTCCCAAGATGAGAAGCAGGCCTCCGAACACAGAGTGCACAAAATTCGGGAAGATGCTCAGGACTGCTTCAGAGGGTGCTAATAGTCCCGAAAAAATTGTCCTAAATACATGTGCGATGCCACTGGTATCAGACATGTTTAAGATTTGGCTTAACATTTCTACGAAATGTACGGGGCAATTTGTCGATAATAATGTATGTATCTCTGCTGCTGTCCTTGCAACTTGCAGATCATACGTTTCTCTAGACGAGGTTAAAGGCACAGTGTTTGTAAAAGAGTAGAGTTCATTCTGCTTAAAGTATCAATTCGAATAGAAGAGATATTCAAATAAGGCCATGTTGCTGCCTCCATGTCTAGCTTGTTGTTTGGATGCAATACTTGCATACAACAAGTGACCCTGGAAGTAACGCTTACGAGATAGGCCATTCCTGGCACCATGCCGCAACAGCTGTGGTCACTTATTAGAACGTAGCTGCCGCTGGAAAGCTGTCTGAAAAAAGGCTCTATCTGTGTAGCAGGGGTGCTGTGCAGGTGGCATGAAAGGTTATTTGATGAACCTTCGCAGGCTCCGTGTAATTTAATTCCTTGACACAGAAGTATACCGCTTAGTGAATTTTTACAGTTGTTACCACTAAGGAATACCTCTTTCTTGCCCTCATTCCAACATCTATGTGTATACGGTAAATTCCAGGTTGACTTGATGTATCCTTTACTTAACCTTTCATACAGGCCTGCTGGTATATACTTTTGGCAATATTGAAACTGAAAAGTTGTTATCGGAATTGTAATGGTGCCATGTATTATCCATTCAATGACAGGTCTTAAGGAGACTGTCAGTGGTAATCTTTCTAGTTTTCCAATGCTCAGCTCCGTATAGTCTGCCCCTCTTTGTGCCAAAGAGATTTGTTTATCAGTAAGATTAAAGATAGAAAATAATAACGTTGTGTTTATCAGACGCCATGGCACGTAGCCTGAATGCAGATTTTGTAACGTCCAGCCTAACTGTACAATAGAACGTAATTGGACTGGCCATGTTGTAACATTAGCATATCCTGTTTTATTATATCAATAGCAGATGATACAATGCTGTCCAGTGAATACATTCTGGAGGACAGAGTTGTTAACCCCTTGTCCACTACAGACAGTGATTTTTCCGAATGAATACGATCAATTACTCGTATTTTGTCTGCAGTTTCAATTTGTGTTACTTTCCAAGCTTCATTGTAAGCTGCGTATATACCGGCGTATATGAAACGTTTTTGACGCTGTTTGCGAGGTCCCAGTAAGAAATCTCGCAAGTCAGCACCTTCATTAAGTAAAGTCAAGTGCTGCTTAATTTCAGGTAGTGTGGATTTCTGTAACCATTCGAGGCATAGTTTTCCTACACTATAGGTTGTTGCTATCCCTGGATGTTGTCTCTGGGAATATCTTGGGTCTGGCCTATTCTGTTTGAACACCTGTATTTTGTTCAGGAATCTATCTTGATAGTTATTAGTGTCTGTGGGCCATATCAACCATTTGTTCCAATTAGGAAGTGTTCTATTATGTTTTAAAATAAGGGATACGTCTATCTCCACTTCTGTAGTGCTATTACTATCAGGTATGGGTTTTGGTATAGACGGTTTGTTTAGGTCTTTTATCCTGGCTAGGCCATGACAGGTCGTTTGTTGAATGGTGTCATTCAGGAACATTATTTGTTCTGGGATCATGAAGGCTCTGAATAATGATTCTAAACCTTGTACCTGCCCCAGTCTTTTGTACAACAGACAGTTTTTGTCTCAATGTTGTTTTCCCAAAATTCAAAACCAAACATAACCATTTTTTCATAAAAATGTTCAGAATTAACCAGTTTAGTATTTGTCAACATGTTTTTCATTCCGGTCTTATTCATATTTTTAAAATAAAACGTTTCTATATCAGTGATATTAAACCGTGAAAAGTATGGAAATTTTTCATAAAATGTTTTTGAGCTGCCTTTTGGTGGAGTTGGACAATGTTCCCATTGATTATACATAAAAACATTTCTAGGATTTGCTGATTTATGCAAATAGTGATGCCCATAATGATTATAGCTATACATTTCTTCATAATTTGATGAACCTTGTAAATAATCATGTTCTGTATATTTAGCTGACATTTCTAAATCTGACATAATATTGTTAATATTTTCAAAGTCCCAATCATCAGAGAAAGTACTAGGTGATGCAAAGTCACTTAAAGATATCTTGAACTGATGTGGATATTTCAAGAGTTCAACCGGGCCATAGATGTCGTAATCAGTAATGTCCCACGCTATGCCACCAGGTATAGGAGTGGCTGTGATGTTCACTGATAATAGTTCTCTTTTTTCAATGTGAGATGATCTGTGAGGATTTAGAACCAAGTTGATGTTCTGACTTGCTGTGTCTATTGTACTGTATTTTCCATCAATCATTCTTCCTTAGCTTAGAATTAAAATGAGCCAGAGCAGGAGGAAAAGTACACATAACACAATCCACAATTCAATCCATGGTGAAATCAGATATGTTTCCCCAAGTTGATGAAAGAATTCTGTAATTTTGTCTTTGAAAGTTTTGTTTGCTGGCTTGTCTTCATGTTCACTTGGATCATCAGAAAAGTCATTGAAATTGATGAAGTAGCCAGATACAGTTCTGTCAATTGTTTGAATGGCATCAGGATTGTTATTGATCTTTGTAGTTGCTTCTTCCTTTTTCATATTGGTATAGTCCGAGGCTACATCATTGTAGACAGGTGTTTCTTGACGAACTGTTGCAATTTGGGTTTCAAGAGGCACGAGTTCCATGGCTTTGTTGCATAGTCCTTTTTTATTCACTGCAGGTTTATCAAATGTGATTAGTCTCTCAGTTTGAACCTCTTGGATTGTAGCAAGGTTTGGTCTTCTGTTACTTCTTGGGAGTTCACTGGGCCTACTACTTATTATTGGCCACATGGTTGTGGTTTTACCAGGTCGATTGATACAACTCTGTTCTCCTTTTTACCAGGAAGGGGCGGTAGTACGACTGATCTTGTTCTGCTGATAGCTAAGACAGGTACTGCTTTTCTGTATGAAGGCCCAAATTCCTTCTTTACCGCGATTTTTTCTCTGACCAGATCCCCAATCTTTGGAATCCAGACAGGTCTTGCTGGGACGGGTGGTTTTTCTTCAGTGGCCATTGGCTTTAGCTTTGTGTTACTTAGACTTCTTCTCTTTTCATTCAAGTCCTGTAAAACAGCCAAACGATCTTTGATATCAAAAGCTTTTTGTTCCACCTCTGAAGTCTGACAATCGAGATCTTCGATTATCATTCTTGTACCAAATTAGAGATTTCAGGATCTCTTCGTGCCTCAGACCCATTCCCATGTGCGCTTCATGAATAAAGAAGACCCTCCGGTTTGTGTTTGGAATTACTCTATCCCCTTCTCCAGGGATTTGAGCAAAAGCAACAGAGTTCACATCAATTATGTATGTATTTCCGAGTGGAGAACTCAGAGGTAACGCCGCATAATTGCCTTCCATTGAGGCTTTTACTGCAAGTAGCGTTTCTCCATCTATTTGTTTTTTAGAACGCTTTTTTGTAGCTACTGAAGCCGGTTGACCAGCTGCCGCTGTGGCTTTATTAGCCAATGAATTCCCTGCATTGTGAACGCCATCACGTTGAAGACTCTGCAAATGTATCACGTGAGTCTTTCGTAGTTCTTTCTGTAAAAGAACTACTTGTTCCCATAGTTTTTTATGTTTTATTGTGCCACCTGTCTCATCCTTGTAACCGTTTTCAATCCAGGTATGCATGGAATTATTGTAAGATTTGATGCAGTAATGCGAGTCGCACACTATTAGTGTGGGGAATTCGCGATCTGCATTTTCAAGCGCCATCTTAAAAGCATGTAGTTCAGCTCGCTGAGCTGTACAGTTTCTGAATGATTCAGTTTTAGTAATTAACGGTCTTAATTTACCTATGCGCCAGCGACCTTTTACAATCGCGCACGCAGCACTATATGCTTTTTTATCCACAACGTAGTGTTGTGCAAATCTGTCTGTGTAGATGACACAGGTGTACTGTTCCAGAGGTAGAATTTCAGTTGGCAGAGGACATTCGTATTTGTATTGGAGAAATTCTTGCGTTTTTAAGTTAGGATCAAATTCGTACACTACGTCTGATGCAGCAAGAGAATTAACCAATTGCATCCATCTCGGATGTAAGGCTTTAGCATTCGGAATGCTTGACTGGTTACTGCTTCTAGGGCAGGTATTGGTGTAACGATTATTATGCGTTTACCTTGTGCCAGGGCTCTTTCTTTTGCTACAGCAGTTTGTACCGCAGTTAGAATCTATTCAGTGGAACTGAATTTCATTTCAGCTTGTGTGTACAAGTGTGATTTGTAAGCTATTGGTACCGTTTCTCCTTCATTAGAGGTCAGGTATGTAAATCCGCATCTTCCTGGGATGACTCTGATTACAAGGTTGCGTTCGTTCGCGCGTGTTTGCAGTTTTGTTTTAGTTAACATGTCTGTTTGTAATGATCGTAAAATTTCTGTGTGTTTCTGAGTCCAATTAATTGCTTTAAAATCAGGTTTTATTAGTTCGTAGAGCGGTTTAACCCTCTCTGCATAATTTAGAATGTAAGTTCTTCCGAAATTCAGGAAACCTGGAATTGATTGTAAGTTTTTTAGCGTTTTTGGAGCTTGGAGTACTGCACACTTCTCTAAGAAGTTGTCTGCTAGGCTTTTGTCTTCACTTGATAACTCATATCCTAAAAATAGGACAGTGAGGTGGGCAATGTGTGACTTTTTAAAGTTGAATTTGTACCCTTCAGATGCGAACCCAAGTATTATGGTGTTCACTCTTTTCAAGTGTGTCTCCAGGTCATCGTCTGTTAGATAGATATCGTCGACATAGGATAATGCCTCATCATCATACATTTGTAGTAATTCTGTTACTCTGGCTGAAAATAATCCTGGGCTATTCTTGAACCCTGTGGGAGACGACAAAATTGCTTTTGGGCCCCATACTGGAGAAAGCGGACAAATACCTGCTTTCTTGTGCAATGTTTTTGATAGAAGAAACCATTTGAAATATCTAATGTCGTTTTATATTTTTTGCGCACAATGTTATTCATCGGTGCTGCACTGTGTGAATTTTGTACTTCAAATGTTTTGCAACAGGAGTTTGTGTCTATAGTCCAATACTAGACGATATGAATTGTCTGGTTTGGATACAGGAAACAAAGGATTGTTCATTTGTGAGGTGCATGTTTCAATCACCCCCTGGTACTCAAGTTAATCTAAGATCTCCCTGACTTGTTTTTTAGCTTCTTGCTTAACAGGTTACTGCCTTTGTGCAGTAGGTTGATTTTTTAACTGGATATTATGGTGAGGAGAATCCTCATCCCATCCTACATGATTTTTATATAATGCAGGAGCTTGGGCCACTGCCCATTTTCTAGCATATGTGTATTTTTTATGAATTGGAATGTGATTTGAGAAGGCAGGCATAATCATTTCTTCGGAACAACAAAAGAGTGCCAGAGGGTCTGAGGGAAAAGTGAGTTAAGGGTGTTCAGGGAACAGGCAAACAACGTACGACCCCTAAGCTGACCATTTAAGTGTGGTGAACAATGACAACCTGATAGATAGTCAGAGTAACCCATCAGTCACCACTCGGAACCGCCCTTCATCATTTGGGATTTTTCGGAACCATCTATGCAGATATGTTGTCCCAGACAGTAGGAGACCAAGATGTAGATAGATCTCCTCCACTGAGCAAACAATAGTATGGTCTACCACTCTTTAAGACTGATAAGTGGTGAAGCGTGGTGTGGCTGAGGGAGTGCAGTGCAGAAAAGGCTTTAGCGTGAAAAAGTAAAAATAAAGAAGTGTATATAAAATTGGATAAGGTAGCATAAAACAAACTTTATTCGGGTGATGCTCGCTTCGCCAATGTTAAAAATTTGTTAAAGACAGTTTGAAAAATGCACTGTCTAGATATGGAGCCAGGTCGACATGTTTCAGCAATAGGTGGACATAGTTGTCCTTGCTTTTCTTCAGGACCTCCTAACAAATGAATGCTACTGCAGATATAAAATAAATGATAAGTGACGACTAAAAGACAAAAGTGACAGACAAGTACACACATCACCTGCAATCTCTAGGTGAAGAGTCTCGTCTCAGGCTTACAGCTAGTGTTGTTCACTAAAAGGTCAGAACACACAAAGGGTCAAGTGTCAGACTAGCTAACTACACACATAAACTAAACATGAACGCTAGGTCTAATGAATATAGACCTTAGACTCAGTCAAACTAATATTACTGACTATAAACACTCATAACAGTAGTGTAATTAATGTACGCAATCTGGATATATAATTTGTATGCCAAATATGTACAGAGGATGCATCTTACCATAGCTTGTAAGACGTGAAGACCTCACCCCACCTGGCAGTGGCTCAGGAGTAGAGTGAAGCATCGCTCTATAGAACACGAAAAAATGGATAGAAACATGTTCACCACAGTGTACAGAAACCTTCAGAATAAATGACCTTCAATGAACTCCCAACAATTCCAGGAGCCGAAATAGGCAGTGTCATCTATAGCCCCATCGATCTTAAGAGGCTCTCGAAGATAGTTATAAATTTGGCGTATAACACATTATCTTCGGGACAGACTCATAAAGTACACACTAGTTAAAAACTGCGGACTCTGGCTTCGTATCTTATTTACTGTTGGTAGAGGTAGGCAGAGTCGTCTATAACCTCCCCGATCTTATGAGGCTATCGAAGATAGTTATAGATTTGGCGTTTACAAAAAGTCTTCCAGACAGACTCATAAAGTTAAGAAACTACAGACTCCAGCTTCGTATGTTATTCATTGTTAGTAAAAAAGCGTGGCAATCCTACCTGACCGTCGGTACTCCGTGGCCGGCATCCGAACCAACTGGGGAGGCACCGAACGGTCGATAGGAGCCACGTTATAAGGGCATAGCTGATTGGCCGGGGGCACATGTGGTGTCCTCGTTCCGCGATGTTATTGGTTCGTTCTCGAGTGAGAAATAACAACGCGCCTGGTTGGTGGTATCGCGTTGTCTGAGTGACCGATGTTAGTAAACATGGTCCGATAACCACTAGTTTGCACCAGGATCGTTTTGATGCATGCCTGCATTATAACCAAAGTAATTTTAAAGTGTACATAATAATAACCGATTAAATATTTAATCAACAAAAAAATTGTAAATATAAAATATTATTTAAGTAATGTCCTTCTCTGTCCCCCTACAAACCCAATAATCCACAACTGAGGGGCAGATTCCGATCTGGCTCGGAAAGCTGTCCGACCGAGCCGGGTCCGGAGTGTTTTCCGAACGAGCCAGAGTCCTGCAGTCCGACCGAGCGAGTACGATGCAGCCGTATGCTGCCGGACTCGATTTGGTCGGACTCCCATAGAAGTCAATGGGAGCCCGTCGTACGACGCGTACATGGGTTCCCAGTGACTGGCTGGGTGCGTATCGCACCCCTGCATTAGGTACGTGTCAGTGCCATCCGTACTGTACAAGCCTGTGTTGGGGAGACCCTTGGGTCTCCCCCTGTGTCCGAGTTGTAGGGCTGCGGGTGACAGAGGGTGTGACGCGGACCCCCAAAGGCAACTTCCCGGACGTTTCACGAGCTGAACACTCCAGCTAGCACCGGCTGTCCGATGCGTGCATCGGACTGACTCGGTCGTAAATCGCATCCATTGCACGCCACGGTTAGCTTACGGCCGAGACGTATGGAGCAGTTCGGACCCGGAAACGACTTGGTCGGTGAATTTCACGTAGCTCGCATCGTACTTGCTCGCTCGTACAGCTGTACGAGTCGGGCGGAAAACACGCGTACGGCTCGTAGTTTTCCCAGCCGGATTGCATTCGGGGCCCTTCCGACCTGGATCGGAATCGGCCCCTAAAATTTAAATTAGTACTACAGTTATATAAAAATAAAATATATATAATTAATCACAAAATATGCTTGACTAATTAAAATTACAATTAATCATTAAAACAATTTGCATAATAAATTACAAATTCAATATTTAACATCAAAAGTTAAATATAACCTATAAATTGTTATTTATATAAAACCTCACCCTTTTATCCTACAAACCCAACAGCCTGCTTTTGAATTATAAATTACCAATGGCAAACTACACAAACAAAACAAATAAAACATTTATATTAATAATACTAATACCTTAAATTAATTGAACAAATATGAACTAAATTATTTTTTTTAATATATATGAAAAACAATATTCAATAAAATATTATATATTATTGAAAACAATATTATATACACAAATAAAGGATAGTCTCACCATCTCTATTCTGTTCCTCGAATTTTTTTTTGTGACGATATATTATTGACACAATATTTTAGTAACACAATATTTTTGAATCGATATTTGTGTCATTCACAGTTGAGGTTTTTGGTGCTAAGTCTCAAGGAATGAAATACCTTACTCTCCAACACTACTTACTTGCTTGATGCCAGTTGCATTTTTGCTTCTTCCGTTTTTTCGTAATTGTGTTTAATACTTTACTCTTTACCTCACACTCCTCTTTCCTTATGGAATATTCAGTTTTTTCACTTTTGATCTTGGCCTAAAACCTATCTATATGCTCATCCCATCACTACTCTATGCGCGCTCACATAAGGTGTTATCCACTAATCTGTTACTTCGCATCTCACTCTTTCAAACCAAGACTAGACCTGTCTGTTTGTACGGCTTGCTTTTTGTACCATTTTCAATCATGCGCACATGCTTCAGTTCACACGTTTAATAAATGTCTGGCTCGTCTGTCGTCTTATAAGAAAGCATTGATGGTGTCTTAGTTCTGATACGTGCATATCAGAGACGAGGGACTGAACTCCATCTGAAGTGCCGAGTTTTATCTACTCACAAAGGAGAACATTACTTTTTTTTATAGTTCATTTCTTGCCCGAGGGTTTGCAGCTCCACGTGAAGCTTATATTCTGACATCTGTACTGAACTGAAGCTTTAATTTGCCCGGTGTCTAGCTTCTGTTACCAAAGGTAAAAGTAGACGGATTTAATTTTCTGGGCACGTATTACTTCCACACAGTGAATATATGAACTATCTGTGATGATAAAAGATAGCTAAAAGCACAATGTTGGAAGAGGAAAGAAATTCATTTTTGCAGAAATCTATTATTGTGACAGTGTTGTTTTCAGCAATGATATGTAATTACCACTCACAAAGCTAATTGCAAAGGTGTATTTGAGAAGCTGAATGACTGAAAGTAAGGTCTAAAAAAAGCACTGGCAAGGACAATAGGTCTGGCGAATTCCAAATTCAACTGTTTCTTCATTGATTGGGAAGGGTTTATGTGTTTAAGCGAATGAGTGTGAGAATGTGTAAAACTTGGATGGATGAGTGATTGAATGGATAGATAATTGGTGCCAGTTGAAAGGGTGAGTGCATGGATAGAAAGTGGAAGAAGTCGAGTGAATGGTTGCATGTGTGTATGGCTCGATGTACAGAAATTCCGCCAACCATTATATGAGCCAAGGCGCATTTGAAAATTAATAAAATTGTAGGAATTACCAAAGGTACACCCTTGCAACTATTACACAAGGCCTGAGCACTATTGGTCCAACAAAACCCAAAATATGTATTCAATTTCCAACATCAATACCAGTGCAAAGATTGGATAGGAGTAGGTGTCATGATACCATGTGTGTGAACAATATATAAAAAATGACTAACATTATGACAAAGCTAGCAGTGTGCTATTGGTGGTATGCATATTACATTATCTCAATTATGCTAAGAATTGCACATGCAAATGAATAAAGCAAACTACGGTAGTGATTGTCACGGCGGTGTATCACGGATATGAGAAGCATACAACCTCAAAAAACTTAGCAAAATTACACGAGATGGCCTTACCAAACCATCTTCCACCGTACCTGTGCATGTATTGCACTGCTGTACAGCTCTCATAAAAGGGGGGTGGGTGCCTTGTGTCAAATTACATACGCTTTTAATTCATTTGAGCCCCCATTTAAGAGCATAGAGCATTCATAAAATGTGCCTTTTTGCACAGTGCTCAAAGTTTGCATAATAGGTGTTCAGTTATCGACAACCATGGGGTTACCTAGGCTTCGGATGCAAAGTCAAAGGTCTGTGTTTAAAATATTCCAAAAAGACACCTCACTGGCTCAAAAAGAGCAAAAGGCCAGTGAGCACGCAATGCTTGACTTTTGAATGGATCTGAAAATAAAAATGTTACTGGTACACAAATAAAACTTAATGAAAGGGAGAGAGACACCACTGTCTCTCGATGCTCATTTGAAAACTCATTGCAAATATAGACAATAAGCAGTACTGTACTCTTTGCTGTTCATGGTACATACAAGGGGTAGTGGGATTTCTTGTTTAGCAAAGATTAGGGCTGAATTGTCCAAACAAAATGCTGACAGTAACAAACCCCCCCCCCCCCCCCCCCCCCCGCACCATTTCACTCGCTCATTTTTCACTACAGAAAGGATACACATACCCAAGTAACAATCGTTGCGGGTGGGGGTTGTACAGAGAGGTTGTAAATGTTCGTTGTTCGCTTTGTAAACAGTATCCCCACCCTGTATTTTCAGTTGTTGGTTCTTATGTAGGAGCCTTAACCAGCACTGCACTGGCTTAAATGGTCTAGCCTCACAATAGCATAGGAGCATGCTGACCACCCCTGCTTAGACACATTTCAGATCTGCCTGGTTGCAATAGGTGTAGGCAGCACTCCACCTACAGTTTTGTTTTCTCACCATGTCACTAACTTCTTGTGTGTTGACACGAGACAGTATAAAAGTACATGGCATAATATGATTGGTTTACTATTGAGGAGGGGGTAAAGGGTAAGATGCCAGCTAACCTAACAATGCTTTCAGCCCGCAGCCTATTTCCGGGGCACAAAGCAGTCACTGAAGCTTCACAGTTCGAGTTCATCCCACATGTAACCCAAACAGCACAAATGATTGAAGTGTTAACAGTCGACAGGAGCTGACGTAGTGTGAACGCAAAGCCCTATTATTAGTTCTAAATCAAAATGTCTAAATTGAGAACCAATTCTCTAAATTTGCAATGATGGAGTCTGGGCCCTCTTGGTAGCCTTGGTAGTTACATACGGATTACAAGGTTACTGCAAAACTTAACAAATATAATGATTTTTTTTAAAACTGTACTAGCAAGCTTCTATAAGGAACAGATAACCATGTCCACCACACTGACAATCATAATGCTTAACCACTAGCCAGCTGGAATATACTAATCTCCTTCCAAAAGGCATTGACGATCCACTACTAATATTAACTCCAGTTTCTCCTGTCTTTATTGTCAGCAGCTTGGCATACAGACAGAATAACTGCAGTGGGTGTGGGGATCTCCAACACACTACTGAAACTTTTAGCGCACATTAAATTCACACTATAAATTGGCACCTCCAGAGTTATAGAACGCTTGCAGTCAGGAGTGCTAATGCAAATCCACTAATCTAGAAACAGTGTAGACTAGCTTGTGCTCTCATGGTCCCTTCTAGCACTCAGAAAGGTCAACAATGTATTAACCTTCTTAAATAAAAAAAATACTGACAATCCAGTAGGACTGGCATTGTTATGGTGCAGCTAGGAGAGGGGTGTGCCAGAAAAGGGGTATTTGCAGACAGCAAGTTGGTTGCAAGCTTTCAGATACGCCAAAGTCATTTCACAGAAGCAACATGTAAGGACACACATGTATTTCTTTACTACAGGAATCAAGACCTATTAAGGCCCCTTTGAGGCAAGTAATATCTCACCTTGTATATGTAAGAGTAGTGTATGTTATGAACCAGCGCAGTGTGTTTGTTTTGCCCTGATGAAAGCTGGCACCCCAGTGGCCATAGTTAAAGGGCTGAAACATGTTGAATAGTGGTTAAGGCTAATAGGACCATAATATCCTTACCCTCCTTTTGGAATTTAGTTTTAATCATACCCAAACAAGTGCTAATAAAGGGACAGCGAGGTTGGTTTGAGGTATTTTCATCTTTGTAAGTACCCGGTTAATAAAATATGCACAGTGCTCTCTGAAATACGGTCGAGCCCATCATGTTTTTTTAGGGAGCAGGATGAGATCCAATGATGAAGCATGTCACAATTAGAGTGGGTTAGAGTTTAACAAAGAAAAATGAATTCTTTCATTTTTCACTACTAGCAAGGTTTCTTTTGTGAAGTAAATTTGTACACTAGCCAGGGTATAACTATTTGTGATTTAAAGCTTTTTGTCACCTAATAGAAGAAGCATTAACAACATGTTCTGCAATAAATGTGTTACATTTTAAGGAAAGCTCTATGGAAGAGGTCTGTAGAATTTTTTTGTCACATTTCATGTAAACATTCTAAAAGAATGTATGAAGATATTTTAAGAAAAAAAGATTTTTTTACCACTTCAAAAGGCAGCATTTCAAAAACTTATTTGTAAATTAATGAATAAAAGCCACAGCCTTATATTTTAATGAATGTCACAAGAATGTCACTGGATAAAATGTGTTCAATTCGGGGGCGTGGCTACGACGGACGGCATGGCGGACGCGGCTTAGTGGAGCTCCGTCCCGCCGCAACTCTCCTGGCCATAATATCCTGCCTTCCCCCCTTACCTGACCCTCCCCAGCGACCCGAAAGGTAGCAGAAGACATCCGACGGCCGCTCTGACAATTCTGGCAGCGTCGGAGGCGGTGTGGCTGTGCGGCGGGCCCCGGAGGTGGTGAGGCCTATGCCACATGCGGAAGCTGGGACCTCGATTTTGGAGGTGCCCTGGGGACGCGGCGAGCATCGGCGGCCTGCCGGGGTGGGTGAGGGTGCAACCCGCCTCTACTTTTGAGACTTTGGGTGGAACGTTGGAGCTGGGGGCAAGCCCCGTCGACCCTAACGCAGCGCCGGAGGCCTAGGACGGGGCCTGGAAGCTGGCACCGGCTGTACTTGGACTGGGTGGAGGGCCCACACACAACGTCTCCCCGGAACGAGGTGGCCTGCGCTGTGCTTCCACATTTGGCGCTCTTGGTGTTGCGAAACTGGTCCCGGGGGCTCGGCGGCCAGACCGGGCCGTGGCGAATTGGGCCGCTGCGACGCACGTGACTGGTCCCCCTTTCATTACCCGGGTCGGGCCACAGAGTACCTGTCTAAGGGGGACCCCTGACAGTGCGGCGGGACGGGCGCGACGCCTCATTCTCCCTGGGCAGAATATACCAGGGAAGTGGGGGGATTCCGGACTAAGGGATCGCCCGGCCATTCCCTGCACGGACTGGAGTGACGCCGCGGATCGCGCCTGGGGGTTGTGGAGGGGCTGCACGGGCCCAAGTGACACGGCAGCCGGAGGATTACGTGGACGGCCTGCCTGTGAATGCCGGGGGACTAACGGCTGGGGCCTTGGTGCGGCGCCTGGAGGAGAGGGGCCCCCTTGAGTGGAGGAAGTGTTGCTGTTGGGTCCACGAGGTGGTATCTTAGTGACTTTGTCCCCAGCGATCGTCGACCATGACCAGGGGCGGGAGCGGCGACGGAAACTCCAAACAGGCTACTTTGGACAAATTTACCGGCGCAGGGGGAACGGCTGGAGCCTCCGGGGGCCCCCCTCCTCAGGGGCCAGATAATGCAACGATTCTGGCAGCCATTACCCAGTCCAGGGACACTCTCGACGCAAAGATAGGGGCTGTTGAGGCGGATGTGACCCTTTTGCGTCAAGACTTACGCAATGCGGTGGCTCGGATCACAGAGGCTGAGACACGGATCACCGGAGTGGAAGACGATGTCATGACTTTAAAAAAGAAGGTTGCTGCCATGGAGGGTATCCAGAAGAGCCTGGCGCTCCGAGTGGAGGATGCGGAGGGGCGGGCTAGGCGCAATAACCTCCGCTTTGTTGGCTTTCCGGAAGACTGCGAAAAAGGAGATATGGAGGCCTTTCTCACACGCTGGCTAGAGGGATGGCTACCATCGGAGTCCCTCTCCCGCTGCTTTGTCATCGAAAGAGCCCATAGGGCGCTGGCCCCTAACCCACCAGTCGGGGAGCGACCACGAGCGGTGATTGCCAAGTTACTCAACTATCATGACCGGGGCACTATCCTGAAACAAGCACGATTGAAAGAACCGCTCATATGTGAGAACCAACGGATCCTAATATTCCCGGACTACACAAAGCTAATACAGCGCCAAAGACAATCCTTCGCGGACGCCAAGGCTCGCCTGAGAGGCCTCAAGATCCAGTATGCCCTGCTCTATCTGGCCCGACTACGGGTGATCTATCAGTTCCGCACTCTCTTCTTCAACTCTCCGGAGGAAGTATTCAACTGGACGGACGAGACGGTCGGGTCCGGCCGCACACCCCGCCGGCTTGGGATTCAGACTCATCCTCTTCGACGGTGCCGAAGCCTACCCACAGACGATCTCGGAGTAGAAGCAATTGGAGGTCCCGCTCTACTAAACGCTCTCCCGCCAAAAAGACTGCAGCGGATAGGACCGCTTCGTCGGAAAATCAGACTGTGGACCTGTGAATGGGGGCACGCCACTCCTTGGTGCACTGAGGTGAGATCGGCGGGTGGCTCAGAGCCGCCCGGCCGGAATAACTGGCGTTCCCCAAAACGCTCCGACATCATTGGACAACAATGTGGATTTTGATATGGGATGTTGGGTGAGGGGGAGTGGGGGGGGGGGAATGTAGGGCGGACATTTGCCCCAGGGTACCAGTAGTCCGGTTTTCCACAGGTGGTAATCGACCCCTTAATGGTCTAGTTAGAGGTTGTGGGGTTGGACTATGGGGATCCATTGGAGTGGGTGGCCATGTCCTCCCGTTGGGGGCGATGGCTCGCCCACACCGCGACAGATACTTCAATGTTGCTGAGGTATAGGGGGGCGGGGGGTGGGGGTTCGAGGAGTTGAGTTTGGCCCAGGTTTGGGGTGGGGTTTTGGGGGACAGCAGGTGTTTGGGGTACTTAGGATTAGTTCATTGTTACACAATGGTTCAGCTGGTTTGATTGCTAAAATGTAGGCAGACTCACTTCCATAAGCCCAGGCGATTGTACACATACCCAGATGATGGCGGATAAAGGCCCAGCTCCGGAGCTCCCCAGGGTGGCACTGCGGATAATGAACTGGAATGTTCGGGCATGCTCGATAAAATTAAGAGGGGCGCTGTGCTGAAGCAGGGGAAGAGGGAGAAGGCAGATGTCCTATTGCTACAAGAAACCCATCTCCTGGGAACCAAGGCTCTTAGTTTACAGCGGTTTGGTTATCACCAAGTGTACCACGCAGGGTTTGTCCGAGGGTCACGGGGTGTTGCGGTATTGATTCATCGGAGGGTGTTATATATACATTCAACACCATGGGTAGATGCCCAGGGTCGACATGTGTTTATTCAGGGAGCGATTGATGGGGAGCCTGTTGTTTTTGGCAGTGTGTATGCCCCCCCCGCTGCTGTGGTCCCTGGTGGAGAAAATGTTCACTGTTTGGTCTGAAATCCCGGATGCCCTGGCGGTGGTTGGAGGGGATTGGAACGATGTGATTGATGGTGCGTTGGACCGTTTTAGGCCGGGTGGTGTGCTGCCGCTGACCGTGTCTACGAAGTTGTGTGATATGGTGCGGAGCTTGGGTTGGATGGATGCCTGGCGCTATCAACATCCAAATAGTAGGGAATACACCTATGTCTCAGCGGTTCATGGCTCCTTCTCACGATTGGACTACCTGTTTGTTTCCTGCCCGATGATAGGAAGAATAGCATCGATGGCCATATTGCCGCGTGGGCTCTCCGACCACTCTCCAATAGCTATGGATATCCGCCTGGATAGGAGACGGCAGCCGTTTCGATGGCGCCTCTCCACCTGGCACCTTCAGCAAGAAGAGTATCAATCCCATATGCGGGTAGCGATAGCCCACTACTGGCCAGACAATGAAGGATCGGGAGTGGAAGACATGACCCTCTGGGAAGCGTTGAAACCCACACTCCGGGGAGTAGACATAGCCGAGTGTGCTGGGGCACGTAAATTGCGCAGAGCGGAGCTGGAGAGGGCTGCGGACCGGGTGCGCGCACTGGAGAGCTCCTGTGCAGAAACAGGAGAGGGGGATGATGTTCGGCGGCTACTACAGGCGCAGCGGGATGCTGCTTCCTTGCAACTGGAGGAATCACGCCAGGTGAAGCTTGCGACACAGAGCGTTGCTGCTAGCGGATATAGATCGAGCATTTGATTCCTTGAGCTGGGTCTACCTGCAGGCACTCCTGTTGCGGCTAAATCTTGGACCCCACTTCCTTTCCTATGTTCGGCTGTTGTATACCGATTTGACGGCGTCGGTTCGGGTGGCGGGAGCTATCTCGGAGGCCTTCCCTATAGGACGGGGCACCCGCCAGGGCTGCCCTCTTTCGCCATATTTATTTGCTCTCGCCATGGAACCACTGGCGGCGTGGGTCCGCATGGATGCGCAGTTGATGAGATTTGAGTGGGACTCTGGACCGTCGGATAGGATTGCCCTCTATGCGGACGATGTGCTATTCTTTCTCACTGAGAGTTCTTGAAATTATTAGGATGTTTGGTGAAGTTTCGGGGCTCAATCTTAATATACAGAAATCTACACTATGGACCCTAGGCGATGGTGTGGCGCTTGGTGACTGGGCGTCGGCCCTCCGGGTGGCAGCGGGGGGCCTTAAATATCTCTGGGTATTCCTGTCTAATGTACCGGGAGTCTCATGGGAACGCAATGTCGTTCCGGTGTGGGACAAAGTCCGATCTGATAAGAAGACGTGGTCCCGCATGCCCCTCAATATCTATGGCCGCTCCGCCATATTTAAGATGGTAGCCCTCCCGCGTCTACTATATCAACTACAAAATCATCCATACCCTGTCTCGCCGCAATGGTTCCGCCAGGTCAGCTCGGCACTAGGTCACTTTCTCTGGCCTGGGGGCGCTGCCCGGGTGGCGCTTCGCACTTGCTTCTTGTCCACATATTGTGGCGGCCTGGCATCGTCAGACATTTTGTCTTACTACCAAGCGTCCCACCTGTTGGTGTTAAACGAATGGTGGTATGGCGATGCAGTGACCCGGCGTATGCCCTGGAGCGGTACCTGATGGATCCTGATACCCTACATGAGCTCATCTACTCGGGGGCAAAAAGAAAGAAACTTCCGATGGTTACACAGGTGGTGTTTCAGGTGTGGCGGAGAGCGCTGGGACGTATGGGGTGGTGGTACACGTTGACGCAGGAGACTCCTCTCCGGCACAATGGCCGTTTACCGGCTTTGGCAGCGCTGCAGGGATTCAGAGGCTGGGACGCTATAGGGATCTCGACGCTGGGACATGTTATGAAGGGGACGACTAATAAGTCGTTCCAGGCTCTGAGGGACGAATATGATATGCCGAACTCCCAATTCTTTCAATATCTACAATTTAGACATGCTATCTCCCCTGCCCTAGAGGGACTAGAATCCCTGTCAGAATTCAGCCCCTTGGAAGCCAAGCTGTTCATGGGGGAACAGGAAGATAAAAAAATATCCCGCATCTATCAATCCCTCGTTACCCACTGCTCCTGCTCCCTGGACAAACTGCGGTCCACATGGGAAAGAGATGTAGGAGAACTAGATGAGGAGAGCTGGAGAGAGGCCCTGGCGGCCCCAAGGCAGACGGCTATTGCGGTGAGATTGCGCTTCATTCAGTTTAAATACCTGCACAGGGCCTACTACACAAGAGAGCGATTGCATAGGGCTGGTCTGATTGCCTCCCCTGACTGCCTGAGGTGTGGCCTTGAGGTGGGCACGTTTGTGCATACGGTGTTGTCTTGCGAGGCATTGGAGGGGTACTGGAGGCGGGTCTGGGATTGCCTGGATGAGGTGCTGGGTTGGATACTCCCCCGTACATCACAGTTAGGTCTCTTACATATTCTAGAGCAGGTGGGAGGCAACAGCTGTAAAAAACACTTGTTACTCCTAGGCCTAGTGGTGGCTAAAAGAGATGTGGCCCGTGCCTGGAAAGATACTCGAGCCCCCCCGATAGCGGCCTGGAAACAGGGATTGGACTAATTTATGAGCTTGGAACGTCCGGTGTTCGCAGCGCAAGGCTGCCCGAAGAAACATTTCAAAATCTGGAAGAGGTGGGCGGACTATAGGGGACTGTGGCTGGAGCCGCTGGCACAACAGGATGCTAATAGTGAGCAGCTGATTGATGGACCTGGGCGAGGGTAGGAGTGTACTGCCAATTTTATATAGACTGTATTATCGAATATGAACAGACATCGTGTTTGGGGTTAGGGGGGGACCCGGGTGGAGGGTAGTTTTTGTGGGGGGTGGGATTGGGGGGTTCTTCGACAAATCTGATTCCTGTTGAATTCTACATTGATTGCTAATCTCAATGCCTAGATTTTCTGCTCATGGCTCCTCCGGGGTTCGGAGTACAGTGGAATGTTTATGCAATCTTTCCTGATATGACAATAAAGCTTGTTCTGAAAAAAAAATGTGTTCAATTCACAGATGCTCATAAGTGCCATAATTTCTCACAGATTATCTGAATTACTCACAAATTGTAATGCAAAATTCCAGCGACATTTCATTTACATGGCATGTTTATAAAGAAAGTATTTTCGTTTCTGTGCAATTTCCTTCGAATATGCCCTTTTCACCCAAACATTGACTATTTCTGCAGGCAGTTTTATGATATTTAGTGCATTAATTTATCAGCCTATATGTCTGCCAGCCTTAATTCTGCAGAAAGAGAGAACAGCTAGGGCCCATCAAATTTGCTAACTCTCTTCAGCGGATCACAAGGTTCCAGAAGCATCAAGGACTCACTTGCAAAAGCCAAACCAAGCTGAGGGCCTAATTTAGAGTTTGGCAGATGGGATACTCTATCACAAGTGTGACAGTTGTCTTATCCGCCATATTACAAAAGCATTATATCCTACGACACTTGGAATACGGTGGACAGGATATCTGTCATGTTTGTGACAGAGCCTCCCATCCGCCAAATTCTGAATCAGGCCCTTAGGACCTTATTACAATGGAGGTCGGTCGAGTGTCCGACCGGCAATGTTGCGAGATGGTAACCACCCGGCAAGTAGTCGGCGGTTCCACCCGACATATTCCTATGCGACCACCCTGTAGGCGGTCGGAAACAGGCCTTTTTCAATTGCGACTTGTGCTGCGACCTGGAAAAGGGCAGCAGAACAAGCCGCAATAGAAAAGGGCATATTTGCAAACATCCATTTACCGTGGGCTAGGCACCATATGGTGCCTGGCACATGCTGCATGGATATTTCGGGGGCGTCACATGTGCCCTATTGGCCTCATATCGGAGTCTCACTGGAGTCGGGGGCCCTGCTATGGGCCTCCAAATTCTATTTCTGGCTGCCTGTTCATGGCGGTGGGACCACCATTAATAAGCAGACAGAAAGGGATATCCTAATCCCTAAGGGGTGCCTGCACACGAATCCGATCGCTGTCCCAACGGGTTCTAGGAGCCTTTCGGCGGCGGTGGTCTTTTCCCCTCCTAACTTGCTTCGACAACCGGAATCGTAATCCGGCGGTCGGACCGATGGCAGAGATGTCTGTGGGACCGCCACCAATGGCTTGTTGGTGTGCGTCTTACCGACATCCGAATGAGGCCCTTCGTCATGAAAACCTCTTTCTCGGGCATAGCCCCATACCTTCTTTTAGAAAAACCCTGCATAACTCATTATATTGCCTACATCTCAGTTAAACTCCAGAAACTGCTGTATGGGTCAGAAGAAGGTTTAGAATCATCAGAAACAGATAACAGTTTCCCAGATATTATCATCTGTCATACTCTCTAATTTATATATTTATTGTTTCCATTTTGTTTGTTGTTGAATCCAATTACTCTTTTCCATGTAAAGTGTGCTAATGCCAGTTGGTGTAGCCAGCTCTATATAAAATTGTTTAATAAATAAATAAGACCATGTGTTATGAACAGGTTGAAACTCACATTTCCCATAAACCATAAGTTTGTTAAATCAAGTGGATTTCTGACACTGATTAGTTACTGAACATTTCATATGATCAGCCTATTTAGCCTAACAGGTGTCTTGGATGTTATCCTACAGATTAGATTCCTAATGTAGCAGTCTCCCATATTTATTCATTAGCAAGATAATAATTGTTGGATGTTTTGAAGACAATAGGAACATAAACTTTTCCCGATGATGTGTTAATCACTTCGTGGAAGTGTTAGGCCATAGTATTCATAGAGGCCTTTACTAGTGGGATTTGGCAAGGATAGGCTGCTAAAGGTTGATCTAGTTCTTGTTTAACCCAAAGCTGGAATTCTCTAGTTTGTTGTGTGTTTGTGTGATAGTGGAACGCTCGATAAATCGATTTAGATAGCTTTAAAATGTTCTCCATTCAGCCAGTGATCATGGATAACATGCACTGTATTTCAGACAAACCACAGTTCCACTCTTCAAATATCATAAGATGCAGGAGAAAGATGGTGTCATTCGTAAACGATTGATGGTCTTGAAGCAGAGCGGGTCCTTATGAGCTTTTCAAGTGGGTATATATTACTGCCTCCATTAGGAAGTTAAATAGTTTTGCACCTATTCAGCATTAGTGTTTTTGTTGTAATGCTGCCAGTTCTGCTCATGATGTCTTTTCCACTGAAGATTAAGAATGCTGGGTCCGAGCAGCACCTACTAAAGTCACGGTGTTGAAGCCACCTTGTGCGAAAAGATCCACATTTTAGTGGTAGTGTAAATTCAAAAGAGTAGAGTCTTTCTCGTGTGCCCTGCAATAGTGTCTGCTAACTGTGACCAATCCCTCCCCACACACACATCCCTTCTGATTACAGAAGCAATGGTCCTTCAGTATTGCAGACACAATCTGATTTTATATTTGATCTGATTTCAGCGGAAAATCGTAGGACCATTATTCATGCCTTGGCAACCTCAAAGCTAAATTATGCTAATAGCCTTTATCGGAGTCTACCATCATATCTGCTATACTGCCTGCAGATCATTCAGATTGCTGCAGCTCGGTTGATCCTAAAGATCCCAACTCCCTCATCTGTCACGACCTCCTTTGCACAGTCTTCTTTGGCCTCCCATTGCCAACTGTGTGAAATCCTGTGAGCTAAAAGGCACACGAGATTTAAGAAAAAGACTGCCTCCCTACGAACAGAGGAGATCATGGCACTCCAATGGGGAAAACCTTTTTACGTGTTCCCAGGGGCCTAACGAAAGATGGCATGAACTCAAGTCAGTAATCTGTCACACTGGTTGTAGTGTTTGTATGGTATGCAACATGTTAACCATTTATAAGATTATGTTAAGAGATACTTACACACCATAAACCTTATGCATACAAAAATGCATAAAATTCCTTTTACTCCCATCAATTATTCTCATATGTCATGTAACTCATCCACTCTATCGGTGTTGTCATTCCAAAGTACAATATTCCATGCTTCTCAGAACAGGAAGTGAACATTTCAGACAATCATCAAATCACAAAGACATATTTCCAAACCCCATCAAGTTCCTATGTGTTCTATTTTATCTTCTCACATAGGAAATCTACTCACATTGTGTCCAAAAATCACCACAATGCCACTATATTTAGTCTCAACCCTATCGATCAAAAATTAAGACGCACAAGATATACAGCGCCTTATGTACATTGTTTACTCCAATAAACCTTGTGCCTCCGTGAATTTCGTTTGGACCCTATCTAGCGCTACCCTTTTATGTAGCAGGATGTTAACTGTCATCTTTTCACAACCCCTCTTTCATTGAGAGGACAGGTTTATTTTGCGTGTTCTACATCCTTCGCACCCTAATGGCTTTATGTCACCTGCAACTTCAAAAAGATTTGCACTCAAAAGGAAAAGACTGACCTGGTTCCAGTGATTAAACCCTCTAGTCCTCTTCACCTCGAAATTCCCACAATGTTTATTTGAAACATTTCCCTATCACTCTACCCATTCATTTTTCATCATTCCAGTCATGATAACACATTATAAAGTAATCTAAATGGAACATTTTAAAAACATGGTGTCTCTTTTATCAGTTACCAAACATTTAGAACTAGAAGGGCGAACTTGATCCTCATCAGTTAGCATTTTAGTCATGCATATGATATGAGTGCATTTATAGCATTATATTAACGTAGAAAGCCGATGGATATGAGAGCAGTGATATAACGTGTTGACGGCTCACTCGGCTCCCTCCTCCACGTATGATGGTGAGCGGTATATACAGAGTTCAGAGTAATATTCAAGCGATTACATTTGACCAATTTAATCTCGGTAATATCACTGTACATTTGTAAACTCTGACTTCATATTCGCCTCAAAAGTGCAGTGCCCACTGGATATCAAGAGACATAAGAAATTATAAGTGTCCTAGAAGAGAATAAAAGCAGCCGAATGAGAATGTTTAACCAAAGCCTCCCTGGAGCATCCATATCCTCAGTAATGACGTAATGGCGGGAAAAATAGACTTATGAGCTGCTAAAGGCTACATGACACCATCTCCATGAATCACTGTAGCTCTGTAGAGAGCGGTCACTGATGGAACATGGGGGATAAATGCTGACACTGCTGAAATGTTTCACTGGCGGCATACTCACTTGTGTTTTTCGTTTGCATTTAGTAGAATGCTTGTTCTTACCCTCTCCTACTTCCCCTTTCATATAAGAAAAGAACGTTATAATAGTGTATTTAATTAATTATTTTTATAGGTTTTTGGATAGCGCATACAAGACCCTAGAGCATCAGAGCACTTCACTTTATGTACTGTACGGTTAAGTATAAGTAATACAGGGACATCATATTGAATGAATGAAACAGATTTGATATAGCGCACAGCCACTCAAGCTAGAGTGTCCAGGCGCTGAGGGTTGCCAAAAGTGGCAGATCACTAAAGTGTAACTAATTCTTGAAAAGCCAGGTTTTGAGGTATTTCCTGATTGTTGGCAGGTCGACGGAGGCTCTCAATGTAGCAGGTAGGCTCTTCCATGCTTGTGCACTTGTGCACTCAAAAACCCAAAGGATCTGCCCCCTCATGCGTTCAAAGCTTATTTCGGGGATGCGTGCAAGATCAGCAGTAGAGGATCTTAAGGTCCTAGTCGGAATGTGGCGATGAACACGCTTCTTAAGGTACTTGACACCTATGCCGTGGAGTACTTTGCTTGGACGAACTGGAAGAGTTGATATATATAACACCTTTGTGAGGCAAGATCTAATGTTATCTCAAACAAAGTTGTCTCCTTTTTTTACACGTAGAAAACAGTTGTGTGTCATCAGCATAGGAGATAATCTTAACTCCATCTTCCTCTGCCATAGGTGCTAGAGGTGACACGCACACACACACACACACACACATATATATATATATATATATATATATATACATATATATATCCACAGCTACCCTTCTCCGTTGAAAAGGATGAGGGGACACGGCAGGGTTTCAAAGGAATTCTTTATTTTGTATTGGCATGACACGTTTCGGCGGTTGCCTCATCAGATGCCTCTGTTGTTGCAGTCTCAAAGTTTTTTTCTTTTTTCTTTTATTGATTATAATATATATATAATATATGTGTGTGTGTGTCACCTCTAGCACCTATGGCAGAGGAAGATGGAGTTAAGATTATCTCCTATACTGATGACACACAACTGTTTACTACTTGTAAAAAAAGGAGACAACTTTGTTTGAGATAACATTAGATCTTGCCTCACAAAGGTGTTATATATATATCAACTCTTCCAGTTCGTCCAAGTAAGAGCCACAGACGTGTTTCGAGCACACAAGCTTTTGGTCACATGACCATGGTCCCGAGTCACATAAATATATGCTTTAGGTTAAATAAAAATAAAGAGCAGACTCTGGATTACAGCATCATCCAGAGACCACGTAAGTTGCAAAATACTTATAAATTAAAGTAACAATGCATAATATGTAAACATAAGAATAAGTGGCTTACTCAGATCTAAAGTTCTACTTATAAAAACAATGAGAGCTCAAAATGTGAAGAAATGCAAGGTAATGGGTGTAGTACGCTCAAGTCTCTAAATTAGAATAACAAATAGACTTGCTGCCCTTGGAACACAGTTGGACATACTTATTATTAGCAGGCAGCATCTCTGTGTCTCTCTATGTGCTTGGATATCAGTGGCCGGTGACACATTCAATCTTTCCAACAAGGTCAATCTAAGGGCAGGTAAACAGAAATAACAGTAGTTAATACAGAGCAGCTTAAGAAGTACATTAAACGAGAAATTATATCTACTGCAAGCAAGAGAGCGGATCTTCCTGGACATATTAAACAATTCTAAATACAGTTTAATGTTCCTAGGGCAATATCATCAAGGATAAAAAAAAGGATGGAAAAAGAGTAAGTTACACAAGCAAAAAAAATGATACTAGAGAAAGTGCATTTAAAAAACAGTTCGGAACCGGAGTTCCCATCAGGTAGCAGGAGGCATATAGATTAATTTAATCAGAGATGTACATGCATTTCTTCGTCAATATTCATCCCTATAGGGGCGACACTACTGGCTTGGAGAATGAATCTGGATTCTGATCTGCGCAGGGCCAAAATTCTGTTCCCCCCTCTGGGATTTTTAGGGATAGAATCTAGCGCAAAGTATTTGGCTTGCGTCCAATCACTGTCATGGTGTTTGTTGAAGTGTCTAGCTGAGCTGTATGAGACGTGTCTATTAGTGATGGCTCACCAATGTTCTAGTATTCTCTTTTTTGACTGGAAAGTAGTGGAGCCTATATACCATTTGTCCCAAGGACAAGTGATAACATAAACTACAAACTCTGTGTTGCACTGTATGTTTTTGTGAATACACCATTTTCTGTTTGTTCTTTGTAGTACCACCTCCCTCACGTTCTCACTGTGACTACACACTTTACATTTTCCACACTTGAGGAAACCTCCATTTGGCGTTAGCCAAGTCTGTTTCTTATTCTCTAAGTCACTTCTTACAATTTGATCTTTTATTGATTTGCCTTTTCTGTAAGTTATCGCTGGATGTGGGCCTAGTTTGGTTTTAAAGATTTTATCTTGTAACAATATGTCCCATCTTTTCCTGACTATTTGGCTGACCTGTGATGATTCGGCGTTGTAGGTAGTGATGAGTCTGATGGTAGAGTCAGATTTGGTGGGCAGGTTATAGATGTTTTGTAGAGTGCATCATTCCTTTTGATACTGTCAACTTTCTCTTCCCCTTTCTTCAGCATATTAGCATGATATCCCCTAGCTTTGAATCTTTTGTGCATTTCAGTTTTGTTTGTCTTAAAAGTCTCCTCTGTGCTACAGTTCCTTTTAGCACGGAGTAATTCACTAAAGGGAATGGCCCACCTAAAATTAGGTGGGTGGCAACTGGAAGTGTGTAGCAATGAGTTGCCAGCAGTTTTCTTCCTGAATACCTTTGTCTCTAGTTTGTTGTCACTGGCTGTGACCTTAATATCAGGAAGTCAACACTCTCCTGACTGTATTGCATGGTGAATTTAAAGTTATGTGTGTTCTGGTTAAGCGCGTGGACAGTCCAGAAGATCTTTCTCATTCCCCTCCCAGACAAAGAAGACATTGTCAATATACTTGAACCAGATATTGACCCTGTTGATCCAGTGCTCTAAGGTATCACTCCTGAGCACCTGCTCCTCCCACCAGCCTACCAATAGATTGGCATAGCTGGGGGCAAAGCAGGTGCCCATAGAGGTACCCTGGGTTTGTTTATATAACACTCCATTGAAAATAAACACATTTTCCACAAGGCATAGTTCAATCATTTGTAACAACATCTGTGAATAGGCTTCAAGATGTACACTTCTAGACTTTAGAAAGTACTCACATGCCGGTATACACCTGTTACAACGCAATTTTTACTCCGCACTACCACTACAACGCAGGCATTACAACGCATACCGTTACAACGCATTGCGCTGGGGGGCGCTCTAGGATAAGAGGTAAGTTTAATTTACTATCCAACACCTTCCCTAGGGTCCACGGGGACTGGAGTTAGAATAGTAAATTATACTTACCACTATCCAGCACCCCAAAGCGCTATGCGTTGTAACGGTATGCGTTGTAAATACCGCGTTGTAATGGTATGCGGAGTAAAAGTATGCGTTGTAACGTCATACATCCCACATGCCCTGAGTCCGTCAATGTGCCTGATACTGGTATACAGACTCTCGACGTCTAAGCATACCAACCAAAAGTTCCTTTCCCAATAATGTTCTCAATTTTCTGCAGAAAATCCTTGGTGTCTTTGATGTGTAATGTCAGGTCCCTCACATAGTCTGCCAGAAAATTATCCATGCACAGCGAAACGTTCTCTGGCAGACTATTCTTGGAGGACTCTATAGGCCTACCCGGGGGCTGTAAGGGATCTTTATGTACCTTCGGTAGAGGGTAGAAGGTGGGAATGGTAGGGGTTTCATTTGTAAGGACTCTGGTTTCGTCCCAGTTCAAAAGATTTTTATCAGACCATCCCCTCAAGTAGTCGAACAATCTAACCTGCAAATTAGTTAGATAGGTATGGTTCACTCTAGTATAGCAGGTGGTATTGGATAACTGTCTCATGGCTTCTTGTATGTATTTTTTCTTATCCCAGAGCACGATGTTACCGCCCTTGTCAGATGGTTTGATTACAATTGTGTCATCATTTTGGAGGTTCTTAAAAGCTTCTCTTACTCTTGTGTAAGATTGTGTCTCCCTATAGATTTCTTAAGAAGTTGCAACATGTCTTGATTCACTAGGTCGTGAAAGACGTCAATATTGTCTCTCGGGAGCTAAGATCGAAATTTAGATTTAACACTAAAAGGTGTGGTCACTGTGGTCAGAGGGTTAGGTCTCAAAGGTGTGGTCACTGTGGCGAAAGGGTCAAGTCCTTGCACAGGTGACAAGGTAGTTTGGTTGGAATCATGCATGGTTAAAGTCTGTATCATGTCTGGGGGTTCCTCATTACCTAGGCTCTCAAGTGTCCTGAGGATATCAATCTCTATATTGGATGGACCGTCATTTGTACCCTGTACTTGGTTACCTTGCAATCTGTTGTTATGTATTTTAAACAATTTAAGCTTGCGCACAAATAAATACATATCTATTTGCGTTTGTGTATAGTCAATGGGCGCGTTTGGGCAAAATGTCAATCCAAGTTTAAGAACCTGTTCTTCTATTTTTGTTAAAAGTCTATTGGAAAGGTTCACTACCGTTAGTTCTTGTGTTTGTTCTACCATTATTTGCCCTGCTGTGTCTGGTTTTTGCTTCCCACTCCAGTACTCTCGCTCTTTGTTCCGCCGCTCTCACCGTTATTTTGGTTTTATTTTTCCTCCTCGGCCTTGATATATTGTTCTTCCGCATATCGACTGTTCGTTTGCCTCTATCATGAGGCGCATCTCCTCGGAAAAAAACGTTACATCGGTGGGACAGGCGGTGTTACCGTCAATTGAGCTGACTTCTGAGCTAAAGCTTGTCCCAGATTCCCATCTGTCTTTATCTGCTGCGCCCAGTGCTCTGTCTTTCACGAGGGATGTGCAGAGCTTGTCAAATGTTTTTGCAAACGTTGGGATTCTTACAGATTTATAGTCCCTTTTATCCCTCTCGAACTTCCTTTGTTTTATAGCAATAATGTCTTTTTCAAAATTGACAACCCTGTCATTAACTGCAGACATTCTCTTCCTCACTTCATTCTGATTAGGGTCTTTTGCTAGATCATCCAGGATCTTCTGTATTTCATCCACCAACTCCTTGTGTTTTCCCCAGGCGTTTTTAATGAGTATCTGCAAAAAATGTTTTTGGAGCATGCACTTATGTTGTCCAGCCATGCTTTTAGTACCTCCTGCTTTGGTTTGTTGAGAGTAGGCACAATGAAGATCCAAAGCCCTCTGGGTATGCGGTCTACCTCCAAGTAATTTTGGAGAGATGTAGCTTCCCACCAGCGGCTGAGCTCCTTCTTGCGCAATCTTTCTAGCGAGTTGCCCTTTTGTTTTAATGTTGATTGTGTCAGGGTCACATCCGATTCATTCTCTCCACCCTTGTCGCATATGATTTTAAAAAACTTTATTCCGCTGAGGCCTTCCGCCCCTTCAGGAACTCCATTGCCCTGAATGCAATGCGGTCAGCCGATCGTCTCCGTACTGGATCGCGCTTCCGAACAGTGTTCTAGAGCGCCCTGGCAGCTAATCACCCCTGAAGTTCACTCGCTCACCTTCTGCGGCATCCGCTGGCGTTCATCGAGATCATTTGCAGTGTCCACGGGTGAAGTTTCCGTGCTATTAAAGAGGGTGGGGCTAATAATAGAGTCATGCGGTACTCCTACATTTGTATTTGGCATGGGATAGAGAAAGGGGGTGTCCAGATGTCCTGCAATTTATCTTTTAGAAAAGAAGTCATCCAGGCCACTGCGGTTCCACTCATGCCCATGTTCCGCAACCTGTCAAGAAGTCTCAAGTGGGACCGCGTCGAAAACAGCTGACAGGTCGAGCAGTATGAGAACTGCCCTACCTTCCTGATCAAGTTTATCCTTAATGTGTTCCGTTACTTCCAACAGGGCAGACTTTGTGCTATAATTTGACCTGAAGCCAGATTGGGAACTATGCAACAGGTTTTTATCTTCGATGTACTCTGAGAGTACTCTGTTTAGGTGTTTCTCTCAAACCTTAGAGAAAACTGGGATGAGAGAGATAGGCCTATAGATGGCTGGATCGTTCTCACTTTACAATACTAAATGGACAAGGACTTTTATTTAAAAATTAAATACCTCAGTGCTTCATTTCTTCAAATCTGTGCCCTAGTACGGTCAATAATCTGACTGAGAACTGCTCATTATCAGGCCCTGCCAACTGCAACCTTATGATAAGAATGTAAAGTAAAAACAGACTTCCCTTAACCTTAGAAGTAAAATGTGACCCTGTGCTTATTTAAAAATGAACTCAAGGCTGGGAGCTACTCTGAAGGTGACTGAGATCTACTGGTAGTTCGTGAACGACTGGTTCGAGACACCTGTTCTAGCATTACCACCAGCAAAGCATTTTGAAAGTTGGTTGGGATTTGAACCAACCAGCCAGCCGGAACGAATATTATCCTTTATTCTATGTTGGCTTTTGTACTGTGTGGTCTGATTGTATATCTTTTTGTATAAAGTTTATACTCTATTTGATCAAACTTGTGGGGAGTCCATTTGTGGTGTCACCAGGGGGTTGCGGTGGGCGTGGTTGCACATAATGTACACTTGTGCCTTGGAGACAGGCCTGGCTGCTCGTGCCAAGCTACTAAGGGGGTGAGCAGGGCTATCCCAAACTGTGTCCTTACTTGGCCTAACGTTGAATGGGGAGCCCCAGGCCTCTCACTTGGTGACAGTAGTGCGGGATTGGGACTCCGGCTTCCAACAAATGTGATTACAAACTTGCCTACGCAGTCTGGGTGCAGCCATGCAGAGTTTTGTATACAGCATATAGTGTTGATTTCCTCTCTCTCTCTCACTAGTATAGGTACTACAGTGAGCATGAGATGAGTTCTCGCCACTCCAAGCTGAGCATGACCTGGGCTTCGTAGTTCTGTGCTCGCTGGAGCTTGGCCAGTGCTTGGGAAGGGAGCCTCCATGTATTCCATTGCTGTAGTCCACCTAGAGAGTTTGCTCCAAGAAATAGGACGATATGGTGCAAGATCTGTAGTAGTGTCAGGGTTCCATGGGGGACTGACATACGGGAACACTGCAATGTGTACTGTAAAGGGGCAGCAGTGAGTCAGTGAGCGAAGCCGTTACAAAGACCAAGAATGGAGGAGAAAATGGTAAGTGATACAGGAAGGAGCTTCTAACGACTACATCACCTTGATTTTCTACACAAGGGGAAACCCTTTAAAACATCCTTAGTATAAAAACGGTGCTCTTTTACCCGCGTGCCACAAAAGTTAGCATTCATTGAAGCCAGATTTTTCCGCTCAGGCTCGCTTTCTCCCCTTCAAACACTGCATGACAGACAGTTGCTATTATTGGATTCCTTTGACAAAACAAACAATAGAGCGAGCAGTCTCTGTCGAGATGGCGGTCCGGGCTGGCTATGGACGAAGATAAATGCAATATTAAAGAGGCACTAACCGCCCTGCTGCTCCCATGATTTTGAGGGACAATTCAAAACTGGAGAGAGATGCATCATTTACTTAGTTTTCCTCGGGAAAGGTCAAAGTTTTTGTGAAACAATAACTACATAAAAATGTATGATTCCCGCAGTGCCTCACCGCCTTTATAATTATTTGTATCTAGCGCTTCCCATTTCGGTTCCTATAGTGAAGGGTGCAAGAATAAACAGAGGTGCATGTTTGCAACTTCATATCCAGGCTTCAGCGAAGTCCCTCTCATTAAATACTCTCGGCTAAATTTGCCTAGCAACATGCCTCGCGCTGAAGTCCTTTGTTTTCCCGGGGTTTCATTCTTTGTGTGAAAGTTTATCATGCAGCGCGGCCAACGCTGGCTTGCCGCTATGCAAAGCGCTACTCTCACTGCATATTAATTACCTTGTGCCTTTATTAGCGCGCCCTATCTACATTCTCGCTGTGGCAAGTTCTTTAAAGAAAAAATTATTTAAAATGCTAGTGGAATAGACTACGGAATGGTGTTTCTCATGTAGTTGATGTCGACCACTAGATATTTTACGAGAAAGAACATGATTTGGCGTAACATTTTTATATAATTGAATTTACATACATGAACTGTGAGTGTCACTGTAGAGATTACACGAGTTAAACCGGAATGGTGCTCCATAAATCGCCAATGTACACAGATGGGGATAGATTATTTTTATTGGTCAAATGTGAGTATTAGTAAAAAAAAAAAAGAGCACAGAGACCAGTACTAGGCTTTAATACATGATCGTAATCGTCAGAAAAACCTGCATTTCCCGAAAACTGAGATTGTGACATGTCAAAGCTTAATGTTTCCATAGTTTCCATTTAGATTTAAGATGGCTAACTAATTTCAGAACTTCTCACACACCACAATCAATTCTCGAATCATAATTTCTTTTTTTTTTCACTAGGTGGCTGGACTCACCATGTCAGTTAGTTTTCACGAGAACCGCAAATCCCGCACAAGTACTGGGTCCATGAACATCTCATTGTACCATAAACCCACACACCCGGATTGCGTTTTGTCCCACCTCAACACACTTCGCAAACAGTGCTTGTTCACAGATGTCACCCTGTGGGCAGGAAACCGATCCTTCCCATGTCATCGTGCGGTGCTAGCAGCTTGCAGCCAATACTTTGAAGCCATGTTCAGCAACGGTCTGCGAGAGAGTTTGGATCACACTGTAAATTTTCATGATGGCCTCCATCCTGAAGTATTGGAACTGCTGCTGGACTTCGCTTACTCCTCTAAAATTATTATAAATGAGGAAAATGCTGAGTCCTTGTTGGAGGCTGCAGATATGCTTCAGTTTCCTGATATACGAGATGCAGCAGCTGAGTTTCTGGAGAAGAACCTTTATCCAACCAACTGTTTAGGCATGATGTTACTGTCGGATGCCCATCAATGTCGAAGGCTTTATGAACTGTCCTGGAGAATGTGTTTGGTTAACTTTGAAACCATTCATGAGAGTGAAGACTTCAACAATTTGTCTAAAGATATCCTTTTAGACTTGATTGCCAGTGATGAACTAGAGATTGAAGATGAACAAATTGTTTTTGATGCCATCCTCCAGTGGGTAAAGTATGACTTGGATAGGCGGAAAGTTTATGTTCCTGAACTTTTGAAGAACATTCGTTTGGCATTACTCCCCTCAGCCTGTCTCAAAGAGGCAATGTCTTGTGAAGATTTGATAACTGAAGATGAGAGGAGTAGATTGATCATGGATGAAGCCATTCAGTGTAAAAAGAAGATCCTTCAAAATGATGGTGTGGTCACTAGTCCTTGTGCAAAGCCTAGAAAAGCAGGCCACACCTTACTAATCTTGGGAGGACAGACGTTCATGTGCGATAAGATCTACCAAGTCGACCATAAGGCAAAAGAGATCATTCCTAAAGCTGATCTGCCAAGTCCACGAAAAGAGTTTAGTGCCTGTGCTATTGGCTGCAAAGTATATATCACTGGTGGGAGAGGCTCTGAAAATGGTGTCTCAAAAGATGTTTGGGTGTACGATACTGTTCACGAGGAATGGACTAAAGCTGCCCCAATGCTGATTGCTCGTTTTGGCCATGGCTCAGCTGAACTAGAAAACTGTCTTTATGTTGTCGGAGGGCACACTGCTGTAGCTGGAACCTTTCCTGCATCTCCCTCTGTTTCATTAAAGCAAGTGGAGAAGTATGACCCGCTAACCAATAAATGGACAATGATGGCACCTCTAAGGGATGGTGTGAGTAATGCAGCAGTGGTAAGTGCCAGACTGAAGCTATATGTTTTTGGCGGGACTAGTATTCACAGAGACAGAGTTTCAAAAGTACAGTTCTATGACCCAGTTGAGAATCGTTGGACAATCAAAGCAGAGTGCCCTCAGCCCTGGCGCTACACTGCTGCAGCCGTCATGGGCAGTCAAATTTTCATTATGGGAGGGGACACAGAATTCACAGCAGCATCTGCTTATCGCTTTGACTGTGAAACGAATCAATGGACTCGGATTGGTGATATGACAGCAAAGCGAATGTCTTGCCATGCTTTGGCATCTGGTAATAAACTTTATGTAGTGGGAGGTTACTTTGGAACACAGCGATGTAAAACCTTAGATTGTTACGATCCAACAACTGACTCATGGGATAGCATCACCACGGTGCCTTATTCGGTAATACCAACTGCCTTTGTGAGCACATGGAAGCATCTGCCATCTTGAGAAGGTTTTCTGTGTGACAAACAATAAGAAGTAGCTTGAAAAGGTAAGCTTTCTATGGTTAGTTAAACAGTTCATTATATCCTTGTCATAGGTGCATGCTAATATCTGTTAGTGTGTAAATGGTCCAGATTCCCAGGCTGACACCTGTAAACATATACCTTATATTCAGGAGTGATGTACTGTATTTACAAAATGATACTTTTAAGACAAACATATGAACACATGACAGAGAGAAGCAATTTTACAAGGCAATCATAAAAGGCTTTTATTTCTGTTACCAATAGTTTCTAGCTGAAGATGAATATCCTTCATATACTGTAATGCTTTATATTCTGCCTTCCAGCTTCTTTGAATAGTATTCATACAAGTTGAATCTATATACTGACAGTGCAATTTTTAGACAAAACAAAGGAGTTCTGATAAAGGAATGTCTAGCACTTTGTTTTAATTCACAAGGGACAATATTTATTGGCATATTCAATAAGACATTCTGTACTGTTCTTGAAAGTCAAATGAGCTTCTAAAGATCCATTCTGGGGCTAGAATATTTGGATTTGTTCTGATACACATACTAGGTCACAGTTATTTAATGTGTGAGATGTAAGGCTGAGTGTACAAACTAAATGGTTTCTGGGCTATTCATTTCTGCTTACCGTTTATGAAATGTATTTGATTGCTAATTATCATCTCCTTATACTTGTTTTCAATGCATTTTAGTAGGAGCAACCTGCTCTATCGAAGTATCAAAAATATGCTTTTGTTTGCACCAGTTGACAAAATGCGCCCTCACATTCATGCCTTATATTGAACCACCATCTTAACAAGTCTGTTTTTGTTTCTAAAGCACTTACTCAGTAATGTGTGGAGATTTGAGACAATACATTTTTTTGTGATCCTTTTTAACAACCTCATGCATCTGAAGGTGATCCAGGACCATGATGCAGGCCTCTATTTTGCCGAACACAAGAAGAGATTGCAGGCAAAGCCCAAGTCTCGCTCCTGCTCTAAGTCACAGTACAGTCTTGGTTCGTATCACAAGACTGTTACAACAAATAATCCACTTCCTGCACAAAGTCTTTGGGTAGTTTGAAGTCCAAGCCTAAACATAAAAAGACAAGGGGAAAATCAATCCATCATTCCACTGTAGCTCGAAAGACAAGGTGCAAGGTCTTTGAGAAAAACATTGCCGTCCTTCGAGATCCTTGTTTTCAGAACCGCTTCCTCGGCTAGTTATGTTATGTTATGTTATGTTATGTTATGTTATGTTATGTTATGTTATGTAGTATCTCTTTTATAGCGCACGGCTACCCCGAGGGGTGTCCCGGCGCTTTGGCAAAGAGAACTGCGGAAGAAAGAACACAACAACCCTACTCACAGAGGCCGCAGGAGATCATACAGAAAAAAAGCCAGGTCTTCAACTCCTTTCTAAAAGAAAGGAGACTGTTGGCCTTCCTCAAGGAGATAGGAAGCTCATTCCAACCACGTGAAGCCAAATAGCGGAAGGAGCGACCACCAACTCGGGCCAGTTTGATAGGCGGAACATTGGCTTTGGCCAGCAAAGCCGACCGTAGGGTCCTCCTTGGCGCATAAAAGACCATGCGCTTCCCGATATATTTAGGGCCAATTGAATGAAGGGCCTTAAAAGCAAGGGTCAGGATCTTAAAGGTAATTCTTTTAGAGATAGGCAACCAATGCAATCTCTTGAGCAGTTCAGAGGCTTTTGCCCTCTGCGGAAGACCGAAAATGGCTCTTGCCGCCGAATTCTGCACAATTTGCAGACGGGCTAGCAGATATTTAGGCAGCCCTAGATAAAGGGCATTCGGGTATGTCCAATCGCGATCCTACTAAGGCCTGAACGACAATTTTTCTGTGTTGCAGAGACAGCAGCGGAAGAAACTTCCGAAGCACTTTCAGAATGCCAAAACATTTCCCAGACAACCCGATGATCTGGGGCCTGAAAGAAAGGCTGTCATCACACAATACGCCAAGGTTTTTCGCTTTTACAGAGGCCGTATCAGGAGGAAACATATCCTGAGGCCACCAAGTTTTCCAGCTAGTCACGATATGAACGAGTTTTCCAAACACTCATCGACCCGCAGCTAATATCAGCCCTCATGCAGGCTCTTTTGCTTATCTTTAGTGTGATCCCAATTCCTTCTAGCATGCCTTTAGGCCCTATGAAGCCACAGAGTGACAGTAGCCTGTGGTATGATTACTACTGGTAGATCCTCTCCCAAAGCAGTCTGTCTCCTTTACCAAGCCTGTAGCAACTATGGCACAGACTTCCATACTAGCTCCAAGATCCACACTTATTCCAGTTCACTGATGACGATGCCAACTCTAGGGAGGCTGACGGAAGGCTAAGTGCTGATTGCAATATCAGACCCCGATCTTACATCGGCCTGAGTTCCAACTGATGGTGCTCAGCTGTCAGTGGAGGCTGCATTCTCTGACCCTGTACAAGATACACAAAAGGTACTTAGGACGCTGATGATGAGGATATGGCTGATGGTTTAGATCCTCCTCACTATACTATTGACGCACTATACTTGGATTAACAAAATGTCAGTGGGCCTTAGAGATGAAAACGAACATTCTAACCGAAATTATCCAACTTTGGACAATATCATCAAAGCCTTTGCTGCAGTTTAAAGATATCCTCACTGATGTCCTGATGCTACATTATTCAAGTCTTATTCTTGCCCGTCTGCCACTTGGCCAGTAGCCTGCCATTCCATTCTTGGCATGTTGCCCTTGAGCAATGGCAGCCGCATTTCGGTTTTAGTTTCTGCGTGCCTTCACTTGTGTTTCGCAATGCCCTGATTTCCTGACACAATGTGATCCGGGCTTTAGGTTAATATTCATTCACAAGGGGGGAGTTGTCCCCAGTTTTCCACTTAGTCAAATACATTTTGAGCGTTTCTTAAGATCGCTCAGGGACACATAACTGACAACTGTCTCGGGGCTCTGTGTGAAGTAATTAGCTTCAGCTCCAGGAACACGCAGTGGTGTCACTAGGGTTGGTGTCACCGGGTGCGGGTAACTCATGGTGTCACCCCTCCCCCCCCCCTCACGAATTACCGCATGGACCTCCCATAAAAGCAATTACTAATGCGTCTTTATTACTAAAGGAACACTTTTGTGAAAAATTCGAATAATGAAATACTGAGCAAAAAGCACTGTTTCTAAACTTGTACCTTGCAGTTAGCATGCAATTGCTTAAAGATGGTTCATAATTCATTAAGCAGGTATACTACAAGGATGGTAACCTGAGACCTATCTCACTCAAGAATGTCTGCAATGAAAGCAGTAACTCGCTGAGCTTCCTACGTAAAATACAAATCTGTGACCTGCATGGTGCGTGCTTCACTTTGCAGCTGGGACATCACATTAACTCTTTATACTTTGTATGAGTCAGGCCAGCCTGTAACTAGACTGCACACAGATCTCGCCAGCAAGTGTATTCACCACCAAAGTTATCTTACAGCTACAATGCTTTGGAATTTGTTGGGTAAACAAAGATCTCTGCACCAGGTGTCTACAGTAGTGTAATCCCAATAAACTATTTTAAAGTGAACTTAAGTGTGCTCGAGAGTAAACAAAGTACAATTAGAAGAGGTATAATACTGCAATATATGCTAGACACTCAAGCACTAGAACAAACGTTACGTAGGCAATGGTGGCACTTGTGCAAGTATCAAAAAACAAACAAAATGCCATTACCGCAGTCCCCAGGGCCTATCGTGACTGCCCAAGGAAGGAAGAAAGCTTTAGCCAGGTGCACTAGACCCGCCCAAAGAGGGCCATGTTTTTACTGAATCTGATTCATTTGTGTGCCACTGCACTGCCACATTTCTAACTTAGTTCATGATTCATATTAATTTATAAATAAATGATAACTGGATATTATTTCTCTCTCACCGACTGCCTCTGAGTCCGGACCCAGCAAGAAAAAGTCAGTGAGTCCCAAATTTGAAGGGGTGAGGCCAGGCTTTTGATTGTCCCTGTTGACAATTCAGTGTGACTGATGAATGCTAGGTGCAGAAACAGTGGTATTGCAAGCACTTTGGCCACCTGTGGCGGTCCCCTTGTTTGCTGGCCCACTGCGGCTGCACCAAAGAGCTGGGGGGGAGGGTGCTGGCAGGATTTTTTTGCGTTTGCTGCCCTTCTTGGGCAATTGAAAAGCAGGGGGGCGATTGCCACACTGAGACGGCAGGTAAGAGTGGGGGGAGGCTGCCGCCCCCAAAACTAGTGCTGCACGGGGCTCACCCCCGCCCCCCTTGCTTTGGACTGTGCAGAAAGCTCCTCTTGTTGCCTTTGTTGTGTGTACTCTAGTCTAGAGACTAACCTGCTGTGAGGTGCATCAATATACACAAAGAATATATCTGGAGTGCAAACTGGAAAGAATACTTGAAAAAGAACCCCCTCACAATCCAGTTCTGAAAATGTAGACAGTGGATCCATGTCCCCTGTCTGCTTTGGCTGAATATAATTGAGAGGCATCTGCGCACCTGTTGTTCCAGTTTCAAGTTCTCTGTGACCAAGGAAGGAAGTACTCCGCGTAGTACTGTAAGGTGTGCTGTGTAATCAGAGCTGGTGTGAGCCTGACAATGGTTTCCCAGAGGTGAGGGGACATTAACTAACGTTTTGTCTTGCTGAAAGAAGCTATTCATCTGACCTGAAGTGCCTAAATTTATCCTGGGTGCTGCGATGGAAAGGAGTCTTTCAACATAGCAGTAGGCGTGACTGTCTATTAACAGTCAGAAAGCGAGAGACCCCCAGAGCAGCCAGGAGAAGAAAGACGGAAAAGAGTAATCTGTTAGCTTCAGGAGTGGTGAGTGCCAGTCTCTCTGGTACTAGGGTTATGGGCCGGAATTGTGGATTTGCAGCTGAGCTTGACGCTGTGCCAAGAAAAGCAAATGTTGGCTGTTCTCACCGTTGTGCCAAAAAGTGCAGCAGCAGCTTACTGTGCCTCATGATGAAGAATTTGCCCATTGCGGCCCTTGATGCCATGATCAAGAAGTGTGCCAGCAACTGTCGATTGTCCTTCTGCGATCCTACCTTTTTAGGTGGTGTGGCCCACCTGCAGCCTATTGCCACATGACCTGGAAGCAAGGCAGAAGCTGACTGGGATCTGAAACATCCTCTGGAGCCCCTGTGACTCTAAACACCTGTGTTCATGCCACAGGACCTCAGGCAGCAGCCACCTGTGTCATCTCTACCAGGGACCTGCCTGGACTGACAAAGGCTGCTCCAGTGCACAGTGCATGTCATCCCAGAAAAGGAGAGAGTGAAGATGCTTTGTACTGGTCCGCTGGTTCCTTGCTGCCTGTGTTATGAAAAGGGAGTCCTGCAATTTGTGAGACTTTAAAGGGCCGTTGTACCCAACTGAGTGCTGGATATGATGAACTGGAGCAATCAGCACCTGAGCCTTGGTTTGTACTGCGTAGACACTCAAACCCAAAAGGGGACCGTCCTAGCCTTACCAGAGGAGGGACACCTGTGTAAAAGGAAGAGGTACAAAGCGATACCAAGGGGGATGATGGAGGCTTGCTTGAATCCATTGGCAAAGTGAGCAAGGGACCCACGTCTGGGCATACCCTGCCAACTTAGTGCGAACAAAGCGATACCAAAGGGGATGGTGGAAGGGGTAGGCAGCATCCAAAGGTGCAGTGGCCCTAGCACAAGACCCATAGCTTTGTCTGATAGAATTTTGTGAGTAGTCTTCCGTTTTAAGTATGTGTAAATAAGTGCTTTTCTTTTCTAAAGTAAAGCACTGGGTTGGACAATCTGTTATTGTGCTGCTGTTTGATTGCTTAACTCTAATCTTGGCGATACCAAAGGGGATGATGGACGGAGCGTTTGAGCAAATCAAACACTCACCCCCAGTCAACTGATCTGGGTTTAATCCATCGCCATTCTTTAGCTCACTCCACCACCCCAGTTCAGACATGGTCATATGCAAATCAGTCTGACCCTGTGCCTCATGGGAACAGTCCAGCCCGAACTGCCAAGCCATGTCTTCCCTGGGCCGGAAACAAGCAAACTCTGATTTTGAGCACCAGGACACCACCTCCCTAAAAAGTCTGTCACTGCTCACCATGGCCACCACTAAAAGTTAAGGGTGAAGGGGTTGTTTTTGGCCCATTTTTAAATCTAACAGACTCACCCTGGGATATCAGAGTCAAAAGACCCACCCCGCATAGCTCAGGCCCAGTTAGCCTCTGCTTGCCCTGTGGCCTCCTGAATGGGATCCGATGAAAAGGCACGGATTGCCCTTGGCACACTTACATAACTGTGTAGACTTTTTGTAATGTGTTCATAAAGCACAAAAAGTACGCCATTCAATGTATAAAGGAAGGATGGGTTGGCATTTAAGAGAAACAAATAAGGAAAAACATAGTTAAGGGTAATTAGAACACGTATTTTATTTCACTTCCTTCAGTTTTACACAGCTGTAGAATTATGAGAAATTGGAGCTCAACACAGTTATACATGATTACCATAAAAATATAATGCATTTTACGCACACATCATGATTAGGTGTGAGACATTTGTGTGGGGACTACCAAAATGCCATTTTAACTTATGGCAATTACATTTTGTTTGCAGAAATGCACTTATTTGTCAGCATTCGGTGCTCCAGCTTAACACGCCTTCTAATTGCGTTATATAATTTACAAAGCGCTTCCTACCTCTCACGAGTATTTCCATGTGTTCCTCTGCCGACAGGAGGTGGGGCCTTCTCCTTGGGGCAGAGTGTTTCCTCGCCACTGTACGATCCCTAACCCTTCTAAGTCTTATTCTCCTCAGAAAGTTGGCACCATAATGCTCCAGGGCGCGTGCACGCATTCATAGCAGTGAACAAAGCGCTCCCTCGGCATGCACTGTAAACACATAAAGCGCCCGAGCTGCGAAGAACAAGAAGGCACCGACGCAAACTCCATGAAGCACACGCACGGGCAAACTATTAAAAAGTCTCTTCAAAGTGCCGCGGGGAGACCTCAGACCACGACGGCGCTCGTTATATCATGGACAGATAGAATATGGTGCCCATGCCGTGGTGTGATGTCCTCGGTATGAATACTTTCTTTATTCTAGTTGCACGACTCACGCACTCCCCTGCGCTGCCGTTGGTCTCGTCTCCTCCCTGGCGGGCGCGTGTGACCGCGCTAACGTATCAAAGCTGGAGCGCACGCACACCCGCGCGCGGGGGCTGTCCCAGGGCCGTCATTGGTAGCGCTAAAGAGATTGACGGCCCTGGGACCCACAAACTGCGTACGTGCTGCTGCAGTGAGTGCTGCACTGACTGCAGTAGTAGCAGTATTTAATTTTTTTTAAAGCAGGTGCGCAACTGTGCACAGCCCACCGTGCGCTTGCACTAAAGTAGCCCGTAACTAACTAGATTGGTGTCACCCAAAGATGGGGTGACACCCGGTGCGGTCCGCACCCCCCGCACCCCTCTAGTGACGCCACTGGGAACACGGACACAAAGCTACAGATCTACTTTGAAGGGTTTCCCAGAGAGCAGAGCTGGTTCCTCAATTGCATTGCCGAGTTCTGAATCACATTTATTCTAAATGAAAAGGGAGTAAGTGGAAGTCATACCAGGGTTAATCAATAACAAAAATACACCTAAATATGTTATGCCCATATCCATTAAAATCACTCATACTAAACAAAACGAAATTCACCTTGCATACCAAAACAAATATGTTCTTCTATCTGTCTATCTATCTATCTATCTATCTATCTATCTATCTATCTATCTATCTATCTATCTATCTATCTATCTATCTATCTATCTATCTACCTACCTATCTATTGCCCTCACTCTATCTATCTATCTATCTATCTATCTATCTATCTATCTATCTATCTATCTATCTATCTATCTATCTATCTATCTATCTATCTATCTATCTATCTATCTATCTATCTATCTATCTATCTATCTATCTATCTATCTATCTATGTATCTATCTATCTATCTATCTATCTATCTATCTATCTATCTATCTATCTATCTATCTATCTATCTATCTATCTATCTATCTATCTATCTATCTATCTATCTATCTATCGCCCTCTATCTATCTATCGCCCTCTATCTATCTATCGCCCTCTATCTATCTATCGCCCTCTATCTATCTATCGCCCTCTATCTATCTATCGCCCTCTATCTATCTATCGCCCTCTATCTATCTATCGCCCTCACTCTATCTAGCGCTATCTATCTATCTATCTATCTATCTATCTATCTATCTATCGCCCTCACTCTATCTATCTATCGCCCTCACTCTATCTATCTATCTATATATCTATCTATCTATCTATCTATCTATCTATCTATCTATCTATCTATCTATATTTCTATCTATCTATCTATCCATCTATCTATCTATCGCCCTCACTCTATCTATCTATCTATCTATCTATCTATCTATCTATCTATCTATCTATCTATCTATCTATTTATCTATCGCCCTCACTCTATCTAGCGCCCTGTATCTATCGCTATCTATCTATCTATCTATCTATCTATCTATCTATCTATCTATCTATCTATCTATCTATCTATCTATCTATCTATCTATCTATCTATCTATCTATCTGTCTATCTATCACCCTCACTCTATCTATCTATCTATCCATCTATCTATCGCCTTCACTCTATCTATCTATCTATCTATCTATCTATCTATCTATCTATCTATCTATCTATCTATCTATCTATCTATCACCCTCTATCTATCTATCGCCCTCACTCTATCTAGCGCCCTCTATCTATCTATCGCTATCTATCTATCTATCTATCTATCGCCCTCACTCTATGTATGTATCTATCTATCGCCATCACTCTATCTATCGCCCTCACTCTATCGCCCTCACTCTATCTATCACCTTCACTCTAGCTATCACCCTCACTCTATCTATCTATCTATCTATCTATCGCCCTCACTCTATGTATCTATCTATCGATCGCCCTCACTCCATCTATCTATTGCCCTCACTCTATCTATCGCCTTCACTCTATCTATCACCCTCACTCTATCTATCTATCTATCGCCCTCACTCTATCTATCGCCTTCACTCTATCTATCACCCTCACTCTATCTATCGCCCTCACTCTATCTATCACCTTCACTCTATCTATCTATCACCCTCACTCTATCTATCTATCTATCGCCCTATCTATCTATCTATCCATCTATCTATCTATCGCCCTCCCTCACTCTATCTATCGCCCTCACTCTATCTTTTTTTTTTTTTTTTTTGCAGAGTTTTATATAGCGCGAAGTTGACCCGAACCGAATCGGGTATCAGAGCGCTTTACATAGCACCAGTTACGTTACATGAGGACACACATTCATTTTTGTTAGGCACGGGGAGATTAAGTGATTTGCCCAGAATCACAGTCTATCGCCCTCACGCTATCTATCTATCGCCCTCACTCTATCTATCTATTGCCCTCACTCTATCGATCGCCCTCACTCTATCTATCTGTCTATCTATCTATCGCCCTCACTCTATTGATCTATCTATCTATAGCCCTCCCTCTATCTATCTATCTATCTATCTATCTATCTATCTATCTATCTATCTATCTATCTATCTATCTATCTATCTATCTATATTTCTATCTATCTATCTATCCATCTATCTATCTATCGCCCTCACTCTATCTATCTATCTATCTATCTATCTATCTATCTATCTATCTATCTATCTATCTATATTTCTATCTATCTATCTATCCATCTATCTATCTATCGCCCTCACTCTATCTATCTATTGCCCTCACTCTATCGATCGCCCTCACTCTATCTATCTGTCTATCTATCTATCGCCCTCACTCTATTGATCTATCTATCTATAGCCCTCCCTCTATCTATCTATCTATATATCTATCTATCTATCTATCTATCTATCTATCTATATTTCTATCTATCTATCTATCCATCTATCTATCTATCGCCCTCACTCTATCTATCTATCTATCTATCTATCTATCTATCTATCTATCTATCTATCTATCTATCTATCTATCTATCGCCCTCACTCTATCTATCTATCGCCCTCACTCTATCTATCTATCTATATATCTATCTATCTATCTATCTATCTATCTATCTATCTATCTATCTATCTATATTTCTATCTATCTATCTATCTATATTTCTATCTATCTATCTATCCATCTATCTATCTATCGCCCTCACTCTATCTATCTATCTATCTATCTATCTATCTATCTATCTATCTATCTATCTATCTATTTATCGCCTTCACTCTATCTAGCGCCCTGTATCTATCGCTATCTATCGCTATCTATCTATCTATCTATCTATCTATCTATCTATCTATCTATCTATCTATCTATCTATCTGTCTATCTATCACCCTCACTCTATCTATCTATCTATCTATCCATCTATCTATCGCCTTCACTCTATCTATCTATCTATCTATCTATCTATCTATCTATCTATCTATCTATCTATCTATCACCCTCTATCTATCTATCGCCCTCACTCTATCTAGCGCCCTCTATCTATCTATCGCTATCTATCTATCTATCTATCTATCTATCTATCTATCTATCGCCCTCACTCTATGTATGTATCTATCTATCGCCATCACTCTATCTATCGCCCTCACTCTATCGCCCTCACTCTATCTATCACCTTCACTCTAGCTATCTATCACCCTCACTCTATCTATCTATCGCCCTCACTCTATCTATCTATCTATCTATCTATCTATCTATCTATCTATCTATCTATCTATCTATCTATCTATCTATCTATCGCCCTCACTCTATGTATCTATCTATCGATCGCCCTCACTCCATCTATCTATTGCCCTCACTCTATCTATCGCCTTCACTCTATCTATCACCCTCACTCTATCTATCTATCTATCGCCCTCACTCTATCTATCGCCTTCACTCTATCTATCACCCTCACTCTATCTATCGCCCTCACTCTATCTATCACCCTCACTCTATCTATCTATCTATCGCCCTATCTATCTATCTATCTATCCATCTATCTATCTATCGCCCTCCCTCACTCTATCTATCGCCCTCACTCTATCTTTTTTTTTTTTTTTTTTGCAGAGTTTTATATAGCGCGAAGTTGACCCGAACCGAATCGGGTATCAGAGCGCTTTACATAGCACCAGTTACCTTACATGAGGACACACATTCATTTTTGTTAGGCACGGGGAGATTAAGTGATTTGCCCAGAATCACAGTCTATCGCCCTCATGCTATCTATCGCCCTCACTCTATCTATCTATTGCCCTCACTCTATCGATCGCCCTCACTCTATCTATCTGTCTATCTATCTATCGCCCTCACTCTATTGATCTATCTATCTATAGCCCTCCCTCTATCTATCTATCACCCTCCCTCTATCTATCTATCGCCCTCACTCTATCTATCTATTGCATCACCACAGCATCACTCAGCACCACCCCAGCATCACTCTGGGGCACCAGAACATCACTATGCGCTACCATAGCATCACTGAATGCCACAGCAGCACTCGTCGCTACCACAACATCACTCCGCGCCACCACAGCATCAATCTGTGCAACCATTCAACAACAACTGGTTCAAATATGTTCTCTCAATGTTTCAAGCATAATTACAAATGTCACAAAAAGATGTTAATATTTCACTTCTGTTTTTGGATTTTCGTCACAATAAAACCCACTGAACATAATCTTCACAAAAGTTATTTACAAACGGTTAAGCTATTGCCATTATAAATTACAATAACTTTTATTTAAGTATTAATTATTAAAAAAGTTAAAAGCCATTGTTCTCCAGTATTCAATCTTTCATAGATTCACATGCATGTATCTTCCCCGTCGTCATGGTGGGAGTCTCCCGGTAAATAATAATCATAGCAGTAGAAGAAAAACTGCCTGAAACCATAGAGTAGAGAAACCAGAGGGTAACCTCTCCTCCTCATTATGTGGCCCAAACTACAGCCAATCAGCAACCAGCCCCAGCCTACACCATTCCCAGCAGAGCCACCATACCTCAGATTTCTAACCGCCTTCGTGTGAGAAGGAGTCTCCCTGAGCTCTGCTCAGTTTTTTCTCTTTCTTCACTGAACTTTTGACCTTTGTCAGCTGGATTCAGGTACTGTTTTTTCTTGTTGGAATTACTTCAGTCACGATGTCTGAAAGCTCTAAGAAGAGTCTTTTCAGAGCTTGCAGATCCTGTGGCAAGGCCAGACTTTTTTCTGAGGATCCTCACAAGGAATGCTTGTACTGCCTGTACCCCAAGCATATCCCTAAGGACTGCAAGTACTGCCAGAACTTCCCTCCCAAAACTCTGAGGGATAGGGAAGGGCGCCTCCTAATATGGCTTCAGAAAAGGAAGGTTCATGACTCCGAATCTGAAGGAGAAGCCATGGGACACTCCTCTAAGAAGTTAAGAGGGTCCTCTGAGGAAAAGGGAGATGTGAGGCAAAAAGCAGGAAAATCTAAGGAAGGTGAACCTTCTACTTCACTCCCTCCAACTCCTCTCAAGCCTTCCTCAGAAAAGAGGGCTCCGTCGTCGCTTCCGTCAACGAGATCTGTTAAAAATCCAGTCAGATCGACGACGAGATCGTCGACGACGGCGGCGAAGGCCGTTCCGTCGACGATGGCGACGACGACCGTTCCGTCGACGACCAGGACCAGTCCGTCGACGACGACGACGACGACAGTCTCGATGTCGACAGCTTCGTCGACGACGATGACAACGACGACTCCGTCGACGGTGAGTGTTAAGTCTTCGTCGACGGCGAGATCTTCGTCGACGAGCATCCCGTCGACGACCCCGTCGACGGCCCCGTCGACGGCGGATAAATCATTGAAGATGTCTTCTCCAACAAAAATAACGTCAACTTACATTTCTGTTAAAAGGATTGCTCCGTCGACGGGGGGGTTGACGAGCAGAAAAGGAGAGTTTTCAACGCCAAAGATATCACCTCTGCTACCTTCCACCATTCTAGATGGCCAGGAATCGGAGGAGGAAGGATCTTTTGGAGCGGCGTACAGTCCTTCGCAGCTCCATATTAAGCATCAGGACACTGATGAGGAAGATCAACAGGAGGACTATGCCTTCACAGACCGGCCGGTCAGGGGCCAAATGAGATATGAGTCTTTCCACCAGGCCTATCACTATGATGATGATGAGGAGGAAGTGGATACGCCTGCACGAGATGAGTCAATGTCGGTACCAATCTCTTTAATTTCCGACAATAAGGAGTATGATAGACAACTATTATCGTCGTTTTCCAGAAGATAATGCTCCGGCGGCCTCTGAGAAAAGCTCTCAACCTGTTAAAGAGGCGCCTATAACTCAACCACCTCCCCCTCCTCGGAAGGAGGTTCAAAACGTAATTACAATTCGTGATGACCTGAATGAGTCGGATCATGAGGAGGAAGAAGGAGAAATTGCTCAGGACGAGGAAGTGGGAGACGAATGGAACCAATATATTGCTCCAACGTCTCCGGCGTCACCCTTGCCTCAATCAAGTTCTCCTCCAGCGGATATAGCCAGCTTTCATGACCTGATGGAGAAAGCGGCTACAAGGTTCAAGCTTTCTATGCCAGTAAAGGAAAACGATTGCTTCCTTTATGACTTTAAGGAGTCCTCCAGGAAGTCGGTAAGAGCTATTCCTATCATTGAGCATATCTGGGAGGAAGGACTCAAATTGATGAAGAATCCAGCTTCAGTCCCAGCGTCCATACCCAGGCTGGACAAGAAGTATCGCGCTGTAGAGAAGGCTCCAGCATGCCTTATTGGACATCCTCGTCCAGACTCGGTGGTGACTCAAGCAGCCCAGAAGCGCTCCAAGAACCCGATGGCCACATGCGTGGCGCCCCCAGATAAGGAGGGCAAGAAGATGGATGGCATAGGAAAACGCTTTGCGGTGATGGCAGCGGCTTCCATCAAAGCTACCAACGCAATGGCTCTGCTGAGTCGGTTCAATAGACAGATGTGGTCGGACATCGCGCCTTTCCTGTCGCACCTTCCGGAGGACAAGAAAGAGGAGGCAACTACCATTCTTCAAGATGGAGCCAGAGCAGCGTCGGAGTCCATAGATGTGGCAATGGACATATCATCTTTAGCTTTTCGCCAAATGGCCGGGGCGATAACCCTACGGAGGCAGGGATGGCTCAAGGCTACGTCTTTTCGGCCGGAAGTCCAGTCTAAGATATTGGATATGCCATTCGATGGAGAAAGTCTCTTTGGAAAACAGATTGATGAGGCGTTGCAGGGGATAAAAGCAGATACCGACACTGCTAGATCCTTGGGATCATTGCAACAGGGCCGTTATCAGTCCTTTCGCGGTCGAGGATCCAGAGGACACTTTCAACAACAACGTTCCTCTTATCAATCTAATCGGTACCAACCATATAACCAGCAGGGCTACCGTCAGTACCCCTCCAACCAACAATATCGGTCCTCAAACACTTCCTTCCAGCAGCAGGGAAGGAGAAAGTCCGCAGCCAGAGGAAAGCAGGACTCTGGGCGCAGACAGTGATGTTCCGCAGGCGCCTCTATTGCCGCTTCAGATCAACCAGTTCCACTACCTCTCTCAGTTTCTCCCGTATTGGCAGTCCATAACATCGGACAGATGGGTATTGGACATTATTACACAGGGTCACACCCTGGAATTTTCGCAAAAACCTCCAAATCGTCCACCCCTTTGCAGAGTTCATCAACACCTAACGGCTCTCAAAGCAGAGGTCTTATCGCTCATTCTGAAAGGAGCAATAGAGGAGGTACCACCAAACCAGCGGGGAACAGGTTTTTATTCGCACTTTTTCCTTATAAGGAAAAAGCAGTCATCGAAATGGAGACAGGTGCTGGACCTCAGAGATCTGAACACATACATAAAAAAGATTTCTTTCCGTATGCTATCCTTGCAGGAAATTCTGCTACTGCTTCGCAAAGGAGACTACATGGTCTCTCTAGACCTGCTGGAAGCATACTTCCACATTCCGATTCACGAAAAGCACAAAAAAATCTTCGATTCATGGTGGAGGGGCGCCATTACCAGTTCAGAGTTTTACCTTTCGGACTGAAATCCGCCCCCAGAGTTTTCACGAAATGCATGGCCCCTATAGCTGCGCACTTAAGAAAACAAGGTCTACAGGTGTTCCCATACTTGGACGACTGGTTGATAAAAGGACCATCGTTCCAAGCAACGCGAAGATCTCTACAAATGAGCATGGATCTCTTCCAAGGTCTAGGTCTTCGGATAAACAAGGAAAAGTCATCCTTTGTCCCGACTTGCGTTCTACAGTTCTTGGGAGCAATCTTGAAAACACAAGAATTGAAAGCTTACCCTTCAGAGGAAAGGATAATGAAAATCTTAAATCTGACTGCATCCCTAGCAGCAAAAAAGTTCACTTCCATCAGGACATTCAAATCATTACTGGGAATGATGTCCTCTTGCATTCCGCTGATCCCCAACTGCCGGTTGCAAATGAGACCGTTACAGGAAGCCCTGGACAAGCAGTGGGTCCAAGCCCAGGGTTCCTTCGACGACAAGCTGGTCATAACAAATCAGATCAAGCGGGCAATGTCATGGTGGGGTATCAGGAGCAACCTAACAAAGGGCCTCACTTTCGAACCACAATCACCAAGCTACGTCATGACGTCAGACGCTTCATTGCGAGGTTGGGGGGCTCATCTGCAAGACCTAGAAATTCAGGGCCTTTGGTCTCCTCAAGAGGCGAAACGTCACATCAACCTCTTGGAATTGGAAGCAGTCTTTCTGGGCCTCCAGGCTTTCCTTCCCAGGATCCAAGGTTCAGCGGTTTTGGTGCGGACAGACAGCACAACAACAATGTTTTACCTGCGCAAACAGGGTGGAACGAGATCAAAACCCTTGTCGATTCTGGCACAAAGAATCTGGAAATGGCTATTGTGTCAGAAAATATCGCTGCAAGTAGAACATGTTCCGGGAGTGGACAACACAAAAGCGGATCGGTTAAGCAGGTCATCCGACATTTGCCACGAGTGGGAAATCAACCAGATCCAGCTGAATCGGATTTTCAAAGTGTGGGGCAAACCAGGTCTGGACCTGTTTGCGACTCAGAGCAACAAAAAATGCAGTCATTATGCCAGCAGATTCCCTCAACAAGATTCGAGGGGGAACGCTCTTCACCTCAGATGGACAGGGATGTTTGCATATGCCTTCCCTCCTTTTCCCTTAATTCCCAGACTACTAAGGAAAATGAGAGCAGAACATTGCCAGATAATACTGATAGCCCCGGCATGGCCGAGGCAGTTCTGGTATACGGAGCTTCTGCAGTTGTCGGTAGAACCGAGAATACAGCTCCCGATAACCAGAGATCTGATTTCCATGAACAGAGGCCAAGTACTTCATCCGCAACTGACCTCGCTAAGATTGTCTGCTTGGAACCTTTTGAGCACGAATTCCGGTCCCTAGATATCACCCCAGAATGTCGTGAAATACTGCAAAGTTCTGTGGCTCTGTCTACCAACAGGACATATGTAGCAAAATGGAAGCGATTCTGTAGTTGGTGCATGACTAAGGCACTGCATCCCTTAACGTCCTCGGCTGAGCAAATCCTTCCGTATTTACTACATTTAGCCAGATCAGGACTGGCTCACTCATCTATAAAAGTCCATCTAGCTGCAATTTCCAGGTATAGAAGATCACCAGGATGCCCTTCCTTGTGGTCTAATAGGCTAATCAAGGAATTCTTGAAAGGGCTGTTCAGGAAGTTTCCTCCTGTCAAGCATCCTCCACCTTCATGGCAGCTTAACACAGTATTGTCGCAGTTGATGAAAGCTCCCTTCGAACCCATACACAAATCAGAATTACAATTTTTGTCATGGAAGGTGGCTTTGCTGTTGGCGCTCACGTCTGCCAGAAGAGTGAGCGAGATACAAGCTTTTTCTATATTGGATCCCTTCATTCAATTCAAGCCGGATAAGGTGATGCTAAGAACCAACCCTAAATTTGTGCCTAAAATACCCTCTTATTTTCATCTAAATGAACCTGTCATCCTGCCGACATATTTTAAGAACCCATCCACGGCGGCTGAAAAAGCTTTGCATACTTTGGACATCGGCAGATGCCTAAAATTTTACATTGGAAAGACTAAAAGCTTTCGCAAATCAAACCAACTGTTCGTTGCTTACTCAGGGGTCAGAAAAGGGCTGGCCCTTTCACGTTCCTCCATATCCAGATGGATTGCTTCCGCTATTTGCTTCTGTCATGAGAAAGCAGGAAGACCTCTCGACAGGAAAGTCCGTGCCCATGATACACGGAAAATGGCGACGTCTTCTGCATTGCTGGCAGGAGTACCCCTTCCAGACATATGTAGAGCAGCAACCTGGTCGACTGCTCATACATTCACCAAGCATTACTGTCTGGACACGGAATGGAAAGCAGATGCAGCAGTGGGACAGGCAGTCCTGCAACATCTCTTTAAATAAGGTACATGTTTATGACTTGTATTCTGCAAATTTCTGTTTACTGTATAATATGCTTTTCTCTTTACGCAAATAATTATGATGTCAATGTTTAATTGATCATGCCTTGGTATTGTGGAAAGTTCTTTTGTAATAGAAGCAATTTAGGGCACACAACCCCGAGATAGGAAAGGGGTCTAGCCTGGAAACGCTCTAACTACAGGAACTGCTATCTAATCTGATACAAGCATGTGAATCTATGAAAGATTGAATACTGGAGAAAGAACTAGTTACTTACCTGTACACTATGGTTCTCCAGTATTATCTTTCATAGATTCACATGCGCCCGCCCGCCTCCCCGTTTCCTTTAGGTAGACCGCCTTTTATCTCTGGTTTTCCTGTATAGCTCACTCTTGGGCGGTAGGAAATCTGAGGTATGGTGGCTCTGCTGGGAATGGTGTAGGCTGGGGCTGGTTGCTGATTGGCTGTAGTTTGGGCCACATAATGAGGAGGAGAGGTTACCCTCTGGTTTCTCTACTCTATGGTTTCAGGCAGTTTTTCTTCTACTGCTATGATTATTATTTACCGGGAGACTCCCACCATGACGACGGGGAAGATACAAGCATGTGAATCTATGAAAGATAATACTGGAGAACCACAGTGTACAGGTAAGTAACTAGTTCTTTATTTGTAATATCAATACATCTAAGTCACGTAAATACAACACATATTACATTACAAATGCGATAGGTGTCACATTTGCGAAAGTTATAACTATTGGCTTTGTAAATGACAAAGCTATTAATTTTGCTATTTTCAAAAGCAACACATAAATGAAAGAAATGTCATTTACAATACCAATAGCTCAAACTTTCCTAATGCGAGACCTATTGCATTGCAAATGCTGGTTTACCACTGCTTTCGGGACCGGTGCATCACCCAGGTCGGTGGGCCACCACTCTAGGGACCAGAGTAGAGGTGCGTTTCCAAAAAGCATAATTTCAGTTTTACTAGCGTTTAGCTGAAGGAAGTTGTTCCTCATCCAATCCGAGATGGCTGTCATACCTTCAGAGTAGGTTGACTTGGTATTTGTGGAGTTTTTGTCAAATGCCATTAGGAGCTGGGTATCATCAGCATATAAAATTGGGATGAAGTCCACTTACCTGAGTAGATCTGCAAGGGGAACCAAATAAATGTTAAATAGAGTGGGGCTGAAGCAGGTTCCCTGGGGCACACATTTAGTCAGCTCTGATGTTGGAGAGCGAAAGGTGCCAAGATTGACAGTTCGGGTATGGTGGGTTAGGAAACTTGACAGTCACTGAAAGGCAAGACTATGAATTTCAACATTTCTTAATCTATTTAATAGGACTGAATGGGATATTGTGTCAAACGCTGCTGACATATCCAGCAGCACCATTATTGCCACCTATCCATTGTCCAGGGAGTGCCTTTCTCACAATCAGGACGCAGCTTACAGCACTGCTAGGCACATGATGACAACTTTGTGATGAATTGCATGCAATTAGCAGCAGGAGCAGCACATAAGCTAAGCAAGTGATGTTACCCCCTGTACAGGAGCAGTTTAACAGTAAGTGCTGCTCAAACCTTGTCACCTCCAACTTGAGAAAGCCCCAGAGGGCAATAAGAGCGCTCTCACCAAGAGTGCAGATGGCGCCTTAGAGCGCGTTGGGAGTCTCCGATCACTCTCACCTCCAGCGCGGCAGGCGTTGCTGGACCTCTCCTCCCCTCGAAGCCGGATCAGAACAGCAGGAGCGCTCTATCACTCAGCGTGTGCAAGCGAAGGATGCCAGCAGAGACTGGGCAATGTCAGAGTGTGACATTAAGTCACCTGCCGCCCATGTGCCTGTGCGAGTGGAGGATGCCGATGATACTCTACATCGCCTGAACCGGCTACCCGGTTACAGCGCATGGGTAGGTCTCCAGCGCTCGCTCGTACGAGGACAGGAAAACGATTATTGAGGTGTCTTACGCCAGGATGATGATTGAGGCAAGCGCTCTTCATGAGTCGGGTTACAATAGCCTTGGCGGGACTTCGTGCTCGCATATTGCTTTAATGGTGGGTAGGCATGCTCCACCCACAACACTTAGTGTAGATAGAAGATTGGTCCTGAAGAAATGCACTGTATCGCTTAGAACACTTCGCATGGAACATGTAGACCACTGACATGGAGTAGAAATTTACTTCCCTGGACTCTTGGGCCAATCAATCAATCAATTAAAGCATTTATATAGCGTACTACTCACCCAGAGGGTCTCAAGGCGCTAGGGGATGGGGGGTCCGCTACTGCTCGAACAGCCAGGTCTTGAGTTGCTTCCTGAAGGCAAGGTGGTCCTGGGTCAGGCAGAGGTGGGTCGGGAGGGAGTTCCAAGTCTTGGCGGCCAGGTAGGAGAAGGACCTTCCTCCTGTGGTGGCTCACAGAGAGCATCCCCTCTGTATGTTTTAAATAAGGTGGGTTACCACTCTATTAAAGTTCCCCTGTGGACTACCCAACCTTTTTTAACCCACCCACACACATCTACACACCCCCACCCCTAGGGCCCTCACACCCACGGCACCATACGACAGGAACAAAAGATCTCAGCTAAAGAGCCCCTTTTTGGGTGCCCATCGGGTATTGCACCGCCGACCCGATGAGGAGCGAGCCCATATGATGAAGCATGACACCTAGTTTGCTGGGTGTGTGAGGATTCTAGTTCCAACAAGGAGGATTCCCCTCCTGTGTGCCTTTACTCACTTTGGTTCATCTTCCTGCCCCTCTTCCCCCTCCCCCCCTTTTTCAGACTGGGGAACTGCGTACTCTCTTTTTGGTCTAACCTGCCTCTCACATGCCTTTCAACGAGCCCGCCTCCACAGCCTCAAGTACAATGAGCATGCTCCCGCTGATGCGCGCTCCCACGCAATGAATCAACAGTAGCTCTTGTCTCTGATAATCGGCCCGCCTGTTAGCCACACTGGGAACGATCAAGGAAGTTGTTCAGCCACCAATCTTCATACCTCTGCACTGCCCCAATTACAGTTTGAACACTGCTCCTCAGAAAATTCTGTCATTGGTATCAGAGAATTTTCCCAACTGCTGGTGACCAGTCTGGATGTTGAGGAGTTAAGTGATGCACTTCAATCCCATCCTTGTCAGCATTGTAGTTAAGATACTGCTTCTGTTTGATTTAATTATTTTATTAGAAGATCTTCCAAATGCCTCCTCCATCCACCAGCACTGGGTGTCAACTGACAATTAGGAAACCCAGAGTCCCAACAGACCTTCCAAGGTCTACAACCTCCCCAGTCTGCATTCCTTTTTATACTGGTACCACCCACATTACACAATGCCACACAAAGCTTTTACACAAAGAACTTCACACAAGCCCTTTGTGACTACAGACAGACTGGCAACAAGACATAGGGGCAGGAATTTCCATACACCTTTGTGGAGGGAAAACTCCCAAAAGCTACTCAGATTTCAAAGCCAGCACCAGATATAAAAATGGGACCCTCAAACCCACTCTTCAGTACACTCCTGGACCTGTGGATAATACAAAAGAAGGACTACCCAGCTGACCTGCTGCACTGGACCTGCAACCAGACCTGCCTGAGACCTCCCCTGCTGTTTTCCTTCATCCCAGGCCGAAGCAACTTCAAGGGTCACTAACTGACATGTTCTAAGCTACTGGGACACACCAAGATCAAGATGTTTCCCTGAAACTGCCCAGCTGGCCTGCTGAACTGGACCTGCAAATGGACTTGCCTGAGCCCTGCTGAAGTAAGTTGCTGATTCCCTAGATGTGCCACTCAGGTCTTGGACCCTGTAGGAAGCTTGCTCTCTATATAGTGTACTAAAAAGAAGTAAACGGTGCAGAGAGTCCAGAGAATCCCCGAATGGTACACAGAGGTAAAAGCAGATAGCTCTAATGCCCTTTTTGTGGTAGTACTGGTGAATAGTTAGGATTATCAGAGGGTAGTGCTAAGGAGTTGTTTTACTCACAGAGACAATAAATGAGACACACACTCAAGAATAAATCTGAGATCAATTTTTAAAAACAAAGTGGATTTTTCTGTATTTTTTAAGACAAAGTACACAGCTCTAAAGTAAGTGTTTTTGGAGTAACGATTTTTCAAAGTTCTGAAAATATAACACTTTTGTGTCCAATTACGCACCATAGGAAACAAAAGGGAGAAAGGCGAAAAATGCATTTAAAATCAGGCAATGCTTTCACGAAGTTTACCTTCTCGTTTTTGGTCAATGTAGGACCGGGTCCAAAGTTCCAGCAGAAGAAGATCGGGCGCGTCCTGGATCTGGCTGGAGGAGTGCTGGGGGGCTTGGAAGCTGGTACGCAAAGACAAAGGGGGCAATTGGAAAATGCACTGCACAGGTGGACTTAGAGGTATGTCCAGTGGGTCTCCTTAGAGGAAGGAGGTCGCAAGGGCCTAGGGACCCTGGGAGCAGAGCCAGGCAGTGCTGGGACTGGTGGTTCAGTTGCAAGGCGAACAGGTCAGCCGGGCATCATGCGTCTTTAGGGTCCTCACGGTCAGGAGCAGGCAACTTGGAGAGGTCATCTTAAGACAGCTGAGGCATTAGGAAGTGGGTCTCGGGTGTCTCAAGGTCCCTCGATGGGTGCTTGCTTCTGGTGCTTTGGGAGTCTGGGGTGGACTCTTCTTCTTGATTTTTACTGTTTGGAGGTCTGGTCCCGGGTATTGGTACTCAGCAGCTCTGGTAGCTCCTGGTGCCTCCAAACTTGATGGAGAGGCAGATTTGACCCTCTATAGCTGTTGTACCTCTTTTTGCTTCGGTGCTGCATCAAGGTCGTCGGGGAGCAGCAAGGTGACAAACTGGACTTCACAGGATCGGTGCCTGCTGTGTGCAGGCGAGTGATGCCTTCCCTCCTGGGAAGATTCTGTGCTATTTCTCAAAGGTTGTAGGTGCTCCGGGGTTCTTGGAGTCCCTGCAGGTCCTGGACAACACTGCAGGCAGTGATTGTTGAGTCCTTGGAGCAGCTGGCAGCGTTTGGAAACATTTTCTTCTGCAGCCGGGCTTCAGTTCTCGTACAGCGGGTGTTCTCTCTCCTGGTCTTCTTTGGTCCAATATATCTGATGTCCAAGTCTCGGGAAGCCACGTAACTACTGAATTTAGGGACATTACAAGGGGAGACAGGTAAAAACCAATGGGCTATCTATCTTTAGGGTTTCTACACCATTTAGTGACCACTTCCTGTGGAAAGAGGCACTACCCTGGCCCTGATTGAAGGATTTCCCACCATCTCAAGATGGTGGAATTTAAGTAGAGGGGTTCACCTCGCCTGCCCCGCCTTAACGGTGGTGAAGGCTGAGAGGGGGACTCTCCTCCTCATCTAACTAATTTTCCCGTCTATCCTTCTGCCAAAATTTGGGCAGGAAAGGGGGCTTGGCCTCTCCCATAATCTGGGGGTTCCTGGGTTGGATTTCAAAGGTGGCATTGCCTTTGAAGCTTCCCGCCCGGGAAATCCATCCTGTCCTGAATGAGGTGTGAAACACCCCCACAGAGAGCAGGTATTGTTTCTTGTCTCTGAGAGTGCTGGCTCATACCCAATGAGATCAGAAACATCCCTAGTAGTGGCAGGCTGGTGAATATCAGCCAGAGACCCCATCAGTGTTGGCTTAAGTTTCAGGGGACCCTCAAAAAGGGTCTCTTGTGTGAAGTTATTAATAAATCCAACACTGGCATCAGTGAGGATTTATTTAGACAAGATGTTGGGTACCAAACAACTTAGAAATCAGTCAAGTCTTCATGAAGCCAGAAAACTCGTGTTGACAAGTACCCAGCCCTTGTTCTCTTTATGGCTTCCCTGTTCACTTGCAACATCTCAAAATAGACTGGATATCTGTGAGTGCTGATGTGCCCTCAGATATGGTATAGTGTACCCTGCCTTAGGGCTAAAGACCTGCAGAAGGGCAGACTTACCTATATCCTAAACAGGGTATGTTTGTCATGGCATACAGGGCTGTGTGCCATGTTGACTCTTCAGATTTTACTGCACCAAGACACGCAGTCTGCAATGGCAGAGTGCATAGCATTGGTGAAGGTGCCCTAGAGTGGCGCTACAGTACTGCAGCCCCAGTGGACCCGCTTCAGGACTCATTTCCCGGGTGCCATGGCTACTATTTACTGGGGACTTACAGTGGTAGCTGAAGTTGTGTGAATTGAGGTACAGTGTTTTTAGAAAGAGATCTGGCACTGGAGACCTGGTTAGCAGGGACCGAGTGCACTTACAGTTCGAAATCACATCAGACATCAGGTAAAAAGTGGGGGCTGACCATGCAAAAAGAGCCACTTCCCTACTGACCCCTGCTGTGGCTTCAGTTGAATTCCTCTGGGAATAAATGGAGATGGAGAAATCCTGAAGTTTGAGGCTCTTTGCGACTGCAAATGGGACAGTTTACGCCTAAATGTTGTTGCCCATCCCAACCCTCAACGCGAACCTCTGGTGAGTTTGTTTCTTTAATCTAACGCCAGCAGCAACTGTCAACATGAGATCTGCACTTTTTTTACTTGCCTATCAACAGCCCACTGTGTCTGCCAATACAAATCTCCAGCAACTATTGCTGGTGATTCCTGCAAAATCTTTGCGCTACAGCAATAACCATCTGCGACGCCTGGTCTGCACTTTGTGCTACAGCAATGACGATCCACAATACTCTCCCTGTTCCTTGTGGCCTTCACTACTGCAATCTGAACTCTTTCAACCAGCCTTTGTGTAGGTAACTTTTTCAGTGGTTCTTACCTGGTTTCTGTATCCAGCCTGAGAGCTCCATCACGGTTTGCCTGACCTTGTGACTTTCATCTGGTCTAGCATGACCAGAAAGCCCCAAGTGGCACTTGGTGATTTTATGTGCTATCCTTACCTTAAATCTTTGAAATTGCATGTCTCTGGGTCTACTAATTGGATTTTTGTTGTTTTTGTGTCAAATCAATCTGTATTCATTGAGCCCCTGAGATCTCGCTGGTCTCATTCAAAAATCCAGGTCTTCAGTCCCTTTCTGAACTACGTGAGGAAGGGTGATGTCTGCACGTGAAGGGGTAGGTTGTTTCAGGACTTGGCAGAGAGGTAGGAGAAGGAACGACCTCCACTGTAGATTTGGCAGATGCAGTGAGTATGTGTGAGTGTGAGGGCAAGGGAGGCGGAACGGAGTTGTCTGGGGGGCTGGTGGAAATTCAGGCGGTGGTTGATGTATGCTGGTCCCTGGTAGTGGAGAGCCTTGTAGACGTCTATCTTCATCTTGAACTGGCATCTCCTCTGGAAGAGGAATAAGTGGAAGTTTCTGAGGTGGGGGTGATGTGGGTGCATTTGAGGAGACTGAAGATGAGTCAGGCTGCTGCGTTCTGTATAGTCTGGAGTCAATACAATGATGTTTCCAGCATAAAGTGCATTTATGTAGTCCAGCCAGCTGGTGATTGGGGCTTGAGTGTCGGTTTTTCTGGTGTAAACGGGAATCCATCCTAAGAATTTTGGGAGTATGCACAGTGTTTGGAACCAGGCTGAGGAGACTGCATTGTCCTGGCACTACATGGTGAGTTTGCAGTCCAGGATGATGTTGAGGTTGCGGGCGTGGTTGGCAGGTGTGTGTGTGTGTGAGTGTGAGTTCAGGGGGACCACCAAGTGTCGTCCCACAGGGAAATGTTCTTCCTGAAAATCAGAACATCCGTCTTGTCTGTGTTGAGCTTCAGGCAATTGGTCCTCATCCATTTTGCGACACTCGTCATGGAATTTTGTTCATGTTATGATTTATATTTATTATTATTATTAATATTATTAATATTGTATGTTATTGTTTTATTATTACATTTTATTTTGAATATTCTATTTTTCTAAACTGTTTTCGGAATTTTCTTGTGTTTTGTGTTTTCACTTTATTACTGTTTAGGTGCTGCATAAATATGTTATACATTGCCTCTAGGTTAAGCTTGACTGCGCTGTTGTGCCAGGCTACCAGAGGGTTAAGCACAGGTTAATTTTGTGACTTTTGTTGTTCACCCTGAAAAGGATTGTGGCTGTTGCTTGAGAAGTTTGAACAGTAATGGATACTTTCGAAAAACTAGTAAAAAAAGATCTTAAAAAAATCAATTACACAAGAAAACCTAAAAATTTAAGCAGAGCGGAATATAGTGCATTAAACTCACTTGCTAAAAATCCGAACATAATCTTCCAAAGGGCGATAAAGGAGGAGTGCTGGTTTTGATGGACACTGAATATTATGACAGAAAAGTCATGGAACATGTCTACAACACAACAACATACGGAATCCTCGATGGGGATCCAACTTCGGAAATCGCAGACAACTTGAAAAAAATATTGGATCAAGCAGAGAATTTAAAGTGGATAGAGTCAACGACCAAAAGATATCTAATGAATCCATTTCCAATGAGACCAAAAATCTATCTACTACCAAAAATACACAAGAATCTCAATGACCCTCCCTTCAGACCAATTGTGTCGGGTTGTGAATCCCTGTTTGAACATCCTGGACGTTTCATAGATGCTTATTTACAACCATTTGTCTAACGCTGGACTACTTATATTGAGGATACTACGGACTTCCTACGAAGTTTAAACTGTATTCAAGAAGATGTATCAGAAGACTGGCTCCTTTGCACCATAGACATGGTTGCATTGTATACATCCATTCCCCACGCCAGTGGGCTTGACGCCGTAGAATGGGCATTATTAAAAGAAGAGAACCTGGATACACCACCATGTTTCATCTTAGAGCTATTGGAATTCTGTTTACAGAACAGTTATTTTGTATGGAATGAGAAGTTTTTCATACAACTAAATGGAACTTCCATGGGTTTTCCCGGAGCACCTGCCTATGCGAACACGTTCATGGCGAAATTTGAGAATGATTTTATATTGCCGGACACAACTTGGAAAGAAGGTCTGGTTTTCTTTCGCAGATCCATCGATGATATCTTCCTAATTTGGAAACAATCAGAGTCTTCTCTGCTAGACAACATACGCACTCTAAACATTGTGGATCCCAGGATTCAATTTACACATAATATTGACAAAAAATCACTGCCTTTCTTAGATGTCTGTATTGAACTAGAACAGGGGAAGATTAATACCCGCATATATAAGAAACCTACAGATAAGAACAATGCTCTTCTATTTTTTTCCATCCTCCATCTCTTCTGAACAACTTACCAGTCTCTCAGTTTTTGCGAACTCGGCATATCTCATCTGATCTCAAGTCATGTGAAGAATCATTACAACAACAGAAACTAAACTACATAAATAGAGGATATCCTGAGACATTACTAGATCTTAAATTGGATAAAAGCCAAACTCACACCTAGATTAGAGCTGCTAAAAAAGTGCCTAAAAAACAAACTTCCAGAGTCGTTTTTGTATCTAATTACTCCACTGCATCCAGAGAGATCAAACAGATCATAACCAAACATTGGGACTTATTGGAAGCAGAAACTGATTTCCAAAAGCTATTCTGTGAGAAACTATTGTTTGCGTACACTAGAGCGCAGAACCTTCAAGAACTTCTTACTAAGAGAAAGCCAACAACAAAACCTGAATCTGCATCCTCTAAAATTGGAACGAACAAATGTTGGAATTATAAATATTATAACAACGCAATTCTAGGTGACATCTTGCTACATCCCTGCACTGGAACAAAAGTAAAACTACGGAGCAGCACCAGTTGTAACTCAGAACATGTAGCTTACACCATCAAATGCCCATGTGGGCTCATGTATGTGGGCAAAACAGAGAGGAAGATGAAAACCCGGCTAACAGAACATAAAAGTCGAATCTGCATGAGAAACTCAACTTCCAGCTTTGCAACTCATTGGGAGGAACAACGTCACACAATTGCACAATTAAAATTCCAGATCATTGAAGAAGTGACCAAAATCCCAGGGGCAGACAACTCTAAGAATCTCCTCCAGAGAGAAGTCTTCTGGAGTTAAAAATTACAGACAATGATGCCAACAGGTCTTAATGACAAACTGGAAATGGCATGTTTCCTTTAATCATTTGACATATAACCCATGAAGGGATCCCACTTCAGTACACCCAAAACACTACAGGACTCTCATATTCTCTTCTTAGCAGATACACACACTCTGAGATGAACATTTTACTAACTCCTAACACAGTACTTTAATGGCTTCCTTAATGTAAACACACTTTTAAAACATGTAACGATTTTCCCCTTCAACAAATGGCTGCCACTAAAAGAAGGCCACTTAAATGTATAGAGGTTAATTCTTTTTATATTTTGATGTATTGTCACATAATGTAGTCTCATCTAACAATCACGATTTCTTACAACATCTCTTATGCACATGGGATCGCGAGCACTTTTCTGGTTTCATATTATTTTATTTTATTTTATTTTGTTGTTTTATTTGCCTCAGTGAAAGGATGTGCTTCATTTGGCTAAATAACATCTGTAAGTCCCGTTGTAGAGGTTGGATTGTTAATGAATACGGGTTTGGTGCCAATAAAGTTTCAACCTCGGTATTCGTTTGTTCTCGTTGTCGGACTTGCGTGGATGACGCAACCACGTTCGGGTCATTAAGGCCAACAGTGCGTCTTGAATACAGCGCACACACGGCGAACGCCAGATCTGTCTTGGAGTGCTGAGTAACAGGTCCGGTTCATTAGGTGAGTTCTAATACATATTGTTCGCCAATTAGTCGGGTATCAATACTCTGGCTTGTACGCCATTTCATAGCTCCTTTTTATTCAATTATAGATTCGTATCTTAACGAGAACGCCCACCCGAAGGGATCCACCTTACAGCGTAGCCACGTTTCCCCGCTGTACTGCTGAATTTCGGCAGGTGAGAACAACATGCCTTTCAGAGTTCAGTAGACTTATTATATTGTAACAAAGTCTGTTACCTTTTACTAACGCGCAGAGACCCCAGAAGTGTTCGGTTGGCCATGTATTTTCGAAAGCTACTGCTGTCACATACACTGTTCCTCACGCCTGAGAGGTTAGTACACTTACTTGTTTCCTGCTATACTGAGCATTAGGCTGGTAGCATATCAGGATGGATTATTTAAAGTTTGTTTAATTTTTTAAACTCTTGGATGGGCATCCAAGTCTCATATTTTACGATGATGCTTTCGATACATAGAACCAGAATGATCCTTATCTAGTGCATCTTACAGAAAATTATCGTATAGGTACGTGAGAATTGTTGCATAGTGCTTGAGCTTGGTACTATACAACCCCCAAATAGTTCGGTTGTTCTAAACATCTTATTCTGTTGTCATTTCTTTACAATTCTGATAGACTGAGGCAGCATCTGGTTACAGAAAATCAGTAAGTGTTGTTCACTAGAGTACAGACTCACTTCATACACCTTGGTGATGGGAGCATGTTTTTCTAAGAGGCATCATGAATGTTTGTGTCTTTACTAACGTATTCGACCTACCCCCCCGCTTGCATCTCTTGAACATGTTTTCCTTTTTCCTTTTCAGAGAATACCCCTGATGAAGGGAAGAAGGTCCCGAAATGCATTGGGTTACTAAACGATTGTTTTGAAACATTTGTATACTTATAACAGATTGTTTATGTTTGTTATTAGGCAACTAATCAGATGTTATGATTAGAGAACCAGGATTAACATTGTACTTTATCCTTTTTGTGAAAACTTTTTATTAAAATTCTTGTAGACCGTATATACTATAATATTGTTAGTGCGTGTTAGAGTCTTAGTTGCCATCAGGGGATAGGCCACCATCATTTGTTGCTTGAGAAGGGCTCATATCCCCCTGAACCACCATCCCAGTTTCTCACATCCACACTTAGGGGCTGATTTCGATGTGGGGTGAAATTGCGTCAGCTCGACACCGGTTCGGTCTTGAGACCTTCCTGACCTCCTCATTAGGATGCGACTGAACACTGTTCAGTCGCATTCCTGCATTTTCCTATGGGAGCATGCAATACAGCCTTAAACTGGCTATAATATATATGCTCCCATACGGGGATGGAAGGTGCAGTTCATCCCTGCACCCTGTGGCAGGCACATCAAGATGCCTGCCACTGGGTGTAGGGAGCAACAGGGGGGTACCATGGGTGCCCCCTCGGCCCCCAATCGGAGGCAGCAAAACAAGGGTGCCCTGTTGGGACACCCAAGAACTCTTTCTGACATGGTTTCCATGTCGTACATGCCGACATGGAACCCATGCTGGAAACCTTGCTGGAAAGGCTTGCCCTGGAGATTACTGTCCGGTTTTCGACTGGCTGACGGGCGCCTGGATCCCATTGGAAGCCAGCCAGACTGACCGGCCGGTTTACTTTCTGACCACCTAGATCATAATTAGGCGGTCAGAAAGTAAACTGAGCGGCCCATTATGAAGCGACCCTGAAGTCTCCGGCTGCCGGTCGGTGCCTTTACGGGCAATATCCTAATCAGCCCCTTTGTGTAGGCTAATCCAAGGTTTTTATAAGTAGAATAATAAGATCAATTGTCAAACACCCTTAATATGCTGCAAGGCTGAAGAGTGGTATTTCCTTTTCACTGTCCTCAATATTATTAAGAATAGTCGAGTATAGCTGTCTTCAGGCTACTCATGTAGTACCCCCGTTTTTGGTTAAAACTATTGTATCCCAGCAACTTTGGTTGCACATGTACCTTAGCAGGAGGATGGCGCAGCCACTATAGGTGTTGCCTTTCTTAGAGTGCACAATAGCACACAAGTTGTTGAGTACAGCCATTCTGACTAACCCGGCCCTTCTCACTCCACGGACCGTCTGCTGTGATTCAGTTTTGTGCAAGCACACACCTCTGGATCAGCAGAGTATGGGCAGCATGGGGGTTGATTGACAGGGGTAATATTCACTCATACTTGTTGCAGGTAGGGAAAGCTTTGTAGCTATATCCTTCCTTGGTTCAAAATCAAGGCCACTATTGCCTACCTATTTGCACCTTATTTGATTCTGACTCTTCTTCTCACTTGCCTTTCTTTGGGCGCTGGCATAAAGTGGCTAGGAGATTCCTGGATCTGGTTGAGAAAGTGGATGTGTCATCAGCTAACATCATGGCTATAGAGGATTTCAGTCTCCAGCAGGTGATGTGACCAATTTGCAATGCTCTAGACTTCCAATCTAGCCGCCTTGAGAGTCATTCAAAAATCTTCATTCCCATTTACTCTGGTGGTACATAGTCTTGACCTGGTATTTTCTCCAGCCTTTGCCTTAGTGCCTGCTTCTGTCTCTCCCTGAGGTTTAGAACTCCTATGTCAATTGAACAATAAACTTGTACACCTAATAGAGTGGTATGCACCCAAGACCGCCTGTCCTTCAGTATCCTCAGATGGTAATTATTCCAATATCTGATTCACCCCTGAATTTAGAAAAATAGGCAAGGCAAACTGAAAGGAAATGGAGACTACTCAGAGAAGGTCTCTTCAGAAGCCAGCTTAAGTATTCATTACAATGCATGACTACACAAGGCTAATGATGTACTTATCTTCCACTGTCTTCACAGAATCTACTTGTAGCTCGTTGTTTTATGTCCCCTGATTTTTTTGTATCACCAGTCACTCCAACAGAGTCACTGTTTGGTTATTTGACATCCTTCATTCACAATAAGATCAGCAACATAGGGGGCACTAGAGGGCGCACGGCAAGATGGCCGCACACCGGTGAGGCTCTGCCAGACTGAGCTGAATATCCGTTATTAATCCGCACAATCCTGCTACTGTCGTTCTCTATCCCGGTAGTTTATTATGCCTGAATGCCTGCGGAGTGGATTGAACCCGGTGATCTGATGTGAATCCTATTGCAGCCCTTACTGTACCGGTGCGGTCCTGGCCGCGTGGATCGCGCACTGCCCTGCAATACTTGGGACCGCTCTGCGGCCGGTGGTCTGCCTCGCGGATCTGAGCTGCGGACCGTGGTGGTGAGGTGCGGATAGCTGTCACAGCAGGTTAAAAACAACGGAGGCTGAGCGAGGCGAGTCCTGCTTCGGAAGAGCGTTTGGCGGGCAGCGCCGGACTTGAGGATTGCCTGGGGTGTCGGCGGCCTGTGACTTGGACGGGCCCGGCGCTGCCTCGGAGGACCAGACGTGCTGGTGTGAGACGACCTGAGTGCTGCGGACACGGCGAGGAGAGTCCCCTGGTGCCAAGACGGAGCAGGTGGAAGATACCGGGATCGGGCGTCTGCCCACGCTGGTGGCGGTGAGTGGGGCTGAAGTCTGGCGGTAGCGGTTGCGGGATTCGGCCGCGTGAGCTGCGGCTGGCGGGGGTGGGCTGCTGGCCGGTACACGAGGATACAGAGTGCGGTGGGCCTGGAATCTACAGAGGGATTGTTGTCTGATAGACCGGAGATTAGGAGAGCTACCGACAGCTCATTGGAAAGCGGCGGCTGTTGGGGGGCAGCATTGTGGAGGCCAACATTATATGTGTGACATGCGCCCGGCTTGAGCCGTTTAAGGACAGCAAGCACATACTTGATGTGTGGATTCTACCCTGTTGGGGACTGCATTGGGCCACCCCTGCTGGATTAAGGTTGGGCCATTGCCTAGTTTGCAGCGCCATTTGACTGCACGAGTGTCAGTGCTCCTGCTAAGCTAGCGCCGCCATTTTGCGATACACTGCCTTTTCCTAATAGAAGCCTGTGCTTTGCTGGTAGAAGTGTTTTGTTTTCATAGGTGCTATGGGCCGGCCTGAGAGGAATCAACCTAAGCTGAACTTTGAAACGCGGAGGTCTACGGTGCCCCCGTCGCAAAGCATGCCAGACACGGAATCGACGGGAGCTGCGGGGGGTACGCCAAATCTGGAGGCCACACTAATAGCCATGCAGAAAACATTGCAATCCATAGAAGGCACTATGGAGGCGGTGAACCACAGGCTGGACCATATATCCACACAATTCGAACGGCAAAATGAGTGAATGGATGAGGTAGAGCAGACGGTGTCCGCAATGGACGACGGCCTTACCACAGTGAATAATAAAGTGTTCAGTATGGAAAGGGTGCTGGGGATCATTCAGGCTAAAAATGAGGAGTTGGAAGAGCGGTCCCGACGCAACAACAACCGCGTCACGGGGCTGCCGGAATCCACGGGCAGGATGGAAGATTTTATGGAGAGACTAATTGTGGATATATTTGGCTCTGACCAGCTCTCTAAACTGCTTATTGTCGAGAGAGCGCACCGCTCTTTGGCAAAGCGTCCGGTGCCCGGGGCGCCTCTGCGTCCCATAATTGCACGAATTTTGAATTATAGGGACAGGGATGCACTGCTACGCATGGCAAGGGAAAAAGGAACTATAGACTTTCAAGGTAGCAAGTTGGAGTTTTTCCCGGACTTTACTATGGCTGTGCAAACAGCGCGGAAGGAATTTGTGGGAGTGAAACAGATTCTTAGGGCAGAAGAAATTCCATATGCTATGTTATACCCTGCTCGACTGCGGATAGGTGCACCCTCGGACAACAAAATCTTTACCTCGCCAAAGGCAGCCATGGATTATGCGAAAAAACAGAAGAAGCGTAAGAGAGACTCAGCTAGGGCGCAGGACGGAGATGATGATCTGCTTGAAGATAACTAACTGTCCTCCTACACTTAGGGAACGCAAAGCTGCTTGTTATCGGACTATTGGTGCATTTTCAAATGGAGATGGTTCATTTTTTCTGTATTACTAACCTCTCTCCTTACAGGTGTTGCTTGGTTTCAGTATTGCTAACCTTCATGAGTTGGGAGCCCTCATGGTCTGAGACTGTTGATATTATTTTTTGGCATATATCATTGGCGGTATGGGACAGTTGTACAGCTACTGTCATCATGGGGATTGGGATCCAATTACCATAATGTCTGAGATGCTGTTCGACGGTATATGTGCTTTGCCTTATGTTCAATATGATAGAGTACTGGCTCCTATACATAGTGAAGCAACTGTGGGACCTCTGTAGTCTGAACTGTGTTACGCAATTTAAGAGGTGGAATGAAGTTTGTCAGTCACCGAGGGGTGGGGAACTGCCATTTACTGTTTTATTGATTGGCAATTTTTTGAATGTCCGGGGTAGATATTGGGCGACAGAGGTGGATTGCATATCCTGATGGCTTAGTCACCTCCTGTTTTTTCTTGAAAACAGGAGTTATGTACTTCTTTGCCCCCACTCATGGGAATACCCCACACTCTGTTTGCGGTTTGGCTGGGGGGAGGGAACTGGAGGGGGCTTGGGTTTGCTTTGGCTGGTTGGGGGGGCCGAAGTGGGTGGGGGGTGGGAAGGTTTGGACCTGGGAAGTTGGGATGGTTTTGGTTTTGCACTTTGGTCTGTCTTTACATATGAGACAGTTTTGGGCAATATGACACTAAAGGTGGGGGGTTGGCCTTGGCAAGTTGGAGAGGCTGTTGTGGGATGGGAGGTTGGACGGAGGAGCTGTGCGATCCCGTCCTGTTGGACGGTATACATTGAGGATCACAGAAAGGTCTATGTACAATATAAAGGACTACTTAACTGTTGGGGCTGGAAGACAGGTAACGAGATCACTGCTTGTTGGTTGACGGGTGAATCACTGGATGGTTGGCTGGACATGCACCTTGGCGACATCTATGGATAAGGGAGGGAAAATCACTTGGCTAACATGGAATGTGCGGGGTCTCAACAGGCCACAAAAGACCAGACAGGTGCTTGCGTATCTGGATAGGCAGTTAGTCTTCCTACAGGAGACGCATCTTAGCGGGCAGGCAGCTGATTCGGTAGCTAGCCGTTGGGCGGGAAAGAGAGTGGCAACTTCGTATTCTTCATATGCCAGGGGTGTTATGATCCTGATTAAAAAGAATGTCCCCTTTGTATGTTTACACGAGGAAGTGGATAAAGAAGGTCGCTATATTAGATTACATGGTAAACTGTGTGGTACGCTGATTACGATGGTCAATGTGTATGGGCCGAACATTGATGACGCTGATTTTTATGTTACTTTATGGAATAAGGTATACACTTTGCCCCCTTCTCCGATCGTTTGTGTGGGAGATCTGAATGGGACGTTAGATCATGGGTTGGATAAAAAGGAGGCGCGACAGGCTACAGCAAAACGAGCATGTGGGGCGGTTCAGGATGGGATGGAAATACTGGGATTAGTGGATATGTGGCGTCTTGGGCATCCGGGTGTGAGAGAAGGTACCTGTTACACGTCTGCACATGATACCTGGTCGCGATTGGATTACTGGCTGGTGACGAAAGATGTTAGCAGATGGGTGATGAAGACTGCGCATTTGCCTCGCACGTTGTCGGATCATGCGCCTGTGCTGATGGAAGTACGGATGCCATCGCATGCACATGCTCCGTTTACATGGCGGTTTCCTCCAGGAGCTTAAACTGATCAAGTGTTGCGAGAACGGCTGCGCGAGACTATAGAAGTGTTTTTTGATAAGAATGTTGGTTCGGTGTCGGATGCGTGTATTGTCTGGGAGGCTTTCAAAGTGACGGTGTGGGGTGCATGTATTGGAATGCAGGCTCGAGTGCTCAAATCGCTCAGAGACTCGATGGATGGATTGGAACGCGAACTGCTGAGTCTGGAACGACAATGCGAACAGCAGCCGGCTGATACTCTGCTGGCCGACATACGCTCGAAAGTTACTGAGTACAATGAGTTGGCGGAACAGGAAGTCAACTACTTTTCCAAGCGCACTAGAGCACGGTACTATGGTGAGGGTGGTAGGCCTGGACGTAGACTAGCGGACAGACTCAAAGATCCCTGGGCTAAACACTGTGGGGTACAAGAAATTAGGGACGGAGACAAGACTGTGGCGGATGAGGAGGGTATACTGGAATGTTTTACACAGTACCATACCACCATGTATGAATATAGGAAAACCGCTGATGAGGAAGAAATAGCGAAATACTTGGAGTATATAGCGTTGGTCTGGCTCTCGAAAGGGCAGCAAGACTTTTTAATGCACCATATTACAGAGGGAGAACTTAGGGATGCGATTGCAGCGCTGCCTAATGGTAAGGCTACTGGTACCGACGGTTTACCGTCCGAATTCTATAAAGAATATGTGGACTTGCTACTGCCGCACTTGGCAATGGTACTGGAGGAGGCTCCTGAACAGGGGCAACTACCAGTGATGATGAGAGAGGCTCTACTAGGGGTTCTGCCAAAACCAGGTAAACCACAAGATCGATGTGAGTCGTATTGTCCCCTGTCACTGATGAACACGGACGTGAAGATCCTTGCCAAGGTGTTGGCTACGTGCCTGCGATTGTTATTGCCCGATATGGTACTGCCAGATCAGTCGGGCTTTGTGCCGCTGCGCTCGACTACGCATAACTTGAGAGCATTGTTCGCGGTTCTTCACTTACTCAAGCCTGACTTAGCTGCGGTAGCGGTCCCGTTTGGACGCTGCCAAAGCGTTTGACTCTGTAGCCTGGAAATATATGATGGCGGTATTGCATCGCATGGGTGTGCCGTACTTTTTTACGTCCTTGATCACCTTACTATACACTAATCCGGTCGCACAAGTGCGGGTTAATGGTCGAGTATCTGCCCCATTTGCTATACAGAGAGGTACGAGGCAAGGTTGTCCGCTCTCACCTTTATTGTTTGCTGTTATTCTGGAACCCCTGGCTTGTATCCTGCGGCAAAGACATGCAGCCTCGGCGTTATGTTTTCATCTTCGCTCATTGGCAGTATCTATGTATGCTGATGATATGGTGCTTTATGTCCGGGAGCTAGTAAAATATCTTGAAGGGGTGATCAGAGAAAACATCAGATTTGAACGCTTATCTGGCCTGTCAATAAATTGGGAAAAATCTATCTTACTGCCTTTAACTGATATTACCATCCCATTTCCGATAGAGTTCCCTTTGGAATGGGCCTCAGAAACAGTTCGGTACCTAGGGATATGGATCCACAGGGACGCCCAAGAAATAATCTGTGCTAATTACGGAGTGGCGATTTCCAAGTTGGAAGATCAGGTTGCACGCTGGATATGGTTACCCCTGTCGTTTGCGGACCGAGTAGCCCTGATTAAAATGGTGGTGCTCCCCAAGTTTTTATATTATTTTGTAAACATTCCGCTTGCTTTGACGGCTAACTTTTTTGCAACGCTTCAATCCTTGTTAATCACATTAGCCTGGGGGGGAGAAGAAACCTCGAGTAAAGTGGGACATCCTGACAAAGCCATATGGGCAAGGTGGGTTCGCAGTGCCGGATATGAAATTGTACAATCTGTGTGCACAAGCTCACTTTGCTTCCTATTGGATTTCGGCGCCGCCGTACACACCACATGTAGCGATTGAAGCTGGGGCAGACTATCCACTGCCCTTGAAGGCAATGGTTGTGAATCCGCATTCGGTGTACGAGAAGGGAGAGGTGGACACGGTACAGTGCACAGCGAAGGCATGGAGGGACTTAGGGAAACGCGCAGACCGGTTGCCACTGTTTGCGCCGGCCATGCCTCTGCTGCATCATGCGCCCATTACAGTCTCGAGCGATGTGGGTGCTCTTCAACTGTTGCAGGGTCCTTGGCCAGCCAGGAACATAGATGTGTTCCTGGCTGGCCAATTCATTGGCTTACAGACATTATTGGACCAAACGACTAATGGAACTATGGCTACTTTCATCTACGTTAGGCTGCGAGCTGCGGTGCGCGACCACTACCCATCCTTTCCGATGGAGCCACCTACACTGAACGCCTTGCATTTGATGTATACGGCGACTTCCCGAACGAAGATGATTTCGTGATTGTAGAAGGTGTCGCAGGACGATGATAGAGATGTAAATGTGGTTGCAAGGTCTAGATGGGACGCTTGTTTGCTGGAGCCGCTGTCGGATGATGACTGGGCTGAATATTGTGCTATGACAGGCAGATTTGCTGCGAACGGGAATTTTAGGCTCATACACTATAAATTCTTACAACAATGGTACTACATTCCGGAGCAACTTTTTAAATATGGGCTTCGTGACACACATGTGTGCGTTATGGGATCGATGTTGCCAATTTCCTACACTTGGCTTGGGTGTGTCCCCGTGTGTTTGCGTTTTGGACAGATGTGACGGTGGCTCTGACTGACATGACGTCAGTAGCGGTTGATATGGACCCGCGCATATGTCTGCTGGGCATGGTGTCTGGTATACCGTTGAGTGTGAGGCGCTTGGTTGCATTAGCACTACAATTAGCCAAGCGTAGAGTGGCGGCCTGCTGGGGAGGGAGAAGGGCCCCTGATGTAAAAACTTGGTTACAAGAAATGGCGTATTGTCGTGATCAGCTGACGTGTTATTATGAGGAGCTGCCATCGGGCTCACGCCCAAGAGATATTTGGGGACCTTACACCACTTACATGCTGGCAAAGCTCTCTGATGATGACTGAGCTTGATCCGTGCTTTTAGCATGACAAGCTGCCCTATTCAAGGAGGCACTGATATGTTTGTTGCAGTCAGCCTGGCAGTTAGTGCTCCTCTGGTCCAATCCCTCTGATGCTAATTAAGGTGTAACCTGTTGTTTCTCCAGATGCACAACACTCCCTTTGCTGGTCTTGCTTATTGATGTTCTCCTGCATTGGTGCAGGTATTGATTGATCTTACTTAATGTCACAGGTGTATGCATACTGTGTGTATCTCCATGATGCTGTGATTACCGCTCGTCTCACTTCCTCTGTCTTTCATCACTCGAGTAGCGGACCAACTAGGATCCGGAAAGATTAGTGGGGGGGGGGGTTTGTTTAGTTAATAAGTTTGACTATGATTTATGGAAAATTTAAGGCTACAAGGAGATCTAGCATTGAGACTGCAAGTTTGATTATGTTCATTTTAACGTTTGTTTCGCCGCCGGGCCTTTGGCTATCGGCAACACGGCTGTGTTCTGATAACTGAATGAACGTCTATTTGAAATCTTTGCGGCCGGCCCACTGGGTTGTAGGCCAGAAGCTGTGTCCTTGCAGAATGGTGAAATAAAGGTCTTATAATAAAAAAAAAAGATCAGCAACATATATAGAGACATTAGATCCAAATGCACACTTTTCGTACTCCAATCACACTGTTGGTAAATGTACTGTGTTTCCCATATCTCAAATGCTGAAGCCAGTTGTGCACTTGTTAGCCTAGCCTAATCATCACTGCCTATTGCCACACTGAAATCCTTGACTCAGCCTTGCTACATCACTAAGTGATTTCATCAATGCTTCTTTTAAGTCAGACAGTGTCAAATTTCAGCGAGAAAGGTGTTAATACTCACCTTCCGAATAAAGCGGACCTCAATCCAGGATACCTGTAAAACTATAGGCTAATCCCTGTGCTGCCGGCATCTACCACAATTATGGAGCAGGAGTTGCCTAATGGCTTTCCTGCACCCTCAAGACCTGTGGGGTGCTGCACTGGCCACTGGCGTGCTTCTGTTCTGGATGCAGCACATTGCCATCCCTAATGACCTTTGTAACACCCAAAATTACAAGGGCTTGCCCACGTTTTATACCAGCTTGTAGAAGTTGAGTCAATGACCTTGACCGGTTTAGATCCTTTTCTCAGTAGCTGTGTCCAGGTAGTGGCCTATCTTCTTTTTTTTATTCCATGGAGCAATCTCAGTGCTGTGAGTTTAAAACTCTTTGCTCAGCCTCTTTGGGTACCAATCAAGAGATATGGCTTCCATGTTTTATGTTATGTGGATGACACACAACCCCTAATGAGGTTTGTCAATATGTTCTCAGATAATCTATCATGTCAGAGGGACCTTCTGAGGCTGTCCAGGACTGGGTGTCCTCCAATTTCATTAAACTTGATGGCAATAGGAGATCCTGATAATGAATGGGAATGGTCTGGTCAGGCAGGTCGCAGAATCTTCTGTCTCCTAAAGTTAAAACGCCTTGTGTGTAGTTTGTTCAAGAGTTGCCCTTTGAATATTAAATTCCGAAAGTTTAGTCCACCTGATTTTGGTTTTGTCACATTGATGAAGATACTGCCTTTTCTTCCCACGGGGAAGCAAGCAACAGTTGTTGGCTGAGTAACACCTGCAATTATAGAGATCCCGGACATTGCAGTGTGGCTGAAACTTGGGCTTTGTAAGTTTAACCATGTATCAGCAGCACAATGCTTGCTTCACTGGCTCCCCACTAAACAGCACATTTAGTTCACAGTTCTGTGCCTGGTGCAGCCAGTCTATTATCATGCTGGCCGAAAGTGACTGTCTCATTCACTTTTGCATCACCCGCTAGATCTTAGTTCAAAATCTCCTTTTCTTGAAGTCCATACATTATAATAATGAAAGCTGTGGTGACAGATCCTTTAGGATCATGGTTCGTAAGCTTTGAAATGCCTTTTCTATTGATCTTGGGCAGACTTCTCACTATCAAGTTTTCGGATGATCTCCTAATCGGATTCTTCACAGTAGTTGCTTCATATGATATTGTATTGTACTGTATTATATTACAGGATTTATATAGCGTGTACTACCCATATCTGGGGGTACTAAAGTGCTAGTCTACATGGGTAGCATGCTACACCGTGTGGAATGTGTGGTTGAAAGAATGTTGTCTTTAATTTGATCATATTTGGTAAGTATTTCCATGTCGTGCATGATGACTACAGAGGTGCAGTTATCATATTATGGGATACAGTGTATAGCAGTGTGGTGGATGATAAAGTGTGAGAGGCAGACACAGTTTTAAGGTTTTCAGTTTACTTGTAGCTTTGAACATCTCTATAGGTACTTTTGTGGTCTTTCTTATGATATATTGTCTGCTAAACTGGTTATTACACTGAGTCATCCAATTTGATATTCTGTGTGGTCCTGAGCTGGCATGTTTTGAGGGAGAGCGATGCGGAGAGATCTGTTTGGATGGGCATTTTTATTATCATCCCATATCTCAGTGTCTTTGTGAGATGTAACGAAGTGGCCAGATTGTATAGATATTTGGGACCTGCAGTGGTAGACTTTATTAAAATCTTCCAAATTGTCCAGCAATGTGTGACAACTCTCTTCAGTTACTCCATGCCTGTTTATTTGGAGATGTCTGTTTTTTGGCTTAAACTGCTGGGCATTGGCAACCCTCTTAGCAGATCTCTCTTATGTGAATTTCAGAGGTATAATTTGCTACTGTTGGATTTGGCCCTTTTTGCACGGTCATCCGTGAACTTTTTGCCTTCCTCCTAGCCTTTTTTTTGCATGGTGTTGGCCTTTCTAGGACTCTGGGCACTTTAGCATTGCTGTCCAGTGTAAAGTGCTTGTGCTCTTTGTGGTAAACATGGTAGGATTGGTCTACACCTGTTTGGCATATTTAATTTACCTCTATTGATCAAATGAGGGAGGAGGAAATTCTGATCCCTTCAGTTTCCTTATCTTGAACTCAACTAATCATGAGGGAAGGGATCACTTGTCCTGCATAACCAGGGTATGCAGAGATGATTCGGAGTGTCTCCGGTAAAAAACCCTCATGCACGTGTTTACAAAGTCGTAGTAGCGGTATATGTTGGTTCTCCGCTCTTCATACACGTGTGTGCATAATCATAGGGTTAGTTCGGTTATGCAACCTCCACCAGGAGGTTCTTACCCATGGTTAAAAACAGTAGTGATCTAGTGATGTGGGTGGTGCTCAATTAAAATACCCGGACAGCCAGAGTATTTACTTTATTGGGTCTGGATTTGGGTAGCCCTTGAGGGAATATTGGTAAACGTGCGTTCTGTGAATATATTAGGAATTCTAACGCACTAATAGTCAGAAACCTATAGACTAATAATTGTTGTAACCCCCCCCTTTTTCACTAATCACAGTTGGTCCTGAAGAAAGCCTGTAAGTCCAATAACTGGCAGATTGGGCCAATTGATCCCTTCCCTCATGATTAGTTGTATTTAATTTACCTGTCAGTCCCTTGTGAAATGGTATCTAAGATACCCAGGGCCAATAAATTTTAAATGCTACTGGTGGGCTTGCTGCGCTGATTGCGCCACCCACCAAAGTAGCCTTTCAAACCTGTCTCAGGCCTCTGCCACTGCAGGGCCTGTGCGCGCAGTGTTACTGCCTCTGTGACGTCACATCTAAAGTGTGTGCCACGTCTGTGATCCCCCTTTGTACCGCATGTCAGTCACCTCCAAGGTGGGCCTTACTAGCTAGCCCTATGGACAGAGTGCACAATAGGTAAAAGGTAGGACATGTACCTTAAGTGTGTGACATGTCCTGGTAGTGGCAAACAGCCATTTTTGTTTCTCACTGCTTTGAGGCTGCCCTCTCATAGGAATGCATTGGGGATTCCCTTATAAGTGTTTCAGTGGTAATTCCTGATTTGAAAGGAGCAGCGTGGTCAAGTTTGGTATGTTTGGAATAGTAAAAATAGATGCTGCACAATGGTGTGCGCAGATTTATTATCACTATTTTAGAAATGCCACTTTTAGAAGTTGGCATTTCTGTGGCTATGTGTCTGCCTACCTGATGTGTATTGCATGTCTGGCTTTGGAGTGACAGGGGTTGGGGAGGTGTGTGTGGCTCCAGGGAGGGCAGGGTGAGTCTGTGCTAGGCTGAATGGAAGATCTGCATTTGGAGTAGTGGTAGGAGTAGTCCCCTGACCCTGAATAGGACTGTGCCTGCCTGGGTGAGTGCTGGCTTCGCCCCCCTGTGGTGGTCTGATGACCGAGCCCCCACCTGACAAAGGGGAAGAGGGGCCTGTAAACAAAGTGCTCCAATACCCCCCAGAACCAGTTGAGGCTGGTTCCCCCAAGCCCTGTGCCATGGCAGACAAACAGAAATGTGGTATAAATATTGGGGCGAGACCCCATGTAAGTGTGCTTCCTTGTGACTTGTGACTTGCTGCTGTTGGGCCCCAGAAGGAACCGCCACAAGGGACTGCCTCCCTGCTGGAGGGCCCTGTGAGCTGTCCTGAAACTGTTGGGGGATTAGCACCTCATGGGCGTTATATCTATTTTCCAAGAGGAGCATGAGTGCTCCACATGGTTCAGAGGGAACCCCGGTGTGGGGATTCCCCCTTGCTTCAAGGGGAAGCGGGAGCCCACCCCGCACTGCTGATCCGAAGCTGAAGCCAACCCCGCTTTGGGGTGGTCCCCGCGTTGTGCCATCAAGAGAAGTTTCCACCGCACCTGTGAGGCCTGACCACAAGAAAGAAGGTGCTCTGCGCAGCAGTGCAGCCGGGCCGCTGCTATGTGGCCCCGGGCTGCTCAACGGCATGAGAAGGATAAGGAAGCCCGGTCCGGGAAATCCTCTGCAGCATCGAGGGAGCCCCCTCGTCATTTCGGGCGGGTGGCCGGAAGTCAGGCAGAATCCCTGACTGGTTGTGGGCGGGGCCCACTGCCGCAAGAGACGTACGGCCAGAGGAGACTCGCTCCGGAGAGACCCGCCTGCCAGTTCTTACCGTGAGTGAAGTTGGAGATTCGCCAAAGGACTGGAGAGCGCTGGCTCCTGTCTGCTAGCCTCCGGCTGCTCCCCATTTCCCCCGCAACAAAGAGCTTGATGAGTGGGGCTGAATGCAATCCTTTATCTCTGGTGCCTGGCCGTGGCACCAGACGAGTCCTGGTGAAGGGGGGGCTCACAAAGCGGTATTGGTGCTCCAATTGGGGAATGTTGGTGACCAGGCTGTCCTCCCAGCCGCACGGCGGATTACGGGCGGCTGCTACGGGAGCGCCTGCCATGGTGGAGCCCCAGTGAGAGGGGCTTGAGTTGCCCTGCGTGGCCAGTACCCCCTATCTATAGCTGTATTGGCCTTGACTACGGGCAGCTGCAAGGAAGGGGCATTGTTGAAGGAATCCCAGAGTTGGGCTCCATAGGCACTGCAATGCCAAGGCTATTTCCTACAGCTACCCTGACGGATAGAAGGCAGCTGCAATGATGGGGGCATATTTGGTGTAAGAGCAAAGGAAGGAGTGAGATACACTCCCGGCCCCGTGCATTTTTGCCAGTAGAAGGCCCCAGTTATGCCCTGACATTTTGGACAGAGGGTATTGGAGCCCCAGAGGAAGGCCCGTCGGCCTGGGGTCCGTTTGGGTACCTGTGTGTACCAAGAGGGCGAAAGGCCCTAAGGGAAGGCATAATGAAGTTATGCCAAAGGTAATGTATGCACCTGAGGAGTGTTAGTGCGGTGCACTTCAGTGATGTAAAGATGTGTCCATACTGTGTTTATGCCTACTGTGATGCAGACATAATGCATTTATGTTGCTAGATATAATACTGAGTTCATTCTTGTACCAGTAGTTACTGGTTATTTTATTTTTACTACTTGTGCTTGTGATGGTTCTGACAGTGGCCCGATTGGCCCTGTCATGTATATAATCCCCTGTAAATGATTACCTGGTGCCAGTTGCCAAAGTGTATATGTGTGATTATGAGCCTAATGTGTTTTGGATAATACAAAGGCTTTTTTTATGTAACCTTGTGTGGAGTTTCTTTTGTGGTGTGCCTAGTGTGTCTCTGCTGTGTGTGTGTTGAGCAAACGCTTTACAAATTGCCTCTGGGATAAGACTAACTTCTCGTGCCAACCTACCCAGAGGGTGAGCAGGGGTTATCTTCAGCGTGTAACTCCCTTGCCCTGACTAGAGTGGTGGTTTCTGCCTGGCTTAGGCCAAGCCCTAGCCAACCAGAAATCCCATTTCTAACACCAACTGTCTTCTGCAGATGATGGTCTTAGTATTCCTGTAGGCCATACCTGTTATATATGCATGTACATAAATATATAATGACACAGTAAACCATAGGTCAGCCCATCCTAACTTACCTGCATATTGAAAGGAGGTTGCTGGTTGAGTTGTTTTCGTGGTTTGTACGCTGAGGAGTGCATTTTAGGTTGTCAGTGCTATGATTCTTTTCCCCAGTGATGTGGTCAGAGTGATTAAGGACAAACATTAGTCAGTGACAAGTTTTGTGCCTACTGCAGGTTGTGCAGGTTAAGTACTGATTTACAAAAGGTGGGTCTTAGTCCAGTGTGGTACAGTCGGCGAAAAATAATGGTTGGAATGCTACCGAAGCAATTAACCGTTTTTAAAATATTAGCAAGCATTCCTGCCATCACCTTTTGTGTGTTTCATGCTGGAGGGAGACCCATATACACACAGTTTTCATGGGTGAACAAAGGATAATAAATGCTTGTTGTTGTAGGAGTAGATTAAGAAATCTACCAAATCTTAAGTAACTCAAAGATTAATTTTGTAAATGTTGAAGATGAATGCTAGAATTCTGATTGTGATAAGAGATGTCCTAGAAGGGGTGAGAAAGGATTAACAGGGCCTATGAGTAGAATCTCAATCTCCCATTGGATGACTTTGGATAGGAAGTCTCCAAAGCCTCTGGCTGCCTTCCAGGTCTTGGTGTTCACTCCAAGTCATAGATTTGTGCAGCAAATTGACTCACTCCGGGGTACCCAAGGGGACCAGGAACATAATGCCATAATGCCTGCTGGTGCAGGACCTTTCCTGAGCACAGTTGTCTTTCTCATCTTCCACTGGTGTGGGAGCACTTTCTTGACAATGAGAAGGTCTGACACACTTAGTGGTGGTTTGTGCCATTTTCGACTTGCAAAATGGAATGTACAACACTGTCTGAAACACTGTTTGCGATTCTCAAATGGGTCACAAGGTACCTGGCTCATTAATATTGATGAGGCAGGTTGCAATTTGCCACCCATTGGGAATAGCCTGCAAACATAGGGATAGTGGCCTGCTAGAGACATCAGACCGCTATGTCTTGGTTTGATTTTTCAATAAAGCAACTTTTTTTCTTCAAATGCAGCTTGTTTTCCTTAAATAAAAACGAGATGCATAAAAAAATAAAATCTTTTAATTTTTTACGGGCAGGCAGTGGTACCTGGGACCACTTCCTGCTCTTAAAAAATATTTTTGCACCCATTCACAAAGGATAAAAGGTCCCCTTGAGACCCCTTCCCGTTCGTGAGAGGCTTACCACCTATTTAAAGTAGGCAGTAAACTACGAGTGTTTTGCAACCTTAAAGGCATCACAAAACAATGGTACATACCATTCTGATTCTATTAGGAAGGGACGCCCTTGGCACACCCCTTCCTAATAGTGACTCGTAAACACTATTTAGCGAGTCGCCGACTCCCAAAATACAGTTTGTACATACCACCATCTTTTTTGCTGTCGGAAATGGGGCAATTTCCAGTTTGCGACCGCAAAAAACAGTCGTACATCTGGCCCTAGGCCACATTCTGAATTGCATCCGCATTCTCAAAGCAGTTGGTGTGCAAATCTCACATCCTTGTTTTCTGAATGGCCCATCAAGCCCAAAATCTTATTGTTCTATCAGGAAAGCTGTTTGGCAACTGTAAATTAGAAGTTCAGATTTGCATGCCCACCTACAAAAACAGGTTTGCCATGGGTGTTCATTTGGAAATAGGGCTCATTAGAAATGAGGGTTTGCATGCATGAGTGCCGAAAATAGGTTTAGCACAGGAATCATCTATCATCTGAGCATCTAACTTACTACGTGACCATGCAAATAATAGAAATGCAGTGTATAAATGCTCCGAACAGACCATACCTTAAAGGGTCAATCTGGAACCTCCTGCATGTACTCTATCTATTGCAGCACCTTTTACTGTACTTGAAAGCTTTGATAAATACACTTTTTGAAGAAGTCTCTTTATTTTGAGTCTTACAGACGAAATCTTGCAGTGCAGCTTTGCTTTCTAATTTATTGACCTAATGATTAAAAACCCGTTCCCGTAATAGTTTCTGAAGCTGCTTAGCTCAGCAGTGATGTCAGTCCTTACAAGCCTGCTGACACGTGCAAAGATCACATTAGAGGGAAGTCACTTAGCACAATTGTGTTATCTGCTATTTTTGACTGAATGAGAAATGTCCAACCATGTTTCACGTATTAGGTTTTTTAATGGCTTGCTGCTGACTGCACTAGTTGTCTGTGAGACCTCATGTTGCCAGTACTTAAAAACAAACATTAAAAATACAATAGGTCTTGCCTTTCATTAAGTTAAAGTCATTTGCTTTGCTATACAATACCATTAGCAAAGTGAATGGCTTTGACTTAACCAAAGCCGAGACCTGTTGCATTTTCAATGCTTGTTTATCTCCTCCTTTTATCTTAAATGCCGTCTTTTCTCTCTCTCTTTGTTGCACCCTCTCCCCTTTCCTTCTGTTATAACGTTTCCTTGTCTCATTTCTTCATTTCCTCACTCTCCCTCTGCCTCTTTTCCCTTCCATCCCTTTCTTTTTCTCTTGCTCTTTCACACGCATACACATACAGGTTGATATGTACGATGTCGGGACACGCATGCACTTGCCCAGGCACACTATGCTCTGTATTTCTGCCCAATTACTGACACGTAGTGCAGAAGTGTTGGACGCTTTGTTTTGTCGTATTCCAAACCCATGGGAACCTAGCCCATTTCAAAGCTCTGACAGTGTTTTACTCGAGAACAGTAATGTAACTGAACCACGGGGCATGGCTATAACTCACTGTTTACGTCCTGTGTAAAGATGTCAGTATAGTTTCTACATGCCTAGGAGCACATTCTCAGAAAAAGAAAGGACATATAGAGCGGGCGAGTTGTTCAATCCATTGCGCGTCCCCACAGACACTTGTGGGAGTGCTGCCTGCCTGTTTTGAAATACAAACAGGTGATGTGCTGAATTCCATGATTGAAACCAAATAAGGACCCCCAATTGCCTTCGTCCCCTACAATACCCCACATCATTTTCTGTGGTGGTGGGGGAGGGGGAGGTATGCATTCATGCACCTGGAATGCAAGCAAAATGCAGCCCCCTCGCATGTGCCTGGAGTCTGGTCCCACCTAATGAGAGAGGCCTAGGGTTGAATGGGCTCACAGGCCGACCCTATCCTTCCAGGGTCTGAATACAAATATCAACACGTGCCCCAAATATTCAGAAGCAGATATGGTGGACAACAAATGGTGCTAGGGCTACACTGCACTCAACATTCACCTTTCAAGAGAAACGTCATATATTCTGACCAACATGGCAATGTGGCTGATTGTTTTAGGTGACTGAATGTATTAAGTGCAATGTAGTCACCCATAATCAAAGTACAGCTCTAGTTACAATATATAGAAGCGCCTATCAATTAACATCGCATGCCAGGGGTGGAACTGGGCAGCGTGCCTCCTAAGTAAAATGCTGGCCACCTGCACTTGTCTTTTTTGTTAATACAAATTAAACTCTGCTCCTGTGCAGCACTACATTACCTTGTAGCTAAATTTGCACTGTAGAAAAGTAGCCAATGTAGGTACATGTTAGTGGGATGTGTGTTGAGGCTTCCTGCATAGGTGCCCTAAGCAATACTTACTCACGGCGCCTGGTCCCTCCATTGTGTGACCAGAGGCGGCTGGTCAACAGGAAAGACTGGATGCTTCCTGGGAAACTACGTATCTAAAGGTCCTGTAGACTTGAGGCCGAGTCAGTGATATGTGAGTCACCCTGGAAAAGTTGGATTACAGTGTTGCTTATGTATCTTATGCAACTAACAACCATTGACACATCCAATAGTCCTAGCTTCTTGTAGGTGTAATGTTAGTCGTCGTATCACTGAATGCAATGACAGAAGCAGCAAAATAGCAGTCTACGGCACTCTGCTAATCAAAGAGTTTAGTGTAACTCTTTTTAAGCCACGCCCTTAATCATGTTCCTGGGGCTTCAAGTACGCCGTGTCGTGCCTGTCCTCAGCTCCAGCAGTTCTAAAAAGCAGGTGCTGAGACGGGTCCCTATCGGGCTCTCCATTTTTGTCCTCACCATCAGTGTGAAAGAAAATCCTAACTCTGCAGCAGTACCACTGTTCACTGCGTTTGAGGTAACTTCAAAGAGACTTGTTATAGTGCTTTGAGTCTCATCATCATTTCAAAACGTAAGCATTTCAATGTTCTATACAACAAAGCCATTGTTGTTGCATATCTATCATAGACAACGAACAACCATTGATAAAGCTGTTGTGGCTTGTTGTAGGTGTATTGTTATTCGTTGTACTGTATATCTGACAGAGGCAGCAAATTACCAGGTGTGTGGGACATTATGCTAAGCACAGATGTCCCTTTGTATTCCCAGCCTTCTATCTGTTTGGGACTGGAGATGTGACACTGTACAGTGACTGGTGCAGATATGACCGCTGAGTACTGTCAGGAGCCACGGACAGCCCCAAGGCTTCCAAAGCGAGCACAAAATGAATAATGAAGTGGTGAGGCCATGTGAGCGAAATCCATTTTGTCAGGGAAAATGAACTGAGAAAGCAGTGTGTGTGCTTACACTCTTGTGTGCTGGAACATATACATCCATAGTACCGCGCGCACAACGTCCATGCACTGTCTCACTTACCAGTGTGCGTGCACCCACAGGCACACTTCACTTTTCTCATATCTAAGCTTGGGCTTGGAAACACCCCCATTTATATATAAACAGCAGCTCGCGTGCAACCAGCATGCAGAGTGGCATAGACAGAAAACTGTCCTCTCCAGCGAACACACTCCCTGGTGTGGAAGTAAGAAAACAGCCGCTAATTTAGGTACGTGGTCCCCTCTTACCCTGGAACCCGGTGCCACGGCACTTATTGCACTACTGATGGCTACTCTTTTGTGCACGCACAGTACATGTACAGACATAATCCCAACACAGACACGCAAAAACCTCGAACATACCTAGCACTACTTCTGGCGAACGCGTCTTGAGAACACACACGTGACATGCCTATCTTCAGTGACATCGAGGAGCGCTAAAGGGCTATGTGGGCATTACGACCCCAATAGCGCCTGAAGTGGGGGTTATAGGTCGCTGCTGTGCCCCATAAATCATTGATGGAGTTCAGATGGAGAAGTGACAATGAAGAGGTGTACCTTCAGTACAGACTGTCGGCAACTTCATCTGATTAGGTGCTGCTGCCCATGGTAATAGGAGAGCCGTGTTTACTATTCATTTCTAGCTGCACGCTTGTGGTGTGGCGCAGCGAACAGGGCAGCTGACTTCGGAGCACAGGATTCACAGTTCGATCCCCGGCTCCGGCAGCAGCTCAGCTCAGCATGACTCTGGGCAATAGCTCACTTAATTTTCATGATGGCCCTCAGCGCCTTGAGACCTGTAAGGGTGAGTAGTTCGCACTGTACAACTATGGATTTATTTATTTAGGGTATTTTGTACTTTTAACTAGTGCCACGCTTCTGGGGTACATGTGAAAGGAGAATGCCACAGCTTTCCACAAGTTGTCTAAAACACAGGCAAATAAAGAGGCGTTGTTTAGGAAGTGCACATATTTGATCTGTATATATCATCTGCGCAGGAAGAGCAATCAAGGCACTTAGGTCAAGTGACGTCGAAGGCCAGCACTCCATCTCTGAAAATTGTATCAGCACCACTGGTAGCCTTCCCCAAGCTATTCCAAGATGTTCTACTGTGACTCGCTGTAATAACCCTCGGCCCTGACCCCACCCACCCACACACAATAAATGTACCAGTCAGCCTCGCTTGGATAATAACTGACACGTGGGTCTATAAAAGTTCTGCCTTGCAGCGTGCTGTGCTGCTGGGGAGTTTTGGTTTTTAGAGAGGAGCTCATCGTTTCCAAGTTCTCCTCGGCATGTTTCCGCTTTCCAGAGACGCACCAATAAAAAGTGCAGCTGGTGCAGCAACACCCGGGCCCAAGGGTTCAGCTACACATCAATTATAGCTGCACTTAATACCAAACCAGGGGATAGGAGGGTGTTTGTTGCTTGCGTATACGCAGCTTGTCTCTTTGTTAGTTACTGGCGCTTTCCTTGTGCCTGTAGGCAGCAGGAGGTGGGGTTTGTGGTTGGGGACCGGATGAACTCACTGTGGTAAGGTTGCACCCGTGCATCAGCTGCTACCTGACCAGGCTGCTTGCTTATTCTGTGCCTGCAGGCAACGCAGGCTACAGTGAGAGTGGTGCTTTCTCCAGGACGCCGCCTGTAACCGGGATTCTTCTTTATGATTGCCGCAGTTGCCCACCTTGCTTGCGTATTTGCATTGGGCTTACTTTTTGGGTTAAATGCACGCTTTGTCCCTAAATGAGCTGATCATCGCCAAAGCTGATGCTGGGGTGTATAAACATCCTCCCCTCTACAGTCCAGTCCCGGCAGCCTCCCTACACCTACAGCTATCTAGTTACAATCCGATGAGTCGCCTGTGCCAATCTCAGCATCAGCACGAGTCCTTTCGGCGCAGCGCAGCCCCCGGCACTTCCAGCTACGTACGGGGATCCTCTCAGAGAGACGCAAATAAAATAATAGCTCACCATGATGCCTAACGCCATGATGTAGCCCTTTCTTTTTCTGCCGTCCTACTTGGATGGCCTCAGCCTGCTTTCCTTTGGTTTTTTATCTTTATGGTGCCATCTGTTTGGCCCCCATAAAGATAAAAAAGCTTTTATGCCAGAAGGAAGTCAGGGCAGTCCATCCAAGTGGGATGGACAAAAAAGAGAAAAGTGTACGTCATGAGCACCTCTTTCCCAATGGCTGGTCACCGTTTAGCACAAACGGTGATGCCGGCCAATGGTAAAGAGGGGCGGGGCTTAAAGCCAACTGGTGAATCTCCCTCTAAATCACTAAATCTCGCCAGCGAGACTGCGCATGTGCGCAGCTCTAGGCTTCGACCTAAAAAAATACATGTAAGTATTATAGAAAGAGAGAGCTTTTGGTTAGCCAATTTCATCCTTTGACTTTTATGGGGTTTTCAGGTTTTGCCACTGTTTGGATGCTCTTATCCATACAGGCCATGACAGGACGTTACATTGTACAATTTGGTTCTGGTGAAGGTGATCAAATAGATCTTTTGATACATTGTAAAACCAACAAGATGTGCCATTATTAATTCAGTGTGTCTTCTTTGATGTATTTATTTTACTGATGTTATGACATGTAATTGTATAATGCTTCTGATATGTTGAATGAATCTTCTATACCATGGCCTGGGTATAGGCTTTCTTATAGAGAATTCTAACTGCAGTTTCCTCTTCTTAGAATATTCCGCAGGCATCAGTCTGAATCTGGATCTTCTTAAGCAGTACCTCTGCATGCCGGTAGGAGATGTAATTCAGCGTGGCATCGTCTGAATTGGAAGTGGTGTTTCAGTTGCTATATAGGTGCCACTCTGGTGCGGTGACATGTTTCTTTTGTTTCCCGTCGAAATCACATCTCTAGAGAGCTACTACAATAATTTTTTGACTGACATTTTTTGACTTTGTGTCGACTTTTTTGAGCTTGCTCTTGGTGTGTTGTGACATCAAGTCCCCTGCAAAACCCTCTGGGTTCAAGCCTTGCGGGGACTGCCACAGGCAGATGTCTATGTCTGATCCCCATTCGGTTTTTCTCTTGGGTCGGGACACAACCTTCAATCCTGCATTGAGTACAAGTCCATCCGAAGGCTATTCGAGAGCGATGAAGCTCATGGCAGGGCGCTGCTCCCGGTCCCATTCTTATTTCCGCTGTAGATCTTGGTGTCGTTCCTGGAGCAGATTGCGCAGTCTATTGTCTTCCCGCTCTAAGACCTCCTGGTCGAAGTTGGGTAGGTCCAACATCGCAAGAATAAGAAGTCAAAGCATTCTTTGCCGCCTTCTTCTTGACATCGTGCTTCCTGGAGCGGCTTCCGCACTCTTCTTGCATAGCCATCATCCCTGAACTTGAACTTGACAGGACAACTTCCTCGAGGCGTGCGGCGCCCGGTTTTTCCCTTGAAGGTAATTTGCATACCTGATTCAATCGGATGCTCTCTAACTAGGACTCCACAGCAATAGAATCCCTTGGATAATCAGTTACATTTTTAAAACCGGTGAGGACTTCAAAAGGCTTGGTCCTCAACAGCGTATTTCACCTCACTCCTGGGGACCTTTACCGACCTGGAAACATCCTCTTACTGTCATCAATTATCATTTGCAATCTGGGATGCCTGCATGGCACCAGGACTAGGTAGATCCTTTTCGTCCTGAAGAAGACTCGCAAGCGGAGGTTTAAATTACCCTCAACGCACTAGTCTCCTCGAAACGTCAATGCTCCGCACCCACCCAGGGCCTGTACCGCGTTTAATCCCTACCTTCTGATGCATTTATGCACCTACAAAAAATATGTTGTAAATAATTTGCTTAGGACAGGCCGCTTTGTACTGGTCTCTTTAACCAGTTTGTTGTTAAAATATTGAAGAGTGAGTATATTCTGAACTTAGTGACTTTTACTTTTCCTTATCCATCACAAGCACACCCTTCCTTCACCCCCTTTTCTGGAGCAACCCTTCAATTACGTTGATGACAAATAATTCACGTTTTCAATCAACTTTGAGTAAACTCATGTATATCAAATTAATATACAGAACTAAAGTTTTGGCGTATCCTTTGTTTCACATATATTGTGTTGTTTTGAGTTATTCCGTTTTCCCCTTCCAGGATATGTAGTTTTAAATCTAAATCTTATTAGTCCATTAATCCATTTAGTGAATGGTATGGCGACACACATATGACAAATTGTAATTTGATTTTCTAAAAGTCAGTCACAGACCAACTTTTTTATATCGCATTGTACCCAGGTCTTGTGGCGATTATTGGGTTACCCCATTATTTTGTAATGCAGAGCCAACATCAGCGCCTGCTACACACTACCCCAATTCCCAGCACCAGAGCAATGTCCAGTTCAACATTAGCCGGGCCCTCTGGCTCCACCCTCTGATCCGCCCCAACGCTGACACAGGTTCCCCCTTCCACCCTAGCATTGTCCCTTCTGGCGCATCTTGATAATGAGCCTGTTATCATGTCGGACGCGCCATGCGGTGCTGCCGCCACACTGCTCAACATTGATGCCGGTGCTGTCCAGGCTGCAACATCTCCTGGACTTTCCACACTCAGATAGGCCCTGCCCTCCTGAAGGGGAAGATGAGAAGGAGGTTATGGTCCCCTGGAGGACCCTGATGATGTTGACAACTGATATGAAGAGCTGGGTGATGCCAGTTGCTTGCATACCACCCCTGACTCTAGCATGATTATGCTCAGGGCGGTTGAGGTTCTCATTCTGCAGCTGCCGGCTTTCATGGTTAAGACCAATCAGTTGACAGGGGTGCTTCCACATCCCTATCTTGCTGTACCACAGGTATTGACTGTAGTTCACAGTTTGTCACAAGCGTTTCCAGTTCTCTGGGCTCCCCGTTGGCCTCACCATTTCCCCTCCGGTTTTCACGTAATGATGGCAGTGGTTGCAAGCTGTCTGTGGAGCTAAGGGGTTCCAGTTTTCCCTTAACTCAATGATTGACTGCTGAAGGTGGGCTCGCCTCAGGCAGTCATTGCCCAGCTTCAGACTATGGTGAACCTCCTTTATTCCTGGGGTTCACTATCAACATGCCAATGTCACACCCAACTCCATCTCAGACTCTCCAGAAGCCATTCTGATCACAGTTATGCGCCCATCCTCCAGAGAGGCAAGTCCGGGATATTCAGGCTATAATGCTGATGTTTCAGCTTATATCCTGCATTTCAGTGAGATTGACGCCGAGGCTGCTGGGTTTCATGGCCTTCTGCATCCTGCTGGTAAAACATGCCAGATGGCAAATGCGGGCTATGCAGTGGGACCTGAAGTCCCATTGATCGCAGCATCAGGGGAGTTTTATGACCTGGTCCAGATATCAGAGGTAACTGCGAAAGATTTGCAGTGGTGGCTGCCAAACATCAATTGGGTCAGCGTAAGACCCCTTTCCATGGGTCAGCGACAGACCCCTCTCCCCTACCTACCCGGAGCTCACAATGGTGACAGATGCATTACATCTGAGAGAGGTTGAGATCTGAGGACTCTGGTCTCCAGAGGAATCAGAGCTCCACATCAACTTGTTTGAGTTGAGGGTTATTCGCTTGGCATGCAAAGCCTTCCTTACATCCATGAAAATAAGGGTAGGTCAGCCGTTGACGGTCAACACCACCACTATGCTGTACTGAACCTCACAAGGTGGGGTGGGGTTGTGAACCCTGTGCCAGGAGGCTCTGGCTCTGTGGACATGGCTGGAACGTCAGGACATTTTTCTGGTCGGATCTCTGAACCCTAAGGCGAACAAACTCTGACATTGATGCCTCGTGAATCATAAATGGTGTCTACTTCTGAAGATAATGCAAAGTCTCTTCGTAGACTGGGGAGAACTCTGGCTTGATCTGTTCGCCCCCTTAGTGAATGCGCAATTTCAGCACTTCTGCGTGCTGGAGTTTCCAAAGCGTTCTGTTGGGTCACTCAATTGCTTAGTGTAAATGACAGTAAATCAGAGTCAATTTAAAAAGTAGAATTACTCTAGAGTGAAGTAACGATGTAAGTCGAAGCATACCAAACACAAAACATACTTAATATGTATTATATTTATTTATCATTTCAATGTATCATGTTATATATGTCTAATACACAGTTAAATCACAGGACAAACAACATAAATCAGGCGCTGCTAGGGAAACTGCTGGCCTTGAACCAGTGGTAAAGGAATCAGAGGTACTGCTCAAGATTTTCCAGATGCAGTCTGATACCAGGCAATATTCTAAGTTCAGGAATCAGCTGTTAGATAGAGTCTGTACCAGAAAAAGGCATTACTGAAGGTAACTTGTTCCTCTAGATCCCCTGGCACTAAGGTATTTGTTATTGTTCCAGCAAGAGACAGGAAGCCAGCTGGACTTCAACCGCCATGCAGCCCACTAAGTAGTATTTGAGTGAGAGACATTTCAGCTAACAAGCAGTTCTATGATATATTATAGGGATGATTAGTGTAACCCAAACTCTCTTTCATGGTAGAGCGGGATACTCAAGAACACTAGTAAAGAATGGATATATTTTAAAGATTTATTTTAAATTCAACATTCTATTTATTGTACATAATATGAGTTCTAACTATGACAAAAATAAGTAGAATAGTAGCTGTAACAGGTATGAGGAGTGTAAAAAGAAGATAATGCAAAATATTGGCTGTGTAACTTTAGATCAAGCCCACTCTTGTATATTTTACTTACTAAGCAAATTCAGCCCAAAAGAATAGTTTTCCAAATAGTTCACATCTGCGTACCCACTTTGAACAATGAGGTCACTGTTCAATATAATAGCATCACCTGCTTTTGTTATCTTTGTGCAATGGCAAGATGATAAGTCTAGCAAGCGAAGGCTACTCGCATCTTCCTTTAGCCTTCAGCAGAAATCAGTGATACGATTCTAAATGGCATGTCTACTTTCATTCTTCAAAGTTCCTCTCTCGCCCTTCATATTCTCTTCCAGACTTACTTAGCAGGCGGCATATCTGTTTGAATCTTTCAGGAAGAACAATTAGCAGAAAAAAGGGGTGATGCCACTTTACCTATTGTCAATCTGTGAAACGTTGCACTTTGAATAATAATAATAATAAGTGAAATTATAATTTTTCCACCAGCGGCTCATCCGCTAAGGCATAGCAGCATTGCTCCACACGATAAAGAAATGATAATAACATAGAGTTATAATCATTTTATTTTTACAGTATTGGCTCAGTTTTGTTTAAGGGACAGAGCTGGGCTGTCAGCCATCAGGAGGAGGAGTGGTATGTGCACTTAAATGCACATGACGATTTTGCCAGCCGTCTCGGGCCAGTCAAACAGTCATGCACACTCTGCAGGCTGTACCCCAACAAACTGATTTACCACCTGGGTGGAGAACATGCCCAGGATCCCACTTCATATCTGAGTGTCAAACCACGGCACTCAGACCAATCACAAAGCTGCTATCAGCAGCATCGTGACTGGCTAGCGGAGTTTGGGAGACTAGGTGCTTCCTGTTCCTACCTCATCTACGGTAAAAGAACGGAGGAGAGGCGGCGACCAGGTAAGTGCAATTTATTTCTTTTTTTTTAAACACCCTCCCCTGCCTGCCCCCCAGCCTGCCTCACCACCGCAGCCCTATAGCAGCCGCCACTGCATTTTTCGTGAAACCTTGATACTTGTTCATAACTCAACAACAATTAGGTAGAACAGAAAGTTCAATTCAGATTAAATATTGTGAATATATTCGAGTAGACTTGATTATCACGTTATAATGAATAATGATAGTAATAATCAACATAGAGAGCTTAAAAAGGGGATATCGAGAAAGGATAAAACATGATATTTGTAACACATTTTGATTTAGGGAGTGTAACCTGAATGATCTTTATGGCAGACAACAACCTTGCAAGTCCATTTTTTTTACTTTGCTGTCATGATAACATTACATTTTCAACCTTGTTTTCACAAAGTAAATATGTCTGCCCACATAAGCTTTCTTACAGCTGTAATGAAAGTGCTGGTCTATTAACAATTAGAAAATTAGTATGTTGAGAGCTCCATTGCAAACAGTGGACTGCTCCGGGCTACTAATGGCAGGTAGAAGCCTGGAGCTCCAACATTCCAATGTTGTCCTTCACAGCCAGGGGTCTCCAAACCGGTCCTGGAGGGCCGGATCCATGCCAGATTTTGAGGATATCCCCATTGAGATACATGTAGTTATTTTAAAAATCTGGCATGGATCCGGCCCTCCAGGACCGGTTTGGAGACCCCTGTTCACAGCTGTTGTGGTGAACAAAGGCCTCACGGATGCCGAAGGGATTTCAATCCCCTTGGGCTTCGTGAGGCCTTCGTTTTATTTATTAGAACAACCTGCCCTCTAGTGGCGAAGTGTTCTAATAGCTTTATAGCCCTCCAAAGATGGGCTATACCGGAATTAAAATCCTGCTCCCTTGTTAAATGCCCAAGCCTTCAGCTCTGGCCTTTAATGCTGGAGCAGGCCTTTAATAGCTCGCTACGGGCTATTTACGCCTTTTAAGATTGCCACTTACAGCACAAATTTCTCCGTTACTAATTTTTAAGGCACTCTCTTTTGAGGGTACAGTTTGTTCAACAAAGTGGTCCTACTCCCAGCTTTGACACTATTGTAGCTCAAGGTATTATCAATTTATTATAGAATCGCTGTGGTTAAATGCCCACAAAGACCCCCTGCTATTACCAGGCTACTTATTTACCAAAAGTTGCTGGGCTGTTCCTTAAGTTTGCGAAATGTACGTGTGCCCTGTGGCGTAGAGGATGTTGTGGGGTCCCAAGGGATCCTACAGTTGGGCATCCATTGTGTTGGATGTAATGCCCTCACACTCCCTTTCAGGTGTCATGCTTCATCATCTGGGCTTGCTCCTCGTTAGGGCGGCGGTGCAATACCCAACGGGCAACACCTCAAAGAGAGGCTCTTTAGCGGAGATCTTTTATCCAACTGCCGTTTAGATGAAGTGCGGGCGTGGGGCCAGAGGTGCGTAGACGTGATGGTGTGGTTTAAAATAAAGCTAGGAGTACCAAAAATGACTTTATTCAGGCGGTCCCCTGCTCTAATTAAAAGGAGACTATCCAGTACTCATTGGAGTACTATGCTTCCTATTCACGAGTCACGTATTAGTAAGTGCAGTGTTCGGTCGACATGTTTCTCGCTTAAAAGCGAATGGCTAGCGATTCTTCAGGACCTATCAGTAGAACGTGTATCTATGTTATTAACTATCTACGTCAGTGTGTTATGTGTCTTGTATTCAGACAAACATTCAGGTGTGTGTAGCTCACAGAAAAAGGTTGTTTCCTGCGTGTTATTTCTGTCGGACTGCATTTACCTGGATTGGAAGAAAGGAAGCAAATCACAACAGGAACAGATAAAAACCACGGGGCATTGGATGTACATTCCTTGTGCAATGCTAGAACAAGTGCTACTAGCATGTGAGTTGAACTGTGAAGAAAATAGGTGTTAGTGCAATCCCTTAGTGAGCATATACGTGGGCATGCTCATGTGGTCATCCATAAGCAAACTGTAAACTTTGTGGTTAAAAGTATTAAAATTATTAAAACAAGACATATATACAGCGTCTATATTACAGGGTGATATGGCATTTATCTCACCTATTAGGCTAAGTTTACAGACCCCAACAGTGCCCGGCGGGTTGTATTGCATGTAGAACCTTCTGCTTTCTAATGGGTCATAGGAGGAAATCATTGTGTAAACGTGCGTAGCTGGTAGTGTTAGTCATGAGCTACTAGGTCATTAACAATCATGGCTTCAGATCCATTCGAGTCTGACTAGTTCTACCAATATATGTGGCATGAAGTCAGTACCAGATCCCAATGGGCATAAAGCCATGGGCTACTAGGTCGTTTACAATCATGGCATCAGATCCGTTCGAGTCTGACTATTTCTACCTATGGATTTGACAAATTCAGTGCGAGTTCCCAATGGGCCTAAAGCCCTAGGTCGTAGGTCGTAGGCCTGTTTGTAGCCAGCTCAGGAGCTTGCGGGCTGAGTATCTTTACCAAGCATGGGCAGAGGAAATAAGTAATTGAGCACGGGTGCTGGGAACCGAGCCTGGTGAGGGCTGCTCGTGGTAACCCCAGTGTCGGCCTCAATTGCCTGTAGTTTCGTGCGTTAGTTTCTGTTAGCGCGTGATGCCCAGGGTAAGCTTACAGGTGCCCTGTCCCTCCTGACTATACATAATTATTATAACAGGCGTGCTGGGGTGGAGCGCCTCCTTGTGATAACCCTTCTTCACATGGCTAGCGTTACCGTGGCTTGTGCCACAGTGGCCTAAAGTTACTCCATTGTGACGTGCATTAGTTTAAGATTGCGCGTCATGCCCGGGGTAAGCTTTAATGTGCCCAGTCCCTCCCAGCTATACTGAATTGTTTTAACAGGCGTGGTGGGGTGGGGCGCCTACGGGTGTAAAGCCCTCTTTACATCGCTAGCATTACCGTGGCTCAATGGGAGAAGGGTGGGTCTCTGTCTAAGACTGCAGGTTCTAACAGGATTCAGTGCACTTACTTGGTTAGTCACGCACCGTTCCTTGGAACACCTACCCCTCGCCGCCGGACCCGGGTGGTGGTGAGCGGTCCGGCGGTTTGGCTTAAGTACATTTCACCCATGGTCACATAGTGGTGTGATTAAGCGAAATGGAGTATTCACTCGTATTACTCAGTTATGTTGGCGGCCATCTTAGAGTGGAGTCGCATCTATGGTTGCGCGGTGTTCTTTGGCCTTATCCTAAGTATGCAAGGGTCCTTGCTGTGTATAAATGAATGTCCGAGCCCCTATCCATTTATTGAGCATCAACACAGTCGGGCACAAGGAATGTATATCCATTGCCCCGTGGTTTTTATCTGTTCCTGTTGTGATTTGCTTCCTTTCTTCCAATCCAGGTAGATGCAGTCCGACAGAGATATCACGCAGGAAACAACCTTTTTCTGTGAGCTACACACACCTGAATGTTTGTCTGAATACAAGACACATAATACACTGACGAAGATAGTTAATAACATAGATACACGTTCTACTGATAGGTCCTGAAGAATCCCTAGCCATTAGCTTTTAAGCAAGAAACATGTCGACCGAACACAGCAATTACTAATCTGTGACTCGTGAATAGGAAGCATAATACTCCGAGTACTGGATAGTCTCCTTTTAATTAGAGCAGGGGACCGCCTGAATAAAGTCATTTTTGGTACTCCTAGCTTTATTTTAAACCACACCATCACGTCTACGCACCTCTGGCCCCACACCCGCACTTCATCTAAACGGCAGTTGGATAAAAGATCTCCGCTAAAGAGCCCCTCTTTGAGGTGTTGCCCGTTGGGTATTGCACCGCCGACCCAACGAGGAGCAAGCCCAGATGATGAAGCATGACACCTGAAAGGGTGTGTGAGGGCATTACATCCAACACAATGGATGCCCAACTGTAGGATCCCTTGGGACCCCACAGCATCCTTCACTCCACAGGGCACACGTACATTCCGCAAACTTAAGGAACAGCCCAGCAACTTTTGGTAATTTTTCCTCTTTGAGGGCACTACTGAGGCTGGACCTACCACTCGTTTTGAGTGGTGAGCGCCCTCCTTCCAAACAAATCTCTACCTTGTTTTTTTTAAATTTTACCAGACTACTCCCATAACAGAAAGCCAAACCTATTGACTTTGTCTTAGCATGCTTAAGAAAATTGAAAACTGTGAGCTTTGCCAATGCGTGTCTAAATTGCACTCTCTCAGAAACTAAACAAGGTTTCCCAATCGTTTCTGAAGATAAAACACAAAAAGTATGAAAAAGTTGGATACTTTCATTTGGGCAGAGCTCCTCAAAATGGACAGCAATTGTTTAAACATAATGCTGCTGATGTGTTTTTGAGCACTGTTTTCCACATTCTGTACTATTTATCCATGTATTTTGACACTTCCATGGAGATGTACACGTACACCCTTTATATGTTTGTTTCTTGAGCACCTTTCATTCAACATCTGTTGTAATCAGTACAGGACCTGGACAAAGGGATTGGTATGTAGTTTTTGTATTCTAGCACAGTGACCATCAATTTTGGTGTTAAGTTCTAGAAATTGACTTTTGAGCAGCAGATATATCCATCAAAAATCGTTACTTTGCGAAAGGAATGCAGAGAGAGAGGGGGGCGTTTTGAGTGCGATCTTGGTGTAGCATTCGCTCTCTTGGCTAAAATGATAAATGTGGTTGTTGTAATTATTACCCCTTTCCCGCTGATTGCTGTTGTCTGGCTGGAAGTGATGCCACAAGCATTCCCACCCATAACAGCACTGTCGGAAAGCAGTCCTCTCCTCATTGAACAGATGGCAATTGAGGGAAAACGTACTAATAAAACTGCTTGTTTTACCTACTGGTTAACCTTTAATATTGTATGGGGCTCATCAATGATTAGATTAAAAAAAAAAACGACTCGAGAAAAACTCCTCCACTGCCTGCTCCGTCAAAGGGCTTCTGCCCAAGATTTAGAGCTTCTTACCCGTGTTCGTTAGACTGGTTAATTCATTGGATTTGCTTAAGCATCCTCTGAAATAATCTCACCTGCTTAACAACTACTTTAACACCCGATAGCCCTCTTTCACTGTTTAGATCTTTCCCAATTCATCACTCTGACTTCAGAGTGAATATCTGCTTCAACATGAACAGCTAAGAGGGATATTAACCACTTATTTGTTATTGTTTAACACTGGATGTCCCTGGGCAATTTTTTTGCAGATTTATGGAACAGTGAATGCAAGTGATACTATTAATACTGAATGCCATCTTTTCGTAGGGCCATACCACATTATTATTCCTACCAAAACAGGGAAACCACCAATAAAACTGAGACATTCCCTACAAGCATTTAAAAACAATAGAACATCTTCCATAGATTCAGCATAAACTATTTGAAATTAGAAGGTGAGATGTGCACAACTAGGTTGTAAAAAAGTAGTAGTGGTAGTTGTTTATTCGATCAATAGCATGATCATATACATACAAATACATCAGATAAAGTACAATATTTCATTAAAAATAAAGAAAAAAACAAGAGAAAGTTAAAATGACATCATCTTCGTAATCCTGTACAGGAATTGTTAGCTTATATAGGCAGTGCTTAGTTTGTAAAATATTAAGTCCAGGTGCTCCATTTTTTTTTTAGGAAGCCATACCCATTTCCCCCCAGCTCCACCCACTTCCTGCACAGGCTCTACCCACTTACTCTATTGGCTCCGCCCACATCCTCAACTGGCACTGCTGAACGTCAGGTGTAATACCCAATCTGAATTCCACCAAGGGAGACTTCCTCAAGAGAGTTTCTGATAGGCGGTTCCCGCCACCCAAGAAAATGTTGAAAAATAGGAAAGCAAAATGGCATTCCAAGCACAATTTTGGAATACATTAGCTAAATTAACTAATGCAACTTCTGCAACATAACACAGTGGCTAGGGTTGACTTAACTAATACCAATTTATTTCTACCCAAACAAACCTTTTTTAGTAAAATTAGGATAGTCAAAGACTGGGGAAAAAACGTAACTCTCACCTATACCATGCTGTTTGCATCTAGCGCTTTGATGGTAGTAGTTCATAGCTCACTCTACTAGATCATGATTGTAATGTATGACTTGCACAGTAACAAAAGAATCTGTGTGGGAAAAGCAGCATCCCACTGAGCAATGCACATGAAATACTGTTCTGTAATCTGCTTGGTACACGTACTTTGCAGCAAGCATTTTAACCCTCTGCGCTACCTTAGATGAGTCAAAACTGTCACTAGACAAAACTCCGATCTCTCTCCGGCACTGCCAGGTACATTAATTACCAGAGTTATCTTGGCACATTTATTGTTGCCTGAAAACTGTTGCATATTCAAAGAACTATGCAGTGCTTTCAAAACTAATGCACCCCTACAAAAGTGCCCCGCCCCTGCCACCCTACCAGCCTCCCGGTACAGCTTCACCTGCCTTGATGGCGATCATGTATTACGGACAGATGGAAGTCTGTGCTAAAGGGAGGTGGCACAATCTTTACATTAAGGACAAGTAGCTCACTATGTGCAACAAAGAGTAGTCTGCCACCATTTGGTGTTATGGAAAAGAAGCATAATGTGTGCAGAAAGGACAGCTGACACTGTCTCTGCATTTGAGGAATGTGGGTGGCCTCTGTGTTAAGGCAGGTGGCACATGCCTTTTTCCTAGGCCTCCTCTGATAACACTCACTGTCCAAAGGTGACTCCCACGCCATCGTCCTCTGTAACCACAAGGTCCTCAGACCCCTCACTTATCCACATACCCAGACTCCCCACTTTTTTCAGCCCTAATAACCTACATCCCCACTCCCCGACAATGCAGCCCTAGAGACCCTGTTATTCGGATACTGTTTACTTTCAATTTTTGAGACAGTTAGTGTCAAGTCTCAAAGTTTTACTCCGCATAGAATGGCCAGTGCTACTGAATCTCGACATGCAGAATGCCAAAGCTACAAGGGTTGGACTGGCCTATAGGGCAATTTGGTAGTGACCAGTGGGTTGGTCTGACAGGTAAAGTGTGTGGGCCTTTTTTTCGCTGTTTCTGGGAGTGTTTTGTGCTCTACTGGGTGGGTTTTTTCCTATTGTTTTCCTTGGTATTCAAACAAACATTATCTGCAGCAAGCTCAAATCCATGCCAACTTTAATACCTTGAAAATTACATGTATAACTTTTTTTATAAGCTCAAAGACTGAAGTTGAAGGCTGCATGCTCTTAAATCCACCTCATGCCTTTTTAATACACTTCCAAAACTCTCCCTGCCACTTTATCTCACTCTTGCTGTTTCCTTCTCAGCCCTGCTTTTTTCCTTTGTCACAGTTTTTCTGTCTTATTCCATTTTGATCTATCACTAAATCTTTCGATTTCCATGTAGGCCAGTCCACCTCAGGTGGATCACATATTCAAGAATTCAAGACAATACAATTTGAAGTGCACTATAAAATAAAAATGAAAAATTGTGAAAGTTTGCTTTATGCAGATTAACTGTTCCCTGGGCAGCCAACACTCTTGATGCCTCAATGACTAATATATCTGTGTGCCCAAGGTCAGCTGAGGTGTCAGGGACCTGGCTTTTAGGTGTAAACTGATCTTTCAATCACAGAACAAGGAGTTCACCGTTAGTCCGTGGCTGATGGTGCACTTGCTATGTCTGCAGACGTGTAAATGGTAATACGTGTTCATTACTAAGAGTTCACCATTAATCTGTGGCTGCTGGTGCACTCTACATCTGCACACGTGTAGAGAGATGCCTGGTAACTTGTGTAATGTCTACATTCTAGGATTCAGGACAGGGCCGGACTGAGAACCAAAACCGGCCCTGGCAAAGTGCTCGACTGGCCCCCTGGGGGTGCGATCGAGCTCTTTGTCAGGCCAGTTTTCGGCATATTTTGTTACAGGGCCGCTCTATGCTGCAAAAACGGCCCTGCAACAAAAACGGCACCCTGGGCCCAAAACCGGCCCCCACCCTTGCAGCGCACCGGGGGATTGCCGGTGCCCGCAACGGCCTGTCCGGGCCTGATTCAGGATCCGGGTGTTTTCATGCCGTGAGTATGGGCAGTGCTTTTACCATCTAAGTGCAGAGAGCGGGGAGGGAGTGCTGAGCACATTAACAACAAAATGAGCGCACAGCTCTTAAATTCAACCTCAAGAGCGGGGGCGAGCAGCTTGTGCCCGACCGCCGTCAGAGAAACATGACATGCCATTGTTCCAGGGCACAGGTGATGTACGAGGTTGGTCCAAATAAATAAAACACATAATGTGCAAAAGAACTTGGGGTCTCTATCCTGTGAAATTCCAAAGGGAATATATTGTGAGTTCTCACCTACTCCACAATGATGCAACAAGCAACTTAGCAAACATTTGACATTCATTCCATAGTGCCTCACAGTTCACACCCTACTAGCATCATGTTTCAAAGTCACTACTTACTGGGACTGCTGTCTTTCAGTCTTATATAGTCTAAGGCCTGCTGTGCACCACGCTGCTTGCTTCTTGTGTCGTGGGTGAAAAGCCTTGCAGCTGCGCAGTATGCTTGGGTGGTCCACGGGCCGAATTGTAAGCACTGATCCCATTGGTCGTTCTTCTCAGTCAGAACACACATGTGACGATTCCCAAGTAGGGATGGAGCGGGTATATATTTTGTAAGCGCTCATCATTGGCAGCGCTGCACTTGATTGATAGATTGGAGCGAGTGACCTGTAACTTAGGATGAGGCAGGGACGCAATTAGTTTCTGACACTGCGTATGTGAATTATAAGGCAGGTGCAGCATCCAATTTGAAAAGTTTTACCCACTCAATCATCTGTGATATCGGCCGTTCACTGGGGAGACCTGTGTGAACTTAGTGAACAGCCAATATCGTGTAGACCCGGCCCTGCAAATTAAGTGCCGGTGCTTAGCACCGGAAAGCACCGGCACAAATTAAGCACTGTATATAGGATACTTTAACATTTTAAAATCCTAAATTAGATAATAAAAATGCACCAACATTATCAAGATGATTCACTATAGTGGCCTTGGTGCATACTTTTCCTGGGTTTTCCAGACTCTTACTCCAAGATAATATTTTTCCATTTTAGACCTCTGCCACCAGGCATAAAGCAAATATCTTGATAGTGTGAAGACAAGCCACCTTGTTGCATCTGATCTGAAAACACATAGTGCATCTACAGGACATGAGAATGACAGCAACTGACAAGCCGGGATAATCCATGTTTTTCTCAAGTTACCATAGAGAGGACAGAAGAAGACAAAATGTTTTATAGTTTCTGGGCTAGAGCTACACAACGGACACAATGGAATTACAGTTAGCATTCCTCGCCAGGACTGCGCATGCGCAGGCTCCCGCACATGCGCAGTTTCCAGATGAAGCCGCGATGGGGAAGGATGCGGCTGCAATAAGGTACGTTTTTCTTTAAGTTTCATTTTTGGCTTTTAAATATAATTTAAAAAGGTGGGCGGGCAGGAGGCGAGCTGCAGGCGGGCGGCCAACTTTCGTTCCGCCCCAGAATGTGCGGAGATTTGCCTCAAATCTCCGCCTTCTTTGCGCAAGGGCAGAAGGGCAAATCTCCGCACATTCCGTGGGCAGAACGGAGATGTCCGCCCACCCCTAACTACAGTAGCGTTCGCCCAGCTGCTTTTCATAGCATTCAGTGGGAGAACCCCAATCCTAAATTGTATATAAAGTGCTGGTGCCTGAGGGGGTTCAACATCATCCGTATAAAAATCAAACTTAAAACAACTTTTAACATTTAAAAATCAGATGGTTAAAATGCCAAGTGACCTGGTTTCAGTGCAAGAAGAATCAATAAAATCCCAATACCTTTTTTTTAAGCTGGGGACCCATTTTTTTTGTAATGGACTGCGCATTGTCACACATAAACCCCAATTAAAAAAAAAAAAAACACTACCTATCCTTTTTAAACCAGACCAATCCCCCTGTCTGTCTTTGAAGAATTAGTATTTCTCCCACTGCGTCCTTTACTGGTCCAAAGGCTTATCAAAAATATAAGCACCATCAGAACAGCTAAGTGAATGATAGACTTTAGGCCAAGATCAAGGCGTAATGGTAGCCCTTAAAAGATGTACTAACGTTGGACAGCAAGTCGTGTCGTTCACCCTTGCATATGGGGAGCACACTTGTAATGGGCGGACAACCTCAGATACAGAAGCAAATTTTACATTTAAAAGGGGGAATGTTAAGAGCAGGATTGATTTTATTATGGTAGACCTTGACCTTTGGCCACAACTCAATGACATGATTAATTTAAGTTGGGAGGATAGTGATCATAATGCACTGTTCCTGAGGCTATCTGGCATTCCTATTCTGCATTCTCAGACCTATTTAGTCACTGCCCCTGTTATTACTACTAACAATATGAGGAGAATGAAATGGCCCCAGGTAATTGCTTATGAAAAGCTGCTCCCTAACATTTATAAACAGGTGGCTCAGACTCTTATGGTATTGGTTAATTCTAACATAAATGGTGGCAGCTTTATATCGAGTTTTCAACACTTATCGAACAGCATAAAGCCCTATTTTAGCAGACAGTGCAGCTCTAATATAGTAAATCGAAACACTGCCCTGTGGTATAATGAGGATTGCAGGAAAGCCAGAACCGAGTTAACTGTGGCAGTAAAGAAGGAATAAGGACCAACGTAATAAACAGAAGAAGAGTCTACAAGAGAATACAGTGTTGTGTTGCGTTTTAGGCTCCGATTGAATTTTCCAGATTCATGCCCTTATATAGGTACAATTCACGTTGCCCTTATATAGGTATAGAAATCCAGCCCTTATTTAGGCATAGCCCATGCTCCCCAAATACAGACATGGCTACTTCCATCCGTTCACCAAACGTCACAACGATTTCTTGGAAAACCAGCTTAAATCGTCAGGGAACTTCCCCTTACTTGAATATTGATTTCTCCAAGAACTCAGTTAGTTTTACAATGAACAACTATTCCCCAAGGGTTCATTCATGACGTTCATATGCCCGACTTTATGTCAAACATTGGCATTCCTAAACACCTTCAAGGTATAAATATACCTTCACTTGCTGTAGCAAGATACGGTGGTTCGGAGCATTTCGAAGACCTACTTGCCCGACGCAGCTCGCTACTGCAAGTGCCGAAGGAAGCCAACTCTCCAGCTGATGCACTGATCAGGAAGCTGCTTTTCTCCTGCCGGGTATTCAACTCCAGTGTTTCCTGCTCCCCTTGCAGGGTGTTGGAAAATCGAGTTCCTGAGATAGAGATACCAGACCACCTTCATTCTAAGGTATGGAGCTGATTAGAACCCAGAGAAACCTTTGATAGATTCTTGGCAAAAAAACTAAACCTATACTAAATAATACTTACTTCTTCCCTCGTACTAGACTTAGGTTAAGTACATTAGGGTAGGGGTATTTTAGAAGCACCATTGAGTATTTTAGTCTATGTTATTTATGTATGTATTTTTATATGGCTTAGAATCCATACAATGCTCTTACAGTATTATTTCACATTACTGTTTACGCTGTACGCATTATACTTTGCAGTCTGCCTAACAACTGTAGCAGTTCACTTCTCTTGCATGAGAAAGAAGACTGTTCAATAAACCCTTTTATTGAAACTGCCTGTCTCACTATTTCTCTGCAACTCTGTAGAAAGGAAGCATGCACAATTGACTGAGTGAACTAGTTATCTATTGTTTCCGCGACTCTGAGAGAGATATTCTTATTCTTGGGAAGCAAAGTTGTCATGTTTATGCAGTTGTCAGAAACTAATCCCTTCTTGTGTATTCGAGAACGTTTTTAGGGACCTCTGAGTTAGCTGGCACACACACAATTAAGTTTAGTATATTCGATAGAGACCTACTGACCTAAGTCATACGTAAAATCTATAGGATATATTATTCCAATGCGCAGAGCCTATTGGGAATATAGGAACTACAATACAACAGGATGAGGCAAAAAGGAGTTGGGAGGTAGAGAATTGGCGTATATTAGTTGAGGCATCCAGACTGAAGGACTGTCAGCTATTGTGGCATCTACTCTCTGTCAGCTATTCTGGCATCTGTCAGCTATTATGGCATCTACTCTCTAAAGGGGTAATCCAGCCGGTCAATGAAGACGACTTTCACATACAGCCACATGTCTGGGAAGAGTACTTTCAAAAATTATGTTCTGGAGAGGACTGCGAGCTTGAGGGTGAGGTAGCAGAAATAGGTATGGATTTTAATATAGAGCCTGTAGTGGAAGATGCAATCAGCTTTTACTTAGAGCAAACTATGAAGGCCATTAGTTCACTTCAGACTGGGAAAGCACCATGGTTAGATAGACTACCGGGTGATCTATATGGATCTGAGCCCAATATTTGGGGCCCTTTGCTCCATACAGAACTGGTAGGGTGCCAAAATAATCCCCATATTCAAAAAAGGGGATAAAGCGGACCCTTCAGATTACAGGCCTATTAGCCTTTTAGATGTATCCCAGAAAGTACTCAGTAAAATGATTTTGTCACATCTCCACTGCTGGATAGAGAGAAAAAAAGCACACTCTCTCACTTGCAGGCTGGTTTTAGGGCATCTTAGATCAGGTGTTCGCTGCCTTTTGCTTATTTGGAAGTAAGTCACTATCAAGAAGAGCCACTTGCATGTCATTTTTATCGATCTCAAAACGGCATTTTATTCTATAAATCGCACCAGGCTCTGGGTTGCCGTTAGGGATCTTGGACTCCCCGGTGGCCTGCTTCAACATTTGGCCCATTTACATCAAGGTAACTATGCCAAAGTCATGAGGAACTCCGATGGTAGTTTAACTGATAATATACAATAGTATCAAAAGGGGTGCTCCAGGGTTGTGTTCTTGCCCCAATCCCGTTTACCTTGTATATGAACGGGTTTATTAATGATCTTTATGACTGTGGAGGTGAACTGCCAAAATTAGCTGGCAAGCTAAATCCCTCTCTTTTATTCGCAGACGACACGCTGCTCATCTCTAAAACCCCAATGGGCATTCAGAAAGTTTTAACTAAGTTTGCAACAGCATGCAGGGATTTGGGCCTTGAAATAATCTGCTCAAAAACAAAGTTTATAGTTTTTAATCCCTATAAGTTCACCAAAGGGAAACTGAGGTTGGGTGTCCAACTTTTAGAGCAGGTCAAGGTCTTCGAATATTTGGGAGTTCGAATTAGCGATAACATGGCATGGACTCCCCAAGTCCAGGAGAACGTGCTCACACTTCAGCATGTGGTTGTGCAATAGTTAACAGAGATAAACGATCAGTTTTTCATCCAATTTCTCCCAACATAGAAATACATCATAGGTACTAACACTGCCCAGCTTTAGTCAGTCGGGGATGTCCAGCTTTGAGAGTGCTCAGTATCTGTTACTAGTTGCAAGGGAGAACTGCTCCTTACTCTTCTGCAGATTCTGGGCTGTACGGGGATTTGATGTAATAACTGGACCATTGGGCTTAAGATGTCTATAAAAAAAAAAAACAGGGAGGTGCCAATCGTGACTCCTTTCAAGCTGCACAACCATCTTTAAATGAATCCAATAAATTACATTCATATTCAATGCTTATAACATGTTTTGTCCCTTCTATTCTTCTATATTTTTCTTTTCATTTTCTTCAATTTATTTTACTCATTCGCTTCTCAGTTGGCTTGTTTCCATGTTTCCACAAAAACACTGGAGAAAAATGTTTCCACAAGTCACGATTTATTCACAGACACCCAATGCATTTCGTGACTTCCCTTCCTCAGGGGTTATCTAAAAAAAGATTATTTAACAACCATCAGTGACATAAGATTTATGAGACACACTATACAAGGCTCCAAACGGAGCTAAAATCGTCCTTTATAAACTCAACATGACTTAACATTTCAAACGTTTGTCATTGCTCCAACGCTTATTTAAATAACTGCCAATATTATTTATAGCACTATAACACTCTCTTAGCTTTGACCTATCCTGTTACTCCCACTTTTCGTTTTCATGAACTCTAAACATGCAGCGCTGTGTACGTGCTTCTCATTTGTCCCAAAACTGATTTAAATTATCTCTATTTCGACAGCAGCAAAGACCCTTTTTAGTACATTACAGTCGCCAGTTTTTCATGGTTGTTAAAGCAGCCCCTTCGAGGAGGAGCCTAGCCCGGGACCAAGATGGCCGCGTGATTGTGTAGCTCCGTAAGACCCGTTCCTCCGATTGTCTATCCTGTCAATTATCCTGAGACCTGAGGACCGCATTCGATGGGAGAATAGTATCGCTGTGCCCTGGTGAAATTGCGGCTCGAAAGGTGCAATTCTACCCTCCCGGATCGTCGTCTGAAGTTTTGGGACTTCCCGCCGCCTGAGCCGCCGATTGTGGTGACAGTCGTGGCCGGACACTAATGCTACAACAACGGCTGTGTCAACTGGAAGTGGTGCCTACTTCTGGAACTGCTACCAGGAATTATCCCTAACGACTAGGCGTTTTGAGGGGGCCCTCTCTGTACAAATTGCCTGCTTTTGGTTTTGATCTCGGAGTGAGGAGGAAGTAGGAAGTGTTGTCGGTGGTGTGAATTTGTGCGACATCGCCCGGTTGCTTGAGGCCTCCCCGATCACCCTCCATGGCGGCGAGATCTGAGATCGAGAAACCTCCCCTAAAGTTGGGAGAGCACAGAGAGCTGTTTAGTCCAATAAACTGGACAGATATACGTTGCCCAAGGCATCTCCGAGTGACCAGAGGCAGCACCCCGCGACCGGACCTCCCTCCCCCAGTGGCGGCTACGAGCCTTCTCTGAAAGACATAATGGATGTCGTCACTAGGATTGAGGCTTCACTGGGGACTAGGATGGATGCGCTTGATACTAAATTGGACTCGGTTAAGATTGACTTTAACCTTTTGCGCACGGATCATGCCAAAACTAGTGAAAAAGTGAAGTCCGTAGACATTAGGACAACTAGCCTAGTAGACGACGTAGCTGAAGTACAGAGAGAGGTCCGGGCCTTGCAAACGGCACGAGAAGAGACCCGACGGCTGCTTGATGACTATGAGGGCGTAATCGGCGCAACAACGTTCGCATCCTAGGTGTACCGGAAAAGGCAGAAGATCGTGCGCCTGATCTATTTGTGGAAGACTTGATTTTTAACCACCTGAAGCCTAAGGGACTCAGCAAGTTTTTCACGGTGGAGAGGGCGCATAGGGTCCCGGACGGGCTGCTGAAAATGGGGGCGCGAGCTAGACCCATGATTGCGAGGGTCCTAAATTATCGGGACAGGGATGTCATACTCCCGGCCTCGCGGACGGATGGCCCGCTACGGTATGAAAATACCACTGTGTCATTCTTTCCGGACTTTACGCAAGCTGTGCAGAGGACGCGTCAGAGTTTCCTCCAAGTCAAGCGGAGGATGAGAGACAAAGAAATTAAATACTCTATGCTATATCCAGCTAAGCTGCGAGTCGAAGCGAATGGGAAGACCTGGTTATTTGATAATGCGGAGGTGGCATCGGACTGGTTGGACACTGTGATGGCTGATGGTGCTGAAGAGCGGCAACATGAGGCTGAGGATGAGCGGTAGGGCCCGGAATGAGAGACCTCCGTACCGAACGATTTACTTGATTATTGGACACGGGGTGGATATAACCCTTTCTTATTGTGTAACAGAACTGCTTTGGGCTAATACGTTTGTTCCCTGGACATGATTCTTATGGGGGAATGGGTATGCGGCAGGCGCCTCCTCTTCCTACTTTTAGTTACCATTGCTGGGCGGGGCGACAGGCACACTGCGAGTTGGGGTTGGGGCGTTGTCCTGATGCAGGGGTGCAGGGTGGGGGAGGGGGGAGTTGTTTGTTTCTTGGTGGTTTCAGTTTAGTTTTGAAATGCATTGAGTGTTAGCAGATGTGAATGTGCGCGCATGGAGTGGACTGAATGTCTTGCTTTAATCATGGATCGGGAATCCGGGTGTTGAGTTGGAATGTGAATGGTTTGGAAGACAAAATCAAAAGAGGTATGGTTAGTCAGCTTATCAGGTGTCATTCACCAGATGTGGTACTTCTCCAGGAGACGCATCTTGTAGGTAACCGCTGTATGGCCCTTCACAGAGGGGGATATAAACTGATCGCTCACGTGGGGTTCACGACAGGCTCCAGGGGAGTTGGAATCTTGGTGAAGAAGGCCTTCCCATTAGAAGTTCAGGCTACGTGGTCCGATCAGCGGGGCAGATATGTGGGTGTCTCAGGGAGGATGGGGGGTAAAGTTGTCACCTTTCTCTCTATCTATGTTCCCCCGGGCCTCCAATCTGACACCTTTAAGGATCTTGCCAATGTTTTTCTCACGCTCCCACTCGGTCTCCTAGTTCTGGGTGGTGACTTTAACGCCGTTGTTGATGGTAGTTTAGATCGTGCCCCACCGAGATCGCTTCCTCCATCGCGTCAGTGGCTCTCCGAATTCTTGGATTCTTTGGGTTTGGTCGATGTGTGGCGTCTTTTGAATCCTGTCTTACGGAGCTATACTCATCTTTTGGCGGCACATGGCTCTATGTCGCGGCTTGACTATGTTCTGTTGCCTGCGGCTATGGCAGACACCATCAGGGAGGCGCGTCATTTGGGTAGGGGTGTCTCCGATCACTCCCCGGTTTGGGTTTGAGTTGAGATAGGACAACAAAAGGTGGGTAGAGTTGCGCCTATTAACGCCTGGCACCTTCGAGACCCCGTCATTAGAAAGGAGATATGCAGGGCTTCGGAACAGTATTTTCAGCATAATCAGGGCACTGTGGACTCCGTGCAGACGCTGTTGGAGGCTTACAAAGTTGTTCTACGTGGTGAGGCCTTGTCTCTCATTGCAGGTAAGAAAAGGAGACTTTTGGCGGAGATCAATACTGTTGAAGCGGAGGTTGTCGATTTGGAAGAGCAGGTTGCCAGTGGTGCTTCTGTTGAGAATCAGCATCAGTTACACCTCAAGCAGGACGAGTACCATAGGCTGTCTAGGGAATCAGCGGTGACGCAACACAATGATGTCCAGAGTAGGATTTATGAACATGGTGATAGGGCTGGCAAGCTCATAGCGTGGCTGGAGCGCGGAGAGTGTGCCTCTCGGTTGGTGCCGGAGCTTGAGAGTGACGGTCCTGAGGCTCTCGCGGACCCTCAGATGATCGCGGATTCCTTTGGTTGCCACTATAAGGGTGTTCATGCATCCTCGGACGCATATACTGGCGTAGAACAGGCTGAGATGATCAGAGTTATTATTATGCCCAGTTTGTCGGAGGAGGATCGGAAATGTATGGATTCCGATATTACTGATGACGAAATAGTGGGAGCCATCAAGAAAATTAACTCTGGGAAGGCGACGGGCCCCAATGGCATTCCGATTGAGCTTTATAAACTGCAATGGCATTCCGATTGAGCTTTATGAACTGAATGCTTATAAAATTGCGCCCTATGTTAAAGCCATGTGTATTGAAAGTAAAGAGTCTGGTAGCCTCCCCTATGATAAGCGGATTGCGAATATCGTCGTTATCCACAAACCAGGTAAGCCCCGAACCTCCCCCTCTTCCTATAGACACATCTCTGTGCTCAACGCGGAACCCAAGATTTTGGCCAAAATACTGGCGATCAGGTTGGTCAAGGTGATCTCCACTTTGATACACCCAGATCAGTCTGGCTTTATGCCGCGCCGCAACACTGCGTTGAATCTTCGGCGTTTACACGGAGTGCTGGGTAGGGCCCGTGATTTGTTGCAACCTGCTGTGTTGGTGTCCTAAGATGCCACCATGGCCTTTGATCAGGTCAAATGGTCGTACCTATTCGCGGTGTTGGAGAAGCTGGGTTTCGGGCCTGAGTTTATAGGATGGGTGCGCCTGCTATACTCTGCCCCCTTGGCTCGCGTCGTTGTGAGCAATTGTCAATCTGATGATTTTGCATTGGAGAGAGGGACGCGGCAGGGCTGTCCTCTGTCGCCCCTCCTGTTTGCGTTGGCACTGGAGCCGTTGGCGGCTTGGGTCAGATGGGATAGGTCGGTACGTGGGCTGCGATGGTCCCCAGAGTGGGAAGATAAGATTTCGCTTTATGCCGACGATGTGCTTCTCTATCTTACTTCGCCTAGGTCCTCGTTGCTTGTCTTCCTCGACATTCTTAGAGTCTTTGGTGAACACTCGGGCTTTGCTATTAATTGGGCGAAGTCTGTATTGTTAGTTTTGTCGGGAGACCCGCCGGTGATTCCACAGACCTGCCCTCTTCAAATTGCTACTACGGGCTTTGTATATTTGGGAATTTATATTGCCTTGAACACCAGGTCAAGGTACGAAGAAAACTTGTTGCCTCCGCTGGTTAGACTACATACTGATATTGAGCGTTGGAAAGGGTTGCCTCTGTCTCTCCTGGGCAGAGCGGTATTATTTAAAATGTTGGCGCTTCCTCGGTTTCCATATGCTCTTCAAAATGCTATGGACCCCGTGCCCGCTAAATACTTCAAGGAGATAGAGGCGCTTCAGAGGCGGTTTCTATGGGATGGTAGACCCCGCACTGCTTATACTAAACTCACCTTGGCCTGGTATGATGGAGGTATCTGGCTTCCCGATTTGAAGAAATATTATTTTGGGCCTCCCAGCTAGCGGCTCTTAACCAGATAGTGTATGGCTTGCCTGGTGACCCTGGGTACGCCATGGATCGTAGTCAGTCGCCCGGGGAGATTTCCTTCGGGCCTTGTATAATCGGCCGGGACGATTCTCGCTTGCGGGTCCCACTTCGCATGCGGTGAAGATTTGGCATGCGGCTAACAGGAGTCTGGGATGGGAAGGGAGATTGACTCTCGCGACCCCGCTTTTTAGCTCCGCCAAATTAGGCAATCTGTGGACCACCAAAGGATTTGACAAGTGGGAGTTGATTGGTATTGGTCAGATTAAGGATGTTTGGGGGAAAGGGGAAGTACTGTCCTTTGAAGCGCTCCAGCAACGACATCACCTCCATAGTAATGAGCGGTTTCGCTACCTGCAGGTCAGGCATGCCCTCCTCTCCCATGTGTTACCAGGAGACACCCTCCCCGAGGCCTCCCCTCTTGAAAATCGAGTATTGGATGGGCATATACCAGAGAAAACTATTTCCTTGATTTATCAAAAGTTGATCAATCACATGGAAGACCCCTTGGGGTCTCTTAGGGTGGCGTGGGTTGCTGATGGATTTGAGATGGACGATGAGGACTGGGTTGAGGCTGTGTCCTCCCCTAGGGTGGTGGCGATACAGATGAGGTTGGGCCTGGTGCAATTAAAGATTCTACATAGATTGTATGTTACGGGTCCAGGTCTGGTGAGGATGGGATGGAGTACGAATGGTGTATGCAAGAGAGGCCGTGGAATGATTACTGTGGCGACATTTGTGCTCCCCCAGCCGGGCGGTCTGATTTGGACACTCAGGACTCCCCTTGATTCTAAATTCTATTTCATTCTGTGTAACATAGTCTGTTTGCGAGACTTCCTCTGCTCCAAGCACTGCAGAAATAATGTTGATGCTTTCCCATTGCATTTGTTATTTTTTGTTTCATTGTTTACTATATTTTAATAAAAAGAAATATATTTTTTTTAAAACAGCCCCTGCACCCCCGTACTCCGCTTACCGTCACAAAGGCTCATTTAACTACTTAAAACATATTTCATAAATTCCTTTTTTCAAAGTTGCTTTTTTCAAGGCTGTGCCACATCCTCTCACGGATCCACTCGGGTGTGTCCTGCACACCTTTAGCTTACATTGTGAACTGCTTTACACCATTTTTAATCTTCTCTTCCTTGTATCACGCCTCCCTCCCCCTGGTGTTCTGTCACGTGTCTTGGTGCATTTCCTAAAAGTCGGACCGGAGTTTGGCTATCCCTCTGAATTTAAACTTCCATAACAGTACTAATGCTGCTGTTTCACTCAGATTTCAGCCACCACACTCCAAACAATAATATGCCCTGTATTCCTCAAGGAACTTCACTACCCAGAAATCTATGAGGATTGCCCATCACAAACTTTCAATCCCCGCCCGGGCGGCTATATGATGTCTAGATTTTATCAACAAAATGTACATATTTCTCATTTGGCAAATAGCGCAATCAAATTAAAACATGCGTTAAATGCTACGTGTAGCATCAGTGTTAGTGTAACCAGTCACTTGTGCCCAAAAGAACCAGAGTTCATCTTGTGAATAGTATATACTCCACATCATCCATGACGAGGAAACATATCTCCTAAGTGTTCCATGAGATCCAATATTCAACTTCTCTCACAACTCCGTACTCCACTTTAAACTGTGGGTGCAATCTCACCGTTTTTGGACGGAAGTTTCATTCATATTAAAGACAATGGTGGTGAGATGCACACCTGGTGTGCATCTCACCACCATTGTCTTTAATATTAAAAAAACAGCATAATGCAAATCCCCTGATCAAAGCCCCACCCAATTGGTTTTCTCCCGCCTCTAATAAGTTTTCTGCTAGGGCTGGGGAACTATAGTTAATCACTATGCAGTCTCCATGGGTAGACTTACATAGGGGACCAACCCAAATCCCTCTTCTGACAAACAGACTGTTGTGATAGCTGGAGTTTGTTATATCAGAGTTGTGGTATAGCCAGAGGCATTATTTATTTTTCAATTGCCTTTTGGTTTCTTTAATATTTCCCTGGAGCAAGGGGACATTAGTTAAAATTACCACATGTGGGCAACATTCTGGTGGGAGATCCAGATTCACCTCATTTAGAGAATCGTATGTGTCAGAAGTAACATCTATTTGTGAAAGTGGCTGCCTAGAAGGTACAATATCATTTACAGTTTGTGAACGACTGTGCACTCTTGACCTTAAACTACTACCAGTGTGCCCACCTCCAATTGGATGATCATCTTGTTTCAAGGCTCTATCTTTGGCCAGGTCTTTCCCGGGACCATCACCTTTTTTTAGAGGTAACTTCAGAAGAAGGTTGTGTGGTTTTGCTACAGTGACTTCCGACTTAGATATTTTGTCTTGCATATTCTTATGCCTCCCCAGAAAACAGGGCATTCTGGTCCTATGGACCCGACTTTTCCTACTCTAGCCGTTAGACAAATAATAGACTTTTAGATATTTCCCACATTAGCCTCAAGTTTATCAAGTCTGTCCAATATTGGAGAAAGATTTTTTGATAACATATTATCAAATTGGTTTATTAAGATCTCTATGTCTTGGAAGGATAAAACTGTGGAGTCTGGTGACATAGAATGAGATTTTGGTGCTGATAAGGTACTATTAGTCCCCCTGTATGATATCACCTAGGATTATTTTTTGATCTGGTACTTGCTCACAGCAAAGGCTCCGGGTGCTTCAATTTTTTCTTCCTTTGTATTGGTGGCCCAGTCTTCGGAGATGCTGGATGATGGGGCGGGTACTTTGCGGGAGAGGATAGTTCCATTATTGTCTGTACACTAGCAGAGTTTCCAGATTCAATATCCACAGGCACCCTACTGGGAATTTGATCCGGATTCAAAGCAATAAACGATCCACCCTCCACAGATAAACAACGTTCAACCACTGAGGTTTTCTTATCTAAGACTCCTGGTGGCCCTTGTCAGAAAGCAGTCAAGGGAAAAGTTCTGGAGAATCTTGGGTGTACCCTCCCTATCTCCCATTTGCTTCCATTTGGCCATTTTTAAAAGAGTCACAGACTCAAAGGGTAAGAACTTGAGCCAAAGACACAAAATTAAAGGCAGACTTACTGAACAGGAATCAGAAATATCTTTGTAAGGTTGAATCGGAACACCAGATATCTTAGAATCAGAGAGGAGAAAACCAAGAGGGTAGGCCCAGCCCAGCCTCCTCCGGGCATCAACTAACGTGGACGGGCCAGCCCTTGCCCCGGGCTTTGCCTGGGCATGGCCGCGTGTGTCCCATGCTGCGGGAGCCCTGCAGGTATTATGGCACCTCCTGGCATGTTGCAATGGCGGCATGAGGCCACAGTGGTGCTTGGGGGCTGTAGTTTCTGGTGACCGCAACAGCAGGCTGACGTATTTAGCGCGGGAGCCCTACAAGACTTATAAGCGCTCCGGGCGCGTCGCGCTAGCTGCATAAGGCCGCGGTAGTGCTTGGGGGCAGTAGTCCCTGGTGGTGGCAACAGCAGGCAGACGAATTTGGGCCCCCGCGATGCGGGAGCCCAGCAGGGATTATAAGCGCCTCCTGGCATGTTGCGTTTTTGGCATGAGGCCGCGGTGGTGCTTGGGGGCTGTAGTCCCTGGTGGCGGCAACAGCAGGCTGACGGATTTGGACTGTAAAGAATTTAATCTGTGATTTTTTGAGGAACTAGGGGCCTCATTTACAAAGCCATTGGGCCACCGGTGTGTCACTGTTTTTTAAAGCACCGGCAGTGCAATGTGCCTGTCCATATTTACAAGGCCTCGTAAAGTCACCCTGCGTGACTTTCCAGGGCCTTGTAAATATAGGCCCCTTTCACGCATTACTCTGCGTGAAAGGGAACTCAATGGGAGTTGCTGTGGGTGTTTACACGCAACATCCATGGAACATGACACATTCCCAGATTTACAAAGTTTTGTAAAGCACGAAATGTGTCAGAATCCTAAGCCTCACAAAGGGAGGCATAGGGGTGGCGCAATGAGGAGAAATGCTTTTCTTTAGCCTAATTTTTCCTCTTTCTATGCGTGCTGCCGACATGCATTCTGCACCATGCATAGAAGGAGGAAAATGCCATCAATTATTGATTTTGTGCAGGAGGTGTGCCTTCCTGCACAAAAACAATCATCCCTAACACACAGGAACCCTTGCAACATGACGCAAAGGTGCCTGCACTTGTGCATGGCAGCCAACTGTACGCCAGCGGAGGAGAAACCATACGGCTGCACCGTATTGTTGTTAACACGACGTATCCCTGTAATTTTTAAATGAAGCTGCTTGGCGCAGCAGAATGGCTTGCGATGTCACGCTGCATATTTTTTTTTGTAAATGAAGTCCCAAGTCTTTTGGTGGAGGGACATAAATATTATTCTAGACAACAGGGTTCTCAAAACACCATCAATCTGAAAATTCAATAAAGCCCTACTTATGAGATGAAATAGTCACAAACTGTTTTTTAAAAAAAGGTTTACGAAAGTTAACTGAGTTGCAGAAGCCCCACTTCAGGAAAACTTATAAACATAGCATATGGTATAGAAAGATCACACATTTCCACTAGGGCATTGGTGAATTGGAGTCACTGCACCTCATCGATTTCTATAAATGTGGTTGCCAAGAAAAAACTAGATGTAAGTAAATTCATTATGAAAAACATTAATTAGTGCTACAGGTGTGGCTCATGAACAAATGTGTCGATCACTAGAGAAACAATAGCTCCAGAAATGTACTGTTCTCTGTGTAAGAAAGGACCTGAAGACGTTGCTGGATCAGTTATGTCAGCAGGAGGACATTATTCTACCTGTAGATGCAGCTGAGTGGATTTGCACTATTGTAATAGCGAGAAAAAGAGGGTGGTCCAATTTAAACTGAGACATAGTGGTCAAATGTTAACCACAATCAAGAGTTCAAAAGATGTTAGTGATGCTTGTAACTGCATAGTTTTTTCACTGCTATCGTCCTGACGGGGGTTTATCATCAGGTACGTCTTGCAGAACTGTTGCCGAAGTTGACAACATTCATTACCCCAGTTAGTGTTTACAAGTCCTTACCATAGCCTTTTAGTTGGGCTTCGGCCGCAAGCATGCTTTTAAAGTTGATTCAAACTTTGTCCAAATGGATGAACGCTTCAAAGGATTCCGGGACAATATTGATTTATGCTGAGACACTGGAAGAGCCCAACAAATTCTTAAAGGATATGGTAACATACTCAAAGACAAGGGTATGACTGTTGCCACGGACAAGTGTACGTTTTTAACACAAACGGTCGAGTATTACGGACACCTTCTGGAATCAAATGAAAATGTGATCTGGTATACAATATAACTAAGGCACTAAGAAATAATGATAAAGATCGATTAAGATTGTTAATTTGTTAATGGGATTAGTATTCTAGATTCAGCAAAAGTTATATCTCAAAGTTGAGCCCTCTTTAAAGATGCCGATGAATAGGGGAAAATGTGTTTGGGAAAAGGCAACTGAGAAAATTTTCAAATAGTTTAAGATATAGCTGTGAACAGAAGAAAGAGTGTCAAGTGAGGACGGTTTTGTTGCAAATTTGTGCCGGTGCATTGTCTTAGGGCGATTGGTCCTTGGCTTCGGACATGTCTAAAGAATTTGGAAGTAAGTTGACCGAGTTATACCCTGGTGTCTTCTGAAATGAAGTGCTGTATTGATGAGTACAAACAAATGTGTGCCTCCTTAATCCATGCAAAAAATAATTTTATCTATTTCACATGTTATGTTATGTTATGTTATGTTATGTTATGTTATGTTATGTTATGTGACGGTCATTTAGAGAACACTGCCTTGAAGAAAATGCTAAGCCGAGCTTTTTGGTGGCCATCAATGTATAGGTTAAGTGCTGTGTCAAAAAAGGTAAACAAAACCTGTGTTCTGATAAGCGATGGAATGTTAGAAATGCACTCTTGATGTCTGTTCCTTCTCTCTAGGGGGGTTCTGGAAAACAGTGATATTGATTTTGTTGAGTCTATTAGTTCCGTGTCAGTAGGTAAACTATTTTTATTGTTTTCCCTTAGTGAATTTATCATACTTTTGTAAGTGGCATAGCTAGAACCTCAATATAACAAGTGTATGTAGTTGAGGGGCTGCTTTTGATTTTAACGCAGATTATGGTCTCAGTTGGTATCAGAGAAGATAGAAGTTTTTTTAAGGAAATATTCTGTGAATCATTATACAGTGTCTTTTTTCCAGTCAACAATTGAATGATTTAGTGGAGCATGCTAACAGAATCTTAAAGCAGGTGTACTGTTGATAATAGATTCTCTTGAAGATATTCAAGATATTCAAACTTTGGTTAAAAACAAGGAGTGGCAGTATCACAGTTCACCACATTCGAATATTTATTTGAAACCCTTTTCTAGGTGGAGAGAAGACAGGACAGAGCTGACACCTTGATATGACGGGATATCTAGAGGAGTTGATTATGTCAAACATAAAAAGTGATGCAGTATTTTGGCCAGACTTTTGGGGTTAATATAAAGAATTTTGATGATGCCTCCTGTGGCTGGTAATGTTAATGGCCACAGAGGAACGGTGCCCCAGATGATCCATTCTTTGACCAAGGCAGCTCTGCACCTTTTGTCAGGAAAACTTTAACTGCTGCTGCTGTTCTGTTTTGTAAAAGCTGATTCAACTGTATTCACTGTACCCCTTCTAAACATGCGGCTTTTCTCTCAGTACATTACATAACACACATATTTTCCTTTTGAACCATTCTGATATGGCCTCCAGTACTTTCATTAGCGCTGTAGGTTAATTAATTCCATGCCCTCATGGGATCCGTGCCTTAAGGGCCCGTATTAGAGTTTGGCGAACAAGTAAGTGCTCTGTCGGAAACATGACGGATATGCCGTCCATTACAAGTGCCATGGGATTTAATGCGACCCAACCACTCTTGTCTGCTTACTTTTCCGGACACATGTCTGCATGTGAAAGAGGCAAGTATATGTTTTTATTTTCCAAAATTAAATCAGTTTCCTTTTTAGAGGCCTTCTTTTGCTTACCCAAAACCATTCCTTTTAGCTGTGAACTCTGCATGCAGTCACGGAATGATTGATCATATGTTCTCATTATATATTCAAAGTTCTCATTCACAACTTAGAGCTATTTCCTAAGATGCACATTTTTGCCAAGAATGCAGGTCGCCAAAAGAAGAGAAAACTCTAACTGTAATTCTTAACTTGTATGTGTATATGTGTTGGATAGTTTGTTCTAATTCTACGCTATGGTGGCATCATTGATCTTTGTTTGAGCCTTATTTGTGTCCTAATCTGTTGTACATAAGAAACCTGCTGCAGCATCCAGGACCGGACTGGCCGTAGTGGGCACCGGGCATTTCCCCAGTGGGCTGCCAGGGTGGGGGGCCCGTTTTTGGCCCCTGGGGGCCGTTTTTGTTACCGGGGTCGGCAATATCGGCCCTCTGTAACAAAATCGTCCGAAACCGGCACTCGCAAACCGCTCGACTGCACCCCCTCCCTCCAGGGGGGCCGGTCGAGCAGTTCGCCAGGACCGGTTTCGGTTCCCGGTCCAGCCTTGGTAGCATCTGTGGTGGCAGTGTCAGTGCCATTAGCAAAAATGCTGATTATTCCAGTCTCCCCCTGAATCAATAACCAACTTTATTACTTGTCGTGCAAAAATTGACAGCTGCTTATTTAAAAGAAAATCGGCCAGATTCATGAACGGAAAATCGGCTCGCAAAGGGCCAGATTCCGAGAATCTGGCCCTTTGCGACCGCAATTTTTGCATTTGGGATTCATCATCCCAAATGCAAAAATCGCTATTATAGAATTCGCAAATTTGCGAGGAATTGCATTTAAGGAATCTCTATTTGAGATTCCTTAAATGCAATTCATGAAACATTTAAAAATTGCGAATTCGCAATTTCGGCCCGCTATTTACCGCGAAGTCAAACCTTGTGGTAAATAGCAGAAACTTAGAAAAATGCACTTAAGTGCATTTTTCTAAGTTGTATGTTACACACACACATGTCCTTGGGACATGTCTGTGCGTAACACCAGCGTCTAAAATCATTTCAGGGATGCAACAGGGTGTCCTTTGGACACCCCTGTACCCTTGAAATCGCAAACTCAGAATGCGAATCGCTAATAACGATTAGCACATGGATATGTCTACCCATTCATTCCTATGGGCCTTTAGGCCCATAGGAATGAATGGGGAGTTATTCCTTATTTGCGATTAGCAATTAGCTAATCGCAAATAAGGAAGCTGTAGGAATCGCAAACAAAATTGCGATTTGTACATGATTCCCGTTTTGCGAGTCTGTAATAGCGATTCCTTAACCGCATCGCTGCGGCGCGAATTCCCCGCCCATGCTGACTCCGCCTTGCGCGGGCGGAGTCATGACGGAACGGTTCCGTCATCCGCACAGCTCACCCGACGTGCATGACGGAACCGTTCCGTCAACAGCATCGAAGGGGTTAATAATCGCTATTACAGACTCGCAAAACGGGCCGATGATGAATCTACCTGAATATGTCTAAATGAGAAATGTTACGACTTAGGATAAGGTTTTTTTGGCGGACTGTACTCTGTCCGTGAGCATGTTGGAAGACATTATGGCTGCCATTCTAACGTATCACTGTCTGTCAAACTTAGAGATGACCGGTGACCCAGCAGCCTTATTTGTGCATTGAAAGATACCACCATCACAACGTTTCATTTTTTCTCTGCCCCCGCTTGACAGATCACCATGATTCTTTTCCATGCGCAACTAGTCAAAAGTAGAACTTGTTTGGAAAGTTTCATGGAGATTCGTCAAACGGCGCCAAAGTTATTATCCCCACAAAAAAAAGGTATTTTCTATAGAAATCTGATCATAACTAGAAACACCAACAACCACTGGGTAATATATATATATATATATATATATATGTATGTATATGTAAAGAACCATGTAGAGACGCCAGAAACGCCCAGCCTACAGACCGGGGGCCGTAGAGGCAAGCATCACAGCCATTTATAAAAGCTCCGTGTCCAAACCTTCTTACTCCGGTTTCGGAAGGAAGAGCCACACCAACGGATTTGCTTACAGAGATTTACTTAGCAGAAATGCAGAAAAAAACAACGTATTCCGACCACACTCAGTCTTGATCATGTAGTTGTGATTCCATTCTTTTAGAGAAAACCTTCACCTCAATAGAGATAGAAAGCATACTCTTACTAAAAAGAGCTTAGTGAAAATCATAACTTGAAAGAAATAAAAATAAACATGATTTCTATACATCCTTCCATTTACAATTGAAACAATACATATTTTATGGAATGAGTAATATGAAAATATAATTTCATTCATTAAATGTTCATTGTATGAATATTTAGTGTGAAAAACGTTTATCACTAAAAGGATATTTTACAACCTTGTACGCGACCACCTTTCTAAGGATCAATCCATATAAAATAAACATTGTAAATCACCAATCTCACCTATAGTAGCTAAATATCATTTTTTTACATTTATGTCAAACAATTAAACGTATAACTATGATTCTTATTATTGCCAAAACTTTTTTAACCCGTTTGGTGCGTCGGATGGCACCCAGGTCTCTGACGTCACAGTGGGCGTATGCAGAGGGCGGCCGGGGATCGTCTGAAACACGCCCACTCCATAAACCGCCGCGGTCAACGGGTTAAAGACGGATATATCTTAATGAAATAATTGTTTATCAATATATCCGTCTTTAAAGAAGTTTTGGGGCGCCCAGCTATAAGAAACAAGTGCCCAGCTCCGGTAAGAGGTGCCAATAAGGGTCCTGGGCTCCCTCCACGGCCTCCAAATAAAAGAACAGTTGTTAGTGACCCAGGTGGGCATTGGGGCACCCACTTAATAAAAAATATACCGCCTCTGGCACCCTGAAGCTCCCCCTGCAGCCCCCAAATGAAATAAAACAAGTGGGTGTCCCAGTTGGGCACCGGAACACCCACAAAGACCTGTATTAAACAATGCAAATGCATGGAGGAGCACCACTAAAGGCCCTGTAACAGCTATTTACAAATTATTTTTTAACCTTGGTGGTATCTCTACAAAGGGCTGGGACACCACCAAGCATTTTTTATATTGTGGGGGGGCTGGAAGGAGTATAACATCCACCCGCCAACATCAGAAAAAACTGTAAGCTTGGGTCATTAAATCCATGATCCGGGGAGAACTTACCATACTTTGTTAAAGCACTCCTAGCAGGAGTGAGTTCTATGCTCTTCAGCTGAATTGCAAGGTCGTCTTGTGGTTGTTTTTATGATTGCATTTTGTGGGCTGGAAAATGTTAAAAGAAAGACATAGAGAAATGTTTTTTTGGGGGGGGCTTTACTTATAGTAATAACATAATATTTTACATTTAAAAAACCCTAGAAATTAACTGGAAAACCAAAGGTTAAAGTAACTTTATAGTAAGATGAATATTTCAGTGACAACGTAACAATTTTAACTCAGAGCACTGAAATTCGCTAGTTATAGTTATCTCAAGTAACTATGACTTGTGCCCTTAAATAACTATAACTCGCACCCTCGCCAGGCACTGCTGATTTCCTCGCATATTACATCACATACATGTTTTGTGACACCATTTACGACATCACTGCAATATCTGAAATGGCATCATTGATAATACTGTGCATGGCGGGAGCTGGAGTTCTGACGTTACTTTGACCTTTGATAGATATATATAGATAGATAGATATATTATGTGAGTGGCTGGGTCACTGTATCCTTGTGTGTATGGATGTGTAAGTGGCTGTATGGGTGTATACGTGTATGTGTGAGTAGCTTTGTGGTTGAGTTGGATGCTGTGTTAGTGGCTGTATTGTAAATGAGTGAGTGTGTCAGTGGTTGTATGGGTGAGTGAGTGGGTGTCTGTATGGTTGTCTGAGTGTGTGGCTCAGTGTATATGTGGCTGTATGGGTGAGTGAGTGGCTGTTTGCGAGTTTGGTTAAGTGTGTTGGTGAGTGAGTGGCTGTATTGGAGACTTAATGCCTGCATGATTGGCTACATGGGGGAGTAACTAAATGTGTGAGTGCTTGTATGTATGTGTGATTGGGTATGTAAGTGGTTGTGTGGGCATGTGAGCGTGTGAGTGTTTGTATTAGTGAGTGACTGGCTGTGTGGATGAGTGAGTGGGTGTGTAAATGACTATAGGTAAATAAGTGGGTGTGTGAGTAGCTGTATGGATGAGTGTATGGCTATGTGAGCAGCTGTGCAGGTGAGTGACTGGTTGCATGAGTGGCTGTGTGGGTTGGTGAATGGTTGTGTGAGTGGCTGTATGAGTGAGTGAGTGGGTGGGTGTGTGAGTGCCTCTGGAGGAGTGAGTGGGTATGTGAGTACTGGTATGGTGCTTTCAATGGGTATGTGAGTGAGTGGTTGTTTGGGTGTGTGAGGGGGCATACGAGAGGTGTATGTATATAAAAACACAGATTTTCGGCAGTTATAGTTTAGTTAACTTACTATAACTTGCAAGCCCTCTATGCATTGCTATACCCTCATATATTACATAATTCATGGCATGTTAATTGACATCATTAATGACCTCACAAATGACATCTCAACTGACATTACTAATGACATCATCCAATGAATGTGACAGGTTGCTATCCTGGAAGTTTTTCAAAGAGATACAACTAGATCCAATTTTCAATAACCTCTGTAGTACTAATTGGTGTAACCGTCCACAACAAGCAGAACATGAAGCATGTCTGTGAAATCACCATAAGTTAGTAGATATTATGCTCTTTTTTTACTGGTATTCAGATGCGTAAAAAACGTAATGTCTCTGTACACATTAATGAGATCAGCAATTTATTAAACTTGAATACTGTTCAAAAGAGTGTTTAATAAATATTTACCTTAATAAAATATGCCTTTTAAATACCTTGCTTAACATAGAATTTTAAGTCAATTGCTTCATATTAGCCACAGATAAGGCATGTAGAACAAGGTCTTATGCACAATGTTCTGGATTTTGTAAAAATACCTTTTACATGTTTCTAAAGTGAGCAAAATGTTGCATTCCATTAGGACAACGCTTACAACTAACCATGGGCGTAGCACTTCGCTCCGCCCACGGAGTGGGCGTAGTGTTGCCTACTTCGTGCTTCACAAAGTAGGCGTAGTAGGCAACACTACGCCCACTCCGTGGAGGTGCGAAGTTGCCCGTCACCCGCCTCCCTCCCACCCTCTTCTCCACCCCTCTTTTTCATATTACAAACCGTAAAATAAAAGGAAAATAACTTACCCTGGATGCAGCGTCCCAGGGCTCCCTCATCCTGTAGATGCGCCGACTTCTTCAAACGAATGCGAATGTGCGGGTGCCCGTGCATGCACGGGTGCATGCGTGTCTGCGCCCAGCGCCAGAACCCCTGGCCCTCATGCTACCCATGACACCTGCTGCCACTACAACGCAAGCACCCTCATCGCACTCAACCACGGACGCACCACAAACTGCTACAAGGCCACCCCAAACGCACCCATGGCCCCTTCACCTGCCAGAACTGCAACTTCTCCTGCAAAACCACGCCGAGACACCCACAGCAACGGAACCCAACCAACTGCGATGCATCCTGCTCAACACCCGCTCCACACGCTAGCACACCGTCGAGCTCTGGGACCTGATCACCACCACTTCACCAGACGCCGCCTTCTTGACTGAGACCTGGATGAACAAAGCCTCCGCCCCAGACATCGCAGTGGCCATCCCCGACGGATACAAAATCTCGCGCAGAGACCGCACCAATGGAGTGGGAGGAGGACTCGCCATCATCCAAAAGAACACCATCAAGGTCTCCGCAAACACTGACGACATCCTCACCACCGCCGAGCGCATGCACTTCAAGATCAACACGGACCCCAAGACCACCCTCAGGGGCACCCTCGTCTGCAGACCACCCGGCCCACGTCCCCAATTCTGCAACTCCATCGCCGACTTCATCAGCGCGCACACGCTGACCTCCACCAATTACATCCTGCTCGGCGAACTGAACTACCATCTAGAAAACAACAACGACAGCAATTCCTCCACTCTGGTCGACAACCTCGCCACGCTCTGACTGAAACAGATCGTCACAACTCCGACCCACATCGCCGGCCACATGCTCGATGCCATCTTCACCGCCAGCCCCCACGTCACCTTCAGCCACGCCTCTGAGCTCACCTGGACCGACCACCACTGCGTCCACTTCACCCTCCAGAAACCCGTCAACCGCCACTGCACTCCACAGATCCCCCGCCGTCGCTGGGGCAAAGTCACCAAGGAGCAACTGGGTACTCACCTCTCACTCAACCCACCAACCAGCCCCACCGACCCAGAGGAGGGGGCCCGCACCGTCAGGCTCTCGATGGAGGACTACGCCAACACCATAGCACCTATGAAACAACCCACCGACAGAGACACCAGCCAGAGAGCCAGCTGGTTCACCCCGGAGCTCCTAGCCTTCAAGCGAACCTGCCGGAAACTCGAGGTCATCTGGCTCAACGATAGGACTCCGCACAGCCCACAAAGACGCCATCCGCAACCACCACCACCTCATCAGGACCACCAAAAGAGCCTCATTCAAAGACCGCCTCGACAACAACACCCACAGCAGCAGCAAAGAGCTATTCAATATTGTGAAAGAACTCTCCACTCCTAGCTCCTGCACCAACGACATCCCGCCATCGCAAGCCCTGTGCGACACCCTCGCGGCCTTCTTCCACCACAAGATCACCGTCATCCACAACAGCTTCAACCCCCGGACGCACCCTACGGACCCCGCCACGATGAACCCCCCAAGCCCCACCGACCATGACCCTCTGACCACTTGGACCAACGTGAGAACCGAAGACATAACTAAGACCATGACCACCATCCACTCAGGCTCCCCGTCTGACCCTCTCCCCCACTACATCGTCAACAAAGCCGACAGCCTCATCGCACCCCATCTGCGTAACATCATCAACCTCTCCTTCGAAAGAGCGACCTTCCCGGAGAGCTGGAAGCAAGCCGAGATCAACGCCCTCCTGAAGAAACCCAAGCCTGACCCTGAGCGACCTCAAGAACTTCCGGCCCATCTGCCTGCTACCGTTCCCAGCGAAAGTCATGGAAAAGATGGTAAACAGCCAGCTCACCCGCTACCTAGAAGACAACAGCATCCTGGACTCCTCCCAGTCAGGCTTCCGCAGCAATCACAGTACCAAGACGGCACTCATCGCCGCCACAGACGACGGCGAGACAGCGGCCCTCATCCTCCTAGACCTCTCTGCCGCCTTCGACTCCGTCTGCCACCACACACTACGCACACACCTCTACGACGCAGGAATCCGAGACAAGGCCCTGGACTGGACCACCTCCTTCCTCACCTACAGGACCCAGAGAGTCCTCCTCCCCCCGATCCATTCCGGAACCACCAAAACCATCTGCGGGGTCCCCCAGGGATCCTCCCTCAGCCCGACGCTGTTCAATGTCTACATGGCCCCCCCGCTCACATCGCCAGACTTCACGACCTCAACATAATCTCCTACGCCGACGACACCCAGCTGAACCTCTCCCTCACCAAGGACCCCCTGACCGCCAAAGCCAACCTACACCAGGGCATGAAGGCCGTTGCTGATTGGATTGAGGCAAGCAGGCTCAAGCTTAATACGGACAAGACGGATATCTTCATCCTCGGGCCCAACCCCTCAGCCTGGGACGACTCCTGGCGGCCAGAATCACTGGGAACCCCCCCCCCGGCACCAACCAACCACGCACGCAACCTAGGAGTTATCCTCGACTCCCAGCTCAGCATGACCAACCAAGTCAACGCAGTCTCCTCCTCCTACTTCCGCATGCTCCGCAAGATCTACAGATGGATCCCGACGGACACACGGAAAACCGTCACCCATGCTCTCATCAGCAGCCTACTTGACTACGGAAACGCCCTCTACGCCGGAGCCCCGTCCAAGCTCATCAACAGACTCCAAAGAATACAGAACGCCTCAGCCTGCCTGATCCTTGACGTCCCGCGCAGGGACCACATCACCCCGCACCTGAGAGACCTGCACTGGCTCCCCGTCGACAAAAGAATCACATTCAAACTCATGATTCGCGCACATAAAGCACTCCACAAGACCGGCCCTGCCTATCTCAACAAAAGACTCGCCTTCCACGTACCCAACAGGAAACTCCGTTCCGCCGACCTGTCCCTGGCCGCCGTCCCCCGCATTCACAGAACCACTTCCGGGGGCAGATCCTTCTCCCACCGCGCCACCAAGTCCTAGAATGCCCTCCCCCTCCACCTACAACAGACCACAGACCTCCCGGTCTTCAGAAGACTGCTCAAGACCTGGCTCTTTGACCACTAGCTGCAGCTGCCCCCCTCCCCTCCCCAGCGCCTTGAGACCCTAGCGGGTAAGTAGTGTGCTCTACAATTCCCCTGATTGATTGATTGATGTAGGCTTGGGCTGAGTAGTCAGCTTGCTGACCCTGTCCCTGTGCCCTTCCGGCCTGCCCTGCATGGTCCACTTGCTGCGCCTGCCCATGCTGACTTGCCATCCATGGTCAGCTTGCTGCCTTGCTTGTCCCCTCCTGCCTGCCCTGCATTGTCTGTGTCTGCGCTCCTGCCCTCTGTGGTCCATTGTTCTGCCCCTGCTGGTCTGCTCTATCGGGTCAGTTTGCACCCTCTGCCATCCCCTAACCCCTGCCCTCTGTTCTCAGTGTGTGTACCCTGCCCCTGCTCGCCTACCCTCTGTGGTCTTTTGTGCTTTCTCTTTATATTCCGGCCTGTCCTAAATGGTACGCTTGCTACCTTTGCTGCCTCACTTCTGCCCTCTATGGTCCGCGTTCTACCCCTGTGAGTCTTCCCTTTGTGGTCAGCTTGCAGCCCTTATCCTTTCCCTCCGTTCTCTGTCAGCTTGCCCATACCCTCTCCTGCCTAACTCTGTGATCAGCTTGCTGCCTTGCCTTCCATGATCAGCTTTTTCACCCTTCACCATGCCCTCCATTAACCTTGTGGGTCCCTCTGTCTCCTCTCCTAGCCCTCCGTAGTCCCTTATGCTGCTCATGCTGGCCTGCCCTCTGTTGTTCGCTTGCTGCACCTGCCCCTCTGTCCCTCCCCTGCCCTGCATTGTTCATGTACGGGCCGCTGCAACCTCCCTCCTGGCCGTACATGGTCTGTTGTGCTGCCCCTGTCAGCCTGCCCTCTGTGGAGGGCATGTTACCTCTGCCCACCTTTCATTTGCTCTCTGTTCAACCATTTGCATGCTCATGCATCTTCCCGCCTGTGCTTCGTGGCCAGCTAAATGCCTCTACTGAGGCCAGCCCGCCCTTAGTGTTCTGTTTGCTGCATCTTGTCTCACTGCCCTCCATTCTCCATATGCATGCCACTGCTCCCTTCGTGTTGGACCTTGTCCTTTTTGCAGGGCTATCCCAGAACTTTTTGCCTTCCTCCTGTATTTTTCTGACTTTGTTTTTGCTGGTTTTAGGACTCTTGGCACTTTACCCTTGCTGACCAGGGCTAAAGTGTAAGTTCTCCGTGCGTAAATTGAATGTTGATTGGTTTACCCATGATTGTTGTTAGAACTGGGACCACCGGCCCACTTAGGGTAGCATGGCACAGAGTGGGAAGGCTAAATCCTGAAGGCAATTGTGTTGTACTTGCTCAGCACACACTACAACACCCCAGTGCAAACCCACCAAAAATGACACCACACCTTCTTAGTTAAATTGAAAATAGAGAGGCTTTATCCTTTTGCATTAGAAAGGGGTGAAGTTTTCAATAGTTAATAAATTAGGACTTTGAGCATTCCATTATTGGGTTAACTACATTCATTTAAACAGTACATTGCATTGCATTACCTCGCAGTAGTTAACGAAAATTGGTATTTAAACACATTAAATAGGCAATTAGCAGGTAAGTACATTAAGCATAGATCAACAGGTACATGCAGTAGTTCAAACCAAGCAAGTAAGTACATTAGATATGGAATCATCAGGTATATGCAACAGATTAAACCAATCAGGTAAATACATTAACCTTAGATCATCAGTGCTTCTTTAGTCAGGGTGCGCAGTCTTGACCCAGCTCCTTCGCAAGAAAGTGCTCAAAGATGCTTAATTTCAGGGGGAGTCAGGTACCCACTCCCTTTATAGGATCCGGTCACGCTACCATGGGGGAGATAGGATCGACTTAGGGGCTCAGTTCTTAGTAGCCCCGACCATAGCAGTTCCCCCTTCTCTCTGGGGAACTCAGCTTCTCCAACACCACCCTCAGTCAGGCCTTCCCTGATACCTTTGCGCCCGTCCGGCGCTTCTGATAATCTTCTCAGGGCGAGTCTGAAGGGCCAATGTTTCCCTGTCCTTCCGCTCAGGCCTTACAGCACTTCGCCTGGGGTGGGGGTAGGGGCCTGCATTGAAGCCGTGACGCTGCTGTCAATGGAGGTCCCACTGCCTGTGGGCCTCCTCTCGCTCTTTCTCCTGCCCTCCGGAACCCTCGGAGGGCAGTTGGACCGGCCTCCTGAAGGGGGTTGGACCGGCCTCCGCAGTGGTTTCCCCTCTTCTGAGGAAGCTCAGACTCGGAGACTGCGAGGTGACGCGCTAGGCGGGATTCCGGTTGCTAGGCGACCCCGTCCAGCGTCTCCCTCAGACCTCGCGTCGTTCTTCTCCTGCACGGCTCGGCCCCACACAGTACTCTGGCCAGCGGCGGTGATGTAATCGACAGACTCGGCGCTTCAGCGCTCAGGAGGGGGATGCTGATCAGAGCAGCCCTGGCAATAAGGTGCGCTGACAGGACACCAGGCTGGCGGCAGTAACTCAGGGTAATGACAGTGCACTGACGCCAAGTGGCAGACAGGCGGCAAGGGCAAAGGTTGGGTCCCAGCCTCACTTCAGTGGTCGCAGAAAGGGACCCCTGCACAGCGTTCACCCTCCCCCTTCTGGACAGTCCAATGTCCTCTCAGCACACAGCGCCAACCCCCCCAAGGTTCCCGGGGCCTGTTCAAGGTCTCTCTCACCAGCTGACCAAAAGGAGCAGACCGCTTAATAAGTAGACACACTGGGGCGTTGTTCTCTCTGTTCTTCTCTAAGACAGGACCAGATCAACAGGTAGGAGGGCAGCACCCTCAGACCAACCCGCAGCCCCTGGGAGCAGTCAGTTTAGCCTGTGACACAATCCCCCTGACGCTGTAGTCCGCACTTCAGCCAACTCAGCAGTGTGACAAAAGGGCCGCCCAGTACCCTCCCTTATATAACCTGGGTCCAGATCACTAGAGTGGTCCGGAAGGTTCTGGAACCCCCTAATGCTATCCTATGGGCTAGAGCTCTGAGGTAATTTCTAACAGGCGACCATTTTATGAAGCTCACGCATTACACCATTTTAGAAAGGCACATCTGCGCCTCGGCACTGATTGGCAGTGGCAAGGCGCCCGGAGACCTAAGGACACAAAAAAAAAAATTGGTGGGAAAAATATGAGGCAGAAAGAGAGAAAAAATAGAGGGAGACCACCCAAAAGCTGACAGGTCTAACAATATGATTTACAAGTAAGTCCCTAGTAAAGTTAGCACTTGTTAAATGTAATAAGGTAACCCAATGTTATCCTATGCAACTGGTAGGCCTTGCAATAGTAAAAAGCGAGTTTGAGTATTGAGGCACGATTTAATATGTGACCATGTCTGTGAGGCTTCATTATTATGTGGTAATATTACGTGGCTGTGTGACCCACCATTGTACCATCACTTTTGTTCAATAAAAAGAGAATTTGAAAAAAAAACGAGTTTCAGAGTTTTTCCCTAAAAGGACATGTAAAACTTAAAAGTGCATGTCAAGCTTTTTAAATACAATGCACCCTCCCAACTGCATTAAACAACTGCTGCTTTTTTACATTATATCCCTACCAGCTGCCTCACCGATTGGCTTGTGCTTCTCCAAGTAAAGTATAAGCATAGTAGAGAAAGAATAAATTCTCAAGGTGCCAACCTCTTGAAATTCCTACCTCTTCAATTTCGCTATTCGCTGGGCCCTGGAAAATCATGAAAAGACTTTAAAATAATCTAACATCAAGCATTCGGGCTTGATACTGTGTAATTTTGTGTTACTCTTTTTCCCTGTTCTGATCCCCCTTGAAAACCCACTACTGCGTTTCCCGAACACGCTCTTTACCTTGTTCCATTTTCCCTTGTTCCCACAAGTATCCTTGTATCATTAGATAATTAATATCTCACAGTTATAAAATCGTTTCTTACCCTACATCAGAGGTGTTCCTAACATTTGCCGTGTAATTCCATACTGTAATGTCAAATAAGTGATGAATACCATGATTATTACCACACTTTGTAAATGTTCATCTCGCCTGTTATTGAATCATCAGCATGAGTGCACATTGCACTAGTGTCCTGGTGGTACATATGTAGTTAGTTTACCTTCAGTAAAAAAAATGTCGTTCTGAACATGGAATCCCCGAGAGATTATCTTTTTTTAACGACAACTACAGCTAATTTGATATTTATAACAGAGCGCTTTTTTGCACTGTAGTTCATTACAAAAAGCACAGGAATGATTCTGCAAGTTATCACACATTAGGAACAATAACCATTTTTAGAAGCTGCACATTAATCTGCTTAAAATATGTTTTTGCAACAAATTACAGCCTGCATACAGTAGAAATACTGGTTGTATTCTCGGTTTCGGCAACCATTTTTTTAGGTTTGAAATCAAGGAACAATGATTTAAGCTGGTTGGAGCCCAGGTGGTTGCTTGATAGCATGTTTAGTGGAATAAAACACTCTCTGTTGTAGGTCTACAGGATGTTGCAAGGTTGTCAGAGTTCAGTGACTATATAATGAAAGGAAGTCTTCGGCATCGTTTTCTGTGTGCTCATGCAGCCTCTGATGACTTGTAATATCCTTAGCACATTTGATAGGGGGTTCTTTATCCCGTATTTCATGACTGTCTTAGTATCCAGTTATTTATAAACAATATGATTCTACCCTGTATAGTAACCAGTGAATTATTTTTTTATTTTTTTCGTGATTCTGAAAAGTGTGTGTTTTGCTGATCCGTGAAATGTCAGGGAAAAGCACGACGTGTTTTTAAAATACCCGTCACACACTACGAATCCCATAGTGTCATGCTTCATCATAGGGGTCTTCCCGTCCCTCTACGGGGCGGGGCGTGCTACAACCTACGAATACGCGGGAGCACTTGGTGTTATGAAAATAGGCTATGTGTAGTGTAGGAGTGAGAGTGGTAGGGTCTGTGAATGATACAAAAAAGGGTTTAAAAATTCCCTGGCTAGTGGAAAAAAAAAAATTGTATTCACTACCCTTGTTTATAAAAAGTTGTACAGGAGGTAGATTCTATCTGTAGACCTCTCCACTCCCTCCTTTTGTTATTTTCTCACATTAGTATCCGGTTAGCCTAAATCACTCATATGCATCTTGTTTGTAGAGGCCTTTCAATTTCTGTGTGCATGTTGGCATTTTCGGTTTTCTGAAGCTCTTTACGGAATAATTCATTTTATGTTGTTACAGAATCTAATTAATAGAAATTTGAACAGAGGACGATTAAACGAGCAAACGCTTTAATTTGATAACAAGCAAAAGAATGATTGAAATAAAGAGTAGTGTAATAGGATACATTAACTAAGATGTGGTATTTTAAGCCCTGCCTGGACTGTATTTGTTTAATTTAGATCCCAAGGCTTATCATTTAGGGCTGTAAGGTGTACAGTTCTGCTTTGAATTATCCTTCCTGTACTTTCGCTGGTACCGCTATGCCCCCTCCCTTGGTCCTCCCACATGATGTCTGTTTCTTAGCCTCTTTAATTCAATTAACTGGCAGGCAGATGTGATGTACTGGCATAATGCAGCTAACCATATAAGCACTGCTTCATTCCATGCTGAAGTACAAAGCTCTTTCAAGCCCCAGGAGATCTGCAGCGAGCCCTCAAATTGAAAATAAACGATATTTTAATCGAGTGGATGCTTACTTAGGAATACCAAAGAGAAACATCTTCCGAGACGGCCGAAATTACATTTGGAGGCTTTTTGCTGCTTTAGCACAAACAAGACGATAGTGTATGCTAGTATTGTATTCTTTTGGTGTGGAGAAACATCATGTGGAACAAACAAAATGCATATTGTTCATTGCAGTGACATAATGGCAATGAAGAACACATGTGCTTCTCTGCTGTGCTATCACAGCTCTCCAATGAAGGGAAGTGATGGAACTGGCACCTGCACAGTCGTTTACCAACCTTTAAGACACCACACACCAAAGAGGTGGTGCCTTTAGTTCTCCTTCCTCCCTCCGGATGGTACAGCTGAGCTGAAAGCAACAGACACATGATTGATGGGCGGAATGCAGAACAAATCAAAACATTCACCCCAGTCAAGAGATCTGGGTTAAATCCATCACTCTTTTGCTCACCATGCCACCTCAGTTTAGACCTGGCCATATGCAAATCAGTTTTGACCCTGAGCCTCATGGGAACAATCCAGCCCGAACTGCCAGGCCAGGTCCTCCCTGGACCGGAAACAAGCATACAAGAACCAGTTTTGGGGTTTCACCCCTCATCAGCCAGTATAGCTTGAATCCAGTGGCTCAGTGAGCCCCGGACCCACGTCTGGGAATACCCAGCACACTTAGGGTGAGAAAGCAAAAGACACACAATTGATTTGAAGGAATGCAGAACATATCAAAACCTTCACCCCAGTCAGGAGATCCGAGTTAAATACATTATTCTTTTGCTCACTACGTCACCCCAGTTTGGACCTAGCCATATGCAAATCAGTCTTGACCCAGTGCCTCATGGGAACAGTCCAGCCCGAACTGCCAAGCCCGGTCCTCCCTGGACTGGAATTGAGTATCCTTGGGCCGGTTTTGTGGTAACACCTCTCATCAGCCACACTAGCTTGAATCCAGTGGCACAGCAAGCAATGTTCTAAAACGGCTGAAGCGCCTTGTTGCTCTTACAAGAAGATTCGGTGTTGCCGACTGTAGGAGAGTGGGATCTGCTTACTAAGGTTACCCCCATTTTTTTCTGGGATTTCACTGTTTTTCGACTTTAGTCTGGCTGGGGCCCAGCTATCCAGGACCCCAACCTAGCTGCTTCCTTTCTAAAATAATTGTATTTACTTGCGGTACACTCCAGTTTGGTTACTGGGGTACCATTGTGGGTCCACATAGAACCCTATCAGTCACTCCTATGGCAGGCCTTATCAATCCTGATGGCAGAGTGCTTGGTTTTGTGTGAGAGGGTGCCCATGCATGGGCTGGGCCCCTCTGCAACTTTCGGAGCCTATTCTCTAAGGCTGTTTTTTTGATGCAGCCAGAACATATAATCTTAAGAGCATTATAAACTCGCAGTAAATGCTAACTTTGGGATGGCTGCATGGAAACATGTCGTGATTGGTGTCAAACCCTTTGGAAACCTACCCCTCCCCACCTTGCCAGTCCTGGCGGCGGGGGTAGAATTCCACCCTTCTAGAGCGAGAGACATGTACACACTGGTCTGACCGGTAATAGTTTAAAGGAACCCCTAGCATCCCAAAATGGATGCTGCAGACATGGGTCTGACATCCTGCTGCTGGATGAAACTGGCAGGGGAGGCCTGGACAATAGTTTTCCTGTTACAGGGAGGTGTAACCACCTCCCAGAGAGGCTTTAGTGTATTGGGACTGGGTGGGGGTACTTAGAGAGTGATTTTCAGACAGCACTGGGGGCACATTTGGTGTCCCTGTGCATAGCCCAGCTACCAGCCCCTGCTCTGGTGTGAAACTGGACAAAGGAAATGGGTGTAGCCACCCCTCTTTCCAGACCCTCCCATAGTGGGTCCCCAGAGTATGTCCAGGCCCTTTTCTTAGTATAGGTCCTGGAGCCCTAGCAACAGGATTTTAGATTATACCTGGACAAAACTCTGGAGCTGAATCCTGGAACTTCGACACACTACTAATGACTAGAGGACTGAAGAATCGCCCCCTTGAGGTAACTCTACTTTTTCTTGGGCTTCCCTGGTTGCTCCAGACATGCCCTGACTCCCCACCGTGTGGTGAGTGCCTCAGACCCGAAGCCTATCTCTGCTTTCTGCTTGGGTTGCTGTTGCCAAGTCTTGTTGGGTCCAATCCGGAAACCGACACCGCAGCAATTGACATTCTTCGTGGGACAGCTCGAATCCAGAACCTGGTCGCCGTCGACGCCTCCTTGTAGAAAAAGGTAGGGCTAGGACCTTTCTCAAGATTTGCCCGGCGCTAACCGCCCTTGTACCATTCAAATTTACCAAGCAATGAGGCAGGCGCCGGAGACCAGAAGGCAGGAAACAGAAGTTTATTCCGACGGAGCAGAACACATCAGATCAGACAACAAGGTATCGTCTCGAGGTGCTCTAACAGCCACTCAGAGGCCTGGCCTCTTATACACTGGTTTATGGCATGTGACCTTCTTTTAATACAATCACAACTTTGTAAGGCATGGGAAAAGACATCCCCGTAATCCTCGTGTTAATCCCACCCCCATATACATTCACAATGGAGGTCCTCAACCTGCTGATAAGAGGGAGGGTCATCACGCAGCTGAGTGTTTCGTCGAGTCTTAGGATGTGTGCGCCTGATCATGTCACAGGGGGTGGGGAGGCCTGGATCAATAGAGGGTCCTTTGAAGGAGAGCGACCTCATACAATAAGGGCAGTAAATGGTATTTCTCGGCTTAGGCAATGGCCTCGGACCTGTGTGGACAGTCGGACACCGGGTGAGGGGCCATCAATGGAGTGGTATTCATGCTGCGTGGACAATCCAGCGCAGAGGGGAGGTTTATCAACAGAGGGGCATTCATGGGAAGAGAGGAGGTGTTGGTCAGGCGCTAGCGTGACTCCCAAGGACAGGGTCATGCAGATGGGTCATGCTCATAAGGAGGAGGGAGGGGGAGCCAGGGTGCGCGGAGGATGCCTGCTGGGTCAGAGGGGTGCACTGGCGATCGATCGTGGACAGGGAGACCATGATATCTAAAATGGCTGCCGTGCACGTAATACATAGGTGACAAGCTGGCGCAGATGATGTTCAGATCGCAAACTAAAATTCCACAGTCCTCCCTTTTAACATGTCTCGCCAACTTGTCAGTTCGGATTTATCCCCATAAGGCCACGTATTTCTACTTCATAGAGGGGGCTCATGTGCTCATTTCGGAAGTCCAAAGTCTTTGGGCACATATAGCTAGAAAGAAGGCCGAACAATGGTGGCAGACATTGGATACCTAAGCAACACACACATAATATTACAATAGGTATCAGCACGAAGGAAAACAACTTCCAACCCCAATTTTTCAAAGTGTCCCAAAACCAGCTCCCAAGCGACCATCCTTCCTGCTCTTGGTGAACCTCTGAGGACAGTCTGTGGAGGTGTTCAATGGCTTTGTAGACTGAAGGCGAGTTGTCAGGCACGTAGGTGCAGCAGCTGGATCCGATGATGCGGCATGCTCCTCCTCGGTCGGCTAGGACCACGTCTAAGACAAGACGATTTTGGAGGGTCACGAGGCGGACCGCCTGAAGCTCCGCAGTATTGTTGGCGAGGATGCCAGCCGTGATATTGATCGTTGTTTCTACTGCCTGGGTCAGGTGTCGGATAGCACGGCTGTTAGCCATTGGGCCCCACAGAGGAACAAGTCCCTTTGCTGCATCCAGGAACTGTGCTCCAGTGGAGTCGGCTTGCCCAAGGTCGTCTGCACGCCTCGGCCGGTGGTGGTTGGCAGGGGCTACATATGTGGGTGGAAGAACGAAGGCAATATAACAGGTGCCCTTCCATCCTTTCGGGAGCCAGGTGTAAGCCTTGGTGCCACACACAAAGTACATATTCGGAGAAGCAACAAAAGAAGGGGGTTCAGCTGAGTCCAATGTTCTGGTGACTCGGCAGGCGCTGTAACCCACCAGCTGCGTTCCTTGGCCTTCTAGGCACACAAGGCCAGTGACATTGATCACGGACAGAGCCACAGTCAGGGTGGCGGTAGTTTGTTTCTGCAGATGAGAGAAGGTGGTTCTGGCTGGATTGTGGAGCACCTGTACTTCGACTCGTTCTTTGGCTGGAATGTCTTTGATGAAGGTGGTGCCTGCGAGTGCTGGACACAGGGCAGCTGGAGTCTTTCCTGTTTTGTTCAGCCAGAACCCAGAGTAGAAGAGTGACACTGTCCGGCTGGAGGTGGCGTTGTCCCTGTGGCTCTCTTGCATGAGGATCAACCAGGCGAGGCAAGAGCCGTGAACTGAGAAGGGTGAAGGGATGAAGGGGATGGAGTGTCCAGTGGCATGTGGGAGCAACCCACAGATCCAACAGTTCGTAGCATTTGCAGCAAGGTTATGTTGGTGCAACAGTTGCACAAAGGAATTGTTCCAGAATTCCCTGCGCCTTTCTCGGAGCTGAGGCGACAGAGAGATTAGGTGATGCTCTTTCAGGGGTGTTGGCTGTGCAGTAGGTAGCAATGTCTCATGAGCCGGTGTGCTCTCCTCCAGAATCCAGAGGGAGGTCATGAGAAGGAGGCAGAAGAGGAAGACAATGAAGAGTGCAATTGTCTTCGATTTGTGCAGGTTGTCAGTCTTTGGATTCCTATACTGGGTATTTCCCGTTGCTTCCATCATCTTCTTATCTGGCGCTTCCATCATCTTCTTATCTGGCGCTTCCATCACCTTCAAGGGGCTCGGTAGTGGGCAGAACCACAGACTTTGTTTAGCTTCTCTCCCAGCAACCCTTGATTGTGTGTAGGTCACCGTTCTGAGATTTTAACTTAGTCCGTGGCCTACTTAGCCGAGACTCCCTCCTTTCGACGCAGGAAATACCCTTCTCTGGATGGCACAGTAGGATCAGAGAATTTTGCAAGTTCGAGTGCCCCAGTATCTGGATAACAGTCCAATATCGGTCGGTCTTTGGTCAGGAGCTCTTCTTGGGTGCTGACGTTTTCTGTCGTGGCCAGGTTTGCAGGGACCTTCCGACAATGATGCGCGTGCAGCCAGTGCTTCTTCCCCTCCACTCGGAGTGCTGTTCGGGTGGTGATCAGCACTTGCCAGGGGCCCGTCCACCGAGGTTCCAGACTCTTGGTTCGCTGGAAATTTCGTATCAATACAAAATTTCCCGGTTGGATGTCGTGACCGGGGCCCCTGGAAGCATCGGGGATGGCCTGCTGCACCTGTTGATGAATGACAGACAACGTTTTAGTCAACTTGCACAAATAATCAGATAGTAGGACGTCTGGGACGTCATGAATGGAGGTCGGTTTGGGAGCAGTCCAGAGGTTCATAGGCCGCCCAAACACGACCTCATAGGGGGTCAAATGGTGCTTGGTGGGAGTGGAGCGCATTGATAACAAAGCCAGTGGGAGGGCATCCGGCCAGTTAAGTCCAGTGGTGGCCACTATTTTTGCCAGTTTCAGCTTGAGTGTGGCATTGTGGCGTTCCACTAGACCAGCGGATTGGGGGTGGAAGACCGCATGGAATCGTTGCTTCACCCCCAACCCTTTCAGGATTAGCTGGATAACCTCAGCTATGAAGTGGGGGCCATTGTCACTCCATAAAATTCGGCAAAGGCCATAACGAGGGAAGAATTCCTTCAGTAGTACTTTGGCAGTAGTCATGGCAGTGTTGTCACGGGTTGGATAGGCTTCTACCCATTTGCTGAAGGCACATACGATGACTAGTACATACTTCAGGCTTTGGCATCTCTCCAGTTGGATGTAATCCATCTGAAGGACCTCAAAGGGGTGATTGGGGGTCCCAAACCCTCCCCGGGGCACTACAGTTCCTTTCCCGGGGTTGTGTTGCAGACAGATGAGGCACTGCTGAACTAGGCGTCTGGCTGAGTCAGGGATTTTGTCATTGTGCCAGACTTTGGAAATGAGTTCGATCATGGGTGCAGATCCTATGTGTGCGGGGGAGTGAGCCATTGTCAGTATGGGGATCAGGTATGAGTCGGGCAGCAACCATTTGCTTGCATCCTTCGTTCGCCAACAGCCCTCCTCATCCTTCAAACCCATCCTTGCCCACTTAGTCAGCTCGTGAGGGGTGCTGGCCGATTGTATGTCTCTAATCATTATCCTTGTGTCACTCCATGTTTCTGCTTGTGACCTGGTCATGTACATGCGCGTCACCGTCCTATTCTCAGCTGTGGTTCGTGCAGTGACGTCGGCCAATGCATTCCCTTGCCCAACTAAGTCTGTCACCCTTTTGTGTGCTTGACATTTGATCACCGCTAGTCGTTTGGGGAGGAGAACTGCTTCAATCAGAGCGGAAACTAGATCTCCGTGGAGGATCGGGGTGCCGTGGGATGTCAGGAATCCCCTCTCCCTCCACAGGAGCCCAAAATGGTGGACCACTCCGAAGGCATACTGGCTGTCCGTATATACGTTCGTGGTGGTCCCTGCGGCTATGATGCATGCTCGGGTGAGGGCTATCAGCTCTGCTGCCTGGGCAGATCGTTGTGTGATGCAGGCTGTCTCAACTACTGTTCGGGCTGTCGTTACTGCATAGGCAGCTGAAGTGGTGCCATCTGGGAGTTTGATGCAAGAGCCGTCTACCCATAGCTCTCCATCGGGGTCGGGAAAAGCAGTGTCTCGGAGGTCAACCCTACTCCTAGTTTGTTCGTCCGTGAGGGTCACACAGTCGTGTATGGGAGGCACGTCGGGGTCATTTTCAGGCAGAGGCAGTAATGTGGCAGGATTCAAAGTCGTGCATCTCTTCAGTGTGATGTGGGGTGCAAGTAGAGTCAACTCGTACCCTGTCAGTCGTGCGCTAGTCAGGTGCTGGGTCTTTGTCTGATTCAAGAGGGTGTCGACTGCATGGGGTACTAGCACTGTGAGGGAGTTGGAAAGTACAATTCCCTCGCTCTGACGGATAGAGACAGCAGCGGCGGCTACTGCTCGAAGGCAGGCAGGCAAGGCTCTGGCTACAGGATCAAGAGTGGCGGAGAAGTAGGCACAAGGGCGCTGCTTAGGACCAATTGATTGAGTTAGGACAGACAATGCGCATCCCTCCCTTTCGTGGGTGAAGAGGGAGAAGGGTTTGGAGTAATCCGGCGTTCCTAGGACAGGCGCTGAGCAGAGTGCATCCCGTAATTCTTTAAAGGAGGCTTGACACTCAGCGGTCCAAGGAAGCGGGGAGGGGACATCTTTGGTCAGTAGGGCAAGTAATGGTTTCACAATGAGGCTGTAATTAGGCAACCACTGTCTGCAAAAAGAGGTTAGGCCAACCAAAGAGCGGACCTGCTTCTGTGTTTTCGGGATGGGGGTATCTAGGATGGTTTGGATTCGGTCGGGTGTGAGTTTCCTCCCTTCTTTGGACAGAAGATGGCCTAGGTAAGTCACTTGTGGCTGGCAGAACTGTAACTTCTTTTTGGAGACTTTATGGCCATTCTCTGCAAGAAAGTGTAGGAGTTGGACGGTGGCTGTCGTTGCAAGCGGGGTGGTGTCGGCCGCCAAAAGGATATCATCAACATATTGGATCAACACCACTCCCTCCGGTAGCTGGAAGGCATCCAGCTGTCTTTTGAGGGCCTGGCTGTAAATGCTGGGACTTTCAGTGTACCCCTGGGGAGCTCTACAAAATCGGTACGAACGGGATTTTAAGGTGAAGCCGAACAGATAACGGCTATCTGGATGAATGGGGATAGAGAAAAACGCGTTCTTAAGGTCGATAACAGTGAAGGTGGTGGCAGTGGACGGGATGAGGGTCAGAATGGTGGTGATATCAGAGACCACAGGATATTGGGGTACAACCACTTTGTTAATCTCTCGCAGGTCGATGATGAAGCGGTACGCTTTCTCATCTCCTTCACCTTGCTTCTTAACAATAGGTAGGATTGGGCTGTTGCAGACGTTGCTAACCACCTCTTCAACCACTCCTGCATCTACCAGAGACTGAATGATCGCTACCAGTGCCTTCTCACCCTCTGGTGATATCCGATACTGCGGGAGTTTCGGGAGCATAGCGTCCTGTCGTACAGTTATGTGAATAGGATCAATCATCATTCGCCCCACATCAGAGTCATTTTTGGCCCACAGGTACGGGGGTAGGGTGTCAAGCAGGGACAGGTCAGCGTCAGTTACGGAGCACATGTGTCGTGGGGGAGGGGATCTGGGCATGTCTGGGTTGTCGTACAGGATGACTCGTATTCCATCTGGGGAACACCTAATGGTAGCTCGAAAATGTTTCAGTAAGTCAATACCCATAATGGCGTCAGGGGAGTTGGAGGAGAGTAGAAATGTCGCGTCAGTAGTGTTGTTTTCTAGGTCAAAGGTAATAGGTACGGACAGGGGGTTAGTGGAGGGCGTCCCATCGAAACCTATCGACGTTATGTGTGAGCCAGACAAGGGTGCCCTTGGAATCAGTCGTTTTGATAACACACTACGTGTCGCCCCAGTGTCTACCAAGAATGGAGACTCTGTACCCAAGACCTTAGCGGTGACATAAGGACCTTGCTGGTCAACACAGAGCTCGACTGGATCCCTCCCTTGCCCCTGGCAGTCCTATGCAAAGTCGGGGGCATGTTCACCTTCAGATAGCTGATATTGGTTCTGTCGGGGACGGTCAAATGTGTTCGGTCTTCCTGATCTGTCATTATTGGTGTCGTTGGGGCTCCCTCGTCCCTGTACTCTATTCCTCGGACCACCCGTCACATCCCTGGAATCCCTATTCCTATTCATTTCTAGCAGAACTGGACACTGGAATTTCCAATGGCCGAGCCCTTTGCAGAAGGCGCATTGGTCATTGCTAACGTCTCTACGTCCAGTGTGGGGTGCTGGGGTGTGATCTTTAGGAGGTAGATCTCTGGGGGTGGTTGATTGGTAGTTCCCCCTTTGGTGTTCCCGTCCAAGCGCTATACCTTGTATCTGGGCTATCATTACCCTTTCCTTTAAATCTTTCTTCTTTTTCTCGGACGCCCTATCATTCTCATTCTTTTGGTGCTCGTAATACTGAGCCATCTGAAGGATAGCTGCGGGTTTGGAGGCCCCCCAACTACTCTCGCTCGTCTGCAGTTTTTGGGAGACTTCTTGTGTTAGTCCCTTTACATAATTTTGCACAAACAGGTGCTGTCCGGTTGCGGTGGTCATGTCTTGGCCACTGTAGTCGGAGAACACTGTCTCAAATCGGGAGAAGTATTCTGACACATCTTCCTGGGGTTTCTGTCGACAGGCTGTGACTATCGACCAGTCTACTTTTCTTTCCGGGACCAGGGTTTTCAACTTCTGGACCAGTTTGTCTGGGAGTTCCAGTATGTCCTTCACTGGTTTACTCCCCGGCTCTCGCTGTCTATCTAGTTTACCGAGTTGGTCCCAGGTATGTCCAAACAGATCTGTGTGGTCAACCTTCCGGATTTGCTTCCACACATCAGCTGGCAGGCATAACCCAAAGAACAAGTCAATATCTGCTAAAGTCATTATTGTCGAACCCAAGGCTGTGCCTAATTCGGTATAAAATGCCGTTGGGTTCTTTCTTAAGTCGGGCAGGGTTTGTTTGAAGGTTAGGATATCTTGTCGGTCCCATGGTTGGTAAACCCAATTGTACACAACCCTTCCCTTTGCATGTTCATTATTAATATCATCGCTCGTCCCCTGGCCCCGTGGCGGGATCCAGTAAGGAGCCGCTTCTCTGATAGGCATCATAGTATTGACTACTTCTGCCGAGGTTGTTTCAGGGACCGTAACCTTGGCTTCTGGCTTCTGTTCCGCGAGGTGGCGGAAGACCTCAAGCATTTGCATGAAGAGCTCCGTCGCCTCACGTTCAGTCCCATCTCCAACATCAACCTTCCTATACAGTGTTGTTAGTTTAGCGGGACCCTTACTCTGATACCTATCTTCATACGCGTTCAGGGTGTGGTAGCTGAATCGCAAAATGAAATGCCGTCTGTGGCTGTCGGCGTGTGAATTATATACGCTCATTGTGTATTCTTCGCTCTCCCTTCGGTCTACCAATGTCTTTGCTATTTCGTTGATCCCATCCCGCTCATCTTTGCTTAACCTACTTAACCTGGCTGGTGATTGTTTGCTAGCCTCGGGGTCGTCTGACGAAGTTGTTAATGTGGCTGGTGCGGAGGCCGTAAGGGCCGGTGCACTAGCACTAGGGTCACTTTCACTCACACTCGGGGCTTGCAGGTTTTGTTGGCTGGGAGCGTATGGAGGGGGCATGTAGATGATTGGGGGACCTAGCAGTAACTCATCGTTTGCCCGTTGTTTGGAGGGCAGTTCAGGGTAGAGCGCAGAGGGGGTCCTAACAGGACATTGGCCTGTTGACCCTGATTCTTGGTTTTGTGTAGCTTCTTTTCTTTCTTTTATTTCTTCTTCTAGTTGCTTAGCGGCTAGGTGGGCTGCCTTTCGTAGTTCTTTCCCTACTTTTGCTTCTTCTCTTTTCTTTCGTTGTTCCGTTTCTTTGCGCCACATGCCGATACTGTCGAGCATAGTGGGCGTGGTCTTATTCTTCTGGAGCGCTATTTCTAATGTTTTTATTTTATTTTCACTAAAGGAACCTATCAGTGGCCACTGACTTTCAGGGTTCTTTTTCGTATATTTATGCCATAGTCTAGTGTAAGCTATAGCGACTAGTCCATACTTAGTGAACATGTCCTTATTAGGGGTGCCCTCCAGTGGAGCTGGATGGTTCATCTCTAATAAGCGGTCCGGGCTAAACAGGCTACCAACCAGTGGGGAGAAGATAGGCATGACGGTTTACACCGGGGACAAAAGTCTGCACTACCTATCTTATCACAGCGGGCAAAGACTAGGCAGAATATTTCTATTCTCCGTTGTTTGGCGGCGGTGAATACCTCAAACGAACCAATACCGAATAATCGGCCAATCAAACAATTCAGTGGGGAGAATAAGTGGGCACGAAAAGTTATCGCTACCCACTCTTTCTCTACCTGCAAAGAGAGACCTTGTTCTTCCCTGTTTGCAGACAAAGAATCTCCAGACAATAATCCACGAACGACAGTTCGGGAAACAGTGGGGGAGGAAGATAGGCACGACGGATTACAATGGGGACAAAAGTCTGCGTTACCTATCCTTCACTGTTTGCAAAGAGAGAGCCTGTTTGTTTTTCCCCGTTTGCAGACAGCGAATCTCCAGAGGTTTCAACAAAGCGTAATACTAGTATTATCCAAACAAAAACAATTTTCCTCAATTCGTCGTGTTTACACGACCTTACCCGGACCGCATGGACGGTTTCCTGTCCTCTGGATCCAGCGCCCGATCGTCCTCTCTCCTTCGTGATGTTCGCGGCACTCCTGATGGTTCCCAGTCAGGACCGTAGATCACTCGAGAGAGGTCTGTTCAGAACTAGTGAAGGTCGGATGATCGGCTGTCAGACGAGGGTCTATCGGACATGAGCTCTTCCCGATCGTTGCAGTCGTTCACTCTGTCATCGGGACCTCTCCCACTGGATCCACGTGTCGCTGATGGGCCCCACGCTTTGGGACGCCAAATTGTAGAAAAAGGTAGGGCTAGGACCTTTCTCAAGATTTGCCCGGCGCTAACCGCCCTTGTACCATTCAAATTTACCAAGCAATGAGGCAGGCGCCGGAGACCAGAAGGCAGGAAACAGAAGTTTATTCCGACGGAGCAGAACACATCAGATCAGACAACAAGGTATCGTCTCGAGGTGCTCTAACAGCCACTCAGAGGCCTGGCCTCTTATACACTGGTTTATGGCATGTGACCTTCTTTTAATACAATCACAACTTTGTAAGGCATGGGAAAAGACATCCCCGTAATCCTCGTGTTAATCCCACCCCCATATACATTCACAATGGAGGTCCTCAACCTGCTGATAAGAGGGAGGGTCATCACGCAGCTGAGTGTTTCGTCGAGTCTTAGGATGTGTGCGCCTGATCATGTCACAGGGGGTGGGGAGGCCTGGATCAATAGAGGGTCCTTTGAAGGAGAGCGACCTCATACAATAAGGGCAGTAAATGGTATTTCTCGGCTTAGGCAATGGCCTCGGACCTGTGTGGACAGTCGGACACCGGGTGAGGGGCCATCAATGGAGTGGTATTCATGCTGCGTGGACAATCCAGCGCAGAGGGGAGGTTTATCAACAGAGGGGCATTCATGGGAAGAGAGGAGGTGTTGGTCAGGCGCTAGCGTGACTCCCAAGGACAGGGTCATGCAGATGGGTCATGCTCATAAGGAGGAGGGAGGGGGAGCCAGGGTGCGCGGAGGATGCCTGCTGGGTCAGAGGGGTGCACTGGCGATCGATCGTGGACAGGGAGACCATGATATCTAAAATGGCTGCCGTGCACGTAATACATAGGTGACAAGCTGGCGCAGATGATGTTCAGATCGCAAACTAAAATTCCACATCCTGGTCCACGTGGCTGAAGAGTCAAGCTTCACCTTCTTCACCTGCAAGCACCCGACATCGGTGGGCATCCGGTCATCGCCTTCCAGGTCACTGGCAAGTGACCCAGACTCTGTCTTCTCTGCTTTCAGCGTCTTCTCATCTTAGATCCAGGCTTGGATCACACTGGACACTTTCCACTTGGACGCCAGCGGCACTTTGCAGCAAGATCGCCATTGAAAACGACGAAGAAACCTTACATGATAAGACACCTATCCACCCGGCTTCCCTGGGTGAGGTAACTCAAGTACTGCGGTGCTCCCGTGGGTGTTGACTCTAAAACCTCCTCGTTCTAAAGGGGTTTGCTCCAAGTTCTCTTCTAAGTGTCCTTAGTCTTTAAAATCCAACCGCGACTTTCCCCATAGAAGTTTATGGTGATTCATGGTTGTGTTGAGACACTGCACCAGTCCCCTGTTTCACTACCGTGGGTGGTTCCTGGTGGCCCCAGCGGTTCTACAGACTCTAGGCCTTGTCTCTATGCCAGTTGTATTTCTTATACCACTTTCTTAATGTATGGTTTGCTACGCCCTTAGGGCTCAACGTATAATATGCTAATTTACTGTGTGCTATTGAGTTTACTGTATGTACTTTTGCCTCTAGACTCATAAAGAGACTATAGGGATGTGTTTAGAATGGATTGGTGTCACTACAACGCAGGCTATTACAACGCCTGCTGTTACAACGCGATTTTTACATCGCATACCACTACAACGCATAGTGCTTTTAGGCGCTGGATAGTGAATTATTTAATTTACTATTCCAACTCCAGTCCCCGTGGATAGTAGGGAAGGTGTTGGATAGTAAATTAAATATATTCCCTATCCTAGAGCGCCCCCCAGCGCAATGCGTTGTAATGGTTTGCGTTGTAATGGTTGCGATGTAATGGTAGTGCGTTGTAATAAATGCGTTGTAAGTGATGTTCCCCGTTTAGAATAAATACATATGTTTTATATATATACCTGGTGTTGTTCTCCTTTCATTTGGTTATTCACAAGATATTTGACTGGTAAAACAAGCTGCTTTACATTACTTCAAGACTTAGCCTGAAGGCTGCTCTCCACAGCTACCACTAGGATAGCTTTCAATAGAGGTTGTCTTAAATCTTCTTACACCGACTATTGTCCCTTTTCTTTTTCCCTCGGGATAGAGAGAAAGCGAAGGCTCCTGTATTTTTCAGTTTCAAATCAATGCTGCTTTAAACAGAAAATAAACCTTAGACACTCGCCCGCTGAACAAGCAGCAGAGCAGTAGGTGCAGGAAGGATTCATTTGTTTTTCATTTCTAGAAAGTATAAGATGCTGATGTTCTAAAACAGCTGAAGCGCCTTGTTGCTCTCTCAAAAAAGTTGTTATTGCTGGCTATAATCCCTTTCCTGTTTCATTCGGGATAGAGAGAAAACAATGGCTCTTGTATCCTTCAATTTTAAATGAATGCCACTTTATATAGGAAGTAACCCTTAGGCGCTCACCCGCTGAACAAGAAACGGAGTGGGATGTGTGGGAGGTATGGGAAAGATGGTAGCAACAACAGGGGCAGGAGGGATGATGTTGCAATAAAATATGGGCACCGAAGCAGAACACGTACCCACAATGTAAGAAACGCAGGAAAGAAAGAAATAGTCCCCCAAACGAACAGATAAACAACCAAACCGTAAAAATACAGTACTTGGTCCCTGCTCTGTGGGAGTAAACTAAAAAGAAAAAGGAGGGACAGAGAGGAGAGATTGCTCACTAGCAAGCAAGGACTATTAAAAGACACAGTGAATACAGCATGTTTTGAAGAGACAGCGCATGTGCTGCCTAGGCTCGACCTAAAAAGGAATCTTTCTTGTGTTTGGTGCTTGTAAGTGTTCTGCTGGCCCCGTAGTCAAACGCCATAGGAATACAAAAGTTTTTTTAAAAATTGCTGAACAGAAAGATAGGAAGAAAAAATATATTGCACAGGCTTGACTACTGATAGCTAAACAGTTTTTTTTTCTTTTCTGATAAGTAAACAGTAAAACAGTTTCATAGAATTCAATATAATAGAAGGAGTTGCTTGCAAATACTGAGATTGTATACCTTTGCTGACATACGAATGATTAAGGAATGAGAGTGAGTAGGACGTCTAAACAACCAAACTGAAAGAACACATCCAAGCACAAAAGTGATGGGGATTTGACCTAGAATAAAAGCAAATGGGAAGACATCTGTAGGATGTACAACATAAGTCAGAAGTGGTTGGGAATCAATATTGCACATTATCCTCAACACTCCAACAATGACCAAAGAAAATTACCTAATACTAATCTTTTTCAGTATGCCTTTGGCAACAAGACTTCATGATCCTCGGAGTGTCAATCAAAAGAATCTAGTTTACAGGAAAACAACACCGGAAGGTACCAGATGAAGTTAGAGATGAAATTATCATATGTTTTAACTTTTGACAGATACTGTGAAGGATGGGCTTGCATTGATTCAGCATCAGCTGGCATGTTCCATCTTCTGTTTTAAAATAGTTGTTTTCTGTTTGAAATTTGCGCTTTAGGCAGGGTCACCCCGGATTCTCTGTGGCTGAACTCGTTTTTTGTTTACCATAAGACTGTGAAATGTACCCCTGCTAACCAGGGGTAGAGTGCTTGTGACCACCTTTTTAAACATGTAAAGAAACTGACATGCCCCTAATACGCAAAATTACGTTATTTATAAGTCCCTAATGTGTGGTACTACATGTACCCAGGGACTTAAAATTAAATGTTACTAATGAGCTGCAGCACTTATTGTCAACCCACTAATGTAGCCCGGTAAAATCCATCCCCAGGCCTGCCAATGCAGTCTTAATCTGCCATTTCGACCTGGCAAAACAAACCTTTGGCCCGGCCTAAACCTTCCTTTTTAATACTTATAATTCAACCCTCAGGTAGGATTTAAATGCCCATTGGGCAGGGTGCATGGTATATAAAGATTAGGACATAGAATGTTTAACATGCCCTAGCACTAGAAAAACTACAAAATTGTCATTCACTATGGCAAGGCAGGTTTTTCCAGAGGTTAACACTGTTTTACACCATTACCTTTAGTAAGTGCTAGAAAATGGTTCAAGGACTCATTTATTAGTAATCCAAAATCCAACTTAATGGTCCAGTCTGATTTTATATTTCAATTTTAGAAATTACACTTTTATAAAGTTGTCATTTTCCTGCCTAAAACCAATAGGCATTTCTTCTACTGTCCAGCATTCACCTCGCCTTTTATGGCTCCGCTGTGGTGAGATGTATATTGTTCTGAGACAGCAGACATAAAGCCCTGGGAGTGGGACTCCTCCCTGTACAGGATGGTCTGAGGGCTGTGCTTATCCCCATCCTGAGCTTCAAAGGATGCCTACCTCTGCACTGGTAGATGAAGCTCACGCCTAGGCCTGCTTACCGTTCCTGAGCTTCAAAGGATGCCTGCCTTGTCACTGAAAACTGATGCTCTTACATAGGCCTGCCTACCCTTTGTCTCTCTAGTCAGGATGGCACCAAACCTAGTGGGGTAGAGCAGCGGACCGGAGCTGGTTTAGAGGGGGGAGAGCTCGCCCTCCAACCACAGGCTGGCACTGGGCATAAATGTTGACCCCTACAGACCTCACTTTAAAACTCTGCTAGACCTATGAAGATCAGAAGGACTGTGCTGCTGTCTGAAACCAGAAGGAATACTGGACCTGCTTGCCTTGATCACAGGACCCCAAAAGTGACTCCAAGAGTCAGTTGTCTGACCTCCTGTTTGAGCTACAGGGACACAACAAGCATCATGAGGCCCATTCCCTGCAACTGCTCTGCTGACCAGTACCAACTGGATCTGACCTGGATCGTACTACTTGCCTCTGTTGGAGTGATTCCTAGCCCCAAGTTGTGTCCTCCAGGTTCTCAACCATTATTTTGTCTGGGACCTGAATGGACACCACTCCTGACACAGCCTTCAAAGTCAAATCGCCAATCAACCTCAGCTTGTTGGTTTGCTCCACTGTTCACAGACTTCGGCTCTGCTCGCCCTGAGCTTAACCGCCTTCATCAACGACTGCATTGGGACCTCACTTTGCAGCAATCTACAGTCATCGAGTCTCACTTTGGATCCAGCTTCTAGGGTGCCCTACCAATGACTCATCGATGACCAGGAAAGCTTCGACTGTATGAACATGGTCCCTGTATCCAATCTGGCACTCCATCATGGTCTACCTTAACTTTTGACTTTGACCCGCTCTAGCATGACCAGATGACACCTGTTGGCGCTGTGTGCTTTTTGCCCTATTTTTAATTCAATCTTTAGAAATTCACATCGCCAGTTTTACTTATTGGATTTTTGACATTGTAGTGTTGTTAGACCAGTCCGCCTTAGGGTAGTTTTTCCCCAAACATGTTGCCTTACTCTATTTTTGCTGCTCTCATTTTTGTTAGCCTTAATGCTTTGTGCACTTTACCGCTGCCATTTAGTGCTAAACTGTGTGCTCTCTCCGTTAGACATGGTGAAATTGGCTTACACACAATTGGCATATGTAATGTACTTGTAAGTTCCTAGTAAAGTGGTGCACATGTACCCAGGGTCTATAAATTAAATGCTAGTGGTGGACCTGCAGCACGAGTTGTGCCACCAACCTAAGAAGCCTTCAAAACATGTCTCAGGCCTTCCATTGCAGCCTTTGTGTACAGTTAAATCAGTAATTTTGACCTAGTAAGTTAACCTGTTTCTAGACCTAAACCTTCCTTTTTAATACATATGTCACCCTTAGAGTATGCCCTAAACAGCCCATAGGGCAGGGTGCAGTGTATTTAAAAAGTTGGACATTTACTATGAACTTTTACATGTCCTGGTAGTAAAATACACTTACATTCGTTTTTCACTACTGCAAGGCCTACCTCTCCCTTAGGATAACATTTGGTGAACTTATTACATTTAAAAAGTGATACCTTTCAATTGGGAGCAGGTGGAAATGTTGAGTTTGGTGTCTAAAGAGTTGTCATTTAAAACTCTCTTTAATGAGAAAGTTGGATTTTAAGTCACAATTCTGAAAATCCCACTTTTAGAAAGTTGTTTTGAATTTTTTGTGGCTCAGGCTTGCTGACAGGGCAATGTGTAAAGTATTTTTGCAGCACTTCAAACAGTGGTAAAGTGAAAACACAAGAGAAGAATAGAGTAACATTTTTACACCAAAAGGACAAAAATCCAATTAGTAGAATAGGAGTGTGCAATTTCAAAGATTAAAATAAAAATAGTGCCTAAAAACACAAAGCACGAATTGTGGTTATCTGGTCTCACCGGACCGGGACAAAGTCACAAGTTCAAGCCAAGCGCAATTCAGTGTTGGCCGGCTACAGTGACCCACTTGGGCCTGCTGAACACAGTACCTTTAATCCAGGTGCGCGATCTGCGCTATGTTGCTTTGCGAGACTTCGCGGTGGTTCCGATGAAGACCAAAGAGAGCAGAGGACCTTAGACCCACTTTCATGGGTTCAGGACTGGGGTGGGTTTACCTGGCAGGATAGACTCACAGATGGCAGAGTCCAGGTGCAGAAGCAGGTTTGTTGAAAGTCATTTGTGTCCCTGAGACTTCAGAAAACAGTAGACCAGTCAGCTGGCCCTTGGAGTTGTTCTAGGTTCTGGGTTTTAGAGATGCAAATTCAGTCCTTCTCACTCCCAGGCAAGGGGACAGCAGGTTGTTAGCACAGCAGAGTGGAAGTCCAGCAGAGTGGCAGTCTAGCAGAGTGGCAATCATTTTAGTAGCACACTAACAGCCCGTCCCGACGTTGTCCGGGAGCAATTAGGCTTCAGGGCCCCCTCCCGCCCGACGTCCGTGGGTCCCCCGGAGCCTTCCTCCATATATTGCAGTATTATACCTCTATGTTTACTTTGTACGCTTTTGTAACCTGCACACGTCACTTTTTCCTCCTATACCTCTATGTTTACTTTCTACGCTTTTGTAACCTGCACACGTAACTTTTTCCTCCTGTAATGCACCGTTTGGCTCACTTTTGTAATGGTCCGTTTGCTTCCTCTTGCTACCTGCACACGTCACTTTTTCCTCCTATACCTCTATGTTTACTTTCTACGCTTTTGTAACCTGCACACGTAACTTTTTCCTCCTGTAATGCACCGCTTGGCTCACTTTTGTAATGCTCCGTTTGCTTCCTCTTGCTCACGATCGTCATTTTTGCTTTATTTTTCCGCCGCTCACCGCTCCTAACTAAATAAATAAATAACCTACCTCATCCGCCGCTCACCGCTCCTCCCCGCCTGCTCACCGCTCCTCACCGCCTGTCTGCCGCTCCTCACCGCCTGTCCACCGCTCCTCACCGCCTGTCCGCCACTCCTCACTGCCTGTACACCGCTCCTCCCTGCGCCATGTCCGCCGGTCCTCCTTGCGCTCCTGGACGCCGCTCCTCCCCGCGCTCCACACGTCAGCAGGCACGTCGCGGCCGGCGCTTCTTCCAAGGGACTACTTTTTTTTAGGTAAATGTTTTAAATAACGTATATTTGTTACGTTTATATAGCCTATGTCCATCTGCACACCCTGACGATTACAACGATGTATCAGGTGTGTGGATTGGGGCTGTGGTTCCCGAGTTAACCCGCCTCAAAGGTTCAAAATTCTTCCTTTATAATAGTAGTATAGATCAATCCTTCTTCCTTACTGAGTAACCACAGGCCCAGAAGTGTACTGAAGTGGTGGTGTTCGAGGTACTGCATTTCTATTTTGATGCCCTGGTACCGGAAGGTGTAAGAAGATTCTAGAAAGTGGCTTTGAAGTGCAGGGAATCCCCTTCCTCCCCTGCCCTGGCTCCAAGCTGGCTGGAGTGACAATACTGGGTTGTTAGACCAATTGTGTTGCGACAGGGCACAGCCTATTCAGGTGCAAGTGGGACTAGCTCCGCCCCTTCCATCAAGCCAGTTAATGGCCCATTAAGGCCCAACAAGTCACACCTAAGCTCCCATTGTGTGTGGCTGTCTAGAGGAAATGCACAAGGCCCAGCTGTCACCCACCCCAGACGTTTATTCCGAGACAGGCAGGCGGCACAGAATGGTTAACGTAAGAAAATGCCAACTTTCTAAAAGTGAGATTTTCAGAATTACAATTTAAATTTTGACGTTACCTTAAGTTATTATTTTAAATTGTGAACCTAGAGACACCATACTCGAAATATCCATATTTTCTCAATTAGAAATGACACCTATAAAATGTAACAAGGTAATCTCAATGTTAACCTATGGGAGAGATAGGCATTGCGGTAGTGAAAAACAAATTTGACAGAGTAATCCATCCGCAGAACTCTTAATCAGGCTCTTTATTACTTGTAATTGACTTCCTTCAACCTCAAATAATAATTCAGTTTCTTACAATATCCTCATTATCTACCAGCATTCAGCTTTAAGAGTGAGTAGTCCATCTGGGCACGTGATGAAACTACTATGTGATGCTTTTATACCGCAAAGATATGTATTGTTCTCTGCATTATATTCCCTCTCCCCCACCTTTGTCCCTTGTGTCCCCAATCCCTCCCCACCCACCTTGTTTTTTTGTTAATATTACTGCTGTGTCTGTCCCTCCCCACTTAGCAGTCTTTCTCCTGCACTAACTTCAATATATATAGAGAGATGAACAAGATGTTGTGTGAATTGACTGCCTGGTGTTTAAATAATAACTTCTTTTTGTTTGGTAAGGAGTCTTGGAAGCAAGAAAGGGCCCTGGCTATGGTATGCTGTTTCTCCCCCAGCAATGCATGCTTGCATGTTGGCTGGTGGAAGGAACATGTCCTAAGCAAGAAATCCAACATACATAATGCCCGGCACTTGTTAAGGTTTATTGATGATGTCTTCGTAGTATGGGAGGGAGATAAAAAAAAAGTGGACAGGAGTTTGTCAACAGTCTGAACAGCAACTCCAGTAACCTTAACTTTACATCCAATATTAGCCAAACCAAAGTTGATTTTTGGATGTACAAGTCTCAGTTCTTAACAACAGTTTAGTGACAACTTTGTTCAGGAAAGAAACAGCAGGGAATAGCATATTACATGCTACCAGTAGTCATCCAAAGCACCTCATAGAAAGTATTCCGTTTGGTGAACTGCTAAGACTAAAACGTATTTGTAGCTCGCCACAGGAATTTGATAAATGTTCTAATGAGATGGTGGTGAGACTACAAGAGCGGGGATACACCGAAGCAGCTCTTTCTTGAGCTTTAAGTAAGGCTAGGGACAGGACAAGAGACTCTTTGCTAGCCCCCAAAGCAATTCCTAGTGAAAGGAGGGAGAAAGCCCCAGATTAATCACCACATTTAGTAGGCAAGAGAGAAAAATTAAATCAATCATTAAAAAGAACTGGCATATCATGTTTACAGATGGGGTGTTAGGCCGTAGGTTACCTGAAACACCCACCATCACGTACAGAAGATCTAGATCTTTGAGGAGCCAACTGGTTAAAATGAGTCCAGAAATTGGCATTGGGAGCTCCTGGCTTAAACCTAAAGCAGGCTTCCATAAGTGCTCATCATGCATAGCATGTAAGTTCGGCATCAATACCACCCACTACAATACCCCTTTTTCGGACGTAAGTGTGGCCATCAAAGGAAGCTATGGATGTCGAACAGAGTATGCTGTGTATGTTCTGACGTGCACCTGTGGCTTACGCTATGTCGGTAGCACCAAGCTGCAGGTGCACGTCAGAATTTTGCAACATCTCAGGGCCATAGTGAATAATGACACTGCCTATCCAGTTGCCAGGCATTTCAAGGCTGAACACAACAACGAGTTGAAATGCCTCAGGTACTTTGTGATAAATGCGGTGGCCCCCCTGAGAAGGGGTGGTAATAGAGAGAAACTCCTAAGAAAATTAGAGACACGCATGATTTTGGAGCTGGATAGTAAAAGTCCAAATGGGTTGAATAATACCGAAGGTCTGCACAATTATTTATGAGCTTGTGTGTAATCTGTGGTTTTACTTGCGTATTTATTCACCTAGATATGTATCATTGTTTTCAAGTCGAGCATGTGGCAATATTATTGTAGATCTTCATTTGTTTTGACAAAAGTTGATGGATTAGGATGGAATTATTCAGGTTTTAGGACTTATGAATTTATTTTTATCAGGATTTAGTGTTTTTAACACAAACTATATATAACAGGTTCATTGGTATTTTCCATCATTATTGAAAATAATTTAAAAATATTTTTAAAAATGTAACCGCTGTTCTTTGCATGATAAGAGAATTTGGACCGTAATAAGGATGAGGTGTGTGTATATATTCTATGAAATTATGTAATATTAGGGTGTTTTCAGTAGATTTATGTTGGAGCACTGTAGCACTTTTTATATTTATATATTTATCACTTTTTTAGTATTTATAGGCTTCCATACAGACACATTTTTTAGTAACTTGTTAACAAAAGCAGTTGGATATGTTGAAAAAAGTTAAGCCAATGTATTCATGCAAATGACAAGAGAGTTGTATGGAGTTATCCCATTAAGTGCTCGTAGGAACCAACAATGAGTTATTGTATTTTTTTTACGTTGACCCAGTATTGCAGATTTTGCACAAATTGCTAATGTTTGCACAGTGTACTGTTTACATATGTATTTATTGAAATATCTACGTATGGAGGTCGGAAATACAATGTTCAAGGTTCCTATTAGATGCAAATCATGTTAGGATTTTATCATTATTTATAAATTTATATATTATGTATATTTATATTTATTCTGATTTGCTACATTTGTACATATCAGCATTTATGCTGTTATAGAATTGCCAAAGGTAACGTAAAATCCAATAATCTCATAGAGAAAACTTGATTACTATTTTGACTCACCGCAATGATGGAGATACACTTGCGAAGTGTTTCTTCTATGTTTAGTATTGGAAGCCACGTGACTCTCACAATGGGTGGTCACCAAGCAAACTTTAAAAACATTGGCATTTGCTGTATTCCAATCTATGTGATCAAGAGCACTTCGTGCTCGAAACGCGTCGCAGAGAGGAGGTCTAAATAAAATACCCACCTGCCAGAACCTTGTCGCCCATCTCTCTCTTTTCGCCTGGAGTGGAAGTTTTAGGAGTATGCTTGGAGCAAACTATGTACATATTTTTTTTTTTGTGGCACGCACCACATTAAGCAGCTTAGCTGCCATTTGCCTTTGCATACATTTGGCACTTGCAATCACCACTGCAGCTCATGGAACATTCCCTTTCAGTGACCAATCCTTCAGAGATCCCCCTCCTCCTTTTGTACATCTGTGCAACGTGAAAGAAAAGCAAAAAATATTTTCGTTTGGAACTATTGGTGCATTGTATTTCCACGTAAAGCTTTTCAATCTGTCATTTAATACATATATATATATATATATTCATGTAGATGCACAGTGTGGTATACCGTTCATACGTGTAAGTATTCATCATTTAATGTGGCAGACTAATATAAACTCAACTACCTAAATGCTGAAGGATGGTCATTTTAAAATTCCTAACAGCCCTTGCGATTGTTACATTAAAGCCTCATTCATTCTATTGCACTTCTGAGAATATTTATGGCAGGTCTAAAGTTAAGTAGGAAAACCTGTACATAAGATGCGCCTCACAAAAGAAAAATACAAATCTCGAGGTTGAATATTTCAACTTGTGTGCGAATTAAAAAAACATTGCTCTGCTCTAAGCAGGTCTTCAATAAATTGTTGTGCCCGCTAAACAGATGTTTTGTTCACGATGTAAAATAACCTCACAGTCATTGTAAACAAGTAACCAGAGTTGTTTTTCTGAGCTGGCTTTAATGTTTTTTCTCCTTTTGATTTCCTCTCCAGATGCTGTCTGGGATTTTTCGTCTCTCGGGGTCCACACGCTGGGATTGAGGGCTGCCCAGTTTACCCCAGAGCGAACAAAGACATTCCTGTTCAGCAGCAGCAGCAACGGAAGGCCGGGCTGCGACAACCCGTGTCTATTGGTGACATTTCGGAGCACTGTTCTCAACTACCAAGCAAAAGAAGCGACTCGAGAGATCAAAAAACATTTGCTGGGTTCGAAATTTTCTCAGCGGGAGGGGGGGGGGTCAATGTAACCAAACTCAATTTGAATATGGGCCGTTTTCAAGAACGCTTTTCTGCAGAGTATCGTCCTCAGCCTGTGCTTTGGAAAAGCCAGGACGTGGCCTCCAGCTGATTCATATTCAGACGTGGAGTTTTGTATTTGTTTTCTGCTGCTCCGCCGCGTTGGAAGTGTCCCCCAAATCCCTGCGTAATAACAGCCTGGGGTTTGCTGGTTCAGCAGATGTGCCTTGCGGGTTCTTCAGTGTGCACTTTCAGACTGTTTATTCTTGCACTGTAGTGGTCACTGGGGTTGTGCCTTCGTTTGCAGACATCAGCCATGAGGGCATGTTGTGAACGAGGCCTTTAAATAGAGAGATGAGGCTCCGTGGGAATCGAAGCCTCAATCCAACTACAGTTTCAGAATGTGCCTCGGGCAGCGTTGGGAACATTCGAAATACTCTATTGTGCTGATGGTAATAGGAATCCGTTTTTCATAAAGTTCTGCCTTATTACACTTTTTAGATACACTGCCCGCAAACTTCCATGCAGGCCGAGTGCCGCCCTAGCACCCGTTGTTACTAGGAAACCACGGAGGAGGCATGGTGCGCCTGTGCACGTGTCCGAGCTGATCGATGTTAAAAAAAGACACGTGGGGGCCTGAGCTCCTTCATGCGAAAATGTAAGAGCTCAGGAACGCATGACGTTCCAGCCACATCAACAATGTGAAGATGGCCAGTTCTGGATGTCAATCTTGTGCAGTATTGAAGCCCTGACGTTTATTGCACAGTTCATCCGTAAAAAAAATAGAAATATAATTGAAAAAGATTAAGGGGAGACTTTGCTAAGGAGGAACAGCCCAACCGTCTACAAGAAGGAGATCACGGGAAATGCCCAGAAGTCAGATGGCCTACAAATTAGGGTGACATATTGCGTAAAATGTCAATGTCTCCTTCTTGGTGTAATCTTCTTAGTCAGCACGTAAATGAGGGGATGAATCAACACGGCAAGAAATTAACAAAAACTGTTACAAATATGAGCTTTGACGCGAGAGAAGATTGTTCCACCTTACTGTACTAGAGAGTAAATAAGTCTTTCAAGAACATTCTGTGGTGGGGCTCATACCACTGAACAGAACGACAGAGATGAACGCACAAGAATGCCTGTCAGACATGTCTGAATTGACTCCATCTCTTGTCCTAGTTTCTCTAGACCTATAGTAACAAAATCCACAGACATACTTATGGTCACTCATTAGCCCGGCCGTACTTGTGTTTGAACGTTCTCAGTGTCTGACCATTACTGTTAACACCAGATTGCCTAGTTTGTTACATTTTGCACAGTTCAGACGATTTTTTTTACAAATAAATCATTTAAAATGACATGATACCCGGTTGACACAATACCTATTCCACCAAAGAACCTGCACCAGGTTAACCTTACTTCCAATATTGGAACGGTCTACAATTTGAGGCGTCCTACCTCCAAGTTCACTTTTGACTTTAGCACTAGTCTTTGGCCAAATGTAGCTGGAAAGTCCTGTCAAAAGCAACCAGTTTTGGCCATGATGGAGACATATTGAACGTGAACAAGGCAGGGTGTCTTTATAGGCACCTGAGTAGCCTAGCACTTTACCTTTGTAAGCCTCAGTTTTCCGTTTGCAAGACTCAGTGCCCCATTGATATGGTCGTGTAGGCCATACCAGTACCCAGAAACTCTCGAGAAAGGCTTCAAGCAGCAACTCGTTTAGTGGGCTCTCATGGACGCATTCACAGAGAGGGAGCGTCCACCACTCTTTGAACAATTCTTTGTGCACCCGATATGTGACTCTTAATTTGTAATAGGGTCAATACCCAATTGCCCCAGGGCCCAGTGGAGTTTGTGAAACAGAACCTCTTCTGTAATAGGCCCCCAATGTATGCTATGCTAATATGCCTTTGCACTGTGAAAAAATGCTGTCTAGTTTCCTGCTGAACTAAAATTACTTTTTATTTTTAGGTATATATTTTAGTTGTATATAAAATTTGAACTTTGGGAAGAGCAGAGGTCTTCGGTTGAGGCACCCGGTGTAAGTTGTCGAGCCCGGGACCCTCTCAGCTTATCCCATTTGTGAGTCTGGTGTGCATGGGGTGTTTTGAAGTATGATGTGCACCAGAGTTTGGGGGGTTCTTTGCTTCTCCTCTATAACATATTACAAGTGAGTTTTCTTTTTAGTTTGGAGCATTCTTTGCCTAAGCCAGAGTTGATTTGCAAAACTTTTCTTGCTGATCTGGCGCTTGTAAATGATTTGTACATGCCAGTCTTTATATTCTTTAACAAGAGCTTCATTAAACTTTACTTGAAGTCTATTTAGTGTCTTGTTTTATCTTAGATCTAAAGATCTCATCGTTTTGGCTTTGTTTCTTACAATAAAATACCAAATGTTACTTTTAACAATGGTCTATTATTAGCAAACCATGGGGCATATGTACCAGAGAATGGCGGATCACGGCGTTAAGCCATAATTGCTTAGACCGTGCAATGCCATTCTGAAAATGCAGGGATGCGCCGTATTTACAATGATACAGCGCACACCTGCATTTTCCTCAGCACTGGCGCCAAATTCAGTTGCTTAGCGCCAACGCAGGCACCCTTGCAGTGCAAGGGTGCCTGCGTTGACAAAATGATTGTTTATGTGCCTTCCTGCACATAAACAATCACTAATGGTGATTTGTAACTCCTGTGTGCTACATTGTGCAAGTTGCAAATCGTTATTTTTTCATGATTGTTTGTGTGCAGGCAGGAACACCTTCCTGCACATGAACAATCAATCATGACGATTTGCTGTTTCTACGTGTGCTGCATTGTGCAGCAGACATAGAAACAGCAAAAGCGAGGAGAAATTAATAATTTCTCCTTCTTTTGCCTTGTAAGACCAGGTTATTTTGTTCTTAATTTTGGCGCTGCCCCATATTTACGCCACCGTTGTAAATAGGGGGCAGCTTCAAAAAGCAATGGTTGTTGCGGCGGAATGCCCACTACGACACCCATTGCCTGCCCCTTTCACGCTAAGTGCTCTGTGAAAGGGGGCCTTATTCACAAGACAGCAGTTTGCACTAACTGAGAAGATTCTCACAGCGGTATAGACTGCTGTAGTGAAAGAGAGAGAGCACTAGCACAGGAGAAATGCATAACTGTCGTTACCCCGGTACCCACCTTAGAGGCCGTTACCAAAGTGTGCGTTCCAAATGCCTAAGCATTACCTCCGAGGTGGATTCAATGGGCTAACTCTCTCAATGCAACAGATATGGAGTACAGATTCGATTCTACATAACAAACACAAGTATTCCTGCAGTATAAGCAAGAATATCCTCTGCCGAATGAAATTATCCCTTTAGATTGATATGATGACATCATTTACACTAATGGATCTGCTCAACCTGAAGTAGGGATAAGACATCAATATTCCGTGGTGTGTACAATAGTAAAAAGGTGTATAATTGACGGAAAGATCCGTCCTGAAAAAACACATGCAGTACCTAGGAGACTGTACAGCGCAGCTGGCAGAATTCAAAGCCCTGATTCTGGCATTACAAAGTATGGATCACGGATTCCCCACACTTATACTGTGCGATTCATTTTACTGTGTCCAGTCTTATAATGAATACCTTCTCTATTGGGGACAGAATGGATTTCGTGATTCTAAGGGTTGCAAAATCAAGCACAAGCTGCTTTGGGAACAAGTGGCGAAGCTGAAAGAATGCTTGCCACGGGTTCATGTTATCCACACATTGAGTCATAAATATATTAGCAAACCCTTTGCAGGGAATTCCATGGCTGATGAAGCCGCTAAGGCAACAGTTCGCACTACTGCCATTGCTGCAATCACTCGTTCTAGTGCGAGATTAGACAGAGACATCAATGTTGCTGTCAGTGTTGCTCGCAATAACACACGCCTCCTGAAAGAGACCAGCTAGCACACAGTGCCACCATAAGCCACTCTAACGCTACCTGGGAGCGAATGGTTTCTGGCAACCATTGAACATGACCACCCTGATCCCTCAGGGATCATGGTAACAGATCAGGACCTTTCACTCAGTCACACATGCTCCATGTTCTCAGAGAAGTTCACAAAGAATACACAGTGGGACGTTTTCAATATATTTCCCGAACCAACGATATTCTTGTACAAAATACATGTGCTGCAATAATCAGTAGACAGAAGCAGATGAAAGTAATTAGACGGAACAAAATAGTGAATAGCAGATGCAGTTCTACTATGGTGCTAAAGCAGTGTATATATGCATGCATATAAAACAATTTAGTAATCAGGTGTACTCCTACTATGTAAACTTTTCTCTGTGTGTAGGCGCGAAGCCAAGAAGCCCCCCTAGGGATGATCCAACCTCAATACCTGGCGGGAGAGAATATAAAACCCTGTCCAGGTCATGAACTGGACACCCCTCACTGAGATGTCAGACTGCTGCATGGTGAAGTCTCAGCATGCGGGGACCCTCGGTGTCCCCTGTAGTGCCTTAATGTAAGTGGCTTAACACCGCCTTGTAAATAATGCGATGAGTTTATCGACACAGGAACGTCATAAAAATGGACGTTCCAGTGGCGATAAACTCTTTTAAATGCCACCATGATGTTATCTCTTATTTAGTAAACACTTTCTAGATGTCGCCAGCTCAATATGGTAGGATACTTTGTAGACAGGTCAGGTGGGAGTGATATGAACTCAGGGTGGCCAAACATTCAATCTGCTTATGTACAGCAGATTATGATTAATCTGTGTGTGAAGTCGGTTATCAAACAAAAGGAGGTTAAGAAAAAGAGAAACCACAATAATTAGCTATGTAGCCTACTGATACTGTATAGTATCCCAGAAGGAATATTTCATTCCACAAGTGAGACTACCATCAGAGACAGAGACTATTACGAAACAGTCAGATTTCCATCAACTGGCAAACGTGGCCAGTGTCATCATCTGGATATCCTTCTTTCCTACCACTCAAACTTTTTTACACAAAAGGAGATCGTGTGGTTTGGATTTCATATCAGTTCCTGTGACCTCCGCATGGAGTGATAGAAAAGGACTAATGACTAGTTAGACTACTTGATCATACGATGTAACTGAAGGATATATACTGACTATGGTGATGGAAAGAGATTAAGTGCAGTGCAAGTGAGTGATAATCTAAAAAGGATATGGAAGAGAAAAACTCTTTACTATAATATCTCTCCCAAACCTAATAAAAATCAATGCAGATGTGGCGTGTACCAAATATACTGCTGACCGTGAAAAGTGGTCGACTAGTTTCAGCCAAAGGGACTTCTAGCCCAGGCTTTCTTTAGGACCTATATTGACAATTAGCTACTGCATAGGTGAAAACATAAAACTGTGTATTGTCACATTACACATCAACAACAAAAGAGTGTTCCTGTTCTGTTTAAGGTGGGAAGAAGCACAGAGCACAAGGAACCAACAAAGCCCATTTGGTTTGTTAAGAAAGCCCTCACTCACCGACCTGGTCGGTGACTTGCTTCATCATCGGGCCCCACCGGGTGTGACCGAATGCCACCCCGGTGTGCTGCGACGCCAGAGTTACTGCGGAGCTGGTCTTGTGAGGGTGGGAGGGCTATGTGAAAATTTACGTGAATAGTGTGAAGTGGTGACTTAAAATTGCCTTGTATGTATCAAAAAATTTATTTAATCAAAGATCATCAAGGACAAGGTTAAAAAATGTGATGGTGAGTAAGGCCAACTAATTGGATGGTCTACTCCCACTAGCATTAAGTGACAACGTGAATGGTCAACATGAACATGTTTCAGCCGGTGTGGTATAATTAACCTGGCATTCGTCAGGACCTAGAGTGTAAACCTCGGCGGTATGGGCACTCTAAGGCCCACCCAACCAGAGGACTTGAAAGTGAAAAAGTCTGTGAAGTGCAAAAAAAGGGGGGGGGGCTTCACCACCCGAAGGCAGGACGCACACTCCTCCGGTCTCTAAAATTTAGAGACAAAAATTAAAAGCACCTGCGGGGATTAAAAACAGACAAACAAAACAAGACAAACAAACAATTAGAATTTTTGTCGTATAGATTAGCCGATTCAAGCTAATTACTTGTGCTCAAGGTGCCAGGGTGCACAACTCATACCTAATAGCAGAGGTGCGTGGCTCTGCCTGTGGCTGAGACTAACTGGTAGGTAGTATGGCTTTATGCAGTGACACTCTCATGGTAGATTGCCAAATTGCAGAATCTAACAGTGTGAGTGCGCAGGGAGGGTAAATAGGTGAAAAAGGAGGCGAATGGCAGTGAGAACATTCAGGCAACACTAAATCACTCTGCGATCAATGGGCCAAATGGCCAGTGACCAGTCAACAAAAAAGCAATGAAAGAGGTGAGGAAAGGTAAGTCCTCACTTCACCAGGGATGAAAATCCACCCCATAGACCGCGGGAGGGAGGGGACGGCGTATTTGGCACATCCTACAAGGAAAGCAAGAATGGGAAAGAAAGAGGGACAAAACACAGTCAGCAAGCAGTAACAGTACTTAGCTTAAATGGTCCTTTGCACCCAGAGTAGTACTCACGCCCACGGCGCCCGTCTCCTGCAGGTACGCCTATTCAGCCCTCGGGACCGGGTCTCGTCGATCCGGATTCAGAGAGTGTGGGTGGTTTTATGAGCCTCCGGTGAGGAATCCCGCGTCTGCGCTTCCGGGAAGGGAAGCGTGCGTACTGCGCATGTGTGAGAAACGCGGGAGAGGGATAGAGCGTGAACCTCTTCCGGTAGAGGATACTCACTTCCGAAAGGGAAGGGCTGATTAGCGCGCATGCGTGCCTGATCGGCTGTCCTGGCCAAAGCAATAGGACATTAGTGGTTGATGCGCATGTGCGGGAGTTTTGGGCCAATGCGGAGAGAAGTAAACAACGTGGAGTTTGTTATGGTGCGCATAGAGAGCCGAAATGCCCATATGGTTGGAATAAGAAATAGGCAGACATGGCCCATGGGATAAAATTGCAGTAAAGAAGGGGATAAAAGATAACCCATATGAGATGAGATGAATACTCATCTTATGGGTATAACTTCTATTAGTCAGATAATTGTGGGACACAATCACCACAGACATCAGGAGTTTTCGGAACAGCTACGGGTCAGGGGATTTTTGCATTACTTGAGGACAGAGCCCAATATATATACCCAAGGTATATATATTGAGGCCATTGATATGGGTGCCCAGGCGGTATACCCAACGTTGTTCCTTTTCAAACAATCTCTCAGAGATGTTGGTGCCCCCAGGGATTTGTTCAATCACAATCCATTTTAGATCGTTGGTGGTGTGATTAGTTTGGAGAAAGTGATCAGTCATTCTTGTCGTCGTTTTAGCGGGGTTGTATGTTGCAGATTTTGAGGCTAAAAACATACAGTCAATCAACAATCCGTTTGGCAGAAACATTTCGTACTGGAAACGGTACATTGATGACGTGCTGCTCATCTGGAAGGGCAGCATGGAACGACTAATGGAATTCCTCTGCTGGATTAACACCCTCAACAGGTATTTAAAATTTACCCATACAGTGAGCACCACGGAGGTGGTGTTTCTTGATGTGGTAATCATGAATAGTGGAACAACTCTGACTACTAAGACCCACTATAAAGCCACAGCCAAAAACAACTTGTTACAGTTCTCCAGCTTCCACCCTCGCCCGTTAAGGGAGAATCTCCCTTACGGACAATATTTACGAATCCGTCGGAACTGTAGCAATATAGTTGATTTTAAACGTCAATCGACTGACCTAACGACCAAGCTGGCACAAAGAGGTTACCCCAGTCACCTTCTCAACAAAGGTTTTAAACGGGCACGGAACCAACCACGGGAAGCCCTCCTAGAACCCATCATAAAGACAACAACGGAAATTCCCTTGACCTGTGTAACCACCTACAGTGCACTATCCAATCTAATGAAAAAATCAATAAACAAGAATTGGAAAATCATCACAAGCAGCAAGAAGGATTGGCAGAAACCACTGTTTTCTTTTAAGAAAGGGCACAGCCTCAAAGATGCTTTGGTCCACACCAGACCCAAAGAACTACCCACAACCCCTGTGAGGAGTGTCACTGATGCATGGAACCTACCCAAAGTCACAGGCCATTTCCCCTGCTCAAACTGCTCTGTCTGTCACCTGACAGCCCCTACCAAATCCTTGACCCTTGAACCCGGAAAAACATGGTGGCAAAAAGCACATACTAATTGCAACTCCATAAATGTTGTGTACCTTGTCACATGCCTATGCTCACTCCGGTATGTGGGCATGACAACCAGAAAAATTAAACAACGGATATGTGAGCATAGAAGTAACATTAGGTGCAAAAAAACGACGACAAGAATGAGTGATCACTTTCTCCAAACTAATCACACCACCAACGATCTAAAATGGACTGTGATTGAACAAATCCCTGGGGGCACCAACATCTCTGAGAGATTGTTTGAAAAGGAACAACGTTGGGTATACCGCCTGGGCACCCATATCAATGGCCTCAATGACGATATACCTTGGGGCTCTGTCCTCAAGTAATGCAAAAATCCCCTGACCCGTAGCTGTTCCGAAAACTCCTGATGTCTGTGGTGATTGTGTCCCACAATTATCTGACTAATAGAAGTTATACCCATAAGATGAGTATTCATCTCATCTCATATGGGTTATCTTTTATCCCCTTCTTTACTGCAATTTTATCCCATGGGCCATGTCTGCCTATTTCTTATTCCAACCATTTGGGCATTTTGGCTCTCTATGCGCACCATAACAAACTCCACGTTGTTTACTTCTCTCCGCATTGGCCCAAAACTCCCGCACATGCGCATCAACCACTAATGTCCTATTGCTTTGGCCAGGACAGCCGATCAGGCACGCATGCGCGCTAATCAGCCCTTCCCTTTCGGAAGTGAGTATCCTCTACCGGAAGAGGTTCACGCTCTATCCCTCTCCCGCGTTTCTCACGCATGCGCAGTACGCACGCTTCCCTTCCCGGAAGCGCGGACGCGGGATTCCTCACCGGAGGCTCATAAAACCACCCACACTCTCTGAATCCGGATCGACGAGACCCGGTCCCGAGGGCTGAATAGGCGTACCTGCAGGAGACGGGCGCCGTGGGCGTGAGTACTACTCTGGGTGCAAAGGACCATTTAAGCTAAGTACTGTTACTGCTTGCTGACTGTGTTTTGTCCCTCTTTCTTTCCCATTCTTGCTTTCCTTGTAGGATGTGCCAAATGCGCCGTCCCCTCCCTCCCGCGGTCTATGGGGTGGATTTTCATCCCTGGTGAAGTGAGGACTTACCTTTTCTCACCTCTTTCATTGCTTTTTTGTTGACTGGTCACTGGCCATTTGGCCCATTGATCGCAGAGTGATTTAGTGTTGCCTGAATGTTCTCACTGCCATTCGCCTCCTTTTTCACCTATTTACCCTCCCTGCGCACTCACACTGTTAGATTCTGCAATTTGGCAATCTACCATGAGAGTGTCACTGCATAAAGCCATACTACCTACCAGTTAGTCTCAGCCACAGGCAGAGCCACGCACCTCTGCTATTAGGTATGAGTTGTGCACCCTGGCACCTTGAGCACAAGTAATTAGCTTGAATCGGCTAATCTATACCACAAAAATTCTAATTGTTTGTTTGTCTTGTTTTGTTTGTCTGTTTTTAATCCCCGCAGGTGCTTTTAATTTTTGTCTCTAAATTTTAGAGACCGGAGGAGTGTGCGTCCTGCCTTCGGGTGGTGAAGCCCCCCCCCCCCTTTTTTTGCACTTCACAGACTTTTTCACTTTCAAGTCCTCTGGTTGGGTGGGCCTTAGAGTGCCCATACCGCCGAGGTTTACACTCTAGGTCCTGACGAATGCCAGGTTAATTATACCACACCGGCTGAAACATGTTCATGTTGACCATTCACGTTGTCACTTAATGCTAGTGGGAGTAGACCATCCAATTAGTTGGCCTTACTCACCATCACATTTTTTAACCTTGTCCTTGATGATCTTTGATTAAATAAAATTTTTGATACATACAAGGCAATTTTAAGTCACCACTTCACACTATTCACGTAAATTTTCACATAGCCCTCCCACCCTCACAAGACCAGCTCCGCAGTAACTCTGGCGTCGCAGCACACCGGGGTGGCATTCGGTCACACCCGGTGGGGCCCGATGATGAAGCAAGTCACCGACCAGGTCGGTGAGTGAGGGCTTTCTTAACAAACCAAATGGGCTTTGTTGGTTCCTTGTGCTCTGTGCTTCTTCCCACCTTAAACAGAACAGGAACACTCTTTTGTTGTTGATGTCTAATACAGTTTGGGGACTAAGAGTGTCCATGACTCTCCCTATCTCTCTTGTTGTTTATGAGTATTGTCACATTACCTCCATACAGGCAGAGTGATTGTCACACCTGAAAGAGAAAATGACACAGAAACATAGTAGTTGTGAGGATACATAACAAATGATGCTTGCCCTTTTTCCATGCCAACTTAAATGGCTTAATCAATATGTGAAGAACAGGTCACCTCACCTGTCCTATATGAGGTATGGGCCTCACCTCACCTCACCTCACCCGGTAACCACTCAGGTAAATGAGACCCCGCCCTGTAAAGAAAGTAAATGCGCTATTCAGGGGGGTATTCAAAAGGAAAAAACTGGTTGGAATAAACTCCACAGACCAGTACTGTATACAAAAAACGATCTCAATACAGAAGAACACATCCATAAAAACAACTCCTCCCATGTTTAGTTCAGTTTGTGGAGCAAATCATGACATAAGATCTATGTATGTAGAAGTTCGATAGTTAAAATGCCAAATAATGTGTTTACATAAGCGTTGCAAAGATCTCCATTACTCATTTACCATGCAGTTCCTGTGACCTCCGCATGGAGTGATAGAAAAGGACTAATGACCAGTTAGACTACTTGATCATACGATGTAACTGACGGATATCTACTGAGTATGGTGATGGAAAGAGATTAAGTGCAGTGCAAGTGAGTGATAATCTAAAAAGGATATGGAAGAGAAAAACTCATTATAATATCTCTCCCAAACCTAATAAAAATCAATGCAGATGCAGCGTGTACCAAATATACCGCTGATCATGAAAAGTGGTCGACTAGTTTGAGCCAAAGGGGCTTCTAGCCCAGGCTTTCTTCAGGACCTATATTGACAATTAGCTACTGCATACGTGAAAACACAAAATTTTGTATTGTCACATTACCTCCATACAGGCAGAGTGATTGTCACACCTGAAAGAGAAAATGACACAGAAACATAGTAGATGTGAGGATACATAACAGAAATGATGCTTGCCCTTTTTCCATGCCAACTTAAATGGCTTAATTAATATGTGAAGAACAGGTCCACTCACCTGTCCTATATGAGGTATTGGCCTCACCTCACCCGGTAACCACTCAGGTAAATGAGACCCCGCCTGGTAAATAAGGCAAATGCGCTATTCAGGGGGGTATTCAAAAGGAAAAAACTGGTTGGCATAAACTCCACAGACCAGTACTGTATACAAAAAACGATCTCAACGCGGAAGAACACATCCATAAAAACAACTCCTCCCATGGTTAGTCCAGTTTGTGGAGCAAATCATGACATAAGATCTATGTATGTAAAAGTTCGATAGTTAAAATGCTAAATAAGGTGTTTACATAAGCGTTGTAAAGATCTCCATTACTCATTGCCATGCAGTATCATAACACTAAATGATCAGCATTGTTTTAATCATGTAGTGTCCTTGCTCATATAGCGGGCGTACACTATCTACTGTTGTGTGCCCAGATACGTGTCTATTTACAACAAGGGGTGGTGAGGGACAGAGTCTCTGAATTAAGCAGAAAGCTCTCACCCAGTCAAGAGATCAGGGCTAGATCCAACACCGTTTTTTAGCTCACTGCACCATCCCAGTTTCAGAACCCGGCTCTATGCAAATTAGTCTGTTCCTGTCCCAGTGCATGATGGAAACAGGGCAAACCAAACTACAAAAGCCAATTCTTACACTGGGAAGGAAACAAGCTCCCGGGGACCGGTTTCTGGCATTACAGCCGTCTTCGGCCCGGTTTGCTTGAATCCTGATGGTGCAATGAGCAAGGGTCTCACATCTGAGAATACCCTTCCACGCTTAGGGTGGACAAAAATATTTACAACAAGGGGTGGTGAGGGACAGAGTCTCTGAATTAAGCAGAAAGCTCTCACCCAGTCAAGAGATCAGGGCTAGATCCAACACCGTTTTTTAGCTCACTGCACCATCCCAGTTTCAGAACCCGGCTCTATGCAAATTAGTCTGTTCCTGTCCCAGTGCATGATGGGAACAGGGCAAACCAAACTACAAAAGCCAATTCTTACACTGGGAAGGAAACAAGCTCCCGGGGACCGGTTTCTGGCATTACAGCCGTCTTCGGCCCGGTTTGCTTGAATCCTGATGGTGCAATGAGCAAGGGTCTCACATCTGAGAATACCCTTCCACGCTTAGGGTGGACAAAAATATTTACAACAAGGGGTGGTGAGGGACAGAGTCTCTGAATTAAGCAGAAAGCTCTCACCCAGTCAAGAGATCAGGGCTAGATCCAACACCGTTTTTTAGCTCACTGCACCATCCCAGTTTCAGAACCCGGCTCTATGCAAATTAGTCTGTTCCTGTCCCAGTGCATGATGGGAACAGGGCAAACCAAACTACAAAAGCCAATTCTTACACTGGGAAGGAAACAAGCTCCCGGGGACCGGTTTCTGGCATTACAGCCGTCTTCGGCCCGGTTTGCTTGAATCCTGATGGTGCAATGAGCAAGGGTCTCACATCTGAGAATACCCTTCCGCGCTTAGGGTGGACAAAAATATTTACAACAAGGGGTGGTGAGGGACAGAGTCTCTGAATTAAGCAGAAAGCTCTCACCCAGTCAAGAGATCAGGGCTAGATCCAACACCGTTTTTTAGCTCACTGCACCATCCCAGTTTCAGAACCCGGCTCTATGCAAATTAGTCTGTTCCTGTCCCAGTGCATGATGGGAACAGGGCAAACCAAACTACAAAAGCCAATTCTTACACTGGGAAGGAAACAAGCTCCCGGGGACCGGTTTCTGGCATTACAGCCGTCTTCGGCCCGGTTTGCTTGAATCCTGATGGTGCAATGAGCAAGGGTCTCACATCTGAGAATACCCTTCCACGCTTAGGGTGGACAAAAATATTTACAACAAGGGGTGGTGAGGGACAGAGTCTCTGAATTAAGCAGAAAGCTCTCACCCAGTCAAGAGATCAGGGCTAGATCCAACACCGTTTTTTAGCTCACTGCACCATCCCAGTTTCAGAACCCGGCTCTATGCAAATTAGCCTGTTCCTGTCCCAGTGCATGATGGGAACAGGGCAAACCAAACTACAAAAGCCAATTCTTACACTGGGAAGGAAACAAGCTCCTGGGGACCGGTTTCTGGCATTACAGCCGTCTTCGGCCCGGTTTGCTTGAATCCTGATGGTGCAATGAGCAAGGGTCTCACATCTGAGAATACCCTTCCACGCTTAGGGTGGACAAAAATATTTACAACAAGGGGTGGTGAGGGACAGAGTCTCTAAATTAAGCAGAAAGCTCTCACCCAGTCAAGAGATCAGGGCTAGATCCAACACCGTTTTTTAGCTCACTGCACCATCCCAGTTTCAGAACCCGGCTCTATGCAAATTAGTCTGTTCCTGTCCCAGTGCATGATGGAAACAGGGCAAACCAAACTACAAAAGCCAATTCTTACACTGGGAAGGAAACAAGCTCCCGGGGACCGGTTTCTGGCATTACAGCCGTCTTCGGCCCGGTTTGCTTGAATCCTGATGGTGCAATGAGCAAGGGTCTCACATCTGAGAATACCCTTCCACGCTTAGGGTGGACAAAAATATTTACAACAAGGGGTGGTGAGGGACAGAGTCTCTGAATTAAGCAGAAAGCTCTCACCCAGTCAAGAGATCAGGGCTAGATCCAACACCGTTTTTTAGCTCCCTGCACCATCCCAGTTTCAGAACCCGGCTCTATGCAAATTAGTCTGTTCCTGTCCCAGTGCATGATGGGAACAGGGCAAACCAAACTACAAAAGCCAATTCTTACACTGGGAAGGAAACAAGCTCCCGGGGACCGGTTTCTGGCATTACAGCCGTCTTCGGCCCGGTTTGCTTGAATCCTGATGGTGCAATGAGCAAGGGTCTCACATCTGAGAATACCCTTCCACGCTTAGGGTGGACAAAAATATTTACAACAAGGGGTGGTGAGGGACAGAGTCTCTGAATTAAGCAGAAAGCTCTCACCCAGTCAAGAGATCAGGGCTAGATCCAACACCGTTTTTTAGCTCACTGCACCAACCCAGTTTCAGAACCCGGCTCTATGCAAATTAGTCTGTTCCTGTCCCAGTGCCTGATGGGAACAGGGCAAACCAAACTACAAAAGCCAATTCTTACACTGGGAAGGAAACAAGCTCCCGGGGACCGGTTTCTGGCATTACAGCCGTCTTCGGCCCGGTTTGCTTGAATCCTGATGGTGCAATGAGCAAGGGTCTCACATCTGAGAATACCCTTCCACGCTTAGGGTGGACAAAAATATTTACAACAAGGGGTGGTGAGGGACAGAGTCTCTGAATTAAGCAGAAAGCTCTCACCCAGTCAAGAGATCAGGGCTAGATACAACACCGTTTTTTAGCTCACTGCACCATCCCAGTTTCAGAACCCGGCTCTATGCAAATTAGTCTGTTCCTGTCCCAGTGCATGATGGGAACAGGGCAAACCAAACTACAAAAGCCAATTCTTACACTGGGAAGGAAACAAGCTCCCGGGGACCGGTTTCTGGCATTACAGCCGTCTTCGGCCCGGTTTGCTTGAATCCTGATGGTGCAATGAGCAAGGGTCTCACATCTGAGAATACCCTTCCACGCTTAGGGTGGACAAAAATATTTACAACAAGGGGTGGTGAGGGACAGAGTCTCTGAATTAAGCAGAAAGCTCTCACCCAGTCAAGAGATCAGGGCTAGATCCAACACCGACTGATTTGCATATAGCCAGGTTCTGAGCTGGGATGGGGCAGTGAGATAAATAATGGTGATGGATCAAGCCCTGATCTTTGGACTGGGTAAGAGTGGTCTGCTCAATTCAGACACTCTGTTCATCACCACCCCCTTTTCTAAATCAGATACGTGTCTAGACCCCTCAGTAAAGGATAACTTTACTTTACTTTAAATACACCTGAACTACTATCTTGATCACTGTTAGTACTCTGCACCGATCTATACTACATGTTTGACCCTTTTGATTTTGTATTAACTGTTCTATTACTCACATGTTTGGCTTTGTAGCCACCTATTTGTACTACTTTGTACTCATGTTGGGCTTAGTTGCCACCTACTTGTACTAATTGACCTATTGATTTATCTGTTTAACCATGCCCATGTACTTCTCTTTGTAAAGCGCTCTGATATCTGCAAGGATCTTGTCCGCGCTATATAAAACTTTCAAAATAAAAAATAAAAATAAAATAACATCTCACTCGAGTCTTATTACTATATGAGTGCTGGGGGCGCCTTGCCTGTTTCTTCAGAATGGAAATAACGGTATACAGTGCATCTGTCACTGCCCTTCACAAAACATCTCATGGATCATATCATCTTGCTGTACGAGCACCTATGATCTATAGCGCTCTAATTTGGATTCTGTTGGCAGCGGAGCTCATCTGCAGTTTACCCATGAGCCCGGCCTGCGCTTTTGTGTGCTTAGCCATATATTGTAACACACATATTGGCATGCTCAGACATTTGCAGATATGCTTAAACGCTTAGAAGCTTAATGTTGTCACAGTCGTATTTAGGATGCTAAAACATTCACAGATACACTTAAACGCTTAATACGCTAAGCACCCTCTCGCAGCCTCACCTCTCTGTCGGTGCCTCAGGCTTCACCTAAGTTCGTGGGAGATCCTGAGGCACCATCTTCGCCACCATTTTGAGCCGTCAATCAATGCAAAAAAAGTCGCCTTGCGTCGATGGACTACAAGATGACGTCATAAATGGCGATCTCTCAGTTTCGTTGCTAAACCCTTGTAGAGCACTGCGTCTATTCAAAAACAGTGCTCACTCCTGTTGTATATGCAATATCAGAGTTATTGAACTATTCATTTGTCCAATATATCAAAATCAATGAAGAAGTATCTAGGCATATTACTCGTAGTTTGTTGTCGATTATTTGCTGCCCTTCATAAATAGTGTATTGTTCTTCGTTATGCTTCGAAGTGAACAATAAAGTTTGAATTGAGGGCCGATGGAAAATGCCCTAGTCAGCACTCCTCATTGTACTCAGCTTAGCTCATTGCTGTACAGTAATACATGATGCCACTGGGGTCATCTATATATAAACCTAAATAAAAGCTATTTAGTAACCTAGGATGTTAATGAACCTCAGTGACCAGAATTAGAAAACTATAATTCCGGAAACAGCTACTCATATAGAATTCTGATGGAAATTATAAGATAATTTTCACCACGGGCGGCAATGACAGCTTAGTCAGCCCAACAGTCAAACTGTCATCTTTGATGTAGATAACTAGTAATTAATTACCAGACAGATCTAAATGCTCAGATTAAGTGTCTCTTCGGGAAGTGAGCAGAATTACAAAACAATGGACTCTGGATGCACTCGCAATGGAAGCTACTTATTGCAGGTAGCATCCCTTAGCTAATATGTACCAACCCAGCAAATAGGGGAGTCAATTATAGGCCAGATGATATTTTGTGCCTGATGGCACAGTTTTAGCCCCATGATTTATCACAGCAAAGTCCACGGAATTGTATCGTTTAGGCCCTTGGTGTCACTGCACAGTCTGAACACCCATTTTTGTTCCTTATTGAAAAGGTACTTGGCTCTGTCACTTACAAGAGGTGGTATGTAGGGTTTTTCTAGCACTGTCCAGAAAATGTTTTCTGGCAAAGTGTCTAGTTAACCTAGTGTTAGTCTTTCTACACTGGAAGGTGCTTTTGTGCTCTAGCATCCGCAGTTTCACCTTTCGAGTAGTCATACCAACATAGTGGTACCCAAAAGGACATTTGTTCAAATAAGCAAGGTTGTCACTGTTAGAGTAAGTAAAAACAGTTTGTGTCCATGGTCTCAATGACCCAATATCCACTGTTTTAGAATGATGAGTTTGTGGACAGATGGCACATGCTCCACACAGGAAATGGCCTTGAACAGGTGGAAGATTCCATAAAGTACCGGTTGTTCTCAATTCCTGTTGTCTTGGGCGTGTATGTACTAAACAATCCTGTAGATTGTGACCCCGTTTGAAAGCAAAGAGTGGCATTGGTATCTTCTCCTTGCTTGTGTTCAAGAAAGGCCAATTTTTCCGTATACATTTCTGAATTCCATTGGTGAGTGTGCTGAATGTGTTCGCAAAAGTCAGATGACCTAACGGTGGTTTCACAGTCTTAGGCTCTAGAAGCGCTTCTCTGTGATTATTAAGCCTGTTTAATGAGTTTTCTAAGGTACTTCTTTTCGTGTAGTTGCTTTGACAAGTCATCTGCATGCTGCCTATACTTTTCCAATGTCGAGCAATTCCGTCTGACACGTAAAAACTGACCAAATGGCAAGTTGTCTCGCAACGGCTTAGGATGTTGTTTTGCACAGAGACATTAGAGCAGTGTTATACAGCTGCATGCAGGAACATATTTGAACTCCCCAAAACAAACAGACACACACTGATTTGACTTGAGTTTGGACTACTGAAAATGGACATTGTTTGTAAAAAGGATTTATTTAAATATTACAATCAGTTGGCCAGAGCAGACCCTGGCTAAATAAAATCCGCCTTAAGTGTGATATTAGAGGACAAAAAGAGCATCTGGTTAAGGTTTCTTAGCAGTGCAATAAACACACTGAATTTGACAGAGTGTATAACTGGCTCAGTCGTAACAACACAGCGCCTACAGAGGTCTTTAAAACAGGGTAAACTTATATCAAGGGAACAGGATATTAATAAAATCAGAAAAATATTGAGAGCAGTAAGACTCGACAAATCACATGAAGCCACTTCATGCCAGCCATAACTGAGAGCCGCCATGGGAAGACAAGCCCCAAAGAGCACTCTGCTGACCAGGCCCCCGACACTGCCTATATGGGAATACAGGGACCACTGTAAACTTACTCCACCAGGTCACAGGCAGTGCAGGCTGTGCTCATACTGGTCAGAATCTGTTGTGCATATAATATGTTGCTGTCCAGCATTTCTCCTTTCAAGGCAAGTTTACCTAAGCCCAATCTTACTGCACTAAGCGGTAAGATCATGCAAAGAGGCCGTGTCGCACAACTTTTCATTAGACATCCCAAGGGAAGTAGCATGTATTGGCAAATTGTTTGCTACAGCTCAAACTGCACTGCAATATTTCTTTATTTACTTGAAAGTTTTATATAGCGCAAACCAGACCCTTGCGGGTATCAGAGTGCTTTACAAGGTAAGTGTTTTAGTTACAATAATACAGAGTAAATAACATAAGGTTCAATGCTGATCAATGAAAGTATAAACATCCTATCATAGATACATGGGTATAAGGTACACAACTTTTAATGTATATAAAGCAAAATATAGATACAATATCCAGGAAACCTGGGTAATGGATACTCCAGGGGACATCCTCCCAGTTAGCATTAAGTATGAACTTGCTCGAACTAAGTTCAGAGCTGCAAGCCCATAATTTGGATATAGCTTGCCAACTTGGCACCTTGTACTTTGAAATTCCTGAAGTATCGTGCCTGAACTGTTAATTTCTGTGATGCATGACACTTTGGAATATTTTCACCTTAGCTTATCATGCACCGTCTTTTTATTTTTGGTACCTCACCTGAAGTGTTTATTTCAAATGCACTTTAAACCCCCTGTGATGCATGGCATTTTGGATTATTTTCACCTTTGCTTCTCGTTACTTTCTCTTTCTTGGTGATCCCATATTCCATGAGCTTAATTATGTTACCCTAATGGCCTCTTTCCAATTAATTTCATGCATAAGGTGTTCCAACGTCTTCAGCCAGGATAGCTTGACTCCAGTGGTGTGGAGAGCATGGGACTCACGTCTGAGCATACCCATACCACTCGGGGTGACAAATGCAAAACAGTTGATGGACAGAATGCAGAACAATATCACCCCAGTACAGAGATCTGGGCCTAAATCCATCGTTTTTTTGCACTCCACACCACCCCAGTTCAGACATAGCCATATGCAAATCAGCCTTGACCCTGTGCCTCATGGGAACAGTCCAGCCCGAACTGCCAAGCCATGTCTTTCCTGGACCAGAATCAAGCATCCTAGGACCGGTTTCTGGCTATCAGCCGTCTTCAGCCAGGATAGCTTGACTCCAGTGGTGTGGAGAGCATGGGACTCACGTCTGAGCATACCCTTCCTACTCGGGGTGACAAGACTACGAAAATCAATGAAAATCAGAAAAAAGAAAAATTTGACATACTCACAATAGAACAAACACTCAACCACATGTCCAAATCCTCTTAGCAGGGAAACGACAGAAGAAGCGTTGGAGATTCATCCGATCTCCCCTTCAAAGTCAGCAACAATAGAGCCTTCCAAACAGCCTTCAGAAGATAGTCAAAATGCATACACTTCAGAAAGCATTTCTGCACCATCAAGCACAGGTCTGACCCAGCTCTCTGAGGCACAACACATTACACCCACACCTTGAATTACATGGTGCATAACTTTCTGCCAAAAGCTTACTCACAGGCTGTGGACTCTAACACTAGAGGCAGCATCCTGGTGCAATTGAATGCCCCCCTACCGAAGTGTTCAAAGAACAGCATGAGAAATCCCGGACATATGATACACAATTAGTAACGACTACTGTGGCGAAACCAGAACGTCAAACTGCCATGCAATGGGGCAATCTAAATAGAATGGTAGATCTGCATCGGGGCTCTTGACTGCCTTACACCAAAGCTTGCAATGAGCAGCACGAGAAATGCTGGTCAGATGACACACAAACAGTAACGATTAGTTGGGTAGAACCGGAACAACAAACAGACATGCAAATGAGCAACCCAGCTAGGATGGCGGCGACACAACATGGATAATACCTCACACAGCACAATGCTAATAGAGAAAAAGATGATTATCTATCACACTCATGCCTTAATGCTGACAAAGAAAAGGAAAAACATAATTCCGCATCCACACCAGCCGTATTGATTTTCACTCCAGAATTCAAGTTTAGAGGGTCTTAGGACGCTCTCAACTGGACCAACATACTACATCTCCTAAATAACATGCCCTCGTTATTACCCCTCACAGGGCACACCTTAAATCAGTAAAACTTAAAAACTACTCCTGGATTAGCCATAGAGAATCCACACTGACAGAATGGTTTGATATTGCAGATGGCAAAACAATCATAGAAAAAAAAAACAATTTAAGGAGTTGGGGTATTCCCATCAATGAGCTAGTGATGGAACAATACCCCCACATTTTGTCTAACAGGCCAAATCCCTGGTGCGGTGTAAAGCTGCAAGTAGTGTACTGAGAGGAACAAGGCAAACAATGCCCCACATATGGGGAAAAAAAGATCACAGCACATCTGACAATGCCCCACATATGGGGGCAAAAAGTTCACAGCACATCTGGCAAGTGATACAGGGGATACTTCTCCTGCGGGCAAACCAATAGCACCTACCAACAACCACCTGTAGGAACAGGCTGACTGGGGCTGGCTACCGACTGCTCTCGTAACCAAGGGTCAGACACATTCCTAGCATAACAAAAAGCAATTAGAACCACAATTAAAATAAGAAGCTGGAATGGGGCAGGTCTAAACTCTCTAAAGGTAAATAAAAGAACTTTGGAACACCTGAACACAGGTGAAATCCTGTGCCTTCAAGAAAAGTGGTCCGCTGCCCCACCACCATTGCAGGTTACAATCAACACAGTAACCCCCCAAAAAAACATCTGTTTGGGAGACCAATGGGTGGTCTTTCCACCTTTGTGAAACTGGACTTGCAGGTAAAAGTAATGGAACTGAGGAACTCCTCCTGTGACATGTTGACCCTCAAACTGAAATACCTGGTAATGGATGGAAAAATCCCTCCAATCATGGTGATAAATCTGTACGGCAACCCACAAAGAGACGTGAAAAGCGAGATCGCCAGAAATATCACTGATCAGATAAAAACTTTACACTATGATTACTCAGGATGTGAGTGAATAGTGGCTGGCGATTTCAACATGTGAAACGTGCCAATCTGGGGGGGACACTGAAGGGATGCATCTCGTAATATGCTTGAAGCCTGCATTAGAGAATTTGAGCTGGCCTCGGCCGACCAGAAGGGCTCCCTTGAGGATAAATCATAGCCAACTTTTTAAAACATATCTACATTGGATTACATCTTCCTAAGTAAGACCTCGTTAAACAAATGTTAGGGGTACGAAGTTCAAGTCAGAACTGAAAGCGACCACCACCGACTATCAAGTGTGGTCAACATAAGCTCGAAATTCACAGGATCCATAATCTGGCTGGCCTACCGCTTCCAACCAATGTTGGCCCATTACTAAAAAAAATTAAACAGGGCCCTGTCTGTAAAGCCTTATACTTAAGATGGAAACTTACTATCTGAAAGAGAAACGTTAGTGATAGATTCCTTACCTTAGAATATCCCCAGGCGTCAGACTGGATCCGGAAATTATTTGCGTAGCAATACCCCTGCGCGTCGGTAGGCGTCGTCTGCGGCTCCGCGTCCGTCGTCGGCGTCGTGAGCGCCGGAATGACGTCGACGGAGTACTTACACGCCGCCCATGCGCGCTGACGTCAGTTCTTCTTTTTTCCGCGCCAGCTAGCGCAGATCCGGAAGAAGCTCTACCCCCAGTCAATTTTTGACTGAACTTTTTGATCTTTTTGATCACTCTTTCTTGTCGAGTCTTCGACTCTATCGGTGCCAGGGATGCCCGGGTTCAAGCCTTGCTCGAAGTGCGACCGACTCATGTCGGTCACGGACCCCCATCGCCGGTGCCTGAAGTGCTTAGGCCTCGACCATGATGATCGAACCTGCTCCGACTGCCGGGCCCTGACGTCGAAGGCTAGGCGGGAGCGGTCCCGCAAGCGACTCGAGCTGAGGCAGTCAGCCCCGCGCCGCTCCAGGTCCCGGTCACGGTCCCACGGGAGGTCGAGTGTCAGGTCGCGAGGTCGGAGTCACCGAAGCTCCGGGAGTGGACACCGATCGTCTGGTTCCAAGTCCTCAGGTAAGAGGCATGAGAGGTCGGAGCGACGTCATCGATCCTCCGACCCACCCGACGCTCGCACGATGCGGCCGGGGGCTCGGGCGACACCTCCCACGCGGCTCCACGGGAGTCGCTAGCGTTGCCGCCTGCCCCACACCTCCGGGTCCTTGGGCACGGCGCGACGCCGGAGGAGGTCGAGAGGTACCTCATGGCCATGAGGGCCCTCCCTCCTCAGTCAGTTCCCGTGGCGCCTTCGGGCCCAACGGTTCCGTCTGGAGGTTCAAACGGGTCGGACGCTTCGGCCCCGACGCCGTCAGGTGCTTCGGCCCGGCGCCGCCGGCAAATTCGGTCTCGGCGCCGCAGGACCTCGCCGGATCCGGCTCCGGATCCGGGACGTCGCCGGTCGACCTTACGACCTCACCGGCGCCGTCCCCAAGGGTGTCGCCCCCGGCGCCCACTGTGGTTGCCGCCCCCAATGTTTCCTACGGTCCGACTCAGGCGCCGGAAGGGCACCGCTGGGCGCCGATTCCGTCGGCCTTTGGGGATTTTTATCTCCACGAGGAGGCCCTGTCTGCTAATCCTGGTTTACAGGACACAGGTGACAAGGAAGATTGGGAGGGGTCTGAGGACCCTCTGGCACTAGATTGCCAGTCTCAACAGGACTGGACATATGAGCTTGGGGAGGCCAGTGGTCTTGACACTTCGCCAGACACTGGATTTAGCTCACCTCCGACTGTGGCTTCGGAGGCGGGCTCTACATATAGTGTAGTGTTGACGAAGGCAGCTAAGGCCTTAAACCTTAAGCTCCCCGTCGCGGCCGTGAGGACTAACCTCCTCACAGAGGTCCTCAAACCGCAGTCAAGCTCCAGTGAGCCCCTGCTGCCGTTCAATGAGGCCTTGTGTGACGTTCTTGTGGGCACTTGGTCCAAGCCCGCCACAGGTCCGCCTGTGGATAGGAACGTGGCCAGACGCTACCGCCTGGCCCCGGGCGACCCATGCTTTTTGTCCAACCACCCCATCCCCGAGAGTCTGGTCATCCAGGCCTCAAACTCCCAGACCGCATTCCCGTTGGCACCGCCCGACAGGGAATCCAAGAGATACGAACAGTTCGGGAAGAAGGTTTTCTTGTCTGTTAGCTTATGGCTGTGGTCTGTGAATACCACCTGTCTCTTGGGCCGCTACACCCACACTCTGTGGGACACGGTTGCGGAGGTGCTGCCACAATGGCTGGAGGAGGTCCAGGCTAAACTCGGCCAAGCCCTTGCGGAAGGCCGAGATGCAGCACGCTTTTCTATCCGGTGTGGGCTGGATACCACGGGCTCACTGGGCAGGGCGATGGCAACAACAGTGGCGGTTCGACGCCACGCCTTGTTGAGGTCCGCCAACTTTTCGGCCGATGTCCAGGCCACACTCCTGGACATGCCATTTGATGGCCGTCGCCTCTTCGGCGACAAGGCAGATCATGCGCTGGAACTTTTTAAGGACTCCAGGGCTACGGCCAAGTCCTTGGGCCTCACGGCCCCTCGCCAGCAATCGGGTGCCTTTCGCTCCTTTCGTGGCCACGGAAGGGGCGCCCCCACACGTCCTGCCAGCCACGCGCCGCAGAATGTCCAACAGCACGGTGGCGGATGTGGAAACCGCCGTGGCGGCGGTCGGGGACCACGGCGAGGCCAGTCCACATCCCCCGCAGAAGCACCTGCCTCTAAACCTTCCTAGTCCGAGTTTTCAGGCCCATGTGACGCCTGTGGGAGGCAGGGTTTGCCATCACCTCTCCCACTGGCGCACAGTCACTTCGGACCGGTGGATGCTGCAGATTGTCCGAAGGGGCTACTCCCTCCCCTTCGAGGCATCCGCGTGTCAGGGGATCACTTGCAACTTCTGCAAGAGGAAGTCACGGCACTCTTGGCCAAGAGGGCCATCGAGCGCGTTCCTGGGCCAGAAGTAGGGTGTGGATGTTACTCCCACTACTTTCTGGTGCCCAAGAAGGGCAAAGGGGGCCTACGCCCGATCTTGGACCTGCGGAACGTCAACGGCTTCCTCCGGAAGGAGAAGTTCAAGATGCTGACTTTGGCTCAGGTCCTGGCTGCCCTGGACCCGGAAGACTGGATGGTAGCGTTGGACCTGCAGGACGCTTATTTCCACATCCCGTCCTGCCGGTCCACCGGCGTTACCTGCGGTTCACGGTAGGCCAAGAGCACTTTCAGTTTACCATGCTCCCCTTCGGCCTTACCAGCGCCCCACGGGTGTTCACGAAGGTGATGGCAGTGGTCGCAGCTCATCTGCGCAGGCAGGGGGTGTCAGTCTTCCCCTACCTCGACGACTGGTTGTTGAAGGCGGGCTCGCCCCAGGTAGTCGTCACCCACCTCCAGACTACGGCCGACCTCCTGCACTTCCTGGGGTTCTCCATCAATGTGCCGAAGTCACTCCTGTGCCCCTCTCAGAAGCTCCTCTTCATCGGAGCGGTTCTCGACTCCCGAACAGCGGGTTCGGGATATTCAGGCTCTGATTCCCATCTTCCAAGCGTTATCCCGAGTCTCGGTCAGGTTGACGCTGCGGCTTCTGGGGCTGATGGCCTCCTGCATCCTTCTGGTGCATCACGCCAGGTGGCGGATGCGGGCTCTGCAGTGGGACCTGAGGTTTCAGTTGGCCCAGCATCAGGGCAACCTGTCCGATCATGTCTTGATCTCGGAGGGCACTGCAAGACAACTGCAGTGGTGGCTCACGGACCGCGACTGGGTCAATGGCAGATACCTCTCCCTACCCCACCCGGAGCACGTGGTTGTGACGGACGCGTCCCTCCAGGGCTGGGGAGGCCATATGGGAGAGGCGGAGATCAGAGGCCTCTGGTCTCCGGCGGAGTCCCGGCTCCATATCAACATGTTGGAGCTGCGGACGATTCGTCTAGCACTGAAGGCATTCCTCCCCTCTGTCCGGGGGATTGTAGTGCAAGTGTTCACCGACAACACCACCGCGATGTGGTACTGCAACAAACAAGACGGAGTGGGGTCGTGGACTCTATGCCAGGAGGCTCTGCGCCTCTGGCAATGGCTGGAACGTCAGGGCGTGACCCTGGTGGTTCAACCCCTGGCAGGCTCTCAGAATGCCAGGGAGGACGAACTCACCCGACGGTGCATGATGGATCACGAATGGCGTCTGAACTCGGACGTGGCGCAAGGTCTCTTTCAGCAATGGGGAGAGCCTTGGTTAGCTCTATTCGCCACAGAAGTGAACGCGCAATGTCATCAGTTCTGCGCATTGGAATTTCCAAGGCGGCACTCGCTCGGAGACGCTTTTCGTCGCGAGTGGAGTAGCGGTCTGTTGTACGCCTTTCCGCCTATACCACTTCTGCCCAGAGTGCTGAAGAAGATCAGGCGCGACCGGGCCCAGGTTATCCTTGTGGCTCCGGACTGGGCACGAAGATACTGGTATCCCGAGCTACTCAGCATGTCAGTCGATCCCCCGATTCGTCTGCCTCTTCGGGAGGACATTCTGTCGCAGCAGCAGGGGACGGTGCTGCACCCGAACCTGTCCAGTCTCCACCTACAAGATTGGAGATTTAGCGGCGACAGTTGAGGCCATTTGACTTGCCTCCTGAAGTCTGTGACATCATTCTGGCAGCCAGGCGTCCCTCCACAAAGTCGGTATACGCCTGCAGGTGGAACAGATTTGTGGCATGGTGCACAGCAAAGGCTGTGGATCCTCTCTCTGCCCCTCTTTCCGAGGTTCTTCTCTTCCTTCTTTCTCTTGCCCAGCAGGGCTCTGCTCTGGGCACTCTTAAAGGGTACCTTTCTGCTCTTTCCGCCTTCTTAAGGCTACCTGATCAGCCTTCCTTATTCAAGTCCCCCATTGTAAATAGATTTCTGAAGGGCATCACACACATGTTTCCTCCTGTTCCCTTTGTGATGCCCCAGTGGGACTTGAATCTTGTACTCCCTTATCTAATGTGTGCTCCCTTTGAGCCGCTCCATAACTGTCCTCTCTGTTCTCACATTGAAGACTGCTTTCCTGGTCGCCATCACCTCTGCCAGGAGGGTGAGTGAGCTCCAGGCTCTTTCTTCTACTCCACCTTTCCTATCTGTTCATCCTGACAAGGTGGTGTTGCGTACACGACCTTCCTTTTTGCCCAAGGTTGTCACGGCCTTCCACATCGGGCAGTCCATTACTTTGCCCACCTTCTTTTCGCCTACGCATCCCTCGAAAGAGGAAGAGAGGCTCCACCGTCTGGATCCAAAACGTTCGCTCTCCTATTACCTAGATCGCACACGCCAATTCCGGGTGGAGACCAACTCTTTGTTGGTTACGTGGGCGCGAAGAAGGGAAAGGCGGTACACAAGAGGACCATTTCCCGGTGGATCTTCTTGTGTATTCAGGCATGTTACTCCATGGCGAAAAAGGAGCCCCCTGCTGGATTGCGGGCTCATTCCACTCGTGCCACGGCAACAACAACTGCCCTGGGCCGAGGAGTCCCCTTACAGGACATTTGCCAGGCAGCGACGTGGGCCTCGCTGCACACGTTCCCAAGACACTACTGCCTGGACAGTCAAGTCCGGAGGGATGGCTTCTTTGGCTGTTCCGTCCTCCAGGACTTTCTGGTGTGATATTGGTTCGCAGACCCACCACCGGGGTTGGTATTGCTGGGGTATCTATTCTAAGGTAAGGAATCTATCACTAACGTGTCTCTTTCAGATGCACAAGTTACTACTTGTGTAACGATATATCTGTAAGAGATATTAGTTAGTGATAGATTCCTTACCGACCCACCCATCCTCCCCGTTCTGCGAACCGATATCTAGGGTTAAGGTCATCCCCTTTCAGGGCCCTAGTTTCATGGCACCAGTGTTGGTTCTATCATGGCTCTGCGTATTTGGCACGGAAAAGCTGTGTATCAGAACTGACGTCAGCGCGCATGGGCGGCGTCTAAGTACTCCGACGAAGTCATTCCGGCACTCACGACGCCGACGACGGACGCGGAGCCACAGACGACACCTACCGAGGCGCAGGGGTATTGCTACCCAAAAAATTTCCGGATCCAGTCTGACGCCTGAGGATATTCTAAGGTAAGGAATCTATCACTAACTAATGTCTCTTACAGTTATATCGTTACACAAGTAGTAACTTGTGCTTTATTCCACTAGCTCTCAGGCATAAACCGAACCTAGTAAATAAGCACTGGGGGTCAACAATAGCAAAGCTATACGCAGCCCTAACATCCAATAAGCCCCGAACCCACAGCAAGAAGGGCCGCTCCATATCTAACTAACAAAGAGTTTAAAAAGAGCTAACGGAAGTGTGGCCTTGTAGAACTTCAAAGAGGGAAGGGCCTAAATATGGAAAGTATGCTAAAAGATGCAAGGCAAAAAACACATAAAGTTGGTATGGGTGCTAAAGCGAAAACACATTGAGGAGGAATGGAAACATATATTCTTCCTGCTAGCACCAAGTAAGTCAAGGAAATTCTGGGGATATATTAAAAGTCTGGCAAGCAAAACTACAAGCAAGGCGAAAGCTGTTGCAGAAGATAAATGGGTCGACCACGTTTCCAAACTTTACGTAGAGATTACAAAAACAAGGGCCACCATCAAAAACTCACTTACTAACACCCTAGAGGGTCTTGAGGAGAACCCAACTGTAGTCACAGAAAAGGAAACAGGAAGCATCCTGAAGGCAATCCAGAAGGATGGAGACTGTGGGCCCAAATGACCTACCCTCGGTATTTTTAAGGAGGACCTAGCATTATGGGCATATAACCTTTTTTTAATGAATGCATTCTGCTGTCTGACACCCTGGAATCATTGAAAGGCTCCATTTTGCACCCAGTTCATAAAAACGGGGCCAACGCTTCACCTGAAAACTACAGGCTAATAGCCCCAACAGATATAGATGCAAAAACCTTTGCGAAGGTGCTCCTACTTGAGCTGGAGAACTGGATTAATGATAACCATATCATCCCATGCTACCAGATGGGGTTCAGGCCGAATTCCTCAACAATGGGATAGCGCTCATGTATTTGGAGGCCAACGCTAGTAAAAAAAAAACACGAACCCGCTGTAAGCCTCTTTTATTGATTATAGTGCTGCATTCCATGGAATTGACCGGAACATACTTTGGGCCAAACTTGCTGGGGGAATACCAAGGCATCTCTTGGGTGCTATCACAGTACTATACACAGACACCTGGGTGCGGATTAAGTTAACTCAAACCTACCCCACTGCAAAAATATATACCAAAAAAGGCTTAAAGCAGGGATGCGTCATTGTACCCACCATGATTAATATGTACACAGCTGATCTAGGTGTGGAACTTCTGAAATGAAATATATTGACATCAAAGCTAGGCCGCACCCCAAATTACCTATCATTCAGTATGCAGATGTCTTAGTGCTATTGGACCATACTCGAATTGGTATGAAGAGGGTCTTGGGTATTCTACACTCCTATAACACAAAGAACTCCCTGCTTGCAAATGCTTCAAAAACTAACGTTATGGTCTTTGGCCAAAGAGCTAAAAAACATCAGTTAGAATGTCAGTTGGGCCCCTTAAATGGAAGTATGGTGTGCAAATACAACTATCTCGGTGTATGGATGTAAGAAGCTGGAAAATCTTTCTTGCATGTAAAAGCTCTGGAAAAAAAGCACCCAAAACTGTGTTTTCCTTAACCGAACTCCACCACAATCTACAGAGTCCTACGGCTGAAGGGATCTGACTAGTTACGTGGGCTATACTGCTATCCATCATAAGGTATGGGAATCTCGCAGTTCCTCGCATGCTCACAGAGACATTAGCAAAAATGCATTCATTCAGCTGCATTCATGGCTTCTGGTGTATTCTCCCTTACATGATGATTTGTCCTCGACATTTCAGTTGTGTTCTCACCAGGACCTGCATTCTTGTGTGCATGCTCCACATATTGCAGCCGCTTGATGCCCTTAGTGCTCAAGTGTATGAAAGGCACTGTGTAGGACTGTTGCACCTTCACACTGGAGCCACTTTGCACTCCTTTGCCTGAAGGCCCTTGTTCTGTGGTGTCAGATTTTAGGTCCATTTCTACAGAGACGAGCCTCGTGCCAGTGCCTCTAAGTATGTTCTACCAAGATGTTCTTCATCCTCCTTCTGCACAATGTCGATTCGAGAAGGAGTTGAGCCCATCTGGGTATTTTTTATGTGTTTGACTGATGTGGACAATAGTTCTGGGAATGTAGCCAGTTTATCAGTTATGGCATTGCTGGTCGCTCCATCTTCGCTCATGTGCTCATTTACCAAGAGGTCTAGCTTCTGCTTCAGCATGCCCAGTTTCTTATCGAGCGTGAACAAGCTATGGGCATTTTAGGGAAAAAAACAATGTTCATAAGAAACTCTTTTGTATCATTTGATATATTTTCAGGACAGAAATAGTTTTATCTAGTGTGATTCAAATACAACCAGAAAAATGAGAGATACAACCTCAATACAATTGAGCCTATTACTTGCGTAGCAGTAATCCACAGACCAATTATTTAAGCTGTACCCACTTTCAGCCGAAGTAAGTATAATTTATTTTACAGAACAGTTTTTCAAGAACAAGACCTATAATATTTCAATTGTGTATCTACACTATATACATTTCTACAGTTCAGCGTGACTTTGTGACCCCAGTGCGGTGACCATAACCAAGAGAAGTAAAGTAAACTGTGCTATACAAGAATGCTGACAATGGTTATTGGTAGACATATTACGGTTGGACTTAAAAACTGTGTGAATTAAAAAAAAACTGTGGGCTTGAAGGTAAGGACAAGAGTGCTTACCAAGCAGCACTTATTAGGTGCTTGAAGAGCAAAATTCTTCCTAATATACCGGTAATTCTAAATTAAGTATATGGATCCTATCAGTGACACGGCTAAAGTTGATTACCATCACCAGGAGGGTGATTTGATGGCACTGGAAATTCCGGCTAATGGAGGGGTATCGAACGCTGCTTGAGTTAGCTGTATTCACAGTAAGAACGGTTACTGGAGGTCCTAATGATAAAGTCTCAGCTTCTGAAGGGCATCCCCATTGGATCCAACGCAGCTCGATGCAGTGTAGCACAGGACCCCGCATCTCAGTCCTTGTACAGCCAGGTACACTTTCCAGGAGGCCGAACTCGGTCCTGTACCCAACTCGTGCTCCATCGCTTTAACTTGTGACTTACTCCCAGTGTGGTGCAACCAGATAATGCGAGTTGTCGCTTTATGCTTTAAGGCACTATTTTCGCTTGAGACTTTGAAACTGCATATTTCTGATTCTACTGATTGGATTGTTGTTGTTCTGTTATCATATTAACTATTAAACTTTACTTTATTTTTCTAGACTGGTTTGAGATTTTTTTTGTGTTGTGCTTGCACTTTATTACTGTTTCAGACCTGCATAAATAATGTACATGTTGCCTCTACATTAATCCTGACTACTTTTATGCCCAGCTACCAGAGGGTTAGGCACAGGTGAATTTAGTGACTTTTTGTGTTTTACCCTGATGAGGATTGTAGTTATTGCTTGAGAAGGGTTATCCCCCACCCCCTCAACCAACGGCCCAATTTTTCATAGAAGGTGCAAGACTTCATGTAGGGTAAGCTCCAAGGCTGAAGCCTTTGGGTGTCCCTCAAAATCAGATAAGTAGTCGTTCAGCTCCTGCAGAAACTGTTGGTTTTGACACTGAAAATATTGCCGGACTGACACAGTCACCAAGATCACAAAAGTACCAGTTTCCTAGCAAGCCCGAATATCTCCAAGAGATAACTCATTCGCTCTAAGAGATGAGAATTGGACATTGAGAGTATGCGCATGGAGATGCAAGATGTGGTTATCTACACCACAAGTGATGTGAACTGGCGCTAAACTGAGAACAAATGTTGTTTTATTCATAGCCATATTACTGAGATCAAGTACAGTCACCATACAGTAGTCAAATGTTATGTTTATTAAATGTTGTGCCCAAATGATAGCATGGAGTACTGATGTGCATGTGGCCATAAGGTGCATGAACAGGTGTTTACAGTGTGAGTCAGGAAGGCTCTGAAAGCTTCCAAAATGGTTTCGCGTGATTTGCAAACCTCGACTGCCATCTTGGAAGAGAGAGGCTATGAAAGCCATTCTCAAGCACCTCGCCCTTTGCTAGGCAATTTGTGCACCAAGAGGGCCATCCCCAGTGAAACTCTTACTATTGAAAACACCGCTGGTCATCATTTGGTCTCGTTGCTGCGGCACCATCCTCCGATCCAGCAGCGGCATCTGGTTTTCATTTTAGCATCCGGTCTTTTCAGCAACAGGTCCTGAAAGAATCTAAGACAGTATGCGCATACTTTCCCCGCAGACAAGTGCGCGCTTACAAAGCAAAGAAGACGATTAACCAACTAAAAACAAACTGCATTTAGGAATCTGCATTTGAAACTAACACATTGGTGTGATGCAAATTAATATGTAGCTGTTCCTCTGCACAAATATGGAACATGATAGTGAAAATCTCCTCAGACACAAAATGAGAAGTCCAGAGACAGAGAAAGTACAGGTTTGACGACACATGGCCAGTTTTCTTATTTTGGCCCTATCCCCATTCCCTCTGTATTCCTATAGACTAGAGTGAGCGATCATATTTGATCACCTCATTGAACATTGAGGGGCGTGGTCAGATATTGTATCTATATTTTACTGACACTTACACTTGTAAAGCGCTCTGATACCCGCAAGGCTCTGGTTCGTGCTATATAAAACTTTCAAATAAATATTCATCGTGCATCGCTCCTCCTGGGCTAGATATCACAGGTTCGTGCTTTTGATCAGACGATACTTAGCTCTGACACGGACCAAGCTGGATTTTGTAGCTGCCGGGGTCACTTCTCCACTAAACCAGAATTGTTGCCTCACCCTGTCCAAGGTTGTACCTTCAGACATAGGACCTAGTTTAGATATTGATGGTTAGGTAACTCCATCACAGCAGTGACAGATATCCCATCCGCTGAAATTTAAATCCCATTTTATCCTGTGGGATTTATATTTCAGTGGACGGGATATTCGTCACCATTGTGATGGAGTAACCCATCCGCCAAGATTTAAATCAGGCCCATAGTAAAGTTCTTAAGTCAGTCTTCTAAACACCAGGTCACGCTCCAACTGTAATTCTTTTCAGGGCCCAGTCCAGAGAGGCCAGTTGGGGCTTGTTAGAGTCAGGAGTCCATCTACTTTTTGATCCCAGGAGCAGGCAAACAGGAGGCCAACCTCTTGATCCGTGGAAAGCAGATATAGGCTCTGAATGCTAGCTGAAGGCACCTTGTTTCTTGAAGTCTTCAGGCAGAGTTAGCTTCTTTAAGATGTTTAATTCCGAGGTCCAGTAGGCTTCTGAGGCAGTGGTATTGATATGCCAGACATGCTGTGCACTATCCAGTGAGGGTAGAATGTCTTTATAACAAATCCTCACTAATTCCCACCTATGTTTATTGGGAGTGTGTATGTGCCTATGAGTGGTACGATACATACCGGATGTAGTGCTGTTCTGTATGTACATGGTAAATTCATGTGCTGGATGTATGTGTGCCTATTAGTGGTACAGTACATGAATGTCCAGTGGCGAGTCCTGTTGAGTAGACTCCATTTGAAAAGTGTGAGGCAATGCCCATGTGCAGAATGAAATTGGTGACCTTCGTATGCCAGAGGAGGGCCACAGTGAATTAAGCTGTATGCATCGCTGCTCTGATCGGGCCATATCCTGTGCATATTTGAAATTGGTGACCCCTTGTATCAGGAGGGACAGGTGCAAGAAGCCTGCCTGTGTGGTAAGGGCCATAGCCACAGTGGAGTAGTGGGCCACAAGAACGTATGCCAGACAAGGGTCACTGGGACTAGGAAGTTGTGTGACCAATGAGAGCATTGAAGCTGCTGTAGGTCCCTGCGCACCTGCCTGAGACGAAGGATTTGCACCAGGAGCTTCATATCGCCCCCAGCCCCTATTGTGGGAGGAGCCAGAGACATACTCTGCAAAGAGGAGCCACTGAGAACAGCCAGTTGCTGCAGAGGTGCGACAAGCATGTGATGACTCTTGACCTCTGAATACAACCCGCTTGTGCTACATTGAGTGAACTACCCTGAATCCACAGCTGCCACCCCATCGACTATGGAAGGGGAACTCTCAGGCACTTTGGTCACTCAGATCCTCTGAGGTTCTGGTAACACTGAATTCAGGCAGTTGGCCCCGGGGTAACTTGCTGATAATTCAGTTCAGTTCAGTTTTTAACGTCTTTATTTCGAAGTTTTCTTCATAAAAGACAAGCAGATAAAATGTATACAAAAGTACAACACATAAGTACAGATCTTAAAAATACAGTATAGACAATCACATATTCATTTAAAAAAGTCAATTAAATAACGTAGAAAGACGTGTTTCTCAGTTAATAAGAATGTAAAAGTTCATTCAATTGGGCATAAATTTTTAGAGTTTTAGTATATCTCAATTATCACCTTGTAAACATCTGGCTCTGATGGTCCAAGCCCATCCAAGATATTTTGCCATATCTATGGCCAACCATTCTGCTGTATTGAATCTTAGAATTAACAGCGCTTCTTCACACACTCGTGTATTGACCCTTCTGCATATGGGTTTTAGCCATTTCCGGTGCGGTGCGCAATATGCTGGGCAAGCAAAAAGAAAATGGCCTAAAGATTCCCTTTGCTCACTACACCAGGGACAGTACAAAAACGGTTGGTTATGCCACTTATTAGTAAATTCCCTTAATGGCAACGTCCCAACTCGAAATTGATGATACAGTTTCCTGTCAGTACTTTTTGTAATGGTGTCCCAATAGGTCTCAATGTGCGGAACCACTTTGTGGATCAGGAATGTGCCTGTCAAATTAGGTTTCTGTGAGAGCAAGACCAAATCTTCTTTTACTATGGCCCAGAATAAAAGTTTAAATTCTTTTTTCGACGGGAAAGTATAATTTCCTGGATCTGTTCACTGCATGTGAAGACCCATTCTAAAAAGTGTAGACTTTATTGTTTTGAACCAGGATAAATTCCCTGCCCCTTGTATCGATCTCACATCCAGAATCTCCTTGGCAAACATAGATAATTCCGGAGTGGACCAGATACGTCTCCATAGAGCAACCATTCTATATTGAGCATGATGTTTAATGGATTGACAACCCATATCTAACATAAGGGGAAGTGTTGGTGTCGATAGCGGGAGACTTACCGACTATGAAAAAACGTATTCAGGATTCTATCCAGAACAGCTAGATCTACATTTCCCCATAAATCCGAGCCATAGAGTATGGCAGAGCTAATTTTTGCATTATAGATTTTAAGCGCCGGCAAAACTCTTTTTCACAAGACACCCTGATAAACGGGAACATTTTAGGCTCAGTGCTTTGATCTGTTCCTTCCAGCGTGGCCTGCAGTCTATTACTACCCCTAGATACGTCATTACCTCTACTTGTTCCAAAATAGTCCCATTCATGGTTACATGACCCCTCAATGGTTTGTTCTTGGTCAGAACCATAAATTTTGTCTTTGAAACGTTAATTTCGAGGTCATTTAGACTACAAAAATCCACAAACTTATTTATTGCTGTCTGGAGACCCACTTGCGTTTTTGCCAAGCTTAGGGTATCATCGGAAAAAATTAGAAGGGGGAACCTAGTCCCACCCAAGACTGGCGCATCTGTCGGTGTAGCTGAGAGAAACTGTACTACTTGATTAATGAAGAGTAAGAACAGGGTCTCACTCCTCGAGTCACTGGGAAGGATTCTGTCACCTGACCCTGGCTGCCCCATCTTACTCTGGCAAAGTTTTGTTCATGTAGCCTGATGGTTAACTCGAGTAGATCAGATGGTATTCCCATTCTCCTTAGCGCTGCCCACATCTTTTCTCTCGGGACCAGGTCGAACGCAGATTTAAGATCCACGAACGCTGCGTATATTGTGCCTCCGCCTAAAAACACAGTCTTCCAATAGATCATAACAAATCTGAGCACTTGGTCGACTGTGCTTATATTGGCCCTGAAGCCAGCCTGCAGTGGGGACAGAATATTTTCTTCAGTCATCCAAAACTGAATTCTGCCCAACAACATTCTAGCGATTACCTTCTGCAGAGCGTCAATAAGGCTAATGGGGCGGTAATTTCCCGCATTTGTCTTGTCACCTTTTTTATACACAGGGAGGATCTCGGCCCCTTTCCAGGAATCTGGAATTCTAGCGCCTTTGGCTAGAGCATTAGACAGAATAGTTATATAGGGAACCCAATTTTCCATGTCATACTTAAAAAGATCCGCTGGAACGCAGTCCATACCGGGGGCTTTACCATTTTGGACCTGCTTTAGGGCGTTTACTGTCTCAGATTTCTTAAAGACTATATGATCACAAAAAGCAGCAGGTGTCGGAGACCGGTTACTCTCCCCTGTAATATGGAATCCAATCTCCATACCGCTGTACTGGGCCGAGAAATGCTCAACCCAGATCTCGGCTGGAACATGATTAACTGGGGCTTGCAGGTCCCCTGTCCCTCCCCACTTCACTACCTGCCAAAATTTTAACTGGTTAGTAGAGAGGCTAGCCTCATATAGATCTAGCCAGCGTTGATCATCACAGGCTGTCTTTGCTTGTTTTAGTGCCTTCTTGAGTTTGCCCTCTCTATTTTAATGTCCATTGTTACCCTGGTTTTGATGGCAGCTATCAAGGATCTATGTGCTTTACGGCAGGACTTGTCATACCATTTGGCTCCTGAGTGATTCATACCAATTTTTTTAGCACTACCTGTTTTAATAAAAAAGGTTTTAAGTTTGGCAAAAAGGGACTCGTGGATTATACCGATTTGCTCCAGTGACCCCACGTCATCCAGTAGTGGCTTTGCCTTCTTGATCGCTGCCGATACTTCTACTGATATATTATCGATTATACCAGGATCTTCCAGAAACCTAACCCAGCGTACCCTACGACAGTCATTTGTAAGGACTGTCTCGCCTGTGGTATAGTTTGTTGCATTGTTTCTAAATAGGCCACCGTTTGCTTTCAGGTTTATTGATAAAGGATTGTGGTCACTTTCCGGTCTTACAATTATTTCCATGTCCTCTAGTAGGCTCCAAAACTCCGTCTTAATTATTAAATAGTCTATGCGGCTGGTGCTGTAACCATTATCAAAAGTAGCACCTCCCGCCAGATCGGACTTAGTCCTCCCATTAGCAGCTCTCAAGTCCCACTCCAAACATAGACCAAGCCATTGCATAACGGCCTCAGTAACCTTTTTAACAGGTGGCCAGGCTAGGGATATTCCATAGCTGATCTACTTCACCATAACACCCGCCATCCAGAGTAGGTATAGGTTCAAACGTACAATTAAAATCCCCAGCCATCATTACACACTTATCTCTACCAATATTATTCAATAAGGGATCTATATCCTCAACAACTTTAGGTATCTTCCCTCCTGGTCGCCCCCTTGCATATATATTGATTAGGAAAAAATCTTGATTATTTACACTGCTAAATTTTAACCCCTGAGTATCAGTACTTAAGGTAGACAGTTCATAGATCTTATAACCTAGAGATTGACTGGTCCAAATAACAAGCCCCCCAGATGGGCGACCCTTCGGTCCTTTGAATGCTGGTTTGAAAAAATTCAGATAACCGAGTCGATATATGGCGTCGACTGACCAGTTTTCTTGAAATACAATTATATCAAATTTTTCTACAAAGGACCCCAAATCAGTCTCATCCAATTTCCTCTTCAACCCCGCAATATTCCAAGATAATATCTTAAGTGTATTTGCAGGTGCTACTGGTGTCTTGTCAGGTAAGCTAACATTCCCCCCACTTCCCTCTTGAGTTGGGGAGTTGCTTATGTATTCATCCGTCAATTCTATTCCTGGGGGGGCATTTCCCAGCTGATCCTTCAACATATCTACTGTTTTCGTGATTGGACTTTCGGTGGAGCTAACTAACGCCTGTATGTTTGAAGAATGTGGAGATGTTACTCGGGTGGGCGATCTGGACAACCTATGGTCTAGAGACCCATTATTAAGTAAGTCAGTCAACTCCATCCAACCCCATTAATGGTGCAAAACGATTTGAAAGGTGGGGCAAGAACATTGGATAGATAGGTGTTTCTGGAAAATATCTATCTCTAGATCTATAGTTTTGGGTGGAATGATTTTGGTGTGATTGATCTCTCGCTGAGTTGAGTTTAGGGTAGAAGTAGTGCAGGGTCAAGGTTTGGACGTCACCCAATCTTCCAAATCTTGGTTCTCTGCAGATAAAATCAGCTACCCATGACTCCCTAAAGCTAATAACCACACAATCCCCCTCAAGATCTTTTTTACTGAATCCCACCCAATCCACCCTCCTGACATTAAGGATTTCTGTTTTGGACATTGGGGGGAGAGGTCGATTCTTATTTAACCAAAAAGTTACTTTGTTATATAAGTCTCTGTGGGTTTCCCTCTTACCCTCTCCCAATGGGGCCACTCCGGTTAAGATTATAGTATAAGGTAAGGACTCAGGGGGTAGATTCATACATTGTTTTCTAGGTGGAGATTTTTTCCTAGTCCGTGTATTTTGGTCCATTTGACAGGAAGATTTGGGTGATTTTGTAAGAGTGGGCTGTAGATTGGAAACAATATCTACCTTTTGTGATATTGCGTTCGCAGAGGTCTGCTTGTTTTTATCAGAGACCGGTTTCTGCTGGGGGGCTCTCAAAGAAGAAGAAGATACAGGTTTGGCCTTATTCCCCTTATCCCCATTGCTCAAAAGATTTTTCTGGGAATGTGTCGGATCTAACCCCGTGGGGGCAGTAGACAATTTGATCTTTTTCGTTATGGCCATATTTTCTCTTACTAGTGATTCCAAGATATCCATCTTATCATTTAATAACCTAGTCCGTTCAAATAGGGGCAGGAGAAGAGATTTAATCAATAGTTCTATTTTATCCAAAAGAATGCCTTCTACATCATTTCCTATAGTTTTTTTTTTTTGCTGGGGGAATTAATAGGGCTGATGTAGTAGTCAGTAGAGGAGATGTATTGTTGGTTCTCAGGACCTTTTTATTGCCCCCCTCCTGAGTCGAATCTTCCCTTTTCCTTTTACTAGGTTTGTGTGCAGGCGTGCACTCAGGATTTGGAGATCGAGTTTCTTGCTCGGGGCTTGATATAATACTAGGAGAATCTGAAAGACCAGTCTCGATGTTACGTAAGTTATGGTATAGGGAACTGTCTTCCAATGTAGAGTCTTGGGCAATATCAATAACACCCCCCTCTAGCTCCAAGTTTTGGCCGGCGGATACTGTATCTACATCTATATCATTGTTAGCGTTGGTAGCAATGCTAGTCAGTTGTGTTAGGGGAACCGGGGAAACAACCTCGCGGATTTTCCCTAATGAAGAATGCTTACCCGTGACCAAGTCAAGCGATAAGCGTTTTTCTGCTAGTGCAATTTCTTTTTCCAAAATACAGGTGGTACGTTTAAAAAATTGGTCGATAGTGCCTGTAAAGACTCCATTTGTAGTGGAGACTTGAACCTGCCTTTCCTTTCCTGAACGTATAGGCATTTTGGTAAAGTGTGCTAAACCACCCTTCTAGCAAACCTGAGTTAATAGGACAATATAGAACACAACCAAACATACGAACTGTCTTTACCCAACAATCTGCCTAAACCAGATACCAGTAATAACAGTATACATACAGTAAAATAGAACAAATTGAAGAGGGTGTTACCCGATCTGGCCTCTGTTGGCCCCGGATGGCCACAGACGGCCCCGCCCTTGTCCCGGGCTTCTCCCGGTCGTTCCCGCGCAGCGGGACTGGGGGAGTAAAATTATAGGTACTAAGATGGGTGGGGAGGAGCAGGCAGGGAGAGCGGCCCAGGTGCTGACAATCCTGGCTGGCGGGCGCTCCTGGGACTCGTAGTCCCGACCCGCTACACGCTCGCAGCCCTGTTAGCTTCCCTAACACCCACAATCCACAATCCAGGTCCTGGTTCCAACACTGGCAGAGTCCGTAGAGAGCAAACAATACCCCCCACGAAGCGGGACCCGCGAAGCGGGTTCCGCGAGAGGTTGCCGCAGCAGAGATTAGCTCAAGTGGAGGTCACGAGCACAGGGATCGAGCGGTGATTTTTAAAATTAACAGCAGAGCGTCCCAAGTAGATGCTGGAGGCTGGCGCTTAAGAACACGAAGGGTGGGGAGGAGCAGGCAGGGAGAGCGGCCCAGGTGCTGACAATCCTGGCTGGCGGGCGCTCCTGGGACTCGTAGTCCGGACCCGCTACATGCTCGCAGCCCTGTTAGCTTCCCTAACACCCACAATCCACAATCCAGGTCCTGGTTCCAACACTGGCAGAGTCCATAGAGAGCAAACAATACCCTCCGCGAGAGGTTGCCGCAGCAGAGATTAGCTCAAGTGGAGGTCACGAGCACAGGGATCCAGCGGTGATTTTTAAAATTAACAGCAGAGCGTCCCAAGTAGATGCTGGAGGCTGGCGCTTAAGAACACGAAGGGTGGGGAGGAGCAGGCAGGGAGAGCGGCCCAGGTGCTGACAATCCTGGCTGGCGGGCGCTCCTGGGACTCGTAGTCCCGACCTGCTACACGCTCGCAGCCCTGTTAGCTTCCCTAACACCCACAATCCAGGTCCTGGTTCCAACACTGGCAGAGTCCGTAGAGAGCAAACAATAACCCCCACGAAGCGGGACCCGCGAAGCGGGTTCCGCGAGAGGTTGCCGCAGCAGAGATTAGCTCAAGTGGAGGTCACGAGCACAGGGATCCAGCGGTGATTTTTAAAATTAACAGCAGAGCGTCACAAGTAGATGCTGGAGGCTGGCGCTTAAGAACACGAAGGGTGGGGAGGAGCAGGCAGGGAGATCGGCCCAGGTGCTGACAATCATGGCTGGCGGGCGCTCCTGGGACTCGTAGTCCCGACCCGCTACACGCTCGCAGCCCTGTTAGCTTCCCTAACACCCACAATCCACAATCCAGGTCCTGGTTCCAACACTGGCAGAGTCCGTAGAGAGCAAACAATACCCCCCACGAAGCGGGACCCGCGAAGCGGGACCCGCGAAGCGGGTTCCGCGAGAGGTTGCCGCAGCAAAGATTAGCTCAAGTGGAGGTCACGAGCACAGGGATCCAGCGGTGATTTTTAAAATTAACAGCAGAGCGTCCCAAGTAGATGCTGGAGACTGGCGCTTAAGAACACGAAGGGTGGGGAGGAGCAGGCAGGGAGAGCGGCCCAGGTGCTGACAATCCTGGCTGGCGGGCGCTCCTGGGACTCGTAGTCCCGACCCGCTACACGCTCGCAGCCCTGTTAGCTTTCCTAACACCCACAATCCACAATCCAGGTCCTGGTTCCAACACTGGCAGAGTCCGTAGAAAGCAAACAATACCCCCCACGAAGCGGGACCCGGGAAGCGGGTTCCGCAAGAGGTTGCCGCAGCAGAGACTAGCTCAAGTGGAGGTCATGAGCACAGGGATCCAGTGGTGATTTTTAAAATTAACAGCAGAGAGTGCTGATAATTAATACTGCAGTGCTGGAGTCACGACCATCGAAACGTGTTGACGCCCCGATATAAATACGCAATCCGCCAATGAAAGGCACGGTTTAAAGTATCAATCAGCAAACTACTGAACACCTTGCCTCACATATTGTATTATGACGGATGTGTAAGCCTTGAAGACACAGTTTACCTGTCTAATTCGTCTATACTCTCTTTGTTTTATGATGTGCTATTTGATTTATTTTTACCTGTGATTTTGACACTCTTGTGATTTATTGTATATGGATTGTGTTTTCTATTCAAATGTAAAATCCTTTTTAAAGATTATTAAATGTATGCATTCATTTTTAATTGATGTGACTTGTATTATTCCGTGTTTTATATGGTACAATCGTCTGAATGGTGAACAATGAAGTGGGTGATGGTAATTCTCAGTTTGTGTGTGATAGAGATGGTTAAGAACATAATAAGCCACCTAAAGGGATTTTACCTTTACCTATCCTTTATTCTGCCAACTGTTCCTGTGCCTCTCCCACATGACTAATCCATGTTAACTGGTCAGTTGTTGACATCATCACTGCCTTACTTGACCCAGAGGCCAATCCATTATTCTCTGGAAGCCAGGTCATTAATTCCCAACTAGGAATCTATATTGATCCTCTGGAGTAAGGCTGACAGGTAAACTGGTACTGAGCAATTTTTCTCTGAGGGAGAACAAAGAACACTTGTAAAAAGTTACTTTTACACTAAAGTTACCAAAAATCTACTTTAACTTTGAATGAGATATTTTAAACTAACAGAAAATACCTATTCTACCCTCCATAGTGAAAATAACTTTGGAGCAATAATTCATTGTGATAGTGTACTATTTCCGATATGCATATGCAACAGTTTTATATATTAAGTACCCATTTGAACAGCTGCTGCAAACCCTTACTGTGAGTAAGGTGGTGTATTACATGGTGTGGCTGTGCAACCTGACAAAGTGATAAACTTACAAACCCGTTTTGGGTCCAGTCAGGTTTGTTTGCAAACCCTTAGTTCAATCCTTGGTAGTTGTGGCTTTGAGCAGTCGGGGTTTGTCAAAGGAACTAGTGCAAACCAGTTAGAAGTACCAAATCAGTTGAATAAGAAAGAAACACGACATGGAGAAAGTCCAACAACAATTTATAAAACTAGCTCTTATTTTTATGAATTTCTAGACAACAAAATTAATGAAATCCACCAGAGGGTTCAGGAGATATAATTTATTAAGCAAATAATAAATCACTACTTTTCATTCAAATAGCTGATACTTGAAAAACCTTTGAAAACTTTTGTAAAGGTGTGACCCACTACTTCGGCCCATTTTGGGTAACCAACTTTAGCAGGGACTGATACCAGTGCTAATGAGTCTTCGCAGGGCAGTTAACTTGCAATCAAAACAATCTCCCCTCTGAACTGTTTCCCCTGCAAATCTATAGTCAATCTCTGCAATCAGACACAGTGCTGCCTGTATGGACAAAAGCGATCGATACTCCTATTTTGAAAAAGTCGTCCCTGGATCCATCTAATATGATTAACTATAGACCTATCTCTCTCCTACCTCATCTGGTTAAAATTTTGGAACATCATGTTAGAAAATTATCAGCTCAATATCTGGAAAATAATAATTGTTTGGAGGAGGAGCAATTTGGATTTAGGTCTGGTCATAGGACCGAATCAGCCTTGATTACAGCCATGGCTGAGTTAAGAATGCTGGTCCATGAGGAGCAATCAGCTGAGCTGATTCTATTGGCCTTTTCTTAAGTAATTTCCGAGCTCAGGCTTGCTATTCACCTTGGATGTACAGATCCTGGTGCTCTGTTCTCTTTCGGAGGCTTTCTATCCCCTCTGTGTTTTTTTATAATCATTTTAGTGGCTAGCACCAGTTCAAGGATCTATGAGCAAACCGCCATGAACATCATTTGAGTGGTCCTAATGCAAGGGATACAGGATGCTGAAGAATGCTGATCTGGTGACAGGGTTCTTCCTGGCGCTACCCCTCAGTCCACGGACACAGTGGGAAAACTTTGGCCACAGGGACCTATGTCCCTCAAAGTCCAGTTGAAGTACAGCCAAAAAACAGTTGCCACAGATCTACTGGTCTCTGGTTACAGCAAAACCAGCAAACCCCCTTAAGTGAGGCTGGTGTCTGTCTTGAGTGACCAAACTGCACTCTGATGTCTCTCTCGGGTCAAGCAGACTCGAGTGCAACTTTTGAGCATAGAGAATGAGTTGCCCAGGCTGCACTTCAGTGGTCAGGCAATTTTGACTACCAGCTCTACAAGGCAGGCTTGTTCAGCGGTTATGGCCCTGTAGCTGTAACAGGAAATTAGCCAGGTAACTCTTGGAGTCATTTCTTCTGTGTGGGGCTCAGGTAACTTTTCCTCGAGTAGGGTATCACGCAAATTGTATGAACATGTAACTTACAAGACTTAAATTCTGCAACTTTACAATATTCCTTGGTCATGCTATAACTGCTAAAACCTCCCCTGTCCCAGGGCTCAAATATGGGCTAAAGGGTTGTGGTAGAACTGAGAGATAAGAGTGCTGTCCAGCCATCAACAAAATCACAAACTTGATGGAGATTCCTGGCCCTATGCCCCCCTTCCAACCTGCTTCATTTTACACATCACTGCCCTACAGCACCACGTGGAAATGAATAGGCACAGACTGCAAGGGACACAGCCACACACTTAGGACTTAATCAAATGGCAGTGTGAGTAAGGCATTCCAGGACAAATTAAAACTTGAGAACATTGTACCTCTGACTTAGTGTCTTTGACATAATCATAAAGGGTGCAATTCAAAGATTGTCAGACAGGGTACTTCACCACAAATGTGGCAGAGTACCCGTTCAATCAGTCCCTTAGTCTGCCTTCTATATTATGAGTCAAGTGGAATGTCATTTTTCCTACAGCAGTGACCCCACTGGATCTGCCCTCGGAAAGCATATTCTGATGGGCCCATGGAGTAGGCCTATTGGAGTATGGACATCAGTCCTCCTGCCCTATTTAGAGTGCACTGTCTAATGTCGTTTTTTTTTTTGGGGGGGGGGGGTTTACTGGACAGGAAAAAAAGAACCTCATACTCTGGGAGACAACTAACAGAGTGTATTAGGTGTTTTTTTCTCTTTTTTTAATTAACAAACTTAAGGCAAGGCCAAATTGATCAAAGACTTGCGTTGCCCTGTCACAATGCAATAGGGCGCAAGAGCGTTGCAACTCTTAAATTAGATTTCTCAAGCCATGCAAGGCCTCCTTGCATGGCTTAATAAATCTAGAGAAACGCAACGCAGCACAAATTGCTGCTTTGTATTACTCTGCCCCAAGGAGGGGTTCCGTGGGTGTACCCACATATCCACCCATGGATTTTGACGAATTCCCAGATTTACTATTTCTGGTAGACCTGGGGAGGCATCTAAATGCTACGCCTCCCCGGGTGAAGCATAACGAGGAGAAATATCTTTATTCCTCCTTGTTGCTTCCTCTTTCTATGTGTGCTGCATTCCCCAGCACATGGAGAAAGAGGAAAATACCTCACAGGATTGTTTTTGTGAAGGAAAACAAATCCTACTTACAACGCATGGTGCAAAGGTGCCTGCTTTGGTGCTAACGCCGTATAATGTTATGGAAGGCGCATTTCTGCCCATTCCCTATAACTCAGCGCAACAAGGTGACTTGCTGCATGATTTTTGAATAAATATGCCCCCCTAGTGCTTTGGGAGTTTGTCTTTAAAAAGCAGTCACAGCCGCATTTCAGTGAGAAGATCAGTTTGTACGATGCACTACTTTGTCACCTCTCCAAAATTCCCTGATTAAAAGATTTTGATCTTTATAAATGACTGTGTGCCTGTGCTGACAAATATGAGGTGCTCTGGATGGGGATGTGTATTTGCAGAAATGACCTAGCAACACTCTACATGAAATATGTTAAAATGCTTCTGAAGAGAGCATTTACACATTTTTCATACATGTTCTATAAAGAAACAATTGGTCTTTTTGTGCAATCGAAAAGGTTTTGACCGTTTTCATTTCAGGTTTAAAGTTGTTTAGAACCAGAATAACAAAGTTACAATCGAGGGATATACAACTAGAAAATGTAACACGTGTAATGCATATTATCTCGCAGCGTCAATCTTGGACATCTCTAAGCAGTCTGAGACACAAGCGTGTGCCTAACCTGAAGTGTCAACTTATTTGCTAAACGTTGAACAGAAGAAGTTGAAAGCAGTACACTTAAAGTAGTTAGTAAATGCCATTATTGAAAAAAGGCTCCCTTACTGGAATTATCTTCCACGGAGAGATTTCCCCCCAAAATATAGATTATATTTTTACCCATAGGTCTGAGCCGAGCAAAATCAAAGTTTCAAACCTAGAAGTCAGTTGCCGGATCTGGCCAGTTCAAACCTGCTCTTCAGGAATAAAAGCTGCCGAACATTATAAAAATGCTAAAAAATGAAGAATAATGTACAGAATGAAGGGAATGTGCATTATGTCATGCACCAGGTGTTTGAAAGCTAACAGAGAGCTCTTTCTCTCTCATCCATCCTAATAGGCTTTTGTAGAAGGCCAGGTGTTTCAAAGAGGAATCTGTGACATGTATTCATAGAGTGAGACATTAACTACGGTGAACAAATTTAAGGATGTGCTTCGAAGAGCGCCCGCTCCGATTTAATGGAAAGCAGTATTAATACTCATAATGTACATTTAGAGCCGAAAATGCATGGATTGACACCTGCGCACTAAACATAACTAACAGACATACATTAATCATCTTCTTTTTGGAGCTTCTAAGGATTCACAATTTCTCTCCCATCCTTTTCCACTCTGGTAAAAGTCACAGATTTACATCAGACAGAGGTTGAAGTAGATTAGACCCCTTTCATGGTGCGAAATAAAGAAACAACCCCCATCCCAATTTAAGGTTCTACAGAAGAAGGGGTTTCTGTCTGTCTGTGGGGAGGGGAGGACAAAAAATGTGCAATTGCACAGCGGACTGACTTCTCTTAATGTTTAATTGTGATGTAAGTACTCGTCTATCCCAGAACTAGACGGGAAAATCTGCGAGTGGTGCTTTTCAGGAACATCCTTAGAAAATGTTATCAGTACCAAAAAACAGAAACGTACGTTCAGGTGAGAGAGGAAACCTCAAAAAACAATTTTATAGATATTTTTTGTGAATCAGACTCTGCATATTTTGATTTCGAAAGCAGATTGCAATAGTGACATAAAATGGTGAACAGTAAAAAAGAAATATACAACAGGCAAACAGAGATTTATTTTGTGGGGTTCAAAACTCAAAACATCATACAGGCGCATCCACTAATGGCAGGCTGCAGTGAATTTGAAAAGCTGGACATGTATTTTTAAGTTTGGCATGTCCTGGTAATGAAAACCCTTACATTCGTTGTTCCCTTCTATAAGGTCTACCTCTCCCATTGGATAACATTGGGTTAACACGTTGCATTTGAAAAGTGATAAGTTTCAATTTGGAGCAGGTAGGAATGCGAGTTTAGTGCCTAAAGAATTGTAATTAAAATCCTGCTTTAATGGTGAAGTCTGTTTTTTTGTCACAATTCTAAAAATAGCACTTTTAGAGAGTAGGCATTTTCCCCAACCATTTGGTGCCTGCAGCCTGATCCTGGGTCACATAACTAGATGTAGCTGGCAGTTGGTCTTTGCATATTGCTCTCTGATAGTGAGACCAAGGGAAGGTAGGTGTTGGCAGGAATTGGCCACTCTGAGTTTACGAGAGGGTGGAGCTGTCACTCACCTGCCTCACTTGCCTGAGCACTCTGACAAAGGGTTTTCTATTGGTATTTCATGATCCCAGACAATCTGGGCCAGGACAGTGAGGAAGGGGATGTCTGTCACCGGAGGGGGTGGAAACCTCTAGAAGCTTCCTTCACTGCCAAGTGGGCACTAGGTATACATATTTGACCCTATTTGAAATGGGGTCTCTAGTTGACAGTGGGTTGCATTCTATCCATGTAGGGACCCTCACTCTAGTCAGGGTAAGGGAGTCACACAGTTAAGATAACCCCGGCCTAACCCTGTAGTAGCTTAGCACCAACAGTCAGGCTTGTCCCAGAGGCAATGTGTAAAGTATTTGTACAGCAAAACACACAAGATGATGGACGGAATGTTGCACAATGGCAAAACATTCACCCCCAGTCACAGATCTGGGTTTAATCCATCGGTATTTTGCTCACCAAGCCACCCCAGTTCAGACATGGCCATAGGCAAATCAGCCTTGACCCTGTGCCTCATGGGAACAGTCCAGCCCGAATTGCCAAGCCATGTCTTTCCTGGACCGGAATCAAGCATCCTAGGAACGGTTTCTGGCTATCAGCCATCTTCAGCCAGGATAGCTTGACTCCATTGGCTTAGTGAGCAAGGGACCCACGTCTTGGCATACCCTTCCCACATAGGGTGAACAGCAAAACACACAAGATGATGGACGGAATGTTGCACAATGGCAAAACATTCACCCCCAGTCACAGATCTGGGTTTAATCCATCGTTATTTTGCTCACCAAGCCACCCCAGTGCAAAAAACGAGGGATTTAGGCCCAGATCTCTGTATTGGGGTGAATGTATGACATTGTTCTGCATTCTGTCCATCAACTGTTGTTTTGCATAAAGTATTTGTACAAACACACACATACAGAGTAATACAGTGAAAACACTGCAAAAGGACTCCACACCAGTTTAGAAAAATAGCCAATATTTAGTACTTTTAGACCACAATTACAAAAATCCAACATACACAAGTTAAAATATCACTGTTAAAGGGGTTAAGCAAGTTAAGTCCACAGAAACCAATAGATGCGTTAGTTGTAGCATAAAGTATCTCAGATGTGTCAAAATTCAAAGCTGGTACAAAGGCGCAGGGGAGGTGAGGTGGCAGAAAAGCTAAGCGATGCGTCAGTTCTTTACTTCACATGGGAGGTGAAGCATCAGATCCTTAATGTCAGAGGGGGTCAATCAATCAATCAACAGCATTTGTAAAGTGCAACACTGTTACCCCTAGGGCTATCAGGGCACTGAGTCTCTACCGAATAGCCTTGGGAGGTGATGCGTTGGGTCCTTACTGCTAGGAAGGGGAGGTGATGTGCCAGTTCCTTACTGACAGGGGAGGTGCTACTTCGAGTTTCAAAAATGTGGCCTCGGTTCCTTACTGCGGTGCAGTGTCGATGAGTAGTCAGCGTCTAGGGACGATGCATTGAAAATCCAGATGTGCTGCGTTGATGTGACAGCAGCGATGCAGGTGCTTGTCCATTTCACAGACAGGATGCAGGCGCTGCATTGATTCTTCTGCCACGAAGTAGGTGCTGCGTTGGAGTCAGAGCGTGTGCCATGACATTGGTGACACTGTACTCTGAATTCAAGCTGCAGTGATTTTTCCTGCTGCTAAGCCGGTGCTGCATCGAGAAAACAGGTGCAGAGAGTCGATCTGACGATTTTCCCATATGGATGAACACTTCCAGGGCCCAGGAACTGGATTTGACACCACTTGGCAAGCCAGAAGAGCCCAGGCACTGATAGGTGAAGTCTTCTCAACAGGAGCCAAGCATGCATAAGCCTTTGGAGAACCTTGTAAGCAGGATGTAGAAAGCACAGTCCAGTCCTTTCACTCCCAGAATAGAAGTAGCAGGTCAGCACAATAAAGCAACAAGCAGAGTGGCAGTCCCTCCGATAGCATCCAGCTCTTCGTCCTGGCAGAATGTCCTCAGTCCATAAGTGTTCTGATTTTGGGGTGTTAGAGGTCCAATACTTATGCCCCTTTAGGCCTTTGAAGTTGGCAAACTTGAAACAAAGATTTTGTAGTGCACAAGACCCTGCATTTCCCTGACCTGGCTCCAGACACACTACAGGGGGGATAGGGATGGCTTTGTATGAGGACAGGCACAATCAAGTCAAACCACTTTATTTGATTACTTAAAATCATAAAAGTATGCTATACATGTACAAAAAATATTTTTAAAAAATTGGTTAAAAATACGATATACAAGCTAAAAATACAATACAGGATCATTAAAGCAACGTTAACGATCATTTCTAAGTTTAGAGCAATTGATTCTGCTACAATGGCATTATATTAAAAAGGTTGGATTTCTAGTGCGGCTTTCTGTCTATCCCTCTTAATTCTTACAGACGCAGCGAGAAAGCTGGCGACACTAAACATGGTTGCAGGAGATTCCAACAATTGTAAAAACAATAAGGCAGGTTTACACTGGATAAAATTCATTTTCTTTAGTAAAGGGTGGATGAACCTTTTCCTGGCATCATGGTAAAAAGGGCAAAAGAACATAAAGTGCAAGGTGTCTTCGGGGGAAAAATCATCACATTTACACGGGGCAACATCTTCAGGTCTGCTCCAGCCCTCCAAGTCCCAGAGTACAAAATGTAGTTGGTTAAACCGGAATTTTGTCAGTAGGAATAGTACTTTATTGTGCATGGTTATTTAAAACCTTTACAATATAAATCAGGATTCAGTAAAACATAAATCAAATTTTAGCATGTTAAAACAGAGATTCTGTCCTTAAGACAAGACACAAGATTCCGTAGTGAGATAACTGCAGCAGAATTTAAAAGAAACTTAGCATCATGTTAAACAGCCTATTTATCCTAAAAACAGAAGAATAATAAGATTAAAAAAAATAAAAAGTTAAGGAATGGATTATCCGTCCTTGCCTGCCAATGGAAGATAACAAGGCAAAAGTAAAAGAACATGCCACGGAGGAGGCGAGGATACATAAATTGTGATAACAATTCGGAGGAGCCCTATTACCAGTCAGTACTGCACAGTTTTAGGAAGGGCAACGATGTCACTCTGGAGGACGGGCTTCTGGGATGACAATTAGCTCATTATTATGGCCCTTTACAGAACTACTTGAGTTGTTAGTTCTTTCAAAGAAAAATTTTTGAAGCGGGCCTCAGCTGTTTCGAGAAATTTTACCATTCGACAGCTCAGTTGAATGTCATCTCCTTTGAAGCAGGCTAGCGCCGCTTGCCTGCAGGTCCGTATGTTACGAATGTTAAAAAGTGGTCGCAGGAGGAGGCGTCGATCTTTGGTGAGCTTAGTGCAGGTAGAGATCAGATGAACTATGTTTTCCTTACCAATCCCACAGAGTCGGCATGTTAAAGGTAGATTTGGCCGTGACCATGGAGGAAGGTGAGCCGCTGACGGCAGTAGACCTAGGCGATATTTCAAGAATTTCTCTTTTGTTTTTTTGGTGAATCCTATCTGCAGATAGGTTTGAGGCAAGAGCATGTTGTATGATTGAACTGTAAGCCATCCATGAGCCCGCTCTGTTAGAGCAGCTTTGTCCTGCAGCAATGATTCCTTCCGTACTATTTTATTGACCACCTTTTTGAAGAGAGCTGTGGAGCTTGAATGTTCCCAAAGTTGCTGTAAGCCAAGGTCCTCAATAGCTGCTTCTAGGTACCGCCTTGCTGGGCATGTTTCTTTATTTTGAATCTCCTTCCACAGGAGAGCGTTTAGGGTCTTCGGGTCTCCCCTGCTTACTTTGTGCCAGCTTTTTATGTAGGCTCCCTTGCGCGCCAGCTCTTCTTTTTGTAATCCGAACTCTAATCTCATTTGGGCAGGCGATGCATACCTCGGAATTTTGTCAGTAGCCATCTATGAAAAGAATTTGCCACTATGGACAAATAAGGTGACATTGCTAAAGACAAGGTAGCCAAAACATGGCCCCTAACCGATGTTTTACCTAGTTCCACAGCTTCCCGCTCTGCCTCCCTTAACCTGACAAAGTTAGTTTTTACCCACTCTAGGTCAGCCTTGCATAAGGATTCTGGGTTAGAAAAGATCTCAGGTCGCCCCATATACCTGGCTAACATTTTTATATAGGACAACCACTGAATTTCTTTCCTATTGTCAAGGTTGATACAGTCGTTTAAGATCTTATGATTTAGGGAAAGGTTAGGGATCAGCCAAATTTTAATCCATAGCAGTATTGGGGCTATTTTAATTATGTCTGCTATGTAGCCTATCCCCAATTCAAGATGGAAAGAGTGGGTAGCTGTGGATTGCGGGAGGCCCAAAAGGGACCGCAGAAATGTATTTTCCTCTGTTTGGATGAGGTCCGGTTTTGTGAATCCCCATATTGATGCCCCATACCTTGCTATAGATATAGTCTTGGCTTTGTAAATTGCCAAGATCGCCTCAAACCTTTTGGCGAAACCTAACACTGCTCGTTGGCTGGCCTCCTGATCAGAAGCTTCAGGGACATAACAGGCTTCCAACAACCTTGAACCCAGCACCTAGATTCTATGAGTCCTGTACTCCCAAGTGGTGCCATCCCAGTCCTGGACCCTTGGAAATGGGCCTGAAGGTGCTCTGCCAGCCCATCTATGGTTCCAGCAGAACTGATGCATCTCCTCCACGCCATCGCCTCGCCCGCCACCACCCATCAGAACCACCGTGGCATGACGTTACAAATTACTCGGACCTCACATCGCCTCAGCTGTGTGACTCATCCTCGACGCAGGACCCTGCATCCCTTCGCAACCAGTATTAAGATACTCAGTTCATCGGACCTAAGTGGGTCCCTGTACCTGGCCCACACTCCATTACGGATGGCCTGAACTTGATACGTTGTCCTGATCTAGAGCAACCAGATAACTACAGTTGGCACGTGATGCTTTTTGGTGCTATTTTCAAGTAAATCTTTAAAGTTGTATATCTATTTTATAAATTGGTGTGGGAATTTTCTTGTTTTGTGTTTTCACTGTATTACTGTTGGAGGTGTAGCACAAAAACATTACACATTGCCTCTAAGTTAAGCCTGACTGCCCTGTCCCAATCTACCAGAGGGTTGAGCGCAGGTTAATTTGGGCTTTGCTTGTGACTTCACCATGACCAAGATTGTGTTAGTGCTTGAGTAGGGTTTAACCCCCTCATCCAGTCTTAGAGCCTCCAACTTGCTCTCTACTGATGGTACCTTCTCTTCAGTGCTGTGCAACGTGTCCTAGTACTCAATAACTACCCATGTGAGAGCATTGGGACAGGTGCTCCAGCAGCAAATGTTTTGTCTCTGCCCCTGATAGGGTGAAAGAGTGTTAAATGTGTCCGTCTTGCTCTTCTTCCCTTTGTCACACTTATTCAATGTTGGCAGTCAGCCATCTCCTGGAGTAGATGCACTTTTCTATACAACAGGTTATTAATAATCCAAAGCATTCAATCATCACTTAGCTGGCACTGGCTGAGAGGTACCAGACGAGAGCCCAAGGCCAGGTGCCAGAATCCTCTGATCCACTCACCTCTGTTCCTCTTCTCAAAGGGTGCACAGCTTATTACCCAGGTCCTGTCTCAGTCTTGGTATACCCCATTGCCTCATATTCCATGCTACTTCAGCCCCAGCACAAACCTTCTGCGCATCTAAAGTATTTGGAGAATTGCAGAAGAAGATACAACCACCACACTCTTGAACTTGAGTCAAATAGGGTACCTTGGAGCATTCTCATTCCACTGCTTCCACCTGCTGTAACAGAGCCAGCCATCTCCTGAACCAGATGCAATTAACCAAACAACAGGATATTGAGAAACCAAGTCATTTAGCCACCACTCAGCTTGCACTCAGTGAGAGGTACAAGAAGAGTTCCAAACGTCAGGTAATTAAGTTTCCTTGGTCCTTCTGTCCAGCCACCTTTTTAGCCATCCTCAAGAACTCCATAGGTGCACAACCCCCTCACCAGTGCCTGCTTCAGTATGGTTATAACCTATCACCTCATCTTCCATCCCTATTCCACCGCTCCCACAACTGTGGTCCAAAGTGGCCACCACAATCTTGATTTTGACAAATAGCAGGGAGGAGCTGCGTCCCATGTCCATAGTCGAGATACATGCAATCTTTTGTGACAAAAATGAAACATGTAAGACACTTGCACCTCCCTCGCCTGTATCAGTGTTCAGTGATTACAGTGTCCTCTTATTACAGCATAGTGCTGGCGGGAAATGGAGACCATGACAGTGCTCTGAAGGGTGGTCTTGTCTCGGAGCTCGGATGTTTTTGCCCCCAAAGGAAAATATATTAAACATTTATTTTCCACACATGTTTTAATTTGTTCAAAGACCAGTAGCAACATTTTCTGGCTCTCTCCCCAGGGTCTTCACATGCATCAGTCCTCGGAGAGGCACCCAGGGCAGTCAGTGGGATTGCTGCTTTGCTCTTTGTACCGTCTGAACTAGTGGGCCACGTGAACCAGCCCAGAGTAGCATACAGCCAGGGAAACAGCCTCTCCCAATGAATGTCGCGTGTTCGGCTGTGATATTAGGATGACCGGAAATAGTCAACCGCACCAATAGGTAGTAGAAAGGACATTTTCATTTCCCCCTTTACTATTCACCCACACATTTCAACTCACAGTGGCATAAAAAAAAAGACAGGGAAAGGATGTGATGTAACGGCCAGAGCTGCCGACTTTGGAGCTGAAGAACCAGGTTGGAGTCTCGGCGTCGGCTCAACATGGTGTGATGCTGGGCAAACCAGTTAGTCTCGCTGCACCTACCAAAAATGAATCTGTCCTTGTGTAATGTTTTTGAAGCCCTCCGATACCTTCTGGTCGAGTTCTCACAATATAGCTCTGCAACAAAAAACACACAAAAAAAACATGTAGGCAGACACCGCAGAACATGTAAAACTACTTAACTGCTTGGAACCGGTATTAGTGCAAAAAGCGACCACGAAGTCCACCCGTGCCTTTACTGTCCATTGCTTCACAGAGGACACCTTGGTTAAAAACGGCAACATCTAGGAGAGAAACCTGCGCAAGTTTCAACATCTCTATGAATGGATGCAGTGGTTTTCTGGTGAAACCGCCTCAAATAAAAGGTGTAGGTTGAGTGCATCTGTCGAAGGTGCAACGTCGCTATACTGGCTGGTCGGTTGCTCTTCTCTTGTCGGTTTTGATGACATTTCTCAATGCAGGGACTGGAGATGAGGTTATCCAACGAAAATGCAAACTCCTCCAAACTCTTCAGTATGTATTCACGCGTGAGCTTTGAGCTTTGGGCCAATCGATTAACATTCAGAGCCAGATTTATCAAACTTTAATGCAACGCAGCCATACAAATTGCTGCGCTGCATGAAAGGGAGAGGGCAGAAGGGCGCCATATTTACATTATATGGTGTACTCCTGTTCTCTTCCTGCACTAGCCCATAATCTGCTGCCTAGTGCCAACACAGGCACTCTTGCACCCAGGGACACTTTCCTGCACAATGTGCCGCAGAAAGAGGAAACAAAAGGAGAAATGAACATATTTTCCTCTTCCACCCCCCCTGGTAAGGCATAGCATTTAGAAGCATTTCCAGATTCACCATTCTTGGTAAATCTGGGAATGCACCAAAATCCATGGGAGTATTCATGGGAAGACCCATGCTCTACCCATGGAATGCCTTCCAAAGGTCAAGTAACACAAGGCAGTCACTTATGCTGCCTTGCACTACTCCAGATTGCATCACGGGGTATTATGCAACTGTTGGTTCAAACCTCTGTTAATTCAGGATGAAATCTGCAGTCTGTCATCGGCTTCCCTTCACTACAATGGCACATAAAGTCCATCTAAAATGATTCCTCTGAATTTGGTGTTGCAAGTTATAAATTGCATGTTAGCAGAAGAGGTGGTCCAATGCCTAAAGATAAAATTAAAAGGGAACAAACTCACAAGGGTAAAACAAATAAACCGATGTAAAGGGTTTTCTGTGGTGTGCCAAAATAAGAAAAAGGAGATACGAGCAGTACAAAGAAGACAAAAAAAGAACTTTACACTAGAGAGACAGGACCTGCTAGTTAAGCAGAAAAAGAATTCAAGATAATGGTAACCAATGCAAAAAGGGTACATAAAGAAAAATGCTGGTTAGAATTATTAGAAGCCATAGAGAATAAAAATCTAAGGCAATTCTGGAGATTAGTAAAGTCTGTAGCGGGAACATCAGATGGAGAATTGAACTGTGTGGTGAGTGAGGCTGCATGGGAAGGGTACATAAGGGATCTGTATGGGGTAAGGACTCCCAGAGAGGAGGTGGAGACCAAAATATGGCAAGAAATCTCAGATGACCTATTATTTCAATTTAATGAAGAACAAGTTGAGCTCACAATAAAAGAACTTAAGTTAACTCGGGCAGCAGGACCGGACAATCTTCCTGCTATAATCTTGAAATCCGATGTTAAATGGTGGGCAAGATTTCTTGCCAAGATGTTCCAGGTAGTCCTAAAAGAAGGGGTAATGCCACCAACCTGGAAGGGGTCCATAATTAGGCCAATCCACAAGAAAGGGAGCAAAGAGGCGCCACAAAATTACCGGCTGATTAATCTCCTAGATATAGGTGAGAAAGTGTTTTCTAAAATTGTACTGAAACAATTGAATGCATGGGTAGACGAGTTTCAAATAATACCCACAGAACAGGGTGGATTTAGAGCAGGCCACTCTACAATAGACCACGGATTTGCTCTATGGGCGATGGCGATGAAGTTGACGGAACAGAACGGCAAGTTATGCTGCTGTTTTGTCGACTTCAGAGCAGCCTTTGACTCTGTGGATCAGGCATGCCTATGGGAGTTATTAGAGAGGTTGAATATTCCTAAAGATCTCCTTACAATAATAAAAGAACTCCACAGGGAAAACTGGGGGCAAGTAATTAAGGATAAGGTGGGTTCTTTGACCCCAAAAATACCCATTGCCAATGGATTAAGACAGGGCTGTGTGCTGGCCCCACAGCTTTTTTCGATCTTCCTGTCAGATCTCCCGGCACATTTAGAGGTGGAGGGTAGTGCCAGTCCTAAAATGGATGGCAATAAAATACCCTGCTTACTGTACGCGGACGATCTGGTAATAGTAGACCAGACCGAGAGGGGCCTCCAAAGGAAGCTTAACGCCTTCAATACATACTGTGCCAGTAAATTCTTAACTATCAATTTGGATAAAACTAAAACCCTATGCTTCGGGAAAAAGATAAGCAAATTCACTTGGTATATAGGTGAGCTCAAACTGGAGACAGTTAATGAATATCGATACCTGGGTTTATGGGTTGATAGGGCTTTAAATTGGAACTCCCACCTGGAAACTCAAAAAGCAAAGGCACTCTCTTCCATATGTGGTCTAAAAAGGTTTAATGGAGACTATGGAGAGATGTCACACCGACCTATGCTGAGAGCTTTCGAAGCAATGATACCTTCTCAAGTTTTATATGGCGTTGAGATCCTTTATTTGAGCGGTAAGGGATCCTGGGACGTGATAGAGGGGAATTGCTTAAAAAGGCTCCTATCCCTTCCTCAATCTTCGATGATACAAGCCATCAGGACAGAAATAGGCACAAAATCCTGGAAAATACAAACCCAGATGGCTGTGATTAGATTCTGGAAGAGACTGGAATACCCCGAAAGCCAAAAAGTAGCACACTGGTGTCGCAATGAAATACTGAGAAGCGAGCTAAAATGGACAAAGGTCAGTAGGGATAAACTGAAAGGAATCTGTAACTCATTAGAGATCGACTGGGTCCAGGAAACATTTCAAGTCCTTAGTACCAAAGGAGAGCTGAAGCAAAGGGGGAAAGAAGTTTCTAAATCGATTGATATAGGCTATCTAACAAAGAAAAAATCAGTGGCGCATATGCTAAATGCTTGGTCCAACGAAAATTGGTTCCCCTACCTTGATAGATTACCTAACCGCGGGTTCAGGCAAGAGATCCTGAGGTACCAAATTGGGATTAACCTGTGGATAATAAACAAAGATCTCAAAACTAAAATGCTAGATCAAGAAGGCCGTTGCAGGTGTAAGTTGGGAACTAAGGGAGACTTGCCGCATATCCTGTTGGACTGTGTGTCACTCCTAGAGCAGAGAAAACTGTGGCTGCGCCCGGTTTTCCTAAAATATGGAATAAAAACAAGGTTGCAGGCAGCCAGACTTCTAACAGAAATACCCTTCATTGATATTGTAATTGCTCTCGGGAAATTTTTAAAGGTGGCCCTGAGTGCACTGAGAACCAAGGAATAATATGTAGTACTGTATGAATTTTAACTGACTGAAATTGTTACGGTGGTAAGAAAGTGAATAGGTTTTAACTTTTATACATAAGTTTTAAGGTATTTGTAATTTTTATTGGTAGTTTGTATTTTGTTGTTTGGACTTTGTGTTTTTGAAAATGAAATGTAGGATTGCTTTTTAACGGACAAAATTTTTAAAAATAAGTATATGAATTTATTGTATACACTCCATATTGCGTTATGCTCACTGCTTTGTTTAAAGACTACGGTCATAATAAACATACATTTTGACTTGACTTGGCATGTTAGCAGAAGTAAGGAATCGATTGTACCTGATATTAAGGAATGATTCTGTATTTAGATTCCGGTCAGATATTCTGCTTCATCTTTATAGATTGATAATGTAGGTTTTTTGTTGTTGAATAACCTCTGACACAATTTAACTTTTACAATTTTCTATTCATTGATGATATATTTTGTGTTTTTGTACATCTACTTGTTTGCTATATCAGATGTTTGTGCAAGAAATTCACCTATGACTCCAAGACACTGGAGTGTCTGGCATGCATAGTATGCAAATGTGAATATGTGCAACAGCAATGTTAGCCAAAACACAAGTACACGTAATGTGCATTTTTCGAAATCAAAATATTAATTAAAGGATAGATTATCTATATTTCTACCCACCTCAATATATAATTATGATTTATCAAGCTTAGATGTGGTGGTAATTACTCCGAGTTCATTCTATGGGCATTCCACCTTAATGTAGACTCCAGAATATTGTGGAAAATATATTGCAGTCCATAATCTCAGCACGGTAAGTACAAGCATTATAGGTAAGTAGACATTTACTTTACTAAACTTCAGATATATTTACCTGACAATATAGATCTACAAGATGTGGAGTTAAAAATAGCAATTCTACACAGACCTATATGCACTTACCAGCTCAATATTTTTATCCTCAATATTTTGACCACGAGAATTTGGTAGCACAATGTATCTGTGGTTTATATTTCAACACAAAACATATTCTAAGTGTCGACTAGGAGTCTACCAACAACAACCACCACCAACACCTGATAGTCAACAGTATCAAGAGGCCGGGGTGAATAAGGTTAGTGATCTGGCCCTTATGTATGGCCTTTGTAAAATGCAAGTAGATTGTGCAGATCTTTACTTGCTAGCCATGACTAGCTTTAATGCTTCAAAGAGATAGCGAAAGGATTCAACATAGAATAGACACACAGTCTGGGCTGGTGCAGCCTTCTCATTCCCCGACACTAGAGTGTTTGGTGGCAAAGTTAATGACACCCACTTTTAGGTCTCGCTTGACAGTGGAGCTGTCAGTATGACATATTGTTACCAATTCTTTAAAATACACAGAGTGGGATTTGTATCCACCCAGAGCAGGATTGCAGGCTTACCCCATGCTATTGATTGTTTGACAATTCATTTCTTCTCCCTGGAACGGCGGTAGTGTTGGAAGGCATTGAGAATATTTTACACCTGAAAAAGTACCACGACTCATCATGCTGTTTAGCACAATCAATTCTTGATCGCCAATATGCATTCTATACAGAAAGCATTCAGTGTTGCCACTTTACCCAGCATTGGTAAGGTAATTAGAGCTAGCTTTTATGCGGAAAACATTATTTGTGGCTGTAACACATGTAAACTGCATTCATGAATACCTTTGTTTCTGTGTTGGATCATTAAAAGCAGACCTATAGCTTTTCCAGTGCTTGTTCCCTTTGAGATGGTCCATTGAAAAAAGTGTAAAATCTTGCATTGGGTTCAAGTTAAACTGTCCTGGATTAAAATCCATCTTTCGACCTTGCCAGTAAATGGATTTCTTCCATCTTAAATCATCTTAATACCTATTGACAAGCACATTTTATTCATGAAAGAATAATTTCAAATCAAATCAAAAATAGCGTTATTCGAATTCATGAATAAAATCCATAAAAGCACAAATACATATTTCGACAGATGAATACGGTCATTAGGAGGTGCAAAGGAGCTAGAATCAATTAATTGATGCTCCATATCTTAACATATTTTTTAAAACCGACGATGTTGCAAACATAGTAAAATCATCTTCCAGCATTTGTATTCTTAATAAGGCTGGTCTACATTGTCTAACTCCCCACCTTTTGAGTATTGGAACGAAGTATTTCTTCCTAATCAATGAAAAATATTTGCAGAACAAAATACAGTGGATAAGAGACTTCTGCGAAGTCCCATCACATGGGCACAGAATTAATGATCTAGACCACGTGTTTGCGACGGGGAATGTTACTAATCTAAATAGACTTCCTCCTCTGAAGCGCGTCAGAATCATCCGTGTGTAGCTATTTTCTATACACGTTAAGTAAAGCTGCAATCCTTGATTTTGTAACATTAATTGATTTTGTATCACAGAAGTTTTCTTGCCCTCTATTTCCCACCTCTTATTTTCCAGATGAATAAGACAAATTTCCTTTAACCTTTTTCTGCCAATTTCTATCATTCGTTCTGGTTTCTCAAAAAAATCAGGGTGACCTAAGTCCTTTAAGAAGTTTTTTACATACTTAAACCATTCGATTTCTTGGCTTCCCTGGGATTTCAGGCAATCTTGGATAATATCCCTATTTAAAGTTGTCTCCTGGGATACCCATATTTTGTGCCATAATAATATCGGGCTCACTTTGATTATATCGGTTACATATGTTAAGCCCAACTCTTGGTGACAAACGTAGGTAGGTAGAGGTAGACTTGGGTGAGGCAAGCAAATATCGTGCAAAAGCATTTTCGCACAACTGTATTTCGCTAGTATCAGCAATCCCCCATAACCCTGCGCCATAGGTAACGGTGGACACCCACTTAGCTCTATAGATATCTAGTAAGATTTTAACAGGCCGTCCACCAAGCTTAACAGCAAAATTTCTCAGTGCGCCGATTGCGCGTGAGAAAGCAAGTCTCCTTGTGCTAGCAGCTGCTACCCATGCTCTGTTCCTATCAAATATTATCCCCAGGTAAGGGAAAGTCTTGGTATTTTCAATCCTTGTGTCAGCAAGAGAAATACTACACTGCGCAGATTTATTTTTTGTGCAGCACATACTATAGGTCTTACTACTATTGATTTTCAGACCTCTCTCGCTCATAAAGTCTGAGAAAACTTTAAGAGATCTTTGGAGGCCCACTTGTGTCCTCCTTTCCATGATTACTGCATCATCTGCATACAGCAGAATAGGCACCGGGTTTCTTCCATATTGTGGGTAATCTTGTTTACAATTTATCAAGTACGATGCAATGTTATTAATATATAGATTAAATAAAAAAGGGTGCCAGTATGCAACCCTGGCACACTCCTTTTTTAATGGGGAACTTAGATGTATACTCCCCTTTGCTGCCAAATCTAACCTTAGCACCCGCTCCCCTGTAAAGCTCTTTGATAAAATTAAGTATGCTCATAGCTACTCCCATCATAATCAGTGTATCCCATAAAATTTCGTGGCTTAAGCAGTCAAAAGCTGAGCTTAAGTCCACGAACACTAAATGTAGTTTATCTCTTTTCGCAACCGTGTATTTTCCAATAATAGTTGCTAGGTTCAGCCCTTGCTCAACTGTCCCTAAACCCGTTTTAAAACCATATTGGAATATTGATAAAATTCCTGATTCTTTAGCCCAGTCCTGCAATCTGTTTAGGATGACCCTACCCGCTACTTTCATTAAAGAATCTAACAGCGAGAGGGCCTATAACATTTGGGGTCATCTCGGTCCCCCTTTTTAAAAATTGGGACCACTATCGCTTCCTGCCAAGTATTAAAAAACCCTGTTTTATTAGAACAATTTAAAACGTTAGTTAATAATGGGGCCCATAAATTAATATCAGATTTAAAAATATCTACTGGGACCCCATCAGGTCCAGGTGCTTTACCAATGGAGCTTTCACAAATGGCCACTTCTACCTCTTGTACTTCGAAGCTAATATCCAGAGGGAATAAACTTACAGAAGTATCGCCTTCCCGCTCTACATCCTTTACCCCATGTAAAACTGCCTGCGTGTTTGTAAGTGAGGAGTCCAATTTGTAAAGATTAGTAAAATGGGAGATCCAGACATCTTCCATGATTGCTATTTCTATGGCATCGGTTTTTCTCTCTATAAAATAAGGCGCATTCACTGCCTTCCAGAAAGCTATACTGTCATTTCGAAGGTTTGCTTGGTGGAGAGTACTCCACGCCTCCTTTTTTATTTCCTTTTTTCTTTGCTTAATAGCATTATAATAAATATATCTAGCATTTTTAATCTCCATGCATGATCTAGGGACGCCTTTAAGTGCTACTTTCAAGGCAGTATGTGCTTTTGTACATTCGTGGTTGAACCAGCTTTCACCTTTGTCCATTTTTAGTTTCTTCTGCAGGCCCTCTAGAGATTTCCTGATCTCATATGAAATCCTGCAGAAGGCCGAGGTGACCATATCTTCGCTACTTGTTTCCGTAAGGCATACCATAAAATCATCTAGCTTAGTTTTTACCAGGTGTTGAATAAAATTCACTGGTTCGATTTTACTCCATTTTAACACATAGCCATTTCTTTTGACCAGATTTATCCTATGGTGGTACAAAGTGTTTGCAATCCCACTTCCTCCTGCGTTTTTTGCTTTAATATCCAATGCGAAGCTTAGTGGGTAGTGGTCACTTAGTGCAATTTCTCCAGTTACAAAATTAACAATATTTTCAGAGAGACTATTTGAAACCAGAACGAAATCTATCAATGAATGACAATCCCTTCCAATAAACGTGGGAGCAAAATCAACCTGCGGATTACATACACCTTGGCAGCCATCTAATTCCTCAGCCACTATGAAGTAATTTGATCTTCTACCTGGAAATCAGCGCCATGATGCTCCTTCCGGAGCGACCGCTGCGCTCTATAAATGCCCATACAAATTACAAAATTACAAATTACTTCATTTCCAAAACCCAAGTCCAAACCATACATTAAATTGTTAACACAATTTCCAAACATTGAGTGAACAAAATGCATGCTAGGCTCCCCTCTTTGTTAACCAAGCCACATATATCTGAATGAGCATTTGGACATAAGATGCAATTAAAATCACCCACCCATAATACACGATTCCCCGTGAGACCGTCTTTATCTGATTTCAGCATCATATGCTCGAGCGTGTCGAGGTCTTTAACCAGTCCTTCCTTGGGAACATTATTATAAAAGTTTATCAAATTTATAGTCTCATTGCCATCTATTTTTAACTCTATTTTTTTTAAGTGTTTCGACACACTACTAGATTTGCCTACGCTGACTTTGGAGGTGTTCGAAATGTAAATGCAGAGACCCCCCTTATTCCTGCTTCTTATGGATGGTTCAGCTGCTAAATGAAATGTTCGAAACCCTTCAATGTGAATTTCCTCCACCGCCCAGGTCTCCTGTAGGCAAACAATAGCGAAGTTTATAATAAATGACAAGAAGGCTGGAGCACCTAACTTACTCGATAGTCCAGCCACATTCCAGGATACAAAGGTAATACGTTCGTTAGTATCACTTTTGTTTGGGGCGGTTACAGGTGACGAAAACTCTGCCTCATTAATCGTACTATACTGATGACCATGGGCCTTCAACGGGGTTTCCTTTATATTCGCCATAGGTTCCCTTTTGGTATCTATCTCCCTCATCGGCTTATGACTCTCCGTGCTTAAGTTGGGGAGGTCATAGTTTTTTCCAGTTATCGGGAGTATTTCATCTGGGCTCTCTCTGATTACCTTCCCCTGGGTTACTCCACACTGCCAATCATCCCTCTCCGAATAGAGTCAGTCCACCATTTCCAGTGTACTGAATCTATTTCGGAGAGGGATTGGGTGCTGCGTAAAAAATGGGTCACATCGGATGTTTGTAGCCCGACCATACCGATTGTTTGTTACTTGCGTCCAATGCCCTTCCTTGTCTGAGTAATTCGGTGGGGGATGGCCCTTAAAAAAAGTGTAAAACCTTTCCTAATTTTCAGCAGCATTGAATTTACGCTTGTCTTTGTTCGTGCATAGCACTATGCTGCCTTTCTGCCAAGTTTGAGCTATAAAAGTATCATATTCATGCCAGCATACTGGTGTGAGATTCCTAATAGGTTCACTTTACCACATTGCAGTTTCAGCTAGAATACACCTTGCTACATGTAAAGCTCTCAGGAGTACTTTAACTGACTGATGATATGATTAGGGTTTGATTTTGATTGTGGGGCTTCCTGTCACTTCACCCATGTAGAATTCCCACTAGCCCACTGTTGGTTTAAACTTATGTCTAATGGCACCATAGAAAATCTCTTTATTTATACTGTGCTTACTTGTTTGTAAGTTCAGGGTACATTTGCCGTACCATGTTCTTCGCTTTGCTGGAAAAGACGTCAAAGGATCCAGGTCAACACTGGACACATCCACTGCTGCCAATAGCTCCGCTCTCCACAGTGTTTAGGAGTTTAGCTGGGACTTTTGGAGTTCATGTCTTGAACATGCTCCTGTTCTTGACAGCTGACAACAAGATGCATTATAAACATGGCTCAATGATATGAAACTTGACAGGTTTGAACTCCAATCTTGACTGAATGCCAACTCAATCAGACAATAAACGTATGTAAGACATTACCTATTAGGGACTGTACCATTAACGTTTGCTTGATATTATCTATGGCGCTAGGATGTCTTGCAGTGCACCATTATTCTCCTAAACATGCTAAATGCATTGCTAATGAAAAAGAAATCCAACTAAGGCACAAACTCCCGTAGCCATCTTCCAAAGACACACTCCAAAATCAGTATAAACAATTGGCTATTCACGTAAGTGGTCACGCACTCATGCTTTCCTAGCCATATGGTCATATTGCTACCTTTCCATAAATACAGACAACCAGCAAAACTCAGATGCAGTGTTAACAATAATCCAGGCTGATTTGAGGTGCTGCATTGTTGCATATCAATCTTTCAGGACAATCTCAGGGCAAACACAGGTTAACTAACATTATTAGGCCAGAATGTCTTGTATTTCTACACTGAAATCTTAGGGAAGAGGAAGGTGAGTGTGTTCAATAGATCTCATGTATACTCTAAAAGCAATCAGAAGTGGAGTAAACTTATTCTAGAGTACATGTCTGTGGCAGCTAGAGATTCATCCACTTTCCTTGAGGGTTTCAATTCTTTCCTTCTACATTAGAAAACATCATTTGTGAATAGGCCTATTTATCTCTATGATAGTGTCTTGTAGTGTTCTAAATGTTGTCTCTCTCATTTATTTTCATGCTGACCCTCACAGGACTGATCTGTGGAAATCCTCTTGTTCCACTCCTGTGCAGACGACACTCAGATCTACTTTCGTGCTTTTCAGTCTGTGAGACGTCTTTAAGGAATTCTAGGGCTTTTATCTAGTAAAGTACAGGATGGATTACAACAGACTAAAACGTTATTTTCTATATGTACCTACTCCTCCTCACCTTTAACACAAACCATAGCATTCTCTAAATTTGTAAAAGTTCTAGATGCCCATCCGGTTGTTGAAGTAAGCATGAAGGCTGGCACCAGCTCGATCACCAAAATTGTTTTCTTTTTGTTTTTGCTAGCTTCAAAACATTGTCCTGTTCAGTGCCAAAAGCTTACATCAAGGTGAAGTGTTACCTGGGCAAGGTCATAGCTTCGGTGGGGAGGGGGGGGGGGGTTGGTTTTTTAGGGGGGATTTTACACCTCCCTAATAAATGTATTTTATAGTAAACAGTTTTGAACAGGTGGTTTAAGTCGGGTATAGTGAGAGGTTTGATTTCACTTGGGATGTTTACATACTCACACAGTCAAAAACACTCACAATTGTCTCTGTTTCACTGGTCTTAAAATCGGTCATTTTACAAAATATTGAGTTTGAAGTACACCTAATAGTCCACACTCCTCTCATCACTGTTCCCTAAACCCCTCTCATGCCCTGTTTCTGATATACTATATTTTAACCAGCATGATTGTTGGAAAATCTGAAATGTACACCCCTCAATCTTACTGCCCAAGCTACGCCCCTGTCCGCGGGTCAACTGGAAAATGAATTTCTACAAATGTTGTCTCAAAAGATTGCTCAAATATGAATTGAACCACAAACAGAGTGTCCAAAATACTGTCAGAAGACGGATTACTGGTCTCAAAATAAAGTGATCCCATTTAATAACATTCACTGGATGCCTGTTGTCATCAGAATGAGATTCAAACTCCTATGTTTACCTACAAAATGTGTGGCCAAAAGTGCACCCTTTGCCTCAACATTAAGATCTACCTCCACCTCAGGATTGGTCAGAAGACAAGTCCTTTGTTTCTCCATTGAACCAACCCCCATCACTTAAAAGCTCCTTCTTCCCTACTGGCACTCTGAAAAGCCATGGAAAATTCGTACTTTACTCAACAGTCCTTCCTGCTTTACATATGCACATTGTGTTTCTCTGAAGGACAATTTTGTGGCTACATTAAGTAATAAAAGTGCTATAATCAATAATTAGAACATGAAATGTTGAGAGCTTCTTTGAAAACAATGGTGTACCTCTGGGCTTATAATGGAAAGGGGCGGCCATTCGGTCCCCCCGAACGTATGGCGGAGTACCACGATCCCCCCGGGAAGCCATCTTGGGCGGGAGGCGAGTCTCGGCTGGTATGCCCGAAGCGGCGTAGCCGGGGCGCGCCTTTTTCCCGCCCTGGAGTGGGCTGGCCTAGACACTGACGCGGCCGGCCACGCCCTTTGGGGCAGGCAGGGGTGGGTTTACGCCCGCCCTGAAGATGGATAAAAGGAGCAACAAGCCAAGAAAGCATCCTCTTGTTCCTGTGCTCTGAAGCTGCACCTCCTCGCTGCACGTGAGCTCGAGACGGAACGAAGAGCCAATTTTGAGCGTGGTAATCTTTCTTTTTTGTCTTACAGATACTCTGTTTGAGAATGCCTAAGAAAGTCGGAAAGCGAGTTACTACCGATCAGATGCTCCGTATGCTCATGAAAGAAGTAACTGACCTGAAGAAGCAGATGGCGGCTAAAGACGGGGAAGGGGGACCGAAACGACCTTTGGCGGGAGCAGCTCCCGGAGGAAAAGGCAAGAGGCCCAGGAGGGGGGCATCTGGGGGGGACATCCCGGTTCCCGATACCCCACTCGAGGATCCAACTCCGGTGCCGAGGGAGGGGAATCCGATTCCCGTGGTGGTCACTCCCGTGTCCGGAGAGGACATGCCGCCTGAGTTAGCAGCACAATTGGCAGCGTGGTTGGGCAAAGATAGCGAGGGCGCCACGTCTGACGACGCACGGGTGTTGATGAAGCAACTGCGTGAAACTAGGGAGGCGGCGAAGGCACCATCGCCAGTTACCCCGCTGTCTCCGGTGGTGGATAAAGCAACAGGAGCAGGGCCAGCGGCGGATGCAGCTTCTGGTTCAGGTAAGCGGCCATTGCCGATTGCGAGGGAGGAGTCTGCACCTTCACGAAGGGAAAAGTTGGGTCAGCATGTCCCTCTGGCAATTAAGGAAAAGATGTGGGCGGACGAGTATGTAAACATTTTTTCGTTGCTTACCGACCATTATGAGATGGAGCATGTTAAGAGCCAAAAGGAGCTCATGCATCCGAGTGTTTGGCGCGCAAAGATGGCCGCCTTTAAGGTTGACGAAAACATTGGCACTTGGGGCAGGGCATGGGGAATCTTTACCTCCATCATGGGCGAACGTAGGCCCGAGTTGCTGACCGAATTGCCTATTTATCAGTCACGGATCATGGAATATTATGGATCATATGGGGGCAATCAGTGGTTCTGTTACGATAATATTTTTAGAAAAGCGAAAGAACATGACAAAAACTTGACTTGGTGTTGTTACGACTCTGTTTCATGGTCAAAAATGGAGAGTACTGGTATGTTGAGGTTACCATTGGTAGGGAGTAGCGGGGGTGAATCCTCCCGCCAGTATGTTGGGACACCCTTTCGATCATGTACAGGTAATGACTACCACTCGAAGCCGAACGGCAACGCAGGTAAAAGGGGAATTTGTTGGAACTTTAACAGGGGTAAATGTACGAGGCCCCAGGGGTCATGCAAGTTTAGACATGAATGTGGGGGGTGTGGGCAGCCATCCCATCCTGAGTCCATGTGCAGAGCCAAAACGGGTGATAACGGCGGTAGGGGAGGCGCCAAACAGGTCTGAAATAGTCCGAGGGGCGCCTTTACCTACTCCGATTGATACCATGGCAATGATTCCTTGGCTCAGCGAATACCGGATCATGTTTCCGCTGGGGTGTTGCGGAACGGGTTTTCATATGGTTTCCGCATCCCAGTGGGGGGTTTTCAGGGTGTAGCAAAATGCAAAAACCAACTGTCGGTCTTGCAACATACGACCGTGGTACAGGAGAAGATTGGGAAGGAGGTTACTCGAGGTCGAGTCGCCGGTCCATTTGATGAGCCACCATGTGCTAACTATGTTTGTTCCCCTTTGGGGGTGGTCCCTAAGAAGGACCCGGGTGAGTTCCGACTGACACATAATTTATCGGCCCCACGTGGTCTTTCCGTGAATGATGCGATAGACCCGGAAGTGTGTTCGGTGCGGTACGCATCTTTCGATGAGGCCGTCGCCATGTTGAATCGCCTAGGGCCCGGTGCGCTGATGGCAAAATCAGATATTGAGTCAGCGTTCCGGTTGCTCCCGGTACACCCAGACGATCAGCGTCTCCTTGGTTTCATGTTTCAGGGTCACTATTACATGGATAGATGTATGCCGATGGGATGCTCTATATCTTGTGCCTATTTTGAAAAGTTCAGTTGTTTTCTGCAATGGGTCTTCACAAAGAGGACGGGTTTTCAACATGTCATGCATTATCTCGATGACTTTTTGTTTCTGGGGGCGGCCGGGGATCCGGAATGTGGACAGGCTTTGAATGACTTTTGTGTTTTAATGAAGCATTTTGGTGTGCCACTGGCACCAGGTAAGACTGTGGGTCCCTCGACTTGCCTCGAGTTCCTGGGGATCGAGCTCGATTCAGAGGAAGGTTGTTTTCGATTACCAAGGGAAAAGGTGTTAAGATTCAGGGCTTCCCTGGAAACGTGTATTAGTGAGTCTAAAGTCAGATTGCATCAATTACAACAATTGGTGGGCCAGCTGAATTTTGCCCTGAGAGTAATGCCGATGGCCCGCCCCTTTTCCCGCTCGATCGCTCAAGCCATGGTCGGAATGAAGGAGGGTCATCATCGCACGAGGCTATCGGCAGAGGTTCGCCAGGACATGCGCATTTGGTTGGCATTTCTGGCGGAGTTCAATGGTCGAATTGTCTGGAATAAACCGGCGGTGTCCTCCGAAGAGCTGGGGCTGTGGACAGATTCGGCTGGGAGCATTGGTTTTGGTGCCATATTCGGCACACAATGGTCGGCTCAAAAATGGCCGTTATGGTGGCATGAGTGCGGGCTGACAAGTAACATTGCCTTTCTTGAACTTTTTCCCATTCTGGTGGCCCTAAAAACTTGGCCTGAGGGATTCAGAGATCACTCTGACATCTCCTGAGGCACAGCCGGGAGCAGAAACGAAAATTGTGTATTTTAAATGACAAAAACTGAAAATTTGTACTTATTTTAAAAAACCCACTCACCTCCCTGTTGCACGATTACTGTGTGCAGGCACCCTTTTTAGCTCAAAAACGAGCACTGGGTAGGGCGAAATCGCTGTTTAACACCAGCTGTATCCCTCACAAGCTAACTGGGACACGCCCACTCGAGGCCACGCCCCCTTGTACCAAAACCTTACAAATATCGCGCTGAACCACGAGCGCTTAGACAGCCAGACATCTCCTGAGGCACAGCCGGGAGCAGAAACGAAAATTGTGTATTTTAAATGACAAAAACTGAAAATTTGTACTTATTTTAAAAAACCCACTCACCTCCCTGTTGCACGATTACTGTGTGCAGGCACCCTTTTTAGCTCAAAAACGAGCACTGGGTAGGGCGAAATCGCTGTTTAACACCAGCTGTATCCCTCACAAGCTAACTGGGACACGCCCACTCGAGGCCACGCCCCCTTGTACCAAAACCTTACAAATATCGCGCTGAACCACGAGCGCTTAGACAGCCAGACATCTCCTGAGGCACAGCCGGGAGCAGAAACGAAAATTGTGTATTTTAAATGACAAAAACTGAAAATTTGTACTTATTTTAAAAAACACACTCACCTCCCTGTTGCACGATTACTGTGTGCAGGCACCCTTTTTAGCTCAAAAACGAGCGCTGGGTAGGGCGAAATCGCTGTTTAACACCAGCTGTATCCCTCACAAGCTAACTGGGACACGCCCACTCGAGGCCACGCCCCTGCACTGCCCCTTGCTATAAACATGTGTATATACCGGAAGCGCAGCGGACGAGCGCAGCGGGCGCGACGATTGCGCGCCGAAGGCGCGCATAAGGCAAGCTCGTCTGCGCTCGTCCGCGCCGAGTCCGGGCCATGGGCCACTCCTCCTGCCCCCCAGCCATTACAGCGCAGATGCTACACCCCGGCAACCCTCTATGGACTAAGGCCCTCTGCTAACACCTGTACTCAACATATTCTTCAAGCCGAGGATCTACCGGTAACCTGCCCCACATGCTCCGTATCGCTCAAACCTAAACCTTGCTCTGCGCCTACGCATGATTTTCACATGCTCCTACTAAACTGCCGCTCCCTGCCCAAACATAGCGCAGAAATGGCCCTGATGTTGGAGGAACACACCCCAGATATAGTATTCCTGACGGAAACCTGGCTCACTTCTGAGTCCGATCCTGCGATAGTAGATGCCCTCCCTGCCGGCTTCCAAATCACACGGCAAGATCGACCTAAAGGGAGAGGAGGAGGCCTGGCTATTATTCACAAGGAACAATACCACTGCCGAGTCACCTTGGAGACTATCTCAGACTGCGAAAGTATTGGTTTTAATATCGATCTTTCACCCAATAGCTGTTTTTCGGGCACCCTTATCTACCGCCCGCCCGGCCCCCCGAAGCAATTCCATGAATCACTGTCATCTAGTGTGGCCGACAGAGTTAGTACCTCCTCTAACTTCACCGTGTTAGGTGACCTAAACTTTCATTTTGATTCCCCCTCTGACCATACAGCCATCATCTTACTAGAGGATCTCGCAGCCCTACAGCTTACCCAACGTGTCACTACCCCCACTCATGCCAAAGGCCACTTATTGGACCCAATTTTCACCAACTGTCCTGACATCACAGTGGACCCAGGCATTCCCCTGCCCTGGACAGACCACCTTTTGATCCCCTTTAGGTGGACCGCACTTAAAACTCCACCACCAGCCCCTACTACAAGGCTCAGGCGAGCCTGGTCGCGCCTCGTGGTTGATAACTGGTCCATTAAACTTGCCAGCTCACAACCCGAGAATCAGGAGGACCCTACCCTAGCGAATCAGGCCTATGTCAACTGGATTACTCACACCCTTGACATCACTCTCCCTATGAGCAAGACTGTACTGAAGCGTCCACATAAAACTGCCCCGTGGTATACGCAGTCTCTTAGGGACAAGAAACGTCTCTGTAGAAGGGCGGAAAGACGCTGGCGTTTAGACAACTCAGCAGACAACAAAACCCGCTACCGTGAAACTCTTAGCGAGTATAAAACCCAAATAAAAGCAGCTCAGTCCACTTACTTCGCCGATAAAATCCTGCAGGCCAAATCTAAACCTAGAGAGATCTTCCAGATCATTAAAAACTTAACAAACCCACCCCCTGCGTTGCAGGTCGCGAAATCTGTCACTCACTGCAATAATATTGCTGAGTTTTACTATCAGAAAGTAAACAAGATTTATTCAGCATTTCCCTCCCCAAAAATTAACTTATCAATCCAACCCAATACTTCCCCTATCCTCTCCCCCTTTCCCTCCCAACACATCTTAACCCATTTTCCCCCACTGAACCTTTCAACCCTTGAATCACTAGCTCTCAGTGTCAAATCCGGCTCACCGGACGACCCTGCCCCACCAGACATCTTAATGGCAGCATCCCGGATTATCTTGCCCGTCGTCAGGGAGGTACTAAACGCGTCCATCTCTTCCTGCACTGTACCAACTGTCTGGAAACAAGCCTTGGTCAGGTCACTAATTAAGAAACCCAATTTGGACCCGTCTGACTTAGCCAACTATCGCCCCATCTCCTTGCTCCCATGGGTGAGCAAGGTCCTAGAGAAATACATTAATCAACAGCTAGTGAATTATCTGGAAGACTATCACATACTAGATCCCACGCAGACGGGCTTCAGACCAAAACACGGGACTGAAACCGCTCTCCTCATGGTTACCGAGGAAGCTAGAAAAATCCTGGATCAAGGAGGATCAGTGGCAGTGATCCTCCTTGATCTAAGCGCGGCGTTTGACACGGTCAGTCATGACACCCTACTGAACCGCCTGGCCTGTGCGGGGATTAAGGATAAAGCCTGGGCGTGGTTTAAATCTTTTTTGGAGAACAGATCCTTTAGGGTTTTTGATGGCGAGTCTGTGTCCTCCAGTAGGCCTTTAAAGTGCGGTGTTCCTCAGGGCTCCTCTCTGAGCCCTGCACTGTTCAATCTGTACATGAGACCACTGGCCGACGTCGTCCGCCCATTCGGATTTAAGATCATCTCCTATGCGGACGACACGCAGCTAGTGGTCTCACTGGCGCAGGAGGCAAACCATACTGCGCCAGGTGGGCTCAGAGAATGCCTGGAGGAAGTGAGGACCTGGATGTCATCATCATCCCTGAAGTTGAACGGGGACAAAACAGAGCTGATGCTCTTAGGCCCTTCTGATCTGGTCCTTCCTCCCTCTCTATGGCCTCCCTGTCTAGGTCCCCCTCCACTCCCCAAAAATAACATCAAAAGCCTTGGAGTGTGGCTGGACAGATCTTTATCCTTCAATGTGCAAGCCACAAAGCTTTCAGCCACCTGTTTTGGCATCATGAGGGTGCTAAATAAAATATTTCCTCTCCTTCCCATGGAAGCCAAACAGGTAGCCATTCAAGGTCTCATACAATCACGCCTTGATTTTAATAATGTACTCTACCTCGGCGCCCCAGAATATACTCTACGCAGGCTGCAGATTGTACAGAACTGCGCAGCGCGTCTTTTGCTCAAAATCCCCCGTAGACACTCAGTGAGGGCCGGACTGACTAGCCTTCATTGGCTACCAATTCGGCAGAGAGTTTTGTTCAAGGCACTATGTATAGCCCATCAAGCCTTCTGGAATATGGGCCCTAGTATCACCCGTGATCTGGTCACCCATTACATCCCAAACCGAAGTCTTCGTTCCAGCCAGACCTTCTTGGCAGTGGTGCCAAGAATAAAAAGATCTAGATCTGGCGGAAGGACATTCGCATATAACGCGTCCAAGACTTGGAACACTCTCCCACTCCATCTCAGAGCCAACCCTAACCTCACAGTATTTCGCAAGCAATTAAAGACTTTTCTGTTCACATCCTCTTACTAACTGCCTGTCCCCCTCCTTTGCCTATCAGTAGGTTTGTGGCTTTCTCAGCGCTTGGACGCCTCCGGGCAACAATTCGCGCTATATAAATCTGCAAGTTTACAAGTTTAGTTTACTCTGTGGTGTTTTGGTCTGATAACATGACCGTGGTTGAGTGTATCAATAGCCAGGCAGCACGATGCAAATGGATTCTGAGATTGCTCAAAGAAATTGTGTTATTGTGTATGCAATTGAACGTGCTATTTAGGGCAAGACATGTACCGGGGGTAATGAATCAAGCGGCTGATGCGCTTTCTCGTTTTCGTATGCAGGCCTTCTGGGGTTTTCTGCCTACAGCGGACCCGGTGGCGGCACCCTTTCCCGAAGCTCTCTGGTCTCTCGGTGCCCCGAACTACAGAACCTCGTGGGAGAGAGTTTAGCACCCAGGACAAGGAAGGCATATGAAGGGGCGTTCCGATCCTATTGGGCCTTTTTGGGGACTGCTAGGGGAGAGCTTTGGGGTCAGGAAGAGCTAGTAGTAAAATTTCTGCTGTCTTTACATCAGGCAGGCAAATCAGTGGCTACGGCCCAGAGGCATCGGGCCGCCATTTCCTTTATGGCAAGGGCTCATGGGATCCAGGACCCGACTGCGTCTTTTGTTGTGCAAAAAGCGCTACGTGGGTGGCAACGCCTTGAGGGTCGCAGAGTAGATGAAAGGCGCCCGATAGGTCTGGATAGGTTGGCTCTGTTGTTATCTGTACTTCCTGCAACGTGTTCATCCCAGTATGAATCAGTGTTATTCCGAGCCGCTTTTATGCTAGCATTCCATGGGGCTATGCGGGTAAGCGAACTAGTGGCAAAGAACAAGCAGGATACCATGGGGGGACTGTGCCGAGAGCACGTTCAGGTCAAGGGGGAGACAATGACTGTCTCGTTTGTCAGGTCCAAGACCGATCAGGGTGCGATTGGGGACGGAATAATCATACAAAGGATTCCCGGGTCTTCCATGTGCCCTGTGATGTGCGTAGAGGAATATTTAACGCAAAGGGTGGCATCATGGGGGGGGACCTTGTTGAGACACGCTGACGCCACCCCACTGACGAGGTTTCAGTTTCAGCGGGTGCTTGCGATGTCGATTTCGGCCGCGGGCTTGAACCCCGGCGAGTTTGGGACCCATTCCTTTCGGATAGGGGCTGCTACGGAGGCTACAGCCAGGGGTCTGAATGTTGAACAAGTAAAACGTGTGGGACGTTGGTCCTCAAACTGTTATAAGAGGTATGTGCGGTTGCACATGTTGTGAAGCTGTAATGATGTACTCACGCTTCTTGTTTTTGTTTGGTTTTCAGTTGCGCAAGCCTACGAGGCGGGGCGGACTGTGCAGTCGACCCGACACCGGGGGGCCAGCGGTCAGACATCACCGGCTGTGAAAAAGGAGGTGTGGGTCGTGGGCCACTCATACGTGAGGCGTGCCGGGGACGTATTCAAAGCAGGTGACATGATTCACGTGGCTGGGGAATACGGGTACAGTGTGTCCTTCTACGGAAAGGGCGGGCTCTGTATTGACCAGTTTCGATCATTTTTTGAGGGTCTGTTAGGGCGGACGAGATCACCGCCGTCTGTAGTCATAGTACATCTTGGGGGCAATGATTTGGTGACCACTGGTAGACGACTTCTTCTAGAGGCAATGCTTTCCACAGTAAGTTGGTTGGCAAGAAGAGTTCCAGGGTGCACAATTGCATGGTCCCATATGATCCCACGGAAAGTGTGGCGGGGGGCTATTTTGGTTCCTGCTCTGAATCATTGAGTAAGGAAAATTAATAATAAAGTGAGTAGATTGTTCCGTTCAAGTACACTGCATTCTATTTCGCATGGTTGTATTAAAGGGGACAGTATGTATTTGGGGGATGGTGTTCATTTATCCCGGATGGGGAACGAATTACTCATAGGAGACCTGATAGCTTGGCTAAAGACTTTATGACATGACCTTTAGGCAGGAGTGTTGTGGGGGGGTCCGGATAGCCGGTCAACTATCCGGCCTGTGGCGGTAAGGTCATGATCGGTGAGCAGTAATTGGAAGATCCCTATGGGTGGGCGTCACCCATTACGGATGGGAGCGCTCGAGGGAGGTGGCCATTGGCCCCTCAACGGGGAGGCGGTCCCTTCTAAGGATGGGCCGCCGAAAGGAAAGGAAAGGCGGTCAAGGCCCCTTCCTGGGTAGGAGGGGCTACAGCCCCCTCCTGGGGAATTTCCCGGGGCCTGGACATCTGCGACGGCAGATGTGGTAAGTTGTGTGGGGTTTGGGAGGGGGTCTACGCTACCTTCTAGATACCTCACACGAGTCCTCGGACGACCTTTAAATGGCGTCGAGTTTATTGGGGCCCCCGTCAAGTCAAGGGAAATTGGTAAATGCACTTGAGGTACATCTCTGTGCGGTCGCCCCTCACAAGTGGGGGGGATATGTCTGGTTTAGGGATCTTGACACCGGTTACGACCTTGCCGTTGGCCCTTAAACGTTAGGATGTACAATTTCAAGTTAAACGTTTTGTAGGATGTTAGTTCGGCTAGGAGAACCTTTGTATTAGAGAATATGTTAAGGTTAGCCAAACATCGCAATGTGGAAATGAAATTGTACATTAATATGAAACTGTTATTTTAATGTTTTATTTTGTTTCATATTTTAATAAATACGGCCAGGAGGGTCACTCCCTCCCGTCTTCCAAAGGTTCAGAACCGTTTCCGGTTTCCCATTCTTGGGGATTGTGTTGAGAGGGGGTGGCGGGTATCTCAGCCATATGGAAAGGGGCGACCATTCGGTCCCCCCGAACGTATGGCGGAGTACCACGATCCCCCCGGGAAGCCATCTTGGGCGGGAGGCGAGTCTCGGCTGGTATGCCCGAAGCGGCGTAGCCGGGGCGCGCCTTTTTCCCGCCCTGGAGTGGGCTGGCCTAGACACTGACGCGGCCGGCCACGCCCTTTGGGGCAGGCAGGGGCGGGTTTACGCCCGCCCTGAAGATGGATAAAAGGAGCAACAAGCCAAGAAAGCATCCTCTTGTTCCTGTGCTCTGAAGCTGCACCTCCTCGCTGCACGTGAGCTCGAGACGGAACGAAGAGCCAATTTTGACCCACCCACCAGCCCCTGAGGACAGCAAGTGGTTTTGAGTAAAGTTCGATGTGGTAACACTAATTTTTGCAGGTTGTGATGACTGTCGTGATAACTTTGAATATGCAATAAAGAATGGTCAAATTGTAATATGTTTTGCAAATAAAGTAATTATGCACTAGGTTGATCAGTAATCATGCCTTTTAATAAGTTGTAATTATTACTGTCTTTTAGTAATTTAGTCATTTAGTAATTTAGTTAGAATTGTCGTATTTATTTTGGTCGGGCGGTAAGGTCATGATCGGTGAGCAGTAATTGGAAGATCCCTATGGGTGGGCGTCACCCATTACGGATGGGAGCGCTCGAGGGAGGTGGCCATTGGCCCCTCAACGGGGAGGCGGTCCCTTCTAAGGATGGGCCGCCGAAAGGAAAGGAAAGGCGGTCAAGGCCCCTTCCTGGGTAGGAGGGGCTACAGCCCCCTCCTGGGGAATTTCCCGGGGCCTGGACATCTGCGACGGCAGATGTGGTAAGTTGTGTGGGGTTTGGGAGGGGGTCTACGCTACCTTCTAGATACCTCACACGAGTCCTCGGACGACCTTTAAATGGCGTCGAGTTTATTGGGGCCCCCGTCAAGTCAAGGGAAATTGGTAAATGCACTTGAGGTACACCTCTGTGCGGTCGCCCCTCACAAGTGGGGGGGATATGTCTGGTTTAGGGATCTTGACACCGGTTACGACCTTGCCGTTGGCCCTTAAACGTTAGGATGTACAATTTCAAGTTAAACGTTTTGTACGATGTTAGTTCGGCTAGGAGAACCTTTGTATTAGAGAATATGTTAAGGTTAGCCAAACATCGCAATGTGGAAATAAAATTGTACATTAATATGAAACTGTTATTTTAATGTTTTATTTTGTTTCATATTTTAATAAATACGGCCGGGAGGGTCACTCCCTCCCGTCTTCCAAAGGTTCAGAACCGTTTCCGGTTTCCCATTCTTGGGGATTGTGTTGAGAGGGGGTGGCGGGTATCTCAGCCATATGGCTGGTATAAGCTCAGAGTACCAACATTCTAATGTTTTGTCTTCATGTTTTATACTTTTGAATTCAGAACATTCTACCATCAGTGGGTGGAATGTTCTATTAGCCTTAAAGCCCTTCTGCCTCAGGCTACATTGGCTTTTACAGGTCCTCTTCCTTGTTATAGGCCCTACTCTGCGGCTTGGGCTATAACTTGGGTTCAGGGTCTTCAACAAACAGTATGCCCCTCAGCAGTAGCCTATAAAGCTATAATAGACTACTTCGGGTCATGAGAGGGCAAAGCAGAATTTGGCTAAAAAGTGACTCTTAGTGGGTTGCCTTAGCTGACCTGCTAGCCTATGTGCAGATCCACAGAGCAATATGCTATGTGTTGCCATTATTCTGGAACGAGAGGGGCAGCATGACCCAGCTGAGGGCTTCTCCTTTACTGAATCACAGCCACTGCCCACATTCAATGGTGCTAGGACAAAATCTTGATTAAAAAATATCAGGAGACCGAAATACCATAAATTAAATATCGTAACACACAAATATAGTTGACAAGAATGTCTTTTTTGAGATAAGCAATATGGTTTTAAAAACTAATGGTTAACAATATCATTATGTATTTTAATGTGCTGCAGGTGATATATTAATTTTATGTGTTACTTTTGTATATATAAATGTTATTCATTGTTTCTCAAATATATTTTTTTATTTCGCAGTGATTTGGGATTTTTTAAATTCATGTTTAATAGTAATTTATAGTGTCGTGGTGGGTTTTAGGGTTGTAGGTGGATAGGGTAGGAAGCTAATTAGGTAATAATTAACTAATAATTATTTAAACATTTTACTTAATTATATGTTTGATAATTATTATGTCATATACTTAATATAGATAGTCATATGTTTTTGTGGGCTGTTAGGTTTATATGGGTATAGGGTGGGAAGTTGATTTAGTAATACTTAATTAAGAATTTAAAATTCATTGTTAATTATTTAATTCATTTTTAATTAGGTAAAATATTAAAATACTGATTAATTTTACTTATGGTTTAGTTGCAGGGTGTTAAGGTTTGTAGGAGTATAGGAAATGTAAATTCTTAAGTAATAATTAACTATAAGTTATAATTTGTAAATTATTTCTTTACTTGAATTTTAAATATGTAAATTGAAGAATACCTATTTATTTTCATTTTATTTTAGTTGTGGGATGCTAGGTTTGTAGGGGTCTAGTCTGATAAGTTAATTTAGTAATAATTAACAATTAATTAATGTTATTTTTATTATTTATTTTAAATAAGTAAGTTGTGGAGAAGTTCGTTTTTTAGTTATATCTTAGGGCCGGACTGCCATGTTTGCAGGGGCACAGGGTGGGAAGATAACTAATAATTAAATAACAATAATTTTTTTAATTGAGAATTGATTTTTGGATAGTATATATGTGATGGATTATTTTTAGTTTTTTGTTAATACATATATAGATATATTTTTATGTTAGTTTTGTGTTTTATTAAGAGTATAAGATGTTTTCTACATTCATAGGCTTACTCATATATGTAATGTGTTTGAAGTGAAGTACTTTCCCTACTCTTGCTTGGACTGTAGTACGAATCGAAAATGACCCTCTTCGCACTTCAACACTTTCCCTACTGTTGCACTGTTTGGAATGGAAATAGTAAATTTCACCCATCCAAAATTCAACGCTTCCCTACTGTTGCACAGACCGGAATGGGAATAGTAAATCTCACCGCTCTCAAATCCAATGCTTTCCCTATTGTTGAACAGCCTGGAATGGAAATAGTAAATTTCACCCCTCCAAAAACAAACATTTTCCCTAGTGTTGCGCTATTTGGTGTGGGAATAGTATATTTTACCCCTCCTAAATCTAATGCTTTCCGGACTTTTGCCCTATTTGGATTGAGAATAGTAAATAACTCAAATTAGAAATCCAACTCTTTCTCTATTGTGTATACACAGACAGGTGTGGGAATAGTAAATTGTACCCCTCCAAAATGCAAGCTTTCCCTACTGTTGCCCTGTGTGAAAGAAGTTTTAGCCCCTCCAAAGTTAAACACTCTCCCTACCGTTCTGTTGTATGGAGTGCAAATAGTGGGTTTCACCCCTCCAAACTTCAATGCTTTCCCTACATTGGAGTGAGTATAGTAACTTTTACCCCACCAACGTCCGACACTTCCCCTACGGTTGCATAGTTTTTTTGTTTTTTTTAACTTGTTTTAATTACAATTCCAAAAGGATCTACAACAATTCACTGTACTACAATGCAATGCATGTGGACTAATCGTTGACAGAGAAATGGCATACATAAAATACAGAGATTTCATAAATATCAACATCAAAACAACAATACAGGCTCATACAGTAATGATATTTTTGATAAACCTGATCCGTAGACCAGCCTGCCAACCTAACAATTATGTTACCATGAGTGAGATTTCAGTCAGTGAGCTCAGGATGAAGTAATAAATAAGAACGGAGTGGTTGCCAAAAGTGAAAGGCAACAAAGATGCATACACATCGCTAGTGGTATAACAATATATTAAATCCCTCAGCCAGAAAACCACCAACGGCGATTCCATTCCACCCCAGTTTAGGGAGACCTGTCTCTTGGCTAATAGTAATGCAATTGTGGTAAAACATCTGATCCCAGGACTCAAAGGGAGTACGTACCCCAGCAATGCCAATAAGGGTGTATGAGAGAGCTTGGTCTCGACCATTAGCTCCAAGTGTCCGAATACTGCCTTCCAGAATGCCTGAACAGTGGGGTTATTCCATGGCAAGTGCATGACATCGTCATGTTCAATCTCACACCTTTGACAACTATCCAGCCTTGCGCGGTCCATTTTAGAAAGCATCACAGGGGTGACATAAATTCTATGCAGGTACTTAAAATGTCAAGGTTTATGCTTATAGTTATTAAACAGCAGACACGTCTGCTCACAGAAATAGGCCCACATTTTGTCTGTCACGGGCTGCACCAGGACTCGTTCCCAGGCCGCGCGCACCCCACCACCCATCATTAGTTGAAGTTTCTGGGATTAACTGTACATTATGGAAACCAGGTGTGTGCTGTCTGATGTAGTGATGATTGTAGTGAGCAGGAGGAATTCTGGAGTTTCCTCTGTCTTAGGGTGCAGTAGAGTAACTAGTGACATTCGTGTTGTGTGCACTAAGAAGCGGTCTAACAGTTATATCCAGATTGTTTGTCAAGTCCATCACTGTTCGCAAGTGTTCGTCTCTAAACATACCTCTTATGGTTTGTAGCTGACAACGAGTGAGTGCACACAACGTCAGGGTTTCAGTCAAAGGGGATATCCAAGGATTATTCAGAATCGGCAAAGCCGGGGAATACAGATGGCCCACATTTAGGTACCTACGTAGGTGTCCCCAAGCCTAACTTGTGGTTTGTAATGTGTAAATCTCATCCGGTGTTCGTCTAAGTTCTAGTAGGATGATAGTAGAAAGGGGGTAGGGACTGGCCTGAGTGAATTCAGGTTTCAAGAACTGTAATCGCACATCCGAGTGGTACCAAAAGTAGGCATAATGCGCCTGTGCCACTAAATAATACAAATAAAAGTCAGGTACTCCAAACCCTCCTCTTTTGAAGGGCTAAGTGAGCGTCTGCCAGCCCATCCACGCATGACCCCCTGCCCAGATTAGCCGTGCCAGCATTCGCCAAAGGGTGCTGAAAAAGGAGACTGTGGGTGGGATGTTTAAGAACAGATATAAAAAGCTGGGTAAGACAACCATCTTAATAATTGCATTACGGCCGGTCTTCAACAATGGGAGTGTTATCTAGCGGTCTATATGTCCAGAGAGACGGTCTATGGCCAGTCCATAATTAAGTTGGACACCTTCCATGGCTGTGCGATGTAGAGTTACACAGAGATATCTGGAGGGGGGGGGGGATCCTCACACCAGCGCAGTGGGAAATCCAGCGTGAATGGTGTGGTGGCGTCCTTTAGGGGGAATATTTCAGATTTGTTCCAATTGTTGACCAGCCCAAAAAAACGCCAAACTGCACCACCTCCTGCATAATCAGAGAGAAATTTAAGGCAGTTCCCGAACGAATAAAAGGATATCGTCCGCACATAAGGATGCCAGGAAGGGACCCTGATGAAACCCTACTCCTCTCTGGAGCTGCCGTTCCTGAAGATGCCGCACTAATGAGTAATGACTACTTATTGCACATGTCGACTTGAACGCGCAGTGGACGAGTGCAGCGGGCGCGACGACGGCCTGCGAAGGTGCGCCTAAGGTAAGCCCGTCTGCGCCCATCCGCGGCCGGTCGGGGCACGGGGCATGTCCTTCTTCCCTTTTTCTCAAATACTCGTCCGCAGATCTGACTCGAATGCATGCTCATTGGCCCCCTCCCCCTGTCTCCCTGTTGAGACTTGAGTCATTGGGGTTACTCTGTGTTAGAGAGACCTTTGCAGAGATAGCTTCTCCCCTGGCCTCAGTCCCCCTTCTGGCAATTCTTCACCATCAGGATTCAAGCAAGCCGGGCCGAAGACGGCTGAAATGCCAGAAACCGGTCCCCGGTAGCTTGTCTCCTTTCTGGTGAAGAATTGGCTTGGTAGTTTAGTCTGCCCTGTTCCCATGATGCACTGGGCCAGGGACAGACTGATTTGCATATAGCCAGGTTCTGAGCTGGGATGGTGCAGTGAGATAAATAACGGTGATGGATCAAGCCCTGATCTTTGGACTGGGTAAGAGTGGTCTGCTTAATTCAGACACTCTGTTCATCACCACCCCCTTTTCTGAATCGTTTTTGGCCACTATAGGTGTGGCAGGGTATACTCAGACATGAGTCCCTTTCTCACTGCACCATCAGGATTCAAGCAAGCCGGGCCGAAGACGGCTGAAATGCCAGAAACCGGTCCCCGGTAGCTTGTCTCCTTTCTGGTGAAGAATTGGCTTGGTAGTTTAGTCTGCCCTGTTCCCATGATGCACTGGGCCAGGGACAGACTGATTTGCATATAGCCAGGTTCTGAGCTGGGATGGTGCAGTGAGATAAATAACGGTGATGGATCAAGCCCTGTTCTTTGGACTGGGTAAGAGTGGTCTGCTTAATTCAGACACTCTGTTCATCACCACCCCCTTTTCTGAATCAAAGAGTATAAATCAGCTGTCCTACAAGCAAAAACCTCCTATTTTCCAAAAAGATTGTCGACTCCGCCACCAAAACCAAAGATATCTTCTCCATTGTGGAGGAGCTGTCACACCCAGACAGGGTTACTATTAAACCCCTCCCTTCCCGTGCACTCTGTAACTCCCTTGACCAGTTTCTCGTGGACAAAATTGCTAATATTAAAAATAGCATTTTATCCCTGACCCTGTCCAACTCCCCTAGGTTTGATCCTTCCCCTCCTAACCCTCAGTGGCTGACTCAGATTTCTCCAATCCTGGAGACGGAGTTCCTAGCTCTTTTAAACAAGGTTGCCTCTAGATCCCCCGCTGACTGTTGTCCCCCCTTGATTCTTCGTGAGGCCTTCACGGCCTGTCCTACACCCCCTCTGGCGCTACTGAATAATTCTCTTTCTTCTGGCCTGGTTCCTAGCTCATTTAAAGTCGCCGAGGTTGTGCCCATTCTTAAAAAACCCACGGCAGATCCTACGATCATGAGTAATTTTCGTCCCATCTCCCTCCTCCCCTACCTCAGCAAAGTTCTTGAGTCCCATGTAACTAACACCTTGAGCTCATTCATTGAACACTCACATTTCTTGACCCCCAACAGGCCGTTTTTAGACCCGCCCACTCTACGGAGTCCGTTATACTTTCAGTTATGGAGGATCTGCGGAGAGGGGCGGACTCCAACATCAGTCAGGCTTTGGTGCTCCTGGATTTGTCGGCCGCCTTTGACACGGTCGACCATGATATTCTGGTCGACCGTGTCAGGGAGGCTGGCATCCAGGACACTGCCCTCGACTGGGTCCGCTCCTTCCTGAGCAATCGCCACCAGGCGGTCCGGCATTCTCAGTTTTCTGCTGACAGGGTCGGGCTGACATGTGGCGTCCCGCAGGGTTCCTCCTTATCCCCTCTTCTTTTTAATGAATACTTGACCCCCCTTTTCCGATCTCTACGAGGTAGCAATGTCACCGCGTTCAATTACGCGGATGACATCTAGCTGGTCTTTGATATTAACTCCTCGGACAAGTGCATTGACAATTTTCAGTCTACCCTCTGTCACATTAGTGCCTGGATGGGGGCGAACCACCTCAAACTTAACCCCGACAAGACAGAGTTGGTTCTTGTCGGGGGGGCTGCCAACCCATGGAAATCCATCTTCTGGCCCGCAAGGTTGGGTCTCCTCCCCCCAGCCCAGTCAACTCAGCGAAAAGCCTGGGGGTTGTCATTAGTAATGACCTGACGATGAAGCCCCAGATCAATGCTGTAGTCTCCTCCAGTTTCTTTCAGCTAAGGAAAATCCGAAAGATTGCTCGTTTCCTGTCCACTGAGGCTCTCACCCTGGTCTTGTTGGCCTTAGTCATCTCTAGGATAGACTATGCCAACTCCCTTTATGTTGGCATTCCGGCCTATCAACTTAAGAGGCTGCAACTTGTTCAGAATCAGGCCGCACGCCTCATCTACCATCAACCTAAACACCAACACGTCCGCCCTTTGTTAAAATCCCTCCACTGGCTCCCTGTCTCTGAGCGCTGTAAATTCAAATTAGGCTGCATTATTTTCAAGTCCCTGGCCGGTACGAACCGTCCTTTATTTCTTCACTTTTGCACCCATATGTCCCTTCTCGTAACCTCCGTTCCTCCCATTTGGCCTTACTTAAGGTCCCTGCTTTTAAACGGAAGAAACAGGGAGGACTGAGATTCTAATTCCTTGCCCCTTCTCTCTGGAATACACTCCCTCTAGGTATTAGGCTTGCTTCTTCCTATACCCATTTCAGGTCCCTTCTTAAAACACACTTGTTTTGTAATGCTTACAAGTAACGCTTTTCGCTCTGCGAACTGTCTGTCTCCCCATGCTCGAGTGCCAAGAAACCGCCTGGTGTTAGTTGCGCTTTATAAATGTTTTTTACATTACATTACATTACATAATGAGTCAGTCGCTATAATAAAAAGCAGCGGCAAAAGTGGGCAGGCTTGTCTATTGCCTTGCGACAGTGTAAATTTACTGGACAACGCCCCATTTATTCGAAGCCTAAGACCAGAAAAGGGGCATTTGGGGGGAATCCAATTATACTGAGCACCGTCTGTAGAAAATCCCACTCCAAAGAATCAAATGATTTTTCCGCATCTAATAATATCGCTGCAGCAGGGAGTTCAGGGTTAACTTTGGTTGATTACCGCGAATAATGTACGTAAATTTACAGAGGACGAAAGATTCAGCATAAAGCCCGACTGGAAAGGGGAAATAATGTTCCCAATTAAAAGCGATATACGTGTAGCCAGTATCTTCACTAATGATCTTGGTTTAAAAGAGACAGCGGTCTATATGAGGCACATCTGTCAGGCTTCCTGCCGGGCTTCAAATAGACCTGGAATGGAATGTAATGGAATGGAATGAGGATTTGTAAAGCGCAATGGCTACCCAAAGGCGCCCCAGCGCTGTAGAAAAACTGATAGGTTGAGCTGTGGGGGTGGGAGTGCGGGAAGCAGAGGAACAGGTTAAGTGTGGGATTTATTAAAAATCCAAGTTTTTAAGAGTTTTCGAAAAGGTAAGCAGGTTGGGTTCTGACCTAATTGCGAGGGGATGAGAGTTCCACATCCTGGCCAGGTTGTAGGAAAGCGAGCGGCCTCCGCATCTGGCTCTTCCTATGCGTGGTATGGAGGTTAGGTAGGAGGTCGCGGATCTGAGGGCCCGAGAAGGACAGTAGGCTTCCACCAAGCGGTGATTTATGGCGGGGCCTGTTCCCCAGTAGGAGCGGTGTGCGACGCACATGCTCTTGAATACTATTCTGGCTTTCACAGGGAGCCAGTTAAGGTCCTTCAATCTGGCTTTGACTGGGGCTCGACGAGGAAGGTTCAAGAGGATTCTTGCCGCGCAGTTTTGGATAACTTGTAGTTTGGACAGTGTGGACTGTGGGGCGCCTAGGTATAGGGCGTTACCGCAGTCGAGGCGTGACAGGATTAGTCCTTGGACCATGATCCGTCTAGAGTGAAACGGGAGAAGGGGGAGAATCTTGCGGAGCAATCTCATCAGCCCAAAGCAGATAGCGGCTAGTTTGGTGGCTTGGTAGTTAAAGGTGAGATTGTGATCGAGCCAGATCCCAAGGCTCTTAATTTGATCCTTAGGTTGAGGGGGGCTACCTAAACAGAGGGGCCAGATGGTATTGATGGATTTCCAGATGTTATTTCCAAGAAGCATTACCTCTGTTTTGTCCCCGTTAAGTTTTAGGCAGGAGACCGACATCCAGGACGCAACAGCTTTCAGGCAATTGTGTAGGCTGTGATTAGAATTGAGAGGGGGGTCCAGTGCTACCACCAGCTGAGTGTCGTCCGCGTAGGTGACAATTTTAACCCCAAAAGGGCGGACGACATCAGCTAGGGGGGTAAGGTAAACATTAAAAAGGGTAGGACTCAGGGAGGAGCCCTGAGGCACTCCACAGTTAAGAGGTTTACTAGAGGAGGTGAACTCCTTTTCGAATACCTGGAAGGATCTGTCTGTAAGGAATGATTTCATCCAGGTGAGTGCTATGCCTGACACTCCAATCATGCTAAGGCGATGGAGTAGGATGCTGTGATTTACAGTGTCGAAGGCGGCACTCAGGTCAAGTAGGACGATGGCCGTAGAGCCGCCACGTCCAAGATCCTTCTTGCCTCCTCCGTCACTGCAATCAGGGCAGTCTCAGTTCCGTGGCTTGGCCTAAAACCAGTCTGGGTGGGGTCCAGTATATTCTAGAAAGTCTGTCAGAACAGAGTTGACATGTTTTTCCAGAATTTTACTGAGCCAGGGTATAAGGGAGATGGGTCGGTAGTTAGAGGGGTTGGATTGGTCGAGGGTAAGTTTTTTTAATAGCGCTTTGACCATGGCTCTCTTCCATAGGGGTGGGACAATGCCAATGTCGAGGGAGGAATTGAGCAGGTCTTGGATGGTGGGTGATATCTGGCTGGTTATTTGAGTGAGAACCCTAGGAGGAGCTGGGTCAGTTTGGGATCCAGATTTGACCATTCTCATATACTTTTCCAGTTTTTGTCAAGAGCTGGGAAGTTGTTGAGAGCACTGAGTGGGGCTGCCATAGGGTCAGTATTGGTGGGGTCTCTGGGCGGGGTGGCGGGATGGGGGAAGGAGGAGTTGATCAATTCTATTTTATGATGGAAAAATTCCGCTATTTCCTCGCAATGGATCTGGGTGTTATTGTGGACTTTAGGAGTCTCAGGGAGTCGCAGGATGGATTTGGCTATACGATAAATCTCCTTGGGTTTGGACACAGCATTGTCTATTTTTTGTTCATAGAATGTGGCCTGAGCTCGTTGGATGTCTGCTTTATAATTTTTAATAGCTGCTCTGTAACTGACCTTATCTGCTGGGCAGTAGTCAAGGCGCCATTTTCTTTCCATTTGTTTGCAGGCGCGTTTGGCCTTCCGTAGGTCGTCTGTGTACCATGGGGCTGTTGGGTTGCCCCGCTTGGGACGAAGACTTTTCATAGGGAGTACCAGGTTTAAAGAATTGGTGATCCACCTATTGTAGTTATCGTTCCCCTGGATAGGATTCAATGATTTAGAGGATTTTGTACATTGTAAGGAGGTTTGCCATTTGGGTAAAGGGATTTTTTGCCAGTTCCGTGACATCAAAGTCGTCGGGGTTTTGGAGGAGGGAGATGGGGGGGGGGGTCCAGGTAAATGGGATAAGAAAATGGTCAGACCAGGGCAGTGGGGAGGGGTTGTCGGTGAGAAGGTTGGGACAGTTACTGAAAATGGGGTCTAGGAGATGCCCTTTTTGATGTGTGATGTAAACCTCACACTGACCTCACGATTGTGGGGAAGCTGCGGTAGGTTCTGGATACTCGCAAGAAAAAAACGGGCGAATTGCTCTTTTTAAACTTTTTAACTGAAATCCTGTAGCCTGCTATTATTTTCAGTCCCACTCACTCGCATTTTAAAATATTGCACATCACCTGCTGCTTAGCGGGATTCTAACCCCCTCAAGGCTCTCGATAGTCATCCAGAGCCATCTTGGGTGTGGGGATTTGCCGTCCAATACTAAGCGCCATTTGCTATCGCGCTCTAGTGGCTGGTTGGCTGCTTTCGCCCGCCTATTTAGACAAGGCTATACAAGTGTGCAGCGCACGCGCCGATGGCGCGCCAGAGGCAAGCCCATCTGCGCCCGTCCGCGCTCCGGACGTGCTCAGTGCCAGCCATGCTGCCCGTCAACATAGAGAACAAGGCCGGACTACGTATTCAAGGGAACACTTATTGGAACTAGGCAAGAGGGAAGGTAGGGGGCTCCACCATTGTCCACCTAAAGTAAGTCAGGCTAAAAAGCCCTTGAACTGTGGGATGAAGACATGGATCTGGATGCCCTTTTCCTAACGGAGACCTGGACCAGTCCTGACTTTGCTGTTGAATTAGGATTTGCCTTCCCCCGGGGATATAACGTTTTTCATAAACCCAGACCCACGGGGATGGGAAGAGGGGTCGGGGTTATCTTCAAAGAGGAATGGAACTTTGCGCCACTAGAGATAGTCGACGTAAAAGGAATTGAAATCCTGGGCTTCTCACCGCAGGAGGCCAAAGGTAGGCTGTTAACAGGAATGATCTGTTATAGACCCCCCGGGCAAGATACTCACTTCCAAGCATTTTTGGATATCATTACAAATCTGACTCAAACCCACTCCAGAATGGTTATAATGGGCGACTTCAATCTTTGGGATAATGGAAGTCTGGGCAGCCACCAGAGAGATTCAAGAAATATCTGCTTGAACCTTAATTTACCACAGCTGGTTCAGCAACCCACTGATCTAGGGGGGCATGTGCTGGATCTCCTGTTTGCTACTGAGACTGAGACAGTGGTGATAGATGTACTGCCACAAAGCTGGACTGATCACTATTTAGTCCACTTTAACATTACGGTTCTCAGATCCACGCACAATGATGACTGTCCGGTGTCCTACAGAAGGGGAAGAGAATGGGCCAAATTGGGACGAAATGAGAATTTACAGATTTTTACTAATGTAAATCTCTTTTCCTCTTCCAACTCTGTAGAAGAGAACTATAAAACACTCTGTAATCATATAGCTAGTACTCTGGACCCAATAATCCCTGTAAAAAGCCTGAAAAATAGGAAGAAAGCCTCAGTCCCCTGGTATAATGAGGAACTCAATGTACTGCGCTTGACATGTAAGAAAGTTGAGAGGAAATGAAGGAAGACCTACTCTGATTCAGATAAGAAAGCCTTGAAATCTGCGCTGGCTATATACAAGACGGCTATTTTCAAATCTAAATCAGATTTTTAAGCCAATTCCATCTTACAAGCTTCAAATAGCACTAAAGCCCTGTTTAAAATTGTTAAGGATCTCTCCTGCCCAATGGGCATGAGCAAGAAGGTAGATGCTACGCAAGAACTTTGCGAGGAGATAGCTGCCCATTTTAAAGATAAAATCGCCAAAATTGTTGGAGATCTTCATCCTAATGACACTAGTGACCTGCATAATTCTATCCAGAGGCCGGTTGAAGTGGTCCAGGTGAACACCTCCCTGGACAATTTTCCTGTCCCCACGGATGACTCCTTTAACAATTTGGCTAACAGTGTGTCCTCTGGCTCCCCATTCGCCCCCCTTCCATATAAAATCTTGAAAACTATTGGTCAAGCAACCTTCCCCTGGCTGCAACAGATCTGCAGCCAATCCCTGGAAGCAGGTACTGTCCCAGAGGTATGGAAGCTGGCGGTAGTGGCACCTCTGTTGAAAAAACCCTCGCTAGACCCTAGGACACAAGCAAACTTTAGACCCATCTCCCTTCTGCCATATCCAATTAAAATCTTGGAAAAAAGTAGTCAGCAAAAGTCTTTCTTGTTACCTGGAAGACAACCATCTGCTGGACAGGGACCAATTTAGGTTTTGCCCAGGTCACAGCACTGAGACAGCCTTGGCAACCGTATTAGATAACCTACGAATGCGTGCGGACAATGGGAGTGACACCATTCTAGTGTTGCTCGCTATGTCAGCCGCATTTGATACGGTGAGCCACACAATACTGGTGGAAATATTGCAGAGTATAGGGGTGTCAGGGCAGGCCCTACAATGGCTAAGGTCCTACCTTTCAGGAAGACATCAGATGGTGACTCTGACACCTTTTACCTCCATTAAGTCTCCAGTGCACCATGGGGTACCACAGGGCTCTGCGATCAGTCCCATCCTTTTTAACATCTATCTACAGCCCCTGTTCCCCATTATTAAATCTTTTGGTATTGACCTGGTTAACTATGCTGACGACACATAATTGGTGTTTTCCCTTGAGGGGAAGCAAGCAGTATCGATGGATACGTTCCAGGAGTGTATGCGTCAGACTGCTGGATGGCTTAAGAGCAACTCTTTACAATTCAACGGAGAGAAGTCAGAGGAGGTATACTGCCCTACGGCCACACTGTTTCGACATCTACCTCTGGAATTCAGGCTTACACCAGAGGAGGAGCCTTTGGCTCCATCCAAAACTGTGCGTAATCTCGGAGTTTTGGTGGACAGTAGCCTTCAAATGGAGTCGCAAGCTAACAAAACTGTTGCCGTATGCCTCACTTTAATGCACATGTTAAGTCAGATCCTTCCACTACTCCCTAAAGATTTGCGCTCCCTTGTAGTGAGGAATATAGTGCTGAGCAGGCTGGACTACTGCAACTCCCTGTATTTGGGAGCTCCGCAGTACATCTTTCAGGGGCTGCGGAGAGTCCAGTCTATGGCAGCAAAGATGGTGCTAAATAGGCAACGTAGTTCCTCCACAAAGTCGGCTCTGAGAGACCTTCATTGGTTGCCTATCAAGGAAAGGGTACACTTCAAATCGCTTTGCATTGTGTACAGAGCTGTGTTCAACATAGGCCCGACCCCACTGCAAGAGAAGTTTATCAGGTACAATCCCAAAAGGCAGCTCCGCTCCTCCAGTGCAAATCTGCTGACGACCACTAGATTTAGGCGCTCCAGGATGGGGTGGAGGGCTTTCAGTGTGACACCCACTCATTTATGGAATGAGCTGGCTCAGAATATCAGACAAGCCAACGCTCTGGCCGAATTTTGAAGGAGCTTGAAAACTTGGCTGTTTCCCAGGACTGATCTCTAAGCCCACCCCTACTGTCGACCGGTCTGTTGGTTTGGTTGATCTATTTAAGTCTGAGCGCCAGGATACCCGCAGGGTGACAGTCGCGCTATATAAAAGCCTAATTCAATTCAATTCTATTCAATTGTCTCATGGATGGTGGGGGGCAGTTCACCCGACTCCAAAGCCTCTGCATAAACTTCCAAAAGATGTGGAACTAATTGTACATTATACGTTTTGTAGAACATGCCAGTAAGGCAACAAGGAGCCCCCAAGCCACCCAGAATGTCAATGGCTTCAATTATTTCGTTCTCCCCAATGGGCGAGGTCAGGAATTGCTGCTGTCCTTTTTCCATCCACACTATCGATATTTCATTTAAATAATCGAAAAGGGCTTTACCGGTCGGTGGGGAACATGTAGTGTAGAGGCGGATGTAGTAAGACAAGAAGATCGACTGAATATCAGCACCATAGTGACGTAGGTGCAGTCTATTATCTGGAGCTTGGTGATAACAGTGGCATGATGTCTAGGGGTAAGCAAACGGGCCAAAGTGCATCCAGGCCTCTCTCCCTCCCCATACATGGGTGCATGCGTGTTTCCCCTGGTAAGCACTCTCACGATACGCCAGCTCCTGAAATTCTCCCAATAGCTTAGCACATTGATGCAACATGAAGGGGGCCGCAGCCGTCAATGTCTGGGCATCAAGGTCACGTAGATCCCGCTCAGTGGCGTCTAGTTCCTGGCGAATTGTACGAACCACCCCAGCTTGCTTAGCCATGCAGATTCTCCTAATATCCACCATAAAATCCTCCCATATGGTGACATAGTGAGGCATAGAGCCATTATTTGTCTGCAAGTATTCTATGATCGCGTCCTTTACTTCACTCCTGAAAACAGTATCTAATAAGGTGTCAGTGGGGAAGTGCCAAGACCCAGAAGGACGCCCAACATTGGGCAGAACCAGTGCCTATAGCGCTGGTGAGTGATCTAATAGAGTGAGTGGCAAATGATCCACTTCCTGCACGTTGAGCAGGAGATTCGGGGTTACATACCATCGATCTATTTGAGACCAGGTGCCATGCGTTGCCGAATAAAATAAATATCCCAGAGCAGTCGGATGCCGATGTCGCCAGCCATCAGTCAGGAGGTGTGTAAGCAGGAGTGACTCAAGTTCCCTCGTGGAGCAAGGCATGGAGCTGTGCCCGGTGCCCGTAGTATCTGTCCTGGCTTGTAATGTGAGATTAAAGTCTCCCCCAAATATGATAGAATCAATTGGTATGCCAGTGATTTGCGTTGAAATGTTAGTAAAAAAAAAAACGGGTGCCCACATTGGGAGCATAAACATTAACAAAAAGCATACCCTGTGCACCTAAGTTTCACATCACTAATAAGTAACGACCCTCTGGATCTCTAGTCACACTCTGAGTTATGAATGGTAGGGAATTTATGGATCAATATACAAATTCTACAGGATTAAGTGCCATAACTAGTGAAAAAGTGGTCACCACCCCAGGCAGCTGCAAATCGGTTATCAGCTTTCAGGGCAAGCACCTGCCATCCCTTACGTGGGTTCGACAGGCCTCTGTCACGTTCCATCTAATGCATCTTAACTTAAGTTGCGTCGCCCACCCTCCCGACCCACTACACTAGATGAAGCAGCATGCAGTCTAGATCGATTCTATGGCTGGATTTGGTTAGCCAACCAGTGTGTACAGTTGTATCCTTTAAAGAAAAAACTAAATTAAACTCTCTCAACAGGGGTTCCAAACCCCCCACCCCACCTCCACATTGGATATCCACTCAACCTGTATTCAGTGAATCCCAACACATTTAACTCAAAGAAAACACCGCCTAATAGATTATAGAAAATATGAGATCTCCTGCCGGTGGCAGCAACGCCTCAAGCAGACCACAAAACATATAAGCAATCTACCATGGTGTGCATGTGGCTGCAGTCATAATAAGTCAGAACAACAACTGTATCCTCAAACACAAGGAGAAAGAGGGTATCATATCACATCATCTTTTGAGTGTTCATGAATCCATGCCCAGTTTACCGCCTCTACATGCCCGAGGGGTGTCTCATTGATAGCCATGCTTCCTCAAGCCGCTAAGTAGTACTTCCTGGGTGAGGCGCCTCAATTGGATTTAAGGCACTTCCAGTAGTCCACTGCCTCAGCGGGTGTATCAAGATCTGTAGTTTTGCCATTGATCTGAACACGGAGGCGAGCCGGATATAACATGGCGTAGCGGATATTCTCGTTTCTCAAAGTTCGCTTGATATCCTGAAATTTGCGCCGGGCCTCTTGTATCATTGGCGTGAAGTCCAGGTAGAGTGACAGCGACATCCCCTGTGACTGTAAATTTTCCCTTTCTCTGGCCTTAAGCAGGGAATGTCCCTGTCATGATATTTAAGTAGCTGCACTATAACAAGCCGCAGGCGTGCCCTGTGCTGATCTGGGGGCCAAAAGTGGTAGAAAAACAATCTCTGCCAAATGATTCAGACAACAGCAGCTCCACATATGCCGTCAGAGGGCTGTGTTGGTGGTCTTGACAATCCCAGCGATCTGAAGATTATTGCCACGTGACCGTGCCTCTAAGTCCTCTGCCTTTGCGGCTGTAATTTTAAGATGGTGTTCTGTATGGTCTAAGCGCTTAGCCATGGCTGCCTGCACATCCTCGAAGTCGGAAATGCACTTTTCAGCAGTGTCTATGTGGGTCTTGTGTTGTTCGAACCGGCCATGCATGACGTCTATCCGCGCACCCAGTTCGTCAAAGCGCGTATCTATGGCCTTGAAACCAGCCAGCTGCTCTGCCAGTACAGCAGCAGTGCCTTGAGTGCCGGACAGCCAGAATCTGGGGGATCAGTACACTATGGAGGGCCGCCATGTGGGGCATCAGCTCTGCTTCTCTTCTGGGGGTCTTTGCGGCCTCAAAGGTAAGTTGCCATTGTTTAGGGTCCCCTGACACATGTTAGTTGGGTAGATGACAAGGCTTGTTAAAAGAGAACGACTCCCAGACAGCCAATAAGAAGAAGAAAGAGAAGAGGGGGGACAGAAAAAGGCTCCACCGACAAGTAGCCCAGGAAGCAGCAGCAAGTGTATCTGGATCACCACATCCCCAGTCACATTGTTATTAAATAAATCAGGCCGCTCCCACTCTGCCCCGGCTGTGGTTCCAGGCACATCACCCCTCTGTTATTTGCAGTTGGGGGCAAAGAAGGAGATTGTGGGCATCAATTCCTACCTGCAACATCATCACCGCCATCATGCATTTCCCAGGGACAAACGCGAGCAGCTGACCTCAGCAGAAATCAGCGCACAGCACCTGTCTCACAAACGGTGCTGATGCACTCAGTATGTAAGTGGGAGATCCATGGCCTGTTATGAAATTCATAGCCGCCTCCAGGTTTAAGCCAGACTGGAAGAGGCACCCCTCAACTCCATTGTTGTAGGCCACCAAGCCCCGGGCTCAATTAATCACTGCGGCAGCCCCACCCTCAGGCTGACCTGCGAACCTGACCTCGTAGGGCCTCCAAGGGCCGTGTCAGGCTGCCTTAGCAATGCAGCAGCGCTGGGGGGTCCAGAACATATCTGCCAGCTCTGCTTCACTCCTCACATGCCTGATGGACTCAGGCAGCTGAAGCCATTCTGAAACTGTTCTCAGGGGCACGGATGGCTGCGCAGCCATGCCACGAGGCAGCTCCTTCAGCATTGCTGTTCGGGAGCTCCGCAATCAGGCCACCATCTTGGTGCTTAATCCGGCCATGCCTCCGCAGTTGCACTGTTTGGAGTGGGAATAGTAAATTTTGCCCATCCTAAATCTAACGCTTTCCCTATTTTTGCACTGATTGTAGTAGGAATAGTAAATCTAACTCCTCCGAAGTTTAACACTTTCCTTATTATTGCAGTAACTCAAGTGGGAATAGTAAATGTAACCCAGGGGCTCCAACAATTCCTTAAGTAAGAGCTACTTCTGATCAGTGAAAAAAATTGTGAGTTGCTGAAGGCTAAGCAACTCGCGCATTGCTACCATGCATCTTCATGCCCAGCTTCATTGACTTTAAGCCTAATGTGCATAGAGCCAGATGCTATGGTTTGAACACAATACTTTGACTTGGAGCACTATGACAGGACTGCCTTGTGTGTCAGTGAGAGCATGGTCTTTAGGTATGGCTGAACATGTGTGCGTATCAATGGGATATATTTGTATGGGTGACTGAGTGCCGGTGTCATATGTACTTGCAGCACAGGACATATCGTTCACCATATATGACACTGTTACATGTATAACACAAAAATACAATCATTTTTGTTAAATGGGACAAATTTATAGTGCAGAAAAATGTTCTGCAAAAGTATTCATAATATGGGACATTTTACAGCACTTTAAATTTCTCTCCTTTAAAACAATGGCTGTATATTTCACTTACACTTCGGCACAATGTTTACTGACCACAGAGAACAAGAGGCCTGCTATTTCTAAATGCAATACTTTGAAAAGGGAGAATATTCAAACGAAGAGTTAACTTAATCAATAATGTGACTTTTCATTTTAATGTTCTCCCATTTAAAAGCATTCAGAAACATAATTTTGTTCACAGCTCCAATACTGAGTTGACAAGGACGTTTGTTTAAGAGTTAAATACCTCAGTGCTTCAGCTGTTCACCTCTGTGCCTCAGCCCCAGCCAGAGTCACAAATCTGGCACAGCGCTGCTCATTATCAGGCCCTGCTATCTGCAGCCTGATGGTAATAATATAAAATATTCACAGCCTTTTCTTAAAATCATAAGGCAAATATTATGTTGTACGCATTTAAAATTGAACTCATGGCTGTAAGCTACTCAGAAGGTGCCTGAAAGCTCAACTGGAGACACCTGCTCTGACCCCTCCGACGTCCAACACTTTGCCTACTGTTGCATAAACTAGAGTAGGAACAGTATGTTTAATAATCTTAGACGATCGTTTTCATAATATTGGTTAAATGGATTTTATAGCATTATTTTTTATTTGTTTTCATTGTTACATTTATTTTATTATTTAATGTCTACAGGTTATGTAACACAATTAATCCAAATAAATTTTACCATGTATTATTTGTATTAATGTTTTAAATTAGTACTATGAATGTGTGTGTGTGTGTGTGTATATATATATATATATATATATATCACTGAAAAAAACATAGGTTTCACACATGTTATAGTTAGCTGGACATTTCACTCATACAAAACCTTTGAAATTCCCCGGTAGTTAGTTCAGCTAACTATAACTCGCGCGCCCGCAATGCACTGCTGATGACGTCACATATTACATCACTCATGACATGGTCAGTGACACCACTCATGACATCACTGATGACATCTCAAATGACATCACCGATGACATCATCCAGTGAATGTTGTTCTTTCTGAAAAATAAATATTTTTTATATATGTATATCTAAAGGTCGATGGAAGAATAAATGGGTAAATAAGTGTGTAAATGGATGTTTTTTTTGTAAAATTGATTGTATAACTGACTTATTAAGTGCATCTTAGTGAATACATGTATTAGCAATTAATGTTTAAATATGTAGATATCTGTATCAGTGTCTCACTTTGTCTATACGTGGCTGCATGGGTTGGTGAGTAGCTACATGAGTGTGTATATGGGTTATTAGTTTGTTTTTTGAGTATCAGTATCAGTGTCTGTATGGTTTGATGGGGGTATTACTTAGCGCATAGATGCATGAATGAGTGACTCACTGTTTGTATGTGTTTTGAAGACAGCATGTGTGCAGGACTGTATGGGTGGATGAGTGTGTGTATTGGTGTGTTAGTGAGTGAATGACTGCCTCAATAATGTCTTTATGCGTAAGTACATACGTTTTAAACTAGTATATGTGAGTATTGATGTATATAAGTAAGGATATATGAGAGTGACAGATTGGAAGAGTTCCTGTATAAATAAGTATGTGTTTCTATAACTTATTTTTTAAGAGAGTAAGTATGTGTACGTTTCTGTAGAAATAAGTGTAGTGGTGTGTTTAGAGCTGTATATGTAAGTAAATGGATGTTTATTTGCATGTGTGAGTATGTGTGTGAATAACTCTATGTATAATTGTAGGTGTCTAACAGGATGTATAGGTGTATTAGTACATATGATGAGTGAGTACATGTATGAGTGACTATATAGAACTATAGGTGAATGAGTGGATGTGTATGTAGATTTTGGAATTACTGAATAGGTTGTTCTAACTGGTATTGGTATCTCCATTTTTTGGAAAATGTTAGTTTCTATTTTTGAATATGTGTATCAAGGGTTATATTACGCTGAGAGGAGGTCTGCCACTCTTTCACAAGGATGATGTCATCAGTGATGTCATTTGAGATGTCATCAGTGATGTCATGAGTGATGTCACTGACCATGTCATGATTGATGTAATATGTGACGTCATCAGCAGTGCATTGCGGGCACGTGAGTTATAGTTAGCTGGACTAACTATAACGCGGGAATTTCAAAGGTCTTGTATGAGTGAAATGTCCAGCTAACTATAACATGTGTGAAACCTATGGTTTTTTCAGTGAATTTCTAAGGTTTTTTAAATGCTAATTCCTAACTATAACGTGGCTGAAACCTATGGTTTTTCAGTGAATTTCAAAGGTTTTTTTAAATGCTAATTCCTAACTATAACGGGTGTAAAACCTATGGTTTTTTCAGTGAATTTCAAAGGTTTTGTAAATGATCATCTTTAAAGGCATTCATTATTATATTTCTGTCTTTCTAGACTAATTTCCTACATTTTTATTATAATTATTTATAGTTATTTTATTTTTTAGGTTATATTTCATATTCTTAATATAAAATAATAACAAAACCAAAAAGTCTAAAATATATATTTTTTTCCAATTTATGAAAATCTAATTCTATATATTTCCTTTTTGTATAATCGTACTGTACGCGTACGGTGATCGCACATACTTTGTACAAGTAATCAACCACTGCACGTACCAATGCATACGCTGCGAATATGTTTTGACGTTACACGGTGCATCAACGCTTCCGTGTGACGTCATGTACGATGCACCGTGCGAGTACGACGCGAACGTTTCTAATTGTTTAAAAACATACATTTATGTATTTAATGTACATACTAAGGAAATACATTATCTGGGATAATCATGAAAATACTTTTTTTAAACTTTTAATAACTGTATATTACTTTTGAAAGCAATTATGAAAAATGCAACTGTACGTCGTACGTACTCGCAACGTAAACGCACAGTAAATGCACTGTAAGTGTATGCAAAGCCATGCGAGCATAAAAGAAAAGTTTTGATTTGTTCATATTACTTCATATTTAAACTGTTGAAAGACCCTTCCTATTTTGATCATTCTACTTGGACTTTCTCAAGAGAAGCATCTATTCTGTGGAGCTGTACTCCTTTAGAACTAAACTATACAATGGCTTCTATTTTTGAAACTTCATCCGAACATTCCTGTGAGGAAGAATTTGTTGCTGAGCAACTTCAGAAAAAGAGAAAAGAAGCTTTCGTTTGGAAGTTTTTTTACATATCCTGAGGGACTGCAAAAAGTCAATGCACCAAAAGTAACTTGCAAGATCTGTGAGGTTACTCTTTCCAGGATTGATCCCACTAAAAAGTACTCTTTCAATACAACCAGCATGGTTCACCATGTCAAAACTTTGCATCCAAATAACTATGCAAGGATGGCAACACAAACGTTGCAGGAGAATCCTCAGCCTGCAGTTCCTACTACCTCATCTCCACCACCACCTCCCCCGAGCAGTCCGCATCCTATTATTGTGCCACAGTTTTCAGATCTGAAATTTCATTGTAAATATTGCAACAAATTACTTTGTTACAATCAGCAGTCTATTGATCTCATTGTGAAGACTAAAGAAGAGCACCGTTGTCCTAAACATTAATTTTATTTTTAACTTTTTTGTTCCTGTTCCACATTTTTTTTTCCAGTTCCATTTCTTTGTTTAAAAAAAAAATAGAAAACTAAAAAGACAAATAAAACAGTTCTTATCAGACCTACCTTCACTGATCAAAGAAAGAACTATATTTCTATAGTAGTCTGTGAAAGTTTGTCAAAATGAAAGTGTAGTTCATAAATGAATAAATGAATACATTAGTAGTGTATGGTGAATGTGAAACTGCCAAGTGAGAGTGAAAGTGAGAGTGTCTGGCTGAATTTATAGCAGCTTCACTTTTACAACAGTATATACATAAGCACATACTACTGAATGACTCACTAGAACATTGAACCAGTAGTGTGAGAGTGTTTGGTGAAAGTCAATGATACACACTAGGAAATAGAACTTATAAAAGACAAGTTTGTCGGTGCATAAAAAAAATAGGTATGTTGTCTATAAGAGTTTGAAACAGTCCATACCCTAAAGCCCACTTTGCACCATGACAACTTGGGTAGTAGCGGAATGATTAGAATTCTTGAAGCAGAGTGTCTCAAACCATTATTTTTATATAATAATGCATGTATTTTTGTCACATTTAACAAGTTAATGCAGCTTCCATTATAATTTCATCAGGAATTTCATTTTCCTGGATATCATTTTCAAAAGTCATCTGATGAATCTCAATCTCATCTAATGCTTCCACAAAAGCATCATCCAAGGTTTCACCAAGAAAATCACACCTGATATCTCCAACATTCATTTCTTCCACTTCAATAACGTTGCTCATAAAAGCTATGTTCATCTCTTCTACGACAGTGTTAGTATTTTCAAAATCGTCTTCCATATTGTTTTACTTGATTTTCCATTGTAAAGTTGTTATGCTGACCTCCTTCTACAAAAACATAAACACTTTATTTTATCTTTTTTCCTAATACAGAACCCAAAACTAGCTTTATCAACTAATTTGCCCTTTAATAAATATTATATAAATACCATTCTCAACTACTTTATAACATTATATAATTATAATTTTTTATATGAACGTACAGTTTTAAAATTTCTTAAATTACCAAACCAGTCACTCCTTATCACTATCTGAAAAAAACAGGCTGTTATTATAAAATACAGTAGCAAAAAAAAGTACAATATCTCTATTCACCTTACCTGGTCCAAACTAGTACATGTGTTGTAGTGAAATGCAAAGAATACTGGAACACTCAGTATATTTATCTTTTAAGATTTTCTAATCTATATAAAAGATAGAAACCATCTTTGTATCATTGACATGGATACATAACAGAAATAACAAACAACAATTATTTAATAACCTACCCCACTCTATCTCTATTCCTTATCTATAATGTAGTCTAACGTTACTAATTACCTACTCCTTGGTCTTTCGAACTAGCCTCTCCTCTAGTGCTTATCTGCAACCTTTGTTCTTTCTCTTCAGGAATATCTCTGAAGCAATTCAAAATGGGTCTGAACTCCGGAACGTCGTAGGTGAAGTGCGCACTCGTTAGGGAGTGCCCGCTTCACCAAGGATTCCACACAGGTGTGTGGTAAATGACTAGACGGCCACCGCGTCTTTCCTCGACACGGCCATATTTGAATTCCTCTATTGCACTAAAGCACTCAAAGCCTATTTCCTTGCGGATTCGTCATCTCTCCTGCGCCAGCTAGGGTTTAGATAAGCTATTATCGTATCCACTGATTAATTACAGGTTCTGACAGGTACACTCACTATATCATTTTTTGAAATGTCTTTAAAAAATACAAACCATCTTTACACACTAATGTTCTCCAATCCTTGTTTTGTTACTTTAGTTCGGTTGAAGCACATTCCATCGACCATTTTAACAGTTCTTTATACTTACCTTAAGCATAATAAATATTTTAAAAAGTATATATCATAAAATTACCATCTGTGGAAGACACAAAAAAATACAGTTACAATATATCTTTAACAATACAAAATAATTTATAAACTATTACATTTGCCTTTTTTGCTGTTCTCAGAATATATTGAATTTCACTAGAAACAGTGACTTCAACACTACTCCTCACATAACAGCGGGCAAAAAAAAGACAATCAATAAGATTATCTTAAAAAAATTCCACATTCTCAATAACAATCTAAGAAATAGAAATAAAACATATCTTAAATGTTTTTTTCTAAGAGCAATTTATTACGTAAATATGACACATCTCAAACAATCATAAAATAACAAAGCATTATGATTAATTTCCATACACTGTAAATAATGTTACTTATAAATATATGCTGACATAATATACAACAAAAACTCGTTATTGCTTTCACATACTTTTCCGCACGGCCAAATAGTATGTGTCAAATTCTTACTTTGCAAACTGTCCAATAGTAATCCTGAGCATCTGCCTCCCAGCCTTCTGATCCAAAACCACTGAAATCAATTGCTCTGTCCGCCAGTCTTCATCCCTCAACCCGACACTATTCAACATCTACATGGCCACCCTCACACAAGTAGCCAACCATCACAATTTAACAACATCTCCCATGCCAACAACACCCAGCTCATCCTCTTCCTCACCACAAAAAGCGACATACTACCAAAAGCAACCTCCGCAACACAATGAAGGACGTCGCCAACTACATAAAGAGCAGCTCTCTAAACATGAACTCTAACAAAATGAAGGTACTCATCCTCAAACCCACCCCCTCAGCCTTGGATGACTCCTGCTAGCTAACTACACTGTGGACAGTACCAACACCGACCAACCAAGTCCACAACCTAGGATTCATCCTCAACTCCTCCCTCTCCCTGTGTAAGCAAGTCTACACCATCTCCTCGTACTGCTATAACCCACTCCACATACTCCGCAACATTTATAAGTGGATCCTAACCAAAAGAAAAAGAACAGTGACACAGGCCCTCATCAGCAGCAGACTACACTGTGACAAAACACTCTACACAGCAATTCCAGCCACACACCTGCAACAACTACAACAAATCCAAAACCCCTCCACCTGAGTGATCATCAATGTCCTCTGATGCAGACACATCACCCACCACCTGATACACCTACACTGCCTCAATATCAACAAGACGATCACCTTCAAGCTCCTCACCCTTACTTACAGAATACTCTACAACACCAGACTAATCTACCATAACAGCAATAAACCAGAAATGCCAAATTTTGATCTTAAAAATTTGGCTTTAAAAAAATTAGGTAAGAATTTGGTAACTCTTTAGGCAAACGTTGCTTAAAAACTAAATGACTATCATTACAATGTATCCAACCTTTCAGACATCTTAAATAAACAGTGTAATGTCCAGATGTTGTAGAAAGTCCATCATGAAAAATAATTGCAACAGCTACAAAAGTTCTTCCTGATATTGAAACTTGACCAACTACAAAATTTGTAATTAAAGTTTCCAATTGTTTTCCATTACCTCTACAACGTTGCAGCATTAAAATTACATACTGTCCATATCTTTGTATAAATAATGTTGATGACATTTCTGATTTACATTGGCAGTGTAAATCAAAGGAGAGTAACCCTTATGTGTCAAGGGAACAGGGTATGTAAAGACAAACAAATAAAGAGAGTTCCCTTGAATTCCTTATTTCTTCATTCGGACTAAACAGACCTGTAGTTGATGCCTACTATAGAGATAATAATCATATATGTGACCCACAAACATTCAATTAATTCAGACTTCCATGGAACCATCAAAAAGAGCACTTACAGTTTAAAATCATATGTACTACGTAGCCGGTAAATTGTGTGTTGTCAACAAGTTAATTTTTATTATTTATAAAAACAGAACCAAATATAAAAAGCCTTTCAGTTAAAAACATACACATATATATATTTCTTTTGGCAAATATTCTTATTTGCATCTGTGCACTGTTGGTTTTAAAGCACTATGACAATCCAAAAGTACATTACTTAATAAAAGGAAATTTAACGAACATTACATTCAAAAAGATTTTTTAAAATTCAAGTCGACGCGTTTCGGTGGATCTCTGCTGTGCGCACCACCTTCCTCAGGACAATATTTAAACAGTTCTGTGAAAGCAATTATTAAAAATAAAATCAAACTTTATACTCGGCATACGTTTACACAAAATATAACAATATGACCCTACATGCTATCAATTATATACTGGTTGTCCAAATATCATTAACTGTTGTCAGCCTGTTGCATGCACAAATAGATTGTAGATACAGAACTACTCATTATCTGTCTTATACATTCCTGTACTCCTACTACCAAGTTACATCATCTTCTCTAAGCATTACAGTTGAACCTTTCCCTGTGCTAATTTTGTGGTCCCAATGTCTTACATGCATTCCCACATTCATACATGTTGTTGCCTGTTCTAGCACACATATGGTCTATGCTGGATTCTTACTAGGGTGGGCCTCATACATACAAAGGTTTAAGCACCCACCTTTTAGGTTGTCTTTTATCAGCATAAATCATGAACCTCCTAATCAATTGAGGCGCTGATTCCAGATGCTTATTTAATTCCTATATCAATAACAGACAAAAGTATTATAATTTCGAAACCTTATTCCCCTTCAGTTCATTGTATTTCTATACATAGTACTTACTAATAAGGATAATGATGAGTTAAAGATCAGCGGGATTTCTTATATTTACTAGAAACCTCACGTCCTCATGGTCGATGAATATGTTCTTAAAAATACAAGAGGGCACCTTTTTATAAAGAACATTGAGATGTTTAAGGTGCTGTTCTGGCGATTGGGTCTCCATATTCAACTTATGTTTGATAGTAATGGTATTTATCTTACCAATGTTAAAAATGATTTGCAGATGGGTGTAAGGTTATTACATTCCTTACATCTGGGATTTTGCTGGGGATTCCTTCAGTTTTCTCCCTTGCAGCATGCAGCTCTATCAGATAAAGTATTTTAATTAGGAACATACTGCTTTACTCTTGGATAAACTCAGTTATGTTTCTCGAGTGACTGGGCAATATTCGTACTACTATTCCACAGACCTTTTAATGTTGACATACCAAGGCTCAGGATTAGCGTTTATCCACCTGACCTACTGGCTGCATAGTCACTATTGTTACCCCATATTGCTAAAGATTTAATCAGGGTTATTTTCTGCTAGATCTGATTATTTTTGCTGTTGTCTTGCAAAGCGCTGGTTGAGTCTAAACATTGTTTATCGTGGGCTTGCGTTCGTTCGAGTCTCCGTGACTGATGCCAGACGGTACTCGAGGTGTCGAGAGCGAGCAGCCTTACCCTCTCGGTTCTACTTTAATTTGCGATTGACCTTCTGGCAATCCAGACCAGGGTGTGAATTACTTGCCTCCTGTGAATTCAAATATCCACCCGTCTCGCCCCCCCCCCCCCTGTCTTGATAAAGACCCGCCGTGACCACCAACTGGGGCACATTAGGGTCGAAACGTCGACGCATAATACTGGTCAAGATACCTCCAGGAACGGGCAAAATAATCATCTGTCTCCTTGGAGCTTTAACTAAGATCTCTGACCGCCAATTAAAAATTGTTCTTTCCCCCCGACCTTTTTCCATGTGTAGTACTGTATATAATTGTATATAAGTGTCACTCAATTTTTGCACTAGTCACTTCATTCACTTACAGTCACTTTTCACTTGTCCTTAGAATTTGTATAAAATGGAATGAATTAATTCCGGTGTTTTACATACGTAACGTTGTTTCCTATATAAATACCTTGAACTATATTTGTCTTCAGAGAGGTTTCATTCAATTTAACTGCACTTGAGTTATTACGTTGTGTGTTGAGCTAACCTAGCCTTTCTTAAAAGCAATATATTCGGTTACCCGACAGAACCAATCTTGTCTTTAACTACTGTCTGCATAGTCACTATTGTTACCCCATATTGCTAAAGATTTAATCAGGGTTATTTTCTGCTAGATCTGATTATTTTTGCTGCTGTCTTGCAAAGCGCTGGTTAAGTATAAACATTGCTTATCGTGGGCTTGCGTTCGTTCTTTTATGCTCCCTCGTTATTATGTGGATAAATCGATTTTTATTCTATCGGAGAAACAGGCTACACATTCCTATTTGCAGAAGAACATTGGCTTTTAAAGTGGCGGAATGACATATCTTTCCCAGTGCCTCCCTTGCTGTTTCTGCAGCTTGCAAAGCGCGGTCATACTCGTTACATATGCCTCGTGGTATCCTACCCTAATTCATTAAGGAGAACCCATCATTATAGGAAAGTCAGAAACCCTCGGCACAACCCACTCTTACCTGGTGCCTCTCTGTATATCGTCTCTCGCAGATTCTGGTCGGTTACCCGTCTCATTCGCTTCCTGTTTTTAAAGCGTTCAGGTCCGATCACGTGGTATTACTTAATACGCCACGTTAATTTCTATATTGAGAACCTTTCAGCCATCTTAGAGTGGTGTTTTGTCTCACTTCATTTATAGTAATGCATACATCAACTTTAACGTTTAGTCGTACATATTGAGTTTGTTGGGACCTAATGTTCGTTAGGAAATGCTATACTAGGGCTACTTGCTACAGTTTCCTTCAGCGTATATACAATTACTTTAACGCAAAAAAAACTTTTGAGTTCACCTATCTCGGACATCTTATATTCACCAAAACCCCATAGGCGGTGGTGTTTGTTGTTCTCGTTAACACTCCTGCCGACTCACGTTGCTCTAACATAGTGTTTCGAGTTATTCATTAAAGTAATTTTATATTGATGGACTTCCTGGGTGGAGTTCTGAGTCATAATCTTTGGATGTAATTCGGCTTCCTATTTCTTATACATATCAGTTACTTCTTCATGCTTTGCCTCGCTTTCAACTAGTAATTACTCACTCGATGTTTATGGGGAGTAGCATAGTTAGAAATTATAGTAGCCTAAGTCTACAGTTTATTTATACATTCTTTCCCATTCTTCATGATTATTTAATCCATGTGTAAATGTTTTAGATTTACACATGTAGAATTGTTCTCTTATTTTTCTTTTGTTTTCAATGTTGCCTCCTCGTTTAGATAATTTTATTTTTTCAATGACACACCATCTGAGGTCTCCTACTTTGTGTTTGTTGTCATACCAGTGTTCAGTGAGGGGTTCATTTAATTGTGTCCGAACTTCTCTACCTGTCTCCCCTATATATCCTAGGCCACAAGGGCATTGGATGAGATAAATGACAATTTTTGTTCTGCAATTGAACATTTCCCTAGCTGTATGTTCAATTTTGTTTATTGTTATTTTTTGTCCTGTAATGATTGATTTACAATTAACACAACCACTGCATGGGTATGTTCCTATTACTTTTTTGTCGGTGTCTATGCTTTTTTGGTAACTAGTCTTTTTATCTTTTTATCTTTGTACGTTTTTACCAGTCTATTTCTGATGTTCCGGTTTCTTCTAAAGGAAAACAGGGGTTTTTCCAGAGCTGCCATATTCTTGTCCTGTAACAAGCTCCAATTTCTATTAATAATATTTTTAATTTTATTACTTAGTAAGGAGTAGTTTGTGACAAAGGTGATTCTGTTCAACTCAGTTTTGTGGCTCTTTTCACTATCAAACAATAAATCACGATTATAATATTTAGCTCTTTTGTATGCCTGCTTAATGATTCCTTTGGGATAACCCCTGCTAGATAATTTCCTTTTTAAATTGCCTGCATGTTTCTCAAAGTCTCGTTTATCTGAGCAGTTTCTGCGTAGACGCAGAAACTGCCCAAACGGGATGTTATCTTTTTGACATCTGGGGTGTTCACTGTCATAGTGCAGCATGGTGTTCCTATCTGTTGGTTTTACATATAAATCCACGCTGAGTATGTTGTCCTTGTTTTGTATTTTGATGTCTAAAAAGTCGCAGTGATCTTGACTGATATTATGTGTAAATCTTAGCTTGGGGTCACCACAGTTCAACCAGTCAATAAATTCTAGTAGGGTTGCTTCATCCCCTGTCCATATAAAGAAAATGTCATCGATGAAACGTGACCACTGGGTCACGTTTTCAAAGAAAGGGGCCGCCTCACTGAGTATGTGTTTATTCTCAAAAGCACCAACATAGAGACGCGCCAGGCTCGGCGCACAGGTGGCCCCCATGCTGGTGCCCTTTGTTTGACAGAATAGATCATCCTCAAAGATAAAAATATTATTCATGAGGATTAATTCAACCAGCTCCACTATAAAGTAAGAGTGTTCTGATAGATCACCATTTCTGTCCATTAGGACTTCCTTAACCGTATTTACTGTTGCTTTCTGCGGGATGTTCGTGTATAGCGCTTCAATATCGAGGCTCACCATCCATTGGTTATTGCTGTTGAATTTCAGACCTTCTACCTTTTTTATCATTTCGGTGGTGTCTTTTATATAAGATCTTTGTAATGCCACCAACGGTCGTAGAAATTTATCTACGTAAATGCTTAGTGGCTCAGTGGCTGAATTTAAACTAGAAACTATTGGTCTCATTGGAGGGTCTGTTATGCTCTTATGGACTTTAGGTAGTCCATAGATAGCTGGAAGGGTTGGGTCTTTATTGTATAAAAAAATCATACTCTTCAGTACATATAATTTGATCTTCTTTTGCAAAGTCGAGAACTCTTTTTATATTGACTTGTAAGTTTTTCCATTCCTCTCTATTTGATTTCCTAGAGTGTTCATTTACATCTAGCAGGGACCTCATTCTTCTATTGTAGTCATCAGTGTCTAACAGCACGATACTCCCAGTTTAATAATGCATCTCTACATTCCTTTGACAAATTGTTGTTATAAATTTTGAGGTCTAAGTCTAACAGATCTTCAATGTCTTTTTCCACAGCTCTTTCAAATAATTCCACATTTTTATGTACCATAGTACGAGCTGGCGTCCACGTAGAAGCCGGCTTTAAACCAGAGAGGTTTATTTTCTCATTTGGCTCTTTGTTGAGGTAAAAATATTTTAGCCTAATTTTTCTAAATAAACTTTTTATATCTTTCTGGATGTCATAACTATTGGGTTTAGACGTGGGCGCAAATCCTAAACCTAAATTTAGTACTACCTCCTCTGATTTATTTAGAACTTTTTTAGATAAATTAATGATGGGAGCTTTATCATAGGGTGTTAATCCCATTGTTTCTGGCTTCTCGTTCTCATATAGGGGTGTCTGTATGTTTGTGCTGGTCGTTGGTAGTTCCCTCGGCCCCTCCCTCTGTTTACTTGATTCGGCCTGGATTGTTGTTGTCCTAAAAAAGGTCTTTGTTCCCTGTTTTGTCCCTGATGATTTTCATTTCTGTTCTTGTCACTAAGTTGACCTTCCTCCTCTGACTCAGTGCTTGCATATGAGGTGTCGGAAAAACTCACGTTTTTCTTCATACCTCTAGGGCGATATGGATACCAAGTTTTTTTCTGATAAGTAGTATCCTGTGCAGGAGTATCATAGTAGTCTTTTTTAGTGTAAGGATAGATTAATTCTCTACTAAATCTAGACACATCTTTGATCGGTTTATTTGTTTTTTTATTGATCAAATATTCTTTATACCCTTCAACATCAGTTTCTATTTCTTTGAGTTTGCGTTTCGCCTCCTCTAGTGCATTACTCATATTGGCTTTTAATTCTTCTTCTAATTTATCTAACTCTCTTTTTTCTATTAGGATACATTCTTGTGCAGTTTCAATTATTAGCAGCATCCAGTCCCTGCTGCATCTGTTTGCTATCAGGGTCCAGTGCTCTATGAATTTATCATTTTTTACAAAGAGGCCAGGTTCATTCTTAACCTGTAATCCAATGGGAATAATGCCCTTCTTACAATAAATCAATCATTACAGGACAAAAAATAACAATAAACAAAATTAAACATACAGCTAGGGAAATGTTCAATTGCAGAACAAAAAGTGTCATTTATCTCATCCAATGCCCTTGTGGCCTAGGATATATAGGGGAGACAGGTAGAGAAGTTCGGACACGATTAAATGAACATAGATCAGCATTAAAAAACAATAAATGCAATACCCCCCTCACTGAACACTGGTATGACAACAAACACAAAGTAGAAGACCTCAGATGGTGTGCCATTGAAAAAATAGAATTATCTAAACGAGGAGGCAACATTGAAAACAAAAGAAAAATAAGAATACAATTCTACATGTGTAAATTTAAAACATTTACACATGGATTAAATAATCGTGAAGAAAGGGAAAGAATATATAAATAAACTGTAGACTTAGGCTACTATCATTTCTAACTATGCTACTCCCCATAAACATCGAGTGAGTAATTACTAGTTGAAAGCGAGGCAAAGAATGAAGAAGTAACTGATATGTATAAGAAATAGGAAGCCGAATTACATCCAAAGATTATGACTCAGAACTCCACCCAGGAAGTCCATCAATATAAAATTACTTTAATGAATAACTCGAAACACTATGTTAGAGCAACTTGAGTCGGCAGGAGTGTTAACGAGAACAACAAACACCACCGCCTATGGGGTTTTGGTGAATATAAGATGTCCGAGATAGGTGAACTCAAAAGTTTTTTTTGCGTTAAAGTAATTGTATATACGCTGAAGGAAACTGTAGCAAAATACCCTAGTATAGCATTTCCTAACGAACATTAGGTCCCAACAAACTCAATATGTACGACTAAACGTTAAAGTTGATTTATGAATTACTATACATGAAGCGAGACAAAACACCACTCTAAGATGGCCGAAACGTTCTCAATATAGAAATTAACGTGGCGTATTAAGTAATACCACGTGATCGGACCTGAACGCTTTAAAAACAGGAAGCGAATGAGACGGGTAACCGACCAGAATCTGCGAGAGACGATATACAGAGAGGCACCAGGTAAGAGTGGGTCGTGCCGAGGGTTTCTGACTTTCCTATAATGATGGGTTCTCCTTAATAAATTAGGGTAGGATACCACGAGGCATATGTAACGAGTATGACCGCGCTTTGCAAGCTGCAGAAACAGCAAGGGAGGCACTGGGAAAGATATGTCATTCCGCAACTTTAAAAGCCAATGTTCTTCTGCAAATAGGAATGTGTAGCCTGTTTCTCCGATAGAATAAAAATCGTTTTATCCACATAATAACGAGGGAGCATAAAAGAATGAACGCAAGCCCACGATAAACAATGTTTATACTCAACCAGCGCTTTCCAAGACAACAGCAAAAATAATCAGATCTAGCAGAAAATAACCCTGATTAAATCTTTAGCAATATGGGGTAACAATAGTGACTATGCAGCCAGTAGGTCAGGTTGATAAACGCTAATCCTGAGCCTTGGTATGTCAACATTAAAAGGTCTGTGGAATAGTAGTACGAATATTGCCCAGTCACTCGAGAAACATAACTGAGTTTATCCAAGAGTAAAGCAGTATGTTCCTAATTAAAATACTTTATCTGATAGAGCTGCATGCTGCAAGGAAGAAGACTGAAGGAATCCCCAGCAAGATCCCAGATGTAAGGAATGTAATAACCTTACACCCATCTGCAAATCATTTTTAACATTGGTAAGATAAATACCATTACTATCAAACATAAGTTGAATATGGAGACCCAATCGCCAGAACAGCACCTTAAACATCTCAATGTTCTTTATAAATAGGTGCCCTCTTGTATTTTTAAGAACATATTCATCGACCATGAGGACGTGAGGTTTCTAGTAAATATAAGAAATCTCGCTGATCTTTAACTCATCATTATCCTTATTAGTAAGTACTATGTATAGAAATACAGTGAACTGAAGGGGAATAAGGTTTCGAAATTATAATACTTTTGTCTGTTATTGATATAGGAATTAAATAACCATCTGGAATCAGCGCCTCTATTGATTAGGAGGTTCATGATTTATGCTGATAAAAGACAACCTAAAAGGTGGGTGCTTAAACCTTTGTATGTAAGAAGGCCCACCGTAGTAAGAATCCAGCATAGACCATATGTTGTGCTAGAACAGGCAACAACATGTATGAATGTGGGAATGCATGTAAGACATTGGGATCACAAAATTAGCACAGGGAAAGGTTCAACTGTAATGCTTAGAGAAGATGATGTAACTTGGTAGTAGGAGTACAGGAATGTATAAGACAGATAATGAGTAGTCCTGTATCTACAATCTATTTGTGCATGCAACAGGCTGACAACAGTTAATGATATTTGGACAACCAGTATATAAATTGATAGCATGTAGGGTCATATTGTTATATTTTGTGTAAACGTATGCCGAGTATAAAGTTTGATTTTATTTTTAATAATTGCTTTCACAGAACTGTTTAAATATTGTCCTGAGGAAGGTGGTGCGCACAGCAGAGATCCACCGAAACGCGTCAACTTGAATTTTAAAAAATCTTTTTGAATGTAATGTTCTTTAAATTTCCTTTTATTAAGTAATGTACTTTTGGATTGTCATAGTGCTTTAAAACCAACAGTGCACGGATGCAAATAAGACTATTTGCCAAAAGGAATACATATATGTGTATGTTTTTAGCTGAAAGGCTTTTTATATTTGGTTCTGTTTTTATAAATAATAAAAATTAACTTGTTGACAACACACAATTTACCGGCTACGTAGTACATACGATTTTAGACTGTAAGTACTCTTTTTGATGGTTCCATAGAAGTCTGAATTAATTGAATGTTTGGGGGTCACATATATGATTATTATCTCTGTAGTAGGCATCAACTACAGGTCTGTTTAGTCCGAATGAAGAAATAAGGAATTCAAGGGAACTCTCTTTATTTGTTTCATTTACATTGGCTACACTCCATGTTTTGACTTGCTCCTCTAATTAGATTGTTAAAAGACACTGATACATAGTCAGGTAAAGTCAAATATATGAATCTTTCAGTGTCTATGTTAGTGCTACATGTAAACAAACAATTTTAACAGTCATGTTGCCATTTATAAGAAAGGCCAAAAAGGTTTTTAATATCTATACCTTCATCTTCAAGTACAGCAAGCATAAACATTAAAAATTCCTGACAATCTTGCTGAATATTCGGCGTAAATTGACTAGAACCAGAACATATGTCCAAAACATTTCGAATATCAGAAACACTTTGTATTTTACTTTTATCACTACTACATTTCTCATAAACAGAATACAACAATGAACAGAATCTTTTGTCCCGATTTTCAACAATTTGCTGTTGCGAACTTTCAAGAACAAAAGCAACATTAACAACTACATTAGCATAGCAGTTGACACCACATCTATTTTCAAACCAATAACCAACATTCTCTTCAACACTGTCCTTTTTCTTTTTGGTTGCAGGCGCAACTTCATCTTGTTTTTTTTTCTTTCTCTACATTTTCACTACAGATATTCTCAAATCTTCTTTTTCTACCTACCACACGCTTTTCAAATACAGGATATTGACCTAAATTAGGAGCATATTCTCTTCTTAACCTATTATACTCTTTCACACAATTTACATCTGCACTAACCTTTGTCTCATCAAAATCAATACAGTACAATCCAGATAAAGTTCTGACTTGAGACAAAGCAACATATGCCATACCCTCTTTAAACATGGTACTTCCGATATTCACTAAAGCACTATCTACACTGGTATTTATGAATGGTCACTGCATACGCCAGAGAAACAGGAAACTGTTTTCTGCGAACATACAAATCTTTTACAAGCAAATACCGAGCTGAACAATGACTAAATTGTTGTACTTCTTCAATTTGATCAAATTTGATTTTCAAAAATTCAACACCATTTCTATGTACGTAATTAACAAAATCAACAACTTTACCCATTGCTCCATTTACTAAACCTTTTTCCACATTCAAATTACGTCGTAAAATTACCCTACAGTTTACACATGCATACACATTCTTTTCTAAATTAGCAGTTTTACTTATCAATTTCTCTCAAGAAACCAATTTCCTCTTCAACTTTTCACTCAAAATAATAGTGATTCCTTCATGTTCTATTTTATCAATAGCTTCCAATTTTAAAATTTCTTAATTTTCCAACTTCATCATTTCTTCATTGAATTTAGAACATTCACGTAGTGTTGGCATTAAGAAGATTACAGATTTATTTTCTGCAATTGTCATGTATATTTCCTCTGATACAATATTTTCATTTGGAAACAAATTGGAAAGTAATTGTCTCTGTAAAGCTTGTTTGCCATGTCCAGTCATTTTTCCAATTCTTATATCTTGAAGAACAATCAACATCATTTGCTTGTCGCATATTTGTAATAAGTTCCTTATACTCAAAATATGACCAAATGTTTACATTTCCATACTACCCAAAGACTTTCTAGTATCTTCATGCAGCAGTGTTTTAAACATTGGTTGTCCTTTTACAGGAGTAAGTTGTAGAAGATCTCCAAAAACTATGACGTGCTTTCCTCCAAATAATACGTCATACTCTGTTTTAAGAATTTACTGCATTCTTAAATGCACAAAAGCAAACATTAAGTTTGATACCATGCTTACCTCATCAATAATAAGAAGTTTCATTTTCCTCAAAACTCTTGAAACTTCACAACAAACTTCTCCAGATAGCTTGTGGTATTCTAATTTGTTTTCATGCTCTACTGGTAGCATTAATAAACGATTTAAAGTAATTCCTTTACTATTGTGGGCTGCTAATCCAGTTGGAGCAGTGAGAACACAAGACAAATGCGACTCAGTTGTTTTCTGTAGAATACTTCTGATTACTTTAATAAAAAAACTTTTGCCTGTTCCAGCTTGTCCACCGACGTAAATTCGGATAGGTTCAAATGATGAACAAGAGCACTCTTTCGTCTCATGAAGGAATCCATTGTCAATCTGTTCTCTCACTTGCTCATATATTTCTTTCTGCTCAAGATTTAGTTGTTCTTCCAAATTTCCTAAGTTTCTAACATCTTCTTGACCTTGATACATTGCTGTTTCCACCTCTTCCATAGCAGTTGATGCTTCATTTTGAAAAATTGGTTCTCCTAGTGGGTCCTGACTCAACGGAGTAGAAGTTTGACTCTCTTGAGAACTGTCTCTAGCAATCTCAGCTGCAATTGTCGCTTCTTGCTCAATTTCGTCACTCAACATTTTCACATTATTAGCAAAAACAGCACATTGTATGGTATATTTAGTTGCATTGAAAGAATCTTCATAGATCTCGAAATCTCCAAGTAATTCCAATTCTGAAAGCCATGGCTTGAAAAGTTGCAAACAAGTTAAATAGTAAAATTCCCTTTTGTTAGGTGTTTCGCAACTCAGTTTACGGTGATTAATCAAATGTCCTTTTCTTTGTTTCACCAGACATCCTTCGGAACCAATCACGGCATACATACCATTATTGATGTTTTTTGTAATATTCCGCTTAAAAATATAGTTTTGCAGCACTTCATAGAGAAAAATGTTCTCAAGATGATGACTTCTATTTGGATAATATGTATCCAACATATTTGTTTTCACAATATCTGTACTTTCTGGGTCTTTTTCAGCTAAATATCAATTTCTTGTACAGATTTAAGAACTCGGTTATGTGTTGCAGCAAGACCTAGACTCACCCAAATGATTCTTCTTGATTTGGAGTATAGACTTGCCGATGATAAGCAATCCGAGCATTCACACGCTCCAATTTCTCGATGAGATAACATCTTCAAAATGTAAGTATATAATTTCTTACTTAGACTCTTCTCGTGGGAAATCTCTTCCCACATTTCCTTCAATTCCGTCTTTTCTGATTTTGTTATGTACAATGTTACATATCGAGCAACAGCAATGACATTGTCTGCAACATATTGAATATCCATGTTAAAATTCCACATGGACAAAATCACTGGGTTATAGTCATTTATGTATTTCGACTCTTCGTTTCTTCTTAAGTTGTAGGTCTTTTTTGGAGACTTTCTTGTGATAGTATGTCGCAAAGATGACATAAAACTTTTCACTCTTCCTTTCGATATTACTGGATGTGGAAATGCAAAACGACATTTGGTGTAGAATTTGTCCTTAGATTTGTACTTTCAACGACAGTATTTCCCACAACGATGGCTTTGGAATTGTAAGACTTGTTGTCTTAAGTCCTTATCTTGTGTACTTTTGGGTATATCACATATAGCATATTCTTCAATAAAAGACAACACAGTATCAAATATGGGAGTATCTTTGATCCATATTAGCATGTGTATGTGAGGAGCACCTCTTGCTTGATACTCCTTTCTCCAAAAGAAGTCCAAAACCTCTCCAAGAGGAGGATTTTTTTATTGGTGATAAAAGACATCATAGCTTCAAATCTATGATTGAAATACCTGCATACATTAACTGGATCCAAAGAGAACAATTCTCCAAGTGTCTTGTATTCAATATTTAGTATATTTCGATTTGCCTCTAGAAGAAATTTAAGTAAATCATCCCAAGCATATTCAGCACAGCTTAGAGTAAGGAACCATGTAGGAATTCCTAAGTTCCTTAGCATACATTTGAGTTCTCCATGACGACAGTACCAGTACTCATTAATTAGCGGAGATTCCAAAACATTATCTTTCTGCTGTACTTTATCCATAAATTCGTTTGCCGAAACATTTTGCAGATGTACACCTGTTTTCAATATATGGTTTACTGTATAAGAAAGTCCAGACAAATCACTCTCAAACAAAAGATGAAACAATGCGGAATACATTGTCGAAATCTTGGATCTTCTGCATATAATCTTGATGTCCGGTATTCAGATGCAGGAAGCTGCACAGGTCGGTCATCATATCGTCCTCCTTTTCCTGTGGGAAACAATTGAGGGAAACAACGAGCTTCCATGCTTTTTTCCCATACACTAATGGGACTTCCTTTTGCTTCTTTCATTTGGAATAACTCTATAGTATTCCCCATCACTTCTTTAGAATGCAGTGGATGAACACTGTAATGTTCGTAGATTTCTTCAGTTCTGGACACATTCACTTTTTCAATTTGTCCAGATGGCAAGTCACTATCTTCTTCTACAGTTATTTCTTCTTCTCTCACATTCATATTTCAGTAATATTAATTATTTTTTACCAGATACAACGTTGCCTTTTTTACTTTCTTAACATCCACTAATTCTTGCCAGATTTTCTTACTATTAGTAGCAACGCCATTAACAAGAATAACTAAAGGCTCATCCTCTACATTTTCTACACCAATAGTTTCAATATTGTTCTTTAAATCTAGAGGCAAATATACAACTTTTCCTTTTAATCCCCTCGGCAAATCAGAAGAAGGCAATTTTCCTGTCTTAGACTCCATGCGAACAATAGCCCGAAATGGATGCACACATTGAATAAGAATAGACTCATAGGTATTTGAATCCATCAGTTCAGAAGGAATAGTTACCAACTCAAGATTAATATGCACAGCTGTAGCAGGCATTTTGTTCTCCTCTAAATTGTTATAACAATATTTACAAATATGCTCATCAGAACCCAAATTAAAACAATTCTCTACCAAAAAATAAGTTGCAAAATCCTTCCACTCATTATTATTTTCCTTTTCACTCTTTAAATACAAATCAACACTCCTGTTCTTATTTTTATAATGAGTTCATCGACAACAGACACAACAATAATTTGGCCTTTCACCTGAAATCACCTTAAACTTTGTAATTTCTTGCTCAAAATTATCTGTACTACAATGTTGTACATTCTCTTCTACATTTCCTTCTATTAATATCTAAATTTCTGCACTGTCTTCCTCAGGACCAAAATAACTAACCTCAATTTCATCACAAACGTTTTTTACATTTGATACAGATCCATGCAAAAGAGCACTGTTCAACTTTTTTAACAGTAGAGTTGGACTTTTTGCATAATACATTCTTCTAACCAATTTCCTCATTTCAGAATGATGTACTGCTAACATCCTGAAATGGTGAAAAACACTTCAACATACTTTTTTAGAAACACAAGCCAGAGAATGACCTTGCAAACCAGTATTTTCTCTTACTCTGCAAGGGTCTAGTCCTTGCAACATCTTAATCTTTTGTTTCACACTTTTCTTTGTATAGTTACGTAAGAAATTGCGTAAAAAATCAATAGATCCTTGCTGTACACTACAAATACTACTACAATTTCAAGTGTACACTGGAGCCTTAGGACGTCGCCTTAAAACTTCATCAGCTAACACCTCTTCTGCATTTCTAGGAACGATTTTCTCTTTCTCAATAGGACAACCATTTCTAACCTCATAAGCACGACCACTAGTGTCAACTGCATGCAACAAATCATTACTCTGAAGATAGCTTTCTTCATTAAAAAAAGGCTCAGAACTTGAACTATGTTTCCATTCACCTAAAAAACTCACAAAAATTACTTCTGTTAATTACTCTTCTCCACTAACTTTTGGCCTTCATTAAATGGATTGGTTTATCTAGTGATCGAATTCTATTGATTACTAAAATAAACAATTCTGTTTTCGATTCGAAAGCTTTCTCAATTACATTTTCTATACCTTTCTTCTTCTTATAAAAAGATGTTTTTTATACATCCCTTAATTTCTTTATTTAAATTTTACAGAACTCTATTAAAAAACACTTTTTTCCTAATTTCCATAAATTGGTTTTTCCTCCATTTATTATACACTATTTTTTCTGCAGTTGACTTTCCATGATTGTTCTCTTTATTCTTCTTTTTCTTTTTCGTTGCAGACACACTAATACCATTTTTTCCTTTGTTCACATTACTCTTAGTCTTTAATATTTTCCTCAGAAAAGTGTTCCTTCTATTACCAGGACTTTTTTTCTTTTTCTTTTTCTTAACACATGGTTCTTCATGTAAATCTTGTGGATGACTTCTCTTCAAATAAACACCTTTCTTTCGTTGTTTCTTCTTTTGACATTTGGTAGGCATGATACCGTTTTTTAAGTATTGATAAACTGAATCTATTAAAAAAAATATATATAACATTACAAAAATAAATATATGAAATATTCTATAATATTCCTTATAAGAACAGAGGGAGGATTATGCCGAGAAATATGAGACTATGAAAATAAAAGTACTTACAACAAGAGAGGAAGAGGTATGAAACAAGGGAAAATATTGTGAAAAAGGGGAGTATAAACATACTGCAATATAACGGGATTCGGGAAGTATGTATCAATAGGTAAGGGAGACTATGAAGAGAAAGATGGAAATATGAGGAGAGAAGAAAGAGTATAAGAAGAAAAAAATAAACTAAGAAGACAGAGGGGGCACTATAATAAGACAGAGAAAGACTCTAAAGAAAAAAGAAGGAATATGTGAAAAGACACGCAACTAAGAACAAAAAACGAATACTAGCAAAGCACAGTGTGGATAAGGACAGACAGAACAGTACCAGCAGAGAGCACGAAGAATGTGGGGAAAAGTGGAACATAAGGAAAAAAGGGATGTACAAGAACCGAAGATACAGTCTGAGGAGAAAAGAAGGAGTATAAACCGATGGAAAATTATGAAGAGTGAAAAGTGTATGAGGAAAGAGGCAGAAGTATGACAAGAGAAACAAGTATAAAGAGAGAGAGAGAGATCAGTATGAAAACACGGAGAATATGAGGAAAGTGCTGCAGAGTGTATGCAGGGAGTCAAGGAGGAGTAAGAGAAGAGAGCAAACAATATCAACAGATTTAAGAAATATAAACAGAGAGGACAGAAAATGAAAAGAGAAAAAGGAATATGAAGAAAAAGAGGAAAATATGAACACAGAGAGGAGGAGCATAGGACAAAAGGAAATATAAGAAAAACTCAGTACAAGGAGACATGCACAAGTAAGAGAAAAGAGTGGAGAATATGAAAACACGGGGGAGTATAAGAACGAGGGGGAAAATGAGGAGACGAATATGAAAATAAGACGGCAATATTAGTAGAGAATGCAAAGTATAAGAAAATATAGTAGAAATGTGAGTACAGAGAGAAGAGTATTAGAAGAAAAAGAAAAGTGTGAGAAAACAATAGGGAGTACCTACAAAGAACAGCGAGAATAACAAGAAACAGAGAATATAAGAACAGAAGAGTATATATGAAGAAAGAGGAAAGACTGTAAAAAGACACAGACACAAAAATGTGGACAAAAGACAATGACAAGCGTGGAGAATCACGATGCGCGCACTTAGGACCCGGCCTCTCCGGACCCTGCCCGCACCTGGTCTCTGGTGATTGGTCGGGCGGACGGCCCAATCGGCGTCCGACCGACCCATTTCCGCTCTGGAGACTCTGAGCCTATTTAGGGTCAACTCCCTGTGACTGGGGTCTCTGTTCCCGCTATCACTCCTGGATTCCTGACTGCACGCCGGCTCCTGGCCATTCTCGAGTCCCAGGCCGGCTTTCCGAAATTCCAGAAGCAGAAGGACTGAGCATCGTTCGTGTAGCCAGGTAAGGGGTCGAGTGCCTCGGGGGCCTGGTGGGCAGCCGTGAGTCACGGTGGGTGCAGGGTAGGGATTGGAGTGTCGCTGCCTTACGGGGCTTACGGCTGTGTGCGGGGTTCTTCGTGGTACGGGCTCCTGCCGGGTGGCGTGAACGGTGCTTAGGGGTGTGGGAACAGGGAACTCAGGGCGCGTTAGGTGCTATAGCGAGGTAGTGCGAGGCACACGACAGTTAGCATGGCGCTAAAAAAGGGTGGACAAAAGCGAAAGGACTCTGAAACTGAATTAGCGCAGATTATGAAATTGCTGCAAAAAAAGTTGAGCAAGGAGACCCCCGATAGCGGGGACGAGAGTGATTCTTCCCAGGGGGAGCAGCCCAAAGTAGTAGAGCGGCCGCGCAGGGGGGTGCGACCGAAGGCTGCTTGTCCTCCATTAAAGAAGAAGGCCAAGCCGCAGCCAAAAGGGAAAGGGACGAAGAATAGGCCTAACCCTGCCGGGGGGAATCAGGACGAGAGATCAGTAGGTCCCGTCCCCACTCCTCCTCCAGTCCAGATGCAGAACGGGTCTTTCCTTCAGATCCTGAGCCGGGTGCGGACAAACCAGCAGACCCAGTGGGGTCAGTTTTGTCTGAGATTAGGGAAGCGTTAGGGCGTTGGCGCCGGGAGGCACGGTACCATTGGTTACGGTCCATCCCGCACCGCTCCCGCCGCAGCCGGTGGCCGCAGTGGTAGCCGTTAGTGATCCATTGGATAGCTTTCTGGCGTCAGTTTCCTCCCTAGTGGGCCAATTATCAGCCCCTGAAAGGGTATTAGAGAGAGCGAGCGCTGGGGCGGCAGCACCGTGGGTGCCTCCGCAGGTCACAGAACAGGGCGCATTGCAGGATGTTCAGAGGCAGTTGGCGCTTTTAGTCGAGTCGCGTAAAGCGTTGACCAGCAAAGCGATTGGAGCACAGCCCCCCGTGACAGCGATAGCGGTGCCACCTACAGGAGGTAAGCCTGGTGACACTGCGCTAAGGAGCAGCGAGGTGGGAACTAGCCAGGGGAACGTGTTGTCCCAGTCAGGGATGTTAGCTACGCATGTTAGTACGGAAATGCGAGAGAAGATTGGGAGAGGTGCCTACGTGGATATATTCTCTCTTATCAGGCCGAAGAGGCGGGAAGAGGATTACAAGGACAGGGATGGGAAGGATCATTCCTTCCGAGATCGGAGATCTAGGATAGAGGAGACTATAACCAATTGGTTGTTCGGCCTTCACGTCTATGTTACGGTGTTGTTGGAAAAAAGGCCGGAGTTGGCGATTCCGCTGGTGTTTTATACTAATAAGATTGTAAAGGCGCACGCCACTCATGGCGGTTCTGCCTGGCTGACATACGATAGGGAGTTTCGCTGGGCGAAGGAAGAAAACCCTTCCATTTGTTGGGATCAGGTTGAGGTCAATGCTTGGTTAGAGAGCGTAAGCAATAGGGAACACCCGGCTAGGCAGCCCTTTCGGACTTCCCAGGGAGGGCCGGGCGAGAAGAAAGGTACATGCTGGGCATTCAATGGTAAAGGGTGCACGTGGCCCCCGGGGCAGTGCAAGTTCAAGCACGCATGCGCCTACTGCGGTCGCCAGTCCCATCCTGAGTCAAGGTGCAATAAGAAATCCAAAGAGCGAGGGGGCAACCCCCCTAAGGATATCAAGCCTCCCCAAGCCTAATCTGCCTACTCCTGTTGACATTGAGAAACTGATCTTTTGGTTGGGCAGGTATCCAGATAGGGCAGCTGCCAGGATGTTGTTTGAAGGTTTTTCCAGCGGTTTTCGTATACCAGCATCGCATGTCCCTCCTATTTCTCAGTGTAGGAACCAGGTTTCAGCAAGAACCCATCCTTCAGTAGTGGCCACAAAGGTAGAGAAAGAGCGGGCCTTAGGCCGAGTAGCAGGCCCGTTCCCGGCTCCTCCCTGGGAGAACTTTGCTCCCCTTTAGGAGTGGTCCCCAAAAAGGAGCCGGGACAGTTCAGGATGATCCATAACTTATCCGCACTGAAAGGTGCATCGGTAAACGATGCCATAGACCCGGCGGTGTGCTCAGTGACGTACTCGTCCTTTGATGCCGCGGTTCAGAAAGTGAGGGAGCTAGGCCGAGGGGCGTTACTGGCAAAAACCGACATTGAGTCAGCATTCCGCTTTTACCGGTACACCCCGAGGATTATCACTTGTTAGGCTTCCAGGTCCAACAGCAATTTTATTACGACAGATGTATGCCTATGGGTTGTGCGGTCTCCTGCAAGTACTTTGAGACCTTTAGCTCCATGCTGTAATGGGTGTTTTCGCAAAAGTCAGGATGTACGGATGTGGTGTATTACTTAGACGATTTCATGGTAATTGGTCCCGCATCGTCGGATGCCTGCGCGTTGGCCCTAAGCCAGCTGGTGGCGCTGTTGAAGGAATTTGGGGTGCCGCTGGCACCGAGCAAGACAGTCGGCCCTGACACGTGCATGTCCTTCCTAGGCATTGAAATTGCCACAGTGACGGGGGAATGTAGATTGCCGATGGATAAAGTAAAGAATTTTTCTGTAGCCATTGAGGCGGCATTGGCATGTCCGAAGGTGACGTTGCACCAGTTACAAGTGCTTGTGGGGCAGCTAAACTTTGCTCTGCGGATCATTCCGATGGGACGCCCTTTCTCGAGGTCTATAACCAGAGCGATGGTGGGTCTTACCCAGAAGCATCACCGGGTAAGGTTAAAGGCAGGGGTGAAGGAGGACCTCAAGGTGTGGCGGGATTTCCTGGCAGATTTCAACGGGCAAGTGGTGTGGCCCGGGCCGCCGGTGTCCAGTAAAGAACTAGGACTATACACCGATTCAGCTGGTAGTGTTGGTTTTGGGGCAATCTTGGGCCCTGCCTGGTGTGGGGCGGTCTGGCCAGCGGAGTGGCACTTAGCGGGCCTAACTAAGAATTTAGCCTTTTTAGAGCTCTTTCCCATCTGGGTGGCAGTTACAGTGTGGGCAGAGCGCTTCAGGGACAGGGTCGTGACCTTCTGGTCGGATAACATGGCAGTGGTTCAGGTTATCAATCGGCAGGGGGCGACTTGCCCACACGTGCTGAGGTTGCTGAAGTTGTTGGTGTTGGCATGCTTGAAATTGAATTTGACTTTTAAAGCTGCGCATATACCTGGTGTTGATAGCCATGCTGCTGACGCTTTGTCTCGTTCCAAGTTGCAGGACTTCCGGAGGTTCCACCCGCAGGCGGAAGAGCGCATGACGACGTTCCCTACGTCACTGTGGAGAATTGGAGCCCCGCTTTAGCGGGGCTGGTAGGTGCCGCTCTGAGTGATCGCACCAAACGCGCCTATCAGTCGCAGTTTAATGTTTACAAATCATTTGTTGAACAGTTGGGTGGGGGAAGGGTCTTCTCAACTGAAACGATGTACGCCTTTTTACAGGTTCTGCGGGACCAGGGCAAAACAGTGTCTTATGCTAAGGCTTCCCTGGCGGCGATAGGCTTCTTTGCTAAACTGGCGGGGGAGCGGGATCCTGGGGCTTCATTCTTGATCAGGAAGGCCTTAGCGGGATGGGCCCGATTAGACGGGACATGGCGGGTCTGTCGTAGGCCTTTGGATCTCCCGACCTTGATTGATATTTTGGGGGTACTGCCTGTTATTTTCCAGTCACCATTCGAGGGAATCATGCTGGGGGCGGCCTTCTGCCTGGCCTTTTACGGGGACTTCCACCTGGGTGAGATTGTGGGGGCCTCCAGAGTAGACCACGGGGGGGCCTGCAGCTCAAGGATATCTCCATTTCCCCGGGGGGCCTAGTAGTGCAGTTAAGACGGTCCAAAACAGACCAAACAGGAAAGGGGGTCAACATTCAGTTGCGGTCTGCCCCAGGGATAGCAGCCTGCCCCGTATCCCGTATGCAGGCGTACCTAGCCCGACTCCCAGCAGGGGGGGGTTCGGCTCTTTTCGTCCATGAAAACGGGGATTGCCTGTCGCAATACCAGTTTAAGGCAGTCTTTGGGTTGACCCTGGGGAACCTGGGACTGGGAGCAGCGGGCTATTCTTCTCATTCCTTTAGGATTGGCGCCGCAACTTTAGCGGCTGGGGCGGGTCTCCCCCCCATCATGGTGAAAGGTGTAGGTCGCTGGACCTCTGATTGTTACAAACGATATGTAAGGCCTGAATTGTTGTAATGCATATGTGTGCAGTGTCTAACGGTTTCATCTCTCTCCTTTTTGATTAGTATACCCGCTTCCGTGGTATGGGTAATCGGGCACTCTTTTGTGCGTCGCGCGGCGGTGCGCTTGCAGCGAAGAGAGGTGGTGAAACCGGCCGCATTGGTCGAGACCGAATTCGTATGGCATGGCGTTGGAGGGATGCGGATCCGACACTTGAGGCGGATCGTCGAGGAGCTCAGGGCACGAGAGCACAAATCGCTGGATTGGATTGTTTTGCATTTGGGAGGCAACGACATGGTCGACAGGGGGCGCTTGGCTGTCAAGGAAGCCCTACTAGCGGAGTTTGCCTGGCTGGGGCATGTGTTCCCATCAACGAAACTAGTCTGGTCTGGCATGATATCACGCAGGGCATGGGGCCCAGGAGTGCGTCCTAGATCTTTAAACGTCTCGGTGAGGCGATTGAACGGCGAGCTAGCAAGGTTGTGCTCAGTGAAGGGCCGCTTGCGCTACCTCCAGCACCGGATGATTTCCGGAGAAGCAATGTACCACCAGGATGGGGTGCATTTGTCGGACTATGGAACTGATACATTTATCCAAGAACTCTGGTCATTTATTCTGAACGCAGGTGGGGAGGGTGTCAGACCTGTGGGCCTTGGCCACCCTTGTGGTGGAGAAGAGACCTGCGATCAGTAAATAGTGGCTAAACAAGATGGATGGGAGCCCGCTTGCCGGGCTCTATAGGCCAGCTCTGAGGGGGGATATGGCAAGCTCTCCAGTGGGAGGAAGTGACCACCGGCTGGGGTGGCTAGGGCGACAGATTTCGAGCCTCCCAGGCGACCCTGGGCAGCCTGGTGGTCGAGAGGTGGGCCCCGGTAATGGCGGGCAAGGATAGAAGGGTGGGACCCACCACTCTAAGGGGCAGGTGCACGGCACTTGGCGTAGGATACCCAGTTGCGAGATGCGAACCAGATGGTGTTCCTCCCTTAGGGTTGGGAAGGTGATGGAGCTGATATGCTCATCGAGCTGATATGCTCATCGAGCTGATATGCTCATAAATGTAGTTATGTTATAACTTGTGATTTTGATATGCATGTTATTGCTTGTCATGTTTATACAATGTGTGAATAAACATGGCCTTTTAACCCCAACTGAATCTCTGGTGATTTCAAATGTGGGGATCTTGCATGCCTAGGGTTGTTGGGCGGCGGGGGCATATCTGGAGGGTACGGGTCCTATGACAAGCGTGGAGAATCACGACGCGCGCACTTAGGACCCGGCCTCTCCGGATCCCGCCCGCTCCTGGTCTCTGGTGATTGGTCGGGCGGACGGCCCAATTGGCGTCCGACCGACCCATTTCCGCTCTGGCGATATCGCGTGACCCGAGGGTCAGGGGGTGGAGACTCTGGGCCTATTTAGGGTCAACTCCCTCTGACTGGGGTCTCTGTTCCCGCTATTACTCCTGGATTCCTGACTGCACGCCGGCTCCTGGCCATTCTCGAGACCCAGGCCGGCTTTCCAAAATTCCCACCCACCCGTCCCTTAGATTAATGGTTTGAGGGGCGTTCTGCGGAGAAGAGACCTGCGATCAGTAAATAGTGGCTAAACGAAATGGATGGGAGCCCGCTTGCCGGGCTCTATAGGCCAGCTCTGAGGGGGGATATGGCAAGCTCTCCACTGGGAGGAAGTGACCACCGGCTGGGGAGGCTAGGGCGACAGATTTCGAGCCTCCCGGGCGACCCTGGGCAGCCTGGTGGTCGAGAGGTGGGCCCCGGTAATGGCGGACAAGGATAGAAGGGCGGGACCCACCACTCTAAGGGGCAGGTGCACGGCACTTGGCGTAGGATACCCAGTTGCGAGATGCGAACCAGATGGTGTTCCTCCCTTAGGGTTGGGAAGGTGATGGAGCTGATATGCTCATGGAGCTGATATGCTCATAAATGTAGTTATGTTATAACTTGTGATTTTGATATGCATGTTATTGCTTGTCATGTTTATACAATGTGTGAATAAACATGGCCTTTTAACCCCACCTGAATCTCTGGTGATTTCAAATGTGGGGATCTTGCATGCCTAGGGTTGTTGGGCGGCGGGGGCATATCTGGAGGGTACGGGTCCTATGACAAGCGTGGAGAATCACGACGCGCGCACTTAGGACCCGGCCTCTCCGGACCCCGCCCGCTCCTGGTCTCTGGTGATTGGTCGGGCGGACGGCCCAATTGGCGTCCGACCGACCCATTTCCGCTCTGGCGATATCGCGTGACCCGAGGGTCAGGGGGTGGAGACTCTGGGCCTATTTAGGGTCAACTCCCTCTGACTGGGGTCTCTGTTCCCGCTATTACTCCTGGATTCCTGACTGCACGCCGGCTCCTGGCCATTCTCGAGACCCAGGCCGGCTTTCCAAAATTCCCACCCACCCGTCCCTTAGATTAATGGTTTGAGGGGCGTTCTGCGGAGAAGAGACCTGCGATCAGTAAATAGTGGCTAAACGAAATGGATGGGAGCCCGCTTGCCGGGCTCTATAGGCCAGCTCTGAGGGGGGATATGGCAAGCTCTCCACTGGGAGGAAGTGACCACCGGCTGGGGAGGCTAGGGCGACAGATTTCGAGCCTCCCGGGCGACCCTGGGCAGCCTGGTGGTCGAGAGGTGGGCCCCGGTAATGGCGGACAAGGATAGAAGGGCGGGACCCACCACTCTAAGGGGCAGGTGCACGGCACTTGGCGTAGGATACCCAGTTGCGAGATGCGAACCAGATGGTGTTCCTCCCTTAGGGTTGGGAAGGTGATGGAGCTGATATGCTCATGGAGCTGATATGCTCATAAATGTAGTTATGTTATAACTTGTGATTTTGATATGCATGTTATTGCTTGTCATGTTTATACAATGTGTGAATAAACATGGCCTTTTAACCCCACCTGAATCTCTGGTGATTTCAAATGTGGGGATCTTGCATGCCTAGGGTTGTTGGGCGGCGGGGGCATATCTGGAGGGTACGGGTCCTATGACAAGCGTGGAGAATCACGACGCGCGCACTTAGGACCCGGCCTCTCCGGACCCCGCCCGCTCCTGGTCTCTGGTGATTGGTCGGGCGGACGGCCCAATTGGCGTCCGACCGACCCATTTCCGCTCTGGCGATATCGCGTGACCCGAGGGTCAGGGGGTGGAGACTCTGGGCCTATTTAGGGTCAACTCCCTGTGACTGGGGTCTCTGTTCCCGCTATCACTCCTGGATTCCTGACTGCACGCCGGCTCCTGGCCATTCTCGAGACCCAGGCCGGCTTTCCGAAATTCCCACCCACCCGTCCCTTATATTAATGGTTTGAGGGGCGTTCTGCGGAGAAGAGACCTGCGATCAGTAAATAGTGGCTAAACGAAATGGATGGGAGCCCGCTTGCCGGGCTCCATAGGCCAGCTCTGAGGGGGGATATGGCAAGCTCTCCACTGGGAGGAAGTGACCACCGGCTGGGGAGGCTAGGGCGACAGATTTCGAGCCTCCCGGGCGACCCTGGGCAGCCTGGTGGTCGAGAGGTGGGCCCCGGTAATGGCGGACAAGGATAGAAGGGCGGGACCCACCACTCTAAGGGGCAGGTGCACGGCACTTGGCGTAGGATACCCAGTTGCGAGATGCGAACCAGATGGTGTTCCTCCCTTAGGGTTGGGAAGGTGATGGAGCTGATATGCTCATGGAGCTGATATGCTCATCGAGCTGATATGCTCATAAATGTAGTTATGTTATAACTTGTGATTTTGATATGCATGTTATTGCTTGTCATGTTTATACAATGTGTGAATAAACATGGCCTTTTAACCCCACCTGAATCTCTGGTGATTTCAAATGTGGGGATCTTGCATGTCTAAGGTTGTTGGGCGGCGGGGCATATCTGGAGGGTACGGGTCCTATTATAAAGGAAGACTGGCCGTATAAGGAGAGAGGGAGAACTATGACAACAGTGGTGAATATAAAGAGAAGAGAGAATATAAAGAGGAGGACAAATATACAAAAAGAGGAGCAAGTATGAAAAAAAATATTATAAAAAGAGAGCAGAGTATAAGAAAAACAATATAGCATAATGATAGAGGAAGGAGTAAGATGAGACAGGAGGGAGTATAACAAGAGAGTGTAGAAAATATGCAAAAATGTTCGAATATAGCGCCATATTATCAAGCCTGAGTGATAAAATTATCGCCAGTTTATAGGCAGGAAATTACAGTCAAAGTGGCAACAATGGGCTTGATAATAGGCTCTATGGAATTTCAATTGAAGCTCATGTAAGATGTCCTTCACATTTAACATGTGCTTCGATTGGAATTCTATAGAGCCTATAATCAAGCCCATTATCGCCACTTTAGTGGCAGTTTCCTGCCGATAAAGAGACGATAATTGTATTACCCAGGCTTGATAATATGGCCCATAATTCCTTAATATACACACAGTGTGATATTACCCAAAAAATGATAAGACCATACATTTTACCAAAACACATTCACTACTGTAAAACGTTTAAAAAGGTGTGAATATAATTCCTTAATGTACACACATGCACAGTGGGATATTAGACACAAAAAATGAGACCATGCCTTTTACCATTTACTACTGAAAAACGAAAGACTATACATATTCCATGTATATACTTACAATGTTTCAGTGAACAGCACTGACTCATTTTCCAAATACATATGCAATTTAACACATTTTTTCTGCCACTATTACATAAAAAAAACTAAGGGGCATATTATCAAAGACCGGTGATAAAATTATCGCCATTTTATCGGCAGGAAACTGCTGATAAAACAGCAATAATGGGCTTGATTATATGCCCTTGTTAATTCCCATAGAAGCCAATGTTAACATCAGAACATGGGCTACTATGGAAATGAACAAGAGCGTATTATCACGCCCATTGCCGCCGTTTTATCAGCAGTTTCCTGCCGATAAAACGACGATAATTTTAACACCAACAAAGACGCACAAGAGGCTTGTAAATCGACCCAGACTATATACAGAGCGAAGAAACAAAAAAGAGGACTGGACCGGGAGTATCAAGAAAAAAATTAAATATGAAGTGAAAGGAAGGAAAATGAGGAGACAGAAGGAATAAGAGAATAAACAGGAAAATATAAAGACAAACAAGGGCAATATGACCGCAGAGGACAATATAAGAAAAACACAGTAGTACCGAGAGAGAGAAAGGAGTAAGAGGAGAGAGAGGGAAGTATAAAAAGAAAGGCTAGAAATTATGGAAAAAGGGACAAATATAGGGCCATATTATGAAGAAAGGGCGACACATTATCGCCGCTTTTATCGTCAGAAAACTACTGCTAAAGCGGCGATAATGGTTTCATAATATGCCCTTGTGAATTCCCGTTGAAGCCCACGTTAACACCATAACCTGGGTGTAGAGATGATTCAAACACAAAAATTCAGTTTAGAAAATCCTTTATTGGTGGTAAAAGAAGAACAGACCTCCAGCTCCTTCACCTGTTAACAGTCAACTAACTATCTTCAAGTTACAACATTCTGATCACCTAGCAACAGCTTATAATTCTACAAGAGGAAATCCCTACACTGGGCTTCCATGGGAATTTACAAGGGCATATTATCAAACCCATTATCGCCGCTTTAGCAGCAGTTTCCTGCCGATAAAAGCGGCGATAATGTATCGCCCTTTCTTGATTATATATCCCATAATTCCTTAATGTACACAGACGCACAATGTGATATTAAACAAAAAAACATAACAGCATACATTATAGCAAAACACATTTACGACTATAAAACGTTTAACAAGTGACGAATATAGGGGCATATTATCAAGACAGGAGATAAAATTATCGCTGCTTTATTGGCGGAAAACTGCTGATAAAGCGGCGATAATGGCCTTAATAATATGCTCTATGGAATACCAATGTTAGATGTGAAGGACATCTAACATGGGCTTCGATTGAAATTCCATAGACCATATTATCAAGCCCATTATCGCCGCTTTATCTTCAGTATCGTCGGACAAGACAGAAGTCCTCATCCTGGGATCCTCACCCGCCACTTGGGATGACTCCTGGTGGCCCCCCGCCCTAGGCAGCGCACCCAAACCAACAGACCACGCACGCAACCTGGGCTTCATCCTGGACTCCTCCCTCTCCATGACCAGACAAGTCAATGCCGTCTCCTCGTCGTGCTTCAACATCCTGCGCATGCTACGTAAGATCTTCCGGTGGATCCCCACCGAGACCAGGAAGACGGTCACCCAGGCCCTCGTCACCAGCCGCCTGGACTACGGCAACTCCCTCTACGCCGGAACCACCGCCAAACTCCAGAAGAGACTCCAGCGGATCCAGAACGCCTCAGCACGACTCATCCTGGGCATCCCCCGTCGCAGCCACATCTCCGGACACCTGAGAGACCTGCACTGGCTCCCGGTCAACAAGAGAATCGCCTTCCGTCTCCTCACCCACGCACACAAAGCCCTACACAACCAAGGCCCAGGATACCTCAACAGCCGCCTCAACTTCTACGCTCCCAAACGCCAGCTTCGATCGACCAGCCACGCCCTCGCCTCCGTCCCCCGCATCCGAAGAGCCACCACAGGGGGACGGTCCTTCTCCTACCTCGCCGCCAAGACATGGAACTCCCTCCCCACCCACCTCCGCCTGACCCAGGACCACCTCGCCTTCAGGAAGCAACTCAAGACCTGGCTGTTCGAGCAGTAGCGGACCCCCCTCCCCCAGCGCCTTGAGACCCTCTGGGTGAGTAGTGCGCTATATAAATGCGTTGATTGATTGATTGAGTTTTCTGCCGATGAAGCGGCGAAAATTTTATCACCTGTCTTGATAATATGCCCCATAATTCCTTAATGTACGAAGATGCACCACATACATTCCCATACAATTTATCAACTCACCTTTCAAATTGATTTCTAGATTAAGAAGAATACACAGTAGATATTCTTATACAGAATCTCTATATTTAAGTGTTTCCAGCAAAACCACGAAATTGAACATTTTCCCTCTCATTTTACACATACATACATATAAACAACCAATTAACATCCTTCACACATTAATTCCAAATGAAACACACATTTCTATTGCTTTAACATTGGAAACCTTTCCAACTGACATAACTTGCCACCCTTGCCCCCCACAGATCATGCAAAAGTCAACTGTCAACAGAGGTCAAAAGTTCAGCACTGTATAAAATACTGTTCCTCAACAATTTTAGACTATGCATAAGCACTTACTTATAAGTACCAATAAAGAGAAAAGGTCTTATTACAAGCAACCGACATATAAACACATAAACTTGATAGATATCTGTAAAATATATATTGTTTATTGATTTTTTTTCTTGCTTACGTACGCTTATGTGAAATGACTTTCAGAATTCGCACAGTACACGTACACTAAATATACCGTAAAAAAAAAAGTAGCATCTATCAGTAATTTTTTTCAATCCCCGGGGACCCCATCCCCTGGTGCTCAAGTATAACATTCAGCACCGTGGGGAGAGCCCCAAAACGCCCACGGTCCCTGCGTCCTTCAGGAGCCAGCATTGCTTTTTGTCAGAGAGACCAGCTTACATGCTGTTATCTCAGATGAAAAGAAATCTGCTTTCCTACTTGAAAGAGAAATCTTGCCGTACCATAGAAAACAGCAGTGTCCCAGGGATAGGCATCCTATAACACTACAGGAGCCGGCCCTGTTAGGTGGTGGTCCCCACGGCCATCAAAGGCTCAACAAAGCCCATCCAAGACTTTGACCTTGCGGATCATTGTAAACTCCCCTAAGCAGTCCTAGGGGGACAGGAAGTCCTATAGCAAATAGCAAACTTTTCCTGTCAATCTACACACTCAATCTACACACATATACAAATAAATAAAAAATCACATTTATTCCCACATTAAATCAAAACGAAACACACTTTTATGTTGCTTGAACTTTTGCACCCTTTCCAACTGACAAAACTTTCAACCCTTCCCCCATTCCACAATCTGCCAGTTACCATAGAAACACTTCAGAAAACATCTAACTCAGCATAAAGGTGAAAAGTTCATCATACATTGTTGCAAATTAAAACAGCAAGTGTGCTTGACTTGAGAACATACCAGCTTATCTTATGTAACATTCTTTTCTATCAGTTTTTCTTAACCAATAAAAATCAGGCTTTTAAAAAACAGAAACATGCATCCTAGCTTAGTGTAGAATATTGTCGAACAACCAATCATTTCTTTTCTTTTTTCAAAACTGCATGTTGTCCACCATTTTAGAAAAATCTTACTTTTCAAACTGACATTTCATTTACAGAGACCTTCAGAGTGCATCCAGATCTCTCTTCAAGATGTGTACAGTGTGGATTGTGGGACACAGCTATATTTTCTGGAGCCAAAAGTACGCACGACAGAAAAGAATTCACAAAGACCTACGTTTACCAAATGTAGACATTAAATGGGTTGGACAGAGAGGATTAAAGTGATATCAATTGATGCCATTGGTGAAATCCTTTTTACATTTCCAACACCCTGACCTAATAATTGTGCACTATGGTGGCAATGACCTAGGCACTGTGACAGGGGTAGGTCTGGAAATGCTTATGAAGGACACCTTTCAACAATTGATAACACTGTTCCCCAAAACTGCCTTTGTATATTCTAATATATGCAAAAGGCAGAAATGGAAGTGGTCCAACCAATATTGTCCACAGATTGAAAAAGCTGGAAAACATGTGATAAATCGGTTTCTGCCTTTCTCCGAGACTATAGAATGGGGTCCATCAACCACAACAATCTACGTTTCAATATGGATGGCATCTATAGGAGAGACAGTGTACATTTTACAAATGAGGGAAACGGAGTACTCCTCTTGAACTTTAGACTCTGCATTGGTACTTACTTGTAGGTACCAAAATCTCCCAATAAACACAAGGGCTCTTTTTAGAGCCACCCAACATCTAAACACATACACTTCATAAATATCTGAAAAATATTCTTCTTTTTCTTCCTTCAGTACGCTTATGGGACGACTTCCAATCTTCGCACCGTACGTCATCCATACGTGCTTGGTACGCGTACGAAAAATCAACCATAAAAAAATAACATTTATCACTAATTTTTCATAATCCCCGAGGACCCCATACCCTGGGGCTCAAATGTAACGTTGCGGACCGTGGGAAGAGCCCCAAGGCCTCCACGTCGCAGCCGGCTCCCCACTTCCTGCGGGAACCGGCATTGCTTTTCGTCACAGGCAGCAGCTTACATGCTTACATTCTACTTTCAAAGATGATTTCAACACTTATACATTTTATAAAATAATATAGTACTGCACGCTAAAGGAGAAAAGTCAGCACAATTATAATAGAATAGAAAATAGAAAAAAAAATACTTCCACACTCAACAAACTCGTAAGCAGACTTCACAGTTTAATTTAAAAGCACCCTACCACAAATAGTTTTTGAAACGCATTATACAATAAAATGCGTCACAAAATAGCCTACATACATGGTGACTGTATTGTAACATCACTTAGAAAAAAGAAAGCCACTCTTACGCTACCAAAAAAATGCAACAAGACTATAAAGCCCAAATTCCCATTGTAGTGATTTCTTAGTTGCAAGTCTAGTTGTCGGATCGACACACACACTCCCTCATGACTGGTATACACCCACACCACATCCATTCAGCGTATCCGTCACTGCACACGTGACCCTATGTATAAAAAAGACGGAGCGCAAGCGTTGTACGCCATTTTAGAGTTGTTCCCAAAGCACCGAACAAGGGGCCCACTACCACATGCATGGCCTCTTTGGTCACTGAGTTAGTGGTGCCCGAAGCACTGAGCGGGTGAAGAACCTGCGATGATGATGATGGGTGCACGTATATATTGTTAGCCATAGAGATATCAAGACTCAGCATCTTATATGAGACTTCTTTGTTGGAGATCGGAACTACCTCATGAAGAAGGTGTCTTTTCCACAAAAAGGTAAGCAGTGAGGCTTGAGTATGCATCGGAAGGAGTCAAAGGGTTGTAGCTGACTACATACAAAAATGCGTCTTAGTATTTTAGACGAACGCACTACCACATAAAGTATTATTTACATGTTTAATTTTTTTCCCAATAGCAGTAATGTTTTTATAATCGCTGAAATGTCCGGAGGATATTCACAATACAAACAGTTCGTAGAAATCTGACAATCAACGTCTATAAAAGCGCAATATTATCTAACTCCAAATTGATATAGCAAGAATTACCAATCATAGCATCTTTCTTTTAATATCTTTAAGATGTACAGCTTCAGGATGGATTATGTAACACGGACAACGGCAATAGCACAAGGTGAGCAAACACGCTTGTTTCTGAAACAACGACAAGTTATCTGTCAAAGGAGAGAATACGTAGTATGCAGCAGGCGCAAAATAAACATTGGGCTAACGGGGCTTCAGCTAGGATGAGATAGCTTCCTGGGCCCACACACAGTCGCACCCGAGTACGTCACAGGTATTTTAAAGACATTTTGCTTGTTAATGAGGCTTTGATAATACCCCCCGCTTACAGTCCCTGCAGCTCCACTCTTCTTTTTGCATGAACTAAAGCCCCCACCCCAAATTTTTTCTATCCCCTCCTCCCCTGATATTTTTGAATGTGGTTGCGCCTCTGGCTTCATGTACCTTTCCCCTGTCGTGTGTGTCTCTCCCACGAGAGAGGGAGAGCTGAAAACACACTTAAAATTTTTCAAAATAAAACCACAGAGGGGTGGCGTTCCCCGGTACTCGGGGCACCTTACAAGCCCCCACTATGAAAAAAATTGCCCCCAGAATTTGCCCCCCCGGGACCTAATGAATAAAACGGACTTCTATTTTTTATTTCCCTTTTCCACCGCGTACGTATCCCATACGTGTACCCCCCAATTTTTTATTTAAAAAAAAATAAAAACTGAGCCTAATGATCCATGTACGCCCCCCTGAGCAAGCCTAGAGGGTCAGAATGTTCCTACCCTGCCCCCTCTCCTTATTTCTCAACTTTGTTTTACTGTTTTCTTGTGAGTTGATTCTAGCGATGAACAAGATGACTGCCAACACTTCCTGGTTTGGAGTGTTGACGCACAATTGACAGCCAATCAGCATGCAGCTCGTGCTTGTAATTGTACGAATTTCCTGTACTTCGTCTCTAGATATCGCTATGATTTTACTTTTAATTTTCTAAGAAACTACTGAACGGATTTACACCATTTAACAAAAAGCAAAATCTGTGAATCAAACTCTACCTCTCTGCCAAATTTGGTGTAATTCCGTTCAGCCGTTCGGGCTGTAGCCTTGGCTAAAGGTCCCTATGGAAAATTGCATGGGGAAAACACGTTTTGGGACCCCCCTTTTTTCTCAGCCCCCACTTGACGAATCACCCCCAAACTTTCAGGGAAGGAGCTGAGCCGAGCAGTCCATTTTCTTGGAGAAATTTGCGAAGATTCGTCTACCGACGCCAAAGTTATTCTAAATAGAATGTTGTGGATTTCCTATGGAAAGTAGGTCCTAACTATAACTACCTACTGGTGAACGCCAGTAGGTAGTTATATTTAGGACCTTGTTTCTATTCAAAAAGCGTGGTTTTTTTTACCAATAACTTTGGCGCCGGTTGATGAATCTTTGAAACATTTTCAAAACTTGTGGGGTGCTTCAGTCAGCTCCTATCTTTAAAGTTTCAGGGTGATTTGGCAAGCCAGGGCGGAGAAAAGGGGGGGGTCTCAAAATGTGTTTTCTCCATGTTAATTCCCATATGAAACTGCTGAACTGAATTGCACCAAATTTGGCAAAAAGGTAGCCCTTGTTTCAGAAAGCGGTACAAAAGGGGGTGGTAATGGGCGGAGCATCTGAACCAATCAAACACTCACACCCAGTCAAAAGATCTGGGTTTAATCCATCACCGTTCTTTAGCCCACTCTGCCACCCCAGTTTTGTACCGCTTGTTTCAGAAAGAACTCTTTTTTTGTTAAATGGTGTTATTCAGTTCAGTAGATCCTAAGAAATTTAAAAAAAAGAGGTCAAAAAATGCATTTCCCATAGGAAACTTTAGACACAGCTACAGCTGGAACTGCTGAACGGAATTACACCAAATTTGGCAACAAGGTAGTGCTTGCTTCAGAAAGCATCCTTTTTTTAAATGGTGTAAATCCGCTGAGTAGTTGGTGAGAAAATCAAAAATAAAATTTTCAATATTTAGAGGCACGGAGGATCCGTGCACCCTCCGGATCACAAGCTTTATTCTAATTGTCTGTCAACACTCCAAACCAGGAAGTGTTAGCAGCCATCTTGTACCTCGGTAACCGAGGCACAAGAAAACAGGGGAAAAATCACAAGAAAAGGGGTAGAAACACCCTGACCCCCTAGGCCTGCTCAGGGGGTCCCACATGGACCCCAAGGCCCAAAACAGCATTTTTCTTCCAGAATACAATCAGCAGAATGCGCGCAGGGTGCGCCAATCCAGCCAAAAATTTAAAAAAACGGTCCCAGGGATATGCAGAAATAAAATTAAGGGAGCCCGGGGGACCTCTGCATCCATGGGGCTTGTTTCTTTTAATATTGGGTGCCTCCAAGGCCCCCCCAACCCCAGGGACCGTCACCTATTATTTCATTCATTATTTGTGGGGGCCACGCCCCCCGGGCTTCTTTTTAAAAAATAAAATATACCTGTGTGGGGGGCTCGAACCCCTCACACGACCCGGGGACTGCCACTTCCCCGGGGCACTATAATGCAAATTTGGATGTCCGTTACGGACCCCGAGCCCCGGGGTCCACCACCTCCCCGGGGCTGGGCATTGGTTGGGAGGGGGGCCACGTGGCCCCCCTCCTTGAGCCTGTGATGGCCCTCGAGACCGCCACCCCCCAGGGCCAGCTCCTGCATTGTACTGGGGTGCCGACCACCGGGATAATGCTATTTGCTATGGCAGGAACAAACTCTGGTTTTGATTTTGGAAGAGAGAGTAGGGAACCTGCTCTCTCTTCCAAAATCCAAACCAGATTGCTTTTCCACATGGGGAGCTGCATGTTAGCAGCTCTCTGTGTGGAAAAGCAATGCCGGCTCCTGCAGGAGGTGGGGAGCTAGCGGGACCGTGAGGGAATTGGGGACCCCCGCACAGTCCCCAATGGAAAGGCCAGGCCCCGGGGGATGGGGTCCCCGGGGCCAGGAGTGGCCTGGGAGGGGGGCCATGCAGCTCCCCTCCCCAATAACATTTTTTTTAATTAAAATCGAGGCTGAGCCCCGGCGGATGGAGTCCCCGGGGCTAACAGAGGCCACAGGAGGGGAGCCACGAGGCCCCCCTCCGTTCTAAATAAAAATTAAATATAAATATATATATATATATATATATATATATATATATATATATATATATATATATATATATATATATATATATATATGGAGCAAAATTCTGTTCCCAGTTTTGACCACAGAAGTGATGGACCACCACACGATTTGGCAAAGTGTCACAGCAAACTTTTATTATCCATTTTCAACAGCAGTTCAGGTAGGCATGACGCGTTTCGGGCAGGGACTGCCCTTGATCACATAACGGAAATGCAGATTGTATCACCTTAAATAGTGCACACACTCATTTTTTTCTCTCTTTCTCTAATCACACCACGTGTTTTAGTGAAAAAACGACATAGAAAACAGACTTTTCTAGCGTGTTAAGTGTTTTGAATGTACACAAGGAATTGCAACTTTGCCCAGATAAATAAAAGCATAGCAGCATACTGTATATTGCACACAAAAAATAGAAATTCATTCAATGTAGTTAAGGTTGCAATGAAAAAATGACCGCATGAATGCGTATTGGCGTGTACCCGTTCTTAACCAACAACATAATTTTAGAACCATACAATACAACTAACATGTTTTATAATCCGTGATCCAGTTAATAAAGCCAATTGCAATCAAATAAATAACATATAAATATGTTAAAATAGTAAGAAAATATACCTCCAATGATTAAAAATAGTCAAATGGTAATTTACATAAATAAATATTATGTTAAAATGATTGTGCAAAAATGGCAATATATATTATAACTGGCTGTAACATGGTTGTTATACAGTCAAATACATGTGTTGGTTCTCCAAAAGGTGGCACGTCTAAAGGTCCTGCAACTAGTAGGAGATGAATACTATTGATAAAGTGCAAGTGCTAACTTATTACAATAAGGGTAGCATCTCTACCCTCAAACTACTGGTTACTAGAGCAATAGATAACCAGATATGTGCAAAGTCGAATTCCTATTATGTAAAGTGCTGAGTGAAATAAGTGCAACCAAGATAATATCAAAGGTTTAAAAACATAGTGATACTTGGGAGAGATATATAATTATAGGTTCAGAAAGCATCGCTCAAGGATTTAAACAAATTTATTTGCATTACGTGCTATTGTATTCTAGACAACTGGCGATGTGAAGGGCCTAAGTGACATAACCCACTATGTAGGTCGATGGGGTACAAAAAACCATAATCGTTATAGCAGGAAGGTGTGCATGTCCTCCCTGTCATTGAGGCCATTAGGATGCTTGGAATCGAGATTAAGAATATATCTCGTCTCTAACTGCCTCAAGGCTTTATCTCTATCCCCACCACGTTTGGGTATCGGTGCCTGATCAATTACAAAGTAAGTGAGACAATTCATGTTTTTATTGTGGCTTACTTGGAAATGCCGGGCTACCGGATATGCTGGGTCAGTGTGGATGATGGCACGAATGTGTTGGAGGATGCGCATATATACGGGATTTTTTGTACTGCCAACATAACGTAAGCCGCAGCTACATGTAAGAACATAAATAGCGTACTCAGTGCGGCAGTCGTATTTCCCTCTGATAGTTTGTGCCTTACTTTTAAACGGGGTGTTGTAAGTGGCAGTGTTGGCTCCAAAGTTACATGCCCTACATGTGGCACATTTACGAAATCCATTACTGGAGGGCATCCATGTTTTTATGCTGGTGGACCCAGTGGAAATCTCTTTGGATAGGAGATTCCCTAAGTTTTTAGACTTTCTAAACGTCACGCTTGGATGTTCTAATAACGTGGTTTTAAGAATGGGGTCTGTGAGAACAATGGGCCAATTCCTTTTCATGATGTTACGTATTTTGCGCTCCTGTCTGCTGTATGTAGTGATTAGTCTGGGGGAACTATTTTCATCTGCTGAACTCAGATCAATTTCAGTGGTGCTAGGTAGCAGGGTGGATCTTGGTCTTTCATTAGTCTTATTCATGGCTCTATCAAGAATGTCCTCGCTATACCCTCTTGCTCGCATGCGATCTAAGCATGTTCCACTACAGATGTTAAACTGTTCTTGCGTGCTGCAAATGCGCTTAAGGCGCAGCAGTTCACCGTAGGGTATACTGGCAATAAGGTGGCGCGGATGCGCACTAGATGCATGTAATATTGCATTTCCAGCAGTTGGTTTTCTGTATGCTGTAGTGGTAAGTGTCTCATCTGTTATCACTATTTGGACATCTAGGAATTCAAGCATGCTATCGCTTATGTTAGACGTAAAGTGCAAATTGAACTCATTCATATTTAAAAGTTCCACAAATTGTAAAGCACTCTGCTTATTGCCTTTCCAAATAACAAAAACATTGTCTATATAACGAAGCCATGAAATCACATTGTTGTCAAATATCGCTTTGTGTTCCTTCATGAGGACCTGCTTTTCCCAAAACCCTACATGCAAGCATGCGTAGCTTGGAGAAAAGCAGGCCCCCATGGCCACCCCCTGTTTTTGTCTGTACAGTTCCTTCTCAAATGAGAAGTAATTGTTATTCAAGCACCATGAAATGAGGGAAATCAACATTTTGTTATGCAAAGCATATTCAGCAGGCCGTGTGTTTAAGAAATGTTCCACACCACGCAGACCACAGTCGTGCTTAATACTTGTATAGAGTGACTCTATGTCAAGAGTCAACAAGATCCATTCCTTTGACCAGGTTATGTCATTAAGGTGCCGTAGAAAATCGCCAGTGTCTTTTAGATATGAGGGCATCGTTCTTACTAGGTCCTGTAAGTAGAAGTCAATATATGAGCCAACATTCTCCGTCATACTGCCTATCGCCGAAATAATTGGGCGACCAGGGACCGGAACAGTGTTTTTATGAATTTTTGGGAGTAAATACCAATAGGGCACTCTTGGATGGGTGTTAAACAGGAACTTGTGCTCATCATTTGATATCAGTCCCTCTGATTTCCACTTTGATAGTTCTTTTTTGAGGCTCTCCTTTGCTTTATTGTATTTACTCCATGATGTCAATTCATAACACTCATTGTTGTTAAGTTGTCTCTTGGCTTCCAAATCATACTGCTGTTTTGGCCACAGGACCACATTGCCCCCTTTATCAGATTTTTTAATGATGACTGAAGCATCCTTGGCTAGCTTGTCTGTTAGTTTCTTCAGAGCAATTTGTCGTTGGTTGAGGATAACTTTTCTATTCTGGTTGATGGAACAATTCAATTCCTTAATTTCCTCTATGACACGATCATGAAAAACGTCGATTGCATCCTTTGGCATTAGAGGAATAAATGCCGACTTGGGTTTGAAAGGGCTTTCCCCTGCACCCTTCTGTAGTAAATTTAATTCTTTTACTTTGGCTTGTGTGGGTGCCTGGGAGTTCAATTCGTCCTCATGATTCAAGCCATGCAGAGCCCATAACGCTGGTATTTCTCTAACTGATAGGCCAGAGGGGTTAGAGGCTTCCGGCTTGTTTTGTTTGTTTTCCCCTAGATCTTTAAGGGCATGAAACTTTTTCAATTTTAGCTTCCTGATGAAGAGAAATAAATCCACACGTGTGGAAGCATAGTCGAAATTAGTGTTAGGACAAAAATTCAGACCTAAGGAAAGCAGTTGCTCTTCAGCTTTTGTCAGAGTTGTCGTGCTAAGATTAACTACGGTGTTGTCATTTATTGCTTTTTCTTCCGCCAGTAGTTTTGCCTCTTTTTTGGCTTCTCTTTTGCGTTTTCTCCGGGCGGTTTTTCTGATGGTGTTCCGCCTTCGTCGGCTTGTTTCCTTTCTTTTCTTGGTCTCAAAGTTTTCAAACGGTCCTGCACTAAAAAATCCACCTCTTCGCCTAGTCCCGGGATAGCATCAGTTGGTTCCATGCTACCTGAACTTACTGAGCTCAAACTGGATTCACTTGTAACAGATATTGTGTCTATTTCTTCCAGATTTCCAGCTGCCGTGGTCTGTCTTGTTTCCAAGATATTAGGTTTAGCAGGGACTTTTCCTTTCATTTTACGAATGTTCTCATATTTTTTTGCGAAGGTGTAGATTTGGCCTCTTTCATAATCCTCCAAGTCTCTGGCGAATTTGTGCACTTTTCTATTTTTTATCTTTTCTTCATATTTTTTCAAGCGCTCCTTAATTTCGTTAATTTTTTTAGAAATCCAGTCCTGGTTTTCCATTTTACTCAAGTCATGTTCCATCTCCTCAATTTCTTTTGCGAGGGCTAACCGGTCAATATCAGCATATTTAATTAAAATTCTGATCAGGTTCATTGATTGTTGCAGGTTGCTTTCCCCCCATTCTAATAACATTGCGGGATTGGGGTGCTCAAAACTCGGAGCTAGAAGTATACGCAAGCCCCGCGGAACCCGGTTGACCTCCACATATTTAGTTAGGGATTTACTCTCCCACCATTTCGTTAGCTCATTGCGCATTTTTTTCTCCAGATTTTTCAACAACAAATTTGCATCTTTATTTGCGTCTTCGGCATGTTCATTGTGTGTTTTTTTCGGTACATTTTTGTCTTTATTTTTAACCACATTATCGAAGAGCGCATCAGCTTCCTGTTCTCTCTCCCGTACTGCGTTACTTAACATAATGCCAATATCCTTTGGTTATTGTTGACTGCGGTACTAATAGCCTGCACGTGTACGTGCAACTTGGCTCTCTTTACACGAAAATGGAAAAACACGCTGTGTTGCGCCCAATCGTAGCCCCGTCTTGTGTATGCTTGTTCCTTTCTCAGATTACTCACCGGCAATGAGGTCAAGCCTTCGCGGGTCCTCCGACTCGAGCGTCGGCGTCCTCGAATACCGGTTTTCGTTCTCGTTGCAGCTCACAAGGGGTTTCGCCAGCCTGAAAATTTCCTTCCGGAGCAGCAAGGGTTGTCGGGTTGAAGGCGGCTACCAGCTCTCGAGGCGGGGTCCAAAAAAAAGCGAAAGCAACCAGAAACTTCCGCATTCGAAATGGAGCAAAATTCTGTTCCCAGTTTTGACCACAGAAGTGATGGACCACCACACGATTTGGCAAAGTGTCACAGCGAACTTTTATTATCCATTTTCAACAGCAGTTCAGGTAGGCATGACGCGTTTCGGGCAGGGACTGCCCTTGATCACATAACGGAAATGCAGATTGTATCACCTTAAATAGTGCACACACTCATTTTTTTCTCTCTTTCTCTAATCACACCACGTGTTTTAGTGAAAAAACGACATAGAAAACAGACTTTTCTAGCGTGTTAAGTGTTTTGAATGTACACAAGGAATTGCAACTTTGCCCAGATAAATAAAAGCATAGCAGCATACTGTATATTGCACACAAAAAATAGAAATTCATTCAATGTAGTTAAGGTTGCAATGAAAAAATGACCGCATGAATGCGTATTGGCGTGTACCCGTTCTTAACCAACAACATAATTTTAGAACCATACAATACAACTAACATGTTTTATAATCCGTGATCCAGTTAATAAAGCCAATTGCAATCAAATAAATAACATATAAATATGTTAAAATAGTAAGAAAATATACCTCCAATGATTAAAAATAGTCAAATGGTAATTTACATAAATAAATATTATGTTAAAATGATTGTGCAAAAATGGCAATATATATTATAACTGGCTGTAACATGGTTGTTATACAGTCAAATACATGTGTTGGTTCTCCAAAAGGTGGCACGTCTAAAGGTCCTGCAACTAGTAGGAGATGAATACTATTGATAAAGTGCAAGTGCTAACTTATTACAATAAGGGTAGCATCTCTACCCTCAAACTACTGGTTACTAGAGCAATAGATAACCAGATATGTGCAAAGTCGAATTCCTATTATGTAAAGTGCTGAGTGAAATAAGTGCAACCAAGATAATATCAAAGGTTTAAAAACATAGTGATACTTGGGAGAGATATATAATTATAGGTTCAGAAAGCATCGCTCAAGGATTTAAACAAATTTAATTGCATTACGTGCTATTGTATTCTAGACAACTGGCGATGTGAAGGGCCTAAGTGACATAACCCACTATGTAGGTCGATGGGGTACAAAAAACCATAATCGTTATAGCAGGAAGGTGTGCATGTCCTCCCTGTCATTGAGACCATTAGGATGCTTGGAATCGAGATTAAGAATATATCTCGTCTCTAACTGCCTCAAGGCTTTATCTCTATCCCCACCACGTTTGGGTATCGGTGCCTGATCAATTACAAAGTAAGTGAGACAATTCACGTTTTTATTGTGGCTTACTTGGAAATGCCGGGCTACCGGATATGCTGGGTCAGTGTGGATGATGGCACGAATGTGTTGGAGGATGCGCATATATACGGGATTTTTTGTACTGCCAACATAACGTAAGCCGCAGCTACATGTAAGAACATAAATAGCGTACTCAGTGCGGCAGTCGTATTTCCCTCTGATAGTTTGTGCCTTACTTTTAAACGGGGTGTTGTAAGTGGCAGTGTTGGCTCCAAAGTTACATGCCCTACATGTGGCACATTTACGAAATCCATTACTGGAGGGCATCCATGTTTTTATGCTGGTGGACCCAGTGGAAATCTCTTTGGATAGGAGATTCCCTAAGTTTTTAGACTTTCTAAACGTCACGCTTGGATGTTCTAATAACGTGGTTTTAAGAATGGGGTCTGTGAGAACAATGGGCCAATTCCTTTTCATGATGTTACGTATTTTGCGCTCCTGTCTGCTGTATGTAGTGATTAGTCTGGGGGAACTATTTTCATCTGCTGAACTCAGATCAATTTCAGTGGTGCTAGGTAGCAGGGTGGATCTTGGTCTTTCATTAGTCTTATTCATGGCTCTATCAAGAATTTCCTCGCTATACCCTCTTGCTCGCATGCGATCTAAGCATGTTCCACTACAGATGTTAAACTGTTCTTGCGTGCTGCAAATGCGCTTAAGGCGCAGCAGTTCACCGTAGGGTATACTGGCAATAAGGTGGCGCGGATGCGCACTAGATGCATGTAATATTGCATTTCCAGCAGTTGGTTTTCTGTATGCTGTAGTGGTAAGTGTCTCATCTGTTATCACTATTTGGACATCTAGGAATTCAAGCATGCTATCGCTTATGTTAGACGTAAAGTGCAAATTGAACTCATTCATATTTAAAAGTTCCACAAATTGTAAAGCACTCTGCTTATTGCCTTTCCAAATAACAAAAACATCGTCTATATAACGAAGCCATGAAATCACATTGTTGTCAAATATCGCTTTGTGTTCCTTCATGAGGACCTGCTTTTCCCAAAACCCTACATGCAAGCATGCGTAGCTTGGAGAAAAGCAGGCCCCCATGGCCACCCCCTGTTTTTGTCTGTACAGTTCCTTCTCAAATGAGAAGTAATTGTTATTCAAGCACCATGAAATGAGGGAAATCAACATTTTGTTATGCAAAGCATATTCAGCAGGCCGTGTGTTTAAGAAATGTTCCACACCACGCAGACCACAGTCGTGCTTAATACTTGTATAGAGTGACTCTATGTCAAGAGTCAACCATATATATATATATATATATATATTACCTACTGGCGGTCGCCAGTAGGTATATATAGTTAGGATTTTTTCTCTATGGGATTTCTGAAAATTCTATGTCTAATAACTTTGGCGTTTATGGACGGAATCGGCTGAAATTTTCAGGAAAATGGCACATTTTGTTTCTGAGCAGCTCCTAGAAATTTGGGGGGGTTTCGTCAAGGGGGGGCTGAGAAAAAAGGGGGGTCCCAAAACGCGTTTTTCCCATGTTAATTTCCATAGGGCGGTTGGCCTCACTTTTAGCTCGAACGGCTGAATGGATTTGCACGAAACTTGGCAAAATTGTAGGGACTGTTAGCCCGATGTGCCTTTGCTAGGTCTCAATATATGTGCTTCAGTGGATTTTGAGAAATTAACGTTTAAATCAAGATATATATCTGTAACAGCGCTCCGGGCAGCGATCCGGTTCGCGTACTTTTCGCTTATCGGAACTATGCGAAGCGAAGCTGATTGGCTCTCCGGTGTCTGTCAACATTCTAAACAGTCCGGTGCGGCCGCCATCTTGTCTCTCGGTAGGATCGAGAGATAAGAGGAGGCCAAAACAAAGGGGGAAATTTCGATAAGGGGGCCTAGTAGATCCTCCCTGACCCCCTAGGTTTTATGTGGAGGTTGTAAAAGGTTTCTGCAGGGGGGAAAAAAAAAAAAAAAAAAAAATTATTTATGCGTGGTGAGCTCCTAGTACGCGAACCGGGTAGCGCTCTGGGCAGCGTACTATAAGGATAAAAGAATGATAGATTTTTTTAATACTGTATGTTAATTATTTGTTGTTTTTGTTGGTTTTTTTTTGTTTTCTTTATTTATTTTTTTTTTTTATTATGATTGTGTTTCATACTTTATTAAATTTTCTAACATTTCATTGTCAGAAATGTCATAATTTATTATAGGGTGTAATTGTTTTTCATTTTGAAGCAGGTTGTCCACTGCTTCAACACATTGTAGAAGTTCGTGGTCTCTACTGTCATCCATAAAGTCATCAATTTTGTCTTGGCTGCTCTCCTTCAGTTCAATTGAAAATGAAACTTGTTGTTCGCCTTCCATTTTGCCTGAAATTTTGAATAAAAAAATATATATTAGTAGAGATTGGGCACTGTTGGGATTAATTTTAGATAGGTAGTTTTTATCAGTGAATTTTTCTTTTGGCAGTGTATAGTATCAGAGTGGAAATATAACTATAAAAAAGTGTATGTAATTTAACGAAGAGAAGCCTAACTCCATTCCTAACTATAACAGAGAAGTCTATCTAAATCCATAACTACTACAGAGGGATAGTGTATATGTATCAGAAAAAGTCTACCATATCAAGTTATAGTGTACAATATACTTCATTTTTAAAAATAACAACTTACCTTCAGAAACAAGTTGAAGTCTTAGGTAAGTATTGAAATGTGATGTACAACAAGAAGTAGCAGTCAAAATGGCTGTGATTTCTTCTCTTCCTTTATATATATTCAGGTATATAACCAATCAAATATCAGGTAATAAAAGTAGAAAATGAAAGTAAGATTTTTATTGGTTGTCAATTCCAACACTTCAGATGTGTTTTGTGAAGTAATTTACCTCAAGGTATTTAGAGAGGTCTACAGGCTTAATGGCTAAATGGAATTTCAATCAAATTTGTGAAAATGAAAGGGATTGTTATGTAGTATGAGTTAATCTATATTTGGTGAGAGTGTCTCCAGTCCTTTTTCTTTGAATTACTTTCCCACCTTTTCTTTGGGCCGCTTCCCGGGAAGCAGTTTAGTCCGCGAACTAGAAGCGTAACGGGAGTCCACCATTTTGTGTTTCGGTCGAATTAACATATAAAATGGAGGTTAAATAATGTTCAGAAAGGGTAGAAGGGGACACGGTACAAGTATTTTGACCCCCCAGGTTTTCTGAGGGTGGCTGAGGAGGACCATATGTGCGGAGAAAAAACATTTTTAAAATAATTTTGGGCGGTTAGCTTCCAGTTCGCGTACCGGGTAGCGCTCTTTGAGCGTAGTTTGTTGAAAATTACAGAAATAAGTTAGAGAAAAGTATTAATTGTGAGTGATCAGATGAAGGGTAGCTCTGAGAAGAGCTTTTGGGTTTATGTTCCGTTTAGGTACTTATAAGTAGGTACCAATGCACAGTCTTAAATTCAGAATGAAAATTCTGTTGCCCTCATCTGAGAAGTGAACTCCATCTCCTCTGTAGATATCTTGCATGTAGTAACGCAAGTTATTATTGTACAGGGAGCCCATTCCATGGTCTCTCATGAAAGCTGAAACAGATTTGTTTATATGCTTCCTCGCTTTCTCAATTTGTGGACCAAATTGGTTGGACCACCTCCATTTCTGTCTTTGGCATATATTGGAATATACCAAGGCAGTTTGAGGAAAAAGTGCCATTAATTGCTCAAAGGTGTCCTTTAAAAGCATTTCCAGACCAACCCCAGTCATAGTGCCTAAATCATTTCCTCCACAGTGCACTATTAAGAGGTCAGGTTTTGGCAAATGCATAAAGGTTTTCACCAATGGTATCAATTGGTGACATTTTAATCCTCTTTGGCCCAACCATTTAATTTCCACATCCTGTAAATTGAGGTTGTGTAAATTTCTGTTGTCAGCATACCTTTCAGCCCAGTGGATGTAACTATGTCCAACAATCCAGACGTTAAACATGGTGGGAGAAGGTTGTGCTGCAGTCAGATGAAGTGTGGTAATGAAAGGGCAGTTGAAACAGTAGGAGTTTGTAAAGAAAAAAAACTGTGGATTTCCAATGCTAATTATTCATTAGCAGTGATTGGCGCATTTCCATTTTTGAAAACAGAAAGTTAGGGTGCATGGATGTGTTCTTGAAACATGTAATTTCAATGGTCAAGGAAGAAACTTTTAATGAAAGATTGCACTGGATACGCAGGTGCACTGAGAGTTCAGAGTTCAATTGAAACATTGTTGTGTGAACTTGCAAACATGAGAGGTCTTTCAGGAGGTGGTTGCTAAGCAAAAAAAAGGCAGAGAGGGCAGAGGGGGGGAAGGGTTTTGATTTGAAAAAAGTGAGGGAAGAGTTATGATTGGCTAATATGAGAGATATGTGAAATGAATATCTGTATTTCTGTGCTTTCAATAGCTGCAGCCTCTGGAGTGCATCCTTTTTCTTCTGCTGAAGACAATTTGGTGTATTTCTGAGACTGTTTTCAAAACTCAAAAAGTATTTGCTAAGGTGAGAAAAGATTTATTTATTTTAGATATAGAATAGAATGATTTAAGGAGAAAATGATGAAGAAAGCTGTGTTTTTAAAACTGTGGCTTTGTCTATAGTGATATAGAAATAGATTTTGTTACTTTGAGAAATTGTATTTGCATATTCGGTGTAGGATTCTGGCATGTAGTAACTCAAGGTATTGTTGTATATGAAGCGCATTCCATGGTCTTTTATGTAAGCTGAAACAGATATGTTGTTTTTAAAAACCATTTTGAAAACAATTAAATTTTGGATATGTACTGTTAGAGTTTCATAGGTTGTTTTGGGTCATATTTATAAGGCATTTGAGTGTCTTTGATGTTATTTTTTCATTTTTAAATGGAAAGCATTCCTCATGGGGCAAGTGTCTTGTAAATACGTTCTCACCTGCGCTTGGCAAATTTAGATTTTGATTATGGGAGTTACATAGCCATGTTAATAATTTCGGAAAAATGGTGCTAGGGTATTCCAGAAAACGCTTTCGTGTGTCTCAAGGACATTTTCAGTCATTTCCTCTTGAATGCAGGTATACAATTGATTTATATGCTGTGTTTAAAAACGATTCTTTTCTATGATGATATGTTTTCTCTTTTAAATGGAAAGCGTTCCTCATGGGGCTCTGAGCAGTATTTAGTCATGTTATTCAATGGGTGGTGGATAACATGGCTAAGAGCATTTGCTGAATAATGCATGAATATCGTTGACTTTTCAGCGTTATTCATGCATTGCGACCGTTTTTTTTCGCATTTGCGAGCAGTTCTTAGCCATGTTATCCAATGGGAGGTGGATAACATGGCTAAGAGCATTTGCAGGATAATGCATGAATATCGCTGACTTTTCAGCGTGATATTCATGCATTGCTGCCGCTTTTTATCGCTAAGGAGAAAATGATGAAGAAAGCTGTGTTTTTAAATTGTGGCTTTGTCTGTAGTGATATAGAAATAGATTTTGTTACTTTGCGAAATTGTAATTGCATATTCGGTGTAGCATTCTGGCATGCAGTAACACAAGTGTGCTTGGCAAATTTAAATTTTGATTATGGGAGTTACATAGCCATGTTAATAATGTCCAAACAATGGTGTTGAGTAGTTTTTAGCCATGTTATCCAACATGGGCTTCGATTGGATTTCCACAGAGCATATTATGGAGCCCATTATCGCCGCTTTATCAGCCGTTTTCGGCCAATAATGCGACGATAATTTTAGTGTACAGGTTTGATAATATTTCCCTACATTCGCAGGGCTAGGTGATAGGCTGAGACCAGCCTGGCATGTAAAATGGCTGCCGTGCACGACAAAATTGTGGCATTGTAAAAAAGGCAAGTTGGCGCAGACATTGTGTCTCAATAAGGATTCATTTATAACAATGTGGTATTTTATCAAGCCTGTGCGCTTCAATTATCGCCGCTTTATCGGCCGAAAACGACCGATAAAGCGGCGATAATGGGCTTGATAATATGCTCTATGGATTTCCAATCGAAGTACATGCTAGATGTGAAGACATCTAAAATGGGCTTCGATTGGAATTTCACAGAGCATATTATCAAGCCCATTGTCGCCGCTTTATCGGCGATAATTTTAGCGCACAGGCTTGATAATATATCTCAAAAGATTTTATCGCACTGAGAAATTGGAGGTCAACACTTCCTGATTTCCTTCGAATCGAACGTTAACAGACGTCACGCAGCAAAAATTTAAAAAAAGCTCACGCACAGCCGCTGGAACACATGTATCAACATATATGAGACTCCTCAGCCACTTTCAGAAAATATAAGGAAATAGGATACGTCTCCTGCACCTCCTTATTCCTAGTAATTTAATTAAAACGACGCACAAAATGGCGTATTCTCGTGCAGTTTGCGGACCAGTTCGGTGTTTGGGAAGCGGTTCTATCGTGAAAAATATATATTTTTTTATTTTCCTCAGGGGACCCTTTAAAAAATTCCAACAACATTCCTAGGGGGTCAACTGGGGTATACTTTGCCCCATTTTATTAAATTTCCCCTTCGTTTTTCACCTTTTCTTCTCTCTCGATCCTACCGAGAGATAAGATGGCGGCCGCTCCGGACTGTTTAGAATGTTGACAGACACTGGGGACTCAAGCAGCTTTGCATTGCTAAGTTCCTTTTCGCAGGTGGGAGCGTATTTACAAGAAACTTGCACCATGAAGAACGCTTTCCATTTAAAAAAGAAAAATAACATCATACTCAGTCATATGCCTTGATTTGCTATGTTAAATAATAAGAAGGGCATTAAGTTTTTGATGACTGTTATTCATTTACTGTTTGGTAATAGTGGTTATTAACATTTTTAATTATATTTTTCAACAGATTCAACTGCAGATTCTTTCATAGTTTGGAAAATGCCTACAAAAAATAGAATTATAAAGGCTCGAAAACGTCAAAGACAGCACGGTGATGTTTTATTGCAGCAGTCCTCTTCCCTAAATACTTATCAAAACACCAAGAAAGCTCCGGGTAAGAGCACAAAGTCTTTCTTAAAAAATATTTGTAGTAAAAAAAGTATTTCTCGCCCAAATGTTTCAGTTCAGAAAAAGAAGAGTAATTTAAATGGAAAGAAAAGACCCATGAAAAATGTTACTGATAGTAGAAGGAAAGAACAGTTTAGGGACATTCGACAACGAATGTTCCGTAATCGGATAATAGTTAATTTATTAAGAAATATTAAGAAATGCAAACAGAAAGCGGCATTTTATAAGAAGAAGAAAAATGTCGAGAAAATTATTGATCATGCTTTTGAAATTAAGCGAAAGTTGTTTATTTTGGTAATCAATAGAATTAGGAAACTAAGCAAGGTAATTTCTGATTTTAAAACAAACAGTAGATGGAAGAGAGTAGTAAATCGTAGCAACTTTTGTGAAGTTTTTTCCGGAGAAGGGATGCATAGTTCAAGTTCTGAGGCATTTTTTAATGAGGAGAGTTATTTTCAGGATAATGATTTGGTGCATGCAGTTGACATCAGTGGTCGAGCTTATGAAGTGAAGGATGGTTGTCCAGTTGAAAAAGAAAAACTTGTGACAACAGAGACAGAAGAGGCGCTAAGTGATGAGGTTTTAGGAAGACGTCCTAAGGCTCCTGTGTACATTTGGAAGTGTAGTTCTATTTGCAGTGTGCGACAGGTTTCCATCAATTTGCTTTGTGATTTTATACGGACATTTAATAAGAAAAGTTTGAAGCAGAAAATGAAGTTGTTGCAAGATTTAGATCCTTGCAGAGTGAGACAAATAACAGGTTTGCGTGGTCATTCACTGGCTTGTCTTTCCAGGAGAGTATGCCAGAGTGTTTTTCATCATTTCAGGATGCTAGCAGTGCATCATAATAAAGTGAGAAAATTAGTGAGAATGTTGTATTATGCAAAGAGTCCAGCAATTATGCTTAAACAATTATGTGCTGCTCTTTTGCATGGTTCAGAAATAGATGTGAAGAATATTTGTGAAGAAATTGAGTTTTGTTACTTTAGTAGTAAAGATGAGAATGTTCAAATTGACCCTGAAGTAGAGAGTAATGTGGAAGATAATGTACAGGTTTACAGTACAGATAATTTTCAGAAGGAATTTGCCATGTTTCAGATGAAATCAAGTGAGAGGCCTAATTTCACTTGTGTTTGTTGTCGACGTACTTATTATAAGAATCAGACTAAGGTAGTGGATTTATATGCAAAAAGTGAAAGGGAAAATAATAGTGAATGGAAGGATTTTGCCACATACTTGATGGTAGAAAATTATTTTGATTTGGGATCGGATCAACGTGTGTGTACTTATTGTTGTAATAAATTAAACCAAAACCAGATGCCTGCTAGGGCAGTTCATAATAATCTTGAATTGGTTGAGATTCCTTCTGAATTGAAGGATTTAAATACTTATGAATCTATTTTGATTCAAAGTATTCATCCCTTTCAGGCTATTGTAAGAATGGAGCCAAAGACAGGGAAGTTGCCTCCAGCAGATTTACAGAGAGGATTAAAGGGAAGAGTTGTTTATTTGCCTTTAGATTTGAATAAAAACATTAACACAATTGGAGTAGAAGAAGTGGAAGAGGAACCTCTGGTTATCTTGGTTAATGGGGTTCCGACAAAGAATAAGAAAATATGGCAAGATTTAGTGGATGTTAGGAAAGTCAAAAAGGCAACAGTGTATTTGAAGAAAAATAATAAGTATTATAAGAATGTGTATGTTGCAGAAGAGGAAGTAAGTGATGAAGAGGATAGCGATTTGTGTGCTGGGCAAATTGAGAAAGTAGAGGCCTCTCAAAGTGAAGAAATATATGAACATTATAGTGTTCATCCATTGCATTCCAAGGAAGTCATGGGGAATGCTATTGAGTTGTTTCAAATGAAACAGGCCAAAGGGAGTCCCATTAGTGTTTGGGAGGAAAGTTTGGAAGCTCGTTGTTTCCCACAGCTATTTCCCACAGGTCGAGGAGGAAGATATGATGAGCGATCTCATCAAATTCCTGCGTCTGAATACCGGACTTTACGATTGTATGGAGAAGATCCTAGGTTTCGTCAATGCATTCCCTATTTGTTTCATCTCCTGTTTGAAAGCGATCTGTCTGGACTGTCATATGCAGTGAACCACATCTTGAAAAGTGGTATACAGATGCGAAATATCTCGGCAAGAGACTTTATGCATAAAGTTAATGTCCAAGAGAGTATTTTGGATTCTCACTTAATTAATCTCATGGCGTGTCAGCGTGGTACTAATGAGTATTGGTATCGTCGTCATGGTGATTTAAAATGTATGCTGAGGAACTTAGGAACTCCGACATGGTTCCTCACTCTGAGCTGTGCCGAGTATGGCTGGGAAGACTTACTTGAATTTCTATGAGAAGCAAATGGAAATATTGAAAACATTGAATTCAAGACACCTGGAGAACTGTGTTCTTTGGATCCTGTGAATGTATGCAGGTACTTCAATCATAAATTTGAAGCTATGATGTCTTTCATCACAAATAAGAAGAATCCACCTCTTGGAGAGGTGTTGGATTTCTTTTGGAGAAAGGAGTACCAAGCAAGAGGTGCTCCTCATATACATATGTTGTTGTGGATCAAGGATGCTCCTAAATTTGGAACAGATCCCGATGACTTAGTGATGAATTTCATAGAACAGTATTCTACGTGTGCTGTTCCAAATGCAACGGAGAAGAAAAGCCTAAGAGAACAAGTTCTACGTTTCCAAAGCCATCGTTGTGGAAAGTACTGTCGTCGTAAATTCAGAAACAAGGACAAGTTCTACACCAAATGTCGTTTCAACTTTCCACGGCCGGTGATTTCTAAAGGAAAAGTAAACAGTTTGATGTCTTCACTACGACATAATGTGACGAGGAAATCACCCAAAAATACATACAATTTGAAAAGGAACGAAGAGTCCAAGTACATCAATGACTACAACCCAGTGATTTTGTCCATGTGGAATGCTAACATGGATATACAGTTTGTGGGTGACAACTGCATGGCTGTGGCTCGGTATGTGACATCTTACATCACCAAAAAAGAAAAGACAGAACTGAAGGATATGTGGGAGGACATATCCCATGAAAAGAGCCTCAGCAAGAAGTTGTATAGTTTCAGTCTGAAGATGTTGTCGCATCGAGAAATCGGAGCTTACGAATGTTCAGATCGATTGTCTTCAGCAAGTCTCTATGCCAAATCTAGGAGTATCGTTTGGGCGAGTCTTGGTCTTGCTGCAACGCGAAATCGAGTTCTAAAACCTGTCCGGGAAATTGAGTATTTGGCGGAAAAGGAGCCAAACAGTACCGACATTTTGAAGACCAACATGTTGGATACATATTATCCAAATCGAAGCAGTCACCTTGAGAATGTTTGTCTATATGAGGTTCTCCAAAATTATATATTCAAGAGGAACATCAAAGAAGATATTGAGAAAGGAGTGTATGCTGTAATTGGAAGTGAGGGATGCCTGGTCAAGCAAAGAAAATGCCAATTAGTAAACCATCGAAAATTGAGTGGTGAATCTCCAGAAAGAAAGGAGTTTTTCTATTTAGCACTTTTGCAACTTTTCAAGCCTTGGCGTGCAGAAGAGGAACTGCTTGGAGATTTCCTCTGTTACGAAGACTCTTTTAATGCAGCCAAGGAGTCCATAGAATGTCCTGCTTTTCCTAAATATCAAGAAATGCTAACTTTGGAAATTGAGCAGGAAGCAACGATTGCAGCCGAGATTGCCAGAGACAGTTCTCAGGACAGTCAGAGTTCTGTTTCATTGAGTCAAGATCCACTTGGAGGACCTATTATCGAAAATGAAGCTGCCACTGCTATGAATGAAGTGGAAAGAGCCATGGCACATGCTCAGGAGGATTCAGTTAACTTAGAAGACTTGGAAAAACAACTCAAGGTTGAGCAGAGGAAAATATATGATGAAGTTACCAAGGAAATTGAGCACGGATTAAGTCATGAGAAGAAAGAGTGCTCATGTACGTCGTTGAAGCCTGTCCGACTGTACGTGAGTGGAGAAGCGGGAACTGGAAAGAGTTTCCTCATTAAAGCAATTTCTTGTTATTTGCAGGAAAGGACTAAGTCATCGCTGTCTTGTGTTGTCACCGCTCCTACTGGACTGGCAGCACATAACATTAAGGGTATTACTTTGCATCGTCTACTGATGCTGCCGGTGGAGCATGACAACAAATTACAATACAACAAGTTATCTGGAGATGCTTGCTGTGAAGTTTCAAGAGTCTTGAGGAAAATGAAACTACTTATCATTGACGAAGTAAGCATGGTTTCCAATGTCATGCTTGCCTTTGTGCATTTGAGAATGCAAGAAGTACTTAAAACTGAATATGATGTGTTATTTGGTGGCAAACACATCATTGTTTTCGGAGATCTTCTGCAGCTGACACCAGTAAAAGGTCAACCTGTGTTCAAAATACTCACACATGAAGATACCAGGAAGTGCCTAGGGAGCATTGGCAACGTCAATATATGGTTAAACTTCAATTATGCAGAACTGCATGAAAATATGCGTCAGGCAAAGGATGAAGATTACAAGAATATTCTACAAGATATTAGAATTGGAAAAGTGACCGAGCATGGGAGAGAAGCTTTAAATGCACGATTACTGTCAAATTTATATCCCAAACAAGAGATTGTGCCTGAGAATATTTTTCAGAAAATTACTGAGAAGAAGTCCGGGATATGTCTCATGCCAACTCTTGCAGAATGTGCCATCTTCAACAATAAAATGTTGAATTTAGAAAAGCAAGAGATTGTGAAACTTGAAGCTATCGACAAATTAGAGCACATGGGATCAACAATTATTTTGTCAGACAATTTGAAATCAAAATTGGATTCATTAGAGAAGACTATATCTAAAACAGCGGGTTTTGAAAAGACTTTGAATGTGTGTTTAAATTGCCGAATCATTTTGAGAAGGAATTTACATGTAGAAAGAGGTCTAGTAAATGGATCAATGGGTAATGTTGTTGATTTGGAGAAATACAAAAATAGAGATGGAATCGAATTTTTAAGAATTAAATTTGATGGCATTGAGGAAGTACAGCAAATTGGTCGTTGTTCTGCTAGGTTTTTGCTTGTTAAAGACTTATATGTTCGCCGTAAACAGTTTCCTGTTTGCTTGGCATATGCGGTGACAATCCATAAATCGCAAGGTTTAAGTGTAGACTGTGCATTGGTGAATATTGGCAGTTCTGTGTTCAAGGAGGGTATGGCATATGTGGCATTGTCACGAGTTAGAACTTTATCGGGATTGTACTTGATTGACTGTGATGTCACAAACATTTGTGCGGATCTAGATTGTGTTAAGGAATACAATAGGTTAAGAAGAGAGTATGCGCCACATTTGCCTCAATATCCTTTGTTTGAGAAACGTGTGGTAGGCCAGAAACGTAGAAATATCAGTAATAGTAGGGAGGTTGTTGCAAAAAGACTAAAAGTCAATGAACCGAAAGTTGTTAGCAGAAAGAAAGTGGATTCTGTTGAAGATGTTGTCGGTTTTCAATTTGAAAACAGTTCTGGTGTCAACTGCTATGCAAATGTAGTGGTTAATGTTCTCTTTTCACTAGAGAGTTTAAAAGAACAGATTGTGTTCAATTCGGAGCAAAGTTTATGCTGCTTGTTGAATTCTGTGTTAGAGAAATGTAGCACTGATCGAACAAAAGTAGAAAGTGTGTCTGAAGTTCGTTATCTGTTAGATAAATGTTCAGGTCAAACAGACTTCTCTGAAAATAATTAGCAAGATTGTCAGGAGTTTTTAATGTATATGCTTGATGTATTGCAAGATGAGGGTGTAGATGTAGATCACCTGTTTGGGCTTTCTTATCAATGGCAGCATGACTGCGAGAACTGTATGGTATCAAGTACTACTAGTGTAGACTCAGAAAGATTTATATATTTAACTTTGCCAGACAGTAAATCAGTGTCCTTTAATAAGCTAGTAAATGCAGCGGATCACAACATGGAGTGTAGCCAATGTAAATGTGATATGATGTCAACATTATTTATACGTAGATATAGCCAGTATGTCATTTTAATGATCCAACGATGTAGGCCTGATGGATCAAAATTGTCAACTTTAATAAAAAAAATTGTGGCTTCTCAGCTGTCAATATCAGGGAGGACTTTTGTAACTGTAGCAATTATCTATCATGAAGGTCCATCAACAACATCAGGACATTATACAGCTTACTTAAAGTCTGGAAACGGCTGGTCATTCTGTAATGATTCCGTTGTAACTTTCAAAAAAAAATTGCCGTTTGACCTTAAAAATTCTTACCTGGTGTTTTTAAAACCAAAATTTTAAGTAGAGGGAATGTAAGTCTGCAATGCTGTCTAGATTAAAAATCCAACTATATAAACCTGATGCAAGTAGGTCTGCTTCATAGTAAGCAGTATCAGTGTCATAGGAAAAGGAGAACATGAGTGACAAAGAAGAGTAAGATATTAGTAGTCCAGGATTGTGAAAATAATCTCAAATATTTTATTTTTGAAAGTTGCGAAAATAGAAAATGTCGGGATTTGATTGGAAGAAATATAAGACTTGCGAATCGCGGCAACATGATTTGGCCTAGTGGAAACATGTGATAGAATGAGAGAAGTTTTTTTTTCTATGTAACATATTTTACGTATCGATGGAGGTTTTCTTTCAGAAAGTGGCGGGCTGAAAATATTTATAGCACAACAGAGTGGATGCTGTTTATAGGAGATCATTCGACGTCATTGAAAGTAAGTCAATTTTAAGGAGTTTTGAAATCAGATTTCTTAGGTTGTATGGGTTTTTTAAACACAGTCATTTTGATTGTGTTTTTTTTTCCCCGCTGTTACATGATGAATACCTTCAAGTCACTGATTTAAGTGAAATTTGATACATTCTGAGAACAGCAAAAATAAACCATTTAACATGTATAATTAATGTTATGGTTTTTGTACTTATGATATACATTTAGAAATGTGAGGTACATATGGGTAAGCTGAGTCTTCTGTAAGTGTCAATTTTAATGCTTACAGTGCTGTACTTCTGGGTACTGTTTTTTTTTTAAAAAAGAAAAGAGGCCTCACCTCAAAGAAAGCTCTTGAAAGCACACATCTTATTTGCATCTTAAAATAATCATTTTAAATGTTAGACACAATTTTATGATGGTTTCACATCTCTTTTGCGCTGTTATGGCATCACTATTGTGAGACATAAGCAATGCAAAAGAAGCATCATATTTCAAAATAGGCCTCATTTCATCAGCATGAAGATACTGTTTGTTGAAAATAAATATGTTTAGGATTGTGTAGGGGTCGTAGAGAAGTAGAGGTTTCTATAAGTGTCAAAGTTGTTTAAAACGTGTTTCTTCTTGAACCTTTTCCCTTCTTTTTTCTAATTTTTAAATACATGTTTTAATATTTTTGGAAATGTTTGTTCTCTCTTTTACAGATTGAATGTATGAAAAATTTTCTTTAAAAATTAACAAGAATTATAAGGTAAATGTTTTCTACTTTTTTAACCTGCATTCCACTGCTGATGATGTCACTGACTATGTTATGAATGATGTAATAATTGGGCATATCTGTTATCTCATTAAAAAAACGAACAGTAAGTTTAAGGATAGGAAACAGACAGTTATGTTACAAAAAAGACAGCTATAGGACGTAAACAAAAAAAACTGTTACTCGCAATCCACTGCTGATGATGTCACTGACTATGTGAAAAATAGTGTAATATATGACATGATCAGAAGTGAATTGCGGGTCACAGTATCTTTTCTTTACTCCCTATAGCTATCTTTATAGTAACATAGCTGTCTGTTTTCTTTCCTTATACTTACTGTTCCTTTTTTAAAAAAAAAAATTTTGGGTGCGCTCAAAGTTCGCGTACCGGAGTGCGAACTGGGAGCGAACTAATAGAAATAGAGCTTGGCAGAGTTCAAAGAATTCTACCAATTTTTTTTAATAATGGGGAGGTAGTTCTGAAAAGAACTTTTTTTTTGTTTTTGTTGTTTTAAATTTTTTTTATTAGTTTTCTGAACATTTTTTATATTTTTTTGTTTTTTTCTGAACATTTTGTATTTTTTTTTATTTTTTGGGGGGAGGGGGGGGAAACAAAAATGATTCATCGAAGAGGGCTCAACAGGAGCAACAAAAAAAAGAAGAATTTATTTTTGGGGGCGTTTTGGACATACATGATTTTTGATGGCTCTAATGATAAGAGTTATACTACTTTCGCGGTAGCATAATGTTTGATTGCACCTCACACAAACTTGTTTGACTTCCCCCATGTCCATTTGAATATTTGGGATCAGCTCCCTTGCTTCAGGTCCCGTAACTTCTGGCACAACCGATCTTCTGGCTATTGCTGGTGAATTCTGTTGTTCGTCTCGAAGCTGAGCTGCACTGTAGTTATTTGGGTGCCACCTGCTCATGTGTCTGTGCATAGTGAAATTCCCATAACTATATTTTTTATCCGTGCCTCTAGAAAGACGTTCATCACAGATTCGGCAAAAGACATACCTGGCGTTCACTTTCTTTTGCCCTGGTGGAAATTTGAAAAATTGCCAAAGGAAATTTTCCTTCCTGTTGTATCTCCTGGGCTCCTCAGGCAAATATTCAGACTCTTCCTCCTCTTCCCGCTCTTCCTCTTCTTGAAAGATTGGTTGAGTTGGTGGTCCTTTCTTTCCATGAGGAGGTGGAGGTGGTGGTGGGGGAACACTACCAGAAGCAACAACAGAAGCCATTTCCCTGGATTGTACAAAGGTCTTTCTCTCATCAAGATGAAAGTCAGAGTGAGGAAAGAAGGAGGGGTTTTCATCATTTGGGAAAAGCCAAAGTTCTAAACCAATGAAAAGTGTTAATTTTAGATCACATGACCTAGTATTACATCATTAGGAAACCAAAAGTGAAATGAACTAATGAAAAGTGTTATTATCGAGTCACATGACCTGCTGTCTTTACGTTTTGCGCTTTGCGCCGCTATCCAATCCGCTTTCGAGTCCGCTAACTTGGCGCGTCGGATAACGTATTACGCGACAACGCAAAACGTCATGATAACGTAACAGTCACGCTTAAGGAGCGATTACCGGCTCGCGCACCAAGTCGCGGCTTTGAATTCAGCTAACGGGAAGCTGACCAGTTCGCGGACTAGGAGCGGAACAATTTTTTTTTTTTTTAAATGTATAAAAAAAATGTACAATATATTTTATGATTTAAAGAAAAATACATTTTACAGATAGAAATATTAGCTTTCAAAAAACCATTGAAATTCAATGAAAAAACCATAGGTTATACTCCATATATAGTTAGGAATTAGCATTTACAAAACCTTATTTTACTCGCATAAAACCATTGAAATTCCATATATAGTTAGATGCGCTAACTATATATCGCGCACCCGCAATCCACTGCTGATGATGTCACATATTACATCATTCATGACATGGTCAGTGACATCACTGATGACATCACTGATGACATCTCAAATGACATCTCAAATGACATCACTGATGACATCTCAAATAACATCACTGATGACATCACTGATGACATCTCATTTGACATGACTGATCACATCACTGATGATATCATTCATGTGATAATACGATGAACCTCTTCAGACTCTAATATAACCTTAGATACAATCAGTGTAAACAGACACTCACAGACTGCCACTCATCCATGGAGTTACTCAAACACCTAGTCAGTCATGCAAAGAATCAATCACACCTCCATTTCCTCAACTATACAGTTATACAAACTTTACTTATTCAAACATATACTAACACATATTTACTCTCTTATACAATCCCTGATACAAGTTCACAATGATCCATACAGCCACTCACACATTCACTGGCTCTTATGCACAGTTATTTATATATGTCAACTCTCACATGTACTGTGTTTTACATATGTACTTACTTTGACATGTAGCACTGAGATATCCATTCACTCACCAATACACTCATGCACACAGTCAACCGCCCATACAGCTGTTTACACATGCACTTTTGAACCCATACTTCTAGTGTATCAACTGCTCACACATCTATGCACAGAGTCATACATCTCCCAGCCACCCACACACACACTCAGTCTCCCATACATATACTTGGGCAACCAATCAATAATCCATATAGTTACTCATATAGCTACTGATCAACACATGCAGCAGTTTACAGAACAACAGACATAATGATGCACTTATTAAGACAGTTTAGTCACTAACCCGTGCACTCAGTGAGACACATTTAATCACTCACTCATACAGTCAGTCATGCACCCACTAAATCCTTCATCCAGACACTTATACATCCACTCATTCTTCAATATGTAAGACATATTTTAACTTTACAGAAACATACAGTCACTGGATGTTGTCATCAGTGATGTCATCAGTGATGTCACTGACCATGTCATGAATGATGTAATATGTGACATCATCAGCAGTGGATTGCGGGTGCGCGATATATAGTTAGCGCATCTAACTATATATGGAATTTCAATGGTTTTATGCGAGTAAAATAAGGTTTTGTAAATGCTAATTCCTAACTATATATGGAGTATAACCTATGGTTTTTTCATTGAATATATATATATATATATATATATATATATATATATATATATATATATATCCATGCCCTGGGGGATGGTGTTCCTCGGGCACAAATCGGCCTCAGGGAGGGTGGCCACGCAGCCCCCTCTTCAAATTTTTTATTTAAAAATAGGGTTCAGACCCTGGGGATGGGGTCCCCAGGGACAGAAAAAAGGGAAATGAAGGGGGCCACACAGCCCCCCTTATGAAAATCAAAAGAAAAAAAAAGCCGACATCGCACCGGAGGCCCCGCCCCCTCCCTACAGCACTCTGCAAATGTCCCCCTGACGCGTTGTAAGATAAGAAACTAATTCCCCTTCAATATTGCGGGTCTCTGGGGGCCAACTAGCCCACCAGGTACCTCCAGTAAGCGCCACAGGGCTGCGTTGAAGAGAGGTGGTCCAGGCCAAGCCCCTTTTTATACCTCTCTGCAACGCAGCTCTGTGGCACTTAATGGAAGTACCTGGTGGGATAGTTGTACACCAGGGACCCTCAGGATTCAAGGGGACTTTATCCCCCAACTTAAAACGCACCACTGGGCGCATTTGCACAGTGGTGAAGGGAGGGGGCGGGGCATGAGGTGATATGTCTGCAAACATGCCCTGTGGCACGTTTAAAGTTGGGGAATTAATTCCTCTTCAATCGTGAGGGTCCCGGGGGGCCAACTAGCCCACCCGGTACCTCCAGTAAGCGCCACAGGGCTGCTTTGCAAAGAGGTGGTCCAGGCCAAATACCTTTTTACACCATTCTGCAACACAGCTCTGTGGTGCTTAATGGAGGTACCTGGTGGGCTAGTTGGATCCCAGGGACCCTCAGGATTCAAGGGGACTTTAACCCTCAACTTAAAACGCTCCACTTGGCGCGGTTGCACAGTGGTGAAGGGAGGGGCAGGGCATGAGGTGACATATGTGCAAACATGCCCTTTGGCGCATTCTGGAGCGACCCCTGGCCCTGCTTGCAGGTCAGGATGCTCCCCACGCCACACAGCTCCACCAGTTGGGCCCATGCCTTCCCCGCTGCTGCCTCCTGTCTCGTGAGTTCGCCGCTGGCTCTGCCACACTTGTAGTTTCGTGATACTGTTTTGTTTTGTACTGTTTTCGGGTTCATTGCCCTTTGTCTGTCCCTCTGTGCCCCTGTTTTCCAGCCTCACCCCCCTTTGCTTCTGGACCCCTCGCCTTTGTCCCCGCTCCCGCTGCTGCTCCCCTGTGGCCACGCCCCCTTTCCTTTCTGTATCCCACCCCTGCCTCCCAGCAGCTCCTCCCCCCTACCTCGCCTTAAATAGCGACTGCTGCGTGGTGGTGAGAGTGACCCCTGACCCTGCTTGCCTCCTGCCTTGTGAGTTTGCCACTGCTCTGCTGCACTGAGTAGCTCTGCTGGCTCTGCCACACTCTTAGTTTTGTGATACTGTTTTGTTTTGTACTGTTTTCGGGTTTATTGCGCTGTGTCTGTCCCTCTGTGCCCCCTGTTCCAGCCTCACCCCCCCTTTGCTTCTAGACCCCTTGCCTTTGTCCCCGCTCCCGGTGCTGCTCCCCTGCGGGCACGCCCCCTTTTTCTTTCTGTATCCTACCCCGCCCCACTCCCACTTCCCAGCTGCTTCTCCCTCCCACCTCGCCTTAAATGGTGTCCACTGCGCTGCTGTGCAGCAGGCAAGCCACTGGCGCGCCGGCAAGCCCGTCTGCGCCTAGACCGCGCCCAGCGCCAGAACCCACACCCCCAGACTCCGCTACAACCAGAACCCTCCACGCCCTCAACACCGGCCAAAACTACCGCTGCTTCCAGGCCACCCCGAATCGCACCCACGGACTGTTCTCCTGCCGCACCTGCAGTTTCACCTATGACAGAGCCACCAATACTCCTAGGACCGGACCCAACCACCTTCGCTGCTTACTCCTCAACACCCGCTCCACACGAAAACACACCGTCGAGCTCTGGGACCTGCTCGACACCACCACTCCAGACGTCGCCTTCCTGAGCGAGACCTGGTGGAACAACTCCTCGGCGCCCGACATCGCCATAGCCATCCCGGACAGCTACAAGATCACCCGCAGGGATTGCGCCAACAGAATAGCTATCGTCCCCAAGTCCACCCTCAAGGTCTCCACCCACACGGATGACACCCTCAATACCGCCGAACACCTGCATTTCCGGATCCACACTGACCCCCAACACCACCCTTAGAGGAACACTCATCTACAGGCCCCCCGGACCCCGGGCACAGTTCAGCGACTCCATCGGTGACCTCGCCAGCACCCATGCACTCGCCTCCATGGACTACATCTTCTTCGGGGACCTGAACTTTCACCTCTAGAAAAACAACCACACCAACTCCACCACCCTGATCAACAACCTCGCCAACCTCTGCCTCAAACAACTCGTCACTGCACCCACCCATGCCGCCGGACACACACTGGACCCCATATTCTCCACTAGCACCTACCTCACGTACCACCATACCACCGAGCTCCATTGGACCGACCACTGCTGCATCCACTTCACCTTCAAGAACAAACCATGCACCACCGCACCCAACTGCTGCCCCACCGCCGCTGGAGCAAAGTCACCAAAGACCAGCTGACCTCCACCCTGGCCCAGAACCCACCCACCCACGCAGATGCCGCCGCCTGCAACCTCAGACAGTGGATCAACGACTGCACCAAGAAATGGCTCCACGAGCGCACACCGGACAGCCACGCAGCCCAAAAGGACGCCACCCGCAGACATCACCACCTCATCAGACTAGCCAAGAGATCCTCCTTCAAAGACTGCCTGGAGAACAACACACAAAAGCAAAGAGCTCTTCATCATCGTGAAGAAACTCTCCAACCCCAGCGCCAACACCAATGACATCCCGCCCTCACAAGAACTGTGCGACTCACTGGACACCTTCTTCCACCGCAAGATTGCTGACATCCACGACAGCTTCAACACCATGACTGCCCCGACTACGCCAGACTCCACCCCCCCTGTGAACACCACCCACACCAGCAGTCTGACCTCCTGGGCCAATGTCAATGACGACGAGACACGCAAGGTCATAAATTCCATCCACTCAGGATCCCCGTCAGACCCGTGCCCTCACCACGTATTCAACAAAGCAGACACAGACATCGCACCCTAACTACAAAAGGTCATCAACATCTCCTTCAAAACAGCCAGATTCCCAGAAAGCTGGAAGCACACCAAAATCAGCGCCCTCCTCAAGAAACCTAAAGTGGACTCCAAGGATCTCAAGAGCTTCCGGCCCATCTCCCTACTCCTCTTCGCGGCAAAGGTCATCGAAAAAATAGTCAACATGCAACTGGCCCACCACCTCGAAGACAACAACATCTTAGACCCCACCCAGTCCAGATTCAGACGAAACCACAGCACAGAGACAGCCCTCATCACTGCCAAAGACTAAATCAGGCACCAACTAGACAACAGCGAAACATCAGCCCTCATCCTCCTGGCCCTGTCAGCCGCCTTCCACACGGTCTGCCACCGCACTCTAAAGACATGCCTCCAAGAAGCCGGAATCCAAGAGAAGGCCCTTGACTGGACCACGTCCTTCTTCTCCGGCAGAACCCTGAGCTTCCGCCTCCCACCCTTCCAATCCGAACCCACTGACATCATCTGCAGCGTCCCATGGGCTCATCCCTCAGCCCAGCGCTGATCAACGTCTACATGGCACCCCTCGCACAAATGTCCCCCCAACACGAACTCAACATCATCTCCTACGCCGACGACACCCAGCTCATCCTCTCCCTTACCAAGGACCCACACAGTGCCAAAACCAACCTCCTCTAGGGAATGAAGGCCGTCGCCGACTGGATGAGGAACAGCCGTCTGAAGCTGAACTCGGACAAGACAGAGGTGCTCATCCTTGGACCCACCACCTCGGCTGGAACGACACCAGGTGGCCGACCACGCTGGCAACTGATCTTTCTCCTACCTCTCTGCCAAGACCTGGAACACCCTCCCGACCCCCCTACGACAGACCCAGAACCTACTCACCTTCAGAAGGCTCCTCAAGACCTGGCTCTTCGAGCAGTAGCAGCACCCCCCTCCCCTCAGCTCCTTTAGACCCTCACGGGTAAGTAGTGCGTTTTACAAGTACTTTGATTGATTGATTGATTGATTAAAGTTTGGGAATTAATTCCTCTTCGATCCTGAAGGTCCTTGGGGCCAACTAGCCCACCAGGTACCTCCAGTAAGCGCTACAGGGCTGCGTTGTAGAGAGGTGATCCTGGCAATGCCCCTTTTCACACCTCTCTACAACGCAGCTCTGTGGTGCTTACTGGAGATACCTGGTGGGCTAGTTGGACCCCAGGGACCCTCAGGATTCAAGGTGACTTAATCCACAAACTTACAACGCGCCAGGGGGGACGCGTTTGCAGAGTGGTGGATATAGGGGCATAGCCTTTGTCTACCTCTCACCAATCCCACTGTGTGGGGCTTACTAGAAGTAAAAGGTAGGCTAGTTGGCCCCTAAAGGATCCCAGCAGTGAAGGGGACTTCAATCCCCATCCAAGAGCGTGCCTGGGAGCGCGTTTGTAGAGTGGTGGGCAAAGTGGGCGTGGCCTCCTGGTACGAGTACTTACCAGTGCTGCTGTGTGGGACTGAATGGAGGTAATTGTTTGGGAAGTTGGCCTCCAAGGATGTCCTTGAGGGTCAACTACCCCTCTTGTTACCTCCAGTAAGTCCCACACTGTGGGATTGCTAAAACGTCTTCGGTGCCATGGTCCCCTTTCTCTACCACTCTACTAACCTCCCTCGTGGCAGACTACGCGATGGGGGATGAAGTCCAAATTAGTCCAGAGTGAGTTTGGGGGGCAAGAATCCCTCCTCGTACCTCCTGTAAGTCCTATGCAGCGGAATTTCTGAGCTTTGGTTGGACGCCCAGCACCCTTTCTCCACCACTCTGAAAACGCGACTACTAGTTAAAATAGCTTATTTCTGCAGCTCTGAGGTAGTTTTAATCCCCCTGCCCCATTATGTACTAGGGCCTTACGGAGGAGGTCATGCTAATCACAGGAGTACATAAACGCATAGTGTTCCCTAGTGTATGTAGGTATTTTCACTGTATTATAAGTGTCTTTTAGCATAGCACTGGCTCTAGGCCAGGTTAGTCAGAGTCAGTTACCACCTGTACCCGTCTGAAAAAGTTGTGGGAACAGGATGATTTTGCAACAAGGCGTCTTTCTGCTCCCCTGTTGGTTCTTACTGCACGTCTTGATTTTTCCTGCAGTTTTGTTTATCTTTGTGGACTTCTGTTGCTTCTTTGTGCATTTCCTTTCTGTGTGTTATTGTTCTTTCTTCACATGTCCTACCTCTGTAGGCATAGTTAGAGACTCACTTAAAAAAACATAGGTTTCAGGCACGTTATAGTTAGAAATTAGCGTTTAAAAAACCTTTGAAATTCACTGAAAAAACCATAGGTTTCAGGCACGTTATAGTTAGAAAATAGCATTTAAAAAACCTTAGAAATTCACTGAAAAAACCATAGGTTTTAGGGAAAGCTATAGTTAATTGGACATTTCACTCGTACAAAACCATAGAAATTCCTCCGTTATAGTTAGTTCTGCATACTATAACTCGCACGCCCACAATTCACTGCTGATGATGTCACATAATACATCATTCATGACCTGGTGAGTGATACCAATGAAGACATCACGGATGACATCTCAAATGACATCACTGATGACATCATCCATGTGACAATCTGATGCACCTCATCACACACTAGTATAACCTTTGATCACTCACTGTAAAATACAGAGTACCATTTTTGAAACCATTGACACACCAATACAAGTTACTACATACCCACTCACTGATTCCTAGGTCTACACACACAACTACCCATTCACCCACAGGATCACACATATATGCAGTCACTGATCAATAGAACACTATCAAAGGTACTCATACACCTATATAGACATTGACACACCAGCACTCATCCTAATTGCTTATGCAGTTATCCTATTCACTCATGCAAAGAATCAATCACGCTTACATTTACTCACCTACACAGTTATACACACACCACCTCATTTATTCATACAGATAGTAACTCATAATTACTGTGTTATACAATCACTATTACAAGTCTACACTCATCCATACAGTCACTCTCACAATCACTGACTCTTACGTATAGTTATTTATATACACCAACTGTCATATAGACTGCCTTTTATTTTTGTACTTCGTTGGGGATGTACCACTGAGACATATATTCACTCACCAACACACCCATAAACACACACACTCTCTGTTGGACTTGGCCCTATTTGCAGGGTCATTCGTGAACTTTTTGCCTTCCTCCTGTATTTTGTCTGACCTGCTTTTATTGGTTTTATGACTCTGGTCACTTTACCACTGCTGATCAGTGCTAAAGTGCATATGCTCTCCCTATTGTGAATTGATGCATGGATTAGTGACTCCATGATTGGCTGATTTGGTTTACTTCTCAGACCCCATAACAGTACACTCAGTGTGCCCAGGTCTTGTAAACCAAATGCTCCTGGTGGGCTTGTAGCACTGGTTGTGCCACCCACAGAAGCAGCCTTGAAAAATGTGTCTCAGGTTTTCAATTGCAGAGCCTGTGTGCAGTCTGGTACTGCCATGCTGACTGGGCAAGTGCACATACTTGCCAGTCCCTAAACCTTCCCTTTTCTTCATATCAGACACCCCTATGGTAGGCCCAAGGGTGAGGTGCATTGTAAGTATAAGGTAGGAGAAGTGTGGCTCAGGGGTTAGAGGCGGCAGACCTGGAGCTTGAGTTTCGGCCCTGGACCAGGGTTCAATTCCCCGCCTCGGCGGGTCTTGGGCTCAATAATCCCACGGACTCGATAATACTCGCTCCGGTGCCTTCTCGACTCACGGGTTCACACTTTGCGACTCTGGGCAATAGCTTGCTTAATCTCCACATTGGCCCTTTGCGGCGGGATGCCTGGCTTTCACCTTGTGGATACCCTTCCAGGGTTATCTCACAGGGGAATACCAGGACGGGTTCCCTAAGCAAGCGCGGAGATGCCCCAGGGTAAGTCCTGCGCTATATAAGTTTCATACATTTACATTTACATTTACAGGACAAGCCCTGATATGTGTGGCATGTCCTAATAGTGAATAACAGCCATTTTCGTTTGTCACTATTGCAGGCTAACTGTTCCCCATAGGCCAGAATGGGCAGTTTGATTATTACATCTTATAATCCTAACTGACTCAGGGGACTAGATAGAAAATCGAGTTTAGTATGCGAATTTGCGGATTTTTTTTTTTTGTGTTCGCGCGGGTTTCTGCCAGGTCGCGAGGGTTTTTGTACAATTTCGCAAACGCGAACTTACCTGTCGGGTCGCAAGTTTTGCGAACTTGTTGTTTCTACGTGTCCAGCCTGTTTGGGACACTCTTCTTCATCACTACCACCCTCTGTCACCACATGCCACCCTCTGGCTCACCCATGCCACCCTCTGTTTTATCACAGCACCCTCTGGTTGTCCAGTGTACATTATTGTGGCAAAGCAAAGCACGCCTTCCCTGCCTCAAGTGACCTGAATTAATTTGGGGCTGATTAATGTGTCACAGAATATTTTTTTAGCTGGCACCTGCTTCTTTAGTGCTTCCTGATTAGTGATCTTTTGCACTTGCTAAGTGCTTTCATTGTTGCAAAATTAGTTACAACACCTGCCCTGCCCCAACTGACAATAATGAATTAGGGGCTGATTAATGTGTCACTGGATTTGAACTTCCAGCCTGGCTCCTGCTTGTCTCCCTTAGCTGTAATTCAGGACCTTTGTGGCATATGTGTAACTATTCTGAGGGTCAGAGCAGGGTCACATAATAGTTGCAAGTAGGCAACTGAACTCTGGAGGGGCCCCTCAGGAAGCACTACAGGAAAAGGCTACTAATGATGAGCTTGAACTTTTGAACCTGGTAAGTAGTTTCAGTTTTGCTAAGATCGTATTTCTGCAATTTAGCGCTTATTCGCGGGACGCGAAGTTGAACTGGGAAGCCGCGAACTCACGCGAACAGTGCGAGCAAGCCATAAAATCCGCTGCTCGCGGATTTGCGGATTTTGCGGGAAATTCGCGAATCTCGCGGATTGCGAATTTACCGAAAATCCGCAAAATCCGCGAGCGGAACGGATTTTCCGCCCATACTTAGCCTGAACTCCGAATGATAAAATACATCTTTTAGTGAAGTTGGTTTTAACATTCTGTGTTTGAAAATACCACTTTTAGAAAGTAGGTATTTTCTTGTCTAACCATCCAAGCCTGCCTCTGCTAGGTTGGGTATTACTTGTCGGGAGTTTGATTGACAGGGGCTGAGGGATTCCAGGAGACAGGGTGAGTCAGCACAGGGCTGAATAGAGAGATCTACATGTAGATGGGTGGGAGGAGTTGCACCTCTGACCTGAATGTTATGTTATGTTATGTTAATTGGTTCTTATATAGCGCTGGTTCACCATCAGTTCTCTTTGCGCTTCTAGAGGAGAAAATTACAACAGACGGTGCGTGTGAGCTAGTGTGGGCAGGCTTATTTCGTGGTCAGTGCCTCCAGAAACAAGATAGTCGTGAGTTTTTCCTAAACGAAAGGAGGACAGGTTCCATGCGCAGATTTCCAGGTAGATTGTTCCAGAGCAGTGGAATCAAGGTGGAAAAGGCTATGCCGCCTTTACGAGCCGAGTGAAACCAGAAAATGACCAATTGGCATGCTGCAGAGGAACGGAGAGTCCGAGCAGGAATATAGCTCATCAGGCGATCCTTGATATATGCTGGGGCCTGACCGTAGATGGCCATATGGGCTATGCAAAGGCCCTTGAATGATGCTCGCTGCCTGATAGGTAGCCAATGTAATTTGGAAAGCAGTGGGGAGGCATGAGCCCGTCTAGGTAGATCGAATATGAGGCGCGCCGCATCGTTCTGCACAACCTGTAATCTTCTTATTAATTTCCAAGGGAGGCCGATGTAAAGGGCATTCCCATAGTCCAACCTGGACAATATTTTGGCAGAAACGATGACCTGAAGGGAGGTAGTAGTGAGGAGAGAGACAAGTTTCCGCAAGCACCTCAATATCCCTGTACAGGTACCAACCACTGCCGACACTTGATTGTTCATAGAAAGGTCGGCGACGAATTTGATGCCCAGACTTCTAATCACTGGGAATGGGGTAGGGATGACTCCTAATTCCTGCGGCCAAAACAGGTCACACCAGGGGCTGTTGGTGAATGGGACAGCCAAGATTTCCATCTTATATGGATTTATTTTAAGTGAGTTGTCAGTCATCCAGCTCGCTGTGAAACGCAGTACCGCTTGTACGTTTCCTGATTAGCACTGGAGTTGTTGATCCGTACAAGTAGCTGGGTATCGTCTGCATAATTGAAGACCTGGCAATCCAATTGAGCCAGGGTCTCCACCAATGATTGAAGGTACAGATTAAAGAGCAGGGATGACCGCGCCGAGCCCTGTGGGACACCACATACCAGGGGTTCGGTGATCGATACCTGATCACCTAACTGTACCCTCTGCGTCCGGTTAGTCAAGAAGGATTCAAGCCATTGATAGGCAGGTCCCTCTATACCCACATTAGCAAGAAGGGACAGGAGGGTTTTATGGGTGACCGTATCAAATGCCGCTGACAGATCTAATAAAATCAGGGCACTCAATATTTTCTTTTCAGCCATAACCCTCTTCTCATCCAGAACAGATAGCATCACCAGTTCCGTACTATGATGAGCTCTAAAGCCAGCTTGTCTAGGATGTAACAGTCTGTGTTCCTCAAGAAAGGTGGAAAGTATTTTGAGGACATGTTGTTCAAGTACTTTGGCTAAGTACGGGAGCTAAGAAATTGGTCTGTAATTTTTGAGGATAGAGGCATCCGCATCTGACTTTTTAAGTAAGGGGATAACTCTAGCCTCTTTCAGTGCGGGAGGGAGGGAACCTGTTTCCAAAGTGGTGTTCAATAGCTTGAGAATAGGGCCTTCTTAGCTAGGAATAGCCAATTGGAAAATTCTTGGTGGGCACGGATCTGCTGGTGAGCCTGATTTCACCCGGTTTACAAGGGGAAGAAGAGATTGAGCATCCATGTAGAGAAATTTCGCAAGACGAACTTCAGCAGGAGGGGGGGCTGTAGATTAAAAGGGAGATCCATGGCTAATTGAGGAATTTTCTATTTCTAAGAGAATGTTATCAACTTTTTGAAGGAAGAAAGAACGGAAAGCATCACAGTCAATAGGAGGGACTGATGACTTTGCTTCCATATTATGGCTGAGGTCTTTCAAGATTTTGAAAGTTTCTTTTTGCCTATTTGTAGCAAGCTGGATTCTGCCCTCGTAATATTCTGCCTTCCTTTCTGTGATGGCATGTTTATAGGAGGAGGATATAGATTTATATGAGTTAAGGTCCTCTAACTTGTAATTTAGCTGCCACCTCCTCTCGGCTTGGTGAAGATTTTTTTTAAATCCCTTTGTTTATCATTGAACCGAGGGGTGTCATGGCCTTGGTCTCTAATTGTTACCTTTCTTACTGGTACTATTTGATCAAGGGCAGAGCGAACGATCGCCGTAAGTTGGTCATTCTTCTGTGCCAAGTTACTTGGCTGGGGGTAAGTACCAATGACTGTATCCAGGGCGGAAGCTAAATAGCTGGCTTCAACCTTCTTCCTGTCACGTATTAGTCTCCAGGCTGATGGTGACTGTAATGGCTGGCTGTAACTCGGAACCCAGCAACTAACTAAAAAGGAGTCGGACCAGACACATGGGTTAATTTTTATCTTTGTAGCCAAGGGCTGTGATGACCAAATAAGGTCCAGAATATGGCCTTTAATGTGTGTGGGACTGTTTACTTACTGACGGAGATCAAGTGCTTTTATAGCAGAATCAAACTGACGTGCTGTGGGATCCTTTTGAACGTTGTCCCAGTGAAAGTTAAAATCGCCTACTATTAGTAGTCTTTTATAGCGGATGCATAAATCCGTCACAACTTACATGAAGAGGTCAGTGAAAGTAGGGGAGGATTGCGGGGGGCGATAGACTGCCATAAGTAGGAGGCAAGAGTTTTTAAACAAGATTTTACCCCCTAATAGATCTGACCCCCCAAGGTGTTCAGCAAGGGCTTTAATGATCGTAAGATGTTTCTTAAAGATAATGCCCACACCGCCTCCTCTTTCATTTCCCTGTCTATTGTGCCATAACGCCTCATAACCATCTGAGAGGGCCGCAATAATATCCAAGGCTGAGGAATCCCCTAGCCAAGTCTCCGTGAGAGCCAAGATGTCCTATGGAGCAGGGTGAACACCTCTAGATGGTCTTTTTGCAGGGAGTGTGTGTTCAGGACTCTTATGTTGAGTCCGCCTGGTTTACCAGAGGGGGCCGCTAAAACAGAGGCGGTTTCCCGCTTAAATGCCACCTCAATCCACCTCCTGTGGTGCGACTGATCGCTCTGCCCTGCACTGTGAAAAGAAAGAAGGAGTCATGTAAACAGAGTGCTCCAGGACAGCCCAGAACTGGTTTGGGCTAGGCAAAGGCCTCTCTGCCTTCAGAGAACAAAGAGAAACTGTGTATAAAAGAGGGGACCCAGACACCACAATTTTAGGTCACTACTGGGAAACAAGAAGAAACTTTTGCTAAGGAGAGTAACCAGAGAGACTGAGGAGAGACTATCCCTAAGCTGAAGTGCTGCCTGGGGGCTTGGCCTGCAGTGGTTGCCTGACTGCCAAAGAGAGGAGAGAGGAACTTTGTGTTTACTTTCATCAACTTGTGACTGATCTCAAGGGCTTGAGAAAGAGCTTGCCTCCTGCTGAAGTCTCAGGTACAACAGACTTCACCCACCAGTTCCCCAAGAGTTCTAGGAAGTACCTACAATTGTGTTGGGCTTTCTGAGGAACTGCGTGTCGCAGGGAGCTGGAAGCACGACTCTTGAGGAAGAAGCATGTCGCACTCGCTGCTGTTGCATAACTGAACAAGGGTGTCGCCGCTGTAGCTGTCGCATTGCATTGCAGAAGCGTCGCACATCACTAGAGAAGAGTGTCGCCACCACAGCCGCTGCCGTCGCATCACTGAACAAGGATGTTGCCGCTCTAGCTGCCGCATCGCATCACAGAAGCATCTCGCATCACCGGAGAAGAGTGCCGCCGCTGCAGCCACTGTCGTTGCATCACTGAACAAATTTGTTGCGGCTGCACTTGTCGCATCACCTCGCCGGAGCGTCCCACATCACCGGAGAAGCATGTCGCAGGGCCTATCGCGACTCAGAAGAATTGTTGAGTCGCCCCACGGCCGTCTGGCGTGCACGCATCGTGTCGCATCAAGGAGAAGACGCCATGTTTGTTTTCATTGCACCGGATATTCATCACATCACGGCATTGCGAGCCGCATCGCCATGGAAGAGCAACCGATGCATCACCGTCCCTGCGAGTAAGGGACGGACGCGTCACATTCCCTTCAACACTTTCTTTGTATAGCGTTACACATCCTAAGGTACATTGACTCAAAGTGTTGTATTTTAACATCTAAAGAGAACTAAGCTAAGTCTACCATTTCAAGTACAGTGATGTGGATTTTTGTCGTTTGTGGTGTTGTGATAAGTCTATATAAAGAATACTTATTTTTTATTTAAAACTGTGTAGTGTCCATCTTAGTGTTGTCACTTGATTACTGTATATGTTCACAAATGCTTTACACACTGCCTCTGAGGTAAGCCTGTCTGCTCGTGCCAAGCTACCAAGGGGGTGAGCAGGGGTTATTTTAGGAGTGTACTCCCTTACCCTGACTAGACGCAAGGGTCCCTATCTGTCACAGGTACCTACACCAACTAAAGACCCCCAAATCTAACACTCGACAACAACATCTTCCTGTTTAATCGTTCCCCGTATAAACAAATCTTCGGGACTTGCATGAGAACGTGTTTTGCTCCAAGTTTTGCCAACCTCTTCCTTGGGTGGCGGGAGGAGGAAATCTTCAAAAACCCTAAAGGTTTTCCTGAATGTGAGCAGATAGTTATATGGTTGAGATATATTGACAACCTGCTCATTATCTGAAAGGTGGAAGCAGCACAGTTGGTTGATAAACTCAACAACAATACCCTCAAACTAAGTTTGTCCTATACCATGAGTAGAACCTCAGTTATATTATGTTATGTTACATAAATTTGTAACACGCACAGATACTCATGAGTGTCCCGGTACAGTGCCTATTGAGGTATGGAAAACTAAAATCAGGCAAAAACGTGTGTTTCTAGTTTCCTTTTAAAAACTCCTGAGTCCAGAATAATCCGCAGTGCAGGAGGAAGGCCATTCCAAGCCACAGCAGCCTTCACTGAATAGTTTGATGTCAAGATAGAGATTGTGGAAGACAGGTTGAATACCAAACATTCCCAGAAATCCACTGGAGGCAATAGCTTGTTGCATGCCCTCAGCAGCCACACAAATACCCTTAAGTGGAGTATCACCTATGGGGAGCTGCTGAGGGCTAAAAGGAACTGCTTCACTGAGGAATCTTTCCTGGCAGAACACATTATCATGATCAAGAGATTCAGGGAGAGAGGTTAACCCGAATGGGTCCTCAACAGAGCCATGAATAAAACCAAAAATGTAATTGGAGAGGAAACTCTTTTTGCCAATCTCCCTGGTACTGAACCAGACAGTATGATAAAATCGAGAGTCATTACAAACCTTTAATAACAATGCCAAGGATATTTACAAAATCGTGACAAATAACTGGGACATACACAAGAGTGACCCTATTAAAGAGCACATTATACAGTATAGACCTAGGGTGACATACATGAAGGGAAGCAGTCTCAGGGACATGTTGGTCCGCAGCGACATTGCCACAAAGATCCAGTGTAGTGAACACAATCTCCAAGGTTTCTTCCCTCACGGCCACTGTAAAGCCTGTAAAAAAACGTTATGTGGAAGGAGTACATCACACCCAGGCCACGATAAACCAGAAGAATCACACAGTTTATAACATGTAGTTCCTATTTTGTGATATACATACTAGAGTGTCTCTGTCACCTTAGATACATGGGGAGCATGACTCACATGGTTAACAACAGAATACTGGAACATTTGAGGGCCATCAACAACAAAGATCCCAACTACCCAGTGGAAAGGCATTTTCAGGAGACACACTATTCTGGCAGCTCTCTCCTTACCTTTTTTGCCATTGAACAAATCCCCCACACTCCTAGGGGTGGTGATTTAATGCTGAGGTTCAGAAATAGAGAATCCAAGTACATGATGGACCTCGAATCCCGGGAGGTGTCAATCGTCAGGAGGAGATTGTGGTACATCTCTATGTCGACTAGGCTGCCTGGGTGCTCCTCTGAGCTCCCCGCTTCCTGTACTTCTTGGTATTACTCTGGTATATTCTCTCTATGCTTCCTTCTTTCTCTACCCTCTCTCTCAAGTGACCCAGTATTTGAGGGTGTGGCATGTTGCCCATTACTTTCACCCTCTATTCTGTTTTGTTTTTGCCTTCCTATTGATGTTTAATCTCAGCCCCAACTCTGCATCAGACCTCCCTCTGGGTCTATTCAAGATGATTGGATTTTATCCTGTTCTTATATTTTTAATCCTAGTGTAATTCTGCTCTGTTACAGGAGTACAGGTACAGGTCTTTGCATATGACACTCGGAGGGACCTGGATGGGCTCCCTACCCTTTTCTTTGCTGACACTGATTTGGTGTTACACACCGCACAGATAAGGATAGGACCAATTTTTTGCACATCTCTTGCTACAGATCCTTGCACGTATATTTTGTGGTTGTTTGATTTATTCATCCTTGCTTTGGACTGTTCCATAGCACTAATGGAGGACGTAGCACAGTGGAAAATGTGCCCACTTGGGCGTGATTATAATTGTGAACAATGCATTTCCTTGGGTAGTTCCCTTAGCATGTGGGCTGAGGTATCACCTTGAACTCGCTGCTGGAGCCAGCAGTGATTTTCTGAAGGCATTGTCGAGAGGGCTCCAGACCACTCGTCTACCTTTCACTATCCTCCTACTTTGTGTCTTGAAAATGTTATGGCATTATCTCTACCATGTTGCTCACTTGTATGCCATTCACTCGAGTCATGTTCATGTATATACTGGTTTTGATTTTGAACACATGCAGCCAACTTCTGTGGCACATGTCTTCATTGTCTTTCTCTCTGTGTTTATTGTTTGCTAACTCTTCAGGTGTTCACAGCTTTTCAGTCTGAGGCAAGACTGTCCCCCCCACATGAATTGAGCACTATTTGCTTACTTGTGATTTCTCCATTTTGCATTTATTAATGGCTGTTTAGTCTGAGGCAAGAATTTCCCCAATATGTGGGGCAATATCATATGAATTGAGCACTTTGCAGTGATGTGTGTTCAGTCTGAGGCAGGACTGTCCCCAATACATGGGGAAATATCATATGAATTGAGCACTATGCAGTGATATGTGTTCCGTCTGAGGCATGACTGTCTCCAACACCTGTGGTGATATCTTACAAATTGAGCACTATGCAATGATAAATGTTTAGCCTGAGGCAAGACTGCTTCCAACACATGGAGTAATATCACATGAATGTGTGTTTATTTTACAACATTTTGTATTTATTATGTATGACACCACGGATGCAACGCTGGCAGCAAGTGTTTTTGGTTACTCCACACAGTTGTGTAAATTAACTGTAGCTATCCATCATGGCTGCCGCATTTTCCACTATACTGTTCACTTTGGTCCTTTGTACATAACTTGTAACACTTCTTGACATTTTCTCATGTGATCTAGAACGTCCTACAGTAGAAACACATAACGGGAATGTGAATGAAATAAAGTTTGAGCTTCAGTCCTGGATGTGTGTGATAACTTGGAACTTTTGTGGGATATTGAAGCTGGCACACTCCACCGGCACCATGCACTGCTCCTCATTGGTCTTGGGTCCTGGAAGGAGCCTTTTGTTTGTGGATATATCTATGGTTGTGGATATATAGATGTATTCAATGAAAAATCAAAAGATTACAAAGACGTTATAGTTAGGAAATAGAATTTGAAGACATGAAACCATAGACATTCAGTAGTTATAGTTAAAGATATCTCAAGAAATCATAACTTGTGCCCTAAGGTAACTATAACTTGCACCCAGCCATGTAGAGTTTTTTCATAAATACCTTTACAGCTATTTTTGCACTGATATTATCAATTATGTCATAGATGTCATGAGTGATGTAATATGTGGCGTAATTAGCAGTGCATGGTGTGGGTGCAAGGTATAGTTACCTTAGGGCACATGTATTAGTTTCTTGAGATAATTTTTACTATAAGTGCTAAATTTCTATGGTTTGTGTGTGTAGCTTTTGAACCCAACTATAACATCCCTGTAACCCTTTGTTTTTTCAGTGAATTTCAATGTTTTTTTAATGCACCGGGGGGGTTTGCCGTGCCCCTGCATGGAGCCAACTCCATGGCCTTGGGTGAGGAGCTACGTGTGCCCCCTTGGTATAAAATGTATTCCCCCCCAGGACCTGGCCCACCCAGAGGGCAAAGAAAAGTAAGCATTGGCAACCACACATACATTTTATTTCTATTTTGCCAGGATCCGCGGATCCTCCATAGTAACATGCCAAAATTGGAAAAAATGTTTTGGGACAACGCCAGGCCAAGGAGACCACCTAACCTGCCCCCTTCTTTCTTCTTCACCTTTTCTCTTGGGACTCCGAGGACAAGGACATCTCCACCAAATAAAGAACTTAAGAGGAAGTGCCTTTGTTTGGTGCAGAAACCTCTTTGCAGTCTTGTCATCTTCTCCATAGGAGAATTCATATTATCACAGATGCCTAGGAGACCACACTTGAGGAACAATCACATTTCCAAAATTAAATGCACAGAAGGTCACTGGAGACATTTCCTTCTTGTCCGTTACGCAGTTGTAGTGTAGAATATGCAATAGATATGTACCCAACAAGTTAGCACTTAGTAATTAACCAGTGCAAAGTACTCCAGTTGGGTAGATACTTTGTTCAAAACTATGGACTCTTGTTGGATAAGGGGGAAGGTAAAGTTCAGTTCCAGCCCAATCACTCACTCAGCTACTGACAAACCCACACACATATTGAGACACCAATTCTGCCACTATCACATTTACTCACAGACCCACACAGCCACCCACACACCCAAACAGTTACTCACACATGCACTCACAAACCCACAAATCCACTCACACACCTACTTACAGACCCATACAGCCACTCACACACCTACTTACACAACTACATAACTACTCATGCACCCTCTCACAGACCCATAGAGCTACCCACATACCCACAAACCCACTCACATGCCCACTTACATACCCATGCAACTACTCACACCCCATACAGCCACTCACATACCCACTCATACCCCATAAAGCCACTTATAAATCTACTCACATACCTACGCAGCCACTCACAAATCCAGTCATACACCCATGCAGGTTCTCACACATCCACTTTGCTACTCAGACACCCACTCACTGACTCACAAATCCACTCTCACATACTCAAAACCATTTACATACCCATACACCGACCCATACAGCCACTCACACACCAACTCACAGTCCTATACAGCCACTCACACACCCACTCAGAGATCCATACAGCCACTCACACACCTACTCACATACCCACAAAAACACTCACACGCCCACTCACAGACCCATACAGCCACTCCCAAACTCACTCACATGCCTACATATCTACTCACTAACCCACTCACACACCCACACAGCTACTCCCACACCCTTGAAGAAACCTAAACTGCTATTCACACATCCACTCACTGACTCACAAATCTACTCACACACCCTCAAAACTATGCACATACCCACTCATACACTCAGTCACCAACTCATATAACCACTCACACACTCACCAATCTATACAGCCACTCACACACCCACTCTCAAAGGTTACAATTTATAGATAGGAAATAAATTTTAAAAAAAACTTGAAATCCTCCCCCAAAAACCCAAAGGTTACAGGAGCATTATTGCTAGTTATGTTATGTTATGTTATTGGGGTTGCTTATATAGCGCACGGCTACTCCAGGGAGTGTCCCGGCGCTTTCTGACCCCAAACTGAGAAAGAAAAATGGAAAAAAACACAAACATAACAAGTTACTGCTTGTAAAGCCAGGTTTTCAGGGCCTTTCTGAAGGCAAGCAGATTAGAAGTACGGCGCAGATCCACAGGCAAGGAGTTCCATAGTTTTGGGGCAAGATGAGTAAAGGAACGACCACCTATCCTGACCCTTCTAATGGGAGGAACCATTGCCAGGCCAAGACATTCAGATCGGAGAGATCTGGTGGGTTTATAGAAAAGAAGCCGTTTCTGAATATACGAGGCCCCAACCAAATGGAGTGCCTTGTGGGCTAAAGTGAGAGCCTTGAAAGTAATCCGCTTCTTAACTGGGAGCCAATGAAGGGAAGAAAGCAGCTCTGAAGCCCGAGCTTGTCGAGGTAGGCCAAAGATCGCCCTTGCTGCATACTCTGGAGCTGCCCCCAGAGTCTGGAATTCACTCCCCCCTAGCATTAGGAAGATTCATAATATTGTACAGTTTAAACGTGAAATGAAAAGCCTAATGATGAGTAAATACCTCGCATAGGGAAGCCGATAGATCGTTGGTATGAACTGTTTCATTAACGGAAGGGTGGCCTCCACATGAACATTATCGCTGACAGGAGACTGACCCCACACACAAGCCTCGGCTATATCCGCCAAACTATATAATCTATATAACCTCTACCTCAACTTAGCGACTGATCATGGTCTCTATCACTTCTTTTTACCAATTGCACATGTGTTTGGAATATATATAGTTAGACATTCTCTATAGTCATAGTCTCTGTTATATCTTATTTATCTGTTGTATATTGATACCGAATTGGAAATGTATAACCTTCCTCGATGTTAAGCGCTCTGATACCCACGGGTCTTGTTCGCGCTATACAAAACTCTAAATAAATAAATAAATAAATAAATAGTCCGGTAAACCCAGGTAGAGGACATTTGAGTAATCAATCCTGGAGCAAATCAAAGCCTGTACCGTTAGCTTCCTGTGGACTAAAGGGAGCAGAGGAAGAAATTTTCGCAGCATTTTTAACAGACCAAAACAGGTGTTGGAGAGACCTGTGATCTGTGTTTTCAGCGAAAGGGTGTTGTCGATTTTGATCCCCAAGTTTTTTGCAACCACAGAGGAGGAGGAAGGGGGTGACATACACACCGGCCACCATTCCTGCCACGGTGGATCCGCTTGACAGCCGAAGAAAAGCACCTCGGATTTGTCAGGGTTGCATTTGAGGCTGCTTCGCTGAAACCAGTCGAAGACAACCCCCAGGCAACCACGGATGCTCTCCCCGTCAAACTCCGTGCCCTTCTTGCAGGTGAAGAGAAGCTGGGTGTTGTCAGCGTATGATATGATCTGGGCACCCATGGACTCCGCAAGTACCGCCAGTGGAGTCATGAAGATGTTAAAAAGGGTCGGGCTAAGCACCGACCCTTGTGGGACTCCAACATCCATAGGCGGCACCTCTGCGGAGTGCGGCGGGGCCCAGACCACTTGTCGACGACCCGCTAGGTAAGATCTCAACCAGCTCAACACTCAAGGAAAAATAATTTTAAAACTTTGGAAATTCACTGAAAGAATAAAGGCTACAGGGGTGTTATAGCTAGGCTCAGCTTTCACATGTACAAAACAACAGAAATTGAGCACTTATGGTTACCTGAGCTAACTATAACTTAGGCCCCTGAAATGCACTGCTTATTAACTTACATATTATATCACTCATGTCATGGTTGATGACATCAGTGATGACATCTCAAATAACATCACTGATTAAATCATCCATAAACTCACTCACACACTAATACAACTAATCATACACCCTCTCACACAACCAAAAAACACTCCCACTCACACACCTATAAATCACTCTCACTCATACCCCAATGCACACATCCATACAACCACTCACACACACAGTCACACACCCATAAAACCACTCACACACCCATACAACAACTCACACACCCACATGCATACCCATAAAACCACTCACACACCTGCAAAAACACTAATATCCACTCACACACCGATAAACCACTCCCATACCTAAACAACCACTCACACACCCACTCACACACCAAACAGCTACTCACAAACCCACTTATGCACCCATACAACCACTCATACACCAATTCAACCATTCACACACCCATACAACTCACACAGCCATTCACATATCGAGAAAACCACTCACATACCCATTCACAGATCCATACAGCCACTCACATACCGACTGACAGACCTATCCATCTACTTTTACACACACTGAGAGTGTCAAATGTGTCCTGTATGGCTCATTGTAGTTTTCCCTATGTTAGCCTAATTATGCATGTTGTAGGCCGTATTTTCTTTTGCACATGTTACAATATACACACGCTTGCTTTTGTGCCACACTGTACTTTCACAGAGAACCTGCATATGTTTTTGTTTTGTGGTGTGTTCTTTTCCCGGGATTTAGTCTGAACACCACAGAGAAGGTCAAACAACAATGCCCCTTGTTTTTCTCTCAGGTCAGACTCTATCACCTAAACACAACAGGAGAACGTAGCTGCTGTTTGTGAGAACTCATGTCTTGTCATATAACGGAGCATTAAAGTTTAGCAAACACACTGAGGGACGGTCCTGAGGCAACACTGCGACGTCAGCTGAAATGTAGAAAATCCATTTATGAATGCTAAGGTAAGGGGTCCACCAGTAAACCCAGTGATCTTTGATATATAGGAGATTCATTTATCAGATTTTCTTTTAGGTCCCAAATCCCCACATTCTAAAATATTTATATATGCTACTTAAAATGAAATTTGGAAATTGTCCCAAATGGAAGCTACTGCGCGTTTAAGACAAATTGACCCAGATAAAGTGCTTGCTGTTGTTGATAATAGTATTAATACTAGTATTAATACATTGTCATCTCGTATTTACAGTTTAAACAACATTGTATCATCTGTAATTGGTATTGTGCAAAATGACATGTCAACATTGTATCATGTTCAAAGTTAGCTTAGATCTGTTATGCATATTGGCTGTACGCTTCAAACACTCGGGAATGGAATGTCTAAATTACAAAGATTTGTTTCTGCCTTTTAATTTGGCACGTGGGCAGTGGCTGATTGTCATGGGAGATTCAACCTCAGCTGTGCTGCATTTGGAAAGGTTGGAGCAGCTCCCATTCATAATAGCTGAAGTCCCTTTGGCGGTGTGGTTAATACACAGTATTATTTCACTGCCTGTCTCGACATTTCAATTATCAGCTTGCATGAAACATTTCCCTGTACTTAGATATGAACCCCATGGAAGAAGCTTCATCCCTTTACATATCAATGTGAACGTACTAATAAGGACGTTTTTATTACTGGAGAAAAATGGGACTCTACTGTTGGACGTTCACTTGTTTGTAAACAGGTTAAAATTCACGACACATGTAATACTTAAACGCCTAATTTAGCTTGTTATTTGAAAGGAATTCTGCCTCCCGCAATTCTCGCTTTCATTACAGTACTCTCTAACTAGAGTTATCTAATGCTTAGTGATTAAGACTGTTGTGGAATACTGGCTGGAGTCCCCTATATTTTGTCCATTTCCCAGTTAGTCACTTGTTGCAACAATTTCTTGTTTTGCTCTCCGCTTGGGATTGTAGATAGCTCGTTGGGGCCTTCCATTCCAACTTTAAAGGCAGATTTCAACAAGCTAAGTAGATGCAAAGCAATTTTCTTCCAACAAGAAGTAGCTCTCACATCTGCTAGTGAGACCTTCGAATTGCAGGTGGCTAGTACTTCTAGTGAGAAACAGTTGTTGTTAAATACAGATTTTCCCCTGCACTTTCAGAGAATGAGTGCATCAAATCTTGAATGCCTCTAGTACGGCCGCCTTGCCCACTTTTTTAAGGTTGTAGGCTCCGGCCTCGTTGTTTTTTCAGACCATCTTTGGAGTAATCCCGACCTTTATCCACTCCATTTTCTCTAGTGTATTCGGATGATTCCGGTTGCTGTTATTCCTCATTTGCGGTATTCTCATCCTATTCCTGCTTCTCCGCAATGGATGCCGCTTTTGCAAGCGCTCTGGAGCTTGCACTGCTCTATCACTACAATGAACGTATGCTTCAGATCTTTGGAATGTCTCTACTACAGGAGCTGGATCTTGATTGGTCCCTAACATTTCAGCCTGCCTGGTTTTCCTGCGTGCAACCCTTGTTCCACTGTATCTGGTGCTCCCTCAAATGGGCATTGGACATTTGCCTGGCTTCGCAAATGCCCACCGCCTTGGAAATTGGACTGCTAATGAAATGCAAGGTTTGAGCCACTAGCTACAATGAAACATGTGCATCGGCACATGGATCACAAGATAGAGGCTTTGCCAACATTGATGCAGGTTGTCCAGTAACTGTCTCAGCATTGGCTGTGACTAGAGATTATGTCTGTTCCATGGCACTCGTGACTTGGACAGTTGACCAATCATCATGTGCTGAATCAGACTCCTTTATGGAGTCTTTAGCCTTTGAGATGGCGAGTGATGCAATGGATTCCTCTGAAACACCATCATTTGATTATTTTTCCAAAATGACATTCTCTTCCATTTATTTTCAGTTAATCCCAAGTCTGAACTATGCTTTGAGTTTGTTTACCTTCTGATTACATTTCTTACATTTACTCTACTCCTTCATGCTATTATCCTGACCAAAGGGAAGGTGTTATGTGTTTCCTGCATTGTCCATTGCAGTTTTCCCTAAGTTAATCTAATTGTGCATGTTGTAGGCCGCATTTTCTTTTGCACACGTTACTAGGCAAATGCACATGCTTTTGTAAATAGAACCTGCATTTGTTTTCATTTCGTGTTCTGTTCTTTTCCTGGGATTTTGTCTGAACACCACAGACATGGTAAAACAACAATGCCCCTTGTTATTCTCTCTGGTCAGCCACTAGCACCCAGACACAAGACGAGAACGCAGCTGCAGTTTGTGAGCGCACATGTCTTGTCGTATAATGGAGCACAAGAGTTTAAGCAAACACACTGAGCGAAGGTCCTGCGGCAAGACTGCTACGTCAGCTGAGATGTAGCAAATCCATCTATGAATGCTAAGGTATGGGGTCCACCAGTAAACCCAGGGATCTTTGATATAAATCATTCAGCTTCACTAGAAGGGGAGGAGGGTTGAGGCTAATCTGGTTAATGACATGACAGGGCTTTTTATGGTATAGGGTTTGTTAACCATGCCAGCAATATTTTTGCTATCCCTTTTTATTCTAATTGTGGCAAAAATACTGCATCTTAGAGCACAATAATTTAAATAAATATTTGAAACCTTGTGTCTCTTGTTTATCTTATTGTAGACGAGTACTAGCGAGAGAACAAAGGGGTGTGTCCTGTTACCGCGATACCTAAAAGGGTCGGAGTGTTGTGTTCTGGGGGGCCAATTCACTTGTCTCTCTAGAAGTTTAGGGGGCAAGTAAGGCACTATAGTTAATCAGACTCAGACTCATAGATACTGAAGTAGTATGGTGACTCTGTCCCTACATGCCGATGTTCTGTGATCGTAAGCACAGTTCTGTTCCTAAGCAGAATCCCTGCAAGAACAGATCCATAGAGCGACTTACACACTCACTTAGACACCCACTCACACACTGAAACAGACAGTCACACAGCCACTCGGATGACATATGTTAGAAATAGTATCACTTAATTGTAGTACAGAAAGAATAGCAATTTAACTCATGCAGTAGCTTAGTATCTATATTTAAGTCTCAGAAATATTTATGAAAGACTCACTGAATGATGTCATCTGAGTTTTCATCAGTGATGTCACTGGTCATGTCATGAGTGATGTAATAGTTGAGGTAATAAGCAGTGCATTAAAGGGGCATAAGTTATAAGTAGCTCAATTATCTATAACTGCAGGATTTCTATGGATGTCCCTGTGGAACCCCACCACCAAATCTGGGGGATCAGAGTATTCCTACCCTTCCACCTTTTCTTTATTTTAAAAATTTTTGTGGGGCTCTGCTTCAAGCCGAGTCACAAGATGGCTGCCAACACTTCCTGGTGGAAGTGGTGTCAGCTAATCAAATTTCAATAGGATCTGCAGGTCCGTTTCCCATGATGAATGACTCATTTATTCGAGAGACAGCCTCCAAGCATTCAACTCGTGGAAACACCCTGAGTGCAGCTATATCCATCCGGAAGGTAAACCTTTCATCAACTGTGCTCTATGTAATCCGGCCCCTACTACTTTAAACAATAACGGCCTTCAGCTGGGCCTTCTAAATTGTCGGTCCCTTCCCAAACACGCTCATGAAATCTACCTCCTACATCAGGAGTATGATTTTGACGCTCTGTTGCTCACAGAAACGTGGCTCACTTCCTGGTCGGACTCAGACATCATCAATGCTCTCCCCCCAGGCTATCAAATCCATTCCCAAAACAGACCCCTCAGCAGAGGAGGTGGCCTGGCATTAATCTACAGAGAACAATTTGCATGCAGAGCCAGTAATGCCAATATCGATGAGTGTGAGAGCTGCCACTTTGCCTTACAAATATCCCCCACGCACTCCGTGACAGGGCTGCTGATATACCGCCCGCCGGGAAATCCAGGGAATATCATAAGCTCTCTTGTCGATACGGTCACACAGATAGCTACCACCTCTCCCAACTTCCTCATCCTGGGAGACCTCAATCTTCACCTATCAGACCCCAAGGACCTTGCTGCAGCAGAACTTCTTATGGATTTCTTGTCCTTTGACCTTAGACTAGCTAACTCAGAGCCCACCCATGATAAAGGTCATCTTCTGGACCCAGTTTTTACCAACATTACGGGCCTTACTACCCGCATTCCCATTCCCCTTCCCTGGACAGACCATTTCCTAATACCCATAGTGTGGAATCTCTATATTCCACCCATCCAACAGGCCAAAACCCGGATTACTGACCGACGCTGGCATAAACTCTCGCCAGACGAATGGGCTGCCAATCTTAGGGCCACGCTTTATCCACCTGTTTCGGATCCAGCCAGCGCTGATAATCAGTTCAACTCCTGGCTCACTACATCATTAGACATACTTCTCCCTAAAACTTCCATCTTGAGGCGAACTAAAAGAGTGAACCCTGCTCCATGGTACACTCCTGAGCTTAACCTCCTTCGGAATGAATGCAAAAGATCAGAACGTTCTTGGAGGAAAGATAAAACTACAGTCAATAAAGACGCTTTCCGGGTTTCCCTAAAAAACTATAAATCTGCTCTTCGCAACACTAAAAGTATTTTCTATCAGGGAAGGATTCTGAAAGAATTACTTAAAACCCCAGATCCTACTCCTAAGAATCTGCCAGACCCCAAGATAGCTGAAGAAAAATGTTGTCAGCTGGCTAAATTCTTTGAGGAGAAGATCCAGAAAATCCTTGCTTCTCTGCCACCTATTGATTTTAGCGAAGAAGTCTGTATAAACCCAAACCCTACCCTACCCTGTTTAAACTCTCTTGGACCAGTAACGGTTGAAGAGGTCTCAACCATGTTAGATTCGATCAAAAGCAGTTCTCCCAGGGACCCAGTTCCCCTACGTATTCTTAAGAAAGTGGCCCCATTATCGCTCCCTCACTAACTCATCTCATTAACACTTCACTGCTCCATGGAGTAGTTCCCCCCAGTTGGAAGGCGGCGGTCGTCAAGGTGCTACTCAAAAAACCTTCGCTGGACCCCACAGACTTGGCCAATTATAGGCCAATTTCTCTCCTTCCCGGAACCAGTAAAATTGCCGAAAAACTTGTGAATAAAAAACACTATCTGGAGTCCAATAATCTGCTCAGATACTCGCAAACTGGATTCCGCCCAGGGCAGGGCACTGACATCGCCCTTCTCGCAGCTGTGGAGGAGGCCCGAGCCCTTTTGGACGCAGGAGGATCAGTGGCAGTGATCCTCCTGGACCTCAGCGCGGCCTTCGACACCGTCAATCACCGGGTCTTGATCCAACGACTCAAGAACATCGGTGTGGAGGGCACTGCTCTGACTTGGTTCAAATCCTTCCTTGACCACCGCTCCTTCCAGGTCTGGGAGAATGACATCCGGTCCCCCGACACCCTCCTCCAGTGTGGTGTGCCACAGGGCTCATCTTTAAGCCCAACATTATTTAATGTCTACATGTCCCCACTGGAGGAGGTTGTTAACTCGTTCGGGGTGAAAATCATCAGCTATGCTGATGACACACAATTAGTAGTGTCTCTATCTCACCCTAACCAAAAACCCTCTGACCTTTATAATTGTCTTACGGAAATCCAAGGATGGATGAACAGTTCGGCATTAAAGCTCAATGGCTCAAAGACGGACATTCTCCTCATTGGCCAGAAAGGGCTTTCCCTCTCGCATAACCTTTGGCCACCCTGTTTGGGTGATCCTCCGGCTCCCAAGCCTGAGATCAAGAGCCTAGGAATCTGGCTTGAAAAAGACCTTTCTTTCAAGACGCAAGCCAATAAAGTCGCCAGAACCTGCTTCAGGCTTCTTAAATCCATCAGGAAGATTTGGCCACTACTCCCTCCTGTTTCCCAGAAACTGTTAATCCAAGGCCTTATCATGTCAAGGCTGGATTACAGTGACACCATCTATCTGGTTTCCCCCCGAAGCAACCCTTAATAAACTTCAAAGGATTCAGAACGCTGCTGCCCGGATCCTCACCAACACTCCGTCGAGATCCTCGGCCAAACCAGCACTGAAATACTTACATTGGCTCCCAGTGAGAGAACGAGTGAAGTTTAAAGCTCTTTGTCTAGCACATAAACTAAACTTCTACAGGACAAAGACCTCTCCATCCAAAAAAAATTCATAAGGCCTTATAAAGCTGCAAGATCCCTCCGATCTGACCATGAACACCTTATCACTATTCCCAGAGTGAAGAAGGTCCGTACGGGTGGACGGCGCTTTTCTGTCAACACAGCCCGCCTATGGAATTCCCTTCCTCTTGTTCTCAGGACTGAACCAGACTATCTCCGATTCAGGAAACGGTTAAAAACTCACTTGTTTCCTTGAGCCCTTCCCCTCCTCTTTCCTGTCACTTCCCCCATTACCCTCTGGTCTGTGAGGATCTTAGCGCTGGGATACTTACGGGTGACTACGCGCTCTACAAAACCCAATAATAATAATAATACTGCAAGCATCCGCATCCCAAGATATCTATATTCTCTAAACTTAAATTTCTCTAAAACTACTGAATTGATTTACACTAAATCACAAAAAGCATGCTTTATGGACGAATATCTAGCTTTTTGCCAAATTTGATTTAATTCCGTTTAGCGGTTTGGGCTGTAGTCTTGTTCATAATCCCTGTGGAAGAATATATGGGGGGAAAATGTTTTGGAACCCCCTTTTTTTCTTGACCCCTTCTTGACAGATCACCCCACAACTTTCAACACAGCAGCTGAACTGACTGTAGCAAATGTTCTGAAAATGTTGTGAAGATTCGTCAAGCGGCATCAAAGTTACTCGCAAAACACTCGCAAAACACGCACACAAGCATCATCTGCTGCTGTGAATCACCACCTTGAGGCTTCTTGCCCAACTGTCCGCGATGCATGGCCTGCACTTCACTCCCCACTGACCATCACCAGCAAAGCTCTCCTTGCTCCCAAATAACTTATCCCCCATGAACGGACTCTTGGCACAAAACTTGAGAAGGTAAAACTTCAGTGGGGCTAATCTGAGACTGTCGACCCCCTTTCCATCGCAGTGGGCCTGAACATTTGGATTTGACCTGGTCCAGTGCAACCACATTGCACTTTATGCCTCTAAGCACTATTTTACAGTTTATTCTTTGAAAAACCATAACTCAGGTTCTACTTGTTGGAATTTGTTGTTTTGATCTTGTTTTATTTATAAAATTATTCTCTATTTGTCTAACTAGTGTGGAGGCTTTTTTGTGGTATTATTACTGTTTTTATAGTCTGGAGTGTTACACAACTACTTTACATATGCCTCTAAAGTTAAGCCTGACTGCTCTGTGCCAAGGTACCAGAGGGTAAGCAAAGGTTAATTTAGAGTGTGCTTGTGCCTTAACCTGACTAGGATTTGTGGTTACTGCATATATATATATATATATATATATATATATATATATATATATACATATATATATATATAAGAGTATCAGCGTTTCTTTTCCATGTGCCAGGAATCCTCCACGCCACAGATCACGCAGACACGGACCAATTGAGGTCCTATTTTCTTTTATTTAGTGCAAGCTAGTCGCATGACGTTTCGGCTCGAGGAGCCTTGTTCACATGACAGTGTTCAACATACTGAAACGTTCTTTTAAAGCGCCAGTGTTTGGTGTAAATTAGGTCACATGTGAGGGCTAAGTATAGATATAGTAAAAATACTAATACTAAGGTTTCCTCAAGGTTCATATTATCATTTCAATCGCAATGACCATATTGCTTTTATACTTTACAATACATTACAAGTATTCATTTCAATTTAAAATTAAATATTGAAATGAAAGCTGGATTATAACATTTGAAATCATGGTTAAATACCTGTTATTATTACATATTAAAATATGCATTGTACATAAAAATGTCAATTAAAATGATGCTATGCTATTGACAAATACAAATTCAAATATAAATATAAATATGGTCAATGGGAAAATACTTCATAAAATACAGTTCTAAAGTGCCAATGCCAAAGTGCTAATGCCCCATTTAATGTGCAAACTACGCATTTGTGCAAATTACAATTTTATAGGATATGTTATTCCTATTCTATTAGTTGTGCAAAAAGCGCATAAATGTAAACATAGCTTTATGAAGCATCTCCCCTCCGACCAACATATATTTGATTATCCTTAATAATAACAGTTGCAATTCTATGTACATGATTAAATCAGCTATAATCTATATACATATTTTATTAATTCTTGTTTTCAGTCGTGATATATCCCAACCGGGTGTAATATCAAGTTGAGGAACTGATTTATGGTGAGGTAGTACATGATAACCAATGAGCTTATGGTAGATATGTGTACATGTCTTCTGTAATGTTCAAACCTGCAGTTGTTTTGGTATCAAGTAAGAGGATATATCTGGTCTCTAGTTTTCTTAGTTTAGCCTCTCTGTCACCACCACGTCTGCTAGCATTGATCGTGTCTATCACATAGTATTTGAGCGAGCTGTTATTGCTCTGATGGTGATCACGAAAGTGTCTAGCTACAGGATAGGTATTATCCCCATTTGTAATGGCCCTCAAATGTTGAAGTATACGTTGGTGCACAGGGAGTTTCGTGCTCCCAACGTATTTTAGAGGGCTATACATATAGTGGTAGGTAGTTATGGTTAGGTCTGCTTTTCCTTAGAAGGAGCGTTTTATGGCTTGCTAATAACTTTGGCCCCATTTGACGAATCTCCTTGAAACTTTCCCCAAAATAGTTCACCCACCTCAGCTTTTTCCTGAAAAGTTTCAGGGTGATCCATCAAGCTGGTGTCCCAGAAAAAAGGGGGGGTCCTGAAACATAAAATCTCCATGCATTTTTCATTGACTCCTTTAGACACAGCTACAGCAAATACTACTGAACTGAATTACACCAAATTTCACAGATTGTGCTTTTGTGATTTGGTGTAAATCCATTCAGTAGTTCTTGAGATATTAATGTTTAAAAATAGTTGTATATTTTCGTAGTTGGGCTCGCGAGTCTCAAAGGCATCACACGAGAGCACAAAATCAAAAATGGAGACTTGTCAGGAGAGCAATTTTTTGCGAGCGTTCAAGCTCTCATGAGAGCGAGAGGATTCTGCGAATCTTGCGAGAGTAAGCACTCTGATTGGCCCGCAGTTAGAAATTAAGTGACCACCATAACTGCTTACTGTGAAAAATTGGAGGTGTTGTGAAAATATAATTAAAAAATGTTATAAAGGGGCAGCAGAAAGGCATGGTGTCCCCCTAAGTTTAGAAAAGTGGTGGCGAAGGGATAACTACTGTGAAGAAAATAAATGTATAGTGTTTTTAACAAAAGTTTACAATCTTGCGGGACACTCGGGGGGATCGTAAATAGTAAGAAGGAGTAGACAAGTTCTCAATAGACTCTATTAGTAGGAATGCATATTGTGGTCCTTGATTTTGAGAGGAAGTGTGCAAGAGATAAGTACTGTGATGATTAGAAGGCTAATTATAAAAAAAAGTTAAGATCTTAAGTGACTCCTGCGGGATTATGAAAAGTAGGCAGGAGTATGTGATGTTTGAATACGCTCTGGTATGCACGCTTGCAACTGTAGGAAGGAGTCTTACTGGAGATAGTGTTTACCAGACTTTACTATTTATGCATATTGGTTTGAGAAGAGGTAAGACGCATCCAAACACCCTACTATGCACACCGATCATCTGAATGGAGAGCCCAGTCCCCCCACACTCTACTATGCACACCTATCTCTATAGAGAGAGGTCTCACCAGAGTGGCCAGTCCTTCAACATACCCTACTTTGCACACTCGTCATCTGAGTGAGGTGTCTGAAAGGAAAGGCCAGTCCCTCCCATACTCTACTACGCACAGCTTTCATTACTTAGAGAGGTCTCCCCAGAGAAGCCAGTCCCTCCACTCACCCTACTATGCACACCTGTCATCTGACAGGTTTGAAAGGAGTGGCCAGTCCCTTCCCACACCCTACTATGCACACTTATCATCACAGAGAGAGGTGTTGGCAGAGAGGCAAGTCCCTGTACATACCCTTCATCTAATAGAGAGGCCTAAAAGGAGGAGGCACTTCTTCTACACACCCTACTATGCACAGCCCTCTTCTGAGAGAGAGGTCTAAAAGGAGAGGGGTAACCCCTCCTCACACCATACTATGCATATCTATCATCTGAGAGAGAGGTCTCAAAGGAGAGTTTAGCCACTTCCCATTCACTCTATGACGCACACCCATCATCAGACAGAGAGGTCTCAAAGGAGAGGCCAGTCCATGCATGCATTCTATTATTATGCACCCCAGTCATGTGAGAGAGAGATCTCAAAGGAGAGAACATTCCATGTACACGCCCTTCATTTGAAAGAGAGATTTGAAAGGAGATGCCAGTCTATCCACACAACCTAATATATACACCTGTCATTTAAGAAAGAGGCCTCAAAGGAGAGGCCATTCCCTCCCCACTCACTACTACAAACCCCCGTCATTTTAGAGAGAGGTTTTATAGGAGAGGCCAGTCACTCCCCATGCACCCTACTATGCATGTCTGTCATCTGAGAGAGAGGACTTGAAGGGGAGACATGTTCATCCACACTCCCTACTATGAACACCTGTCATCTGAGAGAGAGATCTCAGAGGAAAGACCAGACCCTCCACACACCCTCCTACATACACCCGTTGTCAGAGACAGAGGTTTCAAAGGAGAGGGCAGTCCATCCACACACCTTACTATGAATACCTATCATTACAGAGAGAGGACTCAGCGAGGAGACCAGTCCCTCCACACACCCTACTATGCACACCCTTTATCTGAGAGAACGGTCAAAAAGCAGAGACAAGACCCTCCCCACAGCCTACTATACGCACCTTTCATTATGGAAAAGGGGCCTAGCAGAGAGGCCATACCCTCCACGCACCTTACTATGTACTCCCGTCATCTGAAAGAGAGATTTAAAAGGAGGGGGTAGTCCCACATCCTACTATGTACATCTGTCATCTGAGACAGAAGTCTGTGTGGAGATGACAGTCTCTCCCCACACCCTGCTACACACACCTGTGATATAAAGAGCTGGGTCTCAGTGGAGAGGATGCTCTGTTCCATATACTACTATATCTGAACAAGTTTGTTGCGATTCCGCAAGACTCTAGCGAGAGCAGCGCACAAGCTTCAGAGAGTAAATCTTGCTGTGTGGACACATGTAATCTTGCAAGAGGCTTGCGAGACCTGAGGGGAAATTACTGAGCCTACCAAGAAGTGTTTTACGATCTTGCTAGCATCTCGCAAGACTCGCATTGAATATTAATCGGCCTGCCACAAGGGGCTTTATGATCACGGGAGATCCTATGGGGGGGAGTAAAAAAAAAAAAGGTCCAATGCTTAACCAGTATTTACCATTCTTATTGCATGATTGAAGAAATGCTGTGATGTGATTAGGTGTGGAACCAGAGATACCTCAGACTGGAATTTGGAGGAGAAGGAAGCCTGTTAGAGTGGTGCTCAGCAGAAGTGACTAAATTTTAAGCGGAGACAGACTGGTGTCTTCAGCTTTATATAAGAAACTGCTGTAAGTTCAGGTCATTAGAAATAAACTTCATGAACTTTGTTGAAAACTGTCAGTAAGAGCACTCCTGTTGGTAAACCTATTCTATACAAGGTTTAGTGAGTCAAAAGCTGTTTGTATAGGTGCATTTTTATTAACATAGGTTTTGAGAGGTAGACTTTAGAATGTGGAAAGATATCACTCAATATGTTGTGTCAACAAATTAAATGGTTAATCTGTATGTTGTTGTAAGTAAAATAGTATATGCAACAGTGGTTCTGTTGGGAAGAAAAATTACTTTGTTTGTCCTAAGGACAGATCAATCTCATGTGACATTTGTAATGTTATTTTGAAAATACAAATATCCAGTTAAAGACTAAGCAAACACACCATTTTTGGATTTAATCCTGTATATTCATTATTTTATAAACCATTAGTTGTATCAAAAACAGTGATATACATATATTTATAAGTCGTTGTCCTGTACAAACTTTAACAAAAGCATACAATGGACTTACATGAAATGAAGTTAATGAAAGTGAACGTTGTACAGAAATCTGGATGTGCACTGCCTTTTTTTTGGTAAATTTTGCGTTCGCTTTGTTTGATTGTTTACGTGCTCCGGGGTATCACTCCCTACTTTGGAGTGTGTTAAATACTCTTGAGTTAAGCAGAACCAGAATCACTGGTCTGTCTCCCTGGGCACCGTATGTGCTGTGTCTCCAGCTCTCATTTCATGTAAAGGAACATGCTTAGTAGATTGTTTATGATAGTTCTTTTATTGAAAATCTTTCCATTAATGTAGATGTTCGTTTCACATCTTTATGTTTAACATTTATTTCCCATCTCCATTTTTATCTTGGTAAACATCCATGTTTAGCTCATATAGATATTCTCCAAATGCATTTCGGCGTCTAGCGCCTTTCTCAAGGGATTGATCTGTCAAAGAAATAATGACTTACATTTACTATTTTGTTTAGCATGTTATTACCACCAACTAGTGAAATCAAAAGCGTTTTTCAACTCTCAAATTAATGGTTGGCTCATATGAATACTTCAGCACGTATTGAGTACAAATCAATAACAAAAATACATTCACATAGCAGCTATTGAAATAGATCCTGGCAGTTAATACGGTGACTGAAACCTGGTGAACATTGTAAATTGAATTGGTGTGGTCAAGATTCTAATCGAACTGTGAGGTGGACCTCGGACTGGAGTTAACATTCACATTTGGGTCTCTAGTTACCAGAGATGTTTATATCAAACTATGATGGATTGCAATCAGACCGCGGAGTTCGCATTCACTCTACGATGTCGGGTTGCCAAAGATGTTATTTCAAATTGCCACTGATTGGAATGGTACTACTCCATAGTGTGTTTCTAGTTGATGTGTATCACAATAGTTATCTCCATCACGGGTATTATTCTGATATTCAGCATCTGATAAGGATATATAGTGCTCATACCTAATTTTAGCAACATTTATGTTATATGTATATAGTTCTTACATTTATATAACTTCGAACATAAATGTCTATCCTAATAAGTAACCACGTAATCAACACCTTTACAAATGTAGCATCAACCATAATTATATATTTCTCATACACAGTTTGGACAACATTTATGATATATAAGAAAAGTTCTTACGTTCTTATGGTTTGGCACATACAGTGTAGTACAGTATTTAAACGTAGACCTGAAAGTTTATATCTATTGGGCGTAAATGCATATAATCTACCCCAAATTTACATTGATCTCATAGTTTACTCATTTGTATGTAGGTCTCTTCCTGTTCATTCAAACCTTGTGCTATTGAATTAAGAATATGTATCCACAGACACTCTTTGTAATTCAAAGTGGAAGACATGTTCCCTCCTCTCTGGTGTAAGACAACTTTCTCTATGACCCACCATTCTAGTTCTTCATACATATGGTTTGCCCTTTTGAAATGTTCCACTAGTGGCGCCCCTTGTGTAATACAACAAATTCTTCTCTGATGTTGCATGATTCTATTTTTAACTCGTTGAGTTGTTTGTCCCACATAGATTAGTTGGCATGGGCATTTAATGGCATATATAAGGTTTTGGCTGTTACAATTTGAGAACCTAGTCATCGTGTATTGCTTTGATCCATATGTAAAACAATTCCCTGTTTTGGTATATTTACACACTTTACAATGCCCGCATCTCTGATGGACTATGATCGGTTGTAGGCACAATTGGCTTCTGATGTCATCAGGTTTAGTGGTCTTCAAGAAAGATGATACAACATGATCTTTCACATTTTTTGCCAGTTTATATGAGCACATAGGGGGTTCTGGTATTCCAACTTCATGGCCCACTAAGTTCCAGTATTTTCTAACCACTTTCGAGATCTCATGGCTCCTCGTATTGAACGTTGTCACACAAATGAGTTTGTCCATTTCAGCATTTTTCTCTTGTACTTCTAGCAGTGTTTCCCTAGGACGGTATCATGCCCGTTTGCAGGATCTATTGAGTAGACCTCTAGGGTACCCCCTCTCTCCTAATTTACTAATGAGGGCATCACTTTCTTTGAAATAGTCCTTGCGTCTTGAACAATTTCTGCGTAACCTTAAAAATTGTCCATATGGCAGGTTGTCACGCAAATTTCTGGGATGGTGGGAGTTGTACTGAAAAAGTGTATTTCGGTCTGTTGGCTTTTTGTACAGATTCATTATGATCTTTCCCTCTTCAATCTCAAAAGTTAAATCCAAGAAAGGTATTGATACTTTGCCAAAGGTCATCGTAAACTGGATGTCTGTAGAACACTGATTGAGCCAGGTTAAGAAGGTATCTAGCGTATCTCTTGTACCAGTGCAAATCATAACGACATCGTCTATATACCTATGCCATTTTGTTATACACCCTCCATATGGGTTTTGGTTATTGTAAAGGTATTTATGCTAAAAAACATCCATATAGGTGTTCGCCAAACTTGGCGCAAATCTAGCTCCCATCGCCACTCCTCTGCATTGGTAATAAAAATTGTTTTGAAACATATAATAATTCTTGGACATGGCATTTTCCAATAAATGTACAAGGAATTCTGTAGGTACCCAGTGTGGTGCCGGACGGGCATGGAGGGTCTTTTCAATTATCTCTATCGCCTCTTGTTGGGGTATGCTCGTATATAACGAGCATACATGGAGAGTAACCATTATTTGTGTTTCCGAATCGAATGGCAAATCTTCAAAAATTTGTATTGTGTGCATAGTGTCCCTCAAGTATGACTTAGTATTTAGCACAAACGGTTGTAAGAAGCAGTCAAGGTATTGATTTACAGGCTCTAAAATGGATCCACACCCCGAGATGATTGGTCTTCCTGGGGGTTTATGGATGCTTTTGTGGATCTTGGGGATGGTGTATATGGTCGGGATCCTTGGGTCTGTTTTATTTAGGAATTTGAATTCTGGCTCGGAAAGGTAACCTTCTTCCAATTCCTTTGTCGTTAGAGTCTTGATTAATCTGGCAACCTCTTTTGTTGGATCTCCCGTGATTTTAGTATAGCTATTTTCGCAGCTGAGTTGTTGTTCTAGCTCTGCTATGTAGTTATGTTATGTTATGTTAATTGAATTTTTTGAGCGCACAGCTGCCCCAGCAAAGGGGCGTCCCGGCGCTATAACAGGAAAAGGTAACATAACTAACATCACAGACAAAGTAGGGGATAATTAATAAGACAGAGGAAAAAAATAAGTTTTAACAGCTTTCCTAAAGGCAAAAAGATCTTCTAACGAGCGAATGTAGACAGGGAGTGCGTTCCACAATTTGGAGGCCAGCACCGTAAACGATCGGCCACCTAGTCTGCATTTATGGAAGCGAGGAACAAGTGCCAGATTTTGGCCGGCAGAACGAAGGCTGCGCGAAGGGATGTACAAAGTCAGAAGGTGCTGAAGGATGGTGGGAGTGTCAGTTTTAAAAATTTTAAACGCAAAACAAAGGGTCTTAAACTCTATGCGTCTAATTACTGGCAGCCAGTGCAATTTGAAAATTGTGCTGCGGGCTGAGCAGAAACGCGGCAAGCCCACCAGGGCCCTGGCTGCCGCATTCTGCACCCGTTGGAGTCGCAGGATTTCCGCCTGGTTGGCGCCCAACAACAGTGAGCTCGCGTAATCGAGCCTCGATAATATGCTAGCTTGGATCACCATCTGGCGAGTGGGGGCATCAAAAAATTTGAGGATAGGCCTCAAACTTCGCAAAATGCCGAAGCACATGGATGCCACCTTCTTAGTATGGAATGAGAAGGTTAGTTTGGAGTCTAACCAGACGCCAAGATTTTTAAGTTCAGAAACAGGTTTTGGGGGAGGTCCCAGCTCCCTAGGCCACCAGCTGGCACCCCACAGATCAGGATGATTCCCCAATACCATCACCTCAGTTTTGAGGGCGTTGAGTTGTAAACAGTTGGCCGTAAGCCAACTAGCAACAGCCCTCAGACCATCTGCAAAGATTGATGCCATTTGGTCGGAGTCCCCGTTGAGAGCCACCGCCAATTGGGTATCATCGGCGTATGATACCATAGTGAGACCCCAACTCTTCGCAACCTCCGCCAAAGGTTGAACGTAGAGGTTGAAGAGAGGGGGGCTCAACGCCGAACCCTGCGGGACTCCTTGGGTGATGGCATGAGGCTTAGATCTGAACGGTGGCACTACAACCTGAAAGGATCGTTCCGAAAGGAACGATTGGAACCAATCCAACGCCCTGCCTGAAATACCTGCCTCACCTAGCCTTCGAAGAAGAATGGTGTGGGATACAGTGTCAAAGGCGGCACAGAGGTCCAAAAGGACCAGTGCCGCCGTTTGACCTGCATCTAGTACTGAGCGGAGATGTTCAACTATATATAGGAGTGCCGTCTCTGTACTATGTCCAGGTCTAAAACCATTCTGTGTAGGATCCAGTAGGTGTGCAGAAGCCAGATGTTTTGGTAAGATGTTATTAACATGGGCCTCTGTGATCTTTTCCACCCAGGGAAGGAGGGAGATAGGTCGATAACTCTCCGGCTTCAACGGATCCAATCCAGGTTTCTTTATAATGGGCATGACACAGGCAGCCTTCCAACTAGGTGGAACTGAACCGGTGGTAAGGGATTGCTCCACCAAATGGCGGATGGGAGGAAGGCAAAAAGACGCCGAGTCCAAAAACTGGGCCGGTCTCAAAGGGTCATCCGGTGAGCCAGACTTGACCTTGGCCGCTAGGAGATTGAACTCCTGTACCAATGGTATGGGAAGAGAGGCCAAGCACTGAGAAGTACGCAATGTTAAGGTCGTACTGTCAGGGTCAGCTTTGGGAAAAGAGCGATAGATGGCGTTTACTTTTTCCACAAAGAAGCTGGCTAAGGACTCGCAGTGGGCAAAGGAACAAATCTCCGTAATAGGAAGTCTATTCACTGTGAGCTCCTTCAAGACTTTAAAAACCAGTTTGGACGGGTTGGAGCTCGCCTGGAACTCCCGTGCATAGTAGTCAGCTCGGGCCCGGCAGACAGCTCTATGGTATATCGTTACCTTAGCCAGGTAGCATACTTTTAGGTCTTTATCGTCTTTATCGGTCTTGAATCACCACCGCTCCCCCTTTATCAGCTGCCTTGATGACAATTGATTCATTGGATTTCAGACCTTGGAGTGCTTGTCTTTCTCCTTTGGAAATATTATGTTTAATGTACTTGGTATTGTTAAGTAAATCCATTACTTCAGACATTACCCCTTTTTCGTCATTCACAAGGTGGTTTGCCGGAGTGAAGGTAGAGCAGGGATGAAAAGAGGTGGCTGCTTGTTTCCTGTTGCATTCATCCCTTTTAGAAAAGTAGTATTTTAATCTAATTTTTCTGAAGAACTGCTGGAGTTCTAATTTGATGGTAAAAGAATTCGGAGGGGCGGTGGGTATGAATGACAGACCTTTAGCTAGAATGCTATGTTTGTCTTTAGTTAACGTGTGTCTTGAGATATTCACAATCGGATCACTTTTGTACTGATTCGTGGATGGCAGGACATCGAGTAAATTTCTCTCTTCCCTATTATTGTTCTCATGATTGATTTCAGTCTGTGCACTCACCCCCTGATCCATGATGATGATGGCCGAGGTATGGAGAGCAGCTTGCGGTTGTTCAATCTCGGTTTCTATTACCATCTGTAGGTGGAGTGGTGTGGCTCACTGGTTAGAGGCGGCAGACCCGGAAGCAGAGAACGGCCCGGGACCAGGGTTCAATTCCCGACGTGGCTGGGTCGTGAACCAGGGTCAGCGGACTCGATAATTCTCGCCTTGGTGCCTACTCTAACCAGGGATCACTCTCGGCAACTCTGGGCATTAGCTTGCCACATCTCCACAATGGCCCCCCCACAAACGCCGGGGATGCCTGGTTTCACCTTGGAGATACCCAGGAGGGAACATCTCACAGGGAAAGCCAGGACGGGTTCCCCAGCGGTCTATAGCACCAGGACACCTCCGGGTAGCAGTGCGCTTTACAAGACACACACATTCACACATTAGGTCTGGCATTTGGTGCTTTTCTCAACATGATTCTGTTGGCGTTGTGGTTGAGTTTGGAAGCGTACTTTGGTATTGTTCCCTCTGTTGTTGCCCCTCCCTCGGTTCCATCTCGGTGGGCGTCCCCAATTGGGATCTCTGTTTGTCCATCCGGGATCCCCTAAAAAAGGGGCAGATTGAGGCCCGAATTGATCTTGATATTGTGCTCCAGTTGGATATTGTGCACCAATTTGGAAATGGCCTTGTTGTTGATATCCGCGTGTTGCTGCAATCTGGTTTGTGTTGTCTGCTTCAGTACTTGAACTGCTACCAAAGGAAGAATTAGAGAAAGTTTGGAAACGTCTCGGAGTTTGTCGATTCCGGTTGGTGTAATATCCTTGTGCGTCTTGGACGTAATAATCGTCACTTACGTATGGATAAGTTACATTTTTATCATACTATTTCATGTCTTTTGCCAATTTATCGAGTTTTTTATTCAAAGTGATGGTATTAAATTCAGACGTGGCTTTCTCAGCTCTCTCCAATGCTTCTTTGGCGTTGGTTAATGCAGCGTCTCCCAATATTTCGTTCTTCAAGTCTGCAATTTGTTGGATCATTTTCTTAACATATTCCCAACAGAACCACTGTTGCATATACTAACTTAGAACCCAGGTTCTGAGGGTCACAGGGCCACCCCATTATAACTAATGGTTGTAAGTAAAATAGGCAGTGTTTCTGAAATGATGAAACAAGGCATTTGCAATCTGTTAATTCAAGACTTAGGGCCCGATGTAGGTAATAGGTAAATACTGAATTCTAAATACCGAATTTTACCGATTCGGTATTTAGAAATCAGTATTTCAGATGTAGGTAAGAAGTCGGTAAAAAATACAGAATTCTTAATATTCGTTATTACCGAATCGGTAATTGAGATTGGATAATAATGAATACCTACACATTCATTCCTATGGGCTTGGAGGCCCATAGGAATGAATATGAAGACATTCGGTATTACCGAATCAGTAATACCGGGAGGTATTTCAAGGGTGCCAGGGTGTCCAAAGGACACCCTTTTGCACCCCTGAAGTGTGCATGTATGCACATGTGGCACACATGCATGCCCTAAGGGCATGGATGTGTGCCACATGGAAATTCAAAAAAAGCAAGAAAGTGCTTTTTTAAAGGAATTCGATAATTACCACCAACTTGAAGTTGGTGGTAATTACCGATTCCTTAAGGACCAAAAGCACTCTTTTATGTGCTTTCTACATTGCATTTAAGGAATCTGTATTACTGATTCCTTAAATGCAAGGCCAATAAGGAATCGGTATTAAGGAATCAGTATTTACTGATTCCTTATTACTGATTCCTTCCCTACATCCCACATGGGTAAATACTGGTTCGTAACTGTGAAATTTACTGAATTTCACCGTTACCGACCGGTGTATGCCAACCTACATCTGGCCCTTAGTGGTTTATGAGCCTTGCTGTGCACATATTTGAATCCCTATGAGATACTTGAGTGGAAATATTGCCCTTTCAAGAGTAAAATAGTGTGCTTACTGTAAGGAAAAGTGTGTAAAGAGTAATATGTTACTTCAAAAATTGTTATGGAGGCAAGTTTTATGGCATGTTATAATTTAATTGTGAAACAATGCACTGGTTGAGGGTGTTGAGTTTGTCAAGAGAAATGAATATGAAGATAGTGGTACTGTACATATAACTAGGGTATGTAGTGGTGTATCACTATTATCAATCATTGATCAGTATGTAACTTTAAATTTTTTGGTTTTCTTTTTTGGGGTGGGGGAATAGCAGTTTTGCAAAACAGAAGTATCATGTCACAAAATGTATCTGGAGCAAAAAGGGGAGGGGGATGTTATATATTGGTTAAGTTTGTTGTTTTATTTGCTTTACAGTTCTTGTTGTAGTTTGTTAATGTAGTTGTTGTTTGTAATATTGTTAAATTCTTTTTCTAATAAGTTTTTTTAAGTTACTACTGATTTCTTTCCTTAGTAGCTTTTAAAGATAGTAATAGTATTGCAGCCTTGCAATGTTGACTCAACGTGGCAGTTCCAGCTTCAAGAACTGTAACTTTGCTTCTTGATGTAAATGTATTTATTAGGTATTATAGGGACATTAGTGCTTCTTCCCACTGTAGTATGGGGCAGATTTAGACGCCCCTTGTGACACTTTTGCGCTGCTGTTGCATCACTTTTTGTGACGCATTGGTGGCGTAAAAAATGCACCACGTTGCGACCAATTTACCACGTGACACATCTAGGGAAACAAGTCAATTTGTGAAGCCCTGCGCCACATTATACCTGTGTCAGTCACCCACCTGCATTCCAGTTTGTTCCTTCCTTGATGCTGCCTTTTTCCAAGATCCCTCTGGAAACTACCAAAATGGCAAGGAAGTAGTATACTTATCATACTGATAGTTCCTCTGGGGAAGCAGAATGGGAGTGAGAGACAAGAGAACACAAGAGACTGGATTATTGCAGACTGACACTCTGTAGAAGTCTCTTTTGAGCATCTCTCAGGGACAACGAAATGTGATGGGACTTCAGGTTTCTACTAGTGACTGTTTCAGGAACAGTTATCTATTGGAGAAACAACAATTGTTCCTGTTGTACAATACTATTGGACTTCAATTAACCTACTTGTTGTGTAGACAACCTACCTGATTCAACAGAATGCCCTGAATCACTTCTTCAAATAAGCATCTGCAATTTCACTTCTTAATTATGTATATCTTTTAAAAATTATCAAAACATGATGTCAAATGCCTGTATTCAGCATTTCTCTTCATTGAGTATAAGCATTACTTAGTTTTATGTTTGCTTCACATAAAAGAACTTTGCTTGTGTTAAGCCCAAAACGATCCGTAAAACTAAAATAAAGAAATAAAAGAAAAAAACAAAAGAACAGAGCAATTGCGTTCTGTGTTGTACTAAACACTTATTGTAGAGATTACTATGATCAGCAGTATGAACTGTCCTGTATTTACAATGAAGAATACTAGTTCTCAATGAGTTAAAATCCTTTAACACAAGTCATAGCGTTCCTTAAGTTCTTTTGTTGTCTTTTCCGAAAGTCAAATGTTTAATTACATATAGGGGCTAATTCCGATTCAGTAAACTGATCCGTACGACGAATCGAATCCGTAGCCCTTACCGTACGAATCGTACAATTCCGTACGCATCGCGTAGTGTGATTCGTAGGAAAAATATACAACAGAATCGTTGTGAACCGTACGAAAAGCAAGGGAAAATCCGTACAATGCCGACCCTCAAAGTGAACCGTACAAATCTTGAACATGATGTATGACCCGACAAGTACGATCCAGACCGGGGAATGAGAACGCGATTCGTACGGAAAATGTTGTTTGAGCAATTCGTACGGAGAGCCACACAATCACATATGCACCATACCTCTGCAATCATGGGGGGTACGCACCGTACCCCTGTGCACTGTACCCCTGTGCACCGTACCCCTTTGCACCGTACCCCTACGCACCGTACCCCTGTGCACCGTACCCCTACACACCGTACCTCTGTGCACCGTATCCCTATGCACCGTACCGATATGCACTGTACCCCTAAGCACCGTACCCCTTTAATCATGGGGTGTACGCACCGTACCCGGGGGGTCCGTTTCATGCGCGGTTCGAGTCGAAATCTGCTTTTACAGACATTTTGAGCTCCCGTAGAAAAAGAGGCGTATGGAGTGTTGACGAGGCGAATCGTACTTGCTGAGTCGAAAAATGCTGCTTCAATCCATACGGACATCGCGTACTGCGTGTTCCGAATGCAATTTGTATGGTTTTATAAGTCGTATGGTCTTTTGTACGGATATCTGCTTTGGGTGCGAATCGTACTTCATGATACGTACGGGGACGTTTAAGGGTACGATTTGTATGGGAAATATGCTCCGTGGGGCTATTCGTAAGGAATTTTACTGAATCGGAATCGGCCCCATAGTGTTCCAAATACTCGCAGTCGGGAACTCCTTTTTGTTTTTATCTCTTGACAATTATTTATCAATAAAAAGGCTTACCATGTTAGTAACAAGGTTATGCAGCGTTCCCAAAGAATTCCGATTGAAAAAACACTGTTTAGCAGACTTGACAAACGTTTTAAATATTATTAAAGCTTACCGCAATGTCTTGGTCTTGAGAATGCTTTACCGTTCGTGTTGTGGCGCTGCCTTGCAACTTTTTGTTGTATAATCTTTTTCTTTTTATGCCTTACCGGAAACAGGAAGGAGCGTCGAAGTATGCCCGCAACCGGAACGCCATCGCTGGACGCCGAGGGAAAGAAAGCAAGATCACACTGGGGAGCCAGGAGACACGCCGATCAGGTCCAGAGTCATGTAAGCACTGGAATGCACAAAGCAAAGCATGCCAGCAAAGGCAGGTGGCGTTTAAATACCAGAGTGCTCGGTTTCAGTTACCGATCCCACGTGTGCACGTTGGAGCAGTTTACACGTGGATTCAGTTAAAAGCTCATTTCCCTAATGCTCGGAAACCCATGTGTTTTACAAATGATTGTCTTAACCACAAGCATTTGTAAGTTACTACAAGCATTGGCAACTACAACAGTATTGTATCTGATGTGCATAGTGTCAACAAACCTTGACAACAATATAGGAACATCACACCAGCTTACTGTGATAACAGCTGGAGCAAGATTGGAGAACAGTATGGAAAAACCAGAATAACATGAAATGGAATCATTTGTAAGCATGCCTAACTGATACAGTTGCTAATGAATTTAGTCCTCTCGTAACACTATATAGGTTTATAGGAATAACATGACAGAGCTGGACCTCCCCCTAAAATCGACCACAGATTCTGTACACTACATAGGAATACAAGTGCACACTGACCCGGAGGTAGTACTCTCTGAAAACTATGGAAAGGCAATCTGCAAGTTGGAAGAAAAGGCAGCTCTTTGGATTCACCTGCCACTCTCGTTCATAGGACGTATTTCATCATGAAAATGATAGTCCTTCCTAGATTCTTGTTCCTGTTTCAAAATATTCTGATGCTTCTTCTAAAACATTCCTTTGACACACTACGCTCATTTTTTATAAAATTGGCATGGGCAGTTAAGCAAACTAGGGTTAAGTGGGACACTCTTACCTTGCCATACTTTATGGGTGGTCTAAATGCCCCAGATCTAGAATTGTACTATAGAACGGCGTTGAGGTCTCACGCTCACTTCTCGATTCATGGGCCACAGGGTTTACTGCACTTATACATTGAAAAGGTGGCTGCTGATCCTGATACTCTCCCTCAGATGTTATTCCAACCTCCCTCTAGGAGACACAATCAATCAATCATTGACACTTATAAAGCGCGCTACATACCCGTAGGGTCTCAAGGCGCTGGGGGGGGGGGGGGGGGTGCCGCTACTGCTCGAACAGCCAGGTCTTCAGCTTCTTCCTGAAGGAGAGGTGGTCTTGGGTCAGGCGCAGGTCGGTCGGGAGGGAGTTCCAGGTCTTGGCGGCCAGGTAGGAGAAGGACCTTCCTCCTGTAGTCGCTCTTCGGATGCGGGGGACGGCGGCGAGGGCGTGGTTGGCTGATCGGAGGTGGCGTTTGGGAGCGTAGAAGTTGACTCGGCTGTTGAGGTAGCTCGGGCCTTGGTCGTGTAGGGCTTTGTGTGCGTGGGTGAGGAGGCGGAAGGTGATTCTTTTGTTGACGGGGAGCCAGTGAAGGTCTCTCAGATGTTCGGAGATGTGACTGGTTCGTGGGATGTCGAGGATGAGTCTGGCTGAGGCGTTCTGGATCCGCTGGAGTCTCTTCTGGAGCTTGGCGGTGGTACCGGCGTAGAGGGCGTTGCCGTAGTCCAGTCGGCTGGTGACGAGGGCCTGGGTGACGGTCTTTCTGGTCTCGGTGGGGATCCACCAGAAGATCTTCCTTAGCATGCGTAGGATGTTGAAGCACGCCGAGGAGACGTTGTTGACCTGCCTGGTCATGGAGAGGGAGGAGTCCAGGATGACGCCCAGGTTTCGTGCATGGTCTGTCGGTTTGGGTGCGGTGCCCAGGGCGGGAGGCCACCAGGAGTCGTCCCAGGCGGAGGGTGAGGAGCCCAGGATGAGGACCTCCGTCTTGTCCGAGTTCAGTTTCAGGCGGCTGGTCGTCATCCACTCGGCTACCTCTTTCATCCCTTCGTGCAGGTTGGCTCTGGCGGCAGCGGGGTCGTTGGTCAGGGAGAGGATCAGCTGGGTGTCGTCGGCGTAGGAGATTATGCTGAGGTTGTGTTTGCGTACGATGGCCGCGAGGGGGCTCATGTAGACGTTGAAGAGGGTGGGGCTCAGAGATGATCCTTGAGGGACGCCGCAGATGACTTCGGAGGCCTCTGACTTGTACGGTGGTAGGCAGACTCTCTGTGTTCTTCCGTCGAGGAAGAAGATGATCCATTCCAGCGCCTTGTCCTGGATTCCGATGTTGCTGAGGCGCCGTACTAGGGTGCGGTGGCAGACCGTGTCGAATGCCGCGGAGAGGTCTAGGAGGATGAGGGCCGCTGTTTCTCCATTGTCCATCAGGGCTCGGATGTCATCGGTGGCGGCGATGAGGGCGGTCTCGGTGCTGTGGTTGGCTCGGAAGCCGGACTGTGAGGGGTCGAGGGATCCGTTCGTTTCGAGGAAGGCGGCCATCTGCTTGTTGACGGTCTTCTCGATGACTTTGGCTGGAAACGGGAGGAGCGAGATGGGGCGGTAATTCTTGAGTTCGGTGGGGTCCGCTGTGGGTTTTTTGAGAAGAGCGCTGAGTTCGGCGTGCTTCCAGCTCTCGGGGAAGGTGGCGGTGTCGAAGGATGTGTTGATGATGTCTCGCAGGTGGGGTGCGATGACAGCGTCGGCCTTGTTGAAGACGTGGTGAGGGCAGGGGTCGGTCGGTGATCCGGAGTGGATGGAGTTCATCGTGCGGATGGTGTCTTCGGTGCTGATCGGGGTCCAGGCGTGGAGGGTGGTGGTGGGGGGTGGTTGTTCGGTCATGGTGTGCGTTGGTTGGTTGTTGAAGCTGTTGTGTATGTCCGCGATCTTGTTGTGGAAGTATGAAGCGAGGGAGTTGCAGAGGTCTTGCGATGGGGTGATGTCGTTGTTTCCTGCGCTGGGGTTGGAAAGCTCTTTCACGATGTTGAAGAGTTCCTTGCAGTTGTGTGCGTTGTTGTCGAACCGGTCCTTGAAAGCTGTTTTCTTGGCGGCGCGGATCAGCTGGTGGTGTTTCCGGGTGGCAAGTTTGAAGGAGGTCCTGTTGTCCGGTGTCGGTTCCCTTTTCCAGACTTTCTCGAGGGCTCGGCAGTTCTTCTTGGAGCTCTTGAGTTCGTCGGTGAACCATGGGGCCTTCTTGCTGCCGGGTCTGCTAGGCGGGGTCCTCAGTGGGGCGAGTTCGTCCGCGCAGTTGTTGATCCACTTCGTGAGGTTGTCTGCGGCCTGGCTGGGGTTCGCTGAGCTGGCAGGAGGGTGCTGGCTCAGGGAGGTGGCGAGCTGGTCTGCTGTGATCTTGTTCCAGCTTCTGCGGGCGGCCTGTTTCTGGTGGTGGTGGGTCGTCGTTCTCTTGAAGGTGAAGTGGACGCAGCTGTGGTCCGTCCATTGAAGCTCTGTGGCGTGGCTGAAGTCGATGTCTGTGCTGGAAGAGAAGACTGCGTCGAGTGTGTGTCCGGCGAGGTGGGTGGGGGTGGACACCAGTTGCTTGAGTCCCAGGTTGGCGAGGTTGTCGAGCAGGGTGCTGGTGTTGCGGTCGTTGTTGTTCTCCAGGTGAAAGTTGAGGTCTCCTAGGAGGATGTAGTCAGCAGAGGGGAGGGCGTGCGGGCTGACGAAGTCGGCGATGTCCTCGCTGAATTGCGTGCGTGGTCCAGGGGGTCGGTAGATCAGGGTGCCTCTGAGGGTAGTGTTCGGGTTGGTGTGGATCTGGAAATGCAGGTGTTCGGCGCTGGTCAGGGTGTTGTCGGTGCTGGTCGTGAGACGGATGGTGCTCCTGTGGACGATAGCGATGCCTCCTCCCATCTGGTTGGCGTTTCGGTCCCTCCGAACGATCTTGTAGCCCTCAGGGATAGCGATGGCGATGTCGGGGGCTGAAGAGGCGTTCATCCAGGTCTCCGTGAGGAAGGCAACGTCAGGGGCTGTGGCGTCTAGGAGGTTCCAGAGTTCGATGGCGTGTCTGTGGACGGAGCGGGTGTTGAGCAGGATGCACTTGAGGTGGGTGCTGCTGGTGTTCGACTTGGCGGGTGCTGGTGCGAGGCAGGTCCGGATGCAGGAGAACTTGCAGGCGTGGCAGCTGAAAGGTCCGTGGGTACCTCGTGGAGCGGCTAGGTGGCATTCTGGGAGTCGGCCGGTGTTGAGTGCGTTGAGGGTGGCGGCGGAGTACGTCAGGCGGGTAGGTCGGGCTCTTCGGGGGCCAGGGGTCCTGGCGCTGGTCGCGATCCGGTCGCGGACGGGCGCAGACGGGCTTACCTTTGGCGCGCCTTCGGCGCGCCCGCTGCGCGTGACCGCTGCGCGTTCGCACGGTCGCCATTTAAGGCGAAGTGCGCGGGTGGGCGGAGCAGCTGGGAGGCGGGAGCGGGGAGGGTACAGAAGAAAAAGGGGCGGGGCTAATGGCGGTGGCGGGAAGCGGGAGCGGGGAGGGAGAGCGGCGAGGTAGGCGGGCAAGCAGGAAGGAGGCAGGCACAATGGAGGTAAAAAACACGGAGAGAAAACGTCACAGAAAAAGCAGGCAATAATACAGGACAAAACGGGGAAAAAACAGTGGAAACACGATCTCGGGCACAGAAAGAAAACAAGCACAAATTTCCGACAAAACGGGCAAAAACCAAAGGGGAGCGCTCAAGGCAGCAGCGAGGACGGCGCTGAGGCAGAGGCAGGCACTGGGGGCACACGCAGCAGCTGGTGGCCGTGCGGCGCGGGGGTGTCCCACAAGTGGGTCACACTCACCTGCGTTGCACGGTCACCATTTAAGGCCAAGTGCGCGGGTGGGCGGAGCAGCTGGGAGGCGGGAGCGGGGAGGGTACAGAAGAAAAAGGGGCGGGGCTAATGGCGGTGGCGGGAAGCGGGAGCGGGGAGGGAGAGCGGCGAGGTAGGCGGGCAAGCAGGAAGGAGGCAGGCACAATGGAGGTAAAAAACACGAAGAGAAAACGTCACAGAAAAAGCAGGCAATAATACAGGACAAAACGGGGAAAAAACAGTGGAAACACGATCTCGGGCACAGAAAGAAAACAAGCACAAATTTCCGACAAAACGGGCAAAAACCAAAGGGGAGCGCTCAAGGCAGCAGCGAGGACGGCGCTGAGGCAGAGGCAGGCACTGGGGGCACACGCAGCAGCTGGTGGCCGTGCGGCGCGGGGGTGTCCCACAAGTGGGTCACACTCACCTGCGTCGCACGGTCGCCATTTAAGGCCAAGTGCGCGGGTGGGCGGAGCAGCTGGGAGGCGGGAGCGGGGAGGGTACAGAAGAAAAAGGGGCGGGGCTAATGGCGGTGGCGGGAAGCGGGAGCGGGGAGGGAGAGCGGCGAGGTAGGCGGGCAAGCAGGAAGGAGGCAGGCACAATGGAGGTAAAAAACACGAAGTGAAAACGTCACAGAAAAGCAGGCAATAATACAGGACAAAACGGGGAAAAAACAGTGGAAACACGATCTCGGGCACAGAAAGAAAACAAGCACAAATTTCCGACAAAACGGGCAAAAACCAAAGGGGAGCGCTCAAGGCAGCAGCGAGGACGGCGCTGAGGCAGAGGCAGGCACTGGGGGCACACGCAGCAGCTGGTGGCCGTGCGGCGCGGGGGTGTCCCACGGCACACTTGACTCTATAAACTCCACAGTGCATGCCTAGCCCAATTTACTAAATAGGCAGGCAGACGTCCTTCTGTACTCCCCTCTGATCCCCTAGAATGGTGGTCCTGGTTCCTGACAGGTCAAGTCAGAGAAGTAGTCCTGGCGTTAAAGAAACTGTGCATCACTTAGATGGGGGACCTCTTTCAGGATGAGGTTTCATGCAAATGGGAAGATATATTGGCAGAAGGATCCGCATCTTCTCCCCTTACACAATACCAATGTCATAGAGTTAGGCACGCTGTGCGCGACTTCCGAGGAGAAGACATACAGGAGACAATAGAGATGCCAATGGTCTCCTATATCATGCGCTCTACCACTCCTGTAAAGTTGGCGACCACCATCTATAAACTTACACTAGAAGCCAGGAGACCGAGCTTTATAAAAGCTTGACAGGGCTGGCAGAGAGAACTGGGCACAGTGATAGACGACAGTACCTAGCAATATTGCTGTGAAATGACTAAACACATCTCACTCAATGGTAGACACCCGCTAATTAATTTAAAATATCTCAACAGGGTTTATTATACAACTGAAAGACTGTATAGGTATGTCCTGCAGTACTGAGCACTTCCCTCGCTGCATGGAAAGCAAAGCTGACTTTTACATTTAGCCTGGTATTGCTCCAAGATTTCACAATTCTGGGATCAGATTTTTTACACATTAAACGAGATCACAGGCCTCTCACTTACTCCAGACTCACTACTTGTTTTACTGGGGCATAACAAAGGAATAAGCAAAGAAGGAAGACGTCTAGTTGCAATGGGCCTACACCTTCATAGAATGGTTATGAACTGGGCTGTACCGACCTTGGAAGATTGGGCTATAGACATGTCTTACTGCAACACTCAATCAGACACGTATAGTGAGTTACTACCCTCTCAGAATCGCCCCAATTGCTTTTGGGAATTATACCAACACTATCTGGTGGGTAAGGAAACTGGAGAGCCAGAAAGAAGCAAAGGAAATTAAGAGTAGAATGGCTATAGGGTTTGCCTAAGGCAGGATGATAACATGCATGGGAAGCACTGGTTAAATATATTTCTCAGCACTTGTTTTTAGGAAGAATAAAGAGCATTAGTAAATACTAGCTACTGTAATACACCAGTTAGCATATCTACTCTGTTTGTTATAAGGCGCTGCACGTGATCACCGTGGACTGTACTGTCTTCAGCCAATGTAAAGTCGTACTGTACTGTGTTGTTAGCCATTGTAAAAGCTTTAAATAAAATAATTTTTAAGAAAAACACCTTAAAGGGAAAGTAAAAACAAAAAAAACGGTCTCGTCCTGCTGCTCATCAGCACACTCAGGATACCCAGTAGGACCTTTAAGGACTTGTGACGCCCCAGCTGATTCAAAACCTTGCCTTTTCATCCCAAGAGGCTTTGATTAGTGGATCCAGTTGCTGACCCTAGGCAATTACCCCAATGTTAATACTGGTGGGCTTCTGAGCATTGATGACACCCGTTCGCACAGGAGGTTGTACTAAGCGGATCCTGTCAGTGACCCTGACAATGATACCAAAGTCAATAAAGTAGATCAAAGAGTTGTACCCAAGGTAGTATTTATTGGTGCTCCTGAAGGCCTTAAAGTAATTGCACATATAAACATCTGTTCTATCCCCAAAAAAGGAGAGCATTTTGGCAATGGTATTAGACCTCACATACTTTATGTGAGTTTCCACAAAACATTTTGCCTTCTACCCTCCTATTTTGCTGCAATTCGTGTTATGTTGGCTTTACCACTGCTACCCAATTCTAAAGTGTTTGCTTTCTCCCCTATACCTAGTAAATGTGCCAATTAGACCCAATTGGCACATTTGAATTACTTATAAATCCCTAGTAAAGTGGTGCAACGTGTACCCAGGTTCTGTAAACTAGATGCTACTAGTGGACCTGCAGCACTCAGTGTGCCACCCAGTTAAGCCATGTCTCAGGCCTGGATTGCAGGCAGTGTGCATTTTTAAACTGCCATTTCGACCTACCAAGATCGACCCTTTGCCAGGTCTCAGCACTCCTTTTTAATACATACAGGCCACCCCTGGGGTAGGCCCTAAACAGCACAATTCACCAGCATCTGCCACCAGTGATGCCTGAAGCAACTCTCTGTCTGCTCCTTGTAATCCCTCCATAGCACACTTGACTTTTCGCGCCAAACTGTCAGAAGGTAACTTTTTCAGTGGCGCTAACTTTCTCTCTGTATCCAGCTCCATCGTGGCCGGGCTCAACTTGTGACTTTCACCCGGTCTTGCACAACCAGATAACCATGAGTGGCGCTTTGTGCTTTTGGGTTCTATGCTTACCTTAAATATTTGAAATTGCATATTTCCGGTTCTTACTAATTGAATGTTTTTCGTTTGGTGTGGGATTTTTGTTATGTTGAGTTTTCACTTTTATTGCTGTTTATTTGCAGAGTAAATACTCTTCACATTGCCTCAAAGTTTAACCTGACTGCGTCAAGCTACCAGAGAGTTATGCACATGCTAATTTAGTGACTTTTGTTGTTCACCATGACAAGTTTTGTGGTTGTTGCTTGAGAAGGGTTAACACTAAGCTCAACCAATTACCCAATTTCTAAAAATTGTTTTGGCATCCAAGCCATTAGTCATTATTAAACTCCAGAATGTTAAACAGACTCTTGGGACAACAAGAACTCAGCTACTTCTCATGCTTTCATAGTGATGGCAGCTCCACTGAAGGGTACAATATCTTCACAAATACAAAAGGAATAAAAATATGGTTAGTTCAATGGCAAGAAAGTTTACCGCTATATGGGTTGCTCTGTCAAGTAGATTGGCACTATCATTGCAAGCAATGAGCTAGATGAGTTTTGATGACAAGCCTCCATCCTTCTTGGCTACTTTTAAATTGCAAACAAACAAACTAACTATTGAAAGAAACTTCTGATTTCCTGAGACCTTATCAAGAATGTTGAAATACCAAGAAACATTGGTTTCTTCGTTCCTTGTCAAGCCTGGCTGAAGGTTTAAGACCTGAGGCCCAATAAAATGTCTTCAATCTCTGTTTAACAGCAAAAACCTAAATACTATTATATACATTGCTTCAAATCAACATTTTCATTGTGAAGTTCCCCTACTGTGACAAGTGTGCATCCTTTTTTGTAGACACTCCCTCAGCTCCACATCAAATCGCCACGGAAGAATGATGAGACCACAGACACCCAATGTTGGAGGAGTGGAATGAAGGGGATTGTGGTCAGCTAGGAAAAAGGAATTGCAAAGTGGCAACTATTCTTCAGCGCTTCTTCTTTTGTATGTTTTCTGATTGATCAGTGCCAATAGATGATTGAGATATAGTAGATCAACGACAGAGAAAACTTATTAGCTGACAATAAAGGTTTAACACTGATCTCTTTTTAACACCTTGATACAACATGTAAACAAGCTTGAATGCAAACATAAGTATTTAGAGAACCACAATGATTGCTGGTTTATGTGATAATAACTTCCTGAGAATTTTTGAGACAGTATGTGTTTGTTTATGTTTCACTCAGTCCTTTGAAAGTAATTGATAATCTTGGCGAATATTTGTGAATTTGTCAGATGTAGATGCGAGCACCACAGGGTACGTTAAGCTGGTACTAAAAATATTGAAATGAATGAGTGATGATTTTGATGATAAAAAGGCTATACCTTTTTCAGATTTTTTTAGGAGGTTGATATAGTGATGTTAACAATTTATTGTATAATATTTAAATAATTCTTCTTAGAAATATGAGCTCCAGTGATTCTTGTGTGGTAGTAATTTTATTTTGTTCTGTGCACTTGTCGAAGAGGAGTTGAGACTTTATCAAGCAGCTCTCTAGTTTTCTACCCTCTTGCCTTGTTTCCAAAGGTCATCATTGAAACAAGTGTTTTGTAACGATTTGATCCTGTAAGGTTTTCGGAGTTTCAATTGTACAGACTGGTCAATGATACCAATGTCAATGACATGCTGGTCTTTAAACTTAAATGGCTGTTAAGTGGTGTTGACAAGGTGGAAAATACAATTCATGAAAGTTCCTAAATAGTGAAAGAGGCTGTTTAACTATAGGTTACTTGGCGGGTTATATTTCTTCTCTTATCAGACAACGATAAGACCAAGCAAGAGAGTGGTAAAATTGGAGCTACATAGTTTTGGGATTCAAAAACAAATCACGTTCAGTCTGTAACCAGCTGCGTGTGTTTATCTGCAAACAATTAGGAGGAAGCTGTGGATACCTAATGTATCAAATATCTTAAGCATATGCTTTTGAGGGATCATTAGTTAAGATGATAAAATTGCTCAAAAATATGTCTCTCGGCAAGGAATTAGGGACAATAAAGAATTGTGTGAGGAGAGCAGGTTAATGGGAAAGGTGTATAGTGGTAAATGACCCTCAGTGCTTTGGTCAATGCTGTTTTCTGATTTGCAAGTATGATGCTTTAGTATGCAGTAATAGGGCTCAGCATGGTGGGCATGTAGGCATCATCGACCTAGGTCACTTTTATGCTAAAATATCCACTTAGTTATGACTAAACATCTCATTGATCATAGTCACTTTTTTGGGGTAGATCTGGTGTTGGTAATGGAGATTTTAGTATTTCCCAGAGTGTTAATTTGGAAGGCAAGCCACATACAGGACGAATACTTATGTCACTCACTGTTCCTTTTATTGTTGATTATGATTGAGGGCATACAGTAGAGCTTGTTGGGCCTTTATCATTTTTACAGTTAAGCCTCAGCTATATCTTTTGTGTGATGCATGGTATTTTGAGAAGTCATATGACTGATGGTTTGGAGAGGTATGGTGACAAAAACAAAAAGTTGTTGTGGTTAGAAGATAAGGTGCTGAATGTCTTGAAGTTAACAGGATTAAAGTACCCTTTATGACTCCTTACTAATGCTATAGCAGATTAATGTATATATGTGGAGACCATAGCACTAAGGGCCATGTGTATCAAGGCAAAATGGGTTCGCAAACACCGAAATTCGCAGAATTCCGGCGTTTGCGAACCCATTTTCGCTAAATGGTATGTATGAAACATTTTTCTTGCAAAATAAGGAATTGCTAAATTTGCCATTCCTTATTTTGCGATTGCAGTTAGGGAATTGCAAATTTTGCGATTCCTTAAATGCAATGTATCAAGGAAAATAAATTCCAAAATGCCATTAGGGAATCGCAAATTACCACCAACTTCTAGTTGGTGGTAAGTTGCAAATTCTTTCAAGTAGGTATTATTTTAAAAATCAAAAGGTGCCATGTGAAGCTCATACATGCCATAGGGGATGTATGTGCGCCTTATGCGCACACATGTCATTTTCAGGGGTGCAGCAGGGTGTTCTTGAGACACCCCTGCACCCTTGAAAATATTCACAATTTGCGATTAGCAAATTGCGATTCGCAATTTCCCCTTCATTCCTATGGGCCTCCTGGCCCATAGAAATGAATGGGAAATTATTCCTTAATTGCGATTAGCAATTTGCTAATCGCAATTATGGAATTTTAAGGAATTGCTAAAAAGAAGCGATTTTCTACATACATACCATTTTGTGATTTCTAAATAGTGATTCCTTAAAAATCGCTATTTAGGAATCGCAAAACGGAATGTTGATACATATGGCCCTAAGTGCCATGAAGCCTATGGGTGTCTGTGCGCTCTACAAGTTGTTATTAACATAACATAACATAACATAACATCATTAAAATGGGAAACTTAAGTTTGGAGGTGAGAGAAATTTTTTTGTTGGTTGGGGGGGGGAGGTGAAATCCTATTAAAGCAACAGCTGCAATTATTTTCAGGGTGTACCACAAAAAGTCACAATTTAACCTCTGCTTATCCCTCTATTATTAGCTTGGCATAAAAGCAGTTAGGCTTAACTTAGAGGCAATGCTTAAAGTGTTTATGTGTTATGTGTTATGTTTATGTGTATGTAAAACACAACAAAAGAAAAATTTCAAATCAATTTACAAAAATACATTTTAAGAGCACATTTAACACCAAAATGACAAAGATCTAAAGAGTAGAACCAGAGATATGTAATTTTAAAGCTTTGGATAAAAGTAGTGCTCAAAAGCACAAAGGACCCAGTGTGGTTATTATCTGGTCGTGCCGGATTGGAACAAAGTTACAAATGCTGCCCCCCATTCTGCCAACATGCAGACCCTCTATTGTGATGCTGCCTGGGAGGAAAGCACAAAGGTCAACTGCTAACTATACCTAGTGATGTCACCCAGAAACAAGCTGCAGGCACCAAGGGGTTAGGACAAGAAAATGCCAACTTTCTAAAATTGTCATTTTCAGAATTGTGACTTGCAGTCCTTCATTACATTAAAGATGATTTTAAATTACAATTCCTCAGACACCAAACATGACATTCCTACCTGTTCTCACAAAAATGTTGTTGCTTATTAAATGTAATAAGTTAAGCCAATGTTATTCTGTGGGATAGGTAGACATTGCTGTAGTTAAAAAAAGAATTAAGAGTTTGTAACTAACAGGACATGTAAAACCTAAAAGGACATGCACCTTGCCTTATGGGCTGTTTAGAGCCTACCATATGAGTGACTTATGTGTATTAAAGAGGAAGGTTTAAGCCTAGTAAAACATTGATTTGCTAAGTTGAAATGGAAGTGCAAATGTGTACACACAGGCTGCAGTCGCAGGCATGGGACATGTTTTAAGAGGCTACTTAATTCGGTGGATCAATAAGTTCTGCAGACCAACTAGTAGCGTTTGATCTACAGGCCCTGGTTACCAGCAGTACCACTTTACTAGGGACTTACAAGTAGATTAAATGTTCAAATTGGGTGTAAGATAATTTGCCCATCTTAAAAGGAGAAACACAAGCACTTTAGCACTGATCAGTAGTGGTGAAGCATGCAGAGTCCCAAAGGTCAACAAAAACAGGTTCATAAAACAGGAGGGTTAGGGCAAAAAGTCCAACACGAGGCCTTCTTGATTTTGTGTGTGATCTCAAGCATAATAGGGGCATATGTTAATTGTTCAGTGCCATCTAGTAGTTCATCCCCCTGGGACAGTATTAGGTAAGGAAATAATGCATGCCTCTCCAAAGATGTGAAGCCAAGATTCAGTGGACATTGTAAAGAAAATTAAATCGGTGTATAATTGGTCTTCCATGATAATGTTGTAGTAGCAGTATAAGCCTGAGGTATTCCGGAGCTGGTGGAGAGTCATTTCATAATTTATTATTCCGCCATTCTTTATGACTGTGAATGTAGAATGATAAATAATAGTGGCTAAGCTGTAATGAATGTGTCTACTCATGAATCAAGTGAGATAATAGCAATGGCAGTTGGCTTAAAATGTGGATGTAAATTTGCCGAACATACCAGTCATTGCGTTTGTGGCACTTTATGGCTTACACATTCCCTTCAGGCTGACTACCGCATCTGGGATGCAGGTGGGTATCTGATAAGGGTCAAGGCCAGGTAATTGCCCGGCATCATCTGAGGGCTTCAGAGAGTTCAGAAATGTGGTCCTCAATTACAAGCCCATACAAGTGACAGTTAACTTTTTATGTCATGGGTACATTTACCTCCATATGCTATGGCCTTATAGAAAAGCGAAATAAGCCAATTTGGGATTACCCAATTTCGCCATGAGTTAACTGTCAGAGCGTATACACTGGGCACTGGCCAGCAGTGCCCAAGTGTGCACAGTCTAAAGACCAGCAATAAAATAGGGAACAGAACACAGTGAAAACTCTGGGATGACCACACAGAAAAGGCAGATATCCTACAGTGACTACCTCACTTTAGGACATTAAGGACATTGCTTCCAATACTAAACTTTTCACTAGCAATTCTTCCATGTCAGGAGTGTAGACCAATTAGTTCAAAGGAAGTACAACAAAACTACAATACCCAGAATGCATTACTCTATCACACAAAAGCCCAGGACTGGAAACCCTGTCTGTGATGACCTAGAAGGAGGTGGTCACCTTAGTTGTGACAAATTGCTGCTAGGTCTATGATATGTGTCCCCTTCTGCATGTCCGATTATAGACCCCTAAGGATTTGGTTGTTAAAGTAAATTAACTTCCATGTAAATAAGGCATCCCTTGCTTCTCGTCTTCCGAATGTAAAGTTGCTTTGTTTCCTTTTTCTTTTAAAATACGTTGTATATCTGCTTCTATTGTAAAATGTCACGTTATGGCAAAGGCGAAGGGCTACCGAATACTAATAACAATTACATTGAATGTGCTTCCAGTGTCTAGTGCCTTTAGATTGCTTTACAGGATACACTTTGCTACCACGCTGCTTTATTTCTCTCTTAATAAAAACCATGCAGCTGAAAAGTACAGAAAAAATTACCCAGTCGATTTTTGGCATATGCATGTGCAATGGTCTGTGAATTAAATACCGTTTCATTGTGGGCACAAGGTTAAATAGGGTGATGCCTTTTAGAGAGAATGCTAGGAACACTCTGTGTTTCTATATGCTGATAATTGAAATGCAAGTCTAGAGTAGGAAAAACGATAAATAATGCATAGGACAACGATTTTTATAGCCTCAATATTCGCTCAAGTCTGCAAAGCTGAGCAGAATGTAACCTAACTTCCCCTCCTTCCTGCCTTTATAATTGAAATCAGTAGATCAGCGCACAGTGGATTGCATTTGGAGCCTGGCAACTAAGCCGCCCAGTCAGCCAGACTGAAGTAAAGAGATTTCCTTTTTAAGCATGAGCACGTGGACTGCCTTTTCAGCAAAAGATGCTCTCGCATCTACTGGGACACCTCGTTCATTTAGAGTTAAAAAAAAAAGGGCATTCGTAACAATAAGGGTTAGATAAGTTAGGTGCTCTTCTCATAAACAACTAGGCCGGTCAAACTTCATACGATTGGTTTATTAGGGATACTGCTTTTCGGGTATTAACCTGCACCAAAGAGACAGCTTCGCAAGCAAGCAACTGGCAGGGCTCATTATTGACCTTTTATGAGGGCATTATTGGCTTTTGACTAATCCACTTCAGCAGTCAAATGCGTCCAGTGACTTAGATATGTACGAGTATGGCTAAGTAAGTTCATGCACACTGCTTACATCTGCTGTGAGCTGCCGGTTATGAGTTTGAATCCCTAAACGTTAATGCAACATTCCCTCCCTTCTGAGGCTGTTAATTTGAGTACCAATGGAAGTAATAACATTAACACCTAGGGGCAGATTTACAAGCCCCTTGTGCCTCTTTTGCGCCGCCGTTGCGTCACTTTTATGATGCAGCGGCGGCGCAAAAGATGCGCCATGGTGCGGGCTATCTACAACGTGACGCATCTGGGAGATGTGTCACTTTGTAAAGCCCTGCGCCTTAAGGAGGCGTTCCGGTGCAGGGGGGTGGGGGGGTCGTTCCGGCGCTGGAGCACCTCCTAAAAGTGGCTGAGTCAAATGTACAAGATTTCACTCAGTCACTTTTAGACCAATGCTACGTCAAAACCCTGCGCCCGCTTGAAGCAGGCGTAAGGCTTGACGCAGCATTAGTAGAATGGGCCCTCCAGAGCATTGCTGGAGCTGCGACGCAACTCCAGCAATGCGACACCTCTACGGCAAAGATGCGTGACGCATCTGTGCCGTTTTTGCCCTATGGTGCGCCGCATTGTAAATGCGCCACATCATTGGTGGCGGAGGCATGGCGCTCAATTACTGGCGCATCCCTGCTAATTTGCAGGGATGTGCCAGTAATTGTATATATGCCCCCTAGTACTTTTCGCATAGAAACAACTGTAGTGTAATATGAAGTGCTGTATGAAAGTCAGTTACGGTGGGTATTCTACTCTGCAGCTATCACTGGCTAGATAATATTACCAAGAAATGGTGATAACTATTACTAACCTAGGTTAGCTCGAGTTTTCCCATCGCCGTTGATGGAGCAAGGTTTCATATGCGAAGAAACTTGCTCATAATCAGTCCTCTCGAAATAACATGTAACTTATTAATTAACATGTTTTGTAATCACTAATAACTGTATCACACGACATTTCTAGTATCTAAGGGAAGCTTTCCTATGTGCTTTTACTAACTGTAATCCGAGTGTCTTAAAATAGCCGCCGAAAATGCTAGAACCTTTCTGCGCATGGGTCTGCCACATCTACATGGTGTGACGTATCTTTACATTAGGTGGGAATTCTTGCAGCTGCGCACTAGTATCAAAGATGGCTGCTTCATGCTTTACATAATAATGCATATGCTCCTGCTTAAACTAAACTTTGTATGTTCTGCTTAACTATTAATGCTATAGTTAAAATAAAGTAATGGGTTTAGAATAGAGATAAGTGGTATACCGTGCATGCATTTATTTTCATAAACATGTCTCTCTTTGACTTTATTATTAGCTCATATTTGGGCCTGGAGCGTGTCGCAAACTGCATTTTGAAATTGCTGGTCATGCGCAGTCAGAAACCAAGATCCTTGAAGCATTGTCACTGAATCGCCGCCAACGTCCTGACTTACCCACGATGTTCCTGGGAACCTGAACGAATGACCCCAGGAACGAAAGAAATATGGACTGTATTTAATACATATGATTTGAAACAAATATTGCTGGGTGGAATAAAAACATGGGAAAGTAAATTATGGGCAAGAACATTGATCAACTTAATTGAATGAAAATGACCTCATACTGGTATGGTGTGATGACCTCTCCTCGCCTTTCTGACCAATCAAATGAAGGGAATACACACATTTGCAACACTTGGGTGTCCTGGAAAATGGTATAACTAAGGTAGGCTAAGTTAGTTAGATTTTCCGACTTGTCACAGACCTGTCACTGACCCAACGTATGCTGAAGGAGAATTGAGAGCAGAGGGCTGGTCGAGCACTCTGACAGAAGAATCGGGGTGTAGTGAGGGAGAAGAATCGATCTACCCAGTCAGGGTCCGAGTGTAGTCACAGGGAGGGGTGTGACGCTGGTGTTGCACTTAGATGAGGATACCTGTCCTGCACCTGTCCTGTTTTATTGGCACCTGATTAGTCAGGAGCCCTTTCTTGTCCCAGCCCGTAGCCAGGCTTGGTCCTCACACCATTTTAGGTAAATATCTATCTGTGTGGTGTGTCCTTGTACTGTTTCCCTTTCTTACCCTTCCCAGGTACCAATGTCTAAAGGGATTTCCTTAAAGTCTTGCAGAATTTATGCTTTAATAATTATTTTCTTGCTTGAAAGGTCCCTAATTTCACTACTGTGGCTTCTGACTCACAAAATATTGCATAGATAAAGTGTTTAAAACTTACCCAAGTAGGGTTATTTCATAAAAGTAAATGTTATTCTCTACCTATTATTCTAACTCCCTAGACCCATAGATTTAGGACTTAGACCACAAGTGACAAGGATTTGGTAAGTCATGGTGTACAGGTATAAGTCATAAAGGTAAATAAAATTCTGATAGGCAGGAAGATTAGTTGGATTACTAGTGTGTGAATGTTTATGGGCCTAGGTGAGTATGGTAAACTGAGCTGGTAATCCCACGACATCAGTATTTCTTTGGTAGCAGATTGATGGTTAGAGTTTAGTTAAGATAGGTAGTTAGTTGTATATTGATTTATATTGATTTTATATTGATTTATGTATTAACCAAAACCCATTTGTATTGTTTCATGTTGTTTGGAAATCCCCGGGGATACTGAATAGCGGGGGGTAAATGGAAGCCACACTGCAGTGAGGTTACTGGTCTGATGAAATAAGTGCGTAAAGTTAGGTAGAACTCTTGAAGCACTGGTTAGGGATTATTTCTGTATAAAAGTGAGAATAATTGATAGCAAAGGAGTTCGCTGGTGAAACGTTGGTCTTATATCACCTAGAAAATGTAAGTCTAAAGGAGTAACAGGTTCCTTGTTGCTTGAGTTAAGAGTAAGCGGAAGAGATTTACTCGTAGTGTGTGAAGGGTAAATGGAAAAGTTTTACTCGCCGTGTAAGAAATTGTCTTTCCTTTGAATTTAGTCAATCAGGCACAGGTGCGAATGTTTCTATGTTGTTAATTAATGAAATGTGCATTTAAAATTGAAAGAAATGTTGTTTTCATATAACCTTGCAAAGGAGGGGTCAGTTGCGGGTGCTGCACTGACATGACAGGAAGCCGTGCTGGGATTGGTTGAGACAGCAGGTGTGTAGCTGAGGTAATATTGTAGAGGAGGGGTGAGTGCAGGGAGTGAATTTCACCTCACAGAAAAGCTTCACAAGCATATGTTGAATTGATTTGAAAATTAAATGTTAATTGGTCATTGAAAATAAAAGATGCACTGATATTGGAGAAGTATTTAAGTGAAGCAAACAATTCATTGCAACAAAGTTCAGTGTTAATAGACAGCTTTAATTATATGTGGCATCTACATCCAACATTTATAGGAAATCGCCCTGATAGAAGATATCTAGATTTTGCCCAAGAACACCATATTAGAGGAATACCATATACCATGTAGGGAGAAAAGAGAAAAATGTATATTTTGCAGAAAATTAATAATTATTTTAAAAAGGACAAACCCATTAAGGTGAGGGAAGGGATTATTCCACCCCCGAAAACGCCCGCCTCATGCATGATGATAGAAAGGGGATACCACACTTGTGTATGGTTAGAAAATTGGATAGAATACACAAAGAATGATGGAATATTAGCATTTCCAGAATATGGTACCTTTAATGGGAGAATTTTACACAATTTGAATTAATTAGATCCTAACCGAGATTAATGCAGTATGATGCTTTAGAAGAGTGGGAGACTGAGGCTTTTGAGCGAGACAGACCTCGATTTGACGGGAATCTAGGAAAATTCTATCCCAGATTTCCCAGAGAGATAAGCAGATGAAACAATGGAGACAGTCTATTTTAGTGGAAGGATTATATCCGGTATTTACCACAGAAGAATCATCAGGAAGTAAAGGTACAGAGAAAACAAAACATTTAATGACTAGTAGTGGTGATTCAGTAGACGATTACTTTGAGGATTTATTAATGAAAAAATCTGTCACCTTATCAGGAAGAGATAAATAGAGTTACACCTAGTGCTCCTTTCTTAAAACCACCTTTGGTTCCACATATTGTACATGAGACCACTATAGAAAAGGTATTACAAGAAAAAGAAAGAGAAGCAATAAATAAACAGAGAAGTGAAATAATTCAGAAAATCACCCAATTGAATACAAGTCCTGAAGCTCTAACAATACCAGTAACTATAGGTCCCTTTGTTCACTTATATGGAGATACGCAACCCAGTCCTAAAACTCCTGTTCTGACTACACCCATAGTACAACCCAGAAAAGAAAATATAATAATTGATGACCAGGCAAGTGAGTGCGAGTCAGAGATTTCCCTGATGGATTTACCTGTAAGAGAACCAGTGGGTGATTTGATCTGGTAAATTACTCCTGGATGCTCTAGAGAAGTAAAGATTGAAATGACCACAGGAACAAGAAGTGCAACTGTAGTAACCCCAGAAGAAATAGACAGATGGGCCCAAGACATAGAGAAGCCAAAATCACAGGCAAAGGTATTGGACATTTTTAAATTAAGAGTAGAACTAGAGGAAATGATAGCTGGTAATGTAAGATTACAGAGATTAAATTACTTCAATGAAGAGGAGTTGTTATTCATATGCAGAAGTATTACCCTAAATACAAAAATATTTCATGAACAATTAATGAATTAGGCCTCTGATATGGGAATTGACATAGGTAAATCTAAAGTATTGCAGAAACCTTACAGAGCTGAATTTTCTGATAAAGATTTAGAGAACATGAATGAGTCAGGACGAAAATTACAGATAAAAGAATTATGACTTAGATAGATGGAAAACTAGATGGACAAAGGAAAAGGAGGAAGCACAAGCAAATAGAACGACATCTGAGTAGCTGATTAAAGAAACAGAGAAGGTTGAAAGATTGTGTCTAATGAGGGAAGTACCAGGAAGGAAGAGGTTATATGTTCTTTTGCTGTCATCCACAAATGATTTCCAAAAACTCAGAGAAAAACCCGTAAAATGGTACAGGCAAGTTGAATGGTTTGTGAAGGATTCAAAAGTACTGCTAAAAGATTTAGATGGTTTGTTTGACATATGTCCTTGCAGATTTATGGACAGAATGCAGCATTACGGTAGATTGGCCAAATGATGAATACCCTAGAGATCCAAAGACGGGCGCTCCGTCAGAAGATGTAATGAAAAAATATAATCAAGTAATAACTTACTTAAAAGGAAAGGTACCCCCAAAAGAGACAGATTGGACAAAAATAGACAGAACAACCCAAGACAAAGATGAATCAGTACAAGCATATTATGAGCGTCTTTTACAGGTGTTCAAACAGTATTGTGAATTACAAAATATTGATAATAAGGACATGACACATTTTATATATAATTTTGTGTCCGGACTACAACCAGAGATATCACAAATAATTAAGGAGCATAAGTTATGTTGGCAAGCAAAGCCTATTGATGAAATTCTCAAGTATGCAAAATACTGTGGGGATGAAATCGATAATAGGCGAACGAAATTCGAAGAAAAAGTAACTTGGGCTCAAGTGAAAGTAGCCGAACAGCAGGTAATCCAGTTAAGTCAACAGGCAAAAAATCAAGGAAGAGGGGACGGTCAAGGTGAAGGTAGTGGGGGCAAGCCTAGAGGAAGAATGAGAAAAGAAGAGGCAAAGAAAAAGTTTCCCTGTCACTGGTGCGAAAAATTGGGGCACTGGAAAAACGAGTACAAAGTAATACAGAATAATAATATCCAAACTCAAAATTTAAATCCACAGACGCAGAACAAAGTGTCAATGAGGCAACTGCATCAGCTAATACAGAATTAGTTACTATCTACCCCTCTGCCAGATTTTTTGAGTCAAGCTAAATACAGTGTGGACACTGGATTCAGGGAGGGAATTGATAAGAATAAATACAGTAACACCACAGTTTCTTTTGCACGACACATTTTTTGAAGAGGAAAGTTACTGTCGGTGTCTGAGAGGGGGGGAGAGGAATGCGTACTTGGCGCATCCTTACCAATAGATCAGTCAGGTCCTTACATTGATGGCAAGGTTGAGGGAAATGACATCACCTTCTTGTTGGACACTGGTGCTACCAGTTCGCAATCCCAAACCTACCCCTCTCGGGAGAAGCGATCCAAGTAGTGGGCATTTCTAATAAACAGATTAGGATCCCTTTTACAGAACCAATGGAAGTACGCATTGGGAATTTTAAAGAAATGCACACATTCGTTGTGTGTGATTCCAGTCCTGTAAACCTGCTAGGAAGGGATTTGTTGTGCAAAATGAATTGCACAATTTTTTGCACACCAAGTGGTGTTCAAATTCAGACTCCACATGAAGATGGAGTGTATAAAATCATGTTAGCCAAACAAGAAACTGAACTTAAAAAGATGACCCTGAAAGCTTTACCAGAAGAGCTTCAAAATACCGTAAACCCTGATGTGTGTGATTTTACAGGAAAAGAAATAGGATTAATGGCAAATCTCGAAGTGACAGTAAAGGAAGGTGCAGTTTTCCCAAAAACACAACAGTACAAAATTAGCCCAGCAATAAAAGCAGGTTTTGCAGCAGAAATTGAGCGTTTAGTTAAGCAAGGCATACTAAAAGAAATAATGAGCAGTTCTTGTAATTCACCTATAATTGGCATAAAGAAACCAAGCGGCAAATATAGGGTGGTTCAAAACCTGAGGAAATTGAACAAAATTGTCGTTCCATGTTGCCCAGTAGTACCGAATCTAGCAGTGATTTTGTATCAGATACCATGGTGTGCAGGATCGTTCACTGTAATGGATTTATGCCATGCCTTCTTCTCCATCCCATTGCACCCAGACAGTACATTTTTATTCCCGTTTAAATTTGACGGGTATGTTTGCGTTTGGAATCATGTTCATCAAAGGTACACTGAGAGTCCATTGATCTTTAATCAGATTTTGAAAAAATTCCTTGAATCTTTGGTGCTGCCTGGACAGTCCGTTTTGGTGCAGTACATAGACGACTTACTGGTTGCGTCTAAAACCCAAAGTGACTGCATCATTGATACAATTGCATTACTGAATCATTTGGCTGAAGGAGGACATAAAGTGAAAAGTGAAAATTTTGTACCACATCAGTCAAATATCTGGGACACCAGATAGAAAGAGGGGTCAGGAGAGTGACTTCAGAAAGAATCGAAATAATTAGAAAAATGAAATTACCTCAGACACAGAAAGACATCACAATGTTTCTTGGAGTTGTAGGTTACTGCAGGCAGTGGATTGTGGGATTTGCCATACTAGCTAAGCCATTGATACAGTTGACAAAGAAATGAGCCAGAGATCCAGTGAAATGGGATGATGAAAGCATGACTGCTTTCCTAAAATTATGCAACTGCCTGTGTGAAGCCCCAGCATTTGGGATTCCATATTATTTCAAAGTATTTGCACTATTCTGCGATGCAAGAGACAATTGTGCTCTCTCAGTTCTAACTTAGACGCACGGCTTAATGCGACTTCCTGTGGCATACTTTTCTGCCACACTGGACCCAGAAGCATCAACAACTTGCATGAGTCTAGAACAAAGTGAATCCATCATAATGGGACAGCCTGTGACTGTGCATGTTCCACATTCAGTTGTAATTCTGTTGACCAGAACCCGTACCTAGTACCTAACACCTAGTCAGCTGACTAAGTATGAGAGAGTTATTCTAGGTGCAGAAAATGTGACAATAGTCAGATGTACTGTCCTGAATCCTGTAACCCTGTTGCCAAATTTACATTTTGAAGAGGTAAGGGAGGAAGTCGAACATGATTGTATCGACCTCACAGAATACAGTATTAAACCATGCCCAGACATAAAGGAAGAACCACTAAAAGATCCAGAACATGAGCTATTTGTAGATGGTTCATGCATGCCACATGAGGAAGGAGGATTGAGTGCTGCTTCTGCTGTGTGCACATTGGCTGGTATAGTCGAAGCATCCTATTTACCAGGAGTCAAGTCTGCACAAGTAGCCAAATTGATTTCTTTAATAAAGGCTTGCAAAATTGGGAAAATTGGAAAGTAACTGATAGTCAGTATGGTTGCGGGGTTGTGCATGACTTTGGCCAGCTTTGGATGCAAAGGGAGTTCATGACTTCTCCAGGAACCCCTATTTAAAATGGACATTTTGTAAAGGGTTTACTTGAAGCAATTCAATTACCAAAAGAAGTGGCTGTGGTCAAGTCTGCTGCTCACCAATCTGGAAATGACAAAGTGACAGCCGGTAACCATTATGCTGACCAGGTTGCCCAACATTGAGCCAAGTACAAAATGACAGTAAACAAGAAAATCTATGCATGTGGAATCAGCTGCCAACTTATGCTGTTAGGAGGCGTAGGAACATGGGAGGAAGTGAAAGATCTACAAAATGAAGCAGAACCCAAAGAGAAGGAAGAATGGGAGAAAATAGGTTGTCAAAGAAGAACTGAAGATGGTGTGATAATTTACTTAGATGGGAGACCAGTGTTACCTGATTGTATGCTTGCAACTATGGCTAGAATGTACCACGGGACACACACATAGGCAGAGACGCTATGATAAGGTTGTTTAGACAGGATTGGTTTAAAGCAAGGTTCAGGAGAGTAGCAGAGAGACTTTGTCAGAGATGCTTAATTTGTCAACAAATGAACCCTGGTAGGAAAACTGTAGTTTGCCCCGGGAAAATTGGAAAGGCAGAAGGTACATTCATAAGACTCCAAATTGATTTAATTCAGTTACCTGCTTCTGAGGTTTAAATAATGTCTTTGTCATTGTTTGCCTATTTTCCAAATGGGTGGAGGCTTACCCGACCAGGAGGAATGAGAACTTAACTGTAGCCAAACTCCTGTTGAGAGAGCTCATTCCTAGGTTTAGTTTTCCAGTAACGATTGAATCAGACCGAGGGTCTCATTTTAATAATGAAATAATTTGAAAAATTTGTGAAGCATTCAAAATTGAGCAAAAGCTGCACTGTGCATGCCGCCCAGAGGCTAGAACAACTCAATGGCACAATCAAATCAATATTGGGAAAGGTGTGTGAATCCACCACATTGGAATGGCCTAATGCTTTACCTCTTGTTCTGATGGGACTCAGAAGCATTCCAGACAAAAATAAAGGCTAGAGTCCCCATGAGATACTCATTGGAAGTGCAATGAGGCAAGCATGTGTACCAGTACACAAGCTGTTAAATATATCTGATGATTTGGTGTTGGAGTACTGCAAAGAGTTGGATGATCAAGTGCGTTCTATCTCTCACCAGGTTGGGGAAGACACTGTGAGGTGATGATAAAAGATCACACTTGAGAATCCTGCTTAGCATCAAGGTTGGGAAAACCGCATCAAGTATACTGGTTACTACCACAGCTGTGAAGTGTAAAGGAATACCAAACTGGATTCATGCCAGTCACACTCATAGAGTGGGGCTGAATGTTGTACAGCTGAAGGATCACAAGAAATAGATCCTGAAGTAGCTGATGAGGAACGACATAGCACCAGTCAGGATGAGTGGATTGCCATAGTTGACATACCTGAAATAATTGTGAGAACAATAAGTCAAACATATTTAGACAGACAGAGTGGTAGTGAGGATGAGTCAGGAATAGAAGAACGCACTCAGATTATAGAACCCAAAGCAAATGTCAAATCTGAGGAGGACAAGTTAAGGAAAGAGCAAAATACTCAGACAGACGAATACGACAGTAATACCAATGTGTCTGATGAGGGACAGATAGGCATTAGAGAAAACTCTCAGGCGGAAGACAATCAAGAAAAAGAAAGTCCTGAGCAGGACCATACAGGTATAGAAAAACGCGTTCAGGAAGAAGAAGAAGAACGAAGCCAAAATCAAAAACAAATCCACCAAACTCCTGAACAGGGTCAGACTAGTGTAGAAGAACCCATCCAGGCAGAAACTGCAGAAATAATCAGCCCTGGACAAGGTCAGATAGAGAGGAAATTCTGAAGACGACAAAAATCAAAGTGTGCCACAAATTAATGAAAATAAAAGGACACTTGAAGAAAATAAAAGTACAGTGCCAGCAAAAAGACTCAGAAAAGGTGATACTTGGCCTAGTATTATCAAAAGACTGAAATATCGCCTTAAAGCAAAAAGTGAAGACCCAGACCAAGTAGATGAAGTAACAAGTCAGTCTGGACCACCCACAGAGAAACCCAGAAGGAGAAGTCCACGATTGAAAAGACTGAATAATAAATTCAAAGGTCCTGAATGGACATACATAATTCTCGAGGATTTTGAGAATTTGGAAATCAGTGATGAAAGTGATGAAGAATTAATTGCTGATCAAATTGACGAAGAAGTGAGACCAACTTGAAATTATCTTCACAGGTTATTAAAAATTACAAAGAGGGTTTAAGTCTCCTTTGTCAGAAATGGCTGATAATAGGGCTACTTGAAAATCTAAAAGAAATTGTATAAAGACCTGTTGTAGAATATGCATATGCAGTATATTGATAGTACTTACAGCATGGTTAGGACTGACAATAGCTATACCTTCCTTAATGAATGAGAGCAGACAAAACAACACTAGTGGACATGGAAAGGTAGCTAACCTTAAGCAAGGCAGAGTAGAATTAGAAGCACCAGATGAGGTAGAATTACACCACAGTATAAGTAGAAATGAGACGGGGCGTGGCTAGGCACGCAATGGCGGCAGTCGCACTCGGACCTTCCCAGAGACCTCCTGTGGGATTCATTGCTGCCCGGCCGGCTGGCATGGATGCGCGAGGCCGCGGCCCTGAACTGACTGCTAGGCCTGCGCATGCCGCCTAAGAACTGTTGCGCACGGCCCTCCTGCCCACCGGCGACAGGATCTGAAGCCCCCCTGCCTCTCCGATCTGGGAAACACAGCACTCCCGAGGATTTGCTAGAGACCCGGACCTGAGGAGAATGAAGACCTCTTCCTCCTGAACTGCCTGTTGCTTCGGTGAGGGCCTGAAGCATGAGCGCTGCCACCCGGCTGCTGAGTGCCGTGGTTGGGGGCGCTGCGGTCCCCTGGAGAAATACACTAAACGCCTCGGCGGGATTGGGACGCCAGGAGAGGGGGCCTGCCTCCAGAGCTTGCCAAATGGTCGCCGGTGCGCAACAGGACCCCTCCTCCCTCACGGGTGAAGTTTGAGTGGCCAGAAAACCTCGCTTCGTGACTGAATTGGGCGCCGCGGCCCGTGCAGAGGAGACGCCTGAAGCCTGCTGGAGCCATCACCCTGAAGTAAGGCGCGCACTCGCGGCACCTGGCTGGCTGGAGCGCTACTTGGCCCCGGTCACCACGAGACTCCCCTGAGCCCCCTGCGACCGGCTGACCTGGGGAGGACTGGAGGAAGGTATCCTGCTGAACCTTTGACGGAGGGTCTGGGCCACCGGAGGCGCGACAAATAGTGAGACGCGGCCCTGGGGTTGGTGGGGAGACGGGGCCTCGCATGAACTAAGAAGTCCTGCGATGCCATTTTCATCACTGGAGGTCACCTGCTCCCCCGCGGTTAACCGCGGAGCCGTGGTGCTGTAATCACGAGCCCTCAGATCCTCCAAGGACCCCCCCGACGGACCTCCGTCTACAGCAGCTGCACCTGCAACTAATAAGACTGCAAGCCTCCTGCTGACCATTATTGCTGTCTACACCGAGATGAGGGCAAGAACTGGAACCTGCTAGCCACGCTGACGCGCCTGCCTGGTCCGAAAGCCAGTGGCGCCCATCGTCGCCGGCACACGCGGCAACACCCTGCTGGCTGCGCTGGGGCCGTTGCATACCCTACTACCCCTCTGACCTTAGGAACCACCGGGCCTCTTAAGACCACGTACTAGGAAGCGCTTCGCTACCAAGACCCCCTGTGAACTCTGTCTGGCTAATAGTCTCATTGCTCTGCCCATGTCCAGAGGGGTAAGAACACGCACTGGCACTGGGGGTGCCCTACCGAAAGGGAAGACTGACAAGACATTGAGGAAAATGGATGCCGACCAGGTGACCACGAGGCTGGATAGCATGCTCGCTGCCATGGAACGCCTGGAAGAATCGCTCCAGTTGACCCGAACATCATTGGAAACTAAAATATACAGTGTCGCTATTGACCTTACCCACCTAAGGGATGATCATAAAAAACTGGCAGATCGCACCTGGTCCTGGAGGGAACGGTGACAGACCTTGAGCCCCGAGTCAGTCAGACGGACAAACATGTACGGGACGTTCTGAACAGGGTCGAATTTTTGGAAGACCGTGCCGAGATGCGGAAGGACGGGCATGGAGAAACAACATCAGACTCGTGGGAATACCGGAAAAATGGGAGGGGAACAATCCCGCCCACCATGTAGAGGACTGGCTGAGGACCATACTGCCGGAAGGCACGCTTTCGCCCTACTTTGTGGTGGAAAGGCCACTTCCCACGGGCTCCAACCCGAGACCACTGCTCCTCCGGATACTAAACTACCGCGACCGTGATTCCGTCCTGCGGGAGGCTAGAAGACTTGGAGAAATTCACATAGACAATGCCACGGTGATGTTCTTCCCAGATTACACTGTTCAAGTGCAACGTCAAAGACATTCCTTCCTTGAGGTGAAAAGACCGCTTCGCACTGCAGGTCTCAAATATTCCCTCCTTTTCCCCGCAAAGTTGAGTTGGTGGCACGAGATAAAACTTATTTCTTTACTAGCCCTGAAGAAGCGGACGCCTGGCTTGATGGCGGCACTGACACGGCACCCAGGCAAACACAGGACTTAGCGGCGAGATCACGGACACGTGGACCGAGGCGTCGCCGTAGGAACAGAAGGCCTCAGACTCATTGCCCGGAAGAAGCGGCACACCACTCCCCGCCCGCGGAACAGATTATTCAGGAGCAGCAAGATGCACTCCGCAGCGTCACCGAACTTAGCAGCTCCCCGACATCAGATGTCGCGCCGGGTGCCAGCCCACGGATGATTCCGAGCGATGATGAAGCCATATATGGGATACCGGATTCTCAACTTTCCGTAGATCTACCAGATATCACACCACAGACAGCAGACCTACTCAATTGAGATCACACGAGGAGCCCTGGCGGAGCTCACCAGAATGACAGTGTTCTGAATGTGTCGTGGATGGACGCTGCTGTGCCGTTGAAGCTTGGTGACGTCGGGGGCGACTTCCTTGCCCCCGGAACAGACGGCGGAGACGGGACGCAGTGAGTATTGCTCCAGTCACCCGAACACTGACACGGTGCTGTAGTGGGAGGACCTCACCACACCTCTCTGCCCATCGGCCTTTGCCCATGGGAGACTGACCATGCCTATGGCTTGGGATATGAGGCCTAATTTACTTTGATCCAGAACGGTTGACTAGGCCGGGACTCCTGCATTGCAGGCTAAGTCAAATTCGCCCAACAAACTCTGTCTGCATGATGCCTAAACCGAATGGCCCAGGGAGGGATGGTGATTTCCCTCTTCATTCAGGTTGCTGGACTGCTGAGACTGTGCCTAGCATGTAACACCCCCTAAACTTGAAAGGTTGTTCCTCTCGATCAAGAGTATGGACGGTGGCATGTTTGGCTACTGCCCTTTTGGTATTTACCAATGGTTCACACCCCTCGGGTTAACTTTGTTATTTAATCACTACCCTTTTTGTGTATTCCCAGGATATAATATTTGTGTCAATGAAGATGACTTTAGATGTGATCGGTGGGGGTGTGTGGCAGGTCCGTGGTCAGCTAATGTAATGGGGAGGGGGGGAGACTGACTGAATTGATACTATGACTGCGATAAAAATTTGCACCTTGAACATTACAGGCATGCACACGCCATCACGCCGCTATCAAATATTCTCATACCTCAAAAGACACCGGGTCCAAATTGCGCTATTGCAGAAAACACATTTGAGCAAGACGGAAGCGATAGCGCTACGCCGTCGATGGAGGGGGCAATTGTACGCTACAGAATACTCCTCATATGCCCGTGGTGCGCTGCTATGGGTGAGACTGGGCACTCCCTTTGCAATGACACATTCTCACACCGATCTGGAGGGCATGTATGCGCTTGTACACGGCTATCTAGACGGGCAACCTGTGGTTCTGGCATCCATATACTCTCCCAATATAGATCAGGGGGGCTTTCTTGCACACCTATCGGAGAAACTGGCACCCTGGCATGGAGTCCCCTGGATACTCGGGGGCAATTACAATTGCATACTGGACGCAACACTAGACTGTTCTGCTCCACCCGACCTGATGCCCCGTCTTGTGTCACCATGAGGGCGATCATTCAGTGGGCAACACAGTGGGACCTACAGGATGCCTGGCGCACTCGCAACCCCAATAATAGGGTGTACTCCTACTACTCGGGAGCACATGCACTGCATGTACGCCTGGACAGATACATGGTTTCATCGGAACTGTTGCCCCTTATTGCAGACACACAGTACCTGGGCCGAACACATTCGGACCATAATCCGCACACACTAAACGTAACATGGGAACACCCACACCCACCCATTCCTACTTGGCTATTACAGCCGGCCCTATTGCTAGACGCCCCCTTCCGAGACTCCCTACAAGCCTGTGTAGCGCAATACTTTGCAGATAATTCTGGCACAGCGTCCTCCCCATAGATCGAATGGGACGCCTTTAAGGTCGTGATTAGGGGGCATTGCCTGGGCACACAGGGACATATGCAGAAAAAACTGGAGGAAGACCTGCAATGTGTGGAGGCTGATTTACTCCACCGAGAGCAGGAGGCGTTGACAGGGGCCGATGGGCCGCTAATTGCGGCCCGCGAGGAACATACACGACTGTTGGAGCGGCTATGTCACCTTAACTATGCGGCCCACTCGGCGCGCACGCATCACCTTAGTGACAAACCCGGGAAACTATTTGCCTGGCTTGTCAGACAGGAAGACCGCACTACACCAGTGACTGCCATCCACACGGCTGAGGAAGAGGCAGTATACACTCAGAGCAAAATATACAGAGCATTCGTGCGACACTTCCGGGCTTTATACCGGTCTCAGCTGAGAGTCTCAACTGAAGCTATCACAGATTATCTCTCAGATATACAACTTCCACCCCTCACAGCTGCGCAGCAGGGGGACCTGGAGGCGCCACTCACGCCGGAGGACATGCGCAAAGCCATTTTTGCTTTTTCCAATGGCAAATCGCATGGCCCGGATGGGCTGCCCGCCAAATTTTTTAAAACATGCTCAGAAATCATAATTCAAGAGCTGCTCAAAGTGTATACTGCTGCAATAGATGACTCTGCGCTTCCTACCACGCTCAATGAGGCCACTCTCGTCTCGCTCCTGAAGCCCGGCAGGGATGACACGAATATGGGCTCATACAGACCTCTTGCCCTGTTAAACACCGATTACAAAATCTTCACTTCTATCTTAGCCCGGCGCCTAGCCACTGTGGTCTCTACCCTTGTTCATCGTGACCAGAACGGCTTCGTACCTGCGCGACCTGGGGGGCACATACGTCAACATGGTTGGATTACTCTACCAGAGACCCAGTGTGCGAGTGCGAACAGGCGGGCTACTTTCGTATAAAGTGGAAGTGCATAGAGGAACTCGACAGGGCTGCCCCCTGTCGCCACTCCTCTTTTACCTGGCCATAGAGCCCCTTGCGGCGGTATTGCGAGTATGAGGAACGGACTGGGGGATCCCGATGGCAGATGGCTTACATGTGGTCTCGCTTTATGCGGACGACCTGCTTCTGTATGTGCGCGACCTCGCCTGCGTGCCGTGCTTATTATCAGACATATTCCAGACCTTTGAGGAAGTGTCGGGACTTAGGGTCAACTGGGCCAAGTCCGGAGTATACTCGTTTAGTCCTGACACACAGGAGTGGGATGTTAACATCGGTGGTGTTAGGCTCGCCTGGTATCCCACTACGTTCAAATACCTCGGGATGCACATCTATAGAGACCCGTCAGACATAATGGAGGGTAACCTGATGCGTGCAATCTCCTCGTTCCGCGCACAAATGGCCTTCTGGAAGACACTGCCCCTAAATGTGCCTAGTCTGATAGCGCTATCCAAAATAATAGTGTTGCCAAGGCTGTTATGCCACTTTGCCAGCATTCCGCTATATGTCCCTGCCCAAGTGTTCCGCGACCTAGACAATATGATCCGGAACCTAATCTGGAAAGCTGGGCGACCTCGCGTTGCATTGACGAAAATCTACTCGCCCACTGAGGCTGGAGGGTTGGCAGTCCCCAATTTAGAATTATATTATCTTGCGGCACAGCTGCAATGGGTGTCGCACTGGCAGGGTGGCAAAAATCTGGAGGACACCGCCACCGACGCCACTGTATAGACCCACACACAAATATGCGCGCTGTTCCACCCCCTGACCAAGGGACCCCGCCCGTTACCATTACATGTGGCGTGGCTCGCAAATGCTTCCTACGTAGCCTGAAACTGACCCGAGAAGTCAAACCTTATGCTCCCGTGCTCCCCCTGCTGGGCACCCCCAGGCGGGGTGGAATGGTGACATCGCCCAAGCTGGAGAACTGGACTACGGCTGGTGTGGAAACCGCGGGCGACCTTTATGTAGATGGAACTATGCTCCCTTTTGAAGATCTGGCAGAGAGCACAGGCTTACCAGCTGGACAATTCCTTCTTCACGCATCAATATTGCACACATACACAGAATCCTGGGGTGATATTCGCGAGGAATTACCAATGCACCATCTCATGCAGTACCTGCATGTCATGGGCAACGGCTCCCATATTATACACTGGCTAGCACAGGCCCTTCTCGTGCATACGCAGCAATCCACGCAGCCACTGCGAGATAAGTGGGCGACCTCCCGAGGGAGGGAATGGACAGACAAGGAATGGACAATGGTATTAGCCAGCCCCGTAAATATCCCACGCATCTCCCGTTTCAAAATAATACAGTTTTATATATTACATCAGGCATATCTGTCACCAGATAAGATTAACAGGTATTTCACAACCACCACCGCCAGCTGTCCCCGATGTAATCTGACAGGTGCAGACATATTACATATGCTCTGGCATTGCCCCACTCTTGCCACATACTGGAATGAGGTGACATCCCTCTTGACGCAAAGTGCTGGCGCAGGCCTACCCCACACATGGGAAGCATGCATCCTGGGGTTGTATAAGAGGACCAAATTGAATAAAGTGCCTGCCAGATTCTGGTACCTAGGGCTCATTACTGCCAAGCGCATGCTCACTAAACACTGGAAGAAGAGGGAACCTCCGCTCACTAAGTACTGGTGCATTTCCTTTCTTAACTGGGGGAGAGATGAAAGCACCACACTACATCGAGAAGAAATGGCAGGTTTGAGGAAGTTTCCAATTGGACAACTCTGGGACGATACCTTGAGTTCCTTCAGAAGGAAAGCGCGACTAGGGGGCTCACTTAGACGATGGCGCATTTGAAGAGACACACACCAAGGAGACACGGTGACACCACGGGAATAGGCTGCATTGTCCGCCTGACACCTGCGAGCCCCAGGGGCTGGCGCTGTGGCGCCTCCCGTTTGGTGGTGGCTCGACCTCCCCTGTTCCATTGAGCAACGATTGCAATGTACTCCTGCCATACTGGCCGTGGATCCGGATACTCGCCTAAACTACTGTACACTGACACACCTCATGACACTATACTCCCAACGACACGTCCTATCCTCCCTATATTCCCCCTTTTCTTTTTCTCATTTCTTTTCCCCGTCTCACTCGGAGATCACTTAGTGGCACCCCAAACCTTCACTTTTTCATGCTTTATTGCCCTGTTTGGCCCTTTGCACACGATTGGGACTAGTTTGGAAGTCAATGTGACAGATCCAACTGTCATACTTGTTAAGCTATTGAATATATTGACTCGGAGGTTTGGACACATCCAATATTCGATATCCCTGATCACACGACACATCTGGCGCTACCACACGCTGTCAGCCAGACATGAGGTGAACACGTAAAAGAGTCGCAAATCCATGCCACCTCCTACAGGATTTCACCACACAATTTCCAGAGAATGCATCGCCCTACATCTAGAGTGTTATCACGTACTATGCAGCTATATTATTTATTTATTTATTTACGAGCTTATATAGCGCTGGAATCGACTCCAGCTGGAGTATCTCTGCGCTTTTGGGCCGGTTAACATATACAGTGGAGAAAATACAGATGTGGATTAGATACATTTTTAAATAGTACAGTTTTAAGGAGTTTTCTGAATTTTAAATGAGAGGTACAGAGTCTAAGAGTCAGAGAAAGCCGGTTCCATTAAATGGGTCCTGCTACAGATAGTGCTCTGCCTCCGTGTCTGTTTTTTTTGGCACGAGGTACTACCAATAGATGGCTTGTACTAGATCTGAGTGACCTGGAGGGGATGTAAGGGGTGAATTTCTGTTTCAGGTAGGTAGGGCCTTGTCCATTTATGCTTTTATGAATAATACAGCTTATTTTAAATTTTACTCTTTGTCGTATGGAGAGCCAGTGAAGCTGATGTAGAAGAGGTTTGGATGCTGTTCTTGGAGGGGCATTCAGGACTAGGCGCGCCGCTGTATTCTGGACTACCTGAAGTCTAACCAGCACTCCCTCGTTGGCAGATAGAAGCAGGCCATTGCAGTAGTCAATGCGGCTCAGAACAAGGGCTTGCACTAAGGTCTTCCTAAACGTGTCTGGCAATAAAGGGAAAATTTTCCGCAACATGCTGATGACATGAAAGCATGAGCCTGCAACAAGGTTGCTGTGTTGCTTTAGTGACAGATCCTGATTGAGGCGGATCCCCAGGTTTTTCACGACCTGTTTGGGTTCTGGGACCATACCAAGATCGGAAGGCCACCAATCCGGAGTCCATAGAAGCTTGGCTTCACCGAATAGCATAACTTCTGTTTTGCTAACGTTGCACTGTAGATAGTTGGTGGACATCCACTGTGCAACTGCCTTCATGCCAGCAGAGAAGGAGTTTTTTAACTCAGCAGCGAGAGTTTCAAAAGGGAAGAGGAGCTGCGTGTCATCCGCGTATGACACGGGGATGAAACCAAATTTTCGCATCACTCTTGCCAGGGGTGGCACATAGATGTTAAAGAGTGTTGGGCTCAAGCAGGAGCCCTGTGGCACCCCTTTAGAAACCAAACAGTATTGCTCTAGCCTCACTGTTACAGAACTTGATGCATGTAGAAACTATCTTGTGTACAATGCAACTGTATTACCTTCCTGTGCTGCAATTTCCCTTGTGCAAATGTATATGAAAAGATACTTACCTTTTTATATTGGCAATGTATATACATGTATCGACGGATTGTTTACATAAATCAATAAAATATATTCAAACAAAAACAATAAGTAGAAATGAGACGATTTAAATGTATTTGCCAACCTGTTAGTGCATTATGTAGAAACAGTGGAAGTTAGTGACTGCTATGTTTGCATGAAGGTACCGACATCAGTAGCGGAAGGAGTGACATATCATCATTTACCATTGACATATGTTATTTCATGTAGTATTCTAGCTAGTTTATTTTACAGAACTGGAACATTACAATATTATTATTCTAACATAGATGTGATTTTTTCTGAAATTCCTGTACGCAGAAAAATGAAACCTGTCCTTAGGAGTAGAGACTCACAGTTTATGGGTGAATATTTTCTAACAATGTAAACAATGGATATAGCTGAAGCACAGAAGGACAATTTAACATGTAGGTTAGTAGTGAGGACAGACCTCTGCTTGCCCACATTGCTATGTTAGCATAAGCTTATTAGAAGTTTAAACACAATTTTGCCCTTTTGCCCCTTTTGCACACAACACTGCAGGTAGTTGTTGTAGTAAGTTTGACTGCATGAATATCTTCACATGAGAATGGCTTTTTTTCAACATCCCTAGACTTACAACGCGACCTTAGTCTGCACAGTGAGTGCTAAAGCCTCCAAGGTTATCATAACAAATGTTAGTTGTTGTTCAGGCTGATCTTGCTCATGCTTAGACACAATATACACGCAGCTGCAGTTAACTGAAATTCTGGCACCTTTAATATGGCACTGCATACATGATTTTACACACTTGGAAGAATTCTGTTTCCAGAGAGACAGAGAGCTTTTGCAGATCTTGATGTGATTCACTCCTGCTGATCTTAGAGGTATGGGGTCCCCACACATGCCTATTGACCTTCTATATTTTATAAAAGATAGGGCCAGATGTAGGACACCAAATACTCGTCGGTAACGGCCGATTTCAGCCATTACCTACCGGTATTTGGTGTTTGACATGTAGGGGGCCTACATTTTACAGAATCAGTAAATTTACCGATTCGGTAAATTTACCGAATCGGTAAAATACCGAATAGGTAAATTTACCAATTCTGTAAATCAAGATGTAGGTGGCACTTAAAACAGTGCCACAGGCCCTTAAGAATTCGGTATTTACCACCAAATACTATTTGGTTGTAAATAACAAATTCCTGTGCACATGCACATCTGTGCATGTACACCTGTACCATGTGACACACATACATGCCCTTAGTGAATCTATGTGACACACATACATGCCCAAAGGGCATGTATGTGTGTCACATGGCACACAAGCCAGAATCAGGGCTGCAACAGGGTGTCAAAGTGACACCCTGTCCCCCTTGACAATTCGGTAATTTTACCGAATCGGTATTTAGCGATTCGGTAATTGGCATTGATTCCTATGGGCCTCAAGGCCCATAGGAATCAATGACAATTACCAAATCGCTAAATACCGATTCAGTAATTACCGAATCATTCCAATTCAGTAAAAATTACCGAATAATTACCTACATCCTATTTACCGAATCTAAAATACCGAATCAGTAAAATTCGGTATTTTAGAGTCAGTAAATAAGATTTACCTACATCTGGACCATAGTTCCTAGCTAGGGGGGGTGGTATACAAGGCAATATAGGACTTGTTCCCACCATCATTATAATATGATTTCCCCTTTTGTGTTTTATGGAATTGTAACAATACTGCTTGTATTATTTGTAATCATATGCCTGCTTATGCTCGCACAAATACTTCATCTTAGAGAACGTCGTTAAAAATAAACATTTTAAACTTTACCGTGTCTCTTTTTCACCCATGTTGTGGACTGGTATGAGAATAAAAAACGAAAGAGTGTTTCTAATTCCCACCATTCCTGAGAGTAACCTAAGTCGCATGTTCTGGATTGTCTAATCATTGGTTACTTTGCTATAAGAGGAAGAGCTAATGTAACACTGATGCTAGTCGGTTAGGGGTTCTAGGTACTAAGTTGAGTTTTTTGGTCCACCACAATTCACTGAGGTCCTGGGTCTCTGTGCACAGTTCTGTGTATGAGCAAAATCCCTGCAACATGGTGCACCCAACATAGTGGTCTTATTTTGAGACTCTCAAGTAATGCTTATTTCTGTCCACGACCCCTTCACTATTGTTTCCGGTTTACAGTGGTGACGGATTAACCTACCTTTAGTTACATAGGTTTATTCAAGCTTGATATTTTAAAAAGGTTTGCAGTTTGAGTTACTACCGATTTATTGTTGTGCTACTTATTCTTTATGCATCTTCTCTACTGTGTCGTTATGGCTGACGTTGAGATCCCCCAACACAGTTGGATGGCGGTCCGCAATCATTTGCAGGTTTATGCTGTCCCCTTTGAGGGCATGGCAGTGGTTTTTGTGGTGAGTGCTGAAGCAGCATACCCGTTTGAGCTTTTCTACTCATGGGTTATGTAACCTGCGGTGAAAGCAGATAGCAATACGTTTCATGTTTACAGTCCCACTGCTGTGCCTATGGAGTATACTCCTTATAGGACACAGGAGATTCCGATTTCAGTTTGGCAGCACCGAATTTGGTTTATTGGCACCCTCCCCCACTCTGTAACAGCGGTTCCGTTAGGTCTTTTGTCCATTCCATTAGCCTCTTGGCCTGTATTGGCTGGGTTTACTCCGCACCTGCGTTACATGCTAGTTCCCGTTGGTGAATTGAGAACCCTTTATACCTCTGCTATAGGGGTTTTAAGGGCCTTGGTACAATACGTAGCCCACAACGTCCAGGGCGGGGCACCAGGAGCTGCGGCGCATCCAGTTGGGCCGGGCAGGAAGCAGCTAAGTCCCGTCATTGTTCATGCAGTCATGGGCAAGTGCCCCCAAGATAAGGATGATATTCCTTTTTGGTTTGCCAAGAAATTTGACCAACTGGAAGCAGTATTTCCTAATACAACTCCTGGAGAGAAACACAGGATTCTTACTATTAGTTTCCAGAAAGACTTAGTGCCAGAGGTGACTGATTGTGACACCTGGGGTAAGATATTTGCGGCAGTCTATGCTAAGTGCTTTGGCACACCATCCATGGCTGTCCTACCTTCCATCATTAAGCGTGTCCAGGAAGAACACGGGGTGGAGGCGGCTGTTGAATTGGGAATGAGTTTCGTTGGAGTGTTTGACGTAGTTTCCACTCTAGTCCTTGCTAATGTCAAAGGTGATGCAGTGAGCTTTCATGTGTCGAATACTTTGCGCGATGTCCCCGATGCCGATAAACTCCGTCAGTTATCGAAAATTATTACGGCGGCTTATAAGACCATTGACCTAAATAGTTTGGGTGTTAAGCCTTTTGCTAAAGCAGCACAGAAGCAACCTCAGGAGTAGAAGTTTAATAAAGACAACAGCTCAGATTTTCTAAAGCAGAATTGGAATAAGAATAAGAAACGGGGGAAAAAGCAACAGAAACAGGGGTCCCTTCCTTCATCGCTAATACCTGTGTCTACTGTGCGCACATATGATTTGCGTGACCGCGCTAGTATTAAGTCACCTTATCGTTTTCAGGTTCCTGATCAACGTTCTCCTCGCTCTTTGCATGATACATCAGTCTCACCCACCGGTGGAGGAAACGGCGGCAAGGGTTGGGGTGCCCAGCAAAGCCGTGAGCAGCCCCGCCAGACTGCCTGTAAAGGCAAGAAAGACGACTCTCCACATCCTAGACCTCAGTTTCAGAAGTAGAAAGTTGCAGCTTTGACAGCAAGATATGCCACGGATAGTGAGAACACAGCTTCGGAACCTGATATGGGTGCTGACGCTGTTAAACAGCGCCGCGGAAATTACCATAGTGCGGGAAGCATTGCTTCCACTTCTGAAGGTGACAGCAACTGACACGTTCTTTACTGTTGAGACAGCTGACCCTAGAGTGGCTCCCCCTGAAAGACTTTTTGAAATAGTCCTTTTACTTGAAGGTGACATACAACATACTATAAAAGGGGTATTTTGGAAAAATCTAACGACTACCTATGACATTTTGTTAGCGGAAGTAGATTGGCCCCCATCTTTCATTCTTACCGCTCCACAGGGGAAGGAGGTAATCCTCCCTCCTTTTGCACATACTGTGCCAAAGGAGCAGGCCCTGCATTTTTGCGAAGAGTGGGCTAAGGTTCTTGCACCTGCATTGTACCGTACTCAATGTGGATAGGACACATTTTCTCCCATCCGTGAGATTCCATTGCGGTCTATGCCACAGCCTCAACCCCAATACCCCATGCGACGTGAGGCAAAAGCTCCTGTGGCAGAAAACCTTGAACAATTGGAATATCAAGGTGTGATTGAAACGTGTGTGTCTCCGATAAATAATCTTCTTTTTACTGTGACCAAGCCTGATGGCTCGTACCGTTTGGTATTGGATTACCGGCACTTAAACTCTCATTGTCGGACCTGTGCGTTACAAAATACTCACACTTCTGACCTTGTGTCTAGTCTCATGCGTAAAAGGTTTAAGACCACATTTGTCATATCCAATGGCTTTTTTAGCCATAATCGTTCCTCTATTAGTAGTCAATGGACAGCTTTTACCTGTGGCGGTAAACAAAAACAGTTCCGAAGATTGGCTATGGGCTATAAGAACAGTCCTGGCGTCTTTGCCGCCCACATAGTCTCTCTTTTAGAGAGACTCGACCCTGATGCATGTTCGTATGTGGATAACATTTATCTCAAAGACGATGAATTGTGAACGCATCTGTGTCGCGTTGACCGCATCATCTGTTCTTTTGTGGACTTCGGTTACAAATTTAACTTTGCAAAATCACACATTGCAGAGTACACAGTGTTGTTCTCTGGCTATAAGCTCAACAATGAAGGTCTAGGTTTGGCACCTCACTTCCTGGAGAAATGCGCACAGCTGCGCACTCTGAGACCTCTGAAAAAACTACAATCTTTACTGGGTTTTTTTAACTTTGGGCGTACTTACATTCCCGATTATGCCCAGCCTATCAAGCCGCTTTATGCTTTGGTACAACCTACTTTTTCCAAATCTTGCTGGCTGCCGGAACATTCTTTGCAGTCCGATCTTCTTGAATCTAGATTCTTACTGACTTGTGACAACCACACCAACCTGGTAATAACAATTGTGCCTGGGGCGGTTGGTTTCACGTACCTGACTTTTAATGAGGGTGACACAGTCCCTATCGCTTACAAGTCACACTTGTACACTTCAGCTGAAATGCGGATTTCCTCTGTGGAAAAAGTCTTGACTGCGGTGCAGATGGCGATTTTGAAAGAACGTGCACTGTCCCAGGGGAAACGCATGTTGGTTGTTACACCGTTCCTGCCTTGGAGGCAGTGACGAAAGCCAGTGTACCTAATTTGAAAGATTTACATCCCCGGTGGATACAATGGGCTACATCTTTGACATCCCTGGATGTCACCTTCATTTTTGATTCCTCTTTGCAGACTCAAAAGTACTTGCAGTATGAATTCATTCATCCTGCTCTTCAGACCATTCCTTTGTATCATTTATACAGATGGATCTGCACAACTGGACACGAGGTCTAAACATGGTTATTCTGCGGCCTGCGCAATAGTAGTTGGTACAATGGTGAATGGAGAGTTCAAGTCCGATGTCGTGCAAACACAGACATTAGGGGACTGTACCGCCCAATTGGCAGAGCTCCGTGCTCTGGTGCTTGCACTGGAGTACGCTGATCCTAGGGTGACTACTCTTATTGTAAGCGACTCTTACTACTGTGTATAGTCTTACAACGACAACTTGTTCTTTTGGACTCAGAATGACTATCGTGATTCCAAAGGTAGTACAACTAAACACAAAATGCTTTGGGTTCGAGTGGCTGAGCTTAAAGAACTACTCCCACTCGTGTTTGTAATTCATACTCTTGGTCACCAACTTGTGGGGGTACATGCTGTTGGTAACGGTCTTGCTGATGAAGCAGCGAAGACAGAGGTTGTGACACACTTTGTAGCAGCAGTTACATGTTCCAAAAGTAAGATTGATGATGACATCTTGGCAGTCATTGCCGCAACAGAGAAGGGAGGTAACTACCCGAAAGGTTTCCCTTCTAAATACTCTTATCATTTAAGTCCTGATAAAGTTCCCTATGTAAGAATTAACAACGTTGGCAACAGGTTGATTCCCAACGTGGACCGCAGCAGGCTTTGATGACAGCGGCTCACGAGGGTATGGCCTCGGCTCATACCGGCATGTCAGCTACTGTATCTCTCCTACCTCAGCCTTACTGGTGGTGTGGATTGCATAAACAGATGCATGATTATGTCCTTTATTGTGACAAATGCCAGCAGATTAAAACTTCAACTACTGCGCGCCGACCCTAGACACAGTTGTACTTATCTAATAAAACACTTGGGTGTGATTATTTAGATCACTGCAACCCTTTCTCTTCAGATACTGCGTATAAGTACATCTTAGTTGCAGTTGATTTGTGCACACGCTTTGTATGGGTGTGGCCACAAAGATCCTGGGTGTGCTGTCGAAATGCCATAGCAACTCTCTCTGTAGCATGTAGTAATCATTTCAGAGAATTTTCATTTCTACATTCTCAGTCCCACCTTGACCCCCTACACTATTTGAACACTACCGTACTGCTCTAAACCCAGAAACATCACTCCTAGCAAGACTCTCTTTCACTGTAGTAATCATTTTACTGAATTGCAAGGGATACTGTCATGTGTCTAAGATCACAGTGTGAGTCAGTATTCATTTCAGAATGTTGTGGCAGAATAATTTGCTTAGTTGATGTGTTTTAAAATTTGGGAATACATGTATTCATGAAGTGAGTCAGGCTTTAGGACATGTTGTGCTAGAAAGTCCTATGCAGCATGTGTGTCAGGCCTCTTAATTTCCAAATAGTCTCCATGCTGTGTAATAAAGATCCTGGGTGTGCTGTAGAAATGCCATAGCAACTCTCTCTGTAGCATGTAGTAATCATTTCAGTGAATTTTCATTTCTACATTCTCAGTCCCACCTTGACCCCCTACACTGCCTGAACACCACTGCATTGTCCTAAACCCTGAAACACCATCCCTAGCAAAACCTGCTAAACTCTTTCAACACTACTGCACTGCTCTAAACCCAGAAACAGCACTCCTAGCAAGACTCTCTTTCATTGTAGTAATCATTTTACTGAATTGCAAGGGATACTGTCATGTGTCTAAGATCACCGTGTGAGTCAGAATTCATTTCAGAAAATTGTTGCAGAATAATTTGCTTAGTTGATGTGTTTTAAAATTTGGGAATACATGTACTCATGAGGTGAGTCAGGCTTTAGGACATGTAGTGCTTGAAAGTCCTTTGCAGCATCTGTGTCAGGCCTCTTAATTCCCAAATAGTCTCCATGCTGTGTAGTAAAGATCCTGGGTGTGCTGTAGAAATTGCATAGCAACTCTCTCTGTAGCATGTAGTAATCATTTCAGTGAATTTTCATTTCTACATTCTCAGTCCCACCTTGACCCCCTACACTGCCTGAACACCACTGCATTGTCCTAAACCCTGAAACACCATCCCTAGCAAAACCTGCTAAACTCTTTCAACACTACTGCACTGCTCTAATCCCAGAAACAGCACTCCTAGCAAGACTCTCTTTCACTGTGGTAATCATTTGACTGAATTGCAAGGGATACTGTCATGTGTCTAAGATCACAGTGTGAGTCAGTATTCATTTCAGAAAATTGTGGCAGAATAATTTGCTTAGTTGATGTGTTATAAAATATGGGAATTCATGTACTCATGAGGTGAGTCAGGCTTTAGGACATGTAGTGCTTGAAAGTCCTATGCAGCATGTGTGTCAGGCCTCTTAAGTTCTAAATAATCTCCATGCTGTGTAATAAAGATCCTGGTTGTGCTGTAGAAATGCCATAGCAACTCTCTCTGTAGCATGTAGTAATCTTTTCTGTGAATTTTCATTTCTACATTCTCAGTCCCAGATTGACCGCCTTCACTGTTTGAACACTACTGAACTGCTCTAAACCGAGAAACAGCACTCCCAGCAAGACTCTCTTTCACTGTAGTAATCATTTTACTAAATTGCAAGGGATACTGTCATGTGTCTAAGATCACAGTGTGAGTAAGTATTAATTTCAGAAAATTGTGGTAGAATAATTTGCTTAGTTGATGTGTTTTAAAATTTGCGAATACATGTACTCATGAAGTGAGTCATGCTTTAGGACATGTAGTGCTAGAAAGTCCTATGGAGCATGTGCGTCAGGCCTATTAATTCCCAAATAGTCTCCATGCTGTGTAGTAAAGATCCTGGATGTGCTGTAGAAATTGCATAGCAACTCTCTCTGTAGCATGTAGTAATCATTTCAGTGAATTTTCATTTCTACATTCTTAGTCCCACCTTGACCCCTTACACTGTTTGAACACTACTGAACTGCTCTAAACCCAGAAACAGCACTCCCAGCAAGACTCTCTTTCACTGTAGTAATCATTTTACTGAATTGCAAGGGATACTGTCATGTGTCTAAGATCACCGTGTGAGTCAGAATTCATTTCAGAAAATTGTGGCAGAATAATTTGCTTAGTTGATGTGTTTTAAAATTTGGGAATACATGTACTCATGAGGTGAGTCAGGCTTTAGGACATGTAGTGCTTGAAAGTCCTATGCAGCATCTGTGTCAGGCCTCTTAATTACCAAATAGTCTCCATGCTGTGTAGTAAAGATCCTGGGTGTGCTGTAGAAATTGCATAGCAACTCTCTCTGTAGCATGTAGTAATCATTTCATTGAATTTCATTTCTACATTCTCAGTCCCACCTTGACCCCCTATACTGTTTGAACACTACTGCACTGCTCTAATCCCAGAAACAGCACTCCTAGCAAGACTCTCTTTCACTGTGGTAATCATTGACTGAATTGCAAGGGATACTGTCATGTGTCTAAGATCACAGTGTGAGTCAGTATTCATTTCAGAAAATTGTGGCAGAATAATTTGCTTAGTTGATGTGTTTTAAAATTTGTGAATACATGTACTCATGAGGTGAGTCAGGCTTTAGGACATGTAGTGCTTGAAAGTCCTATGCAGCATCTGTGTCAGGCCTCTTAAATTCTAAATAATCTCCATGCTGTGTAATAAAGGTCCTGGGTGTGCTGTAGAAATGCCATAGCAACTCTCTCTGTAGCATGTAGTAATCTTTTCTGTGAATTTTCATTTCTACATTCTCAGTCCCAGATTGACCGCCTTCACTGTTTGAACACTACTGAACTGCTCTGAACCCAGAAACAGCACTCCCAGCAAGACTCTCTTTCACTGTAGTAATCATTTTACTAAATTACAAGGGATACTGTCATGTGTCTAAGATCACAGTGTGAGTCAGTATTAATTTCAGAAAATTGTGGCAGAATAATTTGCTTAGTTGATGTGTTTTAACATTTGCGAATACATGTACTCATGAAGTGAGTCATGCTTTAGGACATGTAGTGCTAGAAAGTCCTATGGAGCATGTGCGTCAGGGCTCTTAATTCCCAAATAGTCTCCATACTGTGCAGTAAAGATCCTGGGTGTGCTGTAGAAATTGCATAGCAACTCTCTCTGTAGCATGTAGTAATCATTTCAGTGAATTTTCATTTCTACATTCTCAGTCCCACCTTGACCCCCTATACTGTTTGAACACTACTGCACTGCTCTAATCCCAGAAACAGCACTCCTAGCAAGACTCTCTTTCACTGTGGTAATCATTTGACTGAATTGCAAGGGATACTGTCATGTGTCTAAGATCACAGTGTGAGTCAGTATTCATTTCAGAAAATTGTGGCAGAATAATTTGCTTAGTTGATGTGTTATAAAATATGGGAATTCATGTACTCATGAGGTGAGTCAGGCTTTAGGACATGTAGTGCTTGAAAGTCCTATGCAGCATGTGTGTCAGGCCTCTTAAGTTTTAAATAATCTCCATGCTGTGTAATAAAGATCCTGGTTGTGCTGTAGAAATGCCATAGCAACTCTCTCTGTAGCATGTAGTAATCTTTTCTGTGAATTTTCATTTCTACATTCTCAGTCCCAGATTGACCGCCTTCACTGTTTGAACACTACTGAACTGCTCTAAACCGAGAAACAGCACTCCCAGCAAGACTCTCTTTCACTGTAGTAATCATTTTACTAAATTGCAAGGGATACTGTCATGTGTCTAAGATCACAGTGTGAGTAAGTATTAATTTCAGAAAATTGTGGCAGAATAATTTGCTTAGTTGATGTGTTTTAAAATTTGCGAATACATGTACTCATGAAGTGAGTCATGCTTTAGGACATGTAGTGCTAGAAAGTCCTATGGAGCATGTGCGTCAGGCCTATTAATTCCCAAATAGTCTCCATGCTGTGTAGTAAAGATCCTGGGTGTGCTGTAGAAATTGCATAGCAACTCTCTCTGTAGCATGTAGTAATCATTTCAGTGAATTTTCATTTCTACATTCTTAGTCCCACCTTGACCCCTTACACTGTTTGAACACTACTGAACTGCTCTAAACCCAGAAACAGCACTCCCAGCAAGACTCTCTTTCACTGTAGTAATCATTTTACTGAATTGCAAGGGATACTGTCATGTGTCTAAGATCACCGTGTGAGTCAGAATTCATTTCAGAAAATTGTGGCAGAATAATTTGCTTAGTTGATGTGTTTTAAAATTTGGGAATACATGTACTCATGAGGTGAGTCAGGCTTTAGGACATGTAGTGCTTGAAAGTCCTATGCAGCATCTGTGTCAGGCCTCTTAATTCCCAAATAGTCTCCATGCTGTGTAGTAAAGATCCTGGGTGTGCTGTAGAAATTGCATAGCAACTCTCTCTGTAGCATGTAGTAATCATTTCATTGAATTTCATTTCTACATTCTCAGTCCCACCTTGACCCCCTATACTGTTTGAACACTACTGCACTGCTCTAATCCCAGAAACAGCACTCCTAGCAAGACTCTCTTTCACTGTGGTAATCATTTGACTGAATTGCAAGGGATACTGTCATGTGTCTAAGATCACAGTGTGAGTCAGTATTCATTTCAGAAAATTGTGGCAAAATAATTTGCTTAGTTGATGTGTTTTAAAATTTGTGAATACATGTACTCATGAGGTGAGTCAGGCTTTAGGACATGTAGTGCTTGAAAGTCCTATGCAGCATCTGTGTCAGGCCTCTTAAGTTCTAAATAATCTCCATGCTGTGTAATAAAGGTCCTGAGTGTGCTGTAGAAATGCCATAGCAACTCTCTCTGTAGCATGTAGTAATCTTTTCTGTGAATTTTCATTTCTACATTCTCAGTCCCAGATTGACCGCCTTCACTGTTTTAACACTACTGAACTGCTCTGAACCCAGAAACAGCACTCCCAGCAAGACTCTCTTTCACTGTAGTAATCATTTTACTAAATTACAAGGGATACTGTCATGTGTCTAAGATCACAGTGTGAGTCAGTATTAATTTCAGAAAATTGTGGCAGAATAATTTGCTTAGTTGATGTGTTTTAAAATTTGCGAATACATGTACTCATGAAGTGAGTCATGCTTTAGGACATGTAGTGCTAGAAAGTCCTATGGAGCATGTGCGTCAGGGCTCTTAATTCCCAAATAGTCTCCATACTGTGCAGTAAAGATCCTGGGTGTGCTGTAGAAATTGCATAGCAACTCTCTCTGTAGCATGTAGTAATCATTTCAGTGAATTTTCATTTCTACATTCTCAGTCCCACCTTGACCCCCTATACTGTTTGAACACTACTGCACTGCTCTAATCCCAGAAACAGCACTCCTAGCAAGACTCTCTTTCACTGTGGTAATCATTTGACTGAATTGCAAGGGATACTGTCATGTGTCTAAGATCACAGTGTGAGTCAGTATTCATTTCAGAAAATTGTGGCAGAATAATTTGCTTAGTTGATGTGTTATAAAATATGGGAATTCATGTACTCATGAGGTGAGTCAGGCTTTAGGACATGTAGTGCTTGAAAGTCCTATGCAGCATGTGTGTCAGGCCTCTTAAGTTCTAAATAATCTCCATGCTGTGTAATAAAGATCCTGGTTGTGCTGTAGAAATGCCATAGCAACTCTCGCTGTAGCATGTAGTAATCTTTTCTGTGAATTTTCATTTCTACATTCTCAGTCCCAGATTGACCGCCTTCACTGTTTGAACACTACTGAACTGCTCTAAACCGAGAAACAGCACTCCCAGCAAGACTCTCTTTCACTGTAGTAATCATTTTACTAAATTGCAAGGGATACTGTCATGTGTCTAAGATCACAGTGTGAGTAAGTATTAATTTCAGAAAATTGTGGCAGAATAATTTGCTTAGTTGATGTGTTTTAAAATTTGCGAATACATGTACTCATGAAGTGAGTCATGCTTTAGGACATGTAGTGCTAGAAAGTCCTATGGAGCATGTGCGTCAGGCCTATTAATTCCCAAATAGTCTCCATGCTGTGTAGTAAAGATCCTGGGTGTGCTGTAGAAATTGCATAGCAACTCTCTCTGTAGCATGTAGTAATCATTTCAGTGAATTTTCATTTCTACATTCTTAGTCCCACCTTGACCCCTTACACTGTTTGAACACTACTGAACTGCTCTAAACCCAGAAACAGCACTCCCAGCAAGACTCTCTTTCACTGTAGTAATCATTTTACTGAATTGCAAGGGATACTGTCATGTGTCTAAGATCACCGTGTGAGTCAGAATTCATTTCAGAAAATTGTGGCAGAATAATTTGCTTAGTTGATGTGTTTTAAAATTTGGGAATACATGTACTCATGAGGTGAGTCAGGCTTTAGGACATGTAGTGCTTGAAAGTCCTATGCAGCATCTGTGTCAGGCCTCTTAATTCCCAAATAGTCTCCATGCTGTGTAGTAAAGATCCTGGGTGTGCTGTAGAAATTGCATAGCAACTCTCTCTGTAGCATGTAGTAATCATTTCATTGAATTTCATTTCTACATTCTCAGTCCCACCTTGACCCCCTATACTGTTTGAACACTACTGCACTGCTCTAAACCCAGAAACAGCACTCCTAGCAAGACTCTCTTTCACTGTGGTAATCATTTGACTGAATTGCAAGGGATACTGTCATGTGTCTAAGATCACAGTGTGAGTCAGTATTCATTTCAGAAAATTGTGGCAGAATAATTTGCTTAGTTGATGTGTTTTAAAATTTGTGAATACATGTACTCATGAGGTGAGTCAGGCTTTAGGACATGTAGTGCTTGAAAGTCCTATGCAGCATCTGTGTCAGGCCTCTTAAGTTCTAAATAATCTCCATGCTGTGTAATAAAGGTCCTGGGTGTGCTGTAGAAATGCCATAGCAACTCTCTCTGTAGCATGTAGTAATCTTTTCTGTGAATTTTCATTTCTACATTCTCAGTCCCAGATTGACCGCCTTCACTGTTTGAACACTACTGAACTGCTCTAAACCCAGAAACAGCACTCCCAGCAAGACTCTCTTTCACTGTAGTAATCATTTTACTAAATTACAAGGGATACTGTCATGTATCTAAGATCACAGTGTGAGTCAGTATTAATTTCAAAAAATTGTGGCAGAATAATTTGCTTAGTTGATGTGTTTTAAAATTTGCGAATACATGTACTCATGAAGTGAGTCATGCTTTAGGACATGTAGTGCTATAAAGTCCTATGGAGCATGTGCGTCAGGGCTCTTAATTCCCAAATAGTCTCCATACTGTGCAGTAAAGATCCTGGGTGTGCTGTAGAAATTGCATAGCAACTCTCTCTGTAGCATGTAGTAATCATTTCAGTGAATTTTCATTTCTACATTGGAGAAGTGTGGCTCAGGGGTTAGAGGCGGCAGACCCGGAAGCTGAGATCGGCCCTGGACCAAGGTTCAATTCCCCGCCTCGGCGGGTATTGGGCTAAAAAATTCCACGGAGTCGATAATTCTCGCTCCGGTGCCTTCTCGACTCACGGGTTCACACTCTGCGACTCTGGGCAATAGCTTGCTTAATCTCCACAACGGCCCCTAACGGCGGGATGCCTGGCTTTCACCTTGTGGATACCCTCCCGAGGCTATCTCACAGGGGAATACCAGGACGGGTTCCCTAAGCAAGCGCCGGGAAACCCACTGTGGGTAGCTGTGCGCTATATAAGCTCAAATACATTTACATTTACATTTACATTCTCAGTCCCACCTTGACCCCCTACACTGCCTGAACACCACTGCACTGTCCTAAAGCCTGAAACACCATCCCTAGCAAAACCTGCTAAACTCTTTCAACACTACTGCACTGTTTTAACCCCTGAAACAGCACTCCCAGCAAGACTCTCTTTCACTGTAGTAATCATTTTACTGAATTGCAAGGGATACTGTCATGTGTCTAAGATCAAAGTGTGAGTCAGTAGTTGATGTGTTTAAAAATATGGGAATACATGTTTTTTAGTACTGCATTTTATTATAATAGCCTTAGTTTATTTCTAAAATGATAAACAATGACTGGTTTGAAAATGTAAGGACATTTTATAAGTACACATTCTTATAAACAAATTTTAATTGATATAATCATATAAAGTACTTGAGAAAGGTTTCTGCATAATCGTTTTTAAAGGGCAAAATAGTTGATAAAGCTAGTTTTGTAGTATCTATTAGTGAAAATGATAAAATGAAGTCTTTATATTTTCCTGCAAGGTACAGCAACATAATAACATTTGCTATGGATCAAAATCAGAAGAACATTGAAGTAACTTTTGACATTTCTAACACTCTGATAGAGGACTTAAATGCACCTTTTGTGGACAGCAGCAATGAAGAACAACCTATTGGTGCAGGAGATATAACCTGTGATTTTTTGGATAAAAGTTTGGACAATGGCTTTATTGAAGCATTAGATGATATTGACTTTAATGTCACAAGTTTTGAAGTTGATGAAGAAGCTAATGACATTCCTGATGAAATAATGCTAGTTGTTCTATTACAATATGAAATGTTACAAGAATAAATGTATGATTAAAGAGAGTCTTCTTGTAAAACTGTAAACTTTGAGCTAGTAGCCAAGTTATTCTGGTATAAACTGAGTCTTACAGCATAGAGTGCAACATATTTGTGTTTTATAGTTTTTATTTCCAGGTGTGTATCCTTTGACTTTTAGCAAACTGTCTGTCATTGTTGATTTCGTTTTGTACAGAGCTATTCAACAGAATGCCTTTTTGCATGCACTGTGGTAAAAAATGAAGCTATTTAAAATTCAGTAGGCACTCTCCTTGCAGTACTTTAATCAATCAGTTAGTACCCAAGTACTCATGCAGAGACCCAGGCCTTAACACATAGACCGCTAGAAACCCCTCTCTAATTCACATGCAGTCCTTTAACCACCTACATACTTATGTTTCACACTTTTTATTCCCCAGACAGTATCTAAACACTCCAGCAAACAATCTGTCACTCCTCTTGCAATCCTTTAGTTCATTTTACTGAATTGCAAGGGATACTGTCGGGGCATATTATCAAGGGGGTTTATCTCCGCTTTTTTGGCTTTAAAAGCCAAGAAAGCGGAGATAAAATTATCTCCCTATTACCTAGCTGCCGCTAACACCAGTTAGCGACAGCTAGTAGGAGATAGCGACCATCTTGGGCCCCGCTTTGCATGTCAGTGATATTTATCACTACTGACATGCAAAGTGGGCGTGCCAAGATGTTAGCGACTGGAAACAGTCGCTAACATCGCTATCTCCATTTACCAACTTTTGGAGATATTCGCGCTAAGCGCGAATATCTCCAAAAGCTAACACCTGCCCCAGAGCAGTTCTTAGCCATGTTATCCAATGGTAGGTGGATAACATCGCTAAGAGCATTAGCTCGGTAATGCAAGAATATCGCAGACTTTTCAGCGATATTCATGCATTTCGGCTGATTTTTATCGCTTAGGAGATAAACCTTGATAATAGCAAGGTTAATAGCGATAAAAATCGCCGCAGCTCGGCGATAAAAATATCCCCGCTAAACCAACATAGCGATAATTATCGCTAGTTGTTGGTAATATGCCCCACTGTCGTTTGTCTAAGATCACACTGTGAGTCAGTATTCATTTCAGAAAATTGTGGCAGAATAATATGCTTAGTTGATGTGATTCATAGGACACCCCCGCGCCGCACGGCCACCAGCTGTCGCGTGTGCCCCCGCCTGCCGCTGCTCTCAGCCTCGCTGAGCCTCCCCGCCTTCGGGCCATGACCCCCGCCGCCGCATCTCTGCCTGTGGTGCTTCGTTTTGTATTGCACTGTATTTTGTTTTATTCCTTGTCTCCTGTGATAGTTTTGCTGCTGTCCCCCGCCCCGCTCCCTGCCTCCTGCCGCCGGAAGTGTGGACACGCCCCCTTCCTCCCCGCTCCCGCCTCCCAGCTGATCCGCCCTCCCAGCACTTCGCCATAAATGGCGACCGTGCGAACGCACAGCGTTGACGTGCAGCGGGCGCGCCGATTGTGCGCCGAAGGCACGCCAAAGGTAAGCCCGTCTGCGCCCGTCCGCGCCTGGACCGCGCCCAGTGCCAGGATCCCTGGCTCCCGCAGACACCAGCCCACCCGCCGGACCTACGACGCCACCGAACTCTACGCCGGTCGAATCCCGGGCTGCTACCGAGCCACACCGAGACGCACCCACGGACCCTTCTGCTGCCACTCCTGCAAGTTCACCTGCATCCGGACTTGCACTATTCCAGCACCGACCAAGACCAAGACGAGCAACAGCAGCAGCCACCTGAAGTGCATCCTGCTCAACCCCTGCTCCGTCCACAGACACGCCGTCGAGCTCTGGAACATGCTCGACACAACTTCACTAGACGTCGCCTTCCTCACGGAAACCTGGATGAACGCCTCTTCAGCACCCGACATCGCCATCGCCATCCCAGACGGCTACAAGATCATCCAAAGGGACCGCATCAACCAGACCGGAGGAGGCATCGCCATCATCCACAAGAACACCATCCGCATCACGACCAACACCGACGACACCCTCGCACCCGCCGAACACCTGCACTTCCAGGTCCACATCAACCCCAAGACCACCCTCAGAGGCAACCTCATCTACAGGCCCCTGGGACCACACACACAATTCAGCGAAGACATCGCCGACTTCATCAGCCCTCACGCCCTCCCCTCCGCTGACTACATCCTCCTCTGGGACCTCAACTTCCACCTGGAGAACAACAACGACCGCAACACCACCACCCTGCTGGACAACCTCGCAAACCTCGGACTCAAGCAGCTGGTGACCGCCCCCACCCACTATGCCGGACACATACTCGACCCCGTCTTCTCATCCAGCAAGGACATCACCTTCAGCCACGCCACCGGACTCCACTGGATGGACCACAGCTGCGTCCACTTCAGCTTCAGAAGGACCACGATCCACCACCACCAGCAACTGGCTGCACGCAGAAGCTGGAACAAGATCACAGCCGACCAGCTCGCGACTTCCCTGAGCCAGAACCCACCCACCAGCGCAACGAACCCCAGCCAAGCGGCCACCAACCTCACGAAGTGGATCAGCGACTGCGCAGATGACCTCGCCCCCCTGAGGACCCCGCCTAGCAGACCCAGCAGCAAGAAAGCCCCATGGTTCACCGACGAACTCAAAAACTCCAAGAAGAACTGCCGAGCCCTCGAGAGAACCTGGCGCAGAGACCCTACACCGGACAACATGACTGCCCTCAAGCTCGCCACCCGAAAACACCACCAACTTATCCACGCCACCAAGAAAACTGCATTCAAGGAATGACTGGACAACAACGCACACAACAGCAAGGAACTCTTCAACATCGTTAAAGAGCTCTCCAACCCCAACTCCGGAAACAACGACATCACCCCTTCGCAAGACCTCTGCAACTCCCTCGCCTCCTACTTCCACAACAAGATCGCGGACATACACAACAGCTTCAGCACTCAACCGACGCACGCCACGACCAAACCACTGCCCCCCACCACCACCCTTCGCGCCTGGACCCCGATCAGCACCGAAGACACCGTCCGCACGATGAACTCCATCCACTCCGGATCTCCGACCGACCCCTGTCCTCACCACATCTTCAACAAGGCCGACGCTGTCATCGCACCCCACCTGCGGGACATCATCAACACCTCCTTCGACACCGCTACCTTCCCGGAGAGCTGGAAGCACGCCGAACTCAGCGCTCTACTAAAGAAGCCATCAGCCGACCCCACCGACCTCAAGAACTACGGCCCGATCTTGCTGCTCCCATTCCCTGCAAAAGTCATCGAGAAGACCGTCAACAAGCAGCTGGCCGCCTTCCTCGAGACGAACGGATCCCTCGACCTCTCGCAGTCTGGCTTCCGGGCCAACCACAGCACCGAGACCGCCCTGATCGCAGCCACCGATGACATCCGAGCCCTGCTCGACAACGGAGAAACAGCAGCCCTCATCCTCCTAGACCTCTCCGCGGCCTTCGACACTGTCTGCCACCGTACACTAGTGCAGCGACTCAGCAACGTCGGAATCCAGGAGAAGGCACTGGAGTGGATCATCTCCTTCCTCGCCGGAAGGACACAGAGAGTCCGCCTCCCCCCGTTCAGATCTAAAGCCACCGAAGTCATCTGCGGCATTCCTCAAGGCTCCTCGCTCAGTCCAACCCTCTTAAACGTCTACATGAGCCCCCTTGCGGCCATCGCACACCAACACAACCTCAACATCATCTCCTACGCCGACGACACCCAGCTGATCCTCTCCCTCACCAACGACCCCGCCACCGCCAGAGCCAACCTTCACGAAGGGATGAAAGAGGTAGCCGAATGGATGAAGAACAGCCGCCTGAAACTGAACTCGGACAAGACAGAAGTCCTCATCCTGGAATCCTCACCCTCCGCCTGGGACGACTCCTGGTGGCCCCCCGCCCTAGGCAGCGCACCCAAACCAACAGACCACGCACGCAACCTGGGCTTCATCCTGGACTCCTCCCTCTCCATGACCAGACAAGTCAACACCGTCTCCTCGTCGTGCTTCAACATCCTGCGCATGCTACGTAAGATCTTCCGGTGGACCCCCACCAAGACCAGGAAGACGGTCACCCAGGCCCTCGTCACCAGCCGTCTGGACTACGGCAACTCCCTCTACGCCGGAACCACTGCCATACTCCAGAAGAGACTCCAGCGGATCCAGAACGCCTCAGCACGACTCATCCTGGACATCCCCCGTCACAGCCACATCTCCGGACACCTGAGAGACCTGCACTGGCTCCCGGTCAACAAGAGAATCACCTTCCGTCTCCTCACCCACGCATACAAAGCCCTACACAACCAAGGCCCAGGATACCTCAACAGCCGCCTCAACTTCTATGCTCCCAAACGCCAGCTTCGATCGACCGGCCACGCCCTCGCCGCCGTCCCCCGCATCCGAAGAGCCACCACAGGGGGACGGTCCTTCTCCTACCTTGCCGCCAAGACATGGAACTCCCTCCCGACCCACCTCCGCCTGACCCAGGACCACCTCGCCTTCAGGAAGCAACTCAAGACCTGGCTGTTCGAGCAGTAGCGGACCCCCCTCCCCTAGCGCCTTGAGACCCTCTGGGTGAGTAGTGCACTATATAAATGCTTTGATTGATTGATTGATTGATTGTTTAAAAATATGGGAATACTTGTACTCATGAAGTGAGTTAGTGCTTTATAGTCCTAGCACTTGTATGATACCATACACTGCCCAAATACAACTACATTGCTCTAAACTCAGAAATATCAGGCTCACCGTGACCCCCTACACTTCCTGAACACCACTGCACTCTCCTAAACCCTGAAACACCATCCCTAGCAAACCCTACTAAACTCTTTCAACACTACTGCACTGCTCTAAACCTAGAATCACCATCCTCAGCGAATGCTCCTATAATGTTGAAACACCACTGCTCTGCCCTAAACCCTGAAACAGCACTCCCTGCATGATCTCCTACACTGCCCGTACACTGCTCTTGTGCTTTAAACTTACTTATGGAGTGAACCACACTTTACAACATATAGTGATTCTAATTGCTATGTAGTATGCTAGTAGTGGTCTATAATTCACAACAGATTTTAATTATCTACAGAAAGAAAAACGATTATGCCTTTGAAGAGTGAGAAAAGGAAAAGATATAAACTGGCTTACTTTTCCAAGAAAAAACAAGTACAAGATTGATCTAAGCAACAATGTGTGGAAAAAAAGAAGAAAGCTCCTGGTAAGACAACAAAGGACTTTATAAGGAAAATAACACAAACTAAAAAAAGTGTGGAGAATCAGGAATATATATATATACATATATATATATATATATATATATATATATATATATATATATATATATATATATATATATATATATATATATATATATATATATATATATATATATATATATATATATATATATATATATATATATATGTAACTACAAAGAAAAACCAGACAATAAAGAAAAATTATGAAAAACTATGTTGTAAATATATTGTGTATAGTAATAGACGAAAAAATCAGTTTGTTGAAATTCGCAAGCGAATGTTTTATAACAGAGTTGTTTTAAATTTATTAAAAAATATAAAGAATTGTAAATGAAAAACAGCTTTTTATGAGAAAAAGAAACTTATTGAAACAATTTTTGAGAAGGCTTTTGAATTTAAAAAAATTGTTCATTTTAGTAATGAATAGGATTCGAACACTAGATACGCCAATCAATGTTATGAAGGCCAAAAGTAAGTGGAAAAGACTAATTAATAGAACTAATTTTTGTAATGTTTTTTTCTGGAGAATGGAAACATAGTTCAAGTTGTGAGCCGTTTTTTAATGAAGAGAGTTACCTTCAGAGTAATGATTTGTTGCATTCAGTTGACACCAGTGGTCGAGCTTATGAGGTTAAGAATGGTTGTCCGACTGAAAAAGAGAAAATTGTCCCTAGAAATGCAGAAGAGGTGTTAGCTGATGAAGTTTTACGGAGACGTCCTAAGGCTCTAGTGTACACTTGGAATTGTAGTAGTATTGTAGTGTACGACAGGATTCAATAGATTTTTTTCGCAATTTCTTACGTACCTATACTAAGAAAAGTATTAAACAAAAGATTAAGATGTTGCAAGAATTAGACCCTTGCAGAGTGAGAGAAAAAACGGGTTTGCAAGGTCATTCCCTGGCTTGTCTTTCTAAAAAAGTATGTCAGAGTGTTTTTCACCATTTCAGGATGTTAGCAGTGCATCATACTGAAGTGAGGAAATTAGTGAGAAGGTTGTATTATGCAAAAAGTCCAGCACTCAAGCTAAAATAGTTACACTGTGCTCTTTTGCATGGATCTGTCTTAGATGTAATCAACATTTGTGAAGAAATTGAGGTTAGTTACTTTGGTCCTGAAGAAGACAGTGCAGAAACAGATACATTAATAGAAGGAAATGTGGAAGAAAATATACAGAATTTTAGTACAGAAAATTTTGAGCAAGAAATAACAAGGTTTAAGGTCATTTCGGGTGAAAGGCCAAACTTTTCTTGTATTTGTTGTAGAGTAATTCATTATAAAAATCAGACCAGGTTAGTTGATCTATATTTAAAAAGTGAGAAGGAGAATAATAATCAGTGGAAGGAATTTTCAACTTATTTGTTGGTAGAGAATTGTTTTGATTTGGGTTCTGATCAACGTATTTGTAAATATTGTTATAATAAATTAAATGAAAACAAAATGCCTGCTGGAGCTGTACATAATAATCTTGAGTTGGTAAATATTCCTTCTGAACTGATGGATTTAAATTCTTATAAGTCTATTCTTATTCAATGTGTGCATCCATTTCAGGCTATTGTTCGTATGGAGCCTAAGACAGGGAAATTGCCTCCTTCAGATTTACAGAAAGGATTAAAAGGAAGAGTTGTATATTTGCCTCTAGATTTAAAGAAAAATATTGAAACCATTGGTGTAGAAATTGTGGAAGAGGAACCTCTAGGTATTCTACTTAATGGCGTTCCTACGAAGAGTAAGAACATCTGGCAAGAAATAGTGGATGTTAGGAAAGTGAAAAAGGCAACGTTGTATTTGGTAAAAAATAATCAATACTATAAAAATGTATACGTACGAGAAGAGCAAGAGGAAACAACTGTAGAAGAGGACAGTGATTTGTCAACTGGACAAATTGAAAAAGTGGATGTGTCCAGAACTGAAGAAATTTATGAACATTATAGTGTGCATCCACTTCACTCTAAAGAAGAGATGGGGAATACTATTGATTTATTCCAAATGAAAGAAGCAAAAGTAAGTCCCATTAGTTTATGGGAAGAAAGCTTGGAAGCTCATTGTTTCCCTCAGTTATTTCCAACACGCAAAGGTGGTCGATATGATGACAGACCTGTGCAGATTCGGTATCAGATGCAGATTCCTGCATCTGAATACCGGACATCAAGATTATATGCAAAAGATCCAAAGTTTCGCCAATGTATTCCATATTTGTTTCATCTTCTGTTTGAGAGTGATTTTTCTGGACTTTCTTATGCAGTGAACCATATACTAAAAAGTGAAGTACATTAGCTAAATGTTTCGGCAAAGGACTTTATGGATAAAGTCCAACAGAAATATACTCTTTTGGAATCTCAGCTAATTAATCTTATGGCATGTCAGCATGGTACTAATGAGTATTGGTACCGTTGTCATGGGGAATTGAAATGTATGCTAAGAAACTTAGGAACTCCTACATGGTTCCTTACTCTAAGCTGTGCAGAGTATGCTTGGGAAGATTTACTTCAATTTCTTCGAGAGGCAAATGCAAACATAGAAAATATAGAATACAAGACACCTGGAGAACTATGCTCTTTGGATCCAGTTAATGTATGTAGGTATTTCAATCATAGATTTGAAGCTATGATGTCTTTTATCACAAACAAAAAAAATCCTCCTCTTGGAGAGGTTCTGGATTTCTTTTGGAGAAAGGAGTATCAAGCAAGAGGTGCTCCTCACATACATATGCTGCTATGGATCAAAGATGCCCCCAAATTTGGAAATGATTCAGATGACATAGTGATGAGTTTGATTGAACAATATTCTACATGTGCTGTACCAAAAAGTACAGAACAAAAGAATTTAAGACATCAAGTCTTACGGTTTCAAACCCATCGTTGTGAAAAATACTGTTGTCGAAAGTACAAATCTAAGGATAGGTTCTACACAATATGTCGATTTGGATTTCCACGTCCAGTAATATCAAAAGGAAGGGGGGTGATGTCATGAGTGATATAATATGTGACGTCATCAGCAGTGCATTGCTGGCGCGTGGGTTATAGATAGCTGAACTAACTATAACGGGGGAATTTCAAAGGTTTTGTATGAGTAAAATGACCAGCTAACTATAACTGGTGTGAAACCTATGGTTTTTTCAGTGAATTTCAAAGGTTTTTAAAATGCTAATTCTTAACTATAACGTGTGTGAAACCTATGTTTTTTTCAGTGAATATATATATATTTATGTCCTACTGGAGGTCGCCAGTAGGTAGTTATAGCTAGGACCTAGTTTCCATAGGAAATCCACAACATTCTATTTTGAATAACTTTGGCGTCGGTGGACGAATCTTCATGAATTTCTCCAAGAAAATGGCCTGCTCAATTCCGCTCCTTTCCTGAAAGTTTGTAGGTGATTCATCAAGTGAGGGCAGAGAAAAAAGGGGGTCCCAAAACATGTTTTCCCCATACAATTTTCCATAGGTAGAGTTCGGTTCGCAGATTGTGCTTTTTGTTAAATGGTGTAATTCCGTTCAGTAGTTTTTGAGAAAATTAGAAGTAAAATCATAGCGATATCTAGAGACGGAGTTCTGCACGCGTACGGAAATTCGCACAATTACGAGCACGAGCTACATGCTGATTGGCTGTCACCTGTCTGTCAACACTCCAAACCAGGAAGTGTTGCCAGCCATCTTGTTCGTCGCTAGAACCGAGTTACAAGAAAACAGTAAAACAAAGTTGAGAAATAAGGAAAGGGGGCAGGGTAGAAGAATCCTGACCCTCTAGGCTTGATCAGGGGTTAGTTAGGAATTTTTAGGCTATTTTTTATTGTTTTTTTTAAATAGCTCTCGTACATGTGCCAGGAACCGCCACCTTACTGGGGCAGTAAGGTGGCGGCACGAAGCTCCCAGCCCCAGAGATTACCACTTTTTGGGGCTTTTTAATGTTGAGAGGGGGTCGCGCTGCCTCCGTCCTGGAGCTCTTGATTGTGCTGGGGTGCACTATGTCTCAGGGCCGACTCCTGCAGTTTCCCGGGGTGTCTACCCTTGGGACACTGCTGTTTGGTATGGTAGGGTGGGAGCGTTGCGGCTCCCTCTTTAGCACAGCAAACCGGTTTCTATTTGAAAGAGAGAGCAAGTTAAGCAACTGTGTCTTTCAAGTAGGAAAGCAGATTGCTTTTCGTTAGAGAGCAGCATATAAACTGCTCTCTCTGACAAAGTAATTCTGGCTCTTGAAGGACGCAGGGAGCCGGCTGGGACTGTGGGGGTATTGGTGTTCCCCACACATTCCCTAATGATATTTTTTTAATCCCGGGGAATGGGTTCTTTTGCAGCTCCTTAAACATTCGTACATATTATTTTTCCAAAATCCTTTTTTGTGTTGGGGAACAGAGTATTACTCCAGTGACTTTGTCATCCATGTATGTGTTTTTCTTTTTTTTTTGCTTCAATTCCGTTTTATTTACAGTATGTTTCCAACTCTCTTCAGAATGAGTTCCACAGAGTAGCGTCTATTGCAGTGTTGTTAGCTTTTTTGTTCTCTTGTCTACTTACCAGTTTGTTTTCAAGATTCGGTGTCCTATTTCTGTCGCTTTTGTTTGTGCAACTTTTGTGCAGCCTTCTTTTGTGTATGTTTTTTTGCATCTGAGTTTGTTTATTCAGTGTTTCATCTAGTGTTGTGAATATAGCAGTGCATCTGTAGACATGTATTTTACTACTTTTCTTTGCCTCCCTGCACCGTAATTGACAACGTAATGGGGTGAGTCGAAGTAAGGCGGTGCTCTCGTCACTGTTTTAAGTTTGCAACACAGTAGGTAGGATAAATAAATAAAGCACTTACACAATGCAGAGTGACACTATTTATTGTATTTAATTTTTGCAATGTTTTAAAAATAGAATACACATGTACAAACTATTGTTTTATTTGAAAAATAAATATTTAATATAATTCATATGATTCACCACATATGCTGATATTACAGTAAAGATAAAATGAAGTGTTTATGTACAAGGAGCTACAACATAAGAAATTCAGTATGGAAAATCAACAAAACAATTTAGAAGACACTTTCGAAATTAGTTACATTGTCAAAGAAGAGCTGAAAATACTTTTTACAAATAGCGATAATGAAGAGGAAGATATAAATGCTGCAGATATTAGGTGTAATTTCTCAGAGTTAAGCTTGGGCATTTATTTTCTGTAACCATTAGATGGCATTGAGTATGATCATATGACTTTTGAAATTGATAATGAGGCATATGAAATACATGATGGAATTATTTTAGAAGCTCTATTAAGTTATAAGTATACATGTATTGAAATGGTTTGAGACATTCTTATTTCAGAATTGTAATCATTTAGGTAGAACAGAAGTAGTCATGTTGTAAAATGGGACTTGGTGCATCGACTGCTTCAAACCCTCATAGACTGTATATGCACTCTTCTATGCACCGGCAAATTTGTATTTTATATCTGTAATTGCCCAGTTTGTATCCTTAAAGTTCCAGGAAACAGTAACACAGTTCTAGAAAGGCAGCAATTCTGCAAATGTCTTACTGTCTTAGGCTGGGGTAGTTGTTACATCAAAAATGCTCGATAAAGGGCCTGCACTTTGAGTACAAATATGATATAGAATAGTTGATAACCATAGCCAAGAAAGGCAGCAAGTAGATGTGTGTACTTGTAGATGGTGTGTTGATTGAGTGGAAGATGAATAAGGGGAAAAATAACAAAGGCAGCAGACCCGCACAATACCCCCTGCCTTGTGAGGGAAGTGGATGTTTGGATTGCCAGTCCATTACACAGACTGTGAGTCGGATTCTGCAGTGGGAGGCTGAGAAATGGGTACCACATGTAAGCAAGCAATGGAAGTGCACAAAGAACACACACTGAGAGGTGGAAAGGATGCAAGAAAGGATGCAAGTGTGCAAATTACTCACTGCTATTCATGAGTAGTACTTACCAAGAAGGCTCAAGAAAGGGCCTGTAGTTTGACTTTGAATTACTTGAAGAATAATTGATAACCCCAGTGAAAAAGGCAGGAAGTAAGTGTGTGTCGATGGTGTGTTGATTGAGTGGAAGATGAAAAAGGTGTAAAATAAGAAAGACAGTAGACATGCAAACTATCCACTACTTTGTCAGGGAAGTGGATATTGGGATTTGGGGCTCATTACACAGACTGTGTGTCGGATTATGCAGTGGGAGGGTGGGAAATGAGTATCACATCTAAGCAAACAATGCAATCAGAATATGAAATTGAAGAATATTTGATATACCCACTCAGGAAAGGCAGAAAGTGTGCAAATTAAGCACTGCCTTTGGCTGAAGTAGTTGATACTTACTACAAGATAATGTAAAAAAAAGTAATGTTGAGCATAGTGATGCTCCTGTTCCTTGCATTTTATTAGGTCGATAGACTCTTCCCCGTAAGAGGAAAGTTCATCACAATAAATGCATACAATGTTAATTTCACCTAAATTAGGTTAATTTATGCTGTGGATTGCTTGCTGAATATGCTGGTGCAGCAATCGATGTACTTGATGCATCAGTAAGTGGGTTTTCCTGTAACGTCCGTGTTGGAGGTCAAGCAAAGCTATTGGGGTGCAAGTTCTTGATATGTTGCATCATAGTTGGTATGCCAAAGGAGTATTTTTGGGATGGATGACTCCTTTAAAGAGTTGTTTGTCAAATTTTACAGGTTACTAACGGAGCATTAATCTTTTTTTTCCCTTCAGGGATAGTTAATAAATTGCAAAGTAGAGCTTTTTCCTTCTTCTTTGAAGGCTCATCTTCTGCATTTTCTCTGTTTCTGCACTGTCTTCCTGAGGATCAAAGTAAGTAAGCTGAATTTCAACAGAGACATTTGTTACATCTGATACAGATGCACGGAAATGAGTACGGTTGGGGAACATGGTGGCGGCCGGCTGAGCCGCGGCAGTACTCCGCCCACGGACTCCTGCAGTTACTCAGATCGGTGGGTAGAAAGTATGCAGCTTTGATTGTTATATCGTCCCTTTAAACTACAGAGAGCCGCATTGAAACTTGGAGCTGCAAAATAGCTTTTCAAGTCCGTAAGCATTTCCCTCGGTAACGGCGTTTCTCCGTCGTACCGCCACACCCGCCTCTCATGTGCTTGGGGGAGGAGGCAAACTCGGAGCCCGCAGCAACAGTGTGCACGGCGGCGGCGTCCTCGGAGGCGGCAGCATTACAAACTACGAGCTCATCTGGCAAGCGAGAGATGGAACCACAGTCTTCCGAGACAGTCAGTCAGCCAGCACTCGAGCCCCCGCATTCTTTAGTGAGTGGCTGGATTTGGTCGCTGGCCACCCTGGAGCTCCGGAGAGGACGCCGCACACGAGGTATTTTACTGGGTCGGTATGGGGCAGCAGTAGCTTCCAAGGCACAGGTTAAGGCACAGGTTAAGGCACAGCTAGAGCAGCTTGAAGAGGGAGAGATACTGGAGAAACGGCCCCCAGCCCAGCAGCGATGTCAGCGTAGACATCAGAGCAAGAAGCAAGCTGGGGGTAATAGCAGTGACAATACGGAAAAGAGTAGTGGGGAAGAGTCTGTCACTTTGAGTCCTGATAGCACACCAGTGCGTACTGAGGAGATTTTCCAGGAGGACAGTGGAAAAGGGAGAGTGAGAGCGCGGAAGAGAAGGAAACGCACAGTTGACAGCAAGAAAGAAGCCAATAAGGCGTTTTTCCACAAAACTGAACCTAAAAATAAAAATAGGTTTCCCTCCTTGGGTGTGGATACATCAATAAAACACAGCGCTTTGAGTGGTGTAGCTCCTGTTGATATTGGGAAAGAGGGCCTGAGCACAGAAGGCATAGTTCCTCACTCTACTTCTGAGACTAATCCCACTGCTGCTGCAATTGCCGAGGGTACGGAGGGTACGGAGAAAATTAAATTGTCAACTTATCTACCTGGTCAGGTAAAGGCAAACCGCTCCTATACGCCTAAGGCTACAAAAAATAAATCAAAAAATCCCGCTACCACTTCAAAAAAAATAACTCCCTCATTGCGCTCGTACTTTAAAGTGGTTCCTCAAGTGGTGCTCTTGGCAAGTTATTCTTGCTCTCCTTTATTAAACCAGTAGGTAGTGGATACTACACCGGAGCTACAGATGGCTGCTAAACAAGTGGAAGAGCATTTTATAGGTGAAATGGCAGGTACAAATGTCCCTACTCCTGATCCCTTTTTGAAAACTAATGATGGGTTGAATGAAACAAATACTTCCGCCACTGCCATATCCATAGTTGATAGCACCATCGAGAATAATGACAACATTGATAAACATAAGAAAGATATGGACTGCCATTTGGATCAATCACTCTCTTCTAAGCCAGGAGGATTAGGTCAGTCGCATCCTGCAGATCACCAAATGGTTATCAACCTGGAGCAATCAGTGCCCTCGTTGGTACTGTTTCCGCCATTGGCGCCTCCATTTCCTCTAGCGCCACCGAGTGTAGCATCCGGTCTAAGCCTACAGTCAGTTTTCCAGGAAACAGGCTCAATATCTCCTATTGATAGCAGGGGAGATCCCAGCATACCCGGTGAAACCAGTCAGGCCCTGAACTCAGATCTGGTTTCCACACTGCAGGCCTCTTTCCAGGCAATGTTTGCGACCTTGGGCACAGACATTAAAAATGGGTTTGAGACTTCTGCATCAAATCAAGCCGATATTCGTTGTTATTGTCAGTCATTGGACAGCAAACTAGGGGCTCTTACGACTAGGACAGAAACTTTAGAAGACTCCGTTACAGAAGTTAATATTAACTTAAATGCCTCAAAAGCAGAACTAAGGAATCTTAGGCAAGAGAGTCAGAGCTTGTCCGAAAGGCTGGAGACGTTGGAAAATCATGCCCGCAGGAACAATCTTCGAGTTTTGAATATACCGGAGGAGAAAGAGGGCTCGGACATTAAGCAATTTATTGTTTCTCTCCTGAAAGAGGCGCTACGGCTAGATATGTCAGAACAAGAAATAGCTACGGATATTCAGCGCATTCATAGAGAGCCATTTCGGAGAAACTCTCAGAGAACAAAGCCTAGGAAAATTCTGGTTAATTTTCTCACATACTCCCTAAAGGAAACTATTTTGAATATCGCATTGAAACAAAAAGTTGTAAATGCCAAGGGGTTCAATTTCCATATCAGATCTGACCTCTCGAGAGTCACGCTTGATAGACAATGGGAGCTTGGAAAAAGGTTGGAAGCTTTCAGGAGTCAAGGGGCCGTTGCTCAATTAGTCTTTCCAGCAGCATTAAGAGTTATGTACAAGAATACTATGCATAACATAAGATCAGTACAGGCTGCTGATGACTTTCTGTTGAGTATTGGCAGGGGGTCAGAGTCTGCTAAGTAGTATTGGGTCCCTTTCCCTTTATCTGTCTTCTCTTTAGGTTGCCTCACTGCCTTCTAGTTCTTGATAAATTCACAACTAGCTCTAATAATTTTCTTGTTAGTCTAGGTTAAAAATTTGTTAGGAGGCTGGTATTCTTTCATTCTGGCACATAAAAGTAACATGAGTTCAATAGTATTGAATAATAGGTGGTGGGCAGGTGTTTTAATAAATAACAAAAAAAAAATAATAATGAAAAAAAAAAGTGGGGAAAAAAAAGGCATACAATTATAAAATAACAAAGAATAGATATATATTTTTCCTCTTTGATCCTGTTAAACTAGGAGATATATATTCACTTGTGGGCCTTAGTTTAGGATATCATATATCTTTTTAATTTCACTTAGGTCTTTCTTTCCCTGCCCGTATTTCTTTTCCATTTTTCTATTCCCTCCCATAACCGGTTGATGGTTGATATCGGCAGGGGTCCACAGCGGAGTGCTATCTTTCTGGGTTTCCAGATAGATTGTGTGGGGGTTTCCCGTGGGTGGGGGGCATGGGGAGGGTGGAGGGTTAGGGGGGGGGGGAAGCAAAAAAAAAAGTCCTCTTAAACGTCCTTTGCAGCACTTTCTATAAAAAAATGGCAGGAGTCGATCATTCTATAGTTTACCCTTTGGAGTTTGGCAGTATTGGTCTTTGAGCTTTATAACATTTTTTTCTTGCGGTAATACATAATCTACGCATTTTGTCCTGGAACACTAATGGTCTTCGCACTTCTCTGAGAAAGAATAACATTATGCAATATTTACGAGATTCGGTTGCACAGGTATTAGTGCTCCAGGAGACACATCTTGCAGAAACGGAAATGCAAAACCTCTTGAGTAAGAATAGATGGATAGATTTTGGAGTGATAACAACACGAAGCTCACATATTAGGGGGGTGGCCATTCTTTTTAAAAAATCAATCAAGGCTAGGCTAGTCGCTAAACAGGTAGACCCATATGGTCGATGGGCAATAGCTTCTGTTATTATTTCGGGCTCACCATTCACCATAGTAGGTTATTACGGTCCTAACCAAGACGATCCATCGGTTTTGGTATCTCTCTTTTCACAATTATATGCATTTTCAGAACCGGTTATTCTAGCAGGCGACTTTAATATAGTTCTAGATCCGTTATTAGATAAGTCATCCACTAACAGGGCTATACCTTTATCCAAGACTAGGACGTTTCTATTAAATATTATGAAAACATTGAACTATGTCGATATATGGAGGACTCTACATGGGTCCCAGAAGGGGGTCACTTTTAAAAATTACAAATTTCATCACCAGTCTCGGATAGACTTCATTCTGATTAATCACACTATAGTTAAATACGTAAAATCAGTTGCTCATCTACCTTTCCATCTCTCAGACCATACAGCCATCTTGCTTGAGCTTGAGGTTTCATCCAGGCCCTCGTCAAAATACTGGTCGTTTGACAGATCAATACTCTCTACTCCGGACATCTCAGAGGCATTAAATCTGGAAGTCAAATTCTTTTGGGAGTTTAACCAGGGGTCTGCGCCACCCGGAATAACATGGGACTCATTTAAAGCAACCCTAAGGGGTTATTTAACCAATATTTCTGCATACAAAAATAAGACCTATAGGAAAGCTGTAGCCTCTATTGAACTGGAGATAGCAAAACTTCAAGAAGAGATTATCACAAAATCAGTATTAACAGGGTCTCCACCAGATGGGTTGCAAGATAAACTAACTGTCCTAAAGGGAGATCTTTCTTCAGTCTTGAGTGCACAGGTCTTAGAGAGATGGGAGGCTGGCAGATTGGCCCACTTCGAATATGGGGAAGGAGCCGGTAAGCTCCTTGCCTGGAAGTCGAAGACTGATAGGGCCCGAAATAACATCAGTGCCATCAGCAAAGATGGTGCACTACACTCTACAGATGAGGGAATCAGTGGCGCCTTTAGAAGTTCTTTAGTGAGATATATCAAGAAGATAGCGACGTACAACATATTCAAGCAAGGGACTGGTTATCCAGGATCGCTTTACCGGTTCTGGACCCTGAACAAATGGAAATTTTAGACGGCCCTATTACATCGGAGGAAGTTAGCCTAGCCATCTCGAAAAGTCAAAAAGGCAAAGCAGCAGGACCAGACGGGTTACCTTCGGAAATATACAAAGTAATCTGTCCATCTATTCTTCCCTACTTAACAAATCTGTTTAACAAAATCTTGTTAGAAGGTGCCTTACCTCCTGTCTCCTGGGATAGGGCCTCTATAACCCTGATTTTAAAGCCTGGTAAACCTGCAACCAATTGCGGGTCATATAGACCAATCTCAATTCTTAGTACGGATTATAAAATCTTTGCAGCCGTACTTGCGAATAGACTGGGGGGTGTAGCAAATAACATCTTGCATATGGATCAGAAAGGTTTTGTAAAAGAGAGGCAACTGCACGAACTGACGTATGACCTCATTGGTGCAATAGATATGGCCACTTCAGCATCACTTCCTTTAGCAGTTTTCACTCTTGATGCCACAAAGGCCTTTGACAGGGTAAACTGGGTGTACTTAGAAGAAGTGTTAAAAAAGTTCAATCTGGGAGACAACTTTAGATGAGCAGTAAAACTACTATATAAAAATCCTTCTGCTTCACTATTGGTTAACGGGGAGCTTACGGAGCCATTCGATATTACACGAGGAACCCATCAAGGGTGTCCCCTCTCTCCACTTTTATTTGATTTATATATCGAGCCTTTTGCTCAATTGATTCGGAAAATACCAATATAAAACCATTTATTTTTGAAGGTTGGGAACGGAAAGTCGCACTATACGCGGACGATGTCCTTATCTTTTTATCTGATTTAAGTTCAGCTTTCCCTACGGTCATATCTATCGCAGAAGAGTTTGGGGTAATATCCGGTTATGAAGCGAATGCATCCAAAACCGACATTATGGTTTGGAATCATCCTGCACCGGTTGTAGGAGTACAGCCAAGTGCCACCCTTAGGTATCTTGGGTTAAATATCTATACGGATATTAATAAGATCGCCCCTTTAAATTTTGCCCGGGTGGCTAAGGAAGCTCGAAGATTGTTGAGCTCATGGTCAGATCTTCCTCTTTCCCTGATAGGTAGATCTAATTTGGTTAAAATGACCATTTTGCCCAAGATTATGTTTTTGTTTAATACTATCCCTCTTTTTTTTGATCCATCTTTGACTGCCAAACTCCAAACGGAATTAAATAGATTCATTTGGAACAGCCGCACGCCCAGGTTAACCTGGAAGAAGATTAGAAAAAGGAGGCCTCGCAGCACCAGACCTCCAGATATGTGGTTGGGCTTTCCAATTCTCCCACATTAGGATGCTTTTAAAGACCCCCAATAACGTAGGGAGTGGAAAACTATTCGTAGCACTCCTCAAAGGAGAAAAAATTGGGCCAACAAACTTTTTGTTAAAATTTGGGGATCCCAAGTACTTTAAGAAGGTCAAGTTAAAGGTGCTGAGGGACTTAGCCAGAACATGGACAAATCTAAGACATACACTCAATTTGGATTACTATCAAAGTCAGGCCCCGCTATGGGACTCGCCAGGGGCTCCACCTTGGCTTTTAGATAGTTTAGCCCTCCCAGTTAGAGAGGCTGGGATCTCAGCTTGGGGGGACCAGTTTGTTGACGGAGTATTACTTTCATGGGAGTCCTTGAGCTCAATAATAGGTACTCGCTTTTCACGATTTAAATACCTACAAATTCAGAGTTGGTCCCAAGCATACTGTCTTGGAAGGGGTAGGCATAAATTAGGTGCTGACAATAATCTTGTCTCCTATCTGATGGACAAACTTCCTTTTAAAAAAGAGGTAACATTCTGGTATAATCTTATATTAGACGAGATTGATGGTGAATTCCTGCTACCCCATTCCCTCTGGGAAACCTATATACCTAACACTGATGTAGAGGGCCTGTGGCTTAAATCATTTAAGACCCTGGGGGAGACTGTAAAACCATCTTGGCTTCGTCGAAACCACTTGTTCACCCTACATAGAGCGTACTATTCTCCATAACGTTTGTCAAAGTTCACTAATAATGCTCAGGTCTCATGTCCTAGATGTGGTTTAGCAGCAGCCTCAGATACACATATGTTCTTAGAGTGTCCCTATATAACATCTTTCTGGAATGAAATCTGTGCTTCCCTCTCACTAGCAATTGATCTACAAGTCAGTCCTTGCCCCACGTTAGTTTTCTTTGGTATTATACCTGAGATTGAAGGTATAACTAAAAAACTGGTCTTCTATAGTTGTTTATTAGCTAGAAGAGAAATTTGTAAACGGTGGAAAGACAAGACACCTCCTCTCTATACAGAGTGGCGAGCAGCGATGTTACAGATGTCCAAAATAGATTTGGCTAGAGTAGGCAACTAACACAAAAGAAGATTTTGGCTACTTTTGAACTGGTAACTACAGCCCAGAACATTATGGGTTTTTTTTTTTTTTTTGCCCCAAGTCCTATGATTGTGCTGCTTGGATGGATCATTTGATCCCTTTTTGCTTTACATACCCTATATATGCGACTTCGGCTATGAAATGGGTTGTATATAGCAGTTCACCATCCCTGTTGGTACCATTAGATGAGGATAAAGTTGGGATGCGTGGCATTGTGGGATATGTCGGCAGCTACCATCTAAATCCCCCCCAGTATACCTGGGCCAGTGCCTCAGTCATCTTCTATATTTCCTTGTCATTACAGGGTCACCAAGGGCAAATATGAGCTCGCAAAAAAAAAAAAATTTTAAAAAAGGAAATGAGTACGGTTCAACTTTTTTTAACATTAATGCTGGAATTTTTGCGTAATACAATGTTCTGACCATTTTCCTGATTTGAGTATGATGAACTGGCTGATTTACCAGCCCATTTAAAAAATATAAATTCGCATTCGCATTCTATTCATGGCCAGGAAATCAAATATATGCAATATGCAGACAATACGATTTTAATGAGCCAAACAGAAATAGGATTAAAAAGGTTAATTAACTCTTTTAATGGTTATGTTACACAAAATGGTCTGACAATTAATATAAAAAAGACAAAGATAATGACTATGGGAAAAGGGAAGCCTAGGATTAAAGAGTGGAATATTAACGGTATGATAATTGAAAATGTGAAATTATACAAATAACTTAGAATCATGTTTGACGATGGTTTGATTTTTAGACAGCATTTTAACAGTCTTGAAGCTAGGGGTTGCTCACTTGCATTTGCTTTTAGAAAATTAAGAGACAAACTATTATGCCCCAATTACGACCATCTGATAAAGGTGATGCGAGCAAAATTAATGCCATCTTTGGAATATTGCTCATTCATCTTCAGGGGCAAAGACGCTAAAGTGCTCGACGATATAGAGATTAGAATATATAAAACTATTTTTAAAATCCCCAAATATATTAGTCGAGCAAACATAAGACTGGAATTTGGTTTGAAAAAACAATCTCTGGCGCGTCAATCAACATTCTTGAAGTCTCTTTTAACATGAGTCCGTTCAGAGGAAGGCCAACTGGCAAAGTTATGCTGGCTTGAAATCTCAGAAGGGGAATATTCAAAAAAATTGGCAGCTGTATTTTAATGAATGTATAAGTAAATTTGACTGCTCTAATTTGGCTGATGAATTGAGGAGCAGGATAGTTTTTAAAAAAGAAATGAATCAAATGGCCGCATTATTAACGACTATAGCGGACAAGGAGGAATTAAGAAAAAGAAGTCATTTCTGGACAGTTGCTAACTCTTTCGGTAGGCTGTCACCTCAATCTTACTTGTCTTATCATTTAAAACCTAGGCTTAAGAATACATTTATGTATTTAAGGCTGGGAAGATATCCGACAAAGGATGGTATACCAAAATGGGAAAATCAATGGGAATCGAGCATCTGCAGGCTTTGTAGTCAAAGGGAGGAAACACTAACACACATCGTAACCTAATGTCCAGCTTTGGCAGAGGCTCGGAAGTTGATCCTAAAACCAATTTTTAATGAATTAGGAATCAGAACATGCAGGCAAGCAATTATTACCTGTTTGAGTGGGGCCAATATCAAAGTTACCTACCACTTTGTTAAGTTCATTATTATTGTTGAGAAGAAACTCAAAGACGAAGAACAAGTAAATAACTGTTTATTGTGATCCAAAGTAAAAAAAAAAAAAGAAACTTATTTTAGGAATTGTTTAAATCAAAATGTATGTCAGTTGAAGGGTCTATTAGTTTAATTTACTATAGTTATGCATATTGCACTTTACTATAGCTAACAAATGGAAAACAGCAAAAAAATGTATTATACTAGTATTTCCTACTGCTAACACTGTCACTTTAAGTTAAATGCTGCTATAACATTGATTGCTGCTAATATATTGTACTCTAGTTAACATCTGTATTTTAATAGTGTGTAAACGCTTAAACATTATTATGGAATTGACTGTATTAATGCAATTTTAGATGATTATTTTATTATGATTATAACTCTGTGCATAGTATATGTTTGATTATGTAGGTTGCTTTTATCTATTCTTGTTTGTAATGATTTTAATTAATCAACAAATAAAAATACTGACCTGACCTGATGAACTGGTAACATTCTGAATTGGTGAAAAACACTTTGCTATACTTTTTTCGAAAGACAAGCCAGTCAATGACGTTGGAAAGCAGTATTTTTTCTTACTGTGCAAGAGTCTAGTCCTTGCCACATGTTAATCTTTTGTTTAACACTTTTCTTAATATAGTTATATAAGAAATTGCATAAAAAAAGTTAATAGATTCTTGACTTACAGTATAAATACTACTGCTATTGCAAATGTTCACTGGAGTTTTAGGACGTCTCCCTAAAAGTTCCTCAGCTAACACTTCTTTTCTAGGGACAATGTTGTCTTTCACAATAGTACAAGCATTTCTAACTTCATAGGCACGACTACTAGTGTCATCTGCATGCAACAAATCATTACTCTGAAGATAACTTATCATTAAGAAAAGGCTCAGAACTTGAACTGTGGTTCCATTCACCCAAAAAACGTCTGAAAAATTACTTCTGTTAGTTTGTCTTTTCCACTTAGTTTTGACCATCATTAAAGGGATTAGTTTATCTAATGATCGAATTGTATTGATTACTAAAACAAATTTGAAAAAATTTAATTCGAAGGCCTTCTCAAGTAGATTTTCAATAGTTTCCTTCTTCATATAATATGCGTTTTTTTTCTTTTTTAATGTGGACACATAGTAGAATTGTGTCTGCATTAAATAAATGAAGGCTGAATGTTCTAGTGTTCAAAGTTTAAGACAATCTGAGGACATTGTGCTATTGTCTCTGTTTTAAGTAAATCAAGATTGTATTGAATGTCGGTATCTAGTTGTGAACTCTACTGTGTGCATGATTGATTGAAGGCTCTTCTCAGCACACATACTGAAGAGAAATTTACATGCAAAACTGAATTGAAGTCGTGAACTCTGCTGTCAGTAGTGTAGATTGAAGGCAGTTGTTCACACACACATTGAAGAATGCTATTTAGTCACAGATAAGAGAATCGGAGGACACAACATAATTGTCTCTGCCTTAAGGAGAAAAAGGCTGAATACAATGCGGTCCTTAATGTAGAAGGAAAGCTGAATTCAAGTTGTGAATGCAGCTGTCTGCAGTGTAGATTGAAGGCAGTTGTTGACACAAAGATCGATGAATGGTATTGTATTTCAGTTACCATAATTTGAGGACACAGTATAATTGTCTCTGCCTTAAGGAAAGCAAGGATGAATATAATGCTGTTCCTAATGTAGAAGGAAAACTGAATTCAAGTTGTGAACCCAGCTGTCCGTAGTGTACATTGAAGGTAGTTCTTCACACAAAGATTGAAGAATGCTATTTAGTCACAGATAACAGAATCTGAGGACACAGTATAATTGTTTCTGCCTTAAGGAGAAACAGTTTGAATACAATGCGGTCCTTAATGTAGAAGGAAAGCTGAATTCAAGTTGTGAATGCAGCTGTCTGCAGTGTAGATTGAAGGCAGTTGTTGACACAAAGATTGATGAATGGTATTTTATCTCAGGTAACAGAATCTGAGGACACAGTATAATTGTCTCTGCCTTAAGGAAAAAAAGGCTGAATACAATGCGGTCCTTAATGTAGAAGGAAAGCTGATTTGAAGTTGTGAACTGAGGTGTGCACAGTGTAGATTGAAGGCAGTTGTTGACACAAAGATCGATGAATGCTATTTAGTCACCGATAATAGAATCTGAGGATACAGAATTATTGTCTCTGCCTTAAGGAAAGCAAGGCTAAATGAAATGCTGTCCTTAATGTAGAAGGAAAGCTGAATTCAAGTTGTGAATGCAGCTGTCCGCAGTGTAGATTGAAAGCAGTCGTTGACACAAAGATTGATAAATACTATTTTGTCACAGTTAACAGTATCTGAGGACACAGTATAATTGTCTCTGCCATAAGGAAAGCAAGGCTGAAAACAATACTGTCTTAATGTAGAAGGAAAGCTCAATTGAAGTTGTGAACTGAGCTGTCCGTAGTGTAGATTGAAGGCCGTTGTTGACACAAAGGTCGATGAATGCCATTTAGTCACAGATAATAGAGTCTGACGATACAGAATAATTGTCTCTGTCTTAAAGAAAGCAAGGCTAAATGCAATGCTGTCCTTAATATAGAAGGAAAGCTGAATTCAAGTTGTGAACGCAGCTATCCGCACTGTAGATTGAAGGCCGCTCTTGACACACAGATTGATGAATGCTATTTTGTCACAGTTAACACTATCTGAGGACATAGTATAATTGTCTGTGTCTTAAGGAAAAACAAGGCTGAATACAACGCGGTCCTTAATGTAGAAGGAAAGCAGATTTGAAGTTGTGAACTGAGGTGTCCACAGTGTAGATTAGAGGTAGATGTTGACACAAAGATTCAAGACTGCTATTTAGTCACAGATAACAGAACTTGAGGACACAGTATAATTGTCTCTGCCTTATGGAAAAAAAGGCTGAATACAATGCGGTACTTAATGTAGACGGAAAGCTTAATTCAACTTGTGAATGCAGCTGTCCATAGTGTAGATTGAAGGCTGTTGTTGACACAAAGATTGATAAATACTATTTTGTCACAGTTAACAGTATCTGAGGACACAGTATAATTGTCTCTGCCATAAGGAAAGCAAGGCTGAAAACAATACTGTCCTTAATGTAGAAGGAAAGCTCAATTGAAGTTGTGAACTGAGCTGTCCGTAGTGTAGATTGAAGGCAGTTGTTGACACAAAGTTCGATGAATGCCATTTAGTCACAGATAATAGAATCTGAGGATACAGTATAATTGTCTCTGTCTTAAGGAAAGCAAGGCTAAATGCAATGCTGTCCTTAATATAGAAGGAAAGCTGAATTCAAGTTGTGCACGCAGCTATCCGCACTGTAGATTGAAGGCAGTTCTTGACACACAGATTGATGAATGCTATTTTGTCACAGTTAACAGTATCTGAGGACATACTATCATTGTCTGTGCCTTAAGGAAAAAAAGGCTGAATACAACGCGGTCCTTAATGTAGAAGGAAAGCAGATTTGAAGTTGTGAACGGAGGTGTCCACAGTGTAGATTAAAGGCAGATGTTGACACAAAGATTGAAGAATGCTATTTAGTCACAGATAACAGAACCTGAGGACACAGTATAATTGTCTCTGCCTTATGGAAAAAAGGCTGAATACAATGCGGTACTTCATCTAGACGGAAAGCTTAATTCAACTTGTGAATGCAGCTGTCCGTAGTGTACATTGAAGGCTGTTGTTGACACAAATATTGATGAATGCTTTTTTATCTCAGTTAACAGAATCTGAGGACACAGTATAATTGTCTCTGCCTTAAGGAAAGCAAGGCTAAATGCAATGCTGTACTAAATGTAGAAGGAAAGCTGATTTCAAGTTGTGAATGCAGGTATCTGCAGTGTAGATTGAAGGCAGTTGTTGACACAAAGATTGATGAATGGTATTTTGTCACAGTTAACAGTATCTGAGGACAGAGTATAATTGTCTCTGCCTTAAGGAAAGAAAGGCTGAATATAATGCAGTTCTTAATGTAGAAGGAAATCTGAATTCAAGTTGTGAACCCAGCTGTCCGTAGTGTAGATTGAAGGCTGTTGTTGACACAAAGATGGATGAATGCTATTTTATCTCAGTTAACAGAATCTGAGGACACAGTATAATTGTTTCTGCCTTAAGGAAAGCAAGGCTGAATACAATGCTGTCCTTAATGTAGAAGGACAGCTGATTTGAAGTTGTGAACTGAGGTGTCCACAGTGTAGATTTAAGGCAGTTGTTGACACAAAGATCGATGAATGCTATTTTGTTACAGTTAACAGAATCTGAGGACATAGTATAATTGTTTCTTGGTTAAGGAAACCAAGCCTGAATACAATGCTGTCCTTAATGTAGAAGGAAAGCTGAATTCAAGTTATGAATGTAGCTGTGCGTATTGTAGATTGAAGGCTCTAGTGAGCACATGTATAGATGAATGCTATTTGTGACATTCTTTTACAAAATCGATGCTCCTGTTTCCTATTTTTGATGAGGTTGATAGGAGTATTTCCCTTAACACAAAAGTTCATCACAATATATGCATCTAAATTTAAATTTACCAAAATCAAGATTAATATGTGAGTATGGACTGCTTGCTGAAGATGCTGTTGCAGCAGTTGATGTGATTGGTGCAGCAGCAAGTGGGTTGCCCTTCAATCTTTGTGTTGTAGCTCAAGCAAAGTTGTTGGGGTGCAAATTCATGTGTCGCACTATATTGGCTGTGCTAAAGAAGTATTTTTGGTATGGATCAGCCTTTGAAAGAGTTGTTTGGCAAATTTTACAGATTACTTTTGGAGTATTAACCTTCGGCTGGGGTAGTAGCTATGACAAAAAGGTTTGATAAAGGGCCTTGACGTTCAATCAGAATATGAAATTGAAGAATAATTGATTATCACAGCCAAGAAAGGCAGGAAGTGTGTATCTAAAGCAACAAAGTTCTGTGGAGTTTGTATTTATGTGTGGTCGAAGCCGGACGCATTGGTAGCAAAGACTTTAGAATCTAGTTTTCTAATAAATATTGGTTGTGCATTCACAGAAGTAAGTTGAAGTATATCTCCAAAAAGTATGATATATTTTTTTCTAAGTAAGTCATCAAATTCAATACGGTCACATGGTAATGATTTCTGGTGCACTGAGTTAGTAATCTTTGGCGCTGAGCTTGAACGTACCCAGTCATGATGTGTGGTGGGGGGGAGGGGAGGTACAGTAATTGAAGTACTGTCTTTTGTCGATTGAATTCTGCATCAATTACATGTAAAATGGACAGTATGTCTCACTGTGACATAAAACTGTTCACGCTTCTTTGATGTGCACTGAGTAAGTAGTATCTTTGACGCTGAGCTTGTACGTTCCCTGTGCAGTGTAGATTGAAGGCAGTTGTTAACAGACATAGGTAAATGGTTGCTGTCACTTATTTAAACAAACTCTGAAGACATACAGTAGAAACATCTCTAAATTAAAGAAATGAAGGCTGAATTTCCTACTGTTCAAACTTTAAGAAAATCTGAGGAGATTGTGAAATAGTCTCTGTTTTAAATAAATCAAGATTGTATTGAACGTTTCCGTAGTGCTGGCACTGTTGGTATCTAGTGGTCAACTCTATTGAGTGCTGAATTGGTAACCTGAGCCAAGAAATGCTGCAAGTGTGCACAGTTTCCACTGCCTTCGGCAGGGATAGTAGCTACTACAAAAAGGCTCATTAAAGGGCCTTAACTTTGAATCAGATTATGAAATTGAAGAATAATTAATAACCCCAGGGAAAAAAAGCTAGAAGTAGGTGTGTGTATGTGTAGATGATGTGTTGATTGTGTGGAAGGTGAAAAATAAGAAAGGCTGCAGACGTGCAAAGTAGCCACTGCCTTGTAAGGGAAGTGGGTGTTTGGTTTTCCTGTTCATTATAGAGACTGGGCATCGGATTCCGCAGTGTGTGCCTGAGAAACGGGTATCTCATGTAAGGAGTTAAGCAAGTGCACAAAGTACTCACAATGTGTGGTAGAAAGGATGCAAGAAAGGATGCAAGTGTGCAAATAACCACTGCCATTCAATGGGTAGAAGTTATCAAGAAGTTTTAATAAAGGGCTTGGACTTTGAAGTTTAATTACTTGAAGAATAATTGATAACCCCCAGCTAAACTAGGTTCAAAGTGTGCAAATTTCCCACTGCCTTCGGCCCGGGTAGTTGATAGAACAAAAAAGACTTGCTAAAGTGTCTGCATTTTGAATAGGAATATGAAATTGAACAATAGTTCATAAGGCCTGCGAAGAAATGCAGCAAGTAGGCAAATTTCCCACTGCCTTCTGGTGGTACAGTTCCTACATGAAAAAGGCTTGATAAAGGGACATGAGTTTGAATTAGAACATGAAATTCAGGAGTAATTGATTATCACAGTGAAGAAAGGCAGGAAGTGTGCAAATTTCCCATTGCTTCGGCCGGGGTAGTAGCTACAACAAAAAGGCTCGATAAATGGTCTTGAATTTCAATCAGGATGTGAAATAGGTGTTAAACTTAGTTTAGTTTCGACTAAGCTAGTGGTACGTGAAAAAACAAGGTTGGTGGAGCTTGTGAAGATGTGTGGTTTGGGTAGGACGTACTGATAGTAATTTTTTTTGTCTTGCGCATTCTGGCTTACTAAGGGCAATTGGCGATTTTGTGTAGGTGTGAGGGACACTATTTTATTTGGTACTGTACTTTATATGTAATGAATGAAGAATCAGTTAAATTGTGGGTGAATACGGACATGTGGTGATGGTAGGAGGTAGCGGTTACCAAAACTTCATATCTTGGTGGCATTAATTACAGGTGCACAATATTGGTAATTTAGTGTGTGAATGTAGTGATACATGGTGGAATGAGTTAGTGGCACCTAAAGGAACGAAGTTCTGTGAAGTCTGCGATTATATGTGGTCCAAGCAGGATGCATTGGTAGCAAAGTCTTTAAAATTAAGTTTTTATAATAAATATTGGTTGTCCATTGACATTTGTTGATGTATATCTCCAAAAAGTTGGATATATTTTTTTTTAAATTAATGATGTTATTCAATACCTTCATGTGGTGATGCTTTGTGGTGCACTGAGTTAGTAATACCTTTGGCCCTGAGGTTGAACGTACCCTGTGATGATACATGATTGGGGGAGGTGGGAGGAACAGTAATATGTCATACCCTATTTTAAGAATTTGCTGCATTCTTAAATGCACAAAGGCAAGCATTAAGTTTGATCCCATGCTTAGGTCATCAATAATGAGAAGTTTCATTTTCGTGATTAATCTTGAAACTTCACAACAAGCTTCTCCAGATAGTTTGTGGTATTCTAATTTGTTGTCATGCGCCATAGGTAGTATGTGTAAACAATGTAATGTAGGATTGGATATGTTAACATTTGGTCATATTTTGAATATAAGGAACTTATTACAAATATGCAGGAAACAAATGATGGCGATTATGGAAGTATTCTACAAGATATAACAATTGGAGAAATTAGTGAACATGGCAAAGTAGTTTTACAGAGACGATTACTTTGAAATTTGTTTCTAAATGAAAATATTGTTTCTAAGGTTGTTGGTAATTTAACAAAAATTGACAACCCCTGTGAAGTGTTAAAATATCCTACTGTCTTTGGCTGGGGTATTAGCTATAACAAATAGGCTCAATAAAGGGCCTTGACTTTGAATCAGAAAATGAAATTGAATAATAATTGATAACTCCAGCCAAAAAAAGGCAGCAAGTTGGTGTGTGTTATGTGTAGATGATGTGTTGATTGACATGTAGATAAAAAAAGGTGAAAAATTAGAAAGGCTGCAGACAGGTAAAGTACCCAGTGCATTGTCAGGGAAGTGGATCTTTAGATTTCCACCTCTTTATACAGATAGGGCATCGAATTTCATAGTGGGAGCCTGAGAAATGGCTACCACATCAAATGAAGCAATGTAAGTGCACTAAGCTGCCACAGTTGGCGGTAGGGCTGAAAAATTACAACACCGGGCAGAATTCAGGGACTCTACTTTGAATTAGAATAATACTTGGGAAAGGCAGCAAGAAAGGTAACATGTACGTGTGTTTCAGGTAGTGGATGTAGAATAAGGTGAAAAGGAAGAAAGGTAGCACATGGTGAAACAACCCACTGCCTTGTAAAGGAAATGGGACTTTGGTTTTCCAGTCCATTACAGACTGTAAGTCGGATTCCGAAGTGGGAGCCTGAGAAACGGATATCTCATCTAAGGAGTTAAGCAAGTGCACAAAGTACACACACTGTGCAGTAGAAAGGACGCAAGAAAGGACGCAAGTGTGCAAATTACCCACTACCATTCATGGGTAGTAGTTACCAAGAAGGTTCAATAAAGGGCTTGAACTTTGAATTACTTGAAGAATAATAGATAACCGCAGCCAAAAAAGGTTGCAAGTGTGCAAATTTCCCAGTGCCTTCGGCCGAGGTAGTAGCTACAAGAAAAAGGCTCGATAAAGGGCCTCTACTTTGAATACGAAATAGAAGAATAGTTGATAACAATAGCCAAGAAAAGCAGGAAGTAGGTGTGTGTATGTGTAGATGATGTGTTGATTGAGTGGAAGATGAATAATGTAAAAATAAGAAAGGCTGTAACATGACCAACTACATAAAGAGCAGCTTTCTAAACATGAACTCGCACAAAATAAAGGTACTCATCCTCAGACCCACCCCTTCAGCTGACTTTTGCTAGCTGACTACACTTTGGACAGTACCAACACTTACCAACCATGTACACAACCTAGGATTCATCTTATACTCCTTCCTTTCAATGTGTAAGCAAGTCAACAACTTCGATTCGTACTGCTATAAGACCCTCCACATGCTCCTCAACATTTACAAGTGGATCCTAACCAAAAGAAGAAGAACAGTGACACAGTCCCTCATCAGCAGTAGACTACTCTGTGGGAAAACTCTCTACAGAGGAATTGTATCCAAACACCTACAACATATCTACAAGACCTCCACCCGAGTGATTATCAATGTCCCCTGCTGCAGCCTCATCACTCAGCACCTGATACAGCTACACTGCATCAATACCAATAATAGGATCACCTTCTAGCTCCTCACCCTTACTTACAAAATACTCTACAACACCAGACTAATCTACCTTAACTGAAGTAATCCTGAAAGGGAGGAGGCATCTGTCGGAAAGTCATTGAAATAACTCACCACCCCATTTATGTATAACGAAAACAGCGTTTTGGCTAAGACGCACCATTGCCTAACCCCTTTTTTGATTGGAAATGTATCTGTAAGGCTCCCATCGACACCCCATCTCACTTGCGCATAGCTTGCGGTATGTAACCGTACCACCATAACCAAAATCTCCTGAGGCATCCCTAACTCCAGAAAGCATTGCCACATCTTACTTCGGGGGACAAGATCGAACGCTGACTTCAAATCAACAAACGTAGCATATAGAGTTCCACCGCCTATTACCACAACATGTCAGTATAAAAGTAAAAATCTGAACACCTGATCTATGGTGCTTGTGCAGGACCGAAACCCAGCCTGCAAGTTGGACAGAATATTATGTTCATCCAACCAATGCTGGAGTCTGTTTAGGATCATTCTTGCCAGGACCTTTTGTATACAATCTAATAGGCTAATAGGCCTATAATTTCCAGGCATTGAACGGTCCCCCTTTTTAAAAATAGGTATTATTTCTGCTCCTGCCCATGTATTTGGTATCGAAGCACCACTGGCCACAGCTTTTGCCACGATCTGTATATATTCAGCCCAATGTGGTAAATCATGAATAAAAAGGTCGGCCGGGATGCAATCCGGCCGCGGGGCCCTCCCTCTTGGGACAGATTGAAGTGCAACTTCCACTTCACGTCTAGAGAAAGTAAGAATTGTTTCAGGAGGTGGAAACACTAATATTCCAGGGTTAATATCTTCACTAAAGAACTGTGCTGTGAAATGTGAAACCCACCTTTCTGGCTCTACAACGTTGTTTGGGATATTATTAGCCACGCCATTTCCCCACCTGACCAAGTGCCACACTCACACATATTCCTCCCACGTGAGGCTTCCAGCAAGTCCTCCCAATGCCGATCATCCCAGGCCCTTTTGGCCTGGTACTGCGCCCTCTTGTAATCAGCCCTGGCCATGGATATTACAAGCCTATCCTTAGACCGTATTGCTACCGCAAGTTTTTTATATGCAACTCTGCAAGAGCTGCCAAACCAAGCTGCCGCTTTCTGTCCAATATCATGACTAGGCTCCTTTGCTCTCTTTATAAAATGAGTTCTAAGCTTAAAAAAAGTTCCTCAAGGATCTGAACTATTTTTACATTCACCTCTCCCTAAATTGCAAAAACCCTCAGCTTACTAATGGCACTTTTTAGCAGGTCTTTCATGTTAGCCAAGTGCTCTTTAGGCAAGTTACCATAGTTCCTTCGATTCCCTAAACAGTCCAGGCATCTAACTCAAAATGAAGTGTGAGTTTCCCTTGAGGATTACGATTCTTCACCATTACCAGATCTCCTACTGCTAGTTGTGTTTCGTTGGCTTTTAGGGCTCTGGATATGCATTCATTCTGAATTTGTCGCCTTTCTAGCATTTCCGATAGTTGCTGCTGGAGATCCGTTGGTTGATATACCCTGGGAAAAATATCTCCCACCACTCTTCGGATGCAGAGTGATCCAGGGCTGACTTAAGTAGTAGAGTGGGGAGTGAGTTGGTACTCTCGTAGAAAGGTGTACAGGGCACCCTTCAGGTACTGGCCATGAGCCACAGCGATCTGAAGCACTTTATTGAGTGTGCTCATGAAACGCTCAGCATCTCCATTTGCTTGAGGCCATCTTAGTGTGATTTTTCGATGCAGCACTCCCCTTGACTGCAGGTATTCTGTCACTTCATGGTTAGAGAAAGGAGGACCACTGTCTGTCCACAGCTCTTTTAGGAGTCCATGAGTGGCCATGATCTTTTCCAATAGCGGATTGGTTTTACTCGCTGTGGTTTACTCTAAGATCTCCACCTCTGGATATTTTGAGAAGTCATCTATCACCCCCAGCAAGTGTCTCTCGTCTGGCAGAGTCCCAAAATCCACACTCGCCCGGTGCCACGGATGTGGTGGTATATCTTCAGTGACAATCGGCACTGGAGGATCAGCTGGCCCAGTCGCCTGTCAGAAAAGACAGTCATGAACAGTTTGCTCTACGAGGTCATCGAGGCGGGGTAACCATACTTTACAGCGCAGATGGGACTTTGTTTTCACGATTCCTTGGTGCGCTATGTGTGCCAAATCAACCACTCGTTGTTACAACATCCGGGGAATTACCAAACGGGATACTCTCATGAGGCAGTCTTCAGTGGACACCACCAGGTATCCATGACTTTGCGTAGTACGCTCAGTGTGGTGCGAGCTTTTCCGTCCTACTGGGCAGCTTGTCAAGTAGCAGATGCCACCTCCCTGACATCACTGCAGCAATGGCCATCTGTACACACTCATCATCTTTTGTAGCTCTTACGATCTCCTCGAGCAAAATGGGCCAGGGAAGAGATCGCTCCACTATCAACCTTACTTACTCTTCCAGTTCCTCTGCTGCTGATTCCTCTTCCTCAGCAGCAGGTCTGGTGTGCCTTGACTTGAAATAGGCAGGGTTCTATGAACCAGGGCGATACATCACTTGGAAGTGATGTTCTTGTAATTGGAGGATCCACTTTTCAATTCTTGGTGGAGGTTTTGAGTAGCCTCCCATGAATAGTGGGCAAAGGCTTATGATCCGTGTGCACTATTAACGGTTGCCCATAGAGATATAAATGGAAATTTCGGCATCCCCAGTGAACAGCAATCTCTTCCTTTTCTATATGCGAGTATCTTTGCTCAATATCTGTCAGGGCACGGCTTGCATAGGCCATGAGCGCTGACTCCCCATCCTACTGTTTTTGCGACAGCACTGCCCCTAGACCAATGGGACTGGCATCAACTGACAGTTCTGATTCTTTGGCTGGGTCAAAGTACACTAAAGTGGTGTCGGCCAACAAAGTGGTCTTCGTGTCATGAAATGTTTTCTCTTGGCTGGGACCCCATTCCCAGGTGGTGGTGGTCATCGTGAGTTCCCTCAGGGGAGCGGTGAGGTCAGTCAGGTTCCGGATAAACTGCCCACAATATGTTACCATGCCAAGGAAGCTCTTCACTCCGGTTACAGAGGTTTACATTTTTTCTTCGAAAGCAAGAACCTGAAAAAAGTGTTGATGAGTATGTTGCGGCACTCAAAAGATTAGAGGATAATTGCTAATTCGATCATTTGGAAGAACAATTCATACGTGATCAGGTGATCATGCATGTGTGTAATCCTGCTATACAGGAAAGGTTGTGGATAAATGGAGATTCTGCTTTAGAGGATATTGTTGTGAGGAAGGCAGAACTCTCAAGTTGTAGTGACAAAGCTCTAAAAGTGGGAAATAAGGATAGTTCAAAGGAATGTGTGGGGAAAATTAAAAACAGAATTTTCAACAAAATTAAAAAAAGATGGTGTGAAAAGTCAGGATCTCAATAAAAGAGATCAAGGTAGAGAATTTGAAAATACAAAGAAAAAAGATGGTTTTAGGTGTTACAGATGTGACAGTGCTTCATATTTAGCTTCAAATAAGGCTTGTCCAGCACTTAAACAAAGATGTTCTGTGTATGGGTGGACAGGACATTTTCCAAAAGTTTAAAAAAAGGAAGAATTTTAAGGTAAAGTGTGTAAGTGAAGGTACCTTTAGTGAAGAGGAAGACATTGTCATGAGGGTTATGCATTGTGGCATTAATGATTTGAATCAAAAAGAATCTTTTGTGTTGAATATCCATGATACTAATACTGGAGAAAAAAAGAAATTAGTTTGTATGATGTCAATAGAAGGTGTGGAAGTACAAAAGTATGCTGACTCAGGCTCTCCATTCAATATAGTCAATGAAGAAGTGTGAAATTCTAATTTGTTAAGAAATTTGGATGAAAGGATTTAGAACCTGACATTATTCCAGAGGGATTTTCTGGTGTGAAGATAGATTTCATATGGTTCAGAACCCTGGTCTTCAAATTTAAAAACAGCGAGTAGATGGGAAAAATATACATTGCGAAAAAGGGTCTGTCAGTTTTAGGCTGAAAGGATCAGAGAGATCTACATATAATTTTGAATCCCAATAGGAGAGTGTTGGTGCAAGTATGTTAAAAAAAAAGCCACTGGTGTTTAGTGGAAAAATCAGCAAGTTGAAAGATTTTGAGCATTGCATCGTTCCAAAAAATGATACATGTCCTAAGACACACAAGGTGAGTGATATACCAGTTCTCCTCTGAAAGAAGGTGGAAAGTGAGTTAGAGAAGTTAGTTGAAGCTGATGTTATAGAACGCATTGTATCCTCTGAATGTATTTCACCGGTTGTTGCAAGGCGCAGAAAATGGCAAAATCAAGATTTGCATTTGTTATAGATACATTTTCCTTGCAGAAAATTTCAGAGATGCTGGCTTTAGAGCAGAAAGCTCATTGGTTTTCTACTATTGACCTTTCACCTGCATATCATCAGATTCTCCTAAAAGACGAAAGCAAACCCATAATGGCTTTCATTACCCCAATGGGATATTTTCAAAAGATTATCCTTTTGGCTGGCATCTGCTGCAGCCATTTTCAAGAGGATTATGTACCAGTTGTTTGGTAACCATTCTACAGTAAAATGCTTTCAGTGAGATATTTTAGTTTTTGTAAAGACAGGTCAGAACACGATAAAGCCCTGGAGGATGTGTTGGAAGTACTGGAGAGGCACGGTTTGACTGTTGAATTTTAAAAATGTAAATTTGCCGTTCGCTTGGTTACCTATTTGAACCATGTGACGTGAAGGGGTTGCGACTAAACCCAAGATTGTGGAGGCAACTCTCAATGCACCCCATCCCATCAATAAAGATTAGCTCAGATCCTTTGTTGGACTAATTGAAGTTTAATACATTTGTAAAAGGATTTTCAGGGAGAGTGTATGCTGTAAAATAACTGTTGAAAAACAAGGTCAAATTTGTTTGATCTGAGGAGTGTAAGAAAGAGTTTGTGGTTATCAAAAAAGCTATTGCAGAGGCTCCAGTGCTTAAAGGATTTGATCTAGAGTTGAGGAACATAGTCACTGTGGAACCAGCAATAAAGGTTTGGGAAGTGTCTTATCCCAAATTGATGAAGGGGGAAAATAATTGATCATAGTTTATGCTTTGCATGCAATGTCACCTGCTGGAGAGACGTTTTCTGTCATCAAAAAGGAGACTCTTGCTTGCATTTGGGGTTTAGAACATTTCCGTTCATTTACCTGGGGCAAACAGTGCACTGTCCGCACTGATCACAAACCCCTCATGAAACTTTTGACCACAGAGGGGCTATTTTAATGCATTTGATAGGATAGCAAGGATGTTTTGGGCCTTCAGGATTTCATTTCCAGTATGGATTATGTTTAAGGCTTTCGTGAATTCAGTTTCTATTTTTGGTAAATTTTGGTGGGCGTTGTTTCAGTGTTTTCAAGTGATTTCAATACCTTCAAAAAAGAGTGGTTATCAGTCGGTATACATTTTCGCGGCATTAAGAACAACAGAAACAGTGTTTTTTCCGGTGTATATGGAACTTTTCGCTTTTACTATTGCTTACTTTCTGTTCTGATGGTATATAGACGGTGTACGTACAGTGTATATGCGATCCAAATACATTTTTACAAATCAAACTTATCGTAGTACACCATACAATACTTCTTCAGTGATTCTTTTGTCATTCATGCTCGCTCTTTCCTTCCCTCGTAAACTTTTATCTGTGGAAATCCCCTCTCAACATTGGTACTTGAGACATTGTAAAATAAAAGTTCCTGAATTGTTCCTCAACATTCTTTGCTTACTAAGTGGCAAGCAATCTAACATGGAACATGTTGCAGTGCTAAAGTCAGCAAAAAGTGTTGCCCAGCCTACTCTCAAGGAGAGGTTTAATGCCTGCACCAATTATGCTAAACACTCGGTAGACAAGGGTGTTTTCTGACTCTAGGAATTTATTATGTCCACTATAGCAGTCATGCTTTCCTGTAAAAATCAAAGACTGCAGTAGAGTGTACTTTTTTTTTAAATCTCAATCAATATGTGACCAAAGATCCTCACATTTCTTGCCTTTGGCATCATCACTCAGCAAAAGTTCGGTAAACGGTTGCCACATGGATTCATGACTTCTAGGACTGCGAACAACCAGGTAGTTGACACAGTTGGGATAACTCTTTCTTTGATGCCACACAAAGCACAAATTGAGAAATATTTGAGTTTTAGTTTCTGCACATAACAAAACAGTGCACCAGAATGGACTAAAAAGTCAATAGCATTCTTCATTAAATCTGACAATTGTAAAGATGCTTTCATCTTACCAACTAACAAGTGACAAGGATCTTCTACAGGAAAGCAGTACAGCTCAGGTACCGATTTTGACAGGTCATCACCCAACTTTTTCATATACGTAGCGGAATCACTGCAAATACAATAAATATCACTCCAATCTTTGTTGAACTTGGTAAGAACTTTTTGCAGCAGCATTTCAGTTGACACTGCGTTCCATGTTTTCCAAAGGTCTGGTGTCATGTTTTCACCAGTATGGCAAAATGATTTGTGTCTGCACTCTTTTCACATATACATGTCCCTATACCTTGAACTAAATGTTTAAAGCCTGGGGTGTTTGTCAATTCACCTACTATCAATACTGACTCACTAGAAAAAAGGGGTGATGTATCAAATGTTTTTACCCATTCTCTGTGGGTAAACGTGATGGTACATATTGGGAAATATTCTTATGAAATCCACATTTTTCAAGACTCAAATGTAGCCATAAAATTAAATATGATTTTGATATTGCCTGATTCTCTACAGTTATCTAAATAAATTAAAAACGCCTAAAACATGCTTCTAACCCCTGTATCTTTAGACCAAAGACCACAAAACTGAAAACAGGAAGAAGAAACAATATTTTATTGACATCCATAAACAACAAAACTAGAGGAGAATAATATTAGCCCAGTCTTTCTTCCTGCTGCCTTATAAAACAAAGTTAAATTGCATTGGCTCCTTTGGGTGGAAATACAAATTTCTCTTTTACTCTCCTTTTCTTTTCTTTGAATGGCATTTAGTTTGTGGCTGTACAGGTTTTTCAGTGTTTATATTTTACACTGGTGAGGGCTAGTTCCCTTTCAGTGGGGTGTTATCAGTTATTATAGGCTTAAACCTAAAACCAGGCAGCCTAAGTATGTTCCAGGAGAAAGCAATGTGCTGGCTGACTATCTTTCTTGCATGCCCACTTACATACTAGATTGTGAAGAGAATGAATAGGATGATTTAAGTGTAGCACTTATCCATGACCAAGGATCTCCTTGAGTACCTGAAGAGATTTGGAGGAAGGAGGATTTAGAGGATAATACATTGCAAAAAATAATTGAATGGATTGAGCATGGCTGGCCTAAAAAAATCTTGTGTGGATAAGCAATTGAGTTGCATGTGGGAAATAAGATGCAAACTATCTGTGAACAATGGAACAATTTCTAGAGGAGAGTGGGCAGTTCCTCTGACCTCCCTTATAAGTTGCGTGTTGAACATGTGTCATGATGGTAATTTTGGTGTTGTGAAAGCCAAACAAAGGCAGTGTGTGGGTCTGAAGCTAGTGGTGCCTTTAGGAGTAATCAAAACACAGGAGAAAAGAATCTTGAATCAACCAATGAACATGGTAGGGTCTGATATAAACCAAAGTGGATGACTGATACTGTATGTGATTTTGATAAGCTTGGTTATTGTTAAGATTACCCAATGTTTTTGTTTTTTTGTCTTTCCTATTGTTTTTATAAAAAGAAAAATATGTGTTGTGTTCTATATTCCATATTGTATTATCTGTACAAGATTGCATGTGGTCATGTTTACTTTTGTAAACCTTGCTTCCGTTCCACCTGTCCTTGAATTCAGTGTTCTGGGCTGTTGTAACAGTTCACTGGAGATAGCTGGAGTGGAAGGAAGGTCAAGGAAGATTGCCTTGCTGTATCTGGTGTTTCAATTAATAAAGCTTATACTTGTAAAAGCTTCTACTTTACAGGATCACAGCAGATGGCTGAGGAAATAAGATATCACATCTGGGCCTGGGTAACACCTGCATTGGGCATCACACCTGGGTTGACTCGGCATCCATGGCTTTATTCCTGTGCACCCTTTGTTGCGCTAATGCTATAGGGGCCCAGCTGAATTGGCCTAAAGTTCCTGACCACCCCTGATGTCAGTGGTAGCTCAGAGAAGCTCCTGGTGGTACAGACAGAGCCCTAATAATTTGGAAACACAACATATTGCTTTGGTACCACCCGAAGGCTGCAGATTTGCTCTTTCACAGATGTGTTTACTGCCTTATCTGCATAATTATAAGCTGTGCCTGACACTGAATGAGCCTAACACAGAGTGAGCCTACAACACATGTATATATTTCTGTACCAGCCTGAGCAGGCTTCAAAGTACTAGAAACTCTTATGGGGACGAGCACTGCCTTTGAAGATCCTGGGGGACCTGCCTATCCTCATCATATAGGTGACTCAAGCCAAACTACTGCTAATTGTCAGGGCTTGATCACTGAGGAGGCTGGAGAAAGCCTACTGTGTCCCTAGGGTCAACTTGAACTGTTGGACAAAGGACTGTATGGCTCATTGCAGATCGGGAAGACACTCTTGTTCACATGCTGGCGCAGTGTTGCCATCCCAATATGCACTCTGCCAACTGAGTGAAGTGCAGGAACTGTTAGGGACATTGGTTTTCACCACACACTTAGAGCCCGATTCCGATCTCGCTCGGAAGGGCACCGAACACGATCTTGCAGCAAAAAGTATGAGCCGTACAAGTGTTTTCCGCCCGACTCGTACAGCTGTACAAGCGAGCAAGTACGATGCGAGCAACGTAAAATGCACCGGACGAATCGTTTCTGAGTCCGAACCGCTCCGTACGTCTCCTCTATAAGCAAACCGTGCCGTGCAATGGATGCGATGCACGACCGCGCTAGTACAATGCACGTGTCGGACAGCCAGTTCGAGCAGAAGTTTCCGGTTCGAGCTGAAGTTTCCGGTTCGCAAAAGGTCTGGGACGTTGTTTTTGGGGGTCCACGTTGGATCCCGTGTAATCCTGCAGCCTTACAACTCGGAAACAGGGGGAGATCCAAGGGTCCCCCATACCCACTGTAGGGGGCACCTTAGTGTGAGACGTACCCATTCAGTCAATGGGAGCCCATGTGGGCGTTGTACGACCGGCTCCCATTGACATCAATGGGAGTCCAACCGAACCGAGTCCGGCAGCATGCGGCCGCATCGTATTCGCTCGGTCGGACTGCAGGAGTCCGGCTCGGTCAGAAAACACTCCAGATCCGGCTCGGTCGTAGAACATTCCGACCCAGATCGGGAATCGAGCCCTTAATAGTTAAACCAAGGGCCACTAAATCGGTGCTGAGACAGAATATCGAGTTAGAAATATTGTGATTCAGAAAGATTAACAGCAAGAATATCATGGTGAAGAATATCAAAGGTAAGAAATACAATTTTTTTCAGATATAGAAGTCATGAATATTGTTTGCAAAAATATAGATGTTTAAAATATCGATTTTTTAAATTAGTGTTATGTATTTTAGTATATATTTTAAATGTATGTGAAGTATTTTTTTGTTTATATTTTTTAATATATGTTACAGTAATGATTATTATTTTTATTAAATGTTGCCTTTTTATTTCTGTAGCATTAATTGTGGGAAGTAATTTATTTGTAATTAATTATTAATTGGTTGTAAATTAATATTAATTAATTAATTTCTAATTAATTATAGTATTTGTGTGATTGTTGTTAGGTGGGGGTTGTAGGGTTTATAGGGGTAAAGGGTGGAAAGTAATTTATTTTTGATTAAATAATAACCAGATGTTAATTTATATTATTTGATTGAATAATAATTATGGAAACAGTTTTATTAATTTTAGGTGCAGGTTGTGGGGTTTATAGAGCTTAAGGGATGGGAAGTACTTTGTTTAATGAATTAATAATTAGTTGTTAATTTATATTAATTATTTAATTGATAATTAATTATGATAATTGTGTGCTTTTTTGGTGTGGGTTGTGGGGTTTGTAGGGGTAAAGGGTGGGAAGTAATGTTTGTTTAATAAAAAATTAGTTGATCATTAATATGAATATTTATATTTAATTAGGGTATTTGTTTATATTTTATGTGTAGGCTGTATTGTTATGGGGTACGGTGTGGGGAGTAAATTAATTTTACTTACTTTATAATTAGTCATTAAATACTAGTCGTTTTTTAACTGAAAATAAGTTTTATTTGTGTATTTAATTTGTTTACAGTTTGATTTTAGATGTGGGTTCTGAGGATTATAGGGGTAAAGTGTGGGAAGTTAAATAAATGTTAAATAAATGTTATGAGTTTTAATTTGTTTCATAATTAATAATATTTCTTTAGTTGGTCATTTATCATGTTAGTTGAGGAAGTACATGTTTTTTTAAAATTTAGATGTTGGTTGTGAATTATGTGGTGTTATAGGGTAGGAAATAATTAATGTTTTTGTTTCTAAATCATTTTTAATTAAAAATATTTATTTGTTTTGGAATAATTTTGTATTTTATTTAAAATAATACCTGTAGATATTTGTTATATGTATTTAACATTATAATATGTTTTGTTTAAAGATGTAATATTACATATATTTGTATTTGAATGTTTAATATATTTATATATTTTTTCAATTTATTTTGTTTTTTACATATCTTCATTGTTGTTAAAATGCTGTTTGTTTGGATTGACTGGAGTGAGAATATTAATTGTTACTCCTCTGCAATCCAACACTTTCCCTACTGTTGCACTCACTGGAGTGGGAATAGTCATTTTTACCCCTCCGCTATCCAACACTTTCCCTACTTTTACAATTCTTGGAGTGGGAATAGTAGATTTTATCCACTCACTATCCAACACGTTCTCTACTGTTGCACTCACTGGAGTGGGAATAATAATTTTTACCCCTCTTCTATCCAACACTTTCCCTACTGTTGCACTCACTGGAGTTGGAATAGTAATTGTTACCCCTCGGCTATCCAACACTTTCCCTACTGTTAAACTGACTGTCGTGTGAAATTTAGGTTTGAAGATTTTTAAATCGTTCAATGTTTTAATTTATAATAGAATGTTTTTTTCAATTAGATTTTATGCTATTGGTACATATATATTTGTACATTTTTATATAATTTTAAAATGATAAAATAAATTAAAATTAGCAATTTATTAATTATTTTAAAGTAAATATATATGTGAAATATTATGTATATGTGTTTAACTTCTTTTAATTAAGTTTATTTATTATATTTTTCAACACATTTTATTAAATCTACTCATTTTTTATATTAATTGTATTATTTATCATATTCAATATTTATTATTTTATTTTATATATATATTTTTTGTTCCCTATATTTTTATACTTACCTGTTTAAGTATAGGGAGTCAATAGTTTTGCATTATATATTTTTGCATCAATATTTTCTACTTCTATATTTTTACCATCAATATTTTGTCATCGAGCCCACTAAATCTTAACCCTGCGTCGGTATGCAGGAGGACGCATTACAGGTACCAGTGACCTTGAATATCGCACTGAAATCCGTTGAAACAACACTGGAGAGTAGGGTTATAAAGTTACATTTGCTGCCATCCTTCAAGCAATAATGAACACTAAAACTGCACTAGAGAGTAAGATTGATGAGGTTACCATTAATGTTGACTTACTGCAAGCGAACCACAAACTAATATTGAATCAACCCTTTCCTTCCTGCGCCCATGCGGTGGAACACTTTATTGGCAGAGCGGAGGGTGCAAAGGGGCCTTCCCGTCCCAATAATGTACCATTGGCTGCATTCTCAAAGAGCTCCAAAGGTACCAGAGCAGAAGATTTCACAGTACAATGCTTTCTCCACAGCATCTTTAATGATGTCACACCGCTGCATTTTGTAGTGGAAAGATCGGACAGGGTTCTGCATCAAAAGCCTGTCCCAGGCGCAAAACGTCTGCACTACTGGGAACCTGATCACATTCTTTGGAAAGCCTGCGAACATGGCCAATGAGACTGCTATTGCGGTGTTAACTTGACTTCTGTTTTGCACTCCTGTTTCCGGCAGGTTTGAGGGTATCTGATGAAGATAAAACTCTTTTTTTCAGTAACATGGAGGAGGGGATATCCTGGCTGGAAAGTAAATGTATCATCTAGAGAAACGGGAATGCCCAACGTAGTGGAATTGGCCGCAGAAGGAGGAAGTCATTGCAGTCACCTCTTAGCATACCATCTGTAGAATAGTCAATGGAAGAAAGGGCTCACCTGGTGGAGGAAGTCCTGCATGACAGATCAGGAAGGTTGCCTGCACCAAACTCAGATGATGTGTTCTCTGAAAATTACTCAGACATGATTAAATATCAATGCAGAAGATGTGGGTGTTTGTGCCTACTCTTATCCTGATGGCTGCTGATCTTGTTACTTGAATGGTTGAGCACAACTCTGTGCACCGCCACTAGAGATTATGGTTTTATAAAGTTAGTATATCACCAAGAGTGCAACCGGCACTTTAGTTGCAGTTATTATTTTGGGGGGGAGGGGCTAACTAGATAAGGGGTTGCAATTATGGTTGAGCCAATGAGGCAGGGCTACTCTTCCCCTTTAGTGACAGTAGTTGCTTTACTTCCATACACATCATAGATGCTCCATAGAGAACTCATGCATCATTTGTTTAGTGCTTCATTTGGTTTGGCGGGGTAGTGCCCAAACCACAGTCGGGTAGTGGGGTCAGTTGACTAGCCAGACACACCATTATATTCGAAGGTTGTTTAATTAAAGAGAGGCGAGACAGTTTAGATCTTGGAATCAATGTTGGGTTTGGTTTGGGAGAGGAGATGACTCTTTCATGCACCAAACTTGAGGTACAACTCCAATATGATCCTTGTGCTTTACTGCCTAAGTTGGACCATTAGAGGTTTGGGTAAACCGCCAAAACTTCCTAGAGTGTTCACATACATGCACTGTAGAAAGATCCAGGTCGCATGTCTACATGAGACACATCTAACCGCCATAGAGCTCACTAACCTGTACAGAAAATGGCACATCCAGTTATATGGCACTACTTACTATCTGTCTGCCAGAGGAACCATAGTCTGGATCTCACCTGAGGTTCCCTTTGTTGTAGGGCCTAGCTTCTAAACACCGAATTAAGATATTTGGTAGTTTCGGGGACCTCGGAGCGAGATCCCCTTACATTGATGAGGCTGTACATACCTGATACTAATTAGTCACAATACCTGGACACTCAATCTCTATATGTTCTTGACACTGAACTCATTCTGTGTGATGGGTGTGTATTACAATATGGTTATGGATGTACAAGGGATAGATCACTCCTGCTACTGCAGGGCTCAACCTCTATGACACAGGCACTACACTTTGTGGAGTGGGTGAAACAATGGGGCCTTGTTGAGGTGTGGTGTGACACACGATTTCGGATAATAGCCCACTGCTGGAACCTCTGGGATTAGTGTGGTCTAGGCAGGTGATTCCCAGATAGAGAGTGAACACTTCCCCCTTACTTGAGTTTGGCTTCTGATTGGAGGTGGGAACTCATATCACACAATATTTCCAAGAAACTTAGAGATTGCTTAATATCACATAACATGAACGGTACTCGTATAAAGTAGTGTTTGTTAAACCTGTCAGCCTTAGGCTGGTCTTCCCCCAAACATTGGTTGACTCTAATGTGGCTGATCTTGTTTTGTTGGTTTTAGGACTCTAGGTACTTTACCACTGCTAAGCAGCGCAAAAATGCATATGCTCTCTCCCTAAACATGGGTTGGAGGACTTATCCACAATTGGCGTATTTTGTTTTACTTATAAGTCCCTAGTAAAGTGAACTACATGTGCACAGGGCCAGTAAATTAAATGCTACAATTGGGACTGCAGCACTGATTGTGCAACCCACTTAAGTAGCTCTTTATATTGCATTTAAAACTCCTTGCCAAGCCTTAAATTCCACTTTTATTACATATAAGACATCCCCAAGGAAGGTCCTAGGTAGCCCATAGGCTAGGGTGTTGTGTGATTAAAAGGTAGGACATGTACTTTTAAGTTTTAGCTGTCCTAGTAGTGAAAATGTCCCAAATTTGTATTTCACTACTGTGAGGCATACCCCTCTTGTAGGTTCACACTGGGGATTCCTTGTTACATCTAATAAGTGTTACTCCCAATTGGAAGGAGGTAGAGCTACTATGTTTAGTACCCATGGAATTGTAATGATAAATGCTCTTTAATGGTAAAGTCGAATTTATAATTAAAACTTTTAAAATCCGACTTTTAGAAAGATGGCATTTTTCTGCTCTTAGCCCTGTGTACCTGCTGCCTCTCTCCCATATACGTCTTGGGTGGGTGACGACTGGATTTTCTTTGGACAGCTACACACAAAGGGAGCTTAGGTGTGACTGATTGGACATCCACATCCCCATAGGCCATACTGGGCAGGGTGAGAGGGGGAAGCTGGGCACAGCCTCATACATAAGCCTAAATAGGCTATGTCCTGTCTCCAAACAATGGAGTGCTAACCTGTTGTACAGCGTATAAATTCTCAGTAAAACTGGCATTTGTTGAATGTCTAAAGGAACATGGCAGCCGCTGTGTTGTAGTGCAGTTCCTATTTTCCCAATAGGTTCTGCGCATTGGAATAACATAAACAGCAGTGTAGACGTAGGACTGAGGTCTTCTAGGTCTCTACGCTAAACTTAATTTAGGTTTGCGCCAGCTAGCTCAGAGGTCACTGGAAACTTTCTTGAATGAAGAGGGATGGATAACCTTCCCTGGCTCAGACAAGAAGGGATTCATTTTCCGACAACCGCATAAACATGACAACTTTGCTCCCTCAGAATAAGAGTATATCTCCAGAGTCGTGTGAAAACAATAGACAGATATTTCACTCAGTCAGCAGTGCATACTTAGTTTCACCAGAGTGCAGAGAAATAGAGAGACGGGCTTTTTCAATAAAAAGGTGTTATTTATTGAGCAGTCTTCTTTCTCATACAAGAGAAGTGAATTGCCACAATTGCAATACTTAGAGTAAAGTAAAGTGCGTACAGTAAAAGTAGTATTATAAAATAATACTGTAAAAGCATTGATATGGTTTCTTAGCCATATGATACTTTAAAATGGATAAAATATATACATACACAGATACATTGACTAAAATACTCAACTGGTGCTTCTAACTAAGCCTACCCCGGTGTACCTGACCTAAGCCTAATACTCGGGAAGGGACAAGTAAGTAGCGATGTTAAGTTAAGGTAATTTTGCCAAGAATCTGCATCAAGAATTCTCTTAAGGGTTTAGTCAGCTCCGTAACTTGGTAATAGAATGTGGGAGGTCTGGTATCTCTTTCCTCAGGACTCGATATTCCAGCAACCCGCAAGGGTAGGCTGGAAACACCGGAGCTGGATTTTCTCGGCTGGAGAAAACGACAGCGTCTCTCTCAGTGCGTCAAACAGGAGGGGCGGCTTCCGCAGGCACTCGCATCAGCTGGGCTCTCGGGCAAGTAGATGGCCGCTCTGCTCCAAACCACTGTGTGTTTGCTTAAGGCAACTGTTGGTATTTTATACCTGAAAGGTGCCGGGTTTGACGTAAGGTTGGACATAAGACGTCACCAACTAATAGTTCTTGCAGGACTTCAGGAGTTCTTGTTCAAATCAAAACAAAAGCTGGGGGGGGGGGGTTCCCGGGCTGCTGGAGGCTTGGTTTGTTTAAAGAACGCGTTGTGCTTTCTAGGAGTCAATAGGAGTAGCCGTGCTGTGCTTTGAATTGCATGGGCTATTACTGAATATTAATCTGATTCTTATGCCGTTGTCAGGACATTATTGATTATAACCTCACAAGGGCATAAATCGGGAATATCGAATTAGGGTCCTAGATAAGAACACGACATCCACTCCACGAATTGATGTCCATCATTACTAAAACTAAGCAATATTAAACATTCAAAGGTGCATGTGTTTTTTTCCGACCCACCCCAAAATACATATTTCGCATTTGAAATGATATACGGTAAATACACGGAAAATGAGTATTGTACTGTACGCTTTTCAAGCAGTGTTATCATTCAGAGAAATGCATATATAAATATCAGCTGAACGAATTGCAAAAATTACACATGAAATGGCTCTAAATACAGAAAAGAAGGTTGAGACCATTTCATCACATATTTATACAAATTTCTGTTATATGTGCTAGAGGCTGAGGTAAAATAATGTCTCTAGTATCCTAAAATAGAAGCTCTGTTCTCTAAGAATAGTTCTACTTTAAGCAGAGTACCATGTGCCAAAAAAAAGGTAAATATTTTGAAAATATGGGCAAAAATAATTTCGCTTTCAGGGGAAAAGTTCCAAATATTTTCTGTAGCTTTATTTATCAAAAACTGAAGGCCGAATTCAGAGTTCAGGAACGCTGTGTGCTCATTGTTTTTATTAAGAGTTATTATCCTTGGTTGGAGAGAACATTATTTCAAAATCAAACAGAATGATTCCCTTGGGTCGTGTACAGGAGAAGCTTGCAATTAGCTATAACCACATTCAGATATAAACACACTAACTAAAGAAATTGATCAAAAATGAAGTTACATAACAATTTATTGAAACAATAAAAAGACAATTTACAATTACACTGGAAAAAATGTTAAAAAACAATTAAAATACTATATAATTTTGTGACCAGCACAAAAATGGAGGACAGACAAAACTCAATTGTAAAACATACAAATTAGAGATTACAAAGCGTACATTCACAATTAAAATTTCAACGTCCCCTGGTTTTATAACCTTACAATCTTATATACACCGGGGGGGAAAAAAGATGAATTGTACAGAAAATTGCGTCGACGCGTTTCGGTGGTTTGCGTATTATTATGTGCCACCTTTATCAAGACTATTGATTTGTTGTCTGTCGTGTTACTGGATCCTTATGGTTGTCCTACAATAGATATACATACAGTTAATTGACTGAATTGAGAGAACACTATACTTTACAGTAATTCACAGGTACAATGTCTAGCCTATTAATAAATGGTATTACTTAATGGCTGCTCTTTATACGTGAGTTATATATTCTATTACTTCACAATTTTCTCTACATACAAACTCTCAGGAACACAGGGTCCCTCGGTCCTTGGAGCTTAATCTGGTTATGGTATTTGAGACTTCTCTAATAAAGACCCAAATTTCGACACAATGATAGACACTGTTAGCCTAGTAGGCGTAGCTAGGTGAGGGCAGATACTAACGTGGCATACTCTCCCTAAGTCAGAAAAAAGATTGTGCTTATGGGATGCTAGGCATATGGCTCTCTCTACGCTCTTGCTAATTGTAGAGTATTAGTCTATGCAAAATAGAAGAAGGCATTGACTTCACATCTGTATGTGCATGTATCGGCTGTATCTCTGCTACTAAAGTTCAAAGAGACTCAAAAAAGCTTTGTAGTAGGTAAATACACTTAAAATTGTGTTTCCCTACTCAGGTTCTGCTTTTACCTGTTTGGTCAGGTGGGATTCCTTATTATGTAGGAGATAAAAATTCTTTCAGGATGTGAGGAGATATTCTTATTGGGCGGTAACTATCTGGAGAGAGAAGCATATAAAACCGCTAGAATAAGTAGGAGATGGAAAAAATCCTATGTCCTTAATATTAATTTAAGCTTATTACTTGACATACCTGGAGGTTACTAATGATTCTCCTATCCGATAAGGATTAGAAAACTTTTCAAAGTCTGTAAATCTTCAGACACTTCTATGTCACTACTCTTTAGTTGTTCTTGACTTGTAGCGGGGATGAATATCAAGATCAATGGCGGTTGGCTTCAATGACCAGAACGAGTCTCTCTTGGGGGAAAAAATGAAAAAGAAGGGAGTACTTTTAGACCTCAATTATATGAGACGGAGTAAATGGTTGTGGAAATGCGCCTGGATTACAAATTTACCAGTAGCGTCATCTTACCTATAATGGTCAAAAAGAGATCTCGCAGTAGAAGGAATAATAGAGGCGCGGTGAGCTGCCTTTACTTTTGTGAGCGTTGGGGTAGTTTCTTAAAAAATGGTATTATCGTATCCCCTAGAGGAGAAGAGTAGAACAATAGTTCAATTTTAGTTCGTTAGATAGTGTGGCCTATTTAAAAGTTCCCTCCCGGGCTGGGTCTTACCTGCTACAGCAAAAGCGTCTGTTCGTATCGGGTCTTCGTTTTCAAATGAAAGATTCTTAGTGAATCGCGGGTTTTGTTTAAATACACCCCTTTATGCTGTGATTGGATAAAGCTGAAGTATTAAATGGTCCAATCATATGTGAGTGCTGTTGAAGCTGCCTATTTGCATGTTTGGGCTTACTAAGCGCTCTATTCTATTGGCTGTCAGGTGGTTAAGGGGTGTGTTTCTTTGAAAGTTTAATACAGTTTCCAATGAGGTCCTCAAGGCGGTGGGAAATGTTCACGCTCGTTTTAAGCTTACTAACCGCTCTATTCTATTGGCTGTTAGGTGGTTAAAGGGTGTGTTTCTCTGAAAGCTTAATACAGTTCCCACTAAGGTCCTCAAGGCGGTGGGAAATGTTCGCGCTCGCTTTAAGCTTGCTGAGCGCTATATTCAATTGACTGATACGCGGTAGGAAGAAATGTGAAATCGAATGCTTTATTGGGTTCTCACTGCATTCTTTTAAATGGCGAATTATTTGTTAGCTATATTTATGCGCTCATAAGCGGTATAAACACACTTGAGTACTTGGTACCTGGGCTTGTGTTTCTGTAAACAGGTTAAACATGGGAATAAAACACTTTTTAGTCTGCTCAAGGGATGGGGGCTATACTGAAAAAAATACGTATTAAAATCATCAGCGGTATTGGCTCCATCTTAGAACCTTTAAGCCAGTACGTGGACTTCTTCCTCCAACCGATAGTTAAAAAACAGAGATCCTACTTGAAAGATACCACCCACGCGATCACTACGTTTGAAGGCAGAGGGTTCAACAAGGCGACCCAGTTTCTGGTCGCCTTGGATATCGAAGCCCTCTACACCAATATCCCTCGGAACGACACCATACAAGTAATAGCATCGATCCTAGAACAGGAGGACCTCAAGGGAGGTAACGACTACTTTATAATGTCATGCATATATTTGATCCTTAAGAAAAATTATTTTCTTTTCAAGGACGATCTCTACTTACAGGTGAAGGGGACCAGTATGGGGGCTACATGTGCCCCCAGCCTGGCCTGCCTGTACGTGAGCAATTTCGAGGAGAAACACATATATAATGAGATGGCCCCCTTTTTCGAGAACATCTCTTGCTGGCACCGCTATATAGATGATATCATCTTCATCTGGAGCGGTGCCAGTGAGACCCTCTCTAACTTTCTGGAGTGGCTGAATTTGGGGGATCCCAATCTTAAATTTACAGGCCACCACAGTAACCAACAAGTTACCTTCCTAGATATTATCATTAAAGAAGAGGAGGGGATCCTTAAGGTGGAATTATACACGAAACCTACGGACAAAAACACCCTCTTGCTATATTCCAGCAATCATCCCAAATCCCAAAAAGATAACGTACCATTCGGGGAATTCCTACGCCTTCGCAGGAACTGTACCAACTTGAATGACTTCTATAAACACGCGGAGAACACCAAACTTAAACTGGAAAATAGAGGTTACCCAAAGAAACTGATCAAAAATGCACTGAAACGTGCACGGTTCTATGACCGAGACAGTCTCTTGGACCCCGAAAGAAAATCTAAAAAGAACCCTACACTAGACAGGATAGTTTTTGTTACACAATACTCCCACTTGAGCAATCAAATCAAAAATATCGTCAACAAAAACTGGAAAATACTGAATCAAAACAGGGAGATTCAACTGGACAAACCCCTATTCTCATTCCGTCGCAATAAGACCATAAAAAACAGTCTAGTTCACACCTATCCCATCGCAAAAGAACAACAACTAACTCTGTCAGGAAACCTTGCTTCAGGCAATTTCAAATGTGGAACATGTTCCATTTGTCCACAATGTATTGTAGGGAGTAAACTTGAACACAATGGCAAGAACCTTAAACCTACTACTTTTAACAACTGTCGCAGCCAGAATGTAATATACTTGCTGCTTTGCCCATGCAATCTAGGTTACGTAGGCGAAACAGGTAGAGAATTGCGTATCAGAGTTCTAGAGCACAAGTCAGCGATACGTACCTCTAAAATCAATGCACCCCTAACAGAACATTACAAGGAAAAGAAACATTCCTGTGATGACATTAGATGGTTCATATTAGAGAAAGTGAGACAAAATAGAAGAGGGGGAGATGGAGACAGACTTAGGAAAAGAAGAGAGCAATGGTACTTCTGCTACCTTAACACAATAGACAAGGGCCTCAATACTAGAGAGGATTGGGCCAAATGTCTGTGAAGAATACTGAATAAACCCCCAACGATTGTTAATCCCGAAACTGGGATCCGCCAACAACATCCACACATTCCCACTCCCTGGGACGAGGGAACAGGCCTCATAATACATGGGAGCCTTATGCTCAACATTCCACAATATCCCTGCCTAGTCTCCAACCTTTGGTTTTTCTTATTTCCCAGGAATTCTTTATTATCAGCAGGAATTTAGTGAGTCCTATACCCATATCTTGCGACATTTTTTCATGTCCGATTAAACAACTACAAACATATCCATTTAGTGATTAGCCAAGGCTAAATTCTTCCCTGCCTTTCAGCCTCATAACATAGGATCAACAATAATACACAACTTTAATACGTATTATTTTTTTCAGTATAGCCCCCATCCCTTGAGCAGACTAAAAAGTGTTTTATTCCCATGTTTAACCTGTTTACAGAAACACAAGCCCAGGTACCAAGTACTCAAGTGTGTTTATACCGCTTATGAGCACATAAATATAGCTAACAAATAATTCGCCATTTAAAAGAATGCAGTGAGAACCCAATAAAGCATTCGATTTCACATTTCTTCCTACCGCGTATCAGTCAATTGAATATAGCGCTCAGCAAGCTTAAAGCGAGCGCGAACATTTCCCACCGCCTTGAGGACCTTAGTGGGAACTGTATTAAGCTTTCAAAGAAACACACCCTTTAACCACCTAACAGCCAATAGAATAGAGCGGTTAGTAAGCTTAAAACGAGCGTGAACATTTCCCACCGCCTTGAGGACCTCATTGGAAACTGTATTAAACTTTCAAAGAAACACACCCCTTAACCACCTGACAGCCAATAGAATAGAGCGCTTAGTAAGCCCAAACATGCAAATAGGCAGCTTCAACAGCACTCACATATGATTGGACCATTTAATACTTCAGCTTTATCCAATCACAGCATAAAGGGGTGTATTTAAACAAAGCCCGCGATTCACTAAGAATCTTTCATTTGAAAACGAAGACCCGATACGAACAGACGCTTTTGCTGTAGCAGGTAAGACCCAGCCCGGGAGGGAACTTTTAAAGAGGCCACACTATCTAACGAACTAAAATTGAACTATTGTTCTACTCTTCTCCTCTAGGGGATACGATAATACCATTTTTTAAGAAACTACCCCAACGCTCACAAAAGTAAAGGCAGCTCACCGCGCCTCTATTATTCCTTCTACTGCGAGATCTCTTTTTGACCATTATAGGTAAGATGACGCTACTGGTAAATTTGTAATCCAGGCGCATTTCCACAACCATTTACTCCGTCTCATATAATTGAGGTCTAAAAGTACTCCATTCTCTTTCATTTTTTCCCCCAAGAGAGACTCGTTCTGGTCATTGAAGCCAACCGCCATTGATCTTGATATTCATCCCCGCTACAAGTCAAGAACAACTAAAGAGTAGTGACATAGAAGTGTCTGAAGATTTACAGACTTTGAAAAGTTTTCTAATCCTTATCGGATAGGAGAATCATTAGTAACCTCCAGGTATGTCAAGTAATAAGCTTAAATTAATATTAAGGACATAGGATTTTTTCCATCTCCTACTTATTCTAGCGGTTTTATATGCTTCTCTCTCCAGATAGTTACCGCCCAATAAGAATATCTCCTCACATCCTGAAAGAATTTTTATCTCCTACATAATAAGGAATCCCACCTGACCAAACAGGTAAAAGCAGAACCTGAGTAGGGAAACACAATTTTAAGTGTATTTACCTACTACGAAGCTTTTTTGAGTCTCTTTGAACTTTAGTAGCAGAGATACAGCCGATACATGCACATACAGATGTGAAGTCAATGCCTTCTTCTATTTTGCATAGACTAATACTCTACAATTAGCAAGAGCGTAGAGAGAGCCATATGCCTAGCATCCCATAAGCACAATCTTTTTTCTGACTTAGGGAGAGTATGCCACGTTAGTATCTGCCCTCACCTAGCTACGCCTACTAGGCTAACAGTGTCTATCATTGTGTCGAAATTTAGGTCTTTATTAGAGAAGTCTCAAATACCATAACCAGATTAAGCTCCAACGACCGAGGGACCCTGTGTTCCTGAGAGTTTGTATGTAGAGAAAATTGTGAAGTAATAGAATATATAACTCGCGTATAAAGAGCAGCCATTAAGTAATACCATTTATTAATAGGCTAGACATTGTACCTGTGAATTACTGTAAAGTATAGTGTTCTCTCAATTCAGTCAATTAACTGTATGTATATCTATTGTAGGACAACCATAAGGATCCAGTAACACGACAGACAACAAATCAATAGTCTTGATAAAGGTGGCACATAATAATACGCAAACCACCGAAACGCGTCGACGCAATTTTCTGTACAATTCATCTTTTTCCCCCCCCCGGTGTATATAAGATTGTAAGGTTATAAAACCAGGGGACGTTGAAATTTTAATTGTGAATGTACGCTTTGTAATCTCTAATTTGTATGTTTTACAATTGAGTTTTGTCTGTCCTCAATTTTTGTGCTGGTCACAAAATTACATAGTATTTTAATTGTTTTTTAACATTTTTTCCAGTGTAATTGTAAATTGTCTTTTTATTGTTTCAATAAATTTTTATGTAACTTCATTTTTGATCAATTTCTTTAGTTAGTGTGTTTATATCTGAATGTGGTTATAGCTAATTGCAAGCTTCTCCTGTACACGACCCAAGGGAATCATTCTGTTTGATTTAGGTTTAACACCCCAATTCCCTTGTTTACTTCAAGGGGTTCCTCTCTCTTTTCATAAGAGAACATTATTTCAGACATACCCGCAAAAAATTGGTCTACCACATCAGGTGAAAGTTCGACAAAGTATGAAAATGCTGCAACTGTGCAGTTCTCTGCGTGAGTGCTATCATCGATGGTTGGATCAGCAATGCTCACAGAAGGCTGTACCTGTTCAGTGCTGCCTTCCTCTCTTACCTCACGGCCACATACTCGTAGTGGTGAAGTCTCAACAAATGCCGTCATCAGAATCGGTAGCCGCTGGGGACAACACGATGCATGAGTTGTTACCGGACGTAGCAAAGTATCGATATCCATTGGTACTGCTGATTGTAGTGTAAGACAGATGTTCAACACGCATTCTTCTCCGCATAGCAGACATCGAAGCACAGGTATGATGCAATCTTGCCAGATCGGTCTGAATGAAAGAAACCAGGTTGTACTTAGATCTCTTAGCCGGGCCAATCCGAGGAACTTAGTGATACGGTCTCGGTATCGTATTGCTAGGATCGTTTCTTCCATCGTTGCTAGAGTCTTGCCTGTGGATTGGCTTGCCATATCGGTGCAGAAGAAGCAAAAATAAAGTTCATGCCACGAGTCCCAAGATTAAGGGTAGGCCGCCAAAGACAGAGTGGACAAAATTCGGGAAGATGCCCAGAACTGTTTCAAAGGGTGCTAACAGTCCCGAAAAAATTGTCTTAAATACATGTGCGATGCCACTGGTATCAGACATGTTTAAGAATTGGCTCAACACTTCTACGAAATGTACGGGGCAATTTTTTGATAAAAGGGTATGTATCTCTGCTGCTGTCCTTGCAACTTGCAGATCATATGTTTCTTTTGATGACGTTAGAGGCACAGTTGTTTCTAAAAGAATAGACTTCATTCTGCTTAAAGTATCAATTCGAATAGAAGAGATATTCAACCGAGGTCATAACGCAGCCCCCATATCTGGATTGCTGTGTGGATACAATACTTGCATACAGCAAATGGCCCTGGAAGTTACAGTTGTCAGATAGGCTTTTCCTGGCAGCATGCCACAACAGCTGTGGTCACTTATTAAAATGTAACTACCACTTGAAAGTGGTCTAAAGAAGGGCTCTATCTGTTTTGCAGGCATGCCATGCAGGTGACATGAAAGGTTATTTGAAAACCCTTTGCAGGCTCCATGCAAATTAATTCCTTGACACAGAAGTGTACCGCTTAGGGATTTTTCACAATTTATACCACTAAGAAATACCTCTCTGATTCCTTCACTATAACATCTGTGTGTATATGGTAAACCCCAGGTTGATTTGATGTATTCTTTACCCAACCTTTCATACTGGCCTACGGGTATATACTCTTGACAGTAATTAAACTGGAAAGTTGTTATCGGAATTGTAATCGTTCCATGTATTATCCATTCAATAACAGGTCTTTCTGACATTGTCAATGGTAATCTCTCGAATTTTTCAATGCTCAGGATTGTATAATCTGCTCCTTTTTGTGCCAAACTGATTTGCTTATCAGTAAAGTTAAAGAGACCGAATAATGACGTTGTATTGATTAAATGCCATGGTACGTAGCTTGAACGCAGATTTTGCAACGTCCAGCCAAGCTGTACAATAGAACGTAATTGAGACTGACCATATTGTAGCATTAGTAAGTCCTGCTCTATTATATCAAAGGCAGACGATACAATACTGTCCAGTGAATATATTCTGGAAGACAGAGTCGTTAACCCATTGTCCACAACAGAAAGTGATTTTTCCAAATTAATACAATCAATTTCTCGTATTTTTTCTGCTGTCTCAATTTGCATTACTTTCCATGCTTCATTGTATGCAGCATACATACCGGCCGCTATAAAACGTTTTTGACGCTGTTTGCGTGGTCCCATTACGAAATCACGCAAGTCAGCACCGTCTTTAAGTAAAGTCAAGAGTTGCTTAATTTCTGCCAATGTGGATTTCTGTAGCCACTCAAGGCATAGTTTCCCTACACTGTATGTTGTAACTATCCCTGGATATTGTCTCTGGGAATATCTAGGGTCTGGTCTGGTCAATTTGAACCCCTGTATTTTGTTCAGGAATCTATCTTGACAGTTATTCGTGTCTGTTGGCCAGATCAACCACTTTTTCCAATCAGTATTTGTTCTGTTTTGGTGTAAAATGTTAGAAACGTCTATCTCCACATCAGTAGTGCTGTCACTATCAGGCACGGGTTTTGGAATAGACGGTGTGTTTATGTCTTTTATCTTAGCAAGGCTAAGACAAGTAGTTTGTTGAATTGTGTCATTCAAGAAAATAATTTGTTCTGGGCTCATGCAGGCCCTAAACAGTGCTACTAGGCCTTGTACTTGCCAATCTTTGGAAACCCAGATTGCTTTTGTTTCAATGGTGTTTTTCCAAATTTCGAAACCTAATGTAGACATTTTGTCATAACATTTTTCTGAATAAATCAATTTAGTATTTGTCAACATTGTTTTCATTCCTCTTCTTTTTGACATTTTAAAATAAAATGTTCTTGGGTTACTGCTATTAAGTCCTGAGAAGTATTGGAATTCATCAGAAAGCTTTTTTGAACTGCCTTTTGGTGGAGTAGGACAGTGTTCCCACTGGTTAAAAGATAAAACATTTCTAGGCTGAGCACTTTTATGCAAATAGTGATCACCATAATGGTTGTAGCAGTAAAGCTCCTCATAATTGGACAAACCCTGCAAATAATCTTGTTCTGTAAATTCTGCTGACATTACTAAATCTGACATCATATTATTAATGTTTTCAAAGTCCCAGTCATCAGAGATGGTACTAGGTGTTACAAAGTCACTTAATGAAATCTTGAGCTGGTGGGGATACTTTAAAAGCTCGACCGGGCCCAAAATGTCATAATCAGTTCTGTCCCATGCTACCCCACCGGGTATTGGAATGGCTGTGATGTTCACGGGTGACAGTTCTATTTTCTCGATGTGAGAAGATGTGTGTGGCTTTAGGACCAAGTTGATGTTCTGACTTGCTGTGTCCATTGTACTATATTTTCCTTCAATGAATCTTCCCAAACATATAACCCTGATGAGCCAAAGCAGGAGGACAAGTACACCTAACACAATCCAAAATTCAATCCACAGTGAAATTAGGTAAGTCTCTTTCAGTTGGTGAAAAAGTTCAATTACTTTGTTTTTAAAACTTTGTGTTGGAGGTGTTTTTTCATGTTCGCTTGGGTCTTCAGAGAAATTGTCGAAGTTGATGAAGTAGCCTGATGCAGTTCTGTCAATTGTTGGAATTGCTTCTGGATTTTCATTTGCTTTTGCATTTTTCTTTGTTTCATTAGAATAGTCTGAAGCTACATCATTGTAGATTGGTGTTTCTTGACGAACTGTATTATTTGGGTTTCAAAAGGCACAAGTTCCATGGCATTATTGCATAGTCCTTTTTTATTCATTGCAGATTTTTCAATTTTGATTAGTCTCTCAGCATGAGCCTCTTGGATTGTAGCAAACTTTGGTATTCTGCTATTTCTTGGGAGTCCACTTGGCCTACTACTTATTATTGGCCACATGATTGTGGTTTTACCAGGTCGATGGATACAACTCGGTTCTCCTTTTTACCAGCAAGGGGCGGTAGTACTACTGATCTTGTTCCATTGATAGCTAAGACAGGCACTGCTTTTCTGTATGAAGGCCCAAATTCCTTCTTTACCGCGATCTTTTCTCTGACCAGATCCCCAATCTTTGGAATCCAGACACGTCTTGCTGGGACAGGTGGTTTTTCTTCAGTGGATTTCGACTGTTGTTTCAACTTTATGTTACTCAGGTTTTTTCTATTTTCATTTAGATCCTGTAAAACAGCCAAACAATCTTTGATATCAAAGCTTTTTTCTTCTACCACTTCTTCTACCACTGAAGTGTGACTATCTAAGTCCTGAATATGCATTCTAGTTCTGAACTATAGTTCGTATGGAGTGAGACCTTTTAGAGAGCTTCTTGGCCAAGTAATTACAGACCAATAGCCAGGATCCCTTTCGCCGTTAAAATATTAGAGAAACTCTTAAACAAACAGCTATCCCGCTATCTGATGGATGGCAACTGGCTGGACCATTCTCAGTTTGGTTGCCGAGAAGGACACGGAACAGAAACTGCTCTAATTACAGCTGTGGAGGAACTCAGGAAAGTGATGGACAATGGAGCAAAGGCCACCCTGATACTACTCGACCTATCGGTGGCCTTCGATACGGTCAGTCATGAGATTCTTCCAAATCGCTTAAAAACAGCAGAAATACATGATTCGGCATGCACCCTCATTGAATCCTATCTAGCCAACAGAACTTTTTCAGTAGAAGTAGGAGGAGCAAAATCCAAATCTTTTAATCTACCATGCGGGGTCCCGCAGGGATCCTCGGTGAGTCCCACCCTTTTTAACCTATACGTTGCCCCCCTTGCTGAAATAATAAGAAAGTGTGGTTTTACCCCAATATCCTACGCTGACGACACTCAAATTGTGGTCACCATCAGCAAGGATGTAAAGGAAACAGCGGAAAAATTCCAACGTTGTATGACACAGGTCAGTCAATGGATGGAAAGAAATTGCCTAAAGCTCAACGGAGATAAGAGTGAAGTGATGATACTAGGGGGTGGTCCCCCACCTGGTGGCCCAAGGACTTAGGTAGATGCCCAGGATCATCAGAAAAAGTGAAGAATTTGGGCTTCACATGAATTTATCATTTGAAGCTCAAGCCAGCAAGTTGTCATCAACACTCTGGTATATTCTAAAAATGATAAAAAAGTTACTTCCATATCTACCACAGGATTCACGTAAAACAGTAGTAACAGCATTAGCCTTGGCGAGACTGGATTACGGAAATGGTCTATATGCCGGAGTTAGGACAAAAGTTATAGACAAATTACAACGCCTGCAAAATGCAGCAGCCAGACTGGTTCTAGGCATACCGATCAGCCACAAACTGAAGACTTTGCATTGGCTGCCAATTGCAAAGAGGGTGAAATTTAAAGCACTCTGCCTGACCTATAAGGCATTTCAGGGAAAAGGATAAAAATTTTGGAGAAATCACCTGAAACAATGGAAGGCGCCAACCCCCTCGGGGAATGGCGGCGTTAGTGGCAGCCAAAGGGCCGACCCGGAGCAAGGATCGCTTCCGGGTTATGTGACCCGGAAGTGAGAGCGGGACCAGGACCAATGGGAGCAAGGGTCGAGGTACGCCCCGGAAGTGATAGTAGGGCGCGAGGCTTAAAAGCCCGGGACCAGCCTAGAGACCCCCTCTTTGTCCGCTGATCGCCCAGGAGTCGGACGTCTCCAAGAGAAGACATCGCGGGAAGATCGCGTAGGAATATACAGCGAGAGTCAATCCGACTCGTGGTCTAGGTTAGCGGGCCTTGCAGTGTGTGCTGGATTTCTTTACAGCTTTCGTGTTTAATTCTCTTGATTTAGATATTTCGCGTTTATTTCTCTTGATTTAGATATTATTTGCAGGGGGGGATTGCCGTGGTGAAATCCTCATGTCCAGGGGGGGGGGTGAGCGCGGGCGCTCGATCATCTGTTTCCTTGGGTCCGGGCCCAACCGCGGCGCGGTGGGCCTAAAAGTCGTTCGGTTTCTCGATAAGTTTTTAACGTTGTTCTCTTTAAGTGCAGGATGCCGTCGAAGAAGGTGCCGAAGGGTAAACAACCCGCAGCCAAGAACGATGAATACCTTGCCTTTACGGAACTGCTGGAATTCACAAGGGAAAAAGGCATGGATTGGGTACTAAAGAATATGAGAGACGGGGCTAGAGCAGATGCGAACTCTCAGGAGGAGAGGGGGAGAGGCAAAAGAGCGAAGCATACCCCAGAAAAGCTTAGAAGCTCAGCAAGAGGCAAGCGGTCTAGGCCGACGGATTCACGACCAGTATCACCAGGTGAGGAGGAGGTGCCAGAGACAATTGATTCGAACTCGGGTCCAGATAACGACCCAGATGACGCCGATGGGCAGTATGATGCAACTAGGCCCACGCAGATAGGAGGGTTCCCCGTCACTTCTGTGGGGGGGTCCGGTCCGCACGGTATGTTACCGCCAGTAGTGGCACAGCCGGGTAGCGGGGTGTCGCAAGTTTGGGTTCAGCCCGGGGGGGTCGCCCAGTTACCAGGGATGCAATTATATGGGTCGCATGGTCAAGCGATAGGTAGCAGCCCTGTAAGCTCAATGTTTCCTGCCTGCACGGCTCATGGGTCCCCCTTAGCGATGACTGCTTACTCTAATCTAGGAGGTCCAAGTCAGGGCTCAATGGCGAACGCCGTAATCGATGTGGCGGGTCCCTCTAATGGCCAGATGCATGGGGGGTTTGGGGGGCAACCAGCTGGTTCCCCGTTACTAGCATTCAGCCCGTTAATGTTCGGTTCGTCCTCGATGACCTTATCGCCATCCGCGGGGATCACGTGGCATGTACCAGCAGATATGAAGGACAGGATACTCAGAGGCGAATACGTGGAAGTGTTCGACCTTATCAATGCAGGGGTGGCGGCCGGAAAACCCAAGGGCGGGAAAGAGGGAGATTACAATCAAAAGAAATCGTGGGTAGAATGGTCCATGAAGAATTGGATCACGGGATTCGCAATATATGCCGCTGTTATGCTTGAGAAGTATCCGGTTTTAGGCCCACAAATGATGAGCTATATATCCTTGATTCATGGAGCGGCAACAGAGTTTCCAGGCCAGGGGTGGCTGAAATACGATAAAATGTTCAGACAGATGAAGGCAGTTCACCCGGGTATAGCATGGGACCAGCGGGAGATTAATTTATGACATACAGTCTTCTATTCCACCCCTTCAACGCCTACCCCGGTCCCCGCAACTCAGAGCCAGTCCTTTCGGACTGACAAAGGGGTCGGTGAGAAGAAACAGGCCTGCTGGCAGTTTAATAGAAATGAGTGTACCAGGGGGGTCTCGTGTAAATTCAAACACTGCTGTTCCTACTGCGGGGGTACCTCTCATCCCGAGGTCAGGTGTTTTAAGAAAACTGGTAACCCCAAAGAACAGCCCAGTCACAGTGCCCCAAAAGGAAAGCCAACTAAAACTCCCGACAAAGCTGCCAACTCCAATTAAACGGCATGTCCTGACACACCTCCTCAGTAAGTACGATAATCTTGAAGAGGCTCAATTCCTACTGCATGGTTTTACAATGGGCTTCCGTATCCCCTCTTCAGCCCCCCCTTCCAATGTCCCACCTCGTAATCAGAGCTCAGTGTTGGGAAATATGGAGGCAGCTCGAGAGAAGATCATGAAGGAGGTAGCATTGGGGCGGGTCGGGGGCCCTTTTGCAGAACCACCTACCCATAATCTGGTTTGCTCCCCATTGGGTCTAGTTCCGAAAAAAGAGGAAGGTAAATTCCGTCTGATCCATAATCTATCAAGTCCTCCAGGGCTTTCGGTCAACGACAAGTTAGACCCAGATCTTTGCTCGGTGAAGTACACCAAATTTGACACGGCTATTGAGAAATTGCAGGCATTTGGGGAAGGAGCCTTAATGGCTAAAGCTGATATTGAATCAGCCTTTAGGTTACTGCCCGTTCACCCGGACGATACCAGATTCTTGGGCTTCACATTTGACGGTAACTATTTTTTGGATTTGTGCATGCCCATGGGGTGTTCTATTGCTTGTGCAGTTTTCGAGACTTTCGCAAGGTTCCTGGAATGGGCGGTCGAACAGTTTCTGACCTCGGACAACTCACATTCAGTAGTCCATTACCTGGACGATTTTCTGTTCATGGGTCCCGAGGGTTCCCAGTCATGCAGGAAGGCCCTGCTGGGCTTCCAGCGCTTGGCTGGGGCGCTCGGCGTACCTTTGGCGGCGGAAAAAACCGAAGGCCCGACCACGTGTTTGACCTTCCTGGGCATAGAGATTGATACAATGGCAGGGGTGTGCAGGCTGCCAAAAGTCAAGGTCGATGCCTTTAGGGCCGCTATTGATAGCTGCCTGGGGGCAAGGAAGGTAACCTTACATCAGCTACAAGTTCTCTTGGGTCAACTGAACTTTGCTCTGCGGGTCATTCCTATGGGCAGGGCCTTTTCCAGGAGTATAGCGAGGGCAATGTCTGGGCTGCGGGCCAAACACCACAGGGTGAGGCTTTCAGCCGAAGTTAGAGAGGATCTTCTGATTTGGAGAAGCTTTTTGAGGGATTTCAATGGCACGGTGTTGTGGCGAGCAGCCTGTTCTTCTAACACGGATCTTGAGCTTTTCACCGATGCTGCAGGTAGTATTGGCTTCGGAGCTATATTCGGTCAAAAATGGTGTATGCAGTGCTGGCCAGAGGACTGGATAGAGCGAGGCCTGACTACTAACATTTCCTTTCTTGAACTTTTCCCCATAGTAGTAGCTTTGCACTTGTGGGGAGATCTGCTGGCAAACAGGAGTATAATATTCTGGTCGGACAACATGTCCGTAGTCATGGTGATTAATAGCCAGAGGGCTACCTGTACTTGGGTACTCAGGTTGTTGAAAGAATTGGTTTTGCAGTGCCTGAGCCATAATGTCCAATTCACTGCTAAGCATGTTCCAGGGGTACAAAACAAAGCAGCTGATGCATTGTCTCGTTTTAAGTTGACAGAATTCCGGGAGCATTGGCCCCAGGCGGAGACGTCAATGTCAGCCTTCCCAGCGGAGCTATGGAAGTTTGGTGCCCCACAGCCGCCGAGTTGATATCTGCATCCCTGGCCCCAAGGACTAAGAGTATGTATCAGAGGTCATGGGATTCGTATATGGCATACCTGAGGGGTGTGGGTGTAGTGGACATCTTTGCCCCCCAGAGTGTTTTAGGCTTCATTGTTCAGCAGAAAGAGCAGGGGAAGTCGGTAGCATTCATGAAAAGGCAGTTGTCGGCGTTAGCATTTTATGCGGGTCTACGGGGGGTGTCTGATCCGCCATCTCTGTTTCAGTCCTTGCAATTCTTTGCAAAATAGAAGACATCTATGCTCATTCCCGGCCACCAGTACTCCGATTGTAGTTCCATCAGAGATTTCAGGATCTCTTGGTGCCTCAGACCCAACCCCATATGTGCTTCTTGTAGTAAGAAGATTCTCAGGTTCGTGTTTGGAATTACCCTATCACCCACTCCAGGGATTCGAGCAAACGGAACGGAGTATGCATCAATTATGTATGTATTACTGAGTGGATAGTTGAAAGGTAGTGCTGAATAATCGCCTTTTAATGAGGCTTTTATCGCTAGCATCGTTTCCCCATCTATGGGGCAGATTTATGATGCCCTTGCGCCTCTTTGGGCCTCAATTGCGTCACTTTATTTGACGCAACGGCGGTGCAAACAATGCGCCCTATTTACAACATGACGCATCTAGGAGATGCGTCACGTTGTAAAGCCCTGCGCCATAAGGAGGCGTTCCTGCGCAGGGGGGGGGGGGGCGTTCCTGCGCAGGAACGCCTCCTGAAAGTGGCTGAGTGAAATCTATGAGATTTCACTCAGTCACTTTCAGGCCAATGCTACGTCAAAACACTGCGCCTGCTTGAAGCAGGCTTAGGTCTTGACGCAGCATTGTGAAGATGGGGCACCCCCGAGCCTTGCTGGAATGCGCCACCTTTCCGGCACAGATGCGTCACGCATCTGTACCGTTTTTGCACCATGGTGCGCCGCATTGTAAATGCGGCGCACCATGGGTGGCGTAGCTGTGGCGCACTGTGGTGCACATTAACTGGCGCATCCCTGGGGATGCGCCAGTTAACATAAATCTGCCCCTATGTGTTTTCCTGAACGCTTTTCAGTGGTTACGGAAGCAGGGTGAACCGCTTCCGCCGTGGCTGTGTTAGCCAATGAATTCCCTGCAACGTGAACGCCATCACGTCGATGACTAAATGCGTGTATCACGTGAGTCTTTCATAGTTCTTTATGTAAAAGAACTACCTGTTCCCAAAGCCTTTTATGCTTTATTGTGGCACCTGTGTCATCTTTGTAACCGTTTTTGATCCATGTCTGCATGTCACTGTTATAGGATTTGACGCAGAAATACAAATCGCACACTATTAGTGTGGGGAATTCGCGATCGGCATTTGAAAGCGCCATCTTTAAGGTTCTTATTTCAGCTCGCTGGGCTGAACATTTCCTGAGTGATTCTGTTTTGGTAATCATTGGTTTGAATTTACCAGAGCGCCAGCGACCTTTACCAATCGCGCACGCTGCATCATAGGATTTATTTTCATCATCATAGTGTGGTGCGAATCTGTCCATATAGATTACGCAGGTATATTTTTCTAGAGGCAGAATTTTAGCTGGCAGAGGATATTCGCGTTCATATACTCGATCATCTATTTTTTTTCATTTTTGGGTCAAAATAGTATTTAACGTCTTCTGTAGCAAAAGAAGTTTCCCATTCTATCCATTTTGGATCTAATACCCCTTTAACCAGGTTACGAAGACTTGTTAACGCCTCAAGGGCTGATTCTGCTGAAAAAACAGCTATTCTTCTGCCTTGGGATAGGGTTCTTTCTTTTGCTACAGCAGTTTGAACCGCAGTTAGAATTTTCTCTGTGGAGCTGAATTTCATTTCAGCTTGAGTGTACAAATGTTATTTGTAAGTTATAGGTACTGTTTCTCCCTCATTAGAGGTCAGGTATGTGAATCCTCATCTTCCTGGGATGACTCGGATTACAAGATTGCATGTGTTCTCACGTGTTTGCAATTTTGTTTTAGTTAACATGTCTGTTTGCAATGATCTCAAAATTTCTGTGTGTTTCTGAGTCCAATTGGTTTGTTTGAAATCTGGTTTTCTTAATTCATAGAGGGGTTTAACCCTCCGCATAATTGAGAATGTATGTGCTTCCGAAATTCAGGAAACCTAGTAGTGATTTTAAATTCTTCAGCATTTTTGGAACTTGGAGTATAGCACATTTCTCTAAGAAATTGTCTGCCAGGCTTTTGCCTTCACTTGATAATTCATAACCTAAAAATAGGACAGTAAGATGGGCAATTTGTGACTTTTTAAAGTTGAATTTGTAACCCTCTGAGGCGAGTCCAAGTATTATGGTGTTAACCCTTTTTAAGTGAGTCTCCAAGTCATCATCTGTGAGATAGATGTCATCGGCATATGATAATGCTTCATCATCATATATTTGTAGTAACTCTGTTACCCTTACTGAGAATAATCCTGGGCTATTCTTGAATCCCTGTGGGAGTCGGCAAAATTGTTTTTGCGATCCAAAGATTGAGAAAGCGGTCAAATACCTGCTTTCTGGTGCAATGTTTTGACAGAAGAATCTATTAGAGATGTCTAATGTCGTTTTATATTTTTTGCGCGCAATGTTATTCATTAGTGCTGCACTATGTGAGTTTTGTACTGCAAATGTTTTACAACAGGAGTTTAGGTGTCTGTAGTCCAAAACTAGACAATATGAATCATCTGGCTTGGAGACAGGAAACAAAGGATTGTTCATTTGAGAGGTGCATGTTTCGATCACCCCTTGATATTCAAGTTGATCTAAGATCTCCCTGACTTGTTTTTTAGCTTCTTGTTGAACTGGGTACTGCCTTTGTGCAGTGGGCTGATTCTTTAACTGGATTTTGTGGTGAGGTGAGTCCTCATCCCATCCTACATGATTTTTGTATAAAGCAGGAGCTTGGGCTACTGCCCATTTTCTTGCATAAGTAAATTTTTTATGAATCGGGATATGATTCGAGAAGGCAGGCATAATCCTTTGTTCGCCATGAGGGCACTCCCAGACAAACTCTGGTGGCCAGTCTTTCTCAGCTAACAGAATGTCATAGCCTTTTGAAAGTTTTTCCCAAAAGAGACTTTTTATTTTCCTGGTTTTATCTCCCTCTATACATAATGTTATTTCATATAGCTTATGGGGCACACTAACTCGTGTGTCTGCAGTTTCCACTTGAATGTATTCATTCGTGTCCACTGTCTCCAGAAGATTCATCAGGGTCTTGTGAGCTATGGTCACTTCTGCTCCGCGGTCTAGCACTGTCTGTGCCCACTCTCCATTTTTCAGCTGTGTCCTCAGAATTCTCGGCATGTTTAATCTTAATACTTGCTACCTTCTTTCTGGGAAATTGTAATTTTTTACTTTGATGAGCAGGTTCCTTATCATTGGACTTGGCGTGCTCTTCGCTGTGTTCTGACCGTCCTCTTCTTTCCGATTTCTGTGAGGAAGATCGAGAAGGATTCAGTGAGAATGATCTAGAGGGACGTGTATCAACACCTTGATATCTGTCTGGTTTTCTTATTTTATCCCTATCTCTAAGGTTGTATCTTTTTTCAGAGGGTTCCCTTTGGGGAGACTTGTCTTCTCGGCCTGGAGATCTCTCTCTACGCTGAGGAGACCTTCCTCTGGACTGTAAACTTTTTTGCCTGGGAGTGGATTGTTTATTACCATCCCAGCTTTTTTTTGGAGTCTTTAAGTTATTTTTAATAAATGTTTTTCCAGGATTTTCAATTAGTTGGGGTTTTATCGGTTTCCCACCCAAACGATCTCTTCCTAGCTCTTCATAGGATTTTTCTCTGATTCTGGCAAGTTCCAATGGTCGGGCTGCTATATCTGTTTCCTTCATTTTCTGGAGGTTCTTTATATCATCCCATGCCAATTGAACTAATTCTCTATATGTCTTTGTTTATTCTTTTAGTTTGACTAGGAGTTGTTCGCTTGACATTATTTCGTAGTCTGGGTGTGTTGCATAGTTGCATAGGACCGGCCCCATTTCTTCTGGTCTACCTAGTGGACCGAGCCTGGTGATGTGATCATTATGTTTTAGGGCGCCTTTAAACCAGAGCAGATGCTCTTGGTATTATAGTGGAATTTCAATCTCCTCGAAAGGAGTGTATTCATCCGGAGGTTCCTCTATTTTGTAATAGTGGAAGTCTTTTGTCGTAGCGTGTGCTGCTGGAAGGTGTATCCATGAATAGAATACCTCTGTCTGCTGATATTCGTGTGCCTCTATCACGAATATTACTGTACCACCTCGTGGTGTCAGGCCATTTTCTATAAGTTTTAGAGTTATAGTTCTTCTTAGATTGACCGGAATGAGTATAGCATTCGGTTCGGTTTCATCTAAGATTCGAGCTGCGATTCTTGCTCGCTCCCTTTCTTCGTCACTTTCTGTCATTTTACTGACGGAAAGTTTTCTGTTGCAGATCGAGTTTCAAGGAAACAAAGATTAGGTGCACAATATTTTGGAACACTGTATTCTTCAACGTTGATCAAAACCAGAAACTAATACATAGGATTCTCATCCTACTAAGTTCCGGCGGATATTAACCTTTCACCCACTCCAGACGTCTATTGGAGTTTTTACGGGGAAAGGGTTCTGTGTGAAAAAGCACGACTGAGTTACTCTATTGTCTTGCGTTAGATTATCGCCTTACCAAACGTTGGGCGCCATGTAGTGTAGTTCCTATTTTCCCAATAGGCTCTGCGCATTGGAATAACATAAACAGCAGTGTAGACGTAGGACTGATGTCATCTAGGTCTCTACTGACTATGCTAAACTTAATATAGGTTTGCGCCAGCTAGCTCAGAGGTCACTGGAAACTTTCTTGAATTAAGAGGGATGGATAACCTTCCCTGGCTCAGACAAGAAGGGATTCAGTTTCCGACAACCGCATAAACATGACAACTTTGCTCCCTCAGAATAAGAGTATATCTCTAGAGTCGTGGGAAAACAATATACAGATATTTCACTCAGTCAGCAGTGCATACTTAGTTTCACCAGAGTGCAGAGAAATAGAGAGACAGGCGTTTTCAATAAAAAAGGTGTTATTTATTGAGCAGTCTTCTTTCTCATACAAGAGAAGTGAATTGCCACAATTGCAAAACTTAGAGTAAAGTAAAGTGCGTACAGTACAAGTAGTATTAAAATGGATATAATATATACATACACAGATACATTGACTAAAATACTCAACTGGTGCTTCTAACTAAGCCTACCCCGGTGTACCTGACCTAAGCCTAATACTCGGGAAGGGACAAGAAAGTAGCGATGTTAAGTTAAGTTGGTTACGGTAATTTTGCCAAGAATCTGCATCAAGAATTCTCTTAAGGGTTTAGTCAGCTCCGTACCTTGGTAATAGAATGTGGGAGGTCTGGTATCTCTTTCCTCAGGACTCGATATTCCAGCAACCCGCAAGGGTAGGCTGGAAACACCAGAGCTGGATTTTCTTGGCTGGAGAAAAAGACAGCGTCTCTCTCAGTGCGTCAAACAGGAGGGGCGGCTTCCGCGGGCACTCGCATCAGCTGGGCTCTCGGGAAAGTAGATGGCCCCTCTGCTTCAAACCACTGTGTTTTTGCTGAAGGCAACTGTTGGTATTTTATACCTGAAAGGTGCCGGGTTTGACGTAAGGTTGGACATAAGACGTCACCAAGAACTAATAGTTCTTGCAGGACTTCAGGAGTTCTTGTTCAAATCAAAACAAAAGCAGGGGGGGGGGTGTCCCCGGGCTGCTGGAGGCTTGCTTTGTTTAAAGAACGCGTTGTGCTTTCTAGGAGTCGATAAGAGTAGCCCTGCTGTGCTTTGGATTACATGGGCTATTACTGAATATGAATCTGATTCTTATGCCGTTGTCAGCACATTATTTATTATAACCTCATAAGGGCATAAATCGGGAATATCGAATTAGGGTCCTAGATAAGAACACGACAGTGTCTGCTGCTGCTTGCTCTCTGGAGGCAATCATGTCCCATCACACCAATGCATAAGCAAAGCTAAAATCCTTTCTCATATTACCTGCACCTTTGAGTTCCTGGTCGTTTTGCATTCGTTTTTCCTTCCTTCATCAGGGTATGTGCCACGTCGTTCTGGTGCCGGCTGTTGCCTCCGCTGCTTCCACTCAGTGTGAGGTGGCTGCCCTGGAGCTGAGGAAGTGCCGCAGAGCAGCGGTGCGCGGTCTCCTCTGGGTCGGAGTGAGCAGCGGCAGCACACGTCAGGTCTGCTCGGCTGTGGAGGAGGCTGCTACTGTCGTCAAAGAGGCAGACGTGCCAGGGCCCTGCGTTGCGTTGCCGTAAAGATAACTCCAACCCCCAACAAGCAAAACAAGCACAGGCCAGTCCATCGGACCAAGTTTCATCAAGCACTGTGCACTATGCTCCCAGCAAAGAAAGGTAAAGGGTTTTGGGGGGCTTCTCAGGGACCCCAAAAATCAGCTCCGAAGGGGAAAAATCAGGCTCCCAGAAAGAAGAAGTGTGTAGGTGGGGGGAGCAGGCAGGGCTCCACCCTTCCTATGCAAACTGGCAATCAGAAAAAAGGCAACGATAATAACTGTTCTTCCTTCTAGAGGTGCGAGGTAAAAAGCCGGGTATAAAAGCTGGGAAAGCCAAAACTAAACCATTGGATCTTAAAGTAGGGATTACCCCCTCACTTAGGTCATACTTTAAAGTGCAACCTATTGTATTTGTTGTTGTAAAACAGGTAGAAGTGTTTAGAACGGTCATCAGCTTTGTTTAGTACAGGGTCTAGTTTGGAGAAAATGGAGGCCTCAGGGGGCTCCCCATCACTGACTATTACCACCACGCAGGGGCAAGAGAAAGTAGAGACAGGTGTAGTCGGGGTCCCTGAAAGTGAAGGCCAAGAGCGACATTGCAACCCATGCTTTGGGAGAGAGCCACCCTGCAGTTGTTGAAAAAGGTCCTTAGGACTCAATGGGGTCCTCAATAGCATCCCTGGAAGCACTATTCTGCATTCTCTCGGAGGACATTAAAAAGGGGTTTTCTGTGTCTGAGTCCAACCAAGGAGAGATCAGGAATTTCTGTGAGTCCTTGGAGAGGAAGATTAACCTCCTTAATACAATAACTGACACTCTGGAAAGCTCTGTAGGAGAACTAAATGAAGAACTAAGTGCAGCTAAAGCAGACATATTAGTCCTCAAAATCTGCGCATTTTGAATATTCCACAGGGGAAGGAGGGGGAAGACCTCAAATCTTATATTGTCTCATTGTTGAAAGAGACATTGCGGTTTGAAGAAACGGAAGAAGACTTAAAGAAGGACATTCAAAGGGTGCACAGAGACCCATATGGAAGAAACCCCAAGAGAACTAAACCCATAAGAATCCTCCTCAATTTCCACTCTTAATCCCTGAACGAAAAAATCCTTAACATGGCCCTAAAATAAAATCGCTTAGGGCGACGGATTTTTCATTTGAAATAGGCTCTGATTTGACCCTCAATAGGCAATGGGAGTTGGGTAGAAGCTAGATTACTTTAAAAAGCTATGGGCAGTGGCCCAGCTTAAAATCCCAGCAACCCTGAAAGATATGGATAAGAACAAGTTGCACAATTTAAGGTAGTCACAAGAGGCAGACGAGCTATTGGAAGGTTCAAGAAAGGCAAAGCCTAGTTAGCGATGCCTCTCCTTGGCGCTATGGCACTCAACTGTGTGAGAAAGGTGTGAGGTCACTAGTGGTAGGGTACATTAACATTAATCTAGGCTTTATAGAATCATACATAATTATACAGAAAGCTATACAGAGACATACCTAGAAACAAACAAGTAAATAAGTCTACGGCTGACTATGGTAGGTTTCGAGGTTTTCTTTATCCTTCTCTTTTTCTTACAAGGGACAGGGCGAGTTGCCCCCGGGTGTAGCAGATCGGACTTTCATCAGTTCAGGATAATATTGGGGGGAGGTCTCCAGGAAGGGGTTCGTGGGGGTGCACTGGGTGGAGAGCATGTGGGAAAAATATAAAGAAAATCCTAATTCACCTTAGTTTGTTTGTTTTTTCTTTCTTTAGCTGTTCTAGATATGTTAGTTCCAAGTGTCTCGTTCTGGTGGTGGTGACCTCTGTTCTTTATACGTTCCATGTGCCTCAGGGTTAAACCCCCTTGAGAATGGTTCAGCTCCTGTCATGGAATGTAAACGGCCTACGCGTCAAACTCAGAAGGGCAAAAAATTAACAATACATCAGGGACTCCCCGCACAGGTCATTATTCTGCATGAAACTCACCTCTCGAAAGATTAGTCAACCGAGATATTCAAGAAAATAAAATGGGTGGAACATATGATCTGTTCTAACCAGAATGCTAACACCAGAGGAGTAGCTGTATTAATTAAAAAACAATCCAAAGCACGTGTGTTGGGCTTCTCTATTGATCCTTGCAGTAGGGGGGTCATCCTGAAGGTAATTATCTTGGGCTTTCTTTTAATTCTTGTGGGTTACTATGGGCCAAACCATGATGATCCCACTCCCCTCAAAACTATCTTCGCAAACTGGGTGGACGTCCCAGACCCAGTAATCATGGCTGGTGACTATAACATCATACTGGGCCCCAAATTGGACAAGTCTTCAAATAGCAGAGCCATTGCATCACCTAAATCTCTGGCACATCTCCATTCAATCATGGCGCAGCTCATTTTTCCTTTGCGTGAACGTTTGGTGCCACTCACTTGCCCTGACAGGGGCTGTTGGACTAGCTGCCCGTCTTTCTCCTTGGTCCCGCTGCCTGTGCTGCAGTGCCCGCCCGCCTCCCGCCGCCGCACACCCATTCCGCCTGGTGCGGCCGCCATGTGGAGGGGGGTTTCGCGGCACCCTGAACTACCAAGCCCAGCAGCCTATGCGGCCAGAAGCCGCCGTGGGAGAAATCTCGCCAGGAGGCGCATAAATTAGGGCGTCACCCCCGGTGGAGCGGGGAGCTCGATTTTCCTTTGCGTGAACTTTTGGTGCCACCCACCTGCCACTCACTTGCCCTGACGGGGGCTGTTGGACTAGCTGCCCGTCTTTCTCCTTGGTCCCGCTGCCTGTGCTGCAGTGCCCGCCCGCCTCCCGCCGCCGCACACCCATTCCTCCTGGTGCGGCCGCTGTGTGGATGGGGGTTTCGCGGCGCCCTGAACTACCAATATCAGCAGCCTATGCGGCCGGAAGCCGCCGTAGCGTAGGAGAAATCGCGCCAGGAGACGCATAAATTAAGGCATCAACCCCTGCGTCGCGGGAGCTGCCCGGGAGAAGCCCGGGACAAGGGCGGGCCATCTGTGGCTGTCTGGGGCTGGCCGAGGCTGGGCTGGGACCAGTCTCATTATCAAACTGTACAGGACCTACATATCGGACTCTACAGTAAGGCAATATTTATAAAAAATTGGTGTCATCTCCTTAGACCTCTTTTTTTTGCACTTAGAGTAAGCGCTGCCGGCTAGTTCTCCCCTTTAGTCTACAGCGTGTTCATCTGTCCCAATTGATCGGACAATATCATGACCTCCCGCCTTTCTAAAGGTAGACCCTCTCTAGTGGGAGGGTCAGTTAGAGGGATCTGGGTAATTTTATTACCAGAGCCACCTCAGTCTTGGAAAGGGAAATAGTCTTAGCGGAAAGACGCTTGTCTGCGGAACTTCTAAGTAAAAAGCGCTCATCTTTGGGCTCAATCCAGCTGGCAACTACACCAGATCCTATCAGACAAGTTGATAGTTCAGCCCATATTTCAACAAGTGACATTAGTATCCCCTTACTTCTGCAAGATAGGCTACCACCAACTAGTATACAAGTGAACAAAGTATGGATTTTCCAGGATCCTCTTCCAACTTAACCTCACCCTTGGTAGTCCTATCAGGTGATTCCACGCAAAAGGCAAAGACCCCACAAGTCGAGACCTAGAAGACCAAAAATAAAAAATCAGTCCAAGGCCCTCCACCGAAAAAAAGGAAGAAAGGGGAGGGGAGTCATCTTAGTAACTGTGGTAAAACAACAAAAAACTCAATGAGACCCTCAAAAGATCCAAATGTAACACCTAGGCCTGTGCAAATCGAACAAAACTCGGTGATAGATATATCAACCAAGGACCTACTGGGAAGTATAGAGCAATTATTGAGATCATTATTACTGCCGTTAATTGAGAGAATGAAAAGAGTAGAGGAACAATTGGGGACACTAGAAAAGGCGACTGCAAATAACACTAGCTTAATTAAGAAACTTCCAACGTATAGTGCTTTGCATTTGTCTAGTGTAAATTCCACCAAACCAAACACATACATAGTACCTCCCCCTCCTAAGAAAGACATCAACAGAGATCCTGCTCTTCCCAGTACTATAGCTCAGAGGCAGAAAGAAACAACGGGGAAAAAGCCCAAAGAGACAGAGGCAGGTGAACAACTCCGTGTTTTAAAGCCTCCCTGGAGTAACACACTTAAAACCCCTCCCCCTGGAAGGTTGGATAAAGCAAAAAAGGTACAAATAGATTTACAACCAGAAGCAGTGCCTTTCGTTGTGATACTCGCAGGGGTTCCAGTCTTAGAGAGCAAAGCAAAAGAAGGCTATTATCAATTAAAAAATAAAGTCGTATTTTGGCTACGACAAAACAGACCACTTCCTCCAAACATTAATGGTGACATTTTAAACGTACGGCGGGTGGACTGGGTGGGACATAGACCAAAAAATATTCAGGGAGATCTAGTCATCATCAATTTTAGAGACCATAGGGCAGTCTCACATATCACCGACTGGTTTCAAACGAAAGGAAGTAGTGGCATTACACCATATGATCTAACATACTTTTATCCTAGGACTTTGCTAAATACTCTCTGATTCCCGCGAGTGGAACTATAGACGCCACCCTTAGACAAACATATACTACTAATGACCCCATAGTTTATTTCGAGCATAGGTCACCCTAAACCCGCACATGTATCTGAACACGACACACACCGATCAGACGGGGACATAGAAAACATTATAAATGACCCCAATGCACCCTTCAAAACAAGTACGGGACATTTAAAGCCCACACATGAGCAAGAACAAGATATCAACTTACTGGGGGGGGACTCAGGACAGCTTTTGTTACCCCCTCTCTCGGGTTTATCAACCGTATCTAACCCAGAAAAGGTTCTAATATTACCATCAGGTACTGTGGGGTGTAGCACAGAGGGGAACAACTCTCAATTGGATGTTTTATTCTGGAACATTGCGGGCCAGCGCTCTAAAACAACAAATGAGTTTTTGGCTTGATTTTACCCATAGGTTTAAATGACATTGGGGCATATTACCAAGCAATAGCGATAATTATCGCTATTGCTTGGTTAGCGTGAAAAATTTACAGCTGAGCTGCGGCGATTTTTACCGCAAATAAACCTTGGTATTACCAAGGTTTATCGCAAATGCGATAAAAATCGCTGCAATGCATGAATATCGCTGAAAAGTCCGCGATATTCATGCATTACCGAGCTAATGCTCTTAGCCATGTTATCTACCTCCCATTGGATAACATGGCTAAGAACTGCTCAGGGCCGGTGTTAGCTTTTGGAGATATTCGCGCTTAGCGCGAATATCTCCAAAAGTTGGTAATAGGAGATAGCGATGTTAGCGACTGTTTTCAGTCGCTAACATCTTGGCACGCCCACTTTGCATGTCATTAGTGATAAATATCACTGACATGCAAAGTGGGGCCCAAGATGGTCGCTATCTCCTACTAGCGACAGCTAGGTAATAGGAAGATAATTTTATCTCCGCTTTCTTGGCTTTTAAAGCCAAAAAAGGGGAGATAAACCCCCTTGATAATATGCCCCTATGTTTCCAGGAAACTTGGGAAGTAGAAGAGATACATATGGAAGGATATTAAACCTATTTTTCTCCAGCCCAAAGAAGTCCCTCTGGGAGAGCAAAGGGAGGTTTGACGATCTATATATCAAATCTATTACAAACAGTTGAAATAAAATCTATTAAACTGGAACCCAACTTTCAGATTCTTGATATCGGTGTAAACAAAACGGAGACCCTCCTTTTGGTAAGATTTTATAATAACCTCCTGGAGGGCGAATCGGCAAACTTAGTATCTCTTATTGGTGCATTATTACTATCTAGAATAAGGAAGTCCCAACAAAGGTTATAACTATCTGGGGTGGAGACTTTAACTTGGGCCCATGCCAGGATAGTAATAGAAACATTTGTGGAATTCATGATGAGAGTAATAATCCAATTCTACATTTCAGACATACAATTCTAGGAGCCGATTAAATGAAATTATGTACCTTGCTGCTTCTAGATGGAACAAACTACCCATAGCATTGCGACTAGAACCATCAGAACTAATATTCAGGGCCAAGCTTAAAATTGCACTATTCGATCAGTAAGATATTCCACTTCTGTAGGTTCCAGTAAGTTCTGCTCTTCAGCGCGGGGACACGCCGTTGTGCGTCACCAAGCGCTTTACAAAACCCCCTAAATAGAAAATAGAAATGTTCGAACTGGATCTGGCAGTGGGGAACAAGCTCACTACTACAGACACAGTGATGGCTACCACCTTCCACGGGTGGGGTCTTCAAAGTTCAATTGACCATATTCTTGTCTCCAACGGAGTGAGGAATATAGACGTATTACTCACTACACATACAACTGCGCTGAGTGACCATTACCCACTTAGCGTTAGCCTGCCGATGACGAAAAATTCTAAAATTAATATCTGTAGTACTTTAACACAAGACAACCTGAGGTTGGCCAGGCTTAATGGATACTCGCTAAAGTGGGGAAAGATTGACCCCCTAGAAATAACTAAAGCAGTGCTAGCAAGTACCCTCCTCCCCATCCAGAAATGCCTGGACATGGATACACCAGACACTGAGGTTATCGTTAACTTCGGAGAGGTGGTAAAAGCCATAAATAAAGCACTGTGGGTAAAAGCTAATCGATCATCAAAGAAGAGGAAGGACAAGTTTGACCACAGTTGCACGGTAGCCTATTCGAAGTTAAAACAGGCATTACGGAGGACAGTTAGGGTCTCTCATGAGATCACAACCCTAAGAAAATCATACAACTCTGCAATAAAGACTAGAAAAACCGAGTTAAAACTCTGGGACCAACTTTATGAGAGTTCCACGCATAAAAACACTGCTGCCTTTTGGCTCGTGGTCAAGTCCCTCTTTTTGAATAATGATGCAGATTCACCGAGAATAGAGGTTGCTATTAGCGTAAAGGAATGGGTTGAGCATTTCTCCAAGTTTTTTCTAACGTGATTAGGGATGCAAATACTGAGGAAGCGACACCCCATGCCCAGGCTGGCACCCCTTATCCCATTAACTTGGTATTCACAGTAGATCAGGTTGCTTATGCCTTGAAAGCTAGCAAAAGTGGGAAGGGCCTGTAGATTTCTTTAAAGTCCAGATGGAACTCTGGACCCCTCTATTGACTACGGTACTAAATGCATCATGTGCGGTAGGCCTTATGGAGTCATGGTCGAAGTCAATATTGGTCCCTATTTTTAAAAAAAGGGACCAGGGGTCGGTAACCTGTTATCGTCCAATCTCCCTTTTAGACTCCCTTGGCAAATTGGCGGGCCGTGTCATCCTCGAGCATCTACAGGACTGGGCGGATGAGGGCAAGATTATATCTGATCTCCAATACTGGTTGATCAAGCCCTTAACCTATCACTCCTGATAGACAAATATGCTAATATTAAAGGAGGAGTTCTCTATATGATCTACGTGGATTTATCAGCCGCGTTTGACTGTGTCTCCCACGCTAAACTGTGGTCTGTTCTTGTAGAGATGGGGGTCCAGTCGATCCTGGTAACTTCCCTAAGGGAATTATATTCAGATACGACTGCAAGGGTGAGGTTTGGGCTTGGGGGAGAGCTAACCGCGCCGTTCAGAGTGGAGAAGGGTGTCAGGCAAGGTTGTGTCCTGGCCCCTTCCTCTTCACACTTTACACCAATGGCCTGGAGAAGGAAATGATTAAGGGGTGCCAGGACCTTCCCACAGCAGGGAATCGCCGGATTCCCGCGCTGCTCTACACGGACGACACGGTGATACTAGCCCGTACCCCCCTTGAACTTCAAAAGGTGCTGAACAGGTATTCCACCTTCATGGCAGGTCTAGACCTAAATATTAACATTGGGAAAACATTTGTCATGAAGGCGGGGACTGGACATAAAACTAAAATGAGGAATATATATCTAAATCAGGAAAAAACTAGCGACGACACAAAAATATCCCTATCTAGGAGTAATGATCGATAACAAACTTACTTGGAAATCGGCAACCGAAACCAGGAAACTCCTTTTCATTAGAACTACCACAGCACTCGTCAATTTTTCACGGAAACTGGGGAAAAGACCTCCTTTGGAATTGGCAAAGATCTACAAAGCCAAATGTCTTTCGGTGGCAGGTGTTTGGGGCCATGTAGCAATAGATGCCCTACAGAGGGTGGAAAATGTTTTTCTAAGGTACCTTCTATCGGTTCCAAAGAGTACAGCCACTTTTTCATGTCACGCAGAGCTGGGACTCTCCTACATGTTGGATATAGTGAGAATCCAACCACTTTTACTATGGCGTCGTATTTGGACGTCGGATAAAGCCACCTTCTCACAGTTGATAATCTCTGACCGCATGGCCCTGGAGAATGTACAAAGAACCAGATGGTTGTCATATGTGAAAAAGATCTAGGATAGGAAAAATTCTACCATGATCCCCTCTCAGTCCGTGAGGTAACCACGAAGTACTTTCAGGCAAAATGTCTTAACCATCTCGAAGAACTGCGTCTTACAAGTGAGGTTATGAAACCATCGGTTAGACACACTTTGGATATTCAAACTACTTTTGACATTCAACCATACCTAACCTATAACACTACTGGCTACGAACGCTTTCTTCTGGTACGGTTGAGGTTGAACTTTTTCCACCGATTAGTTGCCTTTCCAACGAAAAACAACTTGGTAAAAGATCTTCCCCCCTGTCCGTGTGATGGTACTTCCAACCAGTCCACAATACACACTATTCTTTTCTGTAAGTTCTACAGTGAGTTTAGAACAAAGTGGATTTTATCATTGTTAAAGCAGATGGGGTTGAGAAGATGCCTCCCCGCATTTCTCTTTCTACAATTTTTGGAGAGGGAATAACTTGTTACCATAATTGCCAGCCTTCTGAAATGTATTGTCCGCCATAGAAATAACTTAGAATGATTTGCGGGTTACTGAGACTCCCCTCTGTTAAATCCGGCTTATCAATTCTTTAAGTTATTTCCCTTATTTTTAATCTTCTATTTTATCCTTGTAACAAAGTGTTTCAATTAAGTACTATAAGCTGCAATAACCTTAATGGAAGGATGATCCCAACAAGGTCGTATATATTTTGACACGCGCAGAAAGCTCATCAAGGAGTACCCATAAAAGTAAATGAAATTGTAAATTGTAAATTCTTTTTTTTAACTGCTAAACTGTGCTGATTGATATCATCGATGAAATTTGGGACATTTCCATTTTTTATTGCAATTTGGCATTTTTAACACTACTTTTAAATTGTAATTTTTTTAATATTCATTGTAATAATTGAAATATTGTATGCTTTTATGATTTTGCAACTTAAAGTCGAATAAAGCTTAATTGAATTGAATTGATGACATAGACATGACTTCGATGTCTGGAGGGACAGATATGGCCATCAGTTAGGAGTCTCTTATTATAATAGGACGTAAGGCCATAAATCAAGAATTTACTACATCCTGGCTAGCCATAGTTTGAGGGGGAAAGTCAAAGATGTTGACTATTTGAGACTACATGTATCTGACCATTCAGGGGTGTGTCTGGATTTGGATTTGGAAAGTAGGCAGAATGTTAGAGAATGGACTTTCGATCACACACTGCTTCTACATACTGAGGAGATGAAGCACTGTCCCATGAGATGGAGTGCTTTCTGAGCTATGATACAGGGTCAGCTTCAACCTCCATAGACTGGGATTCATTGAAGGCTTTTTTAAGGGGGACCATTACCAGTAGGGTGTGTTTTAGAAATAAGCAATACAGAGAAGAGGTTGCCCAAAAGGAAACAGAAATGAAGATTGCAGGGGTTGGTTTAAACATTTCAGTCGAACCTGAGGAACAGAAGGAAAACATGTCCAGATTGCAAGATCTAAAAGAGCAGCTAGATATCATCCTTCAGACCAGGATTATGAACAGATGGGAGGCGAGTAAGCTTGCTCATTTCAAGTATGGTAAGGGGGCGGGCAGGCTACTGGCTTGGAAGGTAAAATCAGATAGGACTGACAACCTGATCAAAGAAATTGCTGATGTGGAAGAATGATACTGTCTTGTCCACAGACGAAGAGATATGGGGTACCTTTTATGATTTTCTTCAGAATTTATACCTTGAAAACAAGGTAGTTGATAAATTCGAGGCTGTGGAATGGCTGAGTGTGAGCACATTTATTCCGTTGGATTCATTCCAACAGGATTTTTTAGAACAAGATATCTCACAGGAAGAGGTCGAGAGGGCCATTCAAGCCTGTAAAGGTGGACAAGCAGCAGGCCCGGACGGTCTGCAAATAGCACTCTACAAATCTCTGGGGGAGGTCTTGGTTCCAAGTTTGACCCAGCTTTTTAATGAGATTCTATGCAACGGAGTAAAGCGGCTAGGTTCATGGAGCGAGGCAACTATCACCCTGATACTGAAAGCGGGGAAGAACCCAGCGAGGAGTGAGACATATAGACCCAACTCATTGCTAAAGTAAATTATAAAATCTTTGCCAGGGTCCTGGCGGTTAGGCTGGGATCAGTAGCAGGAGATATGCTACACCTTGACCAAAAAGGTTTTGTCAAGGATAGAAATCTATATGACAGGCCTTCGACAGGGTCAACTGGGTGTATCTGTCTGCGGTTTTGGAGAATTTCAACCTCGACGAAAAATTCTGCAAATACATCCAGTTAATCTACAATGACCAGTCTGCAAGATTGTTGGTCAAGAGCAATCTAATCTGCCCTTTTAAAATCACAAGGGGCACTAGGTAGGGATGCACTCCATCTCCCCATTCTCTTTAACTTGTATATTGAGCCATTTGCCCAGAGGTTGAGAGAGGAGTTGGACATTTTACCATTTAAATATGAGGGTTGGTAAAGAAAGGTGGCTCTCTACGCCGATTATGTTCTTTTTCTCTCCTCAGACTTCTCTACGGCCCTGCAGGCAGTAATACAGCAAGCCCACGATTTTAGGCGGTATCTGGTTATGAGATAAATGCTGGGAAGACCGAGGTCATGTCATGGAACTTGGGGGAATGTCAACATCAGACCAATAGAGACATGAGGTCACTTGGGGGTCAGAATAGCACAAGATATTAATAAAATCTCAGAGACCAATCTGGCCAACGTAACAAAGGAGTGTCAGAGGCTTATGAAGAGCTGGGCCCACCCCCCCCTGTCAATCTTTGGCAGGGTAAACCTAGTCAAGATGTTAGTGCTTCCCAAAATCACCTTCCTTTATAATGTCATTCCACTACATTTTGATAGACCATCTATAGATTAACTTCAGCAGGCTATTAATTCATTCATATTGGCCTATAGAGCAGCCAGAATTGAATGGAAGACGTTGAGAAGGACAAGGGAGGACTCTCACTTCCGGATCTGCAATACTATGCTTAGGCCTACCAACTGTCCCATTCCATAATGCTTTTAAAAACACTGGACAGTGTTGGGGTAGGGGCAATGTTCTCAGCAATGCTAAAGGGTGCTAGTCCGTCCCAGGAGGGTTTCCTGATCAAGTTTGGAGAGCCCAGGTTCTTCAAGAAGATAAGGTTAAAAGTTTTACAGGGAATGGCAAGAACATGGGCAAATATCAGATGGCTGATGGGCCTCAGCTCAGTTTCTAATTTGGCCCCCATGTGGGATTCCCCAGGTGCTCCGGACCAACTAATAAAAAAACTAGCACAGCCACTCAGAGAGGCCGGGCTGAAGGAGTGGGTTGACTTAGTTCAAGAGGGCACACTTCCACTCTGGTCAATGTTTTATACTATTTTGGAAGGGGGTATCTCCAAATTCAAATATATTCAGGCACAGGCAATACTTTAGAGGAACAGCTGGTGAAAAGACCGAGAAGGAAGAAGGAGGTCTCCACTTGGTATTGGAGCATTGAAGAGGCAATCAATGGTGACTTTAAACTGGCAGAGGAACTGTAGGATGCCTGCCTGATGAACCTTGTGAACACCTTTGGCAAAGCACTTTTAGCATCCTGTATACCAAAGTTAAACTGGCATGGTTGAGAAGAACCCACCTGTTCACGATTCACAGGGCTTACCAAACCCCCCAAAGGTTGTCAAAGATGATGGCAGTGCCCCCACTCAGATCCAAGAAATGTGGCTTGGAGAAAGTATCTGATCTACATATGTTTAACACCTTGGCTGCTAGGTGTTTTCCCCTCCTGTGCGGACTCTTGGTGAACTCTATTGTTCATGACGAGCTCAGCTCGTCATAAGCACAGCTCAACCGTGCCTCATGACGAGCTGAGCTCGTCATGAGCAGCGAAGGGGTTAAGGAATGCCCGGCTATTGCTGACTTTTGGGTAAAAGTGGGCAAAAATATCTCAGATATTTTGGTCCTTCAAATTCAAATAAGCCTCTCCCTGATAATTTTTGGGATTTCCAGCAAAGTCACTGGCTCAGCAAGGTCCTTTCTTTTCTACGCTATGTTTTTGGCCAGGAGGGTAATATGCAAAAAATGGGTAGACTGCTCGTCTCCACTGCATGCTGAGTGGTTGTCTTTGGTTTTTCTGACATCCAGGCTGGATTTGAGTGGGACCCAGAGAAGGAGGAAGAAAGCATACTGCGATTTTCAATTGAGATGGTCAGATGCTGAGGTATGTGAGAACTGATAGGAAACCTATAACGTGTATCCTCTTTTAACGGAAATGGGTCCTATGATTATGCCTCTCTGGATCTCTCCAGACTGTGTTGGCCACTCCCCGTTCCTATATTGCCAACATCAACAGTCATTAGTGTTAACTGGATAACATTGGAGAGTGACCGTGCCCTTTCTTTAGGGACTGTGCCAATCTAGTCAACAAACGTACCAGCAGGTGGGAGATTCCTCCCCTCTAAATACCTGCCTTCCAATAACTTGCAAGGTACTGGTGGCTAGTTTTGTCACTGCGGTCTAAGGTGAATGAAGATAACAACAACAAAAACTGTCATGTGTTGGACAACATACAAATCATAACTGTGCAAGACTGATTCTACACACACCATCAGGATAGGTTGGCCTTAGTGCTGCTAGCTCACAGTGCACCATCTGTACCCCTATCCAGGTAAGATAACAGGTGGAATGTGCAACCTCAGAACATGACAACAATGACTCCCCAAGGAAATCATGGAAACAGATCAAGAACCTTTTTGTTTGGTAACTCGTGAATGCCCAAAGAGATACACAATGGCATTTCAATATTTATTGAAGCATTATGATTCTTGTGTAAAACACATGTGCTGCAATAATCTATACAAAGAAACAGAACAATGTAATCAGCATTACAAGAATGGTGACGAAGATGAAAAATTCTACCATTGTTCTGTTACATAGGATATATGCCTGCATATATCTATAGTGTGAGTTATGTTCCTACCTAGAAATCCCTATCCTAGTGTCCCCAGGGTGAATACATCTGCCAGAATCCCTGTAGATTGACCTAACTCCCTGTTACTTGTGGGTAAGTATCATCAGGGAGACCTTATTGGTGGAGAGCTGGTCATCATCCCTCGTAGGAGGTAAACAGAAATCTGCAGAGCTGGAAATCCGGTTATGTGACGACCTTAGCAGTGCCAGCAAAAACACAGTAGTGATGTTGTTTTTATAATAAACATCACCCATGTTGCCATGCCAAAGTTCCAGTTTCCAAGTTTGTGGTGTTTAGACATGTGTGTGTGTTTCAAAGCTTTTTTATTTAATCATCTTTATTATTTTTTTTACAGTTTTAAGCATAGATTAGGCTGTCCAGGTTTAGGTTTAAACCTATAATGACTGATAAAACCCCACCTGAAGGGAAATAGCCCTCACCAGTGAAAACATATAAACACTGAAAAAACCTCTGCACAACCACAAACTAAATGCCATTCAAAGAAAGGAAAAGAAGAGTGGAATAGTAATTTGTATTTCTTCCTGAAAGGGCCAATACAATGTAACTTATATATATGATGTAGCAGTAAGAAAGACTGGGCTAACATTATTCTGCTTGAGATTTGTTGTTTAGGGAGGTCACTAAAATATTGTTTCTTCATCCTTTTTTCAGTTTTGTGATCTTTGGTCTAAAGATACAGGGGTTAGAAGCATGTTTTAGGTGTTGTTTATTTATTTTATACACTGTAGAAAATCAGGAAATATCGAAATCAATGTTGAATTTTTTGGCTAGGTTCAAGTCTTTCACTGATAGGAAAAATGTAGGTTTCATAAGAATCTTTACCAGTATGTACCATCACATTTACCCACAGAGATGCATTTGGACCTCATATACACTGTACATGCACTTTCTATATACCATGCACTATCAGTGCAGAAAGCGAGCAATAATAAAAGCAAAAAGTATCATAAACACCGGAAAAACACAATTTCTGTTGTTTTTAATGGCGCAAAATTGTGTAACCACTGATAACCACTGTTTTTTTAAGGTATTGAAATCACTGGAAAGCACTGAAAAAACCCCACCAGAATTTGCCAAAAATAGAAACTGAAAACAGAAAAGTCTGAGCATAGTACATGTTGCCGTCATCGTTATACAATAGCATACAGTGACATTTACCAACTTGACACTAGGGGGGCCAATTAGGATATAGCACGGATCGCCAGCGCCCGCATGGCGGTGGCAATCCACCCTAAATTCTTCCCCGCCCACCACCCATTTCCTCCTGCCATACTAGTAGTCGACCGGGAGGAAAAGGGTTTAATATGGTGCCGTGTCTGGTAGACACCGCCATCCATATCAGGATGCAGGCAGGAGGCAGCCACGGAAAGGGATACTGATTTTGAAGTTGGGGGCCTATTGTGGGCCCCCATGATGTTGGGGGGGCTGGGGTGGCACATGCCCCCTGCATGTGCATGTACAACATGCACATGCACTGCGCGGTGCCTGCCATGTTGTGCAAGCATATGCACAACATGCATTTTCAACATTGCAGCGGGCGGTGCAGAAGCACCGGCCACCACAATGTTTAAAATGCAGGATGCGCCAGCCAGAGTGGCGGGTGCATCCTAATCACCCCCACGAGACTGCCACCCTTATGGCAGGCGGTCCCTTTTTACGCCATGATGCCATTGGTGAGGAGCCATGCTACCCTGTATGCCGGTGACAAGAAGAGAAAGAAAACTTTATGTATACATCATAATTTATCGACTTTATACTCAGCGAATAATACAAAAGAACATCCTTGTCACCTTATTTGCGCACCAATCAAAACGCTATACACACATCGGAAGAACAGAAAAAAAACACAAAAAGGAAACCTGTACAATCTCTAATGGCCTGCACATGGGCAGTGGTGTGAATCGTGCATGAACTACGGCATGTGTAGGTGTGTGCTCTTTGTGAACCACGAGAGCAGGAGGGGGATGGGAGGGGGGAACGAGGATAAGGGAGAAGCTAAGTGGCATAAAAGAGCATCTGAGTTGCTTATATCTGTATTCCCTAGTGTTGGTATTGGATCCAAATGCGAGAGACCCTCCGAGCCCTGCGAGGGGCTAGACACATTCACTCTGTCTCCGACAAAGGACAAATATTCTTGCCAAGGCGTAGGATGGGCCTGAGGGGGGTTATGAGGTGCCAACAAACTAGTGTCATGCACGGAGTCCTCAGACTACACAACGAAATTGGCACGGAAACTGGAAATACAAAGACGTAGTTTAATAAACATTTAAAGGTGGTACTACAGCCCACACAACACTCTACAGTATTGTACAAGGTAGCACAAAGAACTCAGACATGCGGTCCCCTTTTATACACAAAAAGAAGTGGCTCATAAGTAGGCGGTTACAGCTCAAAGCATGATTTACGACCATATATGGACATTTCTTGAACATGATCGATACATGGGTGGAGTTAACGGTTCTTGAGACCGGCCGAAATGCACATTCCAATCTACGCTAATCAGAGACAGATGTGACTCCTTCTGAGCATGCGCTAGACGCACAAGGAACTATTTATAGCCTGTTGCTGGGCAAACTCCAGGGGTGACAATCAGTGAGGTAGGACTCGCCTCGTGGCGAGCACATGGCAATGTATAGCACACAAGATGGATGCCAGAAAACAAAATGGAGTCTGGCCGTATTTCAAGTATGAGCGGAAAAACTAGAACAAAGACACGATAGCATGTCTTCAGTGAATGCTTAATACTAGCGCTGTTTTATTTACAACAGACGACCCTTTCAGCATTTGCTGAAGACATTCGGTTTTCTTGGATAATCTAAATACTCATCGTTTATATCGATGCTCATCATTTTGGCTATCTCTCTAGTTATAGTTTTCTGATGGGCAGCCTCTGCAACGGATTGTTTATTAGGCACACAAAATGAAACACATAAAGAACATATCATTGGACTACATTGGATACATACACAACATGTGAATAATATGGCAACAACTATACAAAGTCCAGTGAGAACTTTCCAACCCTATGTAGAAATCAAAGTCCAGAACCAACCTGCGAAGGTCCAAGATCCGTTTTCAACATGTATATCAGCTGCAATTTTATGTAATTTGTTAATGGCTTTGTACACAGAAGGAGTATGGTCTGGGATAAAGATGCAACAACTACTTCCAATAATTCTACAAGCCCCGCCTCTATCCGCTAACATCACGTCCAAAACCATTCGGTTCTGCAATGCAACAATCCTAGTAATTTGCAGCTCTTCAGTAAGATTCCCAAGGGCTGCTGCAGTTTGATTAGTAACAGCTTCCACTACTCTCGTTAATCGGCATATTTTTCTACTGTTCAGAGCAGCTCCCACAAAGAAAAACAATTCTAGGTTGAAATCTATATACTGCTGTAGACTGGTATCAGTCTTGTCAACATCATCGACAGACAAAGTTCGCTTGTATCTATTTACAGTCACATTATTCAGTAATTTCAAATCCTTATGATATGATACTCCGGACCATCCAGCTGGTAATCGATAATAACCTTTGTTTCCACATGCAAAATAAGTATTATGCGAGGCAAGAAATGTGCTGTTGTTAAGACCATCAATATTCAATACAACAATACAATCACTAACACATACAGGAATATGGCCTACACTCTGTACACATAGATCTGCTTGTGCTTGGGCCACTGAAATCACAAACTTCTCTTTTCCAACAGTGTCTCTAGTGTTCGTAAAGATATAAGGCGTTGATTCATTGTCCGGTCGATACTCTTCCCACTCCCATATAGTTACATTGGCTTGTGGATAGCCTTCCTTATCTAGATGGCATTCTTTATTCAGTCTGAAAAGTAGTCTACCCACTGTGGGTTTTCTCATAGCAAAAAGCAAAGTGTACCATGCTCTATAAGAGCCATTATGAGAGAAAGGAAGAGGTATGAACGGTGTTCCCCGGTTCTTTTGGTGAGCCGGCATCATCCCACATATCCAACAGTTCGTGGCATTCGTAGCAACATGGGTATGATGCAACATTTGGATGAAAGTGTTATTCAAATACGACTGTCGATGTTTCAGCTCTTGATATGGAAGTGTATAGAAGAAATGCTCATCTGGGACTGGAGTAGAAACAACATATAGCTCACAGGCAGGAGCTTTATCCTCTACAAACCACGTGACTGTAGCAACAACTGCTACAACGGCAATTAACCCTACAGAACCAAAATTCTTCTTCTTATCCATTTGAACAAATGTACACACAGTATCTTCCTGAAACTAAAGTGTTGTCAGAACTCTTACACCTAGGTAGCCGTTGTTTTCTTCACCAGCGGGCCAAGATGGGTGTCACTACACTAATGCAGGGCTGATCCCCCCCCTTGCATCATCGGCTCTCCGTTTCACTGACCTAGGGACCGTTCTGACAACTTCTCACACAATTGCAGATTCTTTTCTTGGTCGCAGATTATATCTTCTTGATCCAGGAATTGTCAGGTCCGGGAAGAACTCCTCAGATTCGTCAGGTACCACAGCACGGCCTCTTTCCACAGTCAAGATATCTCGATGGTCGGTCAATACAGCAGGCTCCACCAGGTCAGGTTGCACCTTCCGGCAATGGATGGAATGTATCCAGTTCATCCGGTTGGTGACTCGGACAGCTGTTCTTGTGGCGAGAAGAACCTGCTCAGGACCACACCATCTCGGCTCCAGGCTGCTCGACCTCTCAAAGGACTTCACGAGGACGAAGTCACCAGGCCGGAGATTATGGCCTTCTCCTGTGGACCATTCCGGGAGTGCTTCTCGAACCTTTTCTGCGCTTCATCCCGTAGCCGAAACATCTCATCCCGCAACGCAAACAGCCGTCGAACCGCATCAGGCACCTGAGAAGGAAGAAAAAGACCTTTACGCAATTCTTTAGAAACAGCTACCACATCATCTGGTTCAAGAACATCGGAATATTTCCAAAAAGCTGGCACTACTTCAATAGAAACAAAGTCAGCAAAGTATAATTTCTCCCTATCCTCCCATACTTCAAGCTCTTTCAATAACTCTGCAAGGGAGACAGTATCCTTATTGACCCGATAAGCAATCTTTCGGAGATCAGCTATACGATCGGCAGATAACATAGACCGTGTATCCACTTTCTGCGCGGGCGGTCCAGAATCCTGATCTCCTCCTCTCGGAGCAGACGGGCCAGCGTACGGGGGGTGGAGAACGATCTAGTAATGAAAAATCATCATCATGGTTATTAAGGACAGGATAAAGGGGCTGTCGAACCGGGTACTGGCCAGATACTTGCAACTGACGTTCTTTCTCCTGTTTCTCTTCTAATTCCTTTGCTTCGCGGTTTTTTCGACTCATGCGCTCTCTCACGCTCACTCTTTCGTTGCTCTTTCTCAATCAGTGCCTGCTCACGCTTCTCACACTCTCGCACCTCTTTCACCCACATACGTATACACTCAAACATGTCTTGCCTCACTCGCCGCTTACACATACACTGCTCCACATACTCAATTTTCCACAAATCAAACGATCCATACAGAGGCGGTCATAACTCAGGATCCTTTTTGGTATATTTCCTCCATAACGTGCTGTACATTATGGGGGAAAGACCAAACTTCACATACATGTCCCTATTTGGCGTCCCTTCCGGGGGAGCCGACTGTGATTCTTCAAGTACCAACCGGTCATTTCCAAAACAGCAGCACCACTTACGGCATGCGCTAAAAACAGGCATGTTAAAAATAGTGCAGAATATGCAATATTATAATTAAAAATGGCACTTAAAATGTTGCGCCGCTCAAATCCAAAGTTCAGTAGAAATATCCCCACATTGCCTGCCTATATGTGTTGCAACGCATATATGTACAAATTCAAACCAAACAATGTGACTAGTTACCTCAAACAAACAAAGAAATCAGTCGCGGCAAGCGTATCCTAAAACTGCCTTGCCAATCAAGATTACCAAAGGCTCACGGCAAGTACCGTACAACCATTCTTACCAATCAAGAGTGTCCAGATTCCAACTGCCAAGTTTCAAATTCGCCCAAATGGCCACTACACGGCAAACCAACAGAAGAGGTCTCAGTTGAAGACCGGTGCCACCCAGATGGTCAGATCGGAAGGGAAGGAAGAATACCTCGGGATGCCAGGACTAAAAGGCGCCGCTGGCAGTGATCACGTCCCCGGCAAGGTTCCAATCCTTCGTCACGACCAATCCTTCGAGCTTCCGAGTCATCGATGAGCCCCACGTGACGGGTACCAATTGATGAGTACAGGCCTCAGCACAAAAAGAAGGGGCTCATAAGTAGGCGGTTACAGCTCAAAGCATGATTTACGAACATATATGGACATTTCTTGAACATGATCGATACATAGGTGGAGTTAACGGTTCTTGAGACCCGCTGAAATGCACATTCCAATCTACGATAATCAGAGACAGATGTGACTTCTACTGAGCATACGCTAGACACGCACGAGGAACTATTTATAGCCTGTTGCTGGGCAAACTCCAGGGGTGACAATTAGTGAGGTAGGACTCGCCTCGTGGCAAGCACATGGCAATGTATAGCACACAAGATGGACGCCAGAAAACAAAATGGAGTCTGGCCGTATTTCAAGTATGAGCGGAAAAACTAGAACAAAGACACGATAGCATGTCTTCAGTGAATGCTTAATACTATCGCTGTTTTATCTATAACACCGCCGCGATGTGAAAAGGAGCATGTCATGCATATCACTGCACTGCGTGGCAGGCACTGAACATTGCAAGCCAGCTGGTACAAGGACATGCAGGGGGGTACACCCACACCCCCAATACATTGGGGGCCCACAATGGGCCCCTGGAGACATTTTCTGCATGCCTTTCCATGGCGATCCCACTGCCGTGGAAAGGCTGGCTACCGCCAGCATCATCATCATACCGACGGAGCTTGGCCCTGCACCAAAACCATTGTAGCAGTCCAGTACCACCCGCTAGGCAGGTTTGCGGACTGGTACCGGCGGAAAAGTGGCGGGCGGAAAAAGTCACCTCCGTGCTAATGGGACCGGTGGTTTTCTGGGTTGCGTCCTCGGGTGGATGTCCACCGCCGGCCAGGTGGTTGCCACCCGGCGGCGGCCATCCTTCCGCCATCCTAATAAACCCCTAAGTGTGTGTTCAGCTGTCCAATGTGAACTTGAAAAGTCTGGATGGTTCAACCCGTTCTGCATAGTCTGGATGTTTGTTCTGCCAAAATTTAGGAAACACAATATTCATTGGAGTTTTTTCAATGGTATTGGTGGTTGAAGAAATGCACACTTATCTTGGAAATGTGTCACAAGGCTTCTGCCTTCACTTGACAACTTATATCTCAAGAACAGGACATCAAGCTTTAAAAAAATGTACATTTAAATTTGTAGGCCATGCGAGCAAATCCCAAAACTATGTGATATACTGTTGCCAAGTGAGTTGATAGGTCATCATCTGCCAAGTATATGTCATCAACTAAGGATAATGTCTGGTTGTCAAAATCTTTATACGGTTCTATTACCTGGGCTGAAAACAGCCCGGGCCATTCGTATACCCTTGTAGCAATTGACAGAACTGTTTTTTGAGAACCGAGAGTGCTGAATGTCGTCAAATACCTGCTTTCAGGTGCCGTGACCTGCCGTGACCTACCTTTCTCTCGGAGCTGTTGTGACTTGCCTCTCTCTCGGCTAGCGCTGGGACGCCATCGGCTAGCCATACGCTCTATAAATATCCATAACAAAACATAACATATTTAGCAGAATCAGGCATTTGAAATGTGTAATGTGGTTTTGTGTTTTATACGCTCTATATTGTGCATTAGTGTCTTGCTCTGCATGTTTCGTACAACAAATATTCTTGTAGCACTGTTCAAGGGTCTGTAATCTAAGACTAGACAACATGAATGGTGTGGTTTCATTACTGGAAATAAAGGATTATTCATAGGGCAGGTGCAACTTTGTATTACAACTTGGTATTCAATGTGTGTATTTCTCTAACTTGTTTTTTGCCTCATGTTTAATGGGGTATTGTCTTATTGGTTGTGGGGTAGACCTCACGGGTATGATGCGATACGGGGATTTGTCATCCCAACCCACATAGTTGCTGTATAATGCTGGAGTTTGCGCCAAAGCCAACTCCTTGGTGAATGAATTTTTAACTGCATCTGGAACGAGGTAGGAAAGGGTCGTAAAATTACCTTTTCCTCTTTGGGGCAATCCTTGACAAATTCTGGTGGCCAATCCTTTCAGCCAGGAGGATGTCAAAGCCGAATGACAAGTTCTTACAAAAGAGAACATTTAAGGTACATGATATATCTCTCTCTATCAGGAGTTGCAATTCCTATAATTGACCAGGGACACTCAGTCTCTGGTCCGGTGTTTCCACCTGGATGTAGTCACTCATTGCTACTGCTGCCAGACACTCCATAAATTCAGTTGAACTGTTGTGACTTCTGCCGTGCTGTCCAGCATGGTCAGAGCGCACTCACCGTTCAGAAGCAGAATCATAAATGTCTTGGGCATGCTTGAATTTGATGCCAGCTACCTTCTTCTTTTTTAGTTGGGCGTTGGACTGTGTAGGTTTGTCTTCCTTTGTTATTATAAAGTCAGAAGAGCATTGTGAGCACTTCTTCTGTTTCACATACTCCTCTGATCTGCATTTTTCAGAAGATTCATGAAAGGAACGAGAGGAACATGTGTCAGTATGCTGATACCTATCAGGTATTTTAATTGTATCACTGGACTGGTATTCACAGAATGTACTTACTACTTTTGGCATTCACAGAATGAACTTACTACTTTCGGTATTCACAGAATGAACTTACTACTTTTGGTATTCACAGAATAGACGTACGACTACTAACTTTACGTCCGCACCCGGGCCGTAATTTCCGCCTCCGGGCTGGAATTTATGACTCTGTGGTGAGATTTAGGATTCCGGGCCGGAATTTACGTCTCTCCATCAGAATTTCCAATTACGGGCCTGAATTTCCGATTCCAGGCGGAAGATACGAATTATGGCAGTTGATCATGTTAGCCAAGGGTAAACACCTGTCCAAGTGTCTACCACCCCCCACCATGGATCAGCTGACACACTGCAGCCAATCGCAGCCAATAGCTCCATTTTGCCATGATGAATGTTGCAAGTGCCTACCATCCCCTACCACGCTCCAGCTGAAGCCAAATATTACTTATTGACCTGCACCACAAAAACACATAAAAGCAGCACACATTGGAGGAACAGGTTTGGCCACAGAGAGTTCATGTCCACAACGCTCACACTGCCAGAGAAAAATGGAACTAATGAAGTGAAAGAGGAATTTCACTGCAGAGGAGACCACCATGCTTGTGGAGTTCATAGTCAGGCACCACAAACGCCTATATGGACTCCCACCCTACTGCACCAGTGGGACACAGAAGGCAGCCCTAGGGCAGCAATTAGCCTTTGCTGTCTCAGCATTGGGGGAGGACTGGCGCACAGTACAGGACATCAAGAAAAAGTGGCAGGATGAAAGGCAGAGGGTGAAGGAGAAATACTCCAGGATCGAATTAAGCAGGATCCTCCCTGCTGCATACCCTGGACCCTGCATCCATCTCACCCCACTGGAGGAGGATATCCTCACCACAATACACCCCTACTTGGTCCATGGGCTGCCTGTCAGTGACGTCCACTACGTGGTACCAGGTAAATTGAATGAAAAGAAAAAGTGCATGAAAAGATTGTCTGTGTTGCACTGTCATTGTGAGTAAGGAACTTGTCCAAAGTGTATATAAAAATATAGTCAGTCAGAGGCTCATGTATCAACCACAATATGTAGAACCACAAGTCCCAGAATCCTTTGCATTAGAAATGGCTAATCTCTCCCCCCTTTTGAAAACATGGGCACAGTACTGCTGCCGTCCATACACAACCATGCTAAGCAGCAATTGACAAATATTAGCAGGGAAGCGCCAGTACCAATGTGACATGCCATTCAACCCTTGCGCAACCACGGATGTGTCGCATTTACATTGCGGTGCACTGTGGCGCAGGGATAGACAGATGTGTGTTGCATCTAATGGTGTTTAGGGGGATGCTTTGCTGGAGTTGTGTCACAAGTGTGATGCAACTCCAACAATGTCCATGGAGCACCCATACCTCTCGTGCTGCGCCACTCCTTACGTCTGCTTCAAGCAGGCGTAAGCTTGCTTCACAGCAATTTCTTAAAAGTGAATCACTTTTACACGGCATATCCTAACGGAATGCCCACCCTGCCTACATCAAAGCTGACGCAGGTTCCATGTTGCGCAGGGCCTCACAACGTGACGCTTCACCATAGATGCATCACGTTGCGAATAATTAAAAAATGTTTTGTCTGTTTTACACCACAGCAGTGTAAATCTTTTTCAAGGGGCGTGTAAACCTGACACAAATTATCGAAGAAGTAAATCACCCTGTGCCAGCCAAATCACAAAGCAGAAGATGAGAGAATCATCAGATCAAAATATGTCATACACATATTCTGTTGTCCATTTCCCACTCTGCCATGCCATTACATCCCCAACACACCACTGCTCCTACCTGCCCAGTCTGCGGCAGTACTTAACAACACGCAGAAGATAGGAGGAAATCCCTGAAAAGTTCCACAAGCACATTTCCCTTTTGGTTACTTTTCTCTCTTCTCACTTATTGACACATCCAGCCAGAGCACAGACAACTGCAGTAGCAGAGGTCACCTCATCTACTGAGAGGAATTAACAACGTACAGAGGAAGGCATTACAACCTCAATAACTGGTAAGTTGAACTGGCCAGGAGATGGTCAAAATGCATACATTGTCACAAGACGACTGAGGGACAAATAGTGCCCACCTACGAAAGTCAACCAGAGATGCAAAAATTGCTTCATTACAATTGGAGTTGTCAAATGACATTCACCTTTACCATATGACATTTGTGAACAGCGAAAGAAAAAATATAGCATGTCTTGGCTCATCATGACTTTATAATTGTGGTAAGTAAAATGTGTTTCACAAACAGTACCAGACCAGGGAATCTAATCCTGTAATCGAGTACCACAACTAGTCAAAAGGGCGTGCCCACTATATTGTAATAGTGTCTGTAGACCTAACCAAGAAACCCTATTTGCCCAGATATGGAAATGATGAACAAGCAGTGAGATACCAGTCTCAGTAGTATTGACAATGCATCCACTGTCCAACTTCAAATCTTTCCAATATACATTACATTGCACAGTCAGCTAGTCATGTACTTCTTACATTGGATGGATTATTTGTTGGGCATCAACAAAACACGATAGTAGACCTTACCTCTGGATTCGTAGGCATGTAATTGTGATTTAGGTTGCATCTAGGTAGTAGGCCCATTCTAAGTCATATGTGGGATCACTCAGGACATTATGTATGACACACTTCTGCAACGGTGGTGCCCACAACTGCTTGTGCTCGTCCTTTGTGTTAGAAATTGAGTGCATCACATGTGGCAGAAGAAATGTAAAGTTGCAAAACACACTTATCATTGTAGGTACAATGCGGTCCTCCTAGAATCAAAGACGCACAATGACTTCTGCTACAAGGTTGGACATGACATTTGCTCATGGACCACACACTGCTCCGGTGCTGGCCAAAGGTAAGTCAACCCTAGAATATATCTGGCTGAATGCTCATTAAGTGGGCCTTTTACCTCCACCGTCTGTTGTATGTGTTGCACAACACTGTTGTTCTGCAAACCAATATGCTCACATATGGCATTTCAACACATGGCAGATCAGACCCTGTTGGCAAATGAGAGGCCGACACAAAATGAATGCCAAGTGAGTGCAGAATGGACATACAATAGAACAATGTGTCATATGAACTGACCAAAACACAACAGGCTTGCAATTCAATGATAAGATAAAACCCTAGTAAAATATACTGGTTAAATCAAGATGAAATTGGTATGGCTGAGGCACACACTGATGCCAGTTGTGTACCTTTGAGATGGGTGTAGGGGCGGCTAAGGTGAATCTTCATGCAGTTACACCTGCAAAATGACTTGGCTGAAAAGCAACTTGATAATTCAGTGCAGGCGGGAAGCCTCAAAGCTTCTCACCTCATCTGCAATATGTGATCATAACCAAATGTTGTTTTCTTCTTGCCTCCCTTCTATCGTATTCACATGTATAGGTGAGTGTTTGACATATGAGGTTTGGATGTCTGCTGAACAAGACACCATCCGTTATCAGCTAAGTAGTACCATGATGTTGGCAATAGAGTATGGGAACAGAGGACACTCAAAGGATAGACATAAGAAATCTGTGTTCTCTCATTCAAAAATGAGCTGTGTGACCTCATAGGTAGGGAAGCACAAATGAGCAACATCATGGCCCTGACTACTGCACATCTCACACATGAACTCCTTTCTGACTTGTCAACAGACAACATTACACTCATGAAAAATGTTAGTCTCAATGGTAAAGGTGAAATCAGTGTGATGCAGATGAGTCCGGGTCACTCATCCCCTTCCTTGAAATGTTAGTAACCTTCTCATACAAGTTTGTCAGTTGATGTGTCATATTATTAAAATCAGTGCTGCATGGAGGTAACAGCTGACAAATGCTGCATGTGAGCAGGTGCCCACATGTAAAGTCCATGAGGTAAACCTGCTGCACATTGTCCTAGATTATCCGCAAATGGTTATTGAGAATGACATTTTGGCTCATAGCTACAATCTGTTGTACTAAAATATGGACATGTATGTCTCATCACAGCTGCTGACAGGATGATACCACTGCAGCGGACAACATCCTGGCTGCAGCAGTGAAACCCTTGCGGGCCTGTCCCTCAGATAAATCTGGCATGAGGTGTATGGAATCAACAGTTGTTGTTTACAAAGTGAAATACAAATCAGGAGTGTCACATGTGTCTGTCTGTCCATTGGTGATGCAGATCATTGAGAATGTTGTCTCTACCCTCTACAGCTATGTCTACCACATCTATGAGGAGACAGGTTCAGCAGGATACACCAGGGGGAACGCGAAGGGACAGAAAGTTGTGGCTGGAGCTGGTAAGTTTGCTAGTATTATGAACATCTCCGTGTAACACCTCAGTGCTATGGTGTGAGAGGTCATTTGTGGTGGTACCCTAACCATGTCACATGATCCTCATCTGCTGATGCAAAGTGCAGTTAATACAACCCTGGTGTTGCACCACATGTAATATCAGGTAAATCACTAATAAGGTTGCAACCTCTGTGTTCCAGATGATGCTGAGGAAGAGGATGACTGACCTACGACCAGTGCTGGCTGATGGGGAATCAGAGGGGAGAATCCCCTGAACCTCCAGCCAGTAATGTCCGCAGCAAGTCATGCTCAAGGGGAGGACGAAGATCATGAGGACGTTGACTTTGTGGATGATGATGACCACATATCTAACCACTCCTTGGATAACGATTCTGCTGTCACTGCATCACATCCTCCGTCAAGCAACATTTGTCACCTCCTCCCAAACAAACAATACCATGTCCTCAGCATATATCAAACCAGCCACCGCTCCCACACATCCAATCACAGATATCACTCCCTCAAAATCTCACTTCCTGGACCGACATGGTGGTTCCCCTACCCGCTCTTCCCTACAAAGTATATCCCTGCCATTCTCTCCACCATCTGTGGGAAGTACCAGCCCTGTTGCGGTGCAGGTATCCCCTGGGTACCATTCTCCTGCCAACAGTCTCCCACCTGCCACCCCCTCTGGTGTTGGACCTGCTTTCCATCCCTGGCAGACACCTGCAGAGGTGGCTTGCACCTGGCGATGGTGGCCAGTGGGAGCAGGACTTCTTCAAACAGAAGGCAGATGTGAGGCAGGATATTCGTGCCATAGGGGCTACCCTGTCAGACATGTCTGGGTCCCTGCAGGACATGGTCCAATTCCCTCAGGTGGTGGACAGGGTGAGCCAAGCTTTGGATAGGATGGATAGAACTTGGCAGGACATTTCCAGGAATATGACAGACCTGATATCCATCCAAAGGGAAGAGAGTGCAAGACACCATGCCTTGGCCATGAAGATGATGGAGGGCATGTTCACACTCTACAGTTGTCAGGGGCCGATTTACAACTTCTGGCGCATCTCTGCTAATCAGCAGAGATGTGCCAGAAGTGTTGCAATGCATGTGCCCATCCGTGCGCCACCACTGATGCGCATATACAGTATGGCGCTTGGGTGGGCAGATGAGTGACGCATGCCTGGCGGAAAAGCGGCGCATTGCTGGAGTTGTGTCACAAGCATGACGCCGCTCCAGCAAGGCTCGGGGGTGCCCTTTCTCTAACATGCTTCGTCAATCCTTACGCCTGCTTCAAGCAGGTGCAGGGCTGTGACGCAGCATGGCCCTAAAAGTGACTGAGTGAAATCTTGTAGATTTCACTCAGCCACTTTTAGGAGGCCTTCCTGCACTGGAACGCCCACCCCCAGTGCCAGAACACCTACTTGTGGTGCAGGGCTGTACAATGTGAAGCATCTCCCAGATGCATCACGTTGTAATTACCCCACGGCAATGGCCTTGTAAATCTGCCCCTCACTGTTTATGGACTTACATTACATGTATGTTCACTGTCATTTACTGAATTGAGTCTGACATGGACACCTCATGTGTATTATTGTGGCTTACGCAACTGTATTGTCCAACCCTCAACCTTGGCATTCTTGTGATATGTGTGTCCTGTCACTGCTACACGTGCCAGTTCAAAAACCAGTACACCAAAGGAGAACATGAAGAGTCCAGATTTAATTGAATTTGGCCATTGCAGCTATTTAACGTCTGGATAAGTGTCATCTGCTTTGTAGCATTGTATGGGACAATGCGAATGCTGAATGTGGGTCACACATCCACATAGGGTTTGGGCTACATCTCTAGCTACATTGTGAGTCTAGCCTTTTGCCGTCCCCACACATCATATGACAATCCAGGGCCACATATTGGCTTTGTTGACTTAAAAGGTAGTGCCGTACACCGGTGAACGGTGGTGGGTGATTGTGATAGCTACCTGTACTTGTGAAATGTCACACAGGCCACTGAGGGTGAGATATCTGTCAGTGGACACATCTTGCAAAATTAGGAAAACTTAGGAGTGATGCAAGGATCTGAAAGTCTGTCTTGACTCCATGGCACATGATGATCTGTCTCAATTGGAACCCAAACTCTACAAATGCAATGCAAGTCACAGCATCCTATACCCTTTGGCCTGCCATGCACACACTGGACAGTGTCTTTACCATTGCTCATCCAATGCACACATCAGTTATGATTTCCTTGGTTCAATGGTAGTGGTGCTGGCAGAGCAAAATTCAATATGAATGCACAAGTCTGGCTCATTTACCCAGTTGTCATGAAGAAACTACAACTCCCAAAATGCACTCTGCCCTGTAGAGTCCATATGCCACAGTGTGCCTTTTTACTCTTGGTGACTGCTGCATGGACACGGAATTGGTGAATGGAGGCATTGGACACACAATGGTACAGCACTGTTTCACTCACATCATACTCCCAGACACATTTTGCATATGATGCACTTACTAGGTCCCTGCTGCTCATGCTCCTCCAGCTGAGCATGAAGGGTTGGCCAAGCTGCTTGCAGGACCTCCTGTACAGTGGGGAGAGGCGATGACGATGCACATGGTGTTGGGAAGACAGGCTCACCAGCTCCGTAGCCTTGTGGTGGGACCAGCGCTTTAGGTCCTCCCATCGCTTGCGATATGCCCTAGCACTCCTGGTGTACACTCCCACTGTGCTTCAGCGCTCGCCGATGTTGGCCCATAGCCTTGAGGTAATTTGAATTTTATGGTCAAGAAATGTCCCCTACTGTGTACCCCACCGTCTCCATGTACGTGCTTCAAGTACATGTAATTTCCCTCCATGACCAGATATGAAGACGGAAATACATTTGCGTCCAACGTTAACCTGTCCTCTTTCAGATCCACCATGAATGGATCGATATTTCAGTTCCTAAGTATGCCTTGCCAACGTCTTTACATGGTGCACTTTCACATTTTCCTGGCTCTGTTGAGCTAGGCGCTGATTTCTGCCATCGAATCCTTTCTGCTCTCTGCCTCCTGAAAGCTGCAGCCTGGATCTGCATCCCTGACCTTTACCTTACTCCCTGCGTGGCGAGCGGTGCCCGGCTCGGCCTGCTTGCCTGCCAAAGACAGTATTTTGCCTTCAAGTTATCTGCTCCGCTCCTCGAAAATACATTCCTGTCTAGTGACATAGGTAAACATATCCTCAGCTGCAGAGCAAAGGGCCCGGCCTTTCTGTCTCCTTACAAGTAATTCATTTCTCCCGTTACCATGGTAGGCCCATGGCCCCTCGCATTACACGTAGACACGTAGTCACATATGCACGCACTAGCAGTCAGTATAGAATAGCCTCTGCCCGAGAGACCTTTCCTTCTAGATAATACAGTTCTCCAAACACAAGATATCAGATATGATTGGGTTTAGGTTGTTCTGACATCCCAGACTTCTGTCTCCCCTTGCAATGCTAAATGTCAAGTCCCCTGCACTCTCCAGTTCCACGTCAATCACACGGCATGTTGCCTGCGCGCGCATCCCAGCCATATATTTCTGCTGACTCTGCAGGATTCCTCTATGGATCCACCCACCTGTGACACTTTCATGTGACGTTTCTAGCACACACCTCCATGTACGCCCTCATGCACGCCTTCTGTTACGCACATGTGTTCTTATCTTGTTTCTTTCAGCTGTTACGCCTTCTGTATCCATCACCATTGTATACATTGACTATATATATTGTGCACTGTTAATAAAGCATTGTCTATCCCTTCCTGAACCTTCGTGGTGATGGAACATGATACCATGGTTTGAACCATTCCATTACATGGAATAAAACCCTTATAACTCAGACTTCACGGACTCTGCCTCTCATTTTGATTGAGCTATTTTATTGAACTTATACCGCATAGAAATTAAGTATACAGTAAATATTTATTTACCACATAATTTGGCGCCCGAATAGGGACCCCTCCCCCACCCCACGCGCCGGCGATGCGTCGCAGGCACTGCCCCCTGCCACAGCCGTGACGGACAACTACGCGTACCCGCAGGTCTTCCTGTATCTCCCTCAGGCCTACGGAGGTGACGGAGACTGTGATCGACATCCAGACGAGGCGGTGAGGAGTGCGGAGGATCCCGACCAGAGCCCAGCCGAGAGAGCAAGGTCCGAGGTGTCTAGAGGCCCACCGGTTCCGAAGTACCTACGTCACGAGTCGAGTCGAGTCCAGTCCGGTCCAGTCCAGTGTCGAGTTCCGAGGCCTTCCGTTCCGTGCTTCCTGGTGAGTACCGTTGCTGGGGACGCATCTAGACGGGTGCATTAATTTGTGTCCGGTCAAGACGGGTTTGGGTACACAGACCCGGTCTGCACGGTTTTAGCAGTGTATCTGTGCTGTTTAGCAGTACATCAAGTTGCTATAGAATTTCGTTCATATTCAGTATTTGTTCAAAATGTTTAAATGTGTTTTAATGTCGTGGTATGAGTGATTGTTTGATCTTCATTACTGTGTTTAGTGTATAAATTGTGTTCGAGTTCGAGTAAGTATCAAGGATCGAGTTTCAGAATGCCACTGTTCGGTAAACTACGTCAGATAGGAACCAGAAAAGGGATATTAGAAGAAGCGATTCCTGTCCCACCTAGGGACACTCCAGGACATTTTATGTATCATAAACATGGCTTAGATGCCATACTGTATCTAGACTTATGGGTTGATTATACTAAGAACTTAGACGAGAAATATAGATGGCCTGTTTCAGGAACATGGGATGCCGAGTGCATCATGAGAATAAAAGAAGCGCTCTGGAAAAAGAAAGCCAGACAGTCACAGAAAGATGCCATAGAATTGTGGCGTAAAGAATCGCATAGACGCACAGAGAAAGAATTCAGAAAAGCAGAGAAACATAGAGAAGATTCAGAAAAAGACAGAGAAAAAGAATTAATAGCAGAAGCTGAACGTGTTAAAGCCGAACAATTAGACTGACAACGAAATACCCTTATGAATGGCATGTATCCTCTTCTGGCCGAGGGCCTACCTAAGGCCACCCCGGAAGTGCCAAGTACTTTACCGCCACCATTAGTTCCGATTAAAGTAGGCCATAAGAAAACTGCAGCAGATATTTTTCTTTCCTCCTATTTAGATGATGTCGCTCCAGCATATACTAACGTACCCGTACCACCCGTTAATAATGCACATCTGCCCGCTCCGGCTGATCAACCTGCTGTTCATGTTACTACCCCCCCCCCATGCTCATGTCACGCTTCCCCCTACTATTCCCCCTGCAACTGTTCCTGGCGTTGGGCCTGGGAATCCTTTTCCCCGGGGCCCATCTACTGTACATACTTTACCAGCTACGATGGCTGACGGTCAAGCTGACGGTCACGCTTCAGGTGGTGCAGCAGGAGGTCACTTTCGGACCCCGCCACCAGTACAGCGATTAACAGTAAGAGAATTAGCAATGCAACGCACTCCGAAACGAGCAACAACTGAAAAACTTAAAGAGTATCTCACAGACTGTAGATATGATCCAGTACCAGGTAAAGATGGTCGCATGATGCTAGCATCGCTACGTATACGACGAGCTTCAGACTATTTAGTGTTATTGCCAGAAATGACGAACCATCTAGATAAAATATATCACTTTATACAAACGGGAGAGGGTCCTGAATGTATTTCCGAGGCAATGGCATATCAGAAAGTAGACACTCAAGGTTTAATATTACGATTCCTCATAAACTGTTTCATAAGAGAACGAGATCGGCCTGGTGTAAACAAAGAAGAGATGGATATACTAACTACATGGGGTCAGAATATAGCAGACGGAAAACATGATAAACAGAAGTGCATAGAGGCCATGTACAGAAAGATCCGTAAAGACATAGTGATATTTCATGAAAGAGAGAAAGCTACAAGGGAAGCAGATACAGACAAGAATGAATCCTCAGAGGAGGATGAACCGGAGAATACAGGAATAATAGCATATGTAGGTAAGGGAAGACCCCTTAACAAAACAATACGTCCAGAAAGTAAGAGACTTTTTCTCTCTGCTATGTCAAATCCGAGAACTCCTGAACATCTATTCCAGGCTACCGATAAAGTACTTCAAGAACGAATGGGGTACCATGTACTCAGTTCTATGGATGAACAAGAACTAGCCCGGTCAGCAGTACAATGGGCTGACAATTCCAATATATATAGTGATGATGCAGTAGCGCAAACTTTTTTAAACCTCTCCCCAGACGAACAGCGATTAGCTGGTATGTACATGATTCAACATCTCATTTCGTTGTACAACGGTCAACATTCTGATCCAGGTCCCCTACCTGATGTATTAGTAGAGTTACTCACGAATAAATGGAGAGGCCTAGGTACCGATTTAATTAAAGTAATTTTAGAACATCGACACAGATATAGTGCCTTCCTGAATCCACAGTTTGCTTCAGCTCCACCCCCAGAAAGGAAAATGTTTTACATAGACAGACAGAATCCTTTGCGAGAAGTTCATCCAATCCGGAAACCGGATGACACACTAGAACGCGTGTTTGTATACACGCCCATAACTAAAATGGAATTACTGGAAATGAAGAAAATAGTGCCTAGTCATGATAAAGATCCAGCAGGATTTCACCGTGAAATAAAAGACATGCTTCTCATGAGAGATTACACGTATTCCGATATTATGAAAATACTGAAGGTACTATTGCCTGCTGGAATTTACGAGAAACTCAAAGAGAAAGAATGGGAGGTGGGAGATAAAAAGATTAATTGGACAGAATTAGAAGACGAGGATAAAGGTCGAACCCCAGGTTTAGGTCTTGGGGAGAAAACTAAAGCATTACCAGGATTATTAGTACAGGTTTTGCCAAGATTATAGAAAACTAAAAAGGAAGACTGGGATGCAATCTCAGCCTGCAAACAGAAACAAGACGAAGACACTAGTGATTTTTATTCTAGATTTGAGAAATGTTTTATCATTAATAGTGGCATGAAAACAAGTAGCGAGTCTTACCCGCATCTTTTTGTAACCAAATTAGTTGAGAATTCCTTACCCCAGGTTAAGAACCGTGTACTGAAAGTCGAGAGCACATGGCAAGCAAATACGCCTTCCCAGATGTTACAAATGTTACAGTACCACCAGAACAGAATCAGGGAGGAACATGATCATGAACAGAGACGTATGAAGGACACGAAAATGAAAATGCTCGTTGCTCAGTCAGTTCCAGCTGACGGTCAGAAAAGGGGTATGACACAGTCCAATAATTCAGCGGTTCCAGTTAAAGGGACATGCAACTATTGTAAACAGCCAGGTCACTATGTAAATGATTGTACAGTTCTGAAACATAATATAGCAACAGGAAAAACTAAAGAGAGACCACGTCCTCCTAGACAGGATCAGGTTCAACATCAGGTCCAGCAACACAATCCACAGAATGTACAGCCTATGCGTGTTCCACAACAGACAGTACAGACCGTAGCGGTACCACAGCCACAACCGATTGCCGCGACACAACATGTCACACAGCAGATGTACCAGTATGCACAATCCGATTACCCCGATTACCAGCAATATACATGAAACAGCCTAGAGAGGGAGGTTGGCTTGCCTCTTATTGAGATTCCTGTAGATCAAGAGGGTCCATATGTACATAGTCAAGTATTAGGAAAGGACAGAAAGTTTTTGATTGACACAGGGGCAAGCAGGACAACTATTAGTCATAACGAGGTTCCAGGGGCACCCCTCTCAGGCTCGCAGAATGTTTCCCTTGGATTTTCAGGAAAGCCTATTGTTAATGAAGTATCGAAACCAGTTCCCCTTGCAGTTGGTCCGTTATCACGGACAACAGATTTGTTGCTTACGAAATCATGTCCTGAAAATCTACTAGGTATCAAGACGCTGAAGGCTCTAGGAGCAGTTATATGTTGTTCTCCGGAAGGAGTTAGACTGTTTTTACGTGACTTTAAGGGTCACTATGTATTACGAGATTTTGATGCTAGATTGAAAAATGTACCAGAACATTTGTGGGCACAAGGCCCCACTGATGTAGGTTGTATGCATATTACACCATATCGAGTTACACTCAAGCCAGGAGTTATATTACCCCGAATCCGACAATACAAGTTACCACCTGATGCTGTAGTGGCTTTACTGAAAATCATTGACGAGCTCATTGCACAAGGAGTGGTTGTAGAAACCGACTCGAATGTTTGTAATTCCCCTATCATTCCGATTCTTAAACGCACTGATCCAAATGCACCTCCAGTTTATCGATTAGTGATCGATTTACGAGAATTGAATAAATGCATTGTACCACAGTACCCTGTGGTCCCAGACATTTCGTCTTTATTGACTACTATTGATTCCGAAGCGACGTTCTTTACTGTAATTGATCTCAAGAACGCCTTCTTTAGTGTCCCCATTGATCCGGAAAGCCAATACCTTTTCGGATTCTGTTTAAATGGCCGTAGCTTCAAATTTGCACGCGCATCTCAAGGATTCACAGAAAGCCCCAGCATCTATAGCCAAGCATTGAAAAGACAACTTGACAGTATCCACATGCCTGCTAACACTGCCCTGCTACAGTATCTCGATGATCTATTGATCACCGCCAGAAGTGAACCAGAATGTGAACATGCTTCACTGACAGTCTTGTATTTCCTGGCTGACAAGGGACACAAAGTGTCCCCTTCGAAGCGGCAATTCTGTGCCCAGCAAGTGGTGTACCTTGGGCACTTGCTGTCCAAGTGGGGTAGGCAGCTAACACTTGATCGTATTCAGTTAATTGCACACTTACCGCAACCCAAGACACAAAAGGAGGTACGGGCTTTTATAGGCCTCACCTCTTACTGTAGGCAATGGATTCCTCAGTACGCATACCTAGCCAAGCCACTTATACAATTGACAACACAGGAGGCAGCGTCATCGACTGTCCTCCCTTGGACTCAGGAACATACACAAGCTTTTGATGAATTGAAGAAAGCTTTATGTCAAGCACCAGTTTTAGCAACGCCATGTTACAACAAACCTTTTACACTCTTTGTTACTGAACGTGATGGTACAGCATTGTCTGTCCTCACACAAGATCAAGCAGGTTCACACAAACCGTGTGCTTACTTTTCCAGTACATTAGATCCAGTAGCCCAGGCTCTGCCTGCGTGCTTAAAATCAGTTGCAGCTACAGCTCTAGCAATCAGACAAAGTGACTCCATAGTGTTAGGACACCAATTGACAGTACAAGTTCCACACTCTGTGGAAGTTCTTTTAAACAGAACACAGACTCAGCACTTGACTATAGCACGACTGACAGGTTATGAATTGACGTTATTTCAGCCACACATAGAAATCAGACGCTGCAATATCTTAAAATCCAGCTACACTGTTACCATCAAACAAGTCAGACCCTACTCCACATGACTGCGTAGAGATCATTAATGCAGTAACAAAGCCCCGACGAGACTTGACAGATGTCGCATTGACCAATCCAGACCTGACACTTTACGTGGATGGTTCATGTATGAGAACAAGCACAGGAGAATTAGTGGCCGCGTATGCAGTGACCACTGAAACTGAAATCAAAGAAACACAGCGTATTGATACACTGTCTGCTCAAGCTGCAGAGCTCATTGCTCTGACCCGAGCCTGTATAGTAGCTAAGAACAGGAACGTTAACATATACACAGATTCACGTTATGCATTCGGAGTTGTACACGACTTCGGAGTCCTCTGGCAAGAAAGAGGGTTTTTGACCTCTCACGGAGCCAAGATCCAGCATGGTCCCCTCATTCAAGCTCTGTTAGAAGCAATACATTTGCCTTCAGCCATAGCCATCATGAAGTGTAAGGCACATACTAAAGTCATAGACTCTATTTCCCAGGGTAACGACCTGGCAGATCGAACAGCGAAACATACAGCTCTGACTCATCGACATGCAACTGATATGACAAAGACAATAGTACCGACACCGACACATTTCATGACAGTTAAGGATCCCGCACTAGATGTAATTGACATACAGACACATGCTACTCCAGACGAAATCAAGAAATGGACTGAACTAGGAGGGATCCAGACAGACCAGGGATGGATGACGAAGGGAAAAGCCACATGGTTTCTCCCCGACTCTATGGTTCAAGTTATGATTAACACAGCACATAGTCCAGCACACTTAGGAGAAAAAGCCATGTTAGACAGTTTACAGAACCTTTGGTACAATAAACATTTACGAGCAGCAGCAAAACAGAAAGTGCGTACTTGCATGATCTGTTGCCAGTTCAATCCAGGTAAAAGCATTCCCGTAGAGCAAGGTGGATTTCATCCTCCCGATCACCCTTTTGAAGTCCTCCAGATGGATTATATCCAGATGGAACGTTGTCGAGGATTCAAGTATGTCCTCGTAGTTGTATGTGCACTTTCCCGATGGACAGAAGCATATCCAGTCCCAGATTACACTGCTCCGACCACTGCCAAGCAGTTGGTTCGTGAATTCTTCCCACGGTACGGTTTGCCCCGTATCGTGTACTCAGATAACGGTCAGCCATTCTCGTCCGAGCTTATGAAGCAGGTATCACTCCTGCTAGGATATCAGTGGAAGTTTCACTGTGTCCGACATCCCGAGGCAGCAGGTCTCGTAGAGAGACATAACCAGACCCTGAAAACGCGCCTTGCTAAGATTTGTGCCGAGAAAGGTGTAGACTGGATAGTTGCATTGCCAGTTGCACTCTTTTACATGAGAATGGTAGCTCATTCCAGGACAGGGCTATCCCCGTACGAGGTGGTCTTTGGCAGGCCACCAAATATGTGGGGGACGCCTATACCACGAAAGATTACCGATGTTGATAGTAATATGTTGACAGATTACCTTGCCTCCTTGATGTCTGCACTACAGTCATGTCGTTCACAGGTTGCAGCAGCCTTTCCCGACAACACCGAGGTGAAGCCACACAAGATCGTCCCTGGAGACCTAGTGTTTGTCCGGAATTTTGATCGGAAGAGTCCGTTGGAGCCCCGCTGGAAGGAGCCGAAGATTGTTTTGTTAACCACAAGGACTGCGGTAAAATTGGAGGGCCGCAAGGGATGGCTCCACTCGAGTCATGTGAAAAAACATTATGGACTGCCGCCAAATACTGACTCCCAGCCCTGCCCCATTCCAGAGACTGATACTAAACTCCCCCTGTTAGAGAAAACTCCTCAGCAGGAGTACAAACTGAAATTGAGATCTAGCAAGTCAGACAGTTTAATTGTTTAAGTCCTCCACTAGGTGAAGCGGTTAGACAGGTTCCTGACATGTACAAGTTAGATCCCAATAGAGAGAGAGATAGACAGAAACAGATCAAGAAACGAAAATATTGTAAATCTCTCCGAAGCCATTGCACTGTTACATTATTGATTATGTTTTTTTCTGAGTCTTACGATTATTGTTACAAGCTTATTGTTACACATTTACTTTCCTATTGCTACACGTGCACATTCTTCCTCAAATGACACTGTCGAGCATACTTTCAGTGAACTGCCCCCTCACGAGTTATCTTACCGACTTGCGCTGCGCAACAATACTTTCATCAGTATGTTACACCATTCCCATCAGACCAACAATGCTACTAATTGTTGGATATGTGGCCGAATCCCTCCCTATCAGAACTACAAGGGAGTTCTGCCCCTCTTTCCGTATCCGTTCACACACAATGGTTCCTGTGGTGCATGGTTCAGTTTAATAAATTCTGTAGATTCCGATTCCATAGTTTACCAAGGCAATTGGGTGTGGGGAAATCTGAACACAGTTATGAATAACGCATGTTTCCCAGACAAAGAAGGTCTTCCACAAAGGACAGGGACCGATCTAGAAAACTAAGTGTATGGATTAGGTAATTTTACACTTAACCTCATGATTCTGAATGTCCAGTCCGAAACCAAACCAGACTTGCCCTCTATGTTAGTGTTACCAGTCAAAGGTGAATTATGTGTCAGAAAGAAGGGTTCAGTACATCTAGGTCATAGTGAATGTACTACTGTGATCAAATTCAGTGATAAAGGCAAGTCTACATTCAAAGCTTCCCGTCATTCATATTTTATTTGTGGTCAGACAGCCTACATACGTTTACCTCTAGATTGGGATGGGACATGTTACATTGCATTTCTTTTGCCACCAGTTTTTCTAGCTCCACCTGATTATCATAGGAATTCCCATCTAGTACATACTAGACACAAGAGAGAACTCCCGATTGTCGACTATACTGAAACCGCATGGGAGCAATACACAGACTTCAATAAAGGTTTCTTTCCTTATTTTGGCACTGTCTCAAATAGTAAACTGATACGCAGATTAACCAGAACCCTTGAAGCAGTAGTGAATGAAACTACTTCCGCCCTAGGCAACTTAACAGAGGAACAGTCTGCAATGAGACTTGTTGTTCTTCAGAATCGTCTTGTCCTTGACGTCATCCTGGCCGATAGGGGCGGAGCTTGTAGAGTCATCGGATCGAGTTGTTGTGTTTTCATTCCAGAAAACGCACCGTCAGTGTATAAAGCCATTACCCGTCTCCATAAGATAGCTAATCAGATACATCAAGATCCAGGCACCTGGACTTGGTCCGGCTGGCTCTGGAGTACAATATCAGCATGGGGATGGAAAATCCTGTCATTTCTAGGAGTCATACTACTCATAGTGTTCAGTTGCTGTCTCTGCTTACAATGTGGGCCAGCGATTTGCGGCTTGTGCGCCACATCATGTATTCCCCGTCCAAATTCACGTTCTAAATCCCGCCTGAAAAAGGATGAGCAAATGATGTTATATGAACAGATAGATGGACTAATGAAGATCGATATATCATGAAGGGTCCGTAGGGGACAAGGAGGGAATGAGGTAATTTGAATTTTATGGTCAAGAAATGTCCCCTACTGTGTACCCCACCGTCTCCATGTACGTGCTTCAAGTACATGTAATTTCCCTCCATGACCAGATATGAAGACGCAAATACATTTGCGTCCAACGTTAACCTGTCCTCTTTCAGATCCACCATGAATGGATCGATAATTCAGTTCCTAAGTATGCCTTGCCAACGTCTTTACATGGTGCACTTTCACGTTTTCCTGGCTCTGTTGAGCTAGGCCCTGATTTCTGCCATCGAATCCTTTCTGCTCTCTGCCTCCTGAAAGCTGCAGCCTGGATCTGCATCCCTGACCTTTACCTTACTCCCTGCGTGGCGAGCGGTGCCCGGCTCGGCCTGCTTGCCTGCCAAAGACAGTATTTTGCCTTCAAGTTATCTGCTCCGCTCCTCGAAAATACATTCCTGTCTAGTGACATAGGTAAACATATCCTCAGCTGCAGAGCAAAGGGCCCGGCCTTTCTGTCTCCTTACAAGTAATTCATTTCTCCCGTTACCATGGTAGGCCCATGGCCCCTCGCATTACACGTAGACACGTAGTCACATATGCACGCACTAGCAGTCAGTATAGAATAGCCTCTGCCCGAGAGACCTTTCCTTCTAGATAATACAGTTCTCCAAACACAAGATATCAGATATGATTGGGTTTAGGTTGTTCTGACATCCCAGACTTCTGTCTCCCCTTGCCATGCTAAATGTCAAGTCCCCTGCACTCTCCAGTTCCACGTCAATCACACGTCATGTTGCCTGCGCGCGCATCCCAGCCATATATTTCTGCTGACTCTGCAGGATTCCTCTATGGATCCACCCACCTGTGACACTTTCATGTGACGTTTCTAGCACACACCTCCATGTACGCCCTCATGCACGCCTTCTGTTACGCACATGTGTTCTTATCTCGTTTCTTTCAGCTGTTACGCCTTCTGTATCCATCACCATTGTATACATTGACTATATATATTGTGCACTGTTAATAAAGCATTGTCTATCCCTTCCTGAACCTTCGTGGTGATGGAACATGATACCATGGTTCGAACCATTCCATTACATGGAATAAAACCCTTATAACTCAGACTTAACGGACTCTGCCTCTCATTTTGATTGAGCTATTTTATTGAACTTATACCGCATAGAAATTAAGTATACGGTAAATATTTATTTACCACAGCCTGGCCCGGGCTGCAGTGCTCAGCTGGTACTCAGGGTCCCCATATAGCTAAGGAAATTTGTCCAGCACCCCCTACAACAAGATGTCAAATTCCTTTTCGGAGAAAGGGGTTGATCTCTCTTCATACTCCTCAGCCATTTTGGGGGAAATAAGTGTGAAGAGAGCAGCATGATGTCTGAGGATCTGATCAGTGATAGAGGATGACTCAGAATGAACACAAAATGGCTACCAACTACTTCCTGTGATGTATTTCCTGTCTCCCACTTCCTGTATAACATTGCCTGTAGGAAATTATGTGTTCCAGTTTATTTTCGGATATTACGGCCCGAAAACGTAGGTTCCAGGTCCGGAGCGTTGTTTTCGTGCATGGGCATTACTCCGCAAAACCGAAAATTGCGTTTTTGGACTGTAGTCTCCGAAAATGACCCAGAACTTCATACAGGAAATGTGATACAGGAAGTGGGAGACAGGAACTACATCACAGGAAGTAGTTGGCAGCCATTTTGTATTCATCCTGATCCATCCACAATCAGTAATCAAATCCACTGCCATTCTGCTGTTCGTTTGTAGAAAAAACTGAAATGACAGTGCAGGTGAGACTCATGAATATGTAACAAAAGGGGGAACAGACCATTTAATGACATTTCTGCTGCATGGACAGGGGGGTGGGGGGGGGGGGGGGGGGCTGACACAACATCAAACCCCAGTTTCATTTTTTCCTACTTTGCATTATGGTACATGTAGTCCATATTGAGTGCTCATTATCAGAGTTGTGTGATGTGTTACGTCACATTGGGGTGGAGCAGTGTGGATACATCACAGACACATGAGGGCAGATTTACAAGCCCCGTATGCCACTTTTGTGCCACAGTTGCATCCTTTTTGTGAAGCAGCCGGGTATTTTCAACATGACGCATCTGGGAGATGTGTCACGTTGTAAAACCCTGCACCACAGTTGGGCGTTCCATCGCAGGAGGGGGTGTTTCGGCACAGGAACGCCTCCTAAAAGTGGCTGAGTGAAATCTACACAATTTCACTCAGTCACTTTAATGGCCATGCTACGTCAAAACCCTGCGCCTGCTTGAAGCAGGCGTAAGGATTGACGCAGCATGTTAGGCATAGGGTCCACCCGAGCCTTGCTGGAGCTGTGTTGTGCTGAGACGCGACTCCAGCAGTGCGTCACCTTTATGGCAGTAGATGCGTCACGCATCTGTCGATTCTTGCGCCATGGTGCAAAGTGTCTGCCGTGACGCACAATAACTGGCACATACCTGCTAATATGCAGGGATGCACCAGTTATTGTAAATATGCCCCATGGTGCCTTATTCACCCATGAAACTTCACTCACATTCTGGACCCATAATTTGTGAGGGAATCAAATCTGTTGAGGTCACAGGCCTGAGAATGCAAGGGTTATGGCCTTTTGTGATTAAGTGACCCATCCTCATGAGGTCCAGGTATGTCTCTCAGGACATGTATTGTTTGTCATCAGTGTGAGTAGTTGTTTTTATGGACGTCTACTACACTGATCACTGACATTGGCACATGACCTGAGGCACACTCCACCTTTTGACTACTGTCAGCAGCTGTGATTTACATGCAGTTAGTGTGGCTTGCAAAGTCGTCTCAGGGTGGGATTTATTGACACAGTCGGGTCTATCCAAGTTTCATCATTGACAACAGACAGCAAACCTCATTATGTCCATGACACTACAGGTTGCTCATGTGAAAAACGTGGCAACGAGCTGATCACGGACTTGCATGCACTGACGTTGGTTATGTGCAATGGCCCGGTTTCCCAGATTCAGAGCTAGCCGAGGTGCCAGAGGTATGCGTAAGCCATGCGTTAAAGCAATGTTGTGCAAAACACAACAGGCTAATATGATCTTGATTATCAAGAATGAGAATGGACACTTGTATCTACCATAACCATTGGTTATGTGTTGACAACCCTCATAGACGCTAAGGTGTTAAGCGTGCGGTTTATCTTTTGTCCGCCCCTTCTCTTGCGTCATGGCATATTCATCGGGTTGACAAACGACGTGCTATATGCCAGCCTCACAATGATCTTGCACACAACTTCTGGGGAGTACAGCAGCACACCCCCTGTACGGTCGAGACATCTGAATCGCGACTTCAACAGACCAAAATGCACTCTATGATGGCTCGAGTCTGTATGTGCATAGGACATGATCTACACGTTAGTACATGCGGGGTCTGTTGGGCCATGATTCTTATTGTGCAATGGTTAATATTGGGGGGCATTCAGACATTTCAATGACACATATCACTAATTTTTAGTGCTTGGTATATACCCAGTAGCCACATGTTGCCAAATTCTCCAGTAGCCTTCCGCCGGGCAAGATATGACATGCGGAATATGAAGCTGTCATGGATACTGCCTGGGAACACTGCATGCACATTGATGAACCTCCCACTGGCATCACAGACAGCATGCACATTGATGGAATACCATCTGTGTCTGTTGGAGAAAATGTGTGCAATGTAGCGGCGTGGCTGAAGGGCCACATGGGTGCAATCAATTGCACCCAGCACACGTGGGAATTGTGCAAGGAGATAGACATCTTTTGTTGCCCTTTGTCTCTTGGCCAGTGTATGTGGCATTTGTATGTGGTTCGGGGCCCTAGTAGTGATGCATCTCAGTACCTGATGCAGGCACCGCGACTGGCTCACCTGAGAAATGCCCACATGGCCACTGGAGACCCTTTGGAAAGACCCAGTGGCAAAGAAATGGAGAGCAGAAAGGATCTTGAGATATGCTATTATTGCATGTGAGCAGCAGGTCACAGAGTCAAGTTCCTGCTCCCACTCACATACCATATCCAAGATGAATTCTGGAGGGGAAGGGTACCTGGCCCTTACATCTTGGCTGGACATTCCAAATCGGTTGATCCTCTGTCTGAAGATCCTCTCTGCTCTCCTCCTCCTCCTCAAGTAGTTTTGCCGCATGACAAGGGGCAGTGCTACAAACAGATTCAGTGACATCCTGAAAGGGTTTGTTTGTGTCTGCTCTGCATTTATACATGCTGCAGGGCTAGGATTGGCTGCAGTGTGTCAGCTGATCCATGGTGGGGGATGTTGTGCACTTGGACAGGTGTTCCCCCTTGGCTAACATGATCAACTGCCATAATTCGTGTCTTCCGGCCCGGAATGTAAAATTCTGGCCCCGGAATCAGAAATTTCGCCGTAGAGCTGGAAATTCCGGCCCGGAGGCGGAAATTCAGGCCTGTGTGCGGACGGAAAGATAGTAGTCGTAAGTCTATTCTGTGAATATCAAAAGTAGTAAGTTCATTCTGTGAATACCAAAATAGTAGTAGTTTAAGATGAAGTCTTAAGTTCATTATGTGAATCGGGCCCCTAATCTTTATTTTTCTTACTATCCCACTTCTTCTTAGAAGACTCAGTTGCCTGCTTCAAGTTATCCTCTTAACCTGCGGTTTAATAAGTCTGGCTCCCAAATTGTTGATACATAGGTTTCCTCATTAATTTTAGGTAATTCGCACTCCTGGTCTCCTCCAGAAACCTATGCGAGTCTCTCGCGTATAGTCAATGTTGCTGTTTTTCATTTTATATTACTTAGCATTATTGCGGATACTGCAGCAAAGTTGCCCATCAGTCTAATTCCCAAATCCAGGGCAGGGACTTCTCCATACTCATTTTGGATCTCTTTAAGCCCCACTGGCAAAACACTAATGAGGGTTTACAGTGTGTTCTAGTATATACTGCAGCAAAGACTGTGCCCCAAGTGTTGTAGTCTTCCACAGGGGGAGCCATCCACATTGGCAGGCATATTGTGAGAATACAATGTTTTTCTTGGGGTCCCGTATGAGGAAACACTGCTTCAAGCTGATTATTTTTTTCTGCAATCCACAACAGAATCTCCTCCCACCTGATAGAACCTTATCCTTGACTGCATTGATGATCAATGGTCAATTGACTAATTTCAAGCGTGGCCAATTGTGGTTGCGCAGCTTGAGCAGCCCCTGCGGGATTTATTGTCATTGTTCGCATTGACATATTACGTCAAACATTTGTATATTTTGATCAGTGTACATAGATCTACTACTGTCAGATTTGCTATATCTGGGTATTATTTGTAATCAGCTAAGACTAGCCAGGTTGCTCCCTCATTGCTGAGGGGATGGGTATAACATTGTTTCTTATATGTGATAGGTCGCCTTTAAAACAATGGTTTTCTTGAAATATTATTGGTATTTCCAGTGCTTTATAAGCTGTGCAGGTGTTAACACCTACAACCATAGTGTAAGCATGAACATGTCTTGATTGTGCATTTACTTCTAGGAATGTAACCCAGTAATAGAATACCTCTGTCCTGCTCACTTTGTGGGCCTCTACCACGAAGGTTATGTCTCGACTTGTAAGGGGGAGCCCATGTTGTTGCAGCATTTGTGTAACTGCATGTCTACAGTTTACTGCTATGTTAACTGGTGCTGCATTAACCATTTTAATATGATCAATTCCGAGAGGGTACCTCTGTGGGGTGATCCTTTGAAAGGATCACGCTTGAACAAGATACATCCAATACATAGGGGTTTTCTATTCTGCAGAGGAGGATTTGTCCCTAACACGATGGACGTCTCCTGTTAGTAGGTGGATATTGGGACTTGGGTACAAAAAAAGAAAACTACTTTGGCGATCCATTAAATAAGAACACACACTAAAATGTTAGTGGTCCATGTCATACGGCTTATACTTTTTCAGTATAACTGTGTTTGTTGGACAACATAACTGTGCAAGACTGAGTCTACACACACACTCAGGATATGTTCGCCTTTTTGCTGCTAGCCTACAGTGCACCATCTGTACCCCTAACCTGGGAAGATAAAAGGTGGAACGTTCAACCTCAGAGCATGACAACCTTGACTCCCCAAAGAAATTTTGGAAACAGGTCTAGAATTCATGCATACCCAAAGAAATCCACAAGAAAGACACGACATGGCGTTCCAGTATTTATTGGAACATTATGATTCTTATGTAAAATAAGTGCACTGCAATAATCAATAGAAGATAACAGAAAAGCTTAGTCAGCATTACCATAATGGTGAAGAAGATTACCAATTCAATCATTGTGTTGTTACATAGAATATATATATACAAGCGAATACTTAACAAGTCATGGGTAGCTGCAAGCATTGGGGACGTAGGGCACTCAGCCCTTTATTGTCAGATGGAGTGTCTCCATGCCAGTTACGCATCACAAGCCAACTCTCAGGTAAAGAGAGGGTTGACTTAACACGCACGTGTGATCACGCGCGTCAAAAAGCGATATTGCCCTAGTTAACTGAGGGCCCGCTTTGAGATGTAGTAACGCTAAACTTGCCCCAATGCAGCAAAAACCCATGGTTTGCACTAAAAAGTGATGGCCAGAAACCATGTACACTACATGTCCCAGCATGCCTCACAAACAGGGGCGTGCTTAACAGGCCTAAATGTATTGAAATAATGAAGGGACTACACACTATAGATACCGTGAACACGAACTACGGTTCGAAACGCGTAGGTGTTTTGTCACGTTTTGAAAAATAAAGAAACTGCAACATAACCAAGGCGAGTGCGGCGAGTCATTTGGTATTCCATGCAAATTGGGACACTGCCCTGGTCCCGTCGCTGGCACCGGCTGAGAGGCGCTCCCGCTGCGACAGGACAACTCGTATGCGATATATATATATATATATATATATATATATATATATATATATATATATATATATATATATATATATATATATATATATTCAATGAAAAAACCATTGGTTATATAACATATATAGTTAGGAATTTGCATTTACAAAACCTTATTTTACTCGCATAAAACCATTGAAATTCCATATATAGTTAGATGCGCTAACTATATATCGCGCACCCGCAATCCACTGCTGATGATGTCACATATTACATCATTCATGACATGGTCAGTGACATCACTGATGACATCACTGATGACATCTCAAATGACATCACTGATGACATCACTGATGACAACATCCAGTGACTGTATGTTTCTGTAAAGTTAAAATATGTCTTACATATTGAAGAATGAGTGGATGTATAAGTGTCTGGATGAAGGATTTAGTAGGTGCATGACTGACTGTATGAGTGAGTGATTAAATGTGTCTCACTGAGTGCATGGGTTAGTGACTAAACTGTCTTAATTTGTGCATCATTATGTCTGTTGTTCTGTAAACTGTTGCATGTGTTGATAAGTAGCTATATGAGTAACTATATGGGTTATTGATTGGTTGCCCGACTATTTGTATGGGAGACTGAGTATGTGTGTGAGTGGCTGGGAGGTGTGTGACTCTGTGCATAGATGTGTGAACAGCTGATTCACTAGATGTATGGGTTCAAAACTGCATGTGGAAACAACTGTATGGGTGGTTGACTGTGTGTATGAGTGTATTGGTGAGTGAATGGATATCTCAGTGCTACATGTCAAAGTAAGTACATATGTAAAAGACAGTACATGTGAGAGTTGACATATATAAATAACTGTGCATAAGAGCCAGTGAATGTGTGAGTGGCTGTATGGATCATTGTGAACTTGTATCAGGGATTGTATAAGAGAGAAAATATGTGTTAGTATATATTTGAATAAGTAAAGTTTGTATAACTGTATAGTTCAGGAAATGGAGGTGTGATTGATTGTTTGCATGACTGACTAGTTGTGTGAGTAACTCCATGGATGAGTGACAGTCTGTGAGTGTCTGTTTACACTGATTGTATCTAAGGTTATATTAGAGTCTGAAGAGGTTCATTGTATTATCACATGAATGATATCATGAGTGATGTCACCAGTGATGTCATTTGAGATGTCATCAGTGATGTCATCAGTGATGTCATTTGATATGTCATCAGTGATGTCATCAGTGATGTCATTTGAGATGTCATCAGTGATGTCATCAGTGATGTCACTGACCATGTCATGAATGATGTAATATGTGACATCATCAGCAGTGGATTGCGGGTGCGCGATATATAGTTAGCGCATCTAACTATATATGGAATTTCAATGGTTTTATGCGAGTAAAATAAGGTTTTGTAAATGCAAATTCCTAACTATATATGTTCTATAACCAATGGTTTTTTCATTGAATTTTCAAGGTTTTGTAAATGCAAATTCCTAACTATATATGGACTATAACCTATGTTTTTTTCTGTGAATTTCAATGGTTTTTTAATAGCAAATATCAAAAGCTGTCAAATGTGAAGTACGTGATAGGTAAAAACGTTTTCGTGTTTATGCACGCTGATGTGCTTTGAACGCTGCCCCTCCCCTCCCTTCTTTTCTCTTAGTAGTACTCTCTCTTTGCAGATAGTGAACGGTAGTTAACGCAGACCTTTACCCCCGTTGTAATCCGTCGTACCTGCTTGTCTCTCCATTTGATTGATTGTTATCCAAGCATTTACTGTTTTAGAATTGGTTCTCTTTGGATCATTCTCTATTTACAAACAAGCACAAAGTCGCAATACTCTGTTTAGTCTTTGCAGATAGTGAAAAATCGTGTAAAAAAATAAAAGTAATCGAGCAAAATCAGTAGACCACTAATTCGATCTCTTTTTGACCTCGGTAAAATACAAACATTAGGAACAACCCTTCATGAGAAATACGAAAATAGTGAAATGAACTGAGCTCCACACCATGAGGGCTGCAAAACAGCTCGACTCCGCCACCCACCCCGCCCAAAATAACGACAAACCCTATGCAAATATTATAAATATAGACAACACACCAGCAAAGAAACAGGGTAAAACATTTTATTAAATAACTTTTTACATAACTATTTTATACTTTTTATTGCCCGATCCGGCTAGCTCAATTGATCGAGCATGAAACTCATGCACTGATAGCAAGCGTTGAGAGTTTGTAGAACGATGGCTTCAGATTTTCCACATACGGTGTAGTAGCGCGAACTGGGAGGGGGCGTTTGGATCCTGCCCCTTCCCCAAATAAGATTTTCATACGTGAATGTTCGTTCATGCTTTTTGTCCCTGAGTTGCTTCGATGTCACTGCCTTACACAAATGGCATAAGTCCTGGATGTTGAGTGCCATACTTCAGAGTTCTAAGCAGCGCTTGTAACACTGTTTAAACCTTATTTGCACCTGCTGCAGCTTCACTATTCAAAGTAAGTGGGGTCCGTTTGTGGACCTGACTGCATTGGAAAACAATGTGATACGGTGCCTCCCTAAACCGCTTGACGGAGGCCCCCGAGGGGCGGTGATATGGCGCGGACTGAGAGGGGGCGCTTGGCTCCTGCCCCCTCCCCAAGTCGTGTTGCCCTGGTGTGGCCTGAGATCGCCCCCGACATAGGCGGCCGGCTCCCGGGGTCCGGCAGAATTTTTTCCCTTTTGATGACTCTTCCATTCTGGACCTTGTCCCACAATCCGTTTGACCTGAAGACACGCTGTAGTGGGGCGCCCCTTTACCGTTTTAGTTGCCATTCAGCCCGCTTTTGGTACTCTGTGCCTCTTCCGCCATTCAGCTGTTTACCGCCCGCTCTTGCGACTACAGCGTCTCGCTCACCATGTAGTTGAGTTGCTCCCGCTCTTAAAATTTAACCGAACTTTTTGGACTGCTGAAAGCGGTTGTATTCCGACCGCTGGTTGGTGGAGAAATTTTGACTATATTCTGGACCTGCGTTCTCGCGTAATGCGTCATATGACGCGCCGCGTTAGCGCACCCGGAAGTGCTCCGGTGCGCAAGGCACAGCTTCCCGGAAACGATCCAGAGCGTGCCGCGCAGCGCGTAACGTAAGCATAACAGGTCATGTGACTTGTTAATAAAACTTTTCATTGGTTCATTTTACTTTTGTTTTCCTAATGATGCAAGACTAGGTCATGTGACCTAAAAATAACACTTTTCATTGGATTAAAACATTTTTTTTCCCAAACGATGAAAGCCCCACCTTGTTTCTGGATGTTTCAGACTGAAGCTGGCGTCACCATGAGAGCACCACCATCTCGTAGCTCCGTCGTGGCCATTCCGCAAGCAATCATGGCAGCCGCTCCCCACCGGAAGCCTGCGGGAGTCGAGGGCCCCCAAGACTTTTGTACAATCTTCAAGGCTGAGGGGACGCTTTCGAGAATGGAACCCAAGCCCTGGCAGACAAGCGTCCGAGTTCCAAGGTGTCCCAGGGCCATTTTACTGGACCAGGCCCAAATCCGAAGAGCCGGCCGCCATTTTAAGAGTCCTGTGGCAGCCGCCTATCGCTGCACCGCAAGAGTGGGAGCAACTCAACTACATGGTGAGCGAGACGCTGTAGCCGTAAAAGCGGGCGGTAAACAGCTGAACGGCGGAAAAGGCACAGTGTAGCAAAAGCGGGCGGAATGGCGACTGAAACGATAAAGGGGCGCCCCACTACAGCAGACGAGCCTCCGCCATGTGCTTCAAAACTGCATACGTATCTCGTGATATCAAGGTTGGGCAATCAGTACACAACAAGCAGTTACGAGTCCCATTTACACCGGCGCCATTTTGGGCGCGGCCGGGCAGGTCCAGGATCTAGTCAAACATAACAAATGAGGCTGACGTCTCTGAAGCAGTTGATGCACAGCAGGACATAGCAAATAAACATGAAGTCTCTAAAGCTGTTAACTCACTACAGGACAAAACAAGTGAACCTGAAACCTCTGGAATAATTGTCGCTCAAGAGAACAACACACAAAACTCTGTAGAGCCTGAAGAAAGAAAAACAGAAGGGCACTGTAGTTTCAGACACACTTAACACTAATGACTTAACAAAGATATCGTCTGTTTATGAAGCAGTTATCATATAAACAGAATTGACAAAGAAGTGTGCAGACACCAATGCTATTAAGAAACACAAGGAAATCCCTAACGCATCAGCATACTCGGAAGAGGTTGACACAGATAACATCTTAAGGAACAAAGAAAGACAAAATAAGGATGAGGAAGTTATCACTTTAGTTTTTTCATCAGCTAGCGACAGCAAGAAACACATTGTAATGGAGATTAGAGAGGCTACGGATGGATAAATAAATATAGTGCTGCATCGGGAATACGGACAACCCTATTGATGTTGATTTTTCATTATTGATTATTGTAAAGAAATGGCGACTCCCCCCTTTAGCAAATTAGCTAAATCTTTGCGTAATTTGGACATTAAAGTTATATTATTGTTGTTGTTGTTGTTATGGTTATAGTTTTGTTTGTAGATGTTTTCCCATTAACAATCCCAGTTCCATCACCCGCCCAGGATATCACCACTGTTCCCCATGTCATAAAACCTTAGGATGTTCAATAACTGAAACAGCTAATATGGGTTTACTTACAGGGGACATCTTTTGTTCTGTTTTGTAAAGTAAAACTATTGTGAACGCAAGTATTATACATAGTAAGTGTTTAATATAGCATTTGTCAGTCATTGGTTAAGCAGCTAGGACCTGTTCACTCTTGACACCCCAGGTGCTGTGTATGTTGCACTATAGTGCTGCATCGGGAATACGGACAACCCTATTGATGTTGATTTTTCATTATTGATTATTGTAAAGAAATGGCGACTCCCCCCTTTAGCACATTAGCTAAATGTTTGCGTAATTTAGGCATAAAAGTTATATTATTGTTGTTGTTGTTGTTATCGTTATAGTTCTAGTTAATTTCCATTCAGAGTGTCCTACACAGCACCACTCTAGGTAAACACTACTTTATGTAAAACCTGGGACATAGCATTCATTGAAACTATAGTTGGTCACCATGGGGTTTAAAGAAGGGATGGTTCTTCACCTGGGTGCCTTCCACAACTCAGCACGTTGTGCTGCCTTGGGACTATTCGCACAAAAGACAGCTTCTGACCATTGTTGTTTTTTTTAATCAAAAAATGTTTAAATATATTTACAGTTTTTGTTGCGTTCGTTATATTTAAAAGTTAATAAAGTTTTATAATCCAACTTTCTTGGAGTACTATATTTTTTTTAAAAATCGGGTGAATGGGGCCTTGAATCGGGTTATTGTCATGTGTGGGCTTTGCAAGTGTACTGCTACAGGATCGGACATTTCAAACTCAAATGCACGTTTTTTTTCTTACCTTTCCGAAGCATGGAGCGCAATAGCAGGCAGAGAAAGGGTGATGCACGTGTTGAACACTGCCTGGCTTGGCAAGTTGCTGCCAGTGCCCCCCCGCCCGCTCCTGAAAGAGGGCACAAACACACCGCCGCCCCGAGTACTTCACAAATCTTTAAAAGACCATGCGCTTGTTCATGAGGCTTAAATGGTTTATCACCCCTTCTAGAACCCCTGCATCGACCCTCTGACGTTTCCTGGAAGAATTAGCACGTAACACAATACCAAACCCTGTCAGCTGAAACCCCCGAGGAATCGTGGGGCATATTATCAAGGGGCTTTATTTCCGCTTTTTTGGCTTTAAAAGCCAAAAAAAGGAGATAAAATTATCTCCCTATTACCAAGCTGTCGCTAACACCAGTTAGTGACAGCTAAAAGGAGATAGCGACCATCTTGGGCCCCGCTTTGCATGTCAGTGATATTTATCACTAATGACATGCAAAGTGGGCGTGCCAAGATGTTAGCGACTGGAAACAGTCCCTAACCATCGCTATCTCCTATTACCAACTTTTGGAGATATTCGCGCTAAGCGCGAATATCTCCAAAAGCTAACACCTGCCCTGAGCAGTTTTTAGCCATGTTATCCAATGGAAGGTGGATAACATGGCTAAGAGCATTTGCTGGATAATGCATGAATATCGCTGACTTTTCAGCGATATTCATGCATTGCGGCCGTTTTTTATCGCATTTGCGATAAACCTTGCTAATAGCAAGGTTTATCTGCGATAAAATTCGCCGATGTGCGGCGATAATGTTTGTCTCTAAACAAGTTAGAGACAAAAATTATCGCTAGTTGTTGGTAATATGCCCCCGGGTTTTTCCTTGCAGGAATCGGGAGGCGGAAGACTAGCACTGAAATCAGTAGTCTCACGCCTGAATCGGGAGGATTGGTATGTCTGGATTCTCTACAGCTGGGGCCATAAACTACATCCGCAGGGCTAGGTGATAGGCTGGGTCCGGCCTGGACAATCGGACACAGAGGAAGAGGAGTGTCAGAGGGTGCGGTAGTGAATAGGGTGAAAGGGAGGTGTCGGGCGGGCACAGGGTGTGATTCTCAGGGAAGAGCAGCGCAGATGGGGGAAGTATATGGCCCATGCATGAGAGAGAGAGCGGGGGTGACCAGTGCGTGGGGGAGATGCTTGCGAGGGTGGGGAGCCGTGCTGAGAATCGACGGCGTGCAGAGAGTGGGTCTGGTCAAGGCATCTAAAATGGCTGCCGTGCACGACAAAATTGTGGCATTGGACAAAAAGGCAAGATGGCGCACACAATGTTTATCAATAAGGATTCATTTATAACAAAATATTTACTCGCAGTGACAAAATGGTGGTCAACACTTCCTGATTTCCATCGAATCGAACGTTAACAGACGTCACGCAGCAAAAAAAAAAAAAAGCTCATGCACAGCCGCTGGAAGACATGTATCAACATATTCAGAAAACATAAGGGGTCAGGATACTTCTCCCGCACCCCCTTATACCTAGTAATTTAATTAAAACGAAACACAAAATGGCGAATTCCCGTTTCGCTACCAGTTTGCGGCCCAGTTCGCGGCTCGGGAAGCGCTTCTACCGTGAAAAATATATATTTTTTTATTTTCCCCACGAGACCCTTTAATAACCCCAACATCATTCCTAGGGGGTCAAGAGAGGTATACCTTGCCCCCTTTCATTAAATTCCCCCTTCGTTTTTCACCTCTTCTTCTCTCTCGATCCTACCGAGAGATAAGATGGCGGCCGCTCCGGACTGTTTAGAATGTTGACAGACACCGGAGGGCCAATCAGCTTCGCATCGCAAAGTTCCGATACGCGAAAAGTTCGCTAACCGGATCGCTGCCCGGAGCGCTGTTACAGATATATATCTTGATTTAAACGTTAATTTCTCAAAATCCACTGAAGCACATATATTGAGACCTAGCAAAGGCACATCGGGCTAACAGTCCCTACAATTTTGCCAAGTTTCGTGGAAATCCATTCAGCCGTTCGAGCTAAAAGTGAGGCCAACCGCCCTATGGAAATTAACATGGGAAAAACGCGTTTTGGGACCCCCCTTTTTTCTCGGCCCCCCCTTGACAAACCCCCCCCCAAATTTTCAAGGGCTGCTCAGAAACAAAATATGCCATTTTCCTGAAAATTTCAGCCGATTCCGTCCACAAACGCCAAAGTTATTAGACATAGAATTTTCAAAAGTTCCATAGAGAATTAATCCTAACTATATATACCTACTGGCGATAGCCAGTAGGTGATATATATATATATATATATAGTGTGAGTTCTGCTCCTACCTAGCGCTCCCTATCCTAGTGTACCTAGGGTCTGTAAATCTGCCAGAATCCCTGCAGGGTGATATAACTCCCGTTCCCTGTGGGTAATTGTCATCAGGGAGCCCATCTTGGTGGCGAGCTAGGCATCATCCCTTGCAGGAGGTAAACAGAAATCAGCTGGCCTGGAATTCTGGCTGGGGCCACCTCAGCAGTGCCAGTGAAATGCTTCTCTAAATAAACAAGCATTTGCAAGGCAATAGGTCTTGTATTATTAAAGTTTGAGCTATTGGCATTGCTAAATAATGCAACACCAATTATTCAAACTTTAATAATGCAAGACCTATTGCATTGCAAATATTTGTTTGTTATGGAGGGTGGTAGGGGGTGAAAGCAATACGGACATGGGCAGAGGGGTAAAAGGCAGCATGGACAAGGGAGTTAAAAGCAACATAGATAATGGGGGAGTGAGGGGTTAAAAGCAACACGCACAATGGGGTAAGGAAGGAGGTTTTAAGGCAAACACTGACAATAGGAGGAGCAAGAAGGTTTAAAAGCAGCACAGACAAGCGGAAGAGGAGGTTAAAATCAACACGGACAACTGGGTAGGGGATGAAGCAAAAGGACACGAAGAAGAAATAAAAATAAACATGCTACCTCAATTACTGTGAACAGAGAAACAACACTAATCAAGATTAAGCAATTAGTACTTGGTCCATGCTTCACCCCAAAGAAGAGGATGTGATAGCAGCACTTGCCAGCCAATTAGGAGGCAGCAAATAAGAGTGACAGTAAAGTCAATGAATGGTAAGAGTGACAATAAAGTCAACAAATGATAAGTAATCAGTGGGCTCCGAGTCTCTTCTTCTATAAAATATCTCTTGCAAGCAAGAGCACATGTTCTTTTGTTGGCAAGGCTTGAAATAGACCTTAAGAATCAGTGGTAAGTTCATCACTGAGAATGAGGGGACAAGATTTCAATTCGCACCATGTAGCAGAAAAAAGGAAATTGTGAGGGCTCACGTACATGCAAGGAAGGTGTGAGGTTTATGAAATACAGATGCATACTTGGTACTGGTATGCAAACGTGTGTAATAAATCAAGTAGGAAAACAGTCTCTAGTGGGTGGCAGGAATACCCACAGCTGGAGAATGAGGAAAGCCAGGATGTAAGAGAATCCTTAATTGTGTCAGATGCCCACAAAAAGTTCCATTCCATTCCACCTGCATGTTCCCTAGCGCTGTGCCAAATCTGTCCGTTGTGTATGTGGTGTAGCTTCTTGAACATCTCTACCAACAGCACCTAATACTGTTGCGATTGAAGCCAGATCATATTTCTGTCTACATGACTTGTCTGATTATTCATGTTGCTCTGCGTTTCAGTTCACAGTGAGAAAGGGACATATGTTGGGTACAAAATTGAGTTATATCTGGGTTTTTCCCCACTTCGGGAATCCGGGGATCTCCCGCAAGGCTCAGCGTGGCCCCCGTGTACATCCATGACAGATCCGTGAATCTTGATGCACAATGAAAAGGAAAAAAACCTTTCAGACCCACTCAGACACCCACACATTAGTCCCACACCCATTTACGGACCTGTAGAAACAGTCAAACACCCGGTCCCAGACCTACGCAGGGATTTACACACCCACTCACAGAGCCATGCAGGCACTCTCTGACCCACTCACAAACCCACATACCCACTCATAGACCTATGCAGGCATTGACACACCTACTCACAGACCCATGCAGGAACTCACAGAACCACTGAAATACCCACATAGGAACTTACACACCCACTCACAGAACCACACAAGCACACACAGACCCACTCATAAACCCATGCAGGCACTCACAGACCCACTCACAAGCCCACAATGACACTCACACACCCAGTTACTGGCCCATACAGCTACATAGACTATTATCTGCTGCATAATCAGTAGATTGCAACAAAAAATAATGTTTATGGTTCAAACAGATTAGAAGTTACTAAAAACATGGAGATGTGTTCCCTCACAGTGGAAAGTCCTATCTTATTGCTGTATTTGGATGTTAAACTAGTCCTAATCAGGTGAACTATTTTCCCAGACAGTGTCACCATGTGTAAAAGTTGCAAAATAATGACGTAATACTATCAGAAAACGTGCCACATTACTAGGCCTGGGTGGCAAATTCCGTTCCGTTTGCGGAATTTGCAGAATTTGGGTAATTTCGCGGTCCATGGAGAACGCGAAATTGCCCAAAATTCTGCGCTCCGCGACTTCGCGAAATTTCTTGCTTGTTCGTGTTCTCATATGCGTGTTCGAGAGCTATTTTCCCCTGAGCACGCAAACAGCGATTGCGAAAAGTAAAAAAGCATCGCGAACAAGCAATTCCGCGTGTTTGCGGAATTTCTGCGTGTTCGTGTAGATTTTTTACAGTTTCGCTGAGATTTGCGTAACGCCATTACACAAATTCCGCCCACCCCTACACATTATGCTGCATAAATTTGCCTTTTCTTGCTGTATAATTCAGTAAACCCTGCTGCATAATTTAGTCATTCCTTGCTGCATAATTTCTGTAGCCCAGGCTAAAGGACACCATCTTTGGACAGGGAGGTGAATGTTCAAACAATGTAATTTGGCTCTTGTTACTTTTTTCAGTAGCTTATATAAAATGCAAATCTAATTTTTCAAAACACATAAATAGAGTATGAAATAAAAGTGAGGCGGCCTACGCAAGCACAGCGGAGGTTAATAGGAATTTTTAAAACCTTAATAGTGGATGCCTGCAATGATCCAACCTAAGCTGGGTAATCATAATAGAGGGCATCGAGGGAGGGATTTGTGGTGTAAATGAGACATAATTTCAGTCTTGGGTGTTGTCATAAAAACAATGCTCGTACACTCTGCCCCCCAGCGAGTGTCACATCTGTCACTGCTAAATCTCGGTAACACCGTCAAATCCACCCCCGGCAGCGATTGTTTCTGTGCGTACGCTCCCCGAGGGCCCGAATCTTGTGATCGCTAAACACTTAACACTCATTTCAAATCTAAGAGATACTAAGGAGTCTCAACAGGTTTGCCAGGCCCACGTCGTGATTGGACGCTGCGAGACGAGAGGTACGCACGCGGGCCTTGCTTTGTGCAAGGGGGCATTAGCTTATCGACTTCCAGCTGGGTCCAATCATCACCGGGGATGGCCACAACAAAGGTGCAAAAAGCCTCTTTCACAATGAAAGCAGCTCCGCAGGGAGCACGCGCATAAAAAGGAGCTTTGATGGAAAAATCTGAACAAGGGGCTCGGAGAATCCGTCTCAGCATAGTTACGGCCATTATCAAATGCTGTCAGTTACAATGCAAATCTAATTAAAAAGGCTTTAAGCATGGCCCTTAAATAATGAAGGAGGGCGAGAGATGGAAATCCCAGAACATTATTTACTGCAGTTTCGTTCAGTCCCAGTTCTAGGCTTACGTCATGTACACAAAAGGTGTTGCATTAATTACTATGTATGAGAGATAATTTGATTCAGCACCAGATCGACGTCAATACTATTGTTCATTATAAGATTGCAGCACAGCGAAGCATGCAATAGTTATGTCAGAAAGAGCAGAATCGCCTAATTACAGCTTACTCATCCGCATTAAGCAACAAGCCATGACACATCAGACATGCCCCAAACTCCCACCAACGCCGGCACCAGAGCAGAGATAGGGCACAAAAAGCCAGCGACTGATTCTCCTGACAGCTATCACGTAGGATTGGTAACAGCATGCTGCATCAGGGAAAAACAGACCACTGCTGCTCCCTAACGCGCAGCGCCAGAGCGGTGGTACCAGGAAAAAAAAGAAGCTTGTGAGTGGTGTGCACCAGCGCCACAGCGAGACGTGCTTTCAATTATCGCACCCGTGTCTATGCACAATAATTGAAACCACATGGCCTATTGGTGTCTATTACGTGCACCAAGCACATAATAGACACCAATAGGCCATGGGCGGATCAATGCGCCCGCCTTTGACCAATTGCGTGCAGTCTTTAATAAAAAGGCGCACGCAAAGGTCAACCAAGTAGCAGAAAAGGAAGTGCACACGCACGAGCCTGTGCAATTCCTAGGTTAGCTACCAAACCCCGTTTTTCCTTTACAAAATGTCTTGCGCTGCGCGAGGACTGCTGCTCAGTGCATCGCTGGGCGTGAGACCTAATAAAGGAGTTTGGTTGTTTATATGATAAACATCACCCTTGTTGCCCTGAAGAAGATCCAGTCAGCCTGTCATTATTGATTTCACCCTAACAAAGCTGTCATCGACTGAACAATAATAAACAATATCATTTTGCGCATTTAGCTTTCGTACAGAATGTTCAAGGCTCTGAAAATGCATGTACAGAGATGTGTAAATGTAAGCAAAGCTATTTCATGGAACATTACCTGTACAAGCATGCAAGTAAAAGTGTGTCAAGTGTCAGTGTTCAAGAAAAGAGGTCAAGTTTAAACATGAACACATAAAATGGTGGTGTTCCCGGCCGGGCCTCATTTGACCACATCACAAACCCCCTGTACTGAGACTGAAGTCAGGGCAGGCCGTAGGACCTCTGTGCACTTCAAAGGCACCACTAGGTATAAGAACTGGACTTCTGACCATACTAACTCAGTCCACTTAAAGACCTATAGATATTCTGCCAGGAAGAAGGACTTCTGTGCTGCTGAAGAACTGCAACTCTGCTGGACTGCTGCTCTGAAAGAACTGCTTCTCTGCTGTGCTGACCTGCCTGCTGCCCTACTTGCATTGGTTAGAAGGACTGGACCCACATCACTTGAACCCAAAACCAGAGTCACTCCAGGGGTTTGCTGGCTTACTTCCCGAGTGAAGTCTCAGGCACATAAAAGACTTCCAACTCACATGCTACAGTTTCTGGGCTCTGCCATCTGATAGTCTTGCCCTGCCAAGTAGTGCTAATCCAGTCCTGGGCCCTTGGAAGTGGGTATAAAGTGTTGTTTGAACAGAAATCCATGCATCAATGCCTTTGTGCCTCTCGGAGCCAGTGGATCACCCTCGACACAGATGCATTGCCTTGCTGCGAGGATCGAGGACATTGCATCACCAACGGTGCAGTGCATTGCCTCCATTCCCAACACATCTCTGACTTGCACTATAATTCAAGATATTCTTTAATAATGCATTGCTCTGGTTCTAATTATTGGAGATATGTTATTTTGGAATTGTTTTATTCAATACATTAAGCTACATTCTTCTAACCAAGTGTGTTATCTTTTTGTGGTGTTTTCACTGTGTTACTGTTTTTAATTTTTTAACAAATACTTCACACATTGCCTCTTATGTTAAGCCTAACTGCTCCTTGCCAAGCTACCAGAGGTTGAGCACAGGACAATTTAGTGTGTGTGGTGAGTAACCCTGACTAGGATTGTGGTTCCTGCTTTGACAGGGTGCATACCTCTGCCAACTAGAAACTGAATTTCTAACAGTGTGAAAAAGAATGAATATGCACCAGCTTTTTGAGAAGGAAAAGGAACTTAAGGACCTTGGATTCCCATCAGAAATAAACTGGTAGATTGATTTAGGAACATCTAACTCAACAACATTCTGAGTTTTACTTTATTTGCAGTCATATATGCCACAAGCCCAGCACAAAGGTTTTGGAGCATGTTAAACCTGTTACCCTTAGCATGTGCTCTTCTCAAACTTTCTGCCGGCCCCCTTCATTTTTTTGCTGATGTCATTGTTGCTGGCCTTAGGACTCTGGGCACTTTACCACTGGTGATCAGTGGTAATGTGCATGTGCTCACTCCTTAAACCATGGTAACATTGGCTTATCACCAACGGGACTACTTAATTTACTTGTAAATCGCTAGTAAAGTAGAACTACATGTACCCAGGGCCTGCAAATTAAATGCTCTTAGTGGGTCTGCAACACTGATTGTGCCACCCACTTAAGTAGCCCCTTCAAACAAGTCTCAGTCCTGCCATTGCAGCCTATGTTTTCAGTTTTAAATAGTCCTTTTGGCCTGGCAAAATAAACCTTTTGCCAAGCCCAAACATTAATTTTTAATACATATGTCAGCATTAGGGTGGGCCGTGAACAGCCCGGAGGGTAGGATGTAGTGTGTTTAAAAAGTAGAATGTATACTTTTAAGTTGTATATATCCTAGTAGTGAAAAACATATACATCTGTTTTTCACTTCTACTAGACCTATATCCCCCATAGATTAACATTGGATGTATTACATTTAATAGATTGTAATTTCCAAATGGGAGCAGGTAACCAGTGCATGTTTGGTGTCTTTGGAATTGTAATTGAAAATCCTAACTTAAGGTGAATTTGGACTTTAATTATAACTTTGGAAATGCCACCTTTAGAAAGTTTGTTAAAAAAGAACAAGGGTCACCCTACTCACAAGGAACCAAGGTATCAATTATACAAGACGGAACAACAGTTACTGTGGACTATATGCATAATATTTGATATTTATGAAGCTGAATGGCATATTCTCATGGGAACGATTGTGAGCGGGAGAATCAAAATCATACACTTAAAGAATTTGTGTTAAAATTCCTTTATTTTCCTCTTTTCCTCCTATATTCTGTTTATCTTAAAATTAATAAATTAAATAATAGTGCGCCCTGAATAGAATTCAGTTTTGAAGAGGATTGCTACACGCACAGGCTTATCTCCTCAAGCGATGTCTGGCATGTCGCACCATTGTGGTCCTGCGGGCGCGGCTTTATAATAAATTCGGAAAGCCACTCGCTGCCTTTGCTACTCACGTACGGATCCTGCCACTTAACGGCCCCAGGGGAGAAGGGTGCATTGCCACCTTCTCTCTGCGTCCTCCATCTGACGTCGGCAGCCCTGTTTCGACATTGCTCATAAGGAGTTCCATTAGCCCGCATCTGGCGAGTGGCGTTTCACCTAAAAGCTGGTTAGACTACTGTTTTTTTGTACATAGGTAATGCTATATGGTGCATCTGACACTCTATTTTTGGCTTCACTAGACAACATTTTACTTTGATGATTAATTACCCATAAGGGTTGACGTTTGGGATCCCGTCTGACCATGGTGGCCATTGTAATTGGGAAACATGAGATGACTTCTCTCACCTTCAGGTGAGTAGAAGTAAAACTCTTTAGATAATTTGTCATTCTAAATCGGCTAGCATTCACAGCATTAATTGTTTCCTCCATATAATTTAACATTTCTACTCCTAGATGGTACTCCTACATGGTAATCCTTAATTTCTTTGGAATTTGGACACTGTAACTCATATGCAAAAAGGACCGTCAGCCCCATTTGCTCTCATATTGGGTGATAGCTAGAATGGTCACACTAGTCATTTTTAGTGAGATAATTCAAATGGCACTATATATAATTGTTCAAACATTTCTCTTCTGTTGTTAGAGCACGGCTGGGCCCCATGTGAGTACATTCATCTCTTACACTTTGTCTTGTGCCACATTTTTAATGGTTTGTACTTTCCACACTGACAGTCAATTATTCTTGCTTCAGGTAAATCCCCCAGTTCACATTACTACAATATAGAGTTTCTCTTTGATTTAGCAGACTTAGGGCCATATGTAGGTAAACATTGACAGATTCTAAAATACCGAATTTTACTGATTCAGTATTTTAGAATCAGTAAGTTCTATGTAGGAAAAAATTCGCTAAATTTTACTGAATAGGTAAAATTTGGTAATTACCAATTCGGTATTTACCGATTCGGTAATTCCCATTCATTCCTATGGACCTGAGAATTACAGATTCGGTAAATACTGAATCGGTAATAGGGGGAAGACTTACAAGGGTGGCAGGGTGGAACATTGACACCCTGTTGCACCCCTGAATAGAGCATGGGTGCACATGTGGCACACATACATGTATGTCTGCCACATGGCACTGTTAAAAATTGTTAAAAATTGCAAAAAATAGCTTTTTTGACGGTTTTCGATATTTACCACCAACTTGTAGTTGGTGGTAATTAACGAATCTTGAAATGAGAAAAGCACTCATTTGAGTGCTCCCTACATTAAGGATTCGGTAATTTACTGATTCCTTAAATTACCGATTCAGTAAATTACTGAATCTTTCAATTTGGCCTCCTACATCTGAAAAGCCTAATACTGGTCGGTAACCGACCGGTATTATGCTACCTACATCTGGCCCTTAGTCATTATTTTAGTTATTTTAATTCTGTTGTCCTGCATTATTAGGTCCTGATGAGACCCCCCCCTATTTGCCTTTGCCGCTGAAATGCAGTCGACACATATTTTAATCGAACCAACTTCCAGCCTGTAGCACTGTGTTAGTTGGATGTCAATAATTGGTATATATGTACTTTGGGTCGTTTTGTACAAACTGAAACCTACTGTATGTCACAAACTGTCAACTTTTTTGAAAGGGTAGGTTCTAGTTCACTTCGGACACCGAGCATATTTTTTAGTATACTTTACTACACAAAGTGCACAAAAAGTAAAGAAACTTGAAATTCTTGGTGTATATGCTTCTGATTCTCCCTCTGACAATACGTTTGATGAGTATATGCCTTGGAGATTTATAATTATCAAATAATATGCATATAGTCCACAGGAAGGGTTGTTTCTTGTTGTATAATTGATACCCTGGTTCCTTGTGAGTAGGGTGACCCTTGTTCTTTTTGAAGATACGTTTAGAGCGGGGGCTGTACCGCAAGGGTTTAATTCTGGTCAGGATTTTTCCCATTACCCTGTACATTAAGGGTTGTACATGTCCCTCTTTTCTTGGGAAGGATGTCAGACAGAGAAGCACCATTATACACAGATGAATACATTGCAAAGATTATGAGTGGTCTGTCGTTGTTTTCTGCATAAACCAATAGAACAAGAACAATAGGTCTTAAACAGTTAATCTTAGAGAAACTTGAAAATGCTAAAAAGAAGCATGCAAGAACAGAGATACATGTACAGATGCTTACTGAGTACCTAAAAGATGGGATTATACCACAAGGTCTACTAGTAATCAATGTACTGGGGATCTTTAAAGATGACCAGAAATTTAAAGGTGGCTTTTGCCATATTTCCACGACTTGCTTGGTCCACTAGATGGTGCTAGGTGTGGTGACTGCACTGGAACATGCAAAGGCGGAATTGAAAGAAATAGAGGAGCTAGAGCGAGAACTCTTAGAAGGTGAAGGAGTGGCAGAAGCCAAAGACTCTCTGACAAATTGAATTGAAGCTTAGACAAATTCAATTTGTACGAGCTTAAGAAAAAGGCTGACAAAGTCACGAAAGACATAAAAATCACAAGGGAAGATTATTATACCACTACAGCCACCCACAACAGACAGAATATGTGGGATAGATTTGGAAAGAACCATTCAATCATGTTTTCGGAGTCATCAGGTGGCTCTGAGGACTCAGACATACAGGCAGGTCCCAGTCGTACGGATACCCACCCAGGACAGCCTTTGTTAGAGAGAAGCCAGAATGGCAGAGGCAAAGTGTGGTATCAGTAGCCGAGCGAGCGCCAGACCAGGAGAAAACTTTATCATTGGTGACCACAGACATATTAAAAATGAATGAATACAATTCCAATATGAAAGAGATATTTATTTTTAATTTGTCACACATCTGCTTTCCTCTGCAGATATTTTGTTACTGAACAAAGGTCTATCCTACATTATTACAGAAAAGACTAATTTCTCCACCTTGAAGACAGAGTTATTCCAATTTGTTCACAAAATAAGATTAAAACTCTTTTTCATGGACAAAAAGGAGCCAATACAAGATTCTTTCACAGGTCTTCAACCAACGTCCAGTTTCCATCCTATCAACTCAATGATGTCACCTGAATTATTGACTTTTGAAAAACTAATTTTGAACGGTGCAGACGAACTGAAATCAGAAAAATACTTTATCTAATACAACATCTCACTAGCTGAAAGTCGAGCCCTACAAGAATTAAAGAATGACAAAGCCATAATTTTAAAACCAGCAGATAAAGGAGGTGAAATTATGATTCAGGACCATCCAGATTATGACACTGAATTAAAAAAATAAATTGCAGACACAAAACATTATAAGAAACGGGCCTCACATCCCTTAACTATGACCAGGACAGAAATCCTGAAGGTCACCATTGAGGGCAAAGAACAGGGCTATATAACAAAAAAATAATTTTACCATCTTAATACGGATACACCCCGGACCCCGGATCCCTATAATTTACCGAAAATTCACAAAAGTGTTACAAATCCACCAGGTCACCCTTTTTTATAGGGTTGTGGGTCGGTTTTAGAACCAATTGGAAGGTACATTGACTTTTTCATTAGGGACTTTGTCCCCATACAAGAAACTTACTTGAGAGACAGCAGTTTCATGATAAATCTTATCGACACAATGCCCATCAATATTGAAACAGATTGGCTTGCCACGTTAGATATATCATCTCTATATACTAATATACCACAGGAGGAAAGCATCCTGTTAATAAGAAACCTGTTGGACACACGCAAACCCCCCAGAGAAGTTCCTACTAGTTTCACTGTTTCTCTTCTTAGAATTGCGTTACAGCATAATTACTTCCTGTTAGAGGGTGACTTTTATCAACAATGCTCTGGGACTTCGATGGGGGCAGTTTTTGCTCCCAATCTAGCAAACATCTACATGGACTACATAGAACAAATATATGCACTGTCCCAACAAAATAGATATTGTTCCAACATTTTATGTTGGAAATGGTTACTGATGATATTTTTATTAGTTGTTCAGGGACCGATTGTGAATTTTATGGTTTTGTAACATGCTTGAATTGTGTCCTGAAGCATTTGTCTTTCACATCGACCATATACATATTGGAAATTGCTTTCTTTGATTTAGCTATCAAATATCAGCAAGGGAAATTATTCACCAGTCTCCACAGAAAACCTACAGAAAGGAACACTCTTGTTTCCTACTCCAGCAACCACCCAGGAGCCCTAAGATATGGCTCAACCCTTGGCCAATTTCTGCGATTAGGCAGAAATTGTTCCAGAAAGAAAGACTAGATGCAGTAAGCCCAAATTCTGAGAGCAAAATCAGTCAATAGGGTTTACGCAAATATGATAGTGAGAAACTCCATGAAACGTGCGTGGTTTTGTCCCAAGGAGAATTACTCATTACCAAACAGAAAACTTCCCCAGATAAATTGATTTGAGTCACTACTTTTGGCACCCACACAAATAAGATTCACAATCTGATTTTAAAAAAACTGGCATCTGATCACACACATTGACTCCACTATAGAAGCTTCTCTATTTGCATTCAAACGTGGAAAAAACATTAAAGACCATCTGGAGCACTCTTTTACACAAAGCAGCTCCAGCCAGAAAGTTAGAACCCTGGAAACAGCTTAGGGCCTGCTGCAAGTGAAAGGCCACTTAAGATGTGGTAACTATATTGCCAGTACATTTTCTTTTGACACAAACATTTTTGAATATGAAAACATCAGACAAGAGTTGAATTTTTTTTAACTGTAACTTACGTAATTTGGTATATTGTATATGGTGTCCATGCAAACTGCTGTATGTAGGGCAAACATCACAACCCATCAAGACACGCATCTGCCAACACCGTAGCAGAATAAGATGCATTGTATTGAATGTTCCTTTGGTCATAAATTTCAATGAAATGCACAGCACTGCTGATGACATAAAATGGCATGTAACTGAAATGTTCATCACTAAATGAGCCTCTCCTAGTTATGTGATCAAGGTGCACAAAAGCTACTTTGTGAGTGCAGACAACTCACAAAAAGTGTAAGACTGGTCTCACACACCACCTGGTGTCATACTTCATCATCGGCTAGTTCTCACCGTCTAAAAACTGGGTTTGATAGAGGGCGGGCATACACCTGATGACAGGGATGCACTTCTAAACTAAGTGGGGGCCCATACAGAGTGAGTGAGGTTAAAAACCATTACAGTTACAAAATGAATTTTGGTGTGACAAGTAGCTCTATGGTATTAAGAAATGTGTGAATGGTATGCTGTGGAATTTATTGTACCGTTACCGTAATGGGTGTGGTCGACACGTTTCTGCTTTAAGGCCCAGTTGGGTCCATGGCATTCATCAGGACCTTAAGAAATGGGGGCTCTGTTCCCACCAGCCCTGCGGTGGGAGGTTACTACTTCGTGGGGTGACCTGTGTCACACTGTTCAGAAGCTCATAATAAAGCCCAAAGACAAAAGAGATAATGCCCCATGGAAGGAGGAGAGAGGGAGATCCCTGCAGTCAGACTTGCCTCAAGGTGCGTCTCCTGTATTTGCACCTAGGTATGTGCTCCTTGCCTCCCCGACGGGGAAATTCTCTTTTGACACAATTGTTTTTGAATATGAGAACATCAGACAAGAGTAGAATTTCTTTTCTAACTGTAACTCACGTAATGTGGTATATTGTATATTGTGGATTGAACAAAACCATTAAAATAGGGTCCAAGGGATATATATTTTGAAGACCCACACCTGATTTTATCCCCAGCAACAACTGAATGTATAACACACGAAACACAGGGGGTCTAACAGCCAAATTGAGAGGCTACACTGTCGATACTGAGTCAACAAGATCTCAAAATATCTTCATCGCACACACATAACGTATTAATAAAAATAAAGGCTCACACTACATGCATAGAGGAGACCGATAAATCATCGATTATTCGTAAATGGTTGATTAATCCACAACAAATTGTAAAGAGTTTCCATCAAATTAGACTCAATGATCTGTCCTATCATTTGGCCAAACCCATGTGCAAATGAGGCTGGTCCCCTGATCAGTGGGACATTCAGCTTCTCACCTTATTGTTGTTTCAGGATTTGGTCCACCAAATGCACGAACCGTCCATGATGACTGATATTTTGATGGTAAAGTAAAGAAAAATAGTGCAACAAACAAGAAGTGATTTAAAATAGGATGGAGACCCCGAGGTAGCAGCTCCGAGATTCCGTGCGGGTCTCTTGGCAGTAGCCAGCTGGCTTCGCACCAACTGCCTCCAGTTGAATGCCACCAAAACGGAGGTATTGGTGCTAGGGAAGCACGCTGAGCTATGGGGTAACCAGTGGTGGCCGTCAGAGCTTGGTGTCACTCCTATTCCAGTGGCTGGAGTGAGAAATCTAGGAGTCTGGGTGGATTCAGCGCTCACCTTCAGGGACCACACCAAGAAGGTGGCTGCCACGTGTTACGGAATATTGCGTGGTATTAGGCCAGTCTTGAAGTACTTTGATCCCCCTACCAGACAGCTTGTAGTTCAGGCCTCAATACTATCTAGGCTGGACTACGGCAGTTCACTGTTGTTAGGGGTGAATCAAGCGGAGGCCTCTAGGCTCCAAAGAGTACAAAACGCCGCGGCACGAGCCATTGTGGGCCTTCCCAGACACTGTTCAGTGTCTGGTACCATCACGGCCTTGCATTGGCTCCCGGTCAGACAGCGAATCATGTTCAAGGCGCTGTGTCTGGCCTTCAAAATTTTGAAAACTTCTTCGCCACCGGCACTCGTCACTCTACTCACGCCCTATGTGCCGTCGAGATCTTTAAGATCTGAGGGGCTTCATCTGGCTGTCTGTCCACGCTTCAGGTTGAGCAGGATGGGTGGCCGTTCTTTCAGGGTACTAGCGGCAGGCCTATGGAACTCGCTCCCAGTTCACATTCGAGCTCTTGAGGATATGTTCGCCTTCAGGCAGGCGATTAAAACCTTCCTCTTTCCAGTTTCTAGCTAAATTCCTTTTGTGTGTTATGTTACAGCATCTGTCAAAGCGCCAGGACGCCCCTTTGCTGGGGCAGCTGTGCGCTATAGAAATTTTAATAACATAACATAACAATGTCCTCCTTCTAAATACTTAATTCTGCAGACCAGACACGCCTCCTAATTAAAAAATAGAACAGTGCAAGAAGAGACATGTCCATGGTTGCTACAGGTTGTACCGTTTCCAACCAGTTTTATTATAATTTGTTTTGGTGATGGTGGTGATTTCTATATTCCACTAGTAGGAGTGCAACTATCATACGAGCAGAGGCCCTGACGAATGCCATGGGATTAAAAAACCCGTTAGGCAGAAACATGTTGGCCCTTATGTAGACAGATATTTGTTACTGTCTCTTCTTGCACTGTTCTATTTTTTAATTAGGAGGCGTGTCTGGTCAGCAGAATAAAGTATTTAGAAGGAGGACATTCCATCCTATTTTAAATCACTTCTCCAGGCCCATAGGAATGAATGGCAATTACTGAATCGGTAAATACCGATTCGGTAATTACCGAAACTTACCAATTCGGTAATTTTTTAGGAAAAATTACCTACATCCCATTTGCCTGTTCTTAAATACCGAATCGGTATGATTCGGTATTTAACAATCGCTAATCTGGGATTACCTACATCTGGCCCCATGTTTTATTTTGAACTACATGAGAAATGTTTTCACAAACTAAACATATGTATACTTCTTTTTCATAAACCAACAGGTTACTACTACTAGTACTACTCCAAAAACAAAATATCCTGAACATTTTCATGAGAATACATATCGAAATATCCACAAAAAGTTGAGAAAAACATATTGCAAGGTAATTTCCTCATATATAAAAACCAAAAAACAAGTAAACAAATTAAACAGTTTACCTACACAAATGAAACCAATTTCAAAACATCATCATAACAAATTATAAACAATATCCAAATATTTTTCTTTCAGCTTTCAAAACTTTCAACGGTCATTTAAAAGAAAAACATAACAAGGTAATTTTCACATCAATAAAATATTATATTAAAAATTGTATTATAAACAATATTGTTTTTTCTTCCACAGAAAAATACAGTTAAATAGATAGCTTAGACTTAATTAAAGAAATTTAGATGAATAAGCACAAAAGTATTTCTTCAAACAAAAATTAAAAACTGTTGTTCATTACCCAAAATTACATTATTATATTTCAGACAAATAATTTTAAAATATTTTCAATATACTAACAATAAAAATCTTTCTACTTTTTCAGAACACAAATCAACTAAAACTCACATACAAAATAAAGAAACAACCTGAACAATAGAATAAAGGTAAGATTTCAGAAACAAAAACCAATTGAAAAACATTAACAATATTTCTCTCACTAGGAAACTTTAAAGGAGCAATATATATATATAATATAACGAAAAAAATATATTTCATTTCAGAAACATCCTAGAAAACCAATAAATGTACCAAAGAAGAAGAATCAAACCACAGCTAATTCAAAGTTAAGAAAAATTTAACTGTTTTTCTATACAACAAATTCATGTTTTTTTCTCCCAATAAAGCAGGAATTTTAATGTAATAAACCAACTGAAGTCGAAAAACAACACAGTTAAAACTTTAAACAGAACATGAAAATGCATGAATTGTAAACTGCAAAATTTATTACATAAAATATACACTCATTTTCCCTTGAAACAGGTATACACAATAAAATATTAAATATAGTGACATCAATTTTTTTCTCTCTTTTAAGAAAATATAATGACTACCCCATCCAAAGAAGCAAAATACCTGATTTCAAAAAGAGGGAATTGACTACTGCACCATAGTAGGTATGTTTATTGTAAGTAGAGACTATCTGAACCCAGGTGTCATTGGAGGTATGTGCACTATTACTCAACCCATTGCACAGGCAGAGCGGTAAATCTTGGTGACACTGTTTTAAGAACCACAGACCATAATCCCTCTGTCTTTGCAATGGAGATTTAAATTAGAGATAGAATTAACGAAATAAAAGATATTGCATCCACCTCCAAAGAAACCTGTGATGCAGTTTTAAGGGAGGTATCCCAACACATTCCCTCACATGTTGCAAGTAGTATGCCCACCATACCTAATTTGTGAAAGATTATTCAACGTCAACAACAGACAAATAACCCACAAAGAGTCACACCCGAGGGGGCGTGGCTTGGACGGCAAGCATGGCGGACGTAGCCTAGTTGAGCTCCGTCCCTGCCAGCCGATTATCCGCCGATATATCCTTCTCTCCCCCATCTAACTGCGGCCCCGAGGGCTGTGCTTGCTGCGGGGGCCGCGGAGCTCACCTCGACCCACTTTGGGCCAGTTCGGAGCCGCTGGAATGAGCTGAGGCGGACGGACACGGAGCGGCCTGGGCGACCGCGGAGAGCCGGGCAGCTCGAGTTTCGCGACCTGGAAAGACACCCTGAGGAGGCGGACGGAGCTCGTTTGAAGGGCGGCAGACCGGTGGCGGCTGGGGACGGCGCCTGGCTTTGGGCGACTGAGGGAGACATCGGCTTGCTATCGGAGGGCACTGATCCCTCTCGGCGGCCCTACGGGAGGCGGCTGAGCAACGCGGCCTGCCTGACACGGGACATCACTCAGGTGGAGCAGAAAGATGAGGCGAGTGCCCCCTTCCCTCTCTGTGGGCCCCGGGTGGCGAGGTGCATGATCCTTGAGCAGTGGTGAGGCCGGGGGGGCCCGGCGGCAGCGCGGAGGCCTTGAGTGGCAGAGGCAGGCAGACGAGGATCGGCCTGGGTGGCCTTGGGGAGCCGGGGTGCTCGAGTTTTGCGACCCAGACAGACACCCTACGGAGGCGGCCAGAGCTGGGTCGAAGGGTGGCAGCCGGGTGACAGCTGGGGACCCGGCCTGGCATTGGGAGTCTGGCAGAGGCATCGGCTCTCTATCGGAGGGCACACGTCCAGCTCGGGGGCGCTGCAGGAGGCGGCCAAGCAACATGGCCCGCTTGGACGACGGACATCACGCAGGTGGAACTGAATGGCCAGGCGAGTGCCCCTCTCCCTCTCTATGGGCCCCGGGTGGTGAGGTGCATGATCCTGGAGTGGTGGTGACCCGGGGGGCCCAGCGGCAGTGCAGAGGCCCGGAGTGGCGGCAGTGGACCGGGGCATCGATTTTCGCGACATCCAACAGTGCGTCAGTACAAGGGACCGGGGCCTGGCAGCAGAGGACATTGACCGCTTACTATCATGGGACCGGACGAGCTCGGCAGCCAATACTGAGAGCCCCTGGGAAGTGAGGGGCCGAACATTCATTCCTTGAGGTACCGGACAGGGGGGCCTCCTGGGCAGCGGCGGAACGAAAAGCGCCCCGCCAGATGCAGACAGGGGGTGGCTGAGATCTGCCCGTGAGTCAAGGAGATCCTGGTGGCACAGGCCGTGGCTGGGCCCTGACCCTGAGGTATGTAATCGGGGCCACTGGACATTGAGTTGGAGTGCCTGGCCTGATTATTCAGCGGTCAATTCGGACCGTGGAAGGGGGGTCCCCCTGACAAGTGGCATCGTGAGTGGTGACCCGACGAGGGCCTGCTAGACTGCCCCGGATTTAAGTGCAGCTTAATAGTCATGACACGAGGGGCAGGCGGAGGCGGAGGGGTCCCCAAGCAGGGACCCATTGACAAGTTCACAGGGCCGGGAGGTGGTGTGGGGGCCTCCGGTGGATCCCGGGCGTCCGGGCCAGACAAGGCGGCCCTGATGGTGGCCATCACCCAGTCCCGAGACGCGTTAGATGCCAAAATTGGAGCAGTGGGATCAGAAGTTACGCTCCTTCGCCAGGACCTTTGGAACGCGGTCTCCTGCATTACGGAAGCCGAAACTCGGATCTCTGGGGTGGAGGACGATGTGGTGACCCTCAAACGCAAAGTGCCTGCCCTGGATTCCACACAAAAGGGCCTGGCGCTCCGGGTGGAGGACGCAGAAGGATGCGCCAGGCGCAACAACCTCCGCTTTGTAGGACTGCCGGAGGGTTGCGAGAAGGGAGATATGGAGGGCTTCCTGACACAGTGGCTCCAGGGCTGGATTCCTCCGGAGGCCCTCTCCAGTTGTTTTGTGATAGAAAGGGCGCACCGGGCCCTGGTGCAAAAACCGCCAGAGGGAGCGAGACCGCGACCTGTGATTGCAAAACTACTCAATTATCATGACAGAGATGTGATCCTCAAACAGGCCAGAGCGAAAGAACCGCTGCGATACGAAAATCACACGATCCTGATCTTTCCGGACTATACCCGCCTAGTACAACAGCAACGCCAGTCCTTCACGGCGGCCAAGGCACGATTGCGAGATCTGAAAATACATTATGCGCTTCTTTATCCAGCCCGCCTAAGAGTTATTTTCCAATTTCGCACCCACTTCTTTGATTCCCCGGAGGAAGTGTTCCGATGGACAGATGAAATCAGACCTGTGAAGGCGCACACTCCCCCGGGTCGGGACTCAGACTCTTCCCACGATGACACACAGGCGCGATCCTCCCGACTCAAGGGCAATTGGAGGTCCCGATCCCGACAGCGGTCGGCGTCAAGCACAGCATCGGAGACTGCGACTGGCGCGGCCGAGAGACAGAAGAAGGGCATGTGAGGGCACTCTGAGACATATTGCGGAAAATTTGTCTTACTTCCCTCCTTTTGGGGATAGTGTGTGGGGGTAGAGCGAGATGCCTGTGCCCTATGTGAGGCTGAAGATGCAGATGAGGGGCGATGGTGGATGGGGGGGAGTACTTGGGTGGGCGGGGGGTTCCTTTCAGGCGAGGGTGGGAGGGAGTGAGTGTTGGGTGAGTTGATTGCAGTTATGGGGATTCATTGGTGGGGTGGGCTGTCAGTCTCATGTTGGGGGCAGAAGTCGTACCGCACCGCGACATATACTTCAGCGTTACTTGAGGTATGGGGTGGGGGTGGGGGTGGGAATTTTGGGAAGTTGGTCGATGTTGGATTGGGGGGGACTGCATGGCTCGGATGTGATCGAGTAGGTGGTTGGAAGCACACACGGATGTTATACGTCATGTATGTTGGCTGCGTAGGGACTATGATGTCAAGCCTGGATAGATGGACAGCTGGGCCAGGGGCCACACTTCGGGTCATTAGTTTGAATGTGAGAGGGATGCTGGACAAAATCAAGCGGGGTGCGATCCTGAAACAGGCTAAGAGGGAGGGGGCGGACGTTGTCATGCTGCAGGAAACGCATCTTCTGGGGACTAAAACACTATGCCTCCAGCGCTTTGGTTATAGACAGGTTTTCCACGCAGGTTTTGCCAGGGGGTCCAGAGGCGTAGCCATATTAGTACACAGCAGAGTCCCATACATGCACTCCACTCACTGGCAGGACCCACAAGGTAGATACATTTTTATTCAGGGTACACTTGGAGACGAAGATGTAGTGTTCGGTTGTGTGTACGCCCCACCCCCCTTGCAGTGGTCCCTAGCTGAAAAGATCTTGGCAGTGTGGGCGACTATTCCAGATGTGTTGGCTGTTATAGGGGGCGACTGTAATGATGTGATTGATTTGACGCATGACAGGTACAGACCTGGGGGGGGGGACAGTAGTGTCCGGGCATACCAAACTGCATGACCTGATCAGAAACCTGGGATGGGTAGACACATGGAGACACATGCATGGCACACAGCGTGAATACACTTTCCTTTTGGCAGCACATCGTTTATTCTCCAGGCTGGACTACATCTTTGTCCCCCGGGCAGCTCAGGGAAGGGTGGAGGCCGCAGATTTATTGCCACGGGGGCTGTCGGACCATTCTCCGGTGGCGGTAACTTTGAGGTTGGACAGGAGGCAACAACAGTTTCGTTGGCGCCTGTCAGTGTGGCACCTACAGCTTGTAGATTACCAGGCTCACATGAGGAGAGCCATAGCGCAGTATTTGGCCGAAAATACTGGGACGGTGGCGACTAAGACGACGCTCTGGGAAGCCATGAAGCCCACTATGAGAGGCATAGATATAGCGTGGTGTGTGGCGGCCAAGAGGCTGCGCAGGGAGGCTCTCGATCAGGCGGAGGTGGCCATAATGGATTTAAAGCAGCGTAGTAGCTCGGGTGGGGGAGACCAGGTGCTGGAGCAGCTACTGCTAGTGCAACAGTCCTACGCCTCATTGCTACTTGAGGAAGCGCGGCAGATGTGGCTGGCGATCCGGAGCAGGGTGTACCAATGGGGGGACAAATATGGGACGATGTTGCACAGGCTGTGCCAGGGCCAGGTCCAAACCCAGACTCCCCCGAGAATACAAGATGAGACCGAGGCCCTGATAAACGATCCCAGGTTGCTCTCGGAAGGCTTTGCAGCCTACTATGCCGACCTATACTCCCCGCATGAATGCATTAGTGAGGATCTGATAGACAAATTTATTGCGGATCTACCGCCACGAGCACTATCAGATGAAGCCCGCGATATCCTAGATAAACCTTTGACTGAGGAAGAGCTGGGAACTGCCCTGGGGGAACTCAATACGGGGAAGGCCCCTGGCCCCAATGGCTTCCCAAGTGAATTCTTTAAGAAATTTCACCTTCAGTTAGGAACCCAGTACAGAGCGGTTGTGGAGGAGGAGCGGGAACTGGGTTGCATGCCCCAGGACTGGAGACATGCTGAGGTGGTTGTCGTTCATAAACCCGGCCGGCCCCCCGAGCAATACGCGTCGTATTGCCCAATCTCCTTACTGAACGTAGAGGCCAAGGTGTTAGCTAAGGCTCTGGCCAATAGATTGTTGCCATACATCTCCGATCTCGTACACCCGGACCAAGCCGGCTTTATGCCCAAGCGGGCAACGCGGCACAATATCAGGCGGGCTCACGTCGCGGTTGCAGCGATTCGGTCCTCTGGGGAGCAAGCGGCGCTTTTTTTGGCAGACATGGACAGGGCGTTCGACTCCCTCAGCTGGACATACCTCTTCTCCCTGCTTCCGCGGCTGAACTTAGGGCCGGTTTTCCTGTCCTATGTGAAATTGCTCTATACTAACCTTACGGCCTCGGTCCGGGGGTGGCATCCTCGACCTTTCCCATTCAGAGTGGCACCAGACAGGGCTGCCCCCTCTCGCCCTACTTATTTGCCCTGGCTATGGAACCCCTGGCCGCCTGGGTTCACATCGATGCGCAGATGAGGGACTTTGAGTGGACAGGTGACTTGTCCGACCTCATCGCACTTTATGCGGATGATGTATTGTTTTTCCTCACGGACCTTAACAAGTCCGGGCCCCGCCTCATTCGCATACTACAGATCTTCGGGGAGACATCGGGCCTGCACGTGAATCCGCGTAAATCCACTCTCTGGGTGTTGGGGAGGGGGCCGCCGGTCGGAGACTGGGCAGCAGAGCTTCAACAGGCCGCAGGGGGAATTAAATATCTAGGGGTGCGCAATGTGGTGCCGGTTTGGGAACGAACTCAGGCGGACATTAAGGTGTGGTCCCGTATGCCGTTGACCATCCATGGTCGATCGGCCATCTTTAAGATGGTAGCCCTGCCCAGGCTGCTATATCAATTGCAGAACCATCAGTACCCGATCCCGCCCCTGTGGTTTAGGCACATACACGCGGTCCTGGGACAGTTCCTTTGGGAGGGTGGCGCTATCAGGGTGGCGCTGCGTACATGTTTTCTATCCACAAACAGGGGGGCTGGCAACCTCGGACATGCTCTCCTATTACCAGGCGTCCCATCTTCTCGTCTTGAATGACTGGTGGTATGGGGACAGGAGAGACCCTGCCTACGCGCTAGAGAGACTACTGATGGAGCCACACACTCTGCACACTCTGCTCCACGCGCCGAAGGTGCGCAGGGCCTTGCCGGCAGTGACGTAGGTAGTCTTTGACGTATGGCGGCGGGCTTTGCGGTGGATGGGTTGGTGGCGAACCTTGACCGAAGAGACTCCCCTCTGGCACAATGGCCGCCTCCCGGGCCTTCCTTCCCTGGCAGGATTCGAGGGATGGGATGCTATCGGCATCTCTCGACTGGGGGAAATTATGTCCAGGACGACGCTTAAATCGTTTCAGGAGTTGAGAGTGGAGTTTGACATGCCCAGCACGCAATTTTTTCGCTACTTGCAGTTTCGCCATGCTCTGACTCCAGATCTGGAGGGTCTGACTTCACTCCCAGAGTTCAGCCCGCTGGAGGCCCGAGTCTTCATGGGGGAGTTGGATACCAAAATAATCTCTCGCATATATCAATCCCTGATCATACATTGCTCCTCTGATTTGTGTTCCCTCAAGGAGAAATGGGAGGGGGACGTAGGGTTACTGGAGGAAGAGGATTGGAATGAGGCGCTGGCGAGTTCCCGGGGCGCTGCCATCTCGATTCGCCTTCGGCTGATTCAATTTAAATACTTTCACAGGGCGTACTACACGCGACAGAGGCTATGGAGGGCAGGACTCATTGCATCCCCAGAGTGTACTCGGTGTGGGACTGAGGAAGGTACGTTCCTTCATACGGTGTGGAGTTGAGAGCGTTTAGAGAGATTCTGGCGTGGTGTTAGGAGTGGTTTGGATGAGGCGCTCGGATGGGTGCTTCCGCGCACACCGCGTTTGGGTTTATTACATGTGCTGGAGGGAGTGGGGAAACTTGTACAAGAGACACCTACTATTACTGGGCTTAACGATAGCCAGGCGCGACATAGCTAGGGCTTGGAAGGACCCGCAGCCCCCATCACTTCTCGCATGGAAGAGAGGCCTAGTCTTCTGTATGGGGATGGAGAGGCCCATATTTCTAGCTCGCGGATGCCCTGGCAAACACTACAAGATATGGAAGAGGTGGGCCGACTACAGGGGATTTTGGCTGGAGCCCCCGATAGAGCAGGATCCGGATCCAGACGTATGAGTGAGTGCGATGACTGATTGGATGTGTGTAAATGGCTTGATCGACCGAATGCCGTGCGGGGGGAGGGGTTTGGGAGGGTTAGGAGGGAGGTTGTTGGGGATGGGGTTAGGGGGAATGGGTGGGGGGACTTGTTTCATGTGATTGCTCCTATTGTTTTTCTCACGAAAGTTACGATGGATTGTGTCACTGTATGACGTTATTGATTCCTGGCAGATACCTCTGGGGTACAGAGATCTGTGGCTATGTATATGATCTAACAAAAAAGGACACTTGTAACACTGCTTGACCTTTGGTTCAGTGTAAAATAAGGAAACCCTCAAAGAAGTCAATGTTAGATGGAATTGCTGTATATTTGTTTCATCAGCCCCACATTGACATTCAGGCAGTTATCATAGGGTTATTCCTATTTGTGTGAACTGCTCGCCTCATCCAGAGGCACCTCCAGTCTCGAGTGCAGTGTCCGGAGACAAAAGGATTTCCCACAGAAAGGGTGAAAGAAAAAGTTAAAAAATGGAAAAAAACCTTTGCAGTTTTATTTTACGGCAGATCTCCATTAATTAAAATGGTAGGTATACTATATGAGGGCCAAGTTACTGAGCCGAATAGTATTGAAAACAGGGTGTCGACATGTTTCAGCTCCTTGGGCCAAACGGTCTATGGAGCTTTCGTCAGGACTTATAAACAAAGAATAGACGTACAATTTACACAGAAGGTTCTACTCACACTACTTGTGCGGTAATCCATCTCTCATAAAACAAATATTTTATGGACAGTTATGTACTCTTCACAATCTGCTGTGTAAGAGTGCTCCGCTTTCAACGGGGGACCGCAGAGCCGCGTGGAGGATGCGTTACGCCTTGTGCTGACTCTGCCCCCGGATGAGTCAGCACAAGGCATAACGTATCCTCCACGCGGCTCTGCGTTCCCCCGTTGAAAGCGGAGCACTCTTACACAGCAGATTGTGAAGAGTACATAACTGTCCATAAAATATTTGTTTTATGAGAGATGGATTACCGCACAAGTAGTGTGAGTAGAACCTTCTGTGTAAATTGTACGTCTATTCTTTGTTTATAAGTCCTGACGAAAGCTCCATAGACCGTTTGGCCCAAGGAGCTGAAGCATATCGACACCCTGTTTTCAATACTATTCGGTTCAGTAACTTGGCCCTCATATAGTATACCTACCATTTTAATTAATGGAGATCTGCCGTAAAATAAAACTGCAAAGGTTTTTTTCCATTTTTTAACTTTTTCTTTCACCCTTTCTGTGGGAAATCCTTTTGTCTCCGGACACTGCACTCGAGACTGGAGGTGCCTCTGGATGAGGCGAGCAGTTCACACAAATAGGAATAACCCTATGATAACTGCCTGAATGTCAATGTGGGGCTGATGAAACAAATATACAGCAATTCCATCTAACATTGACTTCTTTGAGGGTTTCCTTATTTTACACTGAACCAAAGGTCAAGCAGTGTTACAAGTGTCCTTTTTTGTTTGATTAAAGTGCATTATCGTGGGGAAAGAAACGGACACTGAATTTCCTCATCCCTCCCTGTTGATTAACCGCTATGTATATGATCTGTCAATAAAACCTGTTTTGAAAAAAGAAAAAAAAAAAGAGTCACACCCGAAACCTACTCTGACATAATAATTAAACCTGAACTCTCTGTTACTTATTCTAATGAACCTTTTCTCTTGCATGACAACGGAAACCCTCAAAAGAGAATAATAACATTTAGCACACCCCGTAACCCAAAAAGATTAGATAACAGTGATATTTGGATGATAGATGGAATGTTTAAAAGTAAACCCCATCCATTCACCCAAATATGCACTATGCATGCATACATTAACAATACTATAGTTCCATTAATATACAGTTTACTGATAAACATTCCTCAACATATACTAAATAATTATTAGTGATAAAATCTAAAACATCCACCAAAAGTGCTAGAAAAGTAATAATTGGCTTTGAATTAACTTTGAATAATACAATAACAAAAACATACCCAGATACCCAAATTCAAGGATGTTTCTTTCACTTTTCTCAGGCATATTGACGTAAACTACAAAAAACATCCTTAATTGAGGATTATATATAAGATATCAAACTTCAGTTTGAACATAAAAAAGTAACTGCCCTTTGCTTTGTTCCTCCTGAAAGTGTAGACGAGTACTACACTTCAATTACAGAATCAGAATATTTTACAACAAATGAAGAAAAATTGGCACCCATACTAAATTATTTTGAAGACACATGGATTGGCCATCTAAGCAGGTCGGGTCACAGGAGGAGACCATGTTTCCATGTGGAGTGGTGGAACTGTTACTCGACCTGCTTAGAGGGAGGAGCAAAAACAAACAATGCCATAGAGGGATGGCACAACTCCTTCAACAAATCAATTGGCAAACATCATCCTAACTTCTATCATTTTTGGGAAATGTTGAAGAAGGAGCAAAGTTTCCAAGAAATCAGAGTGTCGCAATCATTATCAGGCAGTCTGAAACCACACATTTCTACCAGAACTAAGGAAATGTCAGAAAGACTATTGGCCGTAATACAACAGTTTACGTTTGCAGTGGCTTCTGACTACCTTGATAATCTTGCTCACATTCTGCAAATCTAACACACAAAATAGTTTTACTTTTCTGTTTTGCCCTAAAACAACTTCCACTAATTCAATTGATTATTTCCCAAAAATATTCAAATTAATTATAAAGGTCGAGTGTCCTTACCTTAAGATGTTTTCTTTCTTTAACTCTTGGACTGACATTCCATCCTTTACTTCACCAAGAGTCCTTTACAGTGTTTTATAATCCATAGAAAATTAAAAAAAATCCATTTGAAAAATCCATAGTCCAAAATTTGTCTTACCTTAACGCAGCTCTCCCTTGCTTTTGTTCTCTCCAGCGGAAATCTCCATAATGATGAAACTCACATTAACACGTCGACGTCATATCATTCTGTAAAGATAAAAAAAGGACAATTTCTCCAGTTGAAACCAATGGAAAAGCGTGAGAAAGTTGTACAAAAATGTATTTAAAAATGTTACTGGAGATAATAAAATACAAATTTTATATTTATAAAATATGTATATTTATACTGTATTTTTTTATATATTTTTTAAATTTATTTCAATAATTATAAAAATGTAAAATTAATTTTTAAATAGTTAAAAATATTAAATTGCTAAATACATTTTTTTAATTACACATATAAATATAATATATTATATTTTTTAAACATAAAGAATTATAAATTTAAATCTACTTTACATTAATCTTCTTTTTTTTATTTTCCCATTAAAAATGTACCCATCATAATAATAAAACATTCCAATACCTAAATTTTCATTACAAATTCTTTCATATTTAGAATATTAAATATGATTTTATAACTACAAAAAACGTGCCTATCCATTTTTACCTGACAATTACCTACTTACAAATAATATTAATACCTGAATATTAACTTTCCAAACATCATACCTAATCCATGAAATATTTAGTAGCATAATTATCATAAATAAAAACTATTTAATACAAAAATTAACACCTGAGTATTAATCTTTTGCCTAAATATAAAAGTAATATTTTCTATCAATGTTTCCCTAATTAATAACAAGTTGGTATTAATATTAATACCTGAGTATTAATTAACCAAAAAATATACATATTACATTAAATAAATTATTAGTCTCATAATCAGAAATATTAACTGTTTAATAACAATATTAATACCTAAAGATTATTAACAGGTTGGTATTAATATTAATACCTGAGTATTACTTAACAGAAAATATACCTGTTCCACTAAATACATTATTATTCTCATAATCAGAAATATTAACTATTTAATAATAATAACACATACATATTAATAACTTGTTGGTATTAATATTAATACCCGAGTATTAATTTACCCAAACATATACCTACGCCATACAAACTTATTATTCTCATAATCAGAAATATTAACTTTTTAATAAAAATATGAATAGCTAAATATTAATGACATTCATAAATAAAAACAATATTTATAAATTAATATTTGCTAAATTTTAAAACATACATTCTCAAAAAGTTAAACAAACACTTACCATATAATACTTACCAATGTGTTGTAAAAGCATGCGTTGTACTTGTACATGAGTTGTAATGGCTTGCATTGTAAAATCATGCTATGCAAGTGTATCTGCGTTGTAATGGTTGCGTTGTAAAGGCATTGCATTGTAATGCCTGCGTTGTTAAGGATGTCTCCCTCTCTTACATTTTGTCTGGTGCCCGATTTTTACTGGTGTTCACTTTCCACACTGACAGTCAATTGTTCTCACTTCAGTTAATTCCCCCAGTTCGTATTACTCCAATACAGAGTTTCTCTTTAATTAAGCAGACTTAGTCATTATTTTTGTTATTTTGTTTCAGGTGTCCCTCATTGTTAGGTCCTAATGCGACCCCCTATTTGCCTTTGCCGTCAAAACGTCATCTACATGTATTTTAAACAAAATACCTTCCAGCCCGTAGCCTTGTGTTAGAAGGCTGTCAATACTCTGTATATATGTACTTGTGGTTGTTTTGTACAAACTGAAACCTACTGTATGTGACAAACTGTCAACTTTTTTTTAAAGAATAGGTTCTAGTTCACTTGGGACACCGAGCACACTTTTTGTTATACTTTATTACACGAAGTGCATAAAAAGTAAAAAACCTTGTAATTCTTGGTGTGTATGATTTTGATTATCTCTCTGACATCCTGTTCCCATGAGTATATGCCATTGAACTTTAGAATTATCAAAGATTATGCATATAGTCCACAGGAACCATTGTTCCTTGGTGTAAACCTTTAGAAAGTTGCCATTTTCCCGCTACCAATGTAGTGCCTGTATCCTGTATATGGGTGACATGACAGATTGTAGCTGACAGTTGGACCTTGTGCATTTCTCATAGACAGTCACACACAATAGAGAGCTTAGGTGTGCTTGGATAGGCCACCACTGACGGGGTGGGAGGATGGAGCTGGGCCCAGCAGTACTTACACTTGAATAAGTTGTGTCCTGCCTCCACACAAAGGGCTCCATACCCTCTGTAGTTAGTCTGGAGCTAGGACAGGGAAGGCAGGATGCCTGCAGACTTCACATGGAATTTCTAGAGTGCCACTGTAGTCTTGGACCCTTGAAAGTGGGCTTAAGGTGCTCTGCCAGGCTCTGTGGATCTAGCATCTCTTCTGCTGTGCGGCGCATCCCCAAACAAAACCGACACATATCAATTGCTGCGTGGATTGACCCATTGCATCCCTAAGAAAAACCGGCACATCTCCACTGCTGTGTGGATTAAGCCCGTCGCAAAAAGCCTCATTGCCTCTGCAGCCTCTTCAGAACTGTCCTTGCGAGACGCAACCCCAGCAGAGCCCCACGCATCCCTCTTGGCAGGCAACCTTAACAACGATGCTGGACTCCAAATCCCAGCATTGCAGCTCCTCAGAACTGACGCATCTGCCTGACTGCACAATGCATCATCGACGCTAACAATGCATAGCAAGCCCTCTTCGACGGGATTGTCAACAACGATGCAGGACCTCACATCGCAGCCTCGCAGAACCTCGGAACTGATACATCAATTTGGCTGCACAACCCATCTTCAACAAGGATGAATGAAATGCTCCGCATACCAGGAATGAAGGTACTTAGTTCAGCAAGTCTAGCTCGGTCCCTGTAGCCGGCCCACACTCCATCGCCGTCAGCCTGAACTTGTGACTTTGTCCCGATTTGACGCTACCAGATATCTATATTTGAAGCTTTGTGCTTTTAGGCACTATTTTCACTAAAATCTTACAAATGTTATTATCTCCAGTTCTACTGATTGGATTTTTGCCATTTGTGTCTTGTTTCATTCATTAAAAATTACTCTTGTTTTTTTTTATCTGCTCTGGGTTCCTTTTGTGTGTGTTTTTATTGTGTTACTGTTTGAATTGCTGCACAAATACTTCACACATTGCCTTTGAGTTACTCCTGACTGCTCTGTGCCAAGCTACCCAAGGGTTGAGTATAGGTTAATTTATAGTTTGCTTGTGACTTCACCCTGAGAAGATTTGTGGTTGCTGCTTAAGAAGCGTTTCACCCCTCTCAACCTGTAATCCATTTTCTTACAGAACACTTTAAATGTTCACCAGTTACATTAAACAAGGACACAATCATTTTAGTTTTTTAGGCACAGGAGATTACGTGATTTACCCAGAATCACAGAATTTTGAGCCAGATCCCAGAATCAAACCGTGTTCCCCAGTTCCAAAGTCAGCAGCTCTGGATGTTAGACCATGCCCTCTGCCCCTGGTGGTGACAGATTGTGAATGTGTTGTGCACGCTCCACTGACAGTGTCTCTAGTAATTCGGGATTGCTGTGCTACCCAGTGAATGTGCATGAGAAAACTTACCCCTCTTCACGAACACCTGGCAACTTCTTCTTGGATTTCTAGTGCTTATTTATATGGCTTCAAAATAGGAATTTGTGGAGCTTTGATGGTGTAGGGTGAAGCACCGGAGAAAGAGCTGTTTCTTACGAGTAGTTTCAATGTGGTCGCCAGTGCTTAATTTGAGCCCGTGGTTGTAATGAGGGCCACCGGCACTTATTATGAGGGACCATCACTTATTATCCAGCACCAGATATTTGTGAGTGCAAGAGAGGGGAAGAGAATGACAGCAAGCCCTGTCATAAAGGCATAAAGCAGGAACCTGCAAAAGCAAGAAAAAGGGCCAGAGGGTTTTTGGTTGTGGATTAAAGACTACCAGCCTTGGTATTCAGTGTGCCTGAGTTTAATGGCACCGGCCGCCATCATTCATGCAATCAATCAATCAATCAGTGACACTTATAGAGCGCGCTACATACCCGTAGGGTCTCAAGGCGCTGGGGGGGGGGGGAGGAGGGGAGCCGCTACTGCTCGAACAGCCAGGTCTTCAGCTTCTTCCTGAAGGAGAGGTGGTCTTGGGTCAGGCGCAGGTCGGGAGGGAGGGAGTTCCAGGTCTTGGCGGCCAGGTAGGAGAAGGACCTTCCTCCTGTAGTCGCTCTTCGGATGTGGGGGACGGCGGCGAGGGCGTGGTTGGCTGATCGGAGGTGGCGTTTGGGAGCGTAGAAGTTGACTCGGCTGTTGAGGTAGCTCGGGCCTTGGTCGTGTAGGGCTTTGTGTGCGTGGGTGAGGAGGCGGAAGGTGATTCTTTTGTTGACGGGGAGCCAGTGAAGGTCTCTCAGATGTCCGGAGATGTGGCTGGTTCGTGGGATGTCGAGGATGAGTCTGCTTTGCACACCGGCACTACTTCTTTAACGAATTGATCCCACGGGGTCTTGTTTAATTATGATAGGAATCATCAGCCTTCTAATCGTGAGTCATACTTCTGGAGAAACAGCTATTTCTTGTTGTTAAAATTTATACAGCAGTTATACTCACGACACAAATCATGAATTTTCAAAGAGTGGGATCTATCTAAAAAAAATGTCTGGCCCTGTGTTTCACAATAGGAATCATAATGGTCATTGTATTTGGTTAAACAAGGGTTACACATGCCCACATCAGCAATTATTAATACCTTGCAGGTGTGCCAACGTGTGGCAGAAAGTTCCAAGCAGACGTGCAATATTGTCATTTTTGCTGCTCTAAAGGAAATTTCATGAGACTAGAAAGGGTGTCTTCAAGATTCCTTTTCAGTCTGTCTCATTTTCAGTCTGATTTTCAGGCAAATGATCTAAAGTACACACATCTGCTGCTTAAAAGGAGACGAACTCACTGACAATGTCACTGCTACTGGCGATCGGGACCACAAATGAAACAGACGTTTTGTTTTCACGTTTTTTGTAATTATAAAACTTTATTTTTGGGGTACTGACGGTCCCTCGTGATCATAAAACAATTTGACCCAAAGCTAAAATATTTTTTGGTCTCAAAAAGCCAACATTGCTGTAGTAGTCCCTCTCACTGAAGAGATCTACTTTAAGGGGTGATATGCTCTTGTGTAAGAGCCGAATGCAATAGTAATAGTGAAGTTAGCCAATGGGTATGGTGGGTTGACCTGTTACCCCAAGCAGTGTGCTGTACTCGGCGCAAGAACAAATCTAATAACACAAAATGTGATGACCCATTAACCCTGACACAGTCTGTATGCTGTAGTGGGTGGAATAGAAATGTGAGTTATGTTATGTTATGTTATGTTAAATTAATTTATTAAGCGCGCTAACACCATTAGGTTTCTTGGCGCTATACAGAGGGAGCAGGGAGGAGAGACAGAAAATAACATAACAGAGGATGACAGCTAATAGTACGCTTCAGTGAAAAGCTGCGTTTTAAGAAGAGATCTGAATCTGGAGTAGGGGGAGGACAACCTAAGAGAGAGGGGTAGGGAGTTCCAAAAAGACGGGGCTAAGAAAGAAAACCTAAGGCCACCGTGTTTCTTCCGCTTGAATCTGGGGACAGAAAGTAGGGCCATTTGAGATGACCGAAGGGTGCGGGAGGGAACATACGGATGAAACAAAGAAGAGATGAAGGAGGGGCCGTGACCGGTGAGGGATTTGGAAGTGATGCAACCAAGGTTGAATTTACAGCGGGCAGAAACCGGAAGCCAGTGGAGACTTTTTAGGAGAGGTTGAACATGTTGATCTCTAGGTTGATGGAAAATCAGGCGGGCAGATCAATGAATGAAGAGGGCTGGCTCAAAGTGTCTAAAAGTGTGTTATCTGTTTGTGTCTGTGTGTGTATAAATACTTATATAAACACACACTTATAGGCTCTTTCAGCAGTCCTCTTCATCCATTGGTCTTTTTATTTAGATGTTTGCATTGCTGATGTGCCTAATATCGTATATCCCATACGTTTTCAAGGATACATCTCATGTCGTTCTTACTACTTCCCTTCTTTATGATATCCTATGGGTGCATGTCCACAATAGATCAAAACATCGGGAGATTAGAAAAAGATTACCGTGTGATGAATTGGACTTTAGTAATACCCAGCCCTGCTAACTCTATGCCCGATTTAAAGTTTGGCTGGTGGGTACTCACACAAATGTGACGGATCCTCTCCGCCTTATTACAAATCTTGGCGGTTCGAATAAGGCGGACGGGCTACCTGTCACGTTTGTGACAGAGTCTCCATCTGCCAACTCTGAACCCGGCCCTGTGTTACATGGTGAAGAAAGCCCTGGATTCACGCTAAACATATTAACATTTAAACATCGAGCAAACGGAGAGGATAGAACACGTGCTTGTGCATCTTTCACTTTATGTTACATATTCCCATGAAATGTTTTGTAAATAATTCAAACAGTTTAAATAAACTATAAGCTCTAGCTACTAGAAAACCTCGCGCTTTTTGGCCCTGATGACGTGGCTGCACTAAGCAATTAGAGTTCAGTGTATTTAAAGATGTGCACTTATCTGCTTTTTAGGATGAATTAAAATCATTGGTTTAAAAGTATCAAATAAGGCTATGCATGTATTTGGTCTCGACGTTTCTTTTGTCTCATAAAAGACTGGAAATGAACAGTTGAGGCATCCTGTAGTCTGGCTGCTAAGCGCGTTCCAATTGTACTTCCCATATTGTGTTTGTATACTTTGCTGGGATTTGTAAGGGGTTCAAGCAAAAAAGCTTTTTTAATCCTGAGACACAGAAGCTCACTACGGAGAACACCTGCAAAATCAAATGCATTTTCGCTAATCCTTAAATTACTGGCAGACCTGTAACAATCAGGGGACATCATGTGAAGAATTATAAGCTATTCTGAATCTTGAAACCAAAACACAACTGCCTTGCATCAGAGCTGGCAGAGGGCTTGAAAGCGGCCAGCACATCCTCCTTTCAAAGTAAAACAGGCACAGGCATCCATTTGTAAATCCTCCGATAATACTTTGGCAAAACAGATTTGTGTTGTCCATTCTTTCAGTCGCTGACTCATAGGGTAGAGTTACAAAAACAATTCTTAATTTACTTCCCAGCGCAAAGCTTGTTTCGCGCTGGAAAGTACCCTTAAATTAACGCAAAGTAGCACTAAGTACTGCTTTGCGTTACTTGGCGCCAATGGGGCGTTAGTCAGAAACAGACTCTGTTAGCTCACAGAAGGAAAGAAGGGGCATATTATCAAGGGGGTTTATCTCAGCTTTTTTGGCTTTAAAAGCCAAGAAGGCAGAGATAAAATTATCTCCCTATTACCTAGCTGTCGCTAACACCAGTTAGCCACAGCTAGTAGGAGATAGTGACCATCTTGGGCCCCACTTTGCATGTCAGTGATATTTATCACTAATGACATGCAAAGTGGGCGTGCCAAGATGTTAGGGACTGGAAACAGTCGCTAACATCGCTATCTCCTATTACCAACTTTTGGAGATATTCGTGCTAAGCGCGAATATCTCCAAAAGCTAACACCTGCCCTGAGCAGTTCTTAGCCATGTTATCCAATGGGAGGTGGATAACATGGCTAAGACCATTAGCTCGGTAATGCATGAATATCGCAGACTTTTAAGCGATATTCATGCATTGCGGCCGATTTTTATCGCATTTGCGATAAACCTTGGTAATACCAAGGTTTATCTGCGATAAAAATCGCCGCAGCTCTGCGATAATTTTTTCACGCTAACCAAGCAATAGCGATAATTATCGATATTGCTTGGTAATATGCCTCGAAATGTTTATTACTGTTGACACGGACACAGTTGGCCTGACGACCAAATGTCCAAACAGGAAAAGTACACCACAATATATCATCACATATCCAATGAAATGATAAGCATAGCAGAATTTCTCAATAATTATATCGAACAATATATCACAGTTCCATGGTCAGAGGGTAAATATTACACAATCATTATGTACAGAACCAATCAGAAGAAGCTAATAGCATGTGATGCCTGCCTGATAGATTGTGATACTGGGGTATTTCCAAGTCTACACAAACCAATAAGCCAATCAGAGGTGGATGCTTTGTCCCAACAATATATAGTATGCTGACAGGGCCTCACGGTCCCTACATTTGCTGAAATTATCATATTGTTGCAAATCACGAGTAGTGTTCTTGAGCAACCTTTGCATTATATTGTGGTATATGCTGCTTTTATTTCAACAGGGTACATTCATTCATAAAAGGTTAAATGTAGTCTTTGTACGTTCTACAGGCCTTCTCATCATTGAGTATCACATAGCTTAAGCAAGACAAAAATGGATTTTATGCTTAACAGAAGAACATGCTTGCACGGTATATGGGCGTTTCCATGGACCACCCATGCCTGTTGATGCAAAACCCTATCTACAAACAAAAGTAGACGGGGTTTAGCACCAAAGGTTGACACCATTTCAATGGAGGCGTTACAAGTTGAAATGTTTTTATTTCTCCTTTCTTTTCCGACTTTGCATGCGTGCTGCACTGTGCAGCACAGATACAATGTAGGAAAAGTGTTTAAATTTGTCTAGGCATGGTATTATGTATAGGTAGGGCACCCTTCCTGTACAAAACCTATGGTAGACTCAGGCATGCACACTAGCTCTATGGCGCTAAGTTGTGTGTCTGGCGCACAGCAGCTGAAATCAGTGTCGCTCGGGATAGGGGAGGAGAGAGCCATATCCCTGTATATATGGGGCTCTCCTGCTCCCTCCCTGTCACGCAACGCAGCGCAGCATTTTAGGATGCTGCGCTGATTGACAGTTTTAAAAATCTGCCCAATCATATCTATCTTTTTTTATCTGCTAAATTGATAATTTTTTCATTTTCTCATTTTCCTAAAATGATTCAACCTCCGTCAAACACCTAAAAAAGTATGTTATATTGGGAAAAAGGTGCAACTTTGACTGTGTGTGGCACAATGACTGCTCCTGTACCTCCTCATGCACTTAATGGAATCAGTCTAATTCCACAAGGTTCTTTAGTATGGCAGTAGGGGACATGCTGGGGAGGTGGGACAACATCATAGGGGTGGAACTCTCAATAATGGCCCGATTACGATGCAGTTAGGAAGGCATCCCTACCTAAGGCCCGATTACGATGCTGTTAGGAAGGCCTCCTAACGGCATTTGCTCCTTCCAAATCGAATTGGGAACGTGTTTTCCCGACCGAGGGCCAGATTACAATGCTGTTAGGAACATAGGCTCCCATCGAAATTATAGGGAGTCCAAACAAATCGTGTCTGGAAGGATCCGGATGCATCATACTTGGTCGGTTGGACTCTCCCGATCCGAGTCGGTCAGAAACCATTTCCAAACCGATTAGATCAACAAGATTTCCTAACTGCATCGTAATTGGGCCCAAATTCGTAAATCGCTAACTGTAGAGCGGTTATAGAGACCAGTTGCGGCCTGTGGGAGAAGTTCCGTGGGGGGGAAAGGCGGGGTGGGGGAGGGGCAGGGTGGGGGGGGGTAGTAAACACCGGAATATGGATGATTGGAGGTAAGTAAACAATTAATTAAATAAAACGAATTTCGTTGTGCACTCTGCATCGCAAAATGCGAAGCAGCGCGCTACAAAATGTGTTTTATTTATTTAATTGTTTACTTACCTCCAATCATCCATATTCCGGTGTTTACTACCCCGCCCCTCCCCCACCCTGCCTTTCCGCCCCACGAAACTCCCTCCACAGACCGCAACTGATAGAGACTGGTGTTAGGAATGTTTATGTTCTTCGGAGAAGTGTTTCAATATTGCATTACCTCTCCTACAATTGTCCTGCATATAAAGACTGTGGCCCTCATTAGGATGGCGGGTGGATTTAGCCTGCCCACCATCCCCGTGCAAAACGGGACCGCCCGCCATAGGAGCGTCGGTCCCGCCTTGGCAACTAGGATGCACCCACCACACTGGTGGGCACATCCTGTATTTTTAACATTGCAGCGGGCGGTGCTGAAAGCGCCGCCCGACCCAATGGTAAAAATGCACAACCTGCATTTCAAAGCACAACATGACAGGCACCGTGCGGTGCCTGCCATGTTGCACTTTGAAATGCGGGGGGGTACCATAGGTACCCCCTTCCCCCCGGAGGCGCTAGGGGCTCGCAACGGGCCCCCGCAGGGATTCTCCGCATGCCTTTTCGAAAGGCATTCAAATTTGCCCATCATAATATGGCTGGTGGTGTCTATCAGACACCGCCAGCCATATTATACCTTTTCCGCCCCGGTCGCCTTGCGACCGGGTTGGAAAAGCGGCGGTCTTACCGTCCGCCGCGGTCCCCCCGCCATCCTAATATGGCGGGGAGTCTTTAGAGCAAGGATGGCGGGCGGATCGCCCCCGCCAGGCCGGCGGTGGCTACCACCAGCCTAGCGGGAGCGATCCGCCCGAGTTCCCAGGGCCTCATTTATGGCATTTTGATTTAGGACATCTTTGATGTAGACACTTTGCTGCACTGGGTTCAGAGACACATTATCAAAAACACTAATTTCGTCCTACAAAATATTGAGACAAAAATATCAACCCCAAAAATATTGATGTCCTATAATTATAATGTAATAGTTTGGCTAAAACACAAATATCTTATACGCAATATGTGTGTAGAGACATACACGTTGGCAGTATAATGACTATCACCCATAACATTGTTTAAATTATATCGTGAATCGGATGAAAACTAAATGTAAACAATGTATTTGGAATTGTATAACTTGGTAAAAACTACATTTCCCATCTAACTTCCTGTCTACAAACAGGAAGTGAGATCAGAATCTTTGGCGGGTCCTTCAAAATATAGGAGGAGTATGTACATTGCCATTTTGACCGTGATCAAGCAACTGCTGTTGCGAAACGCGTTGGTTTGTACTTATGCTGGAGTATTGACAAAAGAAATAAACAACTGGGAAAGTAACCTGTCCTGTGAGTTCTGACTCATTCTCTTGGTGAAAGGGATTTGTGTACAATAATTTGAAAGCGGGGCTCTGCTTTGGAGTCTCGGCACCGGTGGAGAGAGCGCCAGAGGATTGTGAAACTGAGCCAAATTGTTGGATATATATATATATATATATATATATATATATATATATATATATATATATATATATATATATATACAAAGTCAATCCAAGTTTTTGATGCACACTCGGAATCTGTTTGTTTTAACACAAATTCATTTCTGTAAAGCCGCTACGCGTTTCGACACGCGAAGTGTCTTGATCACACGAATATTTACAGCCAAACCTTTACGTGCATAAATAATTAAACAAAATAGGTGAGGTACTCAAACTCTCCTCCTCTTAGTGACGTCAGCTTTGGCCGCCATCTTAGAGTGGTGCATACAATGTCATTAGCGTTAATACTAAAAATGCATGTTTCCAAATATTATACTTTTGTAATACAGTAGATACAAAGAAAAACTTGAACATTGCTGCAGCAAAACATAGTTATGGCGTAAAATATAATCTCTTAGTAAGTTCATTCGAGGTATGTACCATACGACTGTGCACATTCCAAATCAAATTTCTTAAATGGCCACAGTTCCCACTCTGCATATTCACACATATATACTAGCGAGCACGTCTCTATGCCTTACGTCATGCTGGGTAACTGATTGTCTACATAGCCAGCAGAGTTGAATTGAATTATTGTACACTCGGACTAGTGCCTGTTTGTGTAAGCTTTAAAGAACAAAAAACAAACGTGAGGAGGAAAATTCATGCCAAGTGGCTGTATCCGGAGACCTCATCCTATGCTTGTGAAAAAAGTGACACCAACTAAAAAAGACATGTTACTACAAAAGTGCTCAATTGTTATCTAAATAGTCTCTTATCTTAACAGAAGTGCAGTCTCTTCATCTCAAAGAAAAGGGTAGGGAACCCGAGAGGTGTCCATAAAAGTGGAAGTGAAGGGTTCCTTCCTTTCCTCCTAAGAAGGAATCAAGATAAGACACATGATTAAAAACAAGTTATCTAAAAACAATAATGTCAAAAATGTTATAATACTACAGTCATAACAGTTGTATAGAAATCAAAAAAACTCCAAACATTCAATCCTCATGTAAATGAGTTGCTAACTCTTCATCCAAATTGTGCCCACCTGGGAATTTAGTCTCAAGCTCAATGATCCATTTGGATTCTCTCTTCCTAAGAGCTAGTTCTCTGTTACCTCCGCTCTTGTTTGCATTAACTTGTTCAATTGCAAAAAATCTGAGTAGTGAGTTGTAGGATTGATGTTTTTCTTGGAAATGTCGGGCGATTGGGTAATGTGGGTCATGATTAGTGATTGCACTTAAGTGCTCTTGAACGCGTTTTTTTACCATACACGTTGGGCTGCCCACATATCGTAATTTACACGGGCATTTAAGAATATATATGGCATAGCTGGTACTGCATGTTAGAAACTGACCTATGAATTTGTTTTGTTTAAGACCAGGTACTTCAAACTCCATGACCATTTGACTAGTTTTGCACGCTCTACAGTGACCGCATGGGTAGAATCCCCTGAGATTGTGTACATGGCTGTTATTGGTTTCCGAGATGTCACCCTTCACCAAGAAATCCCTGAGGCTTCTTCCTCTGCAGTATGTTATGAGCGGTCTTTCACTCAGAGTTGGGCCTATGATGTTGTCAGACTTGAGAATCTCCCAATTATCCGCTAGTACTTTTTGCACCCTTTTTGATTCTTGATTAGAAGTTGTAATTAATCTGGATTCTACATCTTCTTTCTGTACTTGTTCCTTATCTTGTAAGGTAGTACTTCTGGTGGTGTCGTTGACCTTAATTTTGGCCTTTTCCAATACCCATTCAAGGTAGCCTCGTTCCCTGAACCTGATAAGCATCCTGTTTAGCTCAAGGTTGTACAATGCCTCTGTGCTACAGTTCCTCCTCGCCCTCAGTAGCTCTCGATAAGGAATGCTCCATTTGAGCACCTCTGGATGAGCACTGAGGGCATGGAGAAGGCTGTTACCTGCAGTTTGTTTTCTATGGAGACTTGTAGTCAAACCTTTCTCCTGGACCATAACCATGGTATCAAGAAATTCAATGTTGGTAAGGCTCATGGTCAATGTGAGTTTAATGTTATAGTGGTTTTTGTTATGTTTCGAAATGAAATTACTTGCTCCAATTTCAGATCCGCCCCACACAATAGACAAATCATCAATGTATCTGATCCAGACATGGACCAGATCAAAATGAGATTTGAGGGTTTGGTCCTGTCTTATCTCCTCCTCCCATTTACCCAAAAAGAGGTTCGCGAAACTCGGTGTGATGCTCGAACCCATCGCGGTCCCATGCACCTGATTATAGAGATCACCGTTGAACATAAAGATATTGTTGGTTAAACATATCTCTATCATCTCTATAAGTATGTGCGTGTGTTCCATGTAACCTATGTCCCTTTCTTTTAGGAAATGAAAACACGCTTCAATACCTTGGTTGCGATCAATGATAGTGTAAAATCAGCTTACATCGAGAGTAATCAACATAAGCCCATCCTCCCAGCACACTTCCTCAATTTTATTAAGGAAGTCTTTGATGTCCTTAATATAAGACAGTAAGAGTGCTACATATTCCCTCAAAAAATGATCTATATATTTTGAGATGTTCTCATTCACGCCTCCCAAAGACGACACGATCTGTCTTTCTGGTGGTCTAGTGGGGCTCTTATGTATTATGGGTAGTAGGTAAAGGATAGGTAATTTGGGATAATCTTTTTTCAGGAAGCAGAATTCAGGCCAAGTTATAATGCCCTCCTTCTTGCAAAATGCCAATTTGTCCCATGTATCAGTTATACTTGAGTTATATTCTGTGGTGTTGCTCCTGCAATAGAAGCTGGTATTGCTAAGTTGATTTTGTGCTTCTTTAATATACATCGTTCTCCCCCACAGGACAATGTTACCCCCCTTATCTGGGGGTCTTATGATTACATTTTTGTCATCAGCAAGATCAACAATGAAGTCTCTTTTTTTTTGTTAAATTGAGCCTCATGTTCTATGCTCAATGTTTTGCGTTTTTGTTTAATCAATTCTTTTGTAACTACCACATGAAAGGTGTCTATTGAATCATAAGGAAGCACTGGACAAATGATTGATTTGGGTTTAAAGGGAGTGCATGTTGCTCTGCCTGTACTCATCCCATCCAAATCTCTATGTAGCCTTTCTCCCTCATTAGCTAGTGTCTCATCTTCCAGCAAATAAAGGGTTTGAAGGGCTGCTCCATCACTCACATTCAATATTGGTACATTATCATCCCCTCCCTCTACAACAGGTAAATCAGGAGGTCTGTTGTTGAACAAACAATGCAATTTTTTAAGTTTCAACTTTCGTATGAATTTAAAAATGTCTATTCTTCTGGGGGCGTGGCTAAGATGGCGGCCTGAACAGACGTGTCCCCCGAGGCTCCCCAGCCCTGAACCCCAAATAGCCCTTCTAACAGAGAACACTGCTTTTTAACTCACGCACCTCACATCCACCAGGACCGGTGTTCAGCCTCCGGACCCATTCCTCGAAGAAATAAGCTGTGCCGCCCGCAGGAGCTCTGAAATGCGCGGCGGGTGCTCCCTGCGAAGAAAGGCGGCAAGATGGCGGCTTTGGGTGCCTGGCGCTCCTGTGATCCTGTGTGGCATCAGCAACACGCCGCGTATGACAGCCGCTACTTCCAGAGCAGAAGACAGTCGGCAGAGACCACCCGCGTCTGGGGTGAGGCTGGAACGGCCCGCGGCGGCACCCGGGAGCGGACGATCGAACTGCGGGCCTAGCTCCTTTGAAGGCGGCGCGGTGCTGCAACTTCCTCGCCCGGAGCGGTTGCGGGCACTTGTTCATCTGCGTTGGACCCCCTGGCCCGGTGAGTGACTGCTGGTCTCATCGCCTACTGGCGCCTAGGAGAATCGATTGGAGTGAAAACGAGGCGGGCGCCGAGATGGACGGGGATCTGGACCCGGGCCCGAGGGGGGTCCTTGCTGCTGACCGGGGGCCTGAGATTGCTGGACATGATGTGTGCCGCCCCATGAGTGTCCGGGGAGTGGAGGGCCCCCGTGCATTTTCTGCCCAGCGCCTCCCCTGAGGCCACCGAACGAGGAGCACATTCCCCCGACCTGCATGGGGGAGTGTCCGAAATTGAGGCCCAGGCTTTGGGCCTAGAGAGACAAGACTCTGGCGCTCGCCTGGAGGGGGGGAGCGTCGTGCCGCACCTGCCTTGAGACAACCTCCCCCGACGGATGCCCAGCGGCTGCTGACTGCGACAAGGCCCCCCTTGGACCTGGTTCGGAGCCTGTTTCCACGTATGGCCATCGAGGGTTAGCCATCACGCCGGGGTCTCCAGTGGCAGCCCCCCAGACCGGGCACCCACCCCAGCTTTCCAGGTACAGGACAAACCAGGACAAACCAAACCGGACTGCACACGCGGAGCGGGGCTGTCCCCCACGGACTCGCCCCCCTGGACTGGAGGCGATAACAGACCCACTCGCTCACGGGCTTAGCAAGAGCACAACGGTTTAGGACCGGCACAAATCACTTTTTGGGTCCCATGACCGGGTTGTGATACCCAACGGCACATCGGGGGCCCGATCTCGGCGCATTCCCGGATAAAGGCGTAAACACGCGAGACAATACCGGAGCACCACTCGCGGCCATCCGGGGAGCACCTGTCGGACTCCAACCGGTACTACATAACGATGGCATGGCCACCGCGGGGCGCAAGGGTTCCCGCAATATTGCCGAGATGCTTCATAAAAACGCCCCCAAGGGGGAGAAGACCCAGGGGCCCCCGTCCCCCAAGAATCCTGTCAATGCTTCTGGCCAGGACGATGAGATTGCTCCCATCACGAAAGCCTTTCTGGCCTCCCTTTTCAACACCCTGAGAGACGATTTTCAGGCCCTGAAGCAGGAACTTGCGGGGGAACAACGTGAGCTCCGTCGCGACATCGATGGCCTAGGAGAGCGCGTTGCCACAGTGGAGGGAGCGGACCAGACCCGCAGCATGGAGGTAGAACGGTTGCAACAAGAGATCCTCCGCCTACAGGATCAGCAGGTGGACCTTCAAGCGCACTCAGAGGATCTTGAGAATCGCTCTCGGAGAAATAACATACGGGTCCGGGGATCCCGTTGAAGGCGGAGGGGAACTGTTTGGTGGGCTACCTGCAGGAGTTGTTCCGGGAGATCATGGGGGAACCCACGGACTTTGACATCCGCATTGACCGCGCACATAGAGTGGGCTTAGCATGATGTGCACCGGTCCCCCCTCCGGACATATTGGCTTTCCTACCAGACTTTCCATTGAAGGAACGCATTTTGAGAGAGGCCCGACTTAAGCAACCTATTCTCTTTCGGGGGGACCCTATGGCCCTCTTCCAGGACCTCTCTGCTATCACCCTGCAAAAAAGGAAAGCTTTTAAAGTTGCCACGAACTTCCTACGAGATAAAGGAGTGCCTTACTCATGGGGTCATCCATTTCGCCTCGTTTTTAAGTGGAAGAGGACATTACACCAGCTAAGATCACTCCAAGATACCTGTGCATTGCTAGAGATTGACTTACCGGAGGAAGCGAGGTCTAGAGACGCTTACCCACTGAGATCTCAGGACGGACCAACACGGCGCCCCAATGACGGATAGCAGACAGTGCGACGGCGCCGGTCCCCTAGGATTATTCTGAAACCTGACCCTATCACAGCTGCTCTGGAGCGAGAAGCGGACGGTGCAGGAAGTGGTTGAGAACACGGCGGCCAAACTGTAAGGTGTCGTTATCACGGGGTTTGTGTTTCTGCTATCGCATTGTCACGGGGGATGGGCGGGGGAGCCACTGGGTCAGCCGCTGCCACGTTATCCTCCACATTGACTTTCTACGGACCTGAACTTTGTTCTGCTAGGCCCGAGACTATGAGTAGTGTTTCGAAGGGTTGTTGTGGGTGGGATGGTTGGGAAGATGGTGGTGGTGGGTGGGAGGTTCACTGCTGCCTGGGGGGGGAGTTGGAAGGGGTCGGGTTGGGAGAGTTGGTTGGGGAGTTGGGATGGGAGGGGGTGGGACCCAGTGTGCCAGGGGGTTCTGTGAATATGCAGTGCTCATTGAGATGCTGAGGGCTCCGACAACGGGATCGCATATACACAGCCCGCAGAAGTCTGATCCCCTATGATGGAGTCTAATGTGAAAATACTAACTCTTAACTTGAAAGGATTGAATAATCCTATTAAGCGGCGGACTGTGATCTCATTTTGGAACACTCAGGGGCCGACATATGCCTGGGGCCTTTTCCATTCAACGCCCTAAAAACTAGTACGAGGGCCTTGAATCTGACACGAGCGGTGATAGGGAGCCAATGCAACTTCCTCAGGTGGGGGGAGATGGAATGGCGATAGGGGACTTTACAGATCAGCCTGGCTGCGGCGTTCTGCACGATCTGTAGCCTGTGTAGTATGTAGGCAGGCAATCCTAAATACAGACTGTTCGCATAGTCTAGGTGTGAAGTGATTAAGGCGTGCGTCACTGACTTTAGTGACTCAGTGGGAAGAAGGGGGAGATTTTTTTTAGCATGCAGAGTTTACCAAAACATGACGAAGTGACTTTCTGGATCTGTGTTTTAAAAGATAACTCGTTGTCGAATTGGACTCCAAGATTGCGTGCCGTTTTTACCGGGGAGGGCGGCGGGTTGAGTTCCGCAGGCCACCAGGTGGTGGGTGGCATGGGGATTGCTTGGTTAAAAAACAGCACCTCCGTTTTGTTCGTATTTAATTTTAGTGTGTTCGAGGTCGTCCAAGCTACAATATTGGATAGACAGGTTCTAAAATTTTTAAAACCCAGGGGTGAGTGATCTCTGATGGAGAAAATAAGCTGAGTATCATCAGCGTATGAGATCACTCTAACCCCAGATGTCTCAATCACCTTTGCCAGGGGTGCGACATACACGTTGAAAAAAAGGGGACTGAGAGCAGATCCTTGCGGCACCCCGCAGCCAAGCGGTTTCTTGTCTTTAGACCAGAATGGTCGGCACCATACTGGGCTCCGGCCATGATGTCAATGGGGAAACCCAGGAGGCGGAGGCGTTCCGGACATTCTACGCCACCTTATATAGGGCTGACTCTGTGTCATCAGAGGACGCTGATGCCTACTTGAAATCGGCGAAGATTACGGAACTATCTCCAGCCAAAGTGGCTTACCTAGATGCTCCTATCCGCCTGGATGAGGTACTCGCTGCTATCTCATGCCTCCGCCCTCTTAAATCCCCAGGGCCGGACGACTTTTCAGACGGATTTTATAAGACCTTTGGTCAGCTCCTGGCTCCGGTTCTCACTCGGCTCTTCAACTCCTTTGAGGGCCCGAGCTCTATTCCCCCAGATATGCTTGCAGCTGCCTTCCAAAAGGCGATATTGTCATTTTTTTGGCAAGCTAAGTGTAAGTTTTCCCATAAGTCTCTTTTTAATTCCTTCTTCCTGGTATCTAATGCAGTTCTGTAAAGCTTACGCGCCTCTCTAACGTGGGCCACGGATCTTGGGGTTTCATTCAAAACTGCTATTAGGTGTGAATGTGCTCTAGAGCATTCCTTGTTAAACCAGCCCTTTTTTTTGCTATGGTGTTTTTTGGATGGCTTCACTAACAGGTTATTTATCTCCTTAATAGTCTTACTAAAAGAGTCTAAGATTTTTTCTGGTTGTTAAAAATCACTCAAGCAGATTAAGACATGATCGAGATCTCTGGAAAATAAGGTTATCAGGAATTTCTCGGGGTCCACCTTTTCCCACTTAAGTGAATACCCATTTAATTTCCCCAGGGTTATGGGTATTGGGTACTCTTTGTTGTAGCTTGCAGTCGGTCCCTTTGCTAGCAGCTCCATAGAGATCGGGTAGTGGTCCCCAAAAGCGAGTTTTAGTGTCTCCCAGGAGAGGGCCAACCCTCGGTAGCGGTGTGATAGGAGTGAAAAATCGATTACCGAATTAACACCCCTTCCGATAAAGGTTGGCTCAAAGCCCTTCCTAGTTACACAAATTTCATTTGTAAAACCCAGCTCTAGCTCATAGATCACCTCGTTCATTTTATTCCCTATACCACAATGAATGAAATGGGACGAATCACCGAACTCATTTCCCTTCAGTGGGCAAATGCCCAGATCACTGTTAGTACAGATAGTACAGTTAAAATCCCCTACCCAAAGGAGTGCTATGTCTCCTGTCCCTACCTTTTCTAGTGCCCCTCCGCATTTCCTTAGCCTGAGAAAGATGTTGTCCCATTCACTACAGTGGGCGTTGTTATAGAAATTAATTATGGCGAGTTTATTCACTCCTGGCCAGCTGACCAATAGGACTTGGAAAAAGTCATCTGAGATATTTCTGACGACTTTAATACCAGCAGTGTTGGAAATGAAGGTGCATAATCCGCCCCTATTTCTTCCCCGGTTGCTTGGCCTCCCGGGGGTGTTAAACGTTTGGTATCCCAGTAGGTGGATTTCATTAGTCAGCCATGTTTCCTGTATACACAGGATACTATATTTATGAATAATTTTTAGCCAATCAGGGTTATCCGCTTTACTCTTTAAGCCAGCCAAATTCCATGATAATATAAATTGGCTGGATTTAATATTTGCCTCGCTTGGTGGTTCATCTCTTCTAGTTTTACTCTCTCGGTCCTTACTGGTACCCTTTGCTTGCATGTTTGTTGGTCTGAGTTCTATGCCTTTTGAAGCCAGTTCCCAGGCTGGAGCAGTGCCCTGTGTCTTCCCTATGTCTCCCTCATTTTTAAGTTCTCCGTCCTCCCCGTGTTTTTGTGCCTGAGGTGCCTTAATGTTCTTTCTGATATCATGTAGTGGTGACATAGAGGCGTTACTCACCTCTAAAGGGTCGGCCTCTTTAGGGGGGGGGAGTCAGTCGACCCCCTCTAGACCCATGAGTGGGGCAAAGTGGTTTGTAGTTGGTATATTGAAGACTAAGGGCATGCCTGATCTGTGATACCATTTAGAAGTCCCGGAAAGGTCCCCCACCAAGGCTTTCGTGTAAAAATAGCTGAGTTCTCTAGCCCTTATGCTACCCTTGTATCCACCCATGTACCAGTCTTTGATGAAGTGAACTGTCCTATGATCTCTGAAGTTTATGATGCCTATGTCACCAGTGGTTGTTTTGGGTCTCTTCCCCAGCCATCCTGCTCGTCGGACATGGAGAATTTCTCCATTTAGATTAGCAGGTAGTGGCCTGTGTGTTCCCAGCCAGTGCATAGTCTTATTCTTTAGGATTTGATGGTTTTCAAACCTTCCGTCAGATATTTCAGGGACCCCTGTTAATACTATGACGTAAGGCTCGGCCTCGGGGGGAAGATTAATTTGCCTACGCCTATATATGTTGTGTCTTGTCACTGATGATGAGGGAATGGAGCGGTCATCAGGTGGTTTGGTGTTAGGTGCGGCCCTTTTGTCGCATTTGCTCTCACGGGGTTTTGACTTTCCACCGTCCTGGGCCTCTCTTGCTGTTGTTTTAGCGTGTTCCCCTGGTGGTTTTGAGGGCTGAGGTCTCGGAGGGTTGTGATTACGCTGGGTAATGGGTTTTAATGCTTTCTGTGCAGTGGCTGTAGAAGACGGTACGGGCATTATTGCAGGGATTGATTGATCTTTGGGTGCAAGTTTGTTCTCTGCTAATGTCTGCTCTATAGTACCCAGTTGTATAGCTATTCTCTTGAGTCTCTCGACTACAGGGAGTAACAGTGATTTGATTAAATGTTCCAGTGTACCCATTTTGTCAGCGTTAGATAGTTCGTTAGTTGGGAGAGTGGGGGGAATTACTATATCTGGAATTGTAGGCATATGTGGGGCAGGGTTTTTTTTCTTTCCAAAATTGAGATGAGTGTTCCTAGTCTTGTTGGTCTGAATAGGCTGAATACTTGACCCCTTTCTCCTCCATTTTTTCGGGTTCGGGGGGTATTTGCAGTTGGTTTTGGCTTTTGGGCAGACTCTACCTGGAGAAGTGATATTTCTAGTAGTGCATCTAATAAGGAGTTATGGGTGCTGTCTGCTTGCGGAAGTGAGGTGTCTGTCATGATCTGTTTGTCAGGGTTATGATTAGAGTTAACCGGGGATGTTAGGGCACTTATAGTTCTGTTGTTAATATCGACCAATGTGGAGGTTATGTCCTGGAAGAGCAGTGGAATGCTATCGTTGAGGGGAGCCTCATGTCCCTCGCCCTCATGAATCGTGGCTGGAGGGGGTGAGGCAGCATGTTGTATACCTCCGAGGGATGATCGCTTAAATTTGATTAATTCCACAGAGCGACGTCTCTCAGAGCTTCGCTCAGAGAGAGCAAGTTCCCGATCAGCTACTGTTGTAGACCGGATAACAAAATTATCAAGCGTACCTCGTTTTTTACCTCCAGACGTAGATGTTTTATCCTTGGTGGGTGACATCCTCGGTGTCTGTGCGTTGATGAAAGGGGGGTGGCCCAGCCCAGGCTCCTCAGGCCTCTGAGAGCCCAGAGGGCCCGCCCTTTGCCCGGGCTTCGTCCGGTGCTCCTGCGCAGCGGGTATCAATGATTATTATTAAGTACCCTCGTGTCGGCCGGTGGGCGGGGCCTGAGAAAGCAACGCTGACCAGGTGTTGTGGTCTCCCAGGGACTCCTGGACAACGGAGATCCTGCGGCGTTTGCTAGTCCGCTCGCTCTCCCTTTGTGATCCCTGGCACCAGCTCTACACAGTCAGCAGCACAGCTCCCGGCGTCCAGGCGATCGAAGCGGCACCCGCGGAGCGGGTGCTGCGAGGCGTGGGCACAAGGCAGCAGGGAGTGTCCTCTCTGGAACACAGCCCCAAACGGCGTCCTTGTAGTCAGGCAAGTTCAGCAGTTCCCGCTTTGGGTGGGCGGGTTGATAAGTTTTGTACCGTGCTGGCCGGTGGGCAGGGCGGGGCCTGAGCAAGCAACGCTGACCAGGTGTTGTGGTCTCGCAGGGACTCCTGGACAACTGAGTCCCTGCAGCATTTGCTAGCCCACTCGCTCTCCCTCTGTGATCCCCGGCACCAGCTCTAAACAGTCAGCAGCACAGCTCCCGGCATCCAGGCGATCGAAGCTGCACCCGCGCAGCGGGTGCTGCGAGGCGTGGGCACAATGCAGCAGGGAGCGTCCTCTCTGGAATACAGCCCCAAACGGCGTCCTTGTTGTCAGGCAAGTTCAGCAGTTCACGCATTGGGTGGGCGGGTTGGTAAGTTTTGTACCGTGCTGGCCGGTGGTCGGGGCGGGGCCTGAGCAAGCAACGCTGACCAGGTGTTGTGGTCTCGCAGGGACTCCTGGACAACTGAGTCCCTGTGGCGTTTGCCAGCCCGCTTGCTCTCCCTCTGTGATCCCCGGCACTAGCTCTACACAGTCAGCAGCACAGCTCCCGGCGTCCAGGCGATCGAAGCGGCACCCGCGGAGCGAGTGCTGCGAGGCAAGGGCACAATGCAGCAGGGAGTGTCCTCTCTGGAATACAGCCCCAAACGGCGTCCTTGTAGTCAGGCAAGTTAATCCTGTATACAAAAGAGGGGACCGAACAGAATGATTGCTTTAATAGACTTGGAAGCAAAATACTATGCCTCACTGGTACTTAGATACCTGGTAGAATGGTCAGATAATAACAACATAATTCCTATTAACCAGACTTGATTTTGCAGGAGCTCTGGTACAATCACAAACATTCTAGCTCTAGGATTAATGGCTGACAAGACCATCCAACATCGGAGAAATCTTATGCTTTATAGACTTTAAGGCGGCATTTGACCAAGTCAATAGAGAAATCTTATGGAACAAACTAAGGCAGTGGGGCCTTTCAGGTCCAACTCTTCAAGCCATAATGCAGCTCTATACAAATACTATCTCAGCCCCCTGAGCACGTAGAAAGTCAGGAGAGGTATCATTGTAAAGGGGAGAATCTCTGCTTGGGGTAGCCCCAGGAGGGCGATCCCCAAGCAGGGATCACCCTCTAGGCACAAGGGATGGGGGAGCTGCCCCTTGGGCAAGGGTCTTTGCTCCCCCCCAATAGATTTTGGCATATTCAGTCTGTCTGCCCCCCTCCCCACCCAGGGGGTAGAAAGCCCACTAGAAGCCAGGGACTTCTTTTTGCAGTTTGATTTAGGGGTGAGGGCTGCCCAAGATGTGCATGCCAATGCCCCCCAGAAACATTCCAGTCTTTCTGCCCCTCCTGGGGGGGCAGAAAGCCCACTAGAAGTCAGAGATTTCTTTTTAGATTTGCATTAGGGGTGGGGGCTGCCCAAGATGGGTATGCCAATGCCCTCACCCACCCCGCCCCCCAGCAATGCCAGTCTTTCCACACACCCTAGGGGGCAGATGGCTGCAGTAGCCCCAAACCTCCCCAGTGGGGGCAGAAAGTCCATTAGATGGGAGGGATGTTTTAAAAATTGGATTTAGGGGTGAGGGCTGCCCGAGATGGGCATGCCCATGCCCCCACCCTCACAATATTCCACAGTCTTTCTGTCTCTGTGGGAGGCAGATGGGGGCAAAAAGACCACTAGATGCCGGGGATTATTTGCCTTATTGTATTTCGAGGTGGGGGCTTCCACAGTCTTTCTGCCCCTTCCTTGAGGCAGATGGGGTCAATAGAGCCTGCTCTAGTCACCGGGGATTTATTTTATGTATATAGGGGTGGGGCTGCCCAAAATGGGCATGTCAATGCCCCCACACCCCCCCAAAAAATTAACAGCCTTTCTGCCCCCCCTGTGAGACAGATGGGAGCAATAGCCCCCAATCTGCTCTCGGAGGGGCAGAAAGCACACTAGTCACCAGGGATTTTTTCTATGTATATGTGGGGTGGGGGCTTTCCAAAATGGGCTTGCCAATGCCCCCATTCCCCCAAACAAATCCCACAGTCTTGTTTAGGGGCATGCCAGTGAGAAGCCACATAGGCAAGGGTCACTCCCTTTTTTAGGCACACATTTGGGCTGTTTCAGTGATATTTTTATTCTCATCTGCACCCAAGCGGGGGCAGAAACCCCTAGAAACCAGGGAGAGTTTGTGTGTTTACACTCGAGTTTGGCTGACGGTCTGCATATCCTGGCATTTTGCTGGCAGTGTGTGTGAATCTGCACTTGGCCAATGGTGTGGGTGAACCTGCGCTTGATGATGGTGTGTGTCGATTGGTGCATGTTTGGTGGTGTTCGTGGAGTGGTGCTTGGCTGACTGTGTATGTGGACTGGTGCTTGGCTGCAGGTCCGGACTTGCCACAGCGGCCACCGGACGATTCCCCAGTGGGCCAGAGGGGTCGGGCCCGTTTTCTGGCTGTGGGGGCGGTTTTGTCACTGGGGGCCTGTTTTACAGCAATGCTGCAATATAGGGCTCCAGTAACAAAAGCAGGAGCAGTACTGTTTTTACTAGCACACCCCCCCTCCCAGGGTTAGTCGAGCAGCAATCTTCCAGAACGTGTTGCTGTTCCTAGTCCTGCCCTGCTTGGCTGGTGGTGTGCGGGGATGGCGCTTGGCTGGCGGAGTGCGTGGGTGGCGTTTGGCTGGCAGTGTGCATGGATATTGCTTGCCTGACTGTGTGCATTGATAGCATTTGGCTGCCGGTGTACATAGATGGCGCTTGGCTGGTGGTGTGCATGGATGGCGATTGGCTAGCGGTGTGTGTGGATGGCACTTGACTGACGCTGGGTGTGGATGGTGCTTGGCTGAGGGTGTGCGTGGACAGTGCTTAGCTGGGGGTGTGTGTTGATGGTCGTATGCATGTACTAACTCTTTGCTGGCCGTGTGGCTTGTATCAATCCCCCAGCGATTTCTTACCCAGAATCCCTCCAAACCTCAAATTAACTTACATAGTCAATTTTCCTCAAATTTCCGTGTGGGGAAGTTGTAGGATCATCGCGCAGGCACAAATTTCCTACTACACAGTATTGCCCTTGGTCTCCCAAGAAAAATGCTGCCTCACTTATCTAGGTGCCCAAAGTAGCGTGAGCTTAAAAACGTGTAAACAAACTGCACTTTTGACCAGCTTTGGGACCCCTCAATCTCTACAAGTTTTGGCCCTACGATGTCATAGGCACTTGGCCCATCCACACAAGTAAGGATTCATTTTTATCAGGAAACTGAGGGGAATGCTGAGTGGTAGGATATTTGGGCCGTGTAGTGATACCACAACTTTCCCACATATATAGTAGAGGAAAACATCACTTTAAGCTAAATTTAAGGTTTGCATCAAATTCTTGGAAGGAAAATGTTGGGTGATCAACGCAAGCCACACATTCCTGGACTCCCACGATTGTCTAGTTTTAAAAAATGTCTGGGTTTTTTAGGTTCCCCTAGATGTCTGCAAACCCGGGACCAAAATCACAGGTGCCCATCTATTTATCACAAAACAACCTGGTTTTGCAAGGGGTCACCTGCATTTCTGGTCCCGGGCTCAGCGGCCATCTAAGGAAGTGTTAGACCTGGCATCATTGGTGTGAATCTCCCTTCCATTTTGACGGATTGCCTTGGGCACTGTGCCACTGCTAATCAGTGCCACAGTGCAAGTGCTCCCTATGTTAAATTGATGTACTAATTGGTGATTCCATGATTGAGTTATTTGATTTACTTGTCTGCCCCTAGTTCAGTGCACCATGTGTGCCCAGGGCTTGTACATCAAATGCTGCTAATGGGCTTGCAGCACTGGTTGTGCCACCCACAGAAGCAGATTTTAAAGTGTGTCTAAGGCCTGCCATTGCAAGGCCTATGGGCAGTCTAGCACTGTCATGTCAACTGGGCCAGTGCACCCACTTGCCTGTCCCTAAAGCTTCCCTTTGCTTCATGTTAGACACCCCCATGGGCAGGGTGCATTGTAAGTACAAGGTAGGACATGCTCTGGTGTGTCTAGCATGTTCTAATAGTGAATTACAGCCATTTTTGTTTTTCACTAATGAAGGCTACCTGTTCTCCATAGGCCAGAATGGGCAGTTAGAATATTACATTCTTATAATCCTAACTGACTCAGGGAACATGGTAGAATTTCGAAGTGGGTATGCCTGAACACAGAATGATAAAATACAACTTTTAGTAAAGTTGGTGTTAATATTCTGTGTTTGAAAATACCACTTTTAGAAAGTAGGTATTTTCCTGTATTACTGTCCAGGCCTGCCTCTGCTAGGTTGTATATTCCTTGTCTGGGTTTGTGAGTGACAGGGATGGGGGATTCCAGGAGACAGGTTGGGACAGCCCAGTGGTGAATAAAGAGATATGCATCTAGATGGTAGGGAGGAGTTGCACCTGGGACCTGAATAGGGCTGGGGCTTCCGTCTACAATGCTGGCTCCACCTCCTCTGGCTTGTCTGATGTCTCTGCCCTGCACTGTGAAAGGAGAGAAGGAATCTTGTCAACAAAGTGCTCCAGAACTGTATCTTCCCTCCCCTATGCTGGCTCCACCTCCTGTGGGGCGACTGATGTCTCTGCCCTGCACAGTGAAAGGAAGAAGAGAGTCATGTAAACAAAGTGCTCAGGAACTGGTTTGGACTAGGCAGGGGCCTCTCTGCCTTCAGAGAACAAAGGATTTTGGGGTATAAATATTGGGACCCTGATCCCAAGAAATTAGATCACTTCTGGAACAAGAAACCTTTTGCCAAGGAGAAGAGCCAAGGAAGCTTCGGGAGTTTTACTGCCCCCCTGGCAGTGTCCTGTTTGCTGGGTTGGCCTACAGTGGTTGCTTCATTGCCAAGGAAAGGAGAAGGAACTTTTTAAGGACTTTCATCATCTCCAGAATATTCTCCATGGGCTTGAACTGTGCTTTGTTGCCTCCTGATGAAGTCTCAGGGACAAAAGACTTCATGTGGGTGGTGGTGCATGGCCGTTCTTAGTTGGTGGAGCGATCTGTCTGGTTATTTCCGATAACGAACGAGACTCCTCCATGCTAACTAGTTACGCGACCCCCAGCCCTTCTGATTAACTTGCTATCCTCTCTTGGTACAGAGATAAGATGAATTGCTAATACTTAACTTCATCCCCTTTTGTCTTTCTCCTTCCTCTAAATTCTTACTATTTACACTCTTTTGATTTCCGGTCTTGCGAAGGGAATGATATTCCACATCTTTTTAATTATTCCCTCTGTAACTATTTGAGTCAGCTTGACTGTTTTTGTAACAATTATCAAATATAATGAACTGTAAGAAATATGAATATCAGATTATACCAGCCATGTTATGTTTGAGACAAAATGAATAATGATGACATAAATGATGAAAAAATATTGAATACATAACATACTACCATAAAGGAAACTTAATAAGAGAGGGATATCTCTAAATAGCTGCTTTTAGAAATCACGTAATGAATAGGAATGAATTATTGGTTACAGCCTAAAGCTAGAAATGTGTGGTGTAACGACCTAGTAGATATTCTTATTCAACAATGTTTTTATCTGAAAGAAAATGTAATCACTCAAAATAGAGAAAAGTGAGAAGCTGTTATAACCTAATAACCATGAAACTGTACTGACCCTGACTATTTACGTTTACATATATTTGGATACAGCAATTATTGCTTTAAACCATGGTTATCAAATGACTGATATGTTTTTTTGCTTTTTTACTGATTTTTGTGCAATTTTTTGTCTTGTAACTGTTTTGTGTTGAATATGTAGGACGGTCACCTGATGAAGGCCACAGGCCAAAACGCGCGTTGTTTAACAACATATTGCCTACATCTATAAAAACATCGACCTAAATTACGTTATGTATATGTTTTTCTATATATTTTTTTCTGTCTATGTATGTATGTTGATATAAAAAAAAAACATCTTTTATGAAATAAGAAAAGAAGGAAAAAACTAATGGATAAAATAATAATTTTTCTACTAATAAATTTTTTTAAAAAATAAAATTATATATCAAACTCACAGTTTATTCATTATGTGCTTTATTTGAATGTCATTTGTTATATGTAAACGATATGTGGATCAGACTAGGGCAGTAGATATCCCATTGTTTGCTAATTAAGTTCTTTACTTACCTGTTACAAAAGACTTCATATCCAGCTCCCCTCTGAATTTCCTTGCTGGGAATTCTCAACTCCAGACATTTGCGTGTCGCTGTGAGCTGGAAGCACGAAGCATCGAGAGGAAGAGTGTCGCCGCAGCTGAAATTGTCGCATCGCAGTAGAAGCGTGTGTTCATCGAAGCTGCCTGCTGTCGCATCACCGCAGAAGCGTGACGCCATCAAGAGAGTCGCCATCGCATCACTGGAGAAGCGCATCACAGGGCCTGTCGCGGCTCCAAAGTACAGAGTCGTCGAAGGCTGCCAGGGCGTCTACGCATCATCATCGCATCGCCGCATCAAGGGCGCCATCTTCTCGCATCGCAAATGGACCATCGCATCGCATCAAGGCACCATCTTGCGCACCGCAACGGGCCCGCTCGCCGAGAATCTACGCATCACCTCCGCACCTGTAAGGATGACGACGCATCCCCTACTCTTTCGCAAGCATTGAGGCACGACGCATCATCTCCCCGGATCACTGAACCGACGCATCTCCTCTTTTGCGAGCCTTTTGTTTAATTTGCGTTATGCATCCAGGTACTTTGTTGAAAACTTTGTCACATTTATCATCAACTTGAATTAAGCAACATTTTATCAGCTTTAAGCAATCTTAAGTGTAGTATTGTGAATTTTTGTTGTTTGTGGTCTTGTGTTAAGTCTATATAAAGAATACCTATTGTTATAAAACCTGTGTTGTGTCCATCTGTAGTGTTTTCACTGTATTACTGTCCATATTCACAAATGCTTAACACACTGCCTCTGAGATAAGCCTGTCTGCTTGTGCCAAGCTACCAAGGGGGTGAGCAGGGGTTATTAAGGAGTGTAATCCCTTTATCCTGACTTAGAAGTAAGGGCCCCTATTTGGACAAAGGTGAATACCATTGCCAACTAGAGACCCCCAGATCTAACAGGAAGCCTACCAAACCCAGACATTTCTGAAAACTAGGCACCCAATATAAAAGATGTTTTATATGCCAGATGAGCGAAAAACTGCCCATTTCATTTTTGCCCATTGTAGATACTTAGCTCCACAGGCTAACATTAAATATTTTATTTAGTTATAACTATTGTTAGGAAAGGAGAAAATATTGTTCAAGGACTTAAAAGATTGGTGTTGGTATATGTAACAACCTGCCGATGTTGAACTTATCATAACTAGTACAGAAGAGAAGTTATAGAACATTCTCTCCTGTAAACCAAAATCCAGCCTTCTAGCGGTCTCTGCTAATTGGTCAGCCTTAACAGACTTAGCCAGGCTGCTTTGATTAGGTGATAAGTGGCCTGGCCGGAGCAGAGGTGATCTGATGGAGAAACTCTGAAGCTGAGGAGGCTGAGCCCTACAAAGGGGGCTGGGTAAATCAAACTGAGCTCAAAGAGAGAGCAGATCAGTAAGGACTGCCAGGGATTCCTACCCCCACATCCCTTACCCCAGCTAAATGGTAGGCTTAGGACAGGAATTTGCAGACGTCAGTGGAAGGAGAGGTAATGGAAATGACTCACACTGTGGGTTGGTTTAGACAGTTCTTACTCCTCTTGAAATAAATCATCCATGCTGGATTATGGAAGTGCAGTGCTTTTTGGGAGAAGATGCCACACTTCAGAGGACATTGTCATGGTTTTGGGTGGCACCCACCATTCCATTGGGCAGGGTGTCCCCCCAAAATATTGAATAAATATGTGAGAGGTGCATAGGGCCGCATTTATGAAAAGTGACGCTTCGCTGCGTGAAAACAGCGATGCGTCACTTTTCATTGCGGCCTCCTTGCGACACCAATGATGCGTCATATTTACATTATGACGCATCATTGCGCAAGGAGTTACAGATACGTCAGTATTTCTGATGTATCTGTAAGCGCAAAAGTGACGCATTGCTGGAGTGTGTCACAAAAGTGACGCAACTCCAGCAATGCATCCTTTCACATGGGGCAAGCCCCATGTGAATGGGCCTGCGTCAGTCTTGCGCCTGCTGTGAGGCAGGCGCAAGATTTTGACGCAACGCGTCCTAGAAGTGACGCAGTGAAATCTCATAGATTTCAATGCGTCACTTCAACGACCCTTTCTTGCGTCAATACGCCTCCCTTGCATACATTATAACTGGTGCAGGTATAATGTGGCGCAGGGGTTACAAAGTGACGCATCTACCTAGATGCGTCACTTTGTAAATATGGCGCAACAAGGCGCATTTTTTATGCCACTGGTGCGTCACAAAAAGTGACGCACCGGTAGCATAAAAGTGACGCAAGGGCTCATAAATGAGACCCATAGTCTCTCAGATGTTCAGCCTGAAACTACAAGAATAAGAAGGACTGCCCTGCTGCACCCAAGGGAATGCACTCTGATTGACTGCACCTGCTGCACAATCTGGTAATGCAGCCATGGGGACTGTGCCTTGCTTAAAGAAGGATAAAGGAGTGGACTCCATACAAGCTATGGGTTAACAGAGCCTACCTGCATCATCTCCACCAAGAGTCCATATCCTGGAGTGCATCCAGTGGACTTTTAATGATTTGGACAGATGATTGTAGGAATTGTGCTCCAGGCATCCCAGTGACACTCTTACCATTGGTGATTTGGGCACTTTAAAACCTATTAATAGACTTTCTGGAAGCATCTCCTGGAGTTTGGAAAAATTTGGTGAACCTTTGTAAAACAGCTCCATGAGGTGATCGACCCGATGTCGAGAGTCAAGCTGACTACCTTTAACCGCAACCTGGTCAGGATTTCAGCTTCATCTTGGTGAAAGCTCTGGAGCTTTGACCAGGCCTCACGGAAAGTTAAGCCGGTGAACCCTTCCTTAATCCGGACAGCCAAAGAGGGTAGAGCGACGTCAGAAGAAAATGCTCCAAAAAAGTTTTTAATGTGAAGGTAAAATTTTGATCGGGCCTCCTGCATAGTGTATCCAACCAGAGCTCTGTTGTGGCAGGCCCTAAACTTTGACTTTGTTCCAGTCAAGTGCGGCTAGATGTCCCAGAGTAGCACTTTAGGAGAGTAGGATCTGATTAATTTGGATATCCCCACTTTTTGCTAAATGTGATACTGTTTTTGACTAGTCTGACTGGGATCCTGCTAATCAGGACCCCAGTCTATCTGCTATCTCCCTGAACTGTAATGTCATGTACTTATGTACACTCCAGTTTTTTTAATGGGGTACCCTTGTCAGTCCCTAGTATATGGTATCCATGTACCCAGGGCATAGGTACCCCAGAGGCCTCCCAGGGGCTGAAGCATGCATTATTCCACCCATGAGAGGCCATGCAGAATGGAACTACAGGCCTGCCATTGTAAAATGGTGCATGCACCATTTACTTAAGATATAGGTTTACTATATCTAAGGGTCACTACACTTAACACCTATATGTCACCCCCATAGCAGGCCTTACCAATCCTGAAGGCAGGGTGCTTGGTTCGAAGTGAGAGGGTGTCACTGCATGAGCAGGACACCCCTGCAGCCTGTGGAGTCCATTCTCCTGGGTTGTTAGTGCAAGAGACATTTACAACATATATACAAGCTTTTTGGGTCCCTGGTGTTCCCAGTACCAGCCTTCAAGTCCCGGGCAGCACAAAATGGTTGCAGCTAACCACAGACACATTTCTGCCCTCCTGCTGCTGAGTCAAGCTCGAACAGAGGAAGGTGGAACAATAGGCATCTGTCACAGGGAAGTGCGACCACCTACCAGACAGGATTTAGTGTATTAGGGCTGGGTGGGTGTGCTTGCCAGTGACCGAAAGTCTGCAGGAGAGGCACACGTTGTGTTCCTGTGCATAGTCCAGTTCAAACCAGTCCTGGGAGATGTTTACTCCTGCTCTGGTGCGAAACTGGACAAATGACAAGAGCGTAACCTCCCCACTGTACAGACCCTCTACTGGGAGGGTCTCCTGGATCTGTTCAAATCTCTCCCGTGGGTACAAAAGGGCTTACCTGGCTGTAGGACCCTAGATTTGATGTGGAGAAGATTCTGAACCAGAAACCATTGAACTTCGATGGTCTGGACACTCTGGACTTCGCTGGACTTCATTTGGGCCGAACTTTGTCTCCCTCTCAATCTGAAGCATTGTATGTGCCCATGCACCATACAGGATCTGTGCAGGACCTGTGGAGCATCAAGGACAACCAAGGACTCCCTTGGAATGAAGGAGTCGCTCCCCTGCATTTGCAGGCACCACATTACAACTGACTGGTCTGCTGCTCCTGAGCTCCTACGGACTCTGAAGGCTCCAGCAACACAAGAGGAAGACTCCTACATTTCGCGAGGTCCAAGCTGTCCTCTTACCTGGTTTGAGGCCAGAATCCCTTGTGGGGCTGCAATACCTGTACCCCTGTGCACTGCATTTACTTGAAGTTGCATATGCTTGCAGGTGTTTTCCGAGCAAGTGCATTGGGCTCCGAGTAGCCACAACCTCTGGCACCATTTCCTACCAAGAACTCTGCCCTCTTTTCAACGAGTGCTCAGTGGACTGCTGTTTGGTGAAATCGTTCAAGGTCCTCTCGCGACTCCTGTGCCTCCTGTCTGTGAGTACTCTTGAGGGTCAACTTTGCTTTAATTGGGCTTCTCTGATTGCTCCATGCCTGCCCTGACTCCCTTTGCTTTTGTGAGTGTCCTGGACCTTGCTGGTCCAAACCCTCACCTTCCTCGACCTTCTGCGTGGGTTGCCAGTGCCAAGGCTTGTTGGTGCTCCCGTCGGACAATGACCCATCAGCACCCGACATCATTTGTGGGACAGCTTGTATCCGGCTCCTGGTTATTCTCAACATCTCCTGGTCCCTGTGGCTGCAGAGTCAAGAACCCCCTCAACTCACCTGAAGCACCCGACATTGGTGGGCATTCGTCTACCGAGACCCTGGTCACTCCTGAGTGACCCAGACTCTGTCCCCTCTGCTTTCAGGTACTCTTCAACCAGAATCCACCTTTGCATTCCAACAGACACTTTTCTTCATTCCAGATGTGGCTCTTCTTCAAAATCCTCCAAAGAGATCAACAGCGTTCCTGACGCCACTTCAGACCTAATCACCCGGCTCCCCTGGGATAGGTAACCATGGGTGGAGTGGCTATGCAACCTCCTAACTTCCACAGAGTTTCTTCGAAGTCCACTGGGCAGGGTCCTTAAATTTTAAAACTTCAACCGCGACTTTCCCATAGAATTGTACGGAGCACGCAGTATTGTTCCCACACTGCAACCATCCTCCGTGGGGTCCCTACTTACTTACCTTTGGTGGTTCCTTGGGGTCCCAGTGATTCTACAACATTTAGACACTGTCTTGACTCGAGTTGTGGTTCTTATACCACTATTTTAGTATATGGTCTTGTCTCCCCCTGGAGCCCACTGTGTATTAATGCTCTTTACCATTATTTCTGTGCTACAGTATTGTGTACTTTCTGAGTATCTTAATGTAGAAGATACTGTGTCATACTAGAGAGTGTTATATTCATGAATACATATTTTTGTAACTACTGTGTGGTTCTCCTTTCATTTAACCGATACTATAAGGTTGCATTCTGGTAAAACAAGCTGCTTAACATTCCTTCAAGTCGAAGCCTGAAGGCTGCTCTCCACAGCTACGCACACACAGTGTTTGTCATTTTATGTATGTGTTGTGTCTTGTGATCCTGTACCATTTTTTATTGTTTTCCCCCTCCCTTAAGCTCCACCCTGAGTGTGGCTACACCAGGGCATATTTTAAGCAGACCCGATGATGAAGCATGTCACACACCTCAGTGTGTGAGTGAGGGCAGTTTTTCAAAACAGATGAAATTTTCTCTGTTTTGTATTATTATACGTGTATTCTAGTCCTGCCACCCCTTTCTTTGTTGTGCGTAACTTGACCTTGGGGGTTCAAGGGTGGTAGAGTTTATGTTCGACTCTCTCCCCTTCTTTGTGAATGATGATGTTTTGAGCGGCAGCTTAGCCGCAGGAGTATTCTCCTGTGTTTTTTATTGGGTCTCTTAATAATTGCTATTTCTATTTGGGACTTATGTTTCACTGCACTCTTTGTTCCATATCTTCCTAAATTTGAGGCGGCCAACCCATCTCCACTCCTTCGCTTTTGTGGCAACGGTACTCTCTCTTGGTGGTAGTTCTTTTGTGGACACCACTAATCTCTCTTTGAGATGGCGCTGATACCTGGATTGTCTTTTGGAGAGGACATAGTGTCTGATATTCTGGCAGGGCCTTCTCTTCTGGGTGATGCAGCTGTCACAGAGGTTTTAGCGCAAGGTGAAGGTTGGGATACTTTATTAGAGCTAAAAAAGACTCAAGTAAAAACCATCTTACATGGGGCTATTTTTACTGAATCCTTACGGGTTAATGCGGCCCCAAGGGGACTCCTAGTGACGAATGAACCCCTGATATTTCTAGAGGATGAGGCATTTAGAGGGGACTGGGCCCTAGTGGCCTGGAAATGTACCTGTGAATGGCTAGTTTTAATCATCAGTACGGCCAAACGATTAGCAGATGCCCTCCTAATTCAGATCCAAAGTACGGAATCAGGTCTTCAAACTGACATCGTAATGGCGACTTTTGACCACAAACTAGACCTCATAAACACAGAATTATCCCAATATAGGGATCATCTGATACATTCAAAAATCTCCCAATTACAAAAGGATTCCAGGAACTTCTCTAGGGAGAAGGTCTACCCCTATACTGATAATGAGTATGCAAAACAGAAACTGGCAGAAAATAATAAAAGTAACCAACAGGGTCGTCCTCGCCACTATACCACCAGTAGCTCGAGTGAGGGCAGTGAGGGTGATTACCAACAGAAAAGGAGAGGGAGGGGCCGGGGTTACTGGCGAGGCCCAAGGCCACCAGTGTTCCATCAGCCGTTCCATCAATATCCACACCAGGCCTATAATTGGCCGGTAATGGGATACCCGCCACAAGCACCCTTTCAAAACCAACATTTTGATGACCCCCGTTTTCAGACCCACAGTTTCAAACCACCCAGTTCCAAAACTACACGGGGCCTTTTTTATGGAGAGGCCGGAACAAGGGACGAGGGAAACAGAGAGGCCAACCACGAGTGACCAGGGACAACCAGGACCAAGAGATCACCCAACGGGTGACCAGGAGTATGGCACAGAGCGGCCTACCGAGTACGAGCCACGGGCCACCCTAGTGGTGAATCTATCCTCCTGCCCCCTTACCTCCGTGCAGGAACAGGTACTTAACAAGGGGTTGGGTTTCGTCCCGACCAACTATCCTGATCTTTTTAAACTCCGTCAGGATTTGGCGGCTTTTTTTCGAAACCTTAGATTAAAGGTCTTTTTCCAGGGTAAAGAATCCTCAGACTTAGACAAAGGGGATAAATCTCTCCGTCCTAAATCTACCTTCACTCCTCAATTGTCACTGCTTCCTCCACAAGTGGCGGCTTTTGAGCAGGCTGTGGTCCGTGACTTGGAGAACTCTAACTTAACACAACACCATCACTTTTCCAACCCGTCTAATTTAGAGAGGTTGTCACTAAAGGAATTGGTACAAAATAAGAACATTATCCTAAAGCCCGCAGACAAGGGTGGTGCTACGGTGATCTTGGATTGAGACACCTACCACACAGAATGCATCCACCTATTGTCTGACTCCAGAACTTATCGTAGGCTAATGGATGATCCCACGGATGACACCTCGAGAGAAATCACCATGATGGTGGAGGAGGCTCGATCTAATGACTGGATCTCTGGACATGAGGCAGAGTTTTTAATTAACAAACAAACTAAAACCCTGTACTTTTATATTGAATACCACATGTCCATGGGCGTCCCACTTGAGATTGTGGCGGCGTTACATCGATGACTTTCTGGACTGGTTAAATGAGAGGAATCCGCTTCTCCACTTCACCTCGACAGTCACCAAGACCACCTTACCCTTTCTGGACCTACTGATTGAATCAAAAGAGGGTTTACTGACAACAAGAGTGTACCATAAGCCCACAGATAAGAATGCTATACTGAAATTCAAAAGTTTTCAACCTAAATCCCTCCGGGAGAACCTGCCGGTGGAACAATTCTTCTGCATACGCCGTAACTGCTCGGAACGAGCTGATTTCATCACGGAAGCAGGGGTCTTGTCTCAAAAATTACAGCAAAGGGGGTACCCCTGGAGGGTCATTAAAAGAGCCCGGAAGAGGGCCATCAATACTGATCGCGAGTCCCTCCTCTACAAAACGATTAGACCGAAATCAAATAAACCAGTGTTTGTGTCTACGTTCAATACTGCATCCCAGCAGATGAAACTGCTGGTGCTACAAAATTGGAAAATTCTAAACTCGGGTGGCTTAAGTATGGAGAAGCCTTTGTTTTCCTTTAAGCGTAGCCAGAACTTGAAAGATCTGCAAGTTCGTACGAGACCAAGGGCATCTATTATCACGAGGGATAATCATACAGTGACGGGACTACCAAGACCGATGGGACACACACGGTGTGGCTCGTGTTGTGTCTGTCACCTGACCACTAGTACCAAACAGATTGACATGGGACTTCGAACACGCTGGGAGCAGAGATCCCATACCAACTGCAACTCACAGGGGGTGATCTATCTAATCACCTGTCCTTGTCAAAAACACTATGTGGGCATGACAAGCAGAAAGGTTAAGACAAGAATTACAGAACACCGAAGTACTATTAGATGTGGCAGATCTAATACTAGACTCACAGCACACTTTTTGGAGGTGGGTCACACTTCGGAAGACATCAGGTGGACTGTAATAGAGAAACTACAATTAGGTAGACATGGGGCAGACGACCAACGCACCTTACTCCTACGCGAGCAGAAATGGGTCTATCGTATACAGAGCCACATAGTGGGACTAAATGATGATATCCCGTGGCAAGCGTTGGGGAGGTGATTTATTGCCTAGAGTCCATCGGCCTATTGCCGCTGTCTATGATTGGTCCTTTAGAGGGTTCACTTGAGGGGGGTCACATGGACTGGTAGGGGATCTGACTATGGCTTTAATTATGCTCCTCTTGCCCCTAGGTGACCTGGCGCTGCCCTGAAGAGATCACACTTATGGGAGACTTGTATTATCTTCTGCTCCCCTGTACACTTTTTAATTGTTGGCTAATTGTTGTAGGCAGGCTATTTCTGTCCTCCCTGTCCTGTTTGGCACCATGACATCTGATTGCCTTTGGGACGCTGTTTGCCAGGGTTTTCCATCTGTCATTGGCTAACATAGACCTATTTTTGAAGGGGTTCTGCTGGTATGGTGCAGGGCTTTGCTTGTCCACCGCGTCTGACATTGTAAGACTATTAAAATAAGACTTGATACTCAGAGGAGTACGTTTGGCACTTTGGGACTACCTTTCCCAGCATGCCTGTACGTCATACGCGATGATGCAGTCACGCAATCACGTTTGTGACGCGAGTCACGTGACTGGGCTGAATCATCGATCGACGACGCCATCAACATTTAAGTCCCGAGCACCGCAACAGCTGCTAACTGCACGGCAACTTGGATTCAGGCAGTGACGAGAGGTTGCTCCCGCAGAACAGTAAGGAGTGATTTGGGGTGACGTATTAGGGTAATTTGGGCCGGCAGTGCCTGTGATATCATGGCGGCTTGGTCACGGGTTAGCGGGCAATTTGTCGCGGATACCGGCAGGTAATAAGTTTGTGCTGGGTCTAACCCCCTATGACGTCAATGTAAGATAAACAGAGCAGCCACTCATTTCTCTTTATTCCGTGACACAGGTTGTGTTCTTGGGATACCTCCCTGCCGGGTGCCATTTCGGGTTTTGTACTTTGGTAAACTTGGTGAGTACATGGCATGTCCATTCTTTCATATCTATTCAGTGTGGGTATGCACTTATCCGATAATGTGACAGACCCCTGGAGGTTGTTCTTTGTAGGAAGATATGTTGATCTTTTCCGCGCAGTGAAATATATTTTAACGATTTCTTTTAAACATATCTAATAGGGTGGCAAATGAGGTTACTCTTGATATATTGTGGGGGTCTAATGAATGTTACAGGCTGCCCTATTTGGGTTACTAGTTGGATGCAACATATTCTAATGTTTTTGAGGGGCTTACTCGGCTTGGCACTTTGGAGTAAGTATATACATCATTGTGCTTCTTTTCAGTATATGCATCCCGTGTTTTTGGGACTCTCCACTACACATGACGATCAAACTACGATCCTTTTCAAACAAAGATTTTATTCACACTTGGCACATTGACCGAATTGCGGCTTGGCCAGGTTCAGGACCTTCAGACGTCCTGAAGAAGACCAGGGTGACCTTTTGAGGCACAGTAAGTCGGTCGAAACATGTTGGCACAAGCAGTATCAGGAGGGGTGTTTTTGAGAACCTTATTTCTCCTTTAAACACTACCCATCCTTTTTTCTTCTTAATCCTGGTTGTGGAACCTAGGAATAAAGGTTTTTGATTGGTATCCCGAAACCAGTTTTAGAGCACTTTCCCTTTAACTGCACTTTTGTCGTATCACCATTCCAAGTCACAGGGTGACAATTGGCACTTGACCACAGTGTTTGTCATTTTATGTATGTGTTGTGTCTTGTGATCCTGTACCATTTTTTATTTTTTTTCCCTCCATTATGCTCCGCCCTGAGTGTGGCTACACCAGGGCGTATTGTAAGCAGACCCGATGATGAAGCATGTCACACACCTCGGTTTGTGAGTGAGGGCAGTTTTTCAAAACAGATGAATTTTTCTCTGTTTTGTATTATTATACATGTATTCTAGTCCTGCCACCCCTTTCTTTGTGTGTGCGTAACTTGACCTTGGGGGTTCAAGGGTGGTAGAGTTTATGTTCGACCCTCTCCCCTTCTTTGTGAATGAAGCTCTCCACAGCTACCAATTGGATAGCTTTCTTAGGTTATCTTTGACCTCTTAAATCACCATAAGGGTTGCTTGGACAGGTGCAAGGTTCCCACTTTAATTAGTGGACAACATATACCAGGCCAACTTCTCACAAGCACTTTCAGGCACATGCATCAATCATTTTTGCGAGCGCAAACGGTGCAATTCGCAAAAAACAGCCATTTGCACCCGCAAAAAGGGCATTTGTGATGCATCAAGGTTCAAGGCCCTCGCAATTTGAGATTTCGCAATTAATTGTGATTTCTCAAATTGCATTTAAGGAATCGCAATTTGATATCCCTTAAATGCAATGCAAGAACCACTTTGGAATAGCGATTTCACTGCTAGGGGGCGCAAATTACCATCAAATTGAACTTGATGGTAATTTGCAAAAACTTAGAAAAATGCACTAAGGTGCATTTTTCAAAGTTGAAGGTAACACACACACATGCCCTTGGGGCATGTGTGTGCGCAACATGTGTGCACTAAGCCATTTCAAGGGTGCAATAGTTTTCCTTTTGACATCTTGCACCCTTGAAATTGCATGCGCAATTTGCGAATACCTATTGGTACTCGCAAATTGCGCATGCAATCTACCATTCATTCCTTTGGACCTGTAGGCGCCTAGGAATGAATAGGAAGGCATTCCTTAATTGCGACTCGCAATTAAGGAATGTTTGGGAATTGCTAATTTTATAGCGATTCCTACATGCATAGACTTTTGCAATTCCTTAATTGCGATTCCTTAATAATCGCAATTAAGGAATCGCAAAATCCTACATTGATGCATGTACCTATATTTATTTTAAACTCTATAAAGTGGTTAATCTTGAAAAATTCCTATCTCCGGTTTCCTACGTTGGATTTTTATTGCTTTGGTGTCTATTTGCTCATAAAAATATTTCCTATTTTTATAAATTGGTGTAGGATTTTTATTGCATGTTGTGTTTTACTTATTTGATGTATTGGTGTTTTAAAATTACATTCTTTACAGTCTTGTCTCCTAAGTTAGCCCTGACTGCTCGTTGTCAGCTACAAAAGGTTGAGAAAGGGGCTAATTTACTGGGACCTTTACTGGTCCCTATACCCCCTTGGTAGCCTTACTACTAAGTAAGTAAGTTTATTGCTTGATTAATTAAAATCTTTGCAGTACACACATCAATATAGAATTTATAAAAAGGATACATATATATAACATAATTTCATATTAACTTAAAAACATAATGAATATACTTTAAAATCAAACGATTTTCTAGTTAAAAATACATACAGTTTATTTATGGTAAAGTTATAAAATTTAAGTAAGAGCTATAGGTGAGTTCCCTTCTGGGGGTAACACCAGTGTCCGTAAATCTAATAGTGGTCGTAGACGACTGACTCAGGGTCGGGCGTAGTGGGAGTCAAAAAGAGTTGCCGGATAAAAGAACTTGAGTGTGCGGGACTCTGCTCAGGCTGCGGCAAGAAGCTTCATCTGGGTGGTTTTCAAGAAGCGGACGAAGCTACAGGTTAATTTGACGATGGCCCCACTGAAACACGCCTTCACTGCCTGTCTGCACGACCGGATATGCATTTCATTTATATGCGGTTTTAACAGTTCTCTCCTCTCCCGGTCTAGGTGTTTACATATGCATAGGAGATGCAGCATGTCTTCTTTTGTTTCGCCGCATAGTCTAGTACTACTACTAGTGGTAGGTGCATACCTACCCCTACCAATAACCATTCAATTTTGTATTTGTATTTGTATTTGTATTGGTTATTTGTAGAGCGCAACTATCGCTCCGGAAGGAGCATCCGGGCGCTAATAAAACAAAGTGCGTACAATTGCGGGTTCAGAGTCAAATGGCTGTCATTACGTACTCGTCTGGAAGATTGAAAATCCAGGTTTTCAGATGTTTCCTGAACTGGTTTTCCTGAGTAAGCAATCTAAGGTGTTTGGGCATTGCATTCCAGGCCTTGGAAGATAAGAAGGTTAGTGTCTTACCCCCCTTAGTTTTGAGGTTGAATTTGGTCAGTTTAATGAGGTTTTCTCCTGCGGATCGTAATATCCTTGTTGGATTGTAATAGGGGAAACGCTTGATGAGATATTTCGGGCCGGCGCCATTGAAAGCTCGAAAGGCAACAATCAGGATTTTAAATAAGATCCTCTTGTGGAGGGGCAGCCAATGTAAAGTTTTTAAGGCAGCTGACGCTGAGGATTTTCTTGGCAATTTGAGGACCAGTCTGGCTGCCGCGTGTTGTGCACTTTGGAGTTTTTTTAGTGTGGTTTTCTTAACGCCAGCCATCAGGCCATTGCAATAATCCAAGCGTGCGAGGATTAGGGCTACAGTGACAGCTTTTCGTGAGTCGATGGGCAGGAAGTCAAAAAATTTCTTTAAGGCTTTGATGGTGCTAAAGCAACTTCCTGCGACATTCTTCACGTGTTGGTCAAATGAAAGCTCGGTGTCGAATAAGACCCCTAGATTTCTTGCTGATGCCACAGTTTTTGGGAGAGTCTTCGGGCCACCATTTACTGGGACAGACATGTAGAGACTTTCCCATAGGAAGAATCTCTGTTTTACTGACATTGCATTTAAGATGGTTTTTATCCATCCAGAGAAACACATCCTTCAAACAGTTCTTAAGGTTTTGTTCAGCATTGGTAGAGTTCTTCTCCAGAGGAACAATGAGCTGAGTATCATCGGCATACGATGTTACAAGTATGCCGTATGATTCAATGAGGGAGATGAGAGGAACCATGTAAATATTGAACAGGAGTGGGCTCAGAATAGAGCCCTGAGGAACTCCTGACAAAACCTTTTTTTCCTTGGAAAGGAAAGGGCCTAAAGCGATTGTTTGTGATCTCTCCGTCAAAAAAGAGATAATCCATGACAATACTACCCCTGAGATTCCGATATCTCTAAGTCCCCCTATCAGTATTGTATGGGAGATGGTGTCGAACGCCGCTGTGAGGTCTAATAGGATTAGAACGGCGTTCTTTCCTTGGTCCTGCAAGATTTTTATAGAGTCAGTAAGTTCAATCAGGGCTGTTTCTGTGGAATGGCTTGGCCTAAAACCCGATTGTTGAGGATGCAAGATATTGTTGGTCTCTACGTATCTTTTTAGTTCTTTATATACCATCTGTTCTGTAATCTTGCCCAGAACTGGGAGAAGTGATATTGGGCGTAAATTGGCCAGCTCTGTGGGGGGGTTTGTTGGGTTTTTTCATCAGTGGTTTTACGACTGCCTGTTTTCATGCCAAACCAATTCCAGCATTATGTAGGTTGACTTGATTAACGCGTGAAAGTCTAAAGGATTTTTTTTCTACAGCATTGTATTTTTCTGTTTTTTACCACATCAGTTTTATCTGTGATTGTTGATGGAAAGCAAACTACATCTGAAAGATGTGAATTAGTCTCTGCTGTGAGTGGGTATTTATGTTTTGAAAAGGCCCCTAGAAAATTAATGTTTTTTGTTCTATGCCTAATTTTGCAAACAAGCTTCAAATTTCCGCAATCACACACAGTCATTTTCATCTCTGGCTTATACAAGCATACTAAATGTGCTTTTCCATAAATCGCAACATTCTCAGATCATAGCGACCCAAATGTAGTCAAAGAGAACAACTTGCTTTAAAATCAGAATAAGAGATAAATCAAAACCTAGACAAGTTTTAATAGGCATCAAAGAGACTTCAGTAAATTCTGATATGGGAGTGAAGCTGCATAAATGTTGTAATAACATGGTGCTTGATTTGTAGCGCAATAGCATTGTACAATGGTTTATTAAAAAACAGCATGGAGTTGAATTATTGGAGGAGGTCTGAAACACAGGTAAAAAATAGTGTGTGTTGATTAAACTGCTTTTATAAGATGTTGCAACCAAATAATGCGCTTTTTGGCAGTACACAACATGACATAATGCAGAGAAAAGCAATACGAATGTTTCTTCTTAGTTCTCACTGAAATGTAATTTTCCTCGAGCCAGTAGCGGCCCCACATTGTGAGTGTCCTGGGTTTCTCCCTTTTAGGCCTGTGACACTGGAGTTACAATAAAAGAGGTTCCAGTAACTCCAGGGGCAGAGATAAAGGAGATTAAAGATGGACTCTTGAAGATTTGTAATCAGTAATTCCAGGTCAGATCCGACTGGTAACGCCTCATGTCACCCTGGAATTAAGTATCGGCTGGTAACTTCGGCTACTTGTCCCCTCGGAGCCTAAGCCGCTCTTAACGAAGGATTTGGACGTCAGCATCCATGACGGATTGTGTTGCAGGCTTAAACTCCCCATAGCAAACCAGTGCACTGTTCATTACAATCCTCATGTCTGCTCAACAACGGAAAAGCAACCATATCATACAAGTTACTATATGTGAAAAGGGTACATCTCTGCTTGAATGTACTTTTAACTTGTCTTTCCTATTTTCTAAAAACTCCCGTTAGTAGGCCTGGAAAGTAGCGCGGTGTGCAGGTTTACAGGCATACCACTCAGAATGTCATGTGACAAGTCCCTCAGGGCCCTATTCCAGGGGTGGCTGGTGTTAGTGGGCAAAAGGGGCGTTGCCCTGCCGTTTTTGAGAGGAAAGGCAAGAAAAGAATTTAAAAAGCCAAGAAACGGAAAAGAAATTATTACTTGCTGGCTGCTCTATTATTTTCAATGCTGCAGCTGCAATAAACTGCAGACGACGTCCTACTGAGCATGTACCTGCCAGGGGGAGGTCATCTTTCGACCAGCAGGCACAAGCTACACTATTCATTCCCTGGACAGACTTTTACATTTCGCAGTATCACATTCAGGGGAAATTGAACCTCTAGTTCAAACGCGCATTTTTTTCAACTTGTGGTTAAAGGGATTCCCCTACACTCCTGACAAATCTGGCAGTGATCTGGTCACCTTCCCATTCTCAAAGAGGTAAATGAATCCCTGACCATTTCCAGGGTGGAAAGAGGTCAAATAGAGTTTAAGTAGTGCCCATAAACATACATGTAAAAACTTCCAAGGCATTGGATCACACCCCTAACTACCACTTAAGTGGGATGTATTTTGCGGATTTCTCCACACTCAGAGGTGAAATCCACAGTCGTAAATGCATTTACACCTGCCTTTAATCCTTCTGTGACTTTCTGGCAGGCATAAATTAGGTCTTTTCAGGCCATAAACCGATACCAATAGCCTAAAAATACCTTTGTGAATAAGCCCTAAGATTGGGTTATTGCTCTATGTTGCTAATGCTGCTGAAAAACAATTCCATGTTTAAAACATCAGTTGTGTGATTTTTCTATCTTCAAGGTTGCTAAAACACTCAGCGTTTTCATCACTGCCCTTGTATCGTAATAATGAAAGTATGATTATTCTCAATGCATATTTTTTTTAATGTTTCTCCATGCATGTTGGCTACAGTAATATAAAAAAAAAGGTAAAATGAGATAAAATAGACACAATCCAATAAATTCCATTTTTGCTCCACAAAGAAAACAGTACAAACATGGCAAGTATTTTTCAGTCACAAATCATTTCTAGGTCTGGCTTGGCACCTTTGCAACTGTCACCTGGCCTTATTTGATGAACAAAAAAAAGCTTTTAGACTACTACGAGAGAGGGTCTTTAGCTACACCCATATGTTGGTTCTCCTGAATGCAAGAATTGATTGGGCAGTATTTGTGTGCTTCCTCTTGCACTTTTTGGTGTGCGTCAAACCCTATACACAATACAGCAATCCAATGATCATAGCTATACGCTTGATCTTTTTTATTAAGAAATGTTATAATAAAAGCATTAGGCCTAAAGTATTTATAATGACAATCATATGGTAATGTCAATACGCATTTAAGTGTGGATTCTTATTACTCTATAATAAAGCCTACAGATTGGTCTTTCGTTATTTAGTACCTCACAAATTACCTTAGTAGTAAAAGGCTTTGGTGTTAGTTACCTTGGATATATAAGATTTTCTCTATGAGAGTCCTTGTTAGGTCCACAGGGAGAAAGGGAGATAATATTTTCTTAAGGGAGATAATATTTTGCTTAACCAACTGAAATGTTATGACAGTGTGGTTGCCTTATGGAAAAGCTTGCATTCAAAACTGTGGACTGACATGCATTTGTTAAAGTCAGTAAGGCTTTAATACTTGGTTGTTATTACAGTGTGTGGCAGGCTATCATTGGGTATTCTGTTACAAGTAATCGCACAGATTACCGTAGTAGGCAAGGGTTTTGATGTTGGCCACCCACTCTGACAAACCCTGTGGATTTTCACTGTGATGATTCTTGTTAGACCTGGTTGAAAGGGTTTCTATATTTTTTGCCAACTGTAATTTTGCACACATTAGTAATTTTATAATAGAATGCCTGTTGGTTGTCAGTTTATGCACATTACAGTAGGCCCATGCTATATATAGTGTCAAACTCAAAAGTCGAGAAAATATCCCTGCAGGGAAAAATAAACCACAATTATGCATCTACAAAAATACATGCAAACATTCACTTTGATGGTCTCATACATCATTCCATAGCATCGCCAACACCAATCAAGTCAAGTACCACAGGGTTACCAAATAGTTCAAGTCTTTAATATCAAATATTTACCCATAAAATATAGCATCCCGTCACTGGTAAAGGCTAGAGGCCTTATCTGTTTACTTGCAAAGGATTTGTCAGATTCCTTAGGTCTGATCTGTTTATTATGAAAATGTACGATAAATGAAATAGGCCAGACATATTAATTGTGAAAAGCATATGTTAAAGTCAATAGGTATAAAAGAGTGAAAAAAGCCTACCTAAAGGTATTTTGTTACATGAAATGTCACAGATTACCTTTGCAGGGAAGGATTTCGGTGTTGGTTACTGCCTCTAACAAACCCTAGGGGGAGAAGATTTGCATTGTAATAATTATTTATTGAACTTCTATTTAGCTGTCTGCTAGGATCTTGAAATAAAAAAAAACATTAAATAATACATACATATATAAATATATATCCCTACAACTACATAGACAGCCCTTGGATCAGCTCTGTTCTGCCACTGGTCGGAGTGTCATTTAGGTTCTGCTGCAGTCCATGAAAGCCTAATGCATTGGGTAATGGTTCAGTCCTCAGTAATCATTGTTAGTCTTGCCCTGTGAATGTGGGTATTTTCTGGTCACGTGTACATCCACCTGAAAATTGTGTTTTTAGTGTCAGGGATTTGGTTGGCCAGTCATTTAGTTTTTAATTTGTTCCTTTTATAGTTGTTGTTATATCTGTCAGCCTTAGGGTGGTCTTCCACCAAGCGTTTTTCCGTCATGTCTCCTGTTTTTCTGAATGAATATTTGTTGGCCTTGGGACTCTGTGCACTTTACTATTGCTAATTAGTCCAAACGTTCTTATGCTCACTCCCTAAAACATGGTAAAATTCGCTACACCTGATTAGTATAATACATTTACTTATAAGTCCATAGTCAGGTGATATACCTTATACCCAGGGCCAGTAGGTTAAATGCTACTAGTGGGACTACAGCTCTTCTTGTGCCACCCACTTAAGTAGCCCTTTAAAATCTTTATCAGGCCTGCCATTGCAGCCCGTGTGCAGTTTTAAAATGTCAATTCCACCTGTCAAAAAAAAACACCTTGCCAGTCCTAAAACTCCTGTCTTTTAGTACACATAAGTCCCTCCTATAGCAGGCCCTAAACACCCCCACAGGGCAGGGTGCAATGCATATGAAAAGTTGCACATGTACGTTTGAGCTTTACATCTCCTTGTAGTTAAAAACTCCTAAATTCATTTTTCACTACTGTATGGCCTAACTCTCCTATGAAGATAACATTGGGTTCACTTATTACATTCAATAAGAGATACATTTTCTTTGGAAGCAAGTGGAAATACCATGTTTAGTGGCTAAGGAATTGTTCTTTGAAATCCTCTTTCATGGTAAAGTCAGATTTTAAGCTAAAATTCTGAAAATGCCAGTTTTAGAAAGTTGCATATTCTTTGCCTAACCATTTGGTGCCCACAGCCTGTTTCCTGTGTCACATGCCTTGATGCAGTTGGTCTTTGTGTATTCCTCACAGAAAACCATACAATAGAGGGTCTGGGTGTTAGCAGGATGGACTATCTTAGCTGGATGCAGAGCAGAGATGTGCACAGCCACACTTGCACCTCAAAGACGCTGCCTCTGCACCCACACAAAGAACTTCACACTAGCCTTTTGTTACTCAAGACATCCTGGGAGAAGGGCAGAGAGGCAGGGAACTCCAAACACTTCTATGGGGGAAAACTCCAGAAGTTTCTTCCAATTTAAAGCTGGCATCAATTATAAAACTAGGACCTTATGACCCACCTTTCTGTTCACTTCTGGACCTGCGAAGGACTGTCAGGAGACTTCCCTGCTGCCTGAAGCCTGCTCTGTGCCCTCAGAGGACTGCAATCCTGCTTGAGACATACTTCTCTGCTTGAACTTAGAACTTGCAGCGTGACTCCAAAGCTAGTTGGCTGACATTCTGATCAGACCCTCAAGGACAGAAAAGGCTTCAGCACCAGGAGTGAGTCCTGACCCTCGTAGTGGTGCCCCTCTGTATTTTTTTAGCCAAAGAGTGCCCTGAGAATCGAGAGGAGACTGGGACCCACCTGCTCGCCCATCCTCCAAGGTGTATCACTGATAAGTCTGACTTTGCAGCTGCTCCCACTACATTCTTCTCTGCAGCAGCAAATCCTGTTCAACGGTTCCTCGGACAAGGGTCATCTGACCTTATAGGAGCCCTCTATAGCTACAGCCTGCAGCTTTGTCCCACTGGAGATTTTCAGCTTCCATAAAAGAGACTGATTTAGATCTTGGCAGATTTGATCCCACTGTTACTTTTCAGCTGGTTTTACTGCCTGCAAAATTGGTAGTCCGCTCGTCCTATTTAGATGTTGGTGTGTCTATGTATGATAGTCCGTCCGAGGTCCACCTTCTCAGCCAGAATTTTCCTCTCGCGTCAACTGCATCATATGCAAAAGAGGCTGTCAGAGGCAGTCAAGGCAAGATTAACCCCCAGGCCAACGACAATGTGCCTTTCCATTGAGGAAACTGGCAGGGACACCTCCAAACTTGAGTTGGCGGGATCAAAGAAAATGATGTAGGAACTTACCTTATTTTTTGTTTTCCACTTCCATTTCTGTCTTCTGTCTCGAACCCCATTGTTCAGGTCCTTCCTTTGCTGCTACTACTTGCCCACGATGCTAATCAACTCTGTTGTCACCTGGATCAAAGTAAGCTTCGTTTTCACTTGTCTTACTATGAATGGTGTGATAACATGTGCTTAGGCCTTGTATATATTTTTATATTACTCTTACATGCAATTTATTTCTTATGTGTAATGAAGTAGGATTCATTAAAAAAATATATAATGGTCAAATGAACACACTTTTTATTAACACTTAAAAAAATATGTATTTGTTGTGGGTGTTGTGCTTTGTGTGCCAATCGGTGTACATTCAAAAGTGTGTATATGTTATTTATGTGCTATGCTATTTGTAAAAGTAAAGAGGCATAACACATTACCTACAGATATTTTTGAGGCAAACACAACATATATGTGTAGCGTCACATTAATAAGAAGTATTTACAACAAGGGGTGGTGAGGGACAGAGTCTCTGAATTAAACAGAATACTCTCACCCAGTCAAGAGATCAGGGCTAGATCCAACACCGTTTTTTAGCTCACTGCACCATCCCAGTTTCAGAACCTGGCTGTATGTAAATTAGTCTGTTCCTGTCCCAGTGCATGATGGGAACAGGGCAAACCAAACTACAAAAGCCAATTCTTACACTGGGAAGGAAACAAGCTACCGGGGACCGGTTTCTGGCATTTCAGCCTCTTCGGCCCGGCTTGCTTGAATCCTGATGGTGCAATGAGCAAGGGACTCACATCTGAGTATACCCTTCCACGCTTAGGGTGGACAAAAATATTTACAACAAGGGGTGGTGAGGGACAGAGTCTCTGAATTAAACAGAATACTCTCACCCAGTCAAGAGATCAGGGCTAGATCCAACACCGTTTTTTAGCTCACTGCACCATCCCAGTTTCAGAACCTGGCTGTATGCAAATTAGTCTGTTCCTGTCCCAGTGCATGATGGGAACAGGGCAAACCAAACTACAAAAGCCAATTCTTACACTGGGAAGGAAACAAGCTACCGGGGACCGGTTTCTGGCATTTCAGCCTCTTCGGCCCGGCTTGCTTGAATCCTGATGGTGCAATGAGCAAGGGACTCACATCTGAGTATACCCTTCCACGCTTAGGGTGGACAAAAATATTTACAACAAGGGGTGGTGAGGGACAGAGTCTCTGAATTAAACAGAATACTCTCACCCAGTCAAGAGATCAGGGCTAGATCCAACACCGTTTTTTAGCTCACTGCACCATCCCAGTTTCAGAACCTGGCTGTATGCAAATTAGTCTGTTCCTGTCCCAGTGCATGATGGGAACAGGGCAAACCAAACTACAAAAGCCAATTCTTACACTGGGAAGGAAACAAGCTACCGGGGACCGGTTTCTGGCATTTCAGCCTCTTCGGCCCGGCTTGCTTGAATCCTGATGGTGCAATGAGCAAGGGACTCACATCTGAGTATACCCTTCCACGCTTAGGGTGGACAAAAATATTTACAACAAGGGGTGGTGAGGGACAGAGTCTCTGAATTAAACAGAATACTCTCACCCAGTCAAGAGATCAGGGCTAGATCCAACACCGTTTTTTAGCTCACTGCACCATCCCAGTTTCAGAACCTGGCTGTATGCAAATTAGTCTGTTCCTGTCCCAGTGCATGATGGGAACAGGGCAAACCAAACTACAAAAGCCAATTCTTACACTGGGAAGGAAACAAGCTACCGGGGACCGGTTTCTGGCATTTCAGCCTCTTCGGCCCGGCTTGCTTGAATCCTGATGGTGCAATGAGCAAGGGACTCACATCTGAGTATACCCTTCCACTCTTAGGGTGGACAAAAATATTTACAACAAGGGGTGGTGAGGGACAGAGTCTCTGAATTAAACAGAATACTCTCACCCAGTCAAGAGATCAGGGCTAGATCCAACACCGTTTTTTAGCTCACTGCACCATCCCAGTTTCAGAACCTGGCTGTATGCAAATTAGTCTGTTCCTGTCCCAGTGCATGATGGGAACAGGGCAAACCAAACTACAAAAGCCAATTCTTACACTGGGAAGGAAACAAGCTACCGGGGACCGGTTTCTGGCATTTCAGCCTCTTCGGCCCGGCTTGCTTGAATCCTGATGGTGCAATGAGCAAGGGACTCACATCTGAGTATACCCTTCCACGCTTAGGGTGGACAAAAATATTTACAACAAGGGGTGGTGAGGGACAGAGTCTCTGAATTAAACAGAATACTCTCACCCAGTCAAGAGATCAGGGCTAGATCCAACACCGTTTTTTAGCTCACTGCACCATCCCAGTTTCAGAACCTGGCTGTATGCAAATTAGTCTGTTCCTGTCCCAGTGCATGATGGGAACAGGGCAAACCAAACTACAAAAGCCAATTCTTACACTGGGAAGGAAACAAGCTACCGGGGACCGGTTTCTGGCATTTCAGCCTCTTCGGCCCGGCTTGCTTGAATCCTGATGGTGCAATGAGCAAGGGACTCACATCTGAGTATACCCTTCCACGCTTAGGGTGGACAAAAATATTTACAACAAGGGGTGGTGAGGGACAGAGTCTCTGAATTAAACAGAATACTCTCACCCAGTCAAGAGATCAGGGCTAGATCCAACACCGTTTTTTAGCTCACTGCACCATCCCAGTTTCAGAACCTGGCTGTATGCAAATTAGTCTGTTCCTGTCCCAGTGCATGATGGGAACAGGGCAAACCAAACTACAAAAGCCAATTCTTACACTGGGAAGGAAACAAGCTACCGGGGACCGGTTTCTGGCATTTCAACCTCTTCGGCCCGGCTTGCTTGAATCCTGATGGTGCAATGAGCAAGGGACTCACATCTGAGTATACCCTTCCACGCTTAGGGTGGACAAAAATATTTACAACAAGGGGTGGTGAGGGACAGAGTCTCTGAATTAAACAGAATACTCTCACCCAGTCAAGAGATCAGGGCTAGATCCAACACCGTTTTTTAGCTCACTGCACCATCCCAGTTTCAGAACCTGGCTGTATGCAAATTAGTCTGTTCCTGTCCCAGTGCATGATGGGAACAGGGCAAACCAAACTACAAAAGCCAATTCTTACACTGGGAAGGAAACAAGCTACCGGGGACCGGTTTCTGGCATTTCAGCCTCTTCGGCCCGGCTTGCTTGAATCCTGATGGTGCAATGAGCAAGGGACTCACATCTGAGTATACCCTTCCACGCTTAGGGTGGACAAAAATATTTACAAGGGGTGGTGAGGGACATTAATAAGAAGCACTTACCAGTCTACACTCCACCAGGGACGCACGCCATCAGAAATCTGCTGCTAGGACAACGCCCGCACAATGGGGAGAAGTAAATAGGCTCGGTGCACACCTGCCGGTCGGATCGCAACAGAGTACTGTTAACCCGCAGAGGAGTACGTCGCATCGATGGAGGTGCGCTGCTTAAGCGAGAGAAGACAGTCTGTTGATGCGGATGGTGGTTTAGACAGCTCACTTCTAAATAGGGGGCAGGACTTAGCCAGCTCAACAGAGTACTTGTAACTGCTGTTACGGAGGGACGATGGGGGTCTTGCCAAGATCTAAATAAGTCCCTGAGTCTGAATGCAGAAACCTTCACTGTGACTTTTTCCAGTGGCTCCCCGGCAACAGTGCCTCCTCCACGGATACCACCGACAGCATTGTTCCACGGAACTTTACCTTCTCAGACATTTTTTATCAAAATTTCTTCTAAGTCCAAAGGTAACTGGAGACCGGGCCCAATCTACTTTGTGAATCTGAACTACGATCCATTCCGGTCAGCCATAACCTTTGACTTTGCCCTGGTCTTGCACAACTAGATGTCTGCGGTTGGTACTTTGATCTTTTAGGCACTATTTTTCATATTAAACTTTAAAAATTACAAATTTTGGTTTTACTGATTGTATTTTTGTTGTTTTGGTTTCAAATAATTTATTAAAATTTACTCTATTTTACTTTAAATTGGTGTGGGATTTTTCTTGTTTGTGTTTCCTCTTTATGAATTTTTAAGTGCTGCATAAATACTTTACACATTGCCTATAAATTAAGCCTGACTTCTTTTGTGCCAAGCTACCAGAATGTTAAGCACAGGTTAATTTAGTGATTTGTTGTGGTTCACCCTGACAAGGATTGTGGGTGTTGCTTGAGAAAGGTGTTACCCCACCTCAACCAGACCCAAATTGCAGCTGTTGTTTGAGAAGGGCTCACACCATCCCAACCAACAATCGAATTTCTCATAGTTGCCCTTTCATTTGTTTGCTTCTCTTCTTTTTATGTGAATGTTTCTTAAGAAGACACTACAGAACTCCAGGCAGTGCAAACCGTTTATTTCATCTGCAGTGTGTCTCATCGCATGTGGCCACTTTTGCTAAACCATGAGACCATAATTTAATTCTGTTGTTCATAGTTTTTATCATCATTGCTTTGCCATTGCAGTATGGCCAACACATTGAATCTAAATGTGGTGAGCATGCTGGAACTTTAGAACACCGATAGAGTAGTTACAATATCTCTGCAATATGGACACCTCCTGCTGTGCGTAGATTCGTTATTGCACGCATATATTCTTTTGTACGTGTATTATTTTAGTTTATGTTGCATATGTTGTTGTTTTTTGTATGTTTTATTGTGGTTGCGTTAGACAGTGAATGCAAAAATGAGTACTTGGCTGGATGAATGGATACATGTATGATGACTTATTTAGTGCCTACACCCATCAATGACATAAAAGGTATTTTCATTCATGAAGAAGCTCTATTGCATTTGCCAATGCTGGCACAGTGTTATAGATATTCTTCCATTATTCTTCCATTATGAGGCATTGTTTGTGGGTGTGAATTACGGGCACACAGTCAGCATAGAAATGGAGCTGTTCATCACACCCTTCCATGAGTCAGTCAAAATAAATTGGAGGTCTCAATTGAGCCCACAGGTCCCCCAAAAAAGTGAGAACGCGCAACGTCCTAGAGCGATGCTCTGATCTGAGCCATCGCGAGACTGTCGAAGCCTGTCATGCTGAAGTGCCATGTCTTGCTTCGTTGCAGTCAGTAATAACATCTGTCTTCCTTTCCTCTACCTGTCACTCCCAGACTTTTCCAGACTCTACAGGGGAGGCTTATTAAGTACAATATTACCCGTCGGCTCAGATGCTGCTCATTCGGCTAGAACCGCGGCGGCATGTACTGATCAAAGAACAGCGGCACACCTAGACCTGGGCTTTGCCAATGCATGCAGTACAGAAAAGGCACCGGAAACTGAGGAAATGCTGCCTGCATTATGAGGAGGGACTTGTGTAAAAGAAGGGCTCCGAGGAGTTCTGACCCGCAAAGAAAATCATTTCGCCGAGATTAGCCTTTCGCAGAACACATCAAATTATTCAGGTGAGCGCAAGGGTGTATCGTAGGTATGACAGTCCCCACATGTGGATCCTGTGATTCATGTGATTAACTATAATGTTTTTCATGTATAATAGGAACCCAGGCCGCCCAAAGAGTGCACATAACTGACTTGCCTCTTTAGTTCACTTTTGAAATTGTTGGCAGGGTGGGGGGGAAAGAAATTATGTTTATAAATTCATCTTTGAAAACTATCACTTTTAAATTATTACTTATAATAATCAATACACTGATATATTGTGATGCATTAAGGTGAAAAGGTAGTTCTGCATGTTAAATAAATATATTTTTGAATTTTGAAAAGACTTCGTCATATTTTTATAATTTGCTGCAAAGATGTCTTTAAAAATGATTGTGAACCGGGAAATAAGCCCCAAGCAAGATGAGACACCACTGAATAGACTACTAAAATCGCCCACTCTGTTAACTAGCCGAGCCTCTCTACTCTCTTTCTCTATACCTCTCTCTCTACACCACCGGGGGAACAGGAAGACAATTGGACAATTAAGCAAGGGGGAAGGGGGAATGCCAAGAGAAACTGAAGAAGAAGTGAGAATAAAGTGGACAAACGGCTGCAAACCAATACCTAACACCCCCCCCCCCCCCCCGGGTCCCTCTCCCTTGTCCTCAGTTATCTCCCGTGTATATATCCTGTATATCCTCTGCACCATGTAAATACTATTTTCAATAAAAATCTACTGAAATTAAAAAAAAAAAAAAATGATTGTGTTCCTTAAGGCGAGCAGTGCAGGACTCCATAGGTACCTGTAAATGTAAATGTAAAGGTACTTGCATAGCGCACAACTACCCGGAGGCCTCTCGGCGCTTGTACGACTACCACTGAGGAACCCTTCCTGACCTTTCCCTGTGAAGTGCCCACTCCTGGGCACCCCCAAGGTGAAGCCAGGCATCCTAGCGTTGTTAGGGCCGTTGTAGAGATTAAGCAAACTATTGCCCAGAGTTGCAGAGTGGGACCCATGATTAGAATAGGCACCGAGGCGAGAATTAACAGGCCCAAGGAAATTGAGCCCAAGACCCACCGAGGCAGGAATTGAACCCTGGTCTCGGGCCAGACTTCTGCATCAGGGTCAGCCACTCTAACCATTGAGCCACACTTCTCCAGGACCTCCTTTCTTTATCATCAATCAACCTTTAAATAAATACTTGCCTGTTTATTTAACATATTTTAATTGTTAATCCTGAGTCGAGTAAACAGCAGCCCAGTGCTGCTGTTGACCAGGGGGGCCACATGTAAAGGTTAGGAGGGCCGCTTGCGTCCCCTAGGCCATACTTTGAGTATCAATGCCCTATTATATGGTACCACATGGCCTGAAAATTAAATACTACTAGTGAGCCTGCAGAACTCATTGTGCAACCCACTCAAGTAGCACTTTAAAACTTCCCTCAGGCTTGCCACTGCAGCTTGTAGTGCAGTTTTAAACTTCTATTTTGGACTGGCAAAATAAACCTTTTGCCAGGCCTAAACCTTCCTTTTTAATACATATAAGTCACTCCTAAGATAGGCCCTAAAGGCCCATAGGGCATGGTGCATTGTATTTAAAAAAACAGGACATGTGGGTTTAAGTTTTACATGTCCTGGTAGTGAAAAACTTTAAATTTGTTTTTTTCTAAGGTAAGATCTGTCTCTCCCAATGGATAACATGGTGTTACCTTATTACATTTAATCAGTTCTAATGTTAAAGTGGGAGTAATTAGGAATATCATATTTGGTCTCAAATGAATTGTAATGTAAAACCCTCTGTAATGGTAAAGTCAGGTTTTAGGTCACAAATCTGAAAATGCCACTTTAAGAAAGTTGGAATTTTTTTTCCCTTACCAATAGTGCATACTGCTAGTGTCCTCGGTCACATGACTGTGAATGGCTCTGCAGTTGGGGTTTGTGTGTTCCTTCCAGACAGTGACACAAAGGGGATTAGGTTTGGAAAGGATGTGCCATCAAACCGCGATAGTTGGGGGCAGAGCTGTACCCAGCCCCACTTACATTTTAAAGGGCTTTGCCTCCTGCATACACAATGTTATTGTTGTGTTATGGTATGTTAATTGCATTTCTTGAGCGCACGGTTACCCAAGGGTGTCCTGGCAATGGCTACTGGCTATCTAAATTACAGAGTATGTATTGGCCTATGTGGCAAACAGCCATGTTTTCAGCCTCTTCCTAAATGTACAAAGGTACCTGAAATCAATCTTTTGTCACCTCAGACTTCTTGTACTTTTGACAGGCAGACCAAAGAACTTTCGAGAAACAGATGTGGGGAAAGTATAGGGAATCCACCCCATCCACTTCAGAGGCTGGCACCAGCTATAAATATTGGACATATTGAGCCACTCATCAGAAAACTCCAACACCTGTGCACATTACTGAAGATGGACTGCCTGTTCCCTAGCTATCCCACTGCTCTGCTGCTTAAGGCCTGTCTGGTTCCCTAGAGAACTGCCCTGCTGCTTGATACCTGCCATGCCCTCTGCGAAGAAAGACTGGGCCTGCTTCTTTCATCTCAGGCAAACCTGAGTGGTTCCAACGGTCAATTGGCTGACCTCCTGTTCTGAGCTACAGGGACACAACAATTTCCAGAGACTTCCCTCCAATTGCCCAGCTCACCTGCTGCAAATAGACTTGCAAATGGGCATGTCTGAGCCTGCTGGTCTCTGCTAGAGTTAGTCCCTGATCCCTAAGAGGTAAATCCCTGGGTCCTTTGGCTGGCATCAGAGTGCCTTCATCTACAAGAAAAGTTGAAATCCTAAGGTTTTGGGTTCTTCGTTACCATGAACAGGCCAGTTCATGCCGAAGCATTGCCGCCCATGACAACCACCAACTCAAAGCTCTGGTGAACCTGACTTTTCGTGCTACAGCAATCTCCAGTGAAGACCGGCAATGCGAGAATTGCACTTCACGCTACAACGACAGCCCGCAGTGACCATCAACACAAAGCTCAAGTGACGAACAAATGTGAGTCCCAATTAGATCTTTGCGCTACAGTGCTGACCATCTGTGGGACCCGGCCTGCTAATCGCAACCCAGTAATAACCATCTGTGATGTTCTCCCTACTCCTCACAGCCTCTTCTAACGTTAACTGAACTTTTTCAGAGGACTGACCTGGTAACTTTATCCGGCCGGCGCTCCATTGCAGTTGGCGTAAACGTGTGATTTTCCCCAATCTAGCATGACCAGCGGACAGCAAGTGGCGATTTGTGATTTTAGGTGCTATATCTACCTAAATATTTGAAACTGTATATCTCCGTTTCTACCAATTGAACTTTTGTCATCCTATTATCATTTTATTTATTACAATGTACTCAATTTTTCTAAATTCATTTTTTTTTTCTTAGATCATGTTTTCACTTTATTGCTGTTTGTGGGCTGCATAATACTTTACATATTGCCTTTAAGTTAAGCCTGACTGCTTTGTGCCAATTAACCAGAGAGTTAAGCACAGGTTAATTTAGTGTCAAGTCAAGTCAAGTTAAGATAGCTTTATTCGGTATTATTAAAAGACCATAAAAGCACATAAGAAATTCATACCACATAAGTAATACAGTTAAATAATTCTAAATTACAAAGAAGAAAACATTAAAAAATTCTAAAATGCATATATAAAAACCTTATAAAAAGGCAATCAGAGGAAATCAATTAATTAGGTATGCTATTAGCTACATATGTATAGAGTCCAACACTTGCATTAAATCATAGTGCCTCTTGTTCTAACCACATATTTCAGATATTTAGCTGCTGCATTCACAGTAAGTTCGTCGTGTAACATATACAGTCTAATTAGGGCAGGTCTGCATTGACGCAGACCCCACAGCCTTAATAGGGGTAGAAAAATTCTCTTTCTCCCCCACTCATAATATTTACAGAAAAAGATGCTGTGGATGTTTGACTGAGTCGAAATATCATCACATGGACATTTTATCAGTAGCGCCGACCAGTCATTTGGGGTAGGGAATGTTACCAGCCTAAAAAAGCAGTCGGTTCTCATCCTGGTTAAAAGCATTCTTGTGTAACTGGAGATTTCCGGAGCCAGATACGGATGTAAACCTGGACCGTAAAGAATGCAGCGGTGGGAAATGATTGTTGACTTGTTACCATCCAGGTACCACCGTCTATCTTCCAGCAGTTCAAGGCAAGTGTCTTTTAAAAGTTTTTTCGATATTAATGAACATGTACTCGGGGTTGCGAAGAGTTCGGGATGCCCAATGGAGTTCATAAAACTTTTAATGTATTGAAGCCAAATAATCGTCTTAGCCGCTGATTGATTCATGCAGTCCTGGATCACGTCCCTGCTGAAGGCTGTCTCATCCGAAGACCAGTTCTTATGCCACAGCATGACGGGTGTAACCTTTATCAGATCTGTAATATGCACTCGATTTAATTCTTTATGGCAAATAGTGGTAGAAACAGATCTTGGAACAGCTAGCAAATATCTGAAAAAGGCGTTTTCTACTAGTTGGATTTGTGAGCAATCGGCCGTCCCCCATATGCCAGCGCCAAAGGTTGCAGTCGATACACATTTAGCTGCATACATTTTAATCAAAGTGTCTATGGGTTTCCCACGCAGGCGTTTGGCAAATTGTTTTACCGCTCCGATGGTACGGGAGAAGGCCAAATTACGTGTAGCTATCGCTGTTGACCAGGTTCCTCTATTGTTAAAAGTGATGCCTAAATATGAAAATGTTTTAGTCAAGCTTATCTTGGACTGATTAACGAAGGTACTGCAGTCTGTTTTAAAATTTCTCTTGGGGGTACAGCACATGGTAAAAGTTTTTCCCACGTTGATCTTCAAACCTCTGGACCCCATAAAAGTTGAAAAACCAGTTAATGCCTTTTGAAGGCCCATCTGAGTTCGAGATATTATTGCGTCGGCGTCGGCGTATAAAAGTGTTGGGACCGACGAGCCATTTATTTTGGGATAATCAACTTCTAAATTGGTTAAAAAGTCTGCCACTTCGTTAACGTAAAGATTAAAAAGAAAGGGTGCAAGGATTCCTCCTTGCCTGACCCCCTTTTCTATGGGGAATTTCCTGGTGCATTCACCGTTTTTGCCGTAGCGGACCATTGCTCCTGCACCTCTATAAAGTTCCTTAATAAAATTCAGAATGGGGGGATCTAAACCTAACTTGTTTAAAGTTGACCATAGCAATTTGTGATCCAAGCAATCGAAGGCCGAGCTTAGATCGACAAATGTCATGAACAAGTTGCCTTTTTTAGCCATCGTATATTTGCTGGTTATTAGAGCCAGATTCAGGCCCTGCTCAACTGTGCCCAAACCTCTCTTGAATCCATACTGAAATTTTGAAAGAACCCTCTCTTCATTGGCCCAGGTTTGTAGTCTAGTCAATAATACTCTCCCTGCTACTTTCATCAAAGAGTCGAGCAGGGAGATTGGCCTGTAGCATTTAGGATCCTGCCTGTCGCCTTTTTTAAAAATTGGGATTACGATGGCTTCTTGCCACGTAACAGGAAAACCTACTTGGCTATAGGCATTTAGGACATTTGTGAGAAGCGGTCCTGAGCATACTTAGGTGACAAAAATTAATAATATAGATCACAATGGAATTCTATACAGTTTAAGATTCCTTGACCAGCCGGCCAGGGAATATTTATTAGTTCAATTGTTTAGGATCTTAGAGATACAGAAATTAACCCAAATAGTGAGGGTTAAATTGGGGCACAGTCCTGTGCCATATAGAGAAGAGCAAGACAGGAGGGTAAAGGTAAGTGAAAGAAAGTTATCAGGCAAAAACAAGTGAGCTAGCAGGTCACTGACATTAAATATACATTAGCAGTGTATCCTGGAGTCATTCATACAAACAGTGGTATCATATAGGTACATGTATGAACTACTCTGAGGTCGACGTTTCGATCCCAAGCTCGAGTATCACGGGATCATCATCAGGACAAGAGATTAATATTGCCTGAAAGTGATTATTTTTAACACCTTGATTCAGATTAATATTCCATATGATATTCTAGTAAAGTGGTTCGGCGTAGGTGCCACTTAATTCAGATTGCACTTTCATCTGAGGGTCAGCGGGTGCGCAGGTCTGGGTTGAATGGCAGAGCTCAATCTTGTGGGTTGGGATGGGTTAATTATTTACGAAGTCACATTCCTGTGATGTGTTCAATTTATGAAGCGTCTGCACCTCCGCGATTATGTACCTCGTTTGGTGGGGAGTAGCATAGAGGTCACTTCGGTCCGTGGCAATTGCTAAAGAGTATTGTCTGCTAAATAGCGGTGAGGCGCGACACGTTGGTCGATCAGATGGCTCCCGGGCGGGAGCGCAGTCCTACCGCGTCTTGCAATGGAGCCGGGTGGAGGGTTGCGGCCAGGTAAATAACTGGTCCGCTGTGGGAGACAGCAGTTCTCCTCAGATGCCGGCCACGGAGCTGGGGTCTGACCGAGAGCAGCTCCGTGGCCGGCATCTGAGGAGAACTGCTGTCTCCCACAGCGGACCAGTTATTTACCTGGCCGCAACCCTCCACCCGGCTCCATTGCAAGACGCGGTAGGACTGCGCTCCCGCCCGGGAGCCATCTGATCGACCAACGTGTCGCGCCTCACCGCTATTTAGCAGACAATACTCTTTAGCAATTGCCCCGGACCTAAGTGACCTCTATGCTACTCCCCACCAAACGAGTTACATAATCGCGGAGGTGCAGACGCTTCATAAATTGAACACATCACAGGAATGTGACTTCGTAAATAATTAACCCATCCCAACCCACAAGATTGAGCTCTGCCATTCAACCCAGACCTGCGCACCCGCTGACCCTCAGATGAAAGTGCAATCTGAATTAAGTGGCACCTACGCCGAACCACTTTACTAGAATATCATATGGAATATTAATCTGAATCAAGGTGTTAAAAATAATCACTTTCAGGCAATATTAATCTCTTGTCCTGATGATGATCCCGTGATACTCGAGCTTGGGATCGAAACGTCGACCTCAGAGTAGTTCATACATGTACCTATATGATACCACTGTTTGTATGAATGACTCCAGGATACACTGCTAATGTATATTTAATGTCAGTGACCTGCTAGCTCACTTGTGTTTGCCTGATAACTTTCTTTCACTTACCTTTACCCTCCTGTCTTGCTCTTCTCTATATGGCACAGGACTGTGCCCCAATTTAACCCCCACTATTTGGGTTAATTTCTGTATCTCTAAGATCCTAAACAATTGAACTAATAAATATTCCCTGGCCGGCTGGTCAAGGAATCTTAAACTGTATAGAATTCCATTGTGATCTATATTATTAATTTTTGTCACCTAAGTATGCTCAGGACCTCCTGTTGTTTTGATAAATACTTGCTACCCAAGGTCCTGAGTGATTTAATGGGTTCCCCTTGTCCTCTTTAATGATTTGTGAGAAGCGGAGCCCAGAGGTCCAAACTGTCTTTAAATATATCGATGGGAATACCATCTGGGCCTGGAGCTTTTGAGTTTGCGCTCTCACAAATGGCCTGCTCGACTTCAGCAGACGAGAAAACTATATTCAAAGGGAACGTATCTGCGTAATAAGTTACCTCAGGCTGTGGGTCAATGGGATTGTTTGCATAGATTTCACGATGATTTATCTCCAGTAGATCATCTTTTTTATATAGTGCCGTGAAATAATTGACCCAAACGTCCTCAGCTATCGCGATTTTGAGGGAATCAGTCCTACTTTCTACAAAGAACGGGGCATTGACTTCTCTCCAGAAGGAAATATTATCACGAAGTGCGCTAGCTCTAATTAGTGCTTCCCATGCATGCTTTTTAAGTTCATTTTTCCTATTTGATAGGGCCTGTTTGTACACTAACCTTGCTTCTCTAACTAGCTTATTATCCTTCGGGAGTGTCTTTACAGCCTGCAATAAAGATGTATGGGCTTTGGAGCAGGCAGAATTGAACCAACTGTAGTTTAGTGACTTTTGTGGCTCACCCAGACAAGGATTGTGGCTGTTAATTGAGAAGGGTTTTCACCCCCCTCGACCAAACACCAAATTTCATACATTGATGTTCTGTGGTATGACCCAATACTTGTATGTGTGCCGTGCCACATAGTGATTTTCTATAACACTAAAATCTCAAAACTTTTCGGACATCAAATTTGATTCTTTTCAGTCTCCTTAGTATTTGATTTAGTTATTTTCCTTTTCCCAAATGTAGGTTTTGCTACACATCCTTTTTTGCTACAATGGAGTTGGATCTGAGCGAAGCTGCCAGCCTCAGAAGGGTGGACCTGCAGAGGTTCCGCAAGGAGAAGGAGCTGAATGTGAGGAGGAAGTCTACCAAATAGGATCTCCAGATAGTCCTCAGAGCCTTTGATGAGGATGCAAGCCCCACCAGAGGAGGAAAAGGAGGTGGACTTAAAGGAGCAGTGTGTCCTCCTGAGAAGCAGGAGGACAGGAAGGGTTAGAGGGAACTCAATCTACAACTGACCAAATTGAAACTAAAGGCTGCCAAAGAGGAGGCAGCTGTAAAAAAGGGCCTTGGAGGAGAGGGGATTAGCTGTGGAGGAGATAAATGCAGAGGCAGAGAGAACCTAGGCAATGGAGACACCTAAGGCAGAGAGAACCTTGGTAGAGCAGAAACTGTTGCTGGCTCATGAGATAAGTCATAAGGAGCTGGACCTAAAAGCAAAACAGCTCACAGAGTCCAGCAGCAATAGTGGCAGTGATACCTGCGTGCTCAGCAAACCAAAAGATCTGGATGACATTGAGAAGTGGTTTGAGGCTTATGAGGTTGCCTCAGAGATGTACAGGGTATCTGAGGGGCAGTGTGGATACCATCTCTGGAGTCACATTACCAATGTGCCCTAGGAAAGGGGGACAGTATGACGTATCCACTCATAAAGGATGCCCTTTTTAAAAAATATGGCCTCATCCTGAGAAGTATAGGCAGATTTTCAGAGACAACCAGAAGCTGCCCCACCAGTCCTGGGTAAATTATGTGTATTACTTTTGCAAGGCATTGGATGATTTGGTGAAGGGCAGTGATTTGAGTGATTAAAAGGGGCTGTATAATCTCATTGCCTGAGAGCACATGTTCAGTAAATGTTCTGTAAAGCTGTTCCAAAACCTAGTGAAAAGTGAACTCACTGACCTCTGGTAGCTTGCTATGGAGGCGGACTGCAGGCTCAGCATCAGGGTCCATAAGAAGGTATCTGGGGGAATTTCCAGAAAAGTGGACTGGTCCCCCAACAAAAGAAATTCTCTAAAGGTCCCCAAAGCACTTCTCAGCAGAAGGAATCCCAGACCCAACCTGATCAAAAGAAGAGAGAGTTACCTGAAAATACGTTCTAAGGGATGTACTCTTCCAAATGTTATGAGTGCTACAGGTACAGGCACATCAAAGGACGCACCAAATGCTTCAAGAGGGGCAGCCCCCCACTGGTGAGCAAACGGCAGGGATGGCTAATGCAGAACTTGGGGAGGAGGTTGCCCCAATTTGCATTGGGGTAGTACAGAGCCCTGTGCTCCTGAGTGACAAGGAAATGGTGCCAAAAGCCCAGATGCCTAACAAGTAAAGACAGTGGGTGTTAGACCCGGCCTCGTGGTGTGGTCCTCCCTGACCCGTAGCGACCCAACCCTGACCCGTGCACCACACCATGCCCCTGATTATCACGGCCTACCCGGCCCACTCCCTCCATGACCCCACAGACAGCACTGGACTTCCCCTTTCTCACCCCCCCATCTTCCCGGTACCGGACGCCTCCCCAAACCCCATCAGCCCCAAAGGCCTCCGGTGACCATTCCCCTGCACCTAAGATGGCCGCCCCCGGCCCAAGCGTGACCTCGGCCCTAGACGCGCCATGCCCGGCTGGGGGGTAGAGAGCTCCCCATGAGCAAGAGAGGGAGGAGCAGTTTCTATCACACCTCCAGCCTCCCCTTGAGAAATGGGTTTCGATCGCCCCTCCGGCCCCCCTGAGGGCTGGTTCCACGCCTGCTGTGTGTCTGGGATCCCTCCAGACCCAACTTGAAAGGATCAAAGGGCCGCGTGGTAGGAAACCCCGACAAACGACCCCCAGGTGCTAAGACCCCTACCGGAGAGGACTCCGGACATCAAAGAGGAGCAGACCTATAACAAAGGGCGCTCTGGGACTATCGGGAGATTGAATCCTGGAACTAAGAGAGCCCTGCTGACGTGGTTGCGGCTCACCGTAGCATCGAAGAGGAAACTACCTGAACCTTGGACCATTGGTGAGCCCTGCTGACATCGTCGCGACTGCCACCTGGCAGAGACAGACTTCTGCCTGAACCATCTGAGCCCTGCTGGCGTGGTCGCGGCTCCCTTGCAACCTTCAGAACACCTGAGCCCTGCTGATTGGATCGCTGCTCCCCGAAGATCGTAAGACCTCCAACGTCCTTGCTCGAGCCCTGCTGACTTGGTCGCAGCTCAGAGACTGTTCTGGTCCGGCTGGACCCAAGATCGTATCGTATCCCCCGGCTCGAGGATTGAGAGCTGTGTGCGGGATACGCACCTGCATTGACCCTGATCCTTAAGACTGTCCCGCTACCCCTACCCTTACTGAGACTCTGTGAGCCCTTGCTCTACTTGTAAATACGAACCTTGTGGATCATAAAGATCCTGATACCTTGCTAGATAAAGAATACGTTCTTCCGAACCTACGGTGTGGTGTCTCTTTGTCGAGTGGTGCTAGCTCAGCGCGTACAATCCTAGATACGAGACTCCTCCCAGAAGGGTCTCCCGCCAGTGCTCGGCTGCATTTCTGGGAGAGGTGGGTCACAGGGTGGTCAGGTTCATATCCTGCCCTCCCCTGGGATCACCCCTTCTAACATTGGTGGCAAGCGACGGGATCCGAGCCCACAATCTAGAGATCGTACAGTAAGCTGCTTACGCACTACCGAACAAAGACGGCCAAAGAAACCACCATGAGTCCCACTGAAACCGACGCGAGTCCTACGTTCCGCGCGGAACAGTTGGAAGAGTATACGCACAAAGAACTGAAGCAATTTTGCAAAGAACGGAAAATCGCTACCACTGGTCTAAACACCAAAGAAGATATGCAGAAAGCCCTGAAAGCCTGGGTGGAGTCTGGAGCCCCCCTTCCCCAAACGGACGAACCCGGACTCTTCCAGGGGGGAAACAGCAGCACCCAGGTACAAAGCAACGCACTAGATGGGGGCCTATCCCTGGAAGAGCTAGCAGACAGAGAGAGAAGCCGCAATCACGAACTTGAAATGGCCAAACTAAAAATCGAGGGCGAGCTAAAATTGGCAGAGAAAAAGCTAGCGGTGGAACAATTACGAGTGCAAGGAGAGTTGGAAGAGAAGAAACTCCAACGAGAACACGAAGGAAAAAGACTTCAGCTGGAGCATGAGTGCAGCATAAAGGAGATCGCCCTCAAGACGAGGAGCGAAGAAGCCCGGCCCCCGGGGAACCGAGAGACAGTTCCCCCGGTAGAGCCGAAAGTCCACACCCCCAAGGATGTGGTCAAAGAGTACTACAAGAACGACAACATCCAGCAATGATTCAAGGCCTACGAGGTAGCCATGACCTCCCACCGAGTCCCACAGAAGGATTGGGGAGCCGGGTTTTGGGGTCGGTTCCTGAGCGAGGGGAGAGACACCCTGCTCGACCTGCCGTCCTCTCTGCAGACCTCCTACAGCCACATGAAAGAGACCCTCCTACTAGATACGAGCTTACCCCTGAGATGTATCGCCAGCGGTTTCGAGACTGCAAGAAGATCCCTGGCACCACGTGGGTGGAGTGCGTGAAGTTTTACAGTCGAGCATTAGAAGGGTGGATCAAGGGCAGCAAGGTCACCACCTTTGAAGGACTATTCAATCTCATTGCTTGGGAACACTTGTCCACGAACTACTTTTTGGAACTACGCCAGCATCTGCTCGACAGCAAGCTCGCTAATCCGAGGAAGCTGGCCATCGAAACAGTCAGGGACCTCCGCGACCATAGAGGGCGGAAAACCAAGGAAGACAAAGGGAATTCCAATCAGGTCCCAGCATAGTCCACCGAGGAACCAACCCCCAAACTTCCCAGCCCCTCCTCCAGCCAGTACCGGTCCTCCAGGTAGGCTATCACCTGTTTCCGCTGTCAACAGCTCGGGCATTACGCCAGTGACCCCCAATGTCCCATGGCCCATCGACCCACCACAACAGTTTCCCCAGCCCGACAGATGGCCACGTAGCCCTAGGGGAAGAGTTTGAGGACACCGAAGAGTGGGAACCCGCTGCCATGGCCCTAGTCTCCCTAGGAGATCGAGAAATGGTTCCCGGAGCCCCCCTACCCGCAAACACCAAGAAATACCGGCAGCTAGTGACGGTTAATGGCCACCGAGTAGAGGCCCTTTTTGACACCGGGGCGAGCATCACAGGTGTCCTCGGTCATCTAGTCCAAGAGGACCAAATCATACCCAATGTCTTTTGCCCCGTAATCTCCTCCGACAATACAGAGAGCTTGTGTAAAATGGCCTTGGCACCGTTCGAGTGGGGGGGAGTGACCGGCAAATTACGAGTGGCTGTCCGAACCTCATAACCTGTGGACTGTCTCCTGGGCAACGACCTAGAAAGTTCCCCGTGGAGACAAATCAAACGCAAAACCCACCTAGGAATGATGTAGGGAATGGTGAACTTAAGACAGAGTAACGTGTAGAAAGGAGCATCTTAGAACGTGTAAGAAGCTAAGGCTTCTTACAGGAAAGTGAGGGTTCTTCTTAAGAAGTCATCAGTGCTGACACCTTTATTCTTGACTGAGTGCAAGGTTAAGTAGGGATGCCACTTTAGAGTAGAGTAGGGACAGTCTAACCAAATTCTTCCTTTCTGCAAATGCAGTCGAGAACTCAAGTTGGGATTGTCATTCTTTGCCTAATGATCCTTGAATTGATTTTGCTTTTCATCTTGAGTCGTTTGAGACTCCTGCGTAGGATCATGTATGTATTAGTTCCGATTTATTTCCTGAATCTTTTGCTGAGATGTCTGCACATCCAATTATTTTTGGCTATGTAATAAACCCTTTAAATTTCAGTCCGTAGTCAGTAGTTCTTTGAACAAAATTGGATTCGGTGGTAAATCGTTTAAAGTGATGATTGTAGAATTCTCCCCTCTACGCTTTCAAGACAGGTAAAAAGGTCTAGCCGGCCTGTTCTGGGATTCTGGAGATTGGTAAGAAAAACTGGATGAGAATCCCAGCTTCCCCAGTTGGTAGCTACAGAGGATGGTTTCCCTTCTAGAGCGAGGGGAGATCTAGATTAGGACAAGAGTTCCCCGAGGTCCGTAGTAATTAGGTGATGATCGCCCAGTGGATTGTGGGCGGAAGACGGCGTTTCATGGAAACCGGCGGAGAGTGACGGTGTGGCGAAAGCAGCAGTTCCGCAGAGAGTGAGTATGAATAGGGCTATATGTTGTTAGATTGCGGTGTTATGTTTTGTGCTTGTGTAGTGTCTTGCGGAGTTGAAATGCCTGTTATATGAAAGGAGATTAGGCTGTGAGCGCGTGCAGCCCGGGAACATCTTAGGCTCAAGGAGTAGCTTAAGTGGTTCGGGTGTATCGAACACCCATAGTAATTGTCGACCATTTAAGGTGATCGTGAGGTACCATCGATCGCCTGCAGGACCGAGATAGGGGGAGCGAATGTGTGAGTTTGTGAGTAACTGACGCTGGTCGTGAGTTGCTATGCGGTTGTAAGCTATCATTTGAGGTGATTGTCTGGTCGTTTCGTGGACAGACAGTTGCCAGTTCGGTGACAATTACGAGACTTTGGACGTACAGTCAGACTGTGGACTTACAGTCAGCAAAGTGATTGCTTGGTCGGAAGTGATAATTTCAGTGTATGATTGGGACGTGTATGAGAGACAGACGAGCTGCAAAGGAGGGAACTGCTGTGAAGCGGAGGCGATTGACGTCAGAAGGTGCCGCGCTGGGATATGGCTGTTGGTGTGAAGCCATGCTGGGATTGGTGGATTGTCATCAGGAAGTAAAAGAGCGCTGTAAACAGGGAAATGTTGGGTTTCATCCTGAAATGTTTTAAAGTTTTGCGAAATTAGTTCAGGCACGAAAAAAGGTTAGAACCCGGGGGGTTGGGAAGCCCCGCCCAAGGATACGCCGGTTCATGACATGGCTATGAATGTTGGGTTACATACCATATTGTGGCTCGAAAATTGGTGTAAGATGACTGATGTAAATGAAGAGTTGACTTTCCCCAAATATGGAACTTTTAGATTGGAAGTGTTATATCAGTTAAAGTCGATTATGCCTTCCTTGTGACCACTACCAAGACCGACACAGTTTGAGGCATTGAATGCGTGGATTAGAGCGGCACACGAAAGGAACAGGGACAGGCGACAGGAAAGAGTGAAGAGATCAGTTAGGGCTGTCCAAGATGCGAGGTGGGACGCAGTGGAAAAGAGATGGAGAGTGCAGACGATTGTACCCCCTGTTGGTTAAGACAGGGGAGGCACAGAAAAAGAATACTGAGGATGATGGAAGTGATACGGATGATAGCTTAAAAGAAAGGCTGTTGTCTGAGAGACCACCTCCATACAACCCAGAGGCAGGGGAAGAGAGATCAGCCCCGGTAGAGGAATTTAGTGTACCGCAAATTCCTCCTAAAAATGAAGTAGTGGGAAAGCTCTCGACAGGAGAAACGCAGAATGTAGAGTGTGTCAATTCTTAGAGATTGCCAGATGCTCTTACAGTACCGGTAACCATTGGTCCCATAGTGTCAGTATACAATCCAGAGCAGACGCGAAGCGGAAGTCCACCACAGAGGGGCATGGAAAGGAGTATTAGTTATGTAAGGAACAATGTGGTGGATGGTCTGAGCCAAATCTCAAGACCTGTAGAATCAAGTACCCCATTACCAGCAACAGCATATTCATCGAGAGGACCTATGGATCTGAGGGGACCAAGGTCCAAATCCCTTGTGGAATTGAGGCTGGATTTCAGAACATGGGAGGCAATTGAAGGGGCTCAGAGCGACAGGCCAAGAGAGGACTAGGATCATGGGAGTATTGAAAATAGCAGAGTCCCTCACAACACCCCTGAAATGAACAGGCGCAGGGGACAGGACAATGATTGCAGGGAATCGAGTGGCACATCTAGTCTAGGTACTTTGAGTGCAGCAATTAAGACGAAGAGAATTGATGTGATGCGGCTAAAAGCAGAAGTGGATAAGATTGTTGAAGGAAACTTGCCTTCAGAAAGAATTGAACTCTATGAACCAGACAAGTTGCCGTTTGTAGTGAAGGATGTAACTCGCAAAGCTAGGTCGACCAATGAGAAATTGACTGAATTAGCGAACAAATATGATGTGGACTTGTCTAGAACGAAGATGTTGCAGGGTAATCGCAGACTGCAATACACGGATCAGGATTTAGAATAGAAAAGGGTGATTGGTCTAAAGACTCACATTAGAGAACTGATTATAGGAATTCGAGCTTGGAGCAGACTTGACAAATGGGAAGAAAGGTGGTCAAAGAAAAAGAGCGGTAGAAGGAGTGTGATGGAAACACACTGTGGAAACTGTCCCAACCCCAACTCTCTCTCTCTCTTCCTAGACCGCTCTCTACCCAGACTGACTAAGACTGCCGCTCCACCCTTGGGTGCTGTCCCTAATACAAAACCCCAAAGACAGTTGACACACCTTCAGACACACCCCTCTGGCAGGTATTGATCCATGGAGTTTTCCAGCATGGAGTGTTCTTGGGTCCCAGGCACCTTCTCTGCTGAATGTTGCGCTCCCAAATTCCTTGCTCTGCGCTCGCTCCTACTAACCTAACTTCTAAACAATGGCTCCTTCTACCTAACAGGGCCCATGGCCTTGCACCTGCAAGCTGGAATACGTGAGAAGAAACCGTGCAACATTTAAAGTTACAATTCGCATTTTGTTGAGGACAGTCTTTCTCAATAATAAGAAATTATTTTCTTCAACTAAAGCTAACCAAGGAAAAATACGATTAGACCTCTACTGGCTTCAACATAACTCAGGCCTGTGCACATTTTAAATGCGTTTCTATTATAGCATGAGCATTACATTTCATCGGTAAACCCTAATTCTATTTACAATGCAAGCAACGTCTCTTCACATAAAAACCTATGTTAAATCACTCATTAATAAGCATTTTTATTCTTCACTAAGGCACTTCAATGTTAATACGACATTTCACATGAGATTACATTTCCACATTTCATCGGTAAACCCTAATTCTATTTACAATGCAAGCAACGTCTCTTCACATAAAAACTTATGTTAAATCACTCATTAATAAGCATTTTTATTCTTCACTAAGGCACTTCAATGTTAATACGACATTTCACATGAGATTACATTTCCACGTTATGCAAACATTAATTCCTGGTTACGGCACTATAATTATCTACGGTTAATAAACGCTGCACTATATATTGCACTGATCCCTGGCCTACTGTTACATTTCTAAACTATATTAGTAAAAGTCCTCTAAATATGTGGGTGCTGACCACGTAGGAATATGGTGCACCCCTACAAATTTGGCCAATGTGGAAAGAAGTAACCATCTTGGAAAGAAAGGAAGGTCTGGTTCTTATTACAACCTTGTCCGGATGAACAGCCAGGAAAGGAGGTTTTGAAGAAAGAGCCTGGAGCTCACTCACCCTGCAGGCAGAGGTGATGGCAACCAGAAAGGCAGTCTTTAAAGTAAGACGTCTGAGAGGACAATTATGAAGTGGCTCAAAGGGAGCGCACATAAGGTATGTCAAAACCAAGTTCAAGTCCCACTGAGGCATTACGAAGGGAATAGGAGGAAGAAAAGAAGGAAAGGAGTAATGACCTTGAGAAAGTGATTTACAACAGGGGACTTGAAAAGAGAGGGCTGATCAGGAAGCCTAAGAAAGGCTGAAATGGCCGAGAGGTAGGCCTTAAGAGTAGCCAGAGCAGAGCCCTGTTGGGCCAAAGAGAACCTCAGAAAGAGGGGCAGAAAGGGGATCCACAGCCTTTGCATCTGCAGGAGTGTACCGTCTTAGTGGAGGGACGCCTGGCTGCCAAGATAACATCACAGACTTCGAAAGGAAGATCGAAGGCTGTCAACTGTCGCCACTCAATCACCACGCAAGGTTTAGTTTGAGGACCGTCTCCCGATGCTGCGACAGACGATCCTTCCGAAGAGGCAGACGGATCGGAGGATCGATGGCCATGAGCAACACCTCGGGATACCAGACTGTTTGTACCCAATCCGGAGCCACAAGAATAACTTGGGCCCGGTCATGCTTGATCTTCTTCAGCACTCTGGTCAGAAGTGGTATAGGTGGAAAGGCGTATAGAAGACCGCAATTCCACTTGCGACGAAAAACGTCACCTAGCAAATGCCGCCTTGGAAATTCCAACGCGCGGAATCGCTGACACTGCGCTTTCTCTTTGATGTCGAATAGATCTAACCAAGGCTCTCCCCACTGCTGAAAAAGTCCTTGTGCCACCTCCGTGTGAAGATGCCATTCGTGATGTTATGTTATGTTATTGCGTATTTGTAGAGCGCGCAGCTACTCAATAGAGTGTCCCGGCGCTGGTGGAAAACAGGGCCAGGTAGGAAGAATAGAGCACACTCTCAGACAAAAGGGAGAATATTATTGCTGAAATAGCCATGTTTTAAGATGTTTCCTGAAAGGCCAAATGTCAGACATGTGATTGCTGTTGGGAGTTCATTCCACAAGTGTGCAACCTGAACTTGAAAAGAGCAGCCGCCTCTACGGGAGCGAGCGAATTTAGGCATGCATGATCCATCATGCACCTGCGGCTGAGTTCGTCTGCCCTGGCATTCAGAGAAGCTGCCAGGTGTTGAACCACCAGGGATATGCCCTGATGATCCAGGCATGTCCAGAGACAAAGAGCCTCTTGACATAGGGTACACGACCCCACCCGCCCTGTTTGTTGCAATAGCACATGGCAGTGGTGTTGTTTGTGAACACCTGCACTACTCTTCCCCAAACAGAGGGAAGGATAGCCTTTAGTGCAAGACAGATCGCCCGGAACTCCAGAAGGTTGATGTGGAGCTCGGAATTTGCCAGAGACCAGAGGCCTCTGATCTCCACCTCTCCCATGTGGCTGCCCCATCCCAGAAGTGATGCATCCATCACCACTGTGTATTCTGGTTGGGGACGGGAGAGGGATCTGCCTTTGACCCAATTCCGGTTTGCTAGCCACCACTGCAATCAGACAGATTCCCCTGATGCTGCATGCACTGGAACTTCAAGTCCCACTGCAGAGCCCGCATATGCCATCTGGCATGATCTACCAGCAGGATGCAGGAGGCCATGAGGCTCAGCTGCCTCAGGGTCCTTCTGACCAAAACCCGGGATAGAGGCTGAAATCTCAGGATCGCAGCCTGAATATCCTGGACTCGCTACTCAGGAGGATAGACCCGTAACTGCGTTGCATCCAGAATCGCTCCAATGAAAAGGAGCTCTGAGAAGGAGTCGGTGTAATTTTGGCACGTTGATAGTGAACTCCAGTGAATGCAGGAGATCTGCCGTAGTCTGGAGGTGGGAGGCGACTGCCTGGGGCGAGCCTACCTTCAACAGCCAGTCGTCGAGATAGGTGAAGACTGGAACCCCTGATCTGCGCAGATGAGCTGCGACCACCGCCCTCACTTTCGTGAACACCCGAGGGGCACTGGTAAGGCCAAAGGGGAGCACAGTAAACTGAAAGTGCTTGTGACCGACCGTGAACCACAGGTAACGCCTGTGGGCCGGCAGGACGGGGATGTGAAAATAAGTGTCCTGCAAGTCTAACGCTACCATCCAGGCTCTAGGGTCGAGAGCAGACAGGACATGAGCTAGCATCAACATTTTGAACTTCTCCTTCCGGAGGAAGCGGTTGAAGTTCCTGAGATTCAAGATAGGACGCAGGCCTTTGTCCTTCTTGGGCAACGGAATGTACTGGAAATAGCAACCATGACCTACTTCTGGGGCAGGTACTTGCTAAATGACTTTTCTTGGCCAAGACAGCCGTAACTTCCTGTTGGAGAAGGGCCAGATGATCCTCCGACATGTGACGGTGCCGAGGTGGCATGGATGGAGGGGTAGTTTCGCAGGGGAGGGAGTAGCCCCTTCAGACTATCTGCAAAACCAGCCTGTCTGACGTGATGGTGCGCCAGTTGGGGAGGTGAAGGTGAAGGTGAAACATGCCGCCCACTGGTGATTTGTGGTCCTGAAAAATTGGACTAGGAGGGTTTGGAGGCTGCTGCAGAGCGGGCGGTGGTGGACTGGCCTGCTCGCTGGCCCCCAGACCCATGAAGGTGGGTCCCATGAGTAGCGTGCGCTGGCCTGTCGCTCTGGGTGCAATGTGGCGGGGCATCCCTTACGTAGCCATGAAAGGCAGACTGTGCAGGATGGGTGGTGGAGAGGTCCAAGGGCTTGGCCATAGACCGAGAGTCTTTGAAGCACTCTAGTGCCCTGTCTGCTTTGCCACCAAATAGGCAACTGCCATCAAAGGGCATGTCCATCAGGGTACTTTGGACATCCCCGGAGAAACCAGTCGACCTCAGCCATGCGTAGTGTCGAAGGGCCACCGACTGTGAAATTGTGCTGCCTAGCGAGTTGGTGGTGTCCAGTCCACAACTAATCATAAACTTGGCTGCGTCTCTTCCCTCGGTGACAGCACAAGAGAGCACTGGCTGGGCCTCCTCAGGGTACTGAGGCAGCACCTGCACCACTGTATTTCACACGGAGTGGGTCTAACGGCTCAACAGACATACAGTGGTTATGGACCGCAGTCCCAAGCTGGAAGAAGATAACATCTTCGTCCCAAGATGGTCCAGCTTTTTGGATTCTCTATCAGGTGGTGAAGTAGGTAAGGCGCTTCCTGTGGGCGTGGAGGCTTGGATCCCCAAGCTCTCAGGGGTGGGGTATTTGGAGAGGAAAATGGGGTCGCCCGGTGCAGGGCAGTGGCGTCGGGCAATCATCCTATCCACTGGAGACCCACTGTTGGGCCTGGACCAGGTGCCCAAAAGGACGTCAGTGAGGGCTTCGCTGAACGACAGCAGGGGCTCCAAAGTGCTCGCTACTGGCTGAAGCACCTCTGTCAGGAGGTTAGTCATGACTGCCAACGTAGGTAGCTCGAGGTTGAGAGCCTCGGCCGCCCTACACAACAACACTGCTTAAGACGATCCCTCCTCTGTAGCCACGGTAGGAGGAGACAACATGCCAAGGTCTGGGGGGGGTATCCAAAGCACTGGCATCTCCTAACTCCTCTCTCCAGTCTGTATCATACAGATCAGTTAAAGGGTCTCCAGACCCCTCCCAGTCCTTCTCACCCTCCTCTGGTTGCCAATCTGGCCTAAAAGAACCAGGGTAGAACAGGGGCCAAAAGTACCCATCGGCGCAAAATCTGGCTTCTATGTCTACCGGCTTCTATGTCTACCGGCTCTGACCCCGGTGGAGGCCGGGGTCAGAGCCGGCTGGGGACACAACCGCCATTGGTAGCAGACGTGGTGCCGGTGGAGGTGTTACAAGGTCGAGCAGCACCAATCTAGATCGAGGCCTGGATCCAAGGGAGCCCTGCAGTGCCAGAGCCGGAGCCGCCGGCGTCGAAGGCGCAGGGCCCCCAGTCAAGTCAGAAGGGCCCTCAGGCATGCCAGTGGAGCCAGGCTGAAGAAAGATGGCATGCATCGCTTTGTAGAAACTCCGAAGCTGGGCAGGGTTCGCTCCGGGTCCCGCAACTGGAGGGAAACTCGGAGCCGACCCTTTGGGCTTCGCACACAGAGCAGCAGGAGGGGCACCACCGCATCCCTCGTTGAGTCTGCCAACGGACAAGGAGAATTCAAAGAGCGACAGTGCTTCTTCGACTTCCTCTTGTGCTTCGACTTACCTGAGGAGTGCCAAGACTTCGAAGACGAGTGGTGATGGTGGCTACGCGACCGGGCCCCTCAACCTCCTGCGGGACCGGGCCCTCAAACCCTGGGGAGCGGTCTGCCAGGCTGCGATAAGCTTTAAGGACCACTCCTGAAAAGAATTCGGATTCATAGTCCGGCAGTCAGAACACGACTTGGGGTCGTGGTCACGATCCAAGCACCACAGGCACGTCCTGATCCTTTTGGACCTGTCCGCAGCCTTTGACACGGTCGACCATGCTATTTTGGTCGACCGTGTCACAGCCCTGGGGATAAACGGCATGGCTAGAGATCTTATTTCATCTTTTCTGGCCAACCATACCCAGACAGTAAAGTTGGGTAATTTCTACTCTCCTGTCTCTGCACTCCCATGTGGAGTCCCACAGGGTTCCTCGCTAAGTCCTACGCTATTTAATATCTATGTAGCGGACTTAGCGAGGGTAATAAAGGCCCATGGGTTGCGACTTACATCCTACGCAGACGAGACCCAACTGGTTTTGGCGATGCATTAGGACGGCCCAGTGGTGGCAGCTAATTTTCAAAGGGCCATGCTCGCTGTCAGTACCTGGATGTCCTCCAACTGTCTGAGGCTTAACTCGGACAAAACCGAGATTATGACTTTCGGTAAACTCTCCCCGGAATAGTCCTCCATCTGGTGGCCCAACCAGCTGGGCTCTCCACCTGTCCCAGTTGAAAAGGCTAGAAACCTGGGAGTTATTTTTGACAGCAAGCTGTCATTTAACCTTCACTTCAACAAGGTTGTGTCATCTGCGTTCTTTATTTTAAAGAAAATTAGGAAACTGCTGCCTTACCTCCCTACTTCAGCTGGGAGGACTTTGGTTTCTACCCTAGTGTTTTCCAAAATTGACTACAGGAATGCCCTCTTTCTTAACTCTCAGAAACTCGTTATATCTAAGTTGCAGTCCATACAGAATGCGGCTGCTAGAATCCTTCTTGACATCCCTCGCCGCCAGCCTACTACTCCTGCCATTCGTCATCTGCATTGGCTAAGAGTAGAGGGCCGTATTAAATTCAAGGCCCTCTGCATTGCCTATAAGGCAGTGCATGGCATTGGACCAAAGTTTCTGATTGAAGCATTTCAGCTGTACACCCCTAAAAGGCAGCTGAGATCTGCCAACACCTGCCTCCTACCGGTACCTCGCACGAGAACAGCAACTTGGGGAGACAGACGTTTCCTGGTTGCTGCGCCCAAGCTTTGGAACCTTTTGCCACTCATGATTAAAACCGCCCCCAATTTGATGAGCTTTCGTAGGCTCCTAAAGACATGGTTGTTTAACCAGTAAGCTTGCTGCTCGGTCCTTCTGGCCTCCACATGCGCCGAGACACCTTCGGGTAATTGTATGCGCAATAAAAATATCGAAAATAAAATAAAATAAAATGAAAATAAATGCAGTGTGGATCCGTCACCAACATCAGTATTCGGCAGGACCATCAAGCCTTGAATCCGGGCATCCCTCGCGTGCACCAGGAGTCGATCGACTCAAAAAAGAGTGTCGACAAAAGTCGCAAAAGATTCAGTCAAAATGTGACTGAAGGTAACCGCTCTCTCAGAATCTGCGCTTGCTGGTGCAGAAAAAGAAAGAACGGATGTCAGCGCGGGAGTGCGGTGTCCAAGTAGCTACTTCAATGTCATCCTGGCAATCACAACGCCAACGACGAACACGGAGCCGACCAACGCCACCCGTTCGACCCACAGGGGTACTGCTGATTAAAAACTCTCTGGATCCAGTCTGACGCCTGGGGGTAATTCTAAGGTAAGGAATCTATAACTAACTGTCTCTTTCAGATAGTAGATATCAAGCTAATTGTCTCAAACATCTCATTGCACTCTAAGCTTAGTCATGAATCACAATATTGAGTGCAAACGTTGCCTTAGTAAACCTAGAAATATTGCTTTATTTTGAAAATGTGCATTTTTATTCTCTAGTTGTTACGAGTAGTTATCTACGTATAAATAATGCAAAGTTACTGTAAAGGAGTTGAAAGACATGGGCAATTTTGGCTAACTGCAAAAAAAGTCCAACGACAAAATGATGTTTGCATATTAATACAATTCACAGAAGAAACACAAAATGGTGGTATTGAGGCTGATGCTATGTTCAATCTCTAATATTACCTCCTTAACATAAGGACGTTTTTTTGGGAGAGATGACTAGTCAAAGTTGAGATTCCAAAAATATGCTTAAATATGGCAGTTCACAAAGGTACAATGGAGTTTAAACTGAATTGTTTAAATTCCATTAACTGCCCCTACTTCTTGAAAAACATTAGTAATCTGTTATAAAATAGTTATAGACTGCCTACTATGGGATCAGCCATTATAATGCTAATTACAAAACCTTATAAAGATCTCATCTTATATTCCAGCTGCAGACTCATCCCCTTACCTGCCTTCCAGCTTCGGTTGAGTTTAACAAATGCATTTATTTGAAATTTTAAAAAAAGCTCTGAATCGCACAGTAATAAAGCAAGGTGATCGTCTGCCTTCTAGTAAAGAGTTAAGTTCCTGAGGCAAGATGAAACATGTATTTTTTTACACATACAGAAGTTTCGAGAAGACGTTTTGATACTATTACAAGTCAGCGAACAGATGAAATTTAGTAAGAGCAAATAAACTGATCAGCACACTTTCTACAATAGAACATTTGCAAAGTTTTGCTGTGGATACTAGGACCACGTTGTGTCTTGGTGGTGAGATTAAAGCATATAGTTAACAGGGATATTATAAACAGTACCCACAAAGGGGCAGCTCAGGATACCAGAGTCTCTGTGCCCAGTCCAGAGCCACAAGAATGACGTGGGCCTGGTCGTTCCTGATGTTCCTGAAAACTCAGGGCAGTAGTGATATAGGTGAAAAGGCTTACAGGAGGCCTGAGCTCCACTTGAGATGAAAAGCATATTTGAGTGAGAACCGTCTTGCAAACTCCAGGGCGCATAACTGCTGACACTGCGCGTTCTCTGCAGAGGCAAACAGATCTAACCAAGGCTCTCCACATTGCAGAAAGAGACCTTAGGCCACCTCCGGATGGAGACGCGATTTATGATCCGTTGGGCATTGACAGATGAGTTCATCCGCCCTGGTGTTCAGCGAACCTGCAAGGTGCTGAACCACCCAGGGATATGACCTGCTGTTGCAGACAAGTCCGGAGATGCAGGGCCTCTTGACAAATGTTCTACGACCTCCCCCTAGCCCAGTTTGTTGCAGAATAACCTGGCGGTGCATTTGTCTGTGAATAATTTCACTAGCTTCCCCTTGTTGGCAGGAAGGAAGGCTTTCAATGCTAAACAAACTGCTCAAATCTCCAGCAAGTTGATGTTGAGTCAGGAGTCTCTCCCAGATGGCCGCCCCATCCTAAACGTGATGCATCTGTCACCACTGTGAGATCTGATTGGGCCAGGGCAAGAAGGCTTCTGGTGACCCACTCACGGTTGGTCAGCCACCACTCCAATTCCAGTGCAGTTCCCTTTGAGATCTGGTCCATGTCAGAGAGATTCCCCTGGTGCCTGCCCCACTGGCACTTCATGTCCCACCGCACAGCCTGTATATACCATCTGGCATGAGTCACTAACAGGATGAAGGAGGCCATGAGCCCCAGCAGCCTCAGGGTCATTCTCACCAAAATCCAGGATAAATGCTGAAACATCGGTATCAGAGTTTTGAATATCCTGCACTCGCCGCTTGGGAGGATAAGCCGAAAACTGCATTGTGTCCAGAACAGCTCTGAGGAAAAGGACCATCTGAGAGAGAGTCAGGTGTAAATTTGGCACGTTCATAGTGAAACACAGTGAATGCGGGAAGTCTGCCGTAGTCTGGAGGTAGGAGACAGCCTGGGGCAAACCCCCCTTCAACAGCTGCTGTTGAGATCCTCGACTCTGGAACTCCCTCCCCCTTGAAATCCGAGCCTGCCCGGACCACATGAAATTCAGAAGAGCACTTAAAACCTGGCTCTATATGCAAGCTTACAACTAAAGGTCCTCTCGAGCCACGCACCCTGCCTTTTCTACAGCGCCATGAAACCAATCGGTTTCATTCAAATCAAATCATTCTTAACATTAACATTAACAAAGACTTATTTGAGCAGATGAGCTGTGACCACCGCCGTCACCTTGGTGAACACCTGAGGGGCGCTGGTTATGCCAAAAGGGAGCACAGCAAACTGCCAAGACCTGAGCTAATGTGAGAATCTTGAACGTTTTCTTTTTCAGAAAGTAATAGAGGACTCGTAGATCTAGGATAGGACAAAGGACCATGTCCTTTTTCGGGACCAGAAAGTAGCAGAAAGAACAACCATAACCTACTTCTGCCGCTTGAACCCTCTCTCTGGCTCCATTACGCAAGAGAGCCATGACTCAAACCTGAAGCCAAATAAGATGCTCCTCCGTCAGCCGGCCGTAAGGTAAGACGGAGACATGGGAGTAGGAGACTCGAAGGGGAAGGAGTAGCACCTTAGGACTATCTGGAGGATCCACCTGTCTGATGTGATGGTCTTTCAGTGTTAGAACTGGTAGGCCATGATTGAGAAGTAAAAGAGCTTGGATGCTGGGTCAGAACCAGCCGTGCCCTGGTTACGCAATTCTCACATCTGTAAGGGCCTCAAAAGAGCAGCAAGGGTTCAGAAGAGGAGACACCAGGCTGCAGGACCTCTGTCAAGTTATTAGCCTTGGGCGCCATGGAAGGGAGCTAAAGGTCTAGGATCTCAGACGCCTTCTGATTCACCAAAGCAAGTAATGCTACCTCCCCCACTGCCACAGTAGGGGGAGAAAGAAGGCCAGACTCCAGAGCAGTGCCCAGTCCACTAGACTCACCCAATTCCTCATACCAGTCAATTTCCTCATAAGGCTGGTTTTCCAAAGGTTCTCCGACCCCTCCAAATCTTCTCCCACACCTAGCCCCTTAGAATAGGACTCAGGAAAACAACCTTGGACCTGGAGGTTCAAATCGGCACCAGTATCGGGATCCATCAATGTGGTACCGGCTCCGGGTTGTTGGTGGATCAGAAAAGGTTTGGCACTGCCAGGGAGCACCCGTGATCAGCTACACACTGACCCTCTGCAACCAGATGCATTGCTTCTGGAAAAAGGCGAAAAGCAGTTTGGAGGCCAGTCAAGAAGTTATGAAACTTTGGTATGATTAGAAGGCCACTCTGGTAGAGTTTCAACCTGGCCAGAAGGTGTGGGTTGGGGAGCCTGTGGAATCCAGAGTTCTCCAGGATCACTGGACAGGCCCATATAAGGTGACAGAGCTGACGGGGGAGTTTACCTCCCTTAGTGATCTCAAGACCCCTATAAACCCCTTAAGGGTGTTCCACAAGAACCACCTCAAACCCCGTTTTGAGAGGTCCGAAGTCAATATCTCCTGGTGACAGATGAAGGGATGGAAGAGGAAAGCGAGCCTCTCCATGACCTCCTGCCTGCCTAAGTGCACAATAGGTCAGACAGGGTGTCAACCTCTTCCCTACTCTTGACTCCAGAACAGCAGAGTGACTGCTGCGGGAAGTTTTCCTCTCTGTCCCACCTCACTGCTGGGCTCATACATTTGTATACCTATGACATCGACACTGGAGACAGTTCGCCTGTGAAAGATAAAATGTATATGCTGTCGGACAAGGTGAGGGCCAGAAATAAGGAGGAGGTCTCCAAGATGCTGGCATTAGGGGTGAATGAGCCCTCCAACAGTTCATGATCCAGCCCTGTGGTGCTGATCCTCAACGCTGCCCCACCAGGCATAACTCCAGAACTACGTGTGGCTCAATTCCAGCACAAAGATAGATGCACACCCCATCCCTGGAGCTGATGAGCTCATTGTTAGGCTGGTCTCTGCCAAGTTCCTCAGTACCTATGATCTTACATCAGGGGAGTGGCAGATTCCGCTCACTTAGTGGGCATAAGAGAGGCCTGCAGTCCTGACCCCAGAGGACCACTTCAATTAGGGTGATGTCCTTTGGCTTAAGGAATGTCCCTGCCATCTTTCAGAGGTTGGTCAACTGGGTCCTAGTTGAGAAAAAAGTATTTTGTGGTGCCTACGTGGACGACATAGCTGTCTTCAGCTCCAGCTGGGAAGAACACCTGCACCACCTCCAGGAGGTGCTTCACCCCCTGCAGCAGGCAGGCCTGATTATCGAGGCCATTAAGTGCCAGATCGGGCAGGGTTCTGTGGTATAGCTGGGCCACATGGTGAATGGAGGCAAGGTGCAGCGCTTCAGGTCAAGATTGAATCTATCATGGCAACCCCATAAACACAGACTGAAGTGAGGACCTTCTTGGGCCTCACAGGATACTACAGGAGGGTTGTTAAACGATATGGCACCGTTGTTGCCCCCTTAACTGAGCTGACTTCAAAGAATCTGGACAGAGAACTGCCAGAAAGCCTTTGATACCTTCAAGGAGACCATGTGTACTGTACCTATACTCAAGGCTCCTGACTTCTCTAAGGAGTTCATAGTGCAGAGAGATGCTTCAGAGTATGGCACAGGGGCTGTCTTAGCACAGGTAAATAAGGAGGGTTAAACCAACCAGTAGGCTTCATTAGCAGGAGGTTACTTCATTGGGAACAGAGGTGAAGCGTGATTGAAAGGGAGACCTTCACTGTGGTCACCTATTTGGGACTCAATTCCAGGTTTAGACAGCCCACAGGCCCCTCCAATGGGTCATGCAAATGAGGGATTAAAAAAATGTAACTGTTGAGTTGGTCCATCTCCCTACACAGAATGGACTTTATGGTGGAACATCGTTCCTGGTCAGACCATGCTACTGCCAATGGTTGATCCATGTTCTTCTACCTTAATAATGAAAACTCACAAGAGGTTGAGTAGTTCTCCCCACTTTCAGTTGGGGGGACACATGTTAGACCTGCAGGTCTTAGGACAGTCTTCCTCAAAACTTTTTCCTTCCTCCTTCATTTTTGCTGGCCTTAGGATTCCGCACACTTTACCCACTGCTAACCAGTGCTAAAGGGCATGTGCTCACTCTCTTACACATGGTAACATTGGCTTAACCACAATTGGCACATTTAACTCCCTAGAAAAATGGTACTACATGTACCTCAAGCCTGCAAGTAGGCCTGCAGCACTGATTGTGCCATCCACTTTAGTAGTTCTTTAGACGTAGGCCCAAACCTTCCTTCTTAATACATAAAAGTCACCCTAAGGGTAATCTCAGAGGGCATAGTGCAGTGAATTTAAAAAGTAGAACATATACTTTTAAGTTTTATTTACATCAGTAGTGAAAAACGTTGTTTTTCCCTACAGCAAGGCCTACTTCTCCCGTAGGATAACACTGGAGTTAAATTATTACATTTAATGATCTTTAATTTCCAAATGAGAGCCGGTAGCCAGTTCATGTTTGGTGTCTTTGTAATATTAATCAAAACAACCTCTCCTATGATGAAGTAAGATTTAAAATTACAGCTTTGGAAATGCCAGTTAGCCATTTAGTGACTGTAGCCTGCCTCTGTGTCACATGAATGAGGGTAACTGACAGTTGGACTTTGGATAATCCTCCTAGACAGTCACACACAACAGAGAGCTTAGGTGTGCCTGGTTTGGGATGTGAGGGCGATGTTGGGCACAGCCCTACTCACACTTGAAAAGGCTGTATCCTCCACACAAAGGGTGGCATACACCCTGTAGTTAGTCTGGTGCCAAGGCAGGATGCCTGGGCAATTCAATGGGAAACCTCTATAAGTTTCCCCGTCCTCAGGAGGTGGGGGCGCACCAGTTAGAAACATGGGACCTCAGATGCCACCCCTACAGTTCACTTTAGGACCTGTGGTTACTCTGCCAAGGAGGACTGCTGTGCTGCTAAACACTCTGCCATTCTACTGGCATGCAGCTCTGAACGGTCAATTCCCTGCTACCCTCTTGCCTGGCTAAGGACTGGACTTGCATCTGTTGGACTCAGGATTCCAAAGTAACTCCAAGGGCTAGTTGGCTGGCCTCCTGACTAGAGTCTCAGGGACTGAAAGTTACAACTACCCGGAATCCAGTGAATGGACAATTTGTGGCACTATTTTCACTGAAACTGTTAAACCTGCATATCTTCGGTTCTACTGATCAGTTTTTTTCATTTTGGTCTTTCTTTAAATAAATAATACTCTAATTTCAATCTCGTCTGGGATCCTTTTGTGGTGTGTTTTCACAGGGTTACTGTTTGACGTGTTGCACAAATGAATAAGTTACCTTCGGTAATGCCTTATCTCGTAGAGACAGAATCTAGTCACATATTCCATGCCTTTGAATTCCCCCAAGGAACTAGACTGGATCTGGAAAATATGTTTAGCAGTACCTCTGTGCATCAGTAGAGGGTAATTGCACAACTCCTGGAATCCATATATAGCCCCTCCTGACCCACCAATGTCAGTTTCTTCGGTGACTACATTCCGCACCAAAAACATGGAGCTACTTATAGAAATTGGCCATGGAAACAGTAAAGGAATATCTCTCTCTTAATACTGACAGGTCTGCAAGGAGGAGTATCCCAATCTCATGCAGGAGGAATATATGAATATCAAGCAGGATATTGTAGGGAGGAATGAATCAGTATGCAGAACAGGGAGGATTGATAAGGAATCTGCAGCTAGATCCTGTCTTTACCAGACAAGGCATTACCGAAGGTAAGTAACTTTTTCATCTTATAGAGACATCTAGCTGCAGATTCCTTACCTTAGAACTAGATACCAATGCAAAATAATCCCTGCTAACTGTTAGATCAAAATCCCTGAGTAGAACTAGCCAGTGTCTAGTTGAAGCATAAGAAGAAGGAAGAGACCGGCTGCTCTAAGGCAGGAGGACTAGCAGGAAATTGCTCTGCAGCCCAAAAACTGTGGTAGGAACCACAGGTAACAAAAGCAGAAGAAAGAAAAAGCTGTAGTCCTGTCAGAGGAAGGGTAATGAGTCTGAAGACAGCGTTCCACCTCAACCTAAAAACGAGTGCTCAGGCACAACAGAACTCGAAACAGGGTAGGCAGTGAGGAAGGGAACCAAGGAAAGAGGAAACGTTACTGAGCCGTAGCTCCTCTTCATAGGAAAATATTATTGTCGCCAAACTGTTTCATAGAAAAAGAAAGAACGGAAACCATAACCCATGGACAAGCAAGAGCATGGAGCAATACCTTAACAAGGAGATTGCAAGGACAACAAGAACAGCTGTCTAGATGCAGAAACTACTAACAGAGACAGATGTAGCACCCCTGGAAGCACCCATAAGATACTCATATGGAGAAGAAAAAACAGAACACTGGTAACTGTAAAAGAAGGAAATATATATATATATATATATATATATATATATATATATATATATATATATATATATATATGTATATATATATATATATATATATACACAGACAACTCCCTCCCAACGAAAGAAGCAGAGGCCAAGTAGGGGATTTCAGGAACTTCTTTATTGAAGTTGCAACTCATGTTCGGCGGATGCATTTCGGCATGATAGCCTTCGTCAGCGCCTAGAGTTAATGAGCGGGGTGTGGGCGAGAGATGATTATGAACAATGTCCTGGCGCACACCGATAGGGTTGCGTCTGACTCCACCTCCCAGATAGTCAATCAATCACACCTGTGGACTTGAGGACGCTGCAGGCACTGCAGATCCCAGAATGCAGTTCTTCTGTAAGATGAGTGATGCGGGGGGAATTAGATGCTTGGCACGGATTTCAGGGCTGTTCGCTGTCCCTTGCACAGGTGTCCCGCAAAAGACTTCTAAAGCGATGTTCCTTCAAGTCCCCTGGATCGCAAAACCCCGGAGTGCCGGAAAGATAATGTCGGGGGCACGTCAGGAAATCCAGCTTGCCCAGCGTTGGAGCATGGATGCTCCAACTCCGCTACTATTGCTTCCAACTCCGATGGTGAGCCTGGTGATTTCAGTATCCTGAAGAACAATTGTGCCGAAGCAGTTGCCAGTGAGTCCCAGGCCAACTTGGATGCGGAGGCCTCTGTGGCGCGATACTGGCATTCGCGCATAAATTGCAGACAACTCCTTCTCAGGCACAACAGAACTCGAAACAGGGTAGGCAGTGAGGAAGGGAACCAAGGACAGAGGAAACGTTACTGAGCCGTAGCTCCTCTTCATAGGAAAACATTATTGTCGCCAAACTGTTTCATAGAAAAAGAAAGAACGGAAACCATAACCCATAGACAAGCAAGAGCATGGAGCAATACCTTAACAAGGAGATTGCAAGGACAACAAGAACAGCTGTCTAGGTGCAGAAACTACTAACAGAGACACATGTAGCACCCCTGGAAGCACCCATAAGATACTCATATGGAGAAGAAAAAACAGAACACTGGTAACTGTAAAAGAAGGATATATATATATATATATATATATATATATATATATATATATATATATACATATATATATATATATATATACATACATATATGAAGGACATTTTGCCGTCTAGGAGCTTCAATGTGGTAGATCCAAAAGACAACACGAATCCAAAGCTTAGGCCTAGATATAATTAATTTCGGAGCTGCAAGATCTGACGAGTTTCGGGCAGTTGCCCTTGTTCACAGATAGTCAATTCTTGGCTCACCATTTTTTTAAATACTTTAACAAACACCATATGTGACAATAAACATGGAAAACATACTGTGCACCAATTGGTAATCTGTCAGCTTTATCCTGCATGGTGAGTCTTCTTTTTAGTTTAATATCATCCGATATTTAAAATTAAAAGCAAGCTTTTATTTTGCATGTTTGGGTTAAAATAATCACCCTGATATTTATATCTGCATATATATATATATATATATATATATATATATATATATATATATATATATATATATATATATATATATATATTTTATATGTATATATATAAATATATATTTTATATGTATATGTATATATATATATATATGTATATATATATATATATATATATATATATATATATATATATATATTCACTGAAAAAAACATAGGTTTCACACCAGTTATAGTTAGGAATTAGCATTTAAAAAACCTTTGAAATTCACTGAAAAAACCATCGGTTTCAGACCAGTTATAGTTAGGAATTAGCATTTAAAAAACCTATTAAATTCACTGAAAAAACCATAGGTTTCACACCAGTTATAGTTAGCTGTAAATTTTACTGACATAAAACCATTGAAATTCCACGTTATAGTTAGTTGGACTCACTATAACTTGCGCGTGTAATGCACTGCTGATGACGTCACATATTACATCACTCATGACATGGTCAGTGACATCACTCATGACGACATCACTGATGACACCATCCTTGTGACAGACCTCCTTTCACTGTAATTTAACCCATGAAACACATAATGAAAAATATAAATTAAAATTTTTTTACAAATGGAGATACCCATACCAGTTACAACAACCAATTCAATAATTCCACCATCTATATACACATTCACTCATTCACCAACAGTTCTATATAGTCACTCATACATATACTCACTCATCAGATGTAGTGATACACCTATACATCCTGTTACACACAGACAGTCATCCAAAAGTTACTCACACACATGACATGACATAGAAAAGGCACATCGGGCAACCAGTGCCTACAATTTTGCCAAGTTTGGTGTAAATTCATTCAGCCATTCGGGCTAAAAGTGAGGTCGACCGCCCTATGGAAATTAACATGGGGAAAACGTGTTTTGGGACCCCCCTTTTATCTCAGCCCCCGCTTGACGAATCCCCCCCAAACTTTCAGGGAAGGACCGGAGCTCGAAGAGGCCATTTTGAGGAAATTTCCAGGCAGATTCGTCAACCGGCGCCAAAGTTATTCCAAATAGAATTTTGAGATTTAACATTGAAAAAAATCCTAACTATAACTACCTACTGGCGACCGCCAGTAGGTAATATATATATATATATATCCAACACACCCGTCGTATCCTAGATGGCCATGGCCCAAATGCTTTCAAACAAGTTTATTCCTTGCAATGCAACAGGAGATATAGGGACTCGCAACCCCACCACACCCGCCGTCGTCAAGAGGCTTGGGTACGGTGCGAACAGAATAGCTGGAATATATATATATATATATATGTATATATATATATATAGATAGATATATCTCCAACATCAACCTCATTCACAACGAGGAAAGACAACGCCGTGTGGTGATATTATTTGCTTTTAATGTCGATCTTCAACGCGTTTCGCCTGTACCAGAAGGCTTGTTCATAAATAAAGTTTTCACATTAAAAAAGCACTATTTTTAAACCCCGTGCGTGTCCTCGGTCACGTGAAACTACACAGCGATGAAGCTAAACAACAGACTCATAGTTTAACAGTCTAAAGTTCTTCATACATCGTAAATCTTAAATACATTATTATTTCAAATCTGTTGATCATGAGCTCAATAAAACATTTTATAAACCAAGTGGAAATTATACACTTAGTAAACAATTACACAAAGGCAGAAGCGTAAATAATATACCTCTTAATACATTGTGCTTATTGTCTAAGACAAATGAATAATTACAAGGGAATGTCAATTGTCATCTGCTTCACGTTTCGGTTTCAACCAATCATAAAACATGTAGTCCAGCCCAAGTGGGCAAACGCAGAGCACACCAACAATCATAAAAATAGTACATTATAACCTCTATTCCATAATGTACGTGGGATTAAAGCCCAAGTGGGCAATGGCAAACTAGCTAGCCTCTGTGTAGTTATCCCAAAAATAATAACCATGAAAAAGAGAAAAAAAAGAGAAAAAAGAAAAAGTGATTGTGGGGGTGCTCAAAAAGCGTAACAAAAACTTAAAATAATAGAAAGGGAATATATACATCAATCTCTTTACAGGTCTATATAATTCCTGAACAATTTACAATCAATTTGGACATATACACTCTCCTATAGATGAGTATATAGATCCTCTTCTATATTCAGACCAGCAGGGCTCTTTGAATTTAACTCCACAATATACCAAGATTCTAATTTCTGTAATTTCTTTATTCTATCCACACCTCTATTATTCGGGGGAATAGCATCAATTACAAAGTAAACTAGACTTCGAACATCTTTGTTGTGAAATCGTTCAAAGTGGTGTGCTACCGGGTATGTCCTGTCGCCGTTCTTAATTGCTCTAAGGTGTTGTAGAATGCGTTTGTGCACAGGTAAAATAGTGCTACCAACATATTTTAAATTACATGCACACCTCAAAACATAAACAGCATACTCCCTTTTACAATTATAATGTCCCTTGATTTTCTTTACTCTCTTGGACAGACCTGGATTGTAAGTAGAGACATTCCTACCATGTGCATACGCTTTGAACTTTGCACACTTTACAAAACCATCTTTACGTGTCAACCAATAACTGCTGACTGTGTTTTTCTTCTTGGTAATTGTGTTACTGACACCACTGTGTATTCTGGTTGGGGACGGGAGAGGGATCTGCCTTTGACCCAATTCCGGTTTGCTAGCCACCACTGCAATCAGACAGATTCCCCTGATGCTGCGTGCACTGGAACTTCAAGTCCCACTGCAGAGCCCGCATATGCCATCTGGCATGATCTACCAGCAGGATGCAGGAGGCCATGAGGCTCAGCTGCCTCAGGGTCCTTCTGACCAAAACCCGGGATAGAGGCTGAAATCTCAGGATCGCAGCCTGAATATCCTGGACTCGCTACTCAGGAGGATAGACCCGTAACTGCGTTGCATCCAGAATCGCTCCAATGAAAAGGAGCTCTGAGAAGGAGTCGGTGTAATTTTGGCACGTTGATAGTGAACTCCAGTGAATGCAGGAGATCTGCCGTAGTCTGGAGGTGGGAGGCGACTGCCTGGGGCGAGCCTATCTTCAACAGCCAGTCGTCGAGATAGGTGAAGACTGGAACCCCTGATCTGCGCAGATGAGCTGCGACCACCGCCCTCACTTTCGTGAACACCCGAGGGGCACTGGTAAGGCCAAAGGGGAGCACAGTAAACTGAAAGTGCATGTGACCGACCGTGAACCACAGGTAACGCCTGTGGGCCGGCAGGACGGGGATGTGAAAATAAGTCCTGCAAGTCTAACGCTACCATCCAGGCTCTAGGGTCGAGAGCAGACAGGACATGAGCTAGCATCAACATTTTGAACTTCTCCTTCCGGAGGAAGCGGTTGAAGTTCCTGAGATTCAAGATAGGACGCAGGCCTTTGTCCTTCTTGGGCAACGGAATGTACTGGAAATAGCAACCATGACCTACTTCTGGGGCAGGTACTTGCTAAATGACTCTCTTGGCCAAGACAGCCGTAACTTCCTGTTGGAGAAGGGCCAGATGATCCTCCGACATGTGACGGTGCCGAGGTGGCATGGATGGAGGGGTAGTCTCGCAGGGGAGGGAGTAGCCCCTTCAGACTATCTGCAAAACCAGCCTGTCTGACGTGATGGTGCGCCAGTTGGGGAGGTGAAGGTGAAGGTGAATCATGCCGCCCACTGGTGATTTGTGGTCCTGAAAAATTGGACTAGGAGGGTTTGGAGGCTGCTGCAGAGCGGGCGGTGGTGGACTGGCCTGCTCGCTGGCCCCCAGACCCATGAAGGTGGGTCCCATGAGTAGCGTGCGCAGGCCTGTCGCTCTGGGTGCAATGTGGCGGGGCACCCCTTACGTAGCCATGAAAGGCAGACTGTGCAGGATGGGTGGTGGAGAGGTCCAAGGGCTTGGCCATAGACCGAGAGTCTTTGAAGCACTCTAGTGCCCTGTCTGCTTTGCCACCAAATAGGCAACCGCCATCAAAGGGCATGTCCATCAGGGTACTTTGGACATCCCCGGAGAAACCAGTCGACCTCAGCCATACGTAGTGTCGAAGGGCCACCGACTGTGAAATTGTGCTGCCTAGCGAGTTGGTGGTGTCCAGTCCACAACTAATCATAAACTTGGCTGCGTCTCTTCCCTCGGTGACAGCACAAGAGAGCACTGGCTGGGCCTCCTCAGGGTACTGAGGCAGCACCTGCACCACTGTATCTCACACGGAGTGGGTCTAACGGCTCAACAGACATACAGTGGTTACGGACCGCAGTCCCAAGCTGGAAGAAGATAACATCTTCGTCCCAAGATGGTCCAGCTTTTTGGATTCTCTATCAGGTGGTGAAGTAGGTAAGGCGCTTCCTGTGGGCTGGAGGCTTGGATCCCCAAGCTCTCAGGGGTGGGGTATTTGGAGAGGAAATTGGGGTCGCCCGGTGCAGGGCAGTGGCGTCGGGCAATCATCCTATTCACTGGAGACCCAGTGTTGGGCCTGGACCAGGTGCCCAAAAGGACGTCAGTGAGGGCTTCGCTGAACGACAGCAGGGGCTCCAAAGTGCTCGCTACTGGCTGAAGCACCTCTGTCAGGAGGTTAGTCATGACTGCCAACGTAGGTAGCTCGAGGTTGAGAGCCTCGGCCGCCCTACACAACAACACTGCTTAAGACGATCCCTCCTCTGTAGCCACGGTAGGAGGAGACAACATGCCAAGGTCTGGAGGGGTATCCAAAGCACTGGCATCTCCTAACTCCTCTCTCCAGTCTGTATCATACAGATCAGTTAAAGGGTCTCCAGACCCCTCCCAGTCCTTCTCACCCTCCTCTGGTTGCCAATCTGGCCTAAAAGAACCAGGGTAGAACAGGGGCCAAAAGTACCCATCAGCGCAAAATCTGGCTTCTATGTCTAGGTCGGGGTGGATGCCGGGGTCAGAGCCGGCTGGGGACACAACCGCCATTGGTAGCAGACGTGGTGCTGGTGGAGGTGTTACAAGGTCGAGCGGCACCAATCTAGATCGAGGCCTGGATCCAAGGGAGCCCTGCAGTGCCAGAGCCGGAACCGCCGGCGTCGAAGGTGCAGGGCCCCCAGTCAAGTCAGAAGGGCCCTCAGGCATGCCAGTGGAGCCAGGCTGAAGAAAGATGGCATGCATCGCTTTGTAGAAACTCCGAAGCTGGGCAGGGTTCGCTCCGGGTCCCGCAACTGGAGGGAAACTCGGAGCCGACCCTTTGGGCTTCGCACACAGAGCAGCAGGAGGGGCACCACCGCATCCCTCGTTGAGTTTGCCAACGGACAAGGAGAATTCAAAGAGCGACAGTGCTTCTTCGACTTCCTCTTGTGCTTCGACTTACCTGAGGAGTGCCGAGACTTCGAAGACGAGTGGTGATGGTGGCTACGCGACCGGTCCCTCAACCTCCTGCGGGACCGGGCCCTCAAACCCTGGGGAGCGGTCTTCCAGGCTGCGATAAGCTTTAAGGACCACTCCTGAAAAGAATTCGGATTCATAGTCCGGCAGTCCGAACACGACTTGGGGTCGTGGTCACGATCCAAGCACCACAGGCACGTCCTGATCCTTTTGGACCTGTCCGCAGCCTTTGACACGGTCGACCATGCTATTTTGGTCGACCGTGTCACAGCCCTGGGGATAAACGGCATGGCTAGAGATCTTATTTCATCTTTTCTGGCCAACCATACCCAGACAGTAAAGTTGGGTAATTTCTACTCTCCTGTCTCTGCACTCCCATGTGGAGTCCCACAGGGTTCCTCGCTAAGTCCTACGCTATTTAATATCTATGTAGCGGACTTAGCGAGGGTAATAAAGGCCCATGGGTTGCGACTTACATCCTACGCAGACGAGACCCAACTGGTTTTGGCGATCCATTAGGACGGCCCAGTGGTGGCAGCTAATTTTCAAAGGGCCATGCTCGCTGTCAGTACCTGGATGTCCTCCAACTGTCTGAGGCTTAACTCGGACAAAACCGAGATTATGACTTTCGGTAAACTCTCCCCGGAATAGTCCTCCATCTGGTGGCCCAACCAGCTGGGCTCTCCACCTGTCCCAGTTGAAAAGGCTAGAAACCTGGGAGTTATTTTTGACAGCAAGCTGTCATTTAACCTTCACGTCAACAAGGTTGTGTCATCTGCGTTCTTTATTTTAAAGAAAATTAGGAAACTGCTGCCTTACCTCCCTACTTCAGCTGGGAGGACTTTGGTTTCTACCCTAGTGTTTTCCAAAATTGACTACAGGAATGCCCTCTTTCTTAACTCTCAGAAACTCGTTATATCTAAGTTGCAGTCCATACAGAATGCGGCTGCTAGAATCCTTCTTGACATCCCTCGCCGCCAGCCTACTACTCCTGTTACTTTGTTATGTTATGTTATGTTACTTTATTTCTTTTATAGCGCACGGCTACTCCAGGGAGCATCCCGGCGCTTTAGCAAAGAATAACAGCATAAAAATGGCAGTCACACAACAGAAAAAAGCAGAGAAAGAAAAGGGTCTATTTCATGAAAAGCCATGTTTTCAGGTCCTTTCTAAAGGCAAGAAGACAGGGAGCCTGTCTCAAGGAGAATGGTAGGTTGTTCCAAACTTTAGGTGTTAAATAGCGGAAAGACCGACCTCCCAATCGTGCGCGACGAATTACAGGAACAGTCATCATAGACAGACCAGATGACCTGAGAGTCCTGCTCGGTGCATACCGGGAAAGACGTTTCCCGATATACTTGGGGCCAATACCATGAAGGGCCTTAAAGGCCACAGTCAGGCATTTGAAAGTAATTCGCTTGGCGATGGGTAGCCAATGTAGAGTGTTCAGTAAGGCAGTGGCACCAGCTCTCCTCGGGAGTCCAAAGATGGTACGGGCTGCCGAATTCTGGACAACTTGCAAACGGGTCATAAGATATTTTGGAAGACCCAAAAAGAGAGCGTTTGCGTAGTCCAGTCGTGAACCGATTAATGCCTGAACAACTGTTTTCCTGTGGTTAAGTGAGAGTAGAGGAAGAAATTTCCTCAACATCCGTAAAATGCCGAAGCATTTCCCAACAAGAGACAGGATGTGAGGTCTAAAGGATAGTTCACAATCTACTATCACTCCCAAATTCTTGACCTTAAAAGAGACCTTGTCGGGAGGAAACATATCTTGTGGCCACCAAGATTTCCAATCGGGTTCAGGGGCGCAACCGAAAAAGAGAAGCTCTGACTTGTCTGAGTTGCATTTTAAGCCATGACATCTAAACCACTCAAACACCGCACCAAGGCAATCCCTGATCTGTCTGCCATTGAAAAACCCACCCCTATCACATGTGAACAGGAGTTGGGTATCATCAGCATATGACACGATCTGGGCGCCAAATGATTCCGCGACTTCCGCCAGAGGGGCCATAAAGATGTTAAATAGCATAGGGCTAAGAATGGAGCCCTGTGGGACTCCCACCTCTAGCGGAGCCATATCAGCGGAAAAGGGAGGCGCCCAGATCGTTTGTCGGCGGTCGGCCAGAAAAGATTTTAGCCAATTCCACACCGTTCCGCGAAGGCCACACTCCCAGAGTCTTGCAAGGAGGACCTCATGAGGAACGGTGTCAAAAGCCGCCGACAAGTCAAGCATGACTAACACGGCCTTTCCCCCAGAGTCGAGTACTTCCCTGATGGCATCGGTGACCTCAAGCAGGGCCGACTCCGTGCTAAAATTAGCGCGGAAGCCGGACTGCGAGGCGTGCAACAGGTCGTTCCCTTCGATGAAACTGGAAATTGTCCTGTGCACGTATCGCTCGGCCACTTTCGCCAGAGCAGGGAGAAGGGAGATTGGCCTGTAATTGGCATGGATGAGGGGGTCCAAGGTGGGTTTCTTGAGCAGAGGTAGAATCATGGCACGCTTCCATGCCTGCGGCACCACCCCTGTCGACAAAGATGTATTCAGCAGGGGGTTCACCAAGATGTTAATGGCGGGTGCCACTTTCCCCAAATATTTACTCCTGCCATTCGTCATCTGCATTGGCTAAGAGTAGAGGGCCGTATTAAATTCAAGGCCCTCTGCATTGCCTATAAGGCAGTGCATGGCATTGGACCAAAGTTTCTGATTGAAGCATTTGAGCTGTACACCCCTAAAAGGCAGCTGAGATCTGCCAACACCTGCCTCCTACCGGTACCTCGCACGAGAACAGCAACTTGGGGAGACAGACGTTTCCTGGTTGCTGCGCCCAAGCTTTGGAACCTTTTGCCACTCATGATTAAAACCGCCCCCAATTTGATGAGCTTTCGTAGGCTCCTAAAGACATGGTTGTTTAACCAGTAAGCTTGCTGCTCGGTCCTTCTGGCCTCCACATGCGCCGAGACACCTTCGGGTAATTGTATGCGCAATAAAAATATCGAAAATAAAATAAAATGAAAATAAATGCAGTGTGGATCCGTCACCAACATCAGTATTCGGCAGGACCATCAAGCCTTGAATCCGGGCATCCCTCGCGTGCACCAGGAGTCGATCGACTCAAAAAAGAGTGTCGACAAAAGTCGCAAAAGATTCAGTCAAAATGTGACTGAAGGTAACCGCTCTCTCAGAATCTGCGCTTGCTGGTGCAGAAAAAGAAAGAACGGATGTCAGCGCGGGAGTGCGGTGTCCAAGTAGCTACTTCAATGTCATGCTGGCAATCACAACGCCAACGACGAACACGGAGCCGACCAACGCCACCCGTTCGACCCACAGGGGTACTGCTGATTAAAAACTCTCTGGATCCAGTCTGACGCCTGGGGGTAATTCTAAAGTAAGGAATCTATAACTAACTGTCTCTTTCAGATAGTAGATATCAAGCTAATTGTCTCAAACATCTCATTGCACTCTAAGCTTAGTCATGAATCACAATATTGAGTGCAAACGTTGCCTTAGTAAACCTAGAAATATTGCTTTATTTTGAAAATGTGCATTTTTATTCTCTAGTTGTTACGAGTAGTTATCTACGTATAAATAATGCAAAGTTACTGGAAAGGAGTTGAAAGACATGGGCAATTTTGGCTAACTGCAAAAAAAGTCCAACGACAAAATGATGTTTGCATATTAATACAATTCACAGAAGAAACACAAAATGGTGGTATTGAGGCTGATGCTATGTTCAATCTCTAATATTACCTCCTTAACATAGGGACGTTTTTTTGGGAGAGATGACTAGTCAAAGTTGAGATTCCAAAAATATGCTTAAATATGGCAGTTCACAAAGTTCCAAATGGAGTTTAAACTGAATTGTTTAAATTCCATTAACTGCCCCTACTTCTTGAAAAACATTAGTAATCTGTTATAAAATAGTTATAGACTGCCTACTATGGGATCAGCCATTATAATGCTAATTACAAAACCTTATAAAGATCTCATCTTATATTCCAGCTGCAGACTCATCCCCTTACCTGCCTTCCAGCTTCGGTTGAGTTTAACAAATGCATTTATTTGAAATTTTAAAAAAAGCTCTGAATCGCACAGTAATAAAGCAAGGTGATCGTCTGCCTTCTAGTAAAGAGTTAAGTTCCTGAGGCAAGATGAAACATGTATTTTTTTACACATACAGAAGTTTCGAGAAGACGTTTTGATACTATTACAAGTCAGCGAACAGATGAAATTTAGTAAGAGCAAATAAACTGATCAGCACACTTTCTACAATAGAACATTTGCAAAGTTTTGCTGTGGATACTAGGACCACGTTGTGTCTTGGTGGTGAGATTAAAGCATATAGTTAACAGGGATATTATAAACAGTACCCACAAAGGGGCAGCTCAGGATACCAGAGTCTCTGTGCCCAGTCCAGAGACACAAGAATGACGTGGGCCTGGTTGTTCCTGATCTTCCTGAAAACTCAGGGCAGTAGTGATATAGGTGAAAAAGCTTACAGGAGGCCTGAGCTCCACTTGAGATGAAAAGCATCTTTGAGTGAGAACCGTCTTGTAAACTCCAGGGCGCATAACTGCTGACACTGCGCGTTCTCTGCAGAGGCAAACAGATCTAACCAAGGCTCTCCACATTGCAGAAAGAGACCTTAGGCCACCTCCGGATGGAGACGCGATTTATGATCCGTTGGGCATTGACAGATGAGTTCATCCGCCCTGGTGTTCAGCGAACCTGCAAGGTGCTGAACCACCCAGGGATATGACCTGCTGTTACAGACAAGTCCAGAGATGCAGGGCCTCTTGACAAATGTTCTACGACCTCCCCCTAGCCCAGTTTGTTGCAGAATCACCTGGCGGTGCATTTGTCTGTGAACAATTTCACTAGCTTCCCCTTGTTGGCAGGAAGGAAGGCTTTCAATGCTAAACAAACTGCTCAAAGCTCCAGCAAGTTGATGTTGAGTCAGGAGTCTCTCCCAGATGGCCGCCCCATCCTAAACGTGATGCATCTGTCACCACTGTGAGATCTGATTGGGCCAGGGCAAGAAGGCTTCTGGTGACCCACTCACGGTTGGTCAGCCACCACTCCAATTCCAGTGCAGTTCCCTTTGAGATCTGGTCCATGTCAGAGAGATTCCCCTGGTGCCTGCCCCACTGGCACTTCATGTCCCACCGCACAGCCTGTATATACCATCTGGCATGAGTCACTAACAGGATGAAGGAGGCCATGTGCCCCAGCAGCCTCAGGGTCATTCTCACCAAAATCCAGGATAAATGCTGAAACATCGGTATCAGAGTTTTGAATATCCTGCACTTGCCGCTTGGGAGGATAAGCCGAAAACTGCATTGTGTCCAGAACAGCTCTGAGGAAAAGGACCATCTGAGAGAGAGTCAGGTGTAAATTTGGCACGTTCATAGTGAAACACAGTGAATGCGGGAAGTCTGCCGTAGTCTGGAGGTAGGAGACAGCCTGGGGCAAACCCCCCTTCAACAGCTGCTGTGAGATCCTCGACTCTGGAACTCCCTCCCCCTTGAAATCCGAGCCTGCCCGGACCACATGAAATTCAGAAGAGCACTTAAAACCTGGCTCTATATGCAAGCTTACAACTAAAGGTCCTCTCGAGCCACGCACTATGCCTTTTCTACAGCGTCATGAAACCAATCGGTGTAAGTGTGCTCTACAAATCATTCTTAACATTAACATTAACAAAGACTTATTTGAGCAGATGAGCTGTGACCACCACCGTCACCTTGGTGAACACCTGAGGGGCGCTGGTTATGCCAAAAGGGAGCACAGCAAACTGCCAAGACCTGAGCTAATGTGAGAATCTTGAACGTTTTCTTTTTCAGAAAGTAATAGAGGACTCGTAGATCTAGGATAGGACAAAGGACCATGTCCTTTTTTGGGACCAGAAAGTAGCAGAAAGAACAACCATAACCTACTTCTGCCGCTTGAACCCTCTCTCTGGCTCCATTACGCAAGAGAGCCATGACTCAAACCTGAAGCCAAATAAGATGCTCCTCCGTCAGCCGGCCGTAAGGTAAGACGGAGACATGGGAGTAGGAGACTCGAAGGGGAAGGAGTAGCACCTTAGGACTATCTGGAGGATCCACCTGTCTGATGTGATGGTCTTTCAGTGTTAGAACTGGTAGGCCATGATTGAGAAGTAAAAGAGCTTGGATGCTGGGTCAGAACCAGCCGTGCCCTGGTTACGCAATTCTCACATCTGTAAGGGCCTCAAAAGTTATTAGCCTTGGGCGCCATGGAAGAAAGCTAAAGGTCTAGGATCTCAGCCGCCTTCTGATTCACCAAAGCAAGTAATGCTACCTCCCCCACTGCCACAGTAGGGGGAGAAAGAAGGCCAGACTCCAGAGCAGTGCCCAGTCCACTAGACTCACCCAATTCCTCATACCAGTCAATTTCCTCATAAGGCTGGTTTTCCAAAGGTTCTGCGACCCCTCCAAATCTTCTACCACACCTAGCCCCTTAGAATAGGACTCAAGAAAACAACCTTGGACCTGGAGGTTCAAATCGGCACCAGTATCGGGATCCATCAATGTGGTACCGGCTCCGGGTTGTTGGTGGATCAGAAAAGGTTTGGCACTGCCAGGGAGCACCCGTGATCAGCTACACACTGACCCTCTGCAACCAGATGCATTGCTTCTGGAAAAAGGCGAAAAGCAGTTTGGAGGCCAGTCAAGAAGTTATGAAACTTTGGTATGATTAGAAGGCCACTCTGGTAGAGTTTCAACCTGGCCAGAAGGTGTGGGTTGGGGAGCCTGTGGAATCCAGAGTTCTCCAGGATCACTGGACAGGCCCATATAAGGTGACAGAGCTGACGGGGGAGTTTACCTCCCTTAGTGATCTCAAGACCCCTATAAACCCCTTAAGGGTGTTCCACAAGAACCACCTCAAACCCAGTTTTGAGAGGTCCGTAGTCAATATCTCCTGATGACAGATGAAGGGATGGAAGAGGAAAGCGAGCCTCTCCATGACCTCCTGCCTGCCTAAGTGCACAATAGGTCAGACAGGGTGTCAACCTCTTCCCTACTCTTGACTCCAGAACAGCAGAGTGACTGCTGCGGGAAGTTTTCCTCTCTGTCCCACCTCACTGCTGGGCTCATACATTTGTATACCTATGACATCGACACTGGAGACAGTTCGCCTGTGAAAGATAAAATGTATACGCTGTCGGACAAGGTGAGGGCCAGAAATAAGGAGGAGGTCTCCAAGATGCTGGCATTAGGGGTGAATGAGCCCTCCAACAGTTCATGATCCAGCCCTGTGGTGCTGATCCTCAACGCTGCCCCACCAGGCATAACTCCAGAACTACGTGTGGCTCAATTCCAGCACAAAGATAGATGCACACCCCATCCCTGGAGCTGATGAGCTCATTGTTAGGCTGGTCTCTGCCAAGTTCCTCAGTACCTATGATCTTACATCAGGGGAGTGGCAGATTCCGCTCACTTAGTGGGCATAAGAGAGGCCTGCAGTCCTGACCCCAGAGGACCACTTCAATTAGGGTGATGTCCTTTGGCTTAAGGAATGTCCCTGCCATCTTTCAGAGGTTGGTCAACTGGGTCCTAGTTGAGAAAAAAGTATTTTGTGGTGCCTACGTGGACGACATAGCTGTCTTCAGCTCCAGCTGGGAAGAACACCTGCACCACCTCCAGGAGGTGCTTCACCCCCTGCAGCAGGCAGGCCTGATTATCGAGGCCATTAAGTGCCAGATCGGGCAGGGTTCTGTGGTATAGCTGGGCCACATGGTGAATGGAGGCAAGGTGCAGCGCTTCAGGTCAAGATTGAATCTATCATGGCAACCCCATAAACACAGACTGAAGTGAGGACCTTCTTGGGCCTCACAGGATACTACAGGAGGGTTGTTAAACGATATGGCACCGTTGTTGCCCCCTTAACTGAGCTGACTTCAAAGAATCTGGACAGAGAACTGCCAGAAAGCCTTTGATACCTTCAAGGAGACCATGTGTACTGTACCTATACTCAAGGCTCCTGACTTCTCTAAGGAGTTCGTAGTGCAGAGAGATGCTTCAGAGCATGGCACAGGGGCTGTCTTAGCACAGGTAAATAAGGAGGGATAAACCAACCAGTAGGCTTCATTAGCAGGAGGTTACTTCATTGGGAACAGAGGTGAAGCGTGATTGAAAGGGAGACCTTCACTGTGGTCACCTATTTGGGACTCAATTCCAGGTTTAGACAGCCCACAGGCCCCTCCAATGGGTCATGCAAATGAGGGATTAAAAAAATGTAACTGTTGAGTTGGTCCATCTCCCTACACAGAATGGACTTTATGGTGGAACATCGTTCCTGGTCAGACCATGCTACTGCCAATGGTTGATCCATGTTCTTCTACCTTAATAATGAAAACTCACAAGAGGTTAAGTAGTTCTCCCCACTTTCAGTTGGGGGGACACATGTTAGACCTGCAGGTCTTAGGACAGTCTTCCTCAAAACTTTTTCCTTCCTCCTTCATTTTTGCTGGCCTTAGGATTCCGCACACTTTACCCACTGCTAACCAGTGCTAAAGGGCATGTGCTCACTCTCTTACACATGGTAACATTGGCTTAACCACAATTGGCACATTTAACTCTCTAGAAAAGTGGTACTACATGTACCTCAAGCCTGCAAGTAGGCCTGCAGCACTGATTGTGCCATCCACTTTAGTAGTTCTTTAGACATAGGCCCAAACCTTCCTTCTTAATACATAAAAGTCACCCTAAGGGTAATCTCAGAGGGCATAGTGCAATGAATTTAAAAAGTAGAACATATACTTTCAAGTTTTATTTACATCAGTAGTGAAAAACGTTGTTTTTCCCTACAGCAAGGCCTACTTCTCCCGTAGGATAACACTGGAGTTAAATTATTAGATTTAATGATCTTTAATTTCCAAATGAGAGCCGGTAGCCAGTTCATGTTTGGTGTCTTTGTAATATTAATCAAAACAACCTCTCCTATGATGAAGTAGGATTTAAAATTACAGCTTTGGAAAGGCCAGTTAGCCATTTAGTGACTGTAGCCTGCCTCTGTGTCACATGAATGAGGGTAGCTGACAGTTGGACTTTGGATAATCCTCCTAGACAGTCACACACAACAGAGAGCTTAGGTGTGCCTGGTTTGGGATGTGAGGGCGATGTTAGGCACAGCCCTACTCACACTTGAAAAGGCTGTATCCTCCACACAAAGGGTGGCATACACCCTGTAGTTAGTCTGGTGCCAAGGCAGGATGCCTGGGCAATTCAATGGGAAACCTCTAGAAGTTTCCCCGTCTTCAGGAGGTGGGGGCGCACCAGTTAGAAACATGGGACCTCAGATGCCACCTCTACAGTTCACTTTAGGACCTGTGGTTACTCTGCCAAGGAGGACTGCTGTGCTGCTAAACACTCTGCCATTCTACTGGCATGCAGCTCTGAACGGTCAATTCCCTGCTACCCTCTTGCCTGGCTAAGGACTGGACTTGCATCTGTTGGAATCAGGATTCCAAAGTAACTCCAAGGGCTAGTTGGCTGGCCTCCTGACTGGAGTCTTAGGGACTGACAGTTACAACTACCCGGAATCCAGTGAATGGACAATTTGTGGCACTATTTTCACTTAAACTGTTAAACCTGCATATCTTCGGTTCTACTGATCAGTTTTTTTCATTTTGGTCTTTCTTTAAATAAATAATACTCTAATTTCAATCTCGTCTGGGATCCTTTTGTGGTGTGTTTTCACAGGGTTACTGTTTGACGTGTTGCACAAATGAATAAGTTACCTTCGGTAATGCCTTATCTCGTAGAGACAGAATCTAGTCACATATTCCATGCCTTTGAATTCCCCCAAGGAACTAGACTGGATCTGGAAAATATGTTTAGCAGTACCTCTGTGCATCAGTAGAGGGTAATTGCACAACTCCTGGAATCCATATATAGCCCCTCCTGACCCACCAATGTCAGTTTCTTCGGTGACTACATTCCGCACCAAAAACATGGAGCTACTTACAGAAATTGGCCATGGAAACAGTAAAGGAATATCTCTCTCTTAATACTGACAGGTCTGCAAGGAGGAGTATCCCAATCTCATGCAGGAGGAATATATGAATATCAAGCAGGATATTGTAGGGAGGAATGAATCAGTATGCAGAACAGGGAGGATTGATAAGGAATCTGCAGCTAGATCCTGTCTTTACCAGACAAGGCATTACCGAAGGTAAGTAACTTTTTCATCTTATAGAGACATCTAGCTGCAGATTCCTTACCTTAGAACTAGATACCAATGCAAAATCATCCCTGCTAACTGTTAGATCAAAATCCCTGAGTAGAACTAGCCAGTGTCTAGTTGAAGCATAAGAAGAAGGAAGAGACCGGCTGCTCCAAGGCAGGAGGACTAGCAGGAAATTGCTCTGCAGCCCAAAAACTGTGGTAGGAACCACAGGTAACAAAAGCAGAAGAAAGAAAAAGCTGTAGTCCTGTCAGAGGAAGGGTAATGAGTCTGAAGACAGCGTTCCACCTCAACCTAAAAACGAGTGCTCAGGCACAACAGAACTCGAAACAGGGTAGGCAGTGAGGAAGGGAACCAAGGACAGAGGAAACGTTACTGAGCCGTAGCTCCTCTTCATAGGAAAACATTATTGTCGCCAAACTGTTTCATAGAAAAAGAAAGAACGGAAACCATAACCCATGGACAAGCAAGAGCATGGAGCAATACCTTAACAAGGAGATTGCAAGGACAACAAGAACAGCTGTCTAGATGCAGAAACTACTAACAGAGACAGATGTAGCACCCCTGGAAGCACCCATAAGATACTCATATGGAGAAGAAAAAACAGAACACTGGTAACTGTAAAAGAAGGAAATATATATATATATATATATATATATATATATATATATATATATATATATATATATATATATATATATATATATACAGACAACTCCTTCCCAACGAAAGAAGCAGAGGCCAAGTAGGGGATTTCAGGAACCTCTTTATTGAAGTTGCAACTCATGTTCGGCGGATGCATTTCGGCATGATAGCCTTCGTCAGCGCCTAGAGTTAATGAGCGGGGTGTGGGCGAGAGATGATTATGAACAATGTCCTGGCGCACACCGATAGGGTTGCGTCTGACTCCACCTCCCAGATAGTCAATCAATCACACCTGTGGACTTGAGGACGCTGCAGGCACTGCAGATCCCAGAATGCAGTTCTTCTGTAAGGTGAGTGATGCGGGGGGAATTAGATGCTTGGCATGGATTTCAGGGCTGTTCGCTGTCCCTTGCACAGGTGTCCCGCAAAAGACTTCTAAAGCGATGTTCCTTCAAGTCCCCTGGACCGCAAAACCCCGGAGTGCCGGAAAGATAATGTCGGGGCTAGTCAGGAAATCCAGCTTGCCCAGCGTTGGAGCATGGATGCTCCAACTCCGCTACTATTGCTTCCAACTCCGATGGTGAGCCTGGTGATTTCAGTATCCTGAAGAAATATTGTGCCGAAGCAGTTGCCAGTGAGTCCCAGGCCAACTTGCATGCGGAGGCCTCCGTGGCGCGATACTGGCATTCGCGCATAAAATGCAGACAACTCCTTCTCAGGCACAACAGAACTCGAAACAGGGTAGGCAGTGAGGAAGGGAACCAAGGACAGAGGAAACGTTACTGAGCCGTAGCTCCTCTTCATAGGAAAACATTATTGTCGCCAAACTGTTTCATAGAAAAAGAAAGAACGGAAACCATAACCCATAGACAAGCAAGAGCATGGAGCAATACCTTAACAAGGAGATTGCAAGGACAACAAGAACAGCTGTCTAGGTGCAGAAACTACTAACAGAGACACATGTAGCACCCCTGGAAGCACCCATAAGATACTCATATGGAGAAGAAAAAACAGAACACTGGTAACTGTAAAAGAAGGATATATATATATATATATATATATATATATATATATATATATATATATATATATATATATATATATATATATATATACATACATATATGAAGGACATTTTGCCGTCTAGGAGCTTCAATGTGGTAGATCCAAAAGACAACACGAATCCAAAGCTTAGGCCTAGATATAATTAATTTCGGAGCTGCAAGATCTGACGCGTTTCGGGCAGTTACCCTTGTTCACAGATAGTCAATTCTTGGCTCACCATTTTTTTAAATACTTTAACAAACACCATATGTGACAATAAACATGGAAAACATACTGTGCACCAATTGGTAATCTGTCAGCTTTATCCTGCATGGTGAGTCTTCTTTTTAGTTTAATATCATCCGATATTTAAAATTAAAAGCAAGCTTTTATTTTGCATGTTTGGGTTAAAATAATCACCCTGATATTTATATCTGCATATATATATATATATAAATATATATATATTATATGTATATATATAAATATATATATTTTATATGTATATGTATATATATATATATATATATATATATATATATATATATATATATATATATATATTCACTGAAAAAAACATAGGTTTCACACCAGTTATAGTTAGGAATTAGCATTTAAAAAACCTTTGAAATTCACTGAAAAAACCATAGGTTTCAGACCAGTTATAGTTAGGAATTAGCATTTAAAAAACCTATTAAATTCACTGAAAAACCATAGGTTTCACACCAATTATAGTTAGCTGTAAATTTTACTGACATAAAACCATTGAAATTCCACGTTATAGTTAGTTGGACTCACTATAACTTGCGCGTGTAATGCACTGCTGATGACGTCACATATTACATCACTCATGACATGGTCAGTGACATCACTCATGACGACATCACTGATGACACCATCTTTGTGACAGACCTCCTTTCACTGTAATGTAACCCATGAAACACATAATGAAAAATATAAATTAAATTTTTTTTACAAATGGAGATACCCATACCAGTTACAACAACCAATTCAATAATTCCACCATCTATATACACATTCACTCATTCACCAACAGTTCTATATAGTCACTCATACATATACTCACTCATCAGATGTAGTAATACACCTATACATCCTGTTACACACAGACAGTCATCCAAAAGTTACTCACACACATGACATGACATAGAAAAGGCACATCGGGCAACCAGTCCCTACAATTTTGCCAAGTTTGGTGTAAATTCATTCAGCCATTCGGGCTAAAAGTGAGGTCGACCGCCCTATGGAAATTAACATGGGGAAAACGCGTTTTGGGACCCCCCTTTTATCTCAGCCCCCGCTTGACGAATCCCCCCCAAACTTCCAGGGAAGGACCGGAGCTCGAAGAGGCCATTTTGAGGAAATTTTCAGGCAGATTCGTCAACCGGCGCCAAAGTTATTCCAAATAGAATTTTGAGATTTAACATTGAAAAAAATCCTAACTATAACTAGCTACAAGGCGACCGCCAGTAGGTAATATATATATATATATATATCCAACACACCCGTCGTATCCTAGATGGCCATGGCCCAAATGCTTTCAAACAAGTTTATTCCTTGCAATGCAACAGGAGATATAGGGACTCGCCACCCCACCACACCCGCCGTCGTCAAGAGGCTTGGGTACGGTGCGAACAGAATAGCTGGAATATATATATATATATATATATATATATAGATAGATATATCTCCAACATCAACCTCATTCACAACGAGGAAAGACAACGCCGTGTGGTGATATAATTTGCTTTTAATGTCGATCTTCAACGCGTTTCGCCTGTACCAGAAGGCTTGTTCATAAATAAAGTTTTCACATTAAAAAAGCACTATTTTTAAACCCCGTGCGTGTCCTCGGTCACGTGAAACTACAAAGCAATGAAGCTAAACAACAGACTCATAGTTTAACAGTCTAAAGTTCTTCATACATCGTGAATCTTAAATACATTATTATTTCAAATCTGTTGATCATGAGCTCAATAAAACATTTTATAAACCAAGTGGAAATTATACACTTAGTAAACAATTACACAAAGGCAGAAGCGTAAATAATACACCTCTTAATACATTGTGCTTATTGTCTAAGACAAATGAATAATTACAAGGGAATGTCAATTGTCATCTGCTTCATGTTTCGGTTTCAACCAATCATAAAACATGTAGTCCAGCCCAAGTGGGCAAACGCAGAGCACACCAAAAATCATAAAAATAGTACATTATAACCTCTATTCCATAATGTACGTGGGATTAAAGCCCAAGTGGGCAATGGCAAACTAGCTAGCCTCTGTGTAGTTATCCCAAAAATAATAACCATGAAAAAGATTAAAAAAAGAGAAAAAAGAAAAAGTGATTGTGGGGGTGCTCAAAAAGCGTAACAAAAACTTAAAATAATAGAAAGGGAATATATACATCAATCTCTTTACAGGTCTATATAATTCCTGAACAATTTACAATCAATTTGGACATATACACTCTCCTATAGATGAGTATATAGATCCTCTTCTATATTCAGACCAGCAGGGCTCTTTGAATTTAACTCCACAATATACCAAGATTCTAATTTCTGTAATTTCTTTATTCTATCCACACCTCTATTATTCGGGGGAATAGCATCAATTACAAAGTAAACTAGACTTCGAACATCTTTGTTGTGAAATCGTTCAAAGTGGTGTGCTACCGGGTATGTCCTGTCCCCGTTCTTAATTGCTCTAAGGTGTTGTAGAATGCGTTTGTGCACAGGTAAAATAGTGCTACCAACATATTTTAAATTACATGCACACCTCAAAACATAAACAGCATACTCCCTTTTACAATTATACTGTCCCTTGATTTTCTTTACTCTCTTGGACAGACCTGGATTGTAAGTAGAGACATTCCTACCATGTGCATACGCTTTGAACTTTGCACACTTTACAAAACCATCTTTACGTGTCAACCAATAACTGCTGACTGTGTTTTTCTTCTTGGTAATTGTGTTGCTGACTAGCATCTGTTTGAAAGATTTTGCCCTGCGAAAAGTTATTAAAGGTTTTTTAAGCACTAGATTTCCTAGTATCGAATAATTTTTAATCACAAGTGTTTTGTCATGATTTTTCTAATAGGGCAGTGTATTTTATTATAATCTGTTATTAATCTACACAAATTTTTGGTGTTTTGTTTTTCTTTCACCTTAAAGAGGACTTCATCCCTCGTTTGCTTCTTCACTTTTTCTATAGAAACCTTTAGACACCTGTCAGTATTGCCTCTCTTCCTGAATCAATTTTTCAATTTCATCATTTCATTATCTTTAACTTCTGGTTCACTACAGTTACGCAAAACCCTTAAACATTCTCCATATGGAATACTGTTCACTAGATTGGACGGGTGGAAACTTCCTGCATGTAGCAGTGTATTCCCAGCTGTCTCCTTTCTGTAGAGCTTTGTATGTAATTTACCATCCTTGACATAGATGGTTAAACCTAGAAAATTTACAGACACATCGCTCACTGTACTTGTGAATCTAAGATTAAGAATGTTCACATGGATTTTGGAGATAAAAGCAATGTTGTAGTACCTTTCCACGCAATAAATAGGTTGTCTATATAACAACTCCAGTATAGAATATTATTGTCCCAATCCTCTCTGTACTTCTTCCGGACCACCTGCTCCTCCCACCAGCCCATATGCAAATTAGCATAGCTGGAGGCGAAGCAGGTGCCCATTGCAGTACCACAACTTTGATGAAATAATTCATCATTAAAGATGCAAAATGTGTTCCTCAGACAGGTGGAAACCATAGACAGAAGCATCTGGGTATGAGACCACAACTTAATTGGTCTATTACCCAAAAAGTGTCTAACAGCATTAAGTCCGTCATCATGTTTAATGCTTGAGGTATTTTCTAAACCACTCCCAATGGCCGAAATATTGGGACGACCAGGAGCGTTATCAATATCCTTATGCACTTTCGGCAAAAGATAAAAAACAGGCGCAACGGGATTATTGATTTTCAGAAACTTGTACTCGTCCAGTGTAAGCATGCCTTGTCCATATCAATTACATAATTCTGAATTATATAGTTGGTGGTACTAATCAATGTACAACATGAGATTTAAAGAGAGAAGGCTGGCTCGGCAGCCACAAAAAGGCAGACAGAGCAGAGAGATAAACGTTGAGAGTTCCCAACGCAGAGCCCTGTGGGGTAAGGGTTAAATGAATAGAAGGGCAGTAGTAAGAGAAGCAGAAAGAGGGTCAAAAGACATTTCTGTCCAGTATAATGCCTAGCAATGCCCACATTGAACGAGCTGCGCCAGTACAGTCATCTCGCAAACTCTCCCGCTAGCCCTAACCCCCCTAGCCCCATTGCGTACAACACCACCCTGATTATCCCCAAGTTGCCTTCCTCCAGCCCAACTCACACTCCCATCTCCCCTATCCTACCCATCCTCCAGAGCTTGCAGTGCCACTTCCCAGTATCCTTCCCCTTGGGGCACACTTAGTTGCCTACTGCCCTAACTTCACCCAACCTCACTAGCTCCTCCCTTCCATACCCATTCCAAGCGTGCACCTCCACTGCCCAGAATCTTTTCCTGTTGGGCTCATCCAGTTGCCTACCGCTCTTCTTTCACCTGACCTCACTAACTCCTCCCCTAGCTTATCCATTCTGAGCGGGCAGCTCCATTGACCTGAATCTCTTCCCGCTGGTCACATGCAGTCTCCACCGGCCCTACTTTCCCCCGCCTTCACTAGCTCTCTCCTGCTCCCGGATCCCGGGGACCGTGCCTCCCAATCCCATCAGCACACCTCACTAGAAGGCCGCATGAGCGAGATAGCACTCTGCCTACAACTTAAGACAGAGGTCCTCAGTCTACTACATATCACTAAGGCCTTGTCTGCAAACTCCAGTCCAAGCTGTACCACCACGAAAAATCACCATCTCTTCTTGCTCCCTGACTGCGGGCGTTCCAGGTTCCCCCCCTTGAAGCACGGAGGCCGCCGTCTCGTCTCCCACATACCTCATAGGTGGGCCTCCGCTCCATTCCCTAATGACCCTGCTCACCCCTCCAGATGCCGAGCCTCCCTGTCAGATACAGATATTCATTCTCCCCTACATTCTTAATGTTCCAGCTCACCCACCGGCCATAGCAATCTTGCAAAAAATGTATTCCATCACCACAAATCCCTTCAGGGAACCTAGGCCTAACACCAGATCCTTAAATGAGAACAACCTCACAAGAGAAACCACCACGCTACCCGCTCCAACAGACGTGTTTCATTAGTCTCAAATGAGTGCTCCTAAATTGTAGATCGGCAGCTAAACACGCAGCGGACATTGCCGACCTCACCCTGGTGCAGGATCTTGACCTTGTAATGCTGACGGAAACCTGTCTTAATGACTCAGCTACCCCCTTCCTGGACCTCTTAATACCTCCCAACTATGATATCATTAGGTTGGACAGATCCTTAGGGCATGGTGGAGGCATTGCATGTTTACATCGGAGGAATCTTACAGTGAAAGTACTACGGACTGACCTTCTTCCGTCCTGTGAATACCTAAACATTGAAGTTACTGGGGGCAAAAATCACTCCTGCAAACTGCACACGTTTACCACCCCCCTCGCGACAACCTTCCCTTCACAGAACAGATCATGGACGTTATTTTGGCCAATGTAGACTTCCATGGCTCCCAAATCTTCCTGGGAGATTTTAACCTCCATTGGAATGATGTGAACGATGTGGTGGTCAATAGTCTTAAATCCTTCCTTCTTGACCTCAACCTAATCCAAATCTGTGACAGCCCCACGCATATCAAAGGAGCTACCTTAGATCTCATCATTGGTAAGCCCAATTCCATCCTCCTGGATTCTATACTCCCATTTGATCGGACAGATCACTATTGCATCACTTTCCATATCCTGGATTTGTAAGAACAAATAAAGCACAGCCCAAGAACCCAAAACAGTGGAAGATGCCTACGGAACATCAGCCCACATGATTGGACTGCTCTCTGTGATAACATCCTGTCCCCGCCACCGAACACTTCGGATGCCCACAACCTTACGGCCCATTATAATCACGCAATGCTGAATGTATTAGAATCGGTTGATCCACTACAGCTCAAAAGAATCTCCTCTAAACTCTACAAACCATGGTTTAACAATAGTCTTAATTCAGAAAGAAGAAAGCTAAGACTTGCTGAAAGGCTGTGGCGGTCCAATCCATCCCTTGAGCATCTCTACCACCTAAGATCCCTGAGAAGCACCTATAATAAACGCATCAGATACTCGAAGTCCACCTTTTTCAGAACTAAGTTAGACCAAGCAAAAAACCATCCAAAAAAACTATTTGAACCCATCAAGTCCCAAGCCAATAGTCAACCGAACTTCGCATCACTTGGTCAAGGGACATTGCGAAGAATTCGCAAATCTCTTCACAGATAAGACCAGTAAGATTGAAACAATTATAATCGGCCTCTAACCACCGGTTGATCAGTTCCCCAAACCCCCTATGCCCACCTAGTAGGGATTTCATGGTCCCGGCGCAACCACAACTCCCCAAAAACAATGCCTCCTGGAGTCTATTCCAAACCTTGGATGAATGCGCTATACGCAAAACGCTGTTGACTCTGAAACCTTCCAATCACTACAATGACCCATTGCCATCGAACCTTTTCCCGGAAGTACGATCCTCCCTACTAACGCCAATTTATCACTGCGGCAAGGTGTTATTCCAGATTGCCTAAAAATGGGTCTTCACTCCGATTTTAAAGAAACCTACTCCGGATCCCTCGGACCTTCATAACTTCAGCCCAATCTCGAACATCCCCACCCTAGCAAAGCTCCTGGAGAAATGTGTGGTTGCCCAACTCTGCAACCATATCAACCATTTCCAACCCCTGGACCAATGCCAATCTGGTTTCCTCTTGGGCCATAGCACAGTCGGCCCTAACGCACATTGTCGATGACGCAGTAAGAATGCTGAACCACAATGAGTTGTACCATTGATCCTTCTTGACCTTTCGTCAGCATTTGACACTGTCAAACATGATACTCTAATTGGCCTCCTGGAAGACAATATGGGGTTGTCTGGGCCTGTGCTTAATTGGTTCTCTGCGCTCCTCCTGAATAGATTACAACGCTTTAATGTGAACCATTCCCTGTCCCATCCTGCACCGGTTTCGCTGGTGGTTCCTCAAGGTTCAGCACTCTCTCCCACGCTCTTTAACGTGTTCATGGAGCCTCTAACCGAAATGCTGAAATCATCCAGCATTCACAATACCTGAAGATTGCCTCCCCTGAGGACATTGAGTCCCTCAACTCAGTCCTGCTGGAAACACAAAGCTGGCTGACACGTAACCAACTGAAACTCAATGCTCTAAAAACAGAATTCTTCCTTTTCTCACCCCGTAAGCAATCACCGGTCATTGAACAATGGTTGAATCAGCTTACGGCTCTTAACTGCAGACCTCACCTTGTGGACTAAGCATTCTTGCTTGGTATCATACTGGAAAAGAGTCTGAACATGCAAAAACCCTTCAGTTCCCTCACAAAAGGTGCGAACTTCCAACTCAGCATCCTTAGGACGCTCAAAACCTATCTGCCTGCTCATGACCTAAAGGTTGCAGTGCAAGCATTGGTGATCGCAAAGCTGGACTATGGCAGTGCTATGCTGTGTGGCCTGCCCAGGTTGAAAACTGTTCCCCTTAGGGTGACCTTCAATGCCGTCGCGACGCTCGTAACGGGAACAAAAAATTCAACCACATCTCTCCGGATCTGCTAGTTCTGAAATGGCTCCCATATGAAGCAGGGATACAGCTGAAAATTGCTTGCATGACACACAAAGCCATTCACCTCAAGACCCTGATGTACCACGCTCAGAAACTGGAGCCCTCATGTGGTTTAAGAGCATCCAGATTTGCCAGCACCCTCTTACTCAAACCACAGAAATTCAAGAAAAAAAGATCTATAAGTGAACATTTTCAGATATGGCGCCAAGGATCTTGGACCTTCTAAGTCTTGTACTTTTCAATATGTTGATTATTTGTGTTTGCATGTACTCTTACTACTGCACAATCTGTAATGCGCTCTGATACCCTCAGTGGTCATGTTCGTTCTATATAAAACTTTCTACATAAAATAAAAATAAATATAATAACAATTTCTGCCAACTGCAGGCGTATACCATCTTAGTGGAGGGAAGCCTGGCTGCTAGAATAACATTACAAACTTCGGGAGGAAGGTCAAAAGCTATCAGCTGCCCCTGCTCAATCTCCATGTATAGAGGCACAGAGTTGACATCCCCCTGTCGCTGCAACAGAAGATCCTCCCGTAGAAGTAGCCTAATCGGAGGATCAATGCTTATTTTCAGAAGCTCTAGATACCAGACTCTTCTCGCCCCGTCTGGAACCACAAGAATGGCTTGGCCCGGTCGCTCCTGATCTTTTTCAGAACCCTGGGCAGGAGTGGTTTGGGCAGAAAGGAGTAGAGCAGGCCTGAGCTCCACTCGCAACGAAAAGCGCTGCCGAATGATAGCTGCCTTAGAAACCCCTGCGCGCAGTATTGCTGACACTGCACTTTCTCTTTGGAGACAAACAAATCTAACCTATGTTCTCTCCACTGCTGAAATTGACCTTGCGCCACCTACGACTGGAGAATCCCCTTGTGATCCGCTAGGCATCGACGGCGGAGTTTGTCCGCCCTGGCCTTCAGAGAACCTGCCATCTGTGGAGCCATCACGGTTATGCCCTGCTGTTCCAGCCATGTCTAGAGACGCAGGCCCTCTCGACAAACGGTCCACAACCTCACCATGCCCTCCTTGTTGCAGTACCACATGGGGGTGCTGTTGTTTGTGAACACCTACACTAGCTTCCCCTTGACAGAGGGAAGAAACGCCTTCAATGCCAATCGAATCGTTCAAAGTGCCAACAAATTTATGTGGAGCCCCGAATCCGCCGGACACCAGTGTCCCCTGATCTCCACCTCTCCCAGATGGCCGACCCATCCCAGAAGTGACGACTGTGAGCTCTGATTCAGGAAGGGAGAGGGGTCTGCTATTGACCCAATCACCACAGCAGACCTCTTGCAGTGCCCTCCATAATCTGGACAATGAATTCCTCTATTCTGTGCCCACTAGAACTTCAAGTCCCACTGCACAGCCCACATACCCCACCTTGCATGCTTTACTAACAGGATGTAGAAGGCCAAGAGGCCCAACAGCCTCAAAGTCAGTCTCATCAAAATCCAGGATAGAGCCTGAAACATCAGAATCATAACCTGAATATCCTAGACTCGCTGCTTGGGAGGATAGGCCAGAAACTGCATGGTGTCCTGGACAGCTCCTATTAAAGGGAGAGTCTGAGAACCCCAGTGAATGCAGGAGGTCCACCGTAGTCTGCAGGTGGGAGACAACAGGCTTGGGCGAGTACGTCTTCAACAGGCAGTTGTCGAAGTAAGGGAAGACTGATACCCCTAACCTGCACAGATGAGCTGCGACCACCGCGATCACCTGAGGGGCAGTGGTAAGGCCAGAGGGGAGCACAGTAAACTGAATGTGCTCGCACCCTACCTTGAACCGCAAGTAACACCTGTGGCCCAGCAGGATGGGGATGTGAAAATAGGCATCCTGCAGGTCCAACACTACCATCCACTCTTTCCAATTCGGCACTTAACTGGCACAGAAAGAGCTGATGCCCGTGCACCTGGGTGTCACCTATATAGATGACGACGACATCATGCTGAGTGGAATGTAGCCAGCTGACGGCGCACGCAAGGGGTATTGCTTAGCAAAAGTTTCCGGATATAGCCTGTCACCTGGGAATTCAAAGGGAAGGAATCTACAACTAGAAGTCTCTATCAGATAGTAAGTGAGCCAGACAGAGGAGGACATGGTTAAGGTATCAGAGAAGATAGAGAGGGTACATCATAGCAAAAGTACCTAAGAAGCAGCAATAGCATGCATGAAAAGCTGAACCCAAAAGGGCACAGAACATACAAGAAAACAAGTATGGTGTCCAGGAAAGAGCGTCTCTACATGAGACTAGGAACAGAAATGTGCAGGAAGCATAAATCTATTGTAAGAAACCCCTACAGAATACCACATATGCAGATCACAGAAAACTCCTTCAATAAACCACAGTTCATGAAGAAAAAACGACTCCAGAGCTTCCAAATGGAAGTGAAGACGCAACAAGAGGAAGGAATTCTCAAGAATTGAGTGTGCGAAATCAAAGGACTGGTGCAATTAACCCTGAATGGGCTAGATGTATTAATACGTTTAGTGTAGGAACAAGAGAAAAACGAAGAAAAGAGAGGTTGAAAAGAGGAACCAAGTTCCTGGCGAATCACTCTAAGAGAAACAAGCATTGGCATAGCCAATCGCTCTCGCTAAATGGAGTGCCTAAGTACGAGAAGGTAAAAGAGGTGTTGCGCCAGGGAATCAACCAATTACCATGCAGGCTGCAGACAAAGGATAGCCAATATATTACAATAATTAAAATAACTTTGCACGCCCCAACGGACGAGTGCTGTTATTTTTTTTTTTACTTGGGACCGCTATTAAATATGCAACCTTTAAAATGTTTTTAATTGGAAGTGTAAACAAGAAGAAACAGGAATAAAGCGCCCATGGGAAGGAGGATGAAGTCAATGGGCAAGGGTGGTGAGAAAATAACCAACAGCCAACCACAGAAGTACCACTGCAAACCCGACCACCCTCCCCATGGGTGGGCCCAAAAAGTTTTTACACTGCTCTACACAAGCACACATAGATGCACATCTGACAAAACCACACCTGACATGCTGCGACCAATAGCCTAAGAGGGATTGAAAACCCACGGAAACATAACATGCACGCACGCAACACAAACAGGCAAAATCCAGAACGGGCGGCAGATGTGTAGAAAGAAAACATGGAAAACATGGATGAAGAAAGACGCACTTTACAAATATCCATAATCAGTTTGAGATTTCACCTAAACAATACCTTTTGAAACGCTTTTGCAATAAGTTTTTTTTGGCTCACATCAGCTGTTGTGGAAAGCTTCCCCTTCATCTCCTATGTACACTGAAATAAATGCGATTGTAAATGGGTCAGGTTGTCTCAGGCCACAAGATCATTAAGGGCAACAAGAAAGAAACCACGGTTGAATCTCGGTCAAAGGATATTCAGAGTTCTGTTCTGTTTGAGTGCAATTTTTAAAGGAGGAGTGATCGTGAGATGAATAGAACAAACAGCCATGAGGTGCGGCATGGAATAAGAAAGCAAACGGTGTTTGGAGCGAAATAAAACAGTAGTGCTCCTGAGGAGGGCTCGTAAACCAAGGAAAATAAAGGGGGGGGAGTGATCATGGAGAAACACAGGGCATGCAGAGACAGGGCACATGAAGGCCTAAGAAAAAAAAACAGTACTCAAAACTAATTAAAACACCAGTGCTCCGGAGGAGGGCTCATAAACAAAAGAAAATAAAGGGGAAGTGGTACAGTGGTACGGCGCTTGGAACAATGAAATGCGGGACAGGATAACAAAAACAAGCCGGGAGTGGATCAAGGCTTAGACGCCGCCGCTGGCTGCAATTGTACATGCAAGCCCCCCTACCCCCTCTGCGTTTCCAAGAGGCAAGGCGGTCTGATCACAGGTGATGGGCGGGTCACAAGCTAGAGTCCCCCACCCGCTAGTCCTGGGCACTGATGCAGATTCTTTTAAAATACACCATATGAAGGGGAAGTGAGTTGTTTTTGTAACCTATGCATTTCATGAATGAAACCCAGATCTGAATCAAAAGATGCAAGTGCAGAAAGATTGCATGCGCGGTTTCAGTTCATTGTGAGAGCAGGCGCTGGACCCTGCAAATTACCCCACATTCACATTAACAGAGCCAGGAGATGGAGGAAGTCTGAATGAAAACATAGATAAGGGCGCAAAAGCTGCACCAGAACATGAAAATTAAGCAATAATTCAATGCACTATTGTACCAGCCGGGGACAGTTTTGCAGTTGTATTCGAATGGAGGAGAAGGCCAAAAAAGTCATGTTGTAACAGTCGGACTATACAAATTATTAGTTCAAGCATACCTCCCAGCAGCTTCCCAAAGACGTGAACAGGGTCACCAGCCCTGAAAAACTCTGTCGCTCTCCAAACAAGCACGTGAGTGCGAGCGCCATCTGTTTCCAAGGCATTAATACTCACTACCGAGCACCCTCGGTCAGGGAACAAAGAAGGTGGGACGATCATCAGCCTTGGACCAATTGTGTGCTGTCTTTTTAAGAAAGACGCATGTACAGTTCAATTTCAGGTGGTCTCTTGTGTTTTGAACTCTGAACACACGCAAGAGCGTGTTTTCAGAGGTCAAAAGCCCTTACTAAATGCCTCCCAGCGCATGTGCGCTGGGTCAGGCGAGACCTACAAAAGGCAAGGGTCAAAGGCATTCGCTAAAAGAGTTAAACAGCAGCCACCCCACAGAACGAGGAGTATATGGGTAGGGCTAGGACATGGGCGATAGCTGGATTCAAAGAGCAGTGTGGTAACACAAAGGAACACAGGTCCCCCAAAGTGGAAAAGACTGACATCGTACTGCAAAGATGAAGCAGTCAAACAAGACCAGAGGTGGCGGTACAAGAGAGCAAGTCCTTGAAATGATGGACAGGGGAGTCGGAGAAATTGCCACAATCTGGAAATAGACCAGTTGAAAAAGGGAGGAAAAATTGTTGTCCCATGTTCACGTATAATGTAATATATAAATATAACTTACTATATTACAATATAGCGCTTAATTAAATTAGAGCATTGTTACTTTTTTTTTAAACAAACAAGCACCAGGGGTGCCCAAGAAGGGAGGGGCAAGGCCATCTTATCCGGAATATCAACAGCAGCCAGCTAAAGCAGTGCAAGACGCACTGGTAGGACACAAGATACTACAGGGAAGGGACTATACTATGCATCCCAAAACTTTGGCAGTAAAAGAAGAGTGTGTCAGGAAATACTGAATAACACCATCATAGAGTGGAAGGAAACTCCAAGAAAAGAAGTGAGTTTTGACACGAGATACACTCCAACAATGGGGCGTAAGTGCAAGGCGAAAAGTCGCATGCGCAATCATTCCAGTGTTCCAATAGAAAATCCCCTATAAGGGGAACTAAAATTCCATAAGTCTACCCAAGTATGCCCATGACGCAACCAGAAGATGTTCAACTATAAACAGGAAAGTAGGCAATCCACACAAGGTGAGCAATTTACCAAAATAATGATTACATGCATGAATACTAGAAATAAGGAAAACCCTTGTATCATCAGGGATTGAAACCTACTCAAGGTCACAAAATAAAAAATAGCCTGGAGAACGGGAACTACGATCTGTCTTTCGGAAGAAAAAAGACCTGCCAAAGGCAGAAACACCTCACCGGGTGCCACCCAAAAGCAGAATGGTTAAAATGAAACAGAAACTGGAAGCCTGCCAATTGCACGACTAAGTACTTGGGGAGCTAGGACCGCACCACCTTGGATGTCGCGAAACTATAGCAATGCAAAGTTAGCATGGGTGCTAAATAGATGGGGACCATCAAAAGGCATGTCAATCAAGGTGGCTTGAACAACCTCCGAAAACCCTAATGTGCGCAACCAGGCATGCTGATGTAGTGCCACTGAAGAAGCCGTAGCCCAACCTACGGAATAAGTGCAATCCATACTACAACAAATGATTAATTTAGCGGTCTGTTGCCCATCCTGTACTAACAGGGCAAGACCATTCCAGGTATCATCCGGAAGGGAGGACAGCAGACGTGCCACTGAATCGCACAATGTATGGGAGAAGTGTCAGAGAATGCAAAAAGGGAGTGTTGAGGGAGTGTCTAGTCTCTCTTTCTGGAGGGACAGTAGGAAGAGAGTTGAGATTTTGGGAGGCCGAAGCAGCATGTACTACAAAAGTGCGAGGAGTAAGATGCTGGAAAAGATAAGTTGGATGTCCGGAGGCTGAACGGTGTCTGTGAGAAATAGAGTTATCTACAGGGGACCCCAAATTGGGTTTAGCCCAAGCCCTCAACAAAATGTGAAATAGAACTTCACTATAAGGAAGCACCAGCTCTACCCCGTTTGGCCCTGATGGAGGACACCAAGTAAGGGATCAGCAATCATTTCCACAGAAGGAAGTGGCAAATCCAAAACCACAGAAACTCACATGAGCATGTCAGCCAGGGAGGAGCTCAGCTCTGTAAAGAGGCCAGGAGGCAAGAGGAGGGCAGAGGCTGGGGAAGACTAAGCCACTTGCTTCACCCAACTTAGTGAGCCAGCTCTCCTCCAGAGGAAGTTGTGCTTGGCAAACAAATGATGGACGGAATGCTGAATAAATCATACATTCACCCCCAGTCAAGAGATCTGGGTTAAATCCATTGTTCTTTTGCTCACCATGCCACCCCAGTTTAGACCCAAGAATATGCAAATCAGTCTTGACCCTGTGCCCCATTCGAACAGTCCAGACCGAACTGCCAAGCAGGTCCTCCCTGGACCAGAAACAAGCATCCTGGGACAGTATTCTGGGTATTATCCTTCATCAGCCAGGCTAGCTTGAATCCAGTGGCACAGTGAGCAAGGGACCCACGTCTGGGCATACCCATCCTATCCCACAGGGAGGACCTGGCCTGGCAATTCGGGCTCGACTGTTCCCATTGGGCACAAAGTCAAGACTGATTTGCATATGGCTGGGTTCAAACTGGAAAGGCATGGTGAGCAAAAAAAAGATGGATTTAGGCCAAGATCTATGTACTGGGGTGAATGTATGACCTTCTGCATTCAGTCCATCAAATGTTCTTTTTGCATTTGTCACCACGAGTGGGACCGGTATGGCCAGACGTGGGTCTCGAACTCTCCATGCCACTGGAGTCAAGCTATCCTGGCTGATGAGGGCTGAAAGCTCGTAACCGGTTCTAGGATGCTTGGTTTCAGTCCAGGGAGGACCTGGCTTGGCAGTTTGGGCCGGACTGTTCTCATTGGGCACAGAGTCAAGACTGATTTGCATATGGCTGGGTTCAAACTGGAAAGGTATGGTGAGCAAATAAATGATGGATTTAGGCCCAGATCCCTGTACTGGGGTGAATGTATGACATTGTTCTGCATTCTGTCCATCAATTGTTCTTTTTGCTCCAGAGTAAGTTGGGCAGTGCTAGAGATGGGGTAGGAAACCCCATTTCCTTTCCCTCACCTTAACAATTGTGCTCCTAGGCAGGAAAATCAGGAGGACCCAGACGCCGAAGGTGGTAACCCCGAAGGGCTTTGCACCAGTATCAAAAGTGATTGAAAATACGAAGACTGAACTGAGGCAGAGGACGAACCCGCTGGCGTGGACACAGTCACAACAACTCACAACCTCCTTGGGGCCCAAGTGCGCTCCGAGGGAAGGTGAAGACCCAAAGACAATATGAAAAGAATTGTAATATTCTTGCACCTAGGTCAGAGTTGCTCCAGCTCCAGTGAGGGTAGGAGGACAGGGGGTAGACTCAGGGACCGACTCCTCAGCCGAAGATTGGGAGGAGGCTTTATGCGGCTAAGTCAGTGGTAGCGCCGTGACTTCGACCGCCTGCTTTGTAACCTACCTCAGGATGCCGATGGGGAGCGATATCCATTAGGTCGGCTCTTAGAGCGGGCCCGCGTGTTGTCCGAGGTGCGAAGGAGAGCGAAGCCTGCAAAATCCACATTGCTAGGAGCTTCATTCGATGTTCCCTCAGTGCCTTTGGGCAGAGTTGGTGACAGTTGTCGCACTCTTCGGAGTCATGGTTCTCCCCCAGACACACCATACAAATAGAGTGAGGGTCTGTGGCAGACATTTGTTGACCACTGGACCCAAAAGGCTTGTACCTTGAGGACATGAGAGATGGTTTAAAATCACATTGTTCCATTCAACAAAAAAGTCGAAGTAGGCCAAAAGACAGCCTGAGGAATAACTTACTGGATCCGTCTTGAAACGCAGGAAAGCGTGTCGGGAGGGGCTATATATAGACTTTGTCAGACGTGACTACCGATGGCTAGCGACATGCAGAAGTACTGCTGAAATTCTTTCCAGGTGCAGTCTGATTCCTGGAGAGAATTCTATGGTAAAGAATCTGCTGCTCGATGTCTCGATCAGATACTTTACACATTGGCTTTGAGGTAAATCTCACTACTCTGTGCTACCAGAGGGTTGAGCACAGCTTAATTTAGGGTTTGCTTGTAACTTCACCCTTGCAAGGATTGTGGTTGCTGCTTGAGTAGGGGTTTATCCCCTTCAACCAGTGACCCAATTTCTTACACATACCATAAGGAATCCCTATTTGGAACAGATGTCCTACACATGGCGCCTTTTAAACAGCTTTTTGGCATGCTCTTTTAAAACCATTTTGTGATTCAGTAACACTTTATCAAATCGCAAAATGGGTTTAGTACATTCCAAAAAGACATTCAGAGGTCGCAATCCCTGTGATTTAGCAAACTACCGAATTCGAGAGTGCTAAAAGGCTTTGTACATCTGATGGTTAGTCCCTTAGCTAAGTTATCAACAACTTTTAAGAAAACCCTAGTCTTTTTATACAACATTCTTTGATTCAGTGGGTTACAGAAGAAAATAATATCAGACCATGGTCCCCAATTGATCTCACCTTTTTGGCAGGCAGCATGTGAAAGAATGCATGGATAGATATAACGAACAAGAGTTAACTAAATTCTTGATTGTGAGAAGTTGGTCTGATATATGATGCTCACTAGTTCTAGTGATCACCTTGTATCAGTCCAAACAACCCTTATGGTGATTGGTTGTAAGTCAACCTTATAGACCAGCTATCCTAATGGTAGCATGGACAAAGCAGTCTTAAGCTAAACTCTTTTGGCATGTGAAGCCAGCTGTTTTATCACACATAACCCCTTGAATACTAAGTGAAAGGACACCACACAGGTTGTTATGAAAATAAACAATATATTTATTACCAACAAACACCTCTGAACTCTTTATGAGATCAGAGGGCTAAGCACATAACAAGACTCTTAAGAAAAATACAATAAGTCGTACAAATTACAAAGGTGCCCTAGGGGCACGACAAACCATATACTAAGTAAATGGTATAAGGAGATCGATAGAAGAAATGAAGATGCCCAGAGGCTGTAGGATCGCTGGGACTACACTACCCTAACCTTAGGTAAGGAGCAGGAGGCCCACGGGACTCATGTGCAGAGTGTGAACTCACACGCGAGATGCGGTACAAAGTCAATGAGCACAACAAGTTATGAAAAAGGTGAGTACGGACAGGTCCGACTGGTTACGACTAAAACTACAGGATACCTGGACACTAGGAGAGTCAATCTACCTTTGAACACCGAAATGCTCTTGTTACCTCATCCACGGGCTGCGGGTGCATAGGTGTGAAAGTGTGTTGGGTTTCCGCGTTGAAGTCAATGGAGCCTTGGAGAAAGATGCTGCAGGCGACCAGGAGGAAGATGTCCGGAGCAATCCAAGCGTGGATCGAGGAAGATGGAGACTTGAAAGCAGAGGGGACAATGTTCACAGTCACTAGCCAGTGACCGGAGTGGAACCAGGTGCTGTCGTCGCGATCAGGTGAAGAGTGGACGCTTGACTCTGCAGCCACGTGGACCAGGAGGCGTCTTTGACGACCAGGATGGAGGCACGAGCTGTCCCACGCAGGCTCTCGCTGTCGGTGGTGTCGGATCCGGATTCGGAGTCAACAGGCCTTGGCAAAGGCAACCCACGCGGTGAGTGGAGATGGCGTCTGGTGCGGACCAGGAAGGTCCGGGGTGCTCCTCCTTTGCAGAGAAGCAAGGGCCAGTCTGGAGCAACCAGACCAGCGGTGTGGATTTCAAGGATCGTCGTCTAGGAGGCCACTAGCCAGCCGGCAAGTGACCAGACAATGCGTCGAGCAGCAACCAAGCAAAAGGGCCCCACGCAGATCTCGTGGATGCTGGAGGGCTGGTCTTCGGTGCAGGAGCTGCTGGGTGCTGGGGCTTCTCAATCCCCAAAGCACTTACTCGAGGATGCCTCTGAAGTTGTGCTGGAAGCGAAGTGCAATTTCTCCAAGATGGCCGGTCCCACGTGTCTCGTCACACACACAGATCTCATCTGTGCTGCAGATATAGGTAGTAGTCTGAGAGGTCTGGAAGTCCGGGTCTCGTCGGGCTCTGAAGTCTGGTTCCACCAGGAAGGACGACAAAGTGAACCGCTAGGACGCTTGATGGTGCCTGCTTGTGCAGGGTGGTCACTCCTTGGTCACAAGGGAGATTTTCTTCAGTCTTCTGTGGAGCAGAACGTCGAAGTCCAGAGTCTCTTCTTTGTAGAGTTTCAATTCAGGATAATCTACTTTGGAATGGGACCAGCTCCTACCTTTATTCTCCTAAAGGGGGCTTTACTGTGACTAGGTCCCTCCCATGGGTGGGACCAGGAAGGGGGGTGGTTACACCCCCTATCCTTTGTCCGGTTTCGTGCCAGAGCAGGGGCTGGAGTGCCCCAGCAACTGGTTTGAACCGGGGTATGCACAGGGACACCTTGTGTGCCCCAGGGCGTGTCTCATTCCTTTCAGCCTGGCCTACCTCAATACACAAAATCCTGTCTGGGGTGGTGCTTGCACCTCCCAAGGCAGGAAACCCTTTGTCCAGGCCTCCCTCGCTGGAAGGACTCCCAGCAGCTGGAGGTCAGACTTGTGTCTGTGGTGGCAGCATCCATTTTGTGATGCTGAGGCTCTGTTTAACTTTAACCGGGGTTCTCAGTTACATACATGTCGTGTCCCTCTAAAAGGGTGGAATGCTACCCCCGTCTCCAGAACTGGCGAGGGGGTAGTATTCCAATTCGTATGACACCTTACTCGACATGTTTTGATAATGCTGTGCCAAAGTTAGCAATAACTGCGAGGATTATAATGCACTTAAGAGTATATGGTATAGCGTTATCATGGAAACAGCTAAAGGACATGGTTCCGAAAGCTGCAGACAGGCTCAGCTCATGCTAGAGCACCATCTCACATAATTTCATATGTGTCCATTTTAGGGTTAGATATAGGTATACTATATCTAAAGCAAAGGGTGATTACACCACCTTGCCCCAGCTGTGTTACCAGCCAGTTGTGTCTGTTTAGATGGCAAGCCAGGGGTGGCACAATACATGCTGTAGCCCCTGGTAGGCCTTGGGTACACTTATGCCCTGGGTACCTATGGTACACTGTACAAGGACTTACAAGAGTGACCCAATACCAATTGGTAAATGCACCTAAAGTACATGTGTGTCAATTTAGAGAGAGAACAGCTAGGCTGTGGGTCTGATTAGCAGGCCCACAGCCAGGGAAAGTCGTAAATCAGTGAAGAAAAAAGCAAAAATCTGGGGTGACCATAGGATTGCAGACCCTACTCTCCTACATAGATCAGTATTGATGCCGTTTCATTAATGCATCTCATTGCTGAGTTTGCATACAACATGGCGCAAACGGGTGCAGAATTTTCTCAATTTTGTATGCTACTAATGGTTTCTCAGTGATCATGTGCTAACAGTTTCAGATTTCTTTCTATTTTGCAAACTATCAGAAAACATTTAGAAGATTATTTGAAATCATAAAAAGGCTATTTGCAAACAAAAGCTAATTTGAATTTCCCCCGATACCTAGTAGGAAAAAAGGAGTGGCTATTTTCTAAATTGCTACCATATAAAAATGTGTCCAGACAACCTGCACTTCAATTCTATGACCATTTTCTATTTATCATTATGCAATCCCCTTCTGTTACCTCCTACACGGAAGATAAATCCAGTTTTTCATATTTGGTAGATCAGACCAGTCTTGTCTCACCCATTTCCAAAGACCAGCCTTGTCTCGCTTTCTAAGTGTGAATTAAAGCCACTGCCACCGCTACTGTTGATGACTATCTTGAGTTTGAAGTGGAGGAAATTTGCAATGATCATAACTTTCATTATCAATTGCAAGTTTTGATACTTTCTATGATGAAGCATAATTGAGAACCTATAGTTGTATTCATGCTCTAGCCATTTTGAGAATTTTTTCTTGTGTATCATTCTGCTCTTCAGCACAGTTTACTTTGTATCTTCGTTCAGTTCTCTCTATTCTTGTCTAACCTTCTTGGGGTGAGGGTGTGTGGACCAGGGGTGATGTATTCTGTTAAGGAGCTTGACGATACCAGCTCCAGATACTCTTGCCCTCTGGCAGAGCTCTACAACACAACAGATTTAAAAAGTAAACGCTTGGCTGCCTGACTCTGGAAGTCAGCATTCTGGGTCAATGTCTAATTCTGCCTCAGTCGAGTCTACAAGAAAATATGTTGTTGACGCTACCACACCGGGAATTCATTACCCATCATAGAGTGTATTTATTTCAACTTTACATTTTCTAATATTTGTCAGAAGGTCTACCTGATTTATACCCAACAGTGCTTGCTTTAGTGAGCAATAGGGTATTACCCACTTTTAAGGTATGACGGGCAAAAGAAAATAGCCATTCAAGGGATGCGCTGCTCCCAGATTTTACCAATTTTCACCAATGCAGATGTAATTTCTCTCCTCTGGATCTACATCTGGCTTACAAACACTGTTTCACAGACCTACTCCTTTGAATTGGTAACTCCTTTGCAAATTAAACTTTTGTTTTTTTCTTTACTAGGAGAAGCACATTTTCCTATAAAGTTGTGTCTATCCTTTTCCTTTACGCTGGTTGAAACACAATTAATACAACTGTATTTCCAACATGGCAATCACAATATGGAATATGCTACTTACCAGTATGCATCTGTTCTTGGCATAGAGGGCTGCAGAGTGGTACATTATGAATAGATCGCCATCTGGTGTTGGGCTCGGATGATTGCACTTGTTTTTCTCTTGGAGAGTCTTTTGTATCTTGGGGACTCCTCCTTTGGTTGCTAGCGCGCATGGGCATCGGCTCCATCCTTAGATTGTTTTGCCATAGTAGGGTTAGATGGAGTAGTATGATAGAATACAAATCGAAATGCCCATGTAAGTGTATCTAAATAAGATATTGTTGGAACAGACACAGGTTTCCGGGGAGGCTGGGAGGGCATGTACCACTCTGCAGCCCTCTATGCCAAGAACAGATGCATACTGGTAAGTAGCATATTCCGTTCGAGGCATATGGGCTGCAGATGGTACAATATGAATAGACTATACAGCAGTTCTCTCCCTAGCGGTGGTCGCCTGTGTCTGTTGCAACAGTCTGAAATAAAGTCTTTAGTACAGCTTGTCCCACTCTAGCTTGTTGTGTTGTGTGCACATCTACACAATAGTGCTTTGTGAAGGTATGCGGTGTAACCCAGGTAGCTGCTTTGCATATGTCATCTAGTGGAATGTTTCCCAAAAATGCCATAGATGCTCCTAGTTTACGTGTAGAGTGAGCTCTAGGAGGAACAGTTAATGTCCTCTTTGCCTTTAAGTAGCATATTTGTATACATTTTACAATCCATCTGGCAATGCCTGCTTTAGAGATGGGATTGCCCTTATGTGTAGGAGAAAACGCTACAAATAGCTGTTTTGTCTTTCTGAAAGTTTGTGTTCTTTCTATATAATACAATATTGCCCTTCTGACATCTAATGTGTGTAGGGCCCTTTCCGCTACCGTCTGTGGTTTTGGAAGGAACACCGGTAGTTCCACTGACTGATTGATGTGGAATGCTGAAATTACTTTAGGCAAGAATTTTGGATTTGTTCTAAGAACCACCTTGTTTTGGTGTAACTGCATGAATGGTTCTTGAATTGTAAACGCTTGCAACTCACTTACTCATCTGAATGAAGTGATAGCTATGAGGAAGGCCACCTTCCATGTGAGGAATTGTATTTCACACCTATGCATAGGTTCAAAGGGTGGCCCCATTAGTCTGGTAAGTACTATGTTGAGATTCCAGACTGGGGAAGGTGGCAGTCTTGGTGTAATGACTCCTCTGAGTCCTTCCATGAAAGCTTTAATTGCTGGTACTTTAAACAGGGAAAGATGTTGCCTGTTTTGTAGGTACGCTGCTATAGCTGCGAGATGCACTTTGATCGAGGTATATGCTAAGTTGCATTGCTTTAAGTGTAGTAAATAGCAAATAATCTGTTTAGTAGATGCGTCCAGAGGGTTGATGTGGTTACTGTTACAGTGTACAGCAAACCTTTTCCATTTTGCTGCATAGCATGCTCTGGTGGTAGGACGTCTTGCTTGTTTAATGATTTCCATACATTCTAGGGGTAAATCTAAGTATCCAAACTCTATGACCTCAGGAGCCAGATCGCTAGGTTCAATTGTTTGGGATCTGGGTGCATTATTTCTCCATGGTTCTGTGTAAGGTGCACGGGTAATAATCTTAGCTTTTGATGTGGCACCTGTGAGAGTTGCAGTAGCGTGGTGAACCACGGCTGTCTTGCCCACGTGGGTGCTACTAGTATCATTGTCATTGAGTGCTGTTGCAGTTTCCGAACCACTAACGGAATTAGTGGGAGAGGGGGAAAAGCGTAAGCAAATTTGTTGGACCAATTTATCCATATTGCATTGCCCTGGGACCTGTGGTGTGGGTACCTGGATGCGAAGTTTTGGCATTTTGCGTTCTGATGATTGGCAAACATATCTATCTCTGGTTGTCCCCATCTTTGGAAGAATGGCTGCAGTATTTGGTTGTGCAGCTCTCATTCATGTACTTGTTCTGACTCTCTGCTTAGGATGTCTGCTATCTGATTTTGAACTCCTAGTAGGTGTTCTGCTAACAGATAGATCTTTTGAGGAATGGCCCATCTCCAAATGTCCTGTGCTAGTCTGGATAGTTGGAGAGAGTGTGTCCCCCCCTGTTTTTGAATATAATACATTGCAGTCATGTTGTCTGTTCTGATCAGGACTGCCTTGTTTATTATTTGCATCTGGAAAGCTTTTAGTGCTAGAAATACTGCTAGTAGTTCCAAGTAGTTGATGTGCAGTTTCTTTTGCTGCACACTCTATTTCCCCTGCACTGTGTATTTGTCCATGTGCGCTCCCCATCCGGAGAGCGATGCGTCCGCTGTCAGTATCGCTTGTGGAATCGGTTCTAGGAACGACCGTCCTTTGGAAATGTTTGTTGTGTTCCACCACTTCAGAGAGCGATGCGTACGGTCGTCTACCAACACCAGATCTGTAATCTGACCTTGAGCCTGATTCCACTGTGTCGCTAGACACTCCTGTAGTGGACGCATTTGTAGTCTGGCATGTGGTATTAGTAGTATGCAGGAGGACAGCATGCCTAACAGCTGCATAAACACTCGTGCTGGTAGTGAGTGTTGTGGTTGAAATCTTTGTATTAACTTGACCATTGTCTGTATCCTGATTGGATTGGGGTATGCTTTGGCTCTTTCTGTGTCTATAGTAGCCCCCATGTATTGTTGAATTTTGTTTGGTTGTAGGTGTGATTTTTTGTAGTTCACCGTAAACCCTATGTGGTGCAGCAATTGAATTGTCTTCTGTGTGTTGTGAAGGCCTTCTTCTTGTGACTTGGCCTTTATTAACCAATCGTCCAAGTAAGGGAAGACATGTATTTGTTGTCTTCTTAGGTGTGCTGCCGCCACAGTTAGGCATTTTGTGAACACTCTTGGTGCTGTTGTGACACCGAACGGAAGGACTTTGAATTGATAATGTTGTCCTTCCACTACAAACCTTAGGTATTTTCTGTGGGCTTTGTGAATTGGGATGTGAAAGTAAGCGTCTTTTAGATCCAGTGTAGAAAGAAAGTCCACTTTCTTCAGTAAAGGAAGTACTTGTTGGAGCGTGACCATGTGGAAATGTTCCGAATTTATGTATGCATTGAGAGGTCTGAGGTCCAAGATTGGTCTTAGGGACCCGTCTTTTTTGGGGATTAGGAAGTATAGAGAGTATACTCCTGTCCCTTGTTGATGTTTTGGAACCTTCTCTATGGCATGCTTTTGTAGTAGTGATAGTACTTCTTCCTTTAACAATGTCAGATGGTCTTGACTCATTGGACGCTGTTTGGGGGGGGATGTTTGGTGGGGTAGCAGTGAGTTCTAGGCAATAACCATGTTGGATAATTTGTCTCACCCACTTGTCTGATGTGATGTTTTCCCAGACAGGTAGGAACTGTGCTAGACGTCCCCCGACCGGTGTTATGTGGTCTGGGGGAAGTTGTATTAAGTCACTGTTTTGGGGTTGGGGAGTTGCGGTTGTTATTATTTCCGCGACCCCTACCCTTGTTGTTGTTACCTCTGTAACTACCTCTTGAATTACCTCTGGGTGACGTTGGCGTAAAAGAGGTGGATTGCTGACTTGTTCCTGTACTCTTTGAGCCCCCTCTATAGGTGGATCTACGAAAGGAACCCCTTTGTGTTGGCTGTTGTAATGCTCCTTTTGACTTAGCCGTTTCTGTGTCCTTTTTCATCTTTTCTAAGGTCTCATCTGTGCTTGAGCCGAAAAGTGTCTTTTGATCAAAGGGTTGGTTCAATAAAGATGTTTGTACTTCTTGTTTGAACCCTGAGACTCTAAGCCATGCATGTCTCCTTAACATGACACTGGTGTTGATGGATCTTGCTGCAGTGTCTGCCGCGTCTAGGGCGCACTTAATGGAAGTGTTAGTTATTATCTTTCCTTCCTGTATTAGCTGATCTGCTCTCTTCTGATGTTCTTTGGGGAGATGTGTGATGAGTTTTTCTAACTCATCATAATGTGCCCTGTCATAACGTGCAAGTAGCGCTTGTGTTTTGGCAATCCGCCAGCTATTTGCCGCTTGTGATGCCACTCTTTTGCCTGATGCATCTATTAATTTTGACTCTTTATCAGGTGGAGGGGCCTCTCCTGTAAATAATGAGTTCGCTCTCTTGCGAGCGTTTGAAACTACAAGCGAGTCCAGAGGTACCTGCCCTTTGATAAATATTGGATCCTTTGGAGCCGCCTTATATTTTTTATCAATTCTTGGGTTTAACACCCTAGCCCTCACTGGGTCTTTGAATATGTCTGCTGTGTGACTGAGAAGACCCTTCAGCATAGGTAGAGTACCTGATGTTCTTTGTGCAGTAGGTAGTGTCTCTAATAGGAAATCCTCTATCTGAGGTTCTGTATGTAGATCTACCTTATGATATTTTGCTGCCCTATTAATGAGCTGTACAAACCCTGTGTTATCATCAGGTGGTGAAGGCTTTGAGGGATATAACTCTGGGTCGTTGTCATCATCTGACCCTGCGTCATAATTTTCCCATGGATCATCCTCATCTGGGATAGTGTCATCATCCCCTTGAGGTTCTCCCTCCCCTGCATCACGGTCTACATCTGACTGAGGTGTAGATGGTCTTGGTGTAGAAGGTGGAGGAATATTTGGCATAGTGTGAGGAATAGGAGAAGAGGGTGTGACTTTAGGTCGAGGAGAAGTAGGAGGAGTTGTATTTGTCCCCAGTGTTCTCCTTTTAGAAGGAAGAGGTTTGTCTTCTAGCTGTTCATTCTTCCTCTTCTTCGTCACTACTTTGCCAGTCTGTGGATCGATAAACAAAATCTTTTGTTTGGGATCTGTTTGCTGCTCCTGTGTCGATACCGAAGCCTTTGGTTCCGAAAGGTGCCTTTGTTTTCGATCGTCAATGTTCGGTGTCTTCGGCACCGAGTGTTTGCTCGATTCCGATTTTTTCGGTGTCGAGTGAGTCTTCGACGTCGAATCATGTTTCTGTTTCGACATGGAATGTTTCGATGCCGAGCTTTCCCTTGCATAAAGCTTCGGCGTCGAAGTCGATGTCGACCGCTTCTCGGATCCGACATGGTGTGAGATCGAGAGTTTCGGTTTCAGTTTCTGTTTCGTTGCCGGGCCCGAAGGCGGGGCGTCGGAAACTTTTTTCTGCGGTTTGACCGGGCTCGAAGGCGGGGTCGTTACCACACGGGGCCGGTTTTTTGGTAAGGGGACGTCGTCACTCACGGTTTGTTGCACGTCGAGTTCCTCGACATCCGACTCGTCCCCTTCCGACCCCGACTGATCTTCATGATCCTCTTCTTCATCGAGGTGCTGGTCTTCGAACAGCTCCGCGATCGCCTCCGACTGCATTCTGGAAACCTCGTGTCTTCGAGCTCGACGGTTTCTAATCGTCGACTTGGAGGAGAATGCTGCGCAGGCTTCGCAGTCCCTGGATTCGTGTTCAGGCGATAGGCAGAGGTTGCACACCTCGTGTAGGTCCTTGTGTGGGAACTTAGCACCACACGTTGGACATTTCTTAAATGGAGTCCTTTCCATGGACTCCGGGCTTGATCACGTCGAGAAAGGCCTCCTGTTCGTCGATGTAGATCAAAGTTTTTCTTCGATGTTGGAGTCGAAACGCGTCGGAATGGAAATGAAGTCGCGTTCGATAACAATACCGTCGAATTGGAAAGGAAATACGCGCCGAAAAGTCACTTCTTTCCGAAGTCGATCTGGAGCGCTTCAATCCTCATCCGAACCCGATGGCGGAAAAAAACAATCTAAGGATGGAGCCGATGCCCATGCACACTAGCAACCAAAGGAGTCACCAAGATACAAAAGACTCTCCAAGAGAAAAAGAAGTGCAATCATCCGAGCCCAACACCAGATGGCGATCTATTCATAATGTACCATCTGCAGCCCATATGCCTCGAACACATATTTTTGTGAATATCCAGAAAGATGCATCTTAGTAGAAGTTTTATTGATTTTACATGGCCATCAGCCTTAACCCAAGATATCCTCTTGCCCAATCACTAATCCTCATCCAACATACTGCTGTATATTGCCAATCTAGAAGTTGTATCTATAGGCATAATTTGCAGTGCATCCAAATTCTTTGAATCACAATCTGTTAATTCGCACCTGAGGATGTTATCCCGGGCAACTGAGCCCAGAGTATGTGTTCAACAAGATTATGGATCGTTTCCAATGCAAGCTATTAATCTTACAACTGTTTCTGTAGGATTCCACTTGTGTCAGAACAAATAGTAGGATCAGAATGGCCAGATTTTTTTTGGGGGGGTGGGGGATTAACTACTTAGAGTGCTGAAACAATACATATTAAAATATTCACATTTTAGCTCAAAGAAGAAATGTAGATAAGCAATTTGACTGGAAATGAAATTTATTCATCGAAAATTATATAGGTGTTTGACACAGACAGAAAGACCTTAAAACCAAATTATCAAATACAAATCAGACACGTTTACAATTATAGCTTGCTCACATAACTTTTTACATAATTACAAATTAACATTCGATAATTAAGCTCTTCCTTTTTTTCAGTTTTACAGAATTGAGCAGAACAGATTCAATATATGTAATGAAGTACAAGCATCAAGTATCAAATGTATACATTATTATATAAACCTTATGAGCAGTCTGTGGGTATTTTGAGTAAACCTCAGATTAGTACAAGATAATCTGAAAGCTGTATTTTAAATTAAAAATGGATTTTGTTTGTCAATATTAGTACATGTTGGAATTTCAATGTATCTAAATATTGTCTACAATGGCAATACCTCACTTCAGGTATTTTTAGGTTTTCTAAATCATCTCACAAAATAAACCGCAATGCAATTTGCAGTCCTAGTTCAGTCCCCAAATATTTAAAACACAGCTTTCTCAAGAAAAGTAGTTTAAATGGCTGATTAAGTAATTTAAGTGTTTAAGGCCTGGATTGCATTATTTAAATGCTACAACCTGACCAGCAGGTACAGTTCCTTGACTTTCAGTGGTCAAGGAATGCTTTTTTTCTACTTTTTTTTTAACAGGCAGTTTACATTTCTGAATGTAATTTCCAAATGTTGGGCTATTCAAAAACCTAAAGTGTGAAATTTACCACAGTAGTAGCCGAAGCAGCCCTCGTTTGCACTGGATGTAAAGTATCCCTTCCAAACTTTAACAGTGCTTACAGAATCTAAACTGCTTTTGTGAACTCAAGGCCTGAGCTCTGACCACAAGTCTTAAGTGCTCTCATATAGGCCCTCTTAGCTTATTAGAAGGTATAATTCAAAACATACGTATGCAACGTATGTATGTGTGAAAATTAAAGCAAATTAATGATACCAAACTTGAGCCAGCCTTTACAATTATTTTTAAACTATTCCTGCAACTTAACTTTTGGCTTTCTTAATCAGCACCTTATAACTTTAGAACAAGTTTCGTCTAACCAGTAGCAATCTATCAATTTGGTGTGTCAATTTGCTATGATGTTTTATTACTAAACTACAATGTATGCGCATATTTTAAAAATGAACATGAAAAACTGTAGTAGTCAACAGTGATTGTTAATTTAAGTGGGCCATTAGGATTGCATTTAACCTGCCTATCTAATTAGCAAGAAACAGTTCGATGAGCTATAATACTGGTAACGTTTAGATTACAAAAATGTTTTCAATAATGATTTGGACAACATTGCAAATTTGGGCTTATGATCAATGGGAATAGGACCAATGAGGTAGCCCAATGTTTAGGATAGCACTTTTTGATCCTGTGAAGTATGAACTGAGACAGGGATCACAGTATCAATGTGTGCAAGTCAACAATTTTTTTCTCAGTGGTGTTATCCCTACAAGTAAATGAGAAGTTAAAGATCATAACTTAAAAACCTATGTTGTTTCAAAGTCAGTGTACCAGTTAATGTTTTTTTTTTGGATACTCGTAGACTCTATAACCGTCAAAAACTGAAAGATGGCAGAGCTGGACATGTACTTATTTCTACTTTAAATGCTTTTCACATAACACAAAAACTATTTGAGAGAAATACAAACAACTAAATGGCCATTGTCTTCTATTTTGAAAATACTAAAACACATTTCTACTAAAGTGCTTTGTGATGTAAAATAATCTCACTCAACAGAAGTGATCATTTTAAGGCAAAATAATATGAATTCTTTGATATCTACAGCCTACCATAAATAGAGTGTACAGCGTTCATCTTCCTTTTTAGTCCGTTAATTCTTTTTACAATTGTGGGTCCATTTAGCCATCTATTGATTAACCATTTTCTGTTTATGACCTTCATAACTTTCTACAAAATTGCTTTAGGGGCTTGCAATTGTAGCACTAATCTCAATGTCCATATTCATGGTCAAATAATTATAGCAAAGGCAGAGTTGCACAAAGAGAACTTTGTTCAAGTGAACAATGCCTATTTTTCATTGACCTTCAACTCCATCCTAACAATCCAGGTGAGTGATAGTGGTCCCTTTTAAGGATGCTGAAAACACTTATACCACAGCCTTATTTCTGGCACCATCTACATAACAATTGCACTACTAACTTTTATAAGACCGTGCTTTTCAATTTTCAATTTAATAATGTGCTGTAAAATGACAAAATAATACAAATCAACCACAAAACTAAACAAAATGTGCGGTTACAGTTTCGAACTGTAAATTAATATTAATAACCATTCAATCAGGCCATGAACTATATATTAAACAAACCCTGTTATATATAGAAGACCTACTACTGCATAAAATATCAGTCATGCATTAAAGCAAGCAGATGGCATGTTTCATGATAAATATTGGCTAAGTACGAAAGCTGAGAGAAAGTACAAAGTTGTAAGGTTTTATAACACTGGAACACAGGCACTAAATGTTTTGATTCATGTTAACAATCCCAAAGGATATTCCTAAATATTCTACATGAGCATATGCATATGTTTAATAATTACAGATAAACAGGCCAGAAAGTTTGATACTTTGGAAAATATAGTTGTTAGCTATTTACAACATTTACAATTACTTGTTTAGCTAGCTATAAATTTGCTGAGAAGCAGTTTAAAAAATAATCATCAACTCATCAGAAAACACAACTGCATTTTGTAGACTGGAAGTACTGGCTCTACATGAAGGAAGCATAGGTATAGGTTACTTGAAACTATACCCAATGAGACTGTACAAAAAATTATTTGAGTTATATTAAACATTGAGACACCAGTTGATAAGCCTGTAATTGTTACATGCTGGTCAACAGCATGTAATATTTACAGAATACAGTGGAGTTTGTGCTCTCCTTATGCATAACATTTTCTGCAGGAATTGTTAAACAAACCAAGTAATGCTTACAACAGGAGAATACTAATGTATTAGAATTAGTAGAATTTGGGTAAAAATGTTTTACATGTATTGCTTTGAAAATGATGGCTGTCATTAGTCTCCAAAGTAATACTTATTTTCATTGAACCTTTCATCAACAATAATTTGGTACTGACACTGAAGTAGAAGTTAATAAAGCTTATTGGTATCGGGTCATATAAAGAAATGTAAACATACAAACATTCCAGGTTTCTTTCTTAAAGGTACAAAGAGGAATACTTATTGCAAAACCAGCTTGCAAATAACAAAGTGCAACACAAATAAAACATAACAACATATGTAAACTGATCATTATTTTATATTGGGGAATAGTTAGGACTACAGTATTAAAAGGAAATAAACTGCCCTTATTTAACAGTGTGCTAATGAGAAAACAGTCTTGCAGCCTCACTTCAATACTGTAGCTAAACTGCATGTGGATAATCCTCAAACTATTAACTTCTGCCCTTGATAGTTATGCCCTACCTACGTACTTATTATGTATTAGTCATTGCTAGATGGTAAAACAGATGCCAACAACTACTTCCAGAAGAAAATAGTTTTAAATATAATCTGTTTTAGGGATTTGAAAATATGTATCTTCAGATTATTTTCTTAAATTTTAATTTGAACAATTGAACTTAACAGGTTGATCGCATCAACTCTTTCAAGTAGTGCAAGCTTACAAATAAAACTCGTTCAATATGCTTATTAACAGATAGGTATTCTTTGTGGGTTTACATTTATATATTTACACATTTACATACATTTATTTATATAAAGAAATATATACATTTTCAAATCCATTATGACTTGTTTTGCATCATTTTTTTTCAAGAAAAGCGGACACTAGATAATTGGCACTCTTTAAATCCTGACAACATTGTCTTAATTTGTACAATGTCTAAATGCTTTTTACACTGTAATTTTGAACATTTCCAATAAATAAAAGTTAATGATATAGGAAACAAATGTCATCTCTTCACCAGATTTGGGAATTTATGATGCTGAATATCTGCAGACCTAGAATATTCATAAAACTGTCAATTGAATTAAATTCAAATAATTAACACACAGCTTCCATAAATACAGCTACAGTATGTTGTGTAAGTTAATTACTACATTTTTAGCTGCCTGATCTTTGTGGCGAAGCAAATTAGAACACCAAGTGGACAATTAATTAACAGTTATTTGTTTTGTTTGCAGTCTGAGCACCAGAACCATGGTAAGCAGAGAACATTGAAAGTTTGCGGTATAGAAAAAAAAACATTAACCATGTAACACATACATCCAGTTATTCAGGATGATGTTACACAACATCACTAGGGATGGTCCATACACTTTACAGAGTGCACTGATGTATCCGCCATCATAAATGAGTCAGTTGGAATGTTTATGGACAATGATGATCATTGAGGTTTTCATCCAGAGAATGTCGCAGAGAACAGAGGAGAAGTGAAATGAATAGAAGAATTAGCAGAAGATCTCTTCACCATCCTGGGCGGTTTGTGTGGAAGGACAATCTGGAAAAAAAAGAAAACTACAATTATGACTGGTCACACTGAAGAAATGTTGAATCTAACCAACATATGTCATCCAATAGTTGTAAAATCGGCACTGGCCATAACATTAAAGAATTGTTATGTTGAAAATGACACATTGTCACTTCAAAAAAAACTCTGAGAAAGTTGGATTACATTACGATCATCAAGAAATTCGAAGATTCCCAACATCAAAATGTTCACATTTTTGCTAGAATTGCACAACCATTAAAAAAAGTATCACCAATGTTACCTCCATCAAAAAGTCAAATGTACATGCTGCTCTACTTTGCTAGTGTTTAGGCACTGTCTGCATATACTAAAGGCATAAATGCGGTTCAAGTGTAGTCCAACAGATGACACAAAATGAAGGTCATACATCAATTCTAAAGAATCTTTTAAAGGCATCATTCCTCAGTGAACAACTCTGTTATTGTTACTTATTTATTAAAAAAAATACAGCAAAATGAATTCTTCCCATCTTGTGGAGTATAAGACAGTGCGTCCATAATACTCTCTGCTAAGATTAAGAGGGCTCTATACTCCTTTTGTACCCAAAGAAAATGTGGGACACAGACATCATTACATTATGCTGAGCAATGACATTGTACTCCTTTAGTTTTTCAAGATGGAAAGGGGTCGATTCCTGGAAAAATGACCAAGTAACAAACTAAGAATTTTGAACTTAATGGTTTGGTAGGAGCTATTGAAGACCATACAAATGGAAACACATTGTATCATGATATGAAGTACTTTACTCATTAAATGTAGGAAAATATGTCCTGACCAGTTAGAGCTGCCCTAATGGCTATTTTGTCAATTGTTGCCCTGTGCCATAGTCGAGTGTTTCAAGGACTATGTGCTCCTCCATTTCATAATATTGTTTTAAAGTTAGTGACCTTGATCATCATCCAATCAGAGCAAGATCTAAATGTCCCACTACGTGAAAAAACCCATAACTGTGAAAGGGACTGACCAAGGATGTAGGATCAGACTGGAGCGAATGACATGCAAAAAAGGAAAATAAACAATGGACTGTGTCTACACACTCAGTATTCTTATCTACATATGAACTGCTTTTACACTTCTATGAAGAAACTCAACACACATCTCTTCAAGGAGCTTTTAACTCCCAATCGAGTAGTAACTACCCATTCCCTGCCTAGCAATAAACAATGTTAAACTTTCTCTTGTGCTCTCACTTGTTGCTCAACACAACTTTGCCATCTAAGGTTCAATGTAGACCTACCTACATTAGTTATTGGAGAAGATACTCTAAATAAATGCATTTTATTATGAAGCCAACACATAAAGACTTGCATTAGTATTTTCTGGAAGGTTACTAATCGCTAACATTCAACTGGAAATTTATGCCAAATCCTGAAATTCTGAGCATTGTGCTAAACTCCCTTAAACTCTATGAGACATTAATTTCCTCCATTTAGCCAGTCTACATTCTAAAGTGTTCTTGAGATTTGACACCTTATGAAATGTAATAAATGCTAATTGTTTAAAATACTGCCATTCTTGGTCATAAGCTCACCATATGAACTTATTGTGAGACAATTCCACTCTATATATTCTGATTTCTAAGCTGAAATGTTACTTGTTGAATTTAGTAGTACAACTTGTTTAGCTACCACACAACCTGTAATCAATAAATGTCCTGTGTATCCTCATGGGCTTCAATATAAAAAGACAGTTTAGTACACAAATCTAAGGACTTTTTATCTGTATCGTAGAACATTTCCTGCTAAACTGGATCCCAATAATTTTATGATAAAGGGCTTTCCCAAAAAACGCATTTATGTTTTACATATTTCCAGCATATAGCTAATTGTGCTTTATTAAGTCGAGCAGATGTACAATTCCACAATTTACAATGATATTTTAAACTGTGTCTTGACTATAGGATCCTTACGTTAAGACTACTTGTTACTTCTACCCATTTTTCATCCTTCAGCCAAACACTCAGACCTCCCCTCACCAATATTGTTCACTCTACAGTTCAATCAACATACATCTTATCACAGAGGACTATACTGTTATTCAATCTGTTATCAGGGCTCCATAATGTTAGGTATGTTGATTTATAAGAATCAATTATATCCTATAAATCCCATCCACTTGCTACACGCCCAAGGTCCTATTGCAAAGCATGGGAAAGCAACCTATAAGAATGGGCCGTTGAGGAATAGTCTCATATTACAACTGCCAGGAAAGACAATAAATGTAGAAGAACTTGCCACTAGGGCTGAAATGATCCATAAATTATTGTACCCCCCCAGAAACTACGTCCCTGTAGGTTCATAGAACAAAAGCAGTTGGATTGAGGACTTGTGTCATGGCACTATCTGGGATTAGTGGAATGTGCACTGGCTTTTGCAGATGCGGGGAGCTCCATAATGTCATGGTAAAAAGTTTTAGGAACGATAGATCTAATTGAGCCTCTCTCTCCTGCAACCTCCCATAATTGTGACTATGTGAGTTATTGTTGTGTTTGGATTGTCGGTGGTGAATATTTGACACCTATTTTATCTGGAAAATTATGAAGTTTAAAAATAAAAATACTTTTTCAGACAATTTGTACAAAAATGATACTTTACACCACAAGTTCGTACTGTGGAAATACTGCTCACGTAAAATATTCACACAAAAAACATATACAACATTACCCAACTATCGAAGATACGAAGCATAATGCTCTTGAATGTTAATACACACAAATAAGAGATATGGGCCACTTTTTTTAAATTTGTGACTACACAAGACATCACTAGTTTATATAACTCCTACTTAAGATGAATAGAAGAAACAACCCTAATCTCTTTAAAGTCCTTTAAATGATACCAGTGTTTGTAAATTTTGATCATGTGATCACTCATCAGACTATCAGTGACATTGTGCATTTGCACCCCATCTATGCAGTAACTGAAATTACACAGATTTTTTCAGCCCTAATGGCCTGATTTCAACCAGGGTGTATTCATGGTGGAGTGGCAGCAACTGCCGCACTGGCGGTCCAGCCACTGCATTTTGAGTGCATTGGTTTCACCTCTATAAGACCGCTGCAACAGCCAGGGATGTACAATCCCTAGCGGTGGCACAGCGGCAGCTGCGGACCCGCCATCTTATGAGTTTCCTCACTGCCAGTAGTCTCATGGTGGTGTTCACGCTATGAAACTGCTGGCGGTGAGAAAACCTAGCCTTCCTGCAAGGGGGTGCATGCAGGGGGCACATGGTGTGCACCCCCCCCTGTCTGTGTACGCCCCCAGTTCCAGCACATCATGGACTCTATAGTCCATGGCATGGACTTTACAGTGCATGCTGCGTTGGAATGCGCTGTGGCTGACACTGGGCTGTGCCTTTCTAAGGATCTCCAAGGAGCCTTTGAAACGGCAGCGCTGTGGGCCAGCCACCGCAGGACCGCCAACCCAGATTACAACTTGTGTGAAGTTTGCCAGTGTGGGAGCGGGAGGTGAAGTGCCACATCGTTCCTTCACCGCCAAACTCATAATCAGGCCCCAAGTGGTCCATAAAAAAAAGTTGTGAGGAGTATACCAATTGCTGGACTTAGGCATTCCCTCACTGTCTGTATTGTAACTCAGGACAGTAATAGATCACTAAAAGAAATGTAAAAAGGTTAAAGATTAAAGAGCTGGCAAGGTAGAGTACTGACCCACCAACCCTGCCACGGAATATTAGAACCACTAGGCAAGAAACATGTTGACCCCAGGAGATGAGTATAGCTTGTACTGAACCTAGTAGCCAGGAAAGATGCCACTCCAAACGTTTTTAGTCAAGGGGATAACCAGCCTGAATAAAAATATTATTTGGATTATCCCACACTTCACTTTATCTACACTTCACGGGCCACGCCCCCCCACTTCATCATACGGCAAGGAGCAGAAGATCTCTGACAAAAAGCCCCTTTATGGGAGCCCGTTGGGTATTGCAGCGCCGACCCAACGAGGAGCACGTCCTAATGATGAAGCATGACACCTAGCTTGCTGGGTGTGTGAGGACCCTAGTTCCGACAAAGCGGGATCCCTCTCGATCCTTCTACCCTAAACGCACAAGTTACTTACCTTCGGTAACGATATATCTGTAAGAAACAGTAGTTAGTGTTAGTTTCCTTACCTTAGAATATCCCCAGGCGTCAGACTGGATCCGGAAAGTTTTGCGTAGCAGTACCCCTGTGCATCGGTAGGTGTCGTCTGCGGCTCCGCGCCCGTCGTCGTGGTCGCAAGAATGACGTTGGAGTACTTAGATGCCACCCTCGCGCGCTGATGTCAGTTCGGGCACATAGCTTTCCGCACCAGGAACGCAGAGCCATGCCAGAGACCAACACTTGTGCCATAAAACTAGGGCCCTCAAAGGAAAATACCTTAACCCTAGATATTGGTCCGCAGAACGGGGAGGATGGGTGGGGCGGTAAGGAATCTAACACTAACTACTTTTTCTTACAGATATATTGTTACCGAAAGTAAGCAACTTGTGCATCTGAAAGAAACAGGTTAATGTTAGATTCCGTACCTAAGAATAGATACCCCAGCAATACCAACCCCGGTGGTGGGTCTGCGGACCAAGATCACACCAGAAAGAACGGAACGGAACGGCCGAAAAAGCCATCTCCCCAGACTTGGCTGTCCAGGCAGTAGAGTCTAGCAAACGTGTTGACTATGAACCACAGATGTCCTGCAAGGGGACTCCCCGACCCAGGGCAGTAGTAGCCGCCGTGGCCCGAGTTGAATGGGCCCTCAGCCGAACCGGGGGCTCCTTCTTAGCCAAGGAGTAACAGACCTTGATGCACAACACAAGAGAGATGGTCCGTTTGTGCACCGCCCATCCCTTCTTCGCACCCACGTAACCAACAAAGAGCTGGTCATCCACCCGGAACTGGCGTGTGCGATCAAGGTAGAAGGAGAGCGCACGTTTTGGGTCCAGACGGTGGAGCCTCTCTTCCTCTTTCGAGAGATGCAGATTCGGAAAGAAGGTGGGCAAGGTGATGGACTGCCCGATGTGAAAGGCCGTAACCACCTTGGGCAGGAAAGAAGGACGCGTTCTTAAAACAGCCTTGTCCGATGGACAGAAAGGAAAGGAGGCTTAGAAGATAGAGCCTGGAGCTCACTCACTCTCCTGACAGAGGTGATGGCAACCAGGAATGCAGTCTTGAGTCAGAAGACGAAGAGTGCAATTGTGAAGTGGCTCGAAAGGAGCGCACATCAGATAGTTTAGAACAAGGTTCAAGTCCCACTGAGGCATCACGAAAGGAACAGGAGGAAACATGTGCGTGATGCCCTTCAAGAATCTATTTACAACAGGAGACTTGAAAAGAGAAGGCTAATCAGGAAGCCTCAAGAAGGCAGAAATGGCAGAGAGGTAGCCCTTAAGAGTGCCCAAAGCAGAACCCTGCTGGGCAAGAGAAAGAAGGAAGAGGAGAACCGCTGAAAGGGGGGCAGAGAGAGGATCCACAGCCTTTGCTGTGCACCATGCCACAAATTTGTTCCACTTGCAGGCGTATACCAATTTTGTGGAGGGACGCCTGGCTGCCAGAATCACATCACAGACTTCAGGGGGCAAGTCAAATGGCCTCAACTGCCGCCGCTCAATCTCCACGCATGGAGGTGGCGGCTGGACAGGTTTGGGTGGAGAACCGTCCCCTGCTGCTGCGACAGGAGGTTTTCCTGAAGAGGCAGACTAATCGGAGGATCGACTGACATGCTGAGTAGCTCGGGATACCAGTATCTTCGTGCCTAGTCCGGAGCCACAAGGATGACTTGGGCCCGGTCACGCCTGATCTTCTTCAGCACTCTGGGAAGAAGTGGTATAGGCATACAACAGACCGCAGCTCCACTCGCGACGAAAAGCGTCGCCGAGCGAGTGCCGCCTTGGAAATTCCAACGCGCAGAACTGATGACATTGCGCTTTCTCTTCGGTGGCGAATAGATCTAACAAAGGCTCTCCCCACTGCTGAAAGAGACCTTGCGCCACGTCCGAGTTCAGATGCCATTCGTGATCCATCATGCACCGGAGGCTGAGTTCCTCCGCCCTAGTGTTGAGGGAACCTGCCAGGTGTTGAACCACCAGGGTGACGCCTTGGTGTTCCAGCCATGTCCAGAGGTGCAGAGCCTCCTGACAAAGGGTCCACGACCCCACCCCGCCCTGTTTGTTGAAGTACTACATGGTGTCGTCTGTGAACACCTGCACTACACTTCCCCGGACAGAGGGAAGGAATGCTTTCAGTGCAAGTCGGATCGCCAGAAGCTCGAGGAGGTTGATATGGCCTTTGATCTCTGCCTCTCCCAAGTGGGCTCCCCATCCCAGGAGGAACATATCCATCACTACTATGTGCTCCGGTTGGGGAAGGGAGAGGGACCCAATCGCGATTCGTGAGCCACCACTGCAAGTCTTGTGCAGTGCCCTCCGAGATCTGGACATGATCGGACAGGTTGCCCTGATGCTGCGCCCACTGGAACTTCAGGTCCCACTGCAGAGCCTGCATATGCCATCTGGCCTATTGCACTAGCAGGATGCAGGAGACCATCAGGTCCAAGAGCCGGAGGGTCATCCTGACTGAAACCTGGGATAGAGGCTGAAAGATCAGAACCATAGCTTGAATATCCCAGACTTGCTGCTCAGGAGGATAAATCCGAAACTGCGTCGAATCCAGAACCGCTCCAATGAAGGGGAGCTTCTGAGAGGGACCCAGGTGCGACTTCGGCACGTTGATGGAGTACCCCAGCAAATGCAAGAGGTCGGCCGTAGTCTCAAGGTGGGAGACGACTGCCTGGGGCGAGCCCGCCTTCAACAACCAGTCGTTGAGGTATGGGTAGACTGACACCCCTGACCTGCGCAGACGAGCTGCGACCACCGCCATCACTTTTGTGAACACCCAAGGGGCGCTGGTAAGGCTGAAGGGGAGTACAGTAAACTGAAAATGCTCCTCGCCTACAGTGAACCGCAGGTAACGCCGGTGGGCCGGCAGGACGGGGATGTGAAAATATGCGTCCTGCAAGTCCAACGCTACCATCCAGTCTCCAGGGTCGAGGGCAGCCAAGGCCCGAGCCAGCGTCAACATCTTGAACTTCTCCTTCCGGAGGAAGCGATTGACGTCCCGGAGGTCCAATATAGGACGCAGACCTCCTTTGTCCTTCCTGGGGACCAGAAAGTAGTGGGAATAAGAACCACTCCCTACTTATGGCCCAGGAACGCACTCGATGGCCACCTTGGCCTGGAGGCCCGCAACTTCCTGTTGGAGAAGAACCAAATGATCCCCCGACATGCAGTGACACCGAGTTGGCATGGCTGGAAGGGGGGGGGGGGGGGACTGAAAGGGGAGGGAGTAAACGTGGCAGATAATCTGCAGCACCCACTTGTCCGATGTAATCTCACGCCAGTGAGGGAGGTGGTGGCGGATCCTGCTAACCACCGGCATGGGGTGCTCCCCGAAGCTCAGATTAGGAAGGTTTGGCGGTGGAAGCAGCGGGGGTGGAGGTGCACGGACCCGCAGTCTGGTTCCCCGTCCCTGCGGAAAACTAAGACCACAGCCGCGCTGATGCTGGTTCTGCGCAGGCTTGTTGGAGGGGCGTGCCTGGGTGCCTCTACCTTGGCCACGAAAGGAATGAAAACCAGGAGTGGCCGGGTTCTTAGTAGAAAGACCCAAGGACTTGGCCGTAGTCCTTAAAGCGCTCCAGTGCACTGTCAGCCTTGTCTATAAACAGGCGGGTGCCATCAAAAGGCCTGTCCATGAGTGAGCTCTGGTCATCGGGCGAGAACCCACTCAAACGCAACCAGGTATAGCGCCGCAATACCACAGTCGTACAAATTGCCCTTCCCAATGAGTTGGCGGTGTCTGAATAGTGAACCTAGCCTCATCCTTACCTTCAGCAATCACCTGAGAAAGGACAGCCTGCACCTCCTCAGGACACTGAGGCAGCACGTGAGCAACGGCATCCCACACTGCGAGGGAGTAGAGGTCTAACAAGCAAGCAGTGTTCACCGACCGCAGCCCCAAGCTTGCCGAAGAGAACAGCCGCTTCCCAAACTGGTCCCGTTTTTTAGAGTCCTTATCCGGCGGGGCCGTGGGAAAGGCACTCTGCGACGTCGAGGCCTGAATGACCAGGCTCTCAGGCATAGGGTGAGTGGTCAATAAAGCAGGGTCTCCGGGCACCGGTTGGTGGCGTCTGGCGATGTTTTTATCCACCGGGGCCCCTGTGGCTGGCCTCGACCAAGTGCCCAAGACGACCTCTGTATGGGCGTCATTGAAGGGAAGCAACGGCTCCGACGAAGTAGACGCCGCCTGGAGCACCTTGGTGAGGAGATTGGTCTTGAGAGTCACTGTAGGGAGGTCAATGTTGAGGGCATCAGCAGCCCGACGGAGCACCATCGCGTAGGAGGCACCCTCCTCCATCATAGTCGGGGGAGAGGCGAACCCCGGGTCAGAGGAGACATTGAGGTCGCCTGCATCCTCCCAGTCGTCCACCCAATCCTGTTCGTAGTCACATTGCTGGGCAAGCGGGTCCTCGGACCCCTCCCAGGCTTCGTCAGCCTCTGGTGAAGAGAAGGCAGGTCGCAGCGGCAAAGCCAGAGCAGGGATGAACGGCGTCGGGAACCGCGCCGGCCGGGGCCGGACCGGCGCAGCCTCCCAATGCGGACCCTAGGTCGGAACAAAATGCTCCTGGAACCGGGGCAAGGGTGAGATAAACGGCACCCAGTGCGGCGCCAAGGGTGGAGCTGAGGGCGGCACCGGAGCCGGCAACGTTGCACCCCGGGGCGCCGGGGCCGGAGTCAGCAGCGTAGGAACCTGTGGCGCTGGAGCTGGTGGTGGAGCCGCAGGGCCAACAGGGTTTGGACACGAGACCGCGGGGCCCGCAGGCGTGCCAGCAGGAGCCCAGGCCTAACAAGGCGGTCCATGGCAGCAAGTAACTCTTGCAGTTGCTTTGTAGTCACCGACGGACCCGGGTATGGCACGTAGGCCGTGGGACTCCCAGGCTCCAAAGGAGCCACAGGGGCGAAGCCCCTGTCCCCCTCGTCCGCTTCCGAGGAGCGACGGGGCGACGTCGTAGAGCGAACATGCTTCTTCGACTTCTTTTTATGGCGTCGCTTACCAGAATCAAAAGGCGAAGACTTGGAGCCCGAGGTTCGACGGCTCTTGTTCCGAGAGCAGTCCTGGGAACGAACCCTAGACCCGGAGCGGCGATGTGACGAATGCTGGACCTCCAGCAATTTCCGGCGCCGCTCCTTGGGGGCCATGGCAGTAGAGGCAAACATCGTGGGGGTCAGCCACCGACATATTACGGCGACAGGCCCCAAAAGACTTAAAGCCAGGCACCCCTACGTGCACCAGGTGAAAAAAGGTCTCAAAATAGCAGTCAAAAAGTGACTTTGGTACGTGCTCAATCCAGATCTGCGCTTGCTGGCGCGGAAAAATAAAGAACTGATGTCAGCACGCATGGGTGGAGCCGCAGGACACCACCTACTGACGTGCAAGGTTACTGCTAAGCAAAACTTTCTGGATCCAGTCTGAGGCCTGGGAATATTCTAAGGTAATGAATCTATCACAAACGTGTCTATTTCAGATTAATCCTACATACAAACCCAAATATCTATATAAGAGTTGTCCAACGAACGTCCAGCAGTACAAATGAAAGCAAGAATTTCCTGAGATGCATTTAAACACAATCATTCTAAACAGAGCTTATTTACGTAATCAGTAATTATGTTTTAAATATGGCTGGGCTGCTGCCCTATCAGACATGGTGGCATACCCCTTTATTAGACAATCAGTTGAAGAAAAGGAAATAAAATTCTGATGCAATTAAGTAACTATGAGGCCTCGGAATACCTTGTGCTACTGGTATGCTTTTCAACATTCTAAACTGATGAACATAATGCTACCACTGATCATACATGAAAATAAGCATTTAAAGAGAAACTTTGAACAATAACATTGATTTTGTGCCAAAGTAGTGAAATGCATATTTCCACAAATATAAACAACATTTATAAAACATAGTCTCTTCAAACAGTCAATAACACTTTTATTGGAAGAATACACAATATGAAAGGAGTTTTATTTGCAACTCTGCCTACCATATTACGCAGATTGTAATACAATCACAATGAACTATTGGTTTTGCCTGTTATACTTGCTATTATATCATGATTCAAGACTGTGATATTATATTATAAACATATTCACTGAAAAAGCAAAGGTTAAAGTAATGCTATAGTTAGGTCAATATGTCAGTGACAACATTAACGTTTTAAACTAATAAAATAACAGAAATTCACTAGCAATATTTAGCAGCGCTAACTATACCTTGCGCCCCGTCATGCACTGCTTATGATCTCACATAGTACATCACTCATCACATGTTCTATGGCATCATTTATGACATCACTGATGATTTATCAATTGACATCATTGATGACATAATACATGTTTTTATTGCACACATTGCTCTTAATATGGGTGTAGCATTAGAACTATGAAAGTAAGTGCAAAATAGTTCTGAATATTATGAAGCATTATTATTGCTGTCATACAACCCACATAGGTAACACAAGCTTGTTTGGTTGACCCCATATTAGATACTCCATAGGAAGCCAAGTTCCTGCTGACTATGAACCAAAGATGTAGGGTTAACCTCTACTGCACTCGGTGCTCAATCTGTATGCAACTGTTCAGGGAGATCCAAGTTGCTCCACATACTGAAACCCTGTTACATACCTAATGCCCTACTACAGACAGTCTTTATCTATATCAAACCCCCAACAATCACTTAACCTACACTGAGAAAAGAAGTGGATATGAGTAGCAAAGTGGGTACTTTTGACACCGAGAGAATTTACTCTGTACCAGTTTGGTTTCAGACAGTGAAACTCTCATTAGAAATACACCACAGAGTATGACAAAATATCTACTAAGAACAGGGTACGCTCTATGCAAAAGAGTGACAGTTCACTTACAATAACCAAGGTCTAACTGTGTTAAAGATCCTACTACCAGCACCCTTCATACTGTGGTGAAAACTTTACAGAAAGCTCATCTTCTGAAGCAAAACAAGCACATGCACATAGGCTAGTACCTTGGGCACACAGTATTGTATGTTAAAAAAAATTGTCTAATAACTCAATGCTGCTTACAAAACGTAGTATGTAGAATCTTTGCCCTGCTCAAGGAGGGTGGGAGGGGGGCCGTGTGACCCACTCCCCATATATGCAAAGTTTTTACCCCGGGCACTTTAATGGCTCGGGAGGGGAAGCATACAGCGCCGGGGTTGGGCTCCCTGGGGCTTATACTTAGAGACTGCAGCCTGTCCACCATTTTCTGTTATCCCACGGGCTCACAGCAATTATTGCCAATTTTTATTCTTGGCCCAGGGAAGGGTTTTGGCCATAGGAGATAGAGGTATCCTTACCCTGCCCCTTATATTACTTTTTATTTTTAACTTCAGGACAGGTTGCTAAGTCCCTGAGTCCTGTTATGGCTGCCAGCAACATTTTTCTGAAGCTGCTGGCAGCCATTCAGAGCAGGAGAAATATAAGTGAGTCCCTAGCTTGCCGTGAAATTGGGAGAAGAGGACATACACTAAATGGGGAGGAAAGTTCTCATAGCGCTTAAGTACACACCATCACCACATGTATATTGAAATCACATGAGAAGATACACAGAAAAAATAGTTTTATGATTGTATGACTTCCTAAATAAATTGTACAATTTTTCTATATACATTTTGTATTTGTCTTTTTACCTCGGTGTATCTTCTCATGTGATTTCAAAATACACGTGGTGATGGTGTGTACTTAAGAGCTATGAGAACTTTCCTCTCCATTTAGTGAATGTCCTCTTCTCCCAATTTCACGGCAAGCTAGGGACTCACTTATATTTCTCCTATCTACTACTCCTTGTCCCTGATTGGATTTAAAAGGAGACCTCCCTGTCTTTGTTAAAGCCATTCAGAGCACTCACTCGGGCAGGCGTGACTCTCGTGGTAGCGAGATGGCCAAATAAAGTTCCCTGGGCCAATCAGAACACTATTTTTAAATTGGCACGCCTGCAATAGCCTTTCGGGCCTCTCGGGACCCAAACATCCAGTTATACAATTATATGTGAACCTTAATTTCTCCAAAACTATTGAATTGTATATATATATGTATAACTGTTTATATATATATAGTTGGAGGCTTTTGCCGAAATGCATAGGTCGTTGGTTTCTAGCATGTTACACTTTGAAAAAATTATGTAAAAACACATGGAATAAAATTTATGGCTGGAGAAATACACTTGTCTTCGTCTGTGCCATCTTCCTGAACCGTCCAAGGTGTTGTGGTGAGGAATTTTACCGGACTGAGGATAGGAGGCTGCCACAGAGGTATGCACCGCCTGGAAAACCAAGACGGTCGATACGAGTGTAAAACTGCACACTTGTGAATGATACAATTGCTCCTTTTAAAACTTCCATCCATTTTTTTTTACTGTCTGTAGCCCACTGGAGGGCTGTTTAGTATTATAAATTATACTGAATTGTGACAGGACCCACTGGAGGGCAATATTAATTTCCGAAACACTACAACCCCCAACATGCTATCAGAGACTTAATAATAGCTGGTTAACAGGAGCTGGTAATAATATAAAAGGAAGTGTTTGGAAAGCCTGCCGCTTGTTAGTAACCCCCAAGAAGGGGGAGAAGGAACTCCAAAACGTGTCGGGGATAATTATATGCGGAAAGGGAAAATACTGGTTTCCTAAATAAAGATTCCTGTTGGAATGAGCTCTTGTGGAGTGGCGTCCTTAATCGAGGGGCAACAAGGAGGAAGAATGTGTGTGTGTGTATATATATATATATATATATATATATATATATTTACGATGTGGAGAGAATAAAGAATCCTATCGCACTTAAAGTGGAGTTTGTGTAATCCTTTTCGCTGTTTCGGAGGTCAAGGGACAATACTATTATATATATATGAATATATATATATATATCCATCCTACTGGTGGTCGCCAGTAGGTAGTTATAGTTAGGACCTACTTACCATAGGAAAAGCATTTTTTCTTTTGCTAAAAACTTTGCTGCCGTATGATGAATCTTCAGAAATTTTCAAAACTAGTTTGCCGCTCACTTCATCTGCTGTTTGTAAAGTTTTGGGGTGATTCGTAAAGTGGGAGCTGAGAAAAAGGGGAGGGGTCCCAAAACATGTTTTCCCAATGCAATTTCCCATAGAGATTTGAGATACAACTACAGTCCAAAAGCGAAATCTTGATACGGAAAGTGTATTTTTGTGATTTGGTCTCAATTTTCTTTCAGTCATTTTTGAGAAATTGAGCTTAGAAAAAATATAGGTATTTCATGCCCTGTGCTGCCCATGTAATAAGCTTTACACTACGAGCACGATACACAAGGCTAAGAAGAGGATGCTGGAAAATGTATGCACTATTGTCAATGACGAGTAGCAGTACCCCATTGACCGACACTTCAAATTAGAACAATATAAAAAAGTGTGCCTTCTTCAATACTGTGTATTAGACAGAAAGCGGTGCGGGGGAGAAAGGGGCAACGGAGTTCTGCAACTCAGAAGATGAATCAAAACTCATTATTGGTTATGGTACTTCATACCCAGGCGGGTTGAATCCTGATGAAGAGCTAGTGGTCTACCTAGGCTGAACCTTATGTAGCATGCCTCTTTTTAGTCTGTACTTTCTAGGTGCAGGCACCTTGGTATTTCATTGTGTGTATACAACAGATGATGTAATGCATGTATAGTAGCAGATTGCAGATGCTTATATATGTTTCCCAAACCTTCTCACCCTAGCAGTAATTGGTTTGCTACCTGTGATTCAAAATGTTTGTAATCTTTTTTTATTTAATACATATCTACTGGACTTCGGGGGTTACAGACGATTTTGTCATATAATAGTTATGATACGGTATCCTTTTTTCTGTTTGTTTGATAACCATAACCCCTGGTGGACTTTTTGACTGATGACTATCAGTCATAGCCAAGTTTTAATGCCCACTGTTTTGGTGAGTGTTCCAACTAAGGATAATGAAGCACCAAAACGTTTTTTTCCATTAGTGGTCAAACTTTAACAATTATGTACAACCATTCAAATCTACAGAGGTAATTTGTTTCTTAGGCGAGTGAATACAAGTAAAAAGAGGATGACAGCCGATAAAAGTGGGTGAGTTTACATACATAAAAGCTTTATTGCACAATAGCAAAAGTAAGGGGCATTATCTATTCCTTAACTTTAAGGATTGGTCTCATTTTAACTTGTTTAATTACTCCCAGTCCACACAATATGTGTCAAACACATTCATTCGATGATTTAATCAGTGATGTCATCAGTTATGTCGTCTTTGAGGTCATTTGAGATGTCATCAGTGATGTCATAATGAAGTTATTTAACATGTCATATAATGTGTAATGCGTGGGGTGCAAGTAATAGTTAAATCAGTAAACTATAACTTGTGAATTTTTTTTAAGAACATTAGTTTTAACCTTATTTCAACATCTAACTTTAAAATTGGTTTAACTGTAGGAAGTTGCAGTAGAACACTGGGGAATCAACTGACAGGCTACTGATGATGTTGGAAGTGCATGCTTGGTTCTGAAAACCAGAATAAATTCCCATATGGTTGAAGAAGATAGAGGATAAATAGGAAGAATAACCTTTCAGAACACATTGAGAGAAAACATTTTTCTCTCAATGATAGTTCATCAAATCCCAGCAGAAGGGCAGCATTTTTCACAGGATAAACTCCCCTTCGAACACATCAGAGAACCTAAAATTGGCATGGTACCAGCAACACATGATTTATACTGTGACTAAAGTCTGTTATCACCCTGTGTATGTGCTCCATTTTGTGACCTTCAAATCTGGCAATCACTACAATGTATTTTAATTGGGACGATGTCCCAGAGAACTTGAATGGCTGCCTCAAGAGGTCCATCAGGATGAGTCGGCAGCCAATTAGGATTGATCGCCTCTTAAGATCAGATCTAGAAATGAACAGCTATTGCAATCTTTTTAACCCCTTCATGAGCACTCTGAGCAACTCTTTATAACACAAATTTCTTGGAAACAGCTGTGTAGATTTACACCAAATAATGAAAAGCACTTTTTCAGAGTAAAGATTTAATTTGTTGCCAAATCTGGAACAATTCTGTTTAGTCATTGTTTCTGTAACCACTTCCCAAAATTACCTACGGGAATTTACAAGCTAAATCAATGTTTTAGCCACCATCACCTTTTTTGGATCACCATACAGCTTTCCAGGAGGGAGCTGAAATGAATGACTTTTTTGTAAAGATTTTTCCAATGGTGCCATAGTTAATGGTGACAAAAATGATTTTCCTAAGTAAACTGTGACTTCACTATTACACCATAGTGGCAACCGCCACTGCGAGGAGAAGAAAAAAAAAGGTGTGCAAGTTTGTTCACCTTTTTAGCAACGCCGTTCCCCAGCTTGTGGCGCCGGTGATTGACAGTGGGTGTTGGCGCCCACTTACAAATCTACACAAGAGCTCTTTTTCCATTACCAAAAAACCTCAGTACTCTGGTAGGCTTCTTTGCACAATCGTTTTAATACAAACAGTGACACGTTTTGGATAAAAGTGCCTTCGTCAAACGTTTCCCAAATATGAAAAAGTAGCATTTTTTGCCGAAATGTGTCACTATGTGGAATAAAATGAAATAAAAAAAGTACCAGGCCGTAGGCTAGGTGTACCCTAATCCCCTGGCCTTGAGGGTGGGGAGAAAGGGGGAGGAGCATGGCCAACCGCAGTAACTAGGTACAGCCATAGTTGGGTTTACTGATAAATTATCACTTTACGTAAAAAAAAAACTCACTAGAAATCAAACTAAAACAAAGGATAAAGTGACATTAGTTAGGTACAATTGTTAGCTGACACATAACATTTTCACCTAAAAACAAAATGAGATGCATCAAGTATAGTTAACTTAAGTAACTATAACTCATGCCCTCACCATGTACTGCTTATGAACTCACATATTATATCACTCATATGACATGTCCTTGGACAGCGTTGATGGCATCACCGATGGTATCTGAAAAGACATCATTGACAGCAACACTGTAGCCAGTGTTTAGTTATGGTTCAGTAGCAACATTCATTGAAAAGGATTTTTATTTTTATTTTCTTTAACGTTTGACCCTGGGGATGGATTTTGCATTAAATCTGTAAATCCATTAGCTTAATTTGCTAAGGTTCAGCATGCCAATTATTTTGAAGATCCGTTCTTTGGACAAAGCTAAAAGGGGGCGGGGGATCGTTAAAAACCAGAATGGTTTCCCAGTTCAGCTTCTATAGGAAATTATGCTTGTGCCCACAGCCCAAACTGCTGAATTGCATTACACCAAACTTGATATGAAAGCAGAAAGTTAGTTGGAGAGTGTGTTTTTTTTGGTTGGGTGTAAATTGGTTCAGAATGTAAATAAGCTGCACAGCAGCGTGATATCTCTGCCATTTTAAATAAGGAGTTATAACTTACGACTCCCGTGAAGCACATTTATTTTACATTTTTGAGTTCCGTGATTAACTGGAGAAGGGTTTTGGAAGTCTTCATCTTCAAGCTTGTGAGTTTGACCTGACTCATGAGTTTTGTGCAATGGAAAATTTTGCTCAACTATAGGGACTTACGCTCACTGTAGGGGAATGAGGGGCAAGAGAGGTGGGAACCAAGAGGCCTTGAAGATATGTGTACCCTATCAGGAAAAATTATAGAAAAAAGCGCATGACTCATAAGTCAAAAGAATATCGCAATCACGTCAGAGGCCATTTTAAGTAGTGGATCCTTCTGCTATTTAAAGAAAAGTCACATGAATCGCAAGTTTCACAAACAGTTATGTGAAAAATAGACACATTAAAGGCAGAAAGATAAGGATATGTGCAGTGGAACTGGGATGAAAGCAGTGCACTGAGCGGAAGACCAGGCTCTGCTCTCCACCCTCAGAGCTACGCTAAGGCCACGTACTGCAGACGTTAGCTGATAGCAGGAGAATGGCACATGGCCTAGCCACAAACCAGGCCCTTTACTCAACCCTTGCTGTCCACCATTAGAGGCTGTGTACAGCACAGGTTTAAAATTAAGTACATATAAAGACACCGCCCCTGCGTGCTGATGTCAGTTCTGACACGACTTTCCATGCCAGAAGTGCAGAGCCATGCAAGACACTGACCACTGGTACACATAACCAAGACCCAAGAAGGGAGTCCCTATTCCTAGAAGTCAGTTCGCAGAACGGGGAGGATGGGTGGGGTGGTAAGGAATCTATAACTACATATGTCTCTTACAGATCCATCATTACCGAAGGTAAGTAACTTGTTCATCTGAAAGAGACTGTAGTTAAAGATTCCTTACCTTTAGAATAGATACCCCAGCAATGCCAACCCCAGTGGCGTGTCTGCTAACTAAGCAGCTCATTAGGATGGCGGACGGACTCCCTGTTGTGAACCGGGACCGTCCGCCATGCCTGTGGCGGTCCCGCTAAACACATATTAGGATGTGACCGCCACCATGGTGGTCGCATTCTTCGTTTCAATATTGCTGCGATGTTAAAATCGCATGTTTCGCAATTCACTGCACTACATGGCAAGACCACACGGTGCCTGCCACTTGGTGAAGTGAAAGGAAGTTCACCCCACCTTCCAGGCCCCCAAATCCGTTTCTGCCTGTCTTTTCGCTGTGGGATGACCGCTGTGAAAAGACAGGCAAAAAGAGATATCGTAATCCCGCTGCAATGCTGCCCTATGTTTAGGTTCCGCAAGGTGGGCGGAAAAGGACTGCCTTGAGGAACCGTGGTGGACGGTCTTTGCGTCCACCACACTTCCCCGAGGATTACCCCGCCATCATAATCTGGTGGGGAAAACTGCTGTCAGGTGGCGGAGGGCCCTCCACCGCTCGGCTGGCGGTCCCTCCGCCATCGTAATGAGCCCCTAAGTTCACACCAGGAAGTCATGGAGAGCAGAATAGCCAAAAAAGCTGTCTCTCTTCTACTGGAGATTCCTTTTTCGCCAAAGAATAGCATATTTTAATGCATAGGACAACCCATCGAGAGATGGTACTTGCCGCCCACAAAGAGTTGATTGTCAACTTTGAAATCTTTAGACCAGTCAAGGTAGAAGGACAGCGCACGATTTGTGTCCAGACGGTTGAGTCTCTCCTCCTCTATGGAAGGATGTGGAGGCGGGAAGGTGTGCAATGTGAGGGTCTGACCTATAAGGAAAGAGGTAACCATTTTGGGCTAAAAGGAGGACCTGGTGTTAAGGACCACTTTGGCCGGATGAACAGCAAGAAAAGGAGGCTTGGAGGATAGAGCCTGAAGCTCACTCACCCTGCGGGCAGAGGTAATGGCGAGCATACCACGTACCACGTTCTAATGTCTTGTGACTTCTATACCTTCCTTACCTTTTGTTTTGCCATGTACCATGTTTACAGGTGTCTACTAGAACCTCCACACACCGACTGAGGTGACATTCCCAATTCAGGGAGGTGAGCTATACCACTACCATTTTCGTATCACCATGAATGCAGCATGTCACGCTCACAAGCTACATATGTATGAGAACACCCCATAGACTTAAGCGACAACCCCCTCAAAACTATCACCCCGCCTGGGGGAAGAACAGTCCTCTAATTATTGTTGTATGGTTTTACTGGAGCATTAGAGATATGCCTTCCATCACCCACACTTTTATCTATTTTTATGTGCCTAGATTGTCATTTCATTTGATCTCACTCCAGTGGGGATAGGAGAGCAAATAAGGTGTTTTAGAAAGCAAATAAGGAATACTGTGCGGCCATAATACCGGTTTTACAGAGGCTTTTCCATTTTCATATATCCCTCTCTTTAGTAAATGTGGAACCTGATGTAGGAGGTTACTGAACCAAACTACTGAGGATTTGTACCGTAGTGCAAACATGTGGTAGGTAGCAAATAGCCCCATCACATAGTGTAGATACATTCACTGTTCACAGATTAGGTCCTGAAGAATTGCCACGGATTGAGATAACCATGAGGCAAGAAACATGTTGACCTCAAGAGATGAGCATAGCTGTAACTGAACCTTGACGTCAGGAAAGCTGCCACTCTTTTTTGTTTTTATTGAGGTGGATAGCCAGCCAGAATAAAAGTGTTATTTGGACTATCCCACCTATTTTAAATCACTAGTTCACTTTACTTTAGCTACACACCACAGGCCACACACCTGCACTTCTTCATACAGCGAGAAACAAAATATCTCCGATAAAGAGCCCCTCTACGGGAGCCTGTTGGGTATTTCAGCGCCGACCCAACGAGGAGCAGGTCCAGATGATGATCCACGACACCTAGCTTGCTGGGGGTGTGAGGACCCTAGTTCCGAAAGAGAGGGATCCCCTCCAATCTCTCTCCTACATCAGGTTCCACCTTTACTATCATTACCAATTATGGTGGTTGGTTCCCCGAGTTTTATTGACTAGGCACCACTTTGTGAGGAACAGCATCTCATTAGCTGGATCTTACAGGGCACCTATGCTGGTCTTCATTTTTGTTGACACATCTGGTTCAAAGGTAATCATGTAAAGAAAGGTGATAGTTAAGGTTAACAACGCAACAACAACTTGAGTCGAACGCCTTGAAAAAAGTGACAGACCATCATGGCAGATGGCGGAAGTTATATCAGCACAATATAAATGACCTGACCCTTCTATGCCGAACAGGTTACTTTTGACTTCACGTATATCTGTAGTCATCAAAACTTTACGTACTACACAGGCAATTGTTAATGTCCCAATATGCCACTGTGGGTTCCCTGTTCTCTTGTACGTTGTGTTCCCCACATGTACTCATCCTGGTGTGTAGTGCAGCACTATTTGATTGATAAAGTTTATTTAGACAGTAGTCTATAAAACATACATAGAACAATGGATCCACATAGCAATAAGATTATTAAACCATAATTCATTTTAAACACTCTGTACAAATTTAAAACCATAAAAACAAAATATTGGGGTATTCCGTATTTTTAAAATCTTAAACTCTCCCATCCTCCTTACTTGACTCCAATACAGATTCTCTTGTTGCTTTCAAAAACTTCCCCAGCGCAATTGTAATATCCAAGAAAGACATTTCTGTAAGGAGATCAACAGCATCCGCACGAGTATTCACCGTGTACTTTAAAAATATTGGGCGTAAAAACACTTTTCGAACAGCTAAAATCCATGTACAGTCAAGCAATATATGTCAAATATCATTTCTTACTCCTAGGCCACATTTACAAATACCATCTGGTTGGATCAGGGCCGCTTTCATTTTACTTATAAATCTTCCATGGATTTATGCCCACCCGAATCTTCAAGATTTCGTATCTTAGCCATTTATTGGGCAGCAAATCCAAATATGGGAACCGGACCTCCTTTTCCCATTCATTCCTTACCCAGTTAACTGATTTTTTTTAGCTTCAGGTACTCCAGATCTTGTGATCTAGAATATTTGAGCCCTAGGTCTCAAAGCATTTTCTTAGTTAAGACTAAATCCAGCGAAGTTTGTTCGAGGTTTAATTTTAAGTGCGCAGCTACTAACTGGAGGGTTTTCCTTACATCCCGTGCCCAGCGTAAACTGCTTGCTTGTATTTCCTCTCTGCACCAAAATGAAACCTTCTGTTCCCCACCAGGTGACCGACGGTTCCTGAATCTTAGCAAGGACATTTGTGACTTTACATCCCATGCCGTCAGTCCTACCTCTAATCTGACTGCTTGAATCATGGAATCGTTAGGTAAAGACAGTAACATTTTGAGTAGCTTTCCTTCTTCCCGGTCCCACTCTCTTTTGCCACTCAGATAGAGCACTTCTGCTCCTGCTGGTCCTCATGTTTGTCGACACATCTGGTTCAAAGGTAATCATGTAAAGAAAGGTGATAGTTAAGGTTAACAACGCAACAACCACTTGAGTCGAACACCTTGAAAAAAGTGAAAGAAAGACCATCATGGCAGATGGCGGAAGTTATATCAGCACAATATAAATGACCTGACCCTTCTATGCCGAACAGGTTACTTTTGACCTCACGTATATCTGTAGTCATAAAACCTTTACGTACTACACAGGCAATTGTTAATGTCCCAATATGCCACCGTGGGTCCCTGTTCTCTTATACGTTGTGTTCCCCACATGTACTCATCCTGGTGTGTGGTGCAGCACTAATCATTCTACACTGTTGTGAAAAAATCAACAAACATAGAAAATAAAAACGGTGAACATAGGTATGGAGTGCCTCACGGAAGTAACCCCATGGGAGTCCACTGGTAGGTTCTCACCAGTGGGCTCTGATTCTCATCATTAGCACTTCCATACCAAACAAAAAAGTGTGTAGACAGAAAATATGGAAATAAAGTGCGCAGGTGTAGTGAGCAGATAATAGCCCAGTCAGTGAGTTATTGTTGACTGGTAAAATAAGCAATAGGACGTGTCTCCCTATTGGTTAACATCCTGACCCAGAATAAAGTGGAACCTACTGCTAATAGGACCACCTTATTATGTTGAAAATAAGCTAAACCAACACTAGCTGTCGTCCTTTATTCCATGCCGTGGGTTTGCTCACTTAAAAGACACTCAGTTGCCTTCTAGCTATATAGAGGGCCTACATGTTTCATTGCCTTAAATTGTTTTTGGCAATTTCTTCAGGGCAAGGGTCAGTTCTCACCTCTCTGCTTTAATTTCATCAGCCAATGAGTATCTGAGAACACATTTTTTTTTAAACACAGACATAATTAGTTAGTACTTAGATTTACCATCCAGCGATGGTAAATCCCTTTCGCACACCATGGTTCACACGATTAGCCACTGTATAATTACCGCAATAGTGTCCTTCTTGGGCATACCGGTGACCCTCTTTCAGTGATCTTTGTTGCGGTCTTTATCACCCTCTACCTTTGGTTAGTCTGTGGAGATAATACTCTTGTTTCTAAAATCAGTCCGTAATCCTAATAGATGTTAACTGATCCTAACATCATCACCCTTCGGTACACCCCCGTTCTCAGTATTGTCATAAATGCGGGGAAGCAATAAATGGTATTTTATCACAACTACCATGTTCACATGGTTACATGGGGTTTCCTAACATTTGTACCCTTTATTAATAAATGTACCACAGTTCGTATCTGTCTGCATGCTTGTATCGAGGATTGTTGACATATTGACAGCGGGACCTGTGCCTCTGGTATACCATCTGCATGCCACTCCAAAAATGTGTCTAGCTGCAGAACCCCCTCCCGCTACTCCTTACCGGGTGAGTTTGGATACGGAGTGTTCCATACACCGCTCGCTCGTGTATTGTGCTGGTATCAGTTAAAAAGGCAGCGAAGACGCTGCCCTTCATGTCACGCCCCTTCGTTTGGCCGGAGGCGGTAGGTACGCAACATCCGGTGTTTCTACGCCGGTCCTGGCATAGCAACGTGGGCGCCATCTTGGTGCCCCCTTAGAGATAATGTATTAGTCTCTATTTAGATGTAAATGTATGGCTGGTTGTTCATGGCTTCATGCACTATATCACCACAATGTGATAATTACTTTAGATAATATCACAGCGTTGATATGGAGTTTTCACTAGCTGGCCATAGATGTTGTTCCTATGAAGCTACATTCTCTTAAATGCTTTGTGTAAAAACGTTTTTCAACAAAAGGGCATTTCTAGAGTGGTACCCGTTGTATCTTATATAGCCCGCCAATGTTGATGTACCTATTTGAATATATGTATGGTGCTGATACTTGTTTCTTCATGCACTGTATCGCACCAATGTGATCATGCCTACTGCAACATATATCAATGCTTTTCTTGCATAGCCACCAACACCCCATTAAAATTACAGGGGTCCAATGTAACAAATCCAGATTCCATCAGTAACACCAAGGATATACACCTAGCTGTTCTATCACTGATGTCCCTATAGCATCACTGTCGTTCCATATGTGGGTAAGCTTAGGTGCCAACCTTATTCCACTCAATACCATCGTTGAGTCCCCGGTGGTCCACTCCTTCCTGATAGATCCAATGTGCTTCTTTTTGCGCCAGCCTCAGCTCCATGTTAAATTTGTCACCAACCACTTTCTCCAATACAACCCACTTAATGCTTTTGTGGTGATGTTCTTTTTCAATAAAGTGTTGCACCAATTTGGTTGTTAACCTCTTGGCTTTTAAAGTGCTGAGGTGTTCCTGTATCCTCACCTTCACCTTGCGTGTTGTGAGGCCTATGTAATGAAGCTCACAGGGGCATGTTACCCCATAGATAACATTGAGAGTGTTGCAATTACTCAGTTTGTTCAACTGCCAAATTCTGCTATTAGACAAGGTCACATATTTTGAAGGCTCAGTTAACTCACAAACTGAACATCCCCCGCATGGATAATGTCCAGTGGGTATTCCTGTTTCTCTTGTCTTTGGATAGGACGAGTATGGACCAACTTGTCCCGGAGATTAAGGGAACGCTTGAAGGCGAACATTGGGGATGGCTTCTTCCTAGTAGCTGTGTTCAATATGGGCCAGTGTTTCCTAATTATCCCCCGTATTTTGGTGGACAGTGGGTCAAAGGTTATTACCACAGGGATACAGTCCCCTTTCTCACACTTGTTCCTTTCAAGCAGCACTGACCTTGGAGTGTTGAAAGCTCTTTTCCTTGCCTGTCTGATTACTTTGGGGAATAAGCCCTTTATTCCAGTTTGGTAAATAATTCATCCGATTGTTGAGCAAATGCTTGAACATGAGTGCAATTTCTGAGATACCTTAAAAATTGCCCTAATGGTAAATTATCGCGCAAAGCGCGAGGATGATATGATCTGTAGTGGAGTAACGAATTCTTGTATGTAGGTTTTTGATGGATATTTGTCAGAATTTTGTTGTTTTCTATATAGATGTTCAAATCCAGATAGACCGATGTGTCTCTATTGTAAGTCCACATGAATTTCAGACTGGAATCCAGATTGTTCAACCAATTCAAGAACTGGATCAGATCATCTTCTGAGCCATTCCAAATGCAGAGGATATCATCTATGAACCTCTTCCAGAAACCAAGATTGGTCCGGAAGGGTTTCACAGAATGATACACATAATTAGCCTCAAATAAACCCACATAGATACAGGCCAAACTGGGGGCAAAAGTTGCCCCCATCGAAGTGCCCGACACCTGTAGGTACAGTTGATCCTAGTAGGCAAAAAGGTTTCTGGTCAAGGCTATCTCTGTACATTGTAGGACAAAGGATTGTGGAACATCGTAGAACCATTTGCATTCTCCCAGGGCCCGCGTCGCTGCCAACAACATGGCTTCCTGGGGGATGCTGGTGTATAAAGACTCTACGTCAATGGTAACCAGGAATTGCTGGGTGGGGTCAAAATCCAATGTGTCTATGATGGTTATAACATCAGTGGTGTCTTGGATATATGAGGGTTGTGGAATAACACATTCCCTCAGAAAAAAATCTGAGAGTTGAGATAATGGTATGAGCAGTGATTGGATGCCCGAAACGATCTGGCGTCCCGGTGGAGGGCGCTGAAGTTTGTGGATCTTGGGCACCACGTAAAACGCTGGTAGCAGGGGTTTTCTGTTAATTAAGAAGTCTGCCTCTTTGTAAGTCAATCACTTCTTCTCCCTAGCTTCTGCCACCATAGTAGTGATAAGCGTTAGTTCACTCATTGGGTCACGTACTAACGGATGATAGATTTTTTACAGGCCCCCAGGAGTTTAGTCATTTCTGCCTCGTAGTCCTTTGTGTTCATAACCACCACCGCTCCACGCTTATCAGCGGGTTTGATGGTTATGGACACATTGTTCTGGAGGCTTTTTATGGCCTGCCAATCCCTCTTGTTCATGTTGGCATTTGTCTTTCTGTTCTCCATATGGGTCTGTTCCAGGTGCCTTATATCATCAAGGACTTTCTATTCAAAGACCTGAACTTCAGGACCTACCATATTATTGGTAGTACAAAATTGAGAGGGACGATGGAGATTAGTGGAGAACATCGATGGTGCTTCCTGCTCTTTCCCCTCAAAGAATTTTTAAAGGTTTTTTTTACGCATAAGCCCATTAAGTTCACAAAGCCCAGCCCCTTGATCAACACCCCAAGTTCTTCTTCTGTAAGTTGGTGATCTGAAAGATTTACAACTATGTTGTTTGTAATTACAGAGATGTTCTGTCCCGACTGCAGGTTATCCTGGGGGAGAAGGATTGCCACGCTGGGTTTGTATTGTGATGTGCCCGGCCCCTTCCTCTGCCTCTGCCCCTTCGACCACCCCCTCTCTGGTCTGTCAAGTCAAGTCAAGTCATAAAATTTATATAGCGCACTACATACCCAGAGGGTCTCAAGGCGCTTAGGGAGGGGAGGAGGATTACTTGTCAAATATCCACGTTTTAAGTTGCTTTCTGAATGCTAGGTGGTTCTGGGTAAGGCGAAGGTAAGTGGGAAGTGAGTTCCATGTTTTAGCTGCCAGGTATGAGAAGGATCTACCTCCCATGGTGGTCTTGTTGATGCGAGGTACAGTGGCGAGGGCTTGGCTGGAAGATCGTAGTTGGCGGGAGGGGGTGTAGAAGGACAGTCGTGAGTTGAGGCATTCTGGTCCGATTTCGTAGAGTGCTTTGTGTGCGTGGGTTAGGAGTCGGAAAGTGATCCTCTTATTGACGGGTAGCCAGTGGAGGCTTTTCAGGTGACCAGAGATGTGTTCGTTACGCGGGATGTCTAATATGATCCTGGCTGAGGCGTTTTGGATTCGTTGGAGTTTTTTCTGGAGTTTAGCGGTAGTACCTGCGTAGAGGGTGTTTCCGTAGTCCAGTCGGCTCGTGACCAGAGCGTGGGTGACTGTTTTCCTGGTTTCGGTGGGGATCCAGCGAAATGTTTTTTTGAGCATGCGAAGAATGTTGAAGCAGGATGAGGAGACGGCGCTGACTTGTCTGTTCATTGAAAGTGAAGAATCCAGGAGAACGCCTAGGTTCCGTGCGTGGTCTGTCGGGATGGGTGCTTTTCCAAGGGCTTCCGGCCACCAAGAGTCGTCCCATGCCGAGGGGGATGTACCTAAGATGAGGACTTCTGTTTTATCTGAGTTCAGTTTCAGACGGCTGTGTTTCATCCATTCGGCAACTTCTTTCATTCCTTCGTGTAGGTTAGTTTTGGCGGTGCTAGGGTCATTGGTGAGTGAAAGGATCAGTTGAGTGTCATCCGCGTAGGAGATGATGTTGAGGTTGTGTTGGCGGGCGATGGCCGCGAGGGGGCTCATGTATACGTTGAAGAGGGTGGGGCTGAGTGAGGATCCTTGTGGTACGCCACAGATGACTTCAGTGGCCTCGGACTTGAATGGTGGAAGGCGGACTCTCTGGGTTCTTCCGGTGAGGAACGAGGTGATCCATTCAAGTGCTTTTCCTTGTATTCCGATGTTTCTGAGGCGTTGTAAAAGGGTGCTGTGGCAGACTGTGTCGAAGGCTGCAGAGAGGTCGAGGAGGATGAGGGCGACTGTGTCTCCATTGTCCAGTAGAGTTCGAATGTCGTCTATTGCTGCGATGAGGGCGGTCTCAGTGCTGTGTTTTGCTCGGAAGCCAGACTGTGAGGAGTCGAGGGATTTGTTGGCTTCGAGGAAAGCGGCGAGCTGGTTGTTGACAGCTTTCTCGATGACTTTGGCCGGGAATGGAAGGAGCGAGATGGGGCGGTAATTTTTGAGTTCGGTGGTATCCGCTGTGGGTTTTTTCAGAAGGGCGCTGAGTTCAGCGTGTTTCCAGCTTTCCGGGAAGGTGGCGGAGTTGAAGGAGCAGTTGATGACGTCTCGGAGGTGCGGTGCTATGACGGAGTCTGCTTTGTTGAAGATGTGGTGAGGACATGGGTCTGTGGGGGATCCTGAGTGGATGGAGTTCATCAGGCGGATGGTGTCCTCAGTGGAGATTGGGTTCCAGTCGTTAAGGGTGTTCAAGGGGGGTGAATGTTCAGAATATGGTTGGGTTGGTTGGTCTCCGGGTTGGTTGTCGAAGCTGTTGTGGATGTCTGCAATTTTGTTGTGGAAGAATGAAGCTAGGGAGTCGCAGAGGGCTTGAGAGGGGGTGATGTCGTTGGAGTTGGCCGAGGGATTGGTAAATTCCTTGATGATGTTGAAAAGTTCCTTGCTGTTGTGGGCGTTGTTATCTAGTCGATCCTTGAATGCTGTTTTCTTGGCCTTTCGGATTAGTTGGTGGTGTATGCGGGTGGCGTTTTTGAAGGCGTCCTTGGTGCTAGTGGTTGGGTCTTTTTTCCAGGCCTTTTCAAGGGAGCGGCAGAGTTTCTTGGACTTCTTAAGGTCATCGTTGAACCATGAGGCCTTCTTGCTGCCAGGTTTGCTTTGACGTTTTTTCAGTGGTGCTAGGATGTCGGCGCTGTTGGATAACCATAGGGTGAAGTTGGTGGCGGCTTGGTCTGGGTTTGAAGAGTGGGCTGGGGTGTTTAGAAGGAGCGATGAGGAGATCTGGTCGATGGTGATTTTGTTCCAGTTTCTTTGCAGAGTTGGTTGGGGGTGGTTGATGGGTTTAGGCTTGTTGTAGGTAAAGTGACCGCAGCTGTGGTCAGTCCAAAGGAGAGCCGTAGTGTGGCTGAAGGAGACGTGATTGCTGGAGGTGAAGATAGGGTCGAGAGTATGACCTGCGATGTGGGTGGGGGAAGTGACCAGTTGTTTAAGTCCGAGGTTGGCGAGGTTGTCCAAGAGGGTGGTGGGGTTGCGGTCGTTGTTCTTTTCAAGGTGAAAGCTGAGGTCTCCCAGAAGGATGTAATCTTTGGAGGGGAGCGCGTGTGTAGTGATGAAGTCCGTGATGTCTTCACTGAATTGTGGGCGGGGTCCTGGTGGTCTGTATAGGAGGGTGCCTCTGAGTGTGGTCTTGGGGTCGATGTGGATCTGGAAGTGAAGGTGTTCAGAGTTGGCGAGATTGACGTCAGAGCTGGTTGAGATGTGGATTGATTTTTTATGGACGATAGCGATTCTTCCTCCTGTGTGGCCGGTACGGTCCTTGCGTGTGATCTTATAGTCTTCAGAGATGGCAATGGTGATGTCTGGGGCGGAGGAAGCGTTCATCCATGTTTCTGTTAGGAAGGCGACGTCTGGAGAGATTGTGTCTAGTAGATTCCATAGGTCAATGGCGTGCCTGTGGACCGATCGGGTGTTGAGAAGGATGCACTGTAGGCGGTTAGGGTCGGGAATCTGAGGTGAGCGTAGCGGAGTTGGTGACGGTACCGATGAATTTGCAGGAGTAGCATGAGAAAGGTCCATGGGTGTGTCCAGGAGCGGCTTGGACGCAGTTGGTGGAGCGGCCGGGGTTGAGGGCTAGGAGGGTGGTAGCATCGTAGGTAATGCGGGAGGGCTGGGCAAAGCAAGGGCCAGGGGGTATGGCGCTGGGCGCGGTCCAGGCGTAGACGGGCTTCATTTTGGCGCACCTTCGGCGCGGATTGGGCGCGGTCGCTGCGCGTGAACGCTGCGCGCGGGAACAACTGTCATATATGGATAGTGGAGGGGGAGGGGCGAGGGCGGCTCAGCTGGGAGGCGGGGCGGGCACACGAGGACGACAATAACAAACAAAATGGAGGCGGAGGGGGGAGCACAGCGGAGCGCTAGAGGCAAACGCGCTAACAAAGTCTAAAACAGCAGTATGAAATAAACAAAGCGCAAATGAAGCAAAGCGGCGATCAAGCAGACAGCAGGCAAAATGATATGGCAATTTTCAAAGCAATGCAGCGCTACGATACCAAATGTCTGCAAGGGACACTGGGAGTGTGTTGCTGACCTACAAACGAGCGGAAAGGAGCCCCCAAATCCTCTCTGATCTTTCTTCGGGATTGAACCTGACCCAACTCTGATTAGAACTGGAGAGTTGGTCATTGAGATCGTCCTCTCGCTACTTGTATTTTAAAAGGTCCAGTTGTTAGGACCCCTTCTGCCTTGGCGTCGTCCGCCTCTTTGGCCCGTTGCCTGGTATGTCTGTTCCGCAGCCGGTTGATAGTGTTTGTCTTCAGTGTATTGGAAAGCCCACTCGTGGCTATATCTCTCTACATTGCGTTTGAGTCCCTTTATTTTTTGGTTAACCATATACATTTTGTACTCACCCAGGTCACTCTGTATCCTAGCTTGATGTTCCTTGGCGTCACTGTCAGCCTTAATGGTCTCCTCAATCTCTAATATTTCTTTGAAGAGCTCCTCACTGAGTCTCTTGGCGGTATTTATTATAAGGATTAACCAATCCCTGGTGCATTTATTCGCATAGTAGCTCCAGTCCACTCTGAATCTTTTACCTTCTAGGAAGATTTTGGGTTCGATGCGGACCAAGAGACCAGCTGGTGCTGCACCTGCTCGCAGGTATTCCGTCATTAACGTGCCATGAAGGGCTATGCGTATTTGGCGCTTCTTGATATTAGACAATTTTTCCAAAATCTTCTCGGGCTGTGGTTACACCTGCCAATGGGGCATCCGGTGATAGTAATGGGCCCTCTAATATTGCAGCAATATGATCTTCAAATGCTAGGCAATATTTGTCCACGACCTACAATGCTGATCATGTGAACAAATAGGGTAGTAATTAAATAAGCGTGTCTGCAACAACAGGGGATATCCTGTAGTGATTTCTTACAATCTGCCGTTCTCATCAATCTATTCAACGCGGAGCTTGAGGGGTTAAATGCGGATCAAGTCAAGCCCCCCCATTCAATACTACACAATATAAATGACCTGGCCATTCTATGCCGAACAGCTTACTTTTGACCTCACGTATATCGGTAGTCATCAAACCTTTACGTACTACACAGGCAATTGTTAATGTCCCAATATGCACACGTGGGTCCCTGTTCTCTTAAACGTTGTGTTCCCCATAGTTATATCAGACCTGTGATTATAAAAAAGAGTAACCTAAGTTATTTATCAAGTTAAGGGCACTGTCAGCCATAAGGTAGTTAGAACAATACCTTTGCGTACACAATCTGTACAGCACTAGATAATAGAGGAAATTCTGCCTTATTCGACCTGCATTATTAATCTTTTTTTTTTAAGTCATTAAACATTTTTTGTTAAATTCTCAAAATATGTCAATTTTTGGGGGCACAGCTGAAGTTATCTGGAACCACTGTTCATTGTACAGATATTTTTAGTGCAAATCATGTTCACACTTCCTCTTCAGCCATAATTCAACAATAGAAACACTACTTTTGTTTTTTACTCATGACAACAGTTATAGCTATAAAATGGTCTGAATGGCAGGAACTCAATGATTTAGCTTTCAGTGTTATGTTATTCAATGTTTTAGTTTTGACTTCGGGTCTATGTATTTCGGACCACTATAAACAAAGCGTCAAGGTTTCAGATTAGATCTATTATGGTCTTCTGCCCGAAAGTGTTTACATACTTCGGATTTAGTTCACACAAGTCAGAAAAAGACAGAGGAGGTGGTTTAAAGAAGCCAATGAGTAGTTGCTTATCTTTACGCACAGTTGTCTATTAAACTTTCACGTTTCTGCTTTTGTTTGCCGGTTTACGGTCTTGTGATTTAACTATAAATCTTAAGGGTAGGTTGCAATTTTCTATGCTTAACTCAGCTCAGCCCATCACCCTTTGTGCAGCCATTTTAGAAGAGTCCTATGGAATAAGGATGCTTAGAGTCAAGTATAGATAATATATTAAGGATATCTCATATGCAATGTTAAAATACACATTTAGTATTGGAATTGGGCTCACCAGCAGGTTCAGAACGTCCCTTATTCTTCTTCTTCTTTTCTTTCTTTTCCTTTGGCTTTGACAAACTGAAGAGTCTATCTGTCGGCTTGTTAGTCTGGTTCGTCGTAGATAGTAAGTGGAAAGGACCTTTTCCTTTTTGTTTACTATCTGTCCTAAAGAGACTGTCCTTTTTTGGTGATGTAGGTTCCAGATGGTCTTGTTTAGGTGAAGAAGAACTGGGCTGTTTTAAACAGTCAGCAGTCATAGAGGATGTCCGTGTAATTTCATCATGTTGCAGTGAATCCTGAAAGTCAAAAACACAGTATTAAGATAGGTAGTGCATATTTGCCTCTACAGTTCTGACTACTGAAAAATAATTAAAACCATATTAGAAGAACTGCAGTCATTAGTCTCAAATGTTTCTCATTAGCATTGTGTAGAAGATTGGGAATACACTGCATGGAATATACTGAAGTGATATATCTACACAAAAATTTCTAAATAAAGTTTAAAAGTCACATTTATTAAGGGTAGCAAAATACGCTACATATTTAGCATGCATGCAAAAGATAACCATATAATATATTCAGAGTGTCACAGAAGAATTGGTGAGCCATTAGATATGACGAGAAGTTTTGCGTAAGCCAGGAAGCTCAGACTGGCTCGTGATTGTGGAACAGTGGGATATTACACACGTAATGCTCCATATATATAGCCTTTAATTTTGCTTGAAAAATACTATTTGACCATTCAAAATATAATGCCATTAATTAACAGTAGCCGTTGCTAACCGGTCTTACCCTTTGAAAATTTGGCACTGCTCTTTCTACCCTGGATTCAAGGGTTGTTGTAGCAGTGAGGAGAACAAAAGGTTACAAGTACTAATAACTCTTGTCCCGTAGCAGCAAACACGAGAGCGGAGATGTCACTATGAGACAAAGGGTGTATGATATCACTTCCACCACCACAGCCACTTGGTGAAATGTATCTGTTACTGTGAGGAAACAAAGCGAGCGCGAAGGTCTCCGGGAAAGTACTTAGCAATGTCAATGGTTTAGCAAAACTAAAATACAAGTCTAAGGTAAAGAAAAAGGCCATGGGCAACTAGTGCATCGAGCCACTAAAGCTCAGAGGGCTGTTGGGTGAGAACTTAAGTAGTAGATGCATCGGTCCAGATTATATTGAAAATTGGAAAACAGACCAGAGCCAAGAAAGTATAACCTGACTCAGGACAAAGCAAGTTAGAAAAGAGACAAATCCATTTTCCACCGTTAGTTAAGACGTAAGGATTTTCAACAGAGGGAAATAGTGAGGGGAGATCTGGACCTCTCGGGTGTTTCAAGTTGTGTTACTCGTCCTGGTACATCGTATAGCCCATTTCCAATTCAGCCTTGTAGTTTTGTCAGCTTTCTGGTAAGCCTTCTTTTGAAAAATAGCTTTTTATTTGAAAAGTGTATAAACATGCATGGCAAATTTAAAACACAGAAATAACACTACAGCGTGTAGCCACACTCATGCACAAGCGTACAAAGCTTCTAAGCAGATCTCCCTTTCTTGAACAGAGAGGGAGCAAGGTTAATCTACTGTTCAATATATTACATTTAACATGCAGTACAGCGCATGGGGGCATTATTCAATCATTCCCAAATACAATTTTCTTCTTTAACCCAAGAGATTTGAATTCCTCCCACAGTAAAATTTGCAACATGCACGTCTTACTTCATGGTCTGAATATCTGCCACTCCACACGTTCCTCTGCTTTAAATCATTAAAAACTCCCAACCTCAGTGCAAGCAAGTTGTCTGAAGCTTTCAGTCTCACAGGCTGTCAAGTGGCGCCTGTTGCTGGCATTTGTGATCAGGCTCATGGTGGGGGCTGACTAAGCTTCTCATTACAAAAGAGATGCATTTTTGCTTACGTTTACCTCCTACGAGACCACTCTGAGTTTTAGATTCCTGGAGCCATGTAGTGGCAATGCTTAAGGATAAGAAAAAATACCACCCACTATGCAATACATAATGTGCTAAAAAGCAGGAGGAAACGTAGAATCGTACGGACTTTTAAAACGAAAAATGCCAATGTCTGATAAAAAACAATAAAGTGGTATGTGTACACTGTGACAGCAAAACACACAAGATGATGGACGGAATGTTGCACATTGGCAAAACATTCACCCCCAGTCACAGATCTGGGTTTAATCCATCAATATTTTGCTCACCACACCACCCCAGTTCAGACATGGCCATATGCAAATCAGTCTTGACCCTGTGCCTCATGGGAACAGTGCAGCCAGAACTGCCAAACCATGTGTTCCCTGGACCGGAATCAAGCATCCTAGGACCGGTTTCTGGCTATCAGCCGTCATCAGCCAGGATAGGTTGACTCCAGACACAGGGTCAAGACTGATTTGCATATGGCCATGTCTGAACTGGGGTGGCGTGGTGAGCAAAATAATGATGGATTAAACCCAGATCTGTGACCGGGGGAGAATGTTTTGTCAATGTGCAACATTCCGTCCATCATCTTTTGTGTTTTGCTGTTCGCCCTATGTGGGAAGGTTATGCCCAGACATGGATCCCGTGCTCACTACGCCACTGTAGTCAAGCTATTCTGTCTGATGACGGCTGATAGCCAGTACCAGTCCTGGGATGCTTGATTCCGGTCCAGGGAAGACATGGCGTGGAAGTTCGGGCTGGACTGTTCCCATGAGGCACAGGGTCAAGACTGATTTGCATATGGCCATGTCTGAACAGGGGTGGCGTGGAGAGAAAAATAACAATGGATTAAACCCAGATCTGTGACTAGGGGTGAATGTTTTGCAATGTGCAACATTCCGTACATCTTCTTGTGTGTTTTGCTGTTCGCCCTATGTGGGAAGGGTATCCCCAGACGTTGGTCCCGTGCTCACTATGCCACTGGAGTCAAGCTACCTGGCTGATAGCCAGAAACCGGTACTAGGATGCTTGATTCCAGTCCAGGGAAGACATGGCTTGGCAGTTCGGGCTGGACTGTTCCCATTTGGCACAGGGTCAAGACTGATTTGCATATGGCCATGTCTGAACTGGGGTGGCATGGTGAGCAAATTAACGATGGATTAAACCCAGATCCGTGACTAGGGGTGAACGTTTTGCCAATGTGCAACATTCCGTCCATCATCTTGTGTGTTACACTGTGACAGCCCAGCAACAAATACCCATCTGATGACTGACTTTCAGTGAGGGCATGCATTTGTATGTGTTAACAGATGGGGACATAAGAAAAGAGATTGGGGGCACAGACATGACAGTAGGGGGGAGATATGGTTGTACAAACCAGAGGTGAGACTAGGACGCGCATGCAGAGGAGAGATTTACAGAGAGCAGGAGAGGGAAAATGCACAAAGTGGGCAGAAGTATAAAGAGAAAAGATGGAAAAACTGTCACAAGAGAAAAGCTAGCACCTGCAAGAGTGAGACCAAGAGGGGCAGCAGTGACTGGTCAGTGGCATGAAGTAGATTCAATTCTATGCAGCCTTGGTATTTGCGCCGGAAGCGGGCCTGAGAAGTGCTTTGGGCACTGGGACTTATTCTCTTACAAATTAAAACACTGGCAGAGAAGAACGTATTCTTTCATAATGAACATGGAACAACCATAAAAACAAGCGTTTGGGGTCACCTATTCATCATCTGTTTTTACATTCCAAAACATTACCTGCTCCATATCTCGCTTCAGCTGTTCAGTTTCTTTTTCCAGCTGCTTCTGGGCAGCTCGGAGACGCTCCAGATCACGCTGATACTCCTCCTTCCTAGCCTGGAGCTCCTCTCTCTCCTTCTCCAGTTCCTGCAGTCCCTTCTCAGTCTTCTCCTCTCTTTGTGCGAGTCTAGCTTCCCGCTCAGTAAGCTCTTTCTCTCTTGATTCCCATTCCCTTTCCCGCTTGCGTTTTTCTTCCAGATGTTGAGCTTGCTGTTTCTGAAGATTGGCCAGTTCCTGCCGTTGCTTTTCTAAACTGCGCTGTTTCTCTTGTTCAATCAAAGAATTCGGCTTTGATAAAGTTCTGGAAATTGTTTTCTCATTTAACAACAGTTTTTGATCTTCTATGTACGTGTCTTGTTGAAGCACTACAGCCTAATACATATATGGTAAAAGAACAAGTGGACAGAATAAGTTCATTTAATTCACAATCATTACAGAAAGAAACATATGGATACAGGTGTATTGTATTGCAACATTTATATAGCACCTACTACCCTTGCTTGGGATGCTAAAGTGCATGGATAGCATGCTACACCATATAGGTGTGTGGTGGATGTGTGGTCTCTTTGTTTTGATCCTGTTATTGGGTGCAGCACTTACCAGTATGATGGATGAAGAAGTCAGAGAGGAATGCAGTTTCTGTTTTTTCAGTAAGCTGGCAGCACTGAACAGCTCTTCAGATCTCTTTATGGAATTTCGTATGACCATAGTACACTTAGCTGGTTACAGCACTGGGATGTCTATTCTGAGATATTTTGAGATATTACTGGGAACTGCAATGGTTTACTAATGTAGAGCCCTCATTTGGCAAGCAGCATGTGGCAGATTTCTTCAGTTATTCCGTTCAACATTCACCTATACTTTGAGTCTGTGAAATTTGCTTTTGAACAAACACCACATGTCGCTGGAGTTGGTTTTGTATGTGGTTTTATGCTACTCACATATATAGTTTTCCAATAAAAATACAGGTAGCTATAGTCACTTGTCCATGATATGAAAATATGTTGGTCCTCTGTGGTGTTACTTTAAAGGGTGATTTTTTTACATATGTCTCCTCTCTACAAACCTTTAAACCAAATCATATTTTATATTTTTCGGACCCACATTCTGCCATGTATCCATCTACTATGCAATCTCTACTTCCAAACAAATACATTGTTCTCCAAAGGAATCATTTTTTCTAAAGAGATGTAACTTAACTGATGGACATCCCAATTGCTAACCCACGTTTGGCTCGGTAGGCTATAATTACTAGTTTTGGTTTACTTAAGCTTTAAATAAACCTTTCAATCTAGTTAGACAAAAAAATCTATTTTTGAAACTCACCATTCAGTATATACTGCAAACAATAAATATGACAACTCTTGACTAATAGCTATCTCTTCATGGTGAATTCGCTGGTGAACACATCTTCATCTACAACAGTCACGTGCCTTTCATACAACACTGCTGTACAAAATGTATTCATCATTCGGAAAAGGTAATTTAGAAAAAAGTATCCATAAAATATCAAAATAGAAATCTCCTTAGAGTTTTTATTATTGGACTGTAGCCACCCTAATGTTCCATATGGACTGGTTACAGCTCATTAATAAAAATAAATATAAATAGCTGCACTCTTAAACAGGGAGAAATGTGATCATTTTGTAAATTATGTCATACCTACTTTCACATGGCAAGTGAACTTACCTGTAAAGTGCTGAGCAGTTCATGTAGGTGAGACACGCTGCAAAGCACCTGCTAAATGGGAACAAAAACGAGTACTGTCACCAAACGACAATGGGAGTCTTCTGTACATTTAAACGGTAAGGCAATGTTTAATCTTAAAAATATTCATGGTTCGTCTGGAAAGTAAAAAATAACCACTATTCAGGAGGGTTGTGGGTGGTTATAACTCAACTAATTCCATCTGCAAGTAGAGTTTTGTAGCTCATACAGAATGCAAGAGATGCACTATCGAAAAAGTAGAAGTGTGGCCACTTGCCAAATTATTTCGTCAGAACTAAAATCATCAAATGCAAACTTGGCAGCCCCAAGGCACTGAGAGCTTTTCCGAGCATGCTGATGCAGATGGCACAGTATATTAATTACAGTGCGCTTGAAACAATAGCAGTATGATATTATATATATCATCTAAGATACAATCAACCATTTGGTACAGAAACACACACGGATTACGAGTTTGGATTAAAAAGCAAACAAGGTAAGCTGGAAAAAAAAACACCTATTAGATTTGCATTTTCATGAGTTTCTTATAGAGGAATTAATGTGATCTTGCATTCTAATCTCAGCGTAAGCCACTTTCCAACCCTGAAGTGCTGGTTCATTTTAGAACTGGGGGTCTCTAGTTGGCAGAAGTAGGTAACTTTGTTCAAATAAGGACCCTTGCTTCTAGTCAAGGTAAGGGGGATACACACTTTAATTTGTACTCAAAACACACAGTAGTACAGTGATAACACCACCAATAGACACCACAACAGTTTAGAAAAATAAGTTATCTTTATCTAAACCAACACGACAAAAATCAAACATTCAGGTAATAAGATATGACTTTAGAACAGTTATTGTAAAATTAAAGCTTGTAGAAACCAAGAGCTCCACCTGGTGTTATTGCGATTTTGTGACAGCAATAAATCCAAGGAATGGCCCGACCGGTATTAGCGCGGCGTCGGGCATGGAGTCACACGGACCCCCAAACAAACAGTACCTTGGAAACTAAGTCTATGACGATGCATGGCATGGAGGTGAGGAGTCGACGCAGAGGTCGTGGCCGACTCCATAGCTACCATGGGGGAGGCGAGGCGTCGTGTCCGCGAGGAGGCGACGTACTGAGTTCAGGACAGGGTAAGTCAGCTGCGTCAGCGTTGAGATGCTGGTTCTGGTGACAATGCGAAGTAGGCGAGTTTGTGGAGTCACCCTCGGCAGTTATCAGCGCCGCAATAACAGAATGTATGTGCTCGTGATGACGAAGACGTTGCGAGCACAGGCATTGGTAATTTTCGATAACTGCAGGTATCGAAGGGCGTCGGAGCTATGGTGCAGGCCGGGCGGTGCATCGTGAACCTCACGAGCGTTGCCACAGGCTTTGGTACAGGTCGCAGAGTCACAGTGGTGTTGCTGATGGCGTCGGAGACAGGTTTTCTTCTCTTAGGTTTCTTCCAGTTCCAAACAGCAGGAACAACTGCCAGAGGCCTAAAACTGGAATAGGCACCTCCTGGTAGGTCAGAACTCTTAGCAATAGAGTTCTCAAGAGCTGGGATTGAAGTCTTTGCGTCCCTGAGACTTCAGAACAGACGACCAGCACACTCAGGACTTTGGAAACCTTCTTCAAGCAGGTTCACAGCAAAGCTCCAATCTTTGTCCTTTCCTTGGCAGAAACAGCAACAGCAGGCCAACCCCACACAGCAAAGGGGCAGTACTCCTCCTCACAGCTCTTCTCTTTTGCAAAGGTTCCTCTTGAGTCCAGAAGTGATCTAAATTTCTGGGGTTTCAGGTCTACTACTTACACCCCATTTTGTCTTTGTTCTTTGTGCAAGGGTCTCTGTGCCCCATACAAACCAATTCTGTCCTCACTGTTGCAGTATGACCACAGGGGGTGGAGACATTAGTGTGCAAGGAAGACAGGTCCTATTACGGTGCAAGAAAAACTCCTCCCACTAATATAAATTCTGCCAAGGTCTATTAAGCTCAGCTCTGAGTTATCCAGGAAGTGCAAGGCACACTTCAACCCCCTCCCCCCAGTGGCTGTCTACAGTGAATGCACATCCCCAGCCCCAGTCACTCCAAAACCAGACAGTCAATCCACACACAGGCAGAGGAGGAGCCCGCTAGCCCGGCACTTTCTTCTTGGTGAGCCACAAGCCTAAATGTCCCAGAAAGGCTTACGGGACCGCCGTCACCTTGCGCCCAGAGGCGCTCTTAACCACCACGGACCCCCCGAAGCGGGGGGGGGTGGGGAGCCCCTAACCAGACACTTTCTTCCTGGTGAGCCACGAGCCTACAAGTCCTAGAAATGATGGCCAGAACCGAAGTCACTTTGCGCCCGGAGACGCTCTTAAACCCCGCGGGTCTCTCGCATCACAGGGAGCCCGCTAGCCCGTCACTTTCTTTCAGGTGAGCCATGAGCCTACAAGTCCCAGAAACGTTGCACCAGACCAACATTACTTTGCGCCCGGAGGCTCTCTTAACCACCTCAGGTCTCCCACAGTGCAAAGACGGGCCCTGGCTAAGCCCAGGCCAAGGGGAGTCCCATCCACATATGTCAGAGGCTGGGCTGGGCCATTTCTCTGAGTCCTGCCACTTGGGGATATTCTTAACAAAGACTTTGACCCGTCTCAAGCAACTGCCGGTGAAGTGGACACCAATAGATGGGTCAGAGGAAAGCCGCAGGGCAAATATCAGGGGGCGAAATAGTTAACACTCATGACTCTTTCAAGGTCAGGGCCGCAAACCTGTCATCTCAGGAAATTGAGCTTACAGAGCGTTGTCCCTCCTTGGAGGAAGGGAGAAGAAATGGGTCACCGTTACAACCCACTTTAACCCATTGCACGAGGACACTGAACTTATCGCTACCCTAGAAGAGACTTTGCAATGGGGATATGTGAGGATATGATATTAAAATTGGAACAGATTGTTTGCTCCCTACGCAAGTCCCTAAACTGTAGCTTGGGGAAGATTGAGAAGAAAATGGAGCTCCTCATTAATGGGCACTCTTCTAGCACATGTGTCTGCCTCACCCTCCTGTAGCAGAATGCGGCCCCGGATTTCTGAGGGATCCAGCCGGTCAGGACAAAATCTTAAGGCAGGTAAACCAGGTTATCCCCCCAGATACTGCGATGATACCGACAATCCCCCAACATCCTCCCCCCTCCCCATCGTTCCCACAAGAACAACCCATATTGCCAGGGGCAAAAGAAAACCTCCACCGGGTCATTCAAGCCAACAAACAAACAATGGGAGGAAGCGAAGGGCGGGAGGCTACCTGGACCTTAAGAGTTTCTGCCTGTAGGAATAAGCCAGTTACACACATTAGACCTCCCCCAAAAGTTCTTCCTTATGTTTTAGTCTTGGCTAATGTACCCCTGTTAAGTACAGGCCAAATGGAATCTATGGAACAGTTAATGAATAAAGCCTTATACTGGTTCAACACTCATCTCAAAGGTCTCGGCCTGCGGGGTACAGGTTTGGATAAGCATATTATAATGGCCAGACAGGTTGGATGGGTGGGCCCTTCTGCCAAAGACACCAATGGTGACTGCGTTGTTAACGTTAATAACCGGATTGTTGTAAGAAGCCTGTGGAGAGCTTCCACAAATGCCTCTTTGCTCTCTACACAGATTTCTGTTTTTCCTCTGGTGATATTTTACAGACCTAAATTACACCCCACTGTCAGAGACTTCTAAATAATCATTCATGCCCCCCACCTGCAGTCATTATGGGATCCCCCAACCCCTATAGACTGAGGACGAGGCTTGAGTTATCACATCAATTTGCCCCTTGTATGACCTCGAGGCCTGCGACGGACTACCCGAGGGAGACGCAACAGGTGCCTTAACCGCCATTAGTGAGTCCCCATACATTCCAGCTGCACCGTTTCCAGGTGACCGGATAAAACCATCTAGGGGGGCAGTAAACGACAATTTACCTAGTAGTAAGGCCTAACAAGCAACTCAGGAGCACTGTCCCCAGTAAATCGGATAGGTCAACAAAAGAAGGGTGTATACTTAGCCACGTGGAATTTAGCAGGTCTTGCAACAAAGATGGCTAATGCGGAGTGGTTAGTGCTATGGCAGTGTCGAGACAATATATGTCTTCAGGAGACATGTGCCTAGGACCCAATATTTATCAACGGCTATCGAACTGGCAGGAAGACCTAAAGGGGGCTTAGTAACCTTAATCTCAAATACATTCCCCATTAAGTTTATTATATTAGAAAATTCCACCCCGTATTTCCATCTCTTAGCATTTGAAGGAGGACGCCACCAGTGTTGGATACTAATACATTATTATAACAATTTTTGTGGCAGTACGGTGGCAATTATAGATTTACTGGAAAAAGGACTGAAACATTTCACAAGGTCTTTGTTGTGCAGCAAACTTAACATTATATGGCTAGTGATTTTAATTCCTAAACCATGCCCCAACTCATCGGAACAGTTTGTGGCATGTTGACATGGAGGAGTAGCCACTAGTCCACTTCATGCACCATGATTATGGGAACACTCTAAATAGGTTCTGATCATCTGAGAGCTTGGAAGTGTACAAATAAGTAGAGGCAGCAGGATTGGAAAAAACCTTAGTTCGGGTCGATCCAATTCTACACTAGATTTTATAGTTGCACCCACAAATTGTCAGGGACACATTTATCACACCATCACTATATTTTCAAATCTTAGCTATCATGCAGCACTATTCCTTGAGCTCCTTAGTGTCGGAATCCTCCCCCGTCAAACGGAGAAAGTTCCAAATCCAATCCTAGCCAGGCTAAATGGATATCAGCTTAAATGGGACAACATAGATAACAATAAAATCATTCAGCAAGTGGTAACCAATAGGCTGAATCTGGTCATAAACTGTCTAGACCCAGACACTGTATCAGATATTCTAATACATTTTTTTCAGAGTACTTCAGGAGATCCAAATGGCCCTGACTCAGCCTAAAAACAATAGGTAGAGACTTGAAACAAGATGGTTCGACGAGACTTGTACCCGGGCTCTAAAGGACCTTCGTGGGGCTTTGAAAGCATCCCCTAGAAATCAATCCCAGATCAAGGATCTGCGACTGGTGTATAACAAAGCCCAAAAAAATAGGGAAGATGAGCTAAAGAAGAGGCATGGGAAATTCTGGCTAAGGCTGCATCCTTAAACAGAACCGTAGCAGGGATTTCTGGAAGATAGTAAATGCCCCTTTCTTTAAGAAGGAGCAGGAACAATTACTAGAGAGACAATTACTAGATAATCACGTGGACATCGGTGCCTGGACGTCGCGAGACGCCAGTTATTGCGCCAGTTCCGGGGGAAAAATGCTTTCCTATTCGCGCGATGAACTCCTATCCATGAGGCCAGCCCAGAACACCTGCGGTCCTCCTCTCTGCAGTCTCCCTGTGGGTCCCTTTTGCTGTAGGAGTTGTGGCTCCAACTCCTGGGCACCCAAGTCATCTCTTCCCTCCTATCCATCGGGCCAGGGTCAGGATATTAAACTGCTTAGTCTCAACTGCCGGTCACTAATGAAACACTATCTAGATGTTCATGACCTGTTGCACGACGAATCCCCAGATGTTCTTTTCCTGACAGAGACATGGTTGTCAGCTGACATGGTGGCAGAACCAGGGATGGCACTGCCCCCGGGTTATAACATCATCATCCTCAATCAGGAGACTAGAGGTGGTGGTGTGGCAGTTGTTTTTAAATCATGCTATACCAGGTCATTTGTCAAGGAAACTGTAATGGGCTGTGAATGCGGACGGTTTGGGATCGCTTTTAATTCCAACTTTACCATGTCTGGCATACTGGTGTACGGCCCCCCCCGCCCCCCCCCCCCACACCCCCACCCACCCCCCATGCCCTTTGCAGGAATGCAGGACTGCTCTGGTTGATACTGAGGGCTCGCTGGTGTTGAGATACGCCAGCTTCTCTGTCATAGGTGACTTAAATATGCATCTTGACAACCCCCAGGACCCAGAAGCAGTTAACTTCTTATCTGACCTAGCGGCCTGCCAGTTGCACCAACTGGTACATGGTCCCACCCATTCTGCTGGATACCTACTTGACCCAGTTTTTTCCAATCTTTTACGTCTCTCTGTCTCAAACCCTATCCCGATAAGTTGGTCGGATCATTTTTTGATCCCTATGTTGCTTTCCAGGGTTGTAACCTCTCGAAAATCACCCCAGAAGCTATTGTTCCATCGTCCCTGGCACAAATTTAACTTTGATCATCTCAGTTCCATCCTCTCCTTGAGCGTGCCCAGCTGGCCGGAAGATCCTGAAGCCGCCAGCGAAGCACTATCAGACAGGCTACGACATCCTTTGGATGAGATGATCCCTGCCAAACAATCTAAGTGTTGGAGTACTAAATCCAACCCCATGGTATAACACCAACCTCACCAATATGCGTAAAGCATGTAAACGGATGGAAAGGGCATAGAGGCGAGACTCTGATCCCATATTGAAAAGCTGCTACCAGGCTGCCATTAAGAAATATCATAGGGCTGTCCAGAAAGCAAGGGCAGCACATTTTGCTGATGACATCAAAAACAGCCACAATCCTTTTAAAAGGATCTTTACTATTCTTACAAACTTTAAAAATGCTGAGGCACCTGTGACATCTGCCATCAAGTCTGACAAACATTGAGAGGACCTTGCCTCCTTCTTTATAAATAAGGTGGATAACATCTATAAGACCTTCCCTCGGGTTACCATGGGCCCGATCCTGGGGTTGCACCCCCTGCCGCCAGTGTCCAAGGAGGTACTACGTGTACTTTGCGGAAAGGTTAAATCTGATTCACCGGCTGACCCTATGAAGCCTGACCAGCTGATGACACCTCTGGGCCAGGTCATCAACATGTCAAGGTTCCCACGTTATGGAGGCAGGCTAGTGTAGTGCCACTTTTAAAGAAGCCCGCCCTCGACCCAGCTAAACCGGAGAACTTTCGTCCTATTTCCCTACTTCCTTGGGCCTCTAAGATCTCCGAAGCCTATATCAATTTCATCTTGTCAGGCTACTTGGAGGACAATAACATACTGGTCTCCTCCCAGAGCGGATTTTGCCCAGTTCTGAGCACGGATCTGCCCTCCTAGCTGCGACTGAACATCTAAGAGCAGCACTGGATGAGGGACGCACTTCAGCACTAATCCCATTGGATCTTAGTTCCGCATTTGATACGATCTCTCACCAGATTTTGATACAGAGGTTGAAGGAGGCTGGCATAATGGGCCTCTCCCTGGATTGGTTTCTCTCCTTTCTCTCGGACAGGTCCTTCCAGGTGTCCTCCCCCCTTTCACTTCCAGATTCCATCCTATCAAACAGGGTGTGTCGCAGGGCATTGCATTAAGTCCAACGCTTTTCAACCTGTATGTTTAGCCTCTAGCTGCGGTAGCCAAGAGGAGAGGGTTGACTATAATGTCAAATGCTGATGACATACAATTAGTAGTCGCCCACTCCAATGATTGTTTGAACGATGCTGCAAACTTCCGGAGTGGACTCCAGGACGTTGCAGGGTGGATGACGGCTAACTGTCTTCAGCTCAACGCCAGCAAGTCTGAGGTTTTGCTGGTCGGGAAAGATCCTGAGCTATGGAGTGAACAGTGGTGGCCCACCACCTTCGGCATTGCACCCACCCCCATACAGGTGGTGAAGAACCTTGGGGTCTGGGTGGATTTGGCCTTGAGTTTCCAAACTCAGACTTAGAAGGTGGCGGCGACATGTTTTGGCATCCTGCGTGGCCATAAACCCCTGCTGGGTTTTTTCGACCCTTCCATCCGACAGAGAATTGTACAGGCATTGTTGCTGTCGAGATTGGACTACGCCAGCTCGCTCTACTTTGGGACCAACAAGACGGAGATTGTGAGACTGCAGAGAGTCCAAAAGGTGGCCTTCAGGACTCTTCTAGGTCTACCTAGACGCTGCCCCACCTCCACCACTATTCGTCAGCTTCACTGGCTGCCAGTGGCAAAATGGGTGGAGTTCAAGTTTCTCTGCTTTGCGTTCAGGATCCTGAACTCCTCTGCTTCGGGCATTCTGGCTGGCCTTCTCTCCGCCTACGCTCTTTCTTGTCACCTTGGCTCAGCAGGTCAACACCTCATAGTTGTCCCCGGGGTCAGGAGGGCTCGAGCTGGTGGGCGCTCCTTTCGCATTTTGGCAGCTAAGCTGTGGAACACCCTTACTGTTCACATCCAGAGCTTAGATAACTACCTGACATTCCGGAAAGCACTGAAAACTCAACTGTTTCCATCTCTCTAGGTTTGGTTAGTCCATGCCTCTGTCTGTCTCTGTGGCCATTTGGCCCTCAGGCCTCTCTTCCATTCGATGGGCTTCGTGCTGCTATTGGCCTTTTTTTTGCTTTAGCGCTGGGACGCCCCTTTGCTGGGGCAGCTGCTCGCTCTACAAATCAGCCTAACCTAACCTAGACCGTCATGGGTGGCGTTTTCGGACCGAAACCCACCAGGGGTTGAACCGCATAACTCCTGTGTCTCCACTCAAGCCTGTGACTTTCAACCTGGAGGAAATAAATCCTACCCTCGCCAAATGTAGTCGCTTAAAGCATCAGGACCGGATGCGGCCCACATCGATTTCTTTTGAGAATATCAAGATCTATGCCCCCTCCCCCCTGTTAACTAATGTATTCAATGAGATCTCTAAGAAAGGCGAGCCCCCATCATGGAGAACAAGTGTTATAGTCCAATTTATAAAAAAAAGGGGATAATCCAGCCCTCAGAATTATCGGCCTATCTCTTTTCCGGATTCCACTGCCAAACTCCTGGAGCGGGTTCCAATGAACAGGTTATAAGACTGGGCAAGAGAAAACAAGGTCTTGAAGCCATCTCAATGTGGATTCCAGAAGGGCAGAGGCAAGATTGATCAATGCCTAAACCTAAGTATTATCATCTCTAAATACACCAGAGCAAAGAGAGGGAACATATACATGGCCTTTATGGACCTCTAAGCAGCTTTAGACTGCGTAGCCCAACCAATATTGTGGGCAACCATGGCTGAGATGGGACTAGATTCCAGGCTGATTACCCTTCTACCCCAAATGGACTCACAGGCGAAGGCCTCTGTCCGTTACTGAAGGGACAGGGAATGTACCAAACCTTTTAAGATCATGAGAGGAGTCAGGCAAGGCTGCCTTTGAATTTTCACTCTATTCAAATGGGGTGGTAGCCGCCCTGAAAAGGTGCACGCCTGATGTTCCATCTTTTTTCTCAGGCCCATTATGTTATGGTACATATATTTATAAAGCGCACGAATACCCGTGAGTGTCCCGGCACGAATCCTAAAGGGGTATGGAGAGAGACTATCAGACAAAAAAGTGTGTCTTTAATTTCCTTTTAAAAACAACTGGGTCCTGAATAGACCGCAGGACAAGAGGAAGGTAATTCCAAGCTGCGGCAGCCTTCACAGCAAAGGAGCTGCCCGCTAACCTCTGATACTTGAAGCGAGCGACCTGGGCATAGCGAAGGGACATGGATCGAAATGCTTGTGAATGAAAATAAAAAAGAGAACCGTCTCTGCAGATAGAGAGGGACGCACCTGTGGATAGCACGATGGTTCAGAACCAGGGATTTAAATTTAACTCACGCCACGGGGAGCCAATGGAGAGATCGCAGCTGATGGTGAACACAATCCCTCGCCGATATGCCCAATAACAGTCTGCCCGCCATATTCTAAACTACCTGTAACCGTTTCAACAGGTAGCCAGGAATACCAGCATAAAGGGTGTTGGTGTAATCCAGCAGCCATAGAATCAGTGCACACGTGACTGTTTCCCTCGCCGCCTTAAGTAGAAGAGGAAACATTTTTCCGAGAGTCTTAAGAAGCCCGAAACAGCAACCGGCCAGTTCCTTAACTAGGACGAGAGGAGTTGCCTTAACGGCTAGTGTGTTCGACCTCGGACCTGGGGATCTGGGTTCGAGTCTCGGTTACGACACCAAACATCCTGTGATTCTGGGCAAATCAATTAATATCCCTGTGCCCAACAAGAATGAATGTGTGTCCTCATGTAACGTAACTGGTGCAATGTAAAGTGCTCTGATACCTGATTCGGTTCGGGTCAAGTTTGCGCTATATAAAACTCTGCAAAAAAAAATAAAAAATGTGTTGAGAAAGAGAGACTCATCTAACCAAACTCCCAAATTTTTTACGGGTTTCCCTGAGGTGGAGGGCAGTGGAAAGTTGGGCGGCCACAGCTACTCTTGGAAATTGGGAGGGAATTTACCAAATAACAGGATCTCAGACCTCTGTTCATTACACATAAACTGTGCATCCGCCAGCCATTTAAAAATAGAAGCTAAGCAGTGTTGCGCCAATCAAACAGAGTCCGCATCTATGTCCCCAGTAAAGAGCAGCTGGGTATCGTCCGCATAGGCCATCACCTTAGCCCCTAGCTCCTCTGCCAGATATATCAGTGCAGTGACATAAATATTAAAAAGGAGAGAGCGAAGGGAGGATCCCTGCGGAACTCCAGTATTCACTGACTGAGGGGAGGAGGAGGACAGGGGGAGCCAAATCTGCTCAGCCCGCCCCTCCAGGAAAGATCTAAGCCAACCCCAGATGGCCTCCGAAACACCAACCCCGGCCAGTCGCGCCAGGAGAAGTGCGTGCGGGACAGTGTCGAACTCCGCCGAGAGGTCCAACAAAATGAATATCGCTCTCCCGCCGGTGTCAAGACATTACTGAATGGCCTCCGACACCTCCACTAGAACAGATTCAGTAGTATGAGATGCCCGAAACCCTGATAGAGCTGGGTACAAGAGTGCCTCTCTCTCCACGAATTCTGTAAGCTGTTTATTGAACACTTTCTCACCAATCCTGGCCTATGTGGCTGCCGCCGTCCTGCTAGCAAGGACAGGCGTAGCACTTGCACGCCTAATTGACACCTATGTCAGTTTCATGTCATCCATGGATCTTAAAGTCAACAAGTCAAAAACCTTCATCAGTGTCAGGAATAACCCCCTTAAAAATATTCCATTGTTCCATATTGGGACTCGTAAACTAGCTGTTGAGGAGACCTTTTCATACCTAGGAGTTGTTTTTGATACTAAACACATAGGGTCACACATGGTGGGAAGTAGGGCACAAACGATGAGGCGCACTTTGGCAGCATTCTCCAGTTTTACCACAAAATTAGGCTCAAAGCCCCTAGCAACAATACAAAAGTACTAGAATGCCAAAACAATATTTGCAACGACATATGGGGCAGAGGTCTGAGGCAAAGCACTAACCGATTCCCTACTGAAGGTAGAGGATGTGTTTTTCAAAAGGATTTCCTCGCTCCCTCCCTCATTCTCAAACTAGGTCACTCATTTAGAGCTGGATCTGCCCTAGGTGTCTGACATAGCGAGAGAAACCCCGATCAAGCTCTGGCACTCGATATGGAATAGGGACACAGTGGACCTTAATCAGACTATCCTACATAATTGCCTTTCACTTGATAAAGGCATATACAATTCCCTGGATGGAGTACGTTAAACTGACTTTGTACATGCTATGAGTCCCCAAATTGTATGTAAACCCCAGCTTATACTTTAAGTTCCCAAAAAAATAGGCTAAAGGCATTATTCTTAGCAAAGCTAGCCTATGAAAGGAAGTAAACCCAGAAGGTAAATACAACTGTGAAATTTTATTACTGGATTCAGCCTCTAACAGACGGTGAATACTCATATTTGGATGCGGTAAGGAACCTGCACCATAGGTTCATCCTTCTAAGGTTCCGCCTAACCTTAATTCTTCTAATGTTGGGCTTCCCTCTGAAAAAGTATGCTTTTAAAGACGTAACTGCTTGCCCTTGTGATAATCTATCCGCCCAGTCTGACCTTCACCTCTTTTTCTTTTGTTATTTTTATAAGGAACAAGGAGCCAAAAATATTATACCTCTTATAAGGCAGCACAATTTTAAGCAATTGCTGTGTCGCTCTGTTCTTTATGAAGATGCGCCATGACCCTTTTGTATGTTTCTGAGTAGCTTCATTCCTTTGGGCTTGTAAGCAAAGGAGACGCTTACTAGAATTGGAAAGTCATGCTAATCTTTAGCTCTATATTCATTTGAACTCCCGAAAATATTATGAAAATTACTCTAAACAGGTTTCATGTGATAGAGGACTCGTATAATACATGCAAGACTCTTAAATGGTTTTATAACCCCAAACGGTGTCTTTTTAACCTAAATCAACTGTTTTAATTATTTATTTATGAATTTATGTGGTAACCAGGAACCTGCAGAACTTTATTTGATTTCTACTGTGTTGATTGCTCAAACTATAGACACTGAATTGCGTACTTTTACACAGTCCAACCCTAACCCCCATTGTCCTGGAGTTGTAACCTGTGTATTGTACTTTGCTATTTTAATTGATAGTTTATATAAATGTTTATTGTATTAAGAAGAATGATTTTGAATCATTTTAATATGTATACTATGATGATCTATGTTTTCTAAATTAGATTGAATAAAGTTTATTGAGAGAGAAACAGGCAGAGGCACACAGAATGGTTAAACAAGAAAATGCATACTTTCCAAAAGAGGCATTTTCAAACACATAATTTAAAAACCATCTTTACTAAAAGATGTGCTATTAAATTCTGAATTCAGAGAGCCAAAACATTATTTCTCTATCTTGTCCCAATCGGAAGTTATACTTGTAAGATGTTACACTGTATTTCACATTCTATCCTATGGAGCAGATTGCCTTTCAATAGGGAAACATGAAATTGGCAGCATTTCACTATTGGGACATATCACACAACACCAGTACATGTCCTACCTTTCCATAAACTACCCCTTGCCCATGGGGTGCCTTACCTTGCGCCTACCACAGGGGTGCCCTTACATGTAAGAACTGTGAAGGTTAGGGCCTGGCAAGTGGTTGCACTTGCCAGGTCAACATGGCAGTTTAAAACAGTGCGCGCAGATACTGCAATGGCATGTCAGGGATACTTTTTCAGTGCTACTATGTGGGTGGCACACTCAGTGCTGTAGACCCATTAGTAGCATTTAATTTACAGGCCCTGGCACACTCAGTGCACTTTACTAGGGGCTTACCAGTAAATCAAATATGCCAATCATGGATCACGAATCATGATATCAATTTACATAGAGCATATACACTTTACAACTAATTAGCAAGCAGTGGTAAAGTACCCAGAGTCCTAAAGCCAACAACTAAAGGTCAGAAAAAATTAGGAGGAAGAAGCAAAAAGTTTGGGGATAACCCTGCAAAAAGTGGCAAGTCCAACAGTTCATTTTATGTTCTATTCTACCACTAACCGGGTTACAACAAAATGTATCTTCATGGAAGAAAAAATGTCTGCCTTTAAAAATGAGCCAGGAGGTAGGATTTGCATAAGATAGACATAGTGGCTATGTCAACTCGTCTGGGTTCAATTAAATTATATTACAGCAATGGCCCGGCAGCAAGGGTGGGGGCTCTGCTAGTCGTGCTGATTCTTATCAGCTGCTCAGTGGCATAATGTGGTTGCAAGGGACGCCAAAGTATTGCCCCTAATAAAAACCATTTGTAAATACCGCTTTGCAGTGAAAAATGACAAAAAAAAGTTAAGTATTGACTTTGATAAATTTGCTATTACTTAATTTTAGGTGCACTTTTCAGACGTAAAGCAGCCACTGTTGCATTACAACAGAACCATTCACTAGAATATAGAATGATGCATCAGAATGCCGGTCCATGGGAAGAGGCTTGAACTCCTCTGTTCTAACGAACAAGTTACTTACCTTCGGTAACAATATATCTGTAAGAGACATAGATTAATTATGAATTCCTCACCTTAGAATTACCCTCAGGCGTCAGACTGGATCCAGATAATTTTTTCCTCAGTAGAATCCCTGATTGTCGATAGGTGGCGTCGGTCGACTCCGCGTTCGTCGTAGGTTTCGTGGTCGCAGGAATGACGTTGCGGTGTCTACTTAGACACAGCCCTCGGGCGAGGATGTCACGCCATTCCACGCAAGAAGCACAGAGCAATGCAAGACACTGACCACCGGTGCACAAAAACTAGGGCCCTGAAAGGGAAGTTGCTTACACTAGAATTCAGTTCGCAGAACGGGGAGGATGGGTGAGGTGGTGAGGAATCCATAACTAATCTATGAGTCTTACAGATATATTGTAACCGAATGTAAGTAACTTGTTCATCTGAAAGAGACTATTAGTTATGGATTCTTCACCTTAGAATACCACCCCAGTGGTGGGTCTGCGAATCAAGTTCACACCAGAAAGTCCTGGAGAACTTAAAGGCAGAAGAAGCAGTCTCTCCGGACTTGGCTGTCCAGGCAGTAGAGTTTGGTAAACGTGTGCAGGGAAGCCCACGTAGCTGCCTTGCAGATGTCAAGAAGGGGGACTCCACGTCCCAACGCAGTAGTGGCTGCCGTCGCCCAGGTGGTATGGGCACACAACCCCACTGGATGTTTCTTTTTCGCTAGGAATAGCAGATTTTGATGCAAAGAATGACCCATTGGGAGATAGTTTGTTTTTGCGCGGCCCAACTTTTCTTGGCACCCACATAACCAACAAGGAGCTGGTCATCCACCCGGAATTGTTTTGTGCGATCCAGATAGAACAAAAGCACACATTTCGGATCCAGACGGTGGAGCTTCTCTTTCTATTTAGGAGGAGGCGGAAAGAAGGTGGGCAAAGTGATGATCTGTCCTTTATGGAAAGAGGTAGCCACTTTGGGAAGGAAAGTAGGCCTAGTGCGGACGACAACTTTGTCCAGATGAACAGCCAGGAAAAGAAGGCTTAGAAGAAAAGGCTTGTAGCTCACTCACACGTGAGCAGAGGTGATGGCAACCAGAAAGGCAGTTTTAAGGGTCAGGAGTCTGAGAGGACAGTTATGTAGCGGCTCAAAAGGAGCACACATAAGGTAAGTAAGAACCAGGTTCAAGTCTCACTGGGGCATCAGGACAGGAGTTGGAGGAAACAAGCAACTAATGTCCTTAAGGAAACGATCTACAATAGGGGACTTGACAAGAGAGGCTGCTCAGGCACCCAAAGGAAGGCCGAAATGGCCTTTGAGAGTGCCCGGAGCAGAGCCCTGCTGGGCCAAAGAGAGAATGAAGAGGAGAACCTCTGAAAGGGGGGCAGAGAGGAGATCCACAGCCTTTACTGAGCACCATGCCACAAACTTGTTCCATCCACAGGCGTATACCGTTTTGGTGGAGGGATGCCTGGCTGCCAAGATAAAATTACAGACTTCGACAGGAAGGTCGAAAGCTGTCAACTGTTGCAACTCAATCTCCACACAAGGAGGTGGAGGCTGAACAGGTTCGGTGGAGGACCGTCTCCTGCTGCTGTGACAGAAGATACTCCCAAAGAGATAGTCTGATCGGAGGATTGATGGCCATGTGTACTAGCTCGGGATACCAGATTCTTCGTGCCCAATCCGGGGCCACAAGAATGACTTTACCCGGTAGCGCTTGATCTTCTTCAGCACTCTGGGCAGAAGTAGTATAGGCGGAAAGGCGCATAGAGGACCGCAAATCCACTAGCGATTAAAAGCATCGCCTAGCGAGTGCCGTCTTGGAAATTCCAACGTGCAGAACTGCTGACATTGTGCATTCTCTTCGGTGGCGAATAGATCCAACCAAGGCTCTCCCCACTGCTGAAAGCGACCTTGCACCACCTCCGAGTGAAGACGCCATTCGTGATCCATCATGCAACTGCGGCTAAGCTTGCCCGCCCTGGCGTTCAGAAAACCTGCCAGGTGTTGAACCACAAGAGATATGCCCTGATGTTCCAGCCATGTCCAAAGGCGGAGAGCCTCTTGACATAGGGTCCACAACCCAACCCGCCCTGTTTGTTGCAGCACCAAATGGCGGTGGTGTTGTCCATGAACACCTGCACTACTCTTCCCCTGACAGCGGGAAGGAATGCCTTTAGTGCAAGATGAACCTAAACCCGGGATATAGGCTGAAAGATCGGAATCATAGACCGAATATCCCGGACTCGCTGCTCGGGAGAATAAGCCTGAAACTGCGCTGTGTCCAGAACCGATCTGATGAAAAGGAGATTCTCAGAGGGAATCAGGTGTGACTTCGGCACATTGATGGTGAACCCCAGAGTATGCAAGAGGTCGGCTGTAGTATGGAGGTGGGAGACGACAGCCTGGGGTGAGCCCGCCTTCAACAGCCAGGCATCAAGATAGGGGAAGATTATAACCCCTGATCTGCGCAGATGAGCTGCGATCACTGCCATTACTTTCATGAACACCCGAGGGGCGCAGGTAAGGCCGAAGGGGAGCACGGTAAACTGAAAGTGCTTGTGGCATACCATGAATCATAAGTAACACCGATGGGCTGGCAGGACGGGGATGTGAAAAAAAATGTCCTGCAAGTCCAACGCTACCATCCAGTTTCCATGGTCGAGAGCAGACAGGACCGGAGCCAGGGTCAACATTTTGAAGTTCTCCTTCCGGAGGAAGAGGGAATATGCTACTTACCAGTATGCATCTGTTCTTGGCATGTAGGGCTGCTGACATTCAAATCTGTGCATAGATCGTCGCCTGGAAGAGTCTTCGAAGTATCACGAGATAGGTGGCTCCTCCCCTGGACTACAGTGCGCATGGGCATCCTCTCCATCCTCAGATTGTTTTTCGCCATTGTGGCAGAGATGGAGTGTAATACAGTAAGTGATGACCATGCCTGAGAATGATTCTGAGTGCTACAGCTGCGACAGGCACCGGGGAGGAATGTGGGCGATATGAATGTCAGCAGCCGAACATGCCAAGAAAAGATGCATACTGGTAAGTAGCATATTCCGTTCGAGGCATGTGGGCTGCAGAATTCATATCTGTGCATAGAAAAAATAGCAGTTACCTCCTTATCGGCGGTTGCCCGTGCCAGCTGCAGCAGTCTGAAAAAGTGTTCTGAGAACAGCCTGTCCTACAGCAGCTTGCTGTTTGGAGTGTCCATCTACGCAGTAGTGTTTGGTAAATGTATGTATGGTGGTCCATGTGGCTGCTCTACATATATCCTCTAAAGGAATGTTACCCAGGAAAGCCATGGATGCCCCTAGCTTGTGTGTGGAATGCGCTCTTGGGGGAACTGTTAAAGTGCGTTTAGCTTTATGATAGCAGATTTGAATGCATTTACCTATCCACCTGGCTATACCTGATTTGGAAATAGGGTTGCCTTTATGTTGTGGAGAGAAGGCAACAAACAGTTGTTTAGTTTTGCGAAAGTCCTTTGTCCTGTCGATGTAATACAGGAGAGCTCTTTTGACATCTAAGGTGTGCAGTGCTCTGTCTGCCACTGAGTCAGGGTTTGGAAAGAAAACTGGCAGTTCAATGTTTTGATTAATGTGGAACTGCGAGATCACCTTTGGCATGAACTTGGGGTTGGTGCGCAGCACCACCCTATTAACATGAATTTGTAGGTAGGGCTCTTGAATTGTGAGGGCTTGAAGCTCGCTGACTCTTCGCAGCGATGTGATGGCTATTAGAAAGGCCACTTTCTAAGTAAGAAACTGTATCTCACAAGAATGGAGAGGCTCAAAGGGGGGTCCCATGAGCCTGGTGAGAACGATATTAAGATTCCAGACAGGTGAAGGAGGGTGTCTGGGAGGAATCACTCTATTAAGGCCTTCCAAAAAGGCCTTGATGGCAGGCACCCTGAAGAGTGAAAGGTGCTGTCTGTTCTGAAGATAAGCGGCTATAGCAGCCAAATGTATCCTGATGGAACTATACGCTAGGTTGCATTGATACAGATGCAGTAGGTAACATATGATGTTCTGCGTGGATGCATCTAGCGGATTAATGTCATTGTTGGAACAGTAAATGACAAACCGTTTCCATTTGGCTGCATAGCACGCCCTGGTCGTAGGCCGCCTTGCCTCTTTGATGATGTTCATACACTCAGGGGGAAAGTTGAGGTAGCCAAACTCTATGACCTCTGGAGCCAGATCGCTAGGCTCAATTGTTGAGGATCTGGGTGCTGAATGTCTCCATGGCTCTGAGTGAGGAGGCTGGGAGTGAGGCGTAGCCGTTGGTGAGGCACCACTGAAAGTTCCAGGAACGTGGTGTACCAAGCCTGCCGTGCCCACGTTGGAGCAACCAGGATGAGCGTCATGGAGTGCTGTCGCAGTTTGCGCGGCACCAGCGGTATGAGAGGGGCTGGGGGAAAAGCGTACGCAAATCTGCCTGACCAGTTCATCCATATCGCATTGCCCTGAGACTGCGGGTGTGGGAACCTGGCGGCGAAGCTTTGGCATTTTGCGTTCTCTTTTGTGGCAAAGAGGTCGATCTCTGGATGACCCCACTGCTGGAAGTATGGCTGGGGCACCGAGGGGTGGATTTCCCACTCGTGCATCTGATGACTGTGCCTGCTGAGCAGGTCCACCATCTGGTTGCCCACTCCCAGGAGATGCTCCGCCATGAGAAAGATGTTCCTCTCAATGGCCCACTTCCACATGCTCTGGCTAGGTGAGATAGCTGCGGGGAGTGTGTGCCTCCCTGTTTCTGGATGTAATACATGGCAGTCATGTTGTCCGTCCGGATCAACATGACCTTGTTGCATAGGTGCAACTTGAACGCTTTTAGTGCCAGGAAGATTGCCATCAGCTCTAACAGGTTGATGTGCATTTTCTGCTGTTGTGTTGTCCATAGTCCCTGCACCGTGTAGTGGCGGACATGCGCTCCGCAACCCTGGAGAGATGCGTCCGTTGTTAGCACTATTTGTGGGACAGGCTCTTGGAACGGTCCTCCCCTGCAAAGGTGTTGTGGATTCCACCAATGCAGAGAGTTGTAAGCACGAACGGTCACCAACACTAGGTCTTTTAGATGCTCATGAGCCTGGTTCCACTGCCGCGCTAAGCATTCTTGAAGGGGACGCATGTGCAGTCTCGCGTGCGGGACTATGAATATTCACAATGCCATCATACCGATCAGTTGCATGAACACCTGCGCTGGGAGTGATTGTTGAGGTCTGAACCTCCGAATGAGCAGCTGCATGCTGTTGACCCTGGCAGAGTTCGGCTGCGCTGTTGCTGTCAGAGTGTTCAAGGTTGCCCCTAGGTATTGTCGCACATGGGCTGGCTGCCGGTGTGACTTTGTGTAGTTGAGTGAGAACCCCAGACTGTGAAGGAGGTGAATTGTGCGCGACATGTGGCTGGCACACTGCTGGGCCGACTTGGCCTGAACGAGCCAGTCGTCCAGGTAGGGATAGACGTGAACATGTTGTCTGCGAAGGTGCGCAGCCACGGTCGCTAAGCACTTGGTGAACACTCTGGGGGCAGTGGTGACCCCAAAAGGCAGAACCTTGAATTGGTAATGCTGATTGTTGATGGTGAACCTGAGATATTTCTTGTGACTTGGGTGAATGGGAATGTGGAAATATGCATCCTTGAGGTCCAGTGTCGCTAGGAAGTCGTCCTGACTGAGCAACGGCAGGACCTGCTGTAAGGTTAACATATGAAAGTGTTCTGAAAGGATGTATTGGTTGAGGGGTCTGAGGTCTAGAATGGGCCGCAGGGATCCGTCCTTTTTTGGGATTAAGAAGTACAGAGAGTACACCCCTGTACTTTGCTCTTCTGCAGGCACGAGTTCTATTGCCCCTTTTTGCAGCATGGAGAGTACTTCTTGCTGCAATAAGTGCATGTGCTCTGCGGACATAGGACGGTGCCTTGGGGGTATGTTGTGGGGGGGGGAGGGGGGGGGGGGGTGGAGGTTAGTTCTAGACAATAGCCGTAACGGATAAGTTGTCTCACCCACCTGTCCGTGGTAATGCTTTCCCAGACTGGCAAGAACTGCTGGAGTCTTCCCCCGACAGGTGTTCGATGGTCGGGGGGCAGTGACAGGGCGTCACTGTTTGTTGGGAGCGGAGGATCTGGCGTTGTTATTGCCACGTCCTCTGCCTTTGGCGCTGTTCCCACGGTATCCACCCCTGGTATTCTTTGTGTAGGTGGATTGCGTGCTCCCTTTGGTGTACTGTGCCTGCTGTAAAGCCTGTCCTCTAGAGGCTCCCCTATTACCGGAGCGACGAAAGGAACTGCCCCGAAACTGTTGAGATTGCAGAGCCCCCATGGATTTGGCTGTCTCAGTGTCTTTCTTTATTTTCTCGAGTGTTGTGTCTACCTCGGGACCAAAGAGGAAGTCGGGGTTAACCGGCTGATTGAGCAGAGTAGTTTGAATCCCGGGCTTGAAACCAGAGATGCGGAGCCATGCGTGACGTCTTAGCACTAGTGTTTATGGCCCTAGCTGCTGTGTCTGCTGCGTCCAGTGCGCACTTGATGGACGCATTAGAAATCAATTTTCCTTCTTGTATAATCATCTCTGCTCCCTCCTTGTACATATCAGGCATGTGTTGCAACAACTGTTCTAGTGTGTCGTAGTGTGCCCTGTCGTATCTAGCAAACAGGGCCTGTGTATTGGAATCCTCCAAATATTTGCAGCCTGCGCTGCCACTCGTTTCCCTGACGCCTCTAGAATCTTAGATTCCTTGTCCGGAGGTGGAGCGTCACCACTGGTTTGTGAATTTGCCCTCTTGCGGGCATTGGCCACTACAAGTGAGTCCAAGGGGAGCTGGCCTTTGATGAAGGTGGGGTCCACTGGAGCAGGCCTGTACTTTTTCTCAATACGTGGGTTAATAACCCTAGCTTTTGTGGGTTCCTTAAAGATGTCCGCAGCATGCTTGAGGACCCCTTTAAGCATAGGCAAAGTCTTAGTGGAACGTTTAGAGGTGGAGAAAGTGTCAAACAAGAAATCTTCGTCCACTGGCTCCGCATGCATCTCCATGTCACGGTTGAGTGCTGCCCTTTCTATCAAAGCGTTAAACGCCGCCGTGTCCTCTGTTGGCGATGTTTTGACGTTATAGGACTGAGCGTCCGGTGCAGCATGGGGATCATCAGGGTCCACAGATTGATCTATAGCCTCAGACTACTATTGTGTTTCATCCTGATCAGTGTCAGCATTATAAGCGTAGGCCGCTTGACTATAGTCTTCACCCATGTCCTCCTCACTCCGTGCTGGAGAATATGCCATTTGCTGTGAATAGTCCTGAACGTGCTCAAAGAGAACTGGTGAGGTGGCCGAGTCCTTTTTTCGTTTGAGAGGAATTTTGTAACCCTCCAAGGGATGTTCAGGCGCGATCTTCCGCTTGTGGATAGTGAGCCTGCCTGATTCTGCGTCGATAAAGAGTTTCGACTGGTTGTCGTACGAGGGTTCGTGGAAAACCACCCCTTCTGTGGCGGGCTTCGAAGGCGTCGACAACGTCCTGGAAGGTTCGGCGCCTTTATGGAGTTCGAGTTGCTTTGCTCGAGCCGTTGGCGGAAGACCGAACTTAATCGGGGTCTGTCCGACGGTTTTGAAGCTTGATGTGGTAGTCTATTCAAGCTGCTTTAGCACCTGAGGAGGACGCTTGCTTGATGGCGTCGACCCGAGCTCCCGGCGTGGAGCATCCCCAGCCTTGGGCGTCGACGAGACCTGCTGCTTCGGGTCGGCTTTGGCCTTCGGCTCGAGGTGCTTGCTGAGCAGCGGCTTGAGACCTGAGATTTTCGGCTCGACCGCCTTCTTCGTTTGGAGGCCTTTGGCCTTGTCGCCATGTTTGTGCGTCGACGGCGTTGAGGTGACGTGTTTGCTGGTCGAGCTCTGCTTCGACGCTCCAGTCTTCGAGGCAACAGGTACCTTCGGCGTCGAAGGGTCGTCGATAGCCTTTGACGTCGACGTCGAACCGACCACCATCTTATGTAGTTTCGGTTTTGATTTCTGCTCCGCTGGTTTCGGTTTCGATTTAGAGGAATCGACCGATGGCTCCTTAGAAGTGTTCTTAGCCTGGCTTGGACGCGAGACTACAGAACGTGTAGAAAGATCTTGGCTAAGGCCTTTCGGCGATGCTTCGACCTGAGCCGAAGGGAGCATAATGTCAGTTATAGGCCCGCTACTGGGGTTGGGCCTGGCTCATCACTGGAGTCGTCATCGACGGCTCCGATGGCCCCTTCGTTGTCCCCTACCTCGGCGATGTCTTCTTCGTGGACGTATTCTTCAGCTTGCTCGTCCATCTCGAAGTTGGAGTCATGCTCCGACGCCGGTTCCGACCGTTCTTCGGGAACCTCTTCTTCTTCTTCATCTTCGACGCCTTCTTCGTCCCCGGCCTCGAAGATGTTGACTGGCTCGGGTGCCGACTGTTGCGCCGACTGCCTCCCTGCGCGCCGAAGTTTAAGCGTCTTCTTGGAGCGGAACTTCGAGCAGGCCATACAGCTGGCCTCGTCGTGCTCGGGGGACAAACATTTATTGCACACTGGGTGCACATCGATGTGGGGGTATTTGGAATTACAGAAGGGGCATCGTTTAAACGGGCTCCGTTCCATCGTTGTCGTAGTCTGGGCCTTTGGTGTCGAAGGCGAGAATCAGCTTCCGACATCCGGTTCGAAGAACTGGAAAGAAAACAGGCACCGAACGAGACAATACCGACGCTTTGAAGGCCTTTTGGCCTTAGGAAAGAGTCAATACAAAGTTTCCGAACTAGAGTCGAGAAAGTACATCCGAACCCAATGGCGGAAAAAAACAATCTGAGGATGGAGAGGATGCCCATGCGCACTGTAGTCCAGGGGAGGAGCCACCGATCTCGTGATACTTCGAAGACTCTTCCAGGCGGCGATCTTTGCACAGATATGAATTCAGCAGCCCACATGCCTCGAACATTAACGTTACAGAGATCCAAGATAGGATGCAGGCCATTGTCCTTCTTGGGCACCAGAAAGTAGTGGTAATATCAACTATGACCTACGCGCTTGATGGCTCCCTTGGCCAAGAGAGCTATAACTTCCTGTTAGAGAAGGGCCAAGTGATCCTCCGATATGCGATGGGTCTGAGGTGGCATGGATGGAGGGGTAGTTTTGAAGGGGAGGGAGTCCCCTTCGGACTATCTGCAAAACCCACCTGTCTGACCTGATGATGAGCCAGTGGGGCAGGTGATGGCGAATCTGACCGCCCACTGGCAAAAGGTGGCCTTGAAAGGTCAGACTAGGATGGCTTGGAGGCTACTAATGAGGGGGCGCTGGTGGACTGGCCCTCCTGCTGGCCCATAGACCCACAACGGTGGGTCCCACGTCCCCGGCCATGCAGAGGCTGGACAGCTTGCGCAGGCCTGTGGCTCTGGGCGGAATGTGGTGGGGCACCACTTCCATAGCCATGAAAGGGGCGAAAGGCAGACTGCGCTGGGCGGGAGGTGGAAGCGATGCTCAAGGACTTGGCCATAGCCCAGGAGAACTTAAAACGTTCAAGCGTTTATCCGCATGTCGCCAAACAAGTGAAGGCCATCAAAGGGCATGTCCAAAAGCGTAGCTTGGACATCACCCGAAAAGCCAGTAGACCTCAACCAGCCGTAGCGTCTAAGGGCTACCGAAGTGGAAATCCTCCTGCCTAGTGAGTCGGCGGTGTCCAGCCCACATCAGATGGCGAACTTCGCTGCGTCTCTCCCTTCGGCAACTGCACAGTAGAGCACGACCCGGGCCTCCTCCAGGCACTGTCGCAGCACCTGCACAACCTTGTCACTTCACTTGCTGTGGCACACTGCAAAGCTTTTTGTTTCCGATCAGCCACCCAAAAGCCTTTGGTCAGCAAACCTGAACCCACTACCCACACATCAGGCCAGGTTCAGTGGAAAATCTTGTCCAACAAATCCATGAATCTTCACTGTAGAATACTTTGCCACTCCAAGTAAGACTTGAAATAAAATCTTCGAATTCTTAGAAACACTCCTCTTTATTCAGGTCTGTGTTTAGATTTCACTTTCCATGCCGAGTCTCTGGATATTTGCCTACTGATTGATATCTCTATTCTCGAAAGCTAGATGCCTTTACTAATATTATCCTATTCCAAGCGCCAATTTCTGACATCCATCCATTCTAGTTACTTACCTGCATGAATTGAGATCCCACATGAAGATTCTATACTGTAGCTGAACAACTGACCCTCATGGCAATTTGAATTATTACCGTTCTACTTTTGCTTCTCAATTCATAGGAACTCAGAAGCTGCTGCTGTGTGGTGATAAGTATCAGTACACTAAAGCCCACATGATATTTTACAAATTATATCAGTAAAAAGAATAGAAATGAAAATGGAAATCTCAGGTTCGAGAAGTTGATTTTAAGGGCGGAAGGTTTTTAGGGAGAGGATGTAGTTTTACAGCTACAGCAGTCGACCTTGAAGCTGGGGAACCGGGTTAGAGTCTCAGCAGGGACGCTCAACATCTTGTGATTCTGGGCAAATCACGTAATCCCCCTGTGCCTAACAAAAATGAATGTGTCCATCTGTAATGAAACTGGTGCTCTGGTTGAGTTTGCGCTACATAAAACACTAACAAACAAAAAAAAGGGCCATTTGGAATGACCTCAGGGAATAGTAGTCATCAGACTGAGAAGGAACGTATTCCAGCCAACGAAAAGCATAAACAGTGAAAAGCACTCATAAAGATCATACAAGATGGTGTGGGAGAGCTAGGCTACAGTGAGGAAGTGTCAGATACAGTCTCAGATGAGTTGGGCTAGGATGTAGAGTGAGAATATCACGTCAAACTAGGAGCTGTGCCTTCTCCATTAGGGATGTAATTGTCTTGGGTATGGGGTGTTGAAAAGCGAAGTACAAAGTGTGTTACTTTCACTCCAGCTGAAGGGCATAAAAGCTTTGTCTTCTTAAGGCTAAGAAAACATACATCAGTGCCTGTCTCTACCAGAAAATACAATTTACAAACTGACACCATGCTGCATGTGGAGGGTTAAGCAGATTGGTAAAGTACAGTGAAGCCATTACACAGTGCTTTCAATGCTAATGTTTTATAAAATGTGAGGATAAATCACAAGATGGGTTCATTTATTAAACATGCAAAGCTGTTAGACTAATGCTTTAATGACAAATAAATCTTAAACCATGCTTGACCCATCTGCAAAAATATCTTCAGCTTACACCAAATAGAAGCTGCCTGACTTTGAGGTATCTATGTTCAAGCCGATTAACCACTCAGGCAGGGTCCTTAATGTGGTTGTGCTGGATGGGATGGGCGAGGAGGGGAGAGGTAGAGAGAGGGGAGGTGGGGAGAGAGAGAGAGAGAGAGATAGAGAGCGGTGGGGGGAGAGAGAGCGCGCGAGGGGGGGGGGGGGAGAGAGAGAGAGGACACGCATGCACCCCCATTAGATACCGCAACTGCTTAACCTGGGTTTAAGAGGGACATAAGGGTCAGCACTGAAGATCAGTGAAATACAGGTCCAACTCCACAACTTGTGCCACATATTCATAGCCGGACTATACACAAACTTGACCCAACATATTAGGCTATATGATTCATAAAATAATATAATACTCTTTCAAGTGGATGCAAGCTGACAATCCATTGGTGCTATTAATAAACTAAAATGTAGCTGAAGGAACACTAATGTTGTTTATGTTAATCAATGTTGAGGTACAACTGATAATACTCTGCTAAATTAAGAGTAGATGTAATAGAACGATTTTGATTGTAATGCAGTAGACCTAACTACATTTCCCAGCACAGCCTGTACCTCTGTAGTTATTATGAAAGAAGAATGGAGGAGCCTGGCCTGAATTTAAATTTCTAAACATTCTTTTTTCGAAAATTCTATATCCATGTGTCACACATGCCATCAAATGTCTCCTAGTAATTTTCACAGAGATGTAATTCCTCTATTGATGAACAGCTTCAAGATCTTCATGTGTATAGATAACTCTAGAAATAAGCCTTGTTCATAGTGCAGTGGGCCACAATTGAAACTTTTAAAGCAATCTGAAACCACTTTCTGGTGGCCCCTTAGTTATCAAAATATTGCTTTGCTACATAACATGATGGATTTAGGACCAGATCTCTGTACTGGGGTGAGTGAGTGACATTGTGGTGCCGCGGCTAGGGCGACTGACTCCAGAATCTAGGGATCACGGTTCGATCCCCGGCACCGGCGGCAGATTAGCCCAGCACCATGTGACTCTGGGCAATAGCTTGCTTAATCTTCCCGACGGCCCCCATCGCCTAGAGACCCTTACGGGTGATTGTGAGCTTTACAAATGTGGATTAATATTAGTGTTCAACATTCTGTCCACCAACTGTTCTCTCTGCATATGTCACCCCGAGTAGAACAGGTATGCCCAGAAGTGGGTCCGGTGCTCTCCATGCCACTGGAATCAAGCAAGCCTGGCTGTTGAGGGGCGAGACCCTGAAACTGGTCCTATGATGCTTGTTTTAAGTCCAGGGAGAATCTGGCCTGGCAGTTCGGGATGGAATGTTCCCATGGGGAGGAGGGTCAACACTAATTTGCATGGAAGCAAAAAAAAACTATGGATTTAGGCCCAGATCTTTGTACTGGGGTGAATGTTTGACATTGTTCAACAATCTGTCCATCAACTGTTTTTTTGCATTTTCTCTATAACCAGCATTAAACCAAACAACAAAGCATTGGTAAAAAATGATGACTTGGTGTTAATTGTGGACAATATTTATTCTAGATAATGAAAAATTGGGATAATGGAAGGGACGCAGTACTCAAAGTAATCCATTTCAAGCTCTAGTCTCTTCAACACCTGCTAAGTCAAGAGCACAACAGTAATTAATTGGCAGATGAACTAATCCTACTCCAAGATCAGTGCATCACAAGAAACCAGGCCTTCCCGAGGTTGGAGATTATTGACTACCAAAAGTTTAACTTGGAAATTCACCTTTTCCTCCTAGGAGCTCATGTTGTAAGATCGTTTTGATGGAAGTTTTATCCTATGCAGATGATACGCAAATTATGGTGTTCATTACCCATAACATCAGAGATGCGGCTTCTAATTTCAAGCTCTGCATGGAAGCAGTTGCTTTGTGGATGAGTTCAAACAAATTAAATGGGGAGAAGACTGAGGTGTTGATTTTGGCAGTAGATCGGATATCTGGTCCAGCGATTGGTGGCCAGATTCTTTGGGCGCCTGTCCCTGCCCTGTCTTACTTGGAAAAAACCTTGGCATCCTGGTGGACAATTCTCTCACCATGAGTAGGCAGGTGAGTAGGACAGTTTCCACTGGTTTCGGGATTATCAGAACTTTAAAGAAAATCTCACCTTATCTTTCATTGGACTCCCGTAAACAGGCTGTGGCCTCACTTGTGACGTCCAGACTGGATTATTGTAATGTCCTTTATTTGGGCATTAACAGAGGTCTGATTCAACGGCTTCAGCTAGTACAGAACGCTGGGGCCAGGCTTGTGATGAACCTAATGAAGTGTATTGGGTCAGGTGAAGCCAATACACTTTATCCAAGAAATTAACCATCTTCTTTAAAAAAAATACAGTTCACTGCCCGCAGCGATGCACACATGTTTTCTTGGTCAGTTGAGGACCTGATCATTTTCAGAAACTGAATCCCTATAAGATGGAAGGGGATGGGTACTGGACAAGGAATAGCAGTTCATAGGTTTTCAAAGGGATCAGCACAGTAAGTGTGACTTCAATGGGTCGATTGGCTCACTCTTCACTCCCAGTTGAGTCTACTCTAATAAAATACCCATACTGAAAATGCCAGTCATTAATTTGCGAAAACCTGTAATGCCCAGGACATTATTCTAGCATATAAGCAAGAGCTGCAATATGCAACTGGATTACCCCTTAGACTGCCTTCTCAACAATATGCACTGCTCACTGATAGCTCTACAGCGGACAGCGACTTACACATCTCTTGGATTATCTAAAGACAGGCACAACCTTCTACTGTTCCCACCACTTCACACTCTTGAAAAGCAAACTGATTGCAAACTTTTAGGTACTTTAAGGCTGCGTCAGCAAAGAAACCTGCAGTCTCCGTTTTGAACTGGTCTTTCTTTTTTAATTATATTATTGGCACCTGCACAGTAAGACTCACACACAGCTCTGCAAACTTCACATCAACTTTACTTAAACGTGTGCGTCAGCATCTTTATTTAACACTACCAATATGTACCTGGTTCTGTGTACAGAAAGAGACAGCACACTTAATTATTCGTTGTAGTCTTATCTGCAGGCCTATATCTTGTAAGCAATATTCAGTGCAACAGAAGGCAAATACGACATTTACTTACCTCGCTGTTCCTTTTCAGCAAAAGCATAAAATTTGCATTTCCACCCTAAAAAAAATTAGAAAGTGAAAAACCTTCAGTGGAATATAAATCAAACACGCGCATCACGTATTTAGCACATCAGCTGCTTAATACGGTCTCCTAAATTCCAACAACATACTTCTTATTTTTTCTTTACGTTTGTTATTGATTTTGACCAAAGGGTACATACAATATACGTTGCATTGCATTTATAATTTGCTTAATCTAATAGCAATAGAAAAGAAGAGAGGAAAAAAACCAAAGAATCATTATTTCTGTTTTACATCCAGATCTAATGCGCAAAATTAAACAAATCTGTTCCATATGCGTTGGAATTTCTGGAGTGAGCGCGTACCTCTAGTTTTAGCTAGTGTGCGCTCCTTCTCACATACATCTTCCATAATGGCCACCCATTCTAATACAATAGGAGGATTCTGCGAGATCCACACACCCTTGCAATGCATAGGCAAGCAGCTACCAAAATAAAAGAGCGCACTCTTTGTAGCCTAACATAATTTCTTTAACAGTAGGACAGCAATCCAGCCCAAGCGATTCTCAATAACTTTAGCCACTTCCTCCCAAAAGTTAACGAACGTAGGGCAGGTACAAAACATGTGTACAATGTTAGCGGCTGCCATTCCACATTTTGGGCAGAGCGTCCTATTACCACCATCTCACCGTACCGTTTGTGCCGATTTCACAATTCCAATTAATTCCACAATTAATTCCACAATCCCAAGTAATTCCTCACCTACCCCCCCACACACTTGGTTGTCGTTTGTTGCTAAGCGCCTTGAGACTCTGGGTAACTGTGCGCTATACAAGAAACTATGACTATGACTATGACTATCAGGAGTATAGTACAACATGCAAATAGTGCGTAATTGCTGTAATTTTAAATTGGTAGAGTGAACAGCCCCATCCAAAGTATCTAGAGCGGATGTAAGTTCTGCGGGAATAATCGCTAGCTCTAAAGCTTGGCTCCACTTGTTGGCCAGTTGTTGACTATTATCCCCCCTATAATGACAAAATAACAGATCCATTGTGCTGATTCTTGTTTTTTTGTTAGGATGCAATAAACATGCCATGAAGTCAGAATTATGCGGTATCTGAATCACTTGTCATCTTAAAAAGTAGTCTCTTAGCTGTAAGTACTTAAAAAAAGGTTGTTGTGGGAGTTTATATATAGACTGTAAACCAGAAAAGGTATGGAAGCCATTTAAATCGTATAGATGCCCAATTCGTTCAATGCCATAGCCTGCCCAATTAGCATTTCCACCCTAAAAAAATATCAGAAAGTGAAAAACTTTCAGTGGAATATAATTCAAACACACGCATCGTGTATTTAGCACATCAGCTGCTTAATACGGTCTCCTAAATTCCAAATACCTACTACAAGTTATTTCATGCAGAATTTTATGAGATGCACAAAGTAAAAACATTTCAATTCACTGTTATTTAAATCACCAAATCAGGCTTTAAATAGATTTTAAAAAACTGGACGCAGGGCAGCTACTGCTAAAGATTACCCAGTATGCTCAAAGGACGTGGAGGGGAAGAAGATTTAAAATCAGATGTGAAGCGTGGGTCTATTGTATATGTACGCGATGGCTACAAAAGGAAACTTGTCAAAATGTCTTGGACTCGTAGAAGGCAGAAAGAGATTTGGTAAATGGAAAAACTAAGCATTGTTTCAAGTGCTAGAGTACGGACTGAAATGGCAGCCAAGATGGCTCCAGTTGTTTTGAAGTGTGGCTTTATGTTTTATACCTACATGTACCTAGAGTGTGTATGTACACTACTCTAGGATCCTGCACTCGACTCGGCTTCATGATAAAATGGCCTCTGTGTTTTTAGATCGAGCCTAGAGTCAGCGCGCAAGCGCTGGCCTAGGAAAGATCTGTAATAGTGAGGGAAGCCCCGCCCACTTTTTCCATTGGCTTGTGTCTTTGTCCTTCATAAATGCAGTCTTCTGATTATGAGGCTTGTTAGTCCCTCCTTATTATGGCCATGTTGTCATTTGTACCCTCCCATGGCTATGGGCCCCTTTACTTCGATTGTTACACAGTACGGTACGTTATTTAAACTGTGATAACTTTTTTTCCCCATAGCCTCTCACCCCTGCCCGCAGTCCGTGCCTTCTCTGCCTGCCCTTTGTCCGTGCCTTCCCCCTGTCCCCGCACGCACAACCGATGTCCGTGCTCTCCCCCTCCCGTAGTCCGTGATGCGATGCAATAGGTCTCACGCAAATGCTTGTTCTGTTTTTTTTTTGTTTTTTTCATAGGCCTTTGGCCTCTTTTTCACAGCCTAACCTTGATACAGAACCTTTAAATCTAGGAAGAGAAATCTGCAAAAGTAAAGTTCTGCTGCAAGGACTCGGTCTCCACAGTGCTATCTAGAATTCTCTCTACTGAACGTCATGCTCCCTCTTCGGTGACACCGAGATTAGAACGTCTGTCTGCCTGCCTTCAGAAACCGTCCCCCACAATTTTGTTTTCTTAGGATCACAGGGCAGCAAAGTGGTACGTTTTGCAAAGTGAGAAATGGGTGGCGTAGTTCTATCAGTATACTGTGCAGGGTGGCCTTTGGAGCGCGGACGAGTATTTACTAGTCATTCTGCTCGGGCACAACCCTTCAGCCATTTCAGGAGGTTCGGTAGATTATTAACCTTTTCCAAAGATGTGTTTACCTTCTGATTTTTAGACGTCAATACTTTTAGTTATTATGGCAGCATCTTTACTTTTTTAGTATATTTTGACCAGATACTAATATTATTATTTTACAGAAAAGTAGAACTTATTTGTTTACTAGAGCCTAAACTTCTAAACTATTAAACCTCTTTCTGAAATATGACTTTTTTTTAGTGTTAATCACTCGTAATGTGGTGCATCCGTGAGCAGGTTAATAGCTACTCACGGCACCCACATGTTTTATATTTATAACTCATAAAAGGTGAAATAAAAAGAATGAAATCGCGGTCTCTGAACGACTATGGTTAAAAAAACCAAAGAGGTTCTTTCATGGTGTATCCCTGAACATTTAATGATTGTGTCAGCGTGTTTTAAAAAAGCGTTTTTTTACCCTTCAATCCCATTGTCTTGAGGAAAATGCGAAAGTACTCTGCTACATAACTGTGCTTTAAACAAGTCCACCCAATCTTGTCGCTTCATCAAAAGTGAGCTTTCTTTACAACTTATTTCAAGGAAAATTGTCTCCCTGTTTTAGGTATTGAAAATGTGACCCACCTGGTGAAATCACTCTGAGTTAAATGAGTCACAAAAATGTGTGCAGCCGCCCTGAACTATCACTTACCACCCTATAAAGCTATGATTTAGGGTGCTTGGAGCAGCAGTGTCTGGGGGTAATTTAATTTGCCTCACAATTAGACATTGCATTGAAATGCTAACTCCGTTGTTGTTGGTCTGTCCCTTAGTATTAGGCAGTCTTTCAGACACTGGTTAAATTGTAGCGTATCTGAAACGGAGTTTCACTTAAACGTTTATTAAAATAAAAAATAAAAAAAACATGTGTACCCATTAATTGTCGAATCTCCCTAGTATAGATTATCCGGATGACATTAGTCGTGCTTTGGTCATAGCGCTCCTCGAAATGTAACTGTGGCACGAGGAGAAACTTTCTAACTCTGTTCAACTTCTTTTCAACCACTTGCTGTCTCAGCTGTTTTCTGGTTGCCCCCCCCTTACTCCCTAACAGTACTGTGTGGTGGAACTGCCTCTGGAGCATGACTTTTAAGTCATCAAGTGGTGTGTCTCGGTTTATCTAACCCTAGCCTGAGTTGTTTCTCGTTTTCTGTTGTACTGTGTTGGTGTGTTTGTGTTATTTGCTTTCCCCATCTATGACATCAAGTGGAGGTGAATGAAGCGCCCCACCAGGGTGACCTCTCATTAGTCTAATCACTGTTAAAAACATGAAGCCAGTACAACATTAAGTCTACTTTATTTTCAAGGTTCTCATATTTAGAGTGTCACCCACTTTTATGTTTTTTTTTTAAAGATTACCATGGTGCCTGCTTCACGTGCTGTAAAGCACATACGTGTCATGTACATGGGCACTGCGCTTTGTTTCAGCACGGTGCCCGCTTTCATGTTTTTCAAGCGCTTGTGACCTGAGACCTGAGCCACAGCTGATGCCTGTTGTAACATTTATCCATCTTTTAACATGGAACAGGAGGGGTGTCAATAATCCCTACAAAGTTAAACACATACAAGCATACCATGACCGTCATGAAATAAATGTGGTCCTCCTTTAGGAGACGCATCTCTGCACACACTCGCTATCCAACTTCACACAATAGTGAGGTAGCCATAGGTCGCTGGCCACTTGCTCTTCATATGCCTGAGGTCCGACAATACTAGTGTACTGTGGGGGTTCCGACTAATCCACACATTATAATATTCTCCAAATCATGGAAGGAGGTTAACACCTCACTCTCCTTACAAGGTACAGCCTCAACACAGATGACCCCGACTTCCTTAGAAACATCTGGCATAAATGTGTGGCACACTCTTCTAAGATGATATTATGGGGGAGTGATTACAATTTGGTGCTCGACGGGAACTTAAATTGCTCCAATACCGCAGTACGCATACATCATGCAGCCGCCCTCACTCTCAGTGACATAATGGACTCTGGTGAGCTGGTGGACATCTGGATGTGCAGGCATCTTTAATTTTCAGGAGGGCATGCATGTCCAACAGCACATGGGCTAAACTGCTAGACTAGTGTAATCCGACATATTCAGACATATCTAACTATAAGAACCATGCCTTCTCCTGACATTTACAGGCAGAGATTTACAACTACTTTCACTCAAAGAAGGCCTCAGTGAAGTCAGTGGGCAGTCTGGGAGGCCTTTAAAGCCTACATTTGGGAGATCTCTATCGTCAAACAGCATGGCATGCGGAAAATATTGTATAGCAACCTAGACAGATTAGAGGGAACTTTGTGAGCTTGAAACACAGCACATGCACGCTCCAACATCACACACCTTGAGCGAGATCAGGACCAAGCTGTCAGAATTTATGGATCTAGCCTACTAAAAGGTCAAACACTCACACAAGTATGCAGTGGGCATGGCATTTGAACAGCTCATAACACACTTTCCTTTGTTGACTCTTACATGGGAGAAGGCAACACTACAAGGAATGGAATGGTGAAGTGTCACAAAGCTTGGCAAAACTTTCCCAAATTACATTTTTTTTGATTACGCATTGGCACACGTCCTGGTTAATTTCTCTACCCTCAATGTGCTCAAATTCTGCAGACTCAGGGTACTGTGCAGAGACCATTATCTCTGCTCTGACCTACACCCACCCACAAACACCTAGTAACCAAACTCTACATTAATATGCAATCTGAGGCCCTTGTCATAAAACCCTGAACTAAGACGCAATGGGAAACAGATTTAGGAGCCGCGATCCCTGAAAAGGAGTGGACGTATTGCTGAGACCAAATAGGGGTGCTCTCTCCCAATGGGTGGTTTCAATTACTGCATTTTACATTTTAAATTTGTTTTAAACACCACACTTCGCACACACTGTTTAATTTATTCAAACTCAAGCTGAAAACCGACTCTTGCTGTATGAGGTGTAACATGTCAGGAGCAGATTTCGCCTATATGGCCTAGTACTGACCACAAATCTACATATTTTGAGGCATAGTGTTTTATATGTATGAAATACGACAGACGTTACCATCAAACCTTCCATGCAAATGGTTCTATTGGGATGTGCCATATCTGTGAAGAAGAGTCTAAATAGCCCTCCTACTAGCCAAACAATGAGTGGCCCATGTGTGGGGCAGAGATCGTACTCTGACAGTTACGCTTTGGTTAAATGATATGATATACAGCAACATGCAGCTTCAGATCTACTACTCCACGATCACACAGGCACTCAGCCCACAGAGCATTTGAAGCCTCTTGCAAAGATTTTTACTCAGAAATGATGTGTCCCATTTTTGACTGATATTAGGCTGGTAGAGGGGACGGATAGGAGCATGGGGAACAGGTATTATCCTGTGCTGTCCATGTTCTATGCTGCCATGGGGATTTATAGAAGATATATACTCGTAAACCTTCAATTTATGTGACGGCTCACTGCCCGTCCCTGACATGAGCTTACTGTCTCATAGGTGCACACCAATACTGGTGTGCATCTAAGTGATACAGTTTAAGTAAGGTTAAGCTCCTCAGAATGTGAACCATATAAGCTACCTAAATGCTCGTTATTGCATGTGAATGCACTGTGACCTCTCCTTGTTTATTTAATTGTCCCTTGAAAGGAAATAAACTTAACTGTAATAAAAAAGCATGAATTGGCTCTGCTAATTTCTATGAAAGATTATTTATTTTTCTTTATTTATTTTCTTTCAGATGGTATAACAGATCTTCGGAATCTTGCAAAGACTAAAACAACATATGAAAGCATGATCTTACATACCTACTTTTAAAATACCATGACAAAATTTCAACACACGATTCGATCATATGCATTAACATATCAAAAATACCTCAAGCCTCCAGTGGACATCATCCAACTCAAATTAATTACGTGCTGTAAAGGCATGGAAACATTGCTAAATGTTCAATTAGACTCTAGACATTGTGTAAGTAGTAACAATTAGACTCTAGACATTGAGTAAGTAGTAAAAAGTAACCAATCATCTGAATTGTGACTTTGGAGGAAAGATCTGTCTTGCACCCAACTGAATGATTTGAATCTTTATTTGAACATTTTTATTATTCAACTGAAGACTTAAAGTACTTAAATCAGAACCACGAAATCCATCATTAAATGTGAATTAGTACACAGACAAAAACAATTCCCCAACCCATTCGAAAATCACTGAGTCTTTTTAAAAAAATAGAAAAACAATTCCTAAGGCTTCAAATAAGAGCATTAAACCTGTTTCAAAAAGGCCATACTCCTTCATGAGAACAATCAATTCAATAAGAAAGTACCCTTTACAGGGACAGTGTAGAATGTGCATTAGCAGACGAAGTACATTTGACAGGTAGTAGGCGGGCCGAAAAACTGCTAGAGGACCTAGAGGCCTGGATTTTGCAGCTAGCAGCATTTAAGGACATGGAGGAGAACATGCAACACCACGGGTCAAAAATACAGGGTTTCTCCTGTGGTATGCAAGGTGCTGGCATGTGGTTAGGGGATGGGGGAGGAGTGTGGCGGAAATACCGACCTCGGAAGGGCAGCTGTGATGAGGTGGGGGGACAGTTGGGAAAATTGAACTGTCGAGGGTTGTCTCTGGTTCATTCACTGTTACTGGAAATGGATGTAGCATGTAAACGTTGTATGGCTCTGAATTGGCACGGATTATTGGATTATCAGACTAGTGAACACTCAGATGTTATTGAGGTTAGTTTTTGCTTATGGTTTAAAGCTGTGTTTAAAAGTAAAAATGGTAAATTTTAAAACATTGCAAAAAAAAAAAAAAAAAAACCAAGGAAAATAGATGTCCCCTGATTATTTTAAGAGCAGAAGGTGCTGATGGGGAAAGAATGTTCCTCAGCATAGGGCTCGTAACAAGGAAATACATGTCTGCACACATTCAATTTGGCTACGCCTGATTTCAACCCACATAGTTATATTAATGGTACACACACAGGCATACACATGAATGTACACACTCACAATCAAGCCTTCAATCAGTGGATACATTCAATAAATGTTAACATGTACACATTAAAATACCTTTTTCAAGACGCTATCTGATTCTGTTCTACGAAGATCCTGGTTATCGTCAACTTCATCTCTGTCTCCATCTGGAAAAATAATAATGTGTTGCTTAATTGTTTACAATTCTATTTTCCTCTTAAAGTAACAGAGCCAATGTTGCAGTGGTGCAATAGGATAATTTTTACTGCAAGGTACCATTTTTAATTCCCAGTTAAGAACACATTTTACGAGTTCAATAAAAGCTATTTCTGAACAATATAAATAATTTCTAGGATGCATTTATGATTTTTAAACTCATGACCTATGACTAGTATTAAATGGGATAAAAACATGCACAAGAACCACTATTTTGTTTGAGTAATACATGTTATTCAAACAGTACTATGCTGCTTGATCGCCCATTACAAATCGTAATCAATGTCCACTGGCAAAGGTAACACAAAAGGGAAATAAAATGGGTACTTTTTTTTCTGTGCCGTCATTTAGAAGTTAAAAGAAACAAATGGATGGACGGAATGCTGAACAATGCAAACATTCACCCCCAGTCACAAAGAACGAAGTTTAATCCATCGTTCTTTTGCTCACCACGCCACCCCAGTTTGGACCCAGCCATATGCAAATCTGTCTTGACCCTGCTCCAATGGGAACAAAGCCAATGTTGCAGTGGTGCCTTAGTATACTTTTTACAGCAAGGTACCATTAATAATTTCCAGTAAAGAACACATTTTACCAGTTCAATAAAAGCTATTTCTGAACAATATAAATAATTTTTAGGACGCATTTATGATTTGTAAACTTATGACCTATGGCTAGTATTTTCGAATCGGATAAAAACATGCACATAACTCACTATTTTGTTTGAGTAATGAAGGTTATTCTATCAGTACTATGCTGCTTGATCGCCCATCTCAAATCAAAAACAATGTCGACTAGCAAAGGTAACACACAGAAGGGTAATAAAAAGGGTACGTTTTCTTTCTGTGCCGTCATTTAAAAGTTAAAAAAAACAAATGGATGGACGGAATGCTGGACAATGCAAACATTCACACCCAGTCACAAAGATCTGAGTTTAATCCATCGTTCTTTTGCTCACCACGCCACCCCAGTTTGGACCCAGCCATATGCAAATCACTCTTGACCCTGCTCCAATGGGAACAGTCCAGCCCGAACCGCCAAGCCAGGTCCTCCCTGGACTGGAAACAAACATCCTGGTACCGGCTTTGCGGCATCACCCCTCATCAGCCAGGTTAGCTTGAATCCAGTGGCGCAGTGAGTACGGGACCCACGTCCGGGCATACCCTTTCCACTTAGTGCGACAAAAGCAAAAGAAACAAATGATGGATGGAATGCTGAACAATGCAAACATTCACCCCCAGTCACAAAGATCTGGGTTTAATCCAACGTTCTTTTGCTCACCATGCCACCCCAGTCGAAACCGATCTCAGGGTGCTTGTTTCGGGTCTGGACTGTTCCCATGAGGCACAAGGTGAAGACTAATTTTAATATGGCAGGGTCTAAACTGGGGTGGCAAGGTGAGCAAAAGAACAATGGATTTAACCCAGGTCTATTGACTGGGGGAGAATGTTTGATTTGCTCTGCATTACGTCAATATTGTCGTTATTTAACAGTAATTTAAGAGAACTCTCAGATTCCTATACAAGCAAATCTGAATTTATTTAAAGATACAGGCTTTTCCAATCAACTGAACAGAACAAATTAGTGAATTTACATTCGATATTATTTGGTATTCTAATCCCTAGGTGTTTCAGCATGGTCATGATGATGTCGAAAAGACTGCATCTATCAGATCAAACAAGGTATTAGACCAAATAATTAAAGGCTAGAACAACATTAAAAAGTGAAGAACAATGAAACGGAATAGGCTAAGCAGAAACTATTTACAGCTGGGGAGGAATTGCTCATTTGTGAGAATAAAACTGAAATAGTCGTTTCTTTATCAAAGCAGAAGTACTCGGAACAATGTTAAGAGCTCAGGCAAATAAATGGCAAAACCTGTACAGTGAACATTAGGTGATAAAAATATATTATCTGTAGGTATCTACGTTTAAAAAATAATAAAACATCAATAAATTACATTAAGATAAACTGTTTAATAGTTCTAAAAACTGAAGGAAGTGTCCATTGTGTTGAGCAAATGAATAATTTGTTTAGCGTTGTTAAACATTATATCATGGACTTAGTCCCAATGAGGGTTTGGAAAAATTATAGAAATAAAGGTATTTTATTAATAGGCATATTACAATTAGGAAAAACTCTATGTTTAGATGACTTTGTCCCAATAAAAAACGTTACAATCAAATTAGCTCTATAGTATGGTCACTTTGTATAAAAGTAAGCACAAGAGAATGAATGCAGTCGAAGAAGGGGGGGACAAGTTGGGGGTGGGGGTTGTGTTCTTAGATATTTGGCAAAACGGATCAGGAGAGACAATGTATGTATAATCCTGGGGTAGAATGGTCCGGCTCCTCAGGGTTACAACACAAGTAGGATGGGAAATTATTCCTGCACCAGTTGAACACTTCCCCGTGTATAGGAGGAGCTGAAGGTATAGACGACCTAATATGATGCAGGACTATGGTTTTGTTAAACTCTCAGGGAGATGTAGAATCACATGACCATATACGATGCCGATCAGACCGTGAGAATGTTATTACTGTGAAACTTGAATAAAATCTGTTAAAAAAAAAAAAGAGAATAAATGCAGTGCCAATAGCTGTTGTCTCCCATTTACTTTGTCCAATAAATATAAAGGTAAATGTGCAAACTTTCATCCACCACGATAGTTACATTCTACCATAAAATTGTTAGCTAAAATTAAATTACTTGTACATCCTTCAGAAACTGAATTTTTCAAAAGGGATGACGGTATCCAATAACATTTGGCATGTACTTGATATTGCTAGTTTAACAAAATATACTGTTTTAACATAAGGAAAATGCTACTTACCAGTATGCATCTGTTCTTGGCATGTAGAGCTGCAGAGGCCTACATTTAGCAATAGATCGCCACCTGGTGTTGGGCCCGGATGATTGCAGGTTGTTGTCTTCTTAGAAGAAGTCTTTGTAGTCACAAGATAGGTGACTCCTCCCTTGGACAATACTGCGCATGGTCATTGACTCCATCCTCAGATTGTTTTTCCGCCATGATGGGAAATGATGGAGTTAGTAGAAGTAAAGAGAAAGGATGTCCATGCGTGTGCATCTAAGTAAGAGGAGTACTGGAACGGATACAAGTCCCGGGGAGGCGGGAGGGCATGTAGGACTCTGCAGCTCTACATGCCAAGAACAGATGCATACTGGTAAGTAGCATTTTCCGTTCGAGGCATATGAGCTGCAGATCCTACATTTAGCAACGATTGTGCAGTAGTGTCTACCCTAGCAGTGGTCGCTTGTATCCGTTGCAGCATACTGAAATAGTGTTTTAAGAACAGCTTGGCCTACTGCAGCTTGCTGCTTGGCTTGCACATCAACACAATAGTGTTTTGTGAAGGTGTGTATTGTAGACCATGTTGCTGCCTTGCCTATGTCCTCTAGTGGTATGTTTCCTAAGAAAGCCATAGGGGCTCCTAGTTTGTGAGTGCAGTGTGCTCTAGGAGGAACCGTTAGTGTACGTTTAGCTTTGTGACAGCATATTTGAATACACTTTACAATCCATCAAGCACTTCCTCCTTTAGAGATGGGATTGCCTTTGTGTGGGGGAGAGAAAGATACAAATAGTTGTTTTGTCTTTCTGAAGGATTTAGTCCTGTCTGTGTAACATAGTAGAGCTCTTCTAATATCTAAGGTGTGTAAAGCTCTTTCTGCAACAGAGTCCGGTTTTTGAAAAAAACACTGGTAACTCTACTGATTGGTTTAGGTGAAAAGGAGTAATCACTTTTGGTAGGAATTTTGGATTGGGTCTAAGAACCCCTTTGTTAGGATGTATTTGAAAAAATGGTTCTTCTATTGTGAATGCTTGTATTTCACTAACTCTTCTGAGAGAGGTGATGGCAACAAGGAAAGCAGTTTTCCATGTTAGAGATTGCAGTTCACACTTATGTAATGGCTCCAAAGGGGGTCCCATGAGTCTTGTAAGGACCACATTTAGGTTCCATACTGGAGCAGGTGGTGACCTAGGTGGGATTATTCTCTTTAATCCTTCCATAAATGCTTTTATTGCAGGTACTCTAAAGAGAGATAGATTTTGTCTATTTTTTAAATATGCTGCAATTGCTGCTAGATGCAGACGTATGGAAGAATAAGCCAAATTGGACCTTCGTAAATGTAGAAGGTAGCAAATGATATTTTGGATGGAAACATCCAGAGGATCAATGTGATTGTTGTTACAGTATATTGCAAACCGTTTCCACTTAGCAGCATAGCATGCTCTATAGAATGCTCTGGTAGTGGGTCTTCTAGCTTCTTTAATTATATTCATACATTCTGGTGGTAAGTTTAAGTAACCAAACTCTAGGACTTCAGGAGCCAGATCGCCAAATTCAGTTGGCTTGGTTCTGGGTGCCTTATTTCTCCATGGTTCTGTGTTAACAGGGATGGCGTGAGCCGTAACTTCTGATGTGGAACCAGTGAGAGATCTAGTAGCGTGGTTAACCACGGCTGACATGCCCATGTGGGGGCCACTAGTATTAGTTTGAGGGACTGTTGTCTGAGCTTGCGTACTACTAGTGGAATGAGGGAGAGAGGCGGAAAAGCGTACGCAAATCTGCCTGACCAGTTCATCCATATTGCATTCCCCTCCGACCGAGGGTGTGGAAACGCATTTTGAGTTCTCGTGGGTGGCAAACAGGTCTATTTGTGGATGCCCCCACATTTGGAAGAATGGTTGAAGAACTTGTGGGTGCAACTCCCATTCGTGAATCTGTTGTGACTGGCGACTAAACAGATCTGCTATCTGGTTGTGAATCCCTGGAAGGTGTTCTACTGTCAGATGTATGTTTTGAGGGATGGCCCATCTCCAAATGTTCTGTGCAAGTTGGGACAGTTGCAGAGACTGTGCCCCCCCTTGTTTTTGTATATTATACATGGCTGTCATATTGTCCGTCCAGACTAGGACAGCTTTGTTTTGGATTTGTACTTGAAAAGTTTTGAGTGCTAGGAAAATTGCTAGCAGCTCTAAATGGTTGATGTGGAGCTGTTTCTGTTGATTGTTCCACTGACCTTGTGTGGTATAATGCAAGAGATGGGCTCCCCATCCTGTGAGGGATGCATCTGTCGTGAGCACTATCTGTGGAACTGGATCTAGGAACGGCCGTCCCTTTGTCAAGTTTTTGGTGTTCCACCATTGCAGAGAGCGATGTGTACGGCTGTCTACCAACATCAGGTCTGTGAGCTGACCTTGAGCCTGATTCCACTGTTGTGCTAGACATTCTTGTAGTGGGCGCATTTGCAATCTTGTGTGAGGAACTATAATGATGCAAGACGTCATCATGCCTATTAGTTTCATGAACACTCTGGCTTGTAGAGAGTGCTGGCATTGAAAAGGGGGGGAAACTAAGTTCTGAATACTTTGAATCCTGGCTTGACTGGGATACGCTAGAGCTACAGATGTGTTTATAGTAGCTCCTAGATATTGATGAACGTGCGAAGGCTCTAGGTGCGACTTGGTGTAGTTTATCGTAAACCCTAAGTTGTGCAGTGTTTGAATTGTTTGTTTTGTGTGTTGTGCACACTGGTTGAACGATTTTGCTTTTATGAGCCAGTCGTCGAGGTAGGGGAAGACATGTATTTGTTGTCTTCTGAGATGTGCTGCCACTACTGCTAAGCACTTTGTAAACACTCGTGGTGCTGTTGTGACCCCGAATGGAAGGACTTTGAACTGATAGTGGTGTCCTTGTATGACAAACCTTAAATACTTCCTGTGCGCAGGATGTATTGGAATGTTAAAGTAGGCGTCCTTTAGGTCTAGTGTGGACAGAAAATCTCCCTGTTGTAGTAATGGGAGTACCTGTTGTAAAGTGATCATGTGAAAATTATCTGATTGTATGTAGTGGTTGAAGGGCCTGAGATCGAGAATTGGTCTTAATGTCCAGTCCTTTTTTGGAATTAGGAAATACAGGGAGTAAACTCCTGTTCCTTGTTCCTCTAACGGAACTACTCGAATAGCATCTTTTTGTACAAGTGCTAGAACTTCCTGTTGAAGCAGAGTTATGTGTTCTGCAGACATTGGACGCTGCCTGGGTGGTATGTTTGGGGGGGTTGCTGTGAGTTCTAGGCAGTAGCCATGTTGGATAATTTGTCTTACCCACCTGTCTGTTGTGATGGAGTTCCAGACAGGTAGGAACTGTGAAAGTCTGCCCCCCACAGGAGTGGAATGCTGTAGGGGAGGCAGAGGGAAGTCACTGTTTAGGAGTGGAAGAGGAGCGGTTGTTGTTATTACCTCTACCTCTTCCCTTGTTGTTATTGCCTCTGTATCCTCCTCTAAAATAGCCTTTATTAGAGGAGCTTTGTGTGTGTGTTTTAAAAGATGATGTTGTGTCTCCGCCGGTCTGCTTCCGGCCCGAACAATTGGTTCTGATTAAAGGGCTGGTTCAGGATTGTAGTTTGTACTTCTGGTTTAAAACCCGAAATGCGTAACCATGCGTGACACCTGAGAATAACACTAGTGTTAACTGCTCTGGATGCTGTGTCAGCTACATCTAGTGCGCATTAAATTGAGGTATTAGATATCAATTTGCCTTCCTGTAAAAGTCCTGCTGCCAGATCTTTGTGTTGATCTGGTAGGTGTTCCATTAACTTTTCTAGTTGATCGTAATGAGCCCAGTTGTAGTGTGAGAGTAAAGCCTGTGTATTTGCTATGCGCCATATGTTTGTTGCTTGTGCAGCAATTAGTTTCCCTGACGCATCAATGATTTTGGACTCTTTGTCAGGCGGGCGTTTGTCCCCAGAAGTTTGAGAATAGGCTCTTTTGTGTGCATTTTACACTACCAAGGAGTCTAATGGCAGATGTCCCTTAATGTATAATGGATCAGCTGGTGCTGGCCTATACTTTTTCTCTATTCTAGGATTTAGCACCCTACACCGTACTGGATTTTAAAAATCTCTGGAGCATGTTTAATGACTCCCTTGATCATTGGTAATATTTGGGTAGACCTTTGTGACTGTTCAAAAGTGTCTAACAAGAAGTCCTCTTCAATGGCATCAGAGTGCATAGGTACCCCATGGTATAGTGCAGCTCTGTTTAGTAAATGATTAAACCCAAAACTATCCTCTGTAGGGGAAGGTTTTGTTGGGTAGTACTGAGGATCAAGATGTGCAAGATTATATGTATCATCATCCTTGGGATATTCTGTGTTGATATCCTCATCTAAAGGGTATGTATGTGGCTCTGTAACATCACCCCCCCCCCCACCTAAATCATACTCCTCGTCAGTGTGGTGTGATGATGCAGGAGATTGAATAGGAGAAGTTATAGGCTCCACATATGGAGTAATAGGAGAGGAGGAAGGTGAAGGAGAGGAAGGGTGCATTGGAGAAGTTACACAGTCCTTTTTGGCAGGAACCACAGGTGTAAGTGGTGTGTCTGCTGGTCTCTTTTTATAAGGAATTGTTTCCACATGTCCAGTTTTTGGATTAATATGGACCTTTTTCTGTCTAGGATCTGGTCTAAACAGTTCTTCCTCTTCTATAATCTTCTTCGGCGTCGATTCTTTCGGAGCCGATAGAGGTTGTCTAGTGTTCTTTGCCTTAGAAGGAGTAACTGAGTCCATTGGCAATGTTTTCGGTGCCGAAGGTTGTTTAGTCTTATCTGGGGTCTTTGGTACCGATATTAGAGGTTTCGGCGTGGAGACAGGTTTTGCTGGGCCTGTGGCGCCGGAAACTGGGTTCCCCTCTTTGTTCTTTGAACCGGAAGGTTTCGGAGTTGAAGCTTTTGGGTCTGGTACCGGTCTTGGCTTTGGCACCGATGGTACGGGTGCCGAAGTGTCCTTGTCTTTGGGCACCGAAGGGTTTTTGTTTTCGGTGCCGACAAGTCCTTCGGTGTCTAAGGATGTTTCGGTGCCAATGGAGGAGGTGTAATTGGCACATGGTGTTTCTTCGGTGCCGAGGCACCGGAAGGCGTATTCTCTTTCCTCGGAGCCGGGCCCAAAGACGGGGCGTTAGAGGGTAAATTTCGGTCTCGACTGGGCCCCATGGGCGGAGTGCTGACCGTTGCCTTTTGTTTGGGTAATGTCTGTCGTGCAGGGGCAGATGTACTCACGGGTTGTCGAGATGGAATCGAATCGTCCGAATCCTCTGCCCCCGATATAATCTGGAGATCAGGCGAGTCCTCCTCTGCGCCGAGTTAAGCCTCGTCCTCAGAGATATCTTCGATTGGATATTCGTCCTCTGAGACGTCTTCTTCGATGATCTCCTCCTCAAAGATGGCCTCAGGTGCTGGTGCTGATCTCCTCATCTCGTGTCGACGGGCCCTTCGATCCCGGGTGGTCTTCTTCGATCGGAAGGAGGCACAGGCTGTGCAGGTCGACTCGTCGTATTCTGGCGAGAGACAGAGGTTGCAAACCTCGTGATGGTCGCTATGAGGGAATTTTGCTCGACATACCGGGCATCTCTTGAATTGAGTTCTGTCCATGAGGCGTAGACCGCACGGCGCCGATGGGCCCAACGGCCCGCGTTGACGCACCGGAATGTAGCTGGTGATGTCGAAAAGTCTATTCGATGTCGAAAGAAGTTTGTTTAAAGTTTCTTGCTTCGAAAAAGCAGAAAAAGTCTTTTCTAGCCGGAGCTGAAAACTTTCATCCGAACCTAGTGGCGGAAAAAAACAATCTGAGGATCGAGTCGATGACCATGCGCAGTATTGTCCCAGGGAGGAGTCACCTATCTCGTGACTACAAAGACTTCTTCCAAGAAGACAACAACCTGCAATCATCCGAGCCCAACACCAGGTGGCGATCTATTGCTAAATGTAGGATCTGCAGCTTATATGCCTTAAACAAATAATTTATATGCTGAATTTGCATATGTAATTAATGGATTTAGAATTTGAAAACAGGTTGTTAAAATTATTAATGCATTATACACCAATGCACAAGCTAAGGAATCGACAAAGTTTAACAGAAAAACCACAACAAAAATTTGTACTTGACAAAGGCACTATTTATCTAGCACTCAATTAATTATTGTTAGACTTGGCGGTCTCTAGTTGGCAGAGGTATACACTTCTGACAAATAGGGACTCACCTCCTTTAGTCAGGGCAAGGGGATCACACACTTAGATAACCCCTGCTCACCCCCTTCGTAGCTTGGCAAAGCAGACAGGCTTATCTTAGAGGCAGTGAGTTAAGCATTTATGACCATATACAGTAATACAGTGAATACACTACAAATGGACACGACACAGTAGTATTATCAAAATAAGGATGTTTATATAAGGCTTAGCACAAGACCCAATAATGACAAAAATATACCACAATCTTAATAAATACTCTTGGAAGGAAAAAATAATAGTTCAAGTGTAGTTTCTTCTTAGCACAAAGTCTTTAGTAACAAACGCAACTCTTCTTTTTTAAATCACAGTTCTTGGCAACAATGTAACCCCCACAGGAGTCACACGACGTTGAGGCAAAGTTAATCCAAAGGTTCGGCGTCGACCACGAGGAGCGCTACCTCGAGCCCGGAGTCGAAACAGACCCCCACAACACAGTACTTTGGAAAACGAAGAAAAGATGATCTACGGTGTCGAGGTGTCCCGGCGTCGAGTCTTGGGCGTCGATCGGGCCTCGGAGTCAGGGCGATATGCAGCGGCGCCGACAGATGTCAGGCAGGAGCAGCGCTCACGAGGCGAAGCAGGATACGGCGTCCTAGTCGATGTTGCAAGAGTGAGCAGCGCTCACGGCGTCAAAAGGGCTCGGTGTCGAGGCGTCAGTAGCGGCTTCGCTACTAGCATCGATCGGGCCCGGCGTCGAAGAGGCGGGACACGGGAGCTGCACTCACGATGTCGAGCTGGATTCGGTGGCGTCCGTCGGCGTCGGGATTGCTGGATTTCTTCAGAGGTGCTGGACTTTCAGGTTCCTGCAACAAGCACTTTCAGCAAATGGTGAAGTCCTTTAGCCCTGTGACTTCAACAGGAGGCTGGCACTCTTCCAGCCCTTGGAGATTTCCTTGGCTAAGTTTGAGAGTACACACTCAGTTCCTCTCTCCTGGTTCCTTGGCAAAAATAAAGAAGTGACTGCAGGATTCCCCCCAGCAAACAGCACTCTGGCAGAAGGGGTAGGCAAGTCCTTGGATCAGCAGGCTTCTTGTCCTTGGTTCAGGGGTCCTTCTCTTATACCCCTTTTCTGCTTTGATCCCTTTGTCCATGCAGGGAATTCCCCTCATCCTGGGTTTGTTGTGGGTGTAGCCAGGCCGAGGCACCTGGCCTATTCACTGTGCAGGGCAGGGTCCTCAGCCGCCCAGCAGGAGGTGGAGCCAGTATTGTCACTGGCAGGAGCAGAGCCATCAGTCGCCCGGCAGGAGGTGGAGCCAGCATTGTTTCAGGCAGGGCAGGCTATCAGGAGCTACTCTTCCCCTACTCTCAATGCAAATGCCTCACTCACCCCACACTGACTCATTCAGACATCTGGAGCCACCCAGCTCCTGTCACACACACACCAAACCAGCAGAGACCGGTAATAGTCTGACAAGAAAGTAGCCACTTTCTAAAAGTGCTATTTTCAAACCCAGAGTCCAAAAACCATCCACCCAAACGGATGCGTTATTAAACCCTGAGTTCAGGGATACCAAACTTGACATTGTACCATGCTCCCAGAGCCAGCTAGGATTATAGCTCTTAATAACCCTGGCAGCCCATTCTAACTTATGGAGAGCAGGTAACCTTACAATAGTGAAAAACGAATATGGCTGTAATTCACTATTAGGACATGCCACACACATCAGGGCGTGTCCTACCTTATGCTTACAATGCACACTGCCTTTGGGCCTACCATAGGGGTGACTAACATGAAGTTAAGGGAAGGTTTGGGGACTGACAAGTAGGTGGACTTGCGCAGTCCGCGTGACAGTATCAGACTGCACGTAGGTCTAGCAATGGCAGACCTTTAGACACATTTTACCAGGCTGTTTCTGAGGGTGGCACAATACGTGCTGCAAGCCCACTAGCAGCATTTGTATTTACAAGCCCTGGCACTCCTGGTGCTCTATACTAGGGACTGACAGTAAACCAAATAAGCTAAACATGGAATCCAATCAATATTAATTTAACATAGGGAGCACTTGCACTGTGGCACTGATCCGCAGTGGCACAGTGCCCAAAGCAATATACCAGCAAAAACATCGTAAACAGAGGAGGCAAACAGAAAAAATTGGAGGAGAGACTCAGGCCAATGATGTCAGGTCTAACACTTATCATGTTATATTAGACAGAAAGAAAACATGACAGAATGGTGCTAGGAGGAATAAAATACAAAACCTTTTAAACAGAGTTAACTTGTTACTGCTTATGAAAAACTGAGCTAGAAGAGGTGAGCCACTTTGAGACATGAATATACAATTTCAAAATGTACACAGACGCATCAGCTTTGGAATCGCCACACTGCAATGCTTTTCCCAACACAAGCTCCTTGCATTCCTTGTAGGCAGCAGCCTCGACGGCAAAGCTTCTCATCGTAGCTTCACCCCTAATCAGGACCGAAGCACCTCCTCGACAACAGACTTTGCATTGCAAGCCCTGTCATCAGGATCCCTGACGTCAATGCATCAAGACCTAGCACCGCAGCCATGCCACATTTCGGAACTGACTCATTGCCTCGGCTGTGCGAAACATCTCTAACGCGGATCCACAGAGCGCTCCGCAACCATGATTTAAGGTATTTTGTTTAGTGGGCCTAACTGGGTCCCTGTAGCCAACCGGCACTCCATTGCTGTTGGCCTGAACTTGTGTCTTTTTGTCCAGGTCAGGTGCGACCAGATATCTCCAATAGTGCTTAAACTTTTTGGCACTTTTTCACTATAAAATTTAAAAATCAATATCTCTGGTTCTAATAATTGAAATTTTGTAGTTTTGGTCTTGCTTTTTTAAATTAAAATCAGAGCTATTTTTTAATTACCTGGCGTGGAATAATTTAATGTGGTGTTTGCACTGTGTTAGACTTCCGCATCACCTATATAGGCACCACCGCAGTGACTTCAGTTACTTTTCACAACTTACATTGATGCATTTCTGAACAACTAGGGCCCAGAAAGGGGGTAAGACCAGTCCCTAGAAACCAGTCCTCAGTGCGGGGAGGATGGGTGGGTTGGTAAGGAATCTGCAACTAGATTATGTCTCTAACACACAAGGCATTACTGATGGTAAGTAACTTGTCCATCTGATAGAGATATCTTGCTGTAGATTCCTTACCATTGAATAGATACACAAGCCATACCATACCGGGGAGGACTGCAGAAAACTTTAGACCAGGAAGTCCTGCTGGACAGAGTGCCCAAAAAGGCTGTCCCTTCGGAATTGACTGTCGATGCAGTAGTGCTTGGTAAACGTGTGCAGGGATGCCCACGTTGATACTTGGCAAACATTAAGGACTGGAACTCCAAATTGCAACACCGTGGTAGCAGCCTTAGCTGTGGTGGAATGAGCCCCTAAGCCTTCAGGAGGCTGCTTTTTGGCCAGAGCATAGCAAATTTTGATGCAGAGGATGACCCATCAGGAACGTGAGAACCAAATTAAGGTCCCACTGAGGCATAATTAAAGGGGCAGGTGAGAACATATGTACAAGCCCCTTACGAAATATATTTACAATCGGGGATTAAAATAAAGAGGGTTGGTCCAGCAGCCTCACATAGGCAGACCGGGCAGAAAGATATCCCTTGAGAGTGCCCAGTGAAGAGCCCCACCAAAGGGTACAACGAAAAGCAAAACATGAGAAAGAGAAGTAGAAAAACGATTAATGGACCTCTCCGTACAATATTTTTTGGTAGAGGGGAGCTGATTGCTAAAATAATATTACAGACTTCAGGAAAAAGGTTGAAAGATTCCAACAGCTGTTGCTCAATTTCCACGCAAGGATCATTAGAGTTCAGGTGGAGGATTCTCCACCGCTGCTGCAACAGCAGATCCTCCCGAAGGGGCAGCCTGATCTGAGGATTGAGGCTCATTTGGAGAAGCTCTAGATACCAGACTCTCCATACCTAGTCCTGCCCCACAAGAATGACTTGGGCCCGGTCGCTCCTGGTCTTCTGGAGCCCTTTGGACATGAGTGGTATTGGCAGAAAGGCATGTAGCAGGCCTGAACTCCATTCAAGACGAAAAGCATCTCCGAGTGAGTGCCGCCTTAGAAAATCCAGCGTACACAACATCTGAAATTGCGCGATCTTACTGGAGGTGAACAGACCTAACCAAGGCTTTCCCCACTGCTGAAAGAGACCTTGTGAGACCTCCAGAAGGAGAAGACATTTGTGATCAGCTAGACATCGACGACAGAGTTTGTGCTGAATTACCAGGGATATGCACCCAGCTGTTCCAGCCATGTTCAGAAACAGATGGCCTCCTGACAAATGGCCCACAACTCCACCTAGCCCAATTTATTGGACTACCACATGGCGGTGGTGTTCTCTGCGTACATTTGAATCAGGTTTTCATTGATTGAAGGAAGAAAAGCTTTCAATACCAAGCGAATCGCTCGGAGCTCCACCAAATTGATGTGGAGTAAGCATTCTGCCAGAGACCAGAGTCCTCTGATCTCCACCTCTCCCAGATGGCTGCCCGATCCCAGAAGTGACGGATATGTCATTACTAAGTGTTCTGGTTCGAGAAGAGAGAGGAATCTGCCTCCGACCCAATTGCGGTCGTCTTCCTCGTCTCCAGAGATGGGTGCCCTTAAAGGGTATTTCTATGAGAGAGGCTTGAACATCCCTTGAAAAGCCATAAGCCTTCAGCCAGTCGGCTGTAAAACAGCCACCGTTGATGAAATCGCTCTGTCTAGAGAGTCGGTCAAGTCGATATCACAACGAATGGTGAACTTTTCCACCTCTCTCTCATCCGACACGGCTTGGGAGAGGATGGCCCAGGTCTCCTCTGGGATCTGTGGCAGCACTTGCACAACTGTTTGCTACAAGTCTGGGAGTAACGGACCAATAAGTACACTGTGTTCACCGACCGCAATGCAAGACTGGCAGAAGATAAAATGTACTTGCACTAACTATCCAGCATCTTTGCTTCCCTATCCCGAGGTGCGGAAGGGAATGCGCCTTGAGAAGTAGAGGCTTGGATCACCATGCTATCAGGGGTAGTGTTGTTGGTGAGGAAAGTTGAATCACCCGGTAAAAGGTGATGGCGGGCAATTATCCTATTCACAAGAGACCCTTGCTGGGCTTGGACGAGGTTCCTAGCATGACATCAGTTAAGGCCTCGTTGATTGGCGTTCTGAGGAGGAGACCCCAGGTAGCAGGACTTCCGTCAAAATGTTCGTCTTGACTGCCACAGAAAGGAACTGAAGGCCCAGGATCTCAGCTGCCAATCACACCACCATTTGGTATCCCACCCACTTGTCCGCAGTCACGGTTGGAGAAGAAAGCAGGCCAGAATCTGGAAAACTATCCAGTCCACTGGCCTCAACCAATTCCTCATAATAGTCCATGCCATGAGGCTAATCTTGTCCAGCAACCCCTCCCAATCTTCCTCCATTTCTATTTGTTCAGAATATGACTGAAGAAGCAACTTAGAACCCAAGGGATCGGTCTGTGACGAAATTGGTGCCAGTAGGCGCCAATCCGGCTCTGGGTTGTCGGGTAAAGAATTGGCACTGGGGTTGTAAAAGGTCTTCGTATAGGCATTGGCACCAGGGACGGTCGCTGTGGCATGACCAACTTTGTTACAGATCCATAGGGGGGAGAGAGGGTCATCGGCACAGGAGCTGCCAGTGTAGTACCTAATGGAGCCCCCACGAGCCTCTGGGGCCTGAAGGTGTGCTGGTAGGGTCAGGCCGCGCAAATATGAGGCACATGGCATCCTTAAATCCTTTGAGCTGGGTGGGGGTCGCTCCGGCTTCGGAGAAGGCAGGAAAGTGCAGAACCGACCCAGGGGCAGGTTAAGCTGAACGAGACCTAGAGCGTAGAGACTTCTCTGTCGGACAATGAATGAGGAGATGTCGAAGTACGCTTCGATTTCTTGGGTTTTTTAAGCTTCTTACCTGGCCTACTCGAGGATTTCGAGTGGGAGGATGAAGACTTAGGGCTCCGGGAGCGGTACCTGGACCTTCCTCTGAACCATGACAGTGAACAAGTCCTCGGAGGCGAACAACTTGATGCAGAGCACTGGACCACAAGCAGCTTTACGCAACGCTCCCTCAAAGCTTTGGAGCCATGGCCCAGCAGTCTGAGCACAATTTTGAGTCGTGATCGCGCTCCAGGCACTAGAGAAAAACCAAGTGTAGAACCGTCACCAACATGGCACGATGGCAAATGCTGCACTGTGACTCCAGAAGTCTTTTTGGATATGCCAAAAAACAAAAGTCCCCCCCAAAAAACTGTCAAAAAGTGACAGAGGGTTGCTCTGTTCATGAATCTGCGCTGGCTGGCAAAGAAAAAAGGAACTGACGTCAGAGTGCCGAGGTGGTGCCTATATAGGCGATGGAGATATCACAACAGCCGAGAGGACGCCAACGAAGTCACGCAGTGCAGACCCACGCCACCTATCAGCATGCAAGGGTAGTGCTCAAAGAAATATCTTCCAGATTCAGTCTGATGCCTGGGAAATTCAAAGGTAAGGAATCTGCGGCTTGATGTCTAAGATTTAGGGTTTGCCTGCACCCTACCCTGACTACGATTGTGGTCACTGCTTGACAAGGGTTCATACCACAGTCAACCTACAACCCAATTTCTAACGAACACCATTTTTCTAAGGAGCCTTGGTTCATGGGTTATTTAACGGAGAAGCACTGGTTTACTTTGGAAGAGAACAATTGTATATTGCTTTACATAGGGTTAACTCATTTTTTCCTGGACGAGTTGTGATATCTTGTGATGTTTTGAAAAGCTTTCAATGAAGACAGACTTCTAGTGCGTGGCTAATCATCCGATGGGTTATCCAGGAACTTGCAGGTCCTGAAGGCTCATTCTAACAGTCAGGTCTTGGGGGCCCTTCAGAATTCCTGAAGTGAGGTGATGGTCCGGAGTTACGTGGGAAGGCTGTTCCAGGTCTTAGTTGCAATGTGGGAGAAGGAACGCCTTCCACTTCTGCAGATGAGTGGAGTATGGGCAAGTGATAGGGAGGCGGAGCGTAGTCTTCTCTATGGTTGATGGAAGTTCAAATGCTGGTTAATGTAGGCGGGTTCTTGGTTGTGTAGAGGCTTGTGTGCATGGGTTAGCAGCTTGAATTAGCATCTCTTCTGTACAGGGAGCCAGTGGAGTTACCAGAGGTGGAGTGTGATATGGGTTAATTGGGGAAGGTCGAGGACGAGTCTCGCTGCAGTGCTCTCTATGGTCTGAAGTCTCTGTAGGAGGTGTGCAGTGATTCCTAAATAGGGAGCATTGCTGTATTCCAGTCACTGTGCATCTCATGAGTAGGGGTAGCCACTTGAAGATATTGAGTAGTGTAAGGAAGCAGGCGGAAGAGACTACGTTGACCTGAGACTTCGTGGTGAGCTTGTTTTAATTATTATTTCGACGATTCTGGTGTAACCGGAGATATTGGGTGCGGGTCCTAGGTCTGATGGTCACCAGCAGTCGTTCCATGTGTTGCTGCTGTCGCTGAAGATCAGTACTTCTGTTTTGTCTGTGTTCAGCTGCAGGCTGTTGTTCTTCATCCAGTCAGCAACACTTGTAATGAATCTGTGGAAGTTGGTAGTGGTGCATAGGAAAATATGTTGAGATCGTGTGATCTGATGATGTTGGCCAATGGGGTCATGTGTTGAAGAGCATGGGGCTGAGGGATGAGCTCTGGAGGACACCGCAGGTGATACTTTTGGGTTTGGAGGTGAAAGGTTGGAAATGGATCTTCGTGCTTTTTCAGGTGAGGAAGGAGGTGATCCATCTAAGTATGTCCCCATGGATGCTGATGTGTTGGAGCCTTTCGATCAGCATGTGGTGAGATACAGTGTTGAAGGCTGCTGAGAGGTGGAGGACAATCAGAGCAGCTGTTTTTCGTCAGTCAATGAAGGTCTGAGTGTCGTTGGTTGCTCTTACGAGGGCAGTCTCGGTGCTGTGATTGCTGCGAAAGCCGGATTTGGAGGCATCGAGTAGCTGGTTCTGTTCCTGGTGAGTCATAAGTTCCTTTTTGATGATCTTTTCCAGTACCGTTGCTGGGAATCGGAGCAGGGAGATTGGCTGGTAGTTTTTTTAGTCTGAAGGGGTCGGAAGAGGGTTTTTTGAGTAGTGGTCTAACTTTGGCGTGTTGAGGTGTTGAGCACGGTGGTGAGTTCTAGGCCCATCTTTTGGTTTCCGAGATTGAAAATGTGGTGCGGACATGGGTCTGTGGGAGCTTTCGAGTGGATGGATTTAATGGTGGGAGTGGAGTCCTGGGTGGAGAGGAGCTTCCAGGTGGTCAGTCTATGGCTCGTGTCGGTTGTGTGGTGGTGCCTCTTTCAGGAAAGTCCATAGGTGTGGGGTAGGGTTTGAAGTTTCTGTACATGGTTATGATCTTGTCGTGGAAGAAGCTGGTGAGGTTGTCGCACAGCTCCTTTGAGGGTGTGATGTTTTCGCTGGCAGCCAGGTAGGAGAATTCCTTGACAATGTTAAAAGGTTCCTTGGTGTTGTTGGTGCTGGTTTCGCTGTGTGCGGCTACGGCTGTCTTCTGTGTTGCCCTCAGCAGGCGGTGGTAGAAGTTGAGAGAGGTTTTGAAGGCTGCCCTATCAGAGTAGTCTTTGCAGGCACACCATCAGCTTTCCATCGGTTTGCTGTCTCGTTTCACGATTCTGAGTTCTTGGGCGTACCAGCTGGCCTTTTTGAAGGATTTTCTCTTGATGTTGCTCTTGATGTGGACGATGCGGTCAGTTCCAACGGGTGATCAAACGTTGAAGTTCTTAACTCCCTGATCAAGGTTGGTGGCAGTAGCAGGGTTGGAGGTGATGAGGGCGTCTGCCCAGCTGGTCTCTGAAGTTTTGTTCCACCTCCGGTGGGGTAGTGCTGGTCGTTTTGGGGGTGGCGGTGCGGGGGCTGGAGATGCTGACTAGACGATGGAGCAATCGGCTCATGTGAGTTGTGTGACATGGCTGTATTTTATATGGTTGCTGGAGTTGAAGATGGGGTCCAGCGTGTGTCCTGCGATAGGTGTGGGGTTGTAGACAATCTGGGTCAATCCGAGGCTGCTTATATGATCAAGAAAGTGTGCGTTGTGGCTATCGTTGGGGTCATCGATGTGGAAATTTGGGTTCCAGAGGAAGATGTAGTCCTTGGTGTCTAAGGCTATGGCACTAGGTAGTCTGCAATGGTGTTGCAGAAGCTGGAGTGCAGGCCATCGTGTTTTATGTGAGGGTGCCTCCGATGGTTGTCTTGTCATCCGTGTCGTGCTTACAGTTTGAAATATTCAATGAGGGTGGTGGTGTTGCTGTGTTGGTGTTGCATTTTATGGTTTCTTTGTGGATGATAGCTGTTCCTCCCTTACTCCCCCCGGCTTATTGGTCCAATCCCGGTGAGCGACTTTATATCCATCGGGGATCTCTGTGGCAATGTCAGGGGCCGATGTTGAGCCAGGTCTTGGTTGAGGAAGACTATGTCGGGTGGAAGGATGTCGATGTGGTCACATAATTCAGTGGAATGTTTTCATCGAGTGTGTGTTAAGGAGCAGGCAGTGGAGTCAGAATGGGGAAACAAGGAGAGAAATCAGTGAAAAAAGAGAGAGGCACTCAGAAGAAGAAACATAAAATCAAGGGAACTGAGTGGAAGCAGGAGCGATGCAGCAGCATCGGAAGAGCTTGGCCTGGGACCCATCAATCCACTTGTTTTAGCCATAAGTGAGAAACCTGTGGTAAACTAGGGAGAGTCTGGTAGTGGAGGATTAGAGTACGGACATTCCCACACCTCTTCTACACCTACAAACGATGGTGTTTGAAGTGGAAGCTCCGGCTTCGACTAGCAAACCTTGTGTTGTGAAGGTTGCTTCCCTGCCAAATGCATGACAAAGGCTGGGCAGAGACATCAACCAGGAGGAAGTGTTTGGAAGTTGTGTGTGGCATGTGGATGGAAAAGATATGATAGGAGTGCTCTCAGGAGACAAAGCATGGCTAGAAATCCGAACAGGTCGAGAAAGAAGCCACGTATTGACATAGTGCAGAAATCGTGCACAACCATCGGAGTGTGCCTCCGATGGTTGTCTTGTCATCCGATGTGGAGAAGTGTGGCTCACTGGTTAGAGCGGCAGACTCTGAAGCAGAGATCAGGCCCGGGACCAGGGTTCAAGTCCCGACGCGGCAGGGTCTTGGGCTCAATGTCCGCGGACTCGATAATTCTCGCCTCAGCGCCAACTCTAATCATGGGTCCCACGCTGCAACTCTGGGCAATAGCTTGCTTAATCTCCACAACGGCCCCTACAACACTGGGATGCCTGGCTTCACCTCGGGGGTGCCCAGGAAGGGCATCTCACAGGGAGAGCCAGGAAGGGTTCCACAGCGTTATACAGCGCCGGGACGCCCCGTTGGGGCAGCTGTGCGCTTTACAAAATACACTACTACATCCGTGTTGTTTTTAAAGTTTGAAATATTCAGTGGGGGTGGTGGTGGTGCTGTCTGTGTTGGTGTTGCACTTTATGGTCTCTTTGTGGATGATAGCTGTTCCTCCCTTACTCCCCCCGGCTTAGTGGTCCAGTCCCGGTGAGCGATTTTATATCCATCGGGGATCGCTGTGGCAAGGTCAGGGGCCGATGTTGAGCCAGGTCTTGGTTGAAGAAAACTATGTTGGGTGCAAGGATGTCGACGAGGTCACATAATTCAGTGGAATGCTTTCATCGAGTGTGTGTTGAGAAGGAGGCAGTGGAGTAAGCCTGTTGCTTCTGGCATTGTGTGAAGAGAGGTCGACATGGTGCTTTGTGGCGTGATGGTGGATGTGCTCATGCAGGAGAAGATTCATCTGGTGGAGGAAAACATCCCTACCGTAGAGACTGCAGTGCTGAAACAGTGGGGTATGATTGTGACTACCTATGCTAAGAACTGTGCATGATCTAAAAGAGGATCAGAGTGAGCTCATCTCCTGATAGCTGCTAGGGACACAAAAGGTCATCTGGAAAAACTCTTCATGAGTTGTAGGCCAGTTGACAAGTTGTAACAGGTTTTGCATTTATCTGTATCAAGATTCTTTACTGCAACTTGAAGGTGATTAACAATCCATACTTCCACTCACTGTGAACATGTGTCTGGAAGACAACATTTTCAGGGGAAGGTAAGGACTCAAATGTCTGCACCAAAGGATGAACTTGTACTAGGGAAGGTGGGAGACACTATCCACTGGCTTAGGTAGACTCAAAGCGACTAAAAGAGACTGTCTGCCTTGAAGATACGAACCAGGGCCGCCGCACTCACTGGAACTCTATGAAGTTTGGAAGATGTGAACTATGTCTGTCTACACATGGTTGAGTAATCCAGCTGAGTGAAGGCAAGAAGCAGAATGTAAAGGTTCTTGATTCACAGGCCCAGGATTGAATTTCAAAGTCAACACTGCCATTGTTTCACAAAACAATTCTATATTTTCTTTGATGCATATAAACAACTCATTCAAGCCACTGCGTTTCATTCCAAAATATCCAGAACTTCTTTAGGGCTTTGCAGAAAGTTGAGATATTAGTTAGTAGGGGTGTGTACCCACCTCAAATAATGACTGCAACACTGGGCAAGGTGAACCACTAGAATCACTACATAAAACTGAGCCCCCCTTCTCCCCCCATCCCCCAGTAGCTATGACAGAGGAGACAGGCTTAACTTGGAGGCAACGTGTAAAGTAAGCTTGAACAGGTGGTCAGCAATATAACCGTTGGGGTCCCCTTGTTTGATCTAGGTAAAACGAAAGCAGGTCCTGTTTTCTAGGCTCTTCTCAGGTCACAGACGGCAGGTCCAGTCCTTGTCTATTATTCTGCAGGTTCAGTCCCAGCCTGTTATTCCTCAGGTCCAGAAAGTGTTCTGAGGACAGTACTGTTGGTGTCACATTCATGTCTGGCACCAGCCTATGGATGGGGTGCCTCTGGCTCCTTTCTAACCCAAGAGGGTAAATGTTCCCTGTGGTAGGTCTACCCACCCTTGCATCATTCTCTATTTGCCCTACTACAAACAATTCAAAAGTGCTCTTTTCCACCTAAAACCAAGATGCCAGAACCTTTATCCCTCTCTGCAGAACATCTTAACCCACCGCAGACATGTGGCCAATAAAATGGGTGACCATTCTCTGTGTTCTCTCTAAACCAGCTCCAGGGGCAGCTCCTTTCCTACTGAGAGTGATGCCTGCCTGACTGGAGCAACAAACAAAAGCCCCGCCCAGTTGTCAGCTAACATTTGCCTGTTATTGTGTCAAGTTACTGGACCCAGCCCAAATAGTCATTGTGCCAGAGAATCGGAACCCTCCCCACATACACACAGCGTTTGTCCTGCTCTGGGAGCAGTTTTCACATCTCACCAAAGGAGCTATTCAGGTAACAGGTAGAGCTCATGCAAATGGGCTTTATGCAGGAAAAGTGTAATATTTTAAGTACCTTTTGTCAAAATATGTATTTACATATCTGACTTCACCGGTGATTTGGGCTTGTAGTAAATATTTTAATAGTCCAAGAATTTTGTAGGTGTTTAAGATAACATTAAATTCAATATTGTATGCTAATGCTTTCCAATGGAAACGCCAACTCTGCTACAGTGGAAATAGCTTCTGGAGCCTTTTCACTGGAAGGACATGTGTAACATCAGAATTCTACTTTTCTATACCATGCACCATGCCTTTTGGAGAATAAGGCCTACCAAAGGGTGACTTACAAATAAGAATGCTAAAATGGGTTCGTTTAGAAACATAACAACCATGCTACAGTCGTAGGCCAGCAGTCATGTTTGTGATGCCACTGCAGTGGGTGGCACAATGGGTTCCCACTAGTTGACATTAACTTACAGGCCTGGGGTACTATGTACCATATAGTAGAGAGGTATACACAAGTTAAATATACCAATTAGGGGTATGCTAATTTTACCACACTTAATGGAGGAGCACAGGCACTTTAACACTGGTTAGGAGAGGTAAAGTAAACATAGCTCTACATCCAAAAAAAAAAAACAGTCAGGGTAAAGATCATGGAGGTCTGCAGCGCAAAAGTTAGTCGTTCCCAACAAGCCTGAACAGGAACCTTGTCATGTTTTGAGGTTAATATACTCCTTCAGTACCAAAAATGATTTCTCTCAAGACACTTAATATTAGCAGCATGTAGGAGTAGAGGCTTTGTTGTACCTCCGCCATAACATCAGCTTTCTTTTCCAGTTCCAGAAAATCAATCTGTGCAATGTAAATAGCATCTAGATTTGCATTTGATACCACAGCTTGTCTTGTATGGGGTCTTTTTTGCTATTTCCATACCAGGCCACAAATCCAACACAGATAGACTTTGAAGAAGGACACCTGGATGCCAGGACGAGATCACAACCTTAGGAAGAAGATCAAATGTACTCAACTGCAGCCGCTCAATCTCCATGCATGGATGTGTAGATTGTGCAGATTTGGATGCAGGACCCTGCCCTGCTGCTGGGACTAAAGATCCTCCCTCTGATGTGGCTTAATAGAAGGTCAAACGCTCATGCCAGACGTTCAGCACACCACGCTCTCCTGGCCCAATCTGGAAGCACTAGAATGACTTGATCCCAGTCTTTTCTGTTTTCTTCACAACTCCGGGAATTAGTAGCAGCAGGGGAAGGTATATTGGATTCCCATGCACCATTCTAGTCTTAACGCATCACCAAGGGGGAGCTTTCATGGAAACTCAAACATGCAAAAGTGCTGGCACTTCACATTTTCAACAGTGCAGGAAAAATCCTGCCAGGTCGGGCTCGAAACCGATTCAGTTCAACGTCTGACACTGAAGTTGGTAGGGGCTTGACTGCTGGCGCTTTGGCATCAGTATCAGCCTTGATGGTGAAGGGATCATTACAGATTTTGGAGAAGGAATAGAAGTCGGTGCTTAAACCAAGGCAGGTTCAAGGGGCATAGATGGAGCAGAGTCAGTAACCAAACAGGAGGCCAATGCAGAACTTTGGAATCCCACAGCGCACTAGCGGCAGCCAGGTAAAAGGCTGCAAATGCATGGCATTGCTCTCAAAAGTCCCAGACCTAGTGCGGCAATGTCGACGGCCCAGCAAACTCCTGAAGCACCGGGAACAGTTGAGGAATTGGCTCTGTGATTAGAAGCGATTAGAAGGTGCTGTTTTCTAAGGACTAGTTGACTTTCACATGGGGGTATGATCAGAGTGGCTCCATACCAAGGCCACTTCTACATTCCATTTCACGAATTTGTCCTGGGTGTTATTTTCGATTTAACTGCTCTGATCCCCCCTCCACTTCCCAGGCCAACAAAGCTGGTGGGTTAATTATTCAAGCTGCTCTTATCAATGCCCGCTCCTTACCGAAGCATTCAGAAGAAGTGCACAAACTTATCATTGATAAAGGGCTTGATATCCTTTTCATCACGGAGACGTGGCTGAATGAGAGCTGCGCCCCAGTGGTTGAACTGGCTGTTCCCAGAGGATTCAAGATCACTAGACTGGACCGTAACATAGGCAGGGGAGGAGGTCTAGCTGTGATATATAGGGAGAAGTGGTCTTTGATGAAAGAATGTATGGGTGGGATTGAGGATGGGGAAGCTTTGGAATTCTCTCTGGCCCTGTCCCCTCAATTTACCTTGGGGGGTCTGCTGATTTGTCGCCCACCTGGTCCTTTGGGCACGTTTATTAAATCTTTGGAAGAGGTTGTTATCCAGAGAGCGCTTAGATTCCCGAGTTTTTTAATGTTGGGAGATTTCAATTTACACATGGACACGGGCCTAGCTCCCGGAGTGAAGGACCTGGAGGAGATCTGCAACCTTGGCCAGTTGGTGCTACAGGTGCGCTCTGCCACTCATGTAGGGGGTCACTGTTTAGATCTGGTGTATTCCAACTTTAGCATTTTAACCGACCCACCCCTCCCTGTCACTTGGTCGCACCACTTTCCAGTTTACTTTTCAGGGGACATTAACAGCACTCGTGTGTCGGTTAACCCTCAGCTTGAGGAACACCCAAGAAGAATTAATATCCCTGATTTGGCGGAGGCCCTCATGCACACTGCCCCAGCGAATGCACAAAACCTGAATGATGCTGTTGATAATTTTTCATCCTGGATAGACTCCACTATTAGATCACTACCAGAGTGTAAAGAGAAAAAGCAGCGTAGGGCCATCCCCACATCCCCCTGGTATACCGACCAATTAAAGATTTTGAAATTAGGATGTAAGGAGTGAAAGCGAGTATGGAGAAGGAATTATTGCCCCATTGCAAAAACGGAACTCCGAATAGCACAACAAAATTACTATGCAGCAATTAAGATGGCCAAAGGGGAATTTTACGCGGCCAGAATTCTTAAAGCCAAGAATAATAGCCGAGAATTTTTCTCCATTGTTAAGAGCTTCACAGCCCCAGTGGCAGAGAAGATGTCAGCCCCGATCTCAACAGATTGGTGTGAGCAACTATCCACCTATTTTATTGACAAAATACAAAAAATCCAAGATAGTCTCAAACCCTCTGACCAGCCCCCTCCTCTGCAAGTCGATCAACTCTTACACGATCGACTACCCTCGCCTTCACTATTCCAAGGAACAGAGGTTAAAGCCGAGATGTCCAAGTTCATAAATGTAGAGGAGGTGGATGTGATGGCTATACTAAAAGCACTGAAGTCGGGGTCCCCAGCAGATCCGTGCCCAGCAAGGGTCTTGAGTGGAGTGGCCGAGGTAGTTGCCCCTATGGTTACTGCTTTGGTCAAGGAGTCATTACTTTCAGGAATGGTCCCCTCCCAGTGGAAACAAGCCAAACTCCTCCCTCTGATCAAAAAACCTACAGCAGATCCGCTGATTACATCCAACTACCAGCCCATATCCCTTCTCCCGGCCCTTGCCAAAGTATGCGAGAAGGCCGCATTTCGGCAGCTGGAGAGGTTCGTGGAATCCTCTGGGGCATTTCATCCGGCCGAGTCGGGCTTCCGTACCTCTTTTAGCACCGACACTGCGCTTGTGGAGGTGGCAGAGGTCATTAGGGAGTGTCTGGACAGGGGCGGCAGAGCGGCTCTAATTTTATTGGACCTCTCTGCCGCATTCGATACGGTGCCCCACTTCCAGCTTCTGTCTAGGCTGGAAGATATTGGCTTTACGGGCTCGGCCCTTAGGTGGATTAGTTCTTTCCTTTCAAACAGGTCTCAACAAATCTGGCTACCCCCTTCCACTCTTCTAACTGCAGGGTAGGGACTGGAGTACTACAAGGGTCGACCTCGAGTCCCCTTTTATTCAATGTTTAGTTGACCCCTTTGACTCTGTTGGCAGAGAACTTGGGTGCGAAGATAATGGCATACGCCGACGACACCCAACTTCTCTTTACCTGGAACAAGGATAATATCTGCACATCAGGAGTCCGTCAATGCCTGTCCTCTGTATTTGCTTGGCTAGCAAGAGCCTGCCTCAAGTGCAATGAGGACAAATCGGAAATCTTGCTCTATGGCCAATTTCCAACTGACTTTAGGGAGTCCATTTGGCCCAGCGGATCACCTTGCCCCAAGGGAGATGGTGGGATTGCAAAGAACCTAGGAGTCTGGTTTGGTGCCGATCTATGTTTCCGTGACCAGATTTCCAGACTGGCAGGGACTTGTTTTGGCTCCCTGACCATCCTTCGAAGATTCTTTCCCCTTCTTCCCCAAGTGGCCAAAGAAACGGTAGCCAGAGCACTCGTGCTCTCCCGCCTGGACTATGCGAACGCCCTTTACATCGGGGCGCCTGACTTTCTGATTAGAAAGCTACAGGTAGTCCAGAATACGACGGTGAGACTCCTTTATAACATTCCTAGGAGGCTCAGCGTTCGTAAGCAACTGAGCGAGCTACACTGGCTTCCAGTGGCCCAAAGAGTGCGTTTTAAGGCTCTGGTACTCGTTTATAAAGCCCTGCATGGACCTTGTCCGCCCTACCTCGCAAAAAGATTTGCCTTTTACCAACCGACCCGTCAGCTGCGATCTGCCTCCCGAAGGCAGGTGGTTGTCCCCAGATTTAAGAGAGTTCGCCTGGGGGGGGGCAATCTCTGACGGTACGGGGAGCTCAGATGTGGAACACCCTTCCTGATGCTCTAAGATACTCCCCCAATCTGACCAATTTAAAAAAATTGTTAAAAACCCACCTCTTCACACATTCTGAATAGCTGTCTCCTCGCTCACTCTGACACCGTTTCCTCACCGCGCCAGGACAGTCCCGACTAACAGAGCGCGATACAAATCAACATATAACATAACATAACACTTAACCTGACAATAAGCATCTAGAGGGAGCTCAGAATGAGGAAGCACTTGAAAAATATGGTTTAGGAAGGCAAAGGACACAGTGCACAGGAAAAAGAGAAGAGGAGAAAGCATACTTTTTAGCGAAGTCATTTGATGGCTGTCGAATCCTCCAAAGGTTTCAGCTCTCCTGGGAAGGGAGACCGGGGTCGCCACTCCAAGTTCTGTAGAACTGCTGATCTGATGTCCAACAGTGCTGCCCAGATTGCTGGTCACTATATCTTGAAGTGTTTCAACTGAAAAAACATAGCAACATTTGAACTTTGCAGCATGTTCTCTTGTTAAACACAAGCAGATGACTGCTTTGAAACAGGCAATTTTACATCAAGACAGTGAGATACATTTCAAAGAACAATCAAATTAGTTTTTCAAGCACAGGTGTTTCATCAGGCAGAGGACTTGTGATTTTTGTAATTTACATAATTTCAGAAATGCAATTAAACATTTTCAAAACATTATTTCGAATGTGTTATAGTGTACAAACGTAACTATCTTTGGAGAAAAAGCACTCCTTTGGTGGTCGAAAAACTTTCACGGAGTCACCTTGATGGAAACCTGATGAAGCAGGTGTCAGTGCATTGGCGCCACGTAGCCCCTAGGTATTCATCCGGAAAAAGTGCTTGGCAACTCATTTTTGATTATATTTTGATTCTACTTATGAATCGCGCTGTTCGGCATCAGGGTATCGGCTATCTGTGCCCATTTCTCCAGCAACAGTCATTCTGAGATCATGTATGTTCTTTTTGCACCCTGTGATTTAAAACTGAGGCTCGTTCGATAAAAAACACAATATGACACTTCACGTGTTCTACTTCTGCTCCTGGAATACAAGGAACCAACCTGGATGTTTTAAGTCCAGATTCCATGAGCCATGCTACGCCCATACGCATTAGTAGCAGGTCCAAAGTCGGGGGAAGCACAGGCCTATAATAACTGAATTCGCAGTAGTTACTACCTTTCTTCTATACTAATTCGTGGAAACAGCACTGACGGAACAACTAGAAAGTCCATATAGATAAAAGTAGGTGTGCATGAGGGTAAGGATCAGAATTTGACTCACAATATTTAACTTTTTTTTAATATATATATTATCATCAACATGATTTTCAAAAATTCCACTAGGCTTTTTAATGAAACGACATACGACTGGCTGTCAAGCAGCCAACCCTTCCTGGTTAAGAAAGTAACTTATTCCATCAGGAGTTGAAACCCGAGATAGGAATTTCCTCCCAAATTAAACTTTTTATTTGCATAATCTTTTCCCACTCTCCCTTTCTCTTCCGCCTTAAATAGTCAAGAATATTAAACACAACTTCCCCAAATCTGCAACCTTATTGAACCTTTTGACAAAATGTCACGTTGCTTACCCTCTTTTATCGCCGTTTTCACTATTTCCTCCCCCTTTAGTGCCTCTTCGGAGTTGGCCCTAAACAGTGCCCTGGACACCAAATCCTGGGAACTGTCTTCCTGGCCACAGCACAAGTTTCGGAAGATGTTTTCTTTTTCATCTAACAACGTCAAGATCTGTTTGTCTTTTTGCTGAAGTTGCTCTGTGAAGTAAAGAATAGGAGTTTAATTATAGTGTTTGGGGGCAGACTAACGCAATAATTATACATTTCTGGAGCAAATGAAGAACGATCCTACCGTCATGTTCCCCAACAACGGCCATGATCATCACAAATGTGCTCCCGAATATTAAACACTATCAAAAATATATGTTACAACAGTGCCACCTTCTGGAATTTCTTTGCCTACTCGTCCTAAACTCTAATTTTAGACAGTGGAAATATAGACTTCTATTATAATAACCATCTGGCGATGTGTCGGTGTGTTAGAAATACGCATACTGATACAAATTAACCTCACAGGATGATATGACTGCGCAAGGGACATTTACCGCGTTTCACGCAAGCACATTGCATCCTTAATTGTAAACTGTCCAAGCATGCACAAAATGGAGGCACAGTGCGTGCCGAAAGGCTACTAGAATTTCACACACACAATCATTTCTGTAGCGCGGACTACACTAAACGCCATGCAACCTCAGTTTTCAGTCTCAAGATAAACAAAACTGAAATGGCAGTACTTTTCACATCAGTGGAACTTATGTCTAAATTGCCATTGAGAACACGCACTCTGCCACATGGCTTTGTAAACTGTATTCATACAGTGCTTACTACTCCTGATAGTGTTAGTTGAAGCGCTTTTCGGCAGTAGCAGGTTATTCTGGGACCCAATGTTTATTATTATTATAATTTTTTAATAAAGTAAATTAAAAAGTTTTTCCCTTCTTCCTGGGGATAAGTGATGAAAATTGTGTTAAGTAAATAATTGCTCATTAAGATTGCATGCATTAAATGTATAGTGGAGAATGGATAGAATGGCTTTGGTGGTTTAGCAGGGGGAAATGTAAATTGTTATTGGGAGTGGTGGATATGTGCTCCTGTTGGTTGGGTGAGTAGGATAAAGGAGGGATAAGTGTGTGTTTGGGAGGTGGGGCACAGTTTGGAAAGGATTATTTAAGATATGGTTAACATTCTAAAAATATTTACATATATATAGCATTGTTCTCTTTTTCTGTCCTCCAGGAAGTATAATATGTAAATATATAGATACATACCCACCATTATAATATATAGGCCAAAGGTATACATAGTTAGACACCTAAACCACTTTTAATGATTGGCTTACCTTTTAGAACTCAAGGAACAACTGGTGGGAGACGGAAAAGAAGACAATTCATAATACCAATTTAGGTTAGCATAGGAGACAACTCCGGGTAGTTACCGAGCACGGAGGGTTAGATTCCTTGCATCGGGTGGTCCGGCTTCCCCTCAGGGCCCCTCTGTCAATAGTTACATGAGGATCGTTTGGACAGTATTAGCTTAAGACAGTATTCTTTTGGTAAAGAGTGGATACCACTGAACAGACACATCTTTAGATGGTTCCTACCCACACTCAGATAGTATTTCTTTGTCATCTTTATTTCGACAATAATGTCATAAAAGAGTCCTATTACATTCACAATATACTTTAACAGACTTCAATTCAATTCATTGAGTTAAAAACATCAATCAGTGCATCTCCATTGGAAAATAACATCGCTATAGAGTATAAAAAATCCATAAGAACAATTAAAAACAAGATCGTCAAAAGAGCCCAGGCATTACTGTAAACTTCTCTAAAAACTGGATACATAAATATGCCTTCTCCCACAATACTAGATAATTACGTCTCTTAATCCACATTGCTGCTAAGAATTTTGTTACTGCAAAGACGATTAACGGAGAAAGATCAGTTTTCAATATCCGAAAAGAATCGGAGCATTGTCTAATCCCCAAATTCTTACAAATTGGAACAATCCACTTTTTCCTTGGGATCTGGTATCCAGGGCAGAAAAAAATAACATGCAATTCATTTTCTATTTCCTCTGAGCAGCCTGGGCAGTTTTTAGGGGTAAATGGGGACCATTCACTTGTAAGGGCTCTGATTGGTAAAGAGCCACATCTCCATTGGAGATAGAGCTTCCTATAACCAAGAGGGCTAATATCATTCAAGACAGTTTCAAATTTATAACAGTCTTTCGTATTTATGAATGTGTTAGACAAGGTTCCTAATTGAGCGTTGGATAGGCGGGCAGATAGATTTTTTTCATAATGCAGATTAGCCAGCTGCTTGTGTGATATACTCATGCATGCTTGTTCCGGGTTACTCCACATAAAAAGGAGGCTCAATCTTTCAAATTCCTGTCTTATATATTTTAGCCATGAAAGATTCCACACATTCGGCAATTTTAGAACCTCCACCAGCTCTTCCCTATAATTTTTGAGCTCTGGAGTTACCCAGAGTCTCCTCCAGAAAGTCAGGAGTTTAAGGCCCAATTCCTCATTGAGAGGTCTAAAGCCCAGATCGAGCCTTAGAGGCAGCAATGGCGTACTTGGTGGCAGTGATACCAAGTGCCTTAAAAACTTGTTTTCTGTAATGACAAACGCGGGGGCGCAATTGTAGCCCCACAGTTCGCCACCATAGGTTACTGCCCCTCGTGCCTGTAATTTATAAATTTCTAGTGGTGGTCCAATTGGCTTAACTGTAGCTTTACTTAAAAGTTTAATAATGCCCCCTGCCTTTTGAGTGAGTTTTAACTGGGATTTTGTTTGATGTTGGGTCCAGGTCATATTTTCGTTGAGGGTGAGACCCAGGTACTCAAACGTCTGCACTCTTTCAAGACTAACACCTCCAATCAAAGGACTTGCTCTTGTATTTTTCTGGTGGATTAAAGATCATAAATTTCGTTTTGGAGGTGTTGATTTCCAGCCCCCGTTCACAGCAGAAAGCAACAAAGGCATCCAAGACCCGCTGGAAACCGATAGGGGTCTTGGAGAGCAAAAGAGTATCATCCGCGAACATAATCGCCGATACCCCTACCCCAGCGAACCTTGGAGCGTCTTTTAGAGACCGCATTCAGGTGGGCGATTACCCCGTTGACATAGAGGCAGAACAGGGTAGGCGCCAAGATGCAACCCTGCCTCACCCCTCTGCCAAGTCGGAAGCTGGATGACAACTTGCCTTCTCTCCCACACCTAACCTGCGCAAAGTTATTAGTATGGAGTCTGATCAAATTGTGCAAGAGCGGGGTAGGAATGCCTAAATCTGCTAGCACACTCCACAATTTCCTTTGTGGAACCAAATCGAAGGCCGCACGAAGGTCCACGAAAACAGTGTATAGTGATCCACCCTTAATTTTGACGGTTTTCCAAAAAAGCATAGTTAGTCGGAAAACCTGGTCCGTAGTCTAAACGTTCTTTCTGAAACCAGCCTGATACAGGCTTAAGATTTCCGACTCCCCCATCCAGCCCTCAAGGCGGTTTAAGATCAGCCTCGCAAAAAGCTTCTGCAAAACATCAATTAGGCTGATCGGCCGGTAGCTGGCTGGGAGCAGAGGCGACCCCTTCTTATAAATAGGGACTATTTCTGCTCCCAGCCAAGTACCCGGGATCGCCATACCCTCCAAAATAGCATTAAACATCAACGTTAGGTAAGGTGCCCATATCGCAGGTTCATGTTTAAAAAGGTCACCGGGGACCTTATCCAATTCCGGGACTTTGCCAGCTGGTATTCTATCAATGGCAGTCATGACCTCCCCTACAGTAAATTCATACTCGGGTGTCCAGGGACAGAGATAAAATCTGTGTCACTTATAGGCAAAATCCCTGCTGGGTCATCATTCTGGTACAGGCTATGGAAGTGCTCTTCCCACACCACTATTGCAATGTTGGGTGCAACTGCAAGCGCTCGTTCAACTGAACCTGTAATTATGATTTGCCAGAACTTGCGAGCATCCTTCACTAGTAGGGCAGATGTTAAGTTTGCCCAGTTTTCATTGCCCCACTCAGTCTTGGCATGATGGATTAATTGCTGATATATTCTCCTCTTATGCTTTATACATTCCCTGTCATTGTTTTGCTTCAATTCCTCAAGGAGTTCTCTTTTTGCCAATCTGCAGGCCTTATTATACCAGCTGGGCTTTCTAGCTACCCTACGGCCTGCGAGATCAGGGGGGGTTTAAGATTTCAGCCTGGTTAGCAAATAATTCCCTATTAAGTTCTGCCAACCCTGGAGAAATTACATGCAAAGGGTGCTGTTCCTTTAAGGCAACAGCAGCTACCAATGCTGGTACTAGCCTAGCGTATAGCTCCGCCACTTGTTCTGGATGTGTAACCAGCTTATCCCATCTAACCCTGCGCCTGTTAGTTGAAAGTAGGGCCCTACTAGCCGGGCCAGCCTCAGATATAGAGCTACGCCTAGATACAGTGGGAAGGGCAAAGTCGAGTACCAGTGCATTGTGATCGCTCTCTGCCCTATGTATCACTTTAAAATCTATAACCCTGTACCAGGCGCTACATTCAACAAAGACATAGTCGAGGCGTGCCTCCCTCCCCACTTTATTAAAAGTATTTGCTGGAGGGATGTCCGATTTCACCCTGCCATTGCAAGCCCTGATTGAAAAATTCAGCGTCAGGGTGGTTATTTGCAATGCCAGAGGCGCCCACGATCTTACCGGCGGTCCTGCGGGTTGTGGGAATTTCCATACATCATCCTCTTGGCTCGAAGTTGGAATTTAAATCTCCTCCTATCACAAATGTCACTCCCTCAGGGATGTCCCCCAAGAAGGAGGCAAGCTACTCAATGGCTCTGGATTCAGAGGTAACGCTCACAGGTCTGGAGTAGATGTTGACCAATTAGAGTCTCGCCCCATCCCGCCACTCCAAAATCACACATTGCACATCCTGTGATCCCGTGTTCATAACCCTGGCCGTACAACCCAAGTCAGATCTAATCCATATCGTTAACCCTCCCGACGGTCTGCCCTTTCCCCCCCACCTGGCAGGGACTGAGTATGAAGCATACCCTGTACGGAATTGTTCTTCCCGTGCCCACGTTTCCTGGAACAAACAAATTTCAACAGTATCTATGAATGCACCCCAGTCCCGGCAGGCCAGCTTATTATTAAGACCTGCGACGTTCCAGGAGAGTATTTTTTATTGCACCTAGACCAGGGGAGCGGGGTTGGGTTTGCAGGGGGGGTTCTTTAAATCTAGAAGTAATTGGGTCATCAATCATAGTAGCTTGCTGAGTTTCCCGGATGCCGATGACGACTGCCCCTGTCCCCAGCTGAACTGTACTCTCGGTAGCTGATTCCACAGTGTTATTCCGGGTTGTTGAGGCTGATCTCCCAAAACTGCCCCGGGTGCCTGCTTCCCCCAGTAGTCAGTCTACCTGTTCGAGAGAGCTATACCTGTTAATGTGGGAGTAGTCAATGGGTCTTGAAATATCATAGGGATTGTACCTGGACCCTCTAAAATGACTTTTTGGGCCCACCCAAGTCCACCCGTTGTCAAACCCTGGATCCCATGAAGGATTTAGCGGTGGATAAAAAAAAGACAGGGGGACTGGCTGAATTACAGTGTCCCCCATACTAACAAGCCAATTACAGACATGTGAAACAGTCGCTGGATTCCTGAAATTTACCAGGATGCAGTCCCCCTTTATTTTCTTTGGTATGGATCCAGCCCACAGAACTCTTCGAACCATCATTATTTCAGCTTTAATATTAAAGTGGAGAGGTCTATGGATATTCAGCCAATTCAGCACTTTGTTTTTCAAGGAAGAAACATTTTCCAGTGCCGGGTCTCTAAGTTCAGGTACCCCAGTTAAAACCACTACATGCAGAGCGGCCTCAGGTGGTAGGTTGACTGCATTTTTGGAGTTAGATCTACTTGTATTTTGGGGAGGTAGATCACCCAGGACCGGCCTTTTCCCAGTCGCCCTGTTAGAGGTCTCCGAGACACTCAATACAGGTCTCTGTACTAGGCCAGTAGCGGTAACTTGCGCCGGGGTACTTACAATAGAGCAGGGAGTAGGTAAGCGGGCATTGATTACAGAAGTGGGTTTGGGGGGGGCGAGAAATAGCTGAGGTGGGGGGATTGGGTGAAGGAACTATAGGGGGATTGGATGGACAAGAAGATATTGCACTGGGAGGATTCAAATGAGGAAGAGCACTTCCGTTGGCCCTCACAATTGTTTGGGTAGACCCTAAGCTTTTCACCAGAGCCCCAATACTCCCAGTGGCCACCTCTAGTACTTGTAACCTATGCTCGATACCATCGAGCTTAGCCTTCACCGGTCCCAACAAAGATTTCATAGTCTCACTGAGAGTACGAATGAGGTTGTCCTCCCCCCCCGAAAAGCTCCTCCCCAAACCGGAAAGCAGCAGGCTGTGCTATCGTCAGAGTTTGTGTAGGTGGAGTAGATATAACATTAGCTAATGGAGAAGGGACCTGGTCCACTGTGGGTCCTATAATCTCAGTCGTGGTCGGGCAAAGATCTAATTTCGGCTTTTTGCCCCCCTATTTATGCGCCCCTCGCTTCCTCTTGGGAACTGCCCCCTTCCTCACACCTTGTGGCTGGGTGGAGCTAGATAGAGTCATGCACCCCTTCAGACATTACAGTGTTACCAGGGAGTTGGATTGAAGCGGTATCCGGAATGACCAATACAGAGTCACTAGGCAATGATAGACTAGTCCTTAAGTCTTGTAGAGCGGATGATATTGTTTGATCAATACTGTCCAAAAGGGCAATATGAGAATCCTCGCCCTTATCAGGTTTTTTAGCGTTCGCTATTAAACCCATAGAGGATCTTCCAAGACTTTCAATCCCCTCCGACAGCCTTCTTTCTAATACCGTTAATTCATTGGTCATTACAGAATTTTCTCTGATGAGGAAATTGTCCAAAGTACCTGTCACCATATTTGAGGATGGCGTGGCTTTACTTCTGGTTTCCCTTGTTGCCATCGTCCTATACTCCCGGTTAATCCTCCAACTGGGGCTCTGAATGTGTTTTAAACAGAACTTAGGGGCATACAGCCACAGACCAAGAGAGATGGCCCGGTCCGGTCCTGCTCGGTCTGTAACGGGCTTAAACGGGCCCGCCCTTGACCTGGGCGCGCGCGTCCCGAACCAAAAAACAATGGGATTATGGCGGAAGGGGCGGGAAGAAGACACAAATGTTGCCGCGCGGGCTGCCGGTCCTCGCAGTTCCGTCGGTGATGAATAATGCCCCCAAAGGAAAAGAGCGACCTTCCTCCCCAAAATGCCTGCGAGCGGCTCCCGCGAAGCAGGGGCCGCGAGGCACAGCTTTAAAGGCCCAGGTGGGGCGGGAAGAAGACACGAACGTTGCCGCACGGGCTGCCGGTCCTCGCAGTCCCGCCGGTGATGAATAATGCCCCCAAAGGAAAAGAGCGACCTTCCTCACCAAAATGCCTGCGAGCGGCACCTCAGATAGTATAAATTATGAGAATAAAAATAATGACAAATGAGCAGCTTAAACTGATAGGGACTGCAGGATATCTGCGGCAACTGGGGCCTTGAACAGCTAGTACAAAAAACCAACGCATTCAGGTGGAAATATCCTAGACCTAATCTTTGCAAACCGGACTGAGACTAAGATGATCGATATCTTACCTCAGTACTGGACTGACCATTCCCTGGTTCATTTTCAGATCTCCGTACCACTTGAAGGGAACGGAAGTAAGGACCCGGTAACTTATAGGAGGGCGAGAAATTGGGCTAAACTGTCAACGGACAAAACAAAACCCACTTTCATAAATGAAACACCCTATGACCCAGAGAAGTCAATTGATCTTAACTACCAGGAATACTGCAACCATATTCTAAAAACCCTAGACAGACACATCCCCATGAAAAAGGTTAAGAATAAAAGAAAGCCATCTGCCCCTTGGTTTAATGAGGAGCTGAAAATTCTGCGATATCAATGCCGACAGGCAGAAAGAAAATGGCGAAAATCCTATTCAGAGTTAGACAAAAAACTTCTGAAAGCGCAGCAGGCAGAGCATAAAAGGGCTATAGCCAATGCCAAAGCACTCTTCTATGCCACCACCATCCTTCAATCTCCCAATAGCACTAAAACACTCTAACATCATTAGGGACCTCTCACAACCCGCATGCATAAGCAGCAAAGTGGTTGCAACTCAAGAACTGTGCAATGAGATCGCCACTTTTTTTGAGCAAAAGATCGCCAAAATTGTGGGGGGTTGGAGGAGGGTAGAGACGGCGATAAGGATATAGCAGACCAGATGGCGGAGGAGGAAAAGCCCACAATTCATCGTCCTTGGAAAGTTTTACCCCTCTGACTATGGAGCTTTTCCTCAGCCTGGTACAAAGTGTGTCATCTGGGTCCCCGTTAGATCCTCTTCCACATAAGATCTGGAAGGAATACGGGTCAGTCTCTGGAGGAAGGCGTAGTGCCGGAGGTATGGAAGCAGGCAGTGGTCACCCCCCTGCTCAAAAAGCTGTCACTAGATCCCACGGTCCCAGCACACTTCAGACCTATATCGCTCCTACCCTATCCGATAAAGATCATAGAAAAATTAGTCAGCAGGTCCCTGTCAGGCTACTTGGAAGATAATTGCCTACTGGACAAGGACCAGTTTGGCTTCCGCCCAGGACATGAAACAGAAACTGCGCTGGCGACCGTGTTGGACACTCTTCGAATGCGAGCTGACAGTGGCAATTCCTCAGTACTAGTACTGTTTGATATGTCGGCCGCATTCGACACGGTGAACAAGTTACTTACCTTCGGTAACGATATATCTGTAAGAAACATTAGTTAGTGTTAGATTCCTTACCTTAGAATATCCCCAGGCGTCAGTCTGGATCCGGAAACTTTTGCGTAGCAGTACCCCTGCGCGTCGGTAGGCGTCGTCTGCAGGCGTCCCCTGCGGCTCCGCGTCCGTCGTCGGCGTCGTGATGACGTCGCTGGAGTACATAGACGCCGCCTCCGCGCGCTGACGTCAGTTCTTTGCACACAGCTTTTCCGCGCCAGGAGACGCAGAGCCATGAGAGAACCAACACTGGTGCCATGTAAAAACTAGGGCCCTGAAAGGGATGACCTTAACCCTAGGTATCAGTTCGCAGAACGGGGAGGATGGGTGGGTTCGGGAAGGAATCTAACACTAACTAATGTTTCTTACAGATATATCGTTACCGAAGGTAAGTAACTTGTTCATCTGAAAGAAACACGTTAGTGTTAGATTCCTTACCTTAGAATACATACCCCAGCAATACCAACCCCGGTGGTGGGTCTGCGAACCAATACAAAACTACACCAGAAAGTCCTGGAGGACAGAACGGCCAAAGAAGCCATCCCTCCGGACTTGACTGTCCAGGCAGTAGTGCCTCGCAAAGGTGTGCAGCGAGGCCCACGTAGCCGCCTGGCAAATGTCCTGCAAGGGGACTCCCCGGCCCAGGGCAGTAGTAGCCGCCGTGGCCCGAGTGGAATGGGCCCGCAGCCCAACAGGAGGCTCCTTCCGAGCCAAAGAGTAGCACGCTTTGATGCAGAGGACGACCCATCGAGAGATGGTTCGTTTACAAACCGCCCGTCCCTTCTTCGCACCCACGTAGCCAACAAACAGTTGGTCATCCACCCGGAACTGGCGTGTGCGATCCATGTAAAATGAAAGCGCACGTTTTGGGTCCAGACGATGGAGCCGCTCTTCATCCTTTGAAGGATGCGGAGGCGGGAAGAAGGAAGGGAGGGTGATGGACTGCCCGATGTGAAAGGCCGAAACAACCTTGGGCAGGAAAGAAGGTCTAGTCCTCAGAACCACCTTGTCAGGATGAATGGACAGGAAAGGAGGTTGGACAGAAAGAGCCTGGAGCTCACTCACCCTCCTGGCAGAGGTGATGGCAACCAGGAAAGCCGTCTTTAAAGTCAGGAGACGGAGAGGGCAAGAATGAAGGGGCTCAAAGGGAGCACACATCAGGAAAGTTAGAACCAGGTTCAAATCCCACTGAGGCATCACAAACGGAACAGGTGGAAACATGTGAGTGATGCCTTTCAAGAATCGAGTTACAATCGGGGATTTGAACAAAGAAGGCTGATCAGGAAGCCTCAAAAAGGCTGAAAGGGCAGAAAGGTAGCCCTTGATAGTGCCCAGAGCAGAGCCCTGCTGGGCAAGAGAAAGAAGAAACAGAAGAACCTCCGAAAGAGGGGCAGAAAGAGGGTCCACAGCCTTTGCTGTGCACCATGCCACAAATCTGTTCCAGGCGTATACCGACTTAGTGGAGGGACGCCTGGCTGCCAGAATAACATCACAGACTTCAGGAGGCAAGTCAAATGGCCTCAACTGCCGCCGCTCAATCTCCAAGCATGGAGGTGGAGACTGGACAGGTTCGGGTGGAGGACCGTCCCCTGCTGCTGCGACAGAAGGTCCTCCTGAAGGGGCAGGCGGATCGGGGGACCGACTGACATGCTGAGTAGCTCCGGATACCAGTACCTTCGAGCCCAGTCCGGAGCCACAAGGATAACTTGGGCCCGGTCGCGCCTGATCTTCTTCAGCACTCTGGGCAGAAGTGGTATAGGCGGAAAGGCGTATAACAGACCGCAACTCCACTCGCGCCGAAAGGCGTCGCCGTGCGAGTGCCGTCTTGGAAACTCCAACGCGCGGAACTGATGACATTGCGCGTTCTCTTCTGTGGCGAATAGATCTAACCAAGGCTCTCCCCATTGCAGAAAGATGCCTTGCGCCACGTCCGAGTTCAGACGCCATTCGTGATCCATCGAGCACCGACGGCTGAGTTCGTCCGCCCTGGCGTTCAGAGAACCTGCCAGGTGTTGAACCGTCAGAGTCACGCCCTGACGTTCCAGCCATTGCCAGAGGCGCAGAGCCTCCTGGCAAAGGGTCCACGACCCCACTCCGCCCTGTTTGTTGCAGTACCACATGGCGGTGGTGTTGTCGGTGAACACCTGCACTACACTCCCGTTGACAAAGGGGAGGAATGCCTTCAGTGCCAGACGAATCGCCCGCAGCTCCAACAGATTGATATGGAGCCGGGACTCCGCCGGAGACCAGATGCCTCTGATCTCTGCCTCTCCCAAGTGGCCACCCCAGCCCTGGAGGGACGCGTCCGTCACGACAACGTGCTCCGGTTGGGGAAGGGAGAGGGACTTGCCCCTGACCCAATCGCGGTCCGTAAGCCACCACTGCAGTTGTCTCGCAGTGCCCTCCGAGATCAAGACGTGGTCGGACAAGTTGCCCTGATGCTGGGCCCACTGAAACTTCAGGTCCCACTGCAGAGCCCGCATCCGCCACCTGGCGTGATGCACCAGAAGGATGCAGGAAGCCATCAGTCCCAGCAGCCGAAGCGTCAACCTGACCGAGACTCGGGATAGCGGCTGAAAGATGGGAATCAAAGCCTGAATATCCCGAACCCGCCGTTCCGGAGGATAAACCCGAAACTGCGCCGAGTCCAGAACCGCTCCGATGAAAAGGAGCTTTTGAGAGGGACACAGGTGTGATTTCGGCACGTTGATGGAGAACCCCAGGTCGTGCAAGAGGTCTGCCGTCATCTGAAGGTGGTGGACGACTGTTTGGGGCGAGCCCGCCTTCAACAACCAATCGTCTAGGTAGGGGAAGACTGAAACCCCCAACCTGCGCAGATGGGCTGCGACCACCGCCATCACCTTTGTGAACACCCGTGGGGCGCTGGTAAGGCCGAGGGGGAGCACGATAAGCTGAAAGTGCTCCAGGCCTACCGTGAACCGCAGGTAACGCCGGTGGGCCGGCAGGACGGGGATGTGAAAATAGGCGTCCTGCAAGTCCAACGCTACCATCCAGTCTTGTGGGTCTAGAGCAGCCAAGACCTGAGCTAACGTCAACATCTTGAACTTCTCCTTCCTGAGGAAGCCGTTGACGTTCCTTAGATCCAAGATAGGACGTAGGCCCCCCTTGTCCTTCTTGGGCACCAGAAAGTAGTGGGAATAGCAACCACGCCCTACTTCTGGCCCAGGAACGCGCTCGATGGCCCCCTTGGCCAAGAGGGCCGTAACTTCCTCCTGCAGAAGTGTCAAGTGGTCCCCCGACACACGGTGGTTCTGCGGTGGCATGGCTGGAGGAGAGGTCTCGAAGGGGAGGGAGTAGCCCCTTCGGACGATTTGCAGCACCCACCTGTCCGAAGTGATCGTGCGCCAGTGAGCGTGGTGATGGCGAACCCTGCCACCCACTGGCGTCACATGGGGCCGAAAGCATGGACTAGGAGGATTTTGGGGTAGATGCTGCGGGGGAAGGTGTGGTCTGACCCCGCCGTTGTCCCCGACCGCCACCACGGCGGTTTCCACGGCCGCCACCGCGTTGGAAGGATTGTTGCGGCGCGTGGCTGGCAGCACGTGTGGGGGCGCCCCTTCCTTGGCCACGAAAGGGACGAAACGAACCCGTTTGCTGACGCTGGGTCGAGAGACCCAAGGACTTGGCCGTGACCCTGGAGTCCTTGAAGCGTTCCAGCGCGTGGTCCGCCTTGTCACCGAACAGGTGACAGCCATCAAACGGCATGTCCATCAAAGTATTCTGGACATCAGCCGGAAAATTGGCGGATCTCAGCCAGGCGTGGCAACGAATCGCCACCGTCGTTGACATAGCTCTGCCCAGCGAGTCGGTCGTATCAAGACCACACCGTATTGAATACTTCGCTGCATCCCGGCCCTCAGCCACAGCTTGACCGAGTTTTGCCCGCACCTCCATGGGGCATTCTGGCAGCAGTTCCGCGACCGTATCCCACACAGAGTGGGTGTAGCGGCCCAAGAGGCAAGCGGTGTTGCAAGACCGCAGGCCCAAACTAATGGACGAGAAGACCTTTTTGCCAAACTGGTCATACCTCTTGGATTCCCGGTCGGGCGGGGCCGACGGGAATGCGGACTGGGAGGTCGAAGCCTGGATCACCAGACTCTCAGGAGTGGGGTGGGTAGACAGGTACTTGGGGTCGTCCGGACAAGGACGGTGGCGCCTGGCCACGTTCCGATCAACAGGCGCACCTGAAGCGGGCCTGGACCACGTGCCCAACAGAACGTCTGACAAGGCTTCATTAAACGGCAGCAGTGGCTCCTGTGGGCATGACTGCGGTTTGAAGACCTCGGTGAGGATGTTAGGCCTCACGGCCGCGACGGGGAGCTCAAGGTGTAAGGCCTTGGCAGCCCTCATCAGCACCACAGAATAGGCAGCTCCCTCCACCGATGCCACGGAAGGAGGAGAGATCAAACCAGGGTTAGGAGAGTCGTCCAAACCACTGGCATCCCCCAAGTCACCTGTCCAGTCCGGGTCATACTGGCACTCGCGTGACAGAGGGTCCTCGGACCCCTCCCAACCTTCACCGTACTCCTCATCCTCTCCGTATTCGGAGTCAATGATGAAGACCGGCTCCTCGGGGTTCATGGGCCCCATCGGCGCCGGGACCGGCGTCGAGTGACGCCCGCCCGGCGCCGCGTCCGGCGTCGGAGAAGGTAAGGGGACGGCGCCGCCCGGAGCCGGCGCCGGAACCCCAACGCCGGCCGGAGCCGGCACTGGAGAACCGGCGCCGCGCGGGGGCGGCGTCGGGGGTAACCCCGATGGCAACGGCGCCGGGGAGGCCGGAAGACCAGCCGGCGCCGATCCCGAAGGCCCTTGCGGCGCCGGGGTCGGAGCCGTCGGCGGCGCCGGGGCCGGAGCACCCGACGGCGCCGAGGCAGGGACACCCGAACCGCCAGGGCCCCTAGACGGTAGCACTGGGCCCGAAGGCACCGTAGGCCCCGTCGGAGAAGCGAGCGCCCTCATGGCCACGAGGAACGCCTCGATCTCCTCAGGCGTCGCGCCATGCCCAGGGACCGGAGGGTATGAGGCAGGCCGCGCCGGCGACTCTCGCGGAGCCGCGGGGTTGGGGTCACCCGAGCCCCCGGCCGCATCGCGCGAGCGTCGGGGGGAGTCGGGGGTACGATGACGACGCCCCGACTTCTTGTGCTTCCTACCTGACGAGCCTGACGAGTGGTGTCGACTTCCGGAACGCTCGGCGCGGCTCCGCGACCGCTCCCTCGAACGCTCTCTCGACCTCCGGCCGGACCGGGACCGCTCCCGGTCCCGACGTGGGGCCGACACCCGGAGCTCCAGTAGCTTGCGGGACCGCTCCCGCCTAGCCTTGTTGGTGAGGGCCCGGCAGTCGACACAGGAGTCCACGTCGTGGTCGGGGCCCAGACACCGGAGACAGAGGCGGTGATGATCCGTGACCGACATCGTGCGCTCACAGTCATCGCAATTCTTGAACCCAGGCATCCTATCAGGCACAATAAGAGAAAAAACAATCGAAAAACTTGGTCAAAGACCGGAGTACTGCTCTTCAGATCTGCGTCCACTGGCGCGGAAAAAAGAAGAACTGACGTCAGCGCGCGGAGGCGGCGTCTATGTACTCCAGCGACGTCATCACGGCGCACGACGCCGACGACGGACGCGGAGCCGCAGGGGACGCCTGCAGACGACGCCTACCGACGCGCAGGGGTACTGCTACGCAAAAGTTTCCGGATCCAGACTGACGCCTGGGGATATTCTAAGGTAAGGAATCTAACACTAACGTGTTTCTTTCAGATCAGCCATGCAGTCCTGGTGCACAGACTGGAGAGACTGGGCGTGAAGGGCAGAGCTCTAAAATGGCTCCAATCCTATCGGATGGGGAGACAGCAGGTAGTGACCCTGGCCCCTTTCACCTCTCCTAAGTCCCGGGTTGGTCACGGAGTACCACGGGGCTCCTCGATTAGCCCGATTCTTTTTAATTTATATGTACAGCCTCTGATCTCTATGATAAAGTCATTTGGGATTGATCTGGTTAACTACGCCGATGACACCCAATTGGTGTTCTCCTTAGAGGGAAAGCAGGCAGTGACCATGGAGACCTTCCAGAATTGTATGAGTAAGGTCGCCAAGTGGCTGAAAATAAATTCCATTCAATTCAATGAGGGGAAGACTGAGGTAGTCTATTGCCAAACACCGAAAATGAGCCAGCAGCCATCCTGTGAGATCAGGCTCGCACCGGGAACAGAGCCCTGTATCCCAGTAAAGACCGTGCGGAACCTGGGAGTTATGTTGGATGACGATCTCCAATTGACCTCACAGACAAACAAAACCATCAGTGTTTGCTGCGGCCTACTGAGAGCACTTAGAAAGATCTTGCCTCTTCTACCCGATGCGACCAGATCACTGGTGGTCAGAAGTGTGAACATGGCAAGATTGGACTACTGTAACTCTCTATACCAGGGAGCCCCCTTTTACATCTTACAGGGGCTCCAGAGAGTCCAATCTATGGCGGCCAAGCTAGCTCTAAACAGACCCCGTAGCTCTTCTACAACATTGGCACTCAGAGAACTACACTGGTTGCCAATTGGGAGCAGAGTTGCTTTTACGTCTCTCTGTATTGTTCATAGAGCACTACACAACACGGGACCTATTCCATTACAGGAAAGGATTACCTGGTACAAACCTGCTAGGTCACTGCGCTCCTCTAGCTTGGGGCTGGCAGCAACCACCAGGATTAGGAAGTCAAGGCTAGGTGGTAGAGCTTTCAGCACCTCAGCATCAAGGTTGTGGAACGCGCTGCCTCAAAAGATTAGACTGATTGACAGCCTGCTGGAATTTAGAAAGAGTCTAAAGACATGGCTCTTTGCCAAAACCTAAAGTTCGACCAAAGGCTCATCTAACGTTGTGACACAAACTTCGCTGTATTGTTCTTTTCCATCTGAATATTCCTTCTGGCGCCAGGATACCCGTAGGGTGACAGCTGCGCGGTATAAATATTAATACAATACAATACAATGTCTGTCTCTATCGAAGATGATATATGCAGACTGACTGCTTTACTTGCCTCCCTCTTATATATATACATGTGCTCAATGCTCTGTACAGAATACTAAACTACAGCTCACTCCACAATCATTTTGTAATCTACTCCGCGCCTCCTTAAAAATATATTTAATCTCAAACAATATTCAATTTCATCACAACAGACCGCATGGAGCTGTTACAAAAACAAGTTCAATTATTTCAGGCCAAATGTCCGGCATTTGTAAGACCACTCAATAATTAAACATTCAGTTGTTGAAGACACTGATTAACACGAAATATCCTAAAAATCAATCTACTTATTACAATACAACACAAAAAGATGATGGACATTTTTAAACACTCACCGCCAGTCACAATCTGGGTTTAATCCATCGTTATTTTGCTCGCCACGCTATTCTAGTTTGGACCCAGCTATATGCACATCAGTCTTGACCCGGTTCCCCAAGGATAAAGTTCAGCCCAAACTACCAGGCCAGGAACTCCCTGGACCGGAAAACAAGCATCCTGGGATCAGTTTCGGGGCATCGCTCCATATCATCCAGGCTAGCTTGAAACCGATTGCATAGCGATCACAGGACGTCTGGGCATTCCCTTCGGACGTAAGGTGAAAATGCAACACAAAAAGATGATGAACGGAATGTTGAACATTGTCAAACTTTGAACCCCAGTCATAGATCAGGGTTTAATCCATCGTAATTTTGCAACCAACACCATTGCAGTTTAGACCAAACCATATGCAAATCAGCCTGGACTCTGGCTTGGCAGTTCGGGCTGTCCTGTTCCCAAGAGGAACAGGCAGGGGTCAAGACTGATTTGCAAATTTCTGGGTCCAAACTGAGGTGGCCTCGTGAGGAAAAGAACAATGGATTAGACCCAGATGTATGACTGGGGGTGAGTGGTGGAAAGGTTTCAGCGCTCCGTCCATCATCTTGTTGCGTTTGCTACTTCTTACAATGCACATCATGAAACCTAGTGCCTAATTTAGAATGTTGCAAAAAGGGTACTCTATTGCTCCTGTGACTGAGAACTGCCAAACCCTCTGTCAGCCTACCTGACTTACAGGCAGGCGGACTTTCAGTATTTCAACGCAGCCGTACTCCGGGCGTCTGAGTTTTTATGATTTGCCCGACTGGACGTGGATGTTCAAATGGGCAGTTTAACTATCCCTCACCATCGGGTGAACCTGGCTGTAATGGTCAGTGAAATGACTCCCAGACCATGGGAGAAAACGTCCAGGTTTGGGAGTCATTTGTTTTTTCAAAAACAAACTCCTGCTCTGGGAGTTTGCTATAAAAAAAACTAGAAGCACGTTAAACGCATATTAATTTGACTGTACCATCTGTCAGACTTTTAACATATTGAAAGGAACCGCCACAACAGTGGTTCTCCCAATGACTAGCGATGTCTGCAGGGCTGATGGACATTTCTAAATGAGGAAAGCTGGTACTCTGTTAAGGGGTTGGAGTTTTATTACAAACCATATATCACAATTTAAACCAGCCCTCTAGTCTATGTCTTGTTTGCATATACACTAAAAGCTCCATTAAATAAATAAGCCCCTTATTTATAGTTTGGTGTGACAAAATACTAAGTCAGGAAAGAGGCAGATGCCCCATGCACTGAATAACAAGTGCATTTCAGCATTTGGTACTTGCGAAACCGCAGTCAGGATACCAGGCACGTTTGTGACCAAGTATCCCATCCACCAAACTCTATCCATAGGTAAACACTGACATGAAACAGATCTAACACATGCCCTTTGCAATGCCACTCAGATGTTTAACGTGTTAATATGTTCTGCTTACGTTTCAATTCTTTGGATTTGGTGTCCAAAATTCTCCTTTCTTCTTCAGACTCACTAGGGATTCCTTCATCTTCATCTTTTCCCCTTGGAGACAGAAACACACACGTTTTGCTTCTGCAATATTTTACGCTTATTTTGTAACTGGATGATAGGTGTTTGATTATTTTGCAATAGAACAGCTCACTTACATTGTTGTGATAGTGTCCTGTATAGCTTGAATCCAGCTGTTTCGTTCCTCCTTTGAACTTGAGTGCACTTCCACCATCTCTGGATCTTTTTCTCCCATGCTAATGAGAAACAGTCCTTTCTCTTCATGAGCGACATCTCTTACTATCAGCCTCTTCAAAGAAATTACGGTTGATCTATGCTCCTATAACAGACAGTAGAAGTTATTTCCCGTACAATTAATTCAATAGTTCAGAATCAACCATTTATAAAACCCAAGTGATCATACATTACGTAACATGAAGGAAGGCAAAAAAGAGTACCAAATCCAATCACTATACAACTGCTAGCACTGTACTAGGGGTAACAATCTATTCCACATTACATTAATAGGTACATAGAGCTCTAATACACTTTGCAGTATGTCCGACTGCAAAATCAGTTATAAGTATATTTTTGTCAGAGCTAAAACGAACTATTTAAAGATAACATTGAACACAATCTGCGACTACTAACAATATTCAAGAATATATGTCTATAGAGGGTACTTAGAACTTACATTCCTTAATAAAGACTGATTTTTGAGGACTCACAAAAGGACAGGTCGTTTGTGATAGGGATATTAAATTCACTTTGGACACTATGTACAGTAATATTTACAAATCACGCCTCCCAAGAAATGAGGAAATGAGGGAACAACGTAACCAGTGAAGCCTAGATCACGTTCAATCAACCTTTTTGGAATAAGCCTCGTGAAATGATTTAGTTAAAAGATGCTATTTAAATTCTACAGATCCACATTTTAATATGACAACAGTTTGACTCATGGAGGAAAGTCTGGGAAATCTTCATAACTATACACACCACTGGGCATTACACATGACTAACTAGAGGAGAGAAAACACAAGGAGATGATGGACGGAACGCGGAAATTTCTCAGACACTCACCCCCAGTCACATATCTGGGTTGAAGCCATCATCGTGGACGGAACGCGGAAACGTTTCAGACACTCAACCCCCGTCACAGATCTTGTTTGAATCCATCATCGTTCTTTAGCTCACTTTTCCACCCCAGTTCAGATCCAGCCATATGCAAATCAGTTTTGATTCCCTGCCTCATGGGAACAGTCCAGCCTGAACTGCAAGGCTAGGTCTTCCTGGACCGGAAACAAGCACCCTGGGACCAGTTTATGGGTAACACCCTTCATCAGCCAGGCGAGCTTGAATACAGTGGCAAAGTGATCAAGGGACCCACATCTGGGTTTACCCTGCCAAGTTAGGGCAAACAAAACAAACACAAGGAGATGATGGACGGAGAGCTGAAACTTTTCAGACACTCACCCCAGTCACAGATCTGGGATGAATCCTTCAACATTCTTTAGCTCACTTCGCCACCCCAATTCAGACCCAGCCCTATGCAAATCAGTTTTGACCCTGTGCCTCCTGGGAACAGTCCAGCCCGAACTGCCAGGCTAGGACTACCCTGGACCTGAAACTATCATCCTGGGACCAGTTTCGGGGTAACACACCTTTTCAGCCAGCGTAGCTTGAATCCAGTGGCAAAGTGAGCAAAGGACCCACTTTTGGGCATACCCTGCCAACTTAGGGCGAACAAAGCAAACGCAAGGAGATGATGGATGGAGTGCTGAAACTTTTCAGACACTCACCCCAGTCACAGATCAGGGTTGAATCCATCATTGCTCCCAAAGCACCACGTTTCAATATAGGGTACATTTTAAGTCCATCTTGCCACAGTGTAATATAATATGTTTGAACCTTTCAATTGTCTGGTCAACAAACTGTCAACCAAGAAGAGGTTTGCTGGTTTTCTCAGTTTCTTACCTGTAGCTGACCTTGTGGATGGCACCGAGCTTTGGGATAAGAGGAGCATGGGCTAGAAGGACTCACATCTGGTGGAAGTGCTGTCACTCTCGGATCTCTCCATTGTACAGGTAAACTACGGATCTTAAGGATGATTATCCACTAACCCAGTATTAACGTCATGGCTGGCCGGATTTCAGACTTAAAAGTGACACTTATAATAGCTTCCTAGGGAAACCTCCAGAATTTAGTAAGTGTGCTCCCAAAGGGCATACCCATTTCCATTAACAGTGGGGTCAGATAGCATTCTCTTTCTCTAGCTATAAGAGCAACAAGTCAAAAGAGAGGAGAAGAGAGGAGGATGGTCTAAGATGCATCTTGTATTCCTATCGCAAACAACCAGCCATTTTGTTACTAAGCAAAAGACTTTCGTTTTCGACCTCTTATCTCTTGCTCCTTCGTTTTCTGTAGCTCAGTCCTCACACAGATTATCTTTAACCGGCTCCTCTTCTTATTCCCTCTCTTTAGTTCTATGGTATACTTTTCCCTCCATTCTCTAGCACTTGCAACAATCACACTTTTTTTGTGAATTGTGTTCAACCGGCGTCAGGTTCTCGCTTCCCTTGCAGCACCAGTCCTTGGCAACTAGTCCAACAATACTGAATTTACAGTATTATTCTTAACCTCGGTCTTCCTCCCTCGTTCCTTCTGCCCTGTAGCATCATCATTTGCCTTTTAGGAAGCCGGTTCCACCTGACAACCCGGTTCCACCTGACAACTTGCTCCTGTGGCCAACTCATAATACTAGACCTCCCTCTGTTAACCTCATTCACACTTGTCCATTATACTCAACCCCTACACACTCTCCGACTACCAAATCGCCTTTATAATCACAAGAATGCTTCCTAACCAAAGTTCTGCAAAATGCTCGCCTCACTGATGTTGTGGATATTACAAATTCTAATGACCTGTGTATCCTTCCCTTCACTTCACGATTTCTTGAACCCCATATTAGACTTCATAGTTCCTACAATCTACATGATCATTTGTAAGGATAGGTTGTCAAAACTTGGTGCTGAGTGAGATTTCATTGTATAAAGACCACCGAATTGCTCAAGTCCCAGCATTACCATTGTTCACCGCTGAATGTCTCAAAGTTGTGATTCGGATCTTTCCCACATACGATCACCTCTTGCACACATTTTTTCGCCTACCAACCTCAAAGCTGATTAGGAGTCCCAAACAGATGAATACACTGCTTTTTCGCAAGAGCGCTCAGTGAACAACACTTATCTCGGTGATTTAAACACAACTAGGGCAATAAAAACAAGTGCAGACTTTTTCATTCAACTACAAAACCTGAAGCAGCGTTCCTCTCTCCCCACCCACAGCAAAGGTTGTATGCTTGACCTCTTCATTGCTAATCCTGCCACAATTCACTGCAGTGATCCAATCGAGATGAACTGGTCTTATCACTACTCTGCTACCTTTATCATTCTCCTCCACTGCCTCTACTACCTTGCTTATCAAAATGTGGGACCGTTCATTAAAAAACTTCCCCAAACCTAAAGAACTTAACCGAAATTGCATTCTCTCCCTCAAAATTACACCATTAACTCCATGCTCGACTCTACCTAATCATATCCCAGGCTGTAGACAGAGTAACACCTTTGAGAATTCAGCGGAAGCATCTTAAACCTTCCCAACCATCATTTTCCCTCAATCTAAACACCAAAAGATGAGAAATTCACATGTATGAAGGGAGTGGAGACTCTAAGTCAACACTTTTCTATACAAAACTCAAAGCTCTGAGAAGGAACAACAATCTAAGCAACTTGATGGTCAAATCCAATTTTCTTCACGCATAAATTAATCTTTCTTAAACCAGCCAAATCCCTATAAACAGCAATCAATTACTTTTTTTTTTTTTGTTTTTTTTTTTTTGCGTAAGACCTTTATTTAAAATCAAGCAGTTAACACAGCATGAGCCTACAACCCTGGGGCCGGCTCGCTACGTTTATTCCATTAACCAACATTGTGAGTGAATGTTACATATGTCGCAGAATATTGTAGTTTATCGTATGTATGGCTAATAGCTGGTATTAGAACTGAGTCTCACATTTTCTCTTTTAATAACAAGAACAATACAACAACATACCCCAATTCAGACCGTACAGTGTAACCTTAGCGTACCACCTAGCAGTAGTGGTGGCTTTCATAGGTTCCCCCTCTTCCCGCCGTCATCCTGCACCCGTCCCGTGAGTACACATGCAGTCGTCCAACCCATTCAGTCCACGGGTTGAAGTTCCTCATCATCCTGTAGGGAGGCCAGATAATCCTCCAAATAAACCCACATATTTTTTGGTCTCGACTTAGCTGGTAACAACTCTTCATAAGTTTGTAACTTGTCGCGACAGGTGGACATGTCATGCAACCATGTTTTTAACTTCGGCACTTTACGACTGTGCCAGCATTGCGCCACTTGTCTCTTAGCTAATAATAATGCTACCGCACAGAACTTCCGCTGCAAAGCCCTGAACTGTGGTACTATCCCCAGTAAGCAGACTTTGGGTGTACAGTGTACCTCCTCCTCCAGCATAACAGACAAAGTGGTAGTTACCTCCCCCCAGTAACTTTCTACCTTGGCGCAGCCCCACGCCAAATGTGCAAAGCCCGCACCCTCCTGGTTACACCTTTTACATCTGTCCTCCTCCTGAAACCCAAATTTTAGCAGTTTCGCTGGTGTGTAATAAACTTGATGGAGGAATTTAAAGTGAATTATCCTCAGATTACCGTTGGGTGTAAGTATCTGTGTCAGGGCGCAGGCGCTAGCCCATTCTTCATCAGACAATGGTGTGTCGAGTAGTGCATCCCACCGCCCCTTTGCCTTCAATTCCTGCCCGTCTAGGTCCGATTGTGTAGCTGAATAAAGCCTAGACACCAGGTGTGACAAATCATTAGTTGTGATCAACAGTTGCAGTGGTGCAAGGCATTCCGGCTCCGAAGGGAACGTAGGGTAGTGCTCCCTCAGGGCTCTAGTGAGTCTGTAATATGTGAAGCGAATCATGGATGTTTGGTTATGAACATAACCCAGTTTGTCTAGGCCCACGAACTCGCCTCCCTGGAACACGTCCCCCATCCTATCAATACCGGCCCTGGACAGTAGGGACATTCCAACGCTTTTCCCAGTTACTGAGAGCTCCTGATGGTGGTGTAGCATCATGGCTGGTGCATATAGTGGGGTCTTGTGTGCTAGGTGTCCTATTCTATGCCAGGCTTTGACCGTAGCATCCACTGTGTTGATATCTCTAGCATGTAGCGGGGGGCGGGTGTGTGAGATTATTGCTGTGAGTGGAATAGGGTGTGCGTCGCTCTCCTCTATAGCAGTGTGAGTGAGGTATGGAACTGCGTGATACCAATACGCCGCGTATTGAGCCTGCACGCATAGGTAGTACAAGAGGAAATCAGGTACCCCGAAGCCGCCCCGTGCAAGTGGAAGTGTAAGAGTCCGCAGATCCACTCGGGCCTGCTTACCCGCCCAAATCAGGGTTCGCACCAGGGAGTTTATGTGACGGAAGATAGCCTGCGGTGGTGTGATTGGAATGTTATTAAACAGGTATAGTAGCTTGGGCAGTATGTTAATTTTGACAATCGCTATCCTGTCGGCCAGCGAAAGGGGCAGGTGTATCCAACGTTTTATACTGTCCTCCAGCTTCGACAGTACCACACCGTAGTTTGCCCTAATCACCTCATCCGGATCTCTATGGTACATGACCCCTAGGTATCTGATAGGGTCCTGTTGCCACTCCAGTGGAAAGTCCACCACAAAGGGAGAAGTGGTATCAGTGAGGGGTATTATAGAGGATTTCGACCAATTTATGGCCAGACCCGAGTGCCCTCCGAACCTGATGTATTCCCGGAGTAGTGCGTTCAAGTGAGTCTCCGGGTCCCGGACATACAGTAACATGTCGTCCGCATACAATGATATGTGAAGCGGCCTGGCTATGAAGTGCAGTGCCGAATCCTTGTAGTTCTGTCGTATCAGACACGCCAGAGGTTCCAGTGCTAACGCGAATAATAGAGGCGAGAGCGGGCAGCCTTGCCTCGTCCCTCGCTCAATTGCAAATTGATCCGAAATGTACCCATTGATTCTGACCCTGGCACGTGGTTGCGTGTAAAGCAGGGAGACCCATTGCACAAAACGCTTAGGGAACCCCATTCTATTGAGGACAGTGATCATATACCGCCATTCAATGGAGTCAAATGCTTTCGCCGCGTCTAACATGACCGCTACTGCTTTGACCGAAGGTTGCAGATAGTGTGAGAGTGCAAATAGAGTCCTGGTGTTATGCGCTGTTGATCTTGAGGGCACAAAGCCAGACTGGTCCGGCAGTACCAGACTGGTCATCAGTGGTGACAGCCGCTTGGCTATAAGCTTCGCAAGAATTTTCGAATCTACGTTTATTAATGATAGCGGTCGGTACGAGTCACACTCCTCCGGATCTTTAGATGGTTTCAGGAGAGCGATAATCATAGCTTCGCGTAATGTGGGGGGGAGCACCTCTTTCTCAAAGGAGGTGCCATACATATCTACTAAGTGTGGCGCTAGGACGTCTGCATATTGTTTGTAAAATTCCGAGGTGAACCCATCCGGGCCAGGTGCCTTGCCATTCGGGAGTGAGCCTATGATCTCAGTAACCTCATCCGCCGTGATAGGCCTTGCTAAATATTCCCTGTGCGCATCTGACAGCCATCCGATCGCTACATCGTGCAGGTATTCATAGGTGTCAGCAGCTGGAGCAGTGGGCTGGGACTTGTAGAGGGACCCAAAAGAATTAACAAAGCATTTCAATATGTCTGCAACATGGGTCTGTGTGTCTCCCTCCCCGTTCTTCACCCTAAGTATCGTAGTAGGGCCGCGACCCGTACATATCTTTCGAGCTAAAAAAGCCCCCGGTCTACCTCCTTCCCCAAAGGCCCTAGCCACATGTGTACGGTTCAAATATTTCATTTCGGAGTCGAGAAAGTCTGCATGCTCTGTGTGTACTTCACGGAGTTTGGCCAGGTGTAAGACATCTTGAGTGGTCTCATATAGGGATTCCAGGTCTCTCATCTGCTGCTCGCATCTGCGTATCTGAGCTCTAATATCCTTCAGAACCCCCACTGTGGTGCTGATACAGACCCCTCTAATCGTGGCCTTGAATGCCTCCCAGAGGATGCAGGGGTCAGCAGTCGATGGGGCATTAAGGTCAAAGTAATCCTTAATCGCCTTTTTGATCGTGTCTGCGTAAATTGCGTCACTTAGAGCACGCGAGTTAAAACGCCATTGGAAGGGCGTGTATCTTGGAATGTCTAGTTGCAGGAGGACGGGATTGTGGTCTGATAGCGTGCGAGGGAGCACCTGCAGGTGCCGCACCCATAGCGCTAGGTCAGGGGAGCCCAGCCAGTAATCCAGCCTGGACCAGCTGTTGTGGGAAGCCGTAATGTGCGTGGCCCCAGTTGCGTCAGTGTTCCTCAACCTCCAAAGATCCTCCAAACCCAAGTCTTTCATCATGTGTCCCACTAGTATGCGTGATTGTTTGTGTTGTTCTACTGAGTTGGCTGAACGGTCCAAACCGTCCCGTAGGGTCACGTTCCAATCACCCCCACATAATATGTGCGTGCTATTGTGTTTCTGCAAGTGCCCCCACACCTCCCGGAAGAAATCCGGGGCGTCTGTGTTAGGACCGTATACATTCAACAACGTCACTTTCTGTCCTCTCAATGTACCTGATACCAGTAAAAATCTGCCTGATGGGTCCTGTGTTACAGTGCGAGTCTCGAATCCCACCCCCCGTTTCACCAAAATGATCACCCCTCTAGAGTAAGAAGAGTACGAGGCCCTGTAAACCTCTTCCGCCCACCTTGACCCCAGTTGTGCGTGTGAATGCGGGGCCAGGTGAGATTCCTGTAGGAATGCTATGTCCACATTCCACCTTGTCAGGCTGGCGAATATCTGCCGTATTTTACGTGGCTGTGAGAACCCTCTAATGTTCCATGTGAGAACGTTTAAACTGCGTCTACCCGCCTCCCTGGTCCCCATCAAAATCCAGTGACATAAGGCATGACCGCATACTTCCAATCAATTGCATAGGTATTGTCAGTTCCTCTCCTTTAGGAGTCCCATTTGGCACAGCAGTAGCTAGGACTAACGGGGAATCAGCACGAAACGACACTACATACTCTGTCGGTCTAACAGTACATTCAAACAACCCGCCCCCCCTGAACCCACCCACTCCAGCAACCCCAACCTGCCGAAGCCATTCCCATCCAGTGCACCAATCTGTAACTTTCACAACCATAAACACAGTGCCCAGAACCAAACTCTTACTGGGTTATAACCTTATAGAGGTCCGCCAGGGGCACAACTCTCCACCCGGTGCACAGGTGTGGGCGATGCTAAAAAAGCTGTATGAAACGCAGTTCAGGTGAATACTCGCCGTCCCCCCCCCCCCCCCCCCCCCTCCCCCCGAAGATCCATCAACAGAACCACTGGCTGAGCAACATGTCCGGAACAGTGCTTCCCCAATGCAGTTACATCATTTAAACAGCAAGGAGCAGAACCCCTCGCCCCCCACTTGTACTGCTCGCCACATAGATTGCATCGGGGATCGCTGACAGTCAGTGATTGAGGTGTCCCATAGTTAGTGCACAGTGAGCAGAGTACAGCACACAAAGGGGCAGCTGTCCGCCACACGTGAGCTAGCCCGCACAGAGCAAACGCCAGAAGGTATCAGTATCGCTCATCAGTGTAGGCCAATACTGTGCCACGCAGAGTGCATGGGTCGTGGGACATTCACAATGCAAAGTTAGCAGTGGTCCGCACCATCGAACAGTAGTCTCTGAGCTCCAACGGGCCCTCTCCATCCAAACACGCTGTGCACGTTGTACCAACATCACAATCGCTCATACTTTAGAACAGTATCATGCAGGCCAGCCCAGTGCGGATAACAGTGTCCATGCTAAAACGCATGATTTTGAACAGAACGGTACACTCACCAGTGGCAGACCATGAATCAACCCCATACCTTTAGTCCGAGTCACGTCGTTGTTCATTTTGCGAATTGTCTCTCATCTCACGTTGCACCCTCTTGACAAATTCTTGTGCTGCCTTCGGTGACGGTAGTACAGTCGCTTTCTCTTTCCATACCACCCTGAGGCGCGCCGGGTACATCATGGAATACACAATGTTCAAATCACGCAATTTGGCCTTCACTGCAGTGTATTCTTTCCGGGCCTGCTGGACCGCAACTGTGTGGTCAGGATAAAATTCCAGGGAGTTCCCTTGATGCTGGATCTTCCCTTTCTCTCTCGCTAGCCGAAGGATCGTGTCCCTGTCGCGGTAGTTGAGGATTCGCGCCACAATCGGTCTTGGCGTGGCGCCAGGCGGTGGCTTCGGGGCCAGTGACCTATGTGCACGCTCCACGATGAAGAGGGGCGATAGGGCCTCAGCCCCGAACAGGTCTTTGCATAGGGTTTCCACGTAGGTCTCCATGCGACCCGTGTTGGTGGACTCCGGCAGGCCCGCGATCCGTACGTTGTTGCGCCTCGAGCGCGCCTCCAAATCCTCCTCCTTCGCCCTGATCACCTCCAGGAGCCGTTCCATATCTGTGCATTTTGAGGTGGAGGCTCGCGCCTCATCCTCGACCGCGGAGATGCGTGTTTCGGCCTCATCCAGTCGCTCTCCATGCTTTTCTTGCCGTGCCGCCATTGTGTCCATTCTGCAAGTTAAGTTGTCCAGCTTGCCATTAATGTCCTGTAGGTTCGATTGTATCGCCAGTAGGATCTTTTCTATATTGTTATTGGGCGCAGGCCCTGCCTCATCCTCCACCACCTCGTCAGTGGATTTCTGCGTTTTTTTCGCCTCAAAGGACAGCTTCTGTTGGTGTTTGTCCGGCTTGCCCATTTTGGCGGGCGGGGAGACTGTCTTCCTGCACGTGGGCCCTGATGCCCTCGTGAGCCTGGTCGCTGACGCCGTGGTGATCCCCACCCGTGGGATGTTCGCCGCCGAAAGATCGTCACACCGCTATATGTACAGGGTGAAGGTGACACTCTCCTGGGTGCGAGGTGATGTGGCCGAACGCTGGCTGTTCGCTGATTGCTCCGCTGTCCAGCAAACCCCCTCAGCGCAGTTGGCTTGCGGCCGCTCAGTCGCGCGGAAAATGCGACCCGGTTCGGTAGCTCGCTGTGCAGATGATTTCTCGGGCCTCACCGACCCCTCAGGTGGCGTGTTGTCGCGGTATGTCCAGCACACTCCCTCCACATGTGGTACCTCTAAGCAGCCATCTCAGTAGGTGTGTCGTCCCCGCAGGCACAAATGCATGTCAGGCTGCAACCCTCCGTTCCAGCCTCGGTGGACCGGCAATGCCGTGGACTGTGAGCGCCGATCCAAGAGGGGCGGCCATGCACGTGGTCGCTAGTCAGCCCTCGCTGCTCTCGTCAGCCACCGACCTAGGCGCCACAGAAGGAAATCACCGTGCCCTCATGGGCTTAAGGGGCAGGGCAGCGATGGCCACAGGTTCCTGAAGTAAGGGCGAACCCCCGCAGCGCAGCAGGTAGCATAGATGAGCGCAGACTGTCCACCGCTCTCAACACGTGTTGCCATCAGCCATCACCACCCAACCTGCAAGCGCGTGTACATGCCACCTCCTGTGCCCGCGTTCAGTACTGCCCTCCACGCTGGGTATTTAGCAGCTTGCTGTCACCTTCACTGGTGCACCGGGCCGCCGTCAGGGTCGTGGCACAGCCTCTGGAGCCGGAGAGGAGTCGGCTATGCCCGCGTTTTTCGAGATGCGGCCGCCATCTTGTCAGGCAGTCACTTCAGCGCAATTATGGGGGTCCCTGGCGCTCCGCAGCACGACAAAGGATGGTGCAGTGGCAGCGGAAGGGCCAGACCTTAAGACCCTACCTTCGAAACGCTGCGGTGAGCACGGATGGTCGATCGGTGACTGCCTGCTTCATCGCTGCTGTGTCCATGTCTCATAGCGGCGGTCATCTTGTCAGGCACTCGGACATTCCGCTCTTTTCATCGGCAAATTGAGGAGCAATCCATGTCCGCCGGGGGCCTCTCTTCACCGCATTATGTGCTACAGCACTTCCCACATCTGCTGAGGTGCTCGGGGAGCCGGCGGCCGGGGCGAAACCGGCGAGATCCACCAAAGTTGACGATCGCCCGGCGGAGCTGCTGCTCAGGCAGCCATGTCGCTGTGCGCCCCCTAGCGCCTCCAGCAATCAATTACTTGAATAAACTTATATCAGCATTCTTCCTGAAAGCAAATATTCTCTACTTTGCTGAGGAATGGGGAAAAAATCATCAACACATCAGACAATCAAGGAAATGCTTCAGACCTTCTACAATGTACCCAAATCCCCTCCTCCCGAAGTAACTTGACCATGACCTACACCTGTTCCACACAGAAGAGGGGTGAGGGTCATATAGGCTTAGACTCTACCACCCCAGACCTCCAGAAGTCTCAAATGTACATACACAAAGGGGGTGAATAGAGTAGACCACACAAACAAAACACAGAACATAAACGCCCCAATCAGGCGAATTGCTCTGTTTGGAAAAACTGCCCTCACTCACATACCGAAGTACGTGACATGCTTCATCATTGGGCCTACTTACAATACGCCCTGGTGTAGCCACACTCAGGGCGGAGCATAAGGGAGGGGGAAAAAATAATAAATTCCACTTAACAGGACGTACAACCAGAGTAGTTCAACATAATACAACACATAACATGGAAAGCGGTGAGAGCCGTGCAAACACCCAGTGACCAAAACTGTAAGTGCGACCGAAGGTGCAGTTCAAGAAAAGTGCTTAAAACTGACTAAAGGTGCCAACCAAACGCTGGGGGTCGCGTAACTAGTTAGCATGGAGGAGTCTCGTTCGTTATCGGAATTAACCAGACAAATCGCTCCACCAACTAAGAACGGCCATGCACCACCACCCACAGAATCGAGAAAGAGCTATCCATCTGTCAATCCTTTCGGTGTCCGGGCCGGGTGAGGTTTCCCGTGTTGAATTAAGCCACAGGCTCCACTCTACTTAATCATTTCCCAGGCTGTAGACATAGTAACACCTTTGAGAATTCAGCAGAAGCATCTTAAACCTTCCCAACTTGACCATGACCTAAACCTGCCAGAGAAAGTCAGCTGGATCACTAATCTCCCGTGGCTAGGTAAGATCATAGAAAAATCTATCTTGCTACAACTTACTAAGCATAACAATTCTGGCAACTTATTGTTCATCAATTGGGGTTCGGGATGGGTTATGGATTCCAATCTGCACCATTAAAAATACTGGACGATAACTATTGTATGCTGGACGTGGGTGATTTCTGCCTCATTGTGCTAGACTTACCTGCACCATTTGACAACAGCAAATCATAAAAAAATGCTCCCAATCCTCGAATGCAGATCTCAAATTAGAAATGTAGAAGGCAAACTTCCTTATCCAGCCCCTAGCATATGTGGCGACCCACAAAGCTACGTTCGGTCCCCCACTCTCTAACCTATAGCACGAACCCTGTTCTGAAATTTGCAAAGGCACAGGTGACTCTATCCACCAATACACATGACATCCAAATCTATCTGAAAACCTAAATAAAACTAAATATTAAAACTTTGATGTCACTTCTTAAACTCCGAGTACCAAAAAGAGTATCCTGTTCTAACCCATACACATAAAGTCCTTCAACCCTCAACTCTTGAAGCAACTAAATATGGCAGACTTCTCTTTCCCACCGTTTCATCTGTTCGGTCCTCATGAGATTCTTCCATCTATCAACACCACATGGAAAAATAAAACAAAAATCAAAGCAGCATACTTTTACCTCCCCCCACGAGGCACTGAAAAAAGAAGCTGATCTGATTTTGTCCCTCTCTCTTCGAAAAATCTTATCTCACACTCTCATTCTGCCCTTCTACCTCTTAAATACGTCTTGCATGGTACAGTCAGACTTCTCTCTTCACATCACTCCAACCTTAATTGAGTTACACTGGCTTCCAACTGAGGCAACAATAAAATCTAAACTGGGATGCCTATTCTACAAAGGAGTCCACTCTAATTCTCCTCCTTACCTGACCAGTCTCTTGAATCTATCTGGTCCTCAGAAGCAATAACGAGCTTCTACTAAAAATCCCCAATCTTCTCACACTCCAACAGTTTTTCTTTGGAGTCACAATTCTCCCTTTGCTTTGAACTCTCTTATTGCTGCCCATCGGGACCAAACGTACCCTTTGGTCCTGCAACTTTCTTCCCGTGGCCCATCACAACTCAACCTTCCCTTCAGGTCTTCCACTACCACCTGATGAATCATCTCCTCAGAAAGCATACGACCCAATTATCCACTAATGACTGCTTGTGTCCTATTGCCCCATCTCCATTTTATTACAGATTTTGACCCACCCGAACTCCCAATGCTTATCTGTCCCCCTTTTTCCATCTTGCACCCCTACCTTCCATCAACTTCTCACACATTGTTTCTACATCACTCTACTCCCACAACACTCATCTGCTCTTGATCTGTCGTCTTACTGCGCATCCCACCCTCCTACTCCATCTTTATCCACCTTCTTCTACCTCGTCTCTCATTCTCCCTCTTTTCTCTTAGCATCTCACACCTGCACCCTTCTCATCTCCCCACCCCTACATTGTGGCCCCATGTCACAGATTCCTCCTCCTTTTCCAATCTTCCTCTATGTCCTTACCTTCTATACCTATACTCTTCTCTTCCCACCTCCCCCCTCGCCTAGCCGTCACGCCTTTGACTACCTTTTGCGTCCAATCCCTCTACCTTCTTAGCCCATACTCTTTTTGTGCTTTCACCCTATCCCGTCTGTCCCCTTCGCCTTTGCTTGCCCCACCCTTGTTCCCTGTTTGATCATGCTGTCACTCACCCATCCACTCATGCCTCCTACTTCATTGTTCCTTACTCAACTCTTCCACACTTACTCCTCGACCTCCCTGCCATCATTTCCTCCTCTGCCTACAAAGAGATCTTCTCTTTCTTCCTTCTCAGTTGGACTTATTCCCATCACCATCTATTCATTCTCCTACTTCTCTATGTTAATTTCATTTTCATAGTAAGACTTGGTGTCGCTGTTGGTGTTTGTTGGAAATGACGATCTTTTGTGTGGTATTCCCCTTGTCTTTAGCCTTACTTTGCTGAACCCCATTTTGCTGTAAATAGGATTCTGCACACTTTACTCCTGCTAATCAGTGACAAAGTGCTTGTGCTCTTCTCTCTAAACGTGTTAGAATCGGCATACTAAGAATTGTCACATTTAATAGACTTGAAAGTCCCTAGTAAATGGTAGCTCATGTACAGAGGGTCTGTAAGTTAAAAGCTACTATTGGGCTACAGCACATGTGCACCCCCTAAAGTAGCAGTGTAAAACATGTCTCCAGACATTTAACTGCAGAGTGAGAGTGCAGTTTCAAAATGTAATTTAAACATGGCAAAAAAAATGATGTCAACATAAAGATTCTACTGTTATATTGCTTGATGCCTCTGAAACCTTAATGCTGCTAGAAGGGATATCCTTTTGAAATTGTAAAATACCCCCCACACACTGAAACCTGATTCAGTGTCATGCTTCATCAATGATGAAGCATGACACAATGATTTAATTTCACTTGCAAAGTGGTCCAATATGTACACAGGACCTGTAAATGTAATACTACTAGTAGGCCAGTAGTACTGCTTATGACACCTACTTAAGTAGCCTTTTAAACATGTCTCAGGCCTGCCATTGCAACCCGTATGCACAGTTCTAAGCTGCCATTTCGACCTGACAAAATAAACAAACTGTTAGGCCTAAACCTTCCTCTTTAATACATATACGACATCTCTAGGGTAGGCCCTAAACTTCCCAGAGTGACAGAATTGAGTGCATTTAAAAGGAGAACATTTACTTTTACATGTACTGGAAGTGAAAAACTAATTTTTCATTACTGCAGGGGCTCCTACTCCCCTGGGATAACATAGGGTACTTTCAATTGGGAGAAAGTAGGAAGGTTGTCTTTGGCGCCTTAAAAATGTAAAACCCTCTTTAATGGTAACGTCTGGTTTTAAGTCACAATTCTGAAAAAGCTACTATTAGAAAAATGACATTTGCTTGTGCCTGCCGGCTGCATCTTGGATCGCATGAGTAGGTGTATCGGGCAGTTTGGCTTTGTGTACTGCTTCGAGACAAAGGGGGAATAGGTGTTGGCAGGAGGGACCATCTGACTCAATGAGGAGGAGGAGCTGTGACCTACCTTACTTGCATAACACAAAAGTTCTGAATGAGAGGGGCGCTAGGTGGCGCCGGACCGACATGGCTGCGCTGTAGAGTAGCTCCCGCCGACCCGGGCGGAAAGAACATAAACCCCATCCTTGCCACTACTATTACACGCAGCCATCACCGATTGGGAGCGGAAGAGGTGCGGAGCTGGTGGCCGGAATTTCTGGATCGTAGAGCAGCGGGGATCGAGGCTGCAGGCAACGGAATCCTGTGGAGGCGAGCGGTGAGGCTGTCATGAAGCCCGACTGGGCTTGGCAAACTACGCTAGACCAGGGCTTCTAAGGCCCGAAATTCGGAATCGCGTCACCGCCCGCACTGCGGTAGAAGAGCACGAAAAACAACTGCGAACCACGCGATTACCACTGCTGAAGCTGGGGACCCATAGGCTGAGCAGAGAAGGAATCCGGGGCGGCTTGAGCAGCCTGGTTAGGAAGAGTAAGCGCCAGTGATTACAACGGTGCGAGTCGCCTGGGTGGATCGCGACCCATAAGAGGCACTACATAAACGCAGGAACAGCAGGAAATTCAGGAAGGGCCCATCAATACTAGACCAGAGCTACCACGGGACTTAGGGGAGAAGATAGGCAAGACTGCACTCGGCTGAAAACCGGCGATTCCCCAAACTACGACGCAGGCCCCTCGCCACCATTTTGAGACGCGCAGCAGACGGCGCCTGGATTACAAAGGGCTAGAGACAGACCTGCTGCTGGCCCCCCTTCCCCCCGGGCCTGGCCATTAACACACCCCGGGCGGTTACAGGCTCACCTGTTTACCCCCCACGAGGAGGAAGGCCTGCCCCACTCAGGGCTCGGGTTGCTGGGGGTGAGTGGGGAGGCGCAAAAGTGTTCCCATCAGCTCGGGGAGCTGGAACTGCCGGCGGCGGTGGACGCCCCATTGATCCCTCGGCGGCGTGGACTCCTGCCACAAGAGGGCGGACGGAGATCAACTATCATGGGCAGGACGGAGCCAAAGCAGGCGAAACTCTCCTTTGATGCGCGTAAGGCGCCCAACTCCGCTTACAAGGAGGGAGAAGGAGGGGACCCCTCGGAACCCAGGGATGAGGGGCTGAAGGCGCTGCTGGTTGGGATGCAACAGAGCCTCTCCTCCATTGAATCTAAGATGGACGCTATGAGTACAGATCAACTATCTGTGATCTTTTCGGATCACAGAGGCCGAACACAGGGTGTCTACTCTGGAGGATGAAGCGGGAACTAGCAAGAAACACATGTTGCAAATAGACAAACTACTAAAAGTTATTGCTGACAAAAATGAGGAGTTAGAATCGCGCTCCCGAAGAAACAACGTGCGAATGCTTGGCCTAGCAGAAACTACCAACACAGGGAGGCTGGAGGAGTTTATGGAGCGACTGCTGGTCAGCCTATTCGGAAAAGACTCCTTCTCCGCCCACATGATCATCGAACGGGCCCATAGGATGGGGAAGAGTCCACAGTGAGAGGCGAGTGTGACCACAGTAATAGGCAAAATGAGCTCACAGATAGCTATGACTGAGGGCCAAGATGATGGAAATATTCTTCGCATAGTCTCCTGGAATGTTAGGGGACTGAATGACCCCAGAAAGTGCAGGCAGGTGTTAGGATATTTAAAACGCCATAAGGTTCACGTGGCACTGTTGCAGGAGACCCACCTTCCACAGGGGGGTACGCCACGTTTTGCAGCACGCTAGGCCTCCCACAGATGTTTTGCTTCCTATTCCAGCTACTCCAGAGGGGTGGGCATACTCGTCAAGAGGGGGGTGAGGTTCATAGTAGGGGGGATGGATACAGACCCTGATGGCAGGTATTGTGTACTCTGGGGAAGACTACACGCACACAACATAGTTCTTGCAAACTACAATGGTCCCAACACAGATGATGTCCATCACATGTTCAACCTACGAGGCAATATACATACGTTAGGAGTCAGCCATGTCATTTGGGGAGGAGATTTCAACACTGTGCTTAACCCCAGCCTGGATAGATCCCACGCTACTGCGGCACACTACACCAGGACCCAATGCACATTACAAGATATTGTAGCATTGGATAACTTGCTGGATACATGGAGGCACACACACCCCACTTGGCTGGAGGGGACACATTACTCAGCGGTGCACAACACCTGGGCCAGGCTGGACTATGTGTTCGTGATGAAGGGCATGGCGCACTGGGTAGGTAAAGTGGCACATTTGGCCAGAATTTTCTCTGACCATTCCCCCGTGCTAGTGAACTTGAACCCCCCAACAGATCTGGTGCCATATCTAAATTGGAGAATGAACCCACTGCACCTGCAGGACGCTGTCTTTAAAGCAGAGATGGAACAGGAGATAGCAGACTTTTTCCACAGAAACGTGGATACGGTAGATAGCTTAACCATGGTGTGGGAGGCGTTCAAGGAGACAGTTAGGGGGTGGTGCATTTCCAAAGGAGGGGGCATACTGAAAGACATACGCCGTACCTTGTGCAAGTTAGATGGAGAGTTACGGGAGTTGGAGCGGGCTATAGCAGTGGGAGGCGAGACAAACTAGCTGAAAGTGAGATTACGTGAGAAATTGACGGAGTACAAAGAAACTGCGGAGAGAGAGAGTAAATTCCGCGGGAAACACTTTGCAGCCCGGGTATAAGGCAAAGGCGATAGGCCAGGGCGGGCCCTTGCTGGGGCAGTGCGGCCACCCAGATTCAACAATTATGTCACGGAGCTGCAGGACGAGCAAGGAATAGTACATAGAAATCTCCCGGGGCAAATGACCACACTGACGGAGTTTTACAAAAAACTATATACGTCTCAGAGAACGACCCTACTGAATATCGAGGATTATTTTGAAGATGTTGCCCTGGCATGGCTGGGCGACGCGCAGCGTAAGTTCCTGGCCCACGAATTAGAAATTGATGAAATCACAGAGGCAATAATGACCATGAAGGCCCCAGGGTCTGATGGGATCCCTATTGACTTTTATAAGGCCTACATGTCCATCATAGCGCCTGTATTGAAGGCAGTCTTCTACGAGGCCCTGGAGGAGGGACGCCTACCGGTTACCATGAGAGAGGCCCAGATTATATCCTTGCTTACACCGGGGAAGCCCCCCGAAATCTGCGACTCGTATTGCCCCTTGTCACTCCTAAATAGTGATACCAAAAGTTTGGCTAGAGTGCTAGCTACAAGGTTAAATCTACTTCTGGAATGGCTGGTGCTGCCGGATTAGGCAGGTTTCGTGCCGAACAGGGCCACAAACCATAATCTCCAGTCTATTCTGGCCGTGCTGCAGGCCTGGGTAAATTAACTTGATTACACGAGCAAGGCACTTAATAGTTGGGTGAGCGGCAGCAAAATTGATGATTTTACTGGGTTATTTGATCGGAAACTAAGAGCACATGTTCTGTGGAGCTGTGCCAGGACCCTAGCAAGCTTACTGGGCCAAGGGATCTTGCAAAGGAGTCGGACTACTGGATCAGTACCACAGTGTCCAGGAAGGTACCAGAGTGTCCAATAAGGTACCAGACCGTGACCTCAGGAGGGGTGGTTAAGGTTACCCCAGCAGAGTGAGGGGTCGATTAAAGGTAATTTAGACGAGTCTCATAATAAGGTGGGGGAAAGGATTCCCAAGTCCCTTCTGAGAAACATGGAGGTGGTTCTGTGACGGTGGCCCAAGATGCCCATTTCCAGCCGGTACTATGATTGTACTGAGTTAGGACACAATCGTTGGAGATCTGTCTAAAGAAAGCACCAACTGGTGGGACCCCTGCGAGGTGGCCAATGTAATGTTATGCTGAAGTAGCGCGCAGGGGCAGGGAATAGATCTTGCCATGTGGAATCCCTCACTTCTTTAAGGGACAACGGGGCTAGTCAGACCATGGTAGTGGAAAGATTATTCTCCCCAGAACAGTACACCGGTCAGGTGTGTAGGGTAACTCAGGCCCAGAGGCAGGACTTTGTCCGCCCCAGGGCCCTGGTATCCCTGGAGTGTGGAGAGGAGGTGACCCAGACGCACACAGAATGCACTGTGGCAAATGAGTTGCCTTTTGTGCCAGAAAAGCTGGGAGGTACGGGCATCCAATATGCCCTGACAGTTCAGTTTTCTGGGGGTATGACTCAAGAGTAGAATATAAGAGCTCTGATGGAGGGGCTGGGAGAGGAAGGTCTCACTCAGGTTCCCTGTTGAGCCTCAGGGTAGAGTCTCTAGGCTGAAGGGCCAGTCTTAGAATATAAACCTTGGGCTGGTGGAAGATAGAGCGGAAGAAGGGTGCCTAACACCCCAGGCGGATACAACCACTACTAATGCAGAGGAAAATTTTAAAATCTGACTGACGGCTGTGTTGCAATGGATGAGGGAAAATCATCTCTGTTGCAATACCAGCAAGACAGAAATTTTACCAATTGGGAAAGATAATCCTTTCACCCAAAGGATTGGTGGCCAAATGACACCACAGCACCGCCATCAACTGTGGAAGTGGCCAGAAATTTAGGCGTATGGTTCGACTCCGGCCTATCTTTCAAGCCCCACGTCTTGAAATTGACCGGCACCTGTTTTGGGTTTATAAAAACATTGAGAAAGTTCTTCAATCTGATTCCTCTTGTGGCAAAAAAGATCGTAGCAGTGGCCCTTATATTATCAAAACTGGACTACTGCAATAGTCTCCTTGCAGGAATCAATAAAAACATCCTAAGGAGACTTCAGGTAGTCCAGAACGCAGCAGCCAGACTGGTATTGGGACTACCACGTAGCGCTTCGGCTTCTGCTGCACTGAAGACCCTTCATTGGCTTCCGGTCTGCAAGAGGATTCTGTTTAAACTTTTATTGATAACATTCAGAGCTTACCATGATCTAGGTCCCGGATATCTTGCAGCAAGATTTAAGCCATACAACCTGACAAGAACACTAAGGTCCACCACGGCCAACCTGCTCAGATTTGGTTTGACACACTCCTGAGGCGAAAAGCCGGGAGGCAGCTTGATTTTAAAACTGTTGCTGGCATTACTTTGCTTTTTAAATCCACTTACCCCCACTTCTCACGTTCGCAAAACGGACTCAGCGCTGCCCTGTAACTAGGCGAGGAACGCTTTCCAGCGCCTCGCTCAGCCCGCAGGCCACGCCCCCTTCTGGGGCCACGCCCACCGATCGTCACTACAAAGGAGACGCTGATTGCGAGCGCCCCCATTTGGTTTGACACACTCCTGAGGCGAAAAGCCGGGAGGCAGCTTGATTTTAAAACTGTTGCTGGCATTACTTTGCTTTTTAAATCCACTTACCCCCACTTCTCACGTTCGCAAAACGGACTCAGCGCTGCCCTGTAACTAGGCGAGGAACGCTTTCCAGCGCCTCGCTCAGCCCGCAGGCCACGCCCCCTTCTGAGGCCACGCCCACCGATCGTCACTACAAAGGAGACGCTGATTGCGAGCGCCCCCATTTGGTTTGACACACTCCTGAGGCGAAAAGCCGGGAGGCAGCTTGATTTTAAAACTGTTGCTGGCATTACTTTGCTTTTTAAATCCACTTACCCCCACTTCTCACGTTCGCAAAACGGACTCAGCGCTGCCCTGTAACTAGGCGAGGAACGCTTTCCAGCGCCTCGCTCAGCCCGCAGGCCACGCCCCCTTCTGAGGCCACGCCCACCGATCGTCAGTCTATTCCTCTATAAATCATGTGCTTCCCTCGGAAGCGCAGCGGACGAGCGCAGCGGGCGCGACGATTGCGCGCCGAAGGCGCGCCTAAGGAAAGCCCGTCTGCGCCCGTCCGCGACCGACCGGGACTAGGGGCACCTCATAATACCCAAACCTTCCATTATTCCAGGGACGACCTTCTGGAGTGCAATAAGAACAATGACCATTTACTTTTATCAAAGGATACACTTCACCAGCTCTATAAGCATGGCATCCTGAGCCAAGGCTGTCACCTTACCACTCATGTAGCAGGTTTGGCTTCGTCCAACCCACCCCCTAATTCGCTTGCTATTCTCTACCTCAACACCCGTTCCCTTGTCAAGCATCAGATGGACATCTTTTTGTTGCTTGACACGGAGAAACCTGACATCCTTTTGCTAGCAGAAACGTGGCTATCTCCCACCTCTGCACCTGATATCATAGCAGCTCTGCCATCTGACTACTATATTATCCAGGCAAACCGTGCCAGCGTGAAAGGAGGAGGCGGAGTTGCGGCGATTATCCACTCTAGTCTAGAGGTCACTACTCTTACTTGCCTGACACTAGCCAACATAGATAACCTTGTACTAAAAATTGCCACTCCTCACATGACTACAGCATGTGTCCTCTTATATAGACCACCCACCTCAATGCCACTGTTTCCTATGGCCTTTAGTGAGCAAGTTGCTAATCTAGTGTTGGATCACGCCAGGGTGATGTTAGTAGGTGACTTCAATTACTGGTATAAAGATCCATCAGAGGGCTCTCAATCGGCGGAATTGACTGACCTTCTGTCTAACCTCAACTTTAAGCAACTGGTGCTCTCTTCCACTCATGATAAAGGTCACATATTGGATCACGTATGGTCTAATACCACTTGCGTGACCTCTCCGCTAATCCTGCCTTGCCTATGGTCAGACCATTTTATCCTGAAATTTAAGATCTGTATTCCTCATATCAGACCCACTGTGCCAACTGCCGGCAGATTAGCTAGGAATTGGAACGCCATGGATAAGACTGCTTTTTTACAGTCACTAGCTAATGATGTCCCTCCTTTGGATAATGACATAAACCTGTCAGTTTCCTCTCTAACCGACTGGCTACAAGCGGCCAGCAATCTCCATGCCCCGTACAAAAGAATTAAACTTGCACGGCGCACGGATGCCAATAGATGGTTTTCTGCTGACTTGAAAAGCAAGAAATTGGCTCTCCGTCATCTTGAGCGCATGTGGCGCCGTGACTATGACACTGAGGAAAAAATTAAATATACTAGGGCAAGGAAGGAATATATGAATGCCATCTCTGCAGCTAAGGTGGAGTATTTCTCCTCTCGTATTTTAGACTCTACAAACAAATCTAAAGAGGTTTTCTCTATTTTCAATGAACTGACCAACTTGGAGAATGTCCGTCCTAAAGTAATCCCCACTCAGTGTTTGTGTGATTCACTCAATTCTTACTTTAGTGACAAAATCACCGACATCAAGGCTAGCATTCCTCAATCAAAGACCCAATCACAACAGGCATGGCAATAAAGACTGGACATGCCACCCTTACCAGCTTTCAACCCATAACCCATGGCCAGTTTCTGGAATTAATGACGAGAGTCAAATCTGGCTCCCCACTGGATACTTGTCCCCCTCGTATTCTGAAAGAATGTTTTTCCACTCACCCAGCCCCTGTTCTTGCCCTTCTAAATGATTCCCTGTCGTCAGGTATAGTTCCATCCGCCTTCAAAGAAGCCACGGTTATACCGCTATTAAAAAAACCCGGGGCCGATCCTGGTTGTAAGGCGAATTACAGGCCCATTTCCTTACTGCCTTACCTGGCAAAAATTCTAGAGGCACACGTTGCGAAAATTCTCTCAAATTTTTTGGAGGAGTCCTCCTGCTTTGACCCTCATCAGGCTGGATTTCGGCCTGCACATTCTACGGAGGCAGTGGTCACCGCAGTTTTGGACACAATCCGAGATTGTGCAGATAGAAGGTCTCCTCAGGCCCTGGTGCTCTTGGATCTGTCGGCCGCGTTCGACACGGTCGACCATAACATCCTGGTCGACCGTGTCGGACAGACAGGCATTCAGGGCGTGGCGGCCTGCTGGCTGAGGTCCTTCCTGGAGGAACGATCCCAAGCGGTGCGTCTGGGGGATTTGACTGGTGTTAAACAGTCCATCCCATGTGGAGTGCCACAGGGCTCCTCCCTGTCACCCCATCTTTTTAACATATATATCCTCCCCCTTATTCAAACCTTGAGGGACAAACAGGTGAGAGTTTTCAATTATGCAGATGATCTGCAGTTACTCTTCACCATTGATAATTCTGAAGAATCTATAAGTCATTTCCAGTCAACCATGAGGTTTATTAAATCCTGGATGGATCAAAATCAGTTAAAACTAAATCCAGGTAAAACCGAACTGGTACTGACTGGGGACAGTGCTAAGTATTGGGGTCCCCACTACTGGCCTTCAGATCTAGGTCAAGTACCGCAACCATCGCCTTCGGCTAAAACGCTCGGAGTCATCGTGGATAGTGATCTTTCACTAAAAGCACAAGTGGGACAAGTGGTCTCCAAATGCTTTTACCAGCTAAAAAAAATAAGGAAGGTCAGGCGACTATTAACACCAGAAGCTATTACTCAGGTTGTGATCGCCACTGTTCTGTCTCATCTGGATTACGCAAACGCCATCTATCTGGGTCTCCCAAACTATTTACTTAAGCGCCTCCAGATGGTTCAGAACTATGCTGCTAGGTTGATCCTGAAGCAACCAAGATGGCAGGCGGCAACTCCTCTTCTTATTAAGCTTCATTGGCTTCCGGTCATGCAACGCTGTTCCTTCAAAGCAGGTTGTATGATCTTTAAGTCACTACACGGCAAAAGCCCTAAATTCATTAATCAACTGATCACCAGATACGTTCCCTCTCGTAACCTTCGGTCACTCCATCTAGGCCTTCTCCAGACCCCTTTTTTCAAACTCAAACGTTCTGGTGGACGAAGATTTGCTACATTAGCCCCCTGCTTATGGAACACCTTTCCCCTGGAAATTCGGTCCTGCCAAGACCTTTTACCTTTCCGGAAAGCATTGAAGACCTGGCTCTTTAGACAAGCTTTTTAATCTACCTTTTCTACCTCTGATTGTGTTACTGTCAATTTAGCGCCAAGAAACTAATCAGTGTTAGTGCGCTCAATAAATGATTTAATAACATAACATAACATAACATAACAGTGTCCCAGCATTTAGGTTAGTCACCAGAGGCGGAAGGTCAGCAACCGTCTTAGGAGCCAAAGCTTGGAACAGCATGCCCAATGAGCTTAAGAGCCACTAAAACAGAGGGGCAGTTCAGAAAACAGTTAAAAACGAGGATCTTTGGCCTACCAATTGATTACTGCCAAAAGCTTATCTAGGCTTATGTCACCTTCCTGACTTCTTGTTGTTAGCGTCAGGAGACTCCGTGAGGAGTGACAGTTTGCGCTTTATAAATTCTCATTTCATGGCAGGGCCTTTGTCCATGTTCTACCACCTAAGAAGGGAGCTCATTAAGGTACTCCTTCGTCTAACCTGGCTTTTGACTGGGATGTTGGACTAGGCCCTTTCTGCAGGGTCACCCCCAATATGTTTGCTTTCACCCTTCTGTTTTCTGAACCTGTTTTTGTAGGCCATTACGACTATGCACACGTTACCATTGCTAACCAGTGCCTTTCCTCAAATATTGTAACATTAGCATACTCCCAATTGGCACATTTAATTTAATTCTAACTCCCTAATAAAGTGGTTCCTACATGTACACAGGGCCTGTATATTAAATAATACTAGTGGACCGGCATCACTGCTAGTGCCATCTACTCAACTAGACTTTTAAACACATCCAAGGTCTGTCATTGCAGCCAGTGCGTGCAGTTTTAAAGTGTCATTTCGAATTTGCAAAAAAAGGTTTTACTAGGTCTAAACCTTCCTACTAAACCTTCTTTTTTTATATATATAAAGGTCACTCCTAAGGTAAGCCGAAAACAGCCTCAAGGGCATGGTGCAGTCTATTTAAAGAGTGTGACATTCACTTTTATGTGTAACCTGGTCGGGCAGTAAAGTACAAGTTACTTACCTTCGGTAACTGTGTATCTGGTAGAGACGATTCTAGCCGCAGATTCCTTAACATAGAATTATCCCAAGGCACGAGACTGGATCGGGAAAATTGTCTTTGCCACAATATCTCTGCGCGCCAGGGCGGTACCACGTCCGCGGGCGTGACGTCAGCAAGGTCACATAAGCCCAACCCCGGCGCGCTGACGTCAGTTTTCTTCGGAGAACTTTTCGGCGGCACAACGCGGTGCCATCACAAACAAAACTGTGGGGAGTATTGGAAAAAGTAGTGAAAACAGAAAAGGGTGGAACAAAAGCTGAGGAACAGCACCAGTTGGATAAGTGCCAGGCACAGAAAGCCATACCAGCAAAAGAGCAGAGCACCGTGAGGAGCAACCTTGAAAAACATGTGAAAAACAATCACAATTCACAACAGTGAAGCGCAACAAGCCCGGAACAGATGAGTAACGGCAATTTACACTAAGAAAACACAATCAAGGAGGTCGTATCCCCTCGAAGGAGCTAACGGCTGAGGTACAGCCAAAAGACCCCAACTCAGAGGACTGCAGAGGACTCAGAAACCCCAAGTAATTAAATGGGAAGAAGAGTAAAAGTAGGCCCCCACACCGGAAAAAAACAGAGTGTAGCGATGCAGAAGTATACATGAACCAACCGACCTTACTACCCGCAAGGAAGGGGAGGAACAATTAAACAGTTTGAAGCATCCTGTCAGGGAGGAAATAAAGAGGACACTTGCAGACGACAAGCAACCCGGAGGGAGGCTAGTGCAAAAGACCAAACTGAAGGTTCTCGCAGAATGGGGAGGAAGGGCGGGTCAGGCAGAAATCTGCGGGTATAATCGTCTCTACCAGATACACCGTTACCAAAGGTAAGTAACTTGTACATCTGATAAGGACTACTATCCGCAGATTCCTTAACGTAGAATAGATACCCAAGCCATACCCAGAAGGGAGGAGGGCCTGCAAGAGAGCCTCCCCAGTAGAGAGAGACACATGGTCCCAGCAGGGGACATGTCATGGGGACAAAATGGAAGGCCAGGAGATCCCAAGCCCAACCAAGGGAGAACCACCCTAACACCCCACCAGGACAGACAGCGCCTGAAGCGCCACAAAGAACAAAAAAACACCTCCAACGCCAGAGAGAAGAGGTAGAACCGGAGGCTGGGCCCGCCATAGAAAACATACACTCAGCAATAGGAACAGCTGAGCAGACAGCAGCCGCAAGGCAGCGGACACAGCAGGAACTGCCCTACAGCCAACAGCGCAGGCGTAAGTAGTAAGACAGAAGTGCACAAAGCCCCAGCAGGTCAAGAGGCAGGGGCACAAGGGAACCTACCAAGGGCCACGATGGTGTACCACAGCAAGCAGGCATGCAAAGCCAGCAAGAGGCAGCACCAAGGATCAGGGCACCTAGAACAAGCCAGGCACAAGCCAAAGGCAGAGGCCAGGGAAGGCCAGGACACATCCCAAAGGGGGGACCGGACCAGAGACACACACTGACGGACAAGGAAGCGGGGCGAGATACAAGAGAAAGAGAAAAAGATAGACGGAGGACGGCCCAAGCTGTCAACCAGAATACAGAAAACCAATAAAGCTAGTCCCCCTGGAACACAGAGGACCAGGCCGAACGCTGGACAAAAAGGGCTGAAACGCCACAACGCAATGCCGAAGACAGCATGCCAGGCTGGTCTAGCGACGAAGCGAACATGGAAAAGGACAATCGGGCACAGCGCAAGCTGCGCCAAGACAAGTGTTAAAGAGACCGCACCTGCGGTATACCTGTAGTAGTGGGCCTCAGCAAGGCCTACCAGTGCTAGGGGTTCTGCCTTCTCTGCACATAGTCCTCAGACCAATAGGATAGAAGTTGGCACAGAAACTGGAATAGAAAGTACAAAGTTTATTAAACCTCATGAGGTGGAACTTCATTCAAACAGCACCCTTCGGTAATGTATGAAGTAGCACACTGATCCGAAGGAGCTTGGTCCTTTTATACCCACACAGGGGCTCAAATGAAGGCGGTACAAGTACAAAATGCTGGTTGTAGGCACATATACGGTCATAGAGAAAGTGTACAGGCAACAAGTGGGAGGAGCTAACAGTTTGCTAATTCTGGTGGACAGTTCCTGACAGTTACAGACTGCAGCAGCTGCGAGCTCAACTGAGCATGTGTGAAGGTGGAAGATGCTAAATATATCTCGTCTCAAGGCAGATTTCAAGAGCAGTTAACAGAAAGGTAGGACAGAGCACATGGCGAGCACATGGCAAACAAAATGGCTGACAGAAATACAAAATGCATTGCACAAAACAGACAAGATAGTCTCTAAATACAAGATGTCTTCTGCTAATGCTTAACCTAATTGCTGCCAAATTACAACAGACAACCCTTTTAGAATTAGCTGAAGACATTTGTTTATCTGGGGTAATCTAGATACGCATCCTGTACATTGATGCTCATCATCTCAGTGATTTCTTTATTTAACATTTGTTGTGCTTTTATTTCTGCAATATTTCTTTTGGCAGGTGTACAAGCAGTGATACATATGGAGCAAAGCATAGGACCACATTGTATACAAGAACAGCATGTAAATAATATCGGCAACAGTATACATAGAACAGTCAGTAATTTCCAGCCCCAAGTAGCAAATAGTGTCCATAACTAGGTCGAAAAAGTCCATGTACCGGTCTCTGTGGGTGAATCTCTGCAGCAATCTTATGCAGTTTTGATATTGTGTCGCATACTGAAGGTGAGTTGTCTGTTATGAACACGCAACAGCTGCTACCGATGATGCGACATGCACCACCTCGATCAGCTAAAATCACATCAAGCACCATTCTGTTTTAGAGTGCTACAATCCTTGCAATTTGCAGTTGTTCTGTAATGTTCGCAAGTGCCATTGCTGTCTGATTGGTAACGGCTTCCACAACACGAGTCAATCGCCTTATCTTGCTGCTATTCAATGCAGTACCCACAAAGAACAGTCCCAAATTGAAATCAACATATTGTGGCAAAGTGGTATCAGTCTGATCGACCTCATCTGTACTTATTGTTCATTTGTATCTATTCTTGGAAATGCCATTATACAACTTTAAATTTCGGTGACACGATGGAGGGGCCAAGAACACAGGTGGTAACAAAAAAGATATGTAACATACCCCAGACACCCAACCGGTAATTGATAGTATCCTTTACTACCACACACAAAATACGTGTTATGTGAAGACGTAAAACTGCTGTTATTAGCACCTTCAATAGTCAATGTCAAAATACATTCAATCCGTCCTACTGGAATTCTTCCAGCACTGCTAATACATAAATCTGCTTTAGCTCTGGTCACAGAAATTACAAAAGGTCCAGTGTTCTTGATGTTCCTCATATTCGTGAAGACATATGGTGTCAATAATTTTCCGGTTGACACTCTTCCCATTCCCATTTGGTCCCTTCAGCTGGAGGATAACCATCTTTATCCTGATAGCATACTTTACTTAAGTGAAAGATAATGCCACCTACTGAAGGTTTTCCGGAAGCAAACAAAAGTGCATACCAAGCTTGACAAGAACCATTATGGGAAAACGGTAGAGGAATAAAAGGTGTTCCTCCTTTCTTTTGTTGTGCAGGTATCATCCCACACACCCAACAGTTGGTAGCTTTCGTGGCATTGTGCGTATGATGCAACATCTGGATGAATGTATTATTTAGGTAGGATTGTCGATGCTTCTGCTCATGGTAGGGAAGCGTGAAGTAATGGTGATCCACTGGCACTGGAGTAGTGGCAACGAAAACCTGTCGAACAGGAGTAACTTTCTCAAAAAAACAGGTGATTATTGCCATAACCACCAGAGCAACAACACACCCTACCGCACAAATGATTATTTTGTTATGCATTTCAGCAGCAGCGATAACTGGTCTTTCTACAAACTCGTTGGAGCTCTTATCCCTGGGTAGCCGTTGATTTCTTCACCACGGGCCAAGACGGGTGTCACTACACTATGCAGGACTGATCCCCCCCTTGCCACATCGGCGTTCCGTTTCACTAACCCAGAGCGGTAGCTCAACCAGTCTTTTTCAGCAAAGCAGATTCTTTCCTTGGTCTGAGCTGATATCGGGATGCTCCAGTCATTGTGTGGTCCGGGAAGACTTCCGCAGATTCGTCAGGTGAGATAGCTTGACCTTTCCCTGTCTCCTGAATCTCTCGATGGTCAGTCAGCACAGCAGATTCCACCAAGGCAGTGTGTGCTTTTGACTCAGTTCTTCTTGTTTGTCACTCGAACTGCTGTCCTTGTCGCAAGGGGCACCTGCTCTGGTCCTCGCCACCTCGGTTCCAAACTGTTCGATCTGTCGAAGACCTTGACCATCCAGTGGTCACCAGGACGGAGTTCATGGGCCTCACCTGTAGATCTGTCAGGAAGAGCTTCTCAAACCTGTTGATGAATAGAGATCAAACTGTTGGTTAACTGTGCCAAATAATCATTCATAAGAACACTTGGAACATCATGTATGGGGTGTGGCTTAGGAACTCCCAAAATGTTCATTGGTCTCCCAAAGACCATCTTATACGGTGTAAGCCCAGATCGTGAGTGTGGCACCGATCTTATGGACAACAATGCCAAAGGTAGTGCATCTGGACATTTTAAAGACGTGGAAGCCAGTATTTTTGCCAACTTCAATTTTAAAGTAGCGTTGTACCTTTCCACTAATCCTGCAGATTGCGGGTGGAAGATTGCATGGAATTTTTGCTTGATCCCTAATCCTTTCAGGACATGCTCAACAACTTGCCCAATAAAATGAGGTCTGTTGTCACTCCACAAAAGCTTACAAACACCATATCTAGGTAAAATCTCCTTTAGAAGCACCTTTGCTGTGGTGAGAGCAGTATTATCCTTTGTAGGGTATGCCTCTATCCATTTGCTGAAGGCACATACCACCACTAGGACATATTTCAGATTATTGCAGCGTTCTAGTTGGATGTAATCCATCTGCAAAACTTCAAATGGTGCGGTTGGTGTAGCAAACCCTCCAGTAGGCGTCCGTGTCCCTTTTCCAGGTTTATACTGCCAACAGATCAAACAACACAGTACTACTCTTTTAGCTGTGCTGGCAATTTCAGGATGCTCCCAAACTTGCGTAAGCAATTTAGTTATTGCTAGAGCTCCATCATGTGCCAGCCCATGTGCCATTTGAATCATAGGTTCTAAATAGGCTGCACACAATTTTCACCTATTCATTTCTCTGTTACGCCAACAGCCCTCATCGTCTAACATTCTTTCTTTAGACCATTGCTCAAGTCTTCCACAGAGGCAGATCTCCGTATATCCAATACTTTCTCTCTAGCATCATGCCAACGCTGAGCTTGTGATTTCACTACGTACATGGATGTAGTGCTTCGCTGCATTGCAGTTTCACGAGCTACGCAATCTGCAAAGGCACTGCCTTGTCCTATTTTGTCAATTATTTTCTTGTGCGCGCTACACTTCATAATAGCAACTCTCTTTGGGTCTCTTTGCAGTCAAGAGATTATGCACTTATTCTCCGTGTGTTATCTGCATCCCGTGGAATGTAAGAAAGCCTCTTTCCTTCCAGAGTAGGCCAGAATCATGGTCCACTCCAAAAGCATAGCGGCTATCCATGTAAATGTTCACACACAAGTCAGTGCTAAGTTCACACGCTCGTGTCAAAGCTATTAGTTCAGCTGCTTGAGCCGACTTCTGAGGTATGCAAGCTTTTTCCACTACTGTCTCAAGTGTGGTAATTGCATAAGCAGCTGAAGTCGTGTCATCTGGTAACTTCAAACAGGACCCATCAACCCACAGTTCCCCATCTACATCTAAAAGGGGAGTATCTTGCAAATCGATGCAACCCTTTGTCTGTTACTCAGTAAGGAATATACCATCGTGAGGCTCCTTTGACTGAGTCGCAGGATATGGCAACAAAGTGGCTGGGTTCAGTGTCCCACACCTCTACAAGGTAATATGAGGTGCTAACAATGTCAATTTGTATCCTGTCAGACGAGCAGTGCTGTGTCTTAGTCTGATTCAAAAGGGCATCTAGTGCATGGGGTATGTTATGTTAGTATGTTATGTAAGTATGAATTTGTAGAGCGCACGTTCACCCTGGGGTTTCTTGGCGCTGTGTACCGCTGGGGAACCCGTCCTGGCTTTCCCTGTGAGATGGTCCCTATTGGGCATCCCCAAGGTGAAGTCAGGCATCCCCGGCAGCGAGGTGGCCGTTGTGGAGATTAAGCAAGCTATTGCCCAGAGTTGCAGCGTGGGACCCATGGTTAGAGAGGCACCGAGGTGAGATTTATCGAGCCCGCTGACATTGGTTCCGTACCCTGCCGCGTCGGGAATTGAACCCTGGTCCCAGGCCGACCTCTGCTTCTGGGTCTGCCGCCTCTAACCGGTGAGCCACACTTCTGATACTAGCACCAACAGTTTGTGTGACAAAACTATCTCTTCATTCTGACGTATGGACACAGCTGTCGCAGCAACTGAACGGAAGCACCCAGGCAACGCACGAGCAACAGGATCAAGGACAGCCGAAAAGAATGCGCAGGGACGCTGCTTGTCACCGTGTGTCTGTACTAAAATGGACAATGCACACCCATCTTTCTCGTGTACATAGAGTGTAAAAGCCTTCGTGTAATCTGGTGTGCCTAACACCAGTGCAGAGCAAAGAGCTTGTCTTAACTGACAAAAAGCATTTTGGTATTCCTCTGTCCATGGAAGGGGGATCGGAGTGTTTTTAGTCAAAAGCGCTAGCAGGGGTTTAACAATGTGTGGAAAACCCAATATCCATTGCCTACAAAACGAAGTCAAACCAATGAACGCACGGACATCTTTCTGTGTGGAAGGAACATTGGGGTGTCTAAAATTGCTTGAATGCGATCTGGTGTCAATGCACGGCCCTCCTTAGACAGAAGGTGACCTAAGTAGGTTACCTTCGGTCTACAATATTGCAATTTCTTTTGTGATACTTTATGATGGTGTGTAGCAAGAAAAGAAAGCAAAGACAAAGTACATTTTTCACACTGCTCAGGCGTATAAGCTGTCAACAAGATGTCATCGACATATTGTATGAGAGCCACTCCTTCAGACAAAGTAAAGGAATCAAGTTGTCGTTTTAAGGCTTGACTATAAATACTCGGACTCCCAATGTACCATTGAGGAATCTGTAGGATCGAATATTCAGAGTGAAACCGAACAAATATCGGCTATCAGGATGAATAGGAATCGAGAAGAAAGCATTCTTCAAATCGATTACAGAAAATGTAGTTGCTGTTGGAGTGACCAGGGTAAGTAATGTCGTTATGTAAGAAACGACAGGGTACTGCGGTACTACAATCTTGTTGACTTCTCTTAAATCAATGATGAATCTATAAATCCTGGTGTCAGTATCTTTTTTCAAAATGGGAAGAATCGGACTATTGCAAACATTTTAAGGAACTTCTTCGACAACCCCCACTTTCATCAAATCATGTACAATGTGTGCGAGTGCTTCTGCTCCTTCTCTAGAAATTTTATACTGAGGCAGGCTTGGCAAAGAAGCACCCTCCTCGACACTAATATGTACTGGCGAAATAACCATTTGCCCTACATCGGTGTCTGAAGTAGGCCACAAAGTACTAGGGAGTGAAGCTAATGCAATGTCCTCTTTAACAATAAAGGATCTCTCAATCACAGGGTAGTGGTCAATCAAAATAACCCGTACTCCTTCCGGAGAACATCGTATCGTAGCCCTGAAATATTTGAGCATATCAAGACCCACAATATTATCTGGTGTGTTTGGAGAGAGCAAAAACGGAAATGGAGCAGTAAACTCATCAACATGGAATGCAAGTGGTTGTGACAGTTGGCTAAGGGAAGGTGTTCCATCGAAAACTATCGATGTGATAATTAAGCCAGACAGGGGAGCCCTAGGAACCAAGGGCCAGATGTAGGTAGCCCAATACCGGTCGGTAACGGCCTAAAATCGGTAAAATCGTCCGTTACCGACCGGTTTTGAGAAAAAGAGATGTAGGTGTCAACAATATACCGAATCGGTAAATATGAATCAGTAAAATACCGAATCAGTATTTACCGAATACATATTTACCGAATCGTAATTTACCGATACGTTATTTACCGAGTCCTTTGTCACCGAATCGGTAAATAGGAAATCGGAAAAAATGCCCATCGAGATGCAGGAAAGCCCAAAAATACCGAATTCCATGAAATTCGGTATTTAAGAGTCGGTATTTACCATGGACTGAAAGCAGGTGGTAACCATGTGCATCCTATAAAAAAGGGCCCAAAATGCAACAGTGTTGGAAAAATGGCGGCACTCTATGTGATTGCGAGGAGGCGAAGTCTACAGGCTGCAGGTCTGAGGGTATGGCAAAGGGAGGAGCAGGTGTACAGGCAGAGGATCACTCTGTTCCAATTGACTGAGCCTGAGATACTCCAGAGGTACAGGCTGAACCCCACAACCATCATGGACCTAATAAAGGACCTCCACCCATACCTAGATCACCCAACACCCAGGGCCCACGCCATCCCACCCCATGTCCAGGTGCTGTGTAGCATGCACCTGCTGGCCTCTGGGAGCTACCAGAGTGTGATAGCTGCAGTAGGAGGTGTATCCCAGAGCTGTCTGTCCCGTTTTTTCAGGAAGTTCCTGGATGTCATGACACAGAGAATGGGACATTACATCCAGTTCCCTGACACACCTGCGGAACTTGCTAAAACCAAAACTGACTTCTATGGACTGGCACACTTCCTGCATGAGATAGGCTGCATTGATGGCACCCACATTCCCCTATGCCCACCTGCAGCCACCAAACACATATACAGAAACCGTAAGTCTACGCACTCCATCAATGTGCAGGTGATATGCAATGCAGGGAACATCATCACCGACATAGTTGCCAAATTCCCAGGGAGCACGCACGACTCCTACATATTCCAGAACAGCGGAATATACACACGGCTACTTAATGGAGATTTTGGAGATGGATATCTGCTAGGTAAATAAGTGTTACACACCCTGAAATGGATGTCAGCTGAATGCGCAATGTGAATGAAACTCATGTACCTCTCATTCTCTCCCATGTGATAGTGCATATGCCCTGCGTTCCTTTGTGCTCACACTGTACCTCAACCCAACCAACAGAGCAGAAAGGCGATACAATGTGGCACACAGGTCTACTCGCAACGTAGTGGAGCAAACATTTGGACTCCTCAAGAGCAGGTTCCGCTGCCTCCACAAAAGTGGAGGTGCACGACAGTACACCCCCATCCTGTGTTGCAAGATAATAGTGACCTGTGCCATTTTGCACAATCTTGCTACCAAGGAAGGCACAGAGGTTGAGTTGACACATCACGAGAACATAGATGATGACCAAGAACCCTGGAGCTCCAGGCAACAGGACCAGCAGCACTAGATGGTAAATTGAGACGGACAGAAATTACACGACGATATTTCTAGGTAATGTATGACGCATACACAGGTGTAGTTTAATCAGCACTACATCATCATTGTCACATCTAAAGAGGATCCATGAGTCTAAGCAAATGTCTCTGGCTGCTCCTGCTCAGTTGTCGTCACTGTGTGCAGTTGAGTCAATCTGCCGCATAGGTCAGTCCACGCACTACATTGTGGGATTTTTGCGCCTGCCCTTCAGATTCCCTGCTGGTGCCCGACTCAGCATGGCTGCGCCTGCCGCTCCTGCGCACCTCCGGTACAGGTGTGCTGGAGCCACTCCTGCTGGTTGACCCCTATGTCTCCTCCACACCCGTGTCACCAGCATTGCCTGTGTTGGTGTTGAGCATCTGCTCCATCGCTGAGGTCACGCTTCCCATGCCCCGTGTCAAGTCTGTGCAGCAGTGCACTATTGCATCCTGCATGGAAATAGAGCGTCTGCACAGTAGTGCTGTATTCGTTGCAAACCTATTCATGGCCTTTGTTTGTTGGCGCATATACTGTCGTTCCCTGCCACGCTGTAGATGATCCCTGTCCAACTTATCCGACAGTACTCCCATGTATGTGGAGATGTCTGTGATCCCCTTTGCAATTTGCTCCAGACTCGATGCAATGTGGCCTATGCCCTTGTCCATGTTGGGCATTTTGTTGTTCATGCAGCGAACCTGCCTATGCATGGCTAACAGTGCTTTGGCCTGCTTGCGCTGTACTTTAACCATTGTGCCCTCCAGGCCACAGAAGACGCTCTCCCCTTCCTGCCCCTCCCCACCCTCACTTGCCCTCCTGCCAAGGACACTGGTGCGCTCAGCTCCTGCTGCAATCGGTGGTCTTGACCTGTCAGCCACAGGTGCACTCTTTTGGGGGACATCATCCTCATCCTCAGATTCAGAGGTTTGCAGGATCCTCTGCGGGGGCTCCGCATGCCTACTTGCCCCTCCTGTCATGGACACCCTGGACATTGCAATGGGTGTGTTTGACAGGTCTGGAGATACAAACAACAGAGGGGAAAGTGATACAGGTGTTGTGGGTCGGTCTGGAGATGAGGCCTCCTGGGTGGTGTCGTAGACTCCTTCTACAGCGCTGTGACAAGTTTTTCTCTTCTTTTTCTCCCCTCTCTTAGTTGCTGGTGCCCTCTCCTCCCTTGGTGGTGCTGAACTGCGTGACAACTCTCCTGTGGAATGGAATTGACATAGGGTCAATGTGGTTGTTCATCTGTGTGTAGTTCTTAATTAAATAGTCTGCACACCTTTGCAAAGTGCACATTGCTTGTTTGGTGATGTGTGTGGCATGCATTGCTGAGTCATGTGTTGTGTACTTTGCATCTATGTATACATGACTACGTCTACCATGATGCATTGCTGCCACCAAGTCTGAGCTGTTATGCAGTGTGATGTTTGAACACAGTGGGGTACGGGGTCAGGTTGATGGGTGTGGATAAGGGTACATGCCTCTTACCTTGTTGCTTTGTAGCTTTTGCTGTGCTATTTAGGTCTCCTATCCCATGGATGCATTCTGGCTCCATGGTGGTTTCCACTAGCTCCTCAATCGGTGTCAGCGTTGGTGATTTGCTCCTGCCACCTCCAGTCACATCAGCATCCTTTTTCTGGGCAGCAAACTTTTTTTTGGTCACGGTGCACAGGTCATACCACCTCTTTTTTATGTCCTCAATCTCCCTGTGGGTCACCGCAATGGCAGTGACTTTGGTCTGTATTGCAATCCAAATGTTCCTCTTCACAGTCTCTGCAACATGCAGAGAATGTCTCCCAAAAATTTGGCTGTAGTGGCTTACAATTTCTTCTACAGCCACCTGTAGTTCCTCTGGGCGAAACTTGATCTTCCTTTTTCTCTCCCCACCTTCCTTTTGGCCTTCATGTGTCTCCATTCTGTCGCACTGCTTGCCTGTGGATGCTCTGCTCCTCTCACCTCTGCAGAATTGTTTGTTCTGTTGGTTTGCACCTGCATGGGTGTGGCCACTCCCAGGTACTGGGTTGGGGTGCTTCAATCTGATTGGTTGGATTCACAGGGCCTTGGTTGTGGGGTGTGTAGGCTGTCCCTGATTGGTTGGCAGGCTCACATGGCGTGTTTCAAACTCCCGATTCGGTAATTACCGAATCGGTACATTCCGATTCGGTAAAATCCAAATCGGATTTTTCCGAATCGGTGAATCCCATTCATTCCTATGGGCCATGAGGCCCACTGGGATGCTTAGGTTTCATCGACTCGGATTTTCCCGACTCGGATTTTTCCGATTCGGTAATTACCGATTTGGGTTACCGAGTCATACCGATTCGGTAACTTTTAACGATTTTTTACCTACATACCATTTACCGATTCAGGAATACCGATTTGTATGAGTCGGTATTTATGTATCGGTAAATGGGAATAACCTACATCTGGCCCCAAGTGTTTAGACAAGGCGCTACGAGTAGCTCCTGTATCAACCAGAAACTGATCGGTAGAATCCAAAACATGTGCTGTAACATAGGGACCCTTCTGATCTACTGGAACTTCGATATTGGTTCCTTCTATCAAAAGTGTTAAACCCATCCTGCCCACGTGAATTAGCTCAAATCTAGCGCGATCATTCGTGCTTCCTCTAGGGGGGGTTGTGCTTCGTCGAGTTTCAAACTGGTACCACTACAAAAGCAACACATCCTAAGAAGTGTGCTAAAACCAGACATGCCAAAAATAGTGCAGAATATGCAGTATTATAATCAAAGTAGCGCTTAAGGTACTCTTCGTACGTTGCGCCGTTCAAACAAATTAAAATAGAGAAAAATCTCCTCATTACCTGCCTATATGAATTGCAATGCATATATAATTATCAAACAAATACTAATATTGGCCAATCTTACAAACAAAAGCCGCAGTAAGTGTTACTAAACTACCTTACCAATAAAAGGCATAAAAAAAACAACAGCAAGAGCCGCAGAACGGCTCTTACCAATCAAATGGTGTCCAGGTTCCAATTGCCAAGTTATCAAATCGACCAAATGGTCACTGCACGACGAATCAACAGAAGAGATCTCAGTCGAGGACCAGCGCCACCTGGATGGTCAGATCAGAAAGAAAGGAAAAACGCTGTGGTCGCCAAGACTCGGGTCTCCTCAATCAGCGATCGCGTCCAAAGCGACATTCCAATCCTTCGTCTCGACCACTCCTTCGGGCAACCGAGTCACCGATGAGCCCCGTTGGAAGCGCCAATTTGTAGTAGTGGGCCTCAGCAAGGCCTACCAGTGCTAGGGGTTCTCCCTTCTCTGCACAGAGTCCTCAGACCAATAGGATAGAAGTTGGCACAGAAACTGGAATAGAAAGTACAAAGTTTATTAAACCTCATGAGGTGTAACTACATTCACACAGCACCCTTTGGTAATGTATGAAGTAGCACACTGAATGGAAGGAGCTTGGTCCTTTTATACCCACACAGGGGCTCAAATGAAGGCGGTACAAGTACAAAATGCTGGTTGTAGGCACATATAAGGTCTTACAGAAAGTGTACAGGCAACAAGTGGGAGGAGCTAACAGTTTGCTAATTCTGGTGGACAGATCCTGACAGTTACAGACTACCGCAGCTGCGTGCTCAACTGAGCATGTGCGAAGGTGGAAGATGCTAAATATATCTTGTCTCTAGGCAGATTTCAAGAGCAGTTAACAGAAAGGTAGGACAGAGCACATGGCAAGCACATGGCAAACAAAATGGCTGACAGAAATACAAAATGGATTTCACAAAACGGACAAGACCTAATTGCTGCAAAATAACATATTGTGCCACCATGGAAGGCACGGCACCCGAAAAAGGGGGCTGCACCTCCCCAGCCCATGACCGAGCTATACAATAGCTACATGTACCCCACATAGGGTAGGCTACGTCCCAAGAAAACATGGGAACACCTCCTAGGAAAAACTTTCCGCAGCAAAGTACAAAAACAGGAAGACCTGCAGGTAGAACCGCAGATGGCTTACAAGTCTGCCAATAAAAGAAGACACAGAAGGCCTAATCTCAGGACCGACACAGCTTTTACAGACAGCCAAAGCCACAAGTAAAAAAAAAAAAAAGGGGGGGCTGGACCAGCAGCCAACAGCACCGAAGTGCCCTGAAGGCAACTCAACCACACAGAACACACAACCGGGGTCACCAAACACCAGGACCCAGAAAAACAATGGGAGAACACCTCCAAGAATACACAGCTGACATCCAGGTTTACTGTGGGAGAGGAGGAGGAGGAGGACGAAGCCCCGTAAGGAACCGCTGAATGGCAGAATCCGCAGGGGTATGAAACAAAAGAGTGCCATCGAAAGGGAGGCTCCCTCACATTCTGAGGAAAAACACTATCCCTCAACCAAGCATGGCGACAGAGAGCCACCAAACTAGCCATAGAGCGACCAAGAGCCTCAGAGACACCAAGCGCCAAGCTAAGAATGAAAGCAGCCAGCTCCCGGCCATCCAACACATGTTAACGCAGATCAGTACAGGCACCCTTCCGAGAAGCACAAGACAGAACGGACTCTGCGGAATCCCACAAGCTGGAAGTGGCTCTTGCTAACACACAAAGCGTGTTGAATCTAACCACCGGGCCTCCTGTGACGGAGGAGACAACACTGAAGACGGGGCGTGAAAGACCGTCTGCAGAAGAAGGCCTCGGGTAGAAGGGTGGAAGGAAAGGCAGACAGGATCACGCGGAGCAGGACGGTGCAGGAGCGACTGGGGTACCGACCGGGTCCCCCCTGACAGGGTGCCCCCAGGACCCCAAGAGAGAATTATGGAGCTAAGCTTCGAAGGGAAGAAGCAGCTCCAATCCACCAGAGCCCTGATGGAGAACCTCGAGCAAATGGTCCGTGGGGAAATGGGCAGCCGGGTCTCCCATGCGCAAAATCCCAGCGGCCGTGGAGACAGCCCGGGCAAAGGCAGCACTCGCCTCCGTAGGACAATAAGGTGGGGAGATCAATTCCTCTGTGGGTGATGGCTGGCCATTCCCCAGCCCCTGCGACGCCGACAGCAGCCGGCACCGGAGTGGCATCAGCTCGGCCTCAGACAAGGCCGCCACCTGCCCAGAGGACCGAGGAGGACTTGGGGACGAGCCACGAGCCCCGGTATCCTCCTGCGACACCACAGAGACCCCCCCACAGGTGTTTGCGGCGAAGCAGAGGTACTGTGTGCCGAGGGCCGAAGTGGGAAACCCTGCAGGGCCGCACTCTGACGACACCATACCTCCAAGACCTGAAGCCGAACCTGTCGGCGCTGGAGCCGCCGGCGACTCAGCGAAGGTCCCGCACGAGGCAAGGGATCCGCGGACGTCCCAGGAAGAAGAGGAGGAGCCAAAGAGGTCCAAAGGGCAGCAGCATAGACCTCCATTTGGGCTCTGGTTGCCCTCACACCAGGAAACGGTGGGTAGGGTGGCGAAGTAAAAGGTTGCACGACCCGCGGAGGACCTGCGCCCCCCACAGGGCAGATACAGGGCCTCTGAGACAAGCTGCAACACTTACTAACGGGTGAGCGACGCCCCTGCAGCCTCGGAGAATGACGATGTCAGACACTGAAGCAGCGGTTCTTGGCCCCTTCCGCGGGGGACAGACGAGGTGACGACGCTGACCTGGACATGCCTGAGACACGATCTAGATTCGCCTGGAACGCAGAAAAGAAGGAAACTGACATCAGCGCGCCGGGGTGGGGCTTATGTGACCTCGCTGACGTCTCGCCCGCGGACGGCGTCAGGGCGGAGTCATGTGGTACCGGCCCCGGCGCGCAGAAATGCTGTGGCATTGAACACTTCCGGATCCAGTCACGCGCCTGGGGATAATTCTACGTTAAGGATTCTGCGGCTAGTAGTCTCTATCAGATAAACTCTTACATTTGTTTTTCGCCACAGCAAGGCCTGCTTGTCCCATAGAATAACATTTGCAACCTTATTACATTTAAGAAGCGATAACTTTCAATTGGGAGAAAAGAGAACATGGAGTCTAATGTCTAAAGAAACACTTTTTAATGGAGAAGTCGTAAATTAAGTCACAATTCTGAAAATGCCACTATTAGAAAGCTAGAGAAATATGTAATAAGAATGCACTCCTTCCCTTGGTAAATTCATAGTGCGATCAGATTCTGAACAAAAAATGCCACTTCCAATAACACCACCCTAATTCCCCTTTATCCGTGATTGTTCCACTGCTTGTCTTACCAGTATTCCTAGTCACACTAATTCATTAATGGATTATTTCATGCACCGGTTAGTCAATGTAATGTCATTTACTATCATAGACAACATCGTGATTTTGTTTTGAACCAGAGAAGGTGGAGAAAGAGTAAAAGGTTGTATTTGTTTTTCTGCATTTTGTTTTATTTTAGTTTCATTACGTTGCAGCACTTGGAGTGCATTATGGGGTTTGGAGTTTATGCTACCATTTTTGTACTACTGAGCATAGCCATAGGGTGAATAGGTTCTGGGGTTAGAGCGGCGAAGCACTTAGTTTAATTGAAAACACATGGGTGGGTTATGATCCTCTTTTCAATAAAATAACGGACTGACAGGAAATAAGAACAAACCGCTTTTAAATAGGTGGGTGGAGAGGTCAGGCTGCCGGTTGCAGTTTGTATAAGGCTTTTGAAAGGTAATTTGTCATAATTGTGATAAGAAGGATACATGTTGTTTTTGAATGGGTAAAGTGCACAGTTAGACGGGGAGAATCGGTAGTTAAAATAGGGGTTTGGATTTATCACAATGAGAGTTGCATATGTATTTCTTATGAGTTTTTATGTTTATTTAGCAGCATATTACGATATTGTTTGAGTGAGTGGGCGGAAGGGGTTGAGTAGTAGGAGTTGAATGGATTTGTATGATGTTTGAGAAATGGGTTTTCTAAAGTGAGAGTTGCAGGGGAATGAGGGTGGTGTTATTGGGAGTGGCATATTTTGTTTAGCTGAGCTGTCATTCTCTTTTATTGCAGAGACCCCTGACGAAGAGCCTTTCAGGCTCGAAATGCATTAGGCATAAAGTAATGAGCCTACTTTGGTGCACGTTTCACCACGATTCTTACATGTTGCTGTGTAATGTCTGGATGGGGACGCAGGTTACATATGAAAAAGTCAAATAAAGAAACGAAATGGAACCATGTTGTCTACGCACTGATATGATATAATTGGAAAAGATTTTGTACTAACAATTTGGTGCCTGCAGTCTGTATCCTGGCCAACATGACTAAGTGTAGCTGGATAATTGAGCTTTGTGTAGGGGAAATAGTTGTTGGCAGGACGGTCCATCACAAAGGCTATGGCTGAGCACACTCATAAAGGGTTTGACAAAAGTCTGTTGAGCCTCCAGACAAGCTTGGGCCAGGGCAGAGAGGTATAAAATTGAAAACATATCTGGTAGTGGAAACCCCCAGAACCTTCTCCTACTTCAATGCTGACACTAGGTATAAATATTGGGCCCACTGACCCAACTCTTCAGTACACCTCTTGACTTGGGGAAGACTCAGAAGGACTGCTCTGCAAGAAGGACTACTAATCTGTTGCCCTGCTGCTTGAATGAAAAAGACTGGACCTGCTTCTTGATCTTTGTCACAAGACCAAGAGAATGACTCCAAGGGCTGGTCTCCTGATCGAAGCCTCAGGAAGAGAAAAAGCTCCATCCATACTGAAACCAGTACGTGGACTCTACTTGCTGTGAGTCTTGCCCTCCAAGTGGTGCCACTGCAGTCATGGACCCTTCAAAGCGGGTTTAAAGGTCGCTTTGCCACCCAGATGTGGGCAGAACCGACGCAGCGCAATGCATCTCCTCATAGCTCCGCTTTTGCATGATGTGTCCCAAACACAGGACCTCACATCGCAGCTTCTTCGGAACGGCTGCAGCACCATGCATCCTGGACACACGCCTTCGCATCGTAGGGCTCTCACTGACGGCATCCACAATGACCACACAGGACTCTGCATCTCTGCTCCGCAGCTCCTTGGAACCATCGCTGTGCAATGCATTCTCGATGCAGAACCTAGCAAAGCTTCGCAAACCAGGATTTACTGTACTTTGTTCAGCAGGTCAAACTTGGTCCCGGTATCTGCCCTGAGCTCCATCATGGTTGGCCTGAACCTTTGACTTTGTCCCGGTCCAGTGCAACCAGATAACCACAGTTAGCACTTTGTGCTTCAGACACTGGCTTAACTTAAAAATTTGAAATTGTACATCTCTAGTTCTATTGATTGCTTTTTTGTTGTTTTGTTCTCATTTGATTCATTAAACTGTACTCATTTTCTAAATTGGTGTGAGATTTTTCTTGTGTTGTGTTTTCACTTTATTACTGTTTTAAGTGCTGCATAAATACTTTACACATTGGCTGTACGTTAAGCCTGACTGCTTGGTACCAAGCTGCCAGTGTTAATCACTGGTTAATTTAGGGTTTATGAATAAATTCCCAGTGAGCAGGTACACATTTCATAAACAAAGTCTCATACGTATTTCTCTAGGATCAGTCTTTTCTTTTCTTATTATCCTCTAGCCAACACGTGTTTCGTCAGACTCCTTTTGCCAAAACCTCCTCAGAGCTCAATATGAATGAGTAGTCTATAATGTAACACCAATATGGCTTCAATTAGATAATATATTCCTCAATCTAATCCACAGTGAGAACAACATAACCCTAAATCTTATAGTGATTTTTCCCAGACTAAACTGAGTACTTTCATCTGCCTGTAATGCAGCTGATCAAATCCTGTGTGTGGTTTGCTTGTGACTTGTGACTAAGATATCCAAATCTTGAATCTTTAAGATCAGTGTAATGTGACATAATTCTTCTTTACAATAGCTTCGCCTACAAAGAATACCTCTGAAACCTGAAGGATAAATTGTTGCCTGAATCATGATGTATTAGTGTAAGATGTGGGATAGTTCTGCTAACTGAATTCAGATCCTGTATTCCCTGTAGCCCAAGTGGCATTTCTGAAGATTGGGCTCATCCTGTCACCGTAAAATGAGGGGTAGCAGCTTGAGTTTTTAAGATGTGTAACCTACAGAATATCTTTATTTCCGGAAGCCTGCAATTGTGAGATCAGTGTAACTGTATGGGTAATTACTCTGTATGAGAACCTACCCTGTAAGATATGTGTAACCTTAAGGGTAGAGTAAGAAATATGAATGGTGTGGAGCAGAGGGACAGCTCTGATGTCTGATAAAATACTTGCACAATCACTATAACGCAAAGGTCCAGCTCAGACTATAAAAGTAAAAAGTATGTATCAAGATGGCCGACGTGATGGAGCTTGCCTAAGAAGCTCTGGGGCTAGGGATCACTCCTTGGTGGATATCCATGCATATCCCCACCATCCACCCTTCTACTCGACTCCCAGCATTTTAGTATCTCGTCTGCAATGGAACGCTCTGTTCTACCCCCATGCAAAAAAGATTATCTGGTTAAAAAAAAACTACTTTAATGACCTCTGCTATGGCGATGCTCACTGGATATTGCCTCTGACTTGAGAGAGGAGCATCCCGGTCGGGAATTGATACTAATGCCGAGATCTGACGCTCCAGCCACTGAGGGAGGGAGAATTCCTCAACTCCCTCCCACCCGCTGCTGAGACCCCTGAAGGGGTACGAGCTCGGGAGTCCTTTCCGCCTTGCAGCTTTGCTTCCTTGCAGCTCACTGTTTGAGGAGCTGTGGCGGACTGCCGACGTCGCTCTGCACTTGCCGTGGGAAGTTTGAGTGTTCCACGCGCTACTGACAGAGCGCTGCTAATGTGGATACCACGTCGATTGATTTGTTGTACAGGAGAGTCATGGCTGCCGCCCATGGGCTCATCGATCAGGTGCTCAATGTTGGAAACAGCAATAAAACTGTTTGTCATTCCGAGTGCCCCGCAAATTAAAGTGCCACTTCACATCACTTTTCTTCAATAAGGTACCTTAATTGAAGCAGCTTTGCTTAAATTCCTAATTTGGGCACCCATTTTGTTTAGCTTTAGTGCTGCTCTTGGGCTCCCATTTAGTTTTCTGGACTCGAATCTGAAGCTGGATGCCCCTCCCCCCTCCCTGTGCTCGGCTGAGCATCGAAATAGAAATGGGCTGGCTCCACCATCACCCTCTTCGTTTGGTGGCCATCTTGGAATGGGCATGTGGTCATCATTTCTCACACATGGGTAGGGCATAAAAAGAGAAAAGGACTAGCTACACTCCCTGCTTTTGGGGGCCCTCTTGGAGTGGGCATGTTGTTATTATCCCACACAAAGGGTTTTTGAAAGGCATTATCCCACACTTCGGGCCCAGGAATTCTCACTTTGACACGATCCTCCTCCCACTGATAATGCATTACCATCGGACAACAGACACACTTTCACAATTGATTTAAGCCCCGATCCCTCAGGATCCAACGCTTTCATCATCACCCAACCTATCGAAAAACTCAGCAAAGAAACACAAGCATCACTTACTCAGGGCCAGGCCCAAAACTTGAATCTCTGACGTCTACTTTTGTACAAACAAAGGTACTAGAGTTAGTGACCTTATTTTCTACACCAGGAAAAGAGCATGGTGGCGAAAAGTCTTCTACTCCATGCTCCGAATAGCAGGTACCAGGAAAAACTCCTCATAGTCTCAAGCTTACAGCACCCTCGTCTACACTCAACACCAATGCCACCATGACCCTCTATAACAATGCTATCATCCTAATCCAAGATTCCCGTTACTCAAAAACTCGGTTTCTTCGAAAACCAATGACACCCACACTTACCCTACCATCTTTCAGGGCTTCACGAGTCCGCCCCCCTCTACTTCGGGTAAGGCCCTCACCCCATTTAAATCACTCACCACCAGATCATCACAGAGTGGCTCCGTCCCTTGTTGATGTGCCCCAACTATCTAGACCCATGAATCTGAAGGTGAGAGACTTCTCGGGTTCACTCGGCGCACAGCTAGCCAGTCAGATCCTATCCGTTCCCCGATTGGCGAGATCCCCGGGTGACCGACTGGCACTGCCTTCAACAACTGATCCATCTTCCCTCAGACCTCGCCCTTCAACTCATACTAGGCTGGAGTCCGAGCAACTGCCCACTACCGATCATGATCGGTCAATTTCATTTCGGTTTTGACTGTACCTAACCCTTAGCTTAATGATCACACCCCCTTGCTAATGCTTAAACCTCACTATTAAAAGGACATGGAAGTCCGCTAGTCCCAAATAACCAACGTCCTCATCAGGAACTACTCACCACCACCGCGGACCCCACAGGCTTACACCAAGACACCCCTTTGCTTTCCCAAAACACCATCCGCCCTTCGCCCAACACTCAGACTTGGCTGTGCCCCTAGATGATATATCTCTACAGTTGTACCTTCTCACTTCTAAGCAACATGACCGGAAATCCCTCTCAAATGATCTTTTTCCCGTGATCAGCTCTTTCCTCACCTCTGCGAATTTGCACTAGTGATAGAAATGTCATGGACCAGCCTTTAGCCTCCTCCATCTCAAAATCAATTCCCCTTCCTAACGACCCTTCCCGCCCCAGAAAATGAGATCCACCTTGCGTCCACTGATCTCCACACAACTCTTACCCTACTTGCTCCAACCCCAACATGATTCCGCCGAGACAAATACAATACATCCTCTCTAACCCGAACAGAGAACCTCCTTGCAATCTTAGAAGGCAGCAATAATGACAACCTCACTCGTGTGAACGTCACCCAGTCCACTACGACTTAAATGTGTACTTCTAAATTGCAGATCAGCCAGTAAACACGCCTCTGATATCTTCGACCTCATCCAACACAAGGACTTAGATATTATCATCCTCACTGCAACTTGCCTGAATCCTGCTTCCACTCCTATCTTAGACCTCCTAGTACCTCCCACTCATGGTATAATTAGGCTAGACAGAGCTCGTAAGTTGGGTGGTGGCCTAGCCTGTATTCAAAGGAACACACTCTTCATTTATCACTTGGGAGTCCTCTACGCCATCCTCCTGTGAATACCTTTGTCTCAACATCTCAAGTAAGAACCTTCGGGTTTGCAAACTTCACACCTTCTACCACCCCCCAGGAGACAATCTCCCCTTCATCGAGCAACTAATGGAAATCATCTCTGGCAATGTTGACTCAGCCATGTCCCAAATCTTCCTTGGTGATTTCAACCTTCACTGGGACACCACAATCGACCTCGCTGTATCTTGCGCCTTAAATCATTCTTAAATGATTAAGATCTGATTCAGCACTGTGACCAACCAACCCGTATTAAAGGAGAAACTCTAGACCTCATTATATCGAAAGGGCAGACCATCACGCTGGACTCCATTACCCCGTGTGACTGAAACCCACGAAATCAAAGATATGGAAAAGGGACCTCAGATCAATAAACTCTGTTGAACCAACTGCCCATTGTAAATCTGCCCTCTCCTCCCAAGCTGACTTGTTTGAGGTGCAGTCACTCACCGAGAGGTGTGGCTCACTGGTTAGAGGCGGCAGACCTGTAAGCAGAGAACGGCCCGGGACCAGGGTCAATTCCCAACGCGGCAGGGTCGTGGACCAGGGGTCAACGGACTCGATAATTCTCGCCTCAGTGCCTACTCTAACCAGGGAACACACTCGGTAACTCTGGGCATTAAGCTTGCCTCATCTCTACAACGGCCCCCCACAGACGCCGGGGATGCCTGGTTTCACCCTGGAGATACCCAAAAAGGGACCATCTCACAGGGAAAACCAGGACGGGTTCCCCAGCGGTCTACAGCGCCAGGACACTCGGGTAGAGTAACAGTGCGCTTTACAAGTATCCCACATTTACATTTACATTTACAATTCGACCATATCCAACATCATCAATGACATTGCTCCGTTCCAACCAAAAAAAAGCCTCAACAAAAATATGCAAACCGTGGTATAATGAAAACTCGAACACGGAACGCCGCAACCTTAGGGAAGTTGAACGTTCCTGGAGATCAAATCCCTCCTCGGACCAACTAAAACTTCTTAGAGATGTTAAGAGCCTCTACAAAAAACAAATCAAGAGAGCTAAGGGTAACTACTTCAGACACCAACTGGATCAAGCGGCTAACCGCCCCAAGAAACTTTCCTAACTGGTCAAACAGCAATCAGTTGTAGGTCCAAACATCACCGACCTTGGTGGCAGCCCACCCTCTTGCGACAAACTTGCTACTTTCTTCACTAAGAAATCAAGACTCATCTCCACTGACCTCGCCTCTAAGAAAGCTTCACTGTCCGCCTCCAGGGCTGCATCACCCCTTGACCTCTTAGAAAAGTGCAATTCTAACACCCCAAACACCAAGAACAATGCGTCATGGGCACCTTCATCCCATTCAGTGAAAAAGACATCAACAAGATTCTTCAGAATATCAACCCATCCAACCACTTCAGTGACCCGTTACCCCCGGCCATCTTCAAATAAATGAAGAATGCACTCATCCCCAACTGAACAAGGATTGTAAACGCTTCTCTATCACAAGGCATGATCTCCGACTGCCTAAAAGCAGCTCAGGTATCACTTATACTAAAAAAAATAACAATGACAAAGCTGATCTCAATAACTTCCGACCTATCGTTAACATCCCCACCGTAGCGAAACTCCTAGAAAATGCATACAATCCAACTCTGTGCTCACATAGAGATTTTCCAACTCCTAGATAAGCATCAACCCGGCTTTCAGAAGGGGCACAGCACCGAATCTGGTCTCACTAACGTTATGGATGACATTTTAAAAATGCTCGATCACAAAGAATCATGCCTCCTGATCCTCCTTGACCTTTTCTCCGCATTCGACACGGTTAATCATGACAACCTCCTGTCCATTTTGCAAAACAGGATGGGTTTTTCTGATTATCCTTCCACCACCAGAGATCTCAAAGAGTCATGGCAAATCACCCTCTCTTCCAGCCCTCTCCAGTACTAATGGGGATCCTCCAAGGGTCTGCCTTATCTACTATTCTCTTCGACCTTTTCTTGGAATCATTAGCTAACTCACTAAACCCCACAGGCATTCTTTTCCATATGTATGCGGACGACACGCAACTGTATTTGAAAATATCAACCCCCGAAAACATCATCTCACTCAACACTACCCTAAAGTCTACTCAAAACTGGTTAACTGAGAACCATATCCTATTCAACAGCTCTAAAACAAACTTCCTGCTCATCTTCCCTCCGAACCCCATCCCCAAGCTAGACCTTTAGATGAGTCACCTCACTGCTTTCAACTGCACTCCTCCCCTCATAGACTCAACCAAATCTCTCAGAGTCACCGTGGACAAGTACTTGAATATGAAAAATTCTATCAGCAATATATATAAGGGAGCAAACCACTTGATGAGGAAACCCAATAATATCTAACCTTTCCTTCCACTTAATGATTTCAAGCAGGTGGTCTAAGCGCTTGTCTTGTTGAGGGTGGACTATGGCAGCGCTACCCTCTGTGGCCTTTCCAAATACACCCTGGCTCCACTAAGGGCATCACTGAATGCTGCGGCAGACTGGTTACAGGCACCAATCGTAATGAGCACATATGGCCAGTCCTAAAATCTCTTAATTGGCTCCCCATATGAAGCATGTATTCAGTTAAAGATTGCCGTTCTGATGCACAAAGCTGTTCACTTCAATACTCCCAGGTACCTTGCGCAAAAACTTGAACTATCATTGTGGTATAAGAGCCTCAAGAAGCGCCACAACTTTCCTCTTGAAACCACTCATCCTTGGCAAAAAGAGAACTTGTCACCGAGCCTTCTCTGGCGCTGCCCCAAAGATATGGAACTCTCTACCACCTGAAGTAGGAAAATCTCCTCAACAACGGTGTTCAAACTGGAAGTAGAAACATTCCTTATGAATAAATTCTTACCGTAATTGGGCTAGGCTCACCTGCTCGATGACATTGTCCCTACTACCATGGTATCATCATTTGATACTGCTCTTCTTTACCTCATACTGTGTCCCCATTCTTTGCCCATTTACACCTGTTTATTATAAGTCTCCATGTTGCAATTGTCTTGTAATCAGCAATCATTCCTGTTTTTACTCCTACTTGATGTAGATATAGTATTTATGTCCTTCCTTCCATCCTAATGTAGAGCGCTCTGATCTTGTTCGCGCTAGATACAACTTTATGAATAAATAAAGAGCTCTGTAACCCAAAAGATTGTTTAATGATCCTACATATATGTATACCCAAAGGTTTAGTTTAACTTCCCAAGCTCCATGTTTGTGAGATATGTGTAACCTAATTTTAAAGTGGATTGATAGCTCTTTGGTTTAAGACCTTAGTCTGTAAGAACTCTAATCTGAGAAATTGCTTTACTGTTCACAGCATGAGAGTTCTGTAGCATTGGAATGCTACAGTCTGGGCCTGAACACTCATTGTAACACAAGAGGCAGCTCTACACCCTGACCCTAGAAAACCTCTGTAAAGATTGCTGCCAATGAATTTGTGTAACTTGAGGGATACATTCGCTGCATAAAATATAACACTGTATTATGATATTTCTGGTGTGAGACTGCTCTGAAATCTTAAATTTAATTTTTTTCATTAACATGGGTGAGGGATATCCTCTCTAAAGTTAGAGCCTTTAACATCTGTGCTGACACCGCCTACCTCTAATATTACACCCTCCTCAGATATGGAAACATGAGACCTGACCCAGGCATGCCATTATTGTAACTTTCATTCTTTAAGGACCTTCAAAGTCCTTGCCTGGGCACATCTGCACTACAACCATTGTATATATATTAACTAACTGAACGCAGAATCAATGTAGCCGTGCACAGCCAGAAAACATCCCTAAATCAAAGGCCTCACTGAGGTGCAAAACTTTTAATCAAACTAACATACACAACATAACCCGAGAAATGTTTACAGCCCAAACGTTAACATAAAATGCTTCTGAAAGAGATGCAATATGACTCCCTTTTTCTAAAATGAATATAATGAAATATAAGTACTCAACAGCTGTATTTCCAGGATTTTTTTCCCTGTGGGAGTGGGCTGCCATTCCAGTCGGTCTTCCACAGCTGTGTAAAATTCATCCCTAATTAGAACCGCCATTCTTGGGCCCAGCGGTGCAAGTATAAAAAATACAAGTGCAAACACAATTTATGTATGCTCCTACTTTGTCACCTATTATGAGGTTAGCGCAAATAGTATTCACTTCTGGCTTTGCAGCACCACCAGATTTTATTTGGTGGCAACTACACATGAAAATGTACATGAGGGCTAATATACAGAAAATATGTGCAAATGCTGTTTTCTAATGATGCGTCCGATATTTTGTACACATGTGCTAAAAGGTGCAAGAAGCCACTCAATGGTGTTTGTGTCAGGTTTTTGCATGAACGTATTCTAAATTGAGGGTCCCAAAATGTGTCTGTGCCCAGGGCACCATAAATCTTTAAGTTGGTTGCACTTGAACAGACTGGGTAGTGGCAGCTTAATTTACATCAATTCCACATAGTGTAAATGTTTCTAAAGGCAGGAAACAGAAACTAACATGGTATCATATTCTTCTATTAGCTTGGCCTAACTGCTAATGGTCGACGGATTCGGAAATACATTATTTGTGGCAGTGATTTTGCCATACCATTTAGGTGCTGACTTGCTTATCTTTTGCCCAGTAGGTTATAACAAGCATTTACAATGCAATGGTCTCGGCAATAGCAAAGGTAGAGCTATTGGTATAGCTTTTTATTTTTTTGTTTTCATTAAGAAATTGCCTTGTTATTTACATAGGTAATAGCTTAATCCTTAAATAAATGGCATTGTCATTTACAATGTTAATAGAATTTTAGTTTGCAAATGCAGGACCTATTGCATTTACACCTACACAGAGCCACCCACACAAAGTTAGTCACACAAAGTTATTTACACATTCATTGTAAAAGAGCTACCTGCACAGACTCGCTCTTACAGAGATAGAGCGCCGCCAAACACAGGCCTACTAACGTGTTCAGCATACGCTGCACAACCTGAAAATGAGCACCAGTGCCGAGCCTGCTAAATATAGCAGTTTCGAGAACCTTTTGCGCTATCACCTATGGGCAGAGTGACTATAGCTAAAATGTTAGTATTGCCTAGATTGCTTAATCAAGTCAAGTCAATTTTTATTGCATAAAATTATTACAAATTATTACAAAAAACATTTCTAAAGTTAAAAACACATATGTAACTATTACTTATATTAGAGTCTGTTGATCATATGAAGAATAAAATGAAATATATTTCAGTTTTTTGCTATAATTCCCTGTTCGGCCTGCTGTAGGAGGGATTGGGCTTCCATCATATATTTAACCCCCCTACATGCCAACATAGGAGATGAACCATCTAGCCATCGAATTACTGCTTGCTTACATGTCCGAATGTTCAATTTGTTAAAAATGTCCTTTAAAAGCCGTCTCCTCAAATCATTAAGCGCCGGGCAAGCACATAGTAAGTGAGTTAATGATTCATTTTGATATCCACATAGACGACAGTGAGAGTCAAGGTACCAATTTTGCCAGGAAGGTAACAAGTCCTTTGAAAACTGTAGGCCTAATCGATGGTTTATGTATCTTTGTTTTAGGAACCTATTAAAATGACTTTCCAGATACGTCTGTGGCTTTATCCCGGAGTATGAATTTATCACGGTCCCCCCGTGTCGTCGTTTTGCTATACTTGTTTTATCTTCCAGATAGGATTCCCATTTGACAGCTTTGTTTGTGATTTTGTCAAAGGTATTTCTATCGGGCATTGAGGCCCAGGTTTCTTCAATTCCTATGCGGGTCAGGGATTGGGACAAAAAATCTCCCCAACTATTTGTGTTGTTTCTGCTGAGTGGCGATTTCTTCCCAACACAGGTTATCCAGTGAGCCTTTTTCTAACGTTCGTAATTTGTGGCAGAGTTTCACAAAGGTTCCCATACTGCGAAACTTCTGGTTCAAAAGGCCAAATTCTAAACGAATCTGAGCTGGGGCTGCCGATTTAGGGAGGTTTAGGGTGGCTTTATATATCTTTGTTTGTAAAATATTTAACAGACCCGCTTCCTTACCACACCAGGTGACCAATGCATATGACAAGGTAGGTAGGGATTGTGTTTTCATCACTTCCAGCAGATGTCTGTAGTTTGGGCAGCTTAGTTTTTTTTGCAATTGTCGGTATGCATAGATCAAGGACTGTGTATTTGCTTTTAGATCTATTTTGTGTTCTTTATTTGTTTGGCCTCGCCCCAATTTCAGACCTAGGTACTTATATGATGTTTCCTCCTTTATTGGGGTACTGTTTGCGAACTATTTGAATGCTTTCTGTTTTGGACCCACGATGCGGACCACTTTGGTTTTGTCTTTATTTAGTTCCAAGCATTCGTGTTCCAAGTAAGTTACCAAGTTGTTAATCATCCTTTGCAGGCCTATTGGCGTTTGACTCAGAACGACAATGTCATCCGCATATTGCAGGAAGGAGATTGGGATTTTTGACAGATAGGGAGGATGACCTTTCCCAACCTCCATGTGACTGACTATGTCTGCCATATATAGGTTGAATAAACTTGGAGCCAGTACACAGCCTTGTTTCAGGCCCTGTTGTGTTGTAATTTCGGCCGTCACGCTGCAACCGTCTCCTAATTTAACTCGAGCCCAGGTGTTACTATACAAGCTTATAATTGCATCCAGTAGTTTCTTCGGGAGGCCCCATGATCTCAATTTTTTCCACAGCCTGGTTCTGTTCACCCTGTCAAAGGCTGCTCGCAGGTCTATAAAACAAGTGTAAAGTCTTGTCTTCCTTTTTTCTGCTTTGTCTTTCAACAGAGACAGGATTGTCAGGTTCGTTAGTGTACCGGTTCTAGGCCGGAAACCCGTTTGGAACATTGGTATTATATTTGTGGTTTCCATCCAGTCTTGAAGTTTAGATAGTAAGCATGCCCCATATAGTTTTGCCTCCACATCCGTCAGTGAAATCATCCTATAGTTCCCAGGCTCATTATGATCACATTGTTTGAAGATGGGGTGAATTATGCTCCCGTTCCAAGATCTGGGCAGTTTTTGCTGGTTGTAAATTGCGTTAAAAAGTGGTGTTAAATATTCTGCCCAGAATTCAGGTGAGTGTTTAAAAATGGAGTTTGGATGCCCGTTGGGACCCGCTGCCCCCTCTTTCTTCAGGCGATTTATAATTGTTTTCAGCTGGTCTGTTGTTACTAGGGTATCGGCAACTATATCTACTAATTTTTCTGATTTACTAGTGAGAGTATTTTCCGATTTCCCTATATTCCAATTGCTTAATCACTTCTCAGGACGATCCATCCTATTACCCAGAAGTTTCTTCAAAGACCTGAACACTAATACTCACTGACCTCCTCTGAGGGTCGGAAAGGAAAAGCATAGTGCCCCATCAATTGTACGCCTTTGAACATGGAGGAGGGGAGTGCGGAGGGAGCCCCCTGATTAGGAGCCCTCTAATATGCAGCAGCACAACTGCAATGGGCGTCAGAGTGGCGGACACATTGATGTCCTCTTTCTATGATTAAGGCTACCAAGCAGACAGATGGACCCACTCCACTGTCAGACTCAAGCACTTTGACTTTCTTGGTGACTGCAACAGATAGAGACTTGACAAGGTGCTGTTGCTGCATGTAGTAATGTGCCCCCCTCTATCCTTTCAGTAATGAATCATCTTTTTTGACCTGAAACTTTGGACAATGAACAGAAGCTCTCATTGTGGTCACTAAGCAGACAGTAGTTACAGACACAATTCTGTTCCAAACATATAAATACACAGCTGCATGAAGGCAAAGTTTAAATGGTGTTTTCACCATACCCTCCACAACATACGAGTCATTTATGTATATATCCTGGCCACAGGATCATCAGGGAGTTAGGCTGTGAAAGTATGATATTATAGGGATCATTTCAAAAGTTTGATATTTTGTATCTGTCGGTGGCAAGAGCTTTTTTCCGTAGCGCAGCGGTCACACAGCTGAAGATGCACATCCCAACATGAAACAAAAATTCTTTCTTCGAAGAAAAACAACTTCCAGCATCCAATCCCAATGCTGAGTGTGCACAGAATGTGATAAACAGCGGCATATGCTCCGAACATACGATTCAAATCAAACAGAAATTCCTGTTTCCTATATTATGAAAAGGAGATAGGCAAGTCTTTGTATTGTCCCTTCTTAAAAAATGGGGAATTCAGTGACAGATAAAAGGGCTTTCGATTTCTGAATAAAACAATAGGGTTGGGCAAGACAGCAATTAAAGCAATGTACACAAGCCAGAATGACTCGTAAAGCCAAACAATGGCGTAGGACTACACATACAATCATGTCCTGCGCACAGAACAACAAGCTCAGTTATGCACTGTGGCAGGGCTACAAGTAAAGCCATGCAAGGGATGCAACAAATAAAACCATACACAGGGACTACAGGAGTAGTCACACATTGGGCAGACTTTAAAGTAATGCCACGTCAAGAAGCAGTACTACCAGTAAAGTGGTACACTTGGGCAGGAGTATAATTCAAGCAATGCACCTGGACTGACTGGCATAAGAAAAAACAAGCATTGTCAAAGCCACTAGGTCTGGCTTAAGAGAGCTACTGGCTTTGGAAATGTTTGTTAACCATGCTGTATAGCAGCGAAGCTACAGTGCAGCATGTCTAAAAGTAATAAAAATAAAAAGCGCTATGATGCAGCCAGTACCAATGCTTTTTCCCCCAAAAGTGCTTTAGCACTGGCCATGCCATAGCACTTTTTATTTTTAGGTGTGTGCTCCTGAAGCAACATGGGGGATGGAGGACGTCAGAGAAGGATGCAGAGAGCAAGGAGAATAGGCGAGAGGGGATGGGTGAGCACACGGACAACATATGGTGGGCAAGAAGGGCTGGGGGCAAGCACATGGACAACGGAGGGTGAGCTGGTGGGGCTAGGGCCAAGCAAATGGACAAATTCAATTTTTTGGCAGGAGCAAAGCACACAGACAACGGAGTGTGGGCAGGAGGGCCCGGGGGGAGGGACAAACACAAAGACAATACGATTTTGTGAGGGAGGGGCAGGTGTAGCCACGAGAACAAAGGAGAGTGGGCGGAGGGGCTGGAGGCAATTGAGGGGAGAGACGGGACAACAAGAGGAGGGGAGGAGGTGGGTTCAGCTGGGACGAGAGCATGGTGGGTCGCAGCGGGGTGGGCGTCGCGCTTCTGGTTGGGTCGTCAGGCTGACCCTTTGTGCAGGGGCAGCTCCAACCAGAGTGAGTTGATCGGCAGGGCCAAGCTATTTTTCCGATCCTTTGGAAAAGCGTCCATGTCTTTTCATATCTGACTGAGTTCCCCCAAAAATTACATTTAATATATCACTTTGAAGGACTGGAAAATCCGAATTATAACGCCTTACCCGGAACCGCGTGAACCTATCGTTTTATCTCTCACACTAACACACTGGAAAACCTGACTCTTAGCAGAATCTGACTCTTAACACCTCAATTTGAACAACTAAAGTATCCCTTGTTTTACATCTGACACCAAACACCCGATAAAGCTGCCATTGACGCATCAAAACTCTGAAAATCTGTACTTTAATATCTCACCGTGACCACTGGCGAAGCTGACAATCTATTTTAATTGCGAAACGCTGGGAAGGAGAGCTGCGGGCGGAGAGAAGGGGGGTGCGAGACGAAGGAGAGCTGTAGGCGGAGGGAAGGGGGGTGCGAGACGAAGGAGAGCTGCCGGCAGAGGGAAGGGGGGGCGAGACGAAGGAGAGCTGCGGGCGGAGGGAAGGGGGGTGCGAGACGAAGGAGAGCTGCGGGCGGAGGGAAGGGGGTGCGAGATGAAGGAGAGCTGCGGGCGGAGGGAAGGGGGGGCGAGAGCGGGACGGAGGAGGGCTGCGGGCAGGATAGGGTACAGAGGCTGCAAAGACAGCGTTATGTGGAACACTGCTCCTATCCTGTGCCAAGATAAGACACAGGGCTGCACAGGCGGCGCTATGTGGAACATGGCTCATCGGGCGAGAGCGGGACTTCACAGACAGGTGAGAGGTGCACGTCACACAGGGCAGAGGTGCACTTCACACATTCAGGGATGAGGCACACTTAACAGACAGGGCAGAGGTGCACTTCACAGAGGCAGGGCAGAGGTGCACTTCATACAGACAGACCAGGTGTGCACTTGACACAGGTAGGGCAGAGGTGCATTTCACACAGATACATTTCATATAGACAGGGCAGAGGGACACTTCACACATGCAAGGATGAGGTAAACTTTACAAATACAGGGCAGGGGTGCACTTCACACATGCAGCAATGAGATGCACTTCACAGACAGGGCAGAGGTGCACTTCATAGACAGGACAGAGGCGCACTTCACAGACTGGACAGAGGCGCACTTCACAGACTGGACAGAAGCGCACTTCACAGACAGGGCAGATGTTCAGTTCACACAAGCATGGCAGGTGTGTGCGTGCCAAACAGGCCGAACAGGTGTGTAATTCACATGGGTAGGTTATAAATGCATTTTACCCTGACGACAAGTGCACAGACGTGTCCCTAGTGGGGCAGGTGCCCCTGTTACACATACACAGCAGTCACATTTCAAGCAGGCGTGCTGGGTTTTATGCCGCCATCATATGGACACATTCCATACAGGCAGGCAGAGATACCCTTCACTCTCGTCGGGCAGAGATACCCTTCACTCTCGTCGGGCAGATATACATATGGGGGAGGGTGAGTTTGAGGCAGCGGTCCTGGAGATGTGCCCTGGCATGGAGCGCTCAGGCAGGACAGGACAGGGGGATGCGGATGAGAAACTGGAGTGAGAGTGAGAGAACGGGGGTAAACTGCACGGGTAGTGATCAGGTTTTTGGATACTAACAGAGTGTAGGCAGGGACCGTGGTCGAGTGTAGGGACAGTGGTAGGTATGCGAACAGTTGTACATATCTTTATCCGTGGTAGTCTGTAGGGACAGGGTATGCTATGGAATAGGGACCAGTGTCACGTGTAGAGCGTTGATAGAGTGCGGGTGTGTGAGGAAGGGTAGAGGATCGTTAAAGTGGGGCAATGCAAGGAAAGCAAAGTGTGTGAGTGCGTTTCATGTGTGTGGGTGTGTAACGGGCACCGAGGACAGGCTGAACAGTGTCAAGAGACCAGACCGGGCGGTAGGGTGAACACACCCTGCCTAGCTCGCCTGTACCTAGAGCGTGCCTATGCCAGAGTTCTGCCAGCCTGCGGGGTCCACGGTGCCTCCGGGCATGCCCCAGAGAAGCCAGCGAGCTCGCCGTGGAGCTGGGATCTTTTAGCAGCGCCACACCGGCCACGGCTTCAGAGCGACAGGTTACATTAACAGCACCGTAACTTGATAAAAAGAAAGATCTGGAGCGGTTCTCACCACCAGGAGGCCGGCAGCAGAGCAGGGCGGCGGCCAACAACAGGCGGATCACGGGCATAGTGGCCCGCAGCCCTAGGTGGAGTCCCTGCGCTGGATACGTATCGGGAGGGGAGTCTACCTCCGACTACCACACCAAAATGAAATGTGGAGCACCACACTTGCCAAGTTGCCCCTCTATTTACCTTTGGCAGAGAGAGAAGGAAGCAGGAAGAAATGATGTGCTTCACTCCCCATGATCCGTAGCACGAGCAGGAGGCGGGGCACACGCATACACGGACACAGTTTCAGATTTATGTTCGATCTAGGAAGGGTGGTGGGGGCGGGCAAACACGGCATCAGAAGCAAGCCTAACAATAAGAACAGCGTCCAGCGTGGGGTGCTCATTATTTATTTTTCTTTTTTGTATCCCTAAAGAAACGGGAGGAGAGCTGCGACGGGGGGGGGGGGGCAGGGGGGAGGCGAGAGCACGACAGAGGAGGGAAGGGTTGCGAGGCTGAAGGCAGAGCACGACGGATGAGAGCTGCGGCGGAGGGAGGGGGGGACACACACACAGGGATGGCAGGCTAAGACGATCCACCCCGGCAGAGACTCTGGGCAAAAATGGCGGCTGCAAGCTCTAAGATTTTTCAGATTCGGGGGCGTGTTCGGTGTTCAGAAGTAGGCGTGCCTAAAAAGTGGAAAGAAGAACACCGAACACACCTCCAAATCCGAAAAAGACGGAGCCTATTTGGAGTGAAGGCTCTATCCTCCAATGGCTGTCCTCCATTTAGGAAGCCAGCCAATGGGAGAGAGCCAAAATTAGAGGCGGGATGAAGAGCCCCTCTAAGAAACATAAGATCTCGCTACTTCCGGTTCTGACGAACCGGATAGTACCGAGACCTAAAAATGATTAAAAAGATTTAAAAAAAGATAAAATATCGTTACATGTTGGTGTTCTCTTAAGCAGAAGCAAAGAAAAGGGACCAAAAATAATAATTGCTGTTGGCTGTACAAGTACTTTCGAAAACCAGCAACTTTACTAAAGCCGAGAAAACCTTAAAACCTTTTTTTTCCTTCGCTAATATGTGGTGGGAATATTGGAAAACATACACTATCATAAGCGAACACACTAAAAAACACACAACTTGCACTTTGGAGATGCTTTCCTCCTCGCCGTCATTCTCGGTCTAATATCTTAAAAGTTGGACCAGTTTAAGTTACAAAAAACACAAGTACAAACTCATTGGAATTGAAAAGAAATTCTTACCAGTGACGCAAACACATATTTCTGGTCTTTTTCTTGAAGAAAAACAAGCGTGTCGGAGAGGAGAACAGCCTGAACCTCTGCAAAAACATTCACATGTTTGTATTAATGTGTCTTTATATTTCATAATAATCACAAAAGACGTTCACCTGCAATCATTTTTTCACAATAAACCAACAGGAGGATACATATTGAGACATGGCATTGGGCCCCCGCTACAACATTTCAATACGAAATCTTTTAATTAATACACCCCCATGGTTCACTCTTTGTGGTGGATACAGGGTGCAGAAATAATATTGTCTACGACCGATTAACTTGCATGAAACAATGTGAAATACCATGAAAATGTGCTTGGGAATATCAATCAGAGCAATAATAAATGGAATGCACTGGGTGGAAATCTGAACTAACTGGTGCTTTTAGAATGAAAATGTATTTATTTAATAATCTTTTTAACAATCTAACGAAGAACCAATGACTGACTTACTTTCACAGGCAAACAAAATAATCTCTCTGCAGTAAACTACAATACAAGCCACCTAGAACCTAATTAGGATGTTGGTCGGATCGCAACCATCCGACCGACATCTGGCGCCGCAATCTGACCACCGCATTATGATGAGTGGCAGTCTGGGGCAGAGGGAGGGGAGGTCCGACCGACACTTCCCACGGGCTACAAGGGCCCTTATGTCAGTCTGTAGGAATTTAATACCCCACGTTGGTGTTGACAGACTTTCAAGTTGGAAATGTCCACTTAAACAAATATCGAGCTGAAAATATCGTGATTCAGAAATATCGACAGCAAGTATATGGTGGTCAATCATTTCGAATTTAAGGTAAGAAATATCGTTTTTAAAAATATAGAAATTATTCACATTGTTTGTAAAAATATAGTTGTTTAAAATATTGATATTTTAATTTTTAATTAGTGTTCTGTATTTTAGTTTATATTTTAAATTTATGTGATTTTTTGTATAAGTATTGTTTATGTTTTAAAATATGTGTGTTAATTTTTAGGAATTATCATTTTTATTACATTTTGCGTTTTTTAGTTCCATACCAGGATGTGGGTTTATAGGGTGGGAAATAATTTAGTTATGATAAATTAATGATTATTGATTTATTTATTTAATTTAGATTTTATAGTGTTAACTGTGGGAAGTCATTTATTTGTAATTATTATTAATTTGTTGCTTTTTAATACTAATTAATTGACAATTATGGTAATTGAGTAATTATTTGTTTTAGGTGTGCGTTGTGGGGTTTATAGGGGTACATGGTGGTAAGTAATTTATTCTGAATTAATAATTAGTTCATTTATATTAATTAATTGAAAATTAATAAATGGAAATTGTGTAATTAATTGTAGGTATGGGTTGTGGGGTTTATAGGAGTAAAGGGTGGGAAGTAATTTATGTTTAATTAATAGTTAGTTGTTGATTTAGATTACCTAATTAATTGACAATTATGGTAATTGTGAGATTTGTTTTTGGGGTGGACAAATATGGAGTAAAGGGTGGGAAGGAATTTATTTTTAAATGGCCAGTAGTTGCAAAGGGCAAACAATTACCCAAAGGTGTCAAGGCGCTTGGGGCAGTCAGGAAGATTAAGTGATCTATTGCCCAGAGTCACATGGTGCAGTGCTGATGTGCCGCCGGCACCGGGGATCGAACCGTGAGCCCCTGGGTTCCAGAGTCAGTCCCCCTGGCCGCTGCGCCACACCTCTTCCCTTATCATTTGTGTAATTAATTTTAGGTGTGGGTTATGGGGTAATTTATGCTTAATTAATATTGGCTGATCATTAAGGTTAATTAATTAACTATTTCATTGGGGTAGCCTATATTTTTGTGTGGGGGTTTTACTTTTTTAGGGGTAAAGGGTGGAGAGTAAATTAGTTTTACTTACTTTATAATTCACTCTCATATATTATTAGTTTTATAATGAAAATACGTTTTATTTGTGTAATGAACTTTTTTACAGTTTACTTTTACCAGGGGTTTGTGGGCATTATTGGGGTAAAGTGTAGGAAGTTTATAATTTGTTTGTGTTTTAATTTCTTTTATAATTAATATTTTTTTTATTGGTTACGTTAATTATGTATGTACATTTTTAAAATAAAACTTAGATATGTGTTGTGAATTGTGTGGTGATATAGGGTAGGAAATAAAAAAAATCAGCAATGTTTTTGATTCTAAATAATTTCGAACGAAAAATATTTGTTTGAAAATGATTTTTTATTTAATATGCATGAAAATATGCATCTTAGAGGTCGATAGTGGAGAGGAACTCTCCGGGGTTGAGGTATTGTGAAATTTCCAGTAGGGTCAACATTTGGAAAGTTTGTGATTTGATGAATTTGTCGAGGGCTCGTAAGTCCAGAATGGGGCGCCACTCTCCCGACTTTTTCTTGATTAAAAAGAAGCGGGAATAAAAGCCCCTGCCCTGTTGTGCTCGAGGAACCACTTCATGATAAACCACTTTATCATGATCTTGACTTGAGCTACCAGATCTTTTAGATGAGGTGGGGGGGGGGGGGGGGAGGGGGGACCGGAAGGTTGACGGGTGTGTGGAAATTTTGTAAACTCGAGAACATGTCCTTTCGAGATGACGTCTAGGACCCCACGATCCGAGGTGATATGAGACCAATTTAAGAAGTTGTGGGAGATTCGACCTCCAATCTTCAGAATCGGAGAACACTTGTTGCTGGGGAAGTCACTGCTTTTTGGAGGTGTTTCCCTCCCTGTAATTATTTTTCCTCCGATAAGGTCTTGAATCGGTTTGGCGATTTTGATATTGGTAGCTGTATCTTTGCTTGTTGTCACCATAGGATCAATACTGAGAGGAGCAACGAAAATTGGAAGAACTGCCTCTGCCACGTGCTCCTCGAAAAGGCCGCTTCCTGTACTGGAGGTTCCCTAAGGCACGAGCAGTATCTGTGTCCTTTTTAATGGATTCCAGAGCCTCGTCAACATGCTTGCCAAACAGGGAATCACCATCATATGGCAAATCAAGAATTCTCTCCTGCACCTCAGGGCGAAAAGCCGTAGATTTGAGCCAGCCCTGGCATTGTAAAACAGCAGCTCCAGCAAGCTGCCTGAATCCTGTTGAAGAGATGTCAACAGCGCATTCAATAATCTCTGAAGAGATTTTCTCGCCTTCTTGGGCTATCGTTCGGGCCTCGGCACGGAGCTGGTCAATCAAGGGTGTGATTTCTGACCACATTTGGCGGTCATATCTTCCAAGAATGGCCAGGGAGTTGGCCGCTCTGACTGTTGTGGCAGCCATAGTGGTGAATTTTTTGCGAGTCTAATCGGCGCCCTTCTTGGTCCGGAGGAGAGGTTAGCGGAGTGGCTGGATTCCTTGAACGTTTTTGGGCAGCCTGCGTTACGACGGAATCCACCTTAGGGTGTGAAACAAGGCATGCTGGAGAGTTTGCAGGCGCCTTGTATTTTTTGTCCAGACGTGGTAACAAAGCAGGGATGGAATTTGGTGATGCCATAAGTTTGAGACCTTCTTCCCAAATAAAATCAATAATTGGGATGGTATGGGTTTGCTTGAGGGGTTGATATTTGAAGTCATAGAGGAAGCAATCCGTTTGCTGCATCTCTAAGGTTAAATGGAAACGTTTGACAGCACGTACCATTAAATTATGAAAGCTTCCGATGTCCACCGGCGGGGAAGGCAAATATGGTGTTTTGTCTCTGTAATCATCCCAATCCGTGAGGACGTTATCTATATCCTGATCAGTGTCCTGGTTCGCATCCGCATCATCATCTGTACCCCGCTGCGGATAGATCAGTGATCGTGGTGTCACCGTAGGTATTGATGCTGGCGGCGCAGGTTGAGGAGTTGGAGAAGTAGGCGCAGATGGGGGGAATCTGCGATTATAATCGTCCAACATATGCTGCAGGTTGGTCACCAATGAGGACGGTATCGGAGTCATTTGTTCCTCATGAGGTGCAGCAAAACGAGCATCATGGACGGGAAAGAGAGCACACCCCTCCTCCTCATAATCTTCATCATCTTCTTGGCACTTTATATAGAGTTTAGATGGACTGGACGCAGGACGAAAGACGTCATTCACATAGGAACCGTCATCAGAATCCTCACCTGCTGACTCAAATAATTGTGTTGGAAGAGTAGAAGCATCAGTTATAGGACTCAGTGGAACTGAAGCTGTGACCACTGAGAAAGTAATTGCAGTAGCAAGTGAATGGTGTGTCGTCTAGCCCTCCTGACACATCTTCGCACAGTCCTGCAGGGCTCCCTGGGTCTTTGCTGGATACAAGTTTGACTCCGAGTCGACCTTGTTCCTTCCCACAGACTACTGCCTTGGTGGAGGTCGAGTCGACGCTGGGCGGACGAGTCCTCTTCAGGGGTCATTGATGCAGTCCTGTCGTCCGTCGACACAAGTTCCGTCCCCGGCTGTTCCTCTGCTGGTGGAGGACGTGACCGCAGTGGGTTCTTAGTACCCACGTTTTTTCCCATGCTCCACAGAGCAGGGACCCATGGGGCACTGGCCGGCTCATTTTTATGTAGGGCCTATGTTGTTGGGTGGACGGATTAGCCTGCTGCCGTCCCCAACGGATGACTTGCTGTCTCCACCGCGGACGGCCACAGAGGCTGGCGCAGACTTTGCAAGGGCGGTTTCCAGGGCTGAGGATATCTTGCATATGCAGCAACCGTCTGTCTCCCTGTCTTCGGATCCTTTGTTGGATCTTCTCCACCAGGGCACGGTGGATGTGGAGCCTTGGTTGCCTTGTATGATGTCCTTCTGGGGACTTGGGCCAGACCCTCATCGAAGGTAGATTGTGCTATTGCACATCGCCATCGACCGGCTCAAGAGGATCCTGCCCGTTTGACCCTCTATCCTAGGGCTCCAGGACTTGTAGTCCAGGCAGCGCTTCCTTCCTCTCCTCCAACGTTGCTTCCTCCCACTCGGGGGGCCAGGTGGTTGGAGTCACTTGGCTGCAATGTCTTTGCGTCCACTAGCTCAGGCCTTCGGTCCCTGAACACGACCTGCGTGCTTGCTTGGGCTAATTCTGCCCTTTGGGACTCCGTTGAACAACTCCTTCCTTCTTTGCCGGAGGGCCCTCGTGCTGACCTGGTCCAGCCTATTCGGGATGGTCGCGATAGGGTGCAGTTTCCTTCCAGTCGGCCATAATCACCACTTACTCAGAGGGTCGAGCTATGGCCAGGTCAGTTGCTCTGCGTCGCCATGCGCGGCTACCCGATGCCAGTGTCCCCAAGACCGTTTGGGAGCGACTCAGGGATCTACCCTTTGATGTGACCCATCTGTTTGATGAGTATGCCGACTCGGCGGTCCAGCATCTCCTCTCTGGATTTCCAGGACTGCCAGGTTTTTAGTCCCCTATGGTGGACTTGTGTATTCGTGCGCAATGTTGTCACTGTTTTATGATTTACGTCTCTGGGTTCAAGACATTATTTCCCAAACAGGGGTACGGCTGTTCAGCCAGGTTTTTCCTTTCTTTGGTGCAGCTGGGTCAGCTGTTTATATGGTTCCTTTTGACCTCTGCCTATGAGCTTGTCTCATGAGGTGTCCCTTGCTTTTTATAGGGATGCGACGTACACTATGTGGGGTATTCGTTCACTATTGTGTAGCTGCTCTTCCTTGCCAGGAAGTTTCGGAGGATCCCGTGGAGCTCTCTTCGTTATTGTCCGTCCCTCTGGGGATTTTTTCTAGTGGGTTATGCTGTGGGCATCTCCCTTTGTGACATGCTTCCTGCTGTGGTGGTGTTACAGCTAGCAAATGATGGTCAGAATGCTGACAATGCAAACATTCTCCCCCAGTCAAAAGATCTGGGCTAAATACATCATTCTTTTGCCCACTATGCCACCCCAATTTGGACCCAACCATATGCAAATCAGTCTTGACCCTGTGCCCCATGGGAAAAGTCCAGATCAACCTGCCAGGCCAGGTCTGCCGTGGACCGGAAACAAGCATCCTGGGACTGGTTTCAGGGTATGTCACCCTTATTTAGCCGGGCTAGCTTGAATCCAGTGGCACAGCGAGCAAGGGACCCACGTCTGGGCATACCCATCCCACTAAGGGCGAAAAGTGTTACAGCAAACAAATGATGGACGGAATGCTGACAATGGAAACATTCTCTCCTAGTCAAAAGATCTGGGCCCCATGGGAACAGTCCAGACTGTGGTGGAGCGCCTCCTCTGTTGAGATCCATGGACTGACGTGACCCTCTCCTGGAGCTTCTGTATTGCTGCCTTTTTTCTGCCCCTGGCGCTATTGGCTGTCTTGGGCGTGGGTACGCGTCCCTGTGGGTGCTTTGTTCCTTTCCGTTCTGGACGGGTTCTTTCTGTACTCTGGGAGGGGGGGGGGAAGGGGGGAGCACCACATGTGGTCCACACTGTGTGGGTGTGTTATCGCAGGGACCCGTTGTGTTACTTGAGCCATTCTCTTGGCTGCGTTCTCTTCCTGTTGTCTTCTTCCCTGGTGTTGGGAAAGGATGGGCACATCCTGTCGGGTTTTGCCTATGGGCGGTAGAGTTTTCGCCAGAGCGGATCGTTATTAGGTTTTACCTTTGGCTCCAGGCTTCCCTCTGAACGGCCCGGCCTGGGCTCAAGTTTTTATTTTTGTTGTCGCACACGGCTCAGGTATTCTTCCCCTGGCCTCTGATGCGAATTTCAACAGACTTATTCTATCTACAGATGATCTCTGGCTTCATCTTGTCTATATACATTATTTATATATACTTTTTCAGACTTTCCATGTCTGAGTGTTACTGACTTCTTTTTCTTCTTTGTTGCTGTGATAGTCAGTATTCCAGGCTGTATCGCGGTGGCTCGGTCTTCCTTCCAGATCGAGGGGTTGGGGTTGCCCTCTTTTGTGGTTGGACTGTATATCCTGCTACGTTTCACAAAAGTCGGTGCAGTTGGTACCTCTCGAGCGACTTTCTATTCTCTACGGGTACTCTTCCTATTTACCATTGGTTGTCACTTCTTGACTTTTCCATGTATTTCTATGTGCTGTGTACATACACGAGGGGGCAAGCATGCGGAGACTCCTGTAGTGGTTTTTGGGGATTGCCACAGGTTCCTCTCGGTTTCTCTCTCTCTCTCGTTCTCCTTCCTTCTCTCTCTCTTCCTCATGGGAGATAGCTTTGGGCGCGTTCGGTTTGTCAGTGGCCCTTGGTCGTTGAAACTAGGGGCACAGTAGCCTGGTTGGCTACCTGGTGCTGTGCCCGTCTTCTCGGTTGACGCGCAGATGCTGTTGTTGTTACACTTTATTGAGCTATGCTTTGTGCGGTGTAGTTCTCACGGTACAAGCTTTGTGTCTTGTATTTACATCTATGTATCTCCTGTTAGTCATAGTTTGCATGTCTCTGCATGATACCGTCTGCTCCGACATGTCATTTGTTGGCACCTGATGTTGTGCCGCTCCAATTGCACATTTTTGATTTTGTCATCATGTTTGAGTCCCTTCGCTGGGCCCTTTGTCTCTTATGGATCTTGGGGTCCTATACTCCGATTCCCTCCTTTCATAGAAGTTTGTGACATTCTGCCACTGTGCACTGTCCTTTCCGGTTCTGTGATTTCGTTTCATCCCTGTCTGGGTGACAGTGGACTCGAGCCATCCTCTGACGGATTGTGGTACCTAGCATCCCTTGCTCATGCGCAGACATGAACTTCATGGTCTGGTGTCAGCTACGCTGGCAATGCTGAGCTTTATGGGTATGTTGTCAGCACGCTGGCATTGTGGCTCCCATCTTGTTTAAGTCTATGTTCTTGATGGACTACTTCCTTTGGGAACTTGGTGGGTTCTGTCGTAGACCCTCTCAAATGGGGTATAGCTTGGGTATCTATTCAAAGTTAAGGAATCTGCGGCTAAATGCCTCTATCAGATGAACAAGTTACTTACCTTCGGTAACGATGTATCTGGTAGAGACACAGTCTAGCCGCAGATTCCTTAACGCCCTCCCATCCTTCCTGCTCTGTGTGGACCTTTCCAGGTGGGGTTCTACCACTTCACCACCTTACAGGTGGCCTTGGTCTTCCTGAGGGGCGCTCTAGTTCACATACCTACCGGGCAGGGTGTGTCATTCTTTTTTGGGCACATTGGCTCACCAATTCTTGTTATTGGGTGGCTAGGTTCTGTGCTTTTTAATGATTCTTCACCATGGTTCTTCCGGTGTGGAGATTCTCATGTTTTCCTACCCTCCCTCTGCCCTCTTGTTTCTCCCCATTTCTTTAGGGTCTCCTTGTCTATGCTGCAGTCAATTGGGTTGAGATGCTATTAGAATATGCTACAGTTCATAGGTAATTGCGGGGGGTGTGGTGACCATTTTATGTGGATGTTCACTTACCTTGAGACATGTTGTTCCAGCCCTGTGGTTCTTTTCATTTCCATCCTGTGGTTACAGACTGTCTTATATACAGTTCCATCCTGTGGTTGCGAACTGCATTTTGTTTGCCATGTCAATAATTTCCACTGCCGTTGCCTCTTAGGGGCGGGCACAGCTCTTCGCTTTGGTGGGACTTTTCCTGGGGCGGGTGCTCTGTTCGCTCCCTTCAAGTGTTGAGTACTTTTTCAACATGGTGTTGATTCTCATCATACTATGATTTTTTATCACTGTTGTTTCAAAGGTTTTTACTCCTTTTTTTTGGCACACTGTTCCTATACTTTTGCAGTTTTTGTAGTTGCTACGCGTTGTGGTGCGGAAAAGTTTTACAGTAGAAAACTGACGTCAAAACGCTGAGGGGGACTTAAATGGGTCCACTGACGTCACTTCCGTGGATGAAGTCAGGACGGAGCCGGCGATGCCTCCACCGGGAGGACAGAGGTTCCGCTGGGGAAAACGTTTTCCAGATCCAGTCGGACGCCTAGGTATATTCTAAGTTAAGGAATCTGCAGTTAGACTGTGTCTCTACCAGATACATCAAGACCAAAGTTAAGTAACTCATTCTTTAAATCTTGTATTTTCAGTGATATGATCACCGAAGATGCTGATTTTATATTAAAAACAGAGCTTTGGACATTTCAATTTCCCACTGATCGGCATTATTTCTCTCCATGTGTTCCATACCTGTCGTGTTCAACAGTTTGGTGCTTACTTTCCCTCAATGTTAAAGAACAGTAGATGTTTCAGCACCCAGGCTAATGTGCTGCATAGCTAAATACATACATGTCACAAAGGCAAGCCTGATTGCATTGAAGATGCTTGTTTTTTTTAACTGCCTGCAAAGCATGGCGTCTCTCCTTCTCTGCTCTGTTACATATACAGATCTTGGCATTTCTGTTACTAGTCTCTCTCATCTGCTATGTTACATACCATATTCTTCTTGGCCTTTTTCATGTTATATTACACATTTGACAGAGGCCAACTTTTCTCCTTGTAGTCATTCTCATCCGCTGTGTTAAACATGCTGCATACCTGGTCTTCCTTAACTTTTCACCTACTGTACTTCATGTGACGCCTCAGATCTACTTTGCCTTGCTACACTATGAGCAGAGACTGCTCTTATGTCTACTAAATCCTGCTGGCAGACAGCAGCAAATCATATGTGCCTGTTTTAATCTACTTCCTGCAACTGTTCATGCAGAGGAAGAGGTCTGTAATTTTGAAGATATTTATAACTGGGAGTAGCTAGTACTCCATGGTCTAGAAACTCTGCTCTGCTCCCTTGTAGAATTCCATGATTCTTTTCTGCTGTCCCCCTCTAACTGTTGAAGAGTCTGACCTCCCTGGATCGCTATCCTGCATACAGGCTACAGAACACAACCATTCTGACAGACTGCGGAATGTGGTATTGTCAACTCTCTCCTTTTTCACAATGGACTGTACCATTCATTGTAAAGTATCTCCTATGTTACACAGCAATTAAAAGAGTCATTCAAACAACCATTCCCACAGCCATAAGTAACATGATATCCTAATCGCAAAGTTTGGGCAATGTTCAAATGACCGAATAAGGCGAACAGTGAAAGCAGGGGATAGGATTGTGAAAACCTTATTTCGTAACAGAGTTGGGTTTTCACGAGTTGCAGGTGCTACCAGAACCTGGAAAATAACTAGAGGAAATGGCTGTGACACTGTGATGTTCAATTTGTTTAGTTAAGATAGCCCGTCACTTTGATGTAGGCATACCCACACTGTTTTAGGGTGCTCATCCCAGCAAGTTGCGTCTTCGGAAGCAAGAGACCATAGTTGGACAAGAACTAGTATGAAACTGGAAGCCTTCAGGAAGACTGAGCTGTTCTGGGTGATACATTTTGCTTAAAAAATATGAAATTCTTACAATAAGAAGAAAACAAATTCCAGATATTCTGAATTTTATTGTCATATTTTACCTCAAATTACAGCTGTGGAGAGAGATAATCAATGTATTTAAATTTTTTTAATGAAAATTCAGAATGTGATAAAACAGTTAACAGCTTCTCCCAGTACCAAAATCTTATTAGTGATCGGTACAAAGGTAAAATACTTTCAAAAGACAAGACCCTGACCTACGGCACTATCAGGAGACAAACAGCACTCTCTGTATGATACAAAAGGTAGGGAGATGTCTCAGCTGATGTTTCATCATAAAAATTTGCAATGTCCAAATATGGTCTTACATGCACATCTATATTACTGGTAGCTGAAAATTAATTTAGCTTCCTGTGAATAGTTTGGTGCTTCTTGACAGTATGGATGTTTTGGGGGAAATTGTGGTTCTTTCTATGTGTACGATCTATCGCTTGTATAGAAATACATTCTGCTGTGCAGAGAGTAAGGGATTAAAGGAGTTACAAATGGAAACAATATATTACCATATCTTGTAATTTAGTTATTGATCTATAATTTAACATCTTGAAGTTGCCTTCTGAATAACTAGAAAGCCAAACAACATAGCTTTGTGAAACGTTTTCTATAGTAGCAACCCCCTGCTTTATTCGCTCTTTCGCTTATACTTGGATAAACAACTCTATTTGACTTCATTCATGGAATTTCCAATAATGAGGTGCAGGGGCCTGTCCTTGGTAATGTACTTGTGAAATATAGAGAGACAAAGCAGGTTACACTTTGGGTGAGCAGAATAATCTTATAAGAAACAAAATACAATCATACATAAGCAAGCTTTTAAGGTAAAATCTGAGTTTTCAGCACCGAATGTATGGCACAAAGAAAATGCTAAGAAGATGGATGACCTAAAACTGACCCCACCATGTAAATTCTACTGATCTACATCTCGGATTTTTTCTTAAGCGTTTCAAGACTCACCTTTTAATCGCCCAGTTGCTGTTTTCAAGAAGGCAGGACCATCACGGATCAATTTCCGACGTTTTAAATCTTCCTTTGCAAACATCTTGCCACCCTTCATTCTTTGGATAGATTTGCTGTCTGTTCTACTGTAAATCTCATGAAGACGAATCTTCTTTTCATAGTTATTCACTTTGCTATTTACTTCCGTTATCACTTCCTTCACCATTAACAATGATTGTTTCAAATCTTCATGTTCCACCGTGTTGTCTATATAGAAACAGATCTAGTTAGCAAGCAATGCCTCTCCTTTTAATAAGTCCCAACATGTAGTTTGAATGCAAGAACCAACATTTTAATTCTGATCCTAAAGATTCTTGCACTATTCACGAACATTAAAACAATGATTTGATGTGCAAGGTGCAAAATAAAATTGCACACCGGAATCTTCTAGGAGACCACACTTTCAAAGTATGCATCAAAATGTAGCAAATCTGCTAAATACATTTACAAATTCTTTCTTCCAACTGACCAAATGAAAATAGGCTACCTTTATGATGACATCACCTTAAATCAAAAAAGGAAAGTTACTTCAGGCATTACAATTCTTCCATTTCTAGTGCTAACTAATATCTGAAACGATTCTTGTGCATACCTTATAAGTCAACTGCATTTGCTACTAAACTTACTATCAGTGTTGTCTGGCTGATGTAGTTATTAAAAATTGGTCAAGTGTAGAAAAATGAACTGCAAACCAATATAAGAGACCAAACCAAACTTCATGGGAACAACAATTGTCTTTATTTTCATACCATTTATCTTTAATTTCATCAAACTCAGCACATTTTGACCCATAGAGCAGCTGTCACTTCCACACTGTTGCCAAGACAGCAAATGTCCTACCCACCTACACTCCAGTGCCCAATTAACACTGTTGTGGATAACTGTTTAAGAATTGTTATGATGGTTGCCCTGTGAATTCGTTATTGGTAATTCATTAACACAGCAGTAAATTCAAGTACTTTTGACTGTCCTGAAATTCACTTATTGACAGATTTGATTTAGTTAATAGTCACGTTATGTACAGTTCATAGATCTTTAAAATGTCCCCAAAATATTCTTAAATTGTGTCTGGGTGGTCTGCATAGAAAGCAAATATGGAAACTGGAGGCGTGCTTGTTACAGTTCTTGGAGAGGATTGTAATTAAGAATTACTACATCAAATCATCTATTCTATTTTTTCAAATGAACACTGCAGTTCGGCCAGGACCTCAGCCCTTTAATTTGCTTTGATGTTGTAGTATTTTGAGCAGCTAAAATATCAGCTAAGATTCTCAGACAGTTCGGGGCGCTTGGTGGCGCACTTGCATGATGGCCGAATGTAGGTGAGGCTCCTGCTGCACGGTGAATTTATATTGCTAAATATCCTGCCTAATATGATCATCTGCGGTGTTTGATGTCGCTAATTAGAACCACTTGTCCACCTGCTGCCTCACGGCGAGTTTCATGAGGATCGGCTGCCGTTTACCCAAGCTGTGCGTCGCTGAAGTGTGAACCGGTGCGGACGGTGGAACTGGGAGAGCGCCGATATTGGCCACAGGACAAACTCTAGCCCGCGGCCGCACATGGAGTGCCTGGGCCATGCGACGCGGCCTAACCGGAAGAGGTGGTGCTGGAACCCCCCCGGCTCCTTTGCGCAGGGATTGGAGCTGCTGTGCGCTGCGGGCGGTGGTGGCCCGTGTGTACTGGGCGTGGGTGCAGGCTACGTCCATGGAAAGCGGTGAGTGGCAGCAGGGGCGGCTCTAGGCTCATGGTGGCCCTGGGCAGGGAGCGTAAGTAGGGGGCCCCGGAAGAGGGGGTCCGGGCGGGGCGGAGCGCAGAGGCCAGTGAAGAGGGTGAGTCAGGGTGTTTGGAAGTGGAACAGAGGCCAGAGGCCCCAAATCCTTGCCAGGGGCCGCCACGCAAATATGTATCCATCCTCAGAAGATTATTATATTAAGGATATATATTGGCGTGGTGGCCCCTGGGGTTTGGTGGCCCTGTGCAGGTGCACAGCTTGCACATGCCTAAGGCCGCCCCTGGTGGCAGGGTACGGCCCGAGTTGCTACGGACCCGTGGCCGGGGGCGACCTGAGGGAGTGCCGCCTGGCTGCGCAATTGCGGGCCTGAAGTGCAGGAAGAGCCCCGCGTGTGATCTGCACTTCCCCCGCGACTGCTGGCGTTGGAGAGGGGACAATAAGACCAGCGGACGGGCTGCATACACAGCCCTGGAAAGCCGATTGAGGACACAAAGCCACAGATGGCTGTGATTGCGGCCACGGCCAACCCATATGAGCCACTAGGGAGGAGCTGGCGATATTATTAAGCACGATTGCTGGGAAGTACTAACATTAGACTGTACCTGGAAGCAAAAGGATTTACTGCTGTGAGGCTACTGCCCGCTGAGAGAGTGCACGACACACCTGCATGTGGGACGGGCCGCCTGGACACCTTCTGTGAGGGGAGTGGGGGGGCAGAGGAGCTGAGACCTCAGAGCGCCCGGGAAGGAGTCTTTAAGAGCAACAAAGTGGGGCCCATAAGCAACACCGGAGATATAATTGATCGGCTGTCGCCCCGCACCCTCTGGGAGCGAATACATTAACAGCACAGCGCTGATTGGATTGCGGCGGCAGGACCACAACAACGCTGCCACAGGGCGCAAGGAGTGCCTGGAAGGCCTAGGGAGAGGCGAACTAGGAGGTGATGGACACATGCAATGATGTGCTAGTCAATAGAGAGTAAAGAGTGCCATCAGGATAAAACCGTGTGAAGTTACTAGGAACTGCTGGTGAGGCCCTGGTGCCTGCCCCTGCGCTGGATTACTGTTGAGGACACTGCGCAAACAGCGTAGGAATTGTTAAGCCGCCAGACGTAGGGAGAGAAGAAGTGGGCGGCGCCCAGCACTAGTATCCGCTGCGAGAATCAACATGTGAAAACCGGATACCAGGCAGCCAAAGCTGAATTTTGATGCCGCAAAGAAAAGCAACTGGAACGCACAAGACGATCAGGAACTGGTAGGAAGAAATGAGACCCAGGGGGCAACTACTCGACAGTCCACTGATGTACAAGACATCCTTAGTGAGGTCCGACAGGGATTCGCCACCATAGTGGACAAGGTCGACAGAATGTCATCAAAGATGGATGCCATAGCACACAAATTGGATGGACATGAAGATAGGATCAAAGAAACAGAAAGACGCATCTCCGACTCGGAGGACAAGTCCTCCAGACACACGACGCAGCTTGCCTGCATGGACAATCTACTGAGGTCATTGCTGCGAAGAATGAAGATTTGGAAGCGCTCAGTAGGCGCAATAATATTTGCAATTTAGGTATTCCGGAGACGACCAATACTGGGCGGATGGAAGAATACGTGGAGAAAATGTTACTAACGACGATTGGCTTAGAAGCTTTTTCCAACCAATTCATTGTAGAGCGTGCCCATAGGTCGCTGGGACCTAGGCCCCGACCTGGTACCACCCCGAGGCCCATATTAGCGCAACTTTTAAACTACAGGGACCATGATGTATCGCTATGAGCTGCACGGAGTCAACAGGCCCTGAAATACGATGGGAACTCCTTCTCCATTTATCCTGATTTCACGCCTGTGGTCCAGGAGGAACAACGGAAATTCTTGGACGTCAAGAATAAGCTGAGGAAAGCACAAATTGACTATGCGCTTTAGTATCCTGCACGCCTAAGGGTTACGCACCAGGGTAAACAGAGGTTCTTCACTAAACCGTAGCAAGTGGAGGAATTCCCCAAACAAGTGAAAAAAAAGAACAGACCTGATGGAGGCACGGCAGAGTCCCAAGGGTCCCCGCTGATGGGGAAAGAGGAAGACGCACAATGAGAAGGTCTCCATAAGCTATAAACACTGTCACAAATTGTTTGGAGTCACGTCAGTTATAAGCTGGTGGACAATAATATCAAGAGACGTTTATCATATTTGAATGATGATCATAAATTGCTAACATAACTGCTCACCGGGCACCCTCTGCCCATCAGGGCCAGTGGCTCCGGCTACGCTAGGCTCTGTGGGCGTGGGGTCGCTGTGTTGCCACCTAGAGCTGGCCCCTGAAGGGTATAACCCCGGGATTGTCCGCTGCATTCTGCTTGCAGAGACTAAAGAACAAGTTACTTACCTTCGGTAACGATATATCTGTAAGAAACATTAGTTAGTGTTAGATTCCTTACCTTAGAATATCCCCAGGCGTCAGTCTGGATCCGGAAACTTTTGCGTAGCAGTACCCCTGCGCGTCGGTAGGCGTCGTCTGCAGGCGTCCCCTGCGGCTCCGCGTCCGTCGTCGGCGTCGTGCGCCGTGATGACGTCGCTGGAGTACATAGACGCCGCCTCCGCGCGCTGACGTCAGTTCTTTGCACACAGCTTTTCCGCGCCAGGAGACGCAGAGCCATGAGAGAACCAACACTGGTGCCATGTAAAAACTAGGGCCCTGAAAGGGATGACCTTAACCCTAGGTATCAGTTCGCAGAACGGGGAGGATGGGTGGGTTCGGTAAGGAATCTAACACTAACTAATGTTTCTTACAGATATATCGTTACCGAAGGTAAGTAACTTGTTCATCTGAAAGAAACACGTTAGTGTTAGATTCCTTACCTTAGAATACATACCCCAGCAATACCAACCCCGGTGGTGGGTCTGCGAACCAATACAAAACTACACCAGAAAGTCCTGGAGGACAGAACGGCCAAAGAAGCCATCCCTCCGGACTTGACTGTCCAGGCAGTAGTGCCTCGCAAAGGTGTGCAGCGAGGCCCACGTAGCCGCTTGGCAAATGTCCTGCAAGGGGACTCCCCGGCCCAGGGCAGTAGTAGCCGCCGTGGCCCGAGTGGAATGGGCCCTCAGCCCAACAGGAGGCTCCTTCCGAGCCAAAGAGTAGCACGCTTTGATGCAGAGGACGACCCATCGAGAGATGGTTCGTTTACAAACCGCCCGTCCCTTCTTCGCACCCACGTAGCCAACAAACAGTTGGTCATCCACCCGGAACTGGCGTGTGCGATCCATGTAAAATGAAAGCGCACGTTTTGGGTCCAGACGATGGAGCCGCTCTTCATCCTTTGAAGGATGCGCAGGCGGGAAGAAGGAAGGGAGGGTGATGGACTGCCCGATGTGAAAGGCCGAAACAACCTTGGGCAGGAAAGAAGGTCTAGTCCTCAGAACCACCTTGTCAGGATGAATGGACAGGAAAGGAGGTTGGACAGAAAGAGCCTGGAGCTCACTCACCCTCCTGGCAGAGGTGATGGCAACCAGGAAAGCCGTCTTTAAAGTCAGGAGACGGAGAGGGCAAGAATGAAGGGGCTCAAAGGGAGCACACATCAGGAAAGTTAGAACCAGGTTCAAATCCCACTGAGGCATCACAAACGGAACAGGTGGAAACATGTGAGTGATGCCTTTCAAGAATCGAGTTACAATCGGGGATTTGAACAAAGAAGGCTGATCAGGCAGCCTCAAAAGTGGAGAGGTGTGGCTCACTGGTTAGAGGCGGCAGACCCGAGTGCAGAGAACGGCCCGGGACCAGGGTTCGATTCCCGACGCGGCAGGGTCTTGGACCAGGATCAGCGGACTGATAATTCTCGCATCGGTGCCTACTCCGACCAGGGAGCACACTCGGCAACTCTGGGCATTAGCTTGCCTCATCTCCACAACGGCCCCACACAAACGCCGGGGATGCCTGGTTTCACCTTGGAGACCCCCAGGAGGGACTATCTCACAGGGAAAGCCAGGACGGGTTCCCCAGCGGTCTATAGCGCTACGAGGCCTCCGGGTAGCAGTGCGCTTTACAAGACACAACAATTCAATTCAAAAAGGCTGAAAGGGCAGAAAGGTAGCCCTTGATAGTGCCCAGAGCAGAGCCCTGCTGGGCAAGAGAAAGAAGAAACAGAAGAACCTCCGAAAGAGGGGCAGAAAGAGGGTCCACAGCCTTTGCTGTGCACCATGCCACAAATCTGTTCCACCGACAGGCGTATACCGACTTAGTGGAGGGACGCCTGGCTGCCAGAATAACATCACAGACTTCAGGAGGCAAGTCAAATGGCCTCAACTGCCGCCGCTCAATCTCCAAGCATGGAGGTGGAGACTGGACAGGTTCGGGTGGAGGACCGTCCCCTGCTGCTGCGACAGAAGGTCCTCCTGAAGGGGCAGGCGGATCGGGGGACCGACTGACATGCTGAATAGCTCGGGATACCAGTACCTTCGAGCCCAGTCCGGAGCCACAAGGATAACTTGGGCCCGGTCGCGCCTGATCTTCTTCAGCACTCTGGGCAGAAGTGGTATAGGCGGAAAGGCGTATAACAGACCGCAACTCCACTCGCGCCGAAAGGCGTCACCGTGCGAGTGCCGTCTTGGAAACTCCAACGCGCAGAACTGATGACATTGCGCGTTCTCTTCTGTGGCGAATAGATCTAACCAAGGCTCTCCCCATTGCAGAAAGAGGCCTTGCGCCACGACCGAGTTCAGACGCCATTCGTGATCCATCGAGCACCGACGGCTGAGTTCGTCCGCCCTGGCGTTCAGAGAACCTGCCAGGTGTTGAACCGTCAGAGTCACGCCCTGACGTTCCAGCCATTGCCAGAGGCGCAGAGCCTCCTGGCAAAGGGTCCACGACCCCACTCCGCCCTGTTTGTTGCAGTACCACATGGCGGTGGTGTTGTCGGTGAACACCTGCACTACACTCCCGTTGACAAAGGGGAGGAATGCCTTCAGTGCCAGACGAATCGCCCGCAGCTCCAACAGATTGATATGGAGCCGGGACTCCGCCGGAGACCAGATGCCTCTGATCTCTGCCTCTCCCAAGTGGCCACCCCAGCCCTGGAGGGACGCGTCCGTCACGACAACGTGCTCCGGTTGGGGAAGGGAGAGGGACTTGCCCCTGACCCAATCGCGGTCCGTAAGCCACCACTGCAGTTGTCTCGCAGTGCCCTCCGAGATCAAGACGTGGTCGGACAAGTTGCCCTGATGCTGGGCCCACTGAAACTTCAGGTCCCACTGCAGAGCCCGCATCCGCCACCTGGCGTGATGCACCAGAAGGATGCAGGAAGCCATCAGTCCCAGCAGCCGCAGCGTCAACCTGACCGAGACTCGGGATAGCGGCTGAAAGATGGGAATCAAAGCCTGAATATCCCGAACCCGCCGTTCCGGAGGATAAACCCGAAACTGCGCCGAGTCCAGAACCGCTCCGATGAAAAGAAGCTTTTGAGAGGGACACAGGTGTGATTTCGGCACGTTGATGGAGAACCCCAGGTCGTGCAAGAGGTCTGCCGTCATCTGAAGGTGGTGGACGACTGTCTGGGGCGAGCCCGCCTTCAACAACCAGTCGTCTAGGTAGGGGAAGACTGAAACCCCTAACCTGCGCAGATGGGCTGCGACCACCGCCATCACCTTTGTGAACACCCGTGGGGCGCTGGTAAGGCCGAAGCGGAGCACGATAAACTGAAAGTGCTCCTGGCCTACCGTGAACCGCAGGTAACGCCGGTGGGCCGGCAGGACGGGGATGTGAAAATAGGCGTCCTGCAAGTCCAACGCTACCATCCAGTCTTGCGGGTCTAGAGCAGCCAAGACCTGAGCTAACGTCAACATCTTGAACTTCTCCTTCCGGAGGAAGCCGTTGACGTTCCTTAGATCCAAGATAGGACGTAGGCCCCCCTTGTCCTTCTTGGGCACCAGAAAGTAGTGGGAATAACAACCACGCCCTACTTCTGGCCCAGGAACGCGCTCGATGGCCCCCTTGGCCAAGAGGGCCGTAACTTCCTCCTGCAGAAGTGTCAAGTGGTCCCCCGACACACGGTGGTTCTGCGGTGGCATGGCTGGAGGAGAGGTCTCGAAGGGGAGGGAGTAGCCCCTTCGGACAATTTGCAGCACCCACCTGTCCGAAGTGATCGTGCGCCAGTGAGCGTGGTGATGGCGAACCCTGCCACCCACTGGCGTCACATGGGGCCGAAAGCACGGACTAGGAGGATTTTGGGGTAGATGCTGCGGGGGAAGGTGTGGTCTGACCCCGCCGTTGTCCCCGACCGCCACCACGGCGGTGTCCACGGCCGCCACCGCGTTGGAAGGATTGTTGCGGCGCGTGGCTGGCAGCACGTGTGGGGGCGCCCCTTCCTTGGCCACGAAAGGGACGAAACGAACCCGGTTGCTGACGCTGGGTCGAGAGACCCAAGGACTTGGCCGTGACCCTGGAGTCCTTGAAGCGTTCCAGCGCGTGGTCCGCTTTGTCACCGAACAGGTGACAGCCATCAAACGGCATGTCCATCAGGGTATTCTGGACATCAGCCGAAAAATTGGCGGATCTCAGCCAGGCGTGACGACGAATCGCCACCGTCGTAGACATAGCTCTGCCCAGCGAGTCGGTCGTATCAAGACCACACCGAATTGAATATTTCGCTGCATCTCGGCCCTCAGCCACAGCCTGACCGAGCTTTGCCCGCACCTCCATGGGGCATTCTGGCAGCAGCTCCGCGACCGTATCCCACACAGAGTGGGTGTAGCGGCCCAAGAGGCAGGCGGTGTTGCAAGACCGCAGGCCCAAACTAATGGACGAGAAGACCTTTTTGCCAAACTGGTCATACCTCTTGGATTCCCGGTCGGGCGGGGCCGACGGGAATGCGGACTGGGAGGTCGAGGCCTGGATCACCAGACTCTCAGGAGTGGGGTGGGTAGACAGGTACTTGGGGTCGTCCGGACAAGGACGGTGGCGCCTGGCCACGTTCCGATCAACAGGCGCACCTGAAGCGGGCCTGGACCACGTGCCCAACAGAACGTCAGACAAGGCTTCATTAAACGGCAGCAGTGGCTTCAGTGGGCATGACTGCGGTTTGAAGACCTCGGTGAGGATGTTAGGCCTCACGGCCGCGACGGGGAGCTCAAGGTTTAAGGCCTTGGCAGCCTTCATCAGCACCACAGAATAGGCAGCTCCCTCCACCGATGCCACGGAAGGAGGAGAGATCAAACCAGGGTTAGGGGAGTCGTCCAAACCACTGGCATCCCCCAAGTCACCTGTCCAGTCCGGGTCATACTGGCACTCGCGAGCCAGAGGGTCCTCGGACCCCTCCCAACCTTCACTGTACTCCTCATCCTCTCCGTATTCGGAGTCAATGATGAAGACCGGCTCCTCGGGGTTCATGGGCCCCATCGGCGCCGGGACCGGCGTCGAGCGACGCCCGTCCGGCGCCGCGTCCGGCGTCGGAGAAGGTAAGGGGACGGCACCGCCCGGAGCCGGCGTCGGAACCCCACCGCCGGCCGGAACCGGCAGCGGAGAACCGGCGCCGCGCGGGGGCGGCGTCGGGGGTAACCCCGATGGCAACGGCGCCGGGGAGGCCGGAAGACCAGCCGGCGCCGATCCCGAAGGCCCCTGCGGCGCCGGGGTCGGAGCCGTCGGCGGCGCCGGGGCCGGAGCACCCGACGGCGCCGAGGCAGGGACACCCGAACCGCCAGGGCCCCCAGACGGTAGCACTGGGCCCGAAGGCGCCGTAGGCCCCGTCGGAGAAGCGAGCGCCCTCATGGCCATGAGGAACGCCTCGATCTCCTCAGGCGTCGCACCATGCCCAGGGACCGGAGGGTATGAGGCAGGCCGCGCCGGCGACTCTCGCGGAGCCGCGGGGTTGGGGTCACCCGAGCCCCCGGCCGCATCGCGCGAGCGTCGGGGGTACGATGACGACGCCCCGACTTCTTGTGCTTCCTACCTGACGAGCCTGACGAGTGGTGTCGACTTCCGGAGCGCCCGGCGCGGCTCCGCGACCGCTCCCTCGAACGCTCTCTCAACCTCCGGCCGGACCGGGACCGCTCCCGGTCCCGACGTGGGGCCGACACCCGGAGCTCCAGTAGCTTGCGGGACCGCTCCCGCCTAGCCTTGTTGGTAAGGGCCCGGCAGTCGACGCAGGAGTCCACGTCGTGGTCGGGGCCCAGACACCGGAGACAGAGGCGGTGATGGTCTGTGACCGACATCGTGCGCTCACAGTCATCGCAATTCTTAAATCCAGGCATCCTATCAGGCACAATAGAGAAAAAAACAATCGAAAAACTTGGTCAAAGACCGGAGTACTGCTCTTCAGATCTGCGTCCACTGGCGCGGAAAAAAGAAGAACTGATGTCAGCGCGCGGAGGCGGCGTCTATGTACTCCAGCGACGTCATCACGGCGCACGACGCCGACGACGGACGCGGAGCCGCAGGGGACGCCTGCAGACGACGCCTACCGACGCGCAGGGGTACTGCTACGCAAAAGTTTCCGGATCCAGACTGACGCCTGGGGATATTCTAAGGTAAGGAATCTAACACTAACGTGTTTCTTTCAGATCTGTTGTTCTTGTTGGAGGGTGGTGTGGGCGGGTCTGTATTCCTGGCAAGTTGGGGTTGCTTCAGTGGGGAGAGTGGGAGGGAGTAAGAGTTGATAGGGAATTGGATACTTTGGAGTGGGATTATGTACAGGGTAGCGGTCTTACTTCCAAGATCGTAAATTTAATAAGTAGAACACCGGTGGAAGGTTCGTCAGGCGACATGATGCTACGCAATGTGCACACATGGTTGTGAGATAGCGCACGGCCGAGCTCCAGATTGACACTTGAGATGACTTGGACATATGGCTTACACAGACACAACACAACTGAATATCATTACATGGAATGTCAGGGGGTTGGGCGACCCGGGGAAGAAGCGGCATATCCTGGCTTATTTAGATAGGCACCAGACACATATAGCCATGCTGTAGGAGACGCACTTCACCCCCCAGAGGGCCTCTACGTTCGCATCCAGATGGGCAGCACACAGGATCTTCTACTCTTATTCGTCCTAGGCAAGGGGGACCGCCATACTAGTCAAAAAACAGGTGCCATTCCAGTGACAATCAGGGGAGGTATTGCTTGGCTTGGGGACGCCTAGGGTCAGAATCAGTGACTCTGTTATGGGCCTAATGTAGATGCACTGGATTTTTTTCTTCACTGTGGGCGGCGATTAGAGAGATAGGCTCAAATCACATCATATGGGGGGGAGATTTCAATGTTACCTAAGCCCGACCCTAGATAGGTCTCACCCCTGCCCCCGCCATTGCACCAAGGCAGGCATAGTATTGCACGATACAATTAATGAATATCAATTGTTAGATGCGTGGCGGTACAGCAATCCCCTGACACGTGAAGGACGCATTACACAGCACAAGCCGCGTCATGGGCAAGATTAAATTATTGGCTTATATCTAGGGGGTTTGGCCCAGCAATTTGTAAGGTACAGCATTTAGCTAGGACATATTCAGACCATGCACCAGTAAAACGTATGCTTTCATCGGCGGATCTCAGCCCTCCGAAGGGGGGTTGGAGGCTAAATGCATCCATCCTTTTAGACGCAGTATTCCAAGAAGAACTGCGAGAGGAGATACAAGATTTCTTTGAACGTAACAAGGGCACAGTACAAAGTGTGGAAATCACGTGGAAAGCAATTAAGGCCACAATCAGAGGATTATGCATATCTAAAGGGTTGGGGGTATTAAAAGACATCACTAACACACTTCACTGACTGGATGCAGAGCTCAAGGCACTGGAAGCATCGCTAGCACATAATCCGGATGAGGCTACACAACATAAACTTCGGAAGAAGCTTACGGAATACATGGATGTGGCACAAAGAGAAACACGATTTAGAGGCAAACATTGGGTGGCTCGCAGGTACGGGGAGGGAGAGAGGCCCGGCAAGGTGTTGGCAGACACGATTAGGAAACCACACTATTCCAATTATGTGGTAGAACTAGAGGGGTCGGAGGGGACACGCTGTCGGGACACTGCAAGTATACTAGAAGTCTTCACACGCCATTACTCGGAGCTTTATACTACTACCAGGAGGGATGTTGGACCTTGAGGCATATCGGGGAGATGGGACCCTGGGTTGGTTGAGCGACGCACATCGTGAATTCTTATGTGCTCCCTTTGAATTGGACGAGGTCAGGGAAGACATCATGCAAATGCAATCAGGGAAGGCCACAGGCATGGATGGCATTCCGATAGAATTCTGCAAAACCTATATAGACCTGATGGCCCCCATCTTGCGTGAGGTCTATGAGGAGGCACTAGAAGTGGGCTCCCTCCCACTGTCCATGCGAGAAGCTCTCATCTCTCTCTTGAAAACTGAGAAGCCACCTCACCAATGTGGGTCCTACCGACCACTCTCCCTTCTCAATTGTGATGCCAAAATTCTGGCGAAACTCATTGCCAATCGCCTCAGCTTGCTGTTAGACCACCTGATTCTTCCGGATCAGTCAGGATTTGTTCCCGGAAGGGCCACTTCACATAATCGGAGGACTCTTTTTACAATTTTGAACAATGTTTCCCCGGATATACCCATGGCGGCAGTCTTCTTGGATGCCACTAAGGCTTTCGATTCCATTGAATGGGATTATATATTTGGGATAATGCTCCGGATGGGGTTCGCACCGCTCTGTTTATCTTGGATACGATTGTTGTACCACTGACCAGGCGCTAAGGTACTCATGAATGGTAACACGTCTCAATTACTAGGGTGCCCACTGTCCCCTTGTTGTTTGCCTTGGCAACGGAACGGCTGGCGGCGAAGTTACGACAACTCCATAAAGATAAGGCCCTGCGGAGTTACATGAGGAAGATTTTTATTTCCATGTATGCCGATGACATTACATTATATGTAAGAGAACCCCACCATAATTTGAACCCCCTCTATCTCTTTTTAAACATACCATTTTATCCGGGAAGATATTTTTTTAAAGCTCTTAAGACAGAACTGATCAGGTTGGTGTGGGGAGGCAAGCAGCCTAGGCTGCAATGAACTGTTCTGACAAGACCATATTCATCGTGGGGGGGGGGGGGGGGTGTTGGGATTCCCGACTTCGGACTTTATTACTTAAGTGGTCAGGCCCATTATGTCTATTTCTGGGTGAATCAAGCGAAGTACATGCCGCAAGTAGCGGTAGAACACTGGCTTGCACACCCGGTCCCGCTGGAGGGCGCCCTTTATGCTACACCTAATAGCCAAGAACGGACAGAGGACACTGTTAATGCCACAATCATGACATGGCGACGCATTGTACATTTCTTGAATGCCCCCATGGTCTATTCCCCTCTCCTACCGCTTGCATATCATATAATATGCCCCTTCTACAGGAAACGCTATTTCATAAATTTCAGGAGCAAGTTGCTATTAGAAACAGGGGAGACCTGTATCAAGATGGACAGTTTCGTGAGTCGGAGAATATATTTCAGGGAGTGCAACGAACCCCACTAGATACCTTTCACTATATTCGGCTCAGACAAGGGGTCCGATGCCTAATCTCAGACTTTCCAACTGAGCCCCCGGTACTTTCTCCACTGCACTTGATCCGCCAACAAACATCGTCTAAACGTCTAGTCTCACTGATATACCGAGCAGTTCACATGCAGCGTGAGGTACCGTCCTAAAAGGCTTGCACACAATGGGGAGACAAATTGGGTTTTCCGCTGACGGATGACCAATGGGATAATTGCTGCTCGCAGACTGAGCGGGTTTCGGCTAGTAGTAGGCTGCGTATCATACACTATAAATATTTACATAGATTGTATTATACGCCAGTCAAGGTGCACAAGTACCAGTTACGTAACACAGACAGATGTGACAGATGCCACGCGCCACAGGCCGATTTTTTACATCTGGCTTGGGAGTGTCCAGGAGTGAGCGAATATTGGGGAAACATATTTGAGGCTTTGACTTTGATGATCAACACGTCTATGGAGCCATCGCCGCTACTGGCCTTGTTGAGCTAGGTCAAACATGTACTGGGGCCTCAGCGCAAGTATGTAGCCCTTGCACTGCTCATGGCCAAGAGACGGGTGGCCTGTAGGTGGGGCAGAGGGAGGGCGCCCAAATTTAGGACGTGGCTTAATGCACAAGCTACTACTTGTGTAACGATATATCTGTGAGAGACATTAGTTAGTGATAGATTCCTTACCTTAGAATATATCCAGGCGTCAGTCTGGATCCGGAAAATTTTGCGTAGAAATACCCCTGCGCGACGGCAGGCGTCGTCCGCGGCTCCACGTTCGTCGTCAGCGCCGGAATGACGTCGTCGGAGTACTTAGACGCCGCCCATGCGCACTGCGGTCAGTTCTGATACACAGCTTTTCCGCGCCAGATACGGAGAGCCATGATAGAACCAACACTGGTGCCATAAAAGTAGGGACCTGAAAGGGGATGACCTTAACCCTAAATATCGGTTTGCAGAACGGGGAGGATGGGTGGGTCGGTAAGGAATCTATCACTAACTAATGTCTCTTACAGATATATCGTTACACAAGTAGTAACTTGTGCATCTGAAAGAGACACGTTAGTGATAGATTCCTTACCTTGGAATAGATACCCCAGCAATACAAACCCCGGAGGTGGGTCTGCGAACCAATAATCACATTAGAAAGTCTTGGAGGACAGAATGGCCAAAGAAGCCATCCCTACGGGCTTGCCTGTCCAGGCAATAGTGTCTTGCAAACGTGTGCAGCGAGGCCCACGTAGCTGCCTGGCAAATGTCCTGCAAGGGTACTCCTCGGCCCAGGGCAGTGGTAGTCGCCGTGGCCCGAGTGGAATAAGCCCTTAGTCCAACAGGGGGTTCCTTCTTAGCCAAGGAGTAACACGCCTGGATACACAAGATGATCCACCGCGAGATGGTCCACTTGTGCACCGCCTTTCCCTTCTTAGGGGCCACGTAACCAACAAAGAGTTGGTCATCCACCCAGAACTGGCGTGTGCGATCCAGATAGTAAGAGAGCGCACGCTTTGGGTCCAGACGGTGGAGCCTCTCTTCCTCTTTCGAGGGATGAGGAGGCGGAAAGAAGGTGGGCAAGGTAAAGGCCTGCCCGATGTGGAAGGCAGTGACAACCTTGGGCAGGAAAGAGGGTCTCATCCGCAACACAACTTTGTCCGGATATACAGAGAGGAAAGGAGGTGTAGAAGAAAGAGCCTGGAGATCACTCACTCTCCTGGCAGAGGTGATGGCAACCAGGAAAGCAGTCTTCAAGGTAAGAAGACAGAGAGGACAGTTATGGAGCGGCTCAAAGGGAGCACACATTAGGTAGGTAAGTACAAGATTCAAGTCCCACTGGGGCATCAGCGCAAGTATGTAGCCCTTGCACTGCTCATGGCCAAGAGACGGGTGTGGCCTGTAGGTGGGGCAGAGGGAGGGCTCCCAAATTTAGGACGTGGCTTAATGCACAAGCTACTACTTGTGTAACGATATATCTGTAAGAGACATTAGTTAGTGATAGATTCCTTACCTTAGAATATATCCAGGCGTCAGTCTGGATCCGGAAAATTTTGCATAGAAATACCCCTGCGCGACGGCAGGCGTCGTCCGCGGCTCCGCGTTCGTCGTCAGCGCCGGAATGACGTCGGAGTACTTAGACGCCGCCCATGCGCACTGCGGTCAGTTCTGATACACAGCTTTTTCGCGCCAGATACGGAGAGCCATGATAGAACCAACACTGGTGCCATAAAAGTAGGGCCCTGAAAGGGGATGACCTTAACCCTAAATATCGGTTTGCAGAACGGGGAGGATGGGTGGGTCGGTAAGGAATCTATCACTAACTAATGTCTCTTACAGATATATCGTTACACAAGTAGTAACTTGTGCATCTGAAAGAGACACGTTAGTGATAGATTCCTTACCTTGGAATAGATACCCCAGCAATACAAACACCGGTGGTGGGTCTGCGAACCAATAATCACATTAGAAAGTCTTGGAGGACAGAACGGCCAAAGAAGCCATCCCTACGGGCTTGCCTGTCCAGGCAATAGTGTCTTGCAAACGTGTGCAGCGAGGCCCACGTAGCTGCCTGGCAAATGTCCTGCAAGGGCACTCCTCGGCCCAGGGCAGTGGTAGTCGCCGTGGCCCGAGTGGAATAAGCCCTTAGTCCAACAGGGGGTTCCTTCTTAGCCAAGGAGTAACACGCCTGGATACACAAGATGATCCACCGCGAGATGGTCCACTTGTGCACCGCCTTTCCCTTCTTAGGGGCCACGTAACCAACAAAGAGTTGGTCATCCACCCGGAACTGGCGTGTGCGATCCAGATAGTAAGAGAGCGCACGCTTTGGGTCCAGACGGTGGAGCCTCTCTTCCTCTTCCGAGGGATGAGGAGGCGGAAAGAAGGTGGGCAAGGTAAAGGCCTGCCCGATGTGGAAGGCCGTGACAACCTTGGGCAGGAAAGAGGGTCTCATCCGCAACACAACTTTGTCCGGATATACAGAGAGGAAAGGAGGTGTAGAAGAAAGAGCCTGGAGATCACTCACTCTCCTGGCAGAGGTGATGGCAACCAGGAAAGCAGTCTTCAAGGTAAGAAGACAGAGAGGACAGTTACGGAGCGGCTCAAAGGGAGCACACATTAGGTAGGTAAGTACAAGATTCAAGTCCCACTGGGGCACCACGAAAGGAACAGGAGGAAACATGTGTGTGATGCCCTTAAAAAACCTATTTACAATCGGGGACTTGAACAAGGAAGGCTGATCAGGGAGCCTTAAGAAGGCAGAAAGGTAGCCCTTGATAGTGCCCAGAGCAGAGCCCTGCTGGGCTAGAGAAAGAAGGAAGAGGAGAACCTCAGAAAGGGGTGCAGAGAGTGGATCCACAGCCTTTGCAGTGCACCATGCCACAAATGTGTTCCACCTGCAGGTGTATACCGACTTTGTGGAGGGACGCCTGGCTGCCAGAATGACATTACAGACTTCGGGAGGCGTGTCAATTGGCCTCAACTGTCGCCGCTCAATGTCCAAGCTTGTAGGTGGAGACTGGACAGGTTCGGTTGAGGACCGTCCCCTGCTGCTGCGACAGAAGATCCTCCCGAAGAGGCAGACTAATCGGGGGATCGACTGACATGCTGAGTAGCTCGGGATACCAGTATCTTCGTGCCCAGTCCAGAGCCACAAGGATAACATGGGCCCGGTCGCGCCTGATCTTCTTCAGCACTCGCAGAAGTGGTATAGGCAGAAAGGAGTACAATAGACCGCAACTCCACTCGCGACGAAAAGCGCTCCGAGCGAGTGCCGCCTTGGAAATTCCAACGCGCAGAACTGAGGACATTGCGCGTTCTCTTCTGTGGCGAATAGATCTAACTAAGGCTCTCCCCACTGCTGAAAGAGGCCTTGCGCCACGTCCAAGTTCAGACGCCATTCGTGATCCATCATGCACCGACAGCTGAGTTTGTCCGTCCTGGTGTTCAGGGAACCTGCCAGGTGTTGAACCACCAGGGTCACGCCCTGATGTTCCAGCCACTGCCAGAGGCGCAGAGCCTCCTGGCATAGGTTCTGTGAGAAGGTGGCCTGATATGCAGTGGTCACTATTCTAGTGCCCACTATGTATCAGTCCAGCAACCCTTATTGATGATTGGTTGTAAGTCAACCTTATAGACCAGCTATCCTAGTAGCATGGATACGAGCAGTCTAAGGCTAAAGACTCGAGAGGGCGTGTTAAGCCAGCTGTTTACCACACATATACCCCTTGAATACCAAGTGAAAGGACACCACACAAGTGTTATGAAAATAAACAGTTATTTATTAAAGATCACAACAGCCCTGTACTCTTTATGAGGACAGGGTACTAAGCACAAACCAAAACTCTTACAAAAATACTTAAGTTAGCACAGTATATACAAATGCCCGAGGGGCACGGAAAACCATATACTCTGAAAGTGGAATGCGAAATTCCTAGCAGGTAAGTACAGTACTAATAGCTTTTGGAATCGCTAGGACTTGACTAGGGAATCGTTAGATTACTTCTAGGAGGCCTAGGGGACTCGGGTGCAGTGTGTGCACTCTCACGCGAGATGCGGGACAAAAGTCTATGGTAGCTAGGAAAGAGAAAGTTAGTGTTCTCGGGCGAACCCGACCTGGTAGGGAGAAAACGAAGATAGATTCTGACCCTTGGATAGTGAGGCTATGCTGGGGCACCGAAATGCCGAAGTTACCTAGCCCAGGGGCTGCAGCTGCATAGGTCTGAAAAGACGTCGGGAATCCTCGTAGACGGACCAGGAGCCGGAAGAAAAGATGCTGGCCGGTGACCAGTGAAGAAAGTTCAGTTGGATCCAAGCCTGGATCTCGAAGATAGATGACACCTGAAAGCAGAGGGGACCAAGTTCGAGACTACTAGCCAGTAGTCAGTGGGCACCAGGAGGGCACCGGATGGTAGCCACCTCGACAAGGTGAGTGGGTGACGCTTGACTCGAAGATCTCACGGACCAGGAGGCGTTGTCGGCGACCAGGATGGAGGATCGAGCTGTCCCACGAAGTTAGAAGCTGTCGGCGTCGCTGGACCCAGGATTGGGCAACAAAGCCTTGGCAAATTCAAGCCCACGCGGTGGACCTAAAATGGCGTCTGGAGTGGACCAGGAGGGTCCGGGGTGCCTCTCTTGAACAAGGAAGCAAGGGCCAGCCTGGAGCAACCAGACCAGCAGTCGTGAAGTCGTTGGGCGTCGTTCAGAAGGCCACAAGCCAGCCGGCTAGTAGCCAAACAACGCGGTGCACAGCAAACAGCAGAAGGGCCCCACGCAGATCGTGGAGATGCAGGGAGGCTGATCTTGGGTGCTGGAGCTGCGCAGGGTCGGGGCTTCTCGGACCCCAAAGCACTCACCAGTGGAGGACACGGTGGGCTTGCAGTAAAGATGTCGTGCAGTCTTGGCGATCGTCGGTCCCTCGAGGTCTCGTCGCACTCACGGTTCTCAGCTTGGCTGTAGAGGTGAGTAGAGGTCAGAGGTGCCAGGGAAGCCGGGTCTCGTCGAGCTGGGTCGTCGGATTCGTGATGAAGGACTTGCAGCAGACCGCAGTGTTCTTTAGGATGGTGCCCGCTTGATGCAGGGTGACTACTCCTTAGCCACAAGGGAGAATCTTGAAGAAGAAATCGTGAAGTCCTTTCGAAGAAAGTGGTATCTTGATTCCAAAGATGATCTAATTTTAACAGGGGGCCCGCTCCCATCTTTATACTAAAAAAGGGGGCTGACCCGGTGACTAGGTCCTGCCTATGGGTGGGACTAGGTGGGGGGTGGTTACACCCCTCAGCCATGCCGGACTTCCCCAGGCCAGGGGCTGGTGTGCCCCTGGAACTGGTTCAGACCGGCCTATGCGTAGTGAGCACCGGGGTGCCACTCAGCAGTCACCTTCCTGTAAAGCCCTGCCTACCCAGGATACACAAAACCATGTCTGGGACGGTGCTAGCACCGCCCCTGACAGGAAACCCTTTGTCCAGGCTCCCCTCACTGGAAGGACTCCCAGCTGCAGGGGGTCAGACTCGTGTCTGTGGTGGCAGCATCCATTTTGTGGAGCTGAGGCTTCAGTTAACTTTAACCGGGGTTCACAGTTACATACATGTCGTGTCCCTCTAGAAGGGTGGAATGCTAACCCCGTCGCCAGAATTGGCGAGGGGTTAGTATTCCAATTCGTATGACACCTTACTCGACATGTTTTGATAAAGCAATACCAAAGTTAGCATTTAACCGCGAGGATTATAATGCACTTAAGAGTATATGGTATGCGTTATCATGGAACAGCTATTAGGACTTGATTCCGCAAGCTGCAGACAGGCTCAGCTCATGCCAGAGCACCATCTCACACGATTCCAAGCACTCTGCCTTCAGGATTGTCAAGGCCTGCCATAGGAGTGACTGATAGGAATCTGTGTGTCCATTTTAGGGTTAGGTATAGGTATACTACACCTACAGCAAAGGGTGATTACACGACTTTGCCCCAGCTGTCATGCAGCCAGTTGTGTCAAATTTAAGAGGCCAACCAGGGGTGGCATAATACATGCTGCAGCCCCTGGCAGCCCTGGGTACACCCATGCCCTGAGTTACAGGGTCTGATAGGGTGGCCCAGTACCAATTGGAAATGTACCTAGGGTACATGGAATCCATTTTAAAGAGAGAGCAGTAGGCCTGGGGTCCTGATTGGCAGGGTCCCAGGTCGACTATGTCCAAAACCAGCTAAAACACAGGGCAAAAAGTTGGGGGCAACCATAGTCAGGATGTACCTTCCTACACAACCCCCCCCCAAACGAAAGGAGATAAGGCTATCCTTGTCCAGGTAAGCCTCTATTACCTAAGTGGCCATATAAGGAAGGACCAGCTCTGGCTTGGTTTCCCCCTGTGTCATGGTCCACTAGGCAACCCCTCACCCTAAGGGTATCTGAGGGTCTCCACCATAGGGAATCTCTGTCTCTGGTGTGTCTTGGGAAAGAAGAAGGCTGATGCTGGGATGGAGTACTGAAGTGAGGCTCCTCTACCTTTGGGCTCAACTTCCTCCAATCACCATCCATCATATGTGCCTTTCTTTCTTTAGCTGAGATGCACTGAGCTCTCAGGGTCAGCCTCTGGCTACCTAAAGCTGGAGGCTGAGTCCCTCTGTTTGGCTTACTGGAGGGACAGGTCAGGTCTGGGGTTTTTAGGCCCCATGTTTGGCTGTGCCCAACAGTGTCCAGCTGTGGGAGTTCCCTAACTGCTTTTAAGGGGGATCCCTCAGGAGTCTGTTCTATTTTCACTTGGCTAGGTTTACTAGCTTCAGTGATCCTAATCTGTTGATTAAGGGGTTCTTTTGGACAGGGGGCCCTTTGGGGTCCACCACTGGCCTCCCTGATCTCTTCAGCCCTGGGCTGACTGAGGCAGGGTAGAGAGGTGCAGGTTACCTGCTCCAGACTGGGTCCCACCTGGGAAGGGTCCACTGCCATCAGGGGCTCTGCCAGGCTAGGCCTGACTACCTCTGGGGCAGTTCCTTCAACAGGGGTAGAGTCAGTTCCCTGAGGAGGCTGGCTCTCACCTAGTGTCTGGGAGGGGGAAGACTCTTCTTCCTCCTCAATGCTCTCTGTTTGAGTGGAGTGATCCATTGTTTCAGGCTTCACAACCTCACTATCTGTCTGAGTAGAGGCTGAGACCATTTCAACCTTGCCAACCTTTTCAGGAGGGCACTCAGTCTGTGTTTGGGCTGTGACTGTCACAGCCCTCCTATCCTGTTCTGAAAGGTCTGTCTGAGCCTGGGCAGTGGCTACTACTGCCCTTCCAACCTTTTCAGGGAGGAATGGTGCTTGGACTGGGGCTGTAGCTATTACTGCCCCACTAACCTGTCTGGATAGGCCTATCATTCTGGAGTGAGTTTCTTGTTCCACCTCAGCCCATGCTGAGAGTTCCAGGTCATTCCCCAGTAAGCAATCTACAGGTAGGTTATCTGTCACTGCCACTCTCATGGGCCCTGTGACATTACCCCAGCTGAGCTTGACTACTGCCATGGGATGCCTTCTCTTCATTCCATGAATGTCTGTCACCTGATAAGTAAAACCAGGGGTCAGTTGAGCAGAGGGGACCAGATGGTCACTCACCATGGTGAGGCTGGCCCCTGTGTCTCTGAATGCCTCAACTTTCTGACCATTCACTAAAACTTCTTGTCTATACTTGCCCAAAATGTGGGGTCCAGTAGTGAAGTTGGCAAACCCCATGCCAGTCTCACAGACAAGAGTGTGGTCAGGGAACCTGGCTAAGCCATAGTCCTCCTGTTGGCCCAGAGTAATGCCCACCACATTCTTGGGGGCACTCCCACCACCTGGGGGATTACCACTAGTGGTAACAGGAGGTTTAGGAGTATTACCTGGGGGTGTATTTCCCTTATTGCCATTTTTAGGGCAACTGGCATCACTTTTGTAATGGCCCACCTGTTTACAGGTATGACAATAAGGTTTCTTTTGCTCTGAAGGAGTGTTCTGGGACCCACCACCCTTGTTGGAGTTTTGGGGCCCTAGGGGAGTCTTCTCTGTGGATTTATCCCCACCCTTCTCTTGAGGCTTGGTTGATTCCTTTTTCTGGTCACCACCCTGGTTTTTAGGCCTAACCCTGGTCCTGACCCATTTGTCTGCCCTCTTACCCAATTCCTGTGGAGAGGTCAACTCAGAGTCTACCAGGTGCTGATGTAATAGCTGGTTCTGACAATTATTTAAGATTTGCTCCCTCATAATTAGATTATACAATCCTTTAAAATCAGTAACCTTACTACCCAGTAGCCAGCCTTCAAAAGCCTTAGTGGCACAATCAACAAAGTCAGTCCAATCTTGAGACTGAGTTTTCTGGGTGTCTCTGAACAGCATCCTGTATTGTTCAGTGGTTAAACCAAACCCATCAACCAGTACATTTTTCAAGACTTGGTAATTGTTAGCATCCTCCACCCTTGTGGTGAGGAGCTTATCTCTACCTTTACCATCAAAGGAGAGCCACAAGATAGCTGCCCACTTACTTTGGGGAACACCCTGCACAGTGCAGGCTCTCTCCAAAGCAGTAATCCATTTGTGGATGTCATCCCCTTCTTTAAAGGGGGGCACTATCTTATTCAGGTGCTTTGTATCAAAACTCCTTTCCCTATTGCTAGGTTTATTGCTGCCACCAGTGGGAACTAGCCCACATAATTCTTGCTCTCTAGCAAGGGCAAGTCTCTCTTTGGCCAGGGCAAGTTCTTCCCTTTCAATCCTCAGTTTGACTGCCCTTTCTTCAGCTTCATACACTCTCCTCTTAGGGGAAGACATCCCTCTGTGAGAAGAGTTGAGAGAGCCATTGGTTCGAAAGGATCTGTTAGAGCCTCTTGATAGAGACCTAACTCGTCCATTCCCAATGTTAAGCTGACCTGAGAGTGGGCCCAGGAGTTCCCCAGTACCAAGCTCATGTCTGCTTAAGTTGGACCTGCTTAGTCTACTGACTTCTAGCTGTCCCTTATCTGCCTCATCCCCAGACAACTCATCCTCCTCCTCAGCATCATCTGCCTCATGGAGGGGATGGATATCAAAGGGACCCTGTAAGGAGGGCATACTTCCTTCTGGATTAGAAGGGTCTGGGTTACCAGCCCTACTGGCATCATAGGCCTCTAAGAGACCAATCAGAAAGGAAGTGGTGGGGTTAGACCCCTGTTTTAGTTTCCTGAGAGTACACACTTGTCTCATCTCATGGAAGCTAAGAGCAGTATATTTTGAAGGGATGACCTGTGGAGGGTCAACTGACACAAGGGGAGACTCAGTGTTTCCTCCTGTGACCGACATACTGCTTCTAGTGTGGTGTAAGTGATGCACCTACCTACACTATGTGTTACCTACTGGTCCCTTGCTAGAGTTGCAGCCAAGGTGTGCTAAGCCTTGAGGAGCTACAACAGCTGGTTCAGTAGAACTCAGAGTATTCTAAGCTTTAGTTATATGTACCTAACAGTACTTATGTGATCTTTCAACAAGATATTCTTAGGATACGTGTGGTAAAACAACTGCAAGCTCAAATCCCAACCGCTGCTCACCAATGTGAGAAGGTGGCCTGATATGCAGTGGTCACTATTCTAGTGCCCACTATGTATCAGTCCAGCAACCCTTATTGATGATTGGTTGTAAGTCAACCTTATAGACCAGCTATCCTAGTAGCATGGATACGAGCAGTCTAAGGCTAAAGACTCGAGAGGGCGTGTTAAGCCAGCTGTTTACCACACATATACCCCTTGAATACCAAGTGAAAGGACACCACACAAGTGTTATGAAAATAAACAGTTATTTATTAAAGATCACAACAGCCCTGTACTCTTTATGAGGACAGGGTACTAAGCACAAACCAAAACTCTTACAAAAATACTTAAGTTAGCACAGTATATACAAATGCCCGAGGGGCACGGAAAACCATATACTCTGAAAGTGGAATGCGAAATTCCTAGCAGGTAAGTACAGTACTAATAGCTTTTGGAATCGCTAGGACTTGACTAGGGAATCGTTAGATTACTTCTAGGAGGCCTAGGGGACTCGGGTGCAGTGTGTGCACTCTCACGCGAGATGCGGGACAAAAGTCTATGGTAGCTAGGAAAGAGAAAGTTAGTGTTCTCGGGCGAACCCGACCTGGTAGGGAGAAAACGAAGATAGATTCTGACCCTTGGATAGTGAGGCTATGCTGGGGCACCGAAATGCCGAAGTTACCTAGCCCAGGGGCTGCAGCTGCATAGGTCTGAAAAGACGTCGGGAATCCTCGTAGACGGACCAGGAGCCGGAAGAAAAGATGCTGGCCGGTGACCAGTGAAGAAAGTTCAGTTGGATCCAAGCCTGGATCTCGAAGATAGATGACACCTGAAAGCAGAGGGGACCAAGTTCGAGACTACTAGCCAGTAGTCAGTGGGCACCAGGAGGGCACCGGATGGTAGCCACCTCGACAAGGTGAGTGGGTGACGCTTGACTCGAAGATCTCACGGACCAGGAGGCGTTGTCGGCGACCAGGATGGAGGATCGAGCTGTCCCACGAAGTTAGAAGCTGTCGGCGTCGCTGGACCCAGGATTGGGCAACAAAGCCTTGGCAAATTCAAGCCCACGCGGTGGACCTAAAATGGCGTCTGGAGTGGACCAGGAGGGTCCGGGGTGCCTCTCTTGAACAAGGAAGCAAGGGCCAGCCTGGAGCAACCAGACCAGCAGTCGTGAAGTCGTTGGGCGTCGTTCAGAAGGCCACAAGCCAGCCGGCTAGTAGCCAAACAACGCGGTGCACAGCAAACAGCAGAAGGGCCCCACGCAGATCGTGGAGATGCAGGGAGGCTGATCTTGGGTGCTGGAGCTGCGCAGGGTCGGGGCTTCTCGGACCCCAAAGCACTCACCAGTGGAGGACACGGTGGGCTTGCAGTAAAGATGTCGTGCAGTCTTGGCGATCGTCGGTCCCTCGAGGTCTCGTCGCACTCACGGTTCTCAGCTTGGCTGTAGAGGTGAGTAGAGGTCAGAGGTGCCAGGGAAGCCGGGTCTCGTCGAGCTGGGTCGTCGGATTCGTGATGAAGGACTTGCAGCAGACCGCAGTGTTCTTTAGGATGGTGCCCGCTTGATGCAGGGTGACTACTCCTTAGCCACAAGGGAGAATCTTGAAGAAGAAATCGTGAAGTCCTTTCGAAGAAAGTGGTATCTTGATTCCAAAGATGATCTAATTTTAACAGGGGGCCCGCTCCCATCTTTATACTAAAAAAGGGGGCTGACCCGGTGACTAGGTCCTGCCTATGGGTGGGACTAGGTGGGGGGTGGTTACACCCCTCAGCCATGCCGGACTTCCCCAGGCCAGGGGCTGGTGTGCCCCTGGAACTGGTTCAGACCGGCCTATGCGTAGTGAGCACCGGGGTGCCACTCAGCAGTCACCTTCCTGTAAAGCCCTGCCTACCCAGGATACACAAAACCATGTCTGGGACGGTGCTAGCACCGCCCCTGACAGGAAACCCTTTGTCCAGGCTCCCCTCACTGGAAGGACTCCCAGCTGCAGGGGGTCAGACTCGTGTCTGTGGTGGCAGCATCCATTTTGTGGAGCTGAGGCTTCAGTTAACTTTAACCGGGGTTCACAGTTACATACATGTCGTGTCCCTCTAGAAGGGTGGAATGCTAACCCCGTCGCCAGAATTGGCGAGGGGTTAGTATTCCAATTCGTATGACACCTTACTCGACATGTTTTGATAAAGCAATACCAAAGTTAGCATTTAACCGCGAGGATTATAATGCACTTAAGAGTATATGGTATGCGTTATCATGGAACAGCTATTAGGACTTGATTCCGCAAGCTGCAGACAGGCTCAGCTCATGCCAGAGCACCATCTCACACGATTCCAAGCACTCTGCCTTCAGGATTGTCAAGGCCTGCCATAGGAGTGACTGATAGGAATCTGTGTGTCCATTTTAGGGTTAGGTATAGGTATACTACACCTACAGCAAAGGGTGATTACACGACTTTGCCCCAGCTGTCATGCAGCCAGTTGTGTCAAATTTAAGAGGCCAACCAGGGGTGGCATAATACATGCTGCAGCCCCTGGCAGCCCTGGGTACACCCATGCCCTGAGTTACAGGGTCTGATAGGGTGGCCCAGTACCAATTGGAAATGTACCTAGGGTACATGGAATCCATTTTAAAGAGAGAGCAGTAGGCCTGGGGTCCTGATTGGCAGGGTCCCAGGTCGACTATGTCCAAAACCAGCTAAAACACAGGGCAAAAAGTTGGGGGCAACCATAGTCAGGATGTACCTTCCTACAGGTTCCACGACCCCACCCCACCCTGTTTGTTGCAGTACCACATGGCGGTGGTGTTGTCCGTGAACACCTGCACTACACTCCCCCGGACAGAGGGGAGGAATGCCTTCAGTGCAAGTCGGAACGCCCTAAGCTCCAGACGGTTGATGTGGTGCTGGGACTTTGCCGGAGACCAGAGACCTCTGATCTCCGCCTCTCCCATGTGGCTCCCCCCTCCCCTCCAGCCCTGGAGTGACGCGTCCGTCGCAACTACGTGCTCCGGTTGGGGTAGGGAGAGGGATCTGCCGCTGACCCAATCGCGGTCAGTGAGCCACCACTGCAACTGTCTTGCAGTGCCCTCCAAGATCAAGACATGGTTGGACAAGTTGCCCTGATGCTGCGCCCACTGAAACTTCAGGTTCCACTGCAGAGCCCGCATCCACCACCGGGAGTGATGCACCAGAAGGATGCAGGAGGCCATCAGCCCCAGAAGCCGCAGCGTCAACCTGACCGAGACTCGGGATAAAGGCTGAAAGATCGGAATCAGAGCATGAATATCCCGAACCCGCTGTTCGGGAGGATAAACCCGAAACTGCACCGAGTCCAGAACCGCTCCGATGAAGAGGAGCTTATGAGAGGGACACAGGTGTGACTTCGGCACGTTGATGGAGAACCCAGCAGGTGCAGGAGATCGGTAGTAGTCTGGAGGTGGCTGACGACTGTCTGGGGCGAGCCCGCCTTCAACAACCAGTCTTCAAGGTAGGGGAAGACTGACACCCCTAACCTGCGCAGATGGGCTGCGACCACCGCCATCACTTTCGTGAACACCCGTGGGGCGCTTGTAAGGTCGAAGGGGAGCACGGTAAATTGAAAGTGCGTGTGGCCTACCGTGAACCGGAGGTAACACCGGTGGGACGGCAGGACGGGGATGTGAAAATAAGTGTCCTGCAAGTCCAACGCTACCATCCAGTCTCCGGGGTCAAGGGCAGCTAAGACCTGAGCCAGAGTCAGCATCTTGAACTTCTCCTTTCGGAGGAAGCTGTTGACGTTCCGTAGGTCCAAGATAGGGCGTAGGCCCCCTTTGCCCTTCTTGGGTACCAGAAAGTAGTGGGAGGAACAACCACACCCTACTTTTGGCCCAGGAACGCGCTTGATGACCCCCTTGGCCAAGAGGGGCGTGACTTCCTCTTGCAGAAGTTGCAAGTGATCCCCCGACACGCGTTGGAATTGCGGTGGCATGGCTGGAGGGGTCGCCTCGAAGGGGAGGGAGTAGCCCCTTTGGACGATTTGCAGCACCCACCTGTCCGACGTGACAGTGCGCCAGTAGAAGAGGTGATGGTGAACCCTGCCCCCCACTGCCGTCACATGGGCCTGAAAGCACGGACTAGGAGGGTTTTGAGGCAGGTGCTGCAGGGGAAGGTGTGGACTGGCCTCGCCGTTGTTCCCGACCGCCGCCACGGCGGTTTCCACAGCCGCCACCGCGCTGTTGTACATTCTGCGGAGTGTGGCTGGCAGTACGTGTGGGGGCGCCCCTTCCGTGGCCACGAAAGGAGCGAAAAGCACCCGTTTTCTGGCGTTGGGCCGAGAGGCCCAAGGACTTGGCCGTAGCCCTGGAGTCCTTAAATCGTTCAAGCGCATGGTCTGCCTTGTCGCCAAAGAGACGACGGCCATCAAACGGCATGTCCAAGATAGTGGCCTGGACATCAGCCGAAAAGTTGGCGGACCTCAACCAGGCGTGGCGTCGAACCGCCACCGTCGTTGCCATCGCCCTGCCCAGTGAGTCCGTGGTGTCCAGCCCACACCGGATGGAATTCCGCGCTGCATCTCGACCCTCAGTAAGTGTTTGGGTGAGTTTTGCCCGGACCTCCTCCGGACATTGTGGCAGCACGTCCGCGACCGCGTCCCACAGGGTGTGGGTGTAGCGGCCAAGAGACATGCGGTATTGACTGATCGCAGTCCAAAACTCAGGGACGAGAACACCTTCTTCCCGAACTGTTCATACCTCTTGGATCCCGATCGGGCGGAGCCGTCGGGAATGCAGTCTGGGAGGTGGAGGCCTGGATGACCAGGCTCTCAGGGGTGGGATGGGTGGACAAAAAGCAAGGGTCGCCCGGGGCCGGGCGGTAGAGTCTGGCCACGTTCCTATCCACAGCTTGGACCAAGTGCCCACAAGAACGTCACACAAGGCCTCATTAAACGGCAGCAGAGGCTCATTGGAGCTTGCCTGCGGTTTAACCGCATCGCTGCTGCGGCGATTTTTGCGCTGTGCGGCAATTTTTTAATTACCGCGATGCATGACGAGCTCAGCTCGTCATCAGCACACGCCACCCGTGGGTGATGACGAGCTGAGCTCGTCATCAGCATCGAAGGGGTTAAAAACCTCAGTGAGGAGGTTAGTCCTCACGGCCGCGACAGGGATCTCAAGGCTTAAGGCCTTGGCCGCCTGCGTAAACACTACACTATAAGCTGCCCCCTCCTCCGTAGCCACGGTGGGAGGGGAGACAAATCCAGTGTCTGGCGAAGTGTCAAGTCCACTGGCCGCCCCAAGCTAATATGTCCAGTACTGTGGAGACCAGCACTCCTGTGCCAGAGGGTCCTCAGACTCCTCCTGATCACCCTTGACACCCATCTCCTGTAGTTCATGGAATTAGAAATCGCCAAATGCAGTCGAGGGTGGCGCCCAGCGGCGCTGCTCCGGCGCCGGAACGAGGGTAGGATCAGGGACGAAGCCCATAGCAGGCGCCGGGGGCGACACCCGAAGGGCTGGCGTCGGTGAGGTTGCGAGGTCGACCAGCAACGACCCGGATCCGGAAGCGGATCCAGGGAGGGCCTGCAGCGCCGGGACCAAAGTCGCCGGCGGCGCCGGGGCCGAAGCACCCGACGGCGTCGGAGCCGAAGCACCCGACCCGCTAGGCCCTCCAGCCGGGGCCGTTGGGCCCGGAGGCACGACGGAACCCGGCTGAGGAGGGAGGGACCTCAGGGCCATGAGGTACCGCTCGATCTCCTCAGGCGTCGCGTCATGCCCAGGGACCCGAAGGTGTGGGGCAGGTGGCGACAACTGCGACTCCGTCGGAGCCGCGTGGGTGGTGTCACCCGAACCCTCGGCCACATCGCGCGAGCTTCGGGGTGGGTCGGAGCAACGATGATGTCTCTCCGACCTCTCATGCCTCTTACCTGATGACTTGGATCCTGACAACCGATGTCCACTCCAGGAGCCGCAAGGGCTCCGACCCCTTGACTGGTCCCGCGACCTCCTGTGGGACCGGGACCTGGAGCGGCGCGGGGCCGACTGCCGGAGTTCCAGTCGCTTGCGGGACCACTCCCGCCTAGCTTTAGACGTCAGGGCCCGGCAGTCGGAGCAGGTGCGGTCGTCGTGGTCTAGGCCTAAACACTTGAGGCACCGGCGATGGAGGTCGGTAACTGACATCAGTCGGTCGCACTTGGAACTGGGTTTTAACCCGGGCATCCCTACCAGCACCGTTGGAGTCGAAGACTCGAGTCGAGAAATGATCAAAAAGATCAAAAAGTTTAGTCAAAAAAGACTAAGGGGTAGAGCTTCTCCGGATTTGCGCTAGCTGGCGCGGAAAAAAGAAGAATGGACGTCAGCGCGCATGGGCGGCGTCTAAGTACTCCGACGACGTCATTCCGGCGCTAACAACGTGGACGCGGATATTCTAAGGTAAGGAATCTATCACTAACGTGTCTCTTTCAGTTGATATGATTTACTGTCAGGAGCATCTCACTAATTATGCCGAATTGTTACCTAGTGCATCTCGGGCCAGGGATATTTGGTCACCACTAACAACCTACCTACTAGCGAGGCCACGTGGTTCCCCAGCGGCTACGCCGTCAAGCTAGCCCCCATAAACTACTCGGCCGAGGAGCCAGATGTGAAGGAAGGCGGGTCCCTGTTATGACTCACATATAGGATATTTCGAGTTAGCCGAGTTAGAATTAACTGTCATGCACATGGGTACACGTCACTGATAGGTTTGCACAGTTAAGACCTCTAAGGGTGTGCCGGAATGTGGGATACCCCCTGTGGGAAACTGCAAGTTCCTGGATGAGAATACAAAAATGATTTTGTGTTTTGTGATGCATCATAAGATATTCACAATTGAGCAAAAGCCGGAATGTATGCATGAGCAGACAGTTCCACTATTGACAGGAAAGTTACCTACCCGGTTGTTTGTACGTTGTAGTTACATAAGAAAGTTTGAATTTCGAGACCAAATGTTTATATGACGCGGCCGGCCCGCTGGGGTTGTAGGCAGCATGCTGTGTATAAATACGCTGAGACTAATGCTATTTACTTGACTACCCACTATGCTGCCGGCCTGAGAAGGTTTTAGGCACCAAGCCGTGTTCAACAATGCAAGATATTAATAAAGGTCTTTGAGAGAAAAAAAAAAAAAAAAAAGATTCTCAGACAGTTTATAGTGGAGTAAACAAAATGGTGCATCTACTAATGCCAATGATTACTACTGTAAAATCCCAGCTCAACATACATCAAAGGCTCTAGCCATCAAACAATTTGCATAACAGAGATTGAGTTTTGTTACTATCATTCATACATCTACCTAATGAAAGGCTGGAAGACCTTCCAGGCTTTTTTGAATGATATATTCTTATATATGATTAACAAATAGGAGCAGATTAAAATACAATGGAAAATTAACATATATGCATTTGTAGGTTGCATTACTCTCCAGCCACTGCACTGAGAAGTGATTTCAACTCTAATTCTTTGGCAGGACAGGAGGTGAGGATTCTGCCATCACTTTCTTTGTTTATTTAACAGTAGCCATTTCATTTTGCTTTAACCACAACCACAATTCACATGAAGCCCCGGGAATTTAAGGGAAATGAACAACAGACAACTGCTCGCAGCCAAGCTCAGTCCCTTTCTCTCATATTGCTGGTGTGTAGGCCTTATTTGCAGGGATTATTTTGTTCAGTTTGTGCTTCATTACTCGCAATTGATTTGGGAGTACGTGTGAAGGTACCCACCACGGGAACGTTAAGTGCTCCTCCACAGCGGTGATTCGATCTGATGGTCTTCCACCTGCTAGAGGGCTCTGTGACACAGCGCGACTATGATCATGGCGCACAAGTTTGAATCCCTTCAGCACAGGTTTCCAAGTTGTGAGTTTTTTCTCCCTGTGTTGCCACCACTGAGCCTTGTCATCCTGGAGAGTGATGCTCTGAGCATCGGGGTCTGTACAGGATGCGGCCTGCTTTTCAAATCATCTGATGCTGATATGGGTCTGTAGAGTGCATGTCTGTTAATCCTCCTGCGGGGTCAGTATTGATATTTAGGCTGTCAGAACCTTGTTTCAAGGGAAACGCTCACAGGCAGGGATCCCCACTAAGATATTTGCACCAGGGGTGTGTCCCTGGGCTATGAACCATCTGATTGTGTGGCTTTGCCCACCCCTCTTTACAGCTGACACCGAGCTCTAACATAAAGACTGCAGCACTTCTAGTCAAGTCAAGTAAAAAAAGCTTTATTGTCGGATGAAAACCATAAAAGCAGCACTTCTACCTTGCTTGTACCCACCATAAACGAATGAGATAGTGCTCCCTCAGGGGGTTGTAGCCCTCCTGCAGTAACTACTGCCCATTGATTGCCACAATCACCTCCTGGCTTGCTATAGAGATGTCAGAAGATATGTTGCGTGAGATAGACCCCTTAAGTGCCCTTCCTTGGGATGACCAATTTTTTCAGGGAGTTGAAGCCTCTATATATCGAGCTATGGAGGAAGCCATGACACCCTTGGAACAGCACCCAACAGGTAGCATGCGCAAAGCTGACTGCCGCCAAGGCTCCTCCGACCCCCCCTTCCGCTCCTTCAGGACCTAGGCCTGATTCCAGCTAAGAGCCCTTGCGAGAACAGGTGGATTGTGACACGTTTGAGCTTCTTAGAGAGGCTTTATTGGCACAACACCCAACTTCTACTCCCAATTTGGATGCGACAGGCCTAGGTATCCCCCCAAACAAGCCTCACCTGACCCCTTAGGGATGATGAAGCTGCGGGCCCCTCAAGGCACTGGCACCCCTCTCGTCAAACCCCGGTTCCATGGCATGATACCCCTGTTGCTACTGAGGACTCTACTGATTTGCTTGATCCTGAGGAGGCAGGGGCGGATCGAACGGCCAGTCCTTCTCACAATACCAACCTAGAAGGCAGGGCTCCAGAAGGGAAGAATACCAGGACCAGTCCTGATTCGGCAGATTTTACCCGACCAGAGGAAGGTAGTTCAGAGGATGCGGATCAAGAGGCTTTGATCAGGCCTCCAACTCCGGTGTTCACCCTTCTAAAAGTAGGGGGCCGTCTTGGGAAATTTATCCAGGTATAGAAACAGATCACATCAGATGCATGGTTCCTGCAGGCCATCCAGGGGTTTCAAATACAGTTCATTTGCTCCCCTGTCCACGCAATCCGTCCACGCCACCTCTTTTTCTCGGCCCAAGAAGCCACGCTGGTGGATGCAGAGGTCACCACACTTCTGGCAAAAGGGGTTATTTTCCCTACTGCTCTGCACCCTCACAGCTCTATCAGCAACATATTCTTGGTCGACAAGGCAGATGAGGGCCAGCGGGCAATTATAAATTCATGTGACTTCAATAACCACTTTAAGATGGAGGGAATCCACCCCCTTACGATGTGCTTCCTCCCGCCGACTGGATGGTTAGTTTGGACCTGAAGGACATCTACCTGTCCGTCACTGTGTTTCCCCTAGCACAGGCATTTCCTTCAGTTTCTCTGGCGCCAACAGGCCCTTCAAGTTTTCCAATATGCCCTTCGGCCTGTCCTCCGCCCGTGGTGTTTCACCAAGGTTCTCAAAACGGTCGTAAAGCACCTATGGCACAGGGCTTGCACCTGATTGTCTACCTGAACAGATAACAAGAGGTAACCCGTAAACTCAGTTGAAACCAGGGTAATAATTATGTGCAACAAATAACAGTGTCTCAAATGAAGAAGAACAAGAAAAAACAACACAGGGAGACATCAATGAGTTATGCAAAAATTGGTCAGAGTGGTTTATATACCTAAAATAGATGAGTTGAAGAGGAAGCACTGTATTACATTAGATGATATGTAGCATGTACACTTGAACAAAATTGTGAGGAAGTGACCGTCACAAAGTGACAAGTGAAATCAGTGAGAGAAGGCGCAAGAAAATAGTGATACCAATATTTACAAAAGAACATCAATAGTGGTTCAAATACATTTGAGAATAGCTTAGCGATGGATAAATTGAGCAATAAGGCAGGACAATAATGCAGCAAGTAATTGCGCTAGAAAGTTGACAACGTTTTGACCTGATATCAAAATAGGTCATCATTAGGACCAGGTTACAAAAAGTTTGTAGTGCTGCGAATTATCAATAGCGGTTGGGCAAAGGTGTGAGGCAAACGGCAGGGTGATCTGCACAGCACAGGGCCAGTAGGTCAATAGGGGAGGACTGCTGGTGGTCAGGAGGAGATATACGTTTTCAATACTCAGGGGGGTATGTGGTGAGTACAGATCTGATTAGGAGCATCACTGGTGGAATGTCCAGAGCAAGAAACCGAATAGATGTCTCGCAGGCGTCTTGAAGTATGCAGAGGTGGAAAGGCAAATAATCAGCCAGGTTTCAACAGGGCTGGTAGACGTAGAGTAACTGGAGGTGGTACGGGGAGCTACACATACCTGGCCTGGCGTCCAGGAGGTTGAGTGTCCGGAGTTAGCGTCTCCCAAGGGATTTGACAGCCAATAGGGCTCCGTCGAGAGTGGCAGGGGCCATCGGGAGACTGAGTTGCAGCGGCATAAGTCCTTGCACATTCAAGCGTTCAGTCAGGAAGAATCCTTCCAGCAATTTTTGAACAACTTGTTGATGTCTCCCCTGTGTTGTTTCTTCTTGTTCTTCTCTGCAACTACTGTGAATGTTCTTAATATTTGCCTCTAAATATTTCCTGTTGAGACACCTTTATTTGTTGCACATGATTGTCTACGTGGGCAACATACTCTTCACCTGCAAGATGCTGTCAATCTGTTAGACAACCTGGGATTTGTCATCAACGATGGGAAATCCCTCCACGTACCTTCTCAAAAAGCCATGTAATCGATTCTGTGGCAGCAACGTTGAGCCTCCCGTCACACAAGGTGGCAAAGATTTTTTCATAAGCTCTGGAAGGCTTGGTCACGCCAAAGTGTGTCAATGTGTCAACTTGCACACCTGGTGGGGCTTCTATCGGCCTCTATTCAGGACATTTACCCGGGACCTCTCCACTACCAGGCTCTGCCACGCATCATGGAGGTCCATCTATGCAAGAGCTCTCTTATGCCACCTGGTCCCTCTGTCCACGGCATGAGAAGAAATTCAGCGATAGCTCTAACACATGGAGGCCAGGAATGGGAGAGCAATCTTTAGATTGGCCCCAGACCTCATTATAGAGTCCGACACCAGCAGGTCAGGCTGGGGCGCTCAAGGTGGCGAGTTCTCTACAAGTAGTGTGTGGTCTCCTCCAGAGAAGAAGATACATATAAATTATTTGGAGCTTCTGGCTGGATTGTTTGCGGTCTGCAGCTGGACCAGGGACAGGATTCAGTCCTGGATGCTTCTCAAAATGGACAACAGATCCGGCTTTGGTTACATCAACCATCTGGGTGGTACTCGATCTAGGTCACTCTTTGATCTGGTGAGCATTTTTTGGAACTTCTGCCTATATCACCAGAGCTCCGTCATGGCGGAATACATTCTCGACCAAGAGAATTGTGCAGCGGATTGGCAGTCTCGCCATTTCTGGGACTCCAGCCTTTGGAAACTGAACCCGGATGTCTTCACCTGTTCAATTTACTGAATGTAGCTCGGCTTGTGGTGAGCAAACTTTAAACTGGCATCATCCTCTCCTCCAGTACTGGCAAGAATGAAAAATATCCTAGCTATTGTAACAAAGTTTAAACTCCATTAAGGACTAGGAGGCAATTATCCCCCCCACCCCCCACCCAGATCATACGGATATAGTGAAGTAGTTGTAAATATGATTAATAATTCTCGCATTCTAGTCCTAAATAGAATTGAAACTTTCCCGTATGATGGCTTGGAAATGTTCCATTCTCTCCGCTTAACATATTTCAATACATATGACTTTTTCAGTGCGTTTAAAGGAACACTTTCCTTACTTTTTCCGATCTTTGGAATGTTTAGTGGGGAAACATGCAAAACTCAGATCTACAGAATATTCAACGGTTTTGGAATCCAACCTCGTGCACATTGAAACAACTACAAATTCCTGAAAATTAGCTTTTAGGAGAGCGTAAACAAGCTTATATAACTTTTAAGATAACACACACACACTCTTGGCAAGCTGTCCAACTGTTCAGTGAGCACTTCAGTCTTAATATCCCCAAATGTATTAAGACATGACTCTTTTACACGTGGTGTGCTATTGCCTTAAACTATGATACCAATAATAGCACAATACCTTAATAAAGTTAGAAATGTGTTAGTCCTTCAACCTACTTCAAATAGGTATTTTTCTGATGCAATAACAAAAATACCAGTTTTTGCAAACTGCCAACATCTTGTATTTCACGTTTTTGTCTAGGGCGATCCAAATTCTATTGTACCCTGGTTTTTCTAAGACTGAGACCTAAGCATAGATAATTTACAGGACTAATAGATACAGCATACAATATGAGCTGCATAAATACAAAGGCTACATGCTCTAATGATTACAATGTTATCAACAACCTAGAGAACACTGCTCACCTAAAAACTGTTGCTCGTTATTAAACAAAAATTCTGCAAGCAAAAGATCGCAGTGGAAACCAACAGCCGGATTCATCATAGTGCCGTTTTGCGAGTTTGAAATAGCGAATCATAAGGAATCGCTATTTCAGACTCGCAAAACGGCATTCATGTAGGAATCGCAAAAACAAAAGCGATTCCTACATATTCCTTATTTGCGATTAGCAAATTGCTAATCGCAAATAAGGAATAACTCCCCATTCATTCCTATGGGCCTTTTGGCCCATAGGAATGAATGGGGAGTATTCCTTATTTGCGATTAGCAATTTGCTAATCGCAAATAAGAGTGCGATTTAAAGGGTGCCAGGGGTGTCCAAAGGACACCCTGTAGCACCCCTTAACAGTAAATACGAACAGGTGTTGCGCACACACATGTCCAAAGGACATGTGTGTGTGCAACATGCAACTTAGAAAAGTGCTTTTAAAAGCATTTTTCTAAGTTTTCGCTATTTACCACGAGGTTTGACCTTGCGGTAAATAGCGGCCGAAATTGCAAATTCGCAATTTTAAAATGGATGATGAATTGCATTTAAGGAATCTCAAATTGAGATTCCTTAAATGTAATTCATCGCAAAATAGCGAAATCGCTATTACCGATTTTTGCATTTGAGATGATGAATCCCAAATGCAAAAATAGAGCTCGCAAAGGGCCAGATTCTCAGAATCTGGCCCTTTGCGAGCCCATTTCGGCTTGATGAATCAAGCTGTAGATCTTTTTTTTACAAATGGACTTCATCTTAATCCACACAAATTTGACCACATCATGGTTATTTGAAACACCGTAATTTGTGCTTAACATTAACTAATCTCCTGCATATTAGTTTACACTGTAATTCATTCAAAACCACTTTATTTTACAGAAGTGCATCCAACACTAACCTTTGGTGTACTCCAATATGCGCTGCAACAGAACTGGATATTTGGTGATCCTTTGTGTTACCAGCAAGATACATTCTTGTATTCCCAGTCGTCTCACCACTGTGCTGCTCATTCTCTTCTAAAAGTAAAAAGACAAGGCGAGTATCACACGTGAAAGAGAAAGTATGCAGATCAATATTAAAAAAAAACTGTTAAGATAGCCTGATGTGTACCTTCATGAAAGCCTGAAACCGTTTTTCCTTTGAGTGGAGGTCTTTGAAAAAATTCACTGCTTCATTGTGGTGGCCGCAAAACTTGCCGTAAGTTTTCTTCATTCGCTCTGCATTCTCCCCAGAAAACTGGATAAAGAGTTAAGCATAAGGATTTCATTTAAAAACCTTGTTTACTTCTGTTTTTCCAACAATCAGTTCATTGTTGTAAAACAATGAGGCAAAACACTGCATTGTAACGTTTTTATAGCTTGTCTTAAGTGGGGAACAGAAGCGCTTAATGTGTGGTTGGAAAGGTGTTGTCTTGGGTTTTGATCCAATGTGGGAATTGTTTCCATGGTATGTGTGATGACCACGTGGGTGCGGGTATGATGTAGGACACATTGCTTAGCAGTGTGCTGAATGAACAAGTGTGAAATATAGGCACCCAGTGTAAGGTTTTCAGAAAACTGGAAGTTTTAAACAGGTCTGCAGGTTAATTTATGGTAGGGGTATTTTGGGCAAACTATTATTTGTGTTGAAGTAGCTTGATTGCTAATAGTTGCTAAATCATAGTTGAAATATATTACACTGAGACGTATAGGGATGTGGAACACCTACCTGGCACAATACTAGATAACCAAGCCTAAATTTGAATTTCAAAAGTTCAAGCAATAGTAGCAACTTCTAATGCTCACCTGTTGTACTAGGAGGTCGCCTATTTTCTTGATAACATAATTTTTATCACTTGACTCTACCAGGGACCCTTTTCTGCGATCCAATATATGTTGAAAGAATTGATTGTGGATTTTCAGTAAATCATCCAGACAAGGGAATATCTTTTCCACCATGTGCTGTTCAAACTGCAGTTCGGTTATCATGCCTCGACTGTACACATCACTCATGATTTTCAGGGTACGGACATGGTGCATTTCTGTTTGCATAAGTTCTGCAAAGAGTGACAAAAGATTTCACAAGATATTTCTTTAAGGTATGTACCAATCATTCATTAATGAAAACTTAAACTAAAGACTGATGCATGCTTATGACTACACATTACAAACTGAGTAAAGGCGTAGTCATAATTTTCCATTTGCAAGCTGCAATGACCATTAATGTTAGGATATTGTAACTCAAGTTATAGGTTATTTCAAATTAGTTAATGAGTGGCAATGTTTCTTTACAAATGTGACATTGCACAAAAAATAAGACAAGCAATTCATAGCTGGCAACATGATTATTTTAAGGTGCATGTAAGCCAAGGGATGGGATAAAATAGAGTAACTGATAAGATACCTTGTTCACCCTAAAGAAACATAGGTGCGATATATTTAATTTCTTACTCTAAAATGATATTTTACAAACCAAGCAAAGCAACATTAATGGGAAACAGTTCATTTAATTACATAAGGCACATTTTTGTAATGTTAACATTTAGAAAGCACATAATAAAACAAAGAACACTATGGGATATCACTGTATTTATATTCCTAAATTATGAAGGCACACATAAAATGACTTATCTATTATCCTCTAGTGTGTGCAAGAGGAGTAGATCAAAATTAGTGAGCACCTCACAGTGAAAATCACACAATAAGTAGCATAAAAGCTTAATTCAGGAAATTAAAAGGGAAGCTTCTGACCAAGCAACTTTTGTTACACTTGAGTAGTGTGAGGATATCAATCGAACATGCCAAAAAGGTTCACAAATACTCCAACCACAACTAGTGAACAAGTGTGGACTCCAACTGTACTTTAAAGATGGAAATTTCTGAAATTATCAATAAGGTACTTCGATCAGCAGCAGATTTAGTGGAAAATCTAGAGGCTTGTGTAATTCGAAGAGTACAAAATTAATACATGCAGTTTACATTTGGCTCAATTTAATTGAACATCTCCCCTCAAAAGCATAAGTAAGATGCAAATGCGGATAATTGTGAGAAAAAGCAAATATCAGATTCAGGTCTATAGTTCTCTTACTCTTCAAAATGCTGATTGTTAGTGGCATTTTGTAGTGAGACATCTTTAAGATACCACTTTTAGATTTCATAAACAATTTAAAGGAAAAAGAATGCATTGAGTATTCGGATGTACACACAGTGAACATTCTTTTAGCTAGGTAATAAGAGGTATGCGCCAAGTTGAACATCAGCATATTAAACAAAGGTTTTGACAGAAGTGGACATTAAAATAATTTCTTGCTTTCATACCGTAAATAACATCTTGCCGTTTGACAACATCCTTCTTTTGCTGTCGGAGGAACTTGCTGTCTACAGCCTGGCTCCAGGATTCTGCCTCAAGCTGTTTTGAGTCTATTTCAAAATCACCCATGAGCTGACCTTCATTCATATCTGTTCCTGAAAATAAATGGCATTCCCCAAAGCAGAAATACTTAAATTATTTTATTTTCAGGGTAGAAAACCACTCGTATAAGTACTGCATATATCTGAAAACCAAAACAGATCTGTGAGTTTAAGGACAGAGGAGCAAAGTCTACAACAATTCTTACCTAATCTAGTTCTCTCTCTATTGTTCTTTTGGAGAATGACCAAGGCAGGAAAACAATCAAGGTATCTGCACTTTTTTTTTTACCTGCCTGAGAATTCGTCATTATGGTTTTATAGCCATTTTACCCCAAAACAACTGTGCGTGTCAATGGAGAAAAAAGCAATAACAATCAATTGAAAACTAAGACATGACAAAACATTACAAAGTTTAATGACACTTATTCAGACTTTTGTTTTCTTTTGTAGTGTTTTTTTTCCTTCAGAAAACCATGATCTGCATCAATATGGCTATCAGATTTAAGGACGACACGCATGGGTACAGTTAGACCTGTCATCCTAGGCGTGGTTTCCCCTGATATTTTGACTTCATACCTCTGGTTTTTGTTGACTTTACTACTGCTACCAGTGCTAATGTGTGCTCTTTCCCTAAAACATGGTAACATTTGCTTACCCGCAATTGGCATATTTAATTTACTTAAAAGTCCCTAGTAAAGTCCACTGCAGGTGCCCAGGGCCTGTACATTAAATGCTACTAGTAGGCCTACAGCACTGGCTCTGCCACCCACTTAAGAAGCCCTTTAAACATGTCGAAGGCCTGCCACTGCAGAGCTTGTGCATGAAGTTTTGACTGCTGTGTCGATCAGACAAGTAAAAATCTTGCCAGGCCCAACACTTCTTTTATAATTCATATAAGTCATTCCTAAGGTAGACCCTGGACGGCCGAAGGGTAGGCTGCAGTGTATTTAAAAAGTAGGACATATAATTTTTGCGTTTTACATGCGCAGGTATTAAATGTCCATGTAGTGAAAAACTCTTAGATCCGTTTTTCACTACTGCAAGGTGTATATCCCCGTAGGATAACATTGTGAATACCTTATTACATTTTATAAGTTATTTCCGAATGGGATGTTATAAATAATCCGAGCTTGGTGTCTCTTGAATCACAATATAAAATCACATCTTTTGGTAAATCTGGTTTTGAGATTGCCATTCTGAAAATACCACTCGGTGTCTGCTGCCTGTGTCTGATCAAATGTCTGGGGTGGGAGACAGTTGGGCTTTGTGTATTCGTCCTTGACAGCTACACACAATGGGAGCTTAGGTGTGACCTGATGGGCCATCCTGGCAGGAAGGGAGGATGGAGCTGGCAAAGCCTCACTTATATCTGAATAGTATGTGTCCTGTCCACACGCAAAGTGCTACATAACCCCCTGCTGAAGGCTCCAGAGAAATCAGGAAGGACATTGACTCTGTGGACTTCAAATGCATGTTTTTGAGGTTTCCTCCACTCCAAGGGCGAACTGGGTAGAAGTACTGGACCTCAGACTCTGCCACTTAAGTACACCTACGGACCTGTGGATACTCTGCCAGTAAGAAGGACTGCTGTTCTTCTGAAAGGACTGCCACTCTGCTGCACTGCCACGCTGAAGAAGCAGATGTCCTGCTGTGCTGACTGGCTACCTTCTTGCCTGGAGATGAAGAACTTGATCTGGAACTCATCTTGAACCCAGGAACCCAGGGCTAGTCTGCTGGCTTCCTGATCTGCGCAACAAAGACATAACAGGCTCCCCATAGCTCCGGGACCATCTTCAACGAGTTCCTAAAACCCAAGAGGTCCTTGGTATGTATCTTGAGCTCTTAAAGTCATACTTTTGCGTTCTTTGCTAACAAGCCAGTTTGTTTCAGATCCGCTGCACTTGCAAAGAGTATCAGTGAGAGCTGTTGCAAGTTAGTCTCTTTGCATAGCAAGTATCATCCGCCAGCGTGGATTGCCACTGCAAGGCTCTTGCCCGCCCATCCGCAAAGCCAGCCTGCTCTTAGTGCCATGCCGTCCACCGGCAGCGATGCTCTCCTTACTCCCAGACAACTTCTCTCGAGGAATGTGACTCTTAGCGCAAAACTTAAGAAGGTCTTCAGTGGGACTAACCTCGGACCGTATGCGACCCGCACTCAATCGTAGTAGGCCTGATCTTTTAGGTTTGACCTAGTCTAGTGCGATTAGATATCCCCGGTTGGTGGTTTATGCTTCTAAGCACTACTTTACAGTTTATTTATCTTTCAATTCATACCTCCGGTTTTACTTACTGAATTTTTGTCATTTTGGTCTTATTTTATTTATAACATAAGGTTCTATTACTCTTACCTGATGTGCAATCTTTTTGTGTGGTGTTTCCACAGTTTTAATGTTTGAAGTGTTGCACAAATACATTATACATTTCCTCTAAAGTTAGGAGTTAGGCCTGACTGCTACTAAAGGTGAGCACAGGTTACTTTTGGGTGTGCTTGTATTGTACCCTGACTTGTATTGCGGTTACTGCTTGACGAGGGCTTATATCCCTCATCATCAGCAGTGGATTACGGGCGCGCAAGTTATAGTGAGTACAACTAACTAGAACGAGGGAATTTCAATGGTTTTGTACGAGTAAAATGTCCAGCTAACTATAACTGGTGTGAAACCTATGGTTTTTTTCAGTGAATTTCAAAGGTTTTTTAAATGCTATTTCCTAACTATAACGAGTGTGAAACCTATGGGGCTTTATTTACTATCCCCTTGCGCCTCCGGAACGTCACTTTTTGTGACGTTCCGGTGGCGCAGAAGACTAAGTGATATTTATCAGGCAGAACTAAGCCGTGGTGTAATCCTGCCTGATAAATATCAGTCCCTTTAACGCAGTGTCCTGCGTTAAAGGGGCGTGCAATGGGTGTTGCTGGGGGCGTTCCCAGCAGCATCCATGGACTTGAGTAATTTATAGCATCCTCAAAGTCAGTCTTTCAAAAATTAGTATAGGACATGATAATCCAAATCCAAATGTTTCTCAAGAAAAGTCATAAACCGTGTCCGTGGGTCATATCTGCCCAAACGTCGATATTACGAACAATTGAAAATGACTTTTCTTGAGAAACATTTGGATTTGGATTATCATGTCCTATACTTTGGAATTTTTGAAAGACTGACTTTGAGGATGCTATAAATTACTCAAGTCTGCCCGAATTGTGTGGGCAAAATTGATACCTAGTCACTTTGAATAAGAATGTACTTACGACTCGTCTAATATATGGAAGAAATATCTAGTTATAAGACAACAGGATACCGACATAACTTGAAGGAAATAAGAACGCCTGAAGAAGTTCTGTTGTAGAGAACGAAATGCGTAGGCTGGCTGTGGTACACAAACTTAAGGAAAATAAAAGCATTTGAATATACACCAAGATTCTGCGCTTCAATAAGGACTCTAAGGGATATGATTTGATTGGACTTGTTGTGCAAGTGGTGCTGTGCCAAACTTTGGAATATTCTCCACTACTCTCTACTACTCACTCTCTACTACTCATTCTCTACTACTCAATCTCTACTACTCTCTCTCTCTACTACTCTCTCTCTACTACTCGCTCTACTTCTCACTCTCTACTACTCTCTCTACTTCTCACTCTCTACTACTCTCTCTACTACTCACTGTCTACTACTCACTCTATCTCTACTACTCACTCTTTACTACTTACGCTCTACTACTCACTCTCGCTACTAATCTCTACTACTCACTCTTTACTACTCTCCACTACTCACTCTCTACTACTCACTCTACTACTTACTCTCTACTACTCACTCTACTACTGACTACTACTCACTCTACTACTGACTACTACTCACTCTATACTCTCTACCTCTCTCTACTTCTCTCTCTACTAGTCTCTACCTGTCTACCTCTACACGCACACATAGACACATATATATGCATATGCATTTATTTATATGTATGTGTATATGTATATATACACATACATTTATAAACATATATAATCTGCATATCTATATAAATACAAATATAAATGCATGCATACATATACATATATGCATACATATGCATGTTATTTACATGAAAGTTTGAAAAACACTAATAAAAGCAAAGCTAAAAAGCCACCTCATTACAAACAGAATGGCTTTAACTTAAACGAAGGCGAGATCTATTGCATTTTCAATGCTTGTATACTTTGGTTCCATCAAGAAGGCATTCAGATGTGTCACACATTTGTCATAAATTCTGAATGTTAGCACTCTAGTTGCTCATTAGAGTACTGTAGTAAAGCTACTGCTCACCAGGGAAGTCTGCTGCTGGTATTCAAAGTGCATGTTTCAGTCTGCATGTCAATTTTTTTTTATGAAATAGAAGAGGATTTGAGAAGTCAAAATGTGCCCTAATTTTTCTTTCTTCAGCACTAATCATAATTTCAATGGCAAAATGAACCCCCTCATTTTGTTCCTTTTTAAATTAAATGTTTTCAGACTTACCACTTCATTCCAATCAAGTTGGCTTCTGGTGTGCCATACTTTTGTCATAGGTAAGACTGTTAGCGCTCTAGTTGTTCTCTAGAACACTCTTGGACATTCTGTCATTGGGCTATACTTGGGCTACATCTGGGTGATATTTGGGCCACATTTGGGCTCTTTTGTCTCTGGTGGCCATCTTGGGAGACTGCATGTCACAATTTTTTAATAAAATAGAAGAGGATTTGAGAAGTCACTCAAAATATGCCCTAATTTTTCTTTCTGCAGCACTAATCATACTTTCTATGGCAAAATATACCTCCTCATTTTGTTCCTTTTTAAATTAAATTGTTTGAAGAGTTACCACTTTATTCCAATCAAGATGGCTTCAGGTGTGCCATACCTTTGTAATAAGTAGGACAGTTAGCGTTCTAGTTGTTCTTTAGAACACTCTGGGAAGCTGCAGTAGAACACTAAGGAATCAACTGACAGTCTCTGTCCTTGTTGGATGTACATGTTTTACTGAGAATGTCAGACTTCATTCTCACATGACTGAGAAAGATAATGTGAATTTACAGAAAATATGCTTTCAGTTTAGCTTATGGATCCCCTTCCAAACCACTGTGGGAAAAGCATGAGATAATAGTTTTCTTTCAAACATGACTCATTATATCCCAGCAGAAGGCTTTTTCACATGGTAAAATCACCTTAGAACACACCATAATTCCTAAAATGAGTATGGTACCATCAACAAATGATTTATAATGTAACTAAAGTCATAAAACCTTCTATTACCTGCAATGCTTTTTAATGAGGTGCTATCGTGTATATTGGTCCTAAGATGGCTGCCAACACTCCTTGGATGAAGTGCTGACAGCCAATCTCACGATGAGATGTGTGGTTAGGCTCCGCCCAGATATATATATTTTTTCTTTTGATTTTCTCAGGAACTACTGGAGGGATTTACACCATTTAACCAAATGCGTGATCTGCGTACCAGACCCTACCATTTTCCCAAATTTGGTGTAATTCCGTTCAGCGGTTCGGGCTTTAGCCGTGTCTAATCGTCCAACGGAAATTAACATGGGGAAAACACGTTTTGGGACCCCCCTTTTTTCTCGGCCCCCACTTGACGAATCTTCCCGAGACTTTCAGGGAAGGAGAGGAGCGGGCCATCTTCTTTGAGAAATTCGCAAAGATTCAACTACCGGCGCCATAGTTATTCCCAATAGAATGTTGCGGTTTTCCTATGGAAACTAGGTCATATATATATACACACACACACACACACATATATAGAGAGATATTTATAGCATAACATGCACGAAGTATTAAAAAAAATATATATATAATATATATTTATTTATTTATATTTATTTATTTATAGCATTTCCGGAGCGAACTATCACCTGACAGGCATCCTGGCGCTAGTAGTAACTCAACATGACATACCTCATTTAGACCCTACTAAAGCCAACCCCTAGATATTGGGAAATAGCCATGTTTTTAAATTCCTTCTAAATGGAAAGAGGTCACTGATTTGTCTCAGCTCAAGAGGTAAGGTATTCCAGAGCTTTGCAGCAGCGACCCCAAAGGATCTACCACCTGCTCTGACTTTTTTGAATCTGGGGATTTTGATCAGTTTTGCCCCATCTGAGAATGACATTCGGGTAGGAATATACCACTCAAATTTACTTTGAAGAGAGGTAGGACCATTTCCATACAGGGCTTTAAATACTAAGCAGAGTGATTTAAACTTGATTCTTTGTTTCACAGGGAGCCAGTGCAGCTACGCCAGGGCCAATGAAGCGGAGGACCTTCTGGACCAGCCTAATAATAATTTAGCTGCCGTTGACTGCAACCTCTGCATCCTATACAGTAAAAACTTTGGGGACTCAAGGAGCAGGGCATTGCAGTAGTCAACTTTGCTAAGTACGGTACTCCGTGCTATCAATGAGCCCGCCAATGGGGGAAGCAAAGGAAAAATCTTCCGTAAGGAACGAATGATTGCCAGGCAGCAACCTACAACTTTCGTCACATGCGCCTCCAAAGTGAGATTACAATCGAATATCACACCCAGGTTGCGAACTGACTTAACAGGCTGAATCAAATTGGGGGAATCAGAGGGCCAAAAATGACTAGGCAACCCGGAAGGAATCCTTTGCGTGGCACAGTAAAGCACCTCAGTTTTGGACGCATTAAATTGCAACGAGTTATCCCTCAGCCACAATGTCGTGTCCCACAGGCAACTATGAAACCCCTCTAGAGAAGTTGACTGTGCTCCATCCAGGGAGAGAATGAATTGCGTATCATCCGCATAATTAACGATCCTAATGTTATGACGCTTGATGACCGCCATCAGGGGTTTCAAGTAGATATTAAAAAGAATAGGGCTGATGGCCGAGCCCTGTGGTACGCCATGCGAGACACTAGTGAAAACAGATTTGTAGGGAGAGAGGGACACTGCCTGCTGCCTACCTTACAGAAAAGACTGGAACCACCTAAGGGCACAACCCATCACTCCCACCTCTTTAAGTCGTCTCAGCAGGATTTCATGGTTAACCGTATCGAAGGCGGCAGACAGGTCAAGCAGAATAAGTACAGCTGCCTGGCCCCTGTCTGCCCGCCCCCGAAGTTCGTCTATCACGTTCACCAGAGCTGTCTCAGTGCCATATGCTGGCCGAAATCCAAACTGCTCTTCCTCCAAGAGCTTAGCTTGTGCTACATATTTAGACAGTATGCTACTCACCACCCGTTCCACTATTTTCGCAGCGAAAGGTAGGAGGGAGATGGGTCTAAAATTTTTGGGACACTCAGGACCGAGGGAGGGCTTCTTAAGCAAGGGTGTCACCGATGCCAGCTTCCACTGAGACGGCACCACTCCATCAGTGAGAGACTGATTACAAATCAGACGAAGCGTGGGGAACAGCTCTGCCCCAAATTCTTTCCAGATCTTACAAGGCATCAAATCCAGGGGAGATCCAGAGGCAATACCATCAGCTAATCTACAGAAATCCTCATGCTCCAAAGACGAAAACTCGGAGAGAGAGCCAGAGGTAACCGCTTCCAAGTTGACACTTGCAGCCACAGTGCAAATATCCTCCATGTCAGGCAGTAAAACATTCACCACGACAGGAGAATAAGAACCCCCACCCAGATCCTTAATATGGTCATTAACTTTATTATGAAAAAACGGTGGCCAGGTCATCACACATTTTTGTACATATATATATATATATATATATATATATATATATATATATACATATATATATATATATATATATATCAAACGACACTGACGAAGCCTTGAGCGAAACGCGTCTGTCGGGGGTTCGGGAACAAAATAAAAAGAATAATATCTCACCCGAGTGCTGGCCGTTTTTTCTGGTACAAGAAGACTGGAATTGTGGAATAATATATATATATATATATATATATATATATATATATATAAAATCAATTTGGTTTTCCACACGCGCTGAAAAACGCCGCCTTGACAAGACCTCATACGATGTGGGCTCGTGCCGGGTGGCGAGCCCTGCAACTTCCTTCGTGATTCCACACGCTCCTCTCCGTATGAAAAGACACGAGCCCAATTGCATCCAAAAAGTGTTTATTTTAGCAAAATGACAAAAAAGAGAAACTCAACGCGTTTCGGGAATTCTCCCTTGTTCACGAGTCAAGCTGTGTAAGTTTGGTTCAAGCATTTAAACACCATGTGACTTCTAAACATAAACAAAAGACTTCCGCGATTTTAAGTAAACAAAGCGGTAGCATGGGGAATGTTTTCTTTCTTAAAACAATTGCATACGATTTTGGACATTGGTTGATATAACAAGGTATTCAATTTAAATAAACCGATTGTCATAATCAAAATAAAGGGTTACAACTTTATAAGTGTTACGCTCCAAATTATAACATAACCCATATTATTACCCCCTTGCTTTCCGCAAGATAATATATATGCTGTCTCCTTGGCAATTATATGTATGGGGTTATTACTGGTTATGTGATACCTTAGCGTGGCCCTGTCAATTAAGAATACAGCCCCTGTGGGCAATTGCAAAACGTTATTGGACCTTGTTTAACCTTATCGGAAAATTAATGTCACTCGTCCTGGCAACCCTTCCAACATAATATAAGCTCATGCTTAAATCACAGTGACTACCAAGATACTAGAATTCAGCCCCAGTGGGCTTAAAACTTTCATTCAACCAATTCAATGTCTGTAGAAATTGCCTCTTTCTCAAAAAATTCCGCATTCCCTGTAAAATACAAAAAACTAAATTAAAACCACACACAAACAAGATATTATTACAGTTCTTAAAAGAGTTATCATTCGAGAGCACATGTATATACATCAACCTATAGGGTTATTTCAAGACAGGCAAAGGGGCACCTGGGTACAGCAAAAAACTGTTACTCAGTTCTACTATACTTAGTGTGAAAAGGTTAACCCAAATGTACTTCCATCTCCTCGTCATTATTATGCCCAAGGGGTGTCATGGTCTTATACCTGATTATAAACTTAGATTCGAGTCTTCTCAAACACTGTAGTCTATTGCCACCTCTTTCGTTGTACTTCACTGTGTCTAAGACACAGAAGCTCAGCAGATCTGCATTCTGGTTATGATGACTTTGGAAATGTCTCGCTATGGGGTAAGTTTTGTCCATGTTTTTAATCGCACGCAAATGCTCTAGTACTCGCAGCTTGGCTTTCTTAATTGTACTGCCAATATAGGCTTTTTTGCATGGGCAGAACAGCGCGTATATAGCAAAATCAGTATTGCACGACGTGTGTTCGTGAATTACAAAAGGTTCTGCCTCAGAAGACAAAACTGCTATTTTTACATTCTTACTGTTCCTGCAGGCCTTACAATTTCTACATGTATAAAACCCCTGTACAGTTGGTGATGTTAGTTTACTGGGTTCAATTGCTTTACATAATTGGTCTTTCAAAGATTTCGCTCTTCTAAAAGTTACCTGCGGCGATGCTTCTACACAGGTGGCTATATCTGGGTCGGAGTGTAGCACAGGCTAGAATTTGGTCAAACTTTTCCGCACTAAAAATGCTTTACTGTTGTAAGTTGTAACAAACCTGGTTTTAGTTTCTTGTTCCACTGTCTCTGGCTGTTTCACAAGCAATGACTCTCTACTCCTACCCGCTTATTATTCAGGAAATCAACGTCGGGCAATAGCTTGTTGCATGCGCGTAGCTGCCATCCTAATTCCCTAATTCCCTTATTCAGAGCATTCCAGTAGGGGAATTATTAAGAGCTAAACGGAACTGCAGCACAAGAGACGCGTACCAAACCGAAGAGAGAATAATGTGTGAGAGGTTTGCAGCAAGAGGTTACCCAGTGAAGACCATAGCGAATGCACAAAAAGTAGTGGCGGGTAGGAGTAGAGAGTCATTGCTTGTGAAACAGCCAGAGACAGTGGAACAAGAAACTAAAACCAGGTTTGTTACAACTTACAACAGTAAAGCATTTTTAGTGCGGAAAAGTTTGACCAAATTCTGGCCTGTGCTACACTCCGACCCAGATATAGCCACCTGTGTAGAAGCATCGCCGCAGGTAACTTTTAGAAGAGCGAAATCTTTGAAAGACCAATTATGTAAAGCAATTGAACCCAGTAAACTAACATCACCAACTGTACAGGGGTTTTATACATGTAGAAATTGTAAGGCCTGCAGGAACAGTAAGAATGTAAAAATAGCAGTTTTGTCTTCTGAGGCAGAACCTTTTGTAATTCACGAACACACGTCGTGCAATACTGATTTTGCTATATACGCGCTGTTCTGCCCATGCAAAAAAGCCTATATTGGCAGTACAATTAAGAAAGCCAAGCTGCGAGTACTAGAGCATTTGCGTGCGATTAAAAACATGGACAAAACTTACCCCATAGCGAGACATTTCCAAAGTCATCATAACCAGAATGCAGATCTGCTGAGCTTCTGTGTCTTAGACACAGTGAAGTACAACGAAAGAGGTGGCAATAGACTACAGTGTTTGAGAAGACTCGAATCTAAGTTTATAATCAGGTATAAGACCATGACACCCCTTGGGCATAATAATGACGAGGAGATGGAAGTACATTTGGGTTAACCTTTTCACACTAAGTATAGTAGAACTGAGTAACAGTTTTTTGCTGTACCCAGGTGCCCCTTTGCCTGTCTTGAAATAACCCTATAGGTTGATGTATATACATGTGCTCTCGAATGATAACTCTTTTAAGAACTGTAATAATATCTTGTTTGTGTGTGGTTTTAATTTAGTTTTTTGTATTTTACAGGGAATGCGGAATTTTTTGAGAAAGAGGCAATTTCTACAGACATTGAATTGGTTGAATGAAAGTTTTAAGCCCACTGGGGCTGAATTCTAGTATCTTGGTAGTCACTGTGATTTAAGCATGAGCTTATATTATGTTGGAAGGGTTGCCAGGACGAGTGACATTAATTTTCCGATAAGGTTAAACAAGGTCCATTAACGTTTTGCAATTGCCCACAGGGGCTGTATTCTTAATTGACAGGGCCACGCTAAGGTATCACATAACCAGTAATAACCCCATACATATAATTGCCAAGGAGACAGCATATATATTATCTTGCGGAAAGCAAGGGGGTAATAATATGGGTTATGTTATAATTTGGAGCGTAACACTTATAAAGTTGTAACCCTTTATTTTGATTATGACAATCGGTTTATTTAAATTGAATACCTTGTTATATCAACCAATGTCCAAAATCGTATGCAATTGTTTTAAGAAAGAAAACATTCCCCATGCTACCGCTTTGTTTACTTAAAATCGCGGAAGTCTTTTGTTTATGTTTAGAAGTCACATGGTGTTTAAATGCTTGAACCAAACTTACACAGCTTGACTCGTGAACAAGGGAGAATTCCCGAAACGCGTTGAGTTTCTCTTTTTTGTCATTTTGCTAAAATAAACACTTTTTGGATGCAATTGGGCTCGTGTCTTTTCATACGGAGAGGAGCGTGTGGAATCACGAAGGAAAATATATATATATATATATATATATATATATATATATATATATAATATATATATATTATATATATACACACACACACACACACACAGAGCACACGGGGTAGTTCTCAAGTTTAGCTGGGTAGCAGCTCCAGTATAGAGCACTCTCAAAACCAGCGACACTCTAAATCTGCTTACCGACATAGATAGCACTGTGCTAATCCTATACTTAAAGACTTTGCTGTAGAGATGGCAAAATACTTTGTCCTTTTCTATCTCACAGTGGATGGCACTTTGATAGAAAAACAGATATTTGAGGTGCACAAATTTAGTGTGTTGCTGGTGTTGAAAGTGCTCTATACTGGAGCTGCTTTCCACCTAATTTTGAGAACTACCCCGTGTGCTCTGCTTCTTTTTTAGGTCTCGCATAGGGCAGCGCATGTGCTGCCTCTACGAGGCATTAAGTAATTTGTATATTGGGAGAAACTCGCTTAATTTCCCCTGCTTCTTCCCATTCGTTTAACGTTATCAAAACTTTTCTTATCAGGCTTATTATTGGCTGTAGAAGCGATGCTTCACTTCCGTTTATTCCGGAAGCAGCACCGCCTAACTACAGTTTCCGTCCGCTCTACAGCTTAATCTGTGTTCGAGGGGAACTTTCATAACTATCCACAGACTGAGAAGCCTGCACCCAGGCTTCCGTATTCACCACCTCCTGTTTGTGTGTGCTGCACACCGGAAGTGCTCTCATCCAACAGAGCTGCTGCGTGTGTGGTACAGAGAGCATCTGATGTTTGGTCACACTGTGTTCCCATCGGTGTCTCCGGGTGCGCCGTGCAGGTTTCTGTTATCAGCAAGAATGATGGTTCACGTTCCGGACATGTGCCTCGATGGACTGCCCAGGAGCACTGAATCAGTGAGTAATGTCCTCTTCTTTTCTGCGCTGGCTGCTGCCCTTCTCCCCCTCTCTATTCCTCTTATCCCCTCTCTTTCTGTCTTGCTCCTCACTCACTGAAAACAGTGACTTGAAGGAACGGTTTACACCCTCTCTTTCCTTCTTTTATTTAGTTGCTTCCCCGTGAAATGCCCCTTTTCTGATATTTTTCTATTCAAAGTGCAGCCTCTGGATGGAGATAAATAAAATGTTTTAAATATGAAAAATAAATACATAACTAATTAAAGCAAGACAGAGTGCTTGCAAACTGACCAGTTTGATTGTATTCACACCTAAACACATTAGCGCCACTTTACAGACTTTGCAGTGAAACGCTACTTTTGTGTTCTAGTCTTTCTTTGAACAGCATTGTTTTCCCCAGGTGGGGAAGTGCACCATTCCTGGATATATTGCAATACCTAGTTGATGGGTGGATTGGAAACTAAAATGTGTACCATGGCTCTGTGTTTGTTTAAAACCATACTGCTTATGTTTTCTACGGATATAAGCAATGGACATTGAAACGGTTCCTTTCAGGGCCCTGTAGTCATGTCCTTATCTTTTCAGGTAAAAGCACTCACTGATTTGTAAATAGTGAGTGAGAAATCGTTAAGGTAACCAAGTTGTTTATGCTTACAGTTCACATGCTTTACTTAATCTTGCATTCCCTATGAGTGTTTGATTTTTCTGGGATTTTTTTTTTTTAAGGCAGCATATTACTCTTGTCTTGTGCGTAATTTGAATTCAGCCACATCCAGGTGTTTATAGCGGGGCACAATTAGGTTGTAGCTGAAGGTAGTGCGAGGTTCTCTCACTGGGACAGTATGGTGTTCATTGGAGGAGAGGATGTCGCACTATGGCCAGAGCTGCTGACTCTGTAACTGGGGAATCAAGGTTCATATTTAATGACCAGTCCACCAGACCACTTTCCTGAAGGAGCATATTCGCATGCTAGAACTTAGAAGGCCTGCTACACCTAAGAAGCCCTTGTGTCTTAGCACCAACAAGTGGACCCTTGTGGTGGCAAGTATGGGTTAACCTTGAAGGCTTGCCCACCACAATCAATACTGAAGTTCATCTCCTGTCTTGCGGGCAGGCCGACGAAGCAGCACACCCTAGAGCAATAGTGACCAAGTCACTGTGACTCTGTCACTGAGGTCACATGAACTTTGAGCAGGCTAGGGCGGTGCGAACGGTGTGACCGCACTGGATACCTATTTTGGCTGGGTGTGCAGGGTTTGCAAGCATATTATAGTTTAAAAAAATTGCTACCTCCTTCCTGGCCTCCAGCAATTTTCAGCAACAAAAAAAATGTCATGATAACTTTGGTGATTAATGTTCTTCCTAGAGAGATAGAGTTTTTTCTAGTGAAAGGGTTGACTCCTGGAAAGGTAGCACAGAGGGCTAATTGTGCCTGCTGCAAAGAACATGTACCATGCAGATCACAAAGTGCAAATCATGTTAACTAGGTTAGTAGGTTGCTGCTTTTGTCAGAGAGATCCTTTTGTTACTTGCAGTTTATGAGTGAAAATCCTAACATAGAACAGTGAGCTATTAAACTATACTGCCTGCTAGTATGGTTGTCATGTGGCTTGTACACCTTGCAGTCCTTTGTCTTATGTAACATTTCCTATACAGTGATTTACATACATAATTGATTGTCACTGTGTAGTGTGTGGGATGTAAAGTGCTCTGACACCATACACTGGTATGAGTGGCACTGTAAATCAAATTAAATGCATCTGAGAAAGAGTGTGGTTATTGTGACTTGAGGGGGACAGTTAAAGGGTGGTAGTGAGGGAGTCCGAGACATAGGGGATCAACAAACATTGCTGCACAGGTTGCCACCAGCACTAAAGCTGGCCCTGCCATAGAGGCCAGTCTGCCTCACCCATTGGTACCTCCATTGGCCTTGTTTCAGCAGTAGTAGCTGCAACTCACCAGGGGTCGGCAATGCAGGATTTGCACGCACACCAAATTAAGTTTGCAAACTTCACAGTCTCCTTGCTTCATGCACATGCGCTTTTAACATGTGCTACCTGCTCTGGAGGCACTAGAATTATGCAGCAATGGGGGTACAAAATGATGCTGCAGTGTTAACTAAATTATGCAACAACAAAAAAATAGGCGGTAGTGTAATGCAATATATTTTCTTATACTTTATTATTTAGACTTTTTTAAAAGTTAACTCTCTGCAAAGATTCTGCTTCATTAGTATCAGTATAACATACAAATGCAGCAGTGAGAAAGGTGATAATCAACCTTTGAAAAGGGCAGTCAAGTTTGCAGCAACTCAAGTCACGTTTTTTAGTAACTTTATATCCATTTGAGCTACAAAAATTATTAGTGAAAACTAAGATTATGCAGTGGATGATGTATTATGTGGCAAATATGGCAGAGCCATAATTATATAGAAAACATTTGCAAACTAGGATATTTTGCCATTCATGTTTGAACTGCTCTTGAGGAAGAAGGGGGAGAAGTGCTAAGGAGAGAAATGGCTTGTGATTCCACTTTTAAGTATATTTGGGACATTGTGTGATTGGAAATATATCCTACTTTGCGAATGTATTTAAATGCCAATAACTCCTATTAAACCTTAAATAATCAAGTGTATCCATTGGTTGAATTAAATAACACAATAAGCTGTGACTGGTCGGTGAAATGGCAAACAAATACTAAAAATTGGTCTGTTTGGCACATTCTGGCCACACCTCTGACTCCACCCACTGATTCAATCCTTGGGTTAACCCGCCATCGGAGTCTCTGCCAACAGTTCCCCTACTTTTTTTCCCCCCACTGTTTGTACGCATGGCCTACGAGTGTGCATCTGCACTCATGTCAGGTTTGTGTGTCTGTTGCATGTTTTAAATCTGTGCATCCGTATGCACCTCTAATGCACATGAGCCTGTGTTTCAACTGTTCCTGTATGCATGTTTTATATCAGTGTATCTGTATACCTGTCTTGATTTTGTGCCTGCTTCAGGCGGGTGAAGGACATAAGATATTGTGCAGGTACTGCTAGCCATCCACGGTCCACTGAGAGAAGTCAGGGTATGTAAACACGCCATGTTGCCCTAGTTTTTAGCCGCTTACCTTGTGGCGCGAATACCGCTGCGGTTTAAATGAGTGGGCGGGGCGCGTCGGCCAACTGACCTGTCTAGCACTATCGAGGTAGAAGGGGTTAATAGTGAGATCAGTTTGTAAACAAAACAAAGGATGCATGTTAGTTTAGTCTTTCTTTTTTAGTGAGAGATTAAGGCCTACGATTTAATTAGGTCAGATTAACCCTTGCATTGGGTACATTTACACAAATATTGTTTAAAGCAACAAGGTTCAATAAGGTGTCACATTTTCAGGTATCAGAATGCAGCCGATTTCCTTTTTCAGGTTATTCAGAAACACACTGCAGGGCATTCTAGAAGATGCTATTATATCTACATAAGGAATCTTTAAAAGGCTTTTGGGGAGGGATGGAGACCATGTTGACTTTCAGTATTTTTTAAATTATTTAGATTGTACTTGCTGGGTTCCTACTTATATTGATAACAGGCAGCCGACACGTAGGTCTTATTTAGTCTGTAAGCACTATTTTTCTTTAAGGAGTTTCTCCTACTGCAGGCACCAAATGCTTTCCTGCAACATTCCGCGTGCCATCCGCGCTTTTACTTTCTAAGCAGCCCTGGACAATGTTTGCCGCTTCTTTGAAAAGAAATAGGTCTCGCATTTACAAGAGTTTAAGCTATTGGAATTGTAAATCACAATGCCTTTTATTTAATTGTTAATTATAAAAACAGATAAATAAAAAGCATTGGCATTTCCAATGCCAATAGCTTAAACTCTCAAAAATGCGAGACCTATTGCATTGCAAATGCTTGATATATATATATATATATCGCCACGCACTTCCAAACTCTTGCGTCTAGAAAAACGGCAAGCACTCCGATGTTGTGATCAAAAGTTAATTTATTTCCAAACCCCCTTCACCCCCGACAGACGCGTTTTGCTCACAGGCTTCGTCAGTGTCAGTATTGTGCAAACTTTCTCGCCATTTTAAACTATCCGCCCTCCTTCATATCATCAAAATAGATGACGGTCAATTACATTTTTCGTGGCGGCCATCTTGTAGTATGTTAATACAAGGGTTTTCACAGTGTTCAAGAATGACGAAAGATAAAGTGCTAAGTGTAGAATTAAAAGTGTTTGACAACAACAAATATTATTACCATGGAGTGCACATTTTTGGTATATCATATTAGGTACCATGTATTTACAAATAAGTTCAGTCCGTTTGGGTTCCTACCCATTCGTTGTGTGGGGGTGTATCCCCTAATTCATACCACAAACGTCTGTGCAGGTATTTTTCTACATATATAGTATATTCCATTATAGAGCCCTATAAGTCCTATACAAACATTTACAAGTATTATCTACACAGCACTAGAACAGTTAAATTACAGTTCTTCCATTGGAGCCCTGTATGGGCTAGTAACCAGAGAATGTATGGTACCACTATTTACATATTCATATATTTACAAGGCATTCATGGGGAGCAAACATATATATTTACAAAGCTTCAATTGTTGGTTCTATTTACTTCCAGGATATTATTGTGGCTACCTGACAGAATATTATTGTCAGTGCTCTAGATCAGGATATTTCAAAGGTGTACCCACATTTCTGCATCATTATTAAGAGCCCACGGTGTCATGGTTTTGAGGTCCATAATATATCTAGATTCCATAATGCGGAGGGCTTTCTCCCTGTTCCCACCACGTTCTGACCTTGGAATCTGATCTATGCAGTAATAACTGAGTAAATCCCTGTTGCTACGATGGTATTCAGCAAAATGACGGGCTATCGGATAGGTCTTGTCATAAAAAAAAATATATATATATATATATATGCACTATATGTTAAGGGCTAAAAATGCCTTGCGTACATTGAAATTTCCTCTAATGAACTTCACAGCAGACTCTAGCAGAAAGAGAGAGCATAAGGTTTAAAAACGCAGCCTTTATTGAAGAGAAAATTGCAAAGAAATGTGAAAGGCATTGTTAGCTAATAGGCTGCATTAAAAGCATAACTTGTGAATTCTGGCACCAGGCATTTAAGACATCCAGGACCTCCTGTATCCCATCATGCTCCCAAGGTGACAGTTAGGTCAGTTCTTTTTTAACAGTGACATGAATCGACATAATACATTGACCAGTAGGAACTGATGTATGCAAACCTCATCCAGGGAGGTGTGCAGGATACTTATGACTTTAACGAGGATTCCTCTGCAAGAGAACTAGGATTACAGGCAAGAAAATAATCCTTCTTTTCCAGGAGATCCTCATCAATTGTCATAAGTATTAGAATAGAATCGCAGGCCCATCCCACAACCCTGCAGCTGAGCCATGAAAAATAAATGCAGTAGTCATCATCACTGAAAAAGATTTTTTAAGGAGACCTACCCTACTTGGATGTCTGCCTTAGTGTCAGAATCTAGACAGTAATACCACGTGAAAGTATGCACTAATCTCAATGTAGCAGCTTTGCATATTTCAGAGATGGAGATACACCTTAGAAGGGCTGCGGTTGCTGCCTTACGCCTTGTAGCGTGGGCTTTGAGTCTAGCAAGTAACTGTCTATTGGCTAACTGATAAGTGAACAGGATACAAGAAACTATCCACCTAGAGATGAACTATTTAAGGGATGAGAGACCTGTCCTGATAGGACCATAATTAACAAAACAGATGGTCAGATTGTGTGATGGTTTTGGTCTTGTCTAAGGTGTGAGATCTAAGGTGTGTAATGCTCTTTCTACTGGTTTGGAAAGAAAGTAGGGAGAGAAATCATCCGGTTAATATGGAAATCAGACACTACTTTGAGAAGGAAACTCAGGTCAGTCCTCAACAATAACCTGTAAGCATGGAACACTAGTTAAGGCTCTTTGGTACAGAGAGCTTGAATCTCGGTCACCCTGCGTGCCGAAGTGATAGCTACCAGAAAAGCAGCTTTTCAGGTAAGGTGTTGTAGGGATGCCTTGTGTATGGGCTCGAACGGTGGCCCCATGAGCTTTGAAAGACCCATAATTAGTTTCCAAGGAGGAGATCGTACTGGTGGGAACTCCTTTAATACCTCTAAGAAATCTTTCACTACATAAATCTGGAAGAATGACTTTTGTGTAGGGGACTTTCTATAAGCAGTTATGGCTGCAAGATGTACCTGAATGGATGAGAATTGCAGGCCAGAATTTGCTTAATGGAGAAGGTAAGCTAATATTACACCCCCCTGCCCTGAAATACAATGGAAATCATTCGGAATACACCACATGTAGAACATCTTCCACTTAAAAGCGTAAAATCGCCTGGGCTCCTAAAGACTCCGGAAGTGGCCATACACAACTGCAAAAGGTCTTCATGTCAATACTGCAGAATTTTGACACATGCTGTCAAGCTCAGCGAGAGAAGGTTGGGGTGGAAAATGTTCCCTCGGAGCTTGTAGAGGAGATCCGGTCTTCATGATAGCCTCCTCTGTGGTCTTTCAGAAAGGTGGAGTTGATTCGGATACCACCACTATTGAGGTAGTTCTGGAGCTTTTAGGAACCTTCTGGTCCTGGTTCGGTATAGCTTGTTGAGGACTATTGGTGTTAGGGGAATGGGAGGAAACATGTACAGAAATGTCCCAAACCAGATCAAAATGGCACTCCCCCAGGTCTATTTGCGGATACTCCCATTCTAGAAAAATATCTTGCATGACGTTGTCGTGCAGAATCCATGTCATGCGCTTCTGCGAAGTTTCGGCTGAGTCTGCTTGTGCAATCCTGGCAGATGAATCATAGATAACATCAGCTTCCTCGCTAGAAGCCGATTCCAAATAGCCTGTGCTTCCAGGGTTAGGGGACGAGAGCGAGTGCCCCCTTGCTTGTTCACATCATGTGCTAAATGGACAGATCGCAGCTCTAGTGTGCTGATTTGAAATGAAATGAAATGAAATAAAATGGGGTTTTATAAAGCGCACTTCTACCCGGAGGCCTCGTAGCGCTAAGGACGGGTGGGCAGAGGATGCAGTCAGCCTGAGGGGTTACTGAAAAAGGAATGTTTTCAGACGTTTGCGAAACTTGAGGAGATCTGGTTCGCTACGCAGGGTGAGGGGCAAGGAGTTCCAGTCAGAGGTAGCGATCCAGGAGAAGGAATGGCCTCCCCATCTAGCTTGTTTAATTTTCCTAGTTGATGCCAGAAAGTTAGTACTGGAGCGTAGAGATCTCTGGGGAGGGTATGGGGTGACTAGGGAATAGATCATTGCAGGGCCTTTCTGCCACATAGCTTTATGGGCGATGCACATCGCCTTGAATTTATTCCTGGCCTGTATGAGCAGCCAGTGGAGTTTTCTCATAGCGGCTGACCCCTAGGGTCTTCGGGGAAGTCCCAGGAGGAGTTGTGCAGCCGCGTTCTGGGTGGCCTGAAGTTTTTTGATGGAGCTCACCGTAGCTCCCAGGTAGAGGGTGTTCCCGTAGTCGAGGCGGGACAGGATGATTGCCTGCACCATAATCCTCTGAGCCTGAAAAGGGAGGAGAGGCAGAATTTTCCTCAGCATCCTCATCAGGCCAAAGCAGGTGGCAGAGAGTTTGGTGGCTTGCTGGTTAAAGCCTACGGTGTTGTCGAGCCATATTCCAAGACTTTTAATCTAATCTTTGGGTTCTGGTGGGGTGCCCATGCAGGTCGGCCAATCAATGGTGGCTCCGGGCGTTGGGGACTTTCCCAGGAACATCAGCTCCGTTTTGTCCCTGTTTCGTTTCCAGTTGGTTATTGCTTCCAGACAGCGGCCCAGATTGCTGGACGTGCCCTCGGAATGGTTAAGCGCTACCACTAATTGGGTGTCGTCTGCCTAGGTAACAATTTCAAAGCCGAAAGGGCGCACTATCTCTGCCAAAGGCTCCATATAAATATTAAAAAAGGGTTGGGCTTAGGGAGGAACACTGGGGGACCCCACAATTGGGGGGCCAAGGTTTGGATTGAGTGGCACCCTCCGAAACTTGAAACATCCAGCTTTCTAGGAAGGATTGCAGCCAGGTGAGGGCCTGTCCTGTGACTCCGAGGTGTCTTATACGAGAAAGCAAGATGTTGTGGTCCACGGTGTCAAAGGCGGCACTAAGGTCCAGCAGCATAATTGCCGTAGTGCCCCTTTCATCCATTTACCTCAGAGCTAACTCAGTTACTGCCAACAGGGCGACCTCTGTCCCGAGCTTGGGGCGGAAGCCTGCTTGAGAGTCATGGAGTAGGTTATTAGACTCCAGGTAGTTAACCAGAATGGAATTGATGTGCTTCTCAAGCAGCTTGCTCACCCATGGTAAAAGGGAGATAGGGCGGTAATTAGCCATAATAGCCGGGTCGAGGTTGGGTTTTTCGAATAGTGCTCTGACCTGGGCGCATTTCCATGCCATCGGTACTATTCCTGTGGTGATTGAAGCATTCAGAATGTTTAGGATAAATGGTCTGATTATATCCGCAACTAGCAACAGTTGGCGCGGGGGGCGGGGTCAGTGGGAGAGACAGATGGCACTTTTGACATTAGAGCGTTCAGGGAATCCTCATTAAGCAATGGGAATTCCGTTAGCTGGCAATTTGAATTTGCGGGGAGGGGGGTTCTCAGCCCCCGGAGAGTTGAGTTAGTTTGAGGTGAAAAAGGGGGAAATACGCTGTTTTTTTTTTAAAGCACTCTGCCGGTTTGTCACAAAGATTTTGGGCTTCTTTGAGGTCAGGGAGAATTGACGGGGTTTTAATAAGGGATTTAGCGATTTGGAAAATTCCCCTCGGGGCATTAGCTGCCGTCCTTATCTTTTGCTCATAGAACAAGGATTGCGCCAATGTTATTTCAGCCTTATATTTCCTGATACCTTCTCTGTAGTTCATTCTATCTTCCACCCCTGATGTCTGTCTCTAATCCCTCTCTAGTTTCCTGCATCTTTGTTTTAACTCTTTGAATTTAGGGGTGTACCATGGTGCTACTTTAGACTTAGTTCTTTTTAAAGGGTTTTCAGGGGGGCCACAGAGTCCAGCGAGGTCTGTATCCAAGCATTGAAGTTCCTATTAATTGAGTCTGGGTCATCCCCTGTTGGTAATGGAGTGACTGTGAGGGAATGTGTCCATTGGCTGGCAGAGACCTTCGACCAATTCCTCCCCATTAGTGGGGCAGGGGTTAGAACCGGGGGAGGATTCGGGATTTTCCAGTCTAACGGCACCAGTAGGTGGTCGGTCCTGGGTAGGGGGATTGGTGGACCTACGTGGAGCTTATGGTCATTGCTGAGCACAGTATCTAATAGATGGCTTTTGTCATGTGTTGGTGCGAAGCCCTTCTGTATAATTTGAAGAGCTGCTAAGTTGGTCAAAAAGACCTTCGCTTGATGGTCAGAAGGGTTGTCTAGGTGGATGTTAATATCTCCCAACACCATGAAATTTGCCGGGGATAGAGCTAGTTCGGCAACATAGGAGGGGAGAGAGTCGGTAAACTTGCCTATCTGTCCAGGGGGTCGATAGAGTAGTAGGCCTGAAAAGGTCAGGGTGGGTGAGAATTCTAATGCAAAACTCATTCTTTCAGTCGGAACTTCAGCTGGGGAGGATCGACATTGGAAACAGTCCTCAAAAATTATCCCTATCCCCCCACCTCTTCCCGATTTCCGGTCAACTCTCTGGAGTACATAGCCTGGCTGTAAGATGTGGCTAATAGCGGGGTCTGCCTCCTCCCAAAGCCAAGTTTCCGAGAGGAAGATAGCATCAGGATTGAGGTTTTCAAGGAGGAGTGATATTTCTACTGCATGTTTTATCAAGGAGCGGCAGTTTAGAAGATACATTTTAATGGGTGGCCGGTGATCACGTTCTAGTACAGTAGAAGGTTTAAATTTTAAGTGGCAGTGGAGGCAACTAGGGGCGTTGTTAGTTGGACACATGGCATGGAGACAGGGAGCCTCACTGACTGGGTTTAGGTCCCGAAGAGTCTGAGGATTGTACCTAAGATGGGTAATCTGATTTTTGGGGTGAGGGGTATATTTGGTATAACTGCTCCTTGTTGGACCACAGGCCATGTGTTTGCAGGGGACCCATGTGAGCTCCACAGCCATGGAGAGACACATTGGTTGTGAGGAATTGCGTCGGAGTGTCCTGGTCAAACAGGACACCAATGAGTAGATTTTTCCATTGAGACCACCATGGTGGTGAACTCTTTACCGCTTGTGACCAAGTGAGACTGTTGTCACAATGGTCTGTGCATTGGTTCCATTGATCCTCCAGATTCTGTTGGAGCAGCCTCATGTGCAGTCTGGCATTGTGGACTAGGAATATGCATCAGGACATTGACCCCAGTAGCAAAGCCATCTGTCTGGCTGAGGAGTGTGTAAGAGGTTGTAACATTTCTGTGCAATAGGCCATCATTTCTCCTCAGAAGGATACCGTTTTGCGATTTTTGTGTCCAGGGTCGCACCTAGGTATTGAAGTCTTTGAGTAGGAATCTAGATGGATTTCTCGGTATTGACTTGGAGACTTAAGGACTGGAGGGTCTCGTTAGAAACATCATAATGTTTCCTTCCTTGATCTGGAGAGGAGCTTTTCGTAGACAGTCACTTTGGTATAGGTAGACTAATATGCTTTTATTTCATAAGAAAGCTGCTATGACAGCCATGCACTTGGAGAATGTGCACAGAGCTGATTTCAGGCTGAACAGCACCACCTTGTACTGGAGATGTTTGGATGCCACTCTGATACTTGGAAACATCTGATGCTTCCTGGCGAATGGGATGTGGAATTAGGCACCCTGAAGGACGATGGAACACATATCCACCAGATATACTCCTTGATACAGTTGGGGGTATAGCAGTAGGTGAGAAAAAATTCAGAATTTCTCCTTTCTGATGTCTTTGTTTAGGAAGCGTATGTCCAGAATGGTTCTGAATTCTCTGTTGGGCCTTTTTTCCTTACTAGGAAATACAGAGAATACACTCCCCCCTCCTCTCTGATAGAAGGGAACCACCTCTATGGCCTATTTTCGAAGTAGATTTAAGCCTTCGTTTTGTAGAAGCCTTTGCTAATGGCAAGAGGTTTTTAATAGTGGAACTTACCGAGTTCGGGATTTGAAATGCAGTGCGTACCCATTCTCTACAGTATTTAGCACCCAGATGATGCTGGTGATGTTGCGCCCCTCTTTTCGATGTTCGCTGATACTTCTCCCCCACCTGAGTGGGTAACAGTGAATGGGAAAGCAGCACCTCATTGCTTTCCTGGTGTCTTGAAGGAAGCTGGTTGTTGTCTATTAGCTCTTCGTCCACGCATTGACCTGCGGGGTAGTAAGATCTGGCTAGTTGTTGTTGGACCCAGTGAGGGGTTTGAACCCTCTGATGGTAAGGAAGTCTGTCATAAGGCCTGTACCATCAGGGAAAGTCCTCCCATTTTTCTAGGCTGACGGCCTTGAGTGTATCCAATTCGGTTTTCATTTTTGATATCTCATAATCCGCGTGGGAGCCAAACAAGGAATTACTGGTAAAAGGGAAGATTTAGGATGCGTTACCGTGCCTCTGGTCAGACCTGTAAGACAAAGCCATGATGAACATCTGGCACATAAACATGGGAATACCGTGCGCAGCAAGGTAAGAACCATTTGCCAACACACTAATTATGTGCATAACAACCAGACCTCCTCCTTGCAGGACCTCTTCAATGTCCTGTCTATCTTCCCTAGGGAGCTTTTCTGGTCAAAGAGTCCCATAGAGCTCAATTGTAGCGCCCTAGTTACGTTTGTGCGCTAGATACCTTCATATAAAAGGCAGTGGTGGCACAGATTTTTTTACCCAAGGAATTTATTTGCTTTCTGTCCTTGTCCGGCGGGATGGATGACGAAGCCACAATGGAGTCAGCTTTTTTGGCGGCAGCTATAATAACAGAGTCTGGTGGGTGGTAGGTCGGTTCTTAGAAATAAAGGTTCCTGATCTGGAGCCTTGTACTTCTTTAAAATTCTTACAGGAGCCACTTGAAAGGAGGCCGGGCTAAGGAAAATATCTATGACAAGCTGGAGCAGACAAGGAACCAGGGGTAGCAATGGTCTTGGGGAGGACCTATGAAGGAAGGTCTCGAAAGTGACTGATGAGGTTGTTGTGGGCGCTGGAATATCTGTGTCAGATTGGCTGTACCTCTCACCAACACTTCATTGAATGTTGGGGATACTCTCACTAGTGGAGTGCCCGTAAGAGTCGGTGAGTAGTACTCTTTGATGATCTGATGGATGTAGACCATTTAGGGGATCTAGGTGCTCGTTGGCGTGAGCGAGACCTTCGAGATCTCCTTGCAGGTGTATCCAATTCTGTTTTCATTTTTGACATCTCATCATCCATGTGGGAGCCAAACAAGGAATTACTGGTGAAAGGAAGATTTGAAATGCGTTACCGTGTCCATTTTTGCTGTTGCCTCATGTGTTTCTTGGTGTTAGATGCTTTGGGCACTGTGCCACTGCTGTCCAGTGCCACAGTGCAAGTGCTCCCTATTGTACATTGATGTATGGATTAGTGATTCCATGTTTGGCTACTTTGGTTTACTTGTCAGACCCTAGTCTAGTGCACTGAGGTTGCCAGGGCGTTTAATCCAAATGCTGGTGGTGGGTCTGCAGCACTGGTTGTGCCACCCACAGAAGCAACCTTGTAAATGTGTCTAAGCTCTGCCATTGCAGAGCCTGCGTGCAGTCTGGTACTGTCATGCTGACTGGGCAAGTGCACCCACTTGCCAGTCCCTAAACCTTCCCTTTTCTTCATATCAGTCACCCCTATGGTAGGCCGAAGGGCAGGGTGCATTGTAAGTATAAGGTAAGACAAGCCCTGATGTGTGTGGCATGTCCTATTAGTGAATTACAGCCAATTTCGTTTTTCACTATTGCAAGGCTACCTGTTCTCTAAAGGCCAGAATGGGCTGTTAGAATTGTTACATTTTATAATCCTAACAGGCTCAGAGAACAAGATAGAAATTCGAGTTTAGTATGCCTGAACTCAGAATAATAAAATACATCTTTTAGTAAAGTTTATTTTAATATTGTGTGTTTGCAAATACCACTTTCAGAAAGTAGGTAGTTGCTTGTCTAACCATTCACACCTGCCTCTGCTAGTTTGTGTACTCCTATGTCTGGTTTCTGCGAGTGACAGGGCTGGGGAATTACAGGAGACAGGCTGAATCACCCAGTGGTGAATAGAGAGATCTGCATCTAGTTGGGAGGGAGGAGTGCACCTGAACTCCGAATAGGGCTGTGCCTGCCTTCCACAATGTTGGCTCTACCCCCTGGGGACCAGCTGATGTCTCTGCCCGGCACACTGAAAGAAGAGAAGGAGTCCTGTCAACACAGTGCTCCAGGACTGTACTTGCCTTCCACAATGCTGGCTCCACCTCCTGTGTGGCGTCTGATGCTTCTGGCCTGCAATGTGAAAGGAAAGGAGAAGTCTGGTAACCAGAGTGCTTCAGAACTGGTTTGGACTGGGCAAAGGCCCCTCTCCCCTCAGAGAACAAAGGATTTCGGGGTACAAATATTGGGACCCTGATCCCATGAAATTAGATCACTTTTGGACTACAAGAGGAAACCTTTACTGAGGAGAGGAACCTGAAGAAACTGAGGAGAGACTATTCCCAAGCTGAAGTGCTGCTTGGGGGATTGACCGCAGCGGTTGCCTTACTCCCAAAGGAAGGGGAAAGGAACTTTCTGTGCTTTGCTTTCAACTTGTGAAGAATCTCCAAGGGCTTGGAAAAGAGCGTGCCTCCTGCTGAAGTCTCATGGACAACAGACTTCACCCCCCAGCTCCCCAGGGTTCATTTGGAAGTGCCTTCTGCTGTTTTGGGCCTTCTGAGGAACTGCGTGTCGCAAGGAGCTGGTCTGCCGTAGCAACTCTGGAGAAAGGAGGGTGTCGCCGCTGGACCTGTTGCATTGCACCGCATCGACCAAGAGCACATCGCATCCCCGAGAAGCGTGCCGCCGTCGGAGCTGCTGCCATCACATCTTGGATGTCGCCGCTGTAGTTGTCGCATCGAGCGGAAGCTTCACGCATCGTGGAGAAGAGCATCACCGCTGGAGCTGTTGCCGTCGCATCATAAGGGTGTCGCCGCTGCAGTCCACGCATCGAACCGAGAGCTTCTCGCATCCCCGAGAAGCGTACCGCATCTTGAAGATCTTCACATATTTTTTCTTTGTATTTGAACTTTGCCGCATTTCACATCGCTCCGACATTGCTTGTCGTGGAAGTGCAACGCAACTTAAGTTACATTGATGCAGAGTGTTGCATCGAAGAACTGAACTGAACTAAGCTTAAATCTACCATATTAAAGTAATCATAGTGTGTATTTTTGTCGTTTATGGTCTTGTGGTAACTTTGTATAAAGTCTACTTATTTTTATATAAAACCTGTGTGGTGTCCATTTGTAGTGTTGTCACTTGGCTACTGTATTTGGTCACAACTGCTTAACTTACAGCGCCTCTGAAATAAGCCTTGACTGCTCGCGCCACGCAACCTAGAGGGTGAGCAGGGGTTATTTTAGGAGTGTAATCCCCTTGTCCTGACTAAAGGAGAGGGTCCCTATTTGTCACAAGTAGCTACCTGTGCCAACCAGAGACCCCCAAATCTAATAGTGCCTCTGGCTTCAGACCTGTAAGACTAAGCCCTATGTGGAGATCTTGTTTGTTACCATGCTCTATGGCGAGGAGTTGTCTCTCTAGGTACCCTGGATCTTGCTGGGGACCTTGTATCGCTGGCCTCCGCTAAGTTGGTTAGAGGAGTCTTCGGGGAGCTTTGGAGACTGTGTTCTACGAGTTCTCAAAGGTGAAGAGCTCTGGGAGTATTGCCAATCCAGACTCTGTGGCACTGCCCAGTGGCGGACACTCCAAGCAGATTGGAGAAAGATGAACAGGCATCTGCTAAGCTTCTGATTGTTTGGGAGTCGTTCGTCCCCATGCAGGGCAGCGGGAATAAGCTCCTGAAGATGTAGTTAACCCCCCTTTCATGTTGTGTAAACCTGCCAGCAAAAGAATGCTGCCTTCACGTCGAGCAAAGAGGTGCTGTCGTCGATGGTGGCTTAGTGGACTGGGCACATTGCTTAGGTGAGGAGTGCGGTCTCTATGCCGACAGGCGTATCACTGACGTCGACAGAGTGCCTAGAAGGAGGTCGTTTCGACATCAATTGGCATCTGGATGCCACTGACGAAGAAGTGTGCTTTGGTGTCAAGCGGCGCCTGGTTGGCAGCAATGGAGACCTCTGCCTCAATGTTGAGTGCGCCTGGCTGCAACTGACGGGGTAAGCATGATTGACATCGAACAGCAAAGGGAACCCACCAATAGAGTCTTCGCCGTGGTATGGTTTGAAGTCGAATGATGGGAGGCCGTCAAAGGGGTGACTGACAGATGCCTCAACGTCGACCAGTGGACACTGGTTATCAACGGAAACTTCTCTTGTGTTGAGGTCAAGCGGTGCACTTCCATTGATGCCATGGTCTTCGACGACTTGTGTATCGAGGTTGATGGAGACTTACTTAGTGTTGAATCTCTCGACGTCTGATGTGGCAGTTTCTGCATTGCAGGTACTTCCGACGTAGATCCTGACGCTGACGGAGAACAAACAGTATTTTCCTAGCTCTGGAAGTACATCTTTTTTTTTTACGTCTGAGCGGAGATCTGCCTCGTGATGAAGTCTGGAGAGGAAAGGTAGCCTTGGAGAAAGGAGGGGGTCCTCCTTTTTCCTCTCCTGAAGCCCATGAAGATGTATCTTCTCTCTCTCCTAAGGTTCTTTTGGAGAGTTTCTGGCAATGGTGGCAAGAATCAGGTAGATGAGTATGATTCAGGAATAAAATGTGGACTAAGTGGGGTCAGTCTGAGCTTTCTTTTTGCCACAGGCAGGGCACTTGACAAAAAGTGTAGGTATGTTATGATAGGAAAAAAAGTCCATCCCTGTAAAAAGACATCGAATGAAGCAAAAATAAATTATCTTTGGAAACAATTTTTGTCAAAAAAGTCAAAAACTGAGAATGCTCAATGCTTCAGGATCCTCACCAAAGGAGCTGGAAAAAAGGAACTGACCTAACTATCACCTTCGGGGCATGATGTGATAAAGGAGGTCCTGGAGGTCTTAAAGGCACAGTGCCAGAATTCACTTGTTATGCTTTTAATGCAGCCTATTGACAATCATGCCTTTTGTATTTCCTTCCAGTTTTCTCATCAATAAAGGCTGTGTGTTTTAACCTTATGCTCTCTCCTAATGATCTACAGAAATGCTTAGGTCTGGTTAGAGGTATAATAAAGGACATTTCAATGTACATAGGGCCATTTTAGCCCTTAACATAGAGTGCCTATATTCTTGTACAAATATTAATTCATATCTATCTATCTATCTATCTATCTATCTATCTATCTATCTATCTATATCTCTCTATATATATATTTGTTTAAAGTACTACGTATATGTTTTTATGTTATGCATATGTATGTATTATACATTTGATATATGCTCCGGGGTCCCCACGTGTAGGCGGGAATATTCTAATGCTTAGATCTATAGATGAGGATTCTCTGGAAGAGAACCTCTGGAAACTCTCACCTTCAAGTGACAGTAAAGCTGATTTGGCAGGTTCTCAACTTTGTGAGTCACTGCCTGTTGGTGAAGATGAAGAATATAAAACAAATTAATCACCATGGCAAGCACTCTACAGTAATCTTAAACTCAGTGGACATTACCTAAACTAATACTTCAGACTAATGACTAAACACTCACAAGAATTAAGTCATGAACTCGTCGTCATCGTTTATCAATGATCAAGCGAATGTTCAGGACAGCTGTTTGGTTTTGTTGGTTATTGAATCTTTATTTCTCCCCACTTCAAAATGCGTAAATGATACAGTTTTCTTACCTTCATCATTTAGTGACTCCATTGATTCAGTAACCTTGGTATTGTTCATTTTGTTCAATGAGTCCGTGGAACGTGATAAATATTTAATGGTATTCAGATGGTTTTCATCATTTCCAGCACTGAAAGGAATGACACGAACACCTTCAGTATAGATCATATCAAGCAAACATTTTCACTTAAACACGTACACATCTCATATTTAGCAGGATAATGGATTTTATTTTTTTTGTGGGTCAGGTAGGTCTTTGAATTCAAATTTAGGGTCTTAGATTTTTAAATATGTCCACATGATTGTCATTAGAAATACAGTGCAAACACCAGGAAAATGTATTAGTGGCATACCGCATGTCAGAAGGAAAGATTGAACTGGAGGGGAGAGACCGCCACATGCTAATTATACAGTAATGAACAAATCCCAATCTTCATGACTTTTGCAAGAAAAGTGAGATTATTTGCATGCAACATTGGTTCCATTTATATAACAAGATTAACGCTTACCCTGCAATGTTTTGAATGGAGACACTCTTTGAAAGGGATAAGCTTGTCAGAGGTCGCTTATTGCTAAACGTCAAAGTAAAGGTGTTTTCATCAGGCACCACTATAGCAGATCGAGGACGTTCTTTCGTTTGAGAGTCTTCAAAATTTATAAAGTTAGATAGTGAAATGAATCATAAAAAAGTACAAATTAGTTTCCTTCACAACATATACCCAGTGCCAAACACTCTTTAACACAAGTTATATGTTTCAAATAAAACATGCATTTTCCAAATAATAGAAGTTTAAGATCACCACTTAATGCCCTTACCCACATGTAGAAAAGCCTCCACACCACAGTCTGTGAAAACATTAGCTCAAATTCGGGTCAAGAGTCTATGGTTAATGCTTGCTATAGGGGACAGAGCAAGAAAAGGCCGCAAAATGCTAGGAATGTATTGGATGTAGCAGTGGCATAGTGCAAAATGATGCCACCGTCATGCAGAATTTGATGGCATCACCTCCTATGGATTAGTGGCTGGAGTCTAGATTATGCCCTATGGGTTAAAAACTATTTCTATGGCAGCCTGTGGCGATGCAATTGAGTTTCAAGAGCGGAATGAGGGAGAGGAAACACTGGTTAGGTTGAAAGTAGACAAACGTTTAGGTGTATTAGTTGGGAAGAAGAAAACAGTGATGAGAAAGAGACAAAAATAAGGTGAGAACATTTTAATAGTGAGTGAATTAGAAAGACGTGACAACTAGTGCAATAGGTTGGAAGTGTTGGTGAAAAGGAAAAATAGAAAAATATGGGAAGGAAGTGAACATCACAAATCAATGAATAGATAACTAGGAAGACTACATGGGAGATGGTTTTAACAAACTATATTGTTGAAATTAAGCCCAATTTGCAAATTACTGGTTAACATTAAACAAACATATACTTATATTTTCAGTCACATGAGCATTTTAACAAAAGTCAGTAATGCAAGAGGAATACTCACTCTTGTTTCTCATGACAACTGTGGGTAATGAAGAAGTATCATGTGCTTGAGGTAGTTTCTGCTGCTAAAAGAAACGAAGTAATGAAATAATAAGTAATGCATTGAGCACAGTCAAGGTTTGCACGTTAAAAAGAAACTCAAGTAACTGTGTTATACCCCTACACATCCAATATGCTGGACTTTGCTTAAAGCTCTCTCTCATGAAGTGGCCAATATGAGCAGACATTAATGGAGTTAATATGTATGTAATGTGAAGACCAGGATGTAAGATCAGTCATTATAAATTGTCTGTGAAAAATGCTTTAAGAGGATGCTCCTTTTAAAACGGATTCACAACTGAATTTCTGAAGACTCAACTGTTAAAATAAAAAGGTCAAGCCTGCAGAAACAATCTGAAGGTACTCCAACTCGACAAGCAACAAGAAGCCAGAAGATGGGTAGAATAAGAAATGTGTTGATGGACAAGTGATACAAAAGTATTGAAGGTTTAAAAAACAAAAGGATTGGAGGTTGAAGGTGAGTGGTAAAAGAGAATCCTAGCCATCTTGCCCCCCTCAAAAAAATAAACATGTTGTAATTAATAATTAATTTTACCTGTAGTATTCCTGCATATTGGGATAATCGCAAAGGACTTTTTGTTAAAACTGAAGCATAGCTGACTACTAAATAGCTCCAACAGTTCACATCTATGTGTGAAAAGTAAATGCTTCCCAATTTGTTTTTACCTGCTACACATGCCTGAATAGCCATTATGCACAGTAACCCGTGATATCTCTGAGGCTGGGACAATAAGGACCATACAATTCCATTCCTTTTGATCTTTCTACAGCCTCTGACAATCAGTGCTCAATGAAGTTATCAAATTTTCTCCACACGATAATTAGGTAGTATTACCAGGTCTTAGTATTTCTCATAGTTGCAGATTAATTGTTCAAGAGAAAAACTGAAAGATAGATGGCAGTAACATCAGAGGTAATAGTTTACGCTGTGCCTCGGAGCTCAACATTACAACCATGTCATAGTGGTACTTAAAATAGTTCTTCGTCCTGCACCAATTACCCCTATCCAAAGAACTCAGAGGGCAAAGGTTTTGCAACGAAAACAAGTAAAGAACACAACTCTGGTATCACGCACAACAGAAGGACTAACCATACCGGGAAGGCTGTGCAGAGGGTCACAAAGCTAGCAGGAGCTTGGCTCAACTGTGCGTCCACTTCAGATTCAGGAAAACCACAACCCACCACCATCCGCAACAGGTTCCTCACAGGACCTGGAGCAAGATCACCGCCGACCAGCTCACCACCTCCCTCAGCCAGAACCCAGGTTGACATCAGACGCCAACGAAGCAGCCCGCAACTTCACGCAGTGGCTGACCGCCTGCGCAGATGACCTCGCACCATTGAAGAACCCCTCCAGCAGACCCAGGAGCAAGAAGCCACCTGGTTCCCCTGGAACTCAAGGACTCCAAGACCTGCCGCACCCTCGAGAAAGCCTGGCTCCTCGACCGGACCACTGACAACATGACCGCCCTCAAAAACGCCACTCGCAAGCACCACCAGCTCATCCACACCACCAAGAAGAAATCACTGAAGGAGCGACTGGACAACAACGCCCACGACAGCAAGGAACTCTTCAGCATCGTCAAGGAGTTCTCCAACCCCAGCACCGGCAACAACGACATCACCCCTTCACAAGATCTCTGCGACTACCTCGCCTCGTTCTTCCACCGCAAGATTGCCGCCATACACAACAGTTTCGGCGCACCATCCACGCACCCAACCACCGAACCAACGAACCCCACCGCCACCCTCCGCACCTGGACCACGGTGACCACCGAAGACACAGCCCGCATGATGAACACCATCCACTCCGGCTCTCCAACCGATCCCTGCCCCCACCACGTCTTCAACAAGGCCGACTCCACCATCGCACCCCAACTCCGGGACATCATCAACACCTCCTTCAACACCGCCACCTTCCCGGAGAGCTGGAAGCATGCCGAGCTCAGCGCCCTACTGAAGAAACCAACAGCGGACCCCACCGACCTCAAAAACATCCGACCCATCTCGCTCCTCCCTTTTCCTGCCAAAGTCATCAAGAAGATCGTCAACAAACAGCTTGTCGCCTTCCTCGAAACGAACGGACCCCTCGCAGTCCGGTTTCAGAGCCAACCACAGCACCGAGACCGCCCTCATCGCAGCCACCGACAACATCCGAGCCCTGCTCGACAACGGGGAAACAGCGGCACTCATCCTCCTGGACCTCTCCGCAGCATTCGACACTGTCTGCCACCGCACCCTAGTCCAACGCCTTGACAACACCGGCATCCAAGAGAAGGCACTGAAATGGATCATATCATTCTTCGCCGGAAGAACACAGAGTCCCCCGGTTTCGATCCGAGGCCACCGACGTCATCTGTGGCGTCCCGCAAGGATCATCACTCAGCCCCACCCTCTTCCACGTCTACATGAGACCTCTAGCTGCCTTCGCACGCCAACACAACCTCAACATCATCTCCTACGCCGACGACACCCAGCTGATCCTCTCCCTCACCAGAGACCCCGACACCGCCACAACCAGCCTACACGAAGGGATGAAAGACGTCACCGAGTTGATGAAGAACAGCCACCTGAAACTGAACTCAGACAAGACATAAGTCCTCATCCTGGGACCATCACCCTCCGCCTGGGACAACTCCTGGTGGCCCCCAGCCCTGGGCACCGCCCCCAAGCCAACAGACCACGCACGCAACCTGGGCTTCATCCTGGACTCCTCCCTCTCGATGACCAGACAAGTCAACGCCGTATCCTCATGCTTTCACACCCTTCGCATGATCTTCCGATGGATCCTGACCGAAACCAGGAAGACAGTCACCCAGGCGCTCGTCACCAGCCGGTTGGACTACGGAAACACCCTCTACGCCGGAACCACAGCCAAGCTACAGAAAAGACTCCAACGCATCCAGAACGCCTCCGCCCGACGCATTCTGGACATCCCCCGACGCAGCCACATCTCCGGCTACCTGAGGGACCTGCTCTGGCTCCCGGTCGACAAGAGGATCACGTTCAGGCTCCTCACCCATGCACACAAGTCCCTCCACGACCTGGGCCCCAAGTACCTTAACGGCCGCCTGACCTTCTACATGCCCACCCGCCAGCTACGGTCTACCAGCCTCGCCCTCGCAACCGTACCACGAAGAGTCACCGCCGGAGGCAGATCCTTCTATTACCTGGCGGCCAAGACATGGAACTCCCTCCCCATCCACCTCCGGCTGACCCAGGACCACCTCGCCTTCAGGAGACAACTCAAGACCTGGCTGTTCGAGCAGTAGCGAATCCCTTCCCCCAAGCGCCTTGAGACCCTTCCGTGATTGATTGATTGAATGAAAATGCAGTGGGTTAAGCCTTTCTCACGTGACCCAGGAGGGCTGCTGTTGGGTGTTCTTGAGTTCCTCACACATGGCCCTGAAGCCCCAGGGGGTTCTCAATTCTCATTTGATGCTGGTAAGTTCCTTAGAATCCTCCTCACAGTTAGGGTGCAATTCTACTGATGCGGGTCACCAGTCGCGGCTTTGGCACCACAGAGGCCTCCTTCCTCCTCCGATGGGCTTAACGAGACTACACTCTCTCCCTAGCCCCGATGACAATCCCACCACCCTCCCCCTTCCACCGGCTTATGGGATCATGATCGCCTCTCTTCTTTTGTACATTGTCTACGGACCGATCAGCACAACAGCAATGTTCAAAACAGCTCCACCTGGCATACCGAGTCTGCGACTTAACTCTGCACATGGGCTACAACTTGATTGGCTCTGCTGCACTCTTACAGCAACGCCTCCTAATATACGGGATGGCCAATTCACAACCTGCACATGGACAATGACACGATTGCTACAGCAGCAGTCACGACTCACTTCAGCCATCCTCTGGCACATGGGGGTCATCAACTTTTCTCTGCACACGGGCAATGACCCAATTGGTGCAACAGCCTCCTTCACACACCTCACCACAGGAATCCAATCGACAGGCTCCAACCACTGGACCTCGCTCCTTCCAATGCTTCTCTTCCTCACAGAGCATAACAATCTTAGCAAGCAGAAACGCACTGGTGCTCCAAGCTCCAGGGGCAATGGGTCTTGAAGTCCATTCTACATTCTGTCCATCAACTGTGGTTTTTGCATATTTCACCCAGAGAGGGCTGGGTATGCCCAGACGTGAGTCCCAGGCTCTCCACATCACTGGAGTCAAGCTATCCAGGCTGAAGAAGGCTGATAGCCAGAAACCGGTCCTTGGATGCTTGATTCCGGTCTAGGAAAGACATGGCTTGGTAGTTCGGGCTGGACTGTTCCCATGAGGCACAGGGTCAAGGCTGATTTGCATATAGCCATTGTCTGACCTAGGGTTTTGTGGAGTGCAAAAAACCGATGGATTTAGGACCAGATCTTTGTACTGGGGTGAATGTAAGACATTGTTTTACATCTGTCCATCAACTGTGGTTTTTGCAATTTTCACCCCGAGTGGGCTGGGTATGCTCAGACGTGAGTCCCAGGCTCTCCACATCACTGGAGTCAAGCTATCCAGGCTGAAGAAGGCTGATAGCCAGAAACCGGTCCTTGGATGCTTGATTCCGGTCTAGGAAAGAAATGGCTTGGTAGTTCGGGCTGGACTGTTCCCATGAGGCACAGGGTCAAGGCTGATTTGCATATAGCCATTGTCTGACCTAGGGTGGTGTGGAGTGCAAACATACAATGGATTTAGGACCAGATCTTTGTACTGGGGTGAATGTAAGACATTGTTTTACATCTGTCCATCAACTGTGGTTTTTGCAATTTTCACCCCGAGTGGGCTGGGTATACTCAGACGTGAGTCCCAGGCTCTCCACACCACTGGAGTCAAGCTATCCAGGCTGATGAAGGCTGATAGCCAGAAACCGGTCCTCGGATGCTTGATTCCGGTCTGGGAAAGACATGGCTTGGTAGTTCGGATTGGACTGTTCCCACGAGGCACAGGGTCAGAGCTGATTTGCATATAGCCAGTGTCTAACCCAGGGTGGTGTGCAAAAAAACGATGGGTTTAGGCCCAGATACTTGTACTGGGGTGAATGTATGACATTGTTCTACATTCTGTCCATCAACTGTGTTTTTTGCGATGTCACATATTACATCATTCATGACATGGTCAGTGACATCACTGATGACATCACCGATGACATCTCAAATGACATCACTGATGACATCTCATTTGACATCACTGATGACATCATCCAGTGACTGTGTGTTTCTGTAAAGTTTAAATATGTTTTACATATTGAAGAATGAGTGGATGTAGAAGTGTCTGGATGAAGGATTTAGTAGGTGCGTGACTGACTGTATGAGTGAGTGATTAAATGTGTCTTACTAAATGCATGGGTTAGTGACTAAACTGTCTGAATGTGTGCATCAGTATGTCTGTTGTTGTGTAAGCTGCTGCATGTGTTGATCAGTAGCTATATGTATGGCTATATGGGTTATTGATTGGTTGCCCAAGTATTTGAATGGGAGACTGAGTGTGTGTGTGGGTGGCTGGGAGGTGTGTGACTCTGCATAGATGTGTGAGCAGTTGATTCACTAGGTGTATGAGTTCAGGAGTGCATGTGGAAACAGCTATATGGGCGGTTGACTGGGTGCATGGGTGTGTTGATGAGTGAATGGATATCTCAGTGCTACATGTGCAAGTAAGTACATATGTAAAACACAGTGCATGTGAGAGTTGGCATATATAAATGACTATACATGAGAGCCAGTGAATGTGCGAGTGGCTATATGGATCATTGTGTACTTGTATCAGTGATTGTAAGTATGTGTTAGTATATGTTTGAGTAAGTAAGGTGTTGTGTGTATAACTGTAAAGTTGAGGAAATGGAAGTGTGATTGATTCTTTGCATTACTGACTAGGTGTGTGAGTAACTCCATGGATGAGTGGCAGTGGGTGAGTGTCTGTATAGGTGTATGAGTGCATATGATGGTGTTGTATTGATGAGTGACTGTATGTATGAGTGATTCTATGGGTGAATGAGTGAATGTGTGTGTAGACCTAGGAATCAGCGAGTGCGTATGTAGTAACTGGTATTGGTGTGTCAATGGTTTCAAGAATGGTAGTCTGTATTTAACATTGGGTGTATCAAAGGTTATATTAGAGTGTGAGGAGGTGCATCGTATTATCACATGAATGATATCATCAGTGATGTGATCAGTGATGTCATTTGAGATCTCATCAGTGATGTCACTTACCATGTCATGAATGATGTAATATGTGACATCCTCAGCAGTGGATTGCGGGTGCGCGAAATATAGTTAGTACAACTAACTATATAGGAGCAATTTCAATGTTTTTTTAAATGCTAATATTTAACTAACTATATAAGTCCTGAAACCTATGGTTTTTTAAGTGAATTTGCAAGGTTTTTTAAATGCTAATTTTTAACTATATCAGGCGTGAAACCTATATTTTTTTTCAATAAATTTCAAAGTTTTGTAAATGCTAATTCTATTAGCGGATAACGTTTATATATGTTATTATCCTTCTGGGACCACCTGAGCAGCCATCTTGTTTCTCAGGAGAAGTGAGGCACAGGAGAGCACAAAACAAGAGTGGAAAACGCGAAAAGGGGGCAGGGTTGAGACCCCCTAGCCCTTCTCAGGGGGCCTCAGAAGGACCACCAAGTGCAAAAAAAATAAATAAGACAAATTTTAAATCGCGGGGTACGCGTACGGTGCGCGTACCCCGCAATTATTTTTTTTTGCTCTTGGGGGTCCTTTTGGGACCCCCTGAGAAGGGCTAGAGGGTTGGGGGTCCCTACCCTGCCCCCTTTTCGTGTTTTCCACTCTTGTTTTGGGCTCTCTTGTGCCTCAGTTCTCCTGAAAAACAAGATAGTAGCCAACACTTTCTGGTTTGGAATGTTGACAGTCGACTGCCAGCCAATCAGAAACTCGCTCACACACGTAAGGGTACGCGCACGTACGTGTACGGTACGCGTACGGTGAGCGAATATAGATAAATAATTTGATCAAATTCAATTTTCTCAACAACTACTGGAGGGATTTTCACCAAATATAGAAAAGGCACTACTGGATACCTGTCCCTACCATTTTGCCAAGTTTGGTGTAATTCTGTTTAGCCGTTTCGGCTGTAGCCGTGTCTAAAGATCCCATAGAAAATGCCATTTGAAAAATTTCAAATTCAATTTTCTCAAGAAATACTGGAGGGATTTACACCAAACATACAAAAGCCACTGCTGCATACCAGTCCCTACCATTTTGCCAAATCTGGTATAATTCAGTTGAGCCGTTCGAGCTGTAGCCTTGTCAGAATGTCCCTATGGAAATTAACATGGGGAAAACACGTTTTAGGACCTCCGTTTTTTCTCGGCCCCCGCTTGACGAATCCTCCTGAAATTTTCAGGGAAGAAGCGGAGCGCGGCGAGGCAAATGTAAGGAAACTTACAGGCAGATCCCTCAATCTGCGCCAAAGTTATTCCCAATAGAATGTTCGGAATTTCCTATGGTAACTAGGTCCTATCTATATATACCTACTGGCGACCGCCAGTAGGATAGATTTTAATCCAAAGTGCCTGTGGCATTTAGGAGGTCTCACAACAGAAACTCGCCAAACGGCTTTTTGGTGCTGCCCGCTGCAATCCTCATTTACATATTTACAAGCCGACGCGTTTCAGGGTTTCAACACCCCTTCCTCATGGGCTGCCGCATATGAACAACTGAGTCTCGCATCATTATTGTCAGCGGTTTTTATTGATATCCCTGCCTTTCAATGGGCGTGTGCTTCATGGGACGTTGATGCATGCTGGAACATATTGTTCTTGATTGAGAGTTAAATGTTAATTACTTTGTTCTTTATGCATTCAGGCTTAATTTATATCCTTAGTAGGTTCAGAGTCTTTTAGCCGGCATCATTAATTGCAGAGTCTCTGTGCTGGCACGTTTTAGTTTGTACATAAACGCCAGTCTCACTTACTGGAAACTCGTGTCTGCTCCAAGTAGTGATGGTGCTCCTCCTCACGGCCAGGCCGCCGTGTGAAATCTTTTAATCCAAAGTGCCTGTGGCATTTAGGAGGTCACACAACAGAAACTCGCCAAACGGCTTTTTGGTGCTGCCCGCTGCACTTTGGATTAAAAGATTTCACGCGGCGGCCTGGCCGTGGGGAGGAGCACCATCACTACTTGGAGCAGACACGAGTTTCCAGTTAGTGAGGACGGGGTGTTGAAACCCTGAAATGCGTCGGCTTGTGAATATGTAAATGAGGATTGCAGCGGGCAGCACCAAAAAGCCGTTTGGCGAGTTTCTGTCGTGTGACCTCCTAAATGCTACAGGCACTTTGGATAAAAAAATATATATATATATATTCATATTTTGGAGAAAAATCCTTTACCTTCTCTCATGGTATTCCTGGGTCTCCCAAAATGGATCCCAAAATCTTCCAGGCATTGTAGCGTATACCCAGCACATGCATAGAATATTCATGCACTGCATAGCACTACATGCTTAATGTATTGTACCATTCACAGGCACACATACACCTAGCACATGTATACTACACACCAAGCTGATGTAGGCCAAGGGTGCGTTAAGCACACAGCACTGAAACTTTAAATGAGTACGCTGATAGGCCTCACTATAGTGACACAGGTAAAAGGGACCTGTTCACCTCTACTGATCCCAACATGGTATGCTTCCATCACAGCGCTTGTGCTGCTTAACTCCTGGTAATGGCAATAGTCTTTCACAACTTCGAGGATAACACTTTGGTCACCACTCCCATCTTAACAAGAGCACAATCCATGAGACAGATCTTTTGTCAAGGCGCACACGCATGGTCTGTGTTCGTCCCATACAGCAAAAATCGGCATCAGGGATCCAGACACCATTACAGTTGCGGCATTCAGGGCAGGGGCACATGTCCATCACCATGAGAAACTTTCCATCCTAACAGATATTTTGTACTTTTAATAGAGGCACTGAATCACTTGATGCAGAGTAGCAAGGTACTCTGGAACCCAGGGTTTGAGGTAAAAAAGGTAGAAGATTAGTAAAAGTGGGGATTTGTTTTAAGTGTGCTACGTCTGTGCTCTTCAGAATGGGAAACACAGATTTAAGTGGATTAGTAAAGGAAAGATGTGAGGCGTTACTGGGTAGTGGACATGTGCCCCTGTTAGTTTGATGAACTGGATGAAAAAGGGAAGAGTTTGGAGAGGAGGTATGAGAGCCCCTGGTAGTCGTTAAGATTTTGGATGAGTCGGAGACTGGAGGTGCAGGCAGAGCTTGAAAGATAAAATATAATTTTCTCCTAAAATGTAAGAATGAATATAGAGACCTACCCACATATCTAAGACTATAACAATATGTATACATACACATAACACTTACATTTTATATGCAAAACACAAACCGGATTATATAGCTATGCACCCAGATGTACACACTTCTAATATTTTTTATATGGTTAGACATTTCTGTGTGAATATATATATATATATATATATATATATATATATATATATATATATATATATATATATATATATATATATATATATATATGTACATCCACTTTCCTCCAAGAAGAAAGAAAAGACCAACTTAAGGGGAGACGTTTGGAGGCACCTTTAATCAGGAAACAGATGGCAAATTGAAGTCCAGGTACACCCGCTCTGGCGAATGCATTTCGGCGTGGTTTGCCTTCTTCAGCGCCGTGGGTGTTGCTTTCAAAGTGCAGGTGAGTTATTTCAGACTTTATATGTTCCGCCCCTTCCTGCTACTGTGGAGATTGCTCCACCCCCATGGGTGAAATACCAAAAAAACGCCTTGACCTCCTTGTGGACACATAATGTTCAGCGCCTACAGGTCCCAGCATGCTCCTTTCTATGCTGGCAGGAAATGCGTTAGGTGGAGCAATCTACGTTGAGCCCCAATGTCCAGCCGTCCCAACTTCAGGTGCCCCCTCGAGTCCCCAACCGCAACAACCTCTTTCACTCAGGGAGATAAAGCGGGGGCAAGGCAAATCATACCTCGCCCAGCGTGATGTCAGATGACACCTACACCGCTCCCAATCCATCCGAGTTCTGGAGGTGAGCCTTGCTTGTTCCTGTACCCAGGAAAGGAAAGCACCGAAGTGGAACCAGTGAGAAGCAAAGCCGCTTGCGCTGCGGGAGCCTTTTAAACGCGTCACTGGGAGTCGCGTTGCAAATGTACATCCACTTTCCTCCAAGAAGAAAGAAAAGACCAACTTAAGGGGAGACGTTTGGAGGCACCTTTAATCAGGAAACAGATGGCAAATTGAAGTCCAGGTACACCCGCTCTGGCGAATGCATTTCGGCGTGGTTTGCCTTCTTCAGCGCCGTGGGTGTTGCTTTCAAAGTGCAGGTGAGTTATTTCAGACTTTATATGTTCCGCCCCTTCCTGCTACTGTGGAGATTGCTCCACCCCCATGGGTGAAATACCAAAAAAACGCCTTGACCTCCTTGTGGACACATAATGTTCAGCGCCTACAGGTCCCAGCATGCTCCTTTCTATGCTGGCAGGAAATGCGTTAGGTGGAGCAATCGACGTTGAGCCCCAATGTCCAGCCGTCCCAACTTCAGGTGCCCCCTCGAGTCCCCAACCGCAACAACCTCTTTCACTCAGGGAGATAAAGCGGGGGCAAGGCAAATCATACCTCGCCCAGCGTGATGTCAGATGACACCTACACCGCTCCCAATCCATCCGAGTTCTGGAGGTGAGCCTTGCTTGTTACTGTACCCAGGAAAGGAAAGCACCGAAGTGGAACCAGTGAGAAGCAAAGCCGCTTGCGCTGCGGGAGCCTTTTAAACGCGTCACTGGGAGTCGCGTTGCAAATGTACATCCACTTTCCTCCAAGAAGAAAGAAAAGACCAACTTAAGGGGAGACGTTTGGAGGCACCTTTAATCAGGAAACAGATGGCAAATTGAAGTCCAGGTACACCCGCTCTGGCGAATGCATTTCGGCGTGGTTTGCCTTCTTCAGCGCCGTGGGTGTTGCTTTCAAAGTGCAGGTGAGTTATTTCAGACTTTATATGTTCCGCCCCTTCCTGCTACTGTGGAGATTGCTCCACCCCCATGGGTGAAATACCAAAAAAACGCCTTGACCTCCTTGTGGACACATAATGTTCAGCGCCTACAGGTCCCAGCATGCTCCTTTCTATGCTGGCAGGAAATGCGTTAGGTGGAGCAATCTACGTTGAGCCCCAATGTCCAGCCGTCCCAACTTCAGGTGCCCCCTCGAGTCCCCAACCGCAACAACCTCTTTCACTCAGGGAGATAAAGCGGGGGCAAGGCAAATCATACCTCGCCCAGCGTGATGTCAGATGACACCTACACCGCTCCCAATCCATCCGAGTTCTGGAGGTGAGCCTTGCTTGTTCCTGTACCCAGGAAAGGAAAGCACCGAAGTGGAACCAGTGAGAAGCAAAGCCGCTTGCGCTGCGGGAGCCTTTTAAACGCGTCACTGGGAGTCGCGTTGCAAATGTACATCCACTTTCCTCCAAGAAGAAAGAAAAGACCAACTTAAGGGGAGACGTTTGGAGGCACCTTTAATCAGGAAACAGATGGCAAATTGAAGTCCAGGTACACCCGCTCTGGCGAATGCATTTCGGCGTGGTTTGCCTTCTTCAGCGCCGTGGGTGTTGCTTTCAAAGTGCAGGTGAGTTATTTCAGACTTTATATGTTCCGCCCCTTCCTGCTACTGTGGAGATTGCTCCACCCCCATGGGTGAAATACCAAAAAAACGCCTTGACCTCCTTGTGGACACATAATGTTCAGCGCCTACAGGTCCCAGCATGCTCCTTTCTATGCTGGCAGGAAATGCGTTAGGTGGAGCAATCTACGTTGAGCCCCAATGTCCAGCCGTCCCAACTTCAGGTGCCCCCTCGAGTCCCCAACCGCAACAACCTCTTTCACTCAGGGAGATAAAGCGGGCGCAAGGCAAATCATACCTCGCCCAGCGTGATGTCAGATGACACCTACACCGCTCCCAATCCATCCGAGTTCTGGAGGTGAGCCTTGCTTGTTCCTGTACCCAGGAAAGGAAAGCACCGAAGTGGAACCAGTGAGAAGCAAATCCGCTTGCGCTGCGGGAGCCTTTTAAACGCGTCACTGGGAGTCGCGTTGCAAATGTACATCCACTTTCCTCCAAGAAGAAAGAAAAGACCAACTTAAGGGGAGACGTTTGGAGGCACCTTTAATCAGGAAACAGATGGCAAATTGAAGTCCAGGTACACCCGCTCTGGCGAATGCATTTCGGCGTGGTTTGCCTTCTTCAGCGCCATGGGTGTTGCTTTCAAAGTGCAGGTGAGTTATTTCAGACTTTATATGTTCCGCCCCTTCCTGCTACTGTGGAGATTGCTCCACCCCCATGGGTGAAATACCAAAAAAACGCCTTGACCTCCTTGTGGACACATAATGTTCAGCGCCTACAGGTCCCAGCATGCTCCTTTCTATGCTGGCAGGAAATGCGTTAGGTGGAGCAATCTACGTTGAGCCCCAATGTCCAGCCGTCCCAACTTCAGGTGCCCCCTCGAGTCCCCAACCGCAACAACCTCTTTCACTCAGGGAGATAAAGCGGGGGCAAGGCAAATCATACCTCGCCCAGCGTGATGTCAGATGACACCTACACCGCTCCCAATCCATCCGAGTTCTGGAGGTGAGCCTTGCTTGTTCCTGTACCCAGGAAAGGAAAGCACCGAAGTGGAACCAGTGAGAAGCAAAGCCGCTTGCGCTGCGGGAGCCTTTTAAACGCGTCACTGGGAGTCGCGTTGCAAATGTACATCCACTTTCCTCCAAGAAGAAAGAAAAGACCAACTTAAGGGGAGACGTTTGGAGGCACCTTTAATCAGGAAACAGATGGCAAATTGAAGTCCAGGTACACCCGCTCTGGCGAATGCATTTCGGCGTGGTTTGCCTTCTTCAGCGCCGTGGGTGTTGCTTTCAAAGTGCAGGTGAGTTATTTCAGACTTTATATGTTCCGCCCCTTCCTGCTACTGTGGAGATTGCTCCACCCCCATGGGTGAAATACCAAAAAAACGCCTTGACCTCCTTGTGGACACATAATGTTCAGCGCCTACAGGTCCCAGCATGCTCCTTTCTATGCTGGCAGGAAATGCGTTAGGTGGAGCAATCTACGTTGAGCCCCAATGTCCAGCCGTCCCAACTTCAGGTGCCCCCTCGAGTCCCCAACCGCAACAACCTCTTTCACTCAGGGAGATAAAGCGGGGGCAAGGCAAATCATACCTCGCCCAGCGTGATGTCAGATGACACCTACACCGCTCCCAATCCATCCGAGTTCTGGAGGTGAGCCTTGCTTGTTCCTGTACCCAGGAAAGGAAAGCACCGAAGTGGAACCAGTGAGAAGCAAAGCCGCTTGCGCTGCGGGAGCCTTTTAAACGCGTCACTGGGAGTCGCGTTGCAAATGTACATCCACTTTCCTCCAAGAAGAAAGAAAAGACCAACTTAAGGGGAGACGTTTGGAGGCACCTTTAATCAGGAAACAGATGGCAAATTGAAGTCCAGGTACACCCGCTCTGGCGAATGCATTTCGGCGTGGTTTGTCTTCTTCAGCGCCGTGGGTGTTGCTTTCAAAGTGCAGGTGAGTTATTTCAGACTTTATATGTTCCGCCCCTTCCTGCTACTGTGGAGATTGCTCCACCCCCATGGGTGAAATACCAAAAAAACGCCTTGACCTCCTTGTGGACACATAATGGTCAGCGCCTACAGGTCCCAGCATGCTCCTTTCTATGCTGGCAGGAAATGCGTTAGGTGGAGCAATCGACGTTGAGCCCCAATGTCCAGCCGTCCCAACTTCAGGTGCCCCCTCGAGTCCCCAACCGCAACAACCTCTTTCACTCAGGGAGATAAAGCGGGGGCAAGGCAAATCATACCTCGCCCAGCGTGATGTCAGATGACACCTACACCGCTCCCAATCCATCCGAGTTCTGGAGGTGAGCCTTGCTTGTTCCTGTACCCAGGAAAGGAAAGCACCGAAGTGGAACCAGTGAGAAGCAAAGCCGCTTGCGCTGCGGGAGCCTTTTAAACGCGTCACTGGGAGTCGCGTTGCAAATGTACATCCACTTTCCTCCAAGAAGAAAGAAAAGACCAACTTAAGGGGAGACGTTTGGAGGCACCTTTAATCAGGAAACAGATGGCAAATTGAAGTCCAGGTACACCCGCTCTGGCGAATGCATTTCGGCGTGGTTTGCCTTCTTCAGCGCCGTGGGTGTTGCTTTCAAAGTGCAGGTGAGTTATTTCAGACTTTATATGTTCCGCCCCTTCCTGCTACTGTGGAGATTGCTCCACCCCCATGGGTGAAATACCAAAAAAACGCCTTGACCTCCTTGTGGACACATAATGTTCAGCGCCTACAGGTCCCAGCATGCTCCTTTCTATGCTGGCAGGAAATGCGTTAGGTGGAGCAATCTACGTTGAGCCCCAATGTCCAGCCGTCCCAACTTCAGGTGCCCCCTCGAGTCCCCAACCGCAACAACCTCTTTCACTCAGGGAGATAAAGCGGGGGCAAGGCAAATCATACCTCGCCCAGCGTGATGTCAGATGACACCTACACCGCTCCCAATCCATCCGAGTTCTGGAGGTGAGCCTTGCTTGTTCCTGTACCCAGGAAAGGAAAGCACCGAAGTGGAACCAGTGAGAAGCAAAGCCGCTTGCGCTGCGGGAGCCTTTTAAACGCGTCACTGGGAGTCGCGTTGCAAATGTACATCCACTTTCCTCCAAGAAGAAAGAAAAGACCAACTTAAGGGGAGACGTTTGGAGGCACCTTTAATCAGGAAACAGATGGCAAATTGAAGTCCAGGTACACCCGCTCTGGCGAATGCATTTCGGCGTGGTTTGCCTTCTTCAGCGCCGTGGGTGTTGCTTTCAAAGTGCAGGTGAGTTATTTCAGACTTTATATGTTCCGCCCCTTCCTGCTACTGTGGAGATTGCTCCACCCCCATGGGTGAAATACCAAAAAAACGCCTTGACCTCCTTGTGGACACATAATGGTCAGCGCCTACAGGTCCCAGCATGCTCCTTTCTATGCTGGCAGGAAATGCGTTAGGTGGAGCAATCGACGTTGAGCCCCAATGTCCAGCCGTCCCAACTTCAGGTGCCCCCTCGAGTCCCCAACCGCAACAACCTCTTTCACTCAGGGAGATAAAGCGGGGGCAAGGCAAATCATACCTCGCCCAGCGTGATGTCAGATGACACCTACACCGCTCCCAATCCATCCGAGTTCTGGAGGTGAGCCTTGCTTGTTCCTGTACCCAGGAAAGGAAAGCACCGAAGTGGAACCAGTGAGAAGCAAAGCCGCTTGCGCTGCGGGAGCCTTTTAAACGCGTCACTGGGAGTCGCGTTGCAAATGTACATCCACTTTCCTCCAAGAAGAAAGAAAAGACCAACTTAAGGGGAGACGTTTGGAGGCACCTTTAATCAGGAAACAGATGGCAAATTGAAGTCCAGGTACACCCGCTCTGGCGAATGCATTTCGGCGTGGTTTGCCTTCTTCAGCGCCGTGGGTGTTGCTTTCAAAGTGCAGGTGAGTTATTTCAGACTTTATATGTTCCGCCCCTTCCTGCTACTGTGGAGATTGCTCCACCCCCATGGGTGAAATACCAAAAAAACGCCTTGACCTCCTTGTGGACACATAATGTTCAGCGCCTACAGGTCCCAGCATGCTCCTTTCTATGCTGGCAGGAAATGCGTTAGGTGGAGCAATCTACGTTGAGCCCCAATGTCCAGCCGTCCCAACTTCAGGTGCCCCCTCGAGTCCCCAACCGCAACAACCTCTTTCACTCAGGGAGATAAAGCGGGGGCAAGGCAAATCATACCTCGCCCAGCGTGATGTCAGATGACACCTACACCGCTCCCAATCCATCCGAGTTCTGGAGGTGAGCCTTGCTTGTTCCTGTACCCAGGAAAGGAAAGCACCGAAGTGGAACCAGTGAGAAGCAAAGCCGCTTGCGCTGCGGGAGCCTTTTAAACGCGTCACTGGGAGTCGCGTTGCAAATGTACATCCACTTTCCTCCAAGAAGAAAGAAAAGACCAACTTAAGGGGAGACGTTTGGAGGCACCTTTAATCAGGAAACAGATGGCAAATTGAAGTCCAGGTACACCCGCTCTGGCGAATGCATTTCGGCGTGGTTTGCCTTCTTCAGCGCCGTGGGTGTTGCTTTCAAAGTGCAGGTGAGTTATTTCAGACTTTATATGTTCCGCCCCTTCCTGCTACTGTGGAGATTGCTCCACCCCCATGGGTGAAATACCAAAAAAACGCCTTGACCTCCTTGTGGACACATAATGGTCAGCGCCTACAGGTCCCAGCATGCTCCTTTCTATGCTGGCAGGAAATGCGTTAGGTGGAGCAATCTACGTTGAGCCCCAATGTCCAGCCGTCCCAACTTCAGGTGCCCCCTCGAGTCCCCAACCGCAACAACCTCTTTCACTCAGGGAGATAAAGCGGGGGCAAGGCAAATCATACCTCGCCCAGCGTGATGTCAGATGACACCTACACCGCTCCCAATCCATCCGAGTTCTGGAGGTGAGCCTTGCTTGTTCCTGTACCCAGGAAAGGAAAGCACCGAAGTGGAACCAGTGAGAAGCAAAGCCGCTTGCGCTGCGGGAGCCTTTTAAACGCGTCACTGGGAGTCGCGTTGCAAATGTACATCCACTTTCCTCCAAGAAGAAAGAAAAGACCAACTTAAGGGGAGACGTTTGGAGGCACCTTTAATCAGGAAACAGATGGCAAATTGAAGTCCAGGTACACCCGCTCTGGCGAATGCATTTCGGCGTGGTTTGCCTTCTTCAGCGCCGTGGGTGTTGCTTTCAAAGTGCAGGTGAGTTATTTCAGACTTTATATGTTCCGCCCCTTCCTGCTACTGTGGAGATTGCTCCACCCCCATGGGTGAAATACCAAAAAAACGCCTTGACCTCCTTGTGGACACATAATGTTCAGCGCCTACAGGTCCCAGCATGCTCCTTTCTATGCTGGCAGGAAATGCGTTAGGTGGAGCAATCGACGTTGAGCCCCAATGTCCAGCCGTCCCAACTTCAGGTGCCCCCTCGAGTCCCCAACCGCAACAACCTCTTTCACTCAGGGAGATAAAGCGGGGGCAAGGCAAATCATACCTCGCCCAGCGTGATGTCAGATGACACCTACACCGCTCCCAATCCATCCGAGTTCTGGAGGTGAGCCTTGCTTGTTCCTGTACCCAGGAAAGGAAAGCACCGAAGTGGAACCAGTGAGAAGCAAAGCCGCTTGCGCTGCGGGAGCCTTTTAAACGCGTCACTGGGAGTCGCGTTGCAAATGTACATCCACTTTCCTCCAAGAAGAAAGAAAAGACCAACTTAAGGGGAGACGTTTGGAGGCACCTTTAATCAGGAAACAGATGGCAAATTGAAGTCCAGGTACACCCGCTCTGGCGAATGCATTTCGGCGTGGTTTGCCTTCTTCAGCGCCGTGGGTGTTGCTTTCAAAGTGCAGGTGAGTTATTTCAGACTTTATATGTTCCGCCCCTTCCTGCTACTGTGGAGATTGCTCCACCCCCATGGGTGAAATACCAAAAAAACGCCTTGACCTCCTTGTGGACACATAATGTTCAGCGCCTACAGGTCCCAGCATGCTCCTTTCTATGCTGGCAGGAAATGCGTTAGGTGGAGCAATCTACGTTGAGCCCCAATGTCCAGCCGTCCCAACTTCAGGTGCCCCCTCGAGTCCCCAACCGCAACAACCTCTTTCACTCAGGGAGATAAAGCGGGCGCAAGGCAAATCATACCTCGCCCAGCGTGATGTCAGATGACACCTACACCGCTCCCAATCCATCCGAGTTCTGGAGGTGAGCCTTGCTTGTTCCTGTACCCAGGAAAGGAAAGCACCGAAGTGGAACCAGTGAGAAGCAAATCCGCTTGCGCTGCGGGAGCCTTTTAAACGCGTCACTGGGAGTCGCGTTGCAAATGTACATCCACTTTCCTCCAAGAAGAAAGAAAAGACCAACTTAAGGGGAGACGTTTGGAGGCACCTTTAATCAGGAAACAGATGGCAAATTGAAGTCCAGGTACACCCGCTCTGGCGAATGCATTTCGGCGTGGTTTGCCTTCTTCAGCGCCATGGGTGTTGCTTTCAAAGTGCAGGTGAGTTATTTCAGACTTTATATGTTCCGCCCCTTCCTGCTACTGTGGAGATTGCTCCACCCCCATGGGTGAAATACCAAAAAAACGCCTTGACCTCCTTGTGGACACATAATGTTCAGCGCCTACAGGTCCCAGCATGCTCCTTTCTATGCTGGCAGGAAATGCGTTAGGTGGAGCAATCTACGTTGAGCCCCAATGTCCAGCCGTCCCAACTTCAGGTGCCCCCTCGAGTCCCCAACCGCAACAACCTCTTTCACTCAGGGAGATAAAGCGGGGGCAAGGCAAATCATACCTCGCCCAGCGTGATGTCAGATGACACCTACACCGCTCCCAATCCATCCGAGTTCTGGAGGTGAGCCTTGCTTGTTCCTGTACCCAGGAAAGGAAAGCACCGAAGTGGAACCAGTGAGAAGCAAAGCCGCTTGCGCTGCGGGAGCCTTTTAAACGCGTCACTGGGAGTCGCGTTGCAAATGTACATCCACTTTCCTCCAAGAAGAAAGAAAAGACCAACTTAAGGGGAGACGTTTGGAGGCACCTTTAATCAGGAAACAGATGGCAAATTGAAGTCCAGGTACACCCGCTCTGGCGAATGCATTTCGGCGTGGTTTGCCTTCTTCAGCGCCGTGGGTGTTGCTTTCAAAGTGCAGGTGAGTTATTTCAGACTTTATATGTTCCGCCCCTTCCTGCTACTGTGGAGATTGCTCCACCCCCATGGGTGAAATACCAAAAAAACGCCTTGACCTCCTTGTGGACACATAATGGTCAGCGCCTACAGGTCCCAGCATGCTCCTTTCTATGCTGGCAGGAAATGCGTTAGGTGGAGCAATCTACGTTGAGCCCCAATGTCCAGCCGTCCCAACTTCAGGTGCCCCCTCGAGTCCCCAACCGCAACAACCTCTTTCACTCAGGGAGATAAAGCGGGGGCAAGGCAAATCATACCTCGCCCAGCGTGATGTCAGATGACACCTACACCGCTCCCAATCCATCCGAGTTCTGGAGGTGAGCCTTGCTTGTTCCTGTACCCAGGAAAGGAAAGCACCGAAGTGGAACCAGTGAGAAGCAAAGCCGCTTGCGCTGCGGGAGCCTTTTAAACGCGTCACTGGGAGTCGCGTTGCAAATGTACATCCACTTTCCTCCAAGAAGAAAGAAAAGACCAACTTAAGGGGAGACGTTTGGAGGCACCTTTAATCAGGAAACAGATGGCAAATTGAAGTCCAGGTACACCCGCTCTGGCGAATGCATTTCGGCGTGGTTTGCCTTCTTCAGCGCCGTGGGTGTTGCTTTCAAAGTGCAGGTGAGTTATTTCAGACTTTATATGTTCCGCCCCTTCCTGCTACTGTGGAGATTGCTCCACCCCCATGGGTGAAATACCAAAAAAACGCCTTGACCTCCTTGTGGACACATAATGTTCAGCGCCTACAGGTCCCAGCATGCTCCTTTCTATGCTGGCAGGAAATGCGTTAGGTGGAGCAATCGACGTTGAGCCCCAATGTCCAGCCGTCCCAACTTCAGGTGCCCCCTCGAGTCCCCAACCGCAACAACCTCTTTCACTCAGGGAGATAAAGCGGGGGCAAGGCAAATCATACCTCGCCCAGCGTGATGTCAGATGACACCTACACCGCTCCCAATCCATCCGAGTTCTGGAGGTGAGCCTTGCTTGTTCCTGTACCCAGGAAAGGAAAGCACCGAAGTGGAACCAGTGAGAAGCAAAGCCGCTTGCGCTGCGGGAGCCTTTTAAACGCGTCACTGGGAGTCGCGTTGCAAATGTACATCCACTTTCCTCCAAGAAGAAAGAAAAGACCAACTTAAGGGGAGACGTTTGGAGGCACCTTTAATCAGGAAACAGATGGCAAATTGAAGTCCAGGTACACCCGCTCTGGCGAATGCATTTCGGCGTGGTTTGCCTTCTTCAGCGCCGTGGGTGTTGCTTTCAAAGTGCAGGTGAGTTATTTCAGACTTTATATGTTCCGCCCCTTCCTGCTACTGTGGAGATTGCTCCACCCCCATGGGTGAAATACCAAAAAGATGTACACACTTCTAATATTTTTTATATGGTTAGACATTTCTGTGTGAATATATATATATATATATATATATATATATATATATATATATATATATATATATATATATATATATACACACACACACATACACATACTACTGGCGGTCGCCAGTAGGTAGTTATAGTTAGGACCGAGTTTCCATAGGTAAAACATTTTTTGATGTGCTAATAACATTGGCGTTGTTTGACGAAGCTTTGCGAAATTTCCCCCCAAAAAAAGTCTACCCAGGTCAGCTCCTATCCTGAAAGTTTGGGGGGGGGGGGATTAGTCAAGTGGGGTCTGAGAAAAAAGGGAGGTCCCAAAAAGTGTTTTCTCCATGTCAATTTCCATGGGAAACTTTAGCCAGGGCTACAGCCCGATCTGCTGAACGGAATTACACCACATTTTTCAAAAAGGTAGCGCTTGGTTCAGAAAGCAACCTTTTCTTTTTTAAATGGTGTCAATCCGTTCAGTAGTTTTTGAGAAATTAACAAAATAAGAATGAAAAAATCATTATTGATACACGCGCACCCTCTCCACGAACTTTATTCTAATTGGATGTCAACACTCCAAATCAGGAAGTATTGGCAGCCATCTTGGACATTTCCTTCGTACAAAACCATAAAATTCACCTGTTATCAGTGATGTCACTGACCATGTCATGAATGATGTAATATGTGACGTCACCAGCAGTGCATTGCGGAGGCGCGAGTTATAGTTAGCTGAACTAACTAGAACGGGATAATTTCTATGGTTTTGTATGAGTGAAATGTCCAACTAACTATAACATCCCTGAAACCTATGGTTTTTTCAGTGAATTTCTAAGGTTTATAAAATGCTAATTTCTAATTATAACCTGCTAGAAACCTATGTATTTTTCAGTGAATTTCAATGGTTTTTTAAATGCTAATTTCTAACTATAACGTGCCTAAAACTTATGTTTTTTTCAGTTAATATCAATGGTTTTTTAAATGCTAATTTCTAACTATGCTTACAAAGTTAGGACATGTGAAGAAATAGGAAGAAAAGTGCAGCAAGAAGCAAGATAAATGCAGAAAGAGGTAACAGAAGTCCAGAAAGATGAAGAAAAGTGCAGGAAGAAAGAAGAGATGTGCAGAAAGAACCAACAGAGGAGCAGAAAGTCCTCCTGTGCACTCAACTTTTTGGTGAAGGGTACTGGTGGTAACTGACTCTGACTAACCAAGACTGTAAGCCAGAGCTATGCTAAAAGACACTTAGTATACAGTGAAAACACCTACCTACACTAGGGAACACTATGCGTTGGGTTATCCATGTAATGAGCATGCCCTCCTCTGTATTTGCCATGAGTTAGTGCCTGGGTCATTGCATGAGTACATGGGTAGTGACTGGATGACTAGAGTGCTGCAAGGACAGTGCATGGTGATTTTATAACTGCTTGGGTTTTGGCGGCGTGATTGGATAAGTACATGATGCTGAATGGGTGATTGGAGGAGTGCATGGGTAGTGACAGAGGGATTTCTGGAGTGCATGGGTACAACCTCGATAATTGGAGGAGTGAATCAATACTGTGTAGGTGGTCATAGGTTTGCATGGGTAGTGCAGAGGGATTTGTAGCAGTTCATGTGTTGGTGCCTAGGTCACAACATAAGTACATAGGTTCTGACTGGAAGATTAGAGTACTGCAAGGAGAGTACAAGGTGAATGTAGAAGTACCTGGGTTTTGGCGGAGTGATTGGATAAGTACATGGTGCACGCTGGGTGATTGGAGTAGTGCATGGGTAGTGACACTCCAAACCAGGGAGTGTTGGCAGCCATCTTGTGACTTGGTAGAACCAAATCACAAGAAAACAGTGAAACAAACGCAAAAAACAAGTAAAGGAGACAGGGTAGAAACACTCTGAACACCTAGGCCTGCTCAAGGGGTCCTTGCCCCCAGGGCCCAAAAAAGTGTTTGTTTTTAAATAAAAAAAAAAAAAAAACGTCCGAATTTGCGCTAGGTGCGCAAATCCGGCGAGAAAAACAAAAACAAAGTGCAGGCTCCCGCGCTTCGTTGTACTGAATCCCCAAGATGGCCAGGTCCGGGGGCACTGAAGAAAATGTGTGGGGGCCCCAATCCCTGCCACACTGCCCCGGGGACAGCCACCTCCCCGGGGCTTGATTTATAAGTTTCGGTTGGAACGCCGCCCCCCAGGGCGGGCTTCCGCAGTGTCCCGGGGGTGCCCACCACCGGGACACTACTGTTTGCTATGGCAAACTGTGGTTTGGATTTTGTAAACAAAAGCAAATTCAAACAACATTGCTTTTCCACAAGGGAAGCTGCATGTTAGCAGCTCCCCTTGTGGAAAAGCAATGCCGTCTCCCGCAGGAGGCATTGAGGCGGCGGGACCCCCCCCCCGGCCCCATATGGAAAAGCCAGCCTCCGGGGGATGGGACCCTCTGGGCCACTTTAGGCCTTAGGAGGAGGGCTATGCAGCCCTCCTCCGTTGTAAAGAATTATATTTAAAAAAAATCAAAAAGTGGCCAGGCCCATGGGGGATGGGGTCCCCAGGGCACCAAACAATTTAAAATGCAAAAAGTAAATACAGAAAAAATCTGGCATCACGGCGGAGGCCACGCCCCCCTAACACCAGCAATCAGCCAACGCGTCCCCTGGTGCATTGTAGGTGGGTGAATTAATTTCCCTTGAATTCTGAGGATCCCTGGGCACTTTGGCACTTACTGGAGGTACCTGGTGGGCTAGTTGCCCCCCGGGAACCTTCAGGACTCAAGAGGAATTAATCCCCCAATTTACGACGCGCCAGGGGTGCATTTGCACCATGGTGCACGAAGGCGGCGGGACCGGACATACCAAGTGTGCAAATGCACCCCCTGGCACGTTGTAAAAATTGGGGGATTAAGTTCCCTTCAATCCTGAGGGTCCCTGAGGGCCTACTAGCCCACCAGGTACCTAGAGTACGTGCCCAAGAGCTGCGTTGCAGGGAGATGTGAAAAGGGGCATGGCCTCTGTACACCTCTCTGCAACGCAACTCCCTGGTGCATACTTGAGGTACCTGGTGGGCTAGTTGGCCCCCAGAGACCCTCAGGATTCAAGGAGACATTATCCCCTTACTTAAAATGTGCCACAGGGCGCATTTGCACACTTGTCACATCAGGCCCCGCCCCCTCCCTGCAGCACTGTGCAAACTCGCCCGTGGCGCGTTTCAAGTTGGGGGATTAAGTCCCCCTTGAATCCTGAGGGTCCCTGGGGGCCAACTGGCCCACCAGGTACCTCTAGTAAATGCCAGGGAGCTGCCTTGGAGAGAGGTGGTCCAAGGCCACACCCCCTTTTCACACAACTCTGCAACACAGCTCTGTGGTGCTTACTGGAGATAGGTGGTGGGCTAGTTCATCCCCAGGGACCCACAAGACTCAATCCCCCAATTTACCACTCACCAGGTGGTGCCTTTGCACAGTGGTGCAGGGAGGGGCTGTGGCCTGATGTGACAAGTGTGCAAACAATTGGGGAATTAAGCCCCCTTGAAACGTGGAGTTCGTCGGGGGCCAACTAGCCCACCAGATACGTCCCGTAAGTGCCACAGAGTTGGTTTTAGAGAGGTGAGAATCATGTGCTTTAATTGCAAAGGGAATGTGAACAGCAGTTTTTCTTGACCAGTATTATATTATGCACAATACAGGAGCCCGTATACACTGAATATAAAAGAATACAAAGTGGATTATGAGCATATAAACTTCACGATTGAGGAGAGTGAAACCAGAAAAGCTACTTGAGAAAACCCAAATACTTGTCTTGATAAAGATGGTTTTATAAGCTACTTAATCGAAACGCTTTGAAGCATCTGAAGGCACAATCTAAAAACCAACATAAACTTGTAGATGCAGAATTGATGAATGTGTCCCAAGTTATGTTTTGAAGCTAACGGTCTAAGAAGATGTGCAATATGCTGGTTCATAACAACATGTACAATTAGGATTGAAAAACATTTTTCTTAATCAATTTTTTCTGTATTGTGTTTATTGCTTTTTAATTATTTGTCTGTGATCATAAATGTGATATTTGATTTTTTACTGTGAAATATATTTTTAATAAAATAGTTCTGACTATCCCGATTGAATGTGTAAATCTAGAATCAATGATTTCATGAACTGTTGTGGTGCTTCAAACTCGCAGCAGGCATACTGTAACAATTGGTGATTGTGTATATACATTATAATGTCTAGGGATTACCTTTACTTACTCATCTCCCTATATAGTAATAGGAGGTATCTCACTGTTTTACTCACACTCATACTGTTCTTATGTGCACACTGTAAGGAATGCCAAGCCCATAAGGCCCTGTGCAAGGGAATAACCACTAGCAATGGCATTGCAAAGTACCAGTGCCTAGAGTAACAGAAAGAATCAGCCTTTGTTCAAGTCTGACTGTCTGGCTATTGATTATGCCTTGGTTTGGGTAAGAAAGCCTGCAATACCCACCTGGAACGAGCAAGTACCACTTTACCTAATACATGCAGGGTATGGTTGTATCATGTTCTGTACGTACTAGGGACAAGGCAGTGGCTTTGTTAGTGCCATCAGCATTGACAAAAGGAATATAGAGGTGAAAAGCATAGCTACAAGTTGTGTCTTGCTCTCATTACTGTTCCGTCATGACCATTGGTTGGGCTATGCTTATGACGGAACCACCGTGCCATGAGCACAGCCCCTCCGGGAAGAGCTGGTGCTCCCCCCTGGTGCATCGATCTAGCCCCCACAGATGGGGGATGGCAGCTGAAGAGTTTCCACTGCCACCCCGACCCCCCACCCCCCCCCACGCTTCCTCATGAGGTCAGCATGCGTCGTCATCAGAAAAGCCCACTAGAGCAAGGGAATTTGTTTTTTTTTAATTGGAAGCGACACCTTGGGCAAGGGTCGCTTCCAGGGGCCATATTTGTGTGTCGTGGTAATTAAGATTAGGACACACCACCTTAGAGTCCCGATAGGACAATCAAAGGAGGGGCTGAATAGGGCATTACTACCAACAGTAACCCCAAATACATCAATAACAGTACTGAACGACAACCCAGCGCTACCGAGTACTATGTCAAAGAAGTTACAGTTCACAGGCATTACACCCGAAGTTAATTGCAGTGATCGTAAACGACCGCTCGCATCTAGGCCAAACACATTGTTACAGCCTCAGGCTCCTAACAAGAATAACAAATATTTAACACATGATGATATTGGACGAGCCCCACTAGTATCAATACTAGAGAAACCAGTGTCATAGATGGATGTGCTTCCATTAATTTACCATTGGAATGTGTCCTCTATGTAGCAGATGTAGCCAATATACCACCTTTACGCCCCGGTCAAATAGAAACTTATGACTCACTTAAGTATAAAGTGATTCATTGGCTCAGTAGGAATTGTCACTTCTCAGTAAGGGATGCCAATGATATTTTGTTCGTTAGGAGAGTGCACTGGATTGGACCTCGGAGGAAAAATTTTGCGAGGGACTGCATCATATTAATTTCCGGGAACGCAGGTTCGCTGAAGGTGTCCTTATGGGGAAGGTACGTCATCTTCAATTTGAATGAAATATGTCACTTCAGCCCCTAGGTTTTTTTCTATAGGCATTTTAGGCATTGTGCCCCAGAGATGAGCAGACTCAGCCCAACAGGTAATATCCCTGCATTAGTATAACCCCCATTCCAACCTTTGGTGGTATCTAATAGATTTGAGGCACTGAGTGATATTCAGGATATTGATTGACTTGAGACAAGGAATCAACTTTATGAAGGAAGGGACAATTACACATATATGGGACCCTTGGACTATCACGATATTATTCCTATATCACCAGTCACTTCCTTGGTCCCTTGTGATAATATAGCTGTCCCTACACATACAATAGCTGCCACATCTAAGTTATTACTATCTAGTAGTAGTGGCCATGGGATGGACGGTGGCCGCAGTATTGCACCTGTAACCCCATCGCTTCATGATATTGAAGTGGTTCCTACATACCCAACAGTTGCTACACACAATCAACTCCAACCTAGTGGTAGTGGCCCTGGGATAGATGGTGGCTATAGAATTGCGACCTGGAATGTAGGTGGGTTAGTGAAAAAACAGGCTAACCCAGGGTGGTTGGAGTTTATTAACGACTTGGATATATTATGTATCCTAGAAATATGGTGCACAGAGTCCATCTACTTTGAGGGTTTTGCATCCTATTGGCTGGAGGCTGAGTCATTGCCAGTAGGAAAAGCGAAAGGGAGGCTTACGGTCCTTATATCAAATAAACTTCTGATAAGGTTGTTGAGTAAAATATCAATTGGTCCCCACTTCCTAATTTTAGGGCTAACTTTTAGGAGAGTTTGGGACATTGTTTTGGTTGATTTCTATAATAAAATATTTAACAATACCCGGGGCAAGGTGGTTTTAACCCTCGATGGGGGATTGGAGACCCTACTCAAGTCCATTACTAGTAGTTTTATATTGATATGGGCTGGAGATTTTATTATTCACACATGCCTACATTCACATGGGTATGTGGGGTGACTGATGAGGCTGGGAATGGTTATTTGCATTTCCACCATACTGACTAAAGCAGACAAATTAATTCTATGATATCGATGTTTGATTTACATTTGCTAGAGAGTGCCCAAGATAATAAGGGGGATCTTATCCCAACCTTTATAGGGAGTAATTCAGTGTCCGTTGTTAACCATATCCTTGGTGTGGCTCACTGGTTAGAGGCGGCAAACCCGGAAGCAGGAGTCGGCCCGGGACCAGGGTTCAATTCCCGACGCGGCAGGGTCGTGGACCAGGGTCAGCGGACTCTATAATTCTCGCCTCGGTGCCTACTCTAACCAGGGGTCCCACTCGGCAACTCTGGGCATTAGCTTGCCTAATCTCCACAACGGCCCCATCAACGCCGGGGATGCCTGGCTCCACCATGGGGACTCCCAGTAGGGACCATCCCACAGGGAAAGCCAGAACGGGTTCCCCAGCAGTATACCGCGCCAGGATACTCCGGTAGTAATTGTGCGCGTTACAAAACAGCATATAACATAACATATCTGCCAATGCATGTAAGAAGTGCACCTCGCCCCACAAGTAGTCTCCCCGGGTCTCAGTGACCACAACTGTATAATCTTGTCTGTCTTTTTCTGAGGTAGGCATAGTGTGACAACTTCTAGTTGTGCTACTGATGTTGTACCAATTAGATCTACTGGGACTCTTATTACGTGGAACGGAGTAGACCAGACACAATTTCTGACTGACATTTGTACTAAAGGTTATAATTACATCATTTGTTGTTTAGAAGACGTGGGTTACCCTCAGTTAGATATTTAATAATTTTATTGGTATTATTAACATAATAGATGCTCTCCTGACCTGCACTAATAAAAACAGACTTTTTAAAATGCAAAGGCTACTTCCCCCTCATGGCTACCAGACACGATGTGCCTCTCCGACCTGGAGGAGTGGGCCCAACTGTGGAGGGACATCCGTAAGGTGTACAGCAGTACCCCTCAGTGTGAATCCGCATACAAATTGATGACACAATGGTATTATACCCCCAGTCGCCGCCATCAGATGTTTCCGAAACTCCTCTCCGCTCTGCTGGAGATGTCAGAGTAATAGAGGGGACTTTCTGCCCATTTGGTGGTCCTGCCAGGGCCTTGAGCTGTTCTGGAAGGATGCCCTCAGTCACATCGAAGAAGTAGTGGGGTTACCGGTCTCTTCTGCCCAGTCACTAAGGATTTTGGGCATTAGGCCCGGCACGCTGGGGGCTATGACCTCCTTGGAATGGCATCTGATCCTTCACCTACTGGGGTGGAGAGACAGTCCATTGCTTCCCACTGTAAACTACCTCCCCTCCCTCACCCCCCTATTGCTGCCTGGTTCCTATGGTTATAGGATGTCCTGGCCCTACAGTTACTCGCAGCACACCTTAACCACACAGCCACCCGATTTGAGCATATCTGGCAGCCACTTATACGTCATTTCACTAAAACTGAGCATTCCCGCCTGATGCCCCCTAGGCTACGTGCTCTGCAGCTGTTTGAAGACTCCCTGGAGCCCTTCTCCTGGGGCCGGAGGCCGGAAACCCCGGACTGATTTACTAGCAGGCAGATTCCTCAGCCCCTGGATCTATTGGCTCCCACTCTGAAAATAGACTCCCCATGGCGCATCCAGGTCCAACCCCCCATCTTATCCCCCGGAAGGGGGTTTTGTCTCCTGACTCGCCCTCCTTCTCTCTGTACTTTTCTCTTTTCTCATGCATGTCTCTCCTTTTCTGTTGTTTTGGGTTCTTGTTTGTTTTACATAAGGCACAGAGTACTCACTAATGTCGCGAGGTGAGGTAGTTACCTTCTGTGCGGTGCAGGTTTCATTGCTGCTGGAGCGATGTCTCTTTAGATTCTATTGCATTTTTGGCTGCTCGGTTATGTCATTTTTCTAACAGAAGTTAGGACTCCAGACTGACTGCTGTGCCCTCGTTCCTCCTATATGCTCCCTTTTGGCTTGGGCCCTTCGGCTTTGCTGCTCAAGACTTGAGAGGGTTCCACAGCATGCCCCACTCCTGTTTATCGTGTATTGCGGGGAGGGGGCTGTCCTGTTGAATTGTATTCTGCTCTCCTAACTGATTGTCCAGCTTAACCTGTGATGCCACCTCACCGTTATCTCTATAGCGACATGTATGGAGGATATGCTTGACCTTAATAAACAGACTTTAAACAAAAAATGCAAAGGCTGGTTCGACTATGCATGTACCACCGCCACTAGGGACCTGAAGCTGGCCCTCATTAAAAGACCTAGAGACAGCTTATTGATAAAATCTCTTAGATCTAAACACATAGAGGTACTTTTAGCAAGGAAACAAGAACTGCAAGAAGTGGCCTGGTCGAAACTGTCCAAAGCAACGGATACAGGACAGTTCCCTCCCCGAATTGTTGTCTCATGTTACTAGTGAGGCTTGGGTTGCCCATTTTATTGGCATTTTTAACCCTCAAACAGTAGCAAGCAAGCAAGGAGCAGGTGTTACGTCCCCCTTTACCCTTGGATATTACAGTACAGGATGGTGGTAAAGCCTCAGGCCTAGATGGGGACCCAGTAGATGTATTTAAGAACAATGTTGTTTTATGGGTGCCAAATGTAACCGGAGTTTAAACATGGCTGCAGAAATAATAATTCTCCCCACATGGGGTGAGTCTGTTATAGTTCCCATCCACAAGAAGGGCGACAAATCAGAGCCAAAAAATTATAAGCCTACCACATTGCTAGATTCATCTGTAAAAGTGGTGAGCAAAGTCCTGCTTAAAAGACTAGAAAAATGGGCTTGAGACTGCTCAATACTTTCACTGGCCCAGTTTGGTTTTAGGAAAGGCCTGGGGACCCTCGAGCAATTTGTGAATCTCGATCTGCTCATACGCAAGTACACCTGTGCCAAAGGTGGAAGATGCACATGGACACTCGGTCAGCAATGGACCTCCTCCACACCGGTCGATCACTTCCAGGAGTCACTGGATCCTCAACGACCACTGAAGCTAGGCATAATTTGTTCCCGGTACATTCTACTGTGAGAACGGTCATTTGCTCCCTGTACATTGTACTGAAATAACTTACTTTACGTGTAACATTTTGCTATCCACCTCGATATTATGTGATGCTTCCCGGAACTTTGTATATAACAATTGGCTTAATGTATCCTACGAGTGATTCATACTGTAAAGCGCTCCGATACCTTCGGGTCTGGCTAGAGCTATATAAAACTCATAAAATAAAATAAATAAATTATATCTGTTCCGCTAACTTGAGCAGCGCTTTTGATCTAGTAGATCATTCCATTCTTTGGACCACTTTGGTCGATATGGGAGCACCCAGGCCAATTATCTGTTTCCTGGCTAGACTGTACAAGACAAAGTACGTTACGGACCCCGTGGGGAATGTAGCAATAATTTTGCAGTCAAACGAGGTATCCGGCAAGGCTGTGTATTAGCCCCTCTTTTATTCTCTTTATTAATGGGGTGGATCCGATTTTACAAATAATCTACGCCGATGTACCCTTAGGGGCTGCTCGCCCCACCCCAGTCATACTGTACGCAGATATTACAGTCCTGCTGACCAGGACCCCTGTAGGGTTGCAATGTATAACGGATGCCTCTGGGGATTTTATTGCTGCCCGGAAATTGGTTATTAATAAAAGTAAAACTTATACAATGGTATGCAGGCCCAGGGTTAAAAAACGTAGAACCTTTTTTATGGACAAGTCAACTGTGACTTCCATCGATTCATTCTGCTTACTGGGCATTACTTTCTCTAGTAATGGTTCATGGACTCGAGAAATTACCAATGTCAGGATCAAAATGGACAGAAGTACCCATGGCATATTCAGATTTTCAGCCAAGCTGGGTACTAGGCCGGTCAATGAGATGTCTGCAACTTGTAAGTCAAGAGTTTTATCCACTGCAACATATGGGGCTGGTATGGGGACACCTCGGTAGTAAAGCAATGCAGACGAAGGAAAATGTTTTTCTTAAACGTCTCCTTGGTCTGCCCACTTTGGCTTCATCTGAGATTACTCACAGAGAAGTAGGGCTCCAGTACCTCATCGCATCATGCCCCATTGCTATGGCACACTATATGATTCAAAGAAGAAACTAGTTTTCCAAAAGCCATTATACAAGACTGTTCTACCTTGGATAATGCCATGATGATCCATTGGCTAAGTTATATTAATTTTGTGTGTAACAAATTGTTTAATATTGTTTAAAGTCGGGACTAACCCTTTACAAGTGTCATTACTTAGAAAGCTCTCTAATAGAGAAACTTTTAGGATTAATAGTAGGGAAATTTGGCTTGCTAGTGAAAGCAGGCAATCAACTGTCATGTTTTATTTAACACTTACTCTAGCAGCTGGCTGTCAGGATTATCTAATTTATATTCCCAATCTTATGCACAGTTTTGTCCTAGTCAGATTCAGAATGGGAATTGTCCATCATTTAGTTTCCTTTTCCACAAATTAAAACCTGTCTTTTGGACGGGTTTCCTTGTCTATGCGATGGACGTAGTAAACACAGCACTGTGCACTGTATGCTGTTTAGTGACTTTAATTCTGATTTAAGAAGTTATTACTTAAAAAACTTCTGCTTGCATACGGCAATGAATCGCATCTTGCTGCACTAAAATATTTTTCTGAATGTAATGATGCCAAGGTCTGTCTTAACGTGGCGCTTTTTATTATAAATGCACTTAATATAGGTAAAAGTATAATTGTTCCAATATAGTGCTGAGCCCATGAGGATTTGAAGAAACTATATTACTTTTTTAAATTCCTATTTTATGTGTTCTTATGATGTGATTAACTCTGACCCCATGTTGTCCAAAAGGTGCTATTCAACATGCTTTTATTTGATATTAATCGTTAGCAACGTCATTTGTTTTTATGCATACTTGTGGGGTTGTTTCATACACACCGAATAAAGTTTATAAAGAAAGACTAATTCTAAAGCAAAGAGCAATGGCAAACACGTGGAGGCCCCGGTTTAATACGTGAACTGAAGTTTAAACACTGCAAACACCTTACCCAAACTTAAATGCCTTTAAAACGTATGCTCATATCTAACATCGTGAAGGCTATGTCCTGCACTAGTGCTCGCCAGGCACATCTGCAGACTACCTTGAGATCACTCCAGGCATGGGTAAAGATCAGGGGCCTGTACCAGAGAAAACCAGGGGCACTCAAGAAAGAATTGTGCATAATAAAAAGCAAAGCCAACACATGCAGTTTATTTTTGGCACCAAAGAGAAGACGGTACAAGCTGAAAAGTTCTTCCCTGAACAACATCTACCGCAGTGAAATCCCTGGTTCAGCCTTTCCGCGTGCAGTACTAAAATAAACAATCACTAATAACTGTCAGGAAACACCGGAACTATGATAGAAAAAAATCTGATATTAAAGAGCGCAGGTTTGGCGCACACGATATATGAACTGGTTTTTATTGACAGTATTTGTTTGACAACATTCCACTTGGACTTTTCCTCAAGTAGTTTGTGATTCAGATGTGTTATGAATTCTATGTAGCAAGAGGACTGTTAGCCACTTACTGCTAGAGGTCAGTTAGACACTATGACTGGCTACTAAGCTCAATAACATATACGTCTTCCTAAAGGCAAGTCAAACAGCGTTAATGAATTACTGTCAAAAGAGCCAGCAAGGATAGTGCTGTGTCCCGAGTGGGTACTGCCGAAATATGGGAATATCAGTTGTTTAGTTTAAAATAAGCTAGGTTGTCAGTTACAGAGGTGCTAGCGGAAAAGGGACAATTTACTAAATAAAATCAGGAAAAAAAAAAGTTACATATGTTCGGTTCTTTTTGTCTCTGCAATAAGTTGTGTGGTTACATATTTTAATCCTTTTGCTCTGAGGTTATCTGGCATCCCAAGTGATAAGGTGTTGTTACTATGGCCGACAGGAATGATATCTTGTGATAGTCTTCAAAATAAAGATATATTATGTTTACTACTATAAGGGAAACAATAGTCATTTGGGACCTTAAGGGCAGGCATGTTAAATACTAACAGGCAAACCAAACAACGTATAGCAATTTGTTGAAACCATTAATTTTCAAATATTTGCAACACTTCAGAAAGGCTGAGAAAAATTAACACAATTCTGCATTTTACCCACACTATACTTGTTTTAAGTATTCGTGAGGAACAGGCAATTGAATTCTCATTATCAGATAACTACAGCAATATGTTATGCAAGATATGTACTGCACTACTACAGCATCACGATGTTTCAGAGCAAATGGAATCAATTATTTATTGAAGGTGAGCAGGTGCATTTGCAACTAGTAGGAGACCACCTCTGTGGTTCTTTGTAAATAAATAAGCTGTTCGATAGATATGACTCAGCACTGGCTATGGAGAATCTTGCACTCAAGGTGCTGTCGTTACTTCCAAAAAGGAGTACTTTGAATTGGTAATGTTGACCTTCTAGTACAACTTGTAGGTACTTTCTGTGAGATTGATGGATAAGAATGTTTGCAGTAGGCGTCCTTGAGATCTAATGTGGCAAGGAAGTCACCTTGTTTTAACAGCGGCAGAACCTGTTGTAGTGTGACCATATGGAAATGGTCAGATTGTATGTACAGGTTTAGGGGCCTTAGATCTAGTATAGGTCTGAGGGACCCATCCTTTTTGGGTATGAGAAAGTATTGGGAGTTAACACCTGTATTTTGAAGGTGTTTTGGGACAGGTTCTATTGAATTATTTTGCAGTAGAGATGCGACCTCTTGTCTTAGGAGTCTGAGATGCTCCTGTGACATGGGACGTTGTCTTGGTGGTATTGTTGGAGGGGTGGAAGTGAGCTCCAGGCAATAACCTGACTGAACTATTTGTCTTACCCACCTCTCTGTGGTGATGGAGTTCCAGACAGGTAGGAACTGTTGTAATCTCCCCCCAACAGGAGTGGAATGGTCTTGGGGAGGATGGAAGGGAAGTCACCGTTTGGGAGTAGAGGCATTGCAGTTGTTGTTGCCTCTGACCTTTTTGTTGTTACCTCTATATCCTCCTCTGTAATACCCTCTACCGGGCGAGGTTCGGGTGGGCGCTTTATAAGAAGAGGAGGTGTTGTCAGTTTGAAAACCCTTAGAGGCGCCCCTGTATGAGGAGCGACTAAAGGACGCTCTATGGGTAGGAGTATGTAAGGCTCCCATGGATTTTGCCGTATCCGTATCTCTCTTCCTTTTCTCTAGTGCATTATCAAATGTTGAACCATAGAGATGTTGCTGGTCAAAGGGTTGATTTAAGGTACTGGCCTGTACTTCTGGCTTGAACCCAGAGATGCGTAGCCATGCATGTCTACGCAACAGTACTCCCGTATTTATTGCTCTAGAGGCCGTGTCTGCAGTGTCTAATGCACAGCAGATTGAGGTATTTGTAATAACCTTGCCTTCTTGTATTAAGTCAGAAGCCCTGGTATTATATTGCTCTGGCAAATGTTGCATGAGTGATTCTAACTCATCATAATGAGCTCGATCATATCTCGCTAACAAAGCTTGAGTGTTAGCAACGCTCCAGACATTGGCTGCTTGTGAGATGGTGCGTTTTCCTGAAGCATCTAAAAGCTTGGACTCTATCAGGGGGTGGAGCATCCCCTGCTATCTGCAAGTTAGCTCTTTTCCTCGCATTTGATACTACTGAGTCCAATGGACGCTGACCTTTGATGTATGCTGGGTCCGTTGAAGTCGCTTTATACTTTTTTCCAGTCTGGGGTTAATTACCCTGGCTCTGACAGGGGTCTTTGAATACCTCTGGTGCATGCCTCACCACTCCACTAAGTATTGGTAATGTGGTCATGGTTTTATGTGACGACAGTAGTGTATCCATAAGGAAGTCCTCTTCCACTAGGGTCTGTATGTAAGTCCACCCCATGAAAAGTGGCTGTTTAAACCCAATAGTGTCATCTGGAGGAGATGGTCTAGAAGGGTATGACTCATCTTGTGGCAGATCTGGTGCATTATAATCCTCCCAGGGATCATCTGATAGCCCAGGAATATTGTCTGGGCCATCTGTGTAATGTATAATTTTCACTTTCTACCCCCTGTGAATAATTGTCTTCAACATCATCATCCCGCGGTATAGGGCTATGTGTGCTGGATGGTGAGTTTACAGGAGAAATATCTGTTGGTATCTCTATTAATGGTGAAGGAATTATTATGGGGGAAGTTTGAGCATGCATTTTGAGAGGAACTGGAGGTGATTTGGGAGAGTCCATTTTCCTCTTTTCAGGCGCTGTAATGACATGTCCAGTCTTTGGATTAATACAAAGAGTCTTTTCCTTTGGGTCTTGGTGGAAAAGTTCTTCTGCTGAAAAATCTGTGCCAATGTATCTTGTTTGGGACCGAAATGCTTAGGTTTTACAGTGTCTAATGTCTTTGGAGCGGATTTTGGCTTCGGTTCTGAAGACTTGGTATCATGTTTCTTTCTCGGATCTGAGCTTTTTGGATCCGGAATTGTTGTTCCCGAAGTGCGTTTGGAATCATCAACCTTCGGAGCCGAAGTGTGTTTCAGTGTCAAAGCAGGCTTTGGGCCGACTTTTTTCGGAACCGGAGTTGTCTTCGGTTCGGTAGACTTGGGAATGTCTTTAGGTGCTGAGCTTGTTTTCGGGTCGACCGGTTTCGGTACAGATTGCGGCTTCGGTGCCGGGGTAAATTTTGGTTTGAGGACCTTTTGATTGTCGGGACCGACAGACTGACTAGAGCCAGTCGACTGGAGGCTTCTTTGGAATCTTTGTTGCCGAGCCAGAAGGCGGGGCGTCGGAAGGTTTTGGTCGGTGTGCACCTGGACCCGGAGGTGGAGGTGGAATCGAAGCCTGTCCCGATATGGGGGGGGGGGGGGTGGGGGGGGGGAGGGAGGGGGCGCGAAGGGGGTTGAACAGGGTCGACGCTTGTACCCACGTCCTGTTGGCCAGCTGGAAGAAGTTAGGCCTAGATTCGTCAACCAAAAATTGCGCTCGCAATAGCTGCGAAACAGCTATTGCGATCGCAACTACGGCTCCCACAGTTCATCAAGCAAAATTACAGTAAATTGCGAATTCGCTAAAATACATTTGCAGAATCAATGTGGAACCCCCATAGCGAATCGGTAACCACGAATTCCCACTGATTCTGCGAATTAATTTGCGAATTCTCAAATAAATCGCAAATCCAATTCATCAAACATCGCGAATTGCGAAAAACCACAAAATCGCTAAATGCGAGTCGTAATTTAAGGAGAAGTCAAACCAGGTGGTAAGCATGAAGTTCAGTTAGAAAAAAAAAAAAAAAAACATTCCAAACCGGAAAAATGTGCGGAGCAAAACAAACACACTTAAGGAGACACAGTAGGAGCATGAGGACATTCACAATGCCAGGTCTATACATCGTGGCAAGGCGGCTGAGGCTCCAGGCTGCAGCACGGAACCAACACAGGATCCAGGAGCGCATCTTCCGGCTGCGGATAACACTCCCGGGCCAGCCTGCAGAGGAGATATACTCCAAATACAGGCTGAATGGGGCAATGATGACCAAGCTCATCCGAGACCTTGACCCCCTGATGCAGCACCCAACAAGGAGGACCAATGCCCTGCCCAACCATGCCCAGGTCCTGTGCTGCCTGCACCTCCTGGCCTCAGGAAGCTTCCAGGGGATAGAAGCAGTTGCAGGGGGGATCTCCCAGAACACACGGTCACGCTGCCTACGGAGTTTCCTGGACGCCATGCTGACCCGGATACACCATTACATAACCTTCCCAACCACCCAACAGGACTTAAATCAAACAAAGCTTCACTTCTATAACATTGCGCAATTCCCCCATGTAATTGGATGCATTGACTGTACCCACATCCACATCTGCCCACCTGCTGAGACAGAATACATGTACTGGAACCGCAAGTCCTACCACTCACTCAACATACAGATGGTCTGCAATGCAAAGACAATCATTACCGACCTAGTGGCCCAATACCCGGGGAGCACGCATGATTCTTTCATATTCAGGCACAGCGGCATACACACCCGCTTGGCCAGTGGTGACTTTGGCAAAGGACACCTCCTAGGTAATTACACATGCCCACATACAGTACGTCAAGCCCATGTAGCTGCGCATGACAGGCACTGATCCTCTGCTCCTTCCCTTCAGGTGACAGCGCCTATGGCCTCCGTGAGTACCTCCTCACCCCATACCTTAACCCTGCCTCACCACAGGAACGGCGTTACAATGCTGCGCACATTCACACCAGGAATGTCATTGAACGGACATTTGGGATGTTAAAGAGTCGATTCCGCATCCTACATAAGACTGGTGGGGCCCTCAAATACCAGCCTGAGGTCTGCTGCCGCATCGTGGCTGTGTGTGCCATACTCCACAGTATTGCTATCAAGTGGAGGATACCTGTGGAGATCTCTGGCAGGGAGTCGGAGGGGGACAACCGCCCACCTGCACATGTGCTTCATGCACACGGGGAGAATCCTGCTGAAGGACACAGGCGCTGCAACAACATCACACGGAATTATTTCTAGTGCACCCATACCCTCACACAACACTGCACTCACGCATGCTAAATGAAATAATGACATGAGTAGGATTTGCGATTGAAATAAATTCTTATAATTATGTAAACAGGATCTTTCATTTACTTTTTGTGTTCAGAAAACATGAAAACTGTATTACGTCATACAGCCCCATGATTGCGAAGCAGGCGTGCTTGTTACTTAAGCATGGCACTGCTGCTAATGGTCAGTCAATCACTGCTGCCTTCGGCCGGATGCGCCCTGTCGCCTCTCCACATCCACCTCGCCAGTCTCGGGCCGTGATGCTGCACTGGGCCTGGTACTGCGGCAGCGTTCTTGTACGACCGACAGGGACAGGCTGCTCAGACTGGATGTGCCCTCACTGGCATCATCACTCCCCCACGCCCCCCCACCCCCCTTTGCATGGGCATGGCCACACACCTGCTGGTTTTGGACAGCGGTTGTGACCTGTTCCAACGCCCTAGCAACATCCTGGCAGCATTGCACCATTTGGATTTGCATTGCCAGGGACCGGCGTGACAGTTGGGATGTTGCATTCCCGATCAGATGGTTTGACCTGGTATATGCTGATAGCCGGGTCAGCAGCTGGCGGCGGCGGGTGATGTCCTGCTGTGACACCATGATTTGGCTGTTCTCCCTCACTGCAGCCGTTAACACCTGCACGCTTTCGGTGAGCTGGCTCACATTGCGCGCAGTCTTGTAAAGCTGCAGCTGCATGGCTGCCATGTGCCGTGCCTGCTTTTGGTGGACAGTTAGCATCCGACGTTCGATACCAAGCCCTGGATCTTGGTCATGTTGCCCCCTGTCAGCTCGTGCTGCCACGTTTCGCTGCTGCCTCATCAGGCCGCTTCACTGCGACCGCACAGTGGCTGTGCGCTGTGTCTGCCTCTTGGGTGGTGGTGTGGCCTGTTCCACTGCCATGTGCGACGCATGGGGTGGTTGCTCTCCTCCTGTGGCTGCAGGGGTGGCCCTGTCCGCATGGGGAGGTGGTGGTACTGGTGCAGGTGTGTGAGACGGTCCAGGTCGCGAGGCAGGATGGCTCTCTCCCTCTGTGTCCTCTGGGTTCTCCTCAATTTGGAGTGCCTCGCTGTCTGTGCTCTGTTGTTCTGCAGCACCTGTAAATGGGTGCATGATTAATGAGATGAATCTTGCACATGGGATGTTGCAACATACATGCAGGCTTGCATTCCCTGACTGGTTTTAGGGACATGTTTCACTTGTCAGGTATGGCAGTGTGTGGCTATCAGGGAACTATTATCACACTACAGGTCCCACAATGCAATATGGCGTTTCTGATGTGCAAGGCCTGCATTACTGAGGTTATCAAATGGCTAGCTCTGGGGGCATGGGCATTGTTAGGGGACGGGGTCGCAGTTGCATGGCTCTTACCTTGGGATTGTTGGGTGGGTCAGGAGGTGTCCAGCCGAGTGACCCCCCACGCAGGCTGCAGGGTTGATGGTGTCCTCAACCAGGTCTTCAAGTGGTGTATTGGCCGCAACTGTGGGGTCTCCTCCTCCCTTGGCATGTTGCTCCCCCAGCCTCTCTGCTATGCGCTCTTTGGCACGGCCTCTGAGGTCGTACCACCTCTTCTTCAGCTCATCAATTGAGCGCTGGGTCACTCCTACAGAGTTTACCTTCACCCTGATGCGCTGCCAAATTCGCCTCTTGTCTGCCTCAGGCACCTTCCTGGATTGCTTCCCAAACAGCCTATCATGGTTCCTGCTGACTCCCTCAATAAGGAACTCCAGCTCCTGTTCTGAAAATTTAATTTGTCTTTTTCTGCCACTTGCACTGCTTCCTGCTGCATCCTGGGACATTCTGGAGTTGGATGTGTGTCCTGTTGGGGGGCTGCAGGGTGTGTCTGATAGAGCTCAGTGCTGTGCCTCTTCCTCTCTCAAGCTCTGTGTTCAGAATGAGTGAGGGAACTGCCTACTTCCTGGTTGTGATGTCATCATTGTGCCCGAAATGAGACTTCCCGTTTTTGCGATCACGTTATTTGCGAGATCGCAATTTGCGATTTCGGTAATTGCGAAATCGCAATTTCAACATGGGAAACAGGCGATTCTGCGATTTTTGAAGGATTTGGTGAAATTCGCATTCGGCGATTGCGGCCGACTGCGAATCGCATTTTTGGATCGCTTTTATTGATGCATCCTATTCTGCGATTTCTAATTTGCGATGCGGTATTTTTCGCACATTAGAATTCGCAGAATCAGGGCTTGATGCATCTGGGGGTAAGTCGTCTTCTGACTGATCCTCGGCTCCGGAAGCTGAATCCTCTGCTTCGGAAGCAATGCTGTCCTGCTGCTGTTCTTTGGACTCTACCTTGATCGGAGCCTTGTCTATGATGAGATCTAGTGTCGATGAAGATGACTGCGCCATGACTCTTCGATCTCGACGGTCCATGATGGTCTTCTTGGACCGGAACGAAGCGCAGGCCTCACAATCTCGACTCTCGTGCTCTGGAGACAAGCACAGATTGCAAACCTCATGAAGATCAGTGTGAGGAAATTTGTGCCCACACTGAGGGCACTTCTTGAAGGGTGTTCTTTCCATGAGCCAAAGGCCCAATGGCGCAGTTGGGCCCGACGGCCCCGACAAACGCTGAAATCGAAAAGCACAAGCCTTTCTTTGACGCGGGTAACTGGAATTATTGTCGAAGACGATACCGATGGTATGATGTAGGACTGGAAGTCGAAAAGAGGTCGGTAACGGGAATGAACGATAAACACTTTCGAGCCCGATGGTGGAAAAAAAACAATCTGAAGATATAGTCGATGCCCATGCGCACTAAGATCTACAGGAGGAGTCATCCAACAGACAAAGACTCTTCCAAGACAAAGTGTAATCATCCGGACCCATCACCAGAAGGTGATCTATGCAATAGTGTGTGATCTGCAGCCCATATGCCTCGAACAAGAGTTTCCCATTTTACTAACAAGACCAGAGCACAATCACTTTTTCCTTTTTCATGGAGAAAAGGAATCGCTTTTTAATCGTTCAATTTGTGAAACTATTTCAGATTGAGAAGCACCATAAAAATGTAGAATATTTTTAGGAAATCCAGCCAAATTTGTTCAAAACAGAAGTATGTAAAGAAAGACATAGTAAGTATCAAAAATAGCACAGTGGACGCTTTGTTTTCTCCACTTTTTTACCATGTCTTTTGAAAACGTGCTGAGCTCATGCAAAATGAGATGGATTGATTCAAGATGCACGACTCACTCCTTTTCAATTTTTTTCTTTTCTGGTAGGCATGCTAAGTGACTGTAGCGCATTGTACCTTTTTGCTTTCCTCATAATCTAGGTGATGCCTTGCCTATTTCCTCATCTTGGTGTTGACGACTGATTAATCTATTGTGAGTCAAGACAGTCAGGTAACTTCTTTAGTTTGATTTAGTTGGTAACTAAATCATCCAATTATTTGCAGCCGAGCGAGTGGAAATAAATAATAGGAAGCCCTACAACTTCTGAACTGCCTCATAGATTAATTAATTGAACCATGCCTGTGTTTTCAGCCATCTTTAAATATTTTTTTCCATGACTTGCCTGGAGGTTTTATGATACAAACTAGAGCAGTTCATGCTGGAAGAAGTTGAAATCAAACAGAAGCGCACAAGACATCAGTGCTTGAAATCTACAAATATATAGCTATTGATGAATATTCTAACTGATCTGTTCAAATTTATCTTTTAATTTGCTGTCATAACCTAGGAGGGGTATTGACTGGATATGATACTGTAGACAGATTCACTGAGACAACTGACAAACATTAAGTTATGTTCCATAGGATTTTTATCACATGCATCTAGCACATAAAATCATCTATCTAGTGCAACACTTTGAAAAATGTGAGGCTAGGTGGTCTGCCTGCAGATGTTTGCCCATACTGAATAAGATGTGTACCCCTCCCTTAAGCTGGCCAGATTTCTTGTAAAAGAATTACATAGAGCAAAAAAAGCATTACTTAAATTACCTTCATTTTCACCATTGCACACGATGCATAACTCTCTCTACAGCCTTTGTGCACAATTGAATTACAATCTGAAAAAAATGTGAATATATAGAATTAAAACCTGGAAAGATTTAGCATAAATTAGGAGACTGTTAACAAACAACATTAGTGATCAATTCTGAACTAGCGACATACAATATAGAGCACATACAGGATACAAGTTTCCCATTTCGGAAAGATTGAATAAATACATTTTCTCCACAAGCAAAATCAACAGATTTCTAAACATATGCAAAGTAACTGCAAAACACCTCATAGGCTGGGGAGATTGTGGCTTAGCTAAACTGTATGGTGTTCAGTCTGGTTGGCTGTTTGTGAACGAGACACCTTTACTGACTTGAGCTAGTGTTTTTCATAGCATGTCTGCTCAACGGAGTGGACATGGTTACAAGCTGCACATGTCAAAGTGTGAATGACTGGCACTTTAGCCAATAATAGCAAAGGGCTAGGTCGTCCATCTCCCGGGCTGGGAGTACTTTGATGCATAATTAAATATGATGAGGACTAATCATTTTCATACCAGCTGTGTGCCACTTGATTCCTGTAACAATGGATTACTTTTAAGTTGTCATAAAATGAAAAGTTTTTTCCCCCATAACTAAAAATATAAAGTTAACACTGTTTATAACACTAATCTCTTTTATTGCTTAGGCTCAACATATGTTCAACTTAAATACCTTAATATTATGTGTGGGGATTTCATTACAAGACCAGAGACTACCATTGTGCATTATTCCTTTAATGTAACTTCAAGCAGCCATTTTAAAGTTAATACATCACAAATCAAAGCTTTAGAATACTCATAGGTTACATTGGCGAAAAGGCTAGATAGAGCTGCCTCTTTTAAATGTGGCTTCAAGCAGATAAGTTCTGTTTTTCATTGCTCTCTATACTTTATTGTCAATGTTTCATTGTATTAGGTTTGATCTTGATTATACCTTATATTAAAGCTTTAACATTTCCTACTATCATTGTTTTCTGTTTAACCTTTTTACTTTGCTGATTATTAATATTTTGGGCTTCCTCTGCTCCCAAAATACCTTGGCGATCCCGTCGCCTCCACCGAGCCTTCTACACCCTTTAAGAAGAGATACGCCACTCTCCCTTTCCGATTTTTGCTTTTCTTTCACATTTTTCCACACCGCAAAACTTTACAATTCGTTGCGGACACCTTTGTTCTCCGGTTTCATCCCGGTTCCTCCTTTTGGCCTGTACTTTCGGGCCTTCGTAAAGCCAGGGTCTAGCCTATTTTAGAGAGACCCTTAGCGAGCACGCGCTATAGTTCCTAGACGAAGCACGCACAGGGGAGGTGCCCTGAAGGCATCTTCCTTCGATATTTATACTGCGTTATCCAGCAACGCATACTGCATACAGCTGATCGCTCGCGCTATCTCTTGACGGTTGAGACGCTAGCGATCAGCTAAGTCACATTTTATCGTCTGGAAAGAGATTAGGCATAAAACAATTAATACACCTGCGTTAATATGCTTAATACTGCTGTTTTAATAAAATTACTTTAATACTGTTTTGAGGACTTCTATTTTGAAAACTGCTTTAACAAAATTACCTATTAACCTTATTAAGCAGTCTACATCATCTAATTAAGCGACTGAACGCTTGGAGCATACATTTTATTTTACTATTTTCCCAATACCTATAATAATAATCGGTGTTAACACCCTTTTCAAGGACTTAACCCCTTGTGATTCAATGTTTTACTATGTCTGACGTTGAATCAGAAGGAAAGTTGTTTTTATCAAAAATTGACCCTAAACTCTGTGACATGGCGAAAAAGAAACCCTTAGTCAACCCAAACTGACTTCTTTTTGGGGAGGAGATGATCAAGGGACTAGGCAAATACTGGACTACATTCACTGCACGGGATAAGGCGCAAACTACTATGCACAGAGTTTTTAACCCAAGTATTTTTGCCAGGGCTGGCAGAAGAGGTCGCTCTACCGGCTGTCCCTACCAAAGATCCTTCTACAGACAATAGGGTTTTGGTTGTCCCTACCAGTCCAATCCCAGCTTCTATCCTCAAAAAGGAACGCCCTTCCGTTCAAGAGGTTTCAGAACCAGAGGTCAGAACTCCACCAATACTCCATGTAAGTACCTTCCCACCTCATCCTTCCTTTTCAACAGGGAAAGTGGGGGGGTCACCTAAAACACTTTTAACACAACTGGAAGTACAAGTTACTTACCTTCGGTAACGATGTATCTAGTAGAGACGATTCTAGCCGCAGATTCCTTAACGTAGAATTATCCCCAGGAGCAAGACTGGATCCGGAAAATTTTCTTTGCCACAGCATCTCTGTGCGCCGGGGGCCGTACCACGAGACTCCGCCCTGACGTCGTCCGCGGGCGTGCCGTAGGCGAGGTCACATAATACCGACTTCGGCGCACAGAACTCAGTTATATTCAGAGAACTTTTCAGCGCCACAACGCGGAGCCATCACAAACAAAACTGTAGAGAGTATGGGAACAGTGTACGAAAAAACTGTAAACATAGAAAAGGGACAAAAGGAGAGGAACAGCACCATTTGGAAAACTGCTAGGTGCTAAGGTACTGAAGCCATAGCAGGGAAAGTGCAGAGCAGAGCACCGCTCTGAGGAGCAACCTTTCAAGCTAAGGCGACATCCTCTGTGGAGACTGAAAAGCATGTGAGGAACATCTTAAGAGACGAAGAGAGTCTACAATTACAATCCACAACATGGAAGGACAACAAGTCCAGAACAGTTGAGTCACAGCAAATTACCCCAAGACAACACCATCAAGGAAGGTAGTATCCCCTGGAAGGAACCAAGGGGTGAGGCATAGCCAAAAGACCCCAACCAAGAGAACTGCAGAGGAGGCAGAAACCCCAAGCAAGTAAAGGGAAGAAGAATAAAAGTATGCCCCCCACACCGGAAAAGAAAACCAGGGTGTAGGGACGCCTAAGTACACATGAACCAACCAACTTTGTACTAGCAAGGAAAGGGTAGAACAAATAAACAGAACAAAGCCTCCCATCAGGGAGGAAGTGAAGAGGGTACTCGCAGGAGACAAGTCACCCAGAGGGAGGCGAGTGCAGAAAACGAAGCTGAAGGCCCTCGCAGAACAGGGACGAAGGGCGGGTCGTGAAGGAATCTGCGGCTAGAATCGTCTCTACCAGATGCATCGTTACCGAAGGTAAGTTATTTGTACATCTGATAGAGACTACTAGCCGCAGATTCCTTAACGTAGAATAGATACCCAAGCCATACCCAGATGGGAGGAGGGCCTGCGAGAGAGCCTCTCAGTAGGGAGAGAGACAGAGTCACAGGGTCCCAGCAGGGGACATGTCACGCGGACAAAAGGGAAGGCCAGGGGATCCCAGGCTCAACCAAGGGAGAACCGCTCTAACACCCTGCCAGGACAGATAGCGCCCGAAGCACCATAAAGAGCAAAGAACCACCACCAAAACCAGGGAGAATAGGTAGAACTGGAGGCAGGGCCCGCCGTAGAAGACACACACACACACAGATAGGAACAGCTGAGCAGACAGGAGCCGCAAGGCAGCAGACAAGGCAGGAACTGCCCTACCGCCAACAGCGCAGGCGTGAGAAGAAAGACACAAATACACGAAGCCCCAGCATGACAAGAGGCAGGGGCACAAGGGAACCTACCAAGGGCCACAACGGTGGACCAGAGCAAGCAGGCATGCGCAGCCAGCAAGAGGCAGCCCCAAGGAACAGGGCACCCAGAACAAGCCAGGCACAGGCCAGGGAAGGCCAAGACACACCCCAAAGGTGGGACCGGACCAGGTAGAAGAGAAGAGAAAGAGATAGACGGAAGACGGCTCACGCCTTCAACCAGAACACAGAAAACCAAGAAAACTAGTCCCCCTGGAACACCAGACAGAGGACCGGGTCGAACGCTGGACAAATGGGCGGAAGCGCCACAATATGATGCCGAAGACAGCATGCCAGGCTGATCTAGCGACAATTCGAACAAGGAAAAGGACAATCGGGTGACAGGGCAGGTTGCAACAGGACAAGTGTTAAAGAGACCTCACCTGCGATATACCGTGACACCATGGAAGGCACGGATCCCGAAAAAAGGGGGCTGCGCCTCCCCAGCCCATGACAGAGCTATACAATAGCTACAAGTACCCCACATAGGGTAGACTACGTCCCAAGAAAACATGGGAACACCTCTTAGGAAAAACTTTCCGCAGCAGAGGACTAAAACAGGAAGACCTGCGGGTGGACCCGCAGACGGCTTACCAGTCAGCCAATAAAAGAGGACACAGAAGGCCCAATCTCAGGACCGATATGGCTGCTAACGACAGCCAAAGCCACGAGGACAAAAAGGAAGGGGGTGGGGCTGGACCAGCAGCCAACAGCACCGAAGGATCAAACAAACGGCCCTGAAGGTAACTCAATCACACAGAACACACAACCGGGGTCACCAAACACCCGGTCTCAGAAGAAGAATGGGAGAACACCTCCCAGAATACACCAGCCAACATCCAGGTTTACTGAAGGGGAGAAGGAGGACGAAGCCCTGCAAGGAACTTCTGAATGGCAGAATCCGCAGGGGCGTGAAACAAAAGAGTGCCATCTAAAGGAAGGTCAACCAGACGCTCCCTCACATTCTCAGGGAAAACACTATCCTCAACCAAGCATGGTGATGGAGAACCACCTATGTAACAAGAGGGAATCCAGACAAGGGAGGTAGGATTTCTTGTTAAGTAACATTTATTGTTATTTCAAAATCTTCAGCCACAGCGCAGAGCAGTGCGTTCCCATGAACCAGGATCGTCCAGCTGACACAGCAGAGGGAATCCTCGGGAACGTACGCTCCAGACAGAATACAGAGCCGGCATTCCTAACATGGAACATACTAAACATTCCTCAACCAATTCAGACCCACTACAACACCTCCCCCTTTAATATGACAAAAAAAAAAATTAGTAAGTAACAAAATTCTCATATCTAGCAGGCAATCTAATAGTGCGACCACTCCTAACCGAACTGCCCACAGCAACACCCCCTTCCCGTGAAACAGCAACATTAGAAGCGGGAACACCACCAGCTTCGGGAACACCACCAACACTTTTATCACCCTGATCTTGCAACCAAAACAACCAATCCAAATCATTAGGACAACCACTCCCCTTCCTTTTCCTAATTAAGTCAGCTTGATCCTCTCTCAATTTAACCACCTGTCTCTTATTCCACCAGCCCCTCCCATTAAGAAAAACAGAGCCTTTAGCAACCTTACAAACCTTAACAGGATCATAGAAATGAGACTCACCGTTCCTGACCGCAAAAGGTTTCCTACATAACACCCAATCACCAATACAAATATCCACATTATCAACAGAACCCCTTTTGTCAAAATTCTTTTTCATACGAAATTGACTACGCTTCACAGTCTCAGACAATTGAACAGAATGCAACTTCCCATCAGATTTACTTGCTAGCCAAGAAGGTAGAAGTAACTAATTAACTTTCCTACCCCTAAGTAATTCAAAAGGAGTAACTCCTGTGGAGCAATGTGGAGAAACATTATAATTCCAAATTTTCTGCTCAACAAATGATTTAACATCTAAACCAGCAGCAATAACAGTCTGGATTCCTTCCTTAACGATTTTATTGCCACGCTTAACCAAATCGTTGGAAGCGGGAGAATACTTAGCAACCTTCAGATGTTTAATATCCAGGGAACCCAAAAACGAACACATTTTCTCAGAAACAAAATGCGTTCCATTATCCGTGACCAGACATCCGGGAGCACCCTCCACCAAAAACAACCTACTTAGAAACAAAATAGTGTTTTCAGTACTAGGAGCATCAACAAACTTATAATGCATCCACTTTAAGTGATAATCAACTGCAAGAATCAAATATCTGAACCTTCAGAAAGAACTAAATAGGGCCCTGAAAAATCGAGACCCACCTTGATCCAAGCTTCCTCAGGAAATTCAGTGGAATGTAACGAAAGATTAGGTAACTTCCAGTGCTTATCAGAAAGTAAACACTCCTCACAACCATCAATCAAAGCTCTAACCTGTGCTTCCAAGCCCGGCCACCAATAGTGTTGTCTAATTTTCATACAAGTTTTAGTTACGCCTAAGTGACCCTCATGACCTTTTTTAATAATAACCTTCCTCAAACTGGATGGGGGGACAAACTTATCACCTCTAAGAATAATACCATCCTTCACCGAAATTTCATCTGCAACCAATGCAAAGTTCCTAAGATCACCAGAAAGATTTCTAATCTCAGGCCAACAACCTTTGCAAAAGGGCAAAACCCTAGACAGCACCAAATCATCTAAACAAGCTTTCTTCCAATCCTCCTCAGAGACAAACGAACCACAATTTTCAACTGCATCCAAAACTGCCACACATTCTACCTCATCCTCATCAAAATTTTCCTCATCATCCTCCTCCATCAACATCCTTGATAAACAGTCAGCACGAAAATTCCTACTTCCCTGAATGTGCTTGATGTCAAAATTGAATTCCTGCAATTTGGAAACTAACCTGGTTAACCTAGCAGACATTGAATTACTATTAGAAACCTTGTTAAAAATGAAAGCAAGAGGCTTATGGTCCGTCAAAATCTGGAACTTCCGTCCCCAAATATACATTTTAAATTTCTGGACCGCCCAAACACAGGCCAGTGTCTCGCGCTCAATAGTGCTATAATTTTTTTCCAAAGATTTGAGCGACCTGGAAGCAAAAGCTACCGTCTGTTCATGACCATTTACCTGTTGGGCTAAGAACTGCACCCAGTCCATTCATACTGGCATCCACAGTGATCATTGAAACTCAATCATCGCGAAACGCATGCAAAGCTTTCGCGGAAATAACCAAGTCCTTGACTTTTTCAAACACACCATTCAATTCTTCCGTCCAAATAAACTTTTGACCCTTTTTTAGAAGACAGCGAAGAGTATCAACCATCTGAGCGTAATTACATACAAATCTTGCGTAGTATTCTGCTAAACCCAGAAAAGAGCGCAGAGCATCTTTATCAGTAGGTGGTTTAGCCTCCTTAAGAGCCCTAATGACCGAAAATTTTGGTCTAATACCTTTATCTGAAATCGTATGACCTAGGTAATCCAGCTCATTAACACAAAACTTACATTTGTCTGCTCTTACAGTCATACCACTATTTTCCAAAGTTCCCAACACCTTTTTTAGCAAAATCAAATGCTCATAAGTAGTTTTCGAAAAAACCAGGATATCATCAAGGTAGGCCTGAACTCCCACCAACCCTTTGAACAAGGAATCCATTACTCTCTGAAAAATACTGGCGGCTGAAGACTCCCAGCATCGCCAAATGTAACAAGAGGGAATCCAGACAAAGGAGGTAGGATTTCTTGTTAAGTAACATTTATTGTTATTTCAAAATCTTCAGCCACAGCGCAGAGCAGTACGTTCCCATGAACCAGGATCGTCCAACTGACACAGCAGAGGGAATCCTCGGGAACGTACGCTCCAGACAGAATACAGAGCCGGCATTCCTAAAATGGAACATACTAAACATTCCTCAACCAATTCAGACCCACTACAACCGAACTAGCCATGGAGCAACCAAGAGCTTCAGAGACATCAAGAGCCGAGCGAAGAATAAACGCAGCCAGCTCCCAGCCATCCAACACATGGTGCCGCATATCAGCGCGGGCACCATCCTGAGAAGCAGAAGACAAAAGGGACTCTGTGAAACCCCACAAGCTGGAAGTGGCTCATGCTAACACACAAAGAGTGCTGAGTGCCCGCAAGGCAGCGCTGGAGAAGAGACGATATTACGCCCCCAGGAATCTAACCACCGGGCCTCCCGTGACGGAGAAGACAACACCGAAGGCAAGGAGGGAAAGGCAGTCTGCAGGAGAGGGTCCAGAGTAGAAGGGTGAAAGGAAAAGTAGACAGGATCAGGCGAGCCGATGAAATCTCTGACCGCAGGCTTCTTCTCTCCTCTAAGAATCCTGGGCACCGCAGGCTTCCTCTCGCCTCTAAGAATCCTGGGCCCCGGTACACACTATAGATACAACAGTATTTGGAAAAGATGGGCTCATTGGTGCTTGGAAAGGAATTGGATTCCATGTAGGCTCCTATCGTACATGTAGCCAACTTTCATGTCGAACAATTTGAAAGAGGTCCTACTTATAGATCAATTAACTACTATAGATCAGCCACTTCTGCAGGCAATTCCCTTTTAAATGGTAGATATATTGGGAAAAAGTCTATAATATGCAGAATTATGAAAAACACCAGGCTTAACCCCTTGCATGCTTTTTGACGGAACCACGCCGTCATGAGCCACAGGTGGTGTGTGCTCATGAGGGCGCGGTTCAGTCATGCGGCTGCCGCTCCACCCACGCAGCACTAATTACCCGCCTGTACGGGCGAATTAATGAGCAGGCGGGGTCATGACGGAACCATGATGCCATGAGCGCACGCCGCGCGTGACTCATGACGGCGTCACGCTCACCCCTTCGCCCCCATGCCGCAGCGGAATTTGCAGCGCCGGGAAGGTGTTAAAAGACCTCCTAAATACGAATCACTATGGGAAGTAAATGTATTACTTGACCTATTTTGTAACTAGCCCAATAATAATCTGCTAGATAATAAAAAACTTTATATTAAACTAGCTTGTATCCTATGTCTAATATCCTGTTGTAGGGTTTCAGATGTCAAATCACTGGAAATAACCAATAGATCATACAACGCCTTCGTTGATAGATTTCAAGGTATCAAAAGAACTAAAACCATGTCGGACATGATTTTTTTACCCTAGGTTTGATGCTTGTCCAAAGTTATGCGTTGTAGACTGTGTGAAGGAGTACGATGCAAGGATGAACAAACATTGCACTGTGTTATGATGTGTGCCTCATGAATGTCTCGTGTTGCCTCGTGGACGCCTGTGTGCGTTCTATGTTCTTTAGAGTGTTAGGCTGACGGCACTCGAACAGTTTCAGTTGCACTGGACTGTCGAGGTGGTCGGATGCCAGGTTGTGCTTCCTGATGCTTTCTGAATAAAGCTTACCTAAACCACGTACGTCTTTCCTGATTCCGGCACGATCCTTCACAACATTTTTGGCGACGATGCTTTAAGTGAACCCTGCTACGTTTCCCGTTGTTTTTACATCGTCTTCTAGCACAGCCTGGTGATCCTTGACATCCCTCTTTGTTTATTTGGATTTCTGTGAAGTCTTCACGTCTCCCTGATTTCCGCGAATCCTAGAGGTACTTTTTATGTATATTTCAGCTTTTCCGCTGTCTTCCTCTTCTGATTCGTTGTGAGTGTGACCAACGGCTGGCTTTGTCTTCTGCACGTCATCTCTGACATCACTGGAACGCACGTTTACTGTGCAACGCAGCGTTACACGCAGCCATCTTAACTAATCCTAAACCTTGGCATGCGTGTGTAACGTTTTGCGTCACCGACGTGCCTCCATTTTGTTTCCTGTAGTTCCAGGTTGGCTTAAGACTTGGGTTTCTTCTGACAGTGAGAGTGCTCCTGTAGTCATAGGGGATAAAATTGAAGTTGGAGATTGGGTGAAAGTTAAGTCCGGTAGGGTTAGAGCTGGTTTGACTAAATTCAGAGGTCCTTTTCGTGTGGTCAATGTAGGTAAGTTTTTTGTTATCTTGGATGGTGGTGACAGGTGGAATTTAAGGAGAGTGGCTTTATATCAAAAGGGTGGTTTCATCAAACAAGTGGTTGAGGATGATGGTTGTTCTGGAGCTTTGTTGGAGGCTGGTTGTTCTTCAGGTTCTGCTGTTGGGCCTTTCGCTGATGAGGGTTTGGATGTTGGTGCAGGGTGTGGGGGCAGCCTAGATCTTCAACAGGATTCTGAACGTAGAGTGCGTAGACCACCTAAGTACCTCAATGACTATGTTGTTTATTAATTTCTTTGTTTTTTTTTTATTTTCTTTTTCTATTAGGGAAGAAGATGTGTTATGATGTGTGCCTCATAAATGTCTCGTGTTGCCTCGTGGACGCCTGTGTGCGTTCTATGTTCTTTAGAGTGTTAGGCTGACGGCACTCGAACAGTTTCAGTTGCTCTGGACTGTCGAGGTGGTCGGATGCCAGGTTGTGCTTCCTGATGCTTTCTGAATAAAGCTTACCTAAACCACGTCCGTCTCTGATGTTTCCGGCACGATCCTTCACAACACACTGCTGGTGCAAACTAGCTTATTTCCTTTGTCAAACACTTCAAACCAGTCCCCTCTTCCTCTATAGCTAGATGGGTTAAATTAGCTATGTAAATGGCAGGTGTGACCTCCAATGATTTCAAGCACATTTTTCAAGAGGCGCTATGGCTAGCCAATCTTTTTGGAAAGGAGGTAAGTTAGATGATATTCTTGAGGCGGCCGACTGGTCCAGTTCTTATACCTTTGCAAAAATGTTCTGCAAACCTGAAGAACATTTCTCTGATGTAGTTTTACTAGTTTACCAATATGCATAATGGTAACCTCCGGTCTTGTAATGAAATTGTGATTCTCCTATTACCATGATAAGAGATTCTGGATTTCATTAAAGACACGGAGGCTAACATTATTCCAACCCTCCCCTCCCGGGAGTGGACACTTATTACAGAATGTTATTAATTTATTGTAATTTACTTTATTGTATTTGTTTGAAGATTAGACTAAAAAAAAAAGGATGTATAATGAGGAAACATCTCAGTTATTTAATACCCTTAATTTTTTCCCTTCTCATATAATTTATTAGTGCAATTTTTAATAATGTATCCTTTATCAGACAATTTAACATAATTTGTTCCTCCACAAGATGCAGGATCTCACCAGGAGATCTAAGATTTCCTCATCTTCCCTCCAAGCAAGTCTTGACATCGTACCTTTTGTTCCTTTGGATTTCATCAGTTCATATTGAAGAAGCTAATCTTTTTCATAATACTTGAACTCTGACTTTCATTGCATTTAAAAGAGGCAGATCTATCTAGCCTTGTTGCCAATGTAATCTATGAGTATTCTAGAGCTTTGCTTTGTGATGTATTAACTTTAAAATGACTGCCTGAAGTTGCATTTACGGAATAATGCATAATGTTAGCCTTTCTGTCTTTAATGGAATCCAGATTCTCTGGTCATGGTAATATGAGAATAGCAATTTAAGATATAAGTACTTATTTTAGGTCTTTTATAAAGCACAACACTGAGATAAGGGTTTTCTGGTTCTTGGAATGTGAAGGAAAGAGAAACATGTATACAGCAGTGGAGTAAATGTACAAGTGATGCATATTTGAACTGGGTTGTGATTCTGAAAGAAAGGGTTGCAATGTAAAACGTTTTTAGGGGGCACAGAAGTGCTGTGACAATATTCATTATAAAGTACAGGGTTGTAAATGCTGTACACGATTGTAATAGTTATAATATTGCTGCTGTTCAAACATGCGGTATTTGCCTGATGTTACCATTGGTGTCATTACATTCTTTGCTTCACTCACGCATGGAGTGTGCATCCCCAGAGGTTCGATTGGTTGCTGTCAGTTGCTGACCGAGCCTCTGAGGGTGCGACGCTCCTGGATGTGGCTGTTGTACTTACTTGAAGAATAAACCTTATACTTCGTTGAAAATGCGTTTCTGTCTTTAAATATTCCAACTCAACATACACATGTGGATCGAAATGCAAATGCTACTTACCAGTATGCATCTGTTCTTGGCATGTAGGGCTGCTGACATTCATATCTGTGCATAGATCGCCGCCTAGTGTTGGGTCCGGATGATTGCACATTGTTGTCCTGGAAGAGTCTTCGAAGTATCACGAGATAGGTGGCTCCTCCCCTGGACTACAGTGCGCATGGGCATCGCCTCCATCCCCAGATTGTTTTTAGCCATTGGCAGAGATGGAGTGAAGTATGTGAGTGATGACCATGCTATGAGCATATATATATACATATGAATGAATACTGCAGTTGCTACAGGCGCCGGGGAGGAGGGTGGGCGATATGAATGTCAGCAGCCCTACATGCCAAGAACAGATGCATACTGGTAAGTAGCATTTGCAGTTCGAGGCATGTGGGCTGCTGAATTCATATCTGTGCATAGAATACATAGCAGTCCCTCCATTAGCGGCGGCCGCCCGTGCCAGCTGCAGCAGTCTGAAAAAGTGTGTTGAGAACAGCCTGACCAACAGCTGCCTGCTGTTTGGAATGCACGTCTACACAGTAGTGTTTAGTGAAAGTATGTGTGGTAGACCATGTGGCTGCTCTACAGATATCTTCTAAGGGAATGTTACCTAGGAAAGCCATAGAGGCCCCCAACTTCCTGGTGGAATGGGCCCTCGGTGGGATAGTGAGAGTGCGCTTAGCTTTAGCGTAACAGATCTGAATGCATTTCACGATCCACCTAGCGATCCCCGCTTTGGAGATAGCGTTTCCCTTGTGGTGTGTGGCAAAAGCAACAAAAAGCTGCTTGGTTTTGCGAAAATCTTTTGTCCTGTCTACATAGTACATCAAGGCTCTCTTAACGTCAAGGGTGTGGAGCATCCGCTCCGCCAGCGTCTCTGGGTTTTGGAAAAACACCGGCAACTCAATTGTCTGGTTTATATGGAATTGAGATACAACCTTTGGTAAGAATTTAGGGTTAGTGCGGAGCACAACCCTGTTAGCATGCACCTGGAAGAAAGGTTCTTGAATGGTGAGCGCCTGCAGCTCGCTAACCCTCCGTAGCGATGTAATTGCTACTAAGAACGCAACCTTCCAAGTTAGAAACTGAAGCTCACAAGAGTGCAGTGGCTCGAAGGGAGGACCCATCAGCCTTGTAAGAACCACATTGAGGTTCCATTCCGGAGCTGGTGGTGTCCGTGGTGGAATGACCCTTTTGAGTCCTTCCAGAAAGGCCTTGATAGCAGGGACCTTAAAGAGTGACAGGTGTTGCCTATTCTGGAGGTATGCCGCCATAGCAGACAGGTGAATGCGGATGGAAGAGTACGCTAAATTGCATTGATACAGGTGAAACAGGTAACAAATGATGTTTTGAATGGAAGCATCTAGCGGGTCAATATTGTGGTTAACACAGTAGATGACAAACCTCTTCCATTTGGCCGCATAGCAGGCTCTAGTAGTGGGCTTTCTTGCCTCCCGAATGATGTCCATGCAATCGGGGGGAAGATTGAGGTAGCCAAACTCTAGGACTTCAGGAGCCAGATCGCCAGGTTGAGCTGCTGCGGGTCTGGGTGCTGAATGTCGCCATGGTTCTGCGCCAGAAGGCTGGGGGTGAGATGAAGCCTTTGATGCGGTACCACGGAGAGTTCCAGAAACGTGGTGTACCATGGTTGGCGAGCCCACGTTGGAGCAACCAGGATGAGAGTCATCGAGTGCTGCCTGAGCTTGCGTGCCACCAGCGGTATCAGAGGTGCTGGGGGAAAAGCGTACGCAAATCTGCCTGACCAGTTCATCCACATCGCATTGCCCTGTGATTGCGGGTGTGGGAATCTGGCGGCGAAGCTTTGGCATTTTGCGTTCTCCCTTGTGGCGAACAGGTCTATCTCTGGATGACCCCACTTTTGGAAGTACGGTTGGAGTACTGATGGATGTATCTCCCACTCGTGCATTTGATGGCTGTGCCTGCTGAGCAGATCCGCCATCTGATTGTCCTTTCCCGGGAGATGCTCTGCCATGAGGAAGATGTTCCTCTGAATGGCCCACTTCCACATGCTCTGAGCCAGATGAGACAGCTGCGGAGAGTGTGTGCCTCCCTGCTTCTGAATGTAGTACATGGCCGTCATGTTGTCCGTCCGGATCAACACGACTTTGTTGCACAGATGTACTTTGAACGCCTTTAAGGCCATGAAGATTGCCATCAGTTCCAACACATTGATGTGCATCTTCCTTTGCTGTAGTGTCCAGAGTCCCTGCACTGTGTACTGGAGTACATGCGCTCCCCATCCCTGGAGAGAGGCGTCCGTTGTCAGGATAATCTGTGGCACAGGCTCTTGGAATGGTCGGCCCTTGCAAAGGTTTTGTGGATTCCACCAATGCAGAGAGTTGTATGCCCGACCGCTCACCAACACTAGGTCTGTCAGTTGCCCATGAGCCTGAGTCCACTGACGTGCAAGGCACTCCTGAAGCGGACGCATATGTAGTCACGCGTGCGGGACAATGGAGATGCAGGAGGCCATCATGCCTATCAACTGCATGAACACCTTCGCTGGAAGCGAGTGCTGAGGTCTGAATCGTTGGATCACCGTCTGGATACTGGCGATTCTCACTGAATTTGGCTGCGCAGTGGCAGCCAGAGTATTGATTGTCGCGCCCAGATACTGTCGCACGTGGGCGGGCTGGAGATGGGACTTTGGGTAGTTCAGAGAGAATCCCAGATCGTGCAGGAGATGAATGGTGCGTGACACGTGGTCGACGCACTGCTGTTCTGTCTTTGCTTGAATGAGCCAGTCGTCCAAGTAGGGGTAGACGTGGACGTTCTGGCGACGGAGATGCGCCGCCACAGTCGCTAGGCACTTTGTAAATACCCTTGGCGCCGTGGTGACCCCGAACGGCAGAACCCTGAACTGGTAATGCTGGTCTTGAATCGTGAATCTGAGATACTTCCTGTGGGAAGGATGCAGGGGGATATGAAAATATGCATCTTTCAGATCCAGCGTAGCCAGGAAGTCCCCCTGCTGAAGCAGAGGGAGTACTTGCTGCAACGTGAGCATATGGAAGTGCTCCGAGAGAATGTACCAGTTGAGGGGCCTGAGGTCCAGGATGGGCCTGAGGGATCCGTCCTTTTTGGGAATTAGAAAATACAGGGAGTAAACCCCTGTTCCCCTTTCCTGCAATGGAACGAGCTCTATTGCCCCTTTTTGCAGCATGACTAGAACTTCCTGCTGCAACAAGGTCAAGTGCTCGCCGGACATAGGACGGCTCCTTGGGGGTATGTTTGGTGGAATGGAAGTAAGTTCCAGACAGTAACCGTACTGGATAAGAGACTTGACCCACCTGTCCGTGGTGATGGATCTCCACGCGGGCAGGAACTGCTGGAGTCTCCCCCCGACCGGTGTTGTATGGTCGGGGGGCAGTGACAAGACGTCACTGCTTGTTGGCGGTGGCGGACCTGGAGCTGTTGTTTCCACGTCCCCTGCCCTTGACGTTATTGCCTCTGTAGCCACCTCTACCCTTGTTGTTGTACGAGGTCTGGGTGTTACTTTTGTAATACTGTGTGGACTGCGATGCCTGACCCCTTGAGGTGCCTCTGGAATTGGAGCGGCGAAAGGAACCACTCCGAAACTGCTGAGACTGGAGGGCCCCCATAGACTTGGCAGTGTCTGTATCTTTTTTCATTTTTTCCAGCGTCGCATCCACCTCAGGGCCAAACAGGTGGTCAGGATTAACTGTTTGGTTCAGTATTGTCATTTGAATATCGGGCTTGAACCCTGAAATTCTAAGCCAAGCATGCCGTCTAAGCAACACACTGGTGTTGATTGCCCTGGAGGCTGTATCGGCCACATCCAGCGCACATTTTATGGATGCGTTTGTGATGAGCTTTCCTTCCTGAATCAGCATTTCTCCTGCCTCCTTGTACTGGTCAGGCAAGTGTTGCAGTAGTGATTCTAAGGTGTCGTAATGAGCCCTATCATAGCGTGCAAGTAGGGCCTGTGTGTTTGAGATTCTCCAAATATTAGCTGCCTGTGCAGCAATTCGTTTCCCTGAGGCCTCGAAGATTTTGGACTCTTTGTCTGGGGGAGGAGCGTCACCAGTGGTCTGCGAGTTCGCCCTCTTCCGAGCGTTGGATACAACCAACGAGTCCAGTGGCAAGTGTCCCTTGATGTATGTAGGATCCGAGGGCGCTGCCTTATATTTTTTGTCAATGCGAGGGTTGACGACACGCGCCCGGGTGGGCTCCTTGAAGACCTCCGTTGCGTGTTTAAGCACCCCCTTAAGCATTGGCAGTGTTTTGACTGACTTTTCAGCCACTGAGAAAGTGTCAAATAAAAAGTCCACATCCACAGGGTCCGAGTGCAGCTCGACATCGTGGTTAGCCGCAGCTCTCTCGATCAGAGCGTTGAAGGCCGCTGAGTCCTCCGTCGGTGACGTTTTGGCCGCAAAAAGTTGCGTGTCCTGGCCCGACTGCGGGTCCTCCGTGTCGCCTCCGGCCGACCAAGGTTCGTGCTCCTCCTCCGGATCAGAGTACGCCGGATAGTAGTACTCGGCATCTTCCTCGTCAGCATCGCCTGCGGCGGAATGCGTCGGCGAGTGTCCTAGGGCTTGTGGAGACATAGGTTCTATCGGGGCCGAAGTTTCCGCAGAGTCCCTCTTATTCTTGAGAGGGATCCGAAAATTTTCCAACACCGGCTCAGTGGTGATTTTTCTCTTGAGGAGAGACAGTTTCCCAGTATTGGCGTCGATGATGACCTCTCGACGCTCCTCCTCAGCAAGCGGCTGGAGCCGAAGCTTCGACACCACTAAGGCTGCTTTCGGTGTCAATACCTCCTTCGAGGGCCCGCTATGTTTCGGCGCGAAAGCCTTCGGCGTCGACTTTGGCGGCAGGGTAAAACGGATAGGCGTTTGCGCCTTCGCAGGCTTCGGCGTGTGCTTAGGCGCCACAGTGTCCTGATCAGGAACCACATTGTCCTTCCGTATCCGCTGCAGGGATTCCGCCACCTTCTTTGTTAAGGCAGGAGAGGGCTTGACCGGCTCGAGCGATCTCCCCGAGTCGGATCGATGGCAGGCACCTTCTTCGGGGCCGACACCTCACGCGCCTTGTCCCCAAGGGCCGGCGCCGGCCGAGCCCGGGTCGCGTCGTCGCCCTGACGCTTCTTCGGAGCAGTCTTCGGGTCCTCGACCCCCTTCGGCGCCGACGCAGCCGCGTCGGTCGACTTCGCCTTCGGCGCCGACCCCGAGGGCTTCGGGTCGGCCATCTTGGCGTGGCTCTTCAAGTCGGCCATCTTGAATTTTTTGGAAGTTGACGCCTCCAGAACCTTCTGCCCCAGTGCAACTTTCACTTTCGGTTTCGAAACCGAGGGAGCGTGACCATATGGCTTCACTTTCGTTTTCTTCAACGGGAGTGGCGCCTCAGAAACGTCCGTGACCGGGCCCGGAGGCGGGGACGTAGGACTTATAAGTAGATCTTGGGTAAGGCCCGAAGGCGATCCCTCGACCCGGGCCGTATGAAGGGGATTGACCCCTGAGTCTGGTTGGGGATGCTCCTCCTCCGAGCTATCCCCTACGGTGGCAATAGCCCGATCGTCGTCCCCTACCTCGTCGGCGACTTCGTCAAAGTCCTCATCACCCGCGTCGTAGGCATCCCCTTCGGACGCGGGACTAGATTCCGAACCTTGTACGTCGTCTTCGTCTCAAACAGATTCTTGGAATATGTCGTCTGGTGGGGGCGCCGCGGTAGCCGAGAACTTGGCCTGGAGCCTATTGGCCCGACGAATCTTGAGAGTTTTCTTGCACCGGAATTTCGAACACGCCATGCAGCTGTCTTCGTTATGGTCCGGTGACAAGCAGGTATTGCACACGGGGTGCACGTCGAGGTGTGAATATTTGGAGTTACACACCGGGCACTTCTTAAACGGTGTCCGCTCCATAGCAGAAGTGTAGTGTAGGCCCGTCCGCGCCGAAAGCACGCGGAAGGGTAGCAAGAGTTCGGAGCTGAGAGTCAGACAAGAAACCCGAACGCAACTATACCGACGCTCAGCCTAAAGACCTTCTGGTCTCGATTAGAAGTTGAACAACTATCGGTTCCGACAGAGGGAACCGAAACACATCCGAACCCAATGGCGGAAAAAAAAATCTGGGGATGGAGGCGATGCCCATGCGCACTGTAGTCCAGGGGAGGAGCCACCTATCTCGTGATACTTCGAAGACTCTTCCAGGACAACAATGTGCAATCATCCGGACCCAACACTAGGCAGCGATCTATGCACAGATATGAATTCAGCAGCCCACATGCCTCGAACACACATATCGGAAATTTTCAGGGATGTCCTGCCTTAGGAAGACGCTGTTCTATTTGTAAAAGAATGGGTCATTTTCAAAAGCTCTTCAGAGGTCGTAAGAAATCAGTTTCGGTTCGAAGTGTGGACATTGAAACGGACCAGGGCACAGAGTTTTTCGCCAATTTACTTTTAACTGTTGACTACACAAAAGACCCTTTAGAGATTAAGGGCCCATTATGTACAGCATTAATCGACGGTAAAGAAACCAACGTCATGACAGACTCAGGATCTCCAATAACAATACTTCGAGACACTTATTTTTTGGAGAAGTGGGGAGATAAAGTGTCTGTATTTAAAACTGATGTCAATCCAAAGGCCTTTGGCGAGAAGGACATAGACATGGTGGGATTTTTTAAGGCTGATGTTGTAATTTTGGAAAGAAAAAGTAATACAAATGTCTATGTAGCAATTAAGGGAAAAAACTTAGTAGGATGAAGGATCTAGCCCGTTTGGGCTTGTACTTAGTTGCAGGTGATGTAAACTCTATAAAAGTTAAGGATATGCCTGTATGCAGCCTAGATGATCTGTCTTTAGATTTAAAGAGTTTATTATCAGAATTTAAGTCTGTTTTCAGCGATCAAATAAGTTGTGTAAAAAAATGTAAATACAAAATTAGGTTGGTTCCTAACGCAATTCTTGTGGTGCATAAGGTCAGACCTGTCCACTTGAGTACACCGAAAGAGCTGAAAACCATGCTTGAAGATTTGTGTTCAAAAAATATTATACAACCTACGGAATCTTCACAATGGGTGGCCCCCATTGTGGTCGCTCAATAAAAAACTGGAGAAATTAGGTAATGTGCGAATTTGAGGGGGCTTAACAAGAACATCGTGGTAGACTGCCACCCCCTCCATAAGATACAAGATCGATTAGCAAATTTAGGGGGGGGGGGCTAGATGGTTTTCTTTAATCAACCTAAAATCTGCATACCATGAGATTCCACAAACTGGGTCGTCTTAGGAGTTAACAACATTCGTTACACCTTTCGGTGCTTACAAGTTCCTGAGACTTCCCTTTGGGTTGGCGTCTGCAACTAGCATTTTTCAAAGATTAATGGACACCATCTTTAAAGGAATTAAGGCCTTCAAACAAACTTGGACGATATATTATTTTTTTCCAAAGATTCTATTGAACATGTCTAATTATTAAAACAAGTACTTTCTATTCTAGGCAACCATGGTATGACAGTTAGAGCTGATAAGTGCAAAGTTGGTGTTTAAGAACTAGACTATCTAGGTCATACAGTGTCTGACAAAGGCATTACTCTTACATTTTTTGTTGTCAGAGCATTTAAAGAAGCAAAAGCTCCATCAGACAAAGATACACTTCTTTCTTTTTTGGGGCTGGCTGAATATTATACGAGATTTGAATGCAACTATGCTCAAATTGTAGAACTCCTGAGAATGTTGATAAAGAAAGGACAAAAATTTGTTTGGTCACAGGATTTAAAGCAGGTATTTCAGCTCAAGCTGTACATGCTTTTCGTGACAATTTTCCATCAGTCATTACAGTGGGCGCTAGCATGAGGAGTCTGGTGGCTGTCCTTAGTCAGAAAGTTAACGGCAAGGAACAAACTGTATCGTTTGCTTCAAGGTACAGTACAATTGAGAGAGAAACCTTGGCTTGCGTATGGGCGGCTCAAAAATTTAAGATGTATGTTTGGGGCAGAAAATTTAAAATTTTTACAGACCATAAGCCGCTTACCTTTATTTTTTCTAAAGTCCCTAGTAATAATATGTCTGCAAGACTGACACTTTTAGTCTTGAAGTTACAAGAATATAACTTTGAGATGAAACACATTCAAGGAGGTAAACATTTCCAGGCTCATTGCTTGTCTAAAATGTTGATGGAAAAAGATGATGAGGATGATATGGAAGAAGACGAGGTTGAATGTGTTGCTGTTCTTCATGCAATTGAAAACTGTAATTCAGTTATTTTCGAATCCAAATGGAAAGATGCATGTGCAAATGATGACGTTTTAACTAAAGTGATAGAATTTTCTTCATCTAAGTGGTGAGTTAAGGAATTTTTCTTTAGTTGCAGATGAGTTATCTGTGAAGGAAGGTTTGATTTTAAGAAGTGACAAATGCATTCCATCTACTAGTTCAAGAAATGCTTTAATCAAAATTGCTCACGAGGGACATTTAGGGGTGACAAAAACATGTATGAGAGTTAAGCTTCATTATTGGTGGCCTTCGTTAGATGCTCAGGTAAGAAGTTTAGTGGATGGATTTGAAGAATGTTTACTGTCAGATAAACACTGGAAACTTCCTAAGGTTCCACTTCACCCTACTGATTTTCCGGAAAAAGCTTAAAAAGTAGGTCTGGATTTTTCTGGACTGTATAATGTTCTTAATGAGTCTTCGCTATTTTTGATTTTAGCTGTAGATTACCACTCTAAGTGGATGTACTAAACATTTTTGGATACTCCGACCACAGACCACAATTGCTTTTCTGAACAAGGTATTTTTTTTTTAGAAGGTGCGCCTAAATCTCTTGTTACTGAAAACAGGACTCATTTTGTGTGTGAAAAGATGTGCTCGTTATTGAAAAATCATGATATCAAACATTTAAGAGTAGCCAGATAATCTCCAACTTCTAATGGGTTAGTAGAGAGAGGCAATGACGTTCTTAAAGAGGGGATTCAGACAGCACTGGCGGCTGGCCTGGATGTGAAATCATTTTTGGAAAAAAAAGTGAGGAATTACAACACTTCTCCACACTATATGACAGGAATCTCTCCTTTCGAGCTTTTGAGAGGCAGAAAGGCTAAAACAAATTTGCTTCCATTTGGTTAGACAGTGGTAAACTAACATGTGTTGCTGAGGACAAGAATTTGAGAAAAAAATGTTAAATTAAGTAAAGAGAAAATGAAAAAATATTTTGATGGTAAGCATTCTATGACCAATGTTGACATTAAGGTAAGTGACTCGTTTTTATTTAAAAAACCTTTTAAAATCAGAAAAGGGGAATCCATCTCTTCTAATTCAGTTCTGGTTTGTAAAGTCAGTAAGAGTTCAGCCTTTCAAGATAAAGGCTGGTGGAACAAAAGACAATCAGTTAAAGTATCTAAAAATCAATCTGAAGTAATCAGAAACAAGAAACCCTCTTTGATGGAGGAGGAGGGGTTCGATTGGTTGTACTGGTTGAACAATGGTGAAAGTCAAACATCTTTAAGAAATCAAACATTTTTGCCTTCGTCAGGTAATGAAATTGAATGTGATGGAGGTAATTCTCGAGGTTGTCGTGTAAGAAAACTACCCACGAGATTTAAGGATTTTGTTACCTATTAATATCTAATAATGAAAATGTTGTTGTTATGTCATGTAAAAAAAAAAACAAAAAAAACCACCTTCGGGATTCAAGGATTTAGTTACCTATTAATACTGAAATGGTTATTGAATTTTTGCCGTTAGTGATGTTACTTTGTTAATTTTGTTGATTTCTTTATTTTTGTTTATTAAGGGGAGAGGTGATGTAATAGTTATAATATTGCTACTGTTTGAACATGCTGTATTTGACTGATGTTACCATTGATGTCATTACATTCTTTGCTTCACTCGCGCATGGAGTGTGCATCCCCGGAGTTTCGATCGATTGCTGTCAGTTGCTGACCGAGCCTCTGAGGGTGCGAAGCTCCTGGATGTGGCTGTTGTACTTACTTGAAGAATAAACCTTATACTTCGTTGGAAATACATTTCCTTCTTTAAATATTCCAACTTAACAATGCTGGAGAAATGAGAAGCAAAAGGTAAGGGGCTCCCACGTGAACAACCATAGTCTAAGCGTACAGATAGAGCTGGAGAAAATGTAGACTAACTAGCATTGTGGTTTTATCTTGCATGAATGTCCATGTCATTGCTCACCATTAGCGAAATACCATGATCTTTCAGAAAATTAGTCTCGGTAGTGGAGCCTTTTAGGTATGGCATAGAGAAGGCTTTCACTGTCCCACCAGCCTCATGTAAACCAAAACTTTTATAAATACATAAACATGTACATACATAAAGGGGCTCAAGGACTGTCCTGTTCATCTATTGGTATGTTCAACTGCCATAATTTGTCTCCTGCCCACCACAGCCTAGAGCATGGGGCCAGTACTTAATTAGTAAACAAATAGGTACTGAAACAGAACTTTTTCGGGCGGAAGAGGTCTGAGCTGGGGGAGGGCCCAACTAGTAACTTGAGCACCAGTAATGCCCGGAGCTTGTGAGCACCTCTGCCAGAGGCCTACTCATCGGCAGTACAGTCAGCCTAACCAGTAAGCAGTATGCACATTGTGTGGGAGAGAAAGCAATTGTCTTACTTAATGAACAATGTAGGTCCTGGAAATAGTGAAGGACTATTGAGATTCTAAATGGTGAAGGTTCACTATTGTAGCTTTCCTTCTATTTCTATATCCTTTGGAAATAAAAGGACTACTCTGTCCTCAACTGCTGCTTAGACCAAGACCGGGATTGTGACAGTGTGGTAGTTGGCAATCCCCTGAAATAAGTAGCCATGGTGTCCACTGGAACCAACCTGAACAAATTAATAACTGCATGGGGCAAGTAGTGCAAATATACCGATGGTGGACCAATACTTCCCAATGTTATTTTATTTCCTTTCTTTTTTTATTTAATTGGTGTGTTAGCATTTTGACTTTGTTACATTTTTCAAATCCAATAATACAAACTATTTGAGCATTGGCAAATTTTTATGTCATTAAATTGAATAAACTCCTTAGAGACCACTATCTCTTTTGAGGAGCATTCCCAGGGCTGACATAGAAGCTATGCAGAGCAGGGTGATTGACTGTGTGTGAGGTGTCCTCACATCTTAAGGAAAATGCTGAATGCATCCAACACTTGGGGCCCTGGCATGTTCAGAACTCATTTGACCTAAAGGACGGGCATATCTTGATGCTAGGCCTTAGCTTAGGAAGGCACAGACCTGGCAAAATGCATGCCTGATCACCCTGCAAAAGATGGTTATGAAGGTTTGGGACCAGGTCAAAGTTAGGGGGAACAGACCATGCATGCCACAGGTATTAGAAGTGAGGCCATCTCTCACAGGGTAAAGGGGAAATGCAGAAAGTTGCAAGACCTCTTCTGCTAGAGTCAAATTAAATCCTTTGAACAATGTAAAGAAGCCTTCAGCATTTCTGATACAAGCTGAATCAAATATTGCAAAATAAGATACAGCCCCTTAAAACTGCCTAATGCAAAAGTGGCCGTATGTCCCAATGCATTACAAAAAACTATCAAAGGTTCACAATACTGATCTCTGACATACTGTTCTCTAATTAATATATACAGAATTATTCAGATTAGCAATGTGGCTGAGAGGCTGCACTATCAGGCAAGGAAGGAGGAAGACCAAGAAAGATGGATCATGAGTGACCGGTGGGAGAACCACTGGGCATACACACCCACGAGCTACCAAACCATTCCACACAGGGAACTTTCCCAAAAAGATAATGCATCAATGGTACATGCTACTGGTGCACTTACAGCACATTTTTCCCACCACAGCCAAAGAGTGTTGACAGTGAGTACACTGATGCCAGCCAAGGTTCCAGGGCCTGGGGAGGCACCTCTTGGGGATCAGGGAGTCACTCCAGCAGAGGCCAGCAGGGTTAGGCAGGTCCAGGCCAATCCAGTGCAGCAGGCCACCTGGGCAGTTGCAGGGAGGGATCTGAAGCTTAGAGTGTCCCTGTAGCTCAAACAGAAGGTCAGGCACCTGACAATTAGATCACCATGTTCAGCCTGGGATGAAGGCAATGAGGTCTAGTCTTCCTTCTCAGACAAAAGGGCAGTGCTTCTTCAGTAACTTCCACAGGTCCAGAGTGGCTCTGGAGGTCCTATATGTATACCTGGTACCAGTCTTTGTGAGTGGGGACTCCCTGTCCTCCTCTCACATCTAGTTATGGAAAGGTCTTCTCCTTCCTATGTCAAGGCTCCAAACTGTCTGGAATGAAAAGGGCAAGCCAGGCCAGGTGTCAGATTTCTTTGTGTAGGCAGGAGGTAAAGCTCTTTAAAGTGTAAGTGGGGCTGGGTACAGCCACTTCCCAGTCATCCTGCACGGGAGGGCCAAACCTGCCACACCGAACACTTGCTCTGTGTTTCGGTCTGAAAGCATTACACAAACAGCAGAGTCCTTCATAGTCATGTGACACAGGACACTGGCAGAAGGCACAAATAGTTAGAACAAGAAAATGCCAGGGCAGACCGAAGCTGAAGAATTTGACTGTTGACCGCTTGAGACGTGAAAAGAAAAAGTCTTGTATGCGCCCGCCATCATCGGAAACCACAATACGGCGTCGTAGCCATTAGTAAATTCCACGCAGCCACTGAAATATACTGTATCCACGTCCGCAGTTGGGAGCCCAAAAAATGTAAATAAATAAATATTGTTTGCTGCCACTAGAAGCGGAATTAACTGTATTCACGGCTGCATTTGTGTGTATAAAATAAATTGACAAGTGTTCAGGAAAACTTTGAGGGTCACGGCTTTCTACTTTACATTAAGTGCCCAACGATATGCAATCTGACTGGCAATATAAACCCTTCCTTTAAGCAACAAGCCTGCCTTTTTAAAAACTTCTAGCTTTGTCCACATCTAAAGAAGCTAAAAGCCTGTTGGTCAGCTATGTGAGTAAACTGGGCTAACCGCAACTACGAAGTGAATCTCAGATTTATAAACAGAATCCGATCACAGCCCTGAAGAGAATCCCCTGAAATAAATTTGGAGTCGAAATATATTGGCACACATCATCAGGGGAAGAGTTCCTATAAAAACATGTTTAGCGACTGAGGGAAATAATGTGCTCAAAATGTATATCCTCTGTTGCGCATAATGTTTTACCCCTATTGGTTGGTAACCCTAGCCCGTTTCGCTAAAATTGATATTGATTGAAATGTGGGTTACCTTATTGTTGTTCTCTCCTGACTGGTAATAGTTTATATTGATTGATATATGCAATTTGTTCTGATGTTTTAATTTTTTTAGTTTTGTCTTGATGGTATGTAATTCGAAGTGTAGTCCATATCTGTCTTGTGAACATACAAAAAGAATAATTGGAAACAACGAATAATTAAATGATGTAGACCATCTTATTCATGAATTTGGTCTGAGTCTGCTTAAAAGTTTGGCGCCCCAATAAATGGTCGGGCAGATATTTTGTTTATTTTCATTAACTTCCTAAAAGTGCCATTTTCATAATTATGACTTAAAATACGTCTTCAAAATTAAAGTTGATTTTAAATTACAATTATTTTGAGTATAAACAGTATAGCTCTAGCTGGTCCCAATCTAAAGTTATACACACAAGAGGGGTAAATAGAGTGAATAACATAAAGGTACACATACATGTATACACAACAAAATAGAGAGGGCCCCAATAGGGCAAATCACTATTTGAAAAAACTGCCCTCACTCACATACCGAGGTATGTGACATGCTTCATCATCGGGCCTGCTTACAATATGCCCTGGTGTACCCCACACAGGGCGGAGCATAAGGGAGGGGAAAAAAAAATAATACATTTCACTTAACACGACATGTAGTCGAGACCAATAGACAGACAACACTGAACACATAAATTGGTGAAAGTCGTGCAAACACCAAGTGATCTCAACCGAGGAGTGCGACAAAAAAGTGCAGTATGAGGAGTGATTAAAACTGATTAAAGGTGTGAACCAAAAACAACCTTTATTAAACTTTCCTTGATACCCCTACCAGGGTTAAAAAAATAGATGAAAAAGGATGGGAATAAGCCTCTGAGAAGTAATTAGGAATCTCAAGGCATCCCTCCTACCACTGCCAGAGTCAACATGTTTCGACCGCTCTGTGTGTGCCTGTAAGGTCACTCCGGTCTTCTTCAGGACCGTCGCATTCGGTATCACTCTGGGTACCCCTGTACTTCGGAGAAATTTTACCCCAACAGGGGGGGCAGGTCTAATCCAACCGTTCCTCTCCTGTATAGTCTGCGAAGAGTGTTCCCTCAAATGCGGGAGAACATTCACTATGATAAAGAGAGAGAGTGGAGAGAAGGTAGTATAATCCCTTATTCATATACACCTATTTTATCTTGCAAATTTTTTCTGTCATCCATATCTCTTTCTTTCAAATTATTAATTACATATCATCCATGTCTATAGCACTAGAAATCCATTGTTAATGTAGAGTACAGAGACCCCGTGCACAAGTTATGCACGGACGCCTGCTTAATCAATTCCTTGTTCCCATGTAATCAAATGTGTACCTGACATCGTTCCTAAGTGATGAACCATGTCTCTAGATTAGAGTAATCGCCCGTACCTCGTACCTAGTCCCACTCAGTGACCGAGGGACTATCATTGTACTGTAAACTATAACTCATGCTATTTACGTGCCCCCACTCATGATGTTATAAAATGTTTTATAACTTACCGAGTTCATATAAGTTACAAACTCGAACTGGTGTCCGGTGAGGAGGACGCCCAAGAACACAATCTGTAAAGATAAGTGAGGGAGGAGATGTTATCTGCCAAGTCTCCCCTTCCCAGTATACGTCTGAGTGATAAGTATAACACAGGTTGCTCTGCAAGACTGTCGTGCCTTCAAGGGTGTAGCCTGCAATTTGCGGTGCAAGCACTCACCCCCGTGGAGCCCTCTCCTTACCGTCCCGTAGGCCCGTCCCAGCTCTGTCACCTACAAACCGCAACAGCACGTAGATAATACGCGCCGTTCGCCATCGGTTTTTTAATATTGTGACACAGCTTAAGCGTTCCACGTGACCACGCTAGGGGCGTGGTTACGTAAGGCGTCCTCGCGCACGTAGAAAGAACCAAGGGAAATGTAGTTTGTGCTCAGATCTATACTGAGCATTCAAGGTTCGAGACTCCTATGGCCCTGTTGAATTAAATTTATTTAAAAAAATGTTTTTTTTTAAAAATTTGCAATATACATTTTCCTCTCTTCCGCCCTATATTGATAGTATTCTTTGATAGAAGGATTTCAGGGAAAGACCCAAGCACCGATGTGCGAGGTTCATGCTACCGGTAAACAATAGACACGGAGCGCTCGCTCAGAGGCCGGGCTTTTCTCAGAACACATATAGATCCTAGGGATGGATGGTATAGGATGTGTACAAACCTCCTGATTCAGCTTCTGCCAAGCCAAGAGGATAAGGTCATAGAGGGCTTTGCTTAGGAGTCTGGAATTATAACGAGGAATGTCCCCTCTAAAGTGTTTATTTCTATAATCCCTCACGATCTCTATGTTCAATCCAGAGACCACTATAAGGGAGTACGGGTAAATGATCAAATAAACCACGGTGGCACTCAGAAGGGGGGGGGGTATGTTTGTAATCCAGGCACTCTGCTGATCTTGAATCATGAAAGACTCCAAAAGACCCTAGAGGCTTATCTTCATTCTTACTGAACTCCGTTAAGGGATACAATTAGACCGCATGATTATTCAGTGGTAATCTACCGTCTGCTCAGTGACTGCCAAGGGATGTCATCATTCAGTCCTACCAGATGACTCTTTAAACGATAGACCCATCTTTGCTCCCGCCGGAGTAAAAGATCCTGATCATCTACTTGGTATGTACCCAGTTTGATTTCTTCAATGACTGTCCACTCCAAGTCATCTATTCCATGTCCTTTTTCCTGGAAGTGAGCTGTGAGTCGAGTGTTCGTTTTCCCACATCTAATTGTACTGCGGTGTTCAGTGATTCTCACACGCACTTTCCTACTTGTCATCCCCACATACCTTTGTTGGCAAGGGCATGTAATCAAGTATATTACTCCCTGGGAGTTACAGTTGGTATGGGATCTTTGTTCTGAAGGAGTACGGAGGCCTAGGTCAATGGTTTAATATTGCGTGTCAGATGACAGACACTGCATGAGCCGCACCTCGTGTGACCAATCAATCTGGGTAAACCTGGTAGTATGTTACTTTCAGTCACTCCCCCTAGTTCCCTGGGTCTGGTGTGTACCAGTAAATCTTTCAGATTATGACTGCGCCTGAATGAAAAGAGTGGTGTAGTAATGTTCATTCCCCTGGTGTTCAGGATTTTCCAGATCTGCATGATTAGGCGTTTCACATGGTGAGAGGCCGTATTAAAGGTAGACACAAACACTGGTTTATTCATTTTAGGTCTAATACTTTTAGTGAGTAATGACTCTCGATTGGCATTAAAGGCCCTTTTCTTAGCCTTTTTAATTACTTTTAGTGGGTATCCTCGTTGTCGCAGTTTTCCTGTGAGAACCTCTGATTCAGCCACAAAATCCTCCCTCTCCGAACAGTTCCGACGGATACTGAAGAATTGCCCCACTGGTAGGTTCTCTCGCAGGGAGCGAGGATGGAAACTCCCAAACTCCAGTAGAGAATTCTTATCCGTCGGTTTGTGGAAGACTTTGGTCTTTAAGATACATTGGAGGGTTCAATCACCAGGTCCAAGAAGGGTAACTGGGTCTTGGTAACTGTAGAAGTGAAGTGGAGGAACGGATTCTGGGCGTTGGGCCACTCCAGGGCCACTCCAACAGATGTTCTCTCGCCCCTCCAAATCACTAAAACGTCATCAATGTAGCGACGCCATAATCGCAGATTGTTCACCCATGGGCCGGTGGCATCGAGAATTGTAATTTGCTCGAAGGCCCCCACGTAAAGCCCCGCTAAACTGGGGGCAAAGACACTCCCCATGGAGGTACCATGGGTTTGGAGATATAGTGACCCCTCGAACTCAAAGAAATTCCTGGTAAAGGCAATTTCGGCCAGATGTAAAATGAATGTCTGTGGTGTTTCATATGGCCACTCCCGTTCAAAAAGTAGTGTTTCTAAAACCCTGAGGGTTTCCCGTTGCGGAATATTTGTATATAGGGCTTCGATGTAAAGCCCTATCAGGAATTCCTCCTCGGGGTTGAACTGCATCTCTTTCAGTAAATTCAACACATCTAGTGTGTCCCTTAGGTAGGTGGGTAGTTTCTGGACCATGGGTTTTAAATAAAAGTCACAGAACTCCGAAAGGGGTTCGAGCAGGGACCCCATCCCAGAGACAATTGGTCTCCAGGGAGGGGGTCGCACTGCTTTGTGGATCTTCGGTAAGATGTAAAAGTACGGAGTCCTTGGTTGTTTTTGTACAAGGAACTCCGCTTCTTGTTGTGTGATCCAATCATTCACCTTGGCCTCGTCTACCAAAATGACGATTTCTGTAGTGATCTCCTCTGTCGGACCTTGTCTCAATTTCTGATATGTCTGTGGGTCAGCCAAGAGGCGCAAACATTCACCACGGTAGACCTCAATGTTCATGATAACGGTCGCCCCACCCTTATCTGCAGGCTTCAAAATAATTTCTTTATTCGTACTCAAGGACTTCAGTGCCTCCTTTTCCCGATTCGAGAGATTGGAGAAATGACCAAGATTTTCCAAATTTATTGATTCCAAATCATGGACCACTGCTGCCTCAAAAGCCGCAATCTGTGGTGGAAGGACTGCCAGTTGTGGTGTAAAAGACGACTTAGGGCGAAATGGAGTGTCGACTCCTCGGTCTATCCAAAGGGACGTGGTTCTCAAAAAAGACTTTCAATCTTACATTGCGGAAAAAGACCGCTAGATCCTGTCTCAATGTGAATAGGTCAGGATAATTCGTGGGGACGAAACCCAGTCCCTTGTTGAGAATTTGCTCCTGGAGGTCAGTCAAAAGGTGAGAGGACAAGTTTACCACTAGTGTTTGTCTCGGCTCGTGCTCGGTGTGGTTCCTTGTGCCATGCTCCTGGTGATGCGTTGGGTGATCTCCGAGTCTTGGTCGGACCAGTTGACTCTCGCTGGTGTCTTCTGCTTGCCCAGTCCCCTCCCACGGCCTCCCCCTAAAAAAGGCCCCTGGAAGTTTTGGAACTGAGCATTCTGGAATACAGGGTTCTGGAACCGTGGGTTCCCATATGCTTGATTCTGGTATTGTCCCGTTGGGGGGTAACCCATCATAGGCCAATTAAAGGCTTGGTTGGGATATTGTTGGAAGGGTTGTTGGAAAAACTGGGGTCATGGGCCCCTCCAATTCCCACGACCTCGACCTCTTCTCTTAGGATAAGACTCATTGTCACTACCCTCACTCGAACTGCTGGTGGTGTATTGGCGTGGGCGGCCTTGTTGGTTATTTTTATTACCTTCCGCCATTTTTTGTTTAGCGTACTCCTCAGATGTAGAAGGGTATGCTTTTTCCCTTGTGAAATTCTTCAAATCTTTTTGTAATTTGGAGATTTTTGAATGTATCAAATGTTCCCTATACTCCGCCAGTTGAGTATTAACCTGGTCTAGTTTGTGGTCGAATGTTGCCATGACAAGGTCCGTTTGTAAACCAGTTTCAGTCGTCTGTATTTTAATTAGCAAAGCATCCGCCAACCGTTTGGCCGTACAAATGATTAATACGAGCCAGTCTCTGGTGCACTTCCATGACACCAGAGCCCAGTCCCTTCTAAATTCCTCATCATCCAGGAAAATCAAAGGCTCGTTGGTCACAAGTAAGCCCCTGGGGGTAGCATTTACCCGCAAGTATTCAGGGAGGATAGCGCCGTGTAGGATAGTTTTTACTTGTTTTTTTTTTTAGTTCTAATAGGGTATCCCACCCCTCTCCTTGGGCTAACACTGCCGTGACTGTGCTATCACCCAGAAGAGATGGCCCTGCCAGTATATCGGAAACAATGTCATCACCAAAGGATAGACCGGGAATGAGATCCATGTTATACGTTTTTCTAATACACCAGGAGGTGAAAACCATTACCCTTGCTGATATTATGGAGTCCTGAGTTCGTGAGCAATACCTGTTGTGTTGACGTATATAAATAGAAAGGAGATGGCCTCTAAATATAAGAATGGTTGTAGGGAAGAGAGGTACTAAAGTGTCCACTCTAATGTACACAAATGTAGGGAGCACAGCTAGTAACCCCTGAGGCTGAGCCGCCGCTCTAATAATATTCAATCACACAGAAGGGGAGAGGGTCAAATTAGTTTAAACTCTACCACCCCAGACCCTCAATAATCTCAATTATACACACAAGAGGGGTGAATAGAGTGAATAACATAAAGGTACACATACATGTATACACAACAAAATAGAGAGGGCCCCAATAGGGCAAATCACTCTATTTGAAAAAACTGCCCTCACTGACATCCCGAGGTATGTGACATGCTTCATCATCGGGCCTGCTTACAATACGCCCTGGTGTACCCCACACAGGGTGGAACATAAGGGAGGGGGAAAAAAATAATAAATTTCACTTAACACAACATGTAGTCGAGACCAATAGACATAGACAACACTGAACACATAAATTGGTGAAAGTCGTGTAAACACCAAGTGATCTCAACCGAGGAGTGCGACAAAAAAGTGCAGTATGAGGAGTGATGAAAACTGATTAAAGGTGTCAACCAAAAACAACCTTTATTAAACTTTCCTTGACACCCCTACCAGGGTTAAAATATAGATGAAAAAGGATTGGAATAAGCCTCTGAGAAGTAATTAGGAACCTCAAGGCATCCCTCCTACCACTGCCAGAGTCAACATGTTTTGACCGCTCTGTGTGCGCCTGTAAGGTCACTCCGGTCTTCTTCAGGACCGTCGCTTTCGGTATCACTCTGGGTACCTCCGTACTTCGGAGAAATTTTACCCCAACAGGGGGGCAGGTACAGAGTCCCCGTGCACAAGTTATGCACGGACGCCTGCTGAGACATGGTTCTTCACTTAGGAACGATGTCAGGTATACATTTGATTACATGGGAACAATGAATAATTGAGCAGGCGTCCGTGCATAACTTGTGCACGGGGTCTCTGTACTCTACATTAACAATGGATTTTAAGTGCTATAGACATGGATGATATGTAATTAATAATTTGAAAGAAAGAGATATGGATGACAGAAAAAATGTGCAAGATAAAATAGGTGTATATGAATAAGGGATTATACTACCTTCTCTCCACTCTCTCTCTTTATCATAGTGAATGTTCTCCCGCATTTGAGGGAACACTCTTTACAGACTATACAGGAGAGGAACGGTTGGATTAGACCTGCCCCCCCCGTTGGGGTAAAATTTCTCCGAAGTACGGGGGTACCCAGAGTGATACCGAATGTGACGGTCCTGAAGAAGACCGGAGTGACCTTACAGGCACACACAGAGCGGTCGAAACATGTTGACTCTGGCAGTGGTAGGAGGGATGCCTTGAGGTTCCTAATTACTTCTCAAAGGCTTATTCCCATCCTTTTTCATTTTTTTTTAACCCTGGTAGGGGTGTCAAGGAAAGTTTAATGAAGGTTGTTTTTGGTTGACACCTTTAATCAGTTTTAATCACTCCTCATACTGTACTTTTTTGTCGCACTCCTCGGTTGAGATCACTTGGTGTTTGCACGACTTTCACCAATTTATGTGTTCAGTGTTGTCTATGTCTATTGGTCTCGACTACATGTCGTGTTAAGTGAAATGTATTAGTTTTTTTCCCTTCCCTTATGCTCCGCCTGTGTGGGGTACACCAGGGCGTATTGTAAGCAGGCCCAATGATGAAGCATGTCACATACCTCGGTATGTGAGTGAGGGCAGTTTTTTCAAATAGAGTGATTTGCCCTATTGGGGCCCTCTCTATTTTGTTGTGTATACATGTATGTGTACCTTTATGTTATTCATACTATTCACCCCTCTTGTGTGTATAATGGAGATTATTGGGGGTCTGGGGTGGTGGAGTTTAAACTAATCTGACCCTCTCCCCTTCTGTGTGATTGAACCCAATCTAAAGTTAGTACTTATTGAATGTAATAAGGTAATGCAGTATTGGGCAATGCACGAGAAAGGCCTTACAACAGTAAAAAACGGATTCAGGAGTTTTCTACTGCCAGGTCATGTAATACTTAAGTACATATGTCCTACAATACACCCTCCACTATGTGCCTTTAGGGACTACCTTAAGGGACTGATGAGCACTAAAAAGTAAGATTTAGATGTAGCAAAAGTTTTATTTGCCAGGTCGAAATGGCAATTCATAACTGCACTACAGGCTGCAGTAGCAGACCTGAGACACGTTCTGTAGTGCTACTGTAGAGGGTGGCACAAAGAGTGCTGCAGGCCCACTAGTAGCATTTAATTTAGAGGCCGAATACATGTAGTACCATTTACTTTCAGATAAATTAAATGTGCTAAATAGGTCTAGGTCAATTTTACCCTGTTTTAGGGACAGAGCACAAGCACTTTAGCACTGATTGGGAGTGGTAAAGTGCACAGAGTCCTAATGATAACAAAAACGAGGTCAGTAATAAAAGACAAGGTATTTGGTGGTGATCCTGCCTAGAGGGCCAGGTCCAACAAGGGGCTTTAAGAAAACGTAGACCACAACCAATGAGGTCTTGAAATTGGGCGGCCAGTTATGAATAGCACACTCCTGCACAGAGTAAAAAAATTACCTGTCAGGTACAGGGGAAATCTTGATAGATATATATATATATATATAGCTGCTTTCTGTTGTTCAATAAAAACAACTCTGCTGATGTGATGTGGTCCGTCTCCTTCCTGTTTGCTGGTGTGCTGCGTGGTTGCTGAAACACCGAGAGATCCAGAGGAGTCACGTGTTGTGTATATATATATATATATATATATATATATATATATATATATATATATATATATATATATATATATATATATATATATATATATAAAGAATAGTCCCCAACCAAATCAGATTAAGGGACAAGCACCCTTCATTGTGGGGTTCTCTCATTTATTGCGCAGATTACATCAGGCTATGGACAAACAATGTTTGTTGAAGTGCTGAATTAAGAAAAATTAGGGCACATTTTGAGTGACTTCTCAAATCCTCTTATATTATATTAAAAAAAATTCTGATATGCAGTCTCCCAATATGGCCACCAGAGACAAAAGAGCCCAAATGTAGCCCAAATATCAGCCAGATGTATCCCAACTATAGCCCAATGACAGAATGTCCCAGAGTGTTCTAAAGAACAACTAGAACGCTAACAGTCTTACTTATGACAAAAGTATGGCACACCTGAAGTCATCTCGATTGGAATAAAGTGGTAACACTTAATACATTTAATTTGAAAAGGAACAAAATGAGGGGTTTCATTTTGCCATAGAAATTTTATATACCATAGGTTTCACACCAGTTATAGTTAGTAATTATCATTTAAAAAACCTATTAAATTCACTGAAAAACCACAGGTTTCACACCAGTTATAGTTAGGTGGAAATTTTACTCGCATAAAACCATTGAAATTCCCACGTTATAGTTAGTTGGACTCACTATAACTTGCGCGTGCAATGCACTGCTGATGACGTCACATATTACATCACTCATGACATGGTCAGTGGCATCACTCATGACATCACTGATGACATCTCAAATGACATCACTGATGACATCATCCAGTGAATGTGTATCTTTCTGAAAAATAAATATTTTTTATATATCTGTATATCTAAAGGTTGATGGAAGAATAAATGGGTAAATAAATGTCTTAATGGATTTTTTTGTGTAAAATTGATTGGTTAACTGACTTATTAAATGTTTCTTAGTGAATACATATACTAGCGAGTAATGTTTAAATATTTAAATATCTGTATCTCACTTTGTGTATAAGTGGCTGCATGGGTTGGTGAGTAGCTACATGAGTGTGTAAATGGGTTATTAGTAGTTTTTTTGAGTATCAGTATCAGTATGGTTCGGTGGGAGCACAGATGCATGAATGAGTGACTCACTATTTGTATGTATTTTGAAGACAGCATGTGTGCAAGACTATATGGATGGATGATTGTGAGTATGGGTGGGTTAGTGAGCATGTGTTTTTATTATTGATTGTTTAAGAGAGTAAATATGTTTCCGTTTCTGTAGAAGTATGTGTAGTGGTGTGCATATAGCAGTATAATCAAGTAAATGGTTTTTTGATAGTTTATTTGCATGTGTGAATTTGTGTGAGTAACTATATGGATGAGTATTAGTGTCCTCAAAAAGGGCCTAGGGTTTGTCCCCACTCCCAAGTAGGACACTTTTTGGGAATCTTGTGAACTACACAACTTATTCAGGAAATAAGCCTTAAGGCATTTTTCCAAGATAAACCTGAACAGCAACACAACGACTCAGCTCTACATAATCCATCGAAATTCAACCCCAATGCCGGCCTAATCCCAAAAGAAATTCTCACGTTCGAACAGGTTGTCCTTGAAGAGGTAGCCAAGGGTGCAGTAAACGGAACTTTCACAACCTATCTTCTAATGAGACAACAGCCATCTCCACCGTGGCCAATGACACCTCCATAACCATCAAGGGGGATGCCATCGTGATTATGTCTACTACTGATTATAACAATGAATGCCATCGTCAACTGGCGAATCGCTGTTACTACCTCCCACTGACCAGGACCCCACGGGTGTCTTGATGACCTGCATCATTTCCATGGTGTTTACTGCTGAAACTGAGGTTTGGGTCAGTCAAAAGGAGGCTGACTATTTAGTCAAGAAGGAACCTAAGATTCCTTACTTCTAGGTCCTTCCCAAGATCCATAAAAACCAACCCCTCCCTCTCCACCTGGGCGTCCTGTTATCTCTGGGATAGACTCAGTACCTGAACCATTATCACGTTTCTGCAACCACTTCCTCCAACCTGTTGTCCAAAAGACACCCTCATTCCTACAGGACCCCATACCCTTGACACTACCCCGGAGATTGACCTATTACTGACGTTGGATGTGAGGCCCTCTACAACAAAATCCCACAAGCAGCCACTTTGGAGGTAGGAGAGGCAGCACTCCTGTCAGAGGACTGGGTTTCTCCTAAACTTATCAACTTCATTATGAAATGCCCCACTCTGGCCTTGACTGAACTTTTTCCAGTTCAAGAAGCAACTCTATCACCAGACCCAGGGTATATCTATGGGGAGCACCTTTGCCCCGAGCCTGGCATGCCTCTACATGGCAGCTTCTGAGGACAGATGCATTTTTGGCACTTCCAATCCGTATGCTAAGAACATACTCCTGTGGCGCAGGTACATTGATGACATCCTGGTGTTTTGTAAAGGAGATATGGCAACTTGTGAGGATTTCTGTGGGTGGATCAACACCCTCAACCCATACTTGCGCTTTACGAGCAACATTTTTGACACAAGCATCCCCTTTCTGGACCTAAAGATCAGTTTGACTGTGGAAAGACTGCACACGACTGTTCCTAAAAAAACCTAGACTGTAACAGTTTGCTACTACGGCAGTCACTACCCCAAAGCTCTCGGGGACAACCTCCCCTTTGGGCAGTTCCTACGACTTAGACGGAACTGCAGTACTGTCCAGATGGCCGGACAACCAAGACAAAACCTCAGACAATGTAACTACCCAGCACACAATACTAACACAGCCAGGAAACCGGCCCGCAATAATAACAGAGAAGCCCTGCTTGAACAGAACCCCAAGAACGACAATGACATCCTGACTTGTGTGACAACATTTACCCCAAATTCGAACAGCATCGAAAAGATAATCAATAAACATTGGGGTATCTTACAGACAGGGGGTCTCACAATGCCACCCCCCAGATTTGCATTCAAATGCACTAGCAATCTCAAGGACCTCCTCATCAACACTAGACCATACCTAACATCCACACCAACCAAACTCCCCTATAGGGCCTTCCTCCAGTTACATGCCACTTCCCCAGAGGGTCATGCTCTTTTTGCCCCCTCACTGAAATGATGAAGGAGCTCCAACTCTCATCCACCTTCAAATGGGTTCAAAAGAGGCACACCAAGTGTAACACAAGCAACTGCATTTACACCATCACTTGCCCCAGCAACTTGCGTTATATTGGCATGACCACGAGATTAGCAAAAACTAGGATTATGGAAAACCCCAGTAATATCCGTTGCCACGGAGTCCAGACCAAACTCTGTCAGCACTTTGCGGAAAAGGGTCACCCTCCAGATAGTCTGAGATGGACCATCATAGAGGCACACCCACATCTGAATTAGCAGGCACTCTTTAGGAGAGAACCGCTTTGGATTTTCCGTCTGTCCTGTGACAAGAATGGACTAAAGTAAAATATCCCATGGAGTGAGGTCAAAAGATAAACTAACGTAACCTCACCCCCATGAAGTTCCAATGACATCCTTTCTTCCATGCAACCAACCACTGAGCGCTCCCTACGACATGTAGCAGTTGAGGTCAGACACAGCACCGTACGTCTACCCACCCCTCCTCTGAGCGGCCGCTTTCTTATGTGATTATTTAGGCCAGCCCAAGCCCCCCTTCTTGGGTGCTCTAACCCACTCATCTTGTTGAGCGATTTTTTTGACAGACTCTTTCTGCCTCTAGTTTATAGGCTCCTTCCTACATATATTCGTCTTTTTACCTAGTTAGTGAACCCTATGCAATGCATGCCGGCACACTTGGCAATAAATGTATATGCCCTTAGTGTCTGCCCACCTTCCCCTGTTGCCCAGCTTCATATCATGATTAAGCAGCTACTGGAATTGCCCTTAGTGTCTGCCCACCTTCCGCTGTTGCCCAGCTTCATATCATGATTAAGCAGCTACTGGAATACACATGGCAATATTTCTATATGCCCTTAATGTCTGCCCACCTCTCCATGTCGCTCAACTTCACATTATGATTATGTAGCCAACTGAATACGCTCAAAACTCGACACTCAAAATAGCTGCCGCCCATTTCCAATGCAAGCCAGTCACACACAAGCGCTTACGTGCCGATCAGCAAACGCGCTGGGGCTGTTTTCGGCACTTGTGCGGAGTTCAACGCCTCTCCGGATACTTAAACCGGACCTGTACACACACCCGTCACTCTTCCGAGCAGACGGAGTGAGGGGTAGTTTCCTGGCACTGGATCCCGGCTGAACTGGGAATAGGAGCGCTCCTCTGGGGGCACCACTGAACGCCTGCACGGCGTACGCCCATTTCAGCTCATCTTTATTGCTTTTCTTAACCTTGGCAATATTTTTATTTGAATCGGAACCAGCAGGATGTTCACTTTTATAACGTACATCCTGTGCCTGTCACTCGATGGAGCTTGACCATAACACAAATCGGGTGAGTTCCTGTCTGCAATTATTTGACAGTTGTTGGTTACCACTACCCTTCACCTCAGTACCATGATGTGTCAAATTTTGCTTGTATGACTTTATGCAGCTAAACACTTTGTAGTTGCACAAACCATCCATGCAAGTGATGTGGCATGTTTTTACTTAGGCGGCTGCTGTGTCCATTGTCTTTTTTCATTAATTACGATTTCAGTTATTGTGCTTCCTTGTCCTTTTATTTGTACAGGTCGGTCCAATCTATATATAATAAAAAGGTACCTCAATGTTAGGAAGAAGAGTGCTTGGTTCACCTTGGAGTGCATCACCGAACCAATCACTGTGTAGATGGTGTATTGTTTCTGGTCCTGACGAATCACCAAGTGATTTATTACACACTAGGCGAGAAACAAGTTGACCACCCACTTGTAGTCCTCTGACCATTATATCATTGTTGACACTACTGAAGTTTTTAATTGGAACCAGTGGGATCGTAGATTAAATTCATTTTAGAGCACCACTGAGCCTCATTTTTCTTATCCCTCCACACATCATTTCACCACACACCATGTCCACATCTACACCACGAGGCCCCACGCCATAACTTAAGGCTTGGGAAAAAGATCTTCGACAAAAAGCCCCTCATAGAGTGCCTGTCAGGCATTGTAGCGCCGGCCTGACGAGGAGCAAGCCCTATGATGAAGCATGACACCCAACCGGCTGTGTGAGGGCCCCACTTCCCAAATTGGGAGACACCATGTGTCCACCTTAGTGTAAGGGTGCTGACCAACCAAGCCTACTCCTTCATAGGAACTGCATACCTCTTCTTCTCATTCGTTAAAGAGTCAGTGTCATACAGGCTCTCAGTGAGTAATACAGAGAAAAGCAAATCATAACTTAGTCCATGTCCAGTATGCAGCAAAACCAGGAGAGTAACATACAACATCCCTAGTAGAACAGGAAAGACTCACCCACAAAATTGAGGATTTTTTTCCATTATTTTCGCATATGAAATCATTAGAGCTCCAGAATCACTGTGGTGTGAACAATTGAATCATTTCATCAGCAAATCAGAGCACAGTAAAATTAAATGTCCTATTGCCTTACCACCTAAGCACCATCCCACTACATGAATATTTATTCTGCTTCCTCCATGTGAATGTTATACAGAGATCTAGAACCAACTAAATTCCTAAACTACAGCGGGTTAGATGAATGAATAGGGCACTGTGATCTAGCGGAAGGGCCTTGGATAAATATTTGCAGTTTTGTGAGGGACGTGAGGAAAGATCACCAAAGGCTGCCTGGAGCAATCGCAATGGAAATAAATAATAATGTACTTGCCTGAGTGATGCATGAAACGAAAGACTGAGATCTGCCAGGGGAAATGCATGAGTGACCAGGATGACTTCAATTTTGGAGAAGCTTGCGCTCGGGTCTAAATTGAGCCATAGAGGCACATGGAAGAAAAGTAATTGGCTAGAATCAAATGTTTTAGTCAAGAGTGGAAGTCATGATTGAAACAAGGTTTCTTGATTAGGCATTGTGAAGTTCTGATATTGAATGGGTGCAGTGCTTAATCAGTGAAAAATATAAGTGCTGTGGCTTTCCTCAGGAGGCCACTGCAGTTTGCACCACACATTTCCCCTGCCATGCTGCCAATGATATTAACAACATAACTATTTCCTGCCCCCAAAGCTATAAGAATGTCTTGGGTGGCAGGTAAGTCATTTTTTTATATATATTAAATTAATACTTAACTCTTGTTGTGGTAATTTCTAAATTAGCCAGACAGCTCCCCCTTGTGGTAAACTAAAGCAAAAACAACAAATGATGGACAGAATGCAGAACAATGTCAAACATTCAACTCAGTACAGAGATGTGGGCCTAAATCCATCATTTTTTTACTCCCCATGCCATTCCAGTTTGAACCCAGCCATATGCACATCAGTCTTGACCCTGTGCCCAATGGAAACAGCCAGCCGTACTGCCAGGCCAGGTCCTCCCTGGACTGGCTACAAGCATCCTGGGACTGGTTTTGGGGTTTTACCCCTCATCAGCCAGGATAGCTTGACTCCAGTGGCATGGAGAGCACGGGACCCATGTCTGGACATACCGTCCCACTCGGGGTGACAAATGCAAAAACAACATACATTCACCCCAGTACAGAGATCTGGGCCTAAATCCAGGGTGTAGGGTCAAGACTCATTTGCATATGGCTGGGTCCAAACTAGAATGGCATGGTGAGCAAAAAAACGATCGAGGTTAGGCCCAGATATCTGTACTGGGGTGAATGTATGACATTGTTCTGCATTCTGTCCATCAATTGTTATTTTTGCCCTTGTGGAAGACTGTCACAACCCCCAGTGTTGACAATTGAATGCTGGTGCCGAGCACCAGAAACCACTGGCTAAAATTAAGCACTGAATGAGTGTCACATTTTTTCCCCTTCTGTCCTAATGATATTTTTTTGCAAATAAAAACATAAAATTTTGTTCAACACACAGATGCTTCGAAAAGAAATGTCCTGGTGCCAGAAGCGAGTGTAGAATGATCCAAGAGGCAGGTCTGTTGTGAAATGCCACTTTATTGATGCGGTCGATGTAGCATTACTATAGTTTATTATACTACACATGAGAAAGGTTTTTGTACAGTGCACATTCTGAAGTGAATTATTTCAAGGTGCTCTCAAATGTTATGATCAAAGGAGGCAGAGGGAAAAAAGGCAACTGCACATGGTCTCACAGTTTTGGACAAGATGGTAGGCTATGAATAAAAGCAGAGTTTCTGGCTCAGGGCACCACAAGTAGTGTTTGTGGTACATCCAGCAAAGGCTTCTGACTGGCCTGGGCATGCTATGCAAAAGGATTTAATATATCTTCTGTATTTTTATAAGATAGGGCAGCAGCATTGGAATCCCCCCTCTGCATAGAATAGGTGCGCCTTGGGCAGAAACAGTGTAAGTTTCACAACTTAAGAGGACAGGTACTGAGAGGGTAGTATGAACACACACCTTTTCCATCGCAGAACAGGTCAAATTTAGGCAGCACAAGCTTTACCTCCTCATAGAACAGGAACAGTATGGCAGTAACAAAGCACACTTCCCTCTCTCACAGACCATATACAGAAAAGGCATGAATGACATGTAGGTCACAGATAGATTTCTGAACTGGGTGCTTAAGTCACTGAGATGAATGTTTGAGCGGAGGAATTAGTGAATATGCGAGTTCTGACATCATTCTTGTTTAAGTGCTAACCCAACTCAGCACCCTGAAAGTCCTGCTGCTGTCAGTTTGAGATCTGCTGTTTGTGTTGATTCTTTGCTGTTCCATGTATTGAGAACTACCTGTTAAATCATAGGTCATTGTTATTTGGAGCTGCTAGGTAACTATGTTCTAGATAAACCAGTAGCAACCTCTCCGAAAAGGTTCTAAAGGCATGATCTCACCAGGCGCTGTGCAATCTCTGGCTCGGTGCTGCACCAGTTCCAAATGTTGAGGGACGCCAGTGATGCAGAACTAATTCTACAATAAACTTGTACACTAACCATATGTCACATGCACTCCCACTCTTCATATAAACCAACGTGGGTACTCATACGTATGTTTAATATTCATGTGTATTATACATCTCGCTGAAGCATTACTATTATTTCTTGAAGAACATGGATTTCCCAGTGTAAGTATGCCAGAATCTTGATGGACTAACAAAGGGGAATGAAACTGCGATATCCATCAGGTTTTTTTGTAAGCAAAGAAATGCTTTCTTAATATTAACAGTCACTTTGGCATAGTTGAGAGGCAATTACAAATTACTTCACATACCTAAAAATATAGCGCACAATGTGCAATTCAATAATTACTTAAAACTATGTAGCACAAAGAAAACCTATGATAAAGTTCGTCGTACTTCAAGTCCTGGGACGCAATTTTAAAATAAAGTAGGGGAACAGAATCTATTGAATTAAAGAAGTAGGGGGCCGCCGTGCCCTGAGGATCCCGCCCACTTCGACCACTGAATAAAACACTAATCATAACAGTGCGGGTCGTCAAACGACATAGGATGGACAGACGAGAAAAATGTGCCAATTGAAGTACAACATTCTAACGTCTGAAAAATCCTTACCTGCCCCTCCTCTCAAAAGAGAGTAGGGTTTTTTTCTGTTTTTTGTGTCTCCCTCTCTGTATTAGTGCCACCTGTGGTCCTGTCAGGAGCACCAGTGCCCCTGAGCTCCAATGACCGCGACACTGCCGATGCCATCGATGTATCCGCAAGCCACACTTTATTAACTTGCGGGTAAGGACAGGCGAGTAAACCAGTTCACGCCCACAGCTGAACATCTTTTACGGAGTGCAGTGCCACACAAAAGCAGCACCCTTGATTCATATTCACAGCAGTAGCGTCATCAAGCCCAAGGTGGCCTGCTTAGGTCAAACGCCGATGTAGTGGGGGGACGGATTCGGTGCCCAAATGAAGCTATATGGGACGTCTGTGAGTTGAGACCTGGTGGCATGCTGTCAGCCACGAGTGGTCTATTTAAGTTACAATACAATGTTTATTCCGTAAAGACACTGTGAAACGTTTGTACACACCTTGAGGACAGCAATACGGAATTTGCTGGTACTAGGCTAATATTTCCTCTTTGCTTTTATCGCCAAATAACAAGTAGCAGCAGGCAAAACACCGAGTAACTTCCTGTGCTATTATTACTTTTAAAACAATCAATATATTTTCCACAGTACCTCGGCAGGCAGGCTACTGTGATAAGCTAGAAAGTGCGTTGTTCAATAACTCCTACATTATCAAAGAACTTTGTTAATAGAGTAAAAAATAATTGAAGTGGCAATAAGATATTCCAGAATACTAAAGACTTTTTTTTTAAAATTTGAAACGAAAAATATAACAATATTAGGCAACAACCCCGAAAATCAAATAATAAAAGAATATTTAGCACTTACTCATTCTATACAGCCACATTGGTCGCAGAGCTCAGGGCACCTGTGCTCTCAAGGGCACTTGAAATACTGCATGTCACAACCGAGAGTAAAGCAATGCACAACAATGCGTCTCGTGAAAAAGAAAATGGGTGGAGGAATGGATCTGTGTTAGGTATAAACAGAGATGGCACTGATAAGTAAAAGCAGCACGCACTTCGAAATACTCCTGTTTCAGTAAACAGAAATACTTCATTAGGAAAGCAGTCTCGCGCATGCTGGAAGACTGCACAGTTCACACAACGCAGCTAAATCCTGTCGAATCTACAGATACACATTTATGAACATCAAACACCTGGCAGCTCCTCTGTTATTTACTGTGGATAACCAGATTTAGACACAGTCAAATTCAAACATACACACTGACATGATCTAAGCACAGATTCGTTAAGCTTCTCGGTCACTGTCCTGTAAGGACAATGACATTTTAAAAGGTAAAACTTCGTTTTCAAAACTCGGATTTATTCCAATAATTGAATGCAATACGATTGTCTGTCATACAAAATCCAATCGTAATTCAATGCTAAAACAATTAGATTTGCATGCGTGGTTTGATATTTTAACACCCAAGAAGCCGTACTGATAGATCCCTCTCTTACCAAACTTTTCATCTGATGCTGGCTTCAAAAAAGGGTCCACAATCCACTTAATTACTACGATAGTATTACTGATAAGCGAGACCAATAATTTACTAATAACATTCACAAATTACCGCCCCAGCTAATTATGTGAGCTTTGCTTTCCAAGCATATGCTAAACAGCACCACAACAGCCGATTTATGTATCATTTATTTTTCTTCTTTCATCTCCTCTTTTACTATACTACTACTTTGACAATGACATTACAAATGTGCAATACAGGTCTGCAATCAATCGGGCGGCTCGTAACGCCAGGGACTAAAATACCGGTTAAATGAGGTCATCTTAAATATTTGAGTATTTCACAAATTTCAAAACACGGGCATTGCCATTTCGTATCATTAAGGAATGCAGAAAAGCATTCAGAAGAGACCTGCCGATTACAGAGATACACCAGTACAGAATAAGCAGGAATGAAAAGTATTTAAAGCCATGTAACTTGTGCCAATTGAGAGAAACAAGTATTGGCTAGCTGCAAACACACTAAATCTTACAAAAAACAAGAGATACCCATATGTCCTTGCGAACAGGGTAAATCTTACAAAAAACAAGAGCGATCCATAAGTCCTTGCGAACTGGGTATTGCTAATAAGCAGAGAGAATGTTCACAAGGAACTCATTTTTCATAAAAATGTAAGTTATCACAGCAATTAAGGTATCCTGCTTGACTGAAACAGAGCAGACATATATAGAATGAAGCCTTAGCTCAATAAGGCATACCAATATTTTAACAGGATTAAGCTCTACAGCCCACAGGACAAAACGTTTTTGTCCTCACATCAGCCGTAGTTTGTTTTATTTATTTTGCAGAACAGTTTTTAACATACCTAAATGCATAAGATTTTTTACTGTCTGTGTATTTACATTATGTACATTTTCACATTTGAAAGTGATTTGTGACCCCCCCCAGTGAAGTAACCATAACCATAACCAAACCAGTGGAGTATACAAGGTGCAATTGAAAAACTTGTGGTGGTGGCTATTGATAGATTAAAGAGGAGCCAATTGGAGATGTAATACGATTTCTACAAAGACAACTATATGATTTGTTGAGGGCTCTCCCGTAAACATTGCCGGTATCAGCGCCCAGCCACAGAGTGGATTAGTTCCATGGCAGGTAGTGCCCTATCAGACTCCACGCTTCTGGCCCATGGTTTTAAAGCATGACATTCCGCCACTTAGACCACTATTTAACTGGTAAGGTTTTATTTCCAATACAATTGACTTCCACTGCTACTTTCACTATCCTGACGGTCCCGGTGTATTATTGATAGTGGACCTCCAGTGGTTATGAAGTGCTGCCTTTATCTGGGTTATTACTCACAATTAATTTTTGGACCTACAGTAATCTTTGTTACTGTGAACTTCATCTGAAGCCAAGCTGTGGCTTTCCTATTAAGGGAACCAAGTATCCTTACCTTGAGAAGTACCCAGTATTATATCAAGAACGATCCTACTACTCAGGCACCCTGATTTTGTTACTTGTCCCCAGAATCTCTGTCCTGAAGAGAGCCCATACCGCCAGAGGGTTGAAACGTCATTGGCTAACAAATTGGGAGAGTCATCAACAAATCATATAGTTATCTTTTAAGAAATTGTTTTACATCTCCAAATGGCTCCTCTTATCTACCAATAACCACCACCACAAGTTATGCAATTGCACCTTTTATACTCCACTGGTTTGGTTATGGCTACTTCAATGGGGGTCACAAATCACTTTCAAAAGTGAAAATGTATATAATGTAAATATACATACATTAAATCTTTTTATGCCTTTTTGTATGTTAAAAACTGGTATGCCAATAAATGGCAAACACACTTAAGCAGGTAATCTTATTTAGGCCCAGTACGCCTGAAGTGACAGCCCTTAGCAGCACCTGGACAACTAGCAGGTTTGCCAGAATATATTTCTCTGTTTTCAGGTCTCACCTAAGACCATATGCATGCACTGTCACTTGCGAGAGATATTGCTTACTACAAGGGGCTTGGAGCCCACCCATTCATTACCATGAATTGGCTTCATTGTCACTCTGTAATTGCTGCCTCCTAAGAGGAGGCGCAATCCAGTTTCACTTCCTTATCTTTTGTTTGGAGCATGGACTAAGTACTGTTTGCTTAATTTTGATTAGTATAGTTCAGCTGCTCAAATTGTGATTTAGGTACTATTTTTCTTTCTTCTTCCTCATCATCATCATCCGTGTTGCTTCTTGCCTCACATCTCTGTCCTCGCTATTGCTTCTTATTGTCCCACCCCCTTCTTCTCTCCCATCCTCCTGCTGATATGTTGATTTGTCCCTCCCACCCTCAGCCGGACTCCCACCCTACTTCCAATGCTCCCCTTCCTTTTCTTCCAACACAGTCTCCAGCACAGTTTATAGTTTATAGTTTTGTCTCCTTCAACAACCCTAACATTCAATACCAACTCATGTGCTTTTAGAAAAGGGGTTTCCATCAATTCGGATGTCATTCAGCCCTGTCTCTCAGCAGTTTTTCAATGGCTGACATGCAACCAGTTGAAATGCAACACAGAAAAGATAGAGGAGCTCGGTTTAGCAAACAACCTTGTCTTAGATTAGATGTTCATTGGCCTACAGAAGCACCTTCACCGAACACTCAAGTGGCTGTTGCAGAAAACTTAGGGATCAAATTTGACAATAAAATGTCATTTCATAATCAAATTATCTCAGTGGCTGATGTTTGTTTTGGCGTGCTGCGCATGGCAAAAAATATTTTGCACTTTTTGTCATTTTCAACGAAGATTACTGTGATATTGGTCCTGGTGATGTCCATTTGGAACCACACCAACACATTATAAGCAGGTTTACCAAAATATCTCCTGAATAGACTTAAACTCCTTCAGAAAGAGGCAGCACCACTGGTTCTGGGTTTGCCGGGACAGAACATATTTTCTGTCATTTGAGCAATTTGCACAGCCTTCCTATTGGAAAACAGACTTTTTTTAAAAGCAGCACTCATTCTTGACCAGACTAACTTTTGTCTCGGATTGCCTTTTATAGCTCTGCAAGAATTTTAAGCTCATCTAGTAATCATTTGTCCAAGATCCCTAAGGTTTGTCTGGCCACTGCGGGAGGTCACTCTCTTCTTCTTGGGCTCTGTATGGTGGAATAAACTTCCTTTTGACCTGCGTCAAACAAAGGTTGAAGCCGGTTTCAAGAAAAAGCTTAAGACCTGGCTTTTTTCTTAGTAAGCACCATCTGTATCTGCTTCCTTTAACAGACCGTATAGCGACGAGATACTCTAGTAGTAGTGGAGTTTATAAATCCCTTCACAATAACAATGTGTAGAACAATAGTGAGTTTATTGCTACTTAAGTAAATAACATAAATATATAAATTTGACTATTAAAAAAAACAGCTACATGTTCCCATAAAGCGAATAAACTTGTTGTATCCAATCATTTTAAACAGAGATGCCAATTGGGACGTAACTCAAGAGTAGTTCTTTCTTTAATATCAGAGTAATTAAAGGCTAAGTCTTGAATCTCAGCTTTAGATCCTGTTACATGTGTGGGTGCATAAACCCAATCCTCAGTCTGGATTGCTATATCACGACTGCAAGGGAGGAGGAAATACTATTGGGAGGGCCTATACAGGGGAGCTCAATAACGACACCACACTCTTGGTTACTCTGTGGGACCGGAAGCCACGAGCGACCTCCAGTCATTTATTTATATCCTTCTGGCCACGCCTGGCGAGAAGGTGCTACATTGTGTGTAGGTGTTTCCGGGTCTCAGCCGAGACCCGCGAAACACTAGAGCGCTACATCCCTTCCCAAGTTGGTAAATGGTCGAGCACTTTTAATCAGTCAGCATTCGAAATCAGCCAGTCTCTGGTTCGGTCTTGGATTTGGCCTAAGGTTGTATCCACCCGACCCCGGACCATCTGGTGATCCAGTTCTTCTCTGGGTGGAGGCGGTGAGTCCATTTCAGGCCTACCATCAGTGGTGAGATCTTTGGTGCCTTCAGGCTGGCTTGCAGCTTCTGCAGTTGACCTGTCTTTGCTTCCCAGGGCATCGGTCACAGGAGGGATACGTTTGAACCACAATATGTTCCTGGTCACCTCTTCTCCATTCCGCTGGGCAGTCACCGCAGTGCCCTTTGTTGCCTTGATCGTCCACGGATTAGGTTCATACGGGGTCTTGAATTTACCTCCTGGCCTCCGGTGCGTATCAATACCGCATCTCCAGGATACAGTCTCCTTTCTTTTGCTCGTCTCCTCCGACTCGCTTGTTCATTGGTCCTTGTTCTTCTTTCTTGGGTGGCCTCAGGGACATACGGTTCAGGTGTCCACCCGTCTGCCATCGGCAGCAGATCTCGTCGGGGTCCTGCAAACATTAGCGCCCAGGGGGACCTTTGTGTGGTGCTGTCTGGAGTGCTTCTGTACTCCCTCAGGAAGTGCTGCAGTGCCATTTCCGGGTCCACCTCTTCAGCCATGGCTATTCTTAGGGTCTTATTTACAGTCCTCATGAATCGTTCTGCCTCACCGTTGGCTTGATGCATTGAGGCGTGACACGGTGGTGTTTTACCCCCAGGCTGTGTAGGAACTCCCGGAAGTCACTACCTTGGAACGGCGGACCATTGTCCGTTTTGATCAACATAGGAATTCCAAACATTGCGAACACTTTGCTCAGTATCGGCTGTATGTTCATGAAACTGGTAGACGGTGCTACTTCCACCACGAGTACTTTGTATAGCTGTCTATTAGAACTACTGTCACTCTCCCATCCGGGAAACTACCAAAGTCCAGGCTGAGCCATGTCCATGATGACGGGGGTGAGTCTTCCGTGATAATTGGTGCGGGTGGTTCTGGCATACTGGTGAGCTGACAGGCCCGGCAGTTTTGTACCACCTCATCAATTTTCTCATCCATGTGGGGAAACCACACTATCTCCCGCATCCGTGCTTTCATTCTCCTCGTTCCTTGATGGCCCTCATGCGCTAACCTTGTCGCCTGGTCCTGTAAGCTGATGGGAATAACTACTCTTGACCCTCTGAGAATGAGTCCATTACTGGCCCTGCTGAGCTCGTTATGTACCTTCCAAAATTGTGACAGGCGGGCATGGTCTGGTTCATTCCATCCGCTGACATTGCGCAAAAAGTTCTCCCATGATCCAGTTTCTACTGCTTCTTTTACTCTCGTTATTACTGTATCATGTTCGTATTGGGCTACAATGACATCTGCTGCCAGCGCTTGAGGGCACGATAGTTGAGATACCATATCCACAAATTTCTCTGTTAGGGTTTCCTGATCCACCATTTCACCGGTTTCACCCGTGGGGTGTCGGGACAGGAAGTCCGCTGGGTTTTTCGCCCCAGGACTATAGACGAGGTCCATTTGATAGTGTTGGACCTGAATGGCCCATCTCTCAATCCGAGGCGGTGGATGTGGAGCCGTGCCTCTAAACAACGGTACCAGTGGCTGATGATCTGTGACCATCCGGAACGGATGACCTGTTATGTATAGGTGGAAATGATTGCAGGCCCATTTCACTGCCAACGCCTCCCTCTCAATCTGTGAGTATCTGGCTTCCGTAGCTGTAAGGGCCTTGCTGGGAAAAGCTAAGGGCACCCATACTCCCGGTTCTGCTTCTTGCGTTAGAAGTGCCCCCAGACCCACCGGACTGGCATCTACTAATATTTCTGTCTGCCTCGCTGTATCGAAATACGCATTATCGTGCTGTCCAATAGCGCAGCCTTCACCTTGTCAAACGCTTCGGCTTCCGCCTTGGCCCACCGCCAGGGATTCTCTTTCTTCGTCAGATTCCTCAGAGGCTCGGCTATGGTGGCAAGCTGGGGAATGAAACGGGCACAGTATTGCGCCATGCCCATAAAACTTCGTCTTCCGACGCAAATGTTGGAGCTGGAGCACACTTTATAGCTGTCGACTTTCGAGGGTCCACTTTAACGCCTTCCGAGTCCAAGACGTATCCCAAAAATTCTATGGATTGCTTGAAGAACTGGCACTTCTCTTTGTGGAGTGTGATGCCAAAATCTGACAATCTCCTCAGTGTGGCTCTTAATCTTCGATGGTGCTCCTCACTAGTTTTGGCATGTATCAGTATGTCATCACTGACATTTAGTACTCCCGGAAGTCCTGACAATATCTCTTTGAATGCATTCTGGAAGATTTCCGCAGCTGAGGTGATTCCGAAGTTCAGTCTTTTATATCTTCTTAAACCTAGGTGTGTAGAAAAGGTCGTGATATAGCGACTTTCTTCGGCCAACTTCAGCTGGTGGTAACCTGCGTTTAAATCCAGTTTAGAGAACCACTGGGCTCCATTCAGGTCTAACAGTATATCATCTACTGTGGACGTGAGGTGTCTCTCCCTTTTAATCGCTTTGTTGGGCATCCGCATGTCGATGCATATTCGTATTTGGCCAGGTTGTTTGGGTTTCACGGCGATCACCATCTGCGAAACCCATGGCGTCGGTCCCGTCACCTTCTCTAAGACACCTTGGTCCTCTAGTTTCTTCAGTTCTTGCTCCACTGCCGATCGAAGATGAAACAGGATTCTCCGATGCCTCAATGCTATTGGCTGGATGGCCTTGTCAATATGCAGTTTGACTGGCGGTCTCTTGATCGTTCCCAGTCCTCGAAACAACGATGGAAACATCTGTAGGACTTCCTCCGCATGCAGTGCCTTCACTGCATTAGCAAAATCGATTAGCTTAAGGTCCTCTGCGGTCTGGCTTCCGAATAAAAAGTCTGCTTCCCTGTCGATGACATGGAACATGGTTGTCAGTTCCTGATCCTCTGCTCTGACTTGCACAGTCATCTTGCCTCGTAATGGTAGCGGCGTCTTGCTGCCATACGTCAATATTCGGGCATTAATTGTGGCCTGGGTTGTAGCGCCTTGTAGTGCTGTATGCCCATTACGTTGATGGTGGCTCCCGTGTCTATGACTCCTGTGACTGTCGAGCCATCAATTTGAATTTGACATTTCGGCTGTGGTCTTCGTCGTCTCTTGAGTTCGCTCACGAACGAGACATAGTAGCATTCCTCTTCGTCGTTGGTCGACGAATTATTTAACTGCTGTGGGTAGCGGGCCTATGTTCTTGCTCCTTTTGAGTGGTGGGTCTCTTCTAGCGCTAGCTGTCTCACCGCCTTCGTCGGCGGTCTCTTGCTTGTTGCTCCGGATCCTCGAAAATTCCCTCTCGCACTGCTTCTGCAGACACTAGCAAAATGGTTCATTCCTCCGCATTTGGCGCATGCCTTACCACGTGCCAGGCAGCCATCTTGATTGTGCTCTTCATATCCACAGGATCCGCACGGCGTGCGGCGCGGCGTTCTGGTCGGCCATCTTCCTCGTCCTCTTCGGCCATGGTACTGCACTGCATCTACCCGCTCTGACTTCACTGTGACTTCAGAGCTTGTCGTCGGGTTTATGGCTGCTTCCATCGCTGTGGCTCGTGCATCAGAGAGTTCGTGAGACCGGGCTAGCATCAATATTGCATCCAGTGTGATGCGGGGTTGTCTCAGTATTAATGTCCTCAGGTGTTTGTTTTTGCACCCTTGAATCAGCTGAGTCGTTACCTCTTTTGTTTGATCGTCATCCGGGCATGTACTTATGAGTTCTCTCAGTCTCGCATGGAAGGCATCCATTGTTTCTCCTTCCCGCTGCCTGGACTGCCTGAACTTGAAACGTTCATAATGAGGATTCAGCTGAGGGTCAAAATGCGCATTCAATGCTTGTACAGCCGCATCATAGTCCGTTGCTAGCCCAGTATTCGGTAAGTGAGTGAACAATTTGTAGAGCTCATCTCCACCAAAATGCAGGAGCAGCGATCTTTTAACCTCGTTGTCTTTTTCCCTCGTGGCGGTGAAATAATTGTTTAGTCTGCTCTGCCACACTGTCCACCTTGGTGCTGCTGTCCCTGGATCGATTAGCCCGCTGAACGGTGGTATGGGGTTTATCTGTGAGTGTGGAGACGGTGGAATTATCTGTGCCACCTGCACTGGGGTGCTACCTGCGGTGCTCCTCCTTGTGCTGCATTGTCCACGGGAACGGACATCGTGACAACGTTTACTAGGGGCTGCCCTCCACACTTTCCTTTTCTCCCCTGTGTTCAGCTACTTCCACACGGTGATTGCCTTTACAGGTGCCAATGCTCGTTTTCATTTGTGGCTTCCTAATCATTCACCTTCTGCATATGTTCTGTTGTGCCAGCTCTGATTCACACTCCCACTCTCTATTGCTGATTATCTTTTTACTTTTTTTTTTTTCTTCTTCAGAGGGATTGTCTCGTTTGCATTTGCCAATGCCTCTTGCTTTTCCTTTGATATAGAATACTCTCTCTGTTTCTCATGTGTCCTTTTCCCCAAATCAGCAGGCAACCTGGCTCACTTCGCCACTCCACTCGATATCCGGGCCGTTGCTTCGGCGCCGCTCGGAGCCCGCCCACGTGGCTCCTTTCTCCGAGCCGGCACGCATGCACTATGCATGCGCGCGTGAAGTCGCGCACTCGGGCCTCTGGCTTACCCGGCAGCCGAACACCTGGGCTTGCTTCACCCTCTTCGCGGGCCCTCCGATCGCCGGTCCCTCACGCAGCTCCCTGCACGCTGCTTACCGGCACCTGCCGCCTCCGGATCTGCTCCTCCGGCGCAGTCACGCCGACTTCTACGGAGCCTCACCTCCGCGCTGGCGACCACACAGGTTAACGGTTCCAAGGGAAAACCTCTTCGAGCAACCGCCGGTAGCTGGGTTGTTTCTGAGGGGGACATACAAGCACCACCCTCGTCGCCAGTGTAAGGGAGGAGGAAATACTATTGGGAGGGACTATACAGGGGAGCTCAATAACGACACCACACTCTTGGTTACTCTGTGGGACCGGAAGCCACGAGCGACCTCCAGTCATTTATTTATATCCTTCTGGCCACGCCTGGCCAGAAGGTGCTACATTGTGTGTAGGTGTTTCTGTGTCAGCCGAGACCCGCGAAACACTAGAGCGCTACAACGACCAACCACAGTACTGATGCTCACAGCGCCAAGAAGCGAACTGGCAGTCACCGTATACACGGTTCGGGCTAGCAGGCTGCAGTAGTGAGATGCAGTGGGTATGGAACTGAACACTCCTCCCTGGCCTCAAGAGACCCCACATCTCCCCAGTTGCTGCTTCTCACTCAAGTGGAAATTAAATTTGTTATCAGATTTCCAAAACAGCTCATAATTCCAAATAAAGACAGCGACCTGGCAGCCTATCTAGTGATTAAAGTAATGCGAGGGCAGCCCCTGCTTCCAGGCAACGGAACAGCCAGAGGTCAAAGTACTGACCTGTCCACCTGCAAGAGGACACTGTATCCCTGGGCTTTCTCATCATACATTAGGAAACTAGCTTTGTTTTGTGAGTAATGTTTTTTAAAGTAATTTAGTAAGCATAGAGCGCCTTCTTCAGCATGCAGCATTGATGTGATATAGGCACATTAAAAAAAAATGATGATTACCCTTAATGGCCAACCAAATTAGTAAGAATCAACAGTCATGGGAATTTGCTGAGATACAAACTTGTGAGCAGCAGACTTCACAAAAGTCCCAGCCACTTGCACATAACTCACTGTGTACTCTTTCCATGACTTATGCAGATGTAACGTAAAGAGAAGGACTGGCCTTGCTGGGGACTGTTGTATACCCAGTGCTCTTGACATGCCATTCTTCAAGTGTACAGTGTAGCACTTAGTCTGAATTAGCGTCAAAGACAGCATGCAGAACTCAGAGGGTGCAATGTACTTTTGGAGCTTTGCTGGTCAGACACTGCACTTCGTTTTCCTTTCTTATGGCACACCATAAGGAAAAAAAGCACCAGCCGCACCATATAGCATTTTCCGGGGCGAGCCTAGGCAGTGCATGCGCAGTCTCTCGACATGCTGTATTCAGTCTATGGCTTACAGCCCACCTCCAGGTTCCTACTAGCTTTTGTCTGTGCCCTTTAAAAAACGTTGTTTCTAATTGGATAATGGTTCCTGCTTGTCTCACCTTTTTCTCAATTTTTGACTCCCACGGATTGCCCCCAGACTTTGTCCTCTTCCACTTGTGCCATTAGATTACGTGTTTTTGGTTCTTTTTTTTTTTTTTACATTCAGAGCAGCACTTACCACATAGTGTGCCACCTGATTCACGGCTTCCATGCTTCAATGTAATTGAGCACTTGCCTCGTGGCACACGCTTCACGAGCGCAATGTTCTTTTAACTCAGGCACCTGCTTTGAGAGATGGTATTTTTTTTTTTTTTTTTTTTTCTGGATGCCCATCGCGACCGACGCCACGCTTCCTGCACACGCTTCGCACAATATTCTTTTTAGTTAAGCCAGCTCCACGTCCGACATCTCCCCCTCTATTGTCGGGAATGCTCAAGTTGGCCTTGAAAGTGAAATATGTGCATTTTCCTCCCGTTAATATTTCAAGGAAAAAAGGAAAAATACATTCCTTAAACTTAATTTGAGGCAGAGTCTACAGAAAAGGAATTTGGTATTAGCATAAAAGCGGCCTATAGATTTGGGCACGGAAAATTCTGCTGTGAACCCGTTTTGTCTTTTTCAAAGATTTGTGCAGATGAATATACATTTAATAATAGAGCCATGTTGTTTAGTCGTAGACATTTTATTTGCCAATATTATGCTTAGGCCCGTGCTGTCTTCATGCTTCTGATGTGCGCAGCCTTCTTTTCTTGTTGGCACTTGTAAGGGAAGAGTCATAAATGAGGAGCTCAGCGTCTGAGAAATGTTTAGTATAAGTGTCTTTTCAAGATCTTCTTCGGCCTTCTCTTGAGAAAAGGCGAACATCTGCTGAAACTCCCACTGTTAGCTGTTTACGTTTCTGACACGTGCACCTTTTCCATGTCTGCTTATGAGTTGAAAATGTATGAAAACGATTAAACTGTGGGGAGGGTTAGTTAGCATTGTTGTTCATTACCGCGAGCGGCAAACCACTGTCTCACCGAGGGTTAATATTTTATATATCTTTGCTTCAATAAACATGTTTAGGCTACAAGTAGGCGCGAAGGCACGGATTTTCTTCCACAATGGTATTTTGTGCCACACGGAGGTATAATATCATCATATACTACTCTCGAACAATTCATGCTTTTTACCGTTCGGAGTGTAAAAACGGTGAAAACTACTAACAAACATTCTTTCCAAAGTAATTTTAGAAATGCTGAAAAGGAAGTCATATTTCCTGATCAACAAAATAAGTCTTCATAAATCCTAAACAAAATAATTTTTGCATGCTCAGTGTATGCTGCACCACACTTGCAGGATGCTAAGTGTTAGGATTAAGGAAATCTCCTTTCCGGAGTACACAAAGGGAAAAGGCACTTCAAGGTTTTCCATGATAAAACGTTCCACTTCCTTTAAAGACAACACTATCAAAGTTATTTTAACGACCTCATCTTACATTTTAACTTTGGGAAGTCTAAATAAAAAAAGAACACAATTGCCTCTATTTGGTCTGAGTTTAAAAATTAAAAAAATAGTTTTCTTTAGCTCAGGAATGACTACCGAAAGACAATGACTAAAGCACACACCCGTAAACAGTGTTTTTGATAATTATATTAAAAATTTGGCTTGGCTGATAACCGGGGACTAAATGCCATGTTCACTTTGTTTTTCTCAGTTGTATTGCAAATGGATTGGAAACGGTGTTAAGTGCATATTTAAAGCTTTAATTACCCTGTACAAGATGTCACACTTAAAGTGCACACAAATTTCAAACAATGTTGAAATCCTACGCTTTGATACAATCCTTCGCTTCAGTTTCGTTTATTATACCCCATAAACAATATATAAAAACTAGGGTACACTGACAACATTTAAACGAATGGACAAAAGGGAATGAATAATAAATATAGGACAAGGGCAAATAGCTAGCAAGACCGTCTGCGCCCATTCGTGCCTGCACCGCGCCCAGTTTCCGGACCCCTGTCCCCAGCGAACGCCACAACAACCGCCTCTGCAAAGACCGCCTCTGCTACTACCCCAGCACCCTCCACGCACTCAATGCCGGGCGATCACGCACCTGCTGCCTGGCTGCCCCTTAGCGCACCCAAGGACCCTTCTCCTGCCGGAACTGCAGCTTCACCAGCAGCCGGCCCTCTAACCCACCCACCGAAGAACCCAAACTTCCTCAGATGCATCCTGCTCAACACCCGCCCTGCCAAAAAACATGCCTATTATTGATTGATTGAGCTACTCTCAAACAAGCATCAGCAATGTATCAGCGGGGAGAGCTTGAATCCGAGAGAGAGAGAGACTTTCCACATCAAGACCAAGATGTCTGAGTACTCTCAGAATGTAAAGAGAGACAACTACTTTTAGGAGAATTTTTTGGGCCTGCTAATAGGTGGCAGGATTTACGATGGGGTGGGAGAAGTAGAAACCACCACCACCACCCTCCGCTCCTGGACCCCGATCAGCACCGAAGACACCGTCCGCACAATGAACTCCATCCACTCCGGATCTCCGACCGACCCCTGCCCTCACCACGTCTTCAACAAGGCCGACGCCGTCATCGCACCCCACCTGCGGGACATCATCAACACCTCCCTCGACACCGCCACCTTCCCGGAGAGCTGGAAGCACGCCAAACTCAGCGCTCTACTTAAGAAGCCATCAGCCGACCCCACCGACCTCAAGAACTACCGCCCCATCTTGCTGCTCCCGTTCCCTGCAAAAGTCATTGAGAAGACCGTCAACAAGCAGCTGGTCGCCTTCCTCGAGACAAACGGATCCCTCGACCTCTCGCAGTCTGGCTTCCGGGCCAACCACAGCACCGAGACCGCCCTGATCGCAGCCACCAATGACATCCGAGCCCTGCTTGACAACGGAGAAACAGCAGCCCTCATCCTCCTAGACCTCTCCGCGGCCTTCGACACTGTCTGCCACCGTACACTAGTGCAGCGCCTCAGCAACGTCGGAATCCAGGAGAAGGCACTGGAGTGGATCATCTCCTTCCTCGCCGGAAGGACACAGAGAGTCCACCTCCCCCGTTCAGATCAGAAGCCACCGAAGTCATCTGCGGCGTTCCTCAAGGCTCCTCGCTCAGTCCAACCCTCTTCAATGTCTACATGAGCCCCCTCGCAGACATTGCACGCCAGCACAACCTCAACATCATCTCCTACGCCGACGACACCCAGCTGATCCTCTCCCTCATCAACGACCCCGCCACCGCCAGAGCCAACCTACACGAAGGGATGAAAGAGGTAGCCGAATGGATGAGGAACAGCTGCCTGAAACTGAACTCGGACAAGACGGAAGTCCTCATTCTGGGATCTTCACCCTCCGCCTGGGACGACTCCTGGTGGCCCCCCGCCCTAGGAAACGCACCCAAACCAACAGACCAGGCACGCAACCTGGGCTTCATCCTGGACTCCTCCCTCTCCATGACCAGACAAGTCAACGCCGTCTCCTCGTCGTGCTTCAACATCCTGCGCATGCTACGTAAGATCTTCCGGTGGATCCCCACCGAGACCAGGAAGACCGTCACCCAGGCCCTCGTCACCAGCCGTCTGGACTACGGCAACTCCCTCTACGCCGGAACCACCGCCAAACTCCAGAAGAGACTCCAGCGGATCCAGAACGCCTCAGCACGACTCATCCTGGAAATCCCCCGCCACAGCCACATCTGCGGACACCTGAGAGACCTGCACTGGCTCCCGGTCAACAAGAGAATCACCTTCCGTCTCCTCACCCACGCAGACAAAGCCCTACACAACCAAGGCCCAGGATACCTCAACAGCCGCCTCAACTTCTACACTCCCAAACGCCAGCTTCGATCGACCGGCCACGCCCTCGCCGCCGTCCCCCGCATCCAAAGAGCCACCACAGGGGGACGGTCCTTCTCCTACCTCGCCGCCAAGACTTGGAACTCCCTCCCGACCCACCTCCGCCTGACCCAGGATCATCTCGCCTTCAGGAAGCAACTCAAGACCTGGCTGTTCGAGCAGTAGCGGACCCCCCTCCCCCAGCGCCTTGAGACCCTCTGGGTGAGTAGTGCGCTATATAAATGCTTTGATTGATTGATTGATTGAAACCTAGGATGAAGAAGTATTTCAAATGCTTACTTTTAATAGTTACCTTCTCCAGAATTATTCAATTTGGCCATCACATTAAACATATGGAGACTGAAGAGGCATTCATATCTTGATCTCTGAATACAAAATTTGGCTGGGACAGGAAGAACATAAACACAGTAACTTAACTGATAAAAACCTTTCTCAAATGCTTATCATTGTGAAAACTCACAATGAAAGGAGCAAATGACGAAGGCTAATTCTAAGGAAAAAGTATCATCTAGAAAAACAGACCCAACATATTTCAACAGTAATTACCAATAAGGACATAATTTTCAAAGTCTGAAGCAAGCTAACCATTGCACCATATTTTACTTCTAGCTCTGCCATGACGTGGATATGATCTCTTCACTTATGTTTTGCCATTTTTTTTATATTTTTCCTTTGCTGTTAAAGTGTGTTCCACTACTACCGCATTCCCTTGATCACCTTCCCTATGTTAATCTTCAAGTACCTCTCAGGCGTATCTGCCACTTTAATGCCCAAATATCTGGGCACATCCTCCATCAATTGGAGTCCCACCCTCGGCAGCAACTCACGCGTCTTTAAGGCCAACCGTCCAACCATGAGTAATTTCACTTTGCTGGGGTTTGGTTTTAATCCTGAAAGATCGCAGAACCCCTGCAATGTATCTAGTAGTATAGGAATCGCTTCAGCGGGTTGCTGCACGTACACTAGAGTGTCGTCCGCGTACATCGAAACAACATGATTAGGGTCTCCCAATGAAATCCCCCACACACTCGGCTTCTCCCTCAGTGTCACTGCTAATGGTTCCATCGCCGCTGCAAATAGGAGCAGCGACATTTGGTATCCGTGTCTAGGCTCTTGATACTCCTCATTCGTATTCTGGCATGAGGGCAGTGTAAAGCAATTGCATCCATTTAAGGAAATCCGCTCCTACTACACTATTTACTTGCAGCACCTCCCATATGTAGGACCAGTTCACTGAATCAAAATCTTGTTCTATGTCCAACAAAGCCAAAGCATGGTCATCCCGGTCCAGAGAAGGGGAGTACCATATGTGAGCCAGTCCATGCAGGTTATGGGTGGTACTATGTTTAGGGATAAACCTAGTCTGGTTAGGATGTATTAGATACGGCATATGTGGCAAGAGCCGACCCGGCAATATTCCACTCAGGATTTGTATATCTATATTTAACAGGGAGATCGGTCGGTACGAACTTGATAATTGGGGATCTCTGTCGACCTTGGAGACCATGACCACCAGAGCCTCTCTCAGAGGCTGGTAGAGTCTGCATCTTAAGGGTTTCATTACATGCCATGTTTTGCCATTTATTTGGAAGTTGAAAAAATATCTAGTAACACAATGATGCTCATGTTTCCTAAGGTAACCAAAGTCACATCATCACATTCCAAAAACTGAAATATTTTAGTCAAGCTGCTTGTAAATTCAAATTTTTAGGGACTTCAAAACTACACTGTAGTAGATAATCACAAATATATGCTCATTGCAGACATGTTTGAAATACTGATGAATAAAACCCAAATGTTTTCAAACACTCTTAAAGTAAGCATGTTTTGATAGTAACAGACAGTTTTACAGAAGTTAGTGGACTTACTGGAGCATAGGTAAGCATCTTTACATGTGACGGTTTTAATACAGTGGAGGCAATTCATTGGACCCACAATTGGGGTGGTGGTGAAATGGTGCCCATTTAATGTCTTCTTATCTTTTTCTTTCTCCTTAGCATCCTTCTCTTTTTCCTTAGCCTTGTCTTTGTCCTTTTCTTTTTCCTTTTGAAGAAAAGCAAATAATTAAAAACCTCGAAAAGAGTTAATGAGTCCACAGTATAAAATAGAAAAGGAAAATTGTTATCTTGCTGAATTGAGGCCCTAAATAAAGACTCACACCATGATAAAGACATCTCACTGAAACGATTTTCAATACATGTCTGAAAGATGATTCTTAAAGGAACAAGTTACTTACCTTGTAAGCATCTGTCGATGGCACACTGTTGTGCGCAAACGGAGCGCCTTTCCCCATCATAGGCTGCGATTGATACATTTTAAATATCTCCACAAATTTTACTGCACACCACTACAGTCACACAAAATGGGGCTGCGGGACACCTCGACCTGCAGCCACTGCTCATCGGAGGGTGCCACGTTTCTTTACTAGGCCTGGGAGTGCCAGAGGATGGCGGAAATCTGGGGGAAGGTAAGTGATACAATTAGCTGCATCTGGGAGGCCCACCTGTCACCGCACCCTGTGAATTGCCTGGTAGGATATGTCGAGGAGATACATGTTGCATATTGCCGGCTGCCAGCGATGCTACTGTTACTGGCAAACAGCAGGGTTGCAATGCATTGAGGACGGAAGCCTGCACACACACATGCCGGAAGAAGCTCAACACATATTGGGATCTCATGCCAGCAAGATCCAGACCATTAGACAGATGGGCGCCCTTCGCCGCGCATCTCAGAAATAGAGCTGATGACGCAACGGTTGTGCTTGAGTAGGCTGCGGGGATGCACATGTACCCGGGGTCTGGGAAGAAGCAGGATAGCAGGGATGGTCTTGCATATCAATGCCTTAAAGTACAACGATGCATGATGGCTGGGAGGGGGCTCCAGTTGTTTTTTAGTTGCCTCTCTGTATTGACATGCTCTCTACTATGTAATGACGGCCTACTTGTGCTGCTGAATCAGTATTCTAAGCCCTTAATTGGTATCCAATGAAGTAAAAAAAAAAAAGCATCTGTTTATGGCATGCAGTGCTGTAGATTCACATGATATGCATACTCCTTCCATCTAGTGCTGGGCTCGGACATGTACAACTTGTTTTTCTTTGAAGAAGTCTTTTGAGTCACAAGGTATAGTGACTCCTCCCCTAACTGATAATGTGCATGCACTAGTGTTGTAAATTAAGTCAGGAAACTGGAAGTTATGTCAGTGGTTCTTTGACATTTACTTAAGTGACAAGTTTGCCAGAGAGAAGCATGCTGTGGTGACGATGACAGATACTTCTCTTGCTATTTTCTTTTGCATTTGGAGCTTTGAAAATGAGGTACCTACTGGGTGGCTTTGTGTATACACACCAACGAGATGCCTGTTATACATTACTTTAGCTATCACTCTATACTTCCACAGCTTCACTTCCAACCTTAGGCAATTGCTAGCAACAGAACCTCATACTGAAACCTATTGGGGATCCAATGATACTTGGTGTCATGTTAGATAGCTACTAGATTAGTGAGAGAAGTGCAAAGGTGCTCCATTGACTGTTCCCATAAGAGGAATGCCTGGTTACTTACCAGTAATCTTCATTATTCCGAGTCCAAGTCTTCCCCGATACAAACCTTTACCTGCGAGATTGAACCTCCACTCTGCAGAACCTGTTCCCTAGCTGACGTCAAAGAATTCCTCCTAATATGGCTGCCATTAACCATGAGGCAGTAGAAAAGGGAGTAAGTACTACCTCACATCCTGTCAATTTTCAAGCAGCATAAAAAAAGATGACATAATCAATCCTACTCTCTGGGGAAAGGGGAGAGGGAGGGCGAGAATACAGGACTACATCAAGAAGACTTTGGCTCAGAGTAATGACGATTACCGGTAAGTAACTAGGCATTACCTCCTCCTCCATTTTCTCCTCTACAGTCCTTACCTGCGAGAGAACACCCAAGCAAAAATGGTTTGGTTATAACTATAAACATCAAAATCTCAAAGATGCAGGTAAAATAATAATACCTTTGTCATAAGCTTGTAGAAACTTCAATGTTTAGTATTAAATCTTTTATATTAACAGAATATTAGCAGTGAACAAGTCAAGTCGCCTACAACTTCAATGTTAAAACAGATGACAAAACACAATTACCAAAAGAAGTAGAAAAAACTTGCCCCAACTGAACCCTGTAATGGTGGAGGAAAATGTGAGGGGATTGCCATGTTGCGGCAAAACAGATGCCTCTCAGAGAACCACCCCAAAGGAAGCCAAGGAGGCTGACAACCCGCTAGTTGATCTACCTTCAATGACAACAGGGAGAGGACTATGGAGCAACTCATAACAACGAAATATGGTGGACTTGATCCGTCTAGATAAGGTTGATGTTGGAGGATGTGCTCCTCTATTAGGTCAGCTAAAGGTAATGAATAGAGCATCTACCTTTCGAAATAGAGCAGTTCAAGCAAATAGATGGAAAGTGCTCTAAGCAAATTCAAAGCATCAGCCGAGGAGGGCTCTGGAAAGAATACTGGAAGAACAATATCCTAGGAATAATGAAAGCAGGAAGGAAGTTTAGGCAAAAAAGTAGAGTGGAGACGCAGAACCGCTTTTTCTGAAAAAAAAACAAATATAAGGGGATACTGACAGCAAAACGCCCAGATCACTTGCTTAAAGCCCTGAGCAGATACGGACTAAAAGCACCACTTTTTGTGTTAGTAACTTTAAACACACTGACTCTAGAGGTTCAAATGGAGAACGAGTAAGAGCTAGTAAAACTAAAGTGAGATCTCAGGGTGGTACACCAGGGTTGTAGAAAATGCCTCTCAATGGGTGTGAAGCCAATGGAGAAATTTCCCGGTAACCTCGCACTAAAGGCTTGGATTGCCGCCCAATGAGCCTAAATAGTGGATATTAACTAACCCAAACGAAAAACATCTTGCAGGAAATCCATAATTTTAACAGAGTTGCATAAAGAAGCCTCTAAACCCTTGTCTAGGCACAATTTTTCAAAATTCAACCAATGGCGACTATAAGACTTACTTGTTGCAGTTTTACGAGATTGCGGAATGGAAGTGGCCACTTCCAAGGCACAACCATTAGACAACAAGAGCTCCCCGCTCAGCTGCCAAACCCCTCAACTCATATGATAAAGAGGCCTGGGACAGCTGTGGTTGACTCAGTGAGGATGATTCAAGTGGGAAAAACCACGAGGTGTTGTAGCCATCATTGCCAAAAATGGAAACCACTGCCTCAGAAACCACTTCGGAACAACTTGTAGGAACTGAGCCTGACCCTCCCTGATCTTCTGTAATAATGAGTGGGACCTGGGGAAAACAATAAAGTAGATCCTGAGATCGCTTCACTGAGAATGCGTTCCCTGCCTAAGCCGCCCTGCTGGAAATTAGAGAGCAGAAGTAAGGCAGTAGAGCATTATCTTTGGACAGCCATGGGTGACCGAACCTAGAACAAATTTCCTGATACACTGTGTTCTATAAACAGAGAGACACTGTTGAGGGGAATCTCCGGTTCAACTGGTCTGCAGGCCCATTCTCCCTCCCCAGAAAATACACTGCCTTAAGATATAGTGGATTGGCCTCTGCCCAGGAGCAAATTTCTCTGGCCAGGTGATAGAGGGGAACAACCATTCCTCCCGGACTATTTATACACACCATAACTAGCTGGTTGACTGAATGAATGCACTGTTTGACGACTGATCTGAGGATTAAAGACAACTGGAGCCTTCCGGACTACAGTTAACTCCCTCAAGTTAGAGGAACAATGGGCCTCCTTTCGTGACCATCTGCATCAACTGTAGAGGATCCCAACACTGCCCACACCAGCTTTCTGGCATCTGTTGATATAACTATTGAGGTGGGGATGTGGGGAGACGGGGGCAGGGTCCGACATAACTGATGCCCTTTGGCCAAATTCCAACAGATTGAGACACCATTGGAGATCCTCCCAAACCAGTGATGTGACAGGAATCAGTGCTTCGTAGTTCTCAGAGAGATGATACCAATGGCACAACATATGATGCAACCAAGGGTACAGATAAAGACGGCTCCAGGGGATTATGGATGATGTTGAAGACAGGTGGCCCTGACACTGCAGCCACAGTCATGCTGAGGCTTGAGACCTTTGCAGTAAGTCATTAAAATGAGAAACCAGTCTCTGGACTCGGTCGTGAGAGAGGAGTATTGCACCCTTGTCCAACCAAAACAGAGTCCCTATGAAGTGCAGGATCTGGACTGGGTGGAGGTGAGACTTCTCAGTCATTCATCAAGCTAGGAGTATACTTGGATTCCTCGACAATGAGGAATACCCACCAGCGGAGCCAAGAGCTTTGTGAAGACTCTTGGAGCCGATGTAAGCCCAAAAGGGAGGACCTGATATTGAAGATGTTGGAGGGGTACAGTAAATCAAAGGTATTTCTGATGGGCAGGAAAAATGGGAAGGTGCCAGTAAGCATCCTTTATGTACAGGGATATCAGGAAACATCTTTGTGCCAGAAGTGTAAACATATGCTGAAGCACTGTTATCTTGAAGGATTGATACACCCGGAATCTGTTGAGTCTCTTCAGCTCCAGCACAGGACGAAAGTCTCCAGAGGATTTTTGCACTAGAAATAGAATGGAATAACATTCTTTCCTGTTCTTGAGTTGGAACCAGACAACACATTCTTAGCTAACACTTCCAACAGAGCCTGACACCTTCGCAGGTCGTGAGGAAGAGGGGTAAAATTGCTGAAAATGATCAGAGGGGCTGGATTGCACTTAGGACACCAAATTGACTGCCCATAGAACTGCCACAGTCTGAGTCCAGCAATCCTTGAAAAGGAACAGCCGGCCACCCACTGGCAGCTGAGGCTGATCGTCATGGGTTTGATAGACCAGGGTAGACTGAGCATTCAGCTGATATGGACCAGAATATTTGAGGTTCGGGCCCCCCCGGTAATGACCTCTATCTCGAAAGGGGTGTAAAACACCTTTTCCAGCTGCTTATGGTAAAACAATTTTGCAGCCAATACCTCATCGTTCAGGATATAATTTCACTGGAGTGAGCACATTTTTATTTTCCACAGTGTTCTTTATCATGTCCTCCAACTGTTGGCCAAAGAGTGAACAACCATCAAAAGGCAATTCCAGGACCGCATCCATAGGTGCAGTCCTGCCACTGCCCCAGAATCAGACTCCGAAGTAGACAAATTGTCAAATGAAAAATCCAAGAGTAAAACAGACCTGTTGCTCCAACAAACTCAGGAGTGAAGAACAGTCAGAACCATCTGCCATAAGGGACACCAAAACAACAAAATTCTTAAGTAGAGACTGTACTGTATTTGCAGTATAAGTATTAACCCTCAAAGGGGAATTTGAGGATGCATACATTCTTTTCACAGCACCCTACATATTTTGATCAATCGAGCCTGGAGGTGAAGCATCCTCAGGCATAACTGGGCCTCTGTTGATAGCTCTGCCGTAAGGTTGTCGCCCTTGGCAACTGCAGGGAGGGCTTCTGTAAACGTATCGATCGAGTTGCGCCTGGCCAAAAAACAAGAGAAAGAAGCCTTGTCCACATCCCTCCATTCATGATCCAACACTGGCTTAACGGCCACAGGCAGCGGAAGGGAATCAGGCTCAGGGCGCATATACTGGGAAAAGAAATGATCTTTCCCCATCACAGCCTCGGAGACCGACAGTCCAATGTTAACTCTCCGATGCTGTAACAACTCACAGAGCTCCTCTCCCAGATTAAACTTAGTCCTTCCATATCCATATCAGAATCAGCAAACTCAGAAAGGTGAGGTATTTTAGCAGGTGGAGGGCCTTCTCTAGCCCTAAAATCTGTCTCTGTGTCTCTTTCAATTAGAGCTTCAATTGCAGCAAGAGATGGCGCACATGAAAAGCGACCCAGGGCTTATTTTACTATCTCCTCCATGCTTTCAATCTGATTTATATGCGTGTTGAAACCAAATGCATTTCATGTATGTGGTCAGTTTCTAAGCAACCGAATTCTTGTAAGAATGCTCATAACTACGTTGCAAAATGACCCATATCTTTCTGCGCTGAGTGAGGCTTTGAGCAAATAAATTGGGCATAGGGGTGGGTAAACAATAATATGCACTCGCACTGAGAGGGAATCATGTCCCAAACCTTACCTACCAACCAAGCTGCTGGACCAAGCTCAGGCCGGGGAACACCATTGGTATGTGTCCCACTCGCTAATTAGAGGCGTTAAGGGTAAAAACACAAACAATAAAGTCTGCTGGAGCAAGCCTTTCTGTTAACAAAAAAAAGGCAAGTAACATGTTCATCTGAAAGAGCCTATTAGTTATGGATTCCACACCTTAGAATAGATACCCCAGCGACAAACCCGGAGGCGGGTCTGCAAACTAAGTTCACACCAGAAAATCCTGGAGAACTAAACGGCCAAAGAATCCGTCTCTCCAGACTTGGTTGTCCAGGCAGTAATGTTTGGTGAATTTGTGCAATGAAGCCCACATGGCTGCCTCACAGATGTCATGAAGGGGAACTCCACGTCCCAAAGCAGTAGTGACTGCCGACGCCCTGATGGAATGGGCGCGCAGCCCTACTGGAGGTTCCTCATTCACTAAGGAATATTAGATTTTGATGCAAAGAACAACCCATCGAGAGATGGCCTGCTTTTGCACGGCACAACCTTTCTTGGGGCCCACGTTGCCAACAAAGAGCTGGTCTTCCACCCGGAATTGTTTTGTGCAATCCAAATAAAATGAATTCCCACGTTTTGGATCCAGGTGGTGGAGCCTCTCCTCCTCTTTAGAAGGATACGGGAAGAAGATGGGCAAAGTGATGGTCTGTCTGATATGGAAAGGGGTAACCACTTTAGGAAGAAAAAAAGGCCTAGTAACCATGTCTGGATGAACAGCCAGGTAAGGAGGTTTGGAAGAAAGCCTGAAGCTCACTCAACCTGCAAGCAGACCAAAAAGGCAGTTTTGAGTGTCATAAGTCTAAGAAGACAGTTATGCAGCGGCTCGAAAGAAGCGCACATAAAATAGGTCAGAGCCAAGTTCAAGTCCCACTGGGGCATTCAAAATTAATAGAAGGAAACAAGTGACTAATGCCCTTAAGGAAAGGATTTACAATAGTGGACTTGAAAAGAGAAGGTTGATCCGGAAGGCATAGAAAGGCTGAAATGGCCGAATGATAGCCTTTGAGAGTGCCCAGACACAGCCCTGATGGGCCAAGGGAAGAATGAAGATGAGAACCTCTGAAAGAGTGGCAGAAAGGAGATCCTCAGCCTTTGCTGCGCACCATGCCACAAATTTGTTCTATCTACAGGCATATACCGCTTTGGTGGAGGGACACCTGGCTGCCATGAGAACCTTACAGACTTCGGGAGGAAGATCGAAAGCTGTCAACTGTTGCCACTCAATCTCCACGGAAAGAGATGGAGGCTGGACAGGTTCGGGTGGCCAACCGTCCTCTGCTGCTGCAACAGAAGATCCTCCCGAAGGGGCAGTCTGATCGGATGATTGATGGCCACGTTCAAGAGCTTGGGGTGCCAGACTCTTCGTGCACAGTCTGGAGCCCGGTCACGATTCATCTTTTCAGCACTGTGGCCAGAAGTGGTATATACGGAAAGGCGTATAGAAGACCAGAACTCCACTTGCAAAGAAAAAAGTCAACTAGCGAGTGCCGCTTTAGAAATTCCAACAAGCAGAACTGATGACATTGCGCGTTCTCTTCGGTGGCCGATAGAAGGCAGGCCATTGTCCATCTTGGGCACCAGAAAGTAGTGGGAATAACAACCACAACCTATTTCTGGGGCAAGAACTTGCTCGATGGTTCCCTTGGCAAAGAGAGCCGTAACTTCCTGGCGGAGAAAATGATCCTCTGAAATGTGATGGAATTGAGGTGGCATGGATGGAGGGGTAGTCTCGAAGTGGAGTAAGTAGCCACTTCGGACTATCTGCAAAACCCACCTGTCTGACGTGATGTTGAGCCAGAGGGGGAGGTGATGGCGAATTCTGCCGTCCCCTGGCAATTGGTGGCCCTGAAAGGTCAGACTAGGAGGGCTTGGAGGCTGCTGCAGAGGGGCCGCTGGTGGACTTGCCCGCCTCCTGGCCCAAAGACCCACAATGGTAGGTCCCACTTCACCTGCTGCGCAGAGGCTGCACAGCTTGCGCACGCCTGTGGCACTAGACGGAACATTGCGGGGGATCCCTTCCGTAGCCACGAAAGGGGAGAAAAACAGACTGCATGGGGCGAGAGGTAGAAGCCAGGCCAAGGACCTAGCAATAACCCTGGAGTCCTTAAAGCGCTCTATCGCGTTGTCTGCTTTGTCACCAAACAAGCGACGGCCATCAAAGGACACGTTCCCTTACAAAACACAGATTTGAAATCTCTGAACTACAAACTAGCCACAATATTGATCTCCTCTTCATAACTGAAACTTGGGGTGACCAAGCATCCGACCCAGACTTCTGCATCGCCACCCCTGAAGGCTATCAAGTAGTCAGACAGGACAGACCCTCAAATAAAAAGGGTGGTGGCTTAGCAATTATTTATAGAGAAAATTACATAACTAAAATAAAACCAATTGACTTCTCACCTGCCGAAGCATTAACCTTCTCGATTACGCTCTCACACACTCAATCCTTAAAAGGAACCCTTGTTTATCGTCCACCGAGTTCCCGGACTGACTTCCTTGCAGCCCTTAACAGCTTAATAGAGCCAATTGCCGCAACCCCGGACTACATCAGATTAGGTACTTTAATTTCCACTTAGAAGCCCCCAATGACAAAAACTCCTTCGCCCTAACCACTGACCTATCAGCAGGTCTTCGACAACTAGTTACAGAACCCAATCACCAGGCCGGCCATACCCTTGATGGCCTATTCACCAGCAACAGCCACATTGTTTTATCAGCAGTTATCCCATTAACTTGGACAGATCACGTTGCAGTAATGTTCACCATTCAGTCCACTAATCACAAATCCCCAAACGCCACCACTCGTCCCCCCATTCAATTTCGAGCCTGGAAGAACATTGATGCTCATGCCCGACAGACAACCCTCTCATCCACCCAACCGGATGACTCAACTGATCCGCATATAGCCTCTGAACAACTACTCTCGCTGGCTACACAACGCCTTCTCCACACTAGCACCATCCAAGAATATTTCCTCTAACCGAAATTCCCCGTCCGCCCCCTGGTTCTCAGAAACACTCAGACTTGAGAGGCAACTATGCAGAAACCTAGAACGGCGCTGGCGCAAGCACTACAATAATAATGACAAAACTTCGTACAAAAATGTGCTAGCTACTTACAAAATGCTTCTCATCACAGAGAAAAGCAAATTCTACCTCACACAAATAGAGTCAGCTCAAAACTCTTCTAGACAACTCGTTCAGGTAGTAACTAAACTATCCTGCCCACCGGTGAGTACAACTACAGAACCCTCTCAAGCTCTCTGCAACTCCCTTGCAGAGTTCTTCAAAGGAAAGGTCAACAATATATACTCTAATTTCTCAACCAAGGACACTACTGACTGCCCAAATCAAAACAATCTCCAACTCCCTCACCACCACATTTTGCAAATACAGTCAAACTTCGCCGATAGCAGAACTAATTGCATCCATTAAATCAGGATCCCCCCTCGATCCTTGCCCTCCTTCCATCCTCAAACCAATCTCAGACTTAATAGGACCTGCTCTTACTAACATCTGCAACTCCATGTTCCTCTCAGGTTCCTACCCATCTGTCTGGAAAAAGGCCATCATCAAACACTTACTAAAATAAACAATCTCGATCCTGCAGAATCAAAAAGCTATAGACCCATAGCAATCCTTCCCTTCCCATTTAAAATATTTGAAAAAATCATTAACATTCAATTGTCCCAATATATTGACAACCTCTTGGATGACACCCAATTTGTATTTAGGAAAAGCCCCGGGACAGAAACGGCCCTCATTAAGGCATCAGACAAAATTAGGATGATCCTCGACCAAGGCGGCGCGGCAGTCTTGATACTATTGTCTTGTCAGCGGCCTTTGACACGGTCGATCACACCATCTTGAACGACTGTGTATCCTCCATCGGCATCCATCACAAAGCTAAATCCCTCCTGACCTCCTTCCTATCTGACCGCACCCAGTCAGTCAAACTTGGAGACTACTTTTCCCCCGTTTTCACTCTTCCCTGCGGAGTACTCCAAGGACCTCACTAAGTCCGACCTTATTTAACATCTATGTGTTGGACTTGGCCAGGGTCATCAAAGCACATGGGATAACCCTAACCTCGTCCGCCGAGGATACCCAACTAGTACTGGCTGTAAATAACGATGGAGGAGCCATTGCTGCCGGCTTCCAAGAGGGAATGCAGGCCATCAGCTCTTGGATGGCAGATAACTGCCTAAAACTTAATTCCGACAAAACGGAGGTCATGATCTTTGGCAGTCTCACCCCCTCATGGTCCCCAATCTGGTGGCCTACCGATCTGGGCCCCCCTCCATCACCTGTCAGGAAGGTTAGGAACTTGGGGGTAATGTTTGACGACAAGCTGTCGTTCATCAACCATGCGAATGCTGTCGTTTCTTCCTCATTTTACACCCTTAGAATGGTTAGAAAGCTCCTGCCTTTTCTTCCGCCTAGCGCCGGCAAGACTCTCATGTGTACCTTGGTGCTGTCCAAGGTGCACTATTGCAACGAACTCCTACTAAATGCTCAGGAGAAAGTTCTTAACAAAATGCAGCTAATCCAGAACACAGCAGCAAGAATTCTGACCCGCACCCCAAAGTTCACTTCAATATCCCCCATCATTCGTCAATTGCACTGGCTGCTGGTCAGAAGCTGTACTAAATTCTAGGCTCTGTGCATTGCTTACAAAGCTATCAACAATACAGGGCCGGAGTTCCTAAAAAAAGCATTGCGCACTTACACTCCTAAAAGATCCCTACGCTCATCCTCGGCCCATCTGCTCACAATCCCCCGTACTAAAAAAGTGGCCTGAGGAGACAGACGATTCATAGTGGCGGTTTCCAGATTGTAGAACACCCTCCCCCTCCACATTAAAATCAGCACCTCCTTGCTGACATTCCGGAAACAAGTTAAAACTTGGCTTTTCAATCAGTAGACTCCCACCTCAGCGACTCTTGAGTTACCTTCAGCGCCGAGACACCCCAGGGTATTTGCGCGCTAAACAATCGCATAAATAAATAAATAAATCAATAGGACATCACCCGAAAAGCCAATGGACCTCAGGCAGGCATAGGGTCTCAGGGCTACTGACGTTGAAATTGTCCTGCCCAGCCAGTCGGCCGTGTCCAGTCCACATCTAATGGCGAACTTCGCTGTGTCTCTCCCTCGGCAGCTGCACAGGAGAGCATGGCCCAAGCCTCCTCTGGGCACTGTGGCAGCACCTGCACGACAGTGTCCCACACAGAATGGGAGTAACAGGCCAAGAGACACGCAGTGTTCACTGACCGCAGTCCTAAGCTGGTGGAAGAAAACATTTTCTTTCAAAGGTGGTCCAGCTTCTTAGATTCCAGGACAGGTGGAGTGGTAGAGAATGCACACTTGGAAGTTGAGGATTGGAACACCAAGCTCTCATGGGTAGGGTGTTGGGAGAGGAAAATGGGGTTGCCCGTGGCCGGGCTGTGGCATCGGGCAATCATCCTGTGCTAGGCTTGGACCAAGTGCTCAAAAGGATGTCCGTGAGGGCCTCATTGAGCGGGAACAGAGACTCCAAAGAAGCCGCTGCCGGTTAAAGCACCTCGGTCAGGATTACTCCTAACCGCCAACGTGGGTAGCTCGAGGATCAAGGCCTCAGCCGCCCTACGCACCACCACGGCGTAAGAGGCACCCTCCTCCGCAGCCACGATAGGGGGAGATAGCATGACAAGGTCTGGAGAAGAGTCCATACCACTGGCCTCACCCAACTTCTCTCCCCAGTCCGATTCTTCTAATTGGTCTGCCAGAGGGTCTACAGACCCCTCCCATTCCTCCACACCCTTCTCTGGTAGCCACTACGGGCGATAGAGAACACCAGGGGAGAACAGGTGTACAAAATTACTGGCCAAAGCCGGTCCGGTCGGTGTCCACGTCGAGGGGGAGGCTGGGATTGACGTCGGTTGGGGACACAACCGGCGTCGAAGGGGGCGGAGGTGTCGTCAATGGATGTGGCGCCGGAGGAGGTGTGGAAAGGTCAACTGGCGCTGATCCAGATCCAGGCCTGGATCCCTGGGGGCCCTGCGGCACAGGGACCGAAGCCGCTGCTATCGAAGGCCTAGATCCCCCAGCCGAGTCTGCAGGGCCCAAAGGCGCCCCGGCGAAGTCGGGCTGCCCAAAGATGGAGTGGAGGGCTTCGTAAAAACTACGAAGTTGGGCAGGGGCTGTTCCGGCTCCCGGGAAGGGAGGGAAGCTCGGAGTCGACCCAACAGGCGGAGCTGGACGACTACCTTCCGCATCACGCGTCGCCTCAGCCGGCGGGAAACGCTAAGAGTGATGTTGCTTCTTCGCCTTCTTTTTGTGCTTTAACTTACCCAAGAACGAAGATTTTGACGAGGAGTGTTGTTGATGGCTCTGTGACCGGTCCTGCGACCTCCCTCTCGACCGAGACCTCGAGCGGTGCAGAGCCGACTGCCGTGCCTCCAGAAGCTTTTGGGACCACTCCCGCAAAGACTTCGGGCCACAAGGCTAGAAGCCGGTCCGCCGATGTGACATCCCTGTGCACCAGGAGTCAGACGACTCGAAAAGGTGTCAGCAACAAGTCGAAAAAAGTTAGTCAAAAAGTGGCTCGTGGTACCGCACTCTCCGGATCTGCGCTGGCTGGCGCAGTATAAAAAAAGAACTGACGTCAGCGCGCAGGGGCGGCTTCTAAGTAGATATCGCAACATCATTCCGGCAATCACGATGCCAACGACGAACGCGGAGTCAACTGACGCCACCTACTGACGCACAAGGAAACTGCTGAAGAAAATGCTCTGGATCCAGCCCGACACCTGGGGGTAATTCTAAGGTGAAAAATCCATAACTAATAGTCTCTTTCTTATAATACATATAAAAACATCATCATTAACTCACCTGACTCAACTAGGGTGCAGGATTCCAGAAAGAAAATGACAGAATATGAGGTAGCACTTCCTCTCTTTTTTACTGCCTGATGGTTATTGTCAGCCATATTGGGAGGATTTTTTGACGTCCACTAGGGAACAGGTTCGGCAGGAAGGAGATGGAATTTCACAAGTAAGGACTGTAGAGGGGAAGATAGATGCAGAGGTATTATCACATTGATTGAGAGATATGACTGGCCTAAAGCTAGTCTGGCTGGGCCTTGCAAAACACAAAAGACAAGATGTCAACAAAGGTTTGATCGAATCAAGGCGTAATCCACTTGGAGGTAGCAAGCAAGCATATGCCTCGTTCTAAGTCTCTACAGTAACGAGAATTAAATGATAATCAGATATTTACCTTCACATTATGTGCTAAAACAATCAATGACATAGCACATTTCTGTCCTATTCTGCCTTTCAAAATACTGATACTTTCTAGCAAATCTTCTGCCCACTTGGAGATCAACAATCTACTGAGTGACTTTCAGGATGGCTTCCAAATTCAATAAGGGAGAGAGCTAAGCTACTATTTTCAGAGGTGGGATACAACGGTCAGCTCATGTTTATATTACTAAATGGCCTGCCTGTTGCTGCGTCTCTAGTTCGACTGGCTCGCAAATATAGTAATTGCCCGAGACTGAGTGATGGTATAATCCCCTAGTTTCACTTATATGCTATAACATTTGCTTTTTAGGCTAGCACACGGTCATGAATGATCAGATCAGTTAGATCATCTTCTGAGCAGCTGAAGTGCCTGCCTGCTCTCTGACTGCAGTCACGTAGTCTGCCTCTGCTTAGTGTCCTTCCATTTCTCGTGCTTTGCAGCAGTTTTAAGTTCTTAAGAGTTTCTCATTGCTCAAATAGGTGTACATTTGTGATATTTATGTTTCCCTTGTCTTCATTTCTTGATTTTGCTCGCAAGAAAGTGTCACTTATAGTTGTTAAAATGTCACTAATAATTACACTGAAATTATGGAAATGTCACACATACAATCTGAAACATTGGCAGCTATCCCCACCGCGCTAATTAAACCTTTTTACGTTTATTTAATCGGCAAGGAGTCCTGTGTTTCGTAATTTGGTTCATTTTAGGTAAATCGAGAAAATCTGAACATGGAATTTTCCTTTCAATTTCCCAGCAACCGAGTTGTCATTCACCATCAACTCTAACCAAAGCAACTGCTGTCAAACTTCTACAGCTGCACTTTTTTCACATTTGAGGTAAGGCGACAGTGCCTCTGTAGTCTTGCTTTTAGGGCTTATTCCACATGAAAGGCACACTTTGTTTAGGTAATAACTTTGGCTCCGCAGCACAAAAAAAAAAGATAAATTTCAGTTCTGTTCCATCCGTGAAAGTTTGCCACAAATTATGCTGCAGTCGGAGGCTCTGAAAACATCGTTACTCCATTTGTACTCCCACTAACAGTTTTTAAATGAGCTACAAAAAAACACTGCTAGACCAAATGGCACCAAACTCGACATGCACACACCAGAATTTCTTCTTGGTTTTCTTCCAAGCTTAGTGTAATCTGTACATTATATGTATATATATATATATATATATATGTATATATATATATATGTAAATATATGTATATATATATATGTATATATATATATATGTAAATATATGTATATATTTTTATATATATATGGCCTTTCCCTTGCATGCGTCATGTGACCAAGGCCTCTGTGAAGGCCGAAACGTTATGCTGAGGTGCGCCTTCATCACAACTGAATAAATCACTGCTCACCTGCACTTGGGTCTCCTCTCTTCTTCTGCGCCGTTGGTATCCGTGATTTGGGCTCCAGGCGAGAGAAAGCTGAGATTGATATAATATATATATATATATATATATATATATATATATATATATATGACGAAAAGACCACCCAGTGCTCAGTGATCAAAGGACACAGCAGGGATTGTTGAGGGAGCCTTTTATTCATTGAAGGTTGCGCAGCATGATGCATTTCGGCATTTCCGCCTTCCTCAGACGCCGCTCACAACAGGTAAGGTGCCTTCTCCCTCCTTGAAAGTTCTACGGTGCTTCCTGTGTAGGAAGCACAGCTGCCCCTGCTTAATTGGATACAGCTGTAGTCAGGTCCGAGACCACAGCTCCCAGAATGCAGTATCCTGGCGATTTCAAAGACAGGGTTCCACAATGTGCGCTGTAAATACCAAGTCAAGGGGGGCCAAATAGCGGCAGGCAGCTTTCCAAAATTGCAATGTCCGGGTTCCCTCAAGTCCCCACACGCCCCATCCACGATTGCAGGACACGTTGGGCCATGGAGAGGTCTGTGTTCAGTCTTCTCCCCCGTGTAGTTCACGGTCCGCACCCGGCAGAAACACCCTGTGTGTCCCGGTCTCATGGAGGTCCTGGGTATTCAATACCTTGATACAGCAGAGTTTGGTGCCAGACAGCTCCCAGGGCACTTTGGAGGGGCGGGTCCTAGTACCGCGTTCTTCTGGCTGCATGCGGAATAAATGACGAAAAGACCACCCAGTGCTCAGTGATCAAAGGACACCGCAGGGATTGTTGAGGGAGCCTTTTATTCATTGAAGGTTGCGCAGCATGATGCATTTCGGCGTTTCCGCCTTCCTCAGACGCCGCTCACAACAGGTAAGGTGCCTTCTCCCTCCTTGAAAGTTCTACGGTGCTTCCTGTGTAGGAAGCACAGCTGACCCTGCTTAATTGGATACAGCTGTAGTCAGGTCCGAGACCACAGCTCCCAGAATGCAGTATCCTGACGATTTCAAAGACAGGGTTCCACAATGTGCGCTGTAAATACCAAGTCAAGGGGGGCCAAATAGCGGCAGGCAGCTTTCCAAAATTGCAATGTCCGGGTTCCCTCAAGTCCCCACACGCCCCATCCACGATTGCAGGACACGTTGGGCCATGGAGAGGTCTGTGTTCAGTCTTCTCCCCCGTGTAGTTCACGGTCCGCACCCGGCAGAAACACCCTGTGTGTCCCGGTCTCATGGAGGTCCTGGGTATTCAATACCTTGATACAGCAGAGTTTGGTGCCAGACAGCTCCCAGGGCACTTTGGAGGGGCGGGTCCTAGTACCGCGTTCTTCTGGCTGCACGCGGAATAAATGACAAAAAGACCACCCAGTGCTCAGTGATCAAAGGACACAGCAGGGATTGTTGAGGGAGCCTTTTATTCATTGAAGGTTGCGCAGCATGATGCATTTCGGCGTTTCCGCCTTCCTCAGACGCCGCTCACAACAGGTAAGGTGCCTTCTCCCTCCTTGAAAGTTCTACGGTGCTTCCTGTGTAGGAAGCACAGCTGACCCTGCTTAATTGGATACAGCTGTAGTCAGGTCCGAGACCACAGCTCCCAGAATGCAGTATCCTGACGATTTCAAAGACAGGGTTCCACAATGTGCGCTGTAAATACCAAGTCAAGGGGGGCCAAATAGCGGCAGGCAGCTTTCCAAAATTGCAATGTCCGGGTTCCCTCAAGTCCCCACACGCCCCATCCACGATTGCAGGACACGTTGGGCCATGGAGAGGTCTGTGTTCAGTCTTCTCCCCCGTGTAGTTCACGGTCCGCACCCGGCAGCAACACCCTGTGTGTCCCGGTCTCATGGAGGTCCTGGGTATTCAATACCTTGATACAGCAGAGTTTGGTGCCAGACAGCTCCCAGGGCACTTTGGAGGGGCGGGTCCTACTACCGCGTTCTTCTGGCTGCACGCGGAATAAATGACAAAAAGACCACCCAGTGCTCAGTGATCAAAGGACACAGCAGGGATTGTTGAGGGAGCCTTTTATTCATTGAAGGTTGCGCAGCATGATGCATTTCGGCGTTTCCGCCTTCCTCAGACGCCGCTCACAACAGGTAAGGTGCCTTCTCCCTCCTTGAAAGTTCTACGGTGCTTCCTGTGTAGGAAGCACAGCTGACCCTGCTTAATTGGATACAGCTGTAGTCAGGTCCGAGACCACAGCTCCCAGAATGCAGTATCCTGACTATTTCAAAGACAGGGTTCCACAATGTGCGCTGTAAATACCAAGTCAAGGGGGGCCAAATAGCGGCAGGCAGCTTTCCAAAATTGCAATGTCCGGGTTCCCTCAAGTCCCCACACGCCCCATCCACGATTGCAGGACACGTTGGGCCATGGAGAGGTCTGTGTTCAGTCTTCTCCCCCGTGTAGTTCACGGTCCGCACCCGGCAGAAACACCCTGTGTGTCCCGGTCTCATGGAGGTCCTGGGTATTCAATACCTTGATACAGCAGAGTTTGGTGCCAGACAGCTCGCAGGGCACTTTGGAGGGGCGGGTCCTAGTACCGCGTTCTTCTGGCTGCACGCGGAATAAATGACGAAAAGACCACCCAGTGCTCAGTGATCAAAGGACACAGCAGGGATTGTTGAGGGAGCCTTTTATTCATTGAAGGTTGCGCAGCATGATGCATTTCGGCGTTTCCGCCTTCCTCAGACGCCGCTCACAACAGGTAAGGTGCCTTCTCCCTCCTTGAAAGTTCTACGGTGCTTCCTGTGTAGGAAGCACAGCTGACCCTGCTTAATTGGATACAGCTGTAGTCAGGTCCGAGACCACAGCTCCCAGAATGCAGTATCCTGACGATTTCAAAGACAGGGTTCCACAATGTGCGCTGTAAATACCAAGTCAAGGGGGGCCAAATAGCGGCAGGCAGCTTTCCAAAATTGCAATGTCCGGGTTCCCTCAAGTCCCCACACGCCCCATCCACGATTGCAGGACACGTTGGGCCATGGAGAGGTCTGTGTTCAGTCTTCTCCCCCGTGTAGTTCACGGTCCGAACCCGGCAGAAACACCCTGTGTGTCCCGGTCTCATGGAGGTCCTGGGTATTCAATACCTTGATACAGCAGAGTTTGGTGCCAGACAGTGTGTATGTGTGTATGTGTGTATATATATATATATATATATACACACACACTAGCAGCCCGCCCCAGCGTTGCCTGGGGCAGAAAGGGGCTGGGGGCAGTACACCCGCTCCCGCCTCGACCCCCTCCCGCACAGACTCCCTCCGCCCCCACTCACTCCCGCTCCCCTCCCGCCCCAACTCACTCCGGCCCCCCTCCTGCCCCGACTCACTCGCGTCCCCCTCCCGGACCCGACTCACTTGCATCCCCCTCCCGCCCCAACTCACTCGTGCTCCGACATTTTCATTTACTGCTACCTCCTTCTTGCCTCCCCCTGCATCACACAGTCTCGCACTGAACTTTCCCTTTACTTACCTGTGCCGCCGCTCCTCACTGCACAGCCGCTAGTCAGTGCACCGCCGCTCCTCCTTCGTCGACATCACGCACTTCGCGTCGCGGTCATCACGCACGTCGCGTGGTCCCGGCCGGCGCTACTTTCAGGGGACTACTTAGTTTACAAACTTAATTTTTTTAATTTACTTTTTTTAAAATGTATATAGTGATGTCCATCTACACACCCTGACATTTTCATAGATGTATCGGGTGTGTAGATTGGCGCTGTGGTTACCGAGTTTACCTGGCCAAAAGGTGCAGGTTCTCTCTTTATGATAGTAGTATAGATATAGATATTAATATATATATATTTATACGCGTCAATGTGCACAAATTCAATGGGGTTTACAATTTTATAAGTGCAAATTTATATTACTGCCTGTTCAAGACTGAACACTGTTTCGTATGCAATTTTATGTCATGTCAAATGATGTCCGTGACCACCCAAGAAATGTGCAATGTTGTTTTATTAAAAATGTATAAGAGACGGTATGGTCCCATCTTCCCCGGTCCTTATACGGCAGGTCTGCGATTTTTCAAATGGTGTCCCAGGGGGGCGTGGCCAAGATGGCGGCGGAGTAGGACGTGTTGCTGAGTCCCTCCGGCGCCACGGGTCCATCAGCTCTTGGGACCCCCGTCCACCTGTGATTCTTAGACGCTTGGCTCCCCGTTGCTGCGGGAGATCGGCTGGTGGTCCTATCTCGCTCGCCGAATCGATATCTCACCGCGGTTGAAGGAGCGGCCTGAAGCGCGGCAGAGACCAGGCGCCGGAGTGGGCCCTGGCGGCAGGAGCACCCGAGTCGGTGGGTGCAGCGGAGCGGAGGAGCTGCCCAGACTGGAGCCGGCGGCATCGGAGCCTCTGCTTGCTGAGGACAGCGGGAGAAAGTGCCGGGCAGTGAGGCGACTGCGATCTCTGGCGCCCGTTGGTGTGAGGGGCAGTGAGCGGGAGCCGGGTTCAGAGGGCGGAGGCACGGCGGCGCTGCCCACCCGAGGCCGGTGCTTCTGGGCATAGGTGGGCCTGTCATCCCCGTGTGGAGTCCCGGCAGCGCAGATACGGATGACGGCAACCGCGTGCCCCTGATAGGGCGTGATGATGACTGGGGCTCGTGGAGTTGACGGCGGGTGAGCAGTGGCAGAGGTGGGATCTCTGAGTGGGAGCCCCGCGCCGCCTTGCAAAGCCCCTGGAGAGCGCTGAGGACTACGCAGGCCGTTGAGCGGTGGTAGGCCCACGCTGGAGTTGTTTGTGGCCTGGTGCAGCCTGGTTCCAGGGAGTGGGGACCCAGCCCGGCTCATCCAGAGTGAGACTGAGGAGGTGAGGGGCAACAGGGGTGAGCGTGCCTTGCAGCCTGCAGGGTAGTGGTCGGTGCCTGGTGGACTTTCTGAGGGCGATCCACGGAAGGGACGGCCCGTTGTGCGCCCTGTCCGACCAGCCTGGTGGATCAAGCACAGCGTATAGCCCCCGCACTGCCTCCCGTATGTGCTTGCTGCCTGGGGTGGTGCATCTGGAAGGAAAGCTGCGTGGAGTGCAGGAGTAGCAGCCCTGTTGGCCCGTGGAGTTCAGCGCGGGAACTGGCGAGAGGGACCTAGGTGGACCGACGTCAGGGTCCTCCCACAGGTGTGTGGGAGGTGAAGCGCCTCTAATCAGCCGTGGCGACACCCCTTTGTCTCCTGCGTGACTTGACAGCGAGGCTTGATGACGGGCGACATGGCAACAGCTAGATTGAAGTAGGACAAGTCAGGGAAGGATGGGATGCCGAGGGGAGCAGCGCAACAGGTATCGCCAGTGGCCGATAAGTCATCACGTCAGGGTGAGAATGAGGAACCCGCAACCAAAGCCTTTATGATCGAACTATTCGCGGCCATTAAGGAAGATATCTCTGAACTTCGCGCCCAGTTGGCATCAGACCTACGGGAAATACGGAGGGACGTGGATGGAGTGGGGGAACGTGTTGCGATACTGGAGGAGCACGACTTGGGTACAGCAGAGGACATGCACCAGCTTCAGCAGGATGTCATTCGGCTGACAGAACATAATCTAAATCTTCATGCCCATGCTGAAGATTTAGAGAATAGGTCCCGCCGCAATAATATAAGGATTCGGGCAGTACCTTGGAAGAGAGATGGGTCAGACCTGAGAGAGTATGTAGAGGCCCTCTTTAAGCACGTCCTGAATGAAGAGGATCTACAAGAGATATGAATGGACCAAGTGTACAGTGTTGGGCTGCCGCGGGGTCCGAAGGCCCCACCTCCTGATATACTGGTATGCGTGCATGACTTTCAGCTGAAAGAGCGGATTCTCAGGAAGGCACGCGACTTCAATCTTCTACAGTTCCGAGACCATCGTCCCTTGCTATTCCAGGACTTGGCAGCATCTACACTGCTGAAACGGCGGGAGTTTCGACCTGTTACAGCTCACTTGCGGGAGCACAATGTGGCCTACTCCTGGGGACACCTGTTCCGGCTCATCTTCCGATGGCAGAATAAACTGGTCCAGGTGCGTTCCCTTGCAACAGCCATGGAAATATTGGGTTTGGATCGTCCTGATTCCGAGCCCGACGGAGGCAGCACAACTACTGGGCGACAGCGACGCTCTTCGGACTGGCAGAGAGTGGGCAGGCCTGTGCTTCGGCAAGGAGGCCCGACCCGTCGGCGTGCCTTCAAGAGAGGTGCTGCGGTGGCTTCCTTGCCCCTAGTGACGGAAGCAGCAACGGACGATGGTGAAAAGGTCCCGTGAGGTCTTGAGAGGGTAGATCGCTGGCAACGGAGGTGGCCACCCCACACAGGTACCACTTGAACTCTATGTCATCCGTGAGGGAGTCCCGTATCGAGAATTGGAGGAATGATGTTTGGTGCCACATTCCCCTGCCTTTGTGGCCTGCTTTACGAACTGTCGTTTGTTGCTTTCTCTTTGTCCTATTCTGTTCTTTGATGTTGGGGCCGGGTTGTTTTGGGTATGAGGGGGTTGGGGGTGGGTGGTTCAAGGGGGGGGGCTCCGCATCAGATATGGGAGGCTTTTGGAAGAGTCTGGGGTGTGGCTGTCTCCTGTCCGCTATGGGAGGGTGCCTGGGAAGTCAGTCCGAGGGTGGTGCTGTCAAAGAGATGCTGAGAGCAGGACCAGGGTACGCGGTTGGCATGTAACACGCTGTTCCTTGCTGGCAGGGACTGGCACAATGGCGTCTATCTTCTCCTTATGGTGTAATGTCTAGGGAGCTGAAAGTGGTGAGCCTTAATGTTCGTGGGCTCAACAATCCTGTGAAACGTTCTGCGGTTTTGTCCCTACTTGAGAATGCAGATGGTGATGTGTGCCTTCTGCAAGAAACTCACCTCCTTCCTAAAGATGTCCGGCGCATGCAGGACAGGCGTTACCCCTTACAGCTCTGGTCCTCGAGCCCCACTAAGAAGAATGGAGTAGCACTGCTGTTTAGCTCTCGTGTCAAGTCAAGTCAAGTCAGAGAATTTATATAGCGCACTACCTACCCAGAGGGTCTCAAGGCGCTTAGAAAGGGGAGGAGGATTACTTGTCAAATATCCATGTTTTAAGTTGCTTTCTGAATGCTAGGTGGTTCTGGGTGAGGCGAAGGTACGCGGGGAGTGAGTTCCATGTTTTAGCAGCCAGGTAAGAGAAGGATCTGCCACCCATGGTGGTCTTGTTGATGCGAGGTACAGTGGCGAGGGCTTGGCTGGAAGAACGTAGTTGGCGAGAGGGGGTGTAGAAGGACAGTCGCGAGTTGAGGCATTCTGGTCCGATGTCGTAGAGTGATTTGTGTGCGTGGGTTAGCAGTCGGAAAGTGATTCTCTTATTGACGGGTAGCCAGTGGAGGTCTTTCAGGTGACCAGAGATGTGTTCGTTGCGCGGGATGTCTAATATGATCCTGGCTGAGGCGTTTTGGATTCGTTGAAGTTTCTTCTGGAGTTTAGCGGTAGTACCTGCGTAGAGGGTGTTTCCGTAGTCCAGTCGGCTCGTGACTAGAGCATGGGTGACTGTTTTCCTTGTTTCGGTGGGGATCCAGCGAAATGTTTTCCTGAGCATGCGAAGAATGTTGAAGCAGGATGAGGATACGGCGCTGACTTGTCTGTTCATTGAAAGTGAAGAATCCAGGATCACGCCTAGGTTCCGTGCGTGGTCTGTCGGGATGGGTGCTTTTCCAAGGGCTTCCGGCCACCAAGAGTCGTCCCATGCAGAGGGGGATGTACCTAATATGAGGACTTCTGTTTTGTCTGAGTTCAGTTTCAAACGGCTTTGTTTCATCCATTCGGCAACTTCTTTCATTCCTTCGTGTAGGTTAGTTTTGGCGGTGCTGGGGTCATTGGTGAGAGAAAGGATTAGTTGAGTGTCATCCGCGTAAGAGATGATGTTGAGGTTGTGTTGGCGGGCGATGGCCGCGAGGGGGCTCATGTATACGTTGAAGAGGGTGGGGCTGAGTGAGGATCCTTGTGGTACGCCACAGATGACTTCAGTGGCCTCGGACTTGAATGGTGGGAGGCGGACTCTCTGGGTTCTTCCGGTGAGGAACGAGGTGATCCATTAAAGTGCTTTTCCTTGTATTCCGATGTTATTGAGGCGTTGTAACAGGGTGCTGTGGCAGACTGTGTCGAATGCTGCAGAGAGGTCGAGGAGGATGAGGGCGACTGTGTCTCCATTGTCCAGTAGAGTTCGAATGTCGTCTGTTGCTGCGATGAGGGCGGTCTCAGTGCTGTGTTTTGCTCGGAAGCCAGATTGTGAGGAGTCGAGGGATTTGTTGGCTTCGAGGAAAGCGGCGAGCTGGTTGTTGACGGCTTTCCCGATGACTTTGGCCGGGAATGGAAGGAGCGAAATGGGGCGGTAATTTTTGAGTTCGGTGGGGTCCGCTGTGGGTTTTTTCAGAAGGGCGGTGAGTTCAGCGTGTTTCCAGTCTTCCGGGAAGGTGGCGGAGTTGAAGGAGCAGTTGATGACGTCTCGGAGGTGCGGTGCTATGACGGAGTCTGCTTTGTTGAAGATGTGGTGAGGACATGGATCTGTGGGGGATCCTGAGTGGATGGAGTTCATCAGGCGGATGGTGTCCTCAGTGGAGATTGGGTTCCAGTTGTTAAGGGTGTTCACGGGGGGAGAGTGTTCAGCAGATGGTTGGGTGGGTTGGTCTCCGGGTTGGTTGTCGAAGCTGTTGTGGATGTCCGCAATCTTGTTGTGGAAAAATGAGGCTAGGGAGTCGCAGAGGGCTTGGGAGGGGGTGATGTCGTTGGAGTTGGCCGAGGGGTTGGAAAATTCCTTGACGATGTTGAAAAGTTCCTTGCTGTTGTGGGCGTTGTTGTCAAGTCGATCCTTGAATGCTGTTTTCTTGGCCTTACGGATTAGTTGGTGGTGAGTGCGGGTGGCGTTTTTGAAGGCGTCCTTGGTGCTAGAGGTTGGGTCTTTTTTCCAGGCCTTTTCAAGGGAGCGGCAGAGTTTCTTGGACTTCTTAAGATCATCGTTGAACCAGGAGGCCTTCTTGTTGCCAGGTTTGCTTTGACGTTTTTTCAGTGGTGCTAAGGTGTCGGATAACCATAGGGTGAGGTTAGCGGCGGCTTGGTTTGGGTTAGAAGAGTGGGCTGGGGTGTTTAGAAGGAGCGATGCGGAGATCTGGTCGGTGGTGATTTTGTTCCAGTTTCTTTGCAGAGTTGGTTGGAGGGTTTTGGCTTGTTGTAGGTGAAGTGAACGCAGCTGTGGTCAGTCCAGAGGAGGTCCGTAGTGTGGCTGAAGGAGACATGATTGCTGGAGGTGAAGATGGGGTCGAGTGTGTGACCTGCGATGTGGGTGGGGGAGGTGACTAGTTGTTTAAGTCCGAGGTTGGCGAGGTTGTCCAAGAGGGTGGAGGTGTTGCGGTCGTTGATCTTTTCAAGGTGAAAGTTGAGGTCTCCCAGAAGGATGTAGTCTTTGGAGGGGAGCACGTGTGGAGTGACGAAGTCCGTGATGTCTTCACTGAATTTTGCGCGGGGTCCTGGTGGTCTGTAGAGGAGGGTGCCTCTGAGTGTGGTCTTGGGGTCGATGTGGATCTGGAAGTGAAGGTGTTCAGGGTTGGCGTCAGAGCTGGTTGAGATGCTGATAGATTTCTTATGTACGATAGCGATTCCTCCTCCTGTGTGGCCGGTACGGTTCTTGCGTGTGATCTTATAGTCTTCAGGGATGGCAATGGTGATGTCTGGAGCGGAGGAAGCGTTCATCCATGTTTCTGTTAGGAAGGCGACGTCTGGAGAGATGGTGTCTAGAAGATTCCATAGGTCAATGGCGTGTCTGTGGACCGAGCGGGTGTTGAGAAGGATGCATTGTAGGTGGTTGGGGTCGTGAATCTGTGGTGTGGTCGTATCGGAGATTCAGTTGGTGCCGCTGAATTTGCAGGAGTAGCAGGAGAAAGGTCCATGGGTGTGTCCAGGAGCGGCTTGGACGCAGTTGGGGGCGCGACCGGGGTTAAGGGCTAGGAGGGTGGCGGCATCGTAGGTGAAGCGGGAGGGCTGGGCAGTGCGAGGGGCAGGGGGTCTGGCACTGGGCGCGGTCCAGGCGCGGACGGGCGTAGACGGGCTTACCTTTGGCGCACCTTCGGCGCGAATTGGGCGCGGTCGCTGCGCGTGAACGCTGCGCGCGGGAACTACTGTCATATGTGGAGAGTGGAGGGGGAGGGGCGAGGGCGTCTCAGCTGGGAGGCGGGGCGGGCACACGAGGAGGGCAACAACAAACAAAATGGAGGCGGAGGGGGGAGCAAACTGGAGGTGAACGCGCTAGCAGCCTTAAAACACCACAATAAAATGCACAGAGCGCAAATGAGCAAAGCGGTAAATCGGCACACAGTAGGCAAAATAAATGACAAAATAGAAAGCAAACGAAGCAATGCAGCGCTATGATACCAGATGTCTGCAGGGACACTGGGAGCGACCACTCAGCCTGTGAGAGGAGCGAGTCACGGCGCTTACCGGGAGAGGAGTGCTATTTCTATTCAGTGGGAGGGCGTCTCAGCTGGGAGGCGGGGCGGGCACACGAGGAGGGCAACAACAAACAAAATGGAGGCGGAGGGGGGAGCAAACTGGAGGTGAATGCGCTAGCAGCCTTAAAACACCACAATAAAATGCACAGAGCGCAAATGAGCAAAGCGGTAAATCGGCACACAGTAGGCAAAATAAATGACAAAATGGAAAGCAAACGAAGCAATGCAGCGCTATGATACCAGATGTCTGCAGGGACACTGGGAGCGACCACTCAGCCTGTGAGAGGAGCGAGTCACGGCGCTTACCGGGAGAGGACGGTGCAAAGTCCTGGCCCAACTTGTAGATATTAAAGGGAGGTTTCTGGCGGTGCGGGTTCAGTGGGGGGACACGATTTTCACCATTGGGTCCCTATACGCCCCGAATACCCAACAGGAGCCTTTCCTGCGCACGGCCTTGGCGCAGGTTCTTGCTTCCCCCGATGCGCTCATATTGATAGGTGGGGACCATAATCTTGTGATGGATGGGGTGTTAGACAGATCAGAAAACAGGGTGTCCTCCACCGGGGCTTGGTCCCAGGAAGGGAAGCAATGGCTTGCGGAGGGTGGGCTTCATGACGTGTGGCGCTTGCAGCATCCCCAAGAACGAGACTATACATATTATTCCGCGGCGCACAAGACGTATGCACGTTTGGACCACTTCCTGGTCACTTCGGCCCTTTTACCACACCTTTCTGAGGCTGACATTGCCCCCCGCTCTCTTTCTGACCATGCGCTCCTTTCGGTGAAGGTGTCCCTGAATAGCCCACAACCCCCTTCGGCTGGCTGGTGGCTTAGAGATTCCATGTTGCACGCTGACTCAGTCGTTACGAAGATTAGAGACACAATCACTCACTACTTAGCGGGGGACACTGCGATAGCTTCAATCTGGGAGGCGCTGAAATTAGTGGTCGGGGGGATTTCATTGCGCTAGCGGCCACTTATGCTAGGTTGCGCAGGGAGAAACGGGGGGAGTTGGAGGGTGAAGTGCGGGGACTGGAAGCGGTTCATAAGAGAACAGGTGCGCCTAGGGTTTGGAGAGAACTAGAAACAAAGAAGCGCATGCTTAAGCATCTGGATCTTGACAGGGCAGAATACGCCCTGTTACGCCTGCGCCACAAATTCTATCTGTGTAGACATAAAGGAGGCAGGATGCTGGCACACTGCTTACGGGCGAGGGCCCAGGCCTATGCCATCACGGAAATCAGAGATCATAGGGTGACGTCCCATACTAACGATGCAGAAATTGTTGACTCCTTTCGCCACTTTTACCAGTCGCTGTACACGAGGGAGGGTGCGGCGCCTGCAGACATAAAGCAATATCTCGCAACAGCTGGTGTCACGCCCCTGTGCTCTTCTTCAATTGAGGCGCTGGAGGCGGAGATTCGCGTAAAGGAGGTCATTTCGGCCATTTCCCGGCTAGAGCTGGCTAAATCGCCTGGGTCCGATGGGTTCTCTGCCATTTTTTATAAAACTTTTTGCAGGGAATTGGCCCCATTTTTAACCCGGCTCTTAAACTTCTTCCTTGACACCGGGGCGGTCACCCCTTCTATGTCTGACGCGGCCATCACGGTCATCCTCTAGCCCGGGAAGAACCCTGTTGAATGCAGCTCTTATAGGCCGATCTCGCTCCTGAATATAGACGCTAAGCTGTTCGCGGGAATACTAGCTGCGCGCCTTAGGCCTCTCATGGATAGTGTGATTGACCCTGACCAGGCAGGCTTTATACCCACCCGGCAGGGTGGAGATAATTCTAAGAGACTGCTCCATCTGTTGGACTTGGTGCATCGGTCGAAGGCGTAGGCTTTTCTGCTGTCCATCGATGCGGAGAAGGCCTTCGACCGCATAGACTGGGGTATCCTCTTCGAAGTGCTGAGAGCGTTTGGCTTAGGTGGCAACTTCTTATGCTGGGTCCAATACCTCTATGCAACCCCCAAAGCGGTGGTATAGGTCAATGGATGCAAATCGGCATCCTTCTCCATTGCTAGAGGGACGCGGCAGGGGTGTCCCCTCTCGCCGCTCCTCATCGCGTTTTATATGGAGCCATTTGCCCAGCGTATCAGGTCCCATCCCGGTATCACCGGCCTCCGCTTCGGGGCGGACGAGCATAAAATAAGTTTATACGCAGACGATGTTATCTTGGCACTGCAGGACCCCTACCCCACCCTGCAGCACTTGTCAGCAGAGATTCAAGCCTTTCACAAAGCGGCGGAGTTTAAAGTCAACTTCTCTAAATCTCAAATTCTGAATGTATTTATTTATTTGCAATTTTTAAAGCGCGCAAATACCCATACGGGTGTCTCGGCGCTAGTGTTTACAGAGCTCACAGATGGTGTGACGGGGGAGTTAAGAAGATGAGAACAGCCACGTTTTAAGGCTCTTTCTGAATTTGAGGAGCGTGGGGGCAGTTTTGATATGAAGTGGTAGGGTGTTCCACAGTTTGGCCGTGGCGGTTGTGAAACATCTGTCTCCCCAGCTGGCCTTTCTTGTCCTAGGGACGTTCAGCAGGTAGGCCGAACGAAGATCGAAGGGTCCTGCGTTGTTCCAGTGGGCGGAGAGCTCTTTTTAGAAACTGTGGTCCTGCGTTATTCAGAGTTTTATAGGCTATGCACAGAGCCTTAAATTTGATTCGGCTCCTAACCGGAAGCCAATGTAGTTCCTTGATATGAGCTGAGGTTGAAGTGAACTTAGGAATGGATAGTAGGGTTCTGACCGTCGCGTTTTGTACTGTCTGGAGCTTGTTGAGAACCTTTTCTTGGGCATTGAGGAGAAGAGAGTTACAATAGTCGGTTCTCGAGAACACTAAGGTGCTGATGAGTGTTTTGCCCGCGGACTGTGGTAGGTAAGGAAGTAATTTTTTTATTTTTTTTAAAGTGTAGAAGGCAGATGATAGAACTGCATTGGCTTGGTGTATGAAAGTAAGTTTATTGTCAAAAATGACTCCGAGGTTACGGACCTTGACTACCGGTTTGGGGGGGGATCCCATCTGAGGTGGCCACCATTGAGGGGACCATGATGGGTGCAAGCTCCCGAATGTCATCACCTCTGTTTTGTCGGAGTTAAGTTTGAGTCAATTTGATGACATCCAGGAGCTTATCGCCTTCATTCCCTCTTGAAAGTTGGCGGCGATAGATACTCCGTTGTTGTGCACTGATAGTACTAATTGGGTATCGTCGGCGTAAGTTGTCAGGGCAATTCCATATGATTTTATCACCCTCGCTAAGTCCGATACATAGATATTAAAAAGAGTTGGACTTAGCGAGGAGCCCTGTGGAACGCCGCATGGGAGGGAGAAGGTCTGGGAGGTGAAATTACCCATCTTGACAGTCTGGGGGCGGTTGGCTAGGAAAGAGGCAATCAGGTCTTTAGCTTTGCCTCTAATTCCTAGAGCTGAGACACGGTCGATCAGAGTGACATGATCGACCGTGTCGAAAGCCGTACTTTGGAGTTGGCTGCTAACAAATTGAACTTTTTATATCAATGAGCGGGAACTAATCCAGAATATATGTTTTGGTCTCTTTGATTGATTGATCCATGATACAAGTTCAGGATACTCTATACTAATAGAATCAACATAATAGAATTTATTGACCTGTTTCTCTTTTTTTTAATATGGCCCTTATGTCGCGGCCTCTCACAGTTTTCGAGCACTGGCTCGTTCGTAAAAAAGATGACCGGAGCATTATCTCGGAGTTGTATGCTATGATCCTATGTTGCGCCCAGAAGCAGTGCACGAAGGCGCAAGTTCGGTGGGAGGTAGAGCTAGGGCGTCCCCTCTCGACTAAAGAATGGGAGCAAGTGTTCTATTGAGCGCATCACACGACATCCAACACAGCAGGGACCGAATCAGCATCTAAAACTGTGACATACTGGTACTATACACCGGCGCGCGTAACACAGTGGGATAAAGCTAAATCAGGCCTCTGCTGGAGGGGGTGCGGGATGTCGGGGAATTTGACACACTTGCTGTGGCACTGCCCGAAATTAGAACGCTACTGGATGATGGTGCTTGATGAGTTGGACAGTGCGTTCAAGATAGCATTGCCCCGGCTCCCTGAACACACACTACTTGGGCTACTTTGCCCATAATAAAATGTTTGATTTTAAAATGGTGTCCCTGCCACGCTGGCTGTACAGACTGCAAAACTACCCATATCCAATCCCGCCGTCGTGGTTCCGTCAAATGAATGCACTGCTGAATAGCTTCCTTTGGGGCGGCTGGCCGGTTCGGGTGGCTCTGGCGACCTGTGTCCAATCTACTTACTGTGGGGGCATCGAGGGGGCAGACGTGCGGTCCTACTATTGGGCATCCCAGCTGCTAGTTATTAATGACTGGTGGTATAACCCGCACAATGACCCGGCATAAGCGGTGGAGAGACTCTTTCTGGAGGTATATCCCTGCTTGATCTCCTATATAGCAACTCTTCCCCCGGCCAGTTGCACGGTGATACAGATATGGAGGTGAGTCTCTAAGACCCTGGGTTGGTGGGGCATGTAGACGTCTGAGACCCCTCTCTGGCGGGGCACGTACCTCCGACCGGTCGAGACTCTGCCCGGGTTCCGCAGATGGGACGATATAGGGATCTCAAGGCTAGGTGATGTAATGCGTAGGCCCACACTTAAATCCTTCCAAGGGCTGCAGGAGAACTTTGACTTACACAAGTCCCAATTCCATAAATACCTTCAGCTTCGCTTTCCCCTGTCTCTCCTGATTAAAAACCTTACGACTCTGCCAGAATTTCACCCGTTAGAGGGTAGACTGTTGATGGGGATCTAGGAGAACATAAAATTTGCCAACTCTACCAGACACTGACCACACATTCTAAGACAAACCTACACCGGACGAGAGCAGCATGGGAGGCGGATATATCGACCCTCTCAAATGATGACTGGACTGAGGCCCTCTCCAGTCCCAGAGGTTCTGCAGTGTCATCCAGATAAAGATTAATCCAGTATAAATACCTTTATCGTGTGTACTACACCAGTCTCCGGCTCTGGAAGATTGGAGCTACCCATTCCCACACATGCCTTAGATGCCAATCTGACGACGGTTCCTTTTGCAACATTTCTGGTGGCAAGTGTTGTACTGTCTGGGGCGAGTGCTAGGATGGGACCTCCCTGCAGACCCTCGACTAACTCTTCTTCACAGTACGACATTGGGGGGAACATATACAAACGGCATCTGTTATTCCTGGGCCTTACTTTGGCCAAGCGGGTCATAGCTCAGCAGAGGAAGTACTCTTCGCCCCCTCGGGGGTGGCGGCTTGGAAATCAACTTTAGACAATTGTATGTCAGCCGAAGTGGCGGTGTTTCAAGCCTGAGGCTGCCCGCAGAAGCATGGGAAGATCTGGAAAGCATGGGCTACCTATCAGGATATAGACCTCTCCCTCTTATCACCATCAGCAGATTCCGACCCTATAGACAGACATACTATTTAATGAATCCTCAATTCAAGACGTGGATTGGCCAACATGGAGATACGTTTATATGCCTGTACAATGTTTTTAGTGGGAAATGCGGTGCAAGGGAGGGGGGTGGCGGGAGGTGGGAGTTGTTGGTTTAACTGCGGTATTGCTCCTCAAATGCTACCCTCATCAGCAGCTTTTATATCTGTAATCCGTGATTTGCATGAACGTTATTTGCCGTTGGTTGTAAAATCTCAATAAAATGCATTGTAAATAAAAATGTATACGAGGTTTTAGGTAGATAACAATTCACCTCGTGGAGAGGCTGGGAAGATCCATATTGATGGAAAATACTCTTTTCACCAACAAAAACAGCTACACGTACGGTCCACAAAGAGCTGGCAAGAGTTTGTTTTCCTTCATAGATCATTTATTAAGAGCAGGTATTTTTAATCTCTCCTCTACAGCATAACGAAAATCTGCACTAGTAACATACCATAACGTGTATTGTAAAGTGCACGTTCACCCAGAAAGGTATCTTTCCACTGAATAACTAATGTTTATTGTTATCCAACTCAATGGTTCTCATTTTATCGAAGTCAGAAGGATGAAAGGCTGAGTGGACCCAATGGGATTTAAACCTATGACCACAAGGTCGAATACAGGCCCCTACAGTGGAAACATTAGTCTACTTAGCCACCATAATACTACACTCAAGGTCATCCCCAGCCTATAGTACCAGGTATTCAGACAGAATAACGTGTGCAGCTGTTCAGAAAATGTTGGATTGTATATTAACTTTGGACATGCAACAAAAAATTTGCACTGAACTTATCGAAACAAATATCTCCATTGAAGTTTGATTTTGTAAAGTTGCATGCATATTAGTTAGCACAACTTATAGGAAGGGTCCAAAACATACATGGCCAGATGTACCAAGCATTTTCCGGTTCACAAACGTGTCGATTCGCAGAATCGCCCCGTTTGCGAACAGGAGAAAGCCTTTTGGGATGTATCATCCCAAAAGGCATTCGCAAAATAGGTAATCACAATTTTTGCGATTACTTATTTTGCGAATGCATTTAGGGAATCGCAATTTGCGATTCCTTAAATGCAATGCCGAAAGCAATAAAAAATTGCAACCTGGCTTTAAGGAATCGCAAATTACCACCAACTTCTAGTTGGTGGTTATTTGCAAATTCCTTTAAAAATGCACTTTTTAACATTTTTCTAAGTGGCATGTGGCACACATGCATGAGCACCACATGCATATTTCAGGGATGCAACAGGGTGTCCTTTTGGCACACTTGAAATTGCATGCGCAATTTGCGATTACCTATTTGGTACTCGCAAATTGCGAATGTAATCCTATTCATTCTTTTTGGGCCTCTAGGCCCATAGGAATGAATGGGAAGATATTCCTTAATAGTGAATCGCAATTTGCGATTCACTATTAAGGAATATGTAGTATTCACGATTTTTTTGCAAATACTACATAAATTGCATTTTGCAAGGATCGCAAAAGCAATTCTTGATACATCTGGCCCACAGTTTCCATTAACATTTTCAATATGAAATTATTTTTGAAATACAAGAAAGCAAAAAACCTTGCCAGAGGAGCAAGCTCAGTTAGTACTGTGTGCTGGTGAAAATCCACAGGATGTGGTCGAAGGCTAAATCCGGTGTTTACTGCCTCCAGAGCATGGCATACATCCTTGCTATGGAGTCTGGACGGTGAGGAGACTTGGCATTGTCAATGGTCACACATTATGTCAAGTACACACTTGCACAATCCTATTCTGCACCCAGTGGGCAACGGAATGACCTATGCCCAGTATCTACTTCCGACCGAGAAAGGCTTAATTCCGCAAATAATGGGGGTGTAAAGAATACCTGAGGAACATGCCCAAGGTTACTACTACCTGTCTTGCATCCTCTAGGTGCAGAGGGAACTGTACAACACACAGATGAAGGCTACTGTCATGAGCAAATTACTCATTAGACATGAGCAAAGACAGTACCCATGGGAACTGAGAGACAGAAGACAGCCATCAATGTTTGGACAGCCAACAATGAGTGCAAAGACTATATTCCAATGGAAATTGGAGATTGGGGGACTGCATGGAGTGCACAATGTGGGTCATGACTTGAACCATTCAGTATCTTCTGGGCCTGGTTTGGTCAAAAGTCAAAATACCCTTAATTGTATTCAAAACGTAATATCAGAAAATCATCATTTTGAAGCACCACCATAAATGAATAATGACTCTCCTTCTCTCCACCTTCAGCAGACGCTTTGTGATGCTCACCAATATATCTTTTGAAGCAATTTGGCTGTAATACCAATAGGACCACCGTGAGGTTCGCACAGACTATTGCTGACCAAAGGAGAGGTATGAGGCAATTTGAAGGTATGTATTATCCAGTAAATCACCAGAAAATTAGGCACAAGCTCTTAGCTCACTAAAATCACATGCATTTACTATCTGTTCAAATTTCAAATACTCACCTATGCGATTTTTAAACTTAATTTAAATATAATAGCCTTACATGTACATAGGTTTTAAACTAAGACTAGAAAAATAAATATTCTTGAATGTCTGACTTCGCAGGACTTAGTGTGGGATCCCACATATCTAAATGTATCCTGCAGTCTCTCAGGGAAATCTTAGGTAGCCTTCGAACAGGGCCGTTCGTGTGAACTATGTCAATACAAGTGTTAGTTAGAACACTATCTTTTCTCAGTTCTGCATATCCACAGGCTAGGTACAAGGTCCCGAAGGACAAGGGAAATATAACTGGGAGTAGGGGTTATTGATGGGAGGCTACATTTCTTCCGTCTCCCATCAGTGATTTAGTATCTCTCTGGTTAATTAAAACCATTATTACTTTCTCAAAGAGGTATAGCTTTAATTTTACCAGCCTCACTGCATGTTCTAGATAACCGGGATATCAGAAAAGTGTAGGTTTATGGACCTCACCCTCAAACTTAAAACCCTTTATTTCTCTGTTTCGCCTATGTCCTATATTATGGGAGATTATGTTTCCATAGAAAAGAATAAAATGGGTGAAACGGAGGATCCCCAAGGTCACCCTCACAATGTCTATGTCCATTACGAGACATATTAGCTGTCAGCTGCGGATAGCTGGCCAGCGTCCACCCACAGCACACATTGGGCTCAGCCCACATTTAAGCATAACAATCTGTAGAAACCACCAGCTACGCATCAAAAGGTTTCGCAATGATGAATGACAATTGAACACAGGGGAAATGCTGCCGGTTGTGAAAATGCATGTTTTTTCTTTTCGAAAGGGAACACATTGTGAACGAGGAGAAACCCCTTTGATTATATGCCCCTCAAATCTGGAGGTGATCTATTTACTTTCCCACTCTTGTGACGGAGTCACTCCAGACCACTGTTGGAGTGAAACTTCGATCATTTCCAGGGTAAGTAAGGACTGAACTGGAGTTTGTAAATGGTCACACACTCAAACCTTTGTGGGTGTTCACAAACCTTCAGGGCAAAACATACATTGCTCCCCCCACTGCCCACCCTCTCTATAAAGTTTACTGCTGAGTTATTCTATTAAATTATGGTGGCGAAATACGCAGTAGCAAGACCATTTATATCGCTCAAGAATGCAGTGTACGAAGCAATGTAAATCAAAAATACATGTATGGGGTAACATGATCGCAATCCGCATCCAGGAGCTCTTGAACATCTTTCCTTCCTGCCAGAACTGTATTTACTGATGCTGATCTTGAACTGTAAACCAATCAGGACCTGCCACACTCACAATTCAATTCTTTATTCAAGATTTTTAACTCAAAAGAAGCCCACATAGAATCAGAGCAATACAATACATACAATCCAATCGCATTACACTTCATAAGAAGCATTTGCAATGCAATCGGCATCGCATTTGATAACGCTAGAGCTATTAGCGTTGTAAATTTTTGTTTTACTTTTGTTTATTTTTTGCAGTGGAGTGGATGTATGTAGTTTGTAGTGGAAATATGTGGTTTGATTTGGATTTGTTAGTTAGGGAATTGTGCAGGGTTGAATTGGGTGGTATGTAGTGTTTTTTTTATTTTTGAATCATGCGAAATGATGAATAGATAAGGGTGAAAGTTGTATAGAACAGATGGAAAGTAAGATGGAGAGTGATAAGTAGTCTTTGTATTAAGTGGTAATTTAACTCTACATAGACTAGTAGAAAGAGTGTGAGAGAAAGAGAATGAAGGGGAGAGTTTATAGACTCATAAAGAGGCTGTGCTTGTGTACGCAGATGACACCAAAAGAAGGAGGAGGAGAGTGTCTGTTTGCGGTTTGGAACTGTGCTGGAACACCTGAAGTGAACTAATATGAGAAATACTCAATCAGTGGTTGCCTATGCAATAGAATTATGTGGATAGTAATTGTGTTGTATTAAGAGTAGTGGACTTATGTGTAGTGGTATATAGTGTGTCGTGGAGTCGCATGTATTGAGTGGAATTATGTGACGTGGTGTTGAATTATGTTGCATGATGTGAAATTTTGTGATGCGAATTGGATGTATGTGGTGTGTAATGTGTTGTGGAGTCGAATTTTGTGTCATGGAATGGAACTATGTGGAGTTAAATTGTATTTTGTGGCATTGAGTGAAATTATGCTGAGGAGAGTTATGTGGCATGGTGTGGAGTGTATTATGCGGAGTGCTGGATTGTGGCATGGAGTATATTTATATGGAGTGTAATTATATGGTATTGAGTGGAGTGTAATTATGTAGATTTCAGTGTAAATATGTGTAGTGGAATTATTTGGAGTTGCTTTGTGTTGCGTGGAGTGTACTGGAATTAAGTTGCATGTAGTGGTATTATGTGAATTAGAATTATGTGGCATGGAACTTTGTGGAGTTGAATTTGATGGATTGGCGTTATGTGGTATGTTGTGGAATAATGAGATGGTGAAATATGTTGTGTAGTGGATTTATGCGGTGTGCAGCTATGTGGACATGTTTTCACTAATGTTTAGTAAGGCCATAATAGCCTGTAAGGCATGTGCTACGGTTGTATACAATTTAATAAAAACCTACTTCTTAAAAGCAGCCTTTTTCAAACTGCAAAAGCTGTCTTTCTTGTTTGCACAACGCTTTTTTTGGGGCTCATCTAATTTTAAAAGCCATGTAAGAGCGAAAATAGAGTTTCACAAAAGCAAACACAACCATGTTGCTCCACTGCACACGCTAAAGCTACTGCATTAACTAATGGTGGCGGGGGTATGAGTTTAAGCATCATTGCTTCTACCTAAGACCTTGCAACCATTTCCAAAATACACAATGTCATGAACTCCTCACCAAAGTTCCAACGTTTTAAGGAAGATTTGTAGCAGCACAAACTGTATTTCTCAAGTTGCGATTTGAATTGCAAAAAAAAACCACAATTTTAAACCAGGTCAACAAAGCCATAGGAGAAAGGCAGACTCCGTCGGGTTATTTAAGGTCAAGGTACAGAAAATGAGTAGGTGAGAAAAGAAAAGGCTAAGACCTTTTAGAGGGAAAGACAAGAGGCTTGGAGGACTTTCAGTGCAAAGCAAAGGTGTTGTCAGCTAAGAGAACAGCGTGTTCAGCAGTGACAGGTGGAGCTGCTGTTTCATATGTTTTATTACATAGTAGCAGGAGGAATGTAATAAATGAAGCAGCCTGCCCCTCCCCTGATGCGCTGGTGAGGAAAGAAGGTAATAATCAGAAGTGCGGTGTCCCTGAAGTGGCCCCGTGGTGATAAAATATGAGCCAGAAGATATCCAAAAGTATATAAATATACACATTTTGTACAAGTCAAAGAGTTACACGCTTCCTTTTGTTTATTTTGTAAAAAAACGTGCGCTGCTGGAGCCAGCACTATGCTAAAGCGCATGCCCCCTTCTATCTCTGGTGAAAGCTGGCTGCTTGTCTCCTGGGCTGCCTGAGCTTCGGAAAAGGGGGCCTGAGAAGAAGGACACCAAGCCCCGAGCGGCCTTTATTGCGGGAAACAATCATTTGCTTTTTCTTTTGAAATAGCAGTACGTTTCTGAAAACACAGTGCTGGGGCTGCCACAAGCTTGATGTATGAGCCATGATCATTAGCCAAATGCTGGTTGCTGCGTAAAGCCGGCTGGTCAGTGCAAGTGTTAAGCATGCTTTTGTTTGTAAACACATCTGTGCAGGATTATAAAGGAGGACGTTTGCTAGGTCGGTTATATTTTATCCACTGGAGTGCGCATGCGTGCGTATGCACACAAGTTTATGAGAACTAACACCAGTGAGGTTCCCTGAGCTCTCCTTTCTCCCGTAGGTCTGTAAACTAGATATTGAGCTGCAAATCATTACAAGTATTCGCATATGTGAATTGCAGCTGCATATCCTGCCTCCGCAATCAGGAGAAAGTCATTTAAGAAAATAGTGCTCTCAGACTGCAATTTCAACATTCAGAGTAACAACACATGTAACAGGGGCACTACTCATATCAGAGAAGTTGAAAGTAGCGGAGTACCCATCGACCATTTTGGTCACAATAAGTTTCAACCTCTTTCAGTTGATCCACTTCTTAAATTTCTAACAACTTCATATTTGTAATGAAATTAAGGATTAGGATATGGCTGCGGCAAGAAAATTATCAGAGGTTCCTGTTCAGGTAAGTAGTTTTCCTTTTTTCAGTTCATTAGAGTTGTTTCTCTTTGCAGTCACCAGAAATATGCATAGGGATTGTTTATCTTTTTGGAATTTGCCTACATTTCACAAACACTGCAATGCACAAGTTACTTACCTTCAGTAACGATATATCTGTAAGAAACAGTAGTTAGTATTAGATTACTTACCTTCGAATTTCCCCGGGCGTCAGACTGGATCCGGAAAATTTTGCGTAGCACTACCCCTGAGCGTCGGTAGGCGTTGTCTGCGGCTCCGCGTCCGTCGTCGGCGTCTTTGGCGCCGCGATGACTGCGTTAGAGTACTTAGATGCCTCCCTCGCGCGCTGACGTCAGATCTTATACATAGCTTTTCCGCGCCACAAACGCAGAGCCATGATAAAAACCAACACTGGTGCCATGAAACTAGGGCCCTGAAAGGGGATGACCTTAACCCTAGATATCGGTTCGCAGAACGGGGAGGATGGGTGGGGCGGTAAAGAATCTAATACTAACTACTGTTTCTTACAGATATATTGTTACGGTTCACTGACAGAATATCGAGGAGCAAAATATCGACCTGCCAAAATATTGTGGAGAAAATATAGAATGCCAGAATATCGAATTCCTATCTACAAAAAGGTAAGTACAAAAATATCGAATCCAAAATATAGCTGTAAATAATAGTTTGTTAAAATATCGAATTTTTTAAATGTCTTAAAAGTAATGTAAAATTAATGAAAAAATAAATATAATTAACCAAAATATACTTAAAAATACTTATTTTTTAACACATATATTTTAACTTAATATTAATAAAAAATATTCAATATTTTTAGCGTAGGATAGCAGACGGTAAAATGTACTATTCCCACTCCAGTGAGTGCAACAGTAGGGAAAGCGTTGGATAGCGGGAGGGTAAAAATTACTATTCCCACTCCAGTGATTGCAACAGTAGGGAAAGCGTTGGATAGCTAAGGGGTAAGAATTACTAATCCCACTCCAGTGAGTGCAACAGTAGGGAAAGCATTGGATAGCTTAGGGGTAAAAATTACAATTCTCACTCCAGGGAGTGCAACAGTAGGGAAAGCTTTGGATAGCGGGAGGGTATAAATTACTATTCCCACTCCAGAGAGTGCAATAGTAGGGAAAGCATTGGATAGCGTAGGGGTAAAAATTACAATTCCCACTCCAGGGAGTGCAACAGTAAGGAAAGTGTTAGATAGCAGGAGGGTAAAAATTACTATTCCCACTCCAGAGAGTGCAACAGTAGGGAAAGCGTATAGCGTAGGGGTAAAAATTAATTTTCCCACTCCAGTGAGTGCAACAGTAGGGAAAGCGTTGGATAGCGTAGGGGTAAAAATTACTATTCCCACTCCAGAGAGTGCAACAGTAGGGAAAGCGTTGGATAGCGTAGGGGTAAAAATTACTATTCCCACTCCAGAGAGTGTAACAGTAGGGAAAGTGTTGTAGCGTATGGGTAAAAATTACTATTCCCCACTCCAGTGAGTGCAACAGTAGGGAAAGTAATGATTTAATATTTAAATAAAAATACATTAATTATCAATACCAATAAAAAATTAATCGAAATTAATTAGCAATTGCAAATTATTTAATTAATTATAAATGCCAATAAATATTGATTAAATATTAATTACCTATACATAATTAATTAGCAACCAATTAATACCAAAAATGTAATAAATAATAAAAAAGTACCAATTAATAATTAATTAACAATAAATTAATTATCAATGCATAAAAATAATTTCAATAATTACTTAATTGCAATTAAATTACTTCCCACCCTATTTCCCTATAAACCCACAACCCGCTCTGAATAATAAATTATTACAATTAACATAATTATCAATTAATCAATTAATACAAATTAATCACCAATACAAACTCATTACCAATTAATAATTATTTAACAATAAATTAATTATCAATACCTATAAATGAAAATAATTATTTACTTAATTACAATTAAATTACTTCCCACCCTATCCCCCTATAAACCTACACCCTGCTACAGAACTAAAACACAAAATTAAATTAAAAATAATTCCTAATTCCTAAAAATTAATATTTAATTTACTATAATTCAATTACTTCCCACCCTATTCCCCTATAAACCCACAACCCTCTATGGAATTAAATTATGCAAAAATGTAATAATATAAAATTCATTACTTTGAAGAAAATCAAACATACATTACAAAAAAATAGATACTTTAAACACATATGCTAACACTTAAAACACTATACAAAAATTCGATATTTCTATCAACTATATTATGAATGTCGATATTACTAACGTTGATATGATTAAAATCGCCATTTCTTACCTGAATTTCGATATTCTGGACCACTATATTTTTGCAATTCGATATCCTGTCCATTCTATATTAAAAACTCGATATTTTGTCCAGTCGATATTTTTTTTCGATATTTTGACTGTTCACCACCCCAGCAATACCAACCCCGGAGCTGGGTCTGCGAACCAATAATCACACCAGAAAGTCCTGGAGAACGGAACGGCCAAAGAAGCCATCTCTCCGGACTTGGCTGTCCAGGCAGTAGTGTCTTGCAAACGTGTGCAGCGAGACCCACGTAGCTGCCTAACAGATGTCCTGCAAGGGGACTCCCCAACCCAGGGCAGTAGTAGCCGCCGTGGCCCGAGTGGAATGGGCCCTCAGCCCGACAGAAGGCTCCATTTTAGCCAAAGAGTATCATACCTTGATGCACAGCACGACCCACAGAGAGATGGTCCGCTTGTGCACCGCCCGACCCTTCTTAGCGCCCACGTAACCAACAAAGAGTTGGTCATCCACGCGGAACTGGCGTGTGCGATCCAAATAGAATGAAAGCGCACGTTTTGGGTCCAGACGGTGGAGCCTCTCTTCCTCTTTCGAGGGATGCGGAAAGAAGGTGGGCAAGGAGATGGACTGCCCGATGTGGAAGGCTGTGACTACCTTGAGCAGGAAAGAGGGTCGCGTCCGCAACACAACTTTGTCTGGATGGACAGAAAGGAAAGGAGGTTTAGAGGAAAGAGCCTGGAGCTCACTCACTCTCCTGGCAGAGGTGATGGCAGCCAGGAATGCAGTCTTGAGAGTAAGGAGACGAAGAGGACAGTTATGAAGTGGCTCGAAAGGAGCGCACATCAGATAAGTCAGAACAAGGTTCAAGTCCCATTGAGGCATCACGAAAGGAACAGGAGGAAACATATGAGTGATGCCTTTCAAAAACCTATTTACAACTGGGGACTTGAACAAAGAGGGCTGATCAGGGAGCCTTAAGAAGGTGGAAATGGCAGAGAGGTGGCCCTTGATAGTGCCCAGAGCAGAGCCCTGCTGGGCAAGAGAAAGAAGAAAGAGGAGAACCTCTGGAAGAGGGGCAGAAAGGGGATCCACAGCCTTTGCTGTGCACCATGCCACAAATTTGTTCCACCTACAGGCGTATACCGATTTTGTGGAGGGACGCCTGGCTGCCAGAATCTCATTACAGACTTCAGGAGGCAAGTTAAATGGCCTCAACTGCCGCCGCTAAATCTCCACGCATGTAAGTGGAGACTGGACAGGTTCGGGTGGAGGACCGTCCCCTGCTGCTGCGACAGAAGGTCCTCCTGAAGATGCAGACGAATCGGGGGATCGACAGACATGCTGAGTAGCTCGGGATACCAGTATCTTCGTGCCCAGTCCGGAGCCACAAGGATAACTTGGGCCCGGTCGCGTCTGATCTTCTTCAGCACTCTGGGCAAAAGTGGTATAGGCGGATAGGCATACAACAGACCGCAGCTCCACTCGCGACGAAAAGCGTCTCCGAGCGAGTGCTGCCTTGGAAATTCCAACGCCTAGTGAAGTAGTGTGGCTCACTGGTTAGAGGCGGCAGACCCGAGAGCAGAGGACGGCCCGGGACCAGGGTTCGATTCCCGGCGCAGCAGGTTTTTGGACCAGGGTCAGCGGACTCGATAATTCTCTCGCCTCGGTGCCCACTCTGATCATCGATCACACTCGGCAACTCTGGGCATTAGCTTGCCTCATCTTCACTAACGGCCCCACCAGACCGCCGGGGATGCCTGGTCTCACCCTGGAGATACCCATTAAGGGACCATCTCTCAGGGAAGCCAGGAAGGGTTTTGCAGCGGTCGAAGCGCCTTGGGACCCTCCGGGTAAGTAGTGCGCTATATAAATGCCTATACATTACATTACAAACATTACATTACATTACATTACAACGCGCAGAACTGATGACATTGCGCGTTCTCTTCTGTGGCGAATAGATCTAACTAAGGCTCTCCCCACTGCTGAAAGAGGCCTTGCTCCATGTCCGAGTTCAGACACCATTCGTGATCCATCATGCACCAACGGCTGGGAACCTGCCAGGTGATGAAGCACCAGGGTCACGCCCTGATGTTCCAGCCACTGCCAGAGGCGCAGAGCCTCCTGGCATAGGGTCCACGACCCCACCCCGCCCTGTTTGTCGCAGTACCACATGGCGGTGGTGTTGTCCGTGAACACCTGCACTACACTCCCCCGGACAGAGGGGAGGAATGCTTTCAGTGCAAGCCGGATCGCCCGCAGCTCCAGAAGGTTGATGTCGAGCCGGGACTCCGCCGGAGACCAGAGTCCTCTGATCTCCGCCTCTCCCATGTGGCCCCCCCCCAGCCCTGGAGGGACGCGTCCGTCACAACTACGTGATCCGGTTGGGTTAGGGAGAGGGATCTGCCGCTGACCCAATCGCGGTCCGTGAGCCACCACTGCAACGGTCTTGCAGTGCCCTCCGAGGCCAAGACATGGTCCGACAAGTTGCCTGAGGCTGTGCCCACTGAAACTTAAGGTCCCACTGCAGAGCCCGCATCCGCCACCTGGCATGATGCACCAGAAGGATGCAGGAGGCCATCAGCCCCAGAAGCCGCAGCGTCAACCTGACCAAGACACGGGATAACAGCTGAAAGATCGGAATTAGAGCCTGAATATACTGAACCCGCTGTTCGGGAGGATAAACCCGAAACTGCGCCGAGTCTAGAACCGCTCCGATGAAGAGGAGTTTCTGAGAAGGAGACAGGTGTGACTTTGGCACATTAATGGAGAACCCCAGCAGGTGCAGGAGGTCGGCCGTAGTCTGGAGGTGGCTAAACTGTCTGGGGTGAGCCCTCCTTCAACAACCAGACGTCGAGGTAGGGGAAGACTGAAACCCTTAACCTGCGCAGATGAGCTACGACCACCGCCATCACTTTCGTGAACACCCATGGGGCGCTGGTAAGGCCGAAAGGGAGCACGGTAAACTGAAAGTGCTCATGGCCTACCGTGAACCGCAGGTAACGCCGGTGGGCTGGCAGGACGGGGATGTGAAAATAAGCGTCCTGCAAGTCCAACGCTACCATCCAGTCTCCCAGGTCCAGGGCAGCTAAGACCTGAGCCAAAGTCAGCATCTTGTACTTCTCCTTCCGGAGGAAGCCGTTGACGTTCTGCAGGTCCAAGATAGGGCGTAGGCCCCCTTTGCCCTTCTTGGGAACCAGAAAATAGTGGCATTAACAACCACACCCTACTTCTGGCCCAGGAACGCTCTCAATGGCCCCCTTGGCCAAGAGGGCCATAACTTCCTCCCGCAGAAGATTCAAGTGATCCCCCGACACGCGGTGGTACTGCGGTGGCATGGCTGGAGGGGTCGCCTCTAAGGGGAGGGAGTAACCCCTTAGGACGATTTGCAGCACCCACCTGTCCGAAGTGTTGTTGCGCCAGTAAAGGAGGTGATGGCGAACCCTGCCCCCCACTGGCGTCATGTGGGCCTGAAAGCTCGGACTAGGAAGGCTTTGAGGCGGATGCTGCGGGGGTGGATGTGGACTGGCCTCGCCTTTGTCCCTGGGCACCGCCAAGGCGGTTACCACGTCCGCCATGGCGCTGGATGTTAGTCTGCGGCCCGTGGCTGGCAGGACGTGTGGGGGCGCCCCTTCCTTGGCCGCGAAAGGAGCGAAAAGCAGCAGGTTGCTGGCGCGGGGCCGACAGGCCCAAGGACTCGGCCGTAGCCCTGGAGTCCTTAAAGCGCACAAGTGCACTGTCTGTCTTGTCGCCAAAGATGCGACGGCCATCAAACGGCATGTCCATAAGGGTGTTTTGGACATCGGCCGAAAAGTTGGCCGACCTCAGCCAGGCGTGTTGTTGAATCGCCACCGTCGTTGCTATCGCTCTACCTAGCGAGTCCGTTGTATCCAGTCCACATCGGACAGAATACCGTGCCGCATCTCGACCCTCCGCAAGGGCTTGGGCGAGTTTAGTCCGGGCCTCCTCCTGACATTGTGGCAGCACGGCCGCGACTGTCTCCCACAGAGAGTGGGTAGAACGGCCCAAGAGTCACGCAGTGTTAACTGACCACACCCCTAAACTTAGGGAGGAGAACATTTTCTTTCCGTACTGTTCGTACCTCTTGGATTCCCAATCGGGGGGAGCCATCGGGAATGCGGTCTGGGAGTTAGAGGCCTGGATGACCAGGCTCTCGGGGTGGGGTGGGTGGACAGGAAGCAAGGGTCGCCCGGAGAAGAAGGGTGGCATCTGGCCACGTTCCTATTTACAGGCGGACCTGTAGCGGGCCTGGACCAGGTGCCCAGAAGAACGTCAGATAAGGCTTCATTAAACGGCACCCGGCCCACTTGGGGACCCAGTCTGGGCCACTGGGCCCGAAGGCGCCGCTGAACCCGACAGAGGAGCGAGCGACCTCATGGCCATGAGAAAGGCCTTGATCTCCTCCGGCGTCGTGTTCTGCCCAGGGACCGGCGGGTGTGGAGCAGGCCGCGACGCCTGCGGCTCGGGCGGAGCCACGTGGGCGGTGTCGCCCGAACCCCCGGCCACGTTGCGCGAACTTCGGGGGGAGTCAAGAGAGCGATGTCACCTCTTCGACTTCTAGTGCCTCTAACCCGAGGACTTGGAGCCCGAGGAATGATGTCAACTCCCGGGGCTATGACGACTCTGGCCCCGCGACCGGTCCCTCGACCTCCTTCCGGACCAGGACCTTAAACCGCGCGGGGCCGACTGCCGGACCTCAAGGCGCTTGCGTGACCGCTCCCGCCTAGCCTTCGACGTCAAGGCCCAGCAGTCGGGGCACGACTTGTCGTCGTGGTCGGGCCCCAGGCAATGAAGGCACTGGCGATGGGGGTCGGTAACCGAGATCAGTCGGCTGCAATCGACGCAGAGTTTGAACCTGGGCATCCCTACTGGCACCGTCTGAGTCCGTCAACTCGAAAAGCAGATCAAAAAGATCCAAAAAGTTTAGTCAAAAAGTGTCTAAAGGGTACCACTTTCTCCGGACATGTGCTTGCTGGCGCGGAAAAAGAAGAACTAACGTCAGCGCGCGAGGGCGGCGTCTAAGTACTCCGACGATGTCATCCCAGCACCAACAACGCAGACTACGGACGCGGAGTCGCAGACGACACGCAGGGGTACAGCTACGCAAAATTTTCCGGATCCAGTCTGAGGCCTGGGGATATTCTAAGGTAAGGAATCTAATACTAACCTGTTTCTTTCAGATGTATATGTGCACTTGACCACTACATTGAAAAAGTGTTGGCAAAACTTCACTAAACCTGAGAAAGCAACAAATGAAATTCAACCATATGGCCTGATTACGAATATACAGATTATTTATTACACCTAATAAATAACTCTAGCATGGGGTATGTTATTTACTGAGTGTGATAAATAGCACCTATTATAAGTTTTGTGGGAATAACATGTGGATTTTGATGTTTAAAGCACCGAAATCTGCAATATATAGTAAATACTATAAGCTTTTCTCATGTTAAATTTCGGCAGGTGTGAACTGATTAAATTTAACAAAGGTTGAAGTATTTAAGACATCCCATAATTATCAGCTACCTTAAATACCTTCCAACTCGTAATTCCACCACGTTTGTATGCAAAGAAGTCACTGAGCTAAAAATAGTATTCAGCAGACTCATTTCAACTGTGATGCATCACTTGCAATGCTTTATGTCTGATGTGCAGTACGTCATTGCAGCATGTGCTGTTTCTGCCCCAAATTCCCACTATTATGCACTGACTGCATAAAGGTAGCTCACTGGTAAAATTACCTGGTTTGCCTTCAGAAGCATAACCACAGACATGTCTTTAATGCGCAGTCTGTTTCAAAACAAGTAACTAATTTTCACAACCTAATTGTGGAATTTAATTCAGGCATATTTGCATTTATTGAATATTGCTTATGAGCTTTAAATATCCACATGATTGTTAAATATTTACAACGAATGGTCACTTTTGACACCATTTGCTCCTTTGTGTCAAGACTATTTCTATGCAAGCAGAAATGTTTCATATTGCAGTCCAGAATCAGAATGTCAGCTAATCTCCGTTTTATCCAGCTATTTAATGCATGCGCTGAGCATTGTCCCGATTCCAATGTAATTTCTTATTCTCAAATGATAGCGGAGCATCTAAAATGTTAATCAGGGTTTGATGTTGGTGGCTACGAAGATGCATTTGTTACCCTGCCTCAAACATGAAAGAAGACAATGCCTCAAATTTGCACTGTTTTCAGAGAATGTAGTTTGTGTTTTTTTTAAACGGAGTGACGTCCCACTTCCTAGGGAAAAAATCTGCCTTCCCTTTTGAATTCCAGTCCGATCTCAAATAGAGAATTTGTAAATTGGGTTCTCAAAATAATAAATGACCAGGCAAACGTGATTTACAGAAGATGATCAAGTTCTTTGGCTATTAAGATTCATATGATAGACCGTGATGTACATATCTCATGTTGGTGCGCACACAATATCTGCAAAAATTAGACTAGGTTCGCCTCTGTACTGCGAATGCGCTTGTTAGCCATCAGTTTAAGACAAATTCTGAGATAAAATCATGTTCAAATCGCTAAGACTGGAAGGCACACTTTCAGTGTTCAACCTCGGACAGGATGGGCTTTTTCTGTTGGAGAGCTAAGCAGGCCAAGCCTTGTCTACTATATGTGTTGGCAGTCGTAATCTACCATTTCCATTAACATCTTCATGCCGATAGCACTAGGCAAACTATCTGCTATCCAAACCTACCAAACCAACAGCCTTGCATTATTCCATCATGCATTGAATGTGGTAACTGTGCGACTGGAACTCATTCACAGAATCTACACTAGAAACTACTACAATATTCTAAGCTGTGAACAAGTCGCAACGCAATTGTCTACCCAGGTCTTAAAACTAGGGAGTTGGATTGTATGAAGAGCATTCACTGAAGGAGAAGGTCAACAGAGTAGCCATTTCTGATTTCGATCATCTGAAATACCACAATACTATTATAGCACTTCTACCTAAACCATAACGGAAGAATCTGGATATTCAAATTCCTACCTAAGCTATCATTTTACCAAGGAATGAGTAATGCAAAGGCAAGATTTTAATTCTTAATCGAACTACTCTACCATGGCCTGCGTAATACAATAGGCTTCATCTTAATCTTTTTTCTAATAAGCATTGTTTGTAATATGCAAACAAGGTTGTCCAGCTGAACTTTTGCCTACATGCAGCAGACATATTTGCTCTGTTGCCAAGCACGGATATGTGCTCCTGCCTTTCTGTTAAACATCTTAGGTACAGCATATTTGTACCAATCTGTCTATTCTCATGGAGCTGACAGCTATTTCCAAAATACATATGCTCTTTATTGTTAACAAAAACATTGTTCAATTAGATTATGACTTGTGGGAAGGTGAACATAAGTACAATAATATTTCTGATTCAGTAATAAATCACGAAAAACTTTTTAAAAAAACACTATTCTTTTCAATGGACCACGTCGGCAAAGTGAGCTTGCCTTTCCCTTATAAAGAGGTGGTCGGTCTTTTCGATTGGCTGCTATCTCACAAGATAGGTTTCCTGAAGTCCTTATGCTAACAGATGACACACAGTTAGGGCTTTATTAACACCAAAAAAAAGTCTTCCAAAGATTACCTGGATTGAGAACAAGCAGTTCCTGCGTAATGATCTAGTTCTCCTAGTGTGGTGAATCAAGTGAGCACTGCTATTAGGAGCAAGGGCCCTCACACAACCTGAAAAGTGTCATGCTTCATCATCTGGCATCTCCTCATTGGGCCAGCGCAGAAATGCCCAAAGGGCCCGTTAGGGGGGTGCTTTTTGCCGGAGTTCTTACGACATACATCAGCCTTTACAAAAGAACCCAATCGTAAATTGTGTTGTATGAGGCAGATCTCTAGTCAATGAATGCCTACTGCAAAATTAATTTTAGAGACCCTTAAGGCATTGAAACCAAAATGTCCTTTAAAAAAATGTCCAGCAGTTTATTAAATACTCTTTATGACTGGACATATGGATTGTAAAAGTTACATAACCGTTTTAGCAACGTGGTATATATTTACCAACTTTAATTCTCATAATGGCAATCAGCACTTAATTATTTTATAAGCATCTGGGGATAATTGTTATTATTTTTTAAACGGGGAGATTGTAATTTCTTTTTGCCAACGGCATGCAAACCATAACCTGAGGCAGCTGCTGCACTCACAGCTGTGCTTCGGCTTCCTGTTTATAACCACAGCATCTTTAATGTGGGTGTGCAAGGGACGGGCGCTGTGTTGTAACCTGTCAGTTAGATCCATTTTCTTAGGCTGCTCAAGTAAAATATTTTTTAAAGTGTAATACTAGTACTGAAGATTTTTCACTTTTAAAGTGTCTTCAAACATCTATTTCAATGTCTGTTATGTAATCCGTCTGTAACGCTGCTTCAAATAAAGTAAAAAAAAAAAAAACAAGAAGAAAGAAGCTACTTCTCATTCCGTTAGCTGGAAGGCAGGGCGAATGAAAAGGGAATAAAAACACTTTTACGAGTATAGCACTGTTCCCAGAAGGACATTCTACAGAAGGTTTAAATAATGCAACAAAAGGTAGCAATAAACTAAAGCGCTGTTAAAAAACAATAGAGTTGAAACCTCATTTACATAAAAGCGTAAAACGTGTTTCAAATTTTACTCCAATGCAACTTCTCTTTTAAAATGCCAAACAGAATTTGCGTTCAAAGTTAAAAGAAATCTTAATCTCTTACCTCACAATATTTCAGGCCAATAAATCTCACCGTTATTTGGGGCACTGAACAAAATTTACCCCAAGACATGCTCCGAAAAAGACAAAGGATAGAAATCTTTTTGTTATGTGGGTGACATACTGGCAATAGTCTCATCAGGTAGAAACCGCCATGACAGAATTGCAAGAGGAAGCTAATGATGAAGGGAGGGCTTGTGGGAGGAGGAAGGCTTTGACTTCCTCTAAAGCAGTTTAACCATGTGTAAGCCGTGCAACTGAAAACACAGTAGGGTGTCAATTCAGACTACGCAAAACACATAGGTGGACCTCAAGAGTCAGAGTACAGATACTTGGCCTCATGCATAGCTGCCTGTTTACTGAAAATGATATTTTAACTAAATAAAAGACCGTACTAATATATTTTTCTCTATATAATTTTAGAACATATTTTGAACCAATGACCTTTGAGGTACTCGCAAACTATTTTTAATATCGCAGATTGGTGCCTATCTCTGAACACACAAAGCAAATACATTAAAAAGTGTTATTTTATATTTAACTAACAAGCCACTTTTCACCCATTACGTGTAAGTTGGCAATACCGTGGATAAGGAAACACGGATTTAAGTAGAAGTTGTGGATTTGCCACACAATAAGGTACACGTGCTCCAGTTAATAGAGAAATAATATAAAATGCCATTCATGCTTTTCTCATGAAGCAGTCCTCTTGCCCAATTTGTGTGAGTGTAGAAGCGAATAGGAAAGAAAAAAATAGCTGAAATTTTGGAACGCTCATGCATGATTATTTTATTAGCTTCCCAAAACGTGGTACTTTTTTTCTGTCTAGTCATGCAAGTCAGTGCTGCAACTAGGCATCAAAATCCAGTTTTTGTTCTTGTATTGACAATGTTACACATTTTTTTTCAACTTCGGGAAAATTGTACGACTAGTGCAAAAAAGCCATTGTATACACAAACTAAACCGACAATCAACATTTCTTGATTCATTTACATGTTGTGAAATATGTTTTTAAACTTTAAAAAGACAAGATACTGCACCATGTGGATATCCGACCACAAAAGGGAACTCAATGACAACTGGTGTGTTGTAAATATTTCCTCACCCACTCATTGCATGAAATAGCTCAAATATTGTGAGCTTTGTGAGCATTATAAGCTTCTACCTCGGTATCTGCATAGTCAACAGCCCTTAACATTTAGTATACCGTTAAAAATACGTTAAAGATATGAATGGTACAAAATAATCTGCCAATTTTAACACACATCCTTCGTGTTAACAGTTTTTGATCAGACTGAAACATGCATTATATATCATTTTGACAGAATATATATTTTTATACCAAAATATTTCTTCAACTGAACTAGAAAACATCTATACCCTTAATGTTAAGTTTGCGCGCAGTAAATATCAACAGTGCAGGTTTCGGTGCTTTCTAGGTGTGCAATTTAGAACTATTTATAGTTTCTGACCTTGAACTGTGGATAACGCACTACTGATACATGTATCCCTCCATTCCGATGTGCACAAAATAAGAAAAAACGGTGCAGTTTCTTTAGCATAAATAGTGCTGGCAAAAAAACTAGGTGCTTGTTTATCGGGATTAACACATCGGTTTGAACGAGACCCATATTGACAACTATGATCCTGCTTTCCACAAAAATATTTTTGATCAAGTGAGAAAGATGCCTATGCCAGCACGATCAGTAAGTAGTAAAATATACAAAAAAAGAATAGGTAGGAAATTCAACTTAATGAAACATATTTAAAGCCCTAACAACCAGTGCTGATCATCTTTCTTGTGCATGGTTCATGATAACGCAAAGTAGTAGTCATACGATATTCTTAATAAATCCTTCAAGTTCTTAACTCATTTAGTTAGACTAAATGTTTTGCGTACAATCATCTGAGTGTTTTTTGCAGTGTTAAAAAAATGACTCTTTTTTTGCATAAACTGTGGCTCCATACCCTGGACTGCTATGTTGTGGCATCGGGCAGTTGGGATGGTGAGAGAGTGGTGTTTGGATTGGTGCATCTACCCTCTTAGCTCATCAGGGAGCATTTGATGGAATTGGTGCACCGATAATGGAGGTCACAGGCAAAACTGCTACACTGGGAGGTGATTTCAATTTGATAATGGGCAGGAACAGTGATAAACTTTAAGCTAGTAGGAGTACCCAGCCAAATGGTCTTAGGTTGAGGGACATACTGAAACCTAAGGTCTCACAGATGTAAGGAGGTTTACACGAGTGCTAACACACCACTGGTTTAACTCATGGGATAATAACTCACACTTAAACAACATACAGACGTGGATTATTGTTGTACTGTGAATGCATGAATGTTTTTCTCTTCTTTGGTCTAGTTCTCACCCCCTTTTTAAGCCAGTGCAGGATGTTGGGTATTTTACTTTATGTGTACTTGTTAGGAAAATTCGCTGACTGGGGTAGCTGTGAGGTGGTATCGCACTTGAGGATTAAAGATAGGTTTTCAATCGTCTCATATTACTTGCAGCATGTGATTGTTGCCGACTACGGGGAAGAGCTGCTTGACTCCACCACTACCAGCCACAATAAATCGAGCTCCACGTGTCAGCATTGTTTCTCCTTAGACGCCCCCAGGCATTGGCCACATTCATTTGCAGCTATAAGTTCTGAGGCACCCCCTTCACGTGTACTGTACTTGGCATGAGCTTTCCACCCAAGGAAATGCTGACAGCAATATTGAGAATGCACCATCATATGTGACACTTCTATTGGTGCATAAGTGAGAACCTGTCAGCTCATTATCAGCTAGATTCATCAAAGGCCCGTTTTGCGAGTCAGTAATAGCGATTATTAAGGAATCGCTATTACAGACTCGCAAAACGGGATTCATGTACTAATCGCAATTTATTTTGCGATTCCTTCACAGGAAAGGCCCTAGGTACCTGCTCAACTATCTTAAGCGGTATGAACCCACACGCCAATTAAGATCATGGGGCACGGGACTGGTGCAGGTCTCGAAGATAAAAAGAGTAAGAATGGGTGGAAAATCCTTTAGAGTCTCGACCGCTAAGCTATGGAACAAGCTGCCAGAGAAGTTGCGACTGGAAAAATCCGAGCTGATATTCCGTAAAGAACTGAAAACAATCCTGTTTCCCAACCCTCAATGACTCAAATAGGGCCTCGAGCCGCAACCAGAATCCCACTCATAAGGAAGCAAACAGCAGTGTCTAGCGCGGGGACACACCAGCAGGTGTAACCAAGCGCTTTATAAAATTTATAATAATAATAAATAAGGAATAACTCCCCATTCATTCCTATGGGCCTGGCCCATAGGAATGAATGGGAAGACATAACAATGTCTAATAGCGATTCGCATTTTGAAATTGCGATTTCAAGGGTGCAGGGGTGTCCAAAGGACACCCTGTTGCACCCCTGAAATGACATTGGACGCTGGTGTTACGCACACACTTGTCCCAAGGACATGTGTGTGTGTAACATACAACTTAGAAAAATGCACTTAAGTGCATTTTTTTAAGTTTCCGCTATTTACCACGAGGTTTGACTTCGCGGTAAATAGCGGCCAAAAATTGCGAATTCGCATTTTTTAAATGCATCATGAATTGCATTTAAGGAATCTCAAATAGAGATTCCTTAAATGCAATTGCTCGCAAATTTGCGAATTCTATAATAGCGATTTTTGCATTTGGGATGATGAATCCCAAATGCAAAAATTGCGCTTGCAAAGGGCCAGATTCTCAGAATCTGGCCTTTGCGAGCCGATTTTCGTTTCATGAATCTGGCCGTATGTCCCTTCAGCAAACAAAAATGCTGTGTCCATCCTGGTAGTAAGCGTTCATCTCTTCAAGGACTCCAACTCTTGACTGAGCATGCACAACTACTTGGCACATGAGAAGCAACTGCAATGTTCAGAGACAGAAAACTTCCTGCCTTTTGTGTGATCAGGCTTCATTTTTAGAGAGAGGTGGCAAGGTACGTGTTATGTGGGTCAGTGCCTGACTAAGTACAAAGTAAATGACTACATTTTGATGTCTTCTTGAGGAGGCCTAGGTGACGAATAAATAAATTCCCTTTGGCAACATTCTTTCTGGTGGATACTCGAGTTTTCACCTTAAAATATTGCACAGACGCCAGACTAGGGATGGAGATTATTTTGCAGCAGCACTCCACATGCAATTAGGTGGCGAGATTAATGCACTGCACTGACTCCATATTGCCCAAATAAGTGTCAGGATCTAAGTTGCATGTAAGTGCCAACCTTGCATACTGACATCAGTTTCTTTCTTTCCATGTCTTCCAACGCAGATTTGGTGCTCTGCTCCCGACTTGTTGGTTTTCTTACAACTAAAACCTTTTTCACACTTTGCGAGGGAAGAATGTCCCCACCTAAAATATGGACAGGATTCAAGCTGTGCAGTGACTGCAGGAACACGATGTTGGTCATAGACACACTGGAGTTATGCCTTTGGTGCTTTGTCTTTGCAAGTTTACCTCTATGCTGTGTTGCTGGGCACAATTTGTACAGCAGACTGACAATTAGGGGTATCACCTGCTCTGGCAAACAATATGTATGTGAGCTACTTGTATTTCATTAAGCATTCCCCATATTTTCATTGTTTGGTATATGCCTTTGGTGAATCGCAGGGGGCGAACGAGAACCACAAGATGGCAGCTAGCATGCTCCGCGGAGGAAGAAGAAGCAATGGTCTAGTCTTCAAGGGGTCTGTCAACAAGGTGCCATGGGGAAATGAGGAGAAGAAAGCGAGGAAGGTCGGGCAAAATGGTGCGAGGAGAGCAAGGAGACATGGGATCTGGAACCCAACGAAAAAATCCAGACTCGGAGGAAGCTGGAAAAGGAGTCTAAACGTGATGAGGATGAGATGGAGTCAAAGGAAGAAGATGACCACCCAGAGGACGTTGAAGAGGATTCCAGCAGCAAGACTCTAGGTGAGATGGGCACAACAATGGCTGTGGCGAGGAGCAGAGCCTACAAGATACCACTTGTACACTCAGTGGCCTAGAGAGGCAAGGGGGCACCAACTGCCCATGTTACAGTTTATGAATTTGTGGTGGTAGTAACACTGGGGTGGCAGAAAGAACACCTCGCTACGAGGGGGAGGGAAGAAAGAAGAGAGCAAGGAGGAGGGATTATAAAATCCACAGAATAAATAATAATTCACAAGAGAGGTGGTGGAAAGCAGTGTAAAAGAAAACTTAAAACGAAAAACGCCCTACTGATACTATTTGTTTGGTTTCCCATGAGGATCTCCAACTTATTGGTGACCGGTATGAGAGGGAAAAAAAGAGCAGGAGACATTTACCGGGACGAGAGACCAGGACACCGGCTGCAAGGGAAAAATATTGTAGATCATGCGACAAGAAAAATCCTAAACTATTAATAAAAAATCCTCTGACACTTACTGATATGGTTGTGTGACTCAAGCCACAAGGCTGCACTGCCATCTATATTGTCCCAGAACACTTTCCTTATGTTGAACCTTGTCACCATACATGTTTCCATGGTACTATTAAGCACAATCTTATATTAAAATTATTTGAAGAACAATTCGGTGATAATCTAAATATGGTATTTAAGAGGTCATTTCTTTGTATGTGAACGAGTAAAAAAGGAGAAAGTGAAGATTTATATTGCATTGCCTGTGGGCTTCCCTAGCACATGCAAATTTGGAGACCTGAGTGATTCTTTAAAATGTGATCAACTACTAAGATTTACGAACAATCCCAGGACACAGGAAAAACTTTTTAGCTGGCACCTCTGATGTTAAAGGTACCATTGATCTTGTGAAGAATATTGAACACACAGCAAAGCAGATGTTAAAGAAATAAAGACTGCCAGAGAGAATTCTATTTGTGAAGTGCAAGATAGAAAAATGACTATGAAATTTTCCAAGCCCAGAGAAACATCAGGGACCAAAAATAAGCTTAACAATAACTATATTAAGTTCAAATATGTTCAGTGTGTTGGCACTAGGCATCTTGTCAACAGTAATACAAGTTTCTAGAAATTGTAGTACAATGCACAGGTGTGTAGAGGCACGACCGGGCTGGGAACAGCAACCAGCCCTGGCAGATTGCTGCTCGACCGGCCCTGGGGGGGATGGCGACCAAGCCGGCTCTAAGTAGAGGAAACGTGTGCAAACAAGTAACTGTTGTTGAAGAGTTGGAAGAAGTCGTCAGCATGTTGATTTTCACATACATACAAATGAGAAGGTCCAGTCCCCTAACTGTGTAATTCCTTTAAACAACCATACAACAAAACAGTTGAAAAGTTGAGAACACAACACAATAAGAATTCACCTCCAGTTTTTTAAAACAGAGCATAATGTAATGAACAAAATGACACACAATGAAACAAATTCAATAAGAAATGGATACAATATGAATGTATAAAGTTTAAAATGAAAATAGTGCCAAAAAGCTTTTAGTGCCAAGAGCAGTCATCTGATTGCACTTGAACCAACGCGGGATTAAAGGCCACCCGCAATGGAGTGCAGGTTGGATACAGAAACCAGGTTTGCCCTGGTCAGAAGATTCACCTTTTACTTAGTCTCTGATACGGAAGTTCGAAATTTTCAGAAGGGCAAAAGAGCAGGCTGGGGCGGGGAAGGACTCCACGAGGTTAAATAGTTATCATAGTTAAGCCACAGACTTTTGGCAGGAAAGCTCTGAGAATGAGAAATTCCAAATTCACGCCCAAGGAAGGTCCATCGCTGGCCGGATACTTTGGTGCCTATGCCCACTGAAGATTTCTACCTTTGTGCTAAGTAACTGTAGCTCACATTCCTCCAGCCAGGAAAGGCTGAAAGCTGTAGCCAAAAAAAGGGCTCCAAGAAGCTAGATAGCCTTTCGGCAACATCCCGCTGAAACCGATTGCTGCGAAAAATTCAGAGTGGGAACAAGATAAATCTTTGGCCCAGCAGCAACGCACCTTTGTCTGATTGACTAGGCAGGTTTGCCCTGGTCCTCCTGAGGTCTTTGGTGCCAAAAGATTTCTAAGTCTCAGGTTTCTTAGGATGTTAAGAGGAGAATTACACTGACACATCCAAGGGTCCATTACTTTAGGAACAGTAATTGGGGGTTAAGACTCACTCCAGAGGAAGCCACCAGCAAGGTCAGGTGCAGTCCAATTGGAACTGGACAGATGGGCTCTTCAGAAAAAGAGGCTCCTTGCAGCTCGATGCGTCTCCGTTTGCTTAACAGGATGTCAGCCAACTTACCCTTGAAGTCCACGTTGTAGTCCTGGGAGTAGGTATAACTTCAGATACAGTGTTCCGAAAAGGGTGCCCAGGGGTGGCAGATTTATGCCTGGCACTAGACTGTGAGTGGGGTGGTTCATGGCCTCTACCAAACCAATAGGAAACAAGTACCTATGAATGCAGCAGTTCCTGTGTGCCCTACTGCAAACAATCCCACAGTTCCCCTCTGTACCTACACCCAACTTTCTTCCCCTGTGCAGATCACCCTAGAGGTGTGTTCTACGTTTTAAATGCCATGCACCCTGCCTAATTGGGTCTACTTAGAGGTAACTCACTAATATTTAAAAAGAGGAGTAAGACCTCTGAAAAGGGGTTTATTGACAGGTCAAAATTGCAGCTTTTGCACTGTAAGGCTTTGGTTGTAGGCATTCGGTCATGTTTTGCACTGTTGCCTTAATAGTGCACAATGTGTGATGCAGTCCACTAGTGACATTCAACTTACAGGCCCTGTGAACACGTTATACCATATACTAGGCGCTTATAGGTAAGTTAAATATGCCATAAAGAGTATAGGCAATTTATACATCTTTTAGAAGTCCGATTAAATGACGCACCAATGGGCAGCACTTACTTAATAAGCAGACACAAAAATTAGCCATATAATCTAGCAAACATTATGGTGATCAAGCAAAAAAGCATTTTCCTACACCAAGTCTATCGGATTAGTAGGTCCTTATGTGAAAATGATATATGAAAGGACTTTCTGTAGGTATTCACAGACAGGCTGGCCACCCGAATAATTTTTAGCATATAACAGTGAAAAATAACAATTCCAGATGCTCAAAAGAGTTGCCTGATTTCCCTTCTCAAGAAGAAACCCATTGAAGAAGAACTGAACAGGTTGATGGGGGGATTAGGTATAGAACTTATTGTGGCTTTGTCCTATAGTTTTGACCAAAAGAATCAGTCAGAAGGGGACCAGACTTTGCATCAACCTGAGAGTGCTCAATGATAGAATCTCAGTGGAGCAGCATCTGTTAGAAATTGGGTTGCAAGTGGACAGAGGTTTGCACCCTGTCCAAGTCGGGACCACAATCCTGGTCAGGGTAAGCTAGATAAACACATTACATTAATGAGTGCTCACCCTCTGGTAGCTTCGGAACAGTGCAGGCAAGCTTACGAGGCAATGAATGGAATATGCCACTTACCAGTATGCATCTGTTCTTGGCATGTAGGGCTGCTGACATTCATATCTGTGCATAGATCGCCGCCTAGTGTTGGGTCCGGATGATTGCACATTGTTGTCCTGGATGAGTCTTCGAAGTATCACGAGATAGGTGGCTCCTCCCTCGGACTACAGTGTGCATGGGCATCCTCTCCATCCTCAGATTGTTTTTCGCCATTGTGGCAGAGATGGAGTATAGTATAGTAAGAGATGGCCATGCATGAAGTGAATGCTACAGCTGCAACAGGCACCGGGGAGGCGGGTGGGCTATATGAATGTCTGCAGCCCTACATGCCAAGAACAGATGCATACTGGTAAGTAGCATATTCCGTTTGGGGCATGTGGGCTGCTGAATTCATATCGGTGCATAGAATGTATAGCAGTATCTCCCTTAGTGGTGGTTGCCCGTGCCAGCTGCAGCAGTCTGAAAAAGAGCTTTGAGAACAGCCTGTCCTACAGCAGCTTGCTGTTTGGAATGTACATATACACAGTAGTGTTTGGTAAATGTATGTATGGTAGTCCATGTGGCTGCTCTACAGATTTCGTGTAAAGGAATATTTTCTAGGAAAGCCATGGGTGCCCCTAGTTTGGGTGTAGAATGCGCCCTAGGGGGAACTGTTAAGGTGCGTTTTGCCTTTAAGTAACATATCTGAATGCACTTAACGATCCATCTGGCTATACCTGATTTTGAAATAGGGTTGCCTTTGTGTTGTGGTGAGAAAGCAACAAACAACTGCTCTGTCTTTCAAAATGCCTTAGTTCTATCTATATAGTAAAGCAGAGCTCTTTTGACATCTAGAGTATGCAAGGCCCTTTCAGCAACTGTCTGTGGGTTTTGAAAGAACACTGGCAGGTCTATTGTTTGATTTATATGAAAATGGGATACCACTTTTGGCATGAATTTAGGGTTTGTTCTGAGAACTACTCTATTCGCATCTACTTGAATGAATGGCTCTTGAATAGTTAGGGCTTGCAGCTCATTAACCCTTCTAGGTGAAGTAATGACAATAAGGAAAGCCACCTTCCAAGTAAGAAATTGTAGTTCGCATGAGTGTAGTGGTTCAAAAGGTGGTCCCATAAGTATGGTTAAAACGATGTTTTGATTCCAGACTGGTGAAGGTGGGTGCCTTGGGGGAATTACTAGTTTAAGTCCCTCCATAAATGCTTTAACCCCTTCCCTGCTCATGACGAGCTCAGCTCGTCATGAGGCACAGTGGAGCTGTGCTTATGACGAGCTGACCTTGTCATGAACAATGATAAATCTTACTTTCCAGCACAAGAGGGGAAAACCACTAGCAGCCAACTGGTTAATTGCTGGCACTCTAAATAGTGAAAGGTGTTGCCTGTTTTGGAGATATGCAGCTAACGCAGCTAGATGTATCCTGATGGATGAGTAGGCTAAATTGCAACGTTGTAGGTGCAAGAGATAACAAATGATGTTTTGTGTTGAAGCGTCTAATTGGTTTATGTCGTTGTTACTGCAGTAAATGATGAAGCGTTTCCACTTAGCTGCTTAACATGCCCTGGTAGTGGGTCTTCTTGCCTCTTTGATAATATTCATGCAGTATGGAGGCAAGTTCAGGTATCCAAACTCTAGGATTTCAGGAGCCAGATCGCCAGATCGCCAGGTTCAGCTGTTGCGGGTCTGGGTGTTAGATTTCGCCATGGTTCTGAGTTAGAAGACAGTCACAGTCTTTGATGAGGCACCACTGACAGTTCTAGGAACGTCGTGTACCATGGTTGCCTCGCCCATGTGGGAGCAACTAGGATTAGCGTCAGCGAATGTTGGCGCATTTTGCGTGGAACTAGCGGTATTAACGGAGCTGGGGTAAAGCGTACGCAAATTTGCCTGACCAGTTCATCCATATCGCATTGCCCTGCGACTGCGGATGTGGAAACCTGGAGGCAAAGTACTGGCATTTTGCGTTTCCGCTTGTGGCAAACAGATCTATCTCCGGTTGTCCCCACTGCCGGAAGAATGGTTGGAGCACATTGGGGTGAATCTCCCATTCGTGCATCTGCTGACTGTGCCTGCTGAGCAGGTCGGCTATTTGATTGTCCTTGCCTGGGAGGTGTTCTGCCATGAGAAACATGTTCCTCGGAATGGCCCATTTCCACATGCTTTGAGCTAGTTGCGACAGCTGTGGGGAGTGTGCTCCTCCTTGTTTTTGAATATAATACATAGCTGTCATGTTGTCCGTCCGGATCAACACAGTCTTGTTGCATAAGTGTTTTTTGAATGCTTTTAGGGCTAGAAAGATCGCCGTCAACTCCAGAAGGTTGATGTGCATCTTTTTCTGTTGTATAGTCCATAGTCCCTGAACTGTGTAATGCAGGACATGGGCTCCCCAGCCTAGCAGGGATGCGTCCACTGTCATCACTATTTGTGGGACAGGCTCTTGGAACAGTCGTCCTTTGCAAAGGTTTTGTGGATTCCACCAATGCAGAGAGTTGTATGCTCGACTGGTCACCAACACTAGGTCTCGTAATTGCCCCATAGCCTGGTTCCACTGCCTTGCTAGGCACTCCTGGAGCGGACGCATGTGTAACCTGGCATGAGGGACTATGAATATGCATGAGGCCATCATGCCTATGAGTTGCATAAACACTCGAGCTGGCAATGAGTGTTGAGGTCTGAACTTTTGGATTAACATTTGCATTCCGTTTATTCGTGCTGCGTTCGGATTTGCCTTTGCTGCTAGTGCATCTATTGTTGCTCCCAGGTACTGTTGGACGTGGGAGTGTTGCAGGTGCGACTACGGGTAGTTCAGCGAGAAGCCTAGGCTGTGCAGGAGATGAATGGTCTTTGACATGTGGCTGGCACATTGCTGGGCTGATGGCGCGTGTATTAGCCAATCGTCCAGATATGGATACACATGAATGTGTTGTCTCCTGAGATGTACTGCCACTGTTGCTAGGCATTTGGTGAACACCCGTGGAGCTGTTACACCAAATGGTAGGACTTTGACCTGGTAGTGCTGTCCTTGAATAGTAAACCTTAGATACTTTCTGTGAGCGGGGTGTATTGGTATATGAAAGTATGCGTCTTTGAGGTCTAGAGTTGCTAGGAAGTCTCCCTGGCGAAGCAGTGGTAAGACTTGTTGGAGAGTGAGCATATGAAAATGCTCTGATAAAATGTACAGGTTGAGGGGCCTGAGGTCCAATATTGGTCTGAGAGACATGTCCTTTTTTGGAATGAGGAAGTATAGTGAGTATACTCCTGTTCCTCGGTGTTTGAGTGGGACTGGTTCTATGGCCCCCTTTTGTAGCATACTGATGACCTCTTGCTGCAGTAATGTTTTATGCTCCTGTGACATTGGACGGTGCACAGGTGGTATGTTGGGTGGTGTTGACGTGAGTTCTAGGCAATAGCCATGTTGGATAATTTGCCTGACCCACCTGTCTGTAGTGATGTCTAACCAGACTGGAAGGAATTGTTGTAGTCTTCCCCCGACCAGTGTTATATTGTCTTGGGGTAGTGCCAAGAAGTCACTGTCTGGTATTAGTGGACGATCTATTGGCATTGCTTCCACGACCTCTGCCCTTTGTATTATTCCCTCTGTATCCACCCCTGTTTGTGTTTTTATTGTATGTGGATTGCGTGTTAGTTTTGTAAGTGGAGGATTGCTGCGATGTGTTACCTCGCGCTCCTCCTCTATAATTGGAGCGACGAAAGGAGCTTCTGTGTTGTTGCGACTGAAGAGCTCCCATAGACTTTGCCGTTTCGGTGTCCTTTTTCATTTTGTCCAGAATTGAGTCAACTTCTGGACCAAACAAGAAATCTGGATTTATAGGCTGGTTAAGAATTGTGTCCTGTACTTCGTTTTTAAATCAAGATATGCAAAGCCATGCGTGCCTTCTAAGCAGTACGCTTGTGTTGATAGATCTGACAGCTGTATCTGCCGCGTCTAGAGCACACTTAATGGAGGCATTGGTGATGAGCTTTCCCTCTTGTATCAGTCAATCTGCCTGCTCCTTGTAAGGCTCGGGTAAGTATTGAGAAGTCTGTCTAAAGTATCATAGTGCGCCCTGTCATATCTGGCCAGCAAGGCCTGTGTATTGGCTATTCTCCATGAGTTTGCTGCTTGCGCTGCTACTCGTTTGCCTGATGCTTCTAAAATCTTGGACTCCTTGTCAGGAGGAGGAGCCTCTCCAGTTGTTTGTGAATTAGCACGCTTTCGTGCGTTGGATACCACCAATGAGTCTAAAGGCAGTTGTCCCCTGATGTATGTAGGGTCTACTGGTGCAGCCTTATAATTCTTCTCTATTCTAGGGTTGATGACAAGTGCTCTAGCAGTGTCTTTGAATATGTCATTTGCGTGCTTTAGGACGCCCTTTAACATGGGGAGAGTTTTGACACTTCTTTCTGATGTTGCTAGCGTATCAAATAGAAAGTCCTCTTCTATCTCATCAGAATGCATGTCTACATTATGGTAGCTTGCAGCTCTGTCTATTAAGGAGTTAAAAGCCACTGTGTCTTCTGTGGGAGATGGCTTAGCTGGGTATACAGTAAGGTCTGTAATGGGTAGAGCCCCCTCAGTGTCTGGCTCACCTCCACCCCCCAAGGCTGTGTATTGGGGTCTACATATGGGTTTTGTGGATACCCAAAACCCACATCTGCACCCTGATCTTCATGTGGGTTGTAGCAGAGCGTGAAGGTAAGTATGGTGCACATGGTGTAGCAGGCATAGCTGGAGAGATAGGTTGGAAAAGAATAGGAGAGGTAGCACAGTCTCTTCTTTTTGAGTGGAATTTTAGAAAAGTCTTCAGAAGGCACTGGTCTTTTCTTTCTTCTATAAACAGTCACTTTCCCAGTATTTGGGTCAATATATAGTTTTGACTGATCCTCTGTGGAGGGGTCTGGATGGATGATGTCCTCTTCCACAGTATTTTGCCTTGGCACCGTAGTTTTTGGTTTGACTTTCTTCGGTTCGATGCCTTTAATTGGTTCGACTGCTTTTGGATCTGTTTTGGAGGCTTTGCGACAGGTTTTGTCGGTCCGACGTCTTTTACAGGTTTCACCACTGTTTTCGGACCGAGCGGTTTCGTCGGTTTGGTAACTTATTTAGGTGTTAAAGGTGTCTTCGGAGCCTGCGGCTTTGGCTCGATGCCCTGGTTTGGATCGATGGGCTTTGGCTCAACCGATTTGGTATGGTCTACCTTAGGTTTCGGTTTGACGACCGCCTTGGGCGTAGCCCTTTTGCCTTCTTCGACAGGCTTCTTTCCTTTTTCCACAGTCGAACCCGATTTGCTCGAGTCGACAGGCTTTGGCTTCGAGGTAGATTCGACGGCCTTTGGCTTCGAAGGTGTATATGGAAAGGTGGCCTTCGGATCGGCGCCCTTTGGTTATATCACCTTCGGTTCGTCGACGTTCGGTCCGAAGACTGTTGTGTCGATGAGTTTCGGTTTCGATGGAACCGGCCTTGGATTACGTGTCTCAGAAGGCTCTTTTGGTTTGTTCTTAGCCGGGCGGTATGGTGGGGCTGTAGAACCAGTATTTTGATCTTGGCTAAGGCCTGTTGGCGATGCCTCGACCTGAGTCTCTGATATCGGTGTAGTGTCTGTATGGGACGGTGTACTCACGGTTCGCCCCGCGCTGACATCGGAGTCGTCTTCGACAGCTACGATATCTTGATCGTATTCTTCGAAATCGACGATTTGTTCTTGGTCGTTGATATAATATTTAGAGTCGTGCTCGGAGTATTGATCTTCCTCTCGATCAGAGTCTTCGGCGTCAACTAGTTCTTCCTCGTCGTCGAAGATATTATCGGGCTCTAGTGCCGACCTCTGCATTTATTGCCTTGCCGCCCGTCGATTCCGGATCGTCTTTTTGGACCGGAGCTGGGCACAAGCTAGGCAATTATCTTCATTATGATCTGGATATAAACATTTGTTGCACACGGGATGCTTATCTGTGTGCGGGAACTTTGAGTTGCACTGCGGGCAGTATTTGAATGGACTTCGTTCCATCGACCGTCGGTCCACATGGTGTCGAGAAGGCCTAACGGCCTGATTCGACGACCGGAGTGCAAGCAAATCGTGAAGAAGGTTATCGGTACCGATCGAGAACAATACCGACGAAGCCGAAGGCCTTTTGGCCTTTAGAAAAGTTTGTATTTATTCCGAACTTGGAGTGCTGGAAAGTACATCCGAACCCAATGGTGGAAAAAAACAATCTGATGGAGGAACCACCTATCTTGTGATACTTCGAAGACTCTTCCAGGACAACAATGTGCAATCATCCGGACCCAACACTAGGCGGCGATCTATGCATAGATATGAATTCAGCAGCCCACATGGCTCGAACTAAGTATTTGTGCAACACACACACTGCAAAATAACTTCATAAAGGTTTACAGAAATAGAGAATATTTATCTGAGTAAAACAAGACCAAAACGACAAAAATCCGATCAGTAGTAGAAACAGTGCTTTGAAGTCAATAACGCTAAAAGGTTATTTGAAGTCGCGAGATACCAGGGAAAATCTCAAGTTCAGGCCGACCGCGATGGAGGGCAGGCCTGCTACAGGACTCAGAAAGGTCCCACTAACACAGTACCTTGGATGGAGCAAAGTGTTGCGATGTAGGTGCTGCATCAATGTCAAGCCGCACCAGTTATAGAATCGTTGAACTGACCGCTGCTTTGGCGTTAAAGTTGATGCGTCGGTTCAGATTGGTGCAAAGTTACCGCTGCGTCGACAATGATGGGGGAAAAACTGCAAAAACCCATCTCTGAGGCCCAGAACTGGAGGGACTGCTCAGTCAAGGGTAGGACTCACAGATGGCAGAGTCCAGCAGTACTGGGTGAATTGTCGGGAGCCTTTTGTGTCCCTGAGATATAAGAAAACAGGAGGCAAGCTCTTGAAGTCCCTCTGGGTTCAAGTGAGATGGGTCCAGTCCTTTTCCTCAGTGGGGCAGTGGTCAGCAGAGCACCTCAGCAAAGCAGAGTAGAAGTTTCTCAGAATAGTCAGTGAAGGCTAAGTGGCAATCCTTACAGCACAGTCGTCTTTACTCTAACAGAGTTCTTGCCAGGTCCAGTAGTGCATTGATTTGGAAGAGTCAGAGCCTCAGTATTTATTCCCAAATGTGCCTTTGAAGTGGGGGGAGACTTCAAAGCAGCTCCTGTCATGTGTCTAGGTTGGGTTCGGAAGGACACATTGCCATTTTGCATGTACACGTTTCTTAAGTTGCCTTTTTTTCGAAAACATGACTTTTGACACACTTTTACTTGCGTGACAGTGCAGGATTTGTTTCTCTGAAACCACATTGCTAATAATTCCACTTAGTAAGTACACTATCATGACACCTTGAACATTCTTTACAAAGCCTGATCACCCATTGTGCAAATATTATGGTTCATTATTCGTCCATGAGGGGTCAGGGCTATCAAAGAGACAATAAACAAAGTCAGCCCGGCTGAATCCTCGACACGGAAGCATGTTTAATATTATTATAATTACACATGCATGTCAGTGCTCAAATTAGAGAAACACTTTGCTGTCATTGCGAGGTCATTGCTGTGTCAGGGTCTCAGCCCAGCTGATTCCAGTTTACCCCAGTTTACCCTCTGCAAGGGGGGGGGGGGATCTCCAACTTGTAACCAAGAAGGGGACCTATATACCTTGCCTTAAAGTAATGGGGACTTAGATCATCCTGTAGGGAATACTTGGCCGGACACCCACCATAGGCAACTAGGTTAGGGAGTGCAAACTATGAGTACAGTACATTCAGCACTGATAAGCCAGGTTATATACACTGTTTTAGCACAATGGTGGAATCGCACATTCTGTTCACTGTCCTTGTATTGCTAATCACTTTTATCTGCTTCTGTCTACTAATCGTTGCAGAGCATCTGTTTTATACAAGAATCACAATGGTTCAATAAATATTGAAAACACCCCATAGTGTACCTCCTGGAGTGAGCACGAGTGAAAAGGTTCTAGATCTGTTACAACGATTTCTTGGGAACCAGGGTTGTCATGCTCTGAGGTTGCCCAAACCATTACTACCCTCCCAGGTTTAGGGGTACATATGGTGGTACTGTGAGCTAGCAGGTCTTTAGACCAACATATCCTGAGGGGGTGCATGGAATCAGTCTTGCACCATCCCAACTCTTATGTTGTCCAACAAACGTACAGTTCCTACTGGAAAGTGGAAACCGTACAACACTCCTTGAAGTGCATGGATCCCCTTTCATCCCAGCCCTATCTGCCAGGCTATCAAGGGTGGGGGGTAATCAGTCCTTTGTGTCGCGATAGGCCACAGCCTATTCAGATGTAAGTGTGAGCACCCTCTCCCCTTTCATGCTCAGGAAGGCTTTCAGAATGCAGATGTGTCCTCTGCCACACCCACCCTGCCTGTGTTTGTGGCAGTTGCTATTGGAGCCAGGCTGCAGGCACACTGAGTTAAGTTAAGAACGGAGTAATGTAGACTTTCTAAAAGTAGTAATGTCAAATCAAACTTTACCACTAAAGAGGCTTTATCATTACAATTCCAAACATATGAAACATGATTTAGATGCTCCTTCCTAATTTGGAATTACACCTTAACAGTGTTTTAGTGAACTCTCAATACTAGCCTATGATAGGAATAGGTCTCACAGTAGTGAAAAAATGATGTAGCTGTTTGTTACTACCAGGACATACAAAAGTTAAAAGTACATGTCTACATTTTACTTACAAAGCACCCTGCCTTTATGGCTGCCTCGGGTCTACCTTAGGGGTGACAGATGTGTAATATTAGGTGAGTTTAATTCTTAGCAAGGGGTTTTAAATGCCAAGTTGAGTGGCAGAAGACTGCACACACAGGACGTACAATGGGAGGCCTGAGGCAGGTTTGAAGGGCTACTTGTGTGGGTGGCACAATCAGCGCTGCAGGTCCACCAGTAGCATTTAGATTACAGGCCCTGGGTATATGATGTACCACTTTACAAGGGACTACCAAGTAAACTAAATATATCACCTAGGTATATATCAATTTCACCATGTTTTTTTTGGGGGGAGGGGGGGCATGTGCACTTTAGCACTGATTATCAGTTGTAAAGTGCTCAGAGTCCTAAGGACAACAAAATGATACAGCAAAAATTGGAGGTAAGCAAGCAAAACGTAGGGAGAAGACAACCCTAAGGATGACAGGTCTAACAGCATCTCGTTCTGAAAATTAATCAACTGTTTAGTATGTAGGATATGGCAAGCTGTATCAGTGTTCTTGATCTGTCTTCCGCATACCATCCAGATTCAGTACATCTCACTTCACCTGTGACACACCTAGGGGCCTAGAGATTCTGCTATTTGGTCCTGCTTTAGCTGTAGCAGTCTTTAGGTGAATTACACCTCCTAAAAGAAATTCTGAAGGTCATTTTCTTTCACAATGCTTTTCTAGTACATGGCATAGAAGTTACTGAGTGTAATAAAAATGTGAGAAAAAATGCTTACTTGTTTCAAAACCATAGGACTCACATTAAGAAAGGTAAGTGCAAGATTGAGGTGAGGTCAGTCCTTTGGGGGAGGATGTAGCCTTACGGCTAGAGCGGTCGACCTCGGACCTGGGTATTCGGGTTTGAGTCGCTGCAACAACACTCAACATCCTGTGATTCTGGGCAAATCACAATCTCCCCGTGCCTAACAAATGGATGTGTTCAACTGTAACGAAACTGGTGCTCAAGTACAGCCCTCTGATACCCGATGTCTCGGGTTTAGTTTGTGCTACATAAATCTATAAAACCAAGCATTTACAATGAAACAGTCTCGCCTTTGCAAATGTTAGAGCTATTGACATTGTAAATGACAAACTTTTTATATATGTGCTGGTTTTGAAAACATATAAATAAATGGAATTGTTATTTACAATGACAGTAGCTTAATCTCTCGCAAATGCGAGACCTATTGCATTTGCACACACACAGAGCTACACACACACACAGAGCTACACACACACACACACACAGAGACACACACACACACACACACACACACACACACACACACACACACACACACACACACACACACACACACACACACACACACACACACACACACACACACACACACACACACACACACACACACACACACACACACACACACACACACACACACACACACACACCTACCTCTCTGCAGGCACAGCAATGTCACACTAAGCAAATTTTAAAATTGGCAGCTATTTGTGGTTGTTTTACACCTCTATATGTTCAAGACGATGTACAGCAGAGGTCACCTGAATCAAAACCAAAAGAAATCGCGATGAACGGAGATCCCGAGGTGATCTCTCCAACTTCGCAGTGCAAGGGCGCACCCACCAGTTGAGTTTTCTTTATGCATTACCCATGAGAAAGCTGAGGATGAAGTCTGGCGCTGTACATTCTTTTGCTGTACAATGGCTGATGAAAACCCCATTCCCATGATGTTACTGTGGTGAATAGGGCCAGCGGGGAATGGCCGAGCTGTAAAACTGATGAACGCTACATATTTTAATCCAAGCACTTTTCTTCATGCGTATTATTTCTTTTTGCACATCACGTTGTCAGTCATATTGTCGGCACACAAAAGCGTCTCTGTTCCCGTTTTAAAAAGTTGTTTTTTTCACGAATGCCAAGACATCCCTTCCTCGACAATATGGACAATCAGTTGGGTCATGTACGGCAAGAGCCGAGCTGCTAATATGGCTCTTAAGATTTTTGCATCAATGTTCAGGAGGGAAATAGGCCTATAGGAGCTCGGGGAGGGGGATTCCCTATCCGGCTTGAGGATCATAGACACCATCGCTTACAGCATGGTTTGGGTGACTCTGTATGGACCAGGGCTTTGTGAAATACATCAAGAAGGCACGTAGCCAACTGTGGGACAACTTTTTGTCATCACTCCCAGGGAATTTTTCCTGTTTAACATTTTTAATTGATACGAGTACTTTGGCTCTAGAAATGGGAGCCACCAGAGCTTAAGCTTCCGCCTCATCTAGGGTAGAAAGTGTCATACTCTCAAGAAATTCCTGCAATGTGTTCGGTCAAATCGAGGCATCAGTCGTGCATGTGTTTAAGTGGGTTGCAAAATTCCTCCAGAATCGCACCTTGTGTATGTACCATGTTCCTTACGCCGGACTTTGAGCTGTCGAGATACAACCACTGGGTCTGGGCTCCCAACGGCATAGCTTGCCACAAGCTTATAATAAACAAAATAAGTGCAAATGCCGCTATCTATAGAAAAGACAACTATTTAGTCAAATCATACGGGTAAGACAATATGTTTGATAGTTTTTTATCTGAATCATTTATTTCTTCCTTATTTTTGAATTTTTTTCCACTCTTATTTGAGTATATGATTTGACAGATTTTCATGCAAATATTAAAACCTGGTGTACACAACATACAATGTGAATATTTCAGTATATCAAAAACAATTCTCCAATTTACAAAAAAACTTTCATTCTATTGTACATTCATCCACATTCATTCATCAATCATACCAAATACAAACAACACAGAAAAACATCAATAGTGTTATAAACGTTGGAATCATAGTATTCACAACAATAAGCCAACAAAAATGTTTAGAAACAAATATATACACAGTTTTTAACTTATATCCAATTATTGATATGGTAATTTTGGCTTATAACATGAAATCATGAGGTCTACGCGTTTCGAACTCGTGTCATTTGCGAGTTCTCATCAGGACCAATATCTGTAATGGAAGCACAAGAGGTGACTTTTAGAATTTTAGTGACTGCCTCTACGCTGCCTATCCCCAACACTCAAGTTTCTACACCTACCTCGCATGTGTCAGAGTAAATGGAAATGTCGTCGAAATCAACAGCTACAAAGGCAAAAGAAACCATAATCAACACCTTATAGGTACTTCAAACTGTTTGTTCTCCACTCTACCATTCACACTCACTTACTTGTGTGTTCGTGTGATCTTGGTTATGGTGCCTGACTCCCAATGTTCTGCAATGTGAAAGAATTCCCATTAATATCAATGGTTTTGATAGACTCTTGCTAATGATTGTTTGCGACTACCACTGCGCTTACCTGAAGGTGGGGAATCAGGCGCGTTGTGTACAAAGTCGCCGGTTTGCCGAATTGAATTCTGTAGGGCAAAAACGGGGGACCCCGAGTTAGAACTTCTTGTCTTATGTTTTAGCATGGCTGCTGTTGGGCATACAGAAAAAGAAACGCTTACTTGGTTTAAGCGACTGTGGACTCCTTGTATTCCGATTTCAAAAACGCGTTCTCGATCGCATTCACTTCCTGGTCCGCATAGGATCATGGGAAGTGTAGTCCTGTTGGATGCCGATATTTAAGAGAAATGTTCGCCGAACATTTTCTGACATACCCAAGTTGTTTCAATTGAATACATTCATTGGTTAGTCTTAATGAAATCGAAGGGTTTATTTTTGAAGGCTATTCCGGTCCTTGTACAAAAAAATCTTTTAATAAAAATTGATCTTTTGTCCATGGTCTAGGACTGATATATAATATTTGTCCAGTTTTAGTGTGATTTTACTGGGAGATTGTCCTGAAAAGTGTTTCAAACTGGTACGACTTGCATGGATCACACTCCTATGGGTGGGATCATGGGAAATGTAGTCTTCAATAGACCACTATTCTTTGTACCATTTGAACTTAATAAATCCATTATTCGTGGGGTTGGTTTAGTGAATCCGGGCTTAGTTTGGTGAATGTCATCTCGTTTGACAGTGTGTCCTGGTTGACATTTTTGGTAGGTTTACTCAGTGCATGCCTGTGCTAAATGATTGCCTCGATCCAATTATATATTTTTTCAAAAAAACTTGTGTGTCCTTTTCGGGTAACAATCAACATTGCTTGTCTCTATCTGTATGGCCAGGCTGGGTCAGCGTGGGGACGAGTGATCGATCAATGTTTGATAAATGAATGGTTGAGGTTATAGGTCTGCTGATCTGTTTGCCCAATCCATGGGTGGAGTTATAGTTTGAACATTTCTGATAGTTCGTTCAATTCTGTAAAAGCTGTATTGAACTTAACTATAAGCATAGCTTCTCTTCTTGTGAGTTTCGCATCTAAATCACCGCCTCTTGTGTCATTTTCCACTTTTGAAATTACTGTCCATGAGATTTCCGATTCTTTGTGATTCTTTTCTTTCCAATGGTTTACCAAAGGAGCATTTGCCACATTGTTTTTTATTCTTGATTTGTGTTGCTGGATTCTCAGGCGTACCTCTTGATTGGTCTTGCCAATGTACAAAAGGTTGCATGGGCATGTGATTCCATACACAACATAACGAGTTTTGCAATTCGAAAACGCCTCATGTTTCCAATTAGTTTGGCTGTGTGTAAAAACTTTTCCTTCTTGTGTGGAATCACAGCACGAACAAGTGCCGCATCTATGGTGGCCTTGAATGGGCGGTAGACACAACATAGAGCGTAAGTCTGTGTTTTTGACATCTGGAAGTGCTGCTCTCACTAGGTGATTAGCGATGCTATGATTTTCTTTTGAATGCAAAGAGGGGTTGCTTCTCAAAGGATGGATCTAACTTTAACAGGTGCCAGTTTTGTTTAACCAATTTTTTTAAAGCATTTGAATTCGGACAAAAAGTCGATACAAAAACTATTCTTTCAGTTTCTTTTTTGGATCTTCTTTCCAATAGACTTTCTCTTGGTTTCCACCAAGCTCTTTTTAATGATTTTTTGAGTAGTTTTTTGGGGTATCCACGTTGTTTGAGGTTGGAAGTGAGGATTTCTGCATGTCGTAAATACTCTTCTTTTTCTGTACAATTGCGACGTATCCTTAGATATTGCCCATATGGAAGATTATCCTTAAGGCTGCGCGGGTGATTGCTTCCAAAATGTAGGGCTTTATTGCGATCGGTTGTTTTTTTGTACAGCGTGTTCGCTAACCCTCCGCTTGAGGGATAAACCTCAACATCCAAAAATGGCATTTTGTCTCTGGAATATTCCATGCTGAATTTGATTGTGGGCATTCTGTTATTTATCCATTCATGGAAGTTTTTTAGATTTTCTTCTGACCCGCTCCACACAAAGAAGATGTCGTCTATAAAACGATACCACTCTGTTATCCATTGTGCAAAGGGATTATTGTTATAGACAAATGTGTCCTCATACTTCGCCATGAATAGTATAGCCAATTCAGGGGCAAAAGGGCAACCCATGGCCACTCCTCCTACTTGAAAGAAAAACTCTCCATTGAAATTGAAGTAATTTTTCTTTAATGCAAATTCCGCAAGTTTTTTTATGAATGCAGTTGGTACTTAGTGTGGTCTTTCGCGTTCCTCTAGATATAATTCGAGGACATTGATGCCTTCGTTTTGGGGTATTTGTGTATATAGAGAAGTGATATCCATTGTAACCATTAGATGAACCTTTTTGTCAAAATCAATCACTGAAAGTTTGTTGATAAAATCAGTTGTATCTTGTATGTACGATTTAATCTGATGGAGAAAAGGCTTTAAGAAAAAATCGACGAATTTCGAAATGGGTTCCAGTAGGGATCCACAGCCCGAAACTATCGGGCGGCCAGGGGGAGAGGTTTCATTTATATGTATTTTTGGCAATACATATAATATGGGAGATTTTGAGCTGTAACATAGGTGTGTGTTCCTTCTCTGTCTTAATCAGTCACGCAAGGAGTGCCCCCGATCTGTCCCCCTCCATGTGTAGTCTTTCTCTATAGGTGGTATACATATATTTTTCTAGTCTAGTCAATTGAGCTGGCTTCTTGTGTATAGTACCTTCCAGCTTCTTGAGTTGCTTCTCTGGGGTTGTAATATTGGTCATAGCATGATTAAAGTGATTCTTTAATTGCATTCTGTACAGGAAGTGGGACTAGTATGTTGGGAAGTAAGCTTCTATCTGAACTGTCAAAATAGTACTTTTCATTACCTTCTTAAACATTTTTGGATGTCTGTATTTTTTAATAGCAAAACAGATCTAATCATTCTGTAATATGGTTGGTAAATTATTATGTAAACTAGATAGTCCACATAGGAAACAAACGGCTAGAAACCTGTGGGTCAAAGAAAAAATAATCTTTGAAAGCCAGATAAATTGTGCCATAATGAACTGAACTTAATAATTAACTTAGTAGTAACTCTTGCATTCATAACAGAAAATTAACAAGTTCGTTCACTGAACGCTTCATTGTGTTACCATGTAGCCTAAAAATAAAAAATGGGGTAGAACCTTGTGAAACCACTGCTAGAACCCTGTGGGAAATGTAATTCTTTTAATACAAGTGCCATCTGCCACAATATTTTGGAGGTTATTTTTAATTTGGCAGAACCTCCTACAATAAAAGAAGTGATTAGTGTGAAACTCTATTCAGTGGCTGTGTTCACTTTAAACAAAATGCATGCGCTAATGGTGAATGTTAGACCTGGCCTTTTCAGTGGATTCAGCCCCAGACATTTTGCTATTTGGCCTCCTGTTGCTGGCCTGTTTTTGTTGGTTTTATGACTCTGAGCACTTTACTACTGCTGATCATTGCTAAAGTACATATGCTCTCCTTGTAAATTGTGTTTATGGATTGGCGTTTCCATGATTGGCTTATTTGATTTACTACTAAGTCCCTAGTACAGTGCACTGTGTAAACCAAATGCTGCTATTGGGGCTGCAGCACTGATTGTGCCATCAACACAAGCAGTCCTTCAAAAGGGTCTCAGAACTTCCACTACAGTGTCTGCACACAGTCTCTACTGCCATGTCGACCTGGATAGTGCACACCCTTGCCAGGCCCTAACCTTCTCTTTTATGATGTGTGAATCTAAGGTAGGTCCAAGGTAACCCTGTGGGCAGGGTGCTGTGTATGTGAAAGGTAGGACATGCCCTGGCTTGTGTGACATGTCCTGATCGTGAAATACAGTGAATTTTGTTTTTCAATATGGAAAGGCTATTTGTCCCATTTGATAGAATAGGACTATATTTATAACATCTTATAAGTATAACTTCCCATTGGGACAAGATCGAAAGATGGAGTTTAGTATCCCCGAACTCAGAATATAAAAATGCATCTTTTAGTAAAGATGATTTTTATATTGTTTGTTTGGAAATATCACTTTTAGACTGTGGGTATTGTCTTGCTTAGCCATCCTGTGTGCCTCTGCTGGTTTGTGGAATGACCGTCTGGCTTTGGGGTGACAGGGCTGGGGATGTGCATTCTCTTCAGGCAGCCACTGGGTATGTTGAGGTGTGTCCTGCCTTTCCTGGATGAGTCAGGGCTGGGCTGAATAGACCTGGGCTGTATATAGAGTAGTAGGAGGAGATTCCCCTGCACCTGAATACTTTTGGTCTGCCTTGGACATTGCTGTCTCCACATCCTGCCAGGAAGCTGGGCCAGAGTGGACAGAACTAGTTTGGACTGAGCTTAGAGCCTCTCTGCCACAAGAGACCAAAGAGAAATTGAGTATAAATATTGGGACCCAGACCCCAGGACATGAGATTACTTCTGGACTCAAGAGGAACCTCTGCCAAGGAGAAGAGCTGGGAAAGCTGAAGGAGAAGTGCAGCCCCTTTGCTGTGTGGGTCTGGCCTGCAGTAGCTGTTTCTGGCAAGGAGAGGGCCAAGACATTGCTGTGTGCTGTGTATCCTGCTTGAAGAAGATCTCCATGGGCTTGGTGTTGGGCATGCCTCCTGGTCTGAAGTCTTAGGGACACAAACACTTCACTCCCTCTGTGCTCCTGCATCTGGAACTGGTATTTCAGCTGTCACAGAAGCAAAAAGCAACACCAACACCGATGAGCGACGCTCTTGCCTGCAACAAAGCTGTGGGCCCCACTTGTGAAGTGCGCGACGCAACGCAGCCCCGACGCCTGCCGATGCTGCACCGTGCCGAGGGCACCGCTCTTGACACTCATGCACACCACCCCGACTTGTACCGCAGCCCCAACCACACCGACTCCGGTGCTTCATCATTGTGGAGCCGATACCGGACGTCAAGTGACCTCCAGAACCCATCGACTCTGCGTCTTAGTAAGGAACCAACACCTCTACAGCACGGCAACACCACCTCTTCAGCAACAGTAAGGAACCAATGCCTCTCCTCCTCTGCATCGCAGTAAGTAACTGACGCATCACCTTCCCTTGTGGTCGTAAGGAACCAACACCACCCGGCACCAATGAAGCATTACCTCCCAGAGGCCATGCACTTTCTTCGTTTTCATCATTTGTCAATGTACTGTTCTTTGGGATCCATGTGACTCCGTGCCCGATGCCGCGCACCACTCAGTCGGCGCCGTACTTTGGGACTTTCAACTGCCACAACATTGTAATAGACCCAGGTGGAGCTATGTTTTGCTATATGCTTTCTTTTTGTGAATAACCTATTTTTGGTGATATCTTGCTATATGTATGGTGCATTTTTGTCATTTTGATCTTGTGTTTAGATAAAGATTTCCTATTCTTCTGATGTGGCGTCCCTTTGTAGTGTTTTCACTGTGTTACTGTATGTGTGCACAAATGCTTTACACACTGCATCTGAGATAAGCCTGCCTGCTCATGCTAAGCTACTAAGGGGGTGAGAAGGGGTTGTCAAAGGGCGTAACTCCCTTAGCCTGACTAGAAGCAAGGGGCCCTACTTGGACAAAGGTGCAAACCATTGCCAACTAGAGACCCACATTTATAACAGTGCACATCCAGAGTTATTAGTTTAAGAACCTAATTCCTGATATTATTGGAGACACCATCCAAAGCTGAAAAGGAATGTGGTGTCTTCCCGAAGACTAAGAGTCTTCATGTTACTGAAGTTCCATTGATTGTATGCAGCTTTTCTCATTAACTAATTTGTAGCGTAATATTTCTATTTTTTTTTTAGTAATAAGATAAACAAGATGTCAACTGCTTAAGGCTAACACCAAAACAATGAAACTTAGAGATATAAAATGAGCCTAATATAGATGTAAAAATGAATGCTTTAATAGTGCAGATAAACCACAACCTAAGAAATACGTTTTTTGACAAGATGCGCCTGAACACTGTGATTGGTTCTTTAAAATAATGTGGGTGACTGAATAACTGAAACTGAAGAAGGGTTTGTCAAAAGGATGGCATGATTTAAATTACTGAATGCAGGCTTAGTAAGAATTAGTAGGAACATTTTGAAGCTTTCAGTATGCACTTCAAAACCAAGCAAAGCAGTTTTCAGTTCTGCATTTTGGACTAAAGATCAAACTGTCTGATTCCCACACGGAAGCTGTTCTCCAGGATGGGTCTAAGAAGATCTCTGGTAACTGTGATCCGGGGAAACTTTTATTTAATATATACATGCATACGACCTGTAGACATTCAACAGCAAAAGTTGACTTTTATGGGGCTGCATTGTTAGTTTTGATGCAAAGATGAAGGAGCACACTGTACATATAGATATGTTGGAACAAGATCAAACAACCAATAACAGAAAACTCCTGTTCAACAAATCAAACATATGGAGATAAGGACTGAACGTTTGAGTAGATACAGCCATGTGTCCTTTTCTCTAGAAAAAATAGCACTAGACTCCCAAAATGTGGAAGAATCCAAGAGAGTCAGAAACACTGCTTTTACAAAGTCCCCAAAAACCATGAAATTCTGGCCCTGGAAAACACCTTGTCACAGAACCGGTTGCAGATTCCTTGACTTCACAAATTTGCCTCTGCCTGATTTCAAGGTCAAGCTTTCTGGGAGGCTCCAGAATTGCTGTTGGGTATAAAATGACAAAGCAGGGCATAACCTACTTCAAATAACCAAAACAACTTTCCTGAATGACTCAATTGTTTGGTTTCTCAATGTATAAGCTTACTTGAAGAAAATATATTAATTTGAACTGCAGTTAAACAGAATGATTGGATTGAAAAATAATCCATCCAATGCTCGAGTAATGTTTCCCTCATATGTGAAGATTGTAATGCTAAATTAGGCAAATGGGGAAAGAATCGACAAGCTTTACTGACGTGAGCAGCAAACGCATGCTCTATTTTAAGTCATGTTTCCTGGAACAATCATTGGGAAGGTTGATTAACAAGCTTGTGCAATGATAATACCCTGATTTCTACCCATCATTCAGTATTCAATTGTTTAATTTGTGTTGTAGTAACTAGGTAACTGACCTCTTCATACAGCATTGGTCAATCAATCAAGGAATTGTAAGCATACTACTCACCCATGAGGGACTCAAGGCGCTGGTCTGAAACAGACATGAACATTTCCAAATGAAATGGAAAGTTTAGAATGAGCATAATCTTTACCAAACATAAATAAAGGAGAAACTGTATCTTACCCTCTAGAATATTCAAAAGCTGAGTTTTAAATGGGAACTTTCAACCATGATTGGAGAACTCTGAGAAAACTGGCTTCTATGATACCAAATGCCCTTACCTAGAACAATCTGAAACACTGAAATCCTACATGGATCCTCCCAACCAGAGTAAGAGAACAGGTGTTGCAGGAGGAACAAATGTTACATACACATGAGAATGTGAAGCCTGGTCCCATGTCTTAAGTAGTAAAGTCAATCATGGAAAAAAAACATTGAAAGGATCCAATGTGCTAGTCCGGCAAATGCAACCAAAAGAAACAAGTACTGCAATTTAACATAAGGAACAGCAACACTGTGTTGCAATTATCTATCAACTCATTCTGTAGGCGAGTGTCTTATGCAAGTCAAAAACCTGCACACTTTTGAGGAAGACACAACTGGAGCTAGCAACAAAGCAAATAACTCACAAATCTTCAAGAAATGTGGCTATGGAGCAATAGGCACAACAGAACATACAATGGAAGTGAATAGTTTTGAACTGTGATGGGTATAAAGTAGTAGTAGACTCATTAATAACAAGGGGTCCACTACAGCAGAAGGATGCAACATTCACAGCAAGTTTTACTTTGAAAGAAATGGCCAGGCCATTAACATTTATGAAGGGTTGACTTTTTACTTGTACCCAAAGAGAGGGTACCAGAAATTGTTTCGACTTGGAAGTGATAGTTTTAACCTAGTCATCCCGAACACCTCCCTTGGTATTAAAATATATTGAAACACCCACATAGCAACCCATATTTCAAAGCCTACATTTACAAGAGTCATACTCATGCACAGAAACTCCTTGCATTACACCAGGTGTCACCAACCAGTCAATCGGGAGCTACCAGTAGTTCACAGACACCTTTAGAGTAGCTCAAAGCTTTGAGGTAATTTTTAAATAGACAGTCACATTTTCCTTTTAAAGGTAAGGGACGGTTGTGTTTATTTTACAAATAAATATCTTCAGGCTGGAGATAGCAGGGTTTGATACGGAGCTCAGCTTTACAACCTAGGGCACAGAGGTGAAGTACTGAAGCACTGAGGAATTTAAATCTTAAATAAAAATCCTTGTCAGCTCAATATTGGAGCATTAGAACAAAGTTATGTTTCTGAATGCTTTTAAATCTCCCATTTCAAAGTGTTGCATTTATAAACAGCAGGCCTCTTGCTCCCACTGGCGAGTAACTGAAAAATAAAGTAATTGTTTTTTAAATAGGAGAAATTTAAAGTGAAGAAACATTTCTATGAAACATTGAGCCCATGTTTTTCTCCACTCTCTATTAAGGCAATTACGTCTCAATATTTATATAGAATGCTTCTTCAATTTGAATTCCTCCAATTTAAACAAATGGCTGTTCTAAATTTGGCACGGTCTACAGCCAATGGGGGTAAGAGGCTGCTGTTTGTAACTGGGACATTTTGAAATGGGAGTAAATTTAAATGAGGAGTTTTATGGAATACATATAAACAAAGTAAACTAGTTTTCTCCAATTTTGAATTGTCGCATTTACACACAACAGACATCTTGCTCCCAGTGTCTGGTAGATACAGTGTTAGTGAGTCAAATAAACTTTAATCGATTCAAGTGAATCATAAAAGTTTGCAGAAAGATCAAACATTCATTTAAAATACATAAAATACACAAAATGCAGTGCACAGAAGTTGATCCTGGATTAAACAGGTTCAGATAAAATAATTTACAGTTCATTACGTTTTCTAATTAAAAATACAGTTTAAATAAAAGCTAAGCACAGAGCTGCAGATAATGACAGTTGATAGCGACCTCAGATGATTAAAACCCTCATTATAAGATCACAGACTAATATCTCTTAGGATAGGCTCAATAAAGCGGGCCCTTGGATCGTTATAAAGTGTGCAAAAAAGCATGAGGTGCATTGTGCTCCGCTTGGCTACATTGTTACACGGGCAGGGGGTCAGTCTCTCACACCATCCCCCCTGTTTTGGAAAAGCCACAAGAAAACGCGATGTGCTTAAACAAAGTCTGGTCATTAGAAAGCGTGAGTGAACCTGGGTAGTAAATGACAGATAAAATTGTGGCTGATTTAAAAGTGCACGATCCACTGTATAATTGTCCTGATTTGACAAACTTAAAAACGTATAATAAGCATTTTTAATAACCATCTTCACATTAAGTTCACATTAAGTTGAATAGATTCTGGATTTTTGTAAAGATCTTCAAGGACCATCTTGCAAAAGGTTTCTTTCACATAACGAAGCCATGGAATTGCCATTGCGTTATCAAGATTCATACAGTCCCTTATAATGCCTCTTGAGAACAATAAGACTTCTGAGGTCCAGATTTTCCCCCATAAAAGCAAGGGGGTGATGTTGATTCTGTCAGTAACATATTCGAGGCCCACCTCTGAATGACAAAATGAGGTAGGAGAACTACTGGGGATAAGTAAGACACATTTTAAAAATGTGTTTTCTAATGTTTGAATCTGTGCACTTTTGTAATGTCCCCATACTCCTGCCCTATAGGTGGCCACTGATTTGTACAATGTTTTTAATTCAGCCACAGGCTTGTGCCCTAGTTTACTGGTAAAACGAAAGAGCCCCTCTATAGTTCTATTAGTTTGTTGAAGCCTCATCATGATCAAATTGTCCCACCTTTATTATTAAAAAGATTCCCCAGATAGATAAAAGTTGGCACTTTATTAATAATTATATAATTTACTGTATATTTGCGTGATATAGTTTTGTTTGGACCGCAAGTCATAATAAAAGATTTACTAAAATTTACCTTAAGGTACAATCCTGTCATAAATTCACTAAAGGCAGTCAGACATTTTTGTAAACTGTTTGCTGTTAAGGTCATCAGGACAGTATCGTCCGCACAGGACAGTAAAGGTACCCTTTTACCTGTAATCATTGGAAAATCCAATTGTTGTTGAAGCAGGAAATGCTCTAAGCCATTAGTATAAACCAGGAATCGAAAATGGGCCAATCTACAACCCTGGCGTGCTCCCTCAGTTGAAGCAATTAAGTCAGTCCTTTCTCCCCTTGGGCCATACTGGATAGCTACAGTGGTAGAAGCATGTAATCTGCGCAACAGAGTAACAAGCGGTTCCTCAGAACCCATGGCATGCATTAATGACCACAGTTTACCACGACAAACGGTATCGAAGGCGCTAGACAAGTCCATCAAGGACAAATGGATTAAAGCACCCATGGCCTTCATGTACTTGCCCATAACCAACAACAGATTGAGGCACTGCTCGGTGGTTCCCCTCCCTTCCTGAAACCAAATTGGGAGTTCACTATAAGGCCAAAAGTATTGGCCCATGACTCCAGGCGTGCAAGGATTACCCGCCCCAGCAGCTTGCATGATGCATCTATTAAAGAAATAGGTCTATAGCATGTGGGGTTGCTTCTGTTTCCCTTCTTAAAAATTGGTGCCACCACAGCATTTTTCCACGACAATGGAATACGACCCACAATTACTGCTTTAAAAACGTTGAGTAACAGCGGAGCCCACATTTTTAAGTTACATTTGAATAGGTCCAAGGGCACATCGTCTGGGCCTGGGACTTTTAGGAAAATACCCTTTCTCAATGCCTCCTCAACCTCCCCCAGTGAAAGTGTTGTGCTAAACTGTTGTGCGGTTTCTATATTAATACTTATTTCCTCCTCACATTCGCCTAATAGGACACCCTTTGAATTGAATATTTTAGCAAAATGGGTCTACCAGGCAACTCCTGTTATGTTAGTATCCATGGCCTTTGTATTATTATATCTGGCTGTGAAGTTTCGGTTAGTCAGGTCATTACTTGAGTTAGATGTGTTTTAATAACTCTGCAAAAGCCTCATGATTAATCGTGTCCCATTTTAACCTTATTCCACGATTATGTTTATATTTTGTTAGACATTCAGAAACCTTACTCTTTTGTGCCACAATACACAAAGAAACAATAAGAGGATTATGGTCACTAGCAGGGTTAGGTTCAACTGCTACATTTTAGACAAGGTGCAAGTACCTACTAGAAATCAACATAAAATCGATTGTGCTTGAATACCCCCCTCGTGAAATGTCGGATATTGCACCGTTAGAGTACCAACCAAAGTATCAATCGTACGTAAGTTGTTCACTACAATAATAGAATTTAACGCATCACCCTTTATGGTAGGTTTAAAATGTGTCAAGGGTTGATCGTCAGTATCTACTAGCCCACAATCCGTGCTCCCTTTATGCCGGCATAGGGAACAGTTGAAGTCTCCTACCCAGATAATACACAAGAGGGAAATCTTCCCTGCTACCTTAACAATCTCAGGGTTAATTGAGTTAATAACCCCCGAATTCTGTGTATCGAAAATGTTATGGTACCAATTGATTAATAATATAGGTACACTAATCAAATTAAAACAAAGTAAGCTGGTACCATGGGGAGTCAATTACTTTATCAATTCTTAATAAATCGTACTATACCGAGATTAAGGTAGCTAGTCCTACTTTTGCTCTCCTGGCCAATGATGGTTCAGCTTGGACAGCTAGTATGTCATATCTGTTCAACGAAAAATTATCTCTACTCCAGGTTTCCTGCATACAAATAATATCAAACGTTTTGACATACTGGACCCATACCTCATCCAGTAACCTTCGTGAGATACCGACAACGTTCCAGGAAATTATAAGAAGACTAGGACTATTGGTTTGGCAGTTTTGTGTATTTAAAAGATTGCCATCCTGACTATTCGGGGATTGTTCAACTTGGGTGACAATTAGATCTATCCTCGTAGCACCTAGTGTCTCCAAACCTTTGTTAGAGAGCAGCTGAGTCTGCAGGGGGAAAAGGTTGTGTCGGGGGCCAACAAGAGGTCCACTCTTTTAAGCACTACCACATATATTAAGAGTAGTCTCGGAAACATGGCTTTTATCCTCTAATGAACTTGTTTTCTGCTTTAGATAGTCTATGTCTCCAAAACCACTTAATGGCTCAAAGTGATTTTCATGAACCAAGGTGGAAACTGCGGGTATTGTTTTGTCCTTAGTGACTTGTTCTCTTCCGCTAAGTAGGGTTGCAATCTAGGTGGTCGATAAAAGAAGCCTAGTGGTAATATGGAAATCCTTGCCTCACTTATGGGTTGATCATCCCTTCTGTCTAGTATAGAATTTACTAGGCCTGGCGGCCTGAAGGTCAACACTACACAATCTCCAGCCAATATCTTATTACTTGACCCTACCCATCTAACCCTACGCGCCATCTTAAATTCAGAAAATAAAGTTTTATTATTTATGCCTGTCTTTGTATTTACTCTTAGTGGAAGAGGTGTGGCGCCGCGGCTAGGGCGACTGACTCCGGAATCTAGGGATCACGGTTCGATCCCCGGCACCGGCGGCAGATTAGCCCAGCACCATGTGATTTTGGGCAATAGCTTGCTTAATCTTCCCGACGGCCCCCAGCACCTAGAGACCCTTACGGGTGATTGTGTGCTTTACCAATGTGGATTATTATTATTATTATTATTATTATATTAAATGCAAGGACTTATTTCTCAAAGATTGCCAATCTTCCCTATCACAAGGCAATAATGGTGGAACATTAGCTAGGACAACAATATAGGGTGTTGTTTCAGGGGGCAGATGTAGATTCAAGTTTATATCACTGGAACGTGAGTGACCCAAATGGCGATTTGCTAGAGCACCTACGCTTTGGGACCTTTCACTATTATTATTAGGAACTCTATATACTTGCTCGATATTTAGGGGATTTAGAGACTGGCAATCGTTTCGGAGGTAAAGACACAATAGTCTGCGGGCAGTTGTCTTCCAAACTACCTCAATGAGACCCTTTCTGTATAGTAGTTTTCTTTGAAGGCTCTGGGTTATTAACACCCCCTTAATTGTTTCCTCCCACGGATATGTTTGGCCTAGGCCTATGCTCCTCAAACAGTGCAGAGACACTAGGGGGATCTTTTTCTAGGCATAATAATCTGCTCTCGATGTCAATACATTTTTGAAAGATAGGGTTTAAGTGTGCAGCAATTACTGTTTCCAGTTTATCCCAGAAACCCTCCATTAAATTATAAGTCAGGGGTCTGCTTGGGTACCATTTCTGCTGGAGCTATATCTTGATATGTTGCAGGTGCAAGATCCCTATCCAGTTGCTCCCCCTTTCCTCCCTGTGATTTAGATGTAAGTTGGCTATATTTATGTAACTTAATTGCTGCCTGCCCTTTCCTTTTCTTTGGAGGGGTGCAGAACTGCATCCACCCTTTGTTTTGGATTTCTGGGGCCTCGTGACTACGTTAGGCTTAATCGTGGTAGCCTGGTGGTATGATATCCCTGGACCATTAGCAGGCGCAGTGGGTGGGGAGTTTGTCCTATTACTTTGTAGTGGTCGATTTGCCAAGGTTGTTTGTGTACCTAAAGTACTGGGGTGCCGGGGGTATGAATAGGGGTTTGCCGAATGGGTTACACTTGTGGATTTATGGACAGTCTGCTCTCAGTTAGTTCAATTTCGTGCAGGAGCGCAGATTCAGCCCTAGTTAGAAAAGTGTTAAGTGTGCCTACTACACCATGGCCAACCTTAGCTTTTGCCATATTAAAAGCCCTACTTGACAACACAAACTGACAGCCACCAAATTAATTTATAGACAAAATCTTCAATAGTTAGGGTTAGAAAACACAACTACCGATTTCAAAATATACAAAAAAAAAGCATATCCAACCTAACCTCAAACGGCCCCTCAACAACAACCCAATGCCTTACAGGCTCAGTTCCGCCAGTCCAGATCCGTCGATGTTAATGACCTGGCCCAGCCCAGCCTCCTCCGGCCTCTGGCTCCGGCCTCGGTGAGCCTGCTGCTGCCTTTATGCGCCTCCTGGCACGTACCACCTGCGGTAAGCGCTCCCCCCCCCCCCCCCCCCCCCCGAGTGCTAAGGATGACGGGGACTGTAGTCTTTGGCCACCGGGGTAAAGTGATAGAGCTAGTATGCTTGAGGGTGCTGGTGCTTGCCTCGGTCCTCAGGACCTCAAGGTGCTGCTGTTTATGAAAGAACAAGGTAAAAAAACGGGCTCCAAAAGCAGAAGTCTGAGAAACTACTGCTCCCAGAAGTCTAAGCAGCAGTGCAGGAGAAAGCAGCCAGAGGATATTGAAAATAGCCTGTAAAATAGCCTGTAAGTCAGTTCAGGATGATATGCGATATGCAGCTGGAAATGTGGCTGTAGATGTGAGCGCCCATAGAGGGCTCCTGCCTCTAAGTATTGCCTCGCTCCCATCTCCCACCAAATTTTTCGCGGAGCTCAGCAACCTCCCACGTTCAGGTGCGTTTGAGTCTGCGTCTGTCGTCTGTTCCAGCCCTGCATCGGCAACAATACTCTGTTCTCCCACGTTCTCCGGGAACCACGCTCCTCCAGAAGCGCGGCTGGTGTTCGCGTGATGCTGGATAGGGTCCGGTTCCCTGCTGGTGTGGATTCCCCGGCTCTGTAATCTTCGGGCTGGAGACGGCATCCTCTGTGCATCGTCAAGCTACCACCAATGAAGCAGGACGTAAAGGGTTGATGCTCTGCTCAACCCGACTGCGGCTCGGGCTTCCTACTTTCCAGGTGAACTTCCAAACTGTGTGCTATAGTTAGGCCATTCGATAATTATTCTACAGGAGCAACGCAGTATTTCTCCAGTTCGCTGGGGACCCACATATCTGCAGGAGACGGGCAGCGGTGCTTTCTGCACCCCCGGGCTCCCGTCCACCTGTCCTCTCCAGGCTCCAGGTCTCGTCCTGGGCAGCTCTGCTTGTCCTTCCCATGTGCCTGCCACCCAGATGTACCCGCCGCCCGCGCCCGGTGTGGCTGTGTTGTGAATCTTCACAGGGCTCTAGACCTGGTTGTCAAGCGTGCTCCGATAGTCTCAACCGACTCATTGTTCTGATTGCTAGATACAGTGTAATTTATAACTGACAAATACAGCCATTTTTTCAAGTGGGAGAAATTTAAAGTGCAGAATTTTTTTCCCATATTTTGAACATTTTTGCAGAACATTTTTCTGCACTTATCTCATTCAGAATAATGGTTGTATGGCTGTATGCTTGTGTGACATAGGCTCTCATTCATCCCTACACTTACATCTCATTTAAATGCATAGATGTTCATATAGCCATAAAGACTATGCTCTCACTGACACATGGCAGCACTGCCCCATGTCAAAGTATTTTGTTCAAACCATAGTATCTGGTCTATGGACATTTGGCTTAAAGTCAATGAAGCTGGGAGTGGGGTGCTGGCAACACTGCACGAGTGGCCCTGCATTACACAGACACACCATTATGCAGGATAACATAAAAAACCTAGTATAAGATGAGAAATAATGGGATCTAAGGAGACTATCGAGGGTTTGAGTAATGAAGTTAAGCATGGAAAAATGTACTAAAGACATTTTAGGAGAAATTGCTCCTCTGACCCAATCACTCCCAAACATTTGCAATGAAGTTAGATAGCAGATACCAATCAGTCATGATCACTGAAATAGGCAGCAAAAAATGAAAGGTACTGCATCAAACAATCTGATGGAAAAAGGTTGTGGAAATTGTGCCCAGTTCCTAAATCCAGCCGAAGTCAGAACTGTATTACAAAAGTCTGGGACACCTTGCACCTGACCCCACAGGACATGACTGCTCCAGGATGAAACAATGTGAGAGGCTTGGGGGTTGACGGGTTCCTTCCTAGTGGAGGGTGGCGGCAAAGGTTGGTGCAAGCACTGACTTCACTTTGTTGGCTGGAGTAAGTCTTTCTATTTTTTAACTTCGACATCTGTTTGTCTCAGTCCAATTTTGAGATGTATATTTTTATACCCTTAGTTTTTTATTCTATCCAAATGCTTCTATTTAGAGTTTTAACAGTTGCCACTGTTTTACCTAGACAAGTATCTGTGTTTAGTTTATTACTGGACATTGTATGAATCAGTGTTTGAAGATTTGCATGAAAGGCCCTACCGACCAAAAGAATGCATCTTTAAAAAATATAACGTTCAAAGCTCCATTACAGAATAGAAGCAAAACTGCTGGGGCTAAAACTTAGATAGAAAAAGAATAAGAAATGGTGTTAACTTCTATCTTAATTGAGACCACGGATATTATCCTGTAGGTAATTATTACAGGTAACGGCCCACATAAAAAGTCTGTCACGTTTGATCCTATGCAGCCTAAAATAATAGATAATTACAAGGAAAGTATGTAGTCAGAAGAGGAGGATGTTGCACATAACCAGATATGAATGTGTGTTGGGGAAGTTTGTTAAAGTTTGCTCAAGAAGGTATAATAAACCTAATTGTTAAGGAGGCAGGGAGTCATTGTAGAGTTGAGAGGACAATAGGGTCTAACCTCTTTAAACAAAAAGACATACAAATGACTATATTTGGACTTTTATGTAGGAACTGGAGAAAGGTTTATACATGTCCTGGTCAAAGTTAGTTGGTGTAATTACAGACTAATTTAGAAATGGCCTGCAAAGTTCAATATATGCATAACAAAGGGCGCTGCTTCGATGTAAAACCTTGAAAAACGTAAACACAGTATGTGCAGTGAAAAAACTTACTTTGGTCTTTTTGCTTGACATTTTATTCTTGATGTAGCTAAAGGTACGGCTTATTCCACCTTTACCTTCTATATCTTTCCGTAAAGGGCTCGGAGGCAATTGGTTACAACTTTCTTCAGAAATACTAACAACAAAAGAAGAAGAAAAAGACAATAATGTTTGTGATGTATACAATTATTGAATATTTTACCCCAAAAAAACTGAACAGATAAATTAAGTTAACAATCAATAAAGCTTTTACATTTCGTTTAAATGTTTTCAAACAATGCCAATCCCACAAAAACTAGAAATGAACCGTAGACACAGTTCATGTCTGATTGCCAATTCAAGGACTATAACTCATGATAAAGCCAAGAGCTGTATGAATGTTCTTGTCGACTAAATGTGCATCATTTGACTATTATGATCTCATTGGAACTGGTATTAGATTATTGCTTCTGACTAAAAAGCTTCGCTAATTAAATGCTAACCATTTGAAAGGAAAATAACCATGCATGAAATTAATGACTCTGGCTGCTGGCCTTAAGTTCTGTGGGTTTTAGGATTATTGCTCAGGATTGAGCAATAATGGTTCAAAATGAACAGTTTTGTTCTTGCGCTGATGAAGAAGCAGGTTTGCCCCTTGAAAAAAAGCATGAAACAGCAAATCTCAGTTACTAAACAGAGGTGATAGGAGTAGATGATCAAGTTGATGAAGCCCCATTACATCTCAGGAAGATTGCAAGCAATAAGCTGCAGCCCAATCTTTTTGCCTACTGCAAATCTGTCACAACTGCAGCATTTCGTTCTAGTCTGTTTGAGGTTTTTCAAACTTTGAATAACAGTATGCATTGATTATGACACACTGCTAGATAACTCTCAAATATCTTATACTGCAACAGTTTCACTCACACTAAAAGAAGTATAGACTACAATAAAAAAAGGAATATAGTTCTCAATGATTGTGCATTATTTACAACTGCATATAGGTTGGAAGTTACCCATTACATTGGTTCCGCTTGTTTGGCAGTATGTTGCCTGAAAATGCTAGATATATTTGCATACAAACAGAACACCAAAAGACTATCTTATGGCTCAAAAGGCTGCTACACAATGGATGGCACAAACGTTCAGTTTTGCTGATAGGCATCAGTAGAGAATACACGCACATAACCTACAGACCAGTAATAGTCAATCACATAGTAGCAAGATTATTGCCCGGATAATAAACCTTTGCTACACTGCAACTGCACTAAGCTGCTATGTTGTTCATCACTACATTTCAGTAAGCATTTACTGAAAAAAGGGAGGCTACATTTTCAGCACCAAAATAATGGTCTATAAGATGGGTGCGTCTTAAATGTGGCACTCCTACACATTTTCTTTGTATGAATTCAAAGACATCAAATGACTTAAGCAATGACTTTGTTGCTTTTAACTGTGTGAGGATGAAGATATCCCCAATACTGCAGTGCTACTAAGACAAGAACATTTACATAATTATCACTGCATTGTGTGTGATGAATCCCAGAGTGCCTTCATTGAATCATTAGTTACATTCAAAACTATCAGGGTCACTTTTCCACAGTTCTTGGTTCTTCTAACAGTACGTAAAACAGATCTAATAAATTAAAATCTGAGCTAACCTGTACATCTGATGTAAACAATTATTTCAACACATAATAATGAGACCATCAATCAAAGGAGGCAAACTGTATAACACATACTGCATCCATATCTGAAACAAATCTCAAAACTGTTTTTTACAATTTAATATTTCTGAAACTTCCCAGCATGCAAAATCCAACCATATCATTTAGATTAATATTTAGAAGTAGGTAGGTGAGGGTACAATTATTCTCTTTCCAATAAGGGGCTTCCTCTACTCTTGACAATTGTTTGCAGAGAGGAAGAAGTGTTCTGCAGGAGGCAATGTAGCTTTACTGCGCCTTTCATTGGGAGTAGAAATTAGAAACACATAAAAACTACTTGCACATTTATAACTCTACAATATAAACCATAACATACATGATGGAGCTTATTGTTTTTTATTTACCAGGGTAGTGGTAAAGAGGCTTAAAGTTACATAGTAGACACAAAATTATTAAAGTAAAGTCTTACTGAATTGCTTCCTAATCGGCATTGTTTCTTCATTTGACATTGGCTCTCACTTTGAACTTCTTTATCTAATCCTATTGTTTCCAGAATCATTTTAATCAGAGATTTAGCCTCTCCTTCATACTGCACCTTTTCTCTTTATTCCACTCTGCTAACTCCCCTTTCTGGAATTGCCCTGTCATTTTCTTTCTCTCTTAATGGAAACAGAACTTAAAAGCTTAAAAGACAATGGTAGACAAGAAAATGTAACACTTTTACATACAGTTTTGCTTTGTATGTCTCAAAATGTTAACATTTTATTGACTCTGTGAGATTTGGGCTAACTTTGGAGTGAACAATCATGAATTACAATAACATTTGTTTTATAATTTGAGCATTTAGTACTTAGATACTTGTTAATAACCCCGAGAGAACTGGATTTTTGCTTCAAACTACACAAGCTATTTGCTGATGTGCATAGGCGTTCTTAATGATGCACAAAGTCTAAACAAGTAAACGCACAAAAGAGGTCTCCTTTTCTCACACTAAAATGGATGTTTTTAAGTATACATGTTTTACTTATTTAAAAATAAATGTAAATTGCCAAATTGCTGTTAATACTTGTTTATAGCCAAATGCCACTTAGAATGTTTTAAAGGTTGAGATTTTTGCAGAAACTTGTTGATCTCGAGAAATGTGGGCTCACATGGTTTTCCTAAGCGGATGATACTCTGATCATCTTCTCACTATCTGATGTCTATCAACAGGACCCCTCACTGCTTCAAGTAGGCAGACGGTACATCTGCGACTGGATGAACAATAATGCACTAAAACTCGATGGCAAAAAACGGAGATCCTGGACTTGGACAACAATCCAATCCAGGTCTCTGGGAACCAACCTACTGGCCACACATTCTGGGGCCAATACCCTCTCTCCTTCTCCCGAAGGTCAAATATCTTGGTTTCATCATAGATGACAAACTCACTACTGTTTGTTTCTCAGCCCTAAAATGACGGAAAAAGATCCTCTGGCTTATACCTGTAGAGGCACAGAGAACCATCATTGAGGCCCTAGTCACGTCCAGATTGGACTACAGCAATGTGGTGTACCTAGGCACTGACAAGACGTCAATTAGACGCCTTCAGAACATTCAGAACGCTGCTACCTGGCTAATTTTTCATCTACCGAGACATGCCCTGGCCTCGCTTCTGTTCCAGGAACTGCACTGGCTAAAGATTTCAAAACACATTGAGTTTAAGGCACTTTGCTATATGTTTGACCCCTTCCATGCTCATGACGGAACGGTTCCGTCATGAGCGTCGGTTGGCCAGTGCTCATGACGGAACCGTTCCGTCATGGGTCCATAGCCCCAATGGAACGTTCAGCACAGTGCAGGAATTTGTGCCGCGCTGAACGGGTTAAGGCCAAACATGCCTAGCTCCCACATAAATTCAAGGTCTGGTAACTCCATATGAGCCTACGAGTCTGCTGAGGTCTGCCAGCCATGCTTTGTTCACCACGCCTAGGTCCTGCCTAACCCGCATCAAAGGTCACTCCTTTTACTGTCTTGGCACCAAGCTGTGGAATTCTCTCCCTGCCTCCCTTAGGAACTGTAATTCATTCATGTCATTTCGTAAGAATCTAAAAACTTGGCTCTTCGAGCTATTGGCTGAGGTCCTCACAGTCGGCAAATATCCTGCGCCGGAAAATCCCTTGGTGTAGCTGCGCGCATTACAAGTCCACAAAAAAAATAAAAAAAATAAAGAAAAACTCTTACTTCTTTTCTTCTATAAATCAGGTTACATAACAAATGGGTGCAATCCCGTTTTTAAATATTAAAAGGTATTTTAATAGTTGGTTCTGTATGTAATATTATCTGCCACTATCTTCCACTAAAATCATTAGCACGCATGCAGGTTGGTATAAATTTTTTTGTTTACCTGACTATGTCAATCAGCAACTGCAATAAATCACGGTGCAATTTAGAGACAAAAGGTGACGTGTACAACTGAATCCACTTTCATATCCAATCCAAATATACAATTCATTTTCAGGCATAGGAAATCACCACAAGGGTACAGCATCAAGAAAAGTCAAAAATACATCTTCTTGTCCTTCTTTGCTTAACACTAACAAGAATGTATTCATCTCTTTTGTCCTGTAAAGTTCCCCATTTCAAACCAGATTTCCGTCCTGTAGATGCCAACTACACAAACACATCCTCCTTGCAAGAGGAACATGCACTAAATTAGAAGGTGCACAAACTGCCTAGGTACAAAGCCCTCCAGTCTCAAACTGAAAGCCACAACTCACTAAGTCTGACAATTTTTGCTGCAATATCATACTAACGGCCAACAGGGCTGTATTTAAATTAAGTGGCAAATAATGACAACACTCTTTTTGATAACGGATACAGCAGCCAGCACCATGTGCCTACATCTCTATAGAATACACAAAGCATACAGTTTTTGAAAGATCAGCTTCAAACTGTTCTGAATTTTTGGTCCAATTCAAATTTAAGGACTAGGTCCTGCTGGTCTGAAAAAGACAATTCTATTAAAGTGAGCAAGGTTCTTAAGCATAAAAATGAGCCAGAAAGACTCAACAGATAAGGGTAATAGGCAGCATAACTATTCAAGGACTAGATCCTGTGGGTCTGCAAAAGCCAATTCTACATGAAGTGAGCAAGGTTCTTAGGCATAAAAAGGAACTAAAAAATGTGGGGGGCGAGAAGGGTAATGGGATGTATCATTCTAGTCTTACAGCATTAAAAAATTATTACATAGTGGTCAATCCAGAATACCGTATCAAAACACACAAATTTAGAGGAGATCTGTTTGATCACATCTACATCATCCATGAGGCATTGAAAACAAATTTAAGCCGGACTACATGACCTTGGCACACCTAAAGAAGAAACTATGCTGACCTCTTGAAACTGCAAATTTCCCACATATAAACCAATGCCTTACATGATGTGGCTAGACCAAGAAACTGCACATTTTAGGCTTTTGGATCTGGTCCAAGTTGTGCTGTACTAAGCTAAAACATATTAAACGGGTCAAAGATGTAACAATGAATATAAAAATGTGTTATGTATTTCCATATAAATATTTATAGTAAATGATAGACTATGACAGATAAAGGAAAATGTACAGAATGTTACTCCACAGCTACTAATAAGCCATACAATTATTGACTAATGATATGTTGTACCTCTGAGCCAATGAGCTACTTGTGCTGCTAAGCGACTGTGAACCTGAAAGAGAGAAATTTAAAATAAGTTATGGCATTATTTAGTAATATATCAAAGTAAATTTTATAGTTCTGAACATTTGCAGTTAATAAAGAACAATACCAAAACACATGTTTGGGATTTTTGATCCAGTTTCTTTGATGTTGGTGGTCGTTGCTTCATAAATCATATAAACAGTGACACTGCAAATGTTTTCATAACCGTCTCTCTCACCATCCTGATATGGAAAGACCTCATGATAGCATCCAGTAACACACAGTACCAATGCCTTTCCTGTCACACACCATTCTCCATCCAAATCACTCAAAGAGAATTTCCCAAAATGGCTACTGGAAGTCAATATATTAGCTTAAATCTAGGTGTCTAAAAATTGAACCACCTCTTGTAGTCCTGCAAACAACATTTGAAATGACATGTTTAAGATAGAAGCAATCAATCACCATTGGAAAATAAGCAATAGTAATTTGGATAAATAACCCCAGCGCTAGATTTTACGGTAAGCATTTATCTAACTTTAGCAGGGTGATGTAGGCAGCACTGAGCTTATGAAATTTTGAGTGATGCAAGGTGTCAGTAAAGGAATTTTATTTTGGGGGTATTTTGAAGGAAGGAATTGAATATTTGGCATGTTATATTTTTAATCATATTTTAATGTGCAACATTGTGTTTCAAACCAAAACATAAAAACTCTGGGAATTTGTCAATTGTCCGCTATGTGAACCAACACTCCTGTTTTGTTATGTTATAATGTGTTTATATAGCGCACAGCTACTCTGAAAGGGTGTCCCCGGCGCTTTCCACATGCAGCTCAGTGTAGATAACACAACAGACAAATAACAGACCACAAAGCAAAAGGGGAGGAAAAAAAGGAAGGCCTAGAGGTTAAAAAGCCAAGTCTTTAGGCTCTTCCTAAACTGAAGCAAATTAGAAGTGCTGCGTAAAACCACCGGAAGCGAATTCCAAAGCTGAGGGGCCTTGAAGCTAAAAGAGCGACCCCCAGTGCGGGCCTTTCTCGCACGCGGAACCACGGCGATGAAAAGAGATTCTGACCGCAGTGAGCGGGCTGGACGGTAAAAGGACAGCCTCCGTTGCAAATACCTAGCGCCAGAGCCAAACAGTGCTTTATGCATCAGCGTCAAAGATTTAAACATGATCCGCTTCCGGATGGGCAGCCAATGAAGCGACTGCAGCAGCCCAGAAACGCGTGCTCGTCTGTGAAGGCCAAAAATGGCACAAGCTGCAGAGTTCTGCGCCACCTGCAGGCGCTGGACCAAGTAATCCGGGAGACCCAGAAAGAGGGCATTCGCATAATCCAACCTGGATCCAATAAGAGCTTGCACAGTGATCCGCCTGTATTCCACGGAAAGCAGTGGTAAAAACTTGCGGAGCATCTTTAAGATGCCAAAACAGGTGCCAGCCAGACCAAGAACATGCGCTCTCAACATAAGCTTATTGTTCAGCTTGACTCCCAGGTTTTTGGCGACCAGCGATGACTGTGCAGGAGGACACATATCCAACGGCCACCATTCCTGCCACTCAGGGTCGGTGGCACAGCCGAAGAATAAAACCTCCGACTTGCTGGAGTTGGCCTTTAGACTATTCCGCTGGAACCAGTCGAAGACCATTCCCAAGCACCCCTGGATGCTCTCCCCATCAAATGCCTGATCTTTTCCGCAAGTGAAGAGAAGTTGCGTGTCGTCTGCGTATGAGACGATCTGGGCCCCATAAGCCTCCACCAGGGCCGCCAGGGGGGACATGAAGATGTTAAACAACGTCGGGCTCAACACAGAACCCTGTGGAACTCCGACTCCCAGTGGCGGCATCTCAGCGGAGCTCTGGGAAACCCAGATCGTCTGGCGGCGGCCCTCAAGAAAAGATGTAAACCATTTAAGCACCGTCCCCCTAAGGCCGATGTCATGAAGCCTGGCGAGGAGCGCCTCATGGGGGACGGTGTCAAAGGCCGCCGACAGATCTAACATGACAAGCATGACCTTGCCTCCCACATCTAAAGTCTCCCGAATGACCTTCGAGACCTCCAACAAAGCCGTTTCCATACTTAAATTAGGACGGAATCCGGATTGAGATGGATGAAGTAGATTGTTTGTTTCTAAAAAACCGGACAAGATGCCATGCACATGTTTCTCTGTGATCTTAGCCAGAGCCGGGAGAAGAGAGATTGGCCTGTAGTTAGCCAGAACCTCGACATCTAACCCAGGCTTTTTCAGGAGGGGGATCACCATCGCCCTTTTCCAGGTGCGTGGGACACTTCCCTCCCTCAAGGAGGCATTGAGAAGGGGATTGACCAGTGGGTTCACCACCGCGGCCATCCCGGCCAAAAATTTGGCAGGGCAGGGGTCGAGCGGTGAGCCCGATTTAAGGCTGGCCAGCAGCAACAGGGACGCGTCGCTAGAGACAGCTGGAAAATCCGACAGCACAGCGACAGGTGTGGGCGATGGAACGTGTCCCACCCCGAAGCCGCCACACCCCTCCTTCGACCTCTCCAAGAAGGAGGCCTTAATCGCCTTGATCTTATCTGTAAAAAAACTGGCAAGATCACACGCCCACGCGTCGGATGACACTGGAAGGGGCAGGTTGGAGCTGGGGGTCGTGAACTCCTTCACCACAGTGAAGATCTCCTTACAGGAGTTCGCCGACGCCTCAATCTTCCTAGCAAGATATTCCTTCTTAGCACACAAGATGTCCCGGTGATAAGCCTTCACAGCCGACCTATAGGTAAGTTTGGCCTTCCCGTCATACTGAAGGCGCCAGGCTCGCTCAGCAACCTTACATTGGCTGCGAGTCGCACGCAGAACGCCGTATTGCCGTGGACCGGGAGGCCGCCCTTGGGGCAAGATCATTCAACCTTTCAGTCAGCCACAGCTGCAGAGCCTCAGTGTCCTGTTCCAAATTGCCCGAGAAGGGGCATGGATGCTCCACAAGCGCCTGCTCCAACATATCGGGCGTCACTCTATGCAACGCTCTCGAGGCTAGTCTAGGCTGTATAGGGGCGCTGCTATTCGTTCGCCCGTTCTCCAGCACGGAGAACCTAATCAGCCTGTGATCCGTCCAAAGCCCACAGTATGCACTACTCATGGCTTTGTGTAGAAGCATGGCTTAAGATTATGCCTGCTTGTTGTTCAGAGTCTTTGTGAAAATTATTCTCAAAGGTTATATAAGCAAATCAAGTAGTTGGAAAGGTAGGTATTGGCCAAAGTCAAAACAATATAAGCCACAATGGAGACCATTACTGCGTGTTCCAAAAAAGGACAATGTCTGATTTAGAGTATCAGAAGGATCTGCAAATTTTTCAGTGTGAATAAATAAAATATGGGAAGTAGTCACCAGATGTATTGTTTCCATTGTTCAGATTGTATGGCGGAGGATATTCAGCTGGTGGTTTCTACTCCATATTTACAATTTTTTTAAGATACTTGAGTATGTTCATTTCTTTCATTTTTCAAATCAGGGCTGTGGTTTCTACAAACATGGTTGGGCAGTGTTAGAGAGTGAATGCTCTAATCTGTGCCTGGAAGCAAGTTACGTTCGGTAACGTTCTTTCTGGTAGGTACTCTATGGAATCGCAGATTCCTCACCTTTTGAATATTTCTTAGGCATCAAACTGGATCTGGAAACTTTTCATCAGGACCTCTGGATGCTGGTAGGGGGCGAGGTACGCTTCTGTGCTGATGTATTCTGCTCCAAAAGGGGCGTGGGACCTGCTTATGAGTGCCAATTGTCAACAGTTTCTTTCTAGGCTTTCTGTAACCCCAGATGAAGACCCCAACAGCAAATTGACTTGGACCAGTTTGCAGATCTCTATACTTTAGACCTTTTTATATGTAAAAGAGCCCAGTTTACAGAACAGAGTGGATGCAAGTGTCGGTGAGGATTCTGAGGTTAGATAGAGTATCTACTAGAAAGAACATTACAGAAGGTAAGTAACTTGTTCTTTTGATAGACATTTCTAACCATAGATTCCGCAGCTTTTGCATTGCGGTACCTACCAGGTAGTGGGTCTGATAACTGGAACAAACGACAAAGTCATGCAGGACTAAGTAGAAAACATGTCTATCTTGACTGACCTGGTTGTGCATACAGCAGTGCTTCATGAATGTATTGAGTGACATCCATGTAGCAGCCTTGTAAATATCCAAAACAGGTCCATGAATGCCAACACAGTGGTAGCAGCCTTGGCCGAGATGGAATTAGCCAGCAACAATTTTTAAGGCTGCTTTTTAGCCGATGCATAGCATTTTAACTGAGAGGGAATCCTCTTCTGCACTGCCTTGCCTGCTTTGCTCCAGCAAATTCCACAAAGAGCTGAGCATCCAAAACTTCCCTGGTACTATTGATGTAAAGGCTACGAGCCTTTTTAGGATTCACTTGATGGAGTCTCTCCTAAGAGGGGTGAGTTGAAGCGAAGGATGCCAATAGAGTGATGTTTTGTCTCCCGTAAAAAGGAGTGATAATTTGAAGGAGATAAGAAGCTCAAGTTCTCAATACCAGAAGGCATGTTGAAGGAGAGGACTTGCATCTCAATCACCTGCCGATGTTGTGGCGATGAGGAACACTGTCTTGAGGAAAAGAAGCCATAGTGGGGTGGTTCAAAAGCAGTACACACCGGGAAGGTGATGCCCAAGTTATGGTCCTACTAGGTTGTGATAAATTGAGAGGGTGGAAACAAATTGTGTAAACCCTTGAAAAAACGCATCACAATGGGGGATTTAAACAAAGAGGGTGATCCGGCATCCGTAAAAAACAAGCCAAAAGAGCAGCCAAAACACCAAAAGCAATATTTTGGATAACCTGGCTTGGACCGCACCAAACCATGAACTTGTCTCACGGACAGGCGTGTACAGAATTTGTTACGAAACACCTGGCAGCCAAGATGATATCTACAACCTTGAGAGGGAGGTCAAATGCAGTCAGCTGGCACCACTAGTCTCTAAGAAAGGAGCTAAAGATTGCACAGACCCTGCCCTGCTGAGGCTGCATGTTGATTGGAGTACAGAGACTCATACCCAGGAGTTCTGGAAGAGAGGGAGAGAGAGAGAGAGAGAGAGAGAGAGAGAGAGAGAGAGGAGAGAGAGAGAGAGAGAGAGAGAGAGAGAGAGAGAGAGAGAGAGAGAGAGAGAGAGAGAGAGGGAGAGAGGGAGAGAGAGAGAGAGAGAGAGAGAGAGAGAGAGAGAGAGAGAGAGAGAGAAGAGAGAGAGAGAGAAAGAGAGAAAGAGAGAAAGAGGGAGGGGGAGAGGGAGGGGGAGAGGGAGGGGGAGAGGGAGGGGGAGAGGGAGGGGGAGGGGGAGAGGGAGAGGGAGAGGCAGAGGGAGAGGGAGAGGGAGAGGGAGAGGGAGAGATAGGGGAAGAGGGGGGAGGGGGAGGGGGAGGAGAGGGAAGGGGGAGGAGAGGGAGAGGGAGAGATAGAGAGGGAGAGATAGAGAGGGAGAGATAAAGAGGGAGAGAGGGAGAGAGGGAGAGAGAGAGAGAGAGAGAGAGAGAGAGAGAGAGAGAGAGAGAGAGAGAGAGAGAGAGAGAGAGAGAGAGAGAGATTGTAACCACAGCATGTAGTAGGGCTGATATTGTGGCGAAAAGACTGAGCAAAGATTCTTCCTATTTGGGTAAGAGACTTTGCACCACCTCTAAGTGTAATAGGTACTCATGATCTGCTAGGCATCAGCTGCAGAGTTAGTTCACCCTAGTGTTTAGAGATTCCACTAGGTTGTGTACCACCAGGAAACTTCACCCTACCCTGCCTCTTGCAATAAAACATGCTGTGGCATTGTTTGTGAGCACCTGCACCAGCCTCACTTTGATGAATGGTAAGAAGACCTTCAAAACCAACTGGATAGCTCGCAGCTCCAGAGGTTAATGTGGAGCCACTTGCCAAAGACCAGATGCCTCTGATTTCTACCTCTCTTAAGTAGCCGCCCCAACCCAGATGCATCATGTCAGTCACCACTGTTCGCTCTTGATGAGGTATGGAAAGGGGTCTAACGCTGACCCAATCGCAGTTCAGTAACCACCACTGCAAGTCTTTTGCAGTCTCTTTTGCAATCTACACGTGATCGGAGGGGTTCCCCTAATGTGGTCCTCACTGGGACTTCAGACCCCACTGCAGAGCTGTATATGACACCTGGCATGCTTGACCAACAAGATGTAGGATGCCATCAGTCCCAGCAGTCTCAGAATCCTGTCACAGAGATCCAGGACAGAGGCTGGATCATAGACCAAAATATCCTGGACTTTCTCCATTACAGGGGAGAAGGCAAACAACTGCACTCAATCCAGAATGGCTCAGAAAAGGAGGAGCATCTATGAAGAAGTCAGTTGTGACGTATGCATGTGTAAGGTGACTCAATAAATAAGGGGGTTTGCCGGAATCTGGAGGTGGGGGATGACTGATTGGGGCAAGCCCCCCTTAACAGCTAGTAGTCTAGGTAGGAGAAAACTGGAACCCCCAAACCTCGAAGATGTGCTTTAAATATTGACATCACTTTTGTGAACACCCAATAGGCACTGGAAAGGCTAAAGGTGAGCACAGAGAATTGAAAATCTTCCTTTCCCACCCTATACAGGCAGATTGCCCCGTGGGCCTGCAAGATGGGAATATGAAAATAAAGAGTCTGGCAAGTCCAACGCTACCATCAAGTATCGAGGGCAGACACAACATGGGCCAGGGTAAGCATACTACATTTGTACTTCTTCACCAAGGCATTGAGAGTGTGAAGGTCTAAATAGGCCTCCATACTACTCTGGCATCAGAAAGTAGCAGGAGTAGAATCCGAGGCCTACTTCTGATGCCGGTACATTTTCTATGGCTCCTTTGGCCAGAAGGGCCTGCACTTCCGGCTACAAGAAACCTAGATGGTCCTCTGTCAGCAGTTATGTGTATGGCCGACTGGTCAGTGGTGGGGAATACGAAATATAAGGTATAACCATGTCAGGCATTCTGTAGGACCCACATATCAGAAGTTATCGCCTGCGGCCCTGGCAGAAAGATCTGATCCAACCTCCGGCAGGATGGCTGGGTGCCTCGAAGGGCACGCTAAAGCAGTTTTATGGCTGCCGCAGCAGGAGGGGTGAAAGATTGTGCTGTAAATTGATACTTGTATAGCGCACTACTCACCCGCAAGGGTCTCAAGGCGCTTGTACGAATACCGCTGTGGAACCTATCCTGGCTTTCCCTGTGAGGTGTCCACTCCTGGGCACCCCCAAGGTGGAGGCCAGGCATACTTAGCGTTGTGGGGGCCATTGTGGAGATTAAGCAAGCTATTGCCCAGAGTTGCAGAGTGGGACTCCATGATTGGAATAGGCACAGAGGCGAGAATTATCAGGTCCGTGGAATTTTGAGCCTAAGATTCGCCAAAGCGGGGAATTGAACCCTGGTCCCGGGCTAGACCTCTGCATCAGGGTCTGCCGCTCTAACCATTGAGCTGTGGGTACTATGACCTCAGACATGGAAAGGCGGTTGCCATTGCTGAGCAGAGTGACTTAATGGAAATATTGGGAGCCGCAAACATTGCCAGGAAGGGGGTGAATCTGTTGATGCTGCTCACATGGGGGTGGACAAGTGCAAAGAGAGCGCCATGGCCCTGCTTTCCCTCTCATCAAAAAGTTAAGAGCCATTAAAACGCATGTCCATTAACATGGACTAAATATAGCCGCAGAAGCCTGTGGAAATCATCCAGGCATGCCTCCTGATGCACAAGTTACTACTTGTGTAACAATATATCTGTTCGAGACATTAGTTAGTGATAGATTCCTTACCTTAGATTATCCCCAGGCGTCCGACTGGATCCGCAAATTTTTGCGTAGCAATACCCTTGCGCGTCGGTAGGCGTCGTCTGCGGCTGCGCGTAAGTTGTCGGTGTCGTGGGCGCCGTAATGACGTCGTCGGAGTATATAGACGCCGCCTCCACGTGCTGAGGTCAGTTCTTATTTTATAATCAGAAGGGGGAAAGGATCACTGGTCCTGCTTAAACCTTGGGCTCACAAGTCAAGGACCTGGTATCTCCCAAACATATATGACTCTCATACACGTGTATATGTATAATGATCTGAGACTTCAACTCTCAACAATCCACCTAAATAGGGTAACCCAATGTGACTGTATCTCTGCCCATCCTTGGTGATCACAAACCATGTACTCCACTTATGATCCCAAAGACAAGCCCAATACTGTACTTCAGGAAAGATCCATCTAACAAAATCTCTGCATTCTACCTCAAAGCGCCTCACAAAATAAACAACGGTTCCTTTATACACATAATTCCCCCTTTTTTTTAAATTTATGCACTCCTTTATTTACCAATAATAATAATGGGTGGTTCTATTCTAAAAGAGACCTTCGGCATACTGCCGAAGTATTTCTTCTATTTCCACCGCCACGGAGTTAAAATCAACCAGGAACCGCATCACCCTGTAGTTCCGGGTGAGGAAAGGCAGAGTCAGCACATGCTGCCAGGACCGAGTAAGAAGGCACTAAGGTACTGGGCAAAACTAGACGCACTCAAGAAACGGGAAACCGTAAGTAAATAAAGCGCACTCGATAACTCCCCCCTTTCTGATACCTTGCAGTAAGGCCTCTCTCGATCAGCCTAAATCCCCGAGGGAGCCATTTCCGAAATAAGACAAGGTATGCGCATTTAAAAGAGCGCGCGCAGCGTATTGAGCATGAATGCAACCACGCTAAACCAACGACTCGTGGTAAACCTCATAGGCATCATTAGCACGCCTTTAAACCCCATTAACCACATCTTTGGAATACTTAGAATGTATGCAGTGACACAAAACATCCGCACTGTCTAGCGTATTTCACGATAGACCACGCACAGTGAAATGGTTAGAACTATGAGCACTTCACTACAGTATTGTCAGAACTATGGGCACCTCAATATAAGTCGAAACGAAGCATGAGAATGGAAGAGTTGACGCCCGAAATGAGTATGACGGGAAGTATTGCCATTTTCTAGTTCCTTATATAACAATTAAGGTACTATTGTACATAATTATGTGTGTTTTTCCATACCCCTTCTCCCTATTTGTCGCTGTCTGTGTGCGTGTTTTTTACATTTGCAGGTACAATGAAACCTTAAAGTCGCGAGGAATCAGGTCAATATTCCTTTATTCTTCTCACAATTTTTTCACTATTCACTTATCCCCATTGGTCCTGACGAAAGCCTATAGATCTACTGACTACCAAAGGCTGAAACATGTTGACCTCTTTTTAACAATACCAATGCAATGCACTAGAATCCCTCATCAATTCGCAAAGTGCATCCGTAATTTTGAACTACAGTCCGAACCCAGACTTATTAAAGTGTTCTTGTCTGGCCTTCCGGATTTTTATTAATCACACCACTACCCCCCACTTTCCACGACCACTACTGCCTTAAACCTCAAGGCAAAACCTCCTGGTGGAGGGTGCACAAGACAAAAAATGACTCAATGATTACGCACGCACGTGTAGAAAAGCGGGGACACAGTATATACCGCAAAAGAGAGACCATCACTATCAATATACACGTGTATGAGAGTCATATATGTTTGGGAGATACCAGGTCCTTGACTTGTGAGCCCAAGGTTTAAGCAGGACCAGTGATCCTTTCCCCCTTCTGATTATAAAGTGTCCTACGGAGACTGAAAGGATTCTCACTCTGCCTCCCCCACCCCCATGATTATACATGTCAAGCAGCGAACAGCTGTGGGAGACAATCGCATAGGCACTAACAAAAGCCTTTGACACTGTACTGCCTACAAAAAATATCAACATGGCAGGAAGTTTGGGACTCAGTTATACAACTGAAGACTATGATGAAATCTTGGCAAGACCACCTCTACTCATAGAAGGTGACCTCAACCAGACTCTGTCCTCAACGGCAGAATGGGATGAGTTAAGCGAATTAAAGAAAGAGCAAGTACGAACAGCAGTGCACGGGATAATAATGACCGAGTACCTCCGAGTCAATGCTGCACCAAGAGGTCTATGGGTGACGAATGCACCACGGATTTTCTTAAAAGACCTGGCATTTAGGAAGGATTGGTCTTTCATATCCTGGAAATGTACCAGAGACTATCTGGTATTAATAATAAAAACGGCAACCAGACTCACGGACGAACTTGCGGTCAAGATTGAGATCTTGGAAACAAAATTGAACAACACAATCAATATAACCATCTACAAAACACGTCTTGACGAAATTAATAAAGAAATGAAAGACAGTCAGGAATACCTAACGCAGACTAAATTGCAAAAGTTGGCAAAAGAATTGAAAAGATTCTCTTTGGAACGCATTCACCCCTACAGTAGCAAAGACTACAAACCCAATGACAATTTGGACACGACCAGTATGTCTTCAGACAATAGCTCAGATCAGAGCGGAGATGAAACAACAATCAGAGGCCGTGGGAATTTTAGGAATAAAAGAGGACAACGAAGAGGCCGAGACAACTATTGGCGCCCCCCTTGTTTCCAAGAAAATATGCAAGGAATACCATTCCACCCATTTAATCCCCAGTTCCAAGGTTGGCCAAACCCATATTTTCAAGTACCCATGAATCAACAAATGCCACCACAAGGGGCCCAAAACTACCAACAAAGCCGTCCTTTTTTAGGGAATGGCCAGAACAATCGAAGGTCAAGACAAAAAGGAGTGACCTGGTCCGACCAAGCTCGACAGGTCCAAACCAGGAGCGTTACCAAAGCCAACACAGGACAAGGGCCGACAATCTAATAGTCAACCTGACAGGATTAGAACTCACAGAGAACCAGACCAGTGTCCTAAACAAAGGATTAGGGTATGTGCCAACCCCAAAAACAGACGTCTTCAAAACGAAATGCGAACTCGCCAACTTTTGCCGCACACTGAAACTGAAAGCTTTTTTCAAAGGAGAACAACAACCCCAAGAAGGAGATACAACTCTAAAAAGAAAATCTACCTTTTGCCCGCTTAACTCACAAATCCCCATTGAAATAAGCACATTTGAACAGGCCATCATGAAAGAAGTTGAAGAATTGAATCATCAACCTCAAAGAACTTTCCAGAATTTAACAAAAGCAGAAAAAGCTGCTCTGACAGAACTAAAAGACAATCATGACATAGTCATAAAGCCTGCGGATAAAGGCGGAGGGATTGTCCTGCTCACAACAGAAGGATATGATAGACAATGCATGGACCTACTGGCAGACACTAAATTCTATCAAGTGATCACAATCGACCCAACAGCACGCCTACAAAGAACAATATCGTTAATGATTGAGGAAGCAGAATGTAACAACTGGATATCAAAGAAAGAGGCGGACTACCTAATAACAAGAACACCAGTCACGCCCTACTTTTACTCTCTGCCCAAAACGCACAAAGACAAGATGCCACCACCAGGAAGACCAATTGTCTCGGGGATCAATTCTATTCTAGAGCCACTATCGCAATTTGCGGACCAGTACTTGAGACCACTGGTCCAAGCCACTCCTACTTACCTAAAAGACACACGAGACTTGATCAATATGCTACAAAACTTCGAGTACTCGGAAAATAGCATGCTCCTAGTAGGACTGGACGTCGAAAGTCTCTATACAAGCCTTCCGCAACAGAAAACTTTAGAGACTCTTGAAACCATCTTGTTTAACATTGACTGGCCACACCGGACCCCAAGACATTTCGTATTGGAATGTTGTAGATTGGCCCTTATGGAAAACTTTTTCCAATACAAGGACACCCTCTACCTCCAGCAACATGGAACATCGATGGGCAGCACCTTTGCGCCTAGCGTAGCAGGTCTGTATGTGAGCACTTTTGAACAGACCTATGTACACAACGCGCATAACCCCTTTTCTCGTCATATACTCTTTTGGAAGAGATATAGCGACGATATTTTTTTAATCTGGAGAGGGGACAATACGTCACTAACAGATTTTCACAGGTGGCTGAACGATCAGGACGAATGTCTAAAGTTCACATTCACATCCAATGCACATAGCCTGGATTTCTTGGACATCACCATTTTTGCCAAGGAAGACAGCCTACAAACAAGAACGTTTTTCAACCCCACTGCAAAAAACAGTCTACTATCCTTCAACAGTTTTCACCCCCGCCCGCTAAGGGAAAACCTTCCGTATAGCCAGTTCTTACGGCTGAGAAGAAATTGCAGCTCAATAAATGACTATAAAACACAAGCAAAAGATCTCTGTGAGAAACTAACAACCAGAGACTACCCAAAAAGAATAATCAACTCCTGTGCGAAACGAGCCAGAAATCAACCGAGGGAATCTCTCCTCGAAAGTCACCCAAAACAGATTGAAGACAGGACTACGTGCGTAACAACGTATAGCCCAATAACAAATCAGGTGAAGAAAATAATCAACCGTAACTGGAAGATTATTACATCAAACACCCTGACCTGGCCAAAACCAAGATTTGCCAACAAAAGGAGCACCAATATCAAGGATCTGCTGGTCCACACGAGACCCCCACCTAGAAAAAAGAAACAACAACCAGGCCTCTGGAATAATCCTCCAATTACTGGACACTATCCTTGTGGTTCCTGCGTAGCCTGTGCCACTACAAAGCCAACAAAAGAATTGCAACTACTCCCAGACATGTTATGGAAATTAAAAAGACACACCAACTGTAACACCAGCCACGTGGTATATATGATCACGTGCCCGTGCAACATGAGATATATTGGGATGACATGCCGAAAAGCGAAACAGAGACTCAGTGAACACAGGAGTAATGTGAACTGTCAGAAAAGCACAACCAAGATGTCATCACACTATAAAGAAAAACAACACACTGTCAATGATCTCCACTGGGTGATCCTGGAAAGCCTTGAGACAATCGACAGAAACGCGGAAAACATACTGTTCGAGAAAGAACAGCGTTGGGTTCACAGGTTAAAAACAGATACCTTGGGCCTGAATGATTCTGTTCCATGGTTATCTCTCAACAAATAATCTGAGACTTCAACTCTCAACAATCCACCTAAATAGGGTAACCCAATGTGCCTGTATCTCTGCCCATCCTTGGTGATCACAAACCATGTACTCCACTAATGATCCCAAAGACAAGCCCAATACTGTACTTCAGGAAAGATCCATCTAACAAAATCTCTGCATTCTACCTCAAAGCGCCTCACAAAATAAACAACGGTTCCTTTATACACATAATTCCCCCTTTTTTAAAATTTATGCACTCCTTTATTTACCAATAATAATAATGGGTGGTTCTATTCTAAAAGAGACCTTCGGCATACTGCTGAAGTATTTCTTCTATTTCCACCGCCACGGAGTTAAAATCAACCAGGAACCGCATCACCCTGTAGTTCCGGGTGAGGAAAGGCAGAGTCAGCACATGCTGCCAGGACCGAGTAAGAAGGCACTAAGGTACTGGGCAAAACTAGACGCACTCAAGAAACGGGAAACCGTAAGTAAATAAAGCGCACTCGATAACTCCCCCCTTTCTGATACCTTGCAGTAAGGCCTCTCTCGATCAGCCTAAATCCCCGAGGGAGCAATTTCCGAAATAAGACAAGGTATGCGCATTTAAAAGAGCGCGCGCAGCGTATTGAGCATGAATGCAACCACGCTAAACCAACGACTCGTGGTAAACCTCATAGGCACCATTAGCACGCCTTAAAACCCCATTAACCACATCTTTGGAATACTTAGAATGTATGCAGTGACACAAAACATCCGCACTGTCTAGCGTATTTCACGATAGACCACGCACAGTGAAATGGTTAGAACTATGAGCACTTCACTACAGTATTGTCAGAACTATGGGCACCTCAATATAAGTCGAAACGAAGCATGAGAATGGAAGAGTTGACGCCCGAAATGAGTATGACGGGAAGTATTGCCATTTTCTAGTTCCTTATATAACAATTAAGGTACTATTGTACATAATTATGTGTGTTTTTCCATACCCCTTCTCCCTATTTGTCGCTGTCTGTGTGCGTGTTTTTTACATTTGCAGGTACAATGAAACCTTAAAGTCGCGAGGAATCAGGTCAATATTCCTTTATTCTTCTCACAATTTTTTCACTATTCACTTATCCTCATTGGTCCTGACGAAAGCCTATAGATCTACTGACTACCAAAGGCTGAAACATGTTGACCTCTTTTTAACAATACCAATGCAATGCACTAGAATCCCTCATCAATTCGCAAAGTGCATCCGTAATTTTTAACTACAGTCCGAACCCAGACTTATTAAAGTGTTCTTGTCTGGCCTTCCGGATTTTTATTAATCACACCACTACCCCCCACTTTCCACGATCACTACTGCCTTAAACCTCAAGGCAAAACCTCCTGGTGGAGGGTGCACAAGACAAAAAATGACTCAATGATTACGCACGCACGTGTAGAAAAGCGGGGACACAGTATATACCGCAAAAGAGAGACCATCACTATCAATATACACGTGTATGAGAGTCATATATGTTTGGGAGATACCAGGTCCTTGACTTGTGAGCCCAAGGTTTAAGCAGGACCAGTGATCCTTTCCCCCTTCTGATTATAAAGTTACCTACGGAGACTGAAAGGATTCTCACTCTGCCTCCCCCACTCCCATGATTATACGAGGTCAGTTCTTAGCCACAGCTTTTCCGTGCCAGAAACGCAGAGCCATGCTAAAAACCAACATTGGTGCCAATGAAACTATGGCCCTGAAAGGGGATGACCTTAACCCTAGATATCGGTTCGCAGAAACGGGGAGGATGGGTGGGTCGGTAAGGAATCTATCACTAACTAATGTCTCTTACAGATATATCGTTACACAAGTAGTAACTTGTGCATCTGAAAGAGACACGTTAGTAATAGATTCCTTACCTTAGAATAGATACCCCAGCAATACCAACCCCGGTGGTGGGTCTGCGAACCAATAATCACACCAGAAAGTCCTGGAGGACGGAATGGCCAAAGAAGCCATCCCTCAGGACTTGGCTGTCCAGGCAATAGTGTCTTGCAAACGTGTGCAGCGAGGCCCACGTAGCTGCCTGGCAAATGTCCTGCAAGGGCACTCCTCGGCCCAAGGCAGTTGTAGTCGCCGTGGATCGAGTGGAATGAGCCCTCAGCCCAACAGGGGGTTCCTTCTTAGCCAAGGAGTAACACGCCTGGATACACAAGATGATCCACCGCGAGATGGTCCGCTTGTGCACCACCTTTTCCTTCTTAGCGCCCACGTAACCAACAAAGAGTTGGTCATCCACCCGGAACTGGAGTGTGCGATCCAGATAGTATGAGAGCGCACGTTTTGGGGCCAGACGGTGGAGCCTCTCTTCCTCTTTCGAGGGATGCGGAGGCGGAAAGAAGGTGGGCAAGGTAATAGACTGCCCGATGTGGAAGGCCGTGACAACCTTGGGCAGGAAAGAGGGTCTTGTCCGCAACACAACCTTGTCTGGATGGACAGAAAGGAAAGGAGGTTTAGAGGATAAGGCCTGAAGCTCACTCACTCTCCTGGCAGAGGTGATGGCAACCAGGAAAGCAGTCTTCAGAGTAAGAAGGTGGAGAGGACAGTTGTGAAGTGGCTCAAAGGGAGAGCACATCAGAAAAGTTAGAACCAGGTTCAAGTCCCACTGAGGCATCACGAAGGGAACAGGTGGAAACGTGAGTGTGATGCCTTTCAGAAATCGATTTACAATAGGGGACTTGAACAAAGATGGCTGGTCAGGCAGCCGTAGGAAGGCTGAAAGGGCAGAAAGGTAGCCCTTGATAGTGCCCAGACCAGAGCCCTGCTGGGCAAGAGAAAGAAGGAAGGGGAGAACCTCAGAAAGAGGGGCAGAGAGAGGATCCACAGCATTTGCTGTGCACCATGCCACAAATCTGTTCCACCTGCAGGCGTATACCGACTTTGTGGAGGGACGCCTGGCTGCCAGAATGATGTTACAGACTTCAGGAGGCAAGTCAAATGGCCTCAACTGTCGCCGCTCAATCTCCAAGCATGGAGGTGGAGACTGGACAGGTTCGGGTGGGGGACCGTCCCTTGCTGCTGCGACAGAAGGTCATCCTGAAGAGGCAGACGAACCGGGGGAGCGACTGACATACTGAGTAGCTCGGGATACCAGTACCTTTGTGCCCAGTCCGGAGCCACAAGGATGACTTGTGCCTGGTCGCGCTTGATCTTCTTCAGCACTCTGGGCTGAAGTGGTATAGGCGGAAAGGCGTACAACAGACCGCAACAAGCGTCAACCTGACTGAGACTCGGGATAAAGGCTGAAAGATTGGAATCAGAGCCTGTATACCCCGAACCCGCTGTTTGGGTGGGTAAACCCGAAACTGCGCCGAGTCTAGAACCGCTCCGATGAAAAGGAGCTTCTGAGAGGGACACAGGTGTGACTTCGGCACATTGATGGAGAACCCCAGATGGTGCAAGAGGGCTGCCGTCGTCTGGAGGTGGCTGACGACTGTCTGGGGCGAGCCCGCCTTGAACAACCAGTCGTCTAGCTAGGCGAAGACTGAAACCCCTAACCTGTGCAGATGAGCTGCGACCACCGCCATCACTTTCGTGAACACCTGTGGGGCGCTGGTAAGGCCAAAGGGGAGCACGGTAAACTGAAAGTGCTCGTGACCTACCGTGAACCGCAGGTAGCCCCGGTGGGCCGGCAGGACGGGGATGTGGAAATAAGCGTCCTGCAAGTCCAACGCTACCATCCAGTCTCCTGGAGCCAGAGTCAGCATTTTGAACTTCTCCTTCCGGAGGAAGCCGTTGACATTCCGCAGGTCCAAGATAGGGCGTAGGCCCCCTTTACCCTTCTTGGGTACCAGAAAGTAATGGGAGTAGCAACCACACCCTACTTCCGGCCCAGGAATGCGCTCGATCGCCTCCTTGGGCAGGAGGGACGAAACTTCTCCTCCTGCAGAAGCCCCAAATGATCCCCCGATACACTGTGGTGTTGCGGTGGCATGGCTCGAAGGGGAGGGAGTACCCCCTTCGGACGATTTGCAGCCCCCACCTGTCCGATGTGACGGTGCGTCAGTGGGAGTGGTAATGGTGAACCCTGCCCCCCACTGGCATCACATGGGCATGAAAGCACGGACTAGGAAGGTTTTGAGGCGGATGCTGCGGGGGTAGGTGTGGACTGGCCTCGCCTTGGACTCCGACCACCGCCACGGCGGTTTCCACGTCCGCCACTGCGCTGGATGTTAGCCTGCGGCGCGTGGCTGGCGGCAAGTGTGGGGGCGCCCCTTCCTTGGCCACGAAAGGAGCGAAAGGCACCCATTTGCTGGCGCGGGACAGAGAGGTCCAAAGCTTGGCCGTAGCCCTGGAGTCCTTAAAGAGCTCAAGCGCATGGTCTGCCTTGTCGCCAAAGAGGCAACGGCCATCGAACGGCATGTCCATAAGTGTGTTTTGGACATCGGCCGAGAAATTGGCGGACCTCAACCAGGCGTGATGACGAATCGCCACCGTCGTTGACATCGCTCTGCCCAGAGAGTCGGTAGTGTCCAGCCCACACCGGATGGAATACCGTGCTGCATCCCAGCCCTCCACCAGGGCTTGGCCGAGTTTAGCCCGTATCTCCAACTGGCAGTGTGGCAGCACGTCCACTACCGTGTCCCACAGAGAGTGGGTGTAGCGGCCTAAGAGGTACGCGGTATTAACGGACCGCAATCCCAAACTTGGGGAGGAAAATATATTTTTTCCATAATTCTCGTACCTCTTAGATTCCCGGTCGGGGGGAGGCGACGGGAATGCGGTCTGGGAATTGGATGCCTGAATAACCAGGCTCTCAGGGGTGGGATGGGTAGACAGAAAGCAAGGGTTATCCGGAGCCGGGCGGTGGCGTCTGCTTACGTTCCTATCCACAGGCTGTCCTGTGGCGGGCCTGGACCAAGTGCCCAGAAGAACGTCAGAAAAGGCATCATTAAATGGCAGCAGAGGCTCGGCCGAGCTTGACTGCGTTTTAAGGACCTCAGTGAGGAGGTTAGTCCTCACGGCCGGGACGGGGAGCTCAAGGCCCAGGGCCTTGGCCGCCCTCATCAGCACCACGCTATAAGCAGCCCACTCCTCCGTAGCCACGGTAGGAGGGGAGACAAAGCCAGTGTTGGGCGAAGTGTCCAGCCCACTGGCCTCCCCAAGCTCTCCTGTCCAGTCCACAGAAGACTGACACTCCCGTGCCAGAGGGTCCTCAGAGCCCTCCCAATCCTCCTCATCACCCACAGCCTGGTACTCAGGCTCAAAAGATGGGGCCGGGTCACTGAAATAAAAATCTCCTAGCGGCGTCGAATTCTGCTCCGCGCCAGACCCGAATCGAGGACAGGACTAGGGACGACGTCGTCCTGGGACGGCGCCTGGGGTGACACCCGAGGTGCTGGCGTCGGCGAGGTCGTTAAGTCGACTGGCGATGACCCGGATCCGGAACCGGACCCAGTGGGGCCCTGCGGCATCGGGACCGAAGTCGCCGAGGCCGAAGCCCCGGACGTTGCCGGTGCCGAAGCAACCGGCCCACGTAGGGACCCAGTCGGAACTGCTTGGCCCGAAGGCACCGCGGAACCCGACGGGGGAGCGAGCGCCCTCATGGCCATGAGGAAGTCAGCAATCTCCCCCGGCGTCGGGTCCTGCCCAGGGACCGGCGGGTGTGGGACAGGCCGCAACGCCTGCGGCTCCTGCGGAGCCGCGTGGGCGGTGTCGCCTGCACCCCCGGCCGCGTCGCGCTAGCGTCGGGGGGGGGAGTCAAAAGAGCGATGGTGCCTCTTCGACTTCTTGTGCCTCTTACCTGAGGACTTCGAGCCCGAAGACCGATGACGACTCCCGGAACTGTGGGGGCTCCGGCCCCGCGACCGGTCCCTCGACCTTCTTTCAGACAGGGACCTCGAGCGGCGCGGGGCAGACTGCCGAAGCTCGAGTCGCTTGCAGGACCGCTCCCGTCTAGCCCTAGTCGTCAGGGCCCGCCAGTCGGAGCAGGCCTTGTCGTCGTGGTCCAGGCCCAAGCAGTGCAGGCACCGGCGATGGGGGTCGGTAACCGACATCAGTCGGCGCAGGACTTGAACCCGGGCATCCCTACCGGCACCGTCGTAGTGGATAGACTCCGAAAAATGGATCAAAAAGGATCTCAAAAGGTTAGTCAAAAAGTGACTTGGGTACAACTTTTTCCAGATCTGCGCTAGCTGGCGTGGAAAAAAGAAGAACTGACGTCAGCACGCGGAGGCGGCGTCTATATACTCCGACGACGTCATCACGGCGCCCACGACGGACGCGGAGCCGCGGACTACGCCTACCGACGCGCAAGGGTACTGCTACGCAAAAATTTCCGGATCCAGTCTGACGCCTGGGGATATTCAGGTAAGGAATCTATCACTAACGTGTCTCTTTCAGATGAAGCAGTTACGTACCTTCGGTAAGAATATATCTGTAAGAAACATTGGTTAGGTATAGATTCCTTACCGAGTTACCCACAGGCGGCAGACTGGATCCGGAAAGTTTTTCATCAGCAGAACCCCTGCATGTCGGAAGGTGGCGTTGGTCGACTCCGCGTCGGTCGCCGGCATGATGTCGCGGTAGCTACATAGATGCCGCCCTCGCCCGCTGACGTCAGTTCTGTACACGACTTTCCACGCCAGAAGACATTGACCACTGGTGCACAAAATTAGGGCCCTGAAAGGAAGTCCTTAACCCTAGAAGTCAGTTCGCAGAAAGGGGAGGATGGGTGGGGCGGTAAGGAATCTATAACAGATATATCGTTACCGAAGGTAAGTAACTTGTTCATTTGAAAGAAACAGTTAGTTATAGATTCCTTACCTTAGAATAGATACTCCAGCAATACCAACCCCGGAGGTGGGTCTGCAAACTAGGCTCACACCAGAAAGTCCTGGAGAACAGAACGGCCACAAAAGCAGTCTCTAAACTCCGCAAAATGTTCAGTCCTGCGACAAAAAAATGGGTGGAACACGTCTAACATTTTGTCGAAATTTCTGAAGTGGGTGCAAATTTATTAAGGGACAAAAACCCTATCTCTGGTGCGTCCACTAGGGGGCAAGCAGTATACAAACTGGTGATTGATTTGTTGGTTTTTTGCCTCTCAGTCGATGTCTCGGCGTACCTCCGAAGAAGATCAATGCTGATCGAAACATGTAAGGACTATGCCGGCATTCATTAAAGGGTTTAAAATCGCTGTGGAGTGTGGCTGTCTTCTTTTCCCCAAGAAGAGGTTTTGTTGTATATTAAACAGCGTGGTTCAGCCGTGAGCCTGCACCACCAGCAAGAGCGCCTAATTTGCCAGAAACTGAACCAATGTTTGTGGTCGCCGAAAGCGGAAGGGAAATGGCACCGCCAAAGACGGGCTTTTGCATGGTTTTCGATCGCCTTGAAAGTGGGCAATTTGAAACACAGCGAACCCGGAATGCAATTAACATTCTTAATAGACATCATCCACTAGAGGATGCAAAATGCGGAGGGACTGAAAACCGCAAGTACCATAATACATCTGGTTAACCCATCTGGGCGTCCACTAGGGGGGTGAGCACTATAAGAACTGTTGATTGATTTGTTCGTTTTTTGCCCCTCAGTTGATGTCTCTGCATACCTCCTAAGAAGATCAATGCTGATCGAAACATGTAAGGACTTTGCCGGCATTCATTAAAGCTTTTCAAATCTCTGTGAAGTGTGGCTTCTGAAGAACCCCCCAAGAAGAAGTTTTGTTGTGTGCGTATAAATATATATATATATATACCGCTAGCACAAGGTGATTGCCTTTAACAAGTGATCTATTGTTTGCACCGTTTGGAAGTGGCTGACCTGTCTCCCGTTATACAAGTGTTGGGCTGCCTGAGTTTAACTGGCGGATTTAGTTATCCACTTTGTTTTTTGACTGACACGCTATGTGTTTCCATTACACACGCTACCTGCTAATGTATTATTTTGATAACATTATGATTGTACCAGTCGCGCACTTAAATGCATTGTGAATGTTTTATTTTATTTCATTCAACATGATTCATTTAGTCTGAACACAGCCCGTATGTAAACCGGCAAGTCTGTTGTTCATTACCTTTGGTATGACATCAATACCATGTGACCATGTATATAGTGTACACCATTCAGTTTGTTCGTTCTCGTGAAAAAGCAGGTTTCACCTGAGAAACGCGTCGAGAAAAGCCGTTGTGAAATAAACACGCTTTGCAAACTTAAAGTGGCCCGGATTTCTTTTCTTGACAAGGAGAGTATTTGGCTGGAATAATTGGGATTTGCTACCACGTCCGAGGCCCGCCACTGGAAGCGGCAGGGATTCGAACCGACTTGTTTTGGTTGGATATATACAAGTGCCTTTGTGCACTTATAAGTAAGTATATAACCAACTGTCTGGATCTGTGAGTGGATACGTGAGTGTCTGAGTGGGTCAGTGAGTAGGTGCATGAGTTTCTGAGTGAGACTGTGACTAAGTACGAGTCTTACAGTCGGGTCTCTGACTGGGAGTGTGAATGTCCGAGTGGTTCAGTGAGTGGGTCTGTGGGTCTCCGAGTGGGTCTGTGGGTCTCTGACTGGGTCTGCAAGTGCGTGTGTGTGTCTCTGAGTGTATGAGTGACTGGATGCAAGGGTCTCAGAGTGGGTCTGTGAGAGGGTGTGTGAGAGTGTATGGAGGTGTGTGTGAGTCTTTGAGTGGGTGTACAAGTGGCTCAATGGGTCTGTGAGTGAGCGCATAAGTCTCTGAGAGTGGGGGAAATGGGTGCATAAATGAGTGTATGGATGCATAAGCCTTTTGTGAGTGTGTGTGTGTTTATATCTCAGTGAGTTTGTGAGTGGGTGTCTGACTTTGAGTGTATCAGTGAGACACTCATGCGCCCACTTACAGATCCACTCAGACACTCATACATTCACACTCAATCACAGACTCTCTCAGAGACTTAGGGACAAATTCACTCACTGATACATTCAGAAAGTCACAAACCCACCTACAAACTCACTCAGATATACACACACCCACTCAAGGCTCATGCTTCCACTCGCAGACCTACCCATACACTCATTTATGCACCCATTCACTTACACATTCAGAGACTTATGATCTCATTCACAGACCCATTGAGATACTCGTACAAATACTCATTCCCAACAATTCAGGGCAGAAGTGAAAGTTCTTGTTGAGAGGGAAGCTGTTATTGACTTGAGGCGATGAATCCTCTCTAAAGCTGGGAAAGCCTTGGCAACCTTTGTATCCAGTATTCCCCCTCCCCAGAAAGGTTAGATACTATTTTTCTCTGTTCAGGTGGAGGCCCAGAGACATGAAGGGTCTCAGACAGGCCGAAGTCAATTTTTTGGCAGAGTGAGAAATAGCTCCTTTTATGAGCCAGTCATCCAGGATCTAAAAAACATGATGTCCTGTTCTCCTCAGGAAGACTGCCACTGGGGCCATGCATTTTGTGAAAACACTGGCTGAAATGTAGCCCAACAGGTAGCACTTCGAATTGGTAACGGCACCCTGCCAGCTTTACCGCAGGAATATCCGAAGCTAAACATGGATGTGAATATGGCAATACGCATCACGAAAGTATAGGAATGTCATTTAATATCCTGCATCTATGAGCTACAGAATCACCTATAAGGACAGCATCCTGATAGGTTGTTCTTTTGATGAATTTGCTTAAGAGTCTCAAGTCCTTTACTTGCCTACATTTTCCTGACTTTTTTTGGAGTAGAACCCCATGTAGCATTGACACAGCACAACCTCCTCTATTGCGTCCTTTAAGAGAAGTAATCAAATGTTCTGCTTCGGCAGAGATATATAACAATGTAATGTTCTGCGTGGTAGAAACTTTGAAGGATTTTGAACAAACTCGAGGGTGTGATCATGTCCAACACCCATTTGTTAGAAGATATGCTCTTACATGGATTGTAACATTTTGAGAGTGGATTTTCAAATTGCTGATGTGGGAGTGAGGTGACTGGTGCTTGTGATGCATCATTGCTGTCAAGAATGGTCCTGTTACGATCCTCCAGCCGGAGGACATCTTTGTGCTGGGTGGCTAGTGTAAGAGGATGCTCTGATGGTACGGTATGGTTGCAGGGAAGAATATGCTGAGCAGAAACACTGCCGGAAACAAGGCTGGCACCTATTTTGCTGGAAAGGTACTCAAGATGCTAATTATTTTCTCCCTCTGCCCCCTCATAAGGGCTGGAAGCGTCGCTGCTGGAATGTGCCCAGGAACCATGCAGTTTCCGTTTCCGATTTTATGCACTATAAGGCATCAGCCACATGGTTTTCAAAGATATTTTCCCCATCGAATGGTATGTCAAGAACCTTGGCCTGCTCTTCTGGCTAGAACGATATCTTTTAGCCAACCCTAGTTAGGCAAGACTTCAGCAGCTGCCATTGATCGAAAAGCAGTAGATGTAATATCCAAGGCCACATCAATGATCACTGCGGAGACATTTTTCCCCAGTATTTATTTTGCTTCTTTTCTCTTGTCCTCTGAGATAGTCCAAAAATGCTGAAATGTCAGACCACATCTAACAGCCATATCTTCCCAATATGGCAAGTGCATTGAAAGCCCTAATCGGTGTTGCCGCCATGGCTGGGAAATGCTTGCTGATATTAATCAATGTTCTAGCCTCCCTGTCTGTAGGAGACGAGCAAGGGGCAGACGGATTAATAGACCTTCATTGGGCTGCCTACATTATAACCAAGTCAAGCCGAGGCTTACCTATAAGACAAGTTGGCAAGTTGTCAGGGGCCTTATACTGATTATCCAGTTTTTGAAAAACAGCAGCCACTGAAGCCAGTGTCTTAATTGGTTGTATGATGGTACAATGCATGCCTAAACTGCGCATGCTTGTACCATGGGGTCTCTACCACGCCCGCGTTTTTAGCAAGCATGCCTTTACCACACAACTTAATGGTAAAGACATGATGGGTAAAGGGGCATGTGGTCTAAAGATCATACCCCTGGCCCCTGCATTGTAAACTGTCTCTTTCTCTCTCCCTGCCCCCTGCCCTTAGCCCTAAACTATCCCCTACGTTCCTAAACTACTGCTACCCTGCCCTGTAAACTTTCCCTTCTCCCCCTGCCCTAAGCCCTACAAATTCAGCCGGTGCCCCAAAAACTACCCTAGCCCAGCCCCCATGCCCTGAGCCCTAAAAACTATCCCCTACATCCATAAACCACTTGACCCTGCTTCCTGCCCTGTAAACTGTCCATTTACCACCTGCCCTGAGCCCTAAAAAATAAACCCACACCCCAAAAACTACCCCGGACCCTGCCGTGAGCCCTAACCTATCCCGACCCGACATGTAAACTATCCCTTCTCCGCAGACCCTGAGCCCTAAAAATTAAGCCCCTGCCCAAAAAATGACCACGACCCCAGCCCTGAGCCCTATAAACTATCCATTACATCCCTAAACTACCCCGACCCTGCTCCCTGGCCTGTAAACTGTTGCTTTTTCCCCCACCCTTAGCCCTAAAAACAGTCCCCCACGCTAAAAACTACCCAACCCCCGTCCTTAGTCTTAAAACCTACTCCCACCCAGAAAAACTACCCCTTACCCCCAAAACCAAGCCCCAGCCCTACTTACCTCACTATATCCTCTCCCGAGTCCAAGTCTTCCTGTCTTACCCTTCCGCTCGGCAACTAAACAGCGCTTTGCCTTAACCACGCATATGAGTGGTTAAGGCAATCGTGGTACGGCTTGCGGGGAAAAGGCACGCCGGGCTCAGCCCGCGTTGTTAAGGCCATTTCCCATCTTAGGGGGTCATTATGATGGCGGACGGACCTGCGTCCGTCCGCCACCCCAAAGGTGGAGGGACCGTCCGCAGGGGCAGCGGCGGTCCCTCCGTGCGAATTAGGATGTGACCGCCAACCTGGCAGTCACATCCTGTATTTTTAGCATTGCCGCGGGTGCTGCTTGAAGCAGCACCCGCCGAAGTGCTAAAAATACATGCAGTGCATTTGCATGCACAAAGCGGCAGGCACCGTGCGGTGCCTGCCGCTATGTGCATGCAAATGCAGGGGGGTACCATAGGTACTCCCCATGTGCACCCCCGACCCCCTGACACCCTGGGGGCCTTCAACGGGCCCCCGAACAGAAAAGACCACATGCTTTTCCACGGGGGAAAAGCCGCCGTGGAAAAGCATGTTTCCCCATGCATCCTAATATGGCTGGTGGTGTCTGATAGACACCGCCACCATATTAGAGCTTCTCCGCAGCGGAAGCTGCGGACGGTCTTCCCGACCCCCCTGCCATTCTAATCTGGCAGGGGGTCTTTTCTATCACCGCAGCGATGAATCCGCATCCTCCGCGCCGGTGGTGGCTTCCGACGGCCCGGAGGATGCGGATTCACCGTAATCCTAATCGGCCCCTTAATTCGCTTCAATCGCTCTAGCCCTATAAATTCTACTATTTGGATAGTTCTTACTGTGCATTGGGCCGAATTCTTAAAAGTCAAAAAGAAAGGATTTGGTTTGTTTAGCTGGAAGCAGTAAGTCGAAGAGCTTGGATAATCTTTTGAGAAGCTCAATAAAAGCCACCAATATCAGCTAGAGGTGTGTCCGCAAGGGCTGGGGTTGATGATGAAGATAATGGGACCACATAGTTTGTACCATTCTGGGTGATCCCCTGACGTGTTAAAATGAACTTCATCTTTTTCTGGCTTTTGATTTGCATCACTGTTGCCAAAGGTATCTCAAATTATGCTAGGTGGTAACACTGGCCTTCACTTTTGCTGTGGTCTCTTAGGGCTCCTTCGAAGAGATACCGACTCTGGAGAGTCCAAGTGCATTGGGGTGTGCTGTGTCTGGGCACTGACCTCAGGAAATATTTTATAGTAGGCAATCATCATGAGTAAATCGATGACTAAAGATATAGGGACCGCAACAGAGAATCCCTGGCCATAATGATGTTCTTCTTCAGGCTCATTGTAAGTGTAATGTTCTTGGAAGGTGTTATATTCTTGGAAGGTGTCATATTCTTGAGTCGACCCAGACATCTGTTTCGTACAGAATTATCACTCTCTAGATCGCCAGAAGGACCTTGTTCAGCATCCTGTTTCCTGACACAAGACATTTTGCTATTTGGGCTGTATGCACGGCCAAAGAAAACCTCATCCTGATTCCTGCATCTCCAGTGCTGGAGGCAAAGGAGACAATTTTGAAATGCCATGATGAATAGGCATTTGAATGCCATTCCTGGGATAAATACAGTGTCTTTTACAGCCATCGACCGTGCAGCCGATTGGGCAATTGAGGATGTTAGCAGCAGAGATGGAGCCGAGGACGCTGATCAGGAACAAATAATGGTGCTTAGGGAGATCTTCTGTGAGAGGGAGAAGGCTCAGCAGGCTCCTTACCCTTTAACCTCTTATCACTAGTGTTACAAGTATGGGATTTCTGTCCTCTTTACCTCCTTGTCAGATAAGGAAGAGCCCTAATTGTTATGTTTTTCTGAGGAAGAGTGTCCCCTTTCTTCGCACTAAGACTTTGTTTTTTTCTTCAGCAGCCAGAGAAGGAGGCTTGCAGTCCTTGAGTGTTTTGGATGGTCCGGAAGGTGGGTAGGCTAAGTGTGATATCATCAGCAGCTAGAACAGAAGCCTGCGTCACCTATGTAGGGGCCACTTCGGTGTGCTGATGTCAGTTACTTTTCACGACTTTCCACGCCAGAAATGCACAGCCATGAAGAGCACTGTCTTTGGTGTGTTTTAAAAAAACTACGGCCATGAAAAGGAACAGCTCTGATCCTAGAAACATGTCCGCAATGCATGGAGGATGGGTGGGTCGGTAAGGAATCTGCTGTTGTCCAGGACTGGGACTCCACGTTGCGATGCAGTGCTAGCAGCCTGAGCTCTGGTGGAATTAGCCCTTAAGCCTTCAGAAGGTTGTTTCTTGGCCAGAGCATAGCAAATTTTGATGCAGAGGATGACCCACCGGAAGATGGTCCTCTTCTGTACCACACAACCTTTCTTCGCTTCGACGTACCTCAAAAAGAGTTGGTCATCCACCCAGCACACTTTTGTTCAGTCAAATTAGAATGACAACACTCTTTGTGGGTCCAGGCGGTGGAGTAGTTCCTCTTCTTTAGCGGATGGAGCGTAGAAGGTGGGCAAGATAACAGATAGCCCTACATGAAATGGAGTTACCACTTTTGGAAGGAAAGAGGCCCTAGTGCGAAGCACCAACTTGTCAGGGAATATTATGAGAGAGGGGGGCTTGAACAATAAAGCCTACAGCTCACTTACCCTCAAGGCAGATGTAATTGTCACTTTAAAGGCTGTTTTGATGGTGAGCATCCGGAGGGGCAACTATGCGGGGGTAGATAGGAGCGCACATTGGGAAAGTGAGATCCAAATTAAGGTTCCACTGAGATACAATAAAAGAGGTAGGTGGAAATATATGTACAATGCCTTTCAAAAATCTATATACAATGGGTGATTTAAATTAGGAGAGTTGGTCTGGCAGCCTAAGGAAGGCAGGCAAAGCCGAAAGATAACCTTTTAAGGTGCCCAGAGCAGAGCTCTGTTGGGAAAGGCACAAAATAAAAAGCAAAATATGAGAAAGGGAAGCAGAAAAAGGGTCAATAGACTTTTCTGTATAATATATTACCCATTTGTTCCACCAGCAGGCATATACCATCTTAATGGAGGAACTCCTGGCTTCCAGAATAACAGTGCAGACTTTGGGAGGAAGGTTTTAAACCATCAACTGTCACTGCGCTCAATGTCCACACCAGGTGGCGTAGACTTGACAGCTTTGTGTGGACGACCCTCTCCTGCTGCTGCAACAGAGGATCCTCCTAAAGGGGCAGGATGTCAGAGGATAAATGCTCATTTGTAGAAGCTTAGGATACAAAGCCCTTCATGCCCAGTCTGGACCCACAAGGATGACTTGGGCCCGGTCATTTCTGATCTTCTTGAGAACTCTGGGCAGGAGTTGTATAGGCAGAAAGGCGTACAGGCGGTCTGAGCTACACTTGAGATGAAAAGCATCTCAGAGCGAGAACTGCCTTGGAAACTCCAGCTCACAAAACTGCTGACTTTTCACGTTCTCTGCAGAGGTGAACAGATAAAACAAAGGATGTACCCTCTGCTGACAGAGACCTTGCGCCACCTCCGGATGTGAACGACGTAAATGATCTGCTAGGCATCGACAGCTGAGTTTTTTTGCCCTGGCATTGAGGGATCCTGCAAGGTGTTAAATCACCAGGGATATGCCCTACTGTTCTAGCATTGTCCAGAGACGCTGGGCCTCTTGACAAAGACTCCATAGCCCCAATCCACCCTGTTTGTTGCAGTACCACATGGTGGTGGTTTTGTCAGTGAACACTTGAAATAACCTTCCTCTGAAAGACTTTCAATGGCAATTGGATCGCTTGGAGCTGCAGCATGCTGATGTGGAGTCCGGATTCCGCCACAGACCAGAGTCCTCTGATATCCACCGCTCCCAGGTGGGCGCCCCATCCCAGAAGTGACACATCTGTCACTAATGTGAGATCTGGTTAGGAAAGGGAGAAGGGTCTACCCCTGACCCAACTGCAGTTTGTCAGCCACCAAGTTGGTCTCGTGCAGTTCCCTCTGAGATCTGGACCGTGTCGGAGAGATTCCCCTGATGCTGAGCCCACTGGAACTTTAGGTCCCACTGCAGAGCCTGCATACGCTTTACCAACAGGATGCAGGAGGCTATGAGGCCCAATAGCCTCAGAGGCAGTCTCACCGAAATCCAGGATAGAGGCTGAAATATGAGAATCATAACTTGAATATCCTGGACTCGCTGCTAAGGAGGATAGGGTCGAAACTGCACTGTGTCCAGAACAGCCGTGATGAAAGAAAGCGTCTGAGAAGGAGAGGACGACAGCCTGGGGCGAGGATGCCTTCAAAAGCCTGTCATCAAGATAGGGGAAGTGATACCCCTAACCTGTGCAGATGAACTGCAACCACTGCCATCACCTTGGTGAACACCCGAGGGGCACTCGTAAAGCCAAGGGGGAGCACGGTGAACTGAAAGTGCTTGTGGTCTACCTTGAACCGAAGGTAACGTCTGTGGCCCGGCAGGATGGGGATGTGAAAATATGCATCCTGCAGGTCCAACGCTACCATATTGTCTTCTTGGTCTAGGGCAGACAAGACCTGAGCTAAAGTGAGCATCTTCACTTCTTCTTGAGGAAGAGATTGACGGTCCGAAGAACTAAAACAGACTGCAACCCTTTGTTCTTCTGAATCATAAAGTAGCAGGAAGAACAGCCACTGCCTACTTCTGAATCAGAGACCCTCTCTACAGCCCTTTGGATAGGAGAGCTGTAACTTCCTCTTGGGAGCAATTTTAAAAGATGCTCCGGTTATAGATTTGGCAGAATGGGAGTAGGAAAAGAAAGGAAAGGAAGAGAATAGCCATCCTGAATGATCTGCAAGACCCACTTGTCCGATGTTATGGACCTCCAGTGGGGGAGAAGATGATGTGTTGTGGTGTGGTCTTGCAGAGTCAGACTAGGAGTGCCTGGAGGCAGTGGCAGTGGCTGCAGAGGGAAGGGAGGCCAATGACTTCTGGCTTCCATTCCTTGGTTGGAATGAACCGCGCCCATGTCCCTGCACAACTTGGGAAGTCTGCGCAGGACGGTGGCTCGGATAGTGCTGACGCAGCTGGAAACCCCTTCGATTGCCAAGAAAGGGGCGAAAAGTAGACTGGTCCCGAGGAGCAGAAGAAAGGCCCAAGAATCTGTCCGTAGCTCGAGAGTCCTTGAACCACACTAGGGCTGAGTCTGCCTTCTCCACAAAAAGGTAAGTTCCATCAAACGACATGTCCATCCAATTTTCCTGGACATCGCCGGAGAAGCCAGTTGCCCTAAGCCAAGCATGGCGCCGCAAGGCAACTGTCTATGAAATTGCTCTGCCCAGTGAATAAGTTGTGTCAAGGCCACACATTATGGTGAATTTTGATGCATCTCTCCCGCCTGAGAGAGAACAGCCCGGGCCTTATCTGGTACTAGTGGCAGCACTTGCGCAACTGCCACCAAAAGGGAGTGGGAGAAACGGCCCGATAAGCATGCGGTATTCACTGAGCACAATGCCAGGCTGGAGGAAAAAACATATCCTTTCCAAGTGATTCCAGCCTTTTGAATTCCCTAACCGGAGGGCCAGAAGGGAATGCGCCCTGGAAGGTAGAAGTCGGTATTGGCTGATGAACTTAGGGTTGCCCGGAGCCAGGCGATGGTGGCATGCAATTTTCCTATTCTCAGGAGCCCCTGTGCTAGCCTTGGACCACGTGCCTAGAAGGACATTAGTGCCTCATTGAACAGCAAAAGGGGCTCAGAGGTGGAAGCTCCAGGTTGAAGCACTTCGGTCAGGAGATTAGACCTGACCAGCACAGAGGGCAATTCTAATCCGAGGACCTCGGCTGCCCTCTTAACCAAAATGTCATAAGATGCCCTGTCCTCCGTAGCCAAAGTTAGTGGAGAGAGCATGCCAGTATCTGAGAAAGTGTCCAGTCCACTGGCCTCCCCAAGTTCCCCATACCATCCATTTGCTCTGCAGAAACATTCTGGCATTCTAAAGGGTCCATAGACGTCTCCCATTCCTCTCCAGAGCCTAAAGCATTCTCAAAATGTTCAGGCGACAACCCTTGGGTTCTGTAGATGTCAGGGATAAGGTTGGGGCTGGCACCGACTTCGGGTCCGACGTCGGGGGAGTTCACCTTTGCACGACCAGCGGCGTCTGGATCGGATCCCCGAGGTCCCACTGGCACTGTGGCTGGTGCAGACTGCACTGAATCGGATGGGGCTCCGTCCGACCCTGCAGGACATAAGGGCTCACTAGAGGTGTCAGCCCACTCAAATATGCAGGGAATGGCCATGTAAAAATCTTTAATTTGAGCGGGGGTTGCTCCGGCTACCGGAGAGGGAGGCGTGAAGTCGGCCCTGGCTCTGCAGAACTGTGCATGGACATCAGTGCTCCTAACCTTGTTCAAAGGATGACAGCCGTAGTGAAGATGAAGTCAGCTTGGACTTTTTGTGCCTCTTCCCAGAGTGTCCCACTGATGCTGAGGGGACGAAGACCTCAAGTGGAACGAAGGGGACCTGGGATTCCGGGAGTGGTCCTGCGACCACCTACTCTTCGGTTGGGACTGGGATCTCTGTGAAGTCTTGCTGGAAGGTGTCGACTGTCAGGCCGCAAGGAGCTGCGTAGCCCGCTTCCGCAAGGCCTTCGGAGCCATAGCCCGACAGTACAAGCACGACTTTGAATCATGGTCGCGCGCGAGAAACCAGAGACAGGAGGTGGGGGTCAGTAACCGACATCATGTGGTGAAAGGCACCACACAGTTTAAACCCCGTCTTCCTTGAAGACATCCTCGCACACAATGTTGAACAAATTCTAAAGTCGACAAAAAGTGAAAAAAGGCCTGTCAAAAACCGACAGAGTGGTAGCTCTTTCCGGATCCGTGTTTAACTGGCATGGAAAGAGAAGAACTGCAGGAGAAAGTTGGATGTTGCTATAGGAAATAACTTGTTACAATTTTCCTATTCTTGGATGGAAAGCTTTAATAACTATCATGAAGTTGGTGTGTAGAGCACTTAGAACATATTTAATTTCAAACAAATTTACAGATCAATCTATGGGCTAAAAATGTATACCATTTAAAAAACAGTTAAATTTGCTAATCCGTGCCATGGCTGTGGATTTGCAACACCTTAATTTGAGGAACAAGCTTTTGAAGAGTTTCATTAAATTCAATAAAACCAGACAACAGCAATAAGTGGATTTTCGTTTTTATGATAATCAAGTTATAGCAGAGTTTACCAATACGAACAGTGATACCTATTAACAATTACAATTTAGTATCGTACATGCAAAGTGAGGATTAGTCAAGTCTTTTGATGCTCACCAAGGCAAGGCGGCGAATCAAAAAGCAAAACCAGAGACGTTATTGTTACACAGGGACAGGTTTCACGTAATAGATGTACTTACTATCTGACTCCTCATCACTGGAAGAAGAGCCAAAAGGATAGATATTTTTAGACTTAACGTGCAGTGGCATGTTGAAGGATATTCGCCTCTTTGGTCGAGTCCGCCCCTGGGCTGAGAAGCAGGTTAATAGCAGACATTAGAGCATGCATACAATCGCAGAAAAGAATAACGTTAATTAAGCAGAGGCACATTAAACAGAAAACATTGCTGCTGGCCTTAGACACACATAAGCAAAGAGATGTAGATATCGCCTATGTGAAATCATAGACTCAAACATTGATCTTAAGAATAACAAATACAGCTATTATCCATCCAACTAGATTTTGACGATGATAACCTTTAATGGTTTGCTCTTTAGCTATATCAGATGTAAGGGTAAGTTTCTAATGGACAAGCCTAAAAGTCATACTAAATGCATGAAAATAAAAATACCATCCTCTTCCACAGGTAGCAGCCATGCAAGCCTCAAGACATCTTCTGGAAATCAATGATTGAAAATTCTATTTCTAGAACATGTCTACAAAACCTATCAATGCATATATTAATACTTCATAACGTTTAATAGAATGTCAATCTAATGTTGGTATTTTGACAGGATAAGCAGCTATCTTGATGTGGTGGTTGTGACTGTATGACACATGGTGTCCAAGTAATCCAACAAGTGAACTGCTGCGATGATTACCTAAATGAATTTATATCCGTATTCTTGTGTTCCATAAAAGTGTGTGCACGTTAATATGCAAGCATGTGCAGCTACAAACCGACTAGAAGAAGAACCAGCTTAACTATATGTGCTATATTATAATGCAGACCTATAGTATTGTGGAAATCCTTACTGGAAAATCTGCCCATAGGTGGTGAAATGTCACACTCCTGGGTGCTGTCCTCACTGGGTACGGAGTCACAAACTGTTGTGATAGAATGGCTACATGAGAAAGAGACACGTCAATACGAACACAGACAGTGTCTTCACTTAGGTGAGGGGAGCACTACGCAGATGTGCATCTTGCTATCACATATAACCTTAGTGTATCTTCCTAGTAGGCCACGTAGGAGCATATCAACGACTTAGTGAATTCACTGGAAGTGGAAATGTGCCCTGCTGGTAAGACAAGAAGAGGGAGAAGAATGGGATGAATCATTCTAAAGATGTTTGCCAAAATGCCTGCAGCAGCTATATTGCTTGAATCAGGCCTAGGACAAATTAAGACATACTCTCTCATATCAAATCTACTTGTGCCTGTCTCTCCAGCCCCAAGCCCCTCCCTGTTTCGCTATGTCCGCATCTTTCTTCCCACCAGTTGCCATTTCCAAATCCCCAACTTTACTTATGCATGTGATTGCCTCCGCTCATCTCGAATGCTTGGCTCATCAGCTGCCCTTGCTATAAATCATTACATAGTTCAACCATAACATCAGAAACCTACCCATTTGTTCTTTTGATACTGCATTTCACTCATAGGTGGTGAACATAATATGGACAACATGCTGGGCATAAAACCTGTAGGCTTTCATGCACATGGACAAGCACTAACACTGAATACCTAGACAGACAATGTGTGTATTACATAATTTGAACAACGTCATGCATGTAACTGAAGTCCAAGCTTGTTTCACCAACAAAGCTCCATCAGATGTGCTCTCGATCAACCTACACCATGCACGAGGGGAAAAACAATGCTCCTGATGCTGGAGTGAATCGCCAAATGAGACTGTGTTAAGATGTAGTCCATGGTGACTTCATGGGCTTGTAAAACTCATTCAATGGAGTAAGTTAGCTACTGTCACAACAACAGGTGCCATAAAATTGAGTGGGAAGAACAGCAAGGGGTACTACAGCACTGGAGTTGTCAACAGGTAATCAATTTTCTTAGTTAGATCCTAAAAGGTCATGCTTTGGGCTGCACTCTTAAACACTAAAAGGTTGTCCCAACACCTGACTACCACACAGGAACTTGTAATTCATGTAACCCCAGGGTGGGGCAGTTAATGGCAAACACGTTCACATTTTTCCGATTCAGCTTGCTCTCCTACTGTTCTTACAGCTGATCGAACTTAGTTAAACCTATCATTAAGAATAATTTGAAGGGGTAGATGGGTGCAAGGCACTAGGATGAAAGTGGATGGAGGAGTTATGACTGGATGGAGGAGGTATGGGAATGGGCGAGTAGTCATGTATTAAAGGTTTATACCTCTGCTAATGCTGAGTAAGTGGAAGCTTGGTACATATATAAAGAGCATCTATTCAAAAAAATGTATTTTGTGTACATTATTGTTTTCATGAAGTATCATTTCTGAATGTTAGCTAAATAATGCCAAAGGTATGTCTGAGTTTATGTGTGCTTTGTCACACCCTCTGTAGAGGACAAAACGCAGGCAGAAAGGCTACATACTATCAACTCTTTAAAGGGTTAAGTGTTTTATGCATGACATTCTCATATATAAATCCATCTATCAGTGCAAAGGAACATGTGTTCAAACATGTGAACTTACATTTTCGTGTTCAAGAAACGTGTGGATGCCATCACATGTGCAATGCATACTCTTAAAGATGAAGCAGCCATATATCTTGGTATTTTGAGTCCAATTTATTTGTAATCACTGACCAAAAGAATATGCAACTGTTTTGTTTGGCAGCAGAGAAATTCGCATTATCTTACATGAGGTGTCTCCTGGCATTGCAGATGACTTACACGCTGATGGAGCAGTGGTAGTGATTGGTAAATTTTTTATGGATCTGGGTTATTTGCAATGTAGAATACAGCACATAAAATACACTTGGGAAATGTCCTGAACGTAGAATGGCTTTGACACCCGTTTCTTGCCCATATAGTGGCATAGTGAAGTACTGCTGCTATCAGTTGTTGACATCCTGCACCTCTGGGAGAGGCATGGATACTGCCAGACTCGCCTGGCAGTTCAGACTAGACGGTTGCTTTTGGACTGAAGAAAAGAGTGATTTATATGCATTTGGTACAAGACTGTAAAGGCACAGTGATAATGATTTAAAGGACTGATACAGGAAATGACACAGTCCAATGTATATCCCAAAGGAAGGTCTGGAGCTCCAAAATTCTAAACTGGAGAAACAAAATCAAATCACTCTTGGAAAGAGAAAACTTTTTATTACATGCGTTAAGGATTACATGTAACCTCTTAAAGTGAAACATCTGCAACACTGGAGATAGTAAAGAGTTATGAAAGCAGTTGAAATTTTAAATTTCATGATTCGCTGCACAGCAACAGTTTTAATCCATTCTATTTTGCCACATGCCTAGTTCGTACGGCCATGGTAGAGACATTTACAATAGTCAGGCTGTGAAAGGATGCAAGAAGCAATTACAGTACACATCAACCACCATAAACTGATGTTTCTGTGGAAGAAATTGAAATATCTACCAGGTAAAATTAGTGAATGAAAATTGGCTATAGGCGCTGAGTTGATGTGTGCTTTAAAGGAGAGATCATCATCTTGCTCTGGCCAAAGTGAGAAAATATATCAATGGACAGAAATGCCGCCCACAGTTATCACCAGTGGATGAGAAGAGCTCAAGCAATCCCATCGCTATTTTTTTTCATAGCCTGTCATATGCCCCTTATCATACTACTGGTCATCTGGATGGAGCCAGTGGCCAAAAAGGGCATGAAGCAAGTTAAAATGGAATGGGAAGGTGTAGATGTACAACATGGATGATGGAAATACACTTCCAATCACTAACCATATAGATGGTTACATGTGGCAGGGACATGGGACACTATAAAATATTAATTCTTAGTAGCTGCGACATTTAGAAATGAAAACAACTATAGCTCCACGCAATACTTAAAAAGTTATAATTTATCGTCCTTTTTAATCATTTCCTCTAGCATGGCTAAGTATGTGACAATTTTCTTGAATATCCTATCTTTCTTCTGTCTCATCAACAGAGCCATTGGAACCACAAGATACCAGACACTACTCTTCAAACTCTCACCTGTGTTGGATGATGGAGGTAAATTGGAATTAGTCTAAGTGAGCGGATGCTCAGCTGTCCTATATGTAGACTCATTTGTTGCTATTTTTAACATGAATGGCTTCACATATGGTTAACACGCTCCCCACACGCTTTTCAGAAAAATGTGAACATGTAATGTTACAAAGCAGATGTAGACAATTAGAAAGTTTATCTTGAAATCTTTCCTAAATTGCATGCTGCAAAGAAAAACTATAGCCTGCAATTCACAATCCATTCAACTAAAAAAGTAAAAGGTGGAACACTACACTTTCTATAATTAACCCAATGGGCCCGAAATAACAGAGGTAAATTTACAACCCTCCTTTGAACAGATTTAGAAATGTTAAGTTGCTATAAGTAACTTTTAACCTGTTGGTGGAGATATCTGCCACTGGGGTGGGGAATTCCTTATGGCAAAGTAGAGAGAAATTAAAATAAACTTTATATTGAATTCTATTTAAAAATTGTAATGTACACTATAAAAGGAAAACTAATTTATAATAAATATTATTAAACTGGGGCTGAAAAAGAAATTACAGCACAATAACTTCTCAGATTAAATGTGTATTAAAAAATTTACTCATTTAAACATTTACATTTTATTTATAAAAACGAATTTTTAAAAGAGTACTAAAAACACCACACATTTCTACTTTTGTTTGTAGTAAACTTGGTTAAAAGTTTTGAATTTCATTATTTTTACATTAAAATTTTGTGAATTATAAGTACAAAATATGAAAAGTAATTAACAATGACACTTAATTTTTTTAATAACTAAAATATTGATATATAATTGAAATACAGAACAAATGTATTTACTACTAAATTTGATAATTTAACTAATTAATTCCTATGGGGTGTCAGCTTAATTCACGGCAGTCTCCTGCAGCACCAGTGGTGACCATGTGTACTGCCTGACTTTCTCCAAGGATGAGCTAGAGTACATTTATGCATGTGTTGACACCATTAGGGCTGCAGTAAATTTAGAAGTGCATTTTTTGTGAATTGCAATGGGCTTACCCTTTTCTGTATATGTGTCTTGAATTCCCATATGCCCTCTAAACTCCTCCTTAAGATTCTCTCAACCCATCCATTTTTGAGAAATTATGCTCCATTTTCCTACAACTTCCTTGGTCCCTCTGACATTTACTACAACATAGTATACTTTGGTGTGTGGAGATCTCCATAGAAAAGATAGGAGAGATAGGGGAGGAGATCTCCATCCGTAGGTTTGTAAATAACATTTTGTAATAAGTTCTGTAGTACTACTTTACGTATTACCAAATACAGTTTGTGAAATCTGGCACCTAGAGTAGAGCAGAAATAAAAAGAAATACATTGTTTCAAGTCTTCTTTTTTCAGGTAGCAAAAGAATTCATGAATGCTCAGCAATTTGCTACTGCACCAAATTATGCTTTTTCAGCGGTTACATATATTTGATACAGGACTGCCATGCTTTAATCTAGTACTGTAGCATCTATAAAGCTTAGTAAAACTGTGCAGCAAACAGAGACGTATAAAAAATGGGTTGCATTGTTTAATTATATGTTGGCAATGATAGTAAAGTTGCTGTCAAGTTCTATTCCCTGGGCGAGTCTTACAGAAACTTTCCCAGAAGTGGGAACATGTATTTACTGTAATTCAGAGTTCTCTTACTGGCATTCCGAGGAGGTCTGTTTTAGCCATTATTTATAGCATTCATTGGCAACTAAACCGGTGCCAATAATTTGCTTTGTTTAAAAATATTATCTGCTACCGAAAATATGGAAAGAGGCTTCTTCGCAAATTAACCTAAGCTAGTTTTTTACCACTGCCGCTCTTATATTTTTGTGGTGGCAATGCTTAGTGACTGACATATCGGTCTAAGTATGACTGTCTTTTGAAATGAATGGAGAAACATGAATATATAATTCTATAAAATGTAGATCTATAATCGTGAAAAAATATGTTCTAAACTAAAATGAATTAAGGAGCTAAAGTAAATTGGCTGCTTCAAATGGTCAAGTTCCGGCTGACCATCCAGGGTGTCTCCCACATATTCACAGATCCGCAACGATTCAAGCATCTCCTACATGGCTCAGAAGGCACAACTATGGACATATCCCCGGGCGAAGCAGCCGAAACACCTGCCTCTGGATATAAATGAGTATCCTTCCTCTATGTTACTAATTTCCTTCTAATGTGCTGTGTTCTCCACAGTCTCAATTAGGATTCCATACTGTTGTTGGCATCTCTTTTTGTGCCCGCGTTGAGCGCATTGCTGGCCTTAAAATGATTAGTTATGTTGTTCAGATGGTCGCTTTTTTAATGGTTGCCTGCGATTAGCTTCTCTAAAGAACGTGTCCAGCTAGATTCAAGAAATTACTATGAATTTAATGTTGCTAAAATATGTTTCTTCTGCCTTCTAACAGCTCCCTAACTGATGGAATGTTCCCTCAAGCTTGGAAATCTGCTGTAGTAAAGCCATTGCTGAGGAAATCCTGAGCAGCCAGGATTTAAACTCCTTCCTTCCTTGTGCCATAGCCAGGAAGACTCCTAGAGAAACTACTCTGAAACTAAAAGCATATAATAGTAGAGCAAAAGTGTGTCTTTACTCACACCAGCAAAAGTTATGTAATGATAGATTCCCACCTGCTAGCCCGCTCCAAATCCCCAAAAGGTCTTGCCTATGGTCTATAACAATCATTATATGCCTGTTGCAAATGCTTTAGTCCAATCAAGGCTAGATTATGCAAACTTGGTACATTTAGCCACACATGGTAAATGTCATCATCTTACACTGTTACAGAATGCCACTGCTTCTCTGGTTTTGGGCATAACCAGATGAAAGCACATTTCACTAGAGTTGACATGCCTTCATTAACCAAAAGACACATAATTGATAGACGGAATGCTGAATAAATCAAAACATTCACCCCTGGTCAAGAAATCTCGGTTAAATCCATCATTCTTTTGCTCTCCATACCATCCCAGTTTAGACCTGGCCGCATGCAAATCAGTCTTGACCCTGTACCTCATGGGAACAGTCCAGCCCGAACTGCCAAGCCAGGTCCTCCCTGGACCAGAAACAAGCATCCAGGACCAGTTTCTGGGTCTCACCACTCATCAGCCAGGATAGCTTGAATCCAGTCGCACTGTGAGCTCGGGACCCACAACTGGGCACACCAGACACACTTAGGGTGAGAAAGCAAAAGACAATTGATGGACAGAATGCAAAATAAATCAAAACATTCACCCCAGTCAAGAGATCTGGGTTAAATCCATCATCCTTTTGCTCACCATGCCACCCCAGTTTAGACCTGGCTATATGCAAATCAGTCTTGCCTCATGGGAACAGTCCACCCCGAACTGGCAAGCCAGGTCCTCCCTAAACTGGAAACTAACATCCGAGAACTGGTTTTGGGGTTTCACCCCTCATCAGCCAGGATAGCTTGAATCCAGTGGCATCGTGAGCCCATATGCAATAGGGTAACCTTTAAAGATAAACCATTGATCACAGAACAATACACAATACTCACCTGGTTTAGTTTGCATCACCAAAGCTGGGCTCTAGTAGTAGCAGATAAAGATCTACTTTTTATCCCAAAAACAAGAATGCTGGCCTATGGTGACAAGGCTTCCTCCATAGGTGCTGTTAAACTCTGTAACTTCTGAAATCCCAACCCAATTAAGCTGTTTAAGGAAGCTTCTTGAAAACCTTGTTTTAATAAATATGTTTCCCTCCTGTAGCTCTTTTTTGCCAGCTGCCCACCCGCCAGTGTCATATTCTAGTTCTGTATTTTAACTCCCCTAATTGTGCCTTTCTTCTCCCCTCAACCCTTGTTTCATCAAGTAGTGCTTGCTTACATAGCACGAAGCCCTCTAATTGTGCACAGCAGAAAGACATTTTACTTCACATAGCATGCTAGGGCTTTGCTAAAACAATGGAGATTCCTTTAAGCCCTTCCATGCTGATGACGAACCCCAGCCGTCATGCACTACGGTGCTCGTGTGCTGATGACGGCTGGGGTTCGTCACGGCCCGCCCCTGTTCGTGCTGTTTACAGCACACCAGGGGAATCGCGGCCGCATGGAAAGGGGTAAACGGTGGTCAGAACAACATGCACACCCATTGGGTTTCCTAGTATAGAGATTTGAAATGATCAATTGTCTTAAATGGTTTTACATATATTTCACTTGAAGGAGAGTGCATAACATAATGTAGGGCTGAAAAAAAGGACAGAAACTAAAAACATTAACAAAAGCAAGGTAAATGTCATTACCAAAAGAGGACGGATCTCTGGTATAAGTGGTCATCCAACGGTAAATGCATTAATCTGTATACTCACTATCCAATCCTGGCTGATGTATCGTCACAAGTGACAGTGATTTGGTTAGTGGAGGTGACAAGGCTGAAGTAGAGTATGAAAAGCCACGGGTCTGCAATGATGAGCGCTTCTAGAGAATAAAAGAACGAATGTAACTGTAAAAATAATACACCAAAAATACATCCTTAACCTCTATTTATTGTTAAAAACTTTTAAAAACTGTTAAAACTTTTGCATTAGCGCAAAATAATGCATCACTTACTGATTGTAAAAATTGTAAGTGGCTAAAACTTGTGTGAGGCATCCACAACATTATGAGTGACTGTTTTAAAATGTATCCACATACTGACGGACAGTGGGCATTAATGTACTTTTGAGAATATGATAAAAAAGGAATGCATGTAGAGCAGCAGCATGCAAATTGTATGGCAAAAATGAAAAGTACTCAGTAGGTTTAATAAAGAAATTCAATTGAGACAGTATCATTACTACCTATGTTAAGACTTTATACAAAGCCCCACCTCTCCCCCCCCCCCCCCCCCCCCCCTCAACAGCCAGTACAGCCGCGACCCCTCATGTTCTTGCAATCTTTCACTTTGCCACCCCGCTGCCATTCTCGGTCAGATTTCTTTTGACCTGGGCCAATCTGGCTACCCTTTTATTCCCAGGAATATCCATTTGGGTTCAACAAGAATCTCTTCCTTCGTCATTAGTGATGCCTGTAAAGCCTTTTCTGATCGCATAAACAATCTATAAACATTTTTCTGAAATGTACTTGTGAAATTAACTGGGGTATGGATTATACACTAATAACACAGTAGAAATTACCAAGATAAATGGAGTCAATAGAGGTCATTCAGTTTAATTTTTTGAGACACAGATGGCAAACTGGAAGTTATACTGGCATGAAAATTACAGTATCATACAATCTTATGAAACAAATCCTCTTAGTAAAGACGCACAAAAAGCCTGTGCCCAAACCAAACTGAGTTCCTCGCAGCTACTTTCCTCACTTTAATATCTGACTTGGTGAAATAAATAAAAGAGAAATGTAAAAATAGCAACTTAAGACCTTTTTTACCTATATATTAAATGTTCCTAACTTAGCATTAACATTATAGCTAAACATACAATTTGTTAAACTCAGGAAGGGTTTTTAATTAATCTTGCATATTCAATGGATCTGCAGAGACCAAGAAAATAGAGATGCAGGATACAAGGCTATCAGAGCATTTGTTTACGCAGCAGTCGAAGTACCTAAAACAGTTAATACAACTGTGATCTGGTGTACATTGGCGGTACGGAGGTGGTGGGAGACTAGAGATAGAAAAGTGGCTATGAGAATCAAATATTATCGAACAATTTATTGGCCTTTCACCTGTAGGTAACGATATATCAAAAATGTAATGCACACCTCTTATATGAAAAATAAATATAGTTCAACAAATCTGTCAGAAAAGCACTCGAGATGTGGGTGGGTATTAATTGAGGGTCAATGTTTTGAATACTGGCGGGCATACTGGGGAATGGTCACATTTATTTATACTGCTAGGAGATCAGAACCTGTGAAAAAAGCATTGTGAATACTCAAGTCATTAGTTTATAACATACACTGGACCGCGCCCAGCGCCAGAACCCCTGGCCCCCGCAGAAGCCAGCCCAACCGCCGGACATACAACGCAGCCACCCTCAACACAGTCAACACCGGCCGGATCCCGAGCTGCCACCGAGCCACCCCTGGACGCCCCACAGACCCTTCACCTGCCAATCCTGCAAGTTCTCCTGCAACCGGACCTGCACCGCACCCGCCAAGCCGAGCACCAGCAGCAACCACCTGAAGTGCATCCTGCTCAATACACGCTCCGTCCACAGACACGCCGTGGAACTCTGGAACCTCCTCGACTCCACATCCCCAGACGTCGCCTTCCTCACGGAAACATCGATGAACGCCTCCTCAGCGCCCGAGATCGCCATCGCAGACGGATACAAGATCACCTGGAGGGACCGCGTCAACCAGACCGGAGGAGGCATCGCCATCGTCCACAAGAACACCATCCGCATCACGACCAACTCCGACGACACCCTCATAACTGCCGAACACCTGCACTTCCAGATACACACCGACCCCAAGACCACCCTCAGAGGCACCCTCATCTACAGACCCCCGGGACCTCGCACACATTTCAGCGAAGACATCGCCGACTTCATCAGCCCGCCCGCACGCCCTCCCCTCCGCCGACTACATCCTCCTAGGGGACCTCAGCTTCCACCTAGAGAACAACAACGACAGCAACACCACCACCCTGCTGGACAACCTCGCCAACCTCGGACTCAAGCAACTGGTGACCACCCCCACCCACTACGCCGGCCACACGCTTGACCCTGTCTTCTCCTCCAGCAAGGACATCTCCTTCAGCCACACCACCTGGCCCCATTGGACAGACCACAGCTGCGTCCACTTCAGCTTCAGAAGGACCACCACTCACCACCACCCGCAACAGGTTCCCCGCAGAAGCTGGAACAAGATCACCACCGACCAGCTCACCACATCCCTGAGCCCGAACCCTCCCACCAGATCAGCGAACCCCAACCAAGCCGCCAACAACCTCACAAGGTGGATCACCAACTGCGCAGACGACATCGCCCCACTGAAGACCCCCCATCAGATCCGGCAGCAAGAAAGCATCCTGGTTCACCGACTAACTCAAGAGCTCCAAGAAGAACTGCCGGGCCCTCGAGAAAGCCTGGCGCAGAGACCCGACTACAGACAACATGACCACCCTCAAGCACGCCACCCGAAAACACCACCAGCTGATCCACACCACCAAGAAAACCGCATTCAAGGAATGACTAGACAACAACGCCAACAACAGCAAGGAACTCTTCAACATCCTCAAAGAGCTCTCGAACCCTAATGCCGAAAACAACGACATCACCCCTTAGCAAGACCTTTGCAACTCGCTCGCCTCGTTCTTCCACAGCAAGATCGCAGATATACACAACAGCTTCAGCACACTGCCAACGCACCCTACGACCATACCAACGCCCCCCACAACCACCCTCCGCGCCAGGACCCCGGTCAACACCGAAGACACCATCCGCACGATGAACTCCATCCACTCCGGATCACCAACCAACCCCTGCCCTCACCACGTCTTCAACAAGGCCGACTCCATCATCGCACCCCACCTCCGGAACATCATCAACTCCTCCTTCGACACCGCCACCTTCCCAGAGAGCTGGAAGCACGCCGAACTCAGCGCCCTACTGAAGAAACCATCAGCGGTCCCCACCGACCTCAAAAAAATACCGCCCCATCTCGCTCCTTCGTTTTCCTGCCAAAGTCATCGAGAAGATCGACAACAAACAGCTGGCCGCCTTCCTCGAGACGAATGGATCCCTCGACCACTCGCAGTCCGACTTCCGGGCCAACCACAGCACCGAGACGGCCCTCATTGCAGCCACCGATGACATCCGAGCCCTGCTCGACAACGGGGAAACAGCGGCCCTCATCCTCCTGGACCTTTCTGCAGCGTTCGACACTGTCTGCCACCGCACCCTAGTGCAGCGCCTCAACAACATTGGAATCCAGGAGAAGGCACTGGAGTGGATCATCTCCTTCCTCGCCGGAAGAACACAGAGTCCGCCTCCCCCGTTCAGATCCGAGGCCACCGAAGTCATCTGCGGCGTACACAAGGATCATGGCTCAGCCCCACGCTGTTCAACATCTACATGAGCCCCCTTGCGGCCATCGCACGCCAACACAACCTCAACATCATCTCCTACGCCGACGACACACAGCTGATCCTCTCCCTCACCAACGACCCCGCCACCGCCAGGACCAACCTACACAAAGGGATGAAAGACGTAGCAGAGTGGATGATGAACAGCCGCCTAAAACTGAACTCAGATAAGACGGAAGTCCTCATCCTTGGATCATCACCCTCTGCCTGGGACGACTCCTGGTGGCCCCCGCCCTGTGCAGCTCACCCAAATCAACGGAAAGCAATAATGAATCCCGGAAATCTATACATTTCTGAAAAGTAAACAAACTTCTGAATTCAGCAAGGGGTCATTTGTGTAGATCCTTCAAGGTTGTTCTATAGAAACTAGCAATTAAAAAAGAAATATATTGAAATCGAGTTGAAAAAAAGCCATTTGTGTCAAAGTTTTCGACTGTAACTTCTTTTAAGTATGGCCCATTTTTTAAAGCAGTATACCGTTATGTCTGCTGGAACCTTCTGGTTGCAGGGACAGAGGACTTGTAGGTTTACCAAAAACCCGAGTTACCCAGAGCCAATCACTGAACTGCGTCTTGGAATGTTTTTTCATTGTATACCGGGTAAAATATAAAGAGTGAAAAATAGGTACCAAGGAAACCCATTTATGTCCGCAATGGGAACAAAATATAGAGTAGTTATTTGCACAGCTCCAAAAATGTGGGTACCCGTACAAGCATGTGAATTACAGGAACTTTTTTCGTCAAAATGACTTCTTTTTTACACAGTCTTACATTTGGAAGGCAGAAATGCACAGAAAGTCAATTGGTAATAACACTTAGGCCCTAGGGTCTTCCCGGGGCGCCGCTCTGCCAGAACTGATGATTGTTCGTCCCCCTTAAGGTCGTCCTCTCTTAAGTCACCAGTGTGAGGGTTCTAAGGAGAAGGCATCCACACACTCCACTCCCTTTACAGGACCTCTATCAGAATGTGCACATGATCTAAGTGTGTGGCAAAACTGCAATCCACCTCCCTAGGTTCTTTTAGCATAGAACCATTCGGGCCCCGTATGAGGGGAATGAAGGAGCAGTGGTGAGCATTCTGGAGCAATCTATGCAGCAGTTAGCTTGATGTGTGCCCCCCTACCCCATGGTATATGCATCAGGACTGTCAGGCCTGTTCCAAGATGGGCTGCTGATATTGTTGCTGTAGGAGACTCAATTGTCTCCTACAGAAATTGTGGTATTTCTTAAGCCTAATCAACCAGTAGATGTTCACTCTCTATACCGCCCGATCTCCCTCCTAAACTTGGAGGTGAAGATACTAGGGAAAGTGTTGGGCAACAGACTGGTGCGGTTGATACTGGATCTCATACATCCTGAGCAGGCGAGATTTTTGCCTCACCGGGCCACCCTGTACAATATCATACGTTTATATAACGTGCTGGCAAATAGTTTAGGGGGACCAACCCAGGTCCTTCTTGCAGACATTGACAAGGCATCTGACTCCGTGAGCTGGGAGAACCTGTTTGCACTTTTTAGTCACTTCAATTTTTGCTCTATATTCCTCTACTATCTCAAACTATTATACACTGACTTGATGGCGACAGTGCAGGTGACCAGTGCTAGTTCGGACACAGTTTGGATTCTGCAGGGGACGAAACAAGGATGTCCCCTGTCCCCCCTGATGTTTACTCTTGCCGCAGACCCCTTAGCAGTGTGGGTGAGGATGGACGCTCAGGTGCAGGGCTTCGAGTGGGAAGAGGGGATCTTGGATACAATAGCATTATACACTGATTACAATCTCTTCTTCCTGACTGCCACTGAACACTCAGGCCACAGCCTCTGGCAAATTATGTGCCTATATTTGGCAAGACTTGGGTCCTCGTTCAGAGGCATAGGTAAAGCTAAAGCTAAAACCTTCAGATTGCCGCCCCCCTGGGGGGAGTACTGGGGAAAAAGGAAGGCGAGCACCTGAAAGAGGTGCAAGAGACACAGAGTATCACCGCTAATCGTTACCTAGATCATGCAAGTTACATGCACATACATGACACGGCCCAGGGCTAGACAGCCTTCGTCCCCAAAACATTGCCGCCTGGGGCGGACTGCCTCCACCTAGCTCTGCTGCTGAAGGAAAAGCAGAAGGAGACCCAAATCTTACATCAGTTCTACCTACGCTGTTTGTGACATCTCACTCATAACATCACAGCTTGTTCAGGACCCTTGTCCACTGTCCCCTATCTACCCCGTCCATGACCTCAGCAATGTCTGCAGACCGGTCCACCACACTCGGTTTGACCACGATTCCCCAGGCAGCACCTTCAGGATACTACAGGTGAGTCTAATGCACCTGATCACTCGACTAACTTGAGTTCTGCAGTTGGGGAAGGGCCAGCCCTGCAGTGGAAGCCTCTCACTCCACCCAAGCCCCCATGAGAGCTCAGTAGAAGCCATCCCACGTGCCCCTCCCAGGAGAGAGCAGTGGAGCCATCCACTGCCCCAGCAGCAGAAGAACTGAGGAAATAGAAATTTTTAGGTAATCAATGTGTCCCCCACTTGCACCCTATCCATCCACCCATGTTCCATGTATGTCGTATAAATTCTTTTCCGTGCATGCCATAAAGACGCATATGCATTTGCGTCCAACGTTAACATGTCAGTTATCCAGTCCTCCATGAAAACCACGTTAATTTGGCTTTTAGGCCTATGGTGCCAACGTCTTTACATGGTGCACTTTTTAAATAACACGAAACACACGTTTTCCACGTTTTCTGGCTCAATCGAGCCAGGCCCTTAATTGAGACTCCGAGTCTCTTCTGTCTCTGAAAGCTGCAGTTTAGGTATGCATCCCTGACCTCTACCTTACTTCCTGCCCAGCGAAGCGGTGCCCGGCTCAGCCTGGCCTGCCTGCCAAGACAGTATTTAGCCTACAGTTATCTACTCAGCCTCCTCGAAAACACATTCCAGTCTAGTAAAATTGGTAAACATATTCCCGGCTGCAGAGCAAGGGGCCCGGCCTTCCTGTCCTCCTTGCAAGTTATTTACAGAACCCGTTACCATGGTAGGCCCATGGCCCCGCGCATTGCACCAAGACACGTGTGCACCCACTAGCATTCAGTACTGTATAGCCTCTACTCGAGAGACCTTTTACTTCAGATAATACATCCTCCAAACATAAGATACCAGATATGCTATAGGTACAGGTCGTTCTGACATCCCAGACACCAAGACTCTTCTACTAGAGCTAAATGTCAAGCCCCCAGCTCTCCCCAGTTACACGTCTTACCACGTCATGCCCAGTTGCGCACGCTCTCAGGGTAAAGGTTTTTGCTGACCCTGCAGAATCTCTCTATGCATCCACCCACTTATGACACTTCTGTGACGTTTCCAATACACGCCTACTTTTACGCCCATGTGTTCTTATCTTTCTCTTTTCACTTGTTACGCCTTCTGTATTCATTTTAACTGTACAGTTTTACTATATATAATGTGTGATGTTAATAAAAGGTTGAATGTCCCTTCCTGAACCTTAGTGGTGATGGAACTCGATGTCCCGGTTCTCGAGAATCTTAATTAAAGCCCGTATGACTCAGATACCACGGACTCTGCCTCTCATTTTATTGAGCTCCTTTATTGAGATCCTTTATTGTCATTTAATGTATAGAAAAATAGTCCGGTAATTTTATTTACCACAGAACTACATCCCCCCCATCCCAGGATAGAGCAGTGTAACCATTCTACTCCTCCCTCCTGCCAAACAGAGAGCATTCAACACCAACTCAGTGTCGCCTGCGGTCATTACAGTATAGTAGTGTGAGTTTTTAAAGACTGGCAGTGCTCTGAAAGCATTTCAATAAGCTGGAGTGTCAGGCCAGAGAATGCAGTACAATGTGAAAAATTCAGTTTTACCTACCCAGGTCAGAAGGGGGATCTGACCCGTGGCCCATCGTAGAGACAGCCTTGAACCTGCACCTGTCACTACAGACAGCCCCATGCCCGCAAAAAATATGTAAAAATCTATAGAAATATTTTCATATTTTTGTGGGGGGGAAGGGGTATAATAGGAGGGGACAACCCACAGAATCTGCAGAATAAAACGTGGCAATGCATAGCAGTCCCATCATCAGCAATGCGTGTGTATGGTATCCAGTTATCAGGATGGTACTAGTGGCGCGTGAAGCAGCACCGCGCCACCAGGAAGTACAGGCGAAAATTAGGGAGCCCAAAGCCTCCCCAATCATATGGCAGAGTCAAAGTATCCCAGCTGACTTGGCTGTTAGCCCCCCAGATACGATGCGTGAGGGTGGTGCTAAGTGTGGCAAAAACGGATTGTAAGCGGGATGGGGATGTTATGAAACATGTACAAGAACCTGGGCAGAACTACCATTTTAATAATGGTGATTCGGCAGGCTATGGATAGTGGAACTTTCAACCAGCGGTCTAATTGTATGGATAATTTTTCTAGCGCCAGTCTGTAGTTGAGGCGTATTGCTCTGTGTCTTTGTGGACGTGGATCCCTAAGAACTTAATGGAAATTTCACACCACGTCATTGGGAATTCACAATCTATGCTACTTGCTGCCTCCATCAGGGGAAATATCTTGGACTTAACCCAGTTGATGTGTAAACCAGACAGGGCCCCATATCAAATTATTTCCCTTAAGATTGGCGCCCGGTTGTCACTTGGGTGCCTTATGTAGAGGATGATGTTGTCTGCATTGATTGTAATCAGGAGCGGGCCGGTTTTAAAATTATGATAATAATAATAGCAATATCGACAATTGTAGAGCGTGCACAGTTACCTCAATCAGAGGTGTCCCAGCGATATAGCAATAAATGGCAGGCAAGGAGGTCAAATCAACAAGCAACCTAAACATGTTAGCTTAGGCTAAATAGCCAAGTTGTCACAGCTCTCCTGAATAGTGGCTCTGAGTCAATATGTCGTAGGTTATTTGGCAATGGGTTCCAAAGCTTGGAAGCCTTGATCATGAAAGATCTGCCACCCATCCGGGCTCTCCTCTACTGTGGAGTGTACAAAAGGTTTTGAGCATTCGTTCTTAGCAGTCGATTCTGCTTGTAGCTGCAAAGATGTTGGTTCTAGTAGCTCTGGCATTTACCATGGATTGAGCGGAATGCAAATGTCAGAGCCTTGAATTTGATTCTTCTGGTCATAGGCAGCCAGTGGAGCTCCTTAATGTGCGGAGAGATGTGATGACGGAATGGTACTCGTCTAATCAATTTAGCAGCCGTATTTTGCACCATCTGCAATCTTCTAATCAAGTAGGCTGGCAGACCTATATAGACGCCTTTCTTGCTGTTACCGTGGCATGTATTATGACTCAGCGGCAGGCCTCTGGCAACAGATGGAGGAACTTGTGCAGGCTTCTCGATTTACTAAAACAGGATGATGTCACTTGCTGGATCTGGGAAGAAAAATAGAGATCAGACTCCCACTTAACACCCAAATTTTTGGCCATAACTGCTGGGGAGGGAGGGTGACCCATTTCCTGCAGGCACCATAGATCTGCTGGTGGCGGGGGATTTGCTCCAAAGAACAGTACTTCCGTTTTCTCAGCATTGAGTCTCAATTTATTATTATCCATCCAAAAAGGAATTATCTTTCAGACATCCCTAACAACATTTGAAGGCGTCATCCGATTGCGCTTTAAACTAGAATACCAGCTGGGTGTCATTGGCGTATGATATCGCCTTCACGCCCCAGTTGGCACGGAGTGAGAACAACGGGCCAGATATATATTGAAGAGAAGTGAACTTAATGCTGACCCCTGAGGAACTTCACACCATATCTGCATGGGTTTTGATTTGTGGGGTTGTAAGGCAGTTTGTTGCGTGCGTTTGATCAGACACTACTTCAGCCAAGCCAAAACTGCCCTCCAAATGTTATCCCCTGTGGAGATGCAGCTCCTGCAAATGGCATATAAGGGGGTCTAGCGCTATAATGAATAGTAGAGGCGAAAGAAGACAGACATGTCTCGTTCCTCGCGTCAAGGGGAAGGGAAGCTTTAGCTTCTCATTGAAGCAGATGCACACTGGGGGCCGAGTATACAGCAGCATAATGAGGGCCGTGAATACCAGTGGAAGGCCTATTCTGCACAATGTGGCCTGCAAGAACAGCCACTCCAGTGAGTCAAACGCTTTCTCAGCCTCCAACAACGCAGCTACTGCAGAAACAGTGGGGAAGATTCCATGTAAAACCACAAAAAGCGTGCACAGGTTCAGAGCTGTGGATCTATGCGGGATGAATCTTGACTGAGCCAGGGATATTAATCGGTCAAGGAGGAGAGAGAGCTGAGTTGCTATCATATGTGCCAGGATTTTGTTATTGAAATTGAATAAGGAAATCAGCATATACAAGCCGTATAGTTGTGTGTCTTTCCCGAGTCTGGGGAGCAGTATTATCACTGCTTCACGGAGAATGGGAAATGATCCTTGATTTAGTTCGAAATACTACACTTTAGCTGCATGCAGCTCTGTCTGGAATACCTCGTCCTGAAGTGCCAGTCCGTGGAACCTCCACTGTCTCTCCACCCCATCCACCCTTGGTATGCAGAGCTTTAGGAGCACCGGGAATGGTCTGACAGGGTTCGCGGGAGATGCTCAATAGAGGCACTCCATGGGTGGTAAGGAGTCAATAGTCCAGGCGAGTCCAGGTATTGTGCTGTGCAGAGTAGTATGTGTAGGCAGGTTGAGAGGCACCAGACACCAACTAGCCTGTGTGTTGTGCGTAATTCTCCCAAAGCCCGCCAGAATTGCAGATTGGCATCAGGGGGATCTGCAGTACTGTCAAGTAGTAAATTAAAGTCTCCTCCCATGTAGACATAGTCCGCCTCCACCAAGTCAATATGGGCTTGCAAATTGTGATAAAAGCCCGGGCTATCCGTGTTAGGTGCATATACGTTAATGAGGAGTATGGTGTACCCTAGTAGGCAGCCTGTCACCAACAGGTAGTGTCCCTCAGTGTTCTCATGGACTGCGACAGTCGGTAAGGCACTCACTTGTGTATAATTATGATGACTCCTCTGGTGTATGTGCTGTAGCCTACAAGTATTGCTGGGCTCCTCATGTGGACCCAAAATTGGGAAATGGTGTAGGGGCAGTTGTGTTTCTTGTAAAAAGGCAATGTCAGCCAGGTGTCTTTGCAAGTAATGTAAAACCTGTTTGCCCTTTCATGCGTTATTCAAGCCCCAAATACTCCAGGTCACTATTGAAATATCCCCAAAGGGGTGTAGCTTAATGTGTGTAGTCATAGGGGTGCGATATAAGCAGTAACCTTACCAATTGTTGCAGAACTACCCCTAACACAGCAGGGGTCCCCCCACCCATCCCCACTTTTATTTCGACAGAGAAACCCCAATACCAACAACGTTGCCGCAAGCATTGATGCATTCGATAAACAATACTCAACCAGTAATGTGTGGTAAACACTAAAGGGGTGGCAACGCTACACCAGATTACCACGTCTGCAAGGGAATCAGATTGCTGATACTTCCTTAGTTTCTCACATTCTTGTAAGACAAATCTTTACCTGGAGCAGTAGGAGGCTTATAACCTCAAACCTTATTTCAAAGTGTTTACCGTTGTCCAGGTATAATCAGGTTTAGACCAAGGAAGTCATTCTGCAGAAAAAGATAAGCGCTGGCACCTTAGTTGGTATAAGATGGTGATCTCCAGGGCAAGTTAATCCGGTGTGACCCACGAGCCTCTGAATACTCACGGTAGAACTCCTGTACCGCTGTTGGAGTGTCAAAAAGCTGAGGCTTGTTCTCAATCTCGACCAGTAAACTGGCCAGGTATACCATCCCGTAGTTCAGACCCAGATTGCGCAGTGTGGCCTTGAGTATCAGTGAACTTTAGACGGGCGTCCTGAGCCATTGCAATGAAATCCAGATAGAGAGAGACTGAGGAGCCCTGCCAGGTAAGTGGGCTCTTTTCTCTAGCAAGATGTAAGGCAGTGTCTCGGTCCTGGAAGTTTAGCAAGCGGGCGATAAGTGGTCTTGGCGGGCATCCAGGGTTGGGATGTGGCCAGAAGGAGCGGTAAGCCTTCTCTCCAACGAATGTGGCCGTTAAGGAGTCTCTGCCGAATACATCTGCAAACAGGTGCTCTACAAAAAGATCCAGGCAGCCAGTGTTCGTGGATTTTGGAATTCCTAGGACGCGAATGTTGTTTCACCGACTTCACGCTTCCAAATCTTCGTTTTTCATTGCAACAGTTTTGAGAAGCTTTTCCATGCAGTCAATTTCCTTGACTGATTGGGCAGCTCCATCCTCCAAGTATGAGATCCTACCTTACACAGTGTCAAGCCTTTTGTCGTGGAGGTCAACGCGTGACCCCAGGCGTCAAAGCATTTCTCTAGTGGGTCAAAGCAGCCATCTAGGGCCTTGAAGCCCACCCTAAGTTTCAACATTAGAGTGTCTGCTCCCACTGGTGCCGCCACCGTGGGGCCCAGTGCGCCCCCGCCCATCGATGTGCCAGGGCCCCCCCTAAGGCCTTTGTTCTTGTTAAATTGCAGAAGACGCTGTTTTGGATCCTTCCAGACCTTAGCCTGTGGTGCGGCAACTACGTAATGGGAACTAGTACAGTGCTCTCTTGGGAGACCATATGATTGCAAAGGTCTACCAGACCCTCATTTCAAATCAATCTGACACATTTCCCACTTTCCGCAGGGTGTGGAAGACCAACCTGGGGGACCTAGAAGTTTAAGATTGGACTGAGGTCATAGGGGGACCATATTGGGCAGACTTTGGCTGATCCAGCTTAAATACCTTCACAGGGTCTACCTCATGCGCTGTTGTCTATGGAGGATGCCTCCGATGTAGTGCCGCAGATGGGACAGTCATGCACACGGTGTGGGGTTGCTCTGCATTAGACCTGTTTTGGCACATGGCAACATCATACCTGAGCAGGATTCTGGCCTGGTCTATCCTGATGGACCCTAAACTTCTCTTCCTATACATCAGTGACACACTGGGTGGCAACTGATACAAGTTGGTGCTACTATTCCTGTGTTTGACTTTGGCAGGACAATAGAAGATCAAACCCCCTGCCCCCTTCTGTGGTGGTGTGGAAAAAAGGGATGGATCACGTTATGGGCTGGAAGGTAGTGGTTTACAAGGCTTCAAGGCTGTCCATAAAAATACGCCAGGGTGTGGCAGGCATTGGCAGAATACAGGGGCATTGTATTAGAGCCTGTGCGCTTGGTACGTCAAGTATTAATTCACAAAATTCAGACGTTTAAGGGATGAGGCGGGATGGGACACTTGAAGCGGTCCCAAGATACGTTTTTCTCTATATGAGTCAATTGTGGGAGGAAGGGGTAGGATGGAGAGGAGTGTGTAGGGATTTGCTTATGTTACTGTTATCCGCATAGTTGCCCAAAATTTCTCTACATTCTTTTTTTTCTGTTTTTAGGCATCATTGTGTGCTTAATTAATGTCCTCAGGTTACAGTCATTCAAAGATAATAGTATATTTTGCTTGTGCAAAAAGAATCATTCTCCTTTGATTGGCATTGCAAATAAAAAAGCTATCTATACCTATTACAATTAAACATGCCTAGTTAGGAAGTTACAAAACAAGTCTTATAAAATTATTTATGTTTAAGTTATATTTATTAACTTGACATATTTGGATGGTGGCATGTTCCTTTTTTCAATGTTTCTTCCTTTTATGTGGCATATCATTGAAATAAAGAAGATAACACACTTGCCAATCTGCCAAAGTGAGACTAATGGGCTTTACCAATGCTTGTTCCACTATGCTTCAGGTGAGAGGCCGCTCCTTCACCTGCTGTGCTCCCTAAATCTCCAGCGCTTTGCCTTAGGATGACATGGAACTGCGCATGACGAGGGATGAAGCCCACCAGGATATCAACGTACTGAAGGAACAAAGTTCTCGCAGACACAGAATGCATCAATTGTGACCTACAGCCAGCAAATGAGGCATTCTGAATGGCTGGGCAACTTCCGACATTTTATCCAGGATCCCAATGAATGTAAGTTTGGAAGAAACAAAACAGTTAGTAATTGAGAAGAAATGTACCTAGATCCGGCCATTAAAGCTTTTTTGTGGTAAGTACCAACTTGACATGCACTGGATGTCGAACAAAAACAGGGTTGTTTAACATAGACTCAAGTAACAGGCACACATAACAGTTGCATCTTCTGAAGGAGTTTTATTTTCATTCCAAGGAACTTCTGTTGCTAGTGCCTTCAATACCTTAGCTGACCCTCACACAAAAATAGAAACAAGGATGCAAAAAGTTCCAATGGGATTCTTTTTTAGGTCTAGGACCGTAGGCTGCGCCGTCTCGGGGAGAGATTTAATGTTTTGTAGTATGGGGGCTTGAACCCGCCTTTCTTCTCCATTGGCTGGGTTCCTAAACGGAGGCCAGCCACTGGAGGAGAGGGGGGTCACTCCGTTCAAGCCCCGTCTCTTTCGGATTCAGGGGCGTGTTTTTTGCGTTCTTTCGCCCTGTGACGTCATCCGTCACTCAGAACGCAAAAACAAAAAACACGGCCCGATTCCGAAATTTTCTGAGCTTTGCGGCCGCTATTTTGCTGCTCGGTAAAACCAGGAGAGCAGCGTCTACCGAGGACATGAGGTAACTATCCCTTGTCTTGCCTCTGCCACCCTGTTTGTGCCGTTTTTCGTGCCCCTGCCCCCCTGTTTGTGCCGTTTTTCTTGTTGAATTTGCAGCGCTGTAAGCAGAAACCATTGGCTGCCCCACCATACAGCTGTGACGTGGACTAGAGAGCGAGCCACAGGCTAGTACCCAGATCTGACTGTACGCCGCAATAGCTCAGAAGGGGACATGCGCCTCGTGGGCGCCACTGACGTACAGTAACAACATTGTAACACCTGTAAGAAGTCCGGAGCTCCGCATGGAGCACCTCGGGCTCCGGGGTTTAAATTTTTTTTAAACGGGGGTTTTACATTTTTTTTAAATGGGGCCTAGAGCCCAAGCACACCACCACGGAGCCCCCACAACCCCTGTACATGCCACGGAGCCCGCATGGCGCCCAGTGGGGCTCCGGGTCTTTGTATTTAAAACTGGGCCTCGAGCCCCCGCCACAGCCGCAACGGGTGCGCAGGAGTCCCCAACACTGCCTCAACACCCCAGAGCTCCGCATGGAGGGGGCTCCGGGGGTTTTATTTTATCTTTTTTTTTTAAACAGGGCTCCGGGCCCGATATGGAACCCAAGGGTCCCGGAGCCACCACCACAACCGCCGCACATGCCCCGGAGCCTGTCATGGAGCACCTCGGGCTCCGGGGCTTCATGTTTTTAAAAAACTAGGCCTTGAGCCCACCACTGCCGCAACTGGGCCTGGATGCCTGCCCAACCCGCCTCAACAGCCCGGAGCCCTCACATGGAGCACAGCGGGGTTCCGGGGTTTAATTAAAAAAAAAAAAACAACGGGGGCCTCGAGCACACCACCACAAATGGGACCAGAGCCCCCACCAGCAAAAACCCTCAGAGACCCACCGGAGCTCCGCATGGAGCACAGGGGCGCCAATGGGGCTTCAATTTCTTTTTTTAAAACCTGCGACGCTCGGGCTTTGTATTTCTTCTTTGTCCCTCTGAGACCCCAGTACTGCGGAGGTCTTTCTGTCCCTCCCACCCCCACCACCCGCCCTCCCGCTGCCATGAAGATGTCCGCTATGGAGGCCCGTGACCCAGGTACCGAAGCCACTGCATCTTTCGCCATTATGGAATCTTTACCCGACTGGCCAGGCTCACCACATTTTGGCAGCAGCAGCTTTCAAACTTCGGCGCTACCACCCCTTCCTTCTGCTTTTGATAGAGGAAATCCAGATCCTCATGCAGCCACTGATCTCCCAGGTCGCTCCGGCGTCCATTGATTCTTCGGCAGCATGTTCCTGGGAAGCCAGGTAAAGTGAGGCTGACAAAGCACGCCATAATGCACGGCCTGAGACAGTCTCCAGCAAGATTGAACACTGTCTCCAAAGATGCATCTCCACACGTTTACAGCTACAGCGGCTGCTGCTCATGCTTGGTTGAAGGCATCACCTCTTCTCTCCTGCTGTCAGACAAAACTCGCTAGGAGGGAACAAAGCGCTCTGCCTGCTCACATGATCGCCATTTTGCCTCAAGATGTCCGTTTTAAGTGTATTTCAATTAAAACAGCTTCAGGCCTGGATGATTTTGAGCATCATGCCTGCCCTCAGCCCCTGCGCCCAGAGTCCGCCAGGAGGTAGGCGGCACCGGAGAGGGGAGCGGGGAACCTCCAGCCGCACGCGGGCACCATGGCAGAGGAGAGGAACAAGAGAGCCCAGCAGGAGCTCATCTAGAGGCCGGGGAACAACGTGTGCACCGACTGCCAAGCACCCGGTAAGTCACCCACTCCCGGCGAGCCCGGCCAGGGTGTCCTGACTGTGTAATCTGCTGCTCCTGCCTGGGTGTGTCCTGCGGATGGCTGAGCTGCCCCTGTCTGGGGGGAGGAGGGGGCGCCGCAGCACCTGCCCGGGTGTGTGCCCTGCTCTGCACGGCCTTGTGTCCCGCTGATGCCCCTGCTGGTGTGTGTGCCCTGGCACGACCCCTGTGGGTGCTTCTGGAAAGCGGGCACCCTGCCTCCTCTTCTTCCGTCTTTCCTGGTGTTTGCTGCTTGTCCGTCCTGTGGCTCACTGTCTGACCTGTCACCTCCTCCCTGTTGTCTACCTGTAAGTGTAAACCCTCCTCTGACTTGCTTCCTTTTAACTCTCTCCTCTTTGGCAGTGTGTTTTGTGTACGTCTCCTGGCTGCTCGTTCCTGACTCCAGACTTTGGGTTCTCATGCATGCCTCCTTATAACCTTTTTATGTTACTAAAATGTGTGTATGACATAGTTACACAAAGGGATTTACAGCCACACTTCGTCCATTTGTCTATGGTTGTGTCTTTCACCAACCCACTTGTGCACTGATCAAAGGGCAACTAGTCACACCAATTCAGTCATTGGCCGACTTCACTATGAGGTAAGGCATGCTGCTCTTTCACAAGGACAACGTCCAGACACAAAGTAGTTACCTTTCGTGCCTAGTGCCAGGTAGTACTATGGTAATGTGTTGTTTTTGTAATCAAAAAACATGTTTGCCTTTCGTTAAAAAACTTTTTTTTTTAAGATTGACAAATGCCTAGCAACTTTCTAAACAATAGTTTTGCAAAAGCCATGCAAGACAAAACATGGATTGCCAAAAGGCTGTCAGACGACGCCAGACCCACTGGCTTTGTCAATTCTAGTTTCCTTTTGTTTTGAACACTATGACAGTTCATGTGTTTTTACCGCTGTCTCCCTAGTGCGCTTCTCTTTGCGCTCTGTGTTGCTTTGTATTGCCCATGTGCTTCTACCTGCCTCCTTACACTGCTGTGTGCTTCTTTCCCTGCTTTTCTCTCATCAACGTGTTCACCATCCCCAGCTCCACATCACTCATTATTTCCCCGATTTGCTTTTATTCTATCCTTGTGCTTCTAGTTGCTCTCTTTCTCTCACTTGTTTTAATTTACCAAGTCCTATCGGTGGTCTCCGTGTTGCTTCTCCATACACACCCCCATGTTACTTACCCAACCCATGTTACCTCCTGCTCCCCCGGCCCACCCGTGTACTTACCACCCACCCTGCTTGAAATGCTTTCATCACCTGCTTTAAAAAAATAATTAAAAAAGAAGGTAGATTGGTAAATGCAAGGAAAAAAATGCCAACGTCATTTTGTTCAAGCACATGCGTGTTGAACAATCAATCTATCAGGGAGTTGTGAAGCGCTCTACTCACCTGTAAGGGTCTCAAGGCGCTGGGGAGGTGGGGGTGGAGGGGGGTGCAGCTCTGGTCAGTCTAAGAGACAGGTCTTCCTGAAGATGTGCAGCGTGGGGGTGTATCTCATGTTGATTAAGAGCTCATTCCAGGTCTTTGCAGCGATGTAGGCGAATGCTCTTCCACCTGTTCTGGCTCTGTGGATGCGCGGGGTTAAACGAGGACGAGGTTGGCAGATAGGAGGATTCTCTTGGGTGCGTGGAAGGATATTCTTTTATAGAGATATTGAGGTCCGGTATTGTGGAGACATTTGTAGGCATGAGTGAGTTTCTGGAAGGTTACTCTCTTCTCGACGGGGAGCCAGAGGACTTCCTGTAGGTGTTGGGTGATGCGTTTGTGTCGTGGGGTGCCGAGGAGGAGTCTTACTGTGGTATTCTGTATGGTATGGAGCTTGCGGAGCAGAGATTGGTTGATCCCATAGAAGAGGGCATTTCCTTAGTCCAGTCTGCTGGTTATGAGTGTGTGGGAGATGGTGTTAATTTAGAGGGGATCAAACTGAAGGTCTGCTGAAGGATGCAAAGGGTGTTGAAGCAGGTGGAGGCGACGGCGTTGATCTGTCGGGTCATGGTGAGGGAGGAGAAGTGTATGATGCAGAAGTTCTTGGTGTGGTCCTTGGGGGTGAGGGGACTGCTGAGTGTAGTGGGCCACCAGGTGTTCTCTCATGCAGAGGGCGAGGTGCAGAGGACTTCTGTCTTTTCTGAGCTAAGCTTCAGGCATCTGCTGCTAATCCAGGATGAGACATCCTTAATTTCTTCCTGGAAGCTAAATCTGGTGCTGAGGGGGTCCTTAGTGAGGTAGAAGATGAGCTGGGTGTCGTCGGCATAGGATACTATGCCGAGTCCATGCTGTCTGACGGACGGTGGGGAGGGGGCCATGTAGATGTTAAAGTGCGTGAAGCTGAGCGATGCTCCTTGGGGTACCTCGCAGTAGATCTCTGTGAGTTTGGAGGGGGGTATGGGGGTGGTCTGATTCTTTGTGTTCTGCCTGCAAAGGAGTGGAGCCAGTCAAGGGTGGTGCACTGTATGCCGGCGTTGTGGAGCCTGGCGATGAGAGTGCGGTGGGAGACAGCGTTGAAGGCTGCGGAGAGGTCGAGTAGGATGAGGGCTGTGGTGTGGCAGTGGTTGAGGAGGGTGAGGATGTCATCTGTGGCGGCGAGTAGGGTGGTCTCGGTGCTGTGGTTGCTGCGGAATCCGGATTGGGAGAGGTCGAGGATGGAGTTCTCGTCGATTAATTTCATTAGTTGGACATTTACAATCTTCTCTTTGACTATGGCCGTGAAAGGGAGGAGAGAGATGGATCAGTAGTTCTAGAGGTCCGTCGGGTCTGCTGAGGGCTTTTTAAGGAGGGTTTTGACTTCTGCACATTTCGAGTCGCCGGGGAATGAGCCGGCTTTGAAGGTGGCATTGATAGAACGTCATAGCTCAGGTGTGATGCCGGGTGGAGGCTCTGTGGAAGATGTGCGGAGGGCAGGGGCCCATAGGGGCTCCAGAGTGAATGCCTTTCATGAATGACGCAGTGTCTTCCTGGTGACTAGGGTCTCGGAGAACATGGTGGGCCGGAAGTCGTTGCTGGAGGGAGGAGTGGGTTTGGTGTCCAGGGTCTGTTCGTTGAAGTTGCATAGGTGGACCTTATTTTCAGGTGGAAGTAGGAGCAGAGTTTGTTGCAGAGGTCCTGGGAGGGTGTGACATCCGTGGATTTGATGGGGGGGCTTGGTAAATTCCAGGATGATGCTGAAGAGTTCCTTTGGGTCGCTGGTGTTGGCGTGGATTTTGTTTCGGATGAACGTCCTTTTGGTGGATCCGATGAGTTGGTGGTATTCGGTCATGGCATTCTTGTATGTGGTGTGGTCTTCTGGAGTGTTGCCGTTTCTCCAATTTTTCTCGAGACATCTGCAGGTGCGTCTGGATTCTTGAGAGGTCTGCTGTGAATCAGGTGGCCTTCTTGGGGCGTGGTCTGTCGGGGTTGCGGAGGGGAAAGAGCTTGTTTACGCAGTTGGTGATCCATCTGTGAAGTTCTTTGGCTACAGAGTTGGCATTGGTCGAGGTTGGGGGTGGGGGCCATCACAGATGAGGGTCGAGTTGAGGTGCTCCTTGGTGACCTTGCTCCAGTCCTTCGTGGAGGGCGAAGTGCAGGTTTGTTGATTTGGAAGTGTATGCAGTGGTGGTCATCCAGGGGGATGGCATGGTATGGCTTAAGATGATGTTGTTACCCCCTTTGAAGATGGAGTCGAGGGAGTTTCCGGCCTTAAGGGTGAGGGTGGGTACGCGTTGTTTCAGTCCAAGGTTGGCGAGGTTGTCCAGGAGGGTGGTGGAGTTGGGGTCGCTGAGGTTCTCGAGGTGGAAGTTGAGGTCTCCAATGAGTTTGTAGTCCATGGAGGCGATGGTGTGGGGCGCAATGAGTTCGGAGATGGTGGTAGTGAAAGTGGTTCGAGGTCCGGTAAGGTGAGGGTGCTGCATAGGGTCATTCTGGGGCTTGTCTGGATCTGAAAATGGTTGTGTTTGGTGGTGGACGGGGAGTCGCTCGTGCTGGAGGTGGTGAGACGTAGGGAGCTCTTGTGTGCGATGGCGGTTGGGGTGGTCCTTCCGCTGTATCTTGTATCCGTCGGGGATGGCGGTGGTGCTGTTGGGGCAAGGTGGGGTTGGTCCATGGTTCTGTGAAGAAAGCACCATCTGGCGTAAAGGTGTAGAGCAAGTCCCAGATCTCAACAGCATGTCTGTGCAGGAAGCACACGTTCAGGATAATGTATCTCAGGGCTTCGGGGATGGGCTGGTGTGCACCATGAGGAGCCATGGGGGTGCGGGGGATGGAGAAGGTTTGTCGGCAGGAGTACTGCCCATGGGTGGTGTTCGGCATAGGCAGCTGGGTCGTAGCAGTGGGCGGTCTAAGAACCAGGGTCCCTGGCACAGGTCGCAGATGGGCATGACTTTGGCACACCTTTGGAGTGCCAGCTGCGCACGGCCGCCATTAAATAGGGAAGGGGGAGGCAAGCGCAGCTGGGAGGCGGGAACCGGCAGGGGGGAGGGGCCGTGGGGGCAGCAGCGGCAGGAAAAGGGCGGCAAAACTGGCACGGAGGACAGAAACAAGGGAACAGGTAACAAAACAGGCAAAATGGACAGAAAGACAGAAGACTAAAATTAAAGGCAGAAAGTTAAAGGCGCAGTAACGAAAGACAAAAAGACAGACAAAAAACAGGCACAAACACGAATACAGACAACAATGGATCAGAAGAGCAAGACTCTCCTATTGGATCACCAGGGATGAGGCGCAGACAGGAGCCTACGGGTGGAGGGGGGCCTCAAACACCTACCTTACAGAGGTGTAGGGGCAGCAGCATAACAGCGGAGCTGCTGGAGCTTAGAGCAGAGTCTCTGACCAGGAGGTCAGAGGTCTGCCTACTAAATGACACTGGAGGCCAAGTCCTAAGCCTTTTTTTACTTTTTCTTTTGCCATGCTGCACAGCATCAGGGAGCTGCTGTACAGCATCGCTAAAAACCACTGGCAAAGCCCATAGGTCCCAACTGTGAGACATATTGGTTTTGTCAATGCTCCTTTTATGTTGAAAATAAAGTATATGTATCAATGCCACTAAAACACTTTGTACTGTTACAAAAAATGTTACTGGATGCAGGGTTCACTCAGTTTAGCCAATAGCCTACTTTTCAGAATTCAACAATGATGCAAAGTCATCCTGCCTAATGGTTTTGCATGTTAATGTACAGAGAGCTTAGGCCCCAAGCATTCTAAAAAAATATGAAAACCCTAGAAGGAAATCCATTACTTACCATGCGCTCAGAAGCTCTGCTTTCCCTGGAAGTAGCTTCCAGGTCTCCTTTTTTGTGGTAAAGAAAAGAACTGCCTTCGTCATTTGAGGTTAATGCAGGTCGAGTTAGCTCCTTGGAACTTTTGGAAACTGCATCAGAGGTTTGAGGCAAGGTTTTGCCTTCACCATCTCCAACAAGGCCTTCCAGGCTATAACTGAAATACATAAACAGTATCATAAATTAAATAGCGAGAAGGCTGATAAAAAGGGGAAAATGTAGCCAAATTCAAACAAGCATCGTTAAAGAAAATAGGTCAGGATTGAAGGTTGTACAGGGGACAGACTGCATTTGGGCATGTCTGTGTTTCCATGCATTAGGTCATTAACGTCAGGCACATTGGCGTTGCCAATGTTTGTTAATATTTGTAAAGTTTAGTAAGGGAAAATAGAAGCAGTTTTTTACCATACTAAGATATCTTTCACATGCCTCCTTTTTCAATCCAAACCACCAAGTTCGCCACTGAATTTCTGGAAAATCTCTCTTAAGGTCAGCCTCAAACAACCATACTTGAAACAAATTCCTGCTTTCACCTTCCTTAGAGTCAGATATTAGGAAACACAGAAAATAACTAAAGGCCTTTCTCTTCAGACATACATTCGTACTACAGACTGCCCTGCCGCTCTACTTCCTTGTTTCAAGGCTTCTGTATCTCATTGCCACTCTAACAGCATAAAAAAAGCTATCTTGGGGTAGTGAAAGTGCTGTACCGAAACAATAAATAAAAATCCCATGGGGAATCATGCTAGATCCATACTTTGACACATCCATAAAAATCACATTCAACATTCAGTTGCTGTTATTATTTGAAAAGATACATCCACTGTGAACATCCCTTAACGTTGGTCTTCAACATCACAGATTCAACAACACAGAGACATGGTGAAAATTAAGTCTGCGCAGTATTTATTTTCAGAAAAACAAATAGGGGGGTCGATATGAATCATGAACGAGGGATAGAGTGAGCAAAGAAACATAACAGACACTCTCACAGTTTTCTGGAGTAGCTACTTTGACGCTACAACAGCAATGGTTCCATGAACAACTATCCTTAGCCATTGCAAGCACTGAAGAACAAGTTATTTACCTTCAAGTAAGGCCTTTTCTGGTAAATACTGTATCTAATAACAGATTTCTCACCCTTTGAATATTCCCCAGGCATCAGAATGGAACAGAAACTCTTTAGCAGTACCCTTGAGAGCCGGTAGGTTGCATCGTACGGCTCCATATTGATGTCAGTTTGCATGGGTGGTGCTGCTCCATTCATCAGCTATGGAGCAGATTGACAACAGTTGCTCTCTAGGCTTTCTGAGCCCCAAACGCAGAGCCTAATAGACAATTGGCTAGGACCAGTATGCAGAGATCTAGACTTGGTACCTTTTTAGATGGAAAAACAAGCAAGTTCAAGGAAAACATAGGAGAGAGGGGTGGTGAGGAATCTGTGGTTGGATAGAGTATCAGAACGATGATGAAAAAGAGTCATTACTTTCGAAAGAAAGGAGCCTTGGGTTCTCAGAACCAGTTTATCTGGGAAGAATATGTTGTATGGCAGGTTGATAGAGAGTGCCTGTACGTCGCTCGCACGGTGGCCCAATGTTATGGTGACGAGAAAAACTGTCTTAAAGACGAGAAGCTGCGAAGGACAGCTAATCATTGGTTCAAAGAATAACACATTAGGTGTGTGAGGACCAACTTGAGATCTCAGTGAGGCATAAAAAAATGAGAGGCTGGAAGCCTATGGTGCAAACTTTTTTAAAAAGTACATCACAATGATCGCAACTGTAGAAAAGCTAAAAGACCCAACACGTATCCTGTAAGTGTGCTCAAAGCACACCACACAAAAAAGCTACACTTCTGAAAGTTTGGATTGAAGTGAGACAATCCGCAGAGTAGCACAATAAGCTACAAACTTGTCCCAATAGCAGGTTATACTGATTTGGTGGAGGGATGCCTGGCTGTCTAAATGACATCGACAACCACAGGAAGAAGGTCTAAAGCAGTTAACTGCTGTGGCTCGATCTCCAAGCACAGAGATGGAGGTTGTACAGGCTAGGGTGCTTCTGTGACTGAAGATCCTCCTGAAGCAGCCTGATCAGAGGACAGATGCTACTGCCCATGAGGTCTGGATACCACACTCTCCTTGCCCAATCCAGTGCCACTAGGATGACTTGGCCCTGGTCATTCCTGAAACTTTTTCAGTAGCCATGGCAGGAGAGGTAAAAAAGTAAAGTCATATACGAGTCCGAGCTCAACCCCAGAAGGAATGCATCTGTGAGGGAGTACTGTGGAACTCCAACATGCAAAAGTGCTAACAGAGCACATTATCAGCAGTGGCGAAGAGATAAGAGTCATGGTTCTCTGCATTCATATTGTGACACCTCAAGAGTAATTATCATTTATTATCTGCCAGAGTTCGTCCAGGACTGGTGTTTAGAGATTCCACCAGGTGGTGTACCACCTAGAATATCCCCTGGTCTTACAGCCACTTACAGAGTTGTAGTACCTCAAGACTAGGCAACGTGATCCCTACCCACCGTGCTTGCTGCAGTACCCCATGACAGTAATGTTGCCTGTGAGAACCTGTACTAACCTCCCATTGATGGATGGTAGGAAGGCCTTTAATGTCAAGCGGATCACCCTTAACTATATAAAACTGATGTTGAGGCAGGTTTCGGATGGAGACCCGAGTCCTTGGATCTCTACCTCTCTTAGATGGCCTCCCCAGCCCAGAATTGATTAATCTGTGACCACTGTCATTTCTGGGTGGGGTAAAGAGAGGGGTCTGCCACTGGCCCAATCACTGTCTAGCACACATCACTGTGGATCTTTTGCGGTCTCCTCTGAAAGCTGGATGGAAATAGTTTCGTTCCCCATGGGCTGTGCCCACTGGGACTCCACATCCCACTGCAGGGACCCCCATATCCAAAATGTCTTCAACCCTCAGTTCTGGGAGGAGGGGAGAGGGCGGTACACCCCAGAAGTGACAGTGTGGATGGAGGCGTATCTAAGCAAAACCCCTTGTGTGTTGATGTCCGTTTATGTCACTTTCCACGCCCTCAGGCAAGGAGTATAAACAAATGTCAATACCGGTGTGCAGACTGCCAACTTGCAACATTTTTAGATGTCAAAACACGGAGCAAGAAGGTGAGAGGGGCTCGATGAATCTACGGTTAGATACAGAATCCACCAGAAGGATTATGTTACTTACCCTGTAAGCATCTGTTCGTGGCATTTAGTGCTGTAGATACACATGCTCTGCATACTCCTGCCATCTAGTGTTGGGTCTGGAGTTGTGCACTTTGTTTTTCCACGAAGAAGTCTTTCTAGTCAAGAGACTGAGGGACTTCTCCTCTCGGTGATACTGAGCATGGGCATCGACTCCTTTGTTAGATCGTCATACCACAGAGGGGTGAGAAAGGAGTGTAAAGAATGTATAAGTACAAAGATGTTCATGCCAAACGTAAGTGTATCACATAAGTATGTAATGTAACTACACTGGCCACAGGCATCCGGGAGGAGGGAGGGCACATGTGAATCTACAGCACTACGTGCCACGAACAAATGCTTACAGGGTAAGTTACATAATGCATTCAATGGCATGTGTTGCTGTAGATACACATGCTCTGCACAGACTGTAAAGCAGTCCCTCGTAAGAAGCGGTGGCTAGCCTTTGGGAGTTGCAGTAGTTTGAAAAAGAGTATGTAGCACTACCTGACCTGCATTAGCTTGTTGGCGTACTAAAATAGTAGTGTTTGGTAAAGGTGTATGGGTAGACTATGTAGCTGCATTACAAATGTCAGCTATGGGAATATTTCCTAAAACGGCCATAGTAACTCCCTTTTTATGACTGGAATGTGCTCTGGGAATAACAGATAAAGGTCTTTTGGCCTTAATGTAGTACACTTTGATACATTTGACTATCCAACTGGCAATGCCAAATTTGGATACTAGGTTGCCCTTATGAAGTGGAGAAAACTCTACAAAGAGTTGTTTTGTTTTCCTGAAAGTTTTAGTTCTGTCTATGTAGAACATGAGCGCTCTTTTTACATCTAGGGTATGAAGAGCTGTTTCTGCTACAGAAGTAGGGGAAAGAACTGGGGCGCAAGAGATTGATTGATGCAAAACTGAGAGATTAACATAGGTAGGAATTTAGGATTAGTACGAACCAGCTTGTCATTATGTATTTGAAAAAATGGTTCTTCTAAGGTTAAAGGCTGGAGTCCACTAACACACCTGAGTGAGGTAATGACAACTTAGAATGCCACTTTCTATGAAAAAACTGGAGGAGGCATTAGTGTAGAGGCTCGAAAGGGGGGACACGTGAGTCTGGCTAGATCAACATTAAGGATCCAAGAAGGTGCTGGAGGAGCTTGAGGAAGAACGCCTCTTTTAAGACCTTCCAAGAGTGCCTTAATGACCGGGATTTTGAACAGTGAGAGATGCTGTCTATTTTGGAGATAGGCAGCCACTGCAGCGAGGTGTAACCTAATGAAAGTGTAGTCTAAATTAGCCTTTTGCAATTGAAGTAGGTAGCAGATAATGTCTTGCACCGTAGCTTTCATAGGATCAATTTGTTTGGGTTGGCAGTAGCAAACTAAAAGTTTCCATTTTGCAGCATAACATGCTCTAGTTTTGAGTTTGCGTGCTTGCTTGAGGTAAATTAAGATAGCCATACTCTATCTCAGGAGCCAAGATGCTAAATGTAAAGTTTTAGGGTCTGGGTGTCTTATTTGTCCTTGATTCTGAGTGAGAAGGTCTGGCCTGCTGGGAAGCTTCTCATGTGGCTCAATGGTTAGAGCGGCAGACCCTGATGCAGTGGTCTAGCCCGGGACCAGGGTTCAATACCCAGCCTCGGCGGGTCTTGGGCTCAAAATATTCCACGGACCTGATAATTCTCACCTCGGTGCCTATTCCAATCATGGAGTCCCACTGTGCAACTCTGGGCAATAGCTTGCTTAATCTCCACAATGGCCCCCACAACGCTAAAGATGCCTGGCCGTCACCTTGGGGTGCCCAGGAGTGGACGCCTCACAGGGAATGCCTGGATTGGTTCCACAGCGGTATTCGTACAAGTGCCTTGAGACCCTTGCGGGTGAGTAGTGCGATATACAAGTATCAATTTACATTTACATGTGGAACTAATGAGAGATCTAATAGTGCCATGTACACGGGTTGACGTGCCCACGTGGGAGCTTCCAGGATAATGGTGAGAGATGCTTGCCCGAGGTTCCAAACCAAAAACAAAACAAGAGGGAGAGATGGAACAATGTAGGCAAAAATCCCTGACCAACTCATCAACTGTGAGTTGCCCTTGGATAGTGGCTGTGGGTACCTGGATGCGAAGTATGAACATTGTGTGCTTTCGACTGTGGTGAAAAGGTCTATACGAGGAAACCCCAAATTTTGAAAGTATGGAAGGATGACTTGTGGGTGGAGTTCCACTTGTGGGTCCGTTGCTGCATCCTGCTGAGTAGGTCTAATAAATGTTGTTCGCTCCTGGCAGATATTCTGCTAAGAGATGAATTTGGTGGAGAAAATCTCAGTCCCATATTGTCTGAGACAGTTGACAGTTGAGAAGACCACCCTCACCACCCCCTGTTTTTGTAAATAATGCATGGCTGTCATTGTCTGTCTGGACTAGGACAACCTTGTGAGATCAGTGAGGGACGAAAGCCTTTAGTGGTAGGAAGATCACCTGAAGTTCCAAGCAGTTTATATGTAGTGATTTATGTTTGGCCTTGAACCGTGAGATCTTGTAGATGGACACCCAAACCCATCTCCAATGAGTTTGTGGTGAGAGTGAGGAACAGGGTCTAGAAAAGGCTGCTCCTGTAGCAGGTTGTTGGTGTTCCACCATTGCAGAGAACGGTGAGTGCAGTGGTCTATCTACACTAGAACTTCTAGGTGACCTTGTGATTGAAACCACTGGCGGCTAGACAATTCTGTCAGGGAAGCATGTATTACCTTGCGTGGAGAACTGTGGTAATGCAAGAGCCCCTCGTGGTATTCAAACCTTACTTCGCAGCCGGGACTGCGCATTACTGTTTCTACGCATTTTTTACTTTGCAGGTACAATTACTTAAGATGCTTTTAGTACGCATGCTACTTGTACGCAAATACTGTTACTTCGCAAACAGGTTTCTTCGCAGGCTAACATTGCAGTGTGTCCTGTGACTCGTTGTTTGTCTTGTCAACATGTTCCTCAGACGGCAATACTTGCTGCTCCATCCATGACTCCATGCACTGTAAAATGTGCTGAGGATGTGCCCCCCGCACATTCAATGTACGTTTACACGATGAAGGATATAGCACAGGTGGGGGGGGGGGGGGGGGGGCAGGTAGCCCCACGTCAATTCTGACACATTCAAACTGTCCGGGGTCTTCAGCAAACTGCGCTTTGAATTCTGGGCATACTAGTTTTTCGCACTGAGCGTATAAGCTTACAACTTCCTGTAGAGAGGAGGTTGCTAACAGCAGGGCTGCCTGGAGGGGTTCAGTGTGTTTATCTAAAATTTCGGGAACAATTTTCTGTAATCCTAGTCACCTGTAGGCACTCCAAATTTGATTGCAAGAGTGGAATGGAGGGGTAACATAGATTTAATGATTTGCCGAGGATCACGCGTATTGGACAAGTGGAGAAGCCGAGACCTAGGTCTGCCCAAGACCAACCTGAAAACGTGGTTTCTCTTTTCAACTTGGTCCTCCCGCAACCAGGCACGTCCGTGGCTCCCCTGCTTTCTTTTAGAGCTGTACCCTCTTAAGAAAACTGTTTTCGGGGGCCCGTGTACAATTATGCGGTGTTTGTTAAGAGGTAATGCACAACAGAGCCTTGTAACTCTACGGGTCTGCAACAGGGCTGTTTAATTCTGGAGTCGGTTTAATGTCTGGTCTGCCACCTACCTTGAGGCTGTGCCCACCAGGGTGTCAGCGCAAGGGGGTTCTGGGCTCCGCACAACACATAGCCCTGCCGCGCATACAGGGGAAACCTCAGGTTTCATGAAATATTAATGTATGGTGCGAGCCGGCGTAGTGTTATGGCGTCAATATTGCTATTAGTGTTCCCCTAAGGGTCGGTGCTGGCACACACTGGTCTGGACTGCAAGGGGGTGGGGGGTGGCACTGCACCACCCTAATGCATAGAATTGGTATGCGTAATAAAATGCAGCGGTGAAAGAGCATATTTAATTAGTTTCACATTATTTGCGTACTAAAAGCATGCTCAGTATAATATTGCTAAGTAATGTTTTTTGCTATGTAAAAACATCGCAGTAAATTCATGCGTAGTAATGGTCTGCAGACACATTACAGCCTGAAATGTGAGAGTTTGTTTCATTGGAACTGTGGTAGAGTTACCTGAATGTTCTGAACACTACTGGGATTGGGATAAACTAATTCTAACTAAGTGTTGAGAATTGCTCCTAAGTAAGGTTAAATTTGGAGAGGTTGAAGATGAGACGTGGGGACATTTATTGTAAACCCTAGTCTGTGTAGTAGATCTACTGTCAACTGAGTGTACCATTGGCACTGTAGGTGGGTACTGGCTTTGATAGGCCAATCGTCTAGCTATGGGAATATGTGAACATTTTGTCTTCACAGATGTGTTGCAACTACTGCCAAAAAGATTGTGAAAACTCGTGGTTCTGTGGTCACTTCGAATGGTAGAACTTTGAATGGGTAATGCTTGCCCGATATGACAAGTCTGAGGTATCTGTGGTGTGTAGGGTGTACTAGATCAAGGAAATAGACATCCTTTAGGTCCATAGAGAATATATACTCCTGATCCTTGTTGAAGCGGGATGAGTTATATAGCCCCTTTGAGAAGAATCAATCAATCAATCATGGTATTTATAGAGCGCACTACATACCTGTGAGGCTCTCAAGGCGAGGGGGGGGGGGTGGGGGGGGCTGCTACTGTTCGAAGAGCCAGGTCTTGAGGGGCCTCCTGAAGGTTAGGAGGTCTTCGGTCTGCCGCAGGTGGATGGGGAGGGTGTTCCATGTCTTGGTGGCGAGGTGGGAAAATGATCTGCCGCAGCCGGTCACTCTTCGCATGCCGGGAATGGTGGCGAGGGAGTGGTCGGTCGAGCGGAGCTGGCGGGTGGGGTTGAGGTACGCTGGTCCGGTGTTGTGGAGTGCCTTGTGTGCGTGGGTGAGGAGCTTGAAGGTTATACTCTTGTTGACGGGGAGCCAGTGTTGGTCTCTCAGGTGGGGTGTGATGTGGCTGCGGCGAAGGATGTCAAGGATCAGGCGTGCTGAGGCGTTCTGGATGCTTTGGAGCCATTTCAGGAGTTTGGCTGGGGCTCCTGAGTAGAGTGCGTTGCCATAGTCCAGTCTACTGCTGACAAGGGCCTGGGTGACCGTCCTTCTAGTTTCGGTGGGGATCCACTTGAAGATCCTGCAAAGCATGCGGAAGGTTTCGAAGCAGGAGGAGGAGACGGCGTTGACCTGCTTTGTGCTGGAGAGGGTGGAGTCGAGGATGATCCCAAGGTTGCGAGCGTGGTCGGTGAGTGTGGGGGTGCTCCTAGTACAGTCGGCCACCAGGAGTCGTCCCAGGTCGAGGGGGTGGATCCAAGGATGAGGACCTCCGTCTTGTCTGAGTTGAGCTTCAGTCGGCTGTTTCTCATCCAGTCGGCAATGGCCTTCATTCCCTCGTGGAGGTTGGTTTTGGCGGTGTGGGGGTCTTTGGTGAGGGAGAGGATCAGCTGGGTGTCGTCGGCGTAGGAGATGATGTTGAAGTTGTGCCTTTGTGCGATGTGGGCGAGCGGTGCAATGTAGACGCTGAACAACGTTCGGCTGAGGGATGAGCCTTTGGGTACACCGCAGATTATCTCTGTAGTTTTGGAGCGGAAGGTGGGGAGGCGGACAGTCTGAGTTCTGCTGGAGAGGAAGGAGGTGGTCCAGGCCACGGCCTTCTCCTGGATTCCGGCGTCGTGGAGGCATGTTTGTAGTGTGTGGTGGCAGACCATGTTGAAGGCGGCTGACAGGTCCAGGAGGATGAGGGCTGCAGTTTCTCTGTTGTCGAGCAGAGTACTGATGTCGTCTGTGGCGGCGATGAGGGCGGTTTTGATGCTGTGGTTGCTGCGGAACCCGGACTGGGACGGGTCGAGGATGCTGCTCTCCTCGAGGAAGCTGGTCAGTTGTTTGTTGATGGCTTTTTCGATGACCTTCGCCGGGAACGGGAGCAGGGAGATGGGTCGGAAGTTCTTGAGGTCCGCCTTGGGTTTCTTGAGCAAGGCGTTGATCTCTGCGTGCTTCCAGCTCTCCGGGAAGGTCACTGTCTAGAAGAAGATGTTGATGGTTTTCCAGATATGGGGTGCGATGGTGCTGCTGAATTTCTTGAATATGTGGTGTGGGCAAGGGTCTTCCGGCGATCCGGAGTGGACGGTGTTCATGATCTTGATGGTGTTGTCATCGGTGATGTTGGTCCAGGCGAGCAGGAGGTTGGTGCGGGTGGTGGTCGTGGGAGCGGGGGGTCTCATCGGTTTCCGGGGTGGTGATGGCGTTGAAGCTGTCGTGGATGTCCGTGATCTTGCGATGGAAGAAGGTGGCCAGCGAGTCGCATAGGTCTTGTGATGGTAAGATGTCGCTGGTGTTCGAACTGGGGTTGGAGAGTTCCTTCACGATGCTGAAGAGCTCTCTGCTGTTGTGTGCCTTGATGTCTAGGCGGTCTTTGAAGGAGGTCCTTTTGGGGGATTTGATGAGGTGGACATGTCTGTCGGTGGCGTTCTTGTGGGCTGTGTAGCTTTCCGGTGTTCGTTCGGCAATCCAGTATTTTTCGAGTTTTCAGCAGGTTCGCTTTGAGGCCTGTAGGTCTTCGGTGAACTAGCTGGCTCTCTTGCTGGTGCGGGTGTTAGAGGTCTTCTTGAGCGGGCGAGGGTGTTGGCGCAGTCGTCGATCCATTGTCTGAGGCTGCGGCGGCGGGTGGGTCTGCGGGTGGGCTCTGGGTGATGGAGGTGGTTAGCTGGTCCTCGCTGACCTTGCTCCAGTGGTCGGTACAGTGGAGTTCAGTGGTGTGGTTGAAGAAGATGTGGGTGCTAGCCAAGAAGACGGGTCAAGCGTGTAGCCAGCAGAGTGGGTTGGTGTTGTGACGAGTTGTCTGAGTCCGAGGTTGGCGACGTTGTCAATCAGGGTGGAAGAGTTGCCGGCCTCGTTGTTCACTAGATGAAAGTTCAGGTCCTCGAGGAGGATGTAGTCCATGGAGGCGAGGCCGTGAGTGCTGATAAAGTCGGAGATGGAATCGCTGAACTGCGGTCGGCGTCTGGGGGCTCTGTAGGTGAGGGTGCCCCTGAGGGTGGTGTTGGGGTCGGTGTGGATCTGGAAATACAGGTGTTTGGCAGTGCTGAGGGCGTCGTCAGTGTCTGTCGAGATTTTGAGAGTGTTTCTGTGGACGATGGCAATTCCTCCTCCTACTCCGTTGCGGGTGATCGTGTGGCTATGCCGATTTTGGGTGCCGAGGCGGGGGTCAGCCAGGTCTTCGCCAGGAAGGCGACGTCTGGGGCGTTGGTGTCGAGTTGGTCCCAGAGTTTGACGGCGTGTTTGCCGGCGGATCGGGTGTTAAGCAGGATGCATCTGAGGAAGTTGGGTTCTACGGTAGGTGGGTTGGCAGGCCAGATGCCGGTGAAGCTGCATTTCCGGCAGGTGAAGGGTCCTTGGGTGTGCTTCGGGGCGGCCAGGCTGCAGGTGCGTGATCGTCCGGTGTGGAGTGCGTGAGGGTGCTGGAGTCGTAGTAGAGGTGGGCGTTGTGGTGTCTGCGGGGGCCAGGGGTCCTGGTGCTGGGCGTGGTCCAATACTGGTTGTCTCTATGTGTGGATAAGAGAAAATGAAACAAAAATACCTGTTTTATGGACTGTTTGTGCAGCTCAACATTATGGAAAGCAGCTGCCCTAGCAATAACTTGCTGAAAAGACGTGACATCTTCTGAAGGTGAGGGATGAGCAGGATACAGATCTAAGACTTTGGGGGTAATGGGATCAGTGTTGTATGAATCCCATAGGTCAGGATCCCCTAATGGCCCTTGTAACCCCCATCATCTGTATCTGGTCACCCTGGAGGTGAGGCCTCAAGTGGGTCAGGTGGTTGATATCTATGAGGGAATGGAGGGGATAGTGGTGGAGGAGGCTGGTGTACAGGACTGGTGGCTTTGTCCTTCATCTTCCTTTGTTGAGGAACAGGGCTGTCTAGTGCTTCTTGGAAGGACAGCTTCCTCTTTGGTAGCGAAAAAGCAAGTATCCAGCCTGTGCCTTCCTGGATTTGAATTTTCCACTGGTGAACGCCTATTTTTTTGAGAATAGGCTCGACCAGAGATATGGAAGCCAATGAAGATTTAGAGGCTTTGGGCTCCGTAATGTCGCCACAAGGCTTCCGGTGTAGACCCGAGTTTTTTGCTCAACACCGAGGTAGATGTGGTCCGCTGCTGGCTCGATCCTAAAGGTCGGTTTCGTCCAAAGAAGTTGCTGCCGAAGGCTTTGCCTTGGTATCAGTTTTCGATGCCGGGCCGGAGGGCAGAGCATCCAAAACAGTCTTTCGGATCAAACCATCGCCGGAAGTCAGCGGTGGTCTGGCGACCTCTATGTGAGAATTGTTTGAGGGCTGCTTGGGAATTGAAGCAGGGTCAGGGTCTTAGTACTCACTCACTGACCGGATCGCAGACTACGCATCTCCATAGCGATCTCAATGTTGCAGCTGGAGCTTTCATCAGGAGAGAAGACCCCCCGTTTGTGTTCTGAAGCAGGCTCCACCTGGGTGTGCTCTTCAAAGAAATATCAGGAGTGTCATCTCCGCTTCTGAGAGACATTTCCAATCAGCGAACCCTTTGGTCCTATAGGGTTTTCTTGGACTGAAAGGACTTACAAGCATCGCAGTCCGCTCCCAGTGTGGGAAGGATGGGCGGAAAAACAAGCGAGTAAGCTGAATATGTTTCTTGATGATGGCAAATTTTATTGACATTAATAGTTTTGATATGTATCAGAGTTGAAGTCAGTGGTTCCGGTTAACTTACTCTCTCTTCTTTTGTCTTCTAGACTGTCTACTTCGTCCAGGAGGGTGCTACCATGAGACTCAGAAAAAAAATAAACACCATAGCGGTAAGTAATTCGTTTTCAGTCAGTGTGTTTAGAATAGGACCCTTTTTCCACACTCTTGTATAGCACGAGTCCTACTACTTTGGCACATTGATACATCTTCTATGGAAATGTGTGCACGCTGGAGTAGTCCAGAGATCGGCAGCACCTCGAAGGGCGGTCAGTCAAAGGCCAAGCTGACAAAATTCGAATGCAGCCCCCCAGATGAAACACGCAACCAAAACAATATCGCAGACAGCAAAAAAAACTAATAATCGTACCAGAGTTGAAACACGGAGCAGAGGCACACACGTCTGAAGACAGAGAAAAGAAAACAATCTAGAAAAAGTCAATGCCCATGCACACTATCACCGTGGACACAGAGTGGTGGGATGGGTCACGTTCCTCTTTGCTTTGTTGTGCTTGCGTTTGGACTTCAATTTGTACTTACCAGTAGACTTTGACTGCGAAGTGACTCTTCGAGGAATGGCCCCACAAGCAGGACCAAGCCTGCACCCATGCCCTGGAGTGAGAGTTACATAAAGGTTGTTACTTCTTATGTTCCGTGACGTACAACTTAATTTCTTGATTCCATATCGATTTTGGATACTTAAGAGCACACCTATTGCATAACTGAGTCGTGTTTCGAGCCCAGACACCAAAAACACTCCTTATATAAGCAAACTTAACATCACGGATTTTAACTTGCACTTGTCTGATACCTTACCAGATGTTGACTCGTCCCTATCTGTCCTAGATGCTGCAGTTTCCAAATGGTTGAGTGCTGCTGTAGATAAGTTTCTTCCATTGGTACCTAAGCACTCCTTGCTCCACCGTCCCCCCGCTGCATGGTTCTACGAAAATTTAAAGACCATGAAGTCTCAATGTAAGGCTCTCGAGAGGAAATGGAGACGCTCTTACTCCTTGTCTTGCAAAGTGGCCTATAAGGAAGCCCTTAGAGACTATCACAAACAGTGTAAAATGGCCAGAGCTGCCTATATTGCCAATACTGTAATACATGCCCAGAACTGCCCCCGCACACTTTTCTGTGGTGAAAAAGCTGACAGGAGCAGATTCGATCCCTGCCCCCCCTGTTTTGGACGAGTCACAATGTAATTCCATTGCAGAATTCTTCATAGCTAAGGTGGAACGTATCTATGATTCTCTGAGCCCTTCAACCTCCGATGAGGAATTACCTCTTATGTCAGTGTCTGCCCATAACAGTCTGCCCTCCCTGGTAGTCCAACTGACTGATTGGTCACCTTTTGACGATGTTTCTTTTGCTCACTGTCTGAAAAGTATCAAATCTGGCTCCCCATGTGACCCCTTCCCGGCTAAGATCCTGAAGCAACTTGACTCGGATTCCCGCCGTGTGTTGATGAAACTCCTTAACTCCTCCCTGACAGAGTCACATGTTCCACAGAAGTGGAAACATGCAATGATTATTCCTCTTCTGAAAAAGGTTGGAGCTGATGCTTCTAATTTATCCAACTTCAAGCCTATCTCGCTGCTGCCCATTTTTTCTAAGATCTTGGAAAGACATATTAACACACAGTTGACTCACCTTGTAGAGAGCTCAGGCTTCCTGCATCCGTCTCAATCAGGCTTTAGAGCGCACCATTCCACTGAAACCACACTTTTAGGAGTTACCGAGAGACTGCGCCATGGTATTGATCCCGGTGAAACATCTGCACTCATTCTTCTTGATTTAAGTGCGGCGTTCGATACCGTGTCACATTCCATCCTTCTCGCAACTCTTCGGTCCCTAGGAGTTGAGGGCCCTGCTTTAGCTTGGATAGCTTCCTTTTTAAGTGGTCGCACTTTTCAAGTCTTCTCCGCTAAAGCATCTTCTACAATCTATCCATGGCGTATGGCGTTCCCCAGGGGTCTATCCTCAGCCCACTACTATTTAACATCTATGTTAGACCCCTGGCCACTATTGTGGAGGAAGCCGGTCTTACTTTATTTTCTTACGCCGATGATACGCAAATTATTTTTTCCCTCTCTAATGTGGAAGGTAATAAAATCTCAGCTTTGAAGCAGGGTTTGACTCGAGTTTCCGAGTGGATGCAGAGCAATTTCCTCAAGCTAAATGGGGATAAGACCGAGTTTGTGATCCTGGGCAACGGTAAAGATCTATGGGGTCCTCAACATTGGCCCAAGGGTATGGGTCCTACCCCCCAACCCGTTGCTCAGGTCCGCAATCTCGGATTCCTCATTGATGAAAAGCTCACGATGCGGCAGCAGGCAGTAAAGGTGGCCTCCATTTGTTTTGACACCTTAAGATGGCTTCAAAAAATCCTGTGGATGCTCCCTATTTCAACACAGAGGACTGTAGTCCAGGCACTGGTTGTTTCCCGCCTGGTGTTCCGTAATGTCCTCTACCTTGGAGCTGACTTGACAACAGTAAATAAACTTCAAGTTGTGCAGAATGCGGCTGCACAGCTTCTTCGTAACATTCCTCGGAGAATATATGCTTCTCAAGCACTTCACGATCTTCATTGGCTTAGGATCACAAGCCAAATTAAATTCAAGGCCCTATGCCACGTTTTTAAGATCAAACAAGGCACAGCCCCTTAGTACCTTCAGGCCTACAAGCCCAGGCGCTCCTTGAGATCCTCAGGTAATGGCGATTTCATCATTCCTAGATTTAAGCTAGTAAAGATGGGCGGTCGATCTTTTTCTCATCTAGGTCCTAAATCCTGGAATGCCTTGCCTGTGACCCTAAAGACGGAAACTATCTCTTTAGCTTCCGCAAGGGACTAAAAACCTGGCTTTTTCAGCAGTGATTAGAGCAGTGCTTTTAGCAAGCTTATTTGGCAGTTCTTTCCTTCTTTTGTCTATCATTTGGCGCCGGGAAACCCACTGAGGGTAGCTCCGCGCCTTATAAGTTTAAATAAATAAATAAATAAATTCAGATCAATGTGCTTCAGACAATCACTGCATGGTTTGAAACCTGGGATTTTAGGAGGAGACAGCGTTCTCTAAAACACTGCATTTCTTTTTAAGAGTCATCGGGAGGCTGGCTAATTTGGGAGCAGAACTTCGGATCTGTGTTGGAAGTCACAGAAATAAAGGAATGTTTTGGACGCATGCAGGGTTGGTGCTTATATGCAGCTCGACTTCATCACTCCCGGGGCGGGACAGAGAAAGCAATGAGCTGTACAGTGCCACCTTGAGGCCTACTAGAAAACATTTTGGGATCCATTCTGGTGCCTATGGAAAATTCTAAGGCGAGGAATCTGCAGGTAGAAGTATCCATCCAAAATGTAAACACTCATGTAAACAATAACAATCTCCTGGTACAGAACAGTGGCATCTGTCACTAAATGTTAATCTTCAAGCACAGTACTCCAAGTCTATTTTCGAAGCACTGAACAGTAATGCTGTATGAACGGGAAAAATTATTATTGAGCATGCTAGTCATGACTGATTAGCCTTTTCATATTAAGTAGATTTTCTATAGGAGTAAACAAATAACAAATAGCATTGTACAATCTTTGTCATAACCGTGAAAGAAAGCAACCACCATCAAAAAAGGGCAGTGTTAGTACAGCTGTTATTGCCCGCTAGTTGTTACTGTGGTGCCAACATACCTTCTGTAATTAATTTCACCACCCAATGGAACACATTTTGCATCAGAAGGACACCAACTCATACTGGGAACATTAAAGTAGAAAAGGAAACAGGGATCGTATTATTATACAGACTGGTAACAGTAATATATTGCATTTGCTGAGCTGTGTAAGGTATGTACTACAACTTGTGACGAAAAACAGTAGAAGCATATTGTGTCATTAAATCTTTGTTATACTATTTATTACATTTTTCCATTTAGGATGGGGTATATGCTTGGTAGAAGACATATAGCTCTAAAAAGCTAATTTGTTAATGTCAAACACTCAACAAATTTACAATTCGCACATTGAGCAAAATATAACTGAAAGTTTATGTATAAAGTACATATATATACATATATATATATATATATATATCAGTTAGCCTTGAAGGAAAAGTCACACTTTAAAGTTAGAAAACATGGTCTCATAAAACAAAAGAAAATGGTAGCATAAGTTTTAGAAACATTTTGTTTCACCAGTATCAGCTCCGAGTATATATGGTTCTAAAAAATTTTGTGGGTTTACAAAGGTAAATCGAAGAACACAGCCTTACCCAAAACCAATCTTGTTCCAGGTGAAATTTGCATGCAGACTTTTACCCAACTGACATTAGATGTCCTAATTATATACCAGTGAATCATGTTTAAATTTGCATTAATTCCGAATTGTCAAATGAGGAATGGGTTAATTTAGTATGGGGACCACTTTGAAAAATTCACACATGTTGGACTTTTGAGGTTAAGGTTTTCTGGAAAGTGCATCACTGAATCCTAGCTTAGTTTAAGAACTGTGACTGAAAATAGTATGAGCATTTTAAAGATTAAAAGGTAAAGCACTAAGAAAAAAGAAAATGCAACTTACCTAGTATGCATCTGTTCTTGGCATATAAAGCTGTAGAGTCAAATGCTGTGCTTAGAATGCCATCTAGTGTTGGGTCTGGATGTTTGCACTTTGTTTGTTTGTTTTTTTTTTTTACTTTTTTTTTAATTTAATAATTTTTTTTTTTGTTTGTTTTTTTCAACGAAGTCTTTCCAGTCGCGAGGTAGGCGACTCCTATTTTCAGTGATAGTGCGCATGGGCATCAACTTCATTGTTAGATTGTTTTCCCACAGAGGAGGATAATGGAGTTATTAAGAGTAGTAAAAGGAGGTGTCCATTAATGCATGTATCTAAGTAAGATGTTACTGCAACAGGTATCGGTACCCGGGTGGGCATATGACTCTACAGCTCTATATGCCAAGAACAGATGCATACTGGGTAAATAGCATTTTCCGTTCGAGGCATAGGAGTTGTAGATCATATGCTGCGCAAAGACTATATAGCAGTTATCTCCCAAAGCGGTGGCTAACCTGTATCTGTTGCAGAGGTCTGAAAACGGCCTGGCCCATTCTAGCTTGTTGTCTCGCTAACACACCTACACAATAGTGTTTTGTGAACGTGTGAGGTGTAGACCATGTTGCAGTTGTGCATATGTCATCTATGGGTATATTTCCTAAGAATGCCATAGAAGCCCTCAGTTTGCGTGTAGTGTGCTCTAGGGGTAACTGTGAACGTTAGTTTTACTTTTGCATAGCATTTTTTAATGCATTTGACTATCCACCTTGCAATACCTGATTTTGATATGGGATTGCCTCTATGTGGTGGAGCAAAAGCGATGAAAAGTTGATTTATGTTACGGAAAGGTTTGACCCTTTCTATGAAAAAACACAGGTAACTCAACAGATTGATTGATATGAAAAACCGAAATGACTTTAGGAAGGAATTTAGGATTAGTACGAAGAACCACTTTGTTTTGGTGCATTTGTAAAAAGGGTTCTTCTATAGTTAATGCCTGAAGCTCACCCACTATTCTGAGTGATGTGTTCGCAACGAGGAAAGCGACTTTCCATGTGAGAAATTGCAGTTCACATTTCTGCAATGGCTCAAAGGGTGGACCCATTAGTCTTGTGAGAACAATATTGAGATTCCACGCTGGAGCAGGTGGACGTCTCGAGGGGAATGACTCTTGATTCCCTCCATAAAAACTTTGATAACAGGCAGTCTAAAAAGAGATAGATGTTGTCTATTCTGAAGGTATGCAGCTATTACAGCCAGATGTAAGCGTATTGACTTGTATGCTGGAGCGTTGTAGATGTAACAAATAACATCTGGGGCCCGATGTAGGTAAACTCCAATTTACCACTTTTTAAATACCGAATAATACCGATTCGGTATTTAAGAAGTGGTAAATTGGAGGGGGGGGAGATATGGGTATTTCAGAATCGGTAAATACCGAATCTGTAAGATTCGGTATTTACCGATTCTGTAAATACCGAATCGGTATCCCCCATTGATTCCTATGGGCCTTGAAGCCCATAGGAATCAATGTGCATTACCGAATCGGTATTTACCGATTCGGTAATTACCGATTTCTGCAAGGGTGCAGGGGGTGTCACTTTGACACCCTCTAGCACCCCCAATACTGGCTTGTGTGCCATGTGGCAAACAGACATGCCCTAAGGGCATGTCTGTCTGTCACATGGCATAGGTGTGCATGCACACATGTGCATGCACACCTGGATTCGGTATTTTAACACCCAATTGGATTGGGTGTTAAAATACCGAATCTGAAGGGCCTGTGGGACTGAAAGTAGTCCCACCTACATCCCGATTTTTTAAAATCGGTAAACTTACCGATTCTGTATTTTTCCGATTCGGTAATTTTACCGAATCAGTAAAATACCGAATCAGAGAAAAAAAGGTCCCCTACATCTCAAAAGGCCAAATACCGGTCGGAAACGGCCAAATTCGGCCGTTTCCGACCGGTATTGGCCACCTACATCGGGCCCATAATGTTTTGTACAGAAGCATCAAGCGGGTTGATGAGGTTGTTATTACATTATATCACAAATCGCTTCCACTTTGCTGCATAGCAGGCTCTTTTAGTAGGACGCCTAGCCTCTTTGATAATATTCATACAGTCTGGCAGTAAATTAAGAAAGCCAAACTCTAAGATCACCAGATTGAGTTGACTGGGGTCTGGATGTCTTATGTCTCCATGGCTCTGTGTGAGAAGATTGGGTGGAGGACGTTGTTTCTGGTGAAGAACTACTGAGAGGTCCAATTGGGTTGTGAACCAAGGATGACATGCCCATGTGGGAGCAACTAGGATTAATGTCAGGGATGCTTGTTTGAGTTTCTGAACCACTAATGGAATGAGTGGGAGATGAGGAAAAGCGTAAGCAAATATCCCTGACCAGTGCATTTCGTTGGACAATGGGTGTGGATACCTGGACGCAAAGTTTGGGCATTTTGCGTTTTGATATGTGGTGAACAAGTCTATGTGAGGGACTCCCAACATTGAAAGTATAAAAAAAGCGTAAGCAAATGTCTCTGACCAGTGCATTGCCTTTGGACAATGGGTGTGGATACACGGACGGGAAGTTTGGGCATTTTGCGTTTTAGTATGTGGCGAACAAGTCTATGTGACTCCCCAACAATGAAAGTATGGAAGGAGGTCCTGAGGGTGCAGTTCCCAATCATGTATTTGACTCCTGGTAGGTGTTCTGCTAGGAGATAAAGTTTGTGGTAAACGGCCCACCTCCAGATGCCTTGGGCTACGTGAGACAGTTGTAGAGTGTGTGTTCCCCCTGTTTTTGTATGTAATACATGTTTGTCATGTTGTCTTTATGAATTAGGACAGCTTTGCCCTATAGGTGAGTTTGAAACTCCTTGAGTGCTTGGAATATTGCAAGCAGGTCTAGGTGACTGATGTGGAGCAACTTCTGGTGTTGGCTCCACAAGCCTTCCACTGTGTGCTGTTGTAGAGGAGCTCTCCAGCTAGTGAGGGACGCTTCCGCTGTCAGTACTATCTGTGAAACCGGGTCTATGAACGGCCATCCTTTTGATACATGTTGTCTGTTCCACCACTGAAGAGAGCGATGAGTACGGCCGCTTACTAACACTAGACCTTGTGACTGGTTCCACTAACTGGCTAAGCATTCTTGAAGTGGACACGTGCAGTCTGGCATGGGGAACAATCATGATGCAGGATGACATCATTCCCAGTAGCTGCATGTACGTTTGAGCTGGAATCCAATGGTTGGATTGTCAGTGGAGAACTAAAGCCTGAATATTTGTAATTCTGGCTGAGCTGGGAAAAGCGAAAGTGTTTTGAATATCTATTGTGGCTTATAGGTAGTCCTTTGTATTGATTGGTTGGAGATGTGACTTTGGCACATTGATTGTGAATCCTAGTTGATGCAGTAACCGACTTGTGGTGAAAATGAGCTGCAGACATTGTTGGTATGTGTTGGCTTTGATAAGCCAGTTTTTAAGTACGGGAAGACGTAAATGCTTTGTCTCCTTAAGTGAGCAGCTACTACCGCCAGACACTTTGTGAAGACTCTAGGGGCGGTGATGACGCCGAATGGGAGTACCCTGAACTGATAGTGGGGACTCGCTACCACAAACCTGAGGAATTTTTGATGAGCATGTTGAAGTGGTATATGAAATTAGGCGCCTTTTAGATCTTGAGTAGATAGAAAATCCCCTTTGTGTAGCAAAGGAGGTACCTGTTGAAGTGTCACCATGTGGAAATGGTCAGACTGAATGTACTGGTTGAGTTCTCTGAGATCTAAAATTGGCCTGCGAGAACCATTTTGAGGGATTAGGAAATAAAAAGAGTATATGCCTGACCCGTGATGTTGGGGTGGCACAGGCTCTATAGCCCCTTTTAAAAGTAAAGACTGAACCTCTTGTTTGAGGAGGTGTAGATGGTCTATTGATAGTTTGTGGGGCCTTGGTGGAATATTTGGAGGCATGTTGATAAATTCCAGGCAATGACCAGAACAGATAATTTGGAGTACCCAAATTATTGGTGTCTGTTGTTATTGCTTGCCAGATTGGTAGAAAATCTGACAGTATTCCCCCGACAGGTGTTGAGTGGTCAGGGGAAGTGGAGGCAAGTCACTGTTTTTTGTTGGCGGGGGAGGCGCCTATGTTTGAACCCCGGCCCCTGCCCATACCGTTGTTACCCCTGTAACCTCCCCTGAACTAAGAGTGTTTTTGGAACCCCATTGTAAACGGAGCGTCGAAAGGAAGCACAACCCTGTGTGGACTGAAGGGCTCCCATGGATTTAGCTACCTCAGTGTCTTTCTTCATTTTCTCAAGTGAAAAATCTACAACTGGGCCAAGTAGATGTTCCTTATCGAATGGGGTATTCAAAATGGAGGTTTAAACATCAGGTTTAAAACCAGATATACAGAGCCATGCATGCCTTCTTAGAAGGACATTCGTTTTGATAGCTCTAGCAGCAGTGCCTGCAGCAACTAGAGATGAAGTTGCCCTTCATTTACCAGATCATGTGTTTTTGATTAGTGTTCCGTGGGCAAATATTGTATTAGTTGTTCCATTTCATCTCAGTGCGCACAGTTGTATCACAATACCAGTGCCTGAGTGTTGGAGACGCGCCAGGAATTTGCTGCTTGAGAAGCTACTCTTTTCCCAGAAGTGTCAATGAATTTTGATTCCTTATCAGGAGGTGGAGCCTCTACTGTTGGCTTGGAGTTGCCTCTTTTTCTTGCATTGGGCACAACTATGGAGTCTAGTGGCAATGATCCCCTTATATATACGTTGTCCGATAGTGCTGGCTTGCACTTTTTGTTCACTCTAGGGGTAAGAATACGAGCTCTGACTGGGTCATTAAAAATGTCATTTACATGCTTGACCTAACCTTTAAGCATGGGTAGTGTATGTGATGACTTCTGTGTGGTACTGAGGCTTTCAAAGAGGAAATACTCTACTAATGACCCCTTATGTAGCTGCACCCCATGGTAGTTGTCAGCCCTATCTAGTAACTCAATGTAGCCTACACTATCATCTGGTGGAGAGGGTTTGGTAAGGTACAGGTCGGGAGCATAGCCTGGGGCAAATTGGTGTTATAATCGTCCCATTGATCTTATAATGGCTCATCCTCATCATCCTGATTGTCAGGTGTATGTGGTAGAGAATGTTCAGGCAAAATTGGTTGAAGCTGAGGGGAAGGTGGTGATTAAGGAAGAAGAGGTGGAGGTAGAGGAGGAGGGGAAGGGTTAGTTCCAACAGATCTCTTCTTCTCCTGGATCAGCCCTTCTCTTTAAAGTCCGTTTAGTGGTGATATGGCCAGTCTGTGGATGGAACTACAAAATCTTTTGTTTCGGATCAGGTTTTTCGGTTGGGGCCTCGAAACTGGGCTTTGCAGTTGTTTTCTGCACTTCTGTCTGTTTCGGCGCCCAAATATTCGGTGCCGACGACAAAACCACTGATGCTTTCGGATCAGATGATTTTTTCGGGGCCGAATGGTGGGGGTCGGTGCCAGACTTGTGCTTCGACTCCGAAGGTCTGGGCTCCGAACTCAGCTTGGAGTGCGTCTTTTCGGAGCCCGAAGGCTTTTTGGAAGGTTTCAGTGCCGAGCCAGAGGGTGGGCGTCAGAAGCATGATCTCAATGCCGACTGGGGCGAAGGTTGGACCGGAGCCTTCTTTTACCTTGGAATCGTCTCTTGGGACGAGGGGGAAGCTGTACTCACGGTATGTTGACCCTGTGGGTTATCATCTTCTTGGTCAGTGTCGAGTTCTGAGATAGCAATCGGCTCCTGCTTCTTCTTGCTTCTCAAGGCCTCCCCGGTCTATTCGCCGGAATGTTGACCAAAGATGTCCCGAATGGAGCTTGTGTGCTGGCTCTGCATGTCGCAACATCGAGCCAGACGATCGTGGAGTGTCTTCTTGGAGCGGAAAGCCTGGCACGTGTTGCAGTCTTGTTCTCTGTTTTCGGGGGACAACCACAGATTACACACTTCGTGTGAGTCGGTGCGCAGGTATTTCACGTAACATCGAGGGCAGAATTTGAAGGGACTCCATTCCATCGACTGCAGGTCGACCCGACATGGGTAGGCCTGACGGCCTTCAATGAACTTCCCGATCGAAAGATTATTTGAAGTAATTACGATGCACAATAGAAAGGGAGACGTGATTGAAAACAATACCGGTGAGGGTGAGTATCTTGCACGCCGAGGGGAACCGAAAGAACGGTGTCGAACCGGAGCACAATGATAAATGTCCGAACCCGATGTCGGAACAAAACAATCTAACAATTGAGTCGATGCCCATGCGCACTATCACCGAAAGGAGGAGTCACCTACTCCGTGACTGGAAAGACTTTTTCGAAGAACATCCGGACCCAACACTAGATAGCGATCTATGATCTGCATATGAACTACAGCTCATATGCCTCGAACATATGAATTTTAAAAAGTATATAATCAATGATTATATATGTTTACTGTGTATTTAGTGACAGTTTCACATCTTTAAAAAGGTGTGTGCCTTGTGAAGACTTTTAAAAATAATATAATGTGAAAAGGCTATCTTAACTATTTGAGCAGTACTACTGCTTTTCAAGAAACAGTGGATTAGGTCTTTTTTTTTTATGTGTCATTTGAGTAGTCTTTGGTCTTCATTACGAGCGACCCATCAGAAATTAGACTGGAAACTGCCCATCTGGTTTATGAGATCATGCCTATTTGTTTATTTTCACACACAGATTTTGCCAATCTCAGTGTGAAAATTCAGGGAAACTGAAAGATTATTGGGGTTGCTGGGTTTGGGGGATTGGGCCCAAATTTCTCTGGTAATTCTTCATTTCTAAGGTGACTGTGAGGGTGACACTTATTACCAGCAGGATATTCACTATCCCTAGAACACCTGGCCATATGTCATGTCATTTCTACTACTGCAGGCTTTTTTATGAATTGAAATCCATATCTTTATCTTGCTCAGATGCAAAGTGTATATGGTGAGCCAGGTGAAAAGATTTAGCATAATTTTTACAGAACTAATAACATTCATGAATAAATCCACTGAGAATTCAAATAATCAGAACCAGAGACCTCCTTATAGATGACTGAGCACAGAAAATAAGCTATCTTGTTTGCCCAAGTGGAGCCAAAGGTCTGGCATCGGGTGACTGAAAAGCTTAAACTTGGAACCTTTAACCTTAACATTTTTAACTAAACAGTTCAAACAGAAGCATTGTCAATGATGTATATCACAGGTCTTTCTTTTGAACAATCATCTCTGCCAGGTAAAGAAATGGCCATTCCCAGAAAAACAGTTTTAAGTGAAGGAAATTCATATAGAGACCACCCAATGGAGCGAAGCCACATAGCTGCTACCAAATATATAGGCTGTTGAATACTGAAAGGAAAATGTGTTTGGAATGCAAGCATCAATGAAACTAACAAGAGTTCTCCTTTTATCAGTTCTAAAATGTTTTTGACTAAAGTGGCTGTATGAAAAATTAAACAGAGCTCGCTGGTGTGACCAACTCAAAAGAGCTAGACAAAGGTTAAGGAATGAAGGAGCGACGTACATCCGGTCAAAGTGCATAATGGGATTTAGAAATTAGTCAGTCCAAAATGCACAAGGGGACTCATGAATGAGGAGGTCCTGAGCACCTCCATTTTTTAGTTTGTCAGTCGAAATACATATGGCTCTTGGTCACTCAAGAGGGACAGATCGGTAGAAATCCAGATAAATCCTCATGCTATGAATAGCCAGCCTTGAGAGTGCCAAACGCCTCAAAAGGTATCAGGAATATACATTGCCATTGATTACATGGCATATATAGGTTGAGTTACAAACTGCAACAAATAAGGATTTGTAACAGAAATTAAAGCACTTGATGACAGATGTTACTGTGTTTAAAAGTATACCAAGTTTTAATCAAATGACAACTTAGCGACTATGAAACAGGAGATGTTAGTGTACTGTGAAATGCAAAATGGTTAGTCTGTTAGTGTGAAAAAGTACCTTCTCCTATGAATTGGAGACTTCCTTATAACATCCCCGAGAATTCGCATTGAACTGAAAATGAATCATGAACAGTGGTCAGCGACTCAAAGAAGCAAATGAAACATTCACTGAAAAAATGACAGCTGAAGGACTTTAGGAGGAGAAGCTCTAGCAATGAATGAACATTAAATATTCTGACCCAGTTAAGGTATCAGTAATACATTTTTAGATAGCAACAGGCATTTTAATAGCATTTTCTGTGCTATCTATAAAAGATAAACATTCACATTAAACAATTAAAGACAACGTAGCCAAGAGAATGTATGAAAATGGCAGACTAAACAGTTAACAGAAGCTCATCACTAAAGCAAGACATCATTTTGGCAGCCAATTTTATTGCAAGGCACTGTTTTTGAAGATTTACAAACAATATTGTCTTTCACCCCAAACCAGAAAATTAACAAAGGTTTTTGAATGTGAAGTTCCGGTAATCAGACTCCTTGCCCTACAGCGGCTGATAACGCACAATCTGCACTACGCGCTACAGCATCAACAGCCCACCCGACAAGATCTTCGCGCTACAGTGACAACTGACCCCGACGCCTGGTCTGCTCTTTGCGCTACAGCGACGACCACCCACGACACTCTCCATGCTTCTTGCAGCCTCCCCAATGCTAACAGAAGGTTTTGCGATGTACTGTCAAAGGTTTACTCCTTATGCGCTAATAACCTGGTTTGTGTATCTAACCAGCACACCTCATTGGGGTTGGTCTGAACTTGGGACTTTCAATCTGTCTCACATAACTAGAAAACCACAAGTGGCGCTTTGTGCTTTCAGGCGATATACCTACCTTAAATCTTGAAAAACTGCATATCTCCGGTTCTACTAATTGGAACTTTGCCGTTTTGGTGTGGAATTGTTTGTGTGCTGTGTTTTCACTTTATTAAGTGCTGCATAAATACTTATACACATTGCCTCTGTTAAGCCGTACCAGAGAACTAAGCACAGGTTAACTTAGTGACTCTGAGGTTCAACCCTGACCAGGATTGTGGCTGGTGCTTTAGTAGGGTTTCAGCCCCCTCATTCAACAACCCAATTTCTCACACTATTTAACTATCTAAAGTGCACTGTTAATGCAATTTCAACGAACGGTTTAAATCTTAGGAAACATTAACATGTAAACCTCTAGCATGGTTGTAACTAAAGAAGTGCTTATTTATGCATGAACATTTTCTTGCACAACCTCTACCTTTCAAATAACATTTTAGATTACTTTTGAAATAGAACTTGAATGACATACAGAAATACATTTTCAAAATCAACTTTGGAAAACATTTGGTAGCTAGTAGTAATTCAGGTTTGCTGTTGGTGTGGACACTACACATAATAAATAATCTTGTAGATGCATCAGAAACTGCTCACGGCGACAAATTACACTTGTGCCCTGCATGAACACAGTCCAACAGAATTTTTTCAAGTGCTCCTCATATCTATTTCAAATGGAATGAAAGGGCCATAACAAAGCCAGTGACAAAGAGCAAGAGTTGATCTACAGGACAACGAATGCCAGGTTTACTTTTTCCACCCATCTCTTTTTCATTACTAATTTAGAAAATAAGCAACCACGGTATTTTGGGTGTAGGGGGTTAGAGCTGGATAGAAAAGGAATCCAGGAAATCTTTTCACGAAGTAATCTAGGCAAACTGTGCTAAAACTTAAATCACGAAAACAGTTGCAAAAATGCTTGTACATCAGCTCATAGTAAAGAAGCTATATCCAAGTGAAGCTGTTTTTACTTTGGGGTAATCAGCATGAATTGTTGCAAAATGTATTTTAGAACTAAGTGACACAGAACACACTCTAATGGAAAATGGAAACCAGGACTCCTGTTCTCTCAAGTGCATTTCTACTGTATGACGTAGACCATTATAATTTGTTAATACTCACTGAATGGAGTTCTTCAGTAATCACTCTTCCAAGGAAGGAAAAGTGCTAAGGTGGTGTCTAATTCATCCTTGCTCCTGAAAGAATAACACGCATTTGCAATGCAATAGGTCTAGCATTTTTGAGAGTTAGAGCTATTGGCGTTGTAACTGTAAGTCTTTTACCTATGTGTTTAGGTTTGGAGTGTTATGGCCGATGAATAGAGTTGCAGCTGCAGCACTGCCTAGAGGACTTAAAATGAGAAATTACCACTGGGACCAGATACACAGCTACAAGACTGCCTAGAGGACCTAAATTGAGGAATTACAGATGAGACCAGAGAATCAAGTAGCAGCACTGCCTAGAATACTTAGAATGAGGAATTACCACTAGTACTAGAGGAGCAGCTGCAGCACTGCCTAGAGGACTAACAATGAGGAATTACCACTATGACCAAACCAACAGATGCAGCACTGCCTAGATGCCTTAGAATGGGGGAGAAAATAACGGGACCAGAGAAGCAGCAACCAGCAGAGCCTAGAGGACTTCAAATGAGGAATTGGGACCAGAGACACAGATGCAGCCCTGTCTGGGGGACTTTGAATGAGGAATTTCCTAGGATATTAGAGAAGCAGCTACCAGCACTGTCTAGAAGACTTAACATGAGGAATTATAGACAGAACTAGAGGAGCACCTGGCAGCAATACATATAAGAACAAGACTGAGAATTACCTCTGGGAACAGAGACATAGCTTCAGCACGGTGGGTGCCAATTGCATCAGTTGATTTCATCACTGCCCCCACCTTTATTGAGCAGTGCTAGTGACACAGGAACGTCTAGCATGTTAAAGTGCTAACTCTTTCCCATCTGCTACAAGAGCTATGTTTTAATGCATACTTTACATTTATTTCAGGGTTTTTAGAAGCTTTGTTGGAAACTATGCCCCCAAAGACAATTAAATATGAAATTGTTGATCCTAAATTGGTTCTCGCTAATTTATCTCTGGGTTTTTAGAGGCTTTGTTGGAACAGAGATTTCATTCGGAAACTACTAATCCCGTCAAGCAATCTGCCCCAGACACAGCAGGCACAAAGAGTCGCCATTGTGGAATGGGATAGGAACTAGCAGGAGCGATCATTCGGACATCCTTAAAATTAAAACTGGTACTGAAGACACCCACAGAGCAGGATGTCCCATATTGTATTGTGCATTTGGAAATATATGAATGTTTATCAAAATACAAGAGAAATGTGACAGTTATGCAATTATGGAATAGAATACGTTTCACCAAGAGACAAGACATTTTTGGCTAAATAGGAGCAGTAGGTGGAGGATTTAGTCAGAGGGTTCCCAGTGCTGGAAATTGTAAACATTTATGCCGGAATCTCACGAAACAAATTGCAGTAGTTTAGGGGTGTAGGATCACGAGGAGCAGCATTGAAGGATAAGAGTCAGTAACAGAAAGACCATTCATTTTATTTATTTTACAAACTATGCCCCCAAAGACAATCAAATAGGAAATTGTTGATCCTAAATTGGTTCTCGCTAATTTATTGGGCCACAAACAGACCCAATATGAAAATAGTTCAATTGACCAAGGTACCTACAGGAAGATTCTGTGATGTGTGTCCTGTATGTGTCAAAATATAAATTGCATATTAACTGCCAGTTGCCTTCCCATTTTTACATAGCGCTCCAAACCAGTCATAGGTCTCTTAAGCACATGCGTAGGCACAGAGGTTATTACCTAAAGAATTGGTACTTATTAATCGACCTCAGAAGGATGAAGGCTGAGTAAACCTAGGCTGGTGCTCGAACTGCCATACAAGATACAAGCGGCTCCATGTTCTCCTTATGCACATGAGCCAGCCCGACAATCATAAAGAAAGCTCACTTTGCGTGGACTAGTCAGGATAAGGGTCAGTACGCTTAGGGAATCTTTAAGTGTGCTTCCCAACCTATTCCACAATGCTTTTAAGCTAACACGTGGCAGCACCCAACCTCAGTACCTCTCACCCAGAGGCCTCCCGCGCACCAACAGCATCGGCCTCCGAGACACCGTGGAGGCAGAGCAGCGACCTCAGACCCAACGCTGCAGCCCCTGCCAGGAAAAATATTCAAGGCTGAGAAGGAGGCAGGTAGCACAAAGCAGTAGAATGGGACACGTCCTAAGCCACAATGCTTCCACCACAAAACTGACCGTTAGCCATTTCTAACTTTTCCCACTAAAGCAAGGGGGACCCCCTAGCACTCTGCCCCCTCTTGTCTTTCTAGTTCTGCCAGTATGCCAACGTGGTGGGGGCAGAGGCATTAATCTCCAGAAGGAGACACCGCCAGGAGGTATGAGCAATGGGCCCCCAGGGGCTCTGCACTCACTGCTAACACCGACTTACGACGCGGCCTACACACTGATCTGTCAGACCGCCTATTAGGAATAATTGATGCGTTTCCCTGTGGTGCCAAGTACAGGGCGTTTGTGGACCAGTGCAGAGCCCCATGGTACTCAATGGGTGACATTATGGTGCCCGATGTTTGTCCGTTATGTGCCATATGTAAAACCCAGCAGTACTTGGCCTGTGTTCCGGAGGTGTCCGGTATACGGTCGCTTTATAGCCAGTGGGTGGCCTTGTGGAAAACGCTGCAGGGCCCCGAGGTGACAGGTAATACCCAGTGGGCGACCTTGAGGTGCCCATTGTTGGTCCCTTATGTGCCTTCTGTAAGACCCCTCGTACCCGGTGCGTGTCCCTGCGGTGTCAGGTACCCGTAGACGGCCTTGTGGTACCGAGGATTGGACCTATATGTGCCACGCGCAAGACCCTGTGTTACGCGGTGGTGCCTTCGTGGTACCCGTGGTTAGAGCCTTCGGCTGGTGACCAAAGTGGTGTCCTCAGGCACAGCCCATAGGTAGGAGGCCGGCCCGCCCTTATGTAATGGCAGCGGTTAGTCAGGGCGCCTGTTGCGGCGTTACGTCCAAGCAATGCAAGGATGTGCAGCTAGGATTGTGTAATCGGAGGGAAATCTCTCCCTGCCGCCTCCCACCGAGCTTACGTCCCTACCGTGAAACTCTCTATGTGGGGTGCCCGTGAGGTGTCTATTGTCCCTAGGCACCCCTGTACCGTCGATGTCCATGGGTAAACTATGAACCTTCTTACTTGGTGTACTATGCCCCCTCTCACCTGTGTGCATCAGCCTCAGAGACAGTGCGGAGGCAGAGCAGAGACCACAGACCCAAAGTGGCAGCCACAGTTTGGAAAAATAATCAAAGCTGAGAAGAAGACTGGCAGCATGATGGAACACGTCCTAAGCTACACAGAACTGCCCGGTAGGCATTTCAAGGGAAGCTTCATTGTTAGCTGTGGCACCTGGTTATTTGGGCTTTGACCGCAACCTTCTAATTATATTGTGTAATCCTGGGTAAATAATTGTATCTTCATGGGCCACCTACTTTCGCGTTCCTGCGGAAAGTGGTGGGCTGGAGAGAGGCCGGGGAAGGAGTGGAGCTAATGAGGTCAGAAAAAAAAAAAAAACCACTGTCTGAGCAAAACATGCATCCTGCCTCACAGCTGCCAACATGTTTGCCGATGCTCGCTCCCAAAGCAATACTCCATGGAAGTGAACTTTTTAAAAAAGGTGGGACAAACACCCACCATTAGCCATTTGCAGGCTATAATTTTTACACATCACACACAAAAGCCAATACAAAAGCATGGGAGGAGTCAGAAACCACAAGTACATACAACAGATCGCCACAGTGCAAGCGCTGTAAGCTCGACCTAAAAACGTGAGTTCCTTTGTCAGAATTGGGATACTATTGCTAGGTATAGACAGGTGGTCTAAATTTGAGTACTGATGTGCCCAGACTGAAACTATCAGCCCACTGAACAATCTATGAATAAACATCTTCATTAATTTGTCTTTTTCTTTCCAAGACGGCATGCACAGCATATAGACTGGTGACAGTAATACAAATATGTTTTTTCATGTCACATTTAAGCATTTATTTCATTCCGAACTACGTTTGCCTTACAACACTGCATTTACATTGAAAACAGCAAAACCGTGATTAACAAATTGCAAAGAAAACCAGGATGAGCTTTTCACGAAGTCTGCCACAAATTAAATCTCTAGTGACGATGCAATGCCAAAGAAAGAATTAAGGCTCAAGTTCTAGAGCTAACACGTTTATAGAAAAGGAGAAACAGAGAGGAGTTTCACACAGTAGTGTAAATTTGCTAGGGTATGCCTTAAGAAGCCAGTCAATGCATTCGTTTTGAAACTGCTGTAGCACAGATTTCGAGTTCTGCCAGAGGATGCAAAAGGGTTCCCGTGTTGAAAAAAGAATTGAGCATACAATTCAATGGACGAACCTAGTTTGGACTGTAGTGGTTTTCTGACTTTAAGACGTTCAGATAGAAGAGTAAAAATTGATAAAAATATTACTTCATAATAATGGAACAGCTTGTGCAATTTACAACATCAGCTAAGTACTAACAGTTACAAAACCACCACAAAAATATGAACTTGAATTTACCTACTGAACTAAGAACATTATGTCAATCTCTTCACAAAACAAAGACATCTATGCAGTATACCAGCAAACACAAGTGTACATGATGAATAAACTAAAATAACATTATACCAAATGGCCTAAAAAAATCAGGGCTTTAAGAATTATGCAACTTTGCTGGATCATCTAACACTGCTCTATAAAAAACTATAACATGTTGCTAACTTAACAGAAAAAACATGTGCCTAGTTTAAAAGTAAATCAAAATAAATTCGAGTGAACTAGTCATCTAATTTTGCACGTGTCACTGTTTAAAAAAAACAACTACCCCTAAGTACTATAGAGATAGTGGGTTTAATATCCCTCTTTGCAGTACGCAGTACAAATGTGATATTGTGGAATTACAGGAGATGGTATGAAATCAATTAGCACACGCAACTAATTATGAGTAAATCACAAGCTTTTATTTTTAAGAGCACTCTCTGAAGAAGAGTGCAACAGATGTATTTCCCACATAAATTGTAGATCAGCAATTCATATACTGGAGCTGGGGACCACTGAGGGTTGGTGAGATCCATTGAAGGGGTCCGTGACTGCTTAGGAAATTAAATAACCGATTCATAAAGTGTACAGTGTTGGAATGGGTGAATACAATGTTAATGAATCCCATGATATGTGTAGGCCCGACAAAGAATACTGATAAATATAATTTGAATCTATGCCATGACCTGTGCCTACATGACCATGCCAATACCCGTAGATGCAATGTCAATGTATGTCAAACTGTACTCACACAGCAGGGCAACACCAGCAATGATATGTTTGTCATAATCCATGCACAAATGACAATACTGTTGCTAGTAAGAAAAATGATGATTTTCGTTATGACCTACACAAACATAACCATGTCAATACCATTAAGAACAATTTCAAAATATGATATGACAACTGTATGTACAATGTTAGGGATGTTGATAAAAATAGTACCTGTGACCGCCATATCATTTTCAGGAGTTCTAATGAACTCATATCATTGCTGTCGGATTCAAAAATTCCTACCCTTGCAACCTTATAAAAAAGCAAGATATAAAACTTGACATTTTAAAACGTTGTGTAATGCAAGCGAATTTGAATTGGAGACTAAAAATGAAATCAGTATCTGCAGATGGACCCATGTGAAGCAGCCTAAGTACATCAAACAGAATCCAGTATGGACAATGGGTAGCCTTGGTTGAATCTGGAAACGCTACAACCTTTCAACGGAAATTACAATTTTGCTATTTGTGAATTAAACAAAATATTTCATGATTTGTGCTTTTCATTTTTATTAATACTTGTTGCCGTATTTTTGTGTATTGTTTTGCAATTCAAATATTTGAAATTGGTTAGGCCAGGTCCACAGATCCAACAAATACTTTACTGTTGGTCCCCAAATTCCTATAATTATTCAGTGGGTGTCCAGGGTTTGAGCAATGATTAAGTAGGGGTCCACAAAAGTCAACAGGCTAAAACCCAGTGCTGTGTACCACTAAAGCTCACATTTTAGGTGTTCTAAATTAGTATCAAAACAGCACTTGTAGTTTGTCAAATACATTCAGAATAAAGTAAAGCATGATTTGTAAACAGTATGTAGCATAAATCTTTTCCCCCATCGCAACAAAAACTGACTTTGTGCTGTGTCATTCATGGACCTCAATGGATAGTCTAATTTCTTTACGTTTTATTCTTAAAAGCTTGCAGAAGCCTCAAAGGGCACCCATTTATGGAGTGGGTATGCCAAGCTCCATGTCCGTATTTTCTTTAGAGTACTAACACATCCGTAATAGTTAAGGAACTGGCACGTCTTTCACCCTTTGAAAAAATCAGGACATCTCACATCTTCATGCTCGACATGGAGCTGATGGAATTACTGAAGGCAGAACCTTGAATGTGGATTTATCTCACGTCAAGTTGCTTCATTCTAGAAGGCTTGATGGGTAGAAGGTTCACGGACGCCAACCTCTATACCACTCAGTCACCAGCAACTTCTTCATATTTGTTTTTGTCTCAGGGAGGAGAAACACGTCATTAAAGTTGAAGGCTATTTGTTTCTGATTAATACTGTGGTGGTTCTCTTTCAGCCTCCTTCATCATAGGACATGCTGAAGATCATGAAGGCATTCAGGGACCTGCATCTAGGGGCCTCAGACCCGTGCCCCTGGCGCTTACAGAGTTTTAATGGAAGAAGTGCTGGAAACGGAAAAGGGCCACAAGGATGCTTCTCAAGAGCACCAACATATAAAAGGAATTGGTAAAATGAATCAAAATACTAATCAGATTTAAATGGGATCAGGAAAGGTTGGGTATTGATGGGCATAAACACACAAAATGTGATCGGAGGAATTCTTGCAAAAAGTCAATATTGCCAATCACTTGCGGTAGCATTGCAACCCATAGTTCTTATACCCAACACCATTAGTATGTTTGATGTACATCCCCAAGTGCTAAGGGTATATGCACTGAGATGGCTTCCATGCTCACTGTGCCACTGGTACCAACCCACACCTGACTGACTAGCCCCAATAAGGGAGAAAAACGTTAAGGGTTGCTAATGTTCTGGTTCAGGGAGGACATGGCCTGGCAATTAGGGCTGGACCTACTAGAGCAGGGTCAACACTGATTTGCATATGGCCGTGTCCACACTGAGGTGTCACAATGGTCAAAAGAACAATGGGCTGGAGCGATTGCCAGTAGTCAGACTTATTACAAACCTTCTTCCCATCACCTTTAGTGTGTTGGGTGGGATACAACCAAGGCAGGAGAAAATGAATTATGATGCTTTTCTTTAACTAAAATAATTATGAGACAGCTATTGGAAATGGAGGACCTTGTGCTAATCATTGCAGACCTATCTGGTCGGATGCAACAGCTGCAATGCAAAATGCTGTCATAAATTCCTACATGTGCTGACTTCGGTTAATATATGTAGACCAGAATTAACAAGGTCAATGAAATTATTTCTGGAAATAAACTATCTTACAGACCCAAAACATATTTCAGCGACATTTCTAATCCCACAAGATAAAATATATTGCAATTAGTTTAAGAATACAATTTTTCATTTGACTACAAGTGTCACATTTGGAAAATCAAGTAATGGTGTTAACTAAATGATACTTACCTTCTCTGATTGATTTCTGTGTCAGCTCCTGTGTTTTTCCCTGGTCCCCAACTGTGCCGTCGGAAGGGGGAAAGTGAACGTAGAGAATTTCTTGAAAGCGATACTTGCACAGGCACCTCAGTGATACTGTCCATCTCTTCTCCTTCCATTTCTGCTGGTTCAGCATCTTCATTGTCCTGCTCCTCAGCAGCTGTGGCTGCTGTGCTACTAGCACTGCTTTCCAGACTGTGTCGGTTTGTCTGCTTTTCCGTGTTAAGTTTACGAGGAAGCGAAATGTCACTTCCACGAGATGAGGTTCTTTCCAGAGATGTTGCGTCATCCGCAGAAGAGCTGGAGCTTGTGCTATCACATGGCGAATGCTCCTCGTCAGGCTGTAATGGATTAGTCAAACGTAAATATGAAAGTTTGAAAATGCAAATGAAATGTCATTTTTGGGAAAGAAATTCAACAAGTTTAATGTGGCTTTCTCAGCAACATCACAAACTCTAGTGGTCAAAACATAGTAGTACTTTGTAAATATATATAAGACAGAAACAATTTAAAATCTCATAAAATAAAGATGCCCAAGAATTGAACCGATCATATTCTAAATCATGCACAATCATTTGAATAAACGTGTTAGCAAGTTCTTTTGCGGGATTATTTTAAAGGTGTCATACATGTAGAAATATATTGAGCAATACTAACAAAAGCAAAATCATGCTTCCTTAATGTTGTGCCACCCTGAATAATAGATAACTTACAGTGCTTTACCTAATGGGCAGCATTAAAACCCATGGAATAACAGGGTAACTGGCAGAATCTGCCTAATGAACAACTTAACTTCCTTGGGTAACGCCTTATCTGGCAGAGACTCCATCTAGCTGCAGATTCCTTACCTCAGAAATATCTCCAGGTGTCAGACTGGATCCTGAAACTGCTTAGTGAGCAGTACCCTGCACGTCTGTAGATGGTGTCATTTGGCTCTGTGTAGAGTCAATGGTGCTGGAAGTGACGTGCGCAGTGCCTATACAGGGCCACCTACGCACGTTGGCGGCAATTTGTTTTCGCAACTTTCCATGCCAGGAGCGTGGAGCCGCGAAGAACACTGACCCTAAAAAGGAAACTGTCCTGTCCCTAGAATTTCATTAGAAGAGAGTAGAGGATGAGTGAGTTGGTAAGGACTCTTCAGCTACATGAAGTTTCTACCAGTTAAAGCTTTACCAAAAGTAAGTAAGTTGTTCGTCTGATAGAGATTCCTAACCTCAGGTGGGTCTGCGAAACTGATTCACACTAGAAGGTCCTGCAGGACCAAACAAGCAAGGTGCCCGTACCAACTGTAAAGGCAATAATGCTTTGTGAATGTGTGTAGAGAAGTCAAAGTTGCTACCTGTCAGATATCTAGGACTGGAACCCCTGCATGCTGATGCAGCGGTCGCAGCCTTAGCTCTGGTGGAATGAGGAGACAAACCCTCAGGCTGGTGCTTCCTGGCCATTGCAAAGGGAATGTTAATGCAGAGCATGATCTATCAAAAGGCGGTCTGCTTCTGACCGGCCTTTCACATCTTCACTTCGACATACCCCACGAAAAGTTGGTCATCCACCCTGAACTCAATCATGAGGTCAAGGTATAATGACAATGTTCTTTTTGGGTTCAATCATCAAAGTCGCTCCTCCTATGTACAGGGATGCGGGGGACCATAAAAGGTAGGCAGTGTTATGGACTGGCCTACATGAAAAGAAGTGGCAAGTTTGGCCAAAAAGTTAGCTCTAATGCGAAGAAACTTTTTCTCTAGGTAGATACTCTGGTATGGATGCTCTGATGATACTGACCCTCCGGATTTATGTTATTGTCACCAGGAAGGCAGTCTTGATGATAAGGAGCCTGAGAATTGTTCAAAAGGAGCGCAAATCAAAAAGATTAGGACTAGATTAAGGTCCCACTAAGGCATGATGAAGGGTGAAGGAGGAAACGTGTAGCAAACCTTTTAAGAACCTATGTACAACAGGGGATTTGAAGGAGGAAGGCAGATCAGGCAACTGAAGAAAGGCTGAGAAGGCATAAAGAACGCCCTTTAAGATGTACAGACCAGAAACTTGCTGGGCAAGGGAAAGGATAAAGAGAAGGACCTGAGACAGGGGAGCAGAAATAGGGTCAACCTGTTTCTCTGTACACTTGAGCAGGCATATACTGTCTTGGATGAGGGATGCCTGGATGCCAGGATAAGACTATGGTCAAAAGCTGTCAAATGTCACCACTCAATCTCCATGCATGAAAGTGGAGTGTTGACAGGTTTGTAGTGTTGACAGGTTTGGGTGGAGAACTCTCCCCTGCTGCTGCGACAGAAGATCCTCCTGTTGTGGCAGCCTCATCAGGGGACGGATGGCCATGTTCTACAGCTCAGGGTAGCAAACTCTCCCAGCCAAGTCCAGAGCCATAATGATGGGCCAGATTAACCCTGATCGTCTTGAGAACTCTAGGCAGAAGTGGAATGGGTGGAAAGGCATACGGGAGGCCTGAGCTCCATTTGAGATGAAAAGCGTCTCTGAGCGAGAGCAGTCTTGGAAACTCCAGCGCACAGAACTGCTGACAAAGCACGCTCGCTGCAGTGGCGAACATATTTAACAAAGGTTCTCCCACTGCTTAAAGAGACCTTACACCACTTCTGGATTAAGATGACTTTATGATCCACTAGGCATCTGTGGATGAGTTTGTCTGCCCTGACGTCCAGAGGATCACCAGGTGTTGACCACCAAGGATTTGCCCTGACTTGCAAGCCATGTCCAGAGATGCAGGGCCTCTTGACAAAGCTTCCACAACCCAGCCCCACCCTGTTTCTTGCATTATTATTTGGCAATGGTATTGCCTGTGAACACCTGCACTAGCCTTACCTTGATGAAGGGCAGAAAGGTTTTTAATGACAGTCGGATTGTCTAGAGCTCCATAAGATGGATGAAGAGTCAGGTTTTCACCAGAGGCCTTTGATCTCCACCTCTCCAAGTTGGCCGTCCCATCCCAGGACTGGTGCATTTGTCGGCACTGTGAGATGTGGTTCGGGAAGTGAGGGGGTCTGCCACTGACCCAATCGCAATTCGTTAACCACCACTGTAGATCTTTTGCAGTTTTTTTCAAGGTCTAGACTATGTCATTCAGATTCCCCAGATGCTTCGCACACTGTAACTTCAGATCCCACCACAGAACCCACATATGCTAGGAGCCATGTGTCACAAGCAGGATGCAGGAGGCCATTAGGCCCAGTAGCCTCACTGTCGGTCTCAACGAAATCCAGGATAGAGGCTGGAAAATCAGTATTATAGCCTAAACTCAACATTCGGGAGTACAGGCCCAAAACCACACCATGCACAGAACAGCTCCGATGAAAAGGAGTGTCTGTGATGGAGTCAGGTGTGACTTAAGCATGTTGATAGTGATCCCTATCAAATGCAGGAGATCTGCCGAAGTCTGAAGGTGGGAGACGACGGCTGGGGGGAGTCCGCCTTTAACAGCGGGTTGTCGAGATGTGGGAAGTTGCCACCCCTGATCTCTGCAGATGAGCTGAAATTACCGCTGTCACCTTGGTGAACCCCGAGGGGCGCTGGCAAGGCCAAAAGGAAGCACAGCAAACCGAAAAGACTGCCCACAGCAAACCACAGGTAACGCCTGTGAGTAGGCAGGACTGGACTATGGTAATATTCGTCCTGCAAGTCCAAAGCTACCATCTAGTCTACTGGGTCGAGGGCAGACCGGACTTGAGCAAGTGTGAGCATTTTGAGCTCACCCTTCTTAAGGAAGTAATTGAGAGGTCGCAAGTCAACGATAGAGTGCAGGTCTAGTATAGGACAAAGGCCTCCATCCTTCTTGGGCACAAGAAAGTAGCGTGAATAACAACCACACCCTACTTCTGGTGTCGGCACTCTCTCTATAGCTCCCTCGGCCAAGAAAGCCTTCACTTCCTGGCAGAGCAAGGAGAGGTGATCCCTTGTCAGCTTGTCGCAAGTGGGTGGCATGGGTGGAGGAGGATACGAAGGGGAGGGAGTAGCCCCTTTGGACTATTTAAAGAAAACCAGCGGTCTGATATTGTTGACATACAATCAGACAGGTGATGGTGAATCCAGTCTCTCAGTGGGTGCCCATGATGATGAGAGAACAAACTAATGGGGTTTGGAGGCTGTGGCTGCCGGGGGTGGTGGAGAGGCCTGAACGCTGGCTGTCCAAACCACGGGGCCTGTGGGTACAGCATCCTCGGAAATGCAAAGGGTGGGTTGGTGGCTGGGTGTGTAAAGACACACCTCACAGCCCCTTCTATGGCCACAAAAGAAGTGAAAAATTAACTGGGGCTGAAAGGGGCCATGGAAAGACCCAAGTATCTGGCCGTAGCCCTGCTGTTCCTGAAAGCGCTCCTGCGCCGAGTCCGCCTTTTATCCAGAAGAGATAGGAGCCATCAAAGGGCATGTCCATACACGACACTTGGTAATCCCAGAAATGCCAGTTGTCATCAGCCAGGCAAGGAGGCGCAAGGCGAAGGACGAAGAAACCGCTCTGCCCAGTGAGAGAATCATTTCCGGCCCACATCGGATCATGAACTTGGCTGCATCACTCCCATCTGCGGTAGCTTGGGAAAGTGTGGCCCAGGCCTACTCTAGAACTATGGGCAGCACCTGTGCCACTGATTCCCACAGAGCATGAGTGTAACAGTCCAAAAGGCACACAGTGTTCACGGGCAGCAGTGCCAGGCTGGTAAAATAAAACATTTTCTTTCCTAAGGTGTCCAGTTGCTTAAACTCCCTATCCAGTGGAGTAGTAGGGAATGTGCCAGGGCATACATGGAGGTGGAAGCTTGGCCCACCAAGCTCTCCGGGATAAGGTGCTGTGTAAAGAATTTGTAGTCCTGGGGGTGAGGGGCAGTGGAGACGGGCAATCGTCCTGTTCACAGGAGCCCCTGTGCTGGGTTTGGACCAAGTGAGGGCTTCATTAAATGGGAAAAGCGGCACTGAGTGGGTCACTCACAGCTTTAGCGTCTTCGTCAAAACGTTAGTCTTACCTGCCACTGAGGGTAGACTAAGGTTCAGGACCTCGAGCGACCCTTCTCACCAACATAGCATATGAGGCCCCCTCCTCCCTTGTCATGGTAGGATGAAAGACCATGCCAGTATCTGAAGAGGTGTCCTTCCGCTGGCATCCGCGAAATCCTTATACCAGTCCATAATCGGATCTAGAGGGTGGTATTTATAAGGGTTGGGAATGAGAATAGAGATGGAATTGAGAGCACAGGCATCAGGACTGGCACCGGAAAATGTATAGGCGGGACAACTGATGACAGTCCAGATCCATCAGTGGGTCTGAGGGGCCCGACTGGAGCGGGGGCAGAACCGCCAGAGGAGAGCCAGTGGGGGCCCCTCCTGAACCTGTGGGGCCCAAATATGCACTAGCAGATCCGGGCTGCCCAAATATGAGGTGCATGGCCTCATAGAACTCATGGAATTGGGCGGGATTCGAAGAGGAATGAAGCCGGCCCAGGCTGAACCCAGGAGCCAGTCCTCAAATGACAATGCTACCTCAACTCGTTGGATGACTTTAAATGACGGGGTGAAGTCAAAGACCTCTGACTCCTTACTCTTTTTCTTGTGGTAGGAACTACCCGAAGATGACCTCAAGTGCGACAAGGATCTTGAGCTCCGCAACAGATCCTGGACCCTTCCTCTTGGCAAGGGATTAAGACCATCGCAGAATTGCATATGGAGTAGCAAGGAGCTTGAGGGAGCTCTACCTTAAGACCTTCTGGTGCATAGCGCGGCAGTCGATGCAGGTCTTCATGTTGTTGTCGAATTCGAGAGGCGATAGAGGCAAACAAGATGTCACCAATCTCCATCAAAGATAGGCATTGCAGAGCTGGAAGCCGGTCTTCATATCTGACATACCTGCCACACCAGGTGAAAATCTCAAAAAGGTCAGTCAAAAAAGTGACTGGGGATGTTCACTTCGGATCTGTGCTGACTGGCACAGAAAGAGAAGAAGTAATGTCAGCGCGCTGGGGTGGCACCTACATAGGCACCGTGGACGTGACTTTTGGAGTGGTTGACATCAACGCCACATAGAGCCGAACAACGCCACTTACCAACGCGCAGGGGTACTGCTTTCCAGATCCAGTCTGACACCTGGAGACAATACTAAGGTAGGGAATCTGTGGCTAGAAATATATATATATATCAATCAACTTCCCGATCCTCCTACACAAACAGGACTCAACACGCTTGGGTTACGTTTAGCGGTTTATTTCGGCAGTTGGTAATGCATTTCAACCATAACCACGGTGTGATAAATATATATATATATTAGTATATATATATATCTATATATATATAAATATATATCTCTTTTTTGTTGTCGCATTGCCTGGTCAGTTAACCAAGTTATGAGTGTCAAGAGAAGGGCTGCATATGTAGTACAGTGGGAATTGGGACTGCACTTTAATTTAGCAATGTAACTATGGTGTAAGAAATTCACCTGGTGTATATATGGTGATGGGCACTGCCTGTGGACATAATTGATAGTCAGGTAAATCTGTGGCTAGGTGGGAGAAGGAGAGGATCATCAGGAATGTAAACTTACTTTAAAATGAAATCAAATATAACCTTTTGCTTTTCACTTAATCATACTCTAAACAAGTGTGATCTAAAAATACCATGACTTGACATTCATCCAACATGTGGAAAGTGTGTAAAACTAAATTATTTTCTGAGGAAAGAAGTAGCAAGATTGTGACAATATTACACCTTACCCCATAAAAAAGTCAAGCAGTTTGCTAAAACTGTTAACTGAGACTCTGCCAGTAGGTAGGTCGCCCCCCAGCTGCCACACGGTCCTCCTGACAGTGCCCTCGCTGCTGCTGCTGTCGAGTAAGTCCTCTGTGCCTGTAGCCTCCCTCGCTCTGCTGCCTGTGCCCTTGTGACCCCTCTCCCCGGTTTTTTCTTCTGTGCCCCTGCTCCCTGGTGTCCCCTTTGTTTTTGCTGCCTGTGCCCTTGTGATCCCTCTCCCCCCGTTTTTCTTCTGTGCCCCTGCTCCCTGGTGTCCCCTTCGTTTTTTGCTGCCTGTGCCCTTGTGACCCCTCTCCCCCCGTTTTTCTACTGTGCCCCTGCTCCCTGGTGTCCCCTTCGTTTTGCTGCCTGTGCCCTCGTGTCCCCATCCCCTGTTGTCCTCCGTTCCACCTTCCCGCCGCTGCATCCTCGCCCCCCGCTGTCCCATTCGGCACCCCGTCCCCCTCTTCCAGCTGCTCCTCCTTCCCACTACCAACTTAAATGGAGGCCGCACAGTGGGCGTGTGCAACGGGCGCGCCGCTGGCGCACCGAAGGCGCGCCTAAGGCAAGCCTGTCTGCACCTGGATCGCGCCCAGTGCCAGGATCCCTGCCGGAGCCAGCCCACCCGACGGAAATACGACGCCGCCACCCTCCTCGCACTCAACACCAGCCGACAGCCAGCCTGTTACCGAGCTACCCCGAAACGCACCCACTGAGCCTTCATCTGCCATGCCTGCAAATTCACCTGCCCTCGGACCTGCACCGCGCCCGCCAGAACAGGCGCCAACAACAACCATCTCGAGTGCATCCTGCTCAACACCCGCTCCGTCCAAAAACACTCCGTCGAACTCTGGGACCTCCTTGACACAACAGCACCGGACGTCGCTTTCCTCACGGAAACCTGGATGAACGCCTCCTCAGCCCCGACATTGCCATAGCCATCCCGGACGGCTACAAGATCACCCGGAGGGACTCTGTCAACCAAGCCGGAGGTGGCATCGCCATGGTCTACAGAAACACCATCCGCATCACGACCAACACCGACGACACCCTCACCGCCAACGAGCACCTTCACTTCCAGATACACACCGACCCCAAGACCACCCTCAGCGATACCCTCATCTACAGACCCCCGGGACCACGCACACATTTCAGCGAAGCCATCGCAGACTTCATCAGCCCGCTCGCTCTTGCCTCCTCCGACTACATCCTCCTAGGGGACCTCAACTTCCACCTGGAGAACAACAAGGACAACAACACCACCTCCCTGCTAGACAACCTCGCCAGCCTCGGATTCAAGCAACTGGTCAACACCCCCACCCACTACGCCGGCCACACGCTCAACCCAGTCTTCTCCTCCAGCAACCACATCTCCTTCAGCCACGCCGCCGAACTTCACTGGACCTATCACAGCTGGGTCCATTTCAACTTCAGGAAAGCCATGACCCACCACCGCCCGCAACAAGCCCCCTGAAGATGCTGGAGCAAAATCACCACCGACCAGCTTACCACCTCCCTGAGCCAAAACCCACCCACCAACACTACGGACCCCAACGAAGAGGCCCGCAACCTCGCACAGTGGATCACCGACTGCGCTGATGCCTTTGCACCACTGAAGAACCCTCCAAACAACCCAAAAAGCAAGAAAGTCTCATGGTTCACCAACGACCTCAAAGACTCCAAGAAAACCTGCTGTGCCCTCGAGAAAGCCTGGTGCCACGACCAACGGAAAACATGACAGCCCTCAAGAACGCCATCCGCAAACACCACCAGCTGATCCGCACCACCAAACAGTCATCTTTCAGAGAACGACTGGACAACAACACCCACAACAGCATGGAACTCTTTAGCATGGTTAAAGAGCTCTCCAACCCCAACCCCAGCAACAACGACATCACGCCATTGCAAGACCTCTGCGACTCACCCGCCACGTTCTTCCACCGCAAGATCGCCGATATACACGACAGCTTCGGCGCTCAGACCAGGCAGCGCCCCCCACCACCACCCTCTGCACCTAGACCCCCGTCAGCAGGGAAGACACCACCTTCTTGATGAACACCATCCACTCAGGCTACCCAGCCGACCCCTGCCCACACCACATCTTCAACAAAGCACCTCAACTCCGGGACATCATTAACAACTCCTTCGCATCCGCCACCTTCCCGGAGAGCTGGATGCATGCGGAGATCAGCGCCCTCCTGAAGAAACCCACCGCAGACCCCACAGACCTCAAGAACTTCCGCCTCATCTCGCTCCTCCCCTTCCCCGCAAAAGTCATCGAGAAAACTGTCAACATTCAGCTGACCGCCTTCCTGGAGACGTACGGCTACCTCGACCCATCACAGTCCGGATGCCGAGCGAACCACAGCACCGAGACCACCCTCATCGCAGCCACCGACGACATCAGGACCCTGCTTGACAACGGGGAAACTGCCGCCCTCATCCTCCTCGACCTATCGGCTGCTTTCGACACGGTCTGCCACCGCACCCTGACAACCCGCCTCCACCACGCCGGGATCCATGGAAAGGCCCTGGGATGGATCACCTCCTTCCTCTCCGACAAAACCCAAAGAGTCCGTCTCCCGCCCTTCCGCGCAGCGGCCACTTAGATCATCTGCGGCGTACCCCAAGGCTCCTCGCTCAGCCCCACCCTCTTCAATGTCTACATGAGCCCCCTCTCAGCCATCGCACGCAAGCACAACCTCAACATCATCTGGTCTTGAGACCCTTGCGGGTGAGTAGCGCACTCTATAAATGTTCCTGATTGATTGATTAATTGATTACCCAATTTTTGACATATTCAGATTTACCCAATTTTTGAAATATACCGATTTACCGAAGCACTATCTGAGAACTGGTCCCAGTACATTTTCAGACAAACTAATGTTTAGGTACTTCCATGATCAGTTCCATTGCATTAAGATAAGAAGTATGCAACCCCCAATTAAAAATCAAGCATAGTCAAAATATTTGCAACTAATAAGCATGGGAATCCATTCATCAAACAACAGAAGGGAACTTGCATTGATATAAACATGTTGACATTACTTTATGCTTACGCAGAGATAGAGGAAATATAAATCCACTACAAATCAATGTGTTGATCTGATGAGTGTTTGCACTTAAATATTGAGATTTTGGTAAAAAGGAAAACTAAGGTTTCCTGAATTACAGAAACTAAATTCATAACACAACAGTCCTTTAAATCAACATTTTAGGATTAGACTGTGGAAATTGGACTGTATCAGTGTGTGGCTGTATGGGTGTCAGAGTGCATGCATGAGTGACTGTATGGACGAGAGTGATTTTCTGACTAGGTCTGTAAGTGTGTGACTGGTTAAGACATTGGGTATCCGAGTGTTTGTATGGGTGTGAGAGTGGCTTTGTGGGCGTGTGAGTGAGTCACTGGTTTTGTGGGAGTGGCTTTATGGGTGAGGGAGTGGCTGTATAGGCGTATAAGTAGTTATCTGAGCAGCTGTGTGGGTAAGTGGGTGTGTGAGTAACTATGCTGGTGAGGGAGTGGATGTGCCAATGGCTGTATGGGTGAGTGGGTGGGTGTCTGAATGGCTGTATGGGTGAGTGGGTGGGTGTCTGAATGGCTATATGAGTGACTAAATGGGGGTATAAGTGGCTGTATGGGTGAGGGAGTGGCTGATTGAGTGAGTGTTTGGTTAAGTGAGTTGGTGTGTGGGTGGTTGTAGTGGAGAGTGTCTGTGTGAACAACTGTATGCATGATTGAGTAGATTTAGTGCTATAGAATAGTGGCAGTGTATGTAAGTGGTTGTGTGGATGTGTGTGTACTAATATGGGTGAGTGGCTGCATTGAGAGGCTATATGGGCGTGTGAGTGAATCTATGGTTCAATAAATTGGTGTGAGCAGCTGTAAGGGTGAGTGTGTGGCTGTGTGAGTGGCTATATGGGTGAGTGACTGGTTGTATAAATAGCTGTATGGGCGAGTGAGTGGTTGTGTGAGTGCCTGTATGAGTGTGTGAGTGCCTGTATGAGTGAGTGAGTGGGTGTCTCGAGTGAGTAGGTGTGCGAGTGCCTCGAGTGAATGGGCGCATGAGTATTTGTAGGGTTTGTGAATGGATAGGAGAGTGGTTGTGTGTTTAGTTAAATGGAGGTGTGAGTGGGTGTTTTAGTGTTTATGTGGATAATATCAGTGATTTAATTTGATGTGTCATCAGTGATGTCACTGACCATGTCATGAGTGATGTAATATGTGAGGTCATAAGCAGTGCATTCGGTGGGCATAAGGTATAGTTAGCTCAGGTAACTAGAACTGCTCAATCGCAATGATTTTGTACGAGTGAAATGTGAGCCTAACAATAACGTCTCTGTAACCTTTGATTTTTTTAAAGTAAATTTCAAAGTTTAAAAAAGTGGTGAAAAACGGTGTGGGCCACCCACGAGCTCTCAGAAACTGTCTGTGTGGGACTTACTGGAGTTATCTAGAGAGGTTGTTGGCCCCCGAGTCGTCTCAGCGTTCAAGGGGACTTCATCCCCCAACCAGTAGTGCACCAGGAGGTGCGTTTACAGAGTGGTGGGGAAATGGGACGGGGCTTCCCACGAGCTCTCACTCAGACCTCCAGTCTGTGTGGGACAGACTGGAGGTAACATGAGAGGGTTTGGGCACCAAGGACCCTCAGGAGCCAAGGAAGCTTCATCCCCCAACTAGTTATGCACCAACCCTAAAATTAAAGCCAGGGTCATTTATTGGCCTTGATCGTTTCTGGCGTTTTTGTGTGTATGTGTGTGGTGACAGGGGGAGGGTGGTGCATCCTTTCAATTACAAAGAAATGTGAAAGACCTTCAGGTTTGATAGTATGGAGGATCAGAGTATTCACAAAGCACTTAGTTGAATCCTGTAAGAAAGTGGATTTTTATTTGTCGGTGAGCGACTGCCCACCTTAAGGAATAATAACGCTTCTTGCCCTCTTGGGCAACCATACAGCGTTTCTTGCACTAACATATAACCTATGGCACCACTTCCAGACCAGTATACAGCACTATGTTGTAGAGACTGACCTTGCAGGAAACATTCTTATTCCAAGAGCATAATGTTTATGTTTGTCTTATATGTTTGTACGTCCTTTTGTCGTTCCAGACTACACAGGTTCCTCATAACTGAGGTAATTCCCAAAACTTGTGGTTTGTTTTCTTGCACTTGTTATTTTTACACCATTATTTCTATTTTAACTTTCACGTCCTCTGGTTAGGGTGGGCCTTAGCGCGCCCATTCCGCCGAGGTATACGCAACACGGTCCTGAAGAATGCCCAGTAAATCATACACTTAGACGGGCAGAAACATGTCGACCCCACTATAAGTGGAAACTTCCATCATAATTCATGGCAGCTTTCACACACATATCATTTAACCATGTCGAACTGACCAATGAATAAAATGTTTGTTTGGTACAGTTTTAGACATTTTTAAATCACTTTTTCACATCACTGTCACAACAACCAGCTCCGCAGTAACCTGGCGTTGTAGCACACCAGGGAGGCATTCGGCTTCTCCTGGTGGGCCCGATGATGAAGCATGTCACCAACCAGGTTGGTGAGTGAGGGCTTCCAATAAATCCCTAAAAGATTTCCAGTGTGTTCTTAAAAGGGTTTTTCTTACAGTCTTTGCCTCAGTGTTCATACACAGATTTTGTTGCGCATGACACTCTCTTCTTGTTTGATACAGTAAATGAGACGTGTCAGCGAACTAGAATAGGACTAAATGTCACGTTGAGGGGCGGCGTGCGGGAGGGGAGGGAGCAATTAAACGGTCTGGTAGTGTAGGTAATAGGCAGTGGCATTTGCATATATAAGGAGGAATACAGGGTGGAATGGATGCCTTCCGTAAACATGCTCGGGTTCTTTACTTTATGTATGGTAATTGTGAGTTTCCTTTCCCACGCGCTTGTCATTGGTAGTGTGGTTTCTTTTATTTAATAGAATCTGTGTAATGGTGTCATAAAGGTGGAATCGATGGTGCCTGATCGTTTGGTATATTTGTCCAACGCTTATTATTTATAGCAAGAGTAAATGTGCATGTGATAGTGCGAATACGATTATTTAATTGAAGATTTTAACAGATATAGACAAGAGTATCAGATGCGTAAGTTCAGCGGTTTACTACTATGCGATTTTTAGATATATAGTGTCTCCTTGTTAGGGTGGCCAACTCGCACAATATCATGATGGTCACTGTTTTCAGAATGGGTTTTTAAGCTTCAGATATTTGCTATCTGGTGTAATAGTCCAATTAGTTCACTGGAGGCAACCAAAGACAACAATACCTAGAATGCATTAAACTGTCACCTGAAAGTTCGGTTCTGTAATAAATAAGAGGCTTGGAACTTTAAACAGCGTTCTGCAAGGAACTTCATCGTTTGTACATTGTTGCACATGGTTTGAATAACATTGGACCTGTGAATATCTAGTCTTGTACAAGGAGCAGGGTGGATTATGTACCTAAGGTGTTAGCGGCACCCGTAGGATTCTAAAAATTGCCCCAGTTACTCTGATGTCACGTGGATGCTTGTAAATTATCCTGAATCGCAGTTTGCCACTCTTGGTTAGACAGACTTTCTTTTGTAGCCGTGTACTTCTCTACACTTGAGTGTTTTTAAAAAGACCCATCTTGCCTCTAATAGCCCATCCTCACTAGTGGCACTTTGTTTTGTTTGTACATTGCATTGTATACTTGTATTGTATACTGGTCCCGTTCTGTCCCCCCTTCGATCCTATAAACCATATTGCACCTTTTCAAGCAAGTGACCTCTGTTTTCTGCTACGATTGCTGTTTATTTCTTTATACTGCTGTTGATGTATTTTCTGTTATTGATTGTTAATAAAATAATTAAATGAGCGTTCCTGATTCCTGCATCCTTTAATGTCACCTTACTTGCTCGGAAGCACTAGCTTTTGCCTCCTGCTTGCCCGTCTATACGCTCTACTGGTTCACCCCTGCATCGACAACTTTGGCTATTTTCAGTGACAAATGTTTGCAAAGGCACTCCAGAACTCTAGCATCTCTAGATCTGTAAGGAACCAAGGTGTAGAGCTAGAATTAGGCGCCTTAATGTAGTAATTTTGTCTCTAAACTTTAGATGTAACTATTGTTCTCCAGCAGTATGTACACAATATTAAGGGTTTGGGGACTGATATTAAAATCCCAACGCCTCTTTTTATAATTACATTTTTGCATTAGTGGAACGGCTGTCTTTCTTAATAGACCAACATTTAAGTTTAAAATTGTGAGGTATTGTAAATGACAATGCCATTTATTTATCTGTTTTCAAAGCCAACACATAAATAAGAAGTTTGCCATTTACAATGCCAAAAGCTCCAACTTTTCCGAAGGCGAGACCGTTGCATTGTAAATGCTTGTTCATCTTATCACAGGATGGTTCAAACTCCCCGGCGAACCTGACCTAAACAGTTTTATTATCAGACTGGTATGGGTCTGAAAACAAGTTACTAGGATGGGGCGGTGATCAGTGGCCTCGCCTCGCATCTCGTAATCAGGGTTGCCAAGTATGGTCCCTCAGAAGCAGGGAACATTTTAAACTATGAATCTCCACCTCTGTGTGGGGATCATGAGCAGCAAACTGGTACACATGCAATTAATATCAAACCACAGAATGAGTAACAAGAATAAAACAATTAATTGCAATAACTGCAGCCATCATACACCTTCTCATTGCTGGCATTCACAAGGGATGCAGCATACTACTATTTTGAGCTACATTGAGTTTATCTACAGTCTCTTTGCAGGATTGGCGTGTAAATACATATTACAAATGCGAATGTAGTAACAGTCACCTCTTCATTGATGTTGAGTTCTTAACTGAAGCACACACCAGATGACCTTCTGTTATAAGAGGTAATAAAAAACAGCTCTGGTGAAAGGATTTCTAGGGTACCAGGCAAAACTACCTTTTTCCATTTAAGCACTCCGTTTACCTGCGCATAAAGTATACTTCGCAGCATTTTATTCCAATTTGGCACCCTTTTGTGTTCAAATGATTGGTGTTGCTAGGCAGCTATCAAGCTTTGCCTTAAAATATGACCAGCTTTCAAATGCTAAAGATACCGAAAAGCCAAGAAATAGTTTTTGATGTGTGAGAAAAAGAGGGCATATATGTCCATGTAGAAAATCAGTTGGCATCAGGGGAGCAATATTTAATTCAAACAACTGAGATATTTGGTTTGCATGGTTTGAAACTTCACGTACAGCAAAGGGTACCAGTGCACACAATTAGCAACTGTGTATGAAGGTTTTTCCTATTCTTCCTGGCTCAGCAGACCTACTTGTGGTAGAACTATTTTTAAATAGTATGAGAGGAAAGTGGAGGCGAGCCATGTAAATACTGTAGTAGAGACACTCCTTGAAGGACAAAACCCTACCAGGACACAATACCTATTGGGGTAAGGGGCAGACAGTGTCTCCTTCCAGTTGTGAGGACAGCTTTGGAGTACACTGTTCAAAAGAGTTAGTTCAATAGAACTAATCTGGTTATCATACTTTGACTTTCCAGACAACTTCAGTCACATGTCAAGATTGTCTGCCCAATTTACTCTACAAATGTAGGATTTTATTCACGTTTCCTACATTTGAACAGCCGGGCAGATTTAGTTACATGGGTGAGATTATACCCTAATTCTGAAGGCTTGCATAGATCACACTCAAAACAATGAAGGTGATATGTCAATCACATCAAAAGTGAGCGCCGAAGACTTATGAGAGTTAATGTGGGTTGAGAATTGCAAGCTAGCGTAGAACAAACGCTCAATTCTCTTCTGATGGTTGGCCTCTGCTTCTTATAGGCTATGCTTTCTGGGAAACACCATTTATTACCGGGTATTTTACTAGATACTATAGATACTACTTGAAAATTAATACAAGCAATAAATCGACAGCAGGCAGGGTTCTTCAAACTGGGGGGGGGGGGGGGGGGGGGGGGGCGCCCTTGGCGGGCCACAAGTGATCCTTGGGTGAAGGGGGGGGGGGACCGAGGGTGGGCGCCAGGCTCTGATCAAAAGAAGCATTATGCTGAAAGCAGTGCTTTGTTTTAGGAGGGGAATAAATGAGCGGCAGTAATTGCTCTGTGATAGGCCATCACTAACATCTTTTGTTATTGATATCCTAGCTGGGAGTATGTGTCAAAAAGGAAGGTGCTCGGAATATTCTTCAATAACCCCACCCCATTTCTAATATGCATCCCATTTTTGTGAAGAGGGTGGGTCTCGATTGATTTGATTTTATCACTGGGGTGGGGGGGGCTGAAGGGTGAGGTGCGGCTTTAAAAAGTTTTAAGACCACTGCTCTAAGGTAACCGAGACACCCATCCCGATTAAAAAATAAATAAAACCAATATTGGCAAACGAACTAGGCGTCTTTTCAAACACTCATCTGGTTAGTTGCACCCTGGAACCTCCTCATAATGCTGTAATAAAAAGATTACCTTCGGTAGCTGAAGGCTATCATTAAGTTCCTACTCAAATTACGAGAAATAAACAGTTTTCTGATCTGTGCTATGTGAACGAGGGACCGCTAAGTAGAAATGGTTTGTTTGTGTGCGGAGAAGAACGCATACCATTCACAGTTGCAGTGCAGTGGCTTTCTAAGTGAGACTAAAGGGTGGGAAGAAGTGATGTCATTGAGACTAACACGTTCCAAGCCTGACCACATTTATTGGGAGTGACTTTACAAGTAATTTATAGCACATTACTTCACCCTGTGTAGGCGTGGTCTTTTCCCACTCATTGGAAAATGTTAATCGTCATTCGTCTTGATTCAATCACAGTCAGACATTCACGTTGTATATATACGTTTGAAGAAAAAGATGGGATTCCCATGCATCATTTAACAACATCATCATTATATAAAAGTGAATTTTGTAAAATATGTTCGTTTCGAAAAACATGAATTAAAAAAAGAAAGATACAACAATTATTTTGTCTATTATAAATATATATGATTGAGTCTTCTTTGCATATGAACAATTTTAAACTAATTAAAATCCACTAAGATCATAATGCAATTTAGCTTATAGCATATCATTTTGCAGATGGGACCAGCCAAACTAATAGCATAGGGCCTAACATCTAACACCTAGCAGTTATCTTCAATGTTCCCAGATAAAGTGTGAAGTACAGAACTGGAGTGTAATATTTTTGGAGCCTTTACGACACTGAAGTGCACTCGTTTCATTGGTAATGGCATACTCCAGCAATATAACTTTAAGCCAAAGCTTTCTGATTTCAGAACATGGGTGTTAGACTTGGCATCTTTTGGCATGTTTCCCATGAGTTTTTGCTTTCTGACCTCCCGGTATTGACTCTGTTTTTGCTGGCGTAGTATTTCTGCGCACTTTTCCACTGCTGACCAGCGTTAAAGTGCGAGTGCTCCTGTGGTAAATTGTGTTATGGATTGGTGTTTCCATAATTGGCCTGTTTGATTTATGTGTCAGTCTCTAGTAAAGTGCACTGCGTGTGCCAAGGTCTGTAAATCAAACACTGTTAGTAGGATGCAGCACTGGATTGTGCCACCCACACAAACAGTCCGTAAAATGTAACTCTGGCCTGCCACTGTAGAGCCTGTGTGCAGTCTGGGACTGCAAAGTCGACTGGGCAAGTGCGCACACTTGCAAGTCCCGAACCTTCCGTTTTCTTACATGTTAGACACCCCTAAGGCAGGCCCAAGGTACCCCTGTGGGCAGGGTGAAGTGTATGTGAAAGGTAGGACATGCCCTGGTATGTGTGGTATGTCTAGATAGTACATTTCAGCCCATTTAATTTTTCACTATTGAAAAAGTTTGTTTATAACATCTTATAAACATAACTTTCCCTGGGAACAAGGTAGGAAAACTAAGTTTAAGGTTGCCTGGACTCAGAATCTAAAGATGCATCTTTTAGTAAAGGCGATTGTAGGACTTGGTTTTTTTGGCTAAAGATCCCTAAACTTTTTGCTTTCCCCCTAGACCATTTTCCTGACATAGAGTTGCCAAATTAGAAGCTTTGGGTACTTTGTCACTGCTGATCAGTGACAAAGTACAAGTGTTCCCTTTGTAAAGTGTAATGGCAATTGGTTGGCCATGATTGGTAGGTTTGCCTTACTAAAAAAGTCCCTAGTGATGTGCACTGTGTGTGCCAGGGCTAGTAATGCAAAGGCGTGCGGAGAAGGAAACTCAGGCTTGCAATGTAGGGCCTGTGCGCAGTGTGCCAAGTTAGAATGGTGCCCTGATAAGTGCAACCAATTGTCAGGCCTTACTTTCCCTCTTACATACACATTGGGCACCCCTGTGGTAGGTCCTGGGTACTCCCTGGGCAGGGTGCAGTGTAGGTACAAGGCAGGACATATACTAAGGTGTAAGTTATGTCCTGAGAGTGAAAAACACTCCATTTTGTTTTTCACTGCTGAAAGGTCATCCTGCCCATAGGACAGAATGGTGTGGGGGGCAGGGGGACTGGGTGTTATTTGACTAGTTTCCTCTAAGTTTATAATGGAGAGGTGAAGTTTAGTATGTATGAACTCACAGTGTCATAAAACATCTTTCTGTGAAGGTGGTTTTGTCACTGTGTGTTTAGAAACCACTCTTAGAAAGTGGCTGAGTTTTGAGCTTTAGCATTTCTGTGTGTCTCTACTGAAAGGTGGATTGACTGTCTGGATCTGAAAGCTGAGAGGAGCTGGGAGAGGTATTGACCCAGGGAGGGGTTGAGTTGGCACCAGGCTGCCCTGCATCTGAAGAGTAGGGGGGAGGAGAAGCTTGGGAGGTGAAAAGGCCTGTGCTGGTGCTATAAATCAATTGACCCATCTCCTACTGAGTGATTAAGGATCCAGACCCCCAGTATCAAAGAGAGAAAGGTGAAACTGGGAGGGAGACACCCAGAACTGAATTAGGGAGAGGTCAGAGCACAAACAAACTTCAAAGACATAAAGGGGTATAACTATGAGAGCTGAAACCTCTGAACGTTGGAATGGAATGATACTGAAAAGGCTTGGACCCATTCTGTGGTCAATAGGAACCTCTGCTAAAGAAGGAACAACTGAAGAGACTGCTGTTGAAAGACCAATCCTGGCTTCGTGATCTGGGGCTGATCTGTTCTAACCAAGGGAGAGGATGTTGGGACTGTCCTTGGAGGCGCTGGATCCCCCGGCTTGAAGAAGACTGTGCTTTGTGCGGTGTCTTATTACCCCAAGGGCCCGAGATGAGTTTGCTCCAAGTTTGGAAACAGAGGAACATAAAAGTTTCAGGAGAAGTCCCAAGCAACGGGGTGTGCGCGTGCTTTTGCAGCTTGAGACCCTCAGAAGTTGTGCCTTGTGATCATGGGCAGGAAGGAGTTAGCGGAGTCTAGGAAAGCGCATGGTGTGTGTCGTGGTGCAGGCCAAGGCGTTGGTAACAAGCGCCTGGTCGTTGTGTGCCCGGGGAGACTTGGACGCTCAGATTGCGTGTCGTGGTGCAGCCAGGGCCTTGGTGAGGAGCGCCTGGTCGTTGTGTGCACCGAATGAAGAAGTGAGTCTCAGACCCGCAGAGTGTGTGTTGTGGTGCAGCCAAGGCGTTGGTGAAGAGCGCCTGGTTGGGGTGTGCACCGAGTGAAAAAGTGAGTCTTGGACGCGCAGGGTACGTGTCGTGGTGCAGCCATGATGTTGCTGAGGAGCGCCTGGTCATCATGTTTACCGGGAGAAGAGGTGAGACTTGAACGCGCAGGGTGCATGTCGAGGTGCAAGCAGAGCCGTTGGCGAAGAGTGCCGGGTCATCGTGAGCACCAGAGAAGAGGCGAATCTTGGATGCGCAGAGTGCGTGTCGAGGTGCAACCAGAGGCGATGGTGAGGAGTGCCTGGGTCATGTGTGCACCGAATTCGAAGTAAGTCTCCACAGTGCTGATGGCGGGTCTCGGCGTTCACGGAGACCGCCGGAAGGAGGGTCAGGTGATTAGGCCCTCGGAGTGAAACAGCAGCTGACCGGACCGGCAGCCCCGGGGGAGCTGAGCTGAGCTGCCGGCCCGAGCTCGCCGTACCCATTGACGGAGTTCTGGATCAAGGCCCAAGTCGCTGAAGGAGGAGAGGAGAGTGGGGTTGCAACCGCCCAGGTAACGTGGATCACCACCTGGGGTGGGTTGGGGGAGTGGAGGGACACTCTCTCGGCCTCTCGCTTGTGTCTGCTGCGCAAGCCTGTGGGTTCGGCTCGGATCTAGGCCCGTGCTGGCCCAAGGAGGTGCAGTACTGGGGCCGAAGTGAGAAGCGGTACTTTTGTGTCATCAATGATCCATATTGGGGGCACTGTTAACGGAGCAACTAAACTGTTGTATTACACTTTGCATTATTGCTATTTCTAAGCTGGTGTGGTGTCCTTTTGTAGTGCTTACACTGTATTACTGTTGGTTATGTGCAAATGCTTTCACACTGCCTCTAAGATTAGCCTTACTGCTCGTGCCACGCTACCAAAGGGGTGTGCAAGGGTTATTTTAGGAGTGTAACTCCCTTATCTTGACAAGGACAAGGGTCTCTACTTGGACAAATGTGCAGGCCTTTGCCAACTAGAGACCCCCATTTCTAACAATGGGGTACACATAAAAAGGAAACCTATTCAATGAAAATTGAAGGTAGAGCAAAGTCAGGGTGCTAAATTTGAACTTTAAAGATACATTCTTCACAAAAAATGAGTTTTGTGATGCAGGTAGGGCATGTGTCCATGCTAAGAATGGATTTACTGAAGTCATTCAGATCTTTTTAATTACATTTTCTCAATATATAGCTCTTATACGGAATATATTGGAAGAATCTTGTATATGTGGGCAGCCAAACAAAGTTCGTTAAGCCTAATATCTTTAAGTTTTCCTATGTGCACCAATGAACAAGTTACTTAGCTTCGGTAAAGCTGTATATGTATGAGACAGGATCTAGTAGCAGATTCCTTACTTAAAATCTTCCCTAGGCGACAGATTGGAGCAATCTTCCCTAGGCGACAGACTGGAGCTGAAATGTTTTTCCCCAAAGTATGCCTGCACGCCGACAGAGGGCGTCTAGCAACTCCACAGCAATGTCATCCTCCGGATGTGACATACGCGGAGTTCATACAACTCCCTCGCTAACATCCGTTTTTTCTGTGACTATCGTCCGCGCTCAAAACGTGGAGCCACACATAGAAACTGCCTATTGGAACAGTGTGCAAAGATCACAGACACCATGTGTCAAATACCTACTAATACCAACATTCAATAAGAAACTGCCAAGAAATGCAAGAGAAGGAAGAAGAAGAACCAGGGCAGAAAGCAGTAACAGCAATGTCCTCATAATCCTCCAACGAGATAGACATAGATAGACGAGATAGACATAGCCTACAAGAATACACCACCATCGGGCTCAATATGAAAGAAAGAAAATAGTTTGCAGTGTGGGGAGGATAGGAGGTGCATAAGGAATCTGCGGCTAGATCCTGTCTCTACCAGGTACATCGTTTCTGAAGTTAAGTAACATGTTCATATGATAGAGGCAGAATCCTTACTTAGAATCAGAGACCCAAGCCATACCACTCCCGGAGGACAGACTGCAAACTGAGACGACAAAATAAGGCGGAAGTAGAATAAACCTGGTCCAGAAAACTGGGATAAAGAACAACTGAGAAAACGATCACACTCAGCCGCAAACGTGCTGCATAAGGGACCAGGGTCAGAAGAATTGTACACCCAAAAACCATGGGAGCAGAATGCAAGTTAACCTGCCACATAAATGTCACAGAATGCAACATTAACAGCATCTGACACAGGTATATAATGTGACAACAATTTTGAACTGAGTCACGAGATAGACAAAATAACACCAACTGTGTTAGACGAAAATACCCATAGCAAGAAGAAAACATCAATAAATGATCTAACAAAGGCCGTAATTGATCATAGAATTAATCCAGAACACTGAATAGGTCCTGTGGAATACAGAGCCTCTGAAATGCCACTGAGCAATTTCTTTATACCGCAGAAAGAGGAATGCCAGCGAAGTTGTAACTACCTCATCAACTATCTGTATAGGAGTCACACTAAATGGAAGAAAAAGCTAGAGACAATAGAAGATCTGTAGGAAAATCCACTGAAATATACCTATATATGGAAACATATAGATATAGAAATATCATTAAGGTGTATGGATATATATAGATATATACATGTATCCCCATAGGAAAAGAAAGAATGTAAAGTACACTTACGCCAACACAAGAAAGTGAAATTATATGCAAGAATGTCAGGATATAACAGCACAGAGTAACGATATGGCACCATAGAGACATGGAGTAATATAGTACACAGAGAAAAAAAAACACATTCAGCCACATTGTGAGCAAGGTGCATGAAAACCATCATTAAACAAGGTAGCATAAGAAAAGGAAAGGGTTCATCTAACAGGAACCCCGGAAGGCACAAGGAAGTGCCTGACCTCCAGTATTGTAGGACCTGACCTCCCAGTGTTGTGAAAAGATGCATCCATAGATGATGTGGGAAAAAGTCCCCAGACTGAAATCGGACACTCAAGACGGATTTGGTAGCATTAAAACCGCAACAAAATAAAATAGCAAAACACACACACACATATGTGTTATAGGTATACAAATATAAATATAGGGACCATAGAGATGAATGTGAGTCCTAACTACCTGCTCGTAGATATAGGTAAAGAAAGGAACTGTCCCCATAGGAACAAAAACTTGCCTAATAGAGGGAAAACACCTCCAGAATATAGGGAGGCAAAAATAATAATGCATAGCCTTATACCAGTACAAAGGAGAAAAGAGCATGCAAAATGCAGGTTAATGGTACTGCAAGACCATGTGGTGAACAATAGATAAGGGAACCAAGAACACAATATAAAAAATTACTCGCCTGTAATGTTGGAACTCCCAGAAGTAGGAAAGTTCACCAGGACCCCAAACAACCTCAGACAGCAGGTTTCGCATCGTCCGGAAGTAGTGACAGGATAGACAATGTCACAGCGTAAGAAATTGAACTGCAACATGGAAGACAAGTGTGCATGTGCATAACGCACCAAGGCATAGATATATATATATATTCTGGAAGTCGTAGGTAGGTAGTTATAGTAGTGTAGCAAGGATCCTGCTCACACACAGAACTGTGCACAGAGACCCAGGACATCAGTAAATTGTGGTGTAGCAGAACCTCACCTCAGTACCTAGAAGAGGAAAGGGTTCATCTAAAAGAAACCCTGGAAGGCACAAGGAAGTGCCTGACCTCCAGTATTGTAGGACCTGACCTCCCAGTGTTGTGAAAAGATGCATCCATAGATGATGTGGGAAAAAGTCCCCAGACTGAAATCGGACACTCAAGACGGATTTGGTAGCATTAAAACCGCAACCAAAATAAAATAGCAAAACACACACACACATATGTGTTATAGGTATACAAATATAAATATAGGGACCATAGAGATGAATGTGAGTCCTAACTACCTGCTCGTAGATATAGGTAAAGAAAGGAACTGTCCCCATAGGAACAAAAACTTGCCTAATAGAGGGAAAACACCTCCAGAATATAGGGAGGCAAGAATAATAATGCATAGCCTTATACCAGTACAAAGGAGAAAAGAGCATGCAAAATGCAGGTTAATGGTACTGCAAGACCATGTGGTGAACAATAGATAAGGGACCCAAGAACACAATATAAAAAGTTACTCGCCTATAATGTTGGAACTCCCAGAAGTAGGAAAGTTCACCAGGACCCCAAACAACCTCAGACAGCAGGTTTTGCATCGTCCGGAAGTAGTGATAGGATAGACAATGTCACAGCGTAAGAAATTGAACTGTAACACGGAAGACAAGTGTGCATGTGCATAACGCACCAAGGCATAGATATATATATATATTCTGGAAGTCGTAGGTACGTAGTTATAGTAGTGTAGCAAGGATCCTGCTCACACACAGAACTGTGCACAGAGACCCAGGACATCAGTAAATTGTGGTGTAGCAGAACCTCACCTCAGTACCTAGAAAAACACCAATCAGCTAGCATCAGTGTCACATTAGCTCTTCGTCCTATAGCAAAGTAACCAATGATTAGACAACCTAGAACATGTGACTTAGTACGTACTCAGAAATGGTGGGAAGTGAGAACACTCTTTCGTTATACTCTCATACCAGTCCACAACAGGAGTAAAGTAGAGACACAGTAAAGTTAAAAGATTTATTTTAACAACGTGATCTTAAATGCAGTATCTTAGCCAACATAAGCCGACATATGATTAAAAATAATATGGTGAGCATTGTTAGAATTCCATAAAATACAAAAGGAGAAATCATATTACAATGATGGTGAAAACAGGTCCTATAGCGCCTAGTTTTACCGCCCTCCCTATATAGGAACTATGTATTATAAACTAAAGAAGGTCTCTTAGGCGTGTTTGGGGGACCCCATTACCTTTCCTCTCAGTAAGAGTAAATCACATTCGGAACAGCCAAAACTCTCTGCATCCCTGGAACTGAAAATCTTCCAAGTGTGTGAAATCATGGCAAGTGTGTAATAAGGGCACCAGAATCTTAGTTGGCTCGCAGCTGCCAAATTGCTGTGTCTAGAAAGCGTTACTCAAACATGTCGAAAAATAGCTAACATGTTTTGATAACCTTGCCGGCTTCAGCACTCACTGTGCAGACTAGGGGCACAATGTAAGTCTAGAGATGTCGAAAACAAAACCTTGTCTGATGTGTAGACCTTCGTGAAGGCGAACTTACAAAAACAACTATTCAGTGACATGCGCAAAAGCAGCAAAAGGTAAAATGGCTTTTCAACTTCTAATAAGCCATGCTAAAATAACATGCGCACAAAGCAGGCCTTAGGCAAGACTACAGTAGGACACATTTCCACTCTGGCTCCACAATACATCATTCAGGGATTGCAGAGAGTCCAATCTTCAGCAGCAAAACTGGTGCTTAATAGACAGTGGCGCTCATCTACCACTCTGGCCCTGAGAGACTTACATTGGTTGACTATCAAGGAAAGGGTCCACTTCAAGTCACTCTGCCTGGTGTTCAGAGCAGTGCACGAGCTGTATCAGACGGGAAGGCCTTATATTTTCATCATCTCTAGGAGTTAATATGCGAGCACGCACAGGATCCTTAAAAATGTAATCTGCGTGTCTCATCATGCCCTTAAGCATAGGAAGTGTTTGCGACGACCAATGTCATCTGGGGGCGATGGCTTGGCAGGGTAAACGTCTGGGTCGTTATCTGTTGGGGGATCAATAGTATAATCAGACCAAGTGTCTGCTGGTAACCGTGTACCCTCTTCCTCAATATCATCATGTTAAGATTGTGGAGAATCTTGAAGTGTAATTTGTAAAGGACCTAAAGGAGAAGAGGGTGGTGGTAGTGTAGAGGATGGTGGTGATATATGAAAAGGACTGGTGGCAATAGATTTCCTCTTTAAAGGAATTTTGTAAGGAGTGTCCTCATCTAGAAGTCTGTGTTTTTGAGGCAGTTTAGTGTGTATATGACCTGTGCCAGAGTTAATATAGAGTTCCTTTTTTTTCTGATCCTTTTTTGGTGGGACAACGTCTAAATTTAGATTGGATGGGGCATGTTTTGTTTTAGGCGCTGGCGTTTTTGGTGCAGACATATGATGAACTTTGGATGACAAAGACTTCAGTGTCGAAGACTGTTTCACTTTCGGTGTGGAAAGATTCGGCTCCGAGCTGTATTTCTGCTTTGGAAGGTTTTGGATCTGAAGAGGACTTTTGGTGAGTAGGTACGGAGCCTGAAGGCTTGAGAGTGTGTTTCGGAGCTGAGTCAGGAGGTGGGGCATCGGAAACGCCATCTCGGTGCCGACCATGGCCAGATGGCAGAGGTGGTACCGAAGCTTTGTCTTTTTTTTGTGGTAGTTGGCCTGGCAGGGGGTCTTTGGTACTCACGTGACCGAGTCTTTGGAGCAATTCCTTGATTTCGAGGTCTATCTCAAGGTCCGAACCAGAGTCCTGGCCAGAGAAGGATTCTTCTTCCTCCACTGCTAATGCCCCCACATTTTCATGATCAGAATGTTCACCTAAGATATCCAGTGTGTCTTTGATGCTTTGACGCTGCATTTCTTTATGTCAGGCCCAACCATCGCAAAGAGTTTTCTTCGATCTAAATGATTTGCAAGTGTCACAGTCTACCTACTTGTGCTCCGCAGTCAAGCACAAGTTACACTCTTTGTGTGAATCAATGCGCGGATACTTCACGTGGCACTGATGGAAACATTTGAATGGTGTTCAATGATGGAGAGCTGACCCGACTAGGTTAGGCCGAAGGCTGTCCACAAAGCTTTCCGATTAAAAATAGTTTTCAGTGACCGAAACAATACGTGGAGAAGTGGGAAACGCATAAGAGAACAATACCGTTGAGGTAGAGCGAGTTGATCGTCGATGGGAACCGAAGAACGGTTTCGAACCAGAGCACAGAAACGCACGTCTGAACCCGATGGAGGAAAAAACCAATCTAACAATGGAGTCCATGCGCACATCGCAGTAAGGAGGAGTCACCTTAACTCGTGACTGGAAATACTTTTTCGAAGAAAAATAACTTGCATACACCCGGATCCAACACTAGATAGCAGGAGTATACAAAGCATGTGATCTACAGCTCACATGCCTCAAACATGTTTTTATTGAGTTATTTATATAATCAGTTATCTACTGTGAAGGTTAGAATTAATTATTTATACTTTTGAATGTGTTGGTGGCTACTGAATTACTGCTTTTGTTTTCTGCTTTCAAGATGTAACCGCTTAGATCGCAATGACCAAATCTTCTGGAGACAAGGGCTCTCTGACATCCAACCTTTTTTCTCCAGACTCCAATGCAACACCCACTGTGACGCCACAAACTGCGGATGATATCCTTTAACATATCCCAGTGTAGTTTTGTTCATGTGTAGGATTGTTGCTGAACTATCCTACTGCTGCAGTTGACCATGTCCTTCCCTTCCACAGCTGAGTGCTGCTGCTACATATGGTGGACGGTGGTGCAAAAGTGCTACCCAGGGAATTATACTGTGGCCCTAGGCTACGTGCCCTCTCTGCGACACATGTGACCCCTGGGGGGATGAATGGAGCAGCTACGCGTCGCTGCAAAGACACCCCTTGACACACACAAATGGAAATGAGGCCCTTAGGCAGAATCAGCACTCTATAGCTATGCATGCGCTGGCAGCTGGATACCACAATAGGGGCATAGATAACCGGGTGCCCTCCTTAATGAAACCAGCATCTGTTGGGGAGGGTGAGGCCTATGGAAGCAGCAAGGGAGCGCTTACTCAGCCTCCTCCCTTGACTTGCAGACTCCCGGATACGGAAGGTACATCTCCTACCAGACACTTGCATGGCGAGAGAAAGTGGCACAGGGGTCCACTTTCACTCCAGACAACACAGAATCTATGCATTTTCACACCACAAACACTACCACCAAGCTGGTTTACTGGAACCTATTGAGAGTATGTTTGGTTGTAATCCTGCTCCCAATTGTATTTAGTTGTTCCTTTTGTTGTTTTTCATTGGTTGGTTGTTACAGCTTGCATCTGCCTAGAATACCCCCTATGTGGGGGAACTGACACTGTTCAAATGGCAGGAGCCATACTCTACTCATACAGATGCTTTAATGATGTCCGATACTAAAATAATTATATGGAATGTCTGGAGGATGCACATCGCTTCCCAGAGATAAGCTGTGTATTCCTACTTCAGTTACAACGCAACACACATGGCGTTGTTACAGGAATCCCACATCACTCAAATTGGGGCTGAGTGGCTACAGAAAGAGATGGAGGGGGCCAAGTATACTCCACTTACACCTGCTGTGTTTTGGTGTTGAAAATGCTGGAGTGCCTTTTGTTGTCAATAACAAGGTCATAGACCCAGAAGATCGCTATGTGTTTGTGGGGGATACCGGGTGCTACTTGAAGCAATAAATGCTTTTAATTCTGAGCAGGCAGTATTTTTGGACACTGACTGAGGTCGTCACGATGGAGCAGACTCCCTTGGCAGAGTTTTTAACAGTGTCCTTTAGGTGGATGTAGACCGCTTCTTCAACCCATTCCCTGTACTACTGCTACTTCAACTGCCCATCCCTAGTTTGCTTCAGCATTGGTGCTTATGAGGCATCTTATGCTGGTGAATTGGTACCACAAGATTCTACTCATTCTACAGACACACCCACAACTTACATGTCTGAATAGATAGTTGTCAGCACAGCAGAATAAATCACATATGTTACACATATTGACTACCTAGGCAGGATGCACTCCGACCATAAATCACTACATTTGCGCATAAGCAGGGAACATGGCCCTCCCCCAATCCCAACCTGGCGACTGCAAGCACCAGAGCTGGAGGACCCTCTGTTCAGAACATCCCTCTTTAGTAGCATTACAAAATACTTCTACAAACACTGATACCACCACCTCCTGGCAGAATGAATGGGATGCCCTTCTGGGTGGCAGCAGGGGGCACTGCATGGGCAACATTCTGTATATGCGCCGTCAGAGTGATGGGGAGGTCCTATGGGTGGAATGGACGTTGCTCAGACATGAGCAATAGGCGCAGTCATCCGTGGTGGGACAGGAGCACTGGGTTCAGGCGAGACGCGAACATGCTGCATTGCTGGAGAGACTGGATGCGTCAATTCTGTGCACTCACAGCGAAAACGTATGAAGACAAGCCAGGAGTACTTCTGGCTGTGAAATACGGCAGGAGCAGCGGCACCAGCCCATACTATACATTCATGCAGACACAGAGGTCCTGTTACATCTACAGAGGGACATACATGACACATTCACAAGCCACTATGCTTCATTATAAACATCTGTGACAATGGCATCAACAGGGGGGATTAGGTCCTTCATGGTTAGTGATGCCCTTACCCAGATATCCCTTTAACAGGGGGAGGCATTTAACAGAGAAATTACTCATTTTAAAATTAAGAAAGCTATCCGCGAACTAGCAAAGGGCAAGATCCCAGGACCTGTTGGCCTACCGCCTGAATTTTTAAAGGCCTAGGCAAATATCACTGGCACCTAGGTTGAAAACAGGTTTACGATAAAGCCATGACAGAAGTCTGCCTACCACCCACGCTGCACGACACCTTGCATATATCGTTGCCCAAGCCTGGTAGGGGCACTGTAGAACTAGCATCTTCTAGACCCGTAGTGCTCCTGAGCATAGAATACAAAATACTTGCTAAGGTCCTGGTCGAACAGCTAGCTTCCCTGGTCCCACAGCTGGTCCATCCTGATCGTATAGTATACTCCTCTCACATGGCCACGTTTGGGGTGCATAGTGCACAACCTAGAGAAAGCCTTTGCCTCTCTAGAATGGCCCTATCTGTTCGAGGTGCTTTCTGGGTATGGCCTAGGGAAACATTTTGTCTGTTTGATGAAACTCCTCTACACTAATCCCACAGCCAGGGTAAAGCTAGATCGCCCTATATCCGAACCAATGTTGATTCAGAGAAGTACTTGGCAGGGCTGCCCGCCGTCCCCGCTATTATTTTTCCTGGCAAAGAAGCCACTGGCACACAACCTCAGAGAACAGGGCCAGCAATGGAGTATACCTCTCTCAGTGATGGAATCCATTCCGTTCCGCTTTACAGGGATGACATGCTCCTATATCTTAGGGATATTCATGAAGCCCCCAAAAGCATAGCGCAACTACTTGCCAGGTTTACTGATGTGTCGGGCCTCAGAATCAACTAGGCTAAATACTGCTTATTCGCATTCATTCATACCATGCTAGACCCTGCCCAACAGATTAACGATGCCCAACTGGACTGGCACCACATTCCGTTATCTGGGAATCCAAATTTATCATGCACCAGAATATCTAAAGGATGGAAATCTTGGAAGAGCACAGCCAATCTATGGGCATAAATGTCGTTCTGGCAGACTCTGCCATGGTTGGAGGCATGCCAAATAGACCTTTCGAAGACAGTCATGCAGCTGCGCCTGTTATACTACTTCGCTAATTTCCCTCTATATGTCATTAAACATTTTTTCCGTACTCTGGAACAGTTGAAGGGTGACTTTATATGGCATGTAAACAGTGCAGGGTGATCCTCGCCAAACTATCGGTGGAACAGGGAGGAATAGGTTGTCAATTTCGAACATTACTATCTGCTCTTGCAGATGCAGTGGATGGTTCATTGGTTTGTGGGGTGCCAACTAGAGGACACCACAACTACATACCCTTTGTGGGACATTAAGAGCTTTCGGCACATATTTCACCCCCTCTGCAAAGAATCGCTGTCTCACTCGCTACTACAGGTCACAAGTCGCTGCTTCGGTAGGATTCTCTTCCTAACCCGATCGGCAAAACCTTACGCTCCAGCACTGCTGCTTAGAATGCCACGGGACAGAGTGATGACTACTTTGAGGGAGCTGGGCCCCTGGCACGAGGTGGGAATCTGTAGTATGGGAGACCTGTACCGTGACGGTTTCCACATCTGTGTAGAGGAGCTTATTGAGGATGCTCCCCTCCCTCCAGGACAATTCCTATTATATACGTCTCTCATCCGGTCATTGGGAATATGCTGGGTAGCCATACAATAAGAGCATAGCATGCACCTTACTAATCCAGTACTTGCATGTAATGGGAAGGGGTCGACACCTGTGTGATAGCTAGCCAGATCTTTGCGTGCTCATGCTTCAGCCACACTTTCCACGCTGCAACAACACTGGGATATCAATTTGAGGCGCAACTGCGCAGGCAAATAGTGGCCGGCTGTGCTGTTACTACCCTGTCCTGATGACCCACAATGCCCGCTTTAAATTAATCAACTATTACCTACTTTACTCTCCATCAAAGCAACCAATACTTTCATCGCACAGACGCTGCCTGCCCCTGCTGCCATGCCCCAGATGCACATTTCCTGCATATGTTCTGAACCTGCCTGTCACTTTACCAATCGTGGCTTGGTATCACAGCCCACTTGGCGCCATGCATGGTTCATGCCTCATTACACACCTGGGAGATCTACTGGGGCTGATGCACCGAACTAAGAAAAACAAAGTAGGTGCGCGATTTATAGACCTGGCCCTTATTCTCGCTAAACGCCTGATCACTCGCTGAAGGAAGTATCCCCCACCTTCCTACCCAAACCCCTCTGCCCGGGAGCTCTGATTGGAGGCTTGGGCACATAAGCGTGGACTTCACAGAGAGAACATTAAGGGCTTACAGAAATATCCCATCTACAGCAGCTTGGGCACTTTGCTGGTGTAATTGCTTGCTGGCCTGAATGCTGATGACCACTCCCCCAGCTCACATTAATTGTCGTTTCCCTGCTGAATAACAGGACTAGTTGTCAGACGTACTCGCAAGTGGTACCCTAGCCCAAAACTGCACCCCTCAAATACATTTACACATGCTCAGTTGTCAATTCACTCCTCCTGCTACATGTGGTAGGTGCAGGCATGTTTAAGTAATTTCAGTTATACACAGGTTTCATCTTTTGTGTTGAACCTATGAGTATATAATTTATCTATACTCAGCGAACATGTTCATGCAGCTTTGCTGCCAACTGTCAATAGATGATTATGAAAAAAACAGACCATTATGATCATGGTATTATTATGCTGTGGTACGGTAAACCGCCTTATATACTCAGAATGTGTAAAATGCATTATAAGCTGTAATAATTAAAAGGCCAATACATTTTTTTTTTTTAAATTACAAAATGTTCACATAGTTTGAAAAAGGTCAAAAGTCTCCCTCAACGTGGAGGAACGTACTTTATAACCTACACAGACAGTAGCAGGTACTGCTCAATAATGCCAATCTATGATATCATTTCATAGTTTTCCAAATGAGCTAGCAATTCCGATCCAAAAGGTTTCACTGGTGCCCAATAATGAAATAGGGCAATCATTTTTCAGCAGCATGGATTACCTTTAAGTCAATATGGGGCAATCATTGTTCACCATCATGGAGTAAGACAGTGCTCTCCCTGACTACAGTGCATCCCTTGGATCTATGTTGTGTACAAATCTCAATGGAAACATAACAAACATGGCCTTACACTTCTTCTAACACCCCAGTTCTTTGACTCACAGCTACATTCAATTACTTGGGTGTGATCCTTAAAGGAAGGTGGATTATTTATAGGTGGTGGGTCTACCCAGCATCTTACTTTCACTTTGCATCAACAAGTGCAGAGAAGAAGTAGTTACTTACCTTCAGTAACACTCTTTCTGGTAGATACTCTATCTAACCAAGATTCATCGCTTTTAAAATATTTCCCAGGCGCCAAGCTGGATCTGGAAATTTGTTATAGCAGTGCCACTGATTGCGCCTAGGTTGTGCCATGTACCTATGCGTTGACTTTGTTGTGCCCCAGAAATCATGGAGCAGAGTCGCATGTAATATGGGACATTTTTATGTGGCAAAAAAAGACACAACTCAACAGAAGACGGAGAGAGAGTATCCACGAGAAACAGCATTCCCGAAGGTAAGTAACTTGTTCTTCTGATGGATACTCTAACTGCAGATTCCTCAACTTTAGAATAGATAACAAAAAAGTGCCTCCCAAAAGCGAAGTGTCTGCAGAAAGGACCACAAAGCTGATTGTCTAACGAATGGTCCTTGGTGTGATCGGTGTAAAAGCTTAAGGCTCTTATGGGGTCCAGCTGATGGATTCTCTCTTTCATGGGTAAGGCGGGGCAAAGAACATTGGGAGTGCGATGGATTACCAAACGTATAAAGGGGTAATGTGTGCCACTACTCCCCATGTCTGGCAAGGTCATGGAGAATGAATTAGAATTCACCTTGCTGGTGGAAGCCATACCCTCAGGAGTATAATGCTGATTAAAAAAACATCAGGATCACCAGGTGCCGGTGTGTAGCATCTGGCTACCGTCCCTGTTCATCTGAGGTCAAGAGTAAGGTTCCAACCAAGTGACCGTCAGAGTGTCAGGTCGGGCTTAGTTGAATGGAAGTATGAAATCAGAGGAGGCCGTTCTTGATTGTAGGAATTCTGTAAGGATGTTTATCTTCATTTCAATAGAAGGCAGTTGTAGGTTCAGGACATCAGCATCAAAGCAAAGGAAGTACTGTCTTACGTTGGAGGTCCACCCCAGTATGGGGGTGGGGGAGGAGGTATCAAGCCCGCTGGCCTTCCTGTAAGTATCATAATCATAATGTGGAAGTAAATTATTTCTTTCCTCACCAGTCATCTCCAGGTGGTCGTAAACTCAGATAAGAACCAAAAAGATAATGAAGTCTCTGAGGAAGGCTCTGCTGTAGTGGGAGAATATTATCTGAATCAGGCTGTGCGGCACCCGGGTGTGCAGGAGTGGAATCAGTCACGTTTGAGACTTATTCATCCGAGGTCGGACATCAAATTTGCCACCAGATGCCTTCTAGTGCAGGCGACGTTGTGACCATTGTCAATAAAAGGACCAGAGTATATCTTGTAGCCTGAATGGAAGTCAACACCTGAGACAGTGCGGAACCAAAGACAGGTTCTAGAGGCTCAGATAAAACAGAGGACGGATCCACCAGCAGTAACCTCATTTGAGGCACAAGAATTCTTGAAGGCCTGCCAGAAGAAGCCGGGACGGTGCGAAAACATACACAGTATGGCCTCCTTAAAGAACTTGACTGGCTGTGGCATCACAAATGATCCAGGGATGTCATGGTGCATTGGGATAGATTGCAGAATCGGCTCCTCAATGGGGCTCAGGAGTGAAATCGACTGATACCTTGACTCCCTTGCGAGCATTCTTTCGACAGAGATTGGCGGGAAAAGGTTAGAGTCCCGCTTCACCTTCTTATGTTTCCTCTTCATTTTCTACTTCAATTTACTTGATGACTTTGACCACAAAGAAGATGTGTTGCGGAATCATCCTCAAGAGCGGGTCCTGACTTTCAGCTTGAGCAGGCAAGCGACTTACAGAAGGTTTGTGACTCTTTCCTATATTCAGCGAAGTACAGATTTGCTTCATGGTAGCTTCATCGTCCAGGATCACATTTGTGTGCATGAGGGCATGTTCATCGCATAACTTGGAGGTGTGACCGAATAGAAACACCAAAGGCACACCTATTGCAGGTAAATTGCCAACATCTCTTTTCTACAGTCACTGCATGGTTTGAATCCTGTAGTTTTAGGTGAGGACATCAGTTCCTTGCTCTCAGGATTTTGATATGGATATCGTCAAATAAGGAGGAAAAAGGGAGGGGAACTCCGAATTCGCATTTGAAAGCACAGAAAGAAAGGTGCTGCTAATGGTGCCCATTGGTAGCACATACATGTGACTCTGCACTGTCACTTCTGTGGCAGAATAAAACCAACACAGAGCCACACACATCACCACTTAGTGGCTCGCAGGGGCAATGTTATGAAACATTTTCAGAGCCAGTCTGGCACCTGGGAAATATTCAAAGAATTTGAAGTTTGCTGTTAAAAGTATCTACACAATTAGTCCAAAAGTTTCAATAACAGTACCAAGCAAACCTTGCCAACAGTGTGTTCAGTTTTCAGAATTTCTTCCAGCACTTCTATAAGATGGTAATTTAGAAAATCACAAAGTTTATGGCTGTATGGGTTTTTCCCTTTTTGAACTGTGTAATCACAGCGATATCCTTTCAGAACCCTGCTAGCACACACCTCTAAATGAAGCAAAAAGTAACTACCACTACAGCAATGAATTGTGGAAATTGATTCATAGGAATACAAGTGGTACTAGTTTAAAACTAAAACAATTCATGTTTGCACTCCCTATCCATCTTTGCTATATACATTATTAGCATTAGTCTCTCACATGAGATGGTTGCAAGGAGAACAGCAAGAATGCACACATTTTCTTAAAATATTATTACATTTGCACAATCAATGACCCTGAATAAGTTCTAGAGTAGGAGGACATAATTTACTATGGTGATTTTAACTAGTCTTTCTATTCCTCACAGCAAAGTAGATATTGGGTACAATTAAACAAACTGTTTGAGACTGTGGTGTTTGCTTAGATGGATATGGCCATGTGTGCCATTATTTCAAACTCCTCATTCGATAAAATGAGAGTACAGGGCCTTCTTTTGAAAGGCTACATTTTGATATGTTGCAGCTAAAGATATGAAGAAAAAAAATACATCTCATCATAACCTTTAATTGAAAGAAAACTTGCACATTAAAAAACATCCTAGCACCTTGCAAGAAAGCAGCAATACAAAACTTAGTCAAGATGGATCCTATTTCTTGAAGAACGTTTCTGAGAAAAGGAAGTGATTTCTGGAATTTTTGTCACAAAATGTTTCTTTTTAAGAAATCCTTTGTAAAATGCCATCCCACATGAACCAGAAGAATGAAGCTAGAAACCAAGAGCACAGACAACATAACCTGCCTTTATTCACTCAAAAACTATGCATTGTATGGACGGTTTTAGCTAATGTTTTCCTGAAATTATTTTCTCAGAAGAATTTGCAGCCTGTGTCCAAACTTAAGTGTGAGAATATAGACATTCAAAAGAAGTATATGAGTAGAAGTAAATAACTAATGTAATAATATGTTAACATAAATATGATCCAGAATTAAGGTAATTTATTTATGTTTGGGGTTATGTAATCTCAAATTAATGCAGCTCTAAACAGTTGAATTTAAATTTAGAATGTCTCAACTGAGCTACTAAAATTCACAAGTATTTGGTTTTAGATGGTTTACTACTACCTGCACAAGAGTGGGTACTGTGTGTGCAGGAAATAGGAAATACAATTTCTCGTAATTAAGTTTCAACTGGCTCTGTTAGAGTTTGTAAATAGTAAATTAACAATACCTTTGCAAATACCATATCGTCCATTGCATCACTCGGCAAGTGTAAGATGTCAGTGTCACTTCCAGATTCACGCTGAAATACTCCCTGAGATGAAGTATTTTCACTGCCCAGACCATCCTCCAAGAAACTCTCACATTCTAGAAAGCAACAGTGCAGCTCAGGTTTACTACATAAACAGGTGAAATGCATGCAATAATGAGAAAGTTCAATACATATGACAGATATTTTTTAGCTGTTATTGGAAACATGGTAACTCTAGAGTGGAAAAGAATTCATACAGTATACCACTACAATCATGTTGAAAACAAAGCCACACATGTAGACAAGTTCCTATCAACATAAAGGAGCTTTCTAATTTGCTTTAGTAAGCACTACATTAATGTCTTCAAGTGATACGTAATGTACAACTACTCAAACAAAATAATAATTATTTAGCGTTTTAAAAGTATTTTATCCACCCTAGATAAAGGTGCATTTAAAACAGAAGTAAAAAAAATATAACGATAACAAGGGATTTCTAAATATTAATGCAAACAAGACATCCTTTACTAATAATTAGGACGACAAAACAAACATTTTAATGGAAATTTCATGTTAGCACAAGTTACAATTCCTCTCCTATTAAAACTCGTGTCCCTTGAAAATAAATTCTCCCCCACCACTCTGCTGATAACATTTTAATTGTGATTTGATGGGAAAGCAAAAAAAAAAAGTTTTCAAGATGAAACCACACAATTATCCTTTCCTCAGCCTATTTTACAATATGTGTAGTATAAACAAGGTGCTCAATTCTTAATGGACAAGTTATTTACCTTCTGTAACAATGCATCTGTAAGAGACATAGGTTACTTATCGTGATGCCCCTGCGTGCTCATGTCTGGTCTGACACAACTTTCCAGGCCAGAAGCTCAGAGCCACGCAAAGATACTGACCACTGGTGCGCACAACTAGGACCCTATAAGGGAGTCCTTATCCCTAGAAAAGAGTTCGTAGAGTGGGGAAGATGGGTGGGGCGGTAAGGAATCTATAACTAACCTATGTCTCTTACAGATACATTGTTACCGAAGGTAAGTAACTTGTTCATCTGAAAGAGACTTTGGTTATAGATTCCTTACTTTAGAATACATACTGCAGCAGTACCATTCCCGGGGAGTGTCTGTGAACGAAGTTCACACTAGAAAGTACTGGAGGACAGAACGGGCAAAGTAGGAATCCCTTCGGTCTTGGCTGTCCTCCAGACAGTAATGTCTGGTGAACGTGTGCATGGATGCCCAAATGGCGGCCGCCTGGCAGATGTCAATAAGTGGGACTCCAAGAGACAAAGCAGTAGTTGCTGCTGTAGCTCTGTTGGAAAGAGCCCGCAGCCCCACTGGACAATCCTTTTTAGCTAAAGCGTAGTAAATATTTATACAAAGGACAACCCATCTGGAGATGGTACGCTTTTGGACAGCCCACTCTTTCTTGGCACCCACTTAGCCAATAAAAGTTGATAGTCCACCCGGAAATCTGTAGTGCAGTCAAGGTAGAAGGACAGGGCAAGGTTAGGGTCCAGACGGTGGAGTCTCTCCTCCTTGGAAGGGTGCGGAGGTGGGAAGAAGATGGGCAAAGTAATGGTTTGTTCAATGTAAAAAGGTGTAACCACTTTTGGAAGGACCAAGGGTCTCGTTTGAAGCACCACTTTGTCCCGATGCAGAGAAGAAAGGGGCCTTAGAAGAAAGAGCCTGAAGCTCCTTCACTCTGCGAGCAGAGATGATGGCAACAAGAAAGGCAATCTTCAGAGTAAGTGGCCTAAGAGGACAGTTGTGAAGAGGCTCGAAGGCAGCAGACATAAGGTAAGTGAAGACAAGTTCAGGTTCAAGTCCCACTGAGGCATTATGAAAGGAGATGGAGGAAAGAGGTAAATAATTCCCTTAAAAACGCCTGTTAACAATGGGGACTTGAAAAAAGAGGGCTGATCTTGTAGCCGAAGAAAAGTAGAAATGGTTGGCAGATAGCCTTTAAGATTGTCAAGAGCAGAGCCCTGCTAGGCCAAAGAAAGAAGGAACAAAAGAACCTCAGAAAGAGGGGTGAAGAGGGGATCCACAGCCTTTGCTGTGCACCATACCACAAACTTGTTCCATCGACAGGCGTATAACGTCTTAATGGAGGGACATTACAGACCGGGAGGAGGGTCAAAAGCAGTCAACTGTAGCTCAATCTCCACAAAAGGAAGTGGCGGCTGAAAAGGTTCGGGTGGAGAACCGTCGCCTGCTGCTGCAACAGAAGATCCTCCCGAAGGGGCAGGCTGATAAGAGGATCAATAGCCATGCTCAGGAGATCGGGGTACCAGACTCTTGGTGCCCAACCCGGGGCCACAAGAATGGCTTGGGTCGGTCGCTCTTGATCTTCTTCAGCACTCGAGGCAGAAGTGATACAGGCGGAAAACCGTACAGGAGCCAGCAGTTCCACTCGTGAAAAAAAGATTCACCGAGTGCTGCCTTGGAAACTCCAACATGCAAAACTGCTGGCATTGCGTGTGCTCTTCGGTGGCGAAAATATCTAACCAAGGTTCTCCCCACTGCTGAAAGAGACCCTGCACAACCTTGGCGGGAAGACGCAGTCGTGATCCCCTAGGCACTGGAGGCTGAGTTCTTCCACTCTGGAATTCAGAGAACCTGCCAAGAATTGAACCATCAGGGTCTTGCCCTGATGTTCCAGCCATGTCCAAAGGTGAAGTACCTCTTGACTAAGGTTCCACAACCCCACCCGCCATGTTTGTTGCAGTACCAAGTGGAGGTGGTGTTGTCTGTGAACACATGCACTGCCTTCCCCTTGAGGGAGGGAAGGAATGCATGCAGTGCCAAGCGAATCGCCTGGAGCTCCAACATGTTGATATGGAGCCCGGACTCTGCCGGAGACCAGACTCCTGATCTCCGCCTCTCCGAGATGGCAGCTCCATCCCAGGAATGATGCATCGGTCACCACTGTGAGGTCTGATTGGGGAAGGGAGAGGGATCGGTTTCTGACCAAATTCCGGTTTGTTAACCACCACTGCAGTTGGTGCACAATTTCCACCGAGATGTGGATGTAGTGGGAGAGATTCCCCTGATGCTGCACCCACTGGAACTTCAGGTCCCACTGCAGAGCCTGCATATGCCATCTGCCATGATCTATCAGCAGGATACAGGAACCCATGAGGCACAGCAGTCTCAGGGTCACTCTCACCGAATTCGGGGATAAAGACTGAAACATCTGTATCATAGCCCAAATAACCCGGACTCGCTGTTCGGGAGGATATGCCCGAAACTGCACTGTGTCCAGAACAGCTGCAATGAAAACAAGCGACTGTGAGGGAGTCAGGAGTGATATAGACATGTTGATAGTGAACCCCAGCGAATGCAGGAGGTCCACCGTAGTATGGAGGTGGGAGGCGACAGCTTGGGGCGAGTCCACCTTCAACAGCCAGTCGTCAAGATACGGGAAGACTGGAAGCCCTGATCTGCGCAGATAAGCTGCGACCACCGCCATCACCTTCATGAACACCCGAGGGGACAGGTAAGGCAGAAGGGGAGCAAAGTGAACTGAAAATGCTCTTGGTCTACCGTGACCGTAGGTAGCGTCTGTGAGCTGGCAGGGCGGGGATGTGATAATAGGCGTCCTTGCAAGTTCAGCGCCACCATCCAGTCTTCTGGGTCAAGGGCAGACAGGACCTGAGCCAAGGTTAGCACTTTTAACTTCTCCTTCCAGAGGAAGCGGTTGAGGGCCTTGAGGTCTAGGATAGGACGCAGGCCCTTGTCTTTCTTGGGCACCAGAAAGTAGTGGGAATAGCAACCACGGCCTAATTCTGGCACAGGGACCCTTTCGATAGCTCCCTTAGCCAAGAGAGCTGAAACTTTCGGGCAGAGAAGAAGGAATATGCTACTTACCAGTATGCATCTGTTCTTGGCATGTAGGGCTGGTGACATTCATATCTATGCATAGATCGCCGCCTAATGTTGGGTCTGGATGATTGTACTTTGTTGTCCTGGAAGAGTCTTCGAAGTATCACAAGATAGGTGACTCCTCCCCTGGACTACAGTGCGCATATGCATCCTCTCCATCCTCAGATTGTTTTTCGCCTTTGTGGCAGAGATGGATATAGTAAAGTAAGAGATGGCTATGTAAAAGATAATGCTGCAGCTGTGACAGGCACCGGGGAGAAGGGCGGGCGATATGAATGTCAGCAGCCCTACATGCCAAGAACAGATACTACTGGTAAGTAGCATATTCCGTTCGAAGCATGTGGGCTGCTGAATTAATATCTGTGCATAGAATGTATAGCAGTATCTCCTCTTAGCGGTGGTTACCTGTGCCAGCTGCAGCAGTTTGGAAAAGAGTTTTTAGAACAGCTTGGCCTACAGCAGCTTGCTGCTTTGCTTGCACGTCTACACAGTAGTGTTTTGTGAAAGTGTGTATGGTAGTCCATGTGGCTGCCCTACATATGTCTTCAAGAGGAATATTCCCTAGGAAAGCCATGGATGCCCCCATTTTTCTTGTAGAGTGTGCTCTTGGGGGGACGGCGTGTGTGTTTGGCTTTTTGATAGCATATTTAAATGCATTTAACTATCTATCCGGCTAATCCTGACTTTGATATTGAATTCCATTTATGTTGTGGTGAAAAAGCAAAAATAATTGCTTTGTCTTTCTAAATGATTTCGTTCTGTCCACATAGTAAAGCAGAGCTCTCTTCACATCCAGTGTGTGTAGGGCTCTTTCTGCTACTGACTGTGGATTTTGAAAGAACACTGGCAGTTCTATTGATTGATTAATATGGAAATTTGATACGACTTTTGGCATAAACTTAGGGTTTGTTCTAAGAACTACCCTGTTAGCATGTACTTGCATGAAAGGTTCTTGAATTGTTAGTGCTTGTAATTCGCGAACTCGCCTGAGTGAGGTAATAGCAATCAAGATAAGTCACCTTCCACGTTAAGAATTGCAGTTCGCATGAGGGTAGAGGTTCGAAAGGAGGTCTCATAAGTCTGGTAAGTACTTTGTTTAAATTCCAGACTGGGGAAGGAGGATGTCTTGGAGGGATCACCCTTTTAAGACCCTCCATAAAAGCCTTGATTGCTGGTACTCTAAACAGTGAAAGGTGTTGCCTGTTTTGAAGATATGCTGCTATAGCAGCTAGGTGTAGCCTTATTGACGAGTATGCTAGGTTGCATCTTTGACGATGCAGCATGTAACATATAATGTTTTGTATGGAAGCATCTAATGGGTTGATTTGGTTATTGTTGCAGTAAATAACAAATCTTTTCCATTTAGCTGCATATCATGCTATAGTAGTTGGCCGTCTTGCCTCCTTGATAATGTTCATGCAATTAGGAGTAAAGTTAAGGTATCCGAACTCTAAGACTTCAGGAGCCAGATCGCTAGGTACATCTGATTGGGATCTGGGTGCCTGATTTCTCCATGGTTCTGAGTTAGATGATGGGGTGCGAGGCACAGCCTTTGATGAGGAACTACTGAAAGCTCCAGGAACGTTGTGTACCATGGTTGTCTCGCCCATGTGGGAGCAACTAGGATTAGCGTGAGTGACTGTTGCCGCAGTTTGCGTGCCACCAGTGGAATCAGCGGTGCTAGGGAAAAGCGTACGCAAATCTGCCTGACCAGTTCATCCATATTGCATTGCCCTGTGACAATGGATGTGGGAACCTGGCGGCAAAGTACTGGCACTTCGAGTTTTCTTTTGTGGCAAACAGGTCTATTTCTGGGTGACCCCACTCTTTGAAGAATGGCTGGAGAACATGGGGCGAATTTCCCATTCGTGTAGTTGTTGGCTGTGCCTGCTGAGCAGGTCTGAAAATCTGATTGTCTTTCCCTGGAAGGTGTTCTGCTAAGAGAAAGATGTCTTTTGGAATTGCCCACTTCCAGATGCTCTGTGCCAAGTGGGACAGCTGTGGAGAGTGTGTTCCTCCCTGTTTCTGGATATAGTACATTGCGGTCATGTTGTCCGTCAACACAGTCCTGCTGTGCTAGTATTTCTGGAATGCTTTCAGGGCTAGGAATATCACTAACCACTCTAGTTGATTGATATGCAGTTTCTTTTGCTTGGTTGTCCAGAGCCCTTGTACTGTGTAGTGAAGGAGGTGGGCTCCCCAGCCTGTCAGTGATGCATCCGCTGTTAGTACTAATTGTGGACCTGGCTCTTGGAACAGTCGCCCCTTGGAAAGGTTTTGTGGGTTCCACCACTGCAGAGAGTTGTGAGCGCCACTGTCCACCATCACTAGGTCTTTTAGTTGTCCATGAGCCAGGTTCCATTGCCGTGCTAGGCATTCCTGCAATGGACGCATTTGAAGTCTGGCATGGGAGACAATGAATATGCAGGAGGCCATCATGCCTATGAGCTGCATGAAGACTCGAGCTGGCAGAGAGTGTTGTGGCTGAAATTTGCGAATGAGCATCTGCATGCTGGCTATCCTCGCTGAATTTGGGTATGCCTTTGCCACTGAGGTATTTATAGTGGCTCCCGGATATTGTTGTATGTGGGACGGTTGCAGATGCGATTTTGGGTAGTTTATCGAGAAGCCTAGGCTGTGTAGCAGCTGGAGTGTTTGAGACGTGTTTTCGGCACATTGTTGGTGCGATTTTGCTTGTATTAGCCAATCGTCCAGATATGGGAACACATGAATGTGTTGTCTCCTGAGATGTGCCGCTACTGTCGCTAAGCATTTTGTAAACACTCTTGGCGCTGTGGTTACCCCGAAGGGCAAGACCTTTGGTAGTGTTGACCTTCTATTGTGAACCTGAGATATTTTCTGTGAGCTGGATGGATGGGTATGTGAAAATACGCATCCTTGAGGTCCAATGTTGCTAGGAAGTCTCCTTGCTGTAGTAGTGGGAGCACTAGCTGTAGTGTGATCATATGGAAGTGCTCTGACAGTATGTATTGATTTAGGGGTCTGAGTTCCAATATTGGTCTGAGGGAACCGTCCTTCTTGGGAATAAGGAAGTATAGGGAGTATACTCCAGTCCCTTGATGTTGGAAAGGGACTGGCTCTATGGCCCCCTTTTCCAGCATGCATTTCACCTCTTGTTGTAGCAGGTTGATGTGTTTTTGGACATAGGACGGTGTCTGGGTGGTATGTTTGGGGGGGTAGAAGTGAGTTCCAGGCAATAATCATACTGGATAATTTGTCTCACCCACCTGTCCGTTGTAATTGCGTTCCAGACAGTAGGAATTGTTGGAGTCTGCCTACGACCGGTGTTAGGTGGTCCGGGGTAGCGTGATGAAGTCACTATTTTGTGGCAGTGGAGGCTCTGGTGTTATTGCCTCCACGTCCTCTTCCCTTATTATTGCTTACCCGATAACCTCCTCTGTTGGAGTTTTTGGTAAAGGAACTTTGTGTGTTGCCTTTGTATGATGATGACGTTTGGGATGTATTGCCTCTTGGAGCTGCCCTGTATGAGGAGCGTCAAAAGGAACTTCTGTGTTGCTGAAACTGCAATGCTCCCATTGACTTTGCGGTTTCTGTGTCCTTCTTCATTTTATCTAAAATGGTGTCGACCGCAGGGCCAAAAAGGAAGTCTTGGTTGACTGGCTGATTAAGGATGGTGGACTGCACCTTGTTCTTAAAGCCTGAAATACGCAGCCATGCATGTCGCCTTAGTAAAACACTAGTGTTTATAGACCTGGCTGCGGTGTCTGCTGCATCAAGCGCACATTTGATGGAGGCGTTTGTGATGAACTTTCCCTCCTGTATGAGGTCATCAGCTTGGGCTTTAAAAGGCTCAGGTAGGTGTTGCATTAAGCTTTCAAGCTGGTCGTAGTGTGCCCTGTCGTAGCGAGCTAGCAGAGCTTGTGTATTGGCAATCCTCCATGAATTGGATGCCTGTACTGCTACCCTTTTACCTAAGGCTTCTAGTATTTTTTATTCTTTATCGGAGGGGAGGGGCTTCCCCCGTTGTCTGTGAGTTAGCCCTTTTTCGTGCATTTGCCACCACTAGTGAGTCTAATGGTAATTGCCCTCTGATGTAGGTAGGGTCTGTAGGGGCTGCTCTATACTTTTTCTCAATCCTGGGATTGATTACCCGTGCCCTGGCTGTATCCTTAAATATGTCAGGTGCGTGTTTTAACACTCCCTATAGCATAGGAAGTGTTCTGACACTTTTTTCTGAAGTAGGGAAGGTGTCAAATAAGAAGTCTTCCTCTACAGGGTCATTATGCATATCTACAATACGGTACTGTGCTGCCCTGTCTATTAATTGGTTGAAGACAATGGTGTCATCAGTAGGTGAAGGCTTAGTTGGATAAGAGGAGACATCAGGGATGGGATCGGTGTTATAAGGGTCAGTTGGCTCCTTCCATGGTTCATTTTGTGGCTCAGGATCCTGTGGATAATCATAATCAGGCTGAGGATCCTCCCCTGTGTTCCCCTCATTGTCCCCATAGTGAGAAGGAGAGTAAGGAGGAAAAGGAGTAGTAGGCATAATGGGATAGAATGGAATGAAGGGTCTAGATGGAGAAGTCCCAAAGTCCTTCTTTTTTAGTGGAATAGCGGAATGAGAGTCAGTGTCTAGTGGCCTCTTTTTCCTGTGCAGGATTGTTACTTTACCAGTCTCTGGATTAATATATGTTTTTGCCTGGTCGTCTGCTGGATCGGGATGGAAGAGTTCTTCCTCCACTGTTCTTGGTTGTGACTTTTTTGGGTCGGCAACACCTTCTGCTTCGACGACTTTTGGTGCCTTAGTGCTTTTCTTCAGTTCAGGACCTGTTTTCGGGTCGACGAGTGTTTTTGGGTCGACCGGGTCTTTCGGTTCGACACGTTTCTTGTGCTCGACAGGCTTTTTTGGTTGACTGTCCTTTCCTGAGTCGATGGTCTTTTTAGGATCAACTGGTGTTTTTGGAGCACTGGTCTTCGGGTCGATAGTCTTCTCTGGCCGGATTATAGGCTTCGATACGGCACCCTTCCCGTTGGCGACCTTCTTTGGTTCGGCGACTTTTGGCACAGCCGGCCTTTTCGGGTGGACGTCCTTTTTTGTGTCGGCGCACTTTGACTTGGCGTCCTTTTTTGGCTCAACGGCCTGTTTCGGGTCGGCGCCCTTCGGCTCAACAGCCTTTTTCGGGTCGACGCTGTTGTTTGGATCAACGCCTTCAGGCTGTACGTTTTTCTTGGGGTCGACGGCCTTGGGGTCGACTACCTTTTTAGGCTCTGGAACCTTCTTTGGGATCGCGGTACTCAGCCCAGGGGTCTCTGAAGGTATCTGTTTCGGAGCCGAGCCGGATGGCGGGGCTGGCGAATGTTTCTTTGGATCTTGGCTAAGGCCTTTTGGCGATGCCTCGACCGGAGCTTTGGTAACGGGGTAATCGGTGTCGGGCAATGTACTCACGATTTGCCCCGGTGGGATCTCGACATCGGAGTCAGAGTAGTCCTCGACGGTGACGATCTCAAGGTCCGAATCTGGAGCTTCTTGAAGTTCTTGGTCATCATCGAAGATGCTGTCCGGTTCCGGTGCCTGTCGCTGCATCTCTTTCCTAGCGGCCCGTCGATTCCGTAAGGTTTTCTTCGACTGAAACTGGGCGCAGGCTGGGCAGGTTTCTTCCTTATGGTCTGGAGAAAGGCACTTGTTGCATACTTGATGCTTGTCAGTGTGTGGGAACTTGGAGTGGCATTGTGGGCATCTTTTAAACGGGCTCCTTTCCATCGACAACAGGCCCACGTGGCGTCGAAAAGGCCCAACGGCCTGCGTCGACGACCGATTCGAGATGGAAAGCTTTATTGAGTCAAAAGGTACCGAGCGAGAACAATACCGTCAAATTCGAAGGCCTTTTGGCCATTATAAAAGTTTTGTTTCGATTCCGAAGTTGGACTGTAGTCCAGGGGAGGAGTCACCTATCTCGTGATACTTCGACGACTCTTCCAGGACAACAAAGTGCAATCATCCGGACCCAACACTAGGGGGCGATCTATGCACAGATATGAATTCAGCAGCCCACATGCCTCGAACACAAATGATCCTCCGACATGCTATCAAAAGACGGTGTCATGGAGGGAGGCGTGGTCTTTAAGAGGAGTGTGCAGCCCCTTCAGTCTATCTGCAAAACCCACCTGTGTGACGTGATGGTTTGCCAGCGGGGGAGGTGATGGCGAATCCTGCCACCCACTGGCTGCTGAAGGGCCTGAAAGTTCAGATTAGGAGGGTTTGGAGGCTACTGCCGGGGGAAGGGGAAAGGAGGGGTGGGTGGCGTGACCGGCCCGCTGGCTCCCACACCTGCGTCGCTGAGACCCACGTATGCGGCCACACAGGGGCTGGGCAGCTTGCGTGGACCGGTGGCTAGACTGGGCCAGACGTGTAGGGGTGCCCCTTCCGTAGCCACAAAGGGGGAAAAAGGCAAACTGTTGTGGACAAGAAGACGCTGCAAGGCCTAAGGATCTGGCTGTAGCTCGAGAATTCTTAAAGCGCTCAAGCGCTGAGTCAACTATGACACCAAAATGGCGACTATCATCGAAAGGCATGTCCAGCAGAGTTGTTTGAACATCCCCCAAAAAGCCAGACATCCTCAACCAGGAGTAGGGCCGAAGGGCTACCGACGTGGCAATCGTTCTGCCTACTGAGTCGTTGGTATCCAGTGAACAGCCAATCGTGAATTTTGCTGCACCTCTTCCATCTGCCACAGCATGGGAGAGAACAGCCCGGTCCATCCCCGGGCACTGAGGCAGCACTTGCCCAGATTCAATGGGATTATCAGCCCAAGAGGCATTCGGTATTCACGGACCGCAGTGCCAAGCTGGAGGAAGAGAACATGTGCTTCCCAAGGTGATCCAGATTCTTGGAACCCCTGTTGGGGGGAGCCAAAGGGAATGCGCCCTTGGAAGAAGAGGCTTGGACCACCAAGCTCTTGGGGGGAAGGGTGTTGGGTAATGAAAATGGGATCGCATGGGGCTTGGCGGTGGCGGCGGGCAATAGTCTGTTCCACAGGAGCCCCTGTGCTGGGCTTGGACCAAGTGCCCAGAAGGACGTCTGTGAGAGCTTTGTGGAATGGAAAGAGGGGGTTCTGAGGTAGTTGCCGCAAGTTGACCACCTCTGTCAGGAGATTAGTCCTGACTTTCACTGTAAGGAGCTCCAGGCTCAAGGCCTTGGCTGCCCTACACATCACCACAGGAACCAAAAAAGGCTTGGGTCTATATGCTAAATGGCCTAGACCACTCTAATTTTGAACAACAAAACAAATGGCCAGCTAGATCATTCAAATAAAATCCCACCACACTTAGCCAAACAAATCCTAAGCGGGCACAGTTCTCATTTGATGATTTTTACTTGTTTCATAAGTCTTTTTAGAAAACATTTACATATATCCAAACATCAAGTATACTCAAATAGCAAAATTCACAAGAAACACCATACTACAAATACATTTTACAAACAATATAAATGAAAAACATTCATGAAAACACCATATACAAACAAGAAAAAGAAACAATGCCTCTAGTCATTCAATTCATAGGGCACCAGTCCTGATAACATAAAAACAGACAAGCGGCCATTCACTTCTTTGTTTGCTGGCCTGCTTGTTTAACTGTGCTGGAAACTTTTTATTAAAAGGGTCCAAAATCAGGTGGACAATGTCCTTAATTGCAATCCTGAAACACCCTTCTTGAATCCTGTTCCAGCACAGGGTCAACGCGTTTCGAACCCAGACACTATTTAAGGGTTCTCCTCAGGACATGGACTGGAAAGTGGCCTGTACTGTTGTTCTTAAAGTGTTCCCAGGGTGACTATTAATTCTTGGGGAAGCAATAATATTCTCACAATTGTTTTCGTAGTTTGGTCGTGATGCGCTGTGGCTTGTATGGTACCCGGTCCTGTAGACAACAGTTAATAATGGATGGATGGATGGTGCCCGGTTTTGCGGGCTTCTCGGAGGAATCTATCCGAATTCACTCATAATTGTCAAAAAGATTTTAAGTTCTTGAATCTGGGTTTGTGCTCCGTTTGTTTCCGCTCGATTCACCATCCAGCTAGCAGCTTCCACGTAGAACGTCAGCGCACATCACCACAGCATAGGACGCTCCCTCTGCCATATCCACGGCAGGGGGTGAAAGCATGCCAAGGTCTGGGGAAGTGTCTAGACCAGTGGTGTCACCCAAGTCCTCTCTTCAGTCCGGATCTTCCAGCTGGTCTGCCAAAGGGTCCAGGGACCTCTCCCAGTTCCCATCACCACCTACAGGGTGATAGGGAACACCTGGCATGAACAAAGGAACAGAAGTATCCACCAGCGTCAGAGCCAACGTCGGCCGACATCATTTGGGCTCCGGGTCCATCTCAGGGTGATAATGGGTACTCCGTCAACCGGGGGCATGGCCGATGCCAGGATCTGCGCCGGGGAAGGTCGACCGGCATTGATCCGGATCAAGGCCTGGGTCCACAGGGGCCCTCCGGCTTCGGGCCTGGATCCACCGGTATCGAAGGCTTCTGACCAACTCTGAAGGCAAACCAGCAGAGTCGAGCTGCCCGAAGATATGGTTGAGGGATTCGTAGAACGTACAAAGCTGGGCAAGGGACGCCCTAGCTCCCGGGAATGGGGGAGGCGCGGAGTCGTCCCTGAATCAGGCATCGGAGACGGAGCCTTAGAGCGACGCCGCTCCAGATCCCGCTTCATGTCAGCCGACCAACGGTGAGAAGGCGAAGAGCGACGGTGCTTCTTAGCCTTCTTCTTGGCCTTCAACTTAACAGTAGAGTGCGGGGACTTGGACGAGGTGTAGTGGCTCCGCGAACGGGCTTGAAACCTTCCCCTCGAGCGAGACCGGGACGACGCAGAGCAAACTGCCGGGTCTCCAAGAGCTTTCGGGATCATTCCAGCAAAGACCTCGGATTCATGGCCCAGCAGTCGGAGCACGACTTCAGGTCATAGTCGCGCACCAGACACCAAAGACAAACGAAGTATAGATCAGTTACAGACATCAGTTTGTGTCAGACCTCGCATGGCTTGAAGCAGGTCCAAAGATGGGACATACCTCGCGCACCAGGAGTCGATGACTCGAAAAAAGTCGACAAAAGCCTAGTCAAAAAGTGACTAAAGGGGTAAGCACACTCTGCAAGTCTGGCGTGGAAAAAGAAATAATTGACCTCAGCGCGCAGGGGTAGCGTCTAAGTAGACACCGCAACGTCATCCTGGCTACCACGACGCTGACGACTGACGCAGGGTCGACCGACGCACAGGGGCACTGCTAAGAGAAAAAGTTCTCCGGATCCAGTCGGACGCCTGGGGGTAATTCTTAGGTAAGGAAACTATAACTAACCGTCTCATTCAGATAAACCCTCCTTAAGAACCAAAGTGATGGAAAACTTAAAAGGTCAGGATATAGAACCCAAGGATGGAAAGGGTGGGGCTAAGGATGTTGTTGGGCTGGAGTAGAGGACATAAAATATTAAAGGTATGGGGAAGAGAGGTCAAAATAAAAATCCGAGCTATATTTGAAAAGAATGATAATTGAACTTTTAAATTTTGCAATAGAAACAGCAAAGCCTATTGGGGTATCTTTCTTCTATTTAAAGCCAAATAATGGGCCGCTTCTTTTTATCGAAACATATGGCAGTAGGGAGATCAGTGAAAAAAAGCCAGGTTGGAAGATGTTGGGGCACGTATGAAAAGAGCCTTTACAATGCCACTGACAAGTAAACCTACAACTCCTTTTCTTTTGTGTATTTTTCTAAAACAACACTATTACTTACTCAGGTTTGGTATGAACATCTTAAATTAAATATAATATGTGTTGGTGTTTATCTTTCTTGCTGGGAGTCTTTTTTTTAACACTCAAGTTAAATAGTTAAATGTTGCTTTACTATTTTTTTAATTGTCATGAGCATTAACCAATGAAATGACAGCATTTTTAAATATTACTTCAAGTATGGCCGGTTTTGTTTGCAACACACAACACCTGATTGAAAGTAACCAACTGAAAACACTCTGCATCTGTCGTCAGCATCGTGGTCGGCGGGATGACGTCGCAATGTCTACGTAGACGCCGCCCCTGCACGCTGACGTTAGTTCTGAAACTACTTTCCACGCCAGAAGCGCAGAGCCATGCAAGACATTGACCACTGGTGCACATCACTAGGGCCCTCTAAGGGAGTCCATATCCCTAGAAGTCAGTACGCAGAACGGGGAGGATAGGTGGGGCGGTAAGGAATCTATAACTACATATGTCTCACAGATACATCATTATTGAAGGTAAGTCACTTGTTCATCTGAAAGAGACTGTAGTTATAGATTCCTTACCTTAGAATAGATACCTCAGCCAATCCCGGTTGTGGGTCTGCAAACTAAGTTCACATTAGGAAGTTCTGGAGAACAGAACGGCCGATCAAAACGTTTCTCTGGACTTGGCTGTCCAGGCAGTAAGGGTTTGTGAACATGTGCAGGGATGTACAAGTTTCTGCATGGCAAATGTTAGCCAACGGAACACCACATCCCAATGCAGTAGTGGCTGCCGTCGCCCTGGTAGAGTGGGTGCGCAGTCCTATTGGAGGTTCCTCTTTTGCCAAAGAATAACGGATCTTAATGCATAAGACAACCCATCAAGAGATGGTACGTGTGTGCACTGCCTGACCTTTCTTGGCACCCACATAACCCATGAAGAGTTGATCGTCCAGCCGGTAGACTTTAGTGCGGTCAAGGTAGAAGGACAGTGCACGTTTTGGGTTCAAACGGTCGAGTCTCTCCTCCTTTTTGGAAGGGTGCAGAGGCGGGGAGAAGGTGGGCAATGTGATGGTCTAGCTTATATGGACAGAGGTAACCACTTTGGGCATAAAAGACGGCATAGCACGAAGGACCACTTTGTCGGGATGGACAGAAAGAAAGGGAGGTTTGGAAGAAAGAGCCCGAAGCTCACTTACCCTGCATGCAGATGTGATGGCAAGCAGGAAAACAGTCTTTAAAGTAAGGCGACGAAGAGGACAATTATGAAATGGCTCAAAGGGAGCACATATACGATAAGTGAGGACAAGGTTCAAGTCCCAGTGAGGCATTACGAAAAGAGAAGGAGGAAAGAGATGAATAATGCCCTTTAAAAATCTGTTAACGATAGACTTGAAAAGAGAAGGCTGATCAGGAAGGCAAAGAAAGGCCGAAATGGGCGAAAGATAGCCTTTAAGAGTGCTCAGAGCAGAGCCCTACTGGGCCAAAATATGAAAAGGAGAACCTCTGAAAGGGGGGCAGAAAGGGGATCCACATCCTTTGCCGTGCACCGTGCCACAAATTTGTTCCAGCTACAGGTGTGTACCATCTTTAGTGGAGGGACGCCTGGCTGCCAAGATGACGTTACAGTCTACGGGGGAAGGTCGAAAGCTGTCAACTGTCGCCGCTCAATCTCCACACAAGGAAGTGGAGAATGGACAGGTTCGGATGGAGAACGGACCCTTGGTGCTGCGACAGAAGTTCCTCCCGAAGAGGCAGTCTGATCCGAGGATCGATGGCCATGCTCAAGAGCTCGGGGTACCAAACACTTGCGCCCAGTCTGAAGCCACAAGAATGACTTGGGCCCGGTCGCGCTTGATCTTCATTGGCACTTTGGGTAGAATTGGTACAGGTGGAAAGGCGTACAGGAGGCCGCAGTTCTACTCGCGATGAAAGGCGTTGCCGAGGGAGTACCGTCTTGGAAACTCCAACGTGCAGAACTGCTGACATTGCGCATTCTCTTCGGTGGCCAATAGTTCTAACCAAGGCTCTCCCCATTGCTGAAAGAGACCTTGCTTGCACCACCTCAGAGTGAAAGCGCCATTCATGATCCATCATGCACCGGTGGCTGAGTTCGTCCGCCCTGAAATTTAGTGAAAACGCCAGGTGTTGAAAGACCAGGGATATGCCCTGATGTTCCAGCTATGTCGAAACGCAAATAGACTCTTGACATAGGGTTCACAACTCCACCCCACCCTGTTAGTTGAAGTACCACATGGCAGTGCTATTGTCCGTGAACACCTGAACTGCTCTTCCTTTGACAGAAGGAAGGAATGCCTTAAATGCAAGACGAATCGCCCGGAGCTCCAGAAGATTGATGTGGAGCCCGGACTCCGCCGGAGACCAGAGACCCCTGATCAGCGGCTCTCCCAAGTGGCGCCCCATCCCAGGAGTGACGCATCCGTTACTACTGTGAACGGAGAGGGATCTGCCGCTGACCCAATCTTGGTTAGTTAGCCACCACTGCAACTGACTCACAGTCCCCTCCGAGATCTGGAGACATCAGAAAGATTGCCCTGATGCTGTGCCCAGTGGAACTTCGAGTCCCACTGGAGAGCCCGCATATGCCACCTGGCATGATCTACCAGCATGATGCAGGAGGCTAGGAGACCCAACAGCCTTAGAGTCATTCTCATCGAAATCCGGGTGAGGCTGAAACATCGATATCATACCCCGAATATCCCGGACTCACTGCTCAGGAGGATGAGGCCAAAACTGTGCTGTTTCCAGAACTGCTCTGTTGAAAAGGAGCTTCTGAGAGGGAATCAGGTGTGACTTCGGCACGCTGATAGTGAACCCTAGCGAATGCAGGAGGACCGCCGGAGCCTGGAGTTGGGAGACGACAGCCTGGGGCGAGCCCACCTTCAACAGCCAGTTGTCGAGATAGGGGAAGACTTGAACCCCGGGTCCGCGCAGGTGAGCTGCGACCACCGCCATCACTTTCTTAATAACAAGGATAGGCTGCATTAGGTCTTTTCCATTCCCATGCATTCCTATGTTGAATTTTGGGTAGGCAATCTTGCCTCTTCTTTGGCATATTCAGGTTTTTTCTTCTGATTATATATGGGTATATATGTTTATATATATATATATATATATATATATATATTTAGTATATTATTGCTATTTTATTTACCGTGGGACTCCCACTCCGACGACGGGGAATACTCTAGCATGTGAATTTATGAAAGACACCCCAATACTGGAGAAGTAGTGGGAGTAACAACCACGACCTACTTCTGGCACAGGTATTTGTTCGATAGCACCCTTGGCCAAGAGAGCAGTAACTTCCTGGTGGAGAAGAGCAAAGTTGTCCTCTGACATGCGATGGAGTGTTGTTGGCATGGAGGAAGGGATAGTCTTGAAGAGAGGGAGTAGCCCCTTTGGATTATCTGAAAAACCCAGCTGTCCAATGTGATGTTTAGCCAGTGAAGGAAGTGATGGCATATCCTGCCGCCTACTGGCAACTGGTGGCCCTGAAAAGTCAGACTAGGAAGCTTTGGAAGCTGCTGCAGGGAGTGGGGGGGGGCATTGGTGGACTGGTTCGCCTGCTGGCCCCCAGACACGCAAAGTTTGGTCCCACGTCTCCGGCCGCGCATATGCTGGGTAGCTTGCACAGACCTGTGGCTCCCGGTGGAACGTACCCATTAAAGGGGTGAAAAGCAGACTCAATGGGGCGAGAAGTTGCTGCGAGGCCCAAGGCCGTGGCCCTAGAGTCCTTGAAGCGCTCAAGCGCATTCCCGCCTTGTCACCAAACCGGCAATGGCCATCAAAGAGAATATCCAAATGTGGATTGGCATTCCCCAGAGAAGCCAGACATTCTCAGCCAGGCGCAGCGCCTCAGGGCACCTGACGTGGAAACCGTCCTACCTAGCGAGTCAGCAGCATGCAGACCACACCTGATGGTGTACTTAGCTGTGTCTCAACCCTCAGCAACAGTGAGGGTGAGCACGGCTTGGGCCTCCTCCAGGCACCGTGGCAGCACTTGCAGGACCATATCCCACACTGTGTGTATATAACGGCCCAAGAGACTTGTGGTGTTCACCGACCACAGTGTTAAGCTGGCGGAAAAAAACATCTTCTTCCCAAGATGGTCCGGCTTCTTGGATTGGTCCGGCTTCTTGGAGTCCCTATCTGGGGGAGCAGTAGGGAATGCGCCTTTTGTGGATGAGGGTAAGACTACCAAGCTCTCAGGGGTAGGGTGTTGGGTGAGTAAAGTAGGGTCGCTCAGAGCCGGACAGTGGCCGCACCACAATGTCATCCCAGCGACCACGACGCAGACAACGGACCCGGAGTCGACCAATGCTATCTACAGATGAGCAGGGGTAATGCCACGAAAAAAATTCTGCAGATACAGTCTGACGCCTGGGGGTAATTCTAAGGTAAGGAATCTATAACTACAGTCTTTCAGATATGGAAAGCAGCGTTTACTACATAACAGGGTACGGTCAGTCTGTGCCATCCTGTTATAATCATTTTACATTTAGGAGATAATTATCTTAGACACAATCTCAGTTTACACCTTGGCTTTCAAATGAAGGGATACCTTACCCTGTTACTGGTCTCATATCCCAATATACACACTTTGATTTAACACAACTTGCCTAATGTTAAAGGAACCTCACTTCTTACTTCAAATAAAAAAATGAAATAGGACGGCTGCAACAACAATAGTGTCATATTGTCATATTTGAAGACTACTAGTTTGGCAGCATTTACTATGGAAGTTTAAAGTACAACAATAATCCTGTCTCTTTGCATAACTTTTGAAGTGCAGCCAGAGATGCTCACTAGTCACCTGAATTTGCTTCTGCACATCAAACCAAAAGGTCTTTCTTACATTTTCATTATGCTAGTCAGATAAAGCTTTTCCAAAACAAATGCAATGTTCACAAACATAATCGGTTTGCTTACAAACACTTGACTTGTAAGTGAAAATATTTATATAAAACAGTGTCTCGTATACGTACTCACATCAGTAAGGTATAGAGTTGTGGCACAGTGAGCTCAGGACTCAAGGTGGTCAGCCATCCTATTTTTGCATGTTTGCCCTGCTATTGAGTGGTCTATCCCCCTGCCCACAACCAAATTGTGTAGGATGCCAAATGTACCATATTTTGAAGCTCACTTTAAACAGCGTTGTAAGGGGTCCATGTCTCACTGTTTAAGCCATCTAGGATATGTAAAGAGTTGCCTGACTGGATGGGAGAGAGAAGCTACAGAACAGGAGGGGTCCTGCATGATGCAGATTGGGTGACAATGTCACTTTTACAAATGCTAATAGGAAATGTGGAGACATGCAGTTCAACTACCCTGAATATGTTAATGAAGACCATGCTTGAGCAACATTCTAGGAATATTTCTCTGGTGTTCTATTAAGCTGCTTTAAAGAGGCACACATATAATCAGACCAGGGAACAGAGAAACAGCTGGAGTCATATTTTCCCAAAATCAAGCTGTTTGGTAAAATTGATGACCCAAGACTGTAATACAGTACTGATTGTTTCAAAGGCTATTTCTTTATTACATTTTGATGAACAAACCATGAAAATTGGCACCCTCTACCCACCATCCCCCAAAGTAATATATTCAATCCAGATTCGTTTTTATTTTTAGCAAAAACTTGCCTACGTTTTTTAGATTGAGTCTAAATCTCTCCTAACTTGAACACAAAAAGGGAACAGAGGAATACATTGAAAAACGGAGTACCCAGGAGCACACAATTTAGTCATAAGGGAAGATTGGGATTAAAAACCACATCCCGTGGTTCTAAAGGTTCCAACTAACCAACAACTGTGGAAGCAGAAACTCCTAATGACCAAGGTACATCCTTCGTAGTGAAATGATCCGGTATTGTGGTCCCTGTCCTGATTTTTAATTTGGTGTTAATTTCCAGGATATCTATGGAAAGTTGTAAGGCCAGAATAAGATGTTGCACCTAGTAATGGTATCTGTTTATGCTATGTGTCTACGTCTTGCAAAGAATAGATGGTCACCCTGCACATGTCGAGGTATATCAATTCCACCCATCACCTTTCTGCTTTCCTGAATAAGATTCTTTTTTGTATTTTTGTGTTTTATTGGTTGCGTTTTACAGGGTTCACAAACATTACTTTATTGTAGTGTGAAATGAACTTGATTGGTGCAAAGTGAAACTCTGTATAAAATAGGGAGGTGTTATTTGAGTTACTGGATGTAAAGTTATGATCCTCCATGGAACCGGGTTTACCCACACCAGACTCCAAGAGTGTGTTGTTTGTCTCTTCAGGGTGTTCTCTGAACATTCCTCACGAACACCAACAATGGTGTAGAGTGAAACCCCAGTTATCAGTATGAGCAGTTGTATGTGTCAGAGGATGCACAATAATGGTCCACTGAAGTGTGGGCTTCATTCATGCTAAACTCAAGAGATGCCAGCCACAGTTGGACATTTCCTATGTTTACATTTATGTTGAGTTTGAAAATAAATTATTTGCATGTTCAACCATGTGTCCGATCTGCATTATACTTGGCAACTTCTTAGATTTCCTCCTATAAATTCTATCTCCAAGTTTGATGGAGATTGTGCAAAGGGTGCTAAGTTCACAAGGATATAAATAGAATTTCCCATGGAATGTGGCATCAATAGTGTTTGTGAATGTGCCACTGTAACAAAATACATAAACCTATGTAAGGCTGTGAGGACACCTATCTAGTTACTGTTAGGTAAGAATTTCTACTGAAAAGCCACTTTTTGTTTTGCCTATAACATTGATGAAGTTCTATAAAAAAAAATGCTCTTGTAACTTTGATTTGGCATGCCAAGTTCGTGCATATCTATCAAACGGAAGGCAAACAAGCATTAGGAATGCATTAGGGCTCGGGTTTGTTTTAAGTTAGAGATAATGGCATTGTAAATGGCAATGTGTTTTAGGCACTCTGCACTAGCAATCTGCACTCTGCACTAGCAATCTGCACTACTACTCTGCACTCTGCACTACCACTCTGCACTACCATTCTGCACTACCACTCTGCACTACCACTCTGCACTACCACTCTGCACTCTGCACTACCACTCTGCACTACCACTCTGCACTACCACTCTGCACTACCACTCTGCACTACCACTCTGCACTACCACTCTGCACTACCACTCTGCACTACCACTCTGCACTCTGCACTACCACTCTGAACTCTGCACTACCACTCTGAACTCTGCACTACCACTCTGCACTCTGCACTACCACTCTGAACTCTGCACTACCACTCTGCACTACCACTCTGCACTCTGCACTACCACTCTGCACTACCACTCTGCACTACCACTCTCACTCTGCACTACCACTCTCACTCTGCACTACCACTCTGCACTCTACACTCTGCACTACCACTCTGCACTCTACACTCTGCACTACCACTCTGCACTACCACTCTGCACTACCACTCTGCACTACCACTCTGCACTACCACTCTGCACTACCACTCTGCACTACCACCCTGCACTACCACTCTCACTCTGCACTACCACTCTCACTCTGCACTACCACTCTCACTCTGCACTACCACTCTACACTCTGCACTACCACTCTACACTCTGCACTACCACTCTGCACTCTGCACTACCACTCTGCACTACCACTCTGCACTACCACTCTCACTCTGCACTACCACTCTGCACTACCACTCTCACTCTGCACTACCACTCTGCACTCTACACTCTGCACTACCACTCTGCACTACCACTCTGCACTCTACACTCTGCACTACCACTCTGCACTACCACTCTGCACTACCACTCTGCACTACCACTCTGCACTACCACCCTGCACTACCACTCTCACTCTGCACTACCACTCTCACTCTGCACTACCACTCTCACTCTGCACTACCACTCTCACTCTGCACTACCACTCTACACTCTGCACTACCACTCTACACTCTGCACTACCACTCTACACTCTGCACTACCACCCTGCACTACCACTCTCACTCTGCACTACCACTCTCACTCTGCACTACCACTCTCACTCTGCACTACCACTCTCACTCTGCACTACCACTCTACACTCTGCACTACCACTCTCACTCTGCACTACCACTCTGCACTACCACTCTACACTCTGCACTACCACTCTCACTCTGCACTACCACTCTGCACTACCACTCTGCACTACCACTCTGCACTACCACTCTGCACTACCACTCTGCACTACCACTCTGCACTACCACTCTGCACTACCACTCTGCACTACCACTCTGCACTACCACTCTGCACTACCACTCTGCACTACCACTCTCACTCTGCACTACCACTCTGCACTACCACTCTGCACTACCACTCTGCACTACCACTCTAACTCTGCACTACCACTCTGCACTACCACTCTGCACTACCACTCTCACTCTGCACTACCACTCTGCACTACCACTCTGCACTACCACTCTCACTCTGCACTACCACTCTCACTCTGCACTACCACTCTCACTCTGCACTACCACTCTCACTCTGCACTACCACTCTCACTCTGCACTACCACTCTGCACTACCACTCTGCACTACCACTCTGCACTACCACTCTGCACTACCACTCTGCACTACCACTCTGCACTACCACTCTGCACTACCACTCTGCACTACCACTCTGCACTACCACTCTCACTCTGCACTCTACACTCTGCACTACCACTCTCACTCTGCACTCTACACTCTGCACTACCACTCTCACTCTGCACTCTACACTCTGCACTACCACTCTCACTCTGCACTCTACACTCTGCACTACCACTCTCACTCTGCACTCTACACTCTGCACTACCACTCTCACTCTGCACTACCACTCTGCACTACCACTCTGCACTACCACTCTGCACTACCACTCTCACTCTGCACTACCACTCTCACTCTGCACTACCACTCTCACTCTGCACTACCACTCTCACTCTGCACTACCACTCTCACTCTGCACTACCACTACCACTCTGCACTACCACTCTGCACTACCACTCTGCACTACCACTCTGCACTACCACTCTGCACTACCACTCTGCACTACCACTACCACTCTGCACTACCACTACCACTCTGCACTACCACTACCACTCTGCACTACCACTACCACTCTGCACTACCACTACCACTCTGCACTACCACTCTGCACTACCACTCTGCACTACCACTCTGCACTACCACTCTGCACTACCACTCTGCACTACCACTCTGCACTACCACTCTGCACTACCACTCTGCACTACCACTCTGCACTCTGCACTACCACTCTGAACTCTGCACTACCACTCTCACTCTACACTCTGGACTACCACTCTGCACTCTGAACTCTGCACTACCACTCTGCACTCTGAACTCTGCACTACCACTCTGCACTCTGAACTCTGCACTACCACTCTGCACTCTACACTCTGCACTACCACTCTCCACTCTACACTCTGCACTACCACTCTGCACTCTACACTCTGCACTACCACTCTGCACTACCACTCTGCACTCTACACTCTGCACTACCACTCTCCACTCTACACTCTGCACTACCACTCTGCACTCTACACTCTGCACTACCACTCTACACTCTGCACTACCACTCTGCACTCTACACTCTGCACTACCACTCTGCACTACCACTCTGCACTACCACTCTGCACTCTGCACTACCACTCTGCACTACCACTCTGCACTCTCAATCTGCACTCTGCACTACCACTCTGCACTACCACTCTCACTCTGCACTACCACTCTCACTCTGCACTACCACTCTCACTCTGCACTACCACTCTGCACTACCACTCTGCACTACCACTCTGCACTACCACTCTGCACTACCACTCTGCACTACCACTCTGCACTACCACTCTGCACTACCACTCTGCACTACCACTCTCACTCTGCACTCTACACTCTGCACTACCACTCTGCACTCTACACTCTGCACTACCACTCTGCACTCTGAACTCTGCACTACCACTCTGCACTCTACACTCTGCACTACCACTCTCCACTCTGAACTCTGCACTACCACTCTGCACTCTACACTCTGCACTACCACTCTCCACTCTACACTCTGCACTACCACTCTGCACTCTACACTCTGCACTACCACTCTACACTCTGCACTACCACTCTGCACTACCACTCTGCACTCTACACTCTGCACTACCACTCTGCACTACCACTCTGCACTACCACTCTGCACTACCACTCTGCACTACCACTCTGCACTACCACTCTGCACTACCACTCTCACTCTGCACTCTACACTCTGCACTACCACTCTGCACTCTACACTCTGCACTACCACTCTGCACTCTGAACTCTGCACTACCACTCTGCACTCTACACTCTGCACTACCACTCTCCACTCTACACTCTGCACTACCACTCTGCACTCTACACTCTGCACTACCACTCTACACTCTGCACTACCACTCTGCACTACCACTCTGCACTCTACACTCTGCACTACCACTCTCCACTCTACACTCTGCACTACCACTCTGCACTCTACACTCTGCACTACCACTCTGCACTCTACACTCTGCACTACCACTCTGCACTCTACACTCTGCACTACCACTCTGCACTCTACACTCTGCACTACCACTCTACACTCTGCACTACCACTCTGCACTCTGCACTACCACTCTGCACTCTACACTCTGCACTTACCACTCTGCACTCTGCACTACCACTCTGCACTACCACTCTGCACTCTGCACTACCACTCTGCACTACCACTCTGCACTCTCAATCTGCACTCTGCACTACCACTCTGCACTACCACTCTCACTCTGCACTACCACTCTGCACTACCACTCTCACTCTGCACTACCACTCTGCACTACCACTCTGCACTACCACTCTGCACTACCACTCTGCACTACCACTCTGCACTACCACTCTGCACTACCACTCTGCACTACCACTCTGCACTACCACTCTGCACTACCACTCTGCACTACCACTCTGCACTCTGCACTACCACTCTGAACTCTGCACTACCACTCTCACTCTACACTCTGCACTACCACTCTCACTCTACACTCTGCACTACCACTCTCACTCTACACTCTGCACTACCACTCTGCACTACCACTCTACACTCTGCACTACCACTCTCACTCTGCACTCTACACTCTGCACTACCACTACCACTCTGCACTACCACTCTGCACTACCACTCTGCACTACTACCACTCTGCACTACCACTCTGCACTACTACCACTCTGCACTACCACTCTGCACTACCACTCTGCACTACCACTCTGCACTACCACTCTGCACTACCACTCTGCACTACCACTCTGCACTACCACTCTGCACTACCACTCTGCACTACCACTCTGCACTACCACTCTGCACTACCACTCCCACTCTGCACTACCACTCCCACTCTGCACTACCACTCTCACTCTGCACTACCACTCTCACTCTGCACTACCACTCTCACTCTGCACTACCACTCTCACTCTGCACTACCACTCTCACTCTGCACTACCACTCTCACTCTGCACTACCACTCTGCACTCTACACTCTGCACTACCACTCTCACTCTGCACTACCACTCTGCACTACCACTCTGCACTACCACTCTCACTCTGCACTCTACACTCTGCACTACCACTCTGCACTCTGCACTACCACTCTGTACTACCACTCTCACTCTGCACTCTGTACTACCACTCTCACTCTGCACTACCACTCTCACTCTCACTCTCACTCTCACTCTCACTCTGCACTCTGCACTACCACTACCACTCTGCACTACCACTCTGCACTACCACTCTGCACTACCACTCTGCACTACCACTCTGCACTACCACTCTGCACTACCACTCTGCACTACCACTCTGCACTACCACTCTGCACTACCACTCTCACTCTGCACTACCACTCTCACTCTGCACTACCACTCTCACTCTGCACTACCACTCTCACTCTGCACTACCACTCTCACTCTGCACTACCACTCTCACTCTGCACTACAACTCTCACTCTGCACTACAACTCTCACTCTGCACAACCACTCTCACTCTGCACAACCACTCTCACTCTGCACAACCACTCTCACTCTGCACTCCCACTCTGCACTCCCACTCTGCACTCCCACTCTGCACTCCCACTCTGCACTCCCACTCTGCACTCCCACTCTGCACTCCCACTCTGCACTCCCACTCTGCACTCCCACTCTGCACTCCCACTCTGCACTCCCACTCTGCACTCCCACTCTGCACTCCCACTCTGCACTCCCACTCTGCACTCCCACTCTGCACTCCCACTCTGCACTCCCACTCTGCACTCCCACTCTGCACTACCACTCTGCACTACCACTCTGCACTACCACTCTGCACTACCACTCTGCACTACCACTCCGCACTACCACTCCGCACTACCACTCCGCACTACCACTCCGCACTACCACTCCGCACTACCACTCCGCACTACCACTCCGCACTACCACTCCGCACTACCACTCCGCACTACCACTCTGCACTACCACTCTGCACTACCACTCTGCACTACCACTCCGCACTACCACTCTGCACTACCACTCTGCACTACCAATCTGCACACTGCACTACCAATCTGCACTCTGCACTACCAATCTGCACTCTGCACTACCACTCGCACTCTCAAACTGCACTCTCACTCTGCACTCTGCACTACCACTCTGCACTACCACTCTGCACTACCACTCTGCACTACCACTCTGCACACTGCACTACCAATCTGCACTCTGCACTACCACTCTGCACTACCACTCTGCACTACCACTCTGCACTACCACTCTGCACACTGCACTACCAATCTGACATGACTTCCCTGCACATCATCCTCGGCCACGTGAGCACCATGGGCAGGGGGGCAGCCTCCGACTAGAAGCAGTGATAAAACATGGTGAACACCCTTCGGGCACCAGACAGCATCACCGGCGGGCAGAGATATCCGTCGCAATTGGAACACAAATGCAGCCCTTTCGCTGCACTTTCACCCAAGGGAATGTTCTACAAACACAAAGGGTAGGGCACAGACGCCACCAGACACGGCGGACTCGTGGAACATTAATGAAGTGACCTAGAGGGTGAGGATGGGATACTCCGCTACCATCGAGTTCGTACAAGAACAAGATTACATACGAAAAACAAACAGCACAGAAAGCGATCACTTTCGCTATCGCAATTGTTTAAAAAAAAAAAAAAAGATCTGATGCATGTGATTCTCTACATTGCTGGCCGGCTGTTCATGCGCGCACACAGAACTGAAGGGAAAACAAGCATTAGAAATGCAATAGGTCTCGCAGCATTAGAGTTAGTGCTTTTAGAATTGTTTATGGGTTTTTTTGTAAATCTTTAGCATGAGGTTGAGGGTGAGTGAGGGTGAGTGAGGGTGAGGGGTTGAGGGTGAGTGAGGGTGAGGCTGAGGTGTTGAGGGTGAGTGAGGGGTTGAGGGTGAGGGGTTGAGGGTGAGTAAGGGTGAGGGGTTGAGGGTGAGTGAGAGTGAGGGTGAGTGAGGGGTTGAGGGTGAGTGAGGGTGAGGGTGAGGGATTGAGGGTGAGTGAGGGGTTGAGGGTGAGGGGTTGAGGGTGAGTGAGGGTGAGGGGTTGAGGGTGGGTGAGGGGTTGAGGGTGAGTGAGGGTGAGGGGTTGAGGGTGAGTGAGGGTGAGGGTGAGTGAGGGTGAGTGAGGGTGAGGGTGAGTGAGGGTGAGTGAGGGTGAGGTTGAGTGAGGGTGGGTGAGTGTGAGTGAGGGTGAGTGGGGGTGAGTGTGGGTGAGTGTGGGTGAGTGATTGAGGGTGAGGGGTTGAGGGTGAGTGGGGGTGAGTGAGGGTGAGGGGTTGAGGGTGAGTGAGGGTGAAGGTGAGTGAGGGTGAGGGTGAGTGAGTGTGAGTGAGGGTGAGTGTGGGTGAGTGAGGGTGAGGGATTGAGGGTGAGGGGTTGAGGGTGGGTGAGGGGTTGAGGGTGAGTGAGGGTGAGGGTGAGGGGTTGAGGGTGAGGGGTTGAGGGTGAGTGGGGGTGAGTGAGGGTGAGGGGTTGAGAGTGGGGGTGAGTGAGGGTGAGGGGTTGAGGGTGAGTGAGGGTGAGGGGTTGAGAGTGAGTGAGGGTGAGGGGTTGAGTGTGAGTGAGGATGAGGGGTTGAGGGTGGGTGAGGGTGAGTGTGAGTGAGGGTGAGTGAGGGTGAGTGAGGGTGAGTGAGGGTGAGGGTGAGTGAAGGTGGGTGAGGGTGAGGGGTTGAGGGTGATTGAGGGTGAGGCGTTGAGGGTGAGGGTGGCACCGGGGCTGAGAAACCCACTGATCCCTGATTATTGCTGCATTTAACAGAGGGCCCGTTACACCCTGGCTAAGCCACTGAGCGACTCTACGTAACCTAACCGCGCCTACCCCTGGATAGTGAATGAATGAGCTGTTTTCTGTACCGTAAATACTGACTTCAGTGGCTGGAATTCATGGCTCGTGCTGGTCTGCAGACATCACATTAGCACTTGCGTCACGGGGTGGGGAGGGCCCGCGACGGAGACAATCCACGGATGCAGCCTCCTACCCTGGGGCAGGAAGCATGACCAGCCCCAAACCCTGGGGCAGGAAGTACCCAAACAATGGCCCCTCTGACCCCTGAAACGCTGATGCATCAGCCTTCCGTGGCCATCAACACACGCTTATTCAGCCTCACGAGCAGGGCCATAAGTGTCTGTGATTGTTTGATCTCTTTCACAGATGATTTTAAAGTGGCGCTACCTTTAGACAACGGCGGTATTCCCAAAAGGGGTGTGAACGTTGTACAAGTCGTTTCTTGCAACCCTGGTGAGGTTTGTGTTTTGCCACTTCACAAATTTGTACAGTTTGAGATTGTTGCCAAATTTGTTTACAAGTCGTGACACTTACGACAATCCATTATTTTCAACAATTTATCTCGTAAGAGGTAAACTTGGAGAGAACACTTCCATATAAGGCAACTTGCTATGAAAAGTATCACGCAATGCACATACAAACTTGGCATGGAGGAAGGAAAGCTTGAACCCGCAACTTAACAAATTGTGAAAAAAATGTAACTTTGTAAAACTTTGCTGGCGTAAAATAAATGGAGATGCATTCTGACAATTCTCCGCCCGCCACTCCTGCGTTGATTCTGGAATTAATGTCACAGTATGAGGACAATCTGTGACTGAAAACGAACATCGTATCTTTCTTCTAATTGCTTTTCACTCACTAAAAGAATAAACTTGTTTTCTGTGCATAACAAGCTTTGGTAAAAACCAATAAGTCTCAGTAAAAAAACAGTAACAGTAAAAATACGTTTATTGTTCAGTTAATTGAAACCACAGCAATAGCAACATTAAAATAAATATCACTTTTTATGTTGTCTAAAGATAAAACTATTTCTTCTAAGTCTTACCTATGTGACTGTTGGTTTTACCAATGGCTGTTAGCAAAGCTGAAATGCACCCGGCACGCTGAAGTACAAAAAAACAACCGAATACATAGCCACTGGTCACTTTTAGGTGCGCACATCTACAGAATGATGCGGCTACTTTTGTTTTTAGTTACAGATATAAATCAGTTAAGGTAACTAAAAAAACAAAGCGCACAAAATGTTTATTTTTATTTAAAGCAGATAGGGGATGGGAATATAGGGCGGGGGTGAAGCAGGGGGGTTGGGAGCAAAGCGGGGTGGGCGGGAGAGACAGAAACACAACAGGGGAAGGGCAGGGGGGCACAGAGGCCACACGGGGCAGGATTGAGGGCGACTGCAAAATGGAGAAACACAGACTAGCACAACAGGAAGGGGGCGGGGAGAAGCACGCAGGGACAGACAGCATTACACGAGGAAGACGGTTTAAAGACGCATGCACACACAACTAGGGAGGCACTACGTGCCTAAAATGCTGTACAGGAAGGATGGCAACCAGACAGAGAGTTGCAGACATCTCAAACGTATCCATGGCTTAGATAGCACGAGAAATGCAAGTCAAAGAGCGATCATTACGGGCAGATCTTCCATCTTCCACAGATGTGTCAAGAATAAGGTTTGGGAACAACTTTGTTAACCATTATAAATAACTGCTTAGAGATTCCATGTACGTGTTGGCATCATTAAGAAGATTTAATAGCTCACATTAATTTTAGTGAAAACATGGATTGACTTTTAGTGCCTTCCATTTGCTCTGCTTGCTACTATAAGAACCACCGGGTTTTAAAAGGAAGTTTCAATAGAACAATCACACTGTAAGATGGTTGGTAAATGTAAACAAGGAATACAGATTATTTAGTCATGTTACCAGCTTTCTATCGTTTGTTTGCGGGAATGAGAGACTCTCCCAAATACCTTCCACAGAAGGCAAATGGATAGCAACGTCTTAAGACCAACTACAGAGGCGGAGAAAGGCAGTGTGAATCAGCAATATCCAGTGCCAAGATTTAAAAAAAACAAGACGGACGGACGGAAGAGAGGGGAGGGGGGAGGAGAAATGCGACACGGCAGGAGGGGGCGGAGCGGGTAAACATAGACGAGGGGAGGAGAAGAGAAGCACCGTTGTGATGGAAACGAAAGCATAGAAAGTAAAGAAGAACAAGTCGATGGTTTTCATTACGTTGTTTTTAAGGAGGGAAGAGAGGGGAGGGGGGAGGAGAAATGCGAGACGGCGGGAAGGGGGCAGACATGGCGGGGAGGGGGCGGAGCGGGGGAGAGGGTGTGTGTGTGTTGTTAGGAGACGGACGTGCACGCGCTTTTAAGGTCAATGCGCATGCGCATAAGCTCAATGCGCATGCGCATTGACCTTAAAAGTCACGGGCACTGCAAGGAATCGCCACGATTCCTTGCAGTGTGGATAAAGAGTGGATAACTCGCAATAGTCTCGCTTGCTCGATGCGCATGCGCATCGACAGGCGAGACCTAAAAAACACAGCAGTGCACACGCTCTGCATAATGGTGAACGCGCCCACAGCATCTGGATTCCATTACAGCACCTCCCTGACAGCTCCTAATTAAGATTAATGGACGGCCTTGCGCGTAACCACTGAGAAAATGCCAAAAATGGCCGACGGAAATTACAGATAGCCTATCGCGTCAAGGCTACTACAAACACAGCACAGCAAAGACGAATCACTATGCAGATGGCATAAAAACTAAGGAATGTTTCTGGCCCGAGCCCTACAGAAACTTTTTTTTCTTTAACAATAGGCGCTCTGAGCTCCGCCCCCGAGCCCTAAAAAGGCAACTTGGCATTTTAATTACCACAGCTGGAGGTACAGCTGCAGACAACACCTTTGAATGGATTTACTTGGCAGTAAAGCAAAACTTGATTCAAGGAAGTACCTTCGCTTGGTTTTGTATAAATCTGTTAACAGTTTAAGAAATGAGGAGTAGAAAAAGTAGTTTTTGTTGGCCTTAAATTGAGCCGACCGGTCATTCACTGTATTTCATGCTTAGTCAAGTGTAGTAATAGCTTGTATGGCTGCTGTGTGAGTTATGGATTGTTGTCCTAACCATAATTTAAGTTTTTCGATTTGTAACCGTAAGTGAATTTTAACTTGTTTTTACATGAGTTTCTTTAAACATGTATTAAGATATCAAAACCAAAGCTACCCATAACTTTACCTTTTGGTTTTTCTAGTAAATGTCTAACAAATGCACAATGTGCTACTGATTGTGATGTGCTATTGACAACGATTATCAATTGCAGATTATAGTCACTGAATCTTGATATGTATGGTTTATGTAATTCGGTTTTATCAGGTGCATTTGTTTACAAAAAATGGATTTTAATCAACTTTATTTTTTCAGTTATAGAATAGTAGTCACATTGCATTGCAAAAGGAATCCAACATGTCTATCGAATAAAAAATTGTATTAAACAAACTCCAAGAAACAAAAGTTTTACTAAGTGCAGCAATGTTCAGCCACACTGAAGAGACTATTAAGTTGTTTTCCTGTGTGAAGGCATTGAAACAACACGTGCAATTTTCGAGAAAGTAAACAATGACTTTAGCTGAACTCTGGTATGAAGATGGCATTTTACTTTTGCCCCTCCTAAGAAAAGAAAGGTGGGAAATGGATTAAAAATGTATCGCCACTTCCTGGAAATCTTCTCGGGGACTGAGGGTAGACGTAGACCAAAATTCATGTCGAGAGTCATTTTAACTGGGAAGCTGTAGGGGAAGGGGTAAGAGAGAATTCACTCACGTCTCAGTCATCGACGATCTTCTCCAGCGAGTACTGACAGACAGCCTGGCACCTCGGAGCAGTCCACACGCTTCTGTCGAGGGCTTTAGTGTACGTGGCTAGCCCGGGGCTGAGAGCCCCTTTCACCACTGAGGACAGTCTATCTTGTCCCCTTCCAATGCACAGCTCTCGCAATAGCCCTCTGGTGCCATCCACAACGGAGGATCCAGGCCATCCCGACAGTCGCCCCTGACCTTCTACCAACACGCCGCCATTAACCAGGACCTCACCGTAGATCAAAGCACAACAATAACTCCGCTGAGGTTTGGAGCGCAGCCCGGGCCTGACATCATGTGTGCCTACATCGCCACTGGGGAGGCGGTAAGGGACCCCGACCTCCCTTCATCTTGTGGGACACACTGCAGCCCGGGGTATTCAATCCATCCCATACAACAAGTTGGCGAAAGGGAATGAGTCTGCCTGACTTTTCCCTGAGTGTCCTGGATATCATTCCTGCTGCCAGCGACGGACAGAGGACCACAAGTATGTCCTCTCTGCTCCGAAACACAACCACATCACTGCTCAACTAGGATGTTCTCCCTCTGGACTGGTCTTCCAGTGAGCCTCTTGGGGCAGCTTCTCGGGATAGAGCAAGAGATTCTCATTTTCTCTTTATGGTTGGCGTCTTTTCAGCCGCCGACATACTGGTGGCCGTCTTCAATGTGACCTGCATGCTAGGCCCTCTACACGGGCCCCACGGACAAATAATGGCCATACCTACAAATAAAACACCTCTTCCACAGTATACTGGAAGTCCCAGCATGGGATTTTATTGACTCCCCCATCGTTAAATATTGGGACCTTTTCAAATATGTGGTCTCTGGTATCTACAACATAATAGTGCACCACCTGCACTCCCAACCCTCTTGACCCACTTATGTGCTAAATGACAGAACTCACTGACTATGGATTATTCAGAGGAGAGTTGCAGAGGATGAAACTCACCCTCTTCAAGAACCTTAAAAGATTGATACTGGACCCTCAGAAACTCCATTTGCAGGCTTGTTACATCCTGGGGACTGTTGGAGATACTGCCACTCAGATTGGGTCACGCTCCATATACTCTATCTGTGCCAGGCCCTGGGGGCTTTCTGTGCCGCGATTTGTGCTACTCTAGCTGGTGCCCTGGACATGCCTTTTCACTTCTAGGAAACCGGTCCTCCTACACAACACAGGCAATCTGCCCACACTGAATAACCCCCTTGAGGTGTTTGTCAACAGCTCTCATGGCTGCAAAAATATGCATTCTACGCGGTTGGCGCTCTTTCCAGAGGCTGACTTATTTTGAATAGCTGACAAAATGTTCAAAAATGACACTTTGAGCACATTATCTATAGACTAAAACACAGAACGGAGATGTTCATTCATTGTTGAATGACCCCGAGACCTACGACCATCAACAGTCAGAGCGGACTTGAGTCCGGATAGGGATACTGGACTGCACCCACAAAGAGAAGGAGCCCATCCAGTTATCCCCTCCCCCAGACTCCCTCTCCAGCCCCCCTCCCTCTCTCCCTCCCCAAGCACCCAGGCGATGAAGCTGTGCATTTCCCTCAAAAATTCGTCCGGATGCGACCTCACACCTCTAGCCTTTCAACTGCTTGCATTCCACACTGTTTTTCTCCCCCACCTCCACAACCCTCACCTACAGTTTTCGTGCATTTGTTTCAGGCGTGCAGGTTTAAGTGCTTGCTGTGCTCTTTTCATTATGCCATTGCACTGTACTGCACGGTTTGCATTCGTGATTTGCCACTGATTTAGTGTCGCGCAACACGACTGCACAATGTTCACTGCACATTCCAGCAAAGACGCTTATAAGTTGACACAACCTTCAGAAGCTCTATGTACCTGTTTGGGATCGGGGTATATGGCACTTTGTATTCTGCACTTTGTGTTCTTGGAACACTGTTCTCTTGAGTCTTAATTCTATTCCCTATTTGGAAGTACTCACGATTGTACTCCCGGCTGTGTGACTATTCCCTTCTTTCAATAAAAATATAAACAATAAAAAATATAAACAAAAAAACATAAAATTAATGTGTCAAGCCACATTAATTTTAACTGGCATGTCACATAAATAGGACTACTGACATTTTGACTGACGAATACGTACTCTAAAACGTGCTGTGTCTTCTGGGCTCATCTGAATAGCTGGCTACTAAGGGAATGACTGAAATTTTTTTGGCACTACAGATAAAACTGAACGTGGTCTGCTTACAATTGTAGCTCCCCAAGAAAGGGGTGGGTCATTCCACAAGACTATAAAATACAGCGATGCATTTTCCTGCAATGGCTTCTGAACACAGCACATACACATATTCACCTGTAATATATGATAATAAGGCAACAGTAGTACTTGTTTAAATATAGAACCGTTTAACTTAAAACGTAGAGTAAAGCTAACTAAGTTAAGACAAGTAAAGTAGATAACAAAATAACAAAGCAGGTCGAAATTTCTGAACTAAATCTAACCTGTCTGTTGATTAGCACAATGACACGACCAATGGGAATTTCACATGGAAGTTCTAAAGACTAATAAAAGCATGAAAGAGTGACTCAGACAAACAGCAACGCGCTTACTGATAAATGCCTGCAAGATTACAGGAGGAAAAAATGTCCTGTTCTTTCATCAGCAAAAAAACCCAGACTGGTTAAGTAAGATGCGTATGTTTTCAAAAAAGAAAGAAAAGAAATAACTTATTGTAAAAAAAATCAATCATCCAGAATATCCAAAAAGGTTATGAAGCTTTCAGACCATTTCTCAACAACATGGTTATTAGACATAGGTACTATGATTTGAAGGAACCACTAATTAATTGTGCCGGTAAAAGTCCCCTCCCTCCATCCCCCCACTATCTCGGTTTTCCTTTTAGTATGCATTTAAAACTGTATTGGATTTTTATTTGCAGTCACCCATGACATTTTTTTTTACTTTCGTATACAATTTCTCACTTCAGTTTTCCTGATGTTTCCATTACATGCTACAAGGAAGGAATTTCTTCTTGATCTACTCTTAAAGTGCAGGTAGATCACTCGGCATGGCTATCTTTCATTACACCGTAATTCTGTGCAGATTGGTACCTGCACAGCAGGGCTACCAAAAGTTAAAATGCACAAGCCCTTCTGGGGCCAAGATGACGAAGAAGTGGAAGCACACTGCCAATCTAATACAATTGTATCTAGCAACCAGGCGAGCAGCGACAACTGGGCTTAAAAAGGGCATCTTTTAAATAGCGATCGAGGCATGAAAGAATTCTATTTCTACAGTGAACAAGGATGGTGGCGCAGCAGAGGAGCCTACCTATTCCAGCTGACAGGAGAAGTTTGACATGCAACCTAGACTAGTGACCAAACATACTGGAACCTTCAACTGCAACAATACTTCAATCTACAGGTAGCAATCTCAGACTTTTTTTTGTAAATTATTTTTATTGACTTAGACAACGTAACATCATGAACATTTGCATGACGACTCAATCCATGCGTACCAACCTGTGGGGTGTGAGATATGCGTGGTGGAAATAATTGAATTGAGTATACTTCAATCTGGCGTTGGTCGAGATGGTTTATGGGTGGGTAAGGCATTGCAGTCACTGATTATCAGAGAGGGTGACGGACAGCTCGGCATCCCAGTACTCATTTATTGCCGCCAGATCGTCTAGTCTGAAAGAAGTATAGATGGCTGTTACGGCATGTCTACCTCAACCGTGCGTGAGAAGTGTTTGTAGCAGGTGTGACGTGGCAGGTTCTACTCGGTCGGTGCTCCATGCTCGCAGGGAGTGGCGCGTAAGCAAAGCATGAAATAGAAAGGAGCCCTGCGGTACCTCATATGTCTACCAGGTCCTCCAATGCTTGCAATTGCGAGTCTGCATACATGTCTCCCCATGTATCTAATCCTCTTTCTCTCCATGTCCTAAGTTCCGGGCGCCCATGGTAGAAGAATGTACCAGGGAGGAGCTCCAGCGGCAGGTCAGGGGCATGGCGCTGTTCGGCCCTTAGGCATTACATATTTGGACCAGTGCCGTCTGACTGTCCTTAATATGTTGCCTTGTTGTTTCTGAATCGATTTAGTTGTTCCGGACATGCATTCCATCAATGTTGGGGGATCCCACGCCAAGGCTACCGTGGCCATCTCCGTGCGATTGCTCTTAGCGAGCCACCGCATTGGCCACTGCAGTTGTGCCGCGGAGTAATATCACTCGTAGTTTGGGGTGCCCAAGCCGCCATCCGATAATGGCAGGTATAGTTTATGGAGATCCACCATTGCCCTTGAGGTTCTCCATATCAGGGAGAGCAGTAAGGATTCCAACTCCTTAGAGAGTCTCCGAAGCAGGTGGTAGGGGAGTGTGTAGAAATAGTACAAGAGGCGGGAAGAAACAACATCTTAGAAATGTCCACCCGGTCGATGGGGGACAAGGGGAGGCCCAACCAAAATAGGGGAGTCGAGCGGGCTCTAGTTATGGCCCAGCCGAGATTTCCATCCACAAAATCAGCCCCTAAATGATAGACCTGGACCCCCAGGTATTTAAAAGTGTTGAACGCCCATGTCAATGGTGTGTCCGGTGCCAGTCGTCTCTGGGTCGGCGACATAGGCGTCATTGGGAACACTACCGACTTAGTCCAGTTAACTTGGAGCTTGGAGACTCTGGCATGTGTATTTAAGAGGTCTATAATCAACTGCAGTATCTCAGTCCGGCCGCACAGGTATATTAACGCGTCGGCCGCGTACAGCAATACTATGTGCCACCATCGATCGACCTGTAGACCCCAGTCAGTGACCCGCTGCCGTAGTCTGCACGCCAATGGCTCCATGGCCAAGTCAAAGGGAATCGGTGACAGGGGGCAACCTTGGTGTGTACCCCGCGCTATCGAGAAAGGCGAAGAAAAGGTGCTAACCATCTTCACTCTAGCTTGCGGTCTGAAATACAGTAAACGTATCCACCTTATGAAATTGGGGCCAATGCCGAACTGCGCCATTACTGCTATGAGATAATCCCAGCTCAAAGTGTTGAATGCCTTCTCAATATCGAAGGATGCGACCCAGGGCCTTTCCGCCTCATCCTGTGTGTCCAGTCCAGCAGTGCAAACAGGAGGCGCAGATTCTGACCAGTGTTGCGTCCTGGTATGAAGCCATTCTGGTCTTCGTGGACCAACAGAGGTACTGCAGTGAATAGCCTATTCGCTAGTAAATACCAGAGGATCTTATAGTCGACATTCAACATCGATAGCGGGCGATAGGAGGCCATTTGGAGAGAGCCGCGGCCTGACTTCAGCAGAATAACTAGCGTTGCTTCCCTCCAAGTAGGTGGCAGCACGCCTGTCTCGAAGGCTTCCGCATGTGCATTGGTCAGCCTAGGTGCTAGTTGTGCGGAGAAGGAGGAGAACAACTCCGATGGCCACCCTCGCACAGTACCGCGCGCTCGATCAATGGAGAAGAACTTCGACATCTTACCCTGCAGAATGTCTTGTGAGAACCAGTCTTCTAGGTAGAGTTCCATGTTGGGGCCCTCTGCTCGTTCGGCAAGGCACACGATGTGCACATTATTCCGGCATGAACATCCTTGCTGGTCCTCCACGTGTGCCCTCAGGAAGTCCACATCCTGTTGGAGGGATTGTAATTGGGTGGTAGCCGCAGTCACCGTGGGCTGCAACAACACCAGAGTAGATCTAGACTCCTCCACTCAGCCCTTTAGTTTCTTGTGGTCCTCTCGCAGGTACCCCATGTCGATGCTTAGGGAGTCAATCTTTATTGCCCAGGCTGGTTTTGAAGTCAAGTATTGCCACCAGCAGCTCATCGAAGCGGTGCAAGTGGTCATTGTTTTCCCAGGGTAGAGGGCCCGGGGGATCCACAATCCTAATGACCGGGGGCGCCAATTCTACTTCCAGAGGTTGTGCCTGAGATTTCTCCGCTCTAGGCTTGCCCATTATGCTGTCTGTGGGAGGCAAGAGGCTGGATGCTAGTCTGTGTGTCCCCTCAAAGGGACGGGTGTTACTGTAGTTTTATGAGCAGCGCACCAGGGGGGGCAGAGATGGGTGGACGGGGTGTCAAAGGTAGCTCGGTTGAGAATATATGCGCCTTACCTGTCTTGGTTTGTCTCACGTTGTGGGCCACCAAAGCGGCCACGGCGTCAGAAGGACTTCAGAGGGGCCCTTCACCAAACAACGCCAGCATGAGGCACATACCACGAGGTTGGAATTTCTAGAAGCGTGCTGGCCTTTTCTCAGACCCACCACATGCAGCCTTTAGGCCTGTCACAGGATTCCGTCATGTCGACTGCCACCGTAGTCCTCAGCGGGGTGTGGACGGCTAGTGCAGTGCTGGGGTGCGCACAACCCAGGCTCATGTGCGCGGAGATCCAGGCCCGGACACTCCTGTCCAGCACGGGGGCTCAGTCGCACTCTCACTGTCTCTAGGGGAGGCCCACAGCAGGTCAGTGGGCTCTCGTTGTCTCCTAAGTTCCCCCTGTCTCGGGGTAGGTCACTGCAGGCGCAGGCCGCGTGAGCGAGCTGACCTGCGTCACAGAATGATGTCTCCGGCGCCACAGCCCACTTCAGGATAGGGGCTACATGTGCCTCAGTTCAGGCCCCGATGCTTTGGCGGCGGGATCTGGAGAGGCCAGAGATCTCGCCCACTGTCATCTGGTGGGACTCGTGCGCAGGCTGATTGAGCCACGGCCCGGGCAGAGTAGTCTGGTCTCGACCGGGGTCCCCGCGCTGGTGTGGGTGGGATTCGGGTTTCGCAGTAGCCCTGTGCAACCGCCGGCAGCTCCAAAGGCGATGGGAAACGATGCAGGAAGCCTTCCGCCGCCGTTTCCGTGTAGGGTGATTGGCCAGGCAAGCAGGGGTCAGGATTCTGTCGGTGAGCAGAGCTCAGAGCTTTGCAACCGCTCTCATCGCCATCTTGGCCACGCCCCCACAATCTCAGACTTAAATACATGGTTATCCAAAGGGTGAGGCGGTAAGGAGTTTGAGGAAGGGCATTATCCAGCCAAATGAGTGCAATAAATAGACCAGCAGTACTAATCTGAAAACAAACAAAATCTTAAGAAGTACAGAAGGAGGGTGGCAGAAGAGCGGTAGCGGGACCCTGAGCACATGCAGCACAGAAAGCTTAAGGACTCACTGCCCTTAATAATATCAACGCCCTCACCAACCTCTGAAGGACAAAAGGCTGAGCGAGCCTTGCCAGGATGCAAAAGTAATACAGCAGGCTCCAAGGTGATCGCTGCAGCTGCCACATTAACCAGAAGGTGTATCTAATTTACAAAACCTGCTCTTCTGCAGTGAATTTCAATCATGCGTCATCTAATTGCTGGAGATTGGAAATTAATGAAGAGATTTCTCTAACAATTGGTGACACCAACTCTGTTGTAATCTGACATGTGGGATGTCTGAAGATACCAGGCAAAGAGGTGGGTGGGCGTAAATGATTTGGGCTAGTGTTATAACTGGGGTTTCTGGAGGGCGTAGGTTGGGCGGTAGAGCACATGGTTGCCTAGCTTCGCCACTTCACAGCGCAGAGCGAAATCCACCAAATTCATAACTTATGGGACCTGTTCACCGCACTACAAAATTAAATCCAGACAGCAGAGACACCCTGAGGAAGAACTAGACCTCTGCTTTCCGAAATAATCTCCTTGAAGGCTTTATTATGAGATGTGATGTTTTCACTCACTGCAACAAAAAAATGGCAACCGCCATCCCAGGACCAAATGGCAACACCAGACGAGTGCCATGAATAAATCTATAATCTCTGCTTGACATTCTTTTCAACCAGAGTCTCCAGGTACCACAGTTAAAATATTTGCCAAAAATCCTGCTAAGCATGTATAATTTTACAGACTGGTAGTTGGACAACACTGTCTGACCATAAAATGGTGACAGGGAGACAGCGCCCTTTAATTTGGACCTGCATGCCTTGCTCAACCGCCACTCAAAAGCAAATCTCTTAGCAAAACTAAACTCTTTTAGAGTTTATCCACCCACATTAAGGACCATAAACACGTTTTTCTGCTGACTTCCAACAGCTCACAACAGGCCAAGTGCAGCTTCAAATACCACTTAAAGTGCTTGGCGATTGATCAGCTGGTCCTTAGGAGATACCAGAATACAAACTGACTCCCTTTTATATAGATGCAGAAGATACCAGTTGTATTGCCAGCCCTTGTATTGCAGGAGTGATTCCTTCAGCCTGAGTTGCTTAATCCATGCCTGACCGAAATATGGCGGTTGACGGTTACTGCGTTTAGGTTTAAACCCACAAATCCTACTGAAGTTCTACACAGACCAAACTTCCTCCCATGAATATTTACAATAAATTCAACCCACAACAATGCCTCCTAAATAAATAATGGATAATACCCACATGCATCCATCCTATAAACCCTCACTACTTGATCTACGATAAAGATGCATTTGAAGTGGAGTGAGGCCTGAATGAATGGTGACTATAAGCTCAGGCACTACTCAGTGTACTTTTCTGAGCACTATTCAAAATTAAATCTGCCACATTCCAGGATCTTCTGGGACATTATAATAGACGACCAGTATAAAACCTTGAACTCTTTTGGGCCCAGTGGCAGAGCAAACGTATACCAGACACTCGCAGAGGGCTTATCAACGTCATATTGGAAAAAAAATAGATGCAACTTGAGACCTACAGCTTACAGCAAATAACCCATGTCAGAGCAAGTTCTCATCACTGCACGCAAGAACAAATGATTACCAAAAGAGATAAATGGCAGTAAAGGAGAATAAACCTCATTTCAAACGGTCGAAAGCTGTACCGGCCTTTTCAGATTCGCCATTTAAGAACAGAATGGACATAAACAGCACAATGGACATGATACTAAAAAAGCTGGCTGAGGTGCAGGACTTTGCAAAGTCTACGAAACAAAATACAGACTCTAAGCAACTGGAAATGCCTGCGCTAAGAGCAGACATCAACACTATACACAATAAAATATCAGGTGCACTGCAGAGTATGTGAGGTGTGTCAACCTACTTAACACGAACCCTACGGCGCGTGCACGTACAAGGGCTCATATTGCAGCAATATACAGTAGAACAGGGCACTCGGCTAGGGGGGTCAACCTCGAATCTGGTAAACTGAATTTAAGTCTCGGCAATGACGCTAAATATCCTGAGATTCTAGGCAAATCACTTAATCTCCCTGTGCCTAACAAAAATGAACGTGTCCTCATGTAATGCAACTGGTGCTATGGAAAGCACTCTGATACCCAATTCAGGTCAAATTCGCACTATATAAAACTCTGTTAAAAGAAAAACGCCACAATCCCCTTGAGGTCGGGGCTCTAGTGTTTATTTGGCAATTCCAGATAACACCCTTTTCCTTGCAATGTGGTCGGGGTTATTACCCATTCACTGGTGGCCATATCCAGAGTTTGCTTATTAGTAAGCCATACTCAAGAGATCCCCTTTGACTCTTTAGGAATTAGTCAAAAGTATCTAGGGCGATCAGCACCTTCAGCAGAGAGTTCCCAGGGGCTTAGCAGGCCTGATTCAAGTCTTACCCTCTCCTGCAACATATAATGTTCACCGTTTCAGGGGGGAATTGAAAGTTCTCATCTTGTTTGGAGAAGCCAGGCTACTCGCAGTAAACGAGCCGGTACCCGGTAGGTGCAGACTCTTTCCCAAGTGGGTCTGCTGGCTTTCTCCAGTGAACAAAGATGCTCCCAGCTTGCAAAGACGCAGTAAGTCAGTCTTCCCCACATGGGGGTGGGAGAGTGAGAAGGGCTCCATACAAGAGCCTAGAGATGGTGTGACCTCTTTCCCGGCTTCCTCCACAGTCCACAGGGATCGCCCAAACCACAGTGGCCCTTTTTGGAATACGGAGTTGCTGCTAAGGTGAATTCAAGTTTTTGCCCCTCTTGTTGGACAATAACTGCAAAGCTGCCCCTCCCTTCCTACTCGATCAACCCAAACAAGCCAGGACGGACTAGGCAGTTTCTGCGTGGTAATCAATGCTTGACTCGGTCCACGCGGGCCTCTCTTGGCATACAGGGATCACCAAAACAATTTGTACATGGGCAACAACTGGATCAGTGCACAGCTGTATCCTCAGTCTGCACACAGGGAGTCAGTCCTCTCAATAGGGCTCCCCACTGGAGCTTGCTACCTCGAATGTTCTCTTCTTCCTCACAAGGGACACTGGTCTGGGCACACAGGCATGTGCTGGTGCTACTGACTACAGGGCAGGTGGTCTTGGTTTCGCTGGATGATGTCCTCTCACCCAGCAGGGAGACTAGCAGGCCTTGGCCCCAGTACTGGTCATAGAAAGAAGTCTTGCAGAGCTTCCCATTCTCACACAGCCATTTGGCTGTTTGGCAGGTGACAGTTTGGGATCTTAACCTCCCCTTCTCATAGTCCATTTCCACACACCAACTGGGATTTAGGGTCTTTGTCTTTAAAGTGTAATGATGGGGTTCTGCTTCTTTTGAAGTGTACACTTCTTTCTATTCTTTCCTCTGTCTGTTCCAATAGCAGAGACTTCAAAGCTGATAGTCCCACAACACAGGCCATGGGAGTGAATGGAGGTCATACCTGGATGTCAGCCATAGTGAAATGTGCATCGAAAAGTTAATCCCAAGCTCCCGGCCCGCTCTTTATAATTCACTTATCAGCTCCATACCTTCCTGACATGCTTCCAGGCCCCATCCTTGTGATCTATCACTAAATCAAAGAGTACCCTTTTTAAGTATAAAGGGGGAGTCTCTTTTTCCCTTCCTCCATTGTGTCTCACCCAGCTCACAGGAATGAAGCAACAAACAAATCTGTTGGGGAGATCCATCTACTCCTCATGTCTTCACAATCAGGCCTGGACTTCCAAAAATAGAACCCAAGGTCCTTTATATGATGTACCGTCGCAGACACACTTGTCCTCAGTGAACATACACCGCACACACACCATCCAATACTGTCACCTCCATGTATTGTGCCACCATAGACACAAATACATAGAGAATACACATTCAATCTGTGAGCACTATTCAGTACTGCAGTCTTTACGTATTGTACCAAGGTGTGCTATTTGCAACCACACACACTGACAGCACACACCACACATGTGCGTGCTGCACAAAACCTAACTGTTCATGTATTGTACTTCTCGCAACTACACATACACCCAGCACATGCTATTCACTGCACAGGCGCTGCCCAGCACTACATCCCTCATGTATTCTTCGAAGGCAAATGCACACTCAGTACATGCACTAACCATACATGCACTACCTGTACTGTACCCTTCCCAGGAAAACACATCATGCACAGAGTCACCATTCCTCCGCTGAACAGCACTCTACCTCTAACAGACGTAGGCCAAGGTGAAATTAAGGTGAATGAGCCTGCAGACCTCACGCCAGTGACATAGGGTGAAAAGCACATCTTTACTCTTACTAATCACTGTACAGTATGCTGCCACTACCGCTCTTGTGTTGCTTAGCTCTTGGTGACAGCAGTAGCCTTCCACCACTATGATGGTAGTGCTTTGGGTGCTCTTCCCAGTCCAACAAAACTGCCAATTCGTGAGACAGGTCTACGTTATGGCTCACACGCATGATCTGTGTTTGACTATGACAATAAAAATCAACATTAGGGATGCAGACAACAGTACAGTTGAGCACTCAGGTTGGGAGTAAATGACATCATGCAGGTGACTTTTCAGTAACCTCTGAAAACAATAAAAAGAAAATGGCCATGAGACATAACAAGCGTTGCCACGAGCATCAAATCACATATGATATTACTGACTGGTATAATGCCCACATCAATGTCCAAATAAATCAAAGTAAACAGAATTATGTTATGGGCACATACACCTAGGAAGAAAAAGTTCAAAGGAATAATCCTACCTGAACAGAAACACAACATTGCCCATTAAAAGAGTAATGTAGTAGTAATCACAGCCATGATACCTGTGGCAGGTGAGGAACATGGGAATACATTCAGACAGAGATACACAATACATCAACACAATACACTAGGAACAACTTTTAAACTGCCATACCAACAGACGTCCCAATGGCTGAGGTTTCTATGAGAGGAAAGCACCTAAACAGCAGGCACCTTTCACCAATGAGATACCTCCCTAAAAAACTTGACTCAATTTGGAGATAGACAATTGCCAATATCAAGGAAGAGAGTGAAATCATGAGATAACAGGATTTTTTAAAAACCATTATGATGAATTAATACCAGAGAACTTAAGATTGTACGGCGCTTCCAATAGTAGTAAGTAGCATTGATATGCAGTGTATTCTATTAGAATTAAATGCAGAGTTTAATGATAGAAAAAGAGCACACACTTGAAAAGAAAGGAGTAGTTTCTGTCCTGTAACTCCAGTTCTGTAGTAGGGGTATCTCTGTTATAGTCATAATCTAGTGAATAGTCCCGCCCATGTGCGTGGACCCCGGCAATCAAAAATAATCTCTTAAGTTGTCAAAATAATGCAGAAACTGCAAAGACCCTTAAGAGAGAATTTAAAGACAAATAATGCAGCCTATATCCACAGGCTACACTGTCCAGTACTTCAACTAGAAATTCCACCAAAAAACACTAGACATAATACAGCCTGCCAGTTTCTACCATAGAGAAACTTGCCTCCCCCAGTCAAAGACTCTGGAATGATAGAGAGGAAGGTAGGGACAGACAAGCCCCATAGGCTGCCATTATGTGGCTTAAATAGGATACTGTGCCTTTAAGAGAACTTTCCAGAACTTCTCCCAGTATCCCAGAATGCATAGCAGGTCCCTCTACTTTCAGTTCTTTTTGAAGGCGAAGCACGCCAGACCTGTCGCATTCCGTACATGATGAAATATCTCCACCGGGGAGGAGGGCGGGCGCTTATGACTATAACAGAGATACCCCTACTACAGAACTGGAGTTACAGGACAGAAACTACTCCTTCTGTAGTAGGGGATCTCTGTGTATAGTCATAATCTAGTGAATAGAATGGCAAGCCCATCCCCACACCAAAGTGGCGGTGGAGAAAAAATACATAACGCCACTACTGTGCGAACAAATTCCGCAGCGAAGCCTGCCCAACCTGCGCGTCTGCCCTGGCGTCAGTGTCCAGGCAGTAATGCTTAGTAAAGGTATGAACCGACTTCCAAGTGGCTGCCTTGCAGATTTCAGCAATCGGCACGTTACGGAGCAGAGCCGTCGTGGCAGCTTTGCCCCTGGTGGAATGAGCCTTAGGCTTACCTCCTAAGGTCTTATTAGCCTTCTGGTAACATAATTGTATGCAGGACACAATCCACCCAGAGATGGACTGCTTAGAGGTCGCAAGACCCGTCCTGACCGATCCATAATTGATGATTATGAACAACTGGTCAGACCTACGAATATCTTTGGTTTTATCCAGATAAAATTTCAACACCCTCCTAACATCCAGGGAATGGAGTGACCTCTCCGCCGGAGATGAAGGGTTCTAAAAAAACGTAGGCAAAGTTATGGTCTGGTTGACATGAAAATCAGAAATAACCTTGGGAAGAAATTTAGGGTGAGTACGCATAACAACCTTAGCAGCATGAAATACAGTATAAGGTTCAGTACAACACAACGCCTGAATTTCACTCACCCTGCGGGCCGATGTAATGGCCACGAGGAACGCCGCCTTCCAGGACAGGTGCTGCAACGAAGCCTTATGAATAGGTTCAAAAGGCTCCTTCATCAATCTGGACAGCACCACATTCAATTCCCATGAAGGCGAAGGAAGCCTGACAGGAGGGAATACTTTCTTCAATCCTTCCAGAAAATCTTTGATCACAGGGATCTGGAAAAAGGAAGTCTGTGAAGGGCATTTCCTGTAGGCAGTCAATGCAGCAAGATGAACCTTAATGGAATGAACATTAAGGCCAGACTGCGCCAAATGTAAAAGGTAAGGAAGGATGACATCTTCCTTACAGGTCGTAGGATCATGGTTTTTAGACTGGCACCAGATACAAAACCTCTTCCACTTGTAAGCATATGAAGTCCGAGTGGAAGGTCTCTTAGACTCCTTCAGTATGACCATGCAATCATCAGGCAGATTCAGATGGCCATATTGCACTATCTCAGGAGCCATGCCGCCAAACTCAAAGACGAGAGGTTGGGGTGTAACATCCGTCCCCCGAACTTCGTGAGAAGGTCCGGCCTGCACGGCAACCGAATGTGAGGAAGGAGAGACCGGTGAAGTAGGTCCGTGAACCACCACTGCCTGGGCCACTCCGGGGCAATGAGTATCATCCGAGCCCTGGACCGGGCCAGCTTGATGAGCACCGCCGTAATCAGGGGGATAGGAGGAAAGGCGTACAGAAAGCTGTTCGTCCAGTCTATCTATAACGCATTCCCCAGCGTCCCTTGCTGGAAGTACCTGGGGGCGAAGTCTCTGCACTTGCTGTTTTCGGCAGTGGCGAACAAATCTACGTCTGGAGTTCCCCACCGTGCGAAGACTTCTCCTAGTACTTCGTCGTTTATGACCCATTCGTGGTTTTCCTGAACCAGCCTGCTCAGTGCATCTGCCTGAACATTCTGCACACCTGCAGATGGGTAGCCGTTATCGTCAATCCTCTGGCTAGGAGCCAGTGCCAGATCGTCTGCGCCTCCTGTGACAGAGTGCGTGATCTCAAGCCCCCCTGCTTGTTGAGGTAGTACATCGTGGTAGTATTGTCCGTCTGTACAAGCAGAGAGTTGGTCTGGAAGGACGGAAGGACGGCCTTCAGTGCCAAGTGAACAGCTCTGAGTTCCAGGAAATTGATGTGATACGTGGCCTCCATCGGCGACCAGGTTCCTTGAATCTGTAGAGTCCCGGAGTGCGCTCCCCATCCCAGGAGAGAAGCATCCGTCACGACAGTCTGCGTGGGAATGTCCTTGTGAAAGGGAACCCCTCTGAGGAGATTCTACGCCGAACACCACCACTTCAGAGACTGAAGAGCATGCAGCGACAGTCGAATCTCGTCGTCCCAAGATCCTTTCCTCAGATCCCACTGGTCCTCCAAGCACTCCTGCAGCGGTCTCATGTGCAGCCGTGCGTGTGGCGTCAAGAAGATACAAGAGGCCATCGATCCCAGTAGAGAAGACACCGTCCTCACTGTTGTAGATGGAGTTGTCATAAGAGCCTGAGCCTTCCGAAGGAGAGATAATCGTCGCTCTTCCGAAGGAGACACGCTTGCTGACAGCGTATTGATGGAGGCTCCCAAGTACTGTATGCATTGGACCGGGGTCGGGACAGACTTGGCCATGTTGATGTGCAGCCCCAGCTTGTTCAAGAGAACGCACGTCTTCTGGAAGTGTGCTCGCGCTTCCGAGAAGGAGGATGCCTTGATCAACCAATCGTCCAGGTACGGGTAGACGAACACCTTGTTCTTCCTCAGGTGTGCTGCTACCACCGCCATGCACTTCGAGAACGTTCTCGGCGCAGACTTCAGTCCGAATGGGAGTACTGTGTATTGATAGTGATTGGTGCCGACTTGGAACCGCAGGAACTTCCTGTGTTTGTGTGCAATGGGCACATGGAAGTAAGCATCCTGTAGGTCTATAGCGCATAGCCAGTCTCCCTGTTGCAGCTGAGGATAAATCTGATGCAACGACAGCATGCAAAACTTTTCCCTGCGAATCCATTTGTTTGCCTGTCGCAAGTCCAGAATGGGCCTGAACTCGTTCTTGTCCTTCTTGCGAACCAGAAAGAACCGGGAGTACAGACCTCTTCCTCTCTGAGACAGAGGTACGTCTTCTATCGCCCTTTTCCTCAACGGGATATCCGCTTCCGCCTGGAGCTCACGCAGTTGAAACTGCGAGCTGACCGGTGGAATTGCTGGAGGAGGGCTGGTGAACCGAAGACTGTATCCATTGCAAACAATATTCAGCACCCACTTGTCCTGAGTAATTTTTCTCCACTCTGCCAGAAAAAATTGAATGCTTCCCCCTACCTGAGTGGGTAACAGATCCGGGGGAAGTAGGTTCCTAGGGCCTAGACCCAGCCTGGCCCTTGGGCGCCGGAGCCGACTGCTGGCCTCCTCTGCCTTTCTGGCGCTTCTTGAATGGCTTACGGAACTGCTGTTGATGTTGCGATTGTCCCGAAGCCTGGCCTCGTCCCCGGCCTTGCCCACCGAACCGCCGTTGGAAAGGGCGGTACGTCTTCTTGGTCTCTTTAGGCTTCTCCAGGCCCACGGCCGTGAGCGTCTCGGCCTCTGCCTTCATGCGGGCCATCTGATCGTCCGCATGCTTCCCGAAGAGGGTCTCGCCGGAGAATGGTAGGTTGGCCACCCTCTGCTGAGCGTCCGGTTTCAGGGACGTAAGCCGGAGCCATGCGTGGCGTCGTTGGTTGACTCCATGGCAAAATCCGTGAGCAGCCAACAGGGAAGAGTCCGCTGCCGCGCTGATAATCTGGTTCGCCACCAGCATCCCCTCATTCAGCACTTCCAGGAAGTCCTCACGCTTCTCCCGAGGTAAGTGCTCTGCAAATCGCTCGAGAGAGTCCCAGAGGGCGCGGCCGTATCGGCCCAACAGCGCCGTGGCACTCGCAGCTTTCATGGAGGTAGCGGAAGTTCCACAGACTTTCCTCCCCGCCGAATCCATCCACCTGGACTCCTTATCCGGGGAACCGTGGATGACGGGGTGGTAGCATGTTGCTTGCGGGCCGCCGTCACAATTTCGGAGTCAGGAGGGGGTTCCGTCCTCAGAAAGGCCGGATCCGAATCGGGAGCCCGGTACTTTTTCAGCAACCTCGATGGAGCCGCCTTCGTCACCGCAGGGGTGAGAAAAAGGGCCATAGCCGGTTCTTCCAGCACCGGCACCAGAGGCAGGAGAGGCCGAGACAGGTGTTTTTGATGTAATGTCTCAAAAATGACTGAAGTTTTCGGAGTAGGCACCGTCAAGGATATGCCCAACTTCGCAGCGCCCCTTAAAAGGACGTCATGGAACGCCACCAGGTCATCAATCGGGGACACCCTCGTGTCCGGTGACCCCGACAAGGTAGGAGAATAGTCCCTGGTCCGGGAGGACCTCGTGTGTGAGCGAGATTCGCGCCTCCTATGGCGGCGTCTCGACCTCGTGGACGATCTGCGTCGCGATCTCTCCCTCCTCCCAGAGCGAGAGCGAGACCTGCCAGCCCGTGGCCGTTCCACCGGTTTTCGTGGCGGAGTCTTCCTTGGCTCCTCACGGGGTTTTGGTTTTGGGGTCCCCTTAGGAGGTACAGGCAAAGACGGCAGCGAAGTGGACCTCGGCGGAGGAACCTTCGGCTGCGTGCGGGCCCATGCGGAGGGACCGGAGGTGGTGGTGGGTCGCCTGAAGGAAGTGGAGGTTTGGGTGGAGGATCCTCCTTAGGAACAGGGGGAGGAGTTGGAGTCCGAGGCCGAGATGGCGTGTACACCTCTGAGTACACCGAGCCTGGTGACCCCTTAGGCGAAGGGCGTGGAGATCCAGCCCCTTCAGCAGGTGATCGCTTCCTCTTGCGTCCTCCACTAGAAGCAGCGTGACTTCTGGGACTAGAATCCCTCTTGCGTTGCTTTTCTGGCGTCGAACGTCGCTTCCACGACTCTGGCGTCGAACGCCGCCTCCGCGACGTCGACCTCCTCTTTCTCGACGTCGACCGCCGCTTCCGCGACGTCGACCTCCTCTTTCTCGACGTCGAACGCCGACCCCTCGACGTCCACCTCTTCTTCCGCGACGTCGTACGCCGCCTCCGCGACGTCGAGCGTTCAGTCTTCGACAGCGACGGTGTCGCCTCGACGGCGAGCGTCGATGCTTGTCACTTCGCCTTCGGCGTCGATAGGAAGACCTTGACGTCGACGAAGACGATGACGTCAACGGTGGCTTCGACGGCGACTTCTCCATAATCTTCGACGTCACGCCGTCTCGACCCGGAGCCCCGGGGAGAAGGGGAGCACACCGCCGTCATCCCTCTCGACGTCGTCGTCGATGCAATCGACGTCGACGGAGACCGGGACCGTTTGCTGGACTTCCTGCCCCTGGGGAGCCCCCCAGAGGCCTCCGCAGAGGCAGAGGGAACCTTCCCAGACTGCCCAGACCCACCTGCAGCCTGCAGACGCCTCTCCTCTAGGCCAGAAAGCCTGATCTTCATCCTGTCCCTCAGAGTCCGAGCAGTAAACTGCTGGCAGATGACACAGTCCTCAGGGACATGATCCTCAGGGAGGCAGACGATGCAGACATCATGGGGATCACTCTTGGCCTTCTTCCTCCCACATGCTGGGCACTTATCAAAAAGGCCAGGCATTTTAGAGCCCTAAAACGCCTGAAACAGCACACAAAAGAGAAAGAAAACACCAAGAAAGACAACTGAAACACTTTTAGAACACAAAAGTGCCAAAAAATACAATAAACCCTTGAAACATGGGAGAGCTCAATGCCAGGGTCCTGTAAGCAGGAGCCGGAAAAAAGAACTGAAAGTAGAGGGACCTGCTATGCATTCTGGGATACTGGGAGAAGTTCTGGAAAGTTCTCTTAAAGGCACAGTATCCTATTTAAGCCACATAATGGCAGCCTATGGGGCTTGTCTGTCCCTACCTTTCTCTCTATCATTCCAGAGTCTTTGACTGGGGGAGGCAAGTTTCTCTATGGTAGAAACTGGCAGGCTGTATTATTTGTCTTTAAATTCTCTCTTAAGTGTCTTTGCAGTTTCTGCATTATTTTGACAACTTAAGAGATTATTTTTGATTGCCGGGGTCCACGCACATGGGCGGGACTATTCACTAGATTATGACTATACACAGAGATCCCCTACTACAGAATGCCTGTATCACGTGATACCGGAGTGCTCAAGTAAAAATACGTATTTAATGCTGAACTATAGAAGAAAAGGTTTTGCAGTGCTGAAACTAAAACCCTGGCAACAGGCCTACTGTTCAGACTGGACTCTGTGGGCAAGTTAATAGTCAATCCACCATGTGTCTGTATGCCTTATCCCACACACAGTTTACTTGAATTTACTTTCAGCACTACCAACACATAATCGTATTGTATGAATTATAGCAAAAGCCTGTTCTTGAAAGGAATTCAAGCAGTAAAATAATAAATTGGATGAGCATTTCACCACAAGTCCCTTAAGATTACTCCTGTATACCAATTTGCCTCAAGAAGGTACTCCCAAGACACACCGGTAAACAGTCCAGATGTATAACAAGTTTTTTTTTTAAGATTGTACTTTTAAGTTAATTAAAACATATGTGTATACTCTTAAGAAGGCGGCTGTAGCAAATCCATGCCCCTCAGAAAAAAACATATGCCAGCAAATCACCAGCAGTAAACAGGATTTGATCTTGCATTATTTGTGCTTCAAGACTTCCCTGGCTGTTACATCTTAGCACTGGCAGGTCATATCACATTTTGAATGAGCCACTACGTTGAAGCCCTAAATTGAAATACTCGGAGCACTTGCACATCACTACAAGGTATTCAGCTCACAGTTTTTGAGGCATATTATGAGAATCTATGCCCAAGTGTTGTGACGTTCCTATGTGGTGTAAATAAAAATAAATACTCCTTCTCCAGAAGAGGTCAAAAACCGATTTTAATGGACATCTTTGCAACATATCGCTGCTTCCGCCACATCACTGAGACCTTGAATAAATAGTACATTACATATTCGCACTTTAGCCATAAATGGTCAAATTATGAACGATGCAAATGGTTCACTAAAAACAGATCTCCTCTTAGCAGCATTCAAAAATATGCCCTACTGTACAGTGTGTTTTGCTATATCGATTATCCAGAAAATCTAGACGGCATAGTTTCTTTCAACCACATTGTTATGCTTTTCAAACCACCAGCATAAATGTCTAAAGAATGTAATATACCTATTTAGCCACCTCTTAAATAGGCACCAACTCTACACTCCTAGTTTCTTGCATACGAAGCTATCCTGCTTTAAGCAAACATAAGCTATGGATACTGTCCACATATCAGAAGAAATGGAATGAATGCCTACACAATCCTTTTCACAGACGTCACAAGCATGACATCGTACATTCATGGTAATATGGACTGCCAGCTTACTTGCTTGTACTTTACAAGAAAATGTTAAGAAAATAATATTGTGTTGCTATATATATATATATATATATATATATATATATATATATATATATATATATATATATATATATATATATATATATATATATATAAACAAAAAAGAAATGTATAGCCTACTAAAATATAAATTTAGGGCACTGGTCTTCCCATTATTACCTCTGTAAAAGTCGTAGCTACAAAGCTATTTTAAGGTAAACAGGTCGTTAGTGGAATCAATGCATACCTCCTACATATACATTTGTTCCACATATTAAAATACGCTTTTGTTGTAAAAATGTACACCTTAACGAAGACCAACATTTCTTAATTAGCATGTTGCCTATTGAGGGGTGCGTTTCATGAAAACACAAATCGCTAATACGTTAATGAGAACATCTTATGTAAGTAAGAACTTGTTTCTTCACCTCGAAAATATACATTGAAATATGTTTAAGACAATATTTAGGCATACCGTAAAAAATGTCCTTACTTTTTGCCATTGAGACTCCGAGACTACATGTGCTTGTTGCTTACCTGTAGACTCATTTATGTTCTTGTTTTCCAGCAGTTGAGGGTCTGGACAAGGTTCTACTGAACACCAGCTCTCACGATTTATCTGGAGGGAAAATATAGTTACATTATGCAACTGCTGTGGTACTAAAATACTTTGGTTTGATCAGTCTTGAAAACAACTGTTTTTGGTGTGAGAATATTTTTATGTTCACATAGCTGCACGTTTGGAAACTGGAAAAAAAAATATTACATTTAACTACTTCAAAATGGATGATTTATTTCAGTATTTCCAGGTGAAGAAATAAGATTTACAGCCGCTGCTTTACTAAACTGGAGCATTTGTGGTGCCTGGTTGCGACAATGAGAAAGCAGATTTAAATCCTAGATTTTATTATCTGCACAAAAATGTTTTCAGCAAATGAGGTAAGCGTCAATTTAAAAGAAATGTTACTGCAACATTAGGGCTTTCCATATTAGCATCAACTTTATAATGTGCTATAAGGATCTAACCGATGCAAAAGCGTTGTGCTGGGGGTCGCGTTCTCTGTTAAGTTCAAAAGCATTCGAGTGTAAGTATTGTTCCTTACAGTTTAACTTATGCATTTTAAAATACACAGGGAAATTCAGTCCCGACCAATTACATTATTACATTCACTTGCACTGAAAACCAAGATATGGGAGGATTCCTTTTATTATACATATTAAAAAAACGTTTTTTTTAATCACTCAACTTTTCTATAATATCCATTTTGTTTTAATCTACTCCCTTTTCCATCTCTTTTTTTCCTCTCTTCTCCTCCTCTTTCCCCTTTTTCTCTTCTACCTTTTCTTTACTCTCTCTTTTCTTTTTATAAAAGAAAAATATAATTATACTATACCCTTTTCAATTTTTTTCTAGAACCCATTATTTTATGACTATGTTAGGAATTTTATCCTTATGATTTTTCTTCTTATATTTTCGTATTTTATTATAATATTTGCATCATGTACTCTCTTTATTATTCTTGTTCAAATAGATTGTATTGTCTTCTATTTACTTCTTGCTATATATCCTCTGAGTTATGTAATGTTTTAACTTTGTGTTCTTTCTCTTAAATAAAAATTATTTAACAAAAAAACAATTTTGTTTTAAAGGGAGCGTTTACGGACAAGGAAAGGATTCAGTCGGTTTTTCATTTCAACTGATGTCATTTTCTGGATGAGAAAAGCAACCTGGAATTAATGCAAAGGACCTTTATTTTGAAAAGTAAAATCAGGCCTCACCAGCCTTCTCTGACCTGGCTAAACAGTGTACAAACAATTATTAACATAGCCAATAGGTCTCTAGAGATATTGGCTTTGGAAATTCGTTTTTGCCAAGTTGTACACCAGTGTGGCTGCTGTTCACCATGGCTAAATGTTAGCGAGTGGAGTGTCCCAAAGTGGAGTAGGGAGAGTAGAGTCTAGTAGAGTTGAGTAGAGGGGAGCAGAGTACAGTGGTTCCGTGGCAGAGTGTCATAGAGTCCTGTGCCGCAGAGTGCAGCGCCGCAGAGTGCAGTGGAGTGCTCTTGAGTGGAATCGGTTGTAATAGATTAACGTGGGTTGGAGTGGATTGAGGTAGTGGGGTGGATTGGAGTAGATTGAGGTAGGGTGAGATAGACTGACGTGGATTAGAGTGGGTGGACTGGAGTGGGTGGACTGGAGAGGGTGGGCTGGATGGGAGTGGGGTGGATTGAAATGGGGTGCAGTGGATTAGACTGGTTTGGGCTGGAGTGGATGAGATTGGTGTAGGGTGGGGTGAATTGAATTGGGATGGATCAGATTAGAGTAGTGTGGTTTGGAGTGAAATATATTGGCGAGAAGGGGGGTGGATTGGACTACCCTGGAGGGGGTAGATTGGACTGGTGTTGGGTGGCTAGGATTGAGAGGGATGAACTGGATTGGGGTAGATTGGGGTAGAGTGGGGTGGATTGGAGTTGAGCGGAGTGGATTGGAGTGGGGTGGATTGAAGTATGGCGGATTAGTTTGGGTGGGGTGGATTGGAGTAGGCTGGACTGGGGCGGAGAAGGGTGGGTGGACTGGGGTGGGTTGGAGTGGGGTGGGATGGAGTATGGAGGTCTGGAGTGGAGTGAATTTAGTTGTCCTGGGTGGATTGGAGTAAACTGGACTGCAGTGGGAGGGGGTGGACTGGATTGGTGTGAGGTGTACTGGATTGAAAAGTATGGGGCGAAATGGATTCAGGTGGGATTGATTGGCCAGACTGGATTACGGTCGACTGCATTGGGGTGGAGTGGATTGGATTAGGGTGGATTGCATGAGGGAGGGTTGGATTAGGGAGAGTTGGATTAGGGAGAGTTGGATTAGGGAGAGGTGGATTAGGGAGAGGTGGATTAGGGAGAGGTGGATTAGGGAGAGGTGGATTGGACTGGAGTGGGGCAGACTAGAGTGAAGCAGATTGTTTTGGATTGAAGTGGGGCAGATTGTTTTGCATTAAAATGGAGCAAAATGTTTTGGATTGGAGTTAGGAGACTGAAGTGGGGAAGGCCGTTTTGGATAGGAGTGGGGCAGATTATTTTGGACTGGAATGAAGCAGATTGTTTTGGACTGGAATGGGGCAGATTGTTATATGGGGCAGATATGAGTGAGGTGGATTTTTTTGGATTGAGAGGAGTGGATTAGGGAGGGAATGGGGTGGATTGTAGTGGGGTGGATTGTAGTGAGGTGGATTGGGGTGGGTAGGAGTAGGGCATATTGGGATGGAGTGGGTGGATTGAGGGGAGATGGACTGGAGTGGAGTGGGACGAAATGGAGTGGGCAGATTATTTTGGATTGGAGTAGGGCAGATTGTTTTCGTTTGGAGGGGAGCAGATTGGTTTGGACCGGAGTGTGTCAGATTATTTTGGATTGGAGTGTGGCAGACTAGAGTGCGGAAGATTAGAGTGGGTCACATAGTTTTGGATTGGAGTTGGGAGATTGTTTTGTAGATGGACAACTTTGAGTTGGGCAGATTGGAGTGTGGTGGATTGGATTGGTATGGATTGGCGGGAATGGTTTGGATTGGAGTAGGGTGGATTGGATTAGAGTGGTGGAGATTATTTTGGATTTGAGTGGGGCAGATTGGAGTGCGATAGATTGGAGTGCGAAAGAATGGAGTGGGGCAGATTGTTTTGGACTGTAGTGGGGCAGATTGTTTTGGACTAGAGTGGGGCAGATTATTTTAGATTGGAGGGGAGTAGATTTGAGTTGGCTGGGTTGGGAGGATTGGAGTGGGATGGATTTGAGTAGATTGGATTGGGGTGAGTGGTTCGGAATGGAGTGGGTGGAGTATATTGGTCTGGGGTGGATTGGATTGAGTGGGGCAGATTGGTGTGGGGTATTGTGGAGTGGATTGGCGTGGACTGGTGTGGGGTGGATCGAGGTGTCCTGCAGGATTATATGTTAAAGCATCATTTCAGAAATTACACATAAGAAAGAAACAATTCTTATCTTTTGAGACTAAAACCCAGGAACAAAACAAAAAGAAAAGCATTAGGGCAAAGTGAAAATAGAAGACTTGGCCAAATAAAAGATAACTGTAGAAAATAAATCTTTTCAATTTTGTTTGTCCTGATGGCACTTTCTGCCAGTCAGATGCCACTGTTTGCAGGACATTTAAAGTAAAAAAAATGTTTTTTAAAATAGTACCTCTATCACGGCTGCAGTGGACAGGCACTGATTAAGTTGAATTAATCAGTGCTTGGTTCCTACTCCGCAGAGAGGAACAGATATGACCTTACGTTTGACGTGAACTACGAGGCTGTAAAGAATAGTGCCACGCAAGCCAACAAATCTTAAGCAACGGGCAGACTCCAAGTCCTTTTTGTTTTTTGTTGAGGAATCTATCTTGACAGTTATTAGTGTCTGTGGGCCAGATCAACGATTTGTTCCAATCAGGAATTATTCTGTTTTGTTTCAAAATATAGGACACCTCTAACGCCTCATCTGTAGGGGTGTTTCTATCAGACATAGGCTTTGGTATAGACGGGTTGTTTAAATCTTTTATCTTGGCTAAACCAAGACATGTTGTTAGTTGAATTGTGTCATTCAAGAATATCATTTGTTCTGGGGTCATGCAGGCTTTGAATGGTGTCATTTAAGAATATCATTTGTTCTGGGGTCATGCAGGCTCTAAAAAATGATTCAAGACCTTCTACCTGCCACTCTTTTGTACCCCAGATGGTTTTTGTCTCAATGTTATTTTTCCAAAATTCAAAATCAAATGTAGACATTTTTCATAAACCTTTTCAGAATAAATCAGTTTAGTATTTTTCAACATGTTTTTCACTCCTGTCTTATTTAACATTTTGAAATAAAACGTTACTGGATTAGTGTAATTAAACCCTGAGAAGTATGGAAATTTCTGATAAAATCTTTTTGAACTGCCTTTTGGCGGGGTTGGACAATGTTCCCACGGATTATAACTGAAAACATTTCTAGGATTTGCAGATTTATGCAGATAGTGATGCCCAAACAATACATTTCCTCATAATTAGACGGCCCCTGTAAATATTCATGTTCTTTTTGCTGATATTTCTAAATCTGACATCATATTATTAATATTTTCAAAGTTCCAATCATCAGAAAAAGTACTAGGTGATAAAAAAGTCACTCAAGGAAATCTTAAATTGGTGTGGATATTTCAAGAGCTCAACCGGGCCATAGATTTCATAGTCGGTTTTGTCCCATGCTATACCACCAGGTATAGGGATGGCTGTGAAGTTCACTGATGATAGTTCTCTTTTTTCGATGTGAGAGGATCTGTGTGGTTTCAGGACCAAGTTGATGTTCTGACTTGCTGTGTCCATTGTACTATATTTTCAATCAATAAATCTACCCAAACTTAAAACCAAGATGAGCCATAGAAGGAGAAAAAGTAGCCCTAACACAATCCATATTTATTCCATGGTGAGATATGTTTCTCTGAGTTGATGAAAGAGTTCTGTGATTTTTTCTTTGAATGTTTTTGTTGCTGGCTAGTCTCCATGTTCACTTGGATCATCGGAAAAGTCATCAAAGTTGATAAAGTAGCCAGATGCAGTTGTGTCAATTGGTGGCATTGCTTCCGGATTTCCATTGATCTTTGGATTTTCTTTTGTTACATTTGTATAGTCCGAGGCTACATCGTTGTAGACAGGTGTTTCTTGATGAACTGTTGCGATTTGGGTTTCAAGAGGCACAAGTTCCATGGCTTTGTTGCATAGTCCTTTATTATTCACTGAAAATTTGTCAAATGTGATTAGTCTCTCAGTTTGAACCTCTTGGATTGTAGCAAGATTTGATCTTCTGCTATTTCTTGGGAGTCCACTGGGCCTACTACTTATTATTGGCCACATGGTTGTGGTTTCACCAGGTCGATTGATACAACTCGGTTCTCCTCTTTTCCAGCAAGTGGCGGTAGTAATACTGATCTTGTTCCGCTGACAGCTAAGACAGGTACTGCTTTTCTGTAAGAAGTCCCAAATTCCTTCTTCACCGCGATCTTTTCTCTGACCAGATCCCCAATCTTTGGAATCCAGACAGGTCTTGCTGGGACAGGTGGTTTTTCTTCAGTGGATGTTGACTTTAGCTGTTCGTTACTCAGACTTTTTCTTGTTTCATTTAAGTCCTGTAAAATAGCCAAACGATCTTTGATATCAAAGGTTTTTTGTTTCACCACTGAAGTTTGACAATCCAAATCCTGGATGATCATTCTAGTACCAAATAAAAGTTCGTACAGACTGATACCTCCTAGAGAATTTCTTGGCATGTTATTAAGACTACGTTGGACACTTATTAGATGTTTGACCCACCCGTCACCCGAACCTAATACCCTCGCTATTATAGATTGCTTTAAGTCACGTTTTTTTCTCTCCACTACTGCATTTCCCTCGGGATGGAATGGACTAGAATACCGCAATGCCCATGCTGGCCATGGCCTCCTTGTAAGCCAGAGAGCTAAACGCAGGACCCTGGTCAGAATGTAGCACGCCGATTGCGTATGTGTCGATAAAGACTCGCAAATCTTTTATAACAGTTCTGGCGTCAGCCGAGCGCTGGGGCCACATCCAAATGAATCTCGTCTTAATAATTATGGGATCGCATTTCTCCATCTGGATGTCTGCGCATAGATAGCCTGATGCCGTCTAATAGTGGTGTCTGGGCAGGTGTCTGGTCCGGTTCACAACTGCGATCTCTGTGGCAGTCCTGACAATTCATTGCAAAATTAAAAATTTGCACGCTCATACCCGGCCACCAGTATCGTGATTGTAATTCTATTAGAGATTTCAGAATCTCTTGATGCCTCAGACCCAATCCCATATGTGCTTCTTGTATCAAGAAGACTCTCCGGTTCGTGTTTGGAAGGACTCTATCTCCCACTCCAGGGATCTGAGCAAACGGAACAGAGCTCGCATCAATTACTTATGTATTGCCGAGTGGATAGTTTAGAGGTAACGCCGCATAATTGCCTTCCATTAAGGCTTTTACTGCAAGCAGCGTTTCGCCATCTATTTGTTTTTTAGTACGCTTTTTTGTAGCTACGGAAGCCGAGTGATCAGCTGCGGCTGTGGCTCTGCCAGCCAAAGAATTCCCTGCAACGTGAACGCCATCACGTTGAAGATTCTATGTATGTATCACGTGAGTCTTTTGTAGTTCTTTCTGCAAAAGAACTACTTGTTCCCATAGTTTTTTATGCTTTATTGTGGCACCTGTCTCATCTTTGTAACCGTTTTTTATCCAGGTCTGCATGGAATTATTGTAAGACCGGACGCAGTAATGAGAGTGATTCAGTTTTAGTGACCATCGGTCTGAATTTACCTAAGCGCCAGCGACCTTTAACAATCGCGCACGCTGAATTGTAAATCTGTTTTTCCACAACGTAGTTTTGTGCAAATCTGTCCGTGTATATTACACAGGTGTACTGTTCGAGAGGTATAATTTCAATTGACAAAGGGCATTCATGTTCGTATTCGAGATTTTCTAGTTTTTTTCATTTTCGGATCAAAAGCGTGTTTCACGTCTTCTGTAGCAAGAGAATTTTCCCATTGTATCCATTTTGGATCTAGAGCTATAGCATTTGAAATGCATGGTCTTGTTACTGCCTCAAGGGCTGATACTGTTGTTAAAACAGATATCCTTTTCCCTTGGGCTAGGGCTCTTTCTTTTGCTACAGCAGTTAGAACCGCATTTAGAATTTTTTCAGTAGAACTGAATTTCATTTCAGCTTGTGTGTACAAGTGTGATTTGTAAGCTATTGGTACAGTTTCTCCCTCATTAGAGGTCAGGTATGTGAATCCGCATCTTCCTCGGATGACTCAGATTACAAGGTTGCGTTCGTTTGCGCATGTTTGCAGTTTTGTTTTAGTTAACATCTTAAATTTTCTGTGTGTTTTTGAGTTCAATTAATTGGTTTGAAAGCAGGATTTATTCGTTCGTAGAGAGGTTTAACTCTCTCTGCATAATTTAGAATGTATGTTCTTCCGAAATTCAGGAAACCTAGTATTGATTGTAAGTTTTTCAGCGTTTTTGGAGCTTGGAGTACAGCACACTTCTCTAAGAAGTTGTCTGCTAGGCTTATGCCTTCACTTGATAATTCATATCCTGAAAATAGGACAGTTAGATGGGCAATTCGTGATTTTTTAAGTTAAAGTTGTACCCTTCAGCTGCGAACCCAAGTATTATGGTGTGCACTCTTTTCAAGTGAGTCTCCAGGTCCTCGTCTGTAGGATAGATGTCATCGACATAGGATAATGCCTCATCATCATAAATTTGTAGCAACTCTGTTACCCTGGCTGAAAATAATCCTGGGCTGTTTTTGAATCCCTGTGGGAGACGACAAAATTGTTTTTGGGTTCCCATGCTGGAGAAAGTGGTCAAATATCTGCGTTCAGGTGCTATGTTTTGACAGAAGAAACCATTTGAAATATCTAATGTCGTTTTATATTTCTTGCGCACAATGTTATTCATTAGTGCTGCACTGTGTCAGTTTTGTACTGCAAATGTTTTACAGCAGGAGTTTAGATGTCTGTAGTCCAAAACTAGACTATATGAATCGTCTGGCTTGGAGACAGGAAACAAAGGATTGTTCATTTGTGAGGTGCATGTTTCAATCACCCCCTGATATTCAAGTTGATCTAAAATTTCTCTTACTTGTTTTTTAGCATCTTGCTTAACAGGATACTGCCTCTGTGCAGTAGGTTAATTTTTTTACTGGATTTTATGGGGAGGAGAATCCTCATCCCACCCTACATGATTTTTATATAATGCAGGGGTTTGGGCCACTGCCCATTTTCTAGCAAATGTTTATTTTTTATGAATTGGAATGTGATTTGAGAAGGCAGGCATAATCATTTCTTCGCCATGTGGGCACTCCCTGACAAACTCTGGTGGCCAGTCTCTTTCTGCTAGAAGGATATCATAGCCTTTAGATAGATTCTCCCAAAAGAGACCTTTTATTTTCCTAGTTTTATCTCCCTTTATACGTAATGTTATTTCATATAGTTAATGGGGCACGCTCACTCGGGTGTCTGCAGTTTACACTTGAATGTATTCATTCGTGTCCACTGTCTCCAGAAGATTCATCAGGATCTTGCGAGCTATGGTCACTTCTGCTGCGCTGTCTAGCATTGTCTGGGCCCACTCTCCATTTTTCAGTTGTGTCCTCAGGATTCTCGTCATGTTTTATTTTAATACTGGCTACCTTCTTTCTGGGAAATTGTTTTTTTTACTTTGATGAGCAGGTTCCTTGTCTTTGGACTTGACGTGCTCTTCTTTATGTTCTGACCGTCCTCTTCTTTCCGATTTCTTTGAGGTAGTCTGAAAAGATCGAGAGGGACGTGAATCAATATCTTGATATCTGTCAGTTTTTTCAAATTATCCCTATTTCTAAGGTTGTATCTTTTTTCAGAGGGCTCCCGTTGTGGAGACTTACCCCCCCCCCCCCTTCTGGAGATCTATTTCTACATTGGGGAAACCTTCCTCTGGACTGAAACTGTTTTTCTCTGCAAGAGGTTTGTTTATTACCTTACCACTTCTTCTTTTGAGAATTGAGATTATTTTAATTTAAGGATTTTCAATTAATTGGGGTTTTGCTGGTTTACCACCCAAGCTATCTCTACCTAATTCTTCATAGGATTTTTCAATTATTTAGCAAGTTCAAAAGGTTGGTCTGCTATATCCGTCTCTTTCAATTTTTGGCGGATCGCCACACATGCTGCTTCTCCTTTTATGTTGGCTAATAATATAGCCGAGACCTGCTTAAAGTCTTTTAGTAATTTCATACCCAGAGTTAAAGCAGGTTCTGGACCGTATTCATTTTGAATCGGTCTTGGTACATCTGGTATAACCGCCATAGACGGAACACAATGTGTTTTTGTATAGATAGAAGCAAAAACTGTGCCCCAAGTGTCACAGTCCTCCACATGTGGTGCGATCCCTATTGGGAGACAGATAGTCAGAATTCTGTGTTTTTCGTGAGGAGTAGTATGAGACAATACTGCCTCTATCTGAGTGATTTTTTGAGCTAACCAGAATTGAATTTGTTCCTGTTTTGCAGGTGTTTTACCAAGACATGATTGTATATTCTGTGGTGTAATTTTATTTGAGTTCCAATGGCGAGGGGTATTTTGTGGAATTTTAATTGCAGGTTGGACTGTTGAAGTCCGCATGACATATTGGACCAATTGTCTATGTATTTTAATTAGTTGTTTTAACTGAACTAAAAGTTCTCTGTCTGACATTGTTTCAATGTCGGGGTGTGGTGTGTAGCTGGCTTGAACCGGCCATGTGGCTCCTAGTCTACCTGGTGGACCGAGCCTGGTAATGTGATTTTGATGTTTTAGAGCACCATTAAACCAGAGCAGGTGCTCTTGGTATGTTAGTGGAATTTCAACTTCCTCGAAAGGAGAGTATTCCTCTGGAGCTTCCGCTATTTTGTAGTAGTGGAACTCATGTGTTACAGCATGTGCTGCTGGAAAATTTATCCAGGAATAGAATAATTCGGTCTGCTGAAATTCATGTGCCTCTACCACAAATATGACTGTACCACCTCTTGATGTTACTCCATTTTCTATAAGTTTTATAGTTATGGTTTTTCTTAAATTGACCGGGATGATTATTGCATCCGGGTCGTTATCTTCATTAAACCCTGTAAAGTCTGCACCCGGTTGATTCGCATCTACTGCGGCTCCAACGGTTTCATTGTTGTCGCCGTGATTTGACATTGTTTAATGAAAGTTTCTTGCAGAGCAAGTTTTGAGGAAACAAAGATTAGGTGCACAATATTTTGGAACACTGTATCCTTCAATGTTGACTAAACCGAAAACTAATACATAGGAATCTCTTCCTACTAAGTTTCGGGGGATATTAACCTTTCACCCACTCCAGACGTCTATTGGAGCTTTTACGGGAAAAAGGGGTCTGTGTGTAAAAGCACGACTGAGTTACTCTAGTATCTTGCGTTAGATTATCGCCTTACCAAACGTTGGACGCCAAATAATGTAGTTCCTATATTCCCGATAGGCTCTGCGCATTGGAATAACAAACGGCAGTTTAGACGTAGGACTGAGGTCGACTAGGTCTCTACTGAATATGTTAGACTTAATTAGGTATGCCAGCTAGCTCAGAGGTCACTAGAAACTTTCTCGAATGAACAGGGAGGAGTTAACTTCCCTGATTAGACAAGAAGGGATTAGCTTCTGACAACCGCATAAACATGACAACTTTGCTTCCTCCAGAATAAGGAGTATATCTCCAGAGTCGTGTGAAAACAATAGATAACTATTTCACTCAGTCAATCGTGCATACTTAGTTTCACCAGAGTGCAGAGAAATAGAGAGATGAGCGTTTTCAATAAAAGGTGTTATTTATTGAGCAGTCTTCTTTCTCATGCAAGAGAAGTGAATTGCCACAATTGCAATACTTATCATAAAGTAAAGTGCGTACAGTAAAAGTAGTATTATGAAATAATACTGTAAAAGCATTGATATGGTTTCTGAGCCATATGATACTTAAAACGGATAAAATATATACAATTACATACAATGATAAAAGTTGACTAAACGTACTCAACTGGTGCTTCTAAATACGCCTACCCCAGTGTACCTAACCTAAGCCTAGTACGTGGGAAGGAGTAAGGGAGTTGCAGTTTAAGTTAAGTTAGTTTTGCCAAGAATCTGAATCAAGAATTCTCTAAGGATCTAATCAGCTCTGTACCTTGGTTTTAGAATGAAGGAGGTCTTGTATCTCGTTCTCAGGACTCTATCTCCCAGTAACCCGCAAGGGTGACTGGGAACACTGGAGCTGGATTTTCTCGGCAGGAGATAAGACATCGTCTTTCTCAGTGCGTCAAATGGGAGGGACAGCTTCCTTCGGCACTCGCATCAGCTGGGCTTTGGGTAAGTAGATAGCCGCTCTGCTCCAAGCCACCGTGTGTTGTTGAAGGCAAATGCTGGTATATTTATACCTGGAGGTGCCGTGTTTGATGTAAGGTTGGACATAAGACGTCAATAAAAACCGTCACTAGGAACTGGCAGTTCTTTCAGACTCGCAGGAGTTCTAGGACAAATCAAAACAAAAGTATGGGGAATTCCCAGGTTGCTGGAGGTTTGGTTTGTTTAAAGAACACGTTGTACTTTCTAGGAGTCTAAGGAAGTAGCCTTGTCGTATTTGGACTGCATTGGCTATTACTAATATGGATATGATTCTTATGTCTTTATATGGATATGATTTGTTATAACCACATAAGGGCATAAATCGAGGATATTTAATTAGGGTCCAAGATACGTTCACAACAAGCCCTAACATTTACCTTTGCAGAAATAGAATGCACTTTTGATGGGGTAGCTGCAGGTAGAGCCCCGGGCCCGATTGCATCCCGGCGAATGTATTTAAATCTGACTGGGAGAATTGGCTGAAATATATTTTTATTTTTGCCAATGGTTCGGCTAGAGGAGCTCCCATCCCGGAATCCTGGCATGGGGCTTAAGTTATCCCCATATATAAACAAGCATTTGCAATGCAATAGGTCTCGCATTAGCAAAGTTTGAGGTATTTGTATTGTAAATGACGATTTTTTTTATTAATGTGTTTGTTTTGAAAATAGTCAAAATAATAGCTTTGTCATTTACAATGGCAATAGTTTTAACTTTTGCAAACGTGACACCTATAGCATTTGTAATGCAATATGTGTTGTATTTACATGACTTAGTTGTATTATTATTACAAATAAAAATGGCTTTTATTTTTTTAAATAATTAATACAGAGTGAAAGTGACTGCGCGTGCATTGTCGGAATGGCACGGGGTGGAACCAACTGCACGTTCATTGTCAGTATGACACAGAGTGAAAGTAACTGCGTGTGCATTGTCAATATGGGATTGTGTGCAACGAACTGCACGTGCATTGTCATAATAGCCCCGGGATTGAACCGGCTGCACCTCGATTGTCAGGATGGAAGAAACCAACTGCACGTGCATTGTTAGTATAGCACTGGGATGGAACTCTTGGCATGTGGATTGTCAGGATGGCACAGGGTGGAAAAAACTGCACATGCATTGTCAGTATGGCAAAGAGTGAAACTGACTGCACGTGCATTGTTAGTATGGCACCGGGGTGCAACTGACTGCACGAACATTGTCAGGATGGAACCAACTGCACGTGTATTGTCAGTATGGTAGGAGTGAAACTGGCTGCAGGTGCATTGTCAGGATGGCACAGAGTGCACGTGGAGCATCAAGATGGCACGGGGGCAATTGCCGGCACATATGTTGTCATGCTAGCAGCGTGGTGCAATTGATGGCAAATATACAGGCAGAATGGCAATAGGATGCAACTGGCTGTAACTGCATTGGCGAGCAACAGACTGCACATGTACTACCAGGATAGTAACAAGATGCACTTGGCAGCACGCATATGGTCAGGGGCATGATTTTGTCATATCTAAGACCTGGGGTAAAGAAAATAAATAAAAACAGGGTCTACCGATGGAATCATAAGTGGAGCACCACAAAAGAAAGAATAGAAATGGTCCCGTCCATGCTCATTGAATAATACTCCTGTTGCAATAAAGACAATGAGTGGTTGTGCAAATCGCGCTAGTCACGTAACTTCAAAGGTGACCCCGTGTGGGAGTGACTTAACATAAAAATCAAAATGAAAGACTCCAAGCCGATGAATTAGTACTACTAAAAAAATAAAGAGTAAAACTGTAAAAATCCGAAAGTGCCATTAACGTCCAATGCAACGTGTAGTAGCGAAACACTATTAGGCCTTTAAACGCCTGTGATGTGTAGCTAAGCTCTTAGCTAAAACGCCATATGAAGGGCAAAACTATTAATCTATAGAACGACTGTGGGCGGGGGAGAAAGGAGGGGTGATTGAAAGCAAACGTTTCGAGAAGGGCTCGAGGAAAAGGGAGGTGAAATGTGAGCAGCAGGGGGGAGTGCAAATAGAGGAGCCTCTGGGGGGGCGGGGGAGCAAAGAGCGCGCTGGCGAACGTCGCGCTGTAAGAGCCAGGCTTACTTGCAAGTCGGATGGGAGGGGGGAGGGGAAATGGGGGGTGGTTGGGGTCGGTCTGGTATTCGTGTCCTTGGACAGCAGTACCAGTGCCTGCCAACAGAACAGTAGCCTCGTGGCTGAGTATGCACATTGTGGCTGCTGATTGCGGTCTGACAGTTTTTCCACTGTTCATACTGAGCTATTTTTGTTTGCATCTGTTTTGAGTTACATGCTTTGCTACATGCAGTATGAAATCCCATGTCTTTTGCCTGATGGTGCGCCAACACTTTCAGTGCACGCAGTAACGTGCCCAGACATGTGTGGAAAGTGCCCTTCTGAGTTCCACCCCTGGTCCTGTAAACTGCTGGATTTTCTGAGTGTTTGAGGAAATTGGGCTGTATCAAAGCCATGTCACCTGCATCAGCTGGCTTCAGTTGCAGCTGCCCTACAACTTTGGCGTTTGATTTTGGCGTCTCTTGAACGCGTCTGAACGAGCATGTGTTGTCCAGAGCTTTCCCTTTGTAATTATGTTTGTCTGTGTGTTTTACTAGACTTCTTTGCAAATACGCTGGCCAATTTGCAGGTAATTGTGTATTTCTGCAAGGAGCTGCGATTTCCGCCGGATGTTTCAATGGCCTACAGCAAAGTGGAGCGATGGGGGTAGGTGGCAGCAGCCTGCTGGAAGTATGTGTGTGTCCCGGGGCTACATCCTAACAACTTGCACTGTTAACAAAGCTTTTAACTTGAGGTTTTCCATTATTACGTCTGACACCGCTTCCGCTGTCCTCGTGGTTGACTGCACGTTTCAGTATTTACATAGTTTGCGCAAAATGCCTTTTGAAGTTTACAGTGTAAGTAATTTTGTATGAAATAAGCAGTATGCCCCGCTCTCGCATGCCATCCTTCTAAATCCTGTCACTAACCGGCAACTGCCAATCAAGAAGTGGAAGGAAAGCGATTGTTAATTACACCAATGCAAACTCGGTCAGAAAGTTACGGTAAACAACAAAAGACCATGCGAGGAGGCAAATTGCAAACGGTGGCTAAACTTGCCCTCCACTTTCGTCACGTCTGGAATTGGAGTCCAGTGTAATTCCTTCTCCCTACATAGTGAGTAAACTGAATGGCGGGTTGGGGCAGGCGTTAAGGACCGGTGTGCAAATTCCCAATTAGACGCCGATTTTGAAGTTCATTTTGTAACAGGGCTCGCGGGATGGTTTTAGTGAGGAAACGTAGCAGACGACCAAGGTGTCCCAAGAGACGGTAGATGTTCACAGCAGGCCGCTGAGTGATTCAGTACAGCAGGGGGTGCTGGCGGGCGGGTTTAAAGTCTCTCCAGCTACAGAAGCAGCTGTCCTGCTATAAACCTGCGCACGGCCAGTTCTAGCGATGCGTGGGCCCGGCACTAAGTGCATTGAACCAAGAGACGTGTATAACGTGACCTTATGCTTCGACTGAGCTCTCCGTAGTCCACATTTAAAAATGGGATAAAAAGAACTACAAATGCAAGTATACACACAAATAAAATCCTTTGATGCAGCAGGGGACGGAGAGCAGGGGTCGGAGCGGGAAGAGCTGCTGGCGTGGGAGGGTGATTGATGGGCGGGGCAGTGCTGGGGAAGCCTTTGATATGGCCTGGCGGCCGTGGAGAAATGCTGCTGGCAGTGGGATGGTGACTGATGGGCGGGGCAGTGCTGGGGAAGCCTTTGATGTGGCCTGGCGGCCGTGGAGAAATGCTGCTGGCAGTGGGAAGGCTGGGCATGCTCGTCCACGATGAGTCACGTGACTCTCTCGTGCACTGTCCAAAATCCGCCGAATCCGCCTATTAGGAAAGGAATTTTTTGGGTTGACAACAATAGGTTTGAGTAAACTAGACCTAAAAAGGGGATCGTGCTAGTCCAACTACCTATTGACCTATAAGCCTTATAGACACTATGCAAAAGTTGGTGGCTAGATTAGTACTAGGTAGGGTAAATAGGTGGATTGATGATAATGAAATACTATCCATCTATCAAGCAGGAGTTTGTTCCCATGTTAGCACTATCGATCAAGTTTTTAGATTTATGGTGATATATTGGAATACAGTGGTTTTAGCTGGGGGTACCCTCTATGCAGCATTCATAGATCTTAAAACTGCATTTGATCTAGTGCCCATAACAAATTATGGGACAGTCTTAAGGAAGTAGGGATGCCCGCTGAGATCTTAACATTCGTCATTAAACTATATGAATCTACCTATGCCCAAGTCCGGTGGGGCGAACAGGGTAAGGTAACAGAACGCTTCCCTGTGAACAAGGGAGTTCGGCAGAGGTGTGTTTTAGCCCCTACCCTTTTCTCTTTATTCATTAATAATGGTATCTCATACTACATTGACTATCCTACGGACGCTCCTACTCTCGCTGGTTCGAGGGTTCCTCTTTTAATGTTTGCAGACGACTCTTTAATCCTGTCTAAAACACAAGTTGGTCTGCAAAGGGCCCTTGATAGATTCAGTCATTTTTGTAATGACCATGATCTTGTAGTTAATGTTGACAAGACAAAGTTCATGGTATTACATAAATATAAAACAGTTAAAGACAGAGTAGAAATTAATACTGCATCCCTTGCACAAACTGACTCATTTACTAACCTTGGTGTTACAATGGGCAAAAGGATGAACTGGAAGTCTCAGATGGATTTGTTACTCGTAAGGCATAACAAACTAGCAGGGGCCCTTTTTAAAGAACATCGCCTATTCCAAACCAAACCAGTTGCTCCCGTCCTAACTATTTAAGGTTAGAGCCTCAATAATTTATGGAGCTGAACTTTGGGGCTTCGAAAACTTAGTTCCATTGGTGCAAGCTCAGATCAAGTTTCTGAGAGCACTTACTGGCCTTCCTAGATCAACACCACTTAGACCCTTACTTTTAGATCTGGTGTGTATTTCTTTTGAGGAGGCAGCGGGTTTTAGACCTCTCGCCTATTGGCGAAGGTTTTGGACTACCCCGGAGTTAGCTCCCTATGCACAAGCTGTTAAGTATATTAGAGAAGCTGACAAATCCAATAAAAATCATCATTACTAAAGATTAAGGCTACTTTATCGGATATGGGCCTCACCCACTTGTGGTTGGACCCAGAAGGGAACTCATTCCCCTCAAAACCAGATTTTAAAGCCTTATATAGGGACATGGTCTGTCAGACGTCTCTTTCGCAGGTGAATGGTGCTTCCTTAACAGGCCTCTTTTTGGATCATAACATTGAATATAGGCTGGAGGCCTATTGGGATACCATTATGAGCCCTGGTGATAGGAAGCACTATCACCAATTTAGAGTAGGTACTCTCACCCGAAAATCTTTTACAAAAAAGTGGGGTAATGATTAAGACACAAAATGTCACTCTTGCCTATGCGAGGAAGAGACCTTACCGCATGTTCTGTTTGTGTGCAAAGCATACAAGGGCCCCCGTCATAAATAGCTCAAGCCTGTTTGTGTCACTTTAAGAACAAGATCTTGCCAAACGGCTTTGCATATCTTAAAAACTGATACTAGCAAAGTCATAGTTATTGCTATGGCTAAATTCTGGAGTTGGACGTGGCCCTTAGAAGGGATAGGTAGCATGGTACTACGTAACTGATTTTATTGAGTGTTATGGTGTCTTTTAGTCACCTCTAATCTAAGCTAGTTACATGATGAAGTGCCTAACCAAAACTAAATAAATAAATTTAATAAAAAAATCATGCTGTTTTGTTTCAATTGTTTTTGACAAGTACCTATTTTGGGCACATAAATGTTCTGTGTTCAGTTATCAATGAACTACCAACCAATATGGCTATTTAAATAATACAAGAATACAATCTTCTAGTAGTAAAGGGAACACTTCCACGGAGGGAGCATAGCTCAAAAAAAGCAATTACAGGGGAACTTGAGAGGGCCAGGTCTAACTTGCCTTCAAAACACTTAGAAATGTTCTAAAACATTGTGTTAAATTTGGACAAGACCAGGCGAAATGAAACTGGTATCCTAGCTCTACTCTTCAAACAGTTTGGCTTTATTTAGCTGTAAAACGAATGGAGGAAGTCAGGGTTCTAAATAGCAGCATTTTTGCAATAAACTGCAGACTTCTATAATTTGCCATTTAAATTATATCAAAGTAATTTATAAATTCCATTCAGGACTCCGTAGTTAAAGTGACTAGTGTTTCCTTCTTCCTGTTTAGTCTACGCTAGGAAACTGATCTGATTTCATCCCTTTCTTTGGAGTTGCACACCAGTATCTCAGATTCTGGACTTCTGATTAGCTGATACACAAAATCTTCGGCTATAATATTGGAGGCAAAATCCATCCGAGACAAGTAGGAGATCATTTTAAAACAAAACAACAAAAAGTCCATTTTGTCTGGTTTTACTATTTCCTTAATGACCATCCAAGATTTCCAGAAAATGTTTCTCAATGAAGAATGTCCTTTTCGACGAGCAATCTTTCCTCTAATACAGGGGTCTCCAAACCGGTCCTGGAGGGCCGGATCCAATCCCGATTTTTTTGGATATCCCCACTGAGATACATGTAGTAATTTTAAAAATCTGGCATGGATCTGGCCCTCCAGGACCGGTTTGGAGACCCCTGCTCTAATAACATGAAAACTTGCAATCCATATTCTGAATTAATTTGAGAGCTGGAAAAAGTACTTAAATACCTGCTCTTTTCTTTTGAAAAACAACTGAAATGTTTTGAACATGATCTTTTCAGGGATTTGGTCATGGATGAAATGTTATTCAATCCCACTTCAGCTCACATATCGGAAAGAAGATAATTAGCATAACTGCAGGCCACATATAATCTTTTAACTTTTAAATCTCAAACTGTAGCATATGAAAGAATGTGAAAGCAGACAAATAATACTGCTTATATAAGGTAATCGCAATTTTGAGAGACCGTGTCCACAACAACAGTATGGAAACCCTGTTACCCCAGATAAATAGGCAAAAAAATTCTCCATTTGTCTAAAAAATGTACAAACAAAATACATGGACTGTGGTGAAAAAAACTTAAACAGGTGCAGCACAGGCATTTTAATTCATGCTACATGTGAGAACAGATTTCGCCAATGAATAATCAATGGTTTTATTGATGACCCCAACCTCCCTTACAATTTCAGAAAAAACACTAACCTTCCATTGTTTAAGAAGACCACTGAAAAATGCACCTATCTTCAACTCGCCAAATTCATCAGTAAGAAAAGCTTGCTAGCAGTTCACTGGTTTCAGAGTTGGTCAAAGTATTGAAAATTCTTTAAAAATCCTGGATGCTTCCAATGTATACTGTATCGGGTGAATCATGAACATATCACCAACCTTCAACACAATCAACTACTGCAGATTAATTAACAAACAAGTTACTTAACAAGTTACTTACCTTCAGTAACAATATATCTGTAAAAGACATATATAGGTTACAGATTACTTACCTTAGAATAACCCCCAGGTGACAGACTGGATACGGAGAATTTTTCTTCAGCAGTACCCCTGCGAGTCGGTAGGTAGCATCGGTTGACTGCTTGTTCGCCATTGGCGTCGTGATCGCTGGAATAACGTAGCAGTATCTGTTTAGATGCTGCCCCTGCGCGCGGATGTCAGTTTTTTACACAACATTCCATGCCAGCAGCGCAGAGCCATGCAAAACACTGACCACTGGTGCGCAAAACAAGGGCCCATGAAAGGGAGTCCCTTACTCTCAAAGTCAGTTCGCAGAAAGGGGTGGATGGGTGGGGCGGTAAGGAATTTACAACTCATATGTCTCTTACAGATATATCGTTACCAAAGATAAGTAACTTGTTCATCTGAAAGAGACTATTAGTTATAGATTCCTTATCTTAGAATAGATACCCCAGCAATACCAACCCCCGAGGTGGGTGCGCGAACCAAGTTCACGACAGAAAGTCCTGGAGAACTAAACTGCCAAAGAAGACATCTCTCTGGACAGGACTATCCAGGCAGTAATGTCATGTGCACATGCGCAGAGATCCTGACTTGACTTTCCAGGCAATAATATTTTGTGAACGTGAGCAGTGATGCCAACGTGGCTGCCTGGCAGATGTCACTGAGGGGGACTACACGTCCCAAAGCAGTAGTGGCTGTCGTCGCCCTAGTGGAATGGGAGCAAAGTCCTACTTGAGGCTCTTTTTTCGCCAAGGAATATCAGATTTTAATGCAAAGACCGACCCATCGAGAGATGGTTCGTTTTTGCACGGCACAACCTTTCTTTGCCCCCACATAGCCGACAAAGAGTTACCCACCCGGAACTGTTCTGTGCGACCCAGATGCTATGTTATTATAAGCTTGTAGTGCGCTATATCACCCAGGGGTATCTAAGCGCTGTCAGCGGATACACAACATCAGTGGGTACAGATGCCAAATCACAGAGGTCCCCACGCCTCCTCAAAGAGCACCGTCTTCAGCTTTTTCCTAAACAACAGTAGGTTTGTTTCCTTCCTGAGTTCCGCGGGCAGGTGGTTCCATGCCAGGGGGACAGTGCTAGAGAAGGCTCTGCCGCCCTTGGATGTGAGGTTATACCGAGGGCAAAGTAGGTTACATGCTTCAGCCGACCGGAGGGACCTAGTGGGTAGGTACCTAGAGAGCCGATCTTTGATGTATTTAGGGGCTGAGCAGTAGATTGCCTTGTGTGCAATGCAGAGGCTTTTAAATTTAATTCTTTGAGCAATGGGCAGCCAATGTAAGCTGCAGAGTAGGGGCGTAGCTCGAGTGTGCCTAGGTTTGTTAAAGATAAGCCTGGCCGCATCGTTCATTACGACCTGTAGTCGGGCCAGAAGGTTGTTTGGGAGGCCATAGTATAGGGAATTACCATAGTCCAGCCGTGCCAGAATTAAGGCGGAGACCGCCAGCCTCATTGTGGAGAAAGACAGCAATGAGGAGAGTTTCCGCAGCTGGCGAATCAGGCTCACACAGATGCCCACCACAGATGATACCTGCTGAGTCATAGATAGTTGGGCATCAATTTTGATGCCAAGACTTTTAACTGCTGGCGCTGGTTCTGGAAGTGGCCCTAATTCAGCCGGCCAAAACTGGTCGCACCAAGGATTAGCAGCTGTAGTAATTGCCAGGACTTCAGTTTTGTCTGGATTTATTTTTAGAGATGAAATGAAAGCACACGTTTTGGATTCAGACGGTGGAGACTCTCCTCTTTTTTAGAAGGATGCGGTAGCAGGAAGAAGGTGGGCAAAGGGATGGTCTGTCCTATGAGAAAAGAGGTAATCACTTTGGGAAGAAAAGAAGGGCGAGTTCAAAGGACAACCTTGTCCGGATGAACAGCAAGGAAAGGAGGTTTAGAAGAAAGAGCCTGTAGCTCACTCATCCTGCGAGCAGAGGTGATGGCAACCAGAAAAGCAGTCTGAGAGGTCAATAGTCTGAGAGGACAATTATGTAGTGGCTCAAAAGGAGCACACATTAGGTAGGTTAGAACCTGACTCAAGTCCCACTGGGGCAGTACGAAAGGAATGGGAAGAAAGAGGTGAGTAATACCCTTAAGAAATCTATTTACAACAGAGGACTTGAAAAGAGAAGGCTGATCAGGAAGGCGAAAAAAAGCCGAAATGGCCGAAAGATAGCCTTTAAGGGTGCCCAGAGCAGAGCCCTGCTGGGCCAAAGAAAGAAGGAAGAGGAGAACCTCTAAATGAGGGGCATAAAAGACGTCCACAGCCTTTGCTGTGTACCATGCCACAAATTTGTTCCATCTACAGACGTACACCATTTTAGTGGAGGGACGCCTGGCTGTCAAGATGACATTACAGTCTACGGGAGGAAGGTCAAAAGCGGTCAACTGTTGCCGCTCAATCTCCACGCAAGGAAGTGGAGGCTGGACAGGTTTGGTTGGGGGACCGTCCCGTGCTGATGCAACAGAAGATCCTCCTGAAGAGGCAGTCTGATTGGAGGATCCTTGGCCAGGTTCAAGAGCTCGAGATACCAGACTCTTCATGCCCAATCGGGAGCCACAAGAATTACTTGTGCCCGGTTGTACTTGATCTTCTTCAGCACTCTAGGCAGAACAGGTATAGGCGGAAAGGCGTACAGAAGACCGCAATTCCATTTGCGATGAAAAGCATCGCTGAGCGAGTGCCACCTTGGAAAATCCAACGCGCAGAACTGCTGACATTGCGCCTTCTCTTCGGTGGTGAACAGATCTAACCAAGGCTCTCCCCACTGCTGATAGAGACCTTGCACCACCTTCGAGTGAGGAAGCCATTCGTGATCCATTATGCACTGGCGGCTGAGTTCGTCCATTCTGGCGTTCAGGCAATCTTGCTAGGTTTTGAACAACCAGGGAAATGCCCTGATGTTCCAGCCACGTTCAGAGGTGGAGAGCCTCTTGACTGTTTGTTGCAGTACAAATGGCGATGGTGTTATAGGCGAACACCTGCACTACTCTCCATTTGACAGAAGGAAAGAATGCTTTCAGTGCAAGACGGCTCTCCGGGAGCTCCAGCAAGTTGATGTAGGGCCCGGAAACTGCCAGAGGCCAGAGTCCTCTGATCTCCACCTCTCCCATGTGGCCACCCCATCCCAGAAGTGACGCATCTGTCACCACTGTGAATTCTGGTTGGGGAAGGGAGAGGGATCTGCCATCGACTCAAACCTGGTTTGTTAGCCACAACTGCAATTGATGTACATTGCTCTCCGAGACCTGGACAGCATCAGAAAGATTCCCCTGGTCCCCAAGTCCCACCACAGTGCCTGCATATGCCACCTGGCATAGTCCACCAGCAGGATGCAGGAGACCATGAGGACCAGCAGCGTTAGGGTCATCCTCACCGAAACTCGGGATAGAGGCTAAAACATCTGTATCATAGCCCGAATATCCCGGACTTGCTGCTCAGGAAGATAGGCCTGAAACTGCGCTGTATCCAGAACTGCTCTGATGAAAAGGAGCTTCTGAGAGGGAATCGGAAGCGAATGTAGGAGGTCTGCCTTAGTCTGGAGGTGGAAACTACAGCCTGGGGTGAACTCGCCTTCAACAGCTAGACGGCAAGATAATGGAAGACTGGAACCACTTGATCTGCACAGTTGAGCTGCGACCACCACCATCACTTTCGTGAACACCCATGGGGTGCTGGTAAGGCCAAATGGGAGCACAGTACACTGAAAATGCTTGTGGCCTACCGTGAACCGTAGGTCACACCTGTGGGCCGGAAGGACGGGGATGGGAAAATAAGCATCCTTCAAGTCCAACCCTACCACCCAGTCTCCAGGGCTGAGGGCAACAAGACCATAGCCAACCTAAACATTATGAACTTCTCCTTCCAGAGGAAGCGGTTGACATCCCTGAGGTCTAAGATAGAACGCAGGCCTTTGTCCTTCTAGGGCACCGGGAATAGTGGGAGTAGCAACGCCGACCCACTTCTGGGACTGGGACACGCTTGATAGCTCCCTTGGCCAGGAGAGCCGTGACTTCCTGACAGAGAAGGGCCAAGTGGTCCTCCGACATGCGATGGAATGTAGGTGGCATGGATGGAGAAGTAGTCTCAAAGAGGAGGGAGTAGCCCCTTCAGACTATCTGCAAAACCCACCTGTCCGACATGATGTTGTGCCAGTGGAGAAGGTGATGGCAGATCCTGCCGTACGCTGGCAACTGGTGGCCCTGGAAGGTATGACTAAGAAGGTTTGGAGGCTGCTGCAGAGGGGGCATAGGTAGACTGGCCCGCGCGCTGGTCCCCCTGACCCAAGGTGGTGGGGTCCCACTACCCAGCAGAGGCTGAGCAGCCTGCGCAGGCCAGGGGCACTGGGCGGAACGTGGTGGGGCACCCTTTCCATAGCCAGGAAAGGGGTGAAAAGCAGACTGCATGGGGCGAGAGGTGGTAGCGAGGCCCAAAGATCTGTCCGTAGCCCTCGAGTCCTTAAAGTGCTTGAGGGCATTGCCTGCCTTTTAGCCAAACATGCGGCGGCCATCAAAGGGCATGTCCAAATGAGTCGATTGGACATCGCCCGAGAAACCAGTGAACCTCAGCCAGGCATAGTGTCTCAGGGCTACTGACATTGAAATCGTCCTGCCTAGCGAGTCAGCGGTGTCCAGCCAACAGCAAATGGCGAACTTTGCTGCATCCCTCCCTTCTGCGACCGCACGGGAGAGTACGGCTCGGGCCTCATCCGGGGACTGTGGCAGCACCTGCACAACGTGTCCCACACAGAGTGGGTGTAACGGCCCAAGAGTCATGTGATGTTCACCAACCGCAGTCCTAAGCTGGTGGAAGAAAACATCTTCTTTCCAAGATGATCCAGCTTCTTGGATTCCCAATCTGGAGGAACAGAAAGGAACGTGCCTTTTGGACGTGGAGGCTTGGACCACCAAGCTCTCAGGGGTAGGGTGTTGGGAGAGGAAAATAGGGTCACCCGGGCCGGGCAGTGGTATCGAGCAATTATCCTATCCACAGGAGCCCCTGTGCTGGGCTTGGACCAAGTGCCTAGAAGGATGTCTGTGAGGGCCTCCTTGAACGGCAGCAGTGGCTTCAAAGAGGCCGCTGCTGTTTGAATCACCTCAGTCAGGAAGTTAGTCCTCACTGTCACCTAAGGTAGCTCAAGGCCCAAGGCCTCAGCCGCCCTACGCAACACCACAGAGTAGGAGGCTCCCTCCTCCGTAGCCGCGGTAGGGGACGAAAGCATACCAAGGTCTGGGGATGTATCCAGACCACTTGCCTCACGTAGTTCCTCTCTCCAGTCCGGCTCTTCAAGCTGGTCTACCAGAGGGTCAATAGACCCCACCCAGTCCTCCTCACCCTCTTCTGGCTGACACTCAGGGTGATAACGAACGCCAGATTAGAACAGCGGTATCAGTGTCGGTCGACACCGGTCCGACTGTGTCCATCTCGTGGGAGAGGCCGTGGTCAACGCCGGCTGGGGACATAACCGGCGGCGGCGATGTCGACAATGGAATCGGCGCCAGAGGAGGTGTTGTAAGGTCGACCAGCGCCGATCTTGATCCAGGCTTGGATTTTTGGGGGCCCTGCAGGGCCTGGGCCTGGGCCGGAGCCACGGGTATCGAAGGCCTAGAACCCCCAGCCAAGTCTGCAGGGCCTGATGGCGCACCGGTGGACTCGGGCTGCCCAAAGATGGAGTGGAGGGCTTCGTAAAAGGTACAAAGTTGGGCAGGGGTTGCTCCGGCTCCAGGGAAGGGAGGGAGGGAGGCTGGGAGCCAACCAAACAAGCTCCGCGGGCAGAGTCGAAGGACGATGACCTTCTGCATCCAGCATCCCATCGGCTGACAGACGGGGAAAAGGCGAGGAGGGAATGTGCTTCTTCGCCGTCTTCTGGTGCTTCGACTTACCCGAAGACGAAGACTTTGAAGAGGAGTGATGGTGGTGATTCCGCGGCCCGTCCCGCGACCTCTTTCTCAACCGCGACCTCGAGTGGCGCAGAGCTGACTGCTGCGCCTCCAGAAGCTTTTGTGACCGCTCCCGCATAGAATTCAGGTTTATGGCCCACCAGTCGGAGCACCACTTTGGGTTGGATAGCGCTCCAGGAACCAGAGGCACGCGAGATGTGGGACCGTGACCGACATCAACTTGTGACAGGAGTCACAAGGGTTGCAGGCGCACTGTCGATGGGATATCCCTCCATGCACCAAGAGTCAAATGACTCGAAAAAGAAGTCAAAAAAATAAAAAAACTCTAGTCAAAAAAGACTAAGAATACTGCTCTCCCTGGTTGACGCGGAAAAAGAAAGAACTGACGACAGCCCGCAGATGCGACATTTAAGTGGATACCACAACATCATTCCGGAGATCACGACTTCAACGGCGAATACGAAGTCGAAAGATACCATCTAACGACACGCAGGGGTACTGCTGAAAAAAAATTCTCCGGATCCAGTTTGACACCTGGGGTAATTCTAAGGTAAGGAATCTATAACTAATAGTCTCTTTCAGATATGCTCGGACATCGCTTTGAATTCAAAGATACAGTCCTCAAATGGTTTACCTCCCTCCTCTCCAAGTGCTCCCCTAACGGTAAAAATTCCCAACAGTGTTTCTGATCTAGCTCCCATCATTTGCGTAGTGTCTCAAGAATCAAACCTATGCCAAATACTCTTCAATCACATGCAGAAATCTGCTAAGATTCAAATATCTCTATTTACGGATATGCTGATGACACCTATATTTACCTGAAATCCACAGCTCTAAATGACATCCTAACTTTAAAAGAAATCTTACTCAACATTTAAACTTGGATGCAAAAAATGTTCTCTCTCAGCCCTAAAAAGAACAAATTCATTCAATTTGCTACCAAATTAAAAAAAATCTTTCAACCCAGATCTTCTACAGCTCCTTGATCTGTCTGATTTAACACGGTCACCACTGGCCTGCTGACTGGTAATAATGCTAGACGCTTCCTTAACCATGGTCCAACGCATTAATAGAACTGCTAAAAGAGCTAATTTCCAACTTCAAATGCAAAAGAATCAATAACCACCCTACATCTAGATTACTTGAAAATGGCAAATCAAGTTCTGAAACTATCTTGATTAGTCTTTGGCTATGTGCTTTTAGCAAGGGCTTCACAATCTCCACTTACATCTTTAATAATGGTCTTACATTGAGCCAGACTACTTCCCTCTTCGACCTAGAAATCCTATCACATCTTCCCAATACTTGTGGAAGACTCAGCGTATTCAGTTGCAAGGAAAACTCCTCCCACCACTGTAAATGCAGCCAATTCTATTCAGCAGCAGCGGCCGGCACAGGTAAACGCGGTGAGGCCGGGGCAGGGCGGAACGGGGTGGGGGTCGACAGCCAACAGAATATGTATATTTAAATAAATAACGTCTATTCCGTCTTCTTCCCCCTGCCCCGCCTTGCCCATCCTATCGTCCTTACCTGTGACAGCCGCTGCTGCTATTCAGTCCAGCTATCGGTCACCCAGGAAAGGCAGAACAGACCTCAACCCTGGGCTTGTGTACAGTGAATGCACATCCCCAGCCACTGTCACTCCAAAACCAGACAGTCAATAAACAAAACAGCACAGGCACACAGAATGGTTACATAAGAAAATTGCATACTGCCTAAAAGTGGCATTTTCAAACACACAATTTAAAAACCATCTTCTTAAAAAATGTGTTTTTAAGTGCTGAGTTTAGAGAGCTTAAACTCCACTTCTCAATCTTGTCCCTATGGAAAGTTATACTTGTAAGATGTTACTAAGCAACTCCTATGTTGACCTATGGGACAGATAGCCTTTCAACTCTTAAAAACAAAATACACAGTATTTCACTATCAGGACATGTCAGTACATGTCCTGCCTTTCACATACACTGCACTCTGTTCATGGGGGTACCTTGTGCCTACATTAGAGGCACCTTACATGTAAAGAAAGGGAAGATTAGGGCCCAGCTAGTGAGTGCACTTGCCAGCTCGACGTGGCAGTTTAAAACTGTGCACAGACACTGCAGTGGCAGGTCTGACATACCTTTGCAGGGCTACTCGTGTGGGTAGCACAATCAATGCTGCAGGGCCACTAGTAGCATTTGATTTACAGGCCTTGGCACACTCAGTGCACTTAACTAGTTTCTTACCAGTAAATCAAATATGCCAATCATAGATAGCCAATTACAACCACATTTTAAACATGGAGCACTTGCACTTTGGGCACTTTGCCACTGCTGATCAGTGTCAAAGTATTTAAGCCAGCAAAAACGAAATCCAGCACATCATTAAAAATACAGGAGGTAGAGGCAAAAAGTCAGGGGAAACTACGCCAAAGATGTCAAGTCTAACACATTGTTATCTCCAAACTATTTTTCAATACCTAGAACACTTGGTTAATGGCATCTTGGGGAAACATTAGTTCCCAAATACAAACAACTCATTTTCATGGGTAGAACAAAAACTAAGGGGTGGAATTTGCGAAGTCGTGTTACTCAAAGTTCTACAAAACGGTAAAAAATCTCTCGAGACACGCAGAATTCCGTGAGCATGTGGAATTGCTTGTTTCACCCGTTCGCGATGCGTTTTTTTCTGTTTGGGGACCCGGTTTGCGTGCTCGGGGCAAAATACCTTGCGAACTTGCCCAGGGGGGTCACCAATTGGCGCAGCCACCTTGTTTCACTTGTCCCGCCAGCTCGCGATGCGCGTTTCCTGTTCGCGACCCCGGATGTCCGATGGCGCTTCTGAATGACGTGTTCACAATCGTACAATCTTGCGGGATCATGCAGCCGGCTACCAAAATCTCATGGCGCACGAGAACGGATAGGAAAACCCGTTGGCGAATGCAAGAATCCCAGTAAGTCGCAACCGCGCACGAACACACATTTTGAAAGTGCGAACAAGGAAAAAATTCCGCTACGCTGCAGATCACGGAATTTTCGGCAATTCCGCGTTCTCCACAGAATTTTGGCTATTCCGCAAGCAGAGCGGAATTTACAGCCCAGGCCTAACAAAAACATTCCTCCCAGAGCGAAGTGGAACAATCATTCAATTATTAGGAGCAGAAACATTGCTCAAGGTTGCTGGATTCTGCTAAAATAAAAAGGGGTTGTAACTGAAATAGGTACTCAATTTAGTAAACCCACAAGAGCTTGAGCTAGCGAAGACTGCAACTTACTACACAAAAATAAAAAATTGCAGCGCTGTTTAGTGGCGATAAGTGGGCTTTTTCCATTCATGCAGCAAACCTGCATTCAACGTCTGGATGAAGTGAAGGAAGATATCAGCATGTACATTGGAATACACTGAAATATAATATTAAATAAAATAAAAAATAACTATAAATAATAAATATGCCACTAATGAACATGACATTTGCAGCTGTTACCACTACCATAGCAGAAACTTGAACCAAGTATTTTTCTTACACTAGATATGGTTTAAACCTGTGCACCTATTTGCACAGAAAACAGAGACTTCGAGGCCCGAATATAACTGCAATGACTCTGTATGCGAATTCAAAGTAAACAATAGGATTGGTTCTCTTTCTTACAATCAGTGTGCCACCGTGAAGCAGATGAGAAAATATCATGTTGCGGTATTAAGGTCATTAAACAAAATACAAAGTACACTCCTGTAGTAACTGGGAAGTTTTCATATTGAGCAGTTCAGTCTCTCTAATGAAATGGAAAACAAAGCACATTAGCTGTGCGTAATTTCAACTAAGGAAATGTGCGTTTTGTGGCTTTCAATTGAAACATCACTTGACATTATAACAATAAGTGTTATAGAAAAAGATGCAAAAACGTATATTACAAATAACAACGATATCAATTACCAACAAACATGCAACTAAAACGAAAATCTCCTGAAGAAGGTAATAGCTAATAATTTAGGAGAAATGTCAATTAGTCAGTTCCACGTGGCCCTTAAATAATCCCCTAACCCTACAACTGAGTGGTTATGGATGATGCCAGTCTCCTGAGGGGTAGTATTCGTTTTCTGTGGTCACGGTACCTCTCTTCACCTTGTGAGCAATACTTTCAATTTCTTAATGGTGGGTCACATAATCTACATGATAGCTTGAAAGGCAGGCGAAGAAGTAAGTAGTCTGGCAAGCAAGGGTACTTTGAACAGTACAACTGCAATTTCCAGGCCTGCCTTGTAAAAGGTGGATCTTCCACTAACAAAAGAATTTGGCAATATATGAAATTGTGAGAAGGAAACAGTAAAGAGGTAAGCCACATGTAAAGGTAACAGATTTCCCCTTACATATGTTCCACGACAGATATAAATTGGAGAACCAATTCCCCACCTACTTTGCTGGAGTCTAACTTATGAAACTGAAAAAAATATCTGAGGAAATAATAAAACACAGATTGCTTACATTAAGGACACCTCTTACAAGGTATTGAATGATATCCCTGGGCTGTCACTTGCTGTTCAGTGCTTCGTTCTGTCCAAGGTAGGTTTGAGCTAAATAAGTACTCCAACAGCCATGCATGCATACAAGTGTGGTTGTGGTCAGCAACACTGAGCCAGTTTAATCCATTCATTCATTCAGATGTTACGTTCTCGCCAATATACTGTTAGAAAAAGTTTATTCCAAGTATTTGCTCAGAAGAACTATTTTTGAATGTTTCAAAAGCTTTTTGAAAAGGCGTATGTAAAAACCATAACATGTGGCAGTTGCTCATGAGACACTCTTACCACCTATTCCATAAAATCTTAGGAATGAGAAGTCTTTGTAAGGGTGGGGTCTCAGCTTCCCAAACTGTAATCTAGAATTTACTTAAGGGAGGGTACACCCAATTCTCCTAAATCCCACCTGCTGCAGAGTGGAATGCGTGAATGTTTTCAATATCACAAACGAGTGAGCTGATGGCACCTAGGTAAATTAGTGCCCATGACACATTTGTGAGGGGGGGGGGGGGCTTTAAGTGTGAGTGTTTGTGTGTAGGGTCCTCACCCACAGGTAACACCTGTTGCTTGATTCATCAATGGACCCACACCCAAATCACCTAATTTGAGTGGGCGGGCTAAACGCATTTCTAAGCGAAGCTCCTAGAAATGAGTGAGCAGGGGATTATGTGAGTGCATTAGAAATGCTTCTAAATATTCTAGTAGTGTTTTAATGAGTAAGGCCTGCAGTAAGATTAAAAACTGATATGTCGTAAAGGTTCAATTATCCTTCTCACGACATGTTTCAGCCGTGTAACTGCCCATTAGGGTCAACCGGCTTTCTTCAGGACCTATTTCTAACCTTGCGTGAAATTATTGATTTTCAATCTACTTTATTGCACTCAGTTGTTCAAGAAGCATGAATGCAAAATACAGACCATACTAATAGGACCTTTTCCTGGTATGGCCATAGCTGAAAAGAGAGTAAGCATCAAAAACGACAATCAATAGACATACCATGTAGGTTGTCATATTTATGGCACAATCTCCCTTTTCATAGTACAATAAAGCATGCCACAAACGCGTCTCCAAACTAAATACTGCACTGTTTGAAACTTCCAAGATTTCTAAGAAAAGATAAAAGAACACAGTTCTGTCTTTAGATTTACCACAACTTGTATGGCCAGACATGGGTCCTGTGATTACCGCGTTACACCAGGAAATCAGAACAAGAAACAGAGATCATTCAAGCCCGTAAGTTAGGTCCTTCTCAATACCAAACCTTTTTTACTTATGACAACTTAAGGTTCGCAAGAGTAATATTACTTAAAATTAGGTACACACACACTTTGATGTACACATTATTCAATAAAAACATATAGCGTGCCACCTAACCTAGAGGTATGATTATTTCACATGCATCCTCTTTTGTTCTATTATGAATCCAGAAGTGTAGTGTTTCAGTGTGCTTGACTTCTTGCCTCCACAGGTGAGTTGGACCTGGCATCCTAGGGGTGGTGTCCCTGTATTTTTGGACTGCCTCCTGTCTATTTGCTGTGTGCTGGATTTTGTTTCTGCTGGTCTAGATACTTTGGGCACTTTTCCACTGCTGATCAGCGCCAAAGTGCAAGTGCTCCCTATGTAAATTATGTTTATGGGTTGTTTTTTCCATATTTGGCTTATTTGATTTACTACTAAGTCACTGTGTGTGCCCAGGGCCTGTAAATCAAATGCTGCTAGAGGGCCTGCAGCACTGATTGTGCCACACACACAGGCAGCTTTTCAAATGTGTGTCAGACCTGCCACTGCAGTGTCTGCATGCTGGTTTAAACTGTCAACTCGACCTGGCAAGTGCACCCACTTGCCAGGCCCAAACCTTCCCTTTCCCTACATGCAAGAAACCCCTCAGGTAGGCCCAAGGTACCCCCTTGGGCAGGGTGTAGTGTATGTGACCGGTAAGACAGTGTGTGTGATATGTCCTGATATTGAAATACTGCCAATTTCGTTTTTCACTATTGAAAGGCTACTTGTCCCCATAGGATAACATGGAAGGTTATTGTAACATCTTACAAGTATAACTTAACAAGAAATAGTTTAGGCTCTCTGAACTCAGAATTTAATAACACATGTTTTAGTGAAGATTGTTTTTAAATTGTATGTTTGAAAATGCCACTTTTAGAAAGTAGGCATTTTCTTGTTTAACTATGCAGTCTGACTCTGCCTATTTGTGGATGGACCATCTGGTTTTGGAGTGACAGGGGCTGTGGATGTGCATTCACTGTAGACAACCACTGGGGGGTGAGGTGTGTCCTGCCTTTCCTGGATGACTCAGAGCTGTATTTAGAGTAGTGGGAGGAGTTTTCCTTGCACCTGAATAGGCCCCGTCTCCTGTGCATAATGCAGTCTCCACCTCTTGCCAAGAAGCTGGACCAGAGAGAATAGAACTGATTTGGACTGAGCTAAGAGACTTTCTGCCTCAAGCGAACAAAGGAGAAGAGCTGGGAACGGTTAAGAAGTACTGCCCCATTGCTGGGTGGATGCTTTGCTGGGTTGGCCTGCAGTGGCTGCTTCCGCCAAGGAGAGGACAAAGACTGAACTGGGATGTGTATCCTGTTTGAAGAAGATCTACAAGGGCTTAGTGTAGAGCTTACCTCTTGTTCTCAGGGACCGAAGACTTCACTTCCCCGGTCCTTCTGCACCTGGAACTGCTGTTTCAGCTGCCACAGAGGGAAAAAGCAACACGGATGCCGGCGAGCGACGCTGCGACCTGCAACAAAGCCATGGGCACCATTCGTGAAGTGCATGACGCACCACCCCACCTTGCACTGCAGCCCTGACGCCGTACTGTATAGACTATGATGCCATCACTTAGACCGCTGCCTGCACCGGAGCCGAGGGCACCGGCCGAGACGCTCACGACGCATCGCCTCAACTCGCACCGCATCCCAGACCTCACCCACAACAGTTCTTCATCATCGTAGAGCAGAAACCTGGCATGGGTGACCTCCCAAACCCATTGACATCGTACCGTCTTAACGAACCGATTCCTTGTCGCCACCTCACCTCCCCTGCATCGTAGTAAGAAACTGACGCATTCCCTCCCCTGTGGTCGTAAGGAACAGACGCTTCACCTCCCCATGGGTCCTAAGGAATGGACGCCGCCCATTGCCAACGAAGCATCACCTCCCCGACGCTGTGCACTGTCTTTGTTTTTATGGTTTGCCACGGTACTGTTCTTTGGGGTCTGTGACTCCGGGCCCGATTCTGCGCACCTCGCTGTCGGCAACCTACTTTGGAATTCTCATTTGTTACGACTTCGTAATAGCCCCAGGTGGTGCTATTTGTTGCAACAAGTTTTATTTTTGTGAATAACCTATTTTTTATGATATCTTGATATATGTATGATGGATTTTTGTTGTCTGGTCTTGTTTGGTTTAGATAAAGATTTCCTATTTTTTTAAACTGGTGTGGTGTCCATTTGTAGTGCTGTCACTTTCTTACTGGATTTGTACAGAAATGCTTTACACACTGCCTCTGAGATAAGCCGGTCTGCTCGTGCCAAGCTAAAGAGGTGGAGAGAAGGGTTGTCTTAGGGTGTAACTCCCTTACCCTGACTAGAAGCAAGGGTCCCTACTTATCCAAAGAGCCAACCATTGCCAACTAGAGACCCCCATTTCTAACAGTGAGCTTTAAAAATGTTAGCAGTTCACTGTGGGAACCTCCTGGTGAAGAACAGAATTGCTCAAAATGCACGGAGGCAAATAACTTTCACTAATGAAAAGAAGAGGTATATAGAAATGCATTTATAGAATAGCTAAATGTGGAACAGAAATATTTTTGAGCAAAACATTCTCACAAATGTTGAAAATGGGTGTGCTATTGTGCAAATATACAAATAAACATTCCAAAAAAAAGTGCAACCAACAAAAGTGTACCCAAGTAAGAAACAAGCCTCCCTCTGACAATTGCCTGAAGTGAACTGCAGAACATGGGACCACAGAAATGTGACGAGTCAAAAAGCTGTTGTGCGCACAATCACAAAAAGTGGTATTGTGTAAGGTATATCTCTGTCTTTGAAAGCACACTGCACGAACGCTTTAATTATGTTATCTGCACAACTCACTCATCACAATTGTGCTGCACGTAATACCTATGTCACCACCTAACATGCAAACAAACGTCATACAATCAAAATACCTTTTGGGATCATAAGGACCAAGTGAATAAATCGAAATTACTTTTCGACATAAAAGGTTCTGAGTTATATCATGTTCTTTAAATCACAAGTCTCGACTGTTTGCACATGTGGCGAGATATTACATAGTTATTTATCCCAGTAGGCAGGTTGCTTGTTTGGACTGTAAAAAATAAAGTCGACTTTGTGTTATGTAAATGGTGCTCATGTTAAGCGCTCGTATGCCCATGGGCAGAGTTCGCGCTATAAAACTACAAAAACAAAGAAAAAGAGAGAGAGAGCGCGCAACAGCAATGATTGGGAATTCCAATTATTACCTGCTGAATTTAATAATACTGCTCCATTTCAAAAACTCCCTCAGCTGCTGTATGCTTAACGCACCCTAAGCCTGTATGGTGTTAGTATTTATATAGTGCTGTGCAGAGTGCATGCTTGCATGTGTGTGCTGTGAAGTACGTATGCCTTTGAGTGCTATAGTGCACCAAGGTCTGTGAGTTCCATATTGCAATTCCACTCTAGCTGTTGTATCCAGTGTGCGGTCTGCCGTACTCATTTCTTGTGCGTGCTGCCAGGTTTCAAACAGAGCACCTACCTCCTCCAGGTTATGCATCTGGACTTACACCACCTTGTGAGGATCACCCTCTGCTTAAGGCCTAAGGATGATACAAGACTCAAGTTACAAAAGGAATCCCACAGCTGCCACTAGGCGCTGGAGGTGAGGGGGGATAACACCAATTTCACCACTTGCATTTTGATCACAGCCACGCAAAACCTTTGGAGTTTGCGTATGAAAATGCACCATTTACCCACTCTTTTTTCAAAATGTTAGATGTTCGAGCTCGCTCGCCATGGTGCACTCGGACAGAAACTTTACGCCGCACCACTTTCAAATGTCACCAGCCGCCTCTGGTTGAAACCCAAATAGGCAGAAACCAAACGCTTGGTTGTCTTATGGAAGAAGCTGGACTGGCAGTTTGGCCTCAACTGTTCCTACTAGAGAAGGACCCAGGCTGATTTGCATATGACTAACTCTCGTCTGAGATGGTATGGTGAGCAAAAAAACAACAGGCTGGAAGGTGTCCCCGAAGAATTACCTTTGGATGGGATTATTCAAGCATTTTACCCATCACGTTTTTTTCATCAGATTTATCAGCACCATCGTTCTCTAAATTTGAATAGATCTGCAATTATTTTCATCAAACAGACATACGGTGATGCCTTCTGCATCGTTAAACAATTTGTCCCTGCAAAAGATCTGCACTTTTGAGAATTCCGTTAAAAACATTCACCAGACCAGGAATGTTTATATTTTTAGGCATACATATCATACATGCATCGGTCTCTAAAAAAACACAAGGGAATGCAATATCGATTTAGGCATTTTTGATCTAAAGCTGCAAAGAAAGTGAAATCAATCATTCCACTGTATGTGGTATAAACAAAGAAGTTTCTAGAGCATCGCAGTATTTTTTTTGTCACTACGTATATTTCAAAGTATTAATGTAAATGCTTCTACTCCCCAAACTGCTTTCCCTTAACTCAACGTAATAAAAACACTCGAAGTTTGGGATGTATTTGACGCATAAATCACCAGTCGCATGCTCCTGCATTATTATGGTAGCATAAATGCGTGAGCTATAAAGCCTTGTAGAGACTGTAAATGCAAACTCTCTTTAATTACAATCAGAAATTAGGTGTTAAGAGAAGCCAAACAACATCTCAAAAATCAACATAGACATCTACATTAGACTTGGACATGATCTTGCACAAATGTAGCAAAAAAACAATTAATACACTTCTAAGTAGAATAAATACAAATTATTAGTATGTGAAAAGCATATTTTGAAATAATAAGTACCTTTAACAACACCACATCCACCGCTCTGTCCACTTTGGAAATGTCGCAGAGACTGTACCGTCGCTTGTACCGTTCATACATCTTCACACAGAAAAAATACCAAAGGTTTAAAGCAAAGCAGCGGAGGCGTAGACTCTAAATCTCTCACATATGTGAGCTGAAGGGAGCCTGTGTCCTGCCCTCTGAATCACAACAGTGTCTAGCTCTGGTTACAGGAAAGAGACGGAAAATCCCACAGCAGGAACTGCCCGGTAACTCCTCTCGGAATATGGAGTCGAATAAACAATATCCTTTTGGCGTATTGAAAAGAAATAGAGTTTAAGGCAAAAAGTTCCAATGCCACGCAGTTAAACTTCTCAAGTAACACAAAGATGGAAAAAAGGAGCCAGCCCAAAGTTGGACGGTCATGCGAAAAACTGTAATGCGCTGGAAAGCAAATGGAAAAAAATGACTTGGTCTAGACACAACTTCAGCATACTGTCATTCACAGGAAAATAATTCCAAGTTAAAATAAACCAATATCTTCCATAAAAAAAAATCACGGTGGTTGTGCCTGGTAGCCAACAAAGCTTATTCGCTTAAAATCATAATCATAAAACGCCTTTTTGTCTTCTCGATATTCGACAAGGTGGCTCCTTCTCTTTTGAGGAACTTAATTCTATAACGGCTCTAGTAGGGGGGGGGGGGGGGGGGGGGGGGAACACTCCCCTTTTCCAAACGTCAGCATGTGTCTTTTCTATGCAGTAAGATTCGTTGCCTGACGCTCGCCTCGCGCTCCTACGACTATACATAGACATGCATTACTATACTCGTACAGATGTGACATCCAAGATCACTGCATTTCTCCCACAACAAACAGCTGTTCATAGCTACAGGTACCGACCTTGTATCCAAGCTCGACGATTTTGATGCAAGAATAACAAATAAAAAAAGAAGAGTATAAAAAAGGCAACCAGTGTGAATGATGCAAACGCCCTCTCTCTAAAAGGAGCAGAGACCGTTATGATTCATGAGAGTAAACCGGGGCGATCTGCCAATGAATAGCTCCCTTCTATTTAAAGAAGTAGTAAAGCATCGGTCCGTCATACATAATATGTTTTTTTAAAAAATGTCAAAAATAACACTGAGAATCCACAGCGAAGATTACAAAATACGAGCTCTTCGGTTTGGTCACGCTTCGAACATAGACCTCTGCTTTGGCAACAGCCTCGCCCTCGTCAATGATTTCATTCAAGGCCGTTTTACCCTCAGATTACAGAGTGCCACATGGTTTCCTGTCGTCACTGTGTCCGGCCCCTCCCCTGTTACTGGGATCCCTTCCCTTTAGCATCCCTATGTGGAAGGACTTTTATGCCACTGCTTCTTGTTGCAAGGTGGAATATTATGTGATATGGCTGGGAGGCCTTACCATGCAATATTCACACAATACACAGATGATCCTTGGATTCAATAACCATAATCCTTCGCTCAGTCCTGGATCTGTGACATTCTATTTTCGGGCGTACCTACAAGACATCTGCATCCTCATGTATGACACTGAGTGCCACTTTATCATGTGTAGTTATAAAAAAAAAAAACGTATGCAGCACAATAGCTGACAGCCCATTTCATGTTGTGACAAGTAATAATGTGTGCTTACATAGTTCTTCACATAGCACACTTTTGACATTTATGAGAGTTGCTATTGTGCTTACTGAAAACCAATTACTTTAAATTCACAGAAAGACCAGAGGAGCGATTTGGCTTTTCAGGGTTTCATACTCTTTAGATAATGGACGCTAGCGGAGTGTATTTCACCAATTGAGGACTTTTCCACTGACCCATTTCCACTTCAATAAATCACAGATTTATTTGTTTTAATTAAACCTAGTCTTTTTTTAGTCATGCACTTTTAATGTATAATCTATTTGGAGCTAAAAGTCTCCTTGTTTTTTGCCTGAGTAGCTAATCCAAACCATAAACTCTTCGTCTTTTGAAACTTTTAGTCTTGGCTATATATTTTTTTCAAAGATATCTTTATTGGTATTTTATTAATAAACATAGTAGCACATAAGTAGACGGCGGCATTCGGTTTACACATCGCATTGCCTTGTAAGTCATATTTAAAACGGATTTGCAAATGGCAGGGTCTGAACTAGTGTGCAAAGTGAGCTAGAGAACGATGATGGATTCAACCCAGATCTGTGACTGGGGGTGAGTGTCTGAAAAGTTTTAGCGCTCCGCCCATCATCTTCTTGTGTTTGGCTTTTTTGCCCTAAGTTGGCAGGGTATGCCCGGACATGGGTCCCTTACTCACTCTGCCCCGGGCCCGACTGGCCATTGCGGGCACCGGGCCTTTTCCTGGTAGGCCGCTAGGATAGGGGCCACTTTGGGGGCCGCCGTTTTTAGGTTTTGCCTGTCGGAAGCTGCGCACTGCGCAGCTTTTCGCGCAGGCGAAATCTTATGTCTAGAGTATGTGTGTGTCGTCCCGCCCCTCTGTTCCATTGGCTAGCTCCATAAATGGAGGCTAGCCATTGGAACAGAGATCTGTCCGTCAATGCCGGAGTAGATTCGTGGGTGTTCCCGAGAATTTTAGGCTTTTGCCCACGTCATGCAGCTGTGGGCGGGTTTTTTTTTTTCCGCCAAGGTTTGTTTTGGCATTCCTCTGAAGATGGCGCCCGAAGAACAAGCTGGCCAAGGGCTCCCGGCTCTTGCGGGCCCTGGCCTTCCTGGAGGATGAGGAGAAGTCGGTGAAGCTCCGAATCTCCACAGAGGAGCTGCCCCCCTGGGTAAGTCGGTGCCTCACGGTCTTACCTGGGGCCTGAGACAACAGAGCGCAATTAGTTTTGAGCCTGGGTGGCAAAGCAACGTCTTCTGCAGGGTGAGACGGGAAGGCGGGGCAGGGGGTGGAGGGGTGACATTGGTACTTGATGCGGGTGATGTCAGTCGTTTAGTGCGTGCTTTGATGTGAGACGAAATTATTGTGTAACTCTTTCTTTTGAATGAGACACAACACGCGTATGACAGAAGTACATGTTACTCTTCTGTGTAAGTCAGCTACACTGCATGTGGGAGAGTGTGTGATGTATCACAGTACTTCATATTGTACGTATTTGCATAGTATTAGGATGTGGTGTGTGAATGTTGGGAGATATGGCAAAGGACGTATTTGGGGAAATTGGCACAGTGATACACTAGTGTGCTTATTATGTTCTTTCTCAAGAAAGAGCCCTTCCGGGCAACAAGTACATACGTACAAGTACGGAGACAAGAAAGAGAGACGAAGCAAAAAGAAGGGAAGGGACGAAGATGGGGAGGAAAGGAGAAAGTGGGCAGAAGGTGAGGTGGGGAGCTTGAAGGGGGAAGGAAGGGAGAGAATCGGGTGCTAGAAAAACCCGAGGAAGATTACTTCATATAATTTTTTACACATCGTTTTATTTTATTTTAATTGTAACTGATCTTTCTGTGAGGTATGTGGGTGCTCCTGTTTTGCAAGGAGTTGGTTGGTGTATACGAAGTCTTACACTTGCGTCAGTCTAAATATTATTTCCCCATGGGCTGGAGCCTTGGGGCGGCTTTGAATCCCGGGAGCGCCTCTGAAGCGGCTCTCACTTTCTCCGAGGTTAATTGCAACAGGCAAAGGGAGGCTTCAATGGAGAGGGCGGGAGAGTGAAGGTGGAGAGAAAGCGCTCAGAAACGGAGAAGAGAAGAGAGAGAGGATGGGTTGTTAGAAAGAGAGAGATTACGCGAAGAATCGAAGGGAGCGGGGCTGGTTGGACCGTGTTTGCCAGTTCCCATGTCCAGCCCTGATTACACATGCTGCGTATGGTTTAAACAGTGGTGTTGATTCAAAATGTACTGGTCTGTTACGTTCTTTTCTTTGAAGTCAAGGTGGTGTTGGTTTCGCTGGACAACCACTGCTTTATTTCTAAAACTTTTTTAAAAATAGGAAATCCAAGCACAAATTATATGCAACGTTGTTGGTTCGAATTGCTGCAAATTAGTTATCAACAAGAATACGAGTTAAAAAGTAACACCGTGAATATATAAGAGCAATCCGTGGCGGACGTCAAAAGACCTGGGCAGTCCAGCGCGACGGGAGCTCCTCTTTGAAGATGGACAGCCCGGGCCTCAGGGTTGGTCAGCAAAACGCGCTTCCAACCCGGAGGTCCCGGACTGGAATATTCGTGCACGAAATTTACTGTCACAAGGTAGGGCTACACTGGCTGTGTATTCACAAGCAATATAGAGTATTATTAATAATAATCAATATCATTCAATCAATATTGTTTATACTGCTGTCGTCAAATTGTTTCCCCGTTGAATTCTACTTCTCCGCCCCCAGTACAGCGTCTTCAGGCTCCACGCTTTGCGAACTAAGAACTAATAACCCACAATTAAAAAGAAAGCCAAGCGGGTGCAATAAAAATGCGTCCCCCCTCAAAGATATGGAAAAAAAACCGAAGCGCCTTACAAGTCCAGTGAGGCTGTGTTTTGGTGGCGGGCCACAGACCCGTCCGCCAGCAGCCCCGCGCTTAGTTCCCACCGCTCTCTGTGCGTGGATTAGTCGTGATATAATAGGGTAGAAGCGGGCGGCGGAATCAGGCGTCATAAGTCTCAAACATTGTCAGCTGCAGGCCGGTGTGGTGCCCTGCCCGCCCCGCCACAAAAACTGCCTTCATCACTTCGTCGGGCGAAATATGAACGGAGAGATATCCAGCCCGCCCGCTGTCCATTTCTGTTACTTGGGGCTTTAATTCGCTCCCCACTCCTCCACCCAACACCAGAGAGGTGCGTCTGCGGAATCTTCACCCTACTGTTTTTTCTGTAGGGTCAGACTACGACAATAAGTTGTATGTGCAAAATAATAAGAGGAGGGTCGTTAACACCCCTACTCTCCCATGGGTGGCAGCGGGGAAATGATTCTTTGAGGTGGCAGAGGCGTGACCAGGGTGTGTGGCGCCCTCTCAACTGCCAGTGTTTTCCCTGTTGGGTGTTGGGTGTGACCAGAAGTACCATCCTCAGGTGCACAGGGTGAGGGGATGTTAGGGTCACAGATTACCTTGGCCAGGAAGGGGCCTCGTTTAGTTTATCTTGTCCTCACTACCGCATTCCGCCTCCAAGTACAGCCCGGTATTCACTCTCACAAACAATTCTTTCCCCGGTCATTTCCATGGCCTCTGGGCCGGGGGGCTCACCTAGCCTTTGATCTGCTGCGCAGCCGCCCGCAGACTCCCAAATCCTTCTCTCAGATGTAATCGGGGCTCATCTCCACAGCGGAGCTGCCCCCCTGGGTAAGTCGGTGCCTCACGGAGACGTATTCTTCCATCATCCATGGCCGGGCTGCTAGGTGAAAGTGGCAAAGACGTCTTTGCAATTGTGCGCACGCGTGTGGTTGTGTGCCTAAGTTTGGATACGTGCATGTGTGCATTTGTTTGTTTGTGTAATCTGTGGGAGTGCGGTTAGGTGTGTTTAGATATGGTCGTGTTTTCGTGCTGTTGCCTTTGGTGTAGTTTTGCCCCTACCTTCGGTTGTGCAGGCGTTTCTACTTGCGTGTGCCTTGGTGTGATTGCATGTACGTGTGTCTGACAGCATGTTTGTGTCTCCGCGCTTGCCCTGTGATGATGTCACTGTTTCCGAACCCTGAATGGGGAGCTCCCCGTCTGCCTGCCGTTGCCTAGACGTATTTTTTGTCAGTGAAATGTGGAGGGGGGCGGGGGGTCATATTCATTGGAAGACTCGCTCCCCGTCATTTCCATGGCCTCTGGGCCGGGGGCGCTCACCTAGCCTTTGATCTGCGGCGCAGCCACCTGTCAGACTCCCAAATCCTTCTCTTAGATGTAATCGGGGCTCTGTGTGTTGTGTGTGTGGGAGGCTCTGTGTGTGTGTGGGAGGGTGTGGGGGGGCTCTGTGTGGGTGTGTGGGGGGGCTCTGTGTGTGGCTCTGAATGTATGTGGGGGGCTCTGTGTGTGTGGGGCTGTGTGTGTGGAGCTGTGTGTTGTGTGTGGGGCTGTGTGTTGTGTGTGGGGCTGTGTGTTGTGTGTGGGGCTGTGTGTTGTGTGTGGGGCTGTGTGTTGTGTGTGGGGCTGTGTGTTGTGTGTGGGGCTGTGTGTGTGTGTGTGTGGGGCTGTGTGTGTGTGTGTGTGGGGCTGTGTGTGTGTGGGGGGCTCTGTGTGTGTGGGGGGGCTCTGTGTGTGTGTGTGTGGCTCTGTGTGCGTGTGGCTGTGTGTGTGTGCGTGTGCGGGTGCAAATGCAATAGGTCTCGCATTTGCGAAAGATTAAGCTATTGACATTGTAAATGACAATGCCATTTATTTATCTGTTTTCAAAACCAACACATAAATAAACAATTTGTCATTTACAATGCCAATAGCTCCAACTTTGGCATAGGCGAAACCGTTGCATTGCAAATGCTTGTTGTTACTGGGGGTCAGCAATATCGCCCCCTGTAACAAAATCGGCCAAAACAGGCCCTCGCAAATTGCTCAGCTGCACTCCCCCTCACCCCTGGGCGGGGGGAGGGGGAAGGTGGGGGGGAATGCAACAGTTTGCCAGGCCCAGCTTCTGCTCCCAGTCCAGCCCCGACTCTGCCACTGGAATCAAGCTAGCCTGGCTGATGATGGCTGTTACCTCGAAACCGGTCGCAGGATGCTTGTTTCCGGTCCAGGAAAGACCTGGCTTAGCAGTTCAGGAGGAACAGCGCCAAGACTGATTTGCATATGGCAGGGTCTGAACTGGGGTTGCAAATTGAGGTAAATAACGATGATGGATTCAACCCAGATCTGTGTTTGGGAGTGAGTGTCTGAAAAGTTTCAGAGCCCTGTCCACCATCTCCTTGTGTCTGAAATTACAAAATATATTGCATATATTATTTTGAGTTTTTGAGTGGGGCTTCTATTTCTCCATTTGTGTCAGAACTGTACAACTTAAATTATGTGTCTTGTATGTTCCAGCTCTTTTCATCCAAGAGCTGTCCCACTCGAGAGGGGGATGTTGTAATGCCATCTGTGTGCAGCTAACTAACATTAAAACCAAATGTTGAAACTCCACTGGTGCAGATGAGGGATGGGTATGAGTATCCAAAAATTCTTAGTTGGGGGAGCCTGCTAGTGTGTAGTTTTTTGCTGGAGGATATTTGGGTCAGGTCTTATCTTACGAGTGATGTCTTGGATTTGGCGTGATGGGCACTCGTTTTAAGGGAGGGCAATATTTTCAGTTCTAATATGGGGCAGAGGGTTGGGGGGTTGCTGGGGCCCTACCCACTTGTAGATAAGTGGTGCATTCTTGTTAATTGTGTCCTCGCTACTCGTCCATCTCAGGTGTTCCCAGGTGGCTAATGTTTCTTTCCATTGTTCGGCTATGAGGTGTCTCAGTCCCTTCGATTCCTCCCTACTTAAAGTTCGAATCTCTGTCCTGGCCCAACTAATTACATTGCGGTACCAGACTCCTATCCGTGGCCCAGTGGCAGATTTCCATGCCTGGCTATCCTTCTTTTGGTCAGTGCCTTTGCCAAGTCTATGAATCTATTTCCCGCTTTTCACTTGGATGGTCAGGGGAAGAGCCCCAGCAGGCAGACGTAAACCATGGAATTAGTGTGCGCCCCAAAGTGTCTTTGATCCTGGATAATACTTCAGTCCAGAATATGCGTAATGATGCACAGTCCAAACTCATGTGTATTAATTCTAAGTCTCTATGGTTAAACCTCAGGCAGCTACACGGTTCCCTTCTGTATGTAATGAGAAGGCGGTGGGGTGTCATGTATGTCATATGTACAAAGTTGAATTGGGTATATTTCAGCCGTGTTTTACGGGAGATCTTCTTGGGGGATGCCAGCACCCTGCCCTATTCTGCATCAGTAAGCTCTCTATCTATGATCTATTCCCATCTCCTAAGCGATGTGCGTAGCTGGGCAAGGGACGCTCCGTTCAATGAGGCATAGAGCCATTTTATTTGAAGCCCAGCCATGCCCAGAGTAATCAATGAGTGTATAACTGTATATGTCTCCAACCCCTTCCTGCCCATTTCCCATAGCTTCCCAAAGGTGCATATCAGGGCCTCATATTGTAAAAACTGTCCCGGGGGAGACAACAGTCGTCCAACAACTCTTTGAACAGGAGCAGATCTTTCTCCTGGTAGCATCACCCTCAGTCTCTAGTCCGGCGTCCGGCCAGGTTGTCATTTGTTCTGCTCTGATTATCAACAGTGGGTCTCCAAGGGGGAAACCCACCCAAGGTAACACCAGTGTGTACCTAGGGGTCTTAGTCAGCTTTGCCATGCATCGCTTCCAGCATTGCAGGGCTGTGGTCTGTAGCGATAATCGGTATGGGACTATTCTTGTGGGGTTTAGGAACTTAGCTAATAAAAGGTTGGGGCCGTGTTGGGCTCCATCAAAAATTTCCCCTCTGTGTTCACTCCCTCTAGACATTGCGCTAACCATTGCAGTTGGGACGCCAAGAGGTAAAGCTCAAAATCTGGCACTCCCAGACCTCCCTCTGTCATGAGGCGTTGTAGGGTTTTCAGTGAGACTCTCCGCCGCCCTTCTCCCCAGATCAGGTCCCGTAACTGCTTGTGGAGGTTCCCAGTATCAGTTAATCTCATCTGCCGTCTTCGGGTTGACTAATGGCAGGATAGTGCTATCTCCTCGAGAATAGTCGGAGTCCAAACCTACGGTCCAACTCACAGAACGCGACCCAGTCGTCGAGGGAGATCCTTCCTCCTGCATAATCTTCGCTACAGCTTGCAATGCCTCCGCTCTCTCCTGTTCAGCTTGTGATGGGCTCGGTTTCTTCGGTGGTCCTCGCTTGAGTCGCCTCCTGGGCCTTATCCTGTGTCCCAGATTATGAGGGTGCCCCTGTGGGCAACAACTATGCAGGTTGGCCTTTGGTTTTGTATGCCTCAATCCAGTCCCACACCATCTTGGGGTCCTCACATAAATGGATCTTCCCAAAAAATACTATACAGAGTCAGGCAGGTAAAATTAGAGAGTATTGGACGCCTTCTTCCCGCAGCATTTTCTTGACTTCGAAGAAGGAAGCACGTTGTCGCTGGACAACTAGCATACAGTCTGGGAATATGGCGACTTTACTATTGTCCACTACAAAGGGGCCGCCAGTTCGTGCTTTAAGCAGCAGTATGTTTATCTTTGTAGTGTAGGAGACTAGCCACTACAGGGCATGGCCCTGAGCCAGCAGCCATGCCGGCACACAATGGTGAGCTTGATTATGGTGTGGTGGTACCGCTAATGTAGGGAGGCCACCCGCTGACCCTCACAGAAGGAAAAGTTATCACAGAGGAGGGGAGGCCACCCCGCGCCATGCCTCACCATGCCCGACCTGGCCGAGAAAACCTCCACTAGTCTTCAATCTCGTAGGGTGTTGACCCAGGTTCCACAGCTTTCCCCCGGGCCCGCTGTGTCTCCTGCCACCAAGGTCACAGGTCCCTAATGAGCAGCAGGGAGCCGCTTTGATTTATGACCACTTTGCTTCGGCCTTCATCGATCTCCCTCTGGGCGCTGGTAAAGAGTAGTACCAAGTCATCATGAAGTAATCAATTCCAACTACTATCTATATACTAGGGTAGTTCCCCTCATTGCAGGTCGGAACCTCCGCTCGTGATTCAGACTCCGGCAGATGTACAGATTTATTCACCGTCTGATTTATTCAGATGCTGCCCTCGTTATTGACACAGACGCCTTCTACCCAGATACGCCGACTCAGACGCAATCCTGTATCTGACTCGCACACGATGCTTCCATTTTATCCTTGGAATTGATTACTTCATGATGACTTGGCACTACTCTGTACCAGCGCCTATCTAAACTCCAGCACTTCACCAGTTCACAAATCCTGTCCTGAGGAGGATCCCAAATCATTGTGGATCGAAACACCGTCGACACTACAGCGCAATTGTTTGGCGCACTACAACATTTGGCTCATAACTGTGATCTAATGTGCTACAAAAAACTTGCATTTATCAATCATTGGGCCATCACTTTATATATCTCTGTCACCTTGCACCGTTCGCGCTGTTCACCCCCTTCACTTGCGTCGTCACGTTCACTTGTACATATCACCTTGTCACCAAGTGCTTCTTGGGTTGGCACATGATTTTTCTTGTACAGTGCTGCTTTCAACTGTATTCCCTTGTGTAATATATCATAAAATTGGTGAATTACAAGCCATGTACTAACTAATTGAGCCTCCTTGTTTCCTTCATATGTAATGCTTTTTGCATGCACAACTTAATTGCCTGTCAATTTGTTACCTATTGGGACATTGTGTTTTATATATACTTCATACCCAGTCCCAGTTTGGTCTATGGGTCCTACTCCTGTTTCTCTTCACCAGATTGTCAATGAGCACATCCGCTCTTGATACTGAGTGGACACATCCTTGCTGAGTGCATTTAAATATCTGCAGTTCACACAAAATATAATTTCAGGTTTTCCTCCTTTTGAGTTTGGCTTGGGTACTGACACCACTATACAAGCCCATGGACTACTACAGGTCTCAATCATCGTCAACTCCAGCATCATTAGTTTTGATGCTAGCTTTGACCTGGCCTAACCGTGTGTAGATTTTGCTTTTGACAGGGAAGCTGTCACCAGTGTCCACATCATGGAAACAACGAGTCAGATCTGGGGTCAATGAAAATAGACTAGGAAACTGACTGAGCAAGTTGTAACAGACTGTCTGCTGTTCCTCTTCACTGAGTGTTCTTTGACATTGGCGGCCAGGAGATCAGGGAGAGATAGGCTAATTTTTCTCTTATTCTCCTCTAACTGTCACCATGGACATTGTAATATCAGCTCTGCTCTGTCATGGTGGATCTTGAGCCTTTTAGCATGTATAACCCTGTGGGAGTGTCGGGAGGTTCCCAAATCCACCAGATATGTGACTTTTCCTAGATAGGGTAAATCACAGTCCACTTGTCCGTGCAGTAACTGTCCTAATTGGAAAGGCTTCAGGGTATCTGGTGGTATGGTCCTCTACCACCTTGATAAACCTATTGCCAGAGGCAGTAGACAGGTCTAACTCCACAAGACCAATCCCCCCCTCTTAAAGGGGGTCAACACCACAGGCAGTGGCATAATGGTGGCCTTGCGCTTGCCTCCCGCCTTGCCACTGGCTTGAAAAGTGACACAGGAGCGACAAAACTCCTTCACTTTTTCCGACATCTGAGGGTGGCAGACCAGCCTTTCCCAGATCTTGGTCTGCCCCAGATGTCCAGCTAAGTGGATATAATCGGTCAGGTTAAGGATGAACACTCTGTACTGCTGGTGGACACCACTCTCCTGGTTGCCCCTGGTTTGTGGTCATTTCCCTCTCTGTACAGGATTCCCTGCTCCCAGTACATCATATGGGTTCTAGTGAAATCGCCATCCTCCTGATTGACAGCCAGTCTCCGGCCTACAAGAGTTGAACAAGTCATTTGTCCCTGGATCAAGTCCTCTCTGGAGGGCCTACTTGCTTCTTGCAGCTCTGCCAAGTCAGGCAAATGTCTCAGAGAAGCAGCCTTTTGTTCATGCACAAGACCCTTAGGGTTAGGCTCCTTCAGGACCTGTGGACTTTGGGAAGTGGCCTTACCAAACTTCCTGCCTTTCCTCTTGCTACTAAGGTCTTGGGGCAATTTTGAAGGTTTCAAGTCCCTTGACCGTCCCATAAGGCCTTTTGTACTCAAATCCCACCTCAACTGAAAAGTGTCTTCCAAGTCTCCTCTCAATGGATATTGGAGGGCGCAGAACTGCTGGCATTGATCATTTTCCGAAGAGGCAAAAAAGTCCACTCAATATGGCTTGTCTGGTCAAAGTCCAGGTAAAAAAGTTGCTGTAATGTCTGTGCTACATCAACAGTGGGGTGTCACCATAAAACATAAAACCTAAAGATGGCATCAATGCCGATGCAGTAGCTGAAGCAGTTCCACGGAGCACAGACAACTTATAAGAATTTTCTTGCTGAAAGCTTTGTGCCAAGAAATTATTGGAGTTGATGCCACACCTCTTGTTCTTAATTCAGGCAGGCTGGAAGACTCTTTCTCACAGCAATGAGGGTCAGCTACTTCAGTAGGCTAATTAGCAAGAGGGTTGGAGAAAATCATACTGGACAATCTGCCACAAATTCAGTCTACCACCGGAAGATGCTATTAGTATTAAAAACCTGCCTGCCACTGGCCATTAAAATAATGCATTTGTACACCCAAGAGAACATTCATGAATTCCCAGGAGATCCAGAGGCATGCATTTGGGTACTGTTAGACTTTGCATCCTTGGCGTGGTTCCCCCTATCTTTTTGCCTCTACCTCCTGTTTGTTTTATGCTGTGCTGGATTTAGTTTTTGCTGGCTACGATGCTTTGGACACTCTGCCACTGCTCATCAGTGTCAGAGTGTAAGTGCTCCCTGTAGAAATTGTTATTGTGATTGGATATACATGATTGGAACAGTTGTATCACCAAGAAGTCCCTAGTAAAGTGCACTGAGTGTGCCTGGGCTGGTGATGGCAAATGCTACTAGTGGGCCTGCAGCACTGATTGTGCCACCCACATGAGTAGCTCTAAAATGGTGTCTCAGGCCTGCCACCGCAGCGCCTATGTGCATTCTGTGAACAGCCATGTCCTCCTGGTCAGTGTCCCCACTGACCAGGCCTAACACTTCCCTTCTGTGCACATTGGTCACCTCTATGGAAGGCCCAACGTACCCCCTTGGGCAGAGTGCAGTGTATGTGCAAGGTAGAGCATGTACTTGTGCAGGTGACATGCTCTGGTAGTGAATTACAGTCATTTCTGTTTTTCACTATTGTAAGGCTATCTTGCTCCGTAGGCTATCATGGGGGATGCTGGCTACAGTGGGTACCAGTATATAATTCCCATAGGAGCAAGGTAGGACATAAAAGTCCGGTATCCCTGAACTCAGAATTTAATAGCACATTTTTTAGGAAAGATGGTTTTTAATTCCTGTGTTTGAGAATAGCACTTTTAGAAAGTTGCTGTTTTCTTGTCTGAGCTTTCTGTGTGCCTTGGCCTGTTTGTGAATTGACTGTCTGGTTTGAGAGGGGCTGGGGATTCACCAGGAGGCTGGCCGAGTCAGCCCTGGGCTGAATGACTGCATCTGGAGTGGTGGGAGGGGATAGCACCTGGGTCTGAATAGGGCTGTGCCTGCCTTCCACAATGCTGGCTCCACCTCCTGCTGGGCGGCTGATGACCCTGCCCCTCACTCTGAAAGGAAAGGAGAAGCCAGGAAAACAAAGTGCTCAAGGAACACCCAGAACTGGTTCAGACCGGGCTCAGGGCCCACTTGCACAAAGAGAACAAAGACTTTTAGGGGTATAATTACAGGACTCCTGACAACAGAAAATTAGATCATCCTGGAATCAAGAAGGAACCTCTGCCAAGGAGAAAGCTGAAACTGAAGAAGGAAGACTGTCCTGCTGTTGCTCTGCTGGACTGTGTTGCTGTTGCTTTGCTGCCAAGGAGAGGGGAAGGACTTTGCTTTGAGCTGTGTCCCCTTGCTTGAAGGAATCTCCAAGATCCTGAGAAGAGCTGGCTCCCTGTTAAGAAGTCCCAGGAACAAAAGGACTTCACCCCCAGCTTCCCTGAACTCTGCTGAGAGAGTTCTGTCCTTCCTAGAGTGCTTGGGCCAGTTGTGGTGCCTCTGGAAATTGTACCTTTGTTGGGAAGCTGGAAACCAAGCTTTTAAAGACTTTCTGCAAGTGTTGTCACATCGCTCGCTTGCGGAGTGCATCACAGACAGTGCGAGGAAATTCCCGCCGCTACGAAGGTAGAGATCCTCGCAGCGCCTGTTGCCGCTGCCAAAGCTGTCGCATCCTTTGTTTGCGGGACGCACCAGACCGGTGCGGGAAGATTACCATCGCTGCGAGTGTCGTCGCAGAGCCTGTCGTCGCTGGGTGAGATCGCCACACCGCTTGCTTGCGAACCGCATCACGTCGCTGCGAGTTTCGTCGCAGAAGACATCGCATCGAGGAGCTGCGAGAGAGAGATCACCGCTGGTCCACGCATCGTCGCCCCGGAGATCGTCGCAACTCCAAAGATCATCGCATTGTGCCTTTGCGAGAGAAAACTTCCTACGGAACCTACGCACCGGAATCCATACAAGTCTGCTTTCCTTCCCCATACAGACCAGATTCGTCGCAACACTCCCGCTGCTTCAGCGGGGTTGTCGCATCGCCTCCCCAGAGTCTCAGGAGCAACGCATCGCTTGTTTTCCACCGCACCAGCTTCTGCTTTGGAACTTGGTCGCTTTTAAAAGATACTGTTGGCAAAACGTGACGCAACTGTGAACTTTTCACGCAACTGTGGATTATTTTATCGCAACCTTAAGAACTCTTTTGCAACCATATTCTTGAACTATGTATGTTGGATTTTTGTCGTTTTGGTCTTGTGTAGTTTAGATTAAATACCTTTATTTTTCTAAACTGTTGTGGAGTCAGTTTGTGGTGTTTTCACTGTGTTACTGTGAGTGTTGGTACAAATACTTTACACATTGCTTTTGGATAAGCCTGACTGCTTGTGCCAAGCTACAAAGGAGGTGAGCAGAGGTTATCTAAAGAGTGTTTCCTCCTTACCCTGACTAGAAGTAAGGGTCCTTATTTGGACAGTGGTACCTACCTCTGCCAACTAGAGACCCCCAGTTCTAACAGGTACTAATAGGTTGTAGAAGTATGCATTGTCAGAAAATATCCCTGAACGGGGGACCCTCAGTCAAAAGCCATGTTTCCAGACTTTTGATGGCATTATGTCCTATCACAAGGCGCACATCCACACACAAAGTAGCTACCTCAAGTGCCAGGGACCACTACTGGAATGTGTGCTTTTTGAGACTAGAATTTCTTTTAGGCTATTCATGTTTTTTTTGTGTTTCAATTCTTAATTAATCTTTTGTAGGTATAAAACAACAGTACACTCGTACAGTACAAATGTCATTTGATGAAATGGTATGAAGGACAAAGTTTGTGATGTTCGCCCATCTTGAAAATAGGCTGAGACCCTATGTGCAGCTCACTAATCGATGGTAGGGGGGCATATATGCCATGGGATAGAAACTGCAGGACATTCTGTTAAGTGCTAGCTGTATTCGGGTCAGAGGTACTGTAGAAGTCTAGAGTGGTAAGTACAATGACTGCTTAGTGGGAGCAAGGTGGTAAGTACAATGACTGCTTAGTGGGAGTAAAACAGTGTCTCAGTCCTCATTGCCAAGAGTATGAGTCATCGACAGGTGCGGAAGATGTTGGGCAGAACTAGGTTGTATTCAATCACCATGTGCGGCAGGTGTGAGATGGGGCAGAGTAGATGGGGATGGAGCGTGCCCAAACAATGTGTGGCAGGGAAGTGGGAGGGTGCCTGCAGGGGTTTGATGCTCAAGCGCCAGGATATAGTCGGGTGGAGGGTATAGCAGACATCTCATATACAGTCGCCGAAGGCCTTCTGAGACTACCATCGCGGAACACTGTATTCGGCTGTGGTCGACAGAGGCCTGTCTGGCTGCGGCCAACGGTGCCATTGTATTGTATTGTATTTGCATTTATATAGCGCTTACTACCTCCGACGAGGCGTCAAAACGCTTTTTCGGCGAGTAGCACGCTACTCCGGGACCCATAGAGGATTAGTGTTGAATTAGTATAGTGAAACATGCAAGTACATTTTAAGTGGTTGATAGGTTAGTCAGTTATTTGGATTTGGAATGATAACAAAAGGATAGAGGAGGACAAAGGTTTGTATTTATATAGCGCTTGTTGACGCACGCTATTCAGGAATCCTTCAAAGGATTAGTGGTGAATTAATATGGTGAAATATGAAGTAATTTCAGTGGTGGATATTAGTCAGTTACTTGGAGTGAGAAGGATAGCGGAGGGATAAAAGGGGAAGAAAGATTTGCATTCATATAGCACTTGTTACCCCTGATGGGTGTTGAAGAGCTTTTCTGGCGAGTAGCACGCCACTCCGGAACCCATAAAGGATTACTGTGGAAAATTAGTACAGTAAAGATTATGAAGTAATTTGAGTAGTGGATATGTTATTCAGTTATTTGGGTAGTATATTAGTATAGTTTCATATGGAATTTGAGAAGTGAACATATTAGTCTGTTAATTTTGATTGAAAAGGACAGTGGCGAGATAAAAGAGTGAAGGATGTTTGTTTATTACGTCTTAGCAGTAGAAGGAGGCTTTTGGAAGAGTAAAAAGGAGTTTTGGAGGGAACTACTCAGAGGGAAGAGTTTGGAAATGTGTGTATAGGGGATCAGTGTAGTAAAAGAGGTGTCAGATGATGCAAGGAGGGATAGAGTAGGAGAGAGTCTAGAAAAGGTTATTTTGGCAATCATAGTAGTGGTATGGGGTTTGGGATGAATGAGAGAGTAGATGTAGAGGATATATTGATAGATGTATAGGATGAGAGATAGGGTAGTGCATTGGAAGGAGTATTAGAAGACGTTTGAGATGAGGCAGAAGGTTGTGCTAGAAGATATATTGAGCTTAGTATAGGCTGAGAAATAGGGTAGTGCATTGGAAATGCTAAATTAGAAGATGGGTATATGTTTGTATTTTGTGATGGTAACTATTACGAGGTGTTGCGCTTTGAAGATCTTGTTGTGCTGGTGTGTGTGATATGTTTTGCTTTTGAGGAGTAGTGAAAAAGGGTGCTGATGTATATGTTTAATTTCTACTGACCTGGGAGGTTACCTTTGGGGTTTCTGGAATGCCGCAGCCCGAGCGCTGCTCCCCTGTTGCCACCGGACTTTCAGCCTTCCTGCTGCCTGCCGCTTCCCGACCATCGCGGCGAGGCGGCAGATCGGGAACTACATTTCCCAGCACCGCTTGCGCCTAGGAAGGCGCGCATCCTGTCCCGCCCCCGGAGGTGCGTTTAAGGCCAGCAAGAGCCCCGGGGGAGCGGGGGACCTGTCATTTCTACTGACCTGGGAGGTTACCTTTGGGGTTTCTGGACTGCCGCAGCCCGAGCGCTGCTCCCCTGTTGCCACCGGACTTTCAGCCTTCCTGCTGCCTGCCGCTTCCCGACCATCGCGGCGAGGCGGCAGATCGGGAACTACATTTCCCAGCACCGCTTGCGCCTAGGAAGGCGCGCATCCTGTCCCGCCCCCGGAGGTGCGCTTAAGGCCAGCGCGAACCCCCGCGTCACGGGACCGCGCGCGGGCTAAGCCCGGGCAAAGGGCGGGCCCTCGGAGGCACGAGGAGGACGGTACGGGCCACCCCCCCCTGACATTTCCATCGAAGAGGTACTGGGATTCCCCTTACCATTTCTATCGACCTACTTTGGTGATTCGCATCATACCATGTCTATCTGGGAGGAGTTGAATGCCCTGTGCGGAACTAAATATATCCCTGACATTTCACCCACTATAAGCATGCCCACCAATCCAGACGATGTAAACGCAGCCCTGCAGATTTCACCCCTTTACTCTAAAAAACCCCAATCTCCAGCCAATGCACTACCGGGTGGGCTCAACACTAAAAGGAAGCACGATGATGACATTGTAAACGGGAAGCCAGCCAAAACTCAAAAATTATGCTCCAGTCCCTCTCATCCTCACTCCAACCCAATCACTGTGTCGGGGGATATGGAGCATGGAAAAATAGAAACCGCCCATCATCCCCTCAACCAACTTTATTGGCCCAGCTTGAGCATTTATTAACCTCTCTCATTTCACCACTGGTGGCCAAAATTAACGATCTGGGGGATAGGTTATCTAGCATTGAACTAATAATCAAAACGCACATTCCATCAAGAACCAAATCGGTATTATCAGACGCTCCTATTCCCCTCACTGTCCCGGAAAAACCCAAGCTGAATTCTCGCAGGAATGCGCATTCACAAACCATACCTTTTGCAACAGGCTTTAAATTGCCTATAAAGCACTCACTAACAAACCATATTGAGGCTAAACCTGAACCTGTTAGAATGCCACAAATTAATTTACCCCCTGAAGCCGCCCCTTATGTGACTGTTGTCTCTGGGATCCCACCACTAAATCATGGAAAACTTGAAACACGTCAAGACCTATTAAATAAGGTTATGTTCTGGTTACAGACCAATAGACTTCTGCCACCTGACTTAGATGGGGGGATTCTAAGCGTTAGGAGGGTGGGGTGGTTGGGCACTTTGCCAAAAGCCATCCCAGGGGACTTGGTGCTAATCAGATTCAAGCACAGGAAAATAGTCCCTTATTTACGATCCTGCAAGTATAAAGAGGGGTATGGCCCAATTCGCATCTGGGATTTAAACGACTTCTCTCCGAGCATTCCACCTACTCAGTTACCAAGAACAGCAGTAAAGAAATACAACGTTTGGGGCGGGGGACTCTGTGCATCTAATTGCCCCTAGCTTACTAGCTGCTAACAGATTCGAACCTTTACAGACCACTGCTTGATGATTTTCCTTAGATCCCTATTCCACTAAATAGCACTGAATGTACGATTCCTTCTTATTTTTATAGGTGCTTCTCTTGACAGGGAATTGTTCTATATTGATTAGCTGACGTGTTTTATCAATTTAATTATGCTTTTTAACAATTGATATGTAATGAAATATTGATGTATTTATCTATGTTTGCTGCTGCTTTTATGATTTTAAATCAAAAATCGAATAAAGCTAATCTGAATATGTTTCATGCAATGGATTTGGTTGTGTAGTATTGTTTGTGAGAGGAGGTTGTGACGTAGAAGGGGTGGTGATGTGTTTATGAGTAGAGTGTATGTTGTGTGTAGGAGGGAATAAAGTAGAGGTGAGAGTGTTTATCTTAGACTGGTTTGTTGCATGAGTTACAAAATGTGGTGGTGTGCAGTGTGTGTGTTGTCTGTTAGTGTTATTATGGTAGAAGGGGCAGGAGGGTGTTTGTTGAACAACTAACGGAAGGATGATTATATGTTGGTTAGTGATAAAAGGTGGTCTGTTGGGTGTAATTACAGCAGGGAGAGTGAGTCTGAATGCCGTTGTGTTAGTGATGAGCGTATTGGTTAGTGGTATAGGATAGAGTTGTGTACTGTTTGTAGGTGATGGTGGATATGTGTGGTAGTTGGGATAGTAGGGTGTATAGATGTGATTTGGGTGGGTTTGTAGAGCATGCTGGTAAATTGATCTGTACATAGTGTTGTGCCTGGTGTACATTTGGTGTGAGTGTGTTGCTCTGTTTGTGGATGCGGATCGTGTGGGCTGGATATTGCTAAATGAGAAAAAGGGCAGCATTTCTGTCCCTCGTCCTGAAGTCTCAAACAGGCAGCTGCCCTTGTCCTCTCCGCCCTTAACAGGCTCAAACAGGCAGATGCCCTTGTCCTCTCCGCCCTTAACAGGCTCAATCAGGCAGCTGCCCTTGTAGTCTCTGCCCTTAGCCTCGACGCCCGGGCTGAGACGCCCTAACCCTGGCCTTTTATAGCCCTAGTAATCAGGTGACCCCTTCAGCCAATGGGAACTCTAGCCCTAACACTATCCAATCACAACACTAGCCCTAAAATCTAGAACTAATAGGAGACCAGGACCTTACAGCCAATCTTAGCCCTAGTCCAAGCACCCAATTCGTTCAAAAACCCTGATCCTAAGTTCAATAAAGGCCCTAGCTCTACCAGTAGTCCCAAAACAAGTCCATGCAACCAATGACACAGGTAGCCCTAGTCCGTACTTCCAATAGAAAGCCTAACCCTACTCTAAGTCCCACACCTAGTTCAGCAACCAATCACACCAGAAGCCCTAATAGCTACTTCCAATTAAATGTCTAACCCTAGCCCCGCCCTACTCCCAACAACCAATCACACAGGAAGCCCTAGTTCCTACTTCCAATAGAAATCCTAACCCTAGCCCTGACCCTTTGATTGAGTCAGACCCAGAAACCAATCATAACCCTCAAATGCCCAACCAATGAGGACATTAACCCTAATCCAATAGAAACACCAGGTACAATCACCAATCAATGTAGACACTAGCAGAAAATATAAGGTCCCAGCGACCTCAGACAAGGTTTGCTGGACAGGGATTTGGAAGCTGCTTCTCCTGTTCAGAATCTCTTAGGAGACAGACAGGCTCAGTCCACACTTTGGACTTCAGCAGGTAAGGGCCTCACTAACTTGAAATCCAACATTACTGTTTGAATAAAACTTTACTCCCTATGCTGGCCAAAAAAACGAAGTGCACAGGCCCTAGTAAACACAGTTTAAACAGCTCACAGAAGCACCCTCTGATGTAGAAAATCCCTGTTACTTGGGGGGGGGTGGGCGCTGGTTTCACTGGCTTGTGAACACAAAATGGTGGCTGGGAGTGCACTGTTTTAACATACAGTTTTTTTAAACAACTTTTTGTCTTGGGAAGAGACAGCACTAGTCTGTCTCCTTATCACTTCCTGGACTCTGCTCACTGCAATCTGGGGTACAGATAAGCTGCAGCTCACAAGATGGAGGAGAATGATTTGAGGAGCACCCAGCAAGGCCTTAAGGGGCCTGGGCAAGGGTGAGAGGAGGGCTCAGACTTGCCTGGTAGCTGAATAGCCATTGGTCTGCTGGCCTAGGGGTGGGGGTGGGGGTGGGCAGCTGCTTCTCGTTTCCGAATCTCCTAGGAGACAGACAGGCTCAATGAGAGGGATAAACTACAGAGGTTGGACTGCAAATCGCACAATTCAACACGTTAAATGGAAGCAATCATGGGCAGGGAAAACCACAAGTCACCCTCGCCATGCATTGCTTAGGAGGGCCAGTTGGGGGTCCCGAATGAAGGTGTTGGACTAGAAGGTTGGACAAACCGGACATAACCCCCTTAAAAGAGCTCCGTAGCTTCAAGTATTGCGAAATGGGGAGTCTGGAAGGTCCCACTGCTTGGGCCCAAGTATGCTAAGTTAGCAATGACGGAGCTGCCCGTATCTTCAGCGTTGGAATAGAGGGAGGTAAAATTCCTCTTGTAGGTTCTCAAATGATTTCAAATCCCCACCTGTCATCAAGTCATTCACAGTGCTGATCCCGTACGTCTGCCATGTGATCCAGAACACTGGTTTACTGTCCACCAGAAAGGCCACATTGTTTCAGAGGGGGGCTGCAGGTGCAATGGGGAATGCCAATTCAATAATTTTTGGGCTTAGTTCGAAATCCCCATCATGGTCTGTATGAGAGAATTGCTGGGTGATGTTTAGGGGGTGCAATAACAGTATAAGAGGTCTAGTACTGGGCCGCATCAAGCTATGTTAAGTTGCAATTGCACCCAAATTGCAATTGCTCTATCACCCCATGTCTCATGGAGGATAAGGGTGCAGAGGCATCTATTAGTGTTCATTACAAGGTAGGCTCAGGCCCCTACTCCATCGATGGGCAATCATTTTAGAGGCTCTCAAACGTGGCCGTACTGCACCCCATACAAAAGAGCATATGTATTTGTCAATGAAACAGAGGGTAGCAAGCTGCACTGTGATAGGTAACATGCCCAGAACATAGTTGAAACAGGGAACCACCACCATTTTCATTGCCTGAAGACGTCCCCGCATGGATAGGTTTTGCTGAGACCATTTGGATTAGTCTGTAATTTATTAATTTAAAAAGATTCATGTGGGCACAACAGCTTCTCCAATTACAAATGTTTGCCAAAACCAAAACAAAACACTATAAAACCAAATAACTACATTACCACATTTATGTGCAGTGTTATATTTCCACAAATATATCCAAACATGCACATGACAACATTTGCAATGGCTGATCCCAAAGTTTTTGCACAGTCCAATAAATGTAGCAGAAGACCGTAATCTGATAAACAACTCAATCATCGAAAGAGACTGCATGTGCAATTCATCCTCATTTACATTAACCCACTGTTTTAAGTACTTGAGAACTCTGTATTCTATGTATACACTATATGAACCACTCTGGATAGAGAAGTAAGAAGCTGCCAACATCCACTTTAACGGAATCTCTGGTCTTGTAATCTACTAGAGTGGGTTTCAAGACATCCTCAGAAAGTTCTGTGAGTCATGACTGTGTTCTACACCGATACAGGATACTCTGTATACGTTCCATTCAATGAGTAAACACAAGAAAAGAACCATGGTAGGCCTAAAGATAACTAAGTCCATTACTTCATCAGAAACATTTTAACTGCCACATGTATCAAACAGAGGAAATCTGTCTACAGGATGCAATACTGTCCAAACATTTTATAAGATGATGGCTCCTCTAACCTTAGAACTTCTCAGATAGGTTGTCGAATATCATATAACTTGGGGCCTATAGATAAGCCTACTTTTCAGTTCCTCTGGATGTTAAAATTCTGCACCAATTGATGCAAAAAGATCCCCCATGTCACTCTTAAGAATGTTCTTGTAGGCAGGACGCCGATTCTGGTCCTCTGTACTAGGGATGAAGAATCTACAAATTGTTTAGTCAAATTCTAGGTCGAGTGACACACTCATTACTCAGCAAATGAAAATATGTGCAATGAATTGTGGGTCTGATTTCTGCATACCAGGCACTGCTGGGTACATTAGAGACTATTGCTACTGTGAGGTATATTAAATATATGCTAGGAATTCTATCAAATCATTGCTGGATGTGGGTATGTGCCTTCTGTTTGTGGGAAGTGACATCGTGAACATGAAAATAGCCACATTTCACAAGTGATATAGCACATTCATTACTGCTTGGTGATAGATTTCTCGCCTGTTTATAGGCATCTAATTAGCGAACACCTAGCCAGAGGGGCAGTGGAGCACTGTGTCTCTACACCAAAATTGCATTATCACGGTAGACCCAGAAATCTAGATAATTATATAAGTTATGGTGAAACATCCTCTAAAACCCAAACATAGTACAAAAGTAGCAACGTTATGACACATGAGTGAAATATTATTTGGAAGAGCATTCTGATTTGTAAGCTAAACAGAAGCTCTACAAAATTTAAAATTCAGATTTCACACCAAATAATGAAAGAAGGCAATTATGACCTGAGTTTGACACCCAAAGCTCCCTTGTTGCTCACAAATGCCCATTAATTAAGGCAATTTCAAGATGGCCGAGCCCTAGGTGGGTCATTACTCAGACATTAGCCAGACTAACATCCTATAAAGGGAGGGGGGAAACATGCTTATTAGTTTACTGCCCTGAGTATGTAAGGCTGACAAGGCCCTTCAAATGTCACCCACTGATCTTCACACTCCTCTTGAAATCTAATTATTTATGTTCAATCCAAAAGAAGCTGGTTAATTTGGTTTTATGTGATGTTGTGCCCTAACATTTAATTGCTGAACTTTTCACTTTCGTTTTCCATTGGCAAAGACATTTAAGGGTTAAAAACATGAATAGGCAAGTTAACGCAGAGCAATGTAGTGTCAAAAGACACTAATATACTTCTGCCGGATTATTTACGGCACCAGCATCAACAGGTTTGTTCGAAGGCTCCCAGTCAACAAAAGAATAACCTTCAAGCTCCTCACACACCCGTAAAGTACCCTACACAACGCAGGACCTGCAAACCTCAACCACTGCCTAACATTCAATGCACCCACCAGAGACCTCAGCTTGGATCATCTGGCCTGGCCACCATCCCACATACCAGCAATACCACGGCTGAAGGAAAATCCTTCTCCTTTCACGCAGCAAAGACTTGGAACACTCTGCCGCTCCATCTCAGGGAATCACAGTTACTGTCTCAATTCAGGAAGGACCTCAAGACCTGCTTCTTCGACTGAACCACAGTGCTTTTGACGGATCAGTAGCCTCCCCCTCACCCCATTCCCTCGTGCCTTAAGACCCTTACTAGTGAGTAGTCGTGCTTTACAAGTCACTTGATTGAAGGCTATTTTTTTTTATTCTAGCTGGTTGTTTTGTGAATACTGAGTCTTGAAAGAAACGCCTACTCTATTTTCAGGTGAAGCAGACCCAGCAGCTATCTCTACAACAGGACATCTATTCTTCCTCCTCTTCCTCGATATACTCTCTTCCCAGTGACTCTCCTCCCCGTCTAAAATAAAAGTTATTTGATCAAGATAATACGAGCCACATCCTGATACCAATGTGCCATGTTCCATTCCAGACTGCACCACTCTCTGCCTATCTGAATGAAGGGTCCAGACACAAACTGATTTGATAGACCCCACAAGGTACCATAGCTTCCACCTAAATCCTTTTTCTGTATTTATTTTGGGGGGTAATAAACTAGTAGTATCATAATGCCTTTCAGCATTTCAGAGTGCTTTGGGAGATATAGCTTTACAGGGAAACAGACAGACGCAGTCAGCACAATGTTTAGGGCAAACTTTGGTAACTATGAATACGAGTGAGTGGCCAGCTAGGTTATCAGCAGTTGCATAAGACACTCTCTGCTCGGAGCACATTCAACAGTCAGGAGACTTTCACATGCTTTGGAGGTTACTCGTTTCAGACAGGAATCTGATTCAACTTGTGATTATGTATTGCTGGTATTACGTTCTATCTTATTCTGGTTAAGTGGCTATTTTTTATTTGAGATGTAATTGCAGAATTCTGCTTATGCTTCCCAGTGTATAGATGGTGTGTACATGTGGAGTTTGTGTTTCAGGTGCAGTTGGGTTCTTTGATAGCCTACAAAATTCAATGTCCAAAGATAAAAATCAACAATGATTTCTTCATTCAACATAACCTGTTCAGTTACTTAGTCTTATTGCTAAGGTAGAAAAAAACAACACAGTAGGAATTTTTTTTAATCCAGAACTGGACAAGCCCCAACATTCAGTTCTGATGAGATCTATTATTAAATCAGCAGCAAGTTATTTCAGAACATTATCTGTTTTTTTAAAGAAAAACACAGAAACAGGAAACTTTGAAACAACTCCTAAAGTACTTTACATTCGTCCCTTTCATCAAACAAGCCACGAAAGATTTCGACAGGACGCAGGTAACTGCAGTACAACTGAGAATTTAACAAACTATGAAGTAAAAGAGGTTTAAAATGCAAAGCCAAACAAAACTTGGTACTGAAAGGAAACCACTTAATTCCGGTTTCTTTTCAGAAAAAAAGTCTCAAAACCATCCATAAAATTGGGTGTGTTCTTTTTTCCAAACAATTACATTTATTTTAATACATCTGAGAAATTGTCATCTATACAGCCGAGGATTAGTCACAAAGCGTCGGTACAAAGGGCGGGGTGACAGCAGCATTACCTTGTACAACAAACTATGTCTAAAGACTATGGCTAGTTGGATGCTGATCAGACTGGCCTAAAAATTACTGTAGTGACCAAATATTTAACAAACACTGTATAAGACAGAACTGAGTTTTATTACAGAGAAAACAGTCCATGAGCCAATCGTCACGAGACCAGCTGGCAGTTAAACACAGACAAAATAGAAAAACATTCCAGAAAACCGAACCAAGGCTCAACCAATCATAATAACATGATGCAGCGAGAGCTGCAATAAATAATAAACATGCACTGGCAAATCCAATAGGGCTGGGTTTAATGCAACCACAAATGTAAACACAGGTGTTTACAATTGCAATTTGCATTCTGTGTAGGCAAAATGCAGATTCTCACATTAAAGCCTTTCCTATTGGCATTGCTTGGAAAAGTAGTATAACGATAGTTTTCAGTGCAGAATGCACGATTGAGAAAAAGGACTGATTATGACAAAAAGCATAGAAGAGTTCATTTTTTCCAGATTTTGAATGGTCTCGCATTCATTCTAATGGAACCAGTTTGTGGAAGGCAAAAAGATACATCGCTAGCTGACAGCATGATGTGAGAAGGTAGTATTTTTCGGGGTGGAGCAAAGCCATATATGCATATTATAAATATTTGTAAAAATAAGTGGTTCATTCAGACAGCTTTGCTGCTAACCTAGACCTAAAAAGGGAAGTTCATCTTACACAGATATGCAACCGATATAAAAAATGCTGAATAGGATGATGAGTTTCAGTATGAGTTTGGTAATGACGATGACCTCACTGAAGTAAGGGGTAAGAGAAGTAGAAAAACTAAATATATTGATCAGACCCCTAAGAGCACTATTTCAGGTCCTGGTACCTTAAATTTTGATGGAGGGCAATTCGGGTGTCCCTAGCGGCACAACATTTAAAGGTGTCCTCAGCGGCACAACTTGTAAAGGTGTCCCCCGAGGCACAACCTATCCAAGTGCTCAGAACAATGATTTCATCCACAATTATGATTTTGATAATGATGGCCATGATGATAATGCTTCAAAATCTCCTGACGAATACACCCTCGACCTGGATGAGGATAACCATGATTTTTAATCCTTTGATGATAATCTGCCCTCCTCTTCTAAGGATACTATCCTAGACCCTCTGGGTAAGGAGATGTTTTACCCCTTAACATCAGACATCCTAGAAGCTCTGATTGGGTTCCTCACGACCACGTTAGTAAATTTATTACCAAGTGGATCAGGAATCCTCTAGAGAGAGACACTAGTAATCTTTTGCGAGCAGAATGCTCTAGACCTTCTATCGAGGGTAAAGTTTGCCAAACACCTAATCCCAATCCCGAGCTGATAAAATATCTATTTAAGCTCGGTAGGCGCCCCAGGAAGGGTATGGAGAGCTACCTTAAAATTTGTCAAGACCGACTTCTTGATATTTTAGGTCGCTAAAATTATTGATGCGGCTGAAGATAGGCACCACCTTGAATACTGATCTTATCCGTGGTTGGAGTCAAAGGGCACTGGTTCTTTTAGGAAACGCCAATGCCAGTCTCAACTCTGAAAGAAGAAGAGTCGTTCTCACTAACATTAGCCCAAAATTAAGCGACTTAGCCGATAAAGAACCCTCACTTAATCCTAAAGGCCTACTTTTTGTCGAAGACCTAATCAAAACATTAGGTAAATACGTGTCCACCTTTACAGCCCTGGATAAAGCCCATCAGAACATGAAAAAGGTCTTCAACATCAATAACAATAACCTTTTTGGCAGGGCCGGAAGAAGGGGCCAATCTTTAGGCCGATTTAACCAGAGGCCCTACGGTAGATCCAGAAGTTATAACGCAAGAGGTGGCTACCAGTCCTCCTACCAACCCCAATTTTACCCTCCAAGAGGAAGAGGCTTCCGTTCAAGAGGTTTGAGAACGAGAGGAGGATCTAACGACGCCAATCCACAAAGTAAGTACCTTGATTCCTTCTTCCCCTCCCACGAAAGTGGGAGGCAGACTAAGATTATTTCTCCAGAACTGGAAACTAATTACTCGGGATCCTGTTGGACCTGGGGTTACCAGTCCACATAGGGTAGCCTGGCACAGAGTAGGTAGGTCTTGCCCAAAGGCAGAAGTGTTACGCTTGCGTCACCCTCACAGGAACCCAGCGCCCATTCACTTAAAAATTACACTACACCAATTTAGAAAAATACGGTTCACTTTTATAAAATTCTTTTGAGCTTTCTTATTCCATAAGACTGTTTGTCGCTACTCACATCAAGTACCTCTCCCACAGTTAATTCAACAATACATCGTTCTTTAAACTCAATGGGTTCAACAAGTGCATTATGTACTTCACATTAAAGGTAATTTCTGGGTTGATTTGACTTGGTACCCTAGGAAGAAAGAGTCTTTCACCTTCAAAGGAACAGGGAAGTAACCCCACGCACTCAGAGGGAAGATCACTTACTACAACCTGTTTAGTTAAATCGAATTAGGTGATTGTCTAGGAAATGCCAGTGTTAATTTACCCTTCCCCCTCTGTAAAGAAAAGAATAGGCAACAACTTAATCAGTATCAACATTATAATGGTTCAGTAGACTTGTTGTGCAACCTACTTTACATTTCAACATTAGTTCGAGATCAGGTGGCTTCCCAGTCTCAGTTTGTTTGACTTACCAGGGCGGCTCCTACGGCCAGCACAACAGGGTTAACTAGTATTCACAAAGGGGGGGGGTCTCACCCCTAGGACTTTTAGCTTCCGATCTCAGGTCCTATACCAGCCCCCAGATCTCTCCTTACTTGTGTTGAATAGTGTTTATATCGGTCTCCGCTGCCTCCGTCAGTTGAAGGCGACCGGAGTTCTCAGTCAGCCTCTCTCTGCTTCCAGCGACGCCTACCTCGCAGGTCAGGCCGATCTACCACAGAGCCTCATCCGAGGGGAGGTCACGCTGGTACAGTGGTGCCGCGGTATTCACCTCGACAAAGCTTTTCGTCCCGCCGTCTCTGTTGCCTTTTTTTGCGAGCTGCGCCAGTGGCAGGCGCGATAGACCAGCGGCTCTACAGCGAAGCCGCTCTCTGGCAACCAGCGGCCCTCCACCAGTCTTTCGCGTACGCTGCAGCTCTCCTGTCGCCACTCCGCCCCCTTTTGGAGATTAGTTGATACCCTACAGGGCCTGCGCAGAAGCGCGCCTTCTCAGCTTTCCTCAGCCACTTACTCTGCTTTTCTTTCAGAGCGGCCAACGGCTTCCGGGCGTCTTTGTCACCAATTCCTTCCCCACCTCCACAACCAGAAGCTACCCCCGTCCCTGGCTACGCTACCAGGCTTATGGCTGCGGGACAGGCAGCTCTTTCCACCAGGTTTTTACGAGTGGAAGTCGACCACTCGGTAGCGCTTCTAAGCACAGGTGAGGGGAGGACAGATGGGACCAGCGTGGGCGAATATGGTTGGGAGGGGGTGATCCGTTCTCTCTATCCTTTCTCTACCCTGACAGGGCTTTCAAAAGTTCTAGTCAGTTCTCATGTACTGAACAGCAGGGCTGACTTCCACTCAGCTCAACTCCCCTAAAGTCTCTCAAGTTCACCCCAGGCTAGGGGTTAGTCCTTCTTGACTTGTGAGGACCTTCTGTCCAGGGTCATTAGGAGCGCAATCTAAGCAGGGTCAGGTCTGCAGGAAGGGGGAGCGGTGACAGCAGTAAGGGGGCAACCCCTAAAAAGGAAGTCAACCCTCTGAGTATCCTACCTCCCCCCCCTGGCGCCACAGCCTATACTCTAACTGGCTCTCTCTCTGTATGACAAATTGGCCGCCCTCAAGTTGGCCTTTTATACCACGTGTCCCTTGTGTCCAGAACAGGCCAGAAGGTTCTAGATCCCACATATAAGTCTATGGGCCAGTCCCTGAGGTAATCAGTTGTGGCAGTTACCAGCCACCATTTTGTGTGACTAATTTTTCATCTTTATAAGGGACACCTAGGCCTCAATAAAATTATGGGGATAAGGTAGCACCCACCCCCTAGGACAACACCAAAAATTTACAGTGGACATGAAAAAAATGAAAAGTACTAAGAGGGGCAAAAAGGGATAAAATAAATAAATAATAGGAGGGACCACCCAAAGGCCTACAGGTCTAACACTTGGGTTCTGAACACTGTTACTGGTTTTACAATAGATTTCATAGATACTCCGACTCAGGTTTCTTTCCCAAGAGAAATGTCCCTCTCTCCGGATCTAGAGAAGATTATAGAAGAGATCTCTTAAATGCTCCAGAAGGGCGCAATCATAGAAGTCTCTATGGAATTTCTGATGTTTGTAAGCACTCTTTTTCTTGTAGAAAAAAAGGACAAACGTTGGAGACCCGTCATAAATCTCAGGGAACTCAACAAGTACCTTGTTTACAGACATTTCAAGATGGAAGGTATCCATCTTCTGAGAGATCTCTTGTTAGACGGAGACTGGTTGGTCAAAGTAGATCTCAAAGACGCTTATTTTACCATCCCTATGGCCAAGGAAGATCAACGCTTCCTACAATTTATTTGGAAGAACCGGCTTTAGCAATTCCAAACTCTCCCTTTCGGCCTGTCATCAGCCCCTTGGTGTTTCACCAAATTAATGAGAGCAGTCGCCTCATCTTTAAGAGAGAAGGGTATTCGCTTGATTATATATCTAGACGATATCCTTATCATGTCTCAAGATCTTACTCAAATTCTTCAAGATCTCAAGACTGTAGTGGATCTTTTAGAAAACCTAGGGTTTATTTTAAACAAAGAAAAGTCAATATGGTCTCCCTCAAAGTCCATGGAATTCCTAGGTTTCACTGTAGACACCACCAATTGCCTTCTCCTTCTTCCTCCGAAGAAGATTTCTAAAATCAGAAAGGAGATAAGACGTCCTCAAACATCAAAATCTTTCCTTAAGGGAACTAGCCAGACTCCTGGGTTTTCTCTCATCCTCAATTCAAGCTATCTTTCCTGGCCCTCTAAATTATCGAGCCCTTCAAAGGATAAAAGGAAAAGCTTTGAGATCGGGTCTCTGGTACGGAGACCGTGTTTCCCTGAACCAAGAATCGATTTCAGAACTAACCTGGTGGTTAGAGAATTTGGATGCTTGGAACGGCAGAGCAATTTTTGGTTCAACACCAGATTTTATTTTGGAATCAGATGTGAGCCTTCATGGCTGGGGTGCCTGTCTCCTAGATCAAAACACTGGTAGAGTTTGGTCTCAAGAGGAGTGCAGGCCTTTATGCTCTAATGAGCTTCAAACACTCTCTTCAAGGCAGATCAGTTATTCTAAAAATGGACAACATGTCCGCTGTTGCCTACATAAACCGCCTGGGTGGAACAAAGTCGGAAGACTTGTCAAACTTAGCAAAAAAACTTTGGATCTTCTGCCTGGAACACAAGATCTCTCTAAGAGCAGAATACCTTCCAGGGGAATCGAACCTTTCTGCGGATTGGAATTCGAGATTCCTTTTGGATCATTCAGATTGGAAACTCAACACCTTAGTGTTCAAATCCCTCAATAACTTCTGGGGTCCCTTCCAAATAGATCTTTTTGCGAGCAGATTGACTTTTCAACTGGAGCATTATTACAGCTGGATGCACGACTGGGTGCTCTAGCGGTCAATGCGCTTACTGGAATTGTTTTGTTAAGAATGTTCTATATGGAACTATTGCTTTGTGACATATGCGGCTGCTTGGATCAGCATTAAAAGTTATATGCATAATGTTAGCCTCCGTGTCTTTAATGAAATCCAGATTCTCTAGTCATGGTAATAGGAGAATCGCAATTACACACTATGCATAGATTGTATAGCAGTACCCACATCTAGCAGCGACCACCAGTATCTGTTGCAGTTGTTTGAAACAGTGTTTTTAGTTCAGCCTGGCCCACAGTGGCTTGTTGTTTAGTTTGCACATCTACATAGTAATGCTTTGTGAATGTGTGCGGTGTAAGCCATGTGGCTGCCATGCATATTTCATCTAGGGGAATGTTCACAAAGAATGCCATTGAAGCCCCTATCTTTCTTGTTGAAAAGGCTTTTGGAGGAATTGTTAACGTATGTTTGGCTTTCTGGTAACATATTTGTATCCATTTAACAATCCATCTGGCGATCCCGGATTTTGATATGGGGTTGCCTTTATGTGGCAGTGAAAAAAACACAAAAAGTTGTTTTGTTTTACGAAAAGTTTGTGTCCTTTCTATATAGTACAGTAATGCTCTTTTGACATCTAAGGTGTGTAGAGCTCTTTCTGCGACTGTTTGAGGCTGCGAGAAAAATACGGGCAGCTCAACTGATTGACTTAGATGGAATGGTGAAATGACTTTAGGAAGGAATTTAGGATTAGTATGAAGAACCTCTTTGTTATGATGCATTTGCAAAAAAAGTGCTTGAATGGTAAATGCTTGTAGTTCACTAACTCTTCTGAGACAAGTAATTGCTACTAGGAAAGCTACTTTGCAGGTTAGGAATTGCAATTTACATTTATGTAATGGTTCAAAGGGAGGACCCATTAATCTTGTAAGAACAATGTTCAAGTTCCACACTGGTGCCGGTGGCGTTCTGGGAGGAATTATTCTTTTGAGTGCTTTTATAGCTGGTACTCTAAAAAAGAGATAGATGTTGTCTATTTTGTAAGTATGCTGCAATGGCAGCAAGGTGTAGTCTGATAGACGTATAGGCTAAATTACACTTTTGAAGGTGTAATAGATATCCTATGATGTGTTGAATAGACACGTCTAAGGGATTTATCTGGTTGTTTTGGCAGTATATGACAAAGCGTTTCCACTTAGCAGCATAACATGCTCTAGTAGTGGGACGTCTAGCTTCTTTAATGATGTTCATGCATTCTGGAGGAAGGTTGAGATAACCAAACTCTATGACATTAGGAGCCAGATCGCTAGGTTGAGCTAAGCTGGGTCCGGGTGTCTGATCTCTCCATGGTTCAGTGTTAATAGGCGTGGAGATAGGTTTAGTTTTTGGTGTGGTACTACAGACAACTGCAACAGCGTTGTGTACCACGGTTGTCTGGTCCAAGTTGGAGCAACTAGAATGAGCGTCAGGGAATGTTGTTGTAGTTTGCGCACCACTAACGGAAGTAGTGGGAGAGGAGGAAAAGCGTACGCAAATAGTTTTGACCAGTTCATCCATATCGCATTGCCTTTGGACAATGGGTGTGGGTATCTGGCGGCAAAGCTTGGGCATTTTGCTTTTGCGTGGGTGGCAAAGAGGTCTATCCGAGGTTGTCCCCACATTTGAAAGAACGGATGAAGAACTTGCGGATGAAGTTCCCTCTCGTGGATTTGCTGGGTTTGTCGACTTGTTGCAAAGAGAGGGGTCCCAGACTATGGATCATTCGCATATACAGAAAACATTACAAAGTATTGTGTACATATAACTCGTACCACGACTTTATGAGTGATGTTATTTATTCACATCCTCAATGTCATAGATTTTATGTATCGTACATATTCAGCATAAATACATGTACCCGTAGTAGAAAAGGAAAAGGGGGTAAAAAGGGGGAAGGTGTTTTGTGAGTATCAAGGTAGTGAGTGGACAGTTATAGTAGTTGCATGTGATCACACAAAATTTGACTGGTTTGTATCACAAGGGCACATAAAATTGTTGCGACAAACATTGGTAGATATACATGAAGACCTATCCCATATGGTCTATCACAGTATTAATACTTTGTTGAAGATGGGTAGGTTTGTTAAGAGACAGTCGACGTTTCGACGCATGTGCGGTGTAGGTTCAGTTGCACCTTACAGTGGGGTCTTCTTCAGGACTAGGACGTGATGTGAGATAAAGGGGCACCTAAAGTCAAAAAAGAATCGCGGTCAAAAAACTGTGCTATTCACCTATTTACTAAATCCAATTCGATTGGATCAATATTTACCAAAATACCACCGGGTATCTAGGGTAGTGATGATAATGAAGAAAGGGCCAGCCGGCTCCTCTGTGGCTGAGAGCGGGTTACTGCCTAAAGATAGGGAATAGGAAATGGGTGTAGCATTACCGTCCACTCACTACCTTAATCCTCGCAAAACACCTTCCCCCTTTTTCCCCCCCTTTCCTTTTCTACTACGGGCACATGTATTTACATAAAATGTATGAAAATAAGGGTGTGAATAAATAACATCACTCAAAGTCGTGGTACGAGTTATATGTACACAACACTTTGTAATGTTTTCTGTATATGCAAATGATACATAGTCTGGGACCCCTGTCTATGCAACACTAGACACCCAGGTCCCAGTACCATTGGGTCAACCCCTTTATTGTAACGTGTTTGTCGACTTAGCAGATCTGCCATAGTGTTTTGTACTCCTGGGACGTGTTGGGCTAAGAGGAAGATCTTTAGCGGTATAGCCCATCTCCATATCTGCTGTGCTAACTTGGAGAGCTGCAGAGAGTGTGTTCCCCCTTGTTTGTTTATGTAGTACATAGCTGTCATATTGTCTGTGCGGACTAAGACAGCTTTGCCTGACACTTGAGTTTGAAACGCTTTTAGGGCTAGAAACACAGCTAGCAACTCTAACTGGTTGATGTGGAGTAGCTTCTGTTGCGGCGTCCACCTGCCTTGCGTGCTGTGATGCAGTAGATGAGCTCCCTAGCCGGAGAGCGATGCGTCCGATGTCATGACTATTTGAGGAACTGCTCTAGAAACAGTCGTCCTTTGGAAAGGTTTTTGGTGTTCCACCATTGCAGAGAACGAGAAGTCCGACCGTCTACCAACACTAGGTCTGTTAATTGACCTTGAGCCTGGTTCCATTGCCGTGCTAGGCACTCTTGAAGTGGGCGCATTTGCAGTCTTGCGTGAGGTACTACAGATATGCAAGATTCTATCATTCCTATGAGCTGCATGAACACTCGAGCTGGTAGCGAGTGCTGCGGTTTGAATTTTGTTAGGAGAGTTTGTTCACTTGTTATCCTGGCTGGGTTAAGCTAGTGTCAGTTTGCTGTTTATTGTAGCGCCGAGATACTGTTGTATGTGAGCGGGTTCTAGATGCGATTTGGTGTGATATACTGTGAATCCCAAATCGTGAAGCAGTTGAACAGTAACGTGAGTGTGTTGCACACACTGGCTGTATGAGCTGGCTTTTAGTAGCCAGTCGTCTAGATATGGGAAGACATGAATATGTTGTCGTCTTAAGTGTGCTGCTACTACTGCTAGGCATTTGGTAAACACCCTTGGTGCTGTTGTAACTCCGAATGGGAGCACTTTGAACTGGTAGTGCTGCCCGTCTAGCACAAATCTGAGATTTTTTCTGTGCACTGTGTGGATGGGAATATGGAAGTAGGCGTCCTTAAGATCTAGAGTGACAAGGAAGTCGCTTACAACCAGAAATGGAAGGACCTGTTGGAGTGTGACCTTATGGAAGTGATCCGACTATATAAATGTTTAGAGGTCTGATGTCTAGGATGGGTCTTAGAGATCCGTCCTTCTTTGGTATTAGGAAATATAGGGAGTATACTCCTTTGTTTTTCTGATGCTCTGGAACTATTTCTATAGCATTTTTCTGCAGGAGTGAAATTACCTCCTGTCTGAGCAATGTTGAATGTTCTTGTGACATTGGACGCTGCTTGGGTGGTATGTTTGGGGGGGTAGATGTTAGTTCCAGACGGTAACCTGATTGAATTATTTGGAGCACCCACCTGTCTGATGTGATGCTTTCCCAGGCTGGCAGGTATTGTTGAAGTCTTCCCCCGACAGGAGTGGAATGTGACGGGGGAAGGGAGTCATTGGGCAGGGGTAGAGGCAGAGCGGGAGTTATTTTTACCTCTTCCTTTGTTATTGTTACCCCTGTAACCACCCCTTTGGTAGCCTTTGTTGTAAGTGGACTGTGTAGGGGCTTTGTATGAGGTAGAAGCTGTGTCTGACTAGTATCCCCAGGTGGCACCTCTACAGGATGAGCGACAAAATGAACGTCTGGGAGCCTGCGACTGCAGGGCTCCCATAGATTTGGCTGTGTCTGTATCCTTTCATTTTTTCAAGTGATACATCCACGTTAGGTCCGAATAGGTGTTGCTCATCAAAGGGTTGATTAAGAATGGCACTTTGTACCTCAGGTTTGAATCCTGATATACGTAGCCAGGCGTGTCTGCATAGTAAAACGCTGGTGTTAACTGTCCTAGAGGTAGTATAGGCTGCATCGGGTGCACACCGAATAGAGGTGTTTGTGACGTTTTTCCCCTCTTGCATAAGCTCATTTGCTCTATCCTTGTACCGGTCAGGGAGGTGTCTCATTAATGACTCTAGCTCATCATAATGTGCCCTGTCGTAGCTGGCTAATAATGCCTGTGTATTTGCGATACACCACATGTTTGCTGCTTGAGACGCTGTTCTTTTCCTCGATGCATCAAGTAGCTTAGACTCATTATCTGGTGGTGGAGCATCACCTGATGCTTGTGAGTTTGTTCTCTTGCGTGCATTGGAAACTACAAGTGAGTCTAGTGGTACTGGACCTTTAATATATGCTGGGTCTGAGGGGGCAGCTTTATATTTTTTCTCTATACGAGGGTTAATAACCCGAGTTCTGACTGGGTCTTTGAAGACTTCAGGAGCGAGCTTAACTCCTTTAAGCATTAGTAAAATGGATGAGGACCTTTGTGCATTATCAAAGGTATCCATTAGGAAGTCTTCTTCATCAGGGTCTGTGTGTATGTCTACCCCATGATATTGTGCAGCCCTGTGGATTAATTCATTAAAACCTATAGTGTCTTCTGGTGGGGAAGGCCTTGCGGGGTATAAGTCATCCTGAGGGAAATTTGGGACATCTGGGGTGGTATAATCATCCCACGTGTCAGGTGATCCTGTAGGCATGGCTGGATCAGGTATATGACCCCCCCCCCCCCATATCATCAGAGCTATCATCCCTGTTGTCATCGTGTGGTATGATAGAGGATGCTGGGGAATGCTGTGGTATGGGAGGATGTGGTGATGGTACAAGTGAAAGAGAAGGAAAAGGCAGTCTTAAGGGAGAGGTAGCCATGTCCTTCTTCTTTGAATGCGGAGCTGGTGTGTCCAGTGGTCACTTTTTTGAAGCCAAAATTAACTGGCCAGTAATTGGATCTTTAGCTAGAGTCTTTTGAGCAGGGTCTGGAGAAGGTAAATCCTCTGCAGGAGGTCTATCTTTTGGTGCGGAGGAAAGTTTCGGCACCGAAACTGTTTGTTTTGGTTTCTTGACAATGTCTTTTACCGGAGAAGCAGGAGTCTTTTTCGGCTCCGAAGCTTTTTTCAGTTCCGAGGATTTTTTCGGTTCCGGTATGGTTTTTGGATCTGATGGTTTTTTCAGATCTGGTAGATTTTTCGAACCTGAAGTTGTTTGCTTGGTTCCAACCTGGGTTTCAGTGCCGAGGTAGCGGAGACAGGCTTCGGTGTCGATTGTTTAGTTGTCGTCGTGGAAGCTGATGCCGTCTTTTTTGGTGCCGATGGGTGCGCGTCGGCACTGTGGGGAGGTCGACTCGAGCCCGAGTCGCCTGAAGGCTTCGATAGCTTCTTAGCCGGTCCCGAAGGTAGGGCAGTAGAAGCAGTGTCTCTGTGTGCACCCGAGCCCGAGGGCGTGACCGGAGCCTTTTTTGGGTGTGTCGAGGAAGGGTTGGGGTCGACAGTCTTACTTACGACCCGTTGAACTGGAGTAACTTCTTCGACATCGGAATCTTCTGCCTCGGAGTTGCTCTCGACGCCATGTTGTTCTGGGACGTTGACGCCCTCTTCGAAGATGTCGTCCGGAATTGGAGCTGAAGATCGAGCCATTATTCTCCCGGCTCTTTGGTCCCGGATCGTTTTTGTGGAGCGGAAAGAGGCACAGGCGGAACAGTCTTTAGCCTCATGCTCCGGGGAGAGGTAAAGGTTACACACCCTCATGAAGGTCGGTGTGGGGAAACATCGACCCACATTGAGGGCACTTTTTAAATGGCGTCCTTTCCATGAGCTGGAGTCGAGGCCTAGTTAGGCCCAAAGGCTGTCGTCGACGACCGGAATTGAAGTTCTCGATGTGAAGAAGTAGCGACGACTGGAAAAAGCGTTCAAAACTAGATTCTAGAAGCCGGTGAGAATCGCGCACTGAAGGAAATTGGTTCCAACACGGAGCGTTGGAAACACATACGAGCCCGGTGGCGGAAAAGACACAATCTGGGGATGGAGCCGATGCCCATGCGCAGTATCATCCAAAGGAGGAGTCACCTATCCTGTGACTTCCAAAGACTTTTCTACATCAAAACAAACTGCAGACATCCGGGTCCAACACTAGGTGGCCATCTATGCATAGTGTGTAATCTGCAGCTCATATGCCTCGAACATGCACTTTTCGGTGTGAACACCGAAACCAGCTTTTCCTTTTGTGACAATGAATTTTCTTTCCTTCTCTTAATGTTAGAGGTAAATCTGTTTTTGACGCTCTCTTTTTTGGTTTCCTCTGTGATGTTTGTCGGGTTTTTCCTGATCTCATAATCCTTGGTTTCTCATGAAAACCTCCACCGGATCTGCACTCTCCGAAAAAATATTCCACTGGTTCAACTTGCCAACTTTCCTAAATGGCAGTGTCAAGGGGGACAGGCTCCGCAGATATTGGAGAACCCCCAAAACCCTATATGACTATATGACACACTATCCGCCTGGATGGGCGAGCGTAGAGCACACAATTAATTTGTTCCCTGCTTTTTTTGCTGAGGCAAACCAGTGGATATTCAAAAAAATAAAAAATAAAAAAATAAAAAAAAAGAGTACACAGTGCTGCAACCCACATATGGCGGGCAGGCTGGCTAATTCCAAACACAGTCACTACAAATGCCACAGCCTCTACCGCAAGGAGGAACTTGTGCTCCAAGCTAATACTGCCACCACCCTTTTCCCACCGGTCCGCTGCCTCCAAAGATCAAAAGCAGGAGACCGGGACAGCAATGGCAATAAGTGAGTGTGTTGGTCGCCGGGAGGCAGCAGGAGCATTCCGGCAAACCAGCGGTCCAATAAGCAGACAGGAAACAGGACCTGCTTGTATGCATTGTGTGATGGCTTTCAGCAGCGTTAATTGCTGCTTTCCCACAGCTCACTCTGCACACTTGCATGGAGCCAAAACCCCCAAAATGTAATTTGGAGCCAATGAGGTCCAGAGCCAGTGGCAGTGAGAGTCAGTAATGAAGGTTAAATCAGTCAATCAGAGCGTGTTTTCAAAAAAGCAAGAGATACTGGTAAATGTGAGTTTAACTTTAACTTGCTCAAAATGCGGTTCCTACCACGTTAAGCTCCACTCTGCACCAGCTCTGCACCAGCGGGACCAGGTGCCAAGAGCTGCTACAGCTGCTGCAGCTGCCGCTGTCGAGAGGGAGTGGGAGGGGGGATTTTAGACCTTGTTCCCGTCCCCCGTCTTGGTGGTTGTAGGGGCGGCTCGGCGGCTGCTTCCACGACGTGCTTGCCTGCCTGCTACAGCCGCTCACAAAATCTGTGCTCCTCCTCTCATCTCTCCTCTCTGGCAAAACTTGGAGTGGAGTCAGGTAGCACAAAGCAGCACAAGGAGTGCCATGGGTGGGGTGCCAACTCACGCTCGTGCAGCACCGACACGATGCAGCACCAGCTCGGCGCCCGCTCCGCTACTGTTGCTGTGAGCCCTCCCCTGGGTACAGCGCTGCACAGCACCACGGGCACCTCCGGCAGCACTGGAAATCCAAGGCAGCAGGTGTCTGGGAAGCCAGGCATATATCGAGTGTCCATTGTAAGGGACACTAGATGCAGTGGAACACGGGTTGATAGGTAAACCAGGCAGGCCTAAATGTCAAAGACCAATTAAGATCCAGTTCTTGTAGTAGAAGCTTTCCTGGAGGTAATGGCCATAGATCAGTAGGAAAAAAAACTGTCACAAATCCAATCCACAAGAACAGGAAAACCAAGAGGAGTATGATCAAGACTTATGTTCAAGGAGAGGCTAGATAAAGGCGTTTTAACCATGAAATAAAAACACAAATGAGTTGAAGCGTGTAAAAAATGAAAGAACTGTCAGAAGAAAAACTATCTTGATCCATATAGTACCCAGAGGTAATTAGCTGAAAAACAGGAGGTTAGGACTCAGCAGCAGGACTTGAAAATACCGACTCAGATAGACTCCCCAATGGTGAATCATTGTAAATGACATCTGTTATAGAAGACGTGATATTAGAAGCAGGTATCATGTCAGAGAAATTGTCGGCAGAAGACTCTGCTACCCCTCCTTCACCAAAGGAGTGTCAGCATCGGTGGTGCAAAACAAAGTCTGATAAAAAAGAACTCCTAGTCCGTGGTATACTATGAAGTATTGGCACATGGTGTAGCTTCACATGTTCAATGGAGACAAAACAACTGTCTAAGTACCCAGGGAGTTAAGGCAAAATCACAGTTCGGGTTCCTTGAAGGCCAAGGACTGGAACAAGAGCACAGTACGTTGGGCTGAATTCCTTTTTGATGGCCACCTTTTTCGAACCAGATCCCCAATTTTTGGAAGCCAGCAGAGAACTGGAAGCAGGGGGATGAGATACAGGTAAATGTTTGCATGAGTTAGCCTCACAGAACTCTTTTAGGTCCTGTAAGACAGCACAATGGTTATCTACGTCAAAGGTTGCTGCAGCCACCACGTCGTCTGGACCATCAAGGTCTGGCACGTACATCATGATGCCAAAAAGTACTTCGCACTCATTCCGCCCAACCAGAGATCTTTCAGGGAGGTTTTTTTAATGCTTGTTGAACACCACATAGATGGTTCAACCAACCACGATCTGTACCTAATACTCTAGCTGTTAAGGACTGCTTTAGGTCACAGTTCATTCTCTCCACAACAGAATCGCCCTCAGGTCTATACATAGAAGAAAAATGCACCTGCATACCCATGCACTTTATTGAATCACTGTACGATTTAGAAGCAAATGCCGGACCTTCATCGAATCACTGTACGATTTAGAAGCAAATGCCGGACCTTGATCTGAGTTGAATGTGCAACAGGCATATCTGCCGACAAAGACTAGCAAGTCTTTAATAACAGTTTGAGCGTCAGCCGAGCGTGTTGGCCAAACCTAGAACATTCTAGAGCAATAATCAACTGCAACCAAAAAATATTTAAATGCAGTATCAAAAAATCAGTGGACCACAATGATATAAGTAAATTCCGCCAAAAGGCCGAGTTGAAATAAACAAATGTGTCTGTGGTGGACGAGACACCCGCTTTTCCTTAATTTTCGCTCCTCCCTCTTATCTTCTTTCCAGCCATTTCCTCCAGATTGGTTTCCTTTTCGATGCCCTTTCTTCTTTCCTCTAGTCTCTATGTCTCACTCTTTTCTGCTCTCGCTTGACACCCCCTTTCCTATCCTTTTCTCGACCCAGTCTCCTTTTGCACGCTCTTCCTTCGCTCTTTCTTTTCCTCTCCACGTTTCTGCCCCTTTCACTCTCTCTTCCAACTCTCTCCCTCCCTCTCCATTTACTTACACAAATCTCGCCAATACCCCGCCTTTTTTGTAGCTTGCTTTTCAGAAAGCTTGTATGCATTAGACACTTTAGAGTAAAACTTTCAACTCCCCCTTCCAAAGTCCAACCCCACCCTCCAACCCCACCCTCCAACCCCACCCTCCAACCCCACCCTCCAACTCCACCCTCCAACTCCACCCTCCAACACTCAGGGACACCACCACATCACTCGGGGACACCACCAAATCACTCGGGGACACCAGCACATCACTCTGGGGACACCACCACTTCACTCTGGGGACACCACCACATCACTCTGGGGACACCACCACATCACTCTGGGGACACCACCACATCACTCTGGGGACACCACCACATCACTCTGGGGACACCACCACATCACTCTGGGGACACCACCACATCACTCGCGGACACCACCACATCACTCGCGGACACCACCACATCACTCGCGGACACCACCACATCATTCGCGGACACCACCACATCACTCGCGGACACCACCACATCACTCTGGGACACCACCACATCACTCTGGGACACCACCACATCACTCGGAGACACCACCACATCACTCGGGGACACCACCACATCACTCGGGGACACCACCACATCACTCGGGGACACCACCCCATCACTCAAGGGCACCATCTCATCACTCGGGGACACCACCACATCACTCGGGGACACCACCACATCACTCGGGGACACCACCACATCACTCTGGGAACACCACCACATCACTCAGGGGCACCACCACATCACTCAGGGGCACCGCCACGTCACTCTGGGACACCGCCACGTCACTCAGGGAAACACACCACCACATCACTCGGGCACACCACCACATCACTCGGAGACACCACCACATCACTCGGGGACACCACCACATCACTCGGGGACACCACCACATCACTCGGGGACACCACCACATCACTCGGGGACACCACCACATCACTCGCGGACACCACCACATCACTCTGAGACACCACCACATCACTCTGAGACACCACCACATCACTCTGAGACACCACCACATCACTCGGGCACACCACCAAATCACTCGGGGACACCACCAAATCACTCGGGGACAACACCACATCACTCGGGCACACCACCACATCACTCGGGCACACCAGCACATCACTCGGGGACACCACCACATCACTCGGGGACACCACCCCATCACTCGGGGACACCACCCCATCACTCAGGGGCACCATCTCATCACTCGGGGACACCACCACATCACTCGGGGACACCACCACATCACTCGGGGACACCACCACATCACTCAGGGGCACCACCACATCACTCAGGGGCACCACCACGTCACTCTGGGACACCGCCACGTCACTCTGGGACACCGCCACGTCACTCAGGGAAACACACCACCACATCACTCGGGCACACCACCACATCACTCGGAGACACCACCACATCACTCGGGGACACCACCACATCACTCGGGGACACCACCACATCACTCGGGCACACCACCACATCACTCGGGGACACCACCACATCACTCTGAGACACCACCACATCACTCTAATACACCACCACATCACTCTAATACACCGCCACATCACTCTAATACACCACCACATCACTCAGCCCAACCACATCATCAGTCAGCACCACAACAGCACAGTCCTTGCTTGCTACCAACAAGCATTGCCATAGCCAATAGGACTCGCATTAGGAAAGTGTAAGCTGTTGGCTTTGTGAATAACAACGCTATTAATTTATATATTTTAAAAGCCAACACATATTTGAAAAAATGTGTCATTTACAATACCAATAGCTCACACTTTCCTAATGCGAGACCTATTGCATTGCAAATGCTTGTTCTCTATATTACAGCAATTGGAAGCTTACAAAAGTCAGTCTGTCACAGCACAGCACAGAACGTCCCCGCAGGAGTCAGGACTGCCTGGAGGACTATAACTGGAGGCAGACTGGGGCCGGGCGACAAACTTGACTTGCTACAGCCTGCGGTGACTCAACAAGGCCCGAGCCCGTCTACAACTAGCCTTGCAGACCATGGTTGCTGCCTTGCTTTATGGAGTGCGAAAAGCGGAAGGCCAGACTTGGTTAAGAGAGTTAAAAACAGATATGGGAGACCGGGAACAAACCTGTTCCCTAAAGCTGCCCAGAGTCTCGTCAGCAGGGATTTGACCCATGATGGTAAGATAACGTTTTCATTGATATTGTGGCGTACATACTGTGATGTGCTAACCTCGAGCTTTGCGAGGGAAAGGTTTGTGGTTTTTCCCCAGTAGAGGTCCTGTAGAGTGACTGTTTCCTAAATTAATTTAAAGCAAGATCTGTATTATATTTAATTAGCTTTTACATTCACAATCCTGTAGCACTAAAAAAATAGCATGCATTAGTGTCATTGAGCAACATAGTTTGAAAATTAATTCAGGTTGAATACATATGCAAGAAACTATTTAAAATAGTGCACACCATATTTTATTGCCTAGGCAACAGCTGTAGCCCAGTATTAGACGACAGACCTTCAGGTACCTGAACTCACTGTCTCACTGCAGCTCTCTACTATACTCTCTCTGTGATTTACAATCTGTCTGACGACTCTTACCTGTTTATGTGCTACAGTACATATATTAATATATATACATATATATATAGGTTTTTGTGCTTATGACTTTTCTTTAATCTTACAAATGGTGAATTTAATTTCTGAATGGCCATTGTCTAGACACTGTCCACATTGACACCATTACTTTTTCTGACTTTAATATTCCAGGCTTTTGTGTTTAGGATAAATGGGACATTCGTCCTCATCTGGAAAACTGACTGCTCCTTCTTCCGAAATGTATGGTGGATTAATAAAAAAAATGAGACTGCACACCTCTTTTGTTGCCTGTGTCAAACGTTAAACATTTATCTTTTGGTTCGTCAGCGTCTGTCATATGTTTGGATTCTCTCGTAAGAGAATGCCTCAGCCTCACTCTCCTGAGCCTTGCCTGAAGCAGAGTTTCTGTGGCCACTGTCGGTCATGTTAAAAGGGTACTAGGTTAGTTCCCTTCCATTTCTGGTGCTTTGCAGTTGTTTTAAGATCTCTTAAGAGTTTTACGTTTCTCAAATGGGTGTAAATTCTGATATATATACATTTCCCTCATCTTCATTACCTCCTCGTTAGTCTTCCTCGCCGCATGAGTTACATAGTGAGCTTCAGCTCCACACCAGAACCCTCCAAAGCAAAAAGTTAGCCTCCCATGCCTCCCATCCCTTCCCAAGATGGCCGACCCATTACCACCTGACCTCTATAAGAGGCGGGCCGGCCCAACCATCAGCCTGTTTCTTTTGTTCTGCGCGTCATTACTCTCCGGATACGTCTTCAGGTAAGTGGTTCCTGCTGTTGCGGGAGCATGGGTCCTTGGTTGGTGGTCCTGCGCGAGCGGACTCTGGGGCTTTTGGACCTCTCCCCTTCCTTCCCCCGGTCTCTTTTGGGGCTGGTAAGGCTCGGCCTTAGCGGGCCAAGGGTCAAAAGGGGGGGCGGGCGGAGTGGTCTGGAGCTCTGTTATTCTGCTCCCATTTACCCCGCGCCTCGCATTATCTCCGTTTATGGCCATGATCTGGCTCACTCGGTAGGGGGTGAGTTTACGGTACTGCAATGGTCTGTTGATTTGGCAGGTGACCTATTTGTTCCATGTCAAAACGGACCAGATCTCAGTCTTACGTTAGTCTGTAATCTCTTGCAATTTTTTTGTGTGTCTCTTGTGCCACTGTGTCACGGGCTTCCTCGGAACGCACCGTTGATTTTTTGTTTGTGCGTTGTGCTCCTGTTTTGAAACGGGCATGCCTTGTCACGATTTTATTCTTGTGCTGCGGCTGCTATCCTGCGGCGCTGTCTGCCCCTCTGTGCAGCTCCCCGGTGTTTCCTCTTGGCCCCTGTGTGTGTGTGGCTGTTGGCGGGGTTGGCTGGGTGCCCGGCGGTTTGTCCTGCATGCCGCGGCTGCACCCCCATTGCTCTTGCGGGCCCCTGGTACACCCCCATTGCTCTTGCGGGCCCCTGGTACACTCACCGTTTCATGTGTACTTGGTGCTCCCTGCGCTCTCGCTCCGATACTTGGGGCTGGCGGGCGGCTGCGGTGCTGCTCCTTGTTCGTGCCTTCCGGCGGTTGCGTTATCGGTGCGGCTCGCTTCTTCCCGTTTCCCACGGTGGACGGTCTGGGCTTCTAGGGGGCGAGGTGCCGCTTGTCCTCGCGTTTTCTGGCTCTGCCTCCGAGGGGGCGTGGCCACGGCCGCCTGGCTGGCTCTCTGTTCCTCCGTGGCTATGTGCGGCTGCGCGGCTCTGCTGGTTCTCCGTCTTCCTTTCCGACCTCCAGGTGGTGGTTCTGTGTACTCTCTCTCGCTTCTGGTGGCACTACGTGTCTTCTGTGTCTGGTGGGGGTGTGCTTGTCCGTTTTCGGGTTTCCAGCCCTGGGGGTGACTGTGTGTGGTGCCTGGGCGATGGAGCTTCAGGCTTTGGATCTGAGGGCCCGGGGTTCGAGTCCCTGTTCGGACGGCTTGGTTGGTGTACAGGGGTTTGTTTTGCATGCTCTTTTCGGGCTCCAGAGTATGGAAGTTCGGTTACTGTTTCGAGTTTTCTTTTTCGGGTCGTTACAGACCCATCTGTCATCTACTTTCTTTGACGTGGGTTTAGTGGACTTATTCATTCTGTGCTCTTGGCATCTTGCTTTCATGGCTATGTGTCCTCGCTTGCGGCTGTGGACATTGCTGTTTGTTTTGGTTTGTTTGTTCCTTTGCCCTCATGTTGCATGGGCCTGTCTTCGTTCCAGGGTCGATTTTTCGAGTGCTGTGTGGTCTGGCTTGCTGATTGCCCTGCGGCGCTGCATTCGGGCTTGCTCTCTTGGAGTCCTAGGTTCTTGTCGCCCTTCTGTCTGTTCTTTCCCTGGTTTTGGTGCCTGTGGCCGTGCCTTCCTGGTAGCCCCTTGTCTCGTGTGCTCTTGGATCGGGTTCAGCGGTTCAGTATTCTGTTGCTTCTGCTGCAGATGCCTGCTTCATCCTCTTGATCTTGGGTTCGTCTCCCGAGGGTCCACTCGGCTTTTTCATCCGTTGTGGTCGATAGGCATGTGCCCCTTTCTATTGGATGACGATTTACTTCTGTCAGCGGCCTTGTTGCCCCGTTGTTGGGGTGATTGTGGCTACCATGGTACTGTAGCTCAGTGGGGCGCCTTGGGCCTCTGTTGGCACGGTCCTCGTCTGTTTTTCGGCGCTTTGCAAATGCAGCCACGTTCGGTCCTTCGGGTCGGGTTTGGTGGCTCGCGTGGACTGGTGCTTCTGCTGTTGGTGCCTGTGTTGGCCCTCATGGTCGCAGGTTCGTGCCCCTGCGTGTCCGCTCTGCCCTTCTTCCGTCTTAGGTTGGTGTGATGTGTCCACTTGTGTGGTGTCACATCTGTCTTCTGTTGTTCTGTGGCTAAGATGCCCGTAGTGGTGCACGTGCGCTTTCCACTTTCAACAAATTTGTGTTTTCTGGGGTTGTTTTCTACTCCTGAGTTTGTACTGATTGCATGTTTACACATGTGGCGTTGGGTTGTGGGGCCTCGGCTTCTTGGTTGCTGTATTGTCCCCGTCTCCTCCTTCCCTTTTTTGGGTTTTGGACCTGTGGTCCTTTCGTCGTGTGGCCTCCTGTTCCCGCCGTTGTTGTACTGTCCCGGTCTGTTCCTTGGCTGCATCTGTGGGACTCCTAGTGTGTCGTTTCTGACTCTCCTGGCTGGCTCGCTGTCTTGACGGGCGGCTCCTGCACCCCTTTTCCGGTTCTTTTTCTGCAGTCACATGCTTCTCCTGGGGTCGGAGTTTGTTGTGGTCCTTCTGTCGCCTCCCCTCTCTTCCTGGGTGACTCGGTTCCTTGGCTTCTGCCCTCTGCCTGCCTGCTCCGATGGTCGAGCTCCCCGGCTCTTGTCCGTGAAGCTGTGGCTCTTCAGTTTCTCTGCTGTGTGAAGTGTGACTCAATGATTGGAGCGGCAGGCCCTGATAGAGGTGTCTAGCCCGGGACCAGGGTTCGATTCCCCGCCTCGGCGGGTCTTGGGCTCAGGATTCCACGGACCTGATAGTCTCGCCTCAGTGCCTATTCTCTACCTGGACCTTCTGTGTCGAGCTGCCTTGGTGGGGGCTTCCTCGGGTCGTGTTTTGTTCTGGCCCTTCCTTCGTTCTTTTTGCCCCCGGCCCTTCCCGCTCTGTCTCCTGGTATGGCTGAGTTCCTCCTTCCCGTGTGTTGGTGTAGCCTTCCTGGGGCATGCTTGGGTTCCCGGTCTGTGCTGGGTCGGTGGGTTTCCCTGTGGGCGTTTTTCCCATCTGGCTTCTATTTGCCGGTCCTTGGCTTCTCTGGGGTGTTCCCCTGCCTTGCTGGGGCTTGTTGGTTGCCTTTCTGGTGGGTTTGTCCCCTGCCTCGTGTTCCGGGGTGTGTGCGGGGTTCGCCCCTGTTGACTTTTGATGCATTGGTGCTGTCCTTGCCTGGGTCATTTTTGGCTCCGGCCTTTCTGGCCCTGTACACTCTTGTTCTCGTCGGGTCGGGCCGATTTTGGTGCCTGGTTCGGGAGTCTCCTGGGTCCGTCTGGTCCTGTCTGCTTCCTTTGGGTCTCAGGTTTTGACTCTTCTGCCTTCTCGTCCGGGCTTCCTGCTTTGCGCTTCCTCCGGTTGGTGGTGCTCCCCTGGGTGCGTCTCCATCTGCTTCGGCGGTAGTTGGCTTGGGCCCTGCTGCTCTTGGTCCTTGTTTTGCCTCTTGGGGTGCGGGTTTGTGTCCTGCCCCTGCCTTCTCTTTCCCTTGCTGGTTTTTGTATCTGGTTTGGGGTCCCGGGTCCTGTTGGCTCTGGTGGCTCCCTGGGTATCTTGTCATGGCTCGGTCTCGTCTTCACCCTGCCCTTCTGTTCTTCACGCCTTTGTTGTGTTGCTGCCGCGCTCCTATGCCTGTTGGTTCTTCTTTGTCTCGCTGGGCTGGGCCTGGTTGTGGGCTGGCTGTCTGTTTGGCCGCCTGGGTGCTCCCTTTTTTGTGTTTTTTCCTGCGCCGGTTTACTTGGTCCCTGTGCGGGGTGTTTCCGTGCCTGGCCGGTTGGCTGTTTCTGCCTCTTCTCCTCTCTTCTGGCCGTGGGCGGGCCTGTGGTTTTTCTCCTTTGCCCGGTTGGTTTTCCTCCGGGTCTCTTCGGTGTCGTTTCCGGCTCCTTCCTGGGTTAGTTTTCCCTGGTTCCTGCCTGGGTTCTCTCCTTGGAGTCGCGGTCCCTTCCGGGGGTCATTTGTGTGACGGGGGTTTGTCCCCCTTCTGTTTCTTTTCGGCGCCCTTTTCCATTTTTTACGGCTCTTGCCTGTCTGTTGGATGGCTCTGGTGCCGCTTCCCAGTTTTTCTTGTTCGGCTCTCTCGCGGGTTGTGGTCGCCCTTGCGGTACTGCTGTGTTGGACGGACTGGTTGTCTCTTCTGCTAGTGATTTTTTTGTTGGGTCACTGTGGTGGGGATGCCCTCTGTTCGTTCGGTTCCTCTCTTTGGGCTTTTACTCACCTCTCGCTTTGTGCTGCCTGTTGGACTGCCCTGGTGTGTTGGTCAGACCTGCACTTTTCTGTTCTGGCCGTGGTTGCTGTTGCCCTTTTGGCTCTGTGCAGTCCGGTCCTGTGCCTATCTCTGCCTTCCTTCGGTTGGGGCGGTTTTCCTGGCGGCACTTGGTGTCTCTGGGGTCCGGTTTGTTTTTCGGCCTTCCCGGTGTCTTCGGTCCCGGGTTGGTTATCCTACTCGTGGTTGCCTCTCTCCTGGGTGGTCCTTCCACTCGTCCTGGTCTGTTGGGTTTGCCCTCTTTCGTGGACATCCCCTCCTGGTCTTTTGGTTTCTTGTGAGTTTTCCATGTAGCCGCTTGGCTTTGATATGTGCTCACTATGTAAGTCATGTGGCGAGGAAGACTAACGAGGAGGTAATGCCCCGGTTACTTACAGGTAATCTTCATTACTCAGAGTATAGTCTTCCTCGCCACATGAGTTCCCATCCCTCCCTCCCTGTCTGGCTATCGGCTTCATGTTTTTGCTTGGTTGTTTTAGGCTGATGGTTGGGCCGGCCCGCCTCCTATAGAGGTCAGGTGGTAATGGGTCGGCCATCTGGGGAAGGGATGGGAGGCATGGGAGGCTAACTTTTTGCTTTGGAGGGTTCTGGTGTGGAGCTGAAGCTCACTATGTAACTTATGTGGCGAGGAAGACTATACTCGGAGTAATGAAGATTACCGGTAAGTAACCAGGGTATTACTTGATTTTGCTCTATAGAAAGTGTCACTCATATTCCTCGAAATGTCACTCATAATTACACTGACATTATGAAAATGGAACACATAGCAATCTGAAACCTTGGCAGCTATGCTTACAAAATCCTGCATGCGTAGTGCATCATTTAATGTACACAGATTATCGGCAAACATTTCTGTCGACTTCTTTTGCTGTTTTTGCACTTCCCTTTCAGTAATTAATTTGGATAAAGTTAGTTATCACCTTAACCCCCTGAATTATCTGCTTAGGTCTTGGTAAGTAATGATTCGTTTTACAATTAGATAGTATTAATTTCTAAGGTGAATCTATCTAAGTTAATAGCCGCTATTGATTGTGTTCCCAAGAACATAAATAAGTCCATTTACGCTTTGTTTGCAAGAGCAATAATTAAAGGACTTGGTGACAACACCTGTACTAGGGATTGGACCGCAAAACGCATGTTTTATTTAATTTGCAATATGCTTGCTGCTGGTGTTTTAAACTTCAATTAGTTTGTCAGCCCAGTTTGTGTACGAATGTATACAAAGAGTTGAAAGTGTAAAAGGTTTAGACGCACTATGTTCTAATGTCACCCTTCTTGCTAATAACATAACATATGCCATTTTTACCTATTCCATCCGTTACTAGGAATAGTGTGTGAACATGCTTTTGCTGAAAACGCGTGGGTTAAATAGGGAGGATTAACTGATGAATTTCAATCAATCTGCTGTTTAGGAAATTATATTTAAACATCTGAACATGCAGACTAAGGGTCCCATGTTGTGCAAGAAGCTCAAGATCCTCATTTAGAGCTTCACAACTGTAGGCTAATATGCTGATAATAGGTTTCTGCGGAAAATGAGAAAGGTATTTGAAAAAGTGACGAATAACAATTTCATGACATTTCTTAACAGAAATTTTCACCCAAAATTTAATTCAGCTGTAACTTTCAATTCATTGAAGACAGGAGGTTACTTGGATCTGTAATATCTGGGCAGGGAAATTCTATCTATCAGGGCCATTCAACTGTGCATAGACATTTTCTTGCAACATCTTGCAAGTGGAGTACACTTTGTATTGTTCGGCATGCTTGAATGGGGAAAATTGGGAATATTTGCAATTATTCTTCAGTCACTTGCCATTATTTTTGAAAAATGAGGATTCATAGCACTGTTACACCACCCCGTGACACAAGCTTACATGTCGCAGCATCTAAGTGTGAGAGCACTCTTGATTATTTTTGCTCTTGTCTTGTATTGGGGAAAACGTATTTTAAGCAGTCATATTTGAAAGATGCTGCTAATGCTATTTATTGGTTCAAAGATCCAAAAGGAAACGTTTGTGCTGCTGCGCTTAAATGTTCAATCAGCCGATGTAACTTGCATTTACTGTGGAGTATTTTCACAAAAGTTCATAAGTTATGTGCAATTCCGCTTATAAATTCAGTATTTTCTTGTGTTATGTTGTAAATCTTTGTGTGCTGTGCCTTCGCTTAAATTTGGGGAGCAAATGGGATGGTTTGCAATCATTAAGTGGACATTTCAATTCAATGCAGATTTCTAAAGCCTTTGGCTACCCCAACTGTGGTTTCCAGCGCTAGTGGAGAAAAAGAGAAACAGGATCAATCAATTAGAAGAGCAAGGTCTGAAGAACCTTCCTAAACATCTCCTAGGAGAGAAGAGTGATAGGCAGGGAATTCCATAACTTAGGCCCTACAAACGAGAAGGACTGCCCTCCCATGTCTTGACAGTCTCACTTCGGAACTGTGGAGAGATTGGAATTACTTGGCGGAAGTTCCCGCTTGGGGATGTAAGGATGGACCACAGAGCAAATACATGCAGGGCCAGCCAGGTGCCTGGCTTTATAAGCATAACATAATGATTTAAACTTTATTCATTTTGTTATTGGAAGCCAATGCAAGCGGTTAAGATGATGAGAGGCTGAGGTGCTGCGAAGAATATGAAAAAATAAGTGTGCAGCAGCATTCTGAACAATTTGCAGCCGCATTATCCATAATTTGACATCCTGTTTGCATTTGTAAAATCGGGATTAGCAAAATGTTGCAAACTTACGTATGCTTGGCGCTGTGCCATCTATTTACCTCCATTTTGTGAGCTGCAGTTTCCCTGTGCCCACGATTGCAGTGAACCAAGGATCAGGAGGTTGTAAGAAAGAAGACCTTGTGCGGTCTCTTCCCTGTATTTTACAAGCAATTTTCTCTACTCGTGACTGAGTTTTCACCTGTTTTGCTTGTGGTTGGTACAGTTTAAAAATGTAAGTTTTAACCTGCTAGTGATTACATCATTTTTCACCCGTTTTGTTTAAAATGTGAAGTTTTACTTGACTGTGACTGTCTCATTTTTCCTGTTGCATTGTGGCCTTTACAGTCCAAAATCTGTTGTATTTACAAATTGCCCATGACTACCTGATTTTCCCTTCTAGTTTCTCCTTTGATCAGTGCTCAGACCTATGTTGAGCAATTCACCTCCAGCTCCCATTTTGTCTCAGCAAGTGAGTTAAACCAGATTAACCCCTCTCCCCTTATGTAGGCCGCTATTAGATGCTACATGTGTGCACTGATTGGTGGCTGTATATGGTGTTTCAATTGGATTAGGGTTAGTGTTCTCATTGGCTGATTATATGAGGGTGCTGTCTGGTTCCTGGGTCAGTGGTTCTATTGGATGTAAGTTTTAGGGTTGGTAATCTGATTGATGGATAGGTTTTAGTTTAGGGTTTCTGATGGGTTCCTGGAGTTAGGGTTTCTATTGGACATAGGGCTTAGAGTTCCTTGCATGACTGGCTGCTGGGACTAGGGCTGGGGCAAGGGTTTCTATTGGACACAGGGCTTAGGGTTTCATGCCAGATTGGCTGCTGGGACTAGGGCTTGTGACTGGCTATTAGAGGCTGCTATCCTATTGGTTCTAGAGCTTAGGGCTATAGTTGTAATTGGCTAGGGCTAGGATTCCTGTTGGGGAAAGGTGTCACCTGATCTCTAGGGCTATTTAAGGTCTCAGCCCGGGCATCGAGGCTAAGGGCGGAGAGGATAAGGGCAGCTGCCTGTTTGAGCCTGTTCGAGACTAGGGCCAGAAATGTCACCCATTTTCTTATTCACTAGCACCCACTCTACCCCATCCACAGCCACAACAACACACTCACAGCACATGTACTCTACAAATGTACTACGAACACTACACAGATTTCATTGTCTCAGCACCCACTACAAATTCCCATAAACCACACCTAGACACTCTTCTATCCCGTCTCCCACACCATCACTTTACAAACAATACACAACTTTATCCTATAACACTAACCAATCCACTCATCACTAGCACAACCCAATTCCCAACAATATTTAACTTTATTCCATCCAGACACACACTCCCTACTTCAATTACTCCTAACCGTCCCCTTTCTGTCACCATGAAACCTATACTCATTTTCTCATCTTTTCAGCCACCAACACCATTGTCTTCTTTATACCACAATAACACAACCGCACAACACTTGAACTCCACTGCACCACACATATTACCTCTTACAGCAATCAAATTCAACACCTCAAATTACTTTTCGTCACAAACTACAAATATACACCCACCTTCCAGACTACACAAAGGATCACCATGAACAAGCTCTAATGCCTAGCTTTCTCTCTTCACCATGAACAAACTAATGCCACGCTTTCTCTCTCCCCCCCCCACACCTATCCCATTTACAGCAACACAGCAACTCTTGACAGCTTCTCATCCACTGAACAATTTAGAAACTTACTGCATGACCCACATGCTTCACCACCACTACTAACTCATAGACCTTGCTCCATTATCAGACGCAAACAAAATAGGCAACATGTCACTCCTCACAACTTTGCTTCCCCATGTCTACAGCACAACAAAATCACACTACTAACACAACACAGCTCACCAACTCAATTTCAAACACAATCTCCACCACCTACACATGCTGACCCATCAAAATGCTTTCTTAGCCTGCTGGGTGAGGAACACAATACAGAACAGCTAAACAATTGCCATCCTCACACAGCAAATGCCAACGCTAATAAAACACCTGCTACAAGCCCACAAAATACTGCTTGCTTTTCTACAAAACAAAGTCACACTATCACCAAAGAACATTCTCTGAACTGTCTACTAGTAAGTGCTCGATCGCTCTATACAAAAAAAACACATTATGACATTCTCACTGACACAAAACCTGACATTCTCATCAAAACTGAGTCAAAGCTGAGAGATGATATGGCGCCAGTCCTGCATGAAGCTGTTCCTCTAGGCTATCAAACTATCACGCAAAATTGTATAAGCAAAAGAGGAGGTGGCCTTGCTGTTGTGTTCAGGCAAACATTACATATCACTAAAGCTGACGACATCTCCAGACAAGTTTGTGAGGCTCTTTTCACCAGATGCATTCCGACACCATCTTCCTCCTGTAACTTCCTGCTCCTTTACAGGCCTCCACTTAGCAATGCAATATTTCAAGACGCACTCCTACACACACTTTAAAAACTGATAACACTACACTTCAACCTATGCATTCTGGGTGACGTCGACATTTGGTTTGGCAAACCCAAAATGTCCCTTCCGAAAACAATCATCACTGGCCTAGACGCACTGAACATGCATCAGATCGTCCACAAACATTGCTGGACACAGCCTAGATGTCATTTTTGCAAATACAGAACTAGCTACCTTACAAACAATGACTCCAGTCCCATGGTCAGACCATATGCTTACTTTCCTACATAAAACAACATAAATCAATGCATCAAAACCACCTTATGTGCATCCCCCTATAAACAGGGGAACAAACTCAATTTTGAACACTAAGAAACACAACTAACACCTAGACAAACAAATTCTGTAAAAAAACTATATGAGTGGCTACATGAAGCTTTTGATATCCTAATACCACTATAAACTCCTCAACATAACAATACAGAACAGGCACCTTGGAGAAATTATGAGATAAAGCAACAAATCAGAAAGCTGCACCGTGTCAATCAAGACAAACTTCGCCTACAGAAAGTTAACAGATTATAATAGTCGGCTATTAAAAAAGCTCAGAAAAGGTACTATTCAGACAGAATTCAAAATACTAAATGTGCAAATAAAGAAATCTATAAAAGTCTCACAAAATGTCATAAACCAAACTGCCTAGTAGGAGCTCATTCTGTTACTCAAGATTTCACAGACAAACTGGCAAATCATTTCACGCCCAAAGCAGACATGTTGGACTCATTTAAAACAGAGACAAAGCACCAGCGCCGACCCTTTTCCAAAACAACAATATAAGAATATTCTAACTCAGCCTCTCCGTTCCTTTTGACAAATTACACACGATGAATTTATGGACCTGGTCAAAGCAAGCAAGCCTGCCGGCAGCCTTTATGACCAGTGTCCATCACAAACCTTCAAGACAATTCTAGCAACCTCTGCTGTCACACCAGTAAGAAGAATCATCAACAACTCCTTAACTACCGGATTATTTCCAGAAGAAATCAAAAAGTCAAACAAACCCAGTACTGAAGAAAACAAACCTGGACCTGCTGAAACCAGACAACTACAACCTATTACAAATGGACCTTTTTCTGAGCAAACTGATATAAAGAGCAGCATTTGCCCAGGTGTCACCATTCACCGAAGATAATGCTATACTTTCAAACTTCCAAACGAGATTCCATCCGGGAGGAGGCACAGAATCTGCCCTCATTGCCATCTGAGATGATCTGAAGAACACAGATGACCACAAAGGGTTTGCTGTGCTACTTCTCTTGGACCACTCAGCTGCCTTCGACACGGTTGACCATGACAACCTTATACAAAGACTCTACGAAACCGGCATAGAGGGGACAGCCCCCCTTTCTCATCCAAACTGTACTTCACAAATGCAGGAGTCCCTCAAGTCTCTATAATCTTGCCCATGCTTTTCAACATCTACAAGAAGTCATTACTGGCACTGATCAATCAATTTCACCTCATGTGCTATAACTACACAGATAGCGCACAAATAGTCCTTCATTTGGGATTCCCCAAAGACAATGGAAACTAACCAATTTTCAGTTGTCTCAGAGCCGTGGATCAATGGATGACGTGGAGCCATCTCAAGTTGAGTATTTCCAAAACGAAATAGTCACATGTGGGAATTGGAAAAATGATGACTCACTTACAGCCTAAAGTATTGAAGCAAGTAAGTATCCTCGTAATGAGCATGGACTCCAAGCTATCAATGAATGCCCAAGTGGACAAACTAGCAAGATCAAGCTTTTTGTTATTATAAAAACTCTGCAACAAATCTTCCCCATCTAGGATTTCCACACAAGGTCGAGGCTACCACCGCTCTTGTTCTGTCCAAACTCGATTACGCCAATAGGCTCTACCACGGATCACATTTAACGACTATGAAAAGACTAAAACTGATTCAGAAATCTGCTGCCAGACTACTCTTACATATAAAGCTGCAAGACGACATCTCCCCTGCATTGAAAGTCCTGCATTAGTTACCAGTTGCCAGAAGATCCACATTCAAGCTGCTTTGTATCACCCACTAAGCGATACATGGAACAGGACTGCTCTTCAGGAATAAAATCGCCAAATACATTCAACAAAGGATCCTCCGCTCTAGAGTGGCGCCTCGCCTCAAAATCCCAACGTAAAAGAAAAAACCTATGGGTGGCATAGCCTTCTCTGCTCCAGCACCCAAACTATGGAACTCTTTACCCCCGAGCATAAGATCCAAGGATAACCACCTTCTCTTCGGAAAACTACTCAAGAATTGGCTCTTCCTCACATAACCACCATATGCAGACATACATATACATCATGTCCCTCTGTATATAAGCATGTATTTGGACTATAGATATGTACCTACATAAGTGAGTTGCTTTGTATAAACGTTTATAATAATTATGTTTTAAAAAATATAGATATTTGTTAGTCCTGCTTAACAAATGTACATATTACTTAGTTACATTATTCTATATTTTTAACTAGTATATAAGTTACTACATAAATAAGCAAATCTTTTATCATAAATATAAATATTTATCTACAGTTGTTTTACTATTGAATTACAAAAAAATAAAACAAATTGAATAATTTAAAGTACAACAACTCTTGAAAGCCTGAGTTTAATAAATGCATCTTTAATCTACATCTATTACCTTCCTTATGCATAGATCTATATATATCTATATCTATATCTATATCTATATATATCTATATATATATATATATATATATATATATATATATATATATATATAGATATAGATATATATATATATATATACGCAAAGTTCCCCCTCTTCGAGATCTGCGTTCGTGGTCAAAGCCTCCACGCCATCAACAAAAGGGAATACGGACCACCAAGTCAGCAAAGATCTTGTTTATTTTTAATCCACAGAAGCCAAACCAGCGACGCGTTTCGAGCACAAGTGCCCTTGTTCACGCTATATATATATTCCAAGGGTTCTTCACCAATTATGGCCCCCCCAATCCAGGGGCATGAAAGAAAACAGCACAGCCAGGGGACTGCAGTCCTTTTTATTTTCATGTCAAGTCACTGACAGTGCAAAGAAAGATTTACGAGTTTCGGCCTGAGCCTTTAACAGGGTATATATACACCTTCCATGAACTTATGTAGCTATATGTGTATTACTTTGTTACTATTTCAGCATTTCCAATGCACTACCCTATTTCTCACCCTATACCACTCTCAATATATCCTCTACCTCAAATTTGTCAAACCTCATTCTACTACGCTTTCCAATGCACTACCTCCACTCCCTCATTCATCCCAAACCCCATACCGCTACAATGATCCCCAAAATAACCCTATCTAGACTCTTCCCTGCTCTACACCTCCTTGCATCATCTCATACCTCTTACTATTCTGATCTCCCAAACAAGCCTTCTAAACTCTTCTCAGAATCTTTCCCCTCCTTCTCCCCTTTATTCATCCCAAACCCCCTCCGACTGATATGAACTCCAAAAAAACCCTTCCCTCTCCTATACCTCCACTATTCCTTTTCAATCCAAATAACAAACTAACATGTCTACCACTCAAATGAATGTCATATTTCGCTATACTAACTCCCCTTTACTCATCTCAAACCCACTCCCCAAAAAAACAACACAAAAAAAGAAATTCGAGGCCCTTCCCTCTTTAATCCCTTCACTATTCCTTTTCAATCCCAAAAATATATTAGCATGTCCACCACTCAAACTAATTGCACATTTCTCTATACTAATTCAAACGAATCCTGTTTGGGTTCCGGAGTAGCGTGCTACTGAACGAAATGCGCTATATAAATACAAACCTTTTCCCTCTTCTATCCCTCCACTACCCTCCTCAATCCAAATAACAGACTAACATATCCAAACCCAAATTACTTCATACGTCACTATACTAATCGACCACTAATCCTTTATGGGTTCCGGAGTAGCATTCTACTAGCCGAAAATGCGCTTCAACACCCTGTCAGGGGTAGTAAGTGGTATGTATATGCAATTATGATACAATACAATTTAAATTTTAAAGAATATAGGGCTACTGAGAGCCTTGCCATTAATGTTTTCCTTTGTTCTATAGTATAATTAAAAGTCATTTGCATTGTATTTTTCCAATTGGAAAGGGCATCTGCAAGCAGCTAACATACAGCTCTAAGTGATCATCTTCCATGAAATATGGGTCCCCAGCCTAGGTTATATATGCGGAGCTAAATTAGCAAACAAAACCCTTCTATGGAGACCTCCAAGATTAGGCGATTAAGGTCTTGAAGACTACGCCATTTGTGATGACTTGCGAGCTTAGAAATGCCAAGAAAAAGAACCATTACGTGAGATATCATAAATTAGAAGAAATCAAGAGTTTCAGCTACTTGGGTATACTTTTCTCCCACAATGGTTCCTAGGGGCCCGACTTGGATATGGCAAAACATTTATCAGATCAACCAAGGCACTGTTTAGATTTGCTGGGAAAATAGGTCAATAAACCTATATGAGAAATGGTGCAATTTTACAAGAGTAAATGTGTTCCAACTGCCTCCTGTGGTGCCACTGTATGGGGTATGGCAGAGAACGTCATATTTCAATTATATGGAAATACCTTTCTTTGTAGACTCCTGTCTATACCCAGTTCCGTTCCCATATACATCACACATTGGGAAATAAGTATCATATTTAGAAGATACCATTTATGTTAGTGTAATCACCCGTTGGTTTAACATATGGAGCAAGGAAGGAACAATGTTTACCAGGGAAATCATTAAAGACTGTCTTACACTAGAGTACAGCCAGAAGATTTCATGGTTGATGTAGATAGACAAATTACTAAAAGAAATTGATGGCACATTAACAGTTAAGACCAAGACCCCTGTCAGTATTTTGCAATTTTGAAAAAAAGAGTTGAGACAAATATTAGGGAAACGAGAGCCGACAGAAAAGAAAGGGAAAGAAGGAATTAGTTACTTACCTGTACACTATAGTTCTCCAGTATTATCTTTCATAGATTCACATGCTTGTATCTTCCCCGTCGTCATGGTGGGAGTCTCACGGTAACAGAATGACCAAGCAGTATCATAGAGAAGAAAAACTGCATAGAAAATCCCCATAGGGGCTGTATTATTTGGTAACCAGACCATTTCCTTGTTTTGGTCCAAAAGCTAGCCAATCAGAATTGCTGCCCTGCCCTCACACTCCCCAGCAGCAGCTTCCTGCCTCAGATTTCCGTCCCCGAGTGAGAGACAAGGATAAATACCGAGAACAAGATCTGCCTGAGAAACGGGGAGGCGGGCGGGCGCATGTGAATCTATGAAAGATAATACTGGAGAACTATAGTGTACAGGTAAGTAACTAATTCCTTCTCCAGTATTACATCTTTCATAGATTCACATGCTTGTATCAGAGTAGTAAGCAGTGCTCACCATATTCGTAGCGTTTCCAGGCAGAACCTAGAAGGAAGCTCTGCCGCAAAGCAATGAAATAATAAAAGCTATGAAAAAAACATCAGCAATACGATAAATGCATGTAAAAACACATCAAAGTACTGTAAAGCAAAGAACAAAATGCCATTAGGCCATACCTTACTGGAATAGACGCTTCAGAACAGCCTGACCCACTGCCGTGTCCTCCTTCCACGCAGTGTCCAGACAGTAGTGTTTTGTAAATGAGTGGACACTCTTCCACGTTGCTGCTCTGCAGATATCTGGCAGTGCCACTCCTGCGAACAAGGCCATCGAGGTTGCCATCTTTCTCGTTGAATGCGCCTGCACTTTAGAATGTAGCGGCTTCCCCGCTTTGTCGTGACATTTTAGGATGGCTGAGGATATCCATCTAGCAATACTCAGTCTCGACAATGGAAGGCCTTTTCTTTGTCCTTCAAATGCAATGAACAATTGCTTGGACTTGCGGAACGGTTTCGTCCTCTCAATGTAGAACTTTAGGCATCTTGAAATGTCTAGAGAGTGTAAGGCTCTTTCTGCCTCCGATGAGGGCTTGCTGAAGAAGGTAGGCAAAACAATGGGTTCGTTGAGGTGAAAAGACGTCGCCACCTTGGGAATAAAGGTAGGATTAGTTCTCAATATAACCCTATCCTGACGGAATTGTAAGAAGGGTTCCTCCACTGAAAAGGCCTGGATTTCGCTAACCCTTCTTGCCGATGTTAAGGCGAGAAGGAGGGCTGTCTTCCATGACAGGAACTGCAAGTCTGTCTTATGTATGGGCTCAAAGGGTGGCCTCATAAGCTGTGATAGAACTGTATTGAGGTGCCACGGTACAGGTGGTCGTTGGATGGGTGGGAAGACTCTAAAAAGTCCTTTGATAAATTCCTTAATTACTCTGGATGACCAGAGAGAAGGTTCGTTTGGCTTTCGCCTGAATCGTGATATCGCTGCTAAGTGCACCTTGACTGAAGCATGCGACAGGCCTGATTTTGATAGTAAAAGCAGGTAAGGCAGGATACCTTCAGGCTGAACCTCAAAGGGATGCAAGTTTTGTCTGTTGCACCAGTGACAGAAACGGGTCCATTTTGCTGAATATGTCTTGTTCGTGGATACGGCTCTCGCTTGTGAGAGAATATGCCTGCATTCTTGTGAAATATCTAGATTCTGAAATTCACGCTCGTGAGGTTCCATGCGGACAACTTTAGAGAGTGTAGATCCGGATGCAGAATCTGCCCTCTCTCCATGGATATGAGGTCTTGGAATGTCGGGAGCTGGATCTTGACGCCCCTCGACAATTGAAGGAGGTCTGAAAACCACGCCTGTCTTGGCCAGGCGGGTGCAATCATTATGATCCGGCACGGTTCCAGTCTCATCTTGCGCAGGATGCGCGGAATTAACGGGAACGGAGGGAACGCGTATGCAAACCTTCCTGTCCAGTCCATGAGGAATGCATTTCCCATGGATCCCTGTTGACGGTACCTTGACGCAAAGTGAGTGCACTTTGAATTTCCTTGAGTTGCGAACAAATCTAATGTGGGAGTACCCCACTTTCGGAACAGAATGCGAACCTGAGAGTCGTGAAGTTCCCATTCGTGTGTCGCATTGGGAGTGCGGCTCAGGGCGTCCGCCCGAGTGTTGAGGACTCCCTGTATATGCTGGACTTGGATTGAGATTTCGTTGGTTATGAGCCACTTCCAGATCCTTTGCGCCAGTGCTGACAGCTGTTTGGATCTCGTCCCGCCCTGTTTCAGCAGGTAAAACATGGACGTGGTGCTGTCTGTTTGAATAAGTACTGACGACTGACGTATTCTGGGAAGGAAAGCTTGAAGCCCTAGGAAGGCTGCCTTGAGCTCCAACATGTTTATGTGAAGCTGAGCTTCCCAATCTGACCAAAGGCCCTGAATTTCCAGCTCTTGAAGATGCGCACCCCATCCTTTCAGCGAAGCGTCCGTCGTCATCACGAAGTCGTGATCCCGATGAATGAAGCTCAGTCCCTGGTTTAGGTTTTTTAGGATCTTCCACCATGACATGGCCACCTTCATACTGGTCGTGATGGTAATGCGATCCTCGAAGGTTCCGCTGGCCTGTACCCACTGCTCGTCGAGTTGTTCCTGCAAAGGTCTCATTCTCAGACGACAGTTTGGTACCAACGGGATGCAGGATGACATCATCCCCAACATGGACTTGTAAATCCTCACGGAAGTGGACTTTTTTGCTTGTAGAGAAGTCGTCAGTCCTCTGATCTTTCTGATCCGATCTTTGGAAGGGTAGGCTTTTCCCTCTTTGGTGCATATCCATGCCCCTAAGAATTGGATGCCCTGGGCCGGACTCAGCGAGGACTTCTCCAAGTTTGTTCTCAGGCCTAATCGCTGAAACAACCGGATCCAGTTCTGTAGTGCTTCCGCTGCGTCCCTGAAAGATGGACCTGTCACCAGCCAGTCGTCCAGGTATGGGTAAATGTAATGGCCTTGCAGCCTTAAGTGGGCCGCCACCGGGGCCATGCATTTGGTGAATACCCTCGGGGCTGATTTGAGTCCGAACGGCAGGACTTTGAACTGGAAGTGGCGACTCTCCACAACAAACCTCAAATACTTCCTGTGCTTCCGATGGATGGGAATATGGAAGTACGCATCCATGAGATCCAAGGACGCTAAGTAGTCTTTGTCCTTTAACATGAGTAAGATCTCCTGCAACGACAACATTCTGAAGGGTATCTTTTTTATGTAATGATTGAGATCCCTCAGGTCCAATACCTGTCTCCATTTCTGGGCCTGTTTCTTTTTGATGAGGAAGAAATGTGAATAGAAGCCTCTCCCTCTGAGATGCTGTGGTACTTCCTCTATGGCTCCCTTTTGTAGAAGCGAGAGAACTTCCATCTGCATTTCTTTGCGATGATGGTTGGGCCTGAGTACTGGAGGGTGGTCCGGTGGTATCTCCACAAATTCCAGTGTGTGGCCCCTGCTGATGACGTCCAGGACCCATTTGTCCGATGTTATGGACCTCCAGTTGGTGTAGTATTGAGACAGATAGTGGTCGTTGTCCGGGATCTGTAGTGTGGGGAGCGCCTGCCTGAAATCATTGACGTCTATTAGACTGCTGATTTTTCCCCCTGGCGTTGGATTTACCTCTGGACTGTTGTTGGTAAGAGGAGTTGGAGGATCTGTACTGGTTGTTGGAGTTAAACTGACGATATCCCTGCTGACTGTATGGTTGATATCGGTTAGATTGAAAAGAGGATCGTTGGTTAAATTGTCCTCTTGCACCCCTCTTCCGAAAGGACTGAAACCTTCCCTGCTGAAGAGATCCCAGCGCTCTAGCCGTATCAGTGTCTGACTTTATGCCTTGCAATGCCTCATCGATATGTTTCCCAAACAGGTTCTCACCGTCGAAGGGCATATCGACAATCTTCGCCTGCACTTCTGGTCGAAAAGAAGTCGCCTTTAGCCAGCCCTGTCTGCGAAGCGAGACCGCCCCTGCCATTTGCCTGAAGCCTAAAGACGAAACATCCATGGCGATGTCGATAGACTCCGCTGCTGATTTTGCTCCTTCCTTGAGAAGGGCTGCCGCTTCTTCCTTTCGATCCTCTGGAAGCGCCGACAAGATGGGGGCCAGATCTGACCATATCTGCCTGTTGTAACGGCCGAGCAGAGCCATCGCATTTGCCGCTTTAATGGTAGAGGCTGCCATGACCGCAAACCTCTTACCCGCTCCATCCATTCTCCTCCCTTCCTTGTCTGGTGGCACTAGTGACGTAGCCACCGGGTTTTTTGAGTTTCTTTGCGCCGCCTGTGTCACCACCGATTCCGGCCTGGGATGACCAATGAGGCAGGCTGCCGTAGATTCTGGAGCTCTGTATTTCTTTTCAATTCGCGGAACTGAAACCGCTATGGAGGCTGGTGTTTTTAGAATCTTGAGGCCCTCCTCCCATAAATGCGGGATAATAGGTATTGAGCGGAGTGACTTCTTGTTATCATCCTAGAAATCGTACAAGAAACAATCCGTTTCTTGTACGTCCACATCCAGACTGAATCTCTTGGCTGCCCTTTCCATGATATCGTGGAAGCCTCCGATGTCCTGAGGAGGGGAGGTAGATTTGAGTGGTTCAGGTGATGCAGCTGAAGGCAAAACGTACTCGTCCCATTCTTTCCCCGAGGCATCATGGACTAGCTCTCCATCTTCGGGCTCTTCATCGTCGTCAGAGTCCGTTAGGTCGTCCCTAATAGTAACCACCTGCGGAGATTGAACTCCCTGATCTTGAGGGGCAGGTGCCTGTTTAGGTGTCTGCGTGGGAGGCGTGAGCGTAACTGGTTGCGATGAGTTCGCCTCCGGGAAGCGACGATAGTAGTCGTTCAGCATCAATCTAAGGTCAGACACAAGGGTGAGGGGTATGGAAACTGTCTCTTGACGTTCTTCCTCCCGTGAGTCCTCGTGCTGCTCTTCTTCATCTTCATAGTCACCAGATTCCTGGAATGATTCATATCTGGCAGATTGTGGCCTGTCTTTGAAGGAGAAGGTTTCCTCCTCATCCGTATCCTGGCTTTTTATTTGAAGCTGAGAGGGGCTGTAGGCAGCACCTGAGGACTCCTCTCCCTCCGAATCCTGCTCCAACAGCGATGATGGCGGCAATGGAGAAATCTTTGTCCAAGAGGTGAATTCCGCGGACTTACTGATGGTAGCCGAACCTCTTGTCGACTGAAAAGAGCGTATGGAGATCATGGTCTTTGATTGAGGAGAACTGTAAGCTTTAGCCGTTGAAAATAAGATTTTCGTCGCCGGAACCACCGTCGACGGGACCATCGTCGACGGGACCACCGTCGACGGGACCATCGTCGACGGGACCTTCGTCGACGAGACCTTCGTCGACGAGACCTTCGTCGACGAGACCTTCGTCGACGGACCCTTCGTCGACGGGACTGTCGTCGACGGGACCTTCGTCGACGGGACCTTCGTCGACGGGACCTTCGTCGACGGGACCTTCGTCGACGGGACCTTCGTCGACGGGACCTTCGTCGACGGGACCCCCGTCGACATTCGAGACATCGAACCTGTCGTCGACGAGGTCGTCGTCGTCGTCGTCGTCGTCGACGGGCCTGACAGAGACATCTTACTCATCGATGTCGTTGCCGTAGACGTCGTGGTCGTCGACGCAGCCTTAGATGAAGCTGAAGACGACTGAATCGAAGTCTTCACCACAGACTTATGAGCAGAAACCATCGAACTGGTAGAAGGTGCAGATCCAGGACCTTTAAGACTAGCCTGCTTCTCCAGAGGAGTAATAGGAAGAGATGATGTCGATTTTTCTCCAGATTTACTCCTTTTAGGCTCCACTTTCTCCACAGAAACAGAGGCCTTCCTTTTCTTGGGAGTGGAGTGAGAAGATTCTTCCTCAGAATCTGTGCCTGATGTGGCCTTCTTCTTCTGAAGCCACAACAGTAATCTTGCCTCTCTGTCACGCTTAGTTTTGTCAGAAAATTTTCTACAAAGCTTACAGGCCTTCACCAGGTGTTTAGGGTAGAGGCAATAAAGGCAGTCCTCATGTGGGTCCTCAGAGAAGAGTCTGGCCTTCCCACAGGATCTGCATGGCCTGAACAGCCTCTTCTTAGAGCTTTCAGCCATCTTAAGCAAAAAGAATACACACAATACCTCAAGGTAGAAGGCGGTAAACAGATTCCCAAAGGGTCAAAAGTTCACACAGGAACAGAAGAAAACTGAGCAGAGCTCAGGGAGACTCCTTTCTCACACGAAGGCGGTTGGAAATCTGAGGCAGGAAGCTGCTGCTGGGGAGTGTGAGGGCAGGGCAGCAATTCTGATTGGCTAGCTTTTGGACCAAAACAAGGAAATGGTCTGGTTACCAAATAATACAGCCCCTATGGGGATTTTCTATGCAGTTTTTCTTCTCTATGATACTGCTTGGTCATTCTGTTACCGTGAGACTCCCACCATGACGACGGGGAAGATACAAGCATGTGAATCTATGAAAGATGTAATACTGGAGAATGAGTGTTTCAAGGTATATAGCAGGACCTATGCAAGAAGGCATACAAGGCTATTTAATAAAGGTAACAAATACTCAAGAGATTTTATCTGACAAGACTCTGGATGGGTATTATACATCACTTAGCTGTCTTCCCTAAAAAGGAGGCACGGAAGAAAAATATTACTAAATGTCCAGGTGATAGGAAAGCCACCCAATCCACAGCACGTTTTATCCTGTTTTGTAGATTTTATGATATTAGGTCTCTGATACACCCATTTTCATATATGTTCTCTGCCGAACTGTCTTTGCCTATATTTTTCAAGCTATGAAAAGAAGGAAATCCCTTACGCATTTAGATTATATACATTATTAAAAATCTTAATGGCTTATGGTCAGGACTAGGTTACCTAACGTCGACAGCAATTAATGTAACTGCTAAACATTTTATATATGCTCACTTGCTCATTACCTTGCTTAACTTTGCTGATTTTCTATATACTTATTGGACATTAGTTATGAATGCCACCACCAATAGGATACTGTGCACAATGCAATGTGTTACATGTTATATCCTGCTATACTAAAAAAAAGTTTTTATTGTAATGTATGCATTCTTTTTATGTGTTACATACTTTCATGGATTCAAAAGAAATCCGAATAAACTTTTATTTGATTTGATTAGGCTCAAGACCATAGGTCGATCTAACTTCCACCAGATTATCAAACTGTTCAGTCTTGTTGTTTGGTCTACCACATCATATCCCAAGCCCCTTGTATTACAGCATTTGTCCAGTGCAAATGCCTGCCAATCCGGAAACTCCATCCCCTGAGACTCCAAAGAACATCTGTTATATTGTGTTTGGATACCACTCTGCACAAGAAAACATGTACTCTGATATGAGTCAGTAAAAGCTCCCTTGCAATACTTTCTACTAAGTGCCCCAGTCTGCACCTAGGTACAACCTGTATCTTGGTTTGTTAATTACCAGCTGCTTCTCTGTTTAATGCAACACAGAGCAGCCAGTTAACAATCTTACTTTGCACCAGTACCCATCTGTGAATTGCAATGTTATCATCTGTCCCTACCACATGTGCTTGACTTTTCCTGTGTTGGGATGCATCCAGCCAACAGCTTCTCTCCGCACCTATACTGTAATGATAAACAAGCTAATCAACTCCATTGAGCCATAATATTCGGTAGAGCTGTGAAGGTTTTCACCAATCCCAATTTCCAGTGTTGTTGGCTAGAAAATGAAATACTACAGGCAAAGGGCGTGTCCAAGATAGGTCTACGTGGGCCATATTCATTGTAAATATTATTGATAACCGCTGATAAGGAGAATCATTTATACTTCGAGACACTGCATGAATATAGGAAGCATTCTTGTAATTCAGGAACGAGTCCTGCACTTTTAGACCAATTGTTTACCTTCTACGGTCCTGGGTCACCCACAAAAAACTACTAAGGAAGCCAATAGTTATGATAGTTTTGGGTGTATGTGACGAGCCAAAAGGAAGATGCACAGTTCAGAGAAACAGGTGTTAGTTAACTACAAGAAGGTGGTATAGTTATGTAAAAGCAAGTCGTTCGTTTTCAGACGACAGAGGGATAGGCAGGTGGACTTGGAAACAATTAGAGGGAAAGTATTTACAAAATAAAGTTAGTGAACATTCACAAACGTGTGATCGAGTTGTAGGCCCAAGTCTTTCTCTGGGCCCAAACAGCCAAACAGGGAATATGCATCAGAAAAAAAAAAACCTTGACAGTTATTCCCTTCCGCTGGATACCCGAAGTGTACACATAGGAGGAGAGGTTAGGAAGAATTGATGGGTCAAAAGTAGTGGAGGCGGACTCTGAACAGGGGTGGTGGGGTGGAGAAAGGGATGAAAATGTTTTACAAAATAAAAAATAAACGTACCTGCTTTGCTGCCGCCTCCGCCACATGCCTCTCCTAAGTCTTCTGCTCAGCTGCTGCCTGCAGACTGCATCGGTAGCACCGTGGCTTCCGGACTCTGCCAGCCAATCACGACGCTGCCGGAGCAGCATAGTGATTGGTCTGAGCAGCCTATTTGGCCGCTCAGGCAGTGCCTTGGGAGGCTGGGCATGTTCTCCACGGGGCTGTGCAACAAAGCCCAAAGGAGAACATGCCAACTACACATGACTGTTAAGCCAGCCATAGACGGCCGGTCAAAGCATCATGTACATGTAGGTGGGGAGTGCACTCCTGCTCCCTCTGCGGCGAGCCAGCCTCACCCGGAGTCACAAAGGAAAATAAAATGATAATAAATTCTTGTTATTATCATTTTATTTTTATTTTCCACTGCTTAACGAGCAGTGTGGCGATGTGCCTTAGCGGAGGAGTCACCACTGGTCAAAAGTAATGTGGGACTGATGGGGGTGTTACGGTCGGGTGTATGTGGAGAAGCAAACAAGGCTAGCTTTTGCGTAGGTCAGAAGAAGCATTGGCATAGCCAATAGGTCTCGCCTTTGGGACCTTATAAGTGTTTAGCCATGAAACAGTTGATGTTGCCGCACCAAGGATATTGTGCAGCATAACTAAATACTTATAAGGTCCTAAAAGCGAGACCTATTGGCTATGCCAATGCTTGTTGTTTAAATGTATCGCTTCGTTATCGGTCAGATCGCTCAGATGTGTATAGGTGGTTATTCTGAGAGTACTACAGAGATTTATAGGCCACGTTAATCATGTTTTGAAGGTTTGAGTGGAGGCTTCCCTGCACTGCCAACCAACATTATTTAACTGTAAACAAGAGGGTCTGAATTTCTGTCGCTGTACCCATACATTTGTTGGCCTCTCGACTAACAGTGTTAGTAAAAGGTTCAGTAATTCACAGTTTGTATAACCACATCATTTCAAAATAGCAGTGATCTTCAAACTGTTTAGCGGACTCCCCTGGATGGTATGCAGACTCTGGCCAAGAGGAACATTATTTCTGACCCTGAGGAACGCAGATAAACATCATGCTGAAAAGAAAAGTGTTTTAAATGGTATTTACAGTACACAGCAAAGGATTCTGCCCGGCCGCCGTCCTGAGGGGAGAAACAGCCCACGTTCTAAGAACGTGGTTTGTAGGCACAGCAAAAGTCCACTGGTGTGGGGATCGGGCATGCAGCCATACATTTATGTATGGCGGGAAGGGTTTACTTAAATAAAAATATAAAACGTACCTTCTCCAGACTGTAGGCCGCTTCAGCCTCTGACCGGGTCCGATTGTGATGCAGGCAGCCCTGGGCATGTGCCAGGAAGCGACCCTGGATGTTGTGCTCAGCACTACAGGACACTTCTCTTATGCTATGCCTACCACTGTTGCTACAATCCAACAGCCTGTCCACTTACTCCCCACTTTAAATGTGACATTTGCATTTAAAACGTTTAGTCTGTTCTGCTTACTTGATGGAATAAAGATACCGCAGATTTTCCAAGGGTGGCTTTAACTGGTCCCAAAACCATTAGGACACAGAACAAGAGGAGAGAGGTATACAGTGTGTAACCAAGAGGCTGCTGTGTTACATTATGAAATGATACATTTAAACAAACTAGCCCTGTACTTCCACGCACTACAATATCGCTGCACGCTTGAGGGCGATGTTTCCACTGTATATAGCTGCCCTGGCAGACCTTCCCATTTGCATACATTTAAAATGCTGACTTTTTCCTCGATTAACTAGGGAAAAGGGGCCATTCAAAAAGCCCACAAACACAGTTTAACTACAAGAAGGGGAGTCCGGGCATTAACAGTGCTCACACCAGGCTTTTCAGCACAATATTTCCACAGGAAAAATAACGAAGGGCAATTTATTTCAGTAAAATGTCTGCTATGGAGAACATCAGGCGTTAAAGATGGTAAAGGAATGTTAAAATGTTGTCTTAACGATTTCCAAAATTGCCTTACTCAAACAACAAAAGCAGTTTTAAATGGGCAGAATGAAATATGGCCACTTTCAGATGGCTTATGTGAATGAAGCGGCGGAGAGGGGGTTTTTCTGTAGTCGCCAGGGCGAACCAGAGCTGTAATTGTCAGCCTTTGAAGGAGAGATGCACGTGCCTCTGCTGCCCCCAAGAGCCCTGAGCAAAGATGGATAGCGGGCACAAGCATGCATCATCACCAGGAAAAGGAGGACACGGTGGGCAGAAATTGAAATAAATCCGGGAAAGAAGCAAATATGTGAAAGTAGGACCATGGGTAAATGGCTGAGAGCGTAATGCCCGATATATTCCTAAGGGCAGAAAAGTGTGCTAAAGTGGACAGACTAAGTGGCCAGACGGTATCGTCCAAAATTATACCAGCATGCGCATTGGGGAAACTTAATGGAAAAGCGTAAATGTGTCCGGTCATTGTGCCGCTTAGATTTGTTAGTGACAGCGGAGGAAAATAGGAGTGTGGAAATCGAGGAAAAACATGGCTGAAACACAAGCGCGGCCCAGCGGCCTCGAAAGTTAATTAACAAGTACTTGTGCGCGCGCAGCATACTGTTTTTCAAAGCACATACTCGTGCTGGTGGTGCGCCGCTGTGCACTCCCGCAAGCCTCATGCCGCCACAAGCAAGAGTATGTGCTTCGAAAAACAGCTGAAAGACAGCTAAAGGTCCTCCTATGCAGTAAAAGCGCACTGCGTAGGCGAGACCTAAGAACAGAAAACAAAGTAGATGCAGAGCAGACAGGCACACAAGAACAAGACAGCAGCCTATGTGCAGCTCATTCTTAAATTAATTTAGTATAAAGGGCATGCCCAGAAGAGTGTCAGAAAAGATGTGAGTAAAATGCAATGCAATGAACAGTAGATCAACGCTAATAAATAATACGGTTTTGGACATTTATTAATATTCTGCTCCACATTTGTTACTCTTGTCAACACGTGTCGTTTACAACTGAATGGTTCAGTTTTGCTAAAAGAATGGAGATGTACAATAAAATGTATAATATTCACAATATGAATGGAGGAAAGGACTCAACAAAATGAACACTATTTGCTGCAAAGGAAAAATGTACATCTAGCAAACAAAAAAACATTCCACAATTTACCTAACTCTCTTCACCAATTTACTATGCCATGTCTTGAAGTAAAGCAGAAATACTTAGGGTTAGAAAAACATATATAGTCAAGCATAGATACCATACATATTTGCAAGTAAACTACGGTACACCTGCTTTACACATGCATTGAGATTACCAAAGGTATCAATACCCGAATCTTTTTTTCTCGATCTTTCAACTTCTCAAGATAGGAGAACCAATGACAAGAACTCAAAAAGGTTATACGGTGTGTGAAAAGAAGAGCTAAAGACTTATGTAGGATTTATGAAAACATTGGCTGGTCTCTTATTTGAAAGAGCAGGTCTTCGTTCAAGCCTATAATTATTTATTACAGCTACTGCTCTCATTCACCCTACTGTAGCGAAAACACAACAATAATACAACTATTAAGTTCGCCAAAAGGATGAAAAGGGATATAGCTGTGAGCATACAAATGAATACATATTTTAACTTACCAAATCTTCAATTTGCGAGTTTATTCTTTCAGCAAAATCCACTTCATCTTCACATTTCATATCCAGGCTTTCTATAACGGTAAAAGGAAACAACGTTGAAAATCGAAGAACGGTATGTTTTTACCAAGGTTCTCTTTTTGTCCGATCATTTCTGAATGATTTCGCGATTACATTTCATAATAGGTGCATCCGAGCCTGCCTTACTCGCACCTATGCTGCTGGTATGTTTACGTCTTGGCATTAAAGATCACATGATACTTAATTGCAGAAAGGAGCAGTCGGTCACCTTGGGGAAACATTCCCAGGTGTACTGGAGGCTCGTCCGCATGATACTGCAGTTGACTATGGTTAAAAGGACTTGCTTTTTATTCATCATTCAAAAGGTATCTTTCAAAGACTCGTTTTACAGTAAAGGTTTCGTGATATACTGTCTGCTTATCCACATAGGCCGAAATTGTACAAAGCAAGCTTCATAGAATTTGAGATTTTAAAACCTCGTTGTTTTTTCCGGTAAACTCTTAAAAGCAAAAGCTTATCTGCTAATCACGACCTCTCCCCACAACGAACACACATGTACGTAAATATCACTTACACACAATTATATTTAACTGCACTACATATCAAGATGAATGCAGAGACGAGACCGTAAATGACTAAAAAATCATTCATATCTGTAGCTTGGTAAATCCAGGAAAATCTATAACAATCGCAATATTGTTTTATAATTCATTTGTGTAATCAACTATGTAAGCAGCCCTATAAAATATTATTTTACAACTCAGGTGGAACATGAGTGGAAACTGCTTTCCAAATTTTTGAAATTGCAAGCAAACGAAGGAGTTCAAGTTTTTGATCTCTAATTCAGCAAGTATTAAATGCTTGTGAAATATTGTCCGACATTTTGGGTTATCAGAAAATTAAACCTACAATGGCATTAGATATAAATAATAGGAGAATGACAAACGGAGTAAAACAATATAGCTGTGCCTGTTCAATTGGAAGTGTATGCGTAGCCAATGGCTGGTATTGGGGCATCGTTCACATTAGGCTGCGGATGTGCTGTGAGTGTCAAGTCTATTCGCTTATGCCAGTCTAAATGGTTTTGGAAGGCATACCACCTATCTTTTAAACATTTTTGTCTCAGTCACATGCCGAGATAATAAGTGATTGCTTATATATACTCAAAACCCTCACATTGAACCATACTACAATCTGAGGGAATCACAGCTATACAAAGGCAAAAATAATGGCCAGGACTGCAAAACAAAGACCACAAACACGCCGTCAACCCCACTAACTTTTAATAAATACCTTCCATGTACTTGGATCTGTGTGTCTGTTACCTTTCTCCTGAAAAAGCATATTCAATGCACTACCCGATTTCTCATTCAGTACTTCTATCAATATATTTAATCAATATATACTTACCTCCTCTATGCATCTATAGACTTTAAATGTACTTATGGATCTATATATATTTATCACTCTTCTAATTTAGCATTTCAAATGCACTACCCTCTTTCTACATTAATGCAAACCTTACTTCCCTGTTATCCCTCCACTACCCTTCTCACTCCAAATAACTGACTAACCTATCCACCACATTAATTACTTTCATATGGGGGGCGCTAGGTGACGCCGGACCAAGATGGCCACACTACAGTGAGGCTCTCGCCTAGTCGAGCCTGCAACGATCCTAAATATCATCCTGACCGGCGGTAATCGTCCTGCCTGCAACGGGAACAAGTCCGCCTTGCTGAGCTGATTGCTCTGATACCCAGATCTCCCGAATCACGCCTCTGCAACCGGAGAACCGCGCTCTTCTGCGATCCGGCCCCTCTGCGGTGACGAACTACGCGACACCGGGGACTTGAGGCCTAGTCGCGGCTGCATGTCCGTAGGACTGTGGGACCTTCCTGACTCTTCAACGGCGGATTCTTGTAGAGGTGAGGGGCCCCCGATCGGCTGCATCCCCTGCGGGCCACCCCCTCCCCCGCCTGAACTTAGACGCGGCTCGGCGCCTCTTCTTGCGAGCTGCTGCCACATCTGCACCCCCGGCGCGGTACCCAGCGTTACCAATCGAACTTGAGCTGCCTGCCTGGATAAGCGCCAAAGGCATTTGAAAACGCCGCTATCCTAGCAGACCCGCACGGACGCACCGACGCGGGCGCTGCCATATTGGCACAGGCATTAGGCGCGAAGGGAGACCCAGCCGTCCTGCATCCTCCTGCTCCCGCACAGCCGAGCCTTTTGCTGTTGTTGCTGAACGGACGGACGGGGGAACGCGCCGGAGCCTGCTTCCACACCACAAGGCCCCCAACTTCCTTTCCTCTCAGCACAGAACTGCCGGGGGAAGCACGTAGGAGCCATTCTTCTCCCCGCCAAAGCGGCCATTTTGTGGGGACCATCACATCGGAGGCCCAACGTGCTTGATCGCAACCTCTCTAGCTCCTACCCCCCCCCCATTCCCTGTCCCGGGTTCGACACTAGCCTAGTTATTCACAAGATCTCAAAATCGCGGCAACATGAACGCCGAGGCGTGCCATGGGCCGTGGCGACGCCAACAATTCAAGATCCCGTTTGAAGCCAGGAAAACGACCAAAACGATGCCTGGGCCAGACGACAGCCCCACCACTCCCACGCCGCCAGATGAAGACTGAAAATCCCTACTTTTGGGCATGAAATAAAGTCTCTCCAACTGGCGGAAGGGTGACGGTGGCAGAGTCCCCGTTCCGCTTTGCCTGCTAACGGTAATACAACTGTGCCTTGCGCTGTGTTAGAATTGCTGCATGTAAGACCTTTTAACTCATTGTTGATTCAAAAACGATGGTATTCTGTCAATTAGAAAAACGGAATTTTACTTTGAATTTCAATTTTAAAGACTTAAGTATTCTCTTGGTCAGCACTTACTCTAGAACGCCACACTTGTTGAACTAACGCTACCTGTGCCACCTTTCTTCCAATCCTGATTAAAAGGGGGAGGAAAATTATTCACTGTTAGCAAAGGAAGCCTGTGCTCATCCTTCACTCCTGCCCGCCCCAGTCCGACGCGGTAGCCAGTACCGGTCAGGGAGAGCCAGGCACTTCCTGTGGGGGCACTTCCTGAGCGGTTAGCGCTCTAGTGTATGCTTTTCGCTGGCCTATTTAGCCCTCGCAAGCGCGCAGCGACCGCTCGCAGCGGCGCTGAGCCGACGCCGAAGACCAGCCAAAGAGCTGCCCGTCTGCGCCCGTCCGCGACAGGACGAGGCATAGGGGCAATGGGCCCTACCCCTTCGGACCCCGATATCACAGGTATTAGAAAAATCATATACCCCGCTCAATCTCTCCTAGATTTAAAACCTTCTGGAGAATGCTGCATTAAAATACCGTTTTAGAAAAGGGGGTGGTGATGAACAGAGTGTCTGAGTTAAACAGACCACTCTTACCCAGTCCAAAGATCAGGGCTTGATCCATCACCGTTATTTATCTCACTGCCCCATCCCAGCTCAGAACCTGGCTATATGCAAATCAGTCTGTCCCTGGCCCAGTGCATCATGGGAACAGGGCAGACTAAACTACCAAGCCAATTCTTCACCAGAAAGGAGACAAGCTACCGGGGACCGGTTTCTGGCATTTCAGCCTTCTTCGGCCCGGCTTGCTTGAATCCTGATGGAGCAGTGAGAAAGGGACTCATGTCTGAGTATACCCTGCCACACCTATAGTGGCCAAAAACGATTTAGACAAGCATTTGCAATGCAATAGGTCTCGCATTTGCGAGAGTTTAAGCTATTGGCTTTGTAAATGACAATGCCTTTCATTTATGTTTCAAAAACCAAAACATAAATAAAAGGCATTGCCATTTACAATGCCAATAGCTCAAACGCTCACATCTGTGAGACCTATTGCATTGCAAATGCTTGTTCACTTTGCAAGCGGACGTTGCCTCATTTGAAATTTCCGGACGTGCTCACTGGACTCGTCTGCTATATTCGCCATAAAAACAAGCACCACCAGGATTCCACACAAGGCACGAGCCACTAAGTGACGCAAATGTACGCACCTGCCTTTGCGTGAAATCCCGGCGCCAAATGAAAATAGGCGCAACCAAGGAACAGAGGGTAAATAGTAACATTGTTCCATGGCCAATGCGTGAAACTTCCTTGAAAGGGACGCACATTGCTGATTTAGCCTCGGGTGGGTGTGTGCGTGTGTAAAGAGTGGTCCTGGAGGGTGTGCACACACTTATTTGCCATTACACAATGATAAATCCTCTTAAGCATTACACAAAAGTGACATTTTTCGCGAAACCATCACCAGTGACGTCAGCAAGTAACACGGGGTAAACTCAGAGCTGCGCAGTATTTGCAGTTCGCACCAGCGCAGCGCTACAGCATTCCGTGCCGTGTTGCACACATCTCAGAAAATGTAGGCATGTGAACGGTTTCCAATGAAGATCGCATCAAGATACTCGGGCCTGCGTCACCCCTGCACTTCGATTCATCAGCAGCAATCAGTGCCCATTGTTAGCTGTCGTTCCTGAGAAAGGTTTAAAACTTCTGACTTCTGCAGACAAAGCTTCATAACGCAGAAAAGGACATATTACTCTGATCAGAGCTGCATGTAGGGTTCAGGAGCTGCTGTTTGTGTTCCCTGAATACAAGTTATTTAAAGTGACCCAACGCACAGGAGGTCCGGGTGTGCAGTGATGTAAAACAGATTATATAAATGCAGGTCATGCAATGACCCGTCAGACCACGGGTGGGGTTGAAGGCGGTGGGGGCTAGGGGCGCTTAGGAAGCCCCTCATTCAGGATTAGGGTGACCAACTGGCATTGGTTCAAATTCAGGACGGTGAGTGTAAAAATTCAGGACAAAGGGTCAAAATTCAGGACACAAATTCAGGACAGGAGGTCAAAATTCAGGACAAAACTTCAGGACAATAGGTACGTTTTACGGACACATCAGAGGTCGCGCAATAGTATATAAGTAAGCCCAGCCATTTCCAAACATATTCAACCATTTGCAAACCTATCCATCATGTATCCTTCCATCTACCATTTCACTCATCCATCCCTTCATCCATCCCCTCATCCATCCTTTCACTCATCCTCCATTATCCATCCATCCATCCACCCTTTCACCCTATCCATCTGTACACTTATCCAACCACTCTTCATCCCATTCATCCATTCACTCATCCATTCAGCCATTTACCCTTTCACCAATCCAGCCATCCTTTCACTTACTAATCCTTCCACCCATCCACTCTTTTAGTCATCCATCCATCCATCCTCCCTTTCTTTCTCCATTGACGCCTTCACTTAGCCTTCCTTCCATCCATCCATCCACCCACCCATCCATCCATCTACTCATCCACTCATGAATCCATCCATTGCCCCTATCACTCATCCATCTATCATTTCACTCCTTCACACATCTATTCATCCTTTTGTCCATCTACCCTCCCTTTCACTCACTCATCCATCCATCCTTACATCCACCCTTTCACTCATATGTCCATTCATTCACCCTTGCACTTATCAATCCATCCATTGTTTCACTCATCCACCTACCCCCATCACCCACCCACCCACCATCCACCACCCACTCATCCATCCTTTCACCCACCCACCAATTCACTGATCCATCCTTTCACCCACCCACCATCCACCCACCCACTCATCCATCCATCCTTTCACCCACCCACTCATCATCCATCCATCCTTACACCCACCCACTTATCCATCCATCCATCCTTTCACCCACTCTCCATCCATCCATCCTTTCACCCACCCATCATCCATCCATCCATACATCCATCTGTCCTTCCCCTCATCATCCATCCATCCTTTTCCCTCATCGTCCATCCATCCTTCCCCTCACCCTCATCATCCATCCATCCATCTGTCCTTCCCCTCATCATCCATCCATCCTTCCCCTCACCCTCATCATCCATCCATCCTTTCACCCACCCCCTCATCATCCATCCATTCCCTCATCATCCATCCATCCATCCTTTCACCCACCCCCTCATCATCCATCCATCCACCCTTCCCCTCATCATCCATCCTTTCACCCACCCCCTCATCATCCATCCATCCATCCTTCCCCTCATCATCCATCCATCCATCCATCCTTCCCCTCATCATCCATCCATCCATCCTTCCCCTCATCATCCATCCTTTCCCATCATCCATCCATCCTTCCCCTCAGCCATCCTTCCTTTCATCCATCCTTCCCCTCACCCATCCATCCATCCATCCATCCATCCATCCTTCCCCTCATCATCCATCCATCCTTCCCCTCATCATCCATCCTTTCCCATCATCCATCCACCCTTCCCCTCATCCATCCTTCCATTCATCCATCCTTCCCCTCACCCATCCATCCATCCTTCCCCTCATCACCCATCCATCCATCCATCCTTCCCCTCATCATCCATCCATCCATCCTTCCCCCATCATCCATCCTTTCCCATCATCCATCCATCCTTTTCCTCATCCATCCTTTCTTTCATCCATCCTTCCCCTCATCCATCCATCCATCCATCCATCCATCCCATCCATTTATCCTGCCCCTCATCCATCCATCCTTCCCCTCCATCCATCCATCCATCCTTCCCCTCCATCCATCCATCTATCCTTCCCCTCATCCATCCATCCTTCCCCTCATCCATCCATCCTTCCCCTCATCCATCCATCCTTCCCCTCACCCATCCATCCTTCCCCTCATCCATCCATCCTTCCCCTCATCCATCCATCCTTCCCCTCATCCATCCTTCCTTTCATCCATCATCCATCCTTCCCCTCACCCATCCATCCATCCCATCCCTGTATCCTTCCCCTCATCCATCCATCTCCTGATCCATCCATCCTCCCCCTCCATCCATCCACTCCATCCGTCCATCCATTCATCCATCCTTCCCCTCATCCATCCATCCTTCCCCTCCATCCATCATCCTTCCCCTCATCCATCTTTCCCCTCATCAATCATCCAGCTACCCTTCCACCCATACATCCAGCTATTTACATTTTCTCTCCATCCTTCCCCTCACTCATCAATCCATCTATCCTCTCTCATTATCCATTTATTCAATCTTTCATTCATCCATTCACCCTTTCACTAATTCATCCAGCCATTCACACATCCCTTCACTTACTTACTCGCCCACCTTTCCATATTAATTGTGAGCTGAGCCCTTTAAGAAGAGGCCCATCAAGAACGTCACCCTCGCTGCAGGGGCCGTTCCAGGACTGGGACAGAAGCCACCCAGGGCGGAGACAGGATCCACCACAGGGGGGGACAAAGCCATCACAGGCGGGGGTGGACTGGAGCCACAACATGGGGACAGGAGCAGGAGTCATCACAGGAGAGGGAACGTGATCCACCAGGGTGGGCACAGGGGTGGGCATGCAGTATTGTAGTATCATCTTGGGCTCCTCGCCCCCTCCTGCACAAGACAATGAGAAGACAGGCTCTCTGTCCAAAATGCCACCCCGCACTGTGATGTACAGTACTTACAGGAGACACTCTAAAGAGAACTGATTGAACTGATTGTCCTCCATACTATGTTAATCAGTGTGGGTGCGATTGTGCCATTTCTTTATTTTCTTACATTATAGACTGCATGTTTGAAGAACCGAGGTTTGCTTACAATTTAGTGACAGTAATTACGCTCTGTGAAGAGAACCACGTGCTGCCTCAGTGTAATCAGGGGTGTAATCTGGCCGAGTCTAGGATGTTTGGGGCCCTGGGTAGAAATGGAATGTGTGAGGCCCCCCTCTAAATAGCAGATACAAGACACATTCAGGGCTATTTCCATGTGAATGGATGCCTCCTGGTCCTGAACCTGCAGCCCCTCCCTTTCAGTCACCTTCAAGCACCTCTTAACAGCTAATCAAAGGCTGGAGGTGTGAGGGTTGCCATCCCGCTGTGCCTCTACGGTGCTGCTGGGGGTCTGAGCTTTCATACAGCATCGGAGTCAAGAAGGGAGGTGGGGGCAAGCTGTGCCCGGTTAAAATTACGGACAAATGGCGTCCGTTAAAGAATCCTTCACGGACAACGGACAGACAGCCAAAATTACGGACTGTCCGTGAAATTTACGGACGGTTGGTCACCCTATTCAGGATGCTTTTTAAAACCCACACTTTGCTGTCAGCAGCGCCTCTTTCTCTGCCCCGTGCAGGGCTGTCAGCTAGAAATGGAAAGCCGAGGAGCAAGGAGCTTGCTTGACAGCGCAGCCCCCAGCAGGGATGGCAGCCCTGTGGAGATGGGAGGGGGGATGGGCGGGGTCAAATGAGGAGCCGGTAGTGTAGCATGGATATCATTGGGCCTGGTGCAAGGAAAATAGCACCAATTATCAGGGTTAAATGGCCCCAGGGTTCTGTGACCGGTGCCACTGCACCTGCTGTACAAATAGAAGTTAGGCCTCTGGGCGCCACGTTTCTGCTCTCCGTTTGAGTGCATTGAAGAGGTGACATAGGGAAACAGCCGTTTGTGCGCTCTGCCTCCGGAGATATGTGAATTAGTAGGTGCAACTCAGCTCTTCATCATAGTGAGGTCGGTAAAAATGCATCCACGTTATTTTTTAAGATGAATTTTGCATATAAGAACTTAGAAGTAGTCTGGTTTGCGCAGGCGCTATAGAGGGTCAAAATTAATAAAAATGAAAGAACGGGCCATTACAACGTCAGTCCTGGCACGAGCAGCGCCCACGGGAGCACAATTCATGCACTACTTTTGTTTGTCGTGAGAAACGAAATCGAACCTACTTGTGAGGCTTGCAGCAGAGGAAGCTCCTTTTAGCGGCATATTTATATAATCTTTATTAAAGCGGTTCTCCTTTCAAAGAGGCGATAGTACCTTTTGTGTCTGGTAACACTACCCTGCTGTGTTTACCGTGCCCAGGGCAGGGTGCCAGGAGAGGAAATCTCCGCTGTAAACAAACATCCCCTTGCATTGATGAGGGCATAGTGCGTGAAAGTGTCACAAGAACTATCTGCGCTTTGATCCCCAGCCACTAAAGCTCAGTGGGCTACTGCACCTGCTGCTGCATTCTGCATGCGATCTACATGTCGCTGCGTCTACGCTCCAGCGCAGCCTTTCATCTTCCAGTGGTTGATGAAAGTATGGCTAGTGGGCTGCGAAATGGTAATGTTGCTTACTGGCAGTGCTTTGACACTACAGCCGCTAAGTAAAACACGACCAATTAGCCAAGGTTCGTCCCATCAACAGCCAGCGCTAAAGCAACGGACATCTCTTCTCTTCTCCAAACAGTACCCGACAATGGCAAGAAGCTACAAGCTTGGTTTGCAAACCAACAACATTGTGATTGTATAAATATGTGCTTACAGTTCAGCTGCTCCGCAGCACAGCGCACGCTTGAAAGAGGTGCGTGACACATTAACATGCCTTCTGCATTTGAGTGTGTGTACCTTCAATAATGCGCCAGCGCACCCTGTGTCAACTACTTCGGAGCGCTTTGTGCAAGTTGACACAGCCGAGTTTATTATTCAACTTAGATATCTGGAGCACTAAGCTCTCCGAATTCTACAAGGTTAAAGAAAGCGATCATAGTTTGCACAGGATCACACGGTTTGTTCAAGTGGACGAATTAGGATCTGAGGCAATGCAGTCTTGCACAAAAGTCCACCACTTTTCAACTGAAAAGAAAACATCCGATGCGGCAATTCCCAAGCAGAGCCTGGCTCCCTCGGGTTTCCGTTTAAAGACAGCAGTGAGGAAAAGAAGAAAAAACAAGGAATATCCAATTATGGCAATTTCTTCACGTAATCTGTGCCTTCTCGTACGATGAGAGCGTATGTCCAGTGAAGGCTTTATTCAATTTGTTCGTTTAAAAACGATTATATTCCAATTAATTTAAAGCGAGCCAAGATTACAACTCCTGCAATGGAGTCAGCCAGTGAAGATTAATATTTTTGCCGTTGAGAAGAAAAATAATGAAACGCCGCAGCCCGGCTTCAACAGGAAGCCAGGCAATCTGTGTTGGGATGGGGGCGGGGCCAGAGAAATACAGGAAGCAGACGGGAGTCTACCCCGCGCTCCAGTGCCCGCCGGAAGATTTGCGTGACTGCGTCTCAGCGCGGCACCCGCCTGTTGCCCAGAATGACCGGATGGCTGCCGAGGGACACGAACAAAGAACCTGGTGAGTGGGGCGGCGGGGGTCTTGGTGCGCATGCGTGTATGCGACGGCGGGGGTGTGTTCTCTGTATGTATGGGTGCGTGCGTGCGTGCTTGTGTGTGTGTCTCTGTGTATGCGTGTGTGTATGCAGTGTGTTTGTGTGCGACGGCGGGGATGTGTTCTCTGTATGTATGGGTGCGTGCATGGGCGCTTGTGTGTCTCTGTGAATGCGCATGCGTGTGTGGTGCTTGCGAGGCAGGAGATGGGCACAGCGCCGTGAAGGGAGGGGGAGGGGGGGAGCGTGTGTGTATGCAGTGTGTGTATGCAGTGTGTGTGTGTCTGCGTGTGTGTATGCGACGGCGGGGGTGGGTTCTCTGTATGTATGGGTGCGTGCATGGGCGCTTGTGTGTCTCTGTGTATGCGCATGCGTGTGTGGTGCTGTGCGCGGCCCCGAGGAGGAATCTGAGACAGCGACGCTCGTGCGTGAGCTCCGTCTCAGATTCCTTCTAACACGCCGACAACAGTTGTCTTCGCAGACAAATCAGGCTCCGCCTGCTTTTAGGTCTGCTCGCCCTAAAAAGGGGGTGGTGATGAACAGAGTGTCTGAGTTAAACAGACCACTCTTACCCAGTCCAAAGATCAGGGCTTGATCCATCACCGTTATTTATCTCACTGCCCCATCCCAGCTCAGAACCTGGCTATATGCAAATCAGTCTGTCCCTGGCCCAGTGCATCATGGGAACAGGGCAGACTAAACTACCAAGCCAATTCTTCACCAGAAAGGAGACAAGCTACCGGGGACCGGTTTCTGGCATTTCAGCCTTCTTCGGCCCGGCTTGCTTGAATCCTGATGGAACAGTGAGAAAGGGACTCATGTCTGAGTATACCCTGCCACACCTATAGTGGCCAAAAACGATTTAGAAAAGGGGGTGGTGATGAACAGAGTGTCTGAGTTAAACAGACCACTCTTACCCAGTCCAAAGATCAGGGCTTGATCCATCACCGTTATTTATCTCACTGCCCCATCCCAGCTCAGAACCTGGCTATATGCAAATCAGTCTGTCCCTGGCCCAGTGCATCATGGGAACAGGGCAGACTAAACTACCAAGCCAATTCTTCACCAGAAAGGAGACAAGCTACCGGGGACCGGTTTCTGGCATTTCAGCCTTCTTCGGCCCGGCTTGCTTGAATCCTGATGGAGCAGTGAGAAAGGGACTCATGTCTGAGTATACCCTGCCACACCTATAGTGGCCAAAAACGATTTAGAAAAGGGGGTGGTGATGAACAGAGTGTCTGAGTTAAACAGACCACTCTTACCCAGTCCAAAGATCAGGGCTTGATCCATCACCGTTATTTATCTCACTGCCCCATCCCAGCTCAGAACCTGGCTATATGCAAATCAGTCTGTCCCTGGCCCAGTGCATCATGGGAACAGGGCAGACTAAACTACCAAGCCAATTCTTCACCAGAAAGGAGACAAGCTACCGGGGACCGGTTTCTGGCATTTCAGCCTTCTTCGGCCCGGCTTGCTTGAATCCTGATGGAGCAGTGAGAAAGGGACTCATGTCTGAGTATACCCTGCCACACCTATAGTGGCCAAAAACGATTTAGAAAAGGGGGTGGTGATGAACAGAGTGTCTGAGTTAAACAGACCACTCTTACCCAGTCCAAAGATCAGGGCTTGATCCATCACCGTTATTTATCTCACTGCCCCATCCCAGCTCAGAACCTGGCTATATGCAAATCAGTCTGTCCCTGGCCCAGTGCATCATGGGAACAGGGCAGACTAAACTACCAAGCCAATTCTTCACCAGAAAGGAGACAAGCTACCGGGGACCGGTTTCTGGCATTTCAGCCTTCTTCGGCCCGGCTTGCTTGAATCATTAAAATACCGTGGCAAAGTCTTGAGGGCTGTTTTTCATATATGAAATATCACTTCCAATCATCTGTAGTTAGGGTGAGTACGAAGGTAAATGCTTCTAAAAATGCACCCCCGGAGGGACTGAAGTGTTTTCTTCTAAATGTTCGGTCTCTTCCAAAGCATCAGCATCAGCTATGGGATCTAGTTCACACCATACAGCCAGATATCTGCTTTCTAACCGAAACTTGGATGAAACCTCACATGGTTACAGCAATAACATTAGGGGTTCCATCGGGTTATAAGATTCTACGCTTTGACCGAGTCAATAAAACAGGCGGTGGCCTAGCCATCATATACAGGGACGTACTTAAAGTAACAATTTTAGAACAAAGATCCAGTCCACTACTTGAAATAATGATCTTTAAAATTGCCTCGGCAGGTCACATCTCTTGGAAAGGTGCTTTAGCTTACCGCCCACCAGGATCCAATCCGGATTTTGCTCTCTCCCTTCTGGAGTTACTAGCCCCCCATTTTAAATCCAAGGAGGATTTCATCCTTCTAGGAGATTTTAATGTGCACATGGACAACTTGGTACACCCCAAAACAATCTCACTAATCGCAGATCTGTCCAGTCTGGGGTTAAAAGCACTGAATAGCGGTGCTACCCATATAGGTGGTCATACCTTAGACTCACTTTTCTCTAATTGCACTAAAGTAAGATGTTCACCTGCTAAAGAAATTCAATGGTCAGATCACTTTCTGATTGAGTTCCTTTTAACGGGCCCGACAAAATTACTGCATAAACCGCCACTCCCGCCAATTTGGCGTCGACAGTGGCACAAAATATCGGTGGAAAAGCTGCGGGAAAGCTGGATACAACCAACTTTCACAGATGAGGATTCAGCAGATACTGCATTAGCAAGTTTCAATGACTCACTTAAGCTAGCCATCGATACTTTGGCCCCACTAAAGCTTCATAAGCAATATCCCTCCACCAAGCAAGAAACCTGGTATACACAGGAACTTAGAATAGAGAAGCAGAAATGTAGGCGAATGGAAAAAGTATGGAGGAAATTGAAAACTGAGGAGAACAGGAAAATATATCAAGAGGTCCAGTCAACCTACTATACAAATATAAAGCAAGCTAGGAAAAACAGTCTCACCAAACAACTTGCGGAGGCGGGTAATAGTCCAAGGGAGCTGTTTAAAATACTTCAGAGCTTTGTTAAACCTACTGCCTGTGAGAGCCCCGATGAATTCTCTCAAATCCTCTGTGATGAGATCTCGGTGTTCTTTGAAGATAAAATCAATCTCATCTACGATAAAATAATGGCCTCTAGTAGCGCAGGGAATAAGATCTCCCTCCCATATAACTTACCCAAACAAAACAAAAACATATTACTGTCCTTCCTGCCAATCTGCGACATAGATTTCCCCCCTCTCATCAGCCACATAAAATCTGGGTCCCCCAATGACTTCTTTCCTGCTAAAATGGTCGCCCCTCTGATCACCCTCTTAGGACCTTCCATTCAGTCTGTGATGAACATCTCACTGACAGAAGGACAGGTCCCAATGGAATGGAAGAAAGCGGTGGTGAACCCAATAAGGAAAAAAGAGGCATCCCCATGGACAGACCTTTCGAACCTCCGGCCCATCTCCATCTTGCCGCACATCAGTAAGATGACCGAGAAGCACGTGAACACCCATTCATCCAAATATATCGAGGCAACGAAAGGCCTGGACTATTCACAATCTGGGTTCAGGCCCAACCACAGCACCGAATCAGCCCTCCTAGCAGTGACCAATAACATCAGGATGACGCTGGATGGAGGGGGGGGTCGATGATTCTGGTGCTGTTGGATCTATCCGCTGCCTTCGATACGGTGTCACATGAAGTGCTTCTCGGTCATCTGAGGGATGTGGGACTAGGGGGTGTGGCTCTGTCCTGGATGGAGAGTTTTCTCTCAGGCCGCTCTCAAGAAGTCAGGTTGGGCTCCCATAAGTCCATCTCTAGGGAGCTCACCAAGGGAGTGCCACAGGGCTCATGCCTAAGCCCCACATTATTCAATGTGTATGTGGCCCCCCTGGCTGACTTAGTGAGATCCTTTGGGTTCACCCCGGTGTCATATGCCGACGACACCCAACTTCTGTTCCCTTTTAAAACCTTCACACCTGCACTAAAGAAATCTTTTGCAGATGGAATGAGGGCAGTGTCAGAGTGGATGGCTAAGAACTGCCTACAGTGTAATGTAGGAAAAACGGAAGTAATGTTGTTCGGGGAGGCAGTGACATTATGGTCCCCCGAATGGTGGCCCTTGGAACTGGGACCTGTTCCCAGTCCCAAACAGACCGTCAAAAACTTGGGAGGGCTATTAAACCAAGCACTAACATTGAAAGATCATGTAAACCAAGTTGCCGGCACTTGTTTCCGGGCCATTGGACTGCTGAGAAGGGTTTTTCCATACTTACCTGACAATCATAGGAAGACATTGGTCCAGGCGTTAGTCATCAGCAGATTAAACTATTGCAATGGTCTTCTCTTATCAACCAATGAAGAACAGCTTAACAAACAGCAAATAGTCCAAAATACTGCGGCGAGGCTAGTCCTCAAAGCTCCACCTAGGACTCCCTCCCGCCCTCTGCTGACTAAACTCCACTGGCTCCCAGTGCGGCAACGCATTAAGTTTAAGATCCTATGTACCATTCACAAATGTCTGTCAGGTACTGGGTCCAAGTACCTCACGAAAGCCTTCTCACCTTATGTTCCTGGACGTTCCCTACGCTCCAGTAATCTCCAGCTACTACAGGTACCCAGAATAAAACAATCGAGGCAGGGAGGTCGCGCCCTTGCTCACACTGGACCTGTCCTCTGGAACAAATTACTAATCACCTAACCTTCCGAAAATCCCTTAAAACCCATCTATTCACAAATATCTAAACTACTTATATAATTTAATCTATAACCACCTTTCTGACCATGGACCAGCACAAGTTGTATTCCCCTACTGGCAAAAGCGCGGAGATACCCCTTTGGGGGTCGAATCAGGCGCTCTATAAGAATATAAAATAGACCATGATGGCCGCCTGATCCCTCGGCTCCGCCGACCCTCTCGTTCATCTCCCGAACCGTCGATCAGCCTGCAAGTTATCCTGCCCATTCTTCGGCGTCCCGGATCCGTGAGGCGCTCCTGTATCCAGCGGTGTGTTTCCCGGCGCGATCCTGATGGTAGAGACGGCGAGGTGCTCCGGTCTCTGCTACAGTGTTGCAGTGCTGAGCTCGGGTCTTTGTTCTCCGGAGGCTGTAGTCCCAAGCTGTAACCACGGCCGACATTGTAACAGGACGGGGCCGGCTGACGGAGATTTATCGCCGCCTTGCTTTCCCTGCTGCAGCGGGCCGCCCTGCCTTGCACGCCTTCGCGCCGGACCCGTTCTGACACCGTGGACGATAGACTTCGCCCTCTCCTCTGCCGGTGGACGGCGCCGGACATCTTCTTGTTCCCCAGAGCTGCATTGGGAGCCATTTTGAGCTGGGCGCCCGGCGGCCATTTGGCGTGTTCCCAGTGGATTGTGCTGCACTGACGCCGGGTGGCCGAGCGAAGGGTACTGTTCCGCAACTGTGTTCCCCGGAGTGGCAAAATTTGGGGACCAGCTACTGGCGAGGGGCTGAAGTGATGGCCGAAGGCAACCAACCTCGAGGGTTACGACGTGATCCTGCGCCCGGGGTGTGTGGGACGGCAGTTCCCTCTCATACTGCGGCATCTCCCAGCCTGGCTGATGTAATGTATGCCCTGACAGACCTCCGTGTTGCTGTGCGTGACATGGTCCTGGACCTGCAATGCCAACCGGATAACTCTGTTAATGCGGAGCCCTCGGATGGACATGTCGAACCCCCTGTGCTGTGCACTTCGCCACACCCTGTGCTTGTCTGTGACTGCCACCCTGCACAGACGGTCTTGATGGCGCTGGATGTGAGCGATGTAGTTGCTGCTGAGCTTCCCAGTACTGCTGCAGGGATGTGTGGAGATCTTGGTCCTTGGCGGACACCGGGGACTTGTGTCTGGGCGCCTTGCCTCACGACTGCTTCGGGGCTTCCTCGCGGGTCCCACCGGTCCATCCTGGAGTTGAGAATGCTGTTTTTGTCGGCTGCCCTTCAAACATTGCGGCTGTGCGTTGCCCCTTTTTGGATGTGCGTTCATCGTCTGGCTCTGTGGTGGAGTGATTTTGGTGGTTGGCGCCGTGCGCTGCAATGGACCTCACCTTCGCTTTCTCCGTCAACGGTGGCTGTTCTAGATCTGGACTCCGTCGACATGCTGGATCGAAGGGGACAAGGATGAGGATGTTTCTCTCTTTTGGCTGTATCCGGTTGTGTGCTTTACTGGGACAGTAAATGACATTTTGGGAGTTAAATGTTGGTCAGATACTGGGTCGGGGTCCGGGGAAGGGTGGCCGTGGGTAACAATGCTGATTGTTTTGAACATCTAATTGGCCCTCCTCCGGTCTTATGTGATTTCTTTTCCTTCTTTCTCTTTCTTCTGAATTTCGGGTATTCTTGGGGCGACAGACACACTGCTTAGGGGGGGTAGGCCGTAGCCTTCGCATGCGTGTAGGGTGGGGGGTCCTTTTTTCCTCGATCGTTCAGTTACTATGGGCCTTATTTTTCTTCTTCTTCTTCTACTCTTTCTTCTTCTTATTTCCCTGGGTCAAGGGGTGGATTGGCACGTTGTGGGTAGTGGCTGGGGTACATATGATGTTTGGTTGCTTTCTCTCCTGTTTTTATTAGCCGCCAGCCTCTTGCTTAATGGATAAACGCTCGCTGATGCTCCTGCACACTGATGCCCTTTTTGGTCCTGGTACGGATTGTTTGGACTTTGATCCTTCTTGGCTCCTATTACTCTGGACCTTTTTAAAAATTTAAAATTAAACCTTCACTCCTCCTACCTCTCGGCGGCGCACCTAATTACAGTGTAACTTGGATTAATCGTGTTCTGCTCGATATGCTGCTGAGAGCCCAATTGCTTGCTGAGGTGCTTTAAACGATTTTGAGGCCGGCCGGTGGGTTGTAGGCCCGTATTTGTTTGCCTATGATGTCTAATAAAGGTTTTCCAAAAATTTAAAAAAAAAAAAAAAAAAGAATATAAAATAAAATAAAATAAGATGCCAAAATAGACACTATGAACTCTCGCATGGATGGGATTGTGGCGAAAATAGATCAACATGACACGCGCCTCAAAGAAGCCGAGGACAGAATCTCTGGACTAGAGGACGGAGCCGCCACTGCGAATCGCCAAGCTTCCCAAATGGACAGACTCCTCAAAGTCATTGCGGACAAGAATGAGAACTTGGAAGCCAGGTCCCGGCGGAACAACGTCCGCATCCTAGGCCTGGCGGAAACAACAAACACTGGGAAAATGGAACCCTTCGTAGAAACCCTGGTTACTGAACTATTCGGGAAGGAATCCTTTCCCCCGCACCTCATAGTCGAACGGGCACATAGGTCTCTAGATGCTCGTCCTCCCCCAGGAGCTGCTCCCAGGCCCATTATTGCACGCTTCCTGAATTACAGAGACCGCAACGCGGTGCTCCACCGCGCCCGAGAACTTGGCACAGTGAACTATGGCAACCCCATCTTGTCTTTTTTCCCGGATTTTACCACTGCAGTGCAAGAAGCTCGACGTAAATTCACTGCTGTTAAAAAGAAGTTGCAAACTCTGGAACTTTCCTATGCCATGCTCTACCCTGCGAAACTGAAACTCTCCTATCATGGCAAACAACATATCTTCGCAAACCCACAGCAAGTCGAGGACTTCCTGAAGCAGCAGAAACGTGACCGCGCCGGGGACGACGAGGAAGGGGGCCGCTCCAGGTCACGCTCGCCAATGGAGCAACAAGACTGAAATTGACCAGGACTATGCTGTGAGACAGGGGCTCATGTGTCCACACCACGCTGCTCCAGAAACTACATTCCCGGTGAGGTACTTTTCCAGACTTTCTTTATACCGGTCTGAACAATGAACTGGGCTCGGCAACCCACCTCCATCCCAAGACGGACGACGCGGTTGTCGACTGGCGTCTGTTGGGTGTGACTTGTGAGGTGGGAGGCAGGTCGGGCGCCCCTAGAATTGCTTCCCCAATGGGTGATCCCCTTTATAACCTCACCCCCCTCACGGAAGAGATGGCTTTGAACTGTTGGTTTACTGTATTTTGTTTTTGCAGGATGTTGGGTGGGATGGGAGGGGCTCTTTACCCGGCGGGTTGGGGTGGCTGGTGTGGGGTTCGACAAATCACAGTCATAATCATCGTAACTTCGTAGTGGGTCGGAGTCAAGTGGTCAAACTGGAATTGAAGGTCTTTACATCCATAGATAGCGTGGCTTATTGTATGTATAACTACTTCATGCTCGTTCAATGCACATTTCTGCACTTGTTGAGATGGGTGACGTAGCAGAAGCGCAGCCTATTCAACAACTGCACTTGATGTCGTGGAATGTCCGTGGGCTCAACAACCCGCGGAAGAAGAGACAAGTTTTGGGTTACTTAACTAGGCAGGGAGTTTCCATCGCCATGCTCCAAGAAACACATTTGATGTCGGGAAATCCTCCATTGTTTGTTCTGTTCCGCAGGGCTCTCCTCCTGGTTAGTTGCAGCATCCCACCTAGCTCGCACCTTCTCAGACCATTCCCCAGTATTAGTGACGCTGCGTGTCCCACAAGACGTATCTCGTTACTTGAATTGGCGCCTGAACACAGCACACCTAACCGACTCGGCCTTTAAGGCTGAACTAGAGCAAGACATAAAATATTTCTTTGATCGCAACATAACTTCGGTTTCCAGCATAACAACAGTCTGGGAGGCCTTTAAGGTTACCGTCAGGGGATGGTGTATTGCTAAAGGGGGCGGAGTCCTCAAATCCCTTCGGGGCGAGTTGCGAAAGCTTGAACTAGAGCTGAAGCAGCTTGAAAAAGATGCGGATAGTACCACACCCAACCATGCAGCTAGGGCTCAACTTCGTGAGAAGCTGAACGAATACTCAGACCTATCAGAAAAAGAATGTAAATTCCTAGGGAAGCCACACACAGCACGCAGCTACAGTGAAGGTGATAGGCCTGGCAAGGCGCTTGCATCCGCGGTGAACCCCCCTAGATATCATAATTATATCACTACACTGCTAGATGAGCATAACACGCCCCAACGTAGTGTACCGGAACAACTTCGGATACTCGATGACCATTACTCTACACTTCCCAGCGGTCCACCCCAATAAATCCAAATGCCTATCTAGATGACACCGCGCTTGCGTGGTTAGGCCCATCTCAACAAAAATTCCTACATCACATACTCGAACTGGAAGAAATCACAGACGCTATAATGTCCATGAAATCGGGAAAATCGCCGGGTTCGGACGGTTTACCAATTGACTTTTATAAGGCCTACATGCACATTCTTGCCCTGATACTACAACAAGTATACTACGCAGCTCTGGAGGAAGGTATCCTACCGACCACTATGCGGGAAGCCCTCATAGCATCGCTGCTGAAGCCGGGCAAGCCGCCGGAGTCCTGCGACTGGTACAGACCCCTATCCCTACTGAACTCGGACATAAAAATACTAGCGAAGGTGCTTGCATCGCGCCTTAATCTGCTGATGGAACGGCTTGTGTTACCAGACCAAGCGGGCTTTGTCCCAAATCGCGCTACTTTTCATAACCTGCGCACGCTTCAGGCAGTAATACAGGACATTACCCCCACGTGTGAAGCAGCCGCCATTTTTCTAGACGCACAAAGGCGTTCGATTCGCTAGAGTGGAATTATCTACTAGCGCTGCTCGAACGGATGGGGTTTCCTTTTAGTTTCTTAGACTGTATTCGACTACTATATAGTCAGCCGATGGCTTCAGTGCTACTGAATGTCTCCCGTTCTCCCCCCTTCGAGATCCACAGCGGAACAAGGCAGGGATGCCCACTTTCCCCGGTCCTATTTGCAATCGCAATCGAACCCTTAGCGGCCAAGCTGCGACAGCACCACAACCACCGATCCCTCATATATCCGGAAAGACAATTGCTTATAGCACTTCATGCCGATAACATGACCCTCTATGTACATAAACCTACGGAGAATCTTAACCCCCTGCTACGAGAGATTACCAAATTCGGTGGTTTCGCAGGGATACAAATAAACTGGTCGAAATCAGCTCTGTTCCCGCTGACTGACATCACCACGCAATTCCCACTTGATTACCCTCTGATCTGGGAGGCAGAGGAGATCAAGTACCTAGGCATAAATGTGACAAGTCACTGTGACACTATTATCAGAGCTAATTACGGTACGGTCCTGGACAAGTTGACTGAAAAAGTCACCAGATGGATCCATCTCCCACTATCAATGGCAGGGCGCATTTCCCTGATTAAAATGGTAGTGTACCTTTTCACCAACATCCCGTGTAACCCGGGCTCCCATTTTTTCCGCGCACTTACCTCACAAATGTCAACATTGATATGGGGTGGCAAGCAACCACGGATTGGCATGAACGCACAAGTTACTACTTGTGTAACGATATATCTGTAAGAGACATTAGTTAGTGATAGATTCCTTACCTTAGAATATCCCCAGGCGTCAGACTGGATCCGGAAACTTTTGCGTAGCAATACCCCTGCGCGCCGGTAGGCGTCGTCTGCGGCTCCGCGTCCGTCGTCGGCGTCGTGAGCGCCGGGATGACGTCGGAGTACTAAGACGGCGCCCATGCGCGCCGACGTCAGTTCTGACACACAGCTTTTCCGCGCCAGATACGCAGAGCCATGATAGAACTAACACTGGTGCCATGAAACTAGGGCCCTGAAAGGGGATGACCTTAACCCTAGATATCGGTTCGCAGAACGGGGAGGATGGGTGGGTCGGTAAGGAGTCTATCACTAACTAATGTCTCTTACAGATATATTGTTACACAAGTAGTAACTTGTGCATCTGAAAGAGACACGTTAGTGATAGATTCCTTACCTTAGAATAGATACCCCAGCAATACCAACCCCGGTGGTGGGTCTGCGAACCAATATCACACCAGAAAGTCCTGGAGGACGGAACGGCCAAAGAAGCCATCCCTCCAGACTTGACTGTCCAGGCAGTAGTGTCTTGCGAACGTGTGCAGCGAGGCCCACGTAGCTGCCTGGCAAATGTCCTGCAGGGGGACACCGCGGCCCAGGGCAGTTGTCGTTGCCGTGGCCCGAGTGGAGTGAGCCCGCAATCCAGCCGGGGGCTCCTTCCTCGCCATGGAGTAACATGCTTGGATACACAAGATGATCCACCTAGAGATGGTCCTCTTGTGCACAGCCTTACCCTTCTTCGCGCCCACGTAACCAACAAAGAGTTGGTCATCCACCCGGAATTGGCGTGTGCGATCTAGGTAGTAGGAGAGCGCACGTTTTGGATCCAGACGGTGGAGCCTCTCTTCCTCTTTCGAGGGATGCGGAGGCGGAAAGAAAGTGGGCAAGGTAATGGACTGCCCGATGTGGAAGGCCGTGACAACCTTGGGCAGAAAGGAAGGTCGTGTACGTAACACCACCTTGTCAGGATGAATAGACAGGAAAGGTGGAGAAGAAGAAAGAGCCTGGAGCTCACTCACCCTCCTGTTATGTTATGTTATGTTATGTTAATAACATTTATTAGGCGCAACAGCTGCCCCAGCGAAGGGGCGTCCTGGCGCCTGATCATGTGCACAACACAACAGATCAGAGCTGAGACGTAGGGATACTAGATAGCAGAGATGAACAGGTGGGTTTTGATGGCCCGTCTGAAGAGAGTCAAGTTGTTGAGGGCGCGAATGTGTACAGGAAGGGAATTCCATAGATCAGCCGCCAGAACACGGAAAGAGCGTCCTCCCATCCTGCTAAGCCTGAACCTAGGCTTAATTGCCAGATGCTGAGCTTCGGATCTGAGGGACCACGTGGGGACATACGAAGAGATAAGGCCCGTCAAGGCCGGGGGAGAAGAAAGCTTCAGAATCTTGAATGTCAGACAGAGAGCCTTAAATTTGATTCTCTGTCTGACCTGAAGCCAGTGTAGAGAGGCCAGGACAGGAGAGACAGAGCATCGTCTCGGAAGACCTACAATGGCCCATGCAGCAGCGTTCTGCACCCTCTGAAGCCTAGTCGCCTCGGCCTGGTTGACTCCAAGGAGTAAGGCACTCCCGTAGTCTATCCGGGAGAGGATAGAGGCCTGAACCACCAGTTGTCGCGTGGGAGGGTCGAAAAATTTGAGGATTGGTCTAAGACCTCGCAGAATACCATAACAGGTGGCTGCTGTCTTCTTTGTGTGGCTTGTAAAAGAAAGATTGGAATCCAGCCATACCCCCAGATTTTTGACTTCGGCCACTGGAATGGGCATCGCCCCCAGTTCGAGGGGCCACCACTGGTCTCCCCTGAGTTCCGCCTGCTTCCCTACAATCAGGACCTCGGTTTTCTTGGCATTAAGCTGTAGGCAGTTGTTACGCATCCAGCTTGCCACAGCTATAAGTCCTGCCCGGAATCTGGGCGCAGTCACCTCAGGGTCCCCGTTGAGTGTTACCGCCAGCTGCGTGTCGTCGGCATACGATGTCATAGTAAGGCCATATTGCCTGACGACGGCAGCCAGCGGTTTCACATACAAGTTAAATAATGTGGGGCTGAGGGCAGAGCCCTGAGGGACTCCCAGTTCCAGAGAATGGTACAAGGACTGGCCAGGTGGAATGGCTACTTTAAAAAACCGGTCCGAGAGGAATGAGCGGAACCACTGAAGAGCCTTCCCTACGATCCCCACTTCCTCCAGACGCCGCAACAAAATGTCATGAGACACCGTGTCAAACGCGGCGCTCAGGTCTAACAATAGGAGCGCCGCGGTCTGCCCCACATCTAGCACTGACCGCAAATGCTCGATTATATAGAGCAGAGCAGTTTCAGTGCTGTGTTGGGCGCGAAACCCATTTTGACTCTCGTCAAGAATATTATTACGCGAGAGGTGGGCAGACAGAATGGTGTTCACGTGCGCCTCCATGACCTTGGCGGTCCAAGGCAGGAGGGAGATGGGCCGATAGTTCTCCGGGAGCAAGGGGTCAGAATTAGATTTCTTCAGAATGGGCTTGACCACAGCTTGCTTCCAGGATGACGGGACCACGCCCTCACTGAGGGAGAGATTGATCAACTCCAAAATGGGCTCACGACAGAGAGGCGGGAGAGAGGCGAAAAGCTCCGGCTTCAGAGGGTCTAAGGGGGAGCCTGATTTAATTTTGAGGCTCAGAGTGTCGAATACCTCATTAGACATGGTTGGCAGGGTTGACAGGGTTTCGGACACCAAGACCTCTACATCGCTAAGAGCATCCCCGGGGGCAGCTGGTGTGAATCCTCGGTAGATTTTCTGCACTTTCTCCACGAAAAAGGATGCCAAGCTTTCACAGTGCGAGTCCGTACAGATTTCTTGCGAGGTGGCCCGTTTCCCCATCAGGTCTTTAAGTACCTTGAAGATTAACTTAGAGGGGTTGGGGCTGTTGGAGAACTCAGCTGCGTAATATGCGGCCCGGGTTTGACAAATAGCTCTGTGGTAGGACTTAAGCTGGGCAAAGTACAGTGATTTTAACGTGGGATCAAAGGCTTTTCTCCAGGCCCTCTCAGCTTGCCGGCAAGTTCTCTTAAGCTCGGCAAGAGTCTCGTTGTACCAGGGGCTACGATTTTTAGCGTGACATTTTGCCCAACGCAAAGGTATGAGAGAGTCGAGGGCAGTAAGAACCCAGTTGCAGAACTGTTCATAGCCCTGTTCTACATTCTGCAGTTTGCCTAGGGGTTGTGCCTCCAATATCCTGACAAACTCCTCCAGCTTAAGTTTACGCCAATTGCGCTTTAAACTCTGTTTATCTACAGGTTTCAATTGTGGAGTGTCAAGGGGACATGACACTTTAACCAGCAAATGGTCAGTCCAACCCACCACCATCGGGTCAGCTGATCTAGCCCGAACTAAGGTGGTAAAAAAGGGGTCCAATATGTGTCCTCCTATGTGGGTGGGGGAGGCGACTAGTTGGTCAAGTTGCAACGCTTCTAAGTCCGCCAGCAAGGAGCTGATGGAAGGAGATGACGACTGGTCCAGATGTATATTTAAGTCGCCTACTATATTGAAGTTAGCGCATGTTGCGGTCAAAGAGCTGACTACATCCACAAGGGCAGCCTTGAAGGCGGTGTCATTCCCAGGTGGACGGTAGATAAGCACACCGCTGAAGGTAAATTGATGACTGACCTTTACCTTAAACAATGCGCTTTCACACATAGGGAGGTCCAGAGCCTTCCACTCAACCGGGAAACAAGATTTAGTCGCCATGGCTATACCACCTCCCCTAGTCGAGCGGTTCAAGATAGACACCGTATAGGTGGAGGGGAAAGCCAGGTTAATAATGGCAGTATCCGCGTCCTGTAACCAAGTTTCGGTCAGGAAGATGATATCGGGAAGGTCCGTATCAATCATATCCCGTAGTGACTGATGGTGTTTGACCAAAGATCTTACATTCAAACTCCATATGTTAAGTGCTTGTCCGGTCCATTCCGTATGGGTGCCACAGACAGTCCTGCTAACTGGACGAACTCCAATGGGAGAGGCCAGTGAGAAGACACCGCAGGCACACTCATATGGTCCTGAAAGAGGGGGTAGAGGGTCATGATGACAAACCCGAAGACTATCTTTTATTGAGATGAGAGCAGCGCGATCGTACCTGAGCGCCGCCATGTTAGACAGGCTGCTAGTGAGGGAGGAAGCCAGAGTCCATAACCCGCACCCGCTACCTCGACGCGGACGAGCGCAGACGGGCAGGACTCTGGCACGACTCCGGCTAAGCGACGGCGTCCCACTGCGCGTTCCCGCTGCGCGGGAGAGGGCAGCTTTAAATAGGCGCCTCCCTAAACAACTCGAGCGTCAGGACGCTCCGAAATGGCGCCCGCGCTCCAAACACTTACCCCAAGCTAAGATGGCGCCCACGATTCCAGCCCCAGGGACCCGGACCCGCCAAATGGCGGTGCGAATTCCAAAATTAAGTGAGAGTAAGGGGGCAGCCCAGACACAGAGAACGAGTTAAAAACAGGGAAGAATCGAACTCAATAGAACAAAAATACACAAAGGTAGGTTTTAAAAGCGTAAATAACGCAGCACGCTAGCAGCGCGACCTGCGCTAATGCAGCAGTGATCAGGGCAGAGAGAACACAAAAAACGCCTTAAATAGGCACCTCCCTAAACAACTCGAGCGTCAGGACGCTCCAAAATGGCGCCCGCGCTCCAAACACTTACCCCAAGCTAAGATGGCGCCCACGATTCCAGCCCCAGGGACCCGGACCCGCCAAATGGCGGTGCGAATTCCAAAATTAAGTGAGAGTAAGGGGGCAGCCCAGACACAGAGAACGAGTTAAAAACAGGGAAGAATCGAACTCAATAGAACAAAAATACACAAAGGTAGGTTTTAAAAGCGTAAATAACGCAGCACGCTAGCAGCGCGACCTGCGCTAATGCAGCAGTGATCAGGGCAGAGAGAACACAAAAAACGCCTTAAATAGGCGCCTCCCTAAACAACTCGAGCGTCAGGACGCTCCAAAATGGCGCCCGCGCTCCAAACACTTACCCCAAGCTAAGATGGCGCCCACGATTCCAGCCCCAGGGACCCGGACCCGCCAAATGGCGGTGCGAATTCCAAAATTAAGTGAGAGTAAGGGGGCAGCCCAGACACAGAGAACGAGTTAAAAACAGGGAAGAATCGAACTCGATCCTGGCAGAGGTGATGGCAACCAGGAACGCAGTCTTCAGAGTAAGGAGACGAAGAGGACAGTTATGAAGTGGCTCAAAGGGAGCACACATCAGATAAGTGAGAACAAGATTCAAGTCCCACTGGGGCATCACGAAGGGAACAGGAGGGAACATGTGTGTGATGCCCTTCAGGAATCTACTTACAATAGGGGACTTGAATAAAGAAGGCTGATCTGGTAGCCTCAAGAAGGCTGCAAGAGCAGAGAGGTACCCTTTAAGAGTGCCCAGAGCAGAGCCCTGCTGGGCAAGGGAAAGAAGAAAGAGCAGCACTTCCGAAAGGGGGGCAGAGAGAGGATCCACAGCCTTTGCTGTGCACCATGCCACAAATCTGTTCCACCGGCAGGCGTATACCGACATTGTGGAGGGACGCCTGGCTGCCAGAATGATATCACAGACTTCAGGAGGCAAGTCAAATGGCCTCAACTGTCGCCGCTCAATCTCCAAGCTTGTAGGTGGAGACTGGACAGGTTCGGGTGCAGGACCGTCCCCTGCTGCTGCGACAGAAGGTCCTCCCGAAGAGGCAGACGAATCGGGGGATCGACTGACATGCTGAGTAGCTCGGGATACCAGAATCTTCGTGCCCAGTCCAGAGCCACAAGGATAACCTGGGCCCGGTCGCGCCTGATCTTCTTCAGCACTCTGGGCAGAAGTGGTATAGGCGGAAAGGCGTACAACAGACCGCAGCTCCACTCGCGACGAAAAGCGTCTCCGAGCGAGTGCCGCCTTGGAAATTCCAACGCGCAGAACTGATGACATTGCGCGTTCTCTTCTGTGGCGAATAGATCTAACCAAGGCTCTCCCCACTGCTGAAAGAGACCTTGTGCCACGTCCGAGTTCAGACGCCATTCGTGATCCATCATGCACCGACGGCTGAGTTCGTCCGCCCTGGCATTCAGAGAGCCTGCCAGGTGTTGAACCACCAGGGTCACGCCCTGATGTTCCAGCCATTGCCATAGGCGCAGAGCCTCCTGGCAAAGGGTCCACGACCCCACCCCGCCCTGTTTGTTGCAGTACCACATGGCGGTGGTGTTGTCGGTGAACACTTGCACTACCCGTCCCCGGACAGAGGGGAGGAATGCTTTCAGTGCTAGACGAATCGCCCGAAGCTCCAGCAAGTTGATATGGAGCCGGGACTCCGCCGGAGACCAGAGGCCTCTGATCTCCGCCTCTCCCATGTGGCCCCCCCAGCCCTGGAGGGACGCGTCCGTCACAACTACGTGCTCCGGGTGGGGTAGGGAGAGGGACCTGCCACTGACCCATTCGCGGTCCGTGAGCCACCACTGCAGTTGTCTCGCAGTGCCCTCCGAGATCAGGACATGATCGGACAGGTTGCCCTGATGCTGGGCCCATTGAAACTTCAGGTCCCACTGCAGAACCGCATCCGCCACCTGGCGTGACGCACCAGAAGGATGCCGGAGGCCATCAGTCCCAGAAGCCGCAGCGTCAACCTGACCGAGACTCGGGATAACGGCTGGAAGATGGGAACCAGAGCCTGAATATCCCGAACCCGCTGCTTGGGTGGAAAAACCCGAAACTGCGCCGAGTCGAGAACCGCTCCGATGAAGAGGAGCTTTTGAGAGGGACTCAGGTGTGACTTCGGCACGTTGATGGAGAACCCCAGCAGGTGCAGGAGGTCGGCCGTAGTCTGGAGGTGGCTGACGACTGTCTGGGGCGAGCCCGCCTTCAACAACCAGTCGTCGAGGTAGGGGAAGACTGATACACCCTGCCTGCGCAGATGAGCTGCGACCACCGCCATCACCTTCGTGAACACCCGTGGGGCGCTGGTAAGGCCGAAGGGGAGCACGGTGAACTGAAAGTGCTCTTGGCCTACTGTGAACCGCAGGTAACGCCGGTGGGCCGGCAGGACGGGGATGTGGAAATAAGCGTCCTGCAAGTCCAACGCTACCATCCAGTCTCCTGGGTCCAGGGCAGTTAAGACCTGAGCCAAAGTGAGCATCTTGAACTTCTCCGTACGGAGGAAGCCGTTGACGTTCTGCAAGTCCAAGATAGGGCGTAGGCCCCCTTTGCCCTTCTTGGGCACCAGAAAGTAGTGGGAGTAACAACCACACCCTACTTCTGGCCCAGGAACGCGCTCGATGGCCCTCTTGGCCAAGAGGGCCGAGACCTCCTCTTGCAGAAGTTGCAAGTGATCCCCCGACACACGGTGGTATTGTGGTGGCATGGATGGAGGGGATGCCTCGAAGGGGAGGGAGTAGCCCCTACGGACAATCTGCAGCACCCACCTGTCCGAAGTGACTGTATGCCAGTGGGAGAGGTGATGGCGAACCCTGCCCCCCACAGGCGTCACATGGGCCTGAAAACTCGGACTAGGAAGGTTTAGAGGCCGGTGCTGCTGAGGGAGGTGTGGACTGGCCTCGCCGTGTTCCCCGACCACCGCCACGGCGGTTCCCACGTCCGCCACCGCGCTGCTGGACATTTTGCGGCGTGTGGCTGGCGGTACGTGGTGGGGCGCCCCTTCCGTGGCCACGAAAGGAGCGAAAGGCACCCGATTGCTGGCGTGGGGCCGTAAGGCCCAAGGACTTGGCCGTAGCCCTGGAGTCCTTGAAACGTTCCAGCGCATGGTCTGCCTTGTCGCCGAAGAGGCGACGGCCATCAAACGGCATGTCCAGGAGAGTGGCCTGGACATCGGCCGAGAAGTTGGCGGACCTCAACCAGGCGTGGCGTCGAACCGCCACCGTCGTTGCCATCGCCCTGCCCAGTGAGTCCGTTGTATCCAGCCCACACCGGATAGAAAAGCGTGCTGCATCTCGGCCGTCCGCAAGGGCTTGGCTGAGTTTAGCCTGGACCTCCTCCGGGCATCTAGGCAGCACCTCCGCAACCGTGTCCCACAGGGTGTGGGTGTAGCGGCCCAAGAGACAGGCGGTGTTCACAGACCGCAGCCCTAGGCTTACAGACGAGAAAACCTTCTTCCCGAACTGTTCATATCTCTTGGATTCCCTGTGTGGCGGGGCCGACGGGAATGCGGTTTGGGAGTTTGAGGCCTGGATGACCAGACTCTCGGGGGTGGGATGGGTGGACAAAAAGCATGGGTCGCCCGGTGCCGGGCGGTAGCGTCTGGCCACGTTCCTGTCCACAGGCGGGCCTGTGGCGGGCTTGGACCAAGTGCCCAGAAGAACTTCACACAAGGCCTCATTGAACGGCAGGAGGGGCTCTGCGGAGCCTGACTGCGGTTTGAGGACCTCAGTGAGGAGATTAGTCCTCACGGCCGCGACGGGGAGCTGAAGGTTTAAGGCCTTAGCTGCCTTCGTCAACACTACGCTGTAAGCAGAACCCGCCTCCGAAGCCACAGTCGGGGGCGATGTAAATCCAGTGTCTGGCGAGGTGTCAATACCACTGGCCTCCCCAAGCTCATATGTCCAGTCCTGCTGTGACTGGCAATCATGTGCCAGAGGGTCCTCGGACCCCTCCCAATGCTCCTCGTCACCTGTGTCCTGGAGACCAGGATTAACAGCCAGGGCCTCCTCGTGGAGATAAAATTCTCCAAAGGCCGACGGAATCGGCGCCCAGCGGCGCCCTCCCGACGCCTGAGCAGAACCGCAGGAGGCATTGGGGGCGGCAACCACATCGGCTACCGGGGACGACACCTGAAGGGACGGCGCCAGTGAGGTCGTAGGGTCGACCGGCGAGGTCCCGGATCTGGAGCCGGATCCAGCGAGGTCTTGCGGCGCCGAGACCGAAGTCGCCAGCGGCGCTGGGCCCGAAGCACCCGACGTCGTCGGGGCCCAAGCGCCCGACCCGGAAGGACCTCCAGACGGAACCGATTGGCCCGAAGGCGCCACGGAAACCGACTGAGGAGGGCGGGCCCTCATGGCCATGAGGTACCTCTCGACCTCCTCCGGCGTCGCGCCGTGCCCAGGGACCCGAAGGTGTAGGGCAGGCGGCGACGCTTGCGACTCCCGCGGAGCCGCGTGGGCGGTGTCGCCCAAGTCCCCGGCCGCATCGTGCGAGCGTCGGGGCGGGTCGGAGGATCGATGACGTCGCTCCGACCTCTCATGCCTCTTACCTGAGGACTTGGAACCAGACGATCGGTGTCCACTTCCGGAGCGTCGATGACTCCGCCCTCGCGACCTGTCCCTCGACCTCCCGTGGGACCGGGACCAGGACCTGGAGCGGCGCGGGGCCGACTGCCTCAGCTCGAGACGCTTGCGGGACCGCTCCCGCCTAGCCTTCGACGTCAGGGCCCGGCAGTCGGAGCAGGATCGATCGTCGTGGTCGAGGCCTAAGCACTTCAGGCACCGGCGATGGGGGTCCGTGACCGACATGAGTCGGCCGCACTTCGAACAAGGCTTGAACCCGGGCATCCCTGGCACCGATAGTCGGGAACTCGACAAGGAAAGAGAGATCAAAAGGATCAAAATTTTCAGTCAAAAATTGACTGGGGGTAGAGCTTCTTCCGGATCTGCGCTAGCTGGCGCGGAAAAAAGAAGAACTGACGTCAGCGCGAATGGGCGCCATCTACGTACTCCGACGACGTCATCCCGGCGCTCACGACGCCGACGACGGACGCGGAGCCGCAGACGACGCCTACCGGCGCGCAGGGGTATTGCTACGCAAAAGTTTCCGGATCCAGTCTGACGCCTGGGGATATTCTAAGGTAAGGAATCTATCACTAATGTGTCTCTTTCAGATACACTGATGCTCCCCTATCATCAGGGGGGATTCGACGTCCCCAATTTCCAGAGATATTATGATTGTGCGCAAGCCCACTTTGCTGCATACTGGCTTCATCCCCCCCCATTTATGGCTCACCTGGCAGTCGAAGACGGCTACATGAAGCCAACGCAACTATCGGGTTACCTCTACACGGACTCCAAAATTGTAGACCGGGATCCCTGTACGGTGGACTGTACGGTACTCGCCTGGAGGCGCCTAGCGAACGCTTTGGGTACGTCGTTCCTATACTCACCACTAATGACGCTGGCTCATGACCCTCGACTCCGTATCGCCTGCGAGGAAATAGGCCGTAAAATGCTCACGAGGTTAGCACTTCACACGTGGGGCGATCTGTACCTTCAAGGCGCTTTCCGAACATCAGCACAATTCTTTGGCGATGACTCCCCATCCATCATGGATACCTTTCTATATGTGCGTCTGAGGCAGAATGTAAAGGCAATCACCCCCGCCTTCCCAGACAAACCGGACACTGTACAGCCCCTCCATTCTCTACTCCAATCTGACGCACCAAAACATGTTGTCTCAATGCTCTATAAACACATACAGGCGGCTCCGTCCCCACCCTCCCTTAGAGCGAGACGTGACTGGGACTGTGACCTAGATGCCCAAATGTCGGACAAACAATGGGAAGAAAGCTGCGCACACACCGCGGCAGTGACAGCTAACTCACGCCTTAGACTCATACACTACAAGTTTTTGCATAGACTTTACGCCAGCCAAACTGCACCGCTTTCAACTCCGGGAGGATGACAGGTGTGCTCGTTGCAGGGCCGAGGGTGCGGATTTTTTCCATCTCGCGTGGACGTGCCGCAGAGTGGCGGCTTACTGGGAGGAAGTATTCGCAGCTATATCGAACATGGTCGGGGTAGATGTGTCACCTTGCCCGAAAGTCGCATTGCTGGGGCAGACGTGCCCTGCGCTGCAAGCACACCGTAAATTTTTTGCTTTAGGTATTCTTCTCGCAAAAAGTCAGGTGGCATGCCGCTGGGGACGTGGACGAGCACCCAAGTTTAAGGATTGGCTCACGACAATGTCCACTTGGCAGGAGCAACTGCATAATTAGGCAGAGCTCCTCCCCCATAAATAAGGCCCAAAGACATATGGGGTCCACTTACTGCATACCTTCTGCGTCTCCAAGCCGCTACACAGCCAGACACTGACGCGACAGACTAGGGGGCACCTCTGCAACACCATGCACTGCACCTCATTCCTAATGCATAGCGCTTGCGCACCACGCTTTTGTCCATGGACCATGTCTTTAGCATGTACTACTGACCGCCCCCATTACCTGTTGACTCACCTGTGCCACATTCAATAGCGCTCAGCGTGCCCGTATGATATGAAATACTTGCATCTCATTCCCAATTTATAGGCTGGGCACATGGCGTACCACGACACTCCGCACCGTATAGCTGTTTCATATGCCTCTTCTGCGGCACCTGACGAGTGCAGACCTGGCAAACGGACTGCTGACCATGCTTCATCTTCTAGCTACCTAGCTTTCGATTCCACCTCCCCAACCCCTCCTCCTCCCCGAACTACACACTTCTACACAGGATATAGGGGTGTTACCGTGCGGCCCTCATGGCCAGGGCAGGGGGCTCGATCTCACGCCTAGAAGCTCCTCTTCTCTCCTCAAGATACGGAGGGATGGGTGCAAGGAGGGTAGACCAGACATACTAGACACACCAGATTGTCCGACCACATAATTAAGTTGTAGTTGATTGTTGTTCATAAAAAAAAATAAAAAAAAATCGAAAACCTCATGCATTCTCTGCTCTATGTATGTCGCTGTTTCCAACATTATTGAATGCTACCAAACACAGCTCCCTATAGTCTTCAATGCGGCCGGCCCTGAGGGGTTGTAGGCGGCTTGCTGTGTCAGATATGACCCTCTCAATAAATACTCTGTATTGTGAACTCTGCGATTGCTGCCGGCCTGCACCCTGCAGGATGTAGGCGAAAACAGCTGTGTATTTCATAACGGCCTCAATAAAGGTGTTCACAAAAAAATAAATTACTTTCATATTTCACCATACTAATTGAGCACTAATCATTTATGGGTTTCCGGAGTAGCGTGTTTCAAGATTCTGCTATCTTTCCGAATTTAAATAACTGACTAACCTATCCACCACATAAAATGTACCTGCAAGTTATACTATACTAATTCAACACTAATCCTCTATGGGTCCCGGAGTAGTGTGCTACTCACCGAAAAAGCGCTTTGACGCCTCGTCAGGGGTAGTAAGCGCTATATAAATGCAATTACAATACAGTACAAAGTATGAGATAAGGGGATGGCCTCAGGTGGTAGACTCGGATTAAGGCTCAGAGGGAAAAGGCACAAAGTGAGACCTCGGTAGTGCTAAAGAAAAAATGCAAGGTAGATTACAAAGGGCTAGGGATGGATAGAGGAAAGACACTAAGATAAAACAAAACTGTAGTCCTTCTGTAACAGGGCCACCATCGTTGGTGGTAGTAACAGGGCGCCAGACGACTGGTGGCCTGTGCCTAATGGCCGGGCTCCTCTCCTTTCCCCACAGAGAGAGAAGACCCCGGGCTGATATACTACGCAGGACATGGATTTGTCTGATTCCATGAACTGCCCCTTTAAGTGGAACCTGTCCCTGGCCGCGTGTCATCAGCCCCGACCCAATTGAAGAAGGGGATTCGGACGACGGACTCAGGAAGACGGTGGAGGAAAGAGACCACAAGAAGGAGATGCACGCCAGGGTTGAAGACACTTCAGTTCCGGTGCTGATTACCAAGAGAGAAGACAACAAAATAGAAGGGGATTCCCCAAAGGGTTCTTTTTTAGATAATGGCAGGAAAATTTTGGGGTAAGAACAATGTAATAGACGTCTAAAAAATTCGTATTTTTTGTCCGAACCTTTTAATGACTATACTTATTCAGCCCTAGGAGGAAAACCTCTCTCCTGTGTGTGTATATATGCTTTAGAATGTTGCCTCATGGACTCTATTTATGAACTGTCATCTCCAGAAAAATAATGTAAAAAAAATTCTACCTTTTCACTGTTGATTCTGATTGTGTCTGATATATCATTGGCTCCGAAGCATTAATCTTTGTCAACCCCCCCCTTCATCCCTTGGATCCCGCTGAAGGGACCATATAATCATTCCTTGGCAGGGTAGTTCTCTTCTTCTATTACATTACCAAGAGAGAAGAACCAGAGGAGTCAGAATAGCCTGGAGACCAACGTCCCCATTCTTCGCCGAGCTACGCTCCTGGAGGAGCGTGGCTTTCACAGGTGCGTGCATGTTTGCGAGTGAGGTTGGGAGGTGGGAGAAGGTCGGCGGTACTGTGACAAACAATTCCCCAAATCCCTGAATCGTCCTGCCCACCCTCCTCTCTCACTTACACAGCCCTATTTTCATTGTTTTTAAGTGCACGGGTGTCTCTTCACTCCCTTCGCCGTTGGTGAAGGCATAGTTAAAAAACAGCATTAAACAAAGCGCTGTTTGGTTTCTGTTTTCCGAGGGGAGCCTAAACACTGAAGAAATCCTCACTGAAAGCTGCAATACCCTGAAGAGTCACCGAAGAAAGGAAGGCCACCGAAGGAGGGAAACTGAGGATAAGACGTATTATCCCCAATAACTAACCCTGGCCACACCATCACTACATGTGTACAAAATAAAAGCAATACAAAGTCCCCTTGTTGTAGACCTCGATCCTTCCGCCCGCTCACACCTTCCAAACACACAGGTCCTATAGCCAATTGTTTTCATTGTGTATAATGCAGTAAAGTTGGCATGAAACAGAGTAGTAGATCACAGCAACAAAGACAAAGCTGTGGTATTAAGAAGAGGTACATCCACCACTGATTCGTGCTATCCTCTTCTAAATAGACTCAAGGTAGCACACAGACCTATTGCCATTTTGAAATCAAAAAGCAAGCCATTATAGAGGTTTCATTGAGGCAGCAGGTAATCTGTTAGCACAAAACTATGACCGAGGCCAATTACATTTCAAGAGGGATATAGGCATGAGGTAAAAGGTCATCATTGAGTAGGGCCTCTTAGGAAGAAGAATTAAGCGTGTGCAGAAATAAAATTAACAGGTTACTGGAGGAAAAGAAGCATTTCCTTTGTAGCCTACTAGCTTTTCCAGTTGATTTTAGCCACAAAATACAGCATCCCTGAAGCTTGAAAGCATGGCTAAAGAGTTTTTTTTAAAAAGCGACTAAGGCGGGTGATCGAGTCACTTTGCAGGCATGTGCAGCACGCATGGGTGATGATGTGGGTGCTTTTCTTTTTCGGAAATCAAAAAAAAATTCAACACACAAAAGTGTTTTATTTTTTAAAAGCCGCAGGGGGGGTGAAAACAACATCGGTGACAGAACCATAAGAGAGTGTAGAGGGATGGTGCCCTCAAGCAACATAGGGAGAGCAGGATGGGATGGGGTGGAAGCACCGTAGGGTTGGAGGAGCAACATGGAGGGCGTGGTTGGAGGAAGAAGTCACAGAAGTGAGAAAAGAAGCGCGCAAACGGGGAGGAGAGGCAAACAGGCGAGCACAACATGAAGACAGTGTGGAGAAGCAGGCGTTCGACTGAAAACACATAATGCAGACAGAGAGAAGCACACAGAGACCACTCAAAACCACATGTACTCTTAAGGTGTGCCTACCAAAAAAGAATAAAATATTTCTTGAAATGCAAGCAATGAAAGCCACAGAGGTAACCAATCAAAAGAGATTGAAAGAGCCACTGCTCCCATGGCTGGAATACACACAAAATTAACAAGCTGCGATACGAATGAGAAGCAGACAAATGACTGCGACAAGGAAAGCAAAATGGGGGGCTCCAAGCCACTGCATGTTCTTAATTAATCAAAATACGCCTAACAAACAACAACGTTACATGCACTATCTAGTAGGCCTCAGTCTAAAAAGAGGCACCATCTACACTTGCTTCGAGCTGCAGATATTCCAGTATGAAAAGGGTCCAGTGTTAATTACAATAGTATGTTCATGACATTTTTTCACGAATTTGAAACGTGTGCTTGCTTATTTACTTGTTTGTTTTGGTTCAGAGCTCTGACTACCTGTCCATTTAGGCATTATAGACCGATCTCTTAGAGGTTTGAATTGTTCCAGCTGAACTTAACTGTGTAAGTATGCTAAGATCTGAATCTGTGTATTTCAGGTCTGCACCAATGTGATATGCTCTTCAGATCCTACTTTTACCATAAACCAGATAAATATGTTCAAAAGTTATACGATTTCTGTTTCATTTGGATGTTACTACTCCAGAGTAGATTCTGATCCCCATTCCTTGACCATAAGCAGTTTGATAGCCAAGACTGGTTTGACCTCCAATTTGAAAGGGGTAGTCACTCTGATGCGAAGCATTTTTACATATACATTTAGGACAGTACAGACTCAACATGTCATAACTTTTTTATACATATGAAAGGAGGATCAAATGTGTTCATTTTTTCTCACACTCCTGGGGTGTGCAAAGAAACAGATATTGTGATTTATCCTACAACGGCATGAACAAAGACAAAAGTGCTGTTCAAGTGAAGGTGTTTATGAAAACAACATTGCATGAAGAAAGTTTCGCTGTGCTAAGTAAACCTTCTCCCCATCTATAAGAAACTGGCAAAGAGGGAAAAAACATTGGTTTTGGAATGTCTAGGCTGTTGTTGAGTGTTCCATATAAAGGAACTGCTCTTCACTTAACACTTGAGAACAACCCACGATTCCCGGCTTCGTTTTTAGATTACGGCTGTATAGCATGGCTAAAATCATCAGCAAAGCCAATAGGCCTTACAGGCGACCTATTGGCTTTGCCAATGCTCGTTATATAAATAGAACATGGAATGCTTTTCATTCTTACAACCTGAAATATTGCGAAAGACTGGCTACACCCAATGGCCTTTAACTGAGACCACAGTACCTTGGCCCAGATAAATGCACAAGTGGCATTCATATTGACCTTTACTACTGGGATGTGATGTGTATTTACAAAACCCACATGTGACTGCAAAAAGATAACTATAGGCCTATCATTAAAACCTGACTGGCCGCAGCCTAAAGCACTCAGAGGAGAACATTTGGATAAGTAGAATAACCTATTTATTTGCAACACATTCTAAAATCACCTGCGTCCAAGGATCGCAATGAAAAACTCAACAATCTAAATATTGCATTCACGAAGAGAAACTTTCTTATTAAAATGGGGCGGCGAAAAAAATGCCTTTACCAAACTGCTCCATGCTATTTAATCGCGAAATGAAAGAGCAATCTGTGCTCTAGTGGGCTATGGTTAAAGCACGTATCACCAGCCCGATGACCTGTTGAACTCGAACGGTAAGTGGGAAACTCATATAAAGTCCCGGTACAAATCCGTTATCTCTTCATCTGAACTACTAAGAGATTTCGTAACATATCCTGATATTAATAAGGAGGAAATAACAAGCTTGTCCAAAGCAGCTTGTCCAAGCGGCATACCGATAGATCTGGTTAAGTTAGACATCACCTTTTGGAGTACACTTTTGTAATCAAGTCCGGGAAAGTTCCTTTTGTCTGGGAAAGGCGAGATAGCGCATCCAATCTAAACAAGCATTTACAATGCAACGGTTTCGCCTTTGGAAAAGTTAGAGCTATTGGCATTGAAAATGACATTTTTTTCATTTATGTGTTCGTTTTGAAAACCGATAAATAAATGGCATTGTCATTTACAATGCCAATAGCTTAATCTCTCGTAAATGCCATACACACCCACACCCACAGAGAGCCCCCCCACACAGAGCCCCTCCACACAGAGCCCCCCCCCCACACACACACAGGGCCCCCCCACACACACACACCCACAGAGCCCCCCTCACACACACTTCGAGCCCCCCCACACACCCAGACAGAGCCCTCCACACACCCACACAGAGCCCCCCACACACCCACACAGAGCCCCCTCACACACCCACACAGAGCCCTCCACACACCCACACAGAGCCCCTCCATCAACAGGGATTATCTGTGGTGCTGCTGCGAAAGGTCACCGCTGAGGCATGTGTGCCCCCTGATCGGGTGCCGTGAAGATGCAGGTCGTGCCTCCAGGGTGGTGCTGACGTTCAACTACTTTTTTTTCCCTCTCTGATGCACACCTCAGCAGGCTCCCTCGCGTGCGGGCGAGCTGCGCGTCTTACATTCCGCCCGGGAACCTAAGGGGGCCTTTTGATGGACGGGCGAATTATCCTTTCATAAATGTTTACCAGGAATGGTTGTGAAAGGAAACCGTACGGTGATGACCTGCCAGGGAACCTAAGCGACCGGTTCAACCCAGAGGGCCATAGCAGCACCCACAGCTCCGAGGCCCCGAGGGCCACAGCAGCACCCACAGTTCCGAGGCCCCGAGGGCCACAGCAGCACCCACAGCTCCGAGGGCCATAGCAGCACCCACAGCTCTGAGGCCCAGAGGGCCATAGCAGCACCCACAGCTCCGAGGCCCCGAGGGCCACATTAGCGCCCACAGCTCCAAGGCCACGAGCGCCGCAGCAGCACCCAGACCCCCGGGTCCCATGGCCCATGGGGCAGAGCAGCGCCACTGTTCCCGGGCTCAGAGGGAGGGACAGTACTGTGTTCCACAGCTCTGATGAATCGAGGAATGTGGCAGCATACACAGCTCCTGCGCCCCAGCGACAAAGCAGCTACACCCTGTCTCTCTCTCCCCAGGGCCTGCTCTGCCCCCCTCACTGGCACCGATGCAAAGTTCCCTACTTACCCAAGGAGCGGGATCTCTCTCACCAGGGCTGCACTGTTCCCTTGACTGTGAAAGGTGGAGCTGTCTGTCTCCTTCCCCAGGGCTCTCTCCAGGGAGCTCACCGCACACCAACCCTTAGGGGTACAGTGACGCGTCTCCATCGGGCTGTCACCGAAGAGCTGCCCTGCCGCCTGCACCCTTCACCAGCCCCAGTGCAGAAACGTGTCCGCATCACCGGGCCCTCGGGTTCTTCTCACCATGCCCTGCCTGGCACCCCACCATCACCATGCAGGGCAGTGCCTGCCGCAGCAGGGAGCCCGCGCCCTTCATGTCACCCGTGTGGAGCCGTGCCTGGTTCAGGGTTCGCCCAGTACCTCTCAGCGACACCCGTGCAGCGCCGAGCCTGATTCCCCACGGCTCTCTCTCACCAGGGACTGTCCCGGCAGCGCCTCGTCTGCGATAGTGCCCACATGTGCCACCCCTCGCCCAATATACATACCGCCATTCCCTCTCACGGCAGACTCGGCACAGCGCCCTTTCGTGTTTACTCCAGCGTGTACAGACTCACCCTCACTAACACCCCTCCCCCTCATCTCCTCCCACACTCCCCTACTGCGTTCACTCTAGTCACCATCAATGTACACACCACACACCTCCCAAATGCACAGCGCTTTACACGCACAGCGTGAGTCTTGACAGCACCCTCAACCCCGCCACACACACACATACAGACTGGGGGTCGAAGTGTCCTACAAAGAGGGAGTCTGCTGCTTACCTCAGCCCTGGGAACGGCAGAAAACCAGGCATAAGATAACCACAGGCGATGGCTGGAGGGCGCTAGGGATGGGGGCGCGAGGGATAGGAAGAGAAACAAACCTAAAAAAACAACCCGCCCACCGTCGAGATGACGCGCACAGAGGGGCGGAGAGGGAAGAAATCGATGGAACGCCCACGAATCTGGTCCGGCCATGACGGACAGATCTCTGTTCCAATGGCTAGCCTCCATTTATGGAGCTAGCCAATGGAACAGAGGGCGGATTCGCAAGCTGCATACTATTCTCATTAGGTTTTCACCTGCGTGAAAAGCTGCGCAGTGCGCAGCTCTCAGTTAGGCGAAACCTAAACAAGCACTGGCGTTGCCAATAGGTTTCGCATTTGGAAAGTTGGAGCTATTGGTTTTGTAAATGGCATTTTATATTTATATATTGTTATTGACAATGCCAATAACGATATATAAATATAAAAATGTCATTTACAAAACCAATAGCTCCAACTTTCCAAATGCGAAACCTATTGGCAACGCCCGTGCTTGTTTCTGTGGGAATGTAGTCCCCTGGTAGCCACACCTTGGGGATAGGCTAGGGAGCTGCATATACCAAGTTTGAAAATGTATATCTCAGTAACCGTCAGGTGGATTATTTTAAGTGACATTTTTATTTAAAGATAAAAATACCACCTATGTTTATAAATTGGTGTCAGATTTTTATGGAGTCTTGTATCTATCTCATTCAAATGTTTTGTACTTCTTAATACTTAACATGTGTTCCTTTGATAAAGCATGACTGATCAGAGCCACAGCTACCCAGGGTTGAGCAAAGGTTCTTCAAACGTTGAGGTGCCACACCACACTATATAATAAACTGTTCTCCTCACAGTACTCCTGTTGTACTATTTCCTGTGCCTTTGTGAATTGGCTCCAAACCATCTAAACTGAAAATATTCATATACAATTAGTACACATTTAAAAGGACTATGACCTATGCACTTATACTAATGTGAAGTTGGACATTTTGGGCCAAATTTACAAAGGCCTTTAAGAATACACATAGCAGTACTGAATTTCAATTACTCTTTAACACCTTTGTGAATTGGTCCTAAAGATTTTAAAAGAGTATATGCTATTTTTTAGCTACCAAGTGGTCAGTGTTGTGTGCAGAACCTTCACCCATTCTTAGCTCTGTGTGCAAAAGCACTTGAGTGTATCATATTTTCCATTACAAGCAAGGGCTTTATAATGCCTCCATCCAAATTCCTGCTTTTCTAAAAGTGAAGAAGAGATATAAGTTGAAAACACGACAATGTGCACTTGACAGGAATGTAAGTTAGATCACTGACAGATTGAAATGATGGGCAGTGCACCGACATTCCGTTCAGAGAAACAGAATGAGTATTTTTGGCTATTCATAGGCAAAATGATCTTCCTTAGTCTCTGTTTTTTCTTCTTACTTAGGCCTTACAACTTAAAGCCAATTTGGACCTAGGTATTAAAATGTTTCTATTTTTCCGAAAACGTTTTTCAAGGCTGACAGTACTAACAATAACTGGCCTTACACCAACAGCTGCAGAAATACAGGACATATTTGAAAATCATACCGCACCTTGCCTCCAGCAGCAGAGGGGTTGTTGGCCACTTTGCAGCTAGGCTGGCAGTCACCCCTTTAACTGTTGATGCTTGCACCCCCAGATCTGCCAGTAACAGGGTACAGAACAGGAGCAGCAACCAGGAAGGACCCATCTCGCACAGACCGTTAGGGGGGCAGATTGCACTCCGTGGCAGGGAACCGCTAGACCTTGGGAGGACGATACTGCCTGAAATACCGGCAAAACAACAGAAGCGACGATTGCCTCCAACAAAGGTAAGATGCTTCTTGTGCAAAAGATGCCCGGGGAAGCTAAGCCAATCGTTGCACACGCAGCCACGTGACCCTGCCACGAATCTCCTAGAGAATGGAGAAGTTCACTTCCGCAAATCGTTCTAGTCTCCCCGGGAGCTTCAAGCGTACAGAGAGGTTGCTTACAAGGCAGCTTTCAGACAGCGCTAGTGACGTAACGGCGACGTTCTGTATTGGTTTACGAGGACCTCTACCTGATTGCCATTGGAGAGAATGGTGGTCCAATCGCTACCCACGATTTGAAGCGCGGGCTCAGTTTTCAGGAGCAAACTCTTCAGTGCTATGTCTAGCGTTATAAAACAGGATGGAGGTGCTCCATAGCAGAGTTCGAAAAGCAAACAAATGAATAGGAAGAGCCAAGCCAGATTGACCAAGAAACAAGAGGTTTGCAATAAAAATAGTTGACGTAAATCATGCAAAAATTGTCACATTAAAACAGGATACAACCTTCAACAAGTCAGGTCCCGGGCCGGCAGCCAATCACAGCGCGGCCCGGGAATGACGTCACGGGGGTGTCCCGGCCGGCAGATTCGGGGGCGTGTTTTTCGCGCTCTCCCATTCCCATTGGCTGGAAGGTAAAATTCCAGCCAATGGGAAGAGGAGAGGGCGGTACTTAAAAAAAGACACAGAAACGCCCCCGAATCGCGTTTTCACGGGAAAGCGTGATTGACAGCCTCTGTCTCCCAATGGCTAGCGTCCATTTATGGAGCTAGCCAATGGGAAACAGAGGCGGTCCGAACACCCATACTGTTGACAAAAGTTTTCAATCTGGGCGGGGCACTGCGTGCCCTCGCCAGGTCGAAACCTAAAAAGGGCCCTTGGCAAGATCCAACCAGTTTGAGATTAATAGCAAACTTAGATTTGGAAGGGTAGCTGTTGGCAAAGCACCTACTAAACAAACTAAGCAATCGGGCAGAAGAAAAATCATTAATACCATTAACACAAACAGGATTCCGCACCGGTTGTTCAACTGTTGAAAACGTCACAAAATTGACGCTACTTGCAAAAAAAGTACTTATACAGAAATCAACATTATATGGGTGCTTCACTGCTTTTGACAAAGTGAACTGGCAAAGGTTGCAGGGCAAGCTCATAAAGTGGTAATATGATCTGTATCTTCTGCATTCTATCATCAAATTGCATACAGATACATGGTTACAGGTAAAGCTATCTATCCACAATACCCTGACTTCTAAACTCCGCACAAGAACGGCCTCAAACAAGGCTGTATTTTGCCCCCTTATTATTTTCCATGTAGATCGCCGATTTAACCGAGTCACTGGAGTCAGAACAGGGTATTGCTTCCAATTTGGGAGGGACAAAAATAAACTATTTGGGCTGCGCTGATGACTTGGTGATCCTGTCACAAACACCAATAGGCCAACGACATCAACTAATTAAGTATAACTTGTAGAAAGGATTAACTGCCAATCTATCAAAAATGAAAGTAATGATCTTTGGGAAGAAAACTAAATGCGTGGGGTGGGTCTTAGGAGATATTACAATCGAAATATTTAAACAATATGATTATGTCCGAGTGATATTTGACAGCAGGATTTCATGGTCGAACAATCTAGCTATTAGCAAGCTTAAGTCAACGATGATCAGAAAATCAGTGCTTAAATTTGCAAATCTGTTCAGTGGGAAAGCAATTCGGCCATCATTGCAAGTGTTAAATATGAAACTAATCCCATATTTTCTAAATGCATCTCCCGCGTTTAACCACAAGACCATTTCCAGTCTTGATAAAATGTTTATGCAACGTGTACTCAACATTCCCCACCTCGGTACAGCAAACCACTCCCACTGTGTCATAAGACTAGAATCAAGTCTAAAATCTCTACTATCACTCCACTACAGCAACACTGTGTATTACTTCTGTGATTGAACAAAAAGCAGATCCAAGATCACTAAAATATTTAATTTATCAGGAAGTAAGCAAAACTATATACAAGGACTTAGAGTTACACACCTTGCCGGCGAGCTTAGAAACGTATGATTTACCTGATCAATAGACACTAGCGCAGATCACTCGACCAGCACAGAAAATCCTACTCCGATGCACCTTTACTCTTAAACAGAGGGACTCTGAGCTGTCACAGGCCAAACAATACATCCATATGGACTTAGTGTTTCATAACTACTATCTGCTGAGTCAGTCAGTCAGTCAAAATACTTTATTTCGATAATTCAATATCATAAAAAGACGGTGAAGCATACTATACAATCAAATACACATTAAAAACGTTTACAATTCATATATTTAAAAAACATTTACAATTCATGTATTTAAAAATATCCCACAGATTTCATAACATTGTTAAAAAGAATCATTTTACAAAAGTATAGCTGCCATATTGCATTACTCTCTCTCTATATATATATATATATATATATATATATATATATATATATATATATATATATATATATATATATATATACATACAATGCAGAAAATCCACTTTATAAAAATACCATCACTTATAATTTATCATTCTTTTGTTCCAAACCCTAACAGCACCCACTGCTCCAGCTTCTGACCGACATTGGGAGGAGAGGCGCAGCAGTTCAGCGGGGACACAGGGCACGCACCGCGATGTTCTTTCGTCCGTCAACCAACCCACCTACCTGATGGGGCACGATACGACATGGACTCTACTCCCCCACACCGGCTACCTGACATGCCCAAGACTGTTGCATGTTGGGATTTGGAGTCCCGGAAATTCAACACGGACTCTGATTGGCTGTGCAGACTGCAAGGGGGAGGGAATACAGTGCTTTTAAACAGACAACGGGAGGTAACTGGGAAGCAGGCTGTTAAGGGACAAGGCGCTGAGGAAGGCAAGATAGCCGAAATGCATTCGCCATACCAGGACCCTTGAAATTAACGGCTGTTTGTTCTGTGTTCCCCGCGTGGCTGCTCATCTTTTTCGTGGCAAAAAGATTTTCAACAATGTTTACTGCACAGCCAGACGTGCAGAAGAGCGAGCCCTGCAGCACCAAGTGACTTTGGGTTTTACTGGCAACCCGGCTGCTTGCAGCCTTACAACAATCGAGGAATCGATACAACCCAAGAGTCCGCCAGGAGTCCCAACAAGGAGGAAGCAAGCAGAGGTATTTTATCTCCCCGGGGCGCACACAGTCTCTCATTTGACTGCTCCAGCTTCTGACCGACATTGGGAGGAGAGGTGCAGCAGTTCAGCGGGGACACAGGGCACGCACCGCGATGTTCTTTCGTCCGTCAACCAACCCACCTACCTGATGGGGCACGATACGACATGGACTCTACTCCCCCACACCGGCTACCTGACATGCCCAAGACTGTTGCATGTTGGGATTTGGAGTCCCGGAAATTCAACACGGACTCTGATTGGCTGTGCAGACTGCAAGGGGGAGGGAATACAGTGCTTTTAAACAGACAACGGGAGGTAACTGGGAAGCAGGCTGTTAAGGGACAAGGCGCTGAGGAAGGCAAGATAGCCGAAATGCATTCGCCATACCAGGACCCTTGAAATTAACAGCTGTTTGTTCTGTGTTCCCCGCGTGGCTGCTCATCTTTTTCGTGGCAAAAAGATTTTCAACAATATATATATATATATATATATATATATATATATATATATATATATATATACAAACAATGCAGAAAATCCACTTTATAAAAATACCATCACTTATAATTTATCATTCTTTTGTTCCAAACCCTAACAGCACCCACCAAATAGCTGGCAACATGGAAAATAATCCTGGGGTTGTTAAGTAATTGCAGATATAGGAGAGCGGGCTTAACTTGAAAGAACCCTGCCTCCTTAAGGATAGGAACAAGAAACTTAGTCCTTATTTCCGTGTAATGACCACAAAACATCATAAAATGCATTTTGTCCTGCGTCGAAAAATTATCGCAGGAACACGGAGGTGCCTGTTCAGGACTACTCCATTCAGAAAAGTGGCCTAAGTTCAAGTGGATCATATTAAAACGAAAACGTGTTAGAAGAAACCTGTGGAAAGAACGATTAACTAAAACAAGGTAAAGCTCAGGTCCTGGGGGATTGGCAACAATCAAGTTGGCCCTTACAGTGGGTTTTCTAAGCTCAACTTCCTCTTTGTTTAACATCAGTATTTGTAACTTAGCCCCCTTTATTATAGCTATGTCCTTGCGGGTTATTTTATCAGGTGAGAGGAAGAGCTCTGGTCTCCCTAATTTGTAAAACCAATGTTTAACATAAGACAACCACTTAATTTTATTTAAATTGTCCAATGAGAGGCAACCTTTAATAATGACATGATTCATAGAGAGTACATCATTCAACCAGGTCTTCAACCAGGATATTAAGAGGGCCACTCTTATCGCGTCTGTAATAAAACCTGCCCCTAGCTCTGAGTGGATCGTGTAGGATGTGGCACTGATAAAATAGTTCTCATAAATTTATTTTCAGTGACTTGTAGACAGTCTATTGCACTGTACCCCCATATTGAGTACCCATATGTGGCTACCGTTAAACATTTCGCTTTATAAATATTCAGCAAAGCCTTTATGGGTCTAGCCCTCAGTTTTCTACTAAAACCCATGATTGCTGAGGAGGTTCTAGCAAAGGCCGCATTTCTGTTTTCAATTTGCGGTCCCCAATTCTCCTTTTCCTCGAAGGTAATCCCCAGGTACAGGAATGTAGGGACTCTACGGAGTTCCTCCTCACAACAGAAGAACGTTTTCAGGTTTGTCTTTGTTTTGCCCCTTCCCATAATCATGATTTGAGATTTCTTTAGAGAATGTTTGATTTGCACTTCAAGTGATAAAATGTTGAAAGTAAATGTTCCAACCCTTAAGACTGTAGATTTGCCACAAGAACCATGGAAGAAGTTGGCGTTAAATATTTCTGGCCCTTTCTTTAATTTACCATTAGATTCACGCTATGCACTAGTGTTAGTGGACTATCACTCAAAGTGGCAGGAAGTTAAAATGGTTCCCATGGCTACCACCAATAAGGTTTTAGAGTTTTTCAAGGAGGTCTTTGCTAGGGAGGGTTCTCCTTCAATGATTGTCACAGATAATGGTGTTCAACGGACGTCCAATGATATGGAGGAGTATCCCAAGGCTCACAGTATAAAACATATTACTACATCATTGTATGAGTCACATGAAATTGGCCAAGTGGAACGCTTCAATAGGGTTTTGAAAGGTTACATTACTGAAGTCATGAAGGAAGGAGGAGATTGAAAAAATTAATTGAGGGAAAGATTGTGGATGTACAGAATTACACCACATTCTTTAACGGAAATCAGTCCTTTTCGCTTATTAACACCTTGGCTGCTAGGTGTTTTCCCCCCCGGTGCTGGATCCTTTGCTTTCCCATTGTTCATGACGAGCTCAGCTCGTCATCAGCACAGCTCAACCGTGCATCATGACGAGCTGAGCTCGTCATGAGCATCGAAAGGGTTAAAAGGCAGAGATCCCGTTTCTAACATTTGTCCATGGTGGCTCAAAGAAAAGATTTGCGATAACGTTAAGAATGTATGCAGAGAAAATGATATTTGTTTAAGAGTGAGAGAAAAACAGAAAAGGTATAAGGGCTTGTATGACAAAAAATGGGATACCAAGCAACATAATTTTAGGGTAGGAGATTGGTCAAGAGTAAAAAAACCTGGATTGGTAGGTAAATGTACGAGTAAATTTTACAAACCTATTAAGATCACCAGAGTGTTTAAGAATTCTATTATAACAGAAGATGGCAAAGTCTGGAATGTTAGGCATGTGTCCAGGTGTCCTGAGACGTATAAAAATAGTATTATGGGCAACAATGAGGAAGTTAGTGATTGTGGTAATGTTATAAATACGCCTAATGTTTCTTATGATCTTCAATCAATTGATTTAAATACTACTGATATACACTATGATTCTGTAGCCAATCTAGTTAAAGACTCTGCACGTTCTAGATCGTTACCGGCCAAGATGGTGGATAATGTTAGATAGTCTAGTTATGTACCTCTGTTTTGTCGTTATTGTTTTTTTGCTTTTATCTTTATATAAGGGAGATATGTTACATTCATGTACTAGTGTTAATATTTAGTTAATGTTCTAATTCCATTAGAACATCTTTGTAGAATGTTTAACTCCTGAGTATTCAGTAGCACTGGTACTCTGAAGTTGTTCAGTGCTTGTTGCTGTGCTGCTTGTAATTATATACATTAAAACTTTATTTAAATTTTATTTTGGATATCTTTTAGTGCTCCTAGCTGCTCAGCCAGAGTGTGAGTTGGTTATGGAATGTTGGTGTGACTGTGATGCGTGGAATACCTGGGTACCTGAGTGGATGAGTGTTGTCAGGTAGAGATGGGCTGAGAAGCTAGGCAGGCTGCTCCTGGTGAGGCTGGTACTTGACCAGAACTGGCTGGGGTTAAGATTGTTGTCACATGGACATGGATCTAATAAAGAAGACTTTGAAACTCAACATGGCTACCTGTGTCTACTGGTGTAGGACACAACATTATTTTGGCGATGAAAGGACTTACTCATGCTTCTTTCCTGGATCTGTGGTAAAGCATCCAAGAGTAAAGACAAGAAACAAAGAAACCACTAGAAACTACAGTAACCAGCAAAACTACAAGAAACTAAAGCAACTACTTGAAGCAGAAAGGAGTTCCAGGCAAGCCAGCCCCACTAGTGTCCATGTCAACAGACCTCTTGTTATGTTGGTCCTTTCTCACTTTTCTTCACCCTGCCCTGCGCGTGCCCTTTCCAGCGCGTGATAGGTCAGCCTCAGCTGGAATGTTGACAGCTGAGGGCTGTTGTGACAGTTGAGATGAACGGGCGAACTGCATGCTGAGCAGACGTGCCCTTGGTGTGCTGTTGTGACTAAATAAAGTTATTGACGACCAGTTGTGTGAGCGGAGTCGTCTTTACAAAATTGGCGACGAGGTGACAGCACGCCAGCGAACCTACGATAAGCCGGTTTAAAATAAAATGAAATAAGAGAAATATTTGCGGGAAGAAAAACTGATGGAAAAAAAAACGGTACCGGAATGAGAAACGACTAATTGAAAAGAAAAAAGGTACTGTTTAAAGACTTATCGAAACCATATGAAGTAACTTAAAAATAAAATTTGAGTGAAGAAACCGAGTTAACAGAAATGAAATCTTGGACCACTTAAACGTGCGCATTTTGAAGTTGAATACTTGGTGATAGGAATTGAATTTAAAGTATACTTGATCAGCGGTGGCATTTGCGCTGTATCGCTGGAGGAGGTTGTATCAAGCATTTCACTGTGCTGAAGGCTCTGGGCGAGACGACTGGTGGCAAGGGTCAGGCGTGGAGGAAACACTCTTTGAGGCATCTGCAGTGTGAGAGGGGAGAGTGCGCTGGGAGAAATACCTCACTTCTGACAACATCGTGTCAAGAGTAATCTGAGGAGAAACGTTAGACACTTCAGCGCACGTGACGTCATCGCGCTAAGGCGCCATCTTGGGAGAGAAAAAGACGAAACCTGCACGCATAATCTAACGTGGATAATGAGCTAAGCAACGGAAAAAAAAAGAAGCTGCTTTTGGCATTGTATCCTTTAATGTGAAATATAAAAAAAGGAAAATAATCTTCAAATAATAAGGTAAAGGAAAAAAAAAGAGCATGGCAAACAGCAATCTGTACAACCTTCAGCCACCAGAACCATTTTTGAAGGGGGAAGGTACGCCCACAATAAAATGGGAGGAATGGAAAGAACATTTTTGCAACTACATTAGTACTTTTGACAAGGAAGATGAGGCATTAAAACCTGAAGAGAAGAAAAAAATTTTGTTACACAGTTTAGGGGCAGGAGGATTAAAAGTATACAATAACATTGCTAAGAAGGTCCATGAAGGGGCTGACAGGAACGTTTTTGAGGATGTTATAGAGGATTTAGATGCATATTATAAGCCAGTGGTTTGTGTTGCTGTACACAGGTACAAATTTTACAGGAGAAAGCAGAGTAAAGAAGAAAGCATAGATGAGTATGTGGCAGCATTGAAAAATATCGCAATCACATGTAAGTTTGGGGGTTTACACGATGATCTGATTAGGGACCAAATAGTGATGTGTACTGCAAATCAGAATATACAAGATGCCTTGTGGGCCAAAGGCGAAAAACCCTTACAACAAGTTATAGAAATAGTTAAAAAAGCAGAACTCACAGGAAGATGTGCAAAGGAAGTGATCAGTGAGAACAAACAGAACAGAAGAGAAACAGAAGAGACCAGTGTAGTGGCTAGAGTAAGTGCTACAAGGAAAAAATCTAGCAACTTTAAAAGCAAGGAAATTGACAGTACAAGAAAATACAGTAAGGAAAGAACTCAAGGTGAGCTAAAATGTTATCGCTGTAACAGTAACAGGCATTTAGCAAATGACTGGAACTGTCCAGCGAGGAGCACTAAGTGTAGCAAATGCGGACTGGTAGGACACTTCCAGAAAGCATGTAAAAGAAGTGGTAAGATGAAAGTTAAGTATGTGCAGGAAGAAGAGGAGGACGAAGAAGACTCATCAGACGAGTCAGAGTATAACTTTTGTGTATTAAACGTAAATGAAATAACTGGAAATAGAGAAGACAGGGTAGGTCAAAAGAAGAAACCTGTTTGTGAAATAGCAATAGGAGGAGTGGAACTAAAAATAATCGCTGACTCAGGGTCACCCTACACCATAGTCAACCAGAAGGTGTGGAATGAGAAGTTTAAAAAGGTTCTGGGTAAAAAGTTGGAGGAACCAGACATTACACTAAAAACTTTTACTGGGGGAAAAATTGGACTTCTGGGGTACAGAGAGTTATCTTTCTTATTCAAGGAGAGAGAAATGCACAGTAAACTGTATGTGGCAGAAAGGGGTCCATCAGTACTAGGATGGAGAGACCAGGGCAAGCTAGGCATAACCCTAGACCCCAACCGCTCTGAGCCGGTTCTTGTTGTACAACATGTAATAACAAGTGACAAGAACATAATAGAAAAATATCCTGGTGTATTTAGTGGACAAATTGGTAAGCTAAAGGGATTCCAACATAGAATAAAACTAAAGGAGAACGCAATTCCTTGCTTACACAAGGTACGACACATACCAATAACACTTAAGGATGAAGTTCAAAATGAAATCAACAAATTACTAGATGCTGACATTATTGAACCAACTGAATCAGCAGAGTGGGTCGCACCCTTAGTTGTCGCAAAAAGACCGAATGGCAGACTGAGATTGTGCATGGATCTTCGCGATCTTAATAAAAACATCTTAATTGATCAATACCCATTACCAAGGATAGGAGAGATGTTGTCACTCACTAAGGGTATGTGTGTGTTTTCTACCATTGATCTAGCAGCCGCATACCACCAGGTACAATTGCATCCTGAAAGTAGACATCTCACCACCTTTATATCACCCTTTGGATGTTTCAGATTTAAAAGAGTTCCTTTTGGCATAGCATCAGCTGCAGCTTTGTTCCAAAGGCTTATGCAAGAAATATTTAAAGGCGTCAAGAACATTCTCGTCTTCCAAGATGACATTTTGGTAATGGGAAAAAATCAGGAAGATCATGATAACAGACTCCACCAAGTACTCAAAAAATTAGAAAAGTGCGGCATGACCGCGGAGTACAAGAAGTGCAAATTCAACAGAAGTAGCGTAAACTATTTGGGACATGAAATTACGCATGAAGGAATTAAGCCAAAGAAGGAACTAATCAAGGCAATAAGTGACGCACCAATGCCAACTAACAAAGATGAGATAAGAGCATTCTTGGGACTCGTTGAGTACTATTCCAAGTTCGTAAAGGATTTCTCAACCAAAACCTACCAAATTAGGTCACTACTAAAGAACAAGAACAAATTTGAATGGACAACAGAATGCGAGGAATGTTTCAAGCAGTTAAAAAAAGAAATATGCGCAGCACCACCACTGCAAGGATTTGACAGAGATTTGGAGTGCATCATCACCACGGACGCAAGTGGAAGAGGAATTGGTGCAGTACTTACCCAAATGGAGATGACAGGAAAGGAAGTGACCATCGCATTCGCCTCACGTTCATTGACGGAAACGGAAGAGAGGTACTCAGTCATAGAGCGTGAGGCGCTAGCCTGTGTGTGGGGTATGGAGCACTTTCGTCAGTACATTTGGGGCAAGAAAATCATACTACGATGTGACCATAAACCTCTAACCAAAGTGTTAACGGTAAAAGGGTTGTACACAGCGTCGCCCAGACTAGCTCGCCTTTCTATACGGCTTTTAGATTATAACTATGAGGTACAGTACTTGCCAGGTACAAAAAATGTGGTGGCAGACTTTTTGAGCAGGCTACCGTTAAAAAACAAAGAAAGAGTTGAGCAGGAAGAAGAGTTGTGCGTGGCAAGCGTATGTGAGGAATTTCCTACCATCGGTAAAGAGGAGTGGATTCTGAGTAGCAAAGAAGACAAAACCCTAAGGAAAGTACATGAACACATTATCAAGGGATGGCCAAAGAAGAAATGTTTGGAGGAGGAATTGAGAGCATTTTGGGAACTGAGAAACGAACTTACAACAGAAGACGAACTCATTTTCAGACAGGGGAAAATGATTCCACCAGAAAGCCTAAGGAAAAGAGTAATGGACATATGTCATGAAGGGCATTTAGGAGTAAACAAAACAAAACAGAGGATTAAAAGTTGGTATTGGTGGCTTGGGTGTGACACGGAGATAGAGAGAATGGTAAGACACTGTGTGACTTGCGAAAATGCTGACAAAACCCAGTCTACACTCAGACCAATGCTAAAACCTATAACGTGCCCCAACATGCCTTGGGAAAAGATTGGTGTGGACATAACTGGTCCCATAAAATGGCAAGGTGAACCGATGTATATAATTGTTATGGTGGACCATCTATCCAAATGGCCTCAAATTAAAGTATGCAAAAAAGTGGACACGAGTGACATAATAACATTCATGGATGACGTGTTCACCAGGGAAGGTATACCAAAAACCATCATTAGTGACAATGGCAGCCAATTTACCTCGGAGGCTTTCAAAAAGTTCATAGACAGGAATGGCATCAAACACAAAACAACATCAATATATCACCCTGCTGGAAATGGTGCCGTGGAAAGGTTCAATCGAGTAATAAAAGGAACCATCCAACTTGCCAACAAAAGTGGAAAATGTTGGAGAAAAGAAGTGAAAGAGATGATATGGGGGTACAGGATTACTCCAGGTGAAAAAACTTTAGCAAGTCCATTCGAAGTTATGAGAGGTAGAACACCCATGTCAAAAGACAATATTGGATGGCTTAAACAAGCGAGATCATCTAAATGGTCAGTGGAAACCATCAGGGAAAGAATAAAGAATGCACAAACTGTTCTCAAGGAGAAGCATGACAAGAGCAAGCACTGCAAGGAAGTGTGCATAAACGTTGGAGACAAGGTGAGGATAAAAAGAAGTGGACACATAGTAAAAGGGGAAGACAGATATTCCTCACCACTAGAGGTGGTAGAAGTATTTTGTAACTCAGCATTACTCAGTGATGGGAAAGTATGGCACGCTTCAAGGATGGCAATGTGTCACAATACAGAAGATAAGGAACATAAGGGAAAGAAAAGTAGAGCCAAACTAAACGGACACCATCTGGATAGTTCAGATGAAGAGGAGAATGCAGAGGACAACAACCTTGGTGCACCTGAAGGTCGTACAAGCACCACGACTCGGATAACCCAGAAAGGAATAGAATCGGTCGGAATGGATAGGACATACAACTCCGATGACTCTGTGGAACCACAGGACAGTGCAACTACAGGAAGCTCCGACTCGGAATATGAAACCAGCGATGAAGGAGAATTAGGGTGTCAGGCCAACTCAATGGGAACAAGTGACATTATAAATGCTGAACACATATCCACAAAATATAAGGGTAGTAGGCATACAGAAGACGTTGGCGAAGCTAGTGAGAACACCAGCAGTTTTGGCCGAGTTCTATTCAAACCTAACAAATATAAAGATTTCGTGTGTGACTGACAATTACGAAATGTTACTGTTGCGGGGGAGGAAATTTCTGCGTTTAACCTTCTTTTGCTTTCTAGGGAAAGAGATGTGTTATGTTGGTCCTTTCTCACTTTTCTTCACCCTGCCCTGCGCGTGCCCTTTCCAGCGCGTGATAGGTCAGCCTCAGCTGGAATGTTGACAGCTGAGGGCTGTTGTGAGAGTTGAGATGAACGGGCGAACTGCATGCTGAGCAGACGTGCCCTTGGTGTGCTGTTGTGACTAAATAAAGTTATTGACGACCAGTTGTGTGAGCGGAGTCGTCTTTACACCTCTCCACCGACCAGTGTCATTACCAACGGACACTACAGCCTGGAAATACTCCTCAGGATCTACAAAAGGTTTCAGTGAGTTGGAGGTGTAGTTACTCTACAGCCACATCTGGTGTTCCAGCCACATCGTTCTACAAAGACCACATTGTTTTCAAGGAAAAGGCACCTCTTGAGATACTTTTTACGTGCTACCTGCATTTTCTTCAAGAAGTCACAACTATCTGCGTGCAGTGGTTGCACAGATGGAGAATTTTTGGTGTCCGTCAGTCTGTCATGTTGGAGCCTGAAAAACATATTACATATGCTAGAGCTTCACTAAAGCGTTTGGGTTTTTGGGGTTTTATTGCCTCATGACTTCCAACTATTTCTACACGTCTGTCAGTGGCAGTGGCACGCTCGTCTGCTCTTTCGACACGATGCCAGAGGTGTACCTGAACAAGTGATGAGTTATTGTTAGGCTCTTTCTACATGAATACACAAGCAAATGTTCAAGATCTGTCTACTGAGTAATTATAAGGTCAGCCCATTTTTTGTTTTAATGGTCTCTGGCGGTGTTTTTGTTGTGAACCCTTGTAGAGAAACAAGTCTTGAAGCAGGAAGATTTAAGGTAAGTTTAATCGTAATGCACAACCTGGCATCCGACCACCTCGACAGTCCAGTGCAACTGCCAACCGTCAAGTGCCGTCAGCCTGACATTCGAAAACTACAGAATATGGTATGCAGTACTCACAGGGACAGCTAAGGACGCATCGTAACACATCCTCTTCCTTAGTAATCAAAACAAAATAATTAAAAAGTAACAATCCTTAAGATACATAGGCGGTCTACGAATCCTATGCCCCACAATAAAACTACTATCACTTTCACCACTCATGTCCCCACCCTGCGAAGCATGAGAAAAAGCTTCACTGGACTGTTGAGAGCAACAATCTTTGTAGCACGAATCAGGCATAAACATGGCACCAGAACATTCATCATCCTCAGAAGCTTGTCTGACACAAAATCCTCCTTTCTGATACAAAGCTACACTCCGTAATTTCCAACTCTCACCTCCTTCAACAACAACAATAAATGTGCCCACACTGACAACACGGAAAGGTCCCTTAAATGTGTTCAAACCAGCTTTGGCTCTGCCAGACTTCAATTTAACCCAATCACCTACCGCAATCTTATGAGAAACAACTTCAGGAAGACTTTCACCACCAGAACGTACCCAATCCTTCAACCATGCCGGAACTAATCTTGAACCTGGGAAACGTCCTTGCATAAGTTGAAAAGGTAACCTTTGTGTGACACTGTCGTCTATGAGACAAATTATTAGCTAAGGAAAGTTGAATAGTACCTTTAGTTAATCTATTCGACCTTTCTACAATACTGTTGCCCATAGGATTATTGAGAGAAGTGCAAGAATGTTTATTTCCACACTCACTTTTCAAAAAAACATCTCATCTCGTTAGAAGTCAACTGAGTGCCATTATCAGTCAAAATCGTATGTGGAACACCTTCCTGCCAAAAGAGATTCTCTAACATTACAGTAGTAGACTTAATTGTGATATTTTTCATTAATTCAAGCCATCTTGAGTGAATGTCAATGACAACAGCAGCAAAATGCACATCCCCAGGTAATACAGAAAGAGGACCTATAAAATCCAAACAAATATTGAACCAAGGTTCCCCTGGATCAGTGATATGACCCATACTGCTCTGAATACCAATTTTCAATATTTTCTCACTCTCCTTGCAACAATTACAAGCTTCCACCAAGCTTTTAATTTGATCGTCCATCCCTGGCCACCAAAACTCTTGCTTAATCCTTCTAATGGTCATTCATCCCTTGGTCTAAATGACCTTCATGTGCTAACTTGAAAATGTGTAATCTTAAACCACAAGGTGGCACAAAACGATCTCTTCTCATAACTACATCAGAAACAGACAATTCCTCTAACAGTTTCCAAAATGGTCAAAATGGTCTGTCTAACAGTTTCCAAAATGGGAATAGACATCATATTCTCCCGAGAGGCACCCTTCTTTATCAACAATATAACTTCTTTTAAAGTGGGGTCCAATTGCATTTCACTCATCCACTGAGCTTTAGAAAAAGCTCTGAGGGAGCATTCACAAACATCATTCACTGAAGCTACAGCCTCACTGAAGCTACAGCCTCTTCAGTGTCCAAATTTTCCACAAGATTTTCATCAACACTCTCCCAATCCACTGACATCCGAGATAAACAGTTGGCCTGCACATTTTTCCAACCCCGAATGAATACGATGTCATAAAGATACTCTTGCAATATAGCTGCAAATCTGGCAAGGCGAGCAGAACCTTTCCCCACTGCACCAGCCGACAAAATCTTCATTAAAGGCGTGTGATCTGTTCTCAAAACTAATTTCACTCCCCACAAATACACTCTAAAATGCTCAACACCCCAAGCCGCAGCAAGTGCTTCACGCTCTATAACCAAATAGTTTCTTTCAGCCTGAGTAAGAGTCCTGGAAGCAAATGCAAAGGTCTTCTCAACACCACGCTGCACCTGTGAGAATACAACTCAGATTCCTGTAAAACTAGCATCCACAGTCAGATAAGATTTGCACACAGGATCAACAGGAGTCAAAATCCCAGCATTACAAATATCATTCTTAAGGCGCTGGAAAGATTCTTCCTGCAATTGTTCCCACACTAACTTATTGCCTTTGCGTAATAAAACTCTCAAAGGCTCACAAATATCCGCAAACCCTTTAACAAATTTTGAATAGTATTCAACCAGGCCTGAGTTGATCTTTGTCTTTAGGTAGAGGGGCCTTTCTGATAGCATCCAGCAAATTCCTCTTGGGAGAAATACCACCACTAGAAATGGTGTAACCTAGGTGTTCAATCTGTTCTGTTAGAAATACACACTTATCTTTGTTAACTGTTAAACCAGTAGTTCTCCAATTTCCATAATACTCGACGTAAAGTAGCATTGTGTTTGTTAACAGTCTTCCCTTACACAAGAATGTCGTCTTGAAAATAGACAACACCCGATAACCCCTCAAACATATTAGACATCATACGTTGGAAAACACTCGCAGCTGAGGCTAGGCCAAACAGCACACGAGTAAATTGAAATGTTCCCTCTGTCGTGATGAAAGCGGTAAGTGGTTTGGACTCAGGGTGCAATCTGATTTGATGGTTCGCAATTCTTAGATCTATTTTCGAAAAGCACTTACCACCACCTACAGATTGAAACAGTTGATTGATGATGGGAAGGGGAAAAGTATCCGTAATTATGTCCTGGTTAAGTGATCTGAGGTCAAAGCAAAATCTTCAAAGCAAAATCTTCGACGACCATCAGAGTTAAGTGTCAAAACAACTGGAGAAATCCATGGGGATGCTTCAACTGGCTCAATAACTTTTGATTTTAATAAATCTTGTAGCAAGTCTTTAAGACCTTGTTTCATCAACAAAGGTACCTTCCTAAGCTTATGTTGAACAGGAGTAGCTTTGGGTTTTAAATTAATTCTGTGGAGATAATTTTTAACACAGCCCAATTTAGCTTCAAAAACCCCATGGGAATCATTCAAAATATCACCAATTTGAAATTCATCTTCAACCACCATGATAAAGTTGGGTGACCTAGGATTAATGATAATATGCAAATCAAATTGGTGCATCCAACCCAAAATAGGTGGTCCATATTTGGCAATGTAAACCTTCCCTTCAACACTCTTAGTTCCAAAGGTAATAGTGCCAAACATAACCTAGAACGTCAATAGTGTGCCCGTAGTAACCTGCTGGATTAATGTCTTTTTTGGATAGAGTAACACCCTCTCACAACGAAGTGAACAAAGATTTAGGAATTATCGTGGACAAGGAGCATGAGTCAACCATAAGAGAAATATTTTGCCCACACAATGAATACTGCAGAAGGTCTTGTTAACTTACGAGGATCGGCATTGACTTCGCCAACAATGCAATCAGGATTTCCTTGTACAACTAAAACTCTATTAATATTTCGTGTAAAATCTGTAGATTGTTGTATAACATTTACCTTAGACTTATTCTTGTCTAAACTCTCATTAGACTTATTCTTGTCAAAACTCTCACTTTGTTTGCACATCCTAGATTAGTGACCTTTTCAACCACATTTCCTACAAATTTGATCTAAAGCGAAACATTTCTTGAAATTCCCCAGATGAAACTGACTACCGCAACGCCAACACTCCTTCCCTTAAATCTTGGGAGAAAAATTTGAGGCACTATTAAATTTGTTACATCGATTTGAAACTGCATTAACATCAAAACCATCCTCTTTGACTTCAAGCTCAACGTTACCAATCTGAGATGAATTTTTATCTCTACGTTCTAACTCTTTTATGCATTTTTTGGGATTCTTCTATTACTTTAGCCATGTCTATAGCTTCCTTTAAAGAAGGATCTTTCGCAGCCAGGAGTCTTTCTTGAATTTTCCTGTGACGACATTGTACTATAAGCTGATCCCGAATTAGTACATCGGTCATGTTTCCAAACCAACACTTTATGGAAAGTTCACGTAGTCTAGAAACAAAGTCATCAATGCTCTCATTCTCTGCTTATGGTTTAGTATAAAATCTATACTATATATGACTAGATTAACTTCTATGGCAAACCTTGTTTCTAGTCTCTTGAGAGCCTATTTATATACATCGTCCATGGGTTGGCCATTAAGACCCATTGCTACAGGTAAATATTAAAAAATTCGCTGACCTTCACTACCCAGAGTGCTGAGTAATAATGCTTTTTTCCTTTTTGGATGAAAATTCTTACCACAATATAATTATCTAACATTTCTATCCAATCTTCCCAATCTATCACAGGAAGCCCGGAAGAGGGAGAAACATAGGAGGTGTAACAACATTAGAATTCATAGTAGAAGTGATGGTGTGCAGTACTAACTTAGAAGGGTAAAGCATTATTCAACCTAAATAACAATACTCAAAATGGTTTAAATATACCACAAATCCCAAAAATATGACCAAGAGAGAGCTTGCTAAATGGTTAATAAATATAACAGAAAATGAACAAGATCAAAAGTATATGCAGAGGTGTGCAAATCACCGTGAACAAATTTGCACAAACGTAGAGTATAAATTACCGTGAAGAAACTTCTATAAAACAAGGTGTGCAAATCAACATAAACCAACTTGCACCAGCGTTCAGGTGGAAATGTCAAACAATATCCTCTGAGAAGAACTTCGTAAGTAGATAAAGCAGCCGAAGAATTCCGGAGACACAGCTCTGTGTGTAACACTGCTTAAAGGGGAATCCAAGATGGCGGCACGTCAATGACGAGATGGCTGCACGTATGCAGGTGAAGACGTGCACTACACGCTACAATGACGCGGTGTGCATTCCAGTGATGAGCACTCAGCTCAACCGCCAAAAGGCTTGAGGGAGAGCTCGCGACTTAGCACCAGCGCAAACGCGCAAACACTTCCAAAATGCAAACAGTACCTGAAGATGAGGAAACTGGGCAGCCAAGTCAGGAAACACTGGAAACACAACAAAATATCCAGGAAACAGATGAGAAGCACGCAGCAAACGAGAAAGCGATCGCCGATCACCAGGTTGTGCAACAAGTCCAGGGACACACACAGCACGGCAAAAGATCATCGCCAAAATTGTTGTGAACCCTTGTAGAGAAACAGGTCTTGAAGCAGGATGATTTTAGGTAAGTTTAATCGTAATGCACAACCTGGCATCTGACCACCTCGACAGTCTAGTGCAACTGCCAACTGTCGAGTGGCGTCAGCCTGACATTCGAAAGAACTACAGAATATGGAATGCAATACTTACATGGACAGCTAAGGACGCATCATAACAGTTTTCCTTTGCCAGCGAACCGCTTTTTGGTGATTTGAAAATAAAGTCGCATGCTATTCCCAAGACGTGCGCAGTCCCCGCGGGGAGACTTACCTCCATTCCTGTGACGTCTCGATGGATGCCGGTCACGTTCCACTTTGTTCCTTTAGAAGCCGCATGCAAAGACATGCCGGGAGCCATCGGCGGGACGTCTGTAACGTGCCATCTTGTGTTTGGAGGCACTTTTACGTTTGGATCATCTTTGTGGATGTTTGTTGCCAACCACATTGTTCTTCAAATAGTTCTACTAAAACTCACACTTGACCGGGAACGTCTGTTGCAGTTCATATATTCATGAGATTTGAAGGTGCACAGTGATGTCGCATTGTCAAGATTGCCTACATCTCTGCAACTTTTCTGTTTGAAGGTTTGTCGAACCTAGGAGAATCCTCAGGTACTCTATTTCGCTTTTTGTACACCGGTATGGCTGATCATTGGGTACTATCGTACACCAGCCACCCAATTCAACCCAATGCAATCGCGACCAGACTGACTGGCCGAAGATTTCCCTATCAAAGAAAGGGTATGTTCATTGGCAGACCCTGTTGTCAGTAGACGCTAAGGAGAAAACAGCATTTACAACCCCTTCTGGTTTATATTACTTTAAAGTCTTCCCATTTGGATTACATGTGGCAACCAACATCTTCTAAAGATTAATGGATAAAAATGTTAAACCTCATTAGAAGTTCGCAGCAGCTTATCTGGATGGCAGCAATATTCAGCCAGAGTTGGAAACTGTACATTCTTCATTTAGGCAAGATCTTAGGCGCCCTTACACAATTGACGATTAAAAGCCAATCCCAGAAAAAGTAATTAGTCACTGATAGGATCAAATATCTAAGTTATTCCATACAAGCATGTACAATTAGACCACAGGAGGATAAAATAGAAATGATTGAGAACATTCACAGAACAACTACAAAAAAAGAAGTAAGATCCTTTTCGGGGATTGTGGAATAATATATATAGAGTTTACACGTCAATGTTATGAGAAAGCTAGCCCTCTTACAGATCTACTAAGAAATTAACCCACTAAAATGAAGAATTGGCGTGTCAGTCAAAACCATTGATTAGAGCAGGTGAAAAATGTTTTATATGAAGATCCTGTCTTCGCTTATCCTGACTACAGTCAGAATCTTGCACTTCAGACTAAAGTTTCCAAACATGGTCTAGGAGAAGATTTGTCACAACCTGATCAGACAGGAGAACGAAGGCAAATACTCTACATCAGCCAAAAATTGTTCTTAAAGGAAACTCCTTATTCGGCCATAGAGAAAGGCTGTTTAGCCATCAAATGGGCAAAGGAGGCTTTACAGTACTATCTACTGGGCCAGACATTTTATTAATAACGGACCATGCTCCCTTATTGTGGTTGGCTCAATCTAAGGACGGGAATCAAAGGATTTTAAGTTGGATTTTCACATTACAACCCTTCTAGTTTCAGATGCAATAGAGGGCACAGAAACAGCAGAGGAATGTGGATTATTTGCCCAGACATCTAATAAGTGAATGGCCCAATCGGCCATTCCAGGAGAGGAGGTCTTGTATCAGGGAGCAAGACAGCTGAGTTTCCAATATAGCCACCAAAGAAAACCCAGAGCAACAGGTGGTGAGCATGCTAGTTGTTGGACAGGAAAGTAGGCAAGCAGAAAATGGTGAAAGGAGCTAATAAAAAAAAAAAGATGACAGGAAAGAAAGAGGTAATTCGGAGCAGCAAGAGGAGGGAGTTGAACTAGAAGGCGTCAAGGAAGGAGAATCACAAAGGAAAGACCAGTTGGTTACCTTAGGGGCGGAGTATCTGGCTCAGAAGAAGGCACAGCGGGAGGAAACAGGGAAAGTGACACAGAGGTTCCAAGGCTTGATAGGCTGAGGCCCAGCGACTGCAGGGAAGTAAGTGCTGAGGTCTCAGACGTCACTACGCAGATGGAGTCACTCAGTCTTGGTATGGATTTTTGGTTTATTGCAATATGAAGCACAACTAATTAGACTATGCTGACTCCTATCTAAAATAATACTTTTCAAAAGCTGGGGTCGTTTAGCTATATTAAAGCTGTGCTGAGTTGACAGTCACTGGTATTAATCATGAACGCCCTGATGCCCAATGACAAAGTGCAAGGAGGTAAGGAAAATAGGAGGTAGTGATTGAGAGTGCCACTCGAACTTCAGAGAGCCGGTTTCTTGGAGTTTGCTTCTGTGCTGAGTGCCACCAAACGTCACTGGAATGATGCTTCGACAAGTAACATACAAGCAGGTGAAGTAACCAGTGCTGCTGTAAGTAACCAGTGCTGCTGTAAGGACTTGTGCAAAAAAAATAATTGAGGGACGGAATGCTGCACAATGCAAACATTCACCCCCAGACACAAGGATCTAGGTTTAATCCATCATTCTTTTGGTCACCACACCCCCTCCCCCTCAGTTTGGACTCTGCTGTACGCAAATCAGTCTTGACCCTGTTCCTTTTGGAACCAGTACAGCCCGAACTGCAAAGCCAGGTCCTTCCTGGACCATAAACAAGCATCCTGGGACGAGTTTCAGGGCATCACCCTTCATCAGTCAGGCTAGTTTGAATCCAGTAGTGTAGTGAGCACAGGACCCACGTCTGGGCATACCTTTCCCACTTAGGGCGACATGTGCAAAAGAAACAATTGTTTTGCTCACCACACCACCCCAGATTGGACCCAGCCATATGCAAATCATGTATGACCCCGTTCGTTGTGTGAACAGCTGAGCTTGAACGGCCAAGTGTCCTCCTTGGACCGGAAACAAGCATCCTAAGACCTGATTCGGGGCATCACCCTTCCTTGTTTACTGCAGTCTATCCATCAATTGTTTTTGCATTTGTCACCCGAGTGGGACGGGTATGCCCAGACGTGAGTCCACGTTCTCTCCATGCCACTGGAGTCAAGTTTTCCTGGCTGATGAGGGGTGTAACCCAGAAACCGGTCTTAGGATGCTTGTTTCCAGTCCTGGGAGTACCTGGCCTGGCAGTACGGGCTGGACAGTTCCTAAAGGGAACAGGGTCAAGACTGATTTGCATATGGCAGGGTTCAAACTAGAATGTCAAGGTGAGCAAAACAACGATGGATTTAGGCCCAGATCTGTGTACTGGGGTGAATGTATGGCATTGTTATGCATTCTATCCATCAATTGTTGTTTTTGCTGTACGGACTAGTAGCAATGATAAAAACAGACTTCAGCTATCTGAATAAGAATGAACATCCCAGTACCAGAGATGACTAGTGCAGAACGCTGACTTTGGCTATTGTGACTCAGGTTACTTGGATTATGCAGTATTAGTGTAACCTGGCTGGTGGGCAATTCTTAACCAGACATAAGCCTGTAGCCCTAACTTTTTCCTGCACAACAGTCACACGCAGGGTTACACATCTACATTGGAGAATGCCTCACAGTCCAACCAGTGGAAAACTGATGACTTGACCAGGCCACCAGCAGGTCATGGGACTGACAGGGGAGTTCTAGGGGAGGAGGGGGTTTTCCACATTAAACAACCCCTTAAAGGTACGCCCCTGAATGTCAGTACATTTAATAATTGATGCATTGCACCGTTTAGTTTGCTGTGCAGGGTTCAACAAGCATGTACAGGTACATACCATAAATAATATTGGGATGCACAAAAGAGGTGAAAGAACAGGCATAGGCTAATCCAATACATTTGGCTTCTGCATAATGCATTCAAAAGTACACAGTATATAAGTACATATAGCCAAGGATGAACATAATGACACACATCAGTTTCCGAAATGTCGAGCAAACACAGGGGCATTCATGCAAACAGACTGGTACACTGACAGAACAGGCCTACATAACCATGATCTACAGGGCACCAAATTGATATACAAAGCAGGACAGCACAAAGCTAATTTCAGCACGGAACACAAGTAGTTCCTCCTGCAACAAATGTTGATGTGCACTTGGGGCGTGTGGTAAAGGAAGATACACAGTCCAGCTGTATAGTTAGATAATCCTTATTGTAGATTCCTTCTAGGATAGATGAGTAGGAGAAGATAGGAAGTATAAGTAAAAACCCCACCAGGGCGCAACAGAGATGTACATAAAAAAAGAGCTGGGTGGCTGGTCTCAGGAAGCACAGAGGCTTTTGCCTTCGGCTCAATGAATGATGTGCTACAAGGACGCATTAATGTACGTGCAATTGTTGGAGCACTGTTTGAGGGGTAGGTGGACACTGGATCTTGTGCAACACTAATCAGGTGCAGTAGGGCTATATGCTTCATGAGGCTACAGAGTCATGTTTAGTTAATGGAATATGTTAATATGCACCTTTCATGCGAGACAGCTTCACCTAACAGAATGTTTTTTGACCAGTAGCATTTTAAATACTGAGATTTTAATACATATAGCTACAATTGTAAAAGCAAAAACTACAAGTCACATAATGCACAGTTCTACTTGAAACAAGGCAAAACTGCCTGGAGGTGTCACACATTATACATGATTACATGGACCATTTGGAAGTTGCAAACCAGGAATACGGATGGAGAGCTAACAGATGCATTAATATCCTCTGTATGACATTTCTTTTTAAAATAGAACATGAAATCATGTTAAAACAGATATGTTGAGATTTACATGTATTTGTTGGTTTTGTGTGTTTTCAGCTTGTTCAGTGCCCAACATTTAGAACAAATTTCATTTACCATGCTCCTTTGAAATTTTACAGACAGAAACTGTGCGAAATAAAAAAGAAGGCTCAGTAAATTAACTTTGTTGAAGGTTATACCCTGCCTGACTGAAATGATTTCTGTGAAGAACGATTTTCTTTTCTACCAACATGCACCAAACCAATGAAAAACAACAATTGGCAGAACAGAATGAAGAAGAAAAAAGCATTCCTTAATACGACACTAGAAGGACAACAATAATTCCACTTCTCACACTACAGATCCCATCTCCATTACACTTTAGCTGTATGCTCAGATCAGTGTTATGTCAAAACTAAACTCTTGCTGTGTTGGTCCAAGAAACAGGCCGTATAGCCTAAAACATAATAGGCCAATTACAGTATTGTTTATTACAAAACGTTCAACACTATCGTGTTAAAGTCATTATGTTATCAGTAGAGGAAATACATATATTCTTTCTCTTTATTTGTAAGAAAAATAACCTCAAGGTTTTTCCACTCTTCAATCCCTATGGCTGTGTCTACAAATAACATGACTCAAAATAGCTAATAGTAGGAACAGAAACATGCAGATTTGGAACAATTATTACTGGCAAGCAACTTGTCCATTACAAAAGCGACTGACTTCCTTTTTGTGACCTCCTGATGTACCAAGCAGTAACGTAATCACACTACATTATAAATGGACTAACGCCGCTGAAATGAACGTAAGCCATAACATTTTCCACAAAAGGCTACAAAGAGCAAAAGGCTAACAGACACAAGCATCCTGCGAGTATTATATGTCCCAGAAATAACTGGGATCCAACTATCAATACTTCAAAACAATTATCAGGGTTTTACATCGTCCCAATGAAACAAAGCATTCAAACTCAGGCCGACTCTGCTTCAAGGTATGGCACCAGAAAATCATCAGTTCTTAACACCTGACCTACATCCAACCTCTAGCGAACCAAAAAGAAGGCTACAGGTGGCTCTAGGCTCATGGCGGCCCTGGGCAGGAAGCGTAGGTAGGAGGCCCCGGAAGAGGGGGTCCGGGCGGGGCAGAGCCCCCCCCCCCCCCCCGGAGCATAGAAAGGTGTTTGGAAGTGGAACAGAGCCAGAGGCCGCCAAATCCCTGCCAGGGGCCGCCACGCAAATATCTATCCATCCTCAGAGGATTATTATATTAAGGATATATATTGGTGGGGTGGCCCCTGGGGTTTGGTGGCCTTGTGCTGGTGCACAGCTTGCACATGCCTAAGGCTGCCCCTGCAGTGGCTATTGTTATAGCGTGTTTCTAAATATGCAAAATGTGCGAGCATTGTCTGGAAATTGTGTTCGAAATGCTTTAGTTTTAATGATGTTAAAAGTTGTAACTGATGAAGTTGCACAAGAAACAAGTTACCCAAGTTAAAATAAAATACAAATTTAAAAAGAGAATTTTGTTGCAGGGATCATGGATCCCGAGACAGGGTTTGGAGTCCCCAATAAGTAAAAACAGCCGAAATAATACATACACATACTTAAACTACTAAATAATACTACATTCAAAGTCTTCTCTTTTATAATCTCATTTTAATAATATTTTAAACATTTGCAACTATGTCTGTCACATCAAGGGTGAGGTCATGAGCACCTCACTTGAAGTGCAAGTTATGGTTTGTATGGCTGTTGCTTAACATGTCAGCAATAAGTTGTAAGACATGTATAAAACCTACATTTACATTACATAAGACACGTATAAGGTTTCCTTGCAGCCCACAAGGCTGAATGCTTCATGCATAAAAGTGGAAACACGCTACATACTAAGAAATGTGTGTCCCTAGAATGAATAGCTACAAAGTTGTGTCTTCACTTGATAGGTAAAGTTGTGTTTTCTTTATTTAGGTATTGTCGATATTGAAAGTTCATCATCACAATGGGTCATCGTAAGATACAGTAAAGATAGCTAGACTTAAGTCCATGAGATGAGGGAAATTGCGGACCCTCGAGGAAGACACATGAGGCACACAGATCATCCCCCTGGAAATAAGATGTATTATAACATTAAGAATGCACAGTGCCGAAGGAGGAATGAGGGGGTTTCCACACACATAAGATCCACAAGTATTGGAGAAATACCTTGAGTCAAGTGTGACTCCTCATCAGTCTAATGCAGAAGAGATTCAAGAGTGCTCCTATTCTAACTCCCGTTCAGGCCTCTTCTTTATTGTTGGTTCTACCTCAGTACTCCTTTCCTTCGCACATTTACACTAGCTCCTCTTGGCAGCCCAAGCCCTCTGTCTGAGGTGGGCACGATGGACACTAAAGTTTCCATACTGAAACTGGAGAAGCCCTGCAAGGCTGTAGCCCAAAAATACCGGTAATATCTGAAAAGTGATCTGAACTGGTGGACTAGGAAATTACTGACTTAGGCTGTGGATCTCCTATACAAAAGATACATTTGCCTAGTGATGAAGCGAGATTTAGAAATTAATTACGTTTTGACTCGCGAAGTTAAACTTCCATAATAAATTAATAATATTAATGAGTTTTTGCACGAATATGTATTAATCAACCTAGAATACAATGCATTCACGACATGTGGGTATAACATATGTGCTCTTTGTTGCACTTGCAAGTACGTTGAAAAATAATAAACTAACTTTGTCTATTTGTTTTGTCAACATTAATAGTGGCTGTTTAAATAATGGCATGTGCTTATTTTAAATGTGCTTTTGTCTATGTCTATGTCTTTTATGTGGCAAAGGCTCGTGGAGATTCCTGAGGTCCATGTGTAGAAGGTTTTTATAAATGCTGCTTACTTGTGCTTAAAGCTAGATAACATAAACGAATGGGTTAACATTAGTAAAGGGGGTGGGTAACAGAATGACTTTCATTTCTCAAATTAATTGATGTTTTGTGTTTCCTTGCATACTAGTTTTTGAAAAGAGGCCTGAGGTCTAGCTTTTAAATGGGTGTTTGGAATCCTGTCGTGGTAAGCCAAGCACAGCTAAAGAACGTGGATAAGTTTGCCACAAATGATGTCCGTCAGTAAATAAATTAGAACTGTGCAAGATGTGCTCTGTGATGAATAATTTCCAAGGACAGGAAGCGGCAGAATCCCCAAGCTGAGGAAGCAGCGAACTGTTATTTCATAAGTTGTTGCAAAAACCTCGGAAGCTAATGTCGCCTGTGGACAAAGGACAAAGACGTTTTAGAATGGCACTATTTTGGATCGAAAAGGCAATGATCTCATGTGGCCTGACGGTTGTCAGCCAATGAAAGCGCTGAATGTCACTGGAAAAAGTATTTTTTTAGTTAGTGTAAGATAGAGAAAAGGTATAAAACTTGGCCCCTTGGGAGGAGCTTTGCTGGCTCGCTCCTGAATCCTGATGGGCGTGAGATGCTGTCGGACTTTTGACTCACCTAAGGATAAACCGAACTAATGACTTTTCCTTTAGGTTTCTAATAAGTTAGATAGGGAAATAGAATTTAGGGAATGAGACTTTTTCTGCTTAAAACTTCACATGCTGATCCGTTTGAAATGACAGTTTAATGTGCCTTTAATTGATTAAATGATGCATTCTAAATTGCTAATAAAGATTTCACTATTCTAAAAATGCTCTCTGATTGAAAATAAAATTAATAAAATAGATTTTGAAATGACAAGCTGGTCTTGTTTATTCTTAGTCTTGTTACCATCAGTTAATCCATTGCCTAGGTGACTTAATTAAATGTTTCTCTATATTAAATATGATGATGATATACTGCAGTTGTATATAAAGTGTAAATAGTTCATGTATAGTTCTGGTTAATTAGGTCACATGATTCAGTTGGCCAATATTTTTCTCAGTCATTCATGGGCCTTGTAAAGAGTTTATGATTAATAGTGAGTATCATGGTGATGGGTGGTGTTGTTGAGACAGATTTCCTATAGGCCCGCTGGATCAATTTTCTGGTAGCAGAGTTATGGTTACTATGGTAACTGACATGCTACATGGTAGTTACATAGGATACATGTCTAAAACATGTTAAGTTTGTTCAGTTGTTATATGTAGTCGAAAGGTCTTTTCCAGCAGTGAGAAAATTCCTAGTATGTGCCGGCAACTGTAGTGTAACAAGTGAGGTTACACAGTTCATTTGTTCTGTTTCAAAATAGTGGTATTGATATATCACTAGTGTTGTGGATGTACAGCACAGGTTTAGGGATTTTAGGTTTGTCAGGTTGAATGTATAGTGAGGATTGCCTATGAAATTGTAGCCTTGAGTATAAGGACTAAGAGCCTGTTTTAAAACTCGCTGTGAAAAGAGTAATACGTTTTATCCAAGCTTGAGTGAAGGGTAAGGAAGCGTCGTCTATTCTTACTGGCGAATTAGGATTTTCTATTGGCAGGTTAAAGTCCTACCAAAGATTTCACGTATACATGGTTAGGGTTATATGTTTGAATGTGTATAAATGATTTTGTGAGTATAGCGTCGTCTATTTCACGAGAAAGAATACTCGAATGATTGAGAAAAAACTATCACTTATTTAGCGAAACAGACAAATGGTTTGTTTTTCTGTAGTTACTAATTGAATTTCATTGGAAAGAATTGTTTTAAAATGGCGCTGTGAAAATAAATTTGTAAAGGAGGGGTGAGTTTACGGAGTGGAGATAGGGAAGCTGCAGTGGCAGTATACGTCATAAGGTTCGCGCTGTGATTGGTTAACATACGTCACAGCAAGCGCACTGGTTGGTTCACGTGACCTAAGCGAGCTGATAGCTGATTGGTCCTTTCTGAAAACAGTACTTTCATTGGTTGAGCAAGGTAGTGACGTGGCTTAACCGGATTGGCTTGTTGGTGAGTTTCGCGCACGGATTAGCTGAAGTAGCGGAACAACAAAGGAATACGTACGATCTTTTCCAAATTAAGTGAAATAGTTTTAAAACATGAGTTATTGGTACGGAAAAGAGGAGAAGAAGCCTTCATGGTTTCAGAAATTGAAAAATATATTCAGCCCCGATAAGAAAATTGAAACGCGTGGTGGAAAATTACTTCATAAGTACAAAACACCCGCAGCATATATGGAAGGTGAATATGGTTATCATATTGTCCTTTGGTTTGAAAATTGGATGCAATATACCAAAAGATGGGTCATTTAATATGAAAATTTTGAAAAACCTGAGAGAAAAAATGATGGCTCTTGTGCCAAAGCCTAGACCTACTCAATTTGAGGCTTTAGTTGAATGGGAGGCTGAAATGATGGAACTCGAACGAGAAACCAGAGGTTTATCAAGAGGCCCAAAATTAAACATAAATAGGGAAACTCATGAGGATAGAGTACGACGCTGGAGAAAAGCAGATATGTATGATGGTTTATACCCAGTAAGAGTGATGATTACTGAAACAACAGGTCAAAAGAATACCCGAAAGAAAAATAATCTTGATGAAGAATTAATGATGCAGTTTTAGAAGAAATTTATTCTACAAAACGTAACCTGCCACCCTATCAAGCAGATTGTTCACAGTCTACCCCGAGAGTTTCTTCAGGAACCTCTCCAAGTGCACCTCCTAGAGAAATTGATGAAAATTCACCTAGATTTTTAAGATTACCTGAAAGAGTAGGGACAAGAAGTAATTCTAGTACTCCTAGAATAAACAGAAATTATCCTGAAATTCCAGAACAGAGAAATGAATTCCCGAGGAATGTAATAAGAACAGAAAGACTTGGGGATATACCAGAAGTTTCGGAATATTTAAGAGCAAAAGAAGAATTAAGACAGCAATTAACTAAAGGGATGGAAGCAGTAACAGTACAAGTAACAATTGGTCCTGTTGTACTGGTTTTTGACCAAGGAGAAAATAGACACTCAGCTCTGACTGTTCCATTAAATGCGGAAATTCAGAAAGTGGCTGAAAATGTTTATTCAGAATTGTCAGAAATACAACGAGAAAAAACAATGCCAGATTTAACTTTTAATCAAAGTTCATCAAATGATAAGACACCATCTGTTTCAAGATCTGATTCTGGTTCTCCAGAAAAGAGCATGAATAAAACAGATTTAACACAGACCCCACAGATTTCACAAGTCCCTGAATTTAAACAACTTGATGTTGCAAAATTGAAGGCAGATTTGGAAGAATTAATTATTGGCACAATTGGAACTGACAGTTTGAAGCAGTATCAGGATGATGAATTACTGTTTATATGCAAAAGCATTCAATGGAAAACGAAAAATAAGTATGATCAATTTGGAGTGGCTGCTGAATCGAAATTTGCCTAGCTTATGTAACGGTAAGTTTCAATTCTATTAAGCAAACACAACAGGTGATGGACCGAATGTGGATCAATGTCACACACTCACTCCAGTCCAAAGATCTGGGCCCAAATCCATCGTTTTTTTGCACTCCACACCACCCTGGGTTAGACAATGGCGATATGCAAATCAGCTCTGACCCTGTGCCCCCTGGGAACAGTCCAGTCCGAACTACAAAAGCCATGTCCTTCCCAGAACGGAATCAAGCATCCGAGGACCGGACCGGTTTCGAGGTAACACCTCTCATCAGCCCGGCTAGCTTGACTCCAGTGGTGTGGAGTGCCTGGGACCCACGTCTGGGCATCCCCAGCGCACTTAGGGCGGAATATGCAGACACAACAGGTGATGGACCGAATGTGGATCAATGTCACACACTCACCCCAGTCCAAACATCTGGGCCCAAATCCATCGTTTTTTTGCACTCCACACCACCCTGGGTTAGACAATGGCGATATGCAAATCAGCTCTGACCCTGTGCCCCCTGGGAACAGTCCAGTCCGAACTACAAAAGCCATGTCCTTCCCAGAACGGAATCAAGCATCCGAGGACCGGACCGGTTTCGAGGTAACACCTCTCATCAGCCCGGCTAGCTTGACTCTAGTGGTGTGGAGTGCCTGGGACCCACGTCTGGGCATCCCCAGCGCACTTAGGGCGGAATATGCAAACACAACAGGTGATGGACCGAATGTGGATCAATGTCACACACTCACCCCAGTCCAAAGATCTGGGCCCAAATCCATCGTTTTTTTGCACTCCAAACCACCCTGGGTTAGACAATGGCGATATGCAAATCACCTCTGACCCTGTGCCCCATGGGAACAGTCCAGTCCGAACTACAAAAGCCATGTCCTTCCCAGAACGGAATCAAGCATCAATTCTATTAAGGACACGGAGGCGAGGATTATGCTATATCTTCCTTCGCTTTATTAACATACAAACTCCACAGCAGCTTAGGAAAATATGTAAACAGTGAACAGAAAATGCTTTAAGTCCCAAGGCATTTGAAGGAACGTTTTAACAGTCCAAAACCACAACTCCCAAGAGTCTCTCTTGTATTGCTAGTCCATAGTCCTTCCATTATGTCCATCACCGCTAGAAAACCGGCCCTCTCTTCCTCTTCCTCCTTTCTTCGCGCAGATCACGCATTCCCCTCATTGATCCTGCTTAGCACCCTCGTTGCCTGTCGGAAAAAGGGACAGCGAAAGCGAGGTGGCATAGGAATGCAATAATCAGGCAAAGGAGTACTCAACGACTAGCACAGTACAGAAAACCGTATAAAGGAAAACGCTTTACTTACTGCCATACGGGAGGGTAGAGAAACCACTGTGTAGCCCGGGCGGGATAATCCTCGCCTCAGTGTCCTTAATAGAATTGAAACTTACCGTTACATAAGCTAGGCAAATTTTGACTATGTCAGGACCGGAGGCTTCAGATTATGCTAGTTCAAAGCTTACTTACCACCAACTGGGCCAAATCCACCACGGGTTTAAAATAAAACCTCTTAAAGGTGGAATCCAAGGACCAATCCGCAGCTCGCATAAGATCCTCCAAGCGAGCACCCACAGAGAACGCCTTAGAGGCCATGGCCCCTCTGGCAGAGTGTGCTCCAAAAAGATTTGTATTGATGCCTGCTTCTTGCATGACCCAACGTACCCACCTAGCAATGGTAGGGGAGGACACAGCTTTGTGTGGCTTTCGCAAGGCAATCAACAATTGACGCTCGCCCGGAGGGCGTAATTCTAAAGTCCGATCCTCATATGCTTTGAGGCATTGCACAACACACAACTTAGGAGTGTCAAGAAAAGCTGGATAGGAAATGGATCGCGACGACGTTTTAGTCCGTCGACCCACGGTAAAAGTAACCCCATCCGGGGCAAAGATGCGTGCCGATATATCCAGAGCACTCACGTCAGACACACGTCTACAAGAAACCAAACATAACAGCATGGCCAACTTTGCCGAGAGCTCCTTAAGAGACAGATAGGAGTTGGCCGGCCAGGAAAGGAACAAGTTCAGGACCAAATTGACGTCCTAAAGGACGGAATACCTAGGCTCAGGAGGCAACGCGAGTCGAAAAGCCCGCAGAAGCCGACAAACAAAAGGGTGCTCACCTACGGGAGAGCCATCGATGTTATCATGACCTGCCGAAATCGCCGATCGAATCGCATTAATTGTTCTGTAGGCAAGGCCCTTGTCGGCCAGGTCAGCCAGGAAATTTAGCACGGGAACGAGGCCCGCGACCAAGGGATCCAAGTCCCTTCGTAGACACCAACGCATCCACTTAAGCCAAGCTGATCTGTAGCGCTTCGTCGTACTATCAGCCCATGCTTTGGAGAGCAGGTGCTCAGCTGACCCCGAAAGGCCTGGGAGCGACCAGCGTCTCCTGAGAGCCTCCACGCCACGAGGCGGAGCGAGCCCCGCGAGATGAGAGGATGCGGTTCCTGATCCGGATTCCTCAGGAGCAGAGGAAACAGGGGGAGTAGGATTGGAAAATCCCAAGAAAGTTCCAGAAGAACCGGAAACCATACTTGAGACCTCCAGAGCGGCGTGACCAACACCAGCTCCGCTCCCTGGCGGCGTACCTGGGCCGCCGTTCGCACTACCATGGAGAACGGGGGAAACGCAAACGGTCTTTCCCGACTCCAGTCCTGTAGAAAGGCGTCCGTGGCCTCCGCTAGAGGGTCCGGCCTCCAACTGAAAAAACGCGGCAGTTGGTGGTCCAGACGGGACGCAAACAGGTCCACCGAGAAGGGACCCCAGAGATCTTGTAACCACCGGAAGACCCCCGGATCCAGTTTCCACTGACTGGCATCCCTGAGGTATCTGTAGTGCCAATCCGCTACTTGATTGGCCTGGCCCGGCAGGTACTCCGCCGTCACCGCAATGTGGCGCGACAGGCAGTAGTCCCAGAAGTCCTTCGCCAAATCCGCCAGAGCGCGGGAACGAGGACCCCCTAGATGGTTCACATAACGAACCGCTGAAACATTGTCCATTCTCAGTAGGACACAGGCCCTGACCGAATCCTTGGTCCAACAACGGACTGCGAAGGAGCCCGCCAGGAGTTCCAAACAGTTGATATGTAACCGTTGTTCGTCTGAAGACCAGGCGCCGCCGGTGGAGAAATCCCCGCACCGGGCGCCCCAGCCCGACCTGCTGGCATCGGACTCTATGACCAGGTCCGGGGCCGACCCGAAGATCGCTCGACCATTCCACGCTTGCATGTGAGCTAGCCACCAAGACATTTCCTCTTTCACCTCCTCCGTGAGAGGAACCCACTGACCGTAACTCATTCCTCTCAGGAGGTGCTGAGCCTTGAGGCGTTGAAGCGCCCTGTAATGCAGGGGCCCCGGAAAGATCGCTTGGATGGAGGACAACAGAAGGCCTTGGCGACATGCCGCAAAGACGTGCGATCCTTGGTGATCGTCTGCCGAAGCAGGTGCCGGATCTTCGCGATCTTCCAGGCCGGAAGACTTAGAACCGCTTCCACCGAATCTACCACGAAACCTAGGAAGGTAATTTTCTGAGTGGGAACCAAAACCGACTTCGAGCCGTTGATAACGAACCCCAGCCTCTGAAGAAGCTGTACGGCTTGTTGCAGCTGTCCAGCCAAGATCACTGGACACTGCCCCATAAGGAGGATGTCGTCCAAGTATACCAACATCCGCACCCCTTGACCCCTGAGGAACTCCACCACCGGATGGAGCACCTTCGTGAAGCACCAGGGGGCCGATGAAAGGCCGAACGGCAGTGCGGTGAACTCGAACACCCTGCCGTTCCACACAAACTGAAGGAAACGGCGGTGCGGCGGATGGATAGGAACGACCAAATAGGCGTCTTTGAGATCCAGCCTCACCATCCAATCCCGAGGGAGGAGTACGTCTCGAAGGAGGTGGATACCCTCCATTTTGAAGTGTCAATAGACCAACCACCCGTTGAATTCTTTGAGATTGATCACAGGCCTCTTTCCCCCATCTGTCTTGTCTACCAGGAAGACATTGCTGAGAAAACCGTTGGGGTGGCGCGTTGATAGACGGATGGCCCCTTTGCAAAGCAGTTCTGAGACCTCTTCGTCTATCAAACGCGCGTCGGACTCTGAAAACACTATCGGACGTGGGGGCACTGATTGAGTGGGTTGGTCGTAGAACTCTATGTGGAACCCACGTATGGTTTGCAAAACCCAAGCGTCGGCAGTGAGCAACTCCCACTCCCCGTAAAAGGCTGCCAACCTCCCTCCTATCGGAACTTGATCTAAACAAAGTACACTCACCGGAGTTATTTCCTTGTCCGGAATTCTTCCTGAATCCTCTGCCGCCGAAGCGTTGCCCTCTGGTGGGGTAGAAGTTATTAAAGTTTGCAGAGGTCTGGTACTGGCCTCTGCCGGAGCCTTGTCCTTTATTATTGGTCTGTTGACCACGGCCTCCAGAGAAACGCTGGTGAAACACGCGCTTGATGCTGGACTGCGCCTTGTCCAGCGATGTAAAAGTGGACACAAACTTGCCCAGCTCTCTGATGAAGGGATCGCCGAAGAGGCCTCCCTGGGCCACCGCGCCCGCCTCCGACGAGGCCAAGTCCCCCAGCTTAGGGTCTAATTTAATCAACAAGGAGCGCCTGCGTTCGGTGGACAGGGCGCAATTGGCATTGCCCAGGAACACAATGACCCGTTGTGCCCAATTCGAAAGCACCTCCGGGGAAATGACTGTGCCATTCGCCCTCGCCTCCTCCGCCATGTCGAGGATCTTCGTTGCGGGCCCAACGGCATCCAGCAATTTATCCTGACAGGATCGCCAGGATCGATCGATACCCTTCCGGGGATCCTTCATAAACTTTGCCAAGAAGGCAACTCGGGGGTCATAGCCACTTTCCCTTCCAAAGTTGGACGAGGACATTCCCCCCGCAGACAACCTCTGGCCTCTTTCTCCAACGGCTTGCGCAGCCGACCAGCCACAAACTTCGCCACCGTCTCACCCGGTGTCCAAGCTGCAGAACGCGGGTGAACAATCTCGTCCGGGTCCAACATTCCCGATTCATCCCGCGGCATTTCCTTGGCCGAGCTCGATGGGCGCCAAGAGCGTACCGACTCCCCGTCGTCATCCGTGTCAGGTGAGTCGTACACTGGGGAAGCGGAGGCCGTTGACACGTCCCCCGTAACATCAGGGTTCGCTAGGGGAGCAGGGGGCGCAGCCGTTGCTTTCGCCAAAAAGGCGTCATGGAGACGCTCAAAGGCGCCCCTTTCCACCCCCTGTGTCTCCGAGGACGGGCCTTCTCTGCAGGGCTTCTTCGGCGCGGGCGGTAACCCGCTCGACGTTCCCGGGGGGTCCGCAGCCACCCCCAAATGCGCGGACGCCAACTTCGCGCATTCCTCCACAATGCGTGCGGAGAGGCGGTCTTCCATGGGCCCCACCACCTCCGTCACACAGCGGTAAATGGAGTTATCCACCGCCTGGTAGAACTCATCGTCCTGTAGGTAGGGATAGGGCTCTTCTTCATATTCCCCTTCCATAATGGAAACACAGCAACCCTACAGGCACCCAGGAGGGTGTTAATCGAGAGAACACTCGAGTATGGGCAGTCCGACCGACTGCAATCACTTTGTGGGCCAACAGGCGTGGCAGGTAGGGCTGCACCGACCCCCCAGCGCGCGGACTCTCCTCACCGGGACCGAGTCTTGCTACCCCTCAAGCGCGCTAAGCCACACACAATAATGAGGTGCACAAAAAAGGCGCCCGAAGGCGTTTCACGCGGTCTACGCCGCAATACAGACCCCAGCGGGGCATCAGAACAAGGGTTACAGACCCGGGAGACCAGGTGTCAGAGGGGTAAGCGAGGGCAGGCTCCGGCGCAGGCAGACTCCTCAGCGCGGCCCTCGTAACTGAGGAGACGCGCGGGCGCCCCCTGGCGGCTTTGTCAGTCACCGCACACAAATGGGAAAGAAAAAATCGCGTAGGAACGTTAGAACGCTCCCGCGACCGGGGACTCTGCAATGGAAAAACCAAACCACGTAACGAGCCCCCAATAATCGTATACACAATACAACCAGTAAACATCACAGAAAAGGAAACATGAAAAGCACTTATCTGGCTGCGGGAGCAGCGAAGAAAGAGGAGGAAGAGGAAGAGAGGGCCGGTTTTCTAGCGGTGATGGACATAATGGAAGGACTATGGACTAGCAATACAAGAGAGACTCTTGGGAGTTGTGGTTTTGGACTGTTAAAACGTTCCTTCAAATGCTTTGGGACTTAAAGCATTTTCTGTTCACTGTTTACATATTTTCCTAAGCTGCTGTGGAGTTTGTATGTTAATAAAGCGAAGGAAGATATAGCATAATCTGAAGCCTCCGGTCCTGACATAGAATTAGAAATAGATTTGAGTAGACAGAAACAATTGCAAAAGCATTACAGAGTGGATATTTCTGAAAAAGACATTGAAAATTTGAACACCCCAGGTAGGATAACACATGTAAAATAATTAATTGTGTTTCTGAAAAGATTAGGTGAATTAAGTAAATGGAGAGTGAAATGGACAAAGACAAGAGAAGAAGAAAAGAGAGAAAGAGGGGAAGTTGTAACTGAGTTTCCAATGAGGAAAATAGCTGGTGGAGGGTACGTCCATGTCCCTTGGACAAGAAAGAACATTTTACTGTTTACAAATAATTTTCCTCGGCTGAGAGAAAAGCCAGTAGAATGGTATCGCCAGGTAGACAGATTAATCAAAGTTTCAAACGTTCTGTGGATTGATCTTGATGGATTATTTGACATTGTTGTCTCATCAGATCTTTGGACAGAATGTAAAATTTCTGTAGGTTGGCCCAAAGAAGAACCAGCTCGAGATAAAATAACAGGTGCTCCTTCAGCAGATGTCATGGATTTTTATGACAAGGTAATTGTGTGGCAGAAAAACAAAATTGCTCTAAAAGAAGTAGATTGGGTTGAAATTGACAGAACAAATCAAGAACCGAAAGAGTCAGTACATTCACTTTATGAAAGATTACTGCTGGTATTTAAACAATACAGTGGCTATGAAAAATTAAGTGAGAATGACATGAGCCACTTCATATACAGGTTTGTTTATGGCCTGAGACCTGAAATTGGTGAGATGATTAGAAACGGAATTGTCGGCTGGCAATCATTAACAGTTGATGACATTCTGAGAAAAGCAAAATACTGCAAAGATGAGATAGATGGCAAACAGAAAAAGCATAAAGAAAAAGCAATGTGGGCAAAGGTGAAGGTAGCTGAACAGCAAATAGCCACCTTAGAAAATAAAAATATTCAGCAGAATCAAGGCAAATTTAAAGGGAATTTCAACAAACCAAAATGTAATGTTAATATTGAAGAGCTCAAGCAGAAGCTCCCAAGTTTTAATTGCGGCGAAATTGGACACTGGAAGCGTGAATGTAAGAATCCGCCCAGAAATTTTAAAAATTCATAATTAAATCCACAGATGCAGAGTGAGATAAATAAGCAGCAACAGCTACAGCGACAGTTAAATGAAATAAGTCAGCAGCAACAGCTACAGCGACTGTTAGTGCATCAGCAGAGCCAATTGAATCAGCAGAGCCAAATTCCACAACCGCCACTTCCAAACTGTGTGAATGCGCAAAAATTCAGTCCTGAAACAGGATTCTGCGGAGGTGAACAGGTAAATAGATCACCAAGAGTGAATGTGTCAAATGTTTCTCAGCAATTTTGGTTGAAAGAAAACGAAGGGAGTGATTCAGAGGATTACTCATGACGGTGCTTGTGAGAGGAGGAAGAGTGTGTGCTTGGAGCCACTCTTGAGGTAGATCAGTCCGGTCAATTTGTTAATGGTAAAGTGAATGATGTAGAAATCACTTTTCTTGTGGACACTGGTGCTACCCGTTCTACTGTGATCAGTGGAAATAGAAAACCTTCCTCTCTCTGGTGAGTCCATCCAAGTAGTTGGTGTAACGAATCAACAATTAAAACAGATTTAACAGAACCAGTTAAAATTGAGATTGGAAATTACAAAGATACACACAGATTTGTAGTCTGTAACAGCAGTCCTGTAAACCTGTGAGGGAGGGACATTTTATGAAAGATGAATTGCAAAATATATTGTTCACCGGATGGTATTGAGCTCCAAACTTGAGAAGAAGATGTTCTGTACAAATTAACAATGCTGATGGTTGAAGAAGAAAATAAACTGTTTCCTGCTTTTGATAAAAATAATTTACCTGAAGAATTGAAAGAGACAGTTAATCCAAAAATTTGGGATTTAACTGTAGATGAAATGGGTTTGATGAAACATATAGACCCAGTGCAAATTACTGTAAAGCAAGGAATAGATTTTCCAAACATTCCTCAGTATAAAATGAAAGCTGAAACTATTGAGGGTGTCATTTCTGTGATTGAGAAATTCATAAAACAAGGTGTTTTAAAAGAAATTGAGAGCAGCCCATGCAATTCACCGATTATGGGGATCAAAAAGCCAAACGGAACCTACAGAATAGTTCAGGACCTGAGAAAGGTTAATCAAATAGTTGTAAAATGTTGCCCAGTTGTACCAAACCCAGCGGAAATTCTATATCAGATTCCGCATGATGCAGAATGGTACACGGTCATAAACCTGTGCAATGCTTTCTTTACAGTTCCATTGCATCCAGAGAGCCAACAAATGTTTGCGTTCAGATTCCAGGACTGCATCTTAGCATGGTGTCGTATCCCTCAAGGGTATACTGAGAGTCCATCTATTTTTAATCAATTGTTAAAAAAATCTTTGGAAGATCTAGATTTGCCTGGAAAGTCAACATTGGTCCAGTACATTGATGATCTTCTAGTGGCCGCAAAAACTCGAGAAAATTGTGTGACAGACACCATTACGCTTTTGAATCGCCTGGCAGATGAAGGACATAAAGTGTCACCTGCAAAATTACAGTTTTGCAAACAAGAAGTAAAATATCTTGGTCACAGAATTGCAAAGGGAATCAGACAAGTGACAGTTGAGAGAATAAAAATGATTTGAGCAATACAACCTCCAACAACACAGAGACATGTCAGAATGTTTCTAGGAATGGTAGGTTATTGTTGTCAATGGATTAGTGGGTTTTCAGTCATTGCAAAACCACTGCAGAGACTGACAAAAGCAGACATAAAAGACCCGATTACCCTAATAAAAACTGAGTTAGAGGCTTTTGAGCAGTTAAAAAAGAGTTTGTGTTAAGCTCCAACATTGGAAATGCCAGATTACGAGAAAGAATTTGAACTGTATTGCAGTGAAAGGGAAGGTTGTGCATTATCAGTTTTGATTCAGAGACATGAAAAACTGAGAAAGCCAATAGCTTATTTCTCAGCTGTTCTTGATCCTGTTGCAAAAGCATTGCCAGGTTGCTTAAAAGCAGTGGCTGCAACAAGTGTAAGTCTTGAACAGAGTGAAGGAATCATAATGGGGTTTCCTGTAAAAGTATATGTACCTCATTCAGTTGAGACTCTTCTTACCAGAAGCAAGATACAACACTTATCAAGTAGCAGATTGACAATATATGAAAATGTTATTCTGGGATCAGATAATGTTTCGATGCAAGATGTGTGAATCTAAACCCTTCCACATTGTTGCCTGATGGTGCTATTACTGAAATCAAAAATGAGACTGATATTTACCATGAGTGTTTGGATGTTTTAGATTACTGCACTAAACCCAGGAAAGACATAAAAGATGTTCCCTTGCCAGAATCAGACTTTGTTTATTGTGTTGATGGCTCCTGCCTAAGAACAGATGAGGGCATTTTGAGAGCAGCATATTCAGTCTGCACAGTTGCAGGAGTAGTCGAAGGTTCTTCTCCTGAAGGAATTCATTCAGCTCAAGTGGCAGAATTAATTGCTTTAATTCGTGCATGTGAAAGAGCAAAAGGAAAAAAGGTTACAATAGTTTCATATTGACTGATAAGTCAGTATGGTTATGGCGTAGTCCATGCCTATGGCCAGCTTTGGTCTCAAAGAGGTTATTTGACTTCTGCGGGAACTCCAATCAGGAATGCAAAATTTATCAAAAGATTGATTGATGGCATTCAGTTACCAGAGAAAATTGCTGTTGTGAAATGCGCAGCACATAAAAAGGGCGAGGACTATATTACTAAAGGTAATTCCATTGATGATGAGATTGCACGTTACTGTGAGAAAAACAATTTTTCAATTAATCGTGAAAAAGACAATGATCATGTTTTGAACTCTCTCATGCTAATATCTGTAGTTGAGACATGGCAAGGAGTAAAGGATCTACAAGATGAGGCAGATGATGAGGAAAAAGACACATGGCTAAAAGCAGGTTGCAGACAGCGGGAAGAAGATGAGGTTTGGGTTTACAAAGATGAAAGACCTGTAATGCCAAATTGCATGATTGCTGATATGGCACGGATGTACCATGGCCCAGGACATTTAGGAAGAGATTCTATGATCAGGTTATTTAGACAAACATGGTATAATCCAAAATTTAGGATTATTGCAGAGTTACTTTGCCAGAGATGTTTGATCTGCCAGCAAATCAATCCAAACAGAAAAACAGTTGTGAGCATGGGAACCATAGGACGGGAGGGTGGTCCTTTTACCAGGTTGCAAATGGATTTTATTGACATGCCACCACACAATAAATTGAGATACGTCCTAGTGATTGTCTGTCTGTTTTCAAGGTGGGTGGAAGCGTTTCTAACACGTCACAATGACTCAGTTACTGTGGCAAAATTGCTTTTGAGGGAGATCATACCGAGGTATGGATTTCCAGTTACAGTTGAAAGTGATCGTGGAACACATTTTAAAAACAGATTGTTACAATTGATTTGTGAAGCACTGAACATTAAGCAAAAGCTACACTGTGCATACAGACCAGAAGCATCAGGAGTTGTTGAGCAAATTAATGGTACAATAAAAAACAGAATAGCCAAGATGTGCCTGGCTACGGGAATAAAGTGGACGGATGAACTTCCACTTGTTCTAATGTCTTTGAGAAACACACCAGATAAAAAGACAGGTTTAAGTCCTCATGACATACTTATGAGGAGAGTAATGAGACAAGCATTTGCACCAGTTGGAAAAATTCTTAGCATTAATGAAAGTGAAATTATGGAATACTGCAAAAATGTGTCTGATGTGGTGACTTCTGTATTCCATCAGGTGGGAACTGATGTGATTTTAAAAAAAAAAGGAGCAATCTCATGATCTGTTACCAGGAGACTGGGTGAGGACAAAAGTTCTTCGGAGAAGACACTGTTTGGTACCCAGGTGGCAAAAAGCGAGACAGGTGATATTAGTCACAACTAATGCAGTTTAATGCACAGATTTGAAAAGGTGGATGCATGCGAGTCACACCATTCGTGTTCCACCTCCTGATAATCCTGATGGGGATAGTGATACAACAACTGATTCAGACTCTGAAGAAGAACCTGAAGAGAATCCAGATTCTGAAGATCGACAAGAGGGTCGACACCCGGAAGGTTCAGATGCAGATCAACCATTGAATGAAAAAGATCTAGAGATTGTGATTCTAGATTCTGAAAATGATGAAGATCTGCTAGAAAAAGAAGTAGAAGAAAAAGAATCAGAGGCAGAAAAGAATCAAAATCAGGATTGAAAAGCAGATTGAAAGCTCTGAAAGCAGGAACAAGATTTCTGAAACTGGGAAGTTAGAAGTAATTCCAGAAGAAGAAGAAGAATTACCGAGTACCAGCTACAAGGATGATGTTCCTAACGGAGTGAAACTGCCCAGTAAAGAAGATTCTGGTTATAAATTCGAAGTCTCTGAGACAGATTCAGATGAGAGTGATGAAGATTCTCAAGTAAGAAAATTCAGAAAAAGAACTTGGAAAACGGAATGTAACGAAACTGAACCAAAGAAGAAACTCTTAAGAAAAAGAGATAATTGGCCAAGAGAAAATTTAAAATTCAAATTGGTGAATAAGTCAAAAGAGCAGGTCAATGAGATATCAAATCAAAAGGGTAACTCTGAGAAAAATCAAGCTGGAAAGAAAATAGAAGTGATTAGCAGTAGGGGAAAGAGGCCATTAAAGCCAAATCAAAAGTACAAGTCCCCTGAGTGGACCTAAATTATAATACCAACAGTAGTGGAAATTAGTAGTAGTAGTCAGGAAGATTTGGAGGAAACAACCAGTGATAATGATTGAAGATATTTTCTTTTCTTAGTTGAGATTTATTTTTGGCATAAGGCTGAAGAAATTATGTTAGCTGGAAAAACACATTGATGTAAGACGCAAGGTCGAAGAAAAGCTGTTAGAGGGTTACTAAAAAAAAAAAAATTAAAAGGGGAGGTGTATATAGAAAGTAGTATTTTAAAGAGTATTTTAAAATTTTGTTTTTGATTTAAGTACAAAAAAAAAGAAGATGCCTAATACTGACAATTCAAGGTGTGCTATTTTTAGAAGATGCTGTAAAATGTCTTCTATTTGTGTGATCCTAATAATTTTGGTCTGGTTGATCTTGGCAGTCATCTTTCCTTTTGGGATAGACAAAGACAATTACAAAGCTAACATGTCAAGTAAGGCTGAAACTAAACAAGCTGTTCATGATGTAGCAGGCAAAACTAACAAAGTTATTGAGCACAAACCAGAGATCCACCAAGATAGATCTGTTGGTGATTTTTCTACTAATTCCTTCTCAAGATTATTGTCAGAATATGTAAAAGTTATGGATGTGAAGGACTGTTACGTTTGTGTGAAGCTTCCTGCTTCCGTTTCAGAGGGGGTTAAGTATAACATACTACCCCTTACTTATGGCATTACATGCAGTATTATAGCTAGTTTGTTTTATCAAACAGGTCGTCTGGAGTACTATTATTCAGACTATGATTACATTTTTGCTAACCTGAAAGTTGTAAATAGCTTGAACATAGTTAAACCTGATAAACAGATGAGGGAATTATTTTTAGTAACTAATGAACTGGCATACGAGTATGCTTTCAAAAACAATTTAACCTGCAAAATGAGAGCTGAAGAAAAATCTTTTCTAAATTTGGTTGAGGAGAGAAGGGCGATTTACAAGAGAAATGAGATGTTGAAACAGACCAAATCCAGATTTTGGCAGATAGAGGATGAGAAGCTTAATGGTAGAAATAGTTACGCTGCTATTCACATAGATGAACCTGTTAGTGGAAAATTCTGTATTAGGAGAGACAATACCTTATATGATAACTTTTTTGTGGGTGCAAGTCAATGCAAGGATACTTATCGTATCATAGGGGGATGGGGATTTAAAGGTGGCAAAGACCCAATTTTCCCTGGAACTTATTTTGTCTGTGGGAACAAAGTTTACTTTAGCCTCCCAGACCATTGTTATGGGACGTGCTATCTTGGTTTGGTTTTTCCAAAATCTTTTCATGTGGACAGAAATACAGAGGGTTCGTTCGAGATTGGCAAAAACCTGAATAGGTACATGTTGGACCTAGGGAACACCCAGGTTACATAGGGTAGCCTGGCACAGAGTGGAAACAGCTAACCTCCGTGGCTTTAGTGTAATGCTTACAATTCACTCACAGTGACTCAATGACCTACCACTAAAAATAAAAGACACCACACCTTTGTAGAAAAATAACAGTACCGTTTATAAAAGTTTCTTTGTACCTTTTCTTTTTTTCTTCTTCTACAGTTCAAAAACAAGTACATACATTCAATTCATTTGAAATGTGCACCATCAATTGGCAATATTCATCAATTACTTCATTTCATTAGAGAATACATTCAGTTTAGATTAAACAGCAATATTCACAGCTTTGACCATCTCTTTTTAGCCTGAACAGTATAGTCTAGTTAGGTCACAGCACTAGATTAAGGCTCTTTGACATGTATCCAGTCAAGTACATTACCCACAAGAACTTAGTGGCCAAGTTAGCTTGATTTACAGCTGCACCTTGTTCTACCCCCAGCAGCGTCCCCAGCCGAAGATACAGCCAACTACACAATCAAAAGAAGATAGGCAGATTACTCATACAATTCGTATAGCTTTACTTGAGCTTAATTTATAGTGGAGAAACTCTGGCTCCTCAGAGCACTCCAACCACTGGGGAATTTCTAAATCACTGCTCTTAGGTCTCTAGTGTAGCCCTACGATCCAAATTCCTTTCTCTCATTGGAGAGGTGGGGGGGAGGGGTTGTTCCTCAGAGCACCCAGGTCACCGTGCCGCTCCTTTATATAAAGAATCCGCTCACTAGCAAGCAGAGTTCCAGCCGGTAAGTCTTATGGCAGTTACTTTTGGCTCCGGCAGTTCACAGGTCCCCGGTCTCTCGCTGAGCCGCCTCCCGCTTCCCCACAAATTTCCCCGCTTACTTTTACACGGAGGATCTGGCTCGACTTGAGATTCTACGGTGCTCCGGTCACTCGTTTTCCCGCCGGAGATGGAAAGGCTCCTCCAAGGATCACGGGGGCCGCTCTTCCCTGCTCGCGCTGCCTCACGTCCGGGGATTCCTCCGATGTCGGCTCCACCTCTCCAGACGATGGCGGAGACTTCCTGGGTCAGGTCCCGGACTCCGCTCGGCTTCGCTCAGCGTCTCCTCGCCTCTCACTCTCGACGCCACCGTGGGACTCCACCTCCTCACAGGCAGCTTCCGCCCAGCCGCGCCTTCTTCTTCTCCGCGGTCGGAAACTGACTCGACGCGATGGGGCAACCAGCTCGCTGAAGTGATGACAGCTGACGCCTCACGTCATCCGTCAGTAAGTTTTGTGCCTGCGCGCACTGCGCAATCTCCACCGACAAATGTGCACTCTCCACAGTCAGTTCTGTGTGGGGTAATTGCCTTTACGACCACAGCGATCTCCCGGTGGTAATCTCTCCCCGCTGGTCAGTCCTTGGGTTCTAGTTCTCCCTTCACAAGACTCAGGGAAGGTAGATGCGAGATCTCTTCCGAGATTTAGTATTGGAACACTCAGGTCAGGGTTTGGTCAATTCACAAGGGGCAGCGTCGGTTTGGGAAATCAGCCGGCCCACAAGTCAGTCTATTCCTGCAGAAGCGCTGTCCTCCTTACAAAATCGCCTCCCTCCTGTCCCTGTCCACATCGCTCTCCCTCTGGTCACTTTCTACACAAAATGGCTACCTGGCCCCTGCCCTATTTAAAGGCTGGCCACACAGGGTCCAGCAGGATCCAGAAGATTCTAGAAGGCCTCAATGCTATCCTATGGGACTTCCTCAGAGGATGGCAGTTGTGGCAGTTGAGGGCCACCATTTTGTAGGTCTGAGTGATTTCTAGTCAGAAAAGGCTCCTGGCTTTGTGATAAGAAACTATGAGGGCAAAAAGAGCATCTATCCCCCAGTCCAACACCACAAAAATATCCAGTGGACATAAAAATTAAGAAGTATGAGGGGCAAAAAGGGGACAAAATAAATTGGAGGGACTACCCAAAGGCAGACAGGTCTAACAGTACAGGAGGGAAAGTTTTTCAGAAATCATGAGTGACATATTTGGTGCAATAATTCCTATGGTGGGAATAACTCTGAATGCAGTTAAAATCAGAGAGGTTTCCACAATTGTAGATAGATTGTCCACAGACACCGCAAGTGGTTTCCAATTAGTTAACACAGAACTTGTTGCCACGAGAAGCATGGTTATGCAGAACCGTCTTGCATTAGACATTCTGCTAGCAAAAGAAGGAGGAGTTTGTGGGATTTTGCATGTCCAGCATTGCTGTACATATATCCCAGATAAGAGCCAGAATATAGAGATGCTTATCAAAAATATCACTGAATTTCATTCTGAAATAGAACCCCTTGAAGAAGACAATTTTTCAGAACGTTTGGGTAAAAGATTTGCAGCAATTGGAAATTGGTTTCGAAAAATTGGCAGTTCAATCATTGGCAAAGTACTTTATCCTGTAATAATCATAGTCATAGTGACACTTTTGTTAAAAATCAGTTGCATGATTCACAAGAGGATGAAGCATGTGAGGGAAAAGAGAAGGATTTACAAACTCAAAAAGGAACCGGAAAAGGAGATAGAGCTGGAAGAGTTTCGTAGAGCACAATATGAGAGTTTCAGACAAACTGCTGAGACAGGAGTTTAGAAAAACTAACACAGAGAGTGTTCAAAACATGATGTCATCTAACTTAAAATTTGGTGAAATTTTTGGTATTGTTTGGCGATTTTGAAATCACCAGATGAGGGAGTTGATGAATCGAGATTTAGAAATTAATTACGTTTTGACTCGCTAAGTTAAACTTCCATAATAAATTAATTATGCATCAATTAGTTTTTGCACGAATATGTATTAATCAACCTAGAATACAATGCATTCACGACATGTGGGTATAACATATGTGCTCTTTGTTGCACTTGCAAGTACGTTGAAAAATAATAAACTAACTTTGTCTATTTGTTTTGTCAACATTAAAAGTGGCTGTTTACATAATGGCATGTGCTTATTTTAAATGTGCTGTCTATGTCGATGTCTTTTATGTGGCAAAGGCTCGTGGAGATTGCGGAGGTCCATGTGAAGAAGGTTTTTATAAATGCTGCTTACTTGTGGTTAAAGCTAGATAACAAACTAATGGGTTAACATTAGTAAAGGGGGTGGGTAACAGAACGACTTTAATTTCTCAAATAAATTAATGTTTTGTGTTTCCTTGCATACTAGTTTTCGAAAAGAGGCCTGAGGTCTAGCTTTTAAATGGGTGTTTGGAATCCTGTCGTGCTGAGCCGAGCACAGCTAAAGAACGTGGATAAGTTTGCCACAAATGATGTCCGTCAGTAAATAAATTAGAACTGTGCAAGATGTGCTCTGTGTTGAATAATTTCCAAGGACAGGAAGCAGCAGAATCGTCAAGCTGAGGAAGCAGCAGACTATTATTTAATAAGTTGTTGCAAAAACCTTGGAAGCTAATGTCGCTTGTGGACAAAGGACAAAGACGTTTTAGAATGGCACGATTTTGGATCGAAAAGGCAATGATCTCATGTGGACTGACGGCTGTCAGCCAATGAAAGCGCTGAATGTCACTGAAAAAAGTATTCTTTTAGTTAGTTTAAGATAGAGAAAAGGTATAAAACTTGGCCCCTTGGGAGGAGCTTTGCTGGCTCGTTCCTGAATCCTGATGGGTGTGAGATGTTGTCGGACTTTTGGCTCACGTAAGGATAAACCGAACTAATGACTTTTCCTTTAGGTTTCTAATAAGTTAGATAGGGAAATAGAATTTAGGGAATGAGACTTTTTCTGCTTAAAAACTTCACATGCTGATCCGTTTGAAATGACAGTTTAATGTGCCTTTAATTGATTAAATGATGCATTCTAAATTGCTAATAAAGATTTCACTATTCTAAAAATGCTCTCTGATTGAAAATAAAATTAATAAAATAGATTTCGAAATGACAAGCTGGTCTTGTTTATTCTTAGTCTAGTTACCATTAGTTAATCCATTGCCTAGGTGACTTAATTAAATGTTTCTCTATATTAAATATGATGATGATATACTGCAGTTGTATATAAAGTGTAAATAGTTCATGTATAGTTCTGGTTTATTAGGTCACATGATTCAGTTGGCCAATATTTGTCTCAGTCATTCATGGGCCTTGTAAAGAGTTTATGATTAATAGTGAGTATCATGGTGATGGGTGGTGTTGTTGAGACAGATTTCTTATAGGCCCGCTGGATCACTAGGAAGTGAAATTGTGCCTTGCATTTTAATGTGCATTACTGTTTATCTGTTATTTAAGGTGGAGCTCAAAGAAATGTATTAGTGTATTAATGCCTAGTGAGGTCTTCTATGAGGAGTGCTATTTAAAGTACATTTTAAAGAAATCAAGAAAGTCACTTTGTTAGATTGTTTTGAAAGGCAATACAAATTACATGTCTGATGCTCATAATTTATTCTGAGCGGTCTGGAAATATTTCGATGCCGGACCCATACATTTCCAGTAACTCTGACTCAAGCATTTCTTTTTGTCATTTCCTTGACTTATTCTCCAAGTAGTTCCTTTTATTACCACATTTCCGTTTTTATGAGCAGTTTCCTCTTTCACTGATTTTCCAAGATCAGCCTCCCTGTTCAGATCCTTCAATCATGGCTTTCTTGTCCATCTGATCAAAAGTTGCAGTTCACTCTTGTTTTCACTATGTCTTGTCTGTTTTATTCCTAAGCACCTCCTGGTGTCCCTTCGTTTTCCCATCTCGATTTAACCAATTAACCATCTCACTTAACATCAGGTTACAGCACTCCCTTTGCTTACTCATTCTTTACATCTCTTATTTCATCAACACCCGTTTTCCTTCTGTTTGCCCAAATGCCTATCAGACTGGCTGCTATCCTCTCCTAGTAGTCTCTGTTCATTTTGCTTTTCTGATGTGTTTTGCTTGCTTCGAGACAACTTACATGCATAGGATCCCTGAGGCGGAAGCCGGGGAAGCTCTCTTCACTTTTTTAAAACTTTTAAAAACAATACTTGCACTATTTGTCTGTATTTGCACTGAAGTAACCTTTTTTATAATACCTGTTGCCGCAATTGTGCCGAACTTGTCCTCACGCTTCCCTCTCACCGCCGCAGCCGAGTTGGGGCAACAGTCAGGTGGGGGGTCGCCATCTTGGACGAGGAGTGGGTCGGCAGACTAGTGCTCGCCCCTCCTGCCAATCCCCTATATAAATGGACACGCTTACCAGGAAGCGCAGCGGACGAGCGCGGCGGCGCGCCGAAGGCACACCAAAGGCAAGCCCGTCTGCGCCCGTCCACGCCAGACCGGGCTAGGGGCCTATGTCCCACATGTCATCAACTTCGTCCCTCATTAGCTACACACAGGAATCCCTCTTTCAGCTTAGGAATACCATCCCTGTACATTGCCTGCACACGATCTCCCTAGAAGATCGACAAATGAGATGCCATCACTGTTCATATACCTTAAATGCTTGCACCTCATCAAAGAAGCACTGGGCCAAGATGGCCTTACTCAACTGCAGGTCCCTACCTAAACATTGCACAGAAATAAATGTGCTCCTGCAGGAGACAGAACTAGAGGTGCTGTTTCTCACAGAAACGTGGCTCACCCCAGCATCCGACTCTGATATAGTCCAAACATTGCCACCAGGATATCTAATCAAACGCCACAACAGAGTCTCCAGGTTAGGAGGCGGAGTCGCGATCATTTATAAAACTCATCTGTCCTGTCGCTTTATGCACTGCCCGATTCAGGACTTCGAAAATATACATTTTTCTAATAAACTTTCGCCGATAAAAACATTCTCAGGCATCCTTGTCTATCGCCCGCCAGGATCACATGGACAGTTCTGCAAATCCCTTGTGGAAACTACCACCTCCTATGTCTGTCTATCCCCCAACTTCACCGTCTTAGGAGATCTAAACATACACTTTGAAGATCTGTCAGATAAAGCAGCAGAAGACCTTAAGGCAGACCTATCCTCCTATAACCTTCACTTAAAAAACCATCAGCCAACTCACACTAAGGGCTATCTTTTGGACCCTATTTTTTCGAATATCCCCGTATTGACCACAGAAGTGCCCCTTCCCGTCCTCTGGTCTGACAACTACATAATCCCCTTTAAGTATCAAATCTCCACCGAAATCTCAGGCAGACCCCCCCTCAGGCTCCCTCCCGCCCATGGCCAAAATTAGACACAGCAGCTTGGACCTGTAAACTTGGAGCCACTGCTTCAATTCTTGATTCAGACCCGGCGATAGCGGATCAACAACTCCGCACCTGGATCGAAAAATCCCTTGATTCAGTCCTACCCAATAAACCTCTCCCCAGCAAGAAAGGAACATTTAAATCTCATTGGTTTACACCCGAGCTGCGCGAATTAAGGAAAAACTGTAAAAAGCTTGAACGCCTATGGAGAAAAGACTGGGCTGCAAAGAGTAAAGGGGAATATAAAGCAGCCATGAAGTGCTACAAAGCCAGCCTAAAAAAACACCCAAGCTGCCTTCTTCGAAGAAAAAATACAAGCTGCAGCCTACTCCTCTAAAGAAACTTACCGCATCATCCGTTTACTGACGAAAGTCCCTGAACCACAGCCTTTTTCTGATCCTTCAGGCTCCAGATGTAATCAGTTAGCAGAGTTCTTCTCCTCCAAAATTAACAACATCTTAAAAACCCTCCCCACTCTCAACATTCTCCTAGGCCCGCCATCCTCTCCTATGGTTTTCGATGCCCCTTGCCTGGACTCCTTCTCCCAGGTATCCACGGAGGTGTTTCTAGCCAATCTAAACTCAGTCATGAGTGGAGCACCGACAGACCCCGCCCCCTTGAATAAACTAAAACTGGTAGCCCCCACGGTGACTCCCCTCTTCACCAACCTAAGCAATTCCTCCCTTAATCCAAGCATTGTCCCCCCAAATTGGAAAAGGGCCACATCTAGATCTTTGCTGAAAAAACCCCACCTCGACCCCTTAGATCTGGCCAACTTAAGACCGATCTCACTTCTCCCCGGTATCAGTAAGGTGGCTGAAAAGATTGTTAATCAACAACAACTATCCACCTTTCTGAAGTCCAATGATCTCCTCCATCTTTCCCAGACCGGGTTTAGACCAGGGCAGGGCACAGATACCGCTCTCCTAGCCGTGATCGAAGAAGCAAGAACCATCTTGGATGCAGGAGGATCAGTGGCAGTGATCCTCCTGGACTTAAGCACTGCATTCGACACGGTTGACCACACCATCCTCATCGTCCGGCTTAATAGAGCGGGAGTCACTGGCACCGCCCTGGCCTGGCTCAAATCTTTCTTGGAGCATAGAACGTTCGAGGTAGCTGTCTGGCATGCTCATTCCAGTGCATTACCCCTTCAGTGTGGGGTCCCTCAGGGCTCCTCCCTGAGCCCCACACTATTTAATGTGTACATGTCCCCGCTGGAAGGTAAAGGTAGTCATGTATGCCGACGACACCCAACTTGTTGTCTCCCTAAATTAGTCGGTCCATTGCTTGGACAATCTAGCCACCTGCCTTCAGAACATCTCGAAATGGATGAGTGACTCTCGCCTTAAACTTAACGGGGAGAAAACAGAGATTTTACTACTTGGCGACCCATGTAAACTCCCCACCACACTCTTATGGCCGCCCTGCATGGGAGCACCAACCACCCCCAAAAAGGAAATCAAGAGCCTAGGCATCTGGATTGACCAAGAACTTAATTTTAAAGCCCAAGCGAGGAAAACCGCTGGAACATGCTTTGGCCTCATGCCGACAGCACGGAAACTCCTCCCCCTAGTTCTCTTCCAGTCCAGAAAACTCTTTATTCAGGGCCTAATCATCTCAAGACTGGACTATGGAAATGCCCTGTACTTGAGGGCCCCAAAATTGGTTATCAACAAACTGCAATACGTTCAGAATGCAGCAGCCAGGCTCCTCACTGGGACAAAGCCCAGATGCTCCGCCAAACCTTCTCTCACATCACTACACTGGCTCCTAATCAGGAAAGAATTATCTTCAAAACCCTCTGTATTTCGCACAAAATCCTCCATGGCAGAGGCCCCCCCCCATATTGAGACCGCTCATCAAACCTCACAAAGCCAATAGACAGTTGAGATCAAGCACACTCTCCTTGGCCAGTGTCCCCAGAATAAGAAGAGCACGCTCAGGGGGACGCCTCTTCTCATATAATGCCCCAAAGCTATGGAATGCCCTTCCCCTTAATATCCGAAGGGAAACCAACCTATTGGCCTTCCGTAGGTTACTAAAAACCTGGCTCTTCCCCTGAACATCCCCCTCCCTGGATCTAGCATACTGAGTATCAGCGCTGGGACGCCTACAGTATCTACGCGCTCTAGAAATCCGACTCAAATCAAATCAAACCGTCCCTGTTCAACAGTCCAAATCCGGAGTAGATGAGCCCATCGTTTCTCTCCATCTTTTTTCGTCATGTGCCTGGGAGTCCTAGCAATATATAGCTCACTTACTTCAGAGTACCCTGCGACTCATCTACTCTTTGTGACCCCAATTTTAGTCTCTGGGCCTTCAACACATTTCATGAGTTTCCCCAATTAAAAAAAAAAAGGCATGCTAACACTCCCAGTCCTTAGAATAAATACCCTTATCCACTGAAGCAATAAGAAACATACAAGGAAAGACCAAACCCCAACTAGACAGCAGACACAGAGAGAGAGCTTAAAACTACTAATCAGAACACACTGAAGTACAGCTAGAGGAAGAGATAATTAGACACGTAAAGAAACCGTGAAGGAGAGATTGCTTTAGATAGGCACAACAGATGTTGAAAAAATGATTGATAGCCTACACAGCGGCAGGGGGCTGCTGCTGCCTCTTTAGGTCTGACTTGAGAGTGATTGCTGATTGTTGGTGCATCCCATGCAGGGAGTGGGCTTTTGGCTCCTCCAAGAGGAGTAATGCGTCATGCAGTTGGATGTTTCGGAGTATCCCTCCGCCTACCATCGAGTTCTTGCATTACAGTGCACGCGGAACCATCACACAGCGAAGAAATGCTCTGAATTGCTGCACATTGAATTATTTGGCGCTGTGTGCCAGTGGGGAGACGAGCAGCAGCAGGGGCAGGACTTCAAGCCCCAGAGAGACCAGCGCCGCGAGTGAACCGGCAGCCCCTCCCAGCTTCACTTGTGGGGTACTTAATTGCCTGTGGACTCCCGCGTCGCGGGACTTGTGCGGGCGTGTGCCGGGCTAAGCCCGGGCAAAGGGCGGGCAGTCTGTGGCAGTCCGGGGCAGAACGAGGCTGGGCTGGGCCATAGACTTTGGTAGTTGACTAGGCCCCCCATTCTTCATACCGTCAAACTCTGTAATGTAATTTGTTTGTGTATATCCTCCTGTGTCTCCTTTAAAGTTCTGTGCTATTAGGAAGTGGTATACTTTTTTAACGTGTGAAATTCATGGTAGCTTTCGGTTCTTAATTTTTGTATTTGTTTGGTTTTATTTAGCCTATTAGTCATGTCTAAACAAAAGGCTAAGAAAACTCCACCAGTGCTGTCCACCTTGGACAATTACTTAGTCAAGGTTGTCAACAAAATTAACAATGAAATGCGATTATCGCTAGGATTAAGTAGTCCCCCATTGTCCCCTACCCTGCTCGCTCCCCCTGTTTCACCAGCGTTGGATGATAGCTGTAACCCTCACAACTTGGATGTATCAGACAAGGAAATGCCTGTGCAGTCAACGTCCACCCAAGTTGTGTTAGACGACTCAATTGATACCATGGTACAGCGCTCTCCGACCCCTGTTCCAAGAGTGGTTAGAGCGTGCAGGAAAGCTCAATCTAAACGTGGGGGAACCCGTACTATCAGAAAAAGAGCAGTCACTCCCCCTCAAAATATAGCCGAGGATGAGGATACCATGGCCAAAGATGGCGCTGTAAAATTGGATACTGAGCAACTTAATCTCCTAGTTAGTATCCTTGATTCCAAGATAAAGGGCATTATTAAACCCCTAGTGGCCAAACTTGATCAGATGTCTGCAGAGGTAATTAGATTATGAGGTCTTCTGGACAAGTATACGAATCAGGTGAGCAGTTCAATGGCTCCTACTGACAGTAGTTGTGTTAGCCAAGATGCCCTCCCTGCCGGGGGGTCGCGTGTTAGCGAGACTGTTCTACAGAACCCTCCCCCAACAGTCCCCCAAGATAAACAGGCTGTAACATCAGCTGAGAGTAAGGGGGGGTGGACTGAAATAAAGAAAAGACGTTTTGACCTCCCCCCTGATTGTGCACCGTATGTGGTGGTTTTAACTAATGTAACTCCCACTGAGACCAACATGAGCCACCAGGAATCACAAGAATCTTTAAAAAACAAAACGGTCTCTTGGTTGTATTGACAATGTGGTTTTCCAGCTGCATTTTCTGATCAAGTATTAACTATCAGAAGGGTTAATTGGATAGGGAATTCTAGGAAGAGTTGTAGGGGTGACTGTGTCATTGTAAATTTCAAACATCCACAACATGCCACCACCGTACCTCTTAGAGCGGCCTCTTTACCAACCTCTGACAATAATGTGTGTGCCCGCTCAATTGGCTTCTTTTACAGCCACCTTAACACTATCCAATATGATAGTAAAAGAAGCAGACCTTATCCATTCACTCACAGGCGATTTCTTGATATTACTATGCAAAACCGATTTCAGGCTTTAAATTCTCTGGATGCAAATGACTGACTTGAACAGGACGGTCAGCCCCAACCCCATGTGACCTCTAGTTTCCATACGGATGATATAGATGAAAATAATGTGGTACTCGAACCAAAATTCACACCTCATTTAAACTTGATGGAAGATTTAAATGTGACCATGGAGTGTGGGGGCTCAAGTAATGGAAACCAGAATGAGGGTGAGGGCCTAAATAGTTGTATGATGTTGGATAGCGCTGGAACAAGGGGTAAAGGGATTACGATTGTTAGTTGGAATGTGGCAGGATTAAAATCCAAGGGGAATATCTTAGGGTGGCCAAACCTTATTAATACCTACGACATTCTGAGTTTTCAGGAAACATGGTGCAGGGAAGAGGTTAGTTATGAGGGTTAGTTATGAGGGATTTGTGTCCTATAACTTACCGGCGCAGGGTGTGGGACCGGGAAGAGCTAAAGGTGGTCTACTGATACTAATATCCATTCTTCGCCCAATTGTAGTAAAAAAGTATATAACTGTGGGAGATCATGTACAGATCCTTTGGCTCATCGAGGATAAAGGTCGTAATATCTTATTGATTAATTATTACAATAATATCTTTGACAACAGCAGGGCGAAAGTAGGAACAGACCTGGCAAGTGCCATTGAAAATGTATGTTTAGAAGTGAATATTGCATTTGATTTTATTTGGGTAGGGGATTTTAATATTACTTTATGCAAATTGTCATCACTAAAGGTCTGTGGGGTCACAAATAATGCCGGATGGGATGACCTGCATTTCGGACATAACAGCTATGGGGAAGCGTTACATAAACTCATGGCTTGCTATGACCTGGAAATCTTGGATTATATCAAAGACGTAAATGGTCTGGCCATCCCTACTTTTAAAAATTGGCATACTAGTTAAGTTATTGATCATGTGATTGTTTCTTCTAGTATTATTTCTTGCTGTGCTCCCCCTAGAATTGATGTAACTTTATTAAGTGACCACAATTGTATAATCCTGGACACTACTTTTTGGGCTGGTAGTTCAGTTAAAGTAGGGACTACAATCACCAACGTAGAACCTCACAGGCCGAATGGTGTTAGACTAAGATGGGTAGGAGACAAGGCCCATGAACTGATCAGTTCTATTGTCAAGGAGAACCTGGTGGACATTGTCTTCATCCTCGAAAATAGAGCTGATCATGAGAAGGTTTTATTCTCTTTTAATGGTATTAATAACTCTATCGATGCCAGGTTCACCAGACGTAGCAGCGGACAGCGTAGAAACGGACCGAGTTAGTTCGATCATCTCTGTACCGCTTCATTAACTGACCTAAAACAGGCACTAGCAAAATAGCCCAGGGACACTAATTTAATTATTAAACTAAGATTGGAATATAAATGTGCACTAAAACAGAGGAAGAGCGAGTTACAGCAGCGGGCCTTGGACTCCCTCAATCAAGCAGCGGAGTTATCGAATAATACTTTGTTTTGGGCCACGGTTAACGCTACTTTTCTTAAAGATAAGACTCCCGAGGTAACCTCTAATGTACCGAGTGATGGATGGATCGCTCATTTCTCTAATATCTTTGATTCCAATAGAATTGTAGAAACTGATCCTAATAGGTGGGCTGTCTTGCCGTTGGATATTTCGGTAAGAGAGGTAGAATGTGGCATACGTGCAAGTAAAGGAGGGAAAGGCCAGGGCCCGGATGGGGTGCCTATCGATGTATATAAAGCAGCACCCGAGATGTGGGGACCTCCTTTGGCCACTGTTTTTAATGCAGCTGTGTGTACTGAGGCCCCTGCAACCTGGGGAGAATCTATTATAGTGCCGATTTATAAAAAGGGAAGATGGTCTGATGCTAAAAACTATCGGCCCATTTCCCTTCTCGACTCCTCAGTTAAGATCATGAGTAGAGTCATGCTTGTTAGATTGGAGGAATGGGTCGAGCAGGAGGGCATTCTGGCTGATAGCCAGTATGGATTTAGGAAGGGCCGGGGTACACTCGATCAGTGCATCAATCTTGATTTATTGATCGGGAAATATACTGAAGCTAAACCTGGCTCACTCTACCTCTGCTTTGCAGAACTAAGTAGTGCTTTTGACATGGTAGACCATTCTATTTTATGGCCAACTTTGTTGCAGTTAGGAGCACCTGTTGGCATAATGTTCTTTCTCGCCAGGTTGTATGAGATACTGCAAGCATGTGTGCGCTTTGGATCTAGAGGAGAATGCACCCCAAAATTTGGTGTTAAAAGAGGGATCAGACATGGCTGCGTTCTGGCCCCCCTCCTTTTTATATTATTTATTAATGGAATTGATGCTATTCTAAAAAAGGGTAATGCAGATGCCCCCCCGGATTAAAGGTGCCCCGGTGCCGATATTATTGTACGCCGATGACGCTGTTTTGCTTTCCAGAACACCTGTGGGATTACAGCGATTGATTGACAGTTTTTCCTCCTTTATCAAGGATAGAAAATTAGTCATTAACAAAGGGAAAACACACACAATGACCTGTGGGGCCAAAAGCAAATTTTTAAATGCCTTTTTTACTGACAGTGAAAAGGTGCAGCAGGTTGACAAATTTTGTTACCTCGGTATAACATTCTCCAAAGACAGGAAATGGACTAACGAATTTAATAATATTCGGAAGCGGGGGAGGAGCCAAGCGGGCATCCGAAATGGCCGCATAGTCGCTCGGCTCCGTGAACCCTTTCGCCCCACACGTATATCCTGGCGCTTATCCTGAGCTACGGAGGCATACTTTAGTAGGAAAAGAATAACGAGCACTTACCGTCTGCTCCTGAGGCTCCTGCGTGCGGTAGACCCTGAGAACTGTCCCCGACTGCTCTGCGGCCCACGTGGTGAAGAGACCGGGGCGTTGACCTGGACGTGCATCCGGCCGCGACTGCAACAACAACGGCTGCAGGTGGCGGTGAGGAGCCGGCCGGAGGGTGCTGTTGACTTGAAGGGCCGCTGATATCGGCGAAGGCCCGGTCCACTTGATGGTGACCCTTGAAGGGTAATTGAGCGAAGCAGGGTCAGAGGGGGCGCATGACTCCTGCCCCCTCCCCAAACTCTTTGCCCGGGCATAACCAAGTATTGCCCCCGATATAGCCGGGCGACTCCCGGGGTGCGGCAGGGATTTTAGCCTTTTGGTGACTCTCCGTTGGGGAGCCTGCCTCACTGATTTGAGCCCCGGTGGTCTGTCCCGTGGCACCCCGCACTGGTGCCTGGTCCCTGAGTGAGGTGAAGAGGGACGGGGCCAAATTGACTAACATGGCGGCTGGTGCCCCCCTATGCGGTCCATGTCCATGTCGGACAGTTGTCTCACGGAGGGGACTGGGATACTTGCAACGTACGCAGGAGCCCACATCCAAGGACGCATTGGCTGCCCTAACGGTTTTGCACGAGTCCCTGATTTGGCATGCCCAGGACCTGGGTAGAAGAATGGTCGCCATCGCTATCTCGCCGTCTCTAACAGATACAGTCCGATCCCATGGGACTGCAGACGAACCCGCAGCTATGACCATGGAGGGAGTCCCGGTTCTGCCCGGGTACCGGGAGCCATTGGAAGACCCGGTTCCCGTGACCGCTCGAGCCGACATGGATCTACAAGTGGCTGTCTCCTCGGGACACATGTTCAACTAGCGGCTGGAGATAAAATGCTATTTTCCTTATCGGACTGTCCCAGCTATGTTGTGGCGACTGCCGGACTGTGTGACTCTCCTTTCCTGGATTGTACTACTGTTTGTGAACTTTCGGAGGTTCTTTGGGACGACATCGATACTACCGGATCTTCGCTGCCGATGCTTGGATGGGTTTGGGATGCTGTACTTTTCCATGGCTATGCTCCGACCTGACCCGCCCAAATCGTTTGGACCTTCCGGGCTGTTCAGTGAACCGATTGACGAGTGGACTTCTGGCGGTACCATTGCCAGAAAGGGTCAGGGATGATGTGGTTCACAATCTATTGGCTTTATTATTGACAGACGGTGTAGTAGGTATGTTGGACCGGGTGATTTCACTGTTGTGGCCGGGACTTGATGTTCCTCATTACTGTGTTACTTAGTTTCTGGGATTTTCCTGGGCGTAGGGGCGAGGGGCGGGGTCGGGCGGCAAGATCGAGGGCCCTCCTCCGCTTATTTACTCTTTTTCTCTCTTTTCTCTCTCTTTCTATATTTCGGGTCTCTATTTGGGCGACAGGCACGCTGTGGGGTGGGGGGTAGGCCATGGCCTTCTGTTGGTGTGCAGGGTGGGGGGCCAGGGGTGGGTGTTTGTTCGGTATTTGTTTCTATGGCCCTTTAGTCTCTCTTCTCTTTTTAGTGTTGTCGTCGTTCATGGTCTCTGCAATCTGTTTAGTTTTGAGGGGTGGGGTTTAGACTTGCTACGTGCTGGGAATGTGCCTGCATGTCTACTGTTCTGAGTATCCTACCCCCGATATTTCCTTCGTACCTATACTGTTTGTAGATATCCTGATTCGTGTGCAGTATTGTAGGACTGTGTGCAACTGTGAGACACCCTTTTTTAGTTCCTTATTTGAAAATGAACCTCTCAAATCCTGCTTCAAGTTGGTGCACCGGATTACAAGTTCTACCCTGGTATTTTTATGACCCCGGATTTCGACCTGCTAGAACTTTCATATTGCTTGCTTTACTTTTGCTCTGCTTAGCTGCCGGCCGGGTTGGTTGTAGGCCCATACTTGTAAATGCTTATACTACTAATAAAGGTTCGCAAAAAAAAAACAAAAAAAATAATAATATCCGAAAGAAAATGGCACAAAATGCCCATGGAGTTTTTAGATTTGCTGCGAAGGTTGGGGAACGACGCACCAGGGATATGCTTAAGATTTATCAGGCAAGATGTGCTACCATAGCATTGTATGGGGCGGGTGTATGGGGCCACAGATGCGACCATAATCTGCAGCTGGAGGAAAATTCTTTCCTAAAAAAGCTGTCTTTACCGACCTCCGCCCCAACCGAACTAATCCATCGAGAATTAGACACTAATTATTTAATCGGTCTGTTATCCCTTAGGCCACTTATGATCTGGCGTTTTATTTGGCTTAAGGATGAGAAGTCTTTTAGCAGGTCCATAATAGAGGATTGCCTATTATTGGATAAACATCTAAAGATACCCTGGGTAAAATATGTTGTTGTTTGCTTCTCAGATATATTTGATTTGAATATTTTATCTGAACCAAGTGCAGCATCTAGGACACCTAAAGCTGAGTTGAAAAGCAAATTTATGGCATTTAGGGAGAGGAAGCGGGCAGTAGCCTACGGATCTTTATCCGCTGTCATGTTTTATACCAGATATAGTTTTGTAGAAGGATTCCCTCTTTATCTAACCACGGTGACTAGGCCTTCACATAAGTTTGTGATTACTAGACTAAGGTTTGGTATGGCACATTATCTAGTGGCCCATCCGAATATTAAAAAAACACCGATTGGGCCATGCATGTGTGATGGCGTTTCTGTTCAGAGCACTTTGCACCTTTTGCTGTTTTGTAAACTGTACATGAACTTTCGTATTACCTTTCTGAAACCTATGTTTGTAAAATATGGTGTACGTACAGTTAAACAGGGTATGAATTTAATTTTTAACCTGCAATCTGCAGATATTTGTTTTTATACTGCAACCTTTTTAAATGACTGCATTAATTTCAGGAAAAGTATGTGATTTTAATAAATTATGTCTGTTAAATTCACTTGTAAATTTTCTCTATGAATGGTTTTATCTGTTATTTTCTATGTTGTTTTACTTTGTGCTTTTATGGTCATTTCATATGTACCGATTAAAGCTTCATGAACTGAATTGATTGATAGCAAACCCTGAGATAAACACTAACACCAAAACGTGCTGAGAGAACTGAGGGACACGGGAATTAAAAAAAGAAAGGCATTCAGGCAGGTACGCATTTAAGGCATACACTATCAGTAGGAATAGGACCATTGGGAAATACTTGCACAAAAAAAATATTACCTTGAGTTGTGATGTGAAACATTTTAAAAATATGTATTTCTTCTAACCTCACACTCTTATTTTAGACAAAAATAAGAATTTATTATGCTCGACGGCAAAATATTGTGTTGAGTACAAAACGTGGCGAAATCAGACAAACCTCTAAAGCAGCAAAGATATACTTCTTGAGCTTGTTAGACCACAGTCTTGGTCCCTCCATCAACAGTTTCACAAAAAGGGTATCAGCACAAAAGATAAGATTGGGCTATGCAAGTAATCCTGAACCAGTAGGTAAGTTTAGGCTTTTCATTTACCGGTCCTTCTCCAAAAAGACAGCAACTGAAATGATGCCTTCCTATCAAGACAAAAACAACACGAATCCCTATAAAGCCCATTAATTACCTGTGCTGTAGTACCATTCATGATAACTGTTAAGGCGATATTTTTTTTTTTAAGTAATCAATAGCAACAAAGTTGTGGTGAAGAAAAAAAAGATTTACTGGTCTTTCTCAAGAGTTATTGTTATACTGGATGTCAACTAGATGTCCACATCCACAAATAAAAATATGTACCTTGGCAAGAGAGCTGAGGACAAATTATACATATATAATTACAGTGATCACGTGTATTACAGCAGAACAACTGGTTTGGTGATCCACAGAGTTAGTATATGAAGAAATTACACTGGGACTATCATTGGTACAAGAAAAAATGATCTGCCTGGGAGGTTATCTCCACTATTCTTTTTAAAAAACGCAGGTTTTCAAGCATGAGCACGGGAAATTATTACAAAAGCCATAAAGTTCAAGGTGGAATTACGAATGGCGCTACTCTCCAAAAATTGTAACCTGCTCATTGTTTTAAGTATTGATCACATCGCTGAAGGAACAAGAGCTCAAAACATCACTCATTCAGACTCAGAAGAACAAATGAGAAACCAGCGTTCAGATGAAATCTCAAGCCTCGTTTTTTCTCTCAAGTATAACCCCACCTCATTATTAATTATACAAAGTGCTCAAAGGAGTAAGACTTGTCCAACACTTGTGGTCAGAGAAAAACAAAAGGGTAGGCCGTTCTGTTTCTTCTTTTTCCTCACCAGCAGAAGAACCACGTGGCCTTTTCTTTTGGAGACTATCATAACAGAAGAGAAGGCTTTTGTATCTGGGTAAAAAGAACCTCATGTTAGATTCAGCACAACCTTTGTTAAATAATTTGTAACAAATGACTGGCTATTCCATTGTTGCCAAAGTGGAACTGGGCAATTGGTTGCCTTCGTGCCGTTCGCACTGAATGAGCCAAGCTGTACGAAGTTGAATCCAAAGATGCTGCATTCAGGTCGTCATCTTCTAGCAATCTATATATATGGCTAGTTCAAAGCTGCTATTAATCAAGGTCCTCATCTGCCTTTCATCGTGTGATACCACGCAGCTCCATAAGGCCTTCTTTGGTCACTTCTTTGGGCACAGCCATCCAAGGAACACTTGGTTCTCCATCTGGCAGTCCCTGTTTGTCAACACAAGTGACTGAAAATGGACAAAAGGGGGCTTGGCTTGCCCGATTCCAGTAGTTGGAATAGAAAATTTAGTAAACCGGAACATCTAACATTGTCGCTTACTTGTGGTTTGTGCAGGACCATCCGAGTCAATAAATGGACTCCTTTAAACTTTATATTTGCTGCTTCCGATTTTTGATTTAGACAATCCTAGGATCTATTCCAACTACTGTTTATTGAATTCTAAAACGATGTTATTCTATATACAGATCCTCTGACGATATAGCAGAGTTGAAGGGGAGTCTCTATTATCACCTCAACTCCCGGATCAAAACTGGTACCGCAAAATAAAATTGCCATAAATGTAAGATAAACTTAAGATCTTTGCCCCCGACAGCCCATGAGTAAAAACATAAATTTCCCCATACTTCGTAAACTAACAGATGTTATGTATCTATTTTTAGAAAGAAGATGTTTTAATATAGTCCTGAGGAAGGTGTTCCAAACAACGAAGCACCGAAACGCGTTGACAAACTGTTTTTAATTGGTTATTTTTATTATGTATTGAGAATCATGTATTGTGTCTAGTGAATATATGCATAATGTTGTTTTGAAAAAAACTATATGATTTTATTTTTACTTGTGATAAAGTGTCTATACTAAGTATATGGAAACAAAAAAAAAAGGTATAAAAATTATTTAGATACATCAAATGTTATGTTTTGGTCTGAATGCAATGTATGGCGAGTTGGGGATATAATTGACCTAAATAAATGTCATTGTTTATGAGTTACATTAATGCTCCAAAACTATATTACACAGAAAGGAATTCTTTTTTGGTTATCAAATCGAACTTTGCCAAACCCAACAGTCACAAGCAAATAAGGGTAAGAGAAACAATTACCAGGGGACTGCCAAAATGAAATTTCTAAGTCAGTCAAAGAAATTATAAAGACATTCATGGAAGCCCGGCAGCACCCACAACCAACTGCCACCAGATTATGTGTGTGCTTAGATCAACTGGAGCTCTTACTGACCATACAATGTAGCTGTTTCCCACTGCCCTGTTTGCCTGATCGCCCACAGAATGCTTAATATGGCTGCGGTGCTGCGAACTTTTGCAGCATAGTAAGGCAGCAGAGATTATCCTCGATCTGGAGGCAAGAAGTCAATGCCATAATGCTGGCTGTTCAGCAAACTGTATTTGAACCATTGCTCAGCAACTCCCAAGCAGAAGCAAAGAGAACTGCGGTAGCAGTGGCAACAGCATGGCCCATGTAAGAGGTAAAAGGGGCAGGCAGCTTCTCTGAGAAGTGTGGAGCACCGAGTTCTGGGTAGAGCAGCATGGAGCACCAGCTCGTTTGCTGCACAGCAAGAACAAATTTGGTGCTGGGGATGTTTTTTAGCAGAAACCTTTAGGGCAGTGTCTTCCAGCACACACATCGTAATATTGTATTGGCAAAACACCATGTCCATTTCTTGATAACCACCAACGCATCTTGTCAGCTCTGTACGTTCTGTTGAATTTTTTAACAAGTGTTATGTGCTGGCTGTTGTTGGCACCAGCTCCATAAGGCTTGTATACCTATGACAACACCACCACGAGTAAATAGCCTGTGTGTCTCTCTGCTGGCACAAGGAATAGATATAAACAAACAGAGGGCATAATTTTGGACCCATCACCAAATCTAACCACACTATATGCAAAGAGTACATAAATTTACAGGAAATGCCGTGGTCCAATACCAAATGAGGTTAAAAAACTCTCATACAGCCAATGCCTGAATAATATAATGGCTGAAGGGTATGGACATAAAGCTTTCTGTGTATATTGTATGTTGTGTTGACATGAGCTCTGGCAGATAGAAAGCAGTCAAGCAAAACCCATAAAATGCATTGTAGGCAAATTCAGGTGGGTAAAAAGCCCAGAACCATGGGCCAACATCCCTCTTCAGTCAAACTTTCTGGAACAGTAAAAATAAACCAGAACTATTCTGCTGCGAAGATGTTGCACAGTACACAAATTATACCTTAGACCGATATGGATGAACAAATAGATTCTCCCCAGCCTACCTTGAACACGTCAAAACTGCACACAAGGGTTTGCCAATGAATTAAACATACTTCCTGCAAAAAGTGTAAAATACTGAGGCAGGGCTGGCGTGCAGACCTGAAACAATCTTTTTAACATTTAGAAATATTCACTCCCTTGATCTTCACTGTCCCTGGTTTTACACACCAAACCATCCTTGGAAAAGCTACAGATTATCCAAACAATAAAAAAAAAAACGATCTCCTAAAACAGTTCTTCACTCTAAAATCTCCTACTAATTAGCCCCAGAACACAGTGCAGCACAAATCAAGTAAAGAAAGGGGTGAGAGTAGATTTATCAACCAAAATGTGTGAGGGGGCCCAATTTTCACAATATAAACATTGAGAAAATGTACAATTTAAGTCTTACCTTTACCCAAACAAAGTTTTTCTGTGCATTGCAAAATAACTTTTGTTCTAATCAAACAGTACCAAGATGATAAACCTAGGCAGAATTTTTCTCTGCAAGTTTTCCTCTTGTAACACACAATTTCATTGAAGTCCCGACACATTTCATACATATACAGATGAAGATCAAAACTTCGAAAGTGTGTCAAGAGGCAAAGTTTTCAACAATACTTTAGAATGGCTTCCAGCAAAAAAAATATGTGTGCAGCCCTACAGATGAGGCAGACAGTTCACAGTCCAAAGCCCCCGATTACGAAACCCACCCTCCATGGACATCCACACTGAGATGAACCACATTTCATTTAGAATAAACAACAAAACATTTTCTGGACAGGTTGTCGGCCTACTACTGTAGTTAGAAGCCTCAGAACTGCACTATACAAGTTCTGGCAGATATTGATTCCTTTATTCGTTCTTGGTCCCTCCTTCGTGATGGTGCACGTTTTGCAGATATTGTTTTATAGCTAAAGTGAGAATTTTATACAACGTGGAACCTATTTCGTTTTTCGTTTGATTCAACACAAAGTGTGACCACATTTGAAACAAGTTCACAATATATTGCTTCCATCATCTGAAGGACAGAGAGAATGCGTCTTCACAAATGTAACAAATATATGATTCTCTTTACGAAAAGACTGGACTACCTTGAGCACCGATATGAAAACGTGATACTTCTATATTTAAGAGTGCATCGAGTAACTGATTGATGCATATGTTTGATATTCTGCAGTGTAGACAATGGCCATTTAATAAACAAAGTCAATTAATAAACTCTCGTCTATGTTCAAACGACAAATTCAGGATAATAAATATACACATTACATATTCATCTAGCGAAACGTTCATAAGCCCTTGAAAATAAAAGCTAGATATCGTTCAAATGAGAATAAAGTATGGATGGGCATGTGAAAGTATTCTTAGAAGAGTGCAAACCAAAATATATATTCAGTTAATTTTTTGCAATTTAATTTTTAAATGATAGATTACATTTACATTTGAAGAATGAAGTGAAACACACAACACATAAAATATTTGAGTTACCAATATACATTGCTAATTCATATAATTGAACACCTCGCCAAAGCAGCAAAACTAAGCACTAAAATTGTGCTCTGGCCCAAGCATTCAGAGGAGCTGAATGTCTGTAGAAACTTAAAAAAACAAGGACAAATTGGTGAACAATAGAAAAACATTAACAAGGACATACTTCAAATGCCAAATATTTTTTATGTATAATGAATTGATGTGTTATGGAAGAATAAATGCGCAACTTCAGATACTGTGTGCGCGACTACTGCAGCTGTCTATAGCCATGTGGTCTAGACACACAATAGCCTATCTTATCTTGTTAGACCACTTATCTATAAATAGACGGTTTATTCCTGTGCTGTCCCTCGGGTCATTTTCTCCTACGTAGAGAAGTACAATGTGCTATAAGAAATACTGGCCCCGAGTTCCAAAGTAGGCGTGTGACACTAAATCCTTGCAGTAAATATGACAAAACTCAATGGGCCAGAACTTTAAATCTCAGTATCGTACCTCAGCTCGTGCTTTTTGCTACCAAATCTATCTATCTATCTATCTGAGAGCATGCATTTTAGATTTGTGAAAGTAGCAGCGCTTATGCAAAGGATAAACATCCTTGTACAGCTTCAATTATTATACACAAACGGAAAAATATAACTGCCGTAGCCCAGTACAGTACGCCAGTGTCGAAAAAGCTATTTATTTAGAATTATAAGAAGCTATGCAGAGTGAGACCTGAGAATAGTAATGTTGTGCTTTCATATTTGTTATACAACTTAAACTTACAAATGTATGGTAGAAGTGCAAAAACGTATTTAGCATGCACTAAACCAGTTTCAGTTTTGAACTGGTGCAAGGCAGAGGAGCTCGAAAAGGCTTTGTATTCAACGGATAGCAACATAATTACTTAAACATCTATACAATAAAATATAAATAAAGTCATTAGTCAGTGAGTCACATGACTATAAATGTGAATGAGCTCGGAATTAATTTGCATAACTTAAGAATAAAACACGAGCATGGCATCCCCTTAACTGGACTTCACTGTTGCAAAATGTCATGAACTTGTGAATTAGGGTAATGCATACCATACATACATCATCTTTGTATGTGTATGTGGTGGATACTGTAAACATTTCGGATTCAAACATTTTCCTAGGAGCTGGAAAAATATGTTCCTGTTTGAGCATGACCATCCCCTAATCGCCAGGCCTTTGAAGCAGTTTGTTGCAAGCTAACACTCTTTTCCTACTTGTGTTGGCACTTTATTGCTACAGCTTGCAGTGGCTTCAATGTAGGACCAGATTTTACTCACAACACCAGTCAAAGCAAAGGGCCTTCAGTCTCCATTTTAGTGGACTCTATGAATACATACCAGTGTTCTTGGAATGATGCACAGCTGCCAAAAAAAACATTATAAACAACATCAACGAATTAAAATATAAGAGGATTTTTTTTTTTACCTGAAATAGGCTCTGTTTCATCAACTCCAAGACTTGACGAATCTTCATCATCAAGCTGCTCGGTTAACTCCAACCCTGAGTCCCCGTCTCCTTGGAGTGTTGCAACAATGTCAGTCTTGGTTGCAATGTGCGATAGGGAGGAGCTCTGTGGTTCCACCTCTAGAGAGCGGTTGTCAAGCGGTGATGAAGCAGCACAAGATTCCCCAAATTTTTGGTCATCAAGAGTAGCACTTGTGTTAATATTGATCTCGAACTCATGTGAGACAGCCGAATCCGTCACAAAGCCTGTAACAGAAGCATTTTCAGGGTGATCTACACAATCTGAAAGGGGTGTATCTAGTGTCAAAAGTAATTCCCCTGTTTTGCTACTTTTATCTTTGTCATCTTCTTCAAGCTCAAGCAAATTGTTTCCAAATTCTTTCTCTCTAGGAGAAACTTCACTTTCGCTAGATGAGGATGCAGTGTCTTGACTAGAGTCCATGCCAGACAGTGGTTCCTCTGCAATGGGGTGAAGGGACACTCTGGGAATCGGGAAATTCACAGACTGTTCCTCTGCAGTCTCCATCAAAGGCACTTGAGCTTCCCCTTGAGATGTCCCCTCGCAGTCACGGGGCTGAGCTGTTGATTCCGGTGCATTGCTGCGCGGGGCGATAGCGTCCAGACTTGGGTTGGAATCACATTCTTGTTCCAAGCGGGCGCTAAGTGTGTTGTCATCCGCTGGAGCCGGTAGCTCCTCTGCCGCGAGATCACGTGCGGCTCCTTCTTCGGCACCTCCAGCCATGTCGGAGTTTGTTTCCTCATCCGTCCCTCTTAGTTGCACCGCAGGGACTGGGCCGGGGCTGCTCTCCGCGCCAGGCTCTCCCCCCGCTCCTTTAACAGAGGACTCCACGCTAGCAGGTGTCCCACTTTCACACAGCACCTGATTGGCTTCAGTTTCTTCACTTGCAGCAGTCTGAAAAGGGCCGTTCTCCCGCAGGTCTTTTTCAGCCTCGCTGGCTGCAGACAAAGCATTTTCTAATATTACATCGGTGTGCTGTGTAACTCCAGCGGCATGCTCTAATACTTCCTGGTTCCCTTTGTGTCCATTATCACAGGCCGCAAAGGGAGTGTCGCTGGGACTATCCTGCACTTGTTTGCTTTGGCTGCATGAAAGTAGCTCACCGCTACTCCGCACTGCTGTCTCAGCTCCAGTAGATGGTGCTCCAACATGAGAATTTGCGTTTGCCATTAGGTCAACCACTTTAGGAGTGGAAACCGAACCCAGTTCGGTTTCCTGCACAACTTCCTCCCGCACCAGTTCGATAGCAGATGCGTCTAAAATTATGCCTCCAGACGGGCGGTGCAGCTGCTGTTCTGGGCCTGAATCATGCGGAAGTAAACATGTCTGACTTTGCATGAGCTCTTTGTCTGCCTCTGGAGAAACTTCTGCAGCAGGAGCCTGCAGTACAGCTGAGTGACTGTAACCTGCTGAACACTCGTCAACCTCTCCTGCAGTGATTACAAGTTGCGCAGCTTCGACTTCACTGTTGCATTGGGCCATGTCCTGCTCTGTGGAAAGTGCATTATAATCTTCCTCGTTAGTTCCGCTTGTGGTCTCGGCTCCCGATGAAACCTGCTCTCCGTCTGTGTCCTTGGCCTCTTCCTCCAAAAGTGCAATAGATTTGTCGTGTTCGTCTGGTGTTTGATACTCTGAAGCGGTTGAGTCCCGTTCAACCAATGTAATATCTGAATGCTGGTATTCTCCTTGGACAGTGCTGTCCGTGAGATTTAGTTTAGCCAGCTCAAAATCTGTGTTTTTATTTTCTTGTTCTACAGTTTCTTCTCCATTACACTTGGCCTTTCCGACAATCCAGCTGTCGCCTATTTCCGAGCTCTCCCTGTGCGCAGAGGGCCCCTCGTTTGTCGATGGGAGCTGTTCGTCATACAAAGCTTCCTCGCGGGCCATACTATGGACACATTGTTCAACGCAGGTCACATTTGCCTCTAAAGGCCCCCTCATGCTCTCATTAGGAGCTTCGCTAACTTGGACCGGGACACCCTCCCCGGCTTCGGTATCCGGAGCAGTGATTTCACTTGAGACCTCTGCAGTTGCGGGGTCCGGCTCCCGTGTACTGTCCACAGCCCCCGACAGTTCACCTTGAGAGAAATTGCCAAGGGGTGCGTCATCCTGATGCGACTGCACATTTACAAAATAAGCCCCGGTCTGGGAAGCGTCTTGGTCGCCACTTGCCGTAAACGCCTGGGTTTGGCCACTATCTACAGGTTCGGTAGAGCTGCAACTAACAGTCTGCCCCATGGCCGCAGCAAACTCTTCGAAAGTGTGGCCTTGACTTCCAGTTTCCTCTGCTGGACCGTTTACACTTGGAACCGCACTCGGTGGTTTCACTTCCGGTGAATAATTATCGATTTCATGCAGGCGTTCTTGGCTTGAACCTATTGCAGTCGAAGTCACGACAGCTTCCGTGCTTGTATTTCCACAGGATGGAGGGATTTCAACACCGCTTACTTCGATGGGTGCACCGTGCATGCACTCGCATTTATCTGACGCGCTCTCAGCAGCAACAATAGATCCCGCCTCTTCTTTTTTAGGTTCAAACTCTTGATTTGCACTTTCACGAGGTGGCTCTACCCTCTCGCCACCCAAATCCCCCAGATTGTCTGACGCACTTGCCTCTTTCGTATGTCCACTTTCAGAATCAGATTCTCCAATACACGAAGAATGGGACGGAGTCATTTCCGTCCTAGGGACACAGCCTGGCACATGCTGTTCATTTTTTTCTGAAAATACTTCTTCCGCCCCAGGATCTTCTGCACTGAATCTCTGATCCACGTCTTCACTCAAATTCAGATTGTCCGTGGTGGTTCTGGGTTCAGATTGTGACTGCATACTGGCATTCTGAAAAATAAATATACATATATTATAGGCTTTGTATACTCCTTGTATATAACTGATTTATATATTTTACAATGACTGTCAGGTTACTTTCATTATCATACATCTGGATTATAAATGTGTTACTAGAATGTGGTATAAGCACATGTATGTAAAAAAAAGCAATGCTTTACAAGTCCATAAAACAAAATAGATTACCCTTTTTCAAAAAGACCCTCCAGCGTTTGTTTACTCGGTGTTAGTACACATTGCAAATGTTTTAATTTATTAAAACAAACATAACTAGGAAGACAATTATTATAGACATGAGAAAATATATGTTTCACATATTCCCCTGCTATAGTATCTCTGGGTGTTAGACTTGGCCCTTTTTGCAGGGCAATCCCAGAACTTTTTGCCTTCCTCCTGGTGTTTTTTCATACCTGGTGTTGGTGGTTTTAGGACTCTGGGCACTTTATCACTGCTGTCCAGTATTAAAGTGCATGTGCGCTCTATGGTAAACGTGGTAAGATTGGTCTACACCAGTTTGGCGTATTTAATTTACCTATCAGTCCCTTGAAAAGTGGTATCATACACCCAGGACCAGTAAATTAAATGCTAATGATGGGCTTACCTCCCGTTACACTTTATCTAGACTCATGTAGTAAACGCTTGCTTCACCCTCCGCCTCCACAACAGGAAGTTCCTAAACCTCCTTAAATGCCCGATGCGTTCCACTTATCCTTCACTGTATCAACTGTATTTATTACTTCTCAATGTTCTCATGCTTTTCATATTTTATGCTTCCCGTATTTTTCTTTTATCTTTGCTTTTTCCCTTTTTCTCACCTTGTACCCAGATCTATTTTATTATAATGTTTGCATTTGTATGATTGTATTACTCTGCTTAGATTCTTACTTTGATATCACGTTGTACTTTGTTTTGACACCTGGTTTACTTTTTTATTACTCTTAATAAAATTCTCTTGAACTTAATGATGGGCTTACAGCGCTGCTTGCGCCACCCACCAAAGTAGCCTTTCAAACCGGTCTCAATCCTCTGCCATTGCAGGGCCTGCACGCGCACCAATTCACAAGTCAGGGGAAAAGTCAACTCCACAGAACCTTCGGCTAGTGGCATTAATGGACAACAAGGCATTTTTTTATGGAATGCTACTAGAGGAGCTTCAGGCATGGGAGTAAGAGAAATCTGCAATTCCATTAAACCAAACTGGATTTGCCAAAGCAGTTGGGACAACTACAAACATAATAACAATGGCAATGCTTTTTGATAAGGCTGAAACTGCAAGGAGGCCCCTGCATCTATGTTTTATTGATTATAAGGCAGCCTTTGACCACATCAATCGCAATAGACTATGGTCCAAACTGCACAGCTGGGGGGCTCCCACAGTCCCTATTAAACCTGCAGACTGACACATGGGGTCAGACTAAGTTGGACGATGGATCATTCCTGTCGAGATGCATATCAACGGATAAAGGGCTTAAACAAGGATGTGTTTTAGCACCTAGGTCATAAGGAACCCCCCTTTGGGTCAATTCACACTAGACACACTACTCTTTAACATGGAACCTCCAAACACCAGTAGAATGACAATGGACAATAGGAAAATGTAGTAAAAAAATATAAACATAAATTGAAAAGATACAAATGTATTCAATATCAAAATTGTAGATATTTATTAATTACAATCATCACACAATGTATTAAAAATGTGTCATAAAAAATTGATAGTCCCTATCTGAACTGCATAAAACATTAAGAAACAGCAAAAAAGTCCTTGTAACTAAAAGCCTTATCACATTATACAAAGAATTGGGAACACAGGGAGGAAAAATAATTACAAATCACAGAGAAGTACTACTAAATCAATCAATCAATAAAAAAACTTTATTCGGTTGTATATAAACAACCATAAAAGCACACAATAAAAAACATTGTTAAAATATACAGGGCAGATATCAGTATTTACACCAATTAACACTGTGAAGGCAGTCATGACACTCAGAGAACGATTACCAACATCCAGGCAATTGGGAATGTAAAATGTGGTATATGCTATGTATGCCCTCAATGTTTACAAAATAAAGAGGTCACATACAATGGCTGTTGTATTAAATCAAGAACTCTGAATAATTGTGGAAGTAAAAATGTGATCTACCTCATACTATGGCCATGAGGTTTGGGTTACGTGGGAGAGACTAGTAGAGAGGTACATATCAGACTTCAAGAGCATAGGTCGGCCATCAAAACTAAAAAGATTACTGCGCCCCTTGTGGCCTATTTCTTAGAACATCGTCATGGTGAAAATGAATTCTTTTGGTTCATTCTTGAAAAGGTGACAATTGGAAAGAGAGGTGGAAATATCCATTCAAAACGTAAAGCATGTGAGCAATGGCATATTTCTCATCTCAACACTGTACACAATGGTTTAAACTCTAAAGAAGAGTGGGAATGACTTAAAGGGGCCACTTAGGTGGACCCTTTTATTTGATTAAGTTGTGAATTTAATGGGTTCTAATACAAGGATATAAGTTTGTTCTGGTTGTATAGAAAGGCTATAAATAAAAAAAAACCTTCTCTGACTTATGATGTGCAGTAATATTTTGTTATGCACGTATTGGTAGTTGCTTCCCTTGAGGGCTTACACTTACATTTTTTCGTATGCCAAACATCGTTATCACTCATGCTTAGGAACCCTTAAGTGTTGATTTCTGGTATTTTTATCATCGTAATTATTCAAGTTTAGGAACCCTTAAGTGTTGGTTTCTGGTATTTTTAATACCTCAGTATATGCCTGTTACCTGAATCCCACTTGTTATATACACAGGCATATAGGGAGATATAATAGGAGCATTTTGTATACATACGAAAACCCTTTTAAGATGGCGGATTAGTTTCTTCATTTTAAACTGGTGGTGGCTCAAATCGGATGACCGGAAACAGATGATTGTTTCCGGATCATAGGTTACCTAGCGGGCACATTTAAGGATCGCGTCCTCTTGCAGGGAGAAAATAACAGATTCACGGAGGTGTACACCCCGTGCGATACTTTCAGGTGGATACAGGTATGTGCTGTCGGACCATTTTAACCAGTATTAGATACTTATTGGAGATCTAGTTGTTTGAAGGCTTATATGTAATACACTGCTTTTTTCACAGATCCTGTTTCGGGATTCTTTTTATTTATATGCTGTTTGATTAAATGGACCGGATAGCATAGACCGGAGAGAACAAGATACAAAGGTAATTCCTGTCCCCTCATGGTCTGGAGACATTGTCCTACTAATGTATAGTAAGGGGGTTGCTAAGAGGTGTAGCTACCTACCACGCCCGTAGAGACAGATATCAGAGAAGGGTGTGTGGTATTTTTGAGATAATGCATCCTTTAACCTGACATAGGATTATAGGTGATGGATTAACAAATAGCAGCGCTTTATAATTTGTCGTACATACTGAGTAATCTGCTGGTTTGGGACTCAGTTGTACATAGCTACAACAAGGATTATATATTCTTTCAGATTTCTAGATCTTCAACTTATCCGGGGGATTAAGTCTCAAGATAGTGCTGGTTAGAGATAACAAGAATTCGCTGATGAAGAGGACACTGCATTAAAAGTCTCGCTCCTTACCTGATCTGTTGGAGGTAATTAAATGTAGGATCTTGCATCCTCTTCTAAGAAAGGCAGTATTATTAGTTCATTCCAGCAGTTGAAAATTAGAGTGATCATCTCCTGTTGTGTATAGGTATTGGAATTTCCAACACTTGTAAAATTTGGCTGGTTTTATCTTGGAGGCTGCTTACGCCCAGTTGATACAGGTAATATACAACTTACTCCACCTTATCCTTAAATATCATTGCAGAAGCAGCAATTTGGATATAGGATGGCCATATCATTAGATCTGCAAAGGATGTTTTTTGTCCCCTTTGTAATACGCTGTGGCTGTTGAGCCCTCTATTTGTATCAGACGTATGGGATTCTTGCTTGTATGTTGAAAGATGAATGTAGTATTAGTATGGATGTGGAAACCTTTTGGTGTCACCAGTGTGTTATACCTTTGGACAATGGGGTGATGTATCAGAGAATATTGGGGTTAATTTTTGTTCTCATGTTTATATTTTACAGATTTTAATATTGATATCGGGAATTATATGCGTTTTTCCTGAAGAAGCTGATGGCCATAAACTAGTGCCAGCCGAAACGCGTCGATGCACTGAAAATAGAGGTCTACGTAAAATCTGTATCGACAATTGTATCAAACAGAATATATGAAATAATGCTCTTAATGACCACAATTGAGTCGCTATTGATTAGTAGTACTTCTCTGTGATTTGGAAATATTGTTCCTCCCTGTGTTCCCAATTCTTTGTCTAATGTGATAAGGGTTTAGTTATAAGGTCTTTTTTGCTGTTTTTTTAATGTTCTACGCAGTTCAGATAGGGACTATTACTTTTTTATGAAACATTTTTAATACATTGTGTGGTGATTGTGATTGATAAAAATCTGCAATTTTGCTATTGAATGCATTTGTTTTTTTTTCAATTTATGTTTACATTTTTTGACTACATTTTCCTGCTGTCCATTGTCATTCTACTGGTGATTGGAGGTTCCATGTGTAAGAGTGGTGTGTCAAGTGTGAATTTACCCAAAGGGGTTTTTTTTCGTGACCTAGGTCTCTGCTGGTACCCCTTCCCCTTTGGTTGTTGGGTCCCTCTCTCTTTTTTGGAGTGTGTTTTAGCACCTACACTCTTTAACTTGTTTATAGCTGACCTTGCACTGATACTAAATGCTTGTAACTCACACGCTCCAAAATTGGGAGACATCTTATTGCCATGTCTCCTATATGCGGACAACATAGTCCTGATCAGCCAATTAAAAGTATGCCTTCAACATCTTCTAAACTCCACAAGACTCTTCTAAAGCAAATGTTCTAACGATAAATCTGGACAAAACAAGAACCATGATGGTCAATAAAAAACGGGAAAAAATTGCAGCTTGGTTCTGGCGGGAGACCCAAATTGAGGACACATTGGAATATACATATCTTGGCGTGAAGATAGACAAAGGTGGCCGATTCCTTGCACAGAGTATTAGCATTAGGCATAACAGCCTTGTCAAGCCAACTTCTATAAAAGCATTTAACGCTAAACTAAATGGGCCATTGATCCTGGTTACAGTGCAGGTGGTTCACGCAAAGCTACTGCCAACAATTACCTACGGCAGTGAGGCGCAGAAAGGAAGAGATGACAAAATACTTTACTCTACAGTAACAACTACTTATATGGTCATATTTGGGCTGCCCAAATATACTTCGCCCGCGCAAATTAGACTCGAGTCTGGCGTACATAAGCAATCTATCGCAAGACAAGGGGCATACATCATTACCTGAGACAAAGTGCGGAAATCCCCTCAGGGACCTCTACCGCTTCACCTGCAGAGAGTGATCTTAAAAATGGCTTACTCAAAATGGGATTGAATCAACTTTGGGAAAAGCCTACAACAACCAGCCTGCTCAAGGAAATTGTTTGGAAAACAGTCAAACATCTTTCATGGCGGGAGGATAAGGCATCTCTTTCAGAAAGGGCTCAGGGATGGATGACTGAATACCTACCATGAGCCAGTCGCTCAAAAGTACTTTAATTTGGGCTATGTCAAGTAGATAAAAATTAGCTTTATGAAGTATAGACTTGGTCTGTTACCCTGCATACAGCATCTCCCACCCTGGCTAAAGGAGAAAGCGGGTCTTGTGTGCCGCTTATGCGGTTCAGCACCGGAAGTTCTGCTGCATCTATTATGCTCCTGCAAAGAACTTTTACAAGAACAGAAACAATTACTGAAAGGTAAATTTAATCAGCAATGGATTATAACCAGAAGGCAAGTAGTTCTGGCATGCTTTACGCCTAGCGACCCACAACTGAACTACACCTTCGTAAAGTTCTTGAGGATATGGGAAAAGAAAATGCAGGATCCACTCGGCCTTTCATCCGCCAGAGGTTGGTAATTAGTGCCATTGAGTTGGATAGCAATATGCATCTGTTATTTAGCGCCTTGAGTCCTTCTGGTGATTTGTGCGCTTTAGCCATGTTCATGTTTTTGCATGGGTTTGGATTGCTTTGCTCGGTGGGAGGTTGTCCTCTATTGTGCCTTTTGCCCTGCTGTCGTGTGCTGGGCTTGTTGGGGTGCGTTGGTCTGGTTGTTCCGGTGCACTCGCCGTGCCTTCTGGTGGGTTCATGGGGGGCAACTGCCTCTCAGTAGCGCCTCTGCTGCCTCCTTTATGGGGTCAGTACTTGTTGGTTCGTCTTGTGCCTCTGGTGGTGCAAACTCCTATGGGCGTGCCTTGGGTCATCCCCAGTCTCATGCGGGTGTTCCTCCCAGCCCTTTTGGGAGGGGGGTCGTGGCCATGACACCCCTTCTCGGTCGTCTCACCGGCGTCTACCAGATGGTGCTCACCTTCCCCATGCCTCTGCCGTCTCCTGCCTCTCTCACAATGGGCGGCCAGATTGTTTTTCGCGAGGTCTCCGGTTCCTGGGTCCTTCACCTGGTGGTTGTGGGGACCCAGGCGGGCATTGGGTCTGGTTTGCTGCACTCTTGTTGTTCCCACTGGGGTCTCTGCCCTCTCTTGGGTCTCTTACCCATGTACTCCTTTATTCGGCCACGTTGGTGTCTTGCAGTGGATCCTGCCCCTGGTTTCCTCTTGGGCCCTTCGGGCTCCTTGGCCCTTTGCTGCCCCCTGCCATTCGATCCTGTGAACGCCTGCTCTCGTTAGTTGTCTGTATAGTCAGGCCTGGTTTGTGCCTGGATGTGTACCCGAAAGGATGTGTCTGGTGTTGTGGGCTTCCTCTCTTTGGGAGGTGTTGCAGTTCTTGCCATGGGTCAGAGCCTCCTTTTTGTGGCCTCCCCTTTAGGTCGCACTCTGTCCCTCGGGTGTTTGCTTCAGCCTTGGCTCCCCTGGGGGTCTAACTCTTGCTCTTGGGGTGTTTTGTTCTCCGATGGGCTTTCGCTCTTTGTTGTGTCTTGTGCCTCTGGTGCCATCGGCTCTCGCGGGCCGCAGGTTCGGATCCTGCCTATGCTGCGTCCTTCCCGGTCGTCTGGTTGATTCGTCCTTCATCTTCCTTTGTCCTGGTGGTTGTGGCGTTGATGTGGCTTGGCCTGGAATTCTTGGGTTCCTTGTGATGTCGCTGAGACCCGGCTAATCCTTTCAGCTGTACTTCTGTTCTTTCGGCTCAGGGTTCTTGGTTCCCCACGGTTCGCTGGGTGTCCTCTTCTTGGGTGGTGCAGGCTGCTGTTTCGCTGCTCCCGTGCACTTTGCCCGTCTCCTGATGAAGTGTGGGGTTCAGGTCCGTCTAGCCTTCATATGGTCCGTGCCTACTTCGCCTTTCTGGGGGCGCTCGCTCTCCTCTTGATTCGGCATGGTTGGGTCTTGTGCGGTTCTATCCCCCCGGGTTTACGGTTATATCCCCTCAGGTTGCTCTTCTGGCGCTCTGTCGGTTGGCGTGGGGGATTCTTGTGCAGTTCTATCCCCCCGGGTTTACGGTTATATCCCCTCAGGTTGCTCTTCTGGCGCTCTGTCGGTTGGCGTTAGGGATTTGGAGTTCCAGTCCTTCCTCCGATGTTTTGTGTTCATTTCTGGTGTTTCCCTGGTTTGTGGTTGCAGGTCAAGAGTTATGGCACTGTTCCGTCCTGGGAGCTGTTGCTCATTGGTGCTTCTTGGCTCTGGTGGCACTGGCTCCCACGGCGCTTGGGTTCCAATCCTGCCACTACTTTCATGGTTTCACATTGTGGTTCCTGTCTCCCAGTGTCTTCGGACGTGCTGTACACTTGGGGTCTGCGGCCGTCTCTGGCGGTTTTCTTCTTTACGGGTTTCTCACCTGTTGCCTGCGTGAGGGTTCTATGCTTGTGTTCCTTCGGAGCAGTTTGTGCTTCTCGGTCTGCTCTCCGCTGCCGGTGGTATGCCTTTTCTGCTATCCGGGAGTCCTCTCTCACCTCTTTTTAGTAATTGGTTTCTTGCCTTCTGCGCAGTTTTGTTTTTCCTGCTACTGTCTGTATGCTTCGCCTATGCCCCCCTGGGGTTCATCCTTTGGGCCTTCTTGAATTGCATTCTGTTTGGGCGACGTTGTGGGTGCTTGACTTTGCTTGTCATCCTCTTCTTGTTTTTCTTCCCTGCCTACCTGGTCCTTCATCCTGACCGGACCTTCTTCCCCTTTTGTCCTCGGTTGCCCCTCTTCGGGATTGGGATTTGGCTTCGTTCTCTGGTTGCCTTGAGCTCTGGTGATCTGCCTTGGCGCTCGGCCTCCCTTTTCCTGGTGGACTTTTTCTTTGTCTCCTTGGGGTTTACCGGCGGGGCCGTCACCCTGCAAAGGCCTCTTCCCATTGGTTTTGGTCCGCTCCTCTTTGTCCTTCCCGCTTCCAGGGTCTCTCTTCTCCAATCATTCGTGGTCGTTCCACCCGGTGTGTGTCTTCCTCCTGGTTTGTGTCTTCCTCCTGGGCTTCTTCATAAGGCTTCCTTGTTGGTACTTGGTGCTTTGGCGTCTTGGTCCTCCCCTCATGCCTTCTTTTCCCATTCTTTGTGGATGGGTGTGGTTCTTCTGGGGGTTTTTTGGCTCCGCCATACGTGCACCTGTTCACTGGTTGTGTACTTGTCTGTGTTGTATTTCCCTTTGCATTCTGGATGTCTGTTTTTTTGTTCGTCCGGCGCTTGCGTATACGCTCCTTAGTGACCGTGACGAGGAAGACGGACGAGGATGGTAATGACTCCGTTACTTACCTGTAATATTCATTACTTCGAGTCATAGTCTTCCTCGTCACAGTCCTGTTCCCTCCTGTCCGCCCTTGGTGGTGGGAGGGACGTACAAAGAATCTGTCTTTTCTTTACTTTCTGCTTTTATATTTCAGGATGTTTCCTGTGTTGGTCCCACTCTTATAGGCCAGGTGACAGGTACATCCTGCCGGGCAGCCATATTGAGTGAGGACCTTTTAATTTATGGGTAAATGCTGTGTCTGGAGCACGGGGTGCTCCTTAGTGACTGTGACGAGGGAGACAAGGACTCGGAGTAATGAACATTACGGGTAAGTAACAGAGTCATTACTAATTATTGTACAGTGCCCTCAATATTATAAAAAGAAAGGTTAATTATTAATTTATTGAATACTAAATATTCCAATGCGGGTAGCTTTTTAATGGACACAGTAGTGCAGTATGCAACTGTTTTCATCATTTGACAGGGCATTTGTCTATTGGTGCATGGTTATCATACTACCATCTTCATCAAACACAGTGTACTCGCACCTGACTCGTTCCTAAGGTAATTCTCCCCAGCATAAAAATATCAAGCTCACAAAGTGGACTCACATTTCTACACGTTTCAAAGAGCCTTGTGTGCCATCTCGACCTATATAGTCAAAGGACTCTACAGAGAAGCATGTTGGCATGTGGGAACGTGATTACCACCCTAGAATGGTGATAGCAGTAAGGGGCAATATATGCTTCACTGAGTCTGCTTCTCCGGAAGAGTACGATTCAAGCTAACAACTGTGAAAGGAGCTATAATACTGACCTAATATAATACTCTGCATTTCCAGTGCCCTTGAGATTCATTTTTTTGTGCGCAAGCGGGCTTGTTCTACTGCCATGCTGTACCTGGTGTTCAATGGGTGCTTTGGGAAGTCTACTGTTGTGTGCGTAAGCGAAGTAATTACGGGGTGTGGCGGGAGTGTTAGGGTGATTGGGGCAGTAGTAGGAGGATACGAGGTAATGGTTAGTTGAGTGTCTGTTGATCTGCTTAGAAGCATGCCCAGTAATTCTTTTCTTGTGAAAGACACGACTGTAGTTTAAATGTAAAATCATAACATTGAATTCAATGTTACTGCGACAAACAAAGATGGCTACTGTGGTCATAAAACCCTTCTTGGCAAAATGCTGCCCTGCTCACTTATCAATCGATATACGCTGAAAAGACTTACAGCATAAAGAGAGCTTGTATTAAAGGGTACACGACAGGCAATAATAACATATTTAGATATGCAGTATACACAAGCCACCTTAAACTGATTTCACTTTAGACAAACGAAAAAGTAAACCCAATTCATAGATTTTGAGGAAGAGAATCTAATGCAAAAACGTGAATGAAGTCGAAAACTAACCTATTCTGACAGATATCCCTACCCTCTCACCCCTCTTTCCCCCCCCAAAAAACTGAAGATGTTCAGATTGATAGCGTATCATCATTCTAGTTCTGAGGCCTGAAAACTACAACCAAAAGCCTACATCTAGCTTCCAATTTACTATAAACTTGACCAACCTGTTTTCAGTGTAATTTCAGGGGTTAGATTACATATTCTTGTTCTTAGCCATCAATTATCATTCTCGGAGCACATCTTCAAAACAAGTGATTTGTTCAGCAAGATTATGCTCACAGATGAGGGGGTATTATTTAACAACAGCAGCTCTCAGGGCTCTTTTATCTTTCATCAGAAGTGTTTAGGATTTTCTGCAAGTAAGAATGTTATGTTTATAATGTATGGCCTTACACCTAGCCACATTCAAGTTAGGAATCAGAGCAATGATATGAGGAATATGCATTGCCAGTGCTTAATTTGTGTCTGTGGTTGCAGCTGGGGCCTACCGGCACTAGTTTTTGGGACCGGTACTTGTTTTTCCTCAACAGACTTTCATCCAGGGCATGAGAGAGAAAAACAAAAAATAAGTTAAGAAAGTGTAATTGAATTATGGAGAACCAGTGACAAAGGAAGAAAGAAGGATGAAAAAGAACCTGCAAGAAAGAGATAAAAGGCAGGATCTGTGCGGTGGTGGATTAAAGAAGCCGGAGGAGGAATTAGAACTATTAAGTCTTGGTATTCGGCACACAGACCTTCAACAACACTCGCAGCGGACTTCAAAGCAAACTTCGGGCACCAGCACTTATTATTTTAAAAACTAAGCACTGTTGCATTATCAATAACCAACCTTTAGCTCCATAGTGTTTGCACACTTACAATTATTTTTGTTTATTCTTCGGACAAAATGAAATCCCTGGAAAATACGTCCACAGCCAAGACCTTTCAGTGTCTGCCAACGAATGAAATATTGCAGTGCTAGGATCCAAGCATAGAACACTAGACCTTCTGTGGTCTTAACACCAGAGTAAGGTCTTTAGCCCAATCAATTAACCTCTTCAGGCTGGCCTCCATTACTCTCCTATATATTCACAACACCACATAAATGTAACATAAATTGTAAATGAGTTCAACGTATATTCAAGTCTCAACTTTTGGAACCTCCCGTTCCTCTCCCAACATTTCATTGGACTGGAAACAGTCTTTCTGAGATTTTATAGTGAACTGAAGACATCTTTTCAGCGCTATGTTTGGGTCAGAGTCAGTCCAGCCACCTGGCAGGTCCACTATCCGCTTACAGTGTTCAAACCTCCACTGACATAGTGGGTGCCGAATACTGGCCTTAAGAGTTTACCTGACAAATATAAAGACAGGCAGATGCCCACAATTAGTTATTATGCAATGAAAGCATTACAGTTTTGAGGTACCAAGCCGCTATTTTAAGAAAGAGCAATATGTTCATATCTACATAATGTAAAAACACACTTGAAAGTCCTTCTTTCTTACTGGCCTTGAAAATATACCCATTGCCAGTCATTCTTTCTGAAGTGGTTTCTCGCTTCCCAATCTCACAACTATCAACGCTATTATCTAGATAGTATATTCTCCAAACTTCAACACGATTCTTCTTTGTTTTAAGTATTCTCCGTCTTTCATTATTAAAACTACGAAACCTTTCACTGCAAATTACATTTTCAAATTAAGTTTACTTTCCTCAATACCAATATCACAACCACATATTTTAACCTCATTGATCATGGGCACATCTTCCCCAACATTGATCTTCCGTTGGTCTCCGATACATGGTCAACATTCATCTAGAATTGATCATAATGCTATTATTAAAATATAGGGATCACACCCATAAAAAATGTAAACATGTATTTATTAAAGCTGTGAATTATCTGTGTACATGTAAGCAATTAATATGCACCGTAATCAAATACTGTACGTTAAGGATAACAGATTACTGAACATTTTTAAGACAAAGCTGTAGATGCCATTATTTTAATCATCTTTTTCTTCTCCTTTTATTTTCCACATGTGTCATACTAGCACATCCCGATCCTTCTTATCATTCACTAAAAGACACAAAATAAAGCATATCTACACGTAATCCCGGCATTGAAAGTCAAAGAGAATATAGAAAGGTACTTTTAGTGCCATCTGAAAAACAGTTTCTCTTGGATTTGAGTGGTGGGAGACCAGACATACATAGGTTTTTATAAGTGTTGTGATAACTGCTGTCTGTGCATAGCGGGGAACTCTTAGGTTAGGTGCTCTGTGGATCTTTAAGGCCGTTTACACGCACACATTCCCAGGTAAAATGAAAAGGCACCAATGTTAAACTATACTCTAGCGCACTGCATCTCCAGGACGAAAGGCAAGTAAAGGAGACTCTTGCGGTACTGCCACACTCATTAAAGCCTTTGACCTATTTCAGCCTCAGGGACAGAGGGGAAGAAGGATAAAATACGAACCCAATTATAGGATTAAGAGGTAAAGAATAGAGACAAGGTTCCCAGCTGATGATGAGGTGTCATAAGAGTGGCTATATAATGGACAGAGCCAACAGAGTAAGGAGAGAAAGGAAGAGGCACTGTAGGAGGGTTTAAGGAGACAGAGGAAGGGACGGTTTCAGCAAAGTGATGACTAAGAAGCGTGCACAACAGTATGGAAAGCAGATGGTATCAGTGTGCATATTTGTGCAAAGTTTATGCCATATTATCTGGTGAGATACATTTCCTATGGTATTTCCTCCTGCTGTTTGTCTGTAGGCGAATAGATCTGTAGCTGGGACTTTTGTTTGTTTCAGGAGACACATTGTTGAGATGTGAATTCATGTGCCGAAAATTATGTGTGTCCATGTTACCTGCTTCACATTTAGAGGAAGGTAACATGAATCCACACACTTTTTGCCACTCTGTCCATTGATGTTCCACTCGCCACTATCACTTAATATACCATGCAATTTAAATGTCGCTCGGTCTCCATTTTGCACTTTTGCTCACAGCTCTCCTATTTCTGACCTGCAAAGCACTGGTCTCTTGATCACCCCACTCTGCTTCTGGTCTTCAACTACATTATCTCTGCGGGTCTCAATCGCTCTCACCTTGGAGCCTCAGAGTCTCATTTTTGTCCTTTTGACGTTTATGCCTAACCCCATACTTCTGAACATAATCTTTCATACCAGACACAGCTATGAAAAGTGAGGGGATAGTGTGAGGAGGGCTAGAAGACATGAGGAAACTTTGACCTCCCACACATTTCTCCTCATCTTTCACTTTGTTATAGAGGAGTGTAGAGTGGAGTGGGGTAAATTGGGTGGATTACAGTAGGGTAGAATGGAGTGGGGTGGGGTTGATTGGGGTAGCTTGGGGTGGTGAGGTTGATTGAGTGGTGTAGATTGGAATGGGGTGGGTAGATTAGCGTGGGGTAGACTGGAGTAGATTAAAGTGAGGCAGATTGGAGTAGGGTAGTTTAGAGTGGGGGAGTGCGGTAGATTGAAGTGGAATAGATTGGGGTAGTGTTAGACCCGGAAGGTCCCAGGGACCACCGACTCCGACACTGTAGCTTGGGGGGAAGGCACTCCAGGGGCTATGTGTTAAGGAGTTGTGCAGCACACACTCACACTGATCCAGTAAAGCACACATAATAAATAAACACCACTTCCAGTGCATTGACAAAACAAGTACCTTTATCTATTTTTTGTTAGAGCAGATAACACAGGATTCTCACAGTAAATAGGTTGGAGGATTTGTGGTAACCTCAGGGCAATACAGGTAACATTTCCTGTGCAGTGCTTGTAAAACGCTCATTCAAATATGCAGCAGAAGGAACAACTTTGAGGCAGGTATGTGAACAACATAAGCAACATTTCCTAAGTACACATTCAATAAGGGCAACATTCCTTCTGTAGGGGTGGTGTCAATATAAGCACCCTGTTCCCTGCCGTATATTTTCAACATGAAAACCAGGACTAGTCAAGTAGGTCATGCAGGTAGCAGTCCTCAAGCATCTACACAATGCAGGTCATCCGGCTCAAGAGGGCAGGTACAACCAGTCACAGGGCTCCTACAATGATGTCTTCACTTTGGGAGACCTGCCTTATACAGAGATACTCCATATAAGCTACCTATTCCGTGCTGTCAGAGTCCAGGCGGTTGACACTTCCCAAGCAGAGGTGCACGACTGGTTCGAAGAGGGCCCGGAGGCAGCTCCCAGACAGTTCCTACACGTGTCTGGGAGTCTGTTGACAAGTGCTCAGGCTCCCAGGATACTCCTTGGGCTTCCCCCCCGGGCCGTGGACGGTGCCTCCGTGTGTGTGCAGGCCCTGGTTCTCCTTCACTCACCGTTGTGTCCCGGGGGTGAAGAATGTAGGCCTAACACCACGCTGGTCTTGACAGATGCGGGCCCCACAACACTTCAGCAGACCCGGTCCGGGTCCGCCAGGGTTCTGCTTTCTTTTCCGGGGCGATCTCCCCGAGGCCTGGGCAGCCTAGGGGCTTCTCGACGACCTTGGGGCAGGAACCAATAAAAGCGTGGCTTACCGGGTGTGCGGTCTAAGACGCTGCCGGCTCCCCGGTTGCTCAGCAAAGCTATTCTTGCACTCCCCAGGCCTAACGCGGCCTCTACAGCTACCGCGGCGGCCCTCCCTTCCCTTAGGTGACAGCGGCGGGATTCTGCAGGGCCGGCCCTAGGCATGTGCAAAGTGTGCACCTGCACAGGGCCGCCAAACCCCAGGGGCCGCCAGCCACGGACGAGGATCGAATCGGAAGGATCGTTTGTGGCAGTGGCGGCCCCCTGGCAGCATTTGGCGGCCTCAAATTTCTAATTGTTTTGTGCGTGGAGGGGCCACAATTCATGGGAGGTGAAGCCTTTAGTGTGCTCTAATGCTCCCCCTCTCCACAACAATCGGAATAAATAGCATCTTATACTCTGCATATAAGGTTTATGCATATAATGTTTATGCATACAGTATTTATGCCGGCACTAACTTCAGCAAGGAAATCTTTGGCCTCATCAAAGATTTCCCTGGACTTCCTGAGCTTCCACCGGGCTCCTACCCCTAGCAATGGCAGCGTTGTTGTTTTACTTTCACTAACTTGCCGCCCAGCCAGCCAGCAGTTTGGGTCCCAGGGCCGTCAATCTTAGCCTACTACCAATGACGTGACGGCCCTGGGACAGCCCCCGCGCACTGTGCGCAGTGCGCAACTGCACCTGCTGCTCTCGCTGTGACGCGTCATGGTGGTCTGGTCACGAGTCCCGGCGCCAGGAAGAGTGCGTGCGTCGTCATCGTGTGTGAGAATAAACATTAATACCAACGCCACCGATCATTCAGGAACACCTCTGTCCTACTCCGGCATCTCGACTCTTTCCCCGACCCTATTTGGAACGGTGAGACAGAGTCTCAGCGGACAGCGGACTTGCACTGCAGGTATAGACACAACAAAGATCGAATTAATTTATTTTCAATCTGTGACTGTGATGAGTGTGAATATTACAGACACTGTTGAGCACACGCAGACAAGTCCTAGGGCCGATCTCCAGAGCCATAAGATATACTAAAGTACAAGACAGAGCGGGCCCCCACCTACGCTCCCTGCACAGGGCCACCATAAGCCTAGAGCTGGCCCTGGATTCTGGACCGGGCAGTCGTTCTCACCTTCAGCGCCTAGGCGGTGGCTGTAATCCTCGGCCGCAGCGCTTCTTTGGAACACAGCGCTAGGATGGAGACACCCGGCCGGCGGCGATGAACTTCAGCACAGCGTCTTCTGGAGGCGGCGCGGGGGCCACAACGGTGAGTCCGGCTCCACGCCTCTTCACTCAACGGCGCCTGGGCACACAGCAGCAAGACAGCACCGTGCTCGCAGAAAGGGGCTATTTATTGGAGGCCAGCGCATAGGTGGCACCGCACTTTGTCAGCACAGCACTAACAGAAAATGGCATATTCTGGTGGGACAGCGCTTACGGGGCACAGCGCTAGCAGAAGGTGACAGATTTTGGCAATCCAGCGCTTGGGGGACATAGCGCTTTCCCTGGTGTTTCCCAGCAGCGCTCACAGGTTCCTCAGCGCTAGTTGGGGTGATCCAGATGTTAGGTAGCCAGTGCTTCTGGTCTCAGAGCTGGCAGTAGGTGACAGACCTTAGTGGCAGAAGTCAGCAGCAGGGGTTGGGCGGATGGAAGGCTTGAGCAGGCACACTGGAGTTGGCACCCCTGGTTCCCCCTCACACTGGGCAATATCAGCAGGTTGGCAGGATCACTCAGCTATCTTGGGGACAGCAGGGCCTCAGAAGTGTAGCTTCCCCCTGGCCCAGCAGCCTATAGTCCAGCAGAGGGTCCCCAGGTCCAGTAGTGCTCCAACTAACTGTCAGGTTTTCCCTCCCTTACCTTTATACCCCTAGGTCAGGTGACCCTACACAAAGTTCTGGGGCCAACCTGGGGGGTTGGAAAATTCCAGAAGGCTCTGGGGACTCTGTGGTGGCTTCTATGGTGACAAGGAGCGGGCCGTTCAGGGTTACAGTAACATCATGCCCCAGCCTGATCCCAACTACTAGCGCGCGGATATGACAGTGGCCACTCTGCAGTAGCAGGGGACTTTGGCAACCTTATTGTTAGAAGGGAGCACCTGCACCTCAGCACTGTTCAGCAGCGGTAAGTTGCCCCGAGTCCTATGTCCAACAAAAGATGGTGGTAAAAATTGAGGCAGAAAGGGAAAAAATGCGGGGTAAGACCACCCTAGGGCTGACAGGTGTAACAGGTAGAGTGCGATAGATTGGCATTGAGTGGGGTAGATTGGCATGGAGTGAGGTAGAGTGGAGTGTGGAAGTTCAAATTTATTTTATTTATGTTACAGAACTCCTCTTTGCTAGGATCCTGAAACAAACCAGATTTGCTTATGTCTATGCAGATGACATCAAACTCGACATTAACATTTCATCAGTTAAAGGCACCCAACACCTAAACAGCACTCTCTACGGTTCAATCCTGGCTAACCATTTTACGCTCAACTTCGACAAAACCAAACTCCTCCTAATCCAACCAAAAAAAAAGTCCTTTCCTGTAGATATCAGGCTCGAGAAACTCACTGCATTAAACTGCTAACTATCCAACTCCAACTCTGTCATATCTCTGGGGATTATACTTGACACAGACCTGAATATGAAAGAGCATATCAATGCCTCAGCTAAAAGTGCCTTCTACACGTTGAAATATCTTACAAAAAGTCAAACCCTCATCCCCATTGAAGACAAAGACTGTGGAGCAATCCTTAGTCCTCTCCAAGCTGGACTACGGTAACGCAATGATCACGAGCGCACCAAAAACACAATTGGCCACTTTGAAAGATGCACTCCATGCAGCGGCAAAGACTACTTTCGCGGGAGAGTCGGTTTGACCACATCACTCCCACTCTCAAGAAACTCAACTGGTTATGAATCGAGGAAAGATATATACTCAAAACTGCCTGCTTAACCCACAAAGCACTATACATGGAAAACCAAGTCTCCTGCGCAAAACAACTATCAAAAGCTGGCCAAAAGAGACCTCTTCTAAGCTCAATCTACTCTTGATTCTGCCCATATTAAAGAAAGAAAAATATTGCACCCGTTCCTTCTCCAGGAATGCTCCAAGAATCTAGAGCTCGCTGCCTCAGGATTTACGAGAGAATTTCATCACTTCAGGAAGAGACAAACTTTTCTTTCTTAATAAATATCTGAAGCCATCTGAATGACCTGTTGCTCCCACCCTGCACTCTTCAAATAAATCTGAGCAGCACTACCTACTACCTCGGGGAAAAATCTGTGCCTCTACTCCAACCCACCTTCGCAACACCCCACTGTATCTGCCTCAGAACTATAACATCCACATATCCTATAGTCTATTGTATACTTCCTATTCAAAAACAACAAGAGAGGTAGGGTGTAGACACTCCTGTACCCCAATTATATATATTATAAACAACAAAGAAGTGACTCTAGTGAAAAACAAAAAGTGATAATCAAAATAGAATCATGAAATAAAGCTTCACTGTATGTTGCACGCGTGATCAATGCTCACACGCGTGCAGGGAATACAGTGAGGCAGTCTTAGAAGTCCCTAAGGGGGCCCGGACGACCGTCTTCAATCGGAAGAAAGTCAGGGCGTTTGCTAGTCACCATCTAGTGGGTGGGGGGAAGGACCTAGGTTCTTAGAAGGACCCTCACTCACCACTAGTTGGTGACATGCTTCATCATTGGGTCCCCGCTGGGGTGACCGAATGTCTCCCCAGCGTGCTACGACGCCTGATTACAGCCGAGCAGGATGTGGTGGTGCAACAGTGCCCAAATTAGGAAGTGACTAAACGTGATAGTGCAAAAGTGTATTAAACAATTAAAAAATTGCGAGGTTGTGCCTTTAGAAAAATTTTAATAATGGTCAACCCGCATTGGTTAAAAACAAAGTGAGCGGACTCCCACGGTTCTTAATTAAGGAACCGGAGTCCTAAATCAGAGGTAAAATTTGGTCGACATGTTTCAGCTGTTAGGGTTGCATGTAGCTCAGCTTTCTTCAGGACCTACAACATAAGTCCTCCGGTGGTGTGCACGCTCTGAGGTGCCCCCTCCCGTGAGGCTCTAAGTGTGAAAAAATTGTTATTATTTAAAATCAAAGGATGGAAGGACATTCCATCACCACCACACTACTCACTCTGGTAGGGGTGTACAAAAACGGGAACCTGTGGAAAGGAAGGGACAAGTACAAGACCACAAACACACAAACATGAAAGAGAAGGGTTAATTCCTTCTGAGCAGAGTCGTTTATCAACATTAGTTTCATGTGGGTTTGACTGTGGGTATCATGCACAATTAGTGTGACACCCAAACTGAGGTGCTACCTTATAATAATTAATTTCACACATCTAAGAAAATACTTGCGTAAACTCTCTTTTCACTGTGGTTTTTAAACTTTACCGCCCAGGAACAGAGTGGCATATTGCTCGATCCCACTGATCCACGACCATGCTCAGGACACGGACTCATACACTGGGCTGGTTCTGTTAACGAATTTATGGTGCACCTAATTAAGGATTATAAGGTAGCACCTCAGTTTGGGTGTCACACTAATTGTGCATGATACCCACAGTCAAACCCACATGAAACTAATGTTGATAAACGACTCTGCTCAGAAGGAATTAACCCTTCTCTTTCATGTTTGTGTGTTTGTGGTCTTGTACTTGTTCCTTCCTTTCCACAGGTTCCCGTTTTTGTACACCCCTACCAGAGTGAGTAGTGTGGTGGTGATGGAATGTCCTTCCATCCTTTGATTTTAAATAATAACAATTTTTTCACACTTAGAGCCTCACGGGAGGGTGCACCTTAGAGCATGCACACCACCGGAGGACTTATGTTGTAGGTCCTGAAGAAAGCTGAGCTACATGCAACCCTAACAGCTGAAACATGTCGACCAAATTTTACCTCTGATTTAGGACTCCGGTTCCTTAATTAAGAACCGTGGGAGTCCGCTCACTTTGTTTTTAACCAATGCGGGTTGACCATTATTAAAATTTTTCTAAAGGCACAACCTCTGCATTTTTTAATTGTTTAATACACTTTTGCACTATCACGTTTAGTCACTTCCTAATTTGGGCACTGTTGCACCCACCACATCCTGCTCCGCTGTAATCAGGCGTCGTAGCACGCTGGGGAGACATTCGGTCACCCCAGCGGGGACCCGATGATGAAGCATGTCACCAACTAGTGATGAGTGAGGGTCCTTCTAAGAACCTAGGTCCTTCCCCCCACCCACTAGATGGTGACTAGCAAACGCCCTGACTTTCTTCCGATTGAAGACGGTCGTCCGGGCCCCCTTAGGGACTTCTAAGACTGCCTCACTGTATTCCCTGCACGCGTGTGAGCATTGATCACGCGTGCAACATACAGTGAAGCTTTATTTCATGATTCTATTTTGATTATCACTTTTTGTTTTTCACTAGAGTCACTCCTTTGTTGTTTATAATATTGTATACTTCCTGCATTTACTGTTACTATCTATTTGCATTTACTCTATGTGTTTGGATTTATTCCATCAGTAACTCGTGTAAATGTTGCAATTCACAACATCTTGCCATACCTACCTCAGAACTATATTTTGTACATGTCCTACTGTCTACTGCATACTTTGTGTACCTAATGCTGGAATCTCTGCTGAATGCAGGAATGCAGCCATGCAGCCATGTAAAATCTCCGTATTTGGGTTTCTTCCTTCCATGAAAACACTTGATTTTGCTTTTCAAATGTGAATCTTTAAGTAGTAGGCATCCGCAAACTGTTGAAATGTCCACAGATGACGGTTTAACCCTTTCAGGGTGAGATCCAGAATTATGATGTTGTCCTCGCATAATAGTTAAACTATTGATTTTCCGCCAATTATCGCAGCCATACCCTCGCTCTGAATCAGGTAGCCGAGATATTAATCAGACCTTCTCAGCCACCTGATTCAGAGCGAGGGTATAGCTGCGATAATAGGCGGAAAATCAATAGTTTACCTACTATGCGAATGTATATCAGTATCAGTGCTAAGAGGCACCTTTGTTATAGCCCTTTAGGGGAGGTATTTCCTGAGAGAGATCCCGATCACCACCTAGCAGTACTCTCCACCGCTTGGAAAAGTGGAGGGACATGACTAGATCTAATAGGGAACCCGGTATATCCAATCTTGATAGCTTTCTCTACAACAAAGATTGCTCTACGTTATCAAATGCTGTGGAGAAGTCTATAAAGACAGCATAAGCCACTCCTCCTCTCATTAAAACAGATTTCTCATTAATTACTTGGAGAGCTGCTATATTATCAATAGTTTCACGTTTTCTCCTGACCCATGAGTGCTTCGTAGGTATAAGTTTGTTTTCTTCCACCCACTCACTACTCTGAGTCAGTAAACATCTAGAAAATACTTTGTCCACCGCATCTAAAAGGGCAATCTGACTATTTCCTTGGAATTTTCAATCTCCCTCTTGAATAATGGTACTATGATACTTCCTGTACAGGAGGGTGGATTTTTCTTGTTTTCATAGCAGATTTTAAAAACCAGGGATAGTATTTTACTCCAAAGGGGTGGATCTTGTTATATTTCTGAACTTGGAATTTCATCTGGCCCAATCGCGGCAGAGGTGCGCATTCCACGAATGGCTAACTCAATCTCTTTTACAGATGGGGACCATTAGAAAGACTATCCCCCTTCTGCAATAGATCGAGCAACCTCTACACCATCTGTGGCATAGGGATTCCAAATAAAGTCGATCCAACTGGTTTCCTCAATGGCAGAGGAAAAGGATCTAACTCTTGACCCACATCCTCCGCGACCAGTGTCCAAAAGGATCCTGTCTGACCCTTTTCTGCAGCTTCCCTTAGGTCGATGCAAAGTCTATACCAGGCTTCTCTTTTTATACAGACCTTCAATCGACGACTCCTACTTTTTAATAGAGACACCCTAGTATTCCACTAAGGGGCGTATACCATATATTGTTTCCTAACTAGGGCATTTATTTGACTATTTAATAAGAGAAGTGGGCAGTGTCATATGGATACTTCGTTACATATATTGCGTTAAGTTAGCATGAGTGCATTACATGTTTAAACAGCCTTTTTTCCTTCGGCTTCAGTTTTGCACACGACACATACTTGTTGTTGTCGCCTTCACCCTAGAAGCGGTGAGGTGGTTTATTTGAGAATAATATGTTATTTCTATGCTATCAGCTTTGCCTGGTACACTTGGTACAACTGTCTGCACACTGAGAGCTGCACACTCTGAAATTAACCTAACACAAGGTTGCTGGGAGGCTTGATCCTCGCACCACATTAGACATAACACAAATAATGTTGATGCCAACATTTTGGGCTCTACGCGGGTTTAAGATAGAGTTACACGGAATGAACGTAGACACTTGGTGCTGCGCATGAAGAGAGCTGGTAGCTGTTGATGTGAACCGCTCCTACTGACATTGAGAGGTATGGGGCCGCCCTGCTAAAGTCCGAATGAGACCTTCTTAGATATAATATAATATGCTAGATAGGGTGCGCGAAATATAGGTGATATAGATTTCTATAGAAATTGCATTATAACATGCTAGCACCTTTTGCTTACTATGGATTAGTGACTATGCTGCTGACTCTGATTTTTATAATCTGCATTTTGGTATTATACAAGATACTGCGTTTGAGAACTTTGCATTGAATAATAAATATTTCAAACTTGCACTTGTGTTCTTTGACTCTCAGTTTTGGTTTGAAATGATTATCTAACGAAAGAGTGTTCATGTGTTCCACGACTCCTGAGGTATTCTAAAGATCATGTTCTGGTTTGTCTAAGACATGGATCATTCCATAATGATCCATGAGACACTGTAGCTAGCTAGGTAAAGAGATTTCTGACACTGAGATGAGTTTTTGGATCATCCTAACTCACTGAGGTTCTAGATCTCTATGCACAGTTCTGTGGGAGAACGGAAACCCTGCTACATGGCGCCCAACGTACCTATTGCTTACAAGTCACACTTGTACACCGAAAGATTTAGCCCCGGAACTTGTTGACTGTGAGACATGGGGTAAGACTTTTGCAGCGGTTTACTCGAGGTGCTTTGGCACACCGTCAGTGTCGAACCTGTCTGCGATCCTCAAACGTGTTCAGGATGATCACGGACCTGAGTCGGCGGTTGAGTTGGGTATGCGCCTGAACGGTTCATTTGAGACAGTTTGCGGTATTATCCTTGCCAATGTAAAAGGGGATGCAGTGAACTTTCAAGTGGCCAATGGTCTGGCGTTAATTCCCGATGCCGAGAAACCCCGTCAGCTGGCAAGAATAATTGTGGCGGCTTATAAAATGGTTGGCCGCAATTCTAAGGGTGCGAAGGTTTTTCTTGAAAAAGAAAAGAAGCAGCCCCAGGGGCAGTCTTCGGAAACAGGTGGACAGCCCAGGTCCAAAAAACAAAATTGGCCTAAAAAGCAGAATCAGGGTAAGCAACAACAACAACAGACACAGGTCTCGAGTCCGGCGCCTTCACAACCTGCGCAGTCAGAGCGTGTTTATGAATTGCGCGACCGCGCTACGATTAAATCGCCTGATAGATATCAGGCATCTGACCAACGCTCTCCTCGTTCCTTTCAGGACTCATCGGCTCCGTCAACCGGTGGTGGAGGGGGCGGCAGGGGCAGGGGTGGTCAGCAAGGACGTGGCCAGCCCCGCACGCGAAGTGAGGGGGACCAGCGGGACGACTCTACGCCAAAGAGACCGCAGTTTGCCAAGAAGAAAGTCGCAGCCTTAACGGCGCATCGATATGCCCCAGATAGTGAGAACGCGGCTTCGGAATCTGACGTGGGCTCTGACCTTGCTGGACAGCGCGGCGGAGATTACCATAGTGAGAGAGGCCCTCCGTCCACTGTTGAAGGTGACAGCGACTGACACTTATGTTGTAATCGAAACAGCTGATACACATGTTGCTCCCCCTGAAAGACTTTTTGAAATTGTCCTGTTAATTGAAGGTGACATGCAGCGAACTGTAAAAGGGGTATTTTGGGAGAATCTTTCGGATACGTATGACATTTTGCTTTCGGAGGCTGACTGGCCCCCACCTTTTGTTCTCGCAGCTCCGCGAGGGGAGGAGGTAATCCTCCCCAGTTTCGCGCACACTGTGCCGAGAGTGGAAGCGCTGCATTTTGCAGAAGAGTGGGCTCTGGCGCTTGCGCCGGCTGTGTACCGGAATCAGTGTGGCTGGGATAAATTGTCCCCTAGCCATGAGATTCCGTTGCGGTCACAGCCGCAGCCACAACCCCAGTATCCCATACGGCGTGAAGCTAAGGCTTCGGTCGCGGCTATCCTTGAACAATTGGAATATCAAGGTGTAATTGAAACGTGTGTGTCACCAATGAATAATCCCCTTTTTACTGTTAACAAGCCGGACGGCTCATATCGTCTGGTTTTGGATTACCGGCATTTGAACTCGCATTGCCGTAACTGTGCAGTACAGAATACTCACGGCTCTGCCCTAGTGAATAGTCTTGAGCGTAAACGGTTTAAAACCACGCTTGACATTTCCAATGGTTTTTATGCACATAGATTAGATGGTCTAAGTTCCCAATGGACCAGTTTTACTTGCGGCGGCGTACAAAAAATGTTTAAACGACTCCCAATGGGATATAAAAATAGTCCTGGAGTGTTTTCCGCCCGCATAGTCTCTCTTTTAGAGAGTTTCGATCCAGTTGCATGTTCGTATGTGGATGACATTTATCTCACAGACGATGAGCTTTGGGTGCATCTGTGTCGAGTGAACAGCATAATTTGTAACTTTGCAGACATGGGTTACAAGTTTAACTTTGCGAAATCACACATTGCGGAGTACACAGTGTTGTTTCTAGGTTATGAACTTAACCATGAAGGAAAGGGATTGGCTCCTCATTTCCTGGAGAAGTGCGCGCAGTTGCGCTCTCCGACAACGCTGAAAAAATTACAGTCTTTACTGGGTTTTTTAAATTTCGGGAGGACATACATTCCGGAATATGCCCAGCGTATCAAGCCTTTATATGCCTTGGTACAACCATCTTTTTCCAAATCATGCTGGCTGCCTGAGCATTCAGCCATTCTGCAGTCTTTGCAGGCTGATTTGCTCACTTCTGACTACTTACAGACCCGTGATAACCAGACCAACCTGGTGATAAGAATTATCCCTGGGACGGTGGGTTTCACGTACCTGACTTTTAATGAGGGGGATACTGTACCTATTGCTTACAAGTCACACTTGTACACTTCGGCTGAACTGCGTTTTTCCACTGTGGAGAAAGTTTTAACGGCTGTGCAGATGGCAATTCTTAAAGAACGTGCCCTGTCGCAGGGAAAGCGCATGTTGGTAGTTACCCCGTGTCCTGCATTGGAGGCGGTCACGAAAGCCAGTGTACCGAATTCTAAAGCTTTGCACCCTCGGTGGATTCAGTGGGCTACATCCTTGACATCTCAGGATGTCACGTTTATTTTTGACGCCGCTTTACGGTCGCAGGAGTATTTACAGTATGAATTTGTTCATCCTGCTCCTTTAGCAATGCGGCCGTTGGAGGATTTCCACTGTATCATTTACACGGACGGTTCGGCGCAGGTTGCGCATGGCTCTAAACATGCCTACGTTTCCGCTTGCGCCATTGTGGTCGGTGCCATGGTGAACGATGAGTTCAAGTCCAGTGTCGTGCACACGCAGACGCTTGGAGACTGCACCGCACAATTAGCAGAGCTCCGTGCTCTTATGCTCGCATTGGAGTACGCAGATCCTAGTGTGACGACTTTAATCGTAAGTTATTCTTACTACTGTGTCCAGTCTTACAATGAGAACTTGTTCTTTTGGATTCAGAATGATTTTCGTGATTCCAAAGGTAGCACAATAAAACATAAAATGATCTGGGTCCGAGTAGCGGAACTTAAAGAAAAGCTGCCGCTCGTGTTTGTGATTCATACTCTCGGCCACCAGCGCGTGGGAGTCCACGCTGTTGGCAACTCGCTTGCTGATGAAGCAGCGAAGTCAGCGGTATCGAAATACTTAGTTGCAGCAGTCACAAGGTCCAAAAGCAAAATAGATGATGACATCTTGGCGGCTGTTGCTGCCACGGCGAAGGGAGGTAAATATCCTGCGGGGTTCCCTTCGAAGTACACATACCACTTAAGTCCCGATAAGGTTCCTTATGTGAAAATTCCTGAAGTTGGAGAGCGTCTAGTTCCCAACTCGGATCGCAGAGCTTCTCTGATTACAGCGGCTCATGAAGGTGTGGCGTCTGCGCATGCGGGCGTCTCAGCCACTGTATCTCAGCTACAACAGAGATTCTGGTGGCGGGGACTGTACAAACAGACGCGCGATTATGTCCTTATGTGTGACATTTGTCAGCAGATCAAGCCTTCTACTGCTGCGCGTCCGCCTCAGACAAAGTTGTACATCTCTAATAAACCACTTGGATGTGTTTATTTGGATCACTGCGGTCCTTTTTCTTCTGATACTGCGTATAAATACATCTTAGTAGCAGTTGACTCATGCACACGCTTTGTGTGGTTATGGCCGCATCGCAGCGCTGATTCACGGACTGTCATTAAGGATTTGCGTCTTTGTGGGAATCTTTGCTTGTGGTGCTTTCCATTCGGACCAGGGTCCGGCTTTCGCCTCTAAGGCGTATAAGGATGCTATGGTTTCGTTGGGAGTACAGGTGAAGTTTTCAAGCCCCTACAGGCCTGAGGGCAATTCTGTGGTAGAAAGAATGAACCGCGACTTAAAGCAATCTTTGACAGCCCGAGTTATAGGCACTGGTAGAAACTGGCTGACCCACCTCTATGGCGTGCAGCCTGCGCTTAATAATCTCCCTAGAAGGTCTCTGGGTGGGCGGACCCCATACGAAATGCTCTTTGGTATCAAGATGTACGTCCCTGACCTTGATGGTGCAGACTGCGAGGCCCAGGCCGCGGCCTTTGACGTAGATGAACATTGCAATGTTTTACAGGATCTACAAAAGACCAGAGACAGTCTTGCAAAGGAACACTTGCCCTCCACGTCGGATGATGCGTTGCAGATCCCGGTAGTTGGCTGGCTACCCCAAGTTGGAGAACTGGTTCGAGAGAAGATCGATAACAAAAAAGAGTTTGGTCCCTCATATCGAGCGCCGGTTCGGGTCCTTGGAGTGAAGGGCACAAGAACAGTCATTTTACCACCACTTCCAGGTCGTAAAGAAAACAGATTTATTTCTATTGACAATGTCAAGACACACAGGGTGGCCGATTCTTCATAGCATGACACCGGCTGTATCCTGTCCTTCCATGGTGAGGAACTCTGTGCTGGCTATTATATCTGGTGCAGATCAGGAGGTGTCCCTCGAGATGCCTGCTATGTCAAGTCCTTTATTAAATACTATTCCTATTACTAACATTGATGAGCTGACCTATGCTGAACCTGCTGAGTTATCTATGTCCGATATACAAGCTCGTTTGGCTAACCAGTCCAGATTCTCTTTTGACTCTGATTCGGAACTTTCAAAGAAACCATCGACTATTGCAAAATATGCCACGTTGTTTAAAAAACATTTTTTAGTTCCACCTTGGACATACATTTGGCTGATACTATTTTCATTTTATCTTTTTATGTCAATTGGTTTTGTGTGTTATTTTTTCCGTCTGATTGATGGCCATTATGTAAAAGAAAGAACAGGAATTCGGTACCTTAATGGAACATTGGCCCCTCTCTCCTCCTCACATTCCGCACACAGACTAAAGAGAGACTTGAAAACTGTAAAGATTACTGCTTGGCCTGTCCTTGATGGGATTGTGTGGGATGCGGTTAGGTTTCAGATACATGGCCCCACAGAAGTTATTAATGTTCCTAATGTGCTTAGAGTAAACATGGGAGATGTGATTAAGCAAAATATTCGTTCTGATGATTGGGATCTTCAGGCCGTAGAAGCATTGTTCTCTGATTTGAAATATTATGCGGCCTTTGATGATGAGGATTTATATTTAGATTCTGTCAATTATGGTGATTTGTTTTGTTACCAACATTATGGAAATCATTTCTTGCACAAGACAAGTTCCAGGCGGGTTCCTGTGAATTACACTCAGTGGGAACATTGCCCTACTCCTTTACAAGGGAGCTCAAGTACGTTACTGGGGAAATATTCTTACTTTACAGATTTTAATCAATCAAATCCGGAGTCATTTTATTTTAAAGTGAACCAGAAATTCATGCCCAAAGTTAGATTAACTGACACAAAATTGTTGTATTCAAAGTCCTTTCTAGAAAGGTTATCTGTGGATGGCTATGAGTTATGGAAGGATGCTATTGACCTTAAATCGGTTTGGGGTACCAAAGATTGGCAGGTACAAGGCACTGAGGCTTTGCATCGTGCATGTCTCATCCCGAATCACATGTTGTTTTTAAATTCGACTGTTTCCCAAACAACATGTTTTGGATTGGCTACATCTAAAAAATTAAATACCCCGACTATCCCTGATTTGGAAGAATATTCGGGTTGGAGTAATTTCACTACATTATCCATAGGTGAGATACAAGCACTTATGCAGAATTCCTCCTTTAATATTTCCAGTTTTGATCCAGTTGGGTGGCTTTTATGGCAAAGAAGCTCTGATTCTTGCCAACGTCGTTTTTTGGGTTTGTCTGAAGGTTTTACACACATCAGGCCAGATCCCAGGTTTGACACAGATCACACGGTTACGACTTATTCAGTAGGCAAATTGTGTCAGAACTGGTTACAACATTCCACTTTAGCTGCAGTTAAACTGCATCTGTCCCAGTTGAATGAGAATATAGAGCTAAATGATTTTATAAAAGGCCCGACTATGGGTAGGTCTAAACGCTTTATTTATGCTGTTTATAATGAAATTTGGAAATTTTCACAAGTCGAAGCAGCTAAACGCCTGAGGGCTATTGATCAAGCCAATTTGGAAAAAGTGCTTGCAGTGGTCGATAACAGTATTAACACGCTGTCTTCCAGAATTTACACATTGGATAATATTGTTTCTTCTGTTGTTGATATTGTACATGATGAAGTGTCCACGTTATACCATGGTCAAAATCAATTGCGTTCTGTAATGCAGTTTGCCTGGACTCTACAGACAATTAAGGCTGGTCGAGTTCCCTGGACCTCATTGAACGTTTCATCCCTTTTCGCCCCTTTTAATCTTACTGAAAAACAGCGCATGCTTTCAATGCGTGATGCATCATTTTCTATGTTACATATTGAGAAGCTAGAATCCTTACCTTTCTCCGTTGCTGAAACCACTACTGCCACGTGGCTTATTCATGGTTTAATTACATTACCATTTCCTTTATATAAATTTACTAACTGTATGCGGTATATTGCTATAGGACGATATGAGCCACTAGGCAATGCATTCCTACATGAGGCATGGTCATTACCATACACATACAGATGTCTGAAGGATGGGAAAGAAGTGAATCTTAATGGTGAGGAATGCACACAGTCACCTGACCATTCATTAATATGCAGACACATTCAGTTACACGGTTCTTGTAATCAGGACCGACCAAATTTAGCATGTGTTTTAAAAGGCACGCCAGTTCCAGCAGTGGTTCCCACATTTACATTATTAGCTAATGGTAGTTATTTGCTTTTAAACAACGAATTATGTTGTGGTTTATTAATTGGTGTGGCTTATGTGGTAACTGTATCAGAGCGTGTGGTGTGCTGCAAGAATGTTCTATACCCACCCACGCATGGTTCTTTAGATGTCTCCATCTGGCCACGGATTCCAACCTTGGAAGCGAAATTCAATGGTTTAAGCAGAATAAGGGCCCTTTTGTCTCAAAAACAAGTGACCCTGAGTTCGGCCCGGGAAACTTATGTCCTTCACATAGCCAACACCCGCACAGAGGTGCAGGCGCTTTTAAATACTGATTTGCCGTTTCATTTCTGCGAGCTGGTACACCAGATTTTTAATGCTTCTTTAACGACTGGGCTGGCACATTTTTTCAAGTTAGTGAGCAGTGGCCTCGTGACTACGTTTGAAAAAGTTTTTGGTATCATTCCCACGTTTTTCCACACTATTTTTTCGAGTTTGTTTGGTGGACTACCTGTGTTGCTGGCTGTAGCCGCAGGCATTCTGTTGGTGTTTTTCTTCATAAAACATGGATGCCCAACCTGCGCAAGACGCCGTTCAACGCCTCCTGACACTGTGCCGTAATCGGATGCTCAATTACTATGGAACATTGCCGCTTGCAGCATTAAGCACGGCCTATAGATTGTCATTTCGGTTCACCGACTTCACGTGTGTCCAACCTGTGTTTCACTGCCTGAGCTGCGAGTTCGATTGGGCCATTGATTTGTGCCTATGCTTGAGGACTGCTCCTGACGTCGATTTTGATCAACTAATGCGTCCCGTGGTGGCTCATGAGCTGATCTGTTCTGGCGAAAGAGTTATGGCCTTGGCAGCAATAAATGGAGTTCTGGGCCAATGGGAGATCTCTGCAGCGGCGGATGCCTTTCTGACACACAGCGATCTGGTGAACCCACCGAGTTGTCCTCTGACGTTACAGGAGGATCCGATGCTGGAGGAGCACGTATGTTCTTTCCCATTGCTGAATTGGATTGCTGAACTATTTTCGGATGATGGCAGTGATTTCATACTGGAGGCTGTTGCAACTTTCTTTGCATATACTTTCCAATCATGACATGCCTGAAGGAGTGCTTTGTTGTGAAATATGACTTCCCCCTCGCTGAATTGGAGGGATGAACTGTGTTCAGCTGATGGAGAGTTCAAGCACGTGATGTCGCTGAGGATAACGTCAACATGGCACATGACTTTGGATATCGGATAAGTGCCTTAAAACATTTTTTTTCTCTCTTACAGACATTTGGATTGATGCGGCCTGGTCCTACATTTCATAATTTTGAGACCTGGCGAATAACTTTTGGTTCGAAAGTTTTGTTTTTATTTTTAGACTTGAGGCCACTGTAGGCATTCGTACATATGCATTCACACATATTTTTTTAGCTTATTTTAGCTCAAGATTATTGAACTTTGCTTTCAATCTTTGTATCTGGTTTAGTATTGCCTTTTCCCTTATGTTTGACGGTGCTCGGACCAATGGGGGGGTGTCATATGGATACTTCGTTACATATATTGCGTTAAGTTAGCATGAGTGCATTACATGTTTAAACAGCCTTTTTTCCTTCGGCTTCAGTTTTGCACACGACACATACTTGTTGTTGTCGCCTTCACCCTAGAAGCGGTGAGGTGGTTTATTTGAGAATAATATGTTATTTCTATGCTATCAGCTTTGCCTGGTACACTTGGTACAACTGTCTGCACACTGAGAGCTGCACACTCTGAAATTAACCTAACACAAGGTTGCTGGGAGGCTTGATCCTCGCACCACATTAGACATAACACAAATAATGTTGATGCCAACATTTTGGGCTCTACGCGGGTTTAAGATAGAGTTACACGGAATGAACGTAGACACTTGGTGCTGCGCATGAAGAGAGCTGGTAGCTGTTGATGTGAACCGCTCCTACTGACATTGAGAGGTATGGGGCCGCCCTGCTAAAGTCCGAATGAGACCTTCTTAGATATAATATAATATGCTAGATAGGGTGCGCGAAATATAGGTGATATAGATTTCTATAGAAATTGCATTATAACATGCTAGCACCTTTTGCTTACTATGGATTAGTGACTATGCTGCTGACTCTGATTTTTATAATCTGCATTTTGGTATTATACAAGATACTGCGTTTGAGAACTTTGCATTGAATAATAAATATTTCAAACTTGCACTTGTGTTCTTTGACTCTCAGTTTTGGTTTGAAATGATTATCTAACGAAAGAGTGTTCATGTGTTCCACGACTCCTGAGGTATTCTAAAGATCATGTTCTGGTTTGTCTAAGACATGGATCATTCCATAATGATCCATGAGACACTGTAGCTAGCTAGGTAAAGAGATTTCTGACACTGAGATGAGTTTTTGGATCATCCTAACTCACTGAGGTTCTAGATCTCTATGCACAGTTCTGTGGGAGAACGGAAACCCTGCTACAGCAGGGAATGGCCTTATACTTGCCCATGGCATTTTTGTGACTAGCACTAATAGCTGCTTCATAAACATAATAAAACGTTTAAATTCAGCTCCTAACCAGGCTTTCAAGTGTATCTTTTAGTTTACTTTTCAAGCCTGTGATCATCCTGTGATCCCACAGATCTAGGGCCTCTGATGGGAGTATCGATTACTTCTAGGTCGCCTAAGAGAAAAAACTAGGCGCAACCTACCACCACATAACCTAAAAGTGCCCCTCCCATTGAAGACTTGTGTGTGTATAATGCTGGAGAATCCGAGAGTAGTCTCCCATTAGCTATATTAAAGTAATTCTTTTCCAGTTGGTCAAATAGGAGCTTCCCTCTATTATCGGTTCTTTTCTTTGGTGGAAAGACAAATCGGGGGGGATTTGCAATGCTTCCTATTTTTCATCATTACATCGTTAGTGCAAGGCATTATTCGCTATTCTACAATTTTATTCGCCTACCAAAATTATGTAGGGATCCTGATCCTTGCTCAAATATTTTTTAATAAAAGAGAAAACCTAATGCATAAGTGCATCATATGTAGCATCTGGTGGGATATACGCATTTACCAGCAAAAGGGGTGATGCACCAGTCTACCATTTTCTCATAGGTGACCTTTCAACCCCTAATAGTTAACCGGGGACCCACTGCTAGGGGCCAGAGGTAAAAAGGGGGGACTGCTCATTATCCCCCTCATCACTCTGGTGAGAAACCAAACCTACATTGTGTCTCCCCTTCTCCTCTAACATAGGGAGGACATCAACGTCCCTACATTGGAAACTGTCAAAGTTTTGTAACATCGTAATTGCAGTGAGTTTAGAATAAAAGGTCACCCTTGATTTAGAACCAAACTAAGTGGGATAGGGAAATCAAATTAATATCAACACTTTGGATTACATTCAAAGTCTCAATGTCCAATAAGGATTTACACAGAAAAGATCTATCTAAAATTAAATCTGCATCAAAGGGGGAATAAAGTCCAATATGCAGATATCCATATTACCCCGGATGGAGATTTTTCTTCTAGTTTAAGTAACTCCAAAGGACACTTATTCGTACCCGATATGAGGTGTGAGCACTGGATTCAGAGAAGAAGGCATACAAGGAGGTTACACAGTAGAGGCCTCTACCATTGTTACCTCTAAGATCCTTTCATTTGACACAATTGAGGATCCATAAACAGGGCACACTGCCTGAGGGACTGATTGAGAATATACCATTGGCCCCTCTGGCATTTGTGGAATATCTGCCTCCTCTCTGAATCATAATTTCCTATGTCCCTTCTTCAAGATTCTACGATTAGACCTTTTCATCCCTCTCCGTTTTTGTCTTGTCCTTAAGCTTTGGCTGAGGTGCACATAACTCATTGACACAAGTCCTGCCTGGTGCAGGATTTAAAAATTGGGAACACTTCCTGTTCCACATGGATATTTTCTGGTGTAGTGGTAAAGATACATCTCATAGAGCCAACTGGACATTCGGCGAGGGGTGCTTTTTTGGAGGACTCTTTACACTGCGGTTTTTCAGCCTGGAAACCAATGACCATTTGAGAGCAAACATCAATGTGATGAGCCATTCTGGCAGTTGTTGTAATCACTTCCTCTGCTGCTGGCTCTGCGAGGCCGGGTCCACTGTCCTTCTTGCTATTGATCAGCTCCTTCAATATTGCCGTCACAGTATCAAAGATGGAATCCGGCCCTCCTCCAAATTTTTCCACCAACTTTAAAATAGAGAATAGAAGTCTTTCAGAGTAGAGAAGCGGAGGCCTTTACTTCTTGATCTGGTGAAAAACACAACTGAATGTCACTTACTTCCAAATCTGGAGTCGCAGAGAGGTGAGATAGCAAAGAAAGTGTTACTGAAAAGATGCAGCCCTATAGGTAAAATGGGGGAGGAAGCTGACCACAAGCTGCATTTTAGGATCCTTATCTTGTGACCCATATCTCCTACATTGATCTACATCCAGGTCTTACAGTGTGAAATCCTCAGCCCTAGAATCTACTCTTTGAGGGAAATCATCAAGAGGAGCTGTAGGAGATTTATCCGCCACATCACAGACTAGCAATGGAGTATCCGATATAGGGTGCAAAGGTAGGAGTGTGTAGAAGGAAGTGTAGGGATAGCCCTCTGAGGATCAGGGAACCCAAGTGAGGCACAGTAGTTACTATAGCCTCCTCAAGGTGTACTGTGGTTAAAATAACCCCCTCAGATCTTGCCTCACTTGGGCTTTCTGGCTGCGTCGTTCCACTTGACTCCATAGGAGTTTGTGTTTGTTTTCAAATCCTCCTGCGTTGACTTCTCCTTTACCCATAGGATGCAGATTTTATTCTTTCCCTTCGACACTGTGCCTAGAGGGTCTCTGTTCCGCAACAGGTTGGATTTTGTTTTAGTGCATGCCCTCCCCTACAGCGGGCAACCAGATTTTACCTTCTTTCGGTCATCGTGCTCCTCTGGTGCCTCATATGCCTATAATTTGGGCATGCTTCTTATATTCGGGAGGGGTTGGCTCCTCCGGTCCTTTTTTAACTCATGAACTTGGTCAGAACTCCAGCCAGGGGGTGCCTAGCCTTGTCCTTTTTCTATTCAGGGTGCTGCTACTAGTAACCTCCCCAGACCTCAAGGGCACATCACCAGCCTGCAAGTCCTTATACCGGCATATTTACAATATCCTTGGGCTCGGGTACATAAGCAAAATATCCCCGTTTCCTTTTCAGCGCCAGCGGATTGGTGGAGAGAACGAGGGGCAGGAAAAGAGCGGGACCGGCAAACCAGCAGCAAGGCGCTCTAAACGTGGCCGCCTCCTCTGCCTTTCACGCTTCCCCCTGGTTAAGTGCCCCCCTATTAGGGGACTTCAGACGAAAAACAGCTCCCCCACTCCTGGCAGGCACACGACTAGGACGGATTTCAAGTTGGAGACAAGCCAAACCCCGTGGGCCAACTGGCCAGAACATGACCTGTGGCTAGTGATGGAGCAAGGTGAAGAACAAGATTTTGTTCAAACTTGTGAAGTTAATCTCTCATAACAAAGTAATCAGATTAATACGTTTGTGGTGAAATTAATAATCAACTTAATTTAAGAATACATTCATCATTACACGCGGGATAAACTAATGTGCTTTTATGTTGCAAACGCAAAGAAAATAATAAACTAACCTTGTCTATTGTCTTTGTCAGTATTAAATGCGGCAGTTAAGTTAATGGCATGTGCTTATTTTATGTGCTTATGTTATGTCTTTTTGTGATAAAAAGCTCATGGAGTTCGTGCGGTTCGAAAAGGAAAAGTAATTATAATGCTGCTTGTATGTGCTTCTGCTAGGTAACATAATTAACAGGATTAATTAGTAAAGGGGGAGGGTAACAGAATGGGTCTCAATTCTTTAATTAATTGAGGTCTTGTGTTTGTTTAATAATAGTTTCCAAAGTGAGGGCCTAAAGATGGTTCAGAAAATATGGCTGACAGAGCTGCAGACGCGAAAACTTGTCTAGAGTCAACTTTTTACACATGCGCGGTTGTAAAGATTTTTGCTGCAAAGTCATCGTGAATTGCAAAACAGTTCTTTGGTCGCGTTGAACGAGTTCATGGAGAGATGGCTCAAGGACAGGATCTTAATGTGTCTGCCAAGGTTAGGAAGTAAACGTTCGAAACTCGAGGAAAAAGTATCTTTACTAGAGGAAGCTGAAAGACATGTAAATGAAAGACAATAGGGCTTATATGGAGCCTGGACTTGGTCAAGAGTCGGAGATGACCTAATAATTTTATCATGGACTGACACAGGACAGCCAATGAAAAGTTCGGATTTGCTAAAAAGAATGTAAAATGTAGAACGTTTAGCTAGAGAGAAAGGTATAAAGTCTGATATTATGAGCAAGGAAAAAACTCTTACTTTCCGATTCCTGAATGACGTGACATGCTGATGGACCTTTGGCGCATGTAAGGACAGCAGACTTTAAATGATTCTTTCCTTTTTAGGTGAAGTGAGAATTAGACAGGGAAATAGATTTAGGGAATGGAAAATGTTATTCTGCTAATATTTCATGATTCAGAACCTGCTTTAGAGATGTCAGTTTTAAATTCATTTCATTATTAATATGCTGCTTTCTTATTTGCTTATAAAATAACGATTCTAAAACGTAAATGTTTTTCCTTATGAAGAATAAAGTTAATAAAATTAGATTTGAAAAGACAAGCTGATCTTGTTTATTCATGGTCTAGTTTCCATCAGTTGATCCAATCACCTTAAGTGGTTTGATTAATGATTGAGTTGCTCAAAAATTGTCTCATTGGTGTTATGGGCCTGTATATGTGTTTCATGATTAAGGGTGAGAATTGAGGTGATAGGTAGCGTTTGTGAGACAGGTGATAGGTAGCGTTTGTGAGACAGTTTTTCAATCAGAGCACCTGATCAATTACTTGGTAGCAGAGTTTCGGTTTCTATGGTAACTAGTATGTTACATGGTAATACATAGGATTAATGTCTAAAACATGTTAAGTTTGTTTAGTTGTTATATGTAGTCGAAAGGTTTTTTTCCAGCAGTGTGAAAATTCCTGGTTTGTGCCGGCACGAGAAGTGTGACAGGTGAAGTTACACAGTGCATTTGTTCTGTTTCAAAATAGTGGTATCGCCGTATATCACAAGTGTTGTGGTCGTACAGCACAAGTTTAGGGATTTTAGGTGGAATGCAAAGTGAGGATTGTCTATGAATTTGTAGCTTTCGAGTATAGGGACTTCTGTCCTGTTTTAAAACTCACCGTGAAAAGAGTAGTAGAATTTATCTAAGCTTGAGTGAAGGGTAAGGAAGCGTCGACTACTTACTGGCGAATTAGGATCTTATTTGTGGGTTAAAGTCCTACTAAAGATTTATGTATGCATGGTTAGGAATTTTTCCGTATGAAAGTGCGTAAATGAATTTGTAATGTACGATCGAGTGAAACTCTATATTGTCTCTAAGGAGGTGTAAAAATCTCTGTATGTGCATTCAGGTAAAATTGAGTTTGTTATTACCTGCTAGAAGGGTAAAGTAGCCTTACTTTATCGAAGAATTTAAATATTCTGTGAAAATAGCGTTGTCTATTTCACGTAAAAAGAATACTTGAATGTTTGGGAACGCTATCACTTTATTTTAGCGAAACAGTCAAATGATTTGTTTTTTGTGGAGTTATTAACTGAATTTAATTGAAAGATTTGTAAATATGGCGCTGTGAATTTTTTTTGTAAAGGAGGGGTCAGTTTAAGGAGCAAAGTGAGAGACAGAGTAGCAGCAGCGGTAGCATACGTCACAAGTGTCGCGCTGTGATTGGCTAACATACGTCACAGTATTCGCGCACAGATTGGTTCATGTGACTAGGCAAGCTTACAGCCGATTGGCTTATCCTGAAAAACAGTATTTCTATTGGTTGAGCAAAATAGTGACGAAGCTTAACCGGATTGGTCTATTGGTAAGTTTCGCGCACGGATTGGTTGGTGTTGCGGAATAACAAGGAAGTTATTACGATCTTTTGTGAAGTAAGGGAAATTGTTTAAAAACATGGATTATTATTACATGAAGGAGAAAAAGAAACTTTCATGGTTTCAGAAATTGAAAAACAAAATTAAACCTGACAAGAAAATTTCAACGCGAGGTGGAAGATTAATTCATAAGTATAAAATACCAGCAGCTTATATGTTGGGTGAATATGGTTATCATACTTGTCTTTGGATTGAGAATTGGATGAAGTATACTGAAAATGATGGTGTGTTAGCATGGCCAGAAGACGGATCATTTAACATAGCGGTTTTGAAAATTTAAGAGAAAGAATGATGAAACTTGTACCAAGGCCTAGACCTACTCAATTTGAAGCCTTAGTTGAATGGGAAGACAAAATGCATGAATTAGAACGAGAGAGTAGAGGAATACCAAAGGGAATAAGATTAGGTCTTGATAGAGAAACACATCAGGATAGAATGCGTCGATGGAGAAGTGCAGACATGTGTGATGGCTTGTACCCAGTGAGATTAATTGATGAGTTAACTGGAAAAAAGCATGCCTAAAAGAAAAATAATATTAGTGAAGAAAGTAATTCAGAAGATGCGGGTTTGGAAGAAATTTATACTAAAAAACCGCCACCTTATCAACCAGTTTGTACATGGACTTCTCCAAGTGCCCCACAAAGAGAAATAATTGATAAAACATCTACTGAAACAAACCTGAATAATAGAAAAACACCTGAAAGAGTAGAAACAGGACGTAATTCAAATATATCAGGAGAAAATAGTAATTTTACTGAAACTCCAATTCAAAGAAATGAAACCGCAAGAAATGGAAATAGAACAGAAAGGTATGAGCGATTACCAGATACTTCAGAATATATTTGTTCTGCGAATGAATTAATACAACAGTTAACTAAAAGCATGGAAGCAGTAACAGTGCCTGTAACGATTGGACCTGTTCTTCCAGTATTTGATCAAAATTAAATTAGGCATTCAGCTTTAACTGTTCCATTAAATTCAGAAATACAGAAAGTGACAGAAAATTTGTATTCAGACTTGTCTGAGATACAGCGAGAGAAAATAATGATGCCAGATTTAACTTTTAATCAAAGTTTATCATGTAAAACCCCAACTGGTACAGATTCTGATTCTGGAACTCCATAAAAGAGTTTGAGTAAAATAGATTTAACACAAACCCCAGAATGTAAATTACTTGATGTTGGAAAATTGAAAGCAGATTTAGAGGAATTAATAATTGGTACAATTGGAACTGATAGTTTGAAAGCATATCAGGATGATGACTTATTATTTATTTGCAAAAGCAAAACATGGAAAACGAAAAACAAATATGATCAATTAGAAGGTATGGCTTTTGAATTAGAAGTAGATTTAAGTAAGCAGAAGAATTTGCCGAAAAATTATAGAGTGGATTTCTCTGAAAAAGACATTGAAAATATGAATACCACAGGAAGAATTACTCATATAAAAGATTTGATTGTGATTTTGAGAAAATGGGGTGAATTAAGTAAATGGAGAGCAAAATGGACAAACAAAAGAGATGAAGACAGAACAAGTTTAGCTTTTCCTGTCAAAGAAAAGGAAAAAGTAGTAAATGAGTTTCCAATGAGAGAAATAGCAGGAGGAGGGTATGTGCATGTCCCATGGACAAGACAGGACATTTTACTGTTCACAAATGATTTTCCCAGATTAAGAGAAAAACCTGTAGAATGGTATTGACAGGTAGAAAGATTTGTGAAAGTTTCAAAAATTTTGTGGGTTGATCTTGATGGATTATTTGACATAGTAGTCCCATCAGATCTTTGAACAGAATGTAAAACTACTATAGGTTGGCCTAGAGAAGAATATGAACGATATAAAGTAACAGGTGCTCCTTCTTCAGAGGTAATGAGAAAGTACGAACAAGTAATTGTATTTTTGAAAAACAAGATTCCCCCAAAAGAGAGAGATTGGGTTAAAATAGATAGAACAATTCAAGAGTCAAAAGAATCAGTACATTCATTTTATGAAAGATTACTGCTGGTGTTTAAACAATACAGTGGTTATGAACATTTAAGTGAAAAGGACATGAGCCATTTTATATACAGATTTGTATATGGCTTGAGACCTGAAATTAGTGAAATGGTAAGAACTGGAATAGTTGGTTGGCAATCACACACAGTAGATGATATTTTGAGAAAAGCAAAATACTGTAGTGATGAAATAGATGCAAAACAAAAGAAGCTGAAAGAAAAAGCAATGTGGGCACAGGTGAAAGTGGCTTAACAACAAATAGCAACTCTAGGAAATAAAAATGTTGGTCAGAATCAAGGGAAATTCAAATGTAATTATAATAAACCAAAATTGATGGGAAATATTGGAGAGTTAAAACAGAAACTCCCATGTTTTAATTGTGGCGAAATTGGACACTGGAAGCGCGAGTGTAAGAATCCGCCCAGAACTTATTTAAAAAATGCATCATTAAATCCACAGATGCAGAATGAGATAAATGAGCAGCAACAGCTACAGCAACAGGTAGTGATTCAACAAAGTCAGTTACCACAACCGTCACTTCCAAACTGTGTATATTTGCAGAGATACAGTGCAGAAACAGGATTCAGCGGAGGTGAACAGGTAAACAGATCACCAAGAGTGAATGTGTTGAATGTGTCTCAGCAATATTGGTTGAAAAAAGATGGAGGGAGTGAATCTGAAGATTACTTCTGACGGTGCCTGAGAGAGGAGGAAGAGTGTGTGCTTGGAGCCACTCTTGAGGTAGATCAATCTTGTCTATTTGTAAATGGCAAAGTGAATGATGTGGAAATTACTTTCCTAGTGTATACAGGTGCTACCCGTTCTACTGTTAGATCAGTGGAAATAGAAAACCTTCCTCTCTCTAGAGAAAAGATCCAAGTAGTAGGTGTAGCTAATCAGCAAATAAAAACAGATTTAACTGAACCAGTTGAAGTTGAAATAGGTAAATTTAAAGACATGCATAGATTTGTAGTTTGTGATAGCAGTCCTGTAAATCTATTAGGTTGGGATATTCTTTGTAAAATGAACTGTGCAATATATTGCTCACCGGATGGTATAGAGATTCAGACTCCAGAAGAAGATGGGTTTTACAAATTAACAATGTCAATGGTTGAGGCAGAAGAAAGTAAATTATTTCCTGTGTTTGATAAGAATAATTTACCTGAAGAATTAAAAGACACAGTGAATGTAAAAATTTGGGATTTCACTGGAGATGAAATGGGTTTGATGAAAAACGTAGATCCAGTACAAATATCGGTAAAACAAGGAGCAGATTATCCAAACATTCCTCATTATAAAATGAAAGCAGAAGTGATTGAAGGGGTAACTCCTGTAATAGATAAATTCATAAAACAAGGTGTTCTAAAAGAAATCGAGAGTAGCCCATGTAATTCACCGATTATGGGAATTAAAAAGCCAAACGGAACTTTCAGAATTGTTCAGGACCTGAGAAAGGTTAATTAAATTGTTGTTCCACGTTACCCAGTCGTACCAAACCCAGCAGTAATTTTATATCAGATTCCGCATGATGCAGAATGGTATACAGTTATTGATTTATGTAACGCATTCTTTACTGTCCCATTGCATCCAGAAAGCCAACAAATGTTTGCGTTCCGGTTCAAAGAGCGTATTCTAGCATGGTGTAGAATCCCATAAGGGTACACCGAAAGTTCATCTATTTTTAACCAGTTGCTAAAGAAATCATAGGAAAATCTAGATTTACCTGGAAAATCTATGTTAGTGCAGTATATTGATCTCCTTTTGGCTGCAAAAACAAGAGATAATTTTGTAACAGATACCGTTAATCTTTTAAATCATCTGGCAGATGAGGGACATAAAGTATCTCCTGCGAAATTACAGTTTTACAAACAAGAAGTAAAATATCTTGGTCATAGAATTGCAAAGGAGTCAGACAAGTGACAACAGAAAGAATAAAACTGATTCAAGCAATGCAACCTCCAAAAACATACAGACAGGTTAGAATGTTTCTAGGAATGGTAGGTTATTGTCGTCAATGGATTAGTGGATTTTCAGTAATCGCAAAACCACTGCAAAGACTGACAAAAGCAGACATAAAAGACCCGATTAGCCTAACAAAAACTGAATTAGAAGCTTTTGAACAGCTAAAGAAAAGTTTGTGTGAAGCTCCAGCATTGGGAATGCCCGATTATGAAAAATAATTTGAGCTGTATTGCAGTGAAAGAGAAGGATGTGCATTATCAGTTCTGATTCAAAGACATGGTAAACCGAGAAAGCCAATAGCATATTTCTCAGCTGTTCTTGACCCTGTTGCAAAAGCATTACCAGGTTGCTTCAAAGCAGTAGCTGCAACAAGTGTAAGTTTGGAACAGAGTGAAGGAATAATAATGGGATTTCCTGTAAAAGTATATGTACCACACTCAGTTGAAATTCTCCTCACTAGAAGCAAAACACAACATTTGACAAATAGGCTAACAAAATATGAAAAGGTTATTCTTGGATCGGACAATGTTTCAATTGCGAGATGTGTGAATTTAAATCCTTCCACATTATTACCTGACACTACTGAAACAGAAATCAAGGATGAAGTTGATCATGAATGCTTGGATGTATTAGATTATTGCACTAAACCAAGACAAGACATTAAAGATGTCCCATTAGCTGAATCAGATTATGTTTTGTTTGTTGATGGTTCATGCTTAAGAACAGATGAAGGTGTTCTGAGTGCAGCATATTCAGTGTGTACAGTTGCAGATGTGATTGAAGCTTCCAGTATCAAAGGAATTCATCAGCTCAAGTAGCAGAATTAATTGCTTTGATTCGTGCATGTGAATTGGGAAAATAGCAAAAGATTACCATAGTGACTGATAGTCGTTATGGTTTAGTCCATGACTATGGCCAGCTCTGGTCTCAAAGAGGTTATTTAACTTCTGCGGGATCTCCAATAAGAAATGCTCAGCTAATCAAAAGATTAGTTGATGGAATTCAGTTACCAGAAAAAAATGCAGTAGTAAAATGCACAGCACATAAGAAAGGAGAGGATTACATAACAAAAGGAAACTCATATGCTGATTCAATAGCAAAATTCTGTGCTAAACATAATGTGTCAGTTAATCGGAAAAAAGAAAATGAACATGTTTTGAACTCACTTATGCTAATATCTGTAGTTGAGACTTGGCAAGGAGTAAAACAGTTGCAAGATGAGGCGAGTGATGAGGAGAAAGACACATGGTTAAAAGCAGGATGCAGACAAAGAGAAGAAGATGAGGTTTGGGTTTACAGAGATGACAGAGCAGTAATGGCAGATAGTATGATTTCTGACATGGCACGCATGTACCATGGTCCAGGACATATTGTAAGAGATTCAATGATCAGATTATTTAGGCAAATATGGAAAAAATCAAAAATTCAGAATAATTGCAGAGTCATTTTGTCAAAGGTGTCTTATCTGTCAACAGATCAACCCAAACAGAAAAACTTTTGTGAGCATGGGAACCATAGGATGGGAGGGTGGTCCATTTACCAGAATACAGCTTGACTTCATTTACATGCCGCCTCACAACAAACTCAGATATGTCTTGGTGATAATCTGTTTGTTTTCAAGTTGGGTGGAAGCATTTCCAACACGTCACAATGATTCAATTACTGTGGCAAAATTGCTTTTGAGAGAAATCATACCAAGGTATGGATTTCCAGTGTCGATCGAGACAGATCGCGGCACACATTTTGAAAACAGATTGCTAAAATTGATTTGTGAAGCACTGGATATAAAGCAAAAATTACATTGTGCTTCAGGCCAGAAGCTTGTAAGCACAATGTCAGGTGTTGTTGAGCAAGTGAATGGTACAATAAAAAAATAGCTAAAATGTGTTTAGCAACAGGAATGAAGTGGACTGATGCACTTCCACTTGTTTTGATGTCTTTGAGAAGCATTCCAGATAGAAAAACAGGATTGAGCCCTCACAAAATTCTAATGGGCAGAGTCATGAGGCAAGCATTTGTTACAGTTGATAAACTGTTGCGCATTAATGATAGCGTCATTAAGGATTACTGCAGAAATTTATCTGACGTGGTGACTTCTGTATTCCATCAGGTAGGAACTGAAGTATTTACAAAAGAGAAAGAACAAGCTCATGATCTGTTACCAGGAGACTGGGTAAGGACAAAAGTACATCGAAGAAGAAATTGCCTAGTACCAAGGTGGCAGAAGGCAAGACAGGTGATATTGGTCACGACAAATGCAGTAAAGTGTAGGGGATTGAAGAGATGGATTCATGCTAGCCATACCATACGTGTGCCAACACCTGAGAATCCCGACAAAGGTGAAACAACAGCTGATTCAGATTCAGAAGAAGAGCCTGAAAGAAATCCAGATCCTGAAGATCGACAAGAAAGTTGACATCTCTGAAGATTCAAATGCGAATGAAGCATTGAATGAAGAAAATTAGGAAATTGTAATACAAGATTCTGAAGAAGAAAATGACAAAGATCTGCTAGATCAAGAAGCAGAAATAGAAACTGAATAAGTGATTCAAGATCAAGATCAGGAGAGTATTGAAAAGTAGATTGGAAACTTTGGAAGAAGGAACGAAAATTCTGAAACTGGTGAATTGGAAGTAATTGAAGAAGAAGAAGAAATTCCAAGTACCAGCTATAAGGATGTTGTTCCTAACAAAGTGAAACTGCTGAGTAAAGAAGTACCTGAATCTGAAGAAGAATCTGACACAATTAAACTGATTATTAATGAATCAGCTGATAACACAGAAAGTGAAACAGATGACAGATGAATCAAAATTGAAAAGATCAAGAAAAAGAGCTTGGAGAGTGGAGTATAATTTAGCGGAACCGAAAAGGAAGTTAACAAGAAAAGGAGATAATTGGCCAAATGAAAACGAAGGCCTGAAATTTAAATTAATGAATAAAGCAAAAGAGCAGGTGAATGAGATCACAAGTCAAAAACTTAAATAAGAAAAAACAAGCAGGAAAGAAAATAGAAGTGATCAACAGCAGAGCATAGAGGATAATAAAGCCAAATCATAAGTATAAATCACCTGAGTGGACCTATATTATAATACCACCAGTAGTAGAAGTAAATTGTAGTCAAAGAAATGTAGATAATGAAAGTGATAATGATTGATTTTGTTCATTAGGTGACACAAGGTTGAAGAAATTGTGTTAGGTGACACCAGGTCGAAGAAATTGTGTTAGCTGGAAAACACAATGATGTATGACATAAGGTCGAAGAAAAGCTGTTAGTAAATAAAGTTATCTGAAAAAAATAGAGGGGAGTATATTTAGTAATGTTTAATTTTTTTCTGTTTATTTTTAGGCGTTTGTTTGAAAGTAAAGATGCCTTATACTAATGATAATCCGAGATGCTCAATTCTTAAAAGATGTTGCAAATTGTCTTCAATATGTGTAATTTTGATAATTTTAGTTTGGTTAATTTTAGCTGTCATTTTTCATTTTGGAATAGATAAAGAGATGTATAAAGCTAACATGACTAGTAAAATTTTGGATAATAATGACAAAAATGATAAGACTAATAAAATTATTGTACATAAACCAGAGATTCATCAAGATAGATCTGTGGGAGATTTTTCTAGCAATACCTTTTCAAGACTTCTATCTGAATATGTTAAGGTGATGGACGCAAAAGATTGTTACATCTGTGTGAAATTACCTACTTCTGTGTCTGAAGGTGTTACATATAATATGCTTCCTCTTACTTATGGTATGACATGTAGTGTAATAGCTGGTTTGTTTTATAAGACTGGATGTTTGGAATATTATTATTCTGATTTTGATGACATTTTTGCAAATTTAAAAGTTGTAGATAGTTTGAATAAAGTGAAACATGCTAAACAGATGAGGGAATTTTTCCTAACAACTAGTGAACTCACTTATGAGTATGTTTTTAGAAATAATTTATCATGTAAATTGAGAACAGAAGAGAAGTCGTTCTTAAATATGGTGGAAGAGAGAAGGGCAATTTACAAGCGAAATGAGATGTTAAAACCTACTAAGTCAAAATTTTGGCAGATGGAAGATGAAAAGCTTAATGGTAGAAATGAAAATGTTGCAATTCGAGGGGGGGGGAGCTTGGAGCTCGAGCAATATGGCCGCGTAGGCACTCGGCTCCTCCGAGCTTTGTCTGCCGGCCTACCATCCTGTCGCCTATCCTGTCCCCCGAGCCCAGGGACCGTTGCCGGAAGCTGCGCAGACCGTCGGGGGCTGATTTCGGAGCTTCGGGACGGCCGATGGCCGGAGTTTGGCCCGTCTCGATTTAAGGCCTGTGGATCACTGAAGCCGGGACCTAGAGTTGACGCTCCGCCCACCACTGAGTGGCATAACATCGGGACCCAAACCGGAAGTCGCCGGCCGGGTCCGTCGGCAGTGTTTTTCGGATCTGCAGCAGCCCACCCGCAAATAAAGCCGGTGAGGAGTGATTATGCCACATAACGATGGTGCGGAGCGGGGGATGGCAGGGGGGTTGGCCCAGTACCTCCCAGGTCGTCTGTGCCTGTGCCCACGAACGGGGAAGTCTGTGTGCCTGTATGGCCGGATGGAAGGTCGTCGCCTGACCGGAGAACTCCGAGGAGTGCACTACTGCTGGTGTAAAGCAATGGCTGTGTGAAGTGTTTGGAACACGCTGTGGCATATTACGGATGGGCAGGGGCTTGTGTTGACTCCCCCACTGGCGCAAGACCGGCTTTGCAGTTCCTGCCAGAGATACGACTGCTTCTGGGATATTGAAGTGCCCTCATTGTTGGCGTTACGTGGTGGGACCAAAAAATGGGCGGTGTGTTTGCTACACCTGAAGTGTCGTTTGGGCAGGGTGAGGAGAGACATTCCTCCGATGGGCGACTTGCCCCGACTTTAGTGTGGTCCACTGGGTTTCCGAGAGTGTTTACCTGCAGGCCGGGATCTAATGCTTTGAACGCCCGGAACCCCCCTATCCCGAAGATGGCAGTTACGTTACAAGACATCATGGCGGCCATAGCTGACGTTCGAATCTCCCTGGATACGCACTATGCAAAGCTGAATACCGCACTGGACACAGGACTCATTGCACTCCACCCGACAAGAGCAGTTCACGCCGGGGTCGATGAGAGGGTCAAGCCCCAGCTTGTAGTGCCATTTGTGCTTGTGGACGGCGTGGTTCAGACGCAACTGGACAGGTTCATACTTACATCTTCAGGGCTCGACAAATCTGAAAAATTGTACTAGTCCTGCAGGTCTAGTAACTTGGAAAATCCCCTCGACCCAACTGCAACCTACTTGACCTCTGTCTTTGAAAACAGAGCAAAAGTGACAAGTTAACAAGATTTAAAGGCATCTTTATTACTTAGTTCCTTTGTGAGCAATAAAAATGCCTTTAAATCTTGTTATCTTGTCACTTTTGCTCCGTTTTCAAAGGCAGAGGACAAAAGTTAGTTTGTTTCCTACTCGCCAGAAAGGGCGAGTAGGAGCTAAAAATAGCTCGTCCTCATCCATTCTCCCTCGCAAATGCGAGCGGGCGAGTGGATTTGTCGAGCCCTGATCTTCCCACGGTCTCGTTAACTATGAGCACAGTAACTATGTAAGCGGGGCCTGGCGATCTGAAGACTGTCTCTTGGGGGTCCCCCAGGGATCGCAGGGGCCGATGTCGGACTTATTGTTTACGAACTTTGTGCGGGTGCCTTGGACATTTTGTCGAACACTCTCTGCTGTGTGTTGTGATCTGATGGTATGGTGGGACAGAATTCACTCTCGCAAGCGTACGGGCCAGGGTTAATCTAATTGTACTGTGATTGTTTTTTATGGCTTTCATTGATATCTCGGTCTCACTAATATGTTGCTAAATGGGGGCGGGGCGGTCCCTTCTGGTCTCCTCTGGTCCGTCTACGTTTCCCTATAGACTACTGTATAATTGTGGTATGCTGTCGGGGGAGTGGGGGTCCTCTCTAATAGGCTCGGGGGGGAAGAAATTGTATAATCGTATGCTGTTTTTCGCTCCTCCTCCACTTCTCTCTATTTCCTTTCTGTAGGATTTTAGTTTAGTTGGGGCGACAGGCACACTGCTGGTGGGGTTGGGCTATAGCCATCTGCAGGTGTGTAGGGTGGGGGGTATGGGGGTGGGGTTACTTGTTTTAGTTCCATTTAGTTCTATGGCCCCTTTTTTCTTTCCTTCCTGTTCTTTCTTTTTACTCAGCTCTTTCCGGTTTTCCTCTGGGCGACAGGCGCGCTGCTAGTGGGGTAGGCCGTAGCCATTGCGGGGCAACAGGGTGGGGGGGGTTGAGGGGGGTATTTTGCCTTTGTTGTGTTCTATGGCCCCTTTTCTTCTTCTTTTCTTGCAGGGTCCGGTAGCGATAACTTTCGGTTTCATCCTGAAGTGAATGAGTGGGCGGGGTCGGGGTGGGTGGCTGCGATGATAGATAGGTAGCGTTGTTCTTTACTCTTAGTGAACTAACTGGCGCTTACATTTATATTGTTGATCTATTTTGATTCACAACTACTTTTAACACCTACCCGCATTTTTGTACCTCCGAGTGTGTAGCTCCGGATATCCTGTATTTTCTTCTTTATCTCATTCTTTTGGGGGGGGGTTTAAATATAAAATGAAACCTTATTCATATCCTTGATTCGAAATGTTTCCGATACACTGTCTATCCTTTACCGCTGCCGGACCCATGGGTTGTCGGCTGAATAGCTGTGTTATTGGTATTACTGATCCGTGTTGCATACCTGTGGTACCGGCCACTGCTACTGCAGGGCTACTTTTGTATCTTATGTTGAACGATATAATAAAGGTTTTAAAAAAAAAAAAATGTTGCAATTCATATAGATAAACCTGTTATGGAAAATATTGTATAAGAAGAGATAATAGTTTGTTTGATAATTATTTTGTAGGTTCAAGTAAATGTGAAGACACTTACCGTATATAGGGGGTTGGGGATTTAAAAGACGCAAAGATCCAATTTCCCTGGTATTTATTTTATTTGTGGGAATAAAGCTTATTACAATCTCCCAGACCACTGGTATGGGACGTGTTATGTAGGTTTAGTTTTTCCAATTTTTTTTCATGTACATTGAAATGAAAAAGGTTCATTCGAAATTAGCAATCATTAGAAAAGATTTAGAAGGGAAAGCTTTACAGAAATAATGGGAGATATATTTGGTGCATTAATACCTATGGTAGGAATAACCCTGAATGCAAACAAAATTAGAAAAATGTCCACAATTGTTGATAGACTGTCAACAGACACTGCAAGTGGATTTCAAATAGTGAATACAGAGCTTATAGCTATGAGAACTATGGTGATGCAGAATCGTCTTGCACTAGACATTTTGCTGGCAAAAGAGGGCGGAGTCTGTGGAATTTTGCATGTTCAACATTGCTGTACTTACATACCTGACAAAAGTCAGAATATAGAAATGTATATAAAAAACATTACTGAGTTGCATAGTGAAGTAGAACCTTTAGAAAATGAGAGTTTTTCAGAACGTTTAAGAAAAAGATTTGCAGTAATTAAAAACTGGTTTCAAGAGATTGGTAGTTCAATTATAGGTAAAATAGTTTTTCCTTTAATAATCATAGCTATAGTGATACTTTTGTTAAAAATTATTTGCATGATACACAAGAGAAGAAAACATGTAATAGAAAAGAAAAGAATTTGCAAACTGAGAAAAGAAAAAGAAAAAGGAATAGAATTAGAAGAGTTTTGTAGAACTTAATATGAGAAATGCAGAAAATTAGGTGAATCTAAAGTCTAGAAATACTAATATTAAAAAAGTCCAAAACATGTTCAAGGTTTGAAAATTTATAAATGTTGGCTATTACTTGGTGATTTAGAAATCTCTAGATGAGGGAGTTGATGGAGCAAGGTGAAGAACAAGATTTTGTTCAACCTTGTGAAGTTAATCTCTCATAACAAAGTAATCAGATCAATAAGTTTGTGGTGAAATTATTAATCAACTTAGATTAAGAATACATTCATCATTACACGCGGGATAAACTAATGCGTTTTTATGTTGCAAACGCAAAAAAAATAATAAACTAACCTTGTCTATTGTCTTTGTCAGTATTAAATGAGGCAGTTAAGTTAATGGCATGTGCTTATTTTATGTGCTTATGTGATGTCTTTTTGTGATAAAAAGCTCATGGAGTTCGTGCGGTTCGAAAAGGAAAAGTAATTATAATGCTGCTTGTATGTTCTTCTGCTAGGTGACATAATTAACAGGATTAATTAGTAAAGGGGGAGGGTAACAGAATGGGTCTCAATTCTTTAATTAATTGATTGTTTGTTTGTTTAATAATAGTTTCCAAAGTGAGGGCCTGAAGATGGTTCAGAAAATATGGCTGACAGAGCTGCAGACGCGAAAGCTTGTCCAGAGTCAACTTTTTACACATGCGCAGTTGTAAAGATTTTTGCTGCAAAGTCATCGTAAATTGAAAAACAGTTCTTTGGTCGCGTTGAACGTGTTCATGGAGAGATGGCTCAAGGACAGGATTTTAATGTGTCTGCCAAGGTTAGGAAGTAAACGTTCGAAACTCGAGGAAAAGGTATCTTTTCTTGAGGAAGCTGAAAGACATGGAAATGAAAGACAATAGGGCTTATATGAAGCCTGGACTTGGTCAAGAGTCGGAGATGACCTAATAATTTTATCATGGACTGACACAGGACAGCCAATGAAAAGTTCGGATTTGCTAAAAAAGAATGTAAAATGTAGAAAGTTTAGCTAGAGAGAAAGGTATAAAGTCTGATATTATGAGCAAGGAAAAAACTCTTACTTTCCGATTCCTGAATGACGTGACATGCTGATGGACCTTTGGCGCATGTAAGGACAGCAGACTTTAAATGATTCTTTCCTTTTTAGGTGAAGTGAGAATTAGACAGGGAAATAGATTTAGGGAATGGAAACTGTTATTCTGCTAATATTTCATGATTCTGAACCTGCTTTAGAGATGTCAGTTTTTAATCCATTTCATTATTAATATGCTGCTTTCTTATTTGCTTATAAAATAAAGATTCTAAAACGTCAATGCTTTTTCCTTATGAAAAATAAAGTTAATAAAATTAGATTTGAAAAGACAAGCTGGTCTTGTTTATTCATGGTCTAGTTTCCATCAGTTGATCCAATCGCCTTAACTGGTTTAATTAATGAATAAATAAATGTCTGAATCCATGGTAAAGAAAGATAAACTGCAGTTGTATATAATAATGTAAATATTATGTGAATAGTTTTGATTAATCAGACCACCTGATTCAGTTGCTCAAAACTGTCTCATTGGTGTTACGGGCCTGTATATGTGTTTCATGATTAAGGGTGAGTATTGAGGTGATAGGTAGCGTTTGTGAGACAGTTTTTCAATCAGAGCGCTGGATCACTAGAAACTATGGCGTATCGCAAAATACAGCCCGTTCTTGCGGCCCCAGGCCAGGATAGTACCCGACCCCTAGAGTCCTCCTGCACTGGGATCTGCTGTTCATCGGTGAAACAGCGATTTAGTTGCGAATGCACAATCCGGACATTGCGGGATCTGCAGATGCCATGAGCCCCCGCAGCCTTGCTATTGCCCACTTGCTTCGCTTTGTCCTGTCAATTCCCAAGGACGAGGTTGAGTGGAGTGAAGTAGATTGGAGTGAGTGGGGAAGAGTGGAGTGGGATATATTGGGATAGAGTGGAGTAAGTGGGGTAGTTTAATGAGGAGTGGAGCGCACTGTATTGGGGTAGACTGGAGGGGGTAAAATGGAGAGTAGTAAATTGGCATGGCATGGGAAAGATTAGCGTGGAGTGGGGTAGATTGAAGTGGGCTAGATTGGATGGATTATGTTAGGGAAGATTGGAGTGGAGTTGAATAGAGTGGTGATGGGTAGATTGGGATGGGGTGAGACAGCTTGGAGTGGGGTTGACTGGAGTGTGGAGATTGTGTTAGGGTGGGGTAGATTGGGGTAGAGTAGCTTGGAGTGGAGTAGACAGGAGGATGGAGTGGGGAGGATTGGAGGGATAGATTGGAGTTTGGATGTTTGGGGTAGGGTAGATTGGAGTAGGATGGATTGGGGTGGAGTGAGCTAGATGGACTGTAGTGGGGTAGATTTGGATTGCATGTGATAGATTGGAGTGCAGTGGAGTGGGATAGATTGAGTCAACTGGAGTGGAGTAGACTGCGGTAGAGTGGAGTGGGTAGGTAGGAGTTGAGTTGGATAGATTTAAGTGGAGTAGAGATTAGAGTGGAGCAAGACAGATTGGGAAAGAGTATAGCGGAGATGGAGAAAATTGGAGCCTAGTGTAATGGGGTAGACTAGGGTGGAGTTGGGTGGTGTAGAGTGGGATGGAGTGAGGTAGATTGGTGTGGGGTAGACTAGGGTGGAGTGGAGTAGGTTAGACTGCAGTGGAGTAGGTTATATTTGAGTGGAGTGTGGTACACTGGAGTGAAGTGGAGTGAGGGACATTTGATAGAGTGGGGTAGACTGGGTTGATTAGAGTGTGGTAGACTGGAGAGGAATGGGGTAGATTGGAGTGAAGTGGAGTAGGGTAATCTTGGGTAAACTGGAGTAGTGTAGATTATAGTGGAGTGTGGTAGATTGGAGTGGAGAGGGGTAGATTGTGGTAGATTAGAGTAGATTGGATTCTGGTAGATTGGAGTGGAGTATATGCGGATGAAGTGGGGCAGATTGGGGTAGATTAGAGTGGAGAGGAGTTGGATATTGCAATGGAGTTTGGAGTGGAGTGGGGTAGGGTAAATTGGAATGGAGAGCGGTAAACTGGACTGGACTGGAGTAGAGTGGAGTGGGGCAGACTGGAGTGGGTTGGATTGGGGTAGATTGAAGTGGAGTGGGGTAGTTTGGAGCGGAGTGGGGTAGATTTGAATGGAGTGCAGTAGACTGGGGTAGAGAAGGGTAGATTGGTTTGGGGTTGGCTGGGTTACATTGATTGGAGTGGGGTTAGGTGGGTTAGATCAAGTGTTGTAGATTGGAGTGGAGTAGGGTAGAGAGGATCATAGTAGATTGAAGTGGGGTAGATTGGAGTACGGTAAATTAGGGAGGAGTGGGGTGTGGTAAATTGGAGCGAAGTGGGTTAGAGTGGAGTGGGGTTGATTGGGGTGGCTAAGTGTTTTGGAGTAGTGGAGGAGCCTTGAGTGGAGTGGTGTGTTTTGTCATGGAGTGAGTGGTGCAGATTGGAGTGGTGTGGAGTCGACTGATGTGTGAGAGTGTCTTAGAGTTGAGGGCCATAGAGTGGAAAGACATATAGTGGAGTCGTGTAGTGTGCAGTATGCATGGTGTGGTAGTTCACTGCCATTACAGAACACATTTTCAATTGAAATGATCATTACAATTGCACCAAAATAATTGTTCTACTGCACAAAAATTATCTGTGCAAACGTCATCGCCTAGTGTATTTATGTGTTTTGATTGTATTCAAATATTTGTTTCCACCACACTTCAGAATTACAAAACAAAATGTGCTTCATTTGTAATAATTATGATTAATTCTCAAACAGCACAGTTACTTTCTTTGTGTGTGCGAGAAAAAAAACATCCCTCTCCCCTTACATGGATTCTCAGCTGCATTGTCATATAAATTCTCTCACTTTGAAGTCAGAGAAAGAAAAGTAAACACCAACCTCCCTCAGAAGAGAGAGCTTGATATTTGACCTTGGTCTTTGAATGCACAGCAAATGTGACAAGATAAGAAAAAGATGCAAAGGTCTGTTTACAGAAAGCAAGTTTGTGGAAGAATACATTAAACAAGTCTGGGCAATAGGAGGGACAAACTCAAGCTGGACATCTCAAAGGAAATAAAATCAATAAAAATATTATTAAAAAAAAAAAAAAAAATAGAAAGCTAGAAAATGTGAGTTGCAAACCAAAAAGCCCAAGGTAAGCAACAGGTGGAATGCATTCCTAGGTCAGCTTTCTGAATGTCCCCAAGATGTCTTTAGCAAATCAGATAGCTGTGCTGTCTGGTAAGCTTCAACCTAAAAAAGGTTCTGCAGTCAGTGATCAATGACCTGAGCACCTTCCTTTCCACGACCATTACTTACCTGTCATTGAGAACTATCCAAACAAATTTTAACACCAAATAAGGACTGTCAGGCTGATCTTACAGCCAATTCAGTAAACCACTTCTCAAGAAGCATTATTTTTTACTTCTATTGGGCTCCCTGCATAAAGCTGTCCAAGGACTCAGATATAGAACACTTTAGCTGTAGCTAGGCACAGACAGTTTTTGCTGTCTTCAGCAGGCATATCATTTCCAATAACACCGCTACTTAAAGTGGGCTTTGGATCAGCCTCCTGCTCATGACTGGATGACTTTGGCCTATCTCGGTCGTCGCCTCTTGATTCAGTGTGTTTCCACCCAATTCTTGTGTTTATCCTGCCCAGGAGCATTTCGATCTCACACTGTCTTGACTGGATTAGTTGATTCCTTCCACTGCATACTAGACTCTTTTTAGGCCTCGCCTGAGCCAGCGCGCATGCGCTACACTGCGAGACATTTAGTTAGCGTGTGCTTTTTTTAAAAATGTCTTGCTATGGGCTTTGCATGCTGTCTTTCTAAGAAAGAGAGCACACAATTGGCCAAAGGCGGGTGCATAGCCCGCCTTCTCTCTGCCTTGGCCTAGGCAGCTCGGGAGTGCGCTGCAGCGCCATCTGTTCCAATTATTGCGCCAGCTCTCGCGTCTGCGTTAATTGGAAACAGATGGAGCTTGTGCTGGCCCTGGTGCACTTTTTCTCCAAACGCGGCGCTTTCACTTTCGGCTGCACATGTTTTTTCTTCCCACTTAAAGCCCTGAAAAGTAGTGCAGCCTCTATAAACTTCAGAAGATAGCATGTCATGCAAAACGGATGACAATACACACTACAATACACACTACAGATGTAGCACACTTGCCACCGGTATTACACTAAAGCAAACAGAGCCAAACGCACCAAAAAGTAGTTCCTGCAGCGAAGACAGTTTACAGCAAACGCATGCGTGCCTAGAATGGTTGTAGTTCTAGCTCCTGCCTGCTGTCCTGGAAGCGCTGAAGGTTAGGGAGAGTGCAGCCCCGACACAGGCTGCTGACGGAAAGTTATTTCCAGTGTCCTGCGCATGTGCTCTAGGACCCCCGAGCTGAGTGTCGGGCCCGGTGTGAGCATGCATGCTGCACTGCCTGAGGACTGCGGCGGTCCAGGGAGCAGCTGTGGAAGCCCCGACAGGAGAGGGGTTTTAGGGGCGGTGTTCCACTTTAGAGTGCGTACCATCGCCACAGGGCCCTGCCGGGGCCCACACCGCGGCTGGAGTGAGTTTAATATGAGTCTTCTGTGTGTCACTGCCGCCCCTGTACCCGCTGACACCCTGGCCCTGTGCAGGTCCTGGACTCTTGAAGACAAGTTCTTTCACCCGCGCCAACCCCCCTTTTTTGCTGCCACAACTTGCAGGTAAGGTATGACCACGCGGGACTGTGTGTGACGTAGGTCGAAGTGAATGGGAACTAACGGAGCCACTTACTGTTAAATAGTACTATTTTCTATAACTATGGGTCTTTTTACGACACTTATTTCAGCTTGCCTCTTTATTGTACTGTTTTCACTTCTATCTTGACTGTCAGTTATTAATACATGCTTTATTGTTTGCTGTGTCTCTCCTAGGTGGGCTCACACTTTCCCTCTGGCAACTTGCAAACCACAGTGTGCTGTGTATACAAGTGACCTACCAAGCCAACAGGTTAATAAGGGGTGGTGCTCCAGACCACAGCTCAGGGTATGACTTGAGATTGGAAGCGGTAAAAATGACTGTACTTCCACGTATCCTATACCTATTTCAGATGCTCTCTGCGAGCTCGCCAACAGTCCTCCTCCAGAAGTTACTAGGGCTCCTTAATATGTTCCACTTAGATAACAACAACAAAAACTGCGCCTTGCGTCAGCACTGGTCACCGCCTCAAAAGAAAAGGGAGGGCTTGGCTGCCCGCTAGTGGGTGCTTATTAAGCGTCATGTCCCCACTACATCGTCGAATGGAATAGGCCCCTGTCCAGCAAGCACTGGAATTTTATGGATCAGATAGTCGCTGCGTGTAACATATGGTGCGAACTGTGGCTACCCCGCAAACACAGGGCATGGGGTTTGTATTCTTATCCAGTCACCTCCCCTATCCTCAAGGCATGGGATCAGCCTGGGCAACAGAAAGGGTGGACCTTGTTTCCCTCTCCTATGTTCCCTAGTGTAGACAACCCTGACTTCCAACCCGGCTGCGCGTCCCCGAGGTTTCAGCGGTGGAGGGAGGAAGGTTGCAAAAGGGTAGGCTCCGTTTTTGATCTTAACGGGTTGATTCCCTTCCCTCAGCTACGTACAGACTATGATTTGCCGGCTTCAGGTGCCTTTCACTACACACAGCTCGCTCATTGGGTCACGCGGCCTGAGAATTTTGCTCACATGTCCCACCCCATGACGACCTTTGAAAGATGGCTAATATGTAAAAAAGATGATCCTAAACTCATATCTGAATTATATGCTATGATCACTGCGCGCCCTAAGAAGCCTCGTACAAAGGCACAAGTTAGATGGGAGACTGAGTTGGGGAGACCCCTTACACATCTTATGCAGAGAGCCCATTACAAGGAGTGGGAACACATTTTTTATCGCACACACCACACTGCTTCCAATACAGCGGGTGCAGATCGGCCTATAAAGTGGTACATTATTGGTATTATACACCAAAGCGCATTAAGTCTTGGGACAAATCCAAATCAGACCTCTGCTAGCGGGGGTGTGGCCTCACTGGTACCATAGTGCACTTGCTGTGACACTGTCCGAAACTGGTGCGTTATTGTGTAGTAATTCTCGATGACATTGATGCAGAATTTCAGATTACATTACCACGAGCACCTGAATAAACACTTCTGGGTATGCCCCACCGTAGGTCCTTTCCACTGAAGTCATTGAAGGGCAAGCACATAGCCCTGGCATTACTGGCGGCAAGGCAGGTACTCTTATAGCATTGGGGATCTCCATCAGTCTCAGACCCACGAGACTGGATACAGAGGCTTTGGCATCTATTAGAAATGGAACGTCTCTCTCTTAGTGTGGATGGACACGGCAAAGAATATGCAAAACTAGTGTGGATGGACACGGCAAAGAATATGCGAAACTATGGGCCCCATTTTTACAGCTCCTTTCTAAAGACATGAGGGAATTAACATGTCCAAAATACCTGCAGATCCTACAGCTTATACCCTTAGACCTACCTGGTACAGAGGTTGACTGCCATGATATCTAACACCCAGTGGTTAATAATGGGGGTTGGTAGAAGCGAGGTACTGAACTGATGCAGAGTGGGGGTGGGGGTAGGGAGGAGGGAGGTTTGGGGTCTTTTTTCTGTTTATTGTGTTTTTAAAAGTGGTGTCTTGGCTACGGTGCCTGGAGTTTTCAATGACGTATGAATTACCGCAAGGTCGTCTCTCGGGATGTAGCACAAGTTACTTACCTTCGGTAATGATATATCTGTAAGAAACATTAGTTAGTGTTAGATTCCTTACCTTAGAATATCCCCAGGCGTCAGACTGGATCCGGAAAGTTTTCGTCAGCAGTACCCCTGCGCGTCGGTAGGCGCCGTCTGTGGCTCCGCGTCCGTTGTCTTGATCGCCAGGATGATGTTGGAGTACTTAGACACCGCCCTTGCGAGTTGACGTCAGTTCTGTACATAGCTTTCAGCACCGGTAACGCAGAGCCATGATAGAAACCGATACTGACGCCATGAAACTAGGGCCCTGAAAGGGATGTCCTTAACCCTAGATATTGGTTCGCAGAACGGGGAGGATGGGTGGGGAGGTAAGGAATCTAACACCAACTACTACTGTTTCTTACAGATATATTGTTACCAAAGGTAAGTAACTTGTGCATCTGAAAGAAACATGTTATTGTTAGATTCCTTACCTTAAAATAGATACCCCAGCAATACCAACCCCGGTGGTGGGTCTGCGAACCAAGATCACACCAGAAAGTCTTGGAGAACAGAACGGCCGAGAAAAGCCATCCCTCCGGACTTGGCTGTCCAGACAGTAGTGCCTAGCAAACATGTGCAGCGAGGCCCACGTAGCTGCTTGACAGATGTCCTCCCCGACCTAGGGCAGTTATAGCCACCGTGGCCCGAGTAGAATGGGCGCGCAGCTCAACAAGAGGCTCCTTTTTGGCAAGGAGTAGCAAGCCCTGATGCACAAGACGACCCACCGAGAGATGGTTGCTTATGCACCGCCCGTCCCTTCTTAGCGCCCACGTAACCAACAAAGAGCTAGTCGTCCACCCGGAACTGGCGTGTGCGATCTAGATAGAAGGAGAGCTCACGTTTTGGGTCCAGACGGTGGAGCCTCTCTTCCTCTTTCGAGGGATGCGGAGGCGGAAAGAAAGTGGGCAAAGTGATGGACTGCCCGATGTGAAAGGCTGTGACCATCTTGGGCAGGAAAGAAGGACGAGTCCTCAGAACAACCTTGTCCGGATGGACAGAGCGGAAAGGAGGTTTAGGAAGATAGAGCCTGGAGCTCACTCACTCTCCTGGCAGAGGTGATGGCAACCAGGAATGCAGTTTTAAGACTCAGAAGACGAAGAGGACAGTTATGAAGTGGCTCAAAGGGAGCGCACATCAGGTATGTCAGAACAAGATTCAAGTCCCACTGAGGCATCAAGAAAGATACAGGAGGAAACATGTGAGTGATGCTTTTCAAGAATCTATTTACAACAGGGGACTTGAAAAGAGAAGGCTGATCAGGAAGCCTTAAGAAGGCTGAAATGGCAGAGAGGTACCCGTTGATGGTGCCCAGAGCAGAGCCCTGCTGAGCAAGAGAAAGGAGGAAGAGGAGAACCTCTGAAAGGGGGCAGAGAGTGGATCCACAGCCTTTGCTGTGCACCATGCCACAAATTTGTTCCACCTGTAGGCGTATATCGGTTTTGTGGAGGGACACCTGGCTGCTAGAATCACATCACAGACTTTAGGAGGCACGTCAAATGGCCTCAACTGCCACCGCTCAATCTCCACGCATGCAGATGGAGATTGGACAGGTTCGGGTGGAGGACTGTCCCCTGTTGCTGCGACAGAAGGTCCTCCTGAAGAAGCAGACTAATCGGGGATCGACTGACATGCTGAGTAGCTCTGGATACCAGTATCTTCGTGCACAGTACGGAGCCAGATGGATGACATAGGCCCGGTCTCGCCTGATCTTCTTCAGCACTCTGGGCAGAAGTGGTATAGGCGGAAAGGCCTACAATAGACCGCAGCTCCACTCGCGTCGAAAAGCGTCGCCGAGCAAGTGCCGCCTTGGAAATTCCAACGCGCAGAACTGATGACATTGCACGTTCTCTTCGGTGGCGAATAGATCTAACCTAGGTTCTCCCCGCTGCTGAATGAGACCATGCGCCACATCTGAGTTCAGACACCATTCGTGATCCATCATGCACCGGCGGCTCAGTTTGTCCGCCCTGGCATTCAAGGAACCTGCCAGGTGTTGAACCACTAGGGTAACCACCTAGTGTTCCAGCCACGTCCAGAGGCGCAGAGCCTCCTGACAGAGGGTCCACGATCCCACCCCGCCCTGTTTGTTGCAGTACCACATGCCTGTGGTGTTGTCCATGAAAACCTGCACTACACTTCCCCGGACAGAAGTAAGGAATGCTTTCAGTATAAGTCGGATCGCCCGCAGCTCCAGAAGTTTGATATGGAGCCGGGACTCCGCCGGAGGCCAGAGGCCTCTGATCTCCTCTCTACCATGTGGCCCCCATCCCAGGACAGACACATCTGTCACCACTACGTTCGCCTGTAGGGTTAGGAAGAGAGATCTGCCTCTGACCCAATCGCGGTTCATGAGCCACCACTGTAACTGATTCGCAGTGCCCTCCGAGATCAGGATGTGGTCGGACAGGTTGATGCTGTGCCAACTGAAACTTCAGGTCCCACTGCAGAGCCCGCATCCGCCACCTGGCGTGTTGCACCAGAAGGATACAGGAGGCCATCAGCCCCAGGAGCTGCAGCGTCAACCTGACCGAGACTCGGGAAAAAGGCTGAAAGATCGGAATCAGAGCCTGAATATCCCGAACCCGCTGTTCGGGGGGATAAACCTGAAACTGCTCAGATGAAAAGGAGCTACTGAGAGGGGCATAGGTGTTACTTCGGCACGTTGATATAAAACCCCAGCGAGTGCAGGAGGTCGGCCGTAGTCTGGAGGTGGGAGACGACTGTTTGGGGCGAACCCGCCTTCAACAACCAATCGGCGAGATAGGGGAAGACTGAAAACCCTGATCTGCGCAGATGAGCTGCGACCACCGCCATTACTTTCGTGAACACCCGAGGGGTGCTGGTAAGGCCGAAGGGGAGCACGGTAAACTGAAAGGGCTAGTGGCCTACTGTGAACTGCAGGTAGCGCCGGTGGGCCGGCAGGACGGGGATGTGGAAATACGTGTCCTGCAAGTCCAACGCTACCATCCAGTCTCATGTGTCCAGGGCAGCTAGGACCTTAGCCAAAGTCAGCATCTTGAACTTCTCCTTCCGGATGAAGCCGTTGACGCTCCGTAGATCCAAGATAGGGCCCTTCTCGGGTACCAGAAAGTAATGGGAATAGCAACCACTTCCTACTTCTGGCCCAGGAACGTGCTCGATGGCCCCCTGGGCCAAGAGGGCCGTAACTTCCTCCTGCAGAAGTTGCAAGTGATCTCCCGGCATGCGGTGGTGCTGCGGTGGCATAGCTGGAGGGGTCGCCTCGAAGGGAAGTTAGTAGCCCCTTCTGAGGTTTTGCAGCACCCACCTGTCCAACGTGATGGTTCGCCAGTGGAGGAGGTGATGGCGAACCCTGCCCCCCCTGGCGTCAAATGGGCCTGAAATGCCAGACTAGGAATGCTTAGAGGCAGATGTTGCGGCGGCGGGTGTGGACTGACCCTGCCGGTGTCCCCCGGAACCGCCAAGGCGGTAACCACATACACTTTGAGATAGGGTCTGCGGCCTGTGGCTTGCTGGACGTGAGGGGGCACCCATTCCTTGGCCACGAAAGGGGAAAAAAAATCGGAAGTTTGCTGGTGTTGGCCTAGGTCCAAGGACTTGGCCGTAGACTTAAAACACTCCAGCGCACTATCAGCTTTGTCGCAAAAGAGGCGACGGCCATCGAAGGGTAGTCCAAGAGTGTGGCCTGGACATCCACCAGGCGTGGCGGCGAACCGTCACTGTTGTTGCAATCGCTCTACCCAGCGAGCCCGTGGTATCAAGTCCACACTGGATCCAGTAGCGTGCTGTATCCTGCCCTTCTGCCAGGGCTTAGGCGAGTCGTGTCCGGGCCTCCTCTGGGCTCTGCGGCAGCACCTTCACAACCCTATCCCACAGAGAGGCGGTGTTGACAGACCCCAGCCCCAAACTCAGGGAGGAGAACAGTTTCTTCCCAAACTCATCATACCTTTTGGATTACCAATCCGGAGGAGCGGTCGGGAATGCGTTCTGGGATGTAGAGGCCTGGCTCACCAGGCTCTCTGTGGTGGGATGAAGGAAGCCGGGCGGTGGAGTCGGGCCACGTTCCGATCCAGAGGAAGGCCTGTGGAGGGCTTGGACCAGGTGCCCATCACAACGTCTGCGAGGGCTTCGTTAAACAGCAGTAGAGGCTCCGAAGAGCTTACCTGCGGTTTGAGCATCTCAGTGAGGAGGTTAGTCCTCACGGCCGCGACCGGGAGCTCAAGAGCCAAGGACTTGGCCGCCCTGTTCAACACCACGCTGTAAGCAGCCCCCTCCTCTGAAGCCACAGAGGGAGGAGAGACGAATCCAGTGTCAGGCGAAGTGTCCAGACCACTGGCCTCGCCCAGCTCTTCTGCCCAGTCCTGGCTCAACTGGCACTGCTGTGCCAGAGGGTCCTCAGACCCCTCCCAGTCCTCCTCGTCATCCATCTCCTGATAAACAGGCAAAAATGATGGAGCCGGGTCGTAGGTGAAGGCCTCACTCATCGACGTCGGAGACGGCGCCGATCGGCACCGGTCCGACGCCGGACCCAGACCGGGGCTGAAAATTGGGGTCGACGTCATCCGAAGACGGCGCGGGGAGCGACACCCTCTGAGTCGGCGCCAGTGGAAGAGTCGTGAGGTCGACTGGTGATGACCTGGATCCAGGCCTGGATCCAGCGGGGCCCTACAGCGTCGTGACCGGAGTCGACGATGGAGCCGGGCCGAAGCACCCGATGGCGCCGGGCCCCCGGCCCCCTGGGGCTCCCAGTTGGACCCTCGGGCCCGAAGGTGCATCGGCAGGTTCCGACGGAGGGAAGTGCGACATCATGGCCATGAGGAAAGTACTTATCTCCTCCGGCATCGCGTGCAGCCCAGGGACCGGCTCCTGCGGCTCCGGCAGAGCTACGTGGGCGGTGTCGCCCGAACCCCCGGCCGCGTGGCGCGAGCGTCGGGGGAGTCAGAAGAGCGATGGCACCTCTTTCACTTTTTTTTTTCGAATGCCCCGACTTACCAGAGGACTTGGAACCTGACGAGTGGAGGTGACTCATCGAGCGGTGATGACTGCGGCTCCGCGACCGGTCCCTTGACTTCCCCTCGACCGGGACTTCAAGCGGAGCCGACTGCCGGAGCTCGAGCAGCTTACTGGACCGCTCCCGTCTTGCCTTCGAGGTCAAGGCCTGGCAGTCGGGGCACGACTTGTCATCGTGGTCGACCCCAGGCAGTAAAGGCACCGACAGTGGGGGTAGGTAACTGACATCATGCGGTTACAGGCCTCGCTAGGTTTAAAACCAGGCATCCCTACGGCACCGCGAGTCGAAGGTCGACTCGAAAAGTGATCAAAAGAGATCAAAAAATGTAGTCAAAAAATGACTAGAGTATTGCTCTTCCCGGATGCGCGCTTGCTGGCGCAGGGAAAAAAAGAACTGACGTCAGCGCGCAAAGGCAGCGTCTAATTACTCCGACGACCTCATCCTGGCGATCAGGACGCCGACGACGGACGTGGACCTGCAGATGACGCCTACCGACGCGCAGGGGTCCTGCTGATAAAAACTTTCCGGATCCATTCTGACGCCTGGGGATATTCTAACTAACGTGTTTCTTTCAGATGACCTTACACACTGTGTACTGCTCTCTAGTCTTCGATCGGCCGGCGCATGGATGTAGGCAGCTAAGCTGTGTATTGTGTTTTACCACCACACAATAAAAATGATTGATTCTAAACCACATGCTGCAGAGCCCTAAGCAGAAGAAGTATTTCAAAGTACTTCACGTTTAGTAATCAAAGAAAAGGATGAGCAGAAATGTAATTACTTAGGATCACACAATGTGGTCAGACGAGGAAGTGGGTATTCACCCCAATTTGTTTTTTTGAGGAATAACTTGTGCAATTCAGCCACTGGATGGCTATCTCCTCTCTCCTGCTTAACTCCTAAGAGCAAAGCCTGCGTTTAATTATTTGGGTAACTAAACCACTACACTCTGGAAAAGATGTACTACTTATATGTTGAATCGAAGTAACTCAATAATTCTTTCTACAAAAAGCACAAAGTTAACCCCTTCCATGCTGGTGACGAACCCCAGCCGTCATGCACTACGGGGCTCGTGTGCTGATGACGGCTGGGGTTCGTCATGGCCCGCCCATGTTCGTCCGGCGGCCGCACACGGGAAAAATCGCGGCCGCACGGAAGGGGTTAAGGAAAGGCAGGGCAATCTGTTTTCATATTGATTTCATCAACTTCCCCCAAGTTGAGAAAGAGCCTGCACTTAAAAGTTTTCAATGATCCACAAGTGAAGACAGGTTTTCATGTGCATGTTCTGCATTTGAATTAACAGTGAAATGACCCAACTCACTCCAGGTCATTACGGACGCGGTCTCCTGTCCTGAACTTTCAGCTTACAAATCATCAATTTCAGGTGTTTTTGTCTAATTATTTCAATGTAAGCAAAACAAGATTACGCCAAAGATTAGGTTGGCGCACACTCAAGTACTGGACTGGAAACTGTATCCTCATGTTCTAGAGGGGGGTGGTCATGTTAACTCCTGAAAAAAAAGTTGAAGCACAAAAGCCTGACACAGATTTGATGAATGCGTTCATCTGTCCTGCACTTATCAATTTTTGCTTTAAAAAACGGCATTAGCCTTGCTTGCCCGCCTATATTTGCGTTTCTAACACAGGGGCACCAGCAGACACTCCATCACTCAGTGCAGAATTCACACTGTCACTTGTGAAATCAAGGCTCATCAGCTGCCTCTTCCACAAAAGGAAGTAGAGACTGCAGCAAGTATTTCTTAGAATCACCAGTACTGATGAGGTTGAGGTGTGTGCGCGGGGGAGGGGTAGAAAAGGGTGGGGGGGGCTATTCATCATTGCGTTACTTTCATGTCATATAGAAGTGCAATTTTTCCCCAGAGCCCACTTTTTGGAGATGAGGCACAGAGTACCATCACCTGACAATACTAGTGTACACTAGGTGCCACTATGAGAGACATTTCGATTCATCTAACAATGAACGATGATCAGTACTTCAATTCTTGGTGTGCCTCTGATATGACACCTTTCATAGGTGTACCACATGCATAGATGTGGTGTATTTGTACGTAAAACAGCACAGCAGCAGAGGAAATGCCGTCCTTCTCTGTGCCACTAGCTTTTTGCATGTTTGTTTCTTCATGATCTGCTCTTAGGGGATATCCGTCTAGTGGTGTGCTTGGTATGAAGAGATGAGTTTCTCACCTTTGTGGAGGCGCAAGACCAGTATGATGTATCCTGTAGGCAGTTTTCACAATATGCAAAACTGCCAGAGATTTGGCTGGAGTTCCAGAGTGCCCCATCTACTACAGCAACACTGGACATCTTGCTAGGAATGGGACAGTGTTGTACATTGATGACGCATATTTATAGAGCCCTGAAAAGAGCTAGATGTAAAATTCTATTGAAAGCATGCCAGTTGTGGGACAGAGTGGGAAAATGGTTCCTCCGCTTCCCCACTCTGTTCCGTAGGGCAGCGAACACTCCTTTCTAACCCTCAGCACTCAGTTTCTCTGACAGTTCTCTCTTGTTCGCGGCAACCCCTTTATCTCTTCAAGCCCCTCTCGCTCTCTACCCCTTTGTCTCTTCCCCCCGCTGTCCCTTGGCCCGCACCCACCTTCTTCTTGCTCCTTAATTTACCCCCTTTGTCTCTTGCCCCTCCTGCCCTAGTGGCGTAACTTTCGCCTCAGCACTCTCCGAGGTGGAGAGGGCCACAACCTGTGGCGGACCCACTCCGGCTGCTGCAGAGAGCTCCTGACTGGGTTCAGAGCGTGGGGAGCCCCTCACCTTTCATTACACAGGCCACTGCAGTGCCCGATAAGCTCCACCCTTCCGTCTCAATCGAGCCTCATCCCAGCCTTTACTCAGTGTGTCCTATGCAGTTTTCCTCATCTCACATTCAATGTTTCTCACTCTCCACCAGTTTTGTTTCCCTGCTCCAATCGGACCCTTGCTTTGTTCACCCTTTCATCTCTGGAGCCACGCGTTGCACAGCTGCCAAACCCCCCCAAAACACACTTTGTTTTCCCTTCCGTTCCTCATGATGCGCGGAGTCCCACATGAGACTCTGGCAGTATTCCTATCAGGGCAGTGTTTGCATAGCTTCATTTGCTTCCATCAGGATTTACACTCTGTGTGAGTCTGGAAAAGTGTTGTGCGCATGGGAGTACTTAGTCTAAAAATATGTGCGTTTGTGGAGTGTGCCTGGAAGCAGATCTGGTGGGCGACCAACTTAGAGCTGGGAGATTCCAGATTCTTGGGAACACCCATGTCTCCCTGTGCTTGAAACATATTTAGGTCTCGCCTGAGCCAGCCCATGGGCTGCACTGGCGAGAAATTTAGTAACTGGCTTCTCAAAGTGCTACCCACAGGCTTTTGGCGGCCACCAGCTTGCTGTTAAGCGCACAAGCGCGCACGACGCGCACAGCTGCCATTTTCCACTTGCCAGCCTGCTTTCACTTTTGCTTTTATGTCACTTTCAGGGCCGCGCCAACAGTTGTTTTACAGAGATCCCTCGCTCTCCACCTCCCCAGCTTTCTCTTCCTTCTCCGCCCCAGCCTCTTCTGACTCGATACCCCAGCAGACCCACTTTTGTTTCTCCCGTTCAGCGCCTCTTTCTTCTTAAACTGTTGTTTCGTCGCTATCCGCTCAGTTGTTTCAGCTGCCACCCGTTTTTTCATATACATTTCCACAGACTTGTTTCAGCACTCATCTTGTTTTGCACCCCTGTTCTGGCACTTAACCACTCCCTTGGCTGCCTTCAGCGTCTGCCTCAAGCCAGAACCCATCCTCCCCAACAAACTGTCCACAGGTATAAATTATATTTTAAATCCAACTCCCCGCTTTTGTTTATTTAATTTATTGGCATAGGAATGTGTATCCAACTTTGTTAAGTGTTTTACTTGTAATAATATTTTAGTGTGCCCTCAAGTTCCTAAACAGTTCCAGTAATTACTATTGTTGTTGGTGAGTGAAACTCACGTGTTCATTTATGCAAGCTCTGACATCCTTTATTAAATCGTGTGTAATGTACCCGGCTTGTTTCCTGTTGTGCAAAATGGTGTTATTGCACTCCAAAACAATAAAAAAAGTACACTTTCATGTATTTGAAAGATCTGGTGCTGAGTTTGGATGTTGACTGAACCACCACCAAATCTATGGACAGGGCCAAATATATATTTGTGGATTGGTATCTATCTTGCCCAAGGTGCACTGGGCTTGTACTGTATTAGCTGCTGGGCTGTCTCCACACAGCTCGCATTATGTTTACAAGTTTCTTTAGCATTCAGAGCATGTGCAGTAGCGCAGACAGGGCAAGGTACCCTTGCACAACCGATTTACAGCAGAAATTGAAGCTACTCTCGCGAAGAATAAACTGCTGTATGTGAAGTTGTCATGCAGGACGGATAAACAGTCTGGGCAGTAACCATGCAAATTGCATCAGGTTACAGAAGGGATTACTCTGATTGCTCTACTATTTATTGTGTTGAATGATATTTAGATTTCTTTGTATTGCCTTACATTACACAATGTAATTACTGTGATCTGCATTAGACCTACAATGAGATGGCACTGGCCACTTTTTCCTTCGTAATATAAATTACATTTTCCTATTGTGTTTTTTTACATGGATGATTACTTCATATTTACACTTAACTACATTAATGAATGTTTCTTTTACTGTTTTACTGAGCATTAGATTAAATAGTGCGATAAGTACCTTAATCTTCAATAGATTGCATATACAGGTTATGTTGACGTAACTGTATAGTTAAGATACTGTTACTTGATTTCAACCAAAGTAGTAAATTGGTATATGAATGATTCATTTTGCAACAGGTGAAATTGCTCTAATTATGTATTTCTCTCTTGTATTACAGAATGAAACTCTGTTCACAGTGAATTTGATTACTGACAATTACACTGGCTAATCATAGGTTGTGGACAGTTGCTCAACCTTTATATCTTTGGGGGCATCACGTTGGGTACTTTTCTCTAATGGATAACAGAAAGCTTGTGTTATGTTTGTTCTAAAAACATAAAATTATTGTTTATACTGCATTAGATTACAAGAAAATACTTTGGTAGTAATACAACAGGTTGGATTACAGAATGACTCCTTTTGTTTTATCCTAAAGGTGATTGCAGGTAAACTCATGCTATTCTTTTACTTTTTAATGGATACTGCTGGTAGTTAGATTGCTATAGCTTGCGTCACATGAAGAAATTCCTTATATTAGTTAATCCAGTAACGTAGTTTATTCTTTCACTTTTTATGGATACTGCTGGGACTTACTTTCATTGCTATATCTCTGTCTGCCATTCTCCTTTCGTGTGCGCTCCTTTCTTCCCTCCCACGTCCCCCAGAGGAGCTCCCAAGGTGAAGCTCGGACACACTCAACTCACTGCGGACCATTAAGTGCTTTATTTGTTCTGGTCACAGGACAGGAGCTGGGGTGTGCTGCTAGCCCTGGCAGCCCATGCTGGAGCCGTATTATCACGCACCAACGTCCAGCCATTTATCACCACTTGCTTAGCGGATGAAGAGGGGCTTCTGTGTTTAGGTGGGGAAGGAGGGAGGACGCCAGTCAGCTATAATTAGGAAGACCACCTATAGAAACCAATTCAGCATGCCGCAGGCTCTTTTATTGAAACACACTGTTAGTCTGGGTGCCTGCACGTGACTTCATAAATCCTTTAATATTTATATATTTATTTTTTTAGCATGAGAGTGCTGCAGTCACCAAGCATGATGTCCAGAGCAGAGAGCATGGGCTGAAGACCCTTCTGGCCCCGGGGACACTCACAGACTGAGTGGTGCTATTGTATAACACATGGTGTTAACTTATGAATTGGGTGACCAGATTCTTTAAACAACAAGCATTGGCATAGGCAATAGGTCTCGCCTTTGGGACCTTATAAGTGTTTAGCCATGCAACAGTTGTTGATGTTGCACCAAGGATATTGTGCTTTATAACGAAATACTTATAAAGTCCCAAAAGAGAAACCTCTTGGCGATGCCAATGCTTGTTTTTTTAATGTATTTCGCCTTTTTAAATAGCGCAGCATAATTTACCCGAAGGTGTCATAGCACTTTATAGAAGAACTAGTTGCATTACATAACGGCTTTAGAGTACATGAATTACATAACACATATTAAGCAGATGCATGCGTCTAAACACAAAAAAAACGTTACAATGGTGTATACAAGAGAAGTGCAGTTTAAACTAACAGCGTAGATATAAACTGCCAATATTGGCAGGAAGAGAGCACTAAGAATATAGAAAAAGCATAATGAAATATACAGCATATCATTATGATATCGATAATATAATTGGGGCTTCAATTGTTCTATTTTTACCGATTTTTACAGATAAACACTGACAGAAATGAATGTGTTTCCTGTCTGTAGTCATTTTTCAAAATGGAAAAATATAGAAAATTGGTCTTCTTTTGAGTGCCTTTCCAGGTTGTCGTTTATTAATTCAAGGTGAACAGCTGAGAAGATGGATGTCATGGGTAGTTAAAAAAAATACGAAGTGGTTTCCCTAAATAACATATGTTAACATCCATTTGTATTATAATGACAGTTTTTTTCTCTGGGTTGTATTGCTATGCCATATTTGGCTCCCTAATTTACTAAAGCATGCCAGGCATCAAAGTATGAGTGCATGTTTATTATATGAATACATGTAGAGATATACCATATTACAAATTAATTTAATCACGCAAAACAAAATAAAATGGATAAATACTGATAAGATTGCCAACAAATAAATATGGATAAATACAGGTGGACATTGTAAAAAAATAAATACCATAAAACCTGGAACCCTAATTCTAATAAACCAGAGTACAGGTTAAAATACTTTAATGCGTAGATAATGCACAACTTGACCAGTAATTAAGTGGGTTTAAAAATGTCTTCCTTTATAGTATGGGAATGACCGGATTTTTAACAGGATAATGTGCTGCATGGCTAAATACAAGTTACCAAGGGCGAGACCTATTGGCTATGCCAATGATTGTTAAATTTGTTACTAGCTACACCATGGGAGTGCACGTGTTTCTGTGTACAACTTTGCATTTCTTTGGTAGGAATAGCTTGGCCAGTTAAAGTGGAATACATTTGGCGTTGCCAATGCTTATTTTATTTAGTATCGACCGTTCTATTGTAGTGCATGTTTCCTTGCTACCTCTCCTACTTCAATAATCTTCATTACTTTCTCCCCCGAGCTCTCTATTTTTGATCACCTTCAAAAGTTGCCCACAACGCGATTCCACCTTCAATTATTTTTTTACATCCGAAAAGTGCTGACAGGTTGCTTGCTTAATTTTTGCTGGCCCACTCTCTTTTTGTTCCACTGTCCACACCCCCATGCACCCTGTCCCACACATAAATGATATATTTTTTATTAATTTGTTTTATGTTTTTTTGTGCTTTTTTAACAAAGGCCCAGCCGTTGAAAGTGATACTGGGCACTGGCTTCTTTTTCACGCTTTGCACGTCTTGCTTATTATGACTTTAACACTTCAATGTATAATTCTAACATATCAAAATAGTACATTAAAAATAACTGCAATGCATCACAACGCATGCGCACGCACATGTGCCAACCTATGTGTACCCATTGGCTGCCATCTGGGAATGGTTTTTATGTTAACAGAATACCAAAAACCCATTAAGTAGAATGGGATTTCTTTAATTGAGAATCAATTGCAAGATTGCCAGCTTGATGCAACGGGCAACAAGCACTAGTAAAATCAATTTGTTATTATAACATATATTCCTTCATCAATTTGACTGCCTGGAAAAAACAATAACTTTCCCTTTAAAAACTCCAACTGTACTAAACATACTGAACACAAAGTAATAGACAGTCCAAAAATAAACATCAAGTAAAGTGTGTGCCAGATGGTCGATGATATACGACAAGCTGGTAACACAAAGGGAGTTGTTCAGACTAACAAAGTCAAGAAATGCAAATAACAAAGGGACTGCTTGTTCTTGTACAAAAACGTCATTTGAAATCCACTGGAAACAGAGCATGTCCATTTTTATACTGGAGTAAACAACTTTCCTGCTTTTCCCTTGAATACACAACTTCACTTTAGCATGACTCTGAATGCATTACGATTATTGAATTACTGGGTCAATGTATCCTATTTAAAACCACAGCAAGACAATTATCACCACTGCAGAGTAGCCAAAAATTGAAATATCATGGAAGCTGAAATCCTTCTACCAAAGCTCTGTCCACTGCTAAAAAATGTATGATTTAAACTATGAAGTAATTGTTATCACGCCGTACTGCTGGTAACCATCTGCCAAATAGCACAAGGAACACACTGGTTGGGTGCGCATCTCATTTAAAAACGGGGTGTAAGGAAGTAGATCATGTGTGTGGTCGTTGTTTTTTCCTGTATGATTTTGCTCACTTATAACAGTAGTAAACAGTAGTGAAGCGCCTGTGCTACACCCTCAACGCATGTGCTTTGCACAGGAACTCCCAGTTTAGACTATTTAACTTCTCTGCAAGTCTTTTGCATAAGGTGCCTATTTATAGCAGTGGCATGGCAGGTTATATGTGATTCATGGGCTGCCGCGAGTAATTATACCAACCAAAAATTGGTCTGTCAGGAGCACTACTGTTATCAGGATGGGCTGCTGTTTAAAGGCACTGCCGACATAAATGGCAAAGAAAAGTGTTTTTGATATTTTGGAAAACCCATTTTTATATATCAAGTCCTAAAGGGTATTATGTACGGTACGCCCTCACGGCATGTGGCCTAACATATAATAACTGGTGCACTCTACACTTAAAAAGTGGACCCTCAGCGACTCAAGGCTTAAAAGTCATTTCCATATGTAGGTTCAACTACATGTTCCTTAAGATGGCCCTAGATGCAATTAAAATGTTTAAGTCTATGTCTTCACTTGGTGTTTGCGAGACGCTGTGTGTTGCTGTGGGGTCGCCCTTTGGATTTCCTGCTTCTTCTTTTGTGGCCGGGCTTGGCTCCGCACCCTTGCCCCTCCGGGCTCTCACGTACCATCGTACAGCCGGGCTTGGCTCTGCTGGTCCTCCTCCTGCTGCCTACAAGCTCCAGGATCCTTTGGGGTAGGACGACAGATCCTTGCCCCTCCCCAGTGACCAATGACAATGAGATAGTAGTGGTCTCCCCCCAGGTCACCTTGTCGTCACCCGCATATGATATCCCATGCGCCCAGATGCCGGTGGTGGTAGAAAAGTTGATAAATGTACAGGATAAGGAAGTACCCAGTTCCAAAAAAAGAAGTGCATGCCTAAAGAAGTAAGGTGCAAAGGGAAAAAATAGGAAGGCCATTACATTGCCAGCTAAGCGTACAGATATAAAGATGAGGGAAGCCCAAGTATTAGAGGACCCTGTCCCGCCGAGGTGGATGGCCCAAATAGTTACTGGCATACAAAACCATCTAGAAATGTTTATTGCAAGCCAGATCAAACCACTAGTGAGTAGGCTAGATAGAATAATAAACGACTTAAATAAACGGGGTAGGACACAGGATACCGCCACGAGTACTAAGACCCCAACCAACATGGCTATGACGGTTAATAGTATGGAGCCTCAACCATTGATAGAAGTTACAAGCTCCAGTAACACGCACCACTCTGTCATCCAGGCATTAACCTCCACTAACACAACAATGCAACTGGGTCTGGCTAATAGCACAGGGACAGAGCCAACGGATGTAGATAGGGGAATAAGTCAGGCACCATTGCAATCATGTAATAATAAGCCCTTGACACCTAAACCAGCAGAGGTATTCCACAAAAGGCATGAGACCATTGGAAGAAGTTCTAATCCTGTGCCGACTATTAACCTGCCCCCTGAAGCCTGCCCATACGTGGTCGTATTGGTGGGAGTTCCGGAACTTAGGCCAGAACAGAAAGAGACACACACTGAACTAAAAAACAAGGTATCCAACTGGTTAAATGTGAATAGGCCCTTGCCGGTCAATAAAAGCGGCGAGATACTGCATGTGAGAAGGGTGAACTGGCTAGGCACTAGAATTAAAGACACGGCAGGTAACTGCATAATCGTGAACTTCAGGGACACAAGTTTAGTGGAATCACAGTATTGAGAGCAGCACGCTGCGAAGTGAAGCAGCGAGGCAGTAACCGCATTCGAAGGACTGCAGGTCCGTAGGATTGGTCGGGATCTGGAAATCTGAGCCTGCGCCCATGCACGAGATTCGATACCTAAAACCCTGGCTAAGCTAAGAAGCAGCCTGCGGGCCCCCGCTGCTAACACCCTGCAATCGGCAGCCGGTGGGGAGCACTCACTTGGGCGGCTCCTAACTGAGACGGACAGCATTCCAAGAGAGGAGGGGCCCGTCAGCTGTAGCCTTGCTCGTGAGTGTGGTGGCTGCGGCCCGAGAACGGAGAACGAAGAAACGGAGCAGAGGAAGCTGAAAATCAGCGCGGGGGTCCAGGGCTGTGGGGGGTCATCGCGGGACCAAAGCAGCTGTACAGGTTGGTGCGATCCATCACCGCCCCCCGCGGCAGCTACTGGTTCTCTGGCTCTTGCACTCCTCCGAATTATCCCGCATATAGAGCATAGCACAGCGCATTCCCGCCTGCACCCACACCCTCCCGCTCGCCCGCAAAAAGAATACACAAGAAGCGGCAGAAGGAAAGCAGCGCAGAGTGCGGAGGGGAGGGGAGAGGGTCGATAGCCCAGGAGAGGGACATCTTGGAGTCCCTGAGTTGATCCACGTTGAGCCGAGCACTGGCTTAGAGAGGCGTAGAAAGGGAGGCAAGGGTGAGACAAAGCAGGTGGGAAGCAGTCGGGAGATTCCCTCGGACTTTCTTGAACCCTGTACCTTTGGACCCCGGTGAAAGTCTGCCCACTGCCGAGGCCAAGCACAGCCAAGCCAAGCTAAGCCGAGTAGAGAATAGTGCGGGGAGCATAGAGCAACAGAGCAAATAGAGCAAATTCGTTGTGGGAGCCCCCAAAGCAACAAACAAACCACCTAAGCCAGCCACCCTGCCCTTAAAGGATGAGATCAGGCAGGGTTAGGCGGTCACCAAAGCAAAAAAAAAAAAAAAAAAAAGAACCTCAAAGGCAAAGAAATCCCCACGAGCCGACCAGTGCAACGCAAACCAGGAAAAAACGCCACTTAACAACACGGATACAAAAAAAGGGCTAACAACAGTGCTACACACTCCACTTATCTCCCCAATTGCAACAATGTTCAAAAATAAAAAGCAGGACAGGAGAGAGAAATTAGAGACAAACAAAGCTTTCTTTTTTCTGAAAAATCCAGGAGCCACTCTCCTTACGACCCAACAATCTCTCCCAGGTCTCCCCACGCCTCTAACCCCCGAGAAGGTTGCCTGTACTAAAGGCTTAACATCTATATTCAGAAGACTAACTCCCCATGCATCTCGGGCAAACTTAACTACCTCATCTCGCCAAAGTCAGCATCAGGACGAGACAACAGTAATGTTCCACCCGCAGGAAGAATCTGGGGAGTGCCTCGATCGGGAAACCATCTCGCCACAAAAGTGCAGCACAGGTGAAATCCCTATCCAGGGCCAGAGTAAAACACAGGGGACTGGAGTTATAACAGAGGCCACCCCAGACAGCAAGAGGACGAAGGAAGAACGGACGTGTGTAGAAAAATCAGCATCCAATGCAACACCTATAACACCTATAGCAGCACTAACCTTCTTCACAAAATTTTTAAAAACTAAACCACAGAGCCCCCCACAAAACCGCAAATACAGAAACTACTTGACAAAGAGTCTCAGAAAACCAAAGCCCAGATACATAGGGAACAAAATACAAGCCAAATGGAATCTATTCCCCAGAACACCTCAGAAACGTCATGGCTGAAGCTACTAAACTTCACATCAAGCCCAATATCAAACTAAGAATTGATGCAAGACACAAGTAAAAACAACTACAAAGGGGAAACAACCCCGGGGGAAATAAAATCATTAAGCCTCATATCAAGCCCAATAATTAATAAGGAAAAGCTGCAAGACACAAGTAAAACCAATCACAAAGGGGAAAAAGAACCCAGAGAAAAAACTGCCCAATATAAATGAAGAAGGGAAACCTACTCAGCCGCGAAGCCAAGAAAAAACATCGGAAAAAAACAGAGAAGGAAGAACTGTAATTCCAACATCTGGCAACACCCGCCTCGCCAAGAGCGCGTTGATCTTCTACTCAATCAAAACCTCGAACAGAGCGCTAGTGCAATCTATTCAGGGCTGCTTCTCTCAGTAATAGAAACCCTTCAGTCATCAGCAACGGCTTTAAATTGGCAATCCGACAAAATGGACACCCAAATTGATTTAATGAACACCATAGCCCACTACAATGCGGGGATTGACAACAAACTTGATAAATTAAATACCCTGATATTAACAGCTAAATCAAAGTACACACTGGAACAAAGCCCCTACTCCTGCGGTCCAATCATAGACAAACTGAACCTCCTTCCCAACCTATTAGAACAAATAATGGCTCTAAAAGAATCAGACCGGTATTCCCCCAAAGTGAAATCATCTAAAAACATTACAGATCATAATCCCGACAAGAATTAAGAAATAGATACACATAAAGGAAAGAACATGGCAGAAGTAAATCCAACGTTAAACACATCAACTTCAAACAAAAAAAGAACACTTTAACCAGACGTCAAAAAAAAAGGGAAAGGAAAACAAGGAACAAACAACAAACAGGGTACACGGAGAAAGGGGTGAGAATGTTCCCCATATTCACCTCAGCCAAAAGCAAGGAGGAAACACTATACACGACAATACAATCTCACGACTTAACTGACCAAACACACAATTCATCAAGACAACAGTTCTTAACAAAAAAAGGAAGGGAGTTCCCACTTGCAGAGGTCACAAGCAACCCTGGCACACGTACTGGAGTAGCGCCCACAGGCGAAACAAACAACAGAGACGCACATCTGAGGCTGGATACGGGCAATTTAACACAGACAGACGACACAGCGGAAAAAAGCAGTCGCACAGAAAGCGGGAGTTCGTCACAACCAATTGGCCCCCTAGGGCAACCTATCACTTCGGAGATAACAGCAAAATCCAGAGAGGTAGCCGAGAACAAAAAATCAACACCAGCCGGACAAAAAGCTGACGCGAATCTTGAAAAGTGGCCCGAAGGAATTAAATGCTGCCCACAAGGCAGAGAAGAATTAAACCCCAGACAAAGCAGGTCTCAAGGTACGTCACGCAGGACCATCAAGCAAGATCAGCTTGCTAATGCAACCAACAACCAAGAGGTATCACCTAAAATCATTGAAAGAACCCCAAACTGGAAACTCCAGGTTGGGGGCGAAAAAAGCATACCCCCCATCGCGGACATAAAAATTCTACTAAGTCGCAGAGGCCGAAGTGTAAATTTGAACTGCAAGGAGGATGCCAACTCAGAGAGGGGGACAGAGATGGAGCACATCAGAGCCCCCTAGACCAGCCCAGTCACGAGCCGAGGTTTGACGAAAGAGAACAATCAGATCACAAGAATTATGCCATCCCAATGCGCACAGGCAATCGGTACGCACGGAACACAAATATCCGCCGGGACTGGGCCTTATCCCGGAATCAGATCAGACAGCAGACTAGTATCGGGGAAAGGCTCTGGGAATTGGTCTAGCAAAGACGATTTACATCTCAAACAACTCCTCTTCACCCCAGAATACGAAACTCAGGGGATGCATGACATTCTCAACAGGGGCAATATATTTAAACTCTACGCCAACACTGAAGGGCTACAACATCTAACCAACGCAGACTTACTCTCAGTCCAATTCCGCAAGCAAGATAATACCTCATTGGAACAAACATTAACAACATGGCAAACAGTAGAGATCGCTCAGTTAATACTATCCTTTAGCGAGAGGTTTGACTCATGGGGTATAAGGCTCTCCAGGCCGGCAAAACCACGCTATCCAGGCCCTCTTGAAGAACGTCCGGCGATAAAAGAAAAAAAAGAAAATCTGCCAGAAAAAAAAGATGAGGCAGTTTCAGTACTACGGAATGCAAGAGGGAATAGCCCATTACCGGCAATCCATCCTCTGATTAACACAGGCAAACAAGCAAACTCCAAAGACGACGCCGATTACTGGCACTGGCTAACTGACACATTGAACAAACAGAAGAAAAACTGACCATCCCAAAAACCCCAAAAGGATAATAGTCAGGAAATATTCCACTTACTGTCTTGGAATATAGCCGGGTCCAGGAAATGGCTGGAAGATGGTTTGCCCCCCCATCCCCACAATTGGACCGCATGCAATATCATTGCCCTTCAAGAAACATTGGCACTCGAGGGGCTACCCCTTGTTGGGTACACACACTTTAACATTCCTGCAAGAAAAAATTTCAAACACGGTCGATCAAAAGGGGGACTATCGGTTTATATCTCGTCGGATGTCAATATTAAATCAGAACAAATAGCCCCGCAAGGGCCAAACACGCAATTAATAAAACTATCTCTACCTGACAGACCAGCTCCAGTACTATTGGTTAATTTCTATGCACCTCCATAGGTGAAAGAGAAACAAGCCCAGCTGGATCAGCTAGTATCCATAATTAGGGACATTCGAAATAACAATCCCACCTGGGAAGTCATCCTAACAGGTGATTTTAACTCAAATCTAATCTGTACACCAGAGGAGGACGAGATGTTAGCAGCTGATAACGAATTCTGGAATGTTAAACCACAAAGCCAGCTTAAAACAGAGCGCTTCGATCCAATTGGTCAACAATTGGTAACAACCTTGGAATCCCTTGGGCTGCGGTTCCTCAACGGAAGAACTCCAGGTGATAACCCGCCGCAGTACACCCATCTAGGAACCTTGACCACTTCAAGACTTGATTACACAGCAGTCTGACTTCCACTATTGCCATTTGTCCAGCAATTTTCAATTGAATACACATCAATAAGTGATCATTCATATCAGCATACCTATTTTAATCTAAAATTCACTAAACATCGTAGCTCCAAGTCAGTGGAAGATAGTTCCTCTTCCACCAACCTGAAACGACTTAATTGGACAACGGCCAACATTGATGAGCTGCAGGTAAACGTACAGAGATTAAAAACGGAGAGTAATACAACTATAGGCAATCAAATACAAAAATGAGAGGACTTCACGGAAAAGCTAACAACAACTATGTCCACCCCAAAAAAACCACAGCCTTTAACTTACAAAATTCCACTGCCAAAGAACCTGGTAAAGCTCAAAACAGAAATAAGGAGAAACGTCATAGCATTAAACAAGACAGCTACGTCCCCAAAAGACTGGGCTCAAAGACAGATCCTTAAGAAAGAGTATAAAAAGAAAATGTGGGAACATAAAAGATCTCTGAAGGAAGACTTCTGGGCAAAACTACTCTGCACGGCAAAGAACACCAACTCAAACGCATTCTGGAGGATCATTAACAGTTTAAACCATTCTTCAAACCCAAGAACATCTAATGTCCAAGAAGCGGATTGGGCCGCGCTATTAACACAGAGGTTCTCAGAGGTAACATCTGACCAGCCCAATACAGGAGCAGACCAACAAAATAACAAAGGGGCCAAACAAAGAAAAGTGAGCACCGTATCCAGTGGTGAACTCAAAACCCCTTGCACGCAAACTCCATATTCGAAGGAAGAATGCAGAGCAAATCAATCACTAGACGGGGATCTTCGGACAACAATGCTTCCCTGTGACGCGGTTCACCCAAGGGAGAAGGAGACAACAAACAAGTCCAAACACACATGGTTTTGTGAAGAGGACATAAGAAGAATTCTAAGGAAGACATGTGGCAGCGAAGCTCCAGGGCCGAACGGGATTTCATCAATAGTCTTCAAAACTGATCCGGACTTTTGGAGCGGAAAATTTAAAAAACTATTTGATGAGATAGAAAGTGAAAACCAAATACCATCAAGTTGGCTGGGCTCCATAATCTCACCCATCTTCAAAGGAGGAGACAGAACATACCCAGCAAATTACAGACTGATCGCCCTCCTGGACGTGGAGGCAAAGTACTTTGCATCCCTAATCCTGGAAGATCTAAAAAATTGGTCTGATGCCACAAAGAGAATACCGCCCAATCAAACAGGCTTCACGAAAGGGACCGGGACAATGACAAATATTCTGTCTCTCTCAGTGTTAGCCGACAAATACCTACGAAGAAAACAGCCCCTCCACCTATGTTTCATCGACCTAAAGGCGGCCTTCGATAGCGTAGATCGTAACATCTTATGGAGGAAACTGCGCAGCTGAACCATCCCGGACAAAACACTGAGAGGAATCTTGCTCCTTTATTCCAACACTTGGATGGAAGTAAAACTGGGGAATGGAACACGGCTCTCAAGAAAAATCAATACTAGCAAAGGTCTCAAGCAGGGCTGTGTTCTAGCCCCGCATCTCTCTAATGTTTTTATGGCAGACCTAGCCCCAAGCTTAAACAAGATCTCATCCCACCCTCCCAAACTAGGCAACTTATCTCTAACTCATTTATCCTACGCGGACGATGTGGTATTGTTGAGCCTAAGGAAGATTGGCCTTCAAAGGTCACTAGTAGGGCTAGCGGAATTTATAAAAAATAACAACCTGGAGATAAATACAACAAAAACAAAAACAATGCTCATCACCAGACGATGGTCAGCCAACCCACACATCCGACTGGAGGGAATAAAGCTAGAGGCTGTGACCAACTACAAGTACTTGGGCTTCTACTTTGATAATCGACATAACCATCAGCAGCAAAAGACGTACATTGCCCAGAGAGCAAATTCACTTTCATTTGCCTTTAGATCTTTAGCTTAAAAGCTTACGGGGCCATCATACAAACCTCTATTGGCAACAATAAAAGCAGAAGTGCTTCCTACCCTGTCATACGGCAGCGTAGGATTGCACGGGAAAGACGCGGAATTGCTCAACAAAATGCAGACAGCCATCTTTAAATCCACTTTCCAAATTCAACGGGGAGCTTCACCAGCTCAGACGAGATTAGAATTTGGAATAATAAATGAAACAGTGGGAAGAAAGTACGCAAATATCAAGTACTGTGCATAGATCGCCGCCTAGTGTTGGGTCCATATGATTGCACATTGTTGTCCTGGAAGAGTCTTCGAAGTATCACGAGATAGGTGGCTCCTCCCCTGGACTACAGTGCGCATGGGCATCGACTCCATCCCCAGATTGTTTTTAGCCATTGTGGCCAAGATGGAGTGAAACTCAGTGAATGATGACCATGCCATGAAATGATATGTGAACACTGCAGCTGCTACAGGCGCCGGGGAGGAGGGCGGGCGATATGAATGTCAGCAGCCCTACATGCCAAGAACAGATGCATACTGGTAAGTAGCATTTGCAGTTCGAGGCATGTGGGCTGCTGAATTCATATCTGTGCATAGAATACATAGCAGTCCCTCCATTAGCGGCGGCCGCCCGTGCCAGCTGCAGCAGTTTGGAAAAGTGTCTTGAGAACAGCCTGCCCTACAGCTGCCTGCTGTTTGGAGTGCACGTCTACACAGTAATGCTTAGTAAATGTATGTGTGGTAGACCATGTGGCTGCTCTACATATGTCCTCTAAGGGAATGTTTCCAAGGAAAGCCATAGAGGCCCCCAACTTTCTGGTGGAGTGGGCTCTCGGTGGAATTGTAAGAGTGCGTTTTGCCTTTGCATAGCAGATTTGAATACATTTCACGATCCACCTAGCAATACCAGCCTTGGAAATAGGGTTACCTTTGTGATGTGGCGCAAAGGCAACAAAAAGCTGCTTAGTCTTTCTAAAATCCTTGGTCCTATCAATGTAATACATAAGGGCCCGTTTAACGTCAAGTGTGTGGAGCATCCGCTCCACCAGCGATTCTGGATTTTGAAAGAACACCGGCAACTCAATGGTTTGGTTGATGTGGAACTGAGACACAACCTTGGGTAGAAATTTAGGGTTAGTGCGGAGCACTACTCTGTTAGAATGAACTTGAAAGAAAGGCTCTTGGATTGTGAGGGCTTGCAGCTCACTAACCCTCCGTAGCGATGTAATTGCTACAAGGAAAGCCACTTTCCATGTCAAGAATTGAACCTGGCAGGAATGTAGTGGCTCAAAGGGAGGACCCATCAGTCTTGTAAGAACGACATTGAGGTTCCATTCAGGAGCTGGTGGAGTCTGTGGCGGAATGACTCTTTTGAGGCCTTCTAGAAATGCTTTGATGGCAGGCACCTTGAAAAGTGAAAGGTGCTGTCTATTTTGGAGGTATGCGGCCATCGCAGACAGGTGAATGCGAATGGAAGTATAAGCCAGATTACACTGGTATAGATGGAACAGGTAACAGATGATGTTCTGAATGGAAGCATCCAGTGGATCAATGTTGTGGTTTGCGCAATATATGACAAACCGCTTCCATTTTGCCGCATAACATGCTCTAGTAGTGGGCTTTCTCGCCTCCCGAATGATGTCCATGCAATTGGGAGGAAGGTTAAGGTAGCCAAATTCTAGGACTTCAGGAGCCAGACCGCCAGGTTGAGCTGTTGCGGCTCTGGGTGCTGAATGTTGCCATGGCTCTGCGTCAGAAGGCTGGGTGTGAGATGAAGCCTTTGATGCGGTACCACGGAAAGTTCCAGAAACGTGGTGTACCATGGTTGGCGAGCTCACGTTGGAGCATCTAGGATGAGAGTCATCGAGTGCTGCCTGAGCTTGCGCGCCACCAGCGGTATCAGAGGTGCTGGGGGAAAAGCGTACGCAAATCTGTCTGACCAGTTCATCCATATCGCATTGCCCTGCGATTGCGGGTGTGGGAACCTGGCGGCGAAGCTTCGCATTTTGCTTTCTCCCTTGTGGCGAACAGGTCGATCTCTGGATGACCCCACCTTTGGAAGTACGGTTGGAGTACTGATGGATGTATCTCCCACTCGTGCATTTGGTGGCGGTGCCTGCTGAGCAGGTCCGCCATCTGATTGTCCTTACCTGGGAGATGTTCTGCCATGAGGAAAATGTTCCTCTGAATGGCCCACTTCCACATGCTCTGAGCCACATGAGACAGCTGCGGAGAGTGTGTGCCCCCTTGTTTCTGAATGTAGTACATGGCCGTCATGTTGTCCGTCCGGATCAACACGACCTTGTTGCACAGATGTACTTTGAATGCCTTTAAGGCCATGAAGATCGCCATCAGTTCCAGTACATTGATGTGCATCTTCCTTTGCTGTAGTGTCCATAGTCCCTGCACAGTGTATTGGAGGACATGCGCTCCCCATCCCTGGAGAGAAGCGTCCATTGTCCGGATAATCTGCGGCACAGGCTCTTGAAACGGTCGGCCCTTGCAAAGGTTTTGTGGATTCCACCAATGCAGAGAGTTGTATGCCCGACCGCTCACCAACACTAGGTCGTTCAACTGCCCGTGAGCCTGAGTCCACTGACGTGCTAAGCACTCCTGAAGCGGACGCATATGTAGTCTCGCGTGTGGGACTATGGAGATGCAGGAGGCCATCATGCCTATCAACTGCATGAACACTCTTGCTGGAAGCGAGTGTTGAGGCCTGAATCTTTGGATCAGCGACTGAATGCTGTCGACTCTCACTGAATTTGGCTGCGCTGTGGCCGCCAGAGTGTTTATGGTCGCACCCAGATACTGCCGTATGTGGGCGGGCTGGAGATGGGACTTTGGGTAATTCCGTGAGAACCCCAGATCGTGCAGAAGGTGAATGGTGTGGGACACGTGGTCGGCGCACTGCTGGGCCAACTTCGCTTGAATGAGCCAGTCGTCCAGATAGGGGTAGACATGGATGTTCTGACGTCTCAGATGCGCCGCCACCGTCGCTAGGCACTTTGTGAAGACCCTGGGCGCTGTGGTGACCCCAAAAGGCAAAACCTTGAACTGGTAGTGCTGGTTGTGAATGGTGAACCTGAGGTACTTTCTGTGAGAAGGATGCAGTGGAATGTGAAAGTACGCATCCTTGAGGTCCAGAGTTGCCAGGAAGTCCCCTTGCCGAAGCAGTGGGAGAACCTGCTGCAGCGTGAGCATATGGAAATGTTCCGACAGAATGTAAAAGTTTAGAGGTCTGAGGTCTAGGATGGGCCTGAGGGATCCGTCCTTCTTTGGAATCAGAAAGTACAGGGAGTAAACTCCTGTACCTTGTTCCTGCAGGGGCACGAGCTCGATTGCCCCTTTTTGCAGCATGACATTGACTTCCTGCTGCAACAAGTGCAAGTGCTCGCCGGACATAGGACGGCTCTTTGGGGGTATGTTGGGTGGAGTGGATGTGAGCTCCAGACAATAACCATATTGGATAAGAGATCTGACCCACCTGTCCGTGGTGATGGACTTCCACACGGGCAGGAACTGCTGGAGTCTCCCCCCGACCGGTGTTGCGTGGTCGGGGGGCAGTGACAAGGCGTCACTGTTTGTTGGCGGTGGAGGACCTGGAGCTGTTATTACCACGTCCTCTGCCTTTGACGTTGTTGCCACGGTATCCACCCCGACCCTTGTTGGTATAGGAGGGTTGGGTGTTACTCTTATAGAACTGCGTTGACTGTGACGCTTGACCCCTCGAGGTGCCTCTATTATTGGAGCGACGAAAGGAACCACCCCGAAACTGCTGTGACTGCAAGGCACCCATAGACTTAGCAGTGTCGGTGTCCTTTTTCATCTTCTCGAGGGTGGTATCGACTTCTGGGCCAAACAGGTGGTCTGGGTTGACAGTTTGGTTGAGGATGGTAGTTTGAATGTCTGGTTTGAAACCGGATATTCTGAGCCATGCATGCCTGCGCAGTAGAACGCTAGTGTTTATCGCTCTTGAGGCGGTGTCAGCCACATCCAGAGCGCAGTTAATTGAAGCATTGGTGATAAGCTTCCCCTCCTGTATCAACATCTCAGCGGCTTCCTTATACTGCTCTGGCAGGTGTTGTAGAAGGGTCTCTAGAGTGTCGTAGTGTGCCCTGTCGTAACGCGCAAGCAGCGCCTGTGTGTTGGATATGCGCCATATGTTGGCTGCCTGCGCAGCAACACGCTTCCCCGAAGCCTCAAATACTTTTGATTCCTTGTCTGGGGGAGGAGCATCACCCGTAGTTTGTGAGTTGGCTCTTTTGCGAGCATTGGAGACAACCAAGGAATCCAGAGGCAACTGTCCTTTGATGTATGTTGGATCAGTGGGCGCTGCCTTGTACTTTTTGTCAATACGTGGGTTGACGACTATTGCTCGGGTGGGCTCCTTGAAGACCTCTGGCGCATGTTTCATCACCCCTTTTAGCATTGGCAAAGTCTTTACCGTTTTTTCAGCGACTGAAAAGGTGTCCAAAAGAAAAATCGACGTCTACTGGGTCAGCATGGAGATCGACGTCATGGTTGGCTGACGCCCTTTCAATTAGAGCATTGAAAGCTGCAGAGTCCTCAGTTGGGGAAGTTTTTGCTGAAAAGAGCTGAGGCTCCTGTCCTGAATGCGGGTCCCCAGGGTCGCCACCAGCAGAACAAGGCTCAGTCACATCCTCTGGGTCTGAGTAGACTGGGTAGGCATACTCATCCTCGTCGTTACCATCACCCTCCTCAACATTAGAATGAGTGGGTGAAAGTTCATGGCCTTGAGGTGATGCAGGCTCCAAAGGGGCAGAGGCACCAGCAGAGTTTATCTTTTTCTTAAGTGGGATTTGGAAATGCTCCAAAGCTGGTTCAGGGGTGATCTTCCGTTTAAGGAGAGAGAGTTTGCCTGTGTTGGCATCGATGACTACTTCTCGACGCTCTTCTTCTGCCAGTGGTTGGTGGCGCTGGCTTGGAACCACCAACGATGCCTTCGGCGTCGAGGATAACTTCAAGGGCCCCCCGGCCCCAGGCTTTGCTGTGAAAGCCTTCGGCGCCGTTTTCGGCGGCAACGTGAACAGAATCGGCGTTGGCGCTTTCGCCGGTTTCTGGAGAGTCTTGGGCGACACAGTGTCCTGCGGCTCGACTGCTGCGGTCCCCTCCCTAATACGCTGAAGGGACTCGTTGACCTTTCTAGTGAGCGAGGCGGAGGGACGCACCGACTCGAGAGAGTCTTCTGAAGCAGATTTTGGGCCGGCAACCGAGGCCGTAGTCTTCGTAGCCGACGCAGTTGCCCCCTTGGCTTTGTCGATTGGAAGCGGGTCAGTGATAAACTTGGGGTCGTTCTGCCGCTTTTTCGTGGTCTTCTTATGGTCGTCGACCTTCTTGGTATCGATGCGACTCTTAAGTGCGCCGACCAACTTCGGCGCCGACGCAGCCGCGTCGGCCGTCTTCACCTTCGGCTTCGACACCGTAGTCTTCGGGTCGGCCATCTTGGCGTGGCCCTTGAGCTCGACGGCCATCTTGGATTTCTTCGGCGCCGAGGCCTCCGAAGCCCTCGACCCGACCAGTGCGACTTGCGCTTTCGGTTTCGATACGCCAGGCGCAGTGACCGATGGTTTCACTTTCGGTTTCTGTACCGTAAGTGGTGCCGTATCAATGTCTGTGGCCGGGCCGGAAGGCGGAGCCGTGGGACGGGAATCAAGGCTTTGGGTAAGGCCCGAAGGCGATCCCTCGGCCTGGGCCTTAGAATGGTGGCTGGCCCCGGAGTCAGTGTGAGGAAGCTCCTCTTCCGAGCTATCCTCTACGGTGGCAATGGCCCCGTCGTCGTCCCCTACCTCCTCGACGACTTCATCGAAATCCTTGTCTTCCGCGTCGTAGTCTTCCTCGACCTCCGACGCCGGGTTAGATTCCGTGATATCTTGGATAGTGTCGTCGCCGACATCCTCCGTGTCGAAGATGTCCGTCGGAGGGGGTGCCGATCGCTGGGCCTGCAGTCGTGCAGCTCGGCGGAGCTTAAGTGTCTTCTTTGACCGGAACTTGGAGCAGGCCATACACTTGGCCTCGTCGTGGTCCGGCGACAAGCACTTATTGCACACTGGGTGCACGTCGATATGTGGGTACTTTGAGGCACACACCGGGCACCTCTTAAATGGACTTCGTTCCATGATGAAAGTAGTTTGGAGCATCGTGTAGGCCCGTCCGCGCCGAAAGCACGCGGAAGGGCAGTGTTGGCTCGGAGTCGATGAAACAAACGAACCCGAACGATAGACAATACCGACGCGAGTCCTAAAGACCTTTTGGTCTCAAGTAAAAGAAGTTAAACAACTATCGATTCCGACAGAGGGAACCGAAACACATCCGAACCCAATGGCGGAAAAAAACAATCTGGGGATGGAGTCGATGCCCATGCGCACTGTAGTCCAGGGGAGGAGCCACCTATCTTGTGATACTTCAAAGACTCTTCCAGGACAACAATGTGCAATCATCCGGACCCAACACTAGGCGGCGATCTATGCACAGATATGAATTCAGCAGCCCACATGCCTCGAACCTGATGTTAAGTCCCCATACAATCAGTACCTTGAGAAGGCCATAACTGAGACTGGAACAAGAAATCTTTTGGAACTCAATCTGCCTTACTCGGCGTTCAAACAAGCCATAAATAAGTCAACAAAATTCCATTCTCTTTTACTTGACAAAGCCACCTTCAGCACAAGAAAACACGCTTGGATGGTCATATCAAACTACAAAACGCTCAATGCAGCTCCATATCTAACAATTACCTTTCCAGCTCATAGAAAACAAAAATTAATGGGCTCCGTCTGGGAAAATTTCCATCAACCGTGGACCAACCAATTTGGGTGCACGACGGACTCAAAATCTGCAGACTATGTGGGAGCAGCAAGGAGGACTTCATTCATCTTGTTTGTATCTGCCCGAATCTAGCCCAAGCTCGAGCCACCTTTCTAACAAAGGCTATGAACGAGCGAGGCATAGGAACGTGTATGTTGGACAGGCCACATGAAGGGCCGCTCTCCCCCGGCCCAACCAGGCCCGAGCCCGGTCACGCAAGTACCACACACCACCATTGCACGTCCTCCGTCCCCTCAGGGACCCCTGCCCGCGAGCATGTCGACCTCGTGGGTCCGATCCACTGCCGGCCCACGCGCCCATCCTGGAGCGCCATCTTGGACACTCCACCACGAGGCCGCCTGGCCCCCGATCGACCTCAACCTTGGGCCTGGCCCGGCCTCAGACATCCCGGCACCACCATCCACCCAGGAGGTGAGCGGGCTACTTGGCAAGTCAATGGGAGAAAGAGGTGTCGATGGCTCTCCCCCGCTAAGTGCCGCTCGCCCATCGCCTCCCCGGGCGCTGGCTCCACCCCCCTGCTGGGTGTCTGGACTCCCTCATCCCGGACCTCCCGACCTCCAAGTGCGAGGGTCCGGACATCAAAGCACACCAGCCCTATAACTGGGGCAGCTCCAGAGCAGGAAGGCAGTTGTATCTTGGAGTCGAGAGACGCAGAGAAGAACTCATCCGTGACGGACTACTGGCGCTGCCATAGCTCTGTCTCGTGCACCATCGTCTTGCCTGCTGGCGCTGCCGCAACCTTCGTAACCTTCATATCCTTCATCGTCGTCGGGACCTGCTGGCGTGGCCGCGGACCGTTTGTAACCATCATCTTCATCGGGACCTGCAGGCTCCGCCGCGGACCGTCGTTTCCTTCGTCCATCTCGGGACCTGCTGGCTCCGCCGCGGCCCGATCATCTAGAACGCCGAGCTCGAGGATTGAGAGCTATTTTCATCTTTTTGGTAACAAGACTGTCCCGCTACCCTTTTCCCAAACCAGAGACTAGAATCGAGGGGACCCCCGAGTCCAGACCTCCTTGTACCATTCCATCGTAAACTTGAAGAATTGCCTATAAAGTCTCGTTGAACTTTAACCTTGTGTGGTGTCCGTCTGTGGGGGGGAAGTTACTTGTCTGTACGATCGCTGGAGACGGCTCTCCCCGGAGACCTCTCCCCTTATCCTCGGCCGACCCTCCCGGTCCGTCTAACATTGGTGGCCAGCGGCGCGATCCGAATCACCGCATAAACGTACAGAGAGTAGCTCACCCCACGACGAAATCACAATGACAACTAAAGAAAGCGGATCAACCGAGAAGTTCCAGATGGAGAAATTGGATGAGTACAGCCATCGTGAACTAAAACAATTCTGCATCGAACTAGGTATCGCTACCACCGGACTAAGTACCAAAGACGATTTTAAGCATGCCCTAGAGTCTTGGGCAGAAACCGGGGCCGCCGGAACCCCCGATCAAAGCACCGCAGCAAAAACCACCACGGCCCCTGAAGAGCGAAGAACGGGTCTCTCGCAAGACGAGATCCAGGAAAGAGAAAAAACCCGACTACACGAGCTGGAAATGGCCCGACTCAAAATGGACGTTGAGCTTAAGTTGGCCGAACAAAAAATCAACTTAGAGCACCTGCGTCTCCGAGAAGAAAGAGAGGAGAAACAGAGACAAAGGGAGCTCGAGGAAAAGAAACTAGCGTACGAACACGAGCGGAACCTAGCTGAGATCGACCTACGCAAGCAGAATAAAGGAGTAGGGGTGCCCGAGCAACCCCACACCCCAGGGGCAACAGAGAAAAAGGTACACATCCCCAAGGATGTCGTTCGAGAATACTTCCGAGAGGACGACATCCAGCAATGGTTTAAGGCCTATGAAATCGCTATGACTGCACACCGGATCGATAGAAGCGATTGGGGAGCCGGTCTATGGGGGAGATTCCTCAATGAGGGCCGCAATGCCCTGCTACAGCTCCCGGACCACCAGATGACCTCCTATGACCATATGAAAGCTGCACTCCTCACCCGCTATGGCCTCACACCCGAAATGTACCGTCAGAGGTTCCGAGACTGCACCCGCATCCCGGGTACAACTTGGGTGGACTATGTAAACTACTTTAGCCGAGCCTTCGAGGGCTGGATCAAAGGAAGCAACGTCACAACCTACGAACAACTGTTTAATCTTATGGTATGGGAGCATCTGTCGAACAATTGCTTCATTGAACTCCGCCAGCACCTCCTCGACAGCAAGTTAACGGATCCCCGGCAGCTCGCAGCCGAAGCTGACCGGTGGGAGATCACCAGAGTGGGCCGGAATGGGTCCTACGAACAGAACCGGAACAACAATGGTCAGCACCGTCCCCGAGGAGGAGGAGGGGGCCAAGGACGAGGAAGAGATAACGCCCCGGTCGCCCCCGCTACCAGCACCACCCCCCCGGCCAACCGGGGCAGCACCCCGGCGCGACCGGGTTACCGAGCCAATGTTACGTGCCATCGATGCCAACGAGTCGGCCACTATGCGAACGACCCAAACTGCCCCCAGTACCAGAGCCCAAGACCCCGCCAAGTAGCCGCTGCTGCTCTAGGGGAGGAACAGATCACAGAGGAACAAGAGGAATATGAACAAGAGCATCAAGAATGGGAGCCAGCCGCCATGGCTCTAGCCTGCTTAGGGGGGAAAGACATGGTCCCGCGGGTCCCCCTACCCGCTAACACCCAGAAGTACAGCCAATGGGTGAGCATCAATGGACGCCGGGCCGAAGCCCTTCGTGACACCGGGGCCAGTGTAACAGCCGTCCGCTGTCACCTGGTGACCCCAGAACAGTATCTACCGAACATTCTCTGCCCGGTACGTTCAGCCGATAACTCAGAAAGTCTGTGTCGGATGGCCTGCGTCCCTTTCGAATGGGGAGGGGTCTCCGGCATGTTGAAAGTAACGGTCCGAGACGATGCCCCCGTAGACTGCCTCCTGGGGAATGACCTTGAAAGCTCTCCGTGGGCAGCCGTAGAACGAAGAGAACACCTGGGGATGTTAGGCGTCCCAGACTGGGCGTGCGTCACCACCCGGTCCATGGCCGCCCGTGCCAACCACCGCCCAGAAGAACCCGAATGGCCGGCGCCACCGCCTCCGGTCGCCCCAGCCGAAACCACCGACCGTGACGTCCCCCCCGAACCAGCTCAACCTTCCGACCTCGCTAACCTCGACCAGTGGCCTCAAGAGGGGGGGCCCACGCAAGAACAATTTCGCCAGGAACAGAAGACCTGTCCCTCCCTCGAGGGACTCCGCCAGCAAGCGCTCGCCCAAAGCGCAGGGGATACCTCCGGAACTCACTGGGTCTACTGGGACAATGATCTGCTGTACAGTGAGCAAAGAATCGCAGAGCTGGGGGCCAGCCGAGTACTAGTGGTGCCACTCCGTTTTAGAGACTTTCTGCTAAACCTGGCCCACGATGTCCCCCTAGCAGGACACCTGGGACAAGATAAAACCTACAGTCGCCTAGTGACCCACTTCTTCTGGCCCAAAATGAGAAACGATGTACACCAGCATTGCCGATCTTGCCCCACGTGCCAAGCCAGTGGAAAGAGCGGCCGCAAACTAAAGGCCCCCCTGCAACCTTTTCCCGTGGTCACCACCCCGTTCGAGAGGGTCGGGATAGACATCGTGGGACCCCTGGACCCGCGTACAAAACAAGGCCATCGATTCATCTTGGTGCTAGTGGACCACGCCACCCGCTACCCTGAGGCTGTTCCCCTGCGGACTGTGACAGCCCCGGTAGTCGGCCGGGCTCTGATGGGGATCTTCTCCCGTGTGGGCTTCCCCCGAGAAGTCGTCAGCGACAGAGGCACGAACTTTATTTCTAAATATATGAAATCCCTCTGGCAACAGTGCGGGGTTACCTACCGATTCACGACCCCCTATCACCCTCAAGGGAACGGACTCGTTGAGCGGTTCAACCGCACGCTAAAAGGGATGATCGGAGGGTTGGAAGAGCCCCTCCGTCGCCAGTGGGATGTGCTGCTGCCGTGCCTCCTCTTCGCCTATCGGGAGGTCCCCCAGAAATCCCTGGGCTTCAGCCCGTTTGAACTGCTATATGGACACCCAGTGCGGGGGCCGCTCAGCCTAGTCAAGGAAGGCTGGGAGATGCCTCCGCTAAAGAACCCTCCAGATGTCTTCCGGTACCTCCTAACCCTCCGCAACCAGACCCGGCGGTTCAGGGAGCTGGCAAAAGCTAACCTAGAGGCCAGTCAAGAGGACATGAAAAAGTGGTATGACCGGAATGCCTCATCCATTGAATTTGAACCTGGCCAACAGGTATGGGTGATGTCCCCCACCGAGCCATGCGCCCTGCAAGACAAATGGACGGGGCCCTTCAAAGTAGTCGAGCGCAAGGGCCCTGCCACCTATCTCATCGACATGGGATCTTCCCGGAACCCCCTCCGGGTCCTCCACGCTAACAGACTGAAGCCCCACTTTGTGCGTACAGAACTCAGCCTCCTGATGGCCACAGACAATGGGGCTGAAGAAGACTCCGAGCCCCTCCCTGACCTCCTACGGACTCGGGAGCAAGACGGCTCCGTGGATGGGGTCCGACTCTCGGAGGCCCTCACCAGAGAACAACGCCAGGAGTGTCGAGTCCTCCTGTCACAGTTCGCCAGCCTGTTCTCCCTCACCCCAGGTGTCACTTCCTGGTGTGTGCACGATGTGGACACGGGGGACAGCCCCCCTATCCGCCACCGGGCCTACCGCGTGCCAGATCGGGTACGGGCCTGCATCCAGGAAGAAGTAGCCAAGATGCTCACGCTCGGGGTCATCGAGCCCTCAGACAGCCCCTGGGCCAGCCCTGTAGTACTGGTCCCCAAAGCAGCTGCCCCCGGCACCACACCAGAGCTCCGGTTCTGCGTCGACTACCGGGGCTTGAATGCGGTCACCAGAACAGACGCACATCCCATCCCCCGGGCAGATGAACTAATCGACCGCATGGGAGCTGCCCGCTACCTCAGTATCTTCGACCTGACGGCGGGCTACTGGCAAATCGGCCTCACACCCCGGGCGCAAGAACGTTCTGCCTTTTCTACCCCCGATGGCCATTACCATTTCACAGTCATGCCCTTCGGCATGAAGAATGCCCCAGCAACATTCCAACGGCTCGTCAATCAAGTCCTGGCGGGGCTCGAAGGATTCAGCGCCGCCTACCTAGACGACATAGCTGTATACAGCCACCATTGGTCCGAGCACCTCCACCACCTCCGAGCAGTGCTGCAAGCCCTTCAGCGAGCTGGCCTCACGATCAAGGCCAGCAAGTGTCAAATTGGGCAAGGGTCTGTAACCTACCTCGGACACCAGGTGGGAAGCGGCCTGGTGGCCCCTCTGCAGCTAAAAATTGCCGCCATCCAGTCCTGGCAGCCCCCCATCACCCAGACCGAGGTACGAGCCTTCCTGGGCCTCACGGGCTATTACCGAAGGTTCGTGAAAGACTATGGTACTATAGTGGGGCCCCTCACAGAACTCACGTCAAAGAATCAGCCCAAGAAAGTCAACTGGACCCCAGAGTGTCAAGCTGCATTTGAACAATTGAAAGCCGCCATGTGTTCCGCCCCTGTGCTTCAGGCCCCCGACTACAGCCGGGAATTCGTCGTCCAGACGGATGCCTCCGACCATGGCATTGGGGCGGTCCTGTCTCAAGTGAACACCGAAGGCCTTGATCAACCGGTGGCCTTCATCAGCCGGCGACTCCTACCACGGGAACAGCGCTGGAGCACCATAGAGAGGGAGGCCTTCGCTGTAGTATGGGCCCTCAAGAAGCTCCGGCCCTACCTTTTTGGCACACACTTTCGGGTGCAGACCGACCACCGACCCCTGCAGTGGCTGATGCAGATGCGGGGGGAAAACCCAAAGTTACTACGCTGGTCCATCTCCCTACAAGGTATGGACTTCACAGTTGAACACCGGCCTGGGCCAGATCACGCCAACGCGGATGGCCTGTCCCGGTTCTTCCGCCTCGACGAGGAGAGTCCCCAATAAGATGGGTAACTCTCCCCGCCTTCAGCTGGGGGGGACGCATGTTGGACAGGCCACATGAAGGGCCGCTCTCCCCCGGCCCAACCAGGCCCGAGCCCGGTCACGCAAGTACCACACACCACCATTGCACGTCCTCCGTCCCCTCAGGGACCCCTGCCCGCGAGCATGTCGACCTCGTGGGTCCGATCCACTGCCGGCCCACGCGCCCATCCTGGGGCGCCATCTTGGACACTCCACCACGAGGCCGCCTGGCCCCCGATCGACCTCAACCCTGGGCCTGGCCCGGCCTCAGACATCCCGGCACCACCATCCACCCAGGAGGTGAGCGGGCTACTTGGCAAGTCAATGGGAGAAAGAGGTGTCGATGGCTCTCCCCCGCCAAGTGCCGCTCGCCCATCGCCTCCCCGGGCGCTGGCTCCACCCCCCTGCTGGGTGTCTGGACTCCCTCATCCCGGACCTCCCGACCTCCAAGTGCGAGGGTCCGGACATCAAAGCACACCAGCCCTATAACTGGGGCAGCTCCAGAGCAGGAAGGCAGTTGTATCTTGGAGTCGAGAGACGCAGAGAAGAACTCATCCGTGACGGACTACTGGCGCTGCCATAGCTCTGTCTCGTGCACCATCGTCTTGCCTGCTGGCGCTGCCGCAACCTTCGTAACCTTCATATCCTTCATCGTCGTCGGGACCTGCTGGCGTGGCCGCGGACCGTTTGTAACCATCATCTTCATCGGGACCTGCAGGCTCCGCCGCGGACCGTCGTTTCCTTCGTCCATCTCGGGACCTGCTGGCTCCGCCGCGGCCCGATCATCTAGAACGCCGAGCTCGAGGATTGAGAGCTATTTTCATCTTTTTGGTAACAAGACTGTCCCGCTACCCTTTTCCCAAACCAGAGACTAGAATCGAGGGGACCCCCGAGTCCAGACCTCCTTGTACCATTCCATCGTAAACTTGAAGAATTGCCTATAAAGTCTCGTTGAACTTTAACCTTGTGTGGTGTCCGTCTGTGGGGGGGAAGTTACTTGTCTGTACGATCGCTGGAGACGGCTCTCCCCGGAGACCTCTCCCCTTATCCTCGGCCGACCCTCCCGGTCCGTCTAACAGTGTAGATCGGCGATTATGGCAACTTTGAACCCAACAGACACCCGTTTGAACTGCCTATTATTAAAGTTCCTCGTGTCTCATGCCCAAGCGCTGAAATACAACTTGGTACCCAGTCCACAAAAGGACAACATGACTGCGGTTGTTTTGGAAGAGGGCTCTTTTGAACTTAATAAAGTATAATACCAGAACTCTTGGAACTATAAGCTATACAGATTGCTCGATCGTTTTTAAATAACAAATTCTTGCACTAGACTCAGAATGTTTTAGAACGAATTAACAGAGAATGTATCCACACATTAGGTAATTTTAAATGCAGTAGTTGATTTTACAAAATGTATTGTTATGGTTTTAATTAACTGAAACAATAAAAAAAATTCATTTCATTAGTGGAATACATACTATACAGCAGCCACAAAAGCCTGACAAGCTCGATAAGACCCCATTCTTTGGGTTACTTTTATCCTGCGCAACGTGCTACGCTTGATGCAAGGCACTTGTTTGGTAGACCGGGGTTGGGATTAAAAGCACACAGTGTCAATAAGTACACCTGGGAGGGATTCTTGCGGAATGAACAGGGTGTCGCCGAGTGGACAAACAGATTTAGTCCTCTTATGTCCCTGGACGCGAACGACTGACTGTCTAGGTCAGTGAACCACAAAATTGAAATATATGGAGCAGAGTTAGAAATGATTAATATACATGAACTGGCAGAATCCACGATAGGGCTGACTGAGAATGTTGTCCAATTACAAACCCCTGATAGGAATGTGACTAGGTTGTATGCAAACCAGAAAAAGGTGAAACCACAGGAGCACGAGAATCCATACACCACTCAAGAAGCCCCCAATGGAACAAATGGGCAACGGGTGTTTTCAACACAACAATCTATGTTAGCTCAGGGGGAACAACTTGTGCTGGCAAGGTGGGAGGACGGGTAAACAAATGAGCCCTCGGGATTGACAGGAATAAGAAAGGAATATTCTCCTGAGGGGGGCCGAAAATCTTGTCATGGAATGTAGCGGGCTTGGCGGGGAAGTTTGATAACAAAGAATGGCGACAATATATTAGCAGGTTCCAGGTTATAGCCTTGTAGGAGACATGGGCTGTTGATAGTACCTTCTATCATATAGCAGGCTACAAATGTTTTTTTGTACCCGCACAAAAAGCCAGATCGGGGAGGACAAGTGGAGGGTTAACGTTATATGTAGACTTAAACCTAGAAAGAGTATGGACATTGCCACCTTGGTCCTCGCATACCCTTCAGGGGGTCGGATTTACTGGTGGAGGCTGATTCTATTCAATATTTATAACACGGGGCTGGCAATAGGGAATAATTCCCCTATAAAGGAACTAGACCACAGACTGAGTCAGGAGTTCGCGCGTAAGAAGGGGGCTGTAGAGCCGTCGGTTCTAGTGATGGGCGATCTAAATTGCCATCTATGCCTAAACCTGTTCCCATTGAATGGGGATTGGTCATCTTGCCCAATTGAGAAAAGCGCACACTTCGAACACACTGTAGAGTAGGGGTCTCCAACCAGTCGATCGCGAGCTACCGGTAGCTCGCCGACCCCCTGGGAGTAGCTCGCGCTGGCATCTAATAGATATGTTTTCTTTCGGAGCTTCAGCATTAATTTATTTGCCCTTCACTGTCTTTTTAGGTTTTTTTTGCCTTTTTGCCGTGTTTGCCCGCCCTAACTCAAAATAGCTGCTCAGATTGGCTGAGCTGAGCTTAGCTGGGGCGGGGCAAGCCGTAGAACATGACGTTCTTCTTGTCTGGCACAAGCGGAAACCACACTGCCTGCCTTGTCCAGGCTTGCTGCGTCATTTGAAATCTGCCTTTTGATCCTCCTATGCCGAGCAGAGCAGCGGATTGGTAAGTGAACTCCTCGTTTCATAGCCGCATATTTAGTGAATCGGCCCCACGCATGCAAGGTGCTTTGTTTTTAGTATCAGCTGGCCCCGCAAGTTATATCTGCCTTCCACAGTAAAACGCGGTAGAAGCCCACATTAAAATCAAAAAGCCTTCTGTGCACTGCGCCGCTTCACATCTCGAGTAACCTGCAGTCAGCGAAAGCATTTCAGTGCACATAAGACCCCTTGATTTTAATGCTAGTTGCCACTGTTCTTTACTAGATTTAAAGCACAGTTTATTTGTAAACCAGCTCCGTTGTTGCAAAAAAGGGAAAAAAAGCATTTGCAGCACTGAAACACACCCCAGGTCACGTCTGTGTTACTGCAGCTGAATGCAGCATGCAACATTGTCGGCTATTCCTGTTCCAACACAACAATACACAACTACAAATTTCAATACTGAGCTACTGCACACTCTGCTGCTGAAGTGCTACGGCCCACATGCATTTCTCTCTCAATCCCGACATATGCCTTCTCCTGCCCTTCGTGCACTGGCACCCCCAAAGAACTCTACCACTGCCCCTTTATCGTGACGTGAACCTCTTTTACTCCAACCGACATCCAACCCAGGCATTCAGGTGGCTCCGTTAAGGGAGTCTTCTAGGGGTGTCTTCAGAGATAAGCATAACTAAAACGAACCAATGTTCAGCATAGGGGGGTATGTTTTCACAACTTTTCTAAAAAGACTGAATGCTTTTGATATGTTGTGGAAAAATGTACCAGAGACAGGGTCCAAGTTAACGAAGATCACGTCCAATATAACGGGGTCCACTGAAATGGGAACTGAGCTTAGTAACTTTGCAGCAGAACGAAGGCTTCTGATTTAGATGGAGAAAGTTAAACATTCAGCAAGGGTTGCCACTTTCCCCAACTATTTCTATTATGTTCTCACTACTGTATGTACATGTTATGGGATACTGGCAGGTGCTGCGTGTTAAACTTTGAAAATCTGAATAAAAAAATGATAAAATAAAATCTACACAGGTTGATTTTTCTGCATCATAAAACTCAGTAAACAGCAGTGGGAGAAGATGTTAAAATCGAAGGGCCTTGTGTGCCCTGAGCCATTTTCACTGACCACGCTTTGTATCTGCAGTTAGTGAAAGCGGCTCAGTGCCTGCAAGGCCCTTTGATTTAAAGTTGGTTGTCACCGTGCTTTACCAGATTTAAAGTGTGGTTACTACAGATTAAAGAGGCTCAGTACATGTAAGGTGCTTCGATTTTAACATCGGCTGGCACCATGCTTTATATCTGCCTTCTATGTGACCGGCAATGTTAAAGTTAAAGATTCTTACCTGCACTAAACTGCTTTCACTGGATACAGCACGCTTTAAATTTGCCTTTGTGTTGTAATCAGTGAAAGCAGCTCAGTGCATGCAAGTCCCTTTGATTTTAACATCGGCTGCCTCTGTGCCTTATTATATCTTCTTTCAGTTTTAAAGCGCAGTGGCAGCCGTTGTTGAAATCAAAGCGCTTTACATGTATTGACCCGATCCTCCCAAAACAGGCCCATGCTTATCTGTCCTGTCACTTTTAGTCTCCCTGTCTCCCACGCTCTTCCTTTGTGGCAAGGCAGCTCTGCTCGTGTGACATGGAGCTGTGTTTTGCTGCACCACAGCTACGCCAAAAAATTGATTTGTTAAGTACTTTTATTGGCATGCATTTAATACAGGCACTTTACAATTTTAGTGGCTGAGATGATGCAATTTCTTTTAGTGTGGGATTTTTCTGAACAAGGCTCATTAGTCCTTTCCTGATTTTACCCATGTACTTTGTTCCCATTGATGTTCTGTCTATATAGCTTAGTTCTTGAGGTGCTACTTAGAAGACTGTTAAATAAGGACTCGATTATTACACTGATTCAGAAACTCCTGGCCTATGCAGGCAGGAGGAAAGCAGGCTGGTGAGTGCAGTAGTGATCTGGAGTGTGTGTGTGCGTGCACGAGGTGTGGTCAGATTTGACATTTTGTTTTAAGGAAGCAGTGTGGTGAATGAGGTGTGAGACCGATATGAAGTTTATTATGTTATGATTTTCAGTCTGCTGACCGCTTTGAACAGCTCTATAGGTCTATCTATGTGTATTTTGTTCAAACCACAGTATGGGCCACAAAGAAATTAGGCTTAGAGACAATGAAGCAAGTCGTGGGAGGTGTCTCCGAAAAATGCGCGAGTTGCTTGGCCTTTGGTGGCTCACGACGATTTTCACTGATCAGAAGTAGCTCTCACTACAGAAAAGGTTGGAGACCCCTGCTGTAGAGAGAACAGCCCTTAGTAAGCTCCTATAAACTTATGCCCTGGAACGTACGATTGATCTGGCCAGTTTGGAGGAAGATGGGTCTTTGACCCCTACCTTTAAAGGTAGAGGTTGCTCCTCTTAGATAGATTATATTTTGGCTTCCAGCTCTTCAGAAACTGGATTAGCTCTGTTAGGATAGACTGGAGCATATTCAATGATCACAACCCCTTAGCTGTAGAACTTATAGGTAGAGGTAAACCCAAGAGCTGCTCACACTCCGATATTGAATTGAGAGCCATGGATCAGGGCAGACGACTCAGGTGGGCCAAAATTGATAGTAAAGCTTTTTATACATCGTTAATGGATAAAGGGGAAAACCTGATCGAGAAATGCCTAGATTTAGAGACAGTGGGCAGTACTCTGGTAGGGGCATTTCGGTCAGTCACCAGCCTGGTCGATAATCTTTTGAAGGTAAAGGGCCCCGGGGTAAACACCCCAAACCTAAATGGTTTGACAATAATTGCTCATGTGCCCTGAGAGACCTCAAAACTAGCCTGAAATCCAAGCCAAGGGACAATCAAAGGATAGTTCACTGTAGAAAGATATATAAAAATGCTCTGAAACAGAGAAAGTCTTCTCTTCAAGCTGAAGCGTGGGCTGATTTAAGGGAGGCTGGAGAAAAAAGAGATCAGACAACATTCTGGAGAATAACCAATAGGCCATGTTTCCAGGATAATACCACCCCGGAGATAGGGACTAACATCTTACCCGAACAGTGGGTTTCTCATTTTTAGGGCCTTTATAATCATGATTGGGTTGGAGTTGGGAGGGGGGATGGGATTGAAAGCGGAGCACGGACGTAGAATTCTCACTGGCTGGAAGAAATAACCAGGGGGATCCAAGGCCGGACTCGTAATAAAGCTCCAGGCCCTGATGGTACCCCACCCGACCTATATCTAAGCAATGTCGATTTATGGGCCCCCATCCTAACAAGGGTTTTAAATGTGGCAGTCAAATCTGGATTGCCTCGCTCGTGGTCCACTGCAATAATTGTCCCTATTTTCAAAAAGGGCAACAGGGACAACCCCTAATGTTACAGACCTATCTCACTGATCGATGTCTCAGCCAAAATTCTGGGTCGGGTAGTTCTTGAATGGTTAATTGACTGGACTGAAGAACATCGTATTATCGCAGACACCCAGTATGGTTTCAGATCAGGAAGGACCACTAGTGACCAATGTCTAAATCTTTATATGCTGGTCGCAAAATACACTAAAGCCAGCAATGAAGCCATATACATGGGGTTTATGGATCTAGCGGCTGCGTTTGATCATGTGAATAGGAGCAAGTTGTGGGCCATGATGAGTGAGTTGGGTATTGACCCAGGTTTGATTGGTATCCTTAGGGAATTACACTGGGACACCACCACCAAGGTCCGCTATAATATGGAAGGGGGGAATACAGAGCTGTTCCTGTGCACTAGTGGAGTGAGACAAGGGTGCATCCTTGCCCCTTTCCTTTTCTTTCTCTACATTAACAATTTAGAGAGGTCCCTGATTACCCTAAATACAGACTGTTCGAAAGAAGGCACGCGCCATATACCGGTGCTTTTGTACGCGGATGACGCGGTCCTGCTTGCCCGCACACCGAGGGGCCTGCAGTGTCTGTTTGACGGATTCACTAATTTCATGGCCACTTTAGATCTGTCAGTGAATTTGAATAAGTCATTCGTGATTCTGGCAGGCACGAATCCATGTAAGAAATTTTCGTATAAGATAGGGACTCACACTTTAGAGAAGGTGCAGTCTTTCTCTTATCTTGGGCTACTCTTTGATGGGGCATTGAAATTTAAAGCTCTAGTAGAAGAGCGGTGCTCCAAACTTACATCCTCAAATGGTTTGCCCGTAGGCTTGGCCGCTGGTCCCCAGAACAGCTTATGAACCTATATGGTTCTATAAGTAGTAGGAGAGCCATGCATGGTGCAGAAGTGTGGGGCTTTGCGGACACCAAGCAGTTACAACTGGAGGAAGACAAGCATCTAAGAAGGATTTAAAAAATCCCAGCAGGTTCCCCAGCAATTATTGCGCATAGAGAACTAGGTAGACCATTTATGGAGGATATGGTCAAGCTCAGGCCAATCATGGCATAGTTAAGAATCTGGGGAAACCCGGAGGCTGACCTAAGTAGACAAATTTTGAGAGACTGTCTGAATAGGGACAGAAGCCAGCATATTTTATGGTTTAAATACATTAAGGACTACCAAGAAGATCTGGATGAGCTGGAACTTTTTAATAAGCCCAGAGCAGTGTCGAACCAGGAAAAATTGAAGATTAAAAAAATGCTACTTGAACAGCTCGATACACTGAGAGCACGAGTGGTAGCCTTGAAACGCACAGTTAGTGCCCATTGTCTCATTAAGAATAGTGAGGGCATAGAACCTTATTTGTACCTGATGCATAATGCTTAGGATCGTTTTTTAATGGCTCGTTTTAGGATCAATTTATTACCCAACATACTGGCTGATCCACCAGGTTTTACTTTAACAATTGAGCAGAAGGGTGTCTGCGGCTGCGACAATCGGTCTTAGCAGGACACCCTTCATTTTGTACTTTTATGCCCTTATTATAGGATGCCCAGACGGAAATTTTTGGTAGACATTTTAAAACAGGCGGAGTTCCGTCATGCCAAAGTTGCCTTACTCTTTTTACAAGGAGCAAATGACGCACACACTTTATGTTGTATTATGGGCTGAGAAACACCAGAGGAACAGTTAATTAATGTTTAAGATAAAATGTCTCTCTACCTTCTATCTGTACTGGCATTTTTCATGTGGAGTTCAGAGATTGTATTTAATCATTTTTTAACTGTACATATGTGCTTTTATGATGTTTTTTATTCATCGAATAAAGATTTCTGACTGACACTTGGAAAAACTGGAGCAAAGTAATTTAAAAATATTTCAAAGTATACAATTTCATCTCTCCATTTCGTCTTAGTCTATTCTAATGATCTTGGTGTCTTTTGATCACTATTTGTTCTCTATTTTTCTAAATTGGTTTTGGGATGTTATTGTGTTGTGTTCTTTATTTATTTTTTATTGTTGGATTCCTTCCGGTTGAACTTGCCAAGTACTTCCCTAGAATTGCATCTACTTGCACCATCGTTATCGTGGGTTGAGCAGAGATTCTCTTACAATTTTGATTTCAGCTAACCAGAATGTATTTATTACGTTGGTAGGGCCACTCTTTCCCATACTAATAACCCATTTTCTGACAATGATAGTGTGGCAAAGTGGTTTGATGCACAGGCACATGTGCCAAATTCCAATGAGTGTTTCAAACTTTGGCCTATGGAGATAGCAACTATGTAAGAATCAGTGCATTTGGTTAATGGTGCAACAGCACCTCTTGCTCTAAGCAGTTTGTTTCAGGCAAACTGATTTTTTCACACAGTGCACGTTATCTGTATAAAAAAACACTACAAATGTTGCTGTGAGAGAAGTCACCTCTCATCAGACCAATAAATATGTATAACTTTTCTTATGCACACTTACCACAATCAGTTTAGTGGCAAATCCACATGCACCTCTGCTCCCCACTGATTAGTTTCCAATCGGCAAACATTAAATCAAAATTAAGAGGTACTCAAAAAGCGCCTGTAGTTGACCCGTTTTTGTCAGGCATTGCCACTTCAATCTGTAATCACGTATAACTGGGACAGCTTTTCCTGGCTTTTATGAGGTGCGCCCTCTTTAAGTGCATGGTATGGAACCTTTAAACAAACATGCAATAAATGCCTGTTGGAATATACAATGGTAAATTAAGTGTCGGTATTGCGGATGTATTACTGAGGACATTGATATTTGTGATGAATGGACTTTACCCGTACAAAAAACAAACGACACACCCTCGTACTTGCATACCGCCATCGCAATTATAAGATCTTCCTATAGCCTGACTCAGACTAGAGGACAGAGGAGCAATTAAGGATAATGGTAGAGTAGTTGTTTTTTCACAGACAATTATTTTAAAGAGGTGTAATCCCTTCCACAGTAGCTGCTTCGTTCGCATATCTTTTAGAAAAGGAAAAGTCCATGGTCAGGGCACAGATAAATATGCATGCCTGCCTCTTGATATCTGAAAAGTCAATTCTTCTAAAACGAAAAGGTCCTATAAAGTATGCATCGGTATAATGGACTTCTCCAATAACGCAATATGTTAATTAAATTCAACTTGAATATATTCATAAAGGATGATGTTTCAAACATATTTATATGGACAGCATAGGGATGAATGGGATCCCCCCCCCCAAGCAAATACAACTCAAACACAAAGGGCGTTTAGACCTGGCACTGTTTGTTTACACTAACTGGGTTCGTTAGTCTGTCAAGTCAAGTTTTGACTACATGTTTCTGTTTTGGTGTTTGTGAGGAACAAACAGATCCCCAACGAGTATACAATGCTGCAAGTAGTTTGACATTTGACCAAAATATCGGACCTAACTGGTGATACATAGCCACAAGACTGACGCAGTGCACAAGACGATGACCACCTTGTATCAAATGCCCACATTTCCTGTGAAGTCCTCCCAGGTGAAGAGATCTGACAGACTGCAAAGATGGAGGCAATACTATAGTAGCTGGCATCCCGCAATCCCACCCAATGACACTGAAGAACATCCTTTATTCTGTAGCACAGCTAAATGTCCTAGTGAGTGTAACAACGTAACTCCAGTGAAGATCTGCAGTACTGACTATAATACAGTCAACAAAGCTGCTCATTCATACATGACATCCAATATCAGGACCTCCATAAGGCCACACACAATTTGCAGCAGCAGTAACTCCAGACCTGGAACCAGGAAAACAATACATGCGATGATTTATTTTGCACTGTAATAAGGAATTCCATCCCAATAAAAATATGCCAAGTACTCTCATTCTTTTACTTCAGAAGAGAATTAAAAACACTATTCTTAAAACAACTCAGTGTTGGATAACTGTGAGGCCAGCATACTCATGTAAGAAGTGTGCTCACCCTTCTGCCTCTTTTCCTGGAAACCTACTCAACACTTCACAGCCCTGCCCAATATAGCTCTGTGCCGCCCAGTGGTACTCAAATGCTATGAGTGCCATCTACCCTGAACCCCCAAACCAAAATCTTGCACCAATGTCTGCATTCTATACAATAATTGAGCTCCAGATACTTTGTCTGAGCACTCGCTCCTAACTAACATTTACACCCTTGGCTCCCTACTCTTATATCGCTCACACATGAGCAGAGCTCTGATGTACCAATGGCCTAACCACAAAGCAACGGTCTATATGCTTGGAGAAAGGCTTAATGTGAAGAATATTTGCCTAAGTTAAAACCAGTGTTTACCTCTTAGGCAACTTTAATTCAGATTAAAGGAGACAAGATGTCCTAACAGGCATAGAAAAACAACATTCCCTCAAGCTACCGCTTTTAATCTGAGGAGAGCATTAAGCAAGAAGCCTGATATCTAGGGGATCTCTTTATAAATCACCACTTCTTGACCATTGTGGCGTATCTGAAAGATACACCCAATAACCAAACAAATATACTTGCACATCAGCGGCTCTGCAGTTTATTGAATGCACTATGCCCCAGAGGGGTAATTGCTATTTATGAAACTCGCCAATACCAATAAAAACACCAAACAGAAATATAGCTCTGTGACACAAACTGCAAATAAAGCAGTTTAAAAAATGAGGGCGAAATGGGAGAGTTATTTGGGGTTCAACATCAGAGACGCTCAATGGCTGTACTGCTGTCGACAAATTAAATAAGTCTCTCCCAATAGTAAATTCAGGCTTACCCAGCTTAAGTACATACACCACTGCGACTACGCCATTAAATGACACAAGCATCCAACTATTGGAGATGTTAAGCCTCAAAATGTCCTGGTCCTGTCCTCATATATTCCTATTGGCAAGAACGGATTATCCAGATGCAGCCGATTACTGTAACAGTGCAGGAAATTACTCCACTTGTGACCCTGCTGAGACACGTAAGAGTATGTCCCAAACTTCCCGGCATTGCGTTGCTGATGGGCAAACGAAGAGTTGCCATATATACTTGTTGGCTTTCTGATCTCACTACATGCTATATACAATCCGAAACATTTGAAACATTGTTACCAGCAAAATACCACCTAAGGGACATCTGGGTATCACTGCACGCCTACTTAGCTGGAAAGGAGGAATAATGACTGTGACTGCATTTGCTGAGGGTACTTTTCAGATCATTCTTGTTCTGTTTTTATCACTGTGACGTTCTGAGAGTAATACTCAAGCTACCTTAATTACGGTCATGTACAGTGGCCTCGTTGCACCCGAAGCTATCCAAGCTGCTTCATTTGAAGAACCGGGATGCCATCCTGAGGGCTGTGAGGCTGACTAGACCTTTGAGGACAAAACTGTGATGGTATTTCCAAACTACACCCAGGGAATACAATGTCCGCGTGTCTCCTTCCTGGAGGTGAGAAACTGGATTTGGCAACTGGGTGTCCAGTACTCCCTGATGTTCCAAGCGCATCTCAAGGTCCTCGTGAATGGCTGCTCCCTCTTCTTTACCAGGGCTGGGCTGAAAACCTTCATGGTTTGACACGTGGCACCTTTTCTTCAAGTTTGGCTCCTCCGCTGTCTGAGGTGTTAAACAAAGCCCTGAGGAATGGGGAGTTGCCACAGTGCTTCCGGGAGTCCCTCCTGAAACCTGATAGAGACCCTGCTCACTTTCCCTCAAACAGGCCAATCGCCATCCCTGGCGCAGACTATAAGATTCTACGGAATATATTGGCTTGCTGATATGCTCAGATCCTACCCAAGCTCATCCATCCAGCCCAAAATGGTTTTCCAACAGGCCACAGCACGACTCAAAACATTAGGTGCCTCTTTCGTGTGCGGACCGGGCCCCTCAACATATCTCTAACGCTGCCTTGCCCGATATTGGATCTCGAGAAGAGATTCAACAATAGGATTACTTATTCTGAGTGATAGTAGTTGGGAAGCACCTTCTAGTGTACACAAAAGTAATGTATACTAGTCCCACCTCCAGGACCAGTTTGATCTGGCTCATATCCCCCTCTGTCGCTGTGAGCAGGGACACTAGGAAGGGATGTCCCCGGTCCTCTCTACTTCATGCAATTGTTATGGAGACTCTTGCTATCAGGCTCCACTGTGAGTTCAAGGTGTGGGGGATGCACTTGGATGGCGGAGATCACAAAGTACCTCTAAACACAAACGACTTACTTTTATATCTTCGTGACACTCGCTGCTATCTTCCCAGTGTACACATTATACGCCACGTATTAGCACAAGCAGCTGGTCCCCGGGTCAACTGGGCCTAATTGTGCGAATACCCGCTGTAGGAAAGTGCTCCTTTTGGCATGGTTACCCCCTACCTTTTTCCTGACTCTAAATGCCACTTTGACTGAATGTGCACTGGGTCCCTGCTAATCAGGTTCCAAGTGCCCATGTTCTTTCCCAAAATGTACCCTTGGTTTTTCATAAGTGGCACACCTCTGGCTCACATATAAGTCTCTTCTAGAAGGTACCAGTAGTACCAAGGGCATTGTGACCAGAGAGGGTCTCTAAGGGCGGCAGCAGGTATTATGCCACCCTACGAGACCCCTCACCAAACACATGCATATTGCCACTGCAGCCTGCATGTTTTGGTGCAATTCAAAGTGAAGAGTCGACCTGGCACACATCCCTGTTTGCCAGGCCTGCCAGCACTGCCAGAGGCATAGGTTAAGTTATTTCTACAGCAGGCCTTACAGCCCTGAGGCAGGGTGCACTATACCTCTGGTGAGGGCATAACTGCATGAGCAGATATGACCCTATAGTGTCTAAGTCTATTCTTGGGCATTATAAGTGCGTAGTGAAGCCATACCGAGCACAACGGCTGGGAGATTGTCAATACAGGTTCTACAGCTCCATGATTGCTTCACCGAATCCCAAGATGTTTGGTACCAGACGTCTCAGATTAATGAGCCCACACTGATGCCAGTGTTGGATTCATTATTAAATGCACTCAGAGGGCACCTCAGAGGTGTCCCCTGAAGACCTAACCAACGGCTAGTGTGTAGCTGACTGGTCTGCACCAGCCTTCCACTTTCAGACATGTTTCTGACTCTCTGAGGTGGGAGCCTTGTGCTCTTGTGGATCAGAAACAAAGCCTGCTCTGGGTGGAGGTGCTTCCCACCTATCCACAAGCAGGAACAGCATTTCAAGGGTGGTGAGCCTCAAAGGCTTCCTTCCCTGTGTTATGCTAGTCAGGGCCTCCCCAGCCTGTAGAAATACCCACCCCCTGACGAAGCCCCACTTTTGTCAGCAAGGTCAGCTAGACAATTAGCAAACAAGAGAGGTGTGTCCCCTCTCAGTCATGACCACCCCTAAAGTGTCCTGAGCTAAGGGGACCCCTTCCTATGAAAATCCCCCAAGTTGGTTTTGAGGATTTTAGCCAATAGTGTTAGGGGTATGCCCCCTCCCCAAAGGGAGTGGACATACAAAGGGTGTAGTCACCCTAAAGGTAAGTAGCCCATAGGCTACTACCTGCCTGTAACAGTAACACCCCTAAATTGAGTATTTAGGGGCACCCCTGAACGTAGAGTCTCAGATTCCTGGAAACTTAAAGGTGGTCAAAGGTGCAGTAGTGAAGCCTCCAGACAACAACTAAATTGGACCCAGCCCAAATGGCCCTTCTGCAGCCCTTGAAGAAACCGGTTTTAAAAGGGACTTGTCCTGCAGGCCCAGTGACATCCGTAACCTTGGGCCTGCTTCCCTAAAGACCAAGAACTCCTGAGGACAGTGTCCTGGTTCAAAAACAAACTAACAAGAAGAGCTCCAGTGCCCTGTTCAACTGTACAACCAGATCTCCGGACTTACTTCAACACTCGAAGCCTTCAGGTCAGAGTACAAGTGGCCCAATGGTTCCAAGAAGGCTCCACAGCGGTCCTGAGCGTGTGTCTATCCCAGAGTGACTTTTCCTGGACCCCACGCCGACGCCTGCAACCTGAACATGAAGGGTACCTCCAACAGCAACTAGTTAAGATAAGACTTCTCAGACGTCCAAATACACCCCTGCACCCGCAGCCCCCCAGCCTTGGGGAGCTTGACCGATGAAGTCTCCGATTTCCTTAGCAACCCAACTTACCTCAAAAGCCGCTGATTCCTTTGTCCAGCCTTTTCATCATAACCTGCAGCCTTTGTACAAAATCTTCAGTTTCCTTTGCTTTGCACTGGGTATCCAACACTGAGCTGGCACTCCGCACCCGGCCGCCTCTGTGACGCTGAGGGTGTGTGTTTGGTGCCCCCCTGCTCCCTCCATGGCTGGTCCTAACCCCCAGAGATTGACCCCCAACTCCGATTTACCTACCTGCATCCAGCACCTCTTTGCATGCCCCCGCCTCAACTGACTAACATTGGGCCCAGTGAGCAAATTTCACCTCTGCACCCAGTCACCCCAGTGCTGCTGGTGGTGCAGTCTCTACATTTTCCTGACCCTTGCCCTGTGTTCGTCCTAAAACCACAAGACTGGATTTGTACGTTGGTTACTTACCTGTGAAATTGCATGATTGTTTTCTTTCCATAGGTTAACACTGAACTTTTCGAAAAATGCCCTGTTTAACACTGAACTGTTTGAAAATTGCACTAAGTGTCCACTTTTTATACTTAAAAACTTATTTTACTAAACTTATTTTACTACAATTAAGTATCCTTGGTTCCTATGTAATAAACATACAAAAAGTAATATTTTTACAACCAACTAGTCTCAAATTAAGTCATTGAGTGGGTGCAATAATTTCTTGCCTGAGTGTGTACAACAAATGCTTAACACAGCCCTCTGATAAGCCTAACTGCTTGACCATTTTACCACAAAAGAGAATATTTAGTATTATCAACTTTAGACCCGGGGCATCCACTGGACTATGTGCACACTATACCTTCCTTTGGTATAGTATATACACAGCCAGCTTTCCTCCACCTGCTTAGCCCAGATGCGTCCCCACTTGAGGTGCAGCTTGGGGAAACTACCCTCAGCTGGAGAAGAGTCACAGTCCGTAACCTAGGCATCAACCTCTACCATGTTCCTGCAGACCACTATAAGGGAAATATACGGAAGGCCCAGTCCGCCCTCAAATCACAAGTGCAATTTGGGAAACATCTACCCTTGGCAGCAACCGGAAAAATTTTTCTTTCCAAAATGGTACTCTTACTCTGGCTCCTCTACTACTTTGCGAATCTTCCCCTCATCCTCCTCCCTGGAGCTTCTTCCAAGACCTGGATACCTTGCTGAGGAATGCAAAAATAGAAGTTGATGATCCAGGCTCCTCGAAACCACGGCACACTGACGCTTTCTGTTTCCCAAAATCACGTCATCGTGCACAACGTCAATTCAGGTGTCAGTCGCCCGCTGATGTGTGGGCCAAGATTTCTCACCTCACAAGACATGTCAGGCCATACGCCGCAGCTTCCCCCTACAGGGTTTTCCACGGAGCCTACTCAGTCACAGACTTGAGGAACTGGCACGACCGATCTTTGACTACAGTCAGAGACCATTTCCCAGATGGCCACCATCTCAACCCTCAACCAGCTCATCTCCGATCATGAGATGTAGCCCGGGTGGTTCCTAATCTATGGACAACAAACCCACGCTGTCATACAGACGTTTCTCCAAATGGGTGCGGGCAGCACTTGATAACCTAGATTTACAAAGTAATTTGGAGGACACATGGGAGGCTCGCTGACCACCTTGCTCGACAAATGGGAGGATGACATAGGGAAGACGTTTCACGACACTGAATGGGAGCAGGCCTTTGAGTTCCCTCAGCGGGTCTCCGGGATCGCAAATTTTGAGAGCATAGAATTCTCCATCCTACACCATACCTATCTGACGCCAGAACAACTAAATTAGTCCATAGGAATCTTTAAGTGCAGGAAGTGGCATAGGGTGAGGGTGTGCCTACATATCTCTTGCCAATAGCAGAACCCTACCTTCGCCCTACCCGGGGGTTTTCCTAACAAAGTTCCCAGCACCCTACATGGGTGTGATTCCACTAGCCACAAAGCTAAATCGCTATTTTCGTACCCCAGTTTCGTAAATATTATTGGAGATGTCATCAATGTAAAAGTTACTTACCTTCGGTAACGCTATATCTGGTAAAGACACAGTCTAGCCGCAGATTCCTTAACTTTAAATTCTCTCCAGGCGCCAGTCTGAATCTGGAAAATCTTTTGCCGTACCTCTGCGCACCAGTGGAGGGCATCGCACGCCTCCACGATGACGTCTTCTCCGGATAGGGCATCAGTGGAGCGATATAAGTCCCCTCCGGCGAGTGGACGTCATTTTTTTCTGTGAAACCTTCTGCGCTAGAACGCGGAGCCACTTATAGACACTGGTTGTCGAAACGTGCCAAAAAAGATCAAAAATCTTTTAAACATCATTCAAAATTTAACATCAAATGGTATGAAAATACCAGGCATGGATTTGAGAGAAAATCCCCAAAAAGAACAACTAAATACAGGGCTATATGAAACTCTGCGCCCTGGTGAATAACCCCATATGAGTGAAGGGACCATACCCTCTAAGAACCATTCTTCAATGGTAATTAATGCCATGGCAATAGCCCGCCAGGACCCACAACAACAACACTAAGCTGTTTGTTAAATTGATTGATTGATGCTTTATTTCGATATGCACATATCATAAAAGCAGTACAAAAGATAAAAACAGCATGTCGAAAAAAGTAAGACTGAACATTTAGTATAAAAATAAAACACGTTAGATCAGCATAAATTAGATAAAAAGAGAATTAAATTGATATGGACAGTCTTCTAGTTCTAATCAACCAAGCCCATTTTAAAAACTTAGCAACAGCACAAACAATGGGAGGGGCTGTGTTAGTTAAAAGAATCCGGAGTGCAACAGAGTGCTGACGAGTACCCAGTTCTCTGCAGATGGGACCAAGCCAACGTGATCTGGGGCGACCATAGTCCGGGCATTCAAAAAGAAAATGTGGCACCGTCTCTGGCTTGTCATGACAAAGAGCACAGAAGCATGATATAGGCTGGGATTTATTCCACCTCGAGCAAAAGTCGGCCAAGGGTAGGGTTCCTAACCGAAATTTAATGTACAGGGACCTATCCATAGCCACTGAAATAATGTCCATGTACGGCTCATACTTGACAGCGTCTTTTAACAGCAGAAAAGCTGCGGTGGTTTTGCAGTGCTGCTGGGTTCTCAAGCGCTTCATACAAACCCACTCCCAAAAAAGTTTTTTTAAAGTCTCCTTCGGAGGAGCGGAGTGGCTATGCCAGCAAGAGTCCAGGCCTAGGTCCCCTAAAAGGTGTTTTATATCCTTCAGCCATTTGATGCTACGCCAACCGTCAGAGTGCATCACCTCTGCCAGACCATTGGCATAGGATTTTAGCTCCGGGACCCTCCACAAACGTGCCCAAAGCAAAAGGGGTCGAAGCCGAGCCTGGTCCCTTATGGCTTTGCAGCCAGTGTCCATGAGCACTGGGATGGTCGGGCTACTCGATGGAATGGCAAGGAGATCCTTGATGAATTTATTTTCAGCCTTGCTCAGTGAGTCAACTTTGCCCGAGCCCCACAGTTCCGCTCCATAAAGTGCCGCAGGGACCGCTCGTGCTTTGTATATCTCAAGTAGAGGGGCAACACAATGTTTTGAAGAGTTGTTAAACTCCTTTAGAAGGGCGCCCCCCACCCTTTTGTGGGCCAGTGTCATTTTGTCAATGTGGGCAGTCCAGCTCATCGCGTCGTTCAGTCGGATTCCCAGATAATCAAATTCTGCCACTCTTTCTAGAGGTATGGAGTTCAGAATGGGAGGGCGGCCAAGTTTGCGAGGTGGATGCATAACTAGGTACTTAGTCTTATCTACGTTGATGACAAGGCCCTTAGTGGTACAGAAGTCCTGAAAGCGGTTCAGCAGTGTCTGGAGACCTTGGGGGGTTTTAGAGATGAGGAGGGTGTCGTCGGCGAACAACAAGGTTGGAATTTTTACTCCTCCCAGGGTGGGAGCATCTGCTGGTTCGCCCAGTAGGTAATCTACCACCCCGTTGATGTAGAGGGAGAATAAGGTAGGGGCCAGAACGCAGCCCTGCCTTACACCCCTCTCGACCCTGATCTTATCGGTCTTTTCCCCGTTCAACCCCCATCTAACCTGGGCATAGGTGTTAGAGTGCAGGTTGATAAGGAGGTTTAATATGTACGGGGGCATCCCTAGACCGTAAAGGACCCTCCAGAGTTCCTCCCTAGGTACCAGGTCAAAGGCAGTCTTGAGGTCAATAAAGGCCAAATAAAGACTGCCTTTGCCCAGTACCACCACCTTCCAGTATAATAACAAGAGCCTGAAAACCTGTTCGATAGTTCCTGTACCTGAATGGAACCCAGCTTGCATATCGGACAGGATGTGATTATCGTCCACCCATTGGGAGATCCTCCCTAAGATGGCTTTCCCCGCCAATTTCTGGCTTGAATCTATTAGGCTTATAGGCCAGTAGTTTGTTAAATTACACCATATATTGACAGTACCAGTGTCAAGGCTCAATGTTACCAAGGAATCTTTCATAGAAATAACAAATAAATGAATACTGTCCACTGGTGTGTAAATCAGAGAGCAAGAGAAACCACACACACACACATACACACACACACACACACACACACACACCACTCTACCAACCATACATATTCTGAAATAGATGGTACTGCAATCTGTAAACAAAAGCCAGGCTAAGCAATTTGTTTAACCCCAACATAAATTGAGATAGTGATCACTGGAATATAAACCCAGTACTGAAAGGGTATAACTCTTACCTCATTCACAGAGCGGGGAGGATGAGAACGGCGTTAAGGAATCTGCAGGTAGACTGCGTCTCTACCAGATATAGCGTTACCGAAGGTAAGTAACTAACATCTGATAGAGACATCAAGCTGCATATTCCTTAACTTTGAATTAGATGCCACAGCTACACCCCACTGGAGGAGGGTCTGCAAACCAATCCTATGAAACTTCTTGAAGTGAGCTAACCGGTCAAACTAATGACCGACCAAGAGTACATATTAATAGCAGAACAAGAGCTTGGCTCCTAATACACTCCATGATCACGGTCACAGAACTAATAAAGTAAAACAACCTTACAGGTCTGAGAGAATCAGCTCTTGAAGGAAAAAAAAAGTTGAAAACCCTTAAAGAATCATCTGTCAGAGGATCGACATGAACTCCTGACCCCCAAAGGGGAACGAATGCTTGACGACCAAAAAGGGTCAAAGTATAATAAAAGTCCTATAATCTGCATTGTTCATGACAATATAGAATTTTAAAAAGTACTAATCTTGCTAAAATCTTAAAACAGGACTTTGAGAACTCATTTCCCCAAGGAAAAGATGAACGACAATCTATAATTTTCCTACGCACAGATAGCATAAGATCTTGCCACAAGATGCATATATGGAATAAAAATATATATAAACGTTAGTGTGTCACCAGATACTACAACTGACCTAGAACTAACAGAATTTAACTGGTCGATAACTACTGCCAATAGACAGAACGTATAAAGCTTGCCTCCATACAATTCAGTGCAATAAACCGAATACTATTTCAAGCTCTGAATAAGCTTAAACACCCAAGCAAATTAGAAAAGAGAATCAACCGCATCATTTACTAAACATTTTTTATTTATTTTTTTAATGAAACTAATGTATTAGCCATATGATACCGTCATGTATACAAAATATTCAGAAGGATACATTAGAACTGAGAAACCAGTTTAATGAAACACTTCTCAATAATATTTAAGAAGAGAACGCACCTAAAAGTGCAGTTCCAAAATAGCTCATAAAATAAGATCCTGTAAACGGGCACATACATTACCTGTGATGCAAGACAGTATAAGAAACACAGCATCACATTTTATCATGTATATACCGCATATCATGATTTATACTATCTCTGAAATGAGAGATTAAAAAAAGATACATAACTCCGTGAGGAAAACTGGGGGAAAAGGGTGGGCATTACGCCACCACTACAACACTGTAGGTGACTTGCCTTATAAAAAATGGTGTCTGTGAAGTGGTAGACTGAAAACTACAAGAGAAAGTAGTTATGAATCCTCACTAAATGAGAAACACTGAAATAAACAAGTACCTTCTCTCCAGAAGATAGGAAATGTGAATCAAACAGAAATATGTATACACAAGAAGAAAAATCTATCAAAAAATTGTCTTCAAGACTTTCATGTATAAATGCCAACCAAATCTACACTGATCTTTAGACAGGTTGGACCAATCACAAACCTTCAGCTGCCCAGTTACCGCTCCACATTGCAGAGCACAGATAGGTATTGCCTGTATTTGAGGAATCAATTATGTCTATGGTAGAACTGTTCCTTTACCTTAAAGGAAGAAACCACAAGCAAATAGCATTCCAAAAGAATTTAACATCTATGTGTCGGACTTAGCTAGGGTTATTAAACACTACCGGATGAGCCTGACCTCATACGCCGATGATACCCAGTTGGTGATTGCCATTAAAAACGATGGCGAGGAAGTATCCGCTCGGTTTCAGGAAGGCATGCTGGCAATCAAGGAATGGATGGCGGAGAACTGTCTACGTCTTAACTCAGATAAAACTGAGGTAATGATCTTTGGAAAGTTATCTCCACAGTGGTCTACCACTTGGTGGCCAACTCCACTAGGAGCCCCTCCAGAACCTGTGCAGAAGGTTAGGAATCTAGGAATCATTTTTGATGATAAGCTCAACTTTTCCAGCCATGCTAATCAGGTAGCTTCATCGGCCTTTTACAAGCTTAGGCTCCTCAAAAAAATCCTACCTTATCTTCCAGAGAACGCAAGAAAAACAGTGGTGAGCTCCTTGGTACTTTCCTCTCTGGATTATTGCAATGGATTATTTGCAAATGCGCAGGTACGGGTGGTAGCCAAGCTGCAACTCATCCAAAATGCTGCAGCAAGGCTACTATCCGGCACTCCTAAATTTCACTCCATCAAGCAAGTAATCAGGAACTAATACTGGCTAACGGTGAGAAATCGCATCAGATTTAAAACCTTGTGCCTCACCTTTAAAGCTCTTAATGGTCATGGCCCGGTGTTTCTCAAACATAAACTTTTCTACTATTTACCTAACAGATCTTTAAGATCTGAACAGAGGCATCTACTGGCAGTGGCGCGTACCAGGACGGTCACATGGGGCGATAGATGTTTCACTAACACCGCGGCCAGACTTTGGAATACTCTTCCAAAGGAAATTAAATCTTCACCCTCACTACTTCAGTTTAGGAAACTGCAGAAAACCTGGTTGTTTGACCAATAATAGTCCAGGGTATCACTTCCAAATGGAGATAATGCTTAGTCAGAGATCTTTAGCAGAGTCACAGCACCAAGACACCCACGGGTATATGTTGCGATTTATAAATTTTTAAAATAAATAAATAAAATAAATAAAACACACTCTGAACTAGAGCAGCATTCCAACATGCTCAATCTTCAAAGGACTGAAGCACCCATAATAAATACGAAGTCCACCAAAGAGAAAGCAAACTGCATGTAATCCACTGGGTTAGAAAAAAACCATATAGGCCTTAAAATGTACACTTCGAAAGAGCAAAAGAGCGCTACTACAATAGTTCTTACGAGAACATAACAAGAAGTCCAAGCAGGACTAGGCTGTATACCAGAAAGATTGTAGTAAAGAGATAGACTGCCAAAGTAGTATCTTTGAAGAGCAATACAATAGGAAACCAATACCACACACAGGGTAAGTTACACACATAAGAAGGGGTTTAACTCTTGAGACTAGCTCTTTATCAGAGTTAAAATGTATTTATTTATTTTATGAGTTTTATATAGCGCTGGCTAGACCCGAAGGTATGAGAGCGCTTTACATGTGACTCAGAGTTACAGGTTACAAGTTACATTTGTTCCAAGAGCAAAATCAAACACAGGATAAAAATCAAAGTTACAGAACTTCGTCAGAGGAGGGGGACGAAAGAGAGAAAACAGGGAGACGGGGAGAAACTGTGCCCAATGTCCGGCTGGGTAGGTGACGGCCAAGGGGATGAACCAGGCCCGATCTCCTCTATAGCTGAACAAGACCGCGCTACTGGGCATCGGACATAATGCTCTGACTCTGCTGTCAGGATAATGATCAGGAGCAATGTGAGAATGTCATAATAAAGCGGGGGAGTTGGAGATATGAGAAACCGCAGTCCAAACAAAATCCAGACGTCATCTTGAGGTCAGGCACTGTCCTGAGGGGGCTCTGCAAAGAAGATTTCGGCTTCGAACAAAGTCCCCGGGCTAGATCGTTAAGTCAGGGGGGTTCCCAGAGGTGCCTCCACTGAAATCACATAAATGATGAGATGTGACACAGCCGGGAGGGGAACTCCCATTCTGGACAGGCAGAACTCCACCACTGGATCGTGCAGTGCTCAGAGGAAACCAAGGGAGGATGCCGGTCTTCGGGATCCAGCTTTGTATGGGGAGGTCATGCTGTCTTTTCTCTCCCACTTTTTTCTTTAGAACCATTGAGTGTGCCTTCCCGCCGATGGACAGTCCTCCCCTTGTCACAAACATCTCATTGGTCGCCATTTTAAAGTCAGGTGGGTCACGTTGGTGCCTTGCCGAGTGTCTGGGCGCTGTGGGGGGCCCGAACCTCCAACACCATTTCCTCCCGGTGAGGGTGCTTGCATTTGCACCCCGACTCACCGTAAAACACTGGAGAACAAGGATCCTTTCACCGCCGCGTCATCCCAATCACCAGGGGTCAGTCGCAGCGGCACTCTGTATGCCGTCTGCAGGAAGTCACTTTCATGTAGCCACACCGGGTCACTTCTGTGTGCACCGGGGATGCAGAGGGGGCAGCTCTTTCGACGCAGCATCCATGGGTCCCACTCCTGCTTACAAGGTCCGCTCAGTTATATAATTGCAGCGAGTCCACTAAGCCCCAAGCGCCATTTTGAGGTGCGATCGCCTGGAAAGTTTAAAGCCGATAGCACGGCAACAAAGGAGTTATGGGGAAAGGCGCCCACAGCGGCAGACGCACCTGATGCTCTGATGTCGGGAGATAGTTTTTCCAGCTGGTTTTGGGGCGGGGAAGTACCACGCTTAGTTGCAGTGGCGTTGGGCTACCACTGAGCTTCAGCTCCGAGCAGCTATGATGGACCCAGGCCACACCCAGCTATAAACCAGCAACCCAGCCGTAAACTCCAGAGTCAAAATTCCTCATATGTCAAAAATAGTGTTTTGCACCTCAACACTATAAGACATACTAGAGGTGGGTCTTAAACATAAGAACCACAACCATGGATACTTAAGAAATATAACAAAAAACTTGATACAGCCCAATTATATTTGGCCGGCAATGAGACGTTGCACGGCAGAATCAGCATGGCTATCAAATAAGCAAGCCCCATCACAGGGCACGTCTTTTAATCCCTTACGAACATTTTCAGGAAACCTAGATTCATGCAACCAAGTGTGTCTATGGAGAGCAACTGCTCGAGCCATAGCTCTGCCAATAGAATCTGTCCCCTTCAGGATGGAAGGAAGCAGGTGGTTGACAGAATCCCACAAAGCAAAGAAAGCCCTTTCTAGGACAGATAATACGTTCAATGACCTCAAGGTCAAACTAGTCGATGCAAAGATATTTAGTCCACACATCTCCAACCTCCTAGTAGCTCTACCTGGCGGAAGCAAAGGAGAAACTTCGGCACTTGGAGAAGCAGTGGCAGTTTACACAACCAAACCTTTAGCAGTAGGGTTTTGAGAAAGGCAAGCTAGGTCGTCCGAAGCAGGACTATGACAGAGGTGCCTGACATCAGACATGCCCAAGTACCCAGGAGAAGATCATATAAAGACTCTCCGTATGGTAGCAAAGGTTCAACACCAGTGACACCTCGATAAAGTAGATCCAATATTGACTCCGATGATAAAGTCACCAATGGAAACTATAATTTTAGTATTCCAGCAGCTCTTTTAATAGCCTCAGCAAAAGCTCTATTAGCCTCTTTCACCATTCGTGGTGGGGACAGCAAATCATAATTAGGAGATGGTTGCAGACTACTATCTCCCCCGAAAACAAAAAAACCTTCAGCCTGAGATTGACGAAGATCAACTAAGCGGTCGAAGTCACCAGTGCCTGCAGAATCTCCTTGCAACACTGGGGAAATGGCAACATAAGCATCCTTATCCTCAACTTGCGGAGAGGATGGTGCAGAAGCTACTGTAGACATAGGGGGCATTTCCGGTGCCGATTGACATCGTCGTATCGACGTACACCAGAAATGGTGTCTCCAGCGCCGTGTCCATCACCTCATTCGACACCACAACGGGAAGCTGCTCTGGGCTGTGTCCTGACGTCGGAATGACTCCTGGTACGAAGTCCAGGTCCCCTACTGGTGCCAAGGGCAAGCCCACCGGCGTGTTCCTGATCAGAGTTCCCTCAACCTCCTTGGGACCCTAAGGCACACCAAGGGGAGGTGTGGACCCAAGAAGGATTGCAGAGCCTAAAAATATGCTTGCATCTGGGTCACAGTCGCCCAGGGTCCAGGATAAGGAGGGAGTCTCTGGGTAGACTCCTGTGCTACATCCTCTGGTGAGGAACGGGATGAACCAGCCACAATGTCACGACTTCACGAGGCTGAAGGACTCCTTGACCGCGATCCCTTCTGATGGGATTTCCGCAACTTGGACGTGCGACGCCCATGGGAACGGCTCCTTGAGTGGCCCACGCAGGAACATCAGAGAGGGAAGGAGATAGACCTTGCCTGGACTCCGATCAGGAGATTTGTGCGGTCAGCAACGACATTCTCCTTTCCCACAAGGACTTAGGCTTCAGCCTCTTACAGGAGTCGCACTCCTCGGAGTTGTGGTGCTCTCCTAAGCACCCCATACAAATGGAATGTGCATCCGTAGCCAATATCTGTCGAGTACAGGTCTTGCATGTCTTGAAACCTGAAGACACAGGCACATTCTTCTTAAACGCAAAAAGGCATCAAAGTAGGACAACAGCAGAAGGTCCAAGAAACCTGTTCTACGGATCTGCTTTGCATCACGGAAAAGAAGAAACGGACATCAGTGCACTGGAGGAGACTTATTTACCTCCACTGACATATCCAGAGACGACGTCACCACGGAGCCATAATATGCCGTCCCCCTGCGTACAGAGGTACTGCTGAAAAATTTCCAGATCCAGACTTGCGCCTGGAAAGAATTCAAAGTTAAGGAATCTGCAGCTAGATGTCTCTATCAGATCATATTTTGCAGGCACTTTTGTAAAGATCACAGGATTTTGACAAAAGTTCTGATGTTGTGATTTTTTTCGCAACTCTTGAAATCCTGGAGGGTCTGATCAATGAGCTACATAAGTAAGACACCCTGGGACCGCGTAAGATCCCTTTTGCTGCTAACTGGGACACTATTGTACAAGATTTTTAGAGGGAACAGCACCCAGACTCAAACAACTCAATCACCGGAGCTAGAGCAGGAGAGAACAATATAGCGCCTTACCCTACCACGTTGCAAACGCATGGTGAGGCGATAGCATCATGCTTGCCCCTCACACACTCCATGTCTTATTGGGGTCAATGCTTTTGTTTTCTTTGGTCAATTGGGAGAGATGAGGTGAGCCAGGGAGAGCAGAGGTGGGCAGAGTTGTCCCCTAGTTTTTGTTCTTCTCCCTTCCCCTCCTCCCCCCTTTTTCCTTCGGATGATTACTTTTGTTTAGGATTCATTGCTGATTTTCACCCATGTCAATAACATGCGTTATAGGCCCTGTAATGGGAACCATATGAACACCTTGTAACGACTCCCGTACATTGTTAATTCTATACCTACAGTCTTTAAATGCGACTCTATTCATGCTCATTGCTGAATACACCCCTTCTATGTCAGGAATACTTTATATAATTTTTCTAACTTATCATGTCCTTTTTCATGTAATGTTGATGCACCTTTTGCAAAATTTCTGGTCCCGAAATGTTAATCCCTTACCATGTTTATCCTCCTTTTTGAAAAACAATAAACAGGTTCAAACAAAGAGAAAAGAAATAAAGAAGTATTGCATCCCCAATTCACAACTGAACGAGTGGAGATTTCTCCATACTATTTCACTCCATACCAACATGCTTTACAAGCAATCTCAAAATTAAATTTCATCTCTGTATGAGGAGTGATTGGATTGACTTGCCCCCTTAGAGACCAATAATGTAGTAATTTGGCCACTCCATCAAATTCAGGCAGATCCATGGGGGATGGTCTACTATTTGGTTCAAAGTTTCCCTGAATATCAGAATTGCCTCAAATGATCTTCACTGCAAAGCTTTACAAGTATTTTTTTTAAGTGATATTGATAAATTTGACTTTTGTTTAATCAATTGCTATAATAAGGAATTTAATAACTAGAACAATCCAAATCTTCTCACACTTTTTGAATTTGTGGAATTGTTAAAATCAAAGAACTTTCCGCATTTGATTAACTGTGGAGAGTTTAATGTGAAAGTGTTTGTACATTTGATTTGCGTACACTTGCAGACCATTCATGTGTATCTTCCTAGCGCACATGTGGACCCAAGGAGGGGGTGGGGGGATGTTGGGAGAATTTATTTCTAATCAAGATCTGGTTAACATACATGAATTTACCTCTATGTCAGATAACCTAACTACGACTTTGATTGGTCGCAACTGTGCTTCGACTATTGATTATATTTTTAAGTGCCCTGATCCTTTGAACTCTTTATTTAGCAATGCTGTGGCTGCCAATTTTGGGAACCATAAGCCGTTAACTTTGCCTTCACTGCCTCCCCAGCCTCTAGTCAGCAATCATGAGGTATATATTTAGCAACCGTTTGCTAAAAAATAAGGGTTTAAGACTAGCACAGCCTCTTGGTAATGCACAACAATTTACGCACATGTTTAAATTAGATTTGCAGGTCTTTATGGCATGTCTATCAGATACAGCTAGTGTACTAATTATATCGGAGTGTTTATATAAATTATGCAACTGTATCCATATAGTTATATTAAAGCTTCTAGCAAAGAAGCCACTTTCTTCTCCACATTGGTTTGACTCCCAGTGTTCCCTTGCTAATACACACTTACATGAAGCATTGGCTAGGACACCACGTAGATCATAAGAGGTACTTGTTTGTAGAAAGATGTACAAAAATACTTTGGGATTTACTCTTTTATACTGCTATTGCACCCAAAATTTTCTGAGACACTAAAAGGCATTATAGCCAGTAAGAAACCTTGCGCATGCATATGAAGGAGCCACAGTGGGTTTCAAACTTACAGTTTATTTATAGTGAAATTGAAATTTGTATTTGTGACATTAGTACTTCATTTAATTTTCCTTCTTATCAACCTATTAATTTTGACACCACTGAAATCACACTGGCCGTATGCCAAAATTCATATGGTAAAGCTTCCAAAAGTCCCAATTTTTACTGTGCTATATAGGCCCATTCTCTCATTGATACTTTGGTCAAGGTCTTGGGTAGAGTAATTAGGCCTCGCCAAGCGTTGCTGCGCACATGAGCAGCTCGCTTGGCGAGATTTATTGTTAATGAGGACTTTCAGAAAAGGGCTTAAAGGAAGCCCCACCCCTCATTTGCATTGGGTAGCGTCAGCGTTTATGGTAAACGCTGGCTTCCTATTGGAAAGGAGGGTTTTTCGTTTCCTCCCTTTGGCTTTTTGGTCTGGCGCACTCGGACTGGCTCGCCTGCTTCACGGCTGTCGTGAAGACTTTACTTGTTTGCTTGTTTATTTAACAAGCAGATAAGAAAAGTCTTCAGGACAGCAGTGAAGCACATGAGCCAGTGCTCCGGGCTTTCTGCAATATGCTGCCTTCACACCTGGAGCATGCACCAGTCGGCTCTGTGATTGGTTGGCGGCAGGCAGGCACAGAGCTCAGAGGCGCAAGGGGTCAGAGGGAGGACACGGGTATTCCGGCAGACTGTGGGGCTGGGAAGGAAAGGACGTTAGTGCTATTCTATTTGGTCTGGTGAAGAAAACATACATCTTTGACTGCTTTGTGCAGTCCTCTCCCCTAATTTCATTTCATCCCTCGCTCCACCTCGCCCTTCCTAACTTTTCTCACCCACCATCTCCCTCTGCTGCTGGAGGTCCTCGCCTTTGTCCCTTCCTTCTCCGGCTCGTTACGCTTTCCCCTCTTCTACCTCCCTCCATCTTTAACTGGCTGCCTCTTCCCAGCTAGCTCCGGACTCCTCAGTGATCCTTGGCAGAGAGCAGCCCTCACACAGCCACGATAATGGAGAACAGGGTGTTCTGCTGCTTCGCCTTCTACGCATTGGCCCTGGTGGACACCCCCCATACCCCACCACTGGCCTGTGTACATGATCGAGCCTGATGGAACCGGCCCTCTTGTTCCCCCCCTGTACCACTGGCCTAACACCCTCTGCTGGCATGTGTGAATAAGTGTGATGGACCCTGACACCCCCTTGCGTCATGTGTTACTCAGTGTGATCGACACCGCGCCCGGCCTGTGCCCTTGCCCCCCTCATCCTGCCCTACCCCCACTGACAGATTCTTACCAAACTTCGCTGAACTTCGAGGGGACCATTAAGAGGAGACAGTTCTAGCCGGACAGATTGGGTGTGAGGTCTTGCGGGTGTCTGGTGTGTGGTTGTCAGTGTTGGGAATCTTATCCAGTCTTTCTTCAGCCTGCAGTTGAGCATAAAAGAATGGGTAGTATTCTTTCCGGTGGGTTGGTAGGTTCTAATCCCAACAACGGCTTCCCAATCAACAGTTAAGCTCACTTCTAACTGTTTTCCAAAAGGGTAGGCAAGCATATTGCTAGAATCACACATGTGGCAAAAGGTGAGAACACTGCAATGCGTAACAATATTCTCTTATACTGTGCAACAGAGAAACAATGCCATATGTAGTGCCACAGTCATGTACTTGCAAGTTAAAGAATAATGCAATGCGTATCACCATCAGCATGCCCTGTACCAGAAAGAAACAAAGCAATGAGTCACGCTACAATCCTGTACGGTGTAATAAAGAAATTATACACTTTTATACGTTATACTCAGATACTGTGCATTGAAGAAATAATGCAATGCTCTATGTTACAATCAGGTAATATGCAAGGTTGAAATAACATAGTGTGTAGCGCACCAAGCATAAAGTTAGTCAGGCACAAATGTGGTCAGGTAAGTCAAACGATAGGGTTTTCGGAGAGTTTAGGGGAAATACTGGGCGCTCAGCTAGCGTGAGTTTAGCAAGTAGAACGGTAGTGCAGTGGTGCTAGAGGACGAAGGGAGAGCCCTATAACCCTTCTAGAAAAGTGTGTTGGGCACAACAAACCGGTACATATGTTTATAAAGAAGCCCTCTGCACTCAAATACTAGTAGACCAAATAGTGTGTGTAGTGTGACACTCTAGTTACAAAATCACAATTTACTAGAGGAAAAAAAAGGAAACCGACAGGAACAGTATTTTCTTGGGGTGTCCTTGTTTAATACTTTAGAAGCCAGCCGACACGTGTTTCGTCGCGTTGGAACATAAATTCCGCGACTCTTCAGGGCTTTCCAAAATCGTTGTCAGTCTGTTGAGGTTGCGCAGCCGGTGATAATTCCGACCCGGCTGGGCCCTTTGACCAGGAGATCAGGTTTTAAAGAAACCAAGGGTCACGAAGCAACAAGCACAAGCATAGCGCTTGAGTACAATCACTGGTGTGGTTTTAATGGCCAAAATTAATAGCAAATAGAGACTCCGGTATGTAAAACTCTGAGTACCTTATAGTTCTAGTGCAAGTTTCTTAAATGTAGCCCGTAACACACTATATATAAATGGCAATGCAAGGACCGTATCCACTCCTGTATGAAGCACGGGACCAGAGATCGGACACGGTCCAATACTGAAGAAAATGCGGGCTACTCCTATTCGTTCTGTTCCGGATAAGTATCTGATTTTGTAACTAGAGTGTCACACTACACACACTATTTGCTCTACAAATGTGGTCAGAGTGACAAAACCACCTTCACAGAAAGATGCAGTATGACGCTGTGAGTCCATACATACCAAACTTCACCTCTCCATTATAAATTGACAGGAAACTAGGATAACAAACAACACCCAGCCTCCCCCATCCTGTCCAAGGGGCAGAATGGCCTTTCAGCAGTGAACAAGCATTTGCAATGCAATAGGTCTCGCACTGACACGAGTTTGAGCTATTAACATTGCAAATGGCAATGCCTTTTATTTTTGTTTTTAAAACATAAATAAAAGGAGTCGTTTAAGCTAATAGCTTAAACTCAAGCAAATGTGAAACCAAATGCATTGCAAATGCTTGTCTTGTGCTGTAACCGTAATCCTGCCTTCCTGTCCCTGCCTAGAGGGCAGCTAAGGAATGAGCTTCCCAGATCGAAGACCTGATTTATGAGGTCTTTGAGCTCAACGTGTTTACAATCCCTGGAGGAGGGGGTTCATGGCCTTCACAGACACCTGCCAGAAGCTTTTTAAATGTTAGTTATATCTGGGTCTGTGTTGTAATTGTGCTGCATGCAAAAAAAGGTTGCTTTTTAGCCAACCATAAGTGGTATTTGGTGCTTTTATGAATGTTTCGTATGCCAATAAGTTGAATAGTAGGGAAGTAACTCTCCTGCTGGGCCGACTATTGTTCAGGCCATATGAGTGGATGAGACACAAATGCATCTGCTTTGCATATAAGTATAGTGATTCACCCTACTCATTCCCCCCACCCCTAATCCCTTCAACCCCACACCAATTCATAGGCCTTCAGTGCAACATATAGAAGCTCAGTTTGTAATATGCGCAGATCACACAGCTGGTTTGCTATTTATCTTGACCACAAGCAGACAAAGCAGCTTCTTGGCAATTTAGTCATTAATTTCCACAGCATGCAGCCTCTTGTGTTCTCTTCGTTTTTGAAACAGGACCAAGTTTTCTTTTCTACTAAGGAAATACTCTGCGGTCATCAGTGACCCGGGCCTGCCAATAAAATGCCACCCACAGAGCTTCGCCAAGGGTCTGTCCACATTCAGTAGGGAGGAATGTATTTGCACCGGCAACAGACGGGAAAAGACGGACAGGAATAGCGCTCAGCTGTAGCCCTGAAGGATGCAGACAGGTGACTTGCTGACAGCAGAAACAGTTTAGTATGGCAAGCAGCGACTAATGGAATACTGTCTATTCACAAGCTGGTAAATGGAAAGAGGTGACCTAAGCGCGCTGTGCCCTCACACCATACGCATGCACATCTCCTGTCTGGGCGCGTGAACATCTCCTGTCCCTCTTCTGAAAAGAAATCGACTGCAATAGTTCTCACCTAGTGAGCAGCGCATGCGCTGCATCGCTAGGCGAGACCTAAAAACGAAATGGAGAGTTTTTCACTGTCAGAACATAACACACACACAGTTAATGTTTTGCCTTTTACATACACTACACCCTGCCCAGGGGTTACCTGGTACCTATCACAGGGGTCCGGCATGTGTATGTAAAAGGGAAAGTCAGGCATGACAAGTGTTTGCACTAGTCAGGACTACATGCTAACTTAGCATTCTGCGTGCAGGCCCTACACTAAAGACCTGTGTTCCCTTCTCTACGCACCCTTGCATTACTAGCCCTTATACACACAGTGCACATCACTAGGAACTTTTACTAGTAAGACAACATACCAATCATGGCCAAACAATCACCATTCCAGTTTACATAGTGTACTCCTGTACTTTGCCTCTGATCAACAGTGGCAAAGTACCAGAAGCATCTAAATTGCAAAGGTGGCAGAGGCAAAAAGGCAGGGGTAATCACACCAGGAAATGCAAGGTCTAACAGACGCCCCCTCCAGCCAAAAAGTGGGGGGAACTAACCACCCTCATGGGAGTTCTCATCACCAAGGCAGAAAAATCTGGACAGACCATCAGCATTGGCGTGTTCGGTTCCTGGACGGTGTTCCACTGTGAAGTCCATCCCCTGTAGGGAGATGGACCACCTCAACAGCTTTGGGTTCTCACCCCTCATTTGCATCAACCATCAAAGGGGCCTGTGGTCGGTCTGAACTAAGAAGTGGGTCCCAAACAAGTAGGGCCTCAGCTTCTTCAGCGCCCAGATCACAGCAAAAACTTCCCTTTCAATTGCACTCCACCTCTCTTCCCTGGGAAGTAGCCTTCTGCTAATGAAAGCTACCGTTGGTCCAAGCCCTTGTTGTTCAATTGTGAGAGCACTGCTCCCACCCCATGCTCTGAAGCGTCTGTTTGCACTTCAAACTCTCTGGAGAAATCTGTTGCCCGTAACACGGATGCAGTGCACATGGCAGTCTTCAGGGCATCAAGGCGGTCTGGCAGGCATCAGTCCAGACCACCTTCTTGGGCTGTTTCTTGGACATCATTTCAGTTAATGGGGGGAAACGAGGGTGCCATACCCCTTCAGGAACCCTCTATAATACCCAGGGAGTCATAAAAAGACCCTCATTCCTGTCCTGTCTGGGTCTTGGGGGGGTTCCCATGCCAGAATGGTATTAATCTTTCCCTGTAAGGGAGCTACCTGGTCGCTTCCCACCAGGTGTCCCAAGTACACCACGGAACCCTGTCCTATCTGGCAATTACTGGCCTTGATAGTTAGACCTGCACTCTGCAAGGCCTTCCAATACTTCACAGAGGTGCCGCAAGTGTTCCTCCCAACTGGAGCTGAACACTGCAATGTCGTCCAGGTAAGTAGCGCTGAATTCCTTCAGCCCACTCAGCACCTGGGTAACCAGTCTCTGGAAGGTGGCAGGGGCGTTCTTCAACCCAAAGGGCATAACCCTGAACTGGTAGTGCCCCATGGGTGTTGAAAACGCCGACCTCTCCTTGGCCCCCTCGGTTAAGGCAATCTGCCAGTACCCCGATATTAAATCAAATGTACTGAGGTACCGGGCAGCCCCCAGTCGATCCACGAGCTCATCAGCTCGGGGATGGGGTGCGCGTCAGTCTTAGTGACCGCACTGATCCACAGTAATCCACGCAGAACCGAAGTTCAGGAGTGGCACCCGGCACAGCAGCTTTTGGCACAAGGACTACTGGAATGGCCCAGGGGCTGCTGGATGGCTCAATCACTCCTAGCGCCAGTATCTTGCAAACCTCCTCCTTGATGGAGCCCTCACTTTATCAGCTACCCTGCACAAATTTTGTTTTACAGGCGGGCTGGCTCCAGTGTCCACCTCAGGGACGCACCACTTAGTGACTCCTAGGATCAGGGAGAACAGGGAGGCGAACTAACCCAATACCTGGTGACAGTCCATCCGCTGTTCTGGGATCAGGGTAGGCGAGAGGTACACCCCATCCATTGACCCATCCTTCTCCTTGGCTGACAGGAGGTCAGAAAGGTGTTCACACTCCTCTTCCACCCCGTCATCTGTAGCCAAGAGCATGGTTACCTGAGACCACTCAAAGTGCGGTTTGAGGCGGTTCACAAGGAGAACTCTCTAGGAGACCATAGTCCACCAGGTAAGTTACTTCCCTCCTGTGCTCCACCACCTCATATGGCCCAGTCTACTTGTCCTAGAGAGCGCAAGGCTCCAATGGTGCCATCACCCACACTTTCTGCCCAGGTGGAAACTCAACGAGAGTGGCATTTTGTTAGTACCACCTTTTCATATCCTCCTGGCAAGCTTCCAGGTTCGCCTGAGCGAGCTGCCTGAAACGCCTAGTTTGGTTCCTGAAGGCCAGCATGTAGCTGTATACATCCTGGGGAGGTTTACTTGGAGCCTTCTCCCAGCCCTCCTTCACCGAACTCAAGGGTCCTCTGACCGGTTGCACATGAAGGAGCTTAAAGGGACTGAACCCCAATGACTTCTGTGGCACCTCCCTTTAGGCAAACAGTAGGCATGACAAGAGGATGTGGCACTTACACCTCATGGGTTCTTCCCGACCCATAATCATGCCCTTCAAGGTCCGGTTAAACCTCTCAATCAAACCATTGCCCGGTTAAACCTCTCAATCAAACCATTGCCCTAGGGTGGTAAGAAGTGATGAACTTATACGTTGTACCACACTCCTTCCACAGGGATTTCATATACCGGGATATGAAATTAGCACCCCTATCGGACCCCACCTCTCTGGGGAACCCCACACGAGAGAAAATCCCCATGAGTGCACGTCTCACCACGGGGAGGCCACCGTCCAGAGAGGGATGGCTTCCGGGTGGTATTGTCCACCAAGACCAGGATGTACCTGTTGCCCATGGCCGTCTTGGGATCCGGAGGCCCCACAATGTCAATGCCCACCCTCTCAAAGGGAGTGCTGACCACAGGGAATGGTTGGAGGGGAGCCTTTCGCCTCCTTCCACTCTTACCGCTCGCCTGACAAGTCTGACAGGTCCTGCAATAAGAATCAGAACTCTTGAGCATCTGGGGCCAGTAGAAGTGGGTGACAAGCCGCTCTAAGTTCTTTTCCGGCCCCAAATGTCAAGCTAAAGGTACATCATGATCCAACCCTAATAGGAAGGCTCTATAGCGCTGGAGCAGCACCAGTGCCCTGGCTGACTCCGACTCAGCCACCCTTGGCTCACTATCCAGGAGATTGTTTTCCCAGTAAATCAAGTGTGATTCCGACTGATCACCCACTGCCTGGTTAGCTGCCTGCTGCCACAAACCCACAAGAGAAGGGCACTTCTTCTGCTTCTCACAGAATTCCTCCCTGGAGGCCCCCCCCCATCCTGCTGCCATTCAGTCAGCACAGGTAGGTCTCCTAGTTCAGCCACTTGTTCCCCCCTAGGCTCCAGGGAAACCCCCTCAAATGGTGCCTCTTCCTGGACCATGGGTACCGTAGGGGCGGTTTACCATGCCCGTGCCGCTTCTCTTACTGGCAGGCACCTGGGCCACTGTTTCAGGCTACAGGTTCTCTTGAATACCTTTACTGGCTACCATAGACCGAGTGGTCACACAAGCCCACTCAAGTAGAACCAACATCTCCAAATGTGCCTGGTGCTCCACCTCCTTCCAGGGGGAACTCTCCAGGTCATTCCCAAGCAGACAGTCTACAGGCATTGACTGACTTACCACTACCCTTAAGGAACCTGACACCGCTCCCGATTCAAAGGGGACCAGTGCCACCTTGCAGAGACGCACTGAATTGTCTGCGGACATTACAGGGTGAAGAACTTCCGTTGACGCATGTTGGAGCAGGGAGGCCGCTTTAATCATATCAGAATTCGGTAATTTACCTGAATTGAAGCTGTAAACGACGATCAACGAAAAGAAGGCACCCATGCCATTGAGTAAGGGCTGTCCGAATTGATACACGTGAGTGCTACACATGAAAACACAAGTTGAACTTAACGGTGGCTCCAACATGCAGTGTCTAATCGATACCGTGAAGAGTTGAAAACAGGAATAATAACTAATAGGCTTTGCATAATAGAGCCGGAGGAGAAATGGTTTAATCCTGGAATTATGAAATTGATGAATCATATTCCTAAAAGAACCACATAAGAACACAAATTATATTTTGTCCTGATGAAGGTGGAAAAGACTAATGTACACCGAAACGCCGCGTCGACTGTTTTTTAATTAATTTTTAATTGTGATTATATTGTATTGTCTATGCATATTTGTTTTTAATTGATTGCAGATGAAACCATTGTTTTTTAGAGTGTAACCCATAGGGAGGTATTGATCCGAATAAAATTGACCCTTCTTTTATAACTTTGGATGTGATTTGTAGAATACTGTGATTCCTGTCAATACCGATTAAATGAATGTTCATTAATGTTTAAATAGCGGAGATGTTTATTGGTCTTGGGTAATTATATATATCCCTGTGCCTAAAGGCCTTTTGTTCACTACAGGGTTTATACTTTTGTTGGTGCTGATCACCTCCTCCCTCTCTATCGTATAGGGGTACCTTCCTCTTGTTGAGATTTCAGGGTGAAGAACATCGGGAATTACTTTCTCCTCAGACACCCAGTGACACCGAACAGATTTCAAACTGGCACTGGTGTCCCTCAGAGCCTCCATCCTCCGTCCACTGATGGTCACACACTGCCTGTATTTTTTGTGTTCTCAGGCAGAGACATTTCCTGGACCATCTCGTCTCCCAAGGAAACCATGGTCATAATTGCTTGCTCCTCCCATTCCAAGGGCTGAGGACCATTGTCCTCCCCCACCTTCGGCGGGGGACCCTGTGCACTCTTGTCAGTGGTACTTCCAATCCCCTTGTGGACCAGAGTACTAGTCCAGTGGTCAGCCTCCTCAGCAAGCTTACTGGATCAGTCAACTTACTATTCAATAGATTCTGGTGCGCCTCTGGAACGCACAGACTATTCAAGTGCTTCTAACTGATTAAATTGCATAGGCCCTTAAAATCATTGACCTTGCTGCCCAGCGTCCAACAATAGAGTGCCCGGGTGTAGTCATTCACACATTCTACCCAAATACAGGATTCTAGATTCTTGGAGGCCCGGAACTTCTGCAGGTATTGTTCAGGAGTGAGCCCATACCGGAGGCATAAAGCCTCCCTCATGTTGGCGTATGTCAGGGTTCCCGCCTTCTCTAAGGGTGTTAGAACGTCCCTTCCTGAAGCCTCGAAGTGTTTCCATAGGCCCGCCTCTCCAATGCTTCTCAGGTACCCTCATTCATCCTCAGTGCGATCTCATATGCCGTGAACCACTCAAATGTCATCACCCCTCTGGTAATCTCGCACTAAATCCTTGGGAATGTACACCTTCCCTCCTGGCACTGGTGGTGCACTGCCACCAATCACACTGGACTCTGCTTGTCTTCCCTTAATGTCCAGTTCCCTCATGCTTAACTCATGAGCGATGAGAATCCGTTTCTCCTCCAACGCGAGAGTGTTCCTGCTCTCCTCTGCTTGAGTTTTAAGTTTTAATACCTGCAACTCATGCAGCCTGACGCTTTGGTTTTCATTCACCTCCTCTGGTGAAAAGCTCCTTCCTGAATGGCTACTACCAGCCCTTACAGCATTAAGAAAGGGGCTTTTTGGGTATTGCTTTGGGGACTGCACTTGCCTGTTAAAATCTTGTGTGGTAGCAGCAGTCGTCCGATACCTATAGGTATTCATTGATCTGGAATGTGACATATTACCTATACACACCATTGTAGTCATTATCAACCACTACCTATCTACACTACAACTTTTTGACCATCGTAATGGGGAAAAGAAAATTGTCCAATTGTCAGGGAGGGGGCGGATCTGAGACTACAACTAATACTGTGTACTTGATCGCATTGACGATCTAATAGTGGAATGCCGGGAAATTCTAACTCCTGAGACCTGCACATCCATTTCTGCCAATTCACAACCATCTGAGGGGCCTTCCCACCCCTATTGTCCCACTCCTAACCTCACAAAACAGATTCCCACAATGTTTACCGAAACGAGGCGTAGAAAAACGTTGCCCCCTCGCACAGACACCGCTACATATTCTACAGATAGCAATGGGACTTTGGAGGCATCTCCACTCCCACCCCCCACTGTGGATGTAGAAAGAACCCTGATAAACACTGAAATTGACAGTTCCACCAACATTGTCTTATCTAACCGGTTTCTACTGCTTCAAGACCAGCCCAACACAGGGAAGTTCAGGTGTTAGAGACAGATCTTCTGTTGCCAAGGGTGTCCACAGAACCCTCCAAAACAGACTTTGTGCACAAAGGGTTGGGAGCCTCCCTGGGGAGACAATTTCGCAGAGTTAGGATACTGCAAGGATTATTTTAGATCTAAGGGCAGAAATAACCTCACTAAAAACATTAATTTTAGCACTTAATGCTCAAGTCAAACTTTTGATTGATATAGGCTTCCCGGAAGAATGCGGCCCAGCACACTCAAAGGGAGCTACATAGGAACCATTGAACATACTGACTAATATAGTGCCTTTAATGTCCATTCCCACCATTCCCCCACAACATTGACTGTCAAAGGTAGATGTAACGTAATGCAAAGCAGAGACCGCACAAAAGAAGGTAGTGGTTGCCAACCAAGTTATAGGAATGATCAGACCCAAAGTAGTGTTAGGCCCATCTACTTGATAAATGTACCTAAAGCTACTCTACATGTGAAACACGAGGGCAAAGATTCTGTGATAAACAAATTTATACACTGGTGATGGGATGTAGATCCATCAATAGTGAGGATATCTTATGGACAAAGAGATGATCACATCACAATTCTCTGATGGATTCTGTAGTACTACATCTTAGGGATGCGAACCTAGCCCATAACCTTTTAGCCTTGGAGGCAAGATCATGTTTACCCACCCATATGGGTATCAGACTTAAATACAATCCCTTTAGCAACCCACAGCAGTTTACAACCACTAGAGAAGGAATCCTTTTAGGCTCTGATTCATCTTTAGCCGGTAATGATTGACTAGCAAGTCAAACCAATCTACCTTCTTCATCAGCCCCTTGCACTAGAAAGGTTGAGCAGCTGGGATCTAACCCGAGCCACTGTATAGATCCAACACTATCACATCTAAAGCCTGGTACCTCGGACTGCACGTTTTTCAACAGCTTACAATTGTTACAGTAAGTGAGGAGGTTCCAACACGGCTTGACAACATTGTAGACCAAGTACCAGGCTACAGATCGAACACAATCTATTTTCCCCACTTAGTACACGGGGGATATCTTATAGTTTTCGTATACTATCATGGAACGTTGAAGGAGTGAGGCCCAAGCTGGCTCTACTAGATTGGTCCCATTATATTGAACAATTAGATATTTGTTGTCTATAGGAAACCTGGTCTCCTACTCCTGTCTTTATTCCTGGCTATGTCAACTTTTGCTGTCCAGCAGGCGCCAGTAGATCAGGACGACCAGCAGGGGGGCTGCTGATCTGAGTAAAAATAAATCCTCAATGTATTACCCGGGAACTTAAGATCGAAAGTTCCGACATTCTAACCATTCACATCAGTGGCAAGAATCGTACGGGACTTGATCTCTTTAATGTCTATGCCCGGGGCACCAAGGGGAGTTGTAGTTCTGCCATCATCCTGGATCTGGAAAATTGCCTAGCTGAGCGGGACCTTAAGTCACTGGCAATAGTAACAGCAAACTCCAATACCACCTTTGTACCCATGGATTCCCATGGCATAACTGACAGCGATTAGGTGGATGAGATGTGGCTTGTTCCTTCTTTAGATTTGCCACCAATTAAAAAATGGACCCGCACAGCCCTACAGCTATATGCTGTGACCCTTGAATATGGGTTAAGAGCTGCTAATGACGGACTAAGAAGGGGGCTACCACTTTTAACAGAACCACCAACATGAGCCACATCGATTACATCCTCCTAGATGTTAGATTGTGGCATGGGGTGCTGGATATGGTAGGTGGATCAACTATCGACAGTGACCACAACCCTCTCAAGCTTGACATGCCACCCTTGTGGGACACAAACTTTGGCCACCTGCATATACGACTTACCACCAAGGAGTTAGTCTTGACTAATAATAACAGACGACTAAAGAGGGCATGCGTAGCCAGTGACACCTCAAAACTAGAGGCAATGAAAGACAAACTGCCAGAGAACACCACTTAGCTATTTAGCATGCTGGAGCAGCACAACTGTTTCACAGAGAGTACGTCATGCCACACCTGCTTTTTTAACCACATCGATGCTGCACCTATTCCTCTGCTGCGCTGAACAGCAATAAAAACAGATGTGGTCATGACGAGCTCAGCTCGTAATGAGCACAGGATCACTGTGCTGCATGACGAGCTGAGCCCGTCATGAGCATCGAAGGGGTAAAACAGTTAGCTAAATTTTTTGGCGTCCCTTTCAGAGCACTGAGTAACTCGAAACTAGCCAGTCTTCATTGCTCCTGGTTTAACCAGGACTGGAGAAAACTAAGATTACAACTGGCCATGGCTATTCGAGCCAACAATGCAGCACATCTGAAAGTAGTGAGGAGATCCTACAAGATTGCCCAGGCCAAAGCCAAAAAAGATGCCTGCTCAAGGATGCCTGCCGGATTTGTAGCAATTTTGGCTTTTGGTAACATGGGAAGACATTGATATACCAAGGCCTCCTACTAAAAACATTGACACCTCCACCTGGCATGAACAGTTCTCTGCAGTTTACACTGGTATAGAAACTTTAGGTTTTGAAGGCTTGACTCCCATTCCAACTCCCGTCCAAACCCCTCACCTTTTTACCCTAGAGGAAATATCACATAGCATACACTTGGTGATGAGGAACAAGGCTTCAGTGCCTGACGGCATTCCATGGGACATCTTCCTTTCCGACACAGTTATCTGGTCAAAGTACATATGGGCACGTGCTAATGGTATTGCAGCCGGGGCTGCAATTCCACCCTCGTGGAAGAAGCAGAGGCCATCCCCGTATTTAAAAAGGGTAATCACTCACTTCCATCCAACTATAGGCCCATTAGCCTGATCGATGGTGCCCAAAAGGTCTTATCCCATGCCCTTCTCTCGAAGATCACCAAATGGATGGAGGAAACTAACATGTTATCTCCATTCCAGCAGGGTTCAGAAAGAAAGAAAGCACCATCGATCAGGTTTTTTCGTTTTTCACTACTGGCCTGGAAAACAGGCTCTTTATACAGCATTTATCGACTTGAGGTCGGCCCTTGATATCAACCCCAGGCACAAGCTATGACAAGTCCTGCAGGAGATGGGTTTTCCATCACCATTACTTGCGTTGGTTATCTGTCTTCACGAGGATAACTTTGCAAGGGTTCGCTGGGGAGTGCAAGGGCAGCTGACAGATCCGATCAGAGTCAATAAAGGGGTTAGACAAGGTTGCATGTTGGGACCAACCTTGTTTTCGCTCAACGGAGTGGTCAACCACTTAGCAGAAGTTCCAGCTGATGCCCCCTCATTGGGCAAGGTCAAAGTAACAACTCTGCTATTTGCGGATGAAACGCTGTTGGTCTCTAAGACCCCCAGTGGCCTCGAACTGCTGTTAGATCTCTTTGATTCTTTCTGTGGGTCGAGAGGCCAGGAGGTCAACACATCGAAAACAAAAATCTTATTGCTGAACCCCCACAATTCCTTTAAAGGTAAAATGACTCTTGGTGGGATCCCCTCGAGAGAGAGTAGTCACTTTTGACTACCTAGGTGTGACCCTCTCAGAGAATATCGCCTGAAAGCACCACACTGAAAAGTGGACTCTTCAGCAGAAGCAGTGCCACTACAGATTTACAACCATAAAGTAGTGGGCTCCGCTTCGTATGGTGCTGAACTTTGGGGGTTCGAGATCATAGAGGGTCTCTTAATTACTGAGAACAAATGTTTGAGATCCCTCTGTTCTCTTCCCCAAAACAACCCACTTCTTCCTCGGAGATAAGATATGGGTAGGCAATCCATTATGCATAAGGCACGACTTCGCTCTCTGCTTTGTTTGTGCCTGAAACAAGCCTCTGAGCTTTCACATTATGCAGCTGCGGCCAATGAAGTTTACAAACTCAACTGTTTTAACAAAATGGGGTGATTTACCAAAGTTAGATCCCTACTCGCAACGATAGGTTTAGGGAGTTCATGGAACGCCAACGAGCCCTGTTCTTTACCAAGTAAAAGGCTGCAGAAATCTCAATATTGGAACTGGGTGGATCAGACCAACACAACACAGTGTCATGGTGGTCGACTCACAACTGAATTCATGAACTTTAAAATCCAAACTGCACATGTGCAATCTTTGGAGGTCAGTACAATCCCTCAGGCCAGAAAGCTTTATATCCAATTAAGATTGAGATTACTTCTGTGAACTACTTTACAGCTGAGTGGCGACGACCCCTATCAGGGCAGCTACATTGCCCTGGTTGTGCCAAGTCTACTGAGACAATAGCACATATTTTTTTTGCTTGTCCATTGCATAACTTCCCGAGACGCAAATGGTTGGCACCCGTTTGTAGGTTGCTGGGAAAAACAATGTCACCAGGAAGCGCTGCACATTTTAACCCCTTGCATGCTGGTGATGGCTCCCGTCCGTCATGGCACACAGTGCTTGTGTGCTGATGACGGCCGGGAGCCGTCACGACCACGCCCGCGATGGGAATGTGCCGCACAGGAGCGTAATTCCGACCGCAGGCAAAGGGTTAAAATGGATTCAAGAACATTTGTTGCCTGCGCAGTAGCTAAGTTTCTTGGAAAAATTTGGATTATCAGAAGGCGCGAACTTAAGAAGTGAAATGGTATGCCCTAAAGTTCCGCTTTACCTCCATTTTAAACTCGCTAGTCGAGATCATGCCAGCAACATTAGGATTTTTAAAACCGCCTGTGGTTCGATCTTTTTACTGTGATTTTATAGTGGGATCTTTACTGCACTTTATCAGGGCCTAGGTTAACCACACTCTTACTCATTTTATTTTTTAATTGATAATTTTAACTATTTTTTACCATGACTGTTACCTTTTCGAATAATAATCAGCAATTTGTAGAGTGTTAAGGGGGAGATAGGGACAATAACAATAATTGCCCAATTTCCAAGGCGTTTTGTTTAATAACGCTAGTTTACAATATTTATTTTCACCTTTTTAAAGGAGTTCTTCTGACAGCATGATACAAATATTAATTCAGCACTTGAGCTGAGCATAGTCGTACTTGCTCCAAACTTTGGAAATGCTGGTGCTCTTCAGCGGGAATGCTTAAAAGATGACTGACTGTCTTTTTAACGATGGGTCTAACCTTTCGTTGAAGCACAGGAACAAACAGGAAAAAACTTTGCCGAATTCAGACAAAAAAATTAAAAAAAGCTATTTTACCTTCTTTTTGACAGCAACAAATATATAACAAGAATTGGAGTTTTAGCGATGAAGTATAATCCTCATAATGAACTGTCACGCACTAACTTCTGCAAACACAACTACCGAGACTGTTTGCTGCTCGTGAACTCCAGCTCAAAACAAGTAAATAATTAACTATGTAAGTAAAAGCGATACTTAGGTACTTAACACTAATGTAAGCAAGCACGGACTACTTACAGAATTATCTCAAGAGGGATGCCCTCCTTTTAGCTGTTCACATTCGATCAAAACAGTCCGTCACCAGTGAAATCAGCTACCGTAGTCTTGGCTTACGGGTAGGCAAAAAGGTGTTGAAATCGGTAAACAACATTAGCCAATAGTCATTCTTATGACCGTGTTTTCGGTGTACTATACATCTCCCCACGAGAAGCAAGGGTTTACATTGAGATTGACTCCGATGGCCATTTGTTTACACTGTGCAACGTGACAGTAATTCCATATGGGCAGCTGCAACGAAGGCTGCAGAGAGGATCCAAGCCTCAACGGAGACCTCTACATGCACCCAACACGAATATAGCTCCGAAAGTGCCGTTGAAAAGTTATATGGGAGAAGGCACACAACTTGCAAATAGTCTCTACTTGAAAAAAAACACATTCCATACAAGCACGGAGACTGACGGATGTCCCCACCCACCCACTCACAACACACTTCTAGGACGCTTACCGTTTGCTGGGAGTGCTTCTCTATGTGTTTTCTCAGTTCCCCTACGCTGTAATCCAGGCTCGAGCGGCCGCCCTCTTGAAACGTTTCCGTCAGCGTATAGACATTGAAGTCACGGTGATGTTTCACACAGAAATCCCCCGAGTGTATCACACGGGACACGCTGCTCCAGGACTCCGGCTCACTGGCTTTCTCACTGAAACAAAATTCAGTCTGTTAATAAGTAAACCCCGCTTACATGATGCAGTCTAGCAACATATGCTCCTGTTTCGCTCTGATTCATCAGACGACAGCAAGGAGAAACAGCAATCGGACAGGCGGCTCCTTCTGCCGAGGATTAGAGACACAAAACGGCAAACTTAAGAGAAACAATATTATGTGCCAAAAATAACCACAGACAAAAATGCAAATCCCTTTCAACAGGTTCTCCTGGATTCGAAAATTCGCCTCTGTGCATAGACGGTTAAGTAAAGGTGACCACGTGGGACTATGAGTAATAAGGAAGTGAACCTAGCCTTCAGATTGCAGCGCTCTTTAAAGAACCGAGGCATGCGTCAGGAGAAGCACAGAAGCAAACAGAGATGATGTACTGATGGTTTTGGCATTTATAGGTGACTGCCCCATTCCTTTCATAACTGTATTGCCGCATTACCTCACGTCCCTTCACAGACATGGAGAAACGGTTGTTTCGAGCAGGTTTACACTCACCATCGCACGTCTAATGGAGACGGTTGTTACCAATTTCTCATCCTACCAAGTAAGTTAAGTTGTACAGCGCGAGGAAACCTATTACTTCAAGAAATAGTTGCAACCTTACAAGTACAACAGTTTGTGTGCACTGTGCACATTTATTCGCATTAACTGTCCAATATATAATCTTCTGCTCTGGCTTTGTCACAAATCGAAATCTATCATAGGAACAAACGAGCCCAGGATGAGAATGCATGGAGTTATGGTCTACAATTAATAGCAATCTGAGAACCTGTATACTGAAAGCACTTTGGGCCTAGTCAGGGGAAGAAAGGAGCTCTTTTAATAATACAATACTAATTGCACAGCAGGTAAGTATTACTGGTCATAAAGGATCAACTAGCTCCAACTCAATCACAAGTTAAAATTATTGTTATCATGAGGAGGTACAACTCCTAAAGTTATTTAACAACTTTTGCTTCTGTCTACTAATAATCGCTTGAAAGTTACTTTTGTAGCATGGGGCATGAAAGGGATTAATCATAGTGAGGGAGACATGTTGACAAACTAGAACTGCCTCACTGTTGTAATTAACCAACAAAGTCAAGCAAAGCAAGGCAAGCTTTATTAAAAAAAAAAAAAGACTAAAAGCAAATTTGGGCATCAAGCAGCTTAGTGCCATCTTGAAAAGAAATCAATAAACACCAAAGGGTCGTGGCTCTACTCAGTAAGGCTGAGCCCATATGAGACAAACCAAACAAGAATGTCAATACTGATAAACACTTCAACAATTACTTCACAGGGCCAAAGAAATGAATCAAAAGTACCGGACAATAATATTTTAATTCTCAAATTTATTTTTGGAATTCTTTTTATCTTTTTTTCTTTCAAAGAGTGAAAAACGTTATCTGTTTCAGTCAAAATTAATAATAATATGCAGAAAACCTATACATGTAATCACAAAAAAGACACCATACTCTCATTTCAACTTCCATTAATACTACAAACATCCCATACATGCACATTTATAACCCATACAATACTTCAGAAATCCACACCAGTCCCCAGCTGGTTAGACAACCTTATTTTGTTATATGCAATGCTTTTCAGACTTTCTTTCAAAACATCTATTGCGAGGACAAAAGGGTGGTGGACTCTAGTGTCCGGAATTGGCTTGAGGATCTCTCGCTCTTCCCTCCTTGAACCCTGAACAGCAGCAACAGTTACACCGGGAAGTCACCCAAGAGTTCAGGGAAGCCATATTGTCCTGTAAGAATGGGAAAGCTGCAGGTCCCGAGGGCTCCCAGCAGAGATCTATCGATCAGTGAGTGACAAGATTATCCTCACACTGACATTGCTTTTTAATCAGATTCTACGAGAGGGGTTAGCGCTCCCTGCTTCGTGGAATGACGCCACAATTATTATGAATTTGAAACTCGGGAAAGTCCCTTCATGCTGCGGGTCAATAGTCGCACCCAATACGGGACGTATACAGGACGTATTGGGTGTGACTATTAAAGACGAAAGAAGGACTGTTCCCGGCAACGGAACAGGAACCGCCAGATATAGCGGGATCTACTTTTCGCAATCGGTACACAGAGGAGTACTAATGCCAACCGTGGACTTAACGATTACCTCCCTGTTCTAAAGTTAAAGAAATGATATCCATTTGGAGTTTGAAGGAGATAAGCGTCCATTGCTGTGCCTTCTGAATACATTTAAAGACTCCGCAGATATAACGGGTTGCATATTGGAAAGTGGATCACCTTGACACCTCATCATATATTTGCTCGCTAGAAATCTTAGAGCACAGTAGGCTTTGGTATGATAGAGTAAGATATTTTGGTCCGAAAGAGAACCCTTTCAACGATTGGGTTTGAAACGCGTCGACCTAGCGTTTTTTTGTGTCAAACAAACGTGTTGTATTAATCATTTTGGCTTTTTTGCTCTTTTCCACTTTGTGATTTCATGACCTATATTGGTTATTGTGCATTAGAAAGACTGTAGTCGAATTTCTACCGTTGTTTGGCTGTGTGTTCACTCCCCCCCTCCCCTGGTTTTCCTTCAACAACAAAATAGGGTGGTCTAACCAGCTGGGGATTGGTGTGTATTTCTTAAGTATTGTATAGGTTATAAAGGTGCGTGTATGGGATGTTTGTTGTATTAATGGAAGTTGAAATTAGAGTATGGTGTCTTTTTTGTGATTACATGTATAGGTTTTCTGCATATTATTATTAATTTTGACTGAAACAGATAACGTTTTTCACTCTGACTAAAAAAAAAAAGATAAAACTTATTCCAAAAATAAATTTGAGAATTAAAATATTATTGTCAGGTACCTTTGATTCATTTCTTTGGCACTGTGAAGTAATTGTTGAAGTGTTTATCAGTATTGGTATCTTGAAAAGAAAGGCATGAATGAGTTAACCAGTGAAAACCAGAGGTGGCTGGTGAAATTCAAGGACAGTGGGGCGTAAAACCAAACAAATTTGCCTCCACGAGGGAGCACAGCCACCCCATGCATGAGCAGCTTATGGAGACCAGCTATTTACTTAGCATTCTGGGACTTGTAGTCCCAATTATATAATGGGCTAACTTATAAGATTACAAGTTCGAGAATGCAAGTAAAAAAACGGAACTGGGTGAGCTGCTCAGGCATTGTCCTTGGAAACTTGAGTTATGGTTGCATGCAGATGTAATTGAGGAGAGTGCATCACATGCAGCACTATAAAGACGTAAGACCCTGCTCTTAGCTGTATATAGAGACAATGCATCATACGGCTGTAAACCAGTCTTTAAGAAAAATTACACCAGACAATAGGAAGTATGCAGCATATTTGAAGACTATTTGGTATACTATAAAGAAGCACACATTTCAGGATTTTAAAATATTCCACAGTGGTTGGGGTTGGCTTTGCTAATAATTATGTATTTCATCCCAAACTAACACTTTTGCAACATTAGAATAATGTAAGACTGTGGGAAAACAAAGTTCTAACCTATACCTTGCAGTTTGCATGCAGCTCTTTGATGACAGTTTATGGGTCACTGTGCTATATTAGGATTGTAACCTATGAAATGAAAGTGAGAAAACGATCTCAGTGACAAAAGCAGTAACACAATTCCGTGTTGACATAAAATACAGTTCCCTCATCTTAATACAAGATCTTTGCATCAGACACATTAACCCTATATTGATGAATCTAAACTGCCACTAAACAAAAATCCATCTCCTAAAACAGGTACATTAAATTACCTGTGTTATCATATCTGTTTTTTAGTTGGCCTGCCTCTTTGCTCATTAACAGTTCTGTTGTGCAATAGTACTAATGTCATTTCATTTGATAGCCGTAGGCCTTCCCCTCTCCTCTCCCATAAAACTTATTTGGTCTCTTATCCCTGTGCCTCTCCCAACACTGCTCAAAGGCCCCATCACCACTCTGAGCCCTCTATTTTGCTCGTTTGGGTATTATTTAGCGTCTTTTTAATTCTTATGTTATTTTAAATTAATCACTTTTATTTATATAGCTCACCTATCCATGTGCTCATGGTTGATCCGACACCAGACTCGAACACTGATCCCCAGTTTCCTAGTCAGCAGTTCTAACCGCTGAGCCATATCCTTTGCCTAGTCCATATGTGGCCAAAAGAGGTCCCAAGGAACACCTAGCGACAGCCTATGGTACTGCACCCTCACAACATTGTTTTTAGGCCGAGCCTGGCAGCGCAGATGCGCTGTCTGCAAGATATGTTGTATTGACTATTATGTAATCCAGCATGCTGGTTACAATACACACTGAGCCCAGTGTCCGTTTTCATTGCTGCTTCCAAATCGGTTCTGCAACCAATGCGTCAATTCCGTTTTTTTCCATCAGAAGAACAGTCTGCAGACTAAGTATAATTTCTTTACGCTTTTATTGCTTTTTTGCCGGTTGGGGGCACTCTTTTTTAAAGTGCAGAATGGTATTGTGTACAAGGTGCCAAGTTGTGTGTGGTCGTGTTATAATTGTTGCAGCGCGCCATGCAGCGCTTTATGTTTAATTCTAATTGTAGCAGCACAGAATGCCGTGCTTTATATTTAAGTGGGCAGCTTCGTCACTGCATCTCATTAAACATCCGAAGCATTGGTTAATTCTTTACAGAGCGCTTCACTTTGTCTGCTTTGTTTAGCCTATTTGTTTACATTCAAGACCTCCACTCCACATGCGGCCGTGCTTCACTTGTGCACCACCCGGCCTGCTTTCGCAGTCTCCCTTTCACTTGCAGTGCGTGCGGGGCTGCTCATATCCTCAAGACTCGGCTAATTCTAAATATTTCTGGAACGCCGCGCTTACAGAGTGAAACTTATTATGGAAATTTGCACAAAGCAAAACAATTCAATTATAACGCCGACACTGTACAGCATGTTGCAGATGGTATGATACGACATCTGTGCTTCAATACTACGATATTCAAAACTGGGGTGGTTATATTGGCTCCCCTTCTCGGCAGAAACCCCAGCAAACAAAGCTCCATGAGAAAAGTATATTGGGTAGCATCATTCAGGAGCGGTTATCTCTTCCCCACGGCTTGACTAATGAAACAAGACATGATTCAGCAGCACTCATCGATGGACAAACAAGGAAACACTGCAGCAACATATACATCATGGCAGGCTCTCTTTTTTTACTTCTGCTCTTTTCATTACATTTCCCAGGATTTGCACTTTATACATTTTATAGGGGGAAGGATGTGGCCTAACAGCCAGTGTTGCAGACTTTGGAGCACAGGAACCTGGTGCGAGCCGCGGCATCAGTTCAACATCCTTTGGTTCTGGGCAAATCGCTTGATCTGCGATCCCTTTTTGCTTTAATATTGTTTAAACACCCCCAAAGAAAAATGAAACTGAGGCGTGAAGCCGTAGCAAAACAGGGAAATAAAACATAGAAAAACATATTTCCGGCACAGAGGGAGAGCCGTTGCTATACAACTCAAGGCACCACAGAGAACTACCCCATAATGCTTTGCAGGGTGTTTTATTTAAAAAATCATGCTGCCCATCTCTTCCCGTGTGGTGGTCCTAGGATGCCGGGACCACCACCAAACTGTTCCGCACGACGTGCTCTCATTTTTCACATCTTCTAGGTCCTCACCGTAGGTTGAGGGGGACCCCGAAATCATCACATCCCCAGATTTTTCTTTAGGCATTTCAGTTCTTCCATGGCTGGAGCTTTTGCTCTACAGTCGGGAGGGAGATTTCCTTTAGGGTTAATATGTATTCATGGAAAGAACATCGTTAGTGCAGTTCTTATTTTTCCTTAGAAAGGATTCTAAATCTTACATCCAATAGATGTATGGCATGAACCATATATTTCAAGCTTAAATTCTGCTACCCCACAACTGAGTTATTTCTGAAAATTTTCTATAGAGTATTCTTGAAATGCAAGGTGCATGTCAAATCACAGCTTCCTACTGGGAATTAGAATGGTTTAATGTGTATGGTTTTTTTCTTCCAGCCAGCATATATCTTGTCTTTTCCCCCCTCATAATCTATTTCCCTTTTTCTGGTTCTACAGCGCTGCAAGTTCACATGAATGGCAATAGCGCTATGCAAATATCACCACTCCACTGCCAAAAAAAACATTGTCATTTTCAGCGCCAAGAGCTCTAATTTTCACAAATGCGAGACCGATTGCATTACAAATGCTTGTTTTGTTTGGCAACACTTGCCTTAAAAACCAACTTGCAGAACTTGCAGAAGCTGCAGGCTCCGTAACCTTCATCCACAGCCTCATGTGCATCTCACATGTTTCTTAATACCTCCCAGTATGAAGTGGGGGCACTGGAGGCTTGTTCCCACCCTGTTACGTGTTTGGAAACGGGAGGCGTTGAACTGGTACACAGGGCAGCCTAGCTTACTGGCAAACAGTCGTAGAAATCCATGGCTAAAGTTGAAAGCATCCAGGCTATTTTCAATCAGCAAGGCTGCACTGCGCCATAAGAGGCAGTGGCCCTACAGCCTTGCAGGACACAGGATCAGGGCCGAAAAGAAGTAAGCCCTGTAAATCCTGCTAGGGCAGGCAAATACACACTAGTGCAAGTGTCTTTCTAGAGAGCCTGATTTTTCCTAACCTAACACAGAGCAAGGGTCAGAAGCTCCAAACAATACACTATCACAGTTTTAAAAATAAGTAATAGGTAAGAAGTGAGACAGGGTGAGGGGAGGCAGCCCTTTTGCTCTAGTAAAGCAATTTTTGCAAAACGTTTAGTTGAAGTATGGCCTTGTGTGAACCTTCTGCCAGGTTTAAAACTTCAGTGGCCAAAAGATGCACATGACTGAGCTTCACTAACACCAATAACATAAGGACCCTGGCAGGAATTTTGATGATCTAATGAGAGAATAAAGAAGGACTAGAGAAAGAACATCCATATCTTGAAATTGCATCAAGATGCACATGACTGAGCTTCACTAACACCAATAACATAAGGACCCTGGCAGGAATTTTGATGATCTAATGAGAGAATAAAGAAGGACTAGAGAAAGAACATCCATATCTTGAAATTGCATCAAGTGGGCCTTGGCATTAGTGTGTTTAACAACTTTGATGCTCATGACGGAATGGTTACGTCATGAACACCGGATCTCATGTACTCATAACGGAACCATTCCGTCATGTACACAGGCGCACAAAATCCCTCTGCTGTTTTTTTAAAAATTTTGCCTCAGAAGGTGGGAAACCCCAACTACCCGAGGCATTTTTTTTTGTTTCGATATAATGACGATCGAGCACACTTTGCAAAAAAAGGGTCTGTTTTTACTGTAAAATGTGGTTTGCCCACGTTGCATTTGAGGACGTTTCTTGTCGCGGGCACTAGGCCTACCCACACAAGCCAGGTACCATTTTTATCGGGAGACTTAGGGGAACAAAGAACTGTAGAGCAACAGTTATTACCTATTGACCTTCCTTGCATTTCTGCCTTCCAAATGTAAGACAATGTGTATAAAAGAAGTCACTTTGAAAAATGTCCTATAATTCACATGCTAGGATGGGCACACAATTTCGGATTTGTTGAAATAGCTACTGCTTCTTTAGCCTATATTTTGTTCCCATGTTGGAAATACATAGGTGTCCTTGATATCTATTTTTCACTCTTTATATTTTAGCAATGAATTGCTATATTCCCGGTACACTATGAAAAATCATTGCAAAACGCAGCTCCGTTATGGGCTATGTTCTTGGTGAACCTACAAGTCCTATGTATCCCCACAACCAGAAGGGTCTGCGGATGTAACAGTATATTGTTTTAAAAATCTGGCATAATTAGAAGTTACAGGTGAAAATGGTGGGCCAAAATGTCTGTTTTTTTTCCACTCATTTTCAATTTTTCTTATTTTCAACTGTTCGTTTCTATAAATAAGACCTTGAAGAATCTACATAAATGACCCCTCCCTGAATTCAAAATGTTGTCTACTTTTCAGAAATGTATCGCTTTCCAGGATCCATTATTGCTTTCATACCCTTTCTATCACTAACTGGAAGAAGTATGAAAGCACAAAAAGTATCAAAAATAGGCTATGTCCCAGTAAAATGCCAAAACAGTGTACACAAAATATTTTTTCCGACAAAAGTCTGTCTGTCCATTAAAGCTGGGAAGATGGTGATTTCAGCACCACAACATCTTTGTTGATAGCATTTGCAGGGAAAAAACAGACATTTTCTTCTGCAGCACTATTTTCCCAATTTACCCCCCAAAAATTAGCTGTATTTGGGATAATTTCTGGGTCCCCTCCAGTGTAATCCATAAACCCTGGGTACGTTTAAAATCCCCATGATGTAAAAAAAAAAAAGGACACAAATTTGGCCTGAATACCTTATGTGGACAAAAAGTTACAGGGGCTAAACGTGAACTACCCCAAAGAGCCCAAAAAAGGCTTAGCACAGGGGTTGGGGGTGGCGCAGTCCTAGCAGCGTATGGGGTAAGGTCAGATTTGGCGGGATATAATAAATATAGCAATATTTGAAGAGATTGCACTGCCAGTAGATTTAGGGTTTCAACAGACACAGAATCGTATTCATTTTGCATTCTACATTTTAGAATATGATGGTGTATGCGAGTGAGTCAAAAATCAAAATAACATTTCACTCCTGTGGAATGACCCAGTAACCAAACTGTAGGTCATTAGGAGCAAGGCTGCCAGGTTCAGGGATTTCAAGTAATGGTGGAAAACATTTTCTCCTTGCCTAGGTCGATCTTCAGCAGAACAGGAGGAGCACTTGAGATGTAGAAGCTCGGTAGATCAATACTGTCACCTAAGGCCGATCAGTATAAATTTCCATGGCTCCTTCGATTTGCTGAGAACCCTCTGGGCCAGAGGAAAAGGTGAAAATGCATATGTAAATATGATGAACTAGCTCATGGAAAATGCTTTGTTCAACATTGTCTCTATCCCTCAATCCTACAGCTGCTGGGACTCTTCTGTCAGGGAGAGAAATTCTATTTCACAAAGTTTCAGGTTTAATGTCCTGAAGTTGGTTTTTGCTTTTTAATCAGGAAGGTGGTATTCCGAAAAAGATGACAAATTCTTCAAGGCCAAGATGAATGGCACAAAGTTTAAGGACATTTATGTGTAGGCGCTTTTCAGTTTCTGTCCATCTTTCTTACATCATCAATTATTGCATGAGTGTACACTCATCCTTTCATCAACACATCTGCTGTCAATACTATTTGGTGTTGCAGACTTTGAAAAGATACACCTTCAAGACTGTCTGTCATTCTTAACCAAAGCAGTGCTTGGTTCAGGCTTCGGGTAACGCACACCTTGTTGTCCTAGGTGCCAACAGCCTGTTTCCACTGACTGCCCAGGTACTTCTTGACTGGTTTAATTTGAAGTCTTTCGTGTGGGATTAGCAGGGTGTGGGACAATTTAAGCCTCGTGTCTGTGTGATGAGGGGGTCAGGTTCTCCGTGACCCTCTCGGCTAGGCCCCTGTTGACCAGTATGCCCAGATATTTAAGCCGAGAGGCTTTCAAGCGGAACGGGAATCCGTGGATCATTGCTTTTGTGGGGCAAGTCGACAGCGGGAGGGTTTCGACATTGTCCCAGTTTACCTTGTATCCGGACAAGGACGCAAAGTTGTCTATGATTTCTAGTAGCGCTGGGAGGGAGCTGTCACCATTATGTAGAGTTAGCAGGATGTCGTCAGCATAAAGATATATCTTGGAGAGGCCGCACGCAATGGGGGTGTCAGTAGGGAGTGGCGGATGAGAGGCCAGAGATTCCATTGCCAATAGACATAGGAGTGGAGAGAGTAGGCAACCCTTGTGCATGCCCCTCCAAATCTGGAAGGGGTCAGAGATGAACCCTTTGCAGTTGATCTGGACTGTTGGGCAGTCGTACAACAGCCATACCTTAGAAATGAACTAATCTCCCAGTTCAAACCGTTTCATGGTGGCAAAGAGTTACCCCCACTCAATGCAATCAAATGCCTTTTGGGCATCTAGGGAGAGAGCCACAGCTTCCTCCGGTTCGTTTCTGGCAGTACAGAGAGCATGTGCTAGGGTCCTTGGGTGGTTCCTGGAGGAATGGCCAGGTACAAAGCCAACCTGTGAAATGTGGAGGAGGGCGGGGAGGACCGCTTTTAAACGCAATGCCAGTAAGCTTGCGAGGAAATTAATGTCTCAGTTTAGGAGAGATATTGGTCGGTAGCTGCCACACCGCTGCGGGTCTCTTCCTGGTTTGGAGAGGACCGCGATCATGGCCTTGTTAGAGAGAGATTCCAAAGAGGCCGTCCACTCGCCTCCTGGAAGGACCCATGTAATGAGTCTATCGCCTCCTCCCCTGTCCATCGGTAGAATTCCGCCAGAAAGCCACCCTCGCTTTGTGGTAGGGTAGCTGGGGTAGGGTAGCTAGGAAATGGCTGCCATAATCTCCTCCATACTAATATCCCCCGCTAGGAGTTTGCGTCCTTGTCCGTTAAACGTTGGAGGGCGACATTCTCAAGGAAGGCGGCTATCTGATCCTTGCTTGCCGGTGCCTCTGGCATGTAGAGTGTGCCGTACAACGACAAACTCATTGACAATGGCCTGGGGTTGTGTGAGTATCTACCCAGACGCCGATCTGTAGGCCGGTTTAATACACTTTCAAGCTGTAATTCCTGATCAGACGAGTAGCTTTTTCATGTTTCATATGTTTGGAGTGGTAATGATAAATCCTCCTTAGGGGTGGAGTTGTATTTACCATTACTGTTTTAGAAATACCAGTTTTAGAAAGTGGACATTTCCCTGCATTTACTTCTCTATGTGCCTGACAACTTGTCTCAAATACACACCAACACAGGAACGTGAGGCCCATCTGTATTCTGAGCACTCATCTGCATTCTGATAGGTCTTCCTAGGCAGGGAGGAATGGGAGGGGGCTGACACACTTCAATATGTAGTGTCCTGTCCACATAGAAAGCGCTGATTTACTCCCCACAGATCAAGCCTGGCAGATAGGACTAGTTTGAAGGGGGCCTTGTGCACTTCAGAGAGCTGCTTTGAAGTCACCCCCTACATCAAAGGCACTTTTGGGTATATGTTCTGGGTCTTCGATTCCCTAAAATCATACACTTCTGGATCTTGTACTGAACCTCTTTTAGAAAGACTGCTGTGCTGCTTAAAGGACTTAACTGGACTGCTTTTCTGCTTGCTGCCCTGCTGCCTAATGCTCCCTGAATCTGTTGAAGGAGAGATGAGCTCTGCGTTCCCTCCAAGCGCTTGCCTCCTGTTTTCTGAATTCTCAGGGACACAAAAACTTCCTACAATTCTGCTGGTGCTGCTAGACTCTGCAGATCAGATCAACGCTTTGATTCCAGAGACTGACACTTTGGATTGTGTATCGCCGCCGCTGCAGCTTGGTGAGATCGAAGCATCTGCTCTACTCGGTGGCAGAATCTGGCGCATTGCTCGATGCCTCTTGACTCCGGCACTCGTCTTCGAAACTGTGTGGAGAAGATAGACAGATCCTGTACCTGCGGGACTTGACATGGACGCATTTAGTTGTTTGCAACCAGGAAAGGTACTTTGTTCACCAGGGCCTGTGTGGGTCCAGTAGCCAGCATGTGATTCGACAAAGTCAGCCCAAACTTTGACTTTGCACCGGTCCTGCGCGACCAAAAGTAACCTTTTTAGCGCCACATGCTTCTGAACACTTTACTACATGTATTCCTTTAAAATTCAATATTTCAACTTCTATACATTAGATTTTTGTCGGTTTCGTCTTGTTTTGCTCTGAATATAATAACTATTCGTCTAAACCTGTATGGAGTCTTTTTGTGGTGTACTCATTGTGTTAAAGTGTTCGGGTGTGTGTGTTTTTTGCACAAATACTTTACAAATTGCCTCTTTTGATAAGCCTGACTGCTCTGTGCCAAACTACTAGAGTGTGAGCAGAGGTTATCTTATTGGGTATCTAGCCCACTTTAACTAGAGTGGTGGTTCCTGCTTGGCCTGGGTGCATACCTCAGCCAACCATGAAATCCCATTTCTTTTTTTTTATTTTAAAGGATTTTATTAGAAGATTATTGTATCACCCTCCCAAACTTTCCCTCCTACTGGATGTATAGAGGATGTATCCGGCAGCAGCAGGAATTCAGACTTGCTGATGGGTGTTTTAGCCTTAAGCCTCTTCTTTTTTGTGATGACTACTTTTAGTTTCTCTGCCAAGATCCAGAATATCCATCCTCATCATAGGATTCACAGTTTTAACCATATTGTGTGTTCTGAGATCCCTATTGTGAGAAGCCTCCCCTGTACTAGTGTTTTCTCAAGGAACCTCAAAATCCACATGGTTTTAAAAATCTGGAGTGCCCCAGGGAGTGTCCATTTCTGCCTTGATGCCCTGAAGTATCTTGTATACATGCTTGCCAAAAAAGAATAGAATGTCATTCAGCACTTTTCCTGTCCCCCCTGGGTGAAAGGAAAAGCTCTTTTGCAATTGTAGAAATATAACTTCTGCTACCATTAGCTGATGGAAGTTCACTCTGGACACATCCAGGACTTCTTTTGCTGCTCCTTTCATAATCACTCCTGCTATGCCAGATTTGTCTTCTGGAATGGGCCTTAGGTGTGGTCAAATGTCAACCATGCTTGTTGGTCATAGCTCTGTAAGATGGCAAGGAGACTGGCTGCATTGATAGACAATGAGGCAATGAAGCAAACTCTTTTGCCTAAGGCATCAATACATCTCCGCTCCGATCTACGGGCATAGAACGCAGGTGTAACTTTCGCTGAGAAGCCCGGGCAATAACAGAATCTAGGCAAGGATGGATCATGACAGGCAGTATCCAGTGTGCAATGTTTCTCTCCAAACGTGGGAGCATAGTCATAACAGTTGCTAGCATCGTCATACGTTTTACCAGCACAAGTTAGTAATTGTCTTGATCAACTTCATCAGTTGGTTTTTCCATGACATTGATAGACCAACCAAGTTTCTTATATGATTTCAAAGAACAAACTTCTTCGCAGATCTCTATTAAAGTACATAAAACCTGGATATGTCATCTAGCGGCGAGTTGGGGCAGAGATGGATTTTGCACTTCAGTATACTAATTTTACATCATATGCTGGAATAACCCAATGAAATCTACTGCAACTTCCACCATCTTTGATTCTCAAGTGTAGTATCTGCCTTCATGATGGTATAATAGTCTTTATAATTCCAGGAGTCATCACAATGACCCTGATCCTCAAAGATTCTTTAAGGATGCAGTGCAAAACGCAAGGGCACCTCCTACAACTGAGGAATAGTGATGTAGCCAAAATAAAAGGTTCCTGACACAAATGGTGCTGCAGACAACAGTCGACAGTTAGGTGCCCTCCGACCGTGTCTTGACAGCGGACACGAATATAGCCCTAATTGATGGATATGGGGCGAAAGACACAAACAGCCACAATAGTTCTTCTTCCCACCCACCTCTAAAATAGGAAAATGAGTCTGAGTGGTGGGCGTTTGCAGCAAGACTGAGGGACTGTTTTGATGAAGTAGATTTTAATTTTACAGGCACTTCCTTAGTGAACACTGGATATGAACACTTCCTACACAGGATCAAAATAAAAAGGAAACACACTTTCAACCACACACTCTACAAGGTGTTGTGTGCAACCCATGTAAGAAAGTGCTTCAGCACCCCACATAGTAGTAAGCGCTATATAAATGTTGCAATACAGGTGTTTAAGTGACTTGGTACCATAGTAGCTGCCTGCTTAATTAGTAATAAAATGCATGGAACAACAGAAAGGCGTGTTATTTTCAAATACATCACTAATAAAAAAGAGAGCATCAGTACATGTGTTTTTTTAAATTAAATTTAAGCACGAGACAGCTCTGTTGAGGTCAAGACATATTTTCTTCATTTTTATGGGATACACTTGCAATAAAAAGGTCTGTTTACTATGCTGTGATTGTTTGTCAATTGAGAGCTTGAGCATAGAGACACGAAAAAACCCAGTAAATTTACATTAAGCGGTCTTCTATTCTCTGGACTAGGAGGATTACCAGATTATAACAGAAGGGCAGGCAGTAAGTGAACCAATTATTAAAAACGGCATGTTCAAACTCAGCATCTTCATTAAGGTTTGATTTTTTTAGAGCAGTATTCACAAAATGGTAGTGTAGCACACATGAGCACTTTACTACTTTCAGAATTAGCTTGAAATTTCTGCAAATTCAAATATTACTACGAATGTAGTGAGATTACCCGCCTATTAGAGGTATAGCTCCAATCTGTTACAATAGCAGGTAACGGAGGACACAATACAATGGACAAGAGTCATTGATCACTCCCTTACTAAAACCAGGTATATAATTTCATTACGAGCCAGGAAGCAAAACATAACTATTTGGGTCAATGTTAACATTTCCACTCAGATTGTAAAGGTTGAAGTGAAAATGAGTACAATAGCACCAGATTTGCATCAACAAAAAACATTTATGTTTATGAAGTAAATGGAGTCTGACGATCCAAGGGCACATAAAGATTAAAGTTTGTCAAAACACTCCTGATACAACAGAAAACTGAATGTATGGTTACTTACTTCCACTGAGAAGACCTGTATGCATTCACGATGTATCCTACCTAGGTTATTTCAGTAGGCACAGTTAACCAAAAAACACACCTTTCTCTCATAAAGCACTTTATACCACACTTCGGTTTTTTAAAGCACGTTTCTTTTTAAACTGCATACGAACCAATATCGTATGAACCAATATCAGCCATTGATGTAGAACAATAAAAGAAAGTAAAGAAAATGAGGTGCCTTTCATATGGATGTAGGAAAATTCTTCTCTTTGCATGATCGCCCCAACTTTTTCCTTTGACTGATGCTGCTGTATTTATTTCACTCTGGCACTGTTACTCTGCTAACCAGGCCCAAGTGCACTTGGTCTGATTTCTAAAACATATCAAAATTGACTATACTCCTAATTGGCATATTTAACGTATATTTAAGTTCCTGGTATATGGTATGAAGTGTACCCAGAGCCTGTAGGTTAAATGTTACTAGCGGACTGCAGCACAAAGTGGTAGTGCAAAACAGTACTGCAGATCTACCACTGTAGTCTGTGCAGCTGTAAAACTGCAGACTCAACCATCCACAATAACCCTATATGATAGGCCTAAACCCCGTTTAAAATATTAATTAGGTCATCCTTGCTATATTTGCCCATGAGGAAGGGTGCATGTTATTTTAAAGTAGGACAAGGCCCTAAAAGCTTTTTTCACAGTAGTAGGGATATTTGCTCCACATGAAGGCATTGGGATACAATGTTACATTTAAAAGCTATCCACAAAGTTCATTCTTGAAATTTTCAAACTATTTATTAAACGCCCAATTCACTGATAAAGTTGGATGTTTAATACATATTTTACAACAGGTACTTTATAGAAGACACATTTTACCTGCCTACAGCATCCGGAGCCCCCTTTTGCATGACCATCCAACTGTCAACCAGAAGCTGAATAGCCCATTTGAGTTCTGAACTTGCTCCCATAGGTGAGACAAAGTCCTTGGGTAAGGGGAGGTGTTCTGTTCCTCTGACGAGATGACCATCTGGGCAGTGCTCAGGAATTTAATTAACTTCAAAAAGGCCAGCCTTGACACAGGCAGATGTAGCTAACACATGGGCTTGCCTTTTCATTTGTCCCTCCAGCCAACAGGCACCACTCCCATTGAAAGCTGCCCCAGAACCAGTTTTGTGTGACCACGGAGGAGGGGTTTCTCATTTCCCAGGCCACATCTTTAAGGCTGCCACAGGATTTCTGCATAGGGGAAGAAAGGTTCTGTCATATTGGATATTGGAGCGAGGGGCACTGTGAGATTGCTTGCAGTATGCCACACAGGAACAGCTACAAAAGTGGTTAAGATTACCCCTGGTTAGGGAGGGGCTACAATTATTGTTATTTATTTGATCATATTTATAGAGCGCACAGCTACTCAGAAGAGTGTCCCGGCGCTAGCGGAAACAGGGCGAGAAAAGAGAGAGACACAAATACTGGGAGAGGCCAAAGTTACTGCTGAAAAAGCCATGTCTTCAGTAGCTTCTTAAAATGCATAATGTTTGACGCTTGTCTAATTGCCATTGGGAGTTCATTCCAAAGGTGGGCAACCCGAACTTGAAAGGAGCGCCCTCCTAGGCGGGTGCGATTGAATTTAGGCACACTCATTCGATGTTGGTGGGATGATCTGAGGGCTCTCCCGGGTATATAGTAGCTAACTCTCCTCCTAATATAAGTGGCCCCAATACCATGTAAGGCCTTAAAGGTAATGGACAGGGCCTTAAACTGGATTCTTTGGTAAATGGGGAGCCAGTGTAGTTTCTTGAGGTGGGGTGAGGTATGGGTTCTCGGCCTCAACATCAGGATGGCTCTTGCGGCCGAATTCTGGACAACCTGTAGTTTATTGAGGAGGCAGTCTGGGAGACCTTAATAAAGAACGTTGGCATAGACCAGCCTGGAGGTGATAAGGGCCTGGACCAAAGTCCTTCTATGGGAGAGAGACAGAAAGGGGAGACATTTCTGCAGTATTTTCAGGGTTCCGTAGCAGGTACCGACCACTGATTGAACTTGGCTCTTCATGTTTAGTGAATTGTCCAATTTCACCCCTAGATTTTTAGCTACTCCCACAGAGGTCTGAGGGGAGGGGGGGACATATCAGGCGGCCACCACTCTCTCCAGACTTCCTGGTCCGAAGCTCCAAACAGAATTACTTCTGATTTGGCAGACTTACACTGGAGCTGGTTACGGCCAAACCAGGAGAACACCTGACTTAAACAGTTCCTGATTGTGTCACCATCCAGAGACTCTCCCTTTTTACAGGTGAACAGTAGTTGGGTGTCGTCCGCATAACAAATAATCATGGCTCCAGAAGTTTCTACCTGTAGGGCGAGGGGAGCCATGTACAGGTTAAACAATAGGGGGCTCAAAATCGAGCCCTGGGGGACACCCACCTCTGTGGGAGGCATGAGAGAGGAGAAAAGTAAAATCAAGACTTCCTGCCTACGGTCCTCTAGGAACGACGAGAATCATTTCAACACCGTGCCCCCAACCCCACAGTCTCTTAGTCTCTGTAGGAGTCTCTCATGGGGCACGGTGTCGAATGCAGCAGATAGATCTAGCAATATTAGAGCTGCTCTCCCGCCCGAGTCAAGTGTCATTTTGAAGCTTCCGATATTTAGAGGAGAGCTGATTCGGTGCTAAAATTAGCACGGAATCCAGACTGACTTGGGTGGAGGCAGTTGTTTGATTCCATAAATTCGGTAGTGACAGAGTTCACGTAGTTTTCCATGACCTTAGCTATGGAAGGCAGGAGCGAAATGGGCCTGTAGTTGGATACTATCAAAGAATCTGCTGTAGGCTTCTTCAACAGTGGTAAGATTTTGGCTTGTTTCCAGATGGTTGGAACCTGGCCGCTGCACAGGGATAATTTCAGCACCGAGTTGACCTCGGCATTATTTGCCTCAGCCACTGATGCCAATATTTTCGCAGGACACGGGTCAGAAGGTGAACCAGATTTTAAATTCTTCAAGATTTTAAGTGATTGTGTTAGCGTAATAGGGGGAAATTTCAGGAAAGTGGCATTAGATGGAGGATTGACATGTGTCGGTTGTATAATGATCTGAGTCGGGCCAGAGGAGTTGAGGGACAGCTGGATATCAACTATTTTCTTGTGGAAGAAATCGGCTATTTTGTGTGTCCAGGCTTCAGAGGTTTCGCTTTTGGAGGCTACTGCTGAAGGTGAAGTAAAGTTTTTTACAATTTTAAATATTTCCTTACTTTTGTTGGCTGATGTCTCAATCTTTGCTTCAAAGAACCGTTTCTTCTCCTCCAAGATTTTCAGGTGGTATATTTTTAGTTCTTTTTTGTAGAGAGATTTACTATCAGCACTATAGTTTTTCCTCCACAGTCTTTCCAACTGTTTACAGACACTTTTGTGCTTGCGCAGGGCTTCATTAAACCATGGTGCAGAGCGTTGTATGGTCCGTTGAGACCGTAGAGTCTCAGGAGCAACAATCTCCACTCCCTGTTTTATCCATTCTTCCAAGTTGGGGGCATCCATCTCTAGATTCTTACTGCTAACGAAGGGATATGCCTGCAGTGCAGATCTGAGGGCATCCGGGGTTAGCTTATGGAGAGCTCTAAATTTGAGAAGGGGTGGTTTAGAGACTATGTGGGATGGTTTCTTAATTTTAGCCATTGAGATTTTTAGCAAATAATTGTCAGTCCACACAAGGGGGATAGGCTCCTCAGCTTTGCATGGGGAGTTTGAGAAGATTTGATCTAATGTATGTCCCTTCTCATGAGTGGGTCTCTTTATGCAAGGAAGCAAATTCAGAGAGTTAAGGGTCTCACTCAGCGTCATGCTCTTCGCGCAATCTAGCTTGTCCATATGGACGTTAAAGTCTCCAAGGACCAAAAATTGAATATATCTCAGGGCCAGTGGTGCTATGGTATTAATGATACCTTTTAACCCCATCCCTGCTCATGACGAGCTCAGCTCGTCATGCAGTACACTGGTCGTGTGCTTATGACTAGCTGAGCTCGTCATGAAACAATGGAATTCAAAGAGTTCCAGCACAGGAGGGGAATTCCATCAGCAGCGATGGGGTTAAAAAAGGTCATGGGTAGCCCGGGGGTCTGTATAAGAGGACACCCGACAGATTGGTGGGCGGATAATGTACAGTGAACGCAAAGGCTCTCAGCACCCTCGATTTCATCCATGGGGATAGTTTTAGTCAGGATGACGTTTTTAAAAATTATGGCTACGCCCCCGCCCTTCCCACTAGTGCAATCCCTTCTAAGAATGGAGTAGCCCGTCTCCTCCTCCCACAGGCTTGTGCAAGGCATTGATGTGACACCCCTGGGCACCTTCTTCAAAATTCTAACTGACCTTTGGAAAACAGACGAAGGACTGCACCTTCTGTTGAGACCTGTGAGGAGACCTAAAAGGTTTGACCTGCTCCCACTCGTACACAGAACAAAAAAGTGGACTTTAAGGATCAACTGGCAGACTGGGTAATCTATAGGGACACAAAAGCAAAAAGAAGTCTCCTTTCCTGGGAGAGCCCAACTGACCAGTTTCAACTGGACCTGCCCACAACTCAAATGGTGGGTTCTACTAGAGTAAATCCTTAACACCAAATGCCTTTCCTGAGGATTGTGTCAGAGTGTACTCCATCAGCCAATAGTTAAATATCTGGGACTTTTTTGCCTGGAGAACCATCAAGGGACCGGGACAAAACTGCGAGCTGATACACCAAGGGTGCATCACCAGTGGGCCTGACTTCACCGTCGATCCAGCAACAATATTCTCCACAGCAGTAAATCAGTTTCAGTGGACTGACAGATGTCAATGACGTCAAACCTCCCTTGGCTACAGCCGGCAGGTTATGGCCCCCTATGGTATTTCCATACAGGGTACAATTCATTCTGTGTTGCTTTACGTAGACGATATGTTATTATGTTTCTAGGACTTAAATGAGGACATGCATGCAGTGGCGGACGTGTTTTCACAGTTTGCGGAACTATCGGGGTGCACCTTAATGCCTCCAAGTCCATCGCATATTCTTTCAATAATACGTATGATGCCCCCCTTTTGGGATTTGGTCTATTGCAATTTAGAGTAGAGTCAGTGACCTTTAAATACCTAGGGATTTACATATACAGAACCACTGCCTACACAATAGCTGGAAAGGTAGTACGTACCATCAATTCTCTTCGGTCCTAAGTCTCTTTCTGGAATACTTTACCGCTCACAGAAGCGGGCCGTCTTGCTGTGTCCTGAATGGTTATTTTGCCCCAGCTCCTTTAACAATTTGTAAATCTTCTGGCTATCCTTCCAGCATGGTTCAAACACTGAACACCCTATTAACCTCCTTACTTTGGGGTTTCGAACAGACACAGATTTGCTTTAGCCAAGATGCGTCTTCCCAGCAGTGCAGGAGGGATGGGAGCACCCGATTTTAAAGTATACTGCATAGTTGGACAACTGCAATGGCTGGCATATTGGCTAGCAGGCCAAAATGTATTTCAGATAGCGTATTCTCTGGATCAACTTAGACGTGGTACCCTACAGACATTGCTGTGCCCCAGAGCAGACAAATTGCAGAACACTCCCTTTCTTTTGCACATAGCCCTCCATTATTGGAAACTGGTGCATAAATATGCAAAAATATCCTTTCCATATGCCCCAAATATCCCACTCTGTGGCTTACCCACAATGCATAGCATAATACAAACAACACAAATTAGAGCTTGGACACAGCTAGGGGTGGAGACAGTTGGGGATTTTTTTCACGACGGCAACCTGATGCCACATGAAGAGTTTGTACTCACCAATGCAGTACCTGACACTCTTTTCTTCACCCACACTGCTATTACACCCTATATATGCAAACACTGGCTGGTGGACCAAAGAGAACCTCCCACCTTCCATCTGCTGAAGTCCCTTCACATAATGGGAAATGGCCGTCACCTTGTTCGATGGTTGTATCGTGGGCGGAGGGAACATCTGAATGTCCCGTTGGGACCTCTCAGACAAAAATGGGAAACAGTATTGTCACGAGATTCAGAAGATAGGGAATGGACCCTAATGTTAGAACATCCCAGAAAGGTATCTCGTAATTGCCGATTGAAAGTAATACAATTATTTGTTTTGCATAGAGCCTACCTCACCCCGAAAACGCTACACAAAATGTATACTACCGACTACCCGAACTGCCCAAGATGCCCTGCTCCAGAGGCAGATTTCATACATATGTTGTGGTCCTGATCGGCGTGACATGGGTTTTGGAGTGAGATCATAGCATCTGTCCTGGGACACTGTAGGGGCATGACTGTTGGGCCTTGTCCCACTCCTCAAAAAATCGAAGCTGTTGCGCCGCTTAACGGGCTGAGCCCAGATGATTGTAAAAAGGCTGATTACACAGCACTGGAAATTCCGCACGCCAGCACGTGCCGGTAAATGGAGAGAAGAGGTCATCTGTTGGGCGACAGCAGAAAGGGAGGCGCTACAGCGGGAAGAGTATAGGGGATTACAAAAGCATCCAATATCCTTAGAATGGGCACAATTGATAAAACTTTTTTAAAACAGAGACGGTCTCGGGGGACTTACAACCCCCAACAACAAATAGTGGAGTGGATAATTGATACCCCCTCACATAGTGACTAAGTTGATAGCAAATGTCCTCAATGTGGATAGCTAATTCGTTACCTCTTTTCTCTTATTTGCTCCTCGCATTGCTGTTCTACCCCCTTTCCTCCCTACCACAATTGATAGTACTTATCACCTGGCACCTTTACGGGGATAAAATGTAGTACCTACACAGCGGCACTTGTTTTGTTTAGTTTTGTTATGGGTAGGGGTTACGTGGGTGGGATAGGGTAGTTGAGTTGCATTGGGTGTCGATACATACCTTGGTCATGTACTCTAAGCTGTATTGTTATAACGAGAATATATGGGAATTTGTTCCTGGTGGAATAGCGTGACTCTGCACACTGACAGTTGAATATCCTGTGTAACAAGGTTAAGACATGATACGTATAAAATGTGAGACTTGTATTAATGAAAACTCAATATGTATGAAGTAATATTCAATAATGTAATGATGCACCCGTAACACCCAATAAAGTCTGTATTATCTTGCATGACAGATTAAACATTTACTACCAAACCACTATTGGCCCTCCTTGGATACGTAAAACCATTACCTGTGGGCATCACATTTCACATCTATTGCACTGTTGCTAGCTAAATGATAGAGAGCCTTCCATTAGGGAAGCAGCATATATCCTACTTAAGCAGCTTGGTTGCATGACCTGCCCTATTGTGATACTAATAGTGAAATTTATGCCACACTGCAACCCCCGACTTTGCATCCAAGGGACATATGGCAGCTGCTCAAAAACTATCTATTGAGGCTGACTCCCAATACGGACGATGACCGGGAAAGAGACATTACATGTTCATGACCACGAGGGAACGGTTTTCTTTTTTATTCTTCAATTTTCTTTTTATATTTGTTGAAACCTCTATTCTCCTCTGACTGGTCTTCTGCTGTTATCTAATCTACTCCAGGTTCTTTTCCTATTCACTTGCCAGACATTCTCCTTTTAAACTCCATTTTCTGCCACTCTACTTTCTCTTTCTTACTATTTCAACCCTGGTCCACTTTTTTTCTTTTCTTTATCTTTTTTGCGATATTCTTCCAATTGTCATGTTTGCACAATTGTATTTTAGTCTGCAGCTTCTGTGTTCTTTTTGTTTCTCTCACAAAATGCTTTAAAGCTTATACCATAAAATATTGTTTAATTTAGTCAATTATTTATTAACTATCACTCCGACAGTAACATTCTTATTTTTATTTATTATGTATTAAAAATTAACTGAAGTTATGTATAAAATTACTTTGTTTTTTTACCAAAAATAAAAAGTTACATTTACTTTAAATTGTAATACATAATGCATAAAGTGATATGCACTGACTTGAATGCTTAGGCGGTGTCCTTTTGATGGCGAACGGGACTCAGAGAGCAAAATTATAAAATAGTCTGGCCTTAATTTATTACAAATTGTTAAGAGCTGCAATTTACAACATACAATTTAAAAACATAGGCTCTTACTCTGTCAAAAGCTGATATAGTTTCTGAAACCCTCTCTCCAGGGCAAGGCTTACAGGGGTAGCTCCTTCGTTGTTATGTACGCTGAGAGACTCTCGTCCTCCTGGATGCTGTAACAGAAACCACGCAAGTCCCAAAAGATCCAACCTCACAGCAAAATGCATCAACGTCTCCCGAGGGACATCCTCTGCAAAAAGAGAGTAAGTTATGGTAAGGCAAGTTATGAGTGCAGGTCATGCTGTCAATTCATTGTAAAATTCGTACAATTCATTGTCATCATCATAAACATCTTTATTCGGCTGCAACCAGCCATAAAAGAACACATCATTTCATAATAATAAAAATACAATACAAGGATCAAATATAAATGCCATGAACGAGGAAACTACAAGCGTAGCACGCATCAGCAACACAATTATTAAGTAGATTTAAAAAATAATCACTGTGGGAATAATAAATAAAATAAAAAGTCATTTTCCAACGATATATTGTGTCCAAACTGCAGAAGAAATATATTTCAAAACCATTAAACAGGTAAACTCATCTTTTAAAAGCTGAAGATGACACAGGGCAGCCCGACATTTTCTAATATCTAGAAATTTTAACAATGGTTTTAAAAAGGCGCGTCTTTCATTAGTGTACTGATTACAAAAGAACAAAGTGCAATGTGCTCTGTGCTGATTCACAGGGGCATAAATCCAAATCGGTATCAGAATATACATCTCGGGGATATGAGACCAACAGATGGGAGATTCCAAACCTGAACTAATGAGATAATACAATTTGGCGTGGCTAAGGTGAAGGGATAAATAAAACTCCATACCTGGAGAACAGACTAGAAGTGAATGGTCAACAACCCTTTTCTTCGTTGTTTCCTGTCTGTCTCTCAGAAAATATGAGTAAGTTAAAAAATCCCTTTTCAGCTTTGCCCCTGATGTTTTGACAATATTCCCGGGGTTCTCAAAACAATCCAACAATCTTAGAGTTTCTAGTTGTGCTTTGACATAAGAGATCCATGGGATTTAGCTCACCCATTCCAATTTTAAGCAGCCTGTAATGATGGCGCAATTTAAAACTGCCGCTTCCTTCACCCAAATGTTATGCCACAACAACAAAAAAGCCAAGTGTATTTGAAAGGACAGAGGAATCACACCGAGCTTGCTATGACAAATAGTAGCAGCAGTGGATTTAGGGACACTCCGCAATCGTTTCAAAAACCTATTCTCGGCTCCCTGCAGCCTAGTTTTTTTGTAAACCTGAAAATTGCCTCCAAGCTTTGATTAAAACCACTAATCCTTGCATCCAACAGGTGTGACCAGGAGTTTTTTTATTCAAAAAGAATTCCCAAGTAGGAAAAATTGGGCACATAAAGCAATTTCTCGTTATTTATAAAACATGTCTTTAACATTGCAGGGGATATACCCACCACCATGATGTGAGATTTAGCTACGTTTGTCTTCAGGCCAAAGTCATCCATAAAATTATTAAAACTAGTTAAAAGCCTCTGCAACCCCACTCCAATTCTAACATTGAGACATTAAGACACAGTCGTCTACATATAATAACGCTGGTAACAACCTGCAACGTATTTGGGGAACATCCACGTTCCCAGTTTTAATGTGGCACTCTAGGTCGTTTATATACAGACAGAATAAAAATGGAGCGTGCACGCAACCCTGTCGTATCTCACGGTTCATCTTAATTGGAGCTGAAAGTTCCCAGTCTGCTCCATAACGTACCCTCCCTGTGACATCCCGATGCATTGCTGCTAGGAAGTGCACAATGGGCGGTTCAATGCCCATTTGCAACATCTTCTCCCAGAGCCTCCCTCTCTGCACCCAATCAAAGGCGGACGTCAAGTCCATGAACCCCAGATAAAGGGATCCAGGTTTGGCTAAGGTGTATTTACCAATGACTAGGTGCTGGTTGAGGCACTGTTCGACGGTGCTCAAGCCTCTCCTGAAACCATATTGGATGTCAGAAAATTTTCCAGTTTCCAATACCCAGTCCTCCAGCCTTTCTAAAATAACTCCACCCATAATTTTACAGGTGCAGTCAATTAGGGATATTGGACGGTAGCATGTGGGATCCGCCCTATCACCCTTTTAAAGTTTGGAAACTATTATCACGGATCTCCAAGAATCAGGGGGACCTAGCACCGCATAGGAACTCAATATGTTTGTGAGCAGTGGGAGCCACAGGGGAGTGTTAGCTAAAAAAAATCCGCGGGGACACAGTCAGGGCCTGAGGCCTTATTTCTCACAGTCTTTGTTAAGGCCCTGTTCACTTCATCTAATGCTGGAAATGTGAGGGTTGAGGCCACATAGTTAAAATTGCTGGAGAAATCTAGATCACTACCAATTTTGTAAAGATTTGAAAAATGGTTGACCAGGTCTCAGGCATAATTGCCGAGTCAATCTTTCGGTTTTCGTTCCCATTAAAATATAGCTGATTGACGGTTTGCCAGAACAGTTTGGAGTCCTTACTTTGGCTGGCTACATAGAGTTGTTCCCAAGCCTCGTGTCTAATCCCTAGCTTGTGTTTTTCTATCGCCTGCTTGTATTCAAGGCGTGACTGCTTTAAATCGGGTATATTTCAGGGTGTTGATTTCAATGTCTTAATTAGTTTATTATGAAAAAAAGTGCAATCGCTATCAAACCACCTCTTTGTGCTTGACTTTATTTTTTTGGTCAATATGACATTTATTGCATCTTTTATTGGCTCAAATGATGTCACCATAGCTGGAGGGTGTATGGTGTTGTAATGGCTGGATTTTCTGTTTAGATGGGATCAGCCCCCAGGGGCCCCAGTGACCCAGCCAAAACGTACTCACCTTCCCTCCTCAGATCGTATTCACAATGATATATAGGTATATATATATATATATATATATAGGTCGCACCTAAGGATGGGGAATGACAATATATGTATATACAGATTTTCTACAATATCTTATTCACATCAGTTGGTCTCGCGGCCACCCCGACCCAGACCGTTCTACCCTAGGGCAGATCTGACACACAATCCGGTGTGTCTACACATGGGCCTGCAGAACCCAATGCTCCCTTTTCCAAACTGTTCGCAATCCTGCGAAACTACACGTTAGTTCGACCTCCTAACGCTCTCACTTACTCAAGCCACAATCCAGTGGGTATTAACACTGGTCTCCCACCCAGTGCTGTCACTAACGCCGCATATCAACGACGACCACATTCCTATGAACCATTATTTGGGGTATTATCTCAGTGGTTTACTTGGAATAGAACTACAATAATAACTTTGAATAGGGTTCCAGATTGTATAGTGTACTCCCTGCTCTTGACATCGAAGGTCCACCCACTCCCTCCTTATTCAATCACCATTTACCTGATCGGGATTTCTCATCCGTTCACCCAAACAGTTCCTGACTAGAAGTGCGGTTTACCAAGATTGAACATAAGCACCAAGTACACGATAATTCTATATGAATTAGGGTATTTATTAACAATAAACACAAATCACATTACTATGCGGCATAACTTTTGCAAAGAAAAAGGTAAAGATTAGAGTGCACGTTCTATGAGCAATGGACGGACATCACCTGGTTAATATGAAATCTGGACTCGGCAGTCATCTAGGTTCCCTTCTCGTCTCTGTGTCCTGGCTCGCCTTGCAGTCACACCCCAGCCGTCACAAGTACACGTCTGCACCGCTAGGCTCAACCTCGTCTGCTTCCCTCCAGGGCACCGGAACCTTGCTGATTATTAACTACCGTCTCTCTCTCTCTCTGTATCAGTGCGCTCCGCGCTACTTCTCGTTCAGTCTTTCTCAGAGAGTTTCGGTCTTAAATCTTTCTCGGACTTCAAAGATGGCGACTGTCCACCATAAGATGAATAATAGCGGAGATGCTAACGGCTAGATGCCGCCTACGAACTAACTGACAAAAACTGACTAACACCTTCGCTAATATCAAAGCCCGTTCCTTCATGGAAATTCACGGCCAGTAACCTGCCGCCCACCAAATTCTTGTACCTCCCCGTACCAAGGACACTTTCCCAGCCGGCCGGCCTGAAGTTGTGTCTTCGGAGTGGAGAAAAATACATTCCTTCGATAAGGGTCAGCCTGAACCGGTTCTCTCCAAGCGAACAACAGCTTGAAACTAAAACATTACACTTGACCTAGAAGGCCTTCTCGAGCTACCGGGCAGAAAGCAAAATGGAGTCTGTCTCGTTTAAAAACAGCTCAGCATGTTAGCAAATGAGCGAATCATGACTAATATTTATATATCTATCCCCTAACTTAAATTCATAAGCCTTACTCTAAGGAAAATAATACGAAAATGCCCTTATATATGTAAGACAGAGTCCCTGTCTATCGGCCTAATCCCTATGCTATGGGGGTGATAGGCTGGAGTCACTCTCCATCATTCTCCTTCTCCAAAGAGCTAGCAAAGAGACAGCCATAACAGGTGTCTTCCAGGAAAACTAAAACTTGGGTCAAATTAGTCGTTATAATTTTGGATAGAACCAAGTCGGGATTTATGGTAGACCACTTCCGAAGCAGCCCCTTGTTTTTAACATAAGATAATGGACCCGATCTAACTATGGCAGTTTGTTCATAGGATTGTGTAGTCAAATCGAACGACATAGGGTAGTGATCACTGTAACAAATTTTATGAATTTTAAGAGCCAAGGAATGAGGTTTAAAAAACCCTGAAAAAGCAATAAAATCAATTAGGGTGCCTTGTCCTCGCCCTATATACAGTGCTTGATTTGTAACATTAAGTGCAGGTGCTCAATTTATTTTTTAGGAGCCGACACCCACTTCCCCCCGGCTCCACCTACTTTCTCCACTGACTGACTAAGTACAACACTTTCTCAACTAGACAAAACTAACAATGTCAAACAGCATAGTGACAGACATCATGGACTCGCTGTTTCAGAGCTGGTATTAGCACCGGTGGTGTCCAATGCAACAAACATTTTGGTGTCCGCCCCACTCCTCCTTCTCCATGGATTCCCTTACTACCACTCTCCAACTATGCCCCTTATCTCTCCAAAACTCCTTTCTCACAAACATTTAATTTGTTTTTATAGTGCTGCTCATACCAGTGCAGGTTGTCAGAGCATTTGATACCACAGACACATTGAACAGAGACAATGAATCACCCTACGAAATGTTAAATAAACAATGAGGATTACAAGGTGTAGGATCTCATCATCCATACTGGTAGGCCTTATATTGTAAAAGTGGTCTGGAAAAGCACTCAGGATTTAAAATCTGTCACAGTAATTCGGGTTGTTTTTACTAATCAGATACATTTCTACCCAAACTAACTAAACAGTTATTAGGCCACTGTGTGGATTACGATTGCAATTATGAATTGCAAGTAACCAAAGAGTATCTGTGTCAAAAGCACCAACCCCCTAAACTATTCACATAAAATACAGCTTTGTCATATGCAAAATACACATTCTTTGCAGCATACATGTTAACCCCCTGTGCTGCTGGTGAGTTAAAACGTGCACTAACAAAAACTCTGATCCCGCTGCAGCAGGAATATTAATCACCACGTTATCTTTGACTTACCAAGGAGTCACTGACAGTGGTGGGTAAATAATGCCTGCTGCCTCGGGATGGTCGATGTAGCTGTAGTCTGTGGAGTCACTGACCGCGACTGGCATAGCCCCCAGCAACCCATCAAGAGCAGGGGAGGGCAGCACATCAAGAAGGTCACGGATGTTCCCTACTTTAATTTCTCCAGCGGCAGTAGCAATTCCTTGTGGCTCGGGCTGGCTGCACTAGGAATCTGTAATGAAAGCATCCTGCTTCAAAAAGGAGTTGCCGCCTCTTGTAGGAAAACAAAGTAGCGCCAAATCCACATGAGCTGGACCCGGCCTACGCAGAGCAGATTCTGTCTCCGCCTCCAGGTGAGAATGCACCGGATCCACTTGTCCTAGAGAGGCTGAGGTCTGTCCTCAACAAGGCAGATTTGGTCTTTTATATCCGATTGCCATTTCGAAAACGATGTGTCAAAGAGACTTCAAATCCCCCGAGGCCATTACATTCACCTGTGTTCTCAGAGGCAGCTAAATCAAACTGATAGATGCACAGCGGCACTTTTCTTATTTGTGTGTAGGACGCAGTACGTCATTGCCATGCAATTTGGCTAAAAAAAGTCTCTGACTAATACATTTTAGTGCAGTGATGCGGACACCAGCCCTAAAATGCATTAGTGGAATCCCTAATGGATGTTACCTGGCAGGGCCGCCCAATGCCCAGTGAGGGAAAATCCAATAGCCCCGGTGCTATGAAATAAGTGACGGTGCTGAGCACCAGAAATCACCGGCACAAATTAAGCACTGCCTATATATGTAACTAGATCCGTACTAACAGAGTTTATGAGATCCACAGTAAGGAATAAGGAAAATTTGGACAAAAGTGAGTTAAAAATATTTCCACAGGGATTGCGATTAAAATGACAACTGCCATTAGTCGCCCCATCTACCAATTGACATGGGCCTGTTTAGACAAAGGGCAAAGTTTACAGTTAAAATCGCCTCCCAAAAGGACTGCAAAATCTGTTCTCAGATCTTCAATGTGGCTTGACGGGACATTATCCAGCTCTTGGGCAATTTGTCCCATTAAAGTTGTTCTGATAAAAATTTACAACAATCAGTGTAAAATTTTTCCTAAGAGAAATATTAATAATCTGGAAATGTAGCGAGTCAGTCCTGATCTTTCCTAGCCTGCCATTCGGTGTTGTAGAAACCAAGGTCAGTAATCCTCCCTTGGCATGACCACCTAAGGAAGCATTTGCTGGTGTGTGGATGGAGAAAAAAAACGTTATATGTACAATGTCTTGCATCCATGTTTCCTATAAACATATTATACTATAATTTCGAACAAAATCAGCCCACTCAGTTTCCAGCTTACGCGACAGGCCTGCAATATTCCACAATAAACTGCCATAGGCAGTCATATTATTATGACAAATAATCCCCTCCGATGTAGGTGACAAAAGTGATGCATGGCCGTCCAAAGACACAATATCAATGGATGCCACAGCTAGTTCCAAGTCACCCTACATCCTGACATCCAATGGCGGAGAGTTACTCTCCGGTGATAAATGAGTAGTGATGCTGACGGAGTTAGACACAGCAGGAGAGACTATATTCCGCTGATCGCATGCATCTACATAATCAAATGGCAAGTCTCCTGCTGTATTATCACCAGGACATATTAGAGAATTGCCTGCATTTTCAGAAACATTTACAACGTCTTTTCTAAAAATTCGAAAGGAAGGCAACATATCCATCCCAAAGACCTGTGTACCAAACGATGAATAGTGTAAATTATGTGGACTACTTTTAGATCCAGAAACGTTTGAGTCCACGGAAAAAAGTCAATCCACATAATCTAAGGAGGAAAAACGATTAAAGGTTGGGATGGCAAAGGCGGATGATGCTTTAACAAGTGTTGGTTCAAACCCAGTGCCACTGTTTGTTAATGGCCTATAAAAGTAGCCCAGTGGTACAGCCTCAACAGCGCCCCCTTCCTGGTTGCTCCTAAGCATACTATCCAAGAGCCAGTATACCAGTGTCTTGTCTCTGAAATTAACAATAATGCAATCACCAATTTCTTTTGTTAACTGTGAGCCCACCCATGAAACACGTTCAACATTATCTATCTTACACTACAGATCGTCACTGCCTATCCAGGCAACAGCCTTTGATAACCAATGTACAGTCTTGTTCTTGAGCTGCTTCCAATCCTCTTCCTTATCGTTTGGGAGGGGTGGAACGTTTTTAAGAACAATAACATAAGGTGTGGCTTTCGTTCATCTGCCAGGTTTGTGCTGTGCTGTCTGACCACAACATTAGGTCTTCCGAGGTCCCTGCGCCTAACTAATACGTTTGTCCAGCCATCACCCAACATGCGAGGCTCTTCTGTTTGTGGTATTGCTTGTTGTGAGGTGTGCGGAGAGGTGTTTGCAGTTGTGTAACAAATTGTATTTGCTGTTACCAAAAAAGATGGCGTCGCTTTAGATCGTGACTTGATTTAGTGGTGAAGCCTGTAAGAGGACCTAACTCAGATGTCTTTAAAGCACTCACAACAGTCAGTTTTTTTAAATACATATAAATGCTATTTAGCATTCCCATGAGTAGTTCGAGTAGTAATTTAATGGTAGCCTCCAGTGCGGTAGTAAACTGTGTAATTGATAAAAAGTCCGCTGCAAGCTCTGTAGTTCGAGTGCCCGGAACAGTGTCCAAGACTAAAGCCTTTGCTGCTTTCCTTGTGGGGGGTGCCATGATCTTCTTTCGTGTTACCGGGGGGAATGCGTCTAATTTTTTCTCACCACTGACATTCGTTTTTTTAGACGGTGGAGGGCGTAGTGTGTCAACAAAACCTCCTTGTTGTATGATGCTGTTAGTTACAGTCCCGGAAATGTTGGTCACTACAGTCTCCACAATTAAATTTGAGCTCCCTAATCTGTCCCCCCCCCAACAATATGACCCTGTACATTATTCTGGTCCAACTCTGGTGCAGTCACAATGGCAGTGTACAAAGCCCTTTGTGTAGCCCCCAGTCTCTCCTCCACGGATTCTATTTCACTACAGCATTTGTCAGGGAGTTTGTGATTGACTATGTCAATGGTCGATCCTTAGCGGCAGGCATTACCAATGTGCGTTACCTCATCTCCTTACCTTTTGTAACATGTGGAGCCGATAAATAGTTATATTCCTTTACTGGAAAACCAAGGGGCCTGGCCCAACCCAGCCTTGTCCGGCCGTTGACGGGAGCAGACGGGCCCGCCCGCGCTGCGGGAGCCCGGCAGCTTCTTTAGGCGCCAGTTGGCGCGAGTCACTGACGCGGCTCCTGACGCAGTGTCCCCTGGTTGCTGGGGTCCTCGGTGCGGCGTTTGGCGTGCAGCAGTATAATGCTCCGGTAGAGTTCAAGGGCTTCCCGCCCAGCGGGAGCCCGGCCACTGCTTTAAGCGCGGGATGGCGCGGGTCACTGTCGCGGCTCCTGCCCTTGCTCATTGCACCATCAGGATTCAAGCAAGCCGGGCCGACGACTGCTGAAATGCCAGAAACCGGTCCCCGGAAATTAGTTTCCTTCCCAGTATAAGAATTGGCTTGGTAGTTTGGTTTGCCCTGTTCCCATCATGCACTGTGACAGGAACAGACTAATTTGCATGTAGACAGGTTCTGAGCTGGGATGGTGCAGTGAGCTAAAAAACGGTGATGGATCAAGCCCTGATCTTTGGACTGGGTAAGAGTGGTCTGCTTAATTCAGACACTCTGTTCATCACCACCCCCTTTTCTGAATCGGCCACTGCTTTAAGCGCGGGATGGCGCGAGTCACTGTCGCGGCTCCTGCCGCGGTGTCCCCTGGTGGCTGGTGTCCTCGGTGCGGCGTGTGGCAGTAGAATGCTCCGGTAGAGTTCAAGGGCTTCCAAACCACTTTATTCGGTTACTCCACAATCTTCTTCCTGGAAATGTTATACACCTGGCGGCCGACACTATACAAATACCCCGGTCCCTAGCTACCGCCTGTTTCATTGTACAATTTAGATATTCAAGAAGATAAGGGAGTCAAAGAAAACTTTAATTATAAGAATAAATTGTCAATACTAAAGCAGAACTTTCTAATGACTGAAAAGTGAGGTTGTGATCATGCAGTGAAATGTGTGTCATAGATGACCCAAGAAACCGTTCAGGATGAGCAAGAAAAGCCAAGAAAAACCGCTGAATCTCAGAGGTGGCTCTCTAAGATCTCTCCATAATGAGGAAGAAACCCACTAGGGTACTGGTGCATATCGACCTAAAGCAATAAAATGCCTTGACGTCCTTAGAGGAAGCACAATAAAAGGCCTGCAGTCTTTTATTTTCTCGATTAAAAGTTTTTATTGAAAGAACATTTTGCAATCTTACACAGCCTCTCGCCTATAACCCTGGGGCCGGCAGCCTGATAATAGATAACACTTTACACAGCTTTGAGGCCAATAACCCAAGGAGCAGGCAGCATTGCATATCCGTCAAGTTCCAAAAGTGACGTATGTAACATATCTTTGGTGTACTTAAAACATTTAACAATAATATCTTCCTTATTTACTGCAGTCAGGAATTTGTTCTACATCTATTAAAATCTAGCGATTATAGCAGAATTATGCTACAGACAGGTATGGTATCCCTCCTGCCAATTGTCCCCGGACCCTTCAGATCTCTCATCTAAACCAACTTCACTTTAGGCCTGCAGTCATTTTACATTCAGAACATTGTGGGCGCAACAGGAATGTACAGCAGTTTCCTGCACCCGCAGGGTAAGGATTATGTTAGTTACCCAGTAAGCATCTGTTCTTGGCATGTAAAGCTGTAGATTCAATGTTTGCATACTGCTGCCATTTAGTGTTGGTTCCAGATGTTTGCAAGTTGATTTTCTTCAGTTTTCATTTCCATGTAGTTGATGTGCTTTATGGAATCCTGTGTGTTCCAAGTGACCATGCACTTTCAGATGTTTGCAGTGTGCTACCTATCCATTGAGGGATGCATCTGTAGTGATTGTCACAGGAGTTGGGTTCCCGAAAGGTCTGCCTTGTGTTATGTTGTTGGATGTCCACCATAGCATCTCTGCTTGTAGCTTGTGTGTAACAACCACTAGATTCTCCCAACTCCATGTGGCTTGAGACCAGTTGTTGGTTACCCATTCCTGGAATGGGCGCATATGTAGAAGAGCAAGAGAGATGTGCAGGATGCATGATGCGATCATGTCCATAAGTTTCATAACTCTCCTCATTGTCAGATATTGACCCTTCTGGTAGAGGGTGGTTTCTTGCGCTATGGCTTGTATTTTTTTGGGGGTCGGGTATGCCCGCATGTTTTTTGAGTCCAGTATTGCACCTTAGAAAGTTTTTTTCTCTCTCTGGTTTTGTGAATAATTTCTTGTGGTTTATTGAAAACCTTAGTTCTTGTAGCGTGTGGATAGTTGTCTGAATGTGACTGAAGCATCTTTGTTTTGTGTTTCCTCTTATGAGCCAGTCGTCCAGGTAGGGGTAGACGTGTATTCCCTCCTTTCTTAGGTGTTCCGCCACAGGGGCTAGGCACTTGCTGAAGACACGTGGTTCTGACTTTATTCCGAAAGGCAGTACTTTGAACTGATAGTGTGTTCCTTTGTGTATGAACCGTAGGTACTTGTTCATTGGTTATGTGTAAGTGGGCATCTTTGTGGTCTATTGCAGCCATGTAGTCTCCTTTTTGAATTTTAGGGATTATCTCTTGGATAGTAGACATTTTGAGTTGTTGTGTTAGAATGTACTGGTTTATGAACCTTAGGTCCAGGATTGGCCTTAATGTCAGGTCCTGTTTGGGCACTAGGAAATAAGGTGAGTAATTGCCTGTGAAATACTCTTGTTTTGGGTCAAACTCTATTGCTTGCTTTTGGAGCAGGTCCTTGATTTCCGAATTTAACTGTGAGAGTTCAGATTTTTTAAATTACATTATTTTTGGAGGGTTTGCAGGCAGTGCACTTGTGAGCTCTATGTAATACCCGTATTTTACTGTATTTACAATCCAATTGTTCGTTGTGATGTTTTTCCATATTTGTAAACATTTTGATATTCTTCCCTGCACTGGTGTTTTGTGTGAGTCTTTCTCCATGTGGGAGTTAATTTGTACCGTTTCCTCTTCCTCTAGAGGATTGGCCTCTGCCTTTCATCTAAAGGGCTGTTTCGGTTGTTGCTGCCAACCTTGGTATCCAGTTTGTTGGCTAGTCTGTTGTATGTAACCTTGGCCTTGTTGCTGCTGTGACATGTTGTCCTGGGCCAAATGTACCTCTTCCTATGGGTTTTCTGTTGAACCCACCTTTTTTTGAAGGTGCCCCTTAGCTGCAGGGCTCCCACTGCTCTTGCGTTCCCATTACCTTTTTTGATTTGCTGGAGGGATTTGGCCACCTCCTTTCCAAACAGTACTTCACCTGTGAAAGGCCTGTTGATGATGGATGTTTGAACCCCTTGTTTGAAAACTAAGATTCTGAACCAGGCATATCTTCTTAGGGTAGTCCCTGTGCACATCTGCCGGCTGGTGGTGTCTGCTGCATCTAGTGCATATTTAAGGCATGTATTTGCAATATTTCTTCCCTCTTGAACAATAGAGTTTTCTCTTTCTTTGTTAATGAGCTCCTCTATGTCGTTCCACTGCTGGTGACCATATCTGTTCAATAGGGCATTCGAATTTGCGATGCACCACTGTGTCATAGCTTCCTTTTCCAATTTTTCTTCCCACCATATCCATCCTCTTGCTCTCTTTTTCTGGTGGTGGACCAGTGTTAGAAACTGCATTAGCTCTTGGTGGACCAGTGTTAGGTAGTGCATTAGCTCTTCTCCTGGCTGTTGTGACAATGATGGAGTCAGGCACTGTGTTCTCCTGAATATATTTAGGGTCTTTGGAAGAGGCTTTGAACTTTATCTTGACTCTTGGAGTTACCCCTTTACTTGAGGCTGGTTCCTTAAAGGATTCCTTACCCTGGTCCGAGTTGCTTGGTAGCATTGGCAAGTATTGGTTCCCTTTGTTGGCTGGGGCTAATGTTTCTAGAAGAATGTGTCTCCGTTTTCCTCATTGAGGGGGACCCCGAAAGTGTCTGCTGCCCTCTTAACTAGTCCATTGTAGAAGGTGATATCATCTGGCAGAGATGTCACTGACGGATAGCAGCATACCTCTTCTTGGGGCTTTTGGTGTCGAGGTCACTCTAGATGTCCTCGAAATTTTCAGAGGCTTCCTCCTCTTCAAGAGCGTCTATATATTACTCGAGATCTTCCTCGCTAGGTTCAGGAGTTAAAGGTGATTCGAGGATATCCTCTTCTTCCCGTCCGGCTTCTTCCACTTCTTCGATGTCAACATTTTCCAATTTGAAGAGGGGGAGAGGGGGTGGAGACTCGGAAGTCTTATAGTGATGAGTCAAACTCCCGCTTTTTCTGGAGGAGAGCCGCCATCGCAGACTCAAGTCGTTTCCTTTTCGACTTTGAATGTTCTCCCAGCTTCGGTGATCGGAGATTTTCTCTTTTTGGGCGCACCTTTCTCTTGTTTCGACGGCGGTGTGCCTGCCTTCGGGCTTCGTGCACAACCCTTGATGGCTTCTGCGATTTTTCCAACTTGATGACTCTTGGAAGGGTTCTGTGGGGTTCCTTGGATGACGGCTGTCCCTCGATCACCATTTTCTTTGACGTCAGGGTTGCTTTAGGTTGCGCCTTGTTTTAGACGCCCTTCGGTTCAGACGGATGTGCGTGGTGTCTTACCTTATCTGTCTTCTTCCCTGTGTCGCTCGCATTCTCATGGGTGTGTGGTTTCTAGAATTTCAACGTCTCACCCCTCGTGCGTCGAGTCTGCTGGTACTCCCTGGTCTTCGTCATAACTGGAGAAAGCCAGGTCTTTAAAGGGAGCTTTTCGTCGAGGTCTGAGACATTGTGGCGTAATGGGTCTCTCTCTGTTTTCTGCGCGTCCTGAGTGTCTTCGACTGGAACGCCACGCAGGTCTCATAATCCTTGTCCTTATGGTCCTTGGGTAAGCAGAGGTTGCACACATTGTGTTGATCGTGTTGCGCGAACTTGTGGTGGCACTTGGGGCAGAATTTGAAAGGGGTATATTCCATGGGCCATAACTCACCATTTATCGGCCTTAGTGGTCGCCGGATACCGGAGTAGTGTTCTTATCTCCTATCGCGGTGTCGATGATCGGTGAAGTTCACTGGAACTTTTCGGCTTTTTCTTCTTTTTTTCGGGGTGTCCTGAAAAAACCTTGGAGCTTCCCATCCTGCTTCCAGACCCAACAGCAGAAAAAAGAATATGAAGATGGCTACAATGTACAACGTTATCAGAAAACAAGGGGAGATAGAGGGAAAATGCTAAGGCTCACCCTCCATAGTTTATACAAGTCATGAAAACCTCTGAACCAGAGATCAAGAGCCTAGTTATGTTACTATAGTCATATTCACAACACTCATTGGGGTTGTAATAATGTGTTTAGTAGAAGAAAAAGAAAAATTGTTCTTTTTCTTAGTGTCCCCTCACTCACCAGGGTTGCCCCACGGTGACATGCTTCATCATTGGGGCCATCCCAGTCCTCTACGGGCTGGGGCGTGCTTTGACTTGCGAACTACGTAGGGGCACTTAAATTAGACTATGTGTGGTGCGAGAACTGTGATGTGCTGGAGTGGGATATGTGTAAGTGATTAAAAATACCTGCCTAGTAAGCTATAAATGATTTATTCTTGCTCCTAGGTGGTAGAACTAAAAACGGGGTAGAATAAATAGGGTGCCTAAAGAACAATGAGTTTAGGTGTACCTATTAGTTCCTATCTGTCAACATGTTTCGAGCGTCCCCCAAGCTCCTCCTCAGGACTACACAGGGACCAGCCCTGTGTTCGCCTCTCCTAATAATGCCCAAATGAGCGAATAATTAAAAAATTAGAAAATAAATCAAAATAATGCTGCAAGGGAGTAAAGCATGCATCCAGTACCTACGTAAGAAATTAATCACGTGGTACCATGTACAACGACCTCCAGGGCACGTTCTGACGTCACACAAGGGATGTACCTGGCACCAAATGGAAAACACCAAAAACAAGAAGAAAAAAAGAAAAAGAATAACTATTCCGACCCCACAACTAGATGGCGAAATAATGCACAGCAAGTGAATCCAGAAAAGGATTCATGCTGAAAAAATATATAGCAGTATTCTCCCAAAGCGGTGGCGAAAATGCAGTTGTCTGAAAAAGTGTTTTAAGCACTGTTTGCTCTACATTGGCTTGTTGTCGTGCTACCACATCCACCCAATAGTGTTTGGTAAAAGTGTGTGGTGTAGACCATGTTGCTGCTTTACATATGTCAGCTATAGAAATGCTACCTAAAAAAGACCATGGATGCCCCTATTTTGCGAGTGGAAAGCACTTCAAGGGGTATAGATAAAGTTCTTTTTGCTTTGCTTAGCAAGTTTGAATGCATTTAACAATCCATCTTGAAATTCTAGATTTAGAGATAGGATTGCCCTTGTGAAGTGGTGCAAATGCAACAAACGGTTGCTTTGTTTTACAAAAATCTGTTTCCTTTCGATATAATACAGTAATGCTCTTCTGATATCAAGTGTGTGAAGAGGTTGTTCTTCCACAGAATCATGTTGAGGGAAGAACACAGGTAACTCAATTGATTGATTGATAAAAAGTAGAAACCACTTTAGGGATGAATTTTGGGTAAGTGTGCAAAACTAACCTATATTTATGAAGCTGAAAGAAGGGTTCTCCTAAGGTTAATGCCTGTTCCTCACCAACTCTCCTTAATGAAGTGATTGCAATGAGGAAGGCGACTTTCCAAGAAAGGAACTGTAAGGGACAATTGAGAAATAGCTCAAAGGGTGAACCCATGAGTCTTGTAAGTACAATGTTGAGATTCCATATCGGTCCTAGAGGTATTCTGGGTGGTATTACTCTTTTTAAGCCTTCCATAATACGTTTAATCACAGGGACTTTGAAAAAAGATAAATGCTGTCTGTTTTGTAGATATGAAGCCACTGCTGCAATCGAACAGATGTCCGAGCTAAAGATGATTGAAGTAGGTGCAGAAGATCGCAAACAATGTTTGGAACAGAAGCATCTAAAGAATTGATCTTGTTGTTATTACAATAAATAACAAATCATTTCCATTTTGCTGCTTAACAAGCTCTGGAAGTGGGCTTTCTTGATTCTTTTAGAATAGCCATACAGTTTGGAGGCAAATGTAAGTATCCAAACTCTATGACTTCAGGAGCCAAATCGCTAAGTTGAGCCCCTTGGGGTTTGGGTGTCTGATTCAAATCAAATCAAATTGACTTTATTTCTGATATATTGCAATCCATAAAAGTACACAGCATTAAACATTTCATAATAAAAACATTACAATAATTACAAAGTCTATCTAAATTACATACAACACAATTGGTACTTAAAAGAGTGCATAGACAAAATCAGTACAAGAAAAAGTGCATTAGTGCGTTGGGCTGCAGATGATTCACTGACTGATTTTTCAGCTGTTCTGAGTGAGAAGGCTGGAATTGAGGTGTAGCTTTTGATGTTGAACTACTGAGAGTTCCAGAAGTGTGGTGTATCATGGTTGACGGGCCCATGTGGGAGCTACTAAAATCAGTCTAATGTTTGCCTGAGCTTTCGAACCAGAAAAGGATGAGTGGGAGAAGTGGAAAAGCATAGGTAAATATCTTTGACCAATTGATCCATAGGGCATTGCCTTTGGATCAAGGGTATGGGAACCTGGAGGCGAAGTTTGGGCATTTTGCGTTGTTCACTGTGGCAAACAGATCTATTTTTGGAAATCCCCATTTTTTTAAAGTATGTACGGAGAACTTGGGGATGAAGTTACCAATCGTGTATTTGCTGTCTCCTTCTTCTGAGGAGATCAGCAATTTGATTGTTGACTCCTGGAAGGTGTTGTGCCAGAAGATGAATTTTGTGATGAATTGCCGAGCTCCAGATGGTCATAGAAAGGTGTGACAGCTGTGGAAAGGGAGAGGGGGAGAGTGAGAGAGTGAGAGGGTGAGAGAGTGAGAGAGTGAGAGAGGCAGAGAGTGAGAGAGTGAGAGTGAGAGAGAGAGAGTCACCCCTGTTTTTGTATATAGTACATGGCGGGCATGTTGTCCATGCGGACTAGGACAACCTTGTCTATTAGATAAGACAGAAAAGCTTTTAGTGCTAGAAATACTGCTAGAAGCTCTAGATAGTTGATGTGGAAACATTTGTGCTTGTTGTTCCAGAGACCCCGAATTGTGTAATTGTGGAGATGGGCACCCCAACCTGTGAAAGATGTGTCTGCTGTTACCATGACATGTGGAACAAGGTCGATGACAGGCCACCCTTTTGATACGTTTTGTGGGTTCCACCACTGCACAGAGCGATGGGTGCGGCTGTCTACCAACACTAGATCTGTTAATTGACCCTGCGACTGGCTCCACTAATGTGCTAAGCATTCCTATAGAGGATGCATTTGTAGTCTTGCATGAGGCACTATTGCAATGCATGAAGTCGTCATTCCTAAAAGTTGCATACAAGTTTTGGCTGTTAAGGTTTGATTGGCTTCAAACTGTAATAACAAAGTTTCAATATTGCGAATTCTGGCTTTTCTAGGAGAGGCTAGAGCCGTGTGAGTGTTGAGAGTCGCTCCCAGATAAGATTGTATTTGTAAAGGATATCGATGAGACTTTTGCACGTCCACTGTGAAGCCCAATCGGTGGATTAAGTTTAGCGTGGTCTGAGTGCGTTTTATACACTTTTGGATGGTGTGCTGGCTTTGAGGAGCCAGTCGTTTAAGTAGGGGAAGACGCAAATTTGTTGTCTTCGGAGTTGAGCTGCCACTACAACTAGACATTTGGTAAACGCTTGCGAGCAATAGTTACTCTGAATGAGAGTACCCTGAACTGATAGTGTTTGCCTGCTATCTGAAATCTGAGATATTTGCAATGAGGTGGATGGACAGCAATGTGAAAGTATGCATCTTTTAAATGTAGTGTGGACATAAAATTCCTTGTTGTAGAAGTGAAAGCACCTGTTGGTGATTACCATATGGAAGAGTTCTTACAGTATGTATAGGTTTAACACTGTGATCCAAAATGGGTCTCAACGAGCCGTCCTTTTATGGGGACTAGAAAGTAGAGAGACCACCGCTGATCCTTGGTAATGTAATGGAACTGGTTCTATGGCTCCTTTTTCTAAGTGAGATTGCACTTCCTGGTTGAGTGTACCCTGTCGTACCTAACTAGTAGGTCCTGTGTGTTTGCGATGTGCCACTGTTTAGGAGCTTGAGCAGCGACTCGCTTCCCCGAGACATCTATAAGCTTAGATTCCTTGTCTGGGGGAGGTGCATTACCAGGTGTTTGTGAATTAGCCCTTTTGCGAGCATTAGACACTACTAGGGAATCGTGAGGTAATTGTCCTCTGATGAACACAGGGTCAGACGGAGAAGATGTACGTTTTTTTATGAACTCTGGGAGTTAAAATACGTGCTTGCACAGGGTCTTTGAAGATGTCATCTGTATGTCTCATCTTGCCCTTTAACATAGGGAGTGTTTGACTTGACCTGTATGTGTAGCCAAGGGTTTCAATGTACTCTTTGTGTAAGGACACCCCATGATTCTCTGCTGCTCTAGCAATAAGTTCTCGATAAGCCATGTTATCATCTGGTGGTGATGGTTTTACGGGGTAAAGGTCTGGGTCAGTATCCACTGGAGGGTCAAATGTGTTCTCATTCCATGGATCTACTGGCAAATGAGTGTCCTCTTTATCAATATCATCCCCTTGAGGCTGTGTATGTGGAGATCCTTGAGGTGTTATGTGTAAGGGTCCTTGAATTGATAACTGTGGAGAAGATGGAGGTGGAGGGGATTGAGAGACAGGATAAGCAGGGCTAGTAGCCATGTACTTTTTTCTATTCAGAGGAATTTTATCAGCAGGGTCCTCTAAAGGAAGCTTGCGTATGACTGGTGTCTTGGCATAAATATGTATTGTATCTGGATGAATATAAAGCTTCTTCTGTTTAGGATGAAATTTGGTTTGGGAGGCTCAGAGAGGCTGTCCTTTGAATATGAAGGCGAAATAGTTTTGCTTTTGTGAGCAGAAGGTTTCGGCTCCGAAGCATGTTTTGGTTTTTAAGAGGAGGGTTTTGGCTCCAAACCATATTTGCCCTTGGCACTGGAGTGTTTCGGCTCCAAACCAGATCTGTCCTTGGAACCGGAGGGTTTCAGATCCGAAGATGATTTCGGCCAACTCCATCCCGAGCCGGAAGGCTTGACAGTTTGTTTTGCCAAAAGGAGGCGGGGCATCCGAAAAATTGCCTCGGTGCCGACCTTGGCCGAAAGGCAAAGGTGGTGCCATAGCCTTCTATTTTTTGGGAAATAGTTTTCGGGGTCAAGGGGTCTTTGGTACGCTCGGCACCTTGTCATGGACGCACGTCTTCGGACTCCAGGTTGATCTTAAGTTCTGAATCAGACTCTGGAACAGAGATGTCCTCCTCTTCTGCCGCTGATGCTTGGATGTCTTCATGCTCTGATTCTTCGCCAAAGTTATCCGGAGTGATTTGAATTCTTTTGTGTTGCATTTATCGTTGTTGAGCCAGACGATCGCGTAGAGTTTTCTTTGACCGAAACGACTTACAGGCATCGCAGTCTTCCTTCCTTGTGCTTCAGTGAGAGGCACAAGTTAAAAACTTGATATAGATGGGTACAAGAGTACTTGGCTTGGCACAGAGGACAGAATTGGAATGTAGTTGTTCCATAGGCGGAAGGGTAGACCTACGTGGCTAGGCCAGATGGCCGCCCAGATGTTTCAGACGGAAGGTAAGAGTGTTTCTTGATCGATAACCGGAGAACAGGGAAACAAGTTCGAGAACAATACTGTCGAGGGTAGAGTGGATTGCGCACCAAGGGGAACCCGAAGAACAGTTTCGAACCAGAGCGCAGCAATACAAGTACGTACTCAATGGAGGGAAAAGCAATCTAAAAATTGAGTCGATGCCCATGCGCACTATCACCGAAAGGAGGCGTCACTTTATCTTGTGACTGGAAAGACTTCTTCGAAGAAAAACAACTTGTAAACATCCAGACCAAACATTAGATGGCAGGAGTATGCAAAGCATGTGCATCTATTTAATCTTTACCTTCGCCCTTTGGTCAGGTTGATCAGATCATTTGGGCTTATGGTAATGAATTACGCTGACGATACGCAGCTCATTTTCTCCTTTGAAGGCAGAGATGCCGTGTCTCAGGAGACTTTTCATCGCTGCATGACAGCCACGACGGACTGGTTGCGACAGAATTCCCTTCAGTTTAATGGCTCTAAAACTGAGGTGCTGCACTGTTCTATGGATCGTATCCCCCGTCCTCTGCCGGCAGACTTCAGTCCTACCTCCTCCTTGGGCACAGTCGTGGCGGCAGCCTCCGCCCGTAACTTGGGCATCATGTTTGGACCAAACTTACAGCTGGACGTCTTTGTTAACAAGACAGTTGCCACATGTATGTGGTTGCTCCGCATGCTACGTAAAATTCTTCCCATGCTTCCGGTTCAAGCTAGACCAGAAGTAGTGTGCAGTATCATTCTTAGCAGACTTGATTTCTGCAACACACTACTTCTGGGTGCTCCCAGTACCTTGATAGGTAAGTTGCAGTGCATACAGAATATGGCAGCTAAGTTGGCCCTCTCTCGGTTGCGCTCAGCCTCTTCACTTTTGGCGCTCAAAGATCTGCATCGGTTGCCTGTTCACCAACGCATTTGTTTTAAAGCGTCCTGCCTAGTCTTCAGACCTCTTCATGAACAGGGGCCTGTTCTGCTGCAAGAGCTTTTTTCCTGGTACTCTACAGCTAGACTTTTGCGATCTACATCGGCATGTCTGGCGACAGTTCGAAAAATACAGAATGTACGGATGGGCGGCCGTTCCTTTGGGTTCACGGCTGCTAAGCTTTGGAACTCCCTTCCTTTGTTCCTAAGGAGTGCCAGGGAACTCACCTACTTTAAAAAAGGATTGAAGACTTATCTTTTTCCTAGGGTGGTATAACTTTAGGTTTTCGTGATGGTCAGGTACAGTCAAAGCGCCAGGATACCCTCTGGGTGACAGTCTGCGCTATAGAAGTATGCGTTACATATATACATACATACATACATCTACAGCACACATGCCTCGAACTGTTGTATTATTAAAGGGTCTGCAGATGCATGTGAGCCCTTATGTAATTCTGTAATGCAGACGGCACAAGAGAACATATAGCAGCGGTGCTATCTCCAGGTAGTGTTCCCTCATTTGCACCGTGGGGTGGCTTCAGGCAAATAAAGGAAACTTTGTTTTGCAGTTTTAACTAGAGCAAACCCAAAACAAAGGTATTGTTCCTTACATGATCACCAGTAACATTACACAACGTAATGCAACTTTGTCTCTGCACCCACACTGCATAATGAACATAGAAGCAGAGGCCCAAAGCCATCGGAAGGCACACTGAATGTACACCAAAAATTTATGGTGGAGTTAAGGGAGATCCCATGTATCCCCAGATATTCCCTTATAGGTTGGAACAGTCTCTCACTGCAACCACATGCAGGAGCCTGCGAAGGTAAAGAGGGAGTGCTGCATCAATGGAATGGACAGGGCATGAAATCAAATGCACTACCATGGCGTGCTGGATGCAAAATAAATAAGCATTGGCTAAGCCAATAGATTGCCGCTTTTTGACCTTCTGGCTTTGCCAATGCATTTTGCTAATGTTATACAGCACTGGGTAACAAAAAAATAATACAAGCAAATGAGAGAGGACACTGCTCTTGTTGGTTATTTACAGATTCAAGAAGTTGGGTGCCATTTATATCAGAAAAAAGAAATAATACTTACAGAAAAGGGCATTTTTAAAGCAGCAAATGGCCCCTCCAAAAGTCTTAAAATTAAAAAATATTTTTTTAAAGACCACAAAGGGTGGGAGAGCAGTAGAGTAGCGGGTTTGAAAGGAAACAATGGGTCGTGGGCAGGGGATTAACCCTTTCACTGCGGCGGCTATTCTGCCGCAGTGCTAAGGGGGTGGGTGTGCCGCGCGGCGGTCCTGTGCTCGTGACGAAACCGCTCCGTCACGGCATGCGGGTGAGCTGTGCTTGTGACGGAACGGTTCCGTCACGGCCCCGCCCGCTCAATAGAACGAGCCGCGCAGGCGCGGCAAGCGGGCCGTGACAGAACCCTTCCGTCACCAACACAGCCCACCCGAGGCTCGTGACGGAACGGTTCCATCACGAGCATGGGAGGGGTTAAAAAGGCATTTGAGACTGGAGAAGAAAATGTTTAAAGACAAAAAACAAGGAAAAGCCAGGGAGTGGAGGGGGGAAATGGATGGCCTTGAGGGCAGGGGGGAGAGAAGGGAAAAACACAGTGTGCAGGGGGAGCAAAGTGTTTTGTAGAGGGGAAAACAGCACATAAGGCGAGTCGAACACAAGGGCACTCCTATGAGTGCTAAAAGAGAAAGAAAAAAGTAGTTCCCTTAATGTAAGCAGATTAAGGATACAATCAAAAGGATGGTAAAGAGGGGGGAACAATCACAAGACGAGAACCAATAGTTAAGAAGCAAACAAATGAGATTGACAAGAAAGTCAACCTATAATAAACAATGAGCTGACCAAAATCCCATTGTTAGAACAAATATTGTACACAAATGAGAACTAAAAAGCAACCAACTGCTCCTCCTCACTTTTCTACAATGGGATTAACATTTATGGATTAGGGAACTTGGGAAAGGGGCCCTTAAACCACGCACTATAAGTGCTTCTACTATGAATTGCAAGGCTTTATACTGTACATTTATAGGCAAATGGGGGTCCTTAAAATGTGACAGAAAGCTTAAGCAAAACAACGTAGGATGAAATTCAAGCATTAATATTTGGTTACTACCTAAATAAACCTTCACAAACTAAAATGAATTGCACAAACTGAATATATTTTGTGAGATAACAATCAAGGTCAACTTGTCTTTTATAAAGCTGAAACACCAATTCGTAGATTGGAAATTGTTTTCTATTGCAAAGGAAAAAAATGATGCTTCATACAACTGAACGTGCTGAAGCAAATACTTACCTTGATGAGGTATACTTAAGCATCACACCTAAAAACACTTAAGATCTAAAAAAAAAAATCAAATGAATTCATCGCCATAAAAACTGTAGTGAGAAAAATCAGATTTCTTTATGCACATGTAGGAAACGTTTAAGAGTCTTGATAACAGCACCACATGACTAGCTCCAAGAGCAGAAAAATGGTGCTGAGTTTTACCTGGAGCTCTAGCTACACTAAACCACATGTAAAGAGATTTAAAAGCAAACTTGAGAACCTGAACTGATTTTAGACAATAAACTATACATGGATGCTACAAAAAAAATGTTATTGGTTGCTTCCAGGCACTTCTTCAATAAAGATTAGAGATAAGGCAAAGTTTAGTCTGATTTTTCGAGCAGACGGGGAGCACGCGAATCTTGGACCCACGATCTCGCCGTTTTACAGGGTTTTCCATACCTGGGGACCTCAGTGTAATGGTGAAAAAGAATAATTGATTTTAATTGACAACTGTATCACCACATATCATCAAGTGGGAATATAGAGAGGACGTGAAGCTTTACAGCACGACTCCTGGACACAGCACTCCGATTGCATATTGGTGCGAATTGACGGTCCAGCAAAACAAGATATCTTTTAAAGTTGGGGGCCGAATTATCCCTACAGAGGACTCCACTTACATTTGACCAGAGGGGGTCCAAGGATGGTAGTTTTTATATAGATGGTTGCTGCTTCTTTCAAGAATATATCTTGAACATACCTTGGAGATTGTGGTAGAGCGACCTTTTCCTGGCGCTATATGATTTTATGATACATAGGAAAACATATTGACTGTGAAAGAGACATATATTGAAAATAGTCTTGATAAAGGTGGTGCCCACAGAGCAATTCACCGAAACGCGTCGACGCAATCATTCAAAGTTAAATTGAAGGAACTACTTTGTCAGCACTTGTTTATTTGACTCTGACCCATTTGCAAAGATTCTAATGAATTAACATCCTGATGAGTCAGGTTAACATCACAGGGTTCAGTCTCTTCATTTTTATTGTGTATAATTCTGTATATGTTTTTATTGAGTAGGATATGATTTAATGTATACATTGGATTGATACATTTTACTGCTTTTGTTATATGATCAAAAATAAATTTGTATTTTGAGCTAATAACGTTCTTATAAGACTTCATGACTAAGAGGTATTTGCATTCATAACCACTGGATTTTTCTCTGTGATGGCTATGAGTAGAATAATGCAGTGAATTATGAATGAGTGTATCTGATTGAGATGTTTTGAGCAATTCCAAGGGAATCACAAATTTGTACTAGTCTGATGGCGGCCCTGATGGCACTGGGATCATTGCCAAGCACCGGCACTTAGTGACTCAACACTTCTCAGTATGCCCTCTACCACCTCAGCATGGCTGCAGCGGCAGTCTCCTTGGTTGTCACCTCAGCTATTTTGCTAAAATGATCAACAACATCCAAACAATGCCAAACTAGTAAAGAGGAGCGTAGGGCAATGTTGGTTGGCTTTGAAAAGCCATACAGCGCTACAACAGAACAGCTCATTTGTAATTCATCAATGATAGACAACAGTCCTAGGAGAGTGCACAGCGATTTAACTCTGATTGTTAAATTGTTGCCTTTTGGCTACCCCGTATTACAGATGAGGATGAGTGGGGTTGTATCTTGAGTGAAGCGAAAATATGTACATTCCCTCGAATTGCTAAAGAAGCAAAAAACTGCAGGACATCAACAGCGCAACACAGAAACCAGCAATAAGGCAGTCGAAGACAAAGAAAACCTCTTATTCAATTCTTCAGGGAGAAGCTCTCGGCATTCTAAGTTTTCACTGGTGGCACTCTACTTTAGCCACCTTTAAGAGCCTGGACTCCTTTTCTTTAGCGTAGCCCGCATGGGGGCTTCATGGGAGTGCTGCGAGGACAGAGGCAAGGCAGGACAGTGACGAGGAGGTGAGTACCAGAATGGTGCTGGGAAGATCGGGTCTGAGGAGTAAAGCCACTATATTGACTGTATGTGCTGTGCAGAACATTAAAACGTCTGCACCAAATTTGCAAGAGGTTTGCAATAATAAGTACAGTCCCATTGATTAGACGTAAGGAACCCACATCTGTTCTCAGAATTGGTCTACTTTCATATTTAGAAAAGGGCACAACAGCAAGAATGGTGTCCGAGGAGATAATTAAATAACAATTGGTGTTAGCGGATCTAATTATAGCAACTCTGGACTACATCTAACTAGAACAAGATCCCATTGGGATACATACGTTGGCAATATAGAGGGCATTGGCATGGGAGAGATCTAGAGGTCAAAGTCAACATGGACAAATAACAGCAAACATTTTAGCAACATAACTAAACAAGTGGCAACCACAACCATCAAAATAGCAGAAGTAGCAAAGGAAAGAAGCATTTGCAATGCAATAGGTCTCGCATTAGGAAAGTTTGAGCTATTGGTATTGTAAATGACAATTTTTTTATTTATGTGTTGGTTTTGAAAATTGCGAAATTAATAGCTTTGTCATTTACAATGCCATTAGTTATAACTTCCGCAAATGTGACACCTATAGCATTTGTAATGCAATATGTGTTGTATAAAAGTTATTGTTATTTATATTGGCAATAGCTTAAACTTTTGTAAATAATTTTTGTGAAGATTATGTTCAGTGTATTTTATTGTCACGAAAATCCCAGAACAGAAGTGAAATATTAACATCTTTTTGTGACATTTGTAATAAAGCTTGAAACATTGAGAGAACATATTTCAACCAGTGATGCTGTGGTGGTGCTGAGTGATGCTGTGGTTTCACTGAGTGACGCTGTGGTTTCGCTGAGTGATGCTGTGGTTGCGCTGAGTGACGCTGAGTGATGCTGTGGTTGCGCTGAGTGGTGCTGAGTGATGCTGTGGTGGTGCTGAGTGGTGCTGCTGAGTGATGCTGTGGTAGTGCTGAGTGATACTGGGATGGTGCTGAGTGATGCTGGGGTGGTGCTGAGTGATGCTGGGGTGGTGCAGAGTGATGCTGGGGTGGTGCAGAGTGATAATGTGGTGGTGCAGAGTGATAATGTGGTGGTGCAGAGTGATAATGTGGTGGTGCAGAGTGATAATGTGGTGGTGCAGAGTGATAATGTGGTGGTGCAGAGTGATAATGTGGTGGTGCTGTGTGATGCTGTGGTGGTGCTGTGTGATGCTGTGGTGGTGCTGAGTGATGCTGTGGTGGTGCTGAGTGATGCTGTGGTGGTGCTGAGTGATGCTGTGGTGGTGCTGAGTGATGCTGTGGTGGTGCTGAGTGATGCTGTGGTGGTGCTGAGTGATGCTGTGGTGGTGCTGAGTGATGCTGTGGTGGTGCTGAGTGATGCTGTGGTGGTGCTGAGTGATGCTGTGGTGGTGCTGAGTGATGCTGTGGTGGTGCTGAGTGATGCTGTGGTGCTGCTGGGTGGTGCTGTGGTGGTGCTGAGTAGTGTCGTGGTGGTGCTGAGTGATGCTGTGGTGGTGCTGAGTGATAATGTGGTGGTGCTGAATGGTGCTGTGGTGGTGCTGAGTGGTATGCTGAGTTGTGCTGTGGTGGTGCTAAGTGATGCTGGGATGGCGCTGAGTGATGCTGTGGTGGTGCTGCTGAGTGATGCTGAGGAGGTGCTGAGTGATGCTGTGGTGGTGCTGAGTGGTGCTGTGGTGGTGGTACTGAGTGATAATGTGGTGGTGCTGAGTGGTGCTGTGGTGGTGCTGAGTGGTGCTGTGGTGGTGCTGAGTGATGCTGTGGTGGTGCTGAGTGATGCCGTGGTGGTGCTGTGGTGGTGCTGAGTGATGCTGTGGTGGTGCTGAGTCATGCTGGGGTGGCGCTGAGCGATGCTGTGGTGGTGCTGAGTGGTGCTGCTGAGTGATGCTGTGGTGATGCTGGGTGGTGCTGTTGTGGTGGTGCTGAGTGATAATGTGGTGGTGCTGTGGTAGTGCAGAGTGGTGGTGTGGTGGTGGTGCTGAGTGATGATGTGGTGGTGCTGAGTGATAATGTGGTGGTGCTGAGTGATGCTGTGGTGGTGCTGAGTGATGCTGTGTTGGTGCTGAGTGATGCTGTGGTGGTGCTGAGTGATGCTGTGGTGGTGCTGAGTGATGATGTGGTGGTGCTGAGTGATGATGTGGTGGTGCTGAGTGATGATGTGGTGGTGCTGAGTGATGCTGGGGTGGTGCTGAGTGATGCTGGGGTGGTGCTGAGTGATGCTGGGGTGGTGCTGAGTGATGCTGGGGTGGTGCTGAGTGATGCTGGGGTGGTGCTGAGTGATGCTGGGGTGGTGCTGAGTGATGCTGGGGTGGTGCTGAGTGATGATGTGGTGATGCTGGGGTGGTGCTGAGTGATGATGTGGTGGTGCTGTGGCGGTGCTGAGTGATGCTGGGGTGGTGCCGAGTGATGCTGTGGTGTTGCTGAGTGGTGCTGAGTGATGCTGTGGTGGTGCTGAGTGATGCTGTGGTGGTGCTGAGTGGTGCTGTGGTGGTGCTGAGTGATGCTGTGGTGGTGCTGAGTCATGCTGGGGTGGTGCTGAGTCATGCTGGGGTGGCGCTGAGCGATGCTGTGGTGGTGCTGAGTGGTGCTGCTGAGTGATGCTGTGGTGAGGCTGGGTGGTGCTGTTGTGGTGGTGCTGAGTGATAATGTGGTGGTGCTGAGTGGTGCTGTGGTAGTGCAGAGTGGTGGTGTGGTGGTGCTGAGTGATGATGTGGTGGTGCTGAGTGGTGCTGTGGTGGTGCTGAGTGATGCTGTGGTGGTGCTGAGTGATGCTGTGGTGGTGCTGAGTGATGCTGTGGTGGTGCTGAGTGATGCTGTGGTGGTGCTGAGTGATGATGTGGTGGTGCTGAGTGATAATGTGGTGGTGCTGAGTGATGATGTGGTGGTGCTGAGTGATGCTGGGGTGGTGCTGAGTGATGCTGGGGTGGTGCTGAGTGATGATGTGGTGGTGCTGAGTGATGCTGGGGTGGTGCTGAGTGATGCTGGGGTGGTGCTGAGTGATGCTGGGGTGGTGCTGAGTGATGATGTGGTGGTGCTGTGGTGGTGCTGAGTGATGCTGGGGTGGTGCCGAGTGATGCTGTGGTGGTGCTGAGTGGTGCTGAGTGATGTTGGGGTGTCACTGAGTGGTGCTGTGGTAGTGCTGAGTGATGCTGTGTTGGTGCTGAGTCATGCTGTGTTGGTGCTGAGTGATGCTGTGGTGGTGCGGAGTGATGCTGTGTTGGTGCGGAGTGATGCTGTGGTTGTGCGGAGTGATGCTGTGGTGGTGCTGTAGTGGTGCTGAGTGATAATGTGGTGGTGCTGAGTGGTGCTGTGGTGGTGCTGAGTGATAATGTGGTGGTCCTGAGTGATGCCGTGGTGGGTCTGGGTGGTGCTGTGGTAGTGCAGAGGGGTGGTGTGGTGGTGCTGAGTGATGGTATAGTGGTGCGGAGTGATAATGTGGTGGTGCGGAGTGATAATGTGGTGGTGCTGTGGTGGTGCTAAGTGGTGCTGTAGTGGTGCTGAGTGATGCTGTGGTGGTGCTGAGTGATGCTGTGGTGGTGCTGAGTGATGCTGTGGTGGTGCTGAGAGGTGCCATGGTGGTGCTGAGAGGTGATCTTGATTTAGTGTGTTAATGTGATCAATAATTGAGTATTGTTGTTTGTGGCGTTCTGCTTAGTGTGTGATGTTGTGTGTTGTTGATGATGTGATGGTGTGTGCGTGTGAGTGTTTTATTACGAGGAGCACAAACATCTCTTAAGCGCAGACAAGGGCCCACAGACCGGAAGTTTAAATCAACGGGAAAGACATTTTACAGACACAAAAGCGAGTGGGATATTAAGTTGAGGTATGCAGCTGATGTTTTGAAGAAATTGTGCACCTTTCAACATATTTCACGCTGTAGTTCGCATGGTTTATCTCCAGCCAGCAAACGCGGAGGAAATCACAATCTTTTAAACGCCAATGCCAGTCACTGGCGATGCTGAGAAGAGCTAACAAATTGCCCTACAAATTTACCCCATTTGTAAATAAAGAATTCCTTGATCAAGCAGGATACCAAAGCAACGCAGCATGTTCAGGGACCTCTCTGCAAATAGGGACATGATGCGTTTATGTGGAAGGGCGCATCAAAGGGCTATAATTAATCAAATAAAGCCCCACTGCTTCAGGGGCTGTGTGTGCTCGGATGGTGGGTGGAGGCCTTATAATGAAGCAGAAGGGGAATCAAAACTGCCAGTGATGGGCCAAAATCATAAACATACTGGCATCATGGTGCGAGCCACTCACACGGGAGAAACAAAGGCAAGGTTTCTCTGACCGTGTTTGTCAATCCAGAATTCCCTGAGAATGTAACGGAAGTCATTATTCAAAATAGAGCAGGATACAAGAGATGCAGAATGCAGCGACCTCTCAGCAAACAGAAAAATGCTGTGTTTGTATAGAAGGGCACATTGACGGGCTAAAATATACAAGTAAATTAAGCATTAAAGCACTAACCTCTATCATTGCTCACTGGAGTACCGTGCAGAAGACATATCCAGGGCAAGCCAATTTAAGCGTCTGGAATGAATTAAAACGATACACGGAAATAATTCACGAAAGAGCAGAGTAGGCGGGGAGGAGAGAATAAGAAGAGGTTGCTTTCGCTAGGGAGGGAGAGGTGTGAGGTAGCTGCGAGTTATCTCTAAATCTGTGGGAAAGAAACGCGTGCCTAGAGGGAGAGCAGTGGAGGAGGGGTGGCAGCTGCTCGTGCACTGCAAACCTGGGGCAGAATATTGCCCCACACACAACAAGCAGGATTAGGTGAAGCAAGACGGGGGAAAGACAAAACAAATTGGGTGGGGGGAGGCGAAGTAACACCCGTTTTGAATTATTACTATGACGGAATTGCTTGTTATTTTCGGTAAATTGGATTTTAGGAGGTATACACTGGGAGGATGTTGAAAGAGACACGCCCGTGAAAGTACGGCCGTGGGCAGCAACAGCAGGGGTGAATAATCAGGGGGGGGGGGAGAAATGCCTGAGGCCGAGAGCACGCTGGGGGAAGCTTCAGATGCCTGTGGGAGGGAGGCTGAGGGCTTTGATGTGGACGAGCTTTCCGCACGAGTGCACCACACGAACTGTACGAAATCCGCGATGGTTTAAGACCTTGGTTTGCCCACTATACTCTCGTCTATTATCCCTTGCGGGATTAATAGGCGAGACCTAACAAAAACCACCCTGACAGACAAACAAGGAGCTGCTGCATCAGTTATCTCAGAATATTGCTGTCAAATTAGTAAATAGAAAGGGCAGTAGCAAAATCCCAAGCACATAAAATCAAGGCTGAGAGATGAAAACTATATTCATAAAAATGTTTATCTCCAGGAAAAACTTTTCACAGCAACGCTCCCTCTAGGGTTTAGTTAAAAAAACTTCCATTCAAACTTTACAAATCCCTCCTGGCCTGATGACAGCAATTGTACAACCTGGAAAAACAGCTTGGCACGTAATCTTGCACAGGGATTACGATTCAAGTGGCCCTGAGGACACAAACATACATTTTTGTCCAAAAAGGAGTAGCCTGCAGCTATTGAACTTATCATTTCTAATACAGAACACAATTAGTGATGATCCCCGATCTCAGACAAACTTCAGTGAATAAGAATAGTGTTCTCTCAAATACTCGTCTGTCTTGCTACGATAAGCAAATCACACAAGCCCCACATACAAACCATTCAGATCCCTGTGTAACTCAAAGTCAAGACTACTGAGGCAATGAATATAAAAAAAGAAAAAGAAACGAAGAATTAGGGCTGAATGATCTGTCTGAATGAATGAATGAATGAAAAATCCACAGATTAAGCTTTATGTTGCTTTTCAAAACACCATCAATCAGAATCTGGGGTAGACTTGTGTTGACATCTTCACTAATCCCAACTGTAGTTGGGTTTATATGAAACAGTTTTTCAGATCATACAGTCCTAAGCCTTAGTATGTTGTGGTGGTGCTGAGTGATAATGTGGTGGTGCTGTGGTAGTGCAGAGTGGTGGTGTGGTGGTGGTGCTGAGTGATGATCGGAAAAAAACACTACTTTTTTACTGGTCAAAGGATAACAATTAGTTCAAAATATTAAAAAGGGGATTGCCTTATATTTTCAGGAAGAGGATGGCTCCTCTTCCTCTGAAGTCGTTTTTGACATTTTAAACATAAATCAAGGAGGAGAAATTATTGCAAAACAAAGTCATGTAAATAAGAAAAGAAAGCAACAATTAATAGAGCATTTAAGGTAAAGGAATTACTTAATTTGGAAGAGGCTAAAAGCAGTCTATGACTATAACTAATTGAGAAGGAAGTGGAAAATTAATAACACAATTGGGCAACAATTGTATGAGGAAGGGCAGACGGTATGTGCAATTCTTGCATGGCAAAACAGAACGGGAAACTACCATTACAACGTAAGAATTACAATGCATCTTTTACAACGCATATGCCATTGCAATGCATGCTATTACAACATGTATTAAGAAAGTGCTTTAGGGAAGTGTTTTTGTTAAGGTCTATTTATTTTTTTTAGCTCAGTATTAGTTTTAATATTAATTTTTAGTTATGTTTAAATAATTAAAGGTAATGATAATGAGGGTGTAACACCTACCTTCTGTTACGGGATGCAAGAGAATTTGGGGTTTTGGGTCAGGTAGTGTATTAATACTTAAGTATTAATTTTAATACTGGTTATTAATCACTATTCATTTTAATATTTTTTAGAATGGTTTTGTAAAAAAAATAATACTGGTGAGGATGTAATGCCCATACTGTGGCACAGGATGCAAGGGAATTAGGGGTTTTGGATGGGGGAGTGTATTAATTTTTGTTTGAATCTGTTTTATTAGTTTTTCGGTATAACACAAAACAATGCAAATATCTGCAAAATAGTACGGTTTACAAGCAGGCTGTGGCCAATATATTCATGTGACTAACATATGTTATTAACACATTAAAAGAAATGTCACTGCACACCTCAATGTGTCTACTGTCTTGTGGCTTATACAAGTCTCCTGCATACTAAAAGATTAGTGACCGTCAACTGCTCGGTCTGTCAAGTAAATGGCAGTAAGTGAACTGTAGTGAGAACAGCTAACTTGGGAAGTGTAAAAGTAATATTAGGGACAACTAAAACATAACTAGGATTGTATGGTTTACGCAACATAGCAACACCTCGGGTCCAAACGACCCCCCCCGCACTCCACAACAGCCACCAAAGGTGTACCTCCACATCCCAGAGTGTACGATCTATTGAGTTTATGTTCAGCAAACCACAATCCGGGGTGCCAATTCTGCTTTTGTATTGGCAGTGGACCATGGCAGTGCACTCATAACCCCTAGTCTGGATGTGTGTCTGGGATGGCTTCAAGCCCAGAATCAGTTGTGACATTCAATTCATGTAGTGGGGGAAGTATTAATACTCAGGTATTCATTTTAATATTTGAATACTAATTTGGTTTGACTTTAAAAAAAATTATGCAATTACTTTTGAAAGTATAAAAATGAAAATAGGAGAGGGTATATGCCCCACCCCTGGCAAGGGATGAGAAGGAAGTAGAGCTTTTGGGTGGGGGAGTGTACTAATACCCAGGTATTAATCTGAATACCTTAATATTAATTAAATGTTATACAAATATTAATTAAATAGGTATTATAATATGTAAAAACAATAGTTAGGAGGGTTTACCATATAATCTGGCATGGAATGATACAGAAACAGGTTGGAGTTGCGTACTATTTTTTAAAACACAATTACAAATATTTGTAAATATAAAATAAATTATTTAAACATGGATATATGTACACTCCTGAAACAAATAATATTATAAAAATTAGAAATGTACGCATTTATTTTTATTTAAATAATTAAATAGGAAATATGAAAGATAAAATATTTTTTAAAAGATGTAAATGAATAAAAAAAGGTAAAACAATTATTATACATAAGTTTACATAAATTAATTTTTTAACTTTTTAAAAGTAGTTCATTAAAAAAAAATCCACAATTTTTGGTGCGTTTTCCCACACTTTTACATTGAACTCCAAGTGAGAAATTGTATTTTTTTTCCTTTTTGCTTCTAGAGAGGACGTTCCTGGTTGTGCGTCTGTTTCTACAGTCGGTGGACCGTTGCGGTCAAGATCAGAAGCAAGGAAGAGCTGCAGTCAGGTAAGATACATTTTATTTATTAAAGAGGGAATATGGGTGGCATAGCTTATTGTAAGGAGAGAGGAGGGAGGAAGGTAGTTTGCTAAAGGTTAGTATTTAAATGTATGTTTTGAATGTTTTAACCACCACTTTCATTCCTATGCAGGTAGCGGTTATAGGCCCTCGTCGAGGTAATTGCTCTTTTAAAATTTTTAGCTTAAAAAATATTTACAGAGAAAGATTACGATTTTATTTTTTAAACCAAAGTGTAAAGACAGAAATATTTTTGTGTTGGTTTTGTAGCATTGAGTTTTTTTTTTTTTTTAAACATACTATAGTGTGTTCGCGGCTGTTCGACCCCTGGAAGTTTGGAGAATATAGATGGCATGGATGGCCGAATGGATGTTTTAGACAATTTGGAAGTTTTTATAAAGGACTGTAGCTTTATGCAGTTTTTTTACTGCATTTTAAAGCTTGGATTTTTGGGCTTTTGAAAATTGGTAGTCAGTTTATGGATGAATTAATAACGTGTGGATTGGAACAATGGATTTTTTGCTAACAATACTTCATTTTGGGGGATTTCTTTTAGAGATGTGTTTTTTTTGTTTTGTTTTGTTTACACTGTATATTTCCCAGCACTGTGTTTGCTGCAAATGTGGATATGGCTATTTTGTTTCCTTTGCACGGTATTTGGATTCCTTCGTGGATAATGGTTTTGATAATTTTGATATTTGGAGTGGTCCAGACTCTTGATGAACTGTGGAATTTAACGAAGGTCCAACAGTCGAAGAAAGAAGACAACTGAAGGTGGGAAAATTTCACAAATAAATTATTTGAAAATGCCAATATCATTTAAAAAAAAGAATTGCAAAATAGGCAAGTAAGATAGAATAGGTGTTAGTTTGAAATGTAGTATGAGTGCAATACTGTCTAGGTAGCCTGAAGCCACCATCAAAGATAACTGCTGACTGAGTCTTGACTTTGAGTAATAGTGATTAACTCAAAGTCAAGACTGTCCTTTCAAAAACTTTTAACCTGGCGCTCATATTGAGCTTTATTAAAGTCTGGTTTTGATCAATGTCCGCACCTTTTAATTTTTATCACGATCACATTCTTGCACTGTTTTTATCTTCACCCAGCTCCACTGCAATTGCAGGTGTCGTAGCACACCAGGTAGGTCCTTTACCCGCCTGGTGAAAAAATACCCAATGATGAAGCATGTCACCCAATAGAAGGGTGAGTGAGGGTAATACAAAATATCTTTGTTTATTTTTCCACGTATCACTCCACTCTAGTCACCTGTTTGAATTTTCAGCCACTCCTATGTTGTTGGTTATATCTAAACTGGGGTAGAGGAGTGTCCTTTGAACCCTATCTCTCCTGTTGTTTATACGATCATGTAACAGTGCCACCACTTTTCAGGAAACCTTGGATTCCTCCTGCGACCCAACCTGCGTAGATGGCCAATACTGTTTCCTCAAGGTAATATAGTAGTGTGCCCAATTTGTCTTCGTTTGTAGTAAAATATTTTTATTCAGTAATTGATGTGTACTATTCATGCACACAGTCAGGAGGAACAAATCATAGGGCTGTTAGTATTTTTTACTCGAATTGCAGTTTACTGTCTGATATGTAATCCTCAACTAATACATTTTATTCCAATATTGAAAAAGTTAAAAAAACATCCTTGAATTTGGCCATATGGATACATTTAGTTGATGGTGTTAATCATGTGTAATTTAACCCAGTACAGGGGCATATCTGCTCATGCAGATATGCCTTCACATGTAAGGCCTGTCGTAGGAGTGACTTGAAAATATTACAAGCAGTGTTAGGAGACATGGCACACAGGGATGTGTGTCATGTTGTGTTTTCACTTTGGTCAGCACCAAGACATGCATCCTGCAGTGGCAGTTTGCATGAGCTTGGCGAGGAGTCTTTTAGTGTGGCACAATTGGTTTTGCCTTCTTAAAAGTTCCTAATAAATATAAGAGTATGATCCTATTTGCAGATAATCCAAGAGAAATGTATTTTGCAATGTAGGCGAGTGCAAAAACGAATTTGAACAGATCACAATTAACGATGTTTCAAATAATCAAACCACATTTTATATATCAAAATCATTTATAGTATATACAATTTTATTTCATTTCATTTCATCATGGTTGCTCCAAAAGAGTGAAAAGAGAAGTGTTTGTAGAAGTGCTCATGTGCGCAATGATCAGAAAAAAGAAGGAAATTATTCAAATTACCAGCGCTTACTGCTTACAGTAGTACTGCACCTGGGCCAGGCTCCACCTACCCATATTTAACCTGATTTAGCTACCGACTAAGCCTATATACAAAAAGGTAGCAAATAATTGAGAAGAACAAGTTACTTACCTTTAGTAATGCCTTATCTGGTAGAGACTTACAGCCAGATTCATCAATGTTAAATTCTGCGATTTCTAAATTACGAGAAAATGCAAATCGCAATTTAGAAATCGCAGAACGGCATTCATGTACATTTGCGATTTAAAAATGCGATTCTCAAGCGGCCTCAATCGCCGATTGCGAGACCCCAGAATTCGGTAAAAAAACGCAGAATCCGCCGATACCCCTGTTGAAATTGCGATTTCGCAATTACCGATATCGCAAATACCGATCTCGTTAACTGCAAGATCGCAAAAAAGGGAAGTCGCATCTTGAGCACAGTGATGACATCACAACCAGGAAGTAGGCAGGTCCCACCCTCATTCAGCAGTGAGAGGCTGAAGTACAGGCATCAGTTGCAGAGCTTCCCTCCAGCATTTCCACAGGACTACAGCAGGAGACACCACAGTGGCAAGCATGTCACAGGATGCAGCAGGAGCTTCCACCAGTGGGAGAAAGCGCAAAATAAAGTTTTCAGAGCAGGAGCTCGAACACCTAATTGAAGGTGTTTCCAAGGATCACAACCGCCTATTTGGCAAAGACTCCCGAAGGGTACCAGAGGCGGACAAAAGGCGCATATGGCTGCGCATCCGCGCCAAAGTGAACGCCGTGGGGGTGACCCAGCGCTCGGCGGACGAGCTGAAAAAGCGCTGGTATGACTTAAGAGGGCGGGCAAAAGAAAAGATTGCTGAGAGGCTGGGGGAGCAATTGGCGACAGGTGGAGGGGAGCCCACTGTCCCACCGAACACCCCACTGGAGGACCAAGTGGAGGAGACCATCAACCCACAGGCCTGCGTGGGCGTGACCCAGCTTGACTCCTCCCGACCCACCCAAGACACACCAGGTAAGTGCCATGCGACTGCAACCCCCTGTCCCCTAACATTGTCCATGACTCCAGTGCATCTCATAACAAACCCCAATCATGCAGCCAAAGTAGAGCTCCATAGCGCAATTGCATTGTGGGACATGTAGTCTGCCTACAATTACCATCCTGTACCATAGAGCCTGACATGTCCAGTGAGAGTCAATCCTGCAGCGAGACAGGGAATGGTAGACTGCATGCATGTAGCAACGGAACATGTCACTAATCAACGTCCACTTTACATTACAGGTGGCGCGGATGTCCCCAGCACAGACAGCGAGGCCCTGGTGATTGAGGAGAACACGGAGGACACGGAGGGGGATACACATCATACCCCACAGCCCAGACCATCAGGGCAAGCAGCCACAACAGCGGTCATCCCACCACCCGCCCCTGTGCCCGTGCCACCCCGTGACAACAGGCGCTGCTGTAGCACCACGCAGCACACAACCACCAGTGGAGCCTGCAACACCAGCAGCAGGTCGCCAACCAACCCGCCGCCCTGCAGCTGTGAGGAGCCAGACAAGCGGTCTGGTCAGGGAGCCGCGCACCAACACACCCCGCGCTGGCAGGGGCAGAATTGTGTGAGCAGGTGGGCTCTCCATTGAGCGCAGGATGCTGAGTGTGCACCAGACCCAGGCCAGACATCTAGGCGCCATCCACCTCCAACTGGACAAGACGGCACGTAATGTGGCACATATGACAGCAGCTGTGGAGGCCAACACTCAGGCAATGTCCAGGCAGAGGGATGTCAATCGCCGCAGACACCGCCAACTGTTGACCTGCCTGTCGGCGTACACGCGGTCCAATCACATTATTGGGAATGCCACCTCCCAGCTCTCGCAACGCTCCCTGGCCATGCAGGTCCAAATGGTGCAGTGCTGCCAGGACGTCGCGACAGCCCTGAAGAACATAGCAACAGCCAAGCAGGGCATGCAGGCTACTGGCCATGGCCAGGCGGGGGGGCAGACGACAACAGTGAGGCAACATCAAGCCACAGCAGCCAGTCCCTACTGGCTGCTGTGGCTGTAGCACCCCGCCGCAGCAGCAGGCCCTCTGCTGCCGCACGGCAGAATCATGAGGAGGACGTTGAGAGGAGGTCAGGGGCAACTACCCGGAGACGCCACTGAACTGTTGTGCATTACAATGAGGCCACATGCTGACGCAACAAGCATGCCATACAGACTAATCTGGACATATGACGCAATATGTCTATCTTTTCACACTTTTCAGAATGCCATGTTTATTGTGCAGTAACAGTAACTAAAATTCTGAATAACGTAAAGTGCCTTATGTCATTATTAATGTTGTCATGCATGAGTTGAGTAATGGGTGTGGGGAGTGGGTGCCCTAAACATAGTTCATGCAGATTTGGTTGCGGCGCCTGTGTCCTTCTGCTGGATTCTCCCCGCGTGCGTGATGCACATGTGCAGGTGGCCGATTGTCCCCCTCTGACTCACTGCCAGAGATGTCTACAGGTATCCTGCGCTTGGTAGCAATGTTGTGTAGGATAGCACACACGGCCACGATGTGGCAGCAGACCTCAGGATCGTATTTGATGGCCCCACCAGTCTTGTGCAGTATGCGGAATCTGCTCTTCAAAAGGCCAAATGTCCTCTCAATGCAATTTCTTGTGCGTATGTGTGCTGCATTGTAACGCCGTTGCTGTGGTGTTGCAGGGTTGAGGTATGGGGTGAGTAGGTACTCACGGAGAGCGTAGCCGCTGTCACCTGCATGATAGGAGCAGAGGGTGCCTGTGCAGTGCAGCGCAGTGTCATTATCACATTGTACTGTTGTGTGGCATGTGTACTTACCCAGTAGGTGTCCTTCACCAAAGTCTCCCCTGGCCAGTCGTGTGTGGATGCCACTGTGCCGGAATATGAAGGAGTCATGTGTGCTCCCCGGGTACTGTGCCACAATGTCCGTGATGATTGTCTTCGCATTGCATACCGTCTGTATATTGAGGGAGTGGTAGGACTTGCGGTTACGATACATGTATTTCGTTTCTGCTGGTGGGCAGATGTGGATGTGGGTACAGTCAATGCATCCTATGATGTGTGGAAATTGTGCTACATTGCAAAATTACAGCTTGGTTTCGTTCAAGTCCTGTTGGCTGGTGGGGAATGATATGTAGTGGTGTAGGCGGGTCAGCATGGCCTCCAGGAAACTCCTTAGGAAGCAGGACTTGGTGGGCTGGGATATTCCCCCTGCAACAGCAACTATACCCTGGAAGTTTCCGGAGGCAAGTAGGTGCAGGCTGCACAATACTTGCACATGTGTGGGAACGGCATTGGTCCTCCTTGTTGGGTGCTGCAGGATGGGGTCTAGGTCCCGGATCAGCTTGATTATCATTGCCCCACTTAGGCGGTACTTTGCGTAGATTTGCTCCCTGGTTTGGCCCAGTAGGGTGACCCGCTGACGGAATATCCGCTCCTGGATACGTCGTCTGTTCCGTGCTGCTCGCTGTAGCCTTCGTCGCCTGACCACCATGTAGAGTCCTGGCATTGTGTGAGTCCTCAGGCTCCAGCTGCATGTCCTTAAGTGTGTTTGGTCAAGCCAGCACCTGTTGGTAGTTTGCAAGACTTTTTTTCTGAAGTGATTTTTTTCTTTTTACTGGTTACCACCTGGTTTTGGTTCTCCTTAATTTGCGCGTCGCTAAATGCAATTTTGGCTTTTTTCGCTATTTGCGATTTTTCTTGAATTGCGATAGCGATTTCTTTGCGATATCGCACTTTTATTCGCAGAATCCATGGTTTCTCGCTATTACCGATTCGCTGATTGACTTCTTCCTGGATTCTGCGAATTTAATTGCGAATTCGCAGAATAAGTGTGCGATTTTGCTATTTTCTTTGTTGAATCCCTTTTCATCAAATTGCGATCGCAATTGCTTTTTCGCAGCTATTGCGATCGCAATTTGGCTTCATGAATCTAGCTGAATATCTAGCCACAGATTCATTACCTTTGATTTTCCCCAGGTGTCCAGACTGGATCTGGAAGATTTATCGTGAGCAGTGCTCCCTGTGCACCTGTAGGTTGGGGGTCAGTCGGCTGCGCTTGGTATTGTCGTCCGCACTGGAAGGGACGTAAACGGCACATATATAAGCACCACCTCGGCGCAATGACATCAGTTACTTCAGTTACTTTTCACGACTTTCCATGCCAGCAGAGAGATGAGCTAAGAAGTGCGCTAAAAGGGATCAGCCCTGACCCTAGAAATTTGTCAGCAGGGACGGGGGGGTGGGTCGGTATGGCATCTGATGCGAGATAATGTCCCTACCAGATAAGACGTTATCGAAGGTAAGTAACTTGTTCATCTGATAGAGACATCTAGCCGCAGATTCCTTACCTTTGAATAGATAACCAGGCAATACTATCGCCGGAAGTGGGTCTGCGGACAACTTTACTCTAAGAAGTCCTGCAGGACAAACGGGCGAAATGACCATCGCTACAGACCTGACTGTCCAGGCAATAATGCTTGCTACACATGTGAAGGGATGCCTGACAGATGTCCATGTCCAGGACTGGAACTTCATCGGCTAACACAGTGGTTGCAGCCTTAGATCTGGCTGAATGAGCTCCTATGCCTTCAAGAGGCTGCTTCATTGCCAGTATGTAGCAGATCGTGATGCATAGAATACCCATCAAGAAATTGTCAATTTCTACACCACCCTACCTTTCTTCGCACCATACCCCACGAAGTGTTGGTCATTCACCCGGAACTCTCTTGTGCGGTCAAGGTAGAAAAATAACATTCTTTTTGGGTCCAGATGATGGAGTCGCTTTTCGGAGAATAGAAAGTGGGAAAAGTGAGAGAATAGGACCCCTGAAATGGTGGTACCACTTTTAGCAGGAAAGAGGTCCCAGTTCAAAGCACCAGTTAGTTAGGAAAAACTGATAGGAAGGGAGGCTTGGATGATAGACCTTGCAGCTCATTCACTCTCCTGGCCGATGCAAAGGCCAGTAGAAAGGCTGTTTTGAGGGTGTGCAGCCTGAGGGGACAATTGTGTTCTCCCTTCAAGCCTTTACACATCAGAAATGTGGGAACCAAATTAAGGGCCCACTTGGGCATAATGAAAGGGGAAGGAGGGAAGACATGTACAAGATCTTTGAGAAATCTATTTACAATGGAAGGTTTAAATAAGAAGGATTGGTCAAGCAGCTGCAAGGCAAACAAGGCAGAAAGATGCCCTTTAAGAGTGCCTAGAGTAGAGCTCTGCTGAGCAAGGCTCAAAATAAAAAGTGAAATATCAGAAAGGGAGGCAGAAAGAGGGTCAATGGAATTTTCTCTACAATATGATACAAATGTTTTCCATTGGCAGGCGTAGACGGTCTGGGTGGGGAGACGCCTGGCTGCCATAATAACATAACGGATGTCGGGTGGAAGTTTGAAAGTTATCAACTGCCGCCACTCAATCTCATTGCAAGATGGTGAAAATTATCAGGTTCGGGTGGAGGACCCTCCCCTGCTGCTGTGACAGAAGATCCTCCTAAAGGGGCAGCCTGATCGGAGGATCAATACCAGACTCTCCGTGCCCAGCCCGGAGCCACAAAGATGACTTGGGCGCAGTCGTTCTGATGACTATGGGCATGAGTGCTATAGGAAGAAAGGCATACAGGAGGCCTGAGCTCCACTCAAGACAACAGAGCAAGAGTCACCTTGGGAACTCCAGCCTGCAAAACTGCTGGTTGGTTAGATCTGTCCCTCACAGAGACTAACATATCCAACCAAGACCCCCCACACTATTGAAAGAGATTTTGCGCCACCTCAGGGTGGAGACGCCATTCGTGATATGCAAGGCATCAACAGTTGAGTTTGTCCACCCTGGTGCCCGGGGAGCCTGCCAGATGTTGAACAACCAGGAAAATGCCCAGAAAAGGAATGTGACAATAGGCGTCCTATACGCCCAGAGCTACCATCAGTATTCTGGGCTCAGGGCAGATAAGACTTAAGCCAATGTGAACAACTTGAATTTCTCCTTTCTGAGGAAGTAGTTGAGGGCTCAGGGATCTAGGAAAGGACAAAGGCCCTAGTCCTCTTTTGGGACCATAAAGTAGTGGCAGTAGCAACCAAAGCCTACGTCTGGCACCAGAACCCTCTCTACGGCTTCCTTGGCCAAGAGAGCCATGACTTCCTCCCAGAGCAGGGACAGATTATCCTCATTCAGCACGTCAAAAGATATTGGCATGGGGGAGAGGGGCAGCATTTTCAAAGAGGAGGGAGTAACTCCTTCAGACGATCTACAGAACCCATCTGTCCGAAGTTACGGACTGCCAGTGGTGGAGGGGACAGCTGATCCCGTCACTAGCTGGATGCCCATGATCTAAAAGGCCAAGATTAGGAAGGTTTGGAAGCTGAAGCTGCAAGGGGGTTGGAGTGGCTGGACCAGACCCACAAGGCCTGTAGGGACCAAGCCCTCATCCATGCAGAGGCTGAGGAGCTTGCACAGCTCGGAGGTTGGCGAAGTTGAAAGCTCCTTCTGTGGCCATGAAAGGAGCGAAAAGCAGACTGGGGACATGTGGTAGCATAGAGGCCCAAGGACTTGGCTATAGCCTGCAAAGTCCTTCAAGCGCACCTGTGTTGAGTCTGCCTTTTCTCCAAAGAGATGGGTGCCATTGAAAGACATGTCCATGAGGGAAGCCTGGATATACCCTGAAAGGCCAGATATTCTCAGCCAGGCATTGAGTCTAAGGGCTACCGTTGATGAAACTGCTCTGCCCAGAGAGTCAGTGACAGCATATAGGGAACTTTGCTGCGCCTCTCCAGTCTGTAACTGCTTGAGAGAGAGTAGCCCAGGTCTCCTCAAGGACATGTGGCAGCACTTGCGCAACCGTTTCCCACAGTGTCTGGGAATGGCGGCGCAATAAGCCCACGGTGTGTTCACTGAACACAATGAAAGGCTGGCAGGGAAAAAAATTGCCCCAAGAAGTAGAGGATTGGACTACCAAACTCTGCAGGGTAGGGTGTTCTGTGAGGAAATTTGGGTCCTATTCACAGAAGCCCCTGTGCTGGGTTTGGACCAGGTCCCCAGAAGTACATCTGCAACGGCTTAGTTGAACGAGAGCAGAGGTTCAGAGAAGAAGACTCCAGGTTGCAACATCTCCGTCAAGATGTTCGTCTCAACTGCCTCTGAGGGCAACTGAAGGTTGAGGTCCTCAGCCGTCCTCTACACCGCCACTGCATATGTCGCTCTGTCCTCCGTAGCCATGGTAAGGGGGGGGGGGGGGGGGGGGGGGGGGGCATGCGGTATCTAGAGAAGTTTTCAGTCCGCTGGCACCATCCAGTTCTTTACACCAGTCGATATCCTGTTCATACTGGTATTCTAAAGGGCCCAGGGACTCCTCTCATTCCTCCCCAAGGCCTAGCCCATCAGAATAGGGCTCAGGCTCCGACTTAGGATGCAGGGGTCCTGTCAGCGCCAGAATCGACGTTGGTTGCTGCGGCTCTGGCTCGTCAGGGTTCAGAATAGGGCTGCGCTGCTGGTGGGCACTGATGGTGCTGGGATCCATGACTGAATCTATATGGACCCATCGGGCCAGAGCAGCTGGGGCGGAACCAGATGGTGACCTCCTTCCGCTCAGAGTGACACAAAAGCTTGCCATAGGGGTCAGGCCGCTCACAAATTAGACACATGGCGTCCTAGAACTCTGATTTGAGTGGGGGTTGCTCCAACTCTGGGAAAACTGGGAAAGCACAGAGACCGCCCAAGCGCAGGTTCTGAGGAACTTGGCCTCGAGCGCCAATGTTCCTTCATTGTGTCGGCAGACTGACGAGAAGAAGTCGAAGCGTGTTTCAACTTCTTTTGTTTTTTGTGCCTCTTACCGGAGTGCTCCGACAATTTGGAGTGAGACGAAGAGGACTTCGGACACCTGGAACGGTCTCGAGATCTTCCTACCTAGTGAGATCTTAACATCTGTGGAGTAGTTTGCCAGGCTGCTAGCAGCTTCAGGGACAGTTTCCTCAAAGCCTTCGGTGCCATGGCCAGGCAGTCGGAGCACAACTAGGAGTCATAATTGCACTCCAAACACCACAAACACACAAGGTGTAGTACAGTCACTGAAATGGGCAGTGACAGACACCACAGGGTTTAAAACCTGTCGTGGTCGATGACATCCTCGATACACTAAGAGGAAACCTAAAAAAAGACAAAATGTCACAAAAATCCTGTCAAAAACAGACAGAGGAGTAGCTCATCTCGGATCAGCGCTGGCAGACACTGACTGAGAAGAACGGACGTCAGCGCACAGAGGTGGTGCATACACAGGTAACACGCACGTCACTTCCAGCGCGGATGGGCCACGCGATGCTGACCGATGCCACCTACCAGCGTGCAGGGGCACTGATCACTGAAATCTTCCAGATCTAGTCACAGGTAAGGTTAGATGTCTATCAGATATTTAATTTGAAAAGCACATGAAGGAAAAGCCCAGCACTAACAAAACCGAAATCCCACTTAAAGGCCACGGGTCAGGTCATGAAATGTCTTTTCAAAGACGTGTGGAACAGGTTCCAGTTTACAGCAGTCAGTAGAAAATGGGGCAGCTGTGTGTGAAACAGGGTAGAGTCATGCTTGAAAAGACACACATGCTCAGCTCTAGGTGTACGCCATCTTTTTACAGTCAATAACACAGAGAAATAATCTTTTATGGTGGCACAAAATGATCAAGGTCCTACATAGACTAACTGGAAACAAAACAGGCAAAACTGCTGAACTTAAATAATGTGCTACAAGAACACAACACTTTTGCCGAAACTTACCATTAATTTTGTCTGTTCCCAACACATTCCATTCTTCAGGCAAACGGAGATGACGAAATGCCAGAGTTATCTTCCCATCAAGAATGGAAGCATCCCCAGAAGCTGGTCTTGAATTGTCCAAGAATCTTGCAAATATCAGGGCTTGTTGGTTTCCTGCACTGGAAGCTAGGAATTGGGCAGCATCAGACGCTTCATCCTGAACAAACTGGAAAGTTTCTTCAGCAACAACGAAAACTGGAATATTCTTCTTGGAAGCACAGAGTGATACTTTCACTGTTTCACAACAGTCATGACCTGTAAAGCAATGAAATGGAACCAGAATGAGTTATACAATTAATATAGCTTGTTCAAGAAGAGATCAAGCACTCTAGTTTTATTTGGGCACCTTCTCCACAGAATACAACATGTCCCCTCAACTGCCCTCAACTCTAGGAAATGCACAGTAGCTTTCAAATAAGTCAGGTAATTTACAATTCTTAGTATACCAAACCATTTTAAAACTGGATTGAATTCAGGACAATGTGCATTATTGATGCTGAAATAAAGGTGATCAGCACACCCCTGGGCACATAGCCAACAGCAGAAGGAGTATTAAGCACATCTGGCAGTGGTAGTACTCAATGAACAAGCCATATGAAAATATAGATCAATAGTCAATACTTTTAGACTGGAAGGTAATATGAAATTATTAACTCTAATAATTTATCAGATTTTGGTTTCACAGAATGCACTGTATTCAGATGATTTCCATGCAAAAAAGAAAAATACAAGAAAGGAAAGAGTTGTACTTGTAAACCCTGAAATCCCAGACACAGATCAAATTTGCTTACGATAAACACAGTGAAAAGCCCATTACTTCAAATAGGTGTGTCCAATTTAAGTCCTGAGCCCAATCTGTGCCAAATTTTCAAGTTTACAAAGGACAGATATGCTTAAACCGAATCTAAATTTAATGTTTATGTGTGGATTTTCAGACTCTAAAAGTACATTGTGTGCAGCCATTTACAGTGGACAGAAATTTGGCCTCTTACCTCTATGGGAATAGCATCCCGCTGTACAAGAGCCTGAGGTAAAAGGAATGGGCAGCTACATGAAACCGACAGGCAAGTGGCCGAAATAGAATTAAAGACATAGTGGCTCCAAAATGGTACTAAATCGGTATTCCTCATAGAAAACCTGTACACACAAAACCCCATCCATTACAGCCCATTTTTAGTGCGGCTGAAGACTTTCTTCTTCTTAAAAATGCCCAAGTGGTTTGGGTTAGAATAGGGAACTTTTACCCCATTGGTTAAGGCATGCCCGGGAATCATTCCCACCCACCATCTTGTGCCAGGCATAAATGTGGCATCTCCAGACACCCACTTCGGAACACTCCGGGACCTGAGGAATACTAGGTGAAGGTTGAACCTGTTGTCTGTCACCTCAGAAGAGCCGTCAAAAGCCTGGACCTCCTCTCCCGTACCCAGAACGAGTAGTGTACTCCAAGGGTCATAAGGCTGACCTGTTACATCTACATGGACACGACAAGCTACAAGAGGCCCACCCCTTAAACTGCCAAACTGACCAGTGGTAACTGGACCTAGACCTGACCCTGTTGTTTGGCCTCTGCCTGACACACTGTGAGTCTTTAAGTGCCTCCCCTGAGGTTGCGGGAGGCTTTAGAAGTGTACACCTGCGGTGGATTGGTAATTAAAAGACTATAATCAGAAGGTAAAATCTTTGCTCAGGACATACCTGGTTAGTGTATCTGACCCGTGCTCCATCGCTGTCAGTCAAACTGCGCCTAGGTTCTAATCTACCGTGACCAATTATTTTCATTTGCTCTTTGTGCTTCTTAGAGCTATTTTCATTTACAGCGTTTACAAATGATATCTCCAGGTCCTCTTATGGGATTTATGTCATTTTGGTGACATTTTGAATATTCAAGTTTACTAAGCCTTACTAATTCACTTTGGGATTTGTATTATTTGGCATTCCTACTTCCTTTCTGTTTTAGTATTTCACTTTACACATTGTCTTTAAGTTAAGCCGGTCTGCTCTGTGTCATAGCTACCGGGGGGCAAGTGGGGTTCTGAGATCAGGTTTATTTAGTGACTAGGAGTGCTCAGCCTGACAAGGGTTAGGATTTGTTCATTGAGGTGGGTTGTGAATGAAATGGTTACTTACCAGTAAGAGTAGTTTTGCAGCTTGAAGAATTTTCTGGAATCACATGCTGTGCATTATTCCACCATCTAGTGGTTGGGTCTGGAATGGTCTTTGTTTTTCTTTTTCTTGTTTTGGTCGCTGATGACCACCATTTGGTGCCAGGTATGTCCCCTGTGCAACGTCAGACTGTATCTTGGAGGTGCGAAGTAGCCATCTTTGGATTCTTTTTTCGATTGTTATTTTAAATCTGTAGTCCTTGAGATGGTTATTAAATAACTAATTTAATCATTTGCTTCCCCACCTGTTTGTTGGCTTGTAGGGGAGGCCCGGTGGGTTGCACGTGAATCCATAAAATTCTTCAGGCTGCAAAACTACTCCAACTGTAAGTAACCATTTTGTTTTGCAGCGTGAATCCTTTTCTGAATTCAAATGCAGTGCATTAGATTACGTAGAGGTTTCTCCTGTGCTTGGGATGCTTTGGTGAGAGGAGACCTTGCAAGAATTTTCTGGAATCACATGCTGTGCATTATTCCACCATCTAGTGGTTGGGTCTGGAATGGTCTTTGTTTTTCTTTTTCTTGTTTTGGTCGCTGATGACCACCATTTGGTGCCAGGTATGTCCCCTGTGCAACGTCAGACTGTATCTTGGAGGTGCGAAGTAGCCATCTTTGGATTCTTTTTTCGATTGTTATTTTAAATCTGTAGTCCTTGAGATGGTTATTAAATAACTAATTTAATCACTTGCTTCCCCACCTGTTTGTTGGCTTGTAGGGGAGGCCCGGTGGGTTGCACGTGAATCCATAAAATTCTTCAGGCTGCAAAACTACTCCAACTGTAAGTAACCATTTTGTTTTGCAGCGTGAATCCTTTTCTGAATTCAAATGCAGTGCATTAGATTACATAGAGGTTTCTCCTGTGCTTGGGATGCTTTGGTGAGAGGAGACCTTGCAAACCGGTGTTGAAGCGCCTTCTGTCCAATTTGAGCTTCCCTACTCATTTGTATGTCCACATAGTAATGTTTTGTGTAAGTGTGTGGTGATGCCCATGTTGCTGCTGCACAAATAGTGTCATTGGGTACTTTGGCCACAAAAGCTAGGGTTGCTCCCTTCTTTCTAGTGGAGTGAGCTTGTTGTGAACGTATCTAGGACCGTAATTAAATATTCCCGATTTATGCCCTTATGTGGTTATAACAAATCATATCCCTATAAAGGCATAAGAATCATATCCATATTTAGTCATAGCAAATGCATTCCAAATACAGCAAGGCTACTTCCCTAGACTCCTAGAAAGTGCAACGCGTTCTTTAAACAAACCAAACCTCCAGCAGCCCGGGAATTCCCCTTGCTTTTGTTTTGATTTGTCCTAGAACTCCTGAGAGTCCTGAAGGAACTGCCAGTTCTTAGTGACAGTTCTTAGTGACGTCTTATGTCCAACCTTACATCAAACTCGGCACCTTCCAGGTATAAATATACCAGCATTTGCCTTAAGCAACACACGGTGGTTTGGAGCAGAGCGGCTATCTAATTACCCAAAGCCCAGCTGATACGAGTGCCGAAGGAAGCCGACCCTCCCATTTGACACACTGAGAGAGACGCTGTCTTTTCCCCTGCAGAGAAATCCAGCTCCAGTGTTTCCAGTCACCCTTGCGGGTTGCTGGGAGATCGAGTCCTGAGAAAGAGATACAAGACCTCCTTCATTCTAAAACCAAGGTACGGAGCTGATTAGATCCTTAGAGAATTCTTGATTCAGATTCTTGGCAAAACTAACTTAACTTAAACTGCAGCTCACTTACTCCATCCCACGTACTAGGCTTAGGTTAGGTACACTGGTTAGGTACACTGGGGTAGGCGTAGTTTAGAAGCACCTGTTGAGTACGTTTAGTCAACTTTTATCATTGTATGTATTGTATATATTTTATCCGTTTCAAGTATCATATGGCTCAGAAACCATATAAATGCTTTTACAGTATTATTTCATGATACTCCTTTTACTGTACGCACTTTACGACAAGTATTGCAATTGTGGCAATTCATTTCTATTGCACGAGAAAGGAGACTGCTCAATAAGTACCAACTTTAATTGAAAACGCCTGTCTCTCTATTTCTCTGCACTCTGGTGAAACTAAGCATGCACGATTGACTGAGTGAAATAGCTATCTATTGTTTTCACACGACTCTGGAGATATACTCCTTATTCTGGAGGGAGCAAAGTTGTCATGTTTATGTGGTTGTCAGAAACTAATCCCTTCTTGTCTAATCAGGAAAGTTAACTCCTTCCTGTTCATTCGAGAAAGTTTCTAGTGACCTCCAAGTTAGCTGGCATACCTAATTAAGTCTAACGTATTCAGTAGAGACCTAGTCCACCTCAGTCCTACGTCTAAACTGTCGTTTCGAATATGCTACTTACCAGTATGCATCTGTCCTTGGCATATAGGGCTGCTGACATTCATATCTGTGCATAGATCGCCGCCTAGTGTTGGGTCCGGATGATCGCACATTGTTGTCCTGGAGTCTTCGAAGTATCACAAGATAGATGGCTCCTCCCCTGGACTACAGTGCGCATGGGCATCGACTCCATCGACTTTAGCCATTGTGGCCAAGATGGAGTGAAACTAAGTGAATGATGACCATGCTAGAAGTATGTGTGAATGCTGCAGCCGCTACCGGCGCCGGGGAGGAGGGCGGGCAATATGAATGTCAGCAGCCCTACATGCCAAGAACAGATGCATACTGGTAAGTAGCATATTCGGTTCGAGGCATGTGGGCTGCTGAATTCATATCTGTGCATAGAATACATAGCAGTCCCTCCATTAACGGCGGCCGCCCGTGCCAGCTGCAGCAGTTTGGAAAAGTGTTTTTAGAACAGCCTGCCCTACAGCTGCCTGCTGTTTGGAGTGCACATCAACACCGTAATGTTTTGTAAATGTGTGTGTGGTAGACCATGTGGCTGCTCTACATATGTCTTCCAAAGGAATATTTCCAAGGAAAGCCATGGAGGCCCCCAACTTTCGGGTGGAGTGGGCCCGTGGTGGAATGGTGAGAGTGCGCTTGGCTTTCTGATAGCAGATCTGAATACATTTAACGATCCACCTGGCTATACCAGCCTTGGAAATGCGGTTACCTTTGTGTGGTGGCGCAAAGGCAACAAAGAGTTGTTTAGTCTTCCAAAAATCCTTGGTCCTATCAATGTAATACATTAGGGCCCTTTTGACGTCAAGTGTGTGGAGCATTCTCTGCGCCAGTGACTCTGGATTTTGGAAGAACACAGGTAGGTCTATAGTCTGGTTGATATGGAACTGAGACACTACCTTAGGAAGGAATTTAGGGTTAGTGCGAAGCACCACCCTGTTAGAATGAATTTGAATAAATGGCTCTTGGATAGTTAGTGCCTGGAGTTCACTAACTCGTCGTAGCGACGTAATCGCTATAAGGAAAGCCATTTTCCATGTCAAGAATTGAATCTCGCAGGAATGCAGTGGTTCAAAAGGGGGACCCATCAGCCTGGTGAGGACCACATTGAGGTTCCACTCCGGAGCTGGTGGCGTCCGCGGAGGAAGGACTCGTTTGAGTCCTTCCAGAAAGGCTTTAATGGCAGGCACCCTGAAAAGTGAGAGGTGCTGTCTGTTTTGGAGATAAGCAGCCATTGCGGATTAATGTATGCGAATGGAAGCATAGGCCAGATTACATTTGTACAGATGTAAGAGATAACAAATGATGTCCTGAATAGATGCATCCAGCGGGTTAATGTTGTGGCCTGCACAATAAATGACAAACCGCTTCCACTTCGCCGCATAGCATGCTCTGGTGGTGGGCTTCCTTGCCTCCCGGATGATGTCCATACAGTCAGGAGGTAAGTTGAGGTAGCCAAACTCCAAGACCTCAGGAGCCAGATCGCCAGGTTGAGCTGTTGCGGATCTGGATGCTGAATGTCGCCATGGCTCTGCGTCAAACGCCTGGGTGTGAGGCGCAGCCTTTGATGCGGTACCAGGGACAGTTACAGAAACGTGGTGTACCATGGTTGGCGAGCCCACGTCGGAGCAACCAGGATGAGAGTCATGGAGTACTGCTTCAGCTTGCGTGCCACTAGCGGTATTAGAGGTGCTGGGGGAAAAGCGTATGCAAATTTGCCTGACCAGTTCATCCATATCTCATTGCCTTGCGACTGTGGGTGTGGAAACCTGGCGGCAAAGCTTTGGCATTTTGCGTTCTCCTTTGTGGCGAACAGGTCTATCTCTGGATGACCCCACCTTTGGAAGTACGGGTGGAGTACCGATGAATGTATCTCCCACTCGTGCATTTGGTGGCTGTACCTGCTGAGCAGGTCCGCCATCTGATTGTCTTTGCCTGGGAGGTGTTCTGCCATGAGGAAGATGTTTCTCTGAATGGCCCACTTCCACATGCTCTGAGCCAGATGAGACAACTGTGGAGAGTGTGTTCCTCCCTGCTTCTGAATGTAGTACATGGCCGTCATGTTGTCTGTCCGGATCAACACGACCTTGTTGCACAGATGTACTTTGAAGGCTTTTAGTGCCATGAAGATCGCCATCAGTTCTAGAACATTGATGTGCATCTTCCTTTGCTGTGGTGTCCTTAGTCCCTGCACAGTGTAATGGAGTACATGAGCTCCCCATCCCTGGAGAGAAGCGTCCGTCGTCAGGATGATCTGTGGCACAGGCTCTTGGAACGATCATCCCTTGCAAAGGTTTTGTGGATTCCACCAATGCAGAGAGTTGTATGCCCGACCGCTCACCAACACTAGGTCTTTCAACTGTCCGTGAGCCTGAGCCCACTGACGTGCTAAGCACTCCTGAAGCGGACGCATATGTAGTCTCGCGTGCGGGACTATGGAGATGCAGGAGGCCATCATGCCTATCAACTGCATGAACACTCGCGCTGGAAGCGAGTGTTGAGGTCTGAATCTTTGTTTCAGCGATTGAATGCTGTTGACCCTCACTGAATTTGGCTGTGCTGTGGCTGCCAGAGTGTTTAACGTCGCACCAGGATACTGCCGTATGTGGGCCGGTTGCAGGTGGGACTTTGGGTAATTCAGTGAGAATCCCAGATCGTGAAGAAGGTGAATGGTGTGGGACATGTGGGCGGCACACTGCTGGGCTGACTTTGCCTAGATGAGCCAGTCGTCCAGAAAAGGGTAGACGTGAATGTGTTGTCTCCTTAGGTGCGCCGCCACCGTCGCCAGGCACTTTGTAAACACCCTGGGTGCCGTGGTGACCCCGAAAGGCAAAACCTTAACCTGGTAATGTTGGTTTTGGATGGTGAACCGGAGGTATTTTTTGTGTGACGGGTGCAGCGGAATGTGAAAATACGCATCCTTTAGATCTAAAGTTGCAAGAAAATCCCCCTGACTGAGCAACGGGAGTACTTGCTGCAGGGTCAGCATGTGAAAGTGCTCCGATAGAATGTACTGATTGAGGGGTCTGAGGTCCAGTATGGGTCTGAGGGACCTGTCCTTTTTTGGTATCAAGAAGTACAGTGAGTAAACTCCTGTGCCTCTTTCTTCCACGGGCACGAGCTCGATTGCCCCTTTTTGCAGCATGACGAGGACCTCCTGCTGCAATAAGTGCAAATGCTCGGCAGACATAGGACGGTGTCTTGGGGGTATGTTGGGTGGAGTGGATGTTCACTCCAGACAATAACCGTACTGTATAACCTGTGTGACCCACCTGTCTGTGGTGATGGATTTCCAGAATGGCAGGAACTGTTGTAGTTTCCCCCCGACCGGTGTTGCGTGGTCGGGGGGCAGTGTCAAGGCGCCACTGTTTGTTAGTGGCAGAGGATCTGGAGTTGTTTCCACGACCCCTGCCTTTGGCGCTGTTTCCACGATATCCACATCGACTTTGTTTGGTGTATGCGGACTGCGTGTTGCCTTTATAGTACTGCGTGGTTTGGGAGAGCTGGCTTCTGGAAACACCTCTAGTGCTTGAGCGACGAAAAGAACCACCCCTGAATTGCTGGGACAGCAAGGCCCCCATGGACTTAGCAGTTTCAGTGTCCTTCTTTATCTTTTCCAAGGTGGTGTCCACCTCTGGGCCAAACAGATGATCAGGGTTTACTGTTTGATTAAGAATGGTGGTCTGTATCTCTGGCTTAAATCCCGAGATTCTGAGCCAGGCATTTCGTCTCAGCATGACGCTAGTGTTGACAGCTCTGGCCGCGGTATCAGCCGCGTCCAGTGCACATTTAATAGAAGCATTGGATATTAGCTTCCCCTCTTGGATGAGCATCTCAGCTGCCTCTTTGTATTCGTCTGGCAGGTGCTGCAACAAGGTCTCCAGTGTGTCATAGTGTGCCCTGTCATACCTCGCTAGAAGTGCTTGTGTATTTGAAATGCGCCAGATATTGGCCGCTTGAGCTGCCACCCTTTTCCCTGATGCCTCAAACACCTTAGATTCTTTATCTGGGGGAGGAGCATCACCCGTTGTTTGAGAATTAGCCCTCTTCCGGGCATTTGAAACAACAAGAGAGTCCAAAGGCAACTGTCCCTTGATGTACGAAGGGTCAGTAGGCGCTGGTTTATACTTCTCAATTCTAGGGTTTATCACCCTGGCTCTGGTAGGCTCTTTAAAGATCTCCCCAGCATGTTTTAAGACACCCTTCAACATAGGCAGAGTCTTGACAGTTCTCTCTGAGACGGAAAAGGTGTCAAAAAGAAAGTCCACTTCAATGGGGTCACCAGCTGCCCAGCTGCCCAGGGTTCATTGGTATCATCAGGGTCGGTGTAGACAGGATAGCTGTACTCATCATCATCATCACCTTCCCCAGCGTCCACGTCAGAGAAAGTGGGTGAGACATCATGGCCATGTAGAGAAAGTGGTTCCACAAGAACAGGAGTTGAAGTGGAATCCTTCTTTTTCTTTAAAGGAATTTTATAGGACTCCATTGGCTGTTCCGGGGCAATTTCCCGTTTATAGAGGGAAAGTCTTCCTGTTTCGGCATCGATAAAGTGTTCTTGTTGTTCTTCCAACGAAGATTGTCGATGCTTTAAGGTTGGGACCACTGTCGTCGACTTCGGCACCGAGGGCACCTTCTCTGGCACGCTGGTGCCCATCCTAGGGGTGAAAGCCTTCGGCGCCACTTTCGGCGGCAACGTGAAGTGAATGGGCGTCAACGCTTTTTGAGGTTTCTCGACCGGCTTCGAAGGTGGAGGATCTTTTGGGCCGACAGTCGAGGCCTTCTCCTTGATGCGCTTTAGGGAGTCCGCTACCTGCTTGGAGAAAGCGGTGGATGGCCGTGCCGAGTCGACGGGATCCTTCGAGGCACCACTAGACGTGGACTCGTGGGTTGTGCCGCTTTTGGCCTTGTCATGTTGACGCGGAGTCTCGAGAACCTTCGGATCACCGAGTCCCTTGTTTGTGTCGACCACCTTCGGTGCCGATTTACTCGGTTCGACCACCTTGACCTTTGTCTTCGGCGTGGCAGACTTCGTCTCGATGCCCTTGACTTGTGTCCTCGGATCGACAACACCCTTCTGCTTCGTCGGTGCCGACGGCTCCGAGGCCTTCGATCCGACCAAAGTAATGCGCAGTTTCGGTTTAGAGGGGGGCACCAGTGCTTTCGCTTGCGTCGAGACCGTTAGTTTTACTTTCGGTTTCCATTTTGCAGGGTGCGGCTCAATAGTAATGTCCATAGCCGAGCCCGAAGGCGGGCCGTAGAACCCATTGTAAGATCTTGGGTAAGGCCTAGTGGCGATCCCTGAACCTGAGCCTTTTGAAGCGTTTCGGCCCCAATGTCAGTCTGAGTTAGCTCTTCGCTCGAGCTATCCTCCATGGCCCCAAAGGCCCCATCGTCGTCTCCTACCTCGTCGACGACTTCTTCCACTTCGAACATTTCAGCGTCCGCGTCGTAGTTATAGTCGACCTCCGACGCGGGATTCAACAGGTTTTCACCAACTTCCCGGTCAGCTCCCTCATCATCCCCGGCATCGAAGATGTCCCCAGGCGCCGGTGCAGTCTGCTGGGCCTCCTGGCGCGCAGCGCCTCGATGCTTAAGCGTCTTCTTGGATCGAAAACGGGAACAAGCCATGCAACTGGCTTCATCATGATCCGTCGACAGACACTTGTTGCACACCGGGTGGACATCGATGTGGGGATACTTGGAGTTGCACACGGGACATCTCTTGAACGGGCTCCGTTCCATGATGATCAGTCGATAGGGTCTGTGGCGTCGACTGGGCCTTCCGCGGCGAAAGCACGCGGTTCTCTGGAATCCGGCTCGGAACCGAGCTGGAAGAATTAGGCACCCTACGCAAGACTATACCGACGAAAAAACTAAAGGCCTTTTGGCCTTAAGAAAGTTTATATCGATTCCGACTAGAGTGAACCAATATACATCCGAACCCAATGGCGGAAAAAAACAATCTGAGGATGGAGTCGATGCCCATGCGCACTGTAGTCCAGGGGAGGAGCCACCTATCTCGTGATACTTCGAAGACTCTTCCAGGACAACAATGTGCGATCATCCGGACCCAATACTAGGTGGCGATCTATGCACAGATATGAATTCAGCGGCCCACATGCCTCGAACATGTTATTTCAATGCTCAGAGCCTATTGGGAATATAGGAACTACACTACATGGCGCCCAACGTTTGGTAAGGCATAATCTAACGCAAGATACTAGAGTAACTCAGTCGTGCTTTTCACACAGACCCTGTTTCCCGTAAAAACTCCAATAGACATCTGGAGTGGGTAAAAGGTTAATATCCGCCAGAACTTAGTAGGAAGAGATTCCTATGTATTAGTTTTTGGTTTCGTCAACGTTGAAGGATACAGTGTTCCAAAATATTGTGCACCTAATCTTTGTTTCCTTGAAACTTGATCTGCAAAACTTTCAGTCAGTAAAATGTCAGAAAGTGACGACGAAAGGGAGAGAGCTAGACTAGCAGCTCAACTCTTAGCGAATGACACAAATATCCAAGATGACGACCCGAATGTTATAATCATCCCGGTCAATATAAGAAAAACTATAACTATAAAACTTATAGAAAATGGACTATCATCAAGAGGTGGTACGGTTGCATTTGTGGTAGAGGCCCATGAATATCGGCAGACAGAGGTATTCTATTCCTGGATACATTTTCCAGCAGCACATGCTGTGACACGCGAGTTCCACTACTACAAACTACAAAATAGAGAAATCTCCATACTATCCCTTTCGAGGAAGTTGAAATTCCACTAACATACCAAGAGCACCTGCTCTGGTTTAATGGTGCCCTAAAACATCAAAATCACATTACCAGGCTCGATCCACTAGGTAGACCAGGAGCCACATGGCCGGTTCTAGCCAGCTATACACCACACCCCGACATTGAAAAAATGTCAAGCGAAGAACTCTTAGTTAAAATTAAAGAATTAACAAAAGCATATAGAGATTTAGTTCAATTAACAATTGACGGTACAACCTACCGACTAAAAACACTAAAAGAAAATCCTGAAAAAACTTAATCTTAACTCTCAAAAGAAGAAGTGGGAGGGTAATAAACAAACTTCTCCCAGAGAAAATCAGTTTCAGTCCAGAGGAAGGTCTCCCCAACGAAGAAATATATCTCCAGAAGGGGGGGGGGGGGTGCAAGTCTCCACAACGGGAGCCCTCTGAAAAAAGATACAACCCTAGAAATAGGGACAATTTGAGAAAACCTGACAGATATCAAGATATTGATACACGTCACTTTCAATCTTTTCAGACTTCCTCACAGAAATCGGAAAGAAGAGGACGGAGCAGAACATAAAGAAGAGGACGGTCAGAACATAAAGAAGAGCACGTCAAGTCCAAAGACAAGGAACCTGCTCATCAAAGTAAAAAATTACAATTTCCCAGAAAGAAGGTAGCCAGTATTAAAGTAAAACATGCCGAGAATTCTGAGGACACAACTGAAAAACGGAGAGTGGGCCCAGACAATGCTAGACAGCGCAGCAGAAGTGACCATAGCTCACAAGATCCTGATGAATCTTCTGGAGACAGTGGGCACGAATGAATACATTCAAGTGGAAACTGCAGACACCCGAGTTAGCGTGCCCCATAAACTATATGAAATAACATTATAGAGGCAGATAAAAATACGAAAATAAAAGGTCTCTTTTGGGAGAATCTATCTAAAGGTTATGATATCCTTCTAGCAGAGAAAGACTGGCCACAAGAGTTTGTCAGGGAGTGCCCACATGGCGAAGAAATGATTATGCCTGCCTTCTCAAATCACATTCCAATTCATAAAAAATACACATTTGCTAGGAAATGGGCAGTGGCCCAAGCCCCTGCATTATATAAAAATCATGTAGGATGGGATGAGGATTCTCCTCACCATTAAATCCAGTTAAAAAATCAACCTACTGCACAGAGGCAGTATCCTGTTAAGCAAGAAGCTAAAAAACAAGTCAGAGAAATCTTAGATCAACTCGAATATCAGGGGGTGATAGAAACATGCACCTCACAAATGAACAATCCTTTGTTTCCTGTCTCCAAGCCAGACAATTCATATCGTCTAGTTTTGGACTACAGACATCTAAACTTCTGCTGTAAAACATTTGCAGTACAAAACTCACACAGTGCAGCACTAATAAATAATATCGTTCGCAAAAAAATATAAAACGACATTAGATATTTCAAATGGTTTCTTCTGTCAAAACATAGCACCTGAAAGCAGATATTTAACCGCTTTCTCCAGCATGGGGGCACAAAAGCAATTTTGTCGTCTCCCACAGGGATTCAAGAACAGCCCAGGATTATTTTCAGCCAGGGTAACAGAGTTACTACAAATATATGATGATGAGGCATTATCTTATGTCGATGACATCTATCTTGCAGACGATGACCTGGAGACTCACTTGAAAAGAGTGAATACCATCATACTTGGGTTCGCATCTGAAGGGTACAAATGTAACTTTAAAAAGTCACGAATTGCCCACCACACTGTCCTATATTTAAGATATAAATTATCAAGTGAAGGCAAAAGCTTAGCAGACAACTTCTTAGAGAAGTGTGCTGTACTGCAAGCTCCAAAAATGCTGAAAAACTTACAATCAATTCTAGTTTTCCTGAATTTCGGAAGAACATACATTCTAAATTATGCAGAGAGAGTTAAACCTCTCTACGAATAAAACCAGATTTTAAACAAATTAATTGGACTCTGAAACACACAGAAATTTTACGATCATTACAAACAGACATGTTAACTAAAACAAAACTACAAACACGCGCAAACGAACTCAACCTTGTAATCAGAGTCATTCCAAGTAAGATGCGGATTTACATACCTGACCTCTAATGAGGGAGAAACGGTACCAATTGCTTATAAATCACACTTGTACACACAAGCTGAAAAGAAATTCAGTTCTACTGAAAAAATTCTAACTGCGGTTCAAACTGCTGTAGCAAAAGAAAGACCTAGCCCAAGGGAAGAGCATATCTGTACTAACAGCAGTATCAGCCCTTGAGGCAGTAACAAGACCAGGCATTCTAAATGCTAAAGCTTTAGATACAAAATGGATACAATGGGTTAGTTCTCTTGATACAACTGACGTGATACACGCATTTGATCCCAAAATAAAAAAACTAGAATATCTGGAATATAAAAATGAATGTCCTCTGTCAATCGAAATTCTGCCTCAAGAACAATACACCTGTGTAATCTACACAGACAGATTTGCACAACACTACGGTGTGGAAAAACAAATTTACAATGCAGCGTGCGCGATTGTCAAAGGTCGCTGGCGCTCAGGTAAATTCAGAAAGATGGTCACTAAAAAGGAATCATTCAGAAACTGTACAGCTAAGCAAGTTGAAATACGATCTTTAAAGATGGTGCTTGAAAATGCCGATCGCGAATTCCCCACACTAATAGTGTGCGATGCGTATTACTGCGTCGAATCTTACAATAATTCCATGCAGACCTGGATTGAAAACAGTTACAAAGATGAGACAGGTGCCACAATAAAGCATAAAAAACTATGGGAACAAATAGTTCTTTTGTAGAAAGAACTACAAAAGACTCATGTGATACATACGCAGAGTCTTCAACGTGATGGCGTTCACGTTGCAGGGAATTCATTGGCTGACAGAGCCACAGCGGCAGCTGGTCAACCGGCTACCGTAGCTACAAAAAAGTATACGAAAAAACAAATAGACAGTGAAACGCTACTAGCAGTAAAAGCCTCAATGGAAGGCAATTATGCGGCGTTACCTCTAAACTATCCACTTGGAAATACATACATAATTGATGCGAACTCCGTTCCGTTTGCTCAAATCCCTGGAGTGGGGGATAGAGTAACTCCAAACATGAACCGGAGAGTCTTCTTGATTGAAGAAGCACACATGGGATTGGGTCTGAGGCACCAAGAGATCCTGAAATCTCCATAGAATTACAATCACGATACTGGTGGCCAGGAATGAGCGTGCAAGTTTATAACTTTGCAATGAAGTGTCAGGACTGACTGCAATAGAGATCGCAGTTATGAACCGGACCAGATATCTGACTCTAACACAGTAAGACCAGCCCAGACACCGTTATTAGACAGCATTAGACTATACGCAGGCGTCCGACCGGACAAATGCGGTCCCATAAATATTAACACGAGATTCATTTGGATGTGGCCCCAGCGCTTGGCTGACGCCAGAACGGTTATAAAAGATTTGCGAGTCTTTATCGGCACATACGCAATTGGCATGCTACATTCTGACCAGGGTCCTGCGTTTAGCTCTCGGGCTTACAAGGAAGCCATGACCAGCATGGGCATTGCATTGCGGTATTCTAGTCCATTCCATCCCGAGGGAAATGCAATAGTGGAGAGAAAAAAACGTGACATAAAGCAATCTATAACAGCGAGGGTATTAGGTTCGGATGACGGGTGGGTCAAACATCTAATAAGTGTCCAACGTAGTCTTAATAATCTGCCAAGAAATTCTCTAGGAGGTATCACTCCGTACAAACTTTTGTTTGGTACAAGAATGATCATTCATGATCTCGATTGTCACACTTCAGTGGTGAAAAAAAAACCTTTGATATCAAAGATCGTTTGGCTGTTTTACAGGACTTAAATGAAACAAGAAGTCTAAGTAACACAAAGCTAAAGCCAACGACCACTGAAGAAAAACCACCTGTCCCAGCAAGACCTGTCTGGATTCCAAAGATTGGGGATCTGGTCAGAGAAAAGATCGCGGTGAAGAAGGAATGTGGGTCTTCTTACGGAAAAGCAGTATCTGTCTTAGCTGTCAGCTGAACAAGATCAGTAGTACTACCGCCCCTTGCGGGTAAAAAGGAGAACCGAGTTGTATCAATCGACCTGGTAAAACCACTATCATCTGGCCAATCATAAGTAGTAGGCCCAGTGGACTCCCAAGAAATAGCAGAAGACCAAATCTTGCTACAATCCAAGAGGTTCAAACTGAGAGACTAATCACATTTGATAAACCTGCAGTGAATAAAAAAGGACTATGCAACAAAGCCATGGAACTTGTGCCTCTTAAAACCCAAATTGCAACAGTTCGTCAAGAAACACCTGTCTACAATGATGTAGCATCTGAACATACATATCCAAAGATAAATGAAAATCCAGAAGCAATTCCACCAATTGACAGAACTGCATCTGGCTACTTTATCAACTTCGATGACTTTTCTGATGAATCATGTGAACATGGAGACAAGCCAGCAAACAAAACTTTCAAAAAGAAAATTATAAAGGCTCTTTCATCAACTCAGAGAAACATATCTGATTTCACCATGGATTGAATTATGGATTGTGTTAGGCGTACTTTTACTCCTTCTATGGCTCATCTTGGTTTTAAGTTTGGGTAGATTTATTGATGGAAAATATAGTACAATGGACACAGCAAGTCAGAACATCAACTTGGTCCTGAAACCACGCAGATCTTCTCACATCGAAAAAAGAGAACTATCATCAGTGAACATCACAGCCATCCCTATACCTGGTGGTATAGCACGTGACAAAACTGATTATGAAATCTATGGCCCGGTTGAGCTCTTGAAATATTCACACCAATTCAAGATCTCCTTAAGTGACTTTGTATCACCTAGTACTTTCTCTGATGATTGGGACTTTGAAAATATTAATAATATGATGTCAGATTTAGAAATGTCAGCAAAATTTACAGAACATGATTATTTACAGGGTTCTTCGAATTATGAAGAAATGTATTGCTTCAATCACTTTGGGCATCATTATCTGCATAAATCTGCTAATACTAGACATAGTTTCAGTTATAATCAGTGGGAACATTGTCCAACTCCGCCAAAAGGCAGTTCAAAGACATTTTATGAAAAATTCCCATACTTCTCAGGGTTTAATATCACTAATCCAGAAACGTTTTATTTCAAAATGTTAAATAAGACAGGAATGAAAAACATGTTGACAAATACCAAACTGATTTATTCTGAAAAATGTTATGAAAAAATGTCTACATTTGGTTTTGAATTTTGCAAAAACAACATTGAGACAAAAACTATCTGGGGTACAAAAGAGTGGCAGGTACAAGGTGTAGAATCATTATTCAGAGCCTGCATGATCCCAGAACAAATAATGTTCCTGAATGACACCATTCAGCAAACAACCTGTCTTGGCCTAGCCAAGATAAAAGATTTAAACAACCAGTCTATACCAAAGCCTATGCCTGATTATACCAAAGCCTATGCCTGATAAAACTACAGATGAGGGGTTAGACGTGTCCCATATTTTAAAACAGAACAGTTCCTGATTGGAACAAATGGTTGATCTGGCCCAGAGACATTAATAACTGTGATAGATAGATTCCTGAACAAAACACAGGGGTTCAAACAGAACAGGCCAGACCCAAGATATTGCCAGAGACAACATCCAGGGATAATTACAACGTATAGTGTAGGAAAACTATGCCTCGAATGACTACAGAAATCCACACCACCCGAAATTAAGCAACACTAACTTTACTTAAAGAAGGTGCTGACTTGCGAGATTACATAATGGGACCTCGCAAACAGCGTCAAAAACGTTTCATATACGCTGGTATATACGCAGCTTACAATCAAGCTTGGAAAGTATCACAAATTGAAACTGCAGAAAAAATACGAGAAATTGATCGTATTAATTTGGAAAAATCCCTTTCTGTAGTGAACAATGGGTTAACGACTCTGTCCTCCAGAAGTTATTCACTGGACAGCATTGTATCATCTGCTATTGATATAATAGAACAGGATATGCTAATGTTACAACATGGTCAATCCCAATTGCATTCTATTGTACAGCTAGGCTGGACGTTACAAAACCTCCGTTCAGGCTACGTGCCATGGCGTCTAATCAACACAACGTCATTATTTTTTATCTTTAACCTTACTGATAGACAAATCTAGTTGGCACAAAATGGAGCAGACTGTATGGTGCTGAGCATTGAAAAACTAGAAAAATTACCATTGACAATGTCAGAACGACCTGTCATTGAATGGATAATACATGGCACCATTACAATCCCGATAACAACGTTTCAGTTTCAATACTGCCAAAAATATATACCATCAGGCCTGTATGAAAGGTTGGGTAAAGGATACATCAAGTCACCTGGAATTTGCTTTATACACATAGATGTTATAGTGAGGGGAAAAAGAGGTATTTCTTAGTGGTAACAATTGTAAAAAATCACTAAGCGGTACACTTCTGTGTCAAGGTATTAACTTGCATGGAGCCTGCGAAGGTTCATCAAACAACCTTTCATGTCATCTGCACGGCACTCCTGCTGTCAGAAACGCCTCCGCCAAATCCCGGGTTGACTCTGGTTTTGCTAATCACCTTGATCTTTTGGGTACGGTGATTATCATTTCTAGCCTGCTGCGACATGGTCTGGTCACTTCTATCCCAACTCGTGCTAAGGTTTGGTCCCGTTTGGTGCATAGAAACCTATTGCGGTGTTGGCACAGGCATTCCAAGATGGCCGCCGATGTTGCCAAAGCGGTTGCCGGTCTAGTTTGCCGGTAAGCCGCCTCAGCTGTTGTCGCGCGCTTCTGAATTGAAGACTGCGCACTTCAACTGTAGTTTTGGACGAAGCGGCTGCTATCTGTTTCGGTGGCGCTTCACTTGAGTTTTGGAAGGCGTTCACGAGTAGGAATTCTCAACGCTTGAGTTCGGAACTTGCCACAGCTGTGGTAAGATTACCCAGAGCCATTTTCAGAGAGAGTTTTTGAACTGTATTTTCATTCTTCTAGTTTGTGAAGAGTATTTAAGACATTGCATTTTGGAACACGACTTCTAGAGAACTAAAAGACTGTAGCAATGCTCCATGCTTATATTACTTTCCACTTCCTGGAGGGTACAGTTGGCAGCAGACGCTCAGCAAGTATGTGTAGATTATATATATATATATATATATATATATATATATATATATATATATATATATATATATATATATAACGATGCTTACCACCTTTAGAGAAGACCATCTCCAATTCTTCATTTGTCAAAGTTACTAGAAGCCTATGTGTATTTGTGAAAAGACAAGATAAGGAATATGCTACTTATCAGTATGCATCTGTTCTTGGCATGTAGGGCTGCTGACATTCATATCTGTGCATAGATCGCCGCCTAGTGTTTGGTCCGGATGATTGCACATTGTTGTCCTGGAAGAGTCTTCGAAGTATCACGAGATAGGTGGCTCCTCCCATGGACTACAGTGCGCATGGGCATCCTCTCCATCCCCAGATTGTTTTTCGCCATTGTGGCAGAGATGGAGTGTAATACTGAAAGTGATGACCATGCTTGAAAATGATTGTGAGTGCTACAGCTGCGACAGGCACCAGGGAGGAGGGTGGGCGATATGAATGTCAGCAGCCCTACATGCCAAGAACAGATGCATACTGGTAAGTAGCATATTCCGTTCGAGGCATGTGGGCTGCTGAATTCATATCTGTGCATAGAATAAATAGCAGTTACCTCCTTAGCGGCGGTTGCCCGTGCCAGCTGCAGCAGTCTAAAAGAGAGTTCTGAGAACAGCCTGTCCTACAGCAGCTTGCTGTTTGGAGTGTACATCTACGCAGTAGTGTTTGGTAAATGTATGCATGGTGGTCCATGTGGCTGCTCTACATATGTCCTCTAGAGGAATGTTACCCAGGAAAGCCATGGATGCCCCTAGCTTGCGTGTGGAATGCGCTCTTGGGGGGAACTGTTAAAGTGCGTTTAGCTTTTTGATAACAGATCTGTATGCATTTAACAATCCATCTGGCTATACCTGATTTGGAAATAGGGTTGCCTTTGTGTTGTGGAGAGAAGGCAACAAACAGTTGTTTAGTCTTTCTAAAGTCTTTTGTCCTGTCGATGTAATACAGGAGAGCCCTTTTGACATCTAAGGGGTGCAGTGCTCTGTCTGCCACTGAATCTGGGTTTGGAAAGAAAACTGGCAGTTCTATGGTCCGATTAATGTGGAACTGCGAGATTACCTTAGGCATGAACTTGGGGTTGGTGCGCAGCAGTACCCTATTAGCATGAATTTGTAGGAAGGGCTCCTGAATTGTCAGGGCTTGAAGCTCACTGACTCTTCGTAGCGATGTGATGGCTATCAGGAAAGCCACTTTCCATGTAAGAAACTGTATCTTACAAGAATGAAGAGGCTCAAAGGGGGGCCCCATGAGCCTGGTGAGAATGATGTTTAGATTCCAGACAGGCGAAGGAGGGTGTCTGGGACGGATTACTCTTGTAAGGCCTTCTAAGAAGGCTTTAATGGCAGACACTTTGAAGAGGGAAAGATGCTGTCTGTTCTGAAGATAAGCGGCCATGGCAGCCAAATGTATCCTAATGGAACTATACACTAGAATGCATTGATATAGATGCAGCAAGTAACATATGATGTTTTGCTTGGACGCATCCAGCGGATTAATGTCATTGTTGGAACAGTAGATGACAAAACGCTTCCATTTGGCTGCATAGCACGCCCTAGTTGTAGGTCGCCTTGCCTCCTTGATGATGTTCATACACTCAGGGGGCAAGTTGAGGTAGCCAAACTCTATGACCTCAGGAGCCAAATCGCTAGGCTCAGCTGTTGCGGATCTGGGTGCTGAATGTCTCCATGGCTCTGAGTGAGGAGGCTGGGCGTGAGGCGCAGCTGTTGGTGAGGCACCACTGAAAGTTCCAGGAACGTGGTGTACCAAGCCTGTTGTGCCCACGTTGGAGCAACCAGGATGAGCGTCATGGAGTGCTGCCGCAGTTTGCGCGCCACCAGCGGTATGAGTGGGGCTGGGGGAAAAGCGTACGCAAATCTGCCTGACCAGTTCATCCATATCGCATTGCCCTGAGACTGCGGGTGTGGAAACCTGGCGGCGAAGCTTTGGCATTTTGCATTCTCCTTTGTGGCGAAGAGGTCGATCTCTGGATGACCCCACTGCTGGAAATATGGTTGGAGCACTGAGGGGTGAATCTCCCACTCGTGCATCTGATGACCGTGCCTGCTGAGCAGGTCCGCCCATCTGGTTGTTCTTGCCCGGGAGATGTTCCGCCATGAGGAACATGTTCCTCTGAATGGCCCACTTCCACATGCTCTGGGCTCGGTGAGATAGCTGCTGGGAGTGTGTCTCTCCCTGTTTCTGGATGTAATACATGGCAGTCATGTTGTCCATCCGGATCAACACGACCTTGTTGCACAGGTGCAACTTGAACGCTTTCAGTGCCATGAAGATTGCCATCAGCTCCAAAAGATTGATATGCATCTTTTGCTGCTGCGCTGTCCATAGTCCCTGCACAGTGTAATGGAGGACATGCGCTACCCAACCCTGGAGAGATGCGTCCGTCGTCAGCACTATCTGTGGGACAGGCTCTTGGAACGGTCGTCCCCTGCAAAGGTTTTGTGGATTCCACCAATGCAGAGAGTTGTATGCACGACCGGTCACCAACACTAGGTCTTTTAGATGCCCATGAGCCTGGTTCCACTGTCGTGCTAAGCATTCTTGAAGGGGACGCATGTGCAGCCTCGCGTGCGGGACTATGAATATGCAGGAGGCCATCATACCGATCAGCTGTATGAATACTTGCGCTGGAAGCGATTGTTGAGGCCTGAACTTCTGAATTAGCAGCTGCATGCTGTTGACTCTGGCAGAGTTTGGCTGCGCTGTTGCCGTTAGAGTGTTTAATGTTGCCCCTAGGTACTGTTGCACATGAGCGGGCTGAAGGTGCGACTTTTGGTAGTTTAGTGAGAATCCTAGACTGTGTAGGAGGTGAATTGTGCGTGACATGTGGATGGCACACTGCTGGTCCGACTTCGCTTGAACAAGCCAGTCGTCCAGGTAGGGATAGACATGGATGTGTTGTCTCCGAAGGTGCGCAGCCACAGTTGCTAAGCAGTTGGGAACACTCTGGGGGCAGTGGTGACCCCGAAAGGCAGGACCTTGAATTGGTAATGCTGATTGTTGATGGTGAATCTGAGATATTTCTTGTGACTTGGGTGAATGGGAATGTGGAAATATGCATCTTTGAGGTCTAGGGTCGCTAGGAAGTCGCCCTGACTGAGCAACGGCAGGACCTGCTGTAAGGTTAACATATGAAAGTGTTCTGACAGTATGTATTGGTTGAGGGGTCTGAGGTCTAGAATGGGCCGCAGGGAACCGTCCTTTTTTGGGATTAAGAAGTACAGAGAGTACACTCCTGTACCTTGTTCTTCTGCAGGCACGAGCTCTATTGCCCCTTTTTGCAGCATGGAGAGTACTTCTTGCTGCAATAAGTGCATGTGCTCTGCGGACATAGGACGGTGCCTTGGGGGTAGGTTGGGGGGGGGGGGGTGGAGGTTAGTTCTAGACAATAGCCGTATTGGATAAGTTGTCTCACCCACCTGTCCGTGGTATTGCCTTCCCAGACTGGCAGGAACTGCTGGAGTCTTCCCCCGACAGGTGTTCGATGGTCGGGGGCAGTGACAGGGCGTCACTGTTTGTTGGGAGCGGAGGATCTGGCGTTGTTATTGCCACGTCCTCTGCCTTTGGCGCTGTTCCCACGGTATCCACCCCTGGTATTCTTTGTGTAGGTGGATTGCGTGCTCCCTTTGGTGTACTGTGCCTGCTGTAAAGCCTGTCCTCTAGAGGCTCCCCTATTACCGGAGCGACGAAAGGAACTGCCCCGAAACTGCTGTGACTGCAGAGCCCCCATGGATTTCGCTGTTTCAGTGTCCTTTTTAATTTTTTCGAGGGTTGTGTCTACCTCGGGACCAAAAAGGAAGTCTGGGTTAGCTGGCTGGTTGAGCAAAGTTGTTTGAATCTCGGGTTTAAACCCAGAGATGCGGAGCCATGCGTGACGTCTCAACATTACACTAGTGTTAATGGCCCTAGCTGCCGTGTCTGCCGCATCCAGTGTGCATTTGATGGATGCATTAGAAATTAACTTCCCCTCCTGCATGATCATTTTTGCTCCCTCTTTGTATGCATCAGGCAGGTGTTGCAACAACTGTTTTAGTGTGTCGTAGTGAGCCCTATCGTATCTAGCCAATAGGGCCTGTGTATTTGAAATCCTCCAAATATTAGCAGCCTGTGCTGCCACTCGCTTTCCTGACGCCTCCAAGATCTTTGATTCTTTGTCCGGAGGAGGAGCGTCACCACTAGTTTGCGAGTTTGCCCTCTTGCGAGCATTGGCCACTAGGAGGGAGTCCAATGGGAGCTGGCCTTTGATGTAGGTCGGGTCCACTGGAGCAGGCCTAAACTTTTTTTCAATCCTAGGGTTGATAGAGAGGGGAAGATGGCGGCCGGCTGAAGACGCTGGTCGTGAGCTCCGTGGAGAACCTCCAGGTAACGCTATACATGCTTCCTGACCAACGGAACCCTCGCAGAAGCAATATGATTAGAATGTGATCAGAATGCAGAATGCACCCTGGCAAATGTTTAAAGACTAACGAGTAATCCTAGTTTGGTAGCGTTTGGTAGCGTTTTGGTGCCCGCTAACTCTGTTACTCAATACCACCTCCCACCTCCCGACACCTGATTCCCGTAGTCCGTAACTGGGAGTCCTCAGACAATCCCCAGTTACCTGCTCGTTACCTGCTCTGGGAGAGTCCGCCGTGGTGTGTGGTCGCGGCTGCGGCCAAGGTGTGGAAACGCGCTGCAGGTGTTTGCTCTTCAGGTTTTTCTTCCTTCCTTCCTTGGAGCCGTGTATGCAGAGAGGAGGAGGGGGGACTCCCATGACGGGCTGGCGCTCGGACTTTGCGCAGACCCTGGTCCTGGTCCCGGTCCTGGACCCGGTCCCGGTAGCATTTCAGTTTCAGCCCCCCCAGGCAACTGATTCGCCAGGCGGGCTCTGGAAGAGAGCTCGCGAAGCCGCCGGGGAGAGCAGAAGGGGAATCCTCAAGGCGGGCTTCTTCTTCCGGGGCAAGAGTGGAAGAGGCGGCAGCTGTAGCGAGCAGAGTCGCGCTGCTCCAGTTTCGGTTTCTGTGGTGTTCGGTTGCGGCGTGGCAGAGGGGAGAAGAGCTGGTGAAAAGTTTACTGAGGCAGAACTACGAGAAAACAATCAAGTGTATTCTAGCAAGGAGGTTAGGGTATTTAACCGAGAAATCCTTACTCAGAGGACTACATCTGGCATTTTCTACAACATATTATACAATAAAGAGCATTGCTGTAGAGAGAGTAAAGTAAAAACAGAAAAGTCAATATATGTTTGCTGGATGAGTGAAAGAGTAAACGAAAGTCTCTGGCCCTTTCTAGTGGAAAAGCCCTTTCTAGTGGAAAAGAGAGGAGTACACAGTTGCACGGGTGAAGCAGAACCAGTTATACAAGGACCAGAACCAGAAATCCAAGAAAACAAATTAAAAACACTGAAAATATTTCCAAATATCACACCACCTCAACACTAGGTGTAAGCGAAAGTAATAAAGGCAAAAAAGAGGAAACCCCTCCGAACATCAATTATTTCACTAGATCCAGAGCAAGGAAGGGAACAGGAAATCTCCAAGGGCCTCTTTTTTCAGTGCAAGAAGGTTTGGAAGAGGGGGTAAAAAAATCAGCATACTGCCTCAGGAATCAAAGTTTAAGTAAACAGAGTCTATTACAGCCTACAAATAAGAAGTGCATGACCCCCAAGAACACCAAAAAGGCTGTGAAAATCCCCCCGCGATTAGAGGATTTAACGGAGAGTATAAAAAGTAGAGGATCAAAAAAACCTAAAGAGAAGAGAATAAAGATCACTCCTTCGTTGAGATCATATTTTAAAGTACAACAAGTGGTGCAAGTGAGAGGTGGAAACCACGATCAGGCTAATAACACGACCGACACAACGATTATAAAAGGCACATTAGAAACATTGCCTGTACAGTTTTCAAGTATAACAGCAGGTACTTTGAATACTAACCACAAGTTTGGAAAAGAAGTGGAAGATCCTGCAGGTAAGGAGGTATTGATAGGAGGAAATATGCAGCCGGCATCTCCTCCTGATCCTTTTACAAATATGACCTCTTCAATGGAACAACCATTACTAACACCTCAGCCAGCACAGTTAGTCTCGCTAACTCAACCAAGCACGAGTGATTCACCACAAATTGAAATTGAAAATGACAAAGAGTCCCAAGAGTCCCAAGAATTCCAAGAGACTTACGAAGACGAGCAAGAAACCAGAGACAAAGGTGCGACAGGAGGCTTCTTAGAACTGTGTTTGGGTAAAATGATGGATAAAATAATGGGGGAAATGCGAGAAAAATTCGCAATTTCTGAGACGAACCAGAACAGGATACAAGAAGCAGTAGAAAGTCTAGATCAAAAAATAAATGACTTAGGGGTCAGAGTCACAGCAGTAGAGAGCGAGTTAAGCTCACTAAATAAAAGAGTAGACAACACCCAAAGAGAGATAAGACACTTGAAGGATAATGATAAAATAGTCAAAGAGAAACTTGAATCTCTAGAAAATCAAGGAAGAAGAAATAATATTCACGTCTTGAACGTCCCTGGGAACTCAGAGGGAACGGACATTAAGGCCTACATAATATCTCTACTAGAAGAATTTCTTCCATGGACAAAAGATTGCAACTTAGCGGAGGACATCCAGAGAGTACATAGAGACCCTTTTAGGAAAAGCAAAGAGAGGAAAACCCCGAGAAAAATCTTGGTAAACTTCAGAACATACACTCTGAAAGAAAAAATACTGAGCGAGGGTCTAAAAACTGGGAGTTTCAACAAAATGAGCTGGTCATTTCGCATCAGATCAGACATCTGCAAAATTACACAAGACCGGCAATGGGAATTGGGGCAATATATGCAGGAGTTAAAAACACTTGGAGCAAGCGTACAGCTAAAATTCCCTGCCTCACTCAGAATAATGTGGCGAAACAAAATGCATAACTTAAGAGACCCAAAGGAGGTAGAGAATCTTATTCAATTAATAAAAGACCAAATTGAAATTGACAAACTAAACAAGGAATAAACTAACAAATCAAGGGCTGAAGGAACAAAATTAGACACATTCGATACATTCGATATATTAAAAATAAGAATGAACTAAAGTTCATGAAGATGTACAAAAAAAAAAAAAAAAAAAAAGAAAGACAAATAGAAAATATATGGGGAGAAGCAATCACTAATCTAAACCCAAATAAGGAATTACCTGGAGAAAACGGAGCACGAAACCGGGTGAAATAACACCTGGAAGGAGAAAAAAGGAGGCTTCCCCGGGGAGGGAGACCAAAAGGAAATCACAAAATGCAGGCTTGTAAATACACATGGGTGGGGAGCAAAGTAGGGAAAAAAAAACAAAAAAAATCCTCAAAATTGGAATATAAAAGATCGGCAAGGGAGATAAAAGCTGCCTCAAATGTAAAATCAATTTAAAATGGCAAAAGAGAAATCTATAAAAATCCTAACATGGAACGTTAATGGGCTCAGAACACCCTCACGAAGAAGAAGAATTATGGAATACCTTAAAGAAATAGAGAGTGAAATTATTATCTTACAAGAAACCCACTTAACAAATGTAGAATGGTCTCAATTAGAAAAAAACCTAAACTGGATTGGAGCAAGTATACATACTACGCAAGAGTGTAATATAAAAGGGGTAGCAATTATTATAAAGAGATCTCTCAAAGCCAAAATAGAAGATGACAAGGTGGACAGCAAAGGCAGATGGGCAATCGCCAAAGTTAGAATTGAAGAACATACTCTTACTATTGTGGGATATTATGGACCCAATAGGGACGATGCGGAGCCACTCCAAAAACTTTATTCCGAGCTTTTAACATACCCAGCTCCAATCATAATGGGGGGTGATTTCAATCTCATAGGAGATCCTAAAATTGATAGATCCCCACCAACAAAACAATGGAACTTACCGAAGATGAGGGAGTGGTTAGGGATCTACAAAAAAGATGTATTGCTTGAAGACATGTGGAGATTAAAAGGAATAAAAAACTACCCATACACTTTTCACAATAAAAAATTAGGGCATAAATCAAGAATAGATTTCTTTCTATTAAACAAAAATTTGAGAGATAAAGTGAAAAGTATCGAACATTTACCCGCTCACTTATCGGACCATTCTGCCGTTCAGTTAAATATAACATTACCGCAACTACAAATACCTAACAGGTGGACTGTTGACAGCACAATTTTAAGAGACGACCGATGCGTGGAGGAACTTATATTAACTACCCGACAATACTTCCAAGATAACGCAAACAGCACAACAAAAAGAATGATATGGGATGCTTACAAAGCGGTAATCAGAGGAAAATTGCTTAGCCTAGGCGCTCATAAACATAAAGAAAAAAAACAGGAAATCATAAAATTGGAAACAGAAATCAAAGAAGACGAATTACATCTGGAATGTGATGTTTCACAAATACAAAAGGAAAAGCTGGAAGAAAAACTTCGTAACTCAAAAGAAAATCTGTCAACTTATTTAGAGAATATAGTCAAAGAGAAATGGGAGAGCAGTAAATTAGCAAACCATGAGTATGGGGAAGGCTGCGGAAAATTCCTAGCTTGGAAAATGAAAACAGATCAATCCAGAAATAATATATTAAATATATATAACCAAGATCAATCATCCACTCTTTCAGATGATGTTGCAATTAGAATGGAATTCTTTAACTTTTTTACTTCAATATACAAGGAAGATACAAACCCAACGGAGGAAGAAATTAAAAATTATCTTGAGAAGGTCCAACTCCCTCGCCTGACAGAGGAAGAAGCGGAATTTGTGAATTCCGAAATAACAGCAGAAGAAGTAAGGAGCGCCATAAGTCATCTAAAGAAAGGAAAAGCTGCAGGTCCAGATGCTTTGCCCAATGAATTTTATATTGCATTGGAAGAAACACTAATCGAACCTCTAACTGAAACAATGAATAAGACATATATGGAACATGAAAGGCTCCCAGACTCATGGAACGACGCTACGATAAGCATATTATTAAAACCAGGAAAAAACCCAAAGAACTGCGCATCATATAGACCAATATCGCTCCTAAACTGCGATTATAAGATCTTCATGAATGTAATAGCGAAAAGAGTATCTAAGGTTATGGCCAAACTAATTGATACGGACCAAAAGGGTTTTATTAAGGGTAGACAGATACAAGATATTACACATGAGCTAATAGCAACAATTGATATAGCTGTACAGGAATATCTTCCCCTTACACTCCTTACTTATGATGTTGCTAAAGCTTTCGATCGGGTTAACTGGGCTTTTCTAACCAAAAGCATAGAGAAAAGTAACTTCGGGATTAATTTTAACCACATGGTAAGTGAAATATATTCAAGCCCAAGAGCAAAGGTAGCTGTTAATGGCAATCTCACGGAAAACATTGAGATCCAAAGAGGTACACGTCAGGGATGTCCCCTATCTCCGCTACTTTTTAATCTATATATTGAACCCTTGGCATGCTCCATCAGAAATAACATTAACATCACACCTTTTAGATACTCACAATGGACAAGAAAGGTAGCGCTCTATGCAGATGACTTAATGGTGCTCACAGATAATTATATTAATTCTAAACTGGCAATTGAGGAAGAGATGAACAAATTTGGTAAAGTATCTGGATATTTGGTAAATGCCGATAAAACGGAAATAATGAGCTGGAACTCACAACTAATTTCACCACTCTTGAAGGATAAAATAAAATACTTAGGAATTACCATAACACAAGATCTTGGAAAATTAGCAGAAACAAACCTCAACCGAGTCATGAATGAAACGAAAAAGCTCTTGAAAATCTGGTCAGGTCTATCATTAAGCTTCTTAGGTAAATCCAATATAATCAAAATGTCAATCATTCCTAAATTCACCTATCTTTTTAACAATATTCCCTTAGAATTCAAAAAGGAAGCCCTAAAAAAGATACAAGGAGAAATAGCTAGCTTTATTTGGTCATCCAAGAGCACAAGAATTGCATGGAATAAACTCAGGAGAAAGAAGGAACAAGGGGGTATTGCAAGTCCGGATATATATGAATATTACAGATCCCTTCAATTCAAAAACATCAGAGTCTTACTAAAAGCACATCAAGCATATCCAACATACTTGCGTCACTTGACAAAGGGGGAAGATCACTTCCTCTTCAAATTCGGCCATCCGAAATTCTTCAAAAAAGTCAAACTAAAGGTTCTGAACAATGCTGTTAAGATCTGGAATCAAATAAGATCAATCATACAGATTCCATATTATAGTAACTTGGCTCCAATATGGGACTCCCCAGGTACCCCTGACTGTTTAAAAGATTCTTTATCAAAAACAATTAGGCAAGCTGGAATTGAAAAATAGGGACAACTTCTATCTGGGAATTCCTTGTTGTCATGGGACCACTTGCAAATAATTACAGATCGTAAAATTTCGAGGTTTAAATATTACCAATTGAGCAGTTGGGCAAGCACCATTCCAAAAGGAGCTTTAGATCCGGAGAATCTAGAATCAGAGATGATCAGCGAAACGGCACTAAAGAAAGAAGTATCAAAATGGTATTGGGCACTAATTGAAACAGAAAAAGAAGATCAAACAACTGTTGAAAAAACATGGAAGAAAGACTTGCAAAACGAAGTCTCAGATCTCTGCCAACTTTGGAACAAATCAGTAGAAAAATGTTGGTTATGTGTAAAGGCCGCTTCATTAAAGAGGAACCACCTTTTCTCCATACATAGAGCGTACTGGACTCCTAAAAAGCTGTCAAAATTCAAAGGAGCTACAGTAAAAGCATGCAGTAAATGTGGAGAGGAAAAAGCGGATGATATAAATATATGTTCGGTGGGTGCCCTTCACTTATACAATACTGGCAAGAAATTGGTAAGACTCTAACTGCAATACTGGCAACTCCAATAACTGAGTATTATCTTAATTATTTTTGGGATACACTGCAACACTCAACTTAATCAGATAAAGTTAGATACACATCAAGAAAATGTATTATTTGTTATGATTCTCTTAGCACGTAGAGAGATATGTATTAATTGGATAAAACCATCTCCCCCAACACATGAAAGCTGGTTAAACACTGCAATAAGAATTAGCAACTTAGATAGAAAAGGGAAACAAAATAAAAAGATGAAATACTGGGAGATCTTGGAAAAGTATATTGAATCTAGACAATAACTTATAATTTTCTCTTTATCAGAGGCCCCTTAGCTGTGTTTTTCTTTTTGTTTTCTTCTTTTTTCTTTTTCTTTTGATTCCAATGATTAAGCGGACAATAATTCCTGGCATGACTTGAAGTCTGTCAATTATCCAATGGGTCAAAGATCTCCCGAAACGATGGAATTATTGAATAAGATGGAGGTATGCAGTGGAGAACGGATTAGACCAAGAACGAGACTTACCCCTTGCACCTCTCGATAGAAGATCAGGGGCAGTCCAAGTTTAACACTTGGCTCGTTTGATGCTGGTCTCCCAAATGCCTTTCATTCTTTTCTCTCAACCCGCAATATGAGGAAATTAAAAAAAAAAAAAAAAAAATCCTAGGGTTGATAACCCTTGCTTTCGTGGGCTCTTTGAAAATGTCCGCAGCATGCTTGATGACCCCTTTTAGCATAGGCAAAGTCTTTGTCGATCTTTCAGAGGTGGAGAAAGTATCAAACAAGAAATCTTCTTCCACAGGTTCTGCGTGCATTTCCACGTCATGGTTGAGGGCGTTAAACGCCGCCGTGTCTTCAGTAGGCGAGGTTTTGACATTGTAGGACAGTGTCCGGTGCAGCTTTTGGATCATCAGGGTCTACAGCATCATTCCATTGCTGAGGTTCATCCTGATCAGTGTCAGCCAGATAAGTGAAGGCCGCCTGACCGTATTCATCACCCATGTCCTCCTCGCTTTGTGCTGGACAATATGCCATTGGTTGTGAATAGCCCTCAACGTGTTCAAAGAGAACTGGTGAGGTGGTTGAGTCTTTTTTTCGTTTAAGAGGGATCTTATAGGCCTCCAAGGGATGTTCAGGTGCGATTTTCCGTTTATAGATGGTAAGCCTGCCCGATTCAGAGTCGATGAAGAGTTTCGACTGGTTGTTGTACGAGGGTTCATGGAACAAAACCCCTTCAGGGGTGGGCTTCGAAGGCGCGGACACCGTCTTGGATGGGTCGATGCCTTTGTGGTGTTCGAGATGCTTGGCTCGAGCCGTCGGTGGCAGACCGAATTTAATCGGAGGGTGGCCTGTGGACAGGCCGACCTTCTTAGAGCTTGCCGTAGTGTTCGATCCGAGCTGCTTCGGCGACTCACTAGTATGCTTGCTTGAGGGCGTCGACTCGAGCTCATGGTGCGAAGCATGCACGGCCTTGGGCGTCGACGCCACTTGCTGCTTCGGGTCGGCTTTGGTCTTCGACTCGAGTTGTTTGTGTAGTAGCGGTTTGAGCGCTGAAATGTTCGGCTCGACAGCCTTCTTGGTCTGGAGGCCTTTGGTCTTGTCGCCATGTTTGGGCACCGACGTCGACGGCGTCGAGGTGACGTGCTTGACGGTAGAGCTTGGCTTAGACGCCCCAGTCTTCGAGGCGACGCCTCCTTTGGACGCCGAAGGGTCGCCAATAGTCTTCGACTTGACTGGCGTCGACCCGACGACCACTTTAAGTAGTTTCGGTTTCGGTTTTAGGGCTCCGTAGGTTTCGGTTTAGATTTTGAAAGATCGACCAATGGCTCCTTTGAAGTATTCTTAGCCTGGCCAGGAAGCGGGGCTATAGAATGTGGAGTAAGATCTTGGCTAAGGCCTTTCGGCGATGCCTCGACCTGAGCCGTAGGGAGCGTATTGTCAGTAGTAGGCCCCGCTACTGCAGCTGGGCCTAGCTCATCACTGGAGTCGTCATCGACGGCCCAGATGGCCTCATCGTCGTCCCCTACCTCGACGACGTCTTCGTCGAGGACGTACTCCTCATCTTGCTCGTCCACATCGAAGTTGGAGTCATGCTCCGACGCTGGGTCCGACTGCTCGTCAGGATCTTCTTCTTCTTTGTCGGCGCCTTCTTCGTCACCGGCCTCGAAGATGTTGACCGGCTCGGGCGCCGACTTCTGCGCTGACTGTCTTGCTGCGCGTCAAACTCGAAGCGTCTTCTTGGAGCGGAACTTCGAGCAGGCCATACAGCTGGCCTCGTCGTGCTCTGGGGATAAACATTTTTTGCACACTAGGTGCACATCAATGTGCGGGTATTTCGAATTGCAGCCTGGGCATCGTTTGAATGGGCTCCGATCCATTGTCGTCGTTGTTTGGGCCTTTGGTGTCGAAAGGGAAAAACTGCCTTCGACGTCCGGTTCGAAGAACTGGAGAAGAAACAGGCACCGAACGAGACAATACCGACGCCCCGAAGGCCTTTTGGCCTTAGTAAAGAGTTATAACAAAGTTTCCGAACTGGAGTCGAGAAAGTACATCCGAAACCAATGGCGGAAAAAAACAATCTGGGGATGGAGAGGATGCCCATGCGCACTGTAGTCCATGGGAGGAGCCACCTATCTCGTGATACTTCCAGGACAACAATGTGCAATTATCCGGACCCAACACTAGACGGCGATCTATGCACAGATATGAACTCAGCAGCCCACATGCTTCGAACAGGTTGTTTTGATTCTTACTGCAGTTAAGTGAGACCAGAATAAGTACAAGAACACAATTAGAGAACAGCTAGCCACCCTGAAGGTTAAGGAAGAAGCTAGTAGCTGTAGCTGAACCACCTTCAGGAAGAAGACGTGGCGTGTTTCTCTCTCATTCCGATTCCCCTTTCCCCCCACCTTGCTGTAGGATCTAAATGATCTGAGTAGCGGGGTGTGGGAGCAAGAGGATAAGCATCGGCTCCTGCGGAAGACCAGTTTGGATCTCAGGTACTTGACAGAATAGAAGTGCCCGAAAGACCAAAATTCAGCCTGGGCACGATGGCTGAAGGAATAGATCTTCCAATTTCCAATTTCCAATGTAAAACATTTATAGAGCGCAACGTGCACCGTACGGTTTCTTGGCGCTAGTGGAGGGTTCGGCAACAGAGGCAAAGTAGAAACCTGTCGTAGAGCAGGAAGGGGGAGTTACACGGAGAAGGCCTGTTTGAAAAGGAACGTTTTTAGGTCTTTGCGGAAAGAAACATAATGAGTGGCAGAACGAAGGTGGTCGGGGAGGGAGTTCCAGAAAGTGGTGGCTAAGGTAGAAAAGTTGGTCCCACTCCACTTTTTACGTTTGAAACGTGGAATTTGAAGGAGAGACTTGGAAGAGGAGCGAAGCTCTCTGGTGGGGACGTATTCTTTTATTAGCGAGGAAATGAAGGCGGGGGCAGTGCCTTGGCGGGCCTGGAAAACCATGCAGCCGGTCTTAAAAAGGGAAAAGTCTCTAGCTACAGTATTAGATGGCATTCAAGCACAATTGAGTGACACCATGCTGGAGAATCAAGTCTTAAAGGAGGAAATAAAGAGGTCCAATCAGGAAACTCAGTTTTTGCGAAAAAGAATAGATGATATGTCGTCAGTATCTGTAGGGAGTCATAAGGAGAGTAGGCCACAAACTTTTGCCCTAGCTCCTACCGCTTCAGAGCTAACCACTTAGGTAATCCATGCAATGTCCCCTACTATACCTTTAGCTGCACCCGAGAGGTTCAATGGGGATCCCCATAAGGCACAGATCTTTCTTACACAATGTTCCCTGCATTATCTTTGTAAACCGGTTATATTTAAGGAAGATCAGTCGAAGGTGGCTTTCATGTTGTCTTACCTGAGCGGTGACGCAGCTGCTTGGTCAATGCCTCTTGTAAATAAGGATGACCCCATTCTCTATAACTTCGCTGACTTCAAGAAGGAATTTTTGAGAATATTCGATCGACGTTCAGGATCACAAACTACAGATAATGAATGATTGGATCTTAAACAGGGGAATCGAGATTTGGTGGCCTATCTGGCGCAAATTAATAAGCTCATTCTGGAAACTAATTGGCCGGAGGCAAAGAGAGCTTCCATATTCTATCGAGGCCTCAAAGATGAATTGAAGGACAGTTTGGCCCAAATCCCAAAGAGGCCAACAGAGGTTTCTGAATTGATAGATCTGGTCCTGCAGATAGATCAGCGTCAGAGTGAACGAAGAGGTGAGAGACGAAAAGATGTTAGAAGTTTTACCCCTTGTTTTGATCGCAGTAAATTTGAAACTACAAAGACAAGAGAAGTCCAGTCAGAGGAAGAGCCAATGCAAATTGGATCGGTTCGTGGACCACTCTCAAAGGAAGAGAGAGAAAGGCGGCATCCAGGGAAGTTCATTTTTTGAAGGATTGTCAGAAGAAACCCAAGAGCAATATGCAGGTAAAAGATCGGCTCTACCAGTAAGAGGAGTTGCCCTGGTGGAAGCTAAAGAAGAGTCAACTCCAGAAATACAATCAGCAGCAAATACGCTGCAATCTGCAGCACCTCATTTAATTGTGTCCGGTAAGATTGAGTTTGGAAAGAATCGCCAAGAAGAGGTTTCCGTGATGATTGACTCTGGTGCCACAGGGAATTTCTGCGATATTGGCTTTGCAAAGGATTTGGGTATTCAATTCGTCAGGAAAGATAGACCAGAACCTGTTCGGGCCGTCGATGGCACTAATTTGTCTTCTGGTCCGATAGTTTTCGATACAGAGACGATTAGTTTAACTGGTCCTGGAGATCATGTTAGTTTGATGAAATTCTGCTTAATAGACGCTCCTCAATTTCAATTCATTCTGGGCTTGCCGTGGCTAACGGAACACAATCCGAACATTGATTGGGTAAAAAGAACAATACAGATGAATTCGGAATATTGCATAAAGAATTGTGAACAGGTAAAGACTGAAGTGGTTTTGTTGTCCTCTTGTCGCTTGCTGGCCTGTACGGCAACTTCCATTTGTTTGGTTACTTCCCAAGAGATACCTGTTGAATACGCTGATTTAGCTGCAGTCTTTGATGAAATAGAAGCAAATAAGTTGCCACCGCATCGTGACTATGACTGCAAGATCGAGTTGGAGTCGGAGCATCCTTGCCCTGCAGTCGAATCTATGCCCTTTCGGAGCGAGAAAATCAGTACTTGAAGGAGTACTTATATCAGTATTTAGCTAATGGCTTTATCCGACCTTCCAAGTCTCCAGTTTCGTCTCTGTTATTCTTCATTCCAAAGAATGATGGCAGCTTAAGAACTTGTATTGACTACCGTCCCCTGAACTCTGTTACAAAGAAGAATCGGTATCCGTTGCCTGTGATTTCGGAGCTGCTAGACCAGGTAAAAGGGGCCCAACATTACACCAAATTGGACCTGCGCGGTGCTTACCATCTGGCTCGAGTGGTGGAGGGAGAAGAATGGAAGACTGCCTTCCGTACCAGATTTGGGCTTTTTGAGTACCAGGTGATGCCTTTTGGTCTCTGCAATGCTCCTGCAGCTTTTCAGCATTTTGTTAATGATGTATTGCGGGAGTGTTTGGATCGATTTGCTGTTGTCTATATAGATGACATTTTAATCTTTTCAGAGAACTTACAGGACCATATTCAACATGTTCGATTGATATTGAAGAAATTACTGGAACATCAGTTATTTGTAAAATTGGAGAAGTGTGTTTTTAATTCCAAGCAGGTGGAATTTTTGGGATTTGTGCTCTCCCCTGAGGGTATCGCCATGGATGAATCGAAGGTAAAGGCGATTGAAGATTGGCCATCTCCTCTCACAGAAAACAGGTGCAAAGTTTTATCGGATTTGCCAATTTCTACCGACTCTTCATTGAAAATGTTTCGGAGAAGGTAGCTCCTTTGACAAGGTTGCTGAAAAAGGGAGCAAGATTTGTTTGTACGAATGAAACTGAAGATGCTTTCAAAACTTTGAAGAGGTTGTTCATCTCCGCTCCTATACTTCGACATCTTAATCCAGATGAGCCTTACTACGTTGAAGCAGACGCTTCAAATTCTGCTTTGAGAGGAATTCTTTCTCAGCGAGATAAGATCATTGGTCTGCCTCACCCTGATCATCGAAATCTTCAATTTTTAAAGTCGGCTCGAACTTTGACTCCCAGGCAATTGCGTTGGTCGCTTTTTTTTTGCTGATTAGAATTTCATTCTGACTTACAAGCCTGGCAGTAGTAATGGTAAGGCGGATGCCTTGTCACGCTTGGATGTTACTGAAGATGTCTCTGTTCCACAGACTGAATTAATCATTCCCAGTGAAAAAATTATTGGGTTGATTCAATTTCCTGATCTAGAGGAACGCCTGAATTAAGAGTATGCCACCTTGAATTTGACAGAATGGGTAAAGCAAGATGAGGATCGAGAACTGAAGGACGGTCGACCATTTGTTCGAGGAAAACCTTTTGTTCCTAAGGAGGAACTACAAATTCAGATTATCCAACATTTCCATGATGAGTTGTTGTCAGGATATAAGGGAACCAAAAAGACTTTGGAATTAATTCAACAAAACTTCTGGTGGCCGTCAATGGATGCTCAGGTGAGAAAATATGTGGCTTCTTGTGAACAATGTTTTAAGGGAAAGACCACTCGGCAGGCTCCACAGGGATTGTTGATGCCATTACTGGCTGTACTTTATCCGTGGCACACTGTATCGATGGATTTTATCGTAGAACTCCCTTCTAGTCATGGTTATTCTGTCATCTGGGTGGTGGTTGATCACTTCTCTAAAATGAGCCATTTTGTTCCTCTGCATACCCTTCCAAATGCTTCCCAATTAGCTACTCTTTTCACACAACACATAGTCAGAATACATGGTATTCCCAGAGTGGTTATCTCTGATAGGGGGCCTCAATTTGTATCTCGTTTTTGGAGATCTTTTTTAAAGAGACTAAACATGGATTCCCGTTTATCTTCCAGTTTCCATCGAGAGACTGATGGTCAAACTGAGCGGGTAAATCAGGAATTGGAGCAGTATCTGCGCTTATTTCTGATGGATCATGCAGTGGAGTGGCCCGATATTCTTTGGGCAGCAGAATTCGCATACAACAATGCAGTTCATTCCAGTATGGTATTTTCTCCATTTTATTTAAACTCGGGGAGATATCCAAATACAATGGTGGGAGGACAAGACAGTGATGTTCCAGCAGTGGAGGAAGTAATACAGAAATTACAATCAGTATACAAGCAGGCAACAGTTAATCTCAATAAGGCTAAAGCTTCTTATAAGAGATATGCAGATACAAAAAAGACGCACCAGTCCTAGATATGAGCGAGGAGAGTAGGTTTGGGTTTCTACACGTAATCTCAGGTTAAAGGGAAACAGAAAGTTTCAGCCAAGGTGCATCGGCCCTTTTTTGGTAGAAAGAGTAGTAAATCCAGTCAGTGTGAAATTACAGATTCCTCAGAAGTATAAAATCCATTCTGTGTTCCATGTTTCTTTGTTAAAAAAAAGTCCCCCTAATCTAAGACAGAAAGGTCCACCAATCCAATCCAACTTCAGTCTGAAGAAGAGTATGAGGTTAGGCAAATCCTGGACTCCTAGATTTGGAGGGGAAAATTGAACATGGGAACCAGTGAATAATATTCATTCCCCTAGGCTGGTCAAGGAATTTCATAAGAGACACCCACTGAAACCCAAAGAGGCGAAGGGAGGAGCTTTGGTGGGGGGGTACTGTCAGGAACGCCTCCGCCAAATCCCCAGTTGACTCTGGTTTTGCTAATCACCTTGATCTTTTGGGTACGGTGATTATAATTTCTAGCCTGCTGCGACATGGTCTTGTCACTTCTATCCCAACTCGCGCTAAGGTTTGGTCCCGTTTGGTGCATAGAAACCTATTGCGGTGTTGGCGCAGGCATTCCAAGATGGCCGCCGACGTTGCCAAAGCGGTTGCCGGTCTAGTTGTTTGCCGGTACGCCGCCTCAGCTGTTGTCGCGCGCTTCTGAATTGAAGACTGCGCACTTCAACTGTCGTTTTGGACGAAGCGGCTGCTATCTGTTTCGTGGCGCTTCACTTGAGTTTTGGAAGGCGTTCGTGAGTAGGAATTCTCAATGCTGAGTTCGGAACTTGCCACAGCTGTGGTAAGATTACCCGGAGCCATTTTCAGAGAGAGTTTTTGAACTGTATTTTCATTCTTCTAGTTTGTGAAGAGTATTTAAGACATTGAATTTTGGAACACGACTTCTAGAGACATTAGAGCCTTTAGGAATGCTCGAAGTCTGATTCCATATTGCAATAACTTACCTTTTGAAGAAGGACAGAACTAAAAGACTGCAGCAACGCTCCATGCTTATATTACTTTCCACTTCCTGGAGGGTACAGTTGGCAGCAGACGCTCAGCAAGTATGTGTACATTATATATATATATATATATATATATATATATATAACGATGCTTACCACCTTTAGAGAAGACCATCTCCAATTCTTCATTTGTCGAAGTTACTAGAAGCCTATGTGTATTTGTGAAAAGACAAGATAAAGGTTGTTTTGGTTCTTACTGCAGTTAAGTGAGACCAGAATAAGTACAAGAACACAATTAGAGAACAGCTAGTCACCCTGAAGGTTAAGGAAGAAGCTAGTAGCTGTAGCTGAACCACCTTCAGGAAGAAGACGTGGCGTGTTTCTCTCTCATTCCAATTCCTCTTTCCCCCCACCTTGCTGTAGGATCTAAATGATCTGTATAGCGGGGTGTGGGAGTTAGAGGATAAGCATCGGCTCCTGCGGAAGATCAGTTTGGATCTCAGGTACTTGACACCTGCTACACAGATAGAGCCCTTTTTTCAGACAACTTTCCAACGGTAGCTACGTTATAATTAGTGACCACAGCTGTTGTGTCATGATGCCAGGAAAAGCCTATCTCGTGAGCGTTACTTCCAGGGTCATTTGTGGTATTGCAAGTATTGTATCCAAACAGCAATCCAGACATGGAGGCAGCAATATTGCCTTCTGTGAATATTTCTTCTATTCGAATTGATACTTTATGCAGAATGAAGTCTATTCTTTTACAAACAACTGTGCCTTTAACCTCGTTTAGAGAAACGTATGATCTGCAAGTTGCAAGGACAGCGGCAGAGATACATACCCTATTATCGACAAATGCCCCGTGCTTTTCATAGAAATGTTAAGCCAAATCTTAAACATGTCAGATACCAGTGGCATCGCACATGTATTTAAGATGATTTTTTCGGGACTGCTAGCACCCTTTGAAGCAGTTCTTGGCATCTTCCCGAATTTTGTGCATTCTTTATTCGGTGGCCTGCCTCTTATTTTAGGACTCGTAGTAGGTATTTTGTTTGTGTTCCTCCTGCTCCGATATGGCAAGCCAAGTCACAGACAAAACTCAGGCTACGATGGAAGAAACGATCCTAGCAATACGATACAGAGAACGGATCACAAAAGTTCTCGGATTGGCATGGCTAAGAGATCTGAATAATACCTGGTTTCTTTCGTTCAGACCTATCTGGCAAGATTGCATCTTACCTGTGCTTTAATGTCTGCTATGCGGAGAAGAATGCGTGTTGGACATCTGTCTTACACAACCATCAGCAGAACCGATCGATCTCGATGCTTTGCTTGGATCGGTAACGGCTCATGCGACGTGTTGTCCCCAGCGGGTACCTATTCGGATGATGGCATTCGTTGAGACTTCCCCATTAAGATTAGGTGGCGGTGAAGTACAAGATGAAAGCGGCACCACACAGGTACAGCCTTCTGTTACCATTGCTGATCTAAACACCGATGATGGCAATGCATCGCATATATGCACTATTTCCGATTTTTCGGAGTTGGCCCAACTTTCACCTACTGTTGCAGACACATTTTTTGCCGGCCTATCTGAGGTACTGTTCTCTCCTAACAACGAGAATAATATTTGAAATAGCGAGCACACAGCGTTCTCTGAACTCTGAATTCGGCCTTCAGTTTTTATAAACAACATAACTGAAAGCATTTGGAACTAATTTTTTTCCCATGAAAGCAAAATTATTTTTCTCCAGTTCCCAAAATATTTACTTTTTTTGGCACATGGTACTCTGCTTAAAGTAGAACTATTCTTCGAGAACAGAACTTCTATTTTTAGAGACTCTAGAGATAATATTTTGAATCAGCCTCTAGCACATGTACAATCTTGTATAAATATATGATGAAATGGTCTCGACCTTCTCTTCTGTATTAAGAGCCATTTCATAAATGTAATTTTCGTGATTCATTCAGTCAACATTCTAAATGAACAAAAAATGTTATCTGAATGATTCCACTGCTTGAAAACGTAGAGTATAATACTCATTTTCGTGTATCTATACCATTTCAAATGCATTTTATGTATTTTGGGGTGGGCTGGAAAACACATGTATACTTATATGTTTATATATTGCTTAGTTTTTACTAATGATGGACATTATACGTGGAGTGGGTGATGTGAACGTATTTAGGACCCTAATTAAATATTCCCGATGTATGCCCTTATGTGGTTATAACAAATCATATCCCTATAAAGGCATAAGAATCATATCCATATTTAGTCATAGCCAATGCAGTCCAAATACGGCAAGGCTACTTCCCTAGACTCCTAGAAAGTACAACGCGTTCTTTAAACAAACCAAACCTCCAGCAGCCCGGGAATTCCCCCTGCTTCTGTTTTGATTTGTCCTAGAACTCCTGAGAGATCCTGAAAGAACTGCCAGTTCTTAGTGACAGTTCTTAGTGACGTCTTATGTCCAACCTTACATCAAACTTGGCACCTTCCAGGTATAAATATACCAGCATTTGCCTTAAGCAACACACAGTGGTTTGGAGCAAAGCGGCTATCTACTTACCCAAAGCCCAGCTGATGTGAGTGCCGAAGCACCCTCCCATTTGACGCACTGAGAGAGACGCTGTCTTTTCTCCTGCCGAGAAATCCAGCTCCATTGTTTCCAGTCACCCTTTCGGGTTGCTGGGAGATCGAGTCCTGAGAAAGAGATACAAGACCTCCTTCATTCTAAAACCAAGGTACGGAGCTGATTAGATCCTTAAAGAATTCTTGATTCAGATTCTTGGCAAAACTAACTTAACTTAAACTGCAGCTCACTTACTCCTGCCCACATACTAGGCTTAGGTTAGGTACACTGGGGTAGGCGTAATTTAGAAGCACCAGTTGAGTACGTTTAGTCAACTTTTATCATTGTATGTATTGTATATATTTTATCCGTTTTAAGTATCATATGGCTCAGAAACCATATAAACGCTTTTACAGTACTATTTCATAATACTCCTTTTACTGTACGCACTTTACTTTATGACAAGTGTTGCAATTGTGACAATTCATTTCTCTTGCAAGAAGACTGCTCAATAAATAACAACTTTTATTGAAAACGCCAGTCTCTCTATTTCTCTGCACTCTGGTGAAACTAGGCATGCACGATTGACTGAGTGAAATAGCTATCTATTGTTTTCACACGACTCTGGAGATATACTCCTTATTCTGGAGGGAGCAAAGTTGTCATGTTTATGCAGTTGTCAGAAACTAATCCCTTCTTGTCTAATCAGGAAAGTTAACTCCTTCCTGTTCATTCGACAAAATTTCTAGTGACCTCTGAGCTAGCTGGCATACCTAATTAAGTCTAACATATTCAGTAGAGACCTAGTCGACCTCAGTCCTACGTCTAAACTATTGTTTATGTTATTCCAATGCGCAGAGCCTATTGGGAATATAGGAACTACACTACAAGCTGTTGATCGCATTGTTAGTTCTTTTTTGGCCTAGGCATAACTTGATTGTAGCCTGTGTGAACGGTGATCCTGTGTTGGTATGTGCGTAGGCGACAAACAACTGTTTTGCGTATTTGTTCTGTCCTTTGCAGATAATACCGCTATGTACTCCTTACATCTAGGGTATTAAGGCTTCTTTCGCCTTTTGTCTTTGGGTTTTTGAAGTAAACTGGTTGAATGATATTTTGATTTAAGTGATATTTTGATACCAACTTTCGTAAGAAGTGTGGGTTGGTTTTAAAGATTACTTTACCTTGTGGATTTGCAAGTATGTTTCCTGTATTGCTAGAGCTTGTAGCTCACCTACTATCCATAGGGAAGTAATGGCGATGAGAAAGGTTGTCTTACAGTAATATGTTTGAGGTCTGCTGTATGCATGGGTTCAAACGGTTTTGCCATCAGTTGAGAAAGTACTGTATTTAGGCTCTATGCGGGAACTGGGGTTGCTCCGAGTGGAGCAATCTTTTTAGTTTCCTCTAAGAACCTTTTAATTACAGGTCTTGTGAGGAAACATTTGCATGATTTTCCTCTTGTGTAAGCTATTTTAGCAGCAAGATGCACCTTGATACTTGAGTAGTTGATATTGTTGTCCAAGAGATCAGTTAGGTATGTGATTACTCTTTCTTGTGTGTTAATAGAATTGTTTTTATTGTTAGCGGTGCACCAGGTGGTATATTGTTTACATTTTGCTGCATTGCATTATCTTGCTTACTGTTTCCTTGTGTCTTTTAGAATTTCCATTGTTCGTGGCGGAAGGGTAGGGTGGCTAATTTCTATATATACTCAGATGCCAAGCTGCCAGATGCAGTGTTGCTGGTTCCAGGTGGAATATTTGGCCTTATAGTTGTAGCAGGGTTGAGTACCATGTTTGCCTTGGCCATTGAGGGTCAATGAGAATCATGTTTGTTCCTGGTTGGTTTGCTTTTTCTAGTACTCTTTGCATCAGTGGTATTGGTGGAAAGGCATAAGCAAATGTATGTGACCAGTTGAGTGCAAGTGCATTCCCCTATGACAAGCAGTGTGGAAACCTCGAGGCAAAGAGTTGGCATTTCTTGTTCTGCAGTGTTGCAAATAGGTCTATCACTGGTGTTCCCCAGAGGTTGAAGATGTATTGTACTGTTTTCTGTTTCTTCTCCCATTCGTGGGAGCAGTTGTTCTGTCTGCTTAGTTGATCTGCTAGAATGTTGTCTACTCCTGGTAGATGTACTGTTTGTAGGTTGATTCTTTGGGCTAATGCCCATTTCCATATTTCCTGTGCAAGTGTGCTCAAAGGAAAGGACTTCGTACCTCCCTGCTTGTTCAAATAGAACGTTGTTGTTGTATTGCCTTTTGTATTAGGATAGTCCTCCCCTGGATGTGTTTCTGGAATGCTTTCAATGCCAGGAAGACAGTTTTCATTTCAAGGAAGTTGATGTGTTTTAAGGAATCCTGTTGGTTCCATTGACCACGTATTTTCAGAAGGTTGTAACATGCTCCCCAACCATTGAGGGATGCGTCCGTGGTGATTGTCACAGATGGAGTTGGGATCCTGAAAGGTATCCTCTGTGCTATGTTTTTGGATGCCCTCCATTGTATTTCTGCTTGCATCTTTTGTGCAACAACCACTAGTTCCTCCCAACTCCCTGTGGCTTGAGACCAGCTGTTGGCAAGCCATTCATGGAATGGGCGCAAGTGCAGGTGTGTGTGAGGGATAAGTGGGATGAATGATGCCATCATGCCCATCAGTTTCATGACTTTCCTCACGGTCAGAGATTGTACCCTCATATAGAGGGTCGCTTCTTGAAGGATAGCCTGTATCCTCCTTTGTGTGGGGTACGCTTTTGCACTTCTTGAGTTTAATCTCGCTCCTAGTAAGTTTTTTCCCTTTCTTGTTTTGTTGAAGATTTTTTTGTGGTTTATTGAGAATCCCAGTTCCTGTAGCGTTTCGATGACTGATTGTACATGATTGTGGCATGTTTGCTTTGAGTGTGCTCTTATGAGCCAGTCATTCAGATAGGGACGGACGTGGATTCCTTCCCCTCTTAGGTGTGCTGCCACTGGGGCTACACTGAAGCTGGTTTTATCCCGAATGGGAGCACTTTGAACTGATAATGTGTTCCATTGTGTAGGATCCGCAGGTACTTTCTGTGTCTTTTATTCAAAGGGATATGCAAGTAGGCGTCTTTGAGATCTATTGTTGCCATGTAGTCTCCCTTTTGAATTCGTGGGATAATTTCTTGAAGAGAACACATCTTGAAGCGTTGTGTTAGTATGAATCGGTTTATGAACCCTAAGTCCAGTATTGGCCTTACAGTCAGGTCCTGTCTTGGGACAAAGAAGCATGGTGAGTAGTTTCTTTTGAAACATTCCTGTTTTGGTACTACTTCTATTGCTTGTTTTTAGAATAGTTCCTTTATCTCTGAGTTGAGCTGGGTTAGTTCTGTTTTCAGACATTTCTTTGATTTTGGTCGGTTTGCAGGTGGTGTTTTTGTTAGCTCTATGCAATACCCGTATTTTACCAAATCTACTATCCAATTGTCTGTTGTGATTATTTCCCACTGTTTGAGGTACAGGGATATCCTTCCTCCCACTGGAGTTTTTTGTGGGTTCTTTTCTGTGACTGAGTCAGTTAGAGCAATTTCCTCTTCCTCTGAGAGTTTGGCATCTGCCTTTCCCCCGAAAGAGCGGTTTCTGTTGTTGTTGCCAGCCTTGGTAACTTCTCTGTTGACCCGATTGTTGCCCTGGGGTTTGACCTTGTGGTTGCTGTGACATCTGCTGTCCCTGACCAAATGCACCTCTTCCTGTGGTCTTTCTGTTGTTGAACCCACCTCTTTTAAAGGAACCTCTCTGCTGTAGGGCTCTCATCGCCCTAGCAGTCTCATTGTCTTTTTTGATCAGCTGAAGGAATTCATCCACTTCCTTCCCAAAAAGTGCGTCCCCAGTGAATGATCTATTGATGATGGAGGTTTGCACCTCCTGTTTTAAAACCTGATATTTTTAGCCAGGCATTTCTTCTGAGGATGGTGCCTCTGCAAATTTGCCTACTGGCTGTGTCAGCAGCATCTAGGGCTGATTACAGGCATATATTGGCCACGTTTTTACCTTCTTGGACAATGGACCTTGCTCTTTTCTTGTCCTCTCCGGGCAGTTTATTGAGAATTTCCTCTATTTCGTCCCACGTATCTACTTAGTAGTGCATTGGAATTTGCGATGCGCCACTCTGTTGCAGTTTCCTTTTCCATTCTTCTCCCCACCATGTCCATTATTTTACTCTCCTTTTCTGGCGGAGGACCGGTATTGGAGACTGCATTAGATCTTTTTCTGGCTGTGTTGACAATAATTTAATCTGGCACCATGTTTCCTTGTATATACTTAGGGTCTTTTGATGAGGGCTTGTATTTATTTTCTATCCTTGGGATTACACCCTTGCTTGAAGCTGGTTCTTTGAAGGCTTCTTTGCCCTGAGCCAGTATGCTAGGAAGCATGAGAAGGTATTGAGTCCCCTTGGTGGCAGAAGCTAGGTTTTTCCAGGAGAAAACATGCAACTCCTTTTTCTTCTTCGAGGGCAACTCCGAAATTGTCTGCTGCCCTCTTGACTAAGCCATTGTAGGAAGCTATGTCGTTTGGTGGTGATCCTTTCGAAGGATAGCTGCATACCTACTCTTAAGGACTCTCGGTGTCGAGATTGTTCCATGAATCCTGGACATTTTCAGAGATTTCCTCCTCCTCTGAGAGTAGCTCTCCGTATTCTTCGGGATCTTCGTCACAAGGTTCTGGTGTTGGGGGTGAGTCAAAGATACCTTTTTCCTCTCCCTAGGTGTCAACATCTCTGGTTCGGCAACCGTGGTTTTAGGGATTCGAAAATCCTTCCGAGATGTGTCACTCTTTTTTCTTTTGGAGGAGCGCTGCCATTTAGTCCTCGAGTCTTTTCCTTTTCTTTTCGACCACGAGATTTCTCGGCGTCAGAGGCCAGGGATATTCTCTTCTTGCTACCGGCCACGTCCGGTTTAGACGGCGTAGTGCTTTTCTTTGCGGGTACGTGATTGGCCCCTTGTTTCGGCTTCTTCTGCGATTTTCCCTCCTCGATAACCTTTGGTTGGGTACCGTGGGGTTCTTTTAATCGTGGCTGACCAATCGCATTTTTGCTCAGTGTTGGGGCTGCCTTGGGCTGCGCCTTATGTTCATGACCCTTAGGTTCCGAAGGATGTGTATTGTGTCTTACCATATCCACTTAGTTCGTTTTTTCAGTCGCCTTCTTGTGAGAGTGGGTTTTTCCGGAGTCTCCTTCTATTGATTCAGCTTTTACTCTTTTGTTCTTCCTTGTCGCTGGAGAAACCCAGGTCTTTGAGGGATGTTTTCTTAGCGGCCTGCGATATCGTGGAGTAGTGGGCCTCTCTTTAGTTTCAGCGGCTTCTTAGTGTTTCCAACAGAAATGCTGTGCAGGCCTCCCAGCCCTTGTCCTGATGATCCTTGGGCAGGCACAGGTTGCAGACATTGTGTGGATCTCGTTGAGCATTCTTGTGGTGGCACCTGGGACAAAACTTGAAAGGGGTGTTTTCCATGTCCCCTACCTCGCCATTTGTAGACAGACTAGGTCCTTAGTGGTGTAGTCGCCAGAGCTCTACTCTTGTCCCCGGTTACAGCGTCGATGAAAGATGTGATTCGCTGTAGCTTTTTCTTGAAATTTTGTGGGGAAATTTGAAAATTGTTCTGAGCTTCCCGTCTTTCTTCCAGACCCAACGGCGAAAAAAAGAATCTGAAGATGGCTACCACGCACGTCGACCTCCAGGATACCGTCTGATGTCACACAGGGGACATACCTGGTACCAAATGCCATCATTGCTTGCTCGAACGGAGGCGTTTGTCACCCCGTATGATCACAGATATGAGAGAAGAATAACTTTTTTTTTTTTTAATGGCAGAGATCCTTGGAATACTGGATAAGGATTGTCTCCAACGGACTTTAGAAAACGAAAAGAGAAGGGGCCCTACACTAAATTTTGAGAATCCATTTTGAAAGCTTGGGGACCTCATTTCGTGTATACATTGTGTGATTAAAACATAGAAGCTGGAGTATATTCTCTAGGCACCTTTGGTGTCCGACTAAGAGGGGATTGTGTTTGAACCCCCGAGATTTTTTATGCACGGCTATACCTGCCCACCAATGTGAAGGATACTAGAATTACAGAAAAGATCTGTATTTAAATTTGGGAGATATCGTCTCTTGTCCTGAAGAAGGTGGCGGTCAAACACTAGAAGCCACAGAAACGCATCGAAGCTCATTTAAAGAGGCGCATTGAGACTGTGAGGACATATGTTGTAAATGACAAATTAACTGCTTAGAGAATTAACTTTTAGACATATAATCTTTGTCCAATGATTTGGCCTCTTTTTGACAAGAAGGAACTTTCTTGCAGGTTCGCCAATATTGCACTGAACTGTTTGGTGTTTCATGTTATGTATCACGTTTTTATTTTGATGGAATGGTTTTAACAATGTATGAAATGTTTTTTATGTGTGACCATAAGTTTTGGTTATTTTTAATAAAATATTTGTACTTATAATTTTTGAGCACTTGCCCTTTGATGGTGGTGTATTCATGTTCTGGTGATATGTCTATTTGGTTGGTTGTTTGACATATGAGGTTCTAAGTTATCCAAAGGGGATTACTTTGACTGAGTTCTACTTGGTGCCCCACTCGTTTGTTGGTTAAAGGGGCCCCTCTCCTTTTATTGGAGAGGAATGTGGTTGACAGCGACCGAAGCAAGAAAAAAAAACAAAGACAATTCTGGACCCAACCACTAGATGGCGGAATAATGCACATCATGTGAATCAAAAAAAGGATTCACGCTGCAGAACCATTTTCTTACTGTCATGTTTGAAATCCATACAGTGTTTCAATAGTATGGATACTTAAACATTATTATTTTAAAGTGTTTGAGAAAATCTGAAGGTTAAAAACTTCAGTCTAAATATTTTACACTTACCAGGCGCTATGGTCTTTAATGTCAAAGAATCAATCTTCTTGGTACTTGCCAAATGTTTTAAATTAGACCCAGCAAACAATAGGTAGAATACCACATCATCTTCAAGTTTATCCTCCTCACTTAAAAACACCGTGAGAACACTGTCGCCCTAAAATGTAAAAAATATTGCACGTGTTAAATCCTTTTATAGATAGAATAGAACACTATTCGTAGCACCAGGCAGAACACATAAATTGCCTCCTGTAATGCGCTGTCTTGGGAATTAAAATTTCAGTTAACAGTTCTTTGTTTTTGAATATCTTATGGAGTTTTAGGAGAGTGGCAAAAAGGGAATTAAATTACTAATTTCATAAAATTGGGGCTAAATACTTCTCATTTCAAAGAGCCACAATAGACCAGGCTTTCAAAATGATGGGCCCAATTTAGTGTTTGGCAGACGGGTATTCCATCATTTACATGAATACATTAATAAAGTACCACAGGAGGAGAGGTAAATAAGTGCTGGATCAAATTCTGTTCTGCGTAGGCTATGATTCTATTAGGCTAACAATATGTTATAAAGCATCATCATTAACTGGCAGGGTATCCACATTATATTGATTGAAGGAAACAAATACACTAAAAGAAAAGTGCACTCTCATTTGCTGTATCACCTGTAGCTACATTTACTTTCAAACCTCTAAAAGAACACACATCTGAGAAGAGAAGATATTGAATTTTTAGACAGGCAGAACAAAATGATGCACCAGTTCCAGAGAGTCCCTCCCAAGCAGTGTCCATGTTCTCACCAAGAAAAAAATTCATAAAACTGCTGGGATCATTTATGCATTTTGTAACACTAAGGTTTTCCAAGCAGTTTTAAAGAGACATTGATAAAATACTCCAATGGTTCATCGTCTGCAGACTGGCCTACTTTCTTTCCCACCATTTCTCCTCATCTTCGGTCCCGTGAGCACACAGGCTCCTCTAAGCCAATCACAACGCTGCAATGAAGAGTTGCGAGCACTCTGAGCGCAGTTGTTCAGTACTCAGACAGGGACTGGGAGCCTGTGCAGGTTACCCACCAGGCTGTGTATTACAGCCCGGAGGGGAACATGCCAAGTGTGCATGACTGTTTGGCCATCCCAAGATGGCCGGCCAAACAGTCATGCGCATTAGAGTGTGCCCACCACTTCCACCCCGCTCTGTGACCCAAGCCCCACCATACCCTAGCCTCATAGCAAAGTAACAAAGTTATTAGCATTTCATTTGTCCTTTTTCCTGCTCAGAGAGTAGTGGGGTGACGCAACACCGCCTTTGCGGAGAAGCCACCCCTGCTCACTACCTGCTCACACTTACAGAAGATACTGAATCATCCAAGGAAGAATAAGTAGGATTGGTACCCTCTTATGCATCTCCATGAACAATTTAACTTGATGGCTGTTTACTGTGAATGGGACAACCTTTGTTTATCCAATATGCCAATTACATACCCTGTGCCTGCCCTCAATATCTGTCCATCACACATCTATAAACAGTGGACCACACACACTGTTCTGTAGATCGAACACTTGGCAAACGTCTTCATAATATTAAGAGGGCAACCTAATTTCCTTGTTCACATTGAACTTTCAAATTCGAATTGCACGCATCTCTAATCACTCTTGTTTTCAGTTAGTTTCCAGACCTCATTTTTTATTTAACTTCCAGACGGTGGTGTCTTTTACCATAAATTTCTTTTTATTAAGTATTCAATACAGTCACACTTAAAACAGACCCAGCAAACACTTTTCATCCCTTATAGGGCCTTCATCAGGCAATTTGATGTACCTCCTCACAATTCTTTCCATTAATTCCCTGTTTAAATTAAAACGAACAAGCAAGGTGCCCCCTTCCGCATGACCTCGTTATCAAGTCATTAGTATTTTCTAACATGCGAAATAACACCCACATCGCTGCCTGGCAGGCAGCCAGTACAAGCACTTCACATGTTAATGTGGTGGTAGCCGCTTTGGCTCTGGTAGAATGAGCCCGCAGGCCTTCTGGAGGCTGCCAGTCTGTAGCAGATCTTTGTATTAAGAACAATCCAGCTGGCGATGATCTGCTTTTGCACAGCTCTATCCTTTTTGGCCCCAGACCAGCTAGCGGGGGAAATTGTCATGACAAGGAGGGTATCATGGATTGGGAATAAGACTAAGAAGTTTAAAGGGGACTGCGTTGTACTACATTTTGCTAGCGCAGAAGTACTCCCTAACATTCTTGCTAATATCCTCCCACCCCAACGTAGAACCGGATCCATAATTCCCCTTACTCTGAAATTCTTTTATAATGAGACTCAGATGGCGACCTCCTCCAACATCCCCAGGCCTAGAAGGAACGCTAGAGTTGCTCACTGGGGCGGGGAAACCAGACCCAGACTTAACAATGATTGTTTTCACCCCATGACTAGCCGCGGGTTAGGGCAATACAACTTCCCGAACGGGCCAATGGCCAGAACACCAGGGCTATTTTGGCCCAATATAAATAGGTGGGGTCCAAATACTCCGGGTTATGATAATAGAGGCCAAGGAAATGGGTTCATGACCAGGCAGGGGAACGAACACTTCTTGACGCGACCTAATACTCCTCAGCCTATGTGGAACTCAGCAGCAAACGGATGGGGTCAGGTGTCTACTCCTTTTGACTGGGGATTGGGATTGGGGAACAGATACGGAGTTTTGTCTGGCCTAAATGACTGCGACTGACATATAGAGGCTATAAACCCGGGAAAGAGGCCATAGCCCAACAATTGGATCAGATCAGTCCACGCATCAATGGCCTAGACCCCAATGAACCCATCCCTCAGTCAGTGCACAAAGACCGAATTACATTTGGGCATGATCATCCAATATCCACGTCATATTTGCCTGACCATAGCCCGATCCAGGGCCGGGGTAGTGCTAACCCACATAGTCTACTGAATGTGGGATTTAATGAAGTAACTCAAATACCGCGAGAGCCCGAAGTGGCATTGGTGCGGCGCCTAGAAGCTAAGACATCTATAGACTCCTGTAGACTAATAAGCTGGAACATAGCAGGGCTAAACGGTAAGCGTCAGTATAAATCCTGGTCAAGCTTTGTTCTGGGCCACCACATTATTGCCCTTCAGGAAACTTGGGACATTTCTGACAATCTGTGGTGGGATGGGTTTATTAGTTTCACCAAAGCAGCCGTCCACAGTCGCATGGGGAGGGCCAAGGGAGGCCTTTTATTCCTGTTCTCTTTAGATTTAAAGGGAAGTTGCAGGCAGATTAGCACCAACTCCCCTAATATCCTGATGGTCGAAAGAGTGATTAAAAACACTAGTAGGACTATTTATATAAATTTCTATAATTCAGGGAATAGTGATTATAGAGGCCGTAATATCACTGAATTAGATAGTATTTTAAATTCGGTCAGTCAGAATAATACGTTTGATACAGATTATATTTTATTAGGTGATTTTAATATTCATCCATGCAATCTAAACTGCAGGAGAAGTAACCCTGAAGGGGATGAGGGACCTCATTTTGAACATACCACTGAGGGAGAGGAGCTGGAAGATTTTCTCGCCAACTTTGACCTATATGAACCAGATGGTGGCATTAGATTGCCAACCTTCACTGGTATCCCTCATGGTACAATTATTGATTACATATTCGTATCCCTAGGCATTCTTAACCGGGTTAACGTCTATCACACCACACAATCACATTTCAGCGACCACAATCCGGTAGAATTAGAAGTGGCGTGGGGAGGCAATATGGGACCATCCCCACTGAAAGTAATCGCCCACCCCCTGAGGACTACTGACCAAGGTAGACGTATGAAATGGGCAAAGGTGGTTCCGGAAAAATGTTATGCTGAAAATTTTCCAAAGATTAAGGGGCAGGTCGAGGTTTGTAATAATCCTTGTGCACAGGGTCAAGAAATTGTAGAGGCGTTTGAGGTAATATGTGGGCAGGTGTCACAGGACCTTTTAGCAAAGACAAAAAAAGGAATCCCAGGAAATAAGCGCTGGTTCGATTCAGCATGCTCAAAAGCACATAGATTACTACTGGCAGCCCTAAAAAATACTCCCAGGGTAAAAGATGAGATTACCAGACTCAGGAAAATTTATAAATTAGCAATAAAAAAACGAAAGGATACCATTAAACAAGAAGCATGGGAGGGCCTCCTTTCGGCGGCAGTCCTGAAGGATAGTAAAAAATTCTGGGAGATCATTAAACAGCCCTTTTTCTCAGATGACAATAACGATTCCATGGACTGCGTTATTCCTGATGAAAAGTGGTTATCTCACTTTAAAAATGTCTATGGGGACACTGCTGATGTAACTAAAGACGTCCTGCTGACAAGCCCAGTCACCCGCCCCATCATCTTTAATCGAGATGAGGTGGAAAAAGCCATTATGTCCACTACAAAGCACAAGGCACCTGGCCCTGACGGTGTGCCTGCTGACTTTTTTATGTACTCCCCAAAACTGTAGGCTGAAGTCTTGGCAAACGTGTTCAATGCAGTTAATGGTAACCCTGTACCTGCATCATGGAACACCTCCACCATAGTTCCCATTTTTAAAAAAGGTCAGCGGGATGATCCAGGTTGTTATAGGCCTATATCCCTCCTGGATTCATAAGTAAAAATTTTAGGTAGAGTTCTTTTATCCAGGCTGAGGGAGAATGTTGAGGGCTGTGGTGGATTGTCCGAAATCCAATATGGATTTAGGGAAAGAAAGGGGACTATTGAACAGTGCATCAACTTACATCTGCTCATCTCCAAATACAATACAGCCAAGGAGGGGTCTTTGTATCTTGCATTCATGGACCTCTCCTCGGCATTTGACCTGGTCAATAGGACTAAGTTGTGGTCTATTCTGCTGGAGATAGGTATTGATGAGGCATTGGTCACCTTTATGGCCTCCCTGCACCAAGAACTCTTCTCAAGTGTACGTGTGACGAACGAGGGCAGGTGCACCGCTCTCTTTAGATCATTAAGGGGTGTGCGGCAGGGCTGCATTTTAGCCCCCTTACTCTTTACCATCTACATCAATGGCCTGGGCGCACTCCTAGGGGGGCAGGAAGCCGACGTCCCGCGTGTAGGAGCAATAAAGATCCCGGCGCTCCTATATGCGGATGACGCCGTGCTGATCGCCCGCACGGGAGTTGGCCTCCAGCGTCTATTGAATGCCTTTGGTTCGTTTATGGAGCAACTAGATCTTGAAATAAACGTAGCTAAGTCACATACAATGGTGGTGGGACTAGAATGCCGCAGGAAGAGAAACAAAACATTCACATGCAGGGGGGACTTGGTCTCTAGGGTATCCACATTTCCTTATCTAGGCATACTGTTTGACCAGAAAGGGTCCTGGGGTCCACAGGTCAGAGCTAAGAGGTTGGCCGTTATTCGATCATCATCAGCACTCCTGAGCTTTGCTGGTAGGCTAGGGGCCAGGCCTATGGAAGCCATATTAAAAATTTACAATAGTAAATCTGTGGCCATTGCATTATATGGTTCCGCATTGTGGGGATATCCAAATGTGGAACCAATTCAGAGAGCGGAGAATGGATTTATCAGAACCCTACTCTCTGTACCCCAGTCGACCCCAACGTACTCTATTCATAAAGAAGTTGGCTTACAGTTTCTTTCAGATAAGTTGAGTATGGCCCTTTGATTCTTTGGCTAAAAATATGGATGAATGAAGAACTCCCATTAAACCATAAGATCATGACCGATGTCCTGTCCCTTGATAAATCCAACAAGATTCCTTGGCTGGCCTATTTGGCCAGGGCTTTTTTATACCTAGGCCGTCCGGAGCTTTTTACCTCTCCGGAGAATATTAGGATCCAAGATCTCGACTTTGTTAAAAAGTCTTTCATGGGAAGGAAGGAAACATGCCGTGAAGAACGTGAACTAGCAAAACCGGCAGTGAGGGATCATTGCCTGTTGGTCAGCTCGCCATCACTTGCACCATATCTTGGTTTCGTCACAATCCCCTTCCACAGGTTTCTTTTAACCAAATTTAGATTTAATTTGCTGCATTTTTACTTAGGCTCCTTTAATAATTGGCAGAAGCCAGAACTAGCCCCGCCCTGTAGCTGTGACCAGTTCTCAGTGCAAGACACAATGCATTTTGTTATGTTTTGTGGGTTGTACTTAGAGCCAAGGAAAAAATTCTTGTCGCCAATTCTTAAAGAAGCCGGCTTCACCCAGGTGAGACCGGCTCTGCTCTTCTTACAATTACTACCTAATCCCCACATTACTTTTTGCGTTGCTAAATTTCTGGTAGCCACCTCAAGGGCGAAAGCTGTCTGTCAAGATTAGTTATTTATGTCAAACAACTTTTTTTAACTGTTTGTCACAATTTTAAAATTTGTTGTTAAAATTCTATATCATGTGTATTATGGAAAATTTTGTATGAAATGTATTTTATCCTTTCCCTCTTTGTATGGTTTTTAAATAAGCCGAATAAAGATATTTTGACTGGCCCCAGACATCTAAACAATGAACTCTCTTCCTTCTGGGTGGATGAGGTGGGAGTTACAACCTTAAGGAGGAAAGCTGTCTTAGTCCTTAACACTTGCTTATCCACGAAGTAAGAGGTGTACATTTGCTGAATGTAAAATGCAGCTAGCTCATGACAGTGGCTGATGTGATTGCAATAGGGGACACAGTCCTCAATGTGAGCACCTTTAGAGGGCAAAGACGCATTAGCTCAAACCAGACTGAGATCCTACTAGGACATAACTAAGGGTTTTGGCTGGAACGTAATGGGTCAGCCCTTAAAAAAATCGCAAACGGAGATGGGTGATCAGGCAATAGTAAAAAAGTTGATACCCCTTACAAATAACTTTTAACTGATGCAACAGCAAGGTCTTGCTGGCTTGGAGACAGGGAGAAGTGGTAGGATATGCCAGGAAGAACACCAAGCAAGAAATGCCTCCCAATGTTCTGCATGGATGGTCTTAGTAGAGAGAGGCCTAGCAGCCACAGTCACATTCACCACTTCATGAGGGAGAACAGTGGGCATCAACTGTTGGGACTCAGTCTCCAAGCATGGAGGTGGAAGTTGTGAAGGCTAGCGACCCTGCCCTACTGTTGTGGCAGTACGTCCTCCAGAAGAGGCAGATGCTCACGGCCAGGCACTCAGAGTAACACACTCTCCAGACTCAGTCCAGAGTCACTAGGATGCCTAGGACCAGATTGTTTCTGATCTTGTTCAGAACTTTGGGAAAGAGAGGTAGACAGAAAGGTGTATAGGAATCTAAAGCTCCAGTCTAACCAAAAGGCATCTCTGAGGGAGAAGACAGGGTTCTCTACAACTACTAAACGATGCTAAGTGTAGTCGACATTGATGATTCAATAGGCAACACTGGCTGAATTTTCCTGCCATGGTGTTAAAAGATCTGGCAAGGTGTTGTACGACTAGGGAGATGCCCTGAAAAACCAGCATGTTCCAGAACTTCTCAGCATAAAACCCACAATCCCCCCTGCCCCCACCCACCACCACCTCCACTCACTACTCTCCCCTGTGGCAATACCACATGGGAGTGCTTTAGTCTTTGATGGATGGGAGGAAAAGAAATGCCCATAACTCCAACAGGATGTGGAGGTGGTGTTCCGCAGACACCGGAGTCCTCAGATTTTCACCTCTCCCAGATGTCCTCCCTAAACCCGCAATGATGCATCTGGCGATACTGTTAGCTCGGAGTGCGGTAGGGAGAGAGGTCTGCTATGGATCCAATTGTGTTCCAGCAACTTGAGATTTCAGATCCCTTTACAGAGCCCGTATGTGTCACTTGTTGTGGTCCACTAGCAGGATGCAGGAGGCCAAGAAGCCTCAGAGCTCCTATCACTAAGACTGAGGACAAGAGTTGAAACATCGGGATCATAGCTCCAATATGCTACACTCATTGAGGATGTAGACAAGATCAAAACAGTACTATGCTTAGAATGAGTTCAATCAGAGGGCGCCTCTACGAAAGAGTCTGGTGTGCACACCAATGATGTTAGTAGATTAGCTGTTATCTGGAGCGGAGTTGAGTTTGAGGTGCGGTAACCACAACCATCGTATCTTATCTTATCTTATCTTAAGTGCAATTTGTAGAGCGCGCTGACACCAAAGGCTTCCTGGCGCTTTAAGACAGAGTGAGTGAGGGGGGAAGCGTGAGAGCGGAGTTTTAACCAAGGGGAGGGAAGAGGTGGGTTTTAAGAGATTTTCTAAAGCTCAGAAGGGATGGGGTGGATTTGATGGAGAGAGGGAGAAGATTCCAAAGCCCGGGAGCCAGGTGGGAGAAGCGTCGACCACCGAATTTCTTTGTTTTAGCTTTGGTGGTGGCTAGCAGATGACGGTGGGCTGATCGGAGGTTGCGCGTTGGACGATGAGGAGTAATTAAAGATTTGAGAAACGCGGGACCGGAGCAGTGGAGGGCTTTGAATGTGAGGCAGGCCACTTTGAAAGCTGCCCTTTGGCCTATTGGGAGCAAATGCAGTCTGTGAAGTAGGGGTTTGGCCGATTGCCATCTGGGAGTTTTATGAATGAGGCGGATTAGTAAACAACCAAATGGCATTACCAAGGCTGAAGGGAGCACCACAAACAGAAAATGCTTGTGGCATACTTGGAAACACAGGGACTGCAGGACTGGGATGTGGAAATAAGCCCCATGCAGGTCCAATGCCACCAATCAGTCTCCTGGAGTGAGGGCAGGAGAACTTATTTATGCCTTAGTGAGCATCTTAAACTGGTCCATCTTGACAAAGAAGTTCAGGGGACAGAGATGTAAAATAGGAGAATACATCAGTCTTTCTTGACACCAGAAAATAATGAAAGTACCAACCAGTCAAGATTTTTGATGCTGGCACCCTCTCTATAGCTCTTGCTGCCCAGACAGCTTGAACTTCTTGCATGAGAATGTACAAGTGGTCTTAATGAAGCTGAGGCATAGTGCGGATACCAACTGCCCTACCATGAGTTAGTGGTGCCCTGGCCAGATTACATACTTTGCCTCAGTCTGGTCATCCTGAATGATCCATCGAAGGCTGGCCCAAGGTCATCCATGACCGCTGGCAAGATGTTGGCCACCAGTTCCCACATTGCATGCGAATAATGCCTAAGGGGGCAAAGTGGGTTTACAGAACTGAGGGCAAGAAGAATAGACTAGGACAAATGTTTTCTAAAAGCTACCACGCGTTTCTGTCTGGCAGGGTGGTCGGAAAAAATTAAGCCATCTTGTGCATGCCTATATTTCCAGGCTCTCAGGGATTGGGTTCTGCAGGCGGACAGAGGCACCCCCTCCCTCCAGCCAAGCCAGACTCGCTTTCCTTGAGGTTTAACAGTTCATGGGAGAGCAAGACCCTGGCTTCAACCAGGTGCCCATGGAGTGTGGCCATCAGTGGCTCATTCAATGGTAGAAAGGGTTCTAGAGAGGTCTGCACTTGCTGTAGTACCTCTGTGAGAAAGTTTTTCTTTACTTCAACTAGGGAAATTTGAAGGCCTACTCAGACCTGTGGGGTACTGAAGATTCACAGCATAGCCTCATTGAAGGCTTGGATATGATGCAGCATTGCTGTAGGACACAGGAATTCAGACTGGATCAGGACAAAAGCCAGGATCAGATCTGAGGGAGGAGACGAAGACTGAGACTTAGCGGTACTCTGACGTCCACGTGACTAGTATGGTGAGAGTAGCAGGAAGAAGGGGCGTCTTGTTTGGACTTCTCATGCTTCTTTTTCTTAGACTTATTGAAGTGCTTGGAATAGGACGATGACCTCCCACGTCAACAGCCTCTAGAACAAGAACATGTCCACGTTCTTGACTACAACAGGGATCAGGCCTTCAGAACTTTCCTACAATGTACAGCACAGTATAGCGTGGCTCTACGGTCCCTGGTCGCCTTCAGATTCATCCAAATAGTCTCCACAGGACTTTGAGTCACCAGACACCACAGACAGACATCGTGAGGGTCCATCACTGGCATCTATCTGTGGCAATCTCTGCAGGGTTAAGAACCAGTTGTTTTATTGAGACATGTCCCCTACATACTGGAAAGGTTTTGAGAATGACAAAAAATGTGGTTTGTCAGGTGACCGAGATCAAGGAAGAGTGCTCCAGACCCACGTCGGAAGGCGTGGTAAGAAAGGAACAGACACATATGCAAGGAGGTGACACTTATATTTGTTGCCCCAACCACAATTCTGGGATTGGAAGATCTGAGGTAGAGCCACACAACAGCAGACAATATAATTTAATATATCAATGAAAAGCACAGGGGACGGAAAAGGATGGGTGAACAATGGACAAGTCGGGATGGGTTGAGGGGGCATTTGAAGCTTCAGAGCAAGCACTAGGGGCCTGGGAATGAGCAGATGGGGTGGAGCAAGGAAACCCATACGTTCCCATGAAGTACAATTGAAAACAAAAAAAAAAGTTTCCTTATGTAAGGTGTTAAAGGATACAACTCATTCAATCAAAAGGATGTTAAATAGACTATGCTTTAGGGGCGGTACACAAACAAGAGTAGGGAGGCACACCATTGAAACAAAAACAGAGAACTGACAGTTCATCCAATCATGAGCAGGGGGTGACATAAAACCCACTCTATATATTGTATTTTTCACTAACAGTCTTCGACAACATACCACTGACACAGCCCAAACAGATATTGTTCAGAAGAACCTTTGCATTAAATCACGTTTTGAACGCCGAATAAAACCCTCTACCAGAGTTCATGATTTAATAAACTTAACGCACATTACTTTAATTTCATGTTTAGAACAATACATAGACATAGTGAGTGTACATTTCAAAAAGGTTTGTTTGTATACTGTCTTTACTTACATACAAAGGAGCTTGCTGGGGATTAAGTTTCATGACCTAGAGTACTGAAATCAAATAATGAAAAGAAAATTAAACAACGTTTTATTTGACATAAATTCAACTTTCAGAACCACAATAAAAGGGAGGTAGAGACAAATTCCTTCCACTTACAATTAAATGAATAGTTCAATGATTCCTGTTTGCACATGACTCAGTGTTTCCATATTAAACGTATTCAACATTTGTATTTCAAAACCACATACAAATTTGTCTATAAGTATTTATTCTATCTCAGTTCAGTGATAGCATGCATGCAATTTAAGTTACACCGGCCAACTGTTGATTTAATATAAGATGTATAGATTTCTTAAAGGTAGTTAACCTCATCATAAAATCAACAAGCGGATCCCCCGCAACCACTACAATAAGCAAATATAATACATTTTTCTGAGGCATACAGATTTTATAATACAGCATTGCTCTTATCTAATACAGCAACGGCACTGTAAAAAAATACACACAAAAATGCCAAAGGCGGAGGCGATTGCCTGGGGGAAGAAGGCGTTTCTTTCTCTTCTGTAAAAATGAAGTGAAGACAAATCCAAATGTCACTCGCACCCTTTAGCCTGGGATATGATTAATGTGTGCGGGTATGTGTGCCTGGCATTTATTTGCCTAGGTTGTTCAGCAACAAACCTTTGTTACTAATCATTAACTGGCATTAGCGCGGCAAGATCTTGGGCAATGTGTGATATGTAAAATATATTTAAGTCACTACATGGCATTGGAAATAATGAGTCGATAGGAGTGACAATTAACAGATCAGGAGGAAACAAAATTGTTACCATTGTCTTGGGTAAAGAACACTTTGTAAGATTTGAATACCATTTGACTGAATTTTTAGGCATGCCTTTTAGCTGTCTGTTCCAGAAAGACCTCTTATGGACTATAATAAAACCTTGCAGTTGGATCTACCTCCAGAATTCCCAGCGGTGCAAGCAGGCCTCGTAACCGACAGCCGGCTGAGCAGAGCTTAGAAATCAACTTACTCTCAGCTCAAACACCACTTCCTGGATCATTGGAAACTGAGCCTAAGATCACCACAGCAACTACAGTTGAATCAACCTCAATAAAACATCCAGACTTCAAACAGGATCCGCATGAAGAAAAAAAGGAAAGGAAGAAATTGGTTGTTAACGGATGCAAGACATAACATAGAAGCCCAATCTAACCCCTCAACAGCAATGCATGACCAGAAACCAAAAGGCACTGAACAATCGCCACCCCTGCATAAGGGGCCAGATAGTACTCCCTCATCGTCCCCAGCACCGAGCGCAAAACCGACAACTATTGCCACTAAGAAATCTGTACTGAAAGAACTTACACAACAACTTCCTCATCCCAGATCAACCCAACCAGCACATATACTCATAATGCTGACTTAACACCTCTTGAATATATTGAAACAATGGAAATTGAGGATAACGCCACGGCCGTCAACGCGGAGTCACCTCAGCAACCAAAACGAAAACCGAACAGTAGCAGAGGAGACCTGAGGATAGACAACTATCAAAGTGAGCAACCAAACTACTCAGACATAGCAGACCTAACTCGCTCCCCTCAGACCACTCACCACGGAGTCGCTGAGCCACGAGTTTCGTGAAAGGGAGGAACAGTGGAGCACTTGAAAAACTAAAGATCGAAGGCATAGAAGTTAAGAGCCAGGACCTAGAGGGGTTACTGCAGGCCCAATAGGTCGATAAGCCAACAAGCTCTAAGCCATCAAAGCTTATGAAAACCTCTCTGCACATAGCTGTACACTAATATTCCAAACACAAAAAAAAAAGAGAGAGTACCTACTCAAGCAAGAACTCACGCTGTAGACCCTACCAGGAGGGTTTCGCAAAAGGGGGAAAAAGCACAGTGTGCCTAATTTCTAAAAATACCAATGATTTAATAAAAAAAAAAAAAAAGCAGAGCAATGAGATCAGGCAGAGTTAGGCAACTACCACTCAAATCAAAATCCAACTCTAAGCCTAAGACTCGGAAGAGGAAACTGGAGCCAGTACTGTCATTACATCCGAACAACTTTCAGGATATCAACCCAAACGTCCACAATAAAAACAAAGAATGCTCAACTATGGAAATTCCAATGTCAGTAACAAGTCAAAATCCAACTTCGACCAAACCCCAAATAAAAACGGCCATGCTAAGGACACCGCTGCATCACCACCTTTAATTATAGCTCTTCAGCAACCACAGAGATCCACACAAACCTCAACACCCCCAGTATTAAAGTTGTTACCAACAGACTTAAATAATCTCATAACTATCGATGGAACACTTGCAAAGAAAAAGACATGCTCCCATCAACCGAAGATATATACAAAGTTCTCTTTTTTAAAAGACCCTGGGACAGCCATTTTTTCAAAGACAGGGAATATCAAAGGCCTCCCCACACCGCTTCAATTTAGCAAATCCGGCTGCAGTGGCACTATCAGCAACCCAGAAGGTTCACCCCGGCCAGCCGGGGCCTTCAACTCATCCAGCACTGATGCAGCCGCTGCAACACAAACATCAACATCGCCCGAAGTAAGAAGAGTGGCAGCACTCGCACATTTAGAAGGCCAAGAAGCTAACAATTACAATGTTCCGGAAACTGTATCTTTCAGTAAAATTACCACCAAAGACTGGAGTCCATCAGAGAAAGCTGAGCCCATAGAGGTAGTAACCCACCCACACTCAGCCAGCCAGATTAAGACTCATCCTAGTAAATCCAGCTCACCGCATCTTGGAGGTTACGAGGCGTCAGTGAAAACTATGGCACAGATCCACAACGAGCAGGAAAGAGAAGATCTACTTTCTCTTCAACTACTCAGAAGTTCGCCAAATCTAATGAAGGCAACCCTACACATACAAACGGAACCACCAACAGTAACTGAAGAGCAGGAAAGTAAAATGCAACTTCTCCTATCACCTAACACTCCTCCGACTCAAACTAAGATACCTCAAGCAAATTCCAACAGCATCTGCGAACAAATAGTGTCAAACAACCGACCAGCAGTGCAAACGCCACCCCAACGCCGCATTTTTCCACCGTATAACGACTCCCAATCCATCGATAATTCCATATATAATATGTCCTCCATAGCGGTACAGGAATGGGAAGAACTAGTTGCTACTTACATTCTTAAACCATCCGAAGGCAATCTACTTATTGACGTATCTCCGAGACTGGATAGGAGCAACTATTTTGGAAAACCAGTCCCTGAATCCATATGGGTAACAATTCTAAACACTCTGCAACATTTGGCCGCAGCTCTAGAATTTCAATCTCAAAAAATGGACTTGCAGCTTTCTGTTATGCAGACAATGGGCGATTCTATTTCAGGAATTGACTTGAAAATCTCAGAACTAAATGGACTCATAAGGAGAGGCCAAGACGCTGTCTCTGTGGCTCAAACAATTCCACCACAAGCACTACCCTGTGATCCGATCTTAGACAAATTATCATCCTTACCAACTATGCTAGGGGACCTGATAAGAGACTTAAAATCAACAGTCTCACAAATCTCGATCCCACAATCCTCGGATCTACCTCCAGAATTCCCAGCGGTGCAAGCAGGCCTCGTAACCGACAGCCGGCTGAGCAGAGCTTAGAAATCAACTTACTCTCAGCTCAAACACCACTTCCTGGATCATTGGAAACTGAGCCTAAGATCACCACAGCAACTACAGTTGAATCAACCTCAATAAAACATCCAGACTTCAAACAGGATCCGCATGAAGAAAAAAAGGAAAGGAAGAAATTGGTTGTTAACGGATGCAAGACATAACATAGAAGCCCAATCTAACCCCTCAACAGCAATGCATGACCAGAAACCAAAAGGCACTGAACAATCGCCACCCCTGCATAAGGGGCCAGATAGTACTCCCTCATCGTCCCCAGCACCGAGCGCAAAACCGACAACTATTGCCACTAAGAAATCTGTACTGAAAGAACTTACACAACAACTTCCTCATCCCAGATCAACCCAACCAGCACATATACTCATAATGCTGACTTAACACCTCTTGAATATATTGAAACAATGGAAATTGAGGATAACGCCACGGCCGTCAACGCGGAGTCACCTCAGCAACCAAAACGAAAACCGAACAGTAGCAGAGGAGACCTGAGGATAGACAACTATCAAAGTGAGCAACCAAACTACTCAGACATAGCAGACCTAACTCGCTCCCCTCAGACCACTCAACTTGACAATGTGAAATCACTAGCTAATCCAGCAACACCCCAGCATCTGAATAGTCCGGCATCAATCCTCTTCACTCCTGAATACACATCTCAAGGTAGGGACGATGTACTGAATAGAGGAAACATATTAAGACTTTTGCACTCGGTTACAAGCCTGGGAAACATCAGTTCTACTGACCTAATGCAAATACAGTTTCAGCCAAATACCGAGTCGCATCGCCCAGACATAACAAAAGCAACCTGGAACTCCTTTGAGATAGCAAATAAGATTATGAAAGAAGAAGCAACATTCCAACAATGGGGGATAGAGCTGAGACTCGAAAAGCGACCTCGCTATCCGACGCCTTTTTTACCTCTCATTAGGCCCTTGGTACACAAAAGCGCCAATTCAGTACTAAAGGGAGCCACGAGTACTTCCCTAAGGATGAACTCCCAAGATACAAAAAGACTTCCACCTGGACAAAACCAAAGCCACAATAGCCATCCCTCGCCAGACATCATCCTTAACTGGAAGCCAATTCAACATACAATCTTCACAACGACTGGCACAAATTGACAAATAGGGAAAGAATTAGCTAACCCCTCAGACAAGACCAGGGAAATCAGAATTTGATCCTGGAATATCAACGGCCTAGCCAGCAAAAGCAACGACCCAGAGTTCCTACAATACCTAAATACATCTGACCTCCTACTGCTTCAAGAAACTTGGGAAGGAAAGGTATTTGAGCTGCAAGCATTCACTTCATGCTGTATCCCGGCAAACAAAAACTCCACCTTTGGACGAAGATCAGGAGGCTTGATGTTCTTTCCTTCAATACCAACAATAGGCGAAATTACAACAATAGACTCTCACATACCTCCCCCAAGTGCTGTACAGACGGTAAAGATTTCACTTTGGCTGCAGAAGCAGCCCCAGGAAAAAATAATAATCAATGCATACATCCATCCCAAGCAGAAACAAAAAAGCAGCTACAGACTTAGCGAAGGCCCTGGAAAAATAATGGAAGATAAGGACTCCGATTTAATCATCTTGGCGGGGGACTTCAACATGCTCCTCATCAGCAAAGACCCAGACAACGACCTTATTCAAGAATTGAATGCAGCATGGGGAGTGCCAACACAAGGTCCGACAAAAAATACTAAATCAACGAAGTATTCAAAAAATGTACAAATGATACCTGGAAGATCTTAACCTAAGGGCTCTGAATGGGCACTATGTCGAAGACGATTCACCTGTTGCTACCTTCCACTCCAATAAGCAATATCCCACCTAGATTACATGTTTACATCCTTAAACATGTTTCCCTGGATAACTACGTTCAGAATAGGCACGAGTGACCTCAGCGACCACCTGCCTCAGGAGGCTACAATAAGAGTCAACTCGCAACTCCCAATCGAACCACACACAGGTCTTGCCACAGAAGTCACGTCAAATCTAAGGCGGCTACGATGTAACGTCGATAATATCGACTCCATAAGCTCTACGGCGAAAACTCTTTTCACCCAAATTGCTAGCTCCTCAACGAAGATGTCGTAAGTCTGGCAAAACTTTATTCAAACTATCAGTGAGACACTGATAACAATTTCACCAAATAACTTACGTCAAGGGGTGGGAACCACAAGAAAAAATCAACTAACCCCAGAAATAAAAACACAAAAACGGTTAATAAATCAAACGTTGAGACACAAGCGAAAGGATCAAACAAATCATAGCCTGCAAATTGTTTTACAGAAGGCAAAGAAACAGCTAAAGCGGATGAAATGGGAAAAACAGAAGCTAAGAAACGAAGACCTTGGGATCTTCCTCGTACCCACCGATTAGGCCTGCTGCACGTTATGGAAGGGGTAGGGGGTAACGTCTATAAGCGCCACCTGTTGCTCCTGGGCCTGGTCGTGGCCAAGCGTGACCTGGCTCGGGCTTGGAAATCTGTAAGGGCTCCCCCCCTGTCTGCATGGAAGGCTGGGCTGGACTACTTCATGGGCCTTGAGAAGCCAGTCTTTGAGGCGCGAGGTTGCCCGCGCAAACATTTCAAAATCTGGAAGCGGTGGGCCGACTACCGCGGCCTGTCCTTGGAACCCCCGGCGGAACAGGAGGAGGACATTTGAACGCAGTGACATTCCTGGCCCGAAAGGCAAAGCCCTGGTTGCATCGTACCGGATTCTTTTATGTGTACCGTCTTTATGTTGCCTCTGTACATGTGTGGTGGGGGGGGGTGTTGGGTAGGGGTGGGGGAGTAGTTGGGGTTGGGGTGGGCAGTTAGGACGTCTTTAAAGCTGAGCTTCATCATTTGATTCATGGATTAACGAGTATATCACTGTGCATTGATACTGTTGTGGGGATCTTGGTATGTGAAGATACCACATTCTTGATACTCTTCTGCTCAATAAAATTGGTTTTGAAAAAAAAGAAACGAAGACCTATGGGTAAAACTTCTTTATGAAGGGAAGCAGTTCTGGCAAATGGTTAGAAGAATAAAGAATCCAGAACATTTAGGCTAAAACTCCCACATATCAGAAGAGGTATGGACAACATACCTATGGAAGCATTTTAATAACGTGGAAACTATAGAGGACGCAGCAACAAACAATCCATGCACAAGAGTCACGAGGACTAAAACAGAAGAAAAAAATAATTGCTATACTGCCGCGAGGATCAAGGAAACGCGCAAATATGGGGCCATGAGCCTATCAAAACTCAACAATTCAGTACCGGAAGCAAGCTCCTCAAAGTCTGATGTACCCAGGCGAAAGACAACTGTGCCAGCGGACTTCAAGTGGTAAATAACAAGGGGGAGGCCCACTGTAGCCCCGGGGCCTAATGGCATTCCACCTATACTGTACAAATCGGATGCGGAGTTTTGGAGTGCATCACTAAAACCAATATTTAATGGCTTAAGGTATACCCTGGCTCTCCCTGACTCCTGGCATGGGTCAGTCATTAGCCTGATTTATAAACAAGGTAGCAAGAAGCATCCAAACAACTATCGGCTTGTTGCCCTACTAGACGTGGAGGCTAAATATTTTGCAGTCTCCATCTTGGAGGAGTTAACGTTATGGGCATCTGAAAACTCAATCATCCCGATCAACCAAATCTGTTTCTGCAGAGACCAAGGGGCCACAACTAACATCACGTCACTATCCTTGTTGATGGGAGCAGTAAAAGAGGCTAAATCACCTTTATACCTCTCGTTTATGGACTCTACTGCCGCATTTGATCACGTGGACCGCAATAAACTCTGGCAGAAACTGGATAACTTGGGAATACCGAAACACCTTCTGGATGTGCGAATACTACTCCATTCAAACACCTGGATTAAAATCAAACTCTGAGCAGGCACACATCTCTCGAAACCAATCAGGACAACAAAAGGGTTAAAACAGGGGTGTGTATTAGCACCAATCTTATTCAACCTCTTCCTAGCCGACCTAACGGGGGAACTTGACAAATGCCCTAATCATGCACCGAAACTCGGGACTATCATCCTCTCCAATCTGCTATATGCGGACGACTTGGTGTTGATAAGTCGGACGCCAACAGGCCTTCAGCATCTCCTGAATGTAGCTCATACCTTTTCAGCAAAGAATTCTCTCCAAATAAACTTCAATAAATCAAAGGTTATGGCCGTGAATTATAGGAAAAAAAGGAAAATTTGCTGGCACTTGAACAGAGAAAAGCTGGATGTGGTTACCACCTACAAGTACCTGGGAGTAATTTTGGATTAAAACAATATGTCTAATGCACAACTTGACTCCTTACGAGGGAATGCGACTATCACTTGCCTGGCTATAAAATCACTAAAGGCCAAACTTCCTGATCTCTCACTTAAACCTCTCCTCCAAATCTTGCATGCCAAACTACTGCTAACCCTTGCATACGGCAGTGAATCGCTCCATGGGACGGATGAACATTACTGGACATAGCCAATTCATACAGGGCAATTTTTAACCTCCCAAAATATGTTTCTCCTGCTCAGATCCGGCTAGAAATCGGCATCCTTAAACAAACAATAGAAAGGCGGTGCGTGTATGTAGCCAGCTGGCATAAGATACACACTGCAGAGCTTGGCTCTTTAAGATCCAATGTATGGGAAAAGGTACTTCGGCACCGCAAGTCTTCGGCAAGAGATTATCTATTTGAATCACTCAAAGTGTTAGGACTGACCAACGTCTGGGAAACTGCAATAGACCTCTTGTCCTTTAAAAAAATAGCAAAAAAATCAGCACATATCATCTCAGCCATTGCAGACAAGAAGGAACTAGCAAACAGAGCACATAGCTGGATAACGCCTGGGGGATTATGGAGGAATACAACCACAAGCATACCTCAATATTGGTATGAAAATAAAAATCAAAGAAAAATGTCTAAAATTACGCCTCAGAGTAATCCCTATACTCCCACACCTACCGCCCTGGGAGAGAAAAAACTCCTCACAGCAATGTCGCCTGTGTGAAAACGGCAAGGAGGACATCACCCATCTGATCTGCATTTGTCCTAAACTAAAGGACTTGAGGTAAACTTTATTATGACCATCCATCAAATTACATAGTGTTCGGACTTGCAGGCAGGCTGTAAAACTGTGTTTTAACCCCAACAACACCAAATTGAACTGCCAGGTTGTCAAGTTCTTTGATTTAACAGGAAAAAGACTTAAGAGCCTGTGATGACATTGTAATGTTTTAAGGATAACTAAGAATTGATCTTTACCAAATTTTATTCTTATGTACAAATTTACTTTGACACGTATTTACTGACGTTTTTATCGCTTGTAAAGATTTTAATTAATCATGTACAAATAAACGATTACCTTACCTTACCTCACTGTAAATGGTGGCTGTTCATTGGTCAATAGGCTTATTAGTACTTCCTTAGTACTGCCTGGCCTCATTTTGTAACTTCCCATGGCGACCCCCTCTGTTACGGATCACTATTTTCTCAAATAGCAATAGGTCTCGCATTTGCAAGAGTTTCAGCTACTGGCATTGTAAATGACAAAGCCTTTTATTTATCGGTTTTAAAAACAACACATAAGTAAAAGGCATTGTCATTTACAATGAAAAAATGGCTCAAACTCTCATAAATGCGAAATCATCAGGGAGCTGCCCCGTTGCTTCCCTCCAATCTCTTCCACACCTGCTTGTCCATGGTTTGCCCAACCCTTCGCGATTTTGTAAATAAAATGTTTGAACATTATTTTGGAGACTTGGCAGCCACCATTTCCTGCTGGACCACTCCATACTCAAACAAGCATTTGCAATGCAATAGGTCTCGCATTTGTGAAAGTTAGATCTAGTTAGATCTATTGGTGCTGTAAATGTCAATGTCTTTTATCTATGTGTTTTGATGTGGAGTGGAATAGATGTTTGTGGTGTGGAGTAGAATTATGTGGGCTGATTGGAATTGTTAGTTGCTGAATTGTGTGTGGTAAAATTATGTGGGTTGAAATTATGAGGTAGTGAGTGTACTGGAATTATGAGGAGTGGGATTGTGTGTTATGGTGTGGAATTATGTGGAATGGTATTTTGTGTTGTGGAGTGGTATGTAGTGGAGTTTAATTATGAGGAGTGCTTTTGAATTTTGTGGCATGATGTGGAATTCTGTGGTGTGGATTGGGTGTATGTGGTGTGTAGTGTTGTGAAACTTTGTGGTTGAGGTGAATTATATGGTTTGTTATCAAATTATGTGGTGTGGAATGGAAATGTACAGAGTTGAATTGTGTGGCATGGAAGTGTGTGCCGTTGAGTGAAAATATGCTTATTGGAATTATGTGGCATGGTGTGATGTGTATATGTGGATTGTGTTACCAAGTTTAAGAATGATGAAATGGAATTACAAAGAAATGCGCCAATCACACTAAATTAAAACACGTTGCTTCGACCAAAAACCAGCATGTGGAGAACAAGCGGAAAGTTAATCTTATTATCAGAGGTATTATGAAGAGATGTTAAATAAATGTTCTGTTTAATATAAAAGGTACGGTCTGAATTTTGTTCATGTGCATGTGCCACAAAACCCTACAGCTCAAACAAAACAGCGCTGCAGTTAGTGTGCACACATATCACTACAGGACACCACAACACAGGTTTGCACCCAGATAATGCAGACACAGTGTTTGTATAATAGCCAGAGTAAACACACACTGGAACTGCAACCACAACTGACCCCTCCCCGACAGCAGCCATGGTCACTACTGATAACACGGAAATATTCCTGCCGACAACCAAAGGCACCGCTAGCACCGAAGACAGGGCAAACACAACACAATAACAGGCACATACTGATAAAATACAGTGCACTCGAGCTGACTGTCATTTCTCAGGCTCTGGATTGTATTTGTCTGTAGCGCCCACACTGTAATTCCACAGCACAAAACTATGTGTGTCCCTTACTCACTGGTAGCATGGGGTGCTGGGGAATGAGGGACTCTGCTTCATTATGGGCTCCTGAGCACAACCCTTTGGTAATACAACATCTGCACTGACAGCCTGCTCCAACGCCTAAACATCAGGTTTGGTGGTGGTAGGAAACGCCAGATTGGAGCTCCCTTATTGAATTAATGCTGCCAAATGGCGGTCCTTTCTCCGTGCACTGTCCTTCTGACAAGATGTGGCTGGGCTCCCTGTACAATTAACAGCACTTCAGGTCTGCACAGAAGTGTCAGCTCTGCCCCATAACAGTTGTGACATCCCGGTTAAGAAATGCCAGCACTGCCCAGCATTTCTGAGGTCCCTCTGGGTGGGGTGTGCTGCAGCTGCTCGTATCCCACTGAAAGTGCAGCGTTCCAGCTCGATGGAGAGCACTGCAGTTGACCCCCAAAAATGCTACATTACTGCTGGGTGGAAAGCACTGCTATCGCCCCCTCTGAAAGCGTTCCAGTACCGCTGGGTGGAAAGCACCGTTATTGCCCCATCTGAAAGCGCTCCAGTACCTCTGGGTGGAAAGCACTGTTATTGCCCCATTGGAAGTGCTGCAGTTCTGCTGATGGCGATATTGTCCCTTTATTTTTAAATATTAATGTGAAGTACCAACACGGTTCCAGTGTACAGAAGTCCTGTTGCGGAGTGCAGTGCCCATCCTTTGCATTCCAGGGAGCTGCTAACACCTCACATTCTGGAAAATCTTTAAGGGTAGGGGCTACTCAATGTGGCCTAAGCAATTTGAATCGCATATGTAGTCATGTTCAAGGCACTTCAATGCCGAAAGGAGTGCCGCCCCCTGTATCAGTCAGTAAATTATTCTTTTTTTAGGGAGTGATAACATTTATGAGAGGAAGCACTAGGGGATGGTGGGCTGTGTATCAGCTTTCGGGACCCCACAAGAACTTTACTCAGCAGATGTGAGCAGCTAAACTGCCCCCGTCTGTAAAACGAGAGCGAAGTATTGATGCCCGACTTACTGTGCACAGCGAGACTCCTGCAACAGGGAACGCGATCCTTCCTTTCCCACAAAGTGCGCAGCTGAATCTGACAGAGCACTTGGGGTGAGGAGATTAAAATGGGCAGTTCAATCCAAGCAGCAGGGTGTGCGCTGTCCAAGTGCTAATCCAAAATGAGCTCCCTGGGGCTGTGAGCGGCTGAGGAGTTATCTATACTACTATTATAAAGAGAGAACTGTGTCCTTTGAGCCAGGTAAACTCGAAAAGTACACCACCAATCAAAACACCCAAGACATCTTTGAAAACCTCAGGGCAAGCAGAATGACATAGGCTATTAAAAATTAAAAATATACGTTGTTTAAAAAATTTAGAAATAAAAATAAAGTAGTCCCTTGCAAGTAGCGCCGGTCGCGACGTCTGCGTGATGACATCATTTGCGCTCCCAACACTTCCTGAACACTTCCTGAAATGGCGGCGAAGATCGCGACCTGCTGGGAGGACTGCCGCGGCCCTGCTTGCTGCTGGGCGAAGTGGCGGCCTGTGCGGGCGGAGCGCCTGGATCGGGACTGGCGGCTGAGGTAAGGATCAGGCTCTCCGGGACACGGGCGGGAGGGGGAGGGGGCGGGAGGTTGGCCCTAAACAACGGCGGCTGAGGTAAGGCGCAGGCTCCGGGACACAGACAATGTTGTGGCGGGCCTCAAATTCTGCCCCCAGCCCGTTTCTGCCCCAGGCAACGCTGGGGCGGGCTGCTAGTAAAGTTATAAAGTTCTTCTTTGCCAGTCGATGTCGCCCGACGGCTAGGTCTGTATAAAACTGGAGGCGCGGGGACAAACTGTGCTGCTGTAAATAACCGCCGGGAAAAAAGCAGTCAGGCTGCACCCCACAGAAAAGTTATTTTTCACTGACTCTCCTGTTTGACTCACTGGCTGCATTAAATCACGCTCTGGAATGTGACTTCCTTAGCCCTGATCGCTGCATGGCAATGAATAGTTTCTTACCTGTCGGTGTAGTTTTGCAGCTTGAAGATCTTTCTGCATTCACTATGCTGTGCATTATTCCGCGGTCTAGTGGTTGGGTCCGAAATCGTAGTCTTTTCTTTTTTTTTTTTTTCCGTAGCCCAGGTGGGCGTCGACGTCCCACCTTTTGGTGTCCGTCCTGTGACGTCGGCATGCTTCCTGCGCAAGCTCCCACCCTTGGGCGCCCTCTTTGGATTCTTTTTTCTTTCCCGTTTGTGTTCTGTTTCCGAATTGTATGGCAATGTTCTTGATCTTTTCTCTTTTAGCGCTGTTTTCCTTGAAGTTCTATGAGGTTTTTTTTCTTTTTTTTTGATTACCACCTCTTTTCTCCAGCCTCATCTTTCTGGCGGAGGTGGGTGGGTTCGCTAGTGAATCCAGAAAGATCTTCAAGCTGCAAAACTACACCGACAGGTAAGAAACTATTCGTTTTGCAGCGTGAATCTTTCTGGATTCACTATGCTGTGCATAGACTTCGTAGAGGTTTGTTGTTATTGTGGCGGCTGGGTGGAAGATGAGCTTGTGTTCTTGAATATGTGCTGAAGCACTTTCTGTCCCACTTGTGCTTCCTTGTTCATTTGTATGTCCATACAGTAGTGTTTTGTGAACGTGTGCACAGAAGCCCATGTTGCCGCCAGGCATATATCCGGAATGGGAGTGTTTGCCAAGAAGGCTATTGTAGCTCCCTTCTTTCTTGTTGAATGGGCCCTTGGCCCCTCTACTAGTTCTTGTCCAGCTTGTTTGTGGCAGAATTATATAGTTTGCGCGATCCATCGTGCAATTGTTCCTTTAGTAACAGCTTTTCCCATGAAACTTTCAGCATAGGAGACAAAAAACTGTTTGTTTTCCTGTGATCTGTAGTCCTCTCTATGTAATGCATGACTGCACGTCTCGCATCCAGAGTGTGCAGTGCCCTTTCTGCTTTTGTTGTTGGTTTCTGAAAGAAGCTTGGTATTTGAATCGTCTGGTTGATGTGGAACTTGGACACCACCTTTGGCATAAAGTGTGGGTCCGTTCTCATCACCACCCTGTCGTTGTGAATTTGTATGTAGGGTTCCTGTAGTGTTAACGCCTGCAGCTCGCTTACTCTGCGTAGCGAGGTGATTGCCACTAGGAAAGCTGTTTTTAACGTTAGCATCTGTAGTAAGGCTTTATGCATCGGTTCAAAAGGTGCTTTCATGAGTTCTGTCAGTACTATATTGAGGTTCCATGCCGGTGGTAGTAACCTTTTAGGTGGTGCTATTCTTTTTGCACCTTCCAAGAATCTTTTTACAATTATAGAAGTAAAGAAGCTTTTGCCCGTTTCCCCTCTAGTGTAGGCGACAATGGCTGCTAGGTGTACCCTTAGCGATGATGAGCTCAGGTTAGTCTCGAGCAGGTGTGTGAGGTACTTAAGGACTGTAGAGTCTCTTGTCATCTTGTTGTGCAGACCCTCCTTTTTGCACCATAATGTGAACCTCTTCCATTTGGCCACGTAGCACTTACGTGTGCTTGGTCTTCTTGCCTCTCGAAGTACCCTCAGGGTGCTCTCAGGTAGCCTTAGGTGTACGAACTCTATGTCCTCTGGAGCCAGGCTGCTAGGCTGAGACTTTCTGGCTCTGGATGCAACACCTCTCCGTTTTGCATGGAGAGTAGGTCTTTCCTCCTCCCAAATTTGTGAGGTGCACTCTGTGTCATTTCCATAATCTGAGAGTACCATGTTTGTCTGGCCCACTGGGGTGCGACCAGTATGAGGGTCATGTTGCTTGCCCTGCACTTGCTGAGTACCTTGTGTATCAGGGGAATCGGCGGAAAAGCGTAGGCAAATGTCTTTGACCAGCTTATCCATAGGGCATTTCCAAGGGACCCCTCCTCTGGTTGCCTCGATGCGAAGTATTGGCATTTCGCGTTCTGGTGTGTTGCAAACAGGTCTATTGACGGAGTTCCCCACCTGTCGAATAGTCTCTTTGTTTCTTGTGCATTCAGCTCCCATTCGTGCGAGGCCGATGTCTGTCTGCTGAGCCAGTCTGCTTCCACGTTCTCTTTTCCTGGCAGATGTATCGCCAGTAGATCTATTTTCAATGGTATTGCCCATTTCCATATTTGTTGCGCTAGCTCTGACAGCGGTGCAGATTGTGTTCCTCCCTGTTTGTTTATGTAGAACATCGCTGTTGTGTTGTCCGTCTGGATCAGCACTGTTTGATTATACAACTTCGTCTGGAAGGCTTTCATAGCTAGGAGAACGGTCTTTAGTTCTAGGTAATTGATGTGTTTCACAGCATCTGCTTGTGTCCACAAGCCCCTCACGCGTAGTTTTTCCATGTGTGCTCCCCATCCCTTTTGGGATGCATCCGTGGTGATGGTCACTGTTGGTGTTGGTGGTGTTAGAAGTTTTCCTTTTGTTATGTTTTCCTTGTTCCACCATGATATCTCCTCTTGCACTGCGTGCGTTACAACCACTAGGTCCTCCCAACACCCCGTCGCTTGTGACCATTGGTCCTGCAGCCACTCCTGGAGTGGTCTCATGTGCAGTCGGACATTTGGTATTATGTGGATGCATGAGGCCATCATGCCCATCATCTTGCTCACCGCCCTCACTGTCAGAGCTTGCCCCTTCTGGTAGAGGCGCGCCTCCTTCAACAGTGCCGTCGTTCTCTTCTCGCTGGGGTACACCTTTCCCTGAATGGTGTCGATTTGTGCCCCCAGAAATATTTTGACCTGTTGTGGGTTTATGGATGATTTCTTCCAGTGAATGGAGAAACCTAGGGCGATTAGTGTGTCTGTCACTCTCTGAGCGCGCTGTTTGCACGTATTGTATGACTTTGCCTTTATGAGCCAATCGTCTAGGTAAGGGTATACGTGTATCCCCTGCCTCCTTAAGTGGGCTGCGACTGCTGCCAGGCACTTTGTGAACACCCTTGGTGCTGATTTTAGTCCGAAGGCCAATGCTGTGAATTGGTAGTGGTCTGAGTGAATTGTAAATCGTAGCAGATGCTTGTGCCGTCTGTTCATTGGGATGTGTAGGTAGGCGTCCTTTAGGTCTATGGTGACCATGAAGTCCCCTGTTTGAATCTGTGGGAGTACTTCTTGCAGGGATGTCATTTTGAATTTCTGTGTCTTTATGAATTTGTTGAGGAACCTTAGGTCCAGGATGGGTCTCATTGTTTCGTCTACTTTGGGTACCAGGAAGTACGTAGAGTACACCCCCTTGTTCCTTTCCCTGGGAGGTACAGGCTCGATAGCCTCCTTTCGTAGCAGTTCCTCTGCTTCCTTCTGAAGAAGCTCTAGTTCCTTTTTTGCTAGTGCTCTTTTCTTTGGTCTTCTGCTTGGTGGTGTTTTTTCTAACTCTATGCAGTACCCGTACTGTATTGTGTTGATGATCCATTTGTCCGTTGTAATGTTTCTCCACTCCTGGAGGAAGAGTTTTAATCTTCCTCCCACTGGTGTTATGTGCTTGTGGTGTTTTGGTGCGTGAGACTCCAGTTTTTTGCTTTTGTGCTCCACCCTTGGAGTTTTTTGTAGGCTGTGCCCTGTCAATGAGGCAGGGTCACTTGGAGGTGGTTTACTGTCCACCCCTCCTGGTGTTTCCACGTCCGCCCACTCTCCCGCGAAAGGACTGGCCCCTATGTTGGTATTGCCATTGCTGTTTTTGATGGACATGTTGTGTATGGGTGTCGCTTTGGTGGGAATGTTGGAAGGACTGATGCGACGTTCCCGGCTGGTTCCCACCTCTCCCGTGTGGTCTCCTTGATGGGGTCCCTCTCTTCGCTCCCCTGAATTGCAAGGCCCCCATGGATCTTGCGGTGTCATTATCCTTTTTGAGCTGTGAGAGCTTGTCGTCCACTATTGCACCGAACAGTGTCTCACCGTTGAACGGAGTGTTCAGGATGTTGTGTTGCACCTCCGGTTTAAAGCCTGATATTCTGAGCCAGGCTGGTCTTCTTTCTGTGATGCCCAGCATCATAAGCCTGCTGGCCGTGTCTGCCCCGTCCAGTGCTGTTTTTAGGCAAGAGTTTGCCAAGTTCTTGCCTTCCTCTACCAGGTGCAAAGCCCTTTGTTGTTGCTCCTGAGGTAGGTGTTTCACCAACTGGCCCAGTTCCTCCATGATCTGGTAATAGTGTCTGTTGAGAAGTGCATTGGAATTAGTCATGCGCCAGTGCATAGCGGCATTCTTTTCGATCTTCCTTCCTGTTAGGTCCATCCTTCTGCTCTCTTTATCAGGGGGTGGACCCGAAGTAGTTGGCACATTGGCCCTTCGTCTTGCTGTTGCCGTGATGATAGAGTCAGCAGCGACCGTGCCCTGTATGTAGGCTGGGTCCTTTGAGGAGTGCTTGTATTTTTTCTCCGTCCTTGGCGTGACAGGTTTACAAGTAGCAGGCTCCTTGAATGCCTCTCTTCCTTGCCCTTTGATGCTTTCAAGCATTGGCAGGTACTGGCTTCTAGTGTGCATTGGAAGTAGTGTCTCTACTAGGAAATCCCCTTTCGGCACCTCCTCTTCAAGCTTGACCCTGAACGCTGTTGCAGCGTTCTTGTTGCATTCATTATAGAGGCCAATGTCGTCCGGTGGCGAGGGCCTTGCTGGATATGTGTCCACTCCCTCTTCTGGACTTTCGGCGTCGACGTCCTGCTCTCGGCCTCTTTGTGTATCCGAGTAGGTTGATTCTTGGTACACCGTCTGTTCGTCCTCTCTCTCCTCCTCGTAATAGGCATTATCATCTTCCTGAAATGCCAGACGTTCCAAGGTCTCCGACGCTTGTTCTTCTTCGAAATCTTCCTCTTCATCCTCGACCACATGTACTTCTGGTGACTTTGGCCTCGAGGGAATTGTGTAAGATTTCATTTTATCTTCGAAATCTTTCTTTCGCTGCAGGATGTTCTCCATCTCTGCTTCGAGTCTCCTCTTCTTTTTTTTTTTCCATCTCCGCCGCCTGTTCGGCGTCGAGTTGTTGTGCCGGTATCTTTGGCGCGCTAGCTGGCACCGAGATGGATTTCGGCATCGAGACTGTTTTCGGTGGCGACGCAGTTTTCGGCGTCGAGGCTGGTCTTGCGTCTTTCGCCGTCGACTTCGAAGATGTTTTCGTAGTCGGGCGCTCCTTTACTTGGAGGCTTTTCGACGACTTTGGTTGGTCGCCCTCCTTCGGCGCCAGGGAGTCCTTCTGAGAGGATCCGTTGGGCCTGGATGCTGCTGCCGAAGTTCTCGGCGTCGGCACTTTCGGGGGCTTGGCCTCGTTTTTTCGAGTGTCTTGTGTGGACTGTCGAGAGTCTTTCGGGCCTCTTTGGGTCATCGATTCTCCTACCTTATCAGTAGTCTTCTTATTATCGGTCTCTACGACTGTGTAGCCGATGTCTTCTTCGGCGACGTAATCCTCCTCGTCGGTCGAGAGTCCCAGGTCTCGAAGGGACGGGGGTTGGCTCTTGCCCTGCATGGTGTAGTTTGCGATCCCTTTGCCTCTCTCTCAGTCATAGGGTCTTCGGGGTGAATGCGGAGCAGGCGTTGCAATCTCTGCTTTCGTGGTCGACCGGCAGGCAGAGGTTACAGACTGGGTGTTGGTCCTTCTGCGCGTACTTATGATGGCAGTTTCGGCAGAATTTGAATGGTGTGTTGTCCATGTCCTGCATTCAGGGTGTCCCCTGACTGCGCATTCTTCTCTGGACGTCGAGGAATCTCGAAAATTTCCCTTTCTTCGTCGTCCTTTCGATGGTGTAGTCTTCCTTCGTCTTTTCCAACGTTTTTTCTCTCCAAACTCGAGTCTTGCTTCTTCTTTTCTCCAAATCTCTGTAGCCCTCTCGGGAACGATCCAGACTCAACGGCGGAAAAAGATGGCGCCCTAGGGAGGGAGCTTCCGCAGGAAGCATGCCAACGTCACAGGACGGACACCAAAAGGTGGGACTTCGACGCCCACCTGGGCTACGAAAAAAAAAAAAACGAAAAGACTACGATTCCGGACCCAACCACTAGACCGCGGAATAATGCACAGCATAGTGAATCCAGAAAGATTCACGCTGCAAAACTAGGCGGCAACACACAAACAGCTCTGCGGTGTTTCCCTCTCTGCCCACGTGAGTCAGCCCATGCTGCTTCCTAACTGTGCGCATCATCTGTCAACATCTGCCCTCGAACAGCCTTCCTCCATATCTCGCTGCGCTAGACAGCTTCCTATCAAACTATTTATGGGACGTTTTGTACACGTACACCACAAGGTTATCTGAATGGCACAAGCAGTTAACGAAAGTACTGCATGCTCCAAGAAAGAACCCCCACAGCAATGCTTCTGCGGGTAATAGACACCAATCAGAATGGGCGGAGGAAAGGCGGCACCCAATTGCGTGCCTTTGTTTTTTTTTTTTTAAAACACGCTGAAGCGAAAGGAAGCCGGCGAAAGCAAAACCACACGCACAAGCGGGTGATCAGCTTTCAGAACCTCTTTCATGACGTCTCTCGCAGGAATGAGACCTAGAAAGCACTTTTGTGCTAAAATGTTAATTTCCCAATTCAAGTGCCGTCTGCCATTTTGGATTGGTAAAAAATACAAAATGTAATTCCATAGGCACGCATATGCACGATGACTCATGTGCATGCATTACACCATTGCATAGACGTCATCCCGCATCCCTGCTTTTTGCTGCTGGACAGCAACTGAAAAGGTTATGGCAAAACCAATAGGTCAAAGAGACGAGACATTGGTCTTATCAATACTTCAGAGACGCTTACTAGTGTCCATGAGGAACTCTGTACTGCCTCAGGATGAGCTGAAGAAATCGTGTACCATGCACAACACCAGACTACGGTTTTCATTATGCAGGCAGATTTATGATGGACCCTAGCATTGCCTAACACGTGAAACAGACAAAATGTTGGTGCAGTATTACTGCACTGCTGCATATACTGAAGAGGGGGTGGGCAGAAATTGATAAATATAGGTAACAAACAGTGAATCATAATAAAGAGATGTGATTCAGCCCCAAGGGTATGCTCAAGAGGCAGGATTCTGACCTGAAAATCACTGGTTCCGCATTTAATTCTGTGCAGAAGCATATGCAACAGGTTTTACACACTATACAGATTAGGAGGTGTTTAGTGAAAAAGAGCTGCTCAGCAAGTCCATAATTTGTCATGGAAAGACAAACCTATCCAGGCAATCATCCTTGCACTTCCAAAAGCAATTTCAGTCTGAAGTGGTGAAGCTAAATGAATATTTGGGTGGATATGGAGGGATGTATATATATTCTGAAATGTAGTCCTGATTAATAGTATAGCCCGTTTAAACTCCACATCTAGCATGACTCAAGTAAGTGGTCAAGTAGGCCCTGGATTAGGGATTGATAGGTCACAGGCAGGAGGGTGAATAGCTGGCAGGCAAACACTCGGACAGGAAGCCCTTGATAAATCCCATAGATAGGCGCAGCAACATTACAATGGTCAAGGAAGCTTGCCTCAATAAAGCACACATGGGGTACCCATGCTCCTAAAAACACCATAAAAAGTCAGATGCCACATGAGTTAGGAAAACACAGCCAATCAGGACCTAGCACATGCACTTATCAAGCACTCCCTATGCCGGACATCTGGACACAAAGTCCACTGGCCACACTGTTGAAACTCACCTGTAGTAATCATTAATTTACGACTCCAAAGGCAGAACCCAATGAGATATAATATATATATATATATATATATATGTCTATATCTATCTATCTATCTATATATATATTCAGTGAAAAAAACCGAGGTTTCACAATCATTATAGTTTATAGTTGGGAATTAGCATTTAAAAAACCTTTGAAATTCACTGAAAAAACCATAGGTTTAACACCAGTTATAGTTAGCTGGACATTTTACTCATACAAAACCATTGAAATTCCCACGTTATAGTTAGTTGGACTCACTATAACTCGCGTGCCCGCAATCCACTGCTGATGATGTCGCATATTACATCATTCATGACATGGTCAGTGACATCACTGATGACATCTCAAATTACATCACTAATGACATCACGGATGACATCATCCAGTGTCTGTGTCTTTCTGTAAAGTTTAAATATGTTTTACATATTGAAGAATGAGTGGATGTATAAGTGTCTAGATGAAGGATTTAGTAGGTGCGTGACTGACTGTATAAGTGAGTGATTAAATATGTCTTACTAAATGTATGGGTTAGTGACTAAACTGTCTGAATGTGTGAATCAATAGGTCTGTTGTGTAAGCTGCTGCATGTGTTGATCAGTAGCTATATGGGTTATTGATTGGTTGCCCAAGTATTTGTATGTGAGGCTGAGTGTGTGTGTGTGGGTGGCTGGGAGGTGTGTGAGTCTGTGCATAGATGTGTGAGCAGTTGATTCACTTGGTGTATGGGTTCAAGAGTGCATGTGGAAACAGCTGTATGGGCGGTTGACTATGTGCATGGTGTGTTGGTGAGTGAAAGGATATCTCAGTGCTACATGTCCAAGTAAGTACATATGTAAAACACAGTGCATGTGAGAGTTGACATATATGAATGACTATACATGAGAGCCTGTGATTGCGTAAGTGACTGTATGGTTCAATGTGTACTTGTTTCAGTGATTGTAAAAGAGAGTAAGTATGTGTTACTATATATTTGAATAAGTAAGGTTTAGTGTGTATAACTTTGTAGCTGAGGAAATGGGAGTGTGATTGATTCTCTGCATAACTGACTAGGTGTTTGAGTAAGTCTGTGAATGAGTGTCAGTGTGTAAGTGTCTGTATAGGTATATGACTGGATATGATAGTGTTCTATTGATGAGTGACCGTATGTATGAGTGATTGTATGGGTGAATGAGTGGATGTGTGTGTAGACCTAGCAATCAGTGAGTGCGTATGTAGTTACTGGTATAGGTGAGTCAGTAATTTCAGGAATGGTAGTTTATATTTAACACTGGGTGTATCAAAGGTTAGATTAGAGTGTGAGGAGGTGCATCGTATTATCACATGGATGAGGTCATCAGTGATGTCATTTGAGATGTCACTGACCATTGGGAATTTCAATGGTTTTGTAGGAGTAAAATATCCAGCTAACTTTAACTGGTGTTAAACCTATGGTTTTTTCAGTGAATTTCAAAAGGTTTTTTAAAAGCTAATTCCTTTCTATATCGAGTTTGTAACCTACGATTTTTTGTTTTTTATATTTGCTGTTTTGTGTAAGTATTAATTATTAATAAAAAATTTTTTATAATGATATTTTTTAAACGTTTTTTTTAAAATCCTTTTTTCCTGAGGTGCTCTGGGTGCGCGCACCGGTAAGCTCTCCGGAGAGCGCACCCAGAGCGCTATTTCTGCGTTTGTGTAAAAAAAATGTATGAAAAGTAAATAATAACTCAAGACATTTAGTACCATACTTATGAAAGCAGTATTTTTGATTTACGAAATGAAAATGATTTAGCATTTCCGTGAAACTATCGAAACGTCACTTAGGCGCGCTGCGTAAGCGCCCCCGGAAGCGCCTATGATCGCGCCGCGTATGCGCACCCGGAAACGCCTATGTTTGCGCCGCGTAAGCGCCCCCGGAAGCGCTTCGGTGCGCCCAGCGTAAGCGCGCCAAGTCATGTGACCTTAAAATAACTCTTTACATTGGTTGGGAACTCCACAATGATTCGCCATGTGGAGAGGAGGCACCCCCAGAATTTTGCCCGGGAAAGTGTCATGGCTCTGGCACGAGAGGTTCCCAGTGATGGGGCCTCTACTTCAACTGGAGGAGCAACTACTTCAGTGAGGGGGCGATCGCAAGAGCTGATTCCGAACATTCAGCCTGCTTTTAAATGCAGAGACTGTGATCAGATACTTTGCTATGGGGAACAAAGTGTTTTGCTCATGGTTCGAGCATTGGAGAACCATCGCTGCCGTTCCCAGCCCTAAATTTGTTTTGTTTTTTGCTCCTGTTGAGCAGTTTCCATTCTCTGTTTTTGTTCTAAAAAAAGAAAAAAAAGTTTTTTTCAGAACTACCTCCAATTCTCATCAAAGAGCTATGTTCTTAAAAAAATGAAGAAGAGTAAGTGAAGTGGAGTGCATTGATAAAGGAGAGGAAAATGAGTAAGAAAGCACAGAAAGGGATGAGAGAAGAAAGGAAGTGAAGTAGGGGGACTGAAAGAAGGTGAGTGTGGGGAAGGAGAGTGAGGACAAGGAGAGTGAACATGGGGAATGTCGATATTCGAAGAAAATGTAGTAAAGGAACGGGGGTGTGGAAGGGTAAGAAAAGAGCAGTGATGTTTTGGAAAGAGTGGAGATACAGACTGGATAAAGACAAGTAAGTGTGAGACCAGGTAAGTAAGGCAGTGAAGAAACAGAGAAAGTGAAAGAAAAAATAAGAGTAGAAGACTGAAGGCCTCATTTTTGCACCTGCCTCACAGCAGGCGTAAGACTGACGCAGGCCCTTCCACATGGGACTTGCTCCATGTGAAAGGATGCATTGCATGATTTTTGTGACACACTCCAGCAATGCATCACTTTTGCGCTTACAGATACGTCTGAAATACTTACGTATCTGTAAGTACTTGCGACATAATGCGTCATATATTTAATATGACGCATGAGTAGAAGACTGAAGGCCTCATTTATGAGGCCATGCGTCACTTTTACACCACCGGTACGTCACTTTTCGTGACGCATCAGTGCTGTAAAAAATGCACCTTGTTGAGTCATATTTACAAAGTGACGCATCTAGGTAGATGCGTCACTTTGTAAACCCCTGCGCCACATTATACCTACGTCCGGTGTAATGTATGCAAAAGGCGTGTATTGACGCAATAAAGGGTCGTAGAGGTGACGCAGTGAAATCTATGAGATTTCACTGCGTCACTTTTAGGACGCCGTTGTGTCAAAATCTTGCGCCTGTATCACAACAGGCGTAAGACTGATGCAGGCCCTTTCACATGGGCCTGGCCCCATGTGAAAGGATGCATTGCTGGAGTTGTGTCACTTTTGTGACACACTCCAGCAATGCATCACTTTTGCACTTACAGATACGTCAGAAATACTGACGTATCTGTAAGTACTTGCGACATAATACGTCATATATTTAATATGACGCATGAGTAGAAGACTGAAGGCCTCATTTATGAGGCCATTCGTCACTTTTACGCCACCGGTAAGTCACTTTTTGTGACGCACCAGTGCTGTAAAAAATGCACCTTGTTGAGTCATATTTACAAAGTGACGCATCTAGATAGATGCGTCACTTTGTAAACCCCTGCGCCACATTATACCTACGTCAGCTGTAATGTATGCAAAAGGGGTGTATTGACGAAAGAAAGGGTTGTAGAGGTGACGCAGTGAAATCTAAAAGATATCACTGCGTCACTTTTATGACGTTGTTGCGCCCAAATCTTGCGCCTGCTTAACAGCAGCCGTAAGACTGACGCAGGCCCTTTCACATGGGACTGGCCCCATGTGAAAGGATGCATTGCTGGAGTTGCGTCACTTTTGTGACACACTCGAGCAAGCATCACTTTCCTCTAAACACTCAACATTATTTTTTTACTCTATTTTTTTACACTGTTTTTCCCCGTGGTGCACTCAGGGTGCGCGTACCGGGGAGCGCCGCCAGCGCTTACCCCGTGAAATTTAAAAAAAAAAAAAAAAAGTTCAGCCCTACAAGGTCCTTCTAGGCCCCCCTCAGAAAACCTAGGGGGTCAGGGAGTGTCTACTCTGCCCCCTTTTAATTATATCCCCCTTTCTTTTTTCACCTCTTGTGTCTCGATTCTCCCGAGACACAAGATGGCGGACTCTCCGGACCGTTTAGAATATTGACAGACACCCGTCAGCCAATCAGCTTTCCGCTCGCGCACTCCCGTAGCGCGCCGGGTGCGCTCCCCGGTACGCGCTCCTGTGAACGCTCGGAACGCGCCTATAGATATATATGTGTTTTTGAAGTTAATTTTCATAAAAACCACTGGAGCAATTTTCACCAAACATAGCAGAGGCACATCTGCGTACCAGTCCCTACAATTTTGCCAAGTTTGGCGTAATTCTGTTCAGCGGTTCGGGCTGTAGACTTGTCAGACCGTTCTATGGAAATTAACATGGAGAAAACCCGTCTTGGAACCCCCTTTTTTCTCAGCCCCCACTTCACGAATCCCCCCGAAACTTTCAGGAAAGGAGCCAATCCTAACTATAACTACCCACTGGCGACCGCCAGTAGGTAATATATATATATGTAAAATATATATATATATATATATATATATATATATATATATATATATATATATATATATATATATAAGCAGTTCCCTGTATGTAAGAACGGATTGCCGGCTACTGCAGGAGGGGGGGGGGGGGGGGGTGCTGGCCGGGGCCACCGGGCCTTTAGGCTCTCCCGTGGTCCCCAACGAGGTGGCCTGGCTCCGGGGTATGGGCTCCATATCCCCTGGCTGATTTCGGCTTGGGGAGCCCATACCCTGGAGCCAGGCCACCTCGTTGGGGACCACGGGAGAGCCTATATATATATATATATATATCCCCTCCCCTGGCTGATTTCGGCTTGGGGAGCCCATACCCCGGAGCCAGGCCACCTCGTTGGGGACCACGGGAGAGCCTAAAGGCCAGGTGGCCCCGGCCAGCTCCCCACCCCCCACTCCCCCTGCAGTAGCCGCCAATACGTTTTTACATACAGGGAACTGCTTACATTTAGCTCCCTGTGTTTAAAAAGCAAAGTGCTCTGCTTTCAGCAAGCGAGAGCAAAATACTCTTGCTTTCTGAAACCAGAACCCTGGTTTGCTATGGCATGGCCCGGTGGAGGGGAGTGGGAGGGGTATGCGCCCCCCCTTCCATTCTGCAAGGCGGGCCGATGGGCCAATGGGGTGGGGGGGGCGCGAAACATTTGCCAGCTGCCTGCAAATCACCCTCGAAAAAACAAAAATCACCAAAAGGACATATGCCATGAATATGATGGAAAGTTCACATGGAGAATAAAATAAGAAATAGAGCAAAGGAATGAGAACTTGATTTTATTCTAATGCATCAGATTCACAGGATGAATTAAAAAAAATAGGACACACTCAATCTATTTCCACAATTGCTCACAAAAGAGGTTTGAAAGGTCCAAACCTCGAGTAAATGTCCTACTACTACACAAATAATAAAAGAAGGGGCCTCATTATCCAGGGACAGAGTACATGGACCTTATAACCTAAAGATTATAATAAAATGATGGTGGTGTCTTTAGCTCCTGCCAAACCATAAATTATGTGTATCCCAAGTAGCTAATACGGCTAACCTATTTACTTATAACATTAAAGTCATACCTCCAACAGTATTACAGAATACCAATAGCGATTTTTACCTCTCATCAGAAGGGAAATCTCAATGGAGTTTAATCCACAACTGTTGGTGTTACATCTGACAAAGGCCCTTCGAATTAGCAACACTCCCTTTCTGAAGAATACCTAAAAGTGGTGGATGGAATGCTTTAATTGATCTCAGTCACTGGTAAATTGACTAGAGTCGCATTACATTCCATTGAAGGATGCAACACCAAGTAACTACCAGTGGGTGATCATTTAAGCATTCCATCCACCACTATTTTTGTATTCTTCATTGTGACGCCCTAAGGGTGACATATATGCCCAGATGTGGGCATATATTATTCCATCCACCACTATTTTTGTATTCTTCATTGTGACGCCCTAAGGGTGACATATATGCCCAGATGTGGGCATATATTATTCCATCCACCACTATTTTTGTATTCTTCATTGTGACGCCCTAAGGGTGACAGATATGCCCAGATGTGGGTCCTGTGATCACTGTGTCACTGCAACCGAGCTGTACTCAACTGAAGAAGCCAAACTAGGCCAAAATCAGAGTTGCTTTGTTCCCGTTCAGAGAGGACCTGACTTGTCAGTTCAGTGCGGACTGTTCCTAATGGACCATGGCCAAGGTTGATTTGCATACAGCTGGCTCTAACCTCTAGTCATGGTGGGGGAAAAACGATAGACTGAGATGCGGGTCAGAATAATTACCAGTGGCTGAGAATAATTCAATGATTTTTGCATTCTTTCACTAGGGCACTTTTTTAGGAATACACTAGTCCAAAAATATAAATTCTGATCACAAATAATGTCTAGATGCGTTTCTTGCTTTAGTTGCCATCATGTAGTGTATAAATACATCTTTGAAATACAAAGAGCAGCCATAGTTCAAATCACTGACACAAACTTATTTCAGATTAATTTCGGCTTGGATATTCCTCCAGCTCGACTGAACACTTGTTAAATTAAACACTCTGGACGTGTTAGGAAAAGGACAGTTTCTTCAAACGGATATATAAACTTATGGGGCTAATTCACAGCGCAACAATATTGCCATCTACATTCCGCCTGAGCGCTCTTTATAAACAATGAATACACATTAGGGCTGCAAAAAATACAAACGTATAATTGGAAACGTTACTTGCAGTTAAATCATCGTGGAACTCGGGAGTGATGGTTTCCATGCCTAATAAGTGACACTACTAATAGCTCTGAAAGCAAAATCCAGGCCATGAAGCAATTCAAGTCTGCAGAAAAATATGAAAATCAGCAGAAAGATGTATCCAGCTCTGCTCGAAAGACGGTGAAAAATATGAATGTTTTAAATACCAATTCTAAAAAGGGTGAGAAAATTCCAACCATTCACTGTTTTGGAAAACACCCAATTTTAACACGGAGTCTGTGCCACCCTCCTCCACACTTCTCCTGCACTACAATTTTTGAGTCCTGTTGTGGAGGTATCCATCTACCTCACACATTTACTACTCCTCTTAATAACTACACCTTAGGAGGTTTTCTGTGTTCTGATGCCAAGGTATAGGCATCACTACAGCTTTTGTAAAGTACTCTTTACATATGTGTACACCTAACTGCTCTCACAAGTTTGCTGAATTCCTTTATATGGGATCGGGTAAAAGTGTGATCTGGGATCGATGGCTTCCTGCAAAGAGTTAACAAGCAGTTGCCCACTGTTCAAGCCTAGCCGCCAGGTTGTCCTTCTTCCTTTTGATAGCAGTACACATTTTCTCCCAGTCTGGAAACTCAAGCTGAGATAAAATAAATCTGCAAGCAATCTGAAAACTTTGGAAAAATAAGCAGAATCCCAGAATGTCCCAAATTCTCCCCAGCACTAAGAAATTTGCGAGGCTCCAGGAAATCTGACTTTTGCACAGAAAAATCTGTGCCACAAATATGAACGATCGCAGCAACCCTGGACAAATAAGCAGGGGGTTTATACCACCCATTTATCTCACACAAATGAATAATAAATGATGCAGGCACAGAATAGAGTAGGCAAAGTGCAACATCGGTTCAATTTTTTAAGAAGTGAATTTCAGGTAAAGCTTTTAATTAGTAGCCTCTTGAGTGGAGAACATTACTAATCTCACAGCATGGACCCACTTAAGATCCACAGATCAATATGGTGTGGCGCTGCAGGTTCGCAGACTATTCTATGTCCAGAAGCAAATTCTAAATGTCTTAGACCATTTGGTCATCAGGGTGGATTATGGACACTACCACCAATGGGAAAGGTTTTACCATCGCCCCCATGTGATTGCTTTAGTTCCAACCAAAATATCAGTGGGAAAGTTTAAAATTGTGTAACAAGCTCCAGCAGCTGAAGATAATAACTAGAAAATGTGGAAGTAACGGAGTAGAGTACATTGTGGTAGATAGAAACATGAGGAGTACCTGGGAATTTTATTAATTCTGAGGTCTTTTGAATGCAACAATGACACCCCACTCAAGCCCCCACCTTAGAAAAACGTGCAGCGTTCTTGTACTAGGTGGTATGGCTGAAGATGGTCTTACGTTGCATTGTGTTATGTTATGTTAACATTACTTGTCAAGCGCAAACAGCTGCTCCAGCGAAGGGGCGTCCCGGCGCTGACAGTAAAGCCACTGACATGACGGATGAGCCAGAGGAAGAGACATGGTGCATGAAAAAGGTGGGTCAAGTTGATAACTAAAACTATACCCTACCAAAATGCATTAGAAATGCTTAACAATCAAGAAGCAGGGAAGACCCCGCACTTATGACCTTTTAGAAAAGAAGAAAGGAATATGAGCAGTTAGCCAATAGATGCTGGACTATTAGCATTTTGGAATGGCAAAACAATGATACAGTACAGGCAACAGTACTCCATGATGGTCTCCTGGTTTAGAATAAGTGACCACGTTGGATGTGGTGCATGCTAGAATAAATGTTTGACATGCAAGACACCAGTTAGCAGTGACGGGATAGCGGGGCTATCCTTTTAAGAAACTTTCAAATAAAACTAGGAGAACCAACTAAATGAAAGGGTGAACTAAAATAGTAGAAAACTAAAATGAAATGATTGGCAAACCAGTCATGTCACTATTACAAGATCATGAAAGGCAGCTGGCAAGGGATTGTCAGAGGTGTTAACCAACATCCTCCCCTACAAAAGGTAATCTGTGGCATTTCATGTAACGAAATACCTACTTGTTGGCTTTAATACAGCGAAATAACAATACACTCTTGAGTGCCTATTGACTTTGCTTTAACATATGTTTTTCACAATCCTACAGCGTTTAGCATATTTCATAATAAAAAGATCAGACGTAGAGCATCAAAAACATGTTTTGCCCAGTGAACCAATCAGACCTCTAGCTGCTAACATTGGCACCGTAACCAGCTGAGGCCTGTTGTACTGAGCTTAAGCTTTCCCCTAATGCAGCCATTGGGCATATAGTCATAAAATTACATATCGGACAAAACTAAAGTTGGCAAAGAAAATTACTATTGCTCCTAACAGGGTTTAACAAAGATTTTGACAGAGCAAATCTATGCCCAAGGTTTGTCAGCTGGAGCGACCAACACCAAAACCATTGCCTGCTATGGAAATCTGTGAGGTTCCATGTAACAAAGTATCTTTCCATAGGAAAATAAAAATCTACCCTTAAATTCCTATTGAATTTAACATACACTTTTCACAATCAATATGTAAAGCCTACTGCAAATTGTATGTACCCATGATTTGTTCCACCAGGCTACGAACAGCGAAACCCTAGCCTACTACAGTAATCTACGAGATTCCTTGTCACATAAAACCTGCCAACAGGCTTTAGCACCATTAATAACGATGCACCCTTAAAAGCACATTGCCGTAACCACATGCTTTTCAATATAAATAAGTACGACAAAGTTGGCCATAACATTTCAATATAAACAGATCCCAACTAAGGAATCTGTGAACTGATAAGGCCTCTAAACTTTTATCAATGCTGTGACATCATATACAACATAACTTACTTAAGTGAGCACAAATTAGCAACGATCAGGTATACCTTTATAAAATTTAAATTATGTACAAAATTAAAGTTGGAAAACCAATATACAACTCCTCTAAAAAGGGCCTAACACAAATCATCATAGTGAAATTCTACCACCAGGGTTTATCATAGTGAGTGATCAATACCAAACCCCTTTCCTGCTATGGTAATCTATGAGATTAAAATACCCTTCTATGGCCTGATATATATATATATATATATATATATATATATATATATATATATATGTTTGCGTATGACACACAATTGTAGCACAGAGGAAGGTGTCACCAAAGCCAAGACAGACTTATTTGAGAGATTGAGTAGAAGGGGATATAAATCACAAACCCTTATTAAAGCAGAGATCAAATGCAAAACTAAAAACAGGAAGGATCTGTTATTCCCCAAGGACTTGGAGAATAAAACGATATCAACTAAGGTGGCAGGGAACCCCCCCTAGGATGATAACTGGATACAATATGTACCATAATCAGGTCAGGAGAATTTTGCAAAAACACTGGCCTCTGATTAAAAATGACCCAGTAATAGGACATCTGAATGGAAACAGACCCAGTTTAACATTTAGAAAGGCCAAGTCCATGCGCAGCCAGTTAGTTTGCAATTCACCTATACTGAAGAAACCGGCCACTTGGCCTCCACCGCAAAAAGGCTTTAAGAAATGCACGAAGTGCAAAGCCTGTAAACAAGGGTTAAACATGAAAGAGGTCAGTGTACCATTTAGGAGTAAACCTTATACCATCCGGGGCGGCTACTCATGCAAAACAGAGTATGCCGTATATGTTTTGGTCTGCAGTTGTGGGAAACGCTATGTTGGGAGCACTATCCATCAAGCTCATGTGAGAATTCTCCAACATTTGCGTGCCATCACGAACAATGACCCAACGTATCCTGTGGCCAGACACATAAATACTCAACATGATGGGAATATCAAACATGTATCCTACTATGTCATAGACAGTGTCCCTAGAAACCCAAGGGGTGGAAACCGCAGACTAGCCTTAAGACGTCTTGAATCAAGATATATTATCTTGTTAAATTCAAAAATCCCCAATGGATTGAATTCAGACGAAGCCTTAACTGTCCATTTATAATCCAGAACAGGACCTCTTCCGGTCGGAAAAACCCATTCCTATTTTTTAACTCTGCACTGTATAATTATTTTGTAATTTTATTATTTAGTTGTAATTTGTGTGGAATTTATTTCTCAACATGTATGACACATACGTAACAATGGGATAGTATTTTACGCCATTCATAGTACCAACGGATGACTAATATATCTGATAAACATAGACATGTACAGCGCGATATATATGCAGTCAAACAACTTACTCCACTTGGAGATGATGTTATGTAAAGTTTGCACCATATGAGCTAATATGAACCGCAATACTTTATGCAATGCACAATGACGTTTAATTGTACAGCATTAGCTGGCAGTCATGGCTACTATGGCAGAAACGTACACAAAATAATATATCCCATTTGTTTTGATGCTTCAATTCTTATCATAGCATCGAGATGGTAATGGCCTTATGATTTACTATGTGACATTAGCCGCTTATGTTATGGGTTGGATCACGGGTATTTGTCTCAAAAACTACAGAATCTTCTGTGTCTATGTTCGAGTGTGTCTAACCATGACTCATTGGTAACTATAACTACGAACAGCCTATCACCATGTAGGGTGTGTTCTTGATGTGTCAGCATGTTGATTGTTATATATACGTATGTCATTCAAAGCAGAGTAAGTGAGCAAGGCGGAGGCTTCCGCCGAAACGCGTCTGTGTAGCATGTCGGATTAAACTTTTCTTGAGTCAAAGTCACTGAGTCAGTGCCTTCCTTTTATCAGATGGGTATCGGATTGGTAAACAATATATATATATGTATATCTCTCAGTCCAATGATCGAGGCCCATATGCTTTTCGCAATAAATAAGCCAGACCTATTGCCTTTGTAATAACTTTTAGTAATAGACATGCCAGACCTATGCATGTGGCATGGTTCCATGCACACCATTCAAGCATATAGCTGTTATCACCGACTTGCCCCCATAACTATTTCGGGCCTACTGTACTGAGCGGAAGCAATGAAAATGAATGAATGAAAATAAATGTATTGAGCGCGATTGCTGCCCGAAGGCGTCCAAGCGCTAAGCTGTGCTGAGGCGGAAATGACCAAGAACGGAAGATTTAAGACACGAAGGATTTAGCAAACAGTAGTGTCTTCAAGCTTTTACGGAATGAAAGCAGATCTGGGTTAGACCGGAGTGAGAGGGGAAGGGCATTCCAGAGTTTGGCAGTGTTAAGAGAGAACAGCCTGCCACCCGACCTGGCTCTCTTCACTCTGGGAACAACAACAAGGAAGTCCTCCATCGACCTAAGATTCCTGTTTGGGTGATAGGGGATGACTAGGTCTTTGTTAATGGGTGGGCCTGTTTTCCAGAAGGCGTGATGTGCCATGCATAGTGTCTTGAATGCTACTCTCTGCCTCACTGGTAGCCAGTGAAGACTCTTCAGAGCAGGTCTGGCTGACTGGGATCGTGGGATCTGCAGCAGGGTGCGCGCTGCACAGTTTTGCACGATCTGCAGTTTCCGGAGGGTCATTTCGGGTGCCCCAACATACAGGGCATTGTTTGAGTCCAAACGGGACTGAATGAGGCCTTGTACCGCCACCTTTCTAGCCTCTAAAGGTAGAAGCGGAAGGATCTTTCTAAGAATTCTTAGTAGGCCAAAACATGTGGCGGACAACTTAGTGGCCTGGGTGGAAAACGAGAGTTTGTTGTCCAGCCACACTCCCAGGCTCTTGACACTTTCCTTGGGGGTGGGAGGAGGGCCTAGTGCACAGGGCCATAGGGAGGTGAAAGGGACTGGAGAGGTTAGGCCTAGGAGCATTAGCTCCGTCTTGTCCCCGTTCAGCTTTAGGGAGGAGGTGGTCATCCATCCCTTGACATCCTCTAAGCATTTTAGCAGATCTACCGGGAGTTGCCTGTTGTTACCAGCAGCCAATGAGACCACTAGCTGAGTGTCGTCAGCGTATGACACAATTTTGATGCCGTATGGTTCGACGACACCCGCCAGCGGCCTCATGTACACGTTGAACAGCACAGGGCTCAGGGAGGAGCCCTGTGGTACTCCACAGCTAAGAGGTTTCCTAGAGGACATTGTCTCGCCATCGAAGATCCGAAAGGATCTCTCAGACAGGAAAGACTCAAACCACCTTAGTGCGTCACCAGATACTCCGATGTCATGGAGACGGTCCAGCAAGGTGGTATGGCTGACCGTATCGAATGCGGCACTTAGATCAAGGAGGATCACTGCCACTGATCCCCCCTGATCCAGTACCCTTCGAGATTCTTCGGTGACTGCTAGCAAGGCGGTTTCAGTACCATGCTTCGGTCTGAAGCCTGTCTGGGATGTGTGTAGCAGAGAGTGGTTCTCTAGGAACTGAACGAGTTGGGCGTTTATAAACTTCTCCAGAACCTTGCTCACCCAAGGGAGAAGTGAGATGGGGCGGTAGCTGGCATGATCATCAGGGTCTAGGCTGGGTTTCTTCAGCAGCGCCCGCACCATGGCCTGCTTCCAAGCCGTAGGAACTACGCACGCGGAGATGGACGAATTTAGAAGTTCCAGCATTACCAGCAGGGTGGCTTTAGATGCCTGCAACAGGACATCTGGAGGGGCAGGGTCACATGGGGAGCCCGATTTGACTTGGCGTGCCACCTTGTCTAGGGTGTCGCGATCCAGAGGAAGGAAGTGCTCAAGGGAGGGCTGCTCAGGGTGAAGGTGCAAACTGGGGGGGGGGTGGGACAGTCGCGTCCCGATTTGTGGCTACTGTTGGGAATGTAGAGTAGATTTTTAAGTCTTTGTTATGGAAAAAGTTTGCAAGCTCGTTACATTGCTCCTGGGTTTTATTAGGCGGAGATGCAGTATTGGAACTGGTGCATAGCTTTATTATACTAAAGATTTCCTTCGGCTTGGATTTAGCTTCAAGAATTTTATCTGAATAATAGGTTGTCTGGGCAAGCCCAATTCCTTTTTTGTAAGCTTTAATCGCCTCTTTGTAGGCGGCCTTTTTGTCCGAGAGGAAATCTAGTTGCCAGGCTTTCTCTCGTTGCCTGCAAAGGCGTTTTAGTTCCCTTAGGGAGTCAGAGAACCAGGGGGCAGATTTATGTGTTTTCTTTGGAGAGCAACTGCGAAGAGGGAGGATCGGATCTAGCGAGTTTGTAATCCAACCTACATAGTTTCCATTTGCCACATTGGGGTCTGGGCAGGGTAGTGGACGGGTAGCGTCCAGGTTGTGTAACCAGGCATCCAAGGGGAGCTTTGTCCAATTTCTCCTAATAGTAGCTTGGGGTGGTAGCTGGGGGACTTTTAGTGTAGTCCAGGTAAACGGGACCAGGAAATGGTCCGACCATGGAAGGGGAATAGGTAGGTCGACCGTCAGACGGGGGCAGTTGCTGAATATAGGGTCCAGTAAATTGCCCTTTTCGTGAGTTGGAGCTAACACCAGCTGGGACATTTGGAGGGCTCCAAGGTCGTCTATTAATTCTTTAGCGAGTTGGTCTGAGGGGGAGTTAAAGTGAAAATTAAGGTCCCCTAGGACCGTGTGGTTGGCCGAGGCCAAAATTCTTTCTGCTATAATCTCTGGAAGAGACCTATGGAACATTTTTGATGACTCTGGGGGGCGATAAATCAAGGTGCCAGAAAAAGAGCTGTTAGCATTAAACTCAATGGAGAATGCTATGCTCTCGCACTCAGGGATAGTTTCTGTTGAGGTGCGGCATTGGTACTGGATCTTCAATATGATCGCCAGACCTCCGCCTCTCCCTTCCGGTCTGTCCAACCGGACGATGTGATAACCTGTAGGTAGGGCTGGTAGGGTTTCCTCAAAGGCAACCCAGCAGTCATACAATCATAAAATTGATAATATATACACAATTCTAGTTAGCAAAGCAACATACTATCTCTCCTAAAAGGGTGTAACAAGCAGTCTCTCAATGCAAATCTTCTATACCCACGATTTGTCAGAGAGGGTAACCAACTTCAAAACCCTTGCCTACTAAGGTCATCTGTGAGATACAATGTAACAAAAAGTAAAAAAATACCTATTTGTCGGCTTTAATTCTGAGTAATAACAAAGCCCTGTTAATTCCACATTTACTTTAAAATGGGATTTTCATTTTCAATATGCCATTCCAACTGCCTTTATCATACCTTTTCATAATAACATTGGCTTGCACCATGCCCAGCTCAGCCTACTGTACTGACCGTATGCTTTGGGCAAAGCAAGCATCTGGCATTCATTCATAAAAATACAAATGTGTGCAAGTAGGCACAGCAAAATACTATCTCTTGCAAGAGAGCCTAACAAGGATTTTTATAGTGTAATCTTCTATCCCCCCAGTTTGTTCAGGTGGATCACCAACATCAAAACCTTTGCCGACATTCCTTTAGTTGGACTTATCTTTTTGCCCTGCTTTCTCGCCTTGATATCGGCCCTCGGTTGCTTAGCCTTATTCGCCCGTTATATATATGGATATTACTGCCTCGTTCGCGTGGCTGATTCGGTTTCTCCGTTCGCATGGCTGATTCGGTTTCTAAAAGCTTTTCTGTCAGGCGGGGGACACGTTCGGGCTGCGTGCTCTCCCCTTATCTTTTTGCCCTAGCCATGGAGCCGCTTGGGCCTGGGTGCAGATAGACATGCAGCTACAAGGCTTCGAGTGGGAACCTGGAATTTCTTACCGCATAGCGCTCTACGCGGATGACGTCCTCTTCTTCCTCACTGATCTCAACCAGACTGGCCCACGTCTTGTCGGCATCATGCAGATCTTTGGTGAAACCCCTGGTCTCTATATGAATCGACGGAAATCCTTTCTGTGACCGCTGCGGGCGGAGATGGGCTCGGTGATTGGTCGCAGGAGGTGGTTGTGGTGCCGGATGATTTTAAATACTTGGGAGTGCATCTCACCTCTTCTCAGGCCTTGGCATGGAGTAAGAACCTTGGCCCTTTGTGGATGCAGGTGGGAGACCAGACGGATGTGTTGTTCCACCTGCCTCTTTCTCTTTGGTAGGTCCGCTATATTAAAAATGATTTCCTTATCGCGTCTCCTATATCAGTTGCAAAACCATCCCTATCCCATAAAACCCACGTGGTTTCGTCAAAAGCTATTCTCGCCCAGTTTCTATGGGGGTGTGGTGCATCGCGGGTGGCTCTGAGGACCAGCTTCCAATCTACATAATCTGGTGGAGTAGCCACCCGGACTTGCAGGCATATTATACGGCTTCCCATATACTTATCCTCAATGATTGGTGGTACAGTGACCGTGGTGACCGGCATATGCGGTGGAGCGCTGGCTGCTGGGGGACAATGCTCCCCACAGGGTTTTATATTCTGCGGCATTGCTCCATGAGCTACCACCTGCCACAGCTATAATTTTCAAACTTTGGAGGGCGGCGCTCCGTCAGATGGGCTGGTGGGGTAGACCAAACATGGAAACTCCATTGTGGAATAATGGACAACTACCACAGCTGATGCATTTGTCTGGTTTTCTGGGCTGGGAGGCCATTGGGATTGATATAGTGGGGCTGTGACACATGGATGTTCCCTTAAGTCCTTTTTTTGATATACAAGTAGTGTACGATAGGCCAAGTATGCAATTTTACCGCTACCGCCAGTTCTGGCATGCATTCACTCCGTCTATATCTCATTTAATGGAGATACCTGAATTTAACCCTATTGAGGCAAAGGTGTTCATGGGCAAATTGGGGGATCACAAATATACTAAAATATATCGTACAATTATTAACAACACTCCAACCACACTCCATGGGACCAGAGAGGCGTGGCAACAAGATCTGGGTCCCCTGGAGGAGGATGACTAAGAGGAGGCTTTGGAGTCCCATGCAGCACAGCAATTGCAGCCCGCCAACGTCTTATCCAATTTAAATACCTGCACCAGGCGTATTATAGTAGGCATAGGTTATGGCGTGCTGGACTCATTACATCCCCACATTGTCTGCGCTGCAACTCTATAAAAGGTACCTTTTTACATACTGTCTGGGCCTGCCCAGTCCTGAGAATATTCTGAAAGGGTGTGTTTATGTGCCTGACTGAGGTTCTGGGCTTGAATATTGCCTCCTCACCGAGATTGGCTATTTTGCACAGCGCGGAAGATATAGGCGGAAATGGGTAAAAACGCCATCTCCTATTTCTGGACCTAACACTGGCTAAGAGAAACATAGCTCAGGCCTGGAAAGCTGAGGCCTCACCATCGCTTATGGTGTGGAAAAAGGGTCTTGATTTCTGTATGGGGTTGGAATTCTCGGTCTTTGAGACAAGGGGGTGCCCCCGGAAGCATTATAAAATTTGGAAAAGGTGGGCGGACTATAGGGGAATGTATCTAGAGCCTCCTCCCCCTGTTGGATGTTAATGAATCACTATTAGGATACTGATCAGTTGGCATGTACCTAATATGGATGGCAAAATCTTTTCCTTTGTGGCACAGTTATTTATTTTCTATTTTTTTTTCTTTCCCCTTCTTTTTGCGGTTTTTCTGTTCATAATTTATATCAATGTATCTTGTATGGAAAAAATCCGTTAATTATTGTTAGAAATGTTGACTCATATGTGTCATTTTCTCTGTTGGAAATGGGGGTCCTATGGGGCACATGTCCTATGTTGGATGTCAACGATAAAATTGATTTGTGAAAAAAAAAAAAACTTTGACTACTTCTTGTAATATGTGGAGTCTTATGTAACAAAATACCTGCCTACAGGCTTAAGCATAGTGTAATAATGCATGTTTTTCACAATTAGTAGGTCAGGGCTACTGACTTTGGGGAAAATCATGCCAGAGTTCAGATTTGATCTGTTTATCATGAAATGATTACAATGAACCCTTTACCATTTACTTTACAACTTGCCCAAGACTGCTTATTCAAATCTACATAAACTGGCAACCATATACAGCTTGCAAAACAATACACAGCCCCTCTCAACAGGGATTAATAATAATCTTTACAGTGAAACCCCACAGAGTTTGTCAGAGGGGGGGCTAATGCCAAAACCCTTGCCTACAACAGTAAGCAGTGAGATTACATGTAACAACATACCGGTCTATAGTCTGCACCACAAGGTAATAACAAGCAACTATTAAAGGCTTACTGTCTTTAACACATGCTTTTAATAATTAACAAGCTAGCCCAATTGCCTTTGTCATAACATTTTATAAAACGCAGGCCAGACCTATGAAATCAGACCTATCTTTTCCCAGTGTACCAATCAAACCTATACCTTATTATCATAAACTACAGTTTCGAGGGCAAGCTTTTCCACAAGTTAAACATGAGGTATAAAATTAGACAGGTTTACAAAAATTACAATTGGCTAAGCAAAATGCCATCTCTCCTCAGGGAGCCTAACAAGGTATGCCACAGAACAAATCTTCTATATCCATAGTTTGTCACAAGGGGTAACCAAAACCACTCCTACATGTAACCGCATCCACATAGAAAACCAACAAGAACGGGAATACTTATCATTAATATTCCCAGGAATTTGTCCAATAACATAAATCCTTAGGTCAGGATGCGTGCTTATTATAAAATCACACAGGACCACATACAATTCACCCCAAAAAATGTGTGAAAAATAGAGAGAGTACCTCACTGTAGAACAACCCGAGGGGGTTCCCGGTTAATAATTACTGGTATACCCACTTCTCATCATCGGCCACTCTCTCTATGTGAAAAGACAAACGTGCACTAAAAGAGAATGATAGTGCGGACGTGAGAATAGTGGTAAAAAACACAAATAGTGACAGACGTATCAACACTGACACACACTTGTAGTGTACAGAAACAAAATAAATAGACCCCAAACCAAACACACAGAAGAATTATAATGTGTAGTAGGGTTTTGCTTGCTTTACCGTTTTATTCTGAGGCAGTAAACCCCACCTGTTAAAAATGATTATTTGTATACCATGGTGATTTATGTCCTCAAGCCGACATGTTTCATCTCTCCACGTTTTAGCGATTTCATCAGGGCATTAGAGGGGTAAACTATTCTCTGTCTTTTCAGACAAATGTGGACCTGTGTGAAGAGATAAATCAGAAAGACGCTCAGAGCGCCATTCAAGCCCCTCCCATGGGGGGCGCCACCGATGCAGCATAAAAATGACACACAATTGAGGTACATTTACCTTGAGGGTGCTACGTCAGCACGTACCAGCACCACTCATTAGGGCACCGTGTCAGGAATTCACGTGTCCCCCACTGTGACCGGAAATAATCGCAGCCACCTGTACATATTTGAAAACAAAATGTGCATCAGATGGAACATTGCGAGCTAGTGCCCTATGGAAACAAGTAGATAAAGGGGGGATAAAAACTGTGATGTCCCCTGTCCTCGATCTTATAAGGTACTCCAGATGTTGTTAAATAACTAGGGCTCCCACTCAATCCAACCACCTTCTCCCGAGTTTCAAAGAGCCTACTCCATCTAATACACACATTAGGGCATCTGTGTAGGTAATTGGCTGTTCTGGTGCAAACTTTTACCCAAAACACTAGTCACATTTAAGAATGACCTAACCTGCACGTGGTATTTTCCCTAAGTGCAACTGCTCACAGCGGGTGCTGGGTTTCCCCCTTTTTTATCAATATAGTGGTGGCCCATAATAAATAGACCTAATAAGAGTGGTCCAAACCCTGTGTCAGTTTAATATCGACTCCAGTGCAGGTTTGCGAGTCCGCTAGATAGTGGATAGCAGTTCGTTACTAGCCCATTCCATGATGGCCGCGCCGCGCAACGTGGTGGGCGGAGTCACGTTCCCCTCCGGCTACTTCCTGATCTGCGCACAGATCCAGCGCGAGGACCGTCGGAAGTGCCGGAGGGACTCTGCAACAGTAAGAGGGCTGTGGAGGTGTAGAGTGTGTGCGCTTGGGGGAGTCTGTGTATCGACTTAGATTGATCCTTAGGGGCTAAAAATGCGTGTCAGATTTGGCAATGAAACCGACATTTAACTGTAAGCCTAACATGCCTTAAGAACGAACAAAATCCTGCCATGCTGGGTCGGGGCTTTTCTCCAATTGGCATAACCCCTGCCAGTTGTAGATGGAGTAGGCTCTTTGAAACTCGGGAGAAGGTGGTTGGATTGAGTGGGAGCCCTAGTTATTTAACAACATCTGGAGTACCTTACAAGATCGGGGACTGGGGACATCACAGTTTTTATCCCCCCTTTATCTACTTGTTTCCATAGGGCACTAGCTCGCAATGTTCCATCTGATGCACATTTTGTTTTCAAATATGTACAGGTGGCTGCGATTATTTCCGGTCACAGTGGGGGACACGTGAATTCCTGACACGGTGCCCTAATGAGTGGTGCTGGTACGTGCTGACGTAGCACCCTCAAGGTAAATGTACCTCAATTGTGTGTCATTTTTATGCTGCATCGGTGACGCCCCCATGGGAGGGGCTTGAATGGCGCTCTGAGCGTCTTTCTGTTTTATCTCTTCACACAGGTCCACATTTGTCTGAAAAGACTGAGAATAGTTTACCCCTCTAATGCCCTGATGAAATCGTTAAAACGTGGAGCGATGAAACATGTCGGCCTGAGGACATAAATCACCATGGTATACAAATAACCATTTTTAACAGGTGGGGTTTGCTGCATCAGAATAAAACGGTAAAGCAAGCAAAACCCTACTACACATTATAATTCTTCTGTGTGTTTGGTTTGGGGTCTATTTATTTTGTTTCTGTACACTACAAGTGTGTGTCAGTGTTGATACGTCTGTCACGATTTGTGTTTTTCACCACTATTCTCACGTCCGCACTATCATTCTCTTTTAGTGCACGTTTGTCTTTTCACATAGAGAGAGTGGCCGATGATGAGAGTGGGTATACCGGTAATTATTAACCGGGAACCCCCTCGGGTTGTTCTACCGTGAGGTACTCTCTCTATTTTTCACACATTTTTTGGGGGCGAATTGTATGTGGTCCTGTGTGATTTTATAATAAGCACGCATCCTGACCTAAGGATTTATGTTATTGGACAAATTCCTGGGAATATTAATGATAAGTAGTCCTGTTCTTGTTGGTCTTCTATGTGGATGCGGTTACATGTAGGTGAGGCTCTAACTGTTTGAATACTGTGTGAGTGGGGGCCTGCCTCGACTACTCCCTTCCCCCTCTACCCCTAGAGATTGTTCCCTAACCAAAACCACTACTTTATATTCAAATCAGTGAGATTCCATGTAACAAAAATACCTATCTTTAGGCTTTAACATAGAGAAATAACAATCTACAACAGAAGTGCCTATCTACTCCAACATATGCTTTTCACAATACATATGTTGGGCATAGTTTCTTTATCATAGCATTTGATCAAGCCCATAGCCAGCATCATTAGCTTGCAACCATAATCAACTCAGTCCTTTTGTATAGAGTCTGAGCTTTGCAACAAGCCAAAAGAACAAGTTACTTACCTTCGGTAACGCTTTTTCTGGTGGACACAGTATCTGCCTGTGGATTCCTCACCTTATGAATATCCCCAGCGCCAGCATTCCGCAGAAATCTTTCCTAGCTCCCCACGCCGACGTGGTAGTCATAGCGTCATGGCTCCGCACGAGGCTCTGCATGATGTCACCGGAGCCATAAGAAGACCACGTCGGCGTGATGACGTCAGTTCCTCCCATTTTTTCCGTGCCACCGAGGCAAAATGGGTGGACCGACCACAGAGACAATGCAAACATAGCACACAGTATTCACACAAATACACTCAGTATATATTGAAATAATAAAACTTACATTTCAAATAAGTCAACAAACAAAGCAAGGTAATAAATTCTTGAGTGCACAAAAACATCAAATAACCAATACCTCATCCTTTAAGGTATAACAGGTGGACAACGGGGAGGAGGGTGGGTTAGTGAGGAATCCACAGGCAGATACTGTACCCACCAGAAAAAGCGTTACTGAAGATAAGTAACTTGTTCTTCTGATGGATACATCTGCCTGTGGATTCCTTACCTTATGAATAAAATCCCACAGAAGTCCCACTCCCGGAGGAGGGTGTCCACCCTTCTATACCAAAAAGTCTTGTAAAACAGAGCGCGCAAAATGGCCGTCCCTCCTCACCTCGGAATCTAAGCAGTAATGCTTCACTAAAGTGTGGAGGGAGGCCCAAGTTGCGGCTTTACAGATGTCCAAAACAGGAACACCCCTGGACAATGCAGAAGTAGACGATATAGCCCTGGTGGAATGAGCTCTAATGCCTACAGGAGGCTCCTTACCTGCCAGGGAGTAGCATATCTTGATGCACAAGATGATCCATCTGGATAAAGTGCGCTAAATTAAGTGAAAAACAAAGTACATCAGAGTGATGCGCTTTCAAAGGATAAATATATTTCTCTCCACACCATCTAACAAATTTCGACTACCTGTAGGAGCTGATAGACATGGTGGAGTGTCGCCTGGCCGATAAAATAACATCCACCACGTCAGGCGGGAGAGAAAAAGAATTCAGGTTGCCCCATTCAATCTCCAGGCATGAAGGTGCAGGCTCTGGAGGTGGGGGTGTAGAACCTGCCCCTCCATCAGAGAGAAGAGGTCTGCCCTGAGAGGGAGACGGAGCGGAGGATGTGACGAGAGGTGAAGAAGGTCCGTGCACGACACCATTCTTGGCCAATCCGGGGCGATCAATAGAACTTGGCCAGGTCTTGGCGAATCTTTCTCAGAACCCGAGGAATCAATGGTATGGGAGGAAACGCGTAAAGGAGTTGAGAGCTCCAACTCAACTGAAACGCGTCCCCCAACGCTCCCTGCCTCGGAAACTGGAGACTGCAGAATGACGGGCAGTGGGCGTTCGAGAGTGGCAAACAGGTCCACCCGAGGAGTTCCCCACATCTGGAAGATGTATCGAACTACCTCCGGATTAAGCCTTCACTCGTGGTCGGCAGAGAACTGTCAACTGAGACTGTCCGCACGCACGTTCAGCACCCCAGCCAGATGATTTGCCATCAAGCAAATCCGCTGGTCCTGAGCCCAGGACCAGAGCTGCAAAGCCTCTCTGCAGAGACTGTATGACCCTACTCCTCCCTGCTTGTTGAGACACCACATCGCGGCAGCGGTGTCCGTCAAGACTTGAACCGACTGACCGCGAAGGGAAACGAGAAAGACCTTGTGCGCCAAACGTATCTCCTGCAATTCCAGAAAGTTGATGTGAAGCAACCTTTCCTCTGGAGACCAAAGACCCTTGATCTTCAGATCTCCCAGATGAGCACCCCACCCTAGGGTAGAGGCATCCGTTACCACTGTGGCCACCGATGGAGGAAGATGTAAGTGCTTCCCTTGAGACAGATTGCCCAACACCAAGACAGATTCGCTGCAGCTTCTCTGCAGCTTCTCTGGAGATCCTTACAGACTCCCCGAGATCTCCGCTGTGCTGATACCACTGCCTGCGGAGACACGACTGGAGCGCCCTCATGTGCCAGCGTGCATGGTTGACCAACAGGATGCAGGAAGCAAACAGAACGAGCAGGCGAAGGACAATTCAGAACTGGAACAACTGTTCCATTGTAAAACAGAGAAATAATTTCCTGAATGTTGAGAATCCTTTGCTGAGGCGGGAAAGCTCAACACAAAGTGGTATCCAGTACCGCCCCTATGAACAGGTTGCGCTGTCAGGGCACCAGGGGAGACTTGGATACATTTATCGAAAAACCCAATTTGTACAACAGCTGGGTTGTAACCTGCAGCACCATCTCTGGCGACTCTGCTTTCAATAGCCAATCGTCCAGGTAAGGGAAACAGGAATCCCCAACCTCCTGAGATGGGCAGCCACCACTGCCATCACCTTGGTGAAGACTTGAGGTGCGGTAGTAAGACCATACAGAAGGACCGCAAATTGGTAATGTTGCGTCCCAACCGTAAAACGGAGATGCATCCTGTGCGACTTCAGGATTGGGGTGTGAAAATACGCATCCTGTAAGTCGATGGACACCATCCAGTCCTCTTGTTGCAGCGCCTGAAGAACCTGCGCTAGGGTGAGTATCTTGAACCTCTCCTGCTTGAGAAACAGATTCAAGATTCTGAGATCCAGGATGGGACGTAACCTGCCATCCTTCTTGGGAATCAGGAAATATCAGGAATAGCATCCCTGATCCCTTTCCTGCTCTGGAACAACCTATATTGCACCTTTCTGTAATAGGGTAAGAACCTCCTTCTGAAGGAGAAGCAAATGATCCTCCATGCAAAACCCCTGGCAAGGAGGGTAAGGAGAAGGGAATTCCCTGAAGGGAAGGGCGTACCCATTCTCTACAAGATCTAAAACCCAAAGGTCTGAAGTGATTAACTTCCAATCTTTTAGAAAATGGGTAAGCCGGCCTCCCACGAGACCAACATGATCCAGGATGGCGGATCTATTGCTGCTTTCCTGATTTACCAGGAGGGGCTGGGGAGGTAGAGGAGGAAGAGGAAGAGGGTTGATGCCCGGCTCCACGAAGGCAACCTCTGTCTTCACCCCTGTAGCTCTTATACAAGGGGTTTTGCTGCTGTTGCTGTGGCTGAGGCTGTCTGGACCCACGAAAGGAAGACTTCCGAAAGCCACTGTATCTTTTATATCCATAGCCTCTTGATTGTGACTGCAGACCCAAAGACCTTGCCGTTGCCTTACTGTCTTCAAATCTCTGCAGGGCAGAGTCCGCCTTTTCACCAAAAAGCTTGGAACTATCAAATGGCAAATCAATAAAAGCAGCTTGCACGTCAGGAGAGAACCCCTAAGATTTCAACCATGCGTGCCTCCTTGTAGCAACAGACGAGCCCATGACTCTGGCCACAGAATCCGCTATATCCAGACCAGAGCGGATAACCTGGCGAGCAGCCGCTTGAGCATCCACCAACACCTCACTCAGATTCCCATTGTCCTCCTCAGATAACTTAGGGAGAAGTTGTTTCGCAGAGTCCATTAAAGAATGTACCTGCCCAAGAGACAAGTGGCATTGGTAGACTTTAATGCCATACTGGCCGAAGAAAAGACCTTATTAGCAGACTGCTCACACTTCTTGGAATCCCTGTCTGCCGCAGCCTGCGAAAACGCCTCGGATGACTGCTTCGAGCAAGAAGCCTGCACAACCAGACTTTCAGGAGACGGGTGAGAGGAAAGGAAAACTGGATCTCCGGAAGCAGGTCTATACCTCCTTGAGATTGACCTCGAAACTGCAGGAGCCGATCAAGTATTGGCTCAGTAAGAGCATCAATAAATGGCAAAAGCTGCTCAACCACCGAAGAATGAGAATGAAGTACTTCAGTGAGAAGATTAGGCTTATACTCCATCACAGGAAGCTGCAAGTCCAAAAGTTCAGCAGCCTTCCTAATAACTGTATGATATGGCGCAACATCCTTAGACGGAGAAGCCGTTTGAGATACAAAGTTCCACTCTGGAGAAGAGTCAAGCCCACTTGATTCACACAAGGCTTCAAACTCATCTTCTGTGTCATACACCTCTTCTTCCTCCCTCTCATCAGCCTGGCACTGCTCCTCTTCCAATAACCTCTGCGCCTCTCTCCTCGAAAGCATCTTCGGTTGCAGAGTCGGCGGCGCAGAGGCTCCGGAAGAGGTGTCAAAGGTAGATCCATAACCGGCCCCGTTCGAATCGTGTTCCTGACGTCGAGGAGCAGGAGAAGGCGACCTCGACACCACAGACTTCGAAGATCGGCGTCAAAAAGCATGTCTCCACTTCTTCTTATGCTTCTTCTTGGATTTCTGTGATGTCAAAGAACTAGACTTTGACCTTTTTCGACAACTTTTTTCTTTTCTTGCTTTAGCCATGTAAAGCTTTGCTTCTCGCTTCTTTAACACCTTCGGATTCATCTTCCTGCACGAAGAGCATCCCTCAACGTCGTTGTCTGAAGATAAACACCAAAGGCAATCCTCATGTGGGTCAGCAATTGACATATGTTTACTACATTCCCTGCAAGGTTTAAACTCTGACTTGCACCGAGCAGACATGACAAAGAAAGGAAGAGAGAAAATCAAAAATACAAAGTATCCAAACGAAGTATGGAGAGTCCCAGAAAAAATTGTTATGGTCGACAGTGCTGAAAAAAGGGAACTGACGTTATCACGCCGACGTGGTCCTCTTATGGCTCCTGTGATGTCACGCGGAGCCGCGTGCGCAGCTATGGCGCTATGACAACCTCATCAGCGCGAGGAGCTAGGAAAACTTTCTGCGTAATGCTGACGCAGGGGATGTTCATAAGGTGAGAATCCACAGGCAGATGTGTCCATCAGAAAGTGCAATATAAGTAGGCTTTCTTGTTTTCATTTTCTATTTCTGGTAAATTCTGGTGCGTTTTTTTCAATACCTTAAAAAAACAGTGGTTATCAGTGGTTACACATTTTCACGCCATTAAAAACAACAGAAAGTGTTTTTCCAGTGTTTATGGAAGTTTACTTTAATTTTAATTATTGCTTGCTTTCTGCACTGATCGTGCAGGTGCACAGGTTCAATGAGATCCAGAATTGACTACAAGTCAATAGCGTTCTACATTAACTCTGAAGATTGTAAATATGCTTTCAGCATACCATCTAGCAAGTGACAAGGATCTCCTACAGAGATGCACTTCAGCTCAGGTATTGATTTTGACAGATCATACAACTTTTTTCACATACGTAGCTGTATTACTGCAAATACAAACAATATCAGTCCAATCTTTATTGAACTTGGTAGGAACTTTTCTCAGCAGTATTTCAAGCGACACTGCGTTGCATTTTTACCAAACGTCTGGTGTCATGTTTTCACCACTATCTCAGGTGCTTGGTGACAACATTCTTTTCACATATACCGGTCACTACATCTTGCATTGAATGTTTAAAGCTTGGGGGTGTTTGGCAATTCACTTGCAATCAATACCAACTCACTAGAAAAGGGGGCTGATGTATCAAAGGAATTCACCCATTCTCTGTCTGATGGTAAATGTGATGGTACATATTAGGAAAGATTCTTTTGAAACCAGCCATTTTACCTATCAGTGAAATCAAATGTAGCCGAAATATGATTTTTATATTTCCTGATTGTCTATAGTTTATAAAATAACTAAATAAGACCTAAAACATGCTTCTAAACACTTCATCTTTAGACCAAAGACCACAAAACTGTAAAAAGCAGAAGGAAGAAGAAACAATGTTTTAGTGACATCCCTAAACAACAAAACTCAAGCAGAGGAAGGTTAACCCAGTCCTTCTTGATGCTACCTTGTATAACAAAGTTACATTGTATTGGCCTCTTCAGGAAGAAATAAAAATGTCTCTTTCACTCATCTTTTCCTTTCTTTGAATGGCACTTAGTTTGTGGTTGCAAAGGTGTTTTTTCAGTGTTTATATGTTTACACCGGTGATGGCTATTTTCCTTTTGGTGGGGTTTTATCAGTTATTATAGGTTTAAACCTAAAAACAGATAGCCTAAATATAAGCAATCGTTTTAGTAGAACTACACATATGCAGCCCAACCAAATCCTGTACTCCGGGGAACCAACATGTGGGTGGAGCCTAAGCGTGTGTCTGTCTGTCTGTCTCCGTCTCTCTCTCTCTCTCTCTCTCTCTCTCTCTCTCTCTCTCAGTAGTACACTAAAAAGTTCATTTACTGTTGATCACATAAGAAAAGGTGACAGCTGAATGGTCAAGCCTGACCTAAACATCCATATGGATTAGTGTGGCACTGGGCATACCTTACTGCTCTCAAATAAAAAAAAAACTACTCTGAAGTTAATGATGAAAGGGGAGTGTGCCTGGCCAGTCCTAATGACTGTCCTCTTATCATCCGGGCTGTTACCAACATCAGAAGTTATCTAGTTACTAAAAGACTTTAACAGCATTTCAATGCCTTGTGTGTCCCCCTAAAGTTCAACTTCTGCCAGCCGTACTACTGAATGCTCAAGAAGCCAGATAAACAAACATACCAATCACAACTGTGAGGAGGAGAAGCACTATTTCTGCAAAAGCAGATGTCTACCCAATCAAAACATATATCCTGGCTATTAACACACGAGCTGCGGGAAAGCCATTTCTGTAGTGCTTTTGAACGCTCTTTTTGAGGTTCATTACATTACACATAGCGGCAGCAATGCAGTCAAGCTAAACCTAAAAAGAGCACACGCATTTGCAATGCAATAGGTCTCGCATTCATACGATTTTGAGCTATTGGCATTGTAAAGGACAATGCCTTCTATTTATGTTTTGGGGTTTAAAACAAATACAAAACATTGTTATTTATAATACTAATAGCTCAAATAATGCAATTAACATCACCATCTATATATACACCAACAAAAAGGGAGCTTTAGGTATATTAGGTGAAAGAGCAAACACCCCAAGTGGTGCAGATGAAAGCACCTCAGAATACTGCACAGGCGCCCCCCGTGCGGGAGAGGGGAGACCTCAGGGTGGTAGTGAAGAGGACTGGGAAACAGAGGCGAGAGCTGACATACGCAAGACACTTTACTTCCAGCTTGTAAAAAACACAGTAATTTACCCCGTGTCAATTTGGTGTCTGATATGAGCTAAACATGCACTGACTGCGCTCAATGTGAATGCTCAGTAGGTTAATGCACATTCGTGATCATCTATTGGTCGGGAACCTGCATATCGCTGGATCAAGTGCGGACGTAAAAGTATTCAGCAATAACGTCAGAATCTTATGCGTTTTATCATTGATTTCCCTTTATCACAGCCTCCAAAATCTGCTCACTTGAGTTGCGGTTGGACTTCAGTCTTTCAAATTGTAAGTTAAAGAAATATCGGTACCACCAACACATTTCTTTGACAACTAGAGCCAGTTCTTGTAAAGTTTGAGCATACATAACCCAATACATGCAAAGGAGTAGTTTCTGTCCTGAAACTCCAGTTCTGTAGTAGGGGTATCTCTGTTATAGTCATAATCTAGTGAAAAGTCCCGCCCATGTGCGTGGACCCCGGCAATCAAAAATAATCTCTGAAGTTGTCAAATCATGCAGAACTGCAAAGACACTTAAGAGAGAATTTAAAGACAAATAATGCAGCCTATATCCACAGGCTACACTGTCCAGTACTTCAACTAGAAATTCCACCAAACAACACCACACACAACACAGCCTGCCCAGTTTCTTCCATAGAGAAACCTGCCTCTACCAGTAAAAGAACTCTGGAATGATAGAGAGAAATGCATGGACAGACAAGCCCCATAGGCTGCCATTATGTGGCTTAAATAGGATGCTGTGCCTTTAGGAGAACTTTCCAGAACTTCTCCCAGTATCCCAGAATGCACAGCAGGTCCCTTTTATTTTCAGTTCTTTTTGAAGGCGTAGCACGCCAGACCTGTAGCATTCCTTACATGAATATCTTTCTCCAGCGGGGAGGAGGGCGGGCGCTTATGACTATAACAGAGATACCCCTACTACAGAACTGGAGTTACAGGACAGAAACTACTCCTTTTGTAGTAGGGGATCTCTGTGTATAGTCATAATCTAGTGAATAGAATGGCAAGCCCATCCCCACACCAAATCGGCGGTGGAGAGAAGAAAATTAACACCACTATTGTGCGAACAAATTCCGCAGCGAAGCCTGCCCAACCTGAGCATCTGCCCTGGCATCAGTGTCCAGACAGTAATGCTTAGCAAAGGTATGAACCAACTTCCAAGTGGCCGCCTTGCAGATCTCTGCAATCGAAACATTACGGAGTAAAGCTGTTGTGGCAGCTTTTCCCCTGGTGGAATGAGCCTTAGGTTTACCTCCTAAGGTCTTATTAGAGGTCTTGGACCACGTTCCTTGAATCTGTAAGTCTCCGGAGTGCGCCCCACAACCGTGGAGAGAAGCATCCGTCACAACAGTCTGGGTGGGAATGTCCTTGTGGAAGGGAACCCCGCTGGAGATGAAGGATTCTGAAAAAACGTAGGCAACGTTATGGTCTGATTGACATGAAAATCAGAAATAACCTTGGGAAGAAATTTAGGGTGAGTACGCATAACAACCTTAGCAGCATGAAATACAGTATAAAGTTCTTGGCAACACAACGCCTGAATTTCACTCACCCTGCGGGCCGATGTAATGGCCACGAGGAACGCCGCCTTCCAGGACAGGTACTGCAACGAAGCCTTATGAATAGGTTCAAAAGGCTCCTTCATCAATCTGGACAGCACCACATTCAATTCCCATGAAGGCGAAGGAAGCCTGACAGGAGGGAACACTTTCTTCAAGCCTTCCAAAAAATCTTTGATCACAGGGATCTGGAAGAAGGAAGTCTGTGAAGGGCATTTCCTGTAGTCAGTCAATGCAGCAAGATGAACCTTAATGGAATGAACATTAAGTCCAGACTGCGCCAAATGTAGAAGGTAAGGAAGGATGACGTCTTCCTTGCACGTCGTCGGGTCATAGTTCTTGGACTTGCACCAGATACAGAACCTCTTCCACTTGTAAGCATAGGAGGTCCGAGTGGAAGGTCTCTTATACTCTTTCAGTATGTCCATACAATCTTCTGGCAGATTCAAATGGCCATATTGCACTATCTTAGGAGCCATGACGCCAAACTCAAAGACGAGAGGTTGGGGTGCAACATCTGCCCCCCGCGCTTCGTGAGAAGGTCCGGCCTGCACGGCAGCCGTATGTGAGGAAGGAGAGACTGGTGAAGCAGGTCCGTGAACCACCACTGTCTGGGCCATTCCGGGGCAATGCGTATCATCCGAGCCCTGGACCGGGCCAGCTTGATGAGTACCGCTGGAATCAGGGGAATGGGTGGAAAAGCGTACAGAAAGCTGTTCAACCAGTTGATCCATAACGCATTCCCCAGCGTCCCCTGCTGGTAGCACCTGGAGGCGAAGTCTCGGCATTTGCTGTTTTCGGCGGTGGCGAACAGATCTACTTCTGGAGTCCCCCACCTTGCGAAGACTTCTCCTAGTACTTAGTTGCTTATGACCCATTCGTGGTTTTCCTGAATCGGTCTGCTCAGTGCGTCCGCCTGAACATTCTGCACACCTGGCAGATGGGTGGCCGTTATCGTCAGTCCTCTGGCCAGAAGCCAGTGCCAGATCGCCTGTGCCCCTGTGAGTGTGTGATCTCGAACCCCCCTGCTTGTTGAGGTAACACATCGTGGTCGTATTGTCCGTCTGTACAGCAGAGAGTTGGTCTAAAAGGACGGAAGAAAGGCCTTCAGTGCCAAGTGGACAGCTCTGAGTTCCAGGAAATTGATGTGATACGTGGCCTCCATCGGGGACCACGTTACTTGAATCTGTAAGTCTCCGGAGTGCGCCCCCCAACCGTGGAGAGAAGCATCCGTCACGACAGTCTGGGTGGGAATGTCCTTGTGGAAGGGAACCCCTCTGAGCAGAATCTCCGCTGAACACCACCACTTCAGCGACTGAAGAGCATGTAGAGACAGTCGTATCTTGTCGTCCCAAGATCCTCTCCTCTGATCCCACTGGTCCTCCAAGCACTCTTGCAACGGTCTCATGTGCAGTCGTGCGTGTGGCGTCAGGAAGATACAAGAGGCCATCGATCCCAGTAGAGAAGACACCGTCCTCACTGTTGTAAATGGAGTGGTCATAAGAGCCCGAGCCTTCCGAAGGAGTGATAATCGTTGCTCCTCCAAAGGAGACACGCTTGCTGACAGCGTATTGATGGAGACTCCCAAGTACTGTATGCCTTGGACCGGAGTGGGGACAGACTTGGACATGTTGATGTGCAACCCCAGCTTGTTCAAGAGAACGCACGTCTTCTGGAAGTGTGCTCGAGCTTTCGAGAAGGAGGAGGCCTTGATCAACCAATCGTCCAGGTACGGGTAGACGAACACCTTGTTCTTCCTCAGGTGTGCTGCTACCATCGCCATGCACTTCGAAAACGTTCTTGGCGCAGACTTTAGTCCAAATGGGAGTACTGTGTATTGATAATGATTGGTGCCGACTTGGAATCGCAGGAACTTCCTGTGTTTGTGTGCAATGGGCACATGGAAGTACGCATCCTGTAGGTCTATAGCACATAGCCAGTCTCCCTGTTGCAACCGAGGATAAATCTGATGCAACGACAGCATGCGAAGCTTGTCGTAAGTCCAGAATGCGCCTGAACTTGTTCTTGTCCTTCTTGCGAACCAGAAAGAACCGTGAGTACAGACCTCTTCCTCTCTGAGACAGAGGTACGTCTTCTATCGCCCTTTTCCTTTACAGGATATCGGCCTCCGCTTGAAGAGCGCACAGCTGAAACTGCGAGCTGACCGGTGGAATCGCTGGAGGCGGGCTGGTGAACCGAAGACTGTATCCATTGCAAACAATATTCAGCACCCACTTGTTCTGAGTAATTTTTCTCCACTCTGCCAGAAAAAATTGAATGCTTCCCCCTACCGGAGTGGGCAACGGATCCGGGGGAAGTAAGCGCTCAGGGCCTAGACCCGGCCGGGCCTTTGGTCGCTGGTGCCGACTGTTGGCCGCCTCTGCCCTTCGGGCGCTTCTGGAACGGCCTTCGGAACTGCTGTTGTTGCTGTTGCTGGCCCGAAGCTTGGCCACGCCCTCTGCCCTGTCCACCGAACAGTCTTTGGAATGGGCGGTACGATTTCTTTGTCTCTTTGGGCTTTTTCACACCCACAGCCGTGAGTGTTTCGGCCTCCGCCTTCATGCGGGCCATTTCATCATCCGCATGTTTCCCAAATAGGGTTTCGCCAGAGAATGGAAGATTGGCAACCCTTTGCTCTGCGTCAGGTTTCAGTGACGTAAGGCGGAGCCAGGCATGTCGTCGCTGGTTAATCCCATGGCAAAAGCCATGCGCCGCCAAGAGGAACGAATCGGCTGCAGCGCTGATAATCTGATTCGCCACTAGCATCCCCTCATTTAACACCTCCTGGAAATCTTCCCTCTTGTCGCGAGGCAGGTGTTCCACAAACTGCTGGAGGGAGTCCCAGAGGGCACGGTCATAGCGTCCCAACAAAGCTGTGGCACTCGCAGCCTTCATGGAGGTCGCCGACGTTCCACACACCTTCCTTCCAGCCGAATCCATCCATCTAGACTCTTTGTCTGGGGGGACTGTGGATGACGGGGTGGTAGCATGCTGTTTGCGAGCCGCCGTCACTATCACAGAATCTGGACGAGAGTCCACCCTTAGAAAAGCCGGATCAGAATCAGGAGCCCGGTATTTTTTCTGTAGTCTTGAGGGGGCCGCCTTAGTCACCGCCGGGGTAAGAAAAAGGTCCATGGCCGGTTCCTCCAGGCCGGGCACCAGTGGCAATAGTGGACGAGACAGGTGTTTCTGGTGCAGTGTCTCGAAAATTACAGATGTCTTGGCCGTGGGCACCGTCAACGAGATGCCCAATTTTGCTGCACCTCTTAACAGGACATCGTGAAAGCCACCAGATCATCAACCGGCGACACCCTTGTGTCCGGTGACCCCGACAAAGTCGGAGAGTAGTCTGTGGTCCCTGAGGACCTCGAATGGGAGCGAGACCTGTGCCTCCTGTGGCGGCGCCTCGACCGCGTGGATGACCTGTTGCGTGACCGTTCCCTCCTCCTGGAGCGAGAGCACGACCTCCCAGTTCGTGGGCGCTCCGCCGGTTTCCGTGGAGGCGTCTTCCGTGGCCTATCCTGGGGTCTTGGTCTAGGAGCTTCCTTAGGTGGTGTAGGAAGAGGAGGCAGTGACGACGACCTTGGCGGAGGAACAGGAGGTATCTCCAACCGAGGGACGGGCCCATGCGGTGGAAGCGGTGGTGGTGGTTGTCCTGAGGGAGGAAGTGGTGGAAGAGGAGGGTTGACGGGAGGATCCTCCTTAGGTACAGGGGGAAGGGGAGCCTTCGGCCGAGGTGGTGTATATACCACCGAGTACACCGAGCCCGGTGACTTCTTCGGAGGAGGGGACTGCGAACCAGCCCCTCCAGTAGGTGATCGCAGTCTCTGGCGCCCTCCACCAGACTCAGCGTGACTTCTGGCGCCAGAACTCCTTCTGTGCGGCTTAGGATAGTAGGAACAACTCCGAGACGCCGATCTCTTCCTCCTCGACTCCGCGCTTCGCTTTTCCGGTGTCGAATGTCGCCTCCGCGACGTCGACCTCTTCTTCCTCGACGCCGAACGCCGCCTCCGCGACGTCGACCGTTCCATTCTTGACGACGAGCATCGACTCTTTGACGCCGTCCGCTTTCTCTAGGTCCTCGACGTCGAGGATCCCCTCGACGCCGACCGTCTTCGACGGCGCCCGGCGGTGTCGCCTCGACGGCGAGCGCCGACGCCTGTCGCTCCTCCTTCGACGGCGATAGCTCGACGCTGACGTCGACGACGAAGACGCTGTCGACGCTGGTTTCGACGGCGGCTCTTCGATGTCGAATCTTCACGCCGTCTTGACCCAGAGGCCTCAGCAGAGGCAGAGGGAACCTTCCCAGCCTGCCCAGACCCACCTGCAGCCTGCAGTCGTCTCTCCTCCAGGCCTTGAAGCCTAATCTTCAGCCTTTCCCTCAGGGTCCGTGCTGAAAGGTGCTGGCAGAAGTCACATTCTTCAGGAACATGTGCTTCAGGGAGACAGATAATGCAGACGTCGTGTGGATCAGTCTTGGACTTCTTCCTTCCACATGCTGGGCATTTGTCGAAAAGAGCAGGCATTTTAGAGCCCTAAAAGGCCTGAACAAACACACAGGAGAGAAGAGAAACACCAAGAAATATCACTGCAAACACTTTTATCAAAAAGTGAACAAAAATCCAATATAAACCCTTAAAAAGGGAGAGCTCAATGCCAGGGTCCTGTTAGCAGGAGCCGGAAATAAGAACTGAACGTAAAAGGGACCTGCTGTGCATTCTGGGATACTGGGAGAAGTTCTGGAAAGTTCTCTTAAAGGCACAGTATCCTATTTAAGCCACATAATAGCAGCCTATGGGGCTTGTCTGTCCATGCCTTTCTCTCTATCATTCCAGAGTTCTTTTACTGGTAGAGGCAAGTTTCTCTATGGAAGAAACTGGGCAGGCTGTGTTGTGTGTGGTTTGGTTTGGTGGAATTTCTAGTTGAAGTACTGGACAGTGTAGCATGTGGACATAGGCTGCATTATTTGTCTTAAAATTCTCTCTTAAGTGTCTTTGCAGTTCTGCATGATTTGACAATTTAAGAGATTATTTTTGATTGCCGGGGTCCACGCACATGGGCGGGACTATTCACTAGATTATGACTGTACACAGAGATCCCCTACTACTGAAGTATAAGCTTCACTTTGGCACTTTGAGACACATGCCAACCACGTGGGGTGTGAAATTGGAGGACTGGGTCAAGAATAAAACGGATGCGAACCTTTTCTCCCACTTGACAAGGCACACATTATTTTTTGGATACAAAATACCTTCAGATATGTAAAAGCAGAAAGAAGACAAAGGGAGCTAAATAAAAAGACCATTTACAAACAAATTAAAAAAGCAAAGGGATTAAGAACACAAGAGGCTGGTGGAGACGCCTGTGTGTCAGACAGAGAATTCGGGTCACCGCTCTGCGGAGAGCAGTCAGCTAGTCCTAATCTTGTGTTTCAGTCAGCCTGCGTCTGATGGCTTGGTGCTTGAAAAAGAAGCGTTTCCCCAGAAACCATATCCGCAGCATGCGTTAAGTAACTAAATTCGGATATATCGCCTACGCCCGTGCACAGAATGCAGTAGGCACTCTCTGCTGTGGAGCTCTCGCCAAATACTGTCAGGAGCAAACTTCAAGCGTGCTCACATCAATCACCCCTGGCTTGGCCAGTGCTTACTTTTGTGGTTGTTCCCTCCGGTGTATCAGCTAAGCCCTTTCCGTAGTGTCTAGACTGCTACATTATAGCGCCATGTAGGAGCGGTCATCCCATTCAAAAAGTGTAGCCCTGATTTCATGGATGTTGCGCAGTGAATTCCACAACTGTGACGCGATCCGTCTGCAGATACATATCTTTTACTATATGAGGGGGGCTACATGGTGCACATATGGCGCGGTGTACTACTGCACGCAAGTGAACATGGTTGGAAATATAGCACACGCTTAGCTGCCTGCACTAAGAGTAAATCAGTTTACGGATATAGCGCAGTATTCTGAATGAGCAAATTTAATGCACAGATGTGGGGGCCTGTGCTTTTGGAGTGAAACGATTGGACGTATAGCTCCCTATCCCGCAAAGGCGACTATAGTGACACTTAGCGCTGCTGTTCCATGTGCCCATATTGCATTGCATTTATTTCATATTCCACTTCCTACCCCTAGCGAGGCAAGCGCTCTCATTTCGTTTTCCCAGTTAAGTTTCAAAAACATTCAAAGTAATTGACGTTGGAAAATAAAGTCTTAATTTATATAAAGCTGATGCATCCAAGGAAAGTTTTTATATATATATATATATATATATATATATATATATATATATATATATATATATATATATATATATATATATCCGAAAATGACAAGCACAGTACTCTACAAAGCCATTGCAACTATCATCTGGCCACGAGGGAATAAAATAACAGGCATCGCGAACCCTTTGTCCATCACGTACTCAAACCATCTGGAGCATAAGAGTTCAAACAATATACAATATTAGACATGGGTCGCTAAATACACAAACCGACGAGATTACTGAAGTGTGTGCTGCAATTGCAAGCTACCCCTAATGTAATCTTAAGTACACATCAAATTTTGATGCAAACTGGTCAAAGTCAAATATACATGCCACCTAGAAGGCGCTTACCAGTGGAAGCGATATGTCAGTTTTAGCTAGAGGCGTGAATTCGGACTCATTTGCACAACACAGCTCTGCGGACAACACACAAGCTTCCAAATGTGCATGTTTGGTGCGACCTGCGCTGGAGGTGATTAGGGGTGTTCAGTGGTGCTGCTGCAACGGCTCCTATTTACAATGTATGGAATGATGACCCGTCCAGCACCACATACTAGAATGAGACAGCCATGAGGGCAAGTGTTATTTATACACCCGCATTTACTGAAGGCACAGATAAATAAGGAATACACGGGCTGACAGAGGCAGTTATAAACTTATGGGGGAGAGGGCACAAACTGGAGACGAGAGAGGCGTGCAATGTGCACGGCAATCAGGAGTTTAAAACAAGCGCGCAAGTGGTGCGCGCGCACCACAGCGAGACATCTGGTTTCAATTATCGCACCCGTGTCTGGGCACGATAATTGAAACCACATGGCAACCGTGCAGGTAACCGCCACCAATACGCCATGGGCGGAGCAATGTGCCCGCCTTTGGCCAACTGCGTGCTGTCTTTGTTCAAAAGGCGCATGCAAAGGCCAATAGCGTGGGCCAAAACAAAAATCACGCGCACAAGATTGTGCGAAAGCCCTTACATGAAGTCTTCGCCAGAACAGCCCATGCATGCTGTTACAGGCTCAACCTAAAAAGGAAAGTGTGTTTTTCTCTCGCTTTCTGGGTTGCTGAATATAAACAGTTTTACAGATTCACTACTTCAGGATCTTCTGTTGTAACAAGGCATAGGACAGAATATATCCTTTTAAGTGTGGTAAACTGTTTGGAGTACCGCAATGTAACATGCAGTAATCTATGACAAAGACAGAGACCTGTGGCTGGTTCATCACCAACAATCCGCTTGTTTTCCACTGAGAGTTCACAATGATATCAGGCAACAGAATAAAGCTCTACATGGCTTCATCTATCACTTATAAACCGAAGTTTGAAATGACTCGTTCTAAGGTCAAGCCTACTAGACAGCACAAGCTGTCTGGTTGCAAAATACACATTGCTGGCTTCCAAGAAAATCACAATGTGCTTAGACTGTCCCCCCCCCCTGTTTTTTATTGGTTGGCTTCCTTGTCTCTTTTTTGCCTGCTTCTAATCTGATGGACTTCTGTCTCCTCTTACCCATCTTCAGTTTTTTCCTCCCTTGGAGCATAGCCTCTTTATCATCCTTTTTATTAGGTGACTGGAATCATTCCGGCACTCTCTCATAGGGAACTAGTTTTCTTTTTTGATTTTAAGAGCTCCACAAGAGTGCAAGTGCTTTAACCCCTTCCATGCAACGGGGCTTGTGTTCGCACGACGGCTCCCGGCCGTCATGACACATGGCCCAGGAAATCCCTCTGGTGCAGGCACCAGAGGGATTTCTATTTCTCCCCTGTAGATTTAGGAACTGGGGAAGAGCTTCCCAGCTCCCGAGACCCCCGCCTCCTTTTAAGTGAAATGACTATCAGCGCGCATGTCGCGCTGACGTCATTTCACCGAAACTGAAATGCACATTTCAGTTTCACTTTTTATGTGTTCATGGGGCTATCTCAGCCCCCTGAGCATGTGGAGTTCAGTGGAGTAGAGTTTCATATAGTTCAGTGTTGTTAAGTGTAGTGATGTGCAATAGACTGGCGGAAAGTCTTGTACCATGTAGTGCTGTACAGTGGAGTATCATTATTTATGAGAATCCAATGCATCGTAGAGTGGCGGTTAAAGTTAGAGTTGCCTAGTTAGCGAGCTGAAAAGAGTGTGTGATTAGGTCCCCTACTTTCATTTATTCATAAAACTTTATCTTTTTACAAAAGGTCATAAAAGTACATAACAATATGTAAAACCACAATATAAAATCACATAAAAATTAACTTCAGATCAAGTCAGGCCAGCTTTATCAGGTTCATGAGTACTGGCCCCAAAGTACTACATGGTCAAAATTGTGCAAAAAAAATTGAATTAAAAATTGATAAAAGAGTTAAGAACCACTGAGGGAAAAAAGGGCCCCAAACTTCGTCCCTAGGTCACACAGTTCCTCTTCCGTATGCACGCCCACAGAAAGGATGCACAGCAAAAAAAAACATTTGGTTAGGTAATGATTTTAAGTAATACAGAGCTACCCGACATTGCCGAAAATGGTTCCTCTGCAAAATAGGGATGATAAATTTCTTTTTTTCCTGGTCGTACACACTACAAAAGAGTACCAGATGTAGATCATTTTGTAGTGACTTAGAATCGCAGGGGCACATGGGCGAATCCGAGTGTTTGAATCTTCTGTCCCGATACCCCAACATCAAAGGAATCAGATTCAAATGGAATCACATCAGAATGAACTGATGGGCTGAGAATGAGACCTCTGCTAGATAAGAGAACGTGGCGGGGTCCGTTGATACATCCGTCCCATCTGTGCTCGGTAATTCCTCTCTCTGTGATCATATTGGGCCCTCAACTTAAAAACCTCAACCAATCTGTGCCTAGGAAACTTCTTGCACGATTCAGGGTCATTAAAAAGGTTCATCTAATATGCCTAGGGTTTCTCTCCACATATTGTCGTGGAACATCAACGGTCTCTTTGACTGGCATAAACGCATGGTGGTTCTGCGCTATGCGCAAAGCCTCCACATATACATCCTCATGCTTCAAGAAACGCATCTCCTGTGTAACTACTGTCCCTTCTTGCCCCGCTTCGGGTACGATAGAGTTTGGCACTCCGGTTTCTCCAGGGGCTCACGTGGGGTGCTTTACGATCCGCAAGGGTCATCTGTAACAGTTTGTGGGTCATTTGGCTGGCTCCCCCCTCAATCTCATGTCTGTATATGCCCCCTCCTCGATGCTTACGTCCACACTTGCACAGACCGCTGTCCTGCTGAACAATATGCCTATGGGCAACACAGTTGTTGCTGGCGATTTTAAAGCAAATTCCTCCCCGACCCTCGATACAACAGGTCCTCCCTCCGCCTCCTGAATGGCGCAAGCGAAACAGCTAAAGAACTGGTCAGAGTCCCTGGGACTCCTCGATGCATGGCACACATGGCACTCCCGCACTACTCAATTCACACACACCTCCGCGGCCCACCACACACGGGTGCGGATAGATGTGATCTTTGTCCCCGCACGACTGCTCTGAGATTATGGACGTCCGAATCCTGCCTAGAAGTATTTCCGACCACTCGCCGGTACTCCTTAGCACAGGGTCTCCCCCTCCTTCGGCTCACCAAACATGGAGACTGAACGCATGGTTCCTCCAACACAAAGAGTTCAGAAAAGTTGTGGGGACGGAACTCAAACAGTATTTCATTACTAACGGAGGTTCAGTCTGGCGTGCAACATCCATTGGCCTCAAAGGGTTTCAGCCCCCCCAGTCGTGTGTTGCAGCCCGGGATGAGACACTTCCTGAGCCTGCTCACAGCCGCACCCGAGCACTTCACAGGTCTTTAGAAGACCTTGTGCATGTTAATGGGGCTTTGTTGTTGTTTCACTTCTTCTAAGAGCCCCTGCAGCTTGACTCTGCCGATTGCCTAAAGCTTCAGCCCCCCCTCGAAATTTTTTCTTAGCCTCCAGCCACCCCCCCCCCCCCGAAATTTGACTCTAGTTGCGCCTCTGGGTTCAGTAGCCTCCCTGGGTACCTTATGGACCTTATGGTCCTCGAAGGAAGCGCAGGTGTTCCGCTTGGAACAACTATTGTCCCTGTCAGACGACGCCCCTCAAGCCTGACAACTTGCCCACCTTCAGGACGAAATTACACAATTATCCCTGGACGCTGCTAAGCTCCTCTAGAGGTCATCGGTGGCGAGTATTTATGGATGGGGGATAAAAACGGTCCAATCCTGCACAGGCTAGCCACATACCCTAGAACCGCAATAACCCAGAGGTGGCGGATGAGGCTGGAACGGTGCACTGAGCTCCTGTGGTGATGGCCAACACCTTCGCAGCCTATTGCAGGTTGTTATACACGGCACACACACCCAAACTATCGCTCCCAGTCCTCCTTGAATGAGGTAGGGTGCGTCTATCTAGGATAAAAATTGCCGCTCAGAAGGATTTGGACCGCCCCATTTCTTGGAAAGAAATCAAAAAAGCGATCACCCTCACCCCATCGGGTGAGACCCCGGGCCCAGAAGGCCATCCTCAGGCGTACTACGCGGTGTATCGCGAAACTCTGGTGCCCCATCTTGCTGACCTATTTTAAGAGGCTGTGGGAGAAAGGTTCCTTTCTGCCAAAAATGGTGCTCCCGAAATCCCAGCCTCCTTCCCAGCGATGTGCGGACTAGCGTCCCATTTCCCTCCTCAATATGGAAGTCAAAATGTATGCCACCATTCTGGCTCAACAATTGAAGCCCAACTTCAGTTCAACAAACTTTATTCGGCATTTAAATAACACCATAAAAGTAAAATTTTTAAAATATTCCAACATTTCATTAAACAAAAAATAAAAAGATATACATAAGTCAGTAACACACTAAATCCATCAGTTTCAACTAGCAGAAAGAAGATAGAAGACAGTTTTGTTGTCCTTTCAGTACAATAACAATCATCATATTTCAATGGTGGACCTTAATCTGACTGAGGTTCTTAAAAAATGTATCACACAGAATAAAATCAGCGGATCTCTAGATACTTTTAAAAAGACATGGGCATCTCTTGCTGATCTAAAATTAGCCCTCTTTAAGAGGTCTCTTAAAAAACGGCGCCTAGGCATTAAATAAAATGGGCATAACAATACAAAATGAAGGGTATCCTGCTGAGATCGTTGATCGCAGCCGCAGGGACCCTTTGACTCGATTAAATCAGTAAACCCCGCGGGGTGAGCTAATAAGTGGTGAAATAAATTGAGGCTAAAACGCGTTAATAAAAACCTATCATGTGGTTTGTATATGAGGGCGAGATATGGCTCGAGTCCACTGCAGGATCTCAATGGCACATATGCTGGGGCAGTCTGCATATTCTTTACAAGTGCTTCCCGTGTTGTCACTTTAAATTTGAGAAGCTTTTCAATTACTGTTGCTTGAATCTGTTTAGTGATTCTCTGTGGGTTTGAAAACAGATTTCCACAGCCGATTCCCTCGAAGACCCCTTTCACATATTTTAGCCAGGGAATAAAGCTACCTTTCTCCCTGCCCAGACAATCTAAGATTATTTGTTGGGTCAAGGTGGCTTTCTGGCTAACCCACAGTTTTAACCATGCTAAAGCAGGCCTCAATCTTACTTTGTCTTCCAGGTACTTACAAGCCTAGTTCCTCGTGTACTATATAGGCTGATGTGCCCTGAGGAACTTTAAGAAGCCTCTTCAAGTATTTATTTTCCTGTTTTTGCAGTGTGTCTACGTTCCCCATACCCCACAGTTCTGCCCCATATACAGCTTTAGCAGCAGAAACCGATTTGTACAAAGTCATCATTTGCTCTGGGGACCAACGTCCCAAACGGCGACCAAAATTCATGATTGCGCCAGAGCTCGCTGCTAACTTGCTTCCATGTTCCTCAATCAGAGGTTTAAAAGTTAAGTTTCTGTCAAATAAAATGCCCAAATGTAAAAAAGTTGGCACTTTTGCCAGACTTGTGGAGCCTATTCTATAAATAAAATCTTTCCCCTTACGCTTTGGACCCACCTCCATGACATACGATTTTGTCAGATTCGCCGATAAATCTAATCCCTTCGTGAACTCGATGAACCCATCGATCAGACGCTGCAGACCTAGTGACGCACGCGCCAGCAGGACCGCGTCGTCCACTAAAGAAGGACAGGCACTGGTCTATTTCCTATCCTTGGGGAATCCACTTGTAGGTTAGTTAAGAAACTTTCAAGTCCGTTTATGTAAATGGAAAACAGGAAGGGTGCTAGGATACATCCTTGCCTCACCCCGCTTGAACAATAAAAAGAATCGGTCAGGCCTCACTCTAGGTTGTACCTCACTTTTGAAGTTGTGTTGTGGTGGAGGGCTGTCAAGATGTGAACGAGACCACTGTCAACATGCAGACCTGAGCGTATAGCCCACAGCTTCGATCGATTTACACAATCGAATGCCGCAGCCAGATCCATAAAAGCTAGATAGACTATTTTATTACTGGCCTCAGTGTATTTTGTGACCAATAAATATAAATTTAAACACTGATCAGTCGTGGATCTGCCTGCCCTGAACTCATACTGTACTTCTGTTAGTATACAATTTTCTTCTTCCCAACACATAAGGCGGTTCAGGATGGCCCTACCAATAACCTTTGCAGTTACATCTATCAGGGAAATGGCCCTATAGCATTGGGGGTTGTTCCTACTGCCTTTCTTATAAATCAGGACAATTATGGCCGTCGACCATGAGCGTGGGAGACCCGAGGCTATAGCAGCATTTATTACCCTTGTCAGTATCGGGCCCCATAGTTCGATCTTACTTAAAAAGAGGTCTGGCGGGATCCCATCCGGCCCAGGTGCTTTGTTACGGGTCAGGCCCTTTATGCCCCCCTCAATCTCTTTTAAAGTAAAAGTGGTCAACTCTGTGCTGGTCTCCCTGCAGCTGTCCTGCTCTCCTTCCATCTGGGTGCCTCGATTGTATAGGCCACCAAAATGCGCCACCCATTGCTCAGGCAGTACAGTTGACGCTATACAGGGGCTATTCCCTTCTTGGAAGCAGGGTCTGTTAATTATTGACCAAAACCCAGAGAAGTCCCTTTTTTCTGCTGCCTCACGAAAATCTTCCCATGTCTCAGCTTGGAGGGCTTTTTTACGGCGCTTGACTTCTTGTTGTAATTTATTCTACAGCGTATAATCCTTAACCCATCCCTTGGTTTTTGCTTAAGTGCTGCTCTAAGATTCTGCTGAGCGCGGGAACATCCTCTGTCGAACAATTTGGGCTTGGTTGATACCTTGCCCTTCCCCTTTGCAAACAATCTACTAGCCGTCCTATATTCTCAAAAGCCTCAACCAGCGGGGGGCCACTTACGTCCAGGTTAAAAAACACCTCCAGATTCTCCGTGCCCTTAATCACTAATTAATTATAAAAACTTTCCCCATCAATTTTTGCCCATTTTAAACGTCTACCCTGATGAATGATAGTCTCCCTGACGTCCGTTACTCTTCTCCTCATTTCTTTGTTCCCTTGCGACACTACCATTGTCATGGTAAGGGGATTATGGTGGCTGAAACTGCTACACTCAATATTAAATTCTACTATTCTTTGTTTTATTGAGTGAGACACAATTACGAAATCGATGTAGGAGCAACACCCTCTTACTTTAAAGGTGGGATTAACTCCCCTTTCCGGGTCTACTGGTATGAGGTCCATTGAATGTACCAGCTCAAAGTTTGACACCATTGTGTTCAGTTTGGTACCCTCTGTTGTATGCTCAAAATGAGCACCCTCCTCCATATTACAAGAAGACCAATCATCCGTGAAGGGTATCAATTGGGGACATAGATGACAATTAAAATCCCCTGCAATAAAAATTTGGGGGGCTAGGACATCCGTCATCTTCTCTAGCTGTGTGACTAGCCGTTCTTCCAGTTACCCCAGTCTACTCCCCCTTGCATTATAAAAATTTACAACAATTAGATTAAGGTCCCTCGTTTTCAACTGTACCGCCAGCATACAATCTGACTTCCATTTCAAGTCCTTCCATACTCCTTCTACCATCAAGCGGACCCACAGTAAAAGACCCCCTCTTGCTCTCCCTACTTTTGATCTAATTGCTGAGATGCCGAACAGCTTATAGCCATCCAGATTGAAATTAGTTGATTCACTTCCCAGGTCTCTTGGGCACAAATTACATTATATTTGTTTACGTAATCCAACCATTCCTTATTTTTGAATTTGGCTGAGAGACCCGCCACATTCCAGGACAGAAGTTCAAGTGTATTCCACTCACTTAGTGTCAGTGGTTCTTTAACTAACTGGTGTCCACTAACTGATTCTGCTATAGGTGTTGCTACTAATGGAGCGATGCCAGCCCTATTTCCGCCATTCTTGGTTTGCTGTGAATCACAGTCCGACAGCCCAGACAGGGCCTCAAACCTGTTATGTAACCTTATATTACGTGGGATGTAATGATTCTGTGCCTCATTCCCTATTGGGTTTCCCCATTGTGGGGTCTGTACTGGTGCATAAAAGTACATAAGAGGTTGATTGGATTTGGGACATTGGATCTTTCTGTGCCCAATTACAAATATATTAAACACATTTTGTGTCCCTGAAATTGATGATAATTCAATCCCCCCTAGTGACTTTGCTCGCCTGCCCACCCAATTGACTCTTCTAGCGAACAATATCTCTGCACACATATGGAGTGGTAGAGGACGATTTTCATTAAGCCAAAAAATACACTTATTTTTTAACTCCATATATGTTTCCCCTCTTTCCTTGCTCAAGCGATGGTACCCCTGCTAAAAATACCACGTAGGGGGCTGAGTCTGGGGGTAGATCTATTGTTTGCAGGTTAGATACAGGACGGGTTATTAGCGGTTTTGGAACTAACAGTGGTTCGACTGCAAGTGGTTGTGATACAGGATTACTACCCCCCCCCCCCCACACCTTCCCTACCTAATTGTTCTGATTGGGTGACCCCTGCCAAGTTAGTCTGGGGACCCGTAACACTGGTTGTCACCTGGCTATTTGCTGCAAGAGGGTGACTACAGATTAAAAGAACATCAGAATTTAAAGGAACATTAGCAGTAATATTAGTACTGGTATGCTCAATTCTTGGTCCTGCCACCTTTGGCTCAGTGCAATGTCTCTCGCTGCCCTGGTTGCCCCTTGTTTGCGCTGATGCGAGCAAAAGTTCCACGCACACCAGTCTTGATTCAATCCAGTCCAGTCTGTCGCGAATCGGGTGAATTGCCTTTTTCACAATGTTTTCCAGTCTTTTCCAGAAGGAGGGGTCTGGCTCACCCACTACTGTACCCTCCTTATTTGTCAGTCCATTGACTCCTTAATTTACCGGTGCCAATTCATGTGGGCCTAGTGAGGTGCTAACTGTCAGGCTCTCTTTGGGCATGGCCTCTTTAGCTTTTTTTGCCTTAATGTCTGCGGTTTTCATTTGTGCCCCTGTGCCTTTCCTTTTTAGCGTTAGCAGCCCCTGCAGTGACTGTACCAACCCAGTTTTGGCACTTCTAGCTGATCTGGTCTTTATATTGGGTGACTGGTGCCTCTTTGAAGAATTACTTCTCTGTGGCCCAGTTGCTACGATATTTTCAACTGTGTCCAGGGGTACAAGGGATTCTACTGGATGTAAAATGCAGCTTCCCTCATCCCCCTCACTAAGGATCAGTGTGTCCTGGGGGTCAGTCATTTGGGCAACCAGCGATTTTACCCGTGCCAAACTTCCCATTGATGACCGTTTATCAAATGGATTGTCAAGGGATAACCTCTTTTCGGGCAATTCAATGTCTTTGGCCAAGGCGCTAGACACTCTAATCAGAAAGTTGTCCAGGGTGCCCATTAAGGTCCCCCCTCTGCTTCTTCTGCCATTTACTCCAAAGGGTGGTGATATAGCTATGGTGAGGTGACTTGCAAAGGTGTCTACGGCAAAATGAGTCTTGTTACGGCTCACACTAATTCAAGCGAACAAAATGGGTAATGCAAAGAGTCACTAACCTCTTTAAGGAGGGCTGTAAATATGGATGTTAGGGGGGGTGGCCCGTCCCGTCCTTGTCCGGTCTTGAACGGGCTTAAACTGGCCCGCCCTTGGCCCGGCTCTTCCCGCGCACGTCCCGCGAAGCGGGGCTCTGTGCCGATTTTATGCGCCTCCTGGTGCTGGCGCGTCGTCACTGGGGCGCGCCGCCGCTGAGCCTGCCGGGAATTGTGGTCCCGGGGCTGCGGCGCGGATTGTGGCGTGGTCTGACTCTGGCCGGTGGCGGCTTTTGCTTCCTGGTGGTGGTGGCAGCGTTCTCAAGTAAGGTTTTGGCTCCCCCACTCTGCCGGGCTCTGTGCCGATTTTATGCGCCTCCTGGCGCTGGCACGTCGTCACTGGGGCACGCCGCCACTGAGCCTGCCGGGAATTGTGGTCCCGGGGCAGCAGGGCGCGGATTGTAGCGTGGTCTGACTCTGGCCAGTGGCGGCGTTTGCTTCCTGGCGGTGGCGGCAGCGTTCTCAAGTAAGGTTTTGGCTCCCCCAGTAAGGTTTTGGCTCCCCAAACTTAACCCAGCTGGTCCACCCAGACCAATGTGGGTTCATGCCTCAACGTGGGACCCGCCATTGCCTTTGGAGGCTGTTGCTGGCTCTGGCCCACCGGCACTTGCTTACCCCGTACTTAACTCTCCTGTCCATAGATTTCGAAAAAACATTCTACTCGGTCGCCTGGACATATTTGCCGAGATGGAGTTTGGGCCCCAATTTAGGGCTCTAGTTCAGGTTCTCTATGCCCACCCGAGAGCACGGGTGTTGGTCAAGGGGTACTGTCAGATGCTTTTCCCACTGCTAGGGGCACTAGACAAGGTTGTCCACTCTCACCCTTGCTATTCGCCCTGGCGATGGAGCCTTTGGCTTCCCTAATGCGGGCTGAGGACCATATCCGTGGCTGGGAGTGGCCTAATACCGGAACGGATGAGACTGAATTGTATGCGGACGACGTCCTGATCTTTTTGGCTGAACCAGCCTCTACGGGGCCGTACTGCCTCAAGATCTTGCAATCTTTTGAGCAAGGCTCAGGTCTGCGGCTGAACCCTGGGAAATCAGTTTTGGTCCTCCTGCACCTCTCTAGGGATTGCTACGACTGGCTATCCACCATACCGCTTTGGCAACAATCGTTTAAATATTTGGGGAAATGGATTACCCTTCTTCCAGAACTGGGCTGGTCCCTCAATGTCACCCCACTGGTTAAAACGGCCATAAATGGAAGGCACTACCTCTGAACCCCCTGGGAGGATTGCTCTGTTTAAAATGATGATCCTCCCCAGATTTCTTTACGTCCTTCAAAATGCCCCATTCTGCTTTCCCAGGACCGGGTTACGGGAACTGGACAGTCTAGTGACCAAGTTTCTCTGGAGCGGGGGGAGGGCGCGCTTGGCGCTGTCTGCTTGTCGTTTTCCCTCCTTCGATGAGGGTATGGGGATGACACACATATCTTTACTTCCTGGCTGTGCGTCTCCTGGTGGGGGACCCATTCCATCCTAACTGCCTGATGTGACACGCTCCGTGTTAATGGCCTGGCGGGCTTTGTTGCATCAAACCGATGTACACCCCTCTGGCCTGGGGCCTGGCTCCGGGAGGTTAGTGGGCTGCAGGGGTTTATATCATGGGACCTCCTTGGCATCTCACAGCTAGGGGACGTATGGGTTAAAGGCCATATGCTTTCCTTCCAGGAGCTACAAACCCGCTACTCCTTACATTCGTCCCAATTTTAGTACCTGCAGCTGCAGCATGCCCTCCAAATGCACATCACGAGGCTCCCCGAATATAGCCCTACAGAGGCGCAGACAATGTTGGGCGACCTAGGCAAGGGTGGCATCTCCCGCATATATCGCACCTTAGTGAACAACACCCCCACCTCCTTAGATAAGTTGAGGGACCAATGGGTAGAATGGGTTGGCCCCCTCAACGAGGTGGACTGGCGCGACTCTGTCATGGCACCCAGGACAGTCACCGCCTCCGCCAAACTTTAGCTGATCAAGCTCTACTACCTGCACGCTGCGTACCTCACTTCCCTGCGCCTTCATCGAGCGGGCTTGCGCCCGGACGCGTCATGTGCGAGATGCAATTACGCCCCGGTCAACTTTTTCCATATGGTTTGGTCTTGCCCACACTTGGAGCGATTTTGGGGGGCTATTGAGGAAGAGCTTACGGAGGGCTTGGTATGGGTGTTTCCCCACGATCCACTTCACTCACTATTGGGGATCACAGATGGGATGGATGGATCCAGAAATGAAAAGATATATTTTTTAATACAGCTATGATTGTGGCCAAGCGCGATATACCGGCAGCTTGGAAAAGTCCTGACCCGCCCGACCTTGGGAGGTGGCGTAGAGGGGTGGACTGGTGCACGGCCCAGGAGAAAGCCTTCTACGTGGCAAGAGAGTGCAGCAAAAATACCAGATGGTGTGGGGGGAAGTGGTTGGGTACTGTGAAGGGTTCTGATTGATTCGATTCCATACTTTACCTGAGCATGTCTTGTGGGGTATGAAACCGTGGGAGGCTTTGCTCACAATAATGCAACTGATTTCTTGTTCTCCGTGCATTTGATGATTTGTTCTATGTGTTCCCGCTCAACATACGTTAGCCATCTACTCTTAGTGTGGTTCTCCAACTTTTGCAAATTGCTAATAATTCTTTTATTAAGGAGGACTGAATCCCTACGCCAAATTGAGAGCCACAACAAAAGCGGGGCCATACGAATGGAGTCAGTGATATATGGAAGACCCAGTTCTAAGTGAGTAACATAATTTGAATATGATTGCAGGAGGGAGGTCAGTCACTTTGATTTACTTTCGATTGACTGGAGGGTATCCACGGGGACCATCCCCCAGACCCCAGCCCCATACGTCACAGCTGATATTGTCTTTGTGTGATAAATATTTATTTATGGGGTCAAGAGGTCAGGAGCCCAGTCTCGCTTAGAATGCTTTGAGTCCTGCCAAACTAAGCAGACCCCTACCATCCACAAGGTGTGTCCATGAAAGGTTATTATCAAAAAGAACTCCCAAGTAGGGTAACGTGTTTACCACCTCGATTTTTGAGGGACCCAGGCAGAAATAAAGAGGTTTTTGCCTTTTCCCTGACCCTGCAATTAAAATGAAGGACTTAGCCTGATTACCTTTCAGGTCTAAAGTGTTCATGAAGGCCGCGTACGTAGTGGTGAGGCGTTGAAAACCCAAACCCGTTCTGGAAAGCAGTACGGCATAGTCAGCATACGCCAGCACAGGAATGTGTTGGGAGTCAATAATGGGGACATCCAGATTTTCCCCCATCAGCGCTTCCTCAACACCGTTTGTATAAATTGAAAATAAAAACAGTGCGAGGATGCAACCTTGCATTACCTCTCTTGAGATGTTAAAGGGGCGTGTTTGCTCCCCATTCCTCCCATACCGAACTCTGGCAGAGGCGTTAGACTATAATTGGCGAATAAAATCAATTAAGGGATGTTCTATTTCATTCCCGCCATGATATTCCAGAGCTTAGGGTGGGACATGCAGTCAAAGGCTGCTGATCAATCCATAAAGGCAAGATATAGCTTCCCACCCTTAGCTCTGGCATATTTGTCCGTAACAAGGAGAGGTTTAAGCACTGATCAACAGTGTCCTTACCTTCTTGGAAGCCGTATTGTGTCTGCATCAGAAGGTTCCTATCTCGGGCCCATAATTCCAATCTAGACAGTAATAGTCAACCCATTAGTTCTTGTATCGATCAGGGATATTGGTCTATAATTTTTCTGGTTCCCCATATCTCCTTTTTCAGGTCTCGCCTGAGGCAATGCGGTGAGATTATAGTAAGGGTAAAAGAACAGTCTACCAAAACAGTGGATTAGACACAGTTCCTGTGATTTATCACACACCACCATTTGTCTGTGCCTCGCAGCTCTACAAATCAAATTTCATTTCATTTCATTTCATTTCGACTTCAAAGGCTGCGGCCCCCCCCAATCAGACTTCAAAGGCTGCCGCTCCCCCGCATCAGACTTCAAAGGAATGCGCTCCCTCTTCCCCGCCCTCCTACCCCCGCCACAGCAATGCCGAGAGCTTGTTTTGCTTGTGTGTTTGCATCTTCCTTCCTTGGCCCTGGGTGTTTTCCGTGTTCTCCCATTCAGTACCTTCTTGACCCCGTACTTGATTGCTGTCAAAGCCCATCGCTCGCTGCCTCTATCATTATACACTCTCCCTGTGTTTTCCTGTTTCCCCTTGCTTTTTCCCGGCTCCATCATTCTGTGCTTTGAAACTGAACGCGCTTTTTGCATTCAACCCTGCGTGTTCTTAGCTTCAGTCTCTGTGCTGCTGCACCACATCACTCAGGGGCACCACCACATAACTTAGCCCATCAACATCATCACTCAGCACCACAACAGCAATGTCCTTGCTTGCTACCAATAAGCATTGCCATAGCCAATAGGACTCGCATTAGGAAAGTGTAAGCTATTGGCTTTGTGAATAACAATGCTATTAATAAAACCCAACACATTAAAAAAAATTGTCATTTACAATACCAACAGCTCACACTTTCTTAATGCGAGACCTATTGCATTGCAAATGCTTGTTATAAATGGGGACTATAACACTCGTCCTCCATGAAGGTAAGGGGCCTTTTTTGTGCAATCTTATTAAAAACGTTTGTCAGGAGGAGGACCTAGAGCTCCTGGTCATCCAGAAAAAAGCCCCTTCAGGGCCCGGGGCTTTTCCCACACTGCATGCTTCTAGACCACACTTTACCTCTAAAAGGGGGAACGCTTTTCGCCTGCTCCTTGAAGTCTGGCGGGTTAGGGGGACAAGAACACATTTGAATAGTGTGCCACCCAATCCTCTTCACCTACATGAAACTCTAAAGAGGGGTCGGACTGCGTCTTAAAGTGAGAAGCATTGATTAGGTCCCAAAACTCTTTGCTACTGCCACGTTCTGAGTTCTCCTTTAGTCTGGCCCACATCTTCTCTCTTAGGGAATTTTCCCTAGACTTTCTTACCATTTTAAAACTCCCTCCAGAGCGATGCAATTAATTGGGTGTCTCTGGGTTACGCCTTAAGGGCAAAGAGCCGAGCCTTTCTTGCTTTTGAACATGAGGTGTCAAACCAACCCTTTGGGTTTTTTAGCCTTGTAACGTGTTAACGCGTGGCTTATATTTCCTAGAATTTTAGTATACCCAGGCAGCGTTTCCCACGGGGAGATGGTCAGATCCAGACAGGTTTCAATGCGGTCAAGAGAATTGCTCACCAACTCGGGGAGGAGTCTGTAACTCTAAATCTGAGCCCACTTCAACTGATAACCATTCTTTCAGGCTAAGCATAGTGGATCGACAACGTGGTCAGTGTGCCCCATACCATTAATGGAGCGAAACTCGTAAAAAAGAATGGCATGATCGCTGAAGGTGGTAAATTGGGTGTAAACAATGGAGCAGGTTTCACTATGGGGATTTGAGACCAGAAGAAAATTAATGGTAGATTCATGATCGGACTGACAGAAGGTTTTTAAAAGGGTGTCTGCTACTTATTATAACTTTCATTTACAATTTATCCACCACCTTCAATTATTGTAAGTTTAGAATTTTAAAAATGTGTGTAGTTTAAACTTGGTTTGTATCAGGAAAACAAGTTTTCCCAACTTTAAAAAAGCTTTAACCTTTTTTTTTCATTGAATTTCAATCTTTTAAATTTGTGATGAATGTGTTTTAAATCGTAGGGTCTAGTGTCGCAAGTGGAGAGTTACCTGGAGTGCCGTACAGTACAGTGGAAGAAAGGAGAGTGTTGTCAAGTCTGCAGTCATAGACTAGAGTATTGTGGATTGGAATCGAGTAGAGTTGAGTAGGATATTGTAGAGTGAAGTATAGTGGCATCAGGTCTCACAAAGTGGAGCCATGTACCGTAGACTGAAGCAGCAAGTTGCACAGTGGAATGGCGTGTCGAACAGTAGGGGAGGGTGTCGTAGAGCATCAGAGTGCAGTGTTTTATTGTGGAGTAGAGTGAGGTATAGTTTCTCAAAGTAGAGTATCTTAGAGTACAGTGGAGGAGAGCGTTGTAGAGTGGAATGCTGTGTCATATAGTGGAGTGATGTAGTGTAGCGAAGAGTTGAGTGGTGTGTCTTCGAGTGTCGTACAGTGGTGTAGAGTGGATGGGCATGGAGTGGAGTGTTGTAGACTGGAGTTGCATACATAGAGTAGAGTGGCGGACAGTGGAGCTGCGTAGTGAGAAGTAGAATACAGTGGTGTATAGTGGGATAAAGTGTAGTAGAGTGGAGCATATTGATGTACACTGGAGTTGGTAGTGTTGAGTGGATTAAAGTGTCAGAGTGGAGTCGCATGCCTTAGAGTGGCGTGGCGTCGACTATAGTGGTGTAGAGTGCAGTAGATTGGGGTGACGTAGCATACATTTGAAGTACTGTGTCGTACAGTAGAGTGTAGTGGAGTGTCGTATAGCATTGGAAAGTGATGTAGAGTACAGTAGAGTAGAGTGTAATGCAGTCCAGTTGATTTTTGTAGAGTGGTGTACAGTACAGTGTTGGAGAGTGTGGTATAGTGGATTGGCATACAGTGTTACAGAGTACAATGGCATTGAGGCGTGGAGTAGTGGAGTACTGTGTGAGAGCAAAGTGGAGTAAATTGGGGTGCAGTGGCATACAAAGAGTTGCATACAGAGTTCTGTAGTGGAGTCGTATTGTAAAGTAGCCTACAGATAGTACAGTGTTGTACAGGGGAGTGAAGAGGTATAGTGAGAAGTAAAGTGTCAGAGTGCTCGGTGTAATCTGAATAGGGAAAGGTGTACATTAATCAAGACCAATATAGAAATAGGGAGTTCCCTTTCTTTTCCCTTTTTCCTTCTGTCTTTCCATCCCTCCCATTCTTTCACAATTTTCATTTCTAAAATACTTCTAATTATGTAGTTATATAATTATACTTCTACACACACGCAGCACTTTATATCGATGTGATGATGAGCCCCCATTATATTGCAATAGCAGATATGTAACAAGATTGCTAAAAATACCTTATTCTCGCTCCTGACACTTTATTTGATTAATATTTGTGGGGAATAGCTGTAACTTAACCAACTAGGTATAAGAAATTTGGGCAATGTGCAATACACCTGTAAAGTGCAACTAATGTACAAGTCGAGTGCTAACAAGAATAAGTGATGTGCAATAGGAACATATCAGTTGATACTAAGGACTCTGTTTATTATATGAGAAATAATCCACAATTTATTTACTAAGCATAGGCACTGTATGATCCTAATAAGGATGGTTGTTGTGCAATATATTAGGACAACATCTATGGGTTATGCACAGACACTGTAATTCAAATATTGTGAAATGTAACTATTATGTGCAATAATGCTTATGCACAGGCACTACACACTCTTAATAAGGAGAACTGTTGTGCAATACAGCTAGGAAAGCCCCTATTGGTTAAGCACAGACGCTTGGAGACCTCTGGGTGATAAGGCGCTTTATAAAACAGAATAATAACAACAATAACAATAACTTTAACCACATCGCTGCTGTGGTTATTTTTGCCCTGTGCTGCAAATTGCCACTTTGCTGGTGTCATGACGAGCTCAGCTCGTCATCAGCACAGCTCAACTGTGCCTCATGACGAGCTGAGCTCGTCATGAGCATGGAAGGGGTTAATTTGGATATTGTGAAAAATAACTATTAAGTGCAACAAGGCTTAGGTTCCTTACATCTATATACTTGGTGATGAGGACAAAGCTATCTCTCACAGATAATCACAGTGGTGCACACTGGAGGAGTTGGAGTAATATCCAGGTATAAGCTTTGGACTTTTGCATTAGCATGGTTGATGTTCTATAGGATTATGAAGGTATTTTATACAGCACTCATTATTGTAGCCTGTTATCTACATAGAGTAACGGGAAAACAAAGAGTAACGGGAAAACATAATCTGAATGTTTTGCATCTATATGGTATAAATAGCTGAAGTGCAATCAAAATTAGGACGGCATTTTCAGCATTTGTCACCTTAGCAAGTAGACGGATATAAATCAGCGAGGGCGAGTCGAATAAGTGGAAGCGAGAATAAATATCTGTCCTTTTTAATAGTGCTACAATTAGATAGTGATTATATTTGAATGAGTGCAATGAGAAATGAAGAGGGGAGATTACCGTTTTAACAGGAAAATAGTAACTTCAGTTGGATTCCGCTACCATCTCCATAATGAAGTATTACTTGTAATTGGAGAGGAGTTAATCAACATTTTAGTAGGAAATATTACGGGACATTTTTTCGCATTAGATATGATAGATGGTGGAATAAACAGCGAACTGCCCAAGAATGGCAAAATAAAGACTTAAATCATGTATCCTAACATGACAAATCAACATAGATGGTGGAATAAACAGCGAACTGCCCAAGAATGGCAAAATAAAGACTTAAATCATGTATCCTAACATGACAAATGAACATATAAAAATTCTTCACTCCGTATATCTTTGAAATGCATTGAGCATTTGAAAATGTATATTGAATATTATCATTTGATGATGTGGGCAGGATGTAATAGCAAACACAAAGCACAATTGTAGTAGAGCACCCATTGTTTTGACACGGTCACCACCACTTTTTGCCTGATACCTGATATGATTTCAATTGAAAGTGCACTGGGTCCCTAATAACCAGGTCCCCAATAACTAGGTCCTCATTGCCAGAACTCTTTCCCATAAATGTTCCACAAATGGCATGACTTCAGCCCCCCATTTAAGTCCCTAGTAAATGGTACCCCTGTTACCCAAGGAACTAGGACTGAAGAGGATCCACTAGGGCGGCAGCACAAATTGTGCCAACCTTAGGGACCCCTCACCAAGATCATGCAAACTGCCATTGCAGGCTGCGTGTTTCGGTTGTGCACAAAACCGAGGAGTCAACATGGCACACAGTCCTGTGTGCCATGCTAACAGACACTGCATGAGATATAGGTAAGCCAACCCTATAGCAGGCCTTACAGCTTGAATGCAGCGTGTTCGATATCCCATGTGTGGACATATTTGCCTAGAGCAGATATGACCCCACAATGCCTAGGTCTATTCTTGGACATTGTAAGTGAACAGTGAAGCCATCATAAGTACATCGGCTGGATTCTCGTCATTACGAAGTACCAGCTCCATGTTGGCTTGACTGTACTCCAGGATTTTGGTGCCAAACATCTCATCTTAATAAACCTGCACTGATGCCAGTGTCGGATTTATTACTGAATGCGCATAGCGGGCACCTCAGAGGTGCCCCCTGAAACCTTCCGACCATCCAAAAAAATGTTCATCTCTCAATTTTGGAAGGTGTTATCCCAGCCCCTTGGAAGGAAGCATTTGTCTGTCCCATTTTAAAAACGCCCTCAGCCAATCCTCAGGATCTAGCTAATTACCGCCCCATTTCTCTGCTCAGCTATTCTGGTACTTCTTGACCTCTCCGCGGCCTTCGATACCATCTCTCATGCTAGGCTCGCGGAGAGGCCAAGTTCTGCCGGCATTCAGGGCTTAGCTCTTAAATGTCTGCCGAATGTTCTGACGGACAGATACCAAACAGCCACCATGGGTTCCTATCAGTCTAAAAAAACATCATTAGACAAGGGCGTCCTCCAGGGGTCCTGCCTTAGCCCTACCCTTTGTAACATCTATATGGCACCACTGGCTAAGGCGGTTGAAGTCCTGGGGTTCGAAACGGACCGTCCCCTGCTGCTGTGACAGAAGGTCCTCCTGAAGAGGCAGACGAATTGGGGGATCGACTGACATACTGAGTAGCTCGGGATACCAGTACCTTCGCACCCAGTCCGGAGCCAAAAGGATGACTTGGGCCCGGTCGCGCTTGATTTTCTTCAGCACTCTGGGCAGAAGTGGTATAGGCGGAAAGGCGTACAACAGACCGCAACTCCATTCGTGACGAAAAGCGTCCCCGAGCGAGTGCCGCCTTGGAAATTCCAACGTGCAGAACTGATGACACTGTGCGTTCTCTTCAGTGGCGAATAGATCTAACCAAGGCTCTCCCCACTGCTGAAAGAGGCCTTGCGCTACGTCAGAGTTCAGACGCCATTCGTGATCCATCATGCACCTTGGGCTGAGCTCGTCCGTCCTGGCGTTCAGAGAACCGGCCAGGCGTTGAACCACCAGGGTCACGCCCTGATGTGCCAGCCACTGCCAGAGGCGCAGAGCCCCCTGGCAGAGGGTCCACGACCCCACCCCGCCCTGTTTGTTGCAGTACCACATGGCGGTGGTGTTGTTCGTTAACACCTGCACTACACTCCCCCGGACAGAGGGGAGGAATGCCTTCAGTGCTAGACGAATCGCCCGCAGCTCCAGAGGTTGATATGGAGCTGGGACTCTGCCGGAGACCAGAGGCATCTGATCTCCACCTCTCCCATGTGGCCTCCCCAGCCCTGGAGGGACGCGTCCGTCACGACTACGTGCTCCGGCTGGGGAAGGGAGATGGATCTGCTGCTGACCCAAACGCGGTCCGTGAGCCACCACTGCAGTTGTCTCGCAGTGCCCTCCGACATCATGACATGGTCGGAAAGGTTGCCCTGATGCTGGGCCCACTGAAACTTCAGGTCCACTGCAGAGCCCACATCCGCCCCCTGGCGTGATGCACCAGAAGGATGCAGGAGGCCATCAGCCCCAGAAGCCGCAGCGTCAACCTGACCGAGACCCGGGATAAAGGCTGAAAGAGAGGTATCAGATCCTGAATATCCCGGACCCGCTGTTCGGGAGGATAAACCCGAAACTGCGCCGAGTCGAGGACCGCTCCGATGAAGAGGAGCTTCTGAGAGGGGCACAGGTGTGACTTTGGCACGTTGATGGAAAACCCCAGCTGGCGCAGGAGGTCCGCCGTTGTCTGGAGGGCGCTGATGACTGTCTGGGGCAAGCCCGCCTTCAACAACCAGTCGTTGAGGTAGGGGAAGACTGAAACCCCTAACCTGCGCAGATGAGCTGCGACCACCGCCATCACTTTTGTGAACACCCGTGGGGCTCTGGTAAGGCCGAAGGGGAGCACGGTAAACTGAAAGTGCTTGTGGCCTACATTGAACCGCAGGTAGCGCCGGTGGGCCGGCAGGAAGGATATGTGAAAATAAGCGTCCTGCAAGTCCAACGCTACCATCCAGTCTCGAGGGTCTAGGGCAGCTAAGACCTGAGCCAATGTCAGCATCTTGAACTTCTCCTTCCGGAGGAAGCCGTTGACATTCCGTAGGTCCAAGATAGGGCGTAGGCCCACTTTGCCCTTCTTGGGCATCAGAAAGTAGTGGGAGTAACAACCACACCCTACTTCTAGCCCAGGAACGGGCTCGATGGCCCCCTTGGCCAAGAGGGCCGTAACTTCCTCCTACAGAAGTTTCAAGTGATCCCCGACACGCGGTGGTACTGCGGTGGCATGGCTGGAGAGGACGTCTCGAAGGGGAGGGAGTAGCCTCTTCGGACGATTTGCAGCACCCACCTTTCCGATGTGACAGTGCGCCAGTGGTGGTGGTGGTGATGGCAAACCCTTCCCCCCACTGGCGTCACATGGGCCTGAAAGCTCGGGATAGGAAGGTTTTGAGGCAGATTCTGCAGGGGTAGGTGTGGACTGGCCTCGCCGTTGTCCCCGACCGCCGCCACGGCGGTTCCCACATCTGCCACCGCGCTGTACGGTAGTCTGCGGCCCGTGGCTGGCTGGACGTGTGGAGGCGCCCCTTTGCTGGCGCGGGGCCGAGAGGCCCAAGGACTTGGCCAGTGCCCTGAAGTCCTTAAAGCGCTCAATCGCATGGTATGCCTTGTCGCCAAAGAGGCGACGGCCATCGAACAGCATGTCCGTAAGTGTGTTATAGACATCAGCCGAGAAGTTGGCGGACCTCAACCAGGCGTGGCGACGAATCGCCACCTTCGTTGCCATCGCTCTGCCTAGTGAGTCAGTAGTGTCCAGCCCACACCGGATGGAATAACGTGCAGCATCTCGACCCTCCACAAGGGCTTGGCAGAGTTTAGCCCGGACCTCCACCGGGCATTCTGGCAGCACGTCCGCGACCGTATCCCACAGAGAGTGGGTGTAGCGGCCCAAGAGGCACGCGGTGTTGACTGACCGCAATCCTAAATTCAGGGAGGAGAATACTTTCTCCCGTATCGTTCGTACCTCTTGGATTCCAGATCGGGGAGCCTCTGGGAATGCGGTCTGGGAATTAGAGGCCTGGATAACCAGGCTCTCGGGGGTGGGGTGGGTAGACAGAAAGCAAGGGTCGCCCGGAGCCGGGCGGCGGTGCCTGGCCACGTTCCTATCCACAGGCTGACCAGTAGCGGGCTTGGACCAAGTGCCCAGAAGAACGTTAGATAAGGCCTCATTAAAGGGCAGCAGAGACTCAGCCGAGCTTGACTGCGGTTTAAGGACCTCAGTGAGGAGGTTAGTCCTCACGGCCGCGACGGAGAGCTCAAGGCCCAAGGCCTTGGCCGCCCTCATCAGCACCACACTATAAGCCGCCCCCTCCTCCTTAGCCACGCTAGGAGGGGAGACAAAACCAGTGTCGGGGGCGAAGTGTCCAGACCACTGGCCTCCCCAAGCTCTCCTGTCCAGTCTGCAGAAGACTGACACTCACATGCCAGAGGGTCCTCAGACCCCTCCCAATCCCCCTCGTCACCCATCGCCTGGTACTGAGGCTCAAAGGATGGGGCCGGGTCATAGAAATAGCAATCTCCAAACAGCGTCGTCAGTGGCGCTGCTCCGACGCCGCTCCGACGCCTGACCCGAATTGAGGGTAGGATAAGGGACGGTGTTGTACTGGGTCGGCGCCGGGGGAGACACCCTTGGGGCCGGCGCAGGCGAGGTCTACCGGCGGCGACCTGGATCCGGAACCGGATCCAGTGGGGCCCTGAGGCATCGGGACCGCAGTCGCCGACGGCGCCGGGACCGAAGCACCCGGCCCGCGTGGGGTCCTAGTCGGGACGCTTGGCCCGAAGGCGCCGAGGAACCCGACGGAGGAGTGAGCGACCTCATGGCCGAGAGGAAGTCCTATATCTCCTCCGGCTTCGCTTGCTGCCCAGGGTCCGGCGGGTATGGAGCAGGCCGCGACGCCCACGGCTCCGGCGGAGTCGCGTGGGCGGGGTCGCCCGAACCCCCGGCCGCGTCACACTAGCGTCAGGGGGAGTTAGAAGAACGATGGGGCCTCTTCGACTTCTTGTACCTCTTACCGGAGGACTTTGAGCCCGAAGACCGATGACGACTCCCGGAACTGTGGTGACTCCGGCCCCGCGACCAGTCCCTCGACCTCCTTTTGGACCGGGACCTCGAGCGGCGCGGGGCGGATTGCCGAAGCTCTAGTCGCTTACAGGACCGCTCCCGTCTAGCTTTAGACGTCAGGGCCCAGTAGTCGGAGCAGGACTTGTCGTTGTGGTCCGGGCCTAGACAGTGCAGGCACTGGCGATGGGGGTCGGTAACCGACATCAGTCGGTTGCAGTCGGCGCGGGGCTTGAACCCGGGCATCCCTACCGGCACCTTTGGATTCGAAAGACTTCGAAAAGAGATCCAAAAGGATCGTAAAAAGTTAGTCAAAAATTGACTAGGGTACAACTTTTTCCGGATCTGCACTTGCTGGCGCAGAAAAAATAAGAACAGAGGTCAGCGCGCGGAGGCAGCGTCTAAGTACTCCGACGACGTCATCACGGCGCCCACGACGCCGACGACGGACGCGGAGCCGCGGACGACGCCTACCGACGGGCATGGGTACTGCAACGAAAAAAAATTCTGGATCCAGTCTGACGCCTGGGGATATTTTAAGGTAAGGCATCTATCACTAACGTGTCTGTTTCAGATGCACGCAACATTGTTATTGGCCCTGTTCTGCGCCATCATTTCCTAAAAGAGACAAAGACAGTGTAAGGTTCACCATGGAAACCTGTCCGTGCCAACACAATAAGCACAACCAAACCTCAGTCTGCAACACTAGCCATACTATCCAGAACTATAGTGAAGATTGCAGAAAAAAGGGGTTACTTACGCACATAAGGGCGGGTTTACACGAGAGCGTGCTACGGGTGGGATAATCCTTGTCTCCATGTCCATAATAGAACTAAAACTTACTGTTACTATGCTAGGCAAATTTCGATTCTATGTCAGGACCAGAGGCTCTGATTATGCTAGTTTAAAGCTTACTTACCACCAACTGAGCGACCTCCAAGACCGGTTTGAAATAAAACCTTTTGAAGGTGGAATCTGAGGACCAATCCGCAGCACGCATCAAGTCCTCCAAACGGGCTCCCAGAGAAAAAGCCTTACAAGCCATTACACCTCTGGCTGAATGAGCACCGAACAGCTTTGTATCGATACCCGCCTCTTGCATGACCCACCGCACCCACCGAGCTATAGTGGGTGAGGAGACTGCTTTGTGCGGTTTAGTTAAGGCAATAAGAAGTTGGTGTTTACCAGTAGGGCGGAATTCTTGAGTTAAATCCTCATATGCCTTGAGACAATTCACGACACACAATTTAGGCGTATCTGAAAAAGCTGGGAATGAAATTGGCAGAGACAATGATTTAGTACGACGGCCCACCGTAAACGTCACCCAGTCGGGAGAGAAAACTCTTGCTGAAATGTTCAATGCGCGTACATCAGACACCCTCCGACAGGAGACTAGGCACAGGAGCATGGCCAACTTGGCCAAGAGTTCCTTCAAAGAAAGATACTTCTTGGGTTGCCAAGACAAGAAGAGATTCAAAACCAAATTGACGTCACAGGACAGAGTAACGAGGGTCCGGGGGCAACGAAATATGGTTGCCCAGCAGGAGCTTACAAACAAAAGGATGCTCCCCTACCTGACCCCCTTCCACCGGGCAGTGAGCCGCCGAAATCGCGGATCGAATAGTATTAATAGAACGATACGCTAAACTGGCTGCTGCCAATTATGCCAGAAAATTTAAGATGGGAATGCTTTGAGATGCTGTCTGCCCAGGGCTTGGATAACAGCTCCTCAGCTGATCTCGAAAGGCCAGAGAGCGACCAACGCTGCCTGAAAGCTGCCCCGCAACGAGGCGGAGAGACCCCTCGGTGATTAGGTGATGTTGCTCTTTGTTCAGACTCCGAAGGAGCCAAGGAAACCGGGGGAGTAGGATTGGGCAATCCCATGAAAGTCCAGAAGAACAGAAAACCAAACTTGGGACTTCCAATATGGCGTCACCATCACCACCTCCGCTCTCTGACGGTGGATCTGGGCGGCCGATCGTATGATCAACAATCATAGAGAAGGGGGGAAAAGCGTAACCCTTCTCTGGACTCCAATCTTGAAGGAACGCATTGGTAGTCGCTGCAAGAGGGTCCAGCCTTTAGTTGAAGAAATGTGGGAGCTGGTGGTCCAGGCAAGACGGAAAAAGGTCCACTGTAAACGGTGCTTAAAGACCCACTATAGCCAACGAAAGACAGGGACATCCAGCTTCCATTGACTGGAATCGACCAGATGTCTCAAATGCCAATCCGCCACTCAATTGGCCTGCCCCGTGAGACACTCCACTGTCACGGAAATATGATGGGCTAGGCAGTATTCCCAAAAATCCTTCGCTAGATTCGCCAAAGGCAGAGATCGAGGAACCGTCAGGGGATTGACATACCGGACCGTGGAGACAATGTAAATTTTTAACAGGACACAAGACTGTACTCGGTCCCTGGTCCAACACTGGACGGCGAAGGACCCTGCCAGCAGCTCCAGACAATTGATGTGCAACGCCTGCTCTTCTAAAGACCAAGCGCCTCCTGTGGAAAACTCCAAGCAACGAGCGCCCCATCCCGACCTGCTGGCGTCGGACTCTATGACTAGGTCCGGAGCCGACCTGAAAATCGCTCGCACATTCCACGCTTCCATGTGGGTGAGCCACCATGACATCTCGTCCTTCACCTTCGTGGAAAGGCGAATTGATTGATCGTAGGACAACCATCTCCAAAGGTGATACGCCTTTAAGTGTTGCATGGCCCGATAGTGTAAGGGGCCCGGGAAGATTGCCTGGATGGAAGAGGACAGAAGCCCCACCACCCGGGCAATCTGCCGGAGCGAGTTATGAGTTCTGGAGATGGTCTGCCAGAGCTAATGCCGAATTTTAGTGCTGACCGAATCCACCACGAACCTGAGAAAAACCACGCTCTGAGCCGGACTGAGGACAGACTTGTCTACATTGATCACAAAGCCCAAGTCCTGCAAAAACGACACCGCCTGATGCAGTTGCACCAACAACCTTCTGGGACACTGAGCCATAATCAGGATGTCATCCAGGTAAACAATCATCTGGACGGCCTGAGGAACTCCACCAGCGGATGGAGCACCTTTGTGAAACACCAGGGTGCCGAAGAAAGACCGAACGGAAGGGCAGTGAATTCGTAAATCTGCTCCCTCCAGCAAAACTGCAGAAACCGCTGATGCGGTGGGTGAATGGTGACCACCATGTACACGTCCTTGAGGTCCAAACGCACCATCCAGGCTGACGAAAGAAGAACATCCCAGAGGAGGTGAATCCCCTCCATCTTGAAATGCTGGGTACATCAACCACCCATTGAACTCCTGGAGGTTGATGACCGGACGGCACCCTCCATCGGGCTTGTCCACCAAGAAGATGTTGCTTTAAAACCCGTTGGGGAGCAGAGCGGAACGACAAACGTCCCCTTTGCGAAGCAACGCAGAGACCTCTTCGTCGGCCAGCTGCGCACCCGCGGCGGAAAATGAGATGGGACGGGGGAAGCACTGCTGGTGCAGGGTTTCGTTGAAGTCTATATGAAACTCTCAGATGATCTGCAAGACCGAAGCATCTGTTGTGTAAATGTAAAATAATGATGACTTTCACAAATATATTGCTTTAAGATGAGCATTTAAAATTATGACTTGCCATTGTTCAGATTTGAAATGTCTAAAGATTCAAGGTTTGGATTTTAAAAATTCATATCACTGGAAACCATGATATGTGGCTGAAATGAAAAAATGTAAACTGGGAAAATCCATTAAAGTGTACAAATTAGCTCTCTAGCAAACAAATGAGTCATTGAAAGTGGTGATGGACTAGTGTCATGAAATGTAAATAAAATATGGCCACTGTGGATATGATCAATGATTTTAGTTGCTATGTTATCAGTGACGTCATAGATTGCGTCATAGAACATGTCATGAGTGATGTCATAACGCAGGTCATAAGCAGTGCATGACGGGGCGCAAGTTGTAGTTAGTGATACTAACTATGACTGCTTCATTTTTATCCTTTTTGTACTTTAAAATGTTAACGTTGTCACTGGGAAATTCACCTAACTATAATGTTACTTTAACCTTTAAACTTTGCAAGGCCCATTTGATATCTATTCACTGAAAATAACAATCAGCCCTTTTCAACCATTGGTCAGTTAAATTGTCATTCACATGTTACTTAAGCAAATCTGCTTTCATGGAGACTAGGCATCGAATGCAAATTGATTATAGAAAACCCCTCTAGTAATGAGCACACAAACCTTTGCGCTTCCAGGTACATAATGTATTTGAATTGAAAAGACTCATAATAATTCAGTCTACACTTTTGGCCAATTACAAAATAGTGCTCGGTACCTCAAGGATACCCCGAGAGTATATTTAGGTCTTCAAACTGCAACTCAAGATACTAAGGCATTTCCTAATGCAATTTACTTCAAGCTATTACCCACTACATCACTAAAAGGTATGTTGGTCCCCAATCACCCCCCTTTATATGATTACCACAGGAGTGTCAAATACGGACCATACTTGTTGAAGTGTTTGGAATTCATAATGGATAGGGAAGCAAATGGAGATACCGGGCTAAAGCCCAGAAAAATGTACATCACATCCAATGTACCACAAGCCACCCAATCATTCTTCTTCATCAGAGTACTTTAAATACAAAACTCTTTCACAGGCCAGCTAAGAAGTTATGGTATCTATGCTAATGTTATTATGGACATTTTGCATTAATACATGAAATGCTTCTCTCCTAATTACAGGTTCATAACGTTTAGATTTCAATACAATTCATTTTTTTGTGAGCTCAGACCTCTGAAAGGTATTCTACTCAGTCACCAAGTAAAGACCGTAAAAGGAAACGTCTCATCTCCCAAGTTTCAGACCCTAGCCATCGCCTTGGGTGAGCAAAAAGTTACAAAACCGGAAAAAAGGATCGGATAAAACCTAATGTTCAAACAGAGGATTAAACAATGATTACATTAAGCCATAAGGAGTATATTAAATGACTGTAGTTACTGAAACCTTTGACAAATATGTTTTTCAGGTATATCTCAAATTTGGACATCACACCTCAAGTCGTAAAGCACATTCACCACATTAAACCATTACATACCATGCAAAATATATATTTTTTATCTGCAAAGACTATGTCCACCATTATTCAAAGGTCCTGCTGATATCTCGTGACCCATAATAATAAATTGATGATTATGTAAATGACATACGCATATGTGGAAGCATTACAAAACATTTTTTCATACTGCAATATAATTTGAAAACGGGGTTAACTTGTTGCTCTTCCAATGTCCAGACAATAGGCTCAAAAGCTAATCTGTATGATGTAGCTAATTAAGAATAATTTAACCTCTGATAATTATAATGTGCTGCCGCAGTGTGATTAGCAGGAATTTTATACATCGAATCGACATTTCTTCGTATTTTGTCAAAATGGATTAAACACATTACTTAAATTGCAAGAATATGAATATGTAACGTCGGATTTACACACCTTTGTTTACCTTGAACTTCCAAAGCTTGTTTTGCAAATTTGCACTCTGTTAGTAACCAGACCTTTGAGATAAATATCCTCTGCATTGCAGAAAAACATTCAACATGCCAGGGAGAGGCTTATGACAAGAGGATGAGCTCAGTTGGTATAATTAGTGCTTGCTGATTATCCGTTTACTTAGCCATTTCAACACTGGCCGTGTAGTACTTTTAGACACAGCACGTGGGCTGCAGGATGGGGGATGTTAAAGGGTTCAAATCCTTCCCTTCACATGATACCATGCAATCAAGAGAAAACACATTCTACCCAAACAGTAAACTTATAATGAGAACCATTTTACCATCATCCCGCTTCTGTAGGCTAAAATAATAGTAGGATAAACATTATATAAACTAGTGAAACATTTATTATTGGTATTTAATGAAAGTCTCCTTGTGGAAGCATAAAGACAGAGAGGAAGATTAATTAACTTACTACCGCCACTCTCCAGCTCTCAAGCAACGCCCAGGGACGGATGTTAAACAGTCTAATAGAAAGGCTAGATTTTTGAACTGAACATTCACGAGTAATGAGTTATGGCAGACCAGGTGACCCATAGTACCGATGGTGCAGCCCCCCCTGCAACTAGAACACCTACTAAACATATTGTGATATGTCAGCAAGGAATAATTTGCCAAGCCGCAATCACCAGACACATCCGAGCTAAAACAAACACTGGCTGAGCCAGTGGGTCTCGTTTTTGGATCCTATTGGCTTTGCAAATGCCTTTTTGCTATGCTGTTAAAGCATGGCAAAAAGTTTATTAAAAAAGTGCTTTGATGTGGCCCATCATTTTGCATGCATGCTCTATTCCAAATGTGTGCCTACAAAATAACGCATTGTGTGCTGCAGCAACAAATGATGGACAGAGTGCTGAATGAATCAAACATTCACCCCCAGTCAAGAGATCTGGGTTGAATCCATCATTCTTTTGCTCACTATGTCACAACAGTTTGAACCCAACCATATGCAAATCAGTCTTGACCCTGTTCCTCATGGGAACAGTCAAGCCCGTACTGCCAAGCCAGGTCCTCCCTGGACCGGAAACAAGCACTCTGGGACAGGTTTCGGGGTAACACCCCTTATCAGCCTGGCTAGATTGAATCCAGTGGTACAGCGAGCAAGGGACCCATGTCTGGGCATACCCACCCAACTTAGGGCAAAAAGTGCTGCAGCAGCAAATTATGGGAAGAATGCTGAATGGATCAAACATTCACCCCAGTCAAGTGATCTTGGTTAAATCCATTGTTCTCTTCCTCACTACGCCACCCCAGCTTGGACCCAGTCATATGTCAATCAGTCTTGACCCAGATCCTCCTGGGAACATTCAAACCCTAACTGCCAAGCCTGGTCCTCCCTGGACCAGAAACAAGCATCCTGGGGCTCATCAGCCAGGCTAGCTTGAATCCAGTGGCACAGCGAGCTTGGGTGGAGCAGTGAGAAATAGAACGCTGGATTTAACTCAGACCGCTTGACTGGCGATGAATGTTTGATTCATTCAGCATTCCATCCATCATTTGATGCCGCAACATAAAATAATGCAGGCACTACTCTTTTTTTATTTTTATTTACCGATCTGGCATGGTTGTCTCTCAAAATCATCTGCCCCACTAATAACTGCTAGGCTGAGGCAAAGGATGCATGCATCTACAATTCCATATGCTATACAAACACAAATGATTAAATATTTTTTTAATTAAAAAATATTTTAATTTCAATGGGAAGGTTGGACATTTTCTAAATTCAATTGTGGCCACTCATAATCCATACTATTTTCATATTAGATTCACTTGCACTGCATCCACAAATCAATCTGAGGATACTAACTTACTTTATAGCTTACAATTTCAAATTTCTTACATTTATAGAATGTTTGAAAAATCCAATTGAGGATTTTGCTTACTTATTTATACACACTTTATTTATCTGTTAATATTATTTAATTTTCAAAGCAATTACAGACCCTTTGAGTAGCCTTTGGATACTCATAGGGGTTCCTAGACCACAACTTAGGAACCACTGCCCTAAAGGATATCCATGGTCCTCTGACTGGGCTCTCTGAGAACCTGTCAAAGCAGCGCTGGAAAGCAGAGACACAGCTAGCTTTTAGAGGGGAAGAAAACTTAAGGAAAGTATTGAGGGGTGGGGGCATGGATGAGAGATTATGTTATGCATGGCTCCCCTATTGCTTTGCTGTCCATGAGTTGCAGTTGAAAGAAAAGGCAAAGGATTTTGGGGTGCACACAACAAAATTGTAAATAGATCAAACAACTAATTTCCGGGGATGAAAACAAGTTACTTACCTGTAACTTTGGTTCCCCAGTATTGGTAACTTTCATAGATTCCCATGCTTTGTATTATTCCCCGTCGTCGGAATAGGAGCCTCTGTAAATAAAAAATACCATAGTAGTAAGCACAAAGTGAAAAAATAGGCCTAGGCCTCATCTCATTTTGTAGCTTATCCGCCTCTTTTTGTAAAAGAGACCAAATTCTTGCAACAGCCAATCAGAGCAGCCTCACCCCACAGAACCTTCCTGAGAGAGCCTCAGAGCCTCAGATTTTCGTAGCCGTTGTGAACAGCAACATCATTGTACAATAAGGCTGAGCTTTCCCAGGGGAGGAGGGTGGCGCATGGGAATCTATGAAAGTTACCAATACTGGGGAACCAAAGTTACAGGTAAGTAACTTGTTTTCTTGCCCCAGTATTGGAACTTTCATAGATTCCCATGCTTTGTATCAGAATAGCAAGCAGTAAAGAGAAAGCATATTTTGTCATTTGTATATCTGTAAATGTCATACATAATCCTGATAAGAAAAACAGATACACATTGGCATCACAAAGCAGAACAACCACAAGTAATACAAAATATGCAATACAGGAAGGCGGGATAGAAAGGAAAGGTCACCGACTTATTGAAAAAGGTTCCTCAAAACCGCTTGGCCCACTGCCGCATCCTCCTTCACAGAAGAATCCAAGCAGTAGTGGCGAGTGAAGGTGTGGACACTGTTCCACGTCGCCGCTCTACATATGTCCTTGATCGGGACACCTGAGAATAGAGCCACCGATGAAGCCATTGACCTTGTAGAATGAGCACGAACTGCTCGCTGAAGTGGCTTTCCTGCTTCTTGATGGCAAAACTGGATGGCACCTGATATCCAGCGGGAAATGCAGGATTTAGAAATTGGGCAACCCTTTCTCGGAGCACTGTATGAAACAAAAAGCTGGGAAGACTTACTGAACAGTTTCGTCCGCTCTAAGTAGAACTTGAGACATCTAAGAATGTCCAAAGAATGTAGCGCCCTTTCACCGGCTCATTAAGATGAAAGTCTGAGGGGACCTTTTAGAATAAATTTAGGATTTGTTCGCAGGATGAGAACATCGCGCTTAAATTGTAGAAAGGGTTCCTCGATTGTGAAAGCCTGGAGCTCACTAACTCTTCTAGCCGATGTCAGGGTCAAGAGAAGAGCCAGTTTCCAAGACACAAACTTCATGTCGGCCCTGTGAATAGGTTCAAACGGGGCCTTCATCAGACGTGACAGGACCAAATTCAGATGCCAGGCTGGTGGTGGAGGCCTGACTGGAGGAAGAGCCCTGAACAAACTTTTCAGGAACTGTTTAACGATCCTCGCAGACCAAAGGGAAGGACCTGATGAAGATCGTCGAAATCTAGAAATAGCCGCCAGATGTACTTTTATTGAAGAGTGAGCCAATCCAGATTTTGCAAGAGACAGAATATATGGCAAGAGTTGGTGTGGTGCAGAAGTATATGGATGTAGACTTTGTCTCTGACACCAAAGGCAGAACCTCTTCCACTTTGCCCGACAGGTCTTATTAGTACTAGGCGCTCGGGCCTGGGCTAAAATGTCTCTACATTCTCCTGAAAGATTCAAACCCTGGAACTCTCTGAACTCAGGAGCCACGCTGTCAATTGAAGGGACTTCAGGTCTGGATGCAGAACCTGACCCTGAGCCACTGTTAACAGTGCAGGAACAGGCCGAAGGAGAATCGGTTGATCTTGGGAGAGAAGGAGTTCTGTGTACCAAAACTGCCTGGGCCATGCTAGTGCAATTGGAATCATTCTGCACGGCTCCGCCTTGAGCTTGCGGATCAGTCTCGGGATCAGCGGAATAGGTGGAAAGGCGTAAACAAATGCGCCGTACCAGGCTATCAAAAGCGCATTCCCCAAGGATCCCTGATGGTGATCCCTGCTTGCGTAGCACTGGCATTTGCCGTTCTGAGGAGTTCCAAACAGATCGATGGTTGGGGTCCCCCAACGTGAAAACAGCTCCTCCAGAATGGTCTGATCCAATTCCCATTCGTGGCAGATAGTCTTTTGGTGACTCAAAGCGTCTGCTGTGGCATTGAGTGTGCCTGCCAGATGTTCCGCTGAAAGAGTGATATTGTGTTGGCTCAATCAATTCCACAGTCTCTGTGTTTCCTTTGAAAGAGTGCAGGATCTCGTCCCGCCCTGCTTGTTTATGTAGTGCATGGCCGTGGTGTTGTCTGTACGAACCAGCACTGAAAGGTTGCGGATCCTTGGAAGGAAAGCCTGTAAGGCTAGACGGATTGCCATAAGTTCCAGTAGATTGATGTGGAACTTGCCCTGGACTGTGCTCTAATGACCACTGACTTTCAGTTCTTGGAGGACCGCTCCCCACCCCTCCATGGAAGCATCTGTTGTCAACACCATGGGAGATGGTGGAAGTTGAAATGGCAAACCTACTGAAAAATTCTCCTTTAGTAACCACCAGCTGCTTGCTTTTCGCATTCTCGGTGTGATCACGATCTTGTCGTCAAAGGAGCCTGTTACCTGACGCCATTGCTTGTCCAGTTGTTCTTGCAGTGGACGCATTCGAAGTCTGCAGTGTGGTATCAATGGTATGCAGGATGATATCCATCCGAGAAGCGATTTGTATTGGAGAACTGACAGATATTTTATTGTGTGCAGGAGGCGAGCTGAGCGAATCAGTTTGGTTTGGCGCTCCTCCAAAGGGAAGGCCATGCAGCAATCCGTGTCTAGGATCGCACCCAAAAACCTCGCTGTCTTGGAGGGGTGCAAAATCGAATAGTTGACTGCAGCTCGTGACTGCCCTGGATGCTTCTAGGAATGAAGGAGCTTTTACCAGCCAGTCGTCCAGATTTGAGAAGACTTCGAAAGACTGCTTCCTGATAGAGGCTGCCACAGGAGCCAGTACCTTTGTGAAGATCCTTGGTGCGGACCGAACAACAAAAGGTAGTACTCTAAATTGGAAATGGCTCTTGCCTACTGTGAATCGAAGATATAGCCTGTGATCTGGATGAACGGGCATATGGAAATATGCATCCTCTAAATCCAGGGTTGCCATGTAGTCCCCTGGATTGAGAAGACTGAGAATGTCCTGGAGGGTGACCATCCTGAAGGACAACTTGATAAGATAAGTGTTGAGCTTCCGTAGATCTAAAATCGGACGCCACTTCTCCTTCGTTTTCCGAACCAGGAAGAACCTGGAATAGAATCCCTTCCCCTTCTGGGAATGAGGTACATGCTCTATTGCCCCTTGATGAAGAGTTGGTGGGCTTCGAGACGAAGAAGTCCTAGATGTTTGGGTGTAATGGCGTCTGGAGCTCTCGTTGGAGGAAGATTTTGAAACTCCAACGTGTCCCCTCTTTTGATGATGTTCAGGACCCACTGGTCTGATGTTTTGACCTTCCAGCTGTGTAGGGATGGGCAATCCTGCCCCCACTGGTGTGAACGAGGGTACAGGAACAGTAGGAAGAGCCACATTGTCTCTTAGTATTGTCTCTCCTCTGTTGTCCTTGACGTCCTCTTGGCTGCTGGCGAGAGAAAGATCCCGACTGACCCCTCTGTGAATATTGGGGTTTGTATGACTGGCCAGGTTGGGAGCAGGAAGAGTAGCGTTGCTGATTGCCGCTTCTGTAGGATGAGAAACCTCTTCCTCTTGTCCCCCTAAAATGAACTTTGTGGTATTGTAATGTTCCCAAGGACTTAACTGTATCAGTATCTTTCTTTATGCCTTGTAGGGCGTCATCCACGTGTTTACCGAACAACGTCTCTCCGTCGTAAGGTAGATTCAGAATCTTGTTCTGTACTTCCTGTCTAAATCACGTGGCTCGCAGCCAACCCTGGCGTCGTAAAACAGCCGAGCCTGCTAGCGCTCGGAAGGCAGTAGTAGCTATGTCCATAGCGCAGTCGATTACCTCCGAAGAGGCGCGCTCCCCTTCCATCAAGATTTTCCTGACCTCCTCCTTAGACCCATCCTGAAGTTCTTCCACAAACGGAGAGAGGTCACACCACATCTGGCGATCATATCTCCCCAGAATCGCCAGAGCATTAGCCGCCCTAACAAGGAGGCTGGCCATTGTGGGGAATCTTTTTCCAACATTGTCCAGATGCCTGCCCTCTTTATCAGGTGGTGTCGTCAGAGGCGTGGATGGATTCTTGGATTTAGACTGTGCGGCCTGGGAGATAACTGAGTCCGGTTTTGGTTGACCTGTAAGACATGCAGGGCTACCCTCCGGTGCCCTATACTTTTTCTCCAGTCTGGGAAGCACTGGAAGGACCGTGGCTGGATTTTGCATAGCCTTTATCCCAGCAGACCAAACATGTTCATTGATGGGGATTGAACGAACCGACTTCCGGAATGGTTCTTTGAAGTCGTACAAAAAACAGTCAGATTGAACTGTGTGAACTGGAAGACCAAATCTTTTGGACGCTCGTTGTGAAAACCTCCAATATTTGCTGGAGGAGATGTTGCGGTATCAGGCCCTGTAACATCAGGATCTTGAAGGCCATCTTGATTCCAGTCCATATTCTGATCTTGGTCAGGATCCCTCTGCTGATCCACATCAGATGAGGCATCATCATCATCATCATCCCGAATGGGAACTACCTCCTGAGGATGTTCTATGGGCTCTGGGTCATATGCCCTTAAAGTGAAAGAGGCATCCGCCACTGGTTGCGATACTTGAGGCGGAGGTGTGGGAGGACGTTGTTGTTGAACCTCCTGTTGCATAGGAAAACGCCTCTGATAGTCCTGCAACATTAATTGCAGGTCAGAAATGAGAGAGGACGGCATCGCTACCATCTCTTGTTGAGATTGACGTGGAGATTTCTGTGAATGATCCTGCATGCCAGGCTCTCTTGCTGGTCATAAAAGTCTTGCGGAGAATAGTGGTGCTACTCCACCTCGCCTTCCTCCGAACTGACCTCCTGTAATTTGACCTGCAAGTCAGATGGGCTATAGGCTGGCCCATAATTGCTATCATCTTCCTCCTCAGAGTCATCATCAAGCAATTAGGTAGGAGGCAACAGCGTAACTCGCCGTGGAGAAGTCATTTCTGGTGTTATACGTCTCTTCCTTTGAGAAATGCAGATTTTCCCAGTCGTCGACGGGATCGTCGTCGACGGTTGAAGCTTCGTCGACTGTTTCTTCGACGGAAGCGCCGACAAAGACACTGTGCTCGTCGTCGAATGAGTCGTCGACGGTAAAATGGGTTTCGTCGACGAGCTCGTCGTCAGAATCATGGTAGCTGGCATCGTCGACGACGTATTCCTCGTCATCGCCGCTACCCTCGACGTCATAGTCGTTGAAAAAGTCAGCTTCGTCGACGACGAACAGGAATCAGGCATCTTAAACATCGTCGACTTTGAGGATGCCGTCGTAGTAGCCATCGTCGACGAGCCCGTCGACGAGGCCAATTTTAAAGACAAGTCCTTTTTGACAGGAATCGTCGACGTACCTGTGGTTTTCACCGTCGACGAACGCGGTTTCTTGTCAGAAGGTATGTCCTGAGGTGTAGATGAAGGCTTTTTCACCCCTTTTTCTTTCTCTGAAGGTGGTGAAGTTACAGAGATGGTTCTTTTAGCCTTTTTTGATGGTTGCAACTCCTCAGGCTGTCCCTGCCTCGCCTTTTCACTGTGGTGAGGAGATTTAAGGGAAGCAGGCCTATCAGACCTATCAGAGGTCCCAGGTAAGGCCTTCACATGGGGCTCATTAGATGTTGAAGGGGGAGACTTACCCCTCTTTTTTGATCTTCTTGATGATACAACAGAAGAGCCCTCACTGTCCGAAGACAGAACTTCCTTGCGATCCTTCATTGTTTGCAACCAGGTCAGCAGGCGGCCTTCTCTGTCCCTCAAGGTCTTGGTGGAGAAGGTTCTGCAAATCTTGCAGTCAGTGGCCTTGTGGTCCGGGTATAAGCAGTATATGCAGTCTTCATGTTTGTCATCAACAAACAACCTCTTTTTTGAGCAAGTAGCACAGGCTCTAAAAAGTGCTTTCTTCTCTTTGTCAGACATGACTAAAAACAGGCAAAAGTAGTAGAAATATACTCAGAAGTGAAGAAAAATGAGCAGAGCTCAATGGAGACTCCCTTGCACAACGTGCAGTAGAAAATCTGAGGCTAAGAGGCTCTCTCAGGAAGGTTCTGTGGGGTGAAGCTGCTCTGATTGGCTGTTGCAAGAATTTGGTCTCTTTTACAAAAAGAGGTGGATAAGCTACAAAATGAGATAAGGCCTAGGCCTATTTTTTCACTTTGTGCTTACTACTATGGTATTTTTTATTTACCAAGGCTCCCATTCCGACAACGGGGAATGATACAAAGCATGGGAATCTATGAAAGTTCCAATACTGGGGCAAGCATTTTAACATTTGGGTTCTGAGTGACATAATGGACAAGACTCTTGGTGTCTATTTGATGTTACTTAGAACATTTCAGGGAAAAACCTTCCTGTAGTTCACTGTTGCCCATCTATAATTCTACATTGGTACCATCCACACATGAACATGTGCACTGCCCCGATCTAATTTTACACTATGTGGCCAAAAGCTGTTTTCTACCATTACTTCTCCCTACTTATTTTTTTTTTTGTCTCAGGAAATTGCATTTCATCCTTTTTCTGATTACCCTATATTGAAGGCCACAGATTTCCTGTTTCTTTCCTTGGTGCGGAATAACCGGCACAGAATGTTTTTTTTGTATTAATATACAGCACATTTAAGTATCCCTCAACCATGCTTGACATAATCGCAGTTGCTGCTGGATTAGTTTCCAATATTAACACAACTACAAGTAGTGAGCAGAGCAGATGCTCTCATAGCATGGAATCGCTTTTTTTTATATCTCACTAGATGCATGTGGCATAGAGTTCAATTCAAGAAGTGGTAACCACCCTTTATATCAAGTCCAGAACCACAAAGACAATGCACACATCCTGTGTAAACAGGAGAGAACCTAACAGAGTCCTACCACACAGGCAACTGGAGAGACTCGGACAGACCTGGTATTCATCTCATACAACAGCGGTTATTGTATCCATCCACATATGCCTTATGTCCGAGTCACCTTCTCTACTCCTTCCCAATTGCTTGTTTTCCCCATTATATTTTAATTTAGACTTCATGTACATATTTAGCCTTCATGGTGATTTCTCACTGCTCCACTGTAGGCGGTTCTACCCTAAGAAGCAATAATTAATTATTTTGTGTATCAATGAATAGTATCAGCTGTATGAAACTATAGTAAATCATCTTTATGAAAGAAATATTAAACAAACATAAAATTCTTCTTCCTTGCACACTCTCATTCAATACCAATTTTAGGTTGCTAGAATAACTTTACCAAGTTTCCTCTGGGGAAAACACTAGATCCAAACCAAAATACATTCCTGAAATGAAGGAGAGAACATACATTTTGCAAACCTGAGCTTGAATGAAGAATATAAACGAATACATTAATTGACTGTTATGACTAACTTCTGCATATCTATATCCTACCTCATTAGGAATAGTTCTAGATTCACTACACTAAATTCAGAATATCCTCTAGCCAAGGTTATTTTGCCCTTAGAGAGGCATACTGAACACAGGACTAAACTGCTGTTATTTTATGACCGACAGTATATTACTAGTGACAACAGAGTTGTACAATACTCTTCGAAGAAAAGATCTAGAACAATTAATTCAAACTATAACGTGAACATGGATATCTTATTAATGGGGCCTTTAACCTGCAGAAATACGAAAATCATACAGATAAAACAGGGCATGTGATAAACAACCTTGACGCACAGGAAAGGAGATTAAGCAGACAAGCGTTTTGCCCCCGAACTATCACTACTCGCTGGACAAAGATCTACATTCCTGATCTGCACAGAGGGTGCATGAGAAGCTGACACTCCCTTTGAGCTGCTGGTTAGACCCTCACTACAACACTGGAGTGAAAATATTCTAGGTAATATTCGTTTCCTGCATAGTGCTTTACACCAGCATAGGATTGTCACACAGTTCTGGTGAAAGGTGGTCCCAGCAGAGATGGAAAAATATATTTGGAGTGAGTAAAAGCAGGGAACAGTGAGTAGAGGATTTGAGAAAGAGGTCTGTGGAAGGGGTGGTCTTTACAAAGTACTCCTATCTTCATAAACAGTGTGATAATGCGCTTTGAGTTGTCTGTCTTTGGTGATTGACAGGAAACGTATGTAAACTGCAAGTCCTACATTTTAACCCCCAGATGCATCAAGCCCTGATTCTGCGAATTCTAATTTGTGAAAAATACCGAATCGCAAACTAGAATTCGCAGAATGGGATGCATCAATAAAAGCCAACCAAAAAAGCGATTCCCAGACGGCCGCAATCGCCAATTGCGAATTCCGTTAAATCCTACAAAAATCGCAGAATCGCCTGTTTCCCATGTTGAAATTGCGATTTCGCAATTACCGAAATCGCAAATTGCGATCTCGCTAACTGCGAGATCGCAAAAACAGGAAGTCGCATTTCGAGCACAATGATGACATCACAACCAGGAAGTAGGCAGTTCCCTCACTCATTCTGAACACAGAGCTTGAGAGTGGAAGAAGCACAGCACAGAGCTCCATCAGACACACCCTGCAGCCCCACAACAGGACACACATCCAGAACCAGAATGTCCCAGTTGAGTTGAGTTGAGTTGAGTTGGGATTTATAGAGCACGTAGCTACCCTAGGGCATCCCAGCGCTAGTGACCATAGATGCAAAAAAAAAAAAGGGGGGAAGCAGAGGGAGCGGTGATCAAGGGAAGAGCCAGGTTTTTAGTTGTTTCCGAAAACTAAGTTGATTGTGTTCTCGCCTCAGGGAGAGTGGGAGGGAGTTCCACAATCTGGGGGCGATGTAAGAGAACAGGCGACCGCCGGTTCTGGCCTTCCTAATCCTTGGGACGCTGGCGAGAGCGAGGGAGTTGGATCTTAGTTGTCTGCTGGACTGGTGAGGTTTCATTAGTGGTCTCAGAATGGGGGGGCCTTCGTCGTGCATTATTCTGTGGGAAATACACAAGGTTTTGAACGTGACCCGTTCTTTCACTGGCAGCCGGTGCAGGCCTCGCTTTAGTTCCAGTCAAGATTCTGGCAGCCGCATTCTGTGCGCACTGCAGTCTGTGGGCTACAGAGGCTGGAGCCCCCAGATACAGCACGTTGCCGTAATCTAGTCTGAAGTTCACTAGCCCCTGCATCAGGAGTTTTCTGGATTGGAGGGGGGATCAGATGGAGGATCTTTCGTGACATCTTGATGAGGCCGAAACAAGTTCCTGCGGTTTTTCTGGCCTGGGTCTCGAAGCTGAGATCCTGGTCTAGCCAGATACCCAGACTTTTGACTTCAGATTTGGGGGTTGGTGGCGTTCCCATGCATGGTGGCCAGGGAAGGGATGTGGGGATCTTGTTTGGATTTCCCAGGAGAAGTATTTCCGATTTATCTCCGTTTAGTTTTAACCGGGAGTCACACATCCACTGGTACACCTTCTCTAGACAGCCAGATAGATTGGAGAGGGTATTGCTTGATTGGTTGAGGGAAACAACCAGCTGGGTATCATCGGCGTACATTATTGTTTTGATGCCAAAAGGTGTTACAACGTCCTCGAGAGGGGCCATGTAAACATTAAAAAGCGTGGGGCTCAGGGAAGATCCCTGTGGAACCCCACACTGGAGTGGCTGGGCATTGGAAGTGGCATACCCATCTGACACTTGGAAGGATCTATCTTCCAGGAAGGATTTAATCCAGGCTAGGGCTGAGTCCGCTATTCCTATCAGACCAAGCCGGTGGACAAGGGTTGCATGGTCCACCGTGTCGAAGGCGGCACTCAGGTCGAGGAGGATCGCTGCCACTGACCCTCCTGCGTCCATGATGCTCCTAGCTTCTTCGACCACGGCTAACAGTGCGGTGTCTGTACCCTGTCCCGGTCTGAACCATGTCTGTGAGTGGCGAAGCAGATGATTGATTTCCAGAAATGTGGAGAGTTGCTGGTTGGCTTCGCGCTCGGCAACTTTGCTGATGGCAGGCAGCAGCAAAATGGGTCTAAAGTTAGATGGCTCCATGGGGTCTAGCTGTGTTTTTTTTTAGAAGAGCCTTGACCGTAGCTTTTTTCCAATTGGCCGGGACAGAGCCTGATTTGAAAGAGGCATTAATGAGGTTAGTAAGAGGGGGAGCTACCGTAGAGGCAACCAGTTTGAGCTTACTGATCGGGGCTGGATCTGACGGGGCACCACTTTTTACAGTTTATAGGATGGATAAAAAAATCTCTGTGGTGATTTGGGGGAAGGTGCGTAGGCAGGGGGCCTCTCGGAGAGGGGAGGGGTTAGTGCAGACTTGTGTGGGGGAGGGGGCCGGTAGGGAGGTCAGAATTTTATCGATTTTTGCCGAGAAGAACTCGGCCATCTGGTTACATCTTACGCCCTCCAGGTCTGGAGTAGGTGGTGGGTCCTGAATTTTGGTGAGGAGATGTACAATACGGTAGGTCTCTTTTGCGGAGTTGGCCGCTGAAGCTATTTTTTTCCTCGAAAAAGGTGGCCTGCGTTGTTTTTATAGAATTTTATAGAGTCTAATATGGGCTCTGTACTCTCTTTTATCTTCCGTAGTCCAGTTTTTTCTCCATTGGCGCTTTAGCCTTTTGCATTTTTTTGTTAGGTCGCGTAATTCCTGAGTAAACCACAGGAGTTTGGCAGATTTCCTAATAGTTGGAAGAGATTTGAGTGGCAGGATTGAGTTAAGAGAATCGTTGATCCATTCGTGCAATTGGACATCAGCTCTGGAGGGATCTGGGTCCAGTACAGGCATGGTAGAGGAAAGTGCTAGTGCCCAGGAGTTAGTGTCCAAATTTTTCCACGGGCGGGAGGGAAGCTGGGGAAGGGGTATTTCCAACTTATTAACTGATAATTGAAGTTTAAAAGGAACTAAAAAATGGTCTGACCAGGGGAGGGGCATAGGGGGTTGTACGGACAACCTGGTGAGGTTGGAGAAAATGAGGTCTAGCAGATGTACTTTCATATGAGTAAGTACATTGTTTCGAAGTTGTAGGTTTACGGAGCCTAGGTCTGCTTTAAGTTCAGCAGCAAGTTTGTTAGCGTTGTCGTCGAAGTGGAGATTTAAATCTCCAAGGATTGTAAAGTTCGAGGCCATGCAAGCGAGGGAGGAGATAGCGTCGATTAGGGAGTTAGTAAAGCGCCCTACCGGTCCCGGGGGGCGGTAGATTAGTATCCCGGATAGCGTGGTAGACGGAGGCCGGTGTATGGAAAAGTGGACATTTTCGCAGTCTAAGATGGGGCAGTCTTTAAACTGACAGGACAGGTAGTCGCGATATATGATCGCTAAACCCCCTCCAGTACCGGTGGGTCTATTGTGGTATTTTATGAGCCAGGTTTCTGTTAGGAAAAGGTCGTCGATGTCGGAGTCTGTCAGAAGTAAGTTAATTTCTGTCTGATGCTTCGGAAGGGATCTGCAGTTAAGCAGGGCCATCCCGAGGCAAATAGGTTCTGGGGGGGGGAAAGGGGTAAACCTATAGGAACAATGAGGACATCGTGAATGTACATCCTCCGGGGTAATGGTGCCGTTACACCTGGTATGTGGAAGGTCTCTGAGTTGATGCAGAGATTCTTGGGAGTATTTGATGAGTAATTGGGTAGATGCGGCAGGGGTTATGGGCTCAGGGCTCGGTCTGGCGCGGACGGGCGCAGACGGGCTTGCCTTAGGCGCTCGTCCGCTGCCCTTCCTGGCCATAGGGAAAGAACCCTTTAAGCACAGTGACCTATGATTGTAGATAGTCACTGATAGTAATTGTTGTATTATAGTGCTTGGTCATTCCCTTTGTAAATATCCATTACAAAAAACTGTACAGATCACTTATTGTTGTTTGTTTTGTTTTTGTTCCCAAAATCACTGGGGACACATTGCACTTTTTTGGTATATATTTTTTGTATATATGTCGCTGTTATAAATATGAATATCTTCATAAGTTGGGTATATAAGAAGTTTTCTTATAAATTTGCATATGTGTGCTTTTTTCCTTGCTAGACCCTTATCTGTTACAAGTTAATATTGCTTATTTAAGCTGTCTAATATCATATATTGTATAAATTGTTATGCCACAGGAACCATTGTTCTTTGGATAAACACATTGCCCTGGTTCCGCTGTGAGTAGGGTCCCCTTGTTTCCCCTTTTCGCCCTTCCTGGCCAGGCACATTTTATAGATGGTTGCTGGTGGGAACTTCCAGGGGGCGTGGCCTAAAGTGGGCGTGGCCACCGTCCTCGCAGTGCAATGGTCGTTAGGGGCGTAGGAGACGAACAAAGCAGCGTGGTAGCGCTAGAGTCCGCTGCCCGTGCCGAGTATGCAGGTCTGAAGTGCCCAAGTAAGTTACTGAGTGATTAAAAGCAGTGAAACAAAGAACACAGTCAATTTTAAAAATATGCGTAACACACACTCCCGGCTTCCACCTCAGGAGTCGAATCAAGGTCTGCGCGCCAGTCGCTTGTAATCAGCGTTTTGTACTGGTCGATTGGTTGGGGGCGTGGCCTAAAGTGGGCGTGGCCACCGTCCTCGCAGTGCAATGGTCGTTAGGGGCGTAGGAGACGAACAAGGCAGCGTGGTAGTGCTAGAGTCCGCTGCCCGTGCCGAGTATGCAGGTCTGAAGTGCCCAAGTAAGTTACTGAGTGATTAAAAGCAGTGAAACAAAGAACACAGTAAATTTTAAAATATGCGTAACACACACTCCCGGCTTCCGCCTCAGGAGTCGAATCAAGGTCTGCGCGCCAGTCGCTTGTAATCAGCGTTTTGTACTGGTCGATTGGTTGGGGGCGTGGCCTAAACTGGGCGTGGCCACCGTCCTCGCGGTGCAACATTTGTTAGGGGCGTAGGAGACGAACAAGGCAGCGTGGTAGCGCTAGAGTCCGCTGCCTGTGCCGAGTATGCAGGTCTGAAGTGCCCAAGTAAGTTACTGAGTGATTAAAAGCAGTGAAACAAAGAACACAGTAAATTTTAAAAATATGCGTAACACACACTCCCGGCTTCCGCCTCAGGAGTCGAATCAAGGTCTGCCTTGAGTCCCAGGAAGCAGCAGGAAGCAGTGCACCTGGCAGAAAAAGAAAAATTTAATTTTCTGAACAGGAGCTGGAGTTCCTCATCAAGGGTGTAAGCAGGGACCATGAAAGGCTCTTTGGGAAGCAATCCTGGAAGGTCCCTGAAGCAGACAAGAGCCGCATTTGGCAGCGCATCAGGGCTAAGGTCAACTCTGTCCGAGTGATCCAGCGATCTATTGATGAGCTTAAGAAGAGGTGGTACGACCTCAGAGGCCATGCCAAAGAGCGCATTGCAGAGAGGCTGGGGGAGAAACATGCGACGGGAGGAGGAGACCCCACAGTTGCGCCCAACACACCACTTGAAGACCTGGTGGAGGAGACCATCAACCCTGCAGCCTGATTGGGGGTCTCCCAGCTGGACACCTCCCGACTCACCCAACAATCCAAAGGTAAGAGCCATGCAACTGCGACCCCATCCCCTAACAATGCCCATGCCCCCAGAGCTAGCCATCTGATAACCCCAGTAATGCAGGCCATGCACATCAGAAACGCCATATTGCATTGTGGGACATGTAGTGTGATAATAGTTTCCTGATAGCCACACACAGCCAGACCCAAGTGAAACATGTCCCTAAAGCCAGTCAGGGAATGCAAGCCTGCATGCATGTCGCAACATCCCATGTGCAAGATTCATATCATTAATCATGCACCCATTTACATCACAGGTGCTGCTGAACCACAGAGCACAGACAGTGAGGCCCTCCAAATTGAGGAGAACAGAGGACACCGAGGAAGAGAGCCATCCTGCCCCACGACCTGGACCGTCAGACACACCTGCACCAGTACCACCACCTCCCCATGCAAACAGGACCACCCCTGCAGCCACAGGAGGAGAGCAACCACCCCATGCGTCACACATGGCAGTGGAACAGGCCACACCACCACCCAGGAGGCAGACACGGCGCACAGCCGCTGTGGGGTCCCAGTCAAGTGGCCGTATGAGGCAGCAGGGCAACGTGGCAACACGGGCTGACCGGGGTCAACATGATCAGGAACAAGGGCTTGGCATCGAACGCCGGATGCTAGCTGTCCACCAAAAGCAGGTACGGCACATGGCAGCCATGCAGCTGCAGCTTTACAATACAGCGCGCAACGTGAGCCAGCTCACCGAAAGCGTGCAGGTGTTAACGGCTGCAGTGAGGGAGAACAGCCAGATCATTGTGTCACAGCAGGTCATCAGCCGCCGCCGCCACCGCCAGCTGCTGACCCGCCTATCGGCATACACCAGAACAAACAACCTGATCGGGAATGCTACTTCCCAACTATCACGCCGGTCCCTGGCAATGCAATGCCAGATGGTGCAATGCTGCCAGGATGTTGCTAGGGCGTTGGAACAGGTCACAACCGCTGTCCAGAACCAGCAAGTATGTGGCCATGCCCATGCAAGGGGGGGGTGATGTCAGTGAGGGCACCTCCAGTATTAGCAGTTTGTCCCTGCCGGTGGTACAAGAACGCCGCCGCAGTACCAGGACCACTGCAGCATCAAGGCCCGATACTGGCGAGGTGGATGTGGAGAGGCGACAGGGCGCGTCCGACCGGAGGCGCTAGTGATTTACTGACTATTAGCAGCAGTGCCATGCTGAAGTACAAAGCAGGCCTGCTTCCCAATCATGAGGCTGTATGACTTAATACAGTTTTCATGTTTTGTGAACCCAAAAACTTAAAAGAAAGATCCTGTTTTACATTATAATAAGAATTTATTTCAAACGCAAATCCTACTCATGTCATTATTTTATTTGGCATGCATGAGTGCAGTGTTGTGTGAGGGGTATGGGAGCACTGAAAATAATTCAGTGTGGTGTTGTTGCGGCGCCTGTGTCCTTCAGCAGGATTCTCCCCGCGTGCGTGACGCACATGTGCAGGTGGGCAGTTGTCCCCCTCCAACTCACTGCCAGAGATCTCCACAGGTATCCTCCGCTTGATAGCAATATTGTCGAGTATGGCACACACGGCCACGATGAGGCAGCAGACTTCAGGCTGGTATTTGAGGGCCCCACCAGTCTTATGTAGGATGCGGAATCGGCTCTTTAACATCCCAAATGTCCGTCCAATTACATTCCTTGTGCGAATGTGCGCTGCATTGTAACGCCGTTCCTGTGGTGAGGCAGAGTTGAGGTATGGGGTGAGGAAGGTACTCACGGAGGCCATAGGCGCGGTCACCTGAAGGAATATGAAAGAATCATGCGTGCTCCCCGGGTATTGGGCCACTATGTCGGTGATGATTGGTTTGCATTGCAGACCATCTGGATGTTGAGTGAGTGGTAGGACTTGCGGTTCCGGTGCATGTATTCTGTCTCAGCGGGTGGGCAGATGTGGATGTGGGTATAGTCAATGCATCCAATTACATGGGGGAATTGCGCAATGTTGTAGAATTGAAGCTTTGTTTGATTTAAGTCCTGTTGGGTGATTGGGAAGGTTATTTAATGGTGTATCCGGGTCAGCATGGCGTCCAGGAAACTCTGTAGGCAGCGGGACAGTGTGCTCTGGGAGATCCCCCACTGCAACTGCAACTATCCCCTGGAAGCTTCCGGAGGCCAGGAGGCGCAGGCAGCACAGGACCTGGACATGGGTGGGCACCGCATTGGTCCTCCTTGTTGGGTGCTGCATCAGGGGGTCAAGGTCTCGGATGAGCTTGGTTATCATTGCCCCATTCAGCCTGTATTTTGAGTAGATCTCCTCTTCAGTCTGGCCCAGGAGTGTGATCTGCACCTGGAAGATGTGATCCTGAATCCTGTGTCTGTTCCGGGCTGCAGCTTGGAGCCTTCGCCGCCTTACGACGATGTAGAGTCCTGGCATTGTGAATGTCCTCATGCTCCTACTTAGTCTCCTTAATTTTGTTTGTTTTGCCCCGCACCTGTATCTTGTTAGGATTTTTTTTTTCCAATTGAACTTTAGGGTTACCGTCTGGTTTGAGTTCTTCTTAAATTGCGCCTCGCTAATAGCGAGTTTTTTTTTTTTCGCAAATTGCGATTATTGATGAATTTGCTTTGCGAATATTTTGCGAGTTCGCAGATGATTTCGCAGAATCAGTGGAACATCGCTATTACAGAATCGCAAAGGGGGTTCCACGTTGATTCTGCGAATTTAATTGCGAACTCGCAAGATATTTTTAGCGAATTCGCAATTTGGTTGTTTTTACTATCATGAATTGTGGAAACAAAAATTGCGATCGCAATAGCTGTTTCGCAACTATTGCGATCGCAATTTTGGTTGATGAATCTATGCATAAGAGACCGAGGTTTAGGAAATGGGTGTCATAGATTATTATAATACTTGGGATTCTTTAATCTCTGTATAAACCAGTCTCTAATTTCATTACAATAGGACATCTGTGACGCACCTAGTCGCTTACTATAATGAAATGACATCAGAACTCATCTGTAATAACTTATTTCAGTTGAATTCTGAAGTCAAAATGCCTACTGTAGTTTCAGCAGTTGAGGGGAAAGGCAAGACCAGGTAAAGCTGTTTAAACACTGAAAACAACTTCACTTTTCTACTCTATTTTTCTAGCTGTACAGTGACAAGTAGAAGGTAGATATTTATGGCAGCAGGATTATTTTATACACTCCTTAGGTAATTATGGGAAAGTAATAAACCTTCTGCATGTTTCAACTGCAATTTTTTTAACTGACTTGTATTAAACAGATTCTAACATATTTCGACAACAAATATCAAACCGCTTCTTTGATGTGCTTATTTGTGCACTATTTTTATTTATTTTATTTATTTTGAGACTTATTGAGCGCACGAATACCCGTGGGTGTCTTGGCGCTGTGGATCATGCTAGCAGGGAAAAGAATGGCTATTGATTAAAGAGACATGTTTTTTGTATGCTTCCTGAATGTAAGCAAAGATGTAATTGTCTTGATTTGGGGTGGAAGGCTATTCCAAAGTTTGATCGCGGAAACTGAGAAAGACCTGTCGCACCATGAGACTTTTTTTGTTCGCGGTACCTTCAGGAGGCTTGCTGTAGATGAGTGTAAGGTTGTTGCAGGGGTATATGGACTTAGTGATTGTTTTAAGAATGCTGTTCCAGAGGCATGCATTGCTTTAAAGGCGATACATAATGCTTTAAATTTAGCTCTATTTCTTATAGGCAGCCAGTATAGCTGTCGAATGGCGTTGGAGATCGGTTTAAATTTAAGAGTCCCTGTAAGTAGTCGCGCTAACACGTTTTGCACCAGCTGCAACTTGTTTAATCTTGAGCATTAATAAAAAGCCCGTTACAATAGTCAATACGAGACATGACTAGTGACCCGACAAGCATCTTTGCAGCAGTAGGAGGAAGGTAGGGGAGGAGTTTCTTTATCATTCTAATTATATGGAAAGAAGATGATACAACCGCATTTGCATGATGCAGAAATGACAGTTTAGTGTAAAAAATCACCCTTAGGTTTCGCACCTTAGCAACAGGAGATAGTGGGGATCCCAAATCTGCCGGCCACCAAGTGGGGGAAGATTACCAAAAATCATCACCTCTGTTTTATCGAAGTTTAATTTAAGCCCGTTTTCTGTCATTCATGCACTAATTACGAGCATTCCCTGTTGGACATTGTGGGCCATTTTCTCTCAGTTGTTGTTAACAGCCAACACTAGTTGGGTGTCATCTGCGTATGATGTTAAGCCCAGGTGATGAGATTTAATGACCCTCGCCAAGTCAGACACATAGATGGTAAATGGCGTCGGGCTCAGCAAGGATCCCTGGGGAACACCACATGGCAGGGCGAACGAACGGCGGAGAGTTAAAGTTGGCCAGGGTAACAGACTGTACGCTGCCAGCAAGAAAAGAGGAGAGAAGGGCTTTTGCCCCGTGGGAGATGATCAGAGTGGCATGATCGACCGTGTCAAAGGCCGCCGAGAGCTCCAGCAGTATCAAGACGGCGACCCCCCTTCCATATAATATCTTCCTAATTTCATCTGCAGCCTTAATAAGTGCAGTTTCGGTTCCATGTCCCCTTCTGAATAGTAGAGACTATTTTTATACTTTATGTTTGCAAACATGACACCTTCCCTTCATTCCTCTAGTTAGTGATGGAACTCCTCGGTGAATTGCAAAATTCTCGTTCAATGTTCATCAGGGGGTACTTTATCATTTAAATTACAGCGCTCTTAAGTATGAACCACATTTTTGTGGCTAGTAGAGCAGGTTCGCAGGGAAAAAATACAACACGAATGTCTATTCACATTGTCAAATGTTAAATTGTTACAACATATAATGTTAATGACGAAGTAAAACTAGAGCATACGTTTTCCAGATCGTTTATTGTGGACGGAAATGCATTAAAATAGAATAAACAAAAGGACTTGGATCAAAGTCAGGCTGAATTTACAAGCTTGTCACTGGTGCAGATTGGCAAAATGTTTAACGTAATTGAGCCATAAAACGTCTAAAGTATTTTTTTCTGGGGTATGTTATTCTAAAAAATAATAGTAAGCTTTATATTATTTACCTTGGAAAATTCCTAAAGGATGTAGATTAAGATGCCTTGAACCAAAGTCTTACTTGCACATGGCAGGATTGTTTGGAAGTACACCTAAATATTTAAAGTTGGATGGGACAGCCCCTGAATTGAACTGTAAGGAATCACCATCAAAATCAACTCGACGTAGCCTCTCCGCATCAACACCCCCACTTCACCCCATTTGAGAATCCAGCTCACTGGTACCCACCCATTAACCATACAAGATGCAGGTTGGATGTAGAGGCTGTGTTCAATAATTATACATGCAAACAGACGACCCAAAAATTAATGATGAACGCAAACCCTAAATAGCTGAATGTTATAATACAAAATTCATTTTACACAAAAACAAATTAAGAAATCTTTCCTAGAGCCTGAACGAAGAAAATTCAAAGTGGCAATGACTATATGTAGCCTGTCCTGTTTTCAGTGTTTCTTTTGTGAATTGTTGTGCAGATTTCTCGGGGTTTGACAAAACCTATGAAATCAGTGCACAGCAGTGTTTATTTAGGTGCCTTACCTGCGTTTCCTGCGTTTTTCCAGTGTTCCCAAACCAGGTTGCTTTCCGCAGTTATTGTTTAAAACGCATTGTAATTTCAACGTTAATTAATGCAGGATATATATTGTCTTTTCATTGGCAGTGCGCCCAATGGAATTATGTTAGACTGTTTTTAAGCATACAAGTTCTCTATATTGAACTCTCCCTCACAACGCATTGGACTCAGTCAGGACAGTCTTCTTTAGAGGACTATTAAATGAATTGATTAAAAAAGTAATAGTGTTATAGTCAAATGTTTTAATGATCAAAGTACTGAACATATTTGGGGGTCGCTTACTTACCTATTACTGAATATTATGTGATCAACCTTGCCAACAGCATAGTACCTTTTGAAATACGCCAAATTAACTTGTAGCTCTGCATTCTTTAGCACCACCTTCAACTTAATGCTTTAAGCATGCTCGCCAGCTCTTTTCAGCACTCTTTCCCTGACTACAGTAAGATGGTGCTCCTGTTGTGTGGACATTCAAAGCTGCCAAGTGTCCTCATGGTATTATCGGACTTTAAACCAGCCCTGGCCTTTTAACAGATATGTAAAACAAAAGAAGAGTGTCCTATGCAAGGTTGTCTGTGTAGAGACACAGAGGCAAAGACTGTGAAAAAGGACTATAGAAAGACACCCTTTTGTTGGCACATTGGAAACCTTCAAGGGTTTTGTGGTAAGCCCTCACTCACCAACCTGGTTGGTGACATGCTTCATCATCGGGCCCACCAGGAGAAGCCGAGTGCCTCCCTGGTGTGCTACAACGCCAGATTACGGTGGAGCTGGATTTTGTGACAGTGATGTGAAAAGTGGTGGTAAAAATGTCTAATACTGTACCAACCAAAATGATTTATTTACTGGTCAGTTTAGACATGGTTAAAAAAAGGATATGTGTGGAAGAACTACCACAAATTATGATGGGAGTTTCCACTTAAAGTGGGGTCAACATGTTTCTGCCCTTTAAAGGTTTAGGAAATACGTGGGCATTCGTCAGGACCGTGTAGCGTGTACCTTGGCGGTATGGGCGCGCTAAGGCCCACCCTAAAGAAAGGACGTGAAAGTTAAAAATGTTGTTCTATGTGTAAAAAGTGTGCAAAACAAAACACAAACCACAAGTTGTGGGATTTACCTCCACTCAGAGGAACCTGTATAGTTTGTGTAGTAAAATATCCACGCCCCATGGGTCTCGGGAGGGGGGTGGAGGCGAAAAATGGCATACCGCCCGCAACGCCTAGCACCCTCTTGGCACCTAGCTTCTCCTGCTCCGGACCCCGTGGATATGGCATTGTGTTCTGTGACTTCATATGTTGGGGTTAAAGTCATAACTATGCGCTGAAAAAGCCCAGCAGTAAAGTGCAGTTTGGAAAAAAAGACAGGATTAATTGAATGTATCACAGATAACTATGGCACATCTTACAGCTATGAATTTTGTTGCTATATAGAAAATCTTGTATCAGTTTTTCAGCACAATTCCATGTGCATGGTGACAGCACTCTCTTAATAGGACTCTGTCACTACACCTTTCATCAAATCTTTAAAGCAAGGTGTTTTGCAGTTGATTCGCTATCAATAATGACTTGTTTGCAAAGAGGGCGATTGTATGAAAGGGTTTTACCCATTCTGTATTGTGAGTCAATGTGACATATTGGCCAAGATTCTTATAAGCCAGCCATTTCACCAATCAGTGAAAGAATAAAAAGGATCATATATTCCAAGATTGTCTAGTGTGTAAAATAATTAGATTAGACTTGCACCATGTTTCTAAACCCTGCACCTTCAATTCATGCACACAAATGGAGGAAACAATAGGAAGAATAAACAATATATGGTGATTTATTTAAACAAAACAAATTTAAGCAAGATAATCTCAGACCAGTCTTTTTGCTGCTACTCTGTATAACAAAGTTACACTGTGTTGGTCCCTTCAGGAAGAAATTTAAACAAATCATTTTCTCGTACTTTCTTTTCTTTAAATAGCATTTTATTTTGTGGTTGTGCAGGTGCTTATCGGCGTCTATATGAATAAACTGATGAGGACTGTTTCCGTTTCGGTGGGGTTTTATTAGTGTTTAAATATCTAAACATAAAACAGGACAGTCGAAGTATGCCCTTTGCATCCCTCATAGGTCAACAACAAAAAGTATCAGGCGGAGAACCAGATTAAATAAATAACGTAAGGTACTATAACTTATATAATACATACTTATTATAGGAGTTACAGGTGCCCTATAAAATATTATATTATATATATATATATATATATATATATATATATATATATATATATATATTTATATATATTTTTTTTTTCTCAAAGAACAGAGATAACAGGGTAAATCTACACATCTATCACAAAATAAAATTTAGGTACAAGGAAAAGGAATAATGCAAGACTAATACTTAAATAAAAAAAACTTTTGTGGCTTATTAGAAAGTAAACACAATGGTTGAGCATTATCTGTAATACATTACAGGGAAGCACACATTTGAAATCCTGGTATTTCACTGCAGAATCAAAGACAAAACAAACACTGGCAAAGCCAATAGGTCAAGCCTTGGCAAATTGCTGCAATAGTTATTGTTTAATGTTTAATTTCAAACGTGACAATTTTTTTTTTTATCACCACCTGACAATCCTGCGGTGGCCACAACATGCTTTTAAATAAAAAAATCTATATGTGGCAGTTTTTTTACTAGTGAATCTTTGTAAATAATAAAATACTTTCATTTCTGCCATGACTGTTATTGTTCTTTGTTTGTGAAGGTCACAACAATAAATCTTCATAACAAAATCTTCAAACTAAAAAAGACAAAAAATAACTCACCACTTAACTTCCCACCTAATGACAGGCAAAATAAACATCAGGTATTAAAATTAATATACAAATTAACAGAATAAAAACCATACTTAGAAATAACTGTCTTAAAAGAGTAAGGCATTACTTTGGATGGATGTAAACAATGAGCACAGCTTTCTCCAGATACTCAAGTGAAAGGAATCAATGGAAAAATTGGAATGACCAGTCGCCCCAAACTGTATGACGAGCCTGGTAGAAAGAAAATATGAATGACAATTTAACGGACCAATGGAGGAAGCTGGCTAACCGTAATCCAACTGTATGTATATTACGTATAATGTTTTTGGATACAAAATTGTCTGACGTGGCTGCTGCCAGACAGAACAGTAACAAAATTCTTAGTTTAACCACTTTGGATGAAATTAAATCTAAAAAACAACTGCTGGTTCAGATTTATTAAACCACTAAGGTTCGCAAGTTATATCAGAGGGTGGAATTTATTAAAATATCTACTTGTCCATGGGGCAGGTTGCTTCATAAATCTACTAGTCATGTAACAAAATCCACTTGTCCCTTTGGTACCATGTAGTGCGGCTACAAATTATGGCAGCAATCTCATTATATAAGAGCACTGATATAGCCTCTCTGATTATGCCAGGACTCATGCCATAGTAGTGTTTGAATAGTTGCAATCCCCTTATGTTGCCATGTTTCCACAGATCTACATACTAGGTCTGAAGGTAGTGGTAAGCAGTAGTTCTAGGGTTATTATGCCCTTTTGAGTTTGTGAAAGCATACTAACTTGCATGTTTTAAGCGTTTTCAACAACTCTTCTCTAATCTTTTCTCATACTGAGAAATGTTGGAAATTTACTCACGACAATGGCAGACATCAACCTTCTTCCAAAGTTGGGAAAAAAGTGGTTGGAGGGAAAGTGAACTTGCAAACACTCAGATTTTCGCAAGAGCAAATCTACACATGCATATTTTCTCATGCTAAAATGCAGTTCCCAAATATTTTCTAGGAGTGCTGTTTCTTGTCAGTCCTACTTCTGTAAATTCTTGGGAATTCACGAAAGCCATATAGCTGCACTTAATGCAAGGACATATACCATGGGTGCACTTTTGAGACTTTCTTGAATAATTGGGCCCCTAATTTGGTCAGGCGTTGACTGTCACCTTTTGAGATTATTAAAATTCTGTCTCTCTCTCTCTCTCTGTATTGTCTGGCTTCACTACAAGTGACAGCACTCTTCTCTTTCACAAGGAGCATATTGGCACACGAAGGAAGTTTGTTCAGTGCCAGTAACTACTGTGGCTGTGTGTGCTGTTTGAGACCAAAACAACTTTTGCTTTTGCCAATGGTTGTTATAATGGCGAGGGCCAGGCATCTTCCACACCAATAAGGTTTTACAAAAACCATGCCAAAACAAGTCACACATGGACAAAACTAAAAAGCTGACCACTATTTTCAGACCTACTTGCTTTGCCAATGCTTATTTATTTTTGTTTCCAATAATCTTATTGAAACTGGTTACACTCATTTTCCCTTATGAATATTTTTGGGAAATACTAGCATAAATCATCACGTTACTAAATGATGCTGCAAAGAAATGCTACTTAAAATTGTACAGTGGTTTGGCTAAATGGTTTTTTTCCTGCTTTCATTTTTTTATGAACGTTTTACTTTGAAAGCAAAGAAACATCAATCTTGCTTTCAAATATCGGCAAATAGTTGCATCAAATCAGAGAGCCTTCTGGAAGCATTATACATAGCCTCATATAGCTAAACTTTGAAAACGTGTGTACACATTTTTATATTGGAACCACTGTCAGCAGTACAGTCAGAGCTTACAACATTTACTTAGAGCGCTCACTCTAATAATAAAGGCTTTTAATTAATGAACCATGAATACAAGTTTGAACAGCATTAACATATAGACAAAAATATTATCTTAACTGAAGAAAGTGCCCTTCCCTGATCTATAATGTGGTACTGCAAACTGGTAGCCAAAGGGTTTCGGCTGCAGGGGGTTGAGGCTACTTGTCCCAAGGACGAAATACACATGATAACGTGTTGCCCTTGACCCCTAACAATATGTCCTGAACATCGGGCTATAGGAATTCCACATCCCTGAATATTGTGCAGTACAATCCACAACTATCCCCTACTCCTTGCATTGTGACTGTCATCAAACACATCATTGATGACATTGTGACAACACGGATAACAATACTTATAGTTCAAGCATTCACATCAGTGACGATGTCATAACTTGTGTCACCCCCTTTACCTGCCTATGACATCACACATAACATTACCGATGAACATCACTGCTTCTATTTACAAAGTTCTTTGCTCTAATTTTAAAAAGGTTTTATCTTTATGTATTAGATCAAATGACCTGTTTAAGTTATAAGGGGAATGGGAAAATTCTGGTTACTGTGCTAATAGTGTTTTTTTCAGGTTTATCAATTGCTAATTGAGGCTGCAATCTTTTTGTTTATAACACTGCTATAACAGGTACAATAGGTTTTTTGCTTACAATGTGAGGATAAGTTTGCACAATGTATGGTGTTACCATGTAGAGAACAACAATGCTGTAAAACAGTTTTTCTCCTTATCTTAATGTCAATTGATACTTTATTTTTTATTTTTAATGGCAAGTTGTATGCTCATGTTTACCAATGGTTTTCATCTTTTTAGAAGTCTCAAAATGCTATTTTTTTTGCTTTGGATTTTATGTCTAGTTTTAGTTCTTTATAAACTTAATTTATTATTTATTGTGGAACATACAGTATAAAATACCAATAGGATCATTCTCACTGTTAAAGTCGTACAGATGCACTGAATTGTACATCCTAATACGAGTCTAGTAATACAACAATGTACTATAGATATAGCTAAAGACGGACACTGAGGCAACAATTCGTATTATGCCCCTCCTTTACGGATTCAAATTCTTAAATTTTCTAGACTTTGATCCTGATTTAAAGTTTGGGAAGACGGGATATTCTTTCCGAAATGTAAATGATATCCTGGCAGCCATATTACAATTGTTGAAGATCATATGCTTGAAATACAGTGGGCATGGTATCTGTCACATTTGTGATGGTGTATCTTCACCATCAAACTCTAAATCGGGCATTTCAATTTAGCTAGAGGCTTACTTTGTGTCATATTTTTGAACAATCATTCTCACTGTACATCTTAGCAAGTGATAACATCCTTCTTTTAGTGTAATGGTTGCTATATACACCTGACACACAGGTCAAATGAACAAGTTACTTATTCCTCACCTTAGAATGAGCCCAAGGCGACAGACTGGATTTGGATAATTTTTCTTCAGCAATGCCCCTGCATGGTTGGTTATAGTGAAGACTGAAATCTGCCTGCACACATTGCTATGTTAGCATAAGCGCATTAGAAGTTTAAGCGCCATTTTGCAACTTTGCCGCTTATGCACACAACACTACATGTATTTGTTGTTGTAAGTTAACCTGCTTGATTTTCATCACATGAGAACCGTCTGCTTTCCACATCCCTCGACTTACAAGGCAACCTCAGTCTGTACAGTTTGTGCTCCCAGCGTCAAGGTCAAATATCAATGTACGCTGTTGATTCAGGGTGATCGGCCCACTCTCTAGACATAACATGCACCCAGCTGCAAGAAGCTGAAATTCAAGTGCCTTTAATATTACACTGCATGCATGTTTGCAGGGACTTGGAGAAAACCTTTCCATCTACAAGAGAGCTTGCTGATCCTTTGATGTGATTCACCTAAGCTCTTTGAGGTATGGGGTTCTCCGTTGAAACCTAGAGACCTTCTATTATAAAACCTAGCTTCAAGCAAGGAGAGGGTGGTACACAAGGCACTATATGACCTGTTTCCACTATAATTTTAATATGATTTCATCCTTTGTGCTTTATGGAATTGTAACAATGCTGATTGTTTTATTTCTAATCATATGCCTGCTTATGTTAGCCAAAATACTGAATCTTAGAGCATGTAGTTAAAATAAACATTTTAAACTTTACCTTGTCTCTGATACTCATGTTGTGGACTTGTATGAGAATAAAACCAAAAGAGTGTTCTTGATTCCCACCATTCCTGAGAGTATTCAAAGTCGCTTGTTCTGGGTTGTCTAATCATTGGTAGCTTTGCAGAAGGACGGAGAACAAATTAGACACTGATGCTAGTCAGATAGGGGTTTTGGGTACTGAGGTGAGTTTCTGGTACACCACAAGTCACTGAGGTCCTAGTTTCTTGCGCACAGTTCTGTGCCAACACCGAATCCCCGCAACATGGCACACCTAACGTATGGTCTTATATTCAAGACTCTTTAGTAGTTAGTGCTTCTCTTAGTCCACAACACCCTCACTTCTGTTTCCGGTAGACAGATGTGATGGATTAACCTACGTATACAGATTAGATATAGGTGTATTCAAGCTTGAGATTTCAAAGGTTTCGCATTATTTGACTTAATACCCTTTTTGGGCTACAATTTATATAGATTATTTTTCTTCTTTGTGTCCTCATGGGTGAAACTGACATACCTCAGCATAGTCGCGCACTGCTCCGGCGTCATCTGACGCAGCTTGAAGTGCCTGACGATGGTATGGTGGTAATTTTTGTAGTGAGTGCCGATGCAGCGTTCCCCTTTGAGCTTTTCTACTCTTGGGTTACGTTTCCTGCAGTAAATGTGGATGATAAAACATTTCATACATACACTCACACCGCGGTACCAGTGAATTATATTCCATATAGGGCACTAGAGATTCTAATCTCGGCATGGCAGCATCGTATTTGGTTTAATGGCTCCCTCCCCCACTCAGTGAGTCATGCTCGATTGGGACCCTTGTCAATCTCTAGGGCCACTTGGCCAGTCTTGGCCGGATTCACGCCACATCCTCAGTATTTACGGGCCACTGTTGACGAATTGCATCAACTTTATACCTCCGTGGCTGAGGTACATAGGACTTTAGTACAATATTGTACTCGCAACCGCCTGGTGGAGGTACCTGGGGTTGCGGCGCATCCAGTTGGACCGGCCGGGATGAAGATTAGTCCTGTCATGGTTAATTCGGTTATGGGCAAGCGCCACCAGGATAAGGACGATATGCTTGCTTTGAAATTTGACCAACTGGAAGCAGTATTTCCGAATACATAACTGTGGAGAAACACAGGATCCTTACCAATAATTTGGAAAAAGACTTAGCGCCTGAGGTAAACAATTGTGAAAGTTGGGGTAAGATATTTGCAGCAGTGTATTCGAAGTGCTTCGTCACACCGTCTATGACTGTTCTGCCCTCCTTGATCAAGCGTGTTCAGGATAAACACGGACCGGAGGAGGCTATCGAGTTAGGAATGAGGCTTGTCGCTGCCCCGTTTTCTGTACGCTCTGCAGAACACCCTTGACCCAGTTCCAGCAGAGTACTTTAGAGAGGCTGAGAGCCTACAGAGAGACCTGTTGTGGGACGGGAAACCTCGCATAGCGTGAGCCAAGCTCACACTCAATTGGTACGACGGGCGGATTAGCCTCCCAGATATCAAAAGATATTACTGGGCAGCACATCTTGCAGCCATTTATCAGGGTACTTATGGTCTGCCGAATGATCCTGGCTATGCCATGGACAAATGGACTCAGCCGGGAGGAAATTATAATAGGGCACTTTATTCCAAACGATACCCCTTGACTGGACCAGGCGACCACTCGCTCCAAATTTGGAACACTGTTAACAAAAATCTGGGCTGGGAGCGGAAAAATCCCTTTGGCAACCCCTTTGTGGAACTCCGAATTACTGGGCGACTTATGGAAAATGAAGGGCTTTGATAAGTGGGACCTCATCGGGATCTCACAGATCAAAGGCATGTGGGAGAAGGGCGAAGTAAAATCATTTACATCTTTGCAGCAGCAACATGAGTTGGCTGACTCGGAACAGGGATGGCATTGAATTAGATGACGAGGATTGGCAGGAAGCAGTATCCTCACCAAGAGAAGCAGCAATCTCAGCCAGACTCCGGCTAGTTCAACTCAAAATCCTCCATGGAATTTATGACACAGGGTCTAGTCTGGTACGCATGGGTAGGGCTGACAGAGGAGACTGTAGGACACAATGTGGTCAGGAAGGAACATTTCTACAGATATTATGGGAGTGTGAGTACATACAATCATACTGGCACAAGATCCACAACATTTTGAGCGAGGTGCTCCCGATTGTCATACACCCTGGTGCACGAAGATGCCTCTTAAACATTTGGGAACCCACTGGTTTGAATTGTGTACCACACACAATGGGTCACACTAGGGCTCATGCTGGAAAAAAGGAACATAGCACGATTGTGGGGAGCGACATAGCCACCCAAAATAGAAGCTTGGAAAGAAGACCTAGACTGGTATATGTATAGAGAAAGGACAGTTTACAAGGCCTGTGGCTGCCCCAAAAAGTGGTCCAAACTTTGGAACCCCTGGAACTCCTATCAAGGACATATACGTAACCCTCTGATTAGCAATGACCCAGACATTCCCTCCACCCCATAGTCTGAACCTGCAGCGCTCTGATATAGACGATTATGGAGTAGTTTCTGTCCTGTAACTCCAGTTCTGTAGTAGGGGTATCTCTGTTATAGTCATAATCTAGTGAATAGTCCCGCCCATGTGCGTGGACCCCGAAGCAATCAAAAATAATCTCTTAAATTGTCAAAAAATGCAGAACTGCAGAGACACTTAAGAGAGAATTTAAAGACAGACAATGCAGCCTATATCCACAGGCTACACTGTCCAGTACTTCAACTAGAAATTCCACCAAAATAACCCCACAAACAGCACAGCTTGCCCAGTTTCCTCACAGAGAAAACTTGCCTCTACCAGCAAAAGCCTCTGGAATGATAGAGAGGAAGGTATGGACAGACAAGCCCCATAGGCTGCCATTATGTGGCTCAAATAGGATACTGTGCCTTTAAGAAAACTTTCCAGAACTCTCTCAGTATCCCAGAATGCACAGCAGGTCCCTTTTACTTTCAGTTCTTTTTAAAGGTGTAACACACCAGACCTGTAGCATTCCTTACATGAATATCTTACTCCACCGGGGAGGAGGGCGGGCGCTTATGACTAACAGAGATACCCCTACTACAGAACTGGAGTTACAGGACAGAAACTACTCCTTCTGTAGTAGGGGATCTCTGTGTGTAGTCCTAATCTAGTAAATAGAATGGCAAGCCCATCCCCACACCAAGCGGCGGTGGAGAAAAAAACATACCACTACTGTGCGAACAGATTCCGCAGCGAAGCCTGCCCAACCTGAGCGTCTGTCCTGGCATCAGTGTCCAGACAGTAATGCTTAGCAAAGGTATGGACTGACTTCCAAGTTGCTGCCTTGCAGATTTCTGCAATTGGAACATTACGTAGCAAAGCAGTCGTGGCAGCTTTGCCCCTGGTGGAATTTAGGTTTACCCCCTAAGGTCTTATTAGCCTTTTGGTAACACAATTGTATACAGGACACAATCCACCTAGAGATGGACTGCTTGGAGGTAGCAAGACCGGTCCTGACTGATCCATAATTGATAAACAATTGGTCTGACCTACGAATATCTTTGGTTTTATCCAGATAAAATTTCAACACCCTCCTAACATCCAGGGAATGTAAAGACCTTTCCGCTGGAGATGAAGTATTCTGAAAAAACGTAGGCAAAGTTATAGTCTGGTTGACATGAAAATCATAAATAACCTTGGGAAGAAATTTAGGGTGAGTACGCATAACAACCTTAGCAGCATGAAATACAGTATAAGGTTCTTGGCAACACAACGCCTGAATTTCACTCACCCTGCGGGCCGATGTAATGGCCACGAGGAACGCCGCCTTCCAGGACAGGTGCTGCAACGAAGCCTTATGGATAGGTTCGAAAGGCTCCTTCATCAATCTGGACAGCACCACATTCAATTCCCATGAAGGCGAAGGAAGCCGGACAGGAGGGAATACTTTCTTCAAGCCTTACAAAAAATCTTTGATCACAGGGATCTGGAAGAAGGAAGTCTGTGAAGGGCATTTCCTGTAGGCAGTCAATGCAGCGAGATGAACCTTAATGGAATGAAAATTAAGGCCAGACTGCGCCGAATGTAGAAGATAAGGAAGGATGACATCCTCCTTACACATCGTAGGGTCATAGTTCTTGGACTTGCACCAGATGCAGAATCTCTTCCACTTGTAAGCATAAGAAGTCCTAGTGGAAGGTCGCTTAGACTCCTTCAGTATGTCCATACAATCTTGGGGTAGATTCAAAGGAGCCATGCCGCCAAACTCAAAGACGAGAGGTTCGGGTGCACCATCTGCCCCCCGAACTTCGTGAGAAGGTCCGGCCTGCACGGCAACCGTATGTGAGGAAGGAGAGACCGGTGAAGCAGGTCCGTGAACCACCACTTTCTGGGCCATTCCCGGGCGATCAATATCATCCGCGCCCTGGACCGGGACAGCTTGATGAGCACCGCCAGAATCAGGGGAATGGGTGGAAAAGCGTACAGAAAGCTGTTCGACCAGTCGATCCATAGGGCATTCCCCAACGTCCCCTGCCGGTAGTATCTGGAGGCGAAGTCTCGGCATTTGCTGTTTTAGGCAGTGGCGAACCGATCTACGTCTGGAGTCCCCCACCTTGCGAAGACTTCTCCTAGCACGTCATTGTTTATGTCCCATTCGTGGTTTTCCTGAATCAGTCTGCTCAGTGCGTCCGCCTGAACATTCTGCACACCTGGCAGATGGGTAGCCATGATCGTCAGTCCTCTGGCCAGAAGCCAGTGCAACATTGCCTGCGCCTCCTGCGACAGAGTGAGTGATCTCGAGCCCCCCTGCTTGTTGAGGTAATACATCGTGGTCATATTGTCCGTCTGTACAAGCAGAGAGTTGGTCTGAAAGGACGGATGAAAGGCCTTCAGTGCCAAGTGAACAGCACTGAGTTCCGGGAAATTGATGTGACACGTCCCTTGAATCTGTAAGTCTCCGGAGTGCGCTCCCCAGACGTGGAGAGACGCATCCATCACGATCGTCTGTGCGGGAATGTCCTTGTGGAAGGGAACCCCACTGAGGAGATTCTCTGCTGAACACCACCACTTCAGAGACTGAAGAGCATGCAGAGACAGTCGTATCCTGTCGTCCCAAGAACCAGTCCTCTGATCCCACTGATCCTCCAAGCACTACTGCAGTGGTCTCATGTGCAGCCGTGTGTGAGGCGTGGGGAAGATACAAGAGGCCATCGACCCCAGTAGAGAAGACACCGTCCTCACTGTTGTAGATGGAGCGGTCATAAGAGCCTGAGCCTTCCGAAGGAGTGATAACCGTCGCTCCTCCAAAGGAGACACGCTTGCTGACAGCGTATTGATGGAGGCTCCCAAGTACTGTATGCATTGGACCGGAGTCGGGACAGACTTGTACATGTTGATGTGCAACCCCAGCTTGTTCAGTAGAACGCACGTCTTCTGGAAGTGTGCTTGAGCTTCCGAGAAGGAGGAGACCTTGATCAACCAGTCGTCCAGGTACGGGTAGACAAACACCTTCTTTTTCCGCAGGTGTGCCGCTACCACTGCCATGCACTTCGAGAACGTCCTGGGCGCAGACTTCAGCCCGAATGGCAGTACTGTGTATTGATAATGATTGGCGCCGACTTGGAATCGCAGGAACTTCCTGTGTTTCTGTGTAATGGGCATATGGAAGTACGCATCCTGTAGGTCTATAGCACAAAGCCAGTCTCCCTGCTGCAGCTGAGGGTAAATCCGCTGCAACGACAGCATGCGAAATCGCTCTCTGCGAATCCACTTGTTTGCTTGCCGCAAGTCCAGAATGGGCCTGAACTCGTTCTCGTCCTTCTTGCGGACAAGAAAGAACCAGGAGTACAGACCTCTTCTCCTTTGAGGCAGAGGTAAGTCTTCTATCGCCCTTTTCCTTAATAGGATGTCGGCCTCTGCCTGGAGCTCGCGCAGCTGAAACCGCGAGCTCACCGGCGGAATAGCTGGAGGCGGGCTGGTGAACCCAAGACTGTATCCATAGCAAACAATATTCAGCACCCACTTGTCCTGAGTAATTTTTCTCCACTCTGCCAGAAAAAATTGAACACTTCCCCCCACTGGGGTGGGTAACGGATGTGGGGGAAGTAAACGCTCAGGGCCTAGACCCGGCCGGGCCTTTGGTCGCTGTTGCGGACTGTTTGCTTCCTCTGCCCCTCTGGCGTTTCTGGAAGGGCTTCCGGAACTGCTGCTGCTGTTGTTGGTGCTGTCCGGAAGTCTGCCCCCGCCCTCTGCCTGAGTTTCCGAACTGTCTCTGGAACGGGCGGTAGTTCTTCTTCTTCTCAGGCTTCTCTAACCATCAGGGTTTCGGCTTCTGCTTTCGTACAGGCCATTTCATCGTCCGCATGTTTGCTGAACAGGGTTTCCCCCGAGAAAGGCAGGTTGGCAACCCGCTGTTGCGCCTCCGGTTTGAGTGAGGTGAGGCGAAGCCAAGGGTGACGCCGTTGATTGATGCCCTGGCAGTATCAGTATGCCGCCAGAAGAGATACATCAGCAGCCGCGCTGATGATCTGGTTAGACACCATCATCCCCTCGTTTAATATCTCCAGAAAGTCCTCTTTATTGTCACGAGGGAGGAGCTCAGCGTACTGCTGGAGGGACTCCCATAGGGCACGATCATATCGCCCCAGCAGAGCCCCGGCACTTGCAGCCTTCATGGGGGTAGATGCCGTACTACAGACTTTTCTGCCCGCCGAATCTAGCCACCGGCTGTCCTTATCAGGCGGCACTGTCGAAGAAGGAGTGGTGGCATGCTGCTTCTTAGCCGCTGTCACAATAACGGAGTCTGGTGTTGGGTCCATTCAAAGGAAAGCCGGGTCAGATTCCGGAGCCCGGTATTTCTTGAGGAGCCTGGCGGGGGCTGCCTTTGTAACCGCCGGAGTGAGGAACAACTCCTTGGCGGGCTCCTCCAATCCGGGTACCAACGGCAGCAGCGGTCGAGACAAATGCTTTTTGTGAAGTGTCTCGAAGATCACGGACGTCGTAGGTGTTGGCACCGACACCGTGATCCCTAGCTTAGTCGCACCCCTCAACAGCACTTCTTGGAAGGAGACGATATCGTCCACGGGCGACACCCTCGTCCCTGGAAACTCCTACCGCGTCGGTGAATAATCCCTGGTGGAAGAAGAGCCTGTGTGGGATCTGGATCTGCACCTCCTGTGGCGTCGTCTAGATCGAGATGACGACCGGCCACGGCTCCGCGATCTCCCTCTCCGGCCGGAGCGGGAGCGTGATCTTCTCGGCCGATCCGCAGGCCTCGCAGGAACAGGCGATGTCGGCCTGGCCGGGGCCCTCGGCCGAGGTGTCCCCTTCGGAGGTGTTGGATAGCGTGGCAACGAGGCCATCCTGGGTGGAAGCACAGGTGTAGGAACGGAGGGAAGAGGTGGTGGTGGGAGCTGAGGCGGCGGTGACTGACGAGGAGCCGGGCCACGAGGCGGCGGTGGTGGTGGAGGCGGGGTGGGGTTCCGCAGAGGCTGACCCTTTGGCAAAGAAGGAGGGATAGGCGTCCTAGGTTTAGTAGGCGTATACACCACTGAGTACACCGAGCCCGGTGACTGTGTCTTCATCCTTGGCGACGATGCCGAACCAATCGGCGACCTCCTAGCGTCAGGACTCATCCTGCGCTTCCTTGGCGTCAAAGAACGCCTTCTCGACGTCGACCGGTAGCGCCTCCTCGACGTCGACCGGTGGCGCCTCCTCGACGTCGACCGGTGACGCCTCCTCGACGGCGAACGCCTCTTCGACGGCGAACGCCTTTTCGACGGCGGACGCCTCTTCGACGGCGGACGCCTCTTCGAAGGCGGACGCCTCCTCGACGGCGGACGCCTCCACGACGGCGAATGCCTCCCCGATGGCGAACGCCTCCCCAATGGCGAACGCCTCCTCGACGGCGAGCGGCGGTGACGCCTCGACGGCGAACGCCGACACCGGCCTTTTCATGACATCGATGACTCGACGATGACGTCGACGATGACGTTGACATTGTCGACGACGATGCGGTCGACGGTGGTCTGTTCAGCTCCCTCGACGCCGAACGTCAACGCCGCTTCTCCCCAGAGCCCCGGGGAGATGGGGGATGACAACGGTATGTTCCCCTCGATGCCGCAGTCGACGCAATCAACGCTGATGGAGAATGGGGACGCTTGCTGGACTTCCTGCCTCTGGGGAGCCCCCCAAAGGCCTCAGCATGGGCAGATGAAGCATGCCCTGACCCACCTTGTGCCTTCTGACATCTTTCCTCGAGGCCTTGGAGCCTGATCTTCATCCTCTCTCTCAGGGTCCTGGCAGAGAGGGTTTTGCAGATTTCACACTTCTGGGATGTGAGAAGAGGGGAGGCAGACAATGCACACTCCATGTAGGTCGGATTTGGCCTTTTTTCTATCACAATCTGGGCAATTGTCAAATAAGCCAGGCATTTTGACCATATAGTGAAGAAAAAGGGCTTAGTACTTAACAACAAGCACTACACACAAGAAAAAGTGAAAAATCACCAAATAAACCCTTGAAAGGGAGAGCTCAATGCTCCAGGGTCCTGCTAGCAGGAGCCGGAAAAAAGAACTGAAAGTAAAAGGGACCTGCTGTGCATTCTGGGATACGGAGAGAGTTCTGGAAAGTTTTCTTAAAGGCACAGTATCCTATTTAAGCCACATAATGGCAGCCTATGGGGCTTGTCTGTCCATACCTTCCTCTCTATCATTCCAGAGGTTTTTGCTGGTAGAGGCAAGTTTTCTCTGTGAGGAAACTGGGCAAGCTGTGCTGTTTGTGTGGTTATTTTGGTGGAATTTCTAGTTGAAGTACTAGACAGTGTAGCCTGTGGAAAGATCTATCATAGAAATGTGGGGTCTCCCCCAAGTTACCGGACACTTTCCTTGTGCTAACTGCTCTGTGTGTCACCTCACTACACACACCAAAACCCTTGAACTTGAACCCGGGAAAACATGGACACAAAAATGTCACACAAACTGCAATACAGGTAATGTTATCTACCTTATCACCTGCTCCTGCGACCTGCGTTACGTAGGAATGACTACACGCAAAGTGAAACAAAGAATATGTGAACACCGCTCCAATATCAGGTGCAAAAAACTCACCACAAAACTAAGTCGCCACTTTCTGGAACATAACCACACTCCCAACGACATGCGTTGGACTGTTATTGAACATGTAAGTGGTATGAGAAACACTACAAACCTCCTGTTTGAAAAAGAACAAAGGTGGGTGTATAGACTGGGTACCCATCTTACAGGCTTGAATGACGATATTCCCTGGAGTACAGTAATCAAATAGGTCGGAGTCTTTTTGATATCGGGTCTTTCTATTTTCAGATGCCAGAAAAACATAATAATGTAAACCCCTTGATCACGTTTGAATTCACTTCCTTGATAATCTATTAAGGCAAATCGATATGTCCTAAAGCCTTCCGATTACCAAAGCAACTAAAAACGCTTTCCGGCTGTCATATTCGGCCGTCCATAACCTTAAGCACACCCCGGCAGAGCCACGCCCCTAGGACGTGCGAGACGCCAACTGACAACGCCCACCGGGAAGCAGCCTCTTCGTAGCAGGCCCTAATGCCTCCCGGTTACCAAGGTAATCTGACCTGGCGCAGCTACGCTACTATGACGTACGAGACGCCAATTGACAACGCCCACCGGGAAGCAGCCTCATCGCAGCTAACGCGGACGCCTCCCGGTTACCAAGGTAACCTAACATCGCGTCCACTCCTACGAGGCGGACCATTTTCCAGCAACACCAATGGAACACGCACGTTGAGCGACGCCTCCATGTCGTTCCACAACGTCACTCTGGCCACGCCCACCCGGAAGCATTTGCCGCCTCGCTACCTGACATTTAAAACACCGAACCGAACCCGCTCATTTATCTTCGGGGTCCGGTTCGAGGGCGACGTAGGTACACTACGGGTGCTGAGCGTCGAGGGCGTAAGTAGGATCATTTTGCCTGCAACAAGCTAAGTATCGATCGCGCTCCGCTTGCCATATGGGGTAAGAATGATTCTGATGCTGGTTTTTGTTTTCCTTGTGTTATGCCATGATTTAGGGTGTGCCAAATACGCTCCCACCCCCCTCCTGAGACCCATGGTGTTTATTCCCAACACCTCAAAAGTGAGACAATTTTAACTTGATTACTATTTGTATATATTTTAACTTGATTGCAAAACTGATGGTCTTTTTGAAGACCTTCACCTGTTTTCTTCCCCTAGTCACTACTAGCCTGTGACACCAATAGTACACCACACCTCTCCTAGCTCTTACGAACCCAGGGCTACCAGGTGGTGTTAAACATAACGCTATTTTGTCCACAGCTAGAGTGCCTTTCACGTTTGGAGCACTACTTTACCACTAAACTGATGACAACAAAGGAAAATTCTAAATGTTTGTCTTGTACCCTCTGTGTGTCTCTGTCCCTTACTTTACAGGTGCAGAAACGGTCAGTAGAAGCCTCAGTAGAAGCCTCCTAAACCAGGAGTAATTAGGAATCACTTTATATTCCTAATTTTTTTGCACTTTTGTCACCATCTATTTTTATAATTTTCACATCTCACGTCCCTAGGTAAGGGTGGGCCTTAGAGTGCACATACCGCCAGGGTTTAGTACACCCAGTCCTGAAGAATTGCCGGGTAAATTAACACCGTTTCAATGGCAAGAAACATGTTGACAACTCTCTAGGATCCCCTCACTCAATTAACAGTGGACTGGATCCTCACATATTTTATACCTTTTGTCTTTAGTGATCACTTAATAAAAATACTTCAGATACACTACTGACAATTTTAAATACCCTCATCACTCACTATTTTGTTCATTCCCACCCAACACGCCCTGAAACTCACCAACCAGCTCCGCAGTAGTCCTGGCGTTGCAGCACACCAAAGAGACATTCGGTCTCTTTGGTGGGGCCCGATGATGAAGCATGTCATCACTAGGTGGTGAGTGAGGGCCTTCCTAAACACCCTAGTGGGGTTGTTATTGTGCTCCAAATCTGGTTCCTATCCCTCCCAGACACTCTTCTTTTGTTGATTGGTACTAGACAGTGTAGCCTGTGGACATAGGCTGCATTATCGGTCTTTAAATTCTCTCTTAAGTGTCTTTGCAGTTCTGCATTTTTTGACAATTTAAGAGATTATTTTTGATTGCTCCGGGGTCCACGCACATGGGCGGGACTATTCACTAGATTATGACTATACACAGAGATCCCCTACTACAGAACTATTGTTACCTTCAAAGAATGTATTGTGCCTGATTCCTCTGTATTGTATATCATATGACGACAAATGTTTAATAAAAAGAATTATAAAAAATTAAAAAACAGTCTTACTTCCAGCTTTTATTAACAGTGTCCATCAAATCCCACACAGGAATCCAGATAAACTGTTTTATACTGTTTCCCCTATACACTTCAATGTATACTCCCACCCAGAACCAGATCATGTCATTTCATGCACATCTGTAAAGAACGCTATCACCTGGGAGGGGATCCAGGTGCTTAACTTTACCTGATATATTTAAGGGTATGTCATCTGGTTATCATTCTTAAGCTCAAAAGGCCTGCTCTCTAGGTTAATGCTTCCAAGATATGGACAACTGGATGCCACACAGACACCAAAAACTCAAAAGTCCCAAGTATCTAAAAACAGATTTTCAGTTGTAGAGTTGTAGAAATTGGGAAAAGTAGCTTGCTGAAGTTCATAAAATAAGATGAAGACACCACAGCAGGTAAAAGTGTACTTCTTTAATCTGATCATCCACTCTCCTCACATCAACTATCAAGGCACATTGTCAACATTCTAATGCAGGCTCTAGCAGAACATTCTAATTGGGGACAAAGGGAGGGGTGGAGGGGAAGAACTAAGTAAGGAGTAACTAGTGTTACAAATAATTAAAAAAACACTGGATACAGATTCCCTCGAAAGTAGAGAGGAACGGAGTTTATTAACAGGTACAATCATTAAATGCACCATGGGTCACGAGAGTGGGGTGGTGGCGATTCGGTACAACGCCGTCGATGCCAGGCACCCGCTAGGAACCTGTGTGCTCCCTCTTTTGGCAGGGCCCCGATGATGATTATTAGAACATTTCACCCACTGAGGGTAAACTATTCTCAATTAAAAAGTGAGAAACAGAAGGACAAACATTTGAATGTTGGAGCAGAAGGCTTACCCCAGTCTCTATAAGCTTGGAGCTACTCATTTACCTTCAATGGAGCTCTTGACATTCCAATGTTCTTATACAGTGCAATACTCCCGAACCACAAGAAATTCTAAATAGTGCATCTTTGTAATGGGAGAGGAAAGGATTGAATTTCAGCAATTATAAGCTTTAAGGAATGCACCACAGAAATCAGAGTACCATGGTAATTTTGATTCGAAAACGCCTCGGGCCTGATTCACAAAGGGCCTCCACACTCATGGCAGAGGCCCTGCGGCTGTGGGGAAAGTCTCCGCACTCTAGGTGGAATTTCAATGTGGAGACGAACTGTGGGGCCTCCGTCACAAGTGAGGAGGCCCTTTGTGAATCCAGCCCTCAGTTTCTTGATCAATATAACTCGATCCTAAATGGAGCTGGCAAACTTGAGGCGCATTAAAGCAGCAGAACCACTCATCTAGAAAGGATGTTTGCGTATGGTCATTCTCTCATCAAATCTAACTCGTGTTAATCATCAACACATAGGTATGCATAGAAGAGCAATATAGCAGCACTGAGCTTAGTCGCTAATGTTAATAGTGCAATCTTTTTCTGTATACAATTCAATACTAAGCAAGATTGCACCACCTCATGGGCCAGCTTACTGAGTTACAATTTGCTTTAGTAGTGTTGCCTCCCATCAAAGATAAAAGAAACCGGACCACAGATTGAGAACATGCCATTGAAAGACTGAATATATGTATTGGTATGGGAATAAAAAGTACTCATTGGTCTGAAGTGCCAGAGATAAAAACACAAGACAATATCAGGGTGTCAACATTCATCACAACAGATTGAATGAAAACTTTTAAGTGTGGCTATTCCAGGCTGCATAATTGTGGAGAGTTGTGGATGAATACTTCATGAGAAAGAACATTCTTTACAGTATTTAAAATATTTCTACTTGGCAATCACGCCTTAGTAACCCTTATAAATAACATATGTCTCTTGCTGGCAGTCATGTGATGCAACCAATTACCGCACATGATGCAGACCTTCAATTAACACTGCTGCTGGATGGCATTATTACACCCATGAATTACAAGCCATAGTTTTCTTCCATCCCATTAATTAGGAGATATAATTAGACTAGCTACACTGCAATTTTCCAGGCTTGCTGGATGTTACTAATGTAAAAGGCTTTAATGTTGTTACATGTGCTCAAATTTCAGTGTTTGTCTGCTTGTACTCTGAAGTTTAGGAGACATGACCTTTTACAATAAGCTCAGTCAAAGATATGTGGACCGAACCAAAGGTACTGAAAAGCACACATGCTGCAGAAGTCCTGATCTGATCTGCAAACCACAAGTGGAATAGCAGGAGCTTTCCCTAAATGGCACTGTGAGGGCTCCTAGCACGAAGGAAGAAATTGTATCTGCATCAACCAGTAGTTGTTTCTATACTGAACAAGCATTTGCAAAGCCAATAGGTCTCAACTTTAAGACATATAAGTTCTGCCAATACTTTTTTCCCATGCTTTACAGCATTAACAAAAGCATTAAAAAAAAGCACGATGGCGGGAGCCACGAATCATTTTGAATACGCATGCATGCATCATAATATATGTTGTGACACTAGTGCCACAATTTTTTTTTATACTTCCTGATCCAGGATGAAAAGTTATTTGAAAACAACTAAATAAATAATACAATTTCAGGGTCGGAGCGGGGCCGGGGGTTGTAGGGTGGGGGAGAGCAATGTAGGAGCCGGTGTGAAGCAACGGGGAGTGGGCAGGGGTAGCGGTAAAGTAGCACACACAGGAGAGCAAATTGGGGGCGGAGAGACACAAATAAGCGATAGATAGCAAAATAGAGAGAAGGGGGATAAAGATAAGCACAAGGGTATAGGGGAGAGAAGCATACAAATTCACTGAAGACATCTCTGATGACATCATCCAGCCAATGAAACTTCAATATACTTAATAAAATGCCATTTAGATTTTTTGAAAAGAAGATGACAGGTGAAAGACGTACGTACAGCACACGGCTGTAAGCTTATCAACTGCTACACTAACTTATCACCTAAGAGACAGTTCTCAGAATATAGTCTGGTCGCTTCTCAACCAATACTCTAAACACTAATGAAAAAAGTAAAATGCCTAACCGTACATGCTGGTCTATCGCAAACCACAACAATACTATACATAAACCTGGAAAGAGATTTTAGTGTAAATGTCAGATTTACTCAAACCACTACAAAATACAACCAGTAGAGTGGGCGAAAGTGTGAAAAACCACTTGTAAAATGATTCTTTACCCTGGAGAAAGATGTGAGCAGGGAGGCGAGTCTGTTGTAAATGGATACTACACTGGCCCATCACCCTAGAGAAAGGTCTTAGTAAATAGATTAAATTTATTGCAATCTACTACAACAGTTATTATAAAGGAGAGAGGTCTAAGGAAACTGGTCAGTTTGTCAAACAAGCATTTGCAATGCAATAGGTCTCGTATTAGGAAAGTTAGAGCTATTGGTATTGTAAATGACACATTTTTTATTTAGGTTTTGTTTTTGAAAATTGCGAAATTAATAGCTTTGTCATTTACAATGCCAATAGGTATAACTCTCGCAAATGTGACACCTATAGCATTTGTAATGCAATATGTGTTGTATTTAAGTGACTTACATGTATTGATATTACAAATAACAATGTTTAAGTGTACTGCTTGTGCTTTTAATCGGCGTCTGTCCCGTTTGCGAAATAGTTATGAATTTCCTCGAAATTAAAGCGTCCGCCCCCAAGCAGAAAAGAGCGTACACTGGTCCTGCTCACTGCAAGGTCACACACTGCTCATTCAATTGGTGGCCTCTTTGCTGAGGCAGTGAGTGGAAACAACATTTAGAATTAATTTGTATTAGCGCAGAAATTACAAGAGCACCGAGTAGTGAGACCACCCAGCCATGCTCACCTGTTGCCAAGTAGGAAACACTCCCATTCTGGGCTTATTAACTATCTGCCCGCCAACTGCTTGGTCCTGATAAAGAGGGTGCCTGCCTGTGCCGAGGGAAACAATAGTAACAAATGTATGTTCACGCACTGCTTGAGTGTAGAGTAGGATAATTTTTGTGATAATTTTTAAGGAGATAAACGTTCTATGAAAGCACATCGCAGATACTGCCTGTAGCCTCGCATGTCCCTAGGCCCGAGGAGTGGAAGGTGATTGGTGGGGACATATCCTGCTAAGATGTACTTTAAGTAGGCAGCTGTTCTTAAAACGAATTACTACATACGCAGGACCCAAAAAAAATGTTTTACACTCACGACAGAACGCGCACCAAAAGCGGTTTCCAAACTTCTCTGTAGAGCATATCTGTACAGAAACAGACGTCAAGGAATATTATCTTGCACAACAATCATGGATTTAACCTTTATTATATAAAGAAAAATACGTTCGGATGCAAGAGTTTAAAATATTGTCTCAAAAGTCAGCGTGAAATATCAAGCAAAATAAAATAAGCAAATAAGGAAATTAAGCCGATGTCCTCGGTACACTGACTCTACACCCACAGGAACTCCCAAGACTATCCGTTATTATGAATTCTTATTTTTGCATAGTTTTATATAGCACAAACATGACCCGGGTATCAGAGCGCTTTACATATCACCAATTACGTTACATGAGGACACACATTCATTTTTGTTATGTGATTTGCCCAGAATCACAGGATGATTGTTTAGCGTCGTTACCGAAACTCAAACGCAGATCCCCAGGTCCGAGGTCGAACGCCCTAGCCGTTAGGCCAACTCCTCATATACACTAAACAGCATGATCTATAGGTATTTCAAAAGGTACCTGGAAAAACTACAAGTTAAGCAAATACTGGCTCCATTGGATTCACTTTTATTTGGATCTCAATGTATATATCACACAATATATGTATGGTGGATGCGTGTTTAAATGAACGAAAGAGTGCTATTCCAATCTCACAACTGGCTAAGTGCATGCACTATAAAACAATCCATGCTGAGCACAGGGACAACGCAGGGATTATAGTCAAAATAATAGAAATGAAAACAAGGCATGAGTAACCCACCGTCTACAACCTTGTATTAAAATAGGTCAGTGATTGGTGCAAAATAAATATCCCCCAACCCCTCCGTATATATTAATGTCATTGTGCTGTGCATGCACTCGGCATTGCAAAAAAGACTAACTACACATGTGTAAAAAATCCCTAGACCAGCTGAGGAGATGTAAAAAGACACGAGGCGGCACACTTGGTTTCTGAGCATTTCCACGGGGGACAGATAGGTCTCACAGCGCCAGAGCAATATCCCGGTCTGTGTCTGTTATTAAGGCATTATGCACAGTCCTAGAAATGAAACACGGCTGCATCATTTCATATCACTCTCGTGCCAGCAACTCCGCCAGGGGCCTAGAAACAGCAGCGCACGCACGGGAAGCCTGCCAGGTTTGCCAGCTACATCCAACAGCACGGCCGTCTTTCTGTTTGAGCCCCTTGCTGTTAAACTATGGACAGGACCAACGTTCACAATAATTAAATAAATAATAGAGCTGTGCTGAACCATGCGATGCCAGAAGCAAGACCTAAAAGTAGTTTTCAGATGGAGTGGGCACCAAATTGCCCGCCATGGCAGGAAATTTAAAGCGGCAGTGTTAAGTCATCTCCTAGTGATTGGGAGGTGCCCTTTCAATGGGCTAATCAAGGCTGCTCAAACGAATTGCAAGACGGACGGGCATCTGGACACATCTTCAAAGAGCCCGACCTTAAAGTTGTCCCAGATGCCTGTTTGCCTAGCAACTGTGGGACGTAAAACGGGGAGGGTAGTGATATCGCGTGAGACAAGCTGTCTCTGTGGAGCCGACGGGGGGAGGGAAAGTAGCATGCTGGGCTGGAGGAATGCCACTGTGGACACTGGGAGCGGGTCTTAAATAAATAAACAAAGGTGGCGTGGCGGCCACGTGGCCAAAGTGAAGTGAATAATTAGGGGAGAGAAATACCATATGCCGGCCGAGCGCACGCTGGGGAAGCCTTTGATGTGGCCTGGCAGCCGTAGAGAAATGCTGCTGGAAGTGGGAGGGCTGGGCATGCTCGTCCACAAGGAGTCACGTGACTCTCGTGCACTGTCCAAAATCCTAGGAAAGGAATTTTTTGGGTTGACAACATTAGGTTCGAGTAAACTCGACCTAAAAACAGAACTATACCCAGCCATCACTGTGGAGTCTCAATGAACAGCTTAGACTGTCACAAAGCACTACCATACACATACACCATCAGGGGACATGCGTCAGAGTAGAGGCTACTTTACTAATACATAGTACACCCGTTTCAAAAACGTGATTATAGATGGGATAACATGTTATCATTAATTAGTGGTACAGAATTAATTAGTAATTTAACTTATGCAGTAGCTTAGTATATATCTTGAAGTCTCAAAAACGTTTAAGAAACTCATTTGAGATGCCATCAGTGAGGTTACTGACCATGTCATGAGTGATGTAATATATGAGGTCATAAGCAGTGCACTGCATGCGCATAAGTGATAGTTAGCTCAGGTAACTATAACTGCTGGATTTCACTGGTTCTGTACAAGTGAAATCTGAGCCTAACTATAACGCCCCTGTAACCTTTAGATTGATCAGTGAATTTCTAAGGTTTTTTTATATTACATTCCCCTAATTATAATGTCCCTTTAACCTTTGTTTTTTGTCCAGTGGATTTCTACTTTTTTATGTGATTCCTAACTGTAACCTGTAAACTTTGAGACTAGGTGAATGATTGGCTGCATAGGTCGGTGACTGGGTGTATGAGTGACTGTATGGTCCTGTGAGTGACTGTATGGGTCTGTGGGTGACTGTATGGGTCTGTGGGTGACTGTATGGGTCTGTGGGTGACTGTATGGGTCTGTGGGTGACTGTATGGGTCTGTGGGTGACTGTATGGGTCTGCGAGGGACTGTATGGGTATGCGAGTGAATGTATGGGTATGCGAGTGAATGTATGGGTATGCGAGTGAATGTATGGGTCTGTGGGGTGTGTGAGTGCCTGTCTATCTGAGTGGGGTGTGTGAATGCCAGAGTGTGTGTCTGTGAGTGGGGTGTGTGAGTATGGTGTGGTCTGTGTGTGGGGTCCGTGGGTGGGGCTGTGGGTGTGTGAGTGGCAGTATGGGTGTGTGAGTGGCGGTATGGGTGTGTGAGTGAAAGAGTGAGAGATTATGTGGGTGAGTGAAAGCTGTGCTGGTGTGTAAGTGGGTGTGTGAGGGTGTGAGTGAGCGTGGGAGTAGGTGTGTGAATCTGAGTATTTTTCTTTTTAATTGGAGTCGGGATCAGGAGATCTTAGCATGGTAAAAAAAAAAGGGGGTGGAGGTTGGACAATTCTTTGGCCATGAGGGGTCCCTTACAGACCCCGCCATTAGTCCCATGGAGTCAGGGTACCTCTACCCCTAGTTCTTCTAGCACTTTTTAACTTTATTTTCCCAGTTGGGAACAGAGTCAACTTTCCTAGCAGGTTGGGCCAGCCAATCAAAGCATTGCTGTTGGCGCGTGGATTTACGCATCCAAGGAGGATCCACGGAGGATCTGTGTCACTAGATATACAAATTTGGATTTCAGTTAATATCTCGAAAAGTACTGAATGGAATTACACAAAAAAAAACTAAAAGCGTTCACTCTGGACCAACAGCTACCTTTCTGCCAAATTTGGTGTAATTTCGTCCAGTGATTCGGACGGTTGTCATGTCTAAAATCTCTGTGGAAAATCACTCTCTCAACTGCCGTTTGACAGATTGCCAATGATTTTAGTTGTGCATTGAAGGTTTCTGGGCACAGTTGTTCTTGGAAATTTCCATTAAGATTTGTCAAACAACCAAAGATACAGACGAGACAAAAAACGCATTTCTTATGGAAAAATGGTCCTAACTAATAACTAAGTACTGGCGGCCGCCAGTGGGAGATAGATAGATATGCACATACATATATACACATATATATATATATATATATACACACACACATGCACACAAATACATATATACACACACACACATTTATAAATAAGATGAGATTCTGTATGTGTGTGTTGCATATATGCAGATACACCGAGTGTAATATGCTATTTATTACCGCTGTTGACTATGCGAGGGACGAGGATTTGCAGCAGGCAAACCTTCAGCGAGTAATTATATACCTTTACTCCCTCAATGAAGGTAATAAGGGCATATTATAATTGCATACTTTGCATATATGGTTTTGCCATGGCATTTTTTATGTGTAAATAAAACCAGGATACAAGTGATTACATCTGTGCAGCAAGATAAAGAAAAAGAAAACACTATCAAGATCGAACTATTAGGACAATTGTTTCTTGGTGTAAAGTAAATTTAATATGCAGACTTTGAGGCAATAAAAAGTGGTTTTCTCATGTCACTTTTGCTGTAGTGTGGTAATAAACTCAAATGGGACCTTTGCACTCTAGTAATAAATGTTTGAATGCATGTTTATTAGTACAATTGCTCTAAATAACAAATATATATCAAACAGTGGTAATCGCCACAGTTTAATTCTGGTTTGGTTACACTTTCGATTTTCATTGGGTGACGTCATCATTTATGCTAAACGGTGGCCTGCCATTGGAAATGTGGGTTTTTTGTAGACGGCATTTCGCCTCCGATCTGGACTGGGTTGCCTGCTTTGCGGCGGTCACAAAGCACTTTCTAATCTTTATGGGGCCTTGTGTTTCTAATTAGAAACACATGGCCCCATAAAGTCAAGAGATCGATGCTTGTTAACTTTTTAATACCCTGGTACTTGCGCAGAGCAGAGGTTTCCCGAGGCGCCGAGTTTCAGCCTTCCCGCCAGGTGCCTGCGCTGCCCCTCAGCTCTGGAAGCCTTCAAGTAACTTTTAAAACAAACAAAATCCCTATTTTTTCAGTGCAACAGACAAAATCCCTATTTTTTTTCAGTGTTGAGTTTCAGCCTTCCCGCCAGGTTCCTTTTTCATGAGGCATTGAGTACGCTCAGGGGTATGAATGTCGTCGCTGTGGCAGGCTCCTGTTTCCTGATGCCAGTCGGATGGTGCGTGGGGGCCTTGGGTCATGGGCCACCAGGTCCCGCTCCTTGGCTCACACAGCACAGTGTGTGTCTGAGGTCAGCCTCTATTCCAGGCCGCACTTGCAGCAGATGGGCCGAGCTCAATGTGCGAGGGTGGATTATTTCCGGAGCAGAGGGGAAAACCGGGCAAGCGGAGACAAGCCGCAGAGAGGTCAAGTGGGCGATAAGGTAACCCAGCCCTTGGCAGTGGTGGGGAGGAGGGGTGAGTGTGCATGGAGGGCGCGTGCATCACAATCATCGTTCACACACATACACCGAGTGACAATTGATAAATGCATTACATGATGCATCCAGCACATCCCACGGTGCACATGCACACAAGAAATAGGACATTTACATCTAGCACACAAATGTGTATCCACACACACACATACACGAGTATACAGGCATTTAGGGAATCGCACAATAACAAGCAGAATAAGAACACACAGTTGCACAATGGTGCAAGTTCAATAACAAAACAGTTAACAGCAGGAATAAAATCGCACAAATCACGCATTTAAAGCACTACAAGAAGGAAAGCAAAATATTAGAATCAACATTCCACACAACTAGTATATCAGTGGCAACAACGCGCCCACGAGCGAACAATAAAATAATTTTGCAGATCTGCAACAAACACATACTCAAGAGCAAATCATATAGTCATCTAGTAGATCAAGCATACATAAGTACTACTCGCCGATAAGCGCTTTGACTCCTCATCAAGGGTAGTAAGCGCTATATAAACGCAATAACAATACAATACAATAAGCACACACAGATATAAATGACATCCTGGTCTAGTATTACGCATAAAAGAGCAAAGAGAAGAATACAAAATACTGATACTACACAAGTACTTGAAATAAGGGCACAGAAGCCCACAATCAAGAAGATATAAGAGGTACATCGACACACATAACTAAACACTCCTAATATATATATATCTAGCACAGCAGACAAAAACACAACGTTCTTATTTAGCACAGCATTGACAATAAAACATATAGAAGAACACACAATTCACACACCTGTAACATTGTGCGCTCACAAACACAAAAATACACAAGACATTCACCAGCCACAAAACACGAACACCTGCTCGTAAATAGAAGCTCAACACTCAAAAACAAGCGCAAACACACACATACAAATGTGGGGTATGTACAGCAGGAAAGAACTCCTTACCTGGAAACAGAAACCCGTAAATTTGAGAGGGTGGAGGCAGAGATGGTGGCAACACAATCAAGGCCACTCAAATCCCCCAGTGGCTTAAAAAAGTGGACTATTCTGAGAATTCAGGCAGTAAATACCGCAGCGAGCGGGGGATGGCCGCCCCCCTAGAATACCCTCAGAATACACTAGAAAATGCTGATTGAATTGCTAGGTGGAGCATCAAAGGAGAAAATATTGGTACAGGCAATAATTATGACTAAAGCAGCTGTGCGTGACATAGAAAAGAACACATCAAACACTAAGTGGCTGATCATTATAAATGCGACTCTGGACTCAATAATAAGTGTGTACCTGAAAGAGAAAAAACATCACCAACATTCGAAGTCAGTTTCAAAGTATAACAAAATCTAGGCCCCTCACCATCAAACTAGATTGTGCCCAGACATATTGAAAGAAGTGATTATATTGTAAAAGAGATACATGATGGATCTGTGTGTACACCTAGAACAGAACGCAGGAGACTGAGGGATCCTGACACTGTAAATTTTAATATGTATAAAAAATAAAGTCAAGCACATAAACTCCCTACAAAAGCTACACTCACCTAACATCGAGGGAGAGACTGCATGGCTAGTTAAAACAAATATTTGCAATGCAATAGGTCTCGCACTTGCGAGAGTTTGAGCTATTGGCATTGTAAATGACAGTGTCTTATTTAGGTCTTTCTTTCTAAAACCAATAAATAAAAGGCACTGTCATTTGAAATGCCAATAGCTTAAACACTTACAAATGCGAGACCTATTGCATTGCAAATGCTTATTTGATTTGCCTTTAACCCCAGCCCCCGTTGATAGAATGGCTACACATTTTACATTCGATTAGCAATGTCAACTGAGATTAGGCATTCCACATTTAGTGTAGTTCCGTACAGAGAAAAAAAGTCAAGGGCGTGTTTTTCCATTTTGGCTTCCTTTGAGGATTTTCTCACATCTACAGCCAAAACCACTGAACAGATTCACACCAAACGTAGAATGAAAGTAGAACTTTACACAGAAAACGTGCTATTTTTTGTTTGTTCTAAATCAGTGAAAAAATGTGCCAGGTTGGCTTCAAACAGTTAAACATTATGTGAAAAGCCATTTGTTGATAGCTTTGACCAAGTTTGATGAATATTTATAACAAGCATTTACAATGCAATGGTTTCGCCTTTTGAAAAGTTTGAGCTTTTGGCATTGTAGATGGCAAATTTTTAATTTAAGTGTTGGTTTTGAAAATAAATAAATAAATGGCATTGTCATTTACAATGCCAATAGCTTAATCTCTCGCAAATGCGAGACCTAAAGCATTTGCAATGCAATAGGTCGCGTATTTACGTGAGTTTGAGCTAATGATATTGCAGATAACAATGCATTTTGTTTATGTTTCAAAAACCAAAACATAAATAAAAAGGTCTCTCATACTGCTGCCTCTCACACACCATGCTCTCCCACACACCATGCTCTCCCACACACCATGCTCTCCCTAGAAGACTCACACCGCTGTCTCTCTCACACTGCTGTCGCTCTCACACTGCTGTCGCTCTCACACTGCTGTTGCTCTCACACTGCTGTCTCTCCCACACACACACATGCAGAGAGCGACAAACACACATACAGAGAGCCACACACACACACATACAGAGAGCCACACACATACATACAGAGAGCCACACACACACAGCCACACACACATACAGAGAGCCACACACACACAGCCACACAAACACACACACATACAGAGAGCCACACACACAGAGCCACACACACACACAGAGCCACACACACCCACCCAGCCACACACACACAGCCACACACACAGAGCCACACACACAGAGCCACACACACAGAGCCACAGGCACAGAGCCACAGGCACACAGCCACAGTTTTCAGTAAGCTTTGATCCTTTTGAGTTAGAAACAATTTATCTTCAGATTATGCGCCAGATGAGGGATAATTATGCAAAATAAAGCAGCACTGGACCCTCTCCATACCTCTTCACTGGGTGCAATGTGATGAATCTATTGTGACCCCCCAGCCTTCAGCACGTTTTTGCAAAAGTAAATATGAAAAAAGGGACAAAAATCCTGTCAAGCTGGTGCCAAGTTGCTATTGTTGGACATTTTTTTTTAAAGCTTGCCAAGTTACACCCGATGGAGCACTACACAGACGCACGCATTAGAAACTGTTATCATCAAGGAAATGTAAGTAAACAAATAATGTTTCTGTTCATTTGAACGTGTTAAGCAATCTTGCGCATACCAAGCATTCGGCAGCTTTGCAAGGCGCAGAACAGAGCATAAGGGCTGACTTCGAGAGGGCACCATGGCAACATTAACAAGCTAACACTACCGCTGTACACAGCGAAAGTAATGTAACACTACCGCGCCACTCTACACCTACCTTAGCTGATCCCTACTTAAGCTTTCACCTCCACCTTTATCTAATGAACTTACCAGATTCACAGGTTTTCTTATTACAGGATGACAATGCATCTAAGAGCAGACAAAGAGGGAGGCGACACTTGCAAAGTGAACACTTGCAAAGCCTACAATGACGCATGCTGGCATTCCTACTGAGTCAATCAAGCTCCACCAAAAATAAGAAAAGAGACGGCAACGTTAAAAAAATATTTTAAAAAAACTATTTTCAGAGCAGTTAAGCGAGAATTATTTAAAATATAGGGAAACAGGAGTTTCTGCAGCACTTTGTATCACACACTAGTGTCACAAAAGAAAACATGGCTTCAGGCCTACCAATGTAGCCTGACTTTTGCAGTATAAAACCTGGAATGCTATTGGTTAAAATAACGCTTTTTGACATGTCAAAAACACCATTTTAAATATCAGTAATACACCCCTATATGGGCCTTGCAACCCACAAGGTAGGGTGTATTGTATTTAAAAGTGAGAAAATTACTATTACTGTGTCCCTACAGTGACAAGGCCCAAAGAGCTATTTTCACTGGGCAGGATTAGCTGTCTCATGTAGAAAACCTAAGTAAAGATTAAAAAAATCAACACTGTATCTCAGAAACAGGACCAGCAACAAAAAATAATTAAACCACCATGTTTTAATCGCTATTAGAAATCCAATTCAGTGGTGAAGTTGGATTTTAATAAATATTATAGATAAGTGACTTATTAAGTTATACTTAACAGCCTGTACTGTCAGAATGTTAATTGGAATAAGCCTCTGTCAGCTCTTAGTCTGTGCTCAGCCTTGAATAGGTCTGAAATGCCTCCAAGGAGCTTACAAAAATGGGCAGAAATGGCCTCTGAACTTCAAACAATATTTAGAGGGGGTCTCTTGGGATCCTGAGACACCACACCGTCAAATCCTGCTTGACATGTCTGTTGAGCGACCTGTAACAATTGGGGCACACTTTAAAGCAAGAGAATAAACTGCAGACACAATTCTTGTGGATGACCCAACTGATCCCTACTTTTGTGGCCAAGTGGGTACTTTCTAGTACTGGGTTTCTCCTTAGAAGCAGAACTTTTGTTGGGGGGGGTCCTCTGTGTCAGAGTGAAGTTTGTCTATTAGGATTGTTTCTGTAGCAGAGGAAGTCCCTGGCAGAGGGTTATTACTTTTTTTTTAGTAAAGGTGTCTGTGAATCAGAGAGACTCTCTGGTATGAGTTATTAGTCAAACACGGGAGACATCTGTGAGAGGCTGCACTATCTGGCAGAGAAGTTCCCAATGGCATAAGGGAACTCTCTGGTAATGCAATTTTCCTTGGCAAATGAACTCCATTAAAGGAGTTCTTCGTGGCAGCAAACTCTCTGTGGTGTTTCCGGCTCCCTATGGAGCCGGATAATAAGGTGTTGCATGTGGCATGGTGTAGGTTTCTCTGCAGAACAGCTTCTCTGAGGTCTGGTTCTATTTGGCAGAATAATGCTCTGTCCGGAAAAAGGGGTTCTATGCAACAGAAAACTCTCTGGTAAGAGTTATATGTTTCATATGATCTTGGTGAGAGGAAGCACCATCTGAAAGGGAATTTCCTATGGCAAAAAGGGTGCCCTCTCTGGTAAGAATCTTTGTTGTCAACGGAATGATCTCTTGTAAGGAGTTTCTCTTGTAGAGGGGTTCACAGTGGCCGACAAACACTCTCTGGTAAAGGGTGCTCCGTGGGAGGGAAACTTTCTCTTACAAAGATGTTCTCTGTAGCAGAGTGCTGATTGGAACTATCTAGTAAAGGGAGCTCGATGTGACAGTGAACTCTCTGAAAAAGGAGAGTTCTGGTGGAGTTCTCTGTAACAGTTGCCTGCTAATAAGGGGGTACTCTGTATTTTAAGGGAGATATCTGGCATCGGGTTCTCCTTGGCACAGATCACTCTCTGTAGGGGATTTCAGGTTTCAGATTCTGTGCAGCATAGGACAGTGTTTCTGGTATGGAGTTTTTCTGTGGCAGGGTTAGTCTCTCAGATAAGAGTTCTCTGTCCCACTCAGAGAGGAGTCGGCAGTGAGAGGGGGTACTATTTGGTAACTGGATTGCTTCGGAGAGATGGGAGCTCTTTCTGCTAAGGTGCTTCTTCTTGACAATTGAGCTCCCTCTGTAGTAAAGGAGTTCTATGTCTCTCTCCGGTAGCGGAGTTCTGTGGCAGAGGAACAATCTCCGCTAGAGGTTGTCTGTAAGTCAAAACATTTTAACAAGGGGGTTCAAGCGGGTGGGTCTTTCACTATAAAGTAATTTCGCTATCGTAGTGAAATTCTCTGAAGCAGAAAGTTGTTCTCTAGTTCTACATTGCAGAACAGACCTGTCTAGTAAGAGTTTTGCTGTGGCAGAGGGGAATTCGCTCTGGTAAATCAGGGGTGGGGGGGGGTTGAATTGTCTCACTGGCAGTGGGACTCTTTAGCAAGAGAGCTCTCAAGTCACACAATGATGGAGGTTTTCTGTGGCAGTAAAACTCAAACTGGTAAGTGAGGGTCTCAGCCTCTTGGATGAAATGGTTATTTTTGGCAGAGTGGATGTTCTCTCTGCTGAAGGGTTAGCTGAGGCAGAGAGGAGCTCTCGCTGGTACGAGGTTCTCTGCAGGCGCTCACATCTATCTGGTACAAGGGATATCATTTGAAGCTGAACTCTCTCACAGAGGGTTCTATGTGGCAGAATAGCTGGATGTCCTTGCAGTAGATGAACTCTCACTACATTGTGTTACACTGCATGTACATAGCACACTATGAATGTAGCATTTTAACATCTAGACAGTTAACATAACCACTACACATCTATTAGTCTAGATTAAAGGATAGATCTTTAGGCAGTCAGTGCAAGAACTCAAGCATGCCCACCGAATAGATGCATCTCTCCTGTCTCCTCTTTCCCTTTTCTGACTGCCTTTCTTTTCTTGAATTATCGATTTGAAGGGGTGAGCTAAACAAACGGAACAAGGTCTCGAAGACACTGATGTATAAATTACGCCTGGGACAAACTATGCTGACTCTGTAACAGAATTGCTAATGTGTTCTTGTATAGAGAAATAAATAAAACATGTTGAAATTTTAAAAAAGTATTTACTTTACAAACTAGGCAGTGGCATTCACTTCACAGAAGTCAGCGAAACAAAAACACGAGTACCAAACATTGTGCAGTCTAGAGTGTGCTGTGGCATAGATTATTGTAAAATTCCAATGAGGACTCAAAGGAAGTAACTCTTCGTGGCATCTGTAGGTAGTAAGCACAGGTACCAACTATGTCCAAGGCCTAAGACTACCAATTCAGTCTAGCACCAAAAATTAACCTTAACTTGCAAACTGACTAAGCAGGAGTGAATCAGTCACCCATTGACTCTGACTGCTTTGAGTAACCTGGAGGAAGGAGGCGTAAGAGGAATGGCTTTGACAGTAGTAGTATCTCTAGTATGAAGTACTATGGGGCGGAGGAGTGCTATCTGACAGGTGGACACTTTCTGGTCAAGGGGTCGGTGTCTAGAAATGGGGAGTTCTCTGTTAACTATACTTATATCGGTCTGAAAGGGGCTCTCTTGCCAAGAGGGATTCCGACTGTCTCACGGGCAGAAAGGTTATCTGTGGTAAAATTTAAATGTTTCGGTCTCTCCATGGGAGGTCATATGTTTGTTAGTAGAGTTCTGGCTACGGTGTAGGTGGGTGGGTAAATTACCGTTTCGGGGCTTACGTCTCTGATATAATGGGGGTTGTCTTTACTAAACTGATTATTTCTCCATGATACGAGTTTGATCTCGCTCTACCGGGCGAGTGTAGTCGCTATGAAAGGGGGGAGCGTTTGTTTCAGCTCCGCAGATATGACAGTGGGGGACACTCAATGAGGGGGCAGCAGGATCTGACACTAGCCCCGCCCCCTGCCCCACTTTCCCTGGCCCCCCCTACCGCCGCAGAGGCTCTCCTGCTCTCCATACAAGGGTGGTCCTACGCTCCTTCCCCGGGGCCCCCTGCTCAGGCTGTGCAGGAGCCGGGATGGTCCCGGAGAAGAGAGGATGGCGAAAGATTGTGAACCCGGAAACAGCGGCCTTACCTGGGACGTACAAGCTGCGGCAGCGGCGCTTCCTGTTCTTCGAGCCCCACGCCTGACATCATCGCGTAATGCCACGCCTGGTATGTCACCACAACATGGAGGGTCACTTTACAGCTGATGTCACTTAGTCTCCACAACAAGGAGTGGGCCCGCCTACAACGACTGACGTTCTATCGCCAGCTCACACCTCTCGTGTCTGCACAACACAGGCAGCGAGGCACCGCCTCCTTAAGCCAAGGGCAGTACAAATGAGACAAGACCTCGTCAACCCTGTCTTTCTGACATGCGAGGACTTGTAACCCAGCACCTCGCGTTTATAGACACGCCCCTACACCTCCCGACACATAAAGGAAATTCTCGATCTCCAATGAGGACATCTGTCGGGAACTAAGCAACGTGTGTGCATTGTGATGTCACAGCATGGGTCTGTCAACAAGTGTATCTCTGATTGGGTACGTCAATAACAAGAAAAAGCACTCAAAAGGCACGGACAGCGGGAGGGGGGCGGGAAAGGCTCGGACAGCGGGAGGGGGGGGCGGGAAAGGCTCGGACAGCGGGAGGGGGGCGGGAAAGGCTCGGACAGCGGGAGGGGGGCGGGAAAGGCACGGACAGCGGGAGGGGGGCGGAAACGGCAAGCAAGGCACTCACCTGGACTTCCTCCGGCGGCGGTCGGCCGCAGAATGACAAAAAGAAACGTTGACGACCCAAAAAATAAACCCCATCCACCGCCGCAATGACGTGACAAAAGGGGCCGGATGAGAAAAATTCTCAGAAACGCCCACGAGTCGCCTCGCAGAATGACTGACGCCTCTGTTTCCCAATGGCTACCCTCCATTTATGGAGCTAGCCAATGGGAAACAGAGGCGGGACAAACAGCCATACTGCAAAACAAAAGATTTTGCCTGCGTGAACCGCTGCTTGCGCAGCTTTTCGCCAGGCGAAACCTAAAAATGAGTTGAGAACTACTCTTCATTTGCCATTAAGTTTGGCACAGTGTAAGGCGGGGCCAAGGAGGCGACCAAGATGGCCGCATCCAACTGAAGTTCCGCTGATCGGGCATTATAAACTCCTTCTTGGCACATGTAGGGACATCGTATTGTCAGCAGCCACTGCCCAGCGACCCCCGGATGTCGTGGAAATCATGCCAGCATCCAATTCTACCGCCTGAGAACCCTGTGAGCGGCGCTCGAAAGATCGGCGCTTCGAGCCGGTGCGGCCTGGCTGCTTCCCCAGGCGGATGATTCAACTGCGGCGGGTGCGGTGAGTGGCGGCCTCGGCAGGCTTCTGGCGCTGCCCGGTGCTCCCCCCCCCCCCTCGCTCATAGCTGCGGGTCCTTCTACCCCCGCCCCTCCTGCTGCAGTGCTGTCCGAGGCCCGTTAGCTGCACGAAGCTCCTGAGGCTCGATAGGCCTTCTGGGCGAGTTCGCGCCGGGGCCTCGATTACGGATCTTGGTGGGGGGCGTGGCGGGCTTGTGGGGATGGCCCCCGCTCGTAACTCTGGAGCTGCGGTGGCACCGGATCCCGTCGTGTGCGCTGGCTCCCCCCCCCCAGCCCCCTCCTCTACTGGCTGGCCCGATCTGGAGTGGGTGCTGCGGCGCGGGCTGCCCTGCCTGACCCCCATCAATCCTGGCACAGTGATTTTACTGCTGCTGCCTTTGGGCCCTGGCTATAATATTGGCATCTGGTGCTGCTTATTAACATTGGTCCTACGGGACGACTTTGGAAACCAATGCCTCATTGCTGGTAAAATCGCCTGCGCACTTTTGATGCACGTTATTATCCCTGCATTGCGCTGGGCGCCCGCTCCGGGTGGTTAAGGCCTGATGATCTGTGGTCTCCTTTGGGCTCCACCCGATTTGTTCTGAAGGCCCGCTGTGACTCCATCCTGCTGGGAGGGCCTATCTAGTCGCTGACTGCTATTTCATTCTGAGTCTCTGCTACAGGAATTGTGTTGGGATTGTTGGAGTTCCCTATTTGGCGACCCTTCCGTGCACCACACGCGTGCCTAACCCTCATCCTGCTGCCTCCTGGTCACTGCGAGTCACGCTGTCCGGCTGACTCCACCCCCACGCCGTATTCTCCTTCTTTCATGATGGTGAAGAAAGACGCTAAACAGAGCAAGCTGCAGTTAGATAAAGTGGCTGGGACTGCATCCGAGGTTCCCCAAGAATCACCTGATGGGGCCGCGGGTCAGGATGAATCCGACGACGCCTCCTCCCTGGCAACAGCTATGCTGGCGGAGATGCGGGCGGGTTTCAAGGCACTGGATGGATGATTCGAAGACTTGGACAAGAAGCTGGCGGACATGGGTACCAAGATTCAGGGGCACGACTGATGATTAGACGTGGTGAAGGCGAGGGTATCGGACATTGAGGACGGCGCGTCGACATCCCTGAAACGGCTTGACAGAATGGAAAAAATCCTCAAGGAAGTGGTTATCAAAAATGAAGATTTAGAAGCTCGTAGTTGTCGAAATAACGTCCGCATCATTGATGTGCCAGAGACGACGGCCTCTGGGCGTATGGACACCTTTGTGGTACAGCTCCCTGTTCGGCAGGGAGAGCTTCATGCAGGGCTTTGTAGTCGAGCGCACTCAAAGATCGCTTGGTCCTCGGCCGGGCCTTCCCCCGCAGCCCATTATTGCCAGGTTTATGAACTTTAGGGACAGAGACGCAGCTTTGAAATGGGCATGCGACATGGGCAACGTCAGCTGGCAGGGAAACAAGCTGGCCTTTTTCCCGGACTTTACCGTCATGGTTCAGGAGACAAGGCGCAAGTATCAAGGAGTCAAGGCCACTCTAAGAAATTTGGGTCTCCGGTATGGCATGTTGTATCCAGCCAGATTGAGAGTGGACGTGGACAGTAAGCCTTGCATATTTGACACTCCAACGGAGGCGCAGGAATTTTGGCAGTCCTATAAGAAAAATCATTCTGGGTCACCAGTGGTGCCGCGCCCGTCCTCCACATCCCCTGGTGCCTCTCAGGACAGTGTTGACCTTTTCTCCTAAACAGGGACTGGCTGACTGCTTTAGTTTTTTGATTTGTGCAGTTCTGCTGCATTGTATTTATGCTTGTTAATTCCTTAGTGTTAGCTTTTTCCTACATACAATCGCAATTTTTTCTAATGCCCAATCAGTGTGGCGTTGCCACGTCCTATGGTGTATGCCACTTTGCTCTTTGCTGATATGTTCTCTCTATTCTGTGCTTGTTTGGTTTTTGAACTAAGTGTACTATGTTCATTGCACAGATATTTCGTTTACTGGGGAAGGGTGCGCCTCTTATGTGGTATGGGAGGCTGGGGGGTGGGTGGAGGGGGGATGGCTGTTTTGATTTTGCGATTTTTGCTAGAATATTGGTTGTGGTGCGAGTTTCCGGCAAGCGTTGGATGTGCATTGCAGTACAGGGGGGTTACCACCTCCAGTATGGTTAAGTTGGGACAGCAGCCCGGTCCTTCCGGGCTTACTAGGATATTGTGGAATGTCAGGGGGTTAAACGATAATAGGAAGTGCAGACAAGTCCTCAATTATGTTGCTAGGCACCACGCTGATATAGTGTTTCTTCAGGAAGCACATCTGTCTGGGTCCGACCACGCTTCCATGGCCCTGAACTGGGGCACCCACAGATACTTCTCCTCTTATAGTCGGTATGCCAGGGAAGTGGCGATATTAATACACAAGCGAATCCCTTTTGCGTTGCACAAAACAGTGGTTGGTCCCGATGGACATACGCTACTTGTCACTGGCTCGTTACTGGGGCACCAAGTTACTTTTGTACAGATACCCCATCTTTTTTCCATGACCTTCAGGTACGACTCTTGTCCTGTGATCCCGGGCTCTTGATATTGAGTGGGGATTTCAATTTACTATTGGACCCGTCCAGAGACAGTACCTCCCTTGCCCCTGACACCAAACCTCGTGCCCGACAGGCCCTGAGAGACATATGCTCTCATTTTTCCTTGATAGATGTCGAGCGACGTCTTAGCCCTTCCCTTCCGAATTTTACACACTATTCAGGGTTTCACAATACATGGGCCAGGATAGATTATTGGTTAGTTTCTCCCGAGGTGGCGGGCTGGTTGGACGTTCTACTTACCCTTCCCTGCACACTTTCAGATCACTCTCCTTTTATTCTTCGTCTGAAGGTTCCCAGACCGGGCAGTTACGAACGTCAATGGCGCTTCCCCAGTACCGCATTGTTAGATTCAATCTTTTATAAAGAAGTTCGGCAGGCGATTGAAGAGTATTTTGAACTAAATACTGGGACAGTCGACACCTGGGCGGTCCTCTAGGAAGGCTTTAAGGCCTATATCAGAGGAGTCTATATTGCCAAGCACGCTGGGGTTCTGTGGGACCTCTGTTCGACTCTTGGTCGCATTGAGGGGGAAATCACTATACTTGATCGGGAACTTCTACTCTTGGCCTCTGCCTCCGGTGAGGCCAAACCTGGCCCTAATGCTTGAATTTAGGGAGGAGGCTGATTGTGAGCTGTTCTTTCTTAGCAAGAGGATGCTCATCACAGAGGTGTCTGGGCCGCATGGCGACTTGCTCCACTCTACCCCAGAGATCTGCTAGTATTTTCTCTTCTACTATAAAACATTATACACTTGCTAAGTCACTGGTGATGTGCGGGAACAGGGAAAATACCTATCCGAAATTGCGTTGGTGTACTTAGAAAAGTATATGCAGGATTTCCTGTCAATTCCTATCTCCCAAGACAGCATCATTGAAGCCATAGTCGCGCTGCGGGCCTCCCGGTATCCTTCCCCCGACGTTTAGGGAAGTGGTCATTATTCTCCTTTCTAAACCGGGAAGAGATCCTACATTATGCAGTTCTTATAGGCCATTGTCATTGTTAAATACGGATTATAAAATTCTAGCCAAGGTCATCGCAATACGGTTGTCACTGCTTATGGAATCCATTATTGCTCCGGTGCAGTCTGGTTTTGTCCCCCATAGATCCATTTCCCTTATTCTTCGCACTTTATTCACGGTATTACATAGGATTCACCCAACCACACCAGCGGCCGCTGTCCTTTTAGATGCTGAATAAGCATTTGATTCCCTCGAGTGGCCCTTTTTTTTTGTCCTGCCGACGTATGGGCATGCCGGAGTGTTTTGTCTCCACTGTAGCACTTTTATACACCCAGCCTACCTCCAGGTTGTGCTTAAATGGTACGCTTTCCGAATCATTCATCTTATCTCGCGGTACTAGACAAGGCTGCCCTTTGCCTCCAATATTGTTCATCCTTGCGATGGACCCTTTAGTCCGTCACTTTTTGAAAAAAACACCTACACCGCGGTCTTCAGTTTCGTACAGGTCTCCTACTGGTTTCGCTTAATGCGCAAGATACCATTCTGTATGTTAGAATGCCTCACTTGAACTTGGAACCCCTGATATTGGAGATTAAGCAGTTCGGTAAATTCTCTGGCCTAAGTATTAACTGGCATGAGTCGGTCATCTTCCCACTTATGGCTGGTTCGACCACATGGCCTTGCGAGTTCCTGCTTGAATGGTGTGATGACGCGGTTAAATATCTTGGGGTTTATGATCACCTCGATACCGCCACCATCATCAGGCTGAATTACGGCAGAGCCATTGACTCTGTGGAGAGACAAATCACGAAATTGCTACGCCTGCCCCGGTCAATGGCGGGTAGAGTCGCCATAATCAAAATGGTGGTGCTCCCAAGTTTCTTTTATCTATTTAACAATATTCCCATACTACTTACCAAAACCTTCTTCATGCAGCTAAGCTCATTGCTATTGCGCCTGGTCTGAGCAGATAAACCACCTAGGGTGTGCTGGTGGGCCTTGGCTTTACCGTATGAGAGGGGAGGCTTTGGGGTTCCTGATTTTCATTTGTATTATCTCATAGCACAATGCTGCTATGCACATGTGTGGTTTCACCCCGACGCTCGCATTCCATATGCTAAACCGGAGGCCGGCTTGGTACATCCACGCCTTCTGTCTCATATCCTCCCCACGGGATTCCCACGCGATCCCCAGGACATTTAAACGGTATCCACCACGTGTAGGGCATGGATCCAACTGCGAAGACTGCTCGGACTCGACCTGCTTTATTCTCCTGAATTGCCCCTGCCCAACCCCTCTTGGTTTCCAATCACAGGCGAAGTTCTAATCCAGCGAACTCTGGAAAAGTTTCACATTCGTACAGTGGGTGCTCTGTTCCCTGACAGTCGTGCTTTCTCCGTGACCGAAAGACCCGATTTTCGGCTCGCACTTTTATGGATAGTTCTGTCATGAAAAGGGTCCACTCCATGCTTCGTGCCACTTTCGCCTCCTTTCCTGCGGCCCCTGACCCCACTCCTCTGCTGACACTGTTGATACAAAGCTCCACTGGGGTACACTTGGTCTCCAAACTTTACAAGCAATGTGGAATGTCCAGGCCTGTGTCTGATACTACGGTGTGGGCGGCTTGGGAGGAGGACCTGGGTAAACCTATCACTGATGATCAATGAGAATGGCGCTGTAGGGTTACCAAGGAGGTTTCATTAAACAGTAGACACAAGTTGTTACATTTTAAATTCCTTCGCAGGATATATCACACCCCTGCCCGCTCTCACAGAATTGACCCCAATAGGCCACATCACTGTCCAAAATGGTTGTCTCCCTATTCCGACTTTGCCCATCTTGCCTGGGCTTGCCCCAGAATACACCAGTATTGGTTACTAGTTCACGACACGTTGGGGACATTTTGTCCATGCAGCTGCAGCCCACCCCGGAGATCGCGCTGTTGGGCTACACAGCGAACTTCTCCCTGAAGGTCAGAAAATTGACAGCTCTGGGTTTCCTGCTGGCCAAGCGCGAAATTGCTTTATTGTGGGGCAGCAAGAGAGCCCCCACTTTGCAGGATTGGCTCAGAAGCCTAGCTCACTGTAATATTAATTTTGAAGAATACTCCACCTTGATACCCAGTGCCTCCCGCCCTGTAGATATCTGGGGACTCCCGCCCTGTAGATATCTGGGGACCATATCGGACTATGTTGACAGAAAAAGGGCTGAGCAAGATTCGGCGGCGTCTAGCGGCATCACACCTGTGGGCATTGGTTGAGCACCCGCCCCTGGTTGGGTACAGGCCCTCCGTTCACCCCTGCTGCCTTTTGTGCCAGACTGGGATGCCCTGTGTGATGGCTGCATGATTGTTGCTACTATTGTTGTTCGCACAATGCATGTATATCCCTGCTTATCAATCGTACTGTACCCTCTTTTTTTTCACTTATTGGAATATGTCTGTCAATTGTATGCAATGCTCCTCTCTGTATGTGATCTGATGCCTTTATTGCCGCAGAAACCACTGTAATGCCAAGTCCTTTATTATGCAAAAAACTGAAAATAAAAGTAAAAAAAAAAAAATGTTGGCACAGTGTGAGGAATCTGCACAAATTGTGTTGCAGGCTAAGAAGAATTAGTCTTTTATCGGTAAGTTCGTATAGTGTCTATCCATTAAATCACAAAGTAAAACGTGAATAGGTCGAGAAACTTCTCTTGTTTGTAACTTTGATACATTTGAATAAATCTCCATCAAATGTGACAACCCGATAACAATTAATACCCACTGCAAGTATTTCAGGTTTTATACAAATCCAATAGAATAGAAGAGGGGGCAAAAAAGATTTGATTTACTAATAACATTGGCACAGTTTGATCAATCCATGCAAAATTTGACAGGCGTTTAGCACAATTGGCATTCCACTTATTATTTCAAGCTTTAAGCAGACCCATTGGGAAGAAGGGCAAAAAACTATAACGGCACTAAAAGTTTACAACAGTATGCATTTTATTTAGAGGTGTTACATGAATATACATTATATTTGGTCGCTAGCAAATTATGCTCAGTGTAAGGCTAGGCAGACCCTACAACCAACCCCTGCTGTGCGTACTGAAGACGATTGAGCAGGGGTCCTGCTCAAAGCCCGTAAACAACGCAGATTGGATAGTTCAAGTTCAAGTTCAAAAATTTGTATAGCGCACTACTCACCCATAGGGTCTCAAGGCGCTTGTGGGAGGGGGTGCATTATTTATCGAATAGCCAGATTTTAAGTTACTTTCTGAAGGAAATGTGGTTCTGTGTGAGGCGGAGGTGAGTAGGGTGAGAGTTCCAGGTCTTGGCTGCCAGGTAGGAGAAGGATCTTCCTCCCATGGTGGATCTGTGGATGCGCGGAACTGGGGGCAAGCGCTTGGTTGGAGGATCTTAGTTGGCGGGTGGGTGTGTAGAAGGACAGTCGTGTGTTGAGGCATTCGGGTCCTAGTTTGTAGAGGGCCTTGTGAGCGTGGGTGAGGAGACGGAACGTTATTCTCTTGTTGACGGGAAGCCAGTGGAGGTCTTTCAGGTGGCCGGTAATGTGAGCTTGGCGTGGGATGTCCAATATGAGTCTGGCAGATGCGTTTTGGATGCGTTGGATTTTTTTCTGTAATTTGCTGTGGTTCCGGCGTAGAGGGTGTTTCCATAGTCCAGTCGGCTAGTGACCAGTGCGTGGGTGACCGTCTTTCTTGTTTCGGTGGGGATCCAACTGAAGATTTTTTTGAGCATGCAGAGTACGTTGAAGCAAGAGGATGAGACGGCGTAAGCTTGTCTGGTCATTGAGAGGGAGGAGTCTAGGATGAAGCCCAGGTTGCGTGCGTGGTCTGTGGGTATGGGTGCTGTGCCCAGGGCCGATGGCCACCACGAGTCGTCCCAGGCAGAAGGTGAAGATCCTAGGATGAGAACTTCCGTTTTGTCTGAGTTAAGTTTTAGGCGGCTGTTTTTCATCCATTCGGCTACTTCTTTCATGCCTTCATGAAGATTGGTTTTGGCGGTGTTAGGGTCTTTGGTGAGGGAAAGGATCAGCTGGGTGTCCTCGGCGTAGGAGATGATGTTGAGGTTGTATTGTCGCGCGATGGATGCGAGAGGACTCAAGTAAACGTTGAAGAGGGTGGGACTGAGTGATGATCCTTGTGGGACTCCGCAGATGACTTCGGTGGCCTCTGATTTGAATGGGGGGGGGTTTGACTCTCTGGGTTCTCCCGGCGAGGAACGAGATGATCCAGTCCAAGGCTTTTCCTTGTATTCCGACGTTGCTGAGGCGTTGTATGAGGGTGCTATGACAGACTGTGTCGAAGGCGGCGGAGAGGTCAAGTAGGATGAGGGCAACTGTTTCTCCGTTGTCCAAAAGTGTTCGGATGTCATCTGTCGCTGCAATGAGGGCGGTTTCGGTGCTGTGTTTGGCTCGAATGTCGGATTGTGGGGGGTCGAGGGAGTTGTTGGATTCAAGGAAGGTGGCGAGCTGGCTATTAACGGCTTTCTCAATGACTTTGGCAGGGAATGGGAGGAGGGAGATGGGGCGGTAGTTCTTAAGTTCAGAGGGGTCAGCTGTGGGTTTCTTCAGGAGGGCACTGAGTTCGGCGTGTTTCCAGCTTTCTGGGAAGGTAGCGGAGTTGAAGGAGCAGTTGATGACATCACGGAGATGGGGTGCGATGATGGAGTCTGCTTTGTTGAAGATGTGGTGGTGACAGGGGTCGGTTGGCGAACCTGAATGGATGGAGTTCATTAGGTGGATGGTGTCTTCAGTGGTGATTGGGTTCCAGGCACTAAGGTTGTTAGAGAGCGGTTCGAGTTTGGAAGTGGGTAGGGTTGGCTGTTCTTTTGAAATGTTCTTAAAGCTGTTATGTATGTCGGCGATTTTGTTGTAAAAGAAAGAGGATACACAAGTGAAATCAGTATATCAACAAAATGCCCATGAAATTCACTAAAAATACGTAATTAACCTTCAGTTATGGTTCGGCAAACAGACAAAAAAGCCATGAAATTTGCCCGTTACGGTGCCTAACAAACAATGCACACTATACCCAACGTTCAACCATTCTCAATACATCCCTTAGCCGCTGGTATGTAAAAACAAAGGTCTACAAAGAGCAAAACTTGGTAAGTGAGCGGATAAGTTAGGGGCTGCATTGTGGGATATACAACTGCAGAATTTTTATTTTATTTTTGCTGAACCCTAACCGACTTTTAACTTTATTCAGTCTAAATATATATCAGGCTAACAGTATCTAACAACGCTCCAAGCAGCTACCTAAGAATGTAACCTCAACAGCAAATCCATATTTATGTATATTGCACTTTACCAGCAATAAAGATTAGAAAGAACAACATGACACCATCACAAACAACTAGGCTCTACACCTGCTAGTTAGCTATGCGTTTGAAAGCTCAATAGCACATCGCAAATCAATGTAATAGTCCACGTAACTTGGTATTCCACATACAAACTTCTCAGAAATAATTCACTTACATATACGATTCTCATAAGAACAATACTGAATTAGAGACACCAAATTTGCAAAAATGCCTCCAAGCTGTAAAGCCACCCCAAAATAAGTAATGAGGAACTGTGCACCCAAACGAATAAAACACAAGCAAAGTCCCTCAGAGAACACATCTACTGAAATAATGCCTTTATTTAACGCATGACGTAATAAAGCTAGACACTATACCAAATACTCCTTTACTAAAAAATAAATTAGATTTTCACAGCCTAGACTGATACCATCATATATCGTTCAAGTAATCAATAACAATGACAAATAAAAAGTCAGCAGGTGCACTTTACTCCAGTCAAAAAGAATGCAATAACTGCAAAGGTTTCCTAGCCTCCAAAACAACAATAGAGCAGTACAAATAGAAATGTGCTGTACTAGTACACAGGCTTTTCTTATAGCCTTTCTCATTTGCACTGTGTAAATATGGTGGTGAAATGATAAATGGAAACGAGGAATATTAAACAGCGACTGATTTTGAACTCTCTACTGCGCAACAGCGCCTGGACAATGCCCACTCTGCTGATTTAAAATTAAACGCTCCGTTTAAGAAAAGAAAAAAAAAAAGACTAGCACCTAGATGTTTTTAATGTTGTGGCTACAGCCCTAGACTGTTTCAAGCATTATTTAAGCAGTGCCTGACAAACACACGAGGGTCTATGGTAAATCTTATTTTACGAATAGCGAGATGATTCGTGATAAGGAATTGTGTGAAAACAATATGCTATTTTAAGGGGTACTCAAATGCATCAGTGGGATAGAAGCACGCTTGAAAATATTGTACAGATGGCGTTACATACCAGGTAGATTACACACACACGTTCGACAAAATGCGATCTGGCGCCTGCTGGGAGTAGTGTGGAGAAAAAAGGATTAAATCGGCTGTATTCTGCCCTAAAATCCACAGCTTTTAGAGGGCAATCTTAGATTACGTTTCGTATGCAAATAGCAACAAGAACTCTATTAGACTGGATGCCTGAGCCCAAGTGAGGGAGGGTGCGCTGAAGGCTACCAGAAACCTAATTTTGTTGCTCTCCACAATGAAGAGACAAACATTGCTAGGAATGTGGGCAGGTAAATTCACCGGCCGTATTAGATTGATAATTCAGACAGACAGGGAGGCTGGGAATACACAACAATATTGTCTAGATACAAGGACCTTCACAGGAAACAACTCTGTGTACTGTTCTAAACGCACTGGAATTTGGTAAAGTCCAACTACTGTTGGAGAACATTCATACATTTGAAAAATCATATAACCGTATATTGAATTCATCTCATCAAAAATCAGTTTTTCTAGTTCAAATATTTCAACGTACAAATATGGAGAATATCCCTAACGTATTTCGGGATTAAAGAGGTCCCCTGCTCAGGAGACTCGTGTAATGGTATAGTAGATTCCACGATGGTCTAATAACGGGGACAAAACGTAACAAAAGACATATCACCATGATATAGCAGGAATAAGCACTTTTCCAAAAGGTGGTCTGCAAAGCTGGACTTTTTTCTCACAAGACACCAATACACTAACCTGTCCGAGGTCATTGAGGGCCCTGCAAATTTTACAGTTTAAGCAGCCCTAAAGTGACAAATGTTAAAGTACAGGGGCAATGGGGGTTAGGGGGAGGGGTGGGGGCGGATCTGAAGAATGATGCCCCATATGGACAAGTCTTCAATTAATCCTCTCTAATAATGAAATAGTGGCACACTATGTGGAACTTGGTAGGGGATAAGGTGTCCAAGGATGGTGGTATTTGGTTACATTTTGCTATTCTAATAATAAGTTATAGTAAAAGTCTAGTGAACCATTAATAAGGACAGTGACTAGCATTCAGACTTGCAATAGTCGTATAATCAATAGCTTGACCATGTTTATTATCACAGTGAATACTTTGGTTAATTAGAATATCTGTAATATGCTATAAGTGCAAATAAAATGATGAATTAAGATTGAATATAATCTTTAGCTTTCGGTAAAATATATATATATTTTTTTTTCACCTGTTATTGTGCTCAAAGTGATGTTTCAAATGTGTGCATTGTATAGGATTTTAATCAACTAAAAATACATGTCTATTTTGACAGAACAAAGGGTTTGTATCATCCAGTTACTGATATCTCAAACTCCTAGTAATGATCAAAACAAGGATTGCCAAAGCCAATAGCCTTTGGGACCTACTGGCTTTGTCAATGTTTTTAACGATGCTGTGCGGCATATCTAAATAAAACAAACTAAAATAAAAGGCTATGAAGAGATCACTTTGTGGGTGCACTCATCATGCATGTATGCACCTACTAAATTACACAAGTTAATCTTTTCCCGAGGTTAAAAAAAAAAGTTTTTAAAAAAAAGTGTGAAAGCTTTTTTTGGGGAGCAGCAGGGGACGCCAGTAATACAAAGGGCAGTGGGAAGAAGCAACATGGGAGGAGGGTTGGGTGGGATGAGGCAACGGAGCGGGGATGGAGAGGAGAAGCAACAGGGAAGAGGGAAGGAGAGTACGGTTGGAAGAAGCAACACAGAGGGCAGGGTGGGGGAGGAAAGCAATGGGGAAGAGAACAATGTGGATCAGGCAGAGGAGAAGCACGCAGGCGAGAAAGAAATGCTGTGGAAGTACACAAGATTGAGTGCAACTAGGATGAGGAGAAGCACATGGGCAACAGTGTACAACATGAAGTGCAGGGAAAGACAGGTACACGAGGGCGATATCTGGAAAACACATACACTCATGGAGCGCTTAACTCAAAAGAAAGAACATAATGCTTTAAAAAGCACACAATGGATGCACAGAAACCAGCCAACTAAAAAGGATGGAAAAGAGGCTATGTGCCACAGAAGTGACAAACATAGGATTAACAAGCTGGGACACAAAGACTGGAGACGGCTCCTGGACTGAGAAGCATTACTTTTCACAAATTACTTTACTTTACACAAATTAACTAAAACACACACATTGTCGTCCTTCATCCTGCCCTGAGCATCAGCGTGAAAGGGGCAGGGCGCACCTGTAGCACAAACATTTAACATACTACATTCCTGTTTGGTGTTTTCCATACACAGGATGTTATGGGAAAATGAAACCTCATTTATTTTTATTCTATTTACCCTTGCATGCTGATGTTTTCATGGGTAACATGTTGAAATAATGCCTCGTTCAACACGTTTGCATGCAATTTCAAAAGCCTCCACAATTTTCCTAAAACCCTGCATGAGCAATTGACTTTGGCGTAAAACTTCAGAATGACAGCTCTTTTTTTTAATGGCCCTGTCGTTAATTTCCATCCTCTGCATGTCTCCTCTCTTCTCAGTACAGTCTACTCTTTGTCACATTCATGTTTGCCTTTATCCCTATTGCATCTCTGCAAATGGTCTATGCCTCATTTTAAACATCGCAAACTCTCCTTTAAAAAGCATACCCTTACAACCTAACAATACACAATCTTGTGTATCTCATCTATTAATACCAACATACAATGCATGACTACGCATATGCCTCTTTCATACTAAAGATAACATGCAACTACCTTTAATGTACCACATAAGAAACTGGAGTAAGCAAATGGCATGATTTCCTGAAGAGCACAAGACAAATCCCAATAACCAAAACAAAAAATTACTCCCCTAGGGTTCCGGAACAGCATACTGCCGGAAAAAAAGCATTACAACACCTTGCCAGGGGTGGTAGGTGCTATATAAATGCGATTACAATACAATACAATACAATGCATAACACATAATAATACCATAACACTCAGCAGTTTGGCAGTCAATTATAGCTCATTCAAGCTGCATAATAGTTCCCGTCAGGCAGTGGTTCCCTAACTGTGCGCCGTGGCTCCCTGGGGAGCCGTCAAGGGGAGCCGCACACCAAGCACTTTAATGCATTTAATGTTGAAGGGGTTGTTGGCTTCAGTTAAACTAATTAGACTTAAATGCATAATGTTGATGATTTGTAAGTGACATGCCTAAAGCTGTAAACGTAGTGCTTAATTGATGGCATGTCGCAGGAGATGACCTCTGTATTTCACTGTATCGCCACATTCCAAAACTCCTAAAGTAAGCCTGATTTATTTTGTTAGATTAATTAATAGTTTCTTTTTTCCAAATGCATTTTAAACCAATGCAAGTTATCGGGAAAGTACAGTTGTCCTTTCTATTAAACACACTAAGTATTATTAAGTATTGACTTTTTCACTTGAATCATATTTTTTTTTAAAAATTAATGAGGAGTGCAACATTTTTGGTTTGAAGGAATAACGGACATTTTCAAACAATAGCAAACAATTAAGCAGACTGTGCTAGCAAACGCAGATTGTAACGGAGGGAACGTATTTAACTACTTTTTAAAACCTGTACTCTAGTAGGTAAGCTTAGTGTATCATTTGGTCCGAAGAAGCTATCAAAGGAGGTGAGTTCAGTGGGAAGCTGTTGGGTATGTGATTGCTTGCGATAAACTTTGAGTGAGATAGACACTCAATTGTATTAAACGCATCACTAGAAGAAGGCCTGATAAAATCATGGAAGACCTCTGTACTCATCCCGATCTTTAAAAAGGGAGACCGAAACTCACCAACTTGCTATAGGCCTATCTCTCTCCTGGACTCTCTTGGGAAGGTCGCTGGTCGGATCATTCTCGAGAGACTCCAGGAGTGGGCTGTTACTAATAACGCTATATCAGATATACAATACGGTTTCCGCGAGGGTCTAGGCACTGTGGATCAAGCGTTAAACCTGTCCCTATTGGCAGGAAAGTATTTAGAGGCCAAGGGGAGTGTCTTTCACATGGTGTATGTAGACCTATCCGCAGCCTTCGATTGTGTTATACACTCAAGGCTGTGGATGATCATGCTGAAAATGGGAGTAGATCCTCCTATCGTAGACTTCCTACGAGAACTCTATACCGGAACAACAGGCAGAGTGCGATTCGGGACAAAGGGCCAACTGACAGATAGCTTCGGTGTGGAAAAGGGGGTCAGACAGGGATGAGTTCTGGCCCCCTTTCTATTCACCCTCTACACAAATGGCCTCGAGACAGCAATGCTTGAGGGAAGTAAAGACCTCCCCTCGGTCGGTCGTCGGCATATACCCGCTTTGCTATATGCCGACGACGCGGTCATTTTGGCTAGAACATCAGTGGAACTGCAGCGAGAGCTAGATAGATACTGTGAATTTATGTTAAGTCTGAACTTGTTTTTAAATGTTAAGAAAACTTTTACTATGCATGCGGGGAGGAAAAGCATGAAACCTAAAAGACTATTTGTGAAAGGAGAAGCTTTGGAAAGAACATCCACCTACCAATACCTGGGAATCGTCATTGACGACAAATTTAAGTGGAAAGCAGCAATTTCTGCTAGGAAACTATCCTTTCTAAAAGCAACAACGGCCTTGAGATCATTTGTTCAAAAATTGGGTCATAAGCCACCTTTAGAAACGTTAAAAATCTACAAGGCAAAATCAGTCAGTACCGCTATTTATGGGGCAGGGATATGGGGCTATGCAAACGTGACTGACTTACAAAAAATAGAAAACGCCTTTTTAAGATCCCTACTGGGGCTACCGAAAAATTCCTCTACATACGCCTGTCACGAAGAGCTGGGCATAGACCATCTAGAGGATATTATAAGAACTCAACCTATAATGCTCTGGCGCAGAATTTGGGTCACTGAACAATGCCACCTAACCAGACTCATTATCCAAGACATACAGACGCTTGAGCACTATGGGCGGATGAAATGGACAGCCTACGTAAAAGCCTTTTTAAAAGACATGGGATACAGTCATTATTTTACAGATCCATCATCTCTAAACAGTATTTCCAAACTAGAACTGAGGAAAGCATGTCTATCACATTTGCATCAAATACGTCTGCTAAAAGAAATCCATAAACCCTCTGTACAACAAAGTTTATTAGTTCAAACAGTATCATCTGTCGAACCCTATTTGATGTATAATATGACCCAATTTGAAAAACTACTTTTGACACGCTTCAGGTTCAACATGTTCCACGTAATTGTCTGTTTTCCCACACAGAATGATTGGTCATCAAAACTGTTTTTGTGCCCTTGCGACTCCCAATCACAGCAGTCAACGATACACACAGTCTTATTTTGTAAATTCTTTGAGGCACCCCGCAGACAATGGCTATTGCCCATATTCAAATACTGGGGCCTACGCCAATGTCGCCCAGCTTACCTGGCGTTACAATATCTGGAAAATGAATTGATAGCAAAAGCAACTGTACGTTTCCTGAAATTCTGCATACGCCATAGGTCTAATCTCTGATAATTAAATGAATGAAGAGACCATAAGGGATGGCAGTAAAAGTTTACCTTTTTCTATGATTTTATAAACTGTATTTTAAACTTACGATTTTTAACAGTCTTTTTTAAATTGAACCAATGTATAAAAATGTATTTCTATGAACTTTTATGTTTTTTCCTCTAAAAAAACCGAATAAAGTTATTTTTGATTTGATTTGAGTGAGATAGGGTCTTGAGCTCAAGTCCTACAAAAAGAAATTCCTGCCGTTTCGATTTCAGGTGTTATGAGGCATTTATTAGAATACTTTTTTCAACCTTGAGGATTGAGATTAATAGGAGGTATAATATTTGCAAATGTTCTGGAATGGTTGAATTATTTTTTCATAACTCGCAAATGTTTGTTTGCGAGGATAGGAGTGTATTAATAGTGAAGACGCTATGATGTGGCTCTTTATAAAAATGCATTGTCTTTTTCAACAACAACAAAATTGGTTTCTGGCTTTGCCACTAAGTAATAATGATCAGCAACCTTCATTGACAATCTTATTGCTTAAATATGATAACAGATTATATATATATATTGGAGCCTATAAAATAAGCTAGGAAACATTTGTGAGGTTTGTGCATCTTCTGTGGCAGTCTATAGGTAGTTTTTGATTTCTATACATCAGTATGTGGAAATGTGAGTGACGATCTGCAATAGTTTTTTTAGGTCTGTTTTTAAACTGTTGCTGTTTTTTACTTTTGCGTTTTTGTGCATTGTTATTTTCTCATAGTTTTCTTACAGAAACTTATGTTTGGATGCGAGTTGGAGAATGACCTGGACCCAGGTTAAGTAAGTTCCTATTTATGCAATTGCCGGTAGGTGTGTTACAGATACTAGAGATCCCAAGTTCCTGAAACAGTTGAATTGTCTCTCTATTTTGTTACAAAAATGAATAATGTGTTTTAATAATGAATAATTTATTTTACAATAATTAATTAACTTTGTACTAGGCTGTCTGAACTGTTTAGTATCTGCATTCTTGTTAAACTTTTGCTATAAGTTACTGAGTCGGAGTACACAATGTTTGAATTAAGAACGCGTAATGTAACTGAAGCTTGTTCTTGTTTTATAATAAAAACATAACTGCATCTTTATTTGTTCTAGCCCTTTTTTCATTTTTTTTCATTTTTTCAACGTGTGTGACAAGTTAAAGCCCTGCGAAAGCGGCAGGATGCTAAGGGACATGTGTTGGCTTCTCTAAGTCAATCACTCCCCTATTTTTTCTTTGTCGATTAGTTGTTTCTAAACTCTTCTGTCCTTTTCTTTGATCAGCCTTCTTTCTGTATCTTCCTTAATTTGGTATGGACTAATATCTCCATTTATAAAGAGCACAAAAATGAGAAAATCAAACTGATTATATCAACCATAAAAGTTTAGAGGTTGAACTCAAGATAGATTTGAAACAACACACCCAACGGGAAAAGGGCACTATATTTTTATGAAAAGTGTATATTATGAACACAATATGTTTCAGATAAAGAAATACCAAAATCTGAATTTAAACCCATCATTTGTTATAACAATGTATACATCTTTTGAAGCAGGCTTCTGCTTATAGTTTACTATTGTGATAATACCAATCCTTACACTGAGCTTTGGAACGGCCCCCAGCTTATCATCGGTAGTTTTTGTTTGCCAATCTCATTTGTTTGCTTCTTTATCAATGTCTTTTCATGTCCGATAGAGCATAGCTTCTCTACCCTCCTTTTGAATGAATGACTTGTGTACTTTCACTGCTCACATTTGGTGTACACTACTGTCTTTTAGCATGAATCTTGTTGTTCTCTCCCTTGTGTGCTGCTTCCCTACTCAAACACCCACCCATCCCTGCGCTCCTTATTGCTCCCACTGCCCTTTTTTACTGCCCTTCCTTTTTCTTTTCAATTGCTTTGTTCTCCCCTCAACCTCTACCCATTGCTGTCCTGCACTCTTCACTCCTTTGCTCCTCCCTATGTTTCCTCACACCCACTCTTCTTACCCTACCTGTTTCAGTCTCTGATCTCTGTCCAGGTAGCTCTCCTCCCTAGAGATGAATCATCCATCACCAACAATGGTAACAAGAACAGCTTGGCTCAAGTCACAGTGGTATTCTACATTCACCACTGAGAGTTCTGAGCGGTTTCGTTTGAAATGAGGAGATTGCTCTAAAGCCGGGGTCTCCAACCGGTCGATCGCGAGCTACCGGTAGCTCGCCGAGACCCTGTGAGTAGCTCGCCGAGTGCTGCTCAATTTATTAGCCCATTCATTTTATTTTGCGCTGTTCAGGCTTATTTCCGTGTCTGTTGCCCGCCCTCACCCACCGCAACTGCTCCAATTGGCTTGCGCTTAGATGGGGTGGGGCGGGCCGAAGAGGATGACGTTCCTTTGCTAAAGTCTCGCGAGAGGGAGGAACAGTGGAATGGTGACGAGGGCCGAAGCAATGTGCAAGTCGAGGGAAAATGCCCTAAGGGCACGGACTCACCGCCGAAAAATCTACCTCCCAACGCGATGCATCAGAGGCACAGGCGGCCGCTTTGGCACAAACCCGGAGGCCCAGCGACCCTGGGCAGCCCCCAGTGCTCTACCGGCATTGTTCCCCCCCCCCTATAGGCCGCGGCGCGGGCTTTTGCAAGCTCCTCCCCCCCCCCACTATAGGCCGCGGCACAGGCTTTTGCAAGCTTTACCCCCTCCCACCCCCCCCAAGTAAAACCCGGCGGCCGCAAAGATATCTCCCGGTCCGTGCGGGGCTGAGCCTCTCAGAAACTGTCTACCCGCAGCGGACTAGAGCCAGCTCTTCTGGCAGTCAAAATATACCGGGAGGTGTGGTGAGGGGGGAGAGGGGCTCATAATTGGAGGCCCCCGCCACGCCAACACAAAGGGGGAGGAGTGAACCTAGAACCCCGATCAGGCTTGGGAGACGAGTGCTATGCGCTACATCGCAACATACTTAAAGGAAACCTTCCCAGTGTCCAACCCTCCGGCTGAGAGGAGGAAGGACCCCTCGTAGTTGGACCCCGCTGGAGAGACACGGTGAGGGGCAGGACAGACAGGGGCAGGAGGAGACAGTGGTGCTTGGGAGAGACTGGGGCGCTGGAATGAGAGAGAGGGAGAGGCGCAGCTGTACTGAAAGAGACCGCGAGGAGCAAGAGAGAGGGGGGCTGGGGAGAGAGAGGGGCTGGGGAGAGACAGTTGGGGCGGAGAGAGACAGTGAGGAGCAGACGAGAGGGGCTCGGGAGAGACAGTGGAGGTGCAGAGATACCATGAGAGGTAGGACGGAGAAGGGACCTGGTGGAGACAGTAGGGGTAGGAGGAGAGAGAGGGGCTGGGGAGAGACAGTGGGGATGGAGAGAGACAGAGGGTTCGACGAGAAGATTGTCGAGATGTCACCGACAGACTTAGGGCGTAGACCGGGAGAGAGGGGGGCAAGAAAGAGTGAGGGAGAGCCAGAGACGGTGAACAGGGCTCAGGACAGGAGCAAGGGCAGGGTAGGGTTAGAGAAGGGGCAGGGATCATGGGCAAGGTGCAGTAACAGGGAGCGTGTCCGGGAGCCATGACAGAGTGCAGGGGTTGGGACAGGGAGCAGAGACAGAAAGGCAGACATGTTGGGCAGAACAAGGGACAGGGGGGAGTGCAGCGATAGAGGACAGTGGTGAGCAGGGCAGGTACAGGTGCAGGGACCTTAGCCATGGATATGCAGTGAGTAGGGAGTGGGACAGAGGCAGGGTCCTGTGGCACAGAACCGGACAGACAAGGGGTACCGGAAGCACGGAGTGAGAGCAGGGGAGGACAGAGAGCAGGGTGCAGGGGGCGATAGCATGGGCATGGGGCAGGAAGAGGGCGCCGGAAGCACCTCTCAAGCTGGTCCATTCTGAGCCTGTGCTGACTGAACCCGAGGTGGGCGGGACCACAATGTGCCTTTTCACTGGCCTCTGTGTGCTCTTCAGGGACACAGGCAGCTCTGGCTTCCCAGCTCTGGCCTCTCCACAGTGAGGCCTTGACTGTTTCATGGTGTCGTGTGGCCACTCAGGATGTTATGTATGGTTGTTTTGTGGTCTGTTTGTGTGACAATTTTTTTGGTTGGTAGTCTGTGCCAATACTTGTCTGTGGGTTTTTGGCTATTTGTGTTCCTATTTTATTGGCTGGTGGGCTGCTTTTTATTGTAAATTTTTCTGATAGTACCAAACATTGCCTGCTGCAAGCACAAATAGCCAAGTAGTCTTCCATACCTTGAAAAACACCGTCATACAACATGTCTAAGTTTTACTTATTTTTCAAATGTGGGACACTTTTTTTTATCTATTTAATTTGCCTGCCCTATATTTAATAACATAACAGGTCTAGTTGCAAAGCACACGATCACCAGAAGTTGTCCTGGGGCTGAATAACAGATGTTTATTGTTACCCAACTCAAGGCTATTCATTATATCGACCTCAAATGGAGGAAAGGATGAGTGGACCTGCTGGGATTTAAACCTGTGACCATGAGGTCAAGCACAGGCCCCTGCAGTGGCTGCTTTAGTGCAGTGAGCCATCAGACACGGATTATGGGGCTGCTTTTAATTTGGTGCCAGAACCTCTTTTCTGTCCCATTCCGACAAGCATCAGCCTCCGCTTGCACTTTTGTTGTCACTGTTGTGGCTTGTGCTTTAGCTTTTTGGCTCACTGTGCTGCAGAAGGCAGTGCACAGGAAAAAAGGGAAAAAAAGTTGTTTCTTTCAGTGTTATTGTGTTGAAGCCACAGTATGGGGCCCATGGGCTCTGAAGAAATAGGCTTAACGTCAATAAAACTGGGCGGGGGAGGTCGCTCGAAAAATGCGCGAGTTGCTTGGAGTTTAGTAGCTCACGATGATTTTCACTGACCAGAAGTAGCTCACACTACACAAAAGGTTGGAGACCCCTGCTCTAAAGGCATCCCTAGTGCTGAGCAGGATGGTGAAGTGGTAGTGGTCTGACCAGGCTTTAAAGCAGAGGTACTTCCTGTGTGACTGCAAGACCAGCAAATGGAAGAATGTGTCTCATTTAGGGTCTAAAGATACCAGAACCTGATAAAGCATCAACATCTTGAATGTGCCCTTCCTGAGGAAGGAGGTCCAGAGTCCCCTGTTCTGGTTGGGCACATGAAAGTACCTTGGGTAAACTCCTTGACTCCTTTCCACCTTGATCCCAAGCTTGAGGGTGTTCTTGGCTAGTAACAGCTGCACCTCTCCAGAGAAATCTGCAAGGTTTGCCAATGGCATGCAAAAACTTTTGAAGCATCCTAAAAGGTAAGGGTGTAACCAAAATGAAGAATCTGAAGGAACCAATGGAATACCAGTTGGAGAGGTAATACAAAATCCTCAAAACTTACAGGCCTTAAAGAAGTCATTGGAAGGGAAATTAAAATGGTTTAGCAGCAGCTGCAGCAAGCGAAATAGAAGACAACTGCCATTGCTGGTGGCCATGATCACTATCACCACCAACACCCTTACAATCATGAAAAGCTGAACAGATTGCAAAATGGCTGCAAGGGCTGTCACTGGTAATAGGCAAGAACCCTCAAAATTCACCAAATTTTGAGTACTGCTTCTGAAATCAGGAAGCAAGGGACACAAAATGATCCCAGCCCAAAAAAGTGAAACATAGCTTTGCTCTCCTTGAAGCGCTCCAATGCTGAATCAGCATTCTCACAAAACAGCCTGGTTCTGTCAAAAGGCACACCCATAAGCGAGTCCTGGACATAAACAGAAAACCTAGTGGCAGCCATTAAGACATGCCGGCAGACAGCCACACTATTACTCATTGCCTCCCAATCACTTTCATGAACACCCGAGGGGCGCTGGTAAGGCCAAAGGGGAGCACGGTAAACTGAAAGTGCTTGTGGCCTACCGGGAACCAAAGGTACTGCCGGTGGGCGGGCAGGATGGGGATGTGAAAATAAGCGTCCTGCAAGTCCAAGGCGGTTGACGTTCCTGAGATCCAAGATAAGACGCAGGCCCTGGTCCTTCTTGGACACTAGAAAGTAGTGCAAGTAACAAACACAACCTACTTCTGGGGCAGGAACGCACTTGATGGCTCCCTTGGCCATTAGAGCCGTAACTTCCTGTTGGATAAGGCCCAGGCGATCCTCCGGCATACGGTGGTACTGGGGTGGCATGGCTGGAGGGGGAGCCTCAAAGGGAAGGGAGAAGCCCCTTCGGACTATCTGCAAAACCCACCTGTCCAACGTGATGGTGCACCAGTGGGGGAGGTGATGGCGAATCATAACACCCACTGGCGTTTGATGGACCTGAAATGTCGGACTAGGAAGGCTTAAGAGGCTGCTGCAGAGGACGAGGTTGGTGGACTGGCCCGCCCGCTGACCCCCTGAACCACAGCGGCGGTTCCCATGTCCCAGCCGCTTGAAGATTGGGGAACTTGCGTCGGCCTGTGGCTCTGGGCGGAACATAGTGGGGCACCCCTTCCTTAGCCACGAAAAGGGCGAAAAGCAGACTACGCAGGGAGGCTGGAGAGGCCCAAGGACTTGGCAGTAGCCCGTGAGTCCATGAAATGCTCTAGAGTGGTGTCTGCTTTGACACCAAAAAGGAAACGGCAGTCAAAGGGCATGTCCGTGAGGGTATTCTGGACATCCCCAGAAAAGCCAGTCGATCTCATCCAGGCGTAGCGTCGAAGTACTACTGATGTAGAAATCGTCCTGCCTAGAGAGTCAGGGGTATCCAGCCCACAACTGATGGTACACTTCGCTGCATTCCTCCCGACGGCAATAGCCTGTGAGAGCACTGTCCGGGCCTCCTCCAGACACTGAGGTAGCACATATGCAACCATGTCCCACACAGAGTGGGAATACCTGCCCAATAGACATGCAGTGTTTTCCGACCGCAGTCCCAAGCTGGCGGAAGAGAAAATCTGATGATCCAGCTTCTTGGATTCCCTCTCCAGTGGAGAGGTAGGGAATGAGCTCTTGGAGGTAGAGGTTTGGACCACCAAGCTCTCAGGGGTGGCGTGTTGGGAGAGGGAAGTGGGGTCACCCAGAGCCGGGCGGTGGGAACTGGGGTCACACGGAGCCGGGCGGTGGCGTTGGGCAATCATCCTATCCACAGGAGTCCCTGAGTTGGGCCTGGACCAGGTGCCCAAAAGGACGTCAGTGAGGGCTTCATTAAACGGCAGCAGGGGCTCCGGAGATGCTCAATTGCGGTTGAAGCACCTCTGTCATGAGGTTAGTTCTGACTGCCACTCTAGAGAGCTCGAGGTTGAGAGAAATCGGCCGACCTGCGCAACACCACTGCGTATGATGCTCCCTCCTCCGTAACCACGGTAGGAGGAGACAACATGCCAAGGTCAGGGGAGGTGTCTAGACCACTGGTATCCCCCAGTTTCTCTCTCCAGCCCTGTTCACTGTCCAACTGGTCAGTCAGAGAGTCACCTGACCACTCCCAGTCTTCCACCTTATTCTCTGGGTGCCAATCTGGCCTAAAAGGGACCCTTGGGGTGAACTGGGGCACAAAAACCCCTCTCTGTGAGGCCAGTCCAGCTCCACATCAAGATGCAGGCCAGGGTCGACACCGGCCGGGGGCACGACCAGCGTCAGCTGCGGTAGCTGTGCCGGAGGAAGCGGTGCCGGTGGAGGCGTAACAAGGTCAACCGGCGCTGATCTGGATCAAGGCCTGGATCCAAGGGGGGCCTACAGCGCCGGGCCGGAGCCGCCGAAAGCCTAGGTCCCCCAACCAAGTCTGCGGGGGCGGAGGGCACGCCGGTGGGTTCTGGCTGCCCAAAGATGGCGTGCATCGCCTCGTAAAACATACGAGGCTGGGCAGTGTTCACTCTGGGTCCCTGGAAGGGAGGGAAACTCAGATTAGACTCCTTAGGCTCCGCACGCGGAGCTACAGGAGGGGCACCGCCCACATCCCTTGTTGCATCAGCCGATCGACAGGGAGAAGTCGACGAGACTTCTTTTATTTCTTCTTGCGCTTCGACTTACCTGACCCAAGTGCGAAGACTTAAAGGCAAGTGGGGATGGCTCCGCGACCAGTCCCTCGACCTCCCTCACAACCAGGACCTCAAACTGCGCAGAGCCGACTGCCGGCGCACAAGAAGCTTTCGGGATCGCTCCCGCAGAGCCTTCGGAGCCAAGGACCAGCAGTCGGAGCACGACTTGGGGTCGTGGTCGCGCTCCAAGCAAAAGAGGCACACGCGGTGTAGATCCCTAACCGACATCAGTCGAGAACTGGATTCGCAAGCCTTGACGCCGGGCATCCCTACATGCACCAGGAGTCGTAGGACTCAAAAAGACGTTGACAAAAGTCGCTCAAAAGGTTAAGTCAAAAAGTGACTGGAGGTACCATTCTCTCAGGATCTGCGCTGACTGGCGCGGAAAAAGAAAGAACTGGCGTCAGGGCGCGAGGGCGGCATCTATGTAGTTACCGCAACGTTATCCCAACGACACAATGCCGAAGACGGACCACAAGCCGACCGACGCCACCTTCCGGCGCGCAGAGGTATTGAGGACGAAAAAACATTTCGGATCCAATCTGATGCCTGGGGGTAATTCTAAGGTACGGAATCTCTAACTAACTGTTTCTTTCAGATGATACCAACGACGCTACGGTTCCTTAAATAGAAAAATAAAAGCTTTTAGCAAACCCACTACTAACCACTGGCCCACTCACAACTTACTATTGATTCGCTCCATCGTTCCTCTCAGTTCTTTGCATTTCTTTGGTCAGCATGTCGTTTCAGTTTCGTCTTCTTCCATACCTCGTCCCTTCGATGGAAAAGTGAGCAGTAACCAAGTACTACTTAATCATTTTATTAAGCCCCAGCGGAGCTCGCCCGCAGATTGAGTTACTTTTTTCCCGGTGTCTTCTTGTTGCTTCCATGGCAAGGTCCGATTTTGGAGCGCTGTGTTAATTAAACTCTTATTAAACAAAAGGGTTCCTACGGCATTTGTGCTGCAGCAGCAAAGATTGCAGCACATCACTCAAATTCACCGGGATATGGTGCCGACTCTGAGCACCCTTGTATTAGAAACCACCAGCTATTGTAAACATGTGTGGTGTATATTACCATTCAGGTCCAGCATCATAATCTGATTGATCTGGGTTAAGTTAGGTAGCTCTCGCTTATAACGGACCCTTTCTGGGCTTGAGACACAGTGGCGTAACGAAACTGGAGGGGGCCCTGTGCAAAGTACACGGAGCAGCCAATATAAAAAAAAGGGTGTAGCTGCACTGCAGTTACCTGCCAAATGCCGTCTGATAATACTGGTGCCATGTTGTATTCTAGGCCACGCTGACCACATTGGTGATTGGCTTTCCCCAGCTGCGAACATCACACTGGCAATGAGGCCGGTATTTACCTGCGTCCCACTCTATCCAGCCACCTGCATCTGACTCTCAGTCTCCCTTGGGGTGGAAGCCATGCCGGTGGTGCTCGTGCCACGTAGACAAGGGAGGGTGCTTTGGGCACTGTTCGTCCCGCACAGACAAGTGAGAGTACGCGGGCCCTGCCTCAACTACCTGGGCCTAATTTTGCCTGCAGTGGGCCTTCTAGAGGTTTCTTCACACGTGGTGGGACCCAGAGAAATTCCTACAACCTACTTGCATCACAGAGCCCAGGCCTGGCCCACAACAAGCCTGACTCAGGTGGGTGACACCTCCACGAGAGGACCTGTGGACTCCCCACACAGCCAGGAGACTCATTGTCTGACCTCGGACCTTGGCCAGTTGGCTTTTTCATACCCCCAGCGCAAGCAGTGCTTTTGCTGCGAGTAGTGCTCCCAGAACCCAAGGTTCCCAGATGGGGAAACTGCGTAACTGTTAGCCGCTCAGATCACACTAAAATGTCCACTGTCCCTGCCATGGAACCACTCCTCATTGAAGGCTCACCGTCCTACAAGCACACCAGTGGATTTACTGGGTAGAATGCCTCTACTTCATCCTTGAGGGTGCAGACATAGTAGCAGAACGTCTCCGCACCCTTCTACTGCACTTAGGGGGCAAGGACATCTACAAGGTATATATAACTCTTACATTAGCAACGCCCAGAACCAACGCCATTCTTGTCAAGGCCCTGAATGTGCACTTCCAGCCAATGGCAAACAAGGACAATGACCATTTCACCTTTAGACAGGCCAGCCAAGAACCAGAAGAATTGCTACGGCATACTCAAAGAGCTTGCATGCACTTGTGGTTTCAATGACAGGCAAGATGAAATCAGAGGCCAAATCATTCAAGGATGTGTATCATTCAAGCTAAAAGAAGCCATACTACAGGAACCTGGGAAGTCATTCTTGCACTTGGTAGAACTCTCAAGGGCTCATGCATCATATAAGGATCAACGCAGTCCAACGGTGACGCAATGAGGAAACCCAGAAGAGACCGCCAGGGGGCAAGAAGACATGTGGGTGCTGCGGCAGCTGTCCCAGAGGCCGGCCAACAGTACGGCCAAAGGCACAAAATGCACAGCATGTGGCAAATGTAACAACTTAGCCAAGGTCTGCAGGTTTTCGGAACACAGAGTTTCATAAGAGACTGTCCATGCTATTCCACAAGTTAAAAGCGAACCAGAAGACATGGATGATGACTATATCACCGAGTACACAGAGCATACGGTCTTCGTTATTGGGCATGCTGACATTGTCCACAGACCACTACCAAAATGCTGACGAAGTGGGTCAATACCCTGTCATTCCGTCACTGCAACCATCAACACTGGATCGTATATAGATCTTAAATCAGCAAGCACATAATCAGACACCACCAAAACCACCAATGCTCGCAAAATCTAAAGTCAAGGTCGTCTCTTATGGGCAAACACAGCCACTGCTCACGCTTGGAATTTTCAGGTCATCAACACTACCACCTACATCACAGACAGTGGTCAGGGCAGGTTTGTCAGCTGCCACACAGCCGAACCTTAGGCCTAGTCTTGTTTGTGTTTGGTATGCAAGTCGAGGAACTATCTCACATTCTGGCTGAGGTTGAAAAGTGTATTCGCAAAAATAAGCGGTATGAAAGACAAAAATGTGCGATTGCACATAGACAAAGCGATACAGCTGGTCACCCTACGACATCGTCACTTTGCATTCCACCTCAGACCCAAGGTGGAAGAGGAACTTGACAACTGGAGCATGCAGGAATAATCAAGAAAGTCACAGGTCCTATGCTTGAGTGTCACCCATAGCAGTGGCAAAAGAATCAAAAGCAGTTGGAGAGGTCTGCAAAAGTGTAGACATGATACTTCCAAACATCGCATTCAAGCACGGATGCCAACTGACCCTCATGGTTGACAGCATTATTGGGGAATTCTACGAAGCCCATTGGCTTTCAAAGGTTGACCTGTGGTTGGTGTACCACCAACTGCCCTGACACCTGACTCTAGGTGTATCACTATGTTCTCTACCCACATTGGCCTCCAGCAATGGCAGCTTTACTTCAGGCTATGAAGTGCAACCGAGGTCTTGCAAAATATCATCCATGAAATATTCACCGGGCTACCTGGCGTCCTCAACGTCGGCGAGCATCAGAATGTCAGCACTAAGTCTGCAAGAGAACATCACAAGTGCCTTCGCGGAATACTTAGAAGGATCACGCTTCATCAAGAGAAGTGTGAGTTTATATAGCAACAGATCAGGTTCTTGGAATACACATTATGTGCCAGTGGTGTAGCTCCCATCCCGTAGAAAGGGAAAGATGTCCAGGATGCCCTTTGCTCCCAACAACTTTTCAGAAAGGAGGGGTTTCTTAAAAATGGTGAACTACTATGGACGAACTATACCAACACCTAACAAGCCTCACATATCCTCTCAGGGATCTCATGAAGGCCGCGGCCTCATGGACACAGGGCAAGGGTAAGAAAAGGCATTCCAGACAACCAAACAGGCCCTTTCAGCTAATATAATTCTGGCTAATTTCAACACTTCCAAGCCAACAACCATAACCATCAACGTGAGCCCAAAGAGGCTGGAACCATACTCACTTAACAACAAACATGGATACAGGGCTCCCATAGTGTTTGATAGTTGGTCTCTCACTGCCACCAAGCAAAGGTATTTAAAGATGGAGAGAGAGGCTATCGCCATCCATTGGGCATACCGACATTTTCATTTTTACATCTACAGCCACCTTTTCATGGTGAACACTGATAATATGTTACTTATATCCCTGTTCCAATGCTCAGCGTCAAAACCTCCACCTCACATCGTAAAGAGTATGACTGCGGAGTCAAATACTGGCCAGGTACTAACAATCCGACAGACTTCCTACCCTGGCATCTGTGCGCCGCCACGCATAGAGAGGCTGAAGATGATGAGGAGATGGAGGAATGTGTAAGATACATAGTAGAGAGAGCCAGACTACTGCTGCCGTTTTTCGATGCCATCCGCACCACAATGGAAGCAAAAGTACACCAATGAAAGGGTGTCTCTCGTGGAGCCCGATGATCAGGCATACGCCCAGGCGACACCGTATTCGTGTAGGACTGGTACACTGGCAGCAAGTTCAGGTTATCTTTTGAAACCCACGCATGGGTTGCAACGCGGCACCGAGACACAATGATCATAGCCTGACGAAATAAAGAGGAAATCACTCTGAACGTCTCCTTTTTTTTTTTTAAACCTGTGAGAGACGACTGTGACTGGAGCCATGATCAACCTGTGCACAACCGTGCACCACCTGTTTGTGAGACTGCAATGTCCTCATCGCTGCGTGCTACTGACCAAGGAGGTGGCCCTCACGCACGGTCTTTGTCCTACTGACTCCAATACAGATACCCCCACATGATCCCCTAATGGTGCTCGCAAACCTCTCACAAGCCAGACAGGCCCTAGTTAGCTACCAAGCGACAGAAGTGACCACACATGTTACTACTCAAGACACAATCCTGCGTCGTCAATTAAGCTAGAGGACTGTTTGGTCTGAACTCAAAGTCCCTACTGAACTTCAAAGGTTGCATGCCTTCATGTCATAGTCTTTAAGTGATAACGTTTCGATTGTTGTGAATGTTTATATGTTTTCAGTTGAAAGTGAGGAGGGATGTAGTGTTTTCTACAGCCAAAGTCTGTTGAGGGGGGTTGTGTGAAACCCCCCCAGACACGAGTTAATTGGTTTTCTCTGAACACCGTGTACAGCAACCAATAAAAGGTAGAGGGTGTGGCAGCTCAGCAGTTACGCGCCAGTTGCTGGCTGATAAGACTGGCGCTGTGTGGTCTTTTATGCTGCAAGCGTGCAGCGATGACTAGTCTGCGCTGACCACGTTGCCAGTTTGTATCCCCCTGGCTGCCGACATCACAGAGATCGACTACACTGTCACTTGAATAACCAGCACCACTTTAGCTCTCTGACTTTTTAATGGAGGACCCTACTTCCATCCCTGTCAGTGAGCCCCCACCTAATGTTCTCTTTTCGCTTCCCATCAGACCGTCACAAAAATTGTTCATTTATGCAGCCATGAGGTTTCCTAGAACGTGGACTTTGTATCATTTTTCTCTATGCTTTCTTTACTCTGTACCTTTTCATCTTAATACAAGATATTTACTGTTAAAGCCTAAAGTGGCTTTACTGTTGTGGGATGCAGCTACAGATTTTACTCTTCCTGCTACAAAAAATGCACTTCTCCTATTCACAGCCGTAGAAACACCATTTATATGTCTTGCTTATGCGAGGAAAGCAAACCCAGATTCCACAAACCGTAATATATATATTTTTTTGCCATTCTTTTCACTTCTATGATGTACATCCTTCAGAAAATAACCCTTAAAATATTTTCATATAGTATCCTGTAATGTCAGATTATAAGTAATCTGTGAACCACACATTTTTACCGCTTTATTAATTATAACTCTGATCTTGCAGCTCCCTTCCATATGGGTTACTAAGCAAATGTATTCCTCTGCTTTTTTGTGAATCAGAACTTTGCACTACCTGCTTTCCAGGCCAGTAGCCTAGGATACTATCTATACTCTGTCAGTTCTTGGCTTTGGAAATCTAGTTCTATTCTAATTACCATTCATGACAAAAAATGCAGTCAACTATCCATATCCTATATCTACTTTAAGCAATTGGGAGTTAAACATTTGAAAAGCACGGACCAAGTACAGATTGATTTATTTTAATTAGTGTCCAGTTGCTGCTCGAAGGTCACTTGGGTAATAGTTCTTCTTTTTTAGGCATTGTTTAGTTCGAGTGTGGACAGAGCTTGCGCTGTCGCTCTGTGACCTGTTGTATATGATTTCTGGAGTCCAAACTCCTCCTATTGCTTGCCTTTGCTTTTCATTTGGCTATGTCCATGTCAGTGGCCTTTAAAAATCCTTGCTTGATAGTGGTCAGTCTTGCCTCTTTAACCCTCTTTTTAGGTCTCGCCTTCGCAGCGCGCATGCGCTGCAAAGGCAAAAAGACCTTTTGGGATCACTTTGGCTTTTCAGCCAAACACGGGCACGAGTTCCATTGCCTTCAGATAGAGCGGCGGGGGTAAATCCCCCATGTTGCCCCACATTAACTAAGCCCATGCTTTCTGAGTTAGGTAACTGGTAGGCATCCGCGTGTGGCATGACTGTTCTTGTCCGCCAGCCTCAACCTCTGGTACTTGGTCGGGGAGGGAGGCCGGCTCCAGAGCCCCTTCCACCGCCGCCTTCACCAGGAAGCCTCGCTGTAACCCGGCCCAGCGGCCACACGCCAGTCCCTGTCGGCGGCAGCAGCGTGCCGGCTACAAACTGTGCCCCTGCACCTGCGGCAGCACACAGAAGCCCAGAGAGACCATTGAGGCACCAGTGCAGGAGGAGAAGGGGGCATGGCTCTGGCGTGGCCCTGCTGCTAGCGGAGGATGCTGCGGTCCTGGGAGGGGGACGCGGAAAGACACCGGATACAGTAAACTTCATTGTCACTTGTGTGCACGCATCCGAGAACCACAAAGCAACTTTGCACTCTTGTATACGCCTGGAACGTTCTATATTTCTCTGCTCTGTGGCTGTGTTTTGTAAGCCATTCAATTATTTAATTTGAAACTATAACAGCTTTGTTTAGTGCACGCGGAAAACGTGCTCCCTCGATATATTAATCCACGTTTCTATATAACGTTTAGCCTGTTTCCAAGCACAGACAGTTCTAGATGATGAAGTAATGTTAGCAAAAGGAAACTTGCCGAGGAGTAAACCTGTGATCATGTGGGGACACCAGGATTGTAACTTGTTTTTTGTGTGTTTGTTTTGGAACAGAGTTGTCAGGCGTGGTTTTGGCTGACAGTTCATCCCAACTACTTGTTATGTTTCTCTAGTTCTATCTCCTTTCTATAATAATCATATTGACAACTAACTTGTTAGAAAGTGAGCGAATTCTCCATATTTCTTTCGCAACTCCGTCACCTGTTGCATAAATCTCAAAACCGGAAGGACGTTGTGATGTTATCAACTGCAGGGGATTGTGAAACGGGCTCTAAATGAATCCACACTTGTTACACTGAATCTCCATTCCTGCTTTTCACAACAGAGGTATGTAAAGTGAAACACAGACTCTGGCACTATGTCAAAACTGGCCCTACTAATGAGGTCCCGCAATAATGGTGCACTCCGCAGTGGTGCAGGCGTGGTGGTGTTTTAATTACTTGAAACACCAACAACCTCCATAAATCTTTCCAAACTCCAATGTTTATTTTAAAGCCTCATCGCACTGCCGCTTTTCGATCTCAAAAAGGTCTTTGTCACAATAAGTTTGACCTTTCTCTGTTACTTCTTGTATACAACCAAACCGTCCTGCCAATAACGAGGCATTTTGGGGTATCTAGTAAAATTAAACAGTATAAAAACAATGTAAAATGGTGACTATTTTTATACCTGTATGGGCTATTCACGCGGATGTGCTTACATTAGGATATGTGATATCAGAATGAGAAATGATGCCTCCTTCGCATGGAATCACAATTAACATTATACAAGGCATTGCTCCCTGCATTCTGTGGAGAGAGAACTGAACGAACAAGTATTGTGAAAACTTTACCACCCACTGGCAGGCACAGTGTGAAACTGGCTTTGCTGAGGCTGCTACTCTCACCCTTTCCCTTGCAGCGGCCCGTGAGCAACCTCCCCCCAAAACCCCCGTGAGCCACTTCCCCCGCAGCCCCCCTCCAAGCCACTGTTTATATTCAACTATGGCGGGCCGTGCACTGCCCTTCCACTGCTATCATCTCCCACAGCATCACTCGGTTTATTGTTTACGGCGGCTAGTAGTGCTGTTAATGGGACACTCCCAGCAGTTTTATGGCACTGGCGTGAAAGGCTTGCACGGTGCTTTGATACTGTGCGAGAGGCACTTTATTACAGAGTGGGCTTAGTATACAGTTCATAGGCAGGGTGGGGGCTCGTAAATAGCGTCCTCTTTGCGGGGAGTTCTGAAAAACTGCTCGGCTACAGTCCATCGTGATCCCTCTCCCCCCACACACACACTTAATTGTCCAGATTGCCAAGGGAGCGTTGCATGTTTTCGGCCGCCTCCTGCGCAGGGCCTGGTGGGTCATTGAGAGGCCGGACTTCAGTGCAGACCCTCTAGTCAGCTGGGAACTTCAGGTGATATCCCAGAAACGTGCTGTGTGTGAGAGGCAGGCAGAGGCCACTTATCATACCACAATCGATGTCAGAGTGGCGATCTGCCTGTTTTTTCTCTGCTGCCGGCTTGCATCACGGTCACTCTCTGTGTGTAGTAGCCGGGCTCTACAACTGCCTGCCTAGTGTCCCATGGACAGAGGCAACAGACCACGACCAACTTCCGGGAAAAAAAACGCAACTACATGGAAGCACTTGAATGCATTTATCTGGACTCCTTTAAAGGTAGGTGGAGAGTCAAACTACCACATTTGTTGCATCCCGCAAAGACGGTCCAAGTTCGCTTGATGAACTCCATAGAGCATGACTCACAGTAAATGTTCATGCTTTATGTGTTTCTGCATTCTTTCATGATAAGCCACAAACGTTGCAGTTCATTATTGGGGGGTTTTCCTCAACCATGCCACTATTTTACTATTATGGGAAAACAAAATTTCGGGCAAAGATTAACTAGTAATATGCATTTTGGATTGCTGATATTAGTGCTAAAGAGGGAACTGGGAATCAGAGGGATTGTACTTCATTGAGGTAACGGAATGAACTTTGGTGGTTGCATTTATATATATTTTTTTATACCATCACTTATATCGTACTTTATTTGTCCCAGACAATGTGCTGCATAGAGAAACACGTATAAGTCAAAAAGGCGAGACCTAGTGGCTATGCCAATGCTTGTTTCTCTTCCATTCCCCCCACAGAGCCAGCACTAAGTATTGTCTCATTACACTATGGTTCTTGTTATGTCCTTTGGGGGACTTTTTTTCTTTGTGTTCTCCTCTGTTCCCATTAGCCTGTGTTCAGCTACTGTGCCATAGATGCTTATATCTGCATATAGCATACCTCCCTCCCACCTCCTCTCAATGCCATAGTTGTGTTAGTGCTGCCTCCCGCTTTATTGCTTATTTTCTTATTATTTTTGTCTTTTTGTAATTTTTCAATAACCGTCAGTCTGGCTTCTTTTGGTAAGAATGTAGGTTTTGGGCTGCCTGTTAAGGGGGATTGGGCTTTATTTTTTTAAACTGGAGGGCCGGACATGCTCCCATCATGCTCTGCTTTGTGAGTATTGGAACTGCAGCACACAGATGAAGCATTGTGGCTGATTCCAGCACCATGGATGCAGATCAAGCTTATGTTGGTAACGTAAACCTACACCGGTGTTGCTCCGTTTGTTGCTCCAACAATATCTGCCTCATCGCTTCTATTGCACCCACAGATTTCTTTGAACCAGCAGCTGCTGTGAAAATACAAGCACACTTAATGTCTTATAATAGCAGCCTGCGGCACCCTCGCCCCTACTCCATGCCTGCCCCCGACAGACTGACTAACTGTGGAAATCAATCTTTAGCCCTTTTAAAATCCATGACCACCAACTTGGTGTAGAGGCTTGCGGCTGCAACTTCTTGGAATAACGATAGCAGCCATGTTACTCCCAACTCAAAATAAGACACCATCTATTTGTCGTAAGGGTGACTGGGCTGACTGGTAAAGAGGCTGAGGTGAGCACAGAAGATGCTGCTCCTGGTGCGACCTTCTACTAACTAACTAACCTGTAACTTACCATTCACAGTAAATCTGCAACCTGCTAACCAGCGTGATCTGGCTCCTTGACTCCTGCTTAGAGAGCCTCTTCACTTCCAACACCTTCCTCGAGGACGTTTCCAGCAGTGTGACAAATTGATTTGAGGTCTGCCACTGCCGTGACCACTACCCTTTCAACACTACTGTGCACCTCTTCCTTCATTTGGTCATAATCACTTGTCTGTTCTGAGGGCACCTTCACTTTCTCTATTCTCTCGTAATTTGTCTCAGTCCCAACCCTTGTGTATCTCTCGATTATCCAGCATTTTACCCTCACTGATGCTTTACCCGTTTAATCATTTTGCACTATTGTCTGACAGTCTCTGGGGTAGTAGGGTTGTAATAAGCAAGCCATTTCTAGAACGTCCTCCGTTCACAAAAGAGGCCACCCTCAACGGCTTATTCTTGGAGAATGCTCCCAAATACGTTTCCACTCCCAACTAACGGACTCCATCATTGGCACTGTTCAATGAGGGCTTTGAAGGCTATGATCATATCATAGTGAAAAACACAGACTGAGATACAATAACAAAATGAAAGGGGTATCCTCGCATTACCTTTTGCTCTCTGCAGGAAGATGGATTACCTGGTGGGGGCAAATTCTCTCACCACCATGGAAAACGAACTCCTAGTCAAGCAAACACTGTTTATATAAACAGCCATTAGCAGCACAGGCACAAGATGGAAGACTGGAGCAGAGAATGAGCATTTTGGTTTAGCAGTGCCAACATATCACTCAAATGAAGACATATTCTGTGAAGCTCACATATTAATTAAGTCCAATAATAAGTATTTCATCATTATAATAAGACTAAAAAGACAAAAATCAGTCACTTCAAAGATACAGAGTTTCAAAGTAACAGTTAACGGAAAAAAACTCCAGACTTCTCCATTCTGTATGGAGAGTCAAACGTCTGTGTGTTAACCGAATGTTGCAGCGTGGGGTGCATTTTTTTTTTTTCAGAACAAAATTTATTGTCATTTCAGATAAGATTGCAAGACATTCACAGTACTCCGAACACCGGAGGGGCTGTGAGCATATAATCAAAAAGCAAAGAATAGCAATCAGTACAGTAATCAGGATAAAACATTGGCATTGAACTATCCTTACCCCCCAACCCCGTAAAACTACCCCCTCCCGGGTCCCCCCCTAGCACTGTTCACGATGTCCACCTGGATCTAAACTAATCAGCCTGTACAATAGTGGTAATACACTCTTACCCTCGCCCCGGTCTTCAGAACAATTGGTCACCAGTTACATCCTGCTGCATCGGCGGCTCCAGCCACAGCCCCCCCTGTATTCCGCCCACCTCTTCCAAATTTTATAGTGCTTTCTGGGGCAGCCACGGGTCTCAAATACTGGACGTTCCAGTCCCATATAATAGTCCAAACCCCGCTTCCATACCTCTATCGGGGGAGCCCTAGGGTCTTTCCAGGCGTGGGCCGCATTTTCAGCTATTTGTAATAATATTAAACTCACACGCACAATTACTTTCATTCACTTAAAAAAGGATCTACAGTAAAAAGAAAAAAATAAATAAAGTGTACTTTCAATGGTCTGCATTTAAAGTGCACCTATACCTTCGGCTCGAGTTTGCCCTATATACAAATAGCCCCAAAAATGCTGTTCAAGTCCCTAACACCAAGTAATTTCACTGCACACCATACCACAAAATTCCACCAAACACAACATACATCCACTCCACTCAAAAACAACCAAGTAAAAAACACTTACATTTAGACTGCCAATAGTTCTAAATATCGCAAATGCGAGACCTTGTGCATTGAAAATGCTTGTTATATAACGCAAATTCGACCAGAAGATATTGTAGTGTTCTATTAGTGTCCCTAACTCACAGTTCTTAAGTTGTCCTGCACACTTTGTGTCGGTCATTTACAAAACGAACACATCTTCTTGAAGGTACAATTTATCAATAATGTTTGTATTATGAACCATTCGCAGACCTGTCTCCTCCTCCGATAGTTGCAGTCTATAGTACCGCTGAGTATTTGTGCATGCACAGTTGCGGTGGGATCAGTAAACCTTTCCAGTTTAAAGGCAGTACATTTTTAGAGGCTGTGTCTTATTTGTTGTATACACTTTAGTTTAGGAATATGTGAAAATACTCCATCCCATAATTGAGATTCGAAGTGTACGTTTCTTTACTTATCACAATTACACATTGTATGTCTTGTAAATAAATCCCTACATAATTCCTATATAAAACTGCAAAATAGCAATAGAGTCACTTTATCAAGTCATGAGTAGACCCGCATTGCATGTACTTTTTTTTACACAGGTTTTTACACACATTACACAAGGTTATGTTCATTTTTAGACACGGGGAGATTAAGCGATTTGCCCAGAATCACAGGATGTTGAGCCGACGCAAGGACGCTTTTGTTTTTTAAAAATGTATTAGCACTGGATGCATGATAGGCACATTGACAATGATTTGTAGCCATGCTGTAGAGCAAAGTCAGCAATGCTAATGCAGTACAGCAGAAACAAAAGGCAATGCAGACCCATTAGTTTCAAATGCAAGAGCTATTGGCTTTGCAAATGTTTGTTGGTCGGGGTACCCTTCATTAGGGTTACAGAAATGCAAAAGCAACAACAAGCAGGACATCAACAAGCATTGGCAAAGCCAAGAGGTTTGTCAATTTGTTTTTTTTTAACCCGTGTTTTACACAAGGGTAGCAGAGATAAACGGAAAAATTGATCGCAAAGATTCATTTTCATTTTACATACTGCTGGATGTACACTTTAGGCACTCAGACCAAGGAATGCCTCCTGATATTAGCACATGGCTCGCTACTTTTGCCTTTCACGTGCTTTGACCAAGTGACAAGCCTTACATTTGATCCCAAGATTTTTTTGTAAACATACTTTCTTACTAGTACATACCAATTACATCTACAGGAAGATGCCTCATAGTGAAAATAGTATTATTGCCTCTGGAGAGCACAGAGTGCGAACAATTCTGTGAACTCTGCGAACTGAGGCCAGGCTTACTAACTAGCCTTACTTTACATGAATATCTCTGTGCAGTCGTAATGTGAATAACCATACAGAAATAGTCATCATGCCTGATTAACCACGGATCTCCCAGCTTTCCTAACAGAAGCTGCAGTTGCCACGAAGACCTACCATAGGTTTGACAACCCAGGTTTAGTGTAACAAAGGAGGCACGATTCACAAGACCCAGACCTGTGTTCCAGAAAAAAATGTATATGGTTAACATCAATCCTGTTTAAGCCATGCACTTATCATACATGATTGGTCAGACTTCGTGCGGAAAGTGAGATGTAAAAGTAAGCGACTAGTAGAAGGGTGTTACGCATGTCTAATGACCTTAAAATTGGTAAACAAAAAGTGAGAACAAGATTCAAATTAAAATATATGTAATTGGCAAAAACACGCAGATAATAAGAGAATAGGCCACACGGGTGCATCCCTGGCAAGGGCCTATCTTGAACGCTGTTTAATACTGGAGGCCATTTCAAAAGAAGGATAACATTCCTAGAACGGCTTCTAAAATGGGATTATTTAAAAGCACTAGTTCTATAAAGAGATGCTTGGGAATGTACACATTTAACTAAACCAAGATGTGCTATCATTCTTAAAAGAGAATACACAGTATAAGTGGGTAATATATTTGACCTCGCATATGCTTGGGAGATCATTTATTTATTTATTTATTTTAAAGTCTAATACATTGCAGGCATTTACCTGGTCTAGGCAAGCTGCCGGAGCTCAAATTCACAACACCTTTCAGCAACCGGACAGGGAACCCGACTGGCTCGCTGCACACTGCAATACACGGTGTGTAGTGATATACCTTTTCCAAGTAAGGTTAGATCACCATTACATGGAGATGAGTAGGTGAGAAGTGAACTACAATTTAAAGGCTTGCCTATGCAATGTAATGTTCATGGCATTCTGATTTATCGAACATACCGAGATCATGCCACAATAGTTTTGATGGATTCGACACAATATTTGACCTAAAGGAATTTGTCCTGCGTAATGCTTTAGGAATGTTTGCATACAGGGTTTGAACAAGTGGTAAAGTGGCACTGGTGGCTGGTGACAGCCTGGACTTCTATAGATCAAGCACTGTGCAAAACACACAGGGATTTCTTCTCAATCCTGCACCTTAGTGCAGTGCAGGGGTGGCACTGTCAAACGTCGTTAGGCCCAAACACACACTGGTCAGTTGATTCGCCGTAGTTCTCACATATTTGACTTGTGCAACCTACTTGTCCGGTGAATTGTATGCAATGCTCTGTGTAGTGCTATTAGACCGTTTTTATTAGTATGTTGATTCGCAAAGGTGCCTGCTTGACTACAGCACTTCTGTCTGGGTGAAAGGTAAGCTCTGTATCATATGCGAGTGCTAGATCCCTTACTTTTCCTACTAGTGGTGAAACCTCACATAGAATCTTATGACAGATAAGCAGGAGATCATTCAAGACCATTCCATATGGGTTCCACATCACAGCATGGTCCAGTTGGGTACAAAATGCTGTTTTTCATCTATTGTGAGACGTGACAGTCTGTCTGCTTTGGTTTCTTGGTCGCCACAAGGACCTATGTCAGTTCCTGACTAAAGAGAACCTGGATTGCAAAATGACTGTGTGGTGCACAAGACCATTCGGAATAGAGATCGCAGGTAAATCCTAAATGGCACAATCCTTTGATTAAAAACCCTGATAACTGAGGAGGCATAAAAATGATTAATGGCCCTTTTGATAGCTGTGCAGCAGGCCAGGAGTACAATAGTGTAAAAAAAATCTTAAGAGAGAACATAACGATTACATGGAATACCCTTCTTACAATTCATGAATTATTAGCACATATAAGCCAGGAATCTAAGTAGATAGTTTTGCCTTGGTGTCCCAGTTGAGCTTCACATTTCTGCTGGCTTCCATGGTCATTTTATAAGGCATGGCTGCAGAGGCAGACTTGCTTTGAGAGCAATCAGTCCCACCGAAAGACCCATATGATGACAAAAAGAGAGTCCCCATGACCCTTTCATCGGTATACCACTACAAAAATAAAAATGGTGACTTTGGAGCGCAGCCTAGGTACAGCTCCCTACTGGGAACCAGACAGGTGGCAATGGCGACTTCAGATACTGGGCAGCAGGATCACCGAATGTACTGCTATCAGCCACAATGTAAAAGGAGGAGCACACTGTGCTCACTGACCAAGCGGAGTAGAACTTTCCTTCACGGCACCTGGGTGGTGTCATATTACAGTTGTTTATTACTGGAAAGGAGGGAACTTTCTGGTGGAGAATACAAAGGATCATGGATTGTACCGCTGCAAATCGGAGATCTAGAATATCATGTTTACAGTGATAATCAACTAGGCCATTTTCCAGGGATATATTCTTTTTAACTCTAGGAGCTCGCTATCACCCCCTTGCTTAAAACATTAAAAAAGTCAAACTGTTTTCTTCTGATTTACTCAATTATTACTGCACCTTCAATAAACCCATAAATGTGAAAATAGTTTTACGCAGCATTAGGACAGCAGTTGCATGTTAATTTTGAACATATGTCCTCCAGCATCACAATTAATTATTGGAATCATCCTTGGCAGATTCCAAAGTTAGTCTAAAAGGATGTGACACCAAGTTCTAATGCCCTACTGCACTGAGAACTCTGTTCAATTATTTCTTTTGTGTACAATGAAGTGCCAACTGGAGTCATTTGCAAGCCCCATATAGATTTTCAAACGTATGCTGAAAAGAAGGGTGGACGGGTGATGTAATGATTCAAAGTGCACAATCTAGCACGAGACACTATTGTAGTGAGCAACGGAGAAAAAACGTGAGATCATGGTCTCTAGCACAATCAAAGTTTGAATTATCACTTCGAACAGACTAATTACACTAATACAGGCACCATTAACATCCTAGAACTCTGGTCCTATAAAGGGCAAATCTTTAACACCTTGAATGCTACAGCAAATCCTCCCGGATGCTGACCTCCCTTGACTCCCATTGTTCATGACGAGCTCAGCTCGTCATGAGCACACGAGCAGTGTACTGCAGGACGAGCTGAGCTCGTCATGAGCAGCGAAAGGGGTTAAAAAAACAAATGTCTCAAGTCATCAAGGGCTGCATCAGTGAAGTACTAAAATAGGATGTTCAGGAGGAACTTTGTTTACAACAACATCCCAACAGCCTCTATCAGTTTGAGTTATGTGATAGGGCTTGGGTAATCTGCGTGCTCTGGAGCAGTTCTTAGAATGGATAAACTTGCAACATAGTCTAAAAGGCACTATGAAAACAAATTGAAGAAAATTTGAATTATACATTGCATCCCGTGTGAACCACCGATGAAGATACCTGCAACACCGAAAATATAGGTGCAGAAATATATTTAAGAGTTTTCCAGGAGCTGCTGCCCATGAATTTTATATGTTGGTTTAAAATGCGGAATAAAGTTGATTATCAAAAAAGAAAAAGAGTTTTCCTAAAACAGTGGATAGAATCTCTCTGTACTTTGCTATGAAACAAAGATCTTTCCGAAGATAAGTTTTAGGCAAGGAATACATTGTATAGATCCATTAACGTCTTGCATCCAATTATGATATCAAATAGAGAAAACACGGTCAGTCTTGCGCCTTTTTATTGTTAGATGATGACAGTGTTTATGCTAGTGCTGTACAGCCCTGTTAGTCTGTGCCAAACTTAAAAGCACCGCAGACAGAATGTATTAGGTCTCCTCTTTTCGACTCTAATTCTCTGTTATTTACTGGCCAGGCCTGGAAGCATTCACCGGCATTAGTTGCTGGCTCAGTGTATGGCGCTACCTGGGGTCCATCATCTTTAAGAAAGAACACACACTGAGGGCAGCTCTTTTTACTTGCGAGGAAAACCGTAAATGTTACTTTTGCACAGGGACAACATGACAATTCACTAATCCCCTGAAAATCCAGCGAGGAAAGAAATGCATAAGAGTGGCAAGCTCCGTGTACTTCACACTACACTGTTCAATTTCTCTAAGAAGGAACATCGAGCGCTTCCAATTAACTGAGATTTAGGGAAGGCTCAAAGGCCAAATATTTTTCTAATGATGATGGGCCACAACCAAAGTCCAATGGTTTTATCACCGTATACCTTAGGAACTAAATACAAAACACAGAGTTTACTGAGCTAGCAGGCCACTGTTCATCTTCGAGACAGTGCGAGGTTTTTCGGTGCCCTCAAGGGACATTTTACCACCCAGGCCTTTCACAAGGAGAGACAATGTATTCTGCTAGGGAAAACCTGAAACATCTGCATTATATGGGGTTAATGTGGAACTAACCCAGCAACAAGAAAAATATTACATGGTTGACAAAGTAATCTAGTTGCTTTTGAGAAAATCTATTCTCATGTAAAGTCATCGACCAGGTGAAAACGTACCAGTGTTGGTTGTTCACTGGCTGAACCTTGTTCACATTGATGGAGCGGAAATCGCATTTTAATTGTAAAGGGGCATTATAATCACATCTGTAGAGTGCATCCGCATATAATCCTTTGTTGTATTAACATGAAGTGTTAGAATTTTAAAATGTATTAACCTGAAATGTGATGTGCTTAGGCCACTGAAAATTAACATGGAGAATTAACGTGAAGGTGAATGTAACTAACAAAAAACATTAACGTGAAGAACTCGTGTTGTGAAACTGACAATTATTCATGTACTAAATGGGTTTATTAATCGAATCATTTATATACAGGTACATTCATTAATTGAAGGTGAGGTATCACCTATGCATTTTCGTAAAGTTCCTAAGGTTCTTTCTTATGTTAGCTAAATTTTGTAGGCCTAAAATGCAATTCCCTGGAAACTCTCGCTTTAGAATGAACAGTTTGAATTTCACGTGTGCTGCTGACTTGTTCTTTCTCACGTTTGTGTTGCAGGCGAGAGAAGCGTTCTTGTTAGCTAGGATAATGTCTTTGTTGTACTAGTCAGGCAAGGAGAGTAGAAGTTACAATCGTGTGGCTTGAGTTGGTATAGGAAGGTAGTACTGCTACACACAGGAGAAGGCCTGGGAACCAGGGACAAAATGTTGAAAGGAATGAACACAGCTGTCCTATGGAAAAACACCTCAAGGATTGTACCCAGAGCAGATGGCGTGATCCGCAATGAATCTTGGGAAAGTTATCTACGAATAATGTGATGATGGGAGTAGGGAAAGTGCCCACTTATTCTGCCTTAGGAGAGAGAGAGCATCTGAGAACAAGCTCCGTCTCTGTAGCTTTGTGATACATGAACCACTGACTGAGAAGAGACTTCTTAGGAAGACTGCACATGCTGACACCGTTTATCTTCCTTCCTGAAAATGCTTAAGTAGGGATGTCATCTTAGTGTTCGAGTAGGGATAAATGAATGCTCTTCATTCATCAACCTTCGATGCAGGAACATTTGTACACATGCCTTTTGCTCCTCTGCATTCTGCTTCTTGAATTAATTGCATTGTTTAGGTCACATTGTCTCAACTGGATACACAGATTTGGCTTTATGCTAATTCCGATGTATTTCTACACTCTCATCTTGAGGTGTCTTTATGTTCAGTTATTTTTGGCTTTGTAATAAATCAATTTAACTTTACATAGTTTTCTGTGTTTCCAAGAAGATTCTTTGTGTAAATTGGTTGGCTGTATTACACATTTTCTTCCCTCAATGCTTTTATGCTGCTAAAAAGATGGACCTGGGTCTTTAAACATATTACACCAAAGTACTAGAGAATGATTTGCGAAACTGTAAATTCAAGTCTTCACTTGGAAGCAAAGAGCTTGTAATTTATCTAAGTGGATTCAAATATCAGTTGTTCACTAACAGTTTTTTTGACGTAAACATGCTGTCTTCCCCTTTATTCACGAAAGTATGCAGTCACAACCTTTAATTACAGATTTTCACATGAGAGAAAAACAATGTCAATTTGTTGACTACTTTGAAAAAATGTGCGTAGATACACAACAGCTTGATCACAATAAGCAGAGGGTTTGAGACCTATGTTTAAAGGATGTGCGATATCATTCCATGCCGGGTCAGAAAAATCAGCACGGGTTTAAAAAGAATAAGGTGGAACACAGGAATAAACAAAGCAAAAGAAAAGGAAGCATCCAGGCCTACCGTCGTATCAAAAAATGGCAAGAGAAGGAAGACTTATGTGGCGAATGGGCAAGTACAAGGCGTTTTACTACTGAAACCAACCATCTTCCTGTGGTACAAGGTTGTGTCACTGAAGACAACACTGTTCGATTACCAGCGTAGATCTCAGTGATTAGCTACTGCTAGTAAATAGTTCCCAGCATGATCTGGATTATAACTCTCATAACTATTGGCGGTCCATTTCAAAATGGTGGGGAAATTAAACTGCTGTTACAATTAACTACACACTGAAAAGAGAAAGGGTGTTCATATTTCATTTTTAATATTTTTTCACACATGAAATAATTCCCGAAGGCAACATCAGAAAAGTCATATGAAAATATGGAAAAGGCACGTTCCCTATGATGATGACGGGTACTTCCTACTATGTTCCTGTCAACTGAATCCTTCTGATGTACAGGAATTGCAATGTGTATCTTGTTTATTTTTGGAAAACGCAATAAAATCAGTTTAAAAAGAAAAATAACGGAAAATGCACGCTGCATGTAGATGACATTCAAGATTCATGCCAAGTAGAATAGAATATGTGAATGTCAAGAAGAATTGCAATTCTTATGTAGAATGTGGAAATATCACGTTCTGAACAATAATAAAGAAAATAACTAGAAATGTAAATTATGCAAGCAAGAATGCTATCCTTCACGGTGTATTCTACGAAGTTTAAAAAAAAAAAAACAGTACAGAGTTCCAAAACATAACACTACTTAAGTTTAGGCATGTGCATTCTGTAAACCATGATTTGAATGGGAGAGTACTGACACTTCTCAGCAGCAAAAGGTTATCTGTGTCAAGGAGTACCTGCACTTCTAGAGTTCCAGCACTGCTCTCATTACATTTTTATTTGCATCAGGGTAGACGGCTGGATGGGCCACTGACCGCTCACTGCGGTTTTCTGAAGGTCTCAAATTTGGAACCTGGCATGGCAAACTAGGCCTTACATCTGTATTAAGGCTAGCAAACTGTGCAATAGGAGCATCCTTTATTTACAACATCTAGAAACTGTAGAATTAAGATATGAAGCGCTATATAAAAATAATTAACAATGCTTCAGCGATGGAAGCAGCATATTTAGTACATGTTTACTGAATAGAGATTTAGTTTAAGGTCTGGGTTTTACTAGTGCAGCTGTAGGACCTATTACTAACAAACAGATAGAGCTTTTAGTCCACCCCTTCCAATCATTGGCTTTCTTCGACAAGCCCGTTTCAGTTATTGGCTTCAGTTTTTGTCAATCACATCTACGCTTAACACAATAGAGTGTTCATTCCTCACCTAATTGAAGTGGCTGTTTGAGTCTATTCATGCACCCACCCTCTAAAACGTGCAATAAACTGCATGATAGACTATTCTACAACTGCAGTCCTCTCTGTCCAGTCCTGCTCGTTTTATCCCAGGTGTCTTGCTCTAATATGTCAACGCTGCATGGTTTAACACAATAAACCCAGACCAAACATATTGTCTTTTTGACTGCTTGTTAGCCCTTAAACTGGATGATTTGTGAAATACCTGCTTACACATCACAACCTGTAGACTCTCAGAAGAGATTCGAAGGAACCAGTCGAGCAGTTTCCGGAAAACAAGACTGGACCAAACACTGCAACACCAACAAAAGGTTTCTATGAAAGGAACACAATCTACAAAGTAAAGTAGAGTAGGACTACTGCAAACAAGCAACATATTTCACAGAGGAATTCAAGTATCTAGATACAAAGACTGGGAAATGTAAGGAACTTTCACATGTAATACCTCAATTCATTCTTCACAGGTTGATAATTAGGCACGTTAACCTGGAGACAAGAAAAGGACAACCCATAAGGATAACCATTCTTTAACCCAGCAGTATGCTGCGCCACAGCTTACACAGAAAGTGTGAAAGGCTCAAAGCCTCCACAAACTACAGTCAGTGCATGCAACCAATCAATTAAACATCTACAAAAAAGTTCAACTGACATTTTTAAAAGGACATCGAATAGGGTTTAAAATAGGTAGACAAATTATCAAGTAGGTTAGGCAGAAGGAGAGTGTGTGTGTGTGTGTGTGTACATATATATATATATATATATATATATATATATATATATATATATATATATATATACACATATATATATATATATACACACATATATACATATATACACATATACACATATATATCCACTCAAAACTTTCCCAGTACCTTAGTGCACAAAAACAGGAACACGGACTTGTTTCTAAGCCAGAATCAGATTTCTTTATTTTTCAAAAATACGTGGAACGGTGCATGCCTCAGATGCGTTTCGGACACGAGGCTGTGTCCTTGCTCACTTGACAAACGAGGAGGCTAAACAGTGCAAATTTAAAACACCCCTTCGTGCCAAAACCAAGGTATAGCAATAGAAAGTGGACTACAATGACGACAATGTAAGTGTTTAATACCGCGGCCATCATAAATAGTCTGTCGATTATAATGTCTGTCAATACATGATAATATAATACATACTACAAACCATCTGCACAAATGCCCTGTAAAACCTACTATTACAAATCCTTAATGTTATTAGTCATGCATACATACGTGTATAATATTGAATATATTAAAACAGCAAAGTAAACAACAATACATAGATGTACAACTCTATATACAGTATAATGTATGATACATAAAGTGCGTCGTGCAAAATTTCATATATATACAATATAATATACAATTTGATATATAATGTAATAATCACAGTATGGCATGAGTAGATAATGTTAAAATCTTCATCTGATGTGCAAATGTGCAAGGAATTAAGCTTATGAAACCAGAATGACCGACAGTCAGATAGTTGGTTAATAGAATGTACAAATACATAGGAGACCATACGGAGCTAAAGTGCAAAATATTATTCCTTGTCAGCTGGCACTGCATAAATGATTTGCATATAGCCAGTGTTTGACCTAAGGTGGTGTGGAGTGCAAAGAAACGATGGATTTAGGCCCAGATCTTTGTACTGGGGTGAATGTAAGACATTGTTCTGCATTTTCTCCATCAACTGTGTTTTTTGCAATTTTAACCCCGAGTGGGCTGGGTATGCTCAGACGTGAGTCCCAGGCTCTCCACATCACTGGAGTCAAGCTATCCAGGCTGAAGAAGGCTGATAGACCGGAATCAAGCATCCAAGGACCGGTTTCCGGCTAGGAAAGACATGGCTTGGTAGTTCGGGCTGGACTGTTCCCATGAGGCACAGGGTCAAGGCTGATTTGCATATAGCCAGTGTCTAACCTAGGGTGGTGTGGAGTGCAAAAAAACGATGGATTTATGCCCAGATCTTTGTACTGGGGTGAATGTAAGACATTGTTCTGCATTCTGTTCATCAACTGTGTTTTTTGCAATTTTCACCCCGAGTGGGCTGGGTATGCTCAGACGCGAGTCCCAAGCTCTCCACATCACTGGAGTCAAGCTATCCAGGCTGATAGCCAGAAACCGGTCCTTGGATGCTTGATTCCGGTCTAGGAAAGACATGGCTTGGTAGTTCGGGCTGGACTGTTCCCATGAGGCACAGGGTCAAGGCTGATTTGCACATAGCCAGTGTCTGACCTAGGGTGGTGTGAAGTGCAAAAAAACGATGGATTTAGGCCCAGATCTTTGTACTGGGGTGAATGTAAGACATTGTTCTGCATTCTCTCCATCAACTGTGTTTTTTGCAATTTTCACCCCGAGTGGGCTGGGTATGCTCAGACGTGAGTCCCAGGCTCTCCACATCACTGGAGTCAAGCTATCCAGGCTGAAGAAGGCTGATAGACCGGAATCAAGCATCCAAGGACCGGTTTCCGGCTAGGAAAGACATGGCTTGGTAGTTCGGGCTGGACTGTTCCCATGAGGCACAGGGTCAAGGCTGATTTGCATATAGCCAGTGTCTTACCTAGGGTGTTGTGGAGTGCAAAAAAACGATGGATTTATGCCCAGATCTTTGTACTGGGGTGAATGTAAGACATTGTTCTGCATTCTGTCCATCAACTGTGTTTTTTGCAATTTTCACCCCGAGTGGGCTGGGTATGCTCAGACGCGAGTCCCAAGCTCTCCACATCACTGGAGTCAAGCTATCCAGGCTGATATCCAGAAACCGGTCCTTGGATGCTTGATTCCGGTCTAGGAAAGACATGGCTTGGTAGTTCGGGCTGGACTGTTCACATGAGGCCCAGGGTCAAGGCTTATTTGCATATAGCCAGTGTCTGACCTAGGGTGGTGTGGAGTGCAAAAAAACGATGGATTTAGGCCCAGATCTTTGTACTGGGGTGAATGTAAGACATTGCTCTGCATTCTGTCCATCAACTGTGTTTTTGCAACTGCATAAATGCAAGCAGCTATATTATAATCGTAGGGTATGTCCCAAATACCGAGACAATATATCCATGCAAATATGAAAAGTGAATTCAGGATAAATGGCAACACTATAAGAAAGCAAAAACCCACACAGGCCCTCCTACATAACTAGATGGAAAATGTCAGAATATTAAATACTATCTTGCTAAAAATATCCAAAAGGCGCGAATCTAAACAATAATCAAATAAAAAGTGTGTAGTGCTATGTGAAAACCAAATGATTTAATAAGCATATATAATGCAAAAAATAATAACACAACATAGCAATCAGCCGATTATTATTGCAGTCATATGCCTAAATAGGTACAGGGAGAAGGAATCTTATTTAAATACATAACTGAGAACTATATATGAATCTAATTCATGGGTATCTTCATACGTTCACAAGGGTAAATACTACCGAATGACTGACAGATGGTCTGATTGATGGCATATGCAATGTCGAGCCAGACTCTCACAGGAAATATTTATTCCACTCATGCAGGTAGCCCAAAAGCAGTTCAGCCTCCGACACTTGATCAACTCACTTATTTATTGATTCGCAAAAATGCACGCAGGCAGCAGACAGAGAACAGGCATCAAAACCAATCCAACGCCAGACGTGTTTCGGGAGTCCTTAATCCCTTTATCAATGGCGTGTGTCCTATGAAAGAAAGTAACGTTCACCACACACCTGTCCTATTAAAACAACCCGCCCCGATGGGCATGGCCTCTGACGGTATTCTCGTCAGAGGGCCATGCCCATCGGGGCGGGTTGTTTTAATAGGACAGGTGTGTGGTGAACGTTGCTTTCTTTTATAGAACACAAGCCATTGATAAAGGGATTAAGAACTCCCGAAACGCGTCTGGCGTTGGATTGTTTTGATGCCTGTTCTCTGCCTGCGTGCATTTTCGCCAATCAATAAATAAGTGTGTTGATCAAGTGTTGGAGGCTGAACTCCTTTTGGGCTACCTGCATGAGTGAAATTATATATATCTATATCTATATATCTATCTATATCTCTATATCTATATCTATATCTATATGTATATATATATAGATATAATTTCACTCCAACAACAAGAGATCCACTCTTTCTTTTAAAGAAGGTAGAATAAAAATCCAAAGGCCGCATACACTCCATTCCTAAAATCCCCTCCCCATTGCTAAAAAGTCAACATGTTCAATGGCATGCAAACCATCTCCATGTGTATGCATAGTCATGCACTCTAAAGTAAATTGTGCCCTGCTTTAAGTAAAAAAGGGTGAATATATTAAAAAGATAAATTCAAATACTTACCAAACAAGATCGGTTAGATAGAAATACAAAAATCCAGGACCTGAAAAAAGGAGAAAATAGATTTTTTTTTTTAAAGGTTGCAGAGTTAAGTTTGGCTTCATTTCAGGTACATTGATGCCAATTGATGCAAACAAAATAATGATTCAAATACTGATCAAGAGCTATGAAGAAACCAATGTTTCAATTAATGATACATTAAATTATACATTGCCTCCCTAAGTTTGATAATCAACTCAAGCATAGTTATGATCAGGACTAATGTTATAGAACATAATGGTATCTTCAAGTTAACACCTCTACATTAAGAACGAAAACAATATTGTTAAGGTAAACACAATCACTAATGAAACAACAAGGAGATAGAACTACTGCTACCACCTCCTTTAATAAGCAAAGAAAGATGAATTTGGCAAACACTGGTGTAATGTATGAATCATATCAAACCCAATGACTCAAGAGCACCATCAATTTCGCAGCCCTTCTCATGTTCAACCATTTCTCACATGTGGTTTGTTCAACCTGGCCCTGTGTTATTCTTCCTTCCAACTTGTCATCTGGCATTCAGAAATATGTATATACAGCGTTCAAACACCTCCAGTAGGATCATGGCACTCACACACTATGACGATATTGCTCCACCCACCTCAACCACTTAAAAGATAGTTCCTGTCTACCATCAAATTCAGGCCTCCTTCTTTATTATGAGAATATTGCATGCACTAAAAATATACCTTGCAGCATCGTAACTGGCCTCTGAACTTGGTGCTATGTAAAACATCCACACACAGAAATATTTATTAAATAGAGTACACTGCATTTCCTCTATCTTTTTAATGACTACAGAGAAAAGATAAGAAAGATAACTATGAAGACAACCAGCCCATATCTAAAAACAAGCATTGGAAATGCAATAGGTCTCGCAGCATTAGAGTTAGTGCTTTTAGAATTGTTTATGGGTTTTTTGTTGTAAATCTTTAGCATTTTTGTTTCCTGTAGCCAATGCTAAAGAATTACAAATAAAAAAAGCCATAAACAATTCTAAAAGCTCTAACTAAAAATCCTCCGAGACCTATTGCACTGTGTGAGGGTGAGGGGTTGAGGGTGAGTGAGGGTGAGGGTGAGTGAGGGTGAGTGAGGGTGAGTGAGGGGTTGAGGGTGAGTGAGGGGTTGAGGGTGAGTGAGGGGTTGAGGGTGAGTGAGAGTGAGGGTGAGTGAGGGTGAGGGTGAGTGAGGGTGAATGTGAGTTAGCGTGAGGGGTTGAGGGTGGGTGAGGGTGAGGTGTTGAGGGTGAGTGAGGATGAGTGAGGGTGAGTGAGGGGTTGAGGGTGAGTGAGGGTGAGTGAGGGTGAGTGAGGGTGAGTGAGGGTGGGTGAGTGAGGGTGAGTGAGGGTGAGTGAGTGAGGGTGAGTGAGGGGTTGAGGGTGAGGTGTTGAGGGTGAGGGGTTGAGGGTGAGGGTGAGGGGGTGAGGGGTTGAGGGTTGAGGCAAATCTGTGCAGATCGATCCAGCTTGACTGCAAAAAACAACTGTGTGAAAAGACTGTGTAGCAGACTGATCTGGACTTAACGATACAATATTGACCGAAGTTTCATAACTAACACTCTCAAGTGCAAAGCAACCCAAACATAAAAGTAATTCACATTTACCCAGAGTACAATATATGAAATATATTGCTTGCTCGGCCTGTGTGGTGTGTTCATGTGAGCCCACTGTAATCTATTGTGATGCACTGCCATGCAAAGTATGGGCAGACTCACCGGGAAGACGGAAGCTCCGGACTGCTTGCCGATGACTGGCTGTTGTGTGATTTTACAGCCCCAGCTGGTGGTTTTGGTTTAATTTTTGCTCCATTCAGGGGACCCCTATTCAGCCAAGGACGGTCTCATAAATCTTAAAGATACGGGAGGCTTGGGAGTCCCTCGACCAATTCTGTAGGGTGGAGAGGCGCCAGTTTGCGTTAGGCTTCTTAGTTTGAGCCTGCTGCCTGAAAAAACTCCGGCCAGGCTGCCCTCTAGGAAGAAAGAAGCCATTGCATATTGCATCTGGGGATAGCGCCGATGGATGGTTGGACAGCTTTCTTGAGGGTCTCTCGAGCGTCCCTTGAACTGGGGGGGAGGGGGCTTGCTGTGGCATTGGCTAGTATGCGGGGAGGGGTGGTCAACCCATCCTAAGACTGCATGCGCGCAGCCCTGATGCCTTTCAGGCTAACTGAACGGAACAGAAATACTGTAAACTCCAGCTTATTGGGAGAGGGAAATAAAAGGTTAATGAAGGTTAATTCCATCGACAATAATCACGGAGTAAACAACGAGCAATCGAGTGAAAAGGCGCGGGAGTGCCGAGCGCAGTCCCAGAGAGGCCTCGGATTTACAACCAGCTGCTTGGGAAGAGAGCGAGTGGAGGAAGGGGAGCCGGGTGATGGCAGAGAGGCAAAGGCGGGCAGTGCAAGGCTGCAAAAAGCGTGGGGTGGTGAAAGAGACATGGAGCGGGAGAGAGAGGCAAAGAGCGACACTGAGAGAGAGAGGAGGAGGAAGGGAGGTAAACTGAGAGATACAATGAAGGAAAGAAAAGCTGGTAGATCATGTCCAAGGCGAGACTGCAGAGTAACAGGGGCTGGGGCATAAAGAGTGACATATTAAGGGCTTGATTTATCAGTGTGTTTTACTCAGACTGCCTCTATTGGGAAATGCGTTCGTCGGTACACTGTGGCCTGTGGAGAGCAGTCGACGGTAAGCAAGGGGTAGAGTTGGAAGGAGATGAGGGGAATGAAATGCAAACGAGAGAAACATGTAGGCAGAGATGGATTGCAAGAGGGAGCGGGTGAAGGGGGTGGAACTGGGCGAGCACGTAACACGGCGGGCAGGGGAGGGGGCGGAGAGGGGAGAGGTGCGACACGGCAGGAAGACGGAAGGAAGAGAGGGGAGGGGGAGGAGAAATGCGACACGGCGGGAGGGGGGTAGATCATGTCCAAGATAAAGAAGAACAGAGCGAGACTGCAGAGTAACAGGGGCTGGGGCATAAAGAGTGACATATTAAGGGCTTGATTTATCAGTGTGTTTTACTCAGACTGCCTCTATTGGGAAATGCGTTCGTCGGTACACTGTGGCCTGTGGAGAGCAGTCGACGGTAAGCAAGGGGTAGAGTTGGAAGGAGATGAGGGGAATGAAATGCAAACGAGAGAAACATGTAGGCAGAGATGGATTGCAAGAGGGAGCGGGTGAAGGGGGTGGAACTGGGCGAGCACGTAACACGGCGGGCAGGGGAGGGGGCGGAGAGGGGAGAGGTGCGACACGGCAGGAAGACGGAAGGAAGAGAGGGGAGGGGGAGGAGAAATGCGACACGGCGGGAGGGGGCGGAGCGGGTAAACATAGACGGACGTGCACGCGCACGCGCTTTTAAGGTCAATGCGCATGCGCATAAGCTTAATGCGCATGCGCATTGACCTTAAAAGTCACGGGCACTGCAAGGAATCGCCACGATTCCTTGCAGTGTGGATAAAGAGTGGATAACTCGCAATACTCTCGCCTTGCTCGATGCGCATGCGCATCGACAGGCGAGACCTAAACATGCATTAAGTGCTGTGAAAAGGGGTTTGCAGTACTATGAATTCTATTAAAAAGGAGAACAGTTAACTGAAAACAATGATTACGCTTGTGAAAGTCGCCATGGCTAAAACTCAAAAGGGAGATGCAACAAGCATTTACAATGCAATGGTCTCGGCATTATTAAAGGTAGAGCTATTGGCATTGCTCATGACATTTTTTTTCTTTTTTTTTTTTAAAAACATAAATAAATGGTATTGTGATTTACAATGGCAATAGGTGAGCATTAGAGAGTAGTAGAGAGTATTCGCGGACACAGAGCCACACACACAGAAAGCCACACACACAGAGAGCCCCACACACAGCCAGCCAGCCACACACACATTTAGCCACACACACAGCCAGCCAGCCACACACACAGCCAGCCAGCCACACACACAGCCAGCCAGCCAGCCAGCCACACAGCCAGCCAGCCAGCCACACAGCCAGCCAGCCAGCCACACACACACAGCCAGCCAGCCACACATACACACAGCCAGCCACACATACACACAGCCAGCCATACATACACACAGCCAGCCAGCCACACACACAGCCAGCCACACACACACACAGCCAGCCACACACACACACACAGCCAGCCACACACACACACACAGCCAACCACACACACACACACAGCCAACCACACACACACACAGCCAGCCATCCACACAGCCAGCCATCCACACAGCCAGCCATCCACACAGCCAGCCATCCACACAGCCAGCCATCCACACAGCCAGCCATCCACACAGCCAGCCATCCACACAACCAGCCATCCACACAGCCAGCCATCCACACAGCCAGCCATCCACACACACAGCCAGCCATCCACACACACAGCCAGCCACACACACAGCCAGCCACACACACAGACAGCCAGCCACACACACACAGACAGCCAGCCACACACACAGCCAGCCAGCCACACACACAGCCAGCCAGCCACACACACAGCCAGCCAGCCACACACACACACAGCCAGCCAGCCAGCCACACAGCCAGCCACACACAGCCAGTCAGCCACACACAGCCAGCCAGCCACACACAGCCAGGCAGCCACACACAGCCAGCCAGCCAGCCACACACAGCCAGCCAGCCACACACACAGCTAGCTACACACACAGCTAGCTACACACACAGCCAGCTACACACACACACAGCCAGCTACACACACACACAGCCAGCTACACGCACACACAGCCAGCTACACACACACAGCCAGCCACACGCACACAGCCACACGCACACAGCCACACGCACACAGCCACACGCACACAGCCACACGCACACAGCCACACGCACACAGCCACACACACACAGCCACACACACACAGCCACACACACACAGCCACACACACACAGACAGAGACACAAACGGCCCTGCCGTTGACTATTTCCAATACTTAATCAATTAGCAGGCAGCCTTATACCCCAGGAAGACGCACACTCGCCGGGCTATAAGCAAAAGACCACTTATCCCCCAAAGCAGAATGAAACAGGCTGCATAGGGTGCAAGAAAGGGCGCAGGCATCGGGCTGCAGCTCTGCCTTCAAGAGGGGGGAAGAGAGCTGCAGCCGGCAAGCATTCGGCGTCACCATCATACCTGAAATCCACCAGGCGGGTCTTCCACGATCAGGATGAATGAATAGCGCGGCACCTATGGGTACCAGAGTTGTTACGCCCGCTCTCCGGTTGTGTGAAGCCCCCAGAAAGACAAAGAACCCTCGCAGCCTAGACGGCATTGGTATCGTACCTGTGATATGGCGCAGCCGCAACATTCACCAAAGTCCGGTGAGAGCGACAGGTGATGGGTCCCGCCATGTTTATAGGAAAGGAGTGGGAGCTGAGCGTGTCACGAATCACGTGACCACGCGAGCGTTGCTGCTATTCTGTTCCCGTCAACAGTAGGCTCAAACGAGCAGCCATCTTAAAGTGGAGTTAGTTCAGATCGCAATCCATACAGTGATACCATACAGATAGATCACCATAACGTATTTATTACCGTAAATCAAAGTAAGATCTTGAAATCCGTTCATTATATAATTAATTTAAACCAACAACTCATCGTCCAGATGAAATCAATTAAACAAACCTACACGAATACTAATGGCGATACCGGAGACCCATAGTCATGGGGATTCCTCCCAAGTAAATATTTTGAAACGCCTTGCCATCTGTGCTGGCTATCGTTCCAATAGCGATCCAAGTGGCGGGTCCAATAGCCAGTATGGTCACAATAATGTATTATTCCGGTAAGCCAAATAACATTAAATTCCACTCCAAAAGGAGTACTTCAGTTCATCTTCATATAAAATAAAATGTCTGGGAAATGCATGCAAATCGCCATTAGTCCCAGAGTTAAAACCCCTAAATAGAAGGTAGTAAGTAATAGTTGACCACATTAGTAATATCCTAGAGTGCTGCAAAATTATGAAGAAACCTTCCTCATCATGAAATCTTATTAGAAGCATCATCATATCATTTAAATGTACAGATCGGCAAAGTAAAAGGAACAGGGACAGATGAGGGAAAAGAAGTTTTGACAGGACAAGTGAAACAAGAAAAACATGAGTGCAGTCAGGGGGAAGAAGGCAAGAGGACAGCGAGGAACGGCTCACCTTCACTGCGGGTGAAAACAAAATGGCGGCCTCAAGCTTCCGAAATATTTTGGATTCTGGGGCGTGTTTTGCTGTCCTGAGTGACGGACGACGTCACGAGCTAAAGAACAGCAAAACGTACGCCCCCAAATCTGAAAAAGACGGAGCTTCTTTGGAGGGACGGCTCTCTCCTCCAATGGCTGGCCTCCGTTTAGGAAGCCAGCCAATGGAGGGGAGACAGGGCAGGGAAGCGGGTTCTAAAGCCCTACTAAAAAACATTAATTCTCCGGACCGGAAGCTGCGCTTTGCGCAGCTTATAGGTCCCTCGACCTAAAAAGGGCCATATTTAGAGTTTAGTGTACAGGGTGCTCCATCAAAAACGTAGCAAATGTCTTTTTTGCCATATTACAACTGCACTATATAGTCAATGGTAGTCTAAGTATGGGCATCCCTATATTTTTTTTTTACAAAGTACTCTGTCTGCTAAACTCTAAAAAAAAAAAAAATCAGGACCCCAGCATGAGCAACCCAATACATCAGATGGGGCCAGTAACAAGAGTTAGCAGCCCTGTAGCAATTATAATTTTTGCAGGACCACCACATTTCTGTGTTTCACCAAGGCATTTTACCTGCTTAAAGCAGTAAATTATCCAGGTGGAACACCGGGTAAAACATAATGAAATATGCATGACAGTCCCATTGCCAAATACTTCCTGAAAATTCATAATTGCTGCGGTTTTCCTGCTGCCAGAATTACTGGCAGTTCCAGGGGGGCTAAGTAAACGAGAGTACTGACCGCTCCCAATGAGGACCATAGTGTTTTTGGGAGTTAACATTTTTCACAGCGTTTCACTGTCAACAAGTGGTAAACTTTTAAGTGCAGGTATTGGCCAATAGGCCCAGTGTGTGTCAGCCATTGGCGGTCACTGCGAAGGTATTTAAAGGTTACCAGAGGAAGCCCTTTATTTTTCTTTGTTTTACTTTAGGCTTCTTTAGAAGAGCTTCCTGAGAAACCGGATCGTTTTTTTTGTTTTTTTACTGTAATGATGATCAGCGTGCATGGCGTGATGACATTATTACATTGAAGTTAAAGTAACTTTCACTGAATCAGTGCTCAGGAACATATCTCATCCAGGGCAAGGGCTTGTGCCCTTCCCCAACTCGGGGCCCAATAGACTTTCTGCACCTCGTGGGGGTAGATAGGGTATTCTGAAGTGATTAGGCGCGGCGCACAGCGTTGGTAAATGGGAAAGTTCGCTGAGAAGGTAGATAAGGTAAACAATTTAAGGTGCTCCTACAGGTGACGTAACTGTTCTGGTACGTCCTAAAGGATTGAGGGGTTGAGTGCGCTACTGGGGTGTAGGCGCATCCCTGTGATGGGCACACTTATGTGGTACTGTGTGCTGCAACACAACACAGTAAATTCCAAAGAAGTTCAAATAAAGTTCCAGTAAATAAAGTAGATAGGGTATTCACACACTATCTGCCAACCAACCCCCACAGAAGGCAGAAAGCCCACGAGACACCAGTGATTTCAAAATGGCACGAAAACAAACAGGATGGGCCAGCCTACCCCGGAATTGAGCCATACCCCTGCCTCAGTGGGGTCAATAGTGTCTTTCTGCCTCCCTGGTGACAGCTAGGAGGCTTGATTCAAACATGCCCCTAGGTGGTAGAATATACACTTGACACCAGGGATTTTGCCTTTGAGGCAAAACAAAGTACTGCAGTGTTTCACTTTGCATTGGCCACACACCCACTGCAAACAAGACACACCAGTCTTACCCCTCCCTCTCCCACCAGAGCAGACATGAGGTGTGCCCCAAATTTGCCTCTGCGCACTGTATGGCAGGAATATATATATTTTTATTAAACTATTGGGGCGCGTCAGGTCCATCCTAACATCAGGCTCACCCTCACCTCTAAAGCATGAACAATGTTTCTGTTCCCCGGCGGACTAAAGCATTCCATCCCAATGGCAAGCAAGAGGACAACTGATTCTTTTGGGTGTTGTTTCTACAAACGGGCCAGGAGAGTGTGGCTAACTATCAATATCGTCCCAATTGCAATGGTGAATGGCTGCACATTTTGGGCTTGGGTAGGCTGTCATCTGGAAAAACCTACCAGACCCTGAGAATTCTGAAAACAACACATCCGGGGGAGTCCAGGGTGGTGTGCTTTGCATTTATTTCACACCATTATCTTACCCACAATGCCCTGCAAACCTAAACTTTGACTAAAACACACATTTCTCTCATTTCTGCAAGGAAAACATATGGAATCTGTGGGGAGACACACATTTTGAACCACAGCATTCCGTCAAGTCTCCTAATAACAAGCATTTACAATGCAATGGTTTCGCCTTTGGAAAAGTTAAAGCTATTGGCATTGTAAATGACAAAATTTGTATTTGTGTTGGTTTTGAAAACAGATAAATAAATGGCATTGTCATTTACATTGCCATTAGCTTAATCTTTCGCAAATGTTCAGACCTATTGTAGGGCTTTAAGTGGGCCGGGTCTCACTAGGTCTGAGCAGCGACAGTTTTTTTAAGGGGTCCTCAAAGTGGGTCTCAATCAGTCTCTGTTTTGTGCCCTGGCACAGGCGGTCCGTTTTTTTCTGGACTGCAGTGACAGCAGACAAATCCATGAGCGTGTGCTCACACTGCTCACTTCTCACTACTGGAGAAGTTACGGCATGACGTCATGCCAGGGGAGTGTTGTAAGGGAAGGGAAATCCTTTAAGAGTGTTATTTTCTCTCTGGATTTCCCTTCTCTTTTTGAAACTCAGGAGCAGCAACATTGTCGTGGTGTCAGCAGGGCTTTAAGTGGAAGCTTTTTTAATATTATATACAACAAGCCATTGTGGCTGCTTATTTATCTTATGCAACTAACAATCATTGACAAAGCCAATAGTCCTGCCTTGATGTAGGTATGATGTTACTTGTTGTATCATATATCTGGATGCAATGACAGAAACAGCAAAACACAAGGCGGGCGGCACACTATGCTAAGCACAGATTTTTAGTTTATGTGTTTTTAAGCCACCCCCGTAATTACATCGGCCACGCCGCTTTAAGAGACCCCCCCGCAGTTTTTTTCATCACACTTATAGCCCTGGGGGGCTTTTCACAGCACGTCTTGTTTCTGGGAGCCTATCACAGCAAGTCTTGCTTTTTTTCAGGGTGGGGGGCCTGCTTACAAGCAGCGACTTCCTGAATGTTCCCCATGCCTGGTCGTGCTGGTCGGTGGTGCACGGCCCCACCTCAACAATCTGAAGCATGCCCGCCTCACCACATGAAAGAGCCGTGCGAGTGTCCATTATCTCTGCGGTCGCAGCTTTCCTGGGAAAGAGCTCGCGCCACAACTGCAGCCGCTTTTAAAATAACCCGGCATCCGATGGGGCCGAGAGCGAGAGGGCGGGCGGAGAGACGCCAATGCCAGACTCTGCTGAACGCACACACTGAGCGCACGGGGATCAGACTCCTGGGAAAGAGACTACCTCTGAATGAGCACCAGAGGTAATCCGTCCATGACTGGAAACCTGGCGCTGCAGCCGCAGAGACACGTCATTCACAGGGTGGTTGCACTTTTAAGTATAAAAAAAACACACTTATGTTTCTTATTGGCGCAAACAGGAATCTTTTGGGGAAATGTGTGGATGGAAAAGAACTGTGCTCAGTAAAAATTGTAACTATACGCCCAAAAGAAGCGTTGCATTAAAGGCAGCCCTTCAATTAAACAAACAGCCCAGGTCTTGAACTGCAGCTTGCAGAGGTGCGCCACTAATGGTGAAATATGAACAGTGGTTCCTAAATGTTTTCCACAATTCCAACCTACACAAAACTAAATAAACAAGCATTAAACACGGACAGCGGGAGGGGGCGGGAACGGGCAAACGGACAGCGGGAGGGGGGGCGAAAACTGGATAAAAAAATATTTAAAAATGCCGCTTACCTGCAAGAAAAGAAATCGCGCAGCCCACCGCATCCTGGCAACTTCAATCTCGCAGCCCACTCCTGCAAAGGACACTTTGAAACTGACCAAAACAGGACTAGAAAAAAAAAAAAAAACACCCGCCCACCGCCGGAATGACGTCACAAAGGGGCTGGATGAGAAAAAATCTCAGGAACGCCCACGAGTCGCCTCACAGAATGACGAACGCCTCGGTCTTCCAATGGCTAGCCTCCATTTATGGAGCTAGCCAATGGAAGACTGAGGCGGGACAAAGCCACATACTAAAAACGTTGGTTGGATCACAATCTTGATTGCATGCATTCTGCCTAGTCACAATAAATAAATTGGGACCAGCGCTTAAGATCACCCTGTACTTTACGGAGGAGTGGAGGGAAATTGGCCTGAAATAAGCTAGAAATCTGGGAGTAAGTTTGATACCGAGATAGGTAAGCTCCTTCTTTGACCACTGAAAGGGGGTCATGGTAATTAACATCCCCACTTCTGCGTCTGGTACTGTTAAATTAAGGGGGTACAATGTAGCTAGATTAATATGGAGGATGGCTATTTCCTCAAAGTGTTTGAACTCCTCATGCAGTGTGGACAGGGAGTTCTGGGGGTCTGGGAGGGTAAGCAAAATATTGTTAGCGAACTGAGAGATCTTAGGCTCCTCTGACCTAAAGTGGATTCATTTAATCGCCTGTTGTGCTCTTATCCTGGCCGCGAGAGGTTCTATGCTCAACGCGAAGCGAAGGGGTGACTGTGGGCACCCCTGTCTCATTCCCCTCCCCACTTGGAATGCCTCAGAGCTTACTCCATTTACAATTACTCTGGAGCAGGGGGTCGCGTACTAGGCCTGTACCATCGCGATAAAAGAGTCACCATCCAGGCCTGTGGCGACAAAGCAGTTGGACACCTTGGCATCAGGCATAAAAAGGCCATGTGAAAGCAGGATTGATTTGCTTTTAAATCGTATCCCAAGCAAGGGCAGTGATACTGCGGCATTTAGAGTGGGCGGCGGGATACTTGCTACAGCGATTACTCCTAGCACTTCAGAGTACTCTATAGCATACAACTGGTGATGTCAGGAAGTTGATATGGCCTGGTTGCCTTGGCACATATCCCAAAAGGTGCCAGAATAATAATAAATAAATTGATACTTGTATAGCGCACTACTCACTCGCAAGAGTCTCAAGGCGCTTGTACGAATACCGCTGTGGAACCCATCCTGGCTTTCCCTGTGAGGCGTCCACTCCTGGGCACCCCCAAGGTGGAGGCCAGGCATCCTTAGCGTTGTGGGGGGCCGTTGTGGAGATTAAGCAAGCTATTGCCCAGAGTGGGACTCCATGATTGGAATAGGCACCGAGGCGAGAATTATCAGGTCCGTGGAAAGAGCCCACGACCCGCTGAGGCGGGGAATTGAACCCTGGTCCCGGGCTAGACCTCTGCATCAGGGTCTGCCGCTCTAACCATTGAGCCATACTTCTTCTTTTGGTTTGCCTCTGGCATGGTTGGTTAGGGGCTCAGCTTACAAGTTGGCCTGTGGATCCCATGGCATGAGGAAGTGGGGAAGTTAGTCTTGCGAAAAGCTATATCTGGGGGTCCCTGGGACCCAAGTCAATCAAATGATGCTGTAAGGGGCAGGTGGGTGGTCAACCATTACATTAAGGATGTGTTGGTTAAGGATTCCATGTCTAGATCATTGTTGAAAACAGAATGTCACAATGTGTTTTGCCAAGTTAGGTAAATATGAAGAAAATATTAATCAAGTTTGGTTCGATGTGTAATAAACGTGGTCTGAGAACTGTTTATTTTCGAAGCCAGTAATCAGTCAAGTTCAGGCTGTTCATTTTGCTTATGTTGACTATTGGTTTTGAAGAGTTAATTGTGCTTGACGGCTCGACACCCCTAACCCCCACCAGCCTGGGTGGGTCCTCCATCTGTTATCAAAGGGTCGATACTTGCCCCAAAAAGTGTAACCACTTAGGCGATGTGCTGAAGCAGTGTGCTGGGCCCAGCAGGGAATTTCAATGGCTCCATTGAATAATTGCAGCCCTGCTGTGCCTGCAGATCGATGGGGGAGGGGCTGGGGAGTGGGGGCTGATTACGTTGATCTACTCTGAGTCTGCTAACAGTGAGCTGGCGTGGGACGGGCATCCAGTTGTAGAACTGAAGACTTCCTTTTGTTGCATTAAAGTTCTACTTAGCTAGTAAAAGACTTACCAGAGATGGAAGGGCAAGGCAAAGAAAAACCACACCTAGCACTGTCCCCAATTGTCATTAAATCACAAGAGAACACTTAAGAGAAAGCGGGTCCATTGTGAGGGAACAGCCACCGGGGAATCAGTCCCTAATCCTAAGCTAAATAATACTACTCTGTACGAATCTGACATAAATATATACCATATCGAGGACCCCTTCGTATTAAACAGTGCTCAACATTCATCCTCATTTAAAGAAATCAGAATAGGTACATAATCCAATTCGTATCCAATGTTTTTATTAGTTCATTCCTTAATTAAAATATATTTCATTGTGGCCAGATTAAACATCTATCAGGAAAGCCAACACGGTTCGTTCTCATTGAGCTCCTTCAGGGCTCTTTGGTCCATAAGGACAGTCATAGTCTCAAAGATGCGGCCATCACACTGCATGCATGTCCAATGAGCTGGCGTTTTTGTGATTTACCTCAACTGCTTCGCTAGTAGCGTTAACTAGTTAAATTGTTAAAAGCATCGCGGTGTGAAAATAACTTCCACCACCCACCGTCTCACGCCCCCTCCTCACCCGTCCCGTCCCCTTTAACACAGCAAATTGTAAGCCTGTACTTTGCACACGTTCATTATATTTAGAGCGAAATGCAAGGTGGCGTGTTTACTTAACATTTCTGTTGCATTAAGGGGAAAACACGTTTTAAATAAGGTTTCAAGCAGTTAGAGGAGTGTGCTGCGCAAGGCCCGATATTCCTTGCATGTAATGCAGTTCAGAAAAAGACAAACGCTTCATCTAGAGGGCTATTGCCTCGGCCACATTTGATTCACTCAGCAGAAATGATAAATGCGATAATGCAAATATGAACATTTACGTCCAGAGCGCTCCCTGCATAACAAGTACACACATAGGGGTATGAAAGGATTCCCGGAAACGTTCGCACTTTATCCAAGAGTCTAGGTTGCCTCTCCGCAGTGAGGGCGCTTGAGACATCCCCCGAGGCTTTATGTTATGAGTTTTCGTTGGAGCTGTTTTCAAGCGACATGAAAGGGTGGTGTCGAAATCCAGGGGTTTCTCCAAACGTTTCTGGCCCAGCACTGGAATCAGTAGCGAGAATCAGATGCTTATACCAATTTTATACAGACTTCCGGATACCTCAGTACCTCACGTCTACCTAAATATTTGATTTTATTCCACGTCATATTTTACCGATGATATGCGTGCACTTGCCTTTTATCATTTTGCCGGTTAAACCAAACCAGGAAAAGGAGACTCGGAAACAGGATGTATTAGGTGGGACACACATGGGGCTTTCACAAAAGAGGTACACAGCAATCTATTGGACTAGTTTCTCATTTTTACGTCCCCAATGAAAGGTGTACTTTTATTGTGGCGCGTCTGTTTTTATATTAAATATTCTGTCTGCATTCCTTGTTTACATTTGTTTCCGCGATTGTGGTTCATGTGGATTAATTGACAACTATTTCCCGTGTCTTTCAAAGCTGTGAGGGGTGAAGGTATCTGTTGTCAATGTAACCATATTAGTTATGAGGTAGGAGTTTACGCCAGTTTGTTTACACGAGGGTTCGCCTCACGCGTCCTTTTGTTTACACGAGGCTTCCCTGCATGGGCCCTTTTGTTTACACGTCTGTATTCAGAGTTTTAAATAAGGAATAGCAATTAATCCCGGTGGCATCCAGTATAATACAGGCACGGAACAGCGTATTGTGCTTAATTTGATATGGCTAAGTCAGTGTTGGTGCCCAAAATGTGCTCAGAAGCCCACGGTCGGCACCGGCGCACAACCCACCGAGACCGCGTAGATTGGAATCAGCCTCTTGCCTTTAACCGGCTACCAGACACCCCTGCCCAGTTAGATGCAGATTCCTGCTTTCTCCCGTTGTGGCGGGGTTTCCGCCTTTCTCTTCCTTTCGCCATTGTGCGTTTTCCTTCGCTCACTCTTGGGAAGTGTCAGAGGAGAAAAAATAATTCCAGGTGGTGCCCTCCACTGTCCCGTCAGCCTCTTCCCCAGCCCTGTAGGTCTACCTCTTAACTCTGCTAACACGTCGTCCCTACTTTATAACACGCCCATCCTGCTCACTACCTGTCCTGCACCTCTACACTTCTGTCTCTTCCTGTTTCTACCCCTGACGCCTGTCCGCTACCTTTAATCATTTTCCAACCCATTTGCCCTCACCGTCCTCGCCACCTGCCATTTACCTCTGCCCTATTTCTGCCCTCGCTCCACGAGCCCTGCCTTTCTTTTCCCTGCCCCCGAGTGCCTGGACCTGCAGCTCAGCGGGAGCACTCTCTCTACAGCTCAGTGAAGCCCATCCTCTGCCCATGGCTGTCCCAGACACCAAGGTCCGGGGGGGGGGGGGGGGGGGGTGAGTGTGACTGGCGGCGCACTTGGGGGCCTTTCACAAACAAAAGCGACACTTGGGAGGGAGAGCGTAGTGGAGAGGGCAGGGGTTCGGAAAGGCCAAAGTGAGAGCAGTCACCAGCAGCCTAGGCTCCCTAATGAAGGGTTTGGTTAAACAATAAAAAAAACACACAGCACAAGTTCCCGAAGACACCAGGCCCTAGTTATCACGTGCAAATAGATCATGAGTGCATGAATCAGCACTTGGTAAGGCAGACAGGCGCATCCATCGCCAGTCCTCGATCAGTTCAGTCCCGTATAGAAACAAGCATTTACAAGTACACCCCCCCCCCCCTCTCTTTGAAAGCACCCGCACTCACCGGCTGTCTTCTGGCGGGCGGGGCTAACCTCCTCACACGGGAGCCTTGCTCCCTGCAGCACTCCTCCACGCACACGTGGAGTAAAAACGCTGCTGAATGCAGATGAAGTCCCAAGTACAACAAGTTTGCAGAGAGGGGCCTGAAGGGCAGCGTCACCTTTCCTCGTGCTGTGACGCAGAGGGGGCAAGGCTCGGGACGCGGTGGGGAGATCGAGCTCTGAAATGCAGTACGCAAGGCTGATTTTGTAGGCACCTTTCCTCGTGCTGTGACGCAGAGGGGGCAAGGCTCGGGACGCGGTGGGGAGATCGAGCTCTGAAATGCAGTACGCAAGGCTGATTTTGTAGGTAAATTGTGTTCGTAAGCGGTCCCGTGCTGTCCTGAAAGGCAATCTTCAACTTGTTCCGGTAGCTTCGGCGGAATCAAAATGGATTAATGAAATGACACCGGAGCCGCGTGTCTCCTTGCGAAAACAGTCACAATCCATTCCACACTGCTCCCAGCTCGAACAAAAAAAACGCCGTGCTCGTCGTGCGAGCAGTACATTCTTTCCACAGCACCACACGCCGTCACTGAGCAGTGACTTTTCAGCATGCCTGTGACGAAGCAGAGAACAGCAGAGAACAGCGTCCCTCTAAAGCCCCGGCAGATGATTAAAAAAAAAAAAAAAAAAATGGCGGCAGCACCTACGAGGACACGGGGGGGGGCGGGAGAGGAACGGACGGCGGGAGGGGGCGGGAGAGGACACAGGGGGCGTGAGGGGGGCGGGAGAGAACACGAACGGCGGGAGGGAGGCAGGAAACGTGCCGGGGGAAAAACACTCACGATGCCCAGGACAGCAGCAAGCACGGCCCGGCCGGACCAGACTCGGGGGCGTTCCCGGCGTCGCGTGACGTCGGCAAAAGCCAAAGAATCTCGGGAACGCCCCCGTGTCTGGTCCGGCATTGATGGACAGGCCCCTCGTCCAATGGCTAGGCTCCATTTATGGAGCTAGCCAATGGGACGGGGGGGCGTGTTCCATAGTGCTTACTATACTCAATAGATTTCTCTGGAGGAGGAGCCTAACGGCTCCGCCCCCCAGCGAAACCTAAAAATGGTACCTCACTTGTGTGTGTGTGCCAAGAGACCTTGACACAAAAGGCACCAGTGCACCATGTGTAGAGATCAGCAATAGGGGTGGCAGCGGGATTTGGGGAAGTGCTAGGCAGCCACCCACAGAAACCTACCAAACACAGACATTTTTTAAAACTAGACATCGAGAGGATTCCAGGGTGGAATGCCTTCCATACATTCCATGAGGTTGTCTTACCCACAATGCCTTGCAAACATCAAACCTTGCCTTAAATCACACGTTTTCCTTACATTTATGTAGTGGAAACCTCCGGAATCTGTAGGAATCCACACAATTTCAACAACCCAGCTTTACCACACTTGCGCAGATAAAAATGATGTGCCACTTGTGTGGTTTGGCCTAATGCAGAAGTCACATTTTCCCCCACATTTGTCCATTTACAAACGGATTTACAATTCATATTAAAGCAGCTGCCTTGTTAAATAGTGTTTGGCGTTTGAACCTTTGTCTGTGGACTACTCCCTAAATCCATCCTGATTAAGTGGTTTCATTTTATTGATAAAATATGCAAAACCTAATAAGCAGAAAGGAGAGTAGTTCGACGTAGCAGAGTAATTTTTAATCCTTTTCAAAAGACAATTTACTTGAACCATTAGCTTAATTCAATACGAGCAGCGTGACACCGATTATTACGAGAATGTCCTGTCTTTCTTCAACAGCTGGTGCATGGCACTCTGAAACACCGCTGCCACAGATACCAGCCCAAAAAGGCATGTGCCTAAACCAGTAGGCCCCCTCAGTAGTTACAAATGTCATAAGTGGCCTCGATTCTGAATGCAACGAGATTTGGTGATATGCTGAAGAGAAATCCAACACGGAGAAAAATGTAACCCCCTTGTTTGCAGTGAGCATATCACCAATGTTGGGAAGGGATGGCAATCAACTCAGATACCTTTGTTGAGAACGTGGAGGTCCACACACAAACTCAAATCCCGGTTACCTTTTTTTTTGCTAGCATACCCGGGACCAACCATTCGGATTCTTCAATCTCTAAGATAATGCCCTCTTGACAATCTTTGGAATGCCTTCCTCAAAGGTTCCCTCAACACCAAAGGAATACTGCTGGGCTTATGTGCCTTAGGCAACACCTCATCCCTTAATATTCTGTGCGCAAATCCCTTTAATAGAGAACTATGCATTTGCGATTCCTAAATTGCGATTAAGAAATCGGAATACATTTTGCGATTGTAGGAGAGTAGGGTCTGCAATCCTATGATCACCCCAGATTATTGCTTTTTGCTTCACTGGTTTACGACTCCCCTGACTGTGGGCCTGCCAATCAGAGCCACAGCCTAGCTGTTCTCTCACTAAATTGACACGTGTACCTTAGGTGCATTTACCAATTGGTAATGGGCCACCTTATCAGACCCTGTAACTCAGGGCAAAGGTGTACCCAGGGCCTACCAGGGGCTGCAGCATTTATTATGCCACCCCTGGCTGGCCATCTAAATCTGACACAACTGGCTGCACGACAGCTGGGGCAAGATGGTGTAATCACCCTTTGCTTTAGATATAGTATACCTATATCTAACCCTAAAATGGACACATAGATTCCTATCAGTCACTCCTATGGCAGACCTTAACAATCCTGAAGGAAGAGTGCTTGGAATCATGTGAGATGGTGCTTTGGCATGAGCTGAGCCCATTTGCAGCTTGCGGAACCAAGTCCTTATAGCTGTTCCATGATAACGCATTCCATATACTCTTAAGTGCATTATAATCCTCGCGGTTATATGCCAACTCTGGTATCGCTTTATCAAAACATGTCGAGTAAGGTGTCATACGAATTGGAATACTAACCCCTCGCCAATTCTGGCGACGGGGTTAGCATTCAACCCTTCTAGAGGGACACGACATGCATGTAACTGTGAACCCCGGTTAAAGTTAACTCGAGCCTCAGCATCACAAAATGGATTCTGCCACCACAGACACAAGTCTGACCTCCTGCTGCTGGGAGTCCTTCCAGCGAGGAGAGCTTGAACAAAGGGTTTCCTGTCAGGGCCGGTGCTAGCACCATCCCAGACGGGGTTTTGTGTATCCCGGGTAGGCAGGGCTGAATAGGAAGGTGACTGCAAGTGGCACCCCGGTGCTCACTATGCATAGGCCGGCTAGAACCAGTTCCAGGGGCACACCAGCCCCTGAGCTGGGGAAAGTCCGGCATGGGAGAGGGGTGTAACCACCCCCCTTCCTGGTCCCACCCATGGGCAGGACCTAGTCCCGTACCAGCCCCTTTCTTTAGTATAAAGGTGGGAGCGGGGACCCTTCCAAATTAGATCATCTTTGAATCCTTAAACTACTTTCTACGAAAGGAAGTCAAGACTTCTTCCTAAGATTTCTCCCTTGTGACTAAGGAGTAGTCACCCTGCATCAGCGGGCACCAACTAAGTAACCTGCGGTTTGCTGCACGTCCTTCCTCCGGAATCCGACCGACCAGCACGACGAGACCCGGCTTCCCTGGCACCTCTGACCTCAACCTGCATCATCAGCCCAGCTGAGATTCGTGGGTGTGACGAGACCTCGAGGGACCGGCCATCTTCAGAACTGCACTAAGCTTATCCAGCACGACCGCCGAGGGATCCTCGAGTGAGTGCTTTGGGGTTCGAGAAGCCCTAACCCTGAGCAGCTCCAGCACCGAAGTCCAGCCCCCCAGCATCCACGAGATCTGCGTGGGGCCATTCTTGCCTGCTGGCTTGTGGCCCTCTTGACGACGCACCACGACGACAACACCGCTGGTCTGGTTGCTCCAGACTGGCCCTTGCTCCCCTCCAACAGAGGAGCACCCCGGACCCTCCTGGTCCACTCCAGACGCCATTTTGAGTCCACCGCGTGGGCTTGCATTTGCCAAGAGTTGTTGCCCCAATCCTGGGTCCAGGAACGTCGACAGCAGATACCTTCGTGGGACAGCTCGCACCTCCATCCTGGTCGCCGACAACGCCTCCTGGTCCGAGAGACTGCAGAGCCCAGCGTCGCCCACTCACCTGGTCGAGGTGACTCCATCCGGTGCCATCCTGGTGCCCATCTAATCACTGGCTAGTGATTCAGAACTTGGTCCCCTCTGCTTACAGGTATCCTCCATCACCGATCCAGGCTTGGATCTCATCGAACTTCATCACTGGTCGCCTGCCAGCAACTTCTTCTTTCAGGATCCATAGACTGCAACGAGGATTCCCGACGTCTTTCCAGACCTATGCAGCCGCAGCCCCTGGGCTAGGTAACCTGAGCATTTCGGTGCTCCAGCATAGCTTAACTATCCAAGGGTCCAGATCCTTTTTCGTTTCAGCTCTACCTAGTCGGATTCGTCCGATAACACTAACTTTACGAAATCTAGCATCCCTAGACTTTGTCCTGCATCCCGCGTGAGAGTGCACACTCTGCACCCGATCTCCCTAGGCCTCCTGCTAGTAATCTGAAGGTTCAGTAGTCCAGTCCTAGCGATCCTAAAGTCTATTAGAGTAGTACTTACCTGCTAGTAATTTCGCATTCCACTTTTAGAGTATATGGTTTTTCGTGCCCCTCGGGCATCTGTGTAAATTGTGCGACTTTCAGTATTTTCTTAAGAGCTTTGTATTGTGCTTAGCGCCCTGTCCTCATAAAGAGTCCAGGGCTGTTGTGTTCTAAATAAATATCCTTTTATTTTCATAACAACTTGTGTGGTGTCCTTTCACTTTGTGTTCAAGGGGTATATGTGATGGTATAACAGCTGGCTTAACACGCCCTCTAGAGTCTAGCCTAAAGACTGCTCTTGTCCATGCTACTAGGATCGCTGGTCTACGGTTGACTTACAACCAATCATCAATAAGGGTTATTTGGACTAATACATAGTGATCACTAGAATAGTGAGCACTGCATATCAGGACAATTTCTCACAGCGATTCCTACACATTTCTTATTTGCCACTCGCAAATTGCGAATCCCAAAGAAGGAATTGCTTCCCATTCATTCCTATGGGCCTAGAGGCCCATAGGAATCAATGGGAATTGTATGCGCAATTTGCGAGTACCAATTTGGTACTCGCAAATTGCGCTTGCAATTGCAAGGGTGCCAAAAGGCCACCCTGATGCACCCCTGAAATTGCAATGTCAAAACATATTGCACACACACATGCCCCAAATGCATGTATGTGTGCAACATACAACTTTGAAAAATGCACTTTTGTGCATTTTTCAAAGTTCTTGTAAATTACCATCAACTTTGAATTGATGGTAATTTGCGTTTCTTAATTGCATTGCGAAATCACTATTTTTTGTTGTGGTTCCATTGTACTTAGGGTATCGCAAATTCCCTACATGCAATCAGAATTGAAGTAATCGCAAATTTAGCGATTCCTAAAATAGAATTGTTTGTATTTGGGATGATGCATCCTAAATGCAAAAATAGCAGTCGAAAGGCGTTTGCGATTGCTATTTTCAATGATGCATGTGGCCCATAGTTTTTCCTGGAAAACCCCTGGAAAGTCTGACTCCCGCTTCACCTCATTTATCACACTCACACTAGATTGTGCAACTAACACTTGGACAGGGTTGTTTGGATCTAGCCTAATTATCAACTTGCTCTGCTGTGACCATTTCAAAAAAGCTTGACCTACACTTATCAATGTAAATTTTGGACTGCGTCTCAACTCCCTAAAATTCTAACAATCCCACCAAATGGCTCTCCAACTCAATAGGATGTTTCCATAAGTCATCAATTTGATGTACGGGGCACACAACGTCTGATCAAGAAACCTTCCCAGAAATTCCTCCGCCAACCAACGTGTAATGTGCTCCCACATCATCCATCATCCATACCTCCATCCCATCAATTGTGATGTAACAAAAAAGGTGGTCTTTGTTCTCAGGGAAGTGTCAACCACACCCACATGTAAAAAGAATACTTCCTGCAACTATCCCTCTTCCTCAAACAAATTGATAACCTTTTTTCTCACGATGCACTACACTGTGATGACCTCCTCCCACTAAAGACCCCCTACTGACAGTGTAGTTAAGGGTTCAATCTCTAATGCACTTCTGACATAAATCCTGGTTCATAAATACAGGGTTATTGAATGAACAAGATTAATTCCATAGCTTAACTATGTAGATTGCACAGTGCAAAATATACCGACCCAGCTAACTATTCTAAATTCACCCCAAGACATCACTGTATAAAAGTCATGTCACATATATGTAGTAGTAGAACCCAGTTTTCAAATGATTTGTTTAAGGCTCCACATCTGACATATGTACTCTTATAAATTCAGTCAACACCATACCACCTGGCTTCACCATAGTGTCAAGTTGTCCAAACAACGTATATGGCATAGTTATTAGTTTAGTAAGTCAACATAATCCAAGTTACTCAACATTGCCGAGTTGTTCCTAAGAACGGGCAGTCACCAAAGGAGCTGTTGTAGAAGAACACCTCCAGCTCCCTTCTGAATTTCCTTGCTGGGAATTCGGACTTCAGACACTTGCATGCCGCTGGGATCTGGAAGCGCGATGCATCAAGAGGAAGCGTGTCGCCGCCACAGCTGAAATCATCGCAACGCCGGGAGAAGAGAGCCTTCGTCGCATCTCCCTGGAAGCGTGTGTTCATCAAAGCTGACTGCTGTTGCATCACCGGGGAAGCGCGACGCCATCGAGAGAGTCGCCATCGCATCACCAGAGAAGCGTGTCGCAGCACCTGTCACGTCTCCAAAGTACAAAGTTGTCACAAGGCTGCCAGGGCGTCATCACATCGCTGCATCAAGGGCGCCATTTTCTCGCATCCCAACCGGATCGTCGCATCGTATCAAGGCGCCATCCTGCGCCCCGCAACCGGCCCGCAGTCCGAGCACCTACGCATCACCTCTGCACCAGTAAGGCTCACGACGAGTCCCCTACTCTGCGGAAGCATCAAGGAAGGATGCAATCGTTCCCCCGGGTCACAGAACAGGCGCACCTCCCCTTTTGCGAGCCTTTTGTTCACTTTGCGTTACGCATTCAGGTACTTTGTTGAGAACTTTGTCGCATGTACCAACAACTTGAACTATGAGACTTTAATCACCTTTTATGTAATCTTAAGAGTAGTATTGTGGATTTTTGTCGTTTGTGGTCTTGTGTTTAAGTCTATATAAAGAATACTTATTTTTATAAACCCTGTGTTGTGAGCATCTGTAGTTTTTTCACTGTATTACTGTGTATATTCACAAATGCTTAACACACTGCCTCTGAGACCAGCCTGTATGCTCGTGCCAAGCTACCAAGGGGGTGAGCAGGGGTTATTAAGGAGTGTTCCAGTACCGTTCGCTTGCTTTTTATTACAAGATTTAAAGTTTGGGATTCGGGTGCATGTATTCTTAGTTCCCTGTTGTCTTTGGGTGCCAGGTGGCAGGTTCCAAGGCCCTGTCATGTAAAATCTTTGGAATGTCATGCACAAGCATCACGGTTCCTCGGAAACTTGCACAAGCATCCTCGGAAACACTATTCAACAAGCATTGGAAATGCAATAGGTCTCGCATTAGGAAAGTTTGAGCTATTGATATTGTAAATGACACTTTTTTATTTATGTGTTGGTTTTGAAAGTAGCAAAATTAATAGCTTTGTCAGTTACAATGTCAATAGTTTTAACTTTTGCAAATGTGACACCTATAGCATTTGTAATGCAATGTGTGTTGTATTTACGTGACTTAGATGTATTGATACTACAAATAACAATGGCTTTTAATTTTGTAAATAATTAATACTTAAATAAAAGTTATTGTAATTTATAATGGCAATAGCTTAAACGTTTGTAAATAACTTTTGTGAAGATTATGTTCAGTGTATTTTATTGTGACGAAAATCCAAGAACATTGCATTCGCACCTAAACACACACAGAGCCACACACATATAGATGTGGTGGTGGTGGATCTGGGGGATATGTTGGTGGTGGATGTGGTGGTGGATGTGGTGGTGGATGTGGTGGTGGATGTGGTGGTGGTGGTGATGGTGGATGTGGGGGTGGATGTGGTGGTGGTGGATGTGGTGGTGATGTGGTGGATGTGGTGGTGGTGGATGTGGTGAAAGTGGTGGTGGATGCGGTGGTGGTGGATGTGGATGTGGTGAAAGCGGGATACATGAGCATACATGAGCTGTCGGTACGCGAGGCCTTACGCGAGGCCTAAAAATGAACGTATGTAGAACTTGGGGAAGAGGTGATATGACTTTGTGCATAATACAGATGATAGCAGAAGAAAGGTAAATGTAATCTAAGTGGATTCCGAGGTGGCAAATTGGTGCTCTTTTAATCATGGATAATGGATGAAATAATTTTTGAAAATGTTCAAGAAAGATGTATTCAGTTTTTTTTTAATTATAGAAATGAAGGTGCAAGCATTATGTGTAGAAGGGTGTTGCTCCATTTTCAAGGCGTAATACAGGTTTGCTTCCTTGATATTTTATTTTTCACACTCCACCTATAAGTTAGTGATCTGTTAGCTCATTGTATTGGTTTAGATCAAGGGAGGTGTTTGGATGAAACAAAAAGAAAGTAACATGCATTGGAAATGCAATAGGGCTCGCATTAGGATGGTTTGAGCTATTGGTCTCATAAATGACATTTTTTTTATTTATGTGTTATTTTTAAAAATAGCTAAATTAATAGCTTTGTCATTTATAATGCCAATAGTTCTAACTTTCGCAAATGTGACACCTATAGCATTTCATAAATCAGTACACTGCCAACGAGGTTTTAGGTTCTTCACTCGGGTCAGGGACGTAGACATTTGTGTACTGTAAAAACATGCTTAATGCGCCTCCCTTGGTCACGTGACAGTTCGTGGGCAGAGGCCATCACACGGTCAAGGCCAGGTCTAGGCCTCTGCGCACAAGCTAGGTTGGCATACCCCACGGCCAAATAGATCAGGCTACCAGATTAACAAGCCGTCGGGTACTCGGGCCTACATACCATGCAAGGGTCATTCCCATCCCAAACAACAACTGTTAATAGCTAGGCCTGTGTTCTTTTTATGGGAGGGAGAGGGGGCGTCACGCACGAGTCTGCCATGCAGGACGAACTCAGTGAGGGGCGCACATGAAGTGCTCGAGTTCCCATGAGCCGCGTACCGAGGGCAGGGGTGGGGTGTACTTGTGAGGTGGGATCTAAAAGATAGAGAAACAGGCGTATCAAAAAAGTATCACCTTTATTCTCCCTAGAATTAGCTGCAGTGATATAGGTAAGGTAGAACTCCAAAGCATTTCCTACTACCCGATACAAGATCCATATTGAGAGAATGGATAAGGGATGAAGGGTACACCATGCTGACAATTCTGTGCTGCCGGCCACTGGCTGGGCCCGTAGCCCATGAGGTAATGGGCCGGGAATGCGCGGCCTGCAACAGCAGCACCCCCTCCCCCGCCTCAAAGGGGGCCACTAATTAAAGGCCGAGGGAGGGGGCTCGGGACATCTTCACTGCTCTCGGGCGTTAATGGGGCAGGAATGTGAAGACACTGGGCGGGGAAGGCGAGCACTGCGAGGGGGACAGGAGGGTGAATGGATGGGGCTGACGGCGGGGTTGGAAGAGAGACTGCAGCAGCCAAGGGACATTGTTCATTCCCCAGGAGCTGGAAAAAGATCGTAAACTTCCTGAACTGCATACTATATGAAACTTTGGAGATTTTTTTTCATTTTGCAATTTAGCATACATTTTAGCTTGCTGGAGACTGTATTTTAAGCAGAATGTCTCACGAAGAGAGATGTTTTTTGCTCCAATGGTATCCTGTGTAACTTTTTTTACTTTAGATATTCGCGTGCCTTTCTTTTTTATTTGAGATCTTCCTTTGCATGAAAAACGTCACTCAAGATACCAGTAAACAACATTTTGCTCTAAAGGTGTATCTGCGAGATTACCATAAAATGTAATAGAAAAAAAAGAACACTCCGTTTCGCTCATGTCTATAAATGCAAACCAGACTGTGTGCAGAGGCTGGTGAATACCGAGCATCTTACTGGAAGAAAGAAACAACACGTCTTGTAGATGGTTTTGGAAGTCCGGGGAGCGCAAGGACAGCAGGCCGTGTTTCTTTTGGATGGAGCGTCCTGTGGCAACTGCCAAGACGGTGGGGAAGGTAGTGTGTGAACATGCACGGGACGGACGCTGCTGTCGACGGACCTGGCTGTTGACTGTCCTGTACCGACGCCAGCCACAGTAGGGCGCCAAGTAATTGTAGAGGGGAGGAGAGTAGGAGGAGGAGGGGGGAGGAGAGTAGGAGGAGGAGGGGGAGGAGAGTAGGAGAGGCACGGCCTAGCGGCCGTGCAACCAAGAAGTGAGGGGGCGGAGCTGGGGGAGGCTGTGAGAGAGAGAGTGGGCAAGGCAGGCGGCATGTGCACGCGCTTTTAAGCTCAATGCGCATGCGCATTGAGCTTAAATTTCACGGGCACTGCAAGGAATCGCCACGATTCCTTGCAAGTTGGTTAAAGAGTGTTTAAGCCCCCATAGTCTCGCAAGCTCGATGCGCATCGACAGGCGAGACCTAAAAAGGTCCTGCAGGGTCTCGAATCATCAAACTGCCGTTTCCTCCTTCTTACTTTGTCCGACTACTTACTCTGTCAGACTAAAAACTAGAACATACGTGTGTAATTCTTTCCTCGCTCGCTCATACAGCCAGCTATTACGTTCTGGCGTTTGTCACTTAACTGAAAAGGAATTTAAAACAGCAGTCCTATTTACCAGTTGCATTCTTAGTATTTACGGAATTAAATCTTTCCAAGAGAAACTTCTTTTTTTGGAAAAGTGTAAACTACTTAACGAACATTTTAATGCTTTCCCTAATTAGTTGCTGTTGAGTATAAGTAAGTATGGGCGTGCTTTTTGAGTAAACACAACGTTTTCACAACATCATAAGTTTTTTTTTTTTAATTCAACACATTTACTTCATATTGTTTTAGATTTGAGGGAGGAATTCAATCGGTTACAAAAATAGAATTTTCATTTTCGCAAATGATCGGGGATGTTTATGCGTCCATGCGTTGTGCTTAGGGAGTTGGTAAAAGACAATGAACAAATGAAAATTGTAATTACGCCAACTAGCTTCTTTTAACTAGATAGATTGCCCCCTTTTCCACCCCTCTCATGTACTCCCAAATCTCTATTAGGGCAGGATTCTGATTTGCATTGTACGGTTGGCACGGGAAAAGAGTAACTAACTACAGTTTCTGATCATAATCACTGCCACTGAGCCGTTCAATTACGAGTTTTCATGCCAGGGGAAGAACACGCAAATAGCATAAATTATGGGGGCTTTTTAACTTCTGGGCAGGGCATTTCCCGATTTGCCAGGTGGAATTTGTGTTTCGGAAACACTTATTAAGAGGTCGCGTCTTTATCATGTACGGTGATATCTCCATTCAAACACCATTCCGCACCAATTTTAATCAGCCTATTGCACGGACTAGATACATGCGTTTTAATGCTAGCTTCTGCACCCTCCAGTTGTATGACTTAAGTATACAAGTCATTAGGTGACTGACTCACTTTCAGACACAACCCCCAATGGACATTCACCTGCAATAAAATGTTTGCTCGAGCAGAACCAGCTTAGGAAGCAAAACTTGAATACAAATGTGACAGGAACTTGGCACGACAGGCAAACGTGCGCACATTCACAAGAAGCCAACTATATCACAATCACCAAAGACAATACCCCTTTGGCCCATGTTAAAACAAGAGGCCTCGGCAGAGGGTGCGTCTCTCCTATCTTCCGATTACTTTAAAATACGGCCTTCATCTTACAGCAACGTTTTCCGAACATGTTTTATTTAGGTCCTCCTAAAGAAGTAGGCAGGATTCACAAAATATGAACCGCATAGTGCATGACTTCTTGCTGGTGTGGACCATGCCCCCCCCCCTCTCTCTCTCTCACTCTCTCACTTCATCACCAACTCATTTGCACCAGAAGGAATTTGTTTGTGCCTCCAGAAAGGCCCCGACCATGAACTAACTGCCTTTGCCTCTAATAGAAAGAATGAATTAATAATGGGAAGCGTAGTGCTTATATTTAATCCTGTACAACGACTTCACTAAAACACATTTTCACAGTGAAGGATCTCTTATTAGAGTCAAGTAAAAAGCGGGAGGGCAGCACCCATTAGAGTCTGCAAATGTGCACCATGTTTTCAGATTCTCACAGACACATTGGAAAGCATCTAAAAACTGCACATGACCGCCTTAACGAGTAATTCTCACTGGTAAATTCATGCTGAGTTCGTGTATGTATTTTCCATGTCAGTGTCACTCTCGGAATGGCCGTGGAATTTTTTTTTCTTTTAAAGCATACTCAATGTTTGTTATCAGAGCGCTGATACGCAATGCTGTATGAGCGGAGGTGGGCATTTAAGATGGCCTCAGAGGACTGTAACTGAGTGCTGGCTTTTGGCGTTCCAGCAACTGAAAGGCTCAGAGTTGCACATTATTCACACTGCAGAACCCTCGCAATACAAGTAAATTCACCGAGAGGAAGGTGTGTGCCCTATAGTCAAAAACTCAGCTTTGATAGCTAAGGAGGACCTGAAGCAGAATAGTGACAGGCTGTCAAATGGCGGGGTATATCTGAAAGAGAGAGTGACTGGGAAAGTGAGAGTGAGTGAGAGAGAAAGTGAATAACAAAGTGACTGAGAACGAGTGCGTGTTACTCTTTCACTCTCACTCATTTGGTCTTTCACATTCAGAGGGTGTTGGTGACAGAGTGAGTGACTGGATGTCAGACTCCATTAATGGGCCAATGGGCAGAAAGGAGATACAGGGTCACAGCTGGGGTGGAGGAAACAACTATGGATTTGCAAACTGGGACAAGAATACTCTTTCCGTTCTTGGGGAGAGAGTGTGAGCAGTCAAAGGCTTCTCAGGGTAATAGTGTGGAAGGCAAGATCATAGAACTCAGAGCTTAGAACTCAACAGACTCAATGTCGTACTGTTCTGCCCAGTGTCTATCTTTAGACAAAAAAAAAGTACTTTAATAGCACAGCATCACGTAATACACAGATGGACACAGAAAGCCTCACCTTCGGACATCGCCGGAACTTAACGCTGCTCCCAGCGCAGCAGATTAAGTGCTGACGCTGCAAGAGAGTGTTATCAGTCGCCATATTGGGGGGATAAAAGGGTTGCGCTCCAGCTGCTGGCCGCCTCCCGCCCTCCCAGGATATTCAATCACCACCTAAACGTGAGCGCGCTGACTTTCACTTATGTCTCACCCCTGAGGCGGAAGCCGGGGGCCTAGCTCGTAAGATTTTAAAAGTGTGCATTTGATGTTACTTTGTGGCATTTCATTTGATATTTTGGTAACTTTTTAAAAACAGAAAGCCTCACCTTCGGATATCGCCGGAACTTAACGCTGCTCCCAGCGCAGCAGATTAAGTGCTGACGCTGCGAGAGAGAGTGTTATCAGCCGCCATATTGGGGGGAGGAAAGGGTTGCGCTCCAGCTGCTGGCCGCCTCCCACCCTCCTCCACATTGGATAAAAGGAGGATGTCATTCCGTCCGCGCAGCGGGAGGGCACAGTGGGCGCGCCGGCGGCGCGCCAAAGGCAAGCCCGTCTGCGCCCGTCCGCGCCGGGACCGGGCCGAGGGCCAGGATCCCTGGTCCAGGCAAGACGACGGATCTGACTAAATACTCACATGCTGATCTCATTCAGCTTAGGTCAGTCCACTGTAGTACTTGCCCTCAGTATGATCCTGAGATTATCCCGCGTACTATAATTACTATTTGTCCCAGCTGCAAATCTTTTTTACCATTCATTAACAATAAAGCCAGTCTTGGAAATGGATCGAACAACAAAATTAAGAAAATTATAATAGCACTCATTAATGCCCGATCGTTGGGCAGGCACAGACAGGATATAGTCGATCTGATCCAGGACAGGAAAATAGATATTCTATTCATCATGGAGACATGGATGGATGGAGCGTCAGATCCAGATTTAGTAGAGGCGGTACCGCAGGGATACAATGTACACCGACTGGATAAACAGGGAAAAAAAGGAGGGGGCCTGGCAATAATCACCCGAAATATCTTTTCGGTTAGAACATTTCCTATACCCTCTACAAACTGCAAAGCCTTTCACTTCGCTATTAAGCTGACCCTCTCGTACAATCTCAAAGGAGCACTTATATACAGACCGCCTGGTCCCCGCTCCGAATTTCTGTCCAATCTTATGTCACTGATTGAATCTCTGGCAATCGAAGATTCCTTCATGGTCCTAGGTGACCTACATTTCCATCTAGAAAAGACGGATGATATCGAAACCCAAACCCTAATGGCTGACCTGGAAACCCTGGGGCTTGCTCAACTGGTAAAAGCACCCACACATGAGGCCGGTCATACGTTGGATGGCATTTTTTCCAACATAAAAGGGATAACAATACAAGATATTCTCCCCCTTACCTGGTCTGATCATCACGCCATTCTATGTACCATTTCCACCGGTGACTTTCCCATGTCTAGACAGGTTCCCTCAAGTCAAGAGCCTTTTAGAGTTTGGAAGGACATAGATAATGCTGCTCTTAGGGCGCTGCTGGTTAGTACTCGCCCAACTATTTCTGCAGACGCCAACATAGCTGCGAAACAATTCTCCGTTTGGATAGGCAGTGCGATGGACACACTGGTGCCATCCAAGACCACATCGAGAAATAGGACGGTGCCCTCTGCACCATGGTTCTCGGAAGATCTAAAAAGACAAAAGCAAGTCTGTAGGAACCATGAAAGATACTGGCGATGGTCCTATGACCAGGACAGTAAATTGCGATATAAGGAGACACTGGTCAACTACAAAAAGATGATTAATGAAGCAAAAAAGAAGTTCTTTGGGGAACAAATTGACAATGCCAAAAATTCCAGTAAACAACTGTACGACGTGGTGAAACAATTGGCTGGGAATTCTCCAGATATGATTCCCTCTCCCTCTCAGGCCTTTTGTGACTCCTTGGCCAATTTCTTTTTCTCAAAAGTAAATAACATCTACTCTGAGTTCTCAGCCAACGACAAGCTCACCACTCCCATCCCTCACATTATACACCCCGATTGCTCACGAACTCAATTTAAAGAAATGGAGGAGGTTCAAATAATGGATATCAAGAAACTTATAAGAACGGGGTCAGCTTTGGACCCTTGTCCTCCGAAAGTTTTTCCTCCCGTAATGGATTTGATAAGCGAAGTCATTACGGACGTTTGTAACATGATGTTCAAGTCAGGGATCTATCCGGACATGTTAAAGAACACCCTTCTAAAACCTCTTCTCAAAAAACCTTGCCTAGATAAAGACGTGCTGAAGAATTACAGACCTATAGCCAGCTTGCCATTTCTAGCCAAGGTGGCTGGGAGAGCAATGAATGGTCAACTGTCCGAAGACATCGAACAAAATACCCTGCTAGATGACTCACAGTTTGGGTTTCGCAAACTTCACAGCACCGAGACTGCCCTTATCAAAGCCGCTGATGATATTTGAGTCATCAGAGACCAGGGGGGGACAGCAGTGCTCATACTGCTGGACTTATCTGCGGCATTCGACACGGTCAATCATTCTATTTTGACTGACCGTGTCGGAAATCTGGGCATTCAATCCAGAGCAAAGGACTTGCTTGCTTCCTTTCTATCTGGCAGAACACAGGCTGTAACACTAGGACCATTTAAGTCAGCTGATCTGGCTTTACCCTGCGGGGTCCCCCAAGGCTCATCCCTAGGTCTGACACTTTTTAACATCTATATGTCGGACTTAGCAAGAGTTATTAAAACCTACCGGATGAGCCTTACCACCTACGCCGATGACACCCAGCTGGTGCTCGCCATCAATAATGATGGAGAAGACGTGGCTGCACGTTTCCAAGAAGGCATGCTCGTGATCAAAGATTGGATGGCCTGTAATTGTTTTAGGCTTAATTCCGAGAAGACGGAGGTGGTCATCTTCGGGAAAATCTCCCTGTTATGGTCATCAGTCTGGTGGCCTCCATCACTAGGAGCCTTGCCAAGTCCCGTTCTTGTTTTGTTATGTTATTAAGGCATTTATTAAGCGCACTATCACCGATTGGTTTCTTGGCGCTGAAATCAACAGTAACATAAACGTAGATGTGGGATGGAGAGCTATTGGTATGCTGGTCTGTAAAGCCAGGTCTTCAAAGCTTTCCGAAATGAGAGGAGGTCCTGGCAGGTCCGAATCTCGAGAGGGAAAGTGTTCCACAGACAAGGAGCCAATGTTGCAAACCTACGACCACCAGAGCGCTTGAGTTTAAAAGGGGGCATCTGAAGGAGGCCATGATGGGATGAGCAGAGGTTACGAGATGGTACGTACTTTGTAATATGTTGGTCAATGAATTTGGGACTTTTGCAATGTAAGGATTTAAAAATCATGCATCCTGTTTTAAAAGCACAATGTTGGGTCACTGAAGCCAATGTAGTTTCATGAGTAAAGGAGTGGTTGCGTGCCACCTAGGTTGATTCAGAATCAGTCTAGCAGAAAGTTCTGGAAAAACTGTGGTGAGTTCATTGGTACTCTCCTCACTGGACTATTGAAATGGTTTATTTGCCAATGCCCAATCCCGGGTGGTCGCCAAACTACAAACGATTCAGAACGCGGCGGCAAGACTGCCTTCTGGGACCTCCAAATTTAAACTGATTAGGCAGATAATTAGGAACTACCACTGGCTGACAATTAAAAATCGGATTAAATTTAAAACTTTATGCCTAACTTTCAAAGCGCTTCACAAACAAGGGCCGGAGTTCCTTAAAGAGCAGCTTATTGCATACTGTCCTACTAGACAGCTAAGATCCACGACACTGCGTCAACTAGTGGTACCGCGGACCAGGACTGTCACCTGGGGAGACAGACGTTTCACGGTTACAGCTGCTAGACTCTGGAACTCCCTTCCGCTAGTGATTAGATCAACTCCCTCTCTTCTTCAATTCAGGAAATTGCTGAAGACCTGGTTGTTCGACAAGTAACCTTGTTTCCAATTATCACAGACAGAATTCCTCCCGTTTCTTCTCTGAGATACTAACTGAAGTCATAGCGCCAAGACGCCCACGGGCAATCGCTGCACTTTACAAATTGTAATAATAAACAAATAAATAAATAAATACTACACAGGGGCAAATAGGAGAATGAGACACAGGGTTGAAATCCTGTTGGTTATCTTGAAGCTCAATACCGTTTGATAACCTCGGCCTGCTAACTGAGTTCCCAATTGTCTTGTATATCTTGTGCCTAGTCGGAATACAGTGTGTGCCCAAATTCTTCATACACTTATCTCTTGGTGGTTACTCCTAAAAAGGCTTTGGTTGTTCTGAAGAGGTCAGTCTCTTGCTCTCTCACAGTTCTCATGCCCGGCAGTTCCTTGTGTGTTCGTGTTGCAGTCCAAGGGGGTGCAGAGTGGACAAATGCAGTGGTTCTGTTTCTGTGGTAGCAGTTTCTGTATTGTGAGGGCCACAGTGGCTGCCCCGTCCCAGGAACTTAATGACGTCCAGTTGGCTTCTGTGGCAGCTCTGGTCTTCAGCAGTTGCAGCCTGCTTAGATGAGGCTGATAAGGATTCAGATGGCAGGGGCGGCCTCAGATCCAACTTCGACCTCCTGGATTACTACAGCAGGTACAGTCGTCAGGTCGATCAGGGTGCCCACCAAAGTCTTTCAGTCAAGGTGGATTGCTGCTCACATTAGAATGATAATGGATTTATGCAGAGTACTGATGTGATTCATGAATAGAACTGTTTCAGGAGATCGGGAGACACCCTTACACACACAGGGCACTTTGAGCTTTGCTCCCTTGTATTCACTCATTCTCTTCTGGTTTTGGAAAACAGGTTTACTAAAACACAATCAAATAGCTCTAGGATTCTGGAAATATTTGTGGGTATGTATGTTTCAATCACAGGCGCTCTGCTCCTTCCTGAGATGAAACACCCCATCATGTCAAGACTCACTTTCAACGTGCAAATTAACTTGCAAACAGTTGTAGAAAGCTATTAAAAAACTAGAACCTACTAATGAAGCTTGACACACATATCACTATACATTTTACCTTTTTTAATTACAAGGCCTGACTTAATATGTAGAAATGTGAGGGCAAAACAAGTATGTGCAGATTACCAACTAAAAATATACTTATTTACGAAAAACACTACACTTTTAGAAGAAGAAAAAACGGAGTCCCATTATGAGTTGCAATTAATTCCACATGGATATTTAGGGACTGAAATTAATTATTCTAGCAGTTATTTCCCTCTGAGAATATTGGGATTATATGCCAAACTCCCAGGAATGGAGGAATAACCTGCCAGACCAATAGTTACCAGTTTGTTTATCGAAGTTTCCTCCTATTTTATGGAGTATAGCACGGACATTTGCCCTCTACTCTAAACAGGTGATAAATATCTATGAAGGTAAGGCCGACTCAGGTTTGGGGTACTGGATGGGACAGGGTGGGCTGCCTGGGGCGTTTTGGGTCCGGGCTATACTTCCTTCCACAGCTCCGGTCTCCTCCACCTGTTTTACTAGATGCAGATATGCAGCTCCTAAAACCAGGTGCATCTTTTTCAGAAACAATACTTTTGCTTCCAGAAATGCTACAATTCCACATGCGCATGTGCCTTCTAGAATAGGTCTACGTCTTTCTGGTGCATCCACATGCTTAGTGTTTTCTGCAAAATTTCTATCATAAAAAAATATTTAACAAAAAAAATATACGTTTTTGGTCTCAAAATGCGCACAGCCACAGTAGTCCCTTGCGCTAAAAAGATCAACTTTGTGTGTGGATTGTGCTTCCTCGGAAAGGGCAGAATGCAGTTACTCAAAGTGAAGTTAGCCTATGGCTGAAGTGATTTTACCCTAGCCCCATGCTGTATGCTACAGTGGGTAGAAGAAACATGTAAATTACACAATAACTGTCTAATTGATGAAGAAAATATAATATGCATATGTTCAGTTGAAAGGTCTTGGATAAGGACATACTTAACAAAATATGTATTAGCAGTACACTTCACAATTCAGCACTACATACTATGTTTCAGCTTTGCCATCCACAGAATAAACATAACTTGGTGTGACACAAACATATGTCAAATCTTGGCTGATATTCGGTGCCCAGTTAATTCTAGAGCAGTAAGTTTGAGTCTCAGCTACTCTGCAGAGTGACCAAGAAATTGTGCTCATGCCCCTTCTTCAAACTTCTGATTATCGGCCATAGCAGCCATGCATAGCAAGCAGGAACATGAAGAGAACATGTGAGCAAGCAGACAGGTTGTGTCAGACAATGGGATCTTTGTGCTGGCAGTTCCTCACTGGCTGCAGCAGTGTACTAAGGTAGACACATGAAATAAGTGCCCATGAATTAGAAGCAAAATAATGTATATGGCTCCAAAAACCAACCCAAAAAGTACCTACAGTGCACATGGAAAAGAGGATTGTGGGTGGTTATTTAACTCAGGTTATGCTGTGCGTTAAATAGTGGGGGGTTTCTTGTACTCAACTCCATAAACTTGAGAAAATAAATTCACTGGAAAGTTGTGTTTGTTTAAACTTGTATAGACCAATATAAATTTACAGGAAAATATATGGGCATAGAGCTAAGATGCCACAGAACGTAACAGTCAGAAGGGATTTTAAAGCAAAAGGCATTTCTCTGTTTGGGTTTTAAAAAGGCAATCCCATTGCTATGCCCTTAAAAATAGGTGAAAACCATTGACAATTGACAATGGAACCCGCCAAAGCAGTATCTGAATAGCGATAACCAATGTTTTAATTTCCAGCGTAAACTAATACCTTTCATGAGTGTTTCACATCTATATTACAGACAATACTCTACTAGACAAGGCAGGCCTGTTGGTAGATGACATAGCTTTATTCAAAAAGCCATGCTGCTCTAGTGTGTCGTCTTCCTGAACTTTGTAAAAATTACTGGATATTGGATTGTGCATTTTTCTGGACTTTAAGGATCATCATTAGAGAGTTGTCTCCTATTGTGCATGAATGAAATTATATAATTCCAGGTATATGGTATTTACTAGATGTGACTGGGCACATGATATAAACAAGCATTGGCAAAGCCAATAGGTCTCACCTATGCGAGAGCAATGGGCTTGGCCAATGTCTTTTAGCCATTTTGTATAGCAACGCGACTGCTGTGCACCAAGGCTGAAAGTTGGGGGGAAAGGTGCTATGGCTCCATAGACTGACCCAGATCAGAGACAGGCAACTGAAGAGGCAAAGATCAGAGACTATGGAGCGAGATCAGAGTGGAGAAACTGTCAAGTCAAGTCAAAATTAAATTTTATTTAATAAAAATCATAAAAGGATGGACAACCATCATAAAAACCAATGGGGGGACACTGACAAGCGGACTTCGACCCTAGGAGGTGTCACAGCGCTGCCCTGAACGCTGCACTGACCTGCAAGAAACACCGCCGCACCGCTGGGTTCCTGACGCTGTGGTCGCCTCCGCCGCCGAGCAGCACCATCGCACGGCTGCAGTGCGGGGCGGACCACAGCTCCCAGCCTGCCTTCCACCAACACCGCCCACTTCCTGTCCACAGCGCCAGGAGGCGCACAAAAGGAAGCAGCTCCCACTGAGGAGCGGGGGACACTGACAAGCGGACTTCGACCCTAGGAGGGGTCACAGCGCTGCCCTAAACGCTGCACTGACCTGCAAGAAACACCGCCGCACCGCTGGGTTCCTGACGCTGTGGTCGCCTCCGCCGCCGAGCAGCACCATCGCACGGCCGCAGTGCGGGGCGGACCACAGCTCCAAGCCTGCCTTCCACCAACACCGCCCACTTCCTGTCCACAGCGCCAGGAGGCGCACAAAAGGAAGCAGCTCCCACTGAGAAGCGGGGGACACTGACAAGCGGACTTCGACCCTAGGAGGGGTAACAGCGCTGCCCTGAACGCCGCACTGACCTGCAAGAAACACCGCCGCACCGCTGGGTTCCTGACGCTGTGGTCGCCTCCGCCGCCGAGCAGCACCATTGCATGGCCGCAGTGCGGGGCGGACCACAGCTCCCAGCCTGCCTTCCACCAACACCGCCCACTTCCTGTCCACAGCGCCAGGAGGCGCACAAAAGGAAGCAGCTCCCTCCGCGTCGCGGACGCGCGCGGGCGGCGCCGGGCAGAGCCCGGGCAGAGGGCGGGCCGTCTGTGGCAGTCAGGGGCCGAAGGAGGCCGGGCTGGGCCAACTCGCTAACATCCAACATCCAAGATGGGTAAGAAAAAGAAACACGCTACCATGGAGGAGGGGGGGAAAATGCTAAAATGCCTAGGCACTCAAACTCTATCATGTCTTACCTTTCCTCGGCTGTGGGAGCTCTAACAAAGGAGATTGCTAACGCCGAGCAAGAGTTTGCCATTGCATTGACTTCCCCGAGTATACCATCAGCATCGCTTACAGCTGAGGCCGTAACCCCCCCCCCCTAAGCACCTCAGCCGGTGTTCCTTTGGAACCTCTTGTGACCATTGTCAACCCTCCATCTCATGCCCAACCAGCAAACGACCCGGCACCCGGCCCACCTGTCATATCGCCAAGAGCTCAACCTCAGATGGCCACTACAACTAATACTCGCAAGAGAGGGAAAAAAGCCAATATTATGCCAATTATTGCAGACAAATCAGCCACTCTGGAGGAAAAATTGGAGGAAATCTTTGTGGCGAGGATCGAACCGCTGTTGGTGGGCATCGCCAAAGACATTGTGGATACCCTAAATACATGCCTGGAAGGATTACTAAAGAAATGTTCCCTCATTGACAGAATCATCCACTCGCTCCCTCCTAACTACATTCAAACGAGCGACGGTAAACTTGAGGAGACGGGCATGAACAGGAAAGTAGAGGGGGCCATACACGTGACTAATCCCACAGGCGGAACCTTGCCTAGTGATACTAGGTCTCATGTTGCTTTTACACCTCTCCAGCAAGCCACGACAAGCAACTGTAGTGTGGCACCTGTCTCACTAGTACCGCCTGAAAAGTCCCAACCACCTAGGATAAGGGCATCGCCAAGTACATACAAACTTCACCTCCCACCGGAAGCATCCCCTTTGGTAGCAGTGTTCATTGGGGTCGATCCACTGGGAGAGGGGGAACGGGAATCAACCAAGGAACTTATGGCTAAAGTCAAGCGCTGGAGTGGCGAGAAATGTTGTGGTGGAAACATAGCGGACTTGATCATCCATGCAAGGAGGGTGGGATGGATTGGTAAACAATCAAAAACAATATATGGTGATGGCGTGGTTGTAAACTTCTGTAGGGCTGATGTGGCTGATAGACTTTTGGGATGGTTCAGCAATATCAAACGGGGATCGCCTAAGACCTGTTCCCTTGGGCTTTTTCTATCAACCGCCACCCTGTCACAAACCCAATATAAATTATCAGGCCAGATGGCAGGGCAGAAGGTTAGCAGCGGCACGTAGAAATTCAAACGAGCCCACTATAAGGCAATCAGTAACAACTTTACCTACCCCACCCACTTTGACACATCATGTTCCTCAGGCCGTACCTTTGGTGGACGGGATAAGTGTGAGCATAAGTAACCAGTTTTCTCCCCTGTCTGGCCTGGATGATATGGACTGACTAACTATGGAAGAGTCTACCATGCCCCCGGAGGACTTAAGGGCCACTATGGCAGCCACTAAGGAAGTAGGTTGTAAAATACTTAGCTGGAACATTGCTGGAATTAACTCAAAAATGAGTGACAATGAATGGGTTTCATTTGTTTCAGACCATAACGTTATTGCTCTGCAGGAAACGTGGGATATGACATCCCAATTTTGGTTGGACGGCTTTGCAGGCTTTGCAGTCGCGGCTTGTCCTAGTAATGCAGGCAGAGCGAGGGGAGGCCTCCTGACTCTTTTTTCTCTTGATCTCATTGGATCTCTAAAACAGATTAAATATGACTCTCCAAATTGTTTAATTGTAGAAAGGCAAACCTGCCCGTCAAAGAGTACTCTGTTTATTAATTTTTATAATTCTGTTAACAAGGAGTACGGTGGTGACAATATCTCAAAATTGGATGCCTTTTTAAATCTACTCAGCCAAAATACTCTTATTAGTTATGAATTTGTGTTAATGGTGATCTTAATATCCACCCTTGTTATTTTGGTTGTACTGCAATTGGAGGTGTGGAGACACGGGATCAGGAGGTGCCGCACTTTGAACATACCAGGGCTGGCGAGGAACTGGAGGACCTCCTGGCCAACTTTAACCTCCTTGAATTCACAACACGGGAGGGGGAACCTAGAACACCAACGTTTAAGGGGTCATCTCCGGGGACTGTTATTGATTATATCTTTGTGACACCTGCTATTCTTAATTACACTATTTCTTACCGCACTGTGCCATCCCCCTTTAGTGATCACAACCCTGTCCTTTTGACCATCCGCTGGGGGGACTTCATGGGCCCTAGGCCAGGGCAGACCAGACCTGGACCTACCCTACGCCCAATAGATCAGGGCAGACGGCTGAAATGGGGGAATGTGGTACCAGATGACTTTTACTCTGACATTGGCCCGCAGATAAACGATCAGATTACGATCTGCCAAGACCCGTCCTCACAAGGCCATGACATCATGGACGCCTTCCAGTCAATATGTCACATAGTGTCTTGCAACCTCACGGCCCCAAGGGGCAGGGGAGAGCCAAAGCACCATAGGTGGTTTGATTCAGCCTGCACCAAGGCACTCAAAGCCTTAAAATCTGCCCTTAAAGTAAACCCTAGGGATAGGGCCTTGGTCACAATTTTGAGAAAAGAATATAGGAAGGCCACTAAGAACAGACGGGATTGTATTAAACAGGAGGCGTGGGAACAACTAACTTCCACTGATATATTGCGGGACAGCAGGCAATTCTGGGCTGTAGTTAACCATCCATATTTCTTGGATTCTCCCAACACAGATATTGACTGTGTAATACCAGATGAGAGGTGGCTGGCTCATTTCAGCACTGTCTATGGTGATACGGGCGACTTCACCCATTTACAAAACATGCCAGGTCTGGTGGCCACACCTCTACACTTTAACAGCGGGAAGGTGGAAAAGGCAATTCGTGCCACCACAAAGAATAAAGCCCCCGGCCCAGACGGGGTACCAGCCGACTTTTATATACACTCACCCAAATTCTGGGCTGGTATCCTGGCAAACGTGTTCACAGCTGCAAACAGCTCGCCCCCTCCAAGTACTTGGGCGACCTCCACAATAGTCCCCATATTTAAAAAGGGCCAAAGGGACGACCCAGGGTGTTATCGGCCTATATCCCTTTTAGACTCTGCTATAAAAATCTTGGGCAGAGTCCTCTTGGCAAGGTTAAGGGATAGCCTGGAGGGATGTGGGGGTTTGGCCGACATTCAGTACGGCTTCAGGGAAAAAAGAGGCACGATTGAACAGTGTTCAAACTTACATCTGTTGACCGCTAAGTGCACGGTGGCCAAGGAGGGGTCCTTGTATTTAGCATTTATGGACCTCTCCTCGGCCTTCGACTTGGTCAACAGATCTAAGTTATGGGAAATTATTTTGAAGATGGGGATTGACGAAGACTTGGTGGGGTTCATAGCGTCCTTACACCGGGATCCATTTGCCGCAGTCAGGGTAACAAAAGAAGGCAGATGCACGACCCGTTTCAATTCGAAAAGGGGTGTTAGGCAAGGCTGCATATTAGCTCCCCTGCTATTTACAATTTATATAAACGATCTAGGCAAGCACTTAGAAGGGGCAGCAAGAGACGTTCCGCGTGTAGGAGAAGTTAAGATCCCCGCTCTCCTATACGCGGACGACGCTGTCCTCATTGCACGCACAGGGGTGTGCCTCCAAAAACTGCTGGATGCATTTGGGTCCTTTATGGACCGGCTTGATTTGAGGGTCAATGCTTCTAAATCCCACACCATGGTCGTTGGCCCACAGGGGAAAAAGGCTAAGGCAAAAATATTTTTTTGTAAAGGAGAGGTAGTCTCGAGAGTCCCTGTGTTCCCCTACTTGGGAGTGCTTTTTGATAGCAAGGGTACCTGGGGACCCCAGATTCGAGCCAAAAGCCTAGCGGTAACAAGGACATCTATGGCCATTCTAGGTTTCTCCAAAAGGTTGGGTCATAGACCCTTGAAAGCAATCATTAAGGTGTACAACAGCAAATCCCTCCCTGTGGCTCTATATGGCGCACCTCTATGGGGCTATGTACGCTTGGATAAAATTCCCACACCATGGTCGTTGGCCCACAGGGGAAAAAGGCTAAGGCAAAAATATTTTTTTGTAAAGGAGAGGTAGTCTCGAGAGTCCCTGTGTTCCCCTACTTGGGAGTGCTTTTTGATAGCAAGGGTACCTGGGGACCCCAGATTCGAGCCAAAAGCCTAGCGGTAACAAGGACATCTATGGCCATTCTAGGTTTCTCCAAAAGGTTGGGTCATAGACCCTTGAAAGCAATCATTAAGGTGTACAACAGCAAATCCCTCCCTGTGGCTCTATATGGCGCACCTCTATGGGGCTATGTACGCTTGGATAAAATCCAGCTAGCGGAGAATAGATTTTTACGATTCCCTTTTCTGCCTTCCCCAATCTTCCCCGATTTTTTCTATTCATATGGAACTTGGTTTGGATTAGGTTCAGGACAAACTGAGACTGGCACCTTTAACATACTGGCTTAAGACCTGGTTAAATCCAGAACTAACGTTAAACCACATGATTATGAGGGACGTGATGAGTCTGGAGAATAGTTGCACGATTCCATGGCTGGCCTACCTAAAAAAATCTTTTAACGATCTGGGTCGCCCAGACTTATTCACTGTTCCCTCTGGCATCACAAAGCAGGATGTGGTCGTAATTAAAAAACAATTCATGTTAAGGGAATGTTTGTTGCGAGAAGAATCAGAATTACTAAAGCCTACAGTACGACTACATTATTTGTCACTTTATTCACTTGCAATTGAGCCCTATTTATGTTTTGTCACAAATCCTTTTCATAGATTTTTGTTAACAAAATTTAGGTTCAACCTTATTCACTTTTATTTGGGCAATTTTAACTCTTGGATGAAACCAGAGTTAGCACCTCCTTGCACCTGTGACAATTTTTCCGTTCAGGACACGATGCACGTTGTTATGTTTTGTGATTTCTTCTCTGCACAAAGAAAAAAATACCTGTTACCTGTCTTAAGGGAAGCCGGCTTCTCCCAGGTGAGACCAGCCATGCTTTATTTAAAATCCCTGGGAAATATACGTATTACGTTCGCCATGGCAAATTTCCTAGTGGCAGCGTCCAGATCAAGAAGATGTATGAATCTGTCAAACCAGTGTGTATAACCCGTTTAATTGTTTTTTATTATAACATCATGTCAAATTAACTCGATTGTAAAGAAACTGTTTAATCCTTTTTTTAATTGTAAATAACTTTGTTTTTATGTCCTTTGTATGATTTTAATCGAATCGAATAAAGTTAATTTGACTTGACTTGGCAATGCTTTAAAGTAAACATTTAAAAAGCATAAAAGGACTTAAAGGTCAATATCACGATAGAGGGAAGCTTATTATTTTAAAATAATGACGAATATGACAATACATTTGGGAAATATGTGCTAATTAATTGGCTGCTTGGCAGAGTCGCATTTTGCCAGTTCTTTTAATGCGATTTTCCATAGTATTATGGCTCTGCAGGACAGGGGAATTGACGACCCTCCGAGACATTTAATGACCGTTACTCTACATGTTCTTATTTGTTCCTTCCTTAGAGCCTCCCGGAGGATAGATTTTCGAGTTTCCAATAAAGAAGAACAAGTACATAGTAAATGTAGTAATGACACTTCCCCTTGACCACAGAGGCGACATTCCTTGGATGGCCATATTTGTTTCCATTTTGGGGTCTAATCCTTTGAGGGGAAAGACCCCATGTGTAGCAAAGTCAGATCATGTTTTTTCTGATGAGAGAATTGTTCCAACAGGTATTGCTGCGGCTTCAACCTCTGGTAGTCCTTTATCACAGCCCAAGCATGATGTTTTTTTTGCAAAGGACGTTTTATCAGTTAGTAAAGAGATCCGTTTAATGGCGTTATTGACTACGCTTTTAAATCCGGAGTATGTTACGGGGGTGAGCCAAGCATCCTCTAACTGTAATGTCGACAGGGATTCCTTCAGATCTGCTGTGGTTGAATTGGCTAGGCTAATTTGATTTTCAATCTCGGCCCAACAACGATGGGCAAGGGTGTTGTCTTCTGTCTCCCTCATCCTCCAGTAGTATTTTACTAGGGCGCCTTGTCTGGCCATGATCTGATTTTTTTAATCCATATTCTAGGCGGATTTGTGCCTGTGAGGTATGTAGCGGTATTGAAAACAGTCTCTTAAATAGTGTAGATTGTGCTGTATTTAGGACTGCGGCATCCTAATATTCAGAATTTCCGAGCCGTATGAAATGGAAGGTAAAAATTTTACAGCAATCACTTTAAGCAGATGGGCGGTAGAGCATCCTATAAGTTTTTTCCTTAGGGTTTTAAAAGCAAACAACAATTGTTTGGCTTTCATGAGGCCTTGATCTAGGTGTGATTTGAAGTTAAGCTTACAATCTAGCTGAAAGCCTAGGTATTTATAGCACATAACCCTAGACAATGGATGCTCACCCAATTTCTAGGAAAAAGTTTGCCTTTTCGATGTTTTAATAGATTGAGAAACACATAACTTTTGTTTTTTGATGGTTAATCGTGAGTTGGTTCAAGGTAGCATAGTCTCCTAATTCTGTAATCAGTATCTGCAGGCCTATAAGAGTTTGTGCTAGCAGGACAATGTCGTCGGCATATTGGATGCACAGTATCGTTTTTTTTTCCCAATTTAGGAGGGTCGGCTTGAATTAACCGAAGGTGCTTATCAAGGTCAGAGGTGTGAATGTTAAATAGGCAGGGTGCTAACACGCAACCCTGTTTTAGCCCATTGAATGTTGGAATTTTGCCAGTAAAACTGGACCCATCTCCTTTCTTGATTTCGACCCACGTGTGTGAATACAGATTGATGATGGCCGTCGGGAGTCGTGGCGGGACCTCCCAGTCTTGCATTTTTTCTCATAAGTTAGCGCTTGAAACTTTATCAAAAGCTGCTTTTAGGTCGAAAAAGCAGGCATACAAAGGCCTAGATTTTGCAAATGCTTGATTGGCTATCAGAGTGACCGCTGAAATATTGGTGAGGGTACCCATCCCTGCCCGGAATCCAGTTTGTGTGTAGGGTATTAAGTTTGATCGGCCTACCCAAGCCTTTAACTCAACCAAAATATTAGATGCGTATAATTTCGCCTCCACATCTATCAATGCAATTAATCTGTAATTGGAGGGATCTGAGCGGGAACCCGACTTGTGGATTGGGTTAAGAATGCTTCCTCTCCGAAACTCTGGGATCAAACCGCATTTTATGGCTTTGGTCAAAAGGGGAGTCAGGAGACAAGAGCAAAATGGAGGGTCATGTCAAAACAGGGCGTTTGGTAGTCCATTGGGACCTGGAGTTCCCTCAGGTTTAACATTTTTTATTATTTTTAATACTTTTTCAGCAGAAAATGACACTAAAACTGCAGACGATTCATGGGTCAGGGTATTGTTAGCTTGTCCTCTGCCGCCAGCCCCATTTGCTGTTATAGTTCCGTTATTTGGGGCAATTGAAGGTCGAGTTTCGTTTTATAGATTTTCGATATGGGCTCTCCAAGTTGCTTCCATTACATCCGAGTTATGATGTTGATTCCTGCCGTTAGTTAACTGATTGATTTGATCCCAGAAACGCTTGGAGTACCTTAGTTTACTTGCATAGAGAAGTTTTGCCCAGATATGTTCATTGTACTCTTTTTTGGTCAATATTATGTCCCTTTTGTGCTCCTTTCTTGCTTTTGCAATTAAAAGTAGGATTCTCTGGTGGTGTTCTGGTCCCCGTGATCATAATTGTCTAAGGTACTTATTTAGTTGTCGTTTTTGTTTCCTCAGTCGTTTGGTATACCAGGCTGCCCCCTTTGAATTTCCTGCGACGATCAGAGACTGCAGAGGCAAACCGTGATATAAGACAGCAGAAATAAAGACAACCATATGGGTTGTCGAGACAGGAAGAACAGACAAAGAACAGAGGCATAATATAATGGCATAGACAGAGGACAGCAAAGAATAAGACTACGATCAAAGCCAGGCGGATGTAGGCATAAAAATCAGATTAATTGTACTAAATAATTCTTATGCTAATAGATATATCAGTACTGGTTGTATAATACTCTATTGTTATTGAGGCATCCTGACCAATGACCAAAGAACCCAGAGTATAATCAAATACAGTACGTTTATTGTATCAAAAACAGTTCAAACATATATTTATATCAATCTATGTACAAAATATACTTTATGCTTCTTCTAAAACATACCATCCACACAGTTTATCATACATATCTTAATCATACAATCCCATTCGTTCTTCAATATTTAACAGTGTGTCACCACTGTGTGAGCTCTCTATATCTATCTAAATATGTAACATACCTTTCTGTTTTTAACAATAGTCAAGGCTTAAACAACTGGTATTCAATAAAGAAAGATTTCTTACATTAGATATTGGCTTATAGTCCAGAGCCCTTATTATTCAATGTGGTGAACAGTCACTATAAATTGTGTTAGTCTTTCTACTATGGACAATATTGAGACTGTAAGCGCTGTGTAATTCATTAGGTTTTTTTTCTATCATGGCTGTATGATCCAATCTCTTAGGCGTGTTTCGGCTGAAAAGCCTTCATCAGGAAGCCATGTATTTGAAAAGTAAAACCTGATACTTATCTATGAATCTATCCTATACCAGTATCGTTTTAAAAGTTATGAACATTGCCTTTGTAAAAATTTTAAAAATTATAACTACCGAATTAGAAAAGTAGATGAGGAAAAAAGCTTTTATGAAATCATAAACAGATAAATAGATAATTTTTTTTAAAAAATTACTATATTTTTATTTAAGTCCAATCATCTCAATTTTAAGGATAAAAGAAATGTCTTCTTTTTTTATTGTATTGTATTGTATTATATAAATTGAAAATGTTTTTGTAATGGAAGTATTGTAAGATTTTAATTAATCAAACAATAAAGAATTACTCACTAGTATCGTTTTAAAAGGCTGCAATAGGTCGATACCCTGTCAGGTACGTCTCCTGCAAATGTTTCCAAGATAATTAATATGGCTGAATGGTAACTATCTTGGCACCGGAATTGACCCTAAACCAAGGGTATTAATGCAGAGACTAGTTCCACGACGATTGCTTTATGGATTAATGTACCTGAAGATGCGATATGCCTGGCAGCACAAGACCAACACAAGAGAGTTACAGTACTTTGCGATTCAAAAAATATTAATAATAATAAATAAGTAGTACCAATTGCTTTATAAATGAATTATTTTAATTATAAGCAAGGGATAAAGGATAAGTAGTGCACACAATGTCAAACACCCTCACAAAAATGCAGCACTACATGAGAGAGAATGCAAAGCTTGAAGGCGAGCTGTAAAGGTGATGCACCAGAAGGAAGAGGTGCGCACAGAAACCACAAACTGCAGAAGAGAGGCCCAGAGAACCGTAGACAGAGCGGAATGAAACCCACAGTAGACAAGCAACAATAGAAAGTGGGTGGAGTAAGAGGGGAGGGGCAGATAGAGACAGTGGAAACATGATGTACTCTTATGGGGTGATACATTAGTAAATAAACAAGTGATCACTTTGTTCTTCCTAGGTCTTACTCTGTCACCTTAAACCCTTGGTTATGCCACTCCAGCCGACAAGATCATTTTTGCGAGGCAGTGTGTGTGTGTAAGTACTCTCCCTTCCGTATGCTATATGGTATGAATGGAGAAAGTCTTCTCTGTCCTATTTAATTTGTTGCGTGTCACTGAGAATACTTCTGTCTTTGAAGGTGATTGCGCGTCACTTTTTTTTTAAATGCGCTGGGAATACAGGCTCCATCTCCTTAAGAAAAGTACGGTGGCACAACGCACATCCTGCATGAAGTCCACTATTTAACTGTGCTTGCTTCTTCATTGCCTGGTGCCATAGTGACAGTCACATCGATGGTATTTGTCTTTACCAGGAAATTTACATTGAGTCTCTACTGTTCCAAAACGTCTTGCCTTCTCTGCTTTCCTGTTTGCGGCTAATATCACAGTGATAAGAACACCTGATGTTCCGCTTCTCGAGTGTTAACAGATCTCACAGTATGGCCTCTGCTCCTAGTAATGGTATTTATTTTTATGTTTTGTGATTATTCCGCAATTCTTTGTTGTATTTACATTCTTTATATTTATAATGGCGTCTTCCAACAATGTAGTGCATCCTCCACCATTCCTGCAAAATCCATGCAAACCATCCATGGCATGGAGGAGATGGTTGAGAGTTTTTGAAAAGGATATGTTGCTATTGGCGCTTCAAAGAGCAGTCCAATTCCTTGTGCAGTTTACTTTTCAACCATTTGGATGATACCGGTCAACAGGTTTTTGATAATTAGCCACCTGCTGGGGATGATACCCGGAATTTCTATAAGGTGGCACTGGCTCGCATGAGCAAATAATATACTGATGAACCATTTTTATGCTGGAAAGGCAGATTTGTTTTTAAAGGAAGCAGATGTTGGAAGCATCTGTTGAGGATTACATGCCAGTGTTGAGAGTGCTAGCAACCAAATGAGAGTTTATGTGATCAACTGGTATGAGCGTTTATGTGATCAACTGGTATGAGCGTTTATGTGATCAACTGGTATTTAACGGTTTCAACTAAAAAGATTCAGGAACGTATTACAACTTGTAAAAATCCTTATCCTAATGAAGTGCTATTGTTAATAAGAGCAAGACCAAGAGGGGTACTGAAAAGAAACAGAAAAAAAGATGCGGCTCTAAATTCCATTTAACGATTAATGTTTCGTGTCCCGCTCTTGGCAAAAAAGTGTGGTAATTGCAAAAAAATGGGTCATTGTCAGGCTGTGTGTCGTGCTAGCAAAATGAAACCTAATGTAAATCAGGTATGTATGGAAGAAGATCAGTTGTGCAAGGATATTAGCAATGTATTATTAACAGCTGATGTTAACATACTAGAGCCAGCTCAGAGGAAGCATGAAGGTCTATTATGCGAAGTAATGATTGGCAATGTAAATCTTGGGATTATGGCAGATTCAGGCTCTCCCATCACAATACTCTCTGATGTCGCCTATGAAAAGTTGTGGTCTAAACAATTGAGACAAACGGATGTCAACCCGAAAGCCTTTGGAGAATATATCTTACCATACAGAACGGTTTCTTTTCTGACTTTCTTAAATTCAAAGACAGGGAGGTTTCGACTAAGATAAAAGTTACTGAAAAAGTGAGGAATGTAATGGGTTGGCAAGACCAAGCTAAATTGGGCATTATTTTGAGAGCTGGGCATGAAGAGTCTGTTGTTTCGGGCATTTTCCCTTTTTCTCAGTTGAGTATACACATTTTCCCTTTTTCTCAGTTGAGTATACACAATCTGTCCAGGGTGTTGATTCCCTCCTACAGTCTGTACGACTATTGTATAAATTTGAGACAGTTTTCAAAGAAAAGGTTGCATTGCTTAAGGGATTTGAGCATAAAATTAAACTTAAGTGCAATGCCATATTTGTTATACAAAAAGTGAGACCCATACCATTACCAATCAAAGAAGATTTTATTGGACAAAATGGGTGAACCGCTTATTAACACCTCTCAATTCTTCCAAATGTTTTTCAGCTGCTATTATTGCCTGTTACAAAATCTGGGGATATATACGTTTTTGTGTCTATCTCAGAGTACTCAATTGTAATCTCCTCATTGATTGCCATCCTACCCGGAGGATATATGATTTGTTGGCAAAACTGGGTAATAGTAGGTATTTTTCCACTGTTGATCTACGTTCTGCCTATCATCAGATACCTTTGTGTAAAGAGTCACAGCCTCTAACAACGTTTATAACACCCGTGCTGGCATCCACCACCAGTGTGTTTCAAGGTTTTATGGATGAGTTGTTGGTGGTGAGAGCAGAACACAGGTTTTTCAAAATAATATTCGTATTCATACTGAAAGTTTGGAAGAGCATCTTGAATGTTTGAGTCTTGGGTTAAGTAAGTTGGAGAAACATTGTACAACTGTGAATAAAAAAAATAGCGTAGCTTTCTTGCCACTCAGTAGACTACCCTGGGCGTAGTATCTCTTCTCTAGGTATAAATCGCAAAACATCACTTGTGAAGGCCATTACTGTACCGAAAGAGAAGGAATCCTTAAGAGCGTTTCTGGGGCTGAGTGAGTACTATGCAAGATTCGTACACGGTTTTGCTCTTTTTGTTCCACCCCTGAGAGCATGATTAAAAAAAATGCCAAGTTTGTGTGGTCGAAAAAGCTGAAAGAAACACCTTTGGGAGAGCTTAAATAGTTAATAGTTGACGACCCCACAATTAAACTTGTGTTTGGAGAGAAAAGTGTAATTTCAGTTGATGCAATCTCCATGAGACTGGGTGCAGTTCTGAGTCGACTGGTAGATGGAAACTAACGCTTGTCACCTTACCGTTTCAGAGAAATTAATTCAGCTGAGAACTACAGCAAATTGAACTTAAAACGCTGGCATATAAATGGCCTTCCGAAAAGTTCAAAATGTATGTTTGGTGAACGAGGTTTGATATAGTCACGGAGCATAAGCCCTTAATTTACATGTTAGGGGATAGTTGCTTTAATAAGGCATCTTCCGGGTTGATTAGACTTTTGTCAAGATTGTAGGAGTTTAATTTTGATATTAAACATGTACTGGGAGGAAAAAACATCAGGGCTAATTGCCTTTCAAGGTTGCCTGTAAGTTTGTGCAACGGAGGATCAGAATTTTTGGAGGAGTGTGAATGTGCCATGTCTGTTGTGGAAGCTACAGAGCATTTTGCGATTACACCAGAAGAGTGAAGGATTGGGTCTCCAGTGATGACTGTGTAAGGAAGGTTAAGAAGTGTCTCATATCTGGATGGCCATGTGACAGGAGTCTAGGTGTTGAATTAAAATCTTTTGAACAAGTGGCTTCTGAATTGTCTGTAGTGAATGATTTTGTTTTACGACAGGATTCGTTTGCTCCACCCATAGCTTTATGGGGTAAAATAATTAGTTTGGCTCACCAGGGACATCTGCCAAGCAAATTAAGCAACATCACTGGTGGCCTGGAATTGATGGATAAGTCAGATCTTACACTGATAAGTGTGAAGAATGTTTGTGTTCTGATAAACATTGGAGGGTGGGTACCACTCCTTTGTGAATGAATGAATGAATGAATGAATGAATGAATGAATGAATGAATGTTGGATTTATAGAGCGCATGGTTACCCTGGGGCGTCCCAGCGCTGTACCAATGGGGAACCCGACCCGGTGGTGATGGGGCCGGAGTGGAGATTATGCAAGCTATTGCCCAGAGTTGCAGAGTGGGACCCCATGGTTAGAGTGGCACCGAGGCGAGATTTGGAGAAGTGTGGCTCAGGGGTTAGAGGCGGCAGACCCGGAAGCTGAGATCGGTCCTGGACCAGGGTTCAATTCCCCGCCTCGGCGGGTCTTGGGCTAAAAATTCCACGGACTCGATAATTCTCACTCCGGTGCCTTCTCGACTCACGGGTTCACACTCTGCGACTCTGGGCAATAGCTTGCTTAATCTCCACAACGGCCCCTTGCGGCGGGATGCCTGACTTTCACCTTGTGGATACCTGCTGGGGCTATCACACAGGGGAATATCAGGACGGGTTCCCTAAGCAAGCGCCGGGACACCCACTGCGGGTAGCTGTGCGCTATATAAGCTCAACTACATACATACATACATACATACATACATTTATCGGGCCCGCTGACATTGGTCCTGCACCCAGCCGCGTCGGGAATTGAACCCTGGTCCCGGGCCGGCCTGTGCCACCGGGTCTGCCGCCTCTAACCGTTGAGCCACACTGCTCCACTGGAGTGGTCAAATTGTGGGAAAAATTAGACATAGATTTTGCTGGACCCTTCAATTATTAAAAAAAAATTATAAATATTTGATTGCGGCAGTGGATTACTTTTCTAAGTGGTTGTATTTTGCGTTTGTCAAGTCTAATGATTCCTTGACTGCTGTGGAGTTTGAGTAGTTGTATTAACGAGAGAGACCTCCTAATGAAATTGTCATGGGTGACGATGCAATCTGTGTCTGAAGAGATGTCGGTATTTTTCAATGAACACGATGTGAAACATGTTAGTGTTCCTGTATATAGTCCTTCTTCCAATGCACTTGTTGAGAGGGCGAATTGTATGTTGTAAAAGGGAGTGCAAACAGCTATTGCGAGCAAACTCAATGTCAGAAAATTTCTACAGCAGAAAGTGTGGAGTTATAATATCACGCCACACAGTACTACGGCTCCATTTGTATTGCTAAGCGGGAGGAAGCCCATTTCAAGCCTTAATCCTGGGTGGCTCAGTAATAAATGTGGGGTTGTTGGTGGGGATTTGGAAGAAGTCCGTGAGCAGGTAAGGAGCAAACACAATATGATTACAATTAATTTTGACTAAGTAAAGCATATCTGGAAGGGTGTTGAACCTGGTGATTGGGTATTGCTTAAAAAGCTCAAGAAAGTTATGAAAGATGAAACAAAATTCTCCAGACCCACTAAGGTGCAAAGAGTTTCCAGACATGCTGTTGGTTTCGAAAATAAAAGGTCAGTGGAATAAAAATGCTATTGTTTCTCTAAGTAAGGGACAAGCCGATATTATTAGATAGATTCTCAAAGACAGATTGGGATGTGATCCTGACAGTAGTAAGTGTGATTGGTTTCATCTGGAGGTGTTGAAGGATGGTGTTTGTGATGAGGAAGTGGAAGTGAGTGAAGAGACAAGACAAGGGGAGGGAGTTGCGATCCCTAGAGAATATGATGGTGATACACCTATGAATGGTATTGTGGAGGAGGAGATGCTAATAAAAGTGCAAGAGTATGGTTCATTCCTATCGGATTTAGAGATTATGTAATGTATTATGTATTTTCTTATGCCATGTTGCATTTGTCTTTTCGTTATGTATATCTTACTTTTTTGTGATGGGAAAAGGGAGATGGTGTTATATATGTATTCTTAGGAGTGTTTTAGGATTTCATTGCCACATGTAAACTGTGCAGTAGAAAGTATAAGTAGAGCGTATAGGTGTATTATTGGATGACAGCATACATGTAATGTATTCACGAGGTGGACGGGTATTCTGGGATACTACTTGTTGGAGACAGGTCAAGTCTTCTGTGGAATAAACTAAGTTAATCTCCATAACTCTATGTGCCTTGTCTTTATTTAAGCTTCACACGTAACACGATGTACAGTAGCTTTACTTTCTTTTTTTTTATATATTAGTCAACAAGGCAATTTCATTACAAGTTATACTGAAGTTTCTTATACCATCCAAAGAAAGAAGAAAAATAAACATATTTGGAGATACATTGCTACACATATAATAACATTCCTTAAACAATACAATTGAGAATAATAATCATAAACTTAAGACTAGCATCTACACTCGTGCTTCCAGGAGGGGCGCCTTCAAATTAAATACTACTCAGTCCTCCAATCCAATCTATTAATCTTATGTATTGAATGCCAAGTGCCCCCATATAGTCTCTGATTTCATCACGGAGCGAGTTCCTCTTGCCCAAGTAAGGGCTTTCTCCATTTCAGAGGTTTCCCTTACTATAGCCCACCAATAACCTACAGAAGGAGGTTTATTAGAGACCCAATCTCTAGCAATAGTGAGTCAGGCAGCAACCGGTAAGATTTCAATGAGCCTTCTCAATTCTTGACTCGCGTCTTTGTAGCCCAACATGATTTAAATGACTGTAGGCGGGAATCTATCCCTAATCGTTGCCTCATCCCCAGGCTGATCTTCTGCCAGCAGGTTTCTAGCTCTGGACAGGTAGCAAATATATGTACTATACTTGCAGCATACAGCCCACATTTGGGGCATTTTTTACGGTCCCCTCCTTGACCCCCCCTGAGCCCAACTACTAATCTTCTCTGGGGTGTAGTAAAGCATGTACGAAATTGTTGTAAACTCATGCTCAGAGAATGAATTGACCCATCTATAGTTCCTAGTGCTTGGTTGAGGATGGTACGGGTAACATTTATCCCCAAACCTTACTCCATTGTACAGCAAGCTTTTCACAACTATTCGGTCTAAAATCGCTGAGGCATTGGTACATAATATTAATTACTAATTTCGGCTTCTCCACATGCAAGCAATCCCATATCTTCGAGCTAAACACTGCAGCTATGGCCAAGTGTTTTAAAAAGTAATCCCTAATCTGGAAATACTAAAACATTTGGACAGGAAGATTGTAAAAAAGCTGCAGGTTCTCAAAAGTGCTAAAGCCATTACAGTATACAAGTCCCCCAGACATTGAATACCGTGCCTAAAACAGCGTCTACTGATGGTATCGTGAAATACCTCTGGAAGCATGGGGTTGCCCTATAGTGAAAGCTTATCATGAAGAAGCGGCAAGGTACATTTAACAGAGATTGCCCCCCATATACGTACACGATCCCTGATGGTCTTGAACCCAACCCAATTAAAGTAATTAGGGTCATTAACTTTGTATAGAAACATTCAAGAGTTGGATCCCAAGACCAAACAGTGACAGAAATGTTGATTTTCAGGATCTAGGAGACTGAGGAAACATCCAGTGAATTCTGCCCAGTAACACATTCTAAAATCCAGAAAGTGGAGCCCACCCTGACTGTATGGAAGCTTCAGTAAATCTATTACCCGTCGTGCTTTTTTAAACCCCCAAATAAAACTACCTAACACACCTTCTAGTTTCCTAAAGAAGGAATTAGAAACAGAGGGGAATAGACCGCAATAGGTATACAAACTTTGGGAGTACCTTAATTTTAATAATATTACACCTCCCTACTATACCTATTGGAAGCTTATGCTAATTTTTCAATCGCTTTGCTGCAACTTCCAGCAAGAGCTCGTAATTCAAAGTGGGTATGCGTTCAATATGCGCTGAGATACGCAACCCCAAGTACGTGGCTACAGAGCACACACCCACTATGGATCTGTCAGGCTGAAGGGTAAGAAGCACTTGTGTTTTTTTAACATTTAACTAATAGCCCGACAAAAGACCAAATTTGCTTGCTTCATCTTCAATTTGACTTATTGCCGAAGCTGGATGAGTGGTAAAAACGGCAATATCATCCGCTTATGCAGTTACCTTAAGCGGACTTGTTCCTGATGTGTCCGGTATAATTTGTAGATTAGAATGTAATGCCCGAATAAATTGCTCAATATACAGAGCAAACAACGGGGGAAAGAGGGGGCATCTCTGCCTGGTGCCACTTAAAATTGAAAAAGATAATGATTACAAGCCTGCATATAGTAGTTTTGCTTGGGAGTTATTATACAAAGCTTGTTCCCATTGACTAAATTTCCGTCTAAAACCAAATGCTTCAAGTGTAGCCCACAAGTAATCGCAGACCACCCTGTCAAAAGCCTTTTTGGTGTCTAACAGGACCATGCCCAGATTTAATGCCAACTTTCTAGCTAATTCCAAGGCAGTGATGACAAGAGCAGTGGTCCTGCCCTGGATAAAACCATGTTGCTGGCTTGATACTAATCCGGGCATTATTGGGGAAAAGCGATTAGCCTAGATTTTAGGAAAAATCTTAGCATCTGAATTAATAAGAGAAATCAGTCGATAAGAACTGCACTCCTCTGGCGATTTTTTTTTTAAGACTATATTTATTATGTTCCAAGATTCAGGGATCCTCCCACTGGAAACAATATATTGTATAACCACCCCCAAAAGCAAGACCATAATGCTCTTAAACGTTTTATAGAACTCAGTAGGTATGGAATCTTCTCCTGCAGCCTTCCCAGACTGAAAGGTAGATACTGCCTCAGTTATTTTGTCATGCGAAATTTCATTCTCCAATAAACCGAGTCTCTCTCACTCAAATTCGGAAGGCCACTACCCCAGAGGTTCTGCTGTTAGTCTTCCTCCTCTGGTGGTGTAGTTTGCGCATGTAGCTTTTGATAAAACCTCGAGAATTGTTCCACAATTGCCTGCGGATGTGTATGCAAGTTACCATTTGTCCCTTTTATAGCTTTTATCTGGGTTTTAGCCCGGTTGTCTGCTACTTGATGTGCCAGCACCTTCCCAATTTGTTCCCCATATTCATATTGTGAGAACTGGTGCTTATTGTAACTCACAGCTATTTTCTCTCTCAAAGACCTGCTCATAACTGTCCTTGGGTCTAGCAGAGATATAGAGTTGATCTTGGTCACTAGCACCTCGCCTGACCCCTCTGCATGATGTATTTCGGCAGCGAGCAATGCTTGAACTGTAGCTCTAAATGAAGCTTTCCGTTCTTTGATCTGCTGCCAAATATATTGTTGGGTGACCCCTCTTGTAAACACCTTCATGGCATCCCAGAGAACAAGAGGGGAGGCTGTTCCTATGTTATCCATAAAGAACTTCTCTAGTTGTTTATTCATACTGGTCCAATACCTGCTATCCATAAGTAGATAACGTGGAAATGAAAGACCTAACTGTCTTACAATCGGTTTCAACCTGGAAAGGCAATAAAATAAGATCATGGTCAGAAGTGATCCAAGGACACACTTGCATATCTATGGATAACATTATATTATCAGACACCCATGCCACATCAATTCTAGAATATGGCCTGAGTGGGGCATAATAGTACGTATAGTCAGGAATAGTTGGATAAAGTAACCGGCATGCATCTTTTATGCAATGTAGCCGCCCCATTTCTAATATTGCAGTCCTCACCTTCCCCAGTCTAGAAGTGGCAGCTCTACTCGTTGAATCAATGGAATAATCTACAACACAGTTAAAGTCTCCCATAATCAGACGCTCCCTCTGCCAGCCTAACAGCTCCATATTTAAAAATTAAAAGAAAAGTAGGATCATTCATATTAAGGCCGTATATTGATCAAAAGATATATTACCTTATCTTTATCTCAAGCTGCGCGAGTGCACACCTTCCACGTTGGTCAGCCAGGGTCTTACGTTCTACAATCAAACTTCTTGTTGACTAATGTGGCTGCTCCCCTTATAGAGGCACTCTTGAGTTGTACACACAATGGTCTGATACCCCAAATGCTTGAGAAGCCCACAATCTTTAGAAGCGAAGTGTGTCTCGGTCAGTAAAACAATCTGAGGTCTATACATTTTTAGCTCCTCCTGAACAAGTTGCCTCTTAATTCCATTATTTAGGCCTGATACATTCCAGGCCATGCACTTAATCTGCTCCATAAGGCGTAATATTTAGGTCTCCGAGACTCAAACCTAGTATAATCTCTCTACTATCCATCCTAATGTACCTACTCGCTCTGTTTTGAATATTGTGCTCTCTAATGCTATTTACTACAACCCTCTAAAAGTGCTTATACGCACCCCTGTTGATGTTTTCTTCTGCCTCAACCCACCCAGTAATGCCCTACCCTTGCTCTGCCCTCCCTCCCTGTATTGTGAAGGAGGAATCCTCCCCCTTGTAAGCTGCCAATAAATTGACAGCTGAGAGCAAACAGTGCACCGCCAAAGGCCCCCCACACACCACCATACCCAATGTGTCTATTAACTAAAGAAAAAAGGAAAGAGAAGAAAAGAGTCCAAAATCTGAAAATCAGTAGCATTAGTTGCCCTTAATGAGAGAAAAACAATTGCGGTAGGAAGACCTGTGCCCCTTCAGCTTTCAGCGGATCAATGAGCTGCACAAATCTGATCTCACATATATAGTTACGAGAATCAACATTCACAGGAAAGCTAGGGCAGGATTTCAGGGATATTGCTTGCCTCAGTGAAAAGTTACCGAAGAAGATCAACAATAGTTGTAGGTAGCAAGATCCCTGCTTGTGTGACACGAGTGGCAATCTGTGCACGCGTTGTGATTGGCAACCCCAGTCCCAATCCGTGAGGTCAGGAAAAACCTTTTTAAATAGCTGAACCACATATGCGTGACAATCAGATCCCTCTTTGCCCTCCAAAACCCCAAACATCCTTAAATTATTACGGCATTGTTGATTATCCAGATTCCCCATCGTAGCCTGCATAGCAAGTATATGACCAACATACGTTTGCACAGAGCTGACTGTTAAGAGTAGTAGCTTCATCTGCGTCTGCAATCCTTTGTTGTAATCCAAATATGCCTTGAGTTCTGCCTCTCTTTTGCCTCCCCCCCCCCACCATTAGAAAGAATAGGTGTCAATGGCAAGCTGTGACCCAAGGCTAAATCCCTGCGTAGCGGGTGCTGTCTGCTCCGGACTGATGGCATCTCAATGCCTTATTTCTGAGCCGTCTGAAAGACCTGCCCCTGAGAGCCGAGATATTATTGACTTAACTTCCCCCTTTACCTGAATCCACTTGCGCAGACAAGTGCCCTCTAAGGAGGCGATACAACATAAGGTTGCACTATTATGTTGCTGGGTGCCATCAATTTCAGGTGTTTTCTTCAGTACCTTTGTCGGTTTAGATCTTCCTTTCTTTTTCGCAAAGGATAAGCAAACTAGTTCCAGCCTGGGCCTCCTCTGCTGGTTTATTAACAGACAGTGGCGAAACCGGTTTACGGTATGTTGTTGTGGACAGTGTAGAATTATAGCTACCTTGTGAGACACCTTGCATCTCCAGTAATCCTTCGTTGTTTAGGGGCGACGCCTGAGATGCCAGCCGTGTTGAGGAATCCGCTCTAAAAATAAGTATTCTGCGTCAATGCTATCCCCTGAATATCCAGCCGGTTCTCTGGTTGCCGAGTTCTCCCGCCCAGACTTTGTGCCATTTTGTTTTTGCTCTCCCCTACCACTAGACCCGCAATCGGCTTTACTTGCTACAGTGTACCCAGTCTCAGATAGCAATTCAGGCGAATTCCTTGTATCCTTAATTTGCCCCGCCTTGTCAACACACTTTATTGCCCCTTGCCAGAACTGGTCCTGCCCAGGATCGAGTGACCATGCATCTTGACACTCATTTTGGCAATAGTCCACGTTTACTTGTCCACTGGAATTGCCTCTAAAATTTCGTCCACAATTTTGTCTCCCGCTGACAGCTCTGACACTTTGCTCCATTGTAGCAGTTTTAGTAGCGGCTTACCTACTCTTGAAGTACCCCTTGAAGAACTTGCCTTCTGGGCAACTGACATTAGCTCCTCTGTACCAGCTGCCGCCGCAGAACCTCCTGCGGATTTGTGGAACGCGGGCCACTCGCGGCCCTCTCGCCACCGTCTTCGGCTGGGCCATGTTTCTGCCAGATAGGAGAACCGGAGTTGCGGGTAGTCTCAACCAGTCGCCGAGTAGTGGTATCCAATCACCCAGCGAGCAACCCAGGACGCTAACAGCAGCCATCCGACAGTGGCCAGCATTTGTCCTCAATTTCGGTAGTTTTAGGCTTTTTAATATTCTATTCAATATCCGTAGCTAGTCTTCTTCTCCGTCTCCAAGTATTTTCATAAAATCCAGCCTTTTCATCCTATGCGGGAGCTTTCAGTGTGCCTGCTCTCCTATTCCGAGTCAATCCACCATCTTCCTCCCCCATAGCAGCTTTACTTTCAATTTATTATATTGCTAGACAAGAAGTAACAAAACAGTCTGCAGAGCCTAAAATATCATTTCTAAAATCAAATTGATATGGTTAATAAGCTCTTTCCTTGCAAACCAATCCTTCAACTGAGGAAGGCATACATTTGTAAAGATTTCCACACAAACATACAAACAATTGCTCACTATGTAATTTAAATGATTCTCAAGTGAACCTTTTTTCCCAAAAATGGACAGAGAAGACAATCTTTACAGGAATCAGGGACAATCGAATAGACAGAACAACACTTAAAAATTGGATGGAATGTATGAACCCTCAGACTTTTCTACACTTAAACTGTAATAAATAGCCCATAAGGGCGTGCTGCTCTTCAATTGCTAAGCTAATAAATCAGGTGCTCCAAATTAAAAGCATCTGATGGAAATATTACATTAATATTTCCAAAAGGAAAGCAAAAATGATCTTAACGAGGAAGGTTCTTGCTTAAAAATAAATACATTTAAAACTATTACAATAAAACGATTTATAAAATACACCAGCTTTAGAATTCCTAAATAAAATCAATAAACAATTTACTTGTTCAAAACACAGTATGTTCAAATGTAAAAATAGAACTATATTTTAAGTGTTATTCTGTGGCACATTAGATTATGCTGGCCTGACATACAACTATTTAGTGCATCCTTGACTGAAAATGTTCCAAACCAAAAAAAGAAGACTCAAAATTCTTATCACACTCAGAAAATCACATATGCAGTCTCTCCTACATCTAAGCCACACAGTCTACATTTCATGAATTCTTGCATGCTTCTTCGACCTCTTGAGTTTTTGTTTGTTGTCAACCTTATGTTAAGTAGCAGGTAGTGAACTTCTTTCTGGCATGCAAGCCACAGGAGCGTAAGTTGCCCGAGAGAAGAGAGTACAACATGGATGTGAAAGTTGAGCTGTCATTTTAAGAGAGCTTTTCCAATAGTAGCACCCTAAAGGAGAACGTTTAAGGTTAGCCACCCAAAAATAATATCCAGATGATGACATGCATAGGAGTAATTTCATAATTTACAACAGATTACAATGATTGGACTATTATTATGCTTTGATACAGGGAACACTAAATTTTCTGATCATGAAACTTCAAAGAATCCAAAACTATAGCCGCAAAGCTAGCGCTGAAGAAACCACGCAGATCTTCTGCATCCCTGTCCCACAAAGAGCTCTACTGGCTTCCAATTCCACAAAGGATACAGTTCGAATCACTAAGCATTGTTTTCAAGGCTCTGCATGGACTCAGGCCGATGCCACAACAGAAGAAATGTGTCTGGTATGCCCTAACAAGATATCTTCGATCCTCTGCAGCTCATCTGGTCGGCACACCCAGAGTGAGAACCACTAGATTTGGAGGAGGAGCATTCAGCTCTGCAGCCGCTCATTTATGAAACAAACTCCCTCCTAATCTCAGGCAAATATAAGATTTCGTACACTCCAGGATAATGCTTAAAACCTGGCTCTACCCAAGGGAGTAATGAAATCCAAGCAGTTCAGTCCTCCTCATGGTAACTTGTGCTAACAGGGGAGTAAAAAGCAATCTTAGCGCCTAGATACCCATGGGGTGATAGTGCGGTTTATAAGACCACGTTACATTACATTACATGGGCAATGCAATGCCGGATGGGAGTGGAGCTATGCAAAGTCCTACTTGGACTTCAAAGACACTGTCTGCGCTCACACACAAAGATCGTCACACTAGCCTATTGTGACTTCAGACAGACTGGGACCAGGGCAAAGAGGTAGGAAATTCAGGAAACTTTTGTGGGGGTGAAAACTCCAGACGTTTCTTCCATTTCGAAGCGGACATCAGGTATAAAAATAGGACCATACGACCCACTCTTCAGTTCACTTGTGGCCCTTCGATGAGACTCTTAGAGGACTGACCTGTGGCGCCAAGAGGACTGCCTTGCTGCTTGAGACCTACTTTTCTGCTTGACCCAGGACTTCCAGAGTGACTACAAGGGCTTGTTGACTGGCATCTTGATCAGAGCCTCAGGGACAAAAAATGCTCCAGTCATCTTGAACCTTGTGTTCTGATCCCCCAAGTGATGCCTCTCTAGTACTAGGCTTTTTGGAGTGGTGCTAAAGGTGCCCAGATAGCCCAAATCCAAAACCTAGGACTTCAATTTGTTTTGCAGCAGCTCTCACTGCATTCTCAGCAACAGCAAATCCTGTTTAGCAGCTCCTCGCAGAAAGGGTATCTAGCATTGTGGAGCCCTTGTCGGGATAAAGCCTGCAGCTTTATCCTGCTGTTTTTTTTTACTTCCTAAAAAGAGACTTTGTCCGAAAGTAGAAATCTTCAGGACAACTTCTTTCAGAGGCTCCCTGACGATGACACCTCCTCCTTGAACACAACTGGCTGCCCTGCCTCGTTGAAATGTACTTTCTCAAACAATTTTCATGAAAAATTATTTTAAGTACAAAGGTAAGCAGAGATTAGGACCATTCCATTTTATGTATCTGAACCGCGCTCAATTGTGACAGTCCGTAACTTACCACAAATGCAACTAGATGTCTACGGTTAGCACTTTGATCTTTTTGCTGCTATTTTACTCTTTAAATGTTAATACTTCATAACTTCAGTTCTACTGACTGGATTTTTGTCATTCTGGTGGCAAATAATGTATTAAAATGTGCTTTATTTTCCAAATTGGTGAGGGGTTTTTGTTTATTACAATTTAAGTGTGGCCTTTGAGTTGGGACCAATTGCTTCTTTACCAAACTACCAGAGGATTAAACGCAGGTTAATTTAGTGACTTTTTTGTGGTTCACCCGGACAAGGTTGTAGCTGCTGCCTGAGTAGGGTTTCACTCCTCTCAACCAACAGCCCAATTTCTCAAAGAAGACAAATATAATAAGTATGGAGATTTTATCTTTGGTTCACATAAGGGAGGCTTCATGCCTTTAAGATATGGGAAGGAGATAGTGCAATTGTTTTCTAGTTTTGTCACAGGCATAGCCCCTTGGAGTCATACTAGTTTCCGAGTATACATGAATGATTGAAAGAGTAAGGTTTAAGATATATGAATCATGATTCCTCTGACATTAGTTCTTTGATAATACACTATTCGTCAAACTCTTTAGGAATACTGCACAATTTGCAACATTTCAGAATATTAGTATGTGATTTAAATTGATATAAAAATAAAGTAGCATTTATACGCCATGCACTACATTAGAACTTTACATTGTACACATCAATATCAAACTACTGTGCGTTTTAAACAGGCACTTGTAAGTTTAATGTTGAACACTAGAAATAAGTCAAAGATCAAAGTGTTAAAAAAGTATACAAATATTCAACCTCCAAGGGCAATATTTTTAAGATTCGCTGTAAAAAACTGAGCGAGTCAAAAGGTGTAAATTCTTGTACACAGAAAAAAAGATAAGGTGATTGAGGCTTAAGTGCCTGTTGTTTTCAATTTTCAAAGAGACAGGTTAGCCAAATGCAGGCTCAACCTCTTCTTACGGTCAGGAAGTTCCAATTAATGAATGTACAAAACACATTGCAATACTGGGAGTTTCCATTTGAGCCAAGTGGGTCAGTAGACACCCAACATCTCAGGCAACACTGCCATATGGAGTAGCTGAGAGTGAAAGGGAATTTCTCCTGTTCTGCTGATTCAGTATTGTAAAAAGACAATGTTATGTAATAATTGTATTCTTTCCCTCAACTGCACGCCAGTGTTTCAGTGAGTAATAAGATCCTATGAACATTGATGCTTATATGTAGCATGCCACTTCTTAGGTCGTGAGATAATTGCTCTGGACTCGACAGACAAGTATAGGCATAAATTGAAATGTGCCAAACCTAAAAAAAATAGGAATTCAGTTCCGCTTCCCATTAGCTGTGGCGCCCCCAATGTTGGTGGGTGGTTGACGTTTGCTGTAAAACAGCTGTGAACACTGTTTCAGCTAAAGACATCACCAAAAGATAAAAGATGTGCAATTAACCTGTGGTTTCTTATTTTACACTCTACTCAGTAGGTAGTCCTTAAAAGACAGCAGTAGCACCCTTTTAGCCGAGGCTTTGGCACGAGAACACTATAACATTTTATTAAGCATCCTTATATGTAACTACTTACACTTAACTCTTAGTAGTACAACCCGAATCAGCAGGCCCATGTTCACTCATGGTGGGAAATCAAGGATACGTTTCATGCAAGGTACATACACTTTAAAAAGTAACATTCACAATGTAGTTAGTTACCAAGATGAAAAAACAAAGCATTTGCTAAGCTCAGAGAAACTGTACAAAACTGCATTCACATCCTGAATAGTAGTATTTCTACTATAGCACACACAAGTTTGCTTATGTTTAGGAGAAAATAACTGAAGAGCAGATCATTAAGAATAGCATTATGGGTTGAACAATAAAAAAAAAGTAGTGCGTTTAAGTGCACTATTCAGACACCCCAGTGAGTGCAACAAAATGCATCCCACACTGTAAACACTGTAGTTGAACTAATTGCCAGAGGTCAGCACAGCTGATCTGGGATTATCCAACTGCTTTGAGAAACCCAGGGGATAAAATAGGCACAGTAGGTAGATTAATAAATCCTGACAGTTGCAAGGTTGAAAGGCAGGGGTTTTTCCAATACCTGTGTGCAGACTGCAAGCTACCACACATTTTAACTATTTTTTTTTATCTTGGAAGGATGCATTTCCCTTTTTGATCTTACTGACACGGCGTAAAAATTGAGAGGCAATATGGAACTAGAAAAAAAAGCTAGACTTACTAGGGGCTGTTTAGCAATTTACAGATATTACGAACAGCATTCGGAAGCATACTTGAGCGTGATCCTCGGACTGTTCACTTAAAACTTTTAGCACCTGCCCTTAAAATGCTGCAATGCACTGTGCTAATGGCTCTATTCAGAAGCCACAAATAGCCGGAAAGCAAATTCTGCCAAAAAGCATGTCCCGGTTTCATGAATAACGCCTTGAGGCTTTTGGTGTTTCATGTGAAACAATCTAATATTTTCTAAATTAATAAGGATTAATTAAGCAAAGAAAAACCTGCCAAAAATCCATCGGCCACCCAAGAGTAACATTTTTTTTATCTCGGCTCTCAAATTACTTGCCTACGGAGGCCTGGGGCACCTGCTCTCATCCAAACCCTCGCGCAAATGGCCGGTGCAAAGTAACGTCATCTATGCTGACCTGTCACCCAAAAACTGTTGTGTTATGTTAAGGAAGCCTAGGCTGTAAAGCGCAACAAGTCATTAAGAAGGTGTCAGTAACCCACAGAACCGAAAAAAAAACAGGCCTTCCCCTCCTCAGTTAGTGGTGAAACAACAAAATAGATTGCATTTGTTTGACTTGAAAATTAATTGTCTGTTAGTCAACAAGTGTTTCTGCTGTGTTCTAATCGATCACTTTCCACATAAACGTGAGTGCTAGTTCAATTAAGGCATTAAATAAAAAATATATATATATATATAATATTATATATACACACACACACACACATACACACACAAGCAGGAATGGAGAATAAGGCTAACAAATCCAGTTGATTCATCGAACGATTTAAAAAAAAAAAGTTAAAACCTTGACCATTAGAGTTTACGAGAACTATACCTTAAATCTAAAGAGGTGAATACTTGACTTAATAGATTTTATGATTTGGGTGAACTATCTTACAATGTAATTTACTTAACCAACTTCAGAGTGCTAGGTACTTGAAGAATGTGCCAAACCAAAATAGCTTGGTACCATATCTGGACTACACAGAAACAAAACAAGTGATGTGAGAAACATGGCGGTTCTGGCAGGCAATATCAAATGCATTTCCGAACAGCTCGTCAGCAAGAGGAGTCTCCATGTCAGTGATATGAACAAGCCCTCACTCTAAATAACTAACCTCCATGCCTGCTAGTGAAGGACGAAGCAAGATTTAACTCCCCACATCACAGCTGTCAGGGGAAAAAACTCTTCTGCAAAAAGTAGTATACACCAGAATTGAGAAAATTATTGTGGTTCCTAATACGTTGTCATTCGATGTGAATTCCAACAAATTGGGCGTGTTAAGATTACATTCGTGTTTAAGGGTCGAAGTGGGCCAAGGGGTACCATTCTTTGGTAGTGTGTCAATATAATAGGATGGTTCACTGTAAGGTATTTGGCTCCAAAATAAACTGAAGATAAACGGAGATTGCCCACAAATGATTTTCAATCAAAAATGCTGATTTGTGCAGAACAGGTACAAATGCCTTATTTATTTATGCTCATAACTGGTAAATTTCTGATGTAGTGAGTGACTGCTAAGATCAAAGTTAGTGGCTGCCAACAAAAGTGAAGGGGCCGAGTATAAATGTGAAAAATAATTATGTATTTAAAGACAAAGGGAAATTAAAGTAACAGTCTGTAGATTTTGTGTTTGCCAAAAGGACCAACTATTGCAGTTTTTGGAGAGGTTCTGCATACAGGAGACTCTGTTGTTATATTGTAGCACATGACCTATAAATCGTTTGAAATTATCTCCCATCTGCCCTCTGTTCCTTAAAGTTAGATAGAGATATATATAAATATAGATATATTTATATATATAGATACACACACACATTTACAGACACATTTACATATACACATATGCATTCTTCCTAGTGGTGCGTGGTCAACATTTTTCAACCCTGGGACTAAGGGGGGTCGTCATAGGGCTAGAACTTGGTGGCATCTTCTCTTGGACTACGCTATTATAGCAGTGCTCCATGAGGGCGGGGAAGCGCTGCCCCACCGACAGCTGCAAGTTGCATGTAAAAAATAAAATGGCAATGGAATGATTTCATTGTCTTTTTTTTATTTTTATTACTGTGCGTGCCGCAGTGCCCCCGAGCCCTGAGACATGCAGGGCATGTCCTTTGCTGCCTATCGGCAGCATGGAGGACTGAAGCAGTGGCTGGCTGGACCCTAAAAAGTGGACATGTCAGTTTGGACAGCTGTCTTGCGACAGCCAAAGTGACATGCACACTTTGAAGCTCCCTATCCCGAGCTGTCTTAGGACAGTTAAATGGAGAATACGCAGAGGCCTCCAGGGCCTGAAGGAGCATCTGGCCAACCCACCCCATTCAATCGTGGTACTTCTTTCATGCTGGTTAATAGCACGAGAGCAATGTATGGACTGGTTAGGGAAGCTCCACAGCAGACTGCACATTCAGAACACCGAGGAGGATGTGCAGCAGCGGGTAAGTACCATATTTATTTTAAATTTTAGTGTAGTTGTTTTATTTTGGGCTTTAGAAGGGAGGAGGTGTTTTAGTTTGGGCAGCCTTGGGGGCACATCGCTCACCCCACAACTCTCAAATGTTACCAGCCAACCTGTACTATACTAGCTGTTTTTTATCTAAATTGTTCGATATGATGAATCTTTACACTGGCAAAGGAACCTTTACAGTCAAAATGCACTGGAGAATACAAATGATTAATATAAATATGGAATACTAAAGAAAATGCAATGATGTGAAAAATTCAACAACAAAAATGGAGTATGAGAAAGCATTTTCTTCGAGCAGAAGAAATTAATAAAACGACGATGCTTTGTAGAAACCATATTTAACTGTGAATATTGAATAACAATTCATGTGGAAAAGTGAATAATTTAACTGTAAATCAATGAGACATCACGCCTAAATATGGTAGGGTATGAAATGATTTCCTTCATGTAGAAGGTAGACTGTATTGTACTAAATTAAGTATCCAAGATAAGAGCACACAATAAACAAAGTTACAGCTGTGAAAAGAAGTTCAATACGTGGAATACTGACTCACTTTTAGATATTATTTAAATACACCATAAGTGAGAATCCCCCATTTTTGGAGTATACATCCAAGACAGGGAGTGGTCTTTGAAGTGAGAGATATTCTTTTCTTTTATTAATCTTTATTTCGGCAATTGCCATAAAAGATATACATAAAATTGATACAAAAAAAAAATACAAAAAAACATTTCATCAGAAAATCGACAGGCACATAAATACGAAGAAGGAACATCAACTTTCCTATATACAATCCCACAAGCCAACCATGATTCCTTACAACAATCTAAAATGTTTATAATTTCCAGTTAAAAAATGATCAGATAAATCTAAAACCTTATATATAGCTGCATATCAGAAAACTTTGAAGAGCAATCAAGGACTCAAGGATTCAATGCTCTTGGGAGTAGGAGCATTCTCTTATGCCATACTGCTTCTAAAAATTTGGCCATTGCAAACACAATCGGTTTAGATAAGTCAGTTTTAAGGATTCTAAAGGCCTCCGAGCATTTGCGAAACCCTAGATTTTTACATAAGGGTATAACCCAATACCTTCTGGCTGCAATGTAGGCAGGGCAAAAGAAGACTAGGTGCAGTTCGTCTTCCAGGCTTAAATTGCAACCAGGGCAGTTTTCCAGGGTCTGTTGTTTCTATTTACATGTGAATGCTCTTAGCGGAAGAGTACTGTACCGCCATTGGAGGTATAATTTTCTAGCCAAGTTTGGGTAAATGTCATTGATTACTGACTCAAAATTATAAGAGTCTTTCACCCCGAGAAAAGTGCTAACCAAGGAATCTGGACGTGTACCCTGTGTGCGAGCTGCCAGGTTACATGCGTAGAAGGCTGCCACCAGATGTTTGCCGGACATACCCTGGCATGCCACTTCAGGGTCGCTCCAAAGGGACGGAAGGCCCAACCGGTCAAATTCAGATTTTATATATTTGAACCAAGGAATCTTCTCTATAACAGGAAACGCAAGAATTTCCTGTAATTCCTGTCTATAGTTAGCTAACTCAGGAGTGGACCATAATCTTCTCTAAAAAGTTAAGGGTTTTACACCCACCACTTCATTCAGAGTCTTCATATCCATATCCAGCCTAAGTGGGAAGAGTGGTGTGCTTACCGGCAACTTTAGGAGTTGTCTCAGAAACTTATTTTCTAGAGTGACCAGATCTTTTCTGCATGTATGCCCCCAAAGTTCACTACCATAGAGGATTGCTCCTATGGCCTGGAGTCTGTAAATTTCCAACGGGGGGGCTAGCGGCCTGATAGATGATCTGTTGGAATTTACTAGCCTGATTATTCCCCCTGTTAGTTGTGCCAATCTGAGCTGTGACTTGGCCTGGTGATCACCCCATTCCAATTTCTCATTAATGGTCACGCCCAGATATTCGAACGTATAGACTCTTTCAAGCCTGTTCATGCCTATAGAAGGGTTAGGTCGTGTTTTTTTGGGGGATTAAAAATCATAAACTTAGTTTTTGTGGCGTTTATTTCGAGACCATGTTCTCGACAAAAAGACTCGAACCCCTCCAAAATGCGCTGAATCCCCATAGGGGATTTAGACAGCAGCAGAGTGTCATCCGCAAACATGATTGCAGGCACCCTGCTGCCACCAAGCCTGGGTGCATCAGAGTTAGTGACATTATTTAAAAAGTCAATCACTCCGTTGACAAAGAGGCAGAACAGGGTCGGTGCAAGAACACAGCCCTGCCTTACCCCTCTGCCAACGGGAAACCTTTTAGAAAGGCAGCCCAACCTCCCGCACCTTACCTGTGCATAGTTGTGCGTGTGTAAGCGGATGATAATATCTAGGAGATCTGAGGGGATACCAAGTTTGGCAAGTACCGTCCAGAGTTTGCTTCGCGGGACCAAATCAAATGGCGCACGAAGGTCGACAAAGACGGTATATAGTGTTCCCCCTCTACCCGGACCGTCTTCCAAAAGAGAAGGGCCAGCCGGAAAAGTTGGTCCGTGGTTGACACCTTGCTCCTGAATCCCGCCTGAAATGTACTTAAGATCGAATGATCCGCCATCCATTCCTGGAGGCGGTCTAGAATCAGCCTCGCAAAAAGTTTTTGCCAAACATCAATGAGGCTGATAGGCCTGTAGTTGGCTGGGAGCAGAGGAGAGCCCTTCTTGAAGATAGGTACAATCTCTGCTCCCAGCCAAGTACTGGGGACCGCCATTCCAGCGAGGACTGCGTTGAACAATAGCAGCAAATAGGGAGCCCAAACCCCAGGTTGGTTCTTAAATAGGTCACCCGGGATTGTATCTAATCCTGGGGCTTTTCCTACTGGTAATTTGGAAACCTCCTCCAAGGAGAAATGCAAAGGGTCAGCGCCCTCATTGGGCAGAGATTGCGCTGTTAGCTCAACCCTGGGAGACGAATATTCAAGCGAAGAGCCGGCTCGAGGCTTCAACAAGCCCTGGTCAGCTTCTTCGTACAGGCAGCAAAAATGGTCTTCCCACACTGAAGCCGCTATGCTGACCTCAACAGCCTGAGTCGGCTCAGCAGATTCAGAGAGATATTCATACAAATGTCCAAATGGGATGAGGAATTTTGTAGCAAGAGAACTTTGTGATAGAGCATCTGAACCGTATAGGGAATGACACTTGGGAGTTTGTAAGGCCAAATGTGGGGATAAACAATGTGTGGTAAAAAGCAGGTGGAGAATGCAAGTATCATTAGACACCTGTGTAAAGACCAGTCTAATGTCGAAGGCCAACAGGTTTCTGTTGAACTTCTAGTGAGGTTACATTAGGGGGCATAAGCATGTGTAGAGCACACAGAGGGTCTAAGTTAAAAGAATCCCTCAAGCAGAACATTTAGATCGACCAAGTAAGCCAAGAGGATGAGGCTGGTACTTAGCTAACCGAGAATATTTGAACCAATTTGTAATATCCATTAGAGGAGTCCGAGTTGGAGGCAGGAGTTGAGAGGACCTTTACATAGATGTTCCTGCTAGGCTCAAACAAGTCAACAAGAAGTTCATCTATTGTCTATTTACTCTTCCTTCAGCTTTACTCTTGTTTTCATTTACATTGTTTCCATGCATTCACTGCTGACTTCCCTTTGCTTCTCCTGGATGCAGTGCTTAGAGTCCAACCTGCTATCTTCCTTTTGCTTCTCCTGCATGTAGTGCTCAGATTCCTGCTCGCCTCATGCTTGCCTGCTATTCCTGCAGACACAGGCCATGTTCAGAGGCTGGCTGTTGCACTTGGATTATGTTAGTAGGGCAGAACTTTATGCTTCTGTGGGGATAAGCATATCAAGGCAAGCCATTTTCAGAAACAAGCCCAGTACCTGTGGAGTCGGCTCTCTGCCGGCACAACAGCATGATTGGAGAGAGGAAGGAGGGGCTAATGACTGGAGTGCTACCACCTTTTCAGCATGCCAATCTGTCGAGGGCACACTGTTGGGTGAAACAAATTTAAGATTCTGTCTTTATTAGAAAAAAGCAAAATTTGTAAGTGATAACGGTCTTGTCTGTACTGCCCCTATTTACTGTGGCAAGGAAACTCCCCACACACGTTTTTCTTCAATAGGTAATCATAAACATGCAGGTACCTATTAGTGGAAGTGTCAGAAAAAATACTGATGCTGATTATAATGTACCTGTGTAGCATGTGAGTAGGAACATTGCCTGTGCCTAATAGTCCTGCTTGTGCAGCATCTGTTCTGTGTCAGGAAGCAGATGCTCCCTGTTCTGTACCTGTCTGTTACCGATGGATACTTGTAATGCTGCTTACCATTCTGTACCAGTGCTCTGCTATATGTTAGTGAAATTTGGTAAAACCAACCACTATATAATTGGCAACGCTTTTTGGGAAACTGGTGAAGTTATAGAAAATGGCCTGACCAAGACAAAAAATGTAGCATGAATGTTAGTCTAACATTCATGCTACATTTTTTGTCTTGGTCAGGCCATTTTCTATAACTTCACCAGTTTCCCACTGACATTGCCTTTGACAAACTCAGCACAAATGGTTTCATTGAAAATAAACTGTCACTACCCAAATGAGTACTGTACCTTTACTAAGTTATGGCTCATCGATTTCAATGTTTCTTGTGTACCAGCTTTACAACACACTTTGGTTTAATTTGCCTATAGGTATACATTAGCTTCTATTTAACCAACAATGTCAATAAAGGGTATTAAACCAGAAATGGACTTGTCTTATTTCTCACTTTTTTCTACAACAATCTCAGTTTCCCATCATCATTCTTCCTATTTTTATTAGGATATTATATATTTCAGTTTTCAAATTTAGCTTACATTCAAAGACCTTTTAATCTGAATAAAAGTGGTGTATGTAACTCTTTCTAGCATTTCACTAAAATCTAAAGGGCAGATTTTTCAAGCACCTTGCGCCACTTTTGCGTCACTTTTCCCATGTTAAAAGTGACGCAAAAGTGGCACATGGGGTTTTAAATCTGCCCCTAACTATCGTGCTTGGTCTAGGTGCGTTTTCCTAATCAACTTCAAGAAAAAAAAATGTTGCCTGGCAGGACTCTGCAAACAAAACAGCGCTACAGCCAATCACTGACTTATCTTAACACACGGGGCCACGCTTTCCTTTGCTAACAGTTCCTCTTAATTTCCAACAAGAGAAATCCTGCTGCTGTCTGTTCAATTCCAGGGAGCAAACATACTTGGGAAGGTGAATGGGGAAAGTCACCAGTGAGACTAAGAACATGAGGGCCTCAACACAACACGAGATGAGGACCCTAAGATTGGCAACACTTTTACAGTAACCACCTTGAAGAACACCTTAGAGACTTAAGGTCAAGTAGTGATCGTTTTACGCCACTAGGGTCTACTTCTGATTCAAGCCGATGTTTGTGGCAAATGGTGGTTGGGAGAACTAAGTGAGTTCAGCATCCTTGAAGAGTTCAACAAGGCAAGCTACACTGTGGCTCTTTTAACTGCTTAAGAGAGCAGTGCTAGTCTTGGAAAGCCCTTGCAGGCGATGACAGCACCTGTGATAGGGGCTTTCTGATGGTCCATTTGAGTAGATATTGCCAAAGAAGGGTTGACATTTGAAGAATCTAAGTGAAGGCATTCTGTGTGTCACTTTCTAGAAGACCTATGGGGTAGGTACACACAGAAGGCTTAGGCGAGGCCAGACATGCGAGCAGAGTTTTAGAAATGTGAAAATCACTAGAAGGCTTGAGGACTAATACTTGGGAGAAATTCACAGAGCTAGAGGAAAGAATTTTCCGGACTTTGGAGAGTAAAAGCGGAGAGGATATAATTACATTATTGTGCAGAAAGGCAAAAGGGGTATGTGGAATGTCCAATCAATGTAAATGTAGTATACTTGTAAAGCGCACAGCTGCCCCAGCAACGGGGCGCCCCGGTGCTGTATAACGCTGTAGAAACCTACCTTGCTCTCCCTGTGAGATGCCCCTCCTGGGCACCCCCAAGGTGAAGCCAGGCATCCCAGTGTTGTTGGGGCCGTTGTGGAGATTAAGCAAGCTATTGCCCAGAGTTGCAGCGTGGGACCCATGATTAGAGTAGGCGCTGAGGCGAGAATTATCGAGTCCGCGGACATTGAGCCCAAGACCCTGCCGCGTCGGGACTTGAACCCTGGTCCCGGGCCTGATCTCTGCTTCAGAGTCTGTCGCTCTAACCAGTGAGCCACACTTCTCCACAATTAATGTAAACTCCTGTGGAGATTTAGGTTATAAAATATCTCTGGGAGACGTCTGTAGTCGTTAAATTAGGAGGAAACTGGCGCACTAGAACGGCCATAGTGCGGACAACGCTGGGGACGATGTCAATTGGGAAGCATGTGCCAGGAGAGCAATAGTAGTAGACTCGGGGTAACCTATATGGGAGTATACCACTTCAATGGAATTCAGTGAGTTTACGTGATAAGTGTACAAACGAGCATTTTGAGGATATACACAGGGGGAGGAGGAGGGAGTATCGTTGTGTGGATACTTTAAATGGACTTAGATAACGAAAATGACTACAATGCGAGCAAGGTTGTATTTGATTGCTATAAAAAGTCATATTATGGTCATGTCAAAGGTACGTAAGAAAACTCACGGTGGTGGATATAATTTTATTTATTTATGCGTTTTTATACAGCGAGGACTTTATCCGAAGGCGTCAGAGCACTTCACAATAGGAACAGTAATGATACATGAGGAGAAAATTACAAGTGAACAAATTACAAAAGCAAACGTTAAGTTACATGGGGCAAAAGTGAAAATTGTGAGCAAACAAAATACATGAGGTAGCAAACTGTGCAATACAGGAGGAAAAGTGACATGTGTGCAGGTTACAAGAGAAAACAAAGTACAATTAGATGTATAATACTGCAATAAATGGCAGTTACTCAAGCACAAGAACAAACGTTACGTAGGCAATGGTGGCACTTGTGCAAGCATCTAAAGCAAACAAAACGTGAGAGGTAGCAAACAGTGTGTTACAAGAGAAAAGTGGTGTGTGCATGTTACAAAAGAGTACCAAACACAGGTACAAGGATAATACCGCAATAAATGTATTATTCTTCGACTTGTATTTTGTACATCTTTGTAACCTGCACCCATTTCACTTTTTTCTCCTGTAATGCACCGATTGCTACCTCATGTATTTTGGTTGCTCACTAGTGTCACTTTGATCCATGTAACTTATTGTTTGCATTTGTATTTTGTTCCTGTATATCATTATTGGTCCTTATGTGAAGCGCTCTGACACCTTCGGGTAAAGTCCGCGCTTTATAAAAGTGCATAAATAAATAAATAAATAAATAAATAAATAAACACTGGGAAGGCATAGTCATGGGGAATAGAATGTTCAATAATGCAAGAGCTAGGGGTAGTTGCAATAATATGTACATATGTGTAGGTACCTTACTTTACAACGTCAGAAAAGTAACTGTAATTAAAAAAAACTGTCAACATGTACTCAACAACTCCCATGCTTACAGAACTCTCTTTCTCACTCACTGTCTCGCTGTAAAGGCCGGAGCTGAGGGATGGGCTCAGCCCCCACCATCCCTCTCCACCTACGCCACGCCCCCACCTCCCATAAAATAAAGTTTGGGTCTAGTCTGCAGTTTCTTACCTCCCGGGAATGCTCTCCGCCGCTTTCTACAGCCACGACCTGCAGCATGCCCGTCCACTCACAGGATCACCCCCAGTCAGGTTGCAAATCCCAAACGCCCAGGATCCCAGTCGCGCGCATACAATGCCAGGAAAAGGCGTCCTCCGGGTTGTCCTCTGACACACTGTTACCGGACGCAGAGCACTGCAACAGCCGAGGAGGGGGAGGAAAAGGAGGAGGGGAACAAGGGAGGAGCAAAGCAAAGAGGAGGTGACAGAAAGAAAGGAAGTTAAGTACTTGATCTACTACGGAGAGGAAGTTTAAGGGCCGGTGAGAGAAGCTAGAGAAGGAAAGATGCACAGGGTTGGTAGGTGGAGCTAGCCAAAAAGGCGGGGCCAAATATAAGGCTAGGGACAGAAAGTACGAGAGGAAATGTGACGAGACTTAGCGGAGTACGGCGCAGTAACCAAAGGAGATAGACTTATAAGGTAGAAAGGGCGTGGAAGAAAAAGAAGGCGGCGGTGGTATAAAGCAGAGGCGTGGTTAATGGAGAAAAAAACCGGGAAGGTGGGCGTCTCAAACTATTCGGGACATCTCTCGGGCTAAGGCGAGGAGAGTGCATGGAGGTAGAGCGTGGAGCGAAGCCGGGGCAAGTAGGCAGAGAGTAAGCGGAGGAAAAGAACCTCCCAATTCCTTTTTCTTCTTCGAAAGAAAATACGAAGAGCCGATTCCCAAACCGGACGAATAGCATGAAAATGAAAAAAGGACAAGGAGACTGAAAATGGCGCTGATAAACACTAAAGAAAGACAAACAAGTGAACACGGTGTAGTCCAGCAAAAAATAAATAAATATCAAAATGGCAAACATACTTTCGTAGATGGGAAAGAAAGAACGCATTAATTTATTACGCCTTATATATTTGAACACCATTGTTGATAATAAAGCAGAGGATATGGCGTAACGACCAGAGGGGCCTACTTTGGAGCTGGGGAAACAGGTTCGAGCCTCGTTATCTGATCAGCAGTTTATTTTACTTATTTATTTAATGCTTTTTTTTTATAGCGCGAACTTTACCCGAAGTTACATTACATGAGGACATATAAGTCTGTGATTCTGGGCAAAATACTTAATTTCCCCGTGCTTACTAAACAAGGATTGACATAGCCAAGAGGTCTCGCCTTTGGGACATTGTAAGTGTTTAGCCAGGCAGCACATTGTCCTGAGTGGTTCAATTATATTAAGCCAAAATTAGAATGTGTAGAAGCTCGTGGCATTGGGAGCAGTGGCGGGTAGCTTGTAGTGGTGTAGGGACAGCTAAGGAAAGCTTGCAGAAGTGGGCCCCATAAGCAAAAATACAAAATCATTCACAAAAAGAAAAAAATACAGTTTCAGGGAGAGTCTGCAGCACAGTCCTCTCTTGTGTACCTCTGATTGTGAAGTGTTTTCCTCCTCTTGTGTTTCCAAGACAGAGGTGGGCACAAAAGAGCTGGCTTTTCACACCAGGGAGCTAGATTGACACCTTATTGAGATTAGATCACTTGCAGGCAAGTCTCTGCTCCTGCTATTGGTCTCAGGCGCCATCTGAAAAAGAGCAAAGGCAGCAGCCAGTGCCGCATTTCACTTCATAATAGTACAGTCACAGACATTTCGACCAACACACCATCTCCCCAATATTGTAACAGCTACGGTGACATCTTCCTCGTACACGCCATACACATGCGTGCGCATGCACAAACACCTACATTCTGACTGTAAATCTCACACACACTAGTAAAATAACAGCAATTTCGTCTGTCTCTGTTTCACATAAGCGGTTTTGATTGCGCGCAATTTTACAGAGCATAATCTGCTAACCGGAAGCAAACACAATAGGTGGGTGTCACTGCACACTTGATACAGACTCTGAGCCATGACTATCCTCTGTCTAAGATTACTACTTAGTTCTCAAAAGTGTAAAAAGCAAGATAAAATGGACATGTGCGTTGAAAGGCTCTGCACCATGTATTATTATATGCTCATCCATGCGCGTGCTGGAGTTTGCTACATCTCAGCGTCACTCGCCGTGAACCCAGAGGTGTGCTGTTGTACTTTGTATAAGTAGACACTTGTAGTCAGGTTGTAGGTTTCTTGAAGTCTTCTTTAATAATCCATGTCAAGCAATATCAAACCGGGATCATACATGTACAACTGTAATCCAGCTCTAGTAACTCCTATGCCAGCCCCACCAGGAGCAACCTGCCTAGCTGCTCAGGCCATCTCCAACTCACACACACAGGCACCCAGGCATTCCATTCATCACAGGCACACCAACATTCCGTCACCATCTCTTGCTCTGGCTGAGCAGCTAGGAAGACCTAGGCTGATTTACATGGCCATGTAAATCTCAGGATACAACATTATCCCTTTCCTTTGAAAATGAAAGTAAAACCTACAATCCCAAAAATAAGAAAAGGACTGTACACAATACAATAATGTTCATAACCTAGGGATAATAAGGCATAGTAAAAACATGCAACAAATTACATGCATCAAATTCGCCCCTCCTCCCTAATGAAAGTTGTAAAGATTCATTAAAAAAACAATGAAAGTTGTTAAGATTCATTAAATAAAAATCATCACACATTTGCAGATAGGGAAGGAACAATGTAAAGAAATATTACATATGCAACTAACAAAGACCCCATCCTTTCCCAAAAACACAAGAGCTGAAGGGTTAAATACCCCACAATGAACACCCGAACCCAGAAACCAACATCAAGGGTGAACAAACACTACAAATGCACGTGTACCACAATATGGACCACATAAAGAGTACACACACACACAGTGTGGCGCGGGGCGACTTACACACAACAACATCTGAAGCGTGGGGCGACTTGCACAGAACAACATGTGATGCGCAGGACGACTTACACAGGACAACACGTGAGGCACAACAACATCTACAGCGCAGGGCGACTTACACAGGACAACAAGTGAGGCGCAGGGCGACTTACACACAGGACAACATGTGAGGCGCGGGGCGACTTACACACATACAAACAAATCAGACGTGCAGCGCAATGCGACTTACCAACACCATACAAGAAGATGTGGACCACCCACCACAAGCAGAACCACCCTGAACTAAGGGAGAATCAGTGATGACCACCCACCAAAAGACTAAGACGTCCAAGCTACTCATAGCGTAAAAACTGTGGCATCACTACAACTTAGATGTGCTGTAAAAAGAACATACCAAAACTTAACCTATAAGCAGTGCGTACACAATATTCCCTCATAAAAACTCAATAGGCCTTACGCGACACACCGGAAGTAAATACCTAACCCGATGTACAAAACCCAGTAAAAGTATGGCTGACAACAAGGAGCAACTAGACCCAAAATGAGAGCAAAACATGTGGATACCCAAGAGTGTGGTGGGATAAACATGAACATTCCAGTGCTGCACAAAACCTTACTAACATGACATTTGGCGTTAATCCAGACATATTTTCCCAAATACACAAAAACGTTGACCAATCCCTCAAAACAGACACTTCTAGTTTTGAAAAATCAGCAAAAAGATAGCCAATCTCTTGAAAACGTCGCTACTTGTACTGAAAGTGGAGAACACTGTGTTAAATCCGGACTCCCCACACGCTGGATTCTGGAACCTCATAACATGTTTCTGCCGAATACCTTTAAATTGCTGAGGATGACTTTCACTTTTGCCACAACAAAGAAACTGCTACAATGCAGACACTCAAAAACAGCCTGCGCCGCTCTGCCTGTTGCACTTGACACACGACGATATTGTTAATTTTTTTTCCAAGCTTATTCACGTACTAGGTGTCAGCTCACGCTAATTCCTGGTTGGCAATTACGAAATGAAGCACAAATTGGAGAAATGTACAAGACCACGATGGGGGCACGTATTTTGCGTCATTCCGGGTGGCTAACGGCACGCTGGAGTGCCAAAACGACAGGAAACTCTCCGGAGCTGAGGCAGTCCTGCACGTCAGAAAGCGAATGACGCAGGACACATTGAAAAGCAAACTGCACGCGACACAGAAGAGAGCACAGTTAGGCGCGTGTATTATTTAAACTTTGAATGTGGCAGACAGTTGAAGACCTGAAGGCAGATCAATGACGGTGATAAAAATAATAAATAAACCATGACGTGATATCGACAGAGCTCATGACATTAGACTAATAACATTAGACTCCTTCTGCCCCCTTCTGTTGCCTACTGTCGCCGGCGGTGAAATCACAAGAACAACGTCTTACCACCGATGTCCATTGCACGTAAGACACGCCTCACAGACAGCTTGTACACCGAGTACACCAACTAATACATAAAAGCAAGGCATTGTGTAGATTAATGAAGGCAGCAATACAGCAGTATTCAGCACCAAAGTCAGACATCAGATTTCCTTTACTTCCATTGTTTTTAAGAAATAACTTCAGAAGCCACGCAGACTGAAACAGAATGAGAGCCATGACCCATGCTGTCCACGAACAATATATGTTGGAAACTCCAATTCAATTTGTGGAATTATAGAGGATAAAAATTGATCATGCACACGCCGGTAACCTCTTTGAAAAAAAACCATGACTGTGCTTTAAAGGCACAGAGCTTAACGCCACAGCGCTCCTTACTTCACAGAGTTAGACCATAACTCTAATCTTGATCAGCCACAGTTCTCTTGCGCAGTGGATACATCCATACAGCAGACTCTGAGGGAAGTGGTAGGGTAAAAGTCACTACATTCATACCCTAACTACAAACAGACCAAACCTGTGGTCTTGTCCATGGAGTAAGATCAGGCAACCGGTTGGAGCCGTCCGATGACAGGACACTGGTGGGGCTGACTTGCCTGTTACTCCATACTTTTTCCTTCTTTCTTTTCTTTCTTTTTTTTCTTCCTTTGAAGTTGCGCTGGTTAAAATGTTTTCTTAGGAGTCTCTGGATTACTGTTCAGTCCTTAAGTACGCTTGGGTCTTGGTCCTTGGTCCTCGTCGCCAAAAATATGTTGTACTTTGTATAAGAAGACACTTATAGTCAGGTTGTAGGTTTCTTGAAGTCTTCTTTAATAATCCATGTCTAGCAACATCAAACAGGGATCATACATGTACAACTGTAATCCAGCTCTAGTACCTCCTATGCCAGCCCCACCAGGAGCAGCCTGCCTAGCTGCTCAGACCATCTCCAACTCACACACACTCATACACACAGGCACCCAGGCATTCCATTCATCACAGGCACATCAACATTCCGTCACCATTTCTTGCTCTGGCTGAGCAGCTAGGAAGACCTAGGCTGATTTACATAGCCATGTAAATCTCAGGATACAACAAGTGCCCAAAACAGTTAATGCATGGACTTGTGAGAAATAAAAAACCAAAAAGAATAAACACACGCAGCTCCCCAAAGAAGGTAATTTCTGCGGTTGGGCTACGGGGAACGGGAGTGGGAGCATTGTGAGGATGGACAGCGGGATGGCAACAGCTCTTTTTAAGCACTCATGCTTGTGCTGGCATCCACCTTGCGGGAGTGGGCAGCGGCGCGCAGGCCAGTTTTCAATTAGCGCGCGCGCCGCTGCTCGCTCCCGCAAGGCGGATGCCAGCACAAGCACGAGTGCTTGAAAAAAGCTGACCAATTTCTAAAGGTCATCTGTTTGGCGAGACCAAAAAATCATGTGCCCGTAATGTAACATGCTCATGTGAAACGCTGCAATATTCTCGGTCGCATTCGCCCTTTATAAAACTTAAAAAAACAATTCTCTGTACTAAAAAGGAAATGGTATCAACACGCAGTCTTCGGCCTGTGTGGGTATATATCGTCAATTGTTCAAAGAAGGAAAACATGTAAGAATAACATGTTTTTCTCCTTATGTAAATTAATGTAATCAGACCTGCCAATCTGTAAATACATTTCACTGTGTGCGGAGTGGGAGGGGCCATGTGTCAAGAGCTACCTAAGAGGACATTTGGCCGCCACCACCCCTCTCCACCCCAAATAAAACAAAGGATCGCTGAGGCTGTCACCGATGTCCTGGAGTCTTAATGTTTTCACACCTCCTAATGGATATCTGCTGCTTATAGCTGCAAAAGGAGGTGGAAATCCACTACGTGCAAAGGTTTCCAGCTTTCCTCGCCTGCCACCGTAAGATTTCAGCTTCTCACCATGTGACACATAGTAGAACCTTGTGAGTTGGCTGGTCTGATGTAAGTACCTGTCGGTGTGCAAATCTATATCAAATTCTTACACATGGAGCGTGCTAACAGCTTTTATCAGGAGCGGTGTAGCCCAGATACAGACTTTGGTGGTCCCCGACTGGACCCATAATTTTTCTAATTAAAGGTATCTATGCAATAATGCTGAAACATTCTTGTAAGAATGTCAGACAAAAATTCTTGTTTCAATGCTTTATGTAAATGAATTAGTAGGCAAATTACAGGAAAGGTGTCATGATCAAGTTTAGAAGAAAAGCATATAAGTACAAAGAACTCAGTTTTGTTCTACATTAAATCTGGCGTAGATTTACCTTCTAGAGTGGGAACTAGGGGGTCTCCCTTGCTAGCGCAACCAACACTCTCAAATAGGGCTTTAGATAAAGACTTTTATAACTTCTGTGGGAATACATGGTTCTCAGGGTTTGAACCAATAGAAAATAAGTTAGAAGAAACATCTTACTACAGAATGCATTAGGATAGTAGTGCAATGAGATTCAAACCATTCTCACAGTCTTAGCTTTACAGTTAAGCCAATACATTGTTTTAACATAAACCTAGGACAGTGAGAACTGTCCTTGCTTTAATACAACAAGGGAATTTCTCTTAGAACACCTTCTGCTTATTCATGTGAAAACTAGACCCGTTTTATTTAGGACAGGAATCAGCAGCAGTTATCACGTGATCTATTATGACATTGACGGAAGATGGAGGACAGTGTAACCACATTCTAATGTTAGCATAAGCTCAATTCGTAATGCGCTTTTTATTAACAGAAAATCAACACTGACATACCTTTCTATCAAAACATGTGTCTACAATTTCATTATTAAAATTTTCCTCAGGAAAACGTACCTTAACTCCCTTCTTGAATTTTTCAAGAAGGTAAACACCTGGCTTTTCAATTAACCAAAGTAAATAGGGAAAGCTAGGCACAAACACACCTGCGCTGTGCCAGGATACCTCCGGGGTGATAGTGGCGCTTTACAAATATATATAACAAGTACCTGTTGTTAATAAAACACAAAATAGTTGTGATAGTGGATATGTCAAGCAATAAAAGGCTCAGTAAAATATCCCTTTCCATGGTGGCAAAAGACAGAATTTCTTTCCAACATGGCAGCTATGTGTCCGTACCATTTAGGTAGTTCTATTGAAGGACGTTTACAAAAAATTAAAGGCAGTTGATACCCCAGTGTGTAGCTGTGAGAGCCCGGCACTTTGCCCAGTTTAAGTTTTATTAGCTGTTTTTACTTCCTGTTACAGTTGAATCATCCAAGAACTGATACCATGCATGCAGTATCCTGTCCCAGAGGTTAGTTCTCAGATACTGTGAGATCCTATCAGAATCAGCTGGTAGGTTAGAGTAGAGTTATTGATAAAACGCCTGGAACTACAAGCACCCCCAAACACCTTACGCATGGAGAACTGTGCGTTGTCACAGCTTAAAAAGTATGCACTTACTTCCCTAAATCTTTAACCATACCTCTCACGTCTTCACTAGACTTTTTGCAAACAAAATTCCCCAGCTTTGGGTTTATGCAAAGCAGAACTGCCTCACTCCTCTCTGCAATCAACCCTTCATTTGCATTGCCCAAGAAACAAAGTGCCGTTTGGCATCAGTCTCGTAACAAGTTAATATTAAAATCTGTTCCTTTCAGATATGCCTCTTCAAACATGTTGAACATTCTCGTAAGAGGTCCTAGTTTGTCAAGGAGCTTGTCATCGCATGGTTTAGGAGATCTTTCAGGACCCTACCTAACTTAAACATATATGTAATTAATACCAGGTCAAGATTTGGAGTCAAGTAATCCTGATCCCCAATAAGTGGGCATGACCATTCTGCTCTCTACATTACGCCCCCCTTTTTCTAAAGGTCTCCTTATCCTGTGCCTGATGTGATCATCTACATGACTCATAAGCTACCAACCAGATTCGCAAGGATGTCTTATCTCTTTAGGATCAAACAGTTTCTGTTCTAGTGGATCTACCACAGAATTGTTCTCCTTTGATCCTGTCATTTACATTATCTCCAAATTCTTCCTCTAAATCATCATTTCCAAATCCATCTGCAGAAGACATCCCGCCCATCATAAGTGTCGCAACGGACACCGACTCTTTGCGAACATCTTTGGAATACTCTTCCCTTAGCATTGTTCTCCAAATGCTTCATTATACCAGAGCATTTACCCCCAGGTCCTCCATAAGCTCTTTCCTCAACTTCTGATATCACAAAATATTCATGATCCTCTCCAGCATGACCTAGGGTGATTAAAGTATTTAACCAAAGAACAATGGCTCCTGTGGAATAATACAAACTTATTTTTAATGATCAGGCCTGCACAATGGCAATATTCAGGGTTAGAATTGATGTCAAAAAGAGAGCCAGCCGAACACACCATAGATATCAATTGGTGTAAAGAATTGTTTATGTTATAAGTTGAAAGACACAACAGTATATGTATAGAATTTCAAAAAGATTAGTGAGGGTTGTCCCAGTGAAGTTTAGGAACCTAAAAAAAGGTGACATATCTCGTGACGTATGTACAAGGTTTCCTTTAGAACATAAAAGCGACCATTATGAGGTATACATTATATAAATCTGCACTTTATACAAGGAGAAGTGCTGTGTAGTGGTTTGCTTTTGCTAACAGTTGACAGCGTTTCGACCCTGTGTGCAATATAGGGTCTCTTCAGGACCTAGAATTGTAGGGACACCTAGAAAAATGAAGGGATAACATCAGTATGTGGCTATGAAAAACAGTTATGCTTGTCAAGAGAGGGGCATATTGTGTGAAGTACGTGAAGGATGCTTTGCACTGCCTAGTGTGGAAGGAGTATCACCGTGAGTGCAGTGAAGAAAAATACTCACAGGCACTGTGTAAAGGGGGAGGAACAAGGTATAATTAGACGTATCCTGATGTAAATGACAGGTCCACGCTTAAGCACGCAGAGGGGGAACTAAACTTACCCTGTGTGAGGGTAGTGGTAGGCAGTCCGAATTGAAGGATGGCACGTACCGTCCATTTTCTTGCACCTTGGTCCTGAAGAAAACCTGGAAACTACCACATAAAGGTTGAAACATGTAGACCACCCACATAGATACTCTTGGTCATAATCACCTACTAAGTATCTCATCACTTTTTTAACATTGTCCAGTAGCTTGCAAATAACGTTTTTTTTCATACAAGTCATACCAGGACAATTAAAAAAAAAAATTCTGCACTTATCACTCACAATAACCAGCTCCACTGTAGTTCAGGTGTCGCAGCACACCCTGATGACAGTCGGTCATCAGGGTGGACCCCAATGCTGAAGCATGTCAGCACTAGGTTGGTGAGTGAGGGTTTTTTTTACAAAAGGAACATTTTTCCTTTTCTCAAAGATACATCCAATTCAGAATCTATGATTCTCCGTGGTGATACTCCCTTTTTTTGTTACGTAGATACCTAGCGAAGGGGTATAGGAGTATACTCCCTTCACACACCGTGATTAAATCCCTTACTCTCCCCATTTGTTATCATGCACATAATCATAATCATTTACTACGGCATGTGGCACACATTCATGCATATAGTTGACATTTGCTGACAGTTGCTGGATCACTATGCATATGCCTTGAAACAGTGCCACGGTTTCACAAATAATAAAATGATACTACTCACTATTCACAGTTGCTGGATTACTATGCATATTCTTGAGAACAATGCATTGTTGAAACATTACTAAAATGATACTCCACATGGTACAGAACTGAGTAACAGTAGATACAAAGTGCAAAACCCAGTAACAATTTAACGTATCTCCTAAGGAATTCCGTAAGAGAGCAGTAAATGTAGCGATGGAGTGCAGTGATTATCCCATTAATGCATGCTTTACGGATGCTTTAGTCTATTCTGGTATTCATACAGTACGAATGAATACATTACAGTGATCAAATGCTAAGGGTAGTAACAAAACCACACCACTCTTTGGCAGAGTTGAGCCCTTGCATGATAGAGTTAGTACGTTCTATCCAACGACACTCTAGCCGCTGTAGTATTTGTATCAGATCCCCTCCTCTTTTTGGGATGGAGGCTTTGTCTATGTCTTGCCATCTCATATTATCTGCTGTGTGATTTTTGCTGGTGAAGTGATTTACCAATGGGGTGTTGACTACTGAATGTCGGATTGGGCTGTGGTGTTGTCCTATCGGTGCTTTAACAGGATGTTGGGTTTGCCCGATGTAGGGCAACCCACATGGACATGTTATGCAGTATACAACATTTCACGTTTTACAGTTGGCAAAAAATTCAAGAGTGTGTTTGACGTTTGCATGTTCAAATGTCTTGGTATTGATGGTAAAGGCGGATGCTACACAATTCCCGCATTTGAAATGACCCTTAATCTCTGGTAGGCCCCAGGTGAATTGCAGTGATCTAGTTGTTGTTGGTGGGTCCTCCAAGGAAGACCGGATAAGGTGGTCATTTACGTTTTTACCACGTTTGAAAGCAAACATTGGATCCTCAATACTGGGATCTATAATCTTGATGATGTGCCAGTTTTTTGTGACTAAGTTGCAGGCTTGGTGGGTATGTACGCCAAACGTGGTAACACAGATAAGCCTGTTGGTTACACTCTTTTCTTTTGGGACTAATAAAGTTTCTCTGGGACAGAACCAGGCCCGTTTAGGAGATTTTTTCACTAACCTATTGGTATAGCCTCTGGCCAAAAGTTTATCTTTCAGTGTATTTGCTTCTCTCATGTAGACTTCTTTCTATGTGCAATTACTGCACAGTTGAAGAAACTGCCCGAAAGGTAGACCATCTCTAAGTGCCCGAGGGTGATGACTACTGTAGGCGAGGAGTGGGTTTCTCTCAGTAGGTGTTCTATGCAGAGAGGTGTATAGTGCCCCTTCTTCATATTGTATGATCAAATCCAGAAAAGCTATGATGGATTTGTGTATTGTAGAGGTGAAAGTGAGGTGTTTCTATAATTGTGTTCAGATATATGACAAAGTAATTAAAGTCAGACTCATTTCCTGACCAGATGAGGAAAATGTCATCTATGTACCGCTTCCAGCATTTTATACTGGAGCGGTAAATTTTTGTGTCAGTAAGGGCAAATTCCTGTTCTACGTGATTCATGTATATATTCGCCAGATTACAAGCAAAAATTTCTCCCATGCTGGTCCCGGAACACTGTTGATAGTAACTGCCTTCTGAGACAAAATAGTTATGTGTCAGGGCAATTTGTAGAAGTGAAATTATGAAGTTAGTTGGTACTTGGGTGGGTCTAGGTCTCGTGTCTAGGAAGTTTTTTATCACCTCAATGCTTTCTTGTTGTGGTATATTAATGTAAAGAAAGAGAGGCAATATCTAGTGTGGATTGCCAATCGTTCTCGATATTATAAGGTCTTTCTTCTACAAGGTTGATCATATGCATAGAATCTCTTACATATGTGTCTTGTAGTGGGACATAGTCCTTGATGAAAAAATGTATTTGCCAATGGGTTCTAGGACTGACCCACAACCTGAGAGGATCGGACGTCCAGGGGGATTTGCGGTGCTCTTATGGATTTTGGGGATAGTATATAGAACTGGAGTTCTTGGGTGTTCTGCATTGAGAAATTCAAATTCTTTTTTGCTGAGAAAGCCTTGTTCTTTTCCTTCTGTAGTTATCCTCAAAATCTCTGTTGTTATTGCAGCCAGTGGGTTAGAGTCTAATCTTTTATAGTGTTTCTCTTCTCCTACTTGTTTCCTGATCTCTATGTCGTAGTCCTTCCGATCTTGGACCACAATACCTCCCCCTTTGTCAGCTGGTTTCAGTATGATCGATTTATCAGTTTTAATACTCTCTAGAGCTTTACGTACTTCTAAGCTGATGTTGTACAGTATGTATTGATTGTTGTTTTTTAAATTGTCTACTCCTGCAAGCACTAGTTTTTCAAACGTTAAGAGTTTGGGTGACATCATGCCATTGGTGGGGTAGAAAGTGGAAGAAGGTCTGAGTCCAGTATTGGAGTCTAGCATGGGTTCTTCTCTGCCCATGAAGAACAGTTGAGATGTATTTTAAGGAAAAACTGGTAAATTAATAGACGGTGTCTATGCAAATGCGCAGTAGTGTGCACAACTCACTTTGCCTAAAATAGTCACCATACTCCTCCTCAAGCCTCACACCCGCTGCTACTGAGAAGCTGTGTGCTCCAAAATGGTAAGCGTGACTACCAACAGCTTCCCATAAACTAAAAATGCTTAATTTTTCACATAATAAACTGACAGGATACTTGCCTGAAATTCAAACTCAACGAATAAAGCCCTCTCTAAAATACTATAGAGCTCATTAAAACGGACTATTTTTCTACAGAAGATCAAGAAAACGATTTCTCACATAAAACTTATTATAATTTAACATATGATACTAAACAAAGATAAACCCTCACAATCTACATAAAAAATGGCCCATAAATTGGGTCCTTCACTAGAACAACACCACATCCACACAAAATATAAGCATATCAAATAGAATATTTATCTGCTCAGAAGCAGCAAACAAAAGAGAGAGAAGATGACGGACACCAGAATTATATGGGACCTCAAAGTTGTATTTCTATTGTTTGATGTGTAAAGTTTTATTCTGAGGTTCTTTGAAGTGTTTGCTGCTCAGAAGTGATGAATACAAGTATTATGCATAACAACAAGCTACTGTGCAGGGTTTGGGGTAGCAGGTAAGTGGCGCTCAGGCAGGTAGCTAGTGGAGATGAATGTAAGAGGTTGTCAGTGAGTGTGTGGTGCCTCCAGGACAGGGGAAAACCCAAAACTCCTAAATGAGTGAAGAGCTAAAAGCCCATCCCTCAGCATAAATACACAGAAACCTGGGCACTCATATAGAAATCAACAGTTGATACAGATTTTGCTAGTAATAGAAGTCGACACTGGAGGTTTTCTTTAGGGTATTTTATATAGGGATGTTCGTAGGAAAAAACAACGCCAGCTGACACGTGTTTCGTCAACAGGTCAGTGCCTGTGACTCTTCAGGGCTTGGTGGGCGTGGTGCAGGTATCGAAGTTCCGGTGATATTTCCAACCCGGAGTGCAGGTAAAACGTAACAGCGGGTTCGTAAAAAGAAGAAAGGAAGTTGTCTGTCGGGCGCGTGTGTCCGTAACAACTGAAGAGCCTGTGGATCCACTCATTCCGACGAGACGAGCTACAGGAGAGTCCTGCTTTTACAGGCCCTGTTTCGCATTCGAAGCTCCTACTTCCATCCTCTTTACTCATTCTCATTCCTTCGCCTTGTATTCAAATTTCCTCTCTACTCCTGTTATTGCCTTCAGCCTTTCTCCCTCTATCAATACCCTTTTCTCTTCTCTGCCATTCTCCCTGTTTTCTCCACTCATTTTTGTCCCAACTTATTTTCTCACTCGCCCAGTTGTTCCTCGTTTTCCTCTCCTCTGTCTCCCTCATTTTTATCTACTATAGCTCTTTCTACTTATTTTATGTCTTCGGCTCCTTTGCCTCATTCTCATACCCTTTGGTACTCAACGTTTATTTGTTTTCCTCCTTCAGCCCCATCACAACTACTTGCTCTTGTCAGCCTTTCACTTTTTCACGTTCTACTTCGCTTGCTCTTCAATAGGTGGGTTCACCGACCGCCCCCAAGTTCCTTGCTTAGGACCTAAGAAACGAATGCTTCCATTTTTCCAATGATTCAAGAGTCAGAGCAGTCATAATCATCTAAGAACCAAAAGCAGCCACGGAAAAATATCTCAAACTATTATAGACCAGGCACACGTTTTACCAAGCAAAGTGAGCGGGCCTGAGGTCTCTTTGGGGGCTTGGATGTTCTTTCCCTATGAATAGTTTTGAAAAAATGAGGATGAGAGGTGCACCTCACAACACATTTTTTTCAAACATAATGCCTAAAAAGATCTGGAGTTTAAATGTAGTTATGAAGGGAAAATATTCCAGTACTTCATACCCTACTGCGGTAAGAAGGAGCACTGCCTTTCAACAGCAGTGGATTTTGCATGCGAACATAGCAAAACTGTGCTATCAAAATATATTGTAAAAATCTATGATAAAAAACAGCAGTGTCGATCCAATACAGTGTTCAGCAATGGAAAAAAGAGTAATCTCTCTAACTACCTTGATACTAGCCTGAAGTGACATTCCAATGTGAAGTCAATCACAGGGCTTTCCCAGTGCACCATGACACTAATCTTCACCACTGTTCCACTGCACTTAACATGTAAATAGGTCAATGCATAGTTTTCATATAAGTTATTGGATGAGATGCTTATGGTTCTCTGTTTGTTTAACTCTCGACTTCCGGGAGGAGGCGGTGTGCTGACGTTAGCAGCCAGCTGACTCAGAGCATTTAAAATCTATGCCTCGCACTCCGTGCAGCGGACGCACTCAGTGGGCGCGCTAAAGGCAAGCCGTCTGCGTCTGTCCGCGCCCGTCTGGGGCCAGGGGCCACAAACCCTGCTCCTTTTTCTAAAGAAATAAGGAAATATTCTCCCAGTTTTTTATACGGACTACGGAGGAGATTGCAAGTTGATTGCATCTCCCTCAAACCTGGCAGCCCCCTCCTACCATGCCCCTGCTGTAGCTTCACCTGCACCTCTTTACTTAATAGGCTACAGTTGCCTAATACTGCTTTCACGCTGCGCTCTACCAAACAAGCACCCGTTGGGGGAAAGGCTATAGAGGCTCATACAAAAGAGTTTACGTTTTTTAATCAAAACTGTAGATCCCTCTCTAAGCATAAGGAGGATATTTTTGACCTTTTACAGAACTCACAACCAGACACAATTTTCCTTACGGAAACTAGGTTACACGAAAGCTCTGGACCCGACATTGCAGCGGCCTTATCTCCAACCTACACAATTGTTAGAAAGGACCGTGAAGATAAAACCGGTAGTGGCATTGCAAAAAATGTTTAAAAAGGTTTTTAGTGTAAATTGGAGACGTTACCCTGTAAAGGTTGTGAAGCCATTTTTTTAGGCTCCTCCTTACATCTCATTTCACGCTTACAGGCTTTCTGCTATACCGCCCACCCGGCCCAGCGGGGTTGTGGGCAGCAAGCTTTCCAGAAATCATTGCTCCTTTTCTGCTTGACGCAGCCAACTTCACCATCGTGGGTGACCTTAATATTCACTGCAATAACCTCTGAGCACACAAAGTCCATTCCTGTTTGTAACTAGAAACACATATCAGGCAAGAGTCACTTCTATTAAAGACTGAAAATTGTGAATTGAAATGTCCATAAATCATAGGTTGGTGTTCCTTGTTGTTTATTTTTTTTTTCTTCAATGTTCAACAATGATGGTACAACAGCCAACACGTGTTTCGTTGTGTACAATATAACACACTGACTTCTTCAGGGCTGTAACCAAATAAACATTACCCACAATTACTACATGCACTACGTGTGGCTAATGATAGAAGGTAAGTGAGTACTAGCCACCTTCCCAGTTGTATAGTAGCCTGCTTAGTGTATAGGTTTTAAGGAAAAGAAAGAAAATAGTAATGCCACTCCATTAGGACATCTCATCCATATTTTGTGAGTAAAGTCGAGGTCCCAAAACCAAGAAATTAAATAAGAAAGTTGTATACAGAAGATAGTATAACCTAATTAAATATTTAACTCTATATCCACAGTTTCTCAACATCAGAAGTAGTCCATAAATCAAGTTAAATTATATTTCTGTAAGGAGAAACCTAAATGTCAGCAAATCGTCCCATAACAATCTGAATAGCACAATTAATAATTGTAGAAGTATCTAATAAAAAGTCCTCCTCTGATTCCAGACAAAAGAATACGCCATCAGCCTAATTTCCCAACCTCACCAAATTATATTTTCCGATAAAAACTGGAAAATTTACCTCTATTAACTCCCGATTTCAATTATCACTAACAAATTCTCTTCTGATTCTGCAAATATTCTTATATCAACGTAAGTCTGCAAATAAAAATATGCATATCGCTCAATCCATTGTCAAGTGTCTGTAGTGTAATATTCCTATTGCTCACTACGAAAACACTTACCCAGTACTAAAAGGCTGGGTTCATGATATTGCCATCATCATTACTTCACTTCTTCACATCATAACTACAACGATAAGTAGTACATATTACTCACTTTCAAAATTACTATATGACTCAGTCTAACTACCGTGAGTAGAGTGAACACAACTCACCATCCATATACACTACGCTTTGGGGGGTCGTAAGTTCTCCCAATTTATAGAGTAAAGTTCCTATTTGAAAGAAAAATACATATTTAACAATTCCACATTTTCTTATTTCGAACTAAATTCACACTCGTATATCGAATAGCTCACCTACTCGGTGATTCTCTTTTCTTACGAGTTCCCTCCTTCAAAAGTTTTTTCAAGTCGTTCTCTTTCTATAACAGTACATTAAAACGTCACTCACAACCTCTATCCTCTCCATATACAATTTACTGTAAAAAAGATTGTATCTATCTATTTTTAGTCCCTTGATTCAAACTGTCATGCATGGGTGGACAGTCTTTTTCCTATCTGTGGAATTCACTACCCTCACCACTCCGTCAGAAAGTCAGCCATAAGATAATGGCTTTAGGAATGACGACTGCTTGAAACTAGCAGAGAAGTGGAGTAGGATATTGGATACTGTTGTGCTGCCAACCACTTTCTCTACAGCTCTTAATAGCATAAATCGATCTGTGCACTCTTCTAGTCTTAGGTTACAACAACATAAAACTATATGTCAGCTATATTACACACCAGAAAGAATATCAAAGTGGTCATCTAATCATAGCAATAACGATTGTATCAAATGTCCAAAATGTGACCAAAGTGCCGCAGATCTGAAGCATATGTTTTTCACATGCCCAGAGTTAACTGAATTCTGGGATGGAGTTATTAAAGTTCTCTTTTAGAAACTTGCACGTCCAATTATACTTACAGCTTTAGAAGTGCTGGTGGACGGGCATAATGGGAACAGGTGTCAGATCGATTTAATGACTATTTTAATAACCTGTGCCAGACTAAAAATTGCACGGGTTTGGATACAGCAATGTCCACCGACAGTCTTGGAATGGTGGAGATTGGTCAAGGATACATATGGTATGGAATATGCCTTGGCCACAACAAGGGGGATTCAATCAATGTGGAAAATGGAAAAAATCAGGGGATCAATAATATAAACGCTTTTTCTTTCCCATATTCTCTATATGTAATTCTTAATCTTGCTAACTCTTTTCTATTTAATTATTATCAGTTTTTTTTGTATGTAATTGTATATCGTATTCTTCCTCATGTTGTCAATAAAAACAATTTAAAAAGAAAAAAAGATCTTCTGCAAAGGCCTCAAAACCTGGCTATTTAATCAGTAGATGTTGTCCTCTCCGTTGCGATTTGTCCTTTGGCGCCGGGAAACCTCCGGGTAGCTGTGCGCCTTGCAAATTTAATTTAATAATAATAATGATAATGATAATATCACAAAATGTAAACATTATCATACCATGTATCTACAATTGCTTCACTATTGATATGTTGAAAAAATATGTAGTTTAAAAAAGTACACAAATAAATTAGCTTAACGTACAGCAACATTGGAAAGTCTGAGTTTATTAAATACAACTTAAATCTTGATATATTACCTTCCCTATACATGTAGACCCTCCATGTACTTAAGTATCTATATATTTATTACTTCAGTCCTATAATAAATACATATTCATCCCAAACCTCTCCTATTACTATGTTCTCTCAATAAACACTTTCTTGACTCTTCCCTCTCCTATTCCTCCATTGTCCTTTTCAATCCAACTGACAGGTTCACATTTCACCGGTCATATAAATTCATTTTTCCCTATACTAATTCACCACTCATACTTTTTGGCCTCTAGAGGATTGTGTCCTGTTGGATCCAGTCTAGTGTTTTACTAGCTCCTCCCACAAGGCCTGGACCTTACACCCACCCCACACCCATCCAGCACAGACTTCACAGGTCAGGTAACCCTGTCAATAAAAGAGCTAGAGTGCTCAAGCTCGTGGCCAGTTCTAAGCACTATACCTAAGTGTCTGTGTCATACTTATTTACAAAGTATGTGGGCCTTGAGCCCACAACTTTACACAGAGTAGCATGCTACTCACTGGAAAGCGCTTCAACGCCTTGTCAGCATTGGTAGGCGCTATATAAATACAATACAATTACAAATATTGAGACATCCACGGACCTCTCAAAATGCAATTGTATCTTGTTTAGAACCATGCACCGAATCCCAGTGAGAAGATGTCCACCGAGCTCTCAAATGGACCTTATTACTGACTTACATGAAGCACTACAGGTACAGTGCAGAGTCGTCCACGGGGCTCTTACACCATAACTTTATCCTTGTATCAAGCATTATTATTTCAGTACCAGGTGTACAGGTCTCGCACGCTACCTCGAGGGGGCAGGAATAGAAAACACCCTCTCAGAGGGTCATCACTCAAGATTTTACAGACCGCATTTGACAGCTGCCAGTGCCGGCCTTTCACCTCTGACGCTTATCAGATGTAGAAACAGCAGGTGTGCTGCACTTACAGCCTTATGAAGGCAGAAGGCACAAGAGTAAGCGCTAACCCAGCACTACCTTGCATGTGTATCATTGTGCTGTCACGTCCACCTAGCTCACCTTACAGGAACACGCACATTATTTTTTAAATGTTTGACACAAATCGGCAACGCCACACGGCAAATCCTGAGAGGCTGGAGAGTGATGGATGCCGGCGGGACTGCCACCTTCAAAACGTGACCCCGGCCCTCTTGGAGATTGACAGAGGCAAAATGAAGCTTGTCCGTCGCTGGGGAGAATGCCCTGCACCAGCCAACCATCCCTGGAGCTCGCTTCCAAGCTCCTACCTATTCTGCAGCTCATTTTCTCTACGGTGGCCTGAGTGGAAATCTCATGACTAGGCTGCTCCATCGGTGCAGCTTTGGCCGTCACGCGTGTAAGTTGGGCCTTCAAGCCAGTAAGTGCAGGAAATGTTAACTGTGTTGATGTGCAGGTCAGACAGAGTTTAAACATGTTATATGGAAAACATACACTGACTTTAAAAGCAGATGCAATCCATTGCAATTAAGCATAACAGTTGGTGGACTGTTATCAATTCTGCAGTCTTTGCTGTTAACGGTCCGCCTGAGAACACCTGCTCAGCATTCCTATAATTAAACAGACACAATGTATAATAGCGCATTGGCTTTAGTAGCTTCCAAGGCTTCTTTATGCGGTGACTTAGCTGTGTTTGCACACAGCAGATATATTTAAAGTTATTTTTGTCCGAGTCTGTGATCGAGTTTCCTATTCAAGACCGCCATTACCTGAGACACCAAGTATAGTTCTTAAGTGCAGCTAGCTCCCAGTATTCCTGCTGCTGTCGCCCTTGCTCCAATAATGCCATGGGCAGAAGACATGTTTTGCCCTTGCTACTGCTGATGAATAAAAAATTCAGGACAAACGGTCAAAATTCAGGACAAAACTTCGGAACAAAAGGTAAGTTTTACAGATACGTCAGAGGTGGTCGCGCAATAGTATATATGTAAGTAAATAGACAACCATCTAAGTACAAGTCAAAATAGGTTTATATTAGGCTGAGACAATCGTGCACTTCACAGTTTCTCAGTATGGCTGCAGCTTGCTGCCTTAGACAATTCAAAATTTGCATCTCGCTCCAGCAGGAACATTAATCACCAGACAATGGTGAACCACACCTGAATATAAGTGAAGCCGCTTTTATCGAATCAAATATGGGAGAAAGGCACCGAGACGGCTCAAACGCCCAGGTCATAAAATATCCATCTAAGTTATCTAAAAACGGAGCCAAAAAGTTTAAGCATAATACCCTGAAGAAAAACGCGGACTCACTGTTCGCCGACCCACACTTTAATTCAGATAAAGGCACTATAACTCATGACTTGATTTTTTACACTAATAAAACGGCTAAATGGCGCAGTGCCTTCACAAGAATGCTCAACATAAAAGGTACGAAAAACATCCCACATGGCACAAAAATAATGACCTCACCATCAAGAAGATGCAGAGCAGAACTATGCATCACCATATATAAAACCGGAATAGTGCTGATACAGGCAGCGAACAGTGAACGTATGAAGTTCGACAAGATATTCCCTACCATAAAAGAATCACTAGAGGGCTTAAGACACCAACTACACTCAACCCCACCAAGTCAAGTCAAAAGATTTGTATAGCGCGCTACATACCCAGAGGGTCTCAAGGCGCTTGAAGGAGGGTGGGGAGTTACTTGTCGAATATCCACGTTTTGAGTTGCTTTCTGAATGCTAGGTGATTCTGAGTAAGGCGAAGGTGAGTGGGAAGTGAGTTCCAAGTTTTAGCTGCTAGGTAGGAGAAGGATCTACCTCCCATGGTGGTTTTGTTGATGCGAGGTACAGTGGCAAGGAGAAGTCACTCATGATAATATTGATATCAGAGACACCAATCGAACAGGAGGCTGCATAGAGCCAGCTACTAAACCCGGAAAGAAAACTGAAACAGGAGAGATTATATCGAAAAATAAGACAGAATGGACAGAAAGATCTACGAGTCATGAGAATAAAGAACAAGACCAACTCCAAAGGGAAGAGCCGACACCGCTTCCAAACACCGAGCCTTCCCACGCAGAACATACAGTGGTGCCGAGCGAACCACTCGATGTACATCAAGAAACAGATAAGATAGGAGATATCAACCGTGCGCTACCTGCCTCTAATACTATACTAAAGCCAGGTAGAACCTCACCTACAAAAACACTCCTATCTTCACAAAACTCAGACAACTCACACAACATCCCAAGAAGGAATGGAACAGACGACCAAACAGAGGATATACAGGAAATGACTGAGGCACTAAGAAAAGATCGAAAACAGAGAAAAGCGACATACAACCCCCGGACACACAGGCTAACCATCCCTAAGAAACTAACCAGGAACCAGAAGGTTACTAATGATCTTCAGAAACTAGTCTGCAACATGACACAAGTCACAATTAGTACTTTACAAGCGATGAAAGAAATATTGGAAATGACAGCAAGCACCCATTCTAAGATCACGAATATTCAAGATCTTGTACACTCCATACATAGAAAGAGCAACGAAATAGACATGTCACTAGCGAATAGGATCAACCGACCAAATAGGACGAAGGCCCTGTCGAAGGAGGATGCCCTTGCCTTACTCTGATCCTATGAATCGCCAGATCGTGAGGAAGAGGAGAACATCAAAACAGTTCCGATTGATCCTAATAGAACATCAAGAAAGAACGATAGGAAACTTAACCATAACAACTTACAACAAGTCCAGCTTAATTCTGAACACGAAACCCTGAACATTAAGAACTCTGGGAAACAACTAACATGCCTCCTACTCCACTGTCGATAGGCTACAAAACATGCGTCAGACATAGCAGACCTCATCATCAACAAGGAAATTGATCTGGCAATTCTTACAGAAACGTGGCTATCGGAATCATCATCATCTCCAACCATGGATCTCTTAGTACCACCTGAATATAACATTGTGAGACTAGATAGACCAAGAAAGTCAGGAGGAGGAATTGCCTGCATTCACCGATCAGAGATAGAGGTCAATCAAATTCAACCTGACCCTCTAGAATCTTGCGAATACTTAGGTCTCAATATAAAATCAGCAACGAATCAAAGATGCAATCTACATGCGTTTTACCACCCACCAGGAGAGAACGCTAAGTTCATAGAACAGTTAATGGAGATCATTATGACCAACTCTAACACGAATGCCAATAACATATTCTTAGGAGATTTCAACTTACATTGGGATGACTGCAATGACAAACTAGTCAACACGCTTAAGGATTTCCTTGCTGAGCTAAAACTCAACCAAGCATGCACGCAACCTACACACTCAAAAGGAGCAACACTTGACTGGATTATTTCAGATATCAAAAATACATCAATCCTCTCAATAGCCCCATGTGACTGGTCGGACCACTATGCAATAACTTTCCGGATAGCCATATTGAAAAAGGGCAAGACCGTTCAACCTGCCAATTTCAAAAAATGGATCCGAGACACAAGAGAGGCTAATATTGAGCTACTAGTAGAAAGCTGTGAGAGAGACTTAAAGCCACCCAGCAACTTACAGAATGCAAACGAGTTGACAGAGCATTATATAACCTCAGTCGGGAATATCGTCAACAACACCCTGCCATTAAAACTAAAAGAATAACTGAGAAGACGAAAAATCCATGGTTTGACGGATCACTGAACGAAGATAGGCGCAAACTAAGAATGACCGAAAGAAAATGGAGACAACACCCATCATCCCCTGAGCTGAAAGCCCTCAGAAAAATTAGAAACCAATATAACAAAAAGATCATCAACTCCAAAAAGGAATTCATAAGATCGGAACTGGATAATGCCAAAAACAGACCATGGAAACTGTTTGAAATCCTGAAACAACAATCAAACAAACTAACCAAAACAGCTCATGAAAACGTAAAAACATCCATAAGTAGCGAGGAATTTTCTACATTTTTCACGGAAAAAGCCAAAGCGCTTGAAACAGAGCTCTTAAGCGCAGCAAATAACCTCCCCATTCAACCATTGACTACGAACGATCCCAACTCGACAACAGTGTGTAGCAAAACAAAAAACAAGGCAAACTGGGACACATTCGAATTATACAATCAGAACACGATCGCCAAAATGCTCTTGAAAATCAAACCTAACAACCACTACCAAGATCCCCTACCTGCGAAATGCTTAAGAGAAATCAGCCATACTGTGGTGCCAATCTGGACCAAAATAATAAATGCATCACTGTCACAAGGGACCCTCCCAGACTGTCTAAAAACTGATCAAGTTGTTCCATTGATCAAAAAAACGACTGCAGATGCTACAGACCCGAATAACTTTCGACCAGTGACCAACATCCCTCTATTGGCCAAACTAATTGAGAAATGCGTGCAGGGCCAACTGAGCCAACGCATCACTAAGTTCTCCCTACTAGATGAATGCCACTCAGGATTCAGATCAGGGCATAGCACGGAAACAGCAATCCTCCATATTGTTGACGACGCGCTACAGGCTCTTGATCGAAATCAAGAATGCTTGCTAATTCTCCTGGACCTGTCATCGGCATTTGACACAGTAAATCACGAAGCATTACTGGCCAGGCTACAGGACAGGATGGGAGTGTCTGGAAATGTGCTGAAATGGTTCGAATCTTTCCTACGGAACAGAACACAACGTTTCCTGGTCAATCATTCAATCTCACCATCATGCCCTACCTCAATCGGAGTCCCACAAGGATCGACATTATCCCCTGATCTGTTTAACTTGTATGTCGAACCTCTTACAACAATTCTCAGAAACTCACAGATATCTTATCATATGTATGCGGATGACACGCAAATATATATAAAGATCGCCTCCCTTGAAGATATTGAGCTAATGAATGAAACATTAAAAAGGGCACTGCAATGGTTAACTACCAATCATCTGAAGCTAAATACTCAAAAAACAGAGTTCTTACTAATCTCTCCACCAAAGTGCGTTACGGAAATAAAGGAATGGACCAAGTTGGTGACTGCGCTCAACTGCACCCGACTCTAGTCAGCTCAGCTAAGTCGCCAGGAATCACTTTAGACGAGAATCTTGACATGAAAGCTAATATTAATTCAATGGCAAAAAGCGCCCGCTTCCACCTGAACTACCTAAGAAAATTGAAGCCATTCATCTCTGAAGCAGATCTGAAACTGGCAATCCAATCTTTAGTCATCTCTAGGATTGAATATGGTTGCACCACCTTAGCAGGTTTACCAAAAACATCCACAGCACCACTAAACGCCTGCCTCAATGCTGCGGCGAGACTCATCACCGGATCTAGGAAGTTTGACCACATCTCTCCTCACCTGAAAGCGTTAAATTGGCTACCCTATGAGGCCAGAATTCAACTAAAGATAGCATGTATCACCCATAGAGCACTCCACCACAATACTCCTAGATACCTATTCAAGAAAATTGAGCTATCAGGAGGCAACAGACCGGCCAGGAGTGCCAAAGAGTTGGTGCTGCGCCCAGCCATATTCAGAAAGAAAAAAACTTATGACAGAGCGTTCACAGGAGCTGCCCCCAGGATTTGGAACTCACTGCCTCCAAGCATTAGGAAGATTCCTAATACCTCAACATTTAAGCGAGAAGTGAAGAGCTTCTTAATGAGTAAATACCTTATATAGACAAGGTTATGTTTCACTATAAGATCGAATTCTATCCTCAATCGAAATACTTTCGTCATCAGAAAGGGAAGGACTGTCGTGAATTAGATGAAAGATAAATGATGGTTTGAAACTGTCGACTTTCCTTTTGTAACTAAACTGTATACCAATTGCTACCTCATGTCAAAATTAATTCATACAGTTTCTCACATCCTGAAACTATTTAACCGCTACCTCATAGGTATGACGAAAAGGACAAATGACATAACCTCATGCTGTAAAGTTAATTCGTATTATAATCGACTAACTTGAGTGGAATGTAGTTACTTAAGCACTCACTATAGCCGTATAATTATCTACCTCATATCTATCTGTTTGTTTAATGGTTATCATCTTGTTAATATTCAACCTACTTTTATGTGAAGCGCTCTGATACCCACGAGTCTTGTTCGCGCTATATAAAACTTTCAATAAATAAATAAATAAATAAATAATAAATATATAAGGAACTTTGCAGTGCCAGCCCCCAGTAACAAAACCACTCCCACCCCCTTTCCAGCCTCCCAGGGAAACACCTGATGCCCGGTCCGGCCAGTCCTGCCTTGCTATCACCCTTCAATGGTGCACCTCATCTTCACTTAGACCGTCTCTTATGTGTATTTAATTTCTCTTATAGTGTTACTCATCACAATTATGTAGGGCAGGGTGTCGGAGTGCGTTACATCACACACATTATATAGAGACAATGACTCATATTAACGTGAAAGTCAATGTATAGGAAATGCTACTTAAGATAATGGGTGGTACAAGGTGTAATCATTCTTTTATCTATTATTCAGTCTTTCACCATTTATTCTGTCATTTCATCTATGTGCCCATTTATATCCAAACATATTCAACCAATTGCAAACCTATCCACCATATATCCTTCCATCCATCATTACACTTATCCATCCCTTCATCCACCCTTTCAGTTATCCATCCATTATTCATCTATCCACCCTTTCACCCCATCCATCCGTACAGTCACCCATCCACTCTTTCACCCATCCATCTATTCACTCATCCATCCAGCCATTTACCCATTCACCCATCCAGCCATTCATTCATTCATTCGCTTACTCATCCATCCACCCAGTTACTTATCCTTCCACCCATTCACCCTTTCAGTCATTCATTCTCCCTTTCTCTATCCATCCCCCTTTCACTTATCCATCCATCCATCCATCATCCACCCATCCATCTACTCATCCATTCATTTATTCCATCCATTGATCCTATTACTCATCCATCCTTTCACTCATCCATCCATCCATTCTCTCATCCATCCACCCTTTCACTTCTTCACTCATCTATTCATCCTTTTGTCCATCCACCCCTTTCACTCATCCATCCATACATTCACCATTTCACTTATCAATTCAATCCATCCATCCTTTCACTCATCTATCCACCCATTCACTCGCCCATCATCTAAGCTTTCACTCATCCATCCATCCTTTCATACACCCATCCACCCTTTTACCCATCCATCTACCCTTCCACCCGTACATCCATCTATTTACCTTTTCCCTCATCCATACTTCCACTCATCCATCCATCCTTTCTTTTATCTATCCATTCACCCTTTCATTCATCCATTCATCCTTTCAGTCATCCATCCAGCCATTCACACATTCCTTCACTTATTTACCCACCCACCTTTTCACATTATGAGCTGAGCCTTTATCTACAGAGGTGCAGACTGAAGAGGCCCATCAAGAACTTCACCCTCGCTGTAGTTCCTAAAGCAAGGGTGGGGTGGGGGAAAGTTCACTATGCCCCTGCACTTAGGCAGTCTGAAAACGTAGAAGTCATGAGTCACACATGATGCACAGTGCCGGGATGTGAGGTGACTGTGACATGGTGTTGTTTCCAGGGCTTGAAGTGGTGTAAAAAAACTGGGGGGGTCTCTTCAAAGGGGGTGTGCGATGTAATTAAGGGCGTAGTTTAAAACACCTAGGCTAAAAATCAGCACAAGCGTAGTGTTCCGCCCGACTAGTATTATGTTGTTTCTGTCATTGCATCCAGATATATAATACAGCAAGCATCATTACACCAACAAAAACCAGGACTATTGGCTTTGTCAATGGTTGTTAGTTGCTTAAAATAAAAAAAGGCAGCAACCATGGCTTTGTTGGATATAATATTGAAAATACTTCACTTAAAAAATGATGAGACAGTGAAAGAACGATAACCCGTTCTTTTTAACTTATTTTACAGACTTCTTTTTATAAACGGTTTTCTTACGTTGCTAAAGTTGCAGCATTAGCGTTTTGCCTTTTATTTTACAGAACGCCCTGCTGTACACCGAGGCATGAGGAGGCCGCCACATGATTTACCAGCCCAGACTGCCCCATTGACATTCTGTATGTTACAATCATCAGCCCCATACAGAATGACAATGGGCGGGGAGGGGCTGCTCTATTGCTCAAGGAGGAGCACGAGGCGCCCCATCAGGAAGGTGAGGCCTCTCACAGGGGCGCAGTGCTGCTCCCTGTGGTGGCCAAAATTACGGCCAAAAGGCGTCCGTAAAAGGTTTCCTCACGGACAACGGACGTGAGGTCCAAATTACAGACTGTCCATGAAATTTACGGATGGTTGGTCACCCTAGTCTTTTTAAAAAAAACCTCTGGGGAAGATGCGGAATTGCATCCAAGTCTCTCCCCGCCCCGGACATCTGTAATGTCAGCCCGCTACAAGACACACTGACGTCACAATTTTAAAATTCAGAGCCGAGGAAGCAGCAGGTAAGGCCGACCTCGACTCCGAAGGGGAAAACAGGCTGAAAAAGGCCTCCCCAGCATTCAAGGAGGCCTCATTTGAGAGGGGAGAGTCTCCCCTTTCAAACGAGGCCTTCCTGAAAGAGCTTCCTCACCGTGGATCGCGGCCGCGCTGAGCTCCACAGGCAGGAAACCCCAGTAGACACCAGGAATTAAATCTGAGGGGTCGGCCCTCATGGAAATGGGCCGGCCCCCGCAGGGGCTATTATGTTAAAAAAAAAACGTTGGTTTCCCCCCTGAAAGGGGTGGTGGGGGTGCAATCACCCCTCCCTCCAGGGTTTACATGTAATAAAAAAGGCGAAATTGATAGGGTTGGCGCAGCAATTTTTAAATTTTAAATTATATATATATATATATATATATATATATATCTATATATATAGATATATATATATATATAGAGAGAGAGAGAGAGAGAGAGAGAGAGAGAGAGAGAGAGAGAGAGAGAGTAATCTATCTTTCTCTACACATATATATATATCCATGAAAACCGCCCAGATTTGAGGCTGCACTTCTATTTCAGGTGGGTATCAAAACCTTTTATTATTAAACATGCAGCTTCCCATCTCATTCGGAAAGATCCCTCGGCCTGACGCGTTTCGAATCCTTCTTGATTCTCTTCAGAGGCCGACATTAGAAAACAGTTCTTTGCTACAACACCCCCTTTAGGCACTTAATTAATTAAATGGCATCCGGTGTGCCCTCGCAATCGAGTTCATGTTCACAGTGCATTATGGGGTGTGTGCAGAGTGCGGCCTCAAATCTGGGCGGTTTTTACGGATATATATATATATATATATATATATATATATATATATATATATATATAGAGAGAGAGAGAGAGAGAGAGAGAGAGAGAGAGAGAGAGAAATCTCTCTCTCTCTCGCTCTTGCTCTCTCTCTCTCTATATATATATATATATATACATATATATATATATATATATATGTTCATACTCATGGGTTGCTGGTTGTCTGAGTACCTATATGGGTGCCTGAGTGTCTCTGTGGGTGGATGAGGGTGCGTGTGACTCCATGCATGGATGTGTGAGTGGGTGAATCACTGGGTATATGGGTTCATGAGTGCATCTGTGAGGGGCTGTATGGGTGAGTGAGTATGCGTATGGAAGTGCCGGTGACTGAATAGATGTAAATGTAAATGTAAATGTATAGGCATTTATATAGCGCACTACTTACCCGGAGGGTCCCAAGGCGCTTCGACCGCTGCGAAACCCTTCCTGGCTTCCCTGAGAGATGGTCCCTTAATGGGTATCTCCAGGGTGAGACCAGGCATCCCCGGCGGTCTGGTGGGGCCGTTAGTGAAGATGAGGCAAGCTAATGCCCAGAGTTGCCGAGTGTGATCGCTGATCAGAGTGGGCACCGAGGCGAGAGAATTATCGAGTCCGCTGACCCTAGTCCAGAAACCCGCCGCGCCGGGAATCGAACCCTGGTCCCGGGCCGTCCTCTGCTCTCGGGTCTGCCGCCTCTAACCAGTGGTATATGGGTGAGTAACTGCATATGTGATATGTGAGAGGCTGTATATGTGAGTCTTGGAGTATATAAGTGACTGTATGTGTGAGTGAGTGATTGTGAGACTGGCTGTATGTATAACTTTATAGGTGAGTAAGTTGTAGTGTGATTGACTCTTTGGGTGAGTGACTAGGTGTGTTAGTAGCCTTATGGGTGACTGACAGGTGTGTGAGCGTCTATATAGGTGTATATATGAGTGGTTGTATGGGTGAGTGAGTAGATGTGTGTGCAGACCTATGAATCAGTGAAGGGGTATGTACATACTGGTATTGGTGTGTCAATGGTTTTGACAATGGTAGTCTGAAATTTGGAGTGGGTGTATGAAAGGTTATTTTGGGGTGTGAGTAGGTGCATCAGAGATTGTGTGGATGTCATCAGTGATGTCACTGACCATGTCATGAGTGATGTAATATGTGATGTCATCAGCAGTGCATTTTGGGGGTACGAGGTATAGTTAGCTCAGCTAACTATAATGGCTGAATTTCACAGGTTTGGTATGAGTTAAATGTCAGCCTAACTATAACGCTCCTGTAACCTGTGTTTTTTTCTGTGAATTTCTAATTTTTTAAAATGCTAATTCCTAACTATAACATCCCTGAAATCTGTGCTTTTTTCAGTGAATTTCTAAGGTTTTTTAAACGCTAAGTTCTAACTATAACATCCCTGTAACCTATGTTTTTTTAGCGAATTTCTAAGGTTTTTTAACTAGCAGTCATATTTGCAGAGTGATGGAGAAAAGGGGCTGGGCCCCCAACCAGCTGTCAGGATTTCCACTGCGTAGGACTTACAGGAGGTACCAGGAGGGCCTCTTGGTCCACAAGGTCCCTCTGGAGTAAATTGGACTTCATCCCCTAACCATTAGTGCACCAGGTGGCGCATTTGCAGAGTAGTGGAGAAAGAGGGGGGCGTGGCCTCCGAGGACTTCTGAGCAATCCCACTGTGTGCCACTTACTAGAGGCAACGAGAGAGGTAGTAGGCCTCAAGAACATCCTTGTGGGCCATCTACTCCTCCTGTTACCTCTAGTAAGTCCCACACAGCAGGATTGCTGAGTTCTGATACCAGGCCCTGCCCCCTTTCTTCACAAGTCTGAAAAAACACCACTTGACACACTCTTGGTTGAGTGATTAAGTCCCCTTGGCTGTTGGGGGTCCTTAGCGGCCAACTAGCCTACCTGTTACCTTCAGTAATACCCACACAGTGGGATTTCTGAGAGGTGGTTGCAGGTCACACCCCGTTCCTCCACCGCACTCCTCGCCACCACCGATGACATCCGCATGCTACTCGACTAGGGCCACACTACGGCCCTCATCCTACTAGACCTCTCCACAGCCTTCGACACGTCTCACATCGCACTCTCGCAGCCAGACGTCACAACGCCGGGCTACGAGAAACTGCCCTCAACTGGATCCGATCCTTTCTCTCCGGCAGAACCCAGGGGATAAGACTCCCTCCCTTCCTCTCGGAACCCACAAAGATCAACTGCGGAGTGCCCCAAGGATCTTCACTCAGCCCCATACTCTTCAACATCTACAAGGCCCCCTTCGTGGCCATGGTCAGACAGCATGGGCTAAGCATAGTATCTTACGCCGACAACACCCAGCTCATCCTCTCCCTCACCAAGAACCCCAAAGACAGAAGACTCTGTTTCCGGAAGAAATGAAGGACGTTGCAACATGGATGAAAGACAGCTGCCTTAAGCTCAACTCAGAGAAGACTGAGGTCCTCATCCTCGGACCCTCACCTCCGCATGGGACATAACCTGGTGGCCCTCCACCCTCAGGAGTCCACCCACCCCTACAGACCACGCAAGGAATCTCAGCATCATCCTTGACTCCTCCCTCCGCATGACCCACCAGATCAACTCCATCGCCTCCACCAGTTTCAACTGCCTTAGCATCCTCCACAAGACCTTCAACTGGATATCCCCGAATGCCGAAAAACCATCACCCATGCTCTCATAACCAGCAGACTGGACTACGGTAACACCCTCTATGCCGGAATCAATAGAACTCTCCTACACAAACTCCTAACCATCCAGAACACCGCAGCCAGGTTCGTCCTTGGTACCCCACGGCAAGAACACATGACCCAACACTTACGAGACCTCCACTGGCTCCTGTCAAGAAGAGAGTAACCTACAAACTGCTCACCCATGACTACAAATTCCTCCACAACGTCGGACCCAAATATCTCAATGAGTAAGTCTCCTCCCACGTACCCAAAAGGAACATCCGCTCTGCCGACCTCGCTCTGTCAGAGGCCCCCTGCATCCGCAGAACCAGAGATGGCAGCAGAACCTTCTCCTACATCGCAGCCAAAGCCTGGAACGAGCTCCCAGTCAACATCAGACGTTCCCCTACCCGACACACCTTCAGAACGAACCCCAAGACCTGGCTCTTCGACTGAACCGGAGCTGCAGTCCCCCCTTTCCCCCAGCGCCTTAAGACCCTCACAGGTGAATAGAGCACTTTACAAATCCCTGATTGATTGATTAATGGAGAAAGACATCTAGAGCCGCCATAGGGGCACAAAAATGCACACAAGTTTGTTAGTTTGATCCTTTACTGTGCCAGTGACCGCGATGTAAGACCTTGGGAGTCTCTGACTTTATGAGTGACAGCCGTAGGGAAGGAGGAACTTAGTAAAATCACTACCCCACCTAGGAACTCCGAACAAAGCCAGAGTGAAAAACCCTGTTGTAGCCTCTAGGTGCCAGAAAGGGACAGCAGTGCCCCATAAGATGGGTCTCTTGAAGCATCAGGACCAAGTGCTGGTGTGCAAATCCTAGGATTGTTGTGCCTTTCAATTGATCTAGATGCCCATTAACATTGCAGCACAAGACTCATAGGGAAGCCCGTCCGAAGAAGAAAATTTTGCACAGGAAGGATGCGTGAGAAGTTTTGCGCTCCACGGCACAGATCAGCCAAAGTGTGCATCCAAAGAACATCTTAAACGGCCATGTATATGAGCCATTCTACTTGCAGTCTGCCTTAGGTGTGTATATATACTATTCCAAATATACGAACAACTCAAAACTCTCAGTTGAAACAAAACATTATTGATTTCAAAACTCCCAACACACCCCACCCCTCCCCACCCCATACTTCCACCTTAGAATCAAATGTTGCCCTTAAGCCAGAAACTGAAACCTAAAACAGCCTGAAAACGGGCACAGAGTAGTGGGCTCCTCCTTGGTACATAATCAGTGGTGGCCATCAGGTGAAACACAGACAGCCTCAGTGTCACCGAATAAGTAGCAATTGGGAAGTCCTATTGCAGGGCTTTAAGATATGTCAGTGTCTGCCAGTTGTTCAGTATGAGGCGGAGAAGTCACAACCAGAAGGCAGACTGGAGCCATCTGGGGCGCTCCGCCATTGGAGGTCTGAATGGAGACCGGTCTCATGTATGAGGGACAAGGAAAGAGATTTAGGTCTCTTAGAACTGCAACCTCTTAGTGAGCGGGTACAATATCACCTCAGTTTGGATGGCACGGTCATCCAAGCACACCCAGTGGAACTGGTCTCCTGCAGAGATGCTTCGCCCTATCCATGGAGTTGATGCTCCTCAGTGAGCAGTGTCCTGGCAGTTTCTGAAGTGTCAAAGAAGTGGCAACTTGTTTGCATGGACAACTCAGAGTCTGACCGGGAATATAAGTCAGTATTGAAGGCCAAATGCCTGGAGCTTCTGCTTGACCACAAGGTAAGAGCGATGTTGTTGCTGAACCTCCCTGATGTAGCCCAGAAAGAGGAGAACCTTGGTATCACCACAACAGAGGTCAGTACTGTTAGGATTGCGTCTCTGTCCCTGAAATTAAGAATTCACACTTGCATTGGCCATTGTGGTGCTCTCAGGGTGGGCTAGGAGTCAGGGCCTGGTGTGCCCTGTCTACTGCAAAACAATGGGACATCTACTTGCTGCAGTTCGCTGCTCTTTGGGATGCCAATCACTCGTATATTACTGCACCTGGATGGATCCTCTGCATCTTCAGCAGTGTGATGAAGCTACACTGTACATGTGAGAAGGCAGGTGACTTGTGTTTTTAGAGTGGTGACATCGTCCTCCACCGAGGATAAGCAGGTCTTGGCCTCAGTGATCCTGGCTGTAGTATCACCTCACTTTTGTGGGTGCCCAAGGTATAGTCAGCCTAAAAAATTTACTAAAAAAACTGCCCTTTTGAACCCACTTTGTATCAGCGCAGTGATCCCACACTGAAATATGAAGGCAATGTGATTTCTTAGCTGAATCTGAGATTTGCAGGGAATTCTGGGTAAGAAAATGTAGGGGAATCCAATTCACGTAACCTCACCTCCCTTGACTCCCCAAGGTGTCTAGTTTTCAGAAATGTATGGGTTTGATACGTTTCCCTAGATGGCTGCCGAACCTGGAACCAAAACTACTGGTACCCCCTTGCAAAAACTGGTCGTTTGTGATGGGAAACATTGGTTACAAAGCATGCGATACAACACCTGCCATTACAACTCGGTCATTACAACGACCGCGCTGTTACATTGCATACCATTACGACTTGCTGTAGGAGGCAGAAGGTGTTGGATTTAAAATCCAACACCTTCCCTACTGTTACACAGACTGGAGTTGGAATAGTAAATTATACTATTCTAAACTCCAGCGCCCGCCCTACAGCAAGTCGTTGTAATGACCGCATTTTAATGGCATGCGTTGTAAATGCGTGCGTTCTAACGTCTCCAATGAGTTTGGATAGAGAATTTTGATATCTCCACAATACTTATTGGGCCTTCCCTGTCACAAGCACTTGCCCAACCCATACAAGTGGTGTAGCATTTTTATCAGGAGACCAGGTGGAATGCTGGGTGGTAGAAAATTTGTGCCAGCCCATGATTCCACAACTTTCCCACACAAATATGCGAGGAAAATTTAATTTTTAGCTAAACTTCAGGTTTGCAGGAGGTTTTGGGTAATGTAGTGCTTGAGGATCCATGAAAGTCACACCTCTCTGGACTTCCCTGGGTTGTCTGGGTTTGGTTGGGTTCCCTAGATGGTCGCCAAGCCCAGGTCCAAAAATGCAGCTGCCCCCTTGCAAAAACAAGTTGTTTTGTGATAAATAATTTTAATGGCTCCACAATACGTTTTAGGCACTTCCCTGTTGCAGGCAGTAGGCCTCTCTACACAAGTGAGGTGACATTTTTATTGGGAGATTGGGGGGATGCCAGATGGATGGAATTTCGTGGCTCCCCACAGATTCCTGACTAGTCCTCACAGAAATGCTGGGAAAATGTGTTTTTTTAGTTAACGTTTGAGGTTTTCAAGGGATTCTGGGTAAAAACGTTGTGAGAGCACATTATCTGTTAAGTGTGTACCCTTGTATTGTCCTCCCCAGTACGTAAACCCAATCCTATACGTTTTTTTCTTACAGGTTTTTCTCCTGAACCAGGAAAAGACACTCTTTTACACCAGACCACAATTTGTGGTCTGTATTTGAACGAGGGCTGGACGCGCCTTAGCGTGTGCGGACCACCCCGCTCAAAACACACGGTCCTGACGAAAACCAACATTTTTTTTTTATTATGGTTGAAACATGTAGACCTACTTTTAACTTACTCACATAGCACACTACGCTATTTTTAGATTTAGCACACTTCTCTGGACACCAAAGTCTTCCTAAATAGACACTGGTGCCACACAGTTTTTTAACAGGGTTCAAGCACTCAAGAATAAAGTCTTGGTGTGAGTAGTCTTGGCCCCTTTTTAATACACGTATCACAATTACCTTTTGCACATATAAAAAAACAAGAAACCCGCTCCACTGTAACCAGGTGTCGTAGCACACCCTATGGGCACTCGGCCTATGGGGTGGGACCCCAATGATGAAGCATGTCACCAACCAGGTTGGTGAGTGAGGGGTCTTCTTTAAGGACAACTACTGTCCTGTTAAGGATTGGGGCAATTAGTGCTAACCTGAGCCTTAAGCTCCAAATACAGAAGAACTCCTTCTTTGTATTTCTCGTTAAAGGGGGTACTCCTCCATGGTTGTTTAATTGATCTCAGGGGACCAGGAGTTCCCACCACACATAGCCTGTGCAATCTCCCTTACTCTCTCTTTTGATTTATACGCTATACACGCGATACCTGGGAAAGAAATCCCTCCCTAAACTCTGCCACCCAGGGAATGAATACCACGGTCTTCACTTCACGGTCTACATGAGACCTCTAGCTGCCATCGCACGCCAACACAACCTCAACATCATCTCCAACGCCGACGACACCCAGCTGATCCTCTCCCTCACCAGAGACCCCGACACCGCCAGAACCAGCCTACACGAAGGGATGAAAGACGTCGCCGAGTGGATGAAGAACAGCCGCCTGAAACTGAACTCAGACAAGACGGAAGTCCTCATCCTGGGACCATCACACTCCGCCTGGGACGACTCCTGTAGGCCCCCAGCCCTGGGCACCGCCCCCAAGCCAACAGACCACGCACGCAACCTGGGCTTCATCCTGGACTCCTCCCTCTCGATGACCAGACAAGTCAACGCCGTATCCTCATCATGCTTTCACACCCTTTGCATGCTTCGCAAGATCTTCCGATGGATCCCGACCGAAACCAGGAATACGGTCACCCAGGCCCTCGTCACCAGCCGACTGGACTACGGAAACACCCTCTACGCCGGAACCACAGCCAAGCTACAGAACAGACTCTAACGCATCCAGAACGCCTCCGCCCGACACATTCTGGACATCCCCCGACGCAGCCACATCTCCGGCCACCTGAGGGACCTGCACTGGCTCCCCATCGACAAGAGAATCACGTTCAGGCTCCTCACCCACGCACACAAGTATTATTATTATTCTGAGTTTTGTATAGCGCCTGGTTACCGATAGGCATCCCAGCGCTTACCAGAACATAACACTACTAAAAGAATGCAGGGATTAAACGGAGAACAAAAAAGTTTTTAAAAGTTTACGGAACCAGAAGACTAGCTTCGGAGCGCAGTTGTAGGGGCAATGAGTTCCACAAGGAGGCCACATTTATTGAAAACCTTCTGCCCCCGGTTCTTGCCTTTTTCACCCTGCCAACCTGAAGGAGATGTTGGTGATCAGAGCGAAGAGAACGAGGGGCCTTGTAAGGCTGAACCATCTCCTCCAGAATAGGTGGACCTACCCCATGCAGAACTTTGTGGGCGATGCAAAGTGACTTGAATTTCACCCTGTCCCTCACAGGGAGCCAGTGCAGTGCCCTCAACGCCGGGCGGGCAGATTGACGCCTAGGGAGACCCGTCAAAAGCCTGGCAGCCGCGTTCTGCACTTGCTGCAGTCTGTTCAGGGTAGATTCGGGTGCGCCCAGGAATAACGCATTGCTGAAATCCAGCCGCGAGATGATAAGTCCCTGGATGAGAAGCCTTCGAGTGGCCACTGGGAGCAGAGGCAGAATCTTCTGGGCTGAGCGGAGCAGGCCAAAGCACACGCCAGCAGTCTTTTTGGCATGGGTTTTAAACAATAGGTCCTGCTCCAGCCATACCCCCAGGCTCTTGATCTCCTGCTTGGGGGGGGGGCACCGGTCCCAGACAGTCTGGACAGCTGCTGGGGGACAGAGATGGAGAAGAGTTCCCCAGCAGCATCAATTCTGTCTTGGAGCCATTTAACTTTGGGGCTGAGCTGCACATCCACGTGTAGATCTTTTCAAGACACGTGTGCAGCCGGTCAGGATGGTGCGCCGACTGGGAGAGGCCTACCACCAGCTGAGTATCATCAGCATAACTGATGATTTTAATACCCAGCGGCAGTACCACACTCTCCAGGGGGGCCATGTAAACGTTGAATAAGGTAGGGCTCAATGAAGAGCCCTGTGGCACACCACACTGGAGAGGGGTTGACGATGATTTTTCCTGGCCTTCCCACACCTCAAATGTACGACCTTCCAGGAAGGAAGCGAACCATTTGAGGGCCAGACCCGTGACCCCCACCCCCGACAGCCGTTGGAGAAGCACCTGATGGTCCACGGTGTCAAAAGCAGCGCTGAGGTCCAGGAGGATCACTGCCACTGATCCCCTCGAATCCAGCATGCTCCTCGCATTCTCCACGACCGCCAGCAGGGCGGTGTCAGTCCCCTGACCGGGGCGAAAATCCGTTTGGGAGTCGCCCAGGAGGGAATTGGCTTCCAACAAGTCTCTCCACGACCTGGGCCACAAGTACCTCAACGACCGCCTGACCTTCTACACGCCCTCCCGCCAGCTACGGTCTACCAGCCTCGCCCTCGCAACCGTACCACGCATCCGAAGAGCAACCACCAGAGGCAGATCCTTCTTCTACCTGGCCACCAAGACATGGAACTCCCTCCCCATCCCCCTCCGGCTGACCCAGGACCACCTCGCCTTCAGGAGCCAACTCAAGACCTGGCTGTTCGAGCAGTAGCGGACCTCTTCCCCCAAGCGCCTAGAGACTCTTCTGGGTGAGTAGCGCGCTATACAAATGCTGTGATTGATTGATTGATTGACTCTGCACTCAGAGAGCTGATCAACTGTCACTCCGCACTCCTTGTAAGACATTGCACACTGCAGGGAATAACAGGCGCTGCATACTGCTTGCAGAGAGCAACAGAAACGGAACCTATCCCTGAGAGTGAGAGCCATGCTGTGCACACTCCCTTTAGGAGACCTTCTCTGCCAGGGCACGTCACACTGTCCCCAGAGAGCAGTGGTCACTGTAGAGTCCCCTCCAGAGAGCACCAGACCTGCACACTGCTTCCAGACAGCACCAGTCACTATACACTCCCTTCCAGGGAATACCAGACAATGTATGTGCATGCAGAGAGCATACAGCACTGCAAACTCAATTGCAGGGATTATCGGGCGTTATATAAAATTAAAAAAATTAATTAAAAAAAATAACGGGTCAGATTCCAATGAGACTAAGCAGATAGAAAGAGACGAATGTGGGCCACCTATTTTGGGAGTGTCAAGCCAAATTGTGATACCAGTCCAACCCTGCCAACAAGGTTTGCATGACAGAAGAATCAATGGTGGGAGAGCCCTCCCGAAGGATAGTATGTATGTGTTCGGCTGCGGTTCTCGTTTGCCATTACCGTTAGCAGAAGACAACTGTAGTCTCTTGATCTTCTTTCTTTATTAGGTTGCGATAATAATTAAGCCTATCTTTGGAGGATATTGGTCTCGGGAAGAACAGGCGTCTAAACTGAAGCAACTGCTCACGAAAGGGAAACTTCAACAACAGGGAGTTTAGTGGCGGTAGTGGGTTTTATAGCCAGCTACGCCCAAGTGTTTCCCGATCTTGTGAGAGGTGAAAGTCAATCAATCAATCAATCAATCAGAGTACTTGTAAAGCGCGCTACTTACCCGTGAGGGTCTCAAGGCGCTGAGGGGTGGGGGTGCTGCTACTGCTCGAAGAGCACGGTCTTGAGGAGCCTTCTGAAGGCGAGTAGGCCTTGGGTCTGCCGTACGTGGGTAGGGAGGGTGTTCCAGGTCTTGCCGGCGAGGTAGGAGAAGGATCTGCCGCCGGAGGTTGTTCGTTGGTGCGGGGAACAGTGGCGAGGGCGAGGCTGGCGGAGCGGAGCTGGCGGGTGGGGGTGTAGAAGCTGAGTCTGCTGTTCAGGTAGGCTGGTTCGACGTTGTGGAGTGCTTTGTGTGCGTGGGTGAGGAGCTTGAAGGTAATCCTCTTGTTGACGGGAAGCCAGTGTAGGTCTCTCAGGTGGGGGGTGGTGTGGCTGTGGCGGGGGATGTTGACGATCAGCAGGCAGAGGCGTTTTGGATGCGTTGTAGTCGTCGTAGGTATTTGGCTGGGATTCCTGCGTAGACTGCATTTCCGTAGTCCAGTCTGCTGCTGACGAGGGCCTGTGTCACCGTTCTTCTTGTTTCGGTCGGGATCGACTTGTAGATCCTGCGGAGCATGCGGATGGTTTTGTAGCAGGAGATGGCGTTGACCTGTTTAGACATGGAGAGGGAGGAGTCGAGGATGAATCCTAGGTTGCGTGCATGGTCGGTGGGTGTCGGTCCTGTTCCCAGTGTGGTCGGCCACCAGGAGTCGTCCCAGGCTGAGGAGGTGGGTCTGGGATGAGTACCTCCGTCTTGTCCGAGTTCAGCTTCAGACAGCTGTTCCTCATCCAGTCGGTGATGGCCTTCATTCCCTCGTGGAGGTTGGTTTTGGCGGGGTGCGGGTCCTTGGTGAGGAGGAGGATGAGCTGGGTGTGAGGGGGGCCATGTAGACGTTGAACAGCATCGGGCTGAGGGATGAGCCCTGAGGGACGCCGCAGATGATGTCGGTGGCCTCGGATCGGAAATGCGAGAGGTGGACGATCTGGGTTCTGCCAGAGAGAAAGGACGAGGTCCAGGTCCATTGACTATGATTGGGTCACCCCATTGTTAATAACGTGGTCCAGTCAAGCAGTGCTTTAAATGGAAAAAAATAAGTGCAGGTACTCACCAAAAGGAGCAGTGGGCGGAGTTAAGGGAGGAGCTAAGGTGGGACAAGGGGCGGGGTTAGCTTTTTGACTTTGCCATGGTTGTATGCGCAAAATCTGCACGCATTATTAGAATGTCAGATGTATATGTCCATTAGCTATCTCACTAATAACTATGTATATGGCACTTACTGATAAGTGTTTCTTACTACCCAAAGTAGCCTTTTAGTATCTTTAAAATAAGCAAAGATTGAGGAATTAACAATGAGGTTCTAAACATATGACTTCTTGTTTGCAGGCAGGTTCTTGCTGCAGGGTCATAAACACTAAGCTATATTACAAGGATCTTAACTTTTGACCTGCAGGTAACACAAAGCTTTATGTACAAAAACAGTAATGTTTTGATTTGTTCTGCATTCCGTCCATCAATTGTGTGTATTTTGCTCAGTTTGTACAGCACACACTATAGGTGGTATTTATTTATCAAGATAACCATAAAGGAAATGTGACGTCATCAAATGTTATGCTGTAAAGAAAGGCGCAGCAAGATACTGTAAGGTGACCAGTAGAAGCTACATATTTCTTTTGTGAGTTTTTATGCGTTTGGTATGTGTTTAATTGTATGTGTGCATGTTACATGTGTGTGTCTAACGATGGAATGTGTGTGCTGTGTGTCCGTGCTTGTGGTTTTCGCAAGTGTTTGAGTGTGCATGCTTGGGCATGAATCTTTGGTGCATGTACATCTGTGCAGTATGCATTCATCTATGTCTGTGCATTAATGTCTGTGCATTATCGTTTGTGTGCATGTATCCGTTACTGTGTTTTGTGCGTCACTACTGTGTTTGCCTACGGTGCTTGTCTATTTGTGGAGTGTGTCTTTTATTTGTGCAACAGTGACATCGAGCATTTCATGAACATTTGTTTTAAAAAAATAATAATATAAGTAAAATTGAAGGGTATCCGAAGAGTGCGTTCTTACAAATGAGCTGTGTTCATTCCTGTTACTCATTCTAAAACAGCAGCCAGAGTTTAGTGCCTTCCTCCAACTTGTTTTCTCAACCAGATATACAAACACTTGGTCCTTATCCGATATAAATAAAGACGTTCCTAATTTCAAAAGCCGTGCCTCGTCATCTCTCTACGTGAGTGTACTCTGGAAAGAGTTACTGTTACTCGTATGAGGCATTATCATAGTTTACAGAAATAACACATTTTACAACAAGATACTGTTTTAGAAAGAAGAGGGACCCTGGGAATATAAATCAAGTTGTACTGGCAGCCAGTGAAGCACTTGCTTAATAAAAGCGGAAGAATGGTGCTCCCACCCCCGCCACCCATTTGATTGTTCAGCCCCTCTCAGCCCCACTGTGAAAAGCACAATGGATCCAATAACCACTCTGCAGACCCCCTCCCTCGCCCACTCTGAAGACTTCCAAAGCAGCTCACGCTGGTTCCTGGTGACAAGCGCTCCTGTTAACTCCCTGCAGCGCTTGTTAAAGGTGCTGCAGAGGTATCACTGGTGGGATGACGGAAGCGCTGCCTGGGTTTAAGTCAGGTCCCATGAGTACCGGTACTCTCTTCCTTCTAGGAAAAGTGCCGGTACTCAAAGGGAGAAACCGAAAAAGTGCCGGTACTCAGTACCTGTGAGTACCGGCCCATTTAAAGCACTGCAGTCAAGGGCCTTCTCTTGGATTCCGGCTTCTAGGAGGCGTGTCTTTAGAGTGCATTGGCAGACTGTGTCGAAGGCGGCTGACAGGTCCAGGAGGATGAGGGCTAATGTTTCGCTGTTGTCTAGTTGGCGCCTGATGCCGTCTGTGTTGGTTATGAGGGCTGTCTTGGTGCGATGGTTTCGTCTGAACACTGGCTGGGACGGGTCCAAGATGTTGTTGTCTTTGAGGTGGCGGGCCAGTTGCATGTTGATGATTTTCTCGATTCCCTTCGCCGGTAACGAGAACAGGTAGATGGACCTGAAGTTCTTGAGGTCCTTGGGGTCCGCCTTGGGCTTCTTGATGAGGGCATTGATATCGGTGTGTTTCCTGCTTTCTGGGAATGTCGCGGTTTTGAAGGAGATGTTGATGACCTTCCGTAGTTGGGGTGCGATGGCAACGTCTGCTTTGTTGAATACGTGGTGTGGGCACGGGTCTCACAGGGATCCTGAGTGGATGGAGTTCATGACCTTGCATGTCTCGTCGTAGTTGATGTTGGACCAGGAGTTCAGGCAGTTGGCTCTGGTGGTGTTCACAGGGGAGGTGGGGTCTGGCGTCGGGGCGGTCGTGGTTTTGAAGGTGTCATGGATGTCAGCGATCTTGCGGTGGAAGAAGATGACCAGTGAGTTGCACAGTTCTTGTTAAGGCGGTATGTCGTTGGCGCTGGGGTTGGAGAGTTCCTTTACGATGCTGAAAAGCTCTTTGCTGTCGTTAGCGTTGGTATCCAGGCAGTCTTTGAAGGAGGATCTCTTGGCTAATCTGATAAGGTGGTGATGTCTGCGGGTGGTGTCCTTGTGGGCTGTGTGGTTATCCGGAGTGCGTTCGTGGAGCCATATTTTCTCGAGTTTCCGGCATGCGCGTTTGGAGGTCTGCAGCTCGTCGGTGAACCAGGTGGCTCTCTTGCTGGCATGGTTGTTGGATGGTTTCTTGAGTGGGGTGAGAGTGTTGGCGCAGTCGTCGATCCACTGTCTGAGGTTGCGGGCTGCAGTGTCTGGGTTGGTGGGGTCGGTGGGTGGGTTTTGGGCGAGGGTGTTGATCAGCTGGTCTTCGATGACTTTGCTCCAGCAGCGGCGAGGTAGCTGTTGGGTGCGGTGGTGCGTGGTTGGTCTTGCAAGTCTTGCAAGAGTGTGAATCCAGACAACGATAGTCCCAATCAGGATATGTGAAGTGTTAAGGGCAGTGCAGGGTGCAGATGTTCTGTAGAACAAAATCCTCTCCTGACCTCTCCTTGTCATCCTACACTTCCTGGTGTCATCCTGCACTCCCCGTGATTCTCCTACCTCTGTTGTGTCTGCAGGCTGTAGGAAAGGAGGACCTGGGCAGCCATTACACATACCTCAGTACAGCAACACAGGACAAGCTTTTCCAATACATGCATCACCTCTTGCAGATTTGCAGATATGGATTCAAAACGACTATTTTTCAATATTGTAACTGCGCTGCGCTGCTTACGAAAAGGGTATGCAATTACAAAAAATAGAATTTGGCCAGCTGGGTCACAGAAATGAAAAGCGCGACGAAATGAGGAGGAAGCTGCCCCGGTGCCAAAATAAATAAATAAATAAACAGCGTCGGAAAAGAAAAGCGCAATGGCAATGAGGAGCAAGCTGCCAAAGGGTGCGCAAATGCATGTGAGAGAGAGGGGGAGCAGGAGGTGCGCCCGGGAGTGGTGCGTGCGTGCGCAAGCAGTCTGCTCATTTTCAAGCCCTACACTCGTGCTTGTTGTGTGCCCCTGCTCGCTCCCGCAAAGTGGATGCCGCCACAAGCATGAGTGTGTCCTTGAAAATGAGCTGAGCGACGGCTAAAGGCCCTATGCAGGGCTCAGTATTGAGGGTGGAGGGGGACAGGCACATCAGTTCAGGGGTTAAAATAAACAGTTTTGGTTTATAGATAATAAAGATTGTTTTCATCCTAGTGAAAGGGGATCTCTAGGGAACATTAGTTCTGTTGAAATATGTTGACCCCTTAGCCATGTTTTTAGGTCGAGCAAACCACATCACACAACTGTCTGTTTGCAAAAGACATATTTTGGGCTTACTAAGATAATAGAGGGGCTTTTAGCCTGCTCATAACTTATCATTGATTTGTTTTACTGTCACTCTCATATGCCTGCTTCTAATCCAATGGCTTGCCTTGTCCATATTGTGTTTGTCTGTCCTGTAGATCATTTCCAAGCCCTACACATGAGTGCATGTGTTTTCCATCAGTCTCTTCAGTGTGCTTTTCTTAGCATTCCACACTCTCTTTTGCTTTCTCCCTCTCTAGTGTGCTTCGCCCCACCCTCTCCTTGATGTGCCCACCCTCAGTGGCGTAGCTAGGCCTTAGGTCCACTGTGTTTGCTGCCCGGAGGGGTGTGGGGGGTGGGGGGGCGACGTCTGCAGGTAAGAGAGGGGGGTGATACCGATTCTTACAGCCGCAGGTAAGAGCAGGGTAAGGGGCCCAGCCACCGCCCCAAAACTCGTGCCACCTGGGGCGGTCTACGGCCACCTCCCTCCCAGCTACGCCACTTCCTACCCTTGTGTGCTTCTCCCCCAACGTTGCTTTCTCACCAATGTGCTTCTCCCCTAGCTCTACATTGATCTCTATCTTGCCAATTTGCTTTTCTCCCTGATGCTCCACATTGCTCTCTCTCTCTCTCTCTATCTCTTTGTTTTTCTCCGCTCCCCAACTGTGATTCTGTATTGCTTGACATCTGTCTTTGTGTTACCCCTGTGTTGATCACCCCCCCCCCCCCCACACACACACCCCATGTGTTGGTTCTGTCTTCCCCTGATTCCCATGTTGCTTCCGCCTCTGACGTTGCTTATCCCCACTCGCTATAGTAAAAACACGTTCACACTTTTGTCTTTTTATTTACTGATCCAACTCCGATAAAAAAAGGAACAAACAGTACCAGCACCATTTTGTAGGCACGTACACCCCATGTTTGTGAAATTATGTTTGTAGTGCACCTCATGTGTATGCCTCTAGTGCGACATTTTGAGTGACATTTTAACAAATGCAGAAAAGCTGATCATACATAGCAACCCTATAATTCATAATGTTTCCTTGGCACATAGAAATAGCCTGTTTTTTAAATTGCATCTAGGTGTTATATATAGGGGCCTATTCACAAGCTGCATTTTGTTATACGTTTTGCAGTACTACAAAACATGCTGAAAAATGCTGTTCCTAAACCTATGTGCAAAGTTTCCACCTCTGCCTCGCCTTTTTTTTTTGTGTGGAAATCTCTGTTCCGAGTGAAGAGTCTCCACCCATGTAAGTATACCTTTTAATAGTAAAAGTGGGAGGGACGGTGGGGAGTGGCTGGAAAGTAGGGCATACTTGCTTTTAAAGGGCAGTGGAATAGGGAGGGGAAAGATGGTTTAAAGGTGGGTTATGGAGAAGTTTATGGTGGGATGTGTACCCACCCACCAAACAGTAAGCCAATTGCTATTCACAAACTGCACTTCTAAATTTACTACAGACAAAAGAGAACCAAAACGGTAGTAAAGTACTCCAGTTCGGTGCTGTAGTCCTGTCTCCCAGTTTGTCTTTGCTCATTGGCTCCTGTAGTGTATTGCTTTGTATTGCTTTATTGTCCTCGCGCTGCACCACAGCGTGAGGACACTTTTTACATGATGTGTTTCCTTGAACTTGGTTCCATGTTCGGATGCTGCCGCCCTGTTCGAGGATTCTAGCAACGTTGGTCAGTTGCTTGGAGTCCTGGAGCGGAGCGGGAACGTCTGATCGTGGGTGCTTCGGAAATCAAGAATAAATCAACAATAGAACATTTTTTCTCTGTATTTCTTGTAATGTTATTTCTGTTTTGCATGATTTGTCATTTGTGTTTGGGATTTTCTATCTGTATCCGCTGTAGTGTTCTGATATTATATTTGATGGGTGGGCAAAGTAATATTACTGTGTTTGATCCAATTTTGTATGTGTTTCTTTGTGTACAATATTTAAGATATTGACTTTTTCATATACAAAAACTGAAACATTTGGTTAAAGAGGTCACAATGAATAGTTGGTGTTGGTTATTGATTGGTGGCTAAGCCTGACTGACTATAATGAGCCCAACCCCTTTATTTGGTTTAACTTTTAAAAAGTTGGCATTTTCTTGTTGCAATCATTTGGTGACTGTGGTGGAGCCCCTGACTAACTCTGGAAGTTGGGACTTAGAAAAGGTTTCATTAAAATGTGGTTTGAGAATTGACAGAAGAACTGGACCTACCAACACACCGATCCACTCAAGGTGCATGGCTGGTAGGCCTGACCCGGTGGTAGCTCCAACTACATTCTTCTCCGCAGTAGCAAATACTGTTCAGCGTGTGTTCTCCCCAAATGTATCCGGCCTCGTAGAGCTCTTATGGACTACAACCTTTTGCAGCTTGCATCACCCCCTGCTAGGAGCTACGGACCAGGAAACAGCGGTGGTGTGCAGAGCTGACCAGGAGCAAGGACTCCATTTCCCAGCATCCTTTGCTGGCTGTAGCTCTGTCACGCTGCTGCCAGCATCACCTGTGCGCGTGGAGGTGCTTTGAAAAGCCTCCGGGGCCTCACGCCGCGCCGGACGCCCATTTGCAGCTTGCTGCACCCCCTGCTGGGGGAGACAGAGGTGGTGTGCAGAGCGGACCGGGAGCAAGGACTCAATTTCCCAACGTCCTTTGCTGGCTGTAGCCCTGTTGTGCTGCTGCCAGCATCGCCTGTGCGCCTGGAGGTGCTTTGAAAAGCCTCAAGGGCCTCCCGCAGCTCGGGACGCCCATTTGCATCTTGCTTCATCCCCTGCTCGGGCTACAGACCGGGAGACAGCAGTGGTGTGCAGAGCAGACCGGGAGCAAGGCCTCCATTTCCCAGCATCCTTTGCTGGCTGTAGCCCTGATGTGCTGCTGCCAGCATCGCCTGTGGGCGCTTTGTAAAGCCCCAAGGGCCTCCCACAGCACAGGACATGCGCGGGCGTGCCCGGGCCAAGGGCGGGCCCGTCTGCGTGCGTCAGAGACAGGAAGAGGCTAGGCCACCCCCTAACATCGGCATCTCCAACAGCAGCTATGGGTAAGCGGAAACAACTCTGTAGCCAGGATCAGGGTGGGCTAAAAGCCAAAATTGCAAGGAAGTCTGCTTCTATTATATCATATTTAACCTCGGTGGTGGGAGCTCTAAACAAGGAAATAGCCAATGCAGAAAAAGAACTGGGACTGGGTATGAGTCAAGACCCTGGGGAGGGGAATATTGTAATTGAGAATTCCCCCAGAATCCCGGTTCCCTTCAAGCCAACTGTGCTAATAGCAAGTGCGAAAGCATGAAGGGGAGAATCAAGACACAATGTTACTCTGACAATGGGTGTGGATTGTGCAATTAAGGAAAATTTGCCACCCTTGAACAGGACAACAAAAGGGGCTATTACGGGCCCTCTAGGGAAAAACCGGGTCACCCAAAAAGTGAATAAACGTGACAAAGGACCTAAAAAGAGTATATTAACACAGGCGGAAGATGTGGACAAAAACACTCAACTAACACTGCGGAAATTGGTGGAGGATATATTTAGCTCCCGGATGGAATCTATACTCACAAGCATTGCTAAAAACATAACTGACACATTGAACACTTGTGTTGAGGGTATCCTGAAGAAATGTGAGCGTATTGAATTATACTTAAGGGACTTGAAAATTCCATGTGACAACCCTAATTTAATTACAATACCCCAGGCCCAAACAGAGCCTAGGTCTCATACTGGCGAGGATTGCTCCGGTAGTCAATTTCAATTGCAATCCTTGGATAGGTCAAAACCTAGCTCCCTGAATAGGACAGGGTTAATCCAGGGGAGCAAAGTTGGGGGGAGGAACTACGGTCATGATGATAAGAGATCCTTAAGCTCCCCATCCAATGGCATGATTTAGGTTATTAGTGGGAACCAAGACATACAAGAGAGGAACTTAAGACCGAATAGCTGTCAACTTAACCTGCCTCCAGAAGCCACCCCACTGGTAGTTGTTCTTATAGGGGTGCCCCCACTTGGAGACCGTGACTATGAATCCGCCTCAGCTCTGTTATGGAAAACCAATTACTGGTGTGGTCAACAATGTAATGGCAATTCCAAGGTTTCATCTCATATCATAATGGCTAGATGTGTGGAGTGGGTTGGAAACTGTCACAAATAGGCCGAAGGTGATTGTATCTTTGTCAAATTCGATAAAAAGGATGTAGCGGAATGGCTGTTTCTGGACAGGTATGTGTTGGGTAAAGGGAGCATCAGGGCTTTGCCCCTGGCCTCTTTTACCCACCAGCAAGAGGTTTAAAGGTATTAGCTAAATCCCCAAGTGAGGCATGCTCAATGTTGTATAACCAGAGTGGTGATCGTCCCTTACAAAATAAAGAACCAGAGACTCGCTCAGATAGGCCTATTTGGATACCGGTAACAGTCCCACAATTATTATCATTGCCGACTGTGCGAAATGAAGGAGGTGGTTTATCCTTAAAAAACAGATTTTTCCCACTGCCCCAGTTAGATGCGAATGACTGACTGGAGACGCCCCAGTCCCATGAGAGCTTCCACAGTGACAGTCAAAACGGCCAGGTCATTGATGTAGATATAGCCCCCAAATGTAAGATCATTAGCTGGAATATAGCGGGCCTTAGAAGTTAAAAAGATGATCCACGCTGGCTGGGTTTTTAAAACATTATGACGTAATTGGTCTCCAGGAGATGTGGGACAAGGTTGATAATTTTTGGATGGATGGGTATAAATCGTATTTTTCCCCAGCACGCTCTGCTCTCGCTGGTAGAGAAAAGGGGGGCCTACTAATGCTATTCTCGCTACATCTGAAAGGGACCCAAAAGAGGCTGAAGGTGGACTCCCATAATTGCTTGACAATAGAATTGATAACCCCTAACTTCCCCAAAATATTATTTGTTAATTTTTACAATTCAGGGGAAAGTTATTTTATAAATCAACATCTATGCTATTTGAAATGTTTTTTGGAAGAATATAGGATGAAGCAAACTACTTTTTATCACATTGTATTTATGGGCAATTTTAATATTCATATTTGTGACCTGAACTGTTATGTTGATGATCACTTAGGGCCAGCTTATTCTGCGACACACCACTTTGAGCACACACAACAGGGAGAAGCCCTGGAAGATCTTTTGGCTGGTGCAGATCTCTTTGAACCTAGTTTTAGTGACCCGACCGATCGGATCCCTACTTTTAATGCTAGAGAGAGGGATACTGTTATTGACTATATATTTATCTCACCCCCATGCTAACTCAGGAAGTGTTTTATAATGCCAGGCTGTCGCCTTTTAGTGACCACAATCCAGTAATACTTGTGCTAGAAAAAGATTGTGGTCTTTTGGAAAAAACTGGAAAGAAAGAGGAAGTTAGTAGCGTGGTAACAAGTGATCAGGGGAGGAGGCTAAAATGAGCTAAGGTAATACCGGACCTTTTCTTCTCGAACCTCTGTGAAAAGGCCAAAGATAATATTGCAATATGTTTTGATAACACCATCCCAGGTGTTGAGGTCATTAGAGCTTTTGAAGGCTTTTGTTGTGAGGTAGCATCTGATCTGACTATGACAATTAAACCCAGATTAACTATGGATGAAAGGTGGTTTGATAACAACTGTTCACGGGCCCATCGCAATTTGGTGCAAGCCCTAAAAAACATTCCCAGAGATAAGGAGCTGATAGCCATGTTAAGGAAACAGTATAAGATAGCTGTCTCTAAGCAAAAAAACAAGATTAAAGAGGAGGCCTGGAATGCCCTCTTATCTGTTGAAGTCCTTAAGGATAGCTCTAGATTCTGGACCATTGTTAATAAACCCTTTTTTCCGGTACAGAGAATGGCTCTTTAGAATGCAACATTACAGAGGCCCAGTGGCTCTCCCATTGTGAAGCAATTTATGAATCTAATTTCACCATGGACTCCTCCATCAGCCTGGAAGATAATAGGGCTTTACCTCCCTTGGTCTTTAAGGAGGAGGATGTAGAAAGGGCGATAATACAGACGTCTAGTAACAAAGCACCTGGCCCTGATTCCGTCCTCGCTGACCTGTATAAATGTAACCCAAAGTCTGGGCCAAAATATTAACTAATGTTTTTAATGTTTCAAGTTCACAGGGGTTTCCTGCTTCATTTTTTACCAGTTTTTAAAAAGGGTCGGAGAGGGGATCTACAGTGTTACAGACTGATATCTCTAATTGATTCTGCCATTAAAATCTTAGGCAAAGTGATCCTAGCTAAAGTCACGGATTGGGTGAACGATAATGAGGTCTTATCCAACCTACAATATGGTTTTAGACAATGTAGGAGCACTATGAACCAGTTCCTTGACCTACATCTAATAATAAGTAAATATACCATAGCTAAAGAAGGCACTTTGCAGATGGCCTTTATGGACCTTTCTTGGCCGTCGATCTGGTTATCAGATCGAAGCTGTGGTCTGTTCTGCTTCATATGGGCATTGACTCTTGCCTAGTCTATTTTTTGGCAGATTTACACCGGGATCTCTCAGCAACAGTTAGGGTCACCCAGGAAGATAAATGCACAAGGAATTTTAAATCGGGTAGAGGCAGCCATCAGGGATGTATATTGGCCCACTACTTTTTACACTTTATAATAATAATCTAGATAAGACCCTAGATCAGGCAAGCTTTGATATACCCCGAGAAGGAGAAAGGAGTATTCCGGTTCCCCTATATGCGGGTGACTCTGTGTTATTAGCCTGTTCAGCTATGGGTCTCCAGAGGCTACTGGATGCCTTTGGGGCCTATATGAAGCCCTTGGATTTAATAGTAAACATATCGAAATCTCACGTTATGTCAATGGGCCAAAGAAGTAGAAAAGTAAAATCCTTTTACTGCAATGGAACAGAGGTGTCCAGGGTGTCCTCTTTCAACTTTCTGGGGGTCTTATTTGATGATAGAGGTACCTGGGTCCCCCAACAGAAAGTAAAAAAAAGAGCAATGGCTAGATCAACGGCAGCTGTACAACGGTTTGCACAGCGCCTGGGGGCTAGGACCATTGAAGCTATGCTTAACATTTACAGAGCTAAATGCCTAGCTATTGCTATGTATGGCTCCGCTATCTGGGGCTACAAGCAATTGGAAGGGGTGCAGACAGCTGAAAAAAATTCCTACGTACCCTCTTGTCAGTATCTCAATCAACCACAACCTTTGCTATTCACCAAGAACTGGGGCTTGGATATGTGTCAGACTTGTTGAGGTTGGCCCCGGTGGTCTGCTGGCTTAAGACCTGGCTTAACCCAGATCTAACCCTCAATCACCAGATTATTCGGGATTGTGCTACCCTGGAAAAATCCAGTAGTATCCTGTGGTTGCATTATGTTAAGCTCATGTTCTCTAAACTGGGGCACCCAGATCTCTTTAGCGACCCGGATGGGATTAAAAAAGAGGATGTGAAATGGGTTAGATCTCAACTTCTGAATTTATTGATGGTGGAACGCAAGGAACAAGAGTTAATGAAACTCTCAGTTAGGGCTCACTTTTTTCTAAAAACGTCCCCACTAATTAAACCATACTTGAGCAATGTTACCAAGCCTTTCCATCGCTGGCTTTTAATCAGGTTTCTCGCTGGGTAATCTGCAAGGCTGGTGTAAACCAGAGGATATAGGCCCATGTCCTTGTGATAATTTTTTTTCACAGGACACATTGCATTTCATAATGTTTTGTGACTATTATAGTGAAATTTGTAGGAGATTTTTAGTTCCTCTGCTGAGGGGGAAGGGATTTTTACAGGTCAGTCCGGCATTATTTTATCTCCAATTCCTGAATGATATGTGGGATATTTTTAATATTGACTATTTTTTTGTTGCAGCGGTTTGTCTTAGGAAAAGAAGGTTTCCAATGTTAAATCTTGTATGAATACCCTTGTCTTATTCTTCTATGAAATTTCTCCTGAGCGAGTTTTTAAGCTTTGATGTATTAGATAATTGATCCTGTTGTATTAATTCTTTTTTAATATAGCTCATACGCCTTATTGATTTACATGATCTTATTATATTATATATTGTGTATTGTACTTTTATGATTTTAATTAATCGAATAAAGTGGTTTGACTGACTGACCGGCTGACTACATCCTGCAGTTTTGTCACGCTGAAGATTTTAAACTTCCAAAAAAAGTGACAATGTCAAAAAGTAGAAATCTTTACTGTGACTCCGTCTAGCGGATCCCTGACTATGACACGTCCTTCTTGAACATAGCTGGCTGCCTTGCCCCACTGAGCTTTACCTTCTCAGAAACCTTTCCTCAAAACGCTCTTCTAAGTTTGAAGGTAAGCAGAGACCACGCCGAGTGTACTTTGTGGAGCTGAACCACTTTCATCACAGTCAATCTTAACTTTTGACTTTGCCCTGGTCTCTCACAACCAGATACATTTGTTTGGCGCTTTGATCGTTTAAGCGCTGTTTTTCAATTCAAACTTTAAAAATCCATAGCTCTGGTTCTACTGATTGGATTACATTTGTTTTGGGTTCATTTTATTTATTAAATGTGTCTAAATAGTTTTGGAATTTTTCTTGTGTGGTGTTTTCATTTTATTATGGTTGAGTGCTGCATAAATGCTTACACATTGCTGCTAATTTGAGCCTGACTCTTTTTGTGCCAAGCTACCATAGGGGCAAATACAGATTAGTTTAGTGACTTTTGTTGTTCACTCTAACAGCGGTTGTGGTTGTTCCTTGAGAAGTGTCTTCAACTCCCTCAATCAAAAACTCAATTTCCCACAGAATGTGTTCATGATTGTGAGTGATGCAAGCTGGGGAGCCGAAGGATCAATAGGTCCACGCAGGAACCTCCTTTGATAAAAGTGTGACAACAAGGACTCCCTCCTGCGCTCCCCTTGGGAATTCTTTGCCCTGAAGTTTAGGGGTAATTCCTCAACGAGACCAGTGGCAAGTATTAGGCTTATTCCAGTTTTTTAATCACTTAGAAGTGCCTGAACCAACTAGTTCACTTGCACTCACATCTTTGGGGTAAGTAACTCCTTTATGTCCCACCCTGACGAAAACGCCCAGGACCTATTTAGGCCAGATTGGAAGGGCTGAAACATGTTGGTGCTAAAGTTAGTGTCATAGGACCATCACATTCTAGACACCCTATTGTATATATGTTAACCTTCCCTCCCACTCCATTATTATAGAATTCTTTAGGAGTGGGTGAGAAATGGTATCTTTAACAGTATGCCCCCATACGCAATATCTTTAAGTGCTCCCTGAAACACTGTTGAGCCCACCCCAACTTTTAGCAGTCGGGGTGAGCCCTATGATGAAGCATGTAACTATTAGTGTGAGTGAGGGCTATTAAAAGAAAAGGGTTTCTTCCCACCCGTCACAACGGGTTAGACATATTTCATCTGTTTCTCTCGCGAACTGTGTTCTGGAGAGGGTTACCACCACACATCTAGGAACCCCCAATCCAATATTGATCTCTCGTTCATTGCCTGACTTTATTAAAGGGATAGCAACAAGTAGATTACAGAAGAGACATTCTAGGGGAAACAACCTTTACAACGCAGTCATTACACCGCCCTACACTTACAAAGCAGTCATCACATTGTTACATTGTTTACAACACATGTCACTACAACGCAGGCATTACAACACATACCATTACAACGCATGACACTACATCGCATGTCACTACAACTCAGGCATTACAACGCATACCATTACAACTCATAGAACCCCTACACTATCCAACACATACCCTACTGTTGCACCCCCTGGAGTTAGAATAGTAATTTTAACCCCTACACTATCCAACACTTACCCTACGGTTGCATTCCCTGGAGTTAGAATAGTAATTTTTACCCCTACACTAACCAATACTTACCTTAAATGCAATGTAATTGTATGCGTTGTAATGGTATGCATTGTAAAGGTAGTATGCTATGCAATGGAATGCGTTGTAAAGGGAGTTTTTTATTATGCGATGTAGTGTCATGAAATGTAATGGAATGCATTGTAGTGGATATGGCGATATAAAAACTGCGTTGTAAGTGCATACATTGAAAATGTATGCGTTGTAATGTCATACATTCCACTCTAGTGGTATTAAGCATGATTGTGAGTGGACACACTTATTAAAAGGGTTTTCTCATACTATTCTGCCTAAGCAATGCTGATGGTGAGAATGTTTGAGGATGTGCTCGTTTTCTGGGTGGTTGCGTAGTTGGTACAGGTGGCTGTTTAGAATGTAGTTGACCCTGAGGTTTGACATTGGATTTTTTTTAAGATTGCCTATGTCATCTTCATGGCCAAGGCATAGTGTCTTGCACTGTCTTCCCTAAAAGTTCTTAAATGACATTGGTTCATCTTTGCATTGTCTTGGTAGCATTATCCAAGGCACGGGACAGCCTGTCAATCTGAGGGAGTCCTTTATGTGAGGCTGCAACCTCACGCAGAGTAGCCCTCATAGCACAAATATCTTGCTGCACATCACTCTGTCGGAAAACTGATCCTTCTAGTATCCGGAATTAGTCTACACCAACCCCTCCTCCCTGTATGTGTGGATATCTCATATGGCTAGCACAGGAAGTGGTGGCACCTGAGGCACTGTGAGAATATTCATGAATGGGGCATACTTGCTCCTCACCAGGGGTGTTCACGCCCTCAGATGATTGAGAGAAGATCACAGATGCACCTTTATGAGAGGAGTCTGTGGGAGATTATATAGAGAGACCTATGATGTGAGGATTTTGTGGTAGTGAGTGCTGCATAGGAGAACATAGCAATTGTGGCTGCTTGTTTGATTGGTACTTGCAATCTTCAGAAAGGATTTAAGAAAGACACACCATGAAGTAGCCCTCTTTAAGGTTTTATGTGTGGGGTGACAATATTGCCCTTGTCCTCGTTCAGATCCTCCTCCTCCTCAATCAGCACCTGCTCCTCTTCTTCTTCTTCATGTTGAGTAGTGCTGACTTGAGATATTGTTGCTTGTAGGAGGATTGGATTCCCTCCTTATATTGTCTGCTGTCCACTGCTTGAAGATGGTTCTGCATCATCGTCCAACTCAATGTCCCCAGTACCTGGAAGAAGAAGATTTTAACAGACGAATATATCACATCCAGTTTTGGGTCAAATTCCCAACACTGCACTTTGACACATATTATTTTACAAATAATGAATAAAGTTTGTACCATGTGAACCTAAGACAACATATGCTATTATGGGTTGATCCATGAGTGAGCTTATTATATCTTAATAATTTAAGCTTATTATTATTATTATTATTATTATTATTATTATTATTATTATTATGTTTCTTATATAGCGCCAGAATCGACCCCCGAAGGGGTATCTCCGCGCTTGCCTTGGGAACCCGTCCTGGCTTTTCCCTGTGAGATAGCCCCTACAGGGCATCCCCAAGGTGAAAGCCAGGCATCCCGCCGCGGGGGGCGTTGTGGAGATTAAGCAGGCTTAATGCCCAGAGTTGCAGAGTGTAAACCCCTGATTAGGTCAGGCACCGAAGCGAGAATTATCGAGTCCATGGACATTTGAGCTCAAGACCCTGCCGCGTCGGGAATTGAACCCTGGTCCCGGGTCTGACCTCTGCTTCAGGGTCTGCCTGCTCTAACCAGTGAGCCACACTTCTCCACAAGCTTATCAACTCCAATCAGGAAGATGGCTGTTTTTGAGATTCCCTGTAGGCCAACTGCTGAACCTGGGTCCTTGTAGATGATAGATCATGACTGAAAATCCACATACATTAGAGAAATTCATACAGGTCCTTATAGACCACCAGTATATAAATCTTTAAACATTTGCTATACTAACCAAAAAGAGTTAATGAGAAAGGACTGCTGATGAGATGCAGAAGTTAAGATCATAGGTTTTCAGATTGCTAATAGAGAGCCTAATAGCTACTGCCCCCTGATGTCTGTCCCCTGATGCCCAAGTTGAGGATGGTTACGGTTGACACCAGGGGCTGTTGTATGACAGAAGATGGCAGGGTGGGGAATGACATTGGAAATCAAATTGAAAGAAGCTAGGTACATGGTGTCACAACTCATTTTGAGAGGCACACAAATTGTTTTTCAGATACTTAAAACTCGGCAGAATAAATCATAGTTCTACTTTACACTGCCAAATTTCTAAGCCAATATGGATGTTATTAAAAATATCCAAAAGAATAGCCATATGGAGCATGGCGCTAACAGGGATGTTTGACAAAAGACATATGGCTAATCTGTCACTAACTCAAGTGGTGGAGAGTTGCACAGCTCAAATATATTCAAAGTTTCATGCAAATAGTTTGTAGATATTGTCAAAGTATGAGGTTGCTGCCTGGGTGGCGTCTCTTGTCAAGGACGTCAATTATAACATCAAGAACTGTGATTCCAACGGATGTTGGAAGCATCCCCTGGCGCTCCACTCTTATGTGGTTTGAATACTCCAAATCAATTAGTATAAATAAAAGTTCATGAGCATATTTTGTACTGGAATGATCTTATTTATTGTCATAAGTTCATATTTCTTTTATGTAGTTCATTTATGTAATTCGTTACATTCAATAAGAATAATCACTTATTCAGTCCAATGCATTTCGGGCTGAATAGCCCTTCATCTGGGACAAAAACTAGAAGCAAGACAAACAAATGCTATTCAAATGTCTGTAAAACAATGTGTCAAACAAAATCAATAAGTGAAACGAGTGAGAATTCATGACAAAACCATAGTCAAAGTCAAAGTCAAAAAGTGCTTTATTCGAGTTGTTACTCATAAAAGCATATTATACACAAGAATTTAAAAACAAATTAAATTTACAATCCAGCACAATGACGCAACACTATAGATTACATATAAAAATTCATTCAGTTAAAAGAAGAATTAAAACATTTGATAAAAATACTTTCCAAGATGAGAAACGCTGGAGTCTAAAAGCAATTATACAAATGCAAAAAAACAATTATCAAGACAGAGAATAGTTGATTAACTAGCAGTCTCTATCTTGATACATGGTCCATGATAGATAAAAAGCAGTAATGTTAAATTCATGAGGGCTAATTTGTCACACAGAGAATAGTTATTTAACTAGCAGTCTCTGTCTAAATTATCGGGCAGAGAATAGTTATTTAACTAGCAGTCTCTGCCTGAGCATCCATGCCCAACCCAGGTATTTTGCTGTAGCTATCAGGATCCAAGAAACTTGAGTCGTACAAATAATTCGCATAGCTACTGAACTACTTGATGTCCCAAGGTTCATGCACATAGGAGCTAACCATACTCGTCTTGGAATAGCATATGATCCGCATGAAAACAGAAAGTGACCCAGAGACTCATCCCCCAACCCACAAGCTGGGCAGGTGCTACTTCCACCTGAACCCCATTTAGCTGTCAATATTTTTATAGGAAGTGCACCAGCTCTCAGTTGGAATAGGAGCTTCCTGTCACCTGGTTTGGAGATGGTATCCCAATATGGTTCCAAGACTGGATACATTTTAGCTTCAAGAAAATGCGAAGACATGGACCCAGAGCTTGAAGCATTTAAAGTTTTAGTAACAATCCATTCCCAAAAAATATCTTTTAAGACACGCTTAGAAGGGAAAGATGTCCCAGCAGGGTCCTGCCATAAAGAACTCAACCCCAGCTCAAACAATATAGATTTCAATGATTTAAGCCAGCTTATTTTGTGAAAGCCATCAGCTTTGATCACATCCACAAAACCCGCGGCATAATGTGAGAGCTCAGGAGTGGTCCAGAGTCTGCGCCAATACAAGATCGGGCGTAATCTGGCCAAGTCCTTGATTTGTTTCCTTCCTAGATCGTATCGGAGAGGCAACAACGGAGTACTTTTAGGTGTACCGGTAAGAGTTCTTAAGAATTTATTTTCAGAGGCTTGCAGAGAAGTAAGATTTTCAAAGCCCCACATTTCAGCGCCGTAAAGTGCAGACCCAATAGCCTTTGCTTCATATACCAATAAGGCTGGTTTAACAGGTTTGGTTAGCGATTTCCTGTGTTCAGAATTAATTGTGCCAGCTATTTGTTTGTGTCGCAAAATAGCAATATTTATATGCTGGCTCCACCTATGGTCATCAGTTATTTGGATACCTAGGTATGTGAATGATTTAACTAACTCTAAAGGCCCTCCACTCATCATAATTTTGGACTTAAAGCTACGCTGCGGCTTGAAGCTCATTAGTTTAGTTTTCATAGTATTCACCTCCAGTCCATGTTCCCCACAAAAGTTCTCAAAAATTGTCAGAGCACGCTGTAGTCCACTAGGGGTTTTTGATAAAATTAGCGTGTCATCCGCAAACATTAGTATGGGGATTTTTAGTCCAGCAAGAGAAGGAGCATCAACATTCGCAGTTACCAATCGAGAAACTACCCCGTTTATAAACAATGTAAATAGAGTAGGAGCCATTGAGCACCCTTGTCTGACCCCTTTTTCAACACGGAAATCAGGAGTGACCATCCCGTGACCGCCCCACTGAATTTTTGCATAGTTAGACTCGTGGAGGCGCAGTATCAGGGTTAGCAACTCATCCGAAACCCCCAAGCTATGCAAGACCTGCCACAGTTTTGCACGTGGGACCAGGTCGAATGCAGCCCGCAAGTCGACAAATGCCGCAAACAGGCTACACCCCCCCAGAACCACGGTTTTCCACTGCAATAATTGGAAGCGGAACACTTGATCGATCGTGCTTGTTGCCCTTCTAAAACCTGCTTGGAATGGAGATAGAATATTAAAATCCTCAGCCCAGTCGAGCAGCCTATTGACCACCACGCGACCCACGATTTTTTGCACAGTGTCAATAAGGCTAATAGGCCTATAGTTACAGGGCTGAGCTCGGTCCCCCTTCTTATACACGGGGATAATAACTGCACCCCTCCATGAATCAGGGACATCTGCTCCTTGGGCAATTGAGTTTATAAGCAAATGTATATATTTGCTCCAGCGTTCACTATCATTTAAGAATATATCAGCGGGTACTCCATCTTGTCCTGGAGCTCGCCCGCGCTTTACTGTACAGATTGCAGACATAATCTCTTTAAAAGTAAAATTGTCATCTTCAAAAAACTTCATAGCTATACTGTCATCAACTGAGACCCGGGTATTAAGAGTGTATTGCAAACTAAAGAATTCAACCCATGCCTCCTGTGAGACGTTATTACTTGGTGACTCTTCAGCTCTCTCAGAACCCCATTTTACAATATTCCAGAATACTCTGGAATCCTTCCTGTCACTGGCCATTTTCAGTTTGCACCAGTGTTGCTCGTCCCAATCCTTCTTAGCTTTAGCAATGCATACTTTATATTCTTTCCTGGCTAGAGAAACAGACGCACAGTCTCGCTTCTTGATTGCCCGGCCAAGGTCTAGTCTTGCCTTCCTACAATCAGAGTTATACGATCTAGCATCTTTTCTGGTAGTAACCCCCTTATGTTTATCAGGTCTTAGAAAATGCGCCTTGATCTTACCAAAGAGTGTATCGTGTATTTTGACCACTTCACCCAGATCCTTAGGAGAGGCATTAGCCAGTTCCATAGCTAGAATAGCTTGATCAGTTTCACTATTAATAATATCAATATCCTGCTGATTTCTCGCTACAGTGTCCCAACGTAGCCTACGCATATTGTTCTCGGGGACAATGGGCGGAGGGACGAATTCATTCATACAGCTAGAGTTTGATTCAGCAGGCCACCATTTGTGAGTCACACTTAGGGGGTTATGGTCACTCTCAGATCTTATGATGACTTCCATATCACAAAGGGCAGGCCACAAATGCAAACTGCAGATCACATAGTCAATTCGACTTTTGTGCCTCCCATTGTCGAATGTTGGTGAGCCAATTCTATCCCCAGCTGTTCTCCCGTTCATAGCTCTCAAGCCTTTTTCAAGACACAGTGCATTAATAGCTATAATGTCCTCTGTCCAACGGGAGACTGGTTTCAGTTGTAATTCAGGGATGCCCCAGAAGGAATCCTCATCAGCACCAGTGAAAGCATCACCCACAACCAATGGCTCAAACGTCCTATTAAGGTCTCCTGCTATAACAATGTTATTTTTAACGGAGTGCTCCTCGATGAGGTCGGCCAAGGTTAGTAATGTTTCAGACCGACCTTTGGAACTCCTAATATAAATATTGTAAATATCAAGTGACCCTGTACTGTCATTTGAAATCCTAATAAGCTGGATATCATTGTGTCCAGTAGCTATATTTTTAACTGAGAAATTTATTGCTTGTCGAATCCAGATAGTAAGCCCCCCCATAGGTCTACCTTTCGGACCCTTGACAGCTGACAAAACCATAGTGCAACCCCGAATGTGCTTCGTGACAGAAAATAAACACAAAATAAACAGCCGGCATCACTCACGTGTTATTCTACCAAATTCACTTTGTCGTCTCGTTATGTCACTGCTGTTAAGAAGAGAATATATTAATTTCCAAGTCTATTATGTTGTATTAAGGGGAAACGTTAGTCTAAAGGCTTTTGGAACTTACTTCGTAGACGCGCAGCGTCTCCTCAAGATTTAAACCGAACATGAATGCATCCTAGTCTAACGCTAAGCAGCCAGAGCTGGCGGTCAATCGCGGTAGATATTGGAAACATCCACGGTGGTTTCCTTTGTGTTAAATAACGTGATTGGTTGGAGTTCCGATCACTTGATCAGAAGTCTACCAATCTCGAGCTATTCTACGCTAGGGAACACACTGTTGTTAAATTTGAATTTGACTAGATGAATAAAGTTATCGCTTATACAGGCGAAACATGAACAAATATAAAAGCCGTGGTGGCACAAAGAAATCGAAAATACACGTCAGAAAGTAAAATTTCAACAATCTTAAAAATAAAACGGCAGAAAAGAAGATTACATGAACAAAAATAAAATAGAATAAGATATTCAGATCGGCCACCAGTATATCCAAACTGGAAGCAAGGCCATAGGGGCCCGAGAACAAAGGGGCCTGTTCAGTTCTAGCTAGCTATAAATAGCACATAAATTCAGTCCGGTCATTTAGACCATTTGGTTTACTGGAATTCAATAAGTAAATCCAATGATTCTCTCTTTGTAGTAAAAAACGGTTATTGTCTCTGCCTTCCTGTTTTTCCACTGTCTCAAGTATCACAAATTGTAATTGGGAAACATTATGATGAGCTTCAACAAAGTGTGGAGCAACAGATGATTTTACATTACCAGTTCGGATGTTCGACTTGTGTTCATTCAACCTGGTTTTATTCTTACGTTCCGTCTTTCCGACATATACCTTGCCGTACGGACATTTCAGCATTTAATTAAGTTAGTCGTGTCGCAGGTTGCATTTACTTTCAGTTTGATGTTATGACCCTTCATTGTATGGGTGATGTAATCACCTCTGATTAGGTTATTACAATTGCCACATTGTAGAAAGGGACGAGTTCCGCGGTATCTTTTGGTGACGTCCGTCGTGTTTTTAAGCAGTTCACCAAGGTTTTTGTTTCTTGAAAAGGCAAAAGTAGGGGGATTATTAAAGGAATGTTTGAAATCTGGTTCTGCCTTTAGAATGTTCCAGTGTTTTTTAATTACTTTCTTGAAGTTCATGCTCACGGTGGAGTATTTAGATACCACTGTCATTCTGTCTTCTTGTTTTTTCTGTTTGGTTGTTAACAAGTCAGATCTTTGCATGTTATGTACTTTGTTTTCCGCTGTTTTGATCAAGGCATCTGGATAGCCTCTTTCACGAAATCTTTCTCCCATTTCTGTGATTTTGATCTTGGCCTTTTGTGCATCCGATGTAATCCTTTTAACCTGCATCATTTGCGATAGCGGCAAGTGTTGTTTCAAAGATTCTTGGTGAAAACTGATATAATGAAGGGTATTGTTCCTGTCTCTTTTCTTTCTTGTCATTTCAGTTTCAATTTTGCCATGCTGTAGGTTTATCCGTACATCTAAAAAAGTGATGGACTCTGTAGAAGTTTCCCAGGTGAACTGGATTCAATCGTCTTTTGTGTTTAGATTCATCAGCGCTTGTTCTAATGATTCCCTTGAGTTTCTCCATAAGATGAATATGTCATCTATGTATCGTACGAACAATTTGAGATTGTCCGTCCACCTTGGGTCTGTCAATATGTTTTGTGTTTCATAGGATTTCATGAATAAATTAGCATACACTGGGGCTGCACAATTGCCCATGCTAGTCCCGATGAGTTGTTGGTACCAGGTGTCATTATACTTGAAGTAGCTGTGTTACAGAGTAAAAATGATAAGTTCCATCAGAAAGGTCTGTAACTGTGGATCAAAGTCAGTCGTAAGTATAGCTTCTTCCATGGCCTCAATGCCTATCCCGTGGGGGATAGAAGTATAGAGTGACTTTACATCTGCGGTGCAAAGTATGAGTTGTTCATCATTGTCAAGTTCCAAGGAATTCAATTTAGACAAAAAGTTGGTGGTGTCTCGGATATACGTAACCATCTGTTGAATTGTGGGTTGCATCAGTTGGTCAATGAATTGGCCAATAGGCTCATGTAGACTGTTTTTTGTTGAGACAATCGGACGTAGTGGTGGGTCAAGGAGATTTTTATGCACTTTTGGCATCATATAGAATGTTGGAATCTTTGGATGTGATGTGATCAAAAATTTGCTTGTCCTATCATTGATTACGCCGTCATTTTTTGCTTTGGTGATGAGTTCCGTGAGTTTCACAATAAATTCATTGGTTGGGCTGTGTTGTAACGGTGCATAAGTGTTAATGTCGTTGATGTGTTCTTGAACTTTTTGGTTATACATGGTAGCATTCATGATGACAAGGCCTCCGCCTTTGTTAGCTTTAGTTCAAACAATGTTTTTGTTCCTGGATAGTTTTTTCAAAATGGCTAAATCCTTGTTGGTGATGTTGTTGTGGCTTTTCTTCTGGCAATTGATTTTTTGAAGATCCTGTTTGACCAATGTCTTGAAGAGATCCAGCGTCTTGTGGCTTATGGGAGCCATAAAGGTGCTTTTAGGTCGTAAACCTCTGAGTTGGTCGGGTTCTTGTGTCGTTGGTTTTGGTGCTACATTGTCAAAAAAATGACGCAGTCTTAATTTACGCATCAGTTTAAAAAAAATAATTTCCAGTTCTAAAGAGTTGGTTCGTGTGGTTAGAACAAAAGACGTCCCCTTTTGAAGTAATTTCAATTCTTCGTTTTTCAACCTGTAGTCCGAGATGTTGATAACTAGTTATTCTTGTTTGTCTGTTTCTTTTTCTCCTTTTCTTTGATTTTGCTGGTCACACTTCTTGTGTTTGGAAGTTCTTTTTACCCTCCTCGGTCTTCGACTTCTGTGGGGCCTTGTTCTAAAAAAGGCACTTCCGATGGGCTAGCTGTGGAAGAGGTGGATGGTGCTCCTTCTTTGTGTTGTTCTCCTGAAGTGGTCATAGGTCCCTTCTTGGTGGATTGCATTCTATTGGATGGAGGTTTATTAGACATATCGCTCCCTGAGGAGGAGGTATCTGTGTAGGGTGTGTAAAGGCGGTTTCTGCGTCTTTGGGCATACACATCTGCCCATGTGTATACCTCTTCTAATTTGTAGTCAAGCGTATCACGCTTGAACTTACAGATCTTCCTTTCATTTATATCTTGAGTATGTCTATCGATCTGATCTTTAACATCTTGCAGCATGATTTCAAGTTCTTCTGTTGTCATCATTGAAGATAGCTCTTTCCTTGATTTCATCGATCTCTTTATTAAGTTCACTAAGAATACTGGAAAGCTCTTCAATTATTAATAGTATAAGATCAAGGGAGCACTTGTTTAGTATACCGTACCACCTGTCTTGGAATTTCTGAGAATTCTTACAAAGAGAAGGGTTCAGGGCAATGCGTAGTCCTCTTGGTATGCGTTGTAGTTTATGGTATTTAATGAGTGTGTTAGCATGCAGCTTTTGATGACATGTCTTCGAGATAAGTAAAGTAGTTGTTTAAGATTTTGTTCCTTGGTTCTGTTGGAAGAAGTGGGGTCGATCTGTTCACCAATTAATGAATACATTCTGGAAGCTTCTCCATCTTAAAAAGAAAATGTCTCAGCCCTTGCTTCCGTGCTTTTTGCGATTTCTTCGTATTGCATTGTGATGATGTGATTGATTTATCTTGTTAGTGCTATGTTTTGGGTGGCGTGCAGCTGCCTCCGTGACAAGATGCAGGAATTGAACTCAAGTGGTGGAGAGTTGCACAGCTCAAATATATTCAAAGTTTCATGCAAATAGGTTGTAGATATTGTCAAAGTATGAGGTTGCTGCCTGAGTGGCGTCTTGATCTTATTTATGGTCATAAGTTCATATTTCTTTCATGTAGTTCATTTATGTAATTCGTTACATTCAATAAGAATAATCACTTATTCAGTCCAATTCACTGTCACTAATACATATGCCAGCTCCTTAGGGAAAAGAGCAGAGATTAATCTAACCAGTATGAACCATCAGTCTACCGTTTGATGCCAGTTCAAGGAACAACGGGTTCAACTAGGAACAAAAGTCAATGTTTTGGCAGGTGGAGGATGGGACAACAATACAGGTCTTTAAGAGTAGAAAATAAAACCATTATTTTATATTGGTGTAGCAGTGAGGAGGTGATATGTAAGTACAATTAAAAAAACATGGCAAAATGCATATTGACATTTCTGATTTGCACAGTAGAAGAAGTTAGAATAATCTTCTAATGGCTGTTAATAAAAGACATGGTACAAAAGGGGGTGGCAAGCGCCGGGATACCAGTATGGTGACAATGCGCTCCATAAATGCTTTAAATAAAAAATAAAATAAGTATGAACATTTGAAACATAACGCATACACATTCATTTCCCTAAATCACCATCGATGATAATTTAAAAAGATTTTGTTAAAATTACTAACAAATATTATAGCATAGATACTATTTTGGTTGGGGTTAATATTAGAGAAATCAAATCATCAACATTTATTATAGTAACTGTGAAATGCAAGGAAATTATATAACATCTGCAGGGTATTGAATCTGACGGACAGATGACCAATACATGTTTTAAATCTTGAATCCCTCTATTGCACAGATCATAGAGGCTTGTCTAATTTTTCATTGCGAAAGCAGCAGAGCTAGGTAAAGCAAGTTCCATATATAATACCTGAACTGGAATTACTTGGCCAACTGTTAATTTAGGCAGAACCTTCTCTTCCTATTGATGTAATGTGGTGCATTTGACAATAAGAATGTACCCGAGTGCGTACGTAAACATTGGGGGAATTGTTACTCTATACATTTTTAACAAATATTTTAAATGTCTCCTCCTAGAAACTGTATACAAATTGTTCAAAATGCTAGCATGTGCAAAAGCCCTACTTCCCAAATAGTCCTGGCCCCTTGATATACCTCTGTAAAATAATTGTTGTCCAGAGATTTTCATTTTTTATTTGTTTTTTTGTATCATTAAAGAAATAATTTAGCTTGGGTAGACATTGCCAATCCTGGCCGAATTTTTCTGGACGACATTTAAAAAAAGTCAGATGTTGTGCAGTATTATTATATTTCAGGAACCATGAGTCCTTTATACTTCATTTTGGTGTCAAAACATAGCAATGTTTCCTTCCCTTAAAATCCAACACTTCAGTTTTAAATGCATTAATGTTTGAGAGATCTTCTCTGCATATGTGTTTGGGACACTCATATTTTATTGTAGGTCAATTAGGGTTAGTTGAAATAAAACCACATCCTCTGCATACGCTAGCACCTGAAAATCATGGGATACAATACAAGGCAAAAAAATTCTGATCACATTTTATAAAAAGAGAAAAAGTGGTGGAGCCAGAAGACATCCTTGTTTTAAACCGTTCTTTGTATAAAGTGTAGCTGTTAACCTTTGATTCACACCAGCAGCACTCTAAATCACGTAGCAGATGAAGAGCAATTATCACCCTTAGTATATTTTTAGGAATTTCCAACTCAAGAAATTTCCTCCATAACATTGGCCTGTCCACTTTGTCAAAAGATGTAGAAAAGTCAATAAATACAGTATACAAAATCTGTGCCTTTCCAACAACATACTTATCAATCATACTTTGAACAATAGCACTATTACAAATGACTGAGTGCTTGGGTCTAAAACCTGCCTGCTCTTGTGGTATTATTCCTTTTGTGAGAGCCCAGTCATGTAGCTGCTGCAGGATGCTTGCAGCAAAGTTTTGACACTATCGTCGAGGAGAGCAATCTGATGAAAATTGCCAGGAAGTGTGTGTGAGCCTTTCTTATGAGATGGTATTATAATGCTAACAAAATTAACTATGGGGTGGAGAGAGAGTATATAGATGGATTCGTTCTCCCTAGTCAGTAGTAAATAAACAAGAGGAATCCACTAAGAAAGGGTTTCCCTACTCAGGTTGGGAGCACCCTGTGTTGTAAAATACCCCTCACACACCAAAAGGACCCTTGGTGTCATGCTTCATCATTGGGGTCTTCGCACCCCTCTACGGGATGCGGCGTGCTTCGACCGGCGACTACGCGGGAGCACTTTTTAGACTATGTGTGTTTGAAGGTATCTATGTGCGTGAGTGGTGAGGTTATACGGCGAGTGATGTTTAAAAAGGGCCTGGCTCGTTGGGTAAAAAAACTATTTTAATCTACCCCCGGGTTGGCGCCATTAAAAACGTGTAGAAAAATGGAGGTGTATTATGCAAATCTATGTGCACTACCTCCCATGTGTGTGTGTCCACATGTTTCGGAGACTAAGCTCCTTCTTCAGGACAGGGTACACAAATCCCCACCTTACTCACGTATTTCTAGTTAAAGCATGTAGTTATTTACAAAAGTGAAATCTAGTGCAGGTCGTGATATGTACCTACTAGATGAATCAATAGTCGCAGAATGTCGACCTGTAAAGGAAGAGAACAAAAAATATTTTCTGGTGGTCCGCTCCTTTAAATAAAACACTAGGCGCAGTGACCTGTGGAAAAAAAATACAATCATTGTGCGGGCTCTGATCACTAGACAGAAATATCATTCTACTTGTGAATTTGTGCCTGGTGTGAAAAAGGGACATGTACAAGACATACAATACACTCAACATAAAACACACATTCTAAGAACAAGCTCTTTTCCATTTATTTTCTTTTATGGTGGTGATAATATTCAGGGTTTATATATAGTGAGAGGCAATAAGGAGAAAAAGGAAATGAAAAGGCATACTGTTATGGGTCGAGCCTCAGGAACGTTGGGGTACACGTGCAAATTCGCTATCAGTAAAAAGATGTATCATTGATGCTTACACTGGTACTTACATCCTCGTATCGATGTTCACCTTTGATCGTAAAAATACTCACGAAAGTCTAGGAGACCCTGCTGCCTGACTGCCCCATACGTGGCTCCGCTGAGAGTGCGTTAGTTGCCGTCGGCTCGTCGTTTTTATACTGCCGTTAATTGTTAATTCGTTCCACTGATTGGCCGGATATGCCCAAACATCGGTTTCCCGGTCCGTCTATGTTTAATGGCAGTCAGGTGTGTATGTCTACGCGGAACACTGGCATTAACGCATGCGCTCTGTCTGTATTCGAAAGTTATTGCTTGCTGCGCATGGCTGTTACCGGGATAGTTTTACCCGTTCATGCGCATTATCTGTCTTCTAATGTTGTTACTTACTGTGCATGGTTGTTGTCGGGACACATTTGTCCGTTCACGGTCATTCAAAGGATTTTGCGATTCCTTTCGAGTTTCTAAATATTGTTTAGTAATAGTGTTGTTAATACCCTCGTTTAGTGGAGAAACATGGTTACCTCAAAAAGGCGCGTACACAATAAAATAATGCGCACGTCTGCTCACAACACAAGTTTACAGGATGGATGCCTTCTAGTTATTAAGAGTGTTCAAAAGAATTCGTTTGGCGGTGGTCATAACCAAAAAGACGCTAGTTGAAAAGGCCATCAATACGTGGAGCCTTGCAGAGCATGTTCCCTAAACGATCAACGTGAATCGTTTCAGTGGTGTAGTATGCAGTGTAAATCACCCTACCTGTGACGGATGATCATGGGAAAAAAGGGGTGTGGTCTCTTGATTTTATGTCAGTTGTCCCTATGGGATCTCATCATTCAGGCCTATAACGTGGGTCCCCAGACGGAACACCCATCGTTGTTCCTTTTCGAGTAGACCAGATTCTGATGGTAATTGTTCTATGACTGTCCAACAGATATCGTTTACACAATGTTGTGCTTCCAGAAAGTGTGTAGCCATTTTGGTTGTGCTTTACTTGCACCGTATGTTACTTTTATGTTCACTTAGCCATGTTTTCACTGCTCTCGTGGTCATGCCTATATATTCTAGGCCGCAGGGGCAAGTGATCATGTACACTACATTGCGACTATTACAGTTAGTCATTCCACGTTGTTCCCATTTGGTTCCATTGCTGAATATTAATTGTTTGCTCCTTTTTGTTAGATGGCAGCTGGCGCAGTTCCCCCGCATGGGAAATGGCCTTGTATTCCTTGAGGCCCATAGGAATCAATGTCGATTACCGAATCGGTAAATACCGATTCGGTAAAATTACTGAATTGTCAAGGGGGGCAGGGTGTCACTTTGACACCCTGTTGCACCCCTGATTCTGGCTTGTGTGCCATGTGGCACACATACATGCCCTTAGGTGCCATGTATGTGTGCCACATGGCACAGGCTTACATGCACAGATGTGCGTGTACACAGGAATTCGTTATTTACCACGAAATAGTATTTCATGGTAAATAACGAATTCTTAAGGGCCTGTGGCACTGTTTTCAGTGCCACCTACATCTAGATTTACTGATTCGGTAACTTTACCAATGCGGTATTTTACCTAATCGGTAAATTTACTGAATCGGTAAATATTAGGCCCCCTACATCTCAATCTCCAAATACCGGTCGGTAACGGCCGAAATCGGCCGTTACCGACTGGTATTTGGCCACCTACATCTGGCCCTAAGGTCTCTTTGTTAATTTCTGTGGGCAGATTGTCCCTGTAAATGTTTGAAATATGTTCAGTGCAGACTGGACCTGGAATAGAAACGAAAGATTAAACCCAGATCAGCTGAGTCGAGTGTTTGATTTGCTCAAACGCTCCGTCCATCATCCCCTTTGGTATTGCTAGAAACTAAAGATGGCACTATTCTGATTTTCAGACTAATTTTTTGTGACTAATTTTCATTCCAAGGATAGGCAGATCCTTTTCCTTTTTTTCCAGAGCACTTTAATTTCTTTATTTCTGGAGGTGGAATATTCCACAAATTGAAGGTGATTAAGGTTGTTTATTTCCACTTACTTTTTTCTATCAATTTGTGAAAATTCCTTCTTTTTAACTACTTGCTGTTGTTCCATATTTCATTTATTACTGCAGTTATAACATTTTCAAAGCAAACAATTGGATTACTCTCCTTTTCCGTATATGAGTTCCAGGAAGGGAGAATAGATTTATTCAATTGATTAATCCTCCTGGAATTCCAAGATATCTTGCCCTCTCTCAAGCCTATGGTTGCTTTGCCATCTTCCGTCTCCAAAGACCAGGTTGCTGTGTCCTGTCTCCATAAATTCAGGATCATCTGAAGAATCACATGATCACTCCCTAGATGAAATTGGCTATCCACAGCAAGTAATGAGGAGTACAGGTCACAACTAGCAATTACATAACCAATGATGGAAAAGTCTGATTTACCTGTTCTTGTGGGGAGTGCAGGGATATCTGGATACATCATTCCATGTATTACCACTGCATTTATCCTTGCCTATCCACTTTCAATTTAGGAGGAAAGGTAGGTTCTGGAATATTCCAAACATCTTCAAGATCTTTATCCCTTTATAGCTTTAATAATGTTTTGGACATAGTTCATTAAAGACCCCCATAAGAAGTACCTGTCCATCATTTCCACCATCAGATATGGCTTCAATGATTCCAAATAATTTTGCTCAAGAGAAAGTTATGTTGTCAGCCTGGCGAAATGTAAGGATTACATCTAAAAAGAGAATTTGCAGAGTTTTGATCAATCTGTGTTCTGCTTAAAGCACGGAGTTCGGCAAAAACTCCGGCAATCACTCGGAGCAGAGTTTATCAACGTCCACCCCCTAACTTTGAGCCTATTTGTTCCATGTGATGCACAAACAAAACCTATAATTCTAACCTGTGCTTTATCTCACAGCGTCACACCAGACACTTGAAGACCACGGACAGAATTTTTGTAGTTTCAGAGAGCAACAAGTCTTTGTATTGTCATCTTCTATCTATATGCGGGGATTCCGGCTATGCTATATATTGCAATTATAGACCTTACAGACCTAGCTTTACATTTCTATGCCGGGACCAGTCTCTGCTATTCATTGCAGTATCTAAGACCATAAATTCAGGCTGTATGGGGCCATACTGTCAGTTTCTGAAATATATAGCAAAATCGGGGCAAATATAGGGTTTAAAAACCTGGGGCTATAAGCCCCCTTTAAACAATGAAATGAAATGAAAAATATATTTATATAGCGCATAGACTACCCTAAGGCCTCGCAGCGCTGGTGTCTGAATCAGAGAACAACAGGTTGGCGTGCTAGCAAGATGTTCCGAACAAATGGGTTTTTGAAAGCTTTCTAAGTGCCAACAGGCTGTTATTCTTTCTGAGAGCGAGAGGAAGGGAGTTCCAAATTTTTGTGGCATTAAAAGAAAACGAACGACCTTCCCAATCGGGCCTTGTTTATCTTATGCTGGGTAGCTAGGTGTGATGAGCTAGAGCGTAAAGCTCTGTGGGAGAGATAGGGAGTGACTAAAGGATGCATTATAGCTGGACCGGTCCTCCAAATTGCTTTCTGAGTGAGACACATGGCTTTAAACTGTATCCTTGCTGCAATAGGAAGCCAGTGCAGCTTCTTGAGAGCAGATTTGGCGATTGCCTACGTGGAATTTGGTAGAGCAGTCGAGCCGCACAGTTCTGCGTGACCTGCAGCTTGTTGATTGTGGCCTTTGGAGCTCCCAAGTAGAGAGCATTGCCGTAATCCATGCGAGAGAGTATCAAAGCCTGAACCATGATTCTCCCCGCCTGGAAGGGAAGCAGGGGAAGAATCTTCCGGAGCATTCTCATCAGACCATAGCAGGTAGATGAGGTCTTAGTGGCCTGGACCTTGAAGTCGAGGGAACTGTCCAATCAGACTCCCAGGCTCTTTATCTGTGTCTTGGGAGGGGGAGGGAAGGTCCCAGGCATTTAGGCCACAAGGGGGCAAGAATATTGGGTGGTGGATTACCCAATAACATGATTTCGTTTTTTTCCCCATTAAGTCTGAGGCAGGAAAGTTCCATCCATCTGGCGACTGCCTCCAGACAGGGAACAAGAGTGCTAGACGACCTCTCAGCTTGGTTTAACGAAACCACAAGCTGGGTGTCGTCTGCATAGGTAACAATTCTGACGCCAAAAGGGTGGACCACCTCCGCCAAGGGTCTCATAGAAACATTAAAAAGCGTGGGGCTCAGGGTAGAGCCCTGGGGGACCCAACACCTGAGTGGCTGCTTAGCGGCGACAACCTCTCCCTCAAAGACCTGGAAGAAGCACTCCTCCAGGAAGGAGGTCAGCCATGTCAGTGCTGTGCCCGACACCCCCATGCTACTGAGACGATGTAATAAGATGGCATGGTTAACCGTGTCGAACGCAGCACTGAGATCTAACAAGATAATGGCCGCCATCCCTCCCTGGTCCAGCACGGTCCTTGTCTCCTCTGTCACAGCCAGCAGAGCTGTCTCAGTCCCATGCTGGGGACGAAACCCAGTCTGGGATGTGGACTGCAGATTATTAGATTCCAGATACTCGACCAATATGTTGTTGATGTGCTTCTCAGCCAGTTTGCTCATCCAGGGCAAAAGAGAAATAGGGCCGTAGTTGGATAAATTGCCTTGTTCCAGATTGGACTTCTTTAAAAGAGCCCTGACCATTGCACATTTCCATGATGTGGGAACTATGAGGCAATATAGGTGTTAAGAACATCAAGGATTACTGGACGAAGCAGATCAATGACTGAAGTGAGAAATTGGGGAGGCGCTGGATCCCTTGGAGAGCCCGAGGTGACCTTAGGAATTATTTTATCCAGGGAGACAGGATCCAGGGGGGTCAATTGTTCCAGCACGCAGGTGGCTGGGGAGTTAAAACTCACCGTTCCAGCTGCGTCTGGTTCAGCGATGTCAGGAGCAAAGGAGGCATAGATGGTCTGAATCTTTTGGTGGAAGAAGGTTGCTAAATTATTACAGCGTGCCAGTGCTCCTTCTGAAGAGACTAATTCTTTGAGAGGGGAGATCAGTGATTTGGCTATCTGAAAGATTTCCCTAGGTGAATTGGCAGCTGTATTAATTTTTGTTTCATAGAAAAGAGCTTGTGCGGCTTTGATTTTGATCTTTTAAAGTCTAATTGCTGTTCTGTATTCTGCTTTCCTGCACTGGGAATGATCACGTCTCCATGCCCTTTCTAGCCTACGACAGGATTGTTTCATGTCCCTCAGTTTGGATGTAAACCATGGGGCTACTCTTTGCCTCTTTATACACTGCAGGCGTTCCCTGGGAAGGACTAGGTCAAGAGAGTTTTGGATCCAATTATCAAAGTTACTACTGGCCAAGATGGGGTTGGGAACATGCACAGGTTTAAGGTCAGTAAGAGCCGACTCCCATTGACTGGAAGAAAGTTTCGACCATTTCCTCCCCATTGTTTTTTTGGCTCTTGGATAGATAGGGGGTTCCCCGTTATCCAACTCAGGGGAATTAGGTAGTGATCTGTCCAGGGCAGAGGGAGAGGCGTTTCAGTAGTTAAAGTGTCGATATTACTGAAAACAGAATCCAGTAAATGACCCTTGTTGTGTGTCGGGGCAAATCCTTTTTGCGCTAGATCAATCGCTTGAAGACTCAGCCGAAGATTGTTAGCTGCGGGATCAAGAGAACTATCCAGATGTAAATTTAGGTCGCCCAGTACAGTAAAATGATGCGATGTAAGAGCTGAGTCAATAAATAGCACAGCCCTGTGCCCCTACAATGGGCTTTGCATTAGTTTCAATTTGTAGACCCTATAGGTTTCATCATTGCTCTGAACCAATCCAGCCTGTTCTATAAAGTGCAGTAAGAGAAGATGTAGCCCCAGGCTGTGCTACATCATGCAGGAAGGCACCTAGTGCCATGCTGGACCAGGAACCTGCTATATGATACATAATCAACCATGTAGCTGTACCGTGCATCCCGGCACCAGAGCCCATTCTTCGTATATCAATATACACTGTTATACAGTGCAGTATATGGGACCACTCGTATGCAGGGTGGAGACCACATACTGGACTCGGATGTACAAAATATCCCCATGGCAACAGGCTCTGAGCTTAGCACCCCTATATCAAACCCAGGGTCTGCTTGAATAGTGCAGTTTGAAAGACCATAGCTATTATACATTGCAGGATCGAAGCTTGTAGCTCCACGCTATATATATCCACAGTGTTTTATATGTTGTAGCAGCTCCCGTTTCCGGAATAGACTATCAAGGCCTGAAGGCCTGGGTTGTACACATTGTATAATCTATTAAAATCTCATACTGTACATCCCTTATCCCCAACTATGCAATATAGTTCTGTAATGGCGCCTAGAGCTCCATAGCTATCAGGCTGTACGTTTCTTGACCAATCTGGGCTGTAATATGTATAATATTATGGGGGCCTCTGGTTTCATGCTTCACACAATGCTACCATATCTCAGGCTATGCTATAAATTGCATTGTCAGTCGAAATAGCTCCAGTCTGCTCAGACTGTATAGCCTCGCACTGGGTCACAGGGCTGTGCTGTGTATGGCAGTACCCGGTTTTGTGACTCATGCCTTAGGCAATGGAAGTTTGCGCAACTGCCACTGAACTCTCAGCAGGTGAGCTCTGTGCACCCAATTAAGAATATTGCACTCACGGTGCAGGGGAAAACTACCTCTCCAACCCTGGACACAGTGCATCATCAGAGAGGGCTCTTCAGAGGTACCTTCCTTCCCTCAAGGAGGTGAAGTAAGCACGGGCCTACCTGCTTCCAGAAGTGGGACTGGCCAAGGTGAGCGGTTCATGTCTGCCTAGTTATGATGAACTCAGTGGCCAAATGCACACACCAAAAATGCTGCTGAGCACTCTGTCTGTTACATGGCAAACAGGGACTCCCTATTTTAAGACCCATATATGCCACATCAGGACAGCAAATACACGCAAAGGTTAAATGACGCAGGAGGTGAATGTGCTGTTTGTCTTGTGAAAGCTGGGTAACTACTAGGGACATAAACATGTATTTCTCTAATTGAAACCCTAAATACGTATATTCATGACCAGAGAGTAGCTGGAGCAGTCATTTCCGAAGCGCTGAGAATAATCACTTTCTTAGCGGGTGGTTAGTTCCTTTTTTAGGTCTCGCCTGGACATCGCATCCGAAGGATGCGTCCAGGCTGGAGACTTATAGTCGTCTGACACGGGGGAATGAGGGACACGAAACTGTGACGAGCGGCTGGATTGAGCTGCGTGCACGCGCGTCAACATTCACGCATGCGCACATCACAGCCACACGCATACACAGCACTCACGCATGCGCACATACACACGCATACACAGGCACACCCCCGTCACCTACACGCATACACAGAGACCCCTCCACACACACCAGCCCCTCTCCTCTCGGCTCCACACACACGCACACGCATTTACACTTACACAGACACGCAGGCACCCAGACAGGCAACCCCCCCCTCCCCCCCCCGTCACACACACGCATACACACAGACTCCAGGACACATACACACACACATGCACGCTCACACACATACACAGTCCGCCGCCGCGCGCGCGCACACAGATGCCCCCACCCCCCCCCCCCCCCCAACAAGGCGAAGCCCCACTCACCGGCATCCTCAGTGCAGCGGCTCCCACCGGCAGCAAGACTCTTCTTCCCTTCTTCGGCACCGGGGCGCAGGGTAGGCTCCTGCCTGCTCCGGTGCGCCAAACAATCGCGGCTCTTCCGTGGGAGGCGGGGTAGGCTCCCGCCCTCCTACTTCCGGTTGTCCCGCCCGGCCTGCCTGACTTCCTGTTCGCAGGCCGGCGCAAAACGAAAGCGGGAGTCCGCCGTAATTGCTTACCTTAGGGCATAGCTTTCCAAACTATGTGTCGCGACACGGTACTGTGTCGCCTGACATGTATGGGTGTGTCGCGCAACGGGGCTCTAATCAAGCATGTCCTTCTATCTGTCTGTCTGTTTAAAACTTAAGACTTAAAGATTTAAGACAGACATACTTTATCGTGCATCAGTGAGGCTGAGGCAGAAAAGGAGCGTGTGTGCGCGGCGGTTTCCTTTGCCGCGCGCGTTGATTGGTGAATGCGCAGTGAGTATTTTTTATAAAACTGTAAAATACTTGAATCAAATGCGCATCACGACGTCTGCGCATGTCCGTGACTTGGTATGATACAAGGAGGCAGGAGAGGAGAGTGTGCGAGCGGCCGGTTTCCTTTGCCGTGCATGTTGTTTTGCCAAGCGTGTTGTTCGTTGAGGGTGGAATGCGCAGTGAGTTTTTTATGAGAAAATTATTAGGTACAATTGCACGGACTTGATTCCTGGAGTACACCCTGTCCACGCACAGAGGACTCCTGAGCCGTGGATGGATCTGGTTTCCCAGGCGACCGATGGCCGGGTTGTGTGCCTGGCCCTCTCCATCAAGTCTTCGTCTGATCTGTTTTGATAAGGACGGGTCGGGTGGGTTCGTTGTTATGGGTGATTGATTTTTTTTTTTGTAAGTACATTCCTCCAAGATACAGTGAAGCGTTTAGTACTTTGGTATTGCGGGTACATTTTGTCTCTTACCTCGTAGCTTCTAATCTACGGCCTTGTGCTGTTGCAGGAACATATCATTTTGCCATTTTGTTCAGACATTGACCAAGCTTAGCTCCTCTGACATAAACCAGTGCACGCAGAAGAGGTACCCGTTTTATGCCACAAAAGGAACAGTAATGATGAGTGCAGAGTGAGTGCAGAGTGACAGTGAGTGCAGAGTGCATGCAGTGAGTGCAGAGTGACAGTGAGTGCAGAGTGCATGCAGAGTGACAGTGAGTGCAGAGTGACAGTGAGTGCAGAGTGACAGTGAGTGCAGAGTGACAGTGAGTGCAGAGTGAGTGCAGAGTAACAGTGAGTGCAGAGTGCATGCAGTGAGTGCAGAGTGACAGTGAGTGCAGAGTGCATGCAGAGTGACAGTGAGTGCAGAGTGACAGTGAGTGCAGAGTGACAGTGAGTGCGGAGTGACAGTGAGTGCAGAGTGACAGTGAGTGCAGAGTGACAGTGAGTGCAGAGTGACAGTGAGTGCAGAGTGCGTGCAGAGTGACAGTGAGTGCAGAGTGAGTGCAGAGTGACAGTGAGTGCAGAGTGACAGTGAGTGCGGAGTGACAGTGAGTGCGGAGTGACAGTGAGTGCGGAGTGACAGTGAGTGCAGAGTGACAGTGAGTGCAGAGTGACAGTGAGTGCGGAGTGACAGTGAGTGCGAAGTGACAGTGAGTGCGAAGTGACAGTGAGTGCAGAGTGACAGTGAGTGCAGAGTGACAGTGAGTGCAGAGTGACAGTGAGTGCGGAGTGACAGTGAGTGCGAAGTGACAGTGAGTGCGAAGTGACAGTGAGTGCAGAGTGACAGTGAGTGCAGAGTGACAGTGAGTGCAGAGTGACAGTGAGTGCAGAGTGACAGTGAGTGCAGAGTGACAGTGAGTGCAGAGTGCGTGCAGAGTGACAGTGAGTGCAGAGTGACAGTGAGTGCAGAGTGACAGTGAGTGCAGAGTGACAGTGAGTGCAGAGTGAGTGCAGAGTGACAGTGAGTGCAGAGTGAGTGCAGAGTGACAGTGAGTGCAGAGTGACAGTGAGTGCAGAGTGACAGTGAGTGCAGAGTGCGTGCAGAGTGACAGTGAGTGCAGAGTGACAGTGAGTGCAGAGTGACAGTGAGTGCAGAGTGACAGTGAGTGCAGAGTGAGTGCAGAGTGACAGTGAGTGCAGAGTGAGTGCAGAGTGACAGTGAGTGCAGAGTGACAGTGAGTGCAGAGTGACAGTGAGTGCAGAGTGACAGTGAGTGCAGAGTGACAGTGAGTGCAGAGTGCATGCAGAGTGACAGTGAGTGCAGAGTGACAGTGAGTGCAGAGTGACAGTGAGTGCAGAGTGACAGTGAGTGCAGAGTGACAGTGAGTGCAGAGTGACAGTGAGTGCAGAGTGCGTGCAGAGTGACAGTGAGTGCAGAGTGAGTGCAGAGTGACAGTGAGTGCAGAGTGACAGTGAGTGCGGAGTGACAGTGAGTGCGGAGTGACAGTGAGTGCGGAGTGACAGTGAGTGCAGAGTGACAGTGAGTGCAGAGTGACAGTGAGTGCGGAGTGACAGTGAGTGCGAAGTGACAGTGAGTGCGAAGTGACAGTGAGTGCAGAGTGACAGTGAGTGCAGAGTGACAGTGAGTGCAGAGTGACAGTGAGTGCAGAGTGACAGTGAGTGCGGAGTGACAGTGAGTGCGAAGTGACAGTGAGTGCGAAGTGACAGCGAGTGCAGAGTGACAGTGAGTGCAGAGTGACAGTGAGTGCAGAGTGACAGAGTGCAGAGTGCAGAGTGACAGTGAGTGCAGAGTGCGTGCAGAGTGACAGTGAGTGCAGAGTGACAGTGAGTGCAGAGTGACAGTGAGTGCAGAGTGACAGTGAGTGCAGAGTGAGTGCAGAGTGACAGTGAGTGCAGAGTGAGTGCAGAGTGACAGTGAGTGCAGAGTGACAGTGAGTGCAGAGTGACAGTGAGTGTAGAGTGACAGTGAGTGCAGAGTGCGTGCAGAGTGACAGTGAGTGCAGAGTGACAGTGAGTGCAGAGTGACAGTGAGTGCAGAGTGACAGTGAGTGCAGAGTGACAGTGAGTGCAGAGTGACAGTGAGTGCAGAGTGACAGTGAGTGCAGAGTGAGTGCAGAGTGACAGTGAGTGCAGAGTGACAGTGAGTGCAGAGTGACAGTGAGTGCAGAGTGACAGTGAGTGCAGAGTGACAGTGAGTGCAGAGTGAGTGCAGAGTGACAGTGAGTGCAGAGTGCATGCAGAGTGACAGTGCGTGCAGAGTGACAGTGAGTGCAGAGTGACAGTGAGTGCAGAGTGACAGTGAGTGCAGAGTGACAGTGAGTGCAGAGTGACAGTGAGTGCAGAGTGACAGTGAGTGCAGAGTGACAGTGAGTGCAGAGTGCATGCAGAGTGACAGTGAGTGCAGAGTGACAGTGAGTGCAGAGTGACAGTGCGTGCAGAGTGACAGTGAGTGCAGAGTGACAGTGAGTACAGTCACTCAGCACCACCACATTATCAGTCAGAACCACCACAGCATCACTCAGAACCACCACAGCACCACTCAGCACCACCACAGCATCACTCAGCATCACTCAGCACCACCACAGCACCACCATAGCACCACTCAGCACCACCACTGCATCACTCAGCATCACCACAGCCCCATTCAGCACCACCACAGCATCACTCAGCACCACCACAGCACAAATATGTTCTCTCAATGTTTCAAGCTTTATTACAAATGTCACAAAAAGATGTTAATATTTCACTTCTGTTCTTGGATTTTGTTACAATAAAATACACTGAACATAATCTTCACAAAAGTTATTTACAAAAGTTTAAGCTATTGCCATTATAAATTACAATCACTTTTATTAAGTATTAAAAAAAATTAAAAGCCATTGTTATTTGTAATATCAATACATCTAAGTCACGTAAATACAAATGTTGCATTACAAATGCTATAGGTGTCACATTTGCGAAAGTTATAACTATTGGCATTGTAAATGACAAAGCTATTAATTTAGCTATTTTCAAAACCAACACATAAATGAACGTTTGGTGAATTTCCATTAAAATATTTGACTTTTTTACTAAGATATTATTATACTGTTTTATGCAAACAAAATTTAGATACTGCATAAATAACTTTAATAAAACATATTTTATATGAAGCTTTTTATGTAAAAAAAAAAAAATTGCATAAAGCAAAAAACAATTGCCATTTACAATGCTAATAGCTCAAACTTAAATAATGCGAGACCTATTGCATTGCAAATGCTTGTTTAAACTTCTCATGATTTGTGGAGAGTACCGTTGCTCGGCTCTCCAGATGTGCCAATTCTAACGTGCTAGTAGTCATTAAATGAGTGTTCCGATTGGCTTCCACTGCTTGCAGCTTTGAGGTACCTTACACTCGACTCAAAAGCAAAGGAGAGGCAGTATGATTTATTTTCCAAGAGGCAAAAAGGTGAGGCTTATTTTGCCATGAGATCTCTGACCAGGCTTGGTGGCAAACGTGTGTTTTGTCACATAAGAGTCCTGCCACTGCACGATGGGCCCGGAGAGGCCCTGGCAGGGACTCTACCCGTTGTCTATGGGTCACTATAGGCTGAGATCTGCGAGGCAGGGATTATGGTGTGAGGTGCACAAGGTCTAGGTGACTGCCTGGGTATTTTAATGGTCAACGGCATGCCGGGGGGGTGGGGGGAGTGGAAGGGGAGGGGGGAATTTGTTGGGGTGTTTGACGACCGGGGTGGGGGGGGGCATGGATATTGGGAGGTTCTACTTGAATATGACTATTTGACTGTAACATGTGTGAAGGAGAGCCGAGCTGTATGCTGAATTGATCATGGGGGAAGTGGGGGTCCAATAGAATTCTCCTGGGGGCTCCTGGATGGGACTCTTTGATTGCATCCGGTTCTGGGAGGGCCTTAGGTATACTAATGTCTGTAATTGTAATACATATTGCCCTCTCAACTGCCCATGGGGCTGTTCATATGGCTTCCTATGAAAACTGTATAAAATCTGTATAAAAAAAGAGTCCTGCCACTCTTCCCGCCTTTGGGTGCTCTTCACAGTGCTCCTGCTGCCTCTTTTCACTCGATCAGCTCTCCAGCGGGTCTCAAGTACCTTGTTTTCTCCCGGTAATGGCGCTTCTTGTCATCTACGAGCATGAGCATACCTTTGCTGTGCGGGCTCAGGAGCCCAGCTCCTCCTTTGACTCTTCTTGGACACCCTTGAATAACCTCTGGAGTCCCCATTATACATCCCCCTGGGGCTTCTTCGCAGAGGGCACTGGGCTGTCAACCGCCTATACTGATATTACATGTCAGACTTGCGGGAACAGCTTCACAGCTGATGTCGCACCAAGGTGGAACTGGACTTTTAATAGCAGGGGGTGGCCAAGCATTACAGTACTCCACCCACTCGCGGAGGTCTGTGGAATTTGGTGGAGTTTTTCGGCTTCTCCGTGGAATTCGGGAGAGAAAAATTCCACCAGCTCCACACAGGCCTACTTTTAAGACTGTGTCTCTGGGGACATCTGTTACAAAGTATGAATATAAGGTAAAATCATTAGTGAGCCAGGTTTCCTGCAGAAAAACAAAATGAAGGTTTCCTGTCTGAAAGGGAGACGATTTTATCTTCAGTAAAGCCTGCTAAATTCCAAGACATTATTTTAAAGCTATTGCTAAAAGGGTAGATGGAAGATTTTCTTTGCTTTATTTTCATTAATTGAATTGGCAAGCCAGCACCGTAATTCCATCTCATTTCTCTTGTGACTACTTGCTTCAAATTTGTCTGCTGTTTGAAATAACATGTATTATAAAAAAAAGTCGAGATGCTCCTTGGCAATTGTGCAACTAGATGAATTTACTTGCAGTGCCCACTTAGGAACTTGGGTATCAGATGTAATAAAAATGGGGACTTTTTGTATTTGAACGCAGGACACTGCTTAGATCAAAGCCATTTTTTATAAGGCTTCACAGTTGCTCGGATCCATCCCACCCCTTATCAACCCCACGTTGCGGTTGAGATGGATATAGCATCCCCCTGGCCTTTGTTCACGTCATTTTTTGCGCCGGTGGTGCGCCCGCGAGCGGAGGTGGACACAGTTGGGACTTAGCTCTGGGCCTAGTCCGGCCTTCGCCGGCTATCCAATCTTCCCTTACTCTCTGCCAATGCGGTGCCAATAGTGAACCACATCTGATTTTCCCCTGCTCCAGCCTTCTGGCATGTCTAAGCATGCGACGCGCTTGGGCTTACGGACAGTGGCGGACCTTTACCCAGGGAACCCTTTTTACTCCCTTCCTGCCTCCTTTGCCCCGCTGGACAGGCTTTTGTACTACCAGCTACGTGCTATTTGTCGGAAACTACACTCTACATTTCCTCAGCCTCCACCTACCATGCAGGCTCTTGACTTTATGTATACATCCCCGTCCCCACACAAATTAGTCACCAAACTGTATGCTTTTACTCTAACGGGAGACTTGGGGCGCAGATCTAGGTATGGAAATTGCGCAGGCGGACTGGCTATACTGTTGCAACCAGACGAAGAAGCTGTCACCGAACTATCAGCTCCGTCTGATACACTTTAAGTTTCTGCACAGGCTCTACCGCACCCCTACTCAGCTCCACCAGCTAAGGCTCATTCCAAATGACACCTGCATGCGTTGTGCAGCCCCCCCTGCGGACTTCGCGCATTTAGCATGGTTATGCCCTAAGGTCTCCGAATTCTGGCGGGTGGTGTGCGCCATTATTTCGGAAATCACTGGTGCTGCGGTGCACCTGAACCCTCCCCTGTGCCTGCTTAGCTTTGCAAAATTCTGCCCAGATGCTTCTCGACGCCTGATACGATTCTGCTGGTCCTGGACAGGCATAGGGTGGCGATGTGTTGGGGTCGCAGACGTGCTCCTAGGGCTGAGAGCTGGCTGGAGGACGCCTCTCAGTGTCAGACTCTGTTATCGGAGTTCTGGGACTTACTACCAGTCAAGTCCCGACCAGTCGATATTTGGGGCCCTTTGATCACTTATCTCCGCTCCCGCACCCCTCCCAGCGGCGCTGCCACTACCTGCGCTCCCTGCCGGCCCTACCCCCACGGTGGCCGCCGGGGTAGGCCGGTGACTTCTCCCTTCCTCTTTACTGGCTGCCCCACCTCACTTCACTCACTTTCAGCCGAGGGCTGCCGACCTCATGAGGCGAGGGACCTCCGTGTAGTAATGCTGTGATTTAAGCCTTACATATTCATGTTCTTTGCAAGGTGCAGTCGATTTGTTTCCAAATCTTTGACTTGGTCTATACCGTTTCATTTGAGCTGCTATATAGCACAATGTAATGTGTCTGAATTTAAGTACCTCAATAAAGGTTTTGAAAAATCCCCCTAAAAAAGGCTTCACAGTTGCTCATAATGATTGAAGGAATCAAATTTGACCAGAACTCGGACTATAGATACATAGTGTTTTTTCTTGGAAGTAGACCAACTTTAATTCGGCTGAGGAGGGGGGTTGAAGTTGAGGATATAGATGTAAAAGCTCAAATATCCGTTGCTGATTTAAAGGGCTATTATCATTAGGAAAGAGATCTCTTCTTTCAATAGTTGAGGAGAATTCTAGAGGAGTACTATTTTCTGCTGCTGTATTATTGATCTATAGAGGGAAGTGCTGCATCCTCTGATGCATAGAAAATGCATTTAAATTCTGGAGCCTGGGGATTTAGTAGAAAATATCTGTAGAGGGGGTGGGAATGAATCTAGATCATGACTTGTGCTTAATTCTGAGTCATTGGCGGAAGAAGTTTCACTATTTTCTTTACAATCATCCTTTAAATGTAATCTTATCCATTCTAGACTCTTCTAGTAATTCAACACTTTAGTTTTTTCCGTTTTGCTAATTATTTTGGAGGTTGGTACTGGAATTTCCATTGAGCTTGATTCTGTTTCTGATCCTCCGTTGTTCGATTTTCCCTATCCTTTAATATCAGTTGTTTTTTTAAGATAGGAAAATAGTGAAGGGCAGTTGAGTTTGTGGGTGATTGTAGAGACAGTTGTGAGACTAAGGTGTCTTCAAAAAACAACTTATGGCAATGATTAGATAGTTTCTGTATCCTTAGCAGACTCTTTATGTAAAGTGAGTGAATCCTGATTGTATTAGTATTTGTTTCCCAGCCTAGCTGTCTCCCTGCTGTTCAGCCAGAGTGAGAGTTGGTATTGGAATGTTGGTATGACTGTGATGCAGGAATGCTTGGGTGCCTGTGTGGATGAGTGGAGACAGTTGGAGATGGGCTGAGCAGCAGGCAGGCTGCTCCTGTTGGGGTTGGCGTATGAGCTGGAGAGGCTTGAGTATAAGGATAACCAGACTTATAGACCGATGTATATATTTACCATACTGCAACCAAGAAGTCAATTTCAATTTCAAAAGTGCTTTATTCGAGTATTACTCATAAAAGCAGACATACAAACATATAATAAAAAGCAATTAAATTTACAAAGTCATTTAGACACAAGCACATGGCACAATTTTAAAAACTATAACTCATCATAGACACAGGTGCAAAGTTCAATACTATTAAAAATACCAAAAAATGATGATCACAAAGGCAATAAAAAATCCTTAAAATTTCATACCATTAAGATTTCATACCGATGATACATTAAATGAGCATTTACAGAGAATAGACACTAGTCTAGCAGTCTCTGATCAGCTAAATAAACATTTACAGAGAATAAACATTAGTCTAGCAGTCTCTGAGCTATTAATAATAAACTGTTACAGAGAATAGACAAGTGTCTAGCAGTCTCTGAACAACTAGGCGGTGAGTAGTTAACCTACCAGCAATCTCTGCCTTATAACCCACGCCCACCCCAAGTACTTTGCGGTGGCAATTATGATCCAATTTACAGAAGTAGATCTTACAATACGCAGCGCTACCATGCTACTTTTTGTGCCTAAGTTCCTGCACATAGGAGCCAACCAAGCTCGCCTTGGTGCAGAATATACTGGGCAGGAAAACAAGAAGTGACCAAGAGTTTCATTTCCTACCCCACAGACTGGACAAATTGCTACACCCCCTGTTTTCCACTTAGATGTTAAATTACGGAGGGGGAGGGAACCAACCCTCAATTGAAAGAGCAGTTTTCTGTCGATGGGGTTCGATATGTAGTCCCAGTACATTTCATAAATAGGGTACATCTTAATTTCTAGGAAACTGGTGGTCATAGACCCACTGTTAGTACTGAGCATACTCCTATTGACAACATATTCCCCAAAAATGTTTTTTAAAATAGACTTAGTGGGAAATGAAGCCCCAGCTGGATCGGTCCATAAAGCATTTAGTCCTAATTCGAACAATGCAATCTTTAATGTTTTAAACCATCTGATTTTATTATAACGATCAGCTTTAATAACATCTATGAATCCGTCCGCGTAGTGGGAGAGCTCTGGCGTGGTCCAGAGCCTACGCCAGTATAAAATCGGGCGTAGTTTGGCCATTTCCGAAATTTCTCTCCTACCTAGCTCATAACGCAGGGGCAATAGCGGACTGCTCTGTGGGGTACCTGTCAGTGACCTTAAGAATTTATTTTCTGATGTTTGGAGTTCCTGGAGATTTTCATGCCCCCATAACTCCGCGCCGTACAAAGCAGACCCAATTGCTTTTGCCTCATATATTATCAAAGGTGGTTTGATAGGTTTAGTCAGCGATTTCCTGTGTTCCTTGATAATAGTGCCAGCTAGTTGCTTGTGCCTTAATATAGCAATATTAAGATGTTGCTGCCACTTATTGTCATTTGAGATAAGGATCCCCAGGTAAGTAAAAGATTTTACAACCTCCAGAATGCGACCACTCATGGAAATTTTTGATTTAAAATTTCTATGTGGATTAAAAACCATGAGTTTTGTTTTGGACGCGTTCACCTCCAATCCGTGATCTACACAGAACTCGTCAAATATTGCCAATGCTTTTTGCAGACCACTTGGGGTTTTGGATAAAATTAAGGTATCATCGGCGAACATTAAAATGGTAACTTTTTCACCTGCAAGAAAGGGAGCGTCCACTGCCCGAGCTTGCATGCGGGAAACAATACCATTAATAAAAAGGGTGAACAAAGTAGGGGCCATTGAGCACCCTTGCCGAACCCCGCGCTCAACGGGGAATTCGGCGGTGTCGTTTCCATACCCACCCCATCGAATTTTGGCATAGTTGCCCTCATGTAATCGTATGATTAAAGTCAACAAGTCCCCAGGGACCCCTAGAGTCTCAAGCACTTCCCACAGTTTTGCCCTTGGTACCAGGTCGAAGGCAGCCCGCAGATCAACAAATGCTGCATACAGGCTGCCTCCGCCTAGCACCACGGTCCTCCACTGGATCAGTTGGAAACTAAAGACTTGATCCACAGTGCTGGTTGCCATGAGAAATCCCGCCTGGAAGGGAGATAGAATATTGTTATCATCGGCCCAATCGAGCAACCTATTAACGATTACTCGCCCCACTATTTTTTGAATAGTATCTATTAAACTAATAGGGCGGTAATTACAGGGCTGAGCGCGATCTCCTTTTTTATATACCGGGATGATTACAGCACCCTGCCAGGTTACTGGGATATCTGCACCTCTGGTGATATAATTTATTAGCAGGTGGATGTATTTGCACCATCTTACAGTATCATTTAAGAAAACATCTGCTGGAACCCCGTCAATGCCAGGGGCGCGACCACTTTGAACAGTTTTAAGGGCAGTCAGTATTTCGCTCTGCGTGAAAATGTCATCTTCTGCCAGTGAAAAAGGCAAGCATCTACTGACTACAGACTGTTCTCTGGAAGCGTACTGTTCACTAAAGAATTTAACCCAGGCGTCCTGGGGGACATTGTTAGTACTAGCCTCTTCAAGCCTATCATGACCCCATTTGACTATATGCCAGAATAACCTAGAATGATTTTGGTCGCTAGCACTTTTTAGCTTGTTCCAGTGGGCTTCATCCCAATCTTTTTTCGCTTTAGCTATGCAATGTTTGTATTGATTCCTGGCTGATCTAATAACCTCCAGGTTTTTATTCTTAATTGCATCACCCAAGGAGGTTCTTGCCACCTTACAGTCGTGATTGTACCATTTAGCAGCTCTATGGGCACAGATCCTCTTTTTATTTACCGGTTTTAAGAAGTGGCATTTGATTTCGTTAAAGAGATCTTCATGGACCTTGGTAATATTATTTTGACTAGGAGAATGCCCAGCCTCTCCCTCAAGGGCCATTATAGCCTTATCAGTTGCCATACTTATTTTTTCTAAAACCAGCGGATCTGTTCTAACGCTTGTCCACCTCAACCTGCGTAAGTCATTAGTTGGTACAATCAACGGGGGTAAGGATTCAACACAATTACTAGGAGCAATAACATCAGACAGCCACCATTTGTGGAGAACACATAGAGGATTGTGATCACTCTCGAGCCTTTCCAGAACAACCATATCCGTAACAGATGACCATAGGGACATACTACACATGACATAGTCAATGCGGCTCTTATTTCTCCCATTGTTAATAGTCATGGCTGGTACTCTGTCTGACTTAGTCCGACCATTCAAAGCCCTTAACCCTTGTTCAAGGCACATATCATTTAAACCTGGAATATCCTCGGTCCAGCGAGTTATTGGGGTTGTATCAAGTGCGGGGATGTCCCAAATCTTATCTTCCTCCGCACCTAAAAAAGCCTCACCAGTGTCTAGTGGTTCAAAAGTGCGGTTTAGGTCGCCTGCTATTATAATGTTATTCCCAGAAGAGTAAATGTCTAGGAAATTATACAGAGACAAAAGAACCTCTGATTTTCCTGCACTTCCACCTCTAGCATATATATTATAAATGTCAATGGAGGTGGATAAATCCCTCGTAAGTCTAATGAGCTGAATGTCTTTTTGGTGGAGCTCCAGATTTTTCACTACGATCTTTAGGGACTGGCGGACCCATATGGTGAGTCCCCCCATCAGACATCCTTTGGGGCCCTTAGTGGCCGGAACATGAAAATTCAAATACCCCAGTGCAAAAGCGGGATCACAGGCCCAAGTCTCTTGAAAAATACAGACGTCATACTGGCTGACAAACCCAAACCATTCTCAGCAGTCCATTTTGGAACAAAGCCCAGCAACATTCCAAGACAATAGGTTCCCGGTGGCATTTACCATAATTGGTTTAGAACTGTGAACAGACCCATTCAACATTGCATCGTCATTAACATTATCATTTATATTTGCAGTAAATAGTCCTACTGTGGCATCAAGGTTGCGTGTCTCGTTTTGTGTACCTGTAGAACGACTGTGCTCCCCTGTTATACGTGCAGCCGAAGGAATTTGCAACAGAGGCATGGGGTTGAATGGTTGTCAGTCACAAGCATCTAGGTTGGAGAGGGCAGCAAATCTGTTTTCCAGACCTAGACCCCACTCAGTGAGGCCGAAATTCTTACTGCCCCTTTTGGTTGCAACGTTCCATTTTGTTCTTAAGGTGCTTGAATTGGGGCCTCTACCTTTCCGGGGATAGAAAAAGTCTAAAGTCAATGGAACAATAGAAGTTGATCTTCTCTGTGGAGGGAAGATATTAGGCAAGATGTTTGGCAAAACCTCGGGGTCAGAAAAATTGAGCACGACGCAATCTCCCTTGAACTTTTTTACCCTGTTCCCAATCCACTCAACGCTTCTAGCATTTACCAGTTCTTCGGATAGTTGCTGCTTGCCCCAAGGAGATATGGCCATATTGTTGGTTAGCCATGATAAGGATTTATTTAGAAGTGATGATGTTGATTCAACCTCGCCAGAAGCTAGTGGGGGTACATTTGCGAGTACAAGAACTAGTGGCGAGGATTCCACTACAAGTTCGAACGACCCTTTTGAAGTATTAGGTTCACCATTAAGAGGAGCAGAGGGTACAACACCAGAGGTGCTATCAGGTGGATTTATCAGTGAAGCCATTGGAAGGTTTGGCACAACAGCAGGAGTCAATCCGTTGGATTTGCAGGATTGAATTTCACTCACCAATGGCTGAACACTAGACGTGATGACTTCTGGGAGTTTTCCCACCTCCCCCAGGGTTTTTCCAAGTAAACCTTCCAGTTTGCTTACCTCGGCAGACAATTTATCTATTTTGCTTATCAGAGGTTTGACTATCCCTTTGATTTTTGTGTCCATCAAGCTACAGAATTTCTGAAATTGGGCGTTAGAAAGGGTCAGATAAGTTTCCCCAGTCAAATCATCCTCCTCTTCATCAAGTGTTTTCCTTGGTGGCGTTGCAACTTTATTTTTAGCTGACCTTAATCCCCCCCGTTTTTGTATGGCTTTTCTTTTGCCCCCTGTAACCCTCGGGGCAGGAATAGGGACAGCAGTGGGGATGGTGGACTCACTATTTGTAGGGGTCACAGTCACTACTTCATTGTCACTATTTTCTTCAGTACTAGCTACTATGCCACTGGGCTGGATGGTAATTGTGTCCTGGAGAGAATCATGTGCCGCACCAGAGAGGCTGCTATTTAGTAGAGCAAATGAGTCCTCTGTCTCTTTGTCTGCCAGTGGAGATTGTGTAGGTGAATCTAGTCCCAAAGAAGACCTTCTGTCACTATTTATTTTCGCCACAACTTGGACGAGATAGTTCTCCATGGTGTTTGTAACTGGGGTTAACTTTTTTCCAGGCATTTGTACGGATGGATCGTGAACTTGGTGCAAGATGTTGGCTCACAAGAAACTAAAAGATGTTTGTTTACCTGGTGTTCGGTGGTCCAGGAACACTGTGTCCAATAGTGGGCTTGAGAAATGTAGAGCAGAGTCCCTGGCCCAACCCAACCTTGTCCAACCTGGGCTTCGCCCGGCGTCCCGCGAGACGGGGGTGACTGCAGATTTAAGCGCCTCCTGGCGCTCGAATGACGCGGCTAGCGCCGCAGAGGCTGCTGGGAACAGTAGTTTTTACCCTGCACCGCGCTCCGCTCGGCAGCCCGACTCAGAGATGAAATTGGAGTCCGGCGGCGGGAGGCAGGTGGGCAAAAACGCGGGTGGCAAACAGTCCGATTGGCCTCACACTCCTCGCTGTCTCCAAGGTTCTCCCAGCGTCAGCAATACTCTTCAGAATGACTCCCCCCCTCGACCGGGGTGACTGCAGATTTAAGCGCCTCCTGGCGCTCGAATGACGCGGCTAGCGCCGCAGGGGCTGCTGGGAACAGTAGTTTTTACCCTGCAACGCGCTCCGCTCGGCGGCCCGACTCCGAGATGAAATTGGAGTCCGGCGGCGGGAGGCGGGTGGGCAAAAACGCAGGTGGCAAACAGTCCGATTGGCCTCACACTCCTCGCTGTCTCCAAGGTTCTCCCAGCGTCAGCAATACTCTTCAGAATGACTCCCCCCCTCGACCGGGGTGACTGCAGATTTAAGCGCCTCCTGGCGCTCGAATGACGCGGCTAGCGCCGCAGAGGCTGCTGGGAACAGTAGTTTTTACCCTGCACCGCGCTCCGCTCGGCGGCCCGTCTCCGAGATGAAATTGGAGTCCGGCGGCGGGAGGCGGGTGGGCAAAAACGCGGGTGGCAAACAGTCCGATTGGCCTCACACTCCTCGCTGTCTCCAAGGTTCTCCCAGCGTCAGCAATACTCTTCAGAATGACTCCCCAAGAAGTTAATAAAGTAATACATGAAAGACAACTCTGCTACGTCTTGTAGGATACACCATATTTTGGCGATGACCTGGACTAAGACTCAAGCGTGCTTCAAGATACAAGAACCTGAACATGGTATGAACATGATGAACCAGAACCCAAAGAAACTACAAGGAACAAATATTCAATCATCAAAAATAGAGTTACAGGCAACCCAGCCCCAACGGTGTCCTTGTCAATGGACAGCCCCAGCCTGGACATGCTCCATTGGACTCTTATAAATGACTGTGATCCATGTGGGTAAGTGGTGTGAGTCTCACTACTTCCACATATTAATTTTTGTACATTCTGGTTGAAACATGGTGCTGCATTTCACAAGTGTCATCAACAATGGTGAAGCTTAAAGGAGTGTCAAGACCAACTTTAAGTGTCATGAGTGGTCTACAAGGCACTTGGATTACATGGCACATGGATTGTCTTACAAAACGTCTGTTCAAGATCACTAATGCTGCACGCTGTCTATACAGCTGTTCTTAATTGCTTGCCAGCGCATCGTTGGAGAAACATATGGTTGACGCTGTGGTCTGGCCTCGCCGCGCTTTTGGGCATGTTTATTTGAGACATCTCAAAGGCGTGGCACACATGTTGTAGCAGGGATTCCATTCTCCTACAGAACTGTGCATAGAGATCTGGAACCTCAGTGAATTAGGATGACCCAAAACTCACCTCAGTACCCAAAATCCCCTTACCGAGCTAGTTACAGTGTCTCATTGGTCATAACAAACTCCCAATGCTTAGACAAACCAGAACATGAACTTAGGTTACCTCAGGTATCGTGGAACACATGAACACTCTTTCGTTCTATAATCATTACAAAGCAGAACGTGGAGTAAAAGAGGACACGTGCATATTTGAAATATTTATTTACTAATGCAAGGTTCTCAAACGCACTATCTTATATAATACAAGCAAACATAATATAAGAATCAAAGTTATCAGCATAGTTACTAGTCCATAGTAAGCAAACGGTGATAGAATATTATAATGCTGAAATGAATAGGAATTAATAACACCTATTTTTCACCCTCCCTATTTAGTATAATATTATATCTATGAAGGTCTCTTTTGGGTTTTAGCAGGGCGGGCCCATACCTCTAAATCTCAGTGGCAGAGGATCACATCATCCTCAACCAGCTCTCCGTTTGCGAAGCATCATCAAGTGTGTCTTTGCATTCCCAGTAACTCTATCTTAAACCCGCTTAGAGCCCAATGTTGGCAGCAACTGTATTTGTGTTATGTCTAATGTGGTGCGAAGATCAGACCTAACAGCAACCTTGTGTCGAGTTATTGTGAGAGGGTTCAGCACTCACTGTGCAGACAGTGTACCAAGCAAGACTGATATCAGAGTAATAACATATTATTCTCAAATAAATCACAACGTTCTTCTAGGTTGAAAGCTACAATAACAAGTATGTGTCGTGTGCAAACTGAAGCCGTCGGAAAAATGGCGTTTAAACATTTAATAAGCTCATGCTAACTTAACACAGTATATAGAAAAGAAGCATCTTATGACACCCCCCATGATCGAGCACGGTCAAAAATAAGGAAAGCCAACACTAGAATAGAGGCATAACATGAAAGCAGAGTTCAAAAGATTGAGCAAAGCTTAAGTTATAAAAATATAAATGAATGCCTACAGTGGCCAAACGAAATCATCAAAAGTCTTCAACGCAAGGCCTCTGCAGTACAAAGTAGTAGGCCTGGGGCGTATAAAAACAAATGTTCGTAAGAAAAAGGTACTTTCCAAAAAATTACAAACAGTCACGTGCCTTTATAAACAAAGTCTCCAAGGCATCTCATGATTGGATAGAATATGCAAAATATGCAGCAACAGCCTCCAACATGAAATCACTGTCATCATCTGAAAACAGTTCAGCCATCCAATTAAGTAACGGGAAAGAACATACGTGCTCCTCCAGCACCGGATCCTCTAGCAACATCAGAGGACAACTCTGTGGGTTCTCAAGAAAGCTATGTGCCAAGAACTCATGCGCCGCTGCGAGTATGTCCCACTGACCCATTAGTCCATGCATCGCTGCCAAGGCCATAATCCTTTCGCCAGAACAAACCAACTCGTGAGCAACTACGGGGCCCATCAGATGATTAAAATCGACGTCAGGAGACACCGTCAAGCAGAGACACAAATTAAGGGCCCAGTCGAAATCGCAGCTCAGGCAATGAAACACAGGCTGGACACATGTGAAATATGAAAATCAAAACGATAATCCAAATGCTGTGCTTAAAGTCGCAAGAGGCAGGGTGCCATAGTAATCAAGCATCCGGTTACGAAATAGTATCAGGAGGGGCTGAGCGGCTCCTAGCGCAGGACGAGCATCCATGTTTAATAAAACAAAATATTATCAAAACGCCTGCAGCCAATGCTAGCAAAACAGGGAATCCGCCAAACAGACTTGAAAATATAGAATGAAAGAACGCGGGGATGACACTAAATATTTTCTCAAAGGAAGTCACAAGACCACTGCTAACTATTTTAAAAAAGTGAGCGAGGCCAGACGTGGAGGAGGCATTAAAGATTTGATGAACTAGCTCCCAAAAATGAAACGGCAAGTCAGTATTTAAAAGTGCCTGCACCTCTGTGCGTGTGTTAGCTATGTGAAGGACAAAAGTTTCTCGGGCCGAGCTCAGGGCCACTTCTTTTTGAGACAAAAGGGCTCTTATTCTACTCATACCATTGAACTCTGCTTTCAAGGTTGGGATGCGCGGCCAGATGGAAACATCTGAATTCCCATGTGTAGGAGGATACAGAACATTTTTGCAACAGACCACACGCTCTGATACTGTTACCACATAAGCTATACCGATAATTAAACCTCAACACTCTTCGTTATTTAAAACCAAATAACTACCGTTCGTCAATAATGTGAATGTGGGAACTATTGTGGGAACTGGCGTGCCTTTTAAAACACAGGCTAAATTTGGCCGATCCTGGTTACAAGAACCATGTAACAATGTCAACAACAGAAGAAACAATATTATTCAAATTGTAAATTCGGGAAGAAAGCATGTTAATACTGTTATCGACAACTGCAAGCACCTTTTCCAAATTAGCTTGGTCAATTGTCCTTAGGCATTTTGCAGCTTCAATTTGAGAAAATTTCCAGATTTCATTGTAAACTGCATAAATCCACCGTTTAGATCTACCATTAGCCGGGCCTTTTATAAAATCATTCAAATCCACATTATCATTTAACAGTGATAGATGTAGCTTAACAGCAGCCAATGTGGAATGCTGTAGCCAATTTTGACACAATTTGTCCACTGAGTAAGTGGTAACAGTATGATCAGCATCAAAACGGGGATCAGGTCTGACTTGTGTAAAACCTTCAGTCAAACCCAGAAAGCGATGTTGGCAAGAATCAGAGCTCTTATGCCACATCAGCCAACCCTTAGGATCTAAACTGGATATGTTAAAGGATGAATTATGCAACAACGTTTGCAAATCTCGAATGGATACTTTAGTGTAATTATCCCAACCGGAATATTCTTCCAATTCAGGAATAATAGGGGTATTTTTTTGAAGTAGCCAAGCCAAAGCATGTTGTCTGTGAAATAGTTGAATTTAAAAACAACATATGATTCGGGATGAGACATGCACGGTGCAAAGCCTCAGTGCCTTGTACCTGCCAATTTCTAGACCCCCAAACTGATTCAAGGTCTATGGTTTCCTTCCATAGCTCATAGCCTTCAACAGCTAATTTGGCTAGAAAGGACTTCGAATACAACAATTTAGTATCGGTAAGTCTAACCTTGGACATGGACTTTTGTGTCATTTTAAAATAAAAAGACTCAGGACTTGATTGATTAAAGTCAGTAAAATAAGTGTACTTCTTCAAAAAAGTACTCGAGCTGCCCTGTAACGGTGCTGGGCAATGTTCCCACTGTGTGTAATTGACAGTAACCCTCCAGGAATTTGTTTTATGCAGAAAATGATTACCAAAATGTTGAAAGCAAAACAAATTACCATAATTAACAGAATCTAAATATAAATCCTCAGCATCAAAGGCAGCATAATATTTCAAATCAGAGAAAAATGCTTCCACGGCCTGAATATCCCAATCATCAGAACGTATGTTTTGTTTCACCACATCCCCCATGTTAACCCTAAGCACATTAGGGACATTAATCACTTCAGTGGGGCCATGGATTTGAAATCTAACCGCATCCCACACAATCCCATCAAGAACAGGCCAAGCAGTGATGTTAACAACATTCAAGTCTCTTTTCAGTCTGTGTGCTGAATGTGATGAAGAAAGCGGGGCCAATGTTCCATTAAGGTGTCGAATACCTGTTCTCTCTTTGACATAGTGTCCATCGATCAGGCGGAAAAAATAAAACACAAAACCAATTGACATAAAAAGATAAATTGAAAATAGAAATAGCCAAATATATGTCCAAGGGGGGATTAAAAAATAAATGTTTTTTAAATAAGGTGACATATGTTGCTAAACGTGAGGGTTTTGTTGAATGTGCTGAAGTAGAGTCAAAAGAGAATCTGGATTCTGTGGCCAAACGAGTTTGTAAATCGGGCATTGATAAATCAGTTGGATAGGTGTAATTCAGGTCATCATTGTCATTAACAGGAAAAGTATTCAATAAAGGATTGGAAACAACAGGCATCTTGAGGGCCACATCTGGTTCAGCATTAGAAGTAGTGGCCAACACAGAATGTCTCACAAATGATGAACAGGAAACCGCCGGAGTCATGCTATTAAGAATCGGCCACTCTGTGTATCTTGACATTGTCAATAGAGATAAATCTGTTTTCCTTACGACCTGGAAGTGGTGGTAATATGACTGTTCTTGTGCCCTTCACTCCAAGAACGTGACCCGGTGCTCGATATGAAGGACCAAATTCTTTCTTGTTATCGATCTTCTCTCGAACCAGTTCTCCAACTTGGGGCAGCCAGCCAACTACCGGGATCTGCAACGCAACATCCGAAGTGGAGGGCAAATGTTCCTTAGCAAGACTGTCTCTGGTCTTTTGTAGATCCTGTAAAACATTGCAATGTTCATCTACGTCAAAGGCCGCGGCCTGGGCCTGGCAGTCTAAACCGTCGAGGTCAGGTACATACATCTTGATACCAAAGAGCATTTCGTATGGGGTCCGCCCACCCAGAGACCTTCTAGGGAGATTATTAAGAGCACGCTGCACGCCGTTAAGATCGGCCAACCAGTTTCTGCCAGTGCCTATAACTCGAGCTGTCAGAGATTGCTTTAAGTCACGGTTCATTCGTTCCACTACACTATTACCCTCAGGTCTGTACGGAGATGAAAACTTGACTTGGACCCCCAACGAAATCATAGTATCCTTATACGCCTTAGAGGCGAAAGCTGGACCCTGATCCGAATGGAAGATACCACAGGCAAAAATCCCTACAAAGACACGCAAATCTCTTATGACAGTCCGTGAATCAGCGTGTGCATGAATCAACTGCTACTAAGATGTACTTATACGCAGTATCAGAAGAGAAAGGACCGCAGTGATCCAAATAAACACAACCCAGTGGTTTATTAGATATGTACAACTGTGTCTGTGGCGGACGCATAGCAGTCGAAGGCTTAATCTGCTGGCATATGTCACATTGAAGGACATAATCACACGTCTGTTTGTACAGTCCCGGCCACCAGAACCTTAGTTGTAGCTGCGTTACAGTGGCCGAGACGCCCGCATGCGCAGACGCCACACCTTCATGCGCAGCTGTAATCAACGTAGCTCTGCGATCCAAGTTGGGAATCAAACGTTCACCAACATCAGGAATTTTCACATAAGGAACCTTATCGGGACTTAAGTGGTATGTGTACTTCGAAGGGAACCCCGCAGGATATTTACCTCCCTTCCCAGTGGCAGCTACAGCCGCCAAGATGTCATCATCTATTTTACTTTTGGACCGTGTAACTGCTGCAACTAAGTATTTTGATACTGCTGACTTCACCACTTCATCAGCAAGCGAGTTACCGGCAGCGTGGACTCCCACACGCTGGTGACCAAGAGTATGAATCACAAACACGAGTGGTAACTTTTCCTTAAGTTCAGCCACTCGGACCCAGATCATTTTATGTTTTATTGTGCTACCTTTGTAATCACGAAATTCATTCTGAATCTCAAAAGAACAAGTTCTCATTGTAAGACTGGACACAGTAGTAAGAATCACTTACGATCAAAGTCGTCACACTAGGATCAGCGTACTCTAATGCAAGCATCAGAGCACGAAGTTCCGCTAATTGTGCAGTGCAGTCCCCTAGTGTCTGCGTGTGCACGACACTGGACTTGAACTCGTCGTTCACCATGGCACCGACCACAATGGCGCACGCGGAAACGTAGGCATGTTTAGAGCCATGCGCAACCTGCGCCGAACCATCAATGTAAATGATGCAATGGAAATCCTCCAACGGCCGCATTGCTAAAGGAGCCAGATGAACGAATTCATACTGCAAGTACTCCTGCGACCGTAAAGTGGCGTCAAAAATAAACGTGACATCCTGGGATGTCAAGGATGCAGCCCATTGAATCCACTGAGGGTGCAAAGCTTTGGAATTCGGTACACTGGCTTTCGTAACTGCCTCCAAGGCAGGACACGGGGTAACCACCAACATGCGTTTTCCCTGTGACAGGGCACGTTCCTTGAGAATTGCCATCTGCACAGCCGTTAAAACTTTCTCCACAGTGGAAAATCGCATTTCAGCCGAAGTGTACAAGTGTGACTTGTAAGCGATAGGTACTGTATCTCCTTCATTAAAAGTTAGGTACGTGAAACCTACTGTCCCAGGGATAATTCTTATCACCAGGTTGGTCTGGTTATCACGAGTCTGTAAATATTCAGAAGCGAGCAAATCAGCTTGCAAAGATTGCAGAATAGCTGAATGCTCAGGCAGCCAGCATGATTTGGAAAAAGATGGTTGTATCAAAGCATACAAAGGCTTGATACGCTGGGCGTATTCCGGAATGTATGTTCTCCTGAAATTTAAAAAGCCCAGTAATGATTGTAATTTCTTCAGTGTCGTCGGAGAGCGCAACTGGGTGCATTTCTCCAGGAAGTGAGGAGCCAAACCCTTTCCCTCATTGTTGAGCTCGTAGCCCAGAAACAACACTGTGTACTCTGCAATGTGCGATTTTGCAAAGTTAAACGTGTAACCCATATCTGCAAAGTTACAAATTATACTGTTGACTCGACACAGATGCTCCCAAAGTTCGTCGTCTGTGACATATATGTCATCCACATACGAACAAGCATCTGGGTCGATTCTCTCCAAAAGAGAGACAATGCGGGCGGAAAAAACCCCAGGACTATTCTTATAGCCCATACGGAGACGCAAAAACTTTTTTTGCACTCCGCCGCATGTGAAGGAGGTCCATTGGGAACTTAGACCGTCCAATCTATGGGCATAAAAACCATTGGAAATGTCAAGCGTGGTTTTGAACCGCTTACGCACAAGACTATTCACTAGGGCAGAGCCGTGAGTATTCTGTACTGCACAGTTACGGCAATGCGAGTTTAAATGCCGGTAATACAAAACCAAATGATATGAGCCGTCTGGCTTGTTCACAGTAAATAGAGGGTTATTCATCGGTGACACACACGTTTCAATTACACCTTGATATTCCAATTTTTCAAGGATAGCCGCAACTGAAGCTTTGGCTTCACGTTGTATGGGATATTGAGGTTGAGGCTGCGGCTGAGACCGTAAAAGAATCTCGTGGCACGGGGACAATTTATCCCAACCGCATTGATTGTGGTACACAGCCGGTGCAAGCGCCAGAGCCCACTCTTCTGCAAAATGCAGCGCTTCCACTTTCGAGACAGTGTTCGCGAAACTGGGGAGGATCACCTCCTCCCCTCGCGGAGCTGCGAGAACAAAAGGTGGGGGCCAGTCAGCCTCCAAAAGCAAAATGTCATATGTAGACAAAAGATTTTCCCAGAATACCCCTTTTACGGTTCGCTGTATGTCACCCTCGATTAACAGGACAATTTCAAAAAGTCTATCGGGGGAGAAACTCTGGTGTCAGCTGCTTCAATGACAACATAAGTATCAGTCGCTGTCACCTTTAGTAGTGGACGGAGGGCCTCTCTCACTATGGTAATCTCCGCCGCGCTGTCCAGCAAGGTCAGAGCCCACGTCAGATTCCGAAGCCGCGTTCTCACTATCTGGGGCATATGGATGCGCTGTTAAGGCTGTGACTTTCTTCTTGGCAAACTGTGGTCTCTTAGGCGTAGAGCCCTCCTGCTTTTCTGCATCGTTCCTTGGGCGGGGCTAGTCACGTACTTGCTGGCCACCCCGACCCCTGCCGCCCCCTCCACCACCGGTTGTCGGGCCGATGAGTCCTGAAAGGAACGAGGAGAGCGTTGGTTGGAAGCCTGAAAACGATCAGGAGATTTAATCATCTCGCGATCCCGCAAATCATTAACGCGTTCCGATTGCGCAGGCAACGGAGACGCAGGGCGAGAAATCTGAGTCTGTTGTTGTTGCTGTTGCTTTCCCTGTTTCTGTTTTTTAGGCCAATTTTTTTTTTTGGACTTCGGCTGAACCTCCGTTTCCGAAGTTTGTCCCTGGGGCTGCTTTTTCTCCTTAACAGAAAAAGGCTTAAGACCCTTGGCATTGCGACCCACGGTTTTATAAGCCGCCACAATATTCTTCGCTAACTGTCGGCGTTTCTCGGCATCGGGAAGCGCCACCAAAGCGTTAGCAACCTGAAAGTTCACTGCATCCCCCTTGACATTTGCAAGGATCAGATCGCAAACCACATCAAAGGTGCCACACAGGCGCATACCTAACTCAACCGCAGACTCCGGTCCGTGATCATCTTGAACACGTTTAAGGACTGAAGACAGCACGGACATAGACGGGTTGCCGTAGCACCGCGCATAGACCGCTGCAAAAGTCTTACCCCAGGTCTCACAGTCAACGAGTTCAGGGGCCAAATCCTTCGGCAAACTAAGCGTAAGAATCCGGTGTTTTTCACCAGGAGTCGTATTAGGAAATACAGCTTCCGTGGGAGAACGCTATCATTTAAAGAACTTTAGATAGATATTAGCTGTTTCATTCCTTCGTGAACATCTTAGCTCTTTATCTATCAACACTGAGAAATAGAGTAGATTTTTTCGCTCTTTCTTCCTTTTTTCAGTTATGGAACTCCTTTCTCTCGGGCTCCCATATGATCTTAAACAAACACCCTTATAATCTGTATAACGTATAATTGCCTACATATCTTCATTACTGGTTATGTGTGCATTTGTGCACCATCACAGTATTAGTGAGTTAGACCTTTAAGAACAGGAGGAGCTAGTCTCGGCCACGTATTAGGAGCCCCTATATATAAACCAATGAGTTTTTACCTTACATCCTTCTTTTTCGTTACGAATTCAGTTGCTGCCAGAGACCACGCTCGACTTCTACCCTGTATCATGTATGCGACTCCTTGACGCGATAACCCCTGGAAGGCTAATCTGACTGCGGGTTGACCTTTAGAATTTAGCAGCTGCTGGCGTGTATTTATACGCCATTAACAGTTTAACTTTTTAGCAAAGCGCACTTAGCTTTTGCCACATATTAGCGATCTTAGGGCAAGTGTTAGTATCTATAGTACGTCTACTTAGAATTTGACCCCTCTCAAATGCCCATTTTGTAACGGACCGTTTACAACGGGCTTTAAAAGTATATCTTTTAAGAGAACTCTCGCGTCTTACACGCCCCCCTTTTTCTTTGCAGGCACCGATTGAACACAGAACTTTGAAGTGCCACAGGAGAACTTTTAACTTCGGGCGATATCCACGGATGTACTGCTCTTTAATATGAATAGTTAGAGCTTGTCAAATCCGAGTACGTTTATATACTTAATTACAATGTTAACGGACTGTTTTGTTCCGAGCTGTAGAAAGTGTATCTCTTAAGAGAATTCTCGCGTTTTTGAACACGCCCCTTTCTCTTTACAGGCTCCGTCTGAACATCGAGCTTTGGAGTGCTGCGGGAGATTTTTAACTTCGGGCGATACTCACGTGTATATTGCTTTTCACCACGAATAGTTAGAGCTTGTCAAATCTAAGTACGTTTAGAGACTTAACTACCATGTTACTTTAGAGCCCTATGCGTTACCACTTGCCGCTTGAACTTTTGTTCCCGTTTTTCTTATTATTACAGGATAATCAATGTTATCTTGACACGGTTTTTCGTGTGCTGTTCCATTCTCAACTATATCAACTTTTAAATTATTGGATGCCTTTACTATAACCATACTTTAACTTCAAGTAAGACTTGGGACTTTACAGCCCTTTGACCTGCATAATAACGTATTCACAGACATATGTCGATATCTATATATTACAATTTTATCTTCATAGCCTTAACAAGCCGGTGGCCACTTTTACTATGAGAACGTTATCGACAGAGCAACATTGGATCTCTGAATTTTAAATACAGGTAATCTGGGAATAAAAAATAAATAGGCATGTAATAATTAGTGAGAATTTATCTATATATTCATCCATCATAACTTCTCCTGCTTCTAGACAACAAGGACGTAACAAGAATATAGCATTATTTCTGTTCAAAAAATTTGGAATCGGTTTCCCCTCTTGAAGAAAACGAATAGGAAGTTATAACTGGTAGGTTTTTCTTTATAGAATTTTCTCATTGTAAATACTAGATTTGGTCTTCTGTTTATAAGGATTGAGTAGATAAACTTGTCTGTAGTTTGCATAGTTGAACAGATAAATAGCCATTCTTTATTCTCAAAATAAATCTCCTGTGATAACATCAAAAATATAGGAAAGAACTCAGTGAGTAATGTAGAATTTTATAAAAAAATATATACAAATAGGTCAAAACTTAGTCAACGAAATATAAGAGTGCTATATATAACTACAAAAAGGTGCAACTATGCCTGATACAGTTTGGCTCTGACTAAAGAATAGGTAATTATATGCAGTTTGCACATATAAATGAAATATAATACAGAATACTTGTCTATCTTTTTCTATTCTATTCTCGATTTAATCACTCCTTCCTCTATTTCCTTCTTCTCTCTTTTTTCATCTATGGTTTACAAAGGTATTAATTAGTAATACTCAAATGCTTTAAACTAAAATGTCATATAATGTTTTTGAATTGAAAAAAAGAGAGACAAATGATGTATTGTAAATGAGATCTGACCCTTTTTAGATATGACAATAGTGTCACATAATGTCTGTATTTGTTTACGGTTGTTTTTTAAATGTCCTTATCTTGCGGTTTAATATGTGTTTGTTGTAAGAATTTGTCTGGCCTTTTTTGTTTGATTATAACCATCAAAGTTTATAGAAAGATTAAGTTGTCTGTACACAAGCAAAAGGATTCTAAAAAATATCATTTTTTTAATTATAGAACAAAAGCTGATGTTGTCCTGATGAAGACGCAGTGTTTGCGTCGAAACGCGTTGGCAGAAAAAACATCTACTTTGTCAATCAGCTGTGAATAATCACATACTCCCTAATTGTTCACATTGGAAATTAGAGATATTATAACTTGACTACTGCACTGTGATTTTATTCATTTTATATACATTTTGTACTTTGATTGAACATGTTTATCGATTGTTATTAATATGATTACATTTTATGTATGATCACATTTGCTGTCTTAAAAATCTTTCTTTTTGCTTGTGTTTTTAGTTGATGTAATAATAAGTTGGCCAGCTACTACTTTGGTTTTGCCTGGATGCTTTTTTCACCATTAACTGTTTAGCCCTGATCCAGGAATCTGATCTTATTCAGGGGGTCCCTGTTTTTTTGCCACAAATTTCTCGGCAAGCCAGAAAGGAAAATCATCCTTATCCTGGGGCTTCTTGCCCATTACAGAATTGACCATGACAGGACTGATCTTTAAACCGCCCGGCCGGAAGCGCCACACCCCCCGGGGCTCCACCCGGAAGATTACGGCCCATATAATGCACTAAGGCTCTAATCACGGCAATCGCGACTACATGTAGTCGTCTGAGTTCAGCCACGTTACAATTGCCGTGAAGAGGATGAGGAGTAAATCCAGCCAAAACAGGCCAACTAGCGCCTGGAATGGACAAAGGACCTAACCTCGGAGCGGTTAAAGAATGGGGTAGGGCGCCACCAAACCAAACTCCATGCTGCCAAACATCAATAGGAACTTCCTGTGCTCTGTACGGAGTATACTCATTAGGTACAACAGAGGGAGTGTACGTGTGGAACACACCAGAATTTGCGTCCACCGCCGGAAACGTTACCCAAGAATAAAACAGTTCGTATGGATAAGCATGTTCCGCACTCACCACCATTATCACAGCCAAGCATTCCAAAGGGACATTATAAGCCCGCAAATGATCACGCACCGCAATGCGACTATGCTGAGGAATGTCCACGGCTTGGGCCATGACAGCACAGGAATGTGAAAAAACAAAGGTTACTTTGTAGCACAACTGGGTAGTAATTCAAGGAAACCGTTTTAGTAAGAATCAAGCTTGAAAAGACCTATTTCAAAAATAGGTAGGTTTTTCCGGCACCATCGTTTTCCGGAAACAGCAATGAAGGGGTTAAGGAATGAATGATGTACTACTTGAGTGTCATGATATAAGACCACCAACGATTGGGCGCCATGTAGCAGGGATTCCGTTCTCCTACAGAACTGTGCATAGAGATCTGGAACCTCAGTGAATTAGGATGACCCAAAACTCACCTCAGTACCCAAAATCCCCTTACCGAGCTAGCTACAGTGTCTCATTGGTCATAACAAACTCTCAATGCTTAGACAAACCGGAACATGAACTTAGGTTACCTCAGGTATCGTGGAACACATGAACACTCTTTCGTTATATAATCATTACAAACCAGAACGTGGAGTAAAAGAGGACACGTGCATATTTGAAATATTTATTTACTAATGCAAGGTTCTCAAACGCAGTATCTTATATAATACAAGCAAACATATTATAAGAATCAAAGTTATCAGCATAGTTACTAGTCCATAGTAAGCAAATGGTGATAGCATATTATAATGCTGAAATGAATAGGAATTAATAACACCTATTTCTCACCATCCCTATTTAGTATAATATTATATCTATGAAGGTCTCTTTTGGGTTTTAGCAGGGCGGGCCCATACCTCTAAATCTCAGTGGCAGAGGATCACATCATCTTCAACCAGCTCTCTGCATGCGAAGCATCATCAAGTGTGTCTTTGCATTCCCAGTACCTCTATCTTAAACCCGCTTAGAGCCCAATGTTAATTAAACAACAGGGGGTGGTGATGGACAGAGTTTCTGAATTAAGCAGAATACTCTCACCCAGTCAAGAGATCAGGGCTTAATCCAACACCGTTTTTTAGCTCACTGTTCCATCCCAGCTCAGAACCTGGCTATATGCAAATTAGTCTGTCCCTGGCCCAGTGCATCATGGGAACAGGAAAAACCAAACTACCAAGCCAATTCTTTCACTGGGAAGGAAACAAGCTACCGGGGACCGGTTTCTGGCATTTCAGCCGTCTTCGGCCCAGCTTGCTTGAATCCTGATGGTGCAATGAGCAAGGGACTCACGTCTGAGTATACCCTTCCACGCTTATGGTGGACAAAATAATTAAACAACAGGGGGCGGTGATGGACAGAGTTTCTGAATTAAGCAGAATACTCTCACCCAGTCAAGAGATCAGGGCTTTATCCAACACCGTTTTTTAGCTCACTGCACCATCCCAGCTCAGAACCTGGCTATATGCAAATTAGTCTGTCCCAGGATTCAAGCAAGCCGGGCCGAAGACGGCTGAAATGCCAGAAACCGGTCCCCGGAAGCTTGTTTCCTTCCCAGTGAAAGAATTGGCTTGGTAGTTTGGTTTGCCCTGTTCCCATGATACACTGGGCCAGGGACAGACTAATTTGCATATAGCCAGGTTCTGAGCTGGGATGGTGCAGTGAGCTACAAAACGGTGTTGGATTAAGCCCTGATCTCTTGACTGGGTGAGAGTATTCTGCTTAATTCAGAAACTCTGTCCATCACCACCCCCTGTTTAATTATTTTGTCCACCATAAGCGTGGAAGGGTATACTCAGACGTGAGTCCCTTGCTCATTGCACCACCAGGATTCAAGCAAGCCGGGCCGAAGACGGCTGAAATACCAGAAACCGGTCCCTGGAAGCTTGTTTCCTTCCCAGTGAAAGAATTGGCTTGATAGTTTGGTTTGCCCTGTTCCCATGATGCACTGGGCCAGGGACAGACTAATTTGCATATAGCCAGGTTCTGAGCTGGGATGGTGCAGTGAGCTAAAAAACAGTGTTGGATTAAGCCTTGATCTCTTGACTGGGTGAGAGTATTCTGCTTAATTCAGAAACTCTGTCCATCACCACCCCCTGTTTAATTATTTTGTCCACCATAAGCGTGGAAGGGTATACTCAGACGTGAGTCCCTTGCTCATTGCACCATCAGGATTCAAGCAAGCCGGGCCGAAGACGGCTGAAATGCCAGAAACCGGTCCCCGGAAGCTTGTTTCCTTCCCAGTGAAAGAATTGGCTTGGTAGTTTGGTTTGCTCTGTTCCCATGATACACTGGGCCAGGGACAGACTAATTTGCATATAGCCAGGTTCTGAGCTGGGATGGTGCAGTGAGCTAAAAACACGGTGTTGGATTAAGCCCTGATCTCTTGACTGGGTGAGAGTATTCTGCTTAATTCAGAAACTCTGTCCATCACCACCCCCTGTTTAATTATTTTGTCCACCATAAGCGTGGAAGGGTATACTCAGACGTGAGTCCCTTGCTCATTGCACCATCAGGATTCAAGCAAGCCGGGCCGAAGACGGCTGAAATGCCAGAAACCAGTCCCCGGAAGCTTGTTTCCTTCCCAGTGAAAGAATTGGCTTGGTAGTTTGGTTTGCCCTGTTCCCATGATACACTGGGCCAGGGACAGACTAATTTGCATATAGCCAGGTTCTGAGCTGGGATGGTGCAGTGAGCTAAAAAACGGTGTTGGATCAAGCCCTGATCTCTTGACTGGGTGAGAGTATTCTGCTTAATCCAGAAACTCTGTCCATCACCACCCCCTGTTTAATTATTTTGTCCACCATAAGCGTGGAAGGGTATACTCAGACGTGAGTCCCTTGCTCATTGCACCATCAGGATTCAAGCAAGCCGGGCCGAAGACGGCTGAAATGCCAGAAACCGGTCCCCGGAAGCTTGTTTCCTTCCCAGTGAAAGAATTGGCTTGGTAGTTTGGTTTGCCCTGTTCCCATGATACACTGGGCCAGGGACAGACTAATTTGCATATAGCCAGGTTCTGAGCTGGGATGGTGCAGTGAGCTAAAAAACAGTGTTGGATTAAGCCTTGATCTCTTGACTGGGTGAGAGTATTCTGCTTAATTCAGAAACTCTGTCCATCACCACCCCCTGTTTAATTATTTTGTCCACCATAAGCGTGGAAGGGTATACTCAGACGTGAGTCCCTTGCTCATTGCACCATCAGGATTCAAGCAAGCCGGGCCGAAGACGGCTGAAATGCCAGAAACCGGTCCCCGGAAGCTTGTTTCCTTCCCAGTGAAAGAATTGGCTTGGTAGTTTGGTTTGCTCTGTTCCCATGATACACTGGGCCAGGGACAGACTAATTTGCATATAGCCAGGTTCTGAGCTGGGATGGTGCAGTGAGCTAAAAACACGGTGTTGGATTAAGCCCTGATCTCTTGACTGGGTGAGAGTATTCTGCTTAATTCAGAAACTCTGTCCATCACCACCCCCTGTTTAATTATTTTGTCCACCATAAGCGTGGAAGGGTATACTCAGACGTGAATCCCTTGCTCATTGCACCATCAGGATTCAAGCAAGCCGGGCCGAAGACGGCTGAAATGCCAGAAACCAGTCCCCGGAAGCTTGTTTCCTTCCCAGTGAAAGAATTGGCTTGGTAGTTTGGTTTGCCCTGTTCCCATGATACACTGGGCCAGGGACAGACTAATTTGCATATAGCCAGGTTCTGAGCTGGGATGGTGCAGTGAGCTAAAAAACGGTGTTGGATCAAGCCCTGATCTCTTGACTGGGTGAGAGTATTCTGCTTAATCCAGAAACTCTGTCCATCACCACCCCCTGTTTAATTATTTTGTCCACCATAAGCGTGGAAGGGTATACTCAGACGTGAGTCCCTTGCTCATTGCACCATCAGGATTCAAGCAAGCCGGGCCGAAGACGGCTGAAATGCCAGAAACCGGTCCCCGGAAGCTTGTTTCCTTCCCAGTGAAAGAATTGGCGTGGTAGTTTGGTTTGCCCTGTTCCCATGATACACTGGGCCAGGGACAGACTAATTTGCATATAGCCAGGTTCTGAGCTGGGATGGTGCAGTGAGCTAAAAAACAGTGTTGGATTAAGCCTTGATCTCTTGACTGGGTGAGAGTATTCTGCTTAATTCAGAAACTCTGTCCATCACCACCCCCTGTTTAATTATTTTGTCCACCATAAGCGTGGAAGGGTATACTCAGACGTGAGTCCCTTGCTCATTGCACCATCAGGATTCAAGCAAGCCGGGCCGAAGACTGCTGAAATGCCAGAAACCGGTCCCCGGAAGCTTGTTTCCTTCCCAGTGAAAGAATTGGCTTGGTAGTTTGGTTTGCTCTGTTCCCATGATACACTGGGCCAGGGACAGACTAATTTGCATATAGCCAGGTTCTGAGCTGGGATGGTGCAGTGAGCTAAAAACACGGTGTTGGATTAAGCCCTGATCTCTTGACTGGGTGAGAGTATTCTGCTTAATTCAGAAACTCTGTCCATCACCACCCCCTGTTTAATTATTTTGTCCACCATAAGCGTGGAAGGTTATACTCAGACGTGAGTCCCTTGCTCATTGCACCATCAGGATTCAAGCAAGCCGGGCCGAAGACGGCTGAAATGCCAGAAACCAGTCCCCGGAAGCTTGTTTCCTTCCCAGTGAAAGAATTGGCTTGGTAGTTTGGTTTGCCCTGTTCCCATGATACACTGGGCCAGGGACAGACTAATTTGCATATAGCCAGGTTCTGAGCTGGGATGGTGCAGTGAGCTAAAAAATGGTGTTGGATCAAGCCCTGATCTCTTGACTGGGTGAGAGTATTCTGCTTAATCCAGAAACTCTGTCCATCACCACCCCCTGTTTAATTATTTTGTCCACCATAAGCGTGGAAGGGTATACTCAGACGTGAGTCCCTTGCTCATTGCACCATCAGGATTCAAGCAAGCCGGGCCGAAGACGGCTGAAATGCCAGAAACCGGTCCCCGGAAGCTTGTTTCCTTCCCAGTGAAAGAATTGGCTTGGTAGTTTGGTTTGCCCTGTTCCCATGATACACTGGGCCAGGGACAGACTAATTTGCATATAGCCAGGTTCTGAGCTGGGATGGTGCAGTGAGCTAAAACACGGTGTTGGATTAAGCCCTGATCTCTTGACTGGGTGAGAGTATTCTGCTTAATTCAGAAACTCTGTCCATCACCACCCCCTGTTTAATTATTTTGTCCACCATAAGCGTGGAAGGGTATACTCAGACGTGAGTCCCTTGCTCATTGCACCATCAGGATTCAAGCAAGCCGGGCCGAAGACGGCTGAAATGCCAGAAACCGGTCCCCGGAACCTTGTTTCCTTCCCAGTGAAAAAATTGACTTGGTAGTTTGGTTTGCCCTGTTCCCATGATACACTGGGCCAGGGACAGACTAATTTGCATATAGCCAGGTTCTGAGCTGGGATGGTGCAGTGAGCTAAAAAACGGTGTTGGATTAAGCCCTGATCTCTTGACTGGGTGAGAGTATTCTGCTTAATTCAGAAACTCTGTCCATCACCACCCCCTGTTTAATTATTTTGTCCACCATAAGCGTGGAAGGGTATACTCAGACGTGAGTCTCTTGCTCATTGCACCATCAGGATTCAAGCAAGCCGGGCCGAAGACGGCTGAAATGCCAGAAACCGGTCCCCGGAAGCTTGTTTCCTTCCCAGTGAAAGAATTGGCTTGGTAGTTTGGTTTGCCCTGTTCCCATGATACACTGGGCCAGGGACAGACTAATTTGCATATAGCCAGGTTCTGAGCTGGGATGGTGCCATGAGCTAAAAAACGGTGTTGGATTAAGCCCTGATCTCTTGACTGGGTGAGAGTATTCTGCTTAATTCAGAAACTCTGTCCATCACCACCCCCTGTTTAATTATTTTGTCCACCATAAGCGTGGAAGGGTATACTCAGACGTGAGTCCCTTGCTCATTGCACCATCAGGATTCAAGCAAGCCGGGCCGACGACGGCTGAAATGCCAGAAACCGGTCCCCGGAAGCTTGTTTCCTTCCCAGTGAAAGAATTGGCTTGGTAGTTTGGTTTGCCCTGTTCCCATGATACACTGGGCCAGGGACAGACTAATTTGCATATAGCCAGGTTCTGAGCTGGGATGGTGCAATGAGCTAAAAAACGGTGTTGGATTAAGCCCTGATCTCTTGACTGGGTGAGAGTATTCTGCTTAATTCAGAAACTCTGTCCATCACCACCCCCTGTTTAATTATTTTGTCCACCATAAGCGTGGAAGGGTATACTCAGACGTGAGTCCCTTGCTCATTGCACCATCAGGATTCAAGCAAGCCGGGCCGAAGACGGCTGAAATGCCAGAAACCGGTCCCCGGAAGCTTGTTTCCTTCCCAGTGAAAGAATTGGCTTGGTAGTTTGGTTTGCCCTGTTCCCATGATACACTGGGCCAGGGACAGACTAATTTGCATATAGCCAGGTTCTGAGCTGGGATGGTGCCATGAGCTAAAAAACGGTGTTGGATTAAGCCCTGATCTCTTGACTGGGTGAGAGTATTCTGCTTAATTCAGAAACTCTGTCCATCACCACCCCCTGTTTAATTATTTTGTCCACCATAAGCGTGGAAGGGTATACTCAGACGTGAGTCCCTTGCTCATTGCACCATCAGGATTCAAGCAAGCCGGGCCGACGACGGCTGAAATGCCAGAAACCGGTCCCCGGAAGCTTGTTTCCTTCCCAGTGAAAGAATTGGCTTGGTAGTTTGGTTTGCCCTGTTCCCATGATACACTGGGCCAGGGACAGACTAATTTGCATATAGCCAGGTTCTGAGCCGGGATGGTGCAATGAGCTAAAAAACGGTTTTGGATTAAGCCCTGATCTCTTGACTGGGTGAGAGTATTCTGCTTAATTCAGAAACTCTGTCCATCACCACCCCCTGTTTAAATATTTTGTCCACCATAAGCGTGGAAGGGTATACTCAGACGTGAGTCCCTTGCTCATTGCACCATCAGGATTCAAGCAAGCCGGGCCGAAGACGGCTGAAATGCCAGAAACCGGTCCCCGGAAGCTTGTTTCCTTCCCAGTGAAAGAATTGGCTTGGTAGTTTGGTTTGCCCTGTTCCCATGATACACTGGGCCAGGGACAGACTAATTTGCATATAGCCAGGTTCTGAGCTGGGATGGTGCAGTGAGCTAAAAAACGGTGTTGGATTAAGCCCTGATCGCTTGACTGGGTGAGAGTATTCTGCTTAATTCAGAAACTCTGTCCATCACCACCCCCTGTTTAATTACTTTGTCGACCATAAGCGTGGAAGGGTATACTCAGACGTGAGTCCCTTGCTCATTGCACCATTAGGATTCAAGCAAGCCGGGCCGAAGATGGCTGAAATGCCAGAAACCGGTCCCCGGAAGCTTGTTTCCTTCCCAGTGAAAGAATTGGCTTGGTAGTTTGGTTTGCCCTGTTCCCATGATACACTGGGCCAGGGACAGACTAATTTGCATATAGCCAGGTTCTGAGCTGGGATGGTGCAGTGAGCTAAAAAACGGTGTTGGATTAAGCCCTGATCTTTAGACTGGGTGAGAGTATTCTGCTTAATTCAGAAACTCTGTCCATCACCACCCCCTGTTTAATTATTTTGTCCACCATAAGCGTGGAAGGGTATACTCAGACGTGAGTCCCTTGCTCATTGCACCATCAGGATTCAAGCAAGCCGGGCCGAAGACGGCTGAAATGCCAGAAACCGGTCCCCGAAAGCTTGTTTCCTTCCCAGTGAAAGAATTGGCTTGGTAGTTTGGTTTGCCCTGTTCCCATGATACACTGGGCCAGGGACAGACTAATTTGCATATAGCCAGGTTCTGAGCTGGGATGGTGCAGTGAGCTAAAAAACGGTGTTGGATTAAGCCCTGATCTCTTGACTGGGTGAGAGTATTCTGCTTAATTCAAAAACTCTGTCCATCACCTCCCCCTGTTTAATTATTTGGTCCACCATAAGCGTGGAAGGGTATACTCAGACGTGAGTCCCTTGCTCATTGCACCATCAGGATTCAAGCGAGCCAGGCCGAAGACGGCTGAAATGCCAGAAACTGGTCCCCGGAACCTTGTTTCCTTCCCAGTGAAAGAATTGGCTTGGTAGTTTGGTTTGCCCTGTTCCCATGATACACTGGGCCAGGGACAGACTAATTTACATATAGCCAGTTTCTGAGCTGGGATGGTGCAGTGAGCTAAAAAACGGTGTTGGATTAAGCCCTGATCTCTTGACTGGGTGAGAGTATTCTGCTTAATTCAGAAACTCTGTCCATCACCACCCCCTGTTTAATTATTTTGTCCACCATAAGCGTGGAAGGGTATACTCAGACGTGAGTCCCTTGCTCATTGCACCATCAGGATTCAAGCAAGCCGGGCCGAAGACGGCTGAAATGCCAGAAACCGGTCCCCGGAAGCTTGTTTCCTTCCCAGTGAAAGAATTGGCTTGGTAGTTTGGTTTGCCCTGTTCCCATGATACACTGGGCCAGGGACAGACTAATTTGCATAAAGCCAGGTTCTGAGCTGGGATGGTGCAGTGAGCTAAAAAACGGTGTTGGATTAAGCCATGATCTCTTGACTGGGTGAGAGTATTCTGCTTAATTCAGAAACTCTGTCCATCACCACCCCCTGTTTAATTATTTTGTCCACCATAAGCGTGGAAGAGTATACTCAGACGTGAGTCCCTTGCTCATTGCACCATCAGGATTCAAGCAAGCCGGGCCGAAGACGGCTGAAATGCTAGAAACCGGTCCCCGGAAGCTTGTTTCCTTCCCAGTGAAAGAATTGGCTTGGTAGTTTGGTTTGCCCTGTTCCCATGATACACTGGGCCAGGGACAGACTAATTTGCATATAACCAGGTTCTGAGCTGGGATGGTGCAGTGAGCTAAAAAACGGTGTTGGATTAAGCCCTGATCTCTTGACTGGGTGAGAGTATTCTGCTTAATTCAGAAACTCTGTCCTTCACCACCCCCTGTTTAATTAGAGCCCAATGTTGGCAGCAACTGTATTTGTGTTATGTCTAATGTGGTGCGAAGATCAGACCTAACAGCAACCTTGTGTCGAGTTATTCTGAGAGGGTTCAGCACTCACTGTGCAGACAGTGTACCAAGCAAGACTGATATCAGAGTAATAACATATTATTCTCAAATAAATCACAACGTTCTTCTAGGTTGAAAGCTACAATAACAAGTATGTGTCGTGTGCAAACTGAAGCTGAAGGAAAAAAGGCATTTAAACATTTAATAAGCTCATGCTAACTTAACACAGTATATAGAAAAGAAGCATCTATACGACAATGTTATCGAGATTGCAAGTGACGCGTTGACAGTATGATCTCGGCAGCGGCGGAAGAAGGGGGCTTTTGTTTTGTTCAATGACAAAAGTATGGTGAGTTTTTGGGAACATTTTGTACCTCACAAAAAACTGTTGCCTCCTATTAGGCTCATTGAACCGCTTCTTACAAGTTTACATTTTAAAATAATGGCTTGTGCCTCTCACCATGGTCTTGGAGTTGCGCGTGGCTCCTCTGGGATCTATGTTGACGTCTTTAGGAGTACGCAGCTTTTCAGCTGCTGCAGAACGCATTGCAGCTTAGATGCGCAGGGAGCCATCTGGCGGAACGTCAACAGCGTGCCCCCACCTTGAGTTTGGCTGTGGCTGCTGTTACAAGTTGGGGTTCAGTCTTACTTTGGCCAACCACGATTGATGCTTTTGTTCGGATGCGGCAAGCTATATATGAGGAAGGTATAGTGCAGCGCGAGAGTGTTCAAGACGGAGAGCATGTGGGCTGACTCCTGTTCCTCCTGGTGAGACGTCCTGCGGTTTGGGTGTGTACTCCGGCCATATCGATGCTCCTACACACTCGTAAAGAAAAGGTACTTTCATTTTTTGGACCGTCGGCGGTCCTCTTGATTATTCCAGAATCCAGCTTTGGATGTGTCCTGTTATGTCACACGCTGAATGAGGAGCCAAGGAAAAAAACCCACAAGAGACATATATAGTGTGTTTACATGTTTTAGCGCTCATATTTGTGGTCATACTCACTACTGGCTTGAGTATTTGTGATGCCTTAGTATTACATGTGTTTACAATGTATTTCCAAGTTTCAGTTGGGGTGCACTGTACCAGTGTGTGCCCAGAGTAGCACTATTTGGGTGAGGTGTCGCTCTCCGGTGATTGGTTACAGTTAAAAAAAATTACAAATGGAAAAGGAAAAGTTGTTGTATGACTTATGTTTTGTTGATCTGATCTAGCATACTGTCTTAGTGATGCCACAGTTTAGGCTTTCTTCCACAATGGATGTTCTTGTCGCTAAGTGGGTGGTAGTCATATTATACTCCCTTACATGTGATACAGCGGGCCTACAGAAATTCTGTCTCAACAACACTACCCAACACGATGATACTCACCATTAATCATAAACTCTTCACAAGGCCCATAAATGACTGAGACAAATATTGACCAACTGAATCATGTGACCTAATTAATCAAAACTATTCACAAAACTATTTACGTTGATATACAACTGCAGTTTATCTTTATCATGTTTATAAGAATGAAAACATTTAATTAGGTCACCTAGGTAATGGATCAACTGATGGTAACTAGACTCAGAATAAACAAGACCAGCTTGTCATTTTGAAATCTATTTTATTAACTTTATTTTCAAATAAAGAACATCTTTAATTAATAAATATTTTATTAACATTTAATAAGCATCATTTTATTAAGTAAAGGCACATTAGACTATCAGTTCAAAACGAATCAGCATGGAAAGTATTTAAGCAGAAAGAATCTCATTCCCTAAACCCTATTTCCCTGACTAAACTTATTAGAACCTAAAAAGGAAAGACATTAGTTCTATTTCCCTTACGTGAGTCAAAAGTCCGACAGCATCTCACGCCCTTCAGGATTCAGGAACGAGCCAGCAATGCTCCTCCCAAGGGGCCAAGTTTTATACCTTTTCTCTATCTAAAACTAACTAAAAGAATACTTTTTTAAAGACATCCAGTGCTTTCATTGGCTGACAGCAGTCAGTCCACATGAGATCTTTGCTTTTTCATTCCAAAATCGTGCCTTTTATTTATTTAATTATTTATTTGTATTCTTATATAGCGCTGGAAGTCAATCCTCGAAAGGGTATCTCCGCGCTTGCATATTACCAAAAGGAGCCAGAAACTAGTAATTAGACAAAGAAATGTGGGGGGAACATAACTAACAGGCGATAAATAAATATGTTTTCAGGGACTTCTTGAAAGATTGAAAATTGGTTGTGCTTTTAAGAGCACATGGCAAAGAGTTCCAAAGGATGGGGCCTTTATAGGACAGGGCTCGTCCTCCCTGCCTGGCTTTTTTTATCCTAGGAACCTGGAGTAATTGCTGGCCACTGGATCGTAGAGTACCACTGGGAGTGTAGGGGTTGAATATTTCTTTTAGATATTTAGGTCCATTGCCAAACAGACATCTATGAATTGTGCAGCAGATTTTAATTTTTTTTTTTTTTAAACTTTATTGTCAAGTAGGCAAAGAAGTTATTCACATTTCCATTATTCATTACCTGTATCACATTATCACATATTTTTCCCAAGAGACGGATAAAGCACAGTACAATCTGATGTCTGAGTCTGTACTTATACTACGAGTACGGAAAAAGGAATTGCAACTATTTTGTACAGAATCTCACTGAGCAACGTGCCATACCCTGTTCTAGTTCGTATTATGCCCACATACAATACAGCAATTGGTTCCTAGTAAGTTTAACTAACAAAGATAAAACGATTTCTACAAAAAAACTCCCAACTAATGCTATCACTTCAATAAATTGTTGTACCCTTTCATAGACAGCTGTCATCCACTGCATATAACCTGTACGATGTTCAAATGTAATGTCGCGTTCACGCTCCATCCCACTACAAATCAGATTATCAGATACCAGCCCCCCCCCCTAATCTTCATCCTCCTCTGAGTCTAGTTCCTCGTCTTCTGGTAGGGGTGCACATGGTTCACCTCTATATTTATTCCACAGCATCCATACCCTATTCCATTTACGGGGACAGGCCCGCAGTACGTACACCGCCCTTTCTTTTACCATCAGAAGGTCCATATTTCTAATCCACCAGCCACTGTGGGTAAGTCTTGAGCACCCCATTTTTGTGCAATGTCCCTTTTGGCCACCGTTACAGCCAACGTGACCCACAATTGTCCATATCTGTTCAGGTCAGTAGGGTCCCAAATGTTCAGCAGGCACTTACGGGGCTCAGGCAGGAGCGACACCTCAACGGTTTGGGAGACTGTGCGCATAATTTGTCTCCATACTTCCTGGATCAAAGGACAATCCCATAGCGTGTGGAGTAGAGTTCCCTCCTCCCCGCACCCTCTTAGACAGAAGGGGTGTGGTGCCCGCTGTATCTTGTGCAGAAGTGTTCTGGTGTAGTAGGTGCGGTGTAAGATCTTGAGTTGGACTAACCGGAACCTAGCCGAGATGCCCACCTCCCTTGGTGACGCAAGGGCCTCATTCCATTCAGTGTCATCCATGTCCCCTAGTTCCCCTACCCATCTCTCTCTAAGCTTCTGTGTGGGGTCCGCCAGGTTGTTAACCAGTTTTTTGTAGGTGAGAGAGGTCGCCTTCTGTTCCATGAAGTCTGTCAGTAACCTGTCCTCTAGTGGGGACGAGTCCGGGAGTGTTGTGTCAGGTGGAATTACGTGTAGAAGGGCGTGTCGGATTTGAATATATCTGAATGTTTCATTGGGCCCCATACCATATTGGTGCTGTAGCTGTGAGAATGGAACCACCGAGCCCTTGTCCCAAAGGTCCCCCACTACCGAAATCCCTATCTGGTCCCAGTGTGCGAAGCCCCTGCTGGACCCTAAGTTACCCAATGATTTTGTGTCCCATAGCGGTGTCATTCTGGTGATTTTCCCTTTCCACCCCAGTCGAGATTGTGCTGTATGCCATAAGGTTGTCGTATGTAACGTCGGTCCAAACAATTTCCGAACCTGCGAGTGATTGTATAACACGGAGAGCATGCCGTCCGTCCCCAACTGCGACCAGTCCGCCTTGTATGCGGGGTCATCCCGCGGGATGTGGATCCAGTGATTAATCACCTTCAGTTGGGATGCCCAGTAGTACAACTGAAGATTGGGTAGCGCAATCCCTCCCTCATACCAGCTTTTCACTAGCTTGTCCTGTGCTATACGGGCTGGACCATTGCTCCACAGCAGAGCAGATACCAACGCAGCGACTTGTTGGAAGTATCGTGGAGCCACTACATGAGGGGTATTTTCTAACACATAGAGAAATCGAGGAAGAGCCATCATTTTATACAATGCTGCTCGCCCAAGGAGGGTTAACAGCAGGGTAGCCCAGTACTTAACGTCCGACCGTAGACGTGTCAGAGGTGGCACCAGGTTCGCGGTGTAAAAGTCTGCTGCATTAGTGGTAATGAAAATGCCCAGGTATTTAAATGAGTCAGTCGTCAACTGCAGGGGGCAGTCATCTCGCAATAGCGGCTCCGGGCCCTTGAGTACAAATATTATAGATTTTGACCAATTCAGGGTTTAACCTGATGCTTTTCCGTGTTCATCGCACAGAGTCAACAGGGCAGGAATGCCCTCATTGGGATTGGTCATGTAGATCAGCATATCATCTGCATATAGGGACACCTTATCTTCCCACCCGTCCTCCCATACGATGCCCCGAAACAGCGGTGTTGCTCTGAGCAGGACAGCCAGCGGCTCCAGTACTAGCGCGAAGAGTAGGGGGGAGAGCGGGCACCCTTGTCTGGTTCCGCGTCCCAGGGGTAAGGGCTGTGAAATGTGTCCATTGGCCACCACCTGTGCCATTGGCGACGCGTACAGTAGCCGTACCCATGCTATATATTTCGGGCCGAAGCCCATACGGGCAAGGACCGCAAAGAGATATTCCCATTCGACCAGATCGAAAGCCATTTTGGCGTTTAGGGATAAGATGACAGCTTGTTCTGTAAGGAGATGCGCGCGTGCCATGACCCCGTGTACTCTCCGCAGATTCAGAGCCGTGCTTCTGTGCGGCATGAAACCTGATTGGTCGGGGTGCACCAGGGTGTGTAGGTGCTTGGTCAGGCGACTAGCTAGGAGTTTCGCTAGGATCTTCGCTTCTACGTTAAGCAAGGAGATGGGTCGGTATGAGGTACATTCTGTCAGCGGCTTGTCCGGCTTAGGAATGGTTACTATCGTGGCCATGCGTTGGTCTAGAGGGAGTTCAGCTTTGTCCAAACTCTCTTTATACATATCCAGCAGGGGTTTGCTCAACAGGGGGGCCGACGCTTTGTACCATTCCACGGGTATCCCGTTAGGACCCAGCGCCTTGCCAGATTGCAACGACTGTATTGCTAATTGGATTTCAGCGTCTGTTAAGTCAGCGTCCAGTTCTTGTTGCGCTTCGTGCGAAAGCGCGGGGATGCTAATGTGGTCGAGCGATGCTATTGCCTCCCGGTCCGTGACAGCCCTAACCGGTGTGTATATTCCCTGATAATGGTGTGCCAGGGTGTTTACTATTCGCTCAGGGTGTGTTAGTAGCTGGCCGTCCTGTGCATACAGTCTCTGAATACCTCTGTTGCAACCACCCCTCCTGTCCAACCAGGCCAGCATCTTCCCGGCTTTATCTCCCACGTCATATACCCTGTGTGCTGTGCTCGCCAAGTGTCCTTTGGTAACCGTCGTGAGATGGGCCAAGTGTTGTTGCTGTCTGAGGTGTAGCGCATGTGCGGTGTCAGGGGTGGGGTCTGACATGTGGGCGGTGTTCGCGGTGTGTAGCGCCAGTTCTAATTGTGCGAGGTCACTTCTGGAGTCTCGTTTGTGCCCCGTGATAGCCGCTATTGCTGCGCCGCGCAGGACTGTTTTGTACGCCTCCCAGAGTACCGAGGGCGAGGACACTGTTCCTATATTTTCTGTAAAATAGTGTGTCGTAGCTAATTTAAGCTTCTTCCTTATACCAGGGACTTGCAAGTAGTTGGGGTATATTGGATAGAGCCTGGCACGTTTTTTCTCTTTATTCGTGATATGGAGGGACACCGGTGAATGATCAGATATACCTCTGGGTAGGATCTCTAATTTGTCTACTGACCCCAGTCCCACCCCCAAAAAGAAGAGGTAGTCAATACGCGAGAGACTGTTGTGTGTAGAGGAGTAGTGTGTGTAGTGAGTGGCTGTGGGATTCAATTGACGCCAAACATCTGTGAGTCCTAATGCGGTTAAAAAAACTAGGAAGCGTGGAAGTCCCCCTCTGGCGCTCCCGCACGGGAAAGGTGTCCAACAGTGGGTCTGTTATGGCATTAAAGTCCCCCCCAATGATCATGTCACCCTCAGGAAGGTCAATGAGAAATTGACCCAGCGCCGGCAGAGCCGTAGAGTGTAGTGCTGGGGGGATGTACACTGATACCACGTTGAGGGGTCTTCCTTCCCATTGGCCATACAGCGCCGCAAACCGACCCTGGTCGTCCGTTCTGCGGCTTTCAATCATAAAAGAGGAGTTTTTCTTAAGGCCGACTAAGCGCTGGTCGCGGACCCTTCCAAACTAACTTTTCCCGCCGGGAAGACGCGAGGCCACGCCCACTCTGAGGCCACGCCCCCCCCATTGTGCTTAAAAGTGCCAATCTCTGCGCCCTCTGCTAGAAAGCACGAACCCTCCTGAGGCGGAAGCCGGGAGACTTTGTCTGTTGTATTTTTTAAAATTACTATTGTCATTTGTTGCTGATTTTAAGAGCACTTACTTGTAATTTACATCAGGACTCTGCCCTTTAAAGCGCCGCACAGCCGATTAGGCGCTGGTCGCGGACCCTTCCAAACTAACTTTTCCCGCCGGGGAGACGCGAGGCCACACCCACTCTGAGGCCACGCCCCCAGGCCTTTAGCCCTCCCTATTTAAAATGTGCTTGTACCGTACGCGCAGCGGACGGGCGCAGCGGGCGCGCCTAAGGCAAGCCTGTCTGCGCCCGTCATCGCCACGACATCGCCTTTCGCCAGTCCCCCTGGTCAAACTTTGCCTCAGGTGCCCTTTCGGTACAATCGAGAACATCTCCTTGCCTTAAACCCTGGACAGAGATGTATTGACGTGACAGGCATCCTTGGCCACACGAAACTCCAATGCAACTCCTGCCACTTCACCGCTGCTAGCCCAAGTCACATTCAAGAAAAATGATACTCACCTACCACCTTTCCCCTCACGATTCTTCAACTCAATGTCAGGTCGCTCACCAAACACCATCTTGAGGTTAACTCCCTCATACTGGATGAGAACCCTGACATTCTCTTCCTCTGCGAAACCTGGCTGCGGGATGGCGCGTCTGCCATTCCCAACCTCACGCTCCCAGATGACTACCACATGTCAACTATAAATCGCGATACGAGAGGCGGTGGCATAGCGGTAATTTATAAAAAGCAATTCACTTGCTCATTTACTAAGAAGTTCTTCCTGACTGTGAATGCGCCCGATTTAAAATTACAACTAGCCCACACTTCACAATGTCTGGCCTTTACATCTACCTCCCACCTGGCCCTGCTTCCAGGTTTATTGATGCCCTCCTCGAGATGACAACCGCTCTTGTGACCAAATCTGCTAATTTTACCATCTTGGGCGACCTCAACCTCCATTTTGACCTATCTAATGACCCCACTATTAAAAATCTCCTTACCGATCTCTCTGCCCTACAACTTAATTCCCTTATCCAGGCTCCCACCCATCTAGCCGGACATACTCTGGACCCGGTCTTTACCAACATTCAAGAGGCCACTACAGAGATGCCCATACCAATGGGATGGACGGACCACTACCTCATTAAATTGACTATCCTAGTCTTTGGACAACCGCACAAAATCGAATCTACCCGCCGCCTTAAAAGACTATGGCACAAACTATCCACCGCTGTCTTCCACGATACCCTAGGGGAATTCCATCGGGAAGCCAACCAAGACATTAATACGACCTATAACGCCTTTAATGACTGGATTACGGGTGGACTTGACACTCTCATTCCAGCTAAATTGACCAAAGGGCGTATCACACCCTCCAACCCCTGGTACAATGACACTCTCAAAACCATGCGCAAGGAATGTAAAAGAGCAGAGCGTCTCTGGAGAAAAGACTTTGACTGTAAGGACAAATCCAACTATACATTGAAACTTAAATCGTATCAAAAAGCTATCCGCACGGCTCGTGCAGCTTTCTATGCTGACAAAATCAACTCGGGTCCAAACCCTGCAAAAATAATCTTCAAACTAGTCCAAGAACTTCAGAGCACCAGGTCACCCTCCCCCAATATTGCATCCGCTGAACAATGTGAGCAACTCGCTACATATTTTGTAGAAAAAGTTCAGAATATTTACAAAACCTTCTCTCAGCACTCCCTCCACCCTATCAAACCCACCAACTTCACCTCCAACTTCACCCCTCTTACTCAAATCCCTGACATTTCTCCTGACGACCTAATCAAACTGTGTAGAAAGGTGAAATCAGGCTCCCCTGCTGACCCTATGAGCCCTACCCATTTCATGGACTCGCTTGATTTATTCCTGCCTCCCATGACTGACATACTCAACCTCTCTTTCTCGTCCGCTACTGTTCCGGCAGCCTGGAAACAGGCATGGGTGTCACCCATTATCAAAAAACCCTCCCTGGATCCATCTAAACCGGAAAACTTCCGACCCATATCTTTGCTCCCTTAGCTGTCTAAAATTGCAGAGGCCCACGTTAACGGCGTCCTCTCCAAACATGTGGACCTGAATGGCATCCTGGACCCATCCCAAAATGGGTTCAGACCAGGCCACAGTACGGAGTCTGCCCTACTGGCCACCTCCGAATATCTCCGGACGATCTTAGATTCCGGTCAGAGTGCTGCGCTGATTCTTCTCGACCTCAGCGCAGCCTTTGACACGGTATCCCATGACATCCTTCTTAAGCGTCTGGAGATGACCGGAGTTTCTGGCCTCGCTCTGACCTGGTTCCGCTCCTTCCTTAAGACAGATCCTTCCGGGTGTCACCCCCCCCTTTTCTTTCCAAACCCCACCACATAGCACAGGGAGTTCCTCAGGGCTCAGCGTTGAGCCCTTTCCTTTTCAACCTTTACGTCCAGCCTCTTGCGGCGGTGGCCAAAGAGTGGGGGCTGACGCTGGTATTGTATGCCGACGACACCCAGTTGGTCATCACCCTCACGGAAAGCCCCTCCATTGCGGCCTCCAGGTTCAGAAATGGCCTGGCAGCAGTGGCGCAATGGATGACGGATAACTACCTACAACTGAACGCGGGAAAAACTGAAGTGCTACTCCTTGGCAAAAACACTAGCCTTTGGAATGAGCACTGGTGGCCGTCATCCCTTGGTTCCACCCCCCCCCCCCAAGTCCCTTTTAAAAAATCTAGGAGTCTGGATGTACGCCTCACTCAGCTTCCAGACACACACCAAGAAGGTGGCCGCCACCTGTATAGGTCTATTGAGAAGTCTCAGCTTTATACTTGACTTTTTCGACCCGAAGGTCCGCCAGCTGATCGTCCAAGCGACTATCCTCTCTCGTTTGGACTACGTGAATGTCCTCCTCCTAGGCGCAAACAAAGCAGAAATTGCTAGACTCCAACGCGTGCAAAATGCGGCGGCAAGAGCTTTGGTCGGCCTTCCCCACAGATGCTCAGCCAGAGCTACCATCCGCAAACTTCACTGGCTGCCCGTTGACTCCAGAATTCAATTCAAAGCCCTCATCACGATTTTCAAAATTTTCAAACTGGGAAGTCCCACTCTTCTACAAAATCTCCTCAGTCCCTACGTTCCTGGTCATGACCTTCGCTCCTCTAACCAGTTTCTCTTGAGCGTTCCCCATGCAAAGCTTTGCCGCACCGGAGGTCGCTCCTTCAGGGTCTTAGGACCTAAGCTTTGGAATGCTCTGCCCCTCAACATCCGTTCCCTAGGTAGCCTTCCTACTTTCCGAAAAGCCATCAAGACCCTCCTGTTTCCCTCTGGTTAGCTCTTCACTCTCCCTCTTCCCCCTACCTGGTAGGTTCTGTGACTCTTCTTAGCGCCGGGACGCCTCTTCGCTGGGGCAGCTGTCGCGCTTTACCAAACCTAGAATAGAATAGAATAGAATTTGTATGTTCTTTGAAGAGGAGTGCTCTGTCTAAGCGCACGCCAAGATTTTTGACAATCTGTTTGGGGCTTGGAGTTGGTCCTAAATCCAGAGGCCACCAATCCGGGGACCACAGAAGTGTGGCCTCCCGAACAGCATTACCTCAGTCTTGCCTACGTTACACTGGAGGCGATTACTGGCCATCCAAACGTCTTTGTCTATTGTCCACAAGCGACATTAGCTTCCGAGGTTTTTGCAACAATTTATTAAATAACAGTTCGCTGCTTCCTCAGCTTGGCTTTTCTGCCGGTTCCTGTCCTTGGAAATGATTCAACATGGAGCACATCTTGCACAGTTCCTCATATTTGTTTACTGACGATTATGAATGTGACAATCTTTTTTCATTCTTTTGCTGTGCTCGGGTCATCACAACAGGATTCCAAACACCCATTTAAAAGCTAGGCCTCAGGCCTCTTTTTCGAAGAACTAGTATGCAAAGAAACACAAAACATTAATTAATTTGAGTAATGAAAGTCATTCTGTTACCCACCCCCTTTACTAATGTTAACCCATTAGTTTATGTTATCTAGCTTTAAGCACATTTATGCAGCGTTTTATTTACCAACTGCTTTTAAGCCTCCAGGATTCTCCACGAGCCTTTGCCACATATATGACACGACATAGATGAAAGCACATTAAAAAATAAGCACATGCCATTATTTAAACAGCCGCAATTAATGTTGACAAGACAAAAAGACAAAGTTAGTTTATTAAACGTACTTGCAAAATGCAACAAGAGCACATAATGTTAATTCCCATATGTTCGTGTGAATGCATATTAAACTAGGTTGAATTAATACAAATCATGCATAAACTCATTACTATTATTAATTCATTATGGAAGTATAACTTAGCGAATCAAAACATATTTTATTTCAAAAACTCGCTTCATCAACTCCCTCATCTGGTGATTTTAAAATCACCAAACAATACCCAAAAATTTTACCTAAATTTTAACTTTTGAAGACAACATATTTCGAACACTCTCTGTGTTAGTAATTCTAAACTCCTGCCTCAGCAGTTTGTCTGCAACTCTCATATTGTGCTTTCCGAAATTCTTCCATTTCTATCTCCTTCTCCTGTGCCTTTCTGAGTTTGTAAATCCTTCTCTTTTCCCTCACATGCTTCTTTCTCTTGTGAATCATGCGACTAATTTTAACAAAAGAGTCACTATAACTATGATTATTACAGGATAAAGTATTTTGCCAATGATTGAACTGCCAATTTCTCTAAACCATTTTCCAATTGCTGCAAATCGTTTGCTCAGACGTTCTGAAAAATTGTCATTTTCCATGGGTTCTATTTCTGAGTGAAATTCAGTGATATTTTTGATAAGCATCTTTATATTCTGGCTCTTGTCTGGGATATAAGTACAGCAATGCTGGACATGTAAAATCCCACAAACTCCTCCTTCTTTTGCTAGCAGAATGTCTAATGCAAGACGATTCTGCATAACCATGCTTCTTGTGGTGACAAGTTCTGTGTTAACTAATTGAAAACCACTTGCAGTATCTGTGGACAATCTGTCTACAATCGTGGAAACCTTTCTGATTTTGATTGCATTCAGGGTTATTCCCACCATAGGAATTATTGCACCAAATATGTCACCCATGATTTCTGAAAAACTTTCTCTCCTGTACCTGTTCAGGTATTTGCCAATTTCAAATGAACCTTCTGCATTTCTGTCCACATGAACATTTTTTGGAAAAACCAAACCAAGGTAGCACGTCCCATACCAATGGTCTGGGAGGCTAAAGTAGGCTTTGTTCCCACAAACAAAATAAATTCCAGGGAAAATTGGATCTTTGCCACCTTTAAATCCCCATCCCCCTATGATACGATAAGTATCTTCACATTGACTAGCTCCCACAAAATAATTATCATATAATGTGTTATCTCTCCTAATACAGAATTTCCCACTAACAGGATCATCTATGTGAATAGCAGCATATCTATTTCCACCATTGAGCTTCTCATCCTCGAGCTGCCAAAATTTGGATTTAGTTTGTTTCAGGATCTCATTTCTCTTATAAATCGCCCTTCTCTCCTCAACCAACTTCAGAAATGATTTTTCTTCATCTCTCATTTTGCATTTTAAATTGTTCCTGTAAGCATATTCATAGGTAAGTTCATTAATCACTAGAAAGAATTCCCTCATCTGTTTAGCAGGTTTAACTTTGTTTAAACTATTTACAACTTTCAGGTTAGCAAAAATTTCGTCATAGTCCGAGTAATAGTACTCCAGACGACCAGTTTGATAGAACAAGCTACCTATAACACTGCATGTAATGCCATAAGTAAGGGGAAGAATGTTATACTTAACCCCCTCTGAAACTGAAGCAGGAAGCTTCACACAGACGTAGCAATCCTTCACATCCATGACTTTTACATATTCCGATAGAAGTCTTGAAAAAGAATTAGTAGAAAAATCACCAACAGATCTATCTTGGTGGATCTCTGGTTTGTGCTCAATAACTCTATTAGTTTTGCCTGCAATATCATGAACAACTTGTTTAGTTTCAGCTTTGCTTGTCATGTTAGCTTTGTAATCCTCTTTATCTATGCCAAAAGGAAAGATGATTGCCAAAATTAACCAAACCAAGATTATTAGGATCACACAAATAGAAGACATTTTACAGCATCTTCTAAAAATAGCACACCTTGAATTGTCAGTAATAGGCATCTTTTTTTTTTTTTTACAAAGTTTTTACTTAAATCAAATTCAAAAACAAAAATGTAAAAATAGTAGTACTTTTTATTTTTTTTATTTTTTTTAGTAACCCTCTAACAGCTTTTCTTCGACCTTGCGTCTTACGTTAATGTGTTTTACCAGCTAACACAATTTCTTCGACCTTGTGTCACCTAACACAATTTCTTCAGCCTTATGCCAAAAATAAATCCCAACCTAGAAGAAAACTAAACTAATCAATGTCACTGGTTTCTTCTAAATCCTCCTGACTACTACTACTGATTTCCACTACTGGTGGTATAATTATGTAGGTCCCTTCAGGGGACTTGTACTTTTGGTTTGGCTTTAATGGTCTTTTTCCCCTACTGCTAATCACTTCAATTTTCTTTCCTGCTTGACTTTTCTTATCAGAGATTTTCTCTTGGCCAATTATCTCCTTTTCTTATGAATTTCTTCTTAGACTCAGTTTCGTTACATTCAGCTTTCCAAGCTCTTTTTCTGAATTTTCTTATTTCAGACTCTTCATCACTCTCATCCAAATCTGTCTCAGAGATTTCAAATTTATGTCTAGGATCTTCTTTACTCGGCAGCCTCACTCCGTTAGGAACATCATCCTTGTAGCTGGTACTTGGTAATTCGTCTTCTTCTTCTTCCGGAATTACTTCTAACTTCCAAGTTTCAGAATTCTTGTTCCTGCTTTCAGAGCTTTCAATTTGCTTTTCAATACTCTCCTGATCTTGATTCTCTCTTGACTCAGATTCTTTTTCCGTTTCTTTTACTAGAACATTTTCATCATTTTCTGAATCTAGAATCACAATCTCTAGATCTTTCTCATTCAATGCCTGATCCGCATCTGAATCTTCCAGATGTCGACCTTCTTGCCGATTTTCAGAATCTGGATTCTCTTCAGGTTCTTCTTCAGAGTCTGAATCAGTTGTTGTGTCACTATCCTCATCAGGATTATCAGGAGGTGGTACACGAATGGTGTGACTTGCATGCACCCACCTTTTCAAACCTTTGCATTTAACTGCATTTGTTGTGACTAGTATCACCTGTCTTGCTTTTTGCCACCTGGGTACTAAACAGTTTCTTCTTCGATGAACTTTTGTCCTTACCCTGTCACCTGGTAACAGATCATGAGCTTGCTCCTTTTCTTTTGAAATCACATCAGTTCCCACCTGATGGAATACAGAATCACACAGATAAGTTCTTGCAATATTCCATAATTGCACTTTCATTACTGCTTAGAACTTTTCCAACTGGTATAAATGCTTGTCTCATTACTCTCCCCATAAGTATATCATGAGGACTTAAACCTGTCTTTTTATCTGGTGTGCTTCTCAAACACATTAAGACAAGTGGAAGTGCATCTGTCCACTTCATTTCTGTAGCTAAACACATTTTCGCTATTCTATTTTTAATTGTCCCATTAATTTGTTCTACAACACCTGATGCTTCGGGTCTGTATGCATAGTGTAGTTTTTGTTTTATGTTCAGGGCTTCACAAATCAATTGTAGCAATCTGTTTTCAAAGTGTGTGCCACGATCACTTTCAACAGTGACTGGAAATCCATACCTCGGTATGATCTCCCTTAAAAGCAATTTTGCCACAGTAACTGAGTCATTGTGACGAGTTGGGAACGCTTCCACCCATCTTGAAAACAGACAGACAATCACAAGGACATATCTCAGTTTATTGTGGGGCGGCATGTCAATGAAATCCATTTGCAATCTGGTAAAAGGACCACCCTCCCGTCCTATGGTTCCCATGCTCACAACTGCTTTTCTGTTTGGATTGCTTTGTTGGCAGATCAAACATCTCTGGCAAAGTGATTATGCAATAATCCTAAATTTTGGATTATACCATGTCTGTCTAAACATCCTGATCATAGAGTCTCTTCCAAATGTCCTGAACCATGGTACATCCGTGCCATATCAGCAATCATGCAAATTGGCATTACAGGTCTGCCATCTTTGTAAACCCAAACCTCATCTTCCTCCCTCTGTCTGCAACCTTCTCTTAGCCATGTGTTTTTCTCCTCATCACCTGCCTCATCTTGTAGATCTTTTACTCCCTGCCATTTTCCAACTACAGATATTAGCATGAGAGAGTTCAGAATATGTTCATTGTCTTTTTCCCGATTAATTGAAAAATTGTTTTTCGCACAGTAACGTGCAATTTCATCAGCAAAAGAATTACCTTTAGTAATATAGTCTTCGCCCTTTTTATGAGCTGCACATTTCACAACAGCAATTTCTTCTGGTAACTGAATGCCATCAATCAATCTTTTGATCAATTTTGCATTCCTGATCGGTGTTCCCGCAGAAGTTAAATAACCTCTTTGAGACCAAAACTGGCCATAGTCATGGACTACGCCATATCCATACTGACTATCAGTCACTATGGTAACCTTTTTCCCTTTTGCTCTTTCACATGCACGAATTAAAGCAATTAATTCTGCTACTTGAGCTGAACCAATTCCTTCAAGAGTTGAACCTTCAACTACTTCTGCAACTGTGCAAACTGAATATGCTGCTCTCAGAATGCCCTCATCTGTTCTCAAGCAGGAGCCATCAACAAAGTAAACAAAGTCTAACTCTGGCAAGGGCACATCTTTTATGTCTTTTCTAGGTTTGGTGCAGTATTCTAAAACATCCAAACACTCATGATCAACATCAGTCTCATTTTTGATTTCAGTAATAACACCATCAGGCAACAATGTGGAAGGGTTTAAATTCACACATCTTGCAATCGAAACATTATCTGATCCCAGAATAACCTTTTCATATTTGGTCAATCTGTTACTCGATAAATGTTGTGTTTTGCCTCTGGTAAGAAGAGTTTCAACTGAATGAGGTACATACACTTTTACAGGAAACCCCATTATGATCCCTTCACTTTGCTCAAGGCTTACACTTGTTGCAGTCACTGCTTTTAAGCAACCTCGCAATGCTTTTGCAACAGGATCAAGAACAGCTGAAAAGTAAGCTATTGGCTTTCTCAGTTTTCCATGTCTCTGAATCAGAACTGATAATGCACAGCCTTCCCTTTCACTGCAGTGCAGCTCAAATTCTTTATCATAGTCTGGCATCCCCAATGCTGGAGCTTCACACAGACTTTTCTTTAGCTTCTCAAAAGCTTCTTACTCAGTTTTTGTCAAAATAATCGGGTCTTTTATGTCTGCTTTTGTCAGTCTTTGTAGTGGTTTCGCAATTACTGAAAATCCACTAATCCATTGACGACAATAACCTACCATTCCTAGAAACATTCTGACCTGTCTCTGTGTTGTTGGAGGTTGTATTGCTCGAATAATTTTTATTCTCTCAATTGTCACTTGTCTGATTCCTTTTGCAGTTCTGTGACCAAGATATTTTACTTCTTGCTTGCAAAACTGTAATTTTGCAGGTGACACTTTATATTCCTCATCTGCCAATCGATTCAAAAGTGTAATGGTGTCTGTTACACAATTTTCTCGTGTTTTTGCAGCCACTAGAAGATCATCAATGTACTGGACCAATGTTGATTTTCCAGGCAAATCTAGATCTTCCAAAGATTTCTTTAACAATTGATTAAAGATAGATGGACTCTCAGCATACCCTTGAGGGATACGACACCATGCTAAGATACGATCTTGGAATCTGAACGCAAAAATTTGTTGGCTCTCTGGATGCAATGGAACTGTAAAGAAGGCATTACACAGGTCTATGACCGTGTACCATTCTGCATCATGCGGAATCTGTTGAAGAATTACCCTGGGTTTGGTACAACTGGGCAACAAGGAACAACTATTTGATTAACCTTTCTCAGGTCCTGAACTATTCTGTAAGTTCCGTTTGGCTTTTTGATTCCCATAATCGGTGAATTACATGGACTGCTCTCAATTTCTTTTAAAACACCTCTTTTATGAATTTCTCAATCACAGAAATAACACCTTCAATAGTTTCAGCTTTCATTTTATACTGAGGAATGTTTGGGAAATCTATTCCTTGCTCTACAGTTATTTTTACTGGGTCCACTTGTTTCATTAACCCCATTTCATATCCAGATACATCCCAAATTTTTGGATTAACTGCCTTTTTCAATTCTTCAGGTAAATTGTTTTTATCAAAAGCAGGAAACAGTTTATTTTCTTCCTCAACCATTAGCATTGTTAATTTGTACAGACCATCTTCTTCTAAAGTTTGGAGCTCAATACCATCCGGTGAGCAATATATTTTACAGTTCATCTTACACAAAATATCCCTCCCTAACAGGTTAACAGGACTGCTGTTACAGACTACAAATCTGTGTTTATCTTTGTAATTTCCAATTTCAATATTAGCTGGTTCTGTTAAATCTGTTTTAATCTGCGGATTTGCTACACCTGAATTTCCACTGATCTAACAGTAGAACGGGTAGCACCAGTGCCCACAAGAAAAGTGATTTCTACATCATTCACTTTACCATTTACAAATGGACCTGACTGATCTACCTCAAGAGTGGCTCCAAGCACACACTCTTCTTCCTCTCTCAGGCACCGTCATGAGTAATCCTCTGAGTCACTGCCTTCATTTTCCTTTAACCAAAATTGTTGAGAAACATTTGACACATTCACGCTTTGTGATCTATTTACCTGCTCACCTCCACAGAATCCCGTCTCAGGACTGAACCTTTGCGCATTCACACAATTTGGAAGTGGCGGTTGCGGAATTTGGCTCTGCTGATTCATTTGGCTCTGTTGATTCACTAACTGTCGCTGTAGCTGTTGCTACTGACTTATTTCATTTAACTGTCGCTGTAGCTGTTGCTGCTGATTTATCTCATTCTGCATCTGTGGATTTAATGATGTATTTTTTTAAAATTTCTGGGCGGATTCTTGCACTCACGCTTCCAGTGTCCAATCTCACCGCAATTAAAACATGGGAGTTTCTGCATAAGCTCTTCAATATTTACATAAAATTTTTGTTTGTTAAAGTTCCCCTTAAATTTGCCTCGATTCTGCTGAACATTTATATTTTCTAAGGTTGCTATTTGCTGTTCAGCTACCTTCACTTGTGCCCACATTGCTTTTTCCTTAAGCTTTTTCTGCTTTGCATCTATATCTCATCACTGCAGTATTTTGCTTTTCTCAGAATGTCATCAACTGTAAGTGATTGCCAGACGACAATTCCGTTTCTAATCATCTCACCAATTTCAGGTCTCAAGCCATAAACAAACCTGTATATGAAATGGCTCATGTCCTTTTCACTTAATTTTTCATAACCACTGTATTGTTTAAATACCAGCAATAATCTTTCATAAAATGAATGTACTGATTCTTTTGGTTCCTGATTTGTTCTGTCAATTTTAACCCAATCTACTTCCTTTGGAGGAATCTTGTTTTGCAGCCACACAATTACCTTGTCATAGAAATCCATGACATCAGCTGAAGGAGCACCTGTTATTTTATTTCGAGCTGGTTCTTCTTTGGGCCAACCTACAGAAATTTTACATTCTGTCCAAAGATCTGATGGGACAACAATGTCAAAGAATCCATCAAGATCAATCCACAGAACTTTTGAAACTTTAATGAATCTGTCTACCTGACGATACCATTCTACTGGCTTTTCTCTCAGCAGAGGAAAATCATTTGTAAAAAGTAAAATGTCCTGTCTTGTCCATGGAACATGAACATTACCTCCGCCAGCTATTTCCCTCATTGGAAACTCATTTACAACTTCCCCTCTTTCTCTTCTTTCTTCTTCTCTTTTCTTTGTCCATTTCACTCTCCATTTACGAAATTCACCTAATTTTTTTAGGAACACAATTAATTCTTTTACATGGGTTATCCTACCTGTGGTATTTAGATTTTCGATATCTTTTTCAGAAAAATCCCCTCTATAATGTTTTTGCAATTGTTTCTGTCTACTCAAATCTATGTCTAATTCAGCAGCCACTTCTTCAAATTGATCATATTTGTTTTTCGTTTTCCATTGTATACTCTTACAGATAAATAACAATTCATCATCCTGATATTGCTTTAAACAGTCAGTTCCAATTATGCCAATAATTAATTCTTCCAAATCTGCTTTCAATTTTGCGACATCGAGTTGTTTAGATTCAGGAACTTGTGTGGTTAATGGAGTCTGTGTTAAATCTGTTTCATTCATGCTATTTTCTGAAGATCCAGAATCAGATCCTGCAACAGATGGTATCTGACCATTTGACAAACTTTGATTAAAAGTTACATTTAGCATTGTTTTTTCTCGATGTATTTCTGATAATTCTGAATAAAAATTTTCAGCTACTTTCTGAATTTCTGCATTTAATGGAACAGTCCAAGCTGAATGTCTATTTTCTCCTTGTTCAAAAACTGGTACAACAGGACCAATTGTTACTGGTACTGTTACTGCTTCCATCCCTTTTGTTAATTGCTGTATTAATTCCTCTTTTGCTCTTAAATATTCTGAAATATTTGGTATATTTTCAGGTCTCTCTGCTCTCTTTTCATTTCTCGGTAATTAATTTCTCTGCTCTGGAATCTCTGGATAATTTCTGTTTTCTCTTGGAGTATTAGATTTACTTCTTGACCTTACTCTTTCAGGTAAACTTAAAAATCTAGGTGAATTTTTATCAGCTTCTCTAGGAGGTGCACTAGGAGAGGTTCCTGAAGAAACTCTCGGGGGAAACTGTGAACAATTTGGCTGATAGGGTGGTGGATTAATACATTTTTTTTCTAAAACCGCATCATCTAATTCTTCATCAAGATGACCTCTCTTTCGGGTATTCTTTTGACCTGATGTTTCAACAACCATCTCCCTTACTGGGTACAAACCATCATGCATATCTGCTTTTCTCCAACGACGCACTCTATCTTGATGAGTTTCCCTATTTATGTCTAATTTTGGGCCTCTTGATACTCCTCTGTTTTCTCGTTCAAGTTCCATCATTTCAACCTCCCAGTCAACTAAAGCTTCAAATTGAGTAGGTCTAGGCTTTGGCATAAGAGCCATCTCTCTCAGGTTTTTCAAAACTTTAACATTAAATGATCTATCTTCCGACCATGCTAATACACCATCATCTTTGGTATATTGCATCCAATTTTCAAACCAAAGGACAGTATGATAACCATATTCACCTTCCATATATGCTGCAGGTGTTTTGTACTTATGAAGTAATTTTCCACCACGCGTTTCAATTTTCTTATCAGGGCTGAATATATTTTTCAATTTCTGAAACCATGAAGGCTTCTTTTCCTCTTTTCCGTACCAATAACTCATGATTTAAGACTATTCCGTTTAATTTGGAAAAGATCCTAAGTATTTCTTTGTTGTTCCGCTACTCTAGCCAATCCGTGCGCGAAACACACCAACAAGCCAATCACGTTAATCCACGTCACTACCTTGCTCAACCAATGAAAGTACTGTTTTCAGTAAGGACCAATCAGCTAACAGCTCGTTTCGGTCACGTGAACCAATCAGTGCGCTTGCTGTGACGTATGTTAACCAATCGCAGCGCGAACCCCGTGACATATACTGCCACTGCAGCTTCGCTGTCTCCGCTCCGCAAACTCACCCCTCCTTCACAAAATATTTTCACAGCGCCATTTTAAAACAATTCTTTTCAATGAAATTCAGTTAGTAACTACAGAAAAACAAACCATTTGTCTGTTTCACTAAATAAAGTGATAGTTTTTATCAATCATTCGAGTTCTCACTCTCGTGAAATAGACGACGCTATTTTCACAAAATCATTTATACATATTCAAACGGAAAACCCTTACCATGTATACATAAAATCTTCGGCAGGACTTTAACCTACCAATAGAAATCCTCAATCGCCAGTAAGAATAGACAACGCTTCCTTACCCTTCACTCAAGCTTGGAAAAAATCCTACTACTCTTTTCACAGCGAGTTTTAAAACAGGCTCTTAGGGCCCGATGTAGGTAAATCTTTTTTACCATTTCATAAATACCGATTCATACCGAATCGGTATTTAAGAAGTGGTAAAAAAGAGAAGGGCAGATGTAGGTAATTTTATTTGAAAAATTACCGAATCGGAAGGAATCGGTATTTACCGATTCGGTAAATACCGAATCGGTAATACCCATTGATTCCTATGGGCATTGAAGCCTAGGAATCAATGGGCATTACCGAATCGGTATTTACCGATTCGGTAATTACCGATTTCTGCAAGGGTGCAGGGGGTGTCACTTTGACACCCTCTAGCACCCCCAATACTGGCTTGTGTGCCATGTGGCACACAGACATGCCCTAAGGGCATGTCTGTCACATGGCATAGGTGTGCATGCACACATGTGCATGCACACCTGGATTCGGTATTTTAACACCCAATAGGATTGGGTGTTAAAATACCGAATCTGAAAGGCCTGTGGGACTCAGAAGAGTCCCACCTACATCTGGAAGATACCGAATCGGTAAAAATACCGATTCAGTATTTTTCAGATTCTGTTAATTTACCGATTCGGTAAATATACCGAATAGGTAAATACTGGCCCCCTACATCTCAAAGTGCCAAATACCGGTCGGAAACGGCCGATTTTGGTCGTTTCCGACCGGTATTTGCCACCTACATTGGGCCCTTAGTCTCTATACTCAAAGCTACGATTTCATAGGCAATCCTCACTATACATACAACCTGTCATACCTAAAATCCCTAAACTTGTGCTGTACATCCACAACACTAGTGATATATCAATATCACTAATTTGAAACAGAACAAATGAACTGTGTAACTTCACCTGTTACACTAGTCTATCGGCAACTTAACCAGGTATTTTCACACTGCTGGAAAAAACCTTTCGACTACATATACCAACTGGACAAACTTAACATGTGTTAAACATGTATCCTATGTATCTACATGTAGCATGTCAGTTACCACAGTAACCGTAACTCTGCTACCAGAGAATTGATCCAGCGGGCCTACAGAATTTCTGTCTCAACAACACTACCCAACACCATGATACTCACCATTAATCATAAACTCTTCACAAGGCCCATAAATGACTGAGACAAATATTGGCCAACTGAATCATGTGACCTAATTAATCAAAACTATTCACAAAACTATTTACATTTATATACAACTGCAGTTTATGTTTATCATGTTTATAAGAATGAAAACATTTAATTAAGTCACCTAGGTAATGGATCAACTGATGGTAACTAGACTCAGAATAAACAAGACCAGCTTGTCATTTCGAAATCTATTTTATTAACTTTATTTTCAAATAAAGAACATCTTTAATTAATAAATCTTTTATTAGCATTTAATAAGCATCATTTTATTAAGAAAAGGCACATTATACTATCAGTTCAAACAAATCAGCATGAAAAGTATTTAAGCAGAAAGAATCTCATTCCCTAAACCCTATTTCCCTGACTAAACTTATTAGAACCTAAAAAGGAAAGACATTAGTTCTATTTCCCTTACGTGAGTCAAAAGTCCGACAGCATCTCACACCCTTCAGGATTCAGGAACGAGCCAGCAATGCTCCTCCCAAGGGGCCAAGTTTTATACCTTTTCTCTATCTAAAACTAACTAAAAGAATACTTTTTTAAAGACATCCAGCGCTTTCATTGGCTGACAGCCGTCAGTCCACATGAGATCTTTGCTTTTTCATTCCAAAATCGTGCCTTTCTAAAACGTCTTTGTCTATTGTCCACAAGCAACATTAGCTTCCGAGGTTTTTGCAACAACTTATTAAATAACAGTTTTCTGCTTCCTCAGCTTGGCTTTTCTACCGGTTTCTGTCCTTGGAAATTATTCAACACGGAGCACATCTTGCACAGTTCCTCATATTTGTTTACTGACGATTATGAATGTGACAATCTTTTTTCATTCTTTTGCTGTGCTCGGCTCATCACGACAGGATTCCAAACACCCATTTAAAAGCTAGGCCTCAGGCCTCTTTTTCGAAGAACTAGTATGCAAAGAAACACAAAACATTAATTAATTTGAGTAATGAAAGTCATTCTGTTACCCACCCCCTTTACTAATGTTAACCCATTAGTTTATGTTATCTAGATTTAAGCACAATTATGCAGCGTTTTATTTACCAACTCCTTTTAAGCCTCCAGGATTCTCCACGAGTCTTTGCCACATATTTGACACGACATAGACGAAAGCACATTAAAAAATAAGCACATGCCATTATTTAAACAGCCGCAATTAATGTTGACAAGACAAAAAGACAAAGTTAATTTATTATTTTTAATTGTACTTGCAAATGCAACAAGAGCACATAATGTTAATTCCCATATGTTCATGTAAATGCATATTAAACTAGGTTGAATTAATACAAATCATGCATAAACTCATTAATATTATTAATTCATTATGGAAGTATAACTTAGCGAGTCAAAACATATTTTATTTCAAAAACTCGCTTCATCACATGAGAGATGGGTATGGTTCTCTGGTCCTTTTTACAGTGCACTCCCTCATGCAAAGGTGGTCTTAGTTCTTATGGGTGTTTTCCCTCTTTCCTGAGTTGTAGTTACGTTACATATTGCGTTTTGTAATGTGTTTAAGTCGTCATCCACTACACGTCTCTACTTGTCAGTGTATAACTCGCCTTGTGCTTCACCTCTTGTGTGTCTAGTGTGCAAGTCGCCATGCTCTACACTTCCAGTTTGTCTTGAGTGTAAGTCGCCATGTGCCTCACTGGTTGTTGTCTGGTGTGTAAGTCGCCCTGCACCTAACGTGTTGTTGTCTTGTGTTTAAGACGCCCTGCACCGCACGTGTTGTTGTCTTGTGTGTAAGTCGCCCTGTGCCACACGTGTTGTCATGTGTGCAAGTCAACCTGTGCCACACGTGTTGTTGGGTGTGTAAGCCGCCTTGCGCTTCACTTCTTGTACACATTGTGTTTAAGTCCCCTTGTGCTACATGTGTACATTAGTTTCACACCCTTACACAGGGTTGGTCTTTTGAGTCTTGCCCCTTAAATATTTGGTTTCACCGGACAGTTGTGGTCATGGGTGTTTGTATTAGGGTGTGTCTACCCTTCTCTTCTTATGTTTTTCTGAAATGTTTTGTTGGGGAGGATGGGTTTATTATTGCTTGCCAATATGTTTACCTTTCCTTTCTGATTCATTAGTGTTCAGATTCTTGCGAAGTTGTATTTTAGTTTGCTTCCCAGAGTCTTTGACTTTTTCTCCGCTTATGTATATGTTTGTTATAGTTCCTCCCATGTTTTATCTTTCTTTTTCCTTCAATGTTTTATCTTACATTTTATTTTTCATTTAAAAGGAGGGGGATATGTTATATCCTAATAGTATTCAGATTTGTTTCCCAGCCTAGCTGTCTCCCTGCTGCTCAGTCAGAGTGAGAGTTGGTATTGGAATGTTGATGTGACTGTGATGCATGGAATGCTTGGGTGCCTGTGTGGATGAGTGGTGACAGTTGGAGATGGGCTGAGCAGCAGGCAGGCTGCTCCTGGTGGGGCTGGCGAATGAACTGAAGAGGCTGGAGTATTAGGATAACCAGACTTATAGACAGATGTATATATTTACCATCCTGCAACCAAGAAGTTAATAAAGTAATACATGAAAGACAACTCGACTACCTCTGGTAAGATACAACACAATCCCTGTTAAAATTACCAGAGCATGGTCTGAATTAGCAGTAGTTTTTTCAAAGAACTGCATCATACATTTCAGAATTCTTTTGAGAGCATGAAGAGTCTCAGAAAGCTGCACATAACCTTGGGGGGGCGGGGGAGGGGGAGGAGGAATTAATAAAGGGGACTTCAGGTGACATCAGGTAAGCAAGAGCGATTGTCTGCTCGATTGGTTTCGTCACGTGAGCCTCATAGTCTATTCGGAGTTTTGTCCAGAGTTTTGTTCTTTCTTCTGTAAGTAAGTTTCGGTCTATGTCTAAGAGTAAGCCTTTTAAGAATCCATGTCTAGCTGACTACTTTGCCGTCTTGCTTTACTGAAGGAAAACTGTTTGGAGTTCTCTAGTCTCTTCCTAGACTGAAACTCTGCCCAGAGACTTGCTCTAGGATTTGTGGAAGGTATGTTTTTAAAGACTGCTATGGATTGAGGAGGCTTGTTTAATTACAAACTGTGGTGAAACCTTGTACCTGGAAGAGAGGCCTGAAACCAGAGTGAGCTTCCTGAACTGCTGGAGAATTTGCAGTGGTGGTGTGCTGGAGACATTTAAGGACTGCGCTAGTTGTGGGCGGTCCCTACAATTATTTTCAAAATAACTGCAGTCACTAAACACGTTTGTGAAAAATATTCACCAAGAACTGCTAAATACTTTATTGCATTAAAAGCTTTTTTTGTGCGACATAACCGTGTTGGGAGTATACAAAGACCCATGTAACCTAAGAGTATCCTTTAAAAAATAAAAAGCATGACGATATTGGACACAAAACCTGCTTTTTTTTTAGCTTAGATCATTTTCTTCCCTGCATAAGGCAAGAAAATGCACTCGGTTCTTCTCTCAATTTTTTTCCTTCATATATTCTTCTTCATACTTTGAACATCTTTATGGGTACTTCTTTTGAAGGCTGTGGCTGATTTGTTACCGCTCATAATGATAGTATGACCTTCAATATGCTGTCAGTAGAATTCTCTACATTACACTGTACTGATGAGTCTTTTCAGGTGTGAGCATTCCTGCAGAGTTACAAGGCACTAGCAACATGAGAGCAGCAATTGTCGGATATTTTCATTTGAAACAAATCCGCACCAACGTTTCAAAATTCTTTTACATAGAAGCAGCTTTCTCAAGCGGTACTTGCTCTTTCTTGTGGGGGTTATCCATTGAGCAGGCATGAATCAAGCTTTGTTTGAGTTTCAAGATAGGCGTGAACTACACGTCTTCTACACAGGTCTTGCTCAATGCCATGTTTTTGGTATATTCACATAAATTCAATATACAACGAATTAACCCTAATTTAATACGTTTATATGCTGGTGGTTATCCTGAACTTTGAGCGTGACCCCGGCCTCCTGGTCTTTCACAGAGCAACTGCTTAAGCCAAAATTTTTAGACCTAACCCCAAAGAATGACTGTTCACCAGGTTATGGTCCAAATTTAGAAGTGGAGACCTATTCTTTGCTTCTGGGGTCCATTTTGCTCCCTTATGTTTAGGCTGCAACAGTCCATGGTTTTGCATTTTTTCCACAACCACTTATCTGAATTTAATTAAAACAACCAGTACAAAGTCCAAACAGACAAGAAGTGGTCTGAGAATGCCTATAATAAATATAGCTTTTTTAAAATCATGATCTACAGTAAGTAAGTAAGAGTGTTTTTATGCTAAAATATCATCATTGTAATAACTATTGCTGTAATTGATTTACTGTTGAGTTAAAAATGGCAGGATAAGGAAATGCGTGGCGAGTCCTTTGCGAGGTAAGGGAGCAATCAGACGTCAGGCCATCCCCTTATTGAGAGAAAATAATTCATCAGTAGTGTAAAATACCTTCCAGGGATGCATAAAACGTATAGTGCAAAATAATGTCTGTTTTAGAAGCCGGAAGTAGCTATACAAAAAGTATGAAAAAAAGATAGCTACAAGCTCAGCAGTGACGGTGTCTCATATGTGTCGAACAATGTTTTGAGGCCCGTGCTTTTTATTCATTAAGAGAATACATTGTTTTCCTGCCTTAAGGCGTAATAAATAACTTCCTTGGAAATAAGGCAGAAGTTTACTCACAAGCCAATCCGGTAAGCACACATATATATAAATGTATACTATGTAAATGCAAACCTTTTTCCCTCCTCTAGCCATCCATTATCCTTCATAATCCAAATAGCTGGATTAACATATCCACTACTCTATTTACTTTCATATTTCACTAAACTAATTCACCACTAATCTTTATGAGTTCTGGAGTAGCATGCTACTCCCCAAAAAAGAGCTCCAACACCCCATCAGGGGTAGCCAGTGCTATATAAATGCAAACCTTTTTCCTTCTTCTATCCCTCCACTATTCTTCTCAATCAAAATAACTGACTAACATATCCACCACTCAATTTACTTTCATAGTGCACTGTACAAATTTACTACTAATCCTTTATGGGTTCTGGAGTAGCGTGCTACTCGCCAAAAAAGCGCTTCAACACCCCATCAGGGGTAGCAAGCACTATATAAAGCCAAACCTTTCTCCCTCTTCTATCCCTCCACTACCCTTCTCAATTCAAATAATTGACTAACATATCCACTACTCAAATTACTTTTATATTTCACTATACTAATTAACCATTAATCCTTTATTGGTTCTATTCGCCGAAAAAGGGATTTGACGCCTCGTCAGGGGTAGTAAGAGCTATATAAATGCATTTACAATACAGTACAATGTCTGTTGAAGCATAGTCTAAGGGAGGCATATCATTCAAGTTTTCCTCATTTATCCTGATAGAGTTCCTGAAGAAGAAAGGCATCCTCAGGTATTATTTTTTTTTTGTTGAGCATCTGCTTTGTCTAGCGCAAAGGTTTTATCTTTGTAAAAAAAAATCAGGAATAATAATAGGAAGGCATTTAAAGAGCCTATGTGCAAATATTCTTTATGACCATCTTTAATTCACTTGTAGAGACCAACTTCAAAATGTTTTAACAATCATATTTCCAACAGCTACACAGGAGTAAGGAATGAAGTGTCCACAGCTTTACTGGGGATCCGGTCCAATCCAATTGTTAGTGGGGAACCAGTCCAACCAATCCAATTAGTTAAACAAGTACTACACTGTTTTCATTTCTTACTGATGAGGAGAAGTGCAGAGTTACCTCTACCTTCAGTACCCACTATTGTTGCCTTCACCCACAGGAGCTAGCAGCTGCTGCTGCGGTGCCAATGATGAGGTTGTAGCACCAACGCTTGACACTCATTCTAGTTTTTATGAAAATATCCAAAGTCATTTCACTTGACCCCCAAAGGACCAAGTGGCTGTTAAATATCTTTGGTGATTGTATGTCCTCCATCAGTGCCTTCAGTTTCCTCAATAACTCTCCTGCTTCAAAATGCTGCATTCTCCTATTCCCACAGCAAATACCGCTAGCCTATGATGCACAACCAGCCACGGCCACAGCTCCCCAAGGCATTTTAAGGATCTCAGCGGCTGCTGTTCCAAACGTTAGGAGCAAGCAAGGAAGCGATGGGGTAAAGGTTACTTACAATAGGCACAACGCTGTGAGCCTTCATTGGCCTTCACAGCTCTTCTCTAAGCACCGAGCGTGGCTAAACATTACACAGTGAAAGAGAGCAAAGAAAGCAGCAAACCCTCCTCCAGTCCAGCAGAAGGCATGTAGCAGCGGCCGCAGAAACAGCAAGATGCAGCAAGACGTTAGAATGCTACTGCTATCACAGCTGTTGTTGTTGCTTCCTGCTTCCTGTGAGTAAGCACGATTGGATCACGGTACAGCAGAGGTAGTTTATAAACATTAACACAACAGGTATACATTTTTGGGCTTGTATTAGCCCTTTCGCTGCTAGGCCTTTCATACCCCTGTGCTAAGCCTTTTTTTGGCTATTTTGGGTAGTTCACGCTTAGGCCCCTGTAACTTTTTGACCACACAAAAACATTTTACCACGCCAAATTTCCACTCTTTTCTTCCAACATCATTGTGATTTTAAAGGTACCCAGGGTTTGAGGATTCCCATGGAGGGGACCCACAAATTAGCCAAAATATGGCTACATTTTGGTTATTTTTGTAAAAATGGGGAAAAAGTGCTGCAGAAGAAAGACTCTGATTTCCCCCCTGCAAATGGTATCAAAAAAGGGTTGTGGTGCTGAAATCATCATCTTCCCAGCTTTCAGAGACAAGCAGACTTTTGTCAGAAAAACAACATTTTTACACAGTTTTGGCATTTTACTGGGATATAGCCTATTTTTGCTACTTTTTGTGCTTTCAACCTCATTCCAGGTAATGGTAAAAATAGGTATGAAAGCAATGATGGATCCTTGAAGGCTATACATTTCTGAAAAGAAGATACCATTCTGAATTCAGCAATGGGTCATTTTGTTGTATAACATTTTAGGACTCTAGTGTAATTTTCCCGATTCATGCCCTTATAATGGTATAAATCACCTTGTCCTTATGTAAAAGTTAATGTCAAGGTATTTGTAGAGTGCACTGCCACCAAGCGGTTTCCTGGTGCTATTACTCATACCGCTGTGGAACCCTTCCTGGCTTTCCCTGTGAAGTGTCCACTCCTGGGCACCCCCAGGGTGAAGCCAGGCATCCTAGCGCTGTTGGGGCCAGTGTGGAGGTTAAGCAAGCTATTGCCCATAGTTGCAGCGTGGGGCCCATGATTAGAATAGGCACCAAGGCGAGAATTGTCAGGTCCGAGGAAATTGAGCCGAAGACCCACCGAGGCGGGAATTGACCCTGGTCCCAGGCCAGAACTTTGCATCAGGGTCTGCCACTCTAACCATTGAGCCACACTCCTCCACAGACATAGAAATCATAACCATAGTTAGACATAGCCCATGCAGTCCAAATACAGGCATGGGTACTTCCACTAGTTCTGAAAAGCCACAACGATTTCTTGGAAAACTCGGCTTCAGCAGTTAGGGACTTCCCCTTGCTTGAATATTGATTTGCCCAAGAACTCATGGAGTTTTCAAAGAACTACGACTCTTTGATGACGTTATTATGTCCAACTTTACGTCAAACCTGGCACCTTCAAGGTATAAATATGCCCACACTTGCCCTAGCAAACACACGGTGGTTTGGAGCAGTGCGACAATCTACTTGCCTGACGCAGCTTGCTACAGCAAGTGCCGAAGGAAGCCGACCCTCCAGCTGATGCACTGAGAGAGACACTGTCTTTTCTCTTGCCGAGAAATCCTTGCGGGTTGTTGAGAAATCGAGTCCTGAGACAAAGAGATACCAGACCTCCTTCATTCTAAACCAGGGTACGGAGCTGATTAGACCCTAAGAGAAATCTTGGATAGATTCTTGGCAAAGAATACTAAACTTATGCTACACCACACTTACTCCTTCCCTCGTACTAAACTTAGGTTAGGTACATCGGGGTAGGCGTATTTTAGAAGCACTAGCTGAGTACTTTTAGTCTTTATTTATTTATGTATGTATTTTATGGCTTAGAAACCATACCATGCTTTTACAGTATTATTTTATAATACTCTTCTTGCCGTACGCATTATACTTTACAGCCAGTATTACGATTGTAGCAGTTCATTTCTTCTGCATGAGAAAGAAGACTGTTCAATAAATACTTTTATTGAAAATGCCTGTCTCTCCATTTCTCTGCACCTCTGGTGAAATGAAGCATACACAAATGACTGAGTAAAATATCTATCTATTGTTTCCACAACTCTGAAGATACGTTTTATCTTGGGGAAACAAAGTTGTCATGTTTATGCGGTTGTCAGAAACTAATCCCTTCTTGTTTATTCGAGAACGTTTCCAGTGACCTCTGAGCTAGCTGGCACTCACAATTAAGTCTAATATATGCGATAGAGACCTAGTCGATCTAAGTCTTACGTCACATCTATAGGATATATTATTCCAATGCGCAGAGCCTATTGGGAATATAAGAACTACACTACATGGCGCCCAACATTTGGTAAGGCACTAATTTAACGCTAGATACTAGAGTAACTCAGTTCTGCTTTTCACAGAGACCCCTTTTTTCCCGTAAAATACTCCAATAGACGTCTGGAGTGGGATAAAGGATAAAATATCCGCCATAACTGAGTACGATGAAAATCCTATGTATTAGTTTTTGGTTTTGTTCAACGTTGAAGGATACAGTGTTCCAAAATATTGTGCACCTTATCTTTGTTTCCTTGAAACTTGCTCTGCAAACTTTCAGACAACAAAATGAGTGACGAAGAAAACGGTGGAGATGCATTAAATGCAAACCAACCGGGTTTAAACCTTACAGGTTTCCAAGAAACTGATGCAGATGCTATAATCATCCCGGAAAACGTACGGAAAACCATTGCTATAAAGCTTATACAAAATGGCCTATCATCAAGAGGTGGTTGGGTAATTTTTGTCATAGAGGCACAAGAATATCGGCAGACAGAGGTATTCTATTCATGGATTATCTTCCCTGAAGCAAATCCAAGAACACATGTGTTCCACTTCTACAAGATAGAGGAACCTCCAGTGGAATACACTCCTTTCAAGGACATTGAAATTCCATTAACATACCAAGAGCATGCGCTCTTGTTTGCCCTACAACATCAAAATCACATTACCAGGCTCGGTCCACTAGGTAGACCAGGAGGAACATGGCCGGTACTAGCCAGCTATACACCACATCCTGACATTGAAAGAATGACAGATGTAGAACTATTAGCTCAGCTAAAACAAGTAATTAAAATACATAGACAATTGGTTCAACATGTCATGCGGACTCTAACAGCCCAACCTGCTATAAGAATTTCACAGCACACCTCTCATCAGGGGAACACAAACAAAATTACACCACAGACTATACAATCGGTCATTGGTAAATTACCCACAAAAAGGGAACAAATCAAGGCAGTATTTCCCTATAGTACACCTCATGAGAAACATAGGATTCTAACAATCTGTTTACCAATGGGGATCGCACCACACCTGGAGGACTGTGGCACTTGGGGTACAGTCTTTGCTGCAATCTACACAAAAACAAATGGTGTTCAGTCTATGGCAGTAATACCAGACGTCCTGAAACAGATTCAAAATGAATATGGGGGCAGAGCCTGCTTTAAATCTCGGTATGAAGTTACTGAAGGATTTCAAACAGGTCTCAGCTATAATATTAGCTAATATTAAAGGTGAAGCAGCATCCGTGGCAATCTGCCAAAAACTAAAAGAACTTGATGTAACTGAGCAACCGTATGAACTGGCCAGAATAATAGAAAAATCCTATGAAGAACTAGGTAGAGATAGTTTGGGTGGAAAACCAGTAAAGCCCGAACTAACAGAAAATCCTGAAAAAGTTTTTATTAAAAACACTTGCACTACTCCTAAAAAAAAGTCCGAAAATACTAGACAGACACTTCCTAAAGAGAAGCGTTCTCAATACAGAGGTAGGTCTCCTCAAAAGGAGCCCTCTGAAAAGAGGTATAACCTCAGACACAAGGATAATTTGAGAAAACCTGATGGATATCAAGATACTGATACACCTTCCTCTCGTACCTTTCAGACTTCCTCACAGAAATCGGAAAGAAGAGGACGATCAGAACACAAGTAAGAACGTGTGAAGTCCAAAGACGATCAACACGTTCCAAAAAATCTGAAAACTCAATTCACCTAAAAGAAGGTAGCAGGTCTAAAAATCAGACATGCAGAGGATCTTGAGGACACAACTCAAGAACGGGGAGTGGACCCAGATAATGCTGGACAGCGCAGCAGAAGTTCCCATAGCTCGCAAGATCCTGAAGGATCATCTGGAGACAGTGGACTTGAATGAATACATTCAAGTTGAAACTGCTGATACCAGGATTAGTGTACCCCATGAGATATATGAAGTAACACTCCGGATAGAGGGGGACATAACTAGAAAAATAAGAGCACTCTTTTGGGAGAAACTCTCTAAGGGTTATGACGTCCTTCTGGCTGAAAAAGACTGGCCACCTGAATTTGTCAGGGAATGCCCACATATGCCAGCCTTCTCAAATCATCTTCTTATTCATAAAAAATACACCTATGCCAGAAAATGGGCTGTAGCCCAGGATCCAGCATTATATAAAAATCATGTGGGATGGGATGAGGACTCACCTCACAATAAGATCCAGTTAAAAATCAACCAACTGCCCAGAGGCAGTATCCAGGTAAGAAAGAAGCTAAAAAACAAGTCAGAGAGATCTTAGATCAACTTGAATACCAAGGGGTGATTAAAACATGCACCTCGTCCATGAACAATCCTTTGTTTCCTGTCTCCAAAACCAAACAATACATATTGTCTAGTTTTGGACTACAGACATTTAAATTCTTGTTGCAAAACCTTTGCAGTACAAAATGCACACAGTGCAGCACTGATGAATAACATTGTGCGCAAAAAATATAAAACCAAATTAGATATTTCTAACGGTTTCTTCTGTCAAAACATTGCACCCTAAAGCAGGTACTTGACCGCTTTTTCAATTATGGGGACACAGCGTCACTTCTGTCGTCTCCCCCAGGGATTTAGGAATAGTCCAGGGTTATTTTCAACCAGAGTAACAGAGTTACTACAAACGTACGATGATGAGGTATTATTTTATGTCGATGACATCTATCTTACAGACGATGACTTGGATAGGCACTTGAATAGAGTGAATACTTGGCGAGACACACCCCCTGACACAGCCAATCTGGGATATATGAAACCCACGCAAAGACCGCGCAGCGGACGCGCTCAGCGGGCGCGCCGTCATCGCGCCGAAGGAGCGCTAAAGGAAAGCCCGTCTACACCCGTCCGTGCCCAGATGGGCCCAGGGGCCAGCCACGCTGTTCTTCGGAGTACCTACTCCCCTGATGAACTTATTAAATATAACACAGATCAAACTCGCCTTCCACAGGTCACCTGTAGCTGGGTTAAAAGACTGGGAATTGTTATGGATAGAACCTCCTTCCCGGAAATAAGGGGATTGGCCCACTCTCCCAAATCCAACACCTCCAAGCCAGTTGATTCCAGACCTCTTCCCGTAGTTATTTTTTATCTTAATACCCGTTCCCTCGTGAAACATCAGCTTGACATCTTCCTCCTGTTGGCCACAGATAGACCTGATATTCTCTTACTGACTGAAACCTGGCTGACACCAGACTCTGGCCCTGACATACTGGCAGCACTCCCCCAGATTACTATATTCTCCATACCGATCGTCCATCTGGAAAATCTGGGGGGAGGTCGCAGCTATTATCCGCACCAATCTCAAAGCAGAGATCCTGACCGGTCTTAACCTCCCGGACTCGGAAAACTTGGTAATAACAGTCGACTTCCTCTATGATACAATGGTCTTTGTGCTTGTATACAGACCTCCAAACTACATGCCTTCTTTTCCCCTTGCACTAAGTGAACAGATCGCAAACCTGGCCATAGATCATGCCAGGGTCCTCCTTATAGGTGACCTCAATTACTGGTTCAACGACCCCCTCGAATGCCCTCCCTCTAGCGAACTCACCGACCTCCTCACCAATATTAACTTCACCCAGCAAGTTTCCCTCCCCACCCATCACAAGGGTCATATTTTGGATCAAGTCTGGACTAACTCCTCGCTGATTACGGCCCCTGCAACATTTCCTTGCCTATTGTCTGACCACCACCTACTCAGATTTACACTTGCCCACTCTACCATCAAGAAATCCATCATGGTTGCAGGCGGTTTGGCTAGGAGGTGGAACGCCTTAGACAAAATGGCATTTCTCCAGACAATGATTAATACTATCCCGTCCCCTCACCCGGATATCAATATACATGAAGCCAACCTCTCGAGCTGGATACGCGCAGCCAGCGACATACATGCCCCTCTAAAGAAAGTCAAACTGGCGTGTCGTGCTGACGCCCAGAGATGGTTTTCAACTGAGCTGAAAGCCAAGAAATTGGCCCTACGCCTAAATGAACTACAATGGCGCCGAAATTATGCTCCTGACTTAAAGCTTAGATTCGCCACTGCTAGGAAAGAATACATGAAGGATGTTCTCTCGGCCAAGGCAGCCCATTTCTCCACAGGCATCCTGAACTCGAACAATAGATCAAAAGACATATTCTCCATTCTAACTGAGTTGACCAACTCAGACAGCGTACGCCCCAGGACCACCCCACGCAAACCCTGTGTGACTCACTGAATGACTACTTCATCGAAAAGATCACAGCTATTAAAGTCAGTATCCAGAAACTCCCCATTACGATCGCCACGGCGACCCTTAAAAACAACTGGACTATCAATAGCTTTCCCCCATCACCTGAGAGACATTTCAAGATCTTCTCGTTAAAGTCAAATCTGGTGCCCCCTCAGATAGCTGTCCCCCTCATGTACTAAAATACTGTCTCTCTGTTCTCCCAGAGCCTGCTTGCGCACTTCTGAATGAATCCTTATCCTCTGGCAAAGTCCCCTTAGCATTCAAGGTAGCGACAGTAGTGCCACTTCTGAAAAAACCTGGAGCTGACCCCACATGTATGTCAAACTACCGCCCCATTTCCCTGCTTCCCTTTTTTGCTAAGGTGATGAAGGCACATGTAGACAGATGTCTCTCTAATTTTCTGGAGGAGTCCAACTACCTCGAGCCCCATCAGGCAGGCTTTCGGCCTGCGCACTCTATGGAAGCGGTTATACTCACCGTATTGGACACACTTCGCAACTGTGCAGACAATAACTCCCCCCAAGCTTTGGTGCTCCTGGACCTCTCGGCCGCGTTCGATACGGTCGATCATAACATCTTGATCGACCGTATCGGCCAGGCCGGTATTCAGGGCACAGCAGCCAGTTGGCTAAGATCTTTCCTGGAAAACAGATCCCAGGCTATCCGCCTTGGCAATCTGGATGCTCCAAAACAGAGAATCACCTGTGGTGTCCCACAGGGCTCTTCCCTGTCCCCCCATCTATTCAACCTTTACATTTCCCCCTAAATCCAGTCCCTGAGAGATAGGAAGGTGATGGTTTTCAATTATGAAGACGATCTACAACTGCTCTTCACGATTAACAACACCGAGAGCTCAATTTCCAGCTTTCAGTCTACCATGAGGTTCATCCAATCTTGGATGGATCAAAACCATCCTAAACTAAACCCTGGTAAGACTGAGCTGGTACTCACAGGGGACAGTCCTAAGCACTGGGGACCACACTATTGGCCTTCGGAGATGGGTTCACCACCCTCTCCCTCTCCATCGGCAAAAACACTTGGAGTCGCTCTAAATAGTGAACTCTCACTGATATCACAAGTTGGTCTTGTGGTCTCCAAATGTTTTTTCCAACTTAGGAAAATGAGAAAGGTCCGTCGCCTTCTGACACCAGAGGCCCTCATCCAGGTGGTGATAGCCACTGTTCTATCCCACCTGGACTATGCCAACTCTTTATATCTTGGCATGCCTCTCTACTTACAGAAGCGACTACAGATGGTCCAGAACCACGCTGCCAGACCCAGATGGCAGCCTGCCACCCCTCTACTCAGGAAACTACACTGGCTCCCCTTGCCTCAACGCTGCACCTTCAAAATAGGCTGCCTGATTTTAAAATCCCTGCACTGCAAAAGCCCCAAGTTTATAGACATTCTGATAGTCAGGCACACCCCTACCCGTAACTTACGTTCAGCCCACCTTTCACTTCTTCACACTCCCTCCTTTAGACGTAAGTGCACTGGAGGCTGCAGATTTGCCACACTTGCTTCTCGTCTCTGGAACTCCTTCTCCCTCGATATCCGAGCCTGCCCGGACCTGATGAAATTCAGAAGAGCACTTAAAACTTGGCTCTTTCAGCAAGCATACAACTAAGGTCCTCTCCAGCTAAGCGCTCTGTCTCTTCTATAGCGCCATGAAACCAATCGGTGTAAGTGCGCTCTATAAATAATTTTTACATTTACATTTACAAGGGTACAAATTCAACTTAAAAAAATTAAGAATCGCCCATCTCAACATCCTATTCTTAGGATACGAACTTTCAAGTGAAGGCAAATGCCTGGCAGCAAATTTTTTAGAAAAGTTTGCACTGCTCCAACCTCCAAAAATGTTGAAAAACTTACAGTCAATTCTAGGCTTCCAGAATTTCGGAAGAACTTACATTCTAAATTACGCAGAAAGGGTTAAGCCTCTCTACGAACTAATCAAACCTGATTTCAAATCAACTAATATCAGCGTGAAGGCGTTCACGTTGCAGGGAATTCATTGGCCGATGAAGCCGCGAAGGCAGCTGTGCAAACTGCTTCCGTAGCTGCAATCACTCGTTCAAAAACAAAAATAGACAGCAAAATAATGGAAGCTGTCACTTCTTCAATAAAAGACAGTGGTAAAACACTTCCAAAAGGCTTTCCACCCAAGTACACATATATAACTGATGCAAATAATTTCCTTTTGCTCGAATCCCTGGAGTGGGGGATAGAGTAATCCCAAACATGGAACATAGATAGGCTGTTCGGAATTCGGTTTAAACCGAGTCTGACCGATAATACCCCACAGGATGAAAATCAGCTGACCTGGTTTAAACCGAGTGTCACTGATTTTCATCGTTGTTGCATAGTTGTTGCTCGATTTGGCCACTTGATGGCGCCAAATCGTTACAATGGGGATATGAGCTTTACCGCATAAAAGATAATTTGGCATTAACATAAAAGCAGTTGAGTTGCCTGACTACGCATTTAAATAGCAATTGGCAGAACACATTTCCTGCCCCTCGGAAACCAACTTTCAGCTTTTTGGAAACTGGACCAATATCATTGGTTTTGTCCAGGCTGAAGCTGCAGAGAATCCACAAATAATCCCCAGGGACGTAACACAGGCCCCTCGAAGCCCCTGGGTTGCATGGTGGGGGGGGGGTGGGCGCTCCAGGAGCCCCTTCAGCGCACCGTGACCGTAACAATCCTCATGATTAAAATTTTCATTTATTGCAGCACCGCGACGGTGGATAAAAGTAGAAGTATGTAATACATGTTACAGGTCCCGGTTGTGCAAGTGTGAGAGTGCGAGAGCAGTGTCCAACAACAAAGAAGATAGTGGTAGCATCCGTCTGCACACCAACCTCCCCCACCCCACCCCACCCCATTCATTCAGTAACCCACTAGGGGTAAACGCTAATTAGACGAGGTTGCTCATTTTGAGCTGGTAATTGATTTAAATAGGTTGCTCCTTTGAGCAGGAGGAAAGCCTTGTGAACAGTTGGTACTACGGTGTTTTATCTTCTGCATCTTTCAATTGCTTGTGCAGTGTGTGTATCATAAAACACAGGGACCGTGTGCTCTGAAAATGTCTCGAAATTAATTACAGTAAGTGCGAATTGCACAGCAAAAAAACTATACCTAAACAAGCTGCCTTCCCTCTCTTTCTGATTAGCAGAGTAAGGGTTGATTCTGAAACTCTACCTCGGAGAATGCCTTGTGAAATACGTGTTGGTGCTGATTTTATTACAAAATAGGAACGTGTTTGTGCCACTTTAGTTTACCGGTGGACCCCTTTTAAAAGTACATAATTGACACTGCGAGAAATAAACATCGCAGAGTGCTCCGTAGGGACTGCAGTGTATTCTGGGAGGAGAGTGGCGAGTCTGTCTGCAGCCTGTCGTGTCTTCCCAAACGGGACGGGTCAGTGTGCACCCACGGGTGGTGGGGTGCCTGCTGAGAGGAGGAGGCGAGGCGGTTTAGGCTCTCTCTGATAGCGAAGCAGACAAACAGGCTGCAGGGACTAATGCCACAGAGGTACATTCTTCTTGAAAGGGTTGCCGCTGCGAGCTGGTTGCTGCTCAGAATCACTTCATTAGCATTTCTGATTAAAACATGCAGTTCCCCATTCCTGCTCCCAGCATGTGGCAAGGCAGAGGGATGACTCGGGGGGGTGTCCCCATATCATTCACACTCAAATAACAATGCCTTTTATTTTTGTTTTTGTTTTTAAAACCTAAATAAAAGGCTTTGTCATTTACAATGCCAATGGCTTAAACTCACATAAATGCGAGACCTATTACATTGCAAATGCTTGTTAAATCTGAGCTGCAGAATCAAAGGACAATGGAAAGTATTTCATGACTGTATTAACTTCCGAAATGTAGAGCAGTATACCATTTCTGAAGAAAACGGAAAAAGCAATAATAAAAGCGAAGCGTTCCACAAACACCGGTAAAACACTGTTTCAGTTGATTTTTTGGCGCGAAAATGAGTAACCACTGAAAAGCACTGTTTTTTTAAGGTATGGAAATCACTGGAAAACACTGAAAAAACACCACCAGAATTTACCAAAAATAGAAACTGAAAACAGGAAAGCCTAAACATAGATTAGGACTAATTTTAGCAGCACATGAGGACTTGCCTCTGCACACGCAGGTGTTTCCGCCACAGTGTCCTTATTAAAGCAACAATACTGGTGGCTGCGCATGAGGAAACAAACCTGAAACTATGTTTTGGAATGTGAAATCTGCCAGAAAATGAAAGTTTCAACAGTAAAACGCCCGGCGCAGCGCCCCTTTTATTCTCAGATAAACCACCAGCATGTGTTTACCTGGACCACTGTGGCCCCTTACAGAGAGATGGCAACTATAAATATATCATGGTCGCAGTGTATTCATGCTCAAGATTCAATTGGATTCGGCCTCAGCACTCGGCTGACGCCCGAACTGTTATAAAAGATTTGTGAGTCTTTATCGGCACATACGCAATTGGCACGCTACATTCTGACCAGGGTCCTGCGTTTAGCTCCAAAGCTTACAAAGAGGCCGTGGCCAGCTTGTGCATTGGATTGCGGTACTCAAATCCTTTCCATCCTGAGTGAAATTTGGTTGTGGAAAGAAAAAACCGTGCCATAAAGCAATCTATAACAGCAAGGGTATTAGGCTCGGGTGACGGGTGGGTCAAACATCTAATAAGTGTCCAACGTAGTCTTAACAATCTGCCAAGAAATACTCTAGGTGGAATCACTCTATATGAAATCCTTTTTGGTACTAGAATGATTATCGAAGACCTCGATCGTCATACTTCAGTGGTAGAACAAAAACCCCTTGATATCAAAGACCGTTTGGCTGTTTTACAGGACTTAAATGAAACAAGAAGAGATCTAAGCAACACATTACAGAAGCCAACGACCACTGAAGAAAAACCACCTGTCCCAGCAAGACCTGTCTGGATTCCAAAGATTGTAGATTTGGTCAGAGAAAAAATAGCGGATAAGAAGGAATTTGGGCCTTCTTACAGAAAAACAGTACCTGTGCTAGCAATCCCCGGATCAAGAACAATGTTACTGCCGTCCCTTGGGGGAAGAAAGGAGAACGGGTTCGTGTCCATCGACCTCGTAAAACCACATCATGTGGCTGATAATAAGTAGTAGGCCCAGTGGACTCCAAAGGTGTAGCAGATGACCAAAACTTGCCACTATCCAAGAGGTTCAAACTGAGAGACTCATCATCTTTGAAGAATCTGCAGTAAGAAAAGAAGGACTATGCAACAAAGCCAAGGAACTTGTGCCTCTTCAAACTCAAATAACAGTTTGTCAAGAAACTCCCGTCTACAATGATGTAGCATCTGACTATACTAATATGTTAAGGGACCAAGCAGCTCCAGCGATTTCAAATAATCCGGATGCAAAACCAACAATTGACAGAACTGCCTCTGGCTATGTTTTCTGAGGATCCCAGTGACCCCGAAACAACGACAGCAAATAAAACTTTCAAGGAACAAGTACCAGAACTTTTTCACCAGCTTGCAAATACATATCTGGTTTCACCATGGGTTGAATTTTGGATTGTGTAAGGTGTACTTTTTCTCCTACTATGGTTCATTCTTGTTTTTAGTTTGGGAAAGCTGATAGATTGAAAATATAGTAAAATGGACACAGCAAGTAAGAACATCAACTTGCTCCTGAAGCCACACAAATCATCTCACCGTGAACAAAGATACCTGTCATCAGTAAACATCACAGCTGTTCCTATACCTGGTGGTATAGCATGGGACAGAACTGATTATGACATTTATGGTCCTGTAGAGCTGTTGAAAATTCTACGCCAATTTAATGTTTCCTTGAGTGACTTTGTTTCACCCAGCACATTTTCTGATGATTGGGACTTTGAGACTATTAATAACATGATGGCAGACTTAGAAATGTCAGCACAATTTACAAAACATGAATACTTAGAAGGTTCATCAGATTATGAACAAATGTATTGTTTTAATTGTTATGGTCATCATTATTTGCACAAATCTGTAAACCCTAGAAATGTTTTTACTTACAATCAATGTGAACACGCCACCAAAGGGTAGCTCAAAAACATTTAATGAAAAATTTCTATACTTCTCAGGTTTTAATGTCACAAATCCAGAAACATTTTACTCTATAAATGTTAATAAGACAGGAATGAAAATTATGTTGACTAATAGTAAGCAAATTTATTCTGCAGCCTTTTATGCTCAATTGTCCACATTAGGTTTTGACTTTTGGAAAGACAACATTGACACAAAAACTGTGTGGGGCACAAAAGAATGGCAGGTGCAAGGTTAAGAAGCCTTATTCAGAGCCTGCATCATCCCAGAACTAATAATGTTCTTAAATGAAACTGTTCAACAGACATCTTGTCTTGGCCTGCCTAAGATAAAAGACTTAAGCAAACCGTCCATACCTAAGCCCACACCTGATAGTAATGGAAGTACAGATGAGGAGGTAGACATGAAATATATTTTACAACAGAACTAATTCTGATTGGAAGAAATGGTTAATCTGGCCCACAGACATGAATACCTGTCAAGATAGATTCCTGAATAAGACACAAGGGTTTACAGTAACTAGGCCAGATCCAAGATATGTCCAGAGACAACATCCAGGGATAATAACAACATACAGTGTAGGAAAACTGTGCCTTGAGTGGCTAAAAAAATCTGCACTCCCAGATATAAAACAACACTTAACTTTACTTAAAAATGGCATTGATTTGAGAGACTTCTTACTAGGACCTCGTAAACCAAGTCATAAACGATTCATATACGCCGGTATTTATGCTGCTTATAATGAAAGCTCGTCTGCGCCCGTCTGCTCCTGGACCGCGCCCAGCACCAGTACCCCTGGACCCCGCACACACCACAACGCCAGTCTCCGGTACGACACCAGTACTCTCCTCGCACTCAACCCCGACCGTGACAACAGCTGCTTCCAGGCCGCCCCGAAGCACACCCACAGACCTTTCTCTTGCCGCACCTGCAACTTTACCTGCAACAGAACCACCAAACCTCCAAGGACCGGACCCAACCACCTTCGCTGCATCCTCCTCAACACCCGCTCCGCACCCAAACACGCTGTCGAGCTCTGGGACCTGCTCGACCTCTCCACACCAGACGTTTCCTTCCTGACCGAGACCTGGTGGAACGACTCCTCGGCGCCCAACATCGCCATAGCCATCCCGGACGGCTACAAGATCACTTCGCCAACGGAACTGGAGGAGGTCTAGCCATCGTCCACAAGTCAACCCTCCAGCGCTACACCCACGCAGATGACACCCTCAACACCACCAAACACCTGCACTTCCGGATCCACATCAACCCCAAATACCACTCTCAGAGGAACACTCATCTACAGACCCCCGGACCTTGAGCTCAGCTTTGCGACACCATCGCCAACCTCGCCAGCACCTACGCACTCGTCTCCACGGACTACATCCTCCTCGGGGACCTGAACTTCCACCTCGAGAACAACAACGACGCCAACTCCGCCACTCTCATCGACAACCTCACCAACCTCAGCCTCAGACAATTCGTAACCGCACCCACCCACCCACGCTGCCAGCCACACGCTTGACCCTGTCTTCGCTACAAGCACCCACGCCGACTTCAACCACACCAACGAACTCCACTGGACCGACCACTGCTGTATCCATTTCACCTTCCAGAAACCTACTATGCACCACCGTACCCAACAGCTGCTCTGCCGCTGCTGGAGCAAAGTCACCGAAGACCAGCTGACCTCCAACCCCACCGACCCAAACTCCACCGCCAGCAACCTCAGACAGTGGATCGATGACTGCGCCAACACCCTCGCCCACTCAAGAAACCCCCCAACAACCACACCAGTAAGAAAGGCACATGGTTTGTAGTGTATTTCCTATATTCCCAATAGGCTCTGCGCATTGGAATAATATATTCAGCAGTGTAGACGTAGGACTGAGGTCGACTAGGTCTCTACTGACTATATTAGACTTAAGGTTTGCCAGCTAGCTCAGAGGTCACTAGAAACTTTCTCGAATAAACGAGCTGGAGTTTAACCTCCCTGGATAGACAAGAAGGGATTAGCTTCCGACAACCATATAACATGACAACTTTGCTCCCTCAGAATAAGAGTATATCTCTAGAGTCGTGTGAAAACAATAGACAGCTATTTCACTCAGTCAATTGTGTGTTCTTAGTTTCACCAGAGTGCAGAGAAATGAGAGACAGGCGTTTTTCAATAAAAGGTATAATTTATTGAGCAGTCTTCCTTCTCATGCAAGAGAAATGAATTGCCACAATTGCAATACTTAATGTAAAGTAAAGTGCGTACAGTAAAAGGAGTATTATGAAATAATACTGTAAAAGCATTGATACGGTTTCTTAGCCATAAGACACTTCAAAATGGATAAAATATATACATACATATATACATTGACTAACGTACTCAACTGGTGCTTCTAAAATACGCCTACCCCGGTGTACCTGACCTAAGCCTAATACGTGGGAAGGAGTAAGTAAGTAGCAGTTTAAGTTAAGTTGGTTTTGCCAAGAATCTGATTCAAGAATTCTCTTTAAGGGTTTAGTCAGCACCGTACCTTGGGAATAGAATGTAGGAGGTCTGGTATCTCTTTTCCTCAGGACTCGATATTCCAGCAACCCACAAGGGTAGGCTGGAAACGCCGGAGCTGGATTTTCTCAGCTGGAGAAAAAGACAGCGTCTTTCTCAGCGCGTCAAAGAGGAGGGGCAGCGTCCGTGGGCTCTCGCATCAGCTGGGCTCTCGGGCAAGTAGATAGCTGCTCTGCTCCAAAACCACCACCGTGTGTTTCCTTAAGGCAACGTTGGTATATTTATACCTGAAAGGTGCCGAGTTTGACATAAGGTTTGGACATAAGATGTCAATAAAGATGTCACTAAGAACTGGCCGTTCTTACAGTGCTTCATAGGAGTTCTAGGACGAATCAAAACAAAAGCAAGTGGGGATTTCCCAGGTTGCTGGAGGTTTGGTGTGTTGAAAGAACTCATTGTGCTTTCTAGGAATCTGAGGAAGTAGCTTTGCCGTGCTTTGGACTGCAAGGGCTATTTACTAAATATGGATCTGATTCTTATGCCATTATAGGGATATTATTGATTATAGCCGTACAAGGGCATAAAATAGTAATATTGATGTAGGTTCCTAGATAAAAACAGAATACCCACTCCACGATCTAATGTCCATCATTACTAAAACTAAGCAATAGTAAACATTTAAAGTGCATGTGTATTCCAACCCACCCCAAAATAAACTTTTTCCATTTGAAATGGTGTATGCGAAATACACGAAAGTGATTATTTGTACTGTACGCTTTTCAAGCAGTGTAATCATTCAGTTAAACATGCTGATATATATTAGCTGAACGATTTGCGAAAATTACACATGAAATGGCTCTTAATACAGAAAAGAAAGTCAAGACCATTCCATCACATATAAATACAGTTGCTGTAAATGTGGTAGAGGCTGAGGTAATATTGTCTCTAGAGTTCCTAAAAATAGAAGCTCTGTTCTTTAAGAATAGTTCTACTTTAAGCAGAGTACATGTGGCAAAAAAGGGTAAATATTTTGGAAGTTTAAAAAAAAATAATTTCGCTTTCAGGGGAGAAAGATAGTTCCAAATGTTTTCGGTAGCTTTTGTTTATCAAAGCCGAAGGCCGAATTCAGAGTTCATGGGAACGCTGTGTGCTCGTTTCTTAAAAGTTTATTCTTTCTGTTCAGGGGAGAACATCATTTCAGACAGACTCGCAAAAAATTGGTCTACATATTCAGGTGAGAGTTCGACCAAGTTTGAAAATGCCGCAACAGTGCAGTCGTGAGAATGATTGCTATCATCGATGTCAGGATCAGCAATGCTCACAGAAGGTCGTACCTGGGTGATGTTGCTCTCATCTCATACTTCACTGCCACCTAATCGTAGTGGTGAAGTCTCAACGAATGCCGTCATCAGTATTGGTAACTGCTGGGGACAACACGATGCATGAGCCGTTACTGGACTTAGCAAAGTATCGATATCCATTGGTACTGCTAATTGTAGTGTAAGACAGGTGTCCAACACGCATTCTTCTCCGCATAGCATACATCGAAGCACAGGTAAGATGCAATTTTGCCAGATTGGTCTGAATGAAAGAAACCAGGTCATATTCAGATCTCTTAGCCAGGCTAATCCAAGGACTCTAGTTATGCGGTCCCGATAGCGTATTGCTAGGATCGTTTCTTCCATCCTTGCTGGAGTCTTGTCTGCGACTTGGCTTGCCATATCGGAGCAGAAGGACCAAAAATAAAATTCCTGCTACGAGTCCCAAAAATAGTGGTAGGCCGCCAAAGACAGAATGGACAAAATTGGGAAAAATGCCCAGAACTGTTTCGAAGGGTGTTAACAGTCTCGAAAAAATTGTCTTTTTTTTTTTTTTTTTTTTTTTTGGTGTAAGACATTTATTATGAAAAATGAGTCAGAAGATCACACTGCGTCACGCCAACAACCCGGAGGCAGGCCGCTATGAAGTGTACACATCATCAACTTCAGTAAAGCAGTCAGTTGTAACATAGCTTTGCGGAACTCCGAGCTCCCAGCAGGATTCATAATACAGCAATGATTGGTATGTGAGCAATGTAACCTCAGCATGTTAAGTGGTCTTACTTTTTTCAGTGCAGAAGACAGATGACCGTAACATGAGGTGTTGAGGCTGTTTCGGGGCGATCAGCAGCCCCCAGTTTTCGAAACAGCATGTGAGAATGGTACGTCTAGCAGCACTGTTTTCACCCAACCTTCCCCAACAAACATAAAGGAAACGTAAACAACATAACATTGGTGCAATTACAGAGAATCAGCCACGCAGCGCCCCACACAGTTACGGGGCCGCGTGTTCCTGCGCCGGACGACTATCAGTGGATGGCGAGCTGTGGCAGTGGTGGAGGTGTGGCAGGTATCAAGCCTCCTTGGTGAAGGTGGAGGTGGGGGGGGGGAGGGGGGGAAAGTGGGGGGGAGAAAAATGATGTCAGAGCAGGGCAATTAACCGGGTCAAATGATCCCAGGGGAGGCAGATGGAACAGGACACGCAGCGCGTGCTAAGTCAAAAAGGGACAGCAGGTTAAGCGTTCTCTACGGCCAGGGCAAGCCAGCGCCGGACTAGATCAACAGAATCACAACAGTTCGAGTCCGCATCCAAATCATTCAGCCCATATCATCCGAAACACCCACATCAGGCGATCCTCCAGAGATGACCGACCCCGCACGCTCTCTTGTCCATTGCAGAAATGGATCCCAAATGTCATTCGGTATAGAGGCAGTGGGCATAGTTTCCCAGTAGTGAGTTAGTTGTGCGTGTCCATAAGTGACATCCCCAATCCACCCAGTGAACAATGGAAGTGCGTTCCTGCCCCAGTGTAGTGAAATCTGTCGTTTAGCATAGAGGAGGAGGAGTGCATGTAATTTCCTGTCACAAGGTTCAGTGTCTTTGACATAGCCCAACAGGTCTAGGAGTGGTGAAGGTGTGTCATTCCTGTTTAAGATTTGGTTGATAGCTGTGAAGATGTCTGCCCAGTATTCGTGCAGTTTGGGGCAGCTCCATGCCACATGTATGAAGGACGAATCTTCCCCCCCGCACTTCCAGCAGGACGTGTCCGTGCGAATGCCCATGCGATGGAGCAGCATCGGTGTGCGGTAGTACCGGTGTAGGAATTTGAAGTGTATGAGTCGCAGCCGATAGTTCATAGATAGTGCCGTTAGTTGTTTACAGCAGTATTCCCACATGTCGTCGGTGAGAGGGACTTCCAGGTCAGCAGCCCAGGCTACCTTGGCTGTGGCCACGGTGATTGGGGCCTGTTCTTGCATGCTGTTGTAGAGTCTCGATACTAGTTTTTTGGGAGAGGGTTTTGAAAGCAGGTTTTGGAGGGCATCTAGAGCTTGCGGCTCCTCCGAGAATTAGGACCCCATCTGTTTGCAAGATTCCCTAAGGGAGTGGTATAGCAACGTGTCCGCAAATGATTCAGGCTGGTCGTCATCCCTCGCGCACAGCTCCACAAAGGTGCCGTCAGGATATAAATCGGCGAAGGTGTGTAGCCTTTTCCCGCGGAGCATGAGGACGTCGCCTCTCGCAGTTAAACAGGGTAACATCGGGTTTCCTCGTTGGGGGATGGCAGGCGCGTACAATAAGGAGAGTCCTGCTCTCTTTTGCAGTTCTCGCCAGGTCCAGCGTACCATCTCCACAGTGTCGATCTCCCCTGAAGGGCGTGAGACTTTCCCGTATAGGGCCACGCGCAGAGGCAACGGGGCAACCGCGGCCAATTCCACCGCCACATGCGGTTGGTAGGGGGTGGGGAAGGCCCAAAAATGCAGAAACTGCGCCTGTGCACACAGAGAATACAGCCTCAAGTCGGGGGCCCCAAGGCCCCCCTGCCGAAGCGGGAGTGTGAGCAGGTCCCAGGAGACCCTCGCCTGTCCTCCAGCCCAAGCCAGTTTCAATAACAGCGAGCGAACTCGCGCGTGGAAGTGCGATGTCATGGGCAGCGGAATGTTCACGAACAGGTACAGGAATTTGGGGAGAACCACCATTTTCCCTAACGCTATTCTTGCAACTAGGGATAAAGGCAGTTTATTCCAAACCTCGATCTTCCCTTCCAGCCAGTCCACTGCTCTCCCAAAGTTTAGTGACCATAACTCCTGCACATCCCGGCTGATCCATATCCCCAGGTATTTAACAGCCTCAGTCTCCCAACGTAGAGGGTAGTCTGCAGCTGGCCGACTAGTCTCATCTGTCAGCGGGAAGGCCACAGACTTAGACCAATTTATGGATACTCCCGCCAGGCCCTCAAACCTCACGAATTCTCGGAGCAACGGGTTCATGTTGTCTTTGGGGTTGACAATGTACAACGTCACATCGTCAGCATATAACGAGATCAGTAAGCTCCGAGAGCTAAACCCGATACCCCTCGCGGTGTGGTGTTGTCGTACCCTAGCCGCAAACGGCTCCATTGCAATGGCAAATAGGAGGGGGGACAGTGGGCACCCTTGTCTGGTTCCTCTAGTTATATCGAAAGTTCTAGAGACAAGGCCATTTACGCTCACTCTGGCTCTGGGTCCAGTGTACAGCAATTTTATGAGAGTAATGAAATTACGACTGAATCCCATTCTTTCCAATATTCTAAATAAATACGGCCATTCCAAAGAGTCAAACGCTTTAGTGGCGTCTAAGAACACCACTGCTGCCTGCACAGATGGATGTAGGTAATGAAGGATCGAGAAAATAGTTCGGAGGTTATGTGACGTGGCCCGACCGGGGATGAATCCGGATTGGTCAGGCAATGCAATAAGCGGCAACATCGGTTGCAGTTTGTCCGCAATTATTTTAGCATAAATTTTAGCGTCTACATTAATTAGGGAGAGGGGCCTATAGGAGTCAAGGAGCATCTCATCTTTGTCAGGTTTTAAGAGCGTAATTATTAAGGCTTCAAGCATGGAATGTGGTAGTGAGTTTAATTCAAGAGCCTCCACAAATACTGAGTGTAGTTTCGGCGCCAGTTCAACTGCATAAGTTTTGTAAAATGACGTTGTCAGGCCGTCAGGTCCAGGGGCCTTGTTTGCCGGCATGCTTTTGATCACCTGAACAATATCCTGGACGGTAACAGGCAGGTCCATGCACTGTCTGTGGTTGTTATTAAACCAAACCAGGGCAATGGAGTCAAGAAAGCTGTCTAAAGAGGCCGGGGCAGTGGGCTGTTTGGAGGCGTATAGGGACGCATAAAAGTCAGTGAAAGCACGTAACACCGCTTCCTGGCCTACGGCTAAAGACCCCTCCATGTCATGAATGGCGTGGATGTGGTGTGATTGTTTGCGAGAAGCTATCAACCTGGCAAGTGTCCTGCTGGGTCTATCACCCTCTCCGTATCTGCGGGCCTCAGCCCGCCTCCCCAGAAACCGCACCTCGCGCTCCGCTTCCTCCTGAAAGGCAAGCAGTTTCGCCTTCATGTCACCAGCAATTGCTAAAGTCGGGTCAAGGCTAAAGGCCGCATCTAGCCCCCTCAACTCTCCCTCCAGTTTTGCCAGCGTGTCACGAATTGTTCGCAGCACACCCGCCCGTCTCGCTATGCACTGGCCTCGGATCACCGCCTTAAAGGCATCCCATTCAATGGCTTCTGAGGTGACGGAGCCTGTATTCTCAGCAAAGTATTTAATGATATCACCCCTTATCTCCTCAACGAATACTGGGTCTGTTAGTGCGTGTGGGGGTAATCGCCACGTAAATGCCCTGTTAATGGTGTCGGGTAGGCATAGCTCAAGCTCACAAGGGGCGTGGTCTGATAGTGATCTAGCTTGTATTTCGACCTTTGTCACCCATGTCGCAACCTCAGGAGACACCAACCCGAAGTCCAATCTGGACCAAGCCGCTTTATGACATGTGTAACAGGTCCCCATTCTCACATTCGGATGACGAACTCTCCACACATCCGCCAGCAATCCCTCACCCATCACATCGAGGACGGCCTGGCGCGCTCTTGCATGCATAGGTCTACTCACACCTCGTCTGTCCATGTCGTCATCCATAACAACATTAAAATCACCTCCCAGCACAACTGATGGGCAGTCAAGCAGCGCGATCTGCGCCCATACACCCCTAAAGAAGTCGGGGTCGTCTACATTTGGACCGTAAATTGCAGCCAGCACTACAGGTCGCCCCTGCAGGGAACCATGTAAGATTACGTATCTGCCATCCACGTCTTGCATGTGAGCATGTTCCCGCCAATCCAGCCCCCTGCGTACAAGTATAGCCACCCCTCTCGCATAATTAGAATAAATGGCAGAATACACATTTGACCATCTGGAGTTTTTCAATCTGGGTGAAGGGGTTGTATTAATATGAGTCTCCTGCAAAAAGCAAATGTCTACGTTATGTCTGGCCAACATGCCATGCATCAGTCGGGCTTTCTTGTAGTCCCCGAGGCCTCTGATGTTCCAGGTCCATAGTTTAATCCCTCCCATATCTGAGGTACTGTAGATGTAGGACCATCCGCATCCCGGCCCACCCCCCAGTGTCACAATGTTCTTCACACCTCCTTGCCACCAATCTCGCGCACAAAAATGAAAACTTAGCAAAAGGCACATTGCAACATGTCATAACAAAAAATAACAATTCAACAAACCCCCCCCATTTCCCTCCACCCTCAGCAACCTCCCAATTAGGTCGTGATATACCCCGTAGTAAGGCACGCAAGGCGTGACATAAAACCAACAGCGAAAAGAATGGGAGGCACCCCATGGGGCGTGGTGCGCCCAGCTTACACCCCCGTGTGAACGGGGTGGCTACAGTTAGGTATAAGGTTCCATGGGCACTGTGAATCCCCCGCCCTGGGGTCACTTGGTCTTACCATCTCCAATAGTCACATAGGCATTAGGGCACCATGAAGCACAGCCGGAAGCCCGGGGACGAGACATGTCCTTACCCCTCTCGTTCCCAGGTTAAGTGTAACAGCATTGATCGTAAGGAGTCTTCGTGAACCCATGTAGGACGTGAGGGGGCAAACTTACGACGTCTCAAACCGCACACCAGAAGTCCATTTAGTCATTGTCGCTTAGCTGTTCCGCAGTGTCCTCGTGTCTGGGCGACGTTCTCCTGGCCCCCGCACCGCCGATGTGTTTGGCGAACTTGAGCGCCGACTTCGCATCAGTGAAAAAGTGGGTAGTGTTATCATGGAGTACCTTCAATTTTGCCGGGTACAGCAGGGAGTACAGCACACCGGCCTGCAGCAGTAGTTTCTTCCCCGGCAGGAATTCCTTTCGGGCCGCTTGCACCAGAGGGGTGAAGTCCGGATAAAAGGAAATGTTGTTTCCCTTATGGGTAATTTTGCCCTTCTCTCTCGCCAGTCGTAATATCAAGTCTCTGTCCTGGTAATTGATCAATTTAGCGAGGATGGGCCGAGGTGTAGCCCCTGGCGGCGGTTTCTTCCCTAGCGATCTGTGCGCTCTCTCGACCGTGAAGACTGAGGACAGGTGTGGGTCGAACAGTTCATGCAATAGGTCTGCCACATACGTCTCCATCTTGTCAATATTTGTTGTCTCCGGAATTCCCGTTATGCGTATATTGGATCTACGGGAACGCGCCTCCAAATCATCTGACTTGGCTCGCAAAATGTCCAGCTCCCGTTCCAGAGATGTGATATGTTGCTTGGCTTGCTGCTGGAATTCACAGCATTCAGTTTGCCTGTTTTCTAAGCAGTCCAGCCGAGTTTCATGTACATCAACCTTTGATTTCACAGATTCCAGTTGCGCAGACATGGCGTCAAGTTTGGTGTCAATACTTTTCAGGCTGGACCTCACCTCCATGATGAGCGCACCAAAGTCTATATCTGCCGGTGTCTCTTGCGACGACGCCATGTCGCCTCCCGCCTCTGTAGCTGGGGTCTTCGGAGGACGTTTATTATCAAAGCTTATTTTTGGTTGTCTGGCTTCATTTTTCCCCATCGTGGTGGTGGGACCACGTCAGTGGGCGGCTCGGAAACACAGTGGCCCCTCGCAGGTTTTAGGTGCATCGATCGGTGTGGTTTCGGGGCTGTACAGGCAGTTCCGGGAGGTTCTGGACGTGCACCCGAGTTCCCAGGCCACAGTGACGCGTCTGTACCATGCACACGTTTTCAGCAACTCACAAGCCAGGCCAATCTCAAGTCTCAAAATGGCAGGCGTCTTATGTAGTGCTCCTTAGCGGCGCCGCGCAGCGTCCAGCAAAGCAGCAGAGCAGGGGGCCGGCACACGATGTCAGGGCCCAAGTCCCCCGGTGTCGTAGATGTGCAGGTATTGCTCAGGTTCCGTTATTGAACGGCAGCAGCACCTCTCAGGCGGAGCGGCGTGGGCAGGAGGGTGTCAGCGGGGCCCCACCACACTTACTGCTTCACGTCGCACCCTGTCCGCCTCTGCCGGTGACTGTATCGGTGCAGGATCAGTCTCTCACCCGGTTGCTTCAGTCCCGGTCAACATGCGCCAGCTCTGGAAGAATGGCGGGTCCGACTCCTGCGTCACAGTCGGAGCCGTCGCCGAGCAGGGGATCTGGCCGTCCTCCGTGCTCCAACTGCCTGCAGTGCTCAGGGCCGCCCCCCGGCTCAGCAGGGGTTCACCGAGGATTGTCTGAAGCCGCGGCGCCTCCGCTAGCTAGATCTCGCGTCTTCGGTTTCCGGGCCCCCAGAGGCCTTCGAAGCCGCGGGCTGTAGTGCGCCGCGTCGCCCAGGGCACCGCACTTCCGCCCAGGATCAGATCGGGCTTACGGGGCGGCAGTTTCTCAAATGGCTCTAGTTCCCCGGCCACTGCAGCTGTGCGCCTCAAACTTCCATGCAGGGATCATGTAGGTGTCCGCTGTCGAACCCCGAGGTAGCGGGGGCTTGCAAGTGCCTGGATCAGGATGATAGTAGGATTAATTATCGTAGCCGGCGGAGCTCGCTCACAGAGCGGCCATTCCGCAGCTCGGCTAGCCACGCCCCTGAAAAAATTGTCTTAAATATATGTGGGATACCACTGGTATCAGACATATTTAGGATTTGGCTTAGCATTTCTACGAAATGCACGGGGAAATTTGTTGATAAAAGGGTATGTATCTCTGCCGCTGTCCTTGCAACCAGAAGATCATACGTTTCTTTTGATGACGTTAAAGGCACGGATGTCTGTAAAAGAACAGACTTCATTCTGCTCAAAGTATCAATTCGAATAGAAGAGATATTAAAAGAAGGGCAAATCGTCGCCTCTGTATCTGGAGTGCTGTTTGGATACAATACTTGCATACAGCAAGTGACCATGGAACTAACGCTTACGAGACAGGCTTTTCCTGGCACCATGCCACAACAGCTGTGGTCCAGTGTTAGAATGTAACTCCCATTAGAAAGCCGTCTAAAGAATGGCTCTATTTGTGTTGCAGGTGTGCCATGCTGGTGATATGAAAGGTTATTTGAAGTCCCCTCACAGGCCCCATGCAGACTAATACCTTGGCACAGAAGTATACCGCTTAGTGAATGTTTACAATTGTTACCACTAAGAAATACATTCTGTTTCCTTTCACTATAACATGTGTGTGTGTAAGGCAATTTCCATGATGACTTAATGTACCCTTTACCCAACCTTTCATACTGGCCCGCTGGTATATACTCTTGGCAGTATTTAAATTGGAAAGTTGTTATTGGAATTGTTATTATTCCGTGTATTATCCATTCAATGACAAGTCTTTCTGACATTGTCAATGGTAATCTCTCAAGTTTTTCAATGCTCAGGATCGTATAGTCTGCTCCTGTCTGTGCCAAACTGATTTGTTTATTAGTAAGGTTAAAGATAGAGAATAATGACGTTGTGTTTATCAAACGCCATGGCACGTAACCTGAACGCAGATTTTGCAACGTCCAGCCTAGCTGTACAATAGAACATAATTGGGACTGACCATGTTGTAACATTAGTAAGTCCTGATCTATTATATCAATAGCAGATGATACAATACTGTCCAGTGAATATATTCCGGAGGACAGAGTCATTAACCCATTGTCCACAACAGAAAGTGATTTTTCCAAATTAATACGATCAATTTCTCGTATTTTTTCTGCTGTTTCAATTTGCATTACTTTCCATGCTTCATTGTACGCCGTGTATATACTGGCCGCTATGAAATGTTTTTGACGCTGTTTGCGTGGTCCCATGATGAAATCACGCAAGTCAGCACCGTCTTTAAGTAAAGTCAAGTGTTGCTTAATTTCAGTCAGTGTGGATGTCTGTAGCCATTTAAGGCATAGTTTCCCTACACTGTATGTTGTTACTATCCCTGGATGTTGTCTCTGGGAGTATCTAGGGTCTGGTCTGGTCATTTTGAACCCCTGTATTTTGTTCAGGAATCTATCTTGACAGTTATTTGTGTCTGTTGGCCAGATAAACCACTTTTTCCAATCAGAATTTGTTCTGTTTTGTTGTAAAATATGGGATACATCTATCTCAATATCTGTAGTGGTATTACTATCAGGTATTGGCTTTGGAATAGACGGTTTGTTTAAGTCTTTAATCTTAGCTAGGCCAAGACAAGTAGTCTGTTGGATGGTGTCATTCAAGAACATTATTTGTTCTGGGATCATGCAGGCTCTAAATAAGGCTTCTAAACCTTAGACCTGCCATTCTTTTGTACCCCAGATGGTTTTCGTTTCAATGTTGTTTTTCCAGAAATCAAAACCAAATGTAATTATTTGTTCATAAAATGTTTCAGAATAAATCAATTTAGTATTTGTCAACATAGTTTTTATCCCTGTCTTATTTAACAGTTTAAAATAAAATGTTTCTGCAGCACTTGTGTTAAACCCTGAGAAGTATGGGAATTTCTCATAAAAAGTTTTCGAACTGCTTTTAGGTGGAGTTGCACAATGTTCCCATTGATTATACTTAAAAACATTTCTAGGTTGAGCAGATTTATGCAAATAGTGATGTGCAAAGTGGTTATAGCAGTACATTTGTTCATAGTTCGGTGAACCCTGTAAATAATCATGTTCTGTAAATTTTGCTGACATTACTAAATCTGACATCATATTATTTATGCTTTCAAAGTCCCAATCATCAGAGAATGTACTTGGTTTTACAAAGTCACTTAATGAAACCTTGAACTGATGTGGATATTTCAAGAGTTCAACCGGGCCATAGATTTCGTAATCCGTTTTGTCCCAAGCTACCCCACTGGGTATTGGAATGGCTGTGACATTCACTGACGATAGTTCTCTTTTCTCGATGTGAGATGACTTGTGTGGCTTTAGGACCAAGTTGATGTTTTGACTTGCTGTGTCCAATGTACTGTATTTTCCCTCAATGAATTTTCCCAAACAAAGTACCATGAGGAGCCAAAGCAGGAGGAAAAATACACCTAACACAATCCAAAATTCAATCCATGGAGAAATCAGATAGGTTTCTTTGAGTTGGTGAAAGAGTTCAGTTACTTTATTTTTGAAAGTTTTTGTTGTTGGCGTTTCTTCAGGTTCGCTTGGATCTTCAGAAAAGTTATTGAAATTGATGAAGTAGCCAGATGCAGTTCTGTCAATTGTTGGAATAGCTTCCTGATTTTCTTTTGCATTTTCAATTTTTCTTTCATTAGCATAGTCTGCGACTACATCGTTGTAGACTGGTGTTTCTTGATGAACTGTTGCAATTTGGGTTTCAAGAGGCAAAAGTTCCATGGCATTGTTGCATAGTCCTTTTTTATTCACTGCAGGTTTATCAAATGTGATTAGTCTCTCAGTTTGAACCTCTTGGATTGTAGCGAATTTTGGTATTCTGCTATTTCTTGAGAGTCCACGGGGCCTACTACTTAATATTGGCCACATGATTGAGGTTTTACCAGGTCGATGGATACAACTCGGTTCTCCTTTTTACCAGCAAGGGGCGGTAGTACGACTGATCTTGTTCCGCTGACGGCTAAAACAGGTACTGCTTTTCTGTAAGAAGGCCCAAATTCCTTCTTTACCGCGATTTTCTATCTGACCAGATCCCCGATCTTTGGAATCCAGACAGGCCTTGCTGGGACAGGTGGTTTATCTTCAATGGCTGTTGGCTGCTGTTTTAACTTTATGTTGCTCAGGGCTTTTCTTGTTTCATTTAAGTCCTGTAAAACAGCCAAACGATCTTTGATGTCAAAGCATTTTTTCTTATCTTCTACCACTGAAGTCTGACTATCTAAATCCTAAATATACATTCTAGTTCCGAACAATAGTTCGTACGGGCTGAAACCTTTTAGAGAATTTCTTGGCAGATTGTTAAGACTACGTTGGACACTTGTTAAATGTTGGACCCACCCATCACCCGAACCTAACACCCTCGCCGTTATAGATTGCTTTATGTCTCGTTTTTTCTTTCCACAATCCCATTTCCCTCAGGATGGAAGGGACATGAGTACCGCAATGCAATGCCCATGCTGGCCATGGCCTCCCTATAAGCTCGAGAGCTAAAAACAGGACCCTGGTCAGAATGTAGCATGCCAATTGCATATGTACCGATAAAGACTCGCAAATCTTTTATAACAGTTCTGGCGTCAGCCGAGTGCTGGGGCCTGTATGTTTAAGTGAATCTAGTCTTAAAAGGAAATTAATGCGACGCTGGAAATTACGTATAGTTAGCCTTAAGCTGACTACAAGAAGGGCCATGGCAATACTCCGGTCGGTTCGCTACTGCGATCTCTGTTGCAGTTTGGACAGTTCTTTGCAACTTTGTAATGTTGCATGCTCATCCCCGGCCACCAGTATTCTGATTGTAATTCTTTCAGAGATTCCCTAATCTCTTGGTGCCTTAGTCCCAATTCCATGTGTGCATCCGCTATTAAAAAGATTCTCCTTTTCATGTTTGGAATTACTCTATCCCCCACTCCAGGGATTCGAGCAAAAGGAACGGAGTTTGCATCAATTATGTATGTATAATTGAGTGGATAGTTCAAGGGTAGTGCTGCACAGTCGCCTTTTGAAGACGTTTTTACCGCCAGCATGGTTTCCCCTTCTATGTATTTTTCTGAACGCTTTTTTGTAGCTACGGAAGCCGGTTGAGTTGCTTCCGTTGTGGCTGTATTAGCCAATGAATTCCCTGCAACGTGAACGCCATCACGTTGATGACTCAGTGTATGTATCACGTGAGTCTTCTGTAGTTCTTTCTGTAAAAGAACTACCTGTTCCCAAAGCTTCTTATGCTTTATTGCGGCACCTGTGTCATCCTTGTAATCATTTTGAACCCAGTTCTGCAAGCCATTATTGTAAGATTTGACGCAGAAATGCGAATCGCACGCTATTAGTGTTGGGAATTCACCATCTGCATTTTCAAGCGCCATCTTTAAAGATCTGATTTCAGCTCGCTGAGCCGAACAGTTTCTTAATGATTCAGTTTTTGTTATTTTTGGTCTGAATTTACCACACAGCCAACGACCTTTAACAATCGCGCATGCTGCATTGTAGGATTTATTATCCACATCGTAATGTTGTGTAAATCTGTCCGTATAGATTATACAAGAGTACTGTTGAAGAGGCAGAATTTCGATTGGCAGAGGATATTCTTCTTCATATTTCAGATTCTTGTGTTTTTAAATTAGGATCAAATTCGTATACCACGTCTGTTGCAGCAAGAGAATTAACCTATTGGATCCATCTCGGATGTAGTGCCTTAGCATTTGGAATGCTTGCTTTTGTTACCGCTTCTAGGGCTGGTACCGGTGTAACAATTATTATTCATTTACCTTGTGCTAGGGCTCTTTCTCTTGCTACAGCAGTCTGAACCGCAGTAAGAATTTTTTCAGTTGAACTGAATTTCCTTTCAGCTTTTGTGTACAAATGTGATTTGTAAGCTATTGGTACCGTTTCTCCCTCATTAGAGGTCAGGTACGTGAGTCCGCATCTTCCTGGGATGACTCGGATTACAAGGTTGCGTGTGTTGTCGCGAGTTTGTAATTTTGTTTTAGCTAAAATGTCTGTTTGCAATGATCTCAAAATTTCTGTGTGTTTCTGAGTCCCATTGATTGGTTTAAAATCAGGTTTTATTAATTCATAGAGAGGTTTAACCCTCTCTGCATAATTTAGAATGTAAGTTCTTCCGAAATTCAGGAAATTATTGATTGCAAGTTCTCCAGCGTTTTTGGTGCTTGGAGTACAGCGCACTTCTCTAAGAAGTTGTCTGCTAGGCTTTTGCCTTCACTTGATATTTCATATCCTAAAAATAGGACTGTTGAATGTGCAATTTGTGACTTTTTAAAGTTGAATTTGTAACCCTCAGCTGTAAACCCAAGTATTATGGTGTTTACTCTTTTCAAGTGAGTATCCAGGTCATCATCTGTGAGATAGATGTCATCGACATAAGATAATGCCTCATCATCATATATTTGTAGTAACTCTGTTACCCTTGCTGAGAATAATCCTGGGCTATTCTTGAATCCCTGTGAAAGTCGACAGAATTTTTCTGTGACCCCATTATTGAGAAAGCGGTTAAATAACTGCTTTCAGGTGCAATATTTTGACAAAAGAATCCATTAGAGATGTCTAATGTTGTTTTGTATTTTTTGCGAACGATGTTATTCATTAGTGCTGCACTGTGTGAGTTTTGTACTGCAAACGTTTTGCAACATGAGTTAAGGTGTCTGTAGTCTAAGACTAGACGATATGAGTCGTCTGGTTTGGAGACAGGAAACAAAGGAGTGTTCATTTGAGAGGTGCTTGTTTCGATCACCCCTTGGTATTCAAGTTGATCTAAGATCTCCCTGACTTGTTTTTTAGCTTCTTGCTTAATTGGGTACTGTCTTTGTGCAGTTGGTTGGCATTTTAACTCGACTTTGCGAGGAGGGGAGTCCTCATCCCATCCTACATGATTCTTATATAATGCAGGGGCTTGGGCTACTGCCCATTTTCTTGCATATGTGTATTTTCTATGAATTGGAATATGATTTGAGAAGGCAGGCATAATCATTTATTCGCCATGAGGGCACTCCCTGACAAACTCTGGTGGCCAGTCTTTCTCAGCTAATAGGATGTCATAGCCTTTTGAGAGGTTATCCCAAAACAGACCCCTTACCTTCCCAGTCTTATCTTCCTCTATACGCAATGTTATTTCGTATATTTTATGGGGTTTGCTAACTCTGGTATCTGCATGTATTCATTCGTGTCCACTGTCTCCAGATGATTCATCAGGATCTTGCGAGCTAATGTCACTTCTGCTGCACTGTCTAGCATTGTCTGGGCCCACTCTCTGTTTTTCAGCTGTGTCCTCAGTATCCTCGGCATGTTTGAATATTTTAATACTGGCTACCTTCTTTCTTGGAATTTGTAATTTTTTACTTTGATGAGCAGGTTCCTTGTCTTTGGACTTGTTGTGCTCTTCTCTGTGTTCTGACCGTCCTCTTCTTTCTGATTTCTGCGAGGAAGATCGAGAAAGATTATGTGAGAAGGATCTAGAGGGACGTGTATCAGTATCTTGATATCTGTCAGGTTTTCTTATTTTATCCCTATCTCTAAGGTCGTATCTTTTTTCAGAGGGCTCCCTTTGGGTAGACTTGTCTTCTCGGTCCGGAGATCTTTCTCTCCGTCTAGGAGACCTTCCTCTCGACTGGAATCTTTTCTCTTTGGGAGTGGATTGTTTATTTCCATGGAGTGTTTAGATTATTTTTAATAATATCTATTCAGGATTTTCAGTTTGTTTTGGTTTTACCGGTTTCCCACCCAAACTATCTCTTCCTAGTTCTTCATAGGATTTTTCTATGATTCTGGCAAGTTCAATTGGTTGGTCTGTTATATCTGTTTCCTTTAATTTTTGGAGGTAAGTGATATCCTCCATTGCCAATTGAACTAATTCTCTATATGCCTTTGTTAATTCTTTTATTTTAACTAAGAGTTCTTCGCTTGACATTTTATCAATGTCTGGATGTGGTGTGTAGATGGCTAGAACTGGCCACGTTGCTCCTGGTCTACCTAGTGGACCGAGCCTGGTGATGTGATTATTATGTTTTAGGGCGCCTTTAAACCAGAGCAGGTGCTCTTGGTATTTTAATGGGATCTCAATCTCCTCGAAAGGAGAGTATTCATCCGGAGGTTCCTCTATTTTGTAATAGTGGAAATCTTTTGTCGTAGCGTGTGCTGCTGGAAATTGTATCCACGAATAGAACACCTCTGTCTGCCGATATTCGTGTGCCTCTATCACAAATATGACTGTACCACCTCGCGGTGTCAGGCCATTTTCTATAAGTTTTAGAGTTATTGTTCTTCTTAGATTGACCGGAATGAGTATTGCATTCGGTTCGGTTTCATGAAGACTTGTGTCTTCCTCTAAGAGTTGAGCTGCTAGTTTTACTCGCTCCCTTTCCTCATCACTTTCTGTCATTTTACTGACTGAAAGTTTTCGGTTGCAGATTTAGTTTCAAGGAGACAAAGATTAGGTGCACAATATTTTGGAACACTGTATCCTTCAACGTTGACTAAACCAAAACTCTACATAGGAATCTCTTCCTACTAAGTTCCGGCGGATTTTAACCTCTTACCCACTCCAGACGTCTTTTGGAGTATTCACGGGAAAAAGGGTCTATGTGAAAAAGCACGACTGAGTTACTCTAACGTCTTGCGTTAGTTTTATCGCCTTACCAAATGTTGGGCGCCATGTAGTGTAGTTCCTATATTCCCAATAGGCTCTGCGCATTGGAATAATATATTCAGCAGTGTAGACGTAGGACTGAGGTCGACTAGGTCTCTACTGACTATATTAGACTTAAGGTTTGCCAGCTAGCTCAGAGGTCACTAGAAACTTTCTCGAATAAACGAGGAGGAGTTTAACCTCCCTGGATAGACAAGAAGGGATTAGCTTCCGACAACCATATAATCCCTCAGAATAAGAGTATATCTCTAGAGTCGTGTGAAAACAATAGACAGCTATTTCACTCAGTCAATTGTGCGTTCTTAGTTTCATCAGAGTGCAGAGAAGAGAGAGATGGGGCGTTTTCAATAAAAGGTATAATTTATTGAGCAGTCTTCCTTCTCATGCAAGAGAAATGAATTGCCACAATTGCAATACTTAATGTAAAGTAAAGTGCGTACAGTAAAAGGAGTATTATGAAATAATACTGTAAAAGCATTGATATGGTTTCTTAGCCATAAGACACTTCAAAATGGATAAAATATATACATACATATATACATTGACTAACGTAATCAACTGGTGCTTCTAAAATACGCCTACCCCGGTGTACTGACCTAAGCCTAATACGTGGGAAGGAGTAAGTAAGTAGCAGTTTAAGTTAAGTTGGTTTTGCCAAGAATCAGATTCAAGAATTCTCTTTAAGGGTTTAGTCAGCACCGTACCTTGGGAATAGAATGTAGGAGGTATGGTATCTCTTTCCTCAGGACTCGATATTCCAGCAACCCGCAAGGGTAGGCTGGAAACGCCGGATTTGGATTTTCTCGGCTGGAGAAAAAGACAGCGTCTTTCTCAGCGCGTCAACGAGGAGGGGCAGCGTCCGTGGGCTCTCGCATCAGCTGGGCTCTCGGGCAAGTAGATAGCTGCTCTGCTCCAAAACCACCACCGTGTGTTTGCTTAAGGCAACGTTGGTATATTGATGCCTGAAAGGTGCCGAGTTTGACGTAAGGTTTGGACATAAGACGTCAATAAAGATGTCACTAAGAACTGGCCGTTCTTACAGTGCTTCACAGGAGTTCTAGGACGAATCAAAACAAAAGCAAGTGGGGATTTCCCAGGTTGCTGGAGGTTTGGTGTGTTGAAAGAACTCATCGTGCTTTCTAGGAATCTGAGGAAGTAGCTTTGCCATGCTTTGGACTGCAAGGGCTATTTACTAAATATGGATCTGATTCTTATGCCATTATAGGGATATAATTGATTATAGCCGTACAAGGGCATAAAATAGTAATATTGATGTAGGTTCCTAGATAAAAACACAATAGGTTCACCGAGGAGCTCTACAAGTCCAAACGCACATGCCGGAAACTGGAGAAGAAATGGCTCTACAAACGCACACCGGACAGCCACGCAGCCCACAAGGACGCCATCCGCAGACATCACCACCTCATAAGAACAGCCAAACGATTCTCCTTCAATCCCGCCTGGACCACAACGCACTAAACAGCAAAGAGCTATTCAACATAGTGAAGGAACTCTCCAACCCCAGCGCCAACACCAACGACATCCCGCCCTCACAAGATCTGTGCGACTCACTGGCCACCATCTTCCACCGCAAGATATCCGACATTCACGACAGCTTCAACACCACAACCACCCCGACAATGCCAGGCTCCAACACCCTCTCGAACACCACCAGCGCCAACCACCTGTCCTTCTGGTCCAACGTAAACAATGACGAGACGCGCAAGGCCATGAACTCCATCCACTCAGGATCACCATCGGACCCACACCACATATTCAACAAAGCAGACGCAACCCAACTATGGAAGGTCATCAACATCTCCTTAGAAACAGCAACATTCCCAGAAAGCTGGAAGCACGCCGGAATCAACACCCTCCTCAAGAAACCCAAGGCGGACCCCAAGGACCTCATGAACCTCCGGCCCATCTCCTCGCTCCCCTTCCCGGCAAAGATCATCGAGAAAATTGCCAACATGCAACTGACCCGACTCCTCGAGGACAACAACATCCTGGACCCGTCCCAGTCCGATTCAGACGAAACCACAGCACCGAGATAGCCTTCCTTGCCGCCACAGACGACATCAGGTGCCAACTCGACAATGGCGAGACATCAGCCCTCATCCACCTGGACCTGTCAGCCACATTTGGCACGGTCTGCCACCACACACTAAAGACACGCCTCCATGAAACCGGGATCCGAGATAAGGCCCTGGACTGGACTACGTCCTTCCTCTCCGGCAGAACCCAGAGAGTCTGCCTCCCACGCTTCCGATCTGAAGCCACCGACACCATCTGCGGCGTACCCCAGGGCTCATCCCTCAGCCTGACCCTGTTCAATGTCTACATGGCCCCCCTCGCACAAGTGGCCCGCTCGCACGACCTCAACATCATCTCCTATGGCAACGACACTCAGCTCATCCTCTCCCTCACCAAGGACCTGCACACCGGCAAAACCAACCTCCACAAGGGAAGGAAGGCCGTCGCCGAGTGTATGAGGAGCAGACATCTGAAACTGAACTCGGACAAGACAGAGGTCCTCATCCTCGGCCCCACCCCCTCTGCCTGGGACGTGGTGGCCGACCACACTGGGAACAGCATCGATACCCACGGACCACGCAAGCAAAATAGGATTCATCCTCGACTCCTCCCTCTCCATGTCGAAGCAGGTCAACGCCATCTCCCCTGCCTGCTACAACACCCTCCGCATGCTCTGCAGGATCTACAAATGGATCCCGACCGAAACGAGAAGAACGGTGACCCAAGCCCTCGTCAGCAGCAGACTGGACTAAGGCAACACACTCTATGCAGGAATCCCTGCCAAACACCTACAACGACTAAAACGCATCCACAACTCCTCCGCCCGACTGATTTTCAACATCCCTCGTCGCAGCCACATCACCCCCCAACTGAGACATCTGCACTGGCTCCCTGTCAACAAGAGGATCACCTTCAAGCTCCTCACCCACGCACACAAGGCACTCCACAACACCGGACCAGCCTACCTGAACAGCAGACTCAGTTTCCACACCCCAACCCGCCAGCTCCGCTCCGCCAGCCTCGCCCTCGCAACCGTCCCCCACATCCAACGAATGACCTCCGTGGCAGATTCTTCTCCTTCCTCGCCGCCAAGACCTGGAAAACCCTCCCTACCCACCTGCGACAGACCCAAGACCTGCTCACCTTCAGAAGACTTCTCAAGACCTAGCTCTTCTAGCAGTAGCAGCACCCCACTCCCCTCAGTGCCTTGAGACCCTCACGGGTAAGAAGCGCGCTTTACAAATGATTTATTGATTGATTGATAGTTGAAGCATGAAAAGTCACGCAAATGGAAACTGCAGAACAAATACGAGAAATGTATCGTATCAATTTAGAGAAAGCTCTCTCTGTAGTTGACAATGGATTAACGACTCTATCATCCAGAATGTGTTCTTTTGACAGCATTGTATCCTCTGCCATAGACATAATGGAACAGGACTTGCTCATGTTACAACATGGACAGTCTCAATTGTGTTCTATAATGCTGCTAGGCTGGACGTTACAAAATCTTCGTTCAGGCTATGTGCCTTGGCGCCTAATCAACACCACACCATTGTTTACTGGGTTTTAACCTTACAGATAAACAAATCTCTTTGGCACAGAGGGGAGCAGACTATACAGTGCTGAGCATAGAAAATCTGGAAAGATTACCATTAACCGTTTCTGAGAAACCAGCCGTACATTGGATAATACATGGCACTATTACGATGCCAGTGACGATTTTCCAGTTTCAGTATTGCTTGAAACACATACCAGCAGGCCTGTATGAAGGGTTGGGTAAAGAATACATAAAGTCGACCTGGGATTTACCATACACACACAAATGTTGGAGTGGGGAAAAGGAGGTATTTCTTAGTGGTAAAAATTGCAAATGCACACTGAGTGGTGCACTTATATGTCAGGGTATTAATTTGCATGGAGCTTGCGATGGTTCTTCAACTAACTTATCCTGCCACCTGCAAGGTTCTCCGGCAGTAGTGATAGATCCAATTTTCAGGCAGCTATCCATTGGGAGCTACATAATGTTGAATGATCACAGCTATTGTGGAATGATGTCAGGAATAGCCTATCTCGTTAGCGTGTCAGCCAGGGTCACTTGCTGTATGCAAGTATTGTTTCCTAAAACTAAGACCGACTGGGAGTCGCCGCTATGGCCTTCACTGAACATCTCTTCTATACGGATTGATACTTTAAGCAGAATGAAAGCCATTCTTTTACAAAAAACTGTGCCACTGACCTCGTCCAAAGAGACGTATGATCTGCAAGTTGTAGGGTCCTCTGCAGAGATACATGCCCTATTATCAACAAACTGCCCCATACATTTAGCAGAAATGTTAGGTCGTACCTTAAACATGTCTGAAACCAGTGGTATTCTACATGTATTTAAGACTCTTTTTTCGGGACTGTTAGCACCCTTTGAAGCAGTCCTAGGCATTTTTCCAAACTTTGTGCACTCTGTGTTCGGCGGCCTGCCTCTCATTTTAGGACTCGTAGCAGGGATACTATTTCTGTTCCTTCTGCTCCGATATGGCAAGTCTAGTCACCAGCGATACCCAGATTACCATGGAGAACACTCTTCTGGCAATGCAGTATCATGAGTGCATAGCACAAATTCTTGGCTTGACTCGTTTGAGAGATCTGAATACCACGTGGTTTCTATCATTCAGACCAATCTGGCAAGATTGCATATTACCTGTTCTATGGTGCCTGCTTTGTGGAGAGGAATGCATGTTAGATATTTGTCTGACACTTCCATCAGCACTGCCAACGGATGTTGACGCTTTGCTTGGTTCGGTAACAGCTCATGCATTGTGTTGTCCCCAGCGGCTACCAATCCTGATTACGGCATTCATTGAGGTCTCACCAGCAATTCCAGCTGAAGGTGAGATACGTGGACCAACAGGCACACAGGTACCATCTACTTCGAACATTGCTAATGCAACTGACTCTGATGGCGATGCTTCTCATCTGTGTACGATTGATCTACTTAATGAAGTGGTTCAACTTTCACCTACTGTGGTACACAACTTCTTTGCCAGCGTAGAAGATTTAATGTTTTCTCCTGACACCGAGAATAACTGTTCAAATTAGCACACAGCAATCCATCAACTTTGAATTCGACCTCCGTTTTTCAAAACAAAAAACTTCTAACTTTGGAACTCTATTTTTCTACTATTTGATTTGACTTTTTCCAAAACTGAACTTTGGCACAAAGTAATCTGCTTAAAGTAGAACTATTCTTAGAGAACAAGAATTCTTTGAATACTTCCTATAAACAATATTTACCTTATCCAGAAACCAAAAGAGTTGATATATTCTGCTATGGGGTGGTCTCAACATTTTTTATTCTGTATTTAAGAGCCATTTCATAAATGCAATTTTCATGATTCATTCAGTTAGCGTTGCCAATATCATAGTATATGCTTAAAATAAAATCATCATTGCTTACGAGTGCGTACAGTACAAATGCTCATTTTCATGTACAACCATTTCAAATGCATTTTATGTATTTTTGAGTGGGATTGTAAACACATGCTTTAGATATGTTTTTTAGTGCTTAAATTTAGAACTGTTGAACGTAATAAAGTGGAGTGGGTATTGCATAGCATTTTAGGACCCTAGTGTAATTTTCCAGATTCAAGCCCTTATATAGGTATAAATCACCTTGTCCTTATATAGGCATAGAAATCATAACCATATTTAGACATAACCCATGTAGTCCAAATACAGGCATGGGTACTTCCACTAGTTCCGAAAAGCCACAACGATTTCTTGGAAAACTCGGCTTCAGCAGTTAGGGATTTCCCCTTGCTTGAATATTGATTTGTCAAAGAACGAATGGAGTTTTCAAAGAACTACGACTCTTTGATGATGTTATCATGTCCAACTTTACGTCAAATTCAGCACCTTCAAGTTATAAATATGCCCACACTTGCCCTAGCAAACACACAGTGGTTTGGAGCAGTTCGACTATCTACTTGCCCAACGCAGCTCACTACAGCAAGTGCGGAAGAAAGCCGACCCTCCAGCTGACGCACTGAGAGAGACACTGTCTTTTCTCTTGCCGATAAATCCAGCTTCAGTGGTTCCAAGCTCCCCTTGCGGGGTTTTGAGAAATCGAGTCCTGAGACAAAGAGATACCAGACCGCCTTCATTCTAAACCAAAGTGCAGAGAGAAATCTTGGATAGATTCTTGGCAAAATAATACTAAACTTATGCTACACCACACTTACTCCTTCCCTCGTACTAGACTTAGGTTAGGTACATCGAGATTGGCGTATTTTAGAAGCACCAGTTGAGTACTTTTAGTCTCTATTGATTTATGTATGTATTTTATGGCTTAGAAACCATACCATGCTTTTACAGTATTATTTTATAATACTCTTCTTGCTGTACGCATTATACTTTACAGCCAGTATTACGATTGTAGCAGTTCATTTCTTCTTCATGAGAAAGAAGACTGGTCATTAAATACTTTTATTGAGAACGCCCGTCTCTCTATTTCTCTGCACCTCTGGTGATACGAAGCATGCAGGAATGACTGAGTAAAATATCTATCTATTGTTTCCACGACTCTGAAGATACGTTTTATCTTGGGGAAACAAAGTTGTCATGTTTATGCGGTTGTCAGAAACTAATCTCTTCTTGTTTATTCAAGAACATTTCTAGTGACCTCTGAGCTAGCTGGCACTCACAATTAAGTCTAATATATTCGATAGAGACCTAGTCGACCTAAGTCCTACGTCACATCTGAAGGATATATTATTCCAATGCGCAGAGCCTATTGGGAATATAGGAACTACACTACAATTTGTGTAGATCCTTCAAGGTTTTATTTATAGAAACTAACAGTTGAAAATAAGAAAAATTGAAAATGAGTTGAAAAAAACAGCCATTTGTGCCAACATTTTCACCTGTAACTTCTTCTAACTATGACAAATGTTTGAAAGCAATATACTGTTACATCCACTGAACCCTTCTGAGTTTTGGGATATATAGGACTTGTAGGTTCACCAAGAACCAGAGGAACCCAGAGCCAATAACTGAGCAGCTCCTTGCAGTGATTTTTCTTTGTGTAACAGGTATATAGAAATTAATTTGGTAAAATATAGAGTGAAAAATAGGTATCAAAGACACCTATGTATTTCGGAATGGGAACAAAATATAGAATTTAGAAACAGTAGCTGTTTGCACAAATCTGAAATTGCTGTTACCCATACTAGCCTGTGAATTGTAGGACATTTTTCAAAGTAACTTCTTTTTACACATTGTCTTACATTAGAAAGGCAGAAATGCAAAGAATGTCACTAGGTAATAGTTAATAACAGTTGCACTGCAATTATGATTTCCCCTAATACTCCCGATAAAAATGGTACCTCACTTGTGTGGGTAGGCCTAGTGCCCGCAACAGGAAACGACCCAAACCCCTCTCAGGAGGCGAGTCCCCTCCTTCAACCAACTCCAACTCCGTCCATCCTACCATTTAAAACACACCACTGACAACGTGCTTTGGTGCCTTAAAAGGTCGCGGTTTATTTAAACATAACATGGTTATACATATTGCAATTTTCATGGTCATTCATAACATCCCAGTTAACACACTTACTGTCTTTGCAATTATAATTCTTTCAGTCCGTTCTTCGTCATTTTCTGCTCTCAGACAGACCAATTTTTGGGGAAAAGCACAAATGTCTGGGCCTCTGTTTCAGTGGTGCTAGGCTTCAACTTGCTACCGACTTAGTGGGTGTCCGTTAGGACCTGCCCGGGGTGCAAGTGTCATCCCGCTTGCATTCGACCCCTTCTTGGCCCCTCCCTGCTCCTCCGGGTCCCTGCTGTGTGGCCCCCCCAAGGACCCCGTGTGCGCATTTCATCTACTCGGTCTGTGGCTGTGTGCTGTTCTTAGCTCCCTCAGTGGCCTTGCCGTGAGGCATCCCAAGGACACTGTGTGAGCCTTCCATCTACCTCTAGTAATTTGTTTTTTTTGTCTATCTTTCTAGAGTTTCTTTCACCACGCCACCTACGGTTTCACGATCAGAGGGAGCTCCCCTTGCTTTGCTACCCCTTCCTATTTTCTACCTGAAACCCATCAGCTCTAGCACCCCCACAATGTTGAACAGGAACATATCCATCCCCACCCCTGTCTGGTGCACCCTGTCCTCCAAGTGATACCCTGGGGATCTCAAGTTTATGAAACCTTGTCTTACGGACCCAACAGACACTGGCCCAACATATTTATTTATTTATATCATTTGTAGAGCGTCTGACTCACCCCAAATGGGGTATCTCCGCGATGAGGACGTATAGAGGTAAGGCATGCAGAATTTAAAAAAGTAGGGCTTTAAGTTTTGTCCTAAAGTCTAGCTAATTAGTGGAGAGGCGGATATCCAGGGGTAGTTGGTTCCATAGTTTGGGGGCCAGGTAGGAGAACGATTTTCCTCCCAATCTGGTTTGCTTGATACGGGGTTGGCAAGAAGGCCTTTCACTTCAGAGCGAAGGGTACGAGATGGTGTGTATTTGACCGGTTTGTCGGCTAGATATGAAGGACCCATCTGGTTTAGGCCTTTGAACACTATGCAGCAGATTTTGAAATGAATTATTTTGCATATGGGTAGCCAGTGGAGTTTGCGTAATAAGGGGAGGGAGGAGGCACGGTAGGGTGCACTGATTACCAAGAGGGCTGCTGTGTTCTGCACCACCTGAAGACTATGCACGGCGGATTCCTTAGCAGAGATCAGCAATGCATTGCTGAAATCCAGGCGGCTAAGAACTAGGGCATGAATCAGGGTTTTGCATGTTGAGGAAGGGAGGAAATGGAAGACCTTACGGAGCAGGCTGAGGGCATGAAAGTAAGCTCGTTTGGTTGCCGCTATGTGCTAATCCAAATTCAGTTTGTTGTCTATTAGGACCCCATGATCTTAAACCACTGTGTTAGGAGAAGGTGCCGGACCTAGTTCCTCTGGCCACCAGCCAGGGGACCAACTGGTGACTGCGTCTTTGAAGAGCAATATTTCAGTTTTTCCTGCGTTTAATTGTAGGAAATTGCTGCTCATCCATGATGTTATAGCTTTCATGCCTTCCGCGAATATGTTTTGGATGTTGGGGGTGTCCTTATTGTAGTGAAGAAGGTGTTGTGTGTCGTCTGCGTAGGAAATCGGGGTAAACCCGATATTCCTAAGAAGTGCTGCAAGAGGGGCGACATACACATTGAATAGGAAGGGGCTAAGACAGGAGCCCTGGGGTACCCCTTTAGTTACTGAGGTGGTCTTGGATTTGAAGGGTCTGAGGTTCAAACGTTTGGGTCTGCCTTTGAGGAAGTCCCTCAGACAGTCTAATGCTGTGTTCTGAATGCCTATGGAGCACAGTCTATCCAGCAAATCTGGTGTGAGATGGTATTGAATGCCACGGACAGGTCGAGCAGTATGAGAATTATTGCTCGGCCAGCGTCCGCCTGCATTCGGTTGTCATCTGTTACATTAACCAGGGCCAATTCGGTACTGTGCCTGGGACGAAGTTCTGACTGAGAATGACAGGCTTGGACATGACAGCGCAAGACAACAAAAAAGATGATGAAAGGAGGGAAATACGCAAGCCCAGGGTAGAGCGGTCACTAGAGAATTGGCTTAGAGGAGTCAGGACCCTGACCTGCGTTTTCATCAAAAAGTTCCCCCAAATAAGTGCTGCAGCACTTATTTTATATGGGCAAAAGCTGCAGGATGCACAACAGAAATATCAGGGGGGTGCATGGTTGAGATACGATGAGGGTTGCAGGGAAAAGATACAGACCTGGTCAGTGATCGAATGGGACTGTCAGGACATGGAGGGGTTTACAACCCACAGGGTAGCTGTCAGTGAGGGGGTCCCCATCGTGGTGGCATTCCACATTTGGTCACAACGGCTGGCAAACAGACAGATAATGCTATGGTCTGACAACCACGCAGTGGTGCAGTCAATCAATACGGGGACAGCGAAATGTACGGCGGTGGTCAGTCTGCTGCGAAGACTAGTTAACTGCCAGCTGAGGGCAAACATCTCATTTAGGGCTCGACACATCCCAGGGGTATACAACTCAATTGCGGATGCCATTTCTCATTTTCACTTGGTGAAATTCCGAGAGCTTGCCCCGGACGCGGACCAAGGGATGACCCCGGTGCTGGAAGAAGCATGGGCATTGGTGGACCTGGGTTAGAGTAGATGCTGGACAACACACTGGCCCCAAAAACAAAGATCCATTACCATAAGTGTTGGGCAATGTTTACTGCTGTAACAGTGCTAGCAGAGGGCCAGCTGGCAGGGCAGGGGAGGTCTTGGACTTCCTAGAATGGGCCTTCTTGTTGGAAAAGCTGCTTTTCAGACATGGGGACGGGTTGTTCCTGAGCCGGTTCCAATTCATAGCAGTCATGAGAAAGGCATTGGAGGCAGTGGGGCTCCCGGTCAGGGCGTTTCGCTCCCACTCATTCAGGATTGGGGCAGCCACCTCGGCCGCAGGCCTGGGCTTGGGCATCGAGCAAATCAAGTACATTGGGCGGTGGGCATCCGGCGTGTTTAAACGTTATATTCGCCCCACTGAGTCCGGTTTCTCCTCCCCAACGTCTGGGTCTGACCGAGTAATGTAAGAAGGTATGGATCATAGGTCACTCCTACATAACGCAAGATCAACAGTGGGCGGCGGCCAGGCGCAAATTCAGCGGAATTTGGCTGCGGGAAACCGAAACAGTTTGGCTGGGGTGATCAGGAATGAAGTGGGGCCAACTGCCCCCGCGGTGCTGGAAGCCATGGGACAGGGTGGCAGACCGGATGCGGTGGTGGTCCACCTGGGAGGCAATGACCTGGCACCACTAGGGAAAAGGGGCCTGCTAGAAAGAATGCAGGAGGGCCTCTCAGCCTCGGCTAAACTCATGCACCCAGCCGAAATATTTCTCTCAGAAATAATAATTCGGAGATCATGGAGGGGGGCCATTGACTTGGGTGCGGTTGAAAAATCCAGACGCAACTGAAGATCACCATGGCAAAGATATGATCACCTGATTATTGATTATGCCCCCGACTCACCCAGATTGCTTACTCTAAAAGAATTTCCTCTGCGTCTCATGTTCCCTGGCTCCTGGCGCTGAAACTGATCAGGAGCCGCTGCCAAAATGCTCCAGTGGAGCAGGGGGACAGTCCCATGCCGCACCTCGAGATGAACCTGGAAGGCCGAGCCAGATCCTGTCTCATGACTAATTGCCGATCCGCTCGCAGGTAGGCTTGGTTGGTCAGTCCTTCCCCAGACTGCTCTGATGCTAGATACGGCACTGCTCCTTAGCGAGGATCCAAATGGCGAGGCTTCGTCATTCCTTCTTCGTTTTCCTTGAGGGGTGAGTGTGTGCTGAGTGGGCCTTGTGCCCCTTTTTATCCTCCCTCGCCCCTCAACAGCTCGCCCCCGGATTTGGGGGGCAACTGGGGTGACCAATCCTGGTCACCCCATTTCGCGGGCCTTGCGTCTTGGAGGGGGTGGGGAGGCGTACCGCCTCCTGGCAGCGTTTGTCCCGGCCCCCAATTGGGTCCGGCTTAGCCTTCCCCGGCCAGGGCTCCAAACGCAACATGGACACACCACATTTTTACAGTGAAAGCGGAGCCTTTTTTACACAGTGCCTAGCTGGGTTTTGAACCCTAGCTCAGCCGGCACCTAGGGAAACCTAGCAAACCTATAAATCCTTTCAAACTAGACAGCGAGAGGAATCCAGGATGGGGTTGCTTGAGTGGCTCTCACCGAGTTCTGTTACCCAGCATCCCTTGTAAACCTCAAACTTTGTAAAAAAACCAAAACATTTTCCTCACATTTCTATAATGGAAAGTTTGAGAATATGAGAAATCCACAAAATCTACCCACCCAGCGTTCCCCAAAGTCTTCCAGTAAAAATGGTACCTCACTTATGTGGGTAGGCCTAGTGCCCGTGACAGGAAACGGCCCAAAACACAACGTAGACACACCACATTTTTACAGTGAAAACTGACCTTTTTTTTGCAAAGTGTCTAGCTGTGGATTTTGAACCCTAGCTCTGCCGGCACCCAGGTAAACCTAGCAAACCTATACATTTTGGAAAACTACACACCCAGAGGAATCCAGGAAGGAGTGACTTGTGTGGCTATCAGCAGGTTCTGTTACCCAGAATCCCTTGCAAACCCCAAAATTTGTAAAAAAAAATATACATTTTCCTCACATTTCTGTGATGGAATGTTCTGGAATCTGCATGGGTCCATGCAATTCCACCCGTCCCGCATTGCCCAAAGTCTTCTGATATAAATGGGACCGTCACTTGTGTGGGTAGGCCTAGTGCCCGCAACAGGAAATAACAAGGGGCTGGCTCTAATCAGTAAGGCTGAGCCGATAAATCGATCAACAAAATAGAGTTGCCAGTAGTGATATACCTAATTTCAAAAAAATCACTAGCCACCACAAACCTGAACAAAAGATCAGAAATGGGGAAGTACTATTTAATAGTATTTTTATTCAGAAAATTTTGTTAAAACATATATCTTAGTTTTAATTTCTTTGATGCACAGACAAAAAAACACATGAAACATAGGAATATTGATCACACATTCAACCATTCATTCTATATTCATGCATATCACAATCAATCAACACATATACATACTTGGGGAAAGAGAGAGAGATAAAGAAAAAAGGTTCTGAACAAATACCAGTGTCTACAAATATTTACAAAAACTTTTAAACCATATATTTTGGGAGTACAGTCTCATATTTCTACAGAAGCATTTCAAGTTGGAAATTGATGTTATAAAGTAATGTACAGCAATAAGCAATAAGCTCGAGGCACAAAAAATGATAGCCTAGAGCTTTAGTACAGGTAAGGAAGAGCCAAGGCTAGTGATTTTTTTTAAATTGGGTATATCAGTACTGGCAACTCTATTTTGTTGATCGCAACAGGAAATGGCCCAAAACGCAACGTGGACACACCACATTTTTACAGTTAAAACTGACCCTTTTTTGGCAAAGTTCCTAGCTGTAGATTTTGAACCCTAGCTTTGCCGGCACCTACGGACATTTAGCACACCTATAAATTTTCAAAAACTAGACTCCCAGGGAATTCCAGTAGAGGGTGATTTGTGTTGCTCTCACCAGGTCTTTTACCCAGAATCCCCTGCAAACCTCAAACTTTGTAAAAAAAACATTTTCCTCACATGTGTTGGAATGTTCTAGAATCTGTGTGGATCTACAAAATTCTACTAACCCCGTGTTCTCCAAAGTCTTCCGATAAAAATGGTACTTCACTTATGTGGGTAGGCCTAGTGACTGTGACAGGAAACGGCCCAAAACGCAAAATAGACACACCACATTTTTACAGTGAAAACTGACCCTTTTTTGGCAAAGTACCTAGCTGTAGATTTTGAACCCTAGCTCTGCCGGCACCTAAGGAAAGCTAGCAAACCTATACATTTCTGAAAACTAGACACCCAGGGAAATTTAGAAGGGAGTGACTTGTGTGGCTCTCACCAGGTTCTGTTACCCAGTATCCCCTGCAAACATCAAACATTGTAAAAAAACAAATTTTCCTTAGATTTCTGTGATGGAAAGTTCTGGAATCTGTGTGGATGCACAAAATTCCACCTTCCCTGCATTCACAGGTCTTCCAATAAAAATGGTACCTCACTCGCGTGGGTTGGTCAAGTACCCGTGACAGGCAAGGGCCCAAAACATATTGAGGAGACATCAAAATGACCTATCACAAACCAACCTGGTTTTGTAAGGGGGGTTCATCTGGGTTTTTGGGCCCGGGCCCGGGCCCTACCACACCCACACATTTCTGAAAACTAGACACCAGGGTAAGTCCATTCAGGTATGGCTTGTGTGGATGCCCTAAAGTTTTTCTACACAGAATCCCCTGCAAATCTCAGGTTTCTGTGTGGAAAAGTTGTGGTATCACCGGGCTGACACAAATTTCCTACCAGCCAGCGTTCCCCCACGTCTCTCAATAAAATTGGTACCTCATTCACTCGGATGGGTCAAGTACCCGAGACAGGCAATTCCCCAAATGTATTGAGGAGACATCAAAATGACCTATCACAAAACAACCTGGTTTTGCAAGGGGGGTCACCCAAATTTTTGGCCCCGGCAGCCATCTTGGGAAACTACCAAACCCACACATTTCTGACAACTAGACACCTGGGGGAGTCCAGAGCTTTCCTACCCAGAATCCCCTACAAACCTCAAATATAGATGAATAAAATCAAATTTTCCACAAATGTTTGTGTAGACTCACCATGAAGGCACATGTGTCCTACCCCACAGCACTACCCTCAGTCTCCCGAGTAAAATGATTCCTCACTTGTGTGGGTGGGACAAGGGCCTGTGACTGGGAAGACCCAAAACCATAGGGATTAAGGGTATGGCACCGGAAATTCTAAGCGCTAAATGTTTTTTAAAATACGTTTTTAGCCAATTCTGCATTGGACACCCACATAAGTGAGGTAACGTTTTCCTTCCAAAAATTCGCTGCAATCCTCAAATTTAGCTAAAAAGTCACATTTTCCTCTAATTTCTGTGTAGGGAAGTTGTGGGATAACAGCACAGCACACATTTCCTACTACCAGCATTTACCTTAGTTTCCTAATAAAAATGATACCTTACTTGTGAGGATGGGCCAAGTGCCTATGACATGGAAGTGCCAAAAACGTGTAGAAATTGAGGGGGGCCCAAAGCGGGTCTAAATACGGCAGTTGGTTTATACGTTTGTGGCTGACTCTACTTTGGGCATCCACACAAGTGAGGTATCAAGGAGAATGCTGGGTAGTAGGACATTTGTGTCTGCACAGTGATCCTACAACTTACCCACACAGAAATGTGATAAAAATGTGACTTTGTAAGTAAATTTGAGGCTTGCAGGGGATCTATGCAAGCCACACCACTAGCCAAGAGTCAGTACACGCATACAACCATCCACTCGCCGAACGTGGGCACTGATCGTCATTTCTTGGATACCACAGCTACAGACTTGGAGCTGGGGAAGCTTTTCCCCAGCTCCTGAGGCTGTTGGTGGTGAAACGGAATCCATCTGGTGCCCAAAACAGAGGGATTCCCTGTGCCATGTGATCCGACGGCGGACGGCCCCCGGCCGCCCAATGCACTAAAGGGGTTAGAGGACATTTAGGAGTGGTATATATGGTGTGTGACTAACAATGCTGGTATGAGTGGAGGACAGATATAGATTAGTGTCTGCAGGTTTGTTTTTATAGACCTAGAGAGAGTAATAGCTACCAAATTTCCAGGTCGTTGTGTGCCAAGGTAAGTCAGTACCAGCCTTCTTGAGCGGGTGAGGCGGAGACAGGCTTCAGTTGTCCACCAGGAAGAACGTGAATGAGAAGGATCCTGGAGAACTTCCCCTTTATCCACCTCCTATCATCTTGCCAAATTCTATTAATATCATGACCTCATTCACCAATGCATTGGGTCAGTAGGTAGTTATAGGTAAGACCTAGTTTCCGTAGATAAATCGTTTTTTGGTTTGCAAGTAACTCTGACACCATTTGATCAATCTTCACAAAATCTTCCATAAGAAGTGGCCTACTTTGTCTAGTTCTGCATGGAAAGTTTCGGCGTGATCCGTCAAGCCGGGGCCAAGAAAAAATGGGTGGTCAAAAAATGTGCATTTCCCATGCAATTTCCCAGAGAGATTTTAGACACGATTGCAGCCCGAACCGTGGAAAGGAATTACACCAAATTTGGAAGAAAGCTAGCTATTGGTCCAGAAGGAGCCCTTTTGTAATTTGGTGCATATTCGTTCAGTAGTTTTGGAGTTATTTTTTTGAAAATCTTTTAATTGATTTTACAACTTTCAGTGAAAAAGCAGCACTATGTGCGCAGCACCAATGCAACAAATAAGAATACATTCCATTATTACAAGAATGCAGAAAAGACATCACATTACATTTCACAGCTGAACTACTGACCACCCATCCATGAGGTAGGGTCCGATCCACCCACTCAAACATTGATATTGTTCATCCCACACAGGCTTGAGGCCCCAGCAATCGCCCATGGCCTCTCTGTGAAGGGCTCTAACTGTATCTCTCTGTACACCTTCCCTTCCTTCCAGATCTTAAGGTGTTTTTGAGGGCATCCCCGTGACAAGTAAATCGGACGTACAATTCCCATGCAGTGATCCATATCCTTAGCCCAGGTATCCACAAGTGGGGCATCCTTCCTGGACCTGACGATATTCCTCTTTGTGAAAATAAGTCCCAGCCAAAGAAGTGTCCTCTGATAGCGAGTGTCTCTCAGATCATCTGTGATATGCAGAAGTAGTTTAGAGTCTTGGTGGATATTCCAGCCTTTCACCTACTCAAGGCGGCCCAGCACCCCCCAAGAAGTGGGCTTGCATCAGGCAGTGCCAGAATGTGTGAGGTAAATCCTCTGCGGGTCATCTCACCACAGACTGTTCCCCATTAGGGTCAGGCCCATGCAGTAAAGCCTGGCCCTAGTGAGATACACTCTACGAAGTAACTTAAGTTGTATCAATCGAAACTGTGAAGCTATCACCCCCTCCCTGGGTGCCTCCATCGCCTTTATCCAGTCGTCGTCTTTCAGACAGCCCAGTTCGCCCTCCCTCGCCCACTATACTCCAGTTGTCGGGTCCGGCAAATTACACAATCACATTTTATATAGTTCCAATTGGTTATGCTCTTTAAGTTTTGTGTGAAAGATCTTGACTTCTAGCAGGGATATCCTACTCACAGACCGTATAAGAGGGAGGAGTGCACGACGGAGCAGCGAATACCTAAATAATTGCGTACGGTGCATATCATATTCCTCCTGCAGGTCCTGAAAGGACTTGATCACCCCCCCATGAAGCACATCCCCCAAAGTTGAAATGCCTATAACTTCCCAAGCTGGGAATCCCCTCAGGGCCACCACCTGCGAAAGTCTGGTGCACTGCCACAACAGGGTTTCCAAAGTGAGCCGATCAGCCCATCCCACAATCTTCATAGCCGTATTCCATAACTCCAGTACCACACGAGTGGCAGAAGGGAAAGCTGCAGAGGTTTTCCCCCATACAGCAGGCGAGGAAGGTCATGCCTACTCAACCGACATCCCTCCACTGCATTCGCAGGGTCCCCATAGCCCCCGAACCACCACTCATTTACAACAAGCAGATGCACCACCTAATAGTATAGTAGTATGTCAGGAGTGGCCAATCCCCCATCCACTGCCAGTTGTCAACATTTTTCTGAGGCGATATGTTATACACCTCCCCATAGAAGCATTCGGAATTGTGCATTAACCTTGCCAAAGAACGTTTTATCAATCGGAATGGATGATGCTGCAAGTGGTAGAGCAGACGCAGGTGGGCTGCCATTTTAAAAATTGAAAATCAGCCCAGGAGGGAAAGAGGTAAAGTGGACAAGAACTTCATATCCCATACAAGGGCAACCAACTGAGGTGCCAGGTTACGTTCGAAAGAGATTGTCACAGTTTTGGAGTAATTAAAGAAAAAGATTTATAGATATCTAGGGACACTGACCCACCGTTGATCTGACAGATTTCATGTTGAGATCTGATTGTCTACCAACATTTGAACCAAGTGTTGGCTGCCATGTTGGGGCTCACACTCAGCCAAGTCCAAAATAAAAAGTTAAAAAAACATAGTGGGGCAGGGTAGGAACACCCTGACCCTTTAGACCTGGTGGTTGGGTCCAACAAAGACCCCGCCAGAGGACAAATTTGGCCGTTACCGACCGGTATTTGGAGTTTTAGATGTAGGGGGCTTAAGAATTACAGATTCAGTAAATTTACCAATCAGTAATTTGAGATGTAGGTGGAACTGGGCCTTAAGGATTCGTTATTTACCACCAACTATTAGTTGGTGGTAAATAACGAATACCTGTGTACATGCAAATCTGTGCATGTACACCTGTGTCATGTGACATACATACATGCCCTAAGGGCATGTATGTGTGCCACATGGCACACAAGCCTGAATCAGGGGTGTAACAGGGTGTCAAAGTGACACCCTGCCACCCTTGATTATTCGATAATTTTGCCGAATCGGTATTTACCGATTCAGTAATTGCCATTGATTCCTATGGGCCTCAAGGCCCATAGGAATCAATGGCAATTACCGAATCGGTAAATACCGATTCGGTAATTACTGAATCTTAATGATTCGGTAATTGTTACCGAATATTTACCTACATGGTATTTACCGATTTGTAAATACCGAATCGGTAAAATTCGGTATTTGCGAATCGGTAAATGCCATTTACCTACATCTAGCCCTTAGTTCTCTTCGCGGCAGGGAGCCACAGGGGCGCAGGATGTTGCCGGCTGTTTTTGCACCAGGAGGCGCTTTTTAAAAATACACCAGAGCTCACCCAGCGCTGGATGCGCCCAGGCGCGTGCCCGGGAGAAGACCGGGCCAAGAGCGGGCCCGTCTGCGCTTGTCCGCGGCCGACTGAGGCGGGGCTAAATTCTAAATCCTGGCAGTATCTTCTGTTCTGAAGTTGTCAGTTTTGCTTCTTTTATGTGATCTGCAAATTGTGCTAGTAACTTATGCTCCCATTGCTCTGTCCCATGAGCCCTGTGTAACCTTTAGATGGGGGCAATCTAGACACCAATAGTCTTTAAGACATCTACCTAGCATCCATCGCACGCCTGAAAAATAGGTAAAAGGAAATCACCGGCTGTGGCAACAGGGGGTACTAATGCCACCACTCTAGACTTATTTTTAGTCAGGGCAGCCAATGTTATCTCTACGGAGCTAGCCCTGAGTGAAAGGAGTCTATCACTAGAAAGAGACAAGATTAGCCAGGATCTGTTGTCACTAAACAATCACGATATTGACATTGACAAGAATGCAAAACCCGATATCGGGCCCAGATCCTCCCTTGCACTTATACAAAGACCATTAATGGCGTAACGGCAACCTTAGAGGAGGACTCTGCCCGGTTAGGCCTCCAAGCAAAAGGATAAAGACTGGGGGGAAGAGAGTGACTCAGCCCCAAACACAGAACAAGCCTTTAATACACTTTAATACAGATATGGAGCAATTGATAGACCTGTTACTCCCCAGGTTGGGGCTTCTACTTAAAACTTTGATAGCCCCCATATGTACACGGTTGGAAGGTATTGAGGCGAAGCAAGAGTGATGTAATATCTGAGGACATAAGCAGTGCATTGTGGGAGCCTGAGTTGTAGTTAGCTCAGGTAACTATACCTGCTGAATTTGTATGGTTTTGTGCATGTAAAAGCTGAACCCAACTCTAATGTCCCTTTAACCTATCGTTTTTTCAGTGAATATATATTTTCAAAATGAAAGGATTGGCCTGCACAGATTGGATTTGTGGACCCTTAGTGAAAAAAAAAGAAAGAAAAACGTGATTGCAAAGGGCAAGTGTGGAAGAAGTGAATGCAGGTGGTGGGGGACTATCAGGGAGAAACAGAGGAGAATAAGGGGAAAGGGTAGCAATGCAGAGGACATGGGTGACAGGTATTTGTGAGGAAAGCAGGATACTAAGAAATCAAGAAAATGTGCACTCTCATGGGGTTCTGAACAAAAATGAAAAAGGGTGTTCCCTGATTGTGAGCCATGGAAAGTTACAAGTCATCCAATCAAAAGGACGATAAAGAAGCATTGCTCTAGAAACGGGTAAACAGAACAGGAAGGGAAGCATAGAATAAGAAGCAAGCAAATCAGGGTCACAAAAAGACAACAATTCGGAAGGAATAGGCTGAATGTAAACCTGTGTAGTTTTTGGTATGGTCCAAAAGAGGTCTTTTGGCACAAGTTAAAAGATGCTGTAGGCAATTACTCGATGAGCTACTCACACCTAAAAAGTTATTTATTTATTACAGCGCTTTTATCCAAAGGAATTTACGTTAGGAAAAACAATTGATTTAGAAGACAGGAGATTACATTTCAAAAATAGTCTACAATCAGTATTGAGGTGGTCCGTCAGTTCATCAAGATGGGAATTAGTACATTTTTATTCCAGGCAAGGTGTAGAACTTGTATGGAGACCAAGTTGATTCTACAATTGTGGTGCTAGAAGAACAAACGATGAAAATGGGAAAAAGCATAGCAAGGTCCGAGAGAACCTTAAAGGAATAAGGACGCAGAGCGAAGTGTTAGGACTGGAATGTAAAAGGAAAGTAGAACACATATGCAAGGTGAAGTGAATAAATGAACACATTTATAAAGAAGATGTAGGACGCTGGAGCTGCATATACTGTACCAAAGTAACGTATAGTGTGCACAGAGTCCAATGAGTCCCAAAATGTCTAGCAGAGGCTAAAGTAGATAATACCATACCCTCTTTTATGGTAGTGTGGTTGCGCAGTCAGGTTTATCAGAGTGTACTGGGAAGCATTTGTTGTATACACTCAGGTATGAAAGAATGTCACACACTCAAAGACTGAATCCAGACCAATTGTTTGTATAAAAAGTTGTTACTTTGTTATTTTATAACTAGAACCACGAATCACTTAGTGCAGGTAAGTTGTACAGTTTGTAAATCTGGCAATACTTTTGATGAATGTAGTATGGTTTTGTAAATGCAGTAAACAAGTCACAGTTTCAAGAAAGCTTTCTGTAATTGTCAATCAAATACAGTTTCAGACTCTACAGTGACGTAGGTGTGCAATGCAATGTAATGTTACAGGTCAGTGTATTCCTATAAAGACTATCAAGGTTAGTGACTTATAGATAAGTACTCAGTTTTTGTAGTTCAGTCTCAGGCTGGTAGCACCTGCACAGAGCAGAGGTCAGGTTGGTAAAGAGAGTGCACCGTCAGCGGCCGGGTGCAGAGGTCGAAGTAGCGGTTGGGGCCTACTGTCGTGCCAAGGATAGGGTACTTAGGAAAGCACCGGTCCCAGGTAGGTACCTGCTGTTTCTGGGTCAGTGCCCAGCAATCAAAGCTTGGCACAAAAGGGGTCACAAGTATGCACCAAAGTGCACCTCCAGTGGCACTGAGACGGCATAGTGCAGGGTGCAAGTAGGCATCGGGCTCCCAATGCAAACCAATGGAGTACGTCGGTTGGGAAAAAACACTGCAGGCTTGGACCAGGAGTCTGGATGAGAGCGACCAACAGCTGGACAGGTAAGTTGGACCGCTGGGCGCCATCAGCTGGGCTCCACAAAGTTGGGAGGCGGAGGATGCAAGCTTGCCTTTTGGTGTCGGGTTTCTGTAGCTGGGTCTGGTCACAGTCAGGGTAACCCTTTGAACAGAGGCTGCAAACATCAAAGAGGAGTCTTGAAGAGGTCAGTCACTGGTGCGTACTAGGGCAGGTTCACCGGGGGGACGTCTCAGGGTAAGTGGTCCACTCGATCTTGGGCCGTGGGCATCTGGTGCAGATTAGTGCAGTGTCCCGGATCCGCCCAGATCCTGAGACTGGGGTTTGTTTCTTTGCTGGACAAATCCGGTGTTCACAGGAGACATGAGTCTTTCTCGAAGACAGCACAAGCCCTCTAGGGATCTTGAGGTTTGCTGGCTGTGGGCCACGTCTGTTTCTGGAAGCAGGGTCACTAGAGGAGGAGACAGGTCTGTAGGGCTGGGACCAAGCCAGTCCTCATCTTCTTCTCCACTACTGCACAGCTGTTTGGTCCTTCTTCTTCTTAGGTCGTTGTATCTGAAGAGGCAAGATTCAGCGGTGCCCCTAAATACTAGGTTTTGGGACATTACAGTGGTGTGCAGGTCGTGACGCCATGGGTATCTTCCTTGGGGTGTCTACATGAGTCCCCTAATCTTCAAGATAGAGGGGACTGAGTTGTGTGCTTCACTTCGCCTCCCCCACCTGACGGGTGGGTTTGGCAAAGGTGGGCACACCTTCCTTTCTGGCTAGGTTTTCCCGCTGAGTCTCCCTCCCAAAGTGGGAGTCAGAACCGATGGGAGCCATTTACTGATAGCAGGAAAAGGCTGGGGGTAGCTAACAAAGGTAGCAGGCCTTTTATGCTTCCTCTTCATGGACCCTGCCCATCATGGGGGAGGAGGCATGACACCTCCGCCAAGGTTGGGCTTTGTTTCAGACCCAGAGAGCGGAGGTGCTCTACCCAGGGGTACAAAAACCTGTATGGTAGTGGCAGATGACTGGTAGCCAGACAGGAACCACACCGGGACTGGTCTATTTTCGGGGGGCATCTCTAAGATGCCTTCTGAGTGCATTTTACATTAAACACCACACTGGCATCAGTGTTGGTTTAATGTGCTGAGACATTTGGTACCAAACTTCCCAGTTTTCAGTGGAGCCGTTCAGGGGCTGTGGATTTCGTAATGACAGACTCCCAGCCCCTATACTCAAAATGACTTCACTATACTTACAATGCCTGTAAATGACACAGACACTGCAGCTGCATATTGCTCATGCAGCTATCGCTTCACCAGCGGTATGGTGCACACTGCCTTTAGGCCTGCTAGAGGGGTGACTTACCCATGCCACAGGCAGTGTTGGTGGGCTAAGCACTTAGGGATGGGTGCCATGTCGACTCTTCAGTTTAGTCTGCTCCAAAATGTGCAGCCGGTAATGGCAGTGTGTAGATGTTCAGGCGAGGAGTCTATGAAGGTGGCATAATACATATTGCAGTCCTCAGAGGCCATCTCCGATCACAAGGCCCATGGTACCAAGGGTACCTTTTGCAAGGGACCTACATTTGGCCCAGAGGTGTGCAAATTGTGGTGACAAACGTGCAGTTTTGGGAAAAACACAGGCCCTGGGAACCTGATTAGCAGGAATTTGGCATCAGGTATTTTGCTAAAAGTTAAGGAGTAACCATGCAAAAAGGGGCACTTTCCTACACAAGGCACAGAAAGTGAAATCTAAAATGAATGAATGAATGAATGAAATGGCATTTGTAATGCGCAGCTATGCCCAGTGGGCGTCAAGGCGCCTAAGTCAAATAACAGGCTGTTAGCAGACAGAAACAGAGCTTACTGGTATGCTTTAATAAAAAGCCAAGTTTTCAGTGACTTCCTGAAAAGGTCGAGGGAAGGCAGTGACTTGATCTCCAGGGGGAGTGAGTTCCACATCTGAGGTGCCAGTATAGAAAAAGCTTTGCTCCCCCACCTAGCCTTCTTGGCTCGAGGGGTTACCAGTTGATTAAGCTCACTGGAACGTAGGCATCTGTTCGGAACATATCTAGTAAGTAGGGATCCAAGGGCATCAGCCGAGCCTGCAGTTAGAGCCTTATATGTTAGGCAGAGGAGTTTAAACGTGATCCTTGAGGGAATAGGGAGCCAATGGAGATTCTTCCTCGCCAAGGTCATAGATGCCAACCAAGGCAGGGTGAGAGCAAACCGCGCTGCCGCATTTTGTATAACCTGCAGACGCTGCAGAAGGCCCTTGTTGGCCCCGGTGTACAGTGAGTTACAGTAATCGAGCCTTGAGCCAACAAGGGCGATCACCACCTGTTTCCGTGCCTGTGGGGAAAGTTAATGGACGATCCTTTTCAGGGTCCTGATGACGCCCCAACAGGTAGCCACCGTTCTGTTGACCTGAAGCTCCATAGAGAGCTGGGTGTCAAAGATGACACCAAGGTTCCTGGCAGATTGTGTGGGTGTGGGGCAGCTGCCTAAAGAAGGAGGCCACCACTCACCTGACCACATGCCCTGATCTTTGCCAAAGACCAGGACCTCTGTCTTATCCCCGTTCAGCTTTAGGGAGTTGGAAATCATCCACTCTGCAACAAGTTGCATGCAGGCCCTAAAGTTTGATGCAGCTTCGTTCACAGAGTGGGTCAGGGATACCATAATCTGCGTGTCGTCGGCATACGACACTACCTCCATCCCCTGAGATCTTACTAGTCTTGCAAGGGGGGCCACGTAGATGTTGAACAGGGTCGGGCTCAATGCCGACCCCTGTGGCACCCCACATTGCAAAGACTTGGCAGGGGAGAGGTATTCACCTAGCATGACACGCTGCTCTCGTTGGTGTAAGAAGGAGCTCAGGAGACTGAGGGCCGGTCCTTCTACCCCTGCCTTCCTTAACCTAGATGTTAAAGTAAGGGGAGACAGGGTGTCGAATGCCGCTGTAAGATCCAGCAGCACCAGTACGGTGGTTTGACCCAAATCCACTTTTCTGCGGATGTTATCCATGACTTTAGTCAAGGCAGACTCCGTGCTATGCAGCTTTCTAAAGCCATGTTGGGACCCGTCCAAGAAACCTGAGGCATCAAGGATACAGATGAGAGAATAGGAGACAGACCCAAGATTTTTTTGATTAGAAGTGATGTATTTAGGGAGATCAACAAGAACTGAAAAGATCAACAGTAATTAACACCAGAAAGAACATTAGTTTGCATCAAAAATGTCAGAGACAAGAAGGGAAGAGGCAATCTGATTTTGTGAATATTGCATGGATGGAGGCAACAGGATTTGGATATTAGGCGATTTGAGAGCCAAAGTTAAGGTCTCTGTGTCTCAGCCTTCCTTCTTCTTTGTGGCTTAGAGTAGACACTTATTTCTTGAGCATAAAGCAAAAGCATTTTTGATTGTTAGTACAACACATATAATATGGAGAGCCATTTTTGCTGGAAGGCGGGCATAAGGTTTCTAGTTCTATTGTTTTTTAATTGCATTCTGATGTTTATTTGGCTTTCCCCTATTTGAAATGCAGAAATACGATGATCAAAATAGCAGTAAAATAGTAAGACTTGCTAATCTGCTGACATTTAAAAAGGGATAACTAGAAACCTATTTATCACCTATATATCAAAATCTGTTTGTATATCTTATTTCCCTTTATTAATATTTTATATTATTGTATATCTTATATCTTATATTTCTTGAATCTCTATGAGAACTACAGTTGTCGGTTTATTGTCCCAGTGATGCACTTTCAATAGCATCCTCCTAGCCACATTATTTTTCATTGAGACCGTAGAAGTTTAGTCAAATCATTGATCCTTTTATATTAAATATTGTTGTAGTCTTAGCTGTGTTTGATGCATGTTTTCTTACTATCATTGTCATAGCATGTAAACATTTTGAGAAAGTATGACCTAGTGTTTTGTGGAATGGAGGTATTCCTCTGCTTTTTATAAGATATTTCACAAACAAATGTTGTACATGTTCTGTGTATATTTTTATTAGCAATCTCTCTGTGAAAGCAATATTAACCTCATTCTAATACAAATTGATTAACACTTAAGACTTTGCATGTTATAACTATATTTGTTAGCTCATCCCATCTTGATGTGCCTCCATTGCTCCTTTGGACCCCCACCTACTCCCTGCTGCTTCCCCCACCAGCTTATCCCGTTATTTCAGAAACTGCGGTCAGCGAAAGCTATTGTTCTAAAAACAAAAAAGAAGCTTAAAAGGGGATATGAGCTTATCCATTATTTACCTTTACGTACCACTCGTTGGCTACCATGTCACTCTGGTTTCCTTGATTGCTATTGGTTGGCACCTCCTCCTAGCCTCGGCTTCCTCCTGGGTTTCAGTCTTTGTCCCTTGGTCCCTGCTGTGGAGCTTGAACCAAGAACTGCTTCCTGTGGCCATTGTCCGTCCACTGGTCACAAGCTCCTGAAGGTACTCTTTTTTAAATTTACTTTTTCGCACCCCGTTGTTCTCTTTAACCAGCGGCGGTCTGTGCAGGTAAGTGCGATGGGGTGGGGCGGGGTGAGGGGCAAAGTGGGAGGGGGAAGTCGACAGACGACAGAATAGGGGAAATTAAATAAGTAAATAATTCCTATTCTGTCATCTGTCGACATCCCACACCGCGCTTACCTGTACGGAACGCTGCTGTCTAACCCACTCACTCCGCTGCCTTTGTTTCCCACTCTCCTCCCTCATGTTGCTTTTAAAAAAAAACATTTTTTGATAGGTATTAGAGTGCTTTACATGAGCACCATTTACCTTACTCAGGGGCACATTAATTTTCGATTTTATGGCCCGTGTAGGTTCAGTAATTTACACAGATTCACAAGATGTTGAGCTGACACTGAGACCTAACTCACCAGTTCCTCAGACGGAAGTTCTGGCCTAAACACCACATCCTCTTTGAAAAACATTAACTAAGCCAAACTGCTCGCACAGAGCTACTTGGCTTTGTGAATGTTTTTTTTAAAGATGGCCTAGGGTGCTCGGGAGCGTGCAGCAGCGCCATCTTTTTTCCATTATCGCGCCCGCGTTTCGCGGACGCATTAATTGGAAACAGATGGCGGTTGCGCTGGCCCTGGTGCACAGTGATTGTAATGCGGCATCAAAATCACATTATACATGTTTACTTTTAAATTGAATGTACTGATGCGATCTGCATAAACATGCTGCTTATTGTTGAAGCGTAAATAAAGATATTGCATATCTCACATTGCAAACAATTAATTCTTCTATTTGTCACCAAAAATTCTCTACCAGTAATAAGGAGTTTCAAGTCAAACTTCAGCACTGAGAGGTTCATTGCAAAAACTCTTGTAGGTTTGCACCTCTACAATTTATCCAAGTTAAAAAGGAGCACTACTCGTTCACATTAGAACGATTCACTTGATCCGATAATGCATTGACAGGAGTTGTTTCTGATATATCCTCAGGGCATGGACCACACATCCTAACACCGGCATTTTGGTAGTAGGCCTTTTCCAATGACATGCTGCCGTGCACGTTCACGTCGTGCTGCTGCATCCCTTTTATCTATCGGTCATGGAACGACTTGCACCCAGTACAGTCAGAATTAGCATGGATTCGGCTATTCAGACAGCGGTAAGGATTGACTTCAAACGCATGTCCAATCTTCTGTTATTTATTCACTCTGTAGGATACTCCTATTACCGCTTTTAACTTTAATTTTATATCTGCAGCCCATTCCTGATGCCACTAGAAGGGCTTGTTAATCAGACTCTAAAGAGACTGAAATTCAGCTGAGTGAAGTTTTTTCATTCACTGACCCTTGTGCATATGCCATTGAGTACAGGCAAAAAACGGTTTACCACCTTTTCCATGCTTCTGTACCCAGACCGTTAATGCGGTGTTGTCCAGTTTACATACGAGCCATGTCACCGTCTACACACTATAAAGAAACATCCTAAAGGCATGTTATGCAACTCTGGTTGATTTTGCATGACCACAAGTATAAAGTAATAAAGACAACCCACCAGATGTCTTTCAATAGACTCGTATAATATTCTATACAGGCTTCATACAGGCGATTGGAGCACTGTGATTTTATCTTCTATCCTAGGTCCTCAGTCACTAACGGCCAGATTCATCATGGTCCCGATTTGCGCGTCCTTAATAGCGAATATTAAGGAATCGCTATTAAGGACTCGCATATCGGGATTCATGTAGGAATCGCAATAGAATTTGCGATTCCTACTGATTCCTTATTTGCGATTAGCTAATTGCTAATCGCAAATAAGGAATAACTCCCTAAAGGCCCATAGGAATGAATGGGGAGTTATTCCTTATTTGCGATTAGCAATTAGCTAATCGCAAATAAGGAAGCGATTCCAAGGGTGCCAGGGGTGTCTAAAGGACACCCTGTAGCACCCCTGTAATGCAATCTACATTGGTGTTGCGCACACACATGTCCAAAGGACATGTGTGTGTGTAACATGCAACTTAGAAAAATGCTTTTAAAAGCATTTTTCTAAGTTTACGCTATTTACCACGAGGTTTGACCTCGCGGTAAATAGCGGCCAAAAATTGCGATTTCGCAATTTTAAAATGGATCATGAATTGCATTTAAGGAATCTCAAATAGAGATTCCTTAATTGCAATTCCTCGCAAATGTGCGAATTCTTAATTAGCGAATTTTGCATTTGGGATGATGAATCCCAAATGCAAAAATTGCACTTGCAAAGGGCCAGATTCTTGGAATCTGGCCCTTTGCGAGTGCAATTTAGCTTGATGAATAAGCCTGTATGTTCTTACTAGCCACGTTGCACAAGCACTTTTTTCACTTTTGCACTAATGAAGCACTCTACAGTGTATTGTACATATATATTCTGCATGTATGTTTGCCATTATATTTGCAATTAATATAATTCAAGCTCTAGTTGTGTATTTCTTGAAATCTTGTTTTTCCTGTTTAAAAAATATTTTTGGTTTTCAAAGAATTCTTTTTGTTAAAATGTTTCTGCCTCAACGAGACCATTTGCCTATAGTACTGTAATGTGCAAACAGTGAGGGTTATGTCCTAAATTATTACAGCATGCGCAAAATTGAGATTTACAGTGTAATCTTTCTTGTGTTCTTTGCCTTCCGTTATTAATTATGAAGGATAACGGAGCCCTCACGCACATTTAGATTAAAATTCTAAAACGTAAGGCCTTGGTGTGATACCTTGTACTTTCAAGACCAAAAGTCAACACTGACCGTGACCACGGACAATCTTTCTGAAAGTGCTTTTATGTTTAACTGGCCTCTCAGCCATCCGTAGTAACCAGTCACTCACCAGCATTTCTTCGAAATTCTTGCTCGGATCCCCTTTCAAGTCCATTATTCGGGACACACTGAGAATAAGTGCTCTCCAGATGTCAGATCAGGCCAGCTCCATTAGATACAAGAAGAAATTAGGCCAGCGGCTTTGAAGGATGATGGTGGCTGGGAGGTGAGATTCGGATAGTTCTAGGTTTTGGAGTGGCTGTAATGGCTTGTAGAGGCTGTGGGGGCAAGTTAACCCCACCCTTTTCTAACTTGTGATGAAGACTTGAGAAAGGGTGGGGGAGGCATTAATTGTCATGCCCCCATCTCATGGGCTGATGCTCTTGCTGCCTGCGGCTGCTGCAAAAAGTGATACTACTGCGCTTCATCTAGGGGTGGTAACCAAAGGCCCAAGATAAGGGCAGACCAGGGCTGCAATAATTTAAGCCTGTGGGCCTCCACGATGTCTGGCACTAGAGCAGGTGTCACTGGAAGTGGCTGCCTGACCCTCCCATAATGTAAGAGTCAGAATATGATGCTAGCTTGGTTGGCAGGTATTGGCAATAAGACATTGGTGTTGGGTGTCTGCAAGGTAAGTTTTCCTGTTTTATGTTCTATCAACACCACTCAGTACCACATAATCACACGTCACAATTACACTCTATTCAATGCCACATAAATACACTCCACATAATTCCAATCAGTGCCACATAATTACACACCACATAATTACACTCTACTTAATGCAACATAAATACACTCCACATAATACCACTCAGTACCACATAATTACATGTCACATAATTACACTCTATTCAATGCAATATAAATACAATCCACATGATAACACTGTGCAACATAATTACACACCACATAATTACAATACTCAATGCAACATAAATATACTCCACATAATACCACTCAGTGTGACATAGTTACAGGCCACATAATTACACTCTACTCAATGCAACATAAATACACCCCCCATACCACTCGGTACCACATACTTACAAGCCACATATTTACACTCTACTCAATGCAACTTAAATACACTTCACATAATACCACTCAGTGCCATATAATTACACGTCACATAAGTATACTCTACTCAATGCAACATAAATACGCCCCCAAACCACTCAGTACCACATAATTACACACCAGATATTTACACTCTACTCAATGCAATATAAATACACTCAACATAATACCACTCAGTACCACATAATTACACGTCACATAATGACACTCTAATCAATGCAACATCAATAGACTCCACATAATACCACTCAGTGCCATATAATTACATCCCACATACTTACACTCTTCTCAGTGCAACATAAATACACTCCACAAAATATCACATAGCGCCACATAATTATATGCTACATAATTACACTGCACTCAATGCAACATACACTTCACAAAATACCACTCAGTGCAACATAATTATTTGCTAGATAATTACACTGCACTCAATGCAACATAAACTCCAAATAATACCACTCAGTGCCACATAATTACACGCCACATAACTACACTTTACTAAATACAACATAATACCACTCAGTGCCACATAATTATGTGCCACATAATTACACTCTACTCAATGTGACATAAATACACCACATAATACCACTCAGTGCCACATAATTACACATCACATAATTACACACTACTCAATGCAACATAAATACACTCCACGTAACAACACTGTGCCACTCAATTACATGCCACATAATTACACTGCACTCAATGCAACATGCACTCCACATAATACCACTCAGTGTGACATAGCTACACGCCGCAAAATTACACTCTACTTAATGCAACATAAATACACCTAACATACTACTCAATACCACTTAATTACAAGCCACATAATTACACTCTACTCAATGCAACTTAAATACACTCCACATATTACCACTCAGTGCCACATCATTACACGCCACATAGTTACACTCTACTCAATGCAACATGAATAGACTCCACATAATACCACTCAGTGCCAAATAATTACACACCACATACTTACACTCTGCTCAGTGTAACACAACTACACTCCACATAAGACCACTCAGTGCCACATAATTATATGCTACATGTTACACTACATTCAATGCAACATACACTCCAAATACCAATCAGTGCCACATAACTACAGGCCACATAATAACACTCTACTCAATGCAACATAAATACACTCCATATAATACCACTCAGTGCCACATATTTACACGCCACATATTTACACTTTACTCAATGCAACATAAATAGATTCAACATAATACCACTCAGTACCACATAATTACATGTCACATAATTACACTCTATTTAATGCAACATAAGTACACTCCACATAATACCACTGTGGCACATAATTACATGCCACATAATTACACTCTACTTAATGCAACATAAATAGACTCCACAAAATACCACTCAGTGGGACATTCGTACAGACCTCATAATTACACTCTACTCAATGCAACATAAATACACTCCACATACCACTCAGTACCACATAATTACACACCACATAATTACACTCTACTCAATGCAACATAAATACACTCCACATAATACCACTCAGTGTCACATAATTACACTCTACATAATTGCACTCAACTCAATGCAACATAAATACACTTCACATAAATGCACTCTATACCACATACCACCAATCAACATAAATGCATTCCACCCCATGACACAATTTCACTAAGCATAATTTCACTCAACACCACAGTTCCAGGCCACACAATTCAACTCCACACATTTCTAATACGCACCGCATAATTACACACCAAACAACATATTTCAACTCCATAACTCCACAATCCACAACATACCTCCAATCCACACCATGTAGTGTCACCACCTGAGCACCAAACATCATTCACCACCACCATTTTGCATCAGCGCACCACCTAAGCATCACTGTTAGGGATTTGATCCTGTCCCCTTTCCATGACCATGTTTTCTGCATCACATGACTTACCTGCTGAGGGGTTACATGATGTGTACGCCCCTGCCTTGTTGCTTGGTTTCTTTTCCTTGTTGGGGATTTAGTCCAGGTCCTGGTTCCTGTATCTTCAGTGGATCTGTGCTCACGAGCTCGTGAGCTTTGTGCCTGCTCTTTCCTTGTTTTTGTTCCCTGTCCCTTTCTGCACCTTCCCTTCCTGTGTATTTCTGCCTTTCCCCCCATCTCCTTCCTCAGTTGCTGTCAGGACCTTTTGGTAGGTTTTCCCACTCTTATTGTGTTTGAGACTGTTGGGGGTGTACTGGGGCTCCGGTACCCCTTTGGAAGTTGTTTGCAGGACTTGGTTGGAGTCCACGGCTCGCCCAGGATTGACGCGCTGCTGCGTGTCGGAGCCGCGGGTCCCCACTGCCACATCTTTTGGATCCTGTTGACATCGTTGTGAGAACTTTGGACCTTTTTCGCGTTCTTGATTCGGACGAAGGTAGCAGCTGCTGCGCTTCATGTTTCGTGAGAACTTTTCTACGTTTTTATGAATCCCTGTGTGCAAAATGGATACTTAGAGGGTTTTTTTATGTCTATTAGTCGACTTTTTCCCCCTGAGAATAATTGGAGACGGGTTGGGAGCATTTCTTGCTGGTATCACCTATGCTGGATTCACCTTTGCCCACTAACTAAGCTACAAGCCGCAAGGACTCCACCTTGGGATACGCTGGCCTTAAGGACCGGTAAGGAAGTCATATTTTGTGTTTATTGTGGATACAGCATGGTCATGGTTAGGGTATAAGGGGTTTTTAAGTGTTGAGTGCAGACTGGTAATATCGTGCCTTATTCCTTAGGTGCAGACACATGGTGGCAGTCTATTCTCCCTGGTGGTTCCAACGGAGTGATCAGCAGTCTCCTTGTTTATTTTTCCCACCCTCTCCCTATGCTCATCTGCTTGCTCATTGTGTTACTTCCAGTGAGCGGCATAGGGGTATTGGTAGTGGATTGGGCCATACTTCGTTCCTGCAGTGTCACAGGCTTAGAGGCGAATCCCAACAATCACATCAGTCTGCCCTTGGAATATAGCATTTGTTTGATTCTCCCCTAGTGTCCGTTCGCTGCTCGTGTTCTAATTAAATTACTGTTTTCCAAACTCCACTCCCCCGTTATTTATGTTCCGCTCCCATTAACAAAAAAGATTATAACAAACAAGCATGAAAACAGGCAGGAAGAAGTTGCCAGCAGTGCAAGTACAAAAAAACTAGAAGACATTTTTTATGTTAAAATCTTTTTTTAATCAGGTTTCTCAGTTGTATATAATGTCGTCTTCATTTGTATAAAGGTAACAAAAATTCTTAACACTTTTTATTATAACTTTTCAACATAATGCACAGCAGCCACAATGCGCCACAACATAGCCAAAAGTTCTGGCTAAACACATAAGGTCCCGAAGGCGAGACCTATTGGCTATGGCAATGCTTGTTTATTTTTGTGCTGCATTGGCAAACAGAATTGAAATAGCCAAAGGTCAAAAGGCCAAAATTCAAGGTCTATTGACTTTGCCAGTGTTTGCTCTTTATTTGTAGCTCCTGCACTAATGTGTGCCAAGCTGACTGCTGTGTTTTTGATGCTCTACCTTCTAATAACACTCTACTGAAATACTTACAATAATGAAAGAGCACATTTAGCCAGTTTTGAAAGACGTACCGCGAGGTCTGGAAGATTTATTATTTCTGGAACAGCTCAAAGCTGACTCAAAACAAAGCAGCTTTATTAACATGATAATCATGAGTGACTAAGGGCCATATGTATCAAGGCAAAATGGGTTCGCAAATGCCGAAATTCGCAGAATTCCGGCGTTTGCAAACCCATTTTCGCTAAATGGTATGTATGAAACATTTTTGTTGCAAAATAAGGAATCGCTAAATTTGCCATTCCTTATTTTGCGATTGCATTTTAGGAATGGCAAATTTTGCGATTCCTTAAATGCAATGTATCAAGGAAAAAAACATTCCAAAATGCCATTAAGGAATGGCAAATTACCACCAACTTCTAGTTGGTGGTAAGTTGCGAATTCTTTCAAAATAGCATTATTTTAAACATCAAAAGATGCCCTTAGGGCATGTATGTGCGCCATATGCGACACATGTCATTTTCAGGGGTGCAGCAGGGTGTTCTTGAGACACCACTGCACCCATCAAAATATTCACAATTTGCGATTAGCAAATTGCGATTCGCAAATTCCCCTTCATTCCTATGGGCCTCCTGGCCCATAGAAATGAATGGGAAATTTTATTCATTAATTGTGATTAGCAATTTGCTAATCGCAATTATGGAATTTTAAGGAATCGCTAAAAAGAAGCGATTTTCTACATACATACCATTTTGCGATTTCTAAATAGCGATTCCTTAAAAATCGCTATTTAGGAATTGCAAAACGGAATGTTGATACATATGGCCCTAAAACACTGTTCTGCGATGCGGCAAGGATAATTCCAGTTGCGTTAGTATCCCATGCGATGTGTGACACTTGGTAGGCCCAGGCTTGGAGCATTGCCGCAACCAAAAGAAAACATGAAAGACATTTTCATACCAGCCCTACATTGCACTCAACAGGTAGAGCCAAAGTACCTCTCCGTGGCCAGGGATGGGAACTGACTTCTCTGCCAAATAAATGTTGGGCAAAACGGTACTTTTTTATACTATAACATAATCTGTTAAAATATATATTGCTCAAATGGGTATATATTGTAAACCTTGTAGTTTAAAAGCAAAGACTGACTCTTACAATGCTGCAGGGTAAAAGCACAGTGCTCGGGGTTTATGTTTCTCCATATCCGCAGCACCTGGAATAAAAATGATGTGGTCAGCTGTAAAAATAAAACGGTTTAAGCACAGACAAACGTTTGTGTCAAGACAGAAGCAGTGGTTATAGACACACAGTATATATACAGCGTTGGAAAAAGCCTATTAAAATCCCACGTCGGAAGTTAAAAGACACCCGATGAATCCAACTATAAACAAAAGTGCAGAAAATAATTCAGTTTTGCCACCAGCATCTGCTCAGACGGTTGCCGGGGGGAGGATGCACCCCGGTGCTAAATTGTGTTTACACCTAGTGCTGTCTGTTTCTGCCTGTCTGCTCCTGTACTTGTTGGTAACTATCGAAATCTGCGGGCACCACCCTTTCGGCAGCTCTACTTGGCATTGTCAGGTAGCTTGCGCATGTATTTACATGCCTACCGTCACGTGATGCCTGTGTGTGCCTGGACCTCTGTCTCTGCAAGCCAGCACCTATCTAGAAGCACATTCACGTATAATAGCGGTGTGCATCTGTAAGTTCTCTGAGCAGACGCTGCCTTCTCCACCACTTTGTCGGGGACCGCACGCAGTTTCAAATTCAGGGCATTCGTTTAGTGACTCTGGACTAGGACACTTTGGAATAATACCGTTTTGTTTTATAATACGTTTTTAAATTTAAGTGATTTGTGTTTGTTTTTGTTGTAATATATTTGTAAGACAACAAATTGAAACTCACATACATTACTAAAAGCTGTCTAAGAGCGTCTAGGATCAGAAACGTGCTGGGACAGAAAATAGGATGTCGGGGTAGAGAAGTGGAAGGCAAGCAAGGCCCTTGTAATCAGCCGATTGCGCAAAGTTATGTTAAGGACAACAAGGGACCCAAGCACATCAGCATAGGACCTCGGGACAGAAAATAGGAGGCACCAAAATGAAAGTGGCCCTCATTAGTGATTGAAGGACCCAGGTTCAACGTACTAAACATACTCTGGAACCCCTGGCTGAAGAATCGTTAAACAATGATGCATTACAATTCCAATGAATAATGACTCCGAAGGATCACAGGCAAAATCTAGTAAGTTTATTACAAAGCCAAGCTGGACATACAAACACCTCACGACGAGGGTGTAGAAATACATTGGAACTAATACAAAACCAAAACGGCGCAGCATACAAAAAATAACCAATTGCAGTATCAGGACACAGAAAATAACTGCTCAGATGTCAAGGGTCCCCAGCTTCGATCTCAAGAGCCCACTTCATTGGAGGTTTGTAGGTAAAAGTATTTAATCTGTCCCTACACTACTACTAACGAAAATCCCAACTGACCATTCCCCAAGGCAAGGTCAGAAAAGGTGTCAGCATGTGAAAGCTTCCAAGAAGACCATTCACGTTGGTTTGGTCAAGTACCATAAAGCTACAGAGCTCGCTCTAAAATGCTCTCTTGTCTCAAGGCAAGGCAGAAGTCCCCGGAATCTGTCCCTAACTCCAATACAAGAACAGTGCTGTGCAACATCACCCCATCCACTCATGACACAAACTCGCAGGTAACTTTCCATGCGGCAGCAATACTACCAGGCCTATGCTCGATGACCTTGATTCCCAGGCTCTCTCCGGTGAGAAAGAACACCATCCCACATTATCAGCATCACCGTTCAATTTATCTTCTCCTCCCTAAGCCTAACTTTTAAAACAAAGAAATTATATAACTAACAAAGATGTATTTCCCCACCTGCAACAGAAAACATGAGAAAGGACAAGCTCTGCACAACATGAATTCTACTAGAAAACCTAACTGGAGAGTATCAGAGAGAAATACACGTTAAGACTACAGAATTTAGCCAATATAAGATACAGCACATAAATTCAAATAACAAACTTATACATGATCATTGTTACTGAGTACATTTAAATCACTGCATTACATAAGCATACAAATTATAAATGTTCATTACCCATATGTACAATTCTACACATTAAGGTTTTCATCTAATCGTACATAATTGCAATGTTGATTTCGCCACGTTATACGAAAATATGCCTATCACTTCACTCTACACGCTATTACAGTACACGATCTAATGGCACAAATGTTAACACAATAAGATTATATGTGGGTGCGGACTACTCATGATTATAATGATACCTATCACACATGTATTTCTACAGTTTGAGTTTCCAGGCTCCATCTTCAATTGAGTTCAGATTGTCTCCGTAAGAGAATCAATGCAAAGTCTCTTTCTCTGCCTCTCACTGCTGCACAAAAAGTTCATGCACAGTTTCTTGAAGTAGTGGAAATAATTCTTTCAGTTCATTGCGCAATTATTTACACAACTCAAAGACTTCCTTAGCCCTCTTTCTTCTTCTATGAAAATTTCCCTAATTTTGTTCTTTTTCCACTCAGGATTAGGTTATCTTCTTTGGACAATAGTTTTTATTTACAGTTCACAGTTCAATTCACATCCCTTATGAGATCGAAGCCAATCTCCTCAATGACACGCTGCAAGAGTTCATGATGGAGTGCTGCAATCTCCTGAACTGGTGGCCTATAGCCAAAAGTAGGAAACTTTAGATCTTCCAGAATCAAGTTCCGCATGCCGTTCAATCTCAGAGGATCTGGCACAGTCAGTGTCAAAACTCCATTAGCTTCTACTCAACGGACCAACAGTTCAGTTTCAATTATCAGCATTGATGTTCTGAGCCTCCCTCATCTGGATCCCACTCTTCCACACTTCACTGTTCCCGACATCTGTAACCAGGTAAGTCCACTGTGGGGCAGTGTATCTCCAGCACAGCATTCTCACCCTCTTTGATCTCCTCAAGCTCTCCTGGGCTTGTTCTGTGACACTTTGCTCTGATTCACACGTTTCTGACACAGGAGCAAGATCTCTTTCAGGTGCAAGTCTCAAGTTCTGCCTCCTCTGTCTCGCAGGTCACGCTTCCCTTGCAATCTCAGTCTTTTTCCACAGCACCCGACCTCCTTCTACACCAGCCTCTTCAGCTGTGTCTGACTCTATACCACTCCCAATGTTGACATCTCCCTCAGAGTCAATACCTGGGTCTTGTGTAGAGTGACCCCCCCTTAGATTGACCAGGTGGTTATCCAGCCTCTTCAGAAACCCCCACTGCTTGGCTTGCCCTCTCCAGGGGCCTTGTAACCACGGCTGGAATTTCTTCAGGGAGATGAGCTGTTTATTCAGAATGTCCTGAAACTTTGAGGGTATGGGAGGCATGAATTCAGTTTGGCAACCCTCCCCACTTTACAGCAGTGTTCTTTACCAAATCATAGTTATTGACCTCGCCAACATGCATCAAGACAATTCTTCCTCATGTGTTTCTGGAGCAGGACCCAGTCCCCTGGACACATGTCATGGCAGAGGTCAGGCGCAGCTTAAACTTGGTGAGACACAGAACGGACCACGTAAGCCAGTCCCTTGCAATAGTCAAGGATCAAATCAACAGTGATGTTTATCAATGCTGTAGACGGCATTTCAGGCTAGCGCATCGCCCTCCCCACCAAAATGTCTTGCAGGGATAGCCCAGTTCTCCTATCCAGAATGTTATGCAGACTCATCAGCACCAAAGGCAACGCATCAGGCCAACTTAGTGACGTCGAGGAGCACACCTTTGCCATTCTCATCTTTAAAGTTCCATTTATATTTTTTACCATTATCGCCTCAATGTGATCTGGTGACACCTTTCTCTTGCCTTTCTCAATATGATGACCCAAATACTGAACTTCAGGCAAGCAATACTGATGATTGCTCGGGGACACTTTGTGTCTATTTTCTGCCAAGTGATTTAATAGGGCCATGGTATCATCTCTATAAGCCTCCTCTGTCTCCGAAGCAATCAGGAGGTTGTCAATGTACTGCACAAGCACTGAACTATTCAGCAGCACCTAGCTCTTGAGGTTATTTTTCAAGATCTGATTAAAGATGGATATACTCTCAGTTTACCCTTGTGGAATATGACACCATGTTAACACATGGTTCTCCAGCTGGAAAGCAAATCAAAATTGGCTTTCCTCATGTAAGGATATCGAAAACAGTGTTTGGCACAAATCAATCACAGTAAACCATTCACCTTCACAAGGAATCTGGAATAAGATCACAGATGGATTCGGCACCACAGGACAACATAAATTCACAATCAAATTGACCCTTCTCAGGTTCTGAACAATTTTGTATTTGCCACTAATTTCTGGAACTCCATTATAGGGGAATTGCACGGACTTCCCATGATCTCCTTTAGGATGCCCTACGCAACTATAGACTCAATTACTGGTGTAATTCCAACCACTGTTTCCGGGGTCAAGTTAGACTGAGAGGTTCTTGGAAATTAAGCACCTGGCCTGATTTGTATGCGAACCGGTTCTACCCCGCAAATCAGTCCTATCTCATCTTCTGTGAAATCCCACACCATGGGAGAAACAGTGCCTCCCAGGTCATATGACACCTCATCCACTGTTAGCATGGGAAACATGTCAACACAGAGATTCTGATTAGCCAATTTGAATGCTATGTCATCATCATTAGTCTGCAATTCCACTCCGTTGGGCGTGCAATAGATGGTACAATTCAACTTACACAGGAGGTCACTTCCCAACAGACTGGACTTCACTTGCACATCACAAACTGGTGTCGATCCGGAAATTTTCCTATTCTCACAGGTATCTTGTCTGTTAACGGGTTGGTCATTCTCCTATTGGCAACTCCGACCGATTGTCCCGAGAGAGGTAATTTTGGGACTACTGCAGATCTCTCAGTAGAATGAGTAGCACCAGTATCAATCAAGGATGTAATAGGATGACCATCTACATCAGCCTCCACATACAGTCCACGCTGGTCTACCTCTAAGACTGCTCCAAGAGCACAGTCTCCCCAACCCCCTCTTCAGGCACCGTAATTGTAACTGGTCTGGATCAAATGTCCATCCAGAGTCTCCATGAAGGGCATTTGGTGATACGCTTGATTGTTCTGTGAAATTCTCGGAGGTTGGGGCACTTGTACTAGCTGATTCAGACCCCCTCATTGACCGATCTAGGTCTCTTCACAGTATTCATAACATCAGGCACCTGTATACTTTCCTCATCCTGAAACTGATTTGCTGGATTTGCTCGACATTCGCGCTTCCAATGCCCAATTTTGCAACAATAATGACAAGCAGTGTTTTTTTTAGTGTACCAATGTCTACTCCTCGCTTGGGATCTGTTCCTTTCCCTTTTCCTGTCCAGTACTGGTTGGTATATTCTGAATCCCTCCTTGGTTGTCCTCATGATTCCGACCTAAAGTCCCTCCATTTGTCTGCGCCTGTTTTACCCTGTCCATATTCCTCATCTGGACCAGCATTAGTTTGTCCTTCATTTGCCTGTGCTTAGAATACACCTGATCGCTACAATATCTGGCATACCGTAGGATCTCATCCACTGACTTATTTTACCAGCAGATTACATGTTGTTGAATCATAACTCTAATCTCTGGTCTCAATCCTAGCATGAACTTGGAAACAAACTGTCCCATAAACCTTAGATCTAAAAAATCCAACCCACTGTACTGCTTGAAGGCTTGCAAGAGCCGTCCATAGTAGGCATGTACCGATTCCTCAGGCTCTTGGGTGGTTTGACCTATCTTGGCCCAACCTATGTCTTGAGGGGCAATCTTAGACTGTAACCATGTAAGTACCTGTTCAAACTTTTTCATTACCTAAGGAGAAGGAACATTAGTTACGGGGTCTCTATCTGATTCAGCAGAAGGCCTATCAATAGCAATTTTATAAGCAGACCATAAGTCGTTAGGAACCACAATGCCAAACAATGTCTTAAGATCAATCCCCAACACCTTCGAAATCTTCACAAAGTGACCGATTTGCTTATACCATTCTGTAGGTTTCTCCCTCAGCCAAGGAAAGTCATTTGTGAATGCTGCTGTTGGACCTGGCCCTTTTTGGCATGTTAACCCCAAAACATTTTGCTTTTTCCTAGCCTGTTTCTGTGACCTGGTGTTGGTGATTGTAGGCCTCTGCGCACTTTTTCACTGTGGTACAGTGTAAAGTGCGTGAGCTCTCTGTGTTTGTGGTGAGAGTGACCTGCCCTCCCATAGGAATGAATGGGGAATATGTATGCCCATGGTTATTCCTGATGTGTGGGGTCGAGTTTGGTATGTGCGAACTCGTGAGATTGAATGCTGCGCAATGATATATGCGGCATGATTATGTCTAGTGTGGAAGTGCCACTTCTAGAAGTTGGCATATTTGTGTAATTTGTGTCTGGCGTGTGATTGGCTGAAGCTGGCTGGTGAGCCTGGCTCCAAGAGTCTGGGTGGGTCTGCCCCGGTGGTGAATGGCGTGATTAGCATGCTGATGTGAGGGGAGGGGTGCACCTGGGCCTGAATAGGGCTGGGCTTTCCCCACACAATGCTGGCTCCACCCCCTGTGGTGCGTCTGATGTCCCCAGCCTGGCCAGCGAAAGAAGTTCTCTATAACCAGTTGTAGCTGGTTCTCACAATGCCTGCACCCTGCTAGACAAAGGATTTTATGGTATAAAAAGGGGCTGTGTTCCCTTACAAAATGTTCTTGTTTCTACTTGAATCCTGCCAGGGGCGTGCTGCTGCTTGGGCCCAGGAGAAGGATTGCCTCCCTGGGCACTGCCCAGCCCCTGGATGCCCTGGATGGCTGAAGGACTTAATTGCTGGACTTATGGACCTATACTTGTGCTCTAGCGCCTGGGAGCACTTGATTTTGGCCCCCAGTGCTTAATAGCGCTTTACTTTGGTTCCTCAAGCGCTGGGAACGCTGAATTCCCCTCTAAGCGCCTCGAAGCGCTTTATTTGCTATTTTAGCGCAGGGAGCGCTTTAAATTTCCTTTAGCGCTTGGGAGCGCTTCAATTGTGCTAGCGAGAGCCCACTTCACTGCTTTCTACCCGGATTCATGTTTATGTTGCGGGGACCGTCCCACGTCAGGGCTGCCAACATGTATATTTAGTTGCGAGGGTGCCCACCCCTCGTTGTGCCCCAGAATCGCTGCTGCAGCCTGGCCGCGGCCGCCCCGGAAGTCAGGCGAGTTGGCCTGCGACGGGGGCAGGGCCGCGGCATCAGCGGAAGCTGCGCAGCGGAGGGGAAAAGGAATATGGCGTCCTTGCAGGGCTCCCACGAGCGGAGGGAGCACTCAACATGGAGGGGTTGTCCTAGATGGAAACGCGGTGCAGCGGGACCCGACGAGGCTCCCCCCGAGCGAGAGAGCCCTGCCCGCTGCTGCCGCGCCGAGTGCCGCCCAGCCGTGGTCCAGGGAGTGAAGAGATCCCCGCAAGGGAAGCAGAAACCGGCAGCGTCAAGAGACCGGTGAGTGGGGCCTCAGTGTGTATTGTTGTGCAGGGGGCGTCGGGGCACATTGCCGGTGCCCGCCCCTTCCTTATTGCCGGTGCTGACTTCGAGTGGGAGCCACGAGGCTCCAAGGCGGCACCGTTGTTCTTTAAAGGCCCCGTAGGGTCCCGGGCAGTTATTGGTTTAGAGCATGCGAGGCTCGTGGGGAAAGATTTACCTAGAGGGCCCAGTGGGGTCCTCAGGGGTCAGTGCTACCCCCGGTTGGGCATAGTTGATGTGAAGAGCCAGAGTGCTCTAAGGGCTATGTATGTATTCCAGAGCCCAGATGGCTCCAACGCCCCTCAGTTGTTTCAGAGCCTATGTGGCTCCAACGTTTGGGCACAGTTTCTGTCCTGAGGGCTAGTGAGAGCCCTGTCGCAGTTTTGTCTCCAGCTGCCCAGCAATTAGTGGGCAGCTGCACCGTTTAGGCACCAAGGGAGAGAGAGTCCCTGTGTGGGACAGAGATGGCACAGTGGTGCCAGGCCTTCTACAGCTGCGCAGCACTTAGTGCCAGCTGCAACATTTAGGCCCTTGTGACTGTTCACAGCTGCCCAGCAATTAGTGGGCAGCTGCAACGTTTAGGTTTGCGCCGGTGGCGCACCCCTGACTGGCGCTGCATTGGCAGCGCGGCCTGACATTCTGGACACAGGGCTTTTTTAGTCCCCGTGTTGGATGGCCAGTTGGCTAGGGGGCTGGTATGTGATTTTTGTGCAATGTGATTTTGCTATGTTTATGATAGTAATTGCCTAAGGTGATGTTTGCGCAATGTGATTAGGAGGTTATTTTACCTTTGTAGGTTTATGCTAGTGAGAGTGTTTATTTCACTATGTGAGTTACGCCCCTAAATGTGAGTTATGCTTAGGGGGAGAGTCTAATGTGTTTAGACTAGTGAGAGATTGCCTACTGTAGTTTTTACTGGTTAGGCCCAAATGTGAGCTATGCGTAATGTGCTATGCCATTATGCCCGTGACACCTCTGAATGTGTTTTATGCAACATGTGTCTTACCTACACCTCTGAATGTTTTTATGCATCATGTGTTTTCCTGTGCTGCACCTCTGAATGTGTTTTGATGCGTCATGTGCCTTATTCTTACACCGCTGAATGTATGTTTATACATCATGTGTCTTTCCTACACCTCTGAATGTTCTATGCATCATGTGTGAAACTTCTGATTGTTATATGGTCAAAAGTGCTATTTCTAACAGTATTTCTAGTTCTAAAAGTGTTGATTCTGACAGTGGCCCATGTGGCCCTGTCCTGTAAATAATCCCTTGTGAATATTGCCCGTGCCAGTTGGCACAATGTATATTGTGTGATTACTATCTGATGTGCTTTGACAATACAAAAGTTATTTTTATATAACCTTGTGTGGAGTTCCTTTTGTGGTGTGCCTAGGATGTTGTTGCTGTTGTGTGCGTGCGCAAATGCTTTACACATTGCCTCCGTAATAAGCCTGTCTGTTCGTGCCAAGCTACCAAGAGAGTGAGCAGGGGTTATCTTGGCGTGTGACTCCCTTGCCCTGACTAGAATGGTGGTTTCTGCCTAGCTTTGGCATCAGCCTTAGCCAACCAGAAATAGCCAGTTCTAACAGCTGCCAAATCACCCCTGCCCCAAGGCTCATGCACATACCCTCTGCTTGGTACCGCTTGCAGTGGGTAAGCCTCAACTCCTGGAATACCCCATTCTGGCAGAGGTGTATCTCCCCCCACATTCCTTACACTCTTCTCTTTTTTGAACATATTTCTTCCCATTTATCGAGCATGTTCCATGTGCGGTTTCTTACGACCAGTTCTCGAATGCGTGTTATCAACACTATGACTCTTTTTTCTTCTAATTCTTGATCGGTATAAGTCAACCTGTGGTTTCATTGTATCATTTTTGTTTAGGACAAATCCACATCATATTTTTGAGCTAATTCTGTCAATTTCTCACATGCTCGCCTTGCTTTACGAGTGACATCCTTTTCTACAAACAACAATTCATCCTGTTCATAAAGTTATATCCTCTCCAAAGGCAAGCTCCCACTGATGATCTCATCCGCTTCTGCTTTCAGTCTCACTATGTCTAGCAATTTCGCCTTCACTGCAGCTTTAATCATTCCCTGACTTGAGATGCTACTCTTTACTTCCTTTTCACCACTCTGCTTTCTTTATCGACTGCTGATTCTGTGGTCTGCAAGACATGCTGATCACCAGAAGCTTCCTGATCTGCGCCTACCTCTGATATCCTTCAAAAGCGTCCTCTAACATGAGCTTCCCACATCCTCAAGTTCGAAGACCCAACACGCACCCTCGAGGAGTCTGCAGTTGCTGGCAATAGGGTATTAGCTTCTACAGGCACCAAAAATGGAGCACTTCCATCCATCGTCACATTTCTCCCTTGGTTTACCCTTTTGCCCAATCCTAACTGCTGTTGGCTAACGTTTTCTCCTTAACTCGGATCATACACAGAGACTACAGGTCTGATGGTGACCGGTACCGTGAGGGCTTCCAGTAACCTTATAGAAGCTTTGACTCCAATTGACTCTGCAATTCCAGACACTGGTGTCCCTGTCCCTTCCACTCCTGTTAAAATCCTTCCAATTACTCCTGCACCTCAACCTATCTGTGGCATTACCATTCTTTCCATACTCACTGCGTTTGCCAGTTCTTACATTCCTTCTTCTGAATGTGGATTAAATGGTGGAGCACGCTCCGCTAGTAGTCTGTCTAACAAGCCATCATCAGTATCACTCCCATCATCTCCATCTCCATTCCTGCTCTGTCTCCCTCTTTCACTAATAGTGGGTACAATCTCTCTCCCTCAATGGTGTCTACTCTCCACTTCTTCAACTGTGTGTCCCATTGTGCATCCTGATAGGCTTTCATTGCCTTCCTCATCCTTCCCTGACATATTTCCCTGTTCTTTGCCTGAGCTGTTCGCATCCAGGCATATAATACCTCAAACTGTGTTGATCTGGGTTGAGGCCGTAATGAAGACATCACTCTCCTCAACTGATAAAATACCTCTAATCGATATGAATCCCAGCGTGAAAAAGCCAAATCTCCCTCTCTTTCAGTGATCTTATGCCAATTTTAAAGCCAAACTATTCTATGGAGTCCTACTTTAGTTGCCATGTAATGTGCTGGAATATCCTCGGGCGATGCTACTTCACCCTCTTGAGTCACCACCTTCCTATCTCCCCTACATAGATCACGCAATACTTTAAAATATTGCATGATTCAATCAGATTTTCCTTTCAACTGGCAAGATTTCTCGCTTCAACTTTCCTCATGATCACCAACCAATCCCAGTGTGCCGTTACACCCACCAACCTATCGCAGTGCAGCACACTCCGGTGTCACCCTTTCCTCCTCACAGCAGTTCACCCTCCTTCACTATACACATTTACTCTTGCAATCATCAAAACAAGTAATTGTCTGCCTTTCTAAAAGATCGATAGAATTCAATAACTCAAGAACATCCACACACAGTGACCCTTGACCTGCGCTGGTCACTTGATTCGATATGGACCACCCCTGTGCACAAAGGTTTCCACACAACCCTAACAAGTCAACTCACACAAAGTTCTCTGTCTCAGGCGGGTTGTCGATAGCGCATCATGACTTCCTGACAAACCAACGGTCAGACATTTACAACAAATCTGTGTCTCCTACACCACAAATACATCCCAGGATCTTAGGCTACTCTTGAGCCCTATAACCAAAGCGAAATGAAACTCTTGAACTATGTCCGGTCCGAAAACCACATTCACTCGACTTTCATTTCAACTCTGAAAGACATCACACAATCAACACACTCCCGCAATCTAGCGCACTATGCATCTCTATTAATACTCACTCCTCTGTTCACCGCTGTTCTCACTGCACCATCAATCTTCGTTGGTCTCCACCAAAGTTTGTTGTTCTCCATTCTCGGTCATTGTGCTCTATGGGTCTAAACTGTTTTTACAGTGTTTTAGATTCTCCCCTCACTTCAAGAGACAACCAGCCTACAATGCTACTAACTAAAGGAGCCGGGTTCCATGTTCTAGACTTACTCTGGAACCCCTGGCCGATATCTCTTTTTGTCTGCTTTCAAGTGTGAAAGGGACGAAGAATTGTTAGACAATTACACATTACAGTTCCAATGAACCATGACACCAAAACATCACAGACTCGATCCAAAATGTACTAAGTTTATTACAAAGACAAGAACAGCTGGACAAACAAACACCTCAGGACGAGGGTGTAGAAATATATTGGAACTAATACATAGCCAAACCTACAAGTTTAGCTTAAATGGTGCAGCATACACAAAATAGTCAATTCCAGTAGCAGGACACAGAAAATAACAGCTTGGATGTCAAGAGTCCCCTTCATTGGGGGTTCGTAGGTAAAAACATTTAATCTGTCCCTACACTACTGTCTACGTGACATCCTACTTAGCATTCCACCTGGCAAGGTCTGAAAATGTGTCAGCTCATGAAGGCTTTCTAAGAAGACCATTCACGTTGGGTGGGGCAAGTAGCATAGAGCTACAGAGCTCGTTGTAAGATGCTATTTTCTCTCAGGGCAAGGCAGAAAACCCCAGACTCTGTCCGTAACTCCAATACAAGAACTGGTACGAGACTACCCACAATGCTGTGCAGCATCACTTCATCCATGTATGACACCTCCTGGTAGGTAACTTTCCACGCCGCAGCGATGCTCCCAGGCCATGTCTCGATGACCCTGATTCCCAGGCTTTCTCTGGTGAGAAAGAACATCATCCCACATTATCTTCATCTCTGTTCAATGTATCTTCTCCTCCCCAAGCATAACTCCTAAAACAAAGACATTATTCTAACTAACAAAGATGTATTTCTCCACCTGCAACAGAAAATGTGAGAAAGGACAATCTCTGCATACACATAATTTCTACTAGCAAACCTAACTTGAGAGCGTCAGGGAGAAATACACTTTAGGACTACAGAATTTGGCCAATATAAGAAACCACGTAAATTCATATAACACACGTATACATGATCGTTGTCACTGAGCACATTCAAATGAATGCATTACATACGCATATAAATTATAAACGTTCATTAGCCACTTGTACAATTCTACACATTAAGGTTTTCATCTAATAGTACATAATTGCAATGTTTATTTTTCCACGTTATACGGAAATATGCCTATCAATTCACTCTACACGCTATTACAATACACGATCTAATGGCACAATTGTTACCACGATAAAATGATATGCAGGCGCAAACTACTCATGAATATAATGCGCACCTACAATCGACAGAGCAAATTTGCACTCTTTCATAATTTATAAAAGCTAAAACGAAGAGACCCATGTTTCTAAACTGGGGCAGGTGTGAACGTGTAAAGACACACTATAAGTGTCTTGCGAGATAATTGAAGACAGCACGGATTTGAGCTTGCTGCAGGCAATGTTTGTTCTAATATCAGATAAATCAACAATAAAAACCAGCCCAGCAGTCCATAAAACAGGCCCAGAAACAGCCCAAAAACGGCCCACACACTGACCTGTCAGACCAGTCCATCGGGCACTCCCTGATGCCCTATAGGCCAGTCCGACCCTGTCTAGAATAGAAAGAAAGCAGGTTTATTAACTTTGAAGCTACAAATAGAAACTACAGTTTGTTCTCAGCCAGAGATAAGAATGTTTGGCATTTCAGATGACATGGTCAAGTTGGAGAGTCGAAGGGAAAAGCTCACACCCCAGTTCCACCTCAGTATCTCAGGTTCTGCTAAACTTGATCAGTATATGGTCTTGATGCTGGCCAGAGCCGCACAGATGAGCCACCCCACACGCCGCTGTTTGCTCCATAGGGGAGTCAGTGTCCTCCTTTCTTTGGAAATTGCTACAGTGTTCTGCTTGTATGGCCCGGGTGAGAGTTCCATAGCGATATTTGGAACACTGTGGACAGATGCCAGGGTAATAATTGGCTGAAGCTGGATGCTGTGGTAGCCGGAGTTGCCAAAGAGGCAGGAAAGGCAGGAAAAGAGCATACGATCAAAGGATGAGGGATTTTGCAGACCCAGGAGCACACAACGGAAGGTGATGAAGACATGAGCTGGAGGGAGTTTCAGAATCTAGGGGGCATATTATCAAGAACGGCGGTAAAATTATCGCCGCTTTAGAGGAAGGAAACTGCTGCTAAAACGGCGATAATGGGCTTGATAATATCTCCTTGTGAATTCCCATAGCAGCCCACGTTCTGGTGTTAACCTAGGCTGCTATGGGAATTCACAAGTGTATATCATTAAGCCCATTATTGCCGTTTTAGTGGCAGTTTCCTGCCGCTAAAGAGGCCATAATTTTATCGCAGTTCTTGATAATATGCCCCCTAGAGCTCTTGATTAATTAGTGTTCTCCTTCACTGCATTGACGTAATCTAAAGTGGGCGCCGGGGTAGGCATAAGTAAATAACTTTGCTAGAGTAATTTATGAATTTTAATAGAAAAAACAACTTTTAGAACAAGTATCTAAAATGTCGAAAACCTAGACAGGAGGGAGAACATGGACGGTAGACGAAGAAAAAATAGTGACAGCAGAATGGGAAAAAGAAAGGAAGGAAAGAAAAATAAAGTAAATAGGAGAATAATAGAGCAAACGAAGCAGCATGGCAGAAAAAAGGAAGTTATGTATTTATGTGGTCCTTGATAAAATTGAACTTCTTGAGTGCAAGTATGTAAAACACACACTAATTTGGATTTGAAATTTGGCGAATTTGAATATGTGGAGGAAACAGTTGAGGTGTAATGGATTGTCAGCGATGGTATCCGTTACATTTTTTTTTTTCAGTTTCCTAAGCTTTCTCTCCATTCGTGATTTGGTGAGCTTCGATACTGAGAGTTTGTTTGTGGATGTAAGACAATCGGGAGATAGAGGTACTCCTAGATCAAGGTTTATCGCAAGCCCCAAGCTAACAACAGACACAGTGCCGGACTGGCCACCGGGCGTTTTGGCATTCTGCCGAGCTGGGGGCTGATTTTTTTGATGGCGACTCCATCAACAAAATTAGCCCACACCGCAGAGACATCAGCCCCCAGCTCGGCAGATGCCAAAACGCCCTGTAGCCAGTCCGGCCCTGACCTGACATATTGATGCCAGTGGCAATCCTGGTTGGTTGGAAGTCATTAAGGGGCGTCAGGGATTGCAGCTTAGACCCCTGCCACTGCCTTTGTGACCTCTTGCCTCAGAGGTGGCAAAACCGCCTTCTCAGAAACAACTGATTCTGAGGGAGACACTCCTGATGAATATGACCACAATTATGATCAGGGGCATAATCCAAATCAAGGACACAACCCAAATCGAGGAAATAGAAATGGGGGGTATGACCGCAATTACACACAGAACCGTTTTTTAGGTGAATCGCCGGGGCAACACCCGCCCTCCGCCGAGAACCCCACAAACGAGGAATTACCATCAGGGTCGCGGACAACCACAAATGTATGTACAGACCCGCCATCATCAGTACTGGCGAACGTAAGGGGGCTCCCTGTGTTTAATCTATCCAGTGAAAACATAGATCCAATGGCCATTCAACTTTTATCGAGAGGCCTGTCCTTTGTGCCATCTACAAACTTCAATAAATTTGAATTAAACAGAGATTTGCAGCTCTTCTTTAGGAAGGTTCGCCTACAAAAGTTTTTTCGGGATGCACCACCACCAGACAATGACAATAACAGATCTGGTTGTAAACCACCGTCCTCTTTTACACCCTCCTTGGAAATGGTGGGACCAGAAGTAAATATTTTTGAAAAGACAGTCATGCACAAAATCAACAAAATGACCAAATTCGTCCCTCTACCAAGAGCAAACTTGTCCGTTTCAGAAAATAGAGCCCTCAAGGAACTTGAATCTAACAAAAAAATCACGATTAAACCATGTGACAAAGGGGGAGGGATCACCTTGTTTGATACCTCCGACTACAAAAAAAGAATGACTGAGCTGCTTTCATCTTCGGGACATTACATCCGTGTCTCCAGGAACCCCGACAACGCCCTCAAAAGGCGTATATTGACAATGGTCCAAAAAGCAGTTAATCAGGACCAAATCTGTGAGGCCGAGGCTGAGTTTCTTACACCATCTAACACTAAAATACCCATTATATATGGGTTACCTAAAACCCACGAGAACAGTGCGGATCCACCCATGCGACCGATCGTCTCCACAATTGGCTCTGCCACCGAGCCATTGTCAAAATACATTGACAAATTTTTGAATCCAATGGTGACTGAATTGGAATCGTATGTACGGGATACAGGACATTTTATCCAACAGGTGGAGGGAATTCCATTTCATGAGAACCTGGAAATAATGGTTACTCTTGACGTGGAAGCATTATATTCTAATATCCCTCAACAAGGAGCATATGAGGCGATTGAAACTGTATTGTCTAGGAATTCCAACATAACAAACAATGAATTCTTTCTACAATGCCTAAAAATAGTTCTTTTTGAGAACTATTTTGAATTTGACAACAACCTATATAGGCAGGCCTCTGGAGTCAGCATGGGGGCTAGCTGTGCCCCTAGCATAGCATGCTTGTATATGGGGGAGTTTGAAAGAACAAATGTCTTCAATGAACTAGCCCCCTTCTTTGAAAACGTCATGAGCTGGAAACGGTTCATTGATGACATCTTCTTCATCTGGAGGGGTGAGGAAGACCAACTCCGTGAATTCATTGATTGGCTCAATTCGGCGGATGCCAATCTGAGATTTACCAGCCATATCAGTAGATCCAAGATTGAATTCTTGGACATTTGGATTGAGCATCATGAAAACCTCATTAAGGTATCGCTATACACAAAGCCCACGGCGAGAAATACCTTGCTCCAATATGCAAGTTTCCACCCACGCAGCCAGAGGGACAGTATCCCTTACAGTCAGTTCCTTCGAATTAGAAGGAACTGTACTGATGTCCATGACTTCTTGACCCAAGCTGATATCCTCCAGGAAAAACTCAGTGTACGGGGTTACCCACCCAGATTAATCAAAGAATCTTTCAAACGGGCTAGATACACCAACAGGGAGGCCATGTTTATGGAACGAGAACCTGAAACATTGAACCAACTGGTATGCGTCACACGCCATTCTGAAATGAACCACAGAATTAGGCAAGCTATTAACTCTAGATGGCATATTCTGAATTTGGACAATGAGAGGACACATCTAAATCGTCCAATTTTTGCCTTAAAAAAAACCCAAACCTGAAGAATCATCTGGTAAGAGGTAAAATAGAAGAACCTGCGACAAATTCCCAAACCTCTCTAACAGGATTGGAACCAATATATGGCAACCATAAATGTGGGACATGCCACATCTGCCCACAGTCCATTATTGGAGACACAGTGATGACCAACAATCGAACAATCTCTGTTAGACGCAACAGTACTATGACTAACTGTCGCACCACCAACATTGTGTACCTAATATTGTGCCCATGCAATCTCCCGTATGTGGGGGAAACTGGTAGGGATTGTCGAGCACAAATAGGGGAACACAAATCTAATATCAGAAATCAAAAGCTAGCAGCCCCTTTGGTGAGACACTGGTTCGAAAAAAATCATGATGAAGCGGATCTTCGCTGGTTCATCTTAGAAAAGATAAAAGCCAGCCCCGGAACTGACCCGGTGGGCCTTCGGAAAAAACGAGAGGTATTTTGGATATTTTATCTAAATTCTGTTGACAAGGGATTAAATGAGGACTGCCCCTGGCATCAGACGTTTCTGTAAAAAGACCTCCAATCGATCTGTTGTACTGTGACATAAAGAAGGGTTTTAAGGAAATAGGTAACATTGGGTTATTTGGACATATGCAATTTTTTTCTTTACCATCACAAAAGGGACCCCAAAAAACGGCTATATAACAATGCCCTGACCAACTGCCTCCCAGTGGCCTCTGGCCTGCCCAGGGCTGGTTTAAAATGTTGGATAGGCCCAAAGGGTAAGATAATTAATTCCTTTTTTATTGTTTTGAAAAGATACACGGACAAATAGTGCATCATCTCCCTGATAGTTTTCATAAGATGGCGCCTAAAGTAGTACTAGTTCTTGGTCGGTTTACACAAGATGGCGACCAAACGCGAATGGAAGAAATGAGCCCATCATCTATGTCTACCTTATACCGAGAGGACCGACCCTGGTTCACACTAGGCGGGAAAATCACATTATTTAAATGAGGACATTAAGGAAACGAGCGAGAATCCTGTCTCCCGCATTTGGTCGACTGGCGTGGTCGACGGAACCCCATCGGAGGAAAACGATCGTCTTAGTCAAGGTAAGCTGACGTAGAACGAGACCATGAAAACGGGAGGGTATACTAACTAGATATAGGAGATGTATAATACGTTCTCGCATTTACATCTTAGGCTGACCGACATCGGTGGCTGTAACTACAGAGCAAGTAGAGAAACCATCTGAATCCCAACTAAAATGACGACCGCTAACTTAGAAGGTAAATTCCACAAACGTTCCTGTGGTTTGATTTGGTTTAACGGTTATATTGTGATACTAAGGGCGTTTTTTCCCGATCTCTACCGTTTGCATTAGGACTTCAAGTTACCAGTCATACCCGATAGTGGACATCGCAATACTAGAGGTCGCTCAGGTTTCACTGGTACGTGTTTATCTGATTGTTTGTCGGCTATTATGCAAAAACAAAAGGAGAATCTCCTCTTATGATAATACCGACCCCATCTCCCATAGATATTGGAATATTGAACCTGCCAACCGTTCTCGAACGCCACCAGCCTCTGATCTTTGATTCGTGGGAAAACGCCATCTGAATAGTACTTTACTTTGGTAAACAATATAAGGCGATAATGCCTACCACTTGTGTTATTATTGGTTGTATAGTGGAGTAAAAAACTAAAAAAGATGTTTCCTATCATCCTCACAGGGAGAATTCAAATAATGTTTTGAAGTCTGAAACCCGACTATCGAGCCTTTCTACGCCACTGTGTGATGGTATAATTCCAATGTCATATAGGTAAATGAGATATAATATCCTTAACTGCCCACGACTAATAGAGGGAACTGAGGTTAATCTGTCTAGATAAACTGATGCATACATAACGTTATGAAATTCACAACTCAAAAACCCTGTGGGTACTTTTCCTCATTAACATTGGAAATATCTAATCCCACCAGCATATATATCTTTGAACCAGGGGTGTACAATAAATTAAGATCTTTTCATAAAATTGTTTATCGTACTATGGCTAAGAAATATTAAATTATCAATATGGGTCTAACTCATTCCAATTCTAAATAATTTTAGCTTTGGAGTCCGGTAAAAGAAAACTAAAGGCTGTAGCCTCCAAGAAAAGCATACCCCTCTGGATATCTATGAGCCGTCCCAACTGAGTAATATACAGGTAAAGTTCATCGTATGTGACTATCAAAAATAACTCAACAACCATTTCTTATCCCCCATGTTACTAGATTAGGAACTGAGTTCCTCTGTCCCTAGTTAAGAAAATACATAAATTGCCCGCTATAAACTGTCAGCTATAGATCTAGGCCATGTATGTGTGAGAGTGTAAGTGAGTTCATAATCTAAGAAATGTGTGTTGGTGTTATGGAATAAGCTCTGCCTAGTTCATTCAGCCTGGGCTATCAATTGGCCCTTCTTGGGTTCCACGAAACAGGGAACCTTGTTTGGGAGTGTCTCTGGGTAGTTGGATGTTGGGCTACCACAGAAGGTCAACATCATTCATATCATGACTTGTTTCTTTTTTTTAAATGTTTTCAAAAAGCTAAGCTGAAATTAATCTATGAAGAAAGGAAATGTCCCTTCTTATATGTGTCCTAAATGCTAGGCCATAATCAACTAATGAAATGTGTTTTTGGGAAATGCAATAAGTCTTTTGATGAGTGGAAATTAGATATATGTAAATTTAGAACACTGAGATTTGTTTGTATTTTATTTTTCAGATTTTATACTTGTGTCTTGCCCAGTGTACTATCCTTAGCCCTGACGAAGGTGTGGCCTTATTGGCCGGTCACCGAAACGCGCGTCGGCTTGCACTTCCAGGAATACGGTTTCTTGTCCTAATCACATCAGGACCCGTATTAAAAGTCATCTGCCTGGAGGAACATTCCGATCTTTACAACATATTGGGCATCTATGTGTTGCATACGCCAGGATTGAGAAATGAATGGAAGAATGAGAGTTGTATGATTGAATGTAGGGTATAGTGAGAGGATGTATATAAGATAATGTGTTTGAAGTATGAGTGGTGCTGGGCAAGTTTGAATGTAGCATAACCCCTTGGTTTTTCTTATTGTTTCTTCATCAGTTTATATGTTTTTTGTGATGTTTCCCATGCATTATGGAGTTTGTAAATATGGCTCCATTTTTATATGCTTTTTGATATCTTTACTCTAAAAAAAAAGGAAAAAATATATTTAAAGAAAATAAAATAATATATTTTGAATATATTCTGTTGAGTCTCTCTGGTATGACCCTGTGTGTGTAGTGTGCAGCTCCAACTCCCGGGTTAATCACCCCTTCTTTGATCAGTTTGGGACCCTCTAGTTAGGGCCCTCATACCAAAAGGCAGGGTGCATTCTCTTGTTCTATTGACTGTTCTTCCCCCCCCTCTGGCCTGCCTATATCAATTAGTTACCCGCGGGGAACCCCCTTCTATTGCTCAAAACCACTGCCATGATCAGAGTCTCGACATTCCATATTTTCCCCCCGATTTTCATCATCCTAATAGTGAATATTATTCTAATATTTACATGTGGGTGTGGGTGTGTGTGCGTGTGTGTGTGTGTGTGTGTGTGTGTAAGTCAGTGAGAGTCGATGACAGGTAATGAGGGTGGTTGATTTTCACAAGGGATGGTTATGAAATTCACAACTCAAAAACCCTGTGGGTACTTTTCCTCATTAACATTGGAAATATCTAATCCCACCAGCATATATATCTTTGAACCAGGGGTGTACAATAAATTAAGATCTTTTCATAAAATTGTTTATCACACTATGGCTAAGAAATATTAAATTATCAATGTGGGTCTATCTCATTCCAATTCTAAATAATTTTAGCTTTGGAGTCCGGTAAAAGAAAACTAAAGGCTGTAGCCTCCAAGAAAAGCATACCCCTCTGGATATCTATGAGCCGTCCCAACTGAGTAATATACAGGTAAAGTTCATCGTATGTGACTATCAAAAATAACTCAACAACCATTTCTTATCCCTCATGTTACTAGATTAGGAACTGAGTTCCTCTGTCCCTACTTAAGAAAATACATAAATTGCCCGCTATAAACTGTCAGCTATAGATCTAGGCCATGTATGTGTGAGAGTGTAAGTGAGTTCATAATCTAAGAAATGTGTGTTGGTGTTATGGAATAAGCTCTGCCTAGTTCATTAAGCCTGGGCTATCAATTGGCCCTTCTTGGGTTCCACGAAACAGGGAACCTTGTTTTGGGAGTGTCTCTGGGTAGTTGGATGTTGCGCTACCACAGAAGGTCAACATCATTCATATCATGACTTGTTTCTTTTTTTTAAATGTTTTCAAAAAGCTAAGCTGAAATTAATCTATGAAGAAAGGAAATGTCCCTTCTTATATGTGTCCTAAATGCTAGGCCATAATCAACTAATGAAATGTGTTTTTGGGAAATGCAATAAGTCTTTTGATGAGTGGAAATTAGATATATGTAAATTTAGAACACTGAGATTTGTTTGTATTTTATTTTTCAGATTTTATACTTGTGTCTTGCCCAGTGTACTATCCTTAGCCCTGACGAAGGTGTGGCCTTATTGGCCGGTCACCGAAACGCGCGTCGGCTTGCACTTCCAGGAATACGGTTTCTTGTCCTAATCACATCAGGACCCGTATTAAAAGTCATCTGCCTGGAGGAACATTCCGATCTTTACAACATATTGGGCATCTATGTGTTGCATACGCCAGGATTGAGAAATGAATGGAAGAATGAGAGTTGTATGATTGAATGTAGGGTATAGTGAGAGGATGTATATAAGATAATGTGTTTGAAGTATGAGTGGTGCTGGGCAAGTTTGAATGTAGCATAACCCCTTGGTTTTTCTTATTGTTTCTTCATCAGTTTATATGTTTTTTGTGATGTTTCCGATGCATTATGGAGTTTGTAAATATGGCTCCATTTTTATATGCTTTTTGATATCTTTACTCTAAAAAAAAGAAAAAAAATATTTAAAGAAAATAAAATAATATATTTTGAATATATTCTGTTGAGTCTCTCTGGTATGACCCTGTGTGTGTAGTGTGCAGCTCCAACTCCCGGGTTAATCACCCCTTCTTTGATCAGTTTGGGACCCTCTAGTTAGGGCCCTCATACCAAAAGGCAGGGTGCATTCTCTTGTTCTATTGACTGTTCTTCCCCCCCCTCTGGCCTGCCTATATCAATTAGTTACCCGCGGGGAACCCCCTTCTATTGCTCATTGTCTCACAGCCTTGTGCTGTGGGGGTTGTCTGGGTTTCTTGGCTGAATGAACTAATAGAGAGTGTGAATGTGAGTGTATTGAAGGTGAGCATTAATGTCTGTGTAAATGTGAAGCTATTCTGACCTAAAACCTATACCCTCGTTGGCCCTCATCCTCCTCCAACTAGTACTGTACATCTTTGTCAAAATAAAAACTATAATGGATACAATAAAAACATTCGGTTTTACCGATGATGACTTCGCCAAAATGCTTGGACTTCCAGCAGATGGCAATCAAGACTTTTCTGTCCCTAAAGGGCTCAACGGAGACTGGAATAAATTACTCAACCTCCGTAAAAAATCAAAAAGGACAGAATTGCATGCCAAATTCATGCTCGACTATCTACGAGCTGGCACTATCCCTATTGGGCTTAGGGTCCGTAACATCCCAGGGATGTTCATTGAGATCAGACAGTTCCTGGAGCGTTGGGCCCTCATATCCAACCGATGCTCCAGGGACTGGATGATGCTCATAGTGGAAACAGCTCGGACTGTAATGGACATCCTGGAAAAGGAAATCCGGGAATTCGAGGACTGTAACGAGGTGACCGGGACAGTATCTAACAATAAGGGCGGCGGCAGAGAAGTTTCCTGGTGGTCAGTACATGATGAGGATGTGGTTGCTTCCTCTTCACAGGATGATCCCTTTACCTGGCGAAGCACGTCGCAAGAAATACAACACGGCCCCTTTAACTGGCCGATGGAACAGGACGCAGGGACTGCCCATCGTGACGTGGCCTTCGTCGCATTGGATAAAGCCCCGGAACCTTGGAGATCGGCGTGTGACGTCACCGACACGGGAGGAGGTCGTGGAGAGAATCCCGAGGAGGTAGAACGCGAGGGAGACGAGGAACACGCCACGCCAGGACGAGAAGCAGACGAGGCTGGAAGCGGAGAGGCCTTGTCCGAAGCAGACGTGCCAGGAGGCCAACGAGACCGCGCAGCGCCGTGCCACACTCCCGAGGGAGGAGTGTGGCTACGACAGGTACGGGATAGAATCTCGAACTGGGTGGGAAGGCGGGGACCTTTACCCGCGGTAAAAAGCCCGTCAACCCAGAGCTAACGAAACAAGAGACAGAGGGGTTGTTACAGACTCTCAGACCCTTTTCTTCCATATTCTCGGACACCCCTGGCCTAACTCACCTGACAGAACACCACATTCAGACAGAGGAAGGAAAGATAGTCAAGCAGCGTCCTTATAGGATTCCGGCCGCTAGGAGAGAGGATGTAAAAAGAGAAGTCAAAGAAATGCTTAAGTTGGGAGTCATCAGGCCCTCTCATAGTAACTGGTCATCTCCTATAGTCATGATACCAAAACCAGATGGGTCCACTCGTTTTTGTATGGATTTCAGGGCTTTGAATGCCATATCGGCCTTTGATGCCTATCCTATACCACGAGTGGACGAGTTAGTTGAAAGGATTGGAGAAGCAAAATTTATAACAACGCTAGACCTAACAAAAGGTTACTGGCAGGTGCCCCTGAGAGAGGAGGACAGGAAAAAGACAGCCTTTTCTACAGAGGAAGGACTCTACGAATTCAATGTACTACCCTTTGGATTACATGGAGCACCTGCCACCTTCCAAAGGCTAATGAACCGAGTCCTCTCTGACCTAAACCAGTATTGTTCCGTCTATCTAGACGACATTGTTATATTCAGTAAGACCTGGGAGGAACATTTGAGACATGTTCAAAACGTCCTACAAGCTCTTGAAGATGCAGGGTTGCATGTTAACGCTAAAAAATCACGAGCAGCGTTTCCCAGGGTGAAGTACCTAGGATTTCTACTCGGTGAGGGTGTCATAGCTCCCCAAGAAGAGAAAATCAAGGCTATTATTCAGACCCCTTTTCCATCCTCCAAAAGAGACTTGAGGGGTTTCTTAGGCCTTATTGGCTACTACAGACGCTTCATAGAGAACTTTGCTGCTAAAGCCAGTCCCTTGACAGACCTACTCAGTAAAGCATCCAAGCCCTCACAGTTGACGCAACCATCAAAAGGGGCTAGAGAGGCGTTTGAGTCCCTCAAAAGCGCGATCACTACGAATCCAGTGTTGATACCACCTGACTTCAACAAAGAGTTTTCCCTGGCTACTGATGCCTCTGAGGTGGGGATTGGCGCTGTGCTGTCCCAGGAAGGGGAGGACGGTATTGAACACCCTGTATTATTCCTGAGTCGCAAGTTGCACCCCAGGGAACGGAAGTACCCTACCATTGAACGGGAATGTTTGGCTATTAGGTGGGCCGTAGATAAACTAAGGTATTATCTGGAAGGTCGTCCCTTTGTACTCTACACAGACCATGCGCCATTGCAATGGATGCAAAGGAACATATCCCTCAATCCTAGGGTCCTCAGGTGGTCCTTGTTTTTGCAACCCTTCTCTTTTGTAATTAAACACCGCAAGGGGAGGGACAACGCTAACGCTGACTTTTTGTCTAGATCACCCCTTCTCCCCGATCGGGAGAATCCAGGGGGGGAGGTGTGTAACGAGGTGACCGGGACAGTATCTAACAATAAGGGCGGCGGCAGAGAAGTTTCCTGGTGGTCAGTACATGATGAGGATGTGGTTGCTTCCTCTTCACAGGATGATCCCTTTACCTGGCGAAGCACGTCGCAAGAAATACAACACGGCCCCTTTAACTGGCCGACGGAACAGGACGCAGGGACTGCCCATCGTGACGTGGCCTTCGTCGCATTGGATAAAGCCCCAGAACCTTGGAGATCGGTGTGTGACGTCACCGACACGGGAGGAGGTCGTGGAGAGGATCCCGAGGAGGTAGAACGCGAGGGAGACGAGGAACACGCCACGCCAGGACGAGAAGCAGACGAGGCTGGAAGCGGAGAGGCCCTGTCCGAAGCAGACGTGCCAGGAGGCCAACGAGACCGCGCAGCGCCGTGCCACACTCCCGAGGGAGGAGTGTGGCTACGACAGGTACGGGATAGAATCTCGAACTGGGTGGGAAGGCGGGGACCTTTACCCGCGGTAAAAAGCCTTTCAAATCCTTAGTATCCTGCACTTCCCTTTTCCGAGATAAACTACCCTCCCTCACGTTTGTCACTTAGACTCGGTAAAACGTAAAACTCACTTGACGGTGTCCCTCACTCCCTTGGTACCCCTGAAAGTAAAAGTAGAGGACGTGGCAGTAACTGGTCCTTTTCTGTGTTTTCTTTCCGGTATAACCGCTGAGAGAGGTCCCTCTGGAGGAAACGCTATCCTGACACAAGACGTATTAGCGGAAAGAACACCCCTCCACAGTCAGCACCACGGATCCTGCCGGTTTTGCAAGAGAAAGACTAACCTTACGCAAAAAGAAACTTTATGTTAAAATAAAACCCTCGTTACCAAGACAAAGTGTCCAGTCCATTCCTGACCCCCCTTTACAAGGACAAACTTAAAGAAGGAGATGCGGTAGATGAAGGGAAAAGGAAACTGGAGGAGATCCGATTCGAATTGGAATCCTTCTCCGAATATCTACTCAAAAGAAAAACAGAAAAATTAAGAAAGGATATTCGAATGTTCTCACAGGAAAGAGCCTATCCCTATTTGGGAACTAATTTCTACACCACCCAAGAGGAAAACGCACCCCGTGGACAGGGACCCAGATGGGGCCAAGGAAGGAAAGTCACCACCTTCTCAGAAACAACTGATTCTGAGGGAGACACTCCTGATGAATATGACCACAATTATGATCAGGGGCATAATCCAAATCAAGGACACAACCCAAATCGAGGAAATAGAAATGGGGGGTATGACCGCAATTACACACAGAACCGTTTTTTAGGGAATCGCCGGGGCAACACCCGCCCTCCGCCGAGAACCCCACAAACGAGGAATTACCATCAGGGTCGCGGACAACCACAAATGTATGTACAGACCCGCCATCATCCGTACTGGCGAACGTAAGGGGGCTCCCTGTGTTCAATCTATCCAGTGAAAACATAGATCCAATGGCCATTCAACTTTTATCGAGAGGCCTTTCCTTTGTGCCATCTACAAACTTCAATAAATTTGAATTAAACAGAGATTTGCAGCTCTTCTTTAGGAAGGTTCGCCTACAAAAGTTTTTTCTGGATGCACCACCACCAGACAATGACAATAACAGATCTGGTTGTAAACCACCGTCCTCTTTTACACCCTGCTTGGAAATTGTGGGACCAGAAGTAAATATTTTTGAAAAGACAGTCAAGCACAAAATCAACAAAACGACCAAATTTGTCCCTCTACCAAGAGCAAACTTGTCCGTTTCAGAAAATAGAGCCCTCAAGGAACTTGAATCCAACAAAAAAATCACGATTAAACCATGTGACAAAGGGGGAGGGATCACCTTGTTTGATACCTCCGACTACAAAAAAAGAATGACTGAGCTGCTTTCATCTTCGGGACATTACATCCGTGTCTCCAGGAACCCCGAAAACGCCCTCAAAAGGCGTATATTGACAATGGTCCAAAAAGCAGTTAATCAGGACCAAATCTGTGAGGCCGAGGCTGAGTTTCTTACACCATCTAACACTAAAATACCCATTATATATGGGTTACCTAAAACCCACAAGAACAGTGCGGATCCACCCATGCGACCGATCGTCTCCACAATTGGCTCTGCCACCGAGCCATTGTCAAAATACATTGACAAATTTTTTAATCCAATGGTGACTAAATTGGAATCGTATGTACGGGATACAGGACATTTTATCCAACAGGTGGAGGGAATTCCATTTCATGAGAACCTGGAAATAATGGTTACTCTTGATGTGGAAGCATTATATTCTAATATCCCTCAACAAGGAGCATATGAGGCGATTGAAACTGTATTGTCTAGGAATTCCAACATAACAAACAATGAATTCATTCTACAATGCCTAAAAATAGTTCTTTTTGAGAACTATTTTGAATTTGACAACAACCTATATAGGCAGGCCTCTGGAGTCAGCATGGGGGCTAGCTGTGCCCCTAGCATAGCATGCTTGTATATGGGGGAGTTTGAAAGAACAAATGTCTTCAATGAACTAGCCCCCTTCTTTGAAAACGTCATGAGCTGGAAACGGTTGATTGATGACATCTTCTTCATCTGGAGGGGTGAGGAAGACCAACTCCGTGAATTCATTGATTGGCTCAATTCGGCGGATGCCAATCTGAGATTTACCAGCCATATCAGTAGATCCAAGATTGAATTCTTGGACATTTGGATTGAGCATCATGAAAACCTCATTAAGGTATCGCTATACACAAAGCCCACGGCGAGAAATACCTTGCTCCAATATGCAAGCTTCCACCCACGCAGCCAGAGGGACAGTATCCCTTACAGTCAGTTCCTTCGAATTAGAAGGAACTGTACTGATGTCCATGACTTCTTGACCCAAGCTGATATCCTCCAGGAAAAACTCCGTGTACGGGGTTACCCACCCAGATTAATCAAAGAATCTTTCAAACGGGCTAGATACACCAACAGGGAGGCCATGTTTATGGAACGAGAACCTGAAACATTGAACCAACTGGTATGCGTCACACGCCATTCTGAAATGAACCACAGAATTAGGCAAGCTATTAACTCTAGCTGGCATATTCTGAATTTGGACAATGAGAGGACACATCTAAATCGTCCAATTTTTGCCTTAAAAAAAAACCCAAACCTGAAGAATCATCTGGTAAGAGGTAAAATAGAAGAACCTGCGACAAATTCCCAAACCTCTCTAACAGGATTGGAACCAATATATGGCAACCATAAATGTGGGACATGCCACATCTGCCCACAGGCCATTATTGGAGACACAGTGATGACCAACAATCGAACAATCTCTGTTAGACGCAACAGTACTATGACTAACTGTCGCACCACCAACATTGTGTACCTAATATTGTGCCCATGCAATCTCCCGTATGTGGGGGAAACTGGTAGGGAATGTCGAGCACGAATAGGGGAACACAAATCTAATATCAGAAATCAAAAGCTAGCAGCCCCTTTGGTGAGACACTGGTTCGAAAAAAATCATGATGAAGCGGATCTTCGCTGGTTCATCTTAGAAAAGATAAAAGCCAGCCCCGGAACTGACCCGGTGGGCCTTCGGAAAAAACGAGAGGTATTTTGGATATTTTCTCTAAATGCTGTTGACAAGGGATTAAATGAGGACTGCCCCTGGCATCAGACGTTTCTGTAAAAAGACCTCCAATCGATCTGTTGTACTGTGACATAAAGAAGGGTTTTAAGGAAATAGGTAACATTGGGTTATTTGGACATATGCAATTTTTTTCTTTACCATCACAAAAGGGACCCCAAAAAACGGCTATATAACAATGCCCTGACCAACTGCCTCCCAGTGGCCTCTGGCCTGCCCAGGGCTGGTTTAAAATGTTGGATAGGCCCAAAGGGTAAGATAATTAATTCCTTTTTTATTGTTTTGAAAAGATACACGGACAAATAGTGCATCATTTCCCTGATAGTTTTCATAAGATGGCGCCTAAAGTAGTACGAGTTCTTGGTCGGTTTACACAAGATGGCGACCAAACGCGAATGGAAGAAATGAGCCCATCATCTATGTCTACCTTATACCGAGAGGACCGACCCTGGTTCACACTAGGCGGGAAAATCACATTATTTAAATGAGGACATTAAGGAAACGAGCGAGAATCCTGTCTCCCGCATTTGGTCGACTGGCGTGGTCGACGGAACCCCATCGGAGGAAAACGATCGTCTTAGTCAAGGTAAGCTGACGTAGAACGAGACCATGAAAACGGGAGGGTATACTAACTAGATATAGGAGATGTATAATACGTTCTCGCATTTACATCTTAGGCTGACCGACATCGGTGTCTGTAACTACAGAGCAAGTAGAGAAAGCATCTGAATCCCAACTAAAATGACGACCGCTAACTTAGAAGGTAAATTCCACAAACGTTCCTGTGGTTTGATTTGGATTAACGGTTATATTGCGATACTAAGGGCGGTTTTTCCCGATCTCTACCGTTTGCATTAGGATTTCAAGTTACCAGTCATACCCGATAGTGGACATCGCAATACTAGAGGTCGCTCAGGTTTCACTGGTACGTGTTTATCTGATTGTTTGTCGGCTATTATGCAAAAACAAAAGGAGAATCTCCTCTTATGATAATACCGACCCCATCTCCCATAGATATTGGAATATTGAACCTGCCAACCGTTCTCGAACGCCACCAGCCTCTGATCTTTGATTCGTGGGAAAACGCCATCTGAATAGTACTTTACTTTGGTAAACAATATAAGGCGATAATGCCTACCACTTGTGTTATTATTGGTTGTATAGTGGAGTAAAAAAGTAAAAAAGATGTTTCCTATCATCCTCACAGGGAGAATTGAAATAATGTTTTAAAGTCTGAAACCCGACTATTGAGCCTTTCTACGCCACTGTGTGATGGTATAATTCCAATGTCATATAGGTAAATGAGATATAATATCCTTAACTGCCCACGACTAATAGAGGGAACTGAGGTTAATCTGTCTAGATAAACTGATGCATACATAACGTTATGAAATTCACAACTCAAAAACCCTGTGGGTACTTTTCCTCATTAACATTGGAAATATCTAATCCCACCAGCATATATATCTTTGAACCAGGGGTGTACAATAAATTAAGATCTTTTCATAAAATTGTTTATCACACTATGGCTAAGAAATATTAAATTATCAATGTGGGTCTATCTCATTCCAATTCTAAATAATTTTAGCTTTGGAGTCCGGTAAAAGAAAACTAAAGGCTGTAGCCTCCAAGAAAAGCATACCCCTCTGGATATCTATGAGCCGTCCCAACTGAGTAATATACAGGTAAAGTTCATCGTATGTGACTATCAAAAATAACTCAACAACCATTTCTTATCCCTCATGTTACTAGATTAGGAACTGAGTTCCTCTGTCCCTAGTTAAGAAAATACATAAATTGCCCGCTATAAACTGTCAGCTATAGATCTAGGCCATGTATGTGTGAGAGTGTAAGTGAGTTCATAATCTAAGAAATGTGTGTTGGTGTTATGGAATAAGCTCTGCCTAGTTCATTAAGCCTGGGCTATCAATTGGCCCTTCTTGGGTTCCACGAAACAGGGAACCTTGTTTTGGGAGTGTCTCTGGGTAGTTGGATGTTGCGCTACCACAGAAGGTCAACATCATTCATATCATGACTTGTTTCTTTTTTTTAAATGTTTTCAAAAAGCTAAGCTGAAATTAATCTATGAAGAAAGGAAATGTCCCTTCTTATATGTGTCCTAAATGCTAGGCCATAATCAACTAATGAAATGTGTTTTTGGGAAATGCAATAAGTCTTTTGATGAGTGGAAATTAGATATATGTAAATTTAGAACACTGAGATTTGTTTGTATTTTATTTTTCAGATTTTATACTTGTGTCTTGCCCAGTGTACTATCCTTAGCCCTGACGAAGGTGTGGCCTTATTGGCCGGTCACCGAAACGCGCGTCGGCTTGCACTTCCAGGAATACGGTTTCTTGTCCTAATCACATCAGGACCCGTATTAAAAGTCATCTGCCTGGAGGAACATTCCGATCTTTACAACATATTGGGCATCTATGTGTTGCATACGCCAGGATTGAGAAATGAATGGAAGAATGAGAGTTGTATGATTGAATGTAGGGTATAGTGAGAGGATGTATATAAGATAATGTGTTTGAAGTATGAGTGGTGCTGGGCAAGTTTGAATGTAGCATAACCCCTTGGTTTTTCTTATTGTTTCTTCATCAGTTTATATGTTTTTTGTGATGTTTCCCATGCATTATGGAGTTTGTAAATATGGCTCCATTTTTATATGCTTTTTGATATCTTTACTCTAAAAAAAAAGGAAAAAATATATTTAAAGAAAATAAAATAATATATTTTGAATATATTCTGTTGAGTCTCTCTGGTATGACCCTGTGTGTGTAGTGTGCAGCTCCAACTCCCGGGTTAATCACCCCTTCTTTGATCAGTTTGGGACCCTCTAGTTAGGGCCCTCATACCAAAAGGCAGGGTGCATTCTCTTGTTCTATTGACTGTTCTTCCCCCCCCTCTGGCCTGCCTATATCAATTAGTTACCCGCGGGGAACCCCCTTCTATTGCTCAAAACCACTGCCATGATCAGAGTCTCGACATTCCATATTTTCCCCCCGATTTTCATCATCCTAATAGTGAATATTATTCTAATATTTACATGTGGGTGTGGGTGTGTGTGCGTGTGTGTGTGTGTGTGTGTGTGTGTAAGTCAGTGAGAGTCGATGACAGGTAATGAGGGTGGTTGATTTTCACAAGGGATGGTTAACAAGGGAGCAGTTGTAGAGAAGAAAGAGGGAGATAGGCATTCAGTAGGTAACACATATGGAACATTGTTACGGAAGCAAATCTGACAATGTACATCGTGGCCTGTGTATTGACATGCAACCTAAATAAGGCAGGTAGATTGTGCAGAGTTCTGACAATTATAAGCAGCAAAAATTAAATAGCCTTTTTCTAGCATGAGACTCGTCTGTTTTCATGGACCAGGAATTACTTGCTAAAAGGGGCATTCATTCTGAATCCTTTTTTTCATATAGATAGCACCTACTGTGATGTCATGGGTGCTGGGTGGTGGTACATTTATACATGATGGGTTGTATGTGTGACCCACATATGGATGATTCTCCTAATGCTTACGACTACTATCTTAGAGTTGAAGGATTGAGAAGAGCGTAGTCCATTCTCCTTGGAGATTTTAACTATATGCAAAATCTATGGATAGGCAGAGCCTAGAAGCACCCTGTAGGAAAGGGCCCTTTTGACATAGTCTCCCCCACATTTTGCCTGGTATTTGATGGAATTTTTTTTTAACTTTGTTTACTGAAATTTTCTTAACAATATACAGCAGTTCATTACATGGTGACTGTGAGAAGTTGGCCCGATATGCAACGTTCGCTATTCTAGCGACCGCTATGTATCGTTCCAACGACCCTTATGGTGTTTGGTTGTAAGTCAACCTATAGACCAGCTATCCTAGTAGCGTGGATACGAGCAGTCTAAGGCTAAAGACTCGAGAGGGCGTGTTAAGCCAGCTGTTTACCACACATGTACCCCTTGAACACCCAGTGAAAGGACACCACACAAGTGTTATGAAAATAAACAGTATATTTATTAAGAATCACAACAGCCCTGTACTCTTTATGAGGACAGGGTACTAAGCACAAACCAAATCTCTTTAGCAAATACTTCAAGTGCACAATTAAAACAAGTGTCCGAAGACACGGAAAGATTAAGGTCTCGGGTGGACCAGATAAGGCAAGTCGGAAGCGAGGGACTCGGGACCCTAGAGTAAGGAGGCTATGCAGGCACCGAAATGCCGAGTTACCTAGCCACGAGGGCTGCGGCTTCACAAGTCTTACAGGCGTCGGGGTCTTCGCTGACGAGCCAGGAGCCGGAAGGAAAGGAGTTGCTGGCCGGCGACCAGTGCTGAATAGTTCGTAGGGATCCAAGCCTGGATCGGAGATTGATGAAACCTGAAAGCAGAGGGGACCAAGTTCGTACTACTAGCCAGTAGTCAGAGGGTACCAGGAAGGCACCGGTTGCCCGTCACCTCGACCAGGTGAGTGGGCGACGCTAGGCTCTGCAGTCTCACGGACCAGGAGGCGTTGTCGGCGACCACGGCGGAGGTGCGAGCTGTCCCACGAAGGATGATGCTGTCGGCGTCGCTGGGCCCAGGATGGGGCAACAAGCCTTGGCAGTTCTCAGGGCCACGTGGTAGGCCTAAGATGGCGTCTTGAGTGGACCAGGAGGATCCGGGGTGCTTCTCGCAAAGATGGAAGCAAGGGCCAGTCTGGAGCAACCAGACCAGCAGTGATGATTCTCGGATGTCGTCACAGAAGGACACAAGCCAGCGGCTAGTGACCAGACAACGTGCTGAGCAGCGAGCAGAAGGGCCCCACGCAGATCGTGGAGATGCTGGGAGACTGCACTTCGGTGCTGGAGCGGCTCAGGGTCGGGGCTTCTCGGACCCCAGAGCACTCACCAGAGAGTTACCTCGATGGTCGTGCTGGCGTTAAGAGCGTGCAGGTTCTGATGATGGCCGGTCCCTCGAGGTCTCGTCGCACCCACAGATCACAGCTGAGCTGATGACGTGGGTAGAGGTCAGAGGTGCCAGGGAAGCCGGTTCTCGTCGAGCTGGGCCGTCGGATTCCTTGAGGAAGGACTTACAGCAACCCGCAGAGTTCTTAGTTGGTGCCCGCTGATGCAGGGTGACTACTCCTTAGTCACAAGGGAGAAATCTTGAGAAGAGTCTTGAATGTCCTTTCGTAGAAAGTAGTTCTTGAATCAAAGATGATCTAATTTGGAAGGGTCCCCGCTCCGGTCTTTATTCTAAAGAAAGGGGTGGGTATATGACTAGGTCCTGCCCTAAGGGTGGGACCAGGAAGGGGGGTAGTTACGCCCCTCTCCCCTGCCAGACTTTCCCCAGGCCAGGGCCGTCGCCCCTGGAACTGGTTCTAACCGGCAGATGCGTAGTGAGCACCGGGGTGCCACTCCGCAGTCACCTTCTCACCAAAGCCCTACCTACCCAGAATACACAAACCCTGTCTGGGACGGTGCGAACACCGCCCTCGACGGGAAACCCTTTGTCCAAGTGCTCCTCGCTGGAAGGACTCCCAGCAGCAGGAGGTCAGACTCGTGTCTGTGGTGGCAGCATCCATTTTGTGGAGCTGAGGCTTCAGTTAACTTTAACCGGGGTTCACAGTTACGTACATGTCGTGTCCCTCTAGAAGGGTGGGATGCTAACCTCATCGCCAGAATTGGTGAGAGGGCAGCACCCCGATTCGTATGACACCTTACTCGACATGCCTGGATAACGCGACACCGGAGTTACCGTTATGGTACGCGTTATCATGGAACAGCCATTGGGTCTTGATTCCGCAAGCTGCAACCGGGCTCGGCTCGGGCCTGAACCTAGCTCACACGAGCCCAAGCACTCTGCCTTCAGGATTGTTAAGGCCTGCCATAGGAGTGACTGATAGGAACTCGGGTGTCCATGGTATGGTTAGATATAGCGCTACTATACCTAAAGCGAAGGGTGGTTACACGGCTTCGCCCCAGCTGTCGTGCAGCCAGTTGTGTCAAATTTAGGAGGCCAGCCAGGGGTGGCATAATACATGCTTCAGCCCCTGGCGGCCCTGGGTACACCTATGCCCTGCGTTACGGGGTCTGATAAGGTGGCCCAGTACCAATTGGTAAATGCACCTAGGGTACATGGAATCCATTTTAAAGAGAGAGCAGTAGGCCTGGGGTCCTGATTGGCAGGGTCCCAGGTCGACTATGTCCAAAACCAGCTAAAACACAGGGCAAAAAGTTGGGGGCAACCATAGTCAGGATGTACCTTCCTACACAACCCCCCCCCCCCCCAAACGAAAGGAGATAAGGCTATCCTTGTCCAGGTAAGCCTCTATTACCTAAGTGGCCATATAAGGAAGGACCAGCTCTGGCTTGGTTTCCCCCTGTGTCATGGTCCACTAGGCAACCCCTCACCCTAAGGGTATCTGAGGGTCTCCACCATAGGGAATCTCTGTCTCTGGTGTGTCGTGGGAAAGAAGAAGGCTGATGCTGGGATGGAGTACTGAAGTGAGGCTCCTCTACCTTTGGGCTCAACTTCCTCCAATCACCATTCATCATGTGTGCCTTTCTTTCTTTAGCTGAGATGCACTGAGCTCTCAGGGTCAGCCTCTGGCTACCTAAAGCTGGAGGCTGAGTCCCTCTGTTTGGCTTACTGGCGGGCCAGGTCAGGTCTGGGGTTTTTAGGCCCCATGTTTGGCTGTGCCCAACAGTGTCCAGCTGTGGGAGTTCCCTAACTACTTTTAAGGGGGATCCCTCAGGAGTCGGTTCTATTTTCACTTGGCTAGGTTTACCAGCTTCCGTGATCCTAATCTGCTGATTAAGGGGTTCTTTTGGACAGGGGGCCCTTTTGGGTCCACCACTGGCCTCCCTGATCTCTTCAGCCCTGGGCTGACTGAGGCAGGGTAGAGAGGTGCAGGTTACCTGCTCCAGACTGGGTCCCACCTGGGAAGGGTCCACTGCCATCAGGGGCTCTGCCAGGCTAGGCCTGACTACCTCTGGGGCAGTTTCTTCAACAGGGGTAGAGTCAGTTCCCTGAGGAGGCTGGCTCTCACCTAGTGTCTGGGAGGGGGAAGACTCTTCTTCCTCCTCAATGCTCTCGGTTTGAGTGGAGTGATCCATTGTTTCAGGCTTCACAACCTCACTATCTGTTTGAGTAGAGGCTGAGACCATTTCAACCTTGCCAACCTTTTCAGGAGGGCACTCAGTCTGTGTTTGGGCTGTGACTGTCACAGCCCTCCTATCCTGCTCTGGAAAGTCTGTCTGAGCCTGGGCAGTGGCTACCACTGCCCTTCCAACCTTTTCAGGGAGGAATGGTGCTTGGACTGGGGCTGTAGCTATTACTGCCCCACTAACCTGTCTGGATAGGCCTATCATTCTGGAGTGAGTTTCTTGCTCCACCTCAGCCCATGCTGAGAGTTCCAGGTCGTTCCCCAGTAAGCAATCTACAGGTAGGTTATCTGTCACTGCCACTCTCATGGGCCCTGTGACATTACCCCAACTGAGCTTGACTACTGCCATGGGATGCCTTCTCTTCACTCCATGAATGTCTGTCACCTGATAAGTAAAACCAGGGGTCAGTTGAGCAGAGGGGACCAGATGGTCACTCACCATGGTGAGGCTGGCCCCTGTGTCTCTGAATGCCTCAACTTTCTGACCATTCACTAAAACTTCTTGTCTATACTTGCCCAAAATGTGGGGTCCAGTAGTGAAGTTGGCAAACCCCATGCCAGTCTCACAGACAAGAGTGTGGTCAGGGAACCTGGCTAAGCCATAGTCCTCCTGATTGCCCAAAGTAATGCCCACCACATTCTTGGGGGCACTCCCACCACCTGGGGGATTACCACTAGTGGTAACAGGAGGTCTGGGAGTGTTACTTGGGGGTATGTTTTCCTTATTGCTATTTTTAGGGCACTTGGCATCACTTTTGTAATGGCCCACCTGTTTACAGGTATGGCAATAAGGTTTCTTTTGTTCAGAAGGAGTGTTCTGGGACCCACCACCCTTGTTGGAGTTTTGGGGCCCTTGGGAAGTCTTCTCTGTGGATTTATCCCCACCCTTCTCTTGAGGCTTGGTTGATTCCTTTTTCTGGTCACCACCCTGGTTTTTAGGCCTAACCCTGGTTCTGACCCATTTGTCTGCCCTCTTACCCAATTCCTGTGGAGAGGTCAGATCAGAGTCTACCAGGTGCTGGTGTAATAACTGGTTCTGACAATTATTTAAGATTTGCTCCCTTATAATTAGATTATACAATCCTTTAAAATCAGTAACCTTACTACCCAGTAGCCAGCCTTCAAAAGCCTTAGTGGCACAATCAACAAAGTCAGACCAATCTTGAGACTGCGTTTTCTGGGTATCCCTGAACAGCACCCTGTACTGCTCAGTGGTTAGGCCGAACCCTTCAACGAGTGTATTTTTCAAGACTTGGTAATCGTTCGCATCCTCCACCCTTGTGGTGAGGAGCTTGTCTCTTCCTTTACCTTCAAAGGAGAGCCACAAGATAGCTGCCCACTGACTCTGGGGAACACCTTGCACCGTGCAGGCCCTCCCCAAAGCAGTAATCCATTTGTGGATGTCGTCCCCTTGTTTAAAGGGGGGCACTATCTTACCAAGGTGTTTCGTATCGAAACTCTTTTCCCTATTACTAGGTACATTGCTGCCACCAGTGGGGACTGCCCCACTTAACTGTTGCTCTCTAGCAAAGGCAAGCCTTTCTTTGGCCAGGGCAAGTTCTTCCCTTTCAATCCTTAGATTGGCTGCCCTTTCCTTAGCTTCGTACACTCTCCTCTGAGGGGACGTCATCCCTCTCTGAGAAGAGTTGTGAGAGCCATTGGTTTGAAGGGATCTGCCAGAGTCTCTTGACAGAGATCGGGCTCGTCCATTCCCAATGTTAAGCTGACTTGATAGTGGCCCCAGGGGTCCCCCAGTACCGCTATCATGTTTGCTTAAGTTGGACCTGCTTAGTCTGACGACTTCTACCTGTCCCTTATCTGCCTCATCCCCAGAGAGATCCTCATCCTCATCCTCCTCCACATCTTCGTTCTCAGTTGCGAGGTGGATGAGGTCAGGATCGTCTCGGGTTCCCTCGAGGGGAGGCATGTCTCCTTCTGGATTAGAAGAGCTACGAAGTTTCTCAGCTCTCCTGGCATCATAAGTCTCCAAGAGACCAATCTGAAAGGACGTTGTGGGGTTAGACCCCTGCTGAATCTTCCTGGAGTGACACAGTCGTCTTAACTCCTTGAAGCTCAGCACAGTATATCCTGAAGGGATGACCTGTGGAGGGTCAACTGACACAAGGGGAGACCCAGAGTTTCCTCCTTTGTCCGACATACTGGTTCTAGTGTGGTGTAAGTGATGCACCTACCTACACTACGTGTTTACCTACTGTACCCTCGCTAAGAGTTGCAGCCAAGGTGTGCTAAGCCTTGAGGAGCTACAACAGCTGGTTCAGTAGAACTCAGAGTATTCTAAGCTTTTGGTTATATGTACTAACAGTACTTGTGCGATCTTTCAACAAGATATTCTTAGGATACGTGTGGTAAACCAACAGCAAGCTCAAATCCCAACCGCTGCTCACCAATGTGAGAAGTTGGCCCGATATGCAACGTTCGCTATTCTAGCGACCGCTATGTATCGTTCCAACGACCCTTATGGTGTTTGGTTGTAAGTCAACCTATAGACCAGCTATCCTAGTAGCGTGGATACGAGCAGTCTAAGGCTAAAGACTCGAGAGGGCGTGTTAAGCCAGCTGTTTACCACACATGTACCCCTTGAACACCCAGTGAAAGGACACCACACAAGTGTTATGAAAATAAACAGTATATTTATTAAGAATCACAACAGCCCTGTACTCTTTATGAGGACAGGGTACTAAGCACAAACCAAATCTCTTTAGCAAATACTTCAAGTGCACAATTAAAACAAGTGTCCGAAGACACGGAAAGATTAAGGTCTCGGGCGGACCCGATAAGGCAAGTCGGAAGCGAGGGACTCGGGACCCTAGAGTAAGGAGGCTATGCAGGCACCGAAATGCCGAGTTACCTAGCCACGAGGGCTGCGGCTGCACAAGTCTTACAGGCGTCGGGGTCTTCGCTGACGAGCCAGGAGCCGGAAGGAAAGGAGTTGCTGGCCGGCGACCAGTGCTGAATAGTTCGTAGGGATCCAAGCCTGGATCGGAGATTGATGAAACCTGAAAGCAGAGGGGACCAAGTTCGTACTACTAGCCAGTAGTCAGAGGGTACCAGGAAGGCACCGGTTGCCCGTCACCTCGACCAGGTGAGTGGGCGACGCTAGGCTCTGCAGTCTCACGGACCAGGAGGCGTTGTCGGCGACCACGGCGGAGGTGCGAGCTGTCCCACGAAGGATGATGCTGTCGGCGTCGCTGGGCCCAGGTTGGGGCAACAAGCCTTGGCAGTTCTCAGGGCCACGTGGTAGGCCTAAGATGGCGTCTTGAGTGGACCAGGAGGGTCCGGGGTGCTTCTCGCAAAGATGGAAGCAAGGGCCAGTCTGGAGCAACCAGACCAGCAGTGATGATTCTCGGATGTCGTCACAGAAGGACACAAGCCAGCGGCTAGTGACCAGACAACGTGCTGAGCAGCGAGCAGAAGGGCCCCACGCAGATCGTGGAGATGCTGGGAGACTGCACTTCGGTGCTGGAGCGGCTCAGGGTCGGGGCTTCTCGGACCCCAGAGCACTCACCAGAGAGTTACCTCGATGGTCGTGCTGGCGTTAAGAGCGTGCAGGTTCTGATGATGGCCGGTCCCTCGAGGTCTCGTCGCACCCACAGATCACAGCTGAGCTGATGACGTGGGTAGAGGTCAGAGGTGCCAGGGAAGCCGGTTCTCGTCGAGCTGGGCCGTCGGATTCCTTGAGGAAGGACTTACAGCAACCCGCAGAGTTCTTAGTTGGTGCCCGCTGATGCAGGGTGACTACTCCTTAGTCACAAGGGAGAAATCTTGAGAAGAGTCTTGAATGTCCTTTCGTAGAAAGTAGTTCTTGAATCAAAGATGATCTAATTTGGAAGGGTCCCCGCTCCGGTCTTTATTCTAAAGAAAGGGGTGGGTATATGACTAGGTCCTGCCCTAAGGGTGGGACCAGGAAGGGGGGTAGTTACGCCCCTCTCCCCTGCCGGACTTTCCCCAGGCCAGGGCCGTCGCCCCTGGAACTGGTTCTAACCGGCAGATGCGTAGTGAGCACCGGGGTGCCACTCCACAGTCACCTTCTCACCAAAGCCCTACCTACCCAGAATACACAAACCCTGTCTGGGACGGTGCGAACACCGCCCTCGACGGGAAACCCTTTGTCCAAGTGCTCCTCGCTGGAAGGACTCCCAGCAGCAGGAGGTCAGACTCGTGTCTGTGGTGGCAGCATCCATTTTGTGGAGCTGAGGCTTCAGTTAACTTTAACCGGGGTTCACAGTTACGTACATGTCGTGTCCCTCTAGAAGGGTGGGATGCTAACCTCATCGCCAGAATTGGTGAGAGGGCAGCACCCCGATTCGTATGACACCTTACTCGACATGCCTGGATAACGCGACACCGGAGTTACCGTTATGGTACGCGTTATCATGGAACAGCCATTGGGTCTTGATTCCGCAAGCTGCAACCGGGCTCGGCTCGGGCCTGAACCTAGCTCACACGAGCCCAAGCACTCTGCCTTCAGGATTGTTAAGGCCTGCCATAGGAGTGACTGATAGGAACTCGGGTGTCCATGGTATGGTTAGATATAGCGCTACTATACCTAAAGCGAAGGGTGGTTACACGGCTTCGCCCCAGCTGTCGTGCAGCCAGTTGTGTCAAATTTAGGAGGCCAGCCAGGGGTGGCATAATACATGCTTCAGCCCCTGGCGGCCCTGGGTACACCTATGCCCTGCGTTACGGGGTCTGATAAGGTGGCCCAGTACCAATTGGTAAATGCACCTAGGGTACATGGAATCCATTTTAAAGAGAGAGCAGTAGGCCTGGGGTCCTGATTGGCAGGGTCCCAGGTCGACTATGTCCAAAACCAGCTAAAACACAGGGCAAAAAGTTGGGGGCAACCATAGTCAGGATGTACCTTCCTACACAACCCCCCCCCCAAACGAAAGGAGATAAGGCTATCCTTGTCCAGGTAAGCCTCTATTACCTAAGTGGCCATATAAGGAAGGACCAGCTCTGGCTTGGTTTCCCCCTGTGTCATGGTCCACTAGGCAACCCCTCACCCTAAGGGTATCTGAGGGTCTCCACCATAGGGAATCTCTGTCTCTGGTGTGTCGTGGGAAAGAAGAAGGCTGATGCTGGGATGGAGTACTGAAGTGAGGCTCCTCTACCTTTGGGCTCAACTTCCTCCAATCACCATTCATCATGTGTGCCTTTCTTTCTTTAGCTGAGATGCACTGAGCTCTCAGGGTCAGCCTCTGGCTACCTAAAGCTGGAGGCTGAGTCCCTCTGTTTGGCTTACTGGCGGGCCAGGTCAGGTCTGGGGTTTTTAGGCCCCATGTTTGGCTGTGCCCAACAGTGTCCAGCTGTGGGAGTTCCCTAACTACTTTTAAGGGGGATCCCTCAGGAGTCGGTTCTATTTTCACTTGGCTAGGTTTACCAGCTTCCGTGATCCTAATCTGCTGATTAAGGGGTTCTTTTGGACAGGGGGCCCTTTTGGGTCCACCACTGGCCTCCCTGATCTCTTCAGCCCTGGGCTGACTGAGGCAGGGTAGAGAGGTGCAGGTTACCTGCTCCAGACTGGGTCCCACCTGGGAAGGGTCCACTGCCATCAGGGGCTCTGCCAGGCTAGGCCTGACTACCTCTGGGGCAGTTCCTTCAACAGGGGTAGAGTTAGTTCCCTGAGGAGGCTGGCTCTCACCTAGTGTCTGGGAGGGGGAAGACTCTTCTTCCTCCTCAATGTTCTCGGTTTGAGTGGAGTGATCCATTGTTTCAGGCTTCACAACCTCACTATCTGTTTGAGTAGAGGCTGAGACCATTTCAACCTTGCCAACCTTTTCAGGAGGGCACTCAGTCTGTGTTTGGGCTGTGACTGTCACAGCCCTCCTATCCTGCTCTGGAAAGTCTGTCTGAGCCTGGGCAGTGGCTACCACTGCCCTTCCAACCTTTTCAGGGAGGAATGGTGCTTGGACTGGGGCTGTAGCTATTACTGCCCCACTAACCTGTCTGGATAGGCCTATCATTCTGGAGTGAGTTTCTTGCTCCACCTCAGCCCATGCTGAGAGTTCCAGGTCGTTCCCCAGTAAGCAATCTACAGGTAGGTTATCTGTCACTGCCACTCTCATGGGCCCTGTGACATTACCCCAACTGAGCTTGACTACTGCCATGGGATGCCTTCTCTTCACTCCATGAATGTCTGTCACCTGATAAGTAAAACCAGGGGTCAGTTGAGCAGAGGGGACCAGATGGTCACTCACCATGGTGAGGCTGGCCCCTGTGTCTCTGAATGCCTCAACTTTCTGACCATTCACTAAAACTTCTTGTCTATACTTGCCGTAAATGTGGGGTCCAGTAGTGAAGTTGGCAAACCCCATGCCAGTCTCACAGACAAGAGTGTGGTCAGGGAACCTGGCTAAGCCATAGTCCTCCTGATTGCCCAAAGTAATGCCCACCACATTCTTGGGGGCACTCCCACCACCTGGGGGATTACCACTAGTGGTAACAGGAGGTCTGGGAGTGTTACTTGGGGGTATGTTTTCCTTATTGCTATTTTTAGGGCCCTTGGCATCACTTTTGTAATGGCCCACCTGTTTACAGGTATGGCAATAAGGTTTCTTTTGTTCAGAAGGAGTGTTCTGGGACCCACCACCCTTGTTGGAGTTTTGGGGCCCTTGGGAAGTCTTCTCTGTGGATTTATCCCCACCCTTCTCTTGAGGCTTGGTTGATTCCTTTTTCTGGTCACCACCCTGGTTTTTAGGCCTAACCCTGGTTCTGACCCATTTGTCTGCCCTCTTACCCAATTCCTGTGGAGAGGTCAGATCAGAGTCTACCAGGTGCTGGTGTAATAACTGGTTCTGACAATTATTTAAGATTTGCTCCCTTATAATTAGATTATACAATCCTTTAAAATCAGTAACCTTACTACCCAGTAGCCAGCCTTAGTGGCACAATCAACAAAGTCAGACCAATCTTGAGACTGCGTTTTCTGGGTATCCCTGAACAGCACCCTGTACTGCTCAGTGGTTAGGCCGAACCCTTCAACGAGTGTATTTTTCAAGACTTGGTAATCGTTTGCATCCTCCACCCTTGTGGTGAGGAGCTTGTCTCTTCCTTTACCTTCAAAGGAGAGCCACAAGATAGCTGCCCACTGACTCTGGGGAACACCTTGCACCGTGCAGGCCCTCTCCAAAGCAGTAATCCATTTGTGGATGTCGTCCCCTTGTTTAAAGGGGGGCACTATCTTACCAAGGTGTTTCGTATCGAAACTCTTTTCCCTATTACTAGGTACATTGCTGCCACCAGTGGGGACTGCCCCACTTAACTGTTGCTCTCTAGCAAAGGCAAGCCTTTCTTTGGCCAGGGCAAGTTCTTCCCTTTCAATCCTTAGATTGGCTGCCCTTTCCTTAGCTTCGTACACTCTCCTCTGAGGGGACGTCATCCCTCTCTGAGAAGAGTTGTGAGAGCCATTGGTTTGAAGGGATCTGCCAGAGTCTCTTGACAGAGATCGGGCTCGTCCATTCCCAATGTTAAGCTGACCTGATAGTGGCCCCAGGGGTCCCCCAGTACCGCTATCATGTTTGCTTAAGTTGGACCTGCTTAGTCTGACGACTTCTACCTGTCCCTTATCTGCCTCATCCCCAGAGAGATCCTCATCCTCATCCTCCTCCACATCTTCGTTCTCAGTTGCGAGGTGGATGAGGTCAGGATCGTCTCGGGTTCCCTCGAGGGGAGGCATGTCTCCTTCTGGATTAGAAGAGCTACGAAGTTTCTCAGCTCTCCTGGCATCATAAGTCTCCAAGAGACCAATCTGAAAGGACGTTGTGGGGTTAGACCCCTGCTGAATCTTCCTGGAGTGACACAGTCGTCTTAACTCCTTGAAGCTCAGCACAGTATATCCTGAAGGGATGACCTGTGGAGGGTCAACTGACACAAGGGGAGACCCAGAGTTTCCACCTTTGTCCGACATACTGGTTCTAGTGTGGTGTAAGTGATGCACCTACCTACACTACGTGTTTACCTACTGTACCCTCGCTAAGAGTTGCAGCCAAGGTGTGCTAAGCCTTGAGGAGCTACAACAGCTGGTTCAGTAGAACTCAGAGTATTCTAAGCTTTTGGTTATATGTACTAACAGTACTTGTGCGATCTTTCAACAAGATATTCTTAGGATACGTGTGGTAAACCAACAGCAAGCTCAAATCCCAACCGCTGCTCACCAATGTGAGAAGTTGGCCCGATATGCAACGTTCGCTATTCTAGCGACCGCTATGTATCGTTCCAACGACCCTTATGGTGTTTGGTTGTAAGTCAACCTATAGACCAGCTATCCTAGTAGCGTGGATACGAGCAGTCTAAGGCTAAAGACTCGAGAGGGCGTGTTAAGCCAGCTGTTTACCACACATGTACCCCTTGAACACCCAGTGAAAGGACACCACACAAGTGTTATGAAAATAAACAGTATATTTATTAAGAATCACAACAGCCCTGTACTCTTTATGAGGACAGGGTACTAAGCACAAACCAAATCTCTTTAGCAAATACTTCAAGTGCACAATTAAAACAAGTGTCCGAAGACACGGAAAGATTAAGGTCTCGGGCGGACCCGATAAGGCAAGTCGGAAGCGAGGGACTCGGGACCCTAGAGTAAGGAGGCTATGCAGGCACCGAAATGCCGAGTTACCTAGCCACGAGGGCTGCGGCTGCACAAGTCTTACAGGCGTCGGGGTCTTCGCTGACGAGCCAGGAGCCGGAAGGAAAGGAGTTGCTGGCCGGCGACCAGTGCTGAATAGTTCGTAGGGATCCAAGCCTGGATCGGAGATTGATGAAACCTGAAAGCAGAGGGGACCAAGTTCGTACTACTAGCCAGTAGTCAGAGGGTACCAGGAAGGCACCGGTTGGCCGTCACCTCGACCAGGTGAGTGGGCGACGCTAGGCTCTGCAGTCTCACGGACCAGGAGGCGTTGTCGGCGACCACGGCGGAGGTGCGAGCTGTCCCACGAAGGATGATGCTGTCGGCGTCGCTGGGCCCAGGATGGGGCAACAAGCCTTGGCAGTTCTCAGGGCCACGTGGTAGGCCTAAGATGGCGTCTTGAGTGGACCAGGAGGGTCCGGGGTGCTTCTCGCAAAGATGGAAGCAAGGGCCAGTCTGGAGCAACCAGACCAGCAGTGATGATTCTCGGATGTCGTCACAGAAGGACACAAGCCAGCGGCTAGTGACCAGACAACGTGCTGAGCAGCGAGCAGAAGGGCCCCACGCAGATCGTGGAGATGCTGGGAGACTGCACTTCGGTGCTGGAGCGGCTCAGGGTCGGGGCTTCTCGGACCCCAGAGCACTCACCAGAGAGTTACCTCGATGGTCGTGCTGGCGTTAAGAGCGTGCAGGTTCTGATGATGGCCGGTCCCTCGAGGTCTCGTCGCACCCACAGATCACAGCTGAGCTGATGACGTGGGTAGAGGTCAGAGGTGCCAGGGAAGCCGGTTCTCGTCGAGCTGGGCCGTCGGATTCCTTGAGGAAGGACTTACAGCAACCCGCAGAGTTCTTAGTTGGTGCCCGCTGATGCAGGGTGACTACTCCTTAGTCACAAGGGAGAAATCTTGAGAAGAGTCTTGAATGTCCTTTCGTAGAAAGTAGTTCTTGAATCAAAGATGATCTAATTTGGAAGGGTCCCCGCTCCGGTCTTTATTCTAAAGAAAGGGGTGGGTATATGACTAGGTCCTGCCCTAAGGGTGGGACCAGGAAGGGGGGTAGTTACGCCCCTCTCCCCTGCCGGACTTTCCCCAGGCCAGGGCCGTCGCCCCTGGAACTGGTTCTAACCGGCAGATGCGTAGTGAGCACCGGGGTGCCACTCCGCAGTCACCTTCTCACCAAAGCCCTACCTACCCAGAATACACAAACCCTGTCTGGGACGGTGCGAACACCGCCCTCGACGGGAAACCCTTTGTCCAAGTGCTCCTCGCTGGAAGGACTCCCAGCAGCAGGAGGTCAGACTCGTGTCTGTGGTGGCAGCATCCATTTTGTGGAGCTGAGGCTTCAGTTAACTTTAACCGGGGTTCACAGTTACGTACATGTCGTGTCCCTCTAGAAGGGTGGGATGCTAACCTCATCGCCAGAATTGGTGAGAGGGCAGCACCCCGATTCGTATGACACCTTACTCGACATGCCTGGATAACGCGACACCGGAGTTACCGTTATGGTACGCGTTATCATGGAACAGCCATTGGGTCTTGATTCCGCAAGCTGCAACCGGGCTCGGCTCGGGCCTGAACCTAGCTCACACGAGCCCAAGCACTCTGCCTTCAGGATTGTTAAGGCCTGCCATAGGAGTGACTGATAGGAACTCGGGTGTCCATGGTATGGTTAGATATAGCGCTACTATACCTAAAGCGAAGGGTGGTTACACGGCTTCGCCCCAGCTGTCGTGCAGCCAGTTGTGTCAAATTTAGGAGGCCAGCCAGGGGTGGCATAATACATGCTTCAGCCCCTGGCGGCCCTGGGTACACCTATGCCCTGCGTTACGGGGTCTGATAAGGTGGCCCAGTACCAATTGGTAAATGCACCTAGGGTACATGGAATCCATTTTAAAGAGAGAGCAGTAGGCCTGGGGTCCTGATTGGCAGGGTCCCAGGTCGACTATGTCCAAAACCAGCTAAAACACAGGGCAAAAAGTTGGGGGCAACCATAGTCAGGATGTACCTTCCTACAGTGACAACTTAAATGGCCATGAAGAAGGAATTCCATGCAGCATACAACATTTATAGATTACAAATATCCCTGTCATAGACACATAGTCAATATCAATCTTTGTCAATTACCACATTAGTTCTGCATTCCAAACCCCTATCATGATTTATCAAATGAGAATCTATCCCATTCCCATATCAGCAATGCCAGTGTGCGCTCCTTTCCGGTTCACTCATCCCTGACTGTTCGCCTCATGTGCAGGTCTTTTGGTCTTTGTGTTAGAAGTGGAGCCACAACCTATTCCCGCCAGGAAGGGAGAGGAGGAGGCAAGGGAGGCAGGAGAGTGAGGCAGTGTGCAACTCGGGTGCAGTTAGTCTGCGCACGGGTGCAGGTATTCCAATAGTGGGTCCCATATATCCCGTGGCCGTGCAGAGGGTGGCAGTGGCTCAGCATATACAGTAAGCTGATCCTTGCAGAATATCAAGTTGGTGAGTCATTCCTTAAATTTGAGGGCGCGCCCTCGACCCCATCTGCAGGCCACCCTACATTTTGCTAATAGCAAGCTTAGCATTGTGAATTTCCTGTGCAGCGGTGGTAATGGGCGGCATTGGTGAAAGGATGACAAAGTCCAGTAGGTTAAGTCACCTTTAATCCAACCGACTTCTACAGCTCCCCGGCAGCAACTGCCAGAGCACAGGCATTCCGTGTTCCACGCAGAAAACGCATAAAGAGAATGCCCCACAGAATGCACAAGCCAACACGAGGACCCATCACACCCCTCTTCCTTCATTAAAACAAGAATGAAAAACATATGGACAGCATCAAGAACAGAATCTGATAAAATTGTACAACAGAAAAATTAAATAATAAAACAAGAACATCAATACCTGACATAGTCCCGAAATTTAGAAGGAACAACCTTCATCCTGGAAGAGGCATCTCGTGGAACAACCTCCTTGATGGGGACATGAACCCTGGAATTTTCCCCTACAGAAGGTGAGGTCATGCTAGTTGTGTGAATGCCAAACTTTCCTTTCACAAACTCAACTTTCAACCTCGGCACCACTGAGGCAGCACACTTGTTCCAGATTTTCCCATTCTCCAAAACAACCACACGCTCTCTAACTTCTCTCACTCTAACTTGAGCCGAAAACCGAGGAGAACCCTTGTGAACAAAAACAGGCTTCTTGATCCTTACCCAGTCCCCTTGATGTACTGGAGATGCCCTGGCACACTCTGATGCATATTTGCACTGTATGGCAGCACTAACATCAGCTACCATGCCCAGCTTCTGCTATTCCTCTTCCTTCCTTGACATCCAATCCTTGTTCAGCTTCGAACCTGCAATCCTGCCCCTTAGCAAGGTAAACAAAGACATGCCAGTACTCATATGAGGGGTAATTCTCATTGCTCACAACATGCTATAAATGAACTCCTTCCAGTTTAACCCATTGACAAAAGCTAGTTGTAATTGATCTTTGATTACACGGTTAAGCCGTTCAATGAAACCATTGCTGCGAGGGTGATACAAGGAGGTGAGAATATGTTTGATGCCATGCATTTTAAGAAATTCCTGCATTTCCACAGACACTGAGTTCCATTATCCGTTACCAACTCCTCTGGAAAACCTTCTCGAAGAAAAACATCCTTGAAGAAATGAATGATCGTTGCAGAATTTATACCATCCACAAACCTAACCTCTGGCCATTTGGACATATAGTCAAACAGCATAAGGGCATATTTAGGCGAATTTTCCCATACCACCAAAAGGACCAGCTATGTCGAAGGGCAACTTACACCAGGGTGATTATTTTACTGATATGGGATCAATGGGAGAGGATATAATTTACTTGGGTTTTGTCGCTCAAAACGCACACGTCACACTCACAAACACAGTGTTCAATGGACCTATCCACATCCGGCCACCAGAAATCTTCACGAACCCTCCGCTTCATGGCACGAATACCCAGATGACCTTCATGGGCCAGGTCTAAAACGTTTGTGCTCATGGTCATAGGCACAGCCAACAATCCCCCTCTACGTAGAATTCCATCAACAAGGGACACTTCATCACAAACCCTTTTGAAGAGAATCAGTTCGGTAACTAAATTTGTGTTGTTGGGCCAGCCATGAACTACAAAATCCATTACCTTCTTGATCTCAGAGTCTTCAGACAAAGCAAGCTTCCAATCACCTTAAGACTCTGCTAACAGCACACACCATTTCCAAATTATCATCCACGCGGTGCAACTGGAAAAATAGCCCTGGCACCGCAGGGCCTCCTGAGTCCCATTCTGGGACTCTACAAGCATTATTGACCCCAAAGAGAAATTAGCACTGCCACTACTAGTACCTCAGGGAACACCAACACTGCTCACGTGAGTCCCACTCACCGGGGCTTTTCGTCGCTGCTCTCTTGCTTCGGGGCAGGCACCGACAATGTGACTCGACCGGCCCGTCTCCGTTCTCCGCCTAGGGATTCCTCCCACACGGGCGTCTCTCCTGGCAGGACAAGACTTGCCGGGCTCCCAGCAGCACCTGGGAGCCCCGCCTACAAGCAGGTTTCCGCAATGCCTAACTTCCGGCGGTCAGCACCCCACCACAGTGCTTCCTGGGGACTGGCTCTGCCCTTGGTCAGGACGGTCTGCCTGACTTCTGGTTTTCGCGGACCTCGCTCTTGCGGTGGTTTTACCGGTGCGTGGTGGGCTCCTGCTTCTTGAAGCTGACAAATGTGGGGTGGGCTCCCGCCAACAGGAGAACACAAACAGCGGGGTTGGCTTCCCCTTTCAGGAATACAAAAACAGCGAGGAAATCCCCACATCTCGATTCCCTCCAAATATGTCACAGCTCAGCGCTGCAAAGTCCCAGCACTCTCCCCGTCCTGGGAGAGATATATAAAGTGCTCACAAGGTGCTCAGGCACAAGTTTCAGGGGCACCAGGCTGAGTCCTGGCAGGCCAGCTCACAGGGCCCTCCAGCAGGGAGGCAGTCTCTCATGGCAGTACCTCCTGGAGCCCAGCAGCAGCAGGTCCCCAGAAGCAGAAGGAAGCACAATACCAACATGAGTCCACAGCCCTTGTACTTATACCACATTTTCCTTTGTTCTGCCCTGGCACAGGGTTTTGGGAACCAGCCTCAACTGGATCTGGGGGTATTGGAACACTTTGTTTACAGGGCTCCTCTTGCCCTTTGTCAGGTTGGGTGCTCGGACACACTACAGGGGGCGGAGCCAGCATTCACCTAGTCAGGCACAGACCTATTTAGGGTCAGGGGACTACTCCTCCTCCTACTCCAAATGCAGATCTCCCATTCAGCCTAGGCGTGACTCACCCTACCCTCCCTGGAGCCACACACCTCACCAGCCCCTGTCACTTCAAAGCCAGGCATGCAATACACATCAGGCAGGCATACACACAGCTCACAGAAATGCCAACTTCTAAAAGTGGTATTTCTAAAATAGTGATAATAAATCTGCATACACCATTGTGCAGCATTTATTATTACTATTCCAAACATACCAAACTAGACCATGCTGCTCCTCTCATATCAGGAATTACCACTGAAACACTTATCAGGGAATCCCCAATGCATTCCTATGAGATAGCAGTCTCACAGCAGTGAGAAACCAAAATGGCTGTTTGTCACTACCAGGACATGTCACACACTTAAGGTACATGTCCTACCTTTTACCTACAATTCAACCTGCCCATAGGGCTAGCTAGGGCTTACCTTAGGGTTGACTGATAAGGAGTAAAAGGGGGGTCACAGACGTGGCGCACACTTTAGGTGTCACGTCACCGCAGCAGTAACACTGCTTGCACAGGCCCTGCAATGGCAGAGGCCTGAGACAGGTTTGAAAGGATACTTTGGTGCGTGGCGCAAGCAGCGCTGCAAGGCCACCAGTAGCATTTAATTTACTGGCCCTGGGTATCTGAGATACCACTTTACAATGGAGTAACAGGTAAATTAAATATGCCAAACAGCTGTGGACCAATCTTACTATGTTTACCACAGAGAGCACACACAATTTACACTGGACAGCAGTGCTAAATGCCCAGAGTCCTAGAACCACCAACCCTATGTCAGAAAATAGGCTAAGAGGAAGGCAAAAAGTTCAGGGATAAACCTGCAAAAAGGACCAAGTCCAACAGTGATGCTGGCAGTTGGCCTTTGTGTATTTCTCCCAGATAGTGAGACATAGGGAGGCAATGGTAAGGTATGTGTTAGCAGGATGGGACACTTTGAGTTAACGACTTGTACCCAGGACCACCGGAGAGACACCAAGGGCTAGTCTATTGCACCAAACACCTTTCTCACACTGCGAATCCTACCCTACTAAGTGGTGCCACCCTAGTACTTGAACCTTGAAAGTGGGCCTAAAAGTGCTCTTCCTGCCCTTTTGTGGTTCCAGCATAACCAATGCATCTCCTCTGCTTCGAGGCGCGAACCCCAGTAGAGCCAACGCACAGCCTCTGCTGCGTGGACTTTCCTGTTGACCTTGCATTGCCACCACATCCCTCAGCTTCATAGGACTGCCACTGCATGATGCATACTCAACGTAAGCCCTCTCATTGCCAGCCTCTCGTCGGCGACATCCTCGATGTCAATGCAGGACACCGCATCGCAAACCTGGTAGCTTCTTTGGAAACTGTTGGTGCTTCATTATTTGGCAGTTGATCAAGCCACTAAAACAAAGTTGTTCAAAGAAATAGTTTAATTTGAAAATTGTTGTTGTGTTACAACCATTCCCAACCATTTGCTTTAATAGGAACAGCATGACTTCTGCCAGACCAGTGACCAGTCTAGAACTGTTTAGATAGGTGAACTTGTTCTGTCCATAATATCTGTGCAATGCCTAATGCTATAATTCACATGGCGCCAATCTAAATTAGCCACGGAAATCAGTCTGCTTTACCAAAAAAGATTGCCAGTGTGACCCAGTTCACTACCTCTTGGTAAGTATGATTGATTGCACTCAAAAACACTTTGGAAAACAGGTGCATGCATTCATGGAGAACCAAACCAATCTTAACATTTATTGTGATTTCCTAATAGGGTTTTTGGAAAAATGTTAGTACTGTGGCCGAGCATTTCCATTTTTATCTGACTGTTCAAGAATATGCTGTTTGAAGTAATGCCATTAGTGCATTGTCATGATCTGAAATTAGCAACTTTTTGGTTAAATAAATAGTTTTACTTTTCCATATACTTTACCATAGGGAGACTCCACATTTGTGGTGGAGATCTTCCCATGGTAAAGAATAGGAAAAATCAAAAAAGTTTATGAAACATTGCAATCAGTAATTACAAATATTTTATGTTAAATAGTAATATGAAATATTGGTAAATATTTATTTTAAATGTAGAGCAAAACAACTTGATGTTGGGGGGCACCTAGCAGGGTCCCCTTTCCTCCGCGGCCTACAGTTGGTGGTCGAGGGGGTACCTAGGGTACCCCCCGTAAACCCATGCACTGTGTGGCAGACCCCATTGGGCGCCTGTCACAGAGTGCAGGGTTTTACACACACACCCATTTCTCTATAGGAGCCTGTATTACGGCTAGTTTACAGCAGTGACACAAGCTCCCAAAGAGAACAGTGGACATCCGACCGCACAGTGTTCTGTTGCATCGTAATCAGGCGGTCGGAACTGCTGACCTCAGGTCGGCTGGTCCCAAGTCGGGGACAGTGTCAGTCAGAGCCAACTCCAACGACATTGTAATAAGCCCATTAATTTTGAATTAAACCTTTAATTTGTTTATATATATTAAATTAAATTCCCATTATTTCACTGAAGTTTAAATAAAAAAAAAAATTCCACCAAAAGGAAAAAAATATGTTGCATTAATAATTATTAACATTGATGTACAGGATTAATTAAAAGCAATTTAAGTTTAATGCAATTTTATATTACATTAATTTATAAATTAAAAAAATACTATAATATTTTATAATTATAAATACTTTTTTTTAAACATTAAATTATATTTTTATATTTATTTATATTTGACTATATTTATATTATTAACTATTTTAAATAATCAAATTTAATAAAACATTATTTGCTAGAGGGTTTTACATAGGTCCTTCCATTATTTTCTCGGGGAGGGTGTTGCAGTACCCGTGGGTGGCAATGTGTGGTGCTGGACCTACTATTGCTTCATTTATGACAGTAGTACCGTACACTCGTAATTTTGACTGCACACCCTTTTTCAGGAAGTGGAGACATGTAAGTTTACAGTTTTGAGAAACTTTGCACTGAAAGTTTGTAAATATATCCACAAGTAGTAAAGTTACACAAAAGTGTAAGAGTAAATTACACATTTAAATTACTCACAAGTGCATTTTACCTTTGTGAATAACCCTGTGTGTTGCAAAAATTTACAGAATATACCAGCATGAGCACACTGAGCATTAAATCATCGCCGAGTCTCTCGTTCGAGGCTTTTTACTAGGTTCCTATAATATGGTAAAATGCATGAGTAAAGAAAACCTCAGTGCATGTACATACGAAGAATCAACACATCCCACTGCCAAAAATAGAAAAACACATTTGTTGTGCGGGGAATGAGATTTTGATACCTTTTCTGGTCACTTAGATACCTATCTCATTCATCTATTTGGATCGATTATTTTCTGTCATTGAGTAAAAGACAAACCCCGCATAGGTTAAATAACCCCATAAACTGACGCAACTCCGAAGAACCACTTACAACTGATGAAGTTTTAAGAATTTAATATAAAATCAGAATTAAGTGCATATACAATCCTCTCAGGATAAGATTCAACAAGTATACCGGAACTAGAAGGAACATAAATTCCCTAAAGAACCTTAGTCTACAAAAGAATACAATTAAAGTCAATTCCAAAATCAGCAGATTAAAAAGCATAGACACAAAGTGGTTCAGTTGCGTCATCTACAAAAAGAATAAACAAGTTAATTCTGTCCCTACTCTGTACTAGGTGACATCCCTACTTCGCAAGTTCCTTACCTAAAAAGGTGTCAGCAGTTTGACTTCCAAAGAAGTTCAAACTCTCTTAACCCCTAATGGTAACTTATGTCGAGAAGCAGTACCCTCTCTGCCTACCCATCCGCTCTCTAAGGGTCCTCGGCCTACTGCTCTCTTGCGCTCTGTTCTCTCTCTCTCTCTTCTCAGGCCATCTGCTCAAGCCATCTGCGCTATCTTCTCCCCGGGGTGCTGTCCCTAAATACACAATCACAGTATGGGTGGAACGCCCCTTTGACGCCCACCACGTACACATACATATGATGTCATTTCTGGCTCTTTCCATAGCTTCATCTTTTCGCGTCGTCCGTTAAGTTGACCCTTCTTCTTCGGCGCCATCTTTGTCTTCGTGTTGGTGACTTCATTGACATTCCATTTGACACTTTCGGAGCAAAAGTCTATCACCTCAGCAGAACTCTACGCTTTACGACTATGTTCTTAACCTCCTTTGGTCCTGTGAATGGTCATTTCAAAACAAGACTCAAATTCCAAGCGTCTCTTATCACGTTTAGGCCATAAACTTCGTCCAACATTGTCAACTTAAATCTAACAAGACCTTTGACTCTTGTCTCGCACGTTCGGATCAAGGCTATCCCCTATTCCTGTGAGCCCACTAAATTACATACAGCGGACTACACTCCTGCGAACTCTTGGTCCGTTAAGGTTAAAATCACACATGACCAAATCCTTCTAACATTCCTACAAAACCCTTCTACACAGTATAACCTTTAACACACATTTATATATTTTCGAATTTAGCAAAGAAATTATTATACGCAAATGCATTTTACATAGAATACAACCTTTATGTTCTCGTGCTTACATAGTTTTATTATACATGCTCTGCACATTTCTTCGCTTTACGTTTCGCCTTCTTTCTCCGTTTAATAATTACACGTATATTCAGTTTTGCACGTTCTGCTATTCTTAAGCATTTCTATACATTTCTATATTAGACCATTATATATACGGGCCTTTCTAATTCTAAAGTGAATACAAATACATTTCCTATTACATTGGTTACATCGGCTAACTTTACGCTATAAGTGCTAACTCCACGTTATAGATTCTACGTTTATGCGATATGCTTGTGAATATGGTACATACATATTTTTTATTCAAATTGCGCTCTCTCAGTTCCCCCCTTTGATGACCTCTAGGAGTCATCACTAAATGTAATTTGAATAACACTTTACACAGAACTAGTTACACGATTCCCTCTTTTTATCGTTTCGAGAGCTCTTAAACTTTTGTACTGTTGGTCTTGTAAAGCAGCTAATCTCCTTCCTTGCTCTCTCATGGATCTTTGTAACCGGTTCGACCTATACCATTTGTACAATTTCACTAACCCTAACAATGTGATTATGCAAATTAATATTATCAATACAGGTTTTAATATGTACCATATAACGCTTTTACCAAGGTTGGCAAACCAACTTCCAACATTTCCTACTCCATGACCTACTTTTTCCCAAACATTTACTTTTGTTAAATCTTCGATTTCTTTATGTATCTGTGTAATGTTTTGTATGACTTTCTCAAGTAGTTTTGAATTGTCTGGAATGTAAGTACAACATTCTTGGACCTTCAAAGCCTTGCAGACTCCGCCCTCTTTTGCTAGCAGTACATCTAAAGCAAGACGGTTCTGAAGAACCATTGCCCTAATCGACTGCATCTCTCCTTCTACTAGCATCAATGACCTTGCAGTACTTGCAGATAATCTATCTACAACTGTAGCTAGTCTCCTGATCTTAACATCGTTAAGTATTAAACCTAACATAGGAAACATTGCTCCAAAAATGTCTCCAACTACTTCTGCATCTCCTATTTCCCTTTTCGTTCTTATCGAAGCCTTCCCTTCTATGATCGCTAAATCCTTTGCATGATATATTTTGGGGAAGACAATTGCCAAGTAACACGAACCATACCAATTGTCAGGCAGTTTTACATAGGCATTTCTTTCACATACAAAATATACATTAGGAATAGCTTGCATCCCTTTCATAAAATCTTTCGTATAATACTCTAATCGAAAAGCATGTTCGCAATTTACTTCACCTACAAATACACTCTCATAATATGTCTTGCTTCGAGTTAAACATAACTTTCCTTTCTGCGTTCTATCCAAAGCTATTGGACCATTGCTACCTTTCTTTTTGTGTGCTTTTTCTTCTTCGGTCCAATCCGTTTTCCACTGTCCTGACATTTTTAGAATCTTCTGCCTTCTGTATCTGTCATCTACTTGTCCTATGAACTTTTTCTCTACCTCTGACACTTTGCAAGTCAGGTTATTTCTGCGTGCATATGAAGTATCCAATGTATCCCAAGGAAGAAAGAATTTTGCTAACCTGTCTTCCTTTTTATAATAGTCCCACTTATTCATTTGTTTATAATTCGGGACTTCAGGCAGTACCGAATCATAATTTGAAAAGTAGTACTCGAACCCTTCTCTACCATAAAATATACTGAGCAATAAACTACATGTTATCCCATATGTCAGTGGGAGATGATGATATCTGATGCCTTCGTCTACGGAAGCCGGCAATTGCATGCATACATAACACTCTTTGGCCTCCATGGCATCAATATACTCATACAATAGCTTAGCATATGCGTTTGACCTAAAATTTCCCTGTGACTCGTCTACGTGTAACCTACGAGCTTCATTTGCCAGTAACGTCTTTTCACGGATGACATTGCTCTCCTCCTTCTTCCCAACAAGAGCAGGTTTCAAAGTCGTTACAGGCTTTACATCTGTTGTTTCTTTTTCACTTGCATGTCCTACCATGTATGATGTGGTAACTACTGTAATAATAAGAAAAATTACTACTGCTATAAGTGTACCTATTATGCATTTAGCTTTTCGGTTTGGGTTGCCATTCTCCATGTTATCAAAACAGCGTAGCTCTTTCCTTTTCTTTGAAGAAAAGTTTCTTTTCAAGTCTTTGTCTTGCTTTATTTGCTTTCTCAGTCTGTAAAGTGCTCTTTAGTCAACAAAAAGTCTCTTTTCACAACAATGTCTTTTTCTCTTCAACAATAGACAACCCTAACCCTTCTCCGTCCTCTAAATGTAATCCCTAATTTTATTCTTCTTTCCACTCGGCGCTAAGTTATCTTCTTCTTTATAGCTTAAACACAAAAGTCTTTATGCATCTACAATAATTCTCGTTCCTGCAGCTCTAATAACATGTTCCAATAATTCTAAACGAATAACTTTTTCTTCTTGCTCTGGTATTTGATGACCAAAAGTCGGAAACTCTAATCGATTTAGCACTAGATCTTTGATCCGACTCAGGTAAGGGGGTATAGGAAGTGTGAAAGTCAGTAACCCCTCAGTCTCGAGTCCAGGCGTCAACATCCATATCTCCACTGCCACAAATGGATCGAGATTGATCACTTTCACTTCTTTCACTCTCCCAGATTTCTGTCCCCAAGACATCTGCTAGATAAGTCCACTCTGGGGTGGCGTACCTTCTGCAGGGCACACGTACTCTTCTCGATCTTCTTGGACTCTCAGATCCTGAATCGGTAGTTTCTTCTTCTTGATCCGACTCTTCCGAAATCGGGACAAGGGTTCTCTCTTGATTTGCTTTTAAGCTTGGCCTTCTCCTTCTCTCCGGCCAACTAGCTTCGTCACTCCTTGTCCTCCTGCTCCTTGTTCTTGGACTGGTCTCTTGATCACTCACGGCTTGTTCGTTATCTGATTCGAACTCCCAGGTACTCTCTTCTTCTGAGACGACTTCGGTCTCACTGGTGTCCTGACCGTCGTCAGCCTGTTCCAACACAGGCTCAGCCTCTTCGATCACCTCTACAGCTTGGCTTTCCCCCTCTGTGGCTTCTCCGCTTTCTGCTGGATTCTCATCCGAGAGAGGAGCTGTTTCTTCCAGAGGTGTTGGCACTCTTCGGGTGTGTGAGGCATGTATCCAGTTGGGCAAGCCTCCACACTTTACTGCAGTGTTCGTAACTAGTATGACTTGGAATGGTCCTCTCCAGCGCACGTCTAGACAGTTCTTCCTGACATGCTTCTTCACCAGGACCCAGTCCCCCGGACACAAGTCATGGCACAAGTCTTGTGCTGATGGAACCTCTGCAGCCTGGACCTGGAGGGACACAGAATGAATGGCATCAGATAGTCCCTTGCAGTAGTCCAAGATCAAATCGTCTGTGATGTTCAACAACGCTGCAGTCGGAACCGATGGCAATCTCATAGCTCTTCCCATTAGCACCTCGTGTGGAGAAAGACCTGTTCTTCTATCTGGTGTGCTACGTATGCTCATAAGAACCAATGGAAGTGCATCAGGCCAACTCAGAGATGTCGATGAACAAACTTTGGCAAGTCTGGACTTAATCGTACTGTTGATTTGCTCTACAATCCCTGAAGCTTCTGGTCGATAACTGCAATGGAGCTTCTGGTCAATACTCAAAGCTGAACATAGCATCTTCACTATTTCGCTATTGAAATGAGTTCCTCTGTCCGATTCCAAAGAGGATGGCACCCCGAACCTCGGTATCAACTCTCTAAGCAACAATTTTGCTACTGTAAGTGTATCGCACCTATGTGTCGGGTAAGCTTCAACCCATCTAGAAAATATACAGACAATCACTAAAACGTATCTGAGTCGATTGCACTTAGGCATTTCAATAAAATCCAGCTGCATTCTATTGAAAGGCCCCCCAGACCTTCCTATGTGACTCAAAGTAACTGGTGTTCTCTTTCCTACGTTTAGTTGCTGACAGATCGCACAACGCTGACATACTGCTTCTGCCGCTACTCTAAACTTCGGGTTATACCACGTCTGTCTGAATACTCTCACCATAGCATCTCTACCTATGTGTGCTGATCCATGCAATTTCCTTGCCATTGGACTAACAAGTTCGTTTGGTAAAACTGCTCTCCCATCTGCAGAAATCCAAAAATTCATTTCACTTTTAGTACATCCAGCTGTTTCCCAGCCCTTTTTCTCATCATCTGGTGCATTTTCCTGAACACATTTCAACTCGTCCCACGTATCTACAGTGTCTAACAACATAGTCAATTCAGTTCTTTCCTGTATTCCCCCCACTTCTACATTGGTGTGAGAATAACCTTGCTCTGCACAGTAACGTGCTACTTCATCTGCATAACGGTTGCCTTGCGACACAAAGTCTACATTCTTCGTGTGCGCGGCACATTTGACAACTGCTATGGCTGTCGGACCTTGCAATGCTTCTAACAATAATCTCACGAATTCTCCATTCCTAATGGGAGAACCCGAGGAGGTCATGTAACCTCTTTGAGACCATAACTGCCCGTAATCGTGAACTACCCCGAAACCATACTGGCTATCGGTGTATATGGTGACTCGAATTTTGTTACCTGCTAAACAGGCACGGGTCAAAGCAATAATTTCAGCTACCTGAGCGGAATGTACTCCTTCCAGGCAGGCGGCTTCCACAACTCTGGTAATTGTACAAACTGCATATGCTGCTCTCAGCTGACCGATATCGTCTCTTACGCATGAACCATCAACAAAGAATATTTCATCGGGGTCAGTCAATGGCTCATCTACGATATCTGGTCTCGGTTTGGTGCATAGTTCAGTCACATCAAGGCAGTCATGATCTGTACAAATGTCATCATCAATATCATTTGGAAGTGGCATCAAAGTAGCAGGATTCAAGACGGAGCATCTTTTTAGGGTCACATTCTCGGCAGCCAATATGACTTGCTCGTAGCGTGTGAGCCTGCTATTCGTCAGATGCTGAGTCTTAGTCCTGGTCATTAACAATTCCACAGAATGCGGGACGTACACCACTAACTGATGTCCCATTACCACACTTTCACATCTTTCAATGCTGACACCCGTTGCAGCTACGGATTTGAGACATCCGGGCAACGCTGCGGCTACTGGATCTAATGTAGCCGAAAAGTAAGCAACTGGCCTACGCGCGTTCCCGTGTATCTGGGCCAAAACTGCTAAAGAGCAACCCTCTCTTTCGCAGCAGTAAAGCAAGAATGGCTTTTCGTAATCAGGCATCCCCAAAGCCGGGGCACGACACAAGTCCTCCCTCAGCTGTAAAAATGCCATCAAACAATTTTTGTCCCATGGTACCGGATCACTTACTCCTTTGTGCGTCAGTTGTAGCAAAGGTTTTGCCTTCAGTGAAAAGTTGGCTATCCACTGTCGACAATAACCGACCATGCCTAGAAACATCCTGACTTCTCTTTGTGTTTTAGGCGCGTTCATTTTCATGATCGCCTCTATTCTGTCTGGAGACACCTTCCGTTTTCCCTTTTCAATCCTGTGGCCCAAGTATTGCACTTCAGTCAGACAATACTGCAATTTACTTGGAGACACCTTGTGTCCGTTCTCGGCCAAGTGATTTAGTAAGGTGATGGTGTCTACCTTGCAAGCTTCCTCAGTTTCTGACGCCACTAGGAGGTCGTCTATGTACTGGACTAGAACTGAGTTCTTGGGCAGTACTAGACTTTCAAGATTTTTCTTCAGCAGCTGCTTAAAAATCGATGGGCTCTCTGTATACCCCTGGGGAATACGGCACCATGTTAAAACGCGATTTTCCAGCTTAAAAGCGAAAAGATACTGGCTCTCCTCATCTAAAGGAATCGAAAAGAAAGCCTGGCATAAGTCTATCACTGTGAACCATTCAGCTTGGAACGGTATCTGAAACAATATCACTGATGGATTCGGTACCACTGGACAACATGAAACAACGATATTATTAATCTTTCGAAGATCCTGCACTATTCTGTATTTCCCACTAGGCTTCTGCAAACCCATAATCGGGGAGTTACATGGACTTCCCACGATCTCCTTCAGTATTCCCTGTTTAATCATGGATTCGATCACAGGCTTTATTCCTGCAATTGTCTCCGGTGTCAACTTATATTGTGGTGTTCTTGGATACTCGGCATTGGGTCTTACCATGATCTTTACTGGTTCTACCCCTTTGATCAGTCCTATTTCCTCTCCAGTAAAATCCCACACCTCAGCTGACACTGTCTCTTTCAAATCCTGTGGAAGCTCCTCCACCGTTAGGGTAGGATATAGTTCCACACATTCCTGCGAGTTTACAACTTTAAAATCAGCATCATCATCGTTAGTCTGCACTTCTACTCCTTCAGGTGTGCAATATATTGTGCAATTTAGTTTACACAACAGATCTCTTCCTAACAGACACACAGGGCTAGAATCACAAATCACAAACTGATGTTCATCACTGTAGTTCCCTATCTTCACTGACACTGGTTCAGTCAGAGGATTCGTCATTCTCCTGTTTGCGACTCCTACCACCTGAATCGTTTCTCCCGACATTGGCAAACCTGGGACTACCGCTGATCTCAAAGTGGATCGAGTGGCCCCCGTGTCTACCAAAAAGGTCGTAGGACATCCAGCCACCTCAGCTTCTACGTATGGTCCTCTCTGGTCTACTTCCAGGGCTGCTCCTAGAGTACAGTCTTCTTCCCTATTCACTTGTTGCCCTGTAAGAGGATCAACGTAGTAGCATTCTTCTCCTCCTACGAACAGTGGCAGTTGTCTATAGGTTTTTCCTCCATTTGTAATGCGAGGCGGTTGAGGAAACGGTGCTCGAGGAGTCTGAGTCCCCCCTTTGATAAACTTTCCCTTCGGGACTGCTGCTCCCTTAACCATGCTGGTTTGAACCTCATCCTCCTCCTGTTCTAATTCCCCCGTCTCGACATTGTAGGGACACTCGCGTCTCCAATGTCCCACCTCGTTACACTGATGGCACCTCGTTGTCTTTTTCAGTGTTGCGATATCTACCCTCGGTCTCGGTCTTTCTTCCTCATCTCTGCTTTGATTATTCTGTTTCTTTCCTAGTGTTCCTGTTCCCTGTTGCCGCTGTCCACCCTTTCCAGCTGATTGCATCTGCACCAACATCAGCTTTTCCTTAAGTTTCTTTGCTTTCGAATCTATTTCATCGCTACAGTACCTTGCATACCTCAGAATCTCATCTAAAGGTTTGTTCTGCCAACAAATCAAATGCTGTTGAATCATCAGGCTTATGTCTGGCCTCAATCCTAGGACAAACTTCGACACAAACTGTCCTATGTCTTTGGGGTCCATTACATCCAACCCACTGTACTGTTTGAATGCTTTCAGCAATCTCTCATAGAACTCGTGAACGGTCTCTTTAGGCTCCTGAGTTGTTCGATCTATCTTAACCCAGTCTATGTCTTGCACTGGCACTCTCTTTTAACCATGCAATTACTCTCTCGTACTTTTCCATTACTCTCTCTGATGGACCGTTTGTCTGGGCATCCCTCGGAGGTTCACAAGCGGGCCATTCAATACTAAGTTTGCATGCCGTCCACAAATCTCCGGGTACTACGATATCAAACAGAGTGTTCAAATCGATCCACAGTACCTTAGAGATCTTCACGAACCTCTCTACCTGCTTATACCACTCGACGGGATTCTCCCTGAGCTTTGGAAAGGAATTGGTAAATGCCGCTAAATCCCCCCTACTCCAGGGCACATGCACGTAGCTTCCGTTCGCGATTTCTCGCAAAGGAAAAGCTTCCATGCGCATTAGCTCTCCATCTTGGGACCTCGCAAGTGTACTCCTTCTGACGGATCCCCTCTTAGACCATCTTTCCTCCCATTTATCCAAATCCCTCCATACTCTGATACTCAGGATCAGCTCCTTTATGTGTACTTTCAGCCCAATCGTCCTCCGATCATCCAGATCTTGATCCGTGCAATTTAGCCTATGATTACCCTGTAACGCTTTAGTTCGTGACATGTCTATCATATACCTGTCCGCCAACTCGGATAATTTTTCATGAACCGACCTCGCTTTTCGGGTAACATCCTTAGACATAAACAGTATTTCGTCATGATCATACAGCTCTATCCTTTCCATTGGCAATGTGCCGTCTATGATTTCATCCAAATCTGATTTTAGACTCATTACATCTAGCCGTTTTGCCTTTATCTCAGCTTTCAGTACCTCAGTCCTAGGTGGTTCGCTTACATCCCTTTCACCCCCACTATGAGCCCTACGTCTCGGTGCAGGTGAGTTATGAGGTGTCCTTCTCGTTTCTCTTTGTTCCCACCTCTCTAGATCCCAAGCTTTTCCATCTTCCCTTGGGGTATGGTGGAACATTGATCTATTCCCCATTACTACATTCTGTCTTTTCGGCTCGGTCTCTCTAGATGTGAGATAAGATCTTCCGTTCTGTTCCACATCACTGCAACTTCCTTGCTGTCTGGTGTCACTTAGTAAATGGAAAGGTCCTTCACGGTCCTCCATGTTCCCGCGATCCCGTCCGTGATCACTGGATGTATGGCGAGACCTTTCGCGACTCTCTATATTCTCGTGACTCCAGTGTCGCACGTTTTCTCCCGGGGCATGGTGAGTGCACCTGAAGCTATCTCGGTACTCCTGCGTCTTTCGTTCTCCCTCACTAAGAATGAGGCGAGGCACTCCCCCACACCCTGCACTCCTGTCGTCGCACAGTTGTCTACTGCCACTGGTGGTATGGCACGTATCTCCCTTGCTTCCTTGACTCCCTCTCTCCCACTCTGGGCTGCTTTCGCCAGCTCCGCAGTGAGAGAGGATCCTGTTATCCTGATCTCTCCATTCTGCTTCTGTTTCTAACTTTTAATTCTGAGTCTCTTCGGCAGCATCCCATTCTCTCAAGTACTCCCTTAATTCCTTAAAGGTTTTCGGTTTCGGTCCCCTCAGATCCATCTGGCTTCTCTCCCTCTGTTCTATCCAGGGACCCGTTGCCGAATCCAATGGGGTACTCCGACTCTTTGGTCCTAGCAACTGCCTTTGGGAATTGATCGTATTATTCCTACTCTCCATCTCTGCCCTTTCCCTGTCCCATCGTGCCTGTTCCTCCTGCTGGACTCCCTCTGGGTTGTAGATTGACACTATAGGACCTATGGTAACAGGTACTTGTAGAGCGTCCGGCAATTGATACGACCTTACATGCTGTGTTTCTGGCACCTTCTGGACCACGAATCTTCCTACTACTCTCTGTACAGGACTTGCTTGAGGTACTTCCTCACCTTTCTTGGGATCCCACTCTGTTACTGGGAGCGATTTATATTCCCCCCATCTAGCTCCGTCCCCTTGCGGTAGTTCGGGACTTTCGGCTTCTCTGTTGTACGGAGGTGGTCTATCTAATAGTAGCCTATCTATCAGATCCTCATCTGGCTCGCTATCCTCATCTTCTTCTAGAGGTTTCTTTTCTCCCGTAGTCTCTAGCATTGTGAACAGTTTGTCTGCTTCTATTTTTTGCACCCTCCACTTTTTAGCTTCATCGTCCCATTTAGCATCCTGCACTGCTTTTACCGATCGTCTCACTCTTTCTTGGCGCCTATTCAAGCTCTTTTCGTGTGCCGTTCTAAACCATGCACTAAGGGCTTCGAATTGTGTTGGCCTCGGTAGAGGTCTCGTTGCAAGCATTACTGCTTTCAGTTGGTTCAATACTTCTAGATTAAACATCCCGTATCTCGGAAACGTCAGTTCCTTATTCCCTTCTGTTAGCTTATTCCACTCGGAGATCCATAGTATCGAGTGTAAGCCTACATTCACTGCCATATGGTAAGCTGGTGTGCCCTCTGGTGGAGCTTCTTCTCCTGCATACAAGTTACCTCTATCTCTCTTAAAGATTGCCCTTAAACGTTTAAAACACTTCATTGTCGATAATCTACGATTTTCCTTAATTCTCTTCCTTGTTTACTTCCTGATGACAACAACCAATCCCTATGCGGCTCTCGCTGACCAGCCTATCTCAGCGCGATTCTACGCTGACCGACCAATCTCAGCGCGGCTCTACGCTGACGTCACTCGTCCCCTCTACAGCAGTTCCCCTTCTTTCTCAACTCGTCTCACGATCTTGCATGCGTTTTCATTCATACGCCGAAAAATGACTACTTCCGACCAAACGATCACTTTTCTCTGACTGTACGGCCACAGTCTAACTGTAATTGTCACCTCAACTGACGAGACGTCTTTCCTCTCACGGTCAGACGAGCGCCTTAACTGATAGGTTACTTACACACAGTAAACGTACGACCAGCGTCCGTTACTCATACACTCACTCTTACGCTCCCCCTATCATCGGTCCTTCGGGCGATCAATGGTACCTCATGACCCCCTTTCAATGGTGAACAATTACTCTGGGTGTTCGATACACCCGAACCACTTAAGCTCTCCTTGAACTTAAGATTTTATCCGGTTGCGCGCGCTCACAACCTTCCCTCAATCACACTACAGGCATTCAACTCCGCTTGACATTACAACACAGGTACAACACAAAACACCGCAATCTGGCAACGCATGACCCTTATACTCACTCTCGACCAACTCTGTTGCTTTTCTCTCGACGCACCGTCAGCACCTTCTTCGGCAGGGATTCTTCTTCTGGTCGCCGATGACTAGGGACCTTGGGGTAATCTAAGCCTAACCTAGGTTGTCTTCCTCAAGAAGAAAACCATCTTTCTCTGCTACCAACTGCGGGGAATGAGATTTTGATACCTTTTCTGGTCACTTAGATACCTATCTCATTCATCTATTTGGATCGATTATTTTCTGTCATTGAGTAAAAGACAAACCCCGCATAGGTTAAATAACCCCATAAACTGACGCAACTCTGAAGAACCACTTACAACTGATGAAGTTTTAAGAATTTAATATAAAATCAGAATTAAGTGCATATACAATCCTCTCAGGATAAGATTCAACAAGTATACCGGAACTAGAAGGAACATAAATTCCCTAAAGAACCTTAGTCTACAAAAGAATACAATTAAAGTCAATTCCAAAATCAGCAGATTAAAAAGCATAGACACAAAGTGGTTCAGTTGCGTCATCTACAAAAAGAATAAACAAGTTAATTCTGTCCCTACTCTGTACTAGGTGACATCCCTACTTCACAAGTTCCTTACCTAAAAAGGTGTCAGCAGTTTGACTTCCAAAGAAGTTCAAACTCTCTTAACCCCTAATGGTAACTTATGTCGAGAAGCAGTACCCTCTCTGCCTACCCATCCGCTCTCTAAGGGTCCTCGGCCTACTGCTCTCTTGCGCTCTGTTCTCTCTCTCTCTCTTCTCAGGCTATCTGCTCAAGCCATCTGCGCTATCTTCTCCCCGGGGTGCTGTCCCTAAATACACAATCACAGTATGGGTGGAACGCCCCTTTGACGCCCACCACGTACACATACATATGATGTCATTTCTGGCTCTTTCCATAGCTTCATCTTTTCGCGTCGTCCGTTAAGTTGACCCTTCTTCTTCGGCGCCATCTTTGTCTTCGTGTTGGTGACTTCATTGACATTCCATTTGACACTTTCGGAGCAAAAGTCTATCACCTCAGCAGAACTCTACTCTTTACGACTATGTTCTTAACCTCCTTTGGTCCTGTGAATGGTCATTTCAAAACAAGACTCAAATTCCAAGCGTCTCTTATCACGTTTAGGCCATAAACTTCGTCCAACATTGTCAACTTAAATCTAACAAGACCTTTGACTCTTGTCTCGCACGTTCGGATCAAGGCTATCCCCTATTCCTGTGAGCCCACTAAATTACATACAGCGGACTACACTCCTGCGAACTCTTGGTCCGTTAAGGTTAAAATCACACATGACCAAATCCTTCTAACATTCCTACAAAACCCTTCTACACAGTATACCCTTTAAAACACATTTATATATTTTCGAATTTAGCAAAGCAATGATTATACGCAAATGCATTTTACATAGAATACAACCTTTATGTTCTCGTGCTTACATAGTTTTATTATACATGCTCTGCACATTTCTTCGCTTTACGTTTCGCCTTCTTTCTCCGTTTAATAATTACACGTATATTCAGTTTTGCACGTTCTGCTATTCTTAAGCATTTCTATACATTTCTATATTAGACCATTATATATACGGGCCTTTCTAATTCTAAAGTGAATACAAATACATTTCCTATTACATTGGTTACATCGGCTAACTTTACGCTATAAGTGCTAACTCCACGTTATAGATTCTACGTTTATGCGATATGCTTGTGAATATGGTACATACATATTTTTTATTCAAATTGCGCTCTCTCAGTTGCATACAGCAAAGCAGTTTTATGAAGAGGCTATACTTCTTTAAATAGGAGTCAGTTCACTAAGGGTAATGGACTTTATAACACGGGCAGAGCCAAGCATGCTGTTTCTCTCCAAGTGTTTAGGTCTAGGGGTGGGAGGTCGGGGTAGTGTTTAGGGCTCGGGGTCAGGTTGGGTTTAGGGCTCAGGGGTGGGTTAGGGTAGTGTTTAGGGCTGGGGGTCGGGTACTTTTTAGGGCTATGGGGGTCATGTAGCTTTTAGGACTATGGTGGGTTTGGGTAGTGTTTAGGGCTCGGGGTCAGGGATGTTTCTAGGGCTAGGGTGGGGTCGGGTAATGTTTAGGGCTCAGGGGTGTGGCAAGATGGTGTTTAGGGTTCAGGGAGGGGGGTTTGGGTGTGATCTTTATTACACATCCTTTTACCAGTCATTCCTTTACCACAAAATTGTGTGGTAAAGGCATGCGTGGTAAAGGAATGCATTGTTTAGACGCATTCATTGTTGGGGCCACGTAGTAGAGGCACACATGGTTTAGCCATGCATGATTCTGTCATACAATCGTTCATTAATGCAGATGTAGTTTTTACTTTTAATGATTCCATTATAATTCGGTATATTATGATTTTTGACTTTTACACCCTACAATATAGATTGATACATTTCATAGCCTACACGATAAAGAGAAATGTAATATAATAATGTATTGGTTGATCATATATGACTGTATTGATAATTTTATGTAAATTATAAATTTAAAAGCATTTGAACTGTATTGTTTGTGCAGTGTGATAGTTTTATCAGTGTATTACTTGAAATTAGCTTTTATTTTTTATAACCAATTGTATTTATTTTGGTGTAAACAAACAAAAAGAAAACAGAAAACCAGCAGCAAATAGAGACATTAGTGCACAGCAGAAACATGGCATCATTATAGCATTGAATACGTCCTTGAAAGGCATAGAACATTAAGGAACGCAGAGTGAACTCTCACCGCGGGGCCACAGATGCCCAGGCGGAATATCAATCATCTAGCAACCCCACCCATTTGCCCCATACTTTGCGGTACTTCGCTGGGCATCCCCGGGCCTTGTACAAGGGCTTTTCCTCAGCTGTACACCAATCCACCCCACTGCGCCATTGTGTCATGGTGGGCAAAATCATGTTCAACCAGTTAGTCGGAATGTCCCTCTTGGCCACCATCATGGCTGTGTTCAGGAAGAGTTTGTCCACTCTGAATCCATCCAACCCCTCAGAAACCCCCAGGAGCACATTTAGTGGGTTATGGAGAACATCCCAGCCCAGGACCTCAGTGAGTTCCCCCACCACTGAGTTTCCCAAAAGCATGTAACAACTGGGCAAAGCCATACCATGTGGATAAAATCAGTTGTTGTTGGCTACAATGGGGGCATGATGTGTCCGAGCCCTGCGCAGTGGAGGTGCAACGGTGTAAGGTAGGCAGCGTGGAGGTAGTATATTTGGACTAAATGTAGCCTCGTGGAGGCTGTGATTGTTTTGGGTGTCATTAGTGCGTCTCTCCAATCTTCATCCTCCAGGGTTCTGAGCCATCCCTCCCACTGGTCTCTAAGTCGGTGTAGTGTGGTGGGAGTGTTGTTCATGAGGGAACAATAGATGTGGGAATTCCCCAGTTTGCGCGTCATATTTTGAGCTTTGGGTGGGCTGTATTCAGGCAAGGAGGTACCTTCTGAGATGTGGGAGCGGAGGGCGTGATGCAATTGCAAATATCGGTAAAAGGCCGAAGATTAAGGTGGGAGATGATTACTCCTACTGATTTCCTGGAATGTCTGTACAGGAGTAAATCTGAGGACCTGACTATTTGTTTAGGTGCTAGTGCAGACCCAAGGGATATCCTCTGTGCTTTTAACCGTATAACAGGACAGGTAGCAACCAATCTGACTGGGAAAAGTAAAGTTATGCCCAAGAAATTGGAAAATTGGTTTAACCAAGCCTGTACTGATACCCACAGGGTGCTCCTTGAAGTATTAAAAGAATCAGGTAAGGATCCCCAGAGGATTGCTGAGGCAAGAAGGGCCTACAAGAAAGCTATCAAACAAAGGAAAATCGAGCTAAAAGATATGGCTTGGGAGGAACTTTCCAAAGTGAGTGTTCTGAAAAGTAGCACGCAATTCTGGAAAGTGATTAACAGTCCTTTGTTTAATGAGATAGAAAATACAAACAAGGGTTGCATCATCCCTCCAGAAAAGTGGGTGGAGCATTATGGCGGTCTTTATGCAGACATAAATAACTCATCCTTTACGATTCAAGGTAATTCTGAATGGGCAGGAAAAATTTATTTTATTGAGGAAGAAGTTTAGGATGCCATTGAGTCCACGGCCCATGGAAAAGCCCCAGGACCGGACGCGGTGCTGGCAGTCCTTTACAGGGCAGATCCGCAATATTGGACAAAGATTTTAACTTCTGTTTTTAATGCAGCTACTAAAGTGGGCCCTCCAGTGTCCTGGGCAAAAGCGGTTACTGTCCCAATATTCAAGAAGGGTTGAAGAGAGGACCCTGCTTGTTACCGGACGATTTCTCTCTTGGACTCAGCGGCAAAAATAATGGGAAAAGTCATACTAGAGAGGCTGACAAACTGGTTGGAAGAGAATGCCGTCATCTCTGATCTGCAGTACGGATTCAGAAAAGGGAGAGGTACTGTTGGTCAATACCTCAATTTACACCTTTTGATAGGGAAATACACGGTTGCAAAGCAGTGGGACATACATCTAGCTTTTATGGATTTGTCCACTGCTTTCGACCTTGTAAACCGGCAAAAACTTTGGACTTCCCTGTTTGACATAGCTGATATCCATGAGAACACTACCGCAGTAGTTCGTTATAATGAAAATGGGAGCCTGTCGGACGCCTGGCCAGTAAAGCGAGGGGTAAGACAAGGGTGTATCCTGGCTTCCCTGCTTTTTACACTTTATATTAATAAGCTGGGCGATGCTCTAACTTCAGCATACAAGGACATTTCGAGAGTTGGCCAAAAAAAGATCCCTGCTCTTCTTTACGCAGATGATGCTGTGTTAGTGGCCAGGACAGCAAGAGGATTACAATCGCTTTTAGACAGTTTTATTGATTTTATGGACTCACTGGATCTGAAAACCAATCTTAAAAAGTCACATGCCATGTCGTTAGGCAGCGGACAGGCGAAAAAGGCATCATTTTTTTGTAAAGGACAGGCGGTTCATTAAAGTCCCCACCTTCCCATACCTGGGCATTGTGTTTGACGACATAAGGACATGGGCAATGTAACGCGTTTTGAAGAAAAACACACTAGCGAGGGCCACAGGAGCCCTGCTGGGTTTTGCGAAATGCTTAGGCTGCAAGCCTCTCCCGGCCCTTATGAAAATTTACAACGCTAAATGTGTGCCCATGGTGTCATATGGGAGCGAGGTATGGGGTTATACCGAAGTAAGAGAGATCCAAACGGTTGAAAATGTCTTTTTTAGAAAAATGTTGTCGCTCCCTCAATCCGCAGCCATTTTTAATATACATGAAGATCTGGGGGCGGGTTACATTTCAGATCAGATCGCTGTGGCACCGATATTAGGGTGGCTAAGAATTTGGGCACAACAAGCCCCAAATTTAAACCAACTAATTATCCAAGATTGTCTGTCCCTAGACAAGGCCCTGGCTATACCTTGGATCCGGTATATTAACCCCTTCGCTGCTGCGGCTATTCCGCTGCAGCGCTAAGGGGGAGGCGGTGCCGCGTGGCGCTCCCGTGCTCGTGATGGAACCGCTCCGTCAACACCCGTGGGTGAGCTGTGCTTGTGACGGAACGGTTCCATCACGGCCCCGCCCGCTCTTTAGAACGTCAGCGCAGGCGCGGAATTTGCGCCACGCAGGCGCGGCGAACGGGCAGTGACGGAACCGTTCCATCACCAGCACAGCCCACCCGAGGCTCGTGACGGAACGGTTCCGTCACGAGCATGGGAGGGGTTAAAATGCAAATGGATGCAATGGGTAGCCCTGGTTTTTTCACTAACCCTAGGGCTTTAAGCAAAATTGCAATTAGGGCAGTAAAATCCCAATTTTTAAGTAGGGCTATGCTACAAAGGGAGGAAGAGGAATTGGTCAAACCCTCGGTTAGAAATTTTGTTATGCTAAGTATAGGGAGAGAGATACAGCCGTACTTAACCTTTGTAAGCAAGCCATTCCATCTGTTTGTCTTACTAAGGTTTAAGCATAACATGCTACCATGGCTGTTGTCCTTTCCCAGAGGGTTTGCTAAAAGTGGGACTTTGGGGCCGTGCCCATGTGACAATAATTCTGAGCAAAAAGTGCTCCACATGATCTTTTCCTGTAAGTTTTATGTATCACTACGTAAGAAATTCATTTTGCCACTGTTAAGAGGTTACAATTTTGAGCAGGTCAGACCAGCGTTGGTCTACCTACAAATGCTTTGGACCACTGTGGTATGTCTTGGGGTGTTGAGTTATATCACCGGGGTGTTGAGATGCAGAAAGAAATTATCGATACCTTAAAGCCCCTCTCTCCACCCCACCTGGAATGCTGCCCCCAGTATTTTAAAGAATATTTATGCTGTGACGACTTTTATATGAATTTTTTAGATTTTTAGTTAGCTAATAATTTTCAGTGTCTGACAAATGTTTTATCTTGCCCATGTGTCTGTCCAATGTAAAGCACTTTTATTATTTTAATGTATTTAGATGTGTCACCGGTGTATGTTAATAGGATCAATTGTGAAATGTAACATTGTGGTGTGCTTTGATGGTTTTAAACTTTTTAACCGAATAAAGCAAATCTTTGACTTGTCGGTAAAACTATGAGGGGTGTAAGGAATACCGGGTTTGAAGGTCCTGAAAGATAAGTTGACGGTCACCTCCCCATATGTCCCAAAGCTGCGAGACACCAATGAGATCCCACTCTCTAAAGCCAGATATTTTGGCGACCCGCCAAAGTAGGGTGTATTGAGTCAGTTTGCCCGACCAGTAGATGAGGCGCAGAGAGGCCCGCCAGGCCAGGAACACTCCCCACGTTTCTGCGGGCAGGGCTCTGGGAATGGTTCCCCCACACAGCATCCCTTGGATGCTAGATAGGCCCAGTAGTTCCACTCTGTATGCTTGGTCCGACCAACCGCCGTTGAACCAGTCGTGTACAGTGAGGAGCCGGGTTGCTAAATAATATAGATGCAAGTTTTTCATTCCCAAACCTACATCAAATGGTGGGATCCGGCATTGGGCAAGAGCCAACTGGGGCATCCAACCCCCCCAGAGGAACTTGGTGGCTAGTCTGTCCATATCCCTGAACCATGTTCCTGAGAATAGTAAAGGTGTTTTCTGAAATACATACAAGAACCTGGGCAGAATCATCATTTTGAATAAGGCTATTCTGCCCATTGCGTTCAGCGGCAGCGCGGACCCTCTTCACTAGCGGGGTCACATTGAGCGACCATGCAAGGTCAGGGAGGAGGGCGACCCAGATCCCAAGGTACTTGAAGGACTGTCTCCGGAGGGGTATCGCGGTCTGCCAGTCAAAGCAGTCTCTCGAGATATGAAGGGGGACCAGGATAGACTTGGTAGAGTTCAGTTGTAGGCTGTAGGCCTTTTCAAAGAGACTCAATGCTCGAAGACACCGGGGTTCTGACTGCGCTTGATCGTCTGTGTAGAGATCGATTTTGTCCCCGCCCAGCCCAGGCCATTTCCATCCCATAATTCGCGTGTCCGACCGTATGAGGCAAGCGAAGGGCTACATCACTAAGGCGAAGAGGAGGGGCGAGAGGGGGCATCCTTGCCTCCTGCCTCTCTTGATGGGGAAGGGCTGACAATAGTGCTCCGTTGACCAGTACTTGGGCCTGTGGCCCACTGTACAGTATCTTCACCAATTTACAGAAGTATTTCCCGAATCCCAGTTCCGCCATCACCTCCTCAAGGTACCGCCAGTCTACGGAATCAAAGGCTTTCTCGAAATTAATGAGAAGGAGCGCCAAGTATTGGGTCAACAACTGGTGGTTCGCTAGAGCGAGGTGGAGGCGCCTGAGGCAGTGTCTGGTACCCCAAGAGGGCATGAAGCCGCACTGGTTTGGATGGACCAGCTTGGTCAAATGCGGTCGCAGGCGTTTGGCTAAGACGGAGGCGAACACCTTGACCTCTGAATTAATGAGAGAGATCATGCCGTAGTCGGAGCAGGGCATCAAGGGGAGTTGAGAATTAGGGGTTATTATGATGGTGGTAATATCAGTTTCAGTGAGGAACGAGCCCCTGTCAGCCACCTTGGCGTACACCTCCAGAAGGTGGAGAACTAGTGTGTCTCTGTAGGCCGCGTAAAACTCCTGCAGGAACCCGCCTGGACCCAGAGTCTTGCCAGAGGCCATGCGAGATATAGCATCATTGACCTCCTCTAGGGTAAAAGGGAGGTCCAATGCCGCCGTCTCAGGTTCACTAAGCAGCGGAAGAGAGATTTGCTCCAGATGAAGCTGCTCCGGGAGTGAAAGACTGGGAGGCTGTGCGTAGTAGAGTGCAGCTTAATAAGTGGCGAAACATTGGGCCACCGGTGAGCGCTGGGTCGTGTTGTCTGGGGCTATTACTTCTGGGATTATGTGATTGGCCATTGGGTATGTGGCCTGTCGATGAAGGAGCTACCCATTTTTGTCTCCCCATCCGTATACTCTGGCTACAGAGGACCTCCACAACAGCTTGGCTTCCTCCAAGGAAGTCTGTCTAATCCCGTCTCAGAATTGCCAATCTTCTGTCATGGGAGTTGGCTCTCTCCTCTGGTGATTGACTTTCAATGATGGTGGCTTGAGCTTCCAGGAGTGTAGTCCTGGAGTCTTGCGCAAGTCGTTTGAGCTTGAGCTGGTCCTTAGCGAAGCTACAAATAGTGGCTTTACCAGCTTCCCACAGGGTACCAGGGGAAGAGACGGAGTCTCGATTGGTGGTGAAGTAGTGTTGGAGCTCATTACCTACCACTTTCTTAAAGTCCTTGTCCTGGAGAAACCAGGCGTTCAGTCTCCAGATCAGTAGGGTCAGTGAGGTCACCCACTTCCATTGTTATAGGTGAGTGGTCGGATATATCTCTGGGGAGGATGGCAATGCCTTTAATTACCCAACAGTCCATCGCCGGCATAAAAATGTAATCTAGCCGCACATGTGGTGTGCGGCTGAGGTGTGTGTGTATTGTTGGGGCAGTGGATGTCAAATTTTCCAGGCGTCACAGATCCCCAGGGTATTCGCCTGGGTTGGAGGGGCACTGGCAGTGTCAAGGGCTGGATTCATGGCTGCGTTAAAGTCCCCCCAGTGATTGTCATCCCAGAAGGCAAAGTGGCAACCAGTTCCGCAGTACGCTTAAGGGTGGAGGCCAGCAGCAATGGCGGGGAGTAGATGGACAGTAGGTTGAGGGCCTGGCTCCCTATGCTCCCTTCCAAGGCTATAAATCTACCCAGAGGATTGTTAGTGACTTTGCGCAATATGAATGGGAGAGTGCGTCACATGAGAACAGCCACGCCTCTCAACCCTTGGATAAAGCCAGAGTGCCAGACCCTGTCATAGCCGTACCATGCCAGGAAGGGGCAGTTGTTGCCTACAAGGTGAATTTCTTGGAGCAGCAATATGTCGGCTGCGTGGTGTTGTGCATACCATAGGACCGCTGTTCGCTTGACTCTGTCCAACAGCCTATTAACATTCCAGGATACTATGTGAAGCATCCCCCTACCATTATGAGTGTCTGTCATGGGGGATATAAGTGTGGGATGAGATTTGCGGAATGGGTGGCAGATGCGGGTGGAGTTTTTTGTCTACGTGGGGTGATGCACCACTGTAATGCGGGTTGTGTATGTGCTTGCCATGCTGCTGAGTAGAGATGATGGTGTGGTGAACAAGGTGGAAGAGGGGTGAACAGGCAGCAGCAACAATAACGGCGCTTTGGGCACTCACACGGGATACACGGAGGAAGAGGGGTCAGCAGGCAGACAAGGAGCAGCAACGGCAATACGGAGAGAGCCGCGGACAAGGTAGCAAGGCAGCAGGCAAAGGCAGGTGAGCACTGGTGGCGCTGCCGAGGAGGGGGAGCGACCTACCCAGAGGTCAAGGGTCGCTACCTCTGCCTCACAGCGGCCGCCATATATGTGTAGCCGGGGAGGAGGGGTCAGCTGGGAGGCGGGTGGGTAGGCGGGGCTAGGGAGAAGCGGCGGAAAAACAGGCGACGAGTCCAGAAAGGGCGAAAACAGGCGAAAAAATATAGGCAAAAGAAGAGGCGCTCTGGGGGCACTCACACAGGGTACACAGAGGAAGAGGGGTCAACAGGCAGCAGTAACAATAACGGCGCTTTGGGCACTCACACGGGATACACGGAGGAAGAGGGGTCAGCAGGCAGACAAGGAGCAGCAACGGCAATATGGAGAGAGCAGCGGACAAGGTAGCAAGGCAGCAGGCAAAGGCAGGTGAGCACTGGTGGCACTGCCGAGGAGTGGGAGCGACCTACCCAGAGATCAAGGGGATGCCAAAGAAAGTTCAGTGGACAGCAAGCTGTCAAAAAGCATTCAATGACCTAAATCAGGCCATGTGCACAGCACCTATCCTAAAGAGTCCAGACTACTCCAAAACCTTCATTGTCCAAACAGATGCTTCTGAGTTGGGTGTGGGAGCTGTTCTATCTCAGCTGAATTTTGATGGTCATGACCAGCCCATTGCTTTTATTAGCAGAAGGCTGACCCACAGAGAGAAGAATTGGTCAGCTATTGAGAGGGAGGCCTTTGCTGTGGTTTGGGCCCTGAAGAAACTGAGGCCATACTTGTTTGGCACTCATTTCAAGATTCAGACCGACCATAAGCCCCTCTTGTGGCTAAATCAGATGAAGGGTGAAAACCCCAAACTACTTAGGTGGTCCATTTCCCTACAGGGGATGGATTTTACAGTGGAGCATAGACCTGGCACTGATCATGGCAATGCAGATGGGCTCTCCAGGTATTTCCACTTAGAGCAAGAAGACTCACCTGGTCAAGGTTAGCTTATTGTCCCAAAGTTTGGGGGGGGGGGGGGTCATGTAGGAGAGTAGGGTCTGCAATCCTATGATCACCCCAGATGTTTTGCTTTTTGCTTCACTGGTTTACGACTTTCCCTGGCTGTGGGCCTGCTAATCAGACCCACAGCCTAGTTGTTCTCTCTCTAAATTGACACACATGTACCTTAGGTGCATTTACCAATTGGTACTGGGCCACCTTATCAGTCCCTGTACAGTATACCTTAGGTATCCAGGGCATAGGTGTACTCAGGGCCTACCAGGGGCTGCAGCATGTATTATGCCCCCCCTGGCTGGCCATCCAAATCTGACACAACTGGCTGCATGACAGCTGGGGCAAGGTGGTGTAATCACCCTTTGCTTTAGATATAGTATACCTATATCTAACCCTAAAATGGACACATGTATTCCTATCAGTCACTCCTATGGCAGGCCTTATCAATCCTGAAGGCAGAGTGCTTGGAATTATGTGAGATGGTAATCTGGCATGAGCTGAGCCCGTTTGCAGCTTGCGGAACCAAGTCCTAATAGCTGTTCCATGATAACGCGTACCATATACTCTTAAGTGCATTATAATCCTCGCGGTTATTTGCCAACTTTGGTATCGCTTTATCAAAAAATGTCGAGTAAGGTGTCATACGAATTGGAATACTAACCCCTCACCAATTCTGGCGACGGGGTTAGCATTCCACCCTTCTAGAGGGACACGACATGTATGTAAATGAGAACCCCGGTTAAAGTTAACTCGAGCCTCAGCATCACAAAATGGATGCTGCCACCACAGACACAATTCTGACCTCCTGCTGCTGGGAGTCCTTCCAGCGAGGAGAGCTTGGACAAAGGGTTTCCTGTCAGGGGCAGTGCTAGCACCATCCCAGACAGGGTTTTGTGTATCCCAGGTAGGCAGGGCAGAGAGGAAGGTGACTGCAAGTGGCACCCCGGTGCTCACTGTGCATATGCCGGCTTAAACCAGTTCCAGGGGCACACCAGCCCCTGAGCTGGGGAAAGTCCGGACAAGGGAGAGGGGTGTAACCACCCCCTTCCTGGTCCCACCCATGGGCGGGACCTAGTCGCGTGCCAGCCCCTTTCTTTAGGATAAAGGTAGGAGCGGGCCCCCTTCCCAAATTAGATAATTCTGAATCTTGACTACTTTCCACAAAAGGAACTCTTGATACCTTCTGAAGACTCTCCCTTGTGGCTAAGGAGTAGCCACCCTGCACCCGCAGGCACCACCTAAGCATCGCGGTTTGCTGTAAGTCCATCCTCCGGATCGAGACTGCCCAGCTCGACGAGACCCAGATTCCCTGGCATCTCTGACCTCTACCTGCATCATCAGCCCAGCTGAGATTCGTAGGTGTGATGGGACCTGAAGGGACCGGCCATCTTCAAAACTGCACTACGCTTATCCAGCACGACCGCCGAGGGATCCTCGAGTGAGTGCTTTGGGATTTGAGAAGCCCTAATCCTGAGCAGCTCCAGCACCGAAGTCCAGTGGGGCCCTTCTGCACTTTGCTGCTCACCGTGTTGTCTGGTCACTTGCCTGCTGGCTTGTGGCCCTCTTGACGACGTACCACGACGATTGCATCGCTGGTCTGGTTGCTCCAGACTGGCCCTTGCTCCCCTCCAACAGAGGAGCACCCCGGACCCTCCTGGTCCACTCCAGACGCCATCTTGTCTCCACCGCGTGGGCTTGCCTTTGCCAAGGTTTGTTGCCCCCATCTTGGGTCCAGCATCACCGACAGTAGAGACCTGCGTGGGACAGCTCGCACCTTCAGCCTGGTCGCCGACAACGCCTCCTAGCCCGTGTGACTGCAGAGTCCAGCGTCGCCCACTCACCTGGTCGAGGTGATTTCAGCCGGTGCCATCCTGGTGCCCACACAATCACTGGCTAGTGATTAAGAACTGAGTCCCCTCTGCTTTCAGGTCATCTCCATCACTGATCCAGGCTTGGATCCCACCGAACTTCTTCACTGGTCGCCTGCCAGCAACTTCTTCTTTCAGGCTCCATAGACTACAACGAGGATTCCCGACGTCTTTTGAACCCTATGCAGCCGCAGCCCCTGGGCTAGGTAACACGAGCATATCGGTGCTCCAACGTAGGTTCACTATCCAAGTGTCCAGATCCTTTGTCGTTTTCAGTCTATCTAGTCAGATTCGTCCGATAACAGTAACTTTACAAATACTAGCATCCATAGACTTTGTCCCGCATCCCGCGTGAGAGTGCACACTCTGCACCCGATCTCCCTAGGCCTCCTGCTCCTAACCTTAGGGTTCAGTAGTGTAGTCCTAGCGATCCTGAAGCCTCTGGATCTTGTTACTTACCTGCTAGTATTTCGCATTCCACTTTTAGTGTATATGGTTTTTCGTGCCCCGCGGGCATTTGTGTAAATTGTGCAACTTAAAGTATTTTCTTAAGAGTTTTGTTGTGTGCTTAGCTCCTTGACTCATAAAGAGTTCAGGGTAGACTTGTTATAAATAAATATCCTTTTATTTTCATAACAACTTGTGTGGTGTCCTTTCACTTGGTGATCAAGGGGTATATGTGATGGTATAACAGCTGGCTTAACACGCCCTCTAGAGTTTAGCCTAAAGACTGCTCTTGTCCATGCTACTAGGATAGCTGGTCTATAAGGTTGACTTACAACCAATCATCAATAAGGGTAGTTTGGTATGATACACAGTGATCACTAGAATAGTGAGCACTATATATCAGGCCAACTTCTCACATTGGTGAGCAGCGGTTGGGATTTGAGCTTGCTGTTGTTTTACCACACGTATCCTAAGAATATCATTTGAAAGATCACATAAGTACCAAGGTACATATAACTTAGCTTAGAATACTCTGAGTTCTACTAAACCAGCTGTTGTAGTGTAACAGGGCTTAGCACACCCTGACTACAACTCTTAGCAAGGGATCAGTAGGCAAACAAATAGTGTAGGTAAGTGCACCACTTACACCTCACTAATGTGGTAAATTAATTTTACCGTATCATTTTTCCATATAATTATCAATAAAAGACAGCTCATTCAAATGAGAGGCAGAGTCCGTGGGATCTGAGTCATCCGGGCTTTCATGGAAAATCCTTGAGGATTGGATATCATGTTCCATCACCACTAAGGTTCAGGAAGGGACATTCAACGTTTTATTAGCATTACACATTATATATAGTAAAATGGTACAATTGAAACCAATACAGTAGGCGTAACAGGTGAAGAGAGAGAGATAAGAACACATGTGCGTAACAGGAGGCGTACACATGGGCGTGCACTGGACATGTCAGAGAAACGTCATAAGAAACGTCACATGTGGGTGGATGCATAGAGAAAGTTGCAGGATCAGCAGAAACCTATGACCTGAATGCGCGCGCAACGGAGCATGACGTGGATCGGGGGAGAACTGGGGGTTTGACTTTAGCACTAGTGGAGGAGACTGGTGTCTGGGATGTCAGGGCAACCTGTACCTATAACATATCTGGTATCTCATGTTTGGAGGATGTAGTGTCTGAAGTAAAAGGTCTCTCGGGCAGAGGCTGTTCAATACTGAATGCTAGTGCGTGCATATGAATCTTCATGTAGAGTGCGGGGGCCATGGGCCTACCATGGTAACGGGAGCAGTAATTTACTTGCAAGAAGACAGGAAGGCAGGGCCCTTTGCTCTGCAGCCGGGAATATGTTTACCTATTTCACTAGACTGGAATGTGTTTTCGAGGAGGCTGAGCAGATAACTGTAGGCAAAATATGATTTTGGCAGGCAGTCCAGGCCGAGCCGGGCACCGCTTCGCTGGCAGGAAGTAAGGCAGGGGTCAGGGATGCATACAGCTTTCGGAGACAGGAGAGATGAGACTCGGGGCCTAGCTCAACTGGGCCAGGAAACATGGAGAAAATGTGTGCGAGATTCAAAAGTGTACCATGTAAAGACGTTGGCACCATAGGTCTAGAAGCCTAATTAACGGGATTTTCTTGCAGGACTGGATAGCTGACATGTTAAGGATGGACGCAAATGTATATGCGTCTTTCTAGCATGTACGGAACAGAAGTTACACGACATACAAGGAACATGGGTGCATGGATAGGGTGCGAGTGGGGGACACATTAACTACCTGAAAATTTCTATTACCTCATTCCCTCCTTGGACCCTACTACACCCTTTAGGATATATCTATATTCATGAGACCATCTATCTGTTCGTAAAGCATCATTTGCTCGTCCTTCTTTATTCGGGAACGTGTACTTGGACGGGGAATACAAGCTGTGGCGCACAAGCCGCAAATCGCTGGCCCACATTGCAGACAGAGACAACAACTAAATACCATGACCAATATTATTCCTCGGAATGATAACAATTTCCATCCCCAGGCGGATATTACACTCCAGAGCCAACCGGACCAAGTCCAGGTGCCTGGATTCTGGTGTATCAGATGAGCAATTTCATGGAGCCGGGTTATGGCCTTATACACGGATGGCGCGTTATTAGGAATAAACACGCAACAACTGGATCCGATGACTCTACAAGCCCCACCCCTATCGGCCAGGATGACGTCAAGGACAAGGCGATTTTGAAGAACTACAATTCTCATAGCAGATTGTTCTTCAGTCAGGTTACCTAGGGCAAAAGTAGTTTCATTCACTACTGCTTCAAGTGTTCTCGTTAACCTGCGTATTATTTTACTGTTCTGGACAGGACCTATGAACCAGAAGTATCCTTTAATATAATCTTTGTACTGATCCCACGATGATTCAGAATAATCAATAACAGGAGGAAGGTCTCTCTTATGTCTCACATGTACAAGGTGTGGATTTCTATGATAATCAGGCGGGGCTAGGAAAACAGGTGGCAATAGGAACGCAATATAACACGTCCCATCCCAATCTAATGGCAGACGTACATAGGCTGTCTGACCACATATAAAATAAGAATGGCGGGAAGCTTTGAAAGTAGACTTTCCTTTATCATTGAATTCGACCACAGTATTACAATCACTGTGTCCTAGATGTACTGAACCATTCTTTCTGACGCATAATTCACCTTTTACTGGCAAAACTGTAATAGACGGTAAATCCGAATTAGTCTCAGACTGCACATTCAGGATCATGAGGCTAAGTGTAAAATTACCTAATCCATACACTTCATTTTCTAGATCGGTCCCTGTCCTTTGGGGAAGACCTTCTTGATCTGGGAAACATATTTTATTCATAACTGTATTCAGGTTCCCCCAAATCCAATTGCCTTGGGAAACCTTGGAATTACTATCTAGGGAAGACATTAAAGTAAACCATGCACCACACGAACCATTATGTGTGAACGGATAAGGAAAGAGGGGCAGAGCTCCCTCGTACTTCTGATAGGGAGGGAGTCAGCCACATACCCAGCAATTGGTGGCATTGCTGGTCTGGTGAGAATGGTGTAACATACGGATGAATGTATTGTTGCGCCTTGCTAAACGATAAGATAATTCGTGTGGGGGCAGGTCACTAAAAGTGTGCTCTACAGTGTCATTAGAGGAAGCATGTACATGAGAATCAAGAGGAAAGAAAACATGTAGCGTTAAACTTATGCATATGATCGTAAGACTCAGAAGAAACATGGAAATGAATGCGATAATGCATCTGCTGTGCAGAACTTTACAGTATTGTTTTCTCTTTTCGTTACGCCTATCTCTCTGACTACTTGGGTCTATCTTATACATGTCAGAAACCTGTCTAACCGCTTCACCCGAGGGGGACTTAAACAATTAAACGCTGTCTGACTTACTAGACCTCAACTTGGAACGATACTCCTGTTGTGGAGTTTTTTCTAGCAGGGGAAGTTTAGAGTCAGTATCTAGAAGTGGGCAGTCCTTAAACGGAATCTCTGGACACAGTCCGTGAAATTTCTTAATGTGGCTGGAGTGCAGCCATCCCTTGCGACCTTCCAGCTTGACTGCGGTCCTTGTTGACATCAACACCAACTTGGGCTGCTTCCATCTGGGTTCCAGCGGACTTTTCCTGTCGAAGTTCCTCACGTGGACATACTCGCCGGGAACGACTTCATGCGGTTTTACTTGGGTGTTGTCCGGGAAGGCAGCCGCGACCTGTGAACGACAAGATTGTAGTGCAGACATCAAGGAGGCCAAGTAATCTGTCAGCATAGTACTTTCAACATCAGTGATCTTTTTCGGCATAGGCGTACCCCACATATTCGGGGGACGACCAAAAATAATCTCGTACGGGGACTATTCTGTTCTAGAATGGGCTACCATTCGCATGTAAAAGAGTGCAACCAGCAGGGCTACTATCCAATCTACACCTTTTTCTGCACAGATTTTTGCTAGGCGTGTTTTCAGGGTTTGGTTATGTCTCTCTACGAGACCTGCGGCTTCAGGATGTCGGACGCAGTGGAACTTCCACTGGTAACCTAACAGGAGTGATACGTGTTTCATAAGCTCGGACGAGAATGGCTGTCCATTATCAGAGTACACGACACGGGGCAAACCATATCGTGGGAAAAACTCACGTACCAGCTGTTTGGCAGTGGTTACAGCAGTGTAATCGGGGACTGGATATGCTTCTGTCCATCGGTAAAGAGCACATACAACTACGAGGACATACTTGAATCCTCGGCATCTGTCCATCTGGATATAATCCATCTGGAGGACTTCAAAAGGATGGTCAGGAGGATGAAATCCACCTTGTTCCACGGGAATGCCTTTGCCTGGATTGAACTGACAACAGATCATGCAAGTACGCACTTTCTGTTTTGCTGCTGCTCGTAAATGTTTGTTGAACCAAAGATTCTGTAAACTGTCTAACATGGCTTTCTCTCCTAAATGTGCTGGACTATGTGCTGTGTTAATGATAATTTGAACCATAGAGTCGGGGAGGAACCATGTGGCTCTTCCCTTCGTCATCCATCCCTGATCTGTTTGGATCCCTCCTTGTTCAGTCCATTTCTTGATTTCATCTGGGGTTGCATGTGTCTGTATGTCGAGTACATCTAGAGTGGGATCCTTAACTGTCAGGCACTGTGTCAGTGAAGGTACTTCAGTCTTTGTCATGTCAGTCGGTATGTCTGTCTGAGCTGTGAATTTGGCTGTTCGATCTGCCAGGTCGTTACCCTGGGAAATATTGTCAGTGACTTTGGTATGTGCTTTGCACTTCATAATGGCTATGGCTGTAGGCAAGTGTATTGCTTCTAACAGGGCTTGAATGAGGGGTCCGTGTTGGATCTTGGTACCGTGAGAAGTTAAAAAACCTCTCTCTTCCCAAAGGACGCCGAAGTCGTGTACGACTCCGAATGCATACTGTGAATCTGTGTATATGTTTACTTTCTTGTTCTTGGCTAATATACAGGCTTGGGTCAGAGCAATGAGCTCTGCAGCTTGGGCAGATAATGTGTCAATACGATGTGTTTCTATGACTTCAGTTTCAGTGGTCACCGCATATGCGGCTACTAACTCTCCTGTGCTTGTTCTCATACATGAACCATCCACGTAAAGTGTCAGGTCTGGGTCGGGCAATGCAACGTCTGTCAAGTCCTGTCGGGGCTTTGTTACTGTATTAATGACTTCTACACAGTCATGTGGTGCTGGATCAATTGTATTCGAGGGTAACAATGTGGCAGGGTTAAGTATGTTGCAGCGTCTGATTTCTATGTGTGGCTGGAACAGTGTCAGTTCATAACCTGTCAGTCATGCTATGGTCAAGTGTTGAGTCTGGGTCCGGTTCAGAAGAACTTCCACGGAGTGTGGAACCTGTACTGTCAAAGGATGTCCTAACACTATTGAATCGCTTTGTCTGATAGCTAAAGCTGTTGCAGCAACCGATTTCAGGCACGCAGGCAAAGCCTGGGCTACTGGATCCAATGTACTAGAAAAATAAGCACAAGGCTTGTGGTGTCCTGCTTGATCTTGTGTGAGAACAGATAATGCTGTGCCATCGCGTTCTGTGACAAAAAGTGTAAAAGGTTTGCTGTAACATGGTGTCGCTAGAACAGGTGCTTGACATAAAGCTTTCTTCAAATCATTAAAAGCTTGTGTATGTTCCTGAGTCCAAGGGAGGACAGTCGAAGTCGCTGCCTCCTGTGTTGTCAACTGTATGAGTGGCTTTGCTAGAAATGCATACTGGGGAATCCATTGTCTGCAGTACGAAGTGAGGCCAATAAAGGCCCGTACTTCCTTTTGTGTCTTGGGTTGTGGCAGATGTGCAATTAACTGGATACGATCTGGAGTCAACTGTCTACCCCTCTTGGACAGCAAGTGTCCAAGGTATACCACTTGCTGGGCACAGAATTGGAGCTTCGAAGGGGACACTTTATGCCCCTTTTCGGCCAGAAAATACAAGACTGTCAGTGACGCACGTTCGCAGTCATGTTCGGTCCGTGCGATGATTAACAGATCACCGACATATTGCAGTAGAGCAGTGTCAGTAGGCATGTGAATACTGTCTAATTGTCTTTTCAGTGCTTGGCTGTAAATACTAGGACTCTCTGTGAACCCTTGAGGTGCACGTGCAAATTTGAAGCTTCGGCCATTTAAACAGAACCCGAAAAGGTATTGGCTATCGGGGTGAATGGGGACACTAAAGAAGGCGTTCTTGAGATCGATTACAGTAAAGAACGCAGCTTCGGAATCAATGGCAGTCAATAGTGATGAATATCTGGGACTACTGGGTACTGTGGTATTATGCATTTATTGAGTTCTCGAAGATCAATCACCAATCTGTAGACTGGAGGTGCATTTGGGTCAGTTCGTTTAAGAATCGGAATGATTGGAGAATTACATACATTTGAGTCAGTTTCTACAACTACTCCTTGGGCAATGAGCTCGTCAATAATTTTGAGTAAGGCTGCTACAGCCTCGGGTGGCAATTTGTATTGTCGGATTCGGGGCAGTACAACACCTTGCTTGAGTGTGACACGATAGGGAGTAATGTGTATACAACCTACATCTGTTGGACCTTGCGCCCATAAATGCTGTGGAACATCTTTCAATCTTGCATCAAAATCTCTCAACACATAATGACCCTTAAAGTCACGTAAAAATAATCTCACTCCTTCCGGAGAACAACATATTACTGCTCCTATAGCTTTCAGCGTTTTAATACCAAGCAAGTTTTCAGGACATGATTTCGTAAGTAACAGATCTGTAGTACGAGACAATGGACCAACTGCAAGGGGAACTGGCTTTGATACTTCGTTAACAATAGGCTTTCCTGAAAATCCAAGGGAAATATTCTGTGAGCCTGAGAGGGGTGCCCCTGGAACCTCGTCATGACTAATGGTAGTTCTGCTCGCCCCTGTGTCAATCAAACATTTTCTGTCTTTCCCTAATACCTGACTATGTACATAGGGACCCTCTTGATCTACAGGAACCTCGATAAGGGGCAAGCCAACCTCCCTCTCTAGGCTGTTTCATGTATACTGTTGATAATCGGGGTAATCGGACTGTGCATACTGGTACATTTGCTGTGTGACATGTTGTGTTGCGGCAATGGGTTGGGGTTGGGGTACAGCTACTGTCTGTTGCTGTGCATTCGGTGGCGGTTGCGTATTCTGTGAAATATTCTGTGGGACGTGTTCTGGTCTAGGCGGACGCGGTCTTTCTTTTGTTTTGCCTGTATGTTTTGCCATAATTTGGCGCCCGAATAGGGACTCCCCCCTCCCCCACTCGCCATAGCAATATTGTGTCTTAAAACGGCACACTCATTTATGAAGTGACCTGGCTGTTTACAGTAATTGCAATTCCCTTTAACAGGAGCTGCAGAATGACTAGTCTGTGTGTTACCCCTCTTCTGACCATCTGCTGGAACGGACTGGGCAACTAATACTTTCATACGGCTCTGTTCATGATCGTGTTCCTCTCTAATTCTGTTCTGGTGGTACTGTAACATTTGTAACATTTGGGAAGGCGTATTTGCTTGCCATGTGCTTTCGACTTTCAGGACTCTATTTTTAACTTGTGGTAAGGAATTCTCGACTAATTTGGTCACAAAAAGATGTGGATATGACTCGCTACTTGTTTTCAGGCCACTATTAATAATGAAACATTTCTCAAATCTGGAATAAAAATCACTAGTGTCTTCGTCTTGTTTCTGTTTGCAGGCTGAGATTGCATCCCAGTCTTCCTTTTTAACTGTCAATAATCTAGGCAACACTTGTACTAGTAATCCTGGTAATGCTTGAGTTTTGGTCCCGAGACCTGTACCTGGAATACGTGTCTTTTCTTCGTCTTCTAATTCAGTCCAGATAATCTTTTTATCTCCCACCTCCCATTCTTTCTCTTTCAGTTTTTCGTAAATACCTGCTGGCAACAATACTTTTAACATTTTAAGAATGTCGGGATATGTATAGTCTCCCATGAGTAACATGTCTTTTAATTCACGTGGAACCCTGCAGGATCTTTATCGTGACAAGGCACTATTTTCTTCATTTCCAATAATTCCATTTTGGTCAAAGGAGTGTATACGAATACGCGTTGAAGCGCACCCCCTGGAATCTAGACGGGATGAACTTCTCGTAAGGGATTCTGTCTGTCTAGGTGATATGGCTGTCTTACTGGGGGTGGAACAGAAACAAAATGTGGAGTCAGGAAAGTTCTGTATTTGTGCCGTTGTTCTAGAATGGTATTAATTAAATCGGTACCTAGTCCTCTCCATCTTTTTAGGAGTAATTCTTCCAAAATATTATATAGGGGTCCTGGATCAGAATGCTGGCTTTCATATAGTGTAATGAGATGTTGGATCATATACATACCAGCTAGTCGCTGTTCGTCTGGGGTAAGGCTCAAAAACGTTTGCGCTACTGAATCATCTTTATATATACTATCATTCCCAGCCCATTGGACTGCTGACCGGGCTAGTTCCTGATCAGGCATCGTATTAAGTTCATGGTAACCTATTCTTTCTTTCAGTATTTTATCAGTGTCTTGGAATACATGTTCAAGAGAACATTGTTCGGGTATGGGAGAAAGGAAACGTTTCTTGTTTTCTAGACGGACGGGTCTGTCAAAAGGTCTGTCAAAAGAATACTGTTTAGGAAGCTTCACTCTACCTACGTACGCTATTGTGCCTTGATTTTCTACTGTATCATTTAAATTCTCCTCCTCTGAGGATTCATTCTTGTCGGACTCGGCTTCCCTTTCAGCCTTCTTTCTGTCATGCATTTTTACGATTTCTTTACGGATCTTTCTGTACATGGCATCTATGCAATTTTGTTTATCATGTTTACAATCTGCTATATTATTACTCCATTTCATTAATGCATCCATCTCTTCTTTTACAGCACCTGGCCGATCTAGTTCCCTTATCAAACAATTAATCAGGAATCGTAAGATCATACTTTGTGTCTCAACCTTCTGATGTGCCATGGCCTCGCGTATACATTCTGGTCTCTCCCCCGTTCTAATAAAGTGATATATATTTTCTAGATGGTTTGTCATTTCTGGTAATAGCATCAAATAATTTGCAACGCGACGCAAACGTAACGAGATTAACATCATGTCTCCCTCGCTGCCAGGTACTGGGTCATATCTGCAATCTGTAATGTACTGTCTGAGGTTCGCGAAAGTCGCAGCTTTCGGTGTGCGTTGTAATGCTGCTTCTCTGTATGTCATTCGTTTGACTTAAGGCGGGGTGATAGGCTGACCTCCTACGGCGCCTCCTGAAGCGGAAGCGAGGGCATGAACTGACTGGGTTGTAGCTGCTGTTGGCATAGCAGGTATAAGAGGCATATGTAATGGGGGTGGACTCTGGGTTGCAGCTGTCGCAAAAGGATTGAGAGGACCAATAGTAGGGGGAACAGTAGCAGTAGCAGCAGCAGTAGGGGAAGTGACAACGGGCGTGGGAAGCGAGTCTTGGAGATGTGGAGGGGTCGTGGCTTGGACAGTGGAATGAACAGACGGAGCAGGCTGCTGTACATTATTAACGGGTGGAACAGGTACATTGGTATATGCTGGAGCTACATCATCTAAATAGGAAGAAAGGAAAATGTCTGCTGCAGTTTGTTTGTGACGGAGTTTAGTCGGAACCAATGGTGGTGGCAAGTTACGGGGTACTTCCGGGGTCGCACTGGGCAGGTCCTCGGCAAGAACAGGATACATGCCTGTAAGCAGTGCGTTTCTTTGACGGTCTAATTGTTCGAGTCTGACTTGTTCGCCTTCTTCTAGTAACTCTTTTTCTCTAGCTTTTTCAGATTCTTCTCTACTTCTCTCTGCTTTTCTGAATTCTTTCTCTGTCCTTCTATGCAATTCTTTACGCCACAATTCTATGGCATCTTTCTGGGATTGTCTGGCTTTCTTTTTCCACAATGCTTCTTCTACTCTCATGATGCAATCAGCATCCCATGTCCCTGAGACAGGCCATCTATACTTCTCTTCCAGGTCTTTGGTGTAGTCCACCCATAAATCTAGATACAGCACGGCATCTAAGCCATGCTTGTGGTACATAAAATATCTTGGAGTGTCCCTGGGAGGGACGGGAACTGCTTCTTCGAGTATCCCTTTCCTAGTTCCTATCTGACGTAATTTCGAGAACAGTGGCATGATTGAAATGAATCGGAAACGAACACAATAAACACAGTAATAAACAGCAAACAATCATTCACACCACTACATTAAAACACATTGAAACATTTCAGACGAAATTTACCTGGTACACAGAAAAACACATATTCTGAGAATCTCGAGATTAGAATACTGGATTACTAGATGCACTGCTAAAACAGTACAGACAATACCGGTCCCATAAAGAGACACGTCGGACTGTATCCACCTAAGTGAACACGTCTGGACCAGGTCTGTGTACCCAGACCTGTCTTGACCGGGCACAAATTAATGAACCCGTCTAGATGCGTTCCCAACAACGGTACTCACCGGGAAGCAAGAAACTGAAGGCCTCGGAAACTGGACTGGACTGGACTGCTACGACATCTGACTGCTACGCATCACGCTACCACGCATGCGCTTCGGAACAGGTGGGCCTCCGGACACCTCGGACCTTGCTCTCTCAACTAGGGCTCTGGTCGGGATCTTCCGCATTCCTCACCGCCTCGTCTGGACGCCGGACCGCAGTCTCCGTCTCCCCCGTGGGCCCGAGGGAAGATAGCAGGAAAACCCGCAAGCGTGCACGGTTTCTGTCGCAGCTGTAGAAGGGGTCAAAGCCTGCGTAACATCGCCGGCGAGTGGGGAACGGGGGTGCCTGTTCGGGCGCCAAATTATGTGGTAAATTAATTTTACCGTATCATTTTTCCATATAATTATCAATAAAAGACAGCTCATTCAAATGAGAGGCAGAGTCTGTGGGATCTGAGTCATCCGGGCTTTAATGGAAAATCCTCGAGGATTGGATATCATGTTCCATCACCACTAAGGTTCAGGAAGGGACATTCAACGTTTTATTAGCATTACACATTATATATAGTAAAATGGTACAATTGAAACCAATACAGTAGGCGTAACAGGTGAAGAGAGAGAGATAAGAACACATGTGCGTAACAGGAGGCGTGTAAAAAGGCGTACACATAGGCGTGCACTGGACATGTCAGAGAAACGTCATAAGAAATGTCAAATGTGGGTGGATGCATAGAGAAAGTTGCAGGATCAGCAGAAACCTATGACCTGAATGCGCGCGCAACGGAGCATGACGTGGAACTGGGGAGAACTGGGGGCTTTGACTTTAGCACTAGTGGAGGAGACTGGTGTCTGGGATGTCAGGGTAACCTGTACCTATAACATATCTGGTATCTCATGTTTGGAGGATGTAGTGTCTGAAGTAAAAGGTCTCTCGGGCAGAGGCTGTTCAATACTGAATGCTAGTGCGTGCATATGAATCTTCATGTAGAGTGCGGGGGCCATGGGCCTACCATGGTAACGGGAGCAGTAATTTACTTGCAAGGAGACAGGAAGGCAGGGCCCTTTGCTCTGCAGCCGGGAATTTGTTTACCTATTTCACTAGACTGGAATGTGTTTTCGAGGAGGCTGAGCAGATAACTGTAGGCAAAATATGATTTTGGCAGGCAGTCCAGGCCGAGCCGGGCACCGCTTCGCTGGCAGGAAGTAAGGCAGGGGTCAGGGATCCATACAGCTTTCGGAGACAGGAGAGATGAGACTCGGGGCCTAGCTCAACTGGGCCAGGAAACATGGAGAAAATGTATGCGAGATTCAAAAGTGTACAATGTAAAGACGTTGGCACCATAGGTCTAGAAGCCTAATTAACAGGATTTTCTTGCAGGACTGGATAGCTGACATGTTAAGGATGGACGCAAATGTATATGCGTCTTTCTAGCATGTACGGAACAGAAGTTACACGACATACAAGGAACATGGGTGCATGGATAGGGTGCGAGTGGGGGACACATTAACTACCTGAAAATTTCTATTACCTCACTAGAAAAGCATGTCTGACAAAGGAGAGAATTCAGAGGCTCTCCTTATGTCAGTTGACCCTCCACAGGTCATGTCAAGATATGCAGCTCTTAGCTTCCAGGAGATGAGACAAGTGTGTACCTCCAGGAAGCTAAAACGGGGTTCTAACCCTATCATCCCATTTCTGATAGGTCTCTTAGAGACTTATGATGCAAGGAGGGCTTCTAACACAGGCCCTTTAATCCAGATGGGAGTATGCCCCCCTTAGAGGGAACCCTTGGGGACCCTGACCTCAACCTCAATGGAACAGGAAGTGAAGGAGAGGAAGAGGATCAGGAGTTGTCAGGGGATGAGGCAGACAAAGGCCAGGTAGTAGTCAGTAGACTCACCAGGACCAACTTAAGCAGGCATGAGAATGGAACTGGGGGACCCCCAGGCCCACTCTCAGGCAGGCTTAACATTGGGAATGGACGAGTTAGGTCTCTCTCAAGAGGCTCTAACAGATCCATTTGTACCAATGGCTCTCAGGCCTCTTCTCACAGAGGTATGACATCCCCTCAGAGAAGAGAGCATGAAGCTAAGATGAGGGAAGTCAATCTGAGGATTGAGAGTGAAGAACTTGCCCTTGCCAAAGAGAGACTTGCCTTTGCTAGAGAGCAGAAATTGAGTGGGGCAGACCCCTCTGGTGGCAGCATTATCCCTAGAGATAAGGACAGGAGTTTAGACACTAGACACCTGAGTAAGATAGTGCCCCCCTTTAAACAAGGGGATGACATCCACAAATGGATGACTGCTTTGAAGAGGGCCTGCACTGTCCAGTGCGTCCCCCAGAGTCAGTGGGCAGCTATCTTGTGGCTCTCCTTTGAAGGCAAAGTTAGAGATAAGCTCCTCACTACTAGAGATGAGGATGCTAACAATTACCAAGTCCTGAAGAATACACTGATTGATGGGTTTGGCTTAACAACTGAGCAGTACAGGTTGCTGTTCAGAGACTCCCAGAAAATTCAGTCTCAGGATTGGGCTGACTTTGTCGATTGTGCCACTAAGGCTTTGGAAGGCTGGTTGCTGGGTAGCAAGGTTACTGATTACACAGGGTTGTATAATCTTATCATGAGAGAACAGATTTTAAATAACTGTCAGAACCAGTTGTTTGCATCAGCACCTTGTTGACTCGGATCTGACCTCTCCCCAAGAATTGGGAAAGAAGGCAGACAGATGGGTCAGAACAAGGGTCAAGCAGAACCAGACTCAGAACCAGGGTGGTCAGAAGAAAGCAGACCAAAAGGGTAGTAACAAGAGTGAACAAAATGACCAGAAGTCTTCAACAGGTCCCCAACAAACCAAAGAGGGTGGGGGTCAGGCTTCACAGCAGAAAAAGAAGACTCAAGAAGGCCAGTCAAAAAGGTGGTGCCAATACTGTAAAAGTAAGACTCACTAGTTTAGTGAGTGCACCAAGAAAGGAGGGCAAACTCCTACCACTACAGCCCCTAAGGCACCTGCACCCCCTAGTACAGTCAGTAGTGGTAGTGCACCTCCCAAGGGATTAGTTGGGTTAACCTTGGGAACTGAGGGGTATGACAACCTAGTTGGCACACTCACTCCAGCTGTCCTTGTCTGTACAGGGGATGTGGATATATCCCCTGATGTCAGTCCCAATACTTTGGGCAAATACAGGCAGACACCTTTAATTAATGGAAAAGTGTCTCAGGCCTACAGGAACACTTGTGCCAGTGTCACAATGGTGACACCTAACTTTGTGGACCCTGGACAGATCATGCCAGGTACAGATTTCCTGGTGACCAATGCCAGCAATGTCACTACCAATCATAGTATGGCAGTTGTTGATTTCTCCTGGGGAGGGGTAAGTGGCCCCAAAGAAAGTTGTGGTTAGTTCAGACCTCCCAGTAGAATGTTTGTTGGGCAATGATTTGGAAACATCACTATGGTCAGAAGTGGAGCAGAGGGCTCACATGGAAATGTTAGGCTTGCCAGCACATGTCGTTGCTGTGACTAGGTCACAGGCCAAAAGATGCCCCACTGAACAGGTGCTGGATCCTGAACAATGGACCAGACACCTCCCAAGAGAAGGAGCAGTAGGGTTAAGGCATTGCCTTCCCCCTTGCCCCAGGTTGTGGATCAAGTCTCAGAGGAGGCTGACCTTAAGGAACTGAGGGAAACTGAGCCTAAAGAACTTGAACCTGATCAGGTTGAGTTTCTGGGCTCAGGGGGACCCTCCAGGGAAGACCTGGGGAAGGCACAGTTAGACTGCCCTTCACTTGAACCCCTCAGACAGCAGGCTGCTGCTGAGGCTGCAGGAAATGCCACAGGTACCCACAAGGTATACTGGGATGATGGACTCCTGTACTCTGAGTCAAGAGACCCCAAGCCTGGTGCAACCAGGAGGCTGGTCATTCCCTTGTCTCAGAGGGGTTTCCTTCTTACCTTGGCTCATGAGATTCCCCTTGCAGGACACTTAGGCCAGAATAAGACTTGGGACAGATTGTCCCACACTTTCACTGGCCTCACATGAATGAAGATACCAAGGAGTTTTGTCGCTCCTGTGTCACTTGCCAAGCCAGTGGTAAGTCAGGTGGCACAACAAAGGTCCCCCTTATACCACTACCTGTGGTGGGGGTACCCTTTGAGAGAGTGGGGATTGACATCGTTGGTCCAATGGAACCCCAGACAGCATCAGGGCACAAGTTTATACTGGTGGTGGTGGACCATGCCACCAGGTATCCTGAAGCTATTCCCCTTAGGACCACTACAGCACCTGTTGTGGCAAGAGCCCTAGTTGGAGTATTCTCCAGAGTGGGCTTCCCTAAGGAGGTTGTCTCTGACAGAGGTGCAAACTTCATGTCAGGATATCTGACTGCAATGTGGAAGGAATGTGGTGTCAACTATAAGTTCACCACACCCTATCACCCACAGTGCAATGGGCTTGTTGAGAGATTCAACAGGACCCTCAAAGGGATGATTCATGGACTACCTGAAAAGCTCAGGCGTAGATGGGATGTCCTGCTACCCTGCCTCTTGTTTGCTTACAGAGAGGTCCCACAGAAGGGGGTTGGCTACAGCCCTTTTGAACTTCTGTTTGGGCATCCTGTAAGAGGACCCCTTTGTTTGGTGAAGGAAGGATGGGAGAGACCTCTCAAAAAGCCTGCAGCCAACATTGTGGACTATGTACTTGGTCTCCGCTCCAGGTTGGCTGAGTACATGGAGAAGGCATCTAAAAACCTTGAGGCTAGCCAAGAATTTCAAAAAGCTTGGCATGACCAAAAGGCTGTCCTGACTGTTTTCCAGCCTGGACAGAAGGTGTGGGTGCTGGAGCCAGTGGCCCCAGCAGCACTCAAAGACAAATGGTCTGGGCCCCACACAATCATTGAGCAAAAGGGAGAGGTCACCTACCTGGTGGACCTTGGAACTCCCAGGAGCCCCCTCAGGGAGCTCCATGTAAACAGGCTCAAAGCATATGTCGACAGGAAGGACATGAGCTTGCTCATGGCCACAGATGAGGGACAGGAGGAGGAGAGTGACCCTCTCCCAGACCTGCTCACTCAGAACCCTGATGATGGGTCAATAGATGGTGTTGTCTTTTGTGGCAGCCTCTCTGAGCATCAACAAAAGGATTGCAAACAAGTTCTTCAATCCTTTAGACATATGTTCTCTCTGACACCCAGTCAGACCAATTGGTGTACCCATGAGGTTGACACTGGGGACAGTCTGCCAGTCAAGAGTAGAATCTACAGACAGCCTGATCATGTCAGAGACTGCATCAAGACAGAAGTGCAGAAAATGTTGGAGCTGGGAGTCATTGAGCCCTCAGATAGCCCTTGGGCTAGTCCAGTAGTTCTAGTGCGAAAGCCTCACACCCAGGGTGGTAAGAAAGAGATGAGGTTTTGCGTAGACTACAGAGGTCTCAATGCAGTCACTAAGACTGATGCCCACCCAATACCAAGAGCAGATGAACTTATAGACAGATTGGCTTCTGCCAACTACTTAAGTACATTTGACCTGACAGCTGGGTATTGGCAAATCAGGTTAGCTGAGGAGGCCAAGCCCAAAACAGCATTTTCTACCCCTGGTGGGCATTATCAATTTGTGGTAATGCCCTTTGGTTTGAAAAATGCACCTGCCACCTTCCAAACTCTGGTGAATCAAGTTCTCACTGGGTTGGATGACTTCTGTGCAGCATATCTTGATGATATAGCTGTCTTTAGCTCCACCTGGGAGGATCACCTGGTCCACCTGAGGAAAGTGTTAGAGGCACTGCAGAAGGCAGGTCTCACTATCAAGGCAACTAAGTGCCAGATAGGGCAGACACAGGTTGTATACCTGGGCCACCTTGTAGGTGGAGGCCAGGTTCAGCCATTGGAGAGCAAGATACAGGCCATCAAGGACTGGGCTCCTCCAACCACCCAGACTCAGGTTCGAGCTTTCTTGGGCCTGACTGGATATTACAGGAAATTTGTCAGAAATTATGGATCTATTGTGACTCCACTTAATGACCTGACAAGTAAAAAGATGCCAATCAATCAATCAATCACAGCATTTATATAGCGCACTACTCACCCAGAGGGTCTCAAGGCGCTAGGGGAGGGGGGGTCCGCTACTGCTCGAACAGCCAGGTCTTGAGCTGCCTCCTGAAGGGGAGGTGGTCCTGGGTCAGGCCGAGGTGGGTCGGGAGGGAGTTCCAAGTCTTGGTGGCCAGGTAGGAGAAGGACCTTCCTCCTGCGGTGGCTCTATGGATCCGGGGGACGGCGGCGAGGGGGTGGCTGGTCGATCGAAGCTGGTGTGTGGGAGCATAGAAGTTGAGGCGGCTGTTGAGGTATGCTGGTCCTTGGTTGTGCAGGGCTTTGTGTGCGTGGGTGAGGAGACGGAAGGTGATTCTCTTGTTGACCGGGAGCCAGTGCAGATCTCTCAGGTGTCCTGAGATGTGGCTGCGACGGGGGATGTCCAGGATGAGTCGTGCTGAGGCGTTCTGGATCCGCTGGAGTCTCTTCTGGAGTTTGGCGGTGGTTCCGGCGTAGAGGGAGTTGCCGTAGTCCAGACGGCTGGTGACGAGGGCCTGGGTGACCGTCTTCCTGGTCTCGGTGGGGATCCACCGGAAGATCTTACGTAGCATGCGCAGGATGTTGAAGCATGACGAGGAGACGGCGTTGACTTGTCTGGTCATGGAGAGGTAGGAGTCCAGGATAAAGCCTAGGTTGCGTGCATGGTCTGTTGGTTTGGGTGCGCTGCCCAGGGCGGGGGGCCACCAGGAGTCGTCCCAGGTGGAGGGTGAAGATCCCAGGATGAGGACTTCCGTCTTGTCCGAGTTCAGTTTCAGGCGGCTGCTCATCATCCACTTGGCTACGTCTGTCATCCCTTCGTGTAGGTTGGCTCCTGGCGGTGGCGGGGTCGTTGGTGAGGGAGAGGATCATCTGGGTGTCGTCGGCGTAGGAGACGATGTTGAGGTTGTGTTGGCCTGCAATGTCTCCGAGGGGGCTCATGTAGACGGTGAAGAGGGTTGGGCTGAGCGAGGAGCCTTGAGGAACGCCGCAGATGACTTCGGTGGCTTCTGATCTGAACGGGGGAGGCGGACTCTCTGCGTCCTTCCGGCGAGGAACGAGGTGATCCATTCCTTTTTTTAAATTTTTTTATTTTTTATTGTTAACAGGCTGACAAAAAAGGAAAAGAAAAATACATATATCTATCCCGGACATGGAGAATATTAAGAGAAAATTATTAAATATACAAATCAAATACATGAGGAATAGGAAGTACTAAAAGTATCATTAATAAAACACCAAAGAATCATATACATACATATTCATAGAACAGCAGGAAAAAAAAAAAGAAAAAAAAAAAGTAGCTAGTATATTTCATAATAAGTCAAATAAAGGTAAAGCTTAACAAAGTCAACATGTTCCCCATTTTTTTTCAAATTTGACCAAAGAGCGTCCACCCCTTGTATTTGCTAAGGCAAGTTCCATGGAATATATTTCCATTACTAGAGCCCACCAATCCCAAACAGTAGGTGGGTCCGTAGCAATCCAGGCTCTTGCGATAGTTAGTTTAGCACAAGAGATTAGTATAGTTGCCAAAGGAGGTTGAGGGGTTGGGGAAGTATTACAATCTAACAGAATTAAAGAAGCAGAAAGCATGGGCAGCCCAATCTTCTTAAGTCTACAAGTATCTTGGACCTTATCCCAAAAAGTCTTAAGCTTGGGGCAAGACAATAGCATGTGTACTAGATTAGCAGCTTCTTCGGAACATTTAGGGCATTTTGTACGATCTGTGAAATCGGGATTAGGGGACCACCTAGAGATTCTTGCCGGAGTGTAATAGAGCATACAAGTTGTTCTAAACTGCTGTAGCCTGAGGCTGGAAGATCTAACTAGCTTATTAATATTAGACAGCGAGTTCTCTATTTGCTTCATGGTGACATTTAGGCCGAGTTGGGCCCCCCATTTTTCCGTTAGTTTAGACAGGTCATTTGTTTTGTATTTTACAAGTAGCTTGTACGCCCCACTAATAACTGATTTGTTTTTTTTAGAATATAAACCGGTCCATATGTCACATTCTGTAATATTTCAAATCTTTTTTTTATTAATTAAAAAATCATGAATCTGTAGATACTTATATCTGGCATGTTCTGGTAAATCGTATGTTATTTTAAGCATACTAAAGTCAGCAAACCCCTGTAGGCCATATAAATCGGTCAGAGTATTAATTCCCTTCTCGGCCCATATGTTATTAGTATTGTCGGAAAATACACTTGGAAGACCTGGATTGTCCCATAACGGTAGCTTTGGATGGAAAAATGAAGTCTTACTATAAGTCAGTATGTTTTTCCATATCTTTACTATATCCCTGGCCGTCTTGAACCTTACCCTCTTGAAATAGTTGGGGTCATTTACTCTAAACAAAAACATGTTTGACTCTTGTTTCAACATAAATTGATGAAAAAATGTACTTCCCCCTTTATGAAGTAAAGAACGTAATCGTAAGAAAAATGAAGACCAAAAGTACAGCTTAAAATCTGGAAAATTGAGCCCTCCCTCGTTCGTGGTATTTTTCAAGTATTTCAATGATCTTCTTGCTTTTTTGTAGCCCCAGATAAAGCTATTAAAGATGCCATCTAATTGTTGAAAAAAACGGTTATTCAGTGCTAACGGGATCGATCGGAATAGGTATAGAAATTTAGGTAATACCTTCATCTTAATAAGATTGATTCTGCCGATAATATTCAAAGGTAACCTATGCCATTTCTTTAAAATTAAAGCCGTGGATTTGATTAACTCGTTGTAATTAATATGATTTATTTCTTGTATTTTGGCCGTAATCTTAACACCAAGGTAAGTACCTACCTTGCAGATCTCTGGAGTGGCCGTGGATGGTGAGTAATTGGCAATAACTTGCGTCTTTTGTATATTAAGCCTGTATCCCGACACTTTCCCAAATTTAGTAGCTTCTAATTTAATTCCTCTTAGAGCCTGATTTATATCGTGTGTATAAACGGCAATATCATCAGCGTAAGCGGTCAGTTTAAGCTCATTTGAGCCAGAGCTGAAAGGAACAATCAGGTTTTGAGAATTGAGAGCCATTAGAAAAGGTTCTAAAGAAAGAGCAAATAAAAGAGGTGAGAGAGGGCAACCCTGGCGTGTGCCACGCAGAATTGGGAATTCTGAGGAAATTAAACCGTTATAGCTAGTACAGGCAATAGGGTTATTATACAAGGCCTGTATACCCCTCAGAAACCTTCCCCTAAACCCTATTTTGGACAACGCACTCCAGAGATAGTTCCACCCCACTCGATCAAATGCTTTTTCTGCATCTAATAAGATCATGCCTAATGGGGTGGATTCTATCTCTGCGACGTCAAAAGCCGTAATAGCCGTGTTTACATGTGAGGTGGTGTCTCTCCCAAAAATAAAGCCGTGTTGTTGTGTATTGACTAATTGGGGCATAATAGGTGCCAGTCTAAGTGCAAGAATTTTAGCAAAAAGTTTAGCGTCAGTATTAATCAATGAAATTGGTCGGTATGACCCCCTCTCTTCCTTTGGTTTATCCTTTTTTTTTTAAAATATTATTTTCGCCTTATTCCATGATTTAGGTGCATTTCCGTTCGTTCCTACTGACTGCATAACTTCTAATAATAGTAAATCTAGTTCGGGCAAACAGGCCTTGTATAACTCTAACGGGATGGTATCTTCCCCTGCTGCTTTGCCCCCGGGCAAGGAGTTGATAGCCTGATGTAGCTCTATCATTGTTAAATCGTCAGACAAAAAGCTCAGATCTGGCCTATCAGCAGACCCCGGTGTATATTTATCAATATAATCCCGTATAAGATCAGAATCCGGTTGATTTTCTGGGGTATATAGAGTTTTATAGAAGCTAGCAAATTGCTTCAACACTTCCTGTGGATTATTATATATATTGTTATCTGACCCCCGGATGTTGGAAATTAAAGAACCTGCTCTAACTTCTGCTACTTTATAAGCCAGAATACGGCCAATTTTGTCCCCTCCCTCGTATTGTGCTATTTTATATTTGTGAATGTTGGCACTGTATTTCCGGTAGAGATCTTTATTCGCATCATTTTTTAATTTACTAAGTTTAAGATTAATATCCGAACAAGTTGGTAAATTATGTCGTAGTGCTAGAGCTAATTGCTCTTCTTGGTTGATTACTTGCAATGTTACCAGCGCTTGACTTTGTTTAAGTTCGGCGTTTTGCCTAAGCACATAGGCTTGTGTAAAACCCCTAATACTTGCCTTGCAGGCATCCCATACTATATGACATGAGGCCGAATTCTTGTTGATGCTAATAAATTCAGCAAGATGGGATTTCAGCTGCGAAATATAAGATTGATCTGAAATAAGATATCTGGGAAAGGAAAACATTCTAGAAGGAGTTGCACTATGTGGTATGGAAAATGATATAATTATGGCATTATGATCAGATGAGATACGAGGGCAGAGGGTCATAGAGCAAGTCTTTAATATATTATCGCTGACTAGGGCCATGTCCAATCTGGAGCATAATTTGTGGGGTGCCGAATAATAGGTATACCCAGGTCGTTTTGAGTAAAGTTGTCGCCAGGCGTCTTTGATGTTATGTAAGCTGCAAATATCTAATATGGCTGCCCTCGTCTTATGCATCCGTTGATGGCTATTTGGTCTAGTTGTATCCAATTTATAATCCATAATGCAATTAAAATCGCCCATAATTATAAGTTTCCCTGCCCAGTCCAACAATTTAATGTTCAATTGATCGAAGACCCTTGGTTCGTCTGTGTTTGTGTCAGAATCGACCCGTTCGGGACGCTGTCCGCGCAATGCGTGGGGTCCTGAAGCCTGCTACACTGGACTACAATCCCCATGGGGCAATGGGTGAAGTAGCGCGAGAAGGTAATGCACAAACCCGGAAATATAAGTCAAACGCAATGCACAACCTGAGCCGATAATTCTGGTGAGCTGGCGTATTTGGACTGTGGTGTATTACAGAGAAACCGTGAGTAACGCGTTAGGGTGTTTCCGGCTGGGAACATTCTACGCTGAAGAAACAGCGGAACTGCTGTTTGATCTTTGTGGGTATTCCGGGAGAGACGGACACGGCTGTGTACGTCAATTTCCTCTCTCGGTAAAACTGTTCCGGAGGAGAAGAGTTTAGTTCTCCAAGTATAGAGAAACGAGGCGGCGTTTTTTTCTTCTGGATATTTTCTTTGTTGGATAACGAACGTAATCACTTTCAGAGACAGAAAGGTTACGGAACGAACTGAGACTTTTAAGTGTCCCGGAGAGACACAAGACTGTGCTAAAAGGAAGAAAGGTTTAGTGTGTTACCTACATTGCAATACGTGACACTTTTGTGTGCTGAACTGAATACATTCCTTAAAAAGGTGCAAATAACCTTCAGCTCATTATCAGTTTCCTTTTCATGTTTATTTTCGACAACTTGTTTGTGCTTTCTTTCTGAACTGCAGGAGAGGAAAACAAGGGGGTACCTAGTATAGAAAGAGTGGAACAAGATAACCTATGATCAAGCATTGGTATGTGAGGCGTAAGAAATGATCTATGGTATATGGTACATTTGTGGTATAATACATGTACATTTGTGTTCTTTCTTTGCCAGATTATAACCACTGCTAGGACCTTCCATCTCTCTCCTGCATATAAAGCCTTAGAATTTTCCTTTACAGGTAGGCTTAACGATCAGTGGGGGAATAGGGGACTATTAACTTATAGAGTGCCCTTGTTGTAACTTGGAATAGTTAGGGAGGGGTGTGAAACTAAATCCCTTGTTCTTTATCATTACAGATCTCCCTCCCCTCTGTCCCCTTCCTTTCCCGCGATTGCGGAACCCTCCTGTTGGTCTGTGATTTATGCCGGGTCAAGGGTGGGTTGCGTGAGCGCGTGTTTGGGACTTTCAACACAGCCCCGAGGAGAGGCGTGCCGGACCCTGACAGAATTATCGGCCCAAGGAGACGGTCCTCCTCTTGGCTGTGTTGAAAGAAAATGGCCACTATGGATGACGTATTGGCTGCCCTTGCATTAGTCCAAACAGAATTGGCTGCCTCCAATCGAGAGGTTGCTGCTTCCCGTGCTGAAAACGTCCAGATTAAGGCCCGTTTAGATAGCTTACATGCTAACCCATTCAGTGCAGGGGCTAGTACTTCCACTCCTTCGTCTGTAGTGGTAGAAATGCCCACTCAGATTCCATTAGCCCCCCCCGAGAGATTTTTTGGGGATAACAAAAAGGTCCAGGTGTTTATGACTCAATTACGCCTACACTTTATGTGCAAACCAAAGATGTTTACAACCAATCAAGCCTGAGTGGCCTTTTTGATTTCCTATTTGGGTGGGGAAGCGGCTCAGTGGGCAGTTCCCATAGTTAGGAGAGATGATCCCCTCTTGCACGATTGGGATGAATTCCGGTTGGAGTTCGAGAAAACCTTTGACCGCAGGGCAGAAACATTTTCCGCAGATCGTGAACTGTTGGTTTTGAAGCAAGGCACATCCGATCTAGTCACCTATTTGAACAACTTTCGTCGCCTGGTTGCCGAAACAGATTGGCCCGAGGCTAAACAATCCGCTTTATTTTATCAAGGATTAAATGACGAAATGAAGGATGTGTTGGCACACATTGATCCCCAACCCCGTACCTGTACGGCTCTCGTTGAACTCGCTCTTCGCTTGGACCACCGTATCAGAGAACGTAAAGGGGAGCTACGGAAGAAAGAGCCGGTGGTGATGGTACGTGAGAGAGGAGGGGGGAACGGTGATAAATCTACGTCCGCTCAAGAGGCAATAGAAATAGGAGCGGTTAGAGCTGCTCTGTCGTTCAGCGAGAAGGAACATCGCAGGAAGAATGGATTGTGTTTGTATTGCAGAAAAAAGGGGCACTACCTACGGGAGTGCCCTGTGAAACCGAAATCTGGAAGGTTCAGGACAAGCCAGACTGCAGTGAGCACTGTGGAAGAGAAATCGGGAAACTCCAAAGCTTGAGGATACATGGAGGGGAACCTTCAAGCCGAATCATTATCCCTTCAATTACGGCCTGTTGCGAACAAGACAAGAATCATGTCTTTCTGTCTATGCTTCTGGTAATGGACACTGGAGACCAAGAAGTAAAAGCAATGGTGGATTCCGGAGCCACTGGGTGTTTCATGGATTATGCTGAAGCAGATAGGCTGGGTATCCCGCTCATTGAGAAGAAACACCCGGAACCTGTATATGCGGTGGATGGCAGTGAGTTGATTGCAGGACCCATAAGATACCACACTCCGGAATATCGGTGTATTAGCAATAACTTGCACCAGGAGAACATCTCCTTTAATATCATCCAAGCACCACAGTATGGGATCATTCTAGGTCTTCCTTGGCTTCAAAAACATGAACCATCCATACATTGGACGTCGAAAACCATCAATTTTGTCTCTGAATATTGCAAAGACCAATGTATGATCTTCACGGCTAGTCCTTCTCAGACCTTAGCAAGGGTTTTTAACATCGCCACTGCGGCCGAGAAAGAGGTGCAGCTCCCATCGTGCTATGCTGAATACGCTGAGGTGTTCAGTGAAGAACAGGCAGAGACACTTCCCCCTCACAGAACCTTTGACTGCCGCATTGACCTTGTTCCTGGAGCGGTGATCATGGGCGGAAAATCCGTTCCGCTCGCGGATTTTGCGGATTTTCGGGAAATCCGCAATCCGCGAGATTTGGGAATCTCCCGCAAAATCCGCAAATCCGCGAGCAGCGGATTTTGCTCGCACTGCTCGCACTGTTCGCGTGAGTTCGCGTGAGTTCGCGCCCCGCGAATAAGTGCAAAATTGCAGAAATACGATCTTAGCAAAACTGAAAGTAACTACTTACCAGGTTCAAAAGTTCAGGCTCATCATTAGTAGCCATTTCCTGTAGTGCTTCCTGAGGGGCCCCTCCAGAGTTCAGTTGCCAGTTGAAACTATTATGTGACCCTGCTCTGAACCTCAGAATAGTTACACATATGCCACAAAGGTCCTGAATTACAGCTAAGGGAGACAAGCAGGAGCCAGGCTGGAAGTTAAAATCCATTAATCAGCCCCTAATTCATTATTGTCAGTTGGGGCAGGGCAGGTGTTGTAACTAATTTTGCAACAATGAAAGCACTTAGCAAGTGCAAAAGATCACTAATCAGGGCGCACTAAGGAAGCAGGTGCCAGCTAAAAAAATATTCTGTGACACATTAATCAGCCCCAAATTAATTCAGGTCACTTGAGGCAGGGAAGGTGTGCTTTGCTTTGCCGAAAATAATGTACACTGGACAACCAGAGGGTGTGGTGATGAAACAGAGGGTGGCATGGGTGGGCCAGAGGGTGGCATGAGTAGTCAGAGAGTGGCAGTGGTGACAGAGAGTGGCAGTGATGAAGAAGAGTGTCCCAAACAGGCTGGACACGTAGAAACAACAAGTTCGCGAAACTTGCGACCCGACAGGTAAGTTCGCAATTTGCGAAAGTGTACAAAACCCTCGCGAACTGGCAGAAACACGGGCGAACACAAAAAAAAAATCCGCAAATTCGCGGGAATTCGCAGATTTTGCGGATTGCGAATCCGCAAATCCGCAAAATTCGCGAACGCGAGATCCGCAAAATTCGCTCATGCTTACAGGCTATACGCTCTTACTGTTCCGGAAAGCGATTACCTGAGGAAGTACCTTGACAAATACTTGGCCTTAGGGTATATACGCCCTTCTCGATCGCCGGCATCATCGCCTTTGTTCTTCATCCCAAAAGCCAATGGGGACAAGAGATGTTGCATCGATTATCGCGCATTAAACACCATCACGGTAAAAAAACAGTACCCGCTACCTCTGATCCCGGTCTTACTAGAGCAAGTCAGAACAGCCAATATATATACAAAGCTAGATCTGCGAGGAGCCTACCATCTGGTCCGCATAAGAAAAGGCGATGAATGGAAGACCGCATTCAAGACGCGGTATGGGCTGTCTGAGTATCTCGTGATGCCTTTTGGATTGTGTAACGCCCCTGCCGCGTTTCAATACTTTCTAAATGAAGTATTGAGAGAATACCTGGACCTCTTTGTGGTCGTCTATATTGACGATATCCTCGTCTACTCCACCAGGACGAGTGAACATCAATCCCATGTGAAACAGGTATTGGGTGCCCTGATGAAACACCATCTCTATTGCAAGATTACAAAATGCGAATTCCACGTCACCACCGTCGAGTTTCTGGGAGTGATGCTTACTCCTTCAGGACAGGTCATGGCTGAAAGAAAAGTACAGGCTATAAAAGAATGGCCTTGCCCGCGGAATGTAAAGGACATCCAATGTCTATTGGGGTTTGCAAACTTCTATAGGAGGTTTATCTGTGGATTCTCTGCCTTGGTATCCCCATTGACTCGTCTAACCAGGAAGACAGTACCGTTTCTTTGGAACACCGAGGCACAAAAAGCGTTTGATGGGTTGAAAGAGGCCTTCATCAAGGCTCCAGTTTTAAGACATGCCAACCCCTCCTTGCCTTTTATCGTTGAAGCGGATGCTTCTGAAGTCGCTTTGGGAGCGGTTCTATCACAACGACAGGAAGATTCAGGCATGTTACATCCAATTGCCTATATGTCTAGGAAACTCAACCCTGCAGAAACCAATTATACAATAGCCGAAAAAGAGCTACTGGCTATAAAAGACGCATTTGTGGAATGGAGACATTGGCTCTTAGGGGCAGTTCATCAGGTGACTGTCTACACAGATCATCGCAACCTGCAATTTATAAGAGCAGCACATCACCTGACGCCTCGGCAGTTGCGCTGGATGCTCTTCTTTGAAGAATATCGTTTCATAGTCACCTTCAGACCCGGAAGCATGAATAAAAAAGCAGACGCTCTAACTAGGCAAGAGCATCCGGTGTTACACTTGCAGACTCCAAAAAGATCCATTATAGACCCATCTAAAGTGGTGTGTGTGACTCAATCCAGTGACTTTGTGCAGTCCTTGCGTTCAGGGATCCAATCATGTGTATGGAGAACCTGGCTTAGACATCACCCAGAATGGCGGTTGAGACAAGGTGTGGCAATGAAAGGGAAACAAGCTCTAGTGCCCACAAAGACGTTACAACTCCAAGTGTTTAAATGGTGCCATGAAATTCCAAGTGCAGGACACATGGGATATGTAAAAACATTGGAAAAGGCGTTGAGACAATTCTGGTGGCCCTCCATTCGGCTGGACTTGAAACGATGGGGTGACCAATGTTTGCAATGTGCCCGAATGAAATCGGATAGACAACAACCTCAAGGTCTTTTAATGCCTTTACCAACCCCCGAAATGCCCTGGGAAAGCATTTCTGTGGACTTCATTGTGGGTTTACCAAAAGATCAAGGAAAGACAGCCATCATTGTTGTAGTGGACTTCCTTACTAAAATGGGCCATTTCATAGCTTGCGACAAGGTGCCTACTGCAGGTCAACTCGCTCATCTCCTGTTAACCCACATAGTTAGGTTGCATGGGCTTCCTACAGTGATAGTGTCAGACAGGGGGGCCCAATTCACTGCAGGGTTTTGGAAAGTGTGGTGTGCTGAGTTGCGGATTTCCTCCTCTTTATCCACCAGTTTCCATCCACAGTCGGATGGCCAAACCGAGAGACTGAACCAGTCACTGAAACAGTATCTTCGTTGTTATGTTCTCACTGACACGGACTCTTGGGTGGATTGGTTGTGGGTAGCAGAACTGGCCTACAATAGCACATTGCACTCTTCAACAGGTCATTCCCCTTTCTTCAGTAATTATGGTCACCATCCTAGGGTTACTCCTCTGATTCTCCCCAGACCCACGGTTCGACTTCCTGAGGTTAAGGCACGATTGTTGCGCATTCGCCGTATTCTCTTGGCGACACGCAAAAATCTGGTTCAGGCAAAGGGTAAATACAAGACTCAGGCTGACAAACACCGTAGGCCGAGCCCTGTATATAAATGTGGGGATCGGGTGTGGTTATCCACTAAGCACATCAAATTCCGTAGATATAGTGTGTTTAACCCTAAGTTCATCGGGCCATATAGGGTGGTGAGAATGGTGAATCCTGTGGCGGTGAAGTTGCGGTTGCCTGCCCATTTGCATATTCACCCTGTGTTTCATGTGTCCCTGTTGAAGCCTTCTCGAAGTCCTGTTCATCGCCCTCCCGTGCCTGTGTGGGTGCAGAATGAGTCCGAGTATGAGGTGTCGTGTGTGTTGGACTCCAGGTGGGTGCGGGGGAGGCTCCAATACTTGCTGTCCTGGAAGGGCTATGGGCCTGATGAGAATTCCTGGGAGCCTGCGGGGTCGGTGCATGCTCCTAGGTTGGTGTCTTGTTTTCACCGCCGTCATCCGGATAAGCCTGCCCCTGGCCAGCGTCCCTTGTAAAAGGGGGGTGTACTGTCAGAATCGACCCGTTCGGGACGCTGTCCGCGCAATGCGTGGGGTCCTGAAGCCTGCTACACTGGACTACAATCCCCATGGGGCAATGGGTGAAGTAGCGCGAGAAGGTAATGCACAAACCCGAAAATATAAGTCAAACGCAATGCACAACCTGAGCCGATAATTCTGGTGAGCTGGCGTATTTGGACTGTGGTGTATTACAGAGAAACCGTGAGTAACGCGTTAGGGTGTTTCCGGCTGGGAACATTCTACGCTGAAGAAACAGCGGAACTGCTGTTTGATCTTTGTGGGTATTCCGGGAGAGACGGACACGGCTGTGTACGTCAATTTCCTCTCTCGGTAAAACTGTTCCGGAGGAGAAGAGTTTAGTTCTCCAAGTATAGAGAAACGCGGCGGCGTTTTTTTCTTCTGGATATTTTCTTTGTTGGATAACGAACGTAATCACTTTCAGAGACAGAAAGGTTACGGAACGAACTGAGACTTTTAAGTGTCCCGGAGAGACACAAGACTGTGCTAAAAGGAAGAAAGGTTTAGCGTGTTACCTACATTGCAATACGTGACACTTTTGTGTGCTGAACTGAATACATTCCTTAAAAAGGTGCAAATAACCTTCAGCTCATTATCAGTTTCCTTTTCATGTTTATTTTCGACAACTTGTTTGTGCTTTCTTTCTGAACTGCAGGAGAGGAAAACAAGGGGGGTACCTAGTAAAGAAAGAGTGGAACAAGATAACCTATGATCAAGCATTGGTATGTGAGGCGTAAGAAATTATCTATGGTATATGGTACATTTGTGGTATAATACATGTACATTTGTGTTCTTTCTTTGCCAGATTATAACCACTGCTAGGACCTTCCATCTCTCTCCTGCATATAAAGCCTTAGAATTTTCCTTTACAGGTAGGCTTAACGATCAGTGGGGGAATAGGGGACTATTAACTTATAGAGTGCCCTTGTTGTAACTTGGAATAGTTAGGGAGGGGTGTGAAACTAAATCCCTTGTTCTTTATCATTACAGATCTCCCTCCCCGCTGTCCCCTTCCTTTCCCGCGATTGCGGAACCCTCCTGTTGGTCTGTGATTTATGCCGGGTCAAGGGTGGGTTGCGTGAGCGCGTGTTTGGGACTTTCAACACAGCCCCGAGGAGAGGCGTGCCGGACCCTGACAGTTTGATCCATATACCACACATAATACAAATGTATTATTTTCATGTTTAAACTGGACTATTGCCCATCTACCATCTTTATCATGGGCGGTCTGCATCACTTCTGACCTAACTCGCCGGTCTTTAAGTATCGCCACCCCTCTTACTGACGTACCGGCAGAAGAGCAAACCATGATTTCATATCCTAATTGATTAAGTAATTTCCTATCTTTCCAAATAAGATGTGTTTCTGATAATAGACAAAAATGTGGCTTATATAATTTCAGCTCTTCGGAGACCAAAGATCTTTTGCCTTTACTGTTCAGACCCGCTATATTCCAGGCTAAGCATTTTATTTCATGCATTTGAAAATTAACAGATATATCGGTTCCAGCCCCCAAATACCAATTAGTCGTTTGTAGTTGTGTATATTAAAAAGCAGAAAAGGTGGCAAAAACATTATAAATTCTTGATTCCACAAACAAATAATACAACATCTGGTGTACTTCTCATTCAGTACCATAACATCCATGTCTAGTCCATCTTCAAACAAGTCCTTGTCAGCCTGTAAACTAATTTTTACTGTTCTCCCCTCGCCCACCCCCCACCCAACATGACCTGCGGAGAAGGTCCCCACCCCCTTACCCTCCCTGGTACCTACCCCAGCCGGGGAGGAACCGTCCTTCAGCTTCAGCTGCCGTTGGTGAGGCAGCTCGTGTAGAGGATCGTCCCTACGGGCTCCCCGCCCCCCCCTTCCCTATAGTAAGCCATAGTAAACCTACACAGATTCTAATTGCTTCATCAAAAAGGGCTAGAAAGACTGGAAAGATTCCCCAGATAACTCTTCTATAAATCTAATTTAACTTTTGTCAGAGTTTATGTTGGCTAGAAAAGCTTCGGCCTCCCTGAGATCGTTAAGATAATGTGTGCGCCCATTCTTGATAACTTTAAGACGTGCTGGCTCTTGTAGAAATATCTGGGCGCCACAAGCTTTAATGGGGTCGATCAATTTTCGGAGATGCCACCGCCTGTCCATAGTTTCCTTACTTAATTCTGAACGTGTGAAAAGCGACATCTCACCAACCAGGATTGGTGAGTTAGGACGTGCTCTCTGCCAGACAGCCTGACGTAAAAGAAAGTTCCCAAAATAAATTATAAATGGACGGGGAAACTGTGAGTCTTTATTTCTCTGAAAAAGTGGCAAACGATGGGCCCGTTGTATCTGTGAGTCCCAGTCGGCCAAGTCAGGAAGGGCCTTCTGGAGTATACCGACAATATAGGCCCTTGGGTCTGATCCCTCCGATTTTTCTGGAATCCCAAATAGTCTCAGATTAGAGCGTCTTTGTCTGTTCTCCAAATCCTCAAATTTCTTTAGAAGGCCAGAGATCTGATCATCATGTTTCTCAGATGATGCAGCCATTTTAGTAGTAGTCTCTTCCACCTCCGCGACCCGTTGCTGAAGCTCTATTGTTTCTTGTGAAATGCCACCAAGTTTAGCCGTAAGTTCAGAGAGAGAAGACTGCATCTCATTGTTGTCTTCCCTCAATTGAAGGTAGTATTCTTGTGCCTCCGCTCGTTGGCTGCTTAGTATTTGTATTATCTCATCTAGCGGTGATTGATTAGTCATTGCGATCCGCGAGGTTGGACCTGGTGATGCTTCAGAGTCAGAGCCTACAAAAGCCCTCTTAGAAGACGGTACATTTCTTAACTCGGTGGCTGGTATCTGATGCCCACTAATAGAGGGCGATGTGTCATTATTAACCATACCTCCTACTACTGTTGGTGTCATCACAGATGTGTTAGAGGTGGTAGGATCCCCAGATCCCTTTGGAGTCAGTTCCGAAATCTGCTCCACTGACTGTGAGCTAATATTGCTAGATGAGATACCTGTGGGGGTTGTTTCAGTTGAGGAGGGATCTAAGGCCATAGGGTCCGAGGGACTCCCCCCTGAGAGTCTTAGCACCATGGTTTTAACTAGTTTGAATAGTGTTTGTTAATTTAAATTGATTTGAGAGGATAACTTCATGATCCCTATATGTAATTAATACATCACAGAAGGATAACTTAGCTATTTAGTTGAATACATTAATTCATTCTTGATGAATTGCTTATGTGCAGTTAGTGAATAGAGCACCTAATAATTGTTTTAAATAAACAATGGAAATACCATTCGTTTGGCTAACAAAGATTTGCCATTTTTCTGTGTTTGTCTATAATGCAAATGTTTTTGTCTCTAGGTATGAGTTTAATTGTTGTTTGTTTTGTTTTGTCACAAGGGTGTAGTAAATTTATAAATTTATAATGGGTTTGTAATTGTAAATATTTATATTTCAGATTACAGTTGGTCCTATACAGTACGTAATTGACATCAGTCCTGAGGATGGTCTCGAAAAGTGTTCTTTAGGAGACCGAAACGTCTACATTCATCTTATCCCTGTATTGTCTTATTGATTCTCACATGGGATAGTTGGTTTTTTAGGTTCTGCTGTGTTACTTACCAATTTTATTTCCTCATGTACCTGCAGTCCTAATTGTTATGTGAATTGTTTTCATCTGTATATGATATTATTTACCTCTTGATTTTTTGGATAAATTCTATTTTTCTAAATACACCTTTGTGCTTGTTGTTTATATGTTGTTTATGTGTCAAAACCTTGTTGAGGTCAACTAAATAGCTAAGTTATCCTTCTGTGATGTATTAATTACATATAGGGATCATGAAGTTATCCTCTCAAATCAATTTAAATTAACAAACCCTATTTAAACGAATTCCCTTGAAGGCATCTATACCCCTTTATCTAATTACCCAAGCCCTCAAGGGTATTTTGGGTCGCTCACTGTTTTTTTGATCATGGTTTTAACTAGGCCCTTTGCCTCTATCCATTTTCTCAGCGGGCTCTTAACTTGTAGGGTTTTTTTTGTGTTTGCATTTGCTTATTGTTGCTTTTAAGTCTTGTTGGAGTTTTGCAGACCTTGCCCCCTTTTTTGGCTTTCTGCTTATTTTTGGCCTTACAAATCCCCCCCCCCCGCCCAAAGGTTGGAGCTGTTGGTTTTAGGATCCCCGGCTTCATCAGATTCTGCCTCATAATCTTCGTAGGAGTCCAAATCGATATCTGTATCAATGTGGATATCGTCTATTCCATCCATTACCTCCAAATGCGTGAAGGTTGTTGATTGTTTAACTGGGGGGATATTCTCCTTCGTTCTGGCTGATGTGCCCTCTTCTGACTCATTCAGAGGTAGGGGGACAGTACTACTATCTACATCTTGTGCCAATGGTAGATTAATGTCCGAATCATTTCCCCTTCCTGAGGTCGACAGCTCTTGCCGTGCTCCCCCTTGTAGTGTCGGGATATCGAAGGCCTTAGAGGTAAGGGGGCACCCTTCTTGAGCAAGATTTAGAGGGGGACTAGATGGGGTGCATTCTTTCACTGAATTAATGACATTTGAACCCGGACCACCTCCATTTCCTTCAGCTATGAAGCCCGTTTTAGCTGTTAGTTTAGCCCCGACCTTAATAGGTTTAGTCTGTATGTTTTTAGTGTCTTTACCCACTATAGGCGGTTTTTGTACCTGTTTGCCTTTGCTTTGTGCCTGGTCTCCAGTCCGGTTTTGTTTCCCAGCAGCTGTGGGTGTTGGCTGTGCCGGTAGTATCTCCGTGTCTCTTGCTCCTTCATTCTCTCCACCATTGCCGTCATGAGTAGCTCCCGTCTCCTCAGCATTGTGGGTTACTGCAACTGACTCCTCAGTAATCTGTGCTGGTATACTTGCAGCAGGCACTGCAACAGAAACTGCATCGTGTAAAGAAAGGGAAGGGAAGGAGAGGTTCAGAGCCTCTCGGGCGAGCCGCTACCGTAGACCCTCACTCCGCCATCTTGGACCCGCCCTCACCCCAGGAAGGATGCTTGTCGGAACGAGGTGATCCATTCCAGTGCCTTCTCCTGGTTTCCGACGTTGCTGAGGCGCTGTACTAGGGTATGGTGGCAGACAGTGTTGAAGGCCGCGGAGAGGTCTAGGAGGATGAGGGCCGCTGTTTCTCCGTTGTCGAGCAGGGCTCGGATGTCATCGGTAGCTGCGATCAGGGCGGTCTCGGTGCTGTGGTTGGCCCGAAAGCCAGACTGCGAGTGGTCGAGGGATCCGTTCGTCTCGGGGAAGGCGGCCAGCTGCTTGTTGACGGTCTTCTCGATGACTTTGGCAGGAAACGGGAGCAGCGAGATGGGGCGGTAGTTCTTGAGGTCGGTGGGGTCGGCTGATGGTTTCTTTAGTAGGGCGCTGAGTTCGGCGTGCTTCCAGCTCTCCGGGAAGGTAGCGGTGTCGAAGGAGGTGTTGATGATGTCCCGTAGGTGGGGTGCGATGACCGCGTCGGCTTTGTTGAAGACGTGGTGAGGGCAGGGGTCGGTCGGAGATCCGGAGTGGATGGAGTTCATCGTGCGCATGGTGTCTTCGGTGCTGATCGGGGTCCAGGCGCGGAGGGTGGTGGTTGGGGGCGGTGGTTCAGTCGCGGCGTGCGTCGGTTGAGAGCTGAAGCTGTTGTGTATGTCCGCGATCTTATTGTGGAAGTAGGAGGCGAGGGAGTTGCAGAGGTCTTGCGAAGGGGTGATGTCGTTGTTTCCGGCGTTGGGGTTGGAGAGCTCTTTAACGATGTTGAAGAGTTCCTTGCTGTTGTGTGCGTTGTTGTCCAGTCGTTCCTTGAATGCAGTTTTCTTGGTGGCGTGGATCAGTTGGTGGTGTTTTCGGGTGGCGAGCTTGAGGGCAGTCATGTTGTTCGGTGTTGAGTCTCTGCGCCAGGCTTTCTCGAGGGCTCGGCAGTTCTTTTTGGAGCTCTTGAGTTCGTCGGTGAACCATGGGGCTTTCTTGCTGCTGGGTCTGCTAGGCGGGGTCTTTAGAGGGGCGAGGTCGTCCGCGCAGTTGCTGATCCACTTCGCGAGGTTGGTGGCCGCCTGGCTTGGGTTCGTTACCCTTCCTTTAGGCAGAAATGGCACCCTCCCATGAGATGTGTTAAGGACTGCATCATAATATATTTTTCCTGCAGCCTACCCGGTAATGTTACCTATTTGATTGATTCTTTGATTGATCTAGACATAACAAACGTGCCGATGCACGCATTCAGGAAGGCACGGAATGTCAAAGACCATGTAGTTTTATCGTTCTTAGAATGCCCACCGGAACCCACTATAACCTCATGTTGGAACCAACCACGGGTAGTGGGACATTACAGATGCGGTAACTGCAAAGCTTGCCCGTCTACTATTCAATCTAAAGAATTTGTCTTCAAAGATCATCGACACATACTGAAACACCACACAAATTGCAACACCAAAAATGTGATCTACGGAATTATCTGTCCATGTGACCTCATTTATGTTGGTCAGACTCAGCTACGTGTAAAAGCACGGTTCCTTTCACATTGCAGCAGAATTAGATGCAAGGTACCCGGGGCGCCTCTGGTTGAACATTGTACCACACACAACCATTTGCCAGAATCACTTAAATGGGTAGTTTTGGAACACATCACACTAGGCCCAAGGGGAGGAGATCTGTCTAATATCCTGAATATCAGAGAGCTCAAGTGGATCTATACCTTTAATTCTGTAGTGGAGGGCCTTAATGAATCAGAAAATAGTTTTGCGCAATTGGCAATTCTTTAGGGTAATATGCTGCACCCTGTTTTTCATTCATACATCTGTGATTGTGCGAACTGATTGTTTTTCCTCATTATTGCCACATGGAATGTTGGAGTCTACACTATCCTACGTGATTTGTGCACTCCCTTGTCCACAATAACTGTTACTTTAATGCATAACATGATATGAATGCAGCGTTGGGATATTCTTTTACAACAAGAATGCGGATCCTATTATCATTTTTCATGAAATGATGAATGTACGAGTTTTCACTGTCCTATGAGACAAGTGCACTCAATATACAATGGGACTTCTTAGAACAGATTACTATGTTTTTTCAATAACTACTCCAAAATGATTTACCAGAACTGATTATTCTTCTCATTAACATAACATGGTGTGCAGGGGTCTACACTATCCTACGCGATTTGCGCCTCCCCCGCTCCTCGACAACTGTTATTTCTATGAAAAATACGATGTCAATACAATGTTGGTTTATCCAAAGTATATTACCCATTAATAATGCGGATTTGTGCGGCAGACTATGCTTATCAGATGACTTTCTTTCGAGCCATCAGAGTGTAGTTTGAGTCTTTCTTCCGTTCCCATTAAAAAACTCGAGGCTCCGCCCCCCTCTTTTGGAAGTACCAGGAAGTGCCTAGCGCGAGCGGTTACTAACATAGAATACGTAGCGGTAGCGGTAACAACACACTCCATGCAAGTGTGCACGAACTCGGAGAATTCCTGACTCTGGACGTCTAAGCAGGTAAACAATGACAGCCCCTTTCCCGGGTTCTTTGTTTAACGGCGCGCTTCAATCGCGTACATTTCCCTGAACTGTGTGTGTTCATTCGGCTGTAGGAGACGGTGAACATCACTGGAGATTCGGTCCCTTCGTCTTTCAAGACCACTTTGCGGTGGCAGGTAAATTCTGACTATTTCTTACATTTACCCTTCCTTTAGGCAGAAATGGCACCCTCCCATGAGATGTGTTAAGGACTGCATCATAATATATTTTTCCTGCAGCCTACCCGGTAATGTTACCTATTTGATTGATTCTTTATTAATGTTAGATGGCATGGTTAGGAGCGCTTATTGATTTCTGTAATTTAGATTACTTTCTCTCCCTCCAGGCAGATTTTCATGCCGCTTTTTTCGAGTAGAAATTTTCAATTCTCATATACGTCCTCCCAAGAGAAGTGGTGATCCATAAAAGAAAAAGTCTAGTGCATTATAAAAAATCTCCTGCTGCCTCTCCTGGTAATGATACTGGCTTACAAGCATAGATACGTTAATAGGCCCGTGTTAATGCAAGACTAATACCAGTTCATTATACGAATTTCTTTTTACATATAGGATTCTCACCACAAATCGTGGGTGCCCTGAATGGATTAGTATGCCTGAGTGATTTCTCCTACGCATTGTACACAGGATCCACCTAATCTAATTTAATAATCTGTTGATAGTGGTAAGCCGTTTTAAAAGGTTTTTTTAAAACACCACTAATGGTTGCATGTATGATATTTGTTCTGCAAATAGATATTCCATCTTTCCACTTTGCAGGTTGAAAATCCTTACCTACCGCCAAGAATTACTATCATAACTAACTAAGACGCTACCCTGTAGAGGTCAACAGGTAATAATATATAGGATCCCATGACCTTTACATCCTTTTTGAGCTCACAGCAGTGTGTGCGAACAAGCCCTTTTTCAGCAAAGATGGCTTTACAACTCATCATTTTTAAAGATCAGACCTTCTGTATAGGTTCTAAATGTACTAGCTGTCACCCAATAGACTTGTTTTAAAACATCAGTCTACTCCTATCGCCCCTTGCGAAAGGTGAGCGTTAGTCTATATTTTTCAATCTTACATATGGGATTCAGACATAGATAGACAACACGGCTCCCCCCCTTTTTTACTGATAATCATGTACCACCATCCTATGAATTTAAATACAGGAATGGTGTGTTTCTAATTCGTTTCTCCAATTGTCCCCCAGGAGGTTGCCCACCCACAACTTTGTTTGTCCTGATGAAGACCCTTTCGTAAGGAAAAGATTCCTACTGGTATTGGGTCGAAACGTAGACGACTACATAACCAACGACCAGCTCCGGTCCCCATTCAGATACTTACGGCTACAACGGAGTTAGGCCGGTTTTACCATTCATAAATTTGGACTCTATAGGAGCCTCAAACTGTGGCCCTGTTTTTAGGGACCACATGTACAATGTCTTAGAAGCTTGAGTAAGACTTGTCACTGAATGAATCAGATCACACATATCCTACCCCCTACACTTTCCCTCACGTCACCCCCTTCCTGTTGTGAATGTGGGCAGGTACACTGTTTATAAATTGTGGGTATCAAACAAATGTATAATGAGTGATTTATCCATTGAATAGGATGTATGCAATCTTGAATTAAAATCTTTTTTGCATCTAAAAGCTTTATCTTTTGAATTATTGAATACAAATGGTATGAATTTGTAATTACTTTCCTCAGGTCTCGGGACCCCTTCCTTTCGTTCTAATTGCTACCCAGGTCCCTACTGACTGTATTGGGTTTAACCCTGTTTTTCATAACCCATCTTGGGTCCAGCATCGCCGACAGCAGAGACCTGCGTGGGACAGCTCGCACCTTCAGCCTGGTCACCGACAACGCCTCCTAACCCGTGTGACTGCAGAGTCCAGCATCACCTACTCACCTGGTCGAGGTGACTTCAGCCGGTGCCATCCTGGTGCCCACACAATCACTGGCTAGTGATTAAGAACTGAGTCCCCTCTGCTTTCAGGTCGTCTCCATCACCGATCCAGGCTTGGATCCCACCGAACTTCTTCACTGGTCGCCTGCCAGCAACTTCTTCTTTCAGGCTCCATAGACTACAACGAGGATTCCCGACGCCTTTTGAACCCTATGCAGCTGCAGCCCCTGGGCTAGGTAACCCGAGCATTTCGGTGCTCCATTGTAAGTTCACTATCCAAGTGTCCAGATCCTGTCGTTTTCAGTCTAATTAGTCGGATTCGTCCGATAACAGTAACTTTACAAATACTAGCATCCATAGACTTTGTCCCGCATCCCGCGTGAGAGTGCACACTCTGCACCCGATCTCCCTAGGCCTCCTGCTCCTAACCTTAGGGATCAGTAGTGTAGTCCTAGCGATCCTGAAGCCTCTGGATCTTGTTACTTACCTGCTAGTATTTCGCATTCCACTTTTAGGCCCACATGCATCAAGCATTTTTGTAGTCGCAAACGGTGCGATTCCTTAAAATCGGCCGTTTGCGAATGCAAAAGTGCTTTTTGGGATGCATGAAGCAATTTTAGAATTCGTAACATGTTTGCGAGTTCTAAAATTGCGGGTGCTTTTAAGAAGTTGCAGATGTGCGATTTCTTAAAAGCAATGCATCATTAAATTTAAAACTGTAAATTCGCAATTAGGGTGCCAAATTTACCGAGTGGTTGAACCACTCGGTAAATTTGGAAAAAGTGTTTAAAATGCTTAAAATGTTTTTTTTTCAACATTCATGTTTTACACACACATGTCCTTAGGACACGTGTGTGTTAAACATGATGCGAAAAATACATTTATGGGGTGCATGGGGGGGTCCTTTGGACCCCCCCCTGCACCCATGAAATTTTCAAAGTGCCACTCGCAATTCCCATTGACTCCTATGGGCCTTTTGGCCCATAGGAATCAATGGGAATTGCGAAAATTAACTTAAGAATTCGGTATTCATTTGGGATTCGGTAAAAATTGCGATTTTTACCGAATCACAAATGAATACCGAAAATAATGATGCATAGCATTTTGCACTTCCTAATTTGCGATTCCTTATTTTTCGCAAATTAGGAAGTGCAAAATGTCACAATGATGCATGTGGGCCTGATACCCCCACATGCATCAAACTCCCGTTTTGCGTTTCCAAATTTGCGATTTTTACCGAATCGCAAATATGGATTCGCAAAACGGGATGCATCACAGAAAATGCATAATTTTTGCGATGCCGTAAAAATCGCAATTTTTACCGAATCGCAAAAATTATGCGAATTCAAAATTGCGAATTCGCTATTCCCATTGATTCCTATGGGCCAAAAGGCCCATAGGAATCAATGGAAATTGCGAATTCGCAATTTTGAATTCGCATAATGTTGATGCATTCCATGGGTGCGGGGGGGGTCCAAAGGACCCCCCCTGCACCCCTGAAATGTTTTTTTAAATGGATGTTTCACACACACATGTCCTAAGGACATGTGTGTCTGTAACATGACATTGTTTGAAATGTGATTTTGACCATTTTAAACATTTTTCGCAATTTACCGCGAGGTTCAACCTCGTGGTAAATTGCACTTGCAATCTTCAAGATCGCAATTTTTTAAAGAATGATGCATTGCATTTAAGGAATCGCAAAACTGCGATTCCTTAAATGCAATCGCATTTCAGAAAATCGCAAAATTAGCGATTTCAAAGAAAAAGCAATGATGCATCCCAAAAAGCATTTTTGGAATCGCAAACGGCCGATTTTAAGGAATCGCACAGTTTGCGATTCCAAAAATGCTTGATGCATGTGGGCATATATATTAGGCCAACTTCTCACACCAGAAGGATGGGCGGAGTTCCTCCTGGATCCAAGTGGTTCGATGAGCCAGTGCGCCGTAGAGTTAGGAGGTTGTTCAGGGGCTCTCCAGATGCTGGATGCAGTCCTGGACCCAGCGGTGACTCTGATCTCGCTCGTCTCGGGTCCCGCCTCCTGTGTGATTGGGTATGTTTAGGGCACGGTTTGGGGAACCCACCTGGGCTCCTTCGGTCCAGCTCTTGGGAGACTGGCTCCGGGTGCTGATTCTCAAGGGGCGCTCCTCCATCAGCCGCGTCCAGGCCTCTTCAGGGGAGTCAAAGAAGTGGGTTCTGTTTTCGAACACCACATGAAGGCAGGCTGGAAAGAAAAGCCTATACTGGATGTTTAGGGCACAGAGCTTCTGTTTGGCTTCCCAGAATGAGCGTCTTTGGCACTGAACTTCCCGTGTGTAATCGGGGAAAATCATCATCATCTGGCCTTGATGCTTGAGATGTTGTTGCTTGCGTGCCTCAGCCAGGATGGAGTCCCAGTCTTTGAAGTTAAGGATCCGTACTATTAATGGTCGGTGTGGCGCTCCTGGTGGCGGCTTTGGGGCGAGAGAGTGGTGGGCCCGCTCGATTGCAAACCATGGAGAAAGGGACCCCTCTGGCATCCATGAGCGCAGCCAGTGTTCAATGAAGTCGATTGTTTGAGCCTTCCGGAAACCCCACCAGGCGGAGGTTGTTCCATCTCGACCTGTTCTCAGCATCTTCAGCACGCCTTTGCAGTTCTTTAGTTTGAGTCTGGAGGCGGGCGACCTGGTCTTTGAGCTGATGGACGTCATCCTCCACCGTGAAGATGCGGGACTCCGTTTCTTTGATCTGGGCAGTGGCATTGCGAAGGTCTTGGCGGATGAGAGCCATGTCCACCTGGACGTCTTTGATTTTACCCTCCACCTAAGATTGGGAGATGCTAATGGCTAGGAAGATGGTGGTGAGGTCCGTAGTGGTGGGGGTATCTTTCTCTGTGGGACTGCCCATCGCCCTAGAATCTGTGGTCATTTATTGATCCCCAGTCTCTCCCCATGGCAACCAGTCGACTGACGAATCTGGGACTCCAAGCACGTCCAGCACGGCAAAGGAAGGGAGGGAGTGGTTGGGTCAGCAGCCACAAGGCATCCCCTTCACGGCTCAAGGTGGTAGAGGGTGCTTGGGGCCACAAGAAGATACTCAGGTCCTGCAGCTCAGGAACAGCTCCGGTAGGCCCTACCAAGCCAGGTCACCGCACTGTTCCGTGGTTGATCATCTAGGTGCCTGCAGCAGATTGCATTAAGAGGACGCGGGTTGGGAGGGGGGGCAGTCAGTCAGCCAGCACGCAGGCTCATGCTGTTACTCACCACCAGAGAACCATGAGAGTACCAAGGATCAAGGGAGTTTCCATGGCAGAAACCAGTACCAGGACGCGCTCCGTTGGCACCAGATCTCAGAAGCAGGTGAGGGGGAAAGATCTCCACCGATCAGAGAGGCAGGTGGATCCCCCCTGTTTGGCCGCCACCAACCAGCCGGTACCAATGAGACTCGGTGGGCAGCCCAGGAGGTCGGGTGGAAGTACACCTCTTGTCAGGTTCTCAGCCCCAAGCGGCAGGGTGAGAGGGGGGCCCCCAGCAAGGTCCCCCTACTGTCCAAAAAGGACTACAGCAGAGTGGGCGGGGGTGGGAAGAAAGCAGTCCAGCAAATCCCCGCTGACCAGGATGACAGCCGAGAAACCCCCATTGCTCCTCCACCACTCTCTCCCCAGGTCCAGGGCCAGAACGTGCAGGCCTCGCTTCATCACATGCACTGGTGTACGGGCCAGAGCATAAGGCCCAGTGCTCAATTAAAGCATAGGACGCTGCACCGACGTGCAACAGCAGGGTTCAGGTTGCCAAAAAGAGAGGGGGGTAGAGAGGAGACCCCAGTCCCCCCCACCGCCCGTAGTGACAGCCGAATTCCCTCTGAAGTTGCTGATCCAAGCCGAGCGCGGCAGGCAGGCTTATGGCAGAATAGGGAGGGGGAAAGAAACTAAAGTCCATCGGAACCCCACTGTCCGGAAGCACAGCCGAGACCCCACCGATGACTCACCGCTGCACTCTCACCAGGTTTGGGAATTAAGGTGCACTGGGGGCAGGGCCACAGCACAAGGCCCGATCCTCAATCAGGGCGTAGGGCGCAGCACCCGTGGGCAATGTCGGGGCTCAGACCACCAGAAGAAGGGGGGAGGGAGAGAGACCCTGGTCTCCTCCCACCCGAAATGACTGCCGGACTGCTCCTCAACCCGCCCGCCCACTCCGGAACTGCAGCCGAGCGCAGTTGACGGGCCCACCTTGAACATCCCTGGTGCCTCTCACCTCTGTGAGAGGCACCCAGAGGACATACAGGTACCCCTCTATTCTGGGCACAAGATGATGCAGACAGCTCTGTGTGCCCATCCCTCCACGTAGCAGACGAAGCAGCCCGGGATCACAGCACCACTGTGAGGAGTCGGGAGCCGTCACCAGCGGGGCCGCCATCTTAGGCCAAGGTTGGCCCAGAGTATTATTGCATGGTCTGGATCTAGGGCCCAAATATCACTGATTCGGCTCTCCAGCAGGGGTCCTAAGCTAGGGGTAGCTTCGGCAGCAGGATACCCGGACAAGCTCTCCAATGGTGGGGATTAAGGAACGGATGACGGAGTGGTCCGGAGCACTTCCAAAGTGCGACCGCCAACTTGACACTCCTTGAAATTAGCTTTTTACTACTATTACATACTTTTTGTGAGTTCAATAATAAGGACCTGAACCTGGACTGTTTGTCATGTGTTTTGCTCTAAATACACTGTCTAAGAAACTTTTAAGGAGTCTCATGGCGATTAGTGGTTACTGGGCAGAATTTGTGACTAACAGGGCCTTTTACCTTAGTTGCCATCGGCTGTCCTTTATTTCTGGATCCAAAACTGAACTTTAAGTGCCCCCAACACCCATAACACTTTACTTTTAGAGTATGCAAGAGATGGTGGTCCGAGGCTTTCTCAGTGAGGTGGTGTTCGGTAGAGACACAAACTCAGTAAACTGATAATAACCAAGAAATCATCCTTCAGCCTGTGCTTTTACTTGAAAACTAAATGTACTTTAATCACGGTACATAGCTGGATTCTATATATGAAAAGCGCATGGCACAATGCACATACCTGGAAAAATTTAGTAAGTCAGCTCATACTAACTTGAGGCCATTCCCCAATCTTTCTGCAGCCATTATGGTCATTCATGGTTATTTACATTAAGAGCCCCAAGCACCTGGGTACAATTTTCTTTTACTTCCAAGGACGAGAATATTAGAAGAAGTATATTGACTAATTATGACTATTATTTATTTATTTATTTTAAGAACTTGTAAAGCGCGACTGTCACCATTACAGGCATCCTGGCGCTAGTAGAATCCAAACCCAGATAGAGACAGAAGCAGTAGAGTAAACCAGTGAAGAGAGGATTAGCCAGGGAAAAGCCAGGTTTTTACCTTTTTCCTAAACTGCAGAAGTTCATTAGTGGCCCTAATCTCGAGGGGGAGAGTGTTCCAGAGTCTGGCGGCAGTCACCTGAAAGGATCTACCACCAGCTCTGACCTTCCCAAATCTAGGAACAACTACCAGTTTAGCATCCGATGAACGAAGGTGTCTGGAGGGAGTGTACCAGACAAACTTGGACCTTAAAGGGGTTGGACCGCATCCGTGAAGAGCCCTGAACACTATACAGAGGGCTTTAAATTGAATCCTCTGTCTAAGAGGAAGCCAATGTAATTTTGCCAGGGCGAAAGGTCCATGAGATCTCCTAGGCAGCCCCAACGCCATTTTCGCCGCCGCAGTTTGGACCCTTTGGAGTCTGTCCAGTAGATACTCAGGGGACCGGAGCAGGAGGGCGTTACAGTAGTCCAACCTGCTCTGGATGGTACATCTAACCACTTGTGCACGGGCCTGGGGGGTGAGAGGGGCAGAACCTTCCTGAGTGAGCGAAGGATGGCAAAACAGCCGGCCGATGTTTTCTGTACGTGAGTGTCCATACTGAGCCCGTGGTTCAGCATGACTCCTAGGTTGCGTACAGAGTCCGCAGGCCGAACGGAGGAGCCGGATTCCGGGGCCAGAAATTGTTGGGAAACGGTCGAGGGAACCTTGTTCCAGCATTGAAGAGCACTTCAGTTTTCCCGGCATTAAACTGAAGCGAGTTTGCCTTTAACCAGCTTGCCGTGGTCCTTAAGCAGTTATGTAGGACCTCCACAGAGATGGACTCCTCACCTTCCAAGGAGAGGATCATCTGCGTGTCATCGGCATGATTAACAATTCGAATGCCGAATCCTTTAATAAGCGAGATTAGTGGCCTAAGGTAAACATTAAAAAGAATAGGGCTGATGGCAGAGCCCTGAGGCACACCATGCTGGACCGGGGAGAAAGGAGATTGAAAAGGAGGCATTGAAACCGCCTGCTGCCTGTCCTGCAGAAAAGAATGGAACCAGTTCAGAGCCGAGTCTCTCACCCCTGCCTCAAACAACCGCCTCAGCAAGATCTTATGATTAACTGTGTCAAAGGCGGCAGACATATCGAGCAGGATCAAAAAAGAAGCCTGATTTCTGTCTGCACGCCATGATATTGACATAGCTGGAATGGTGCCTGCGCATGTTAATGTATTCCCCTCACTTTAGTTGGACGCTCTGACTTTTAACGCCTCATAGCTTGGGTTTATTGTTTTGAGGTCACATGTATTGCTCCAGTTATGTGTGCCTTTGCACACAGCCCCTGAGAGAGACACACTGCATCCAACATCGCCCTTTGACAATGTGTCACTACACAAGTTTGTTCTGCCAGTTCTGAAGATGAGGAGGTAGCCACAGGTTGTTCTTCTTTGCTCTTGCTACAAAGGAAAATCTTGATTAGGAGTTCGGGGTCCTTCCGCCAATGTTGTGTCGGCGTCATATTCACCGCCACCGACTAGGCAGTCTACCTGCCTTATTATGATGTTGTCAGATTACTCTTCAAAAAACCACCAGAGCACCACCGACACGACATCCATTCACCGACCACCATGAGTTGGTTGGTGGAAAGCAGCTGTCATATGGCAGTACAGAGAAGTTTCACTGCCATCTGAATTACGAGTTGGCTTTCCAATGAGCGAACTGTGGCGGTGGGACTGCCTGTTTCGAGTCAGTGGAACTTAAGGTTTTAGGGTGCATACTCACACATTTCCTTTCATTCCCTTCAGTCCCTGTTGTGGATCCCTTACTTCAGGTGCTCCCTTCACAGCAGCATCTTGACCCTGAAAAAATGACCCTTTTGGTGCCGAAATCCAGGTAAGTCTTTTTGTACTATTTACCCATTGACTGGACCGGGCACAAATGGTCCAGAGTCCAGCAATGGATAGTAGGTATTTTTTCACATCTGTCATGCATATGTGTATATTTAACCCTTGTGCAGTCACAATATACACACATGCATCGGCAGATACGAAATAACATTCACTGCCATCAGAAAGACTGCCGCTGGGCCACCGGTAACATCATAATATGGCGGGCCGGAGACTGCTGTTGCAGCAGTACCACGATTGGTCCGCCGAACTCCTAATCAGGAATTAGTCATTAAGTCATCTTCTCAGGTGTAAAGCTAAAACCACAACCACAATATTGACCTAGGTCTAGGGCATTCAATTTTAATCGAGCTGGGGTATCACATGTCGCAATCAATTACAACAACCTCCCATTCCTTATGTATGTAGGGTAGGGTATACGCCAGTCAATAGCCCACCTTAAAAAAGCCCGTCCCCTTATCTAGACAGTGGAGAAACCCACACCAAAATGTGGTAGGAAAAAATGTGCACAAGCAAGATAGCACATCACGGGCGCACCACCAATGGGACCCCTGGTAGGTACTCACCAGGACGGCCCTGTTGTCATCATTGGTGCCATCGAGCTTAAAGAAAAGTGTCCAAGTGAAAACAACTGTGTTAACAGTGATAGTACAGTGGAAACAATACAAGTAACACATATAGTGATGTCACACAACATATAACATACAACATAAAACCATGCATACAGCACGAACAGATAACTTTATTCTTGTTCCTTTATGCTGATTGCGTACATTAAAAAAGTGAATATGGCTACTACCTATAGAGCCATGTTCTGCTTGCCAACATGTTTCATTGCCATGGTACTGGTCAGGCAATTTCTTCAGGGCACATACTTTTTACCCCACTAGAGCAAAGGGTAGGTAATCTGGAGTCTTCCATTTTACAAACCTTAGACCATGTCATTCCGGAAACTACTGTCAAAGCCAAAATGGTGGCTTCCCCTTGGTTTACCCCTGGTCTTAAGAAAGCAAAATTGACCAGTAGAGCCGCAGAGCGAACGTGGCGGAAAACCAGAACCGAGGAGGACAGAGCTAAATATAATATACTCCATTTAGATTACATGAAAAAAATAAAATCGGCTAAGAAGGAGTACCTAACGCAGCGGATAAAAATCTCAGCTAATTCAAGCAGAGAATTATTTAAAATACTGAAGGAATTTACGTCCCCCTCGTGCTGAACAATCTCTGCTTAGCCCCTCCCAAGAATGGGTTGAGTCTATGGCAGAATTTTTTGAGGATAAAGTCAACTTATTATATTCTGCTTTCCCTACGTCAGATGCAGACCAACCAAGTCCAGAAGGTCACTTGGTGACACCGCAATCCGAGATTGTTGAGAATCAAGGTCTCTACCTGACAAAATTTACGCCAATTACGGTCAAGGAGACTCTTGAAGGTCTTAGTAGAATAAAGTCTGGCTCCCCAATGGACCCTTTCCTGCCACGACATTGCACAAAAATTATGCCTATGCTAGCTGAGCCCCTTACAGCTATCTTTAATGCCTCCTTGGAGCAAGCCGAGTTTCCTTCCAAATGGAAGCAGGCCCAAGTAAAGCCTATCCTGAAGAAGCCATCTGACCATCCTGCTTTACCTTCCCATTATCGGCCAATATCACTGCTGCCTTTCTTTGGGAAGGTGTTGAAACTCCTTGTGAATAACCGACTGACTGCCTATATAGAAGCCAGTGGAGCCCTCGATCCCTCTCAGTCTGGCTTTCGGGCCGCACACAGCACTGAAACCGCTGTAGTGGAGATTGTGGATAACATCAGACTCACGGTGGATAGGGGCGATTCAGCTGTACTCATCCTCCTAGACCCCTCCGCAGCGTTTGACACCATCTCCCACGGTATTCTGAAACATCGGCTGTGGGAGATTGGTGTCTGTGGAGGGTCACTGGGTTGGATTGAGGATTATCGCACTGGCCGCCTCACCACCGTTCGAGTCGACTCCCTGGCTGCCCGGAGCCATTTGGTTACGGTAGGCGTGCCTCAAGGTTTGATCTTGAGCCCGCTGCTTTTTAATCTGTATTTGACACCTTTGGCTAAAATAATTAAATCTTTTGGCTTTGGAACGGTGTCATATGCAGATGATACGCAGCTGCTGATCACATGCGGCGTAGATCCTGCCGACACCTGCCTGCGTTTAAAAAAATGTATGGTTGAGATCAGTAGCTGGATGCGAGCGAATAAACTCCAACTCAATGCGGCCAAGACCGAAATTATTCTGTTTGGTAAAGCAGACAGATGTTGGAAGCCAGAATGGTGGCCATCCGAGTTGGGAGCTTGTCCGGCCCCCAAGCCGGTAGTCCGGAACCTTGGAATAACTATGGACAGCGCTCTGTCCTTGAAAAATCATGTAGCCAAGGTGACGGGCACCTGCTATGGTATAATGCGTGGTCTTAGAAAAATCTTTAGATGGCTTCCGCTTGAAGCAAGAAAGCCGTTGGTTCAGGGCCTGATCATTAGCCATCTTGATTACGACAATGCCATGTACCACGGCCTGAATGAGGACCTGTTGTCAAAATTACAAACTTTGCAGAATATGGCGGCAAGATTGGTGCTGGATCTGCCGCCTAGAACAGCGTCCGCTCCATGTTTGAAACAACTACACTGGCTGCCTATACGGCAAAGAAGTCAATTTAAGATCCTATGTTTGACCCACAACGCATTGTATAGAAAGGGGCCCCGGTATCTTAAAAAAAACTGAACTGGTATGCTCCTAAGAGGACCTTAAGATCTAGCCACAAGTCTCTGCTAATGCAACCCCCGTGTGCGAACCTCCAGGCATGGGCAACGCTCCTTTTCATTTCTTGCACCTGCCCTTTGGAATAAGCTACCTCCACACCTTCTTTTCATTAAGGAGCATCAGCAGTTTCGCAAAGCCTTGAAAACGTGGCTTTTCCCCTAGCAATTGGCCCGTCTCTCTCTGCTGTGATGCTTTTTTTTCGTTTCTTTCCTCCCTTCCGGTTCTTATGCTGCAAGCGCCTTGAGACCTTGCGGTTATAATGGCGCTCTATAAAAACTTATCGATTTACAAAAGGGGGTGGTGATGAACAGAGTGTCTGAATTGAGCAGACCACTCTTACCCAGTCCAAAGATCAGGGCTTGATCCATCACCGTTATTTATCTCACTGCCCCATCCCAGCTCAGAACCTGGCTATATGCAAATCAGTCTGTCCCTGGCCCAGTGCATCATGGGAACAGGGCAGACTAAACTACCAAGCCAATTCTTTACCAGAAAGGAGACAAGCTACCGGGGACCGGTTTCTGGCATTTCAGCCTCTTCGGCCCGGCTTGCTTGAATCCTGATGGAGCAGTGAGAAAGGGACTCATGTCTGAGTATACCCTGCCACACCTATAGTGGCCAAAATCGATTTACAAAAGGGGGTGGTGATGATCAGAGTGTCTGAATTGAGCAGACCACTCTTACCCAGTCCAAAGATCAGGGCTTGATCCATCACCGTTATTTATCTCACTGCCCCATCCCAGCTCAGAACCTGGCTATATGCAAATCAGTCTGTCCCTGGCCCAGTGCATCATGGGAACAGGGTAGACTAAACTACCAAGCCAATTCTTTACCAGAAAGGAGACAAGCTACCGGGGACCGGTTTCTGGCATTTCAGCCTCTTCGGCCCGGCTTGCTTGAATCCTGATGGAGCAGTGAGAAAGGGACTCATGTCTGAGTATACCCTGCCACACCTATAGTGGCCAAAATCGATTTACAAAAGGGGGTGGTGATGAACAGAGTGTCTGAATTGAGCAGACCACTCTTACCCAGTCCAAAGATCAGGGCTTGATCCATCACCGTTATTTATCTCACTGCCCCATCCCAGCTCAGAACCTGGCTATATGCAAATCAGTCTGTCCCTGGCCCAGTGCATCATGGGAACAGGGCAGACTAAACTACCAAGCCAATTCTTTACCAGAAAGGAGACAAGCTACCCGGGAGCTTGTTTCCTTCCCAGTGTAAGAATTGGCTTTTGTGGTTTGGTTTGCCCTGTTCCCATCATGCACTGGGACAGGAACAGACTAATTTGCATACAGCCAGGTTCTGAAACTGGGATGGTGCAGTGAGCTAAAAAACGGTGTTGGATCTAGCCCTGATCTCTTGACTGGGTGAGAGCTTTCTGCTTAATTCAGAGACTCTGTCCCTCACCACCCCTTGTTGTAATTATTTTTGTCCACCCTAAGCGTGGAAGGGTATTCTCAGATGTGAGACCCTTGCTCATTGCACCATCAGGATTCAAGCAAACCGGGCCGAAGACGGCTGTAATGCCAGAAACCGGTCCCCGGGAGCTTGTTTCCTTCCCAGTGTAAGAATTGGCTTTTGTGGTTTGGTTTGCCCTGTTCCCATCATGCACTGGGACAGGAACAGACTAATTTGCATACAGCCAGGTTCTGAAACTGGGATGGTGCAGTGAGCTAAAAAACGGTGTTGGATCTAGCCCTGATCTCTTGACTGGGTGAGAGCTTTCTGCTTAATTCAGAGACTCTGTCCCTCACCACCCCTTGTTGTAATTATTTTTGTCCACCCTAAGCGTGGAAGGGTATTCTCAGATGTGAGACCCTTGCTCATTGCACCATCAGGATTCAAGCAAACCGGGCCGAAGACGGCTGTAATGCCAGAAACCGGTCCCCGGGAGCTTGTTTCCTTCCCAGTGTAAGAATTGGCTTTTGTGGTTTGGTTTGCCCTGTTCCCATCATGCACTGGGACAGGAACAGACTAATTTGCATACAGCCAGGTTCTGAAACTGGGATGGTGCAGTGAGCTAAAAAACGGTGTTGGATCTAGCCCTGATCTCTTGACTGGGTGAGAGCTTTCTGCTTAATTCAGAGACTCTGTCCCTCACCACCCCTTGTTGTAATTATTTTTGTCCACCCTAAGCGTGGAAGGGTATTCTCAGATGTGAGACCCTTGCTCATTGCACCATCAGGATTCAAGCAAACCGGGCCGAAGACGGCTGTAATGCCAGAAACCGGTCCCCGGGAGCTTGTTTCCTTCCCAGTGTAAGAATTGGCTTTTGTGGTTTGGTTTGCCCTGTTCCCATCATGCACTGGGACAGGAACAGACTAATTTGCATACAGCCAGGTTCTGAAACTGGGATGGTGCAGTGAGCTAAAAAACGGTGTTGGATCTAGCCCTGATCTCTTGACTGGGTGAGAGCTTTCTGCTTAATTCAGAGACTCTGTCCCTCACCACCCCTTGTTGTAATTATTTTTGTCCACCCTAAGCGTGGAAGGGTATTCTCAGATGTGAGACCCTTGCTCATTGCACCATCAGGATTCAAGCAAACCGGGCCGAAGACGGCTGTAATGCCAGAAACCGGTCCCCGGGAGCTTGTTTCCTTCCCAGTGTAAGAATTGGCTTTTGTGGTTTGGTTTGCCCTGTTCCCATCATGCACTGGGACAGGAACAGACTAATTTGCATACAGCCAGGTTCTGAAACTGGGATGGTGCAGTGAGCTAAAAAACGGTGTTTTGTATCTAGCCCTGATCTCTTGACTGGGTGAGAGCTTTCTGCTTAATTCAGAGACTCTGTCCCTCACCACCCCTTGTTGTAACTATAAAAACTTATGACATTGACATTGGACACCAGGGTTTCAAACACTGTCACAAAACAAAATAAAATAAACTCGAGTTTTACTTCCTTGCCAAATGTGTATATTCAAATGTACCACTGCACAGACCGAGTAATTATTGCCATATTTACCCTCTATCGGCAGATATCTCTCCTATCGGCCGAGCGGTCATAAAAACAGGTTTCAGTTAACTCATTTTGTGAGTCACGTGACACCTCCTTCCGTTATTCGTAACTGTAAAAGACCATCACAATTCTATGAGGACTTTTCACTTACCCTGCTTCTTAGTCTACATATCTACTCCATTAACGCTCTTTCTTTAACCCCTTTTTTTCCACTTTACCGATATTAGTAGTGCTGCCGGCTTTCTCTCGTCCCTCGAGCAAAGTCCCCATCGGTTACTCTATATTTACGTACTTGCGCGATTGAATAGTCCTCACCGATAGGCTGGGCTATTCTCGCGCTATTTTGGGGCCATCTTGGATCGGGTTTAACCCCATTGAAGAGTATTTAGACTGTGGGATATTGTGACATTCTCGCAAGATCACGCCACAAAGTGTTCATGAGATTCTTTGATGAGCATTATTATCTTTTTTGTGTCGGGACTGCCTTTTTATCGTCTACAGACACCCAAAATGATGTTACTGAAGGCGTAACCACATCGATTATTTTTATAGTCTGCATGTATTTCACGATATATACAATTCCGCGTACCAATTCAGGGCTCGATCTCATCAGGTACTCACATGTAGAAATATATGGACTCAGTTCGTAAACCACAGTTCTGCTGCAATGGTATTCTGTATCCTAAAAATAAATTTTTTGTTTATTTATTTTATTTATCTAGACTTATGATCACTCGCCAACACAGCTATCTATGTTTAGACGTCTTAGAGGTCATTCTACACAATCTATTGTGCAGGGTATGCTGGTGTATGCTTCTACTCATTATATATTCGGGACCTAGTGAGGTTCCGTGACGATTTGAACCCGTGTTTTCAATATTGTCGGTAATACATAATATTGGTATCAGCGAACCGCAAATGATCCATTTAGCATATCCTGGTGTTTTCGCTATGCTACGAGCAAGAGTACTCCTGTTACAAACACATTTCCGAACTACCCATGGCATCCATCTTAGATCATGGCAGCCATTTTGTGTTTCTTGCCCTCACATACGCAATAACCTCTGATTACTTCATTTCGATTAAGGACACGTAGGCTTAGCCGGCGATTCACCTTTCCAGTGACACGTGCACCTTAGAACAGAACACGCTGTAGCTGCATGACTCGACAAAGTCTGCCTCCTCTGCCCGAGGCCAGTCCTGCTATACTGGTTCTTGTGTTCGTTGGCCTGATCATGATTAGGCGGCCGAAGCTGGTAGCCTTGCCCATTTACAACCCACAAACATCCCTTACCCTGCTTTTCTATCTTCTGCACCTGGCTCTGCTCCTTTCCTTCTGGGCCTTTATTAGGGGGAGGTAACGAAATTTACGATGAGGCGGTCCGGGTCTTGAATGAAAAGTTGACATGAGATTATGATGGAAAAGTAGGAACCCCTCGTTCGTAATGTTTTGACATCAGATATTGTCGACGATTCCTGTGCAACGCCAAATATTTATTGTTTAGGACACAAAGGTTTGGGAATGTATTTCATGTAAAGAATTTGCCTCAAGCTCAAATTTTAGTATATAAGGAGCAACCCTTTTTGTACAAATCGAACAGGCTCCTAGATACTGCCCGTGTGTAGTTTCTGTGACTTCTGTGTCCCTGCAGTAATAAACCTTTGGTCTTTGACGCCACCATCGAGAAGCCCGTGTTTCTGTTTATTTGTGCACCGAGACAGGTGGAACTCCGGGGTCTTCGGGTGTTATCCCTGACACCTCTGGACGGAACCAAAAAGTCCAGAACTCCACTAGTATATCTCGTGGAGAACGTGGTTTATAAAGCCCAAATCATTTTTGTCAACTCACATCTAAGGGGTATTACAGTTCTTTCAATAGGTTACTTCAATACCTAGTATGCTAGGAGGGGTAAGTTATCCTAAAGCATTATTGCGCACAAACCCCAACCAACGAAAAAGAACATCAGCAAACAGATTCAGTGTAGTTTGTTCCATTCCAGAAGCTCGTTCAGTCCTCTTTATTCACTTCTCGCTTTATAAATCCATCTGGCTTCTTTTGTTGTTAAAAGTCTCTCCACCGTTTGTGCATCTCCAGTCACTTTTTCCAATACCACCCATATGTAGGTATGCTTGTTCCCTGTTTTTATGACCTCTCGGCCGGTAGGAGAGATATCTGCCGATAGAGGGTAAACATGGCAATAATTACTCGGTCTTCGAAGTGGTACATTGGAATATACACATTTGGCAAGGAAGTAAAACTCGAGTTTATTTTATTTTGTTTTGTGACAGTGTTTGAAACCCTGGTGTCCAATGCAGTGGCGTAAAAAGTATGTGCCCTGAAGAAATTGCCTGACAAGTACCATGGCAATGAAACATGTTGGCAAGTAGAACATGGCTCTATAGGTAGTAGCCATATTCACTTTTTTAATGTACGCAATCAGCATAAAGGAACAAGAATAAAGTTATCTGTTCGTGCTGTATGCATGGTTTTATGTTGTATGTTATATGTTGTGTGACACCACTATATGTGTTACTTGTATTGTTTCCACTGCACTATCACTGTTAACACAGTTGTTTTCACTTGGGCACTTTTCTTTAAGCTCGATGGCACCAATGATGACAACAGGGCCGTCCTGGTGAGTACCTACCAGGGGTTCCATTGGTGGTGCGCCCGTGAGGTGCTATCTTGCTTGTGTACATTTTTTCCTACCACATTTTGGTGTGGGTTTCTCCACTGTCTAGATAAGGGGACGGGCTTTTTTAAGGTGGGCTATTGACTGGCGTATACCCTACTCTACATACATAAGGAATGGGAGGTTGTTGTAATTGATTGCGACATATGATACCCCAGCTTGATTAAAATTGAATGCCCTAGACCTAGGTCATTATTGTGGTTGTGACTTCTTGATTGGAGGGCGACCTAGGTCTGTATTTCCCTCTTAGCTCCGTGTTGGTGTGCGAAAAGCTAAAACCACCAACTAAGGGTCCAGAGGTGATCTTTTCAGGTGGTTTGATGTTCATCTGATGATTATAGTTCAGATTTTCTTCAGCGTCAAGTCATCGCTGGCACTTCTGTTTCTTGAGATGAAAATGTTGACCATGGCTGGGATGTTTTCATAGTGCAGAGGTGCAAGTGGAGCTACTTTGTCTTGTCCGTTTGTAGTCACTTTTAGTCCTTTATGATTACCTTCATCTAATCTCTGCATATTGGTGAGGTAGAGAATTCAAGTGCTCCATGCAAGCACAGATTCGGGGAGCAGATTGCCTTGCTCTGAAGCACACTGCATGAAGAACTGGGTCACAAGACCTTACCAATTAGCCTGTGAGTGCAGATCCTTCCTTGGGTAGCAGTGGGCCAACATCCTGTTCCTACTGCACAGCTGCCAGCTGCCCCATCTTCTAGACAGTCTTTCCTTCATGCAAAGTTGCCTCAAGTAAAACTCTTCAGCAGTCATTGTGGTCCATCCTTCAAGAAAGTTTAGTGCAGCTTCTATAAGAAGAGCTAGAAATCTAAGAGACATGTTAATCCACGCATATAAAAACAAAAATGATTATGATCTTGTGGACAACATGCGACAACTGAGTCCCTTACAGGGACATTACAAATGCAATCACTGTGCAGCCTGTAATACCACCTCCAACATAAAACAGTTTGAACAATAAATGCTTTAAACTCAGAAACTTTTCAAATTGCAATACGACGAATGTTGTATATTGCATTCAATGCCCATGTGGTCTCAGATATTTTGGAAAGACTACCCAGCCAATCAAAAAAAGAATTCTCCAACACCAATCTAGAATTCGTTGCCACACCGAAAATGCTCCATTAGTGGAACATTACTCTATCAAGAAACACAATGAGAATGATCTTCACTGGTGGGTAGTCGAAGTTATCAAGCCAAACATCAGACAACCGAATGTGGACCATTTACTGACCCTAAAGGAACAACGCTGGATTTGTCTAGCAGACTCAGTAAAAACAGGCCTAAACTCTTATACAGAATGGCACGCTTTGGCGTGTCTTAGTTAGAAGCTCAAGTAATATCTTCATACATACATTCAATACACTGTTACGTTATAAATATTGCATGTTTTGCTGTTTTTTAAATGTTAGGAAGAAATGATGAATTGTATTCTGTGGTGTAGTCTCCTTGTCATTTGAATTCCTGACCTAACCCCCATCTCGATCTGCATTATTAACGGTAATTTTTTGTAATCGTGCACTACAAAATTCATTCACAATTTACAGACCAATATTGACATATTCCTGAGAACTATTTTTCACCTAGATTTCTTGTCCTCACCCAAGATGGCCACCCTTTCATCCAAAAACGAAAGCAACAATTGCCGGTTGTGGCATATGTAAACATCAAAAATTGTTATTTGAATCGAATAGCTCTCCCCTCGAAATGTATGTGGTGGGCGATATTTGATACACATTTAAGCCACCCTTCATGTGCCTTTTGGTTTGATTCATTATCCCGATCCAAGATGGCCACCGTTGTAGGTAGAATCAACAGCTAATACCTCCGGTTGAATATCTTCAAATCCCCAGTAGATCTGCTCTGTTTCGAACCCATTATCTACAAGATAGTGTATGATCTTCAATACTATTCACACTAAAGGTTATAATATATTTATTGAATAAATTCGGCTACGAAGAACTTTTACTTCCGGGTTATTCACTATAAATGTCTTTACCCGGGGTTCTGCCTAATTATTCAGACAAACCCACGGGAATACTATTTTGCCGCCGTAGTTATTTCAAAAAGTAAGTACGTGCAGCCGCATCTGCTAGACTCATGCTGTTAGACGTTGCGCAATAGCATTAATTAAAACTTTCGAAGGATTTAGAGATAAAACACGCTAGCAGCACTTTGTTTGTAAACGCGCTAGCAATCACTGTATCTGTGTCAACAACCCTTCCCTTAAATTCGGCCTTGGGAGCTTTATTCCAACCAGCGATTTGTTTAACCCCTTCCATGCTCATGACGAGCTCAGCTCGTCATGAGGCACAGTTGAGCTGTGTTGATGACGAGCTGAGCTCGTCATGACACCAGCAAAATGGCAATTTCCAGCACAGGGCAAAAATAACCACAGCAGCGATGTGGTTAAGTTCCCCTGCCATTAGATTCAGTTCTTTAACTCTCACAACTGGGAATGAAGCCTACGAAAATTGATATAAAATAACATCCATACTTTTATTGCATTCCAATTCTTAATAATATGCTAACCCCTTTCAGATAGGATCGAACATTCCTACAGCTGACTATACAGCCAGTTTTCTTGGATCAACAGAAGTTGTCCAATTGAATTTTCCTGCAAGGTAGGCATCAGACCTAAAACATAAATGTCTCACTACTCACACTGCTTCTTAGGCTAATAGATTCTCTCTCCCTTTAGAATTTTAATGTGGCCCGCCTATATCATCTGACGCGGTCCTCCAGTAATCATAAAGGTATGTTGTTAGCTCCCTTAATATACACGAACAAACCACTAGCTTTACCCTTTGGTTAGCTTATGCAACAACGTGAGGGATATTTAAAATGACAAGTTGACTACTTTTATCCTTTTGATTTTGCTGTCTCGCATAAGAATTGTTTAAGCTTTGCTTGCTCACAGGTCATTTTTTGTATACAATGAAATGAATCTAATTCTGTTTTGACATGTATCCATAACGCTCCGTCCAAACAGCTATCCCAATATATAGTGAATAGAACGAAATCCTGCATTTTCTAGTGACAATGTGATCTGATAGAATATTCATCTTAGGACAAAACATTGGTGTCAAATAACCACTATTTAACCATGGAATTGTTTTCCCTATATGTTGTTGATGTGAATGAATTCTAGAATTTTGAGATGCATAACTCCCCACAATAGAGTTGGCGAAATACAAGCCTCTGTCTGTCTATTCAGTTGAGCAATTTTTAAAAGTATGCTCAATTTATTATTGTTTATTAACAGTCTTAAGTCTATAAAAAAAGTTAGCAATGATGTTTAATTCATTTTTTAGTTAAACAATACCTCATTCTTTGAAAATTAGGTCTTGCTTTTTAAGTGATAACGTCTATATGTGGATTAATAAAAGAACCATATAAGTCAAATATCCACACAAATGAAATTCAGTCATATTGACTTGAAATAGATTTTTAATTACATAGGGGGTATTTACCGGGAAGGGGTAAATATCCTCTTAAAGTCTGATGCATCTATTATGTTTTCATAGTTTCTAATGGTTTTATTAATATCTCGTTAATAATGTAAATTTATTTTTATGTAGGGAGTTCTTTACAGCATTCAAATAAACATCGTCCTGATGATGGTCTTATTGATGAATGCAGCGAAGACCGAAGCGTCGACATTTTGTCATCATCTCCTTTAATGTTGTCTTTAGACACCAACTTACAACCACTGTTTGTTGTATAATTTGGGTTGTCTGTTTGATTTAGCCGGAGTTGATGTATAATGTTATGAACTATAGAAAAAACATTGTCTATCTTTGTTCATGACTATTCTTGCTTCAATTGATTTGTGTACATACATCCCCCATATCTTCTTTTTTTCAAGTAAATAATTAATTTGAAATATAACCATTTTTGCTCTGTATTTCTTCTAACCTTCCTTGAATTCATATTGTGTCAAATAAGATTGATATCCCCTGGATACTACGGAGTGTGTCACTATGATACCACTCAATAATTCATGGTAAAATATCTTCAAAATAAGTCCCTTGTAGCACCCTGTGTCTTGAACTATATGTTGCCCAAGCCTACAAGGGTTGATTGGGTTTTTCCCCTGACAAAAATACTGCTTCTATCAGAAAGCACAACTTCCAGGTTCTTGTTACTGAACCTGCAATGGGAATTTCGAAGTCAGCAAACTTGACACTGGTGTTCAGATCTCTTGCTCAGTCTCCTCTCGTGTAGGACCCTAAGCAACGATTGTGTATTTGATAAGAAGTGGAGTGGACGCAGTGGTAGGTTTCCAGAAGTAGTATTTATTGTAGGGGTACAGAGAGCTGCCCCATCTGGCACAGCCAAGGCACATGCAGTAACTGCCACTGTGAGAGCACTCAGAGCAGGGTGCTTGCCAACACTCCAGGTGACATCAATAGATTCTGGCTGAGCTCTGCCAGCATTACATCACCTCTCCTCCCCCCTTATCACAAGATAATTCTAAAGCAACGAAAAAAGGAAAGGGGTACAGAATGGAAAAAGGGAAGTGTATAGAAACAAAGAAGCAATGTGATGAACAAACATAGGAGCCTACACATAATCTCGTAATGTGCTTGGTCTAGCATGGACCCTGGTGCTCTTCCTGGCAACATCCCCCCCCCGAAACATTTTTGTCAGCTTTCACAATTTCGGTAGGAAAACATGGGTCTCTGGCAACACAAGAGGTGCTCCACCAGTTTCCATTAGATAACTTTACAGCATTTTTGCGGACCTTTACAATCTGCTGGGAATCCAAAAACTTAGCGAGGCCTTATCTGACTGAGACAGGATCTTTTACTCTAACCCAGTCTCTGACACGAAGTCTGTGGTTTTCCTTCCTGACGGTAGGTTCATGATTTTTAAAACATGCCTCAGTTGATTTTTTATTGGCAGACTCCCACATACACTTCATGTCACAACCTTGGTGAAAGGACTTCACCATCCAAAAAGGGTAAACTCGTGAGGATGCTTTTCTTCCCCTCATAAGTTTGAAAGGACAGAAATTAGGGGCGACATGAGGCAAGGTGCGGTATGACCAATCTAGCTCTTTCACAGCTTGGAAAATACAAGACTTGGATCTGAAAGCTTCCTGGACACACTCTACCACAACTCTATTGAATCTCTTCGCCTTGCTATTGCTTTGAGGGTGGTAAAGGGCGTTCTGGCGTGCACAGGAGTGCAGAAAGAAATTAATCTCCTGCAAGACGATTTGGACACCATTGTCTGTAAGAATCTCCTTAGGATAGCCTTCCGTGAGGAAAATCTTATTCAGGCAGTTGAATACACTCTTGGAGTTTGGAATACTGATGGGCTCAACCTCAATCCACCTGGATAGAGGATCCACAAGGACTAGGAAGCATCTCGAGTCAGCGGGGAGAACATGGAAAGGCCCAAGAAAGTCCATACCCAGCCTTTGCCAGGCTCTTACAGGAGGAGACACAGGACATTCAACAACACCTTCAAGGACCAAAACCCTGTCACTTTCATTACATCGTGCACATTGTTTTATTAACTCGTCAATCGGGGTGTCCATCCTGGGCCACCAGAAGTCGGTTCTGACCTTCCTCTTGATGATGGTAGCACCAAGGTGACCTGAATGAGCAACTCAGACAATTGTCTCTTGATAACACATAGGGGGTACAAGTTTGTCACCTCTGACCACCTTTCCCCCCTCAACCGAAAGCTCATTGCTGACCTTCCAGAACAACAGTAGTTCAGGGGAAAGGCACTTCTCTTTCAGCCAGTTTTCTTGATCAATATTGCAACTTTTTTCAGCACAGCATTCTTATCTACTTCTGTCACCCAGTCTTCCTCTGCGAAGGACAAACAATCTTGGCTGATGCATGCAACAAAACATTCCTCTACCTCAGTCTCCCAGTCTTGCTCTTCTGTGTCAGAAATGGGGAGCCTAGATAAACAGTCTACTCTGCTATTCTTTCCCCCTGGAATGCATTCTACACTGAATATGTATTCTAAGAGTTGGTAGACAACCTGGCTAAGCGAGCAGTAGTGTGTTTTATGTTTTTTCCAGGCAAGATATCAACTAAGGGACGATGGTCTGTCTTGAGAACAAAAGATCTACCCCACAAGTATGACTTGAAGTTCCTGACACTCCAGACGCAAGCCAGGAGCTTTTTTTCAATGACGGAGTACTTCCGTTCAACAGGACGAGGAGTCCTGGAGGCAAAACCTACCATGTGTTCCCTCAGCATACTGCGATAGAACAACTCCCAGACGATATTCGCAAGCATCCACTGAGTTGAAAGGCAGCACAGACAGGGTAGAGCAGTAAAGTAGCAGCGAGCCCTCGCTGTTCTGAATTAAAGCGAGCAGGAGGCAGAAAGCTGGAGCTGAGCGCAGGGCGTGCGCTTTGGAGATGTAAAAAAAAAAACGGGCACAGCTCTCTATACCTGTTCTCGCAAGTGTGCCTTGGATGGGGTAATGGTAAAAAACAAATACTCGCAGTTGAGCTGCTGGATTACAGGCAAGGGGTACTTGAGGCACAGCGCTCGCAGAATAGGAAACAAAGGTGGCCGTGGGTAGGTAGAGTGGCATCCCATCTTCTGTCACCACTGATAACAAGTGGAGTGGACACAGTGGTAGGTTTCCAGAATTAGTATTTATTGTAGGGGTACAGAGAGCCATCTCCGCTGGCACAGCCAAGGCATAAGCAGTAACTGCCACTGAGAGAACACTCACAGCAGGGTGCTTGCCAACACTCCAGGTAACATCACTAGATTCTGGCTGAGCTCTGCCAGCATCACATCACCACAGTATTCTGCAGGTAAGATCTTGGACTGGGTTTCGGTCAGGCCACAGAGTCAAATCACCATCTTTGCCTTCCACATCAGCAGTACGAAGGGGTGGGGTTAGGAGCTCCATGTTAGGGAGACCTAGAGAAAAGGGACAAAATATGGCAATATTTCTCACTCAACTACCTCATAACATGTTGGAGGTAATCCCTCTGAGGAGGAATAAAGCAGGAAGGGTGCAAAGGCAGTTCCTACACTTCTCAGGGGCCCTCTTTCTTCTATCTTTCATACCGTAAGTCAGGTCCACTTCAAAGGACTTCAGGAATGCCTTAGAAGAGTCCTGCAATGCACATTGCTAACTTTCTGAATCAAGCCACACTTCATCATCTGTACCAGCCAAACACAAGAGATCCAAACTGGGATCCTGGACTGTATCAATCAAACAGAGCACATATGCTCCATACTCATCCTCCTGCATATACATAGCTTAACCATCCATGATACATCTACGTCCCACATGAATTCAGTAAAGGTCCAAGTTGCAGGAGGACTGGTAGACAATTTAATGAACAAATGGACACAAAAACAACAAAAAATCCGGTAAGAGGAACAGGCGATACGAATTTTGAACGTTTAAAAAAAAAATTGCTCCATAAATGTTATGTCGCAACTGCGGTCATCTGGTTGGGCTTAATCGGGACCTGAATGCAGCTTAAGGCCGACTATGAAGGAGCATGGATTGGATGAAGAAACCAGGTTCGACCCAGTTGGATGTTTCACCTGCGGACTTAGGGTCTAATGAGTTTGGTAGTGAGGCAGTAGACCGCCATTCCAGCGCTGCGCTGCCACACCGCCAAATACATCTGCACACCACCCACCAGATTACGAGTTCATTCGTGGTCTGACGAGCAGTAATTTGGTGATCCCACTGCGGTGCTTTCAAAGGCTTATATGTGAGCCTTAGAAAGGCACCGCAATGGGAGCGCTAAAGCACGTTCCTGCATGGCATGGACTGTGTAGTCCATGCCATGCAGGAACTGGGGGTGCATCTGGACAGGGAGGCACACCATGTGCCCCTGTGCATGCACCCCCCATGTCTGGAGGCAACAGGGGGCCTTGTAGGGCCCCCATAATTTCCTTACCACCACCCTTTTCATGGCACGCTCACCGCCATGAAAAGGAGGGCATTGAGGAACTCATACTATGCAGCTGCTTCACCGTCAACATATTGTGGCCTCTGCCTGCAGCGCCACCACCACGGAATCAAGTATCTCAGTGGTAGCAGCGGGCAGGTGGTGGTAATATGGCAGGTGGGCTGCCAGGCTGGCGGTCCACGGACCTCCACCACAGGTTCTGCCATCCCATGGACCGCCAAACTCGTAGTTAGGCCCTTAGTCTCTGAAATGTAAGCAAAATATCCTCAGCAGAGCAAGGCAGCAGGCTGTGACTAACAGGGGCTCTCAAGGTTGGACAGCTGTTGGACACAGTCTCTTTGCAGCTGTTCACTTTGGCAGAAAAGTTCAGTTGGGAGAAATTCAAACTTGAAGAAGGTTTACTACCTTAGAACTTTTTTGGGGCACAGTTTTCCCTGGTAGGGCACAGCTGGAAGCTGTGTCAGTACAGGGCTCCACGAGAATGGATACCCTGCCCACGTTGTCCTGCTGAAAGAGATATGCAACCTGAAACTTTGGCCCAGCGGCAAAACATCTTTGGCAAATTGACTTTGCAGATTTGTTTAGGTCAACCAGAGGTCTTTGGAGCTAAAACGTTTCTAAGACCCATGTTTTTCAAGATGTAAGGAGGGGTATACTTTGACACAGCCAAAGGTCCCTGGTAGTCAGGAACAGCACTTGGGGTTCAAGGCTCAATCCAGCAGGAGCCACCAGCAAGGTAAGGTACAGGTTCCTTTGGAAATGGTCAGCTGGGCTCTTCAAGACAAAAGGGTTCTTGCTGCTTTTTGCAGCTCTGTATCTTAGCATGAGGTCAGTTAACTGAGGTTTGCAGTTACTTCTTTGTCCTGGGTACAAGTGGGAGCAGGCCCAGCTCATCAGGGCTCCTCACAGCTCTCTAACAGCAAGAGGGTGCCCAGGGTTACCTCCTTTTTGCTTGGCATCAAATTATGGGTTTGGGAGAATCCTGGCCTTTCTGTGACCAATTGAGCAAAGGTTACCAAGGGTAATCCTAACCACATTTGCAGCAGTTCCCATTTACCTTGCAGTAAACAATTCCATACTGCATCTTTCAGTGTACCCATTTAGAAGTGTTGTCATGATTTGTGGGCAACCCACCAAGTCAATCTGTACTAGTTCTGGGGGCCGGTCCACTCCAAATGGGATTGGTGCCTGCCTGATTGTGGAACAAAGAATGGCCCTACCCAGGGTGTCAGCTAACATATGCCTGTGACAGTGTAGGCCTCTTTGAAGTTCATCAGTTTCCTGGGCTCAGATCAGATGGTAATCCTGCAAGACGAATAGAAACACCTCCCACCATCCAAAGCCTTTGTCCTGTTCTGCGAGCAGTTTTTACAACTCATCAAGGAGGCTATTTAGCTGTTAGTTGAAGTTGGAGCTCATGTAAACAGTACGTTCGAGGCTTCAGGTAGAGAAAAGATAACTTTCTAAAATTACCTTTTCATTAATACCTATAAAAATGATTTTATCATAAAATATGATTTTGAATGAAGCCTTTGTTTTAAATTTCTAGTTTCATAACTGAAATTAGTATTAATAAATGCAACAATGTAATCCAATGTTTTCCTTGGAACAGCTAGCCCTACTGCAGTGATATCGTTTTTGGGGCTTCATCACTTCCACGTCGCTTCATCACGTCCAAACGCCTCAAAGATGCCAACCGATGGTTTTCCAACGACTTGAAGACTCAAAAACGTAATCTCCGCCAAGCGGAACGCCTTTGGAGACGGGATTACTGCCCTACTTCTAGACTCCAATACACCACCCTCCTAGCCCAATACAAGAAATCCATCCTGGAAACCAAGAAGGCTTACTTTTCATCCAAAATTCAACTTGCGGAGAACCGGCCTAGAGAAATATTCTCCATCGTCCAAGACCTTGCCTATTCTGACAGAGCCTCACTTAAACCCCCTCCTTCTCAATCACTTTGTGACTCTCTTAATTCCTTCTTCCTCAACAAAATCAGCACGATCAAGGCCAAGATTCCTCCCCATCCTCCTCTTTCACCGACCCCTGCTGTCCTCCTGCTGTAGCTCGTCTGGACTCGATTCCCCCCCTTACGACTGATTCTTTCACCAACATTCTTCCTCTGGTCAAATCCGGTTCCCCCCTGGATCCCTGCCCCGCCTATATCCTGAAGCAGATCTATACCCACTGCCCCACACCACCTCTCACGTTTCTTCACAGCTCGTTATCCCAGGGTATTGTTACCCCATCATTCAAATCGGCGGTGATTGTACCTATTTTAAAAAAAAACTGGCGCGGATTCCTCGAACCCAGCCAACTACTGCCCCATCTCCCTCTTGCCCTTCCTGGCAAAGGTACTGGAACGCCATGTTGTCAGAACCTTGAGCCTATTTGTGGAAAGAAATAGTGTCTTGGCTCCAAGGCAGGCTGGATTTCGCCCCGCACACTCAACCGAGTCAGTAATTATATCGGTCCTGGACAATCTTCGAGAAGGCATGGATTCTAGTCAGCCCCAGGCCCTGGTCCTTCTTGATCTCTCCGCCGCATTCGACACGGTGGACCATGCCATCTTACTTTCACGTGTCGAGGCGGCGGGAATCGGAAGGACTGCCCTGCTATGGCTTTCCTCCTTCTTGAGTGAGCGCACTCAAGCGGTCCGCCTGGGTGAGTACTCAGCTAACTTTCGTCCAGTCCAGTGTGGGGTCCCCCAAGGATCCTCTTTGTCCCCTCTGCTATTTAACCTTTACATTGCCCCCCTTATTTTTGCGTTACAGCAACTGGAGGTCTCTGTCTACAACTACGCAGACAACCTCCAGCTTATCTTTTCTCTTTCCTCCTCCCCCGAGTCAACATCTAATTTCCAGTTCATCATGACTTTTATCCAGGACTGGATGAACTTCAACCACCTGAAACTCAATCCCGACAAAACGGAATTGGTGTTGACGGGTGGTTGCTCCAGTCCTTGGTCCTCCTCCTTCTGGCCCCCCTCTCTAGGTCCCCACCCACGCCTGTCCCCTCTGTCAAAACTCTTGGGTTCAAAATCAATAATCAACTCTCTCTCCACTCTCAAGTCAGTGCCGTCGTCTCTTCAGCCTTCCTCTCCCTCAGAACAATCCGGAAAGTTTCACGATTTTTCTCTCCATCCGCTCTCAAACTAATACTCCTGGCCATGGTGACGTCTCGCTTGGACTACGGCAATGCCCTCTACCATGGCATGCCTGCGTACCTCGTGAGGCGCCTACAACTAGTTCAAAACCAGGCGGCCCGACTGGTTTTTAATTTACCCAAATCACAACATGTCACCCCCCTCCTCAGATCCCTCCACTGGCTCCCTGTCCGGCAACGCGCTCTTTTCAAGCTTGGCTGTACCATCTTCAAAGCCCGGTCCGGCACTGCCCCGGCTTTTATCAACACAGCCATTCAAGACTATATCCCTCACCTAGAGAACTGCGCTCTACAACCCATCAACTTCTGGTGGTACCTCGCTTCAAACGGAAAAAGTGGGGAGGTTCCAAATTCTCCACCACGGCCCCCGCCTTCTGGAATTCTCTCCCACTCCAACTGAGATCCTGTTTTCAGTATCCCTTATTCCGTAAAGGCCTCAAAACATTTCTCTTTACTGAAGCCTTCCAATCTTAAACCGTCCTGATCCCTCAGCCTTCATGCCCCTTGAGTAGTAGTAATCACACAGCGCCAAGAAACCGCCTGGTGTACGCGCGCTCTACAAATTCCTTAAAACTCAAACTCAAACTCAATCACTGATAGAACATGTTTAACGTTAAACTTTTACAAGTCCTACTATTAAATACCATACAACCTGCCTTATGGACACTATCGCATACTTATAGGTGCCATTGATATTTAAAATCAAAGTTTTAGGCCTGTCAAAAGGTGTTTGTTTGACAGGCTGAATTTTCAGTTAAAGCTGCCACAGCCATCCTACAGTGGTAGGCCTATAGTCATGTTTGGGTGGCACAATAGGTGCTGCACTTCCTCAGCGACATTTAACTAACAGGCCCTGGATCCAATTTATACCACATATTCGGGACTTATATGTAAATAAATATGCAAATTAGGTGCATTCCAATTCGTAGTATTTTAGGGGTTGGAGCACATATACTGAGCACTGAACAGCAGTGTGCCAGTATGCAGAGTCCAAAAACATCAGTAAAATGTAGCAAAATGTTGTGGGACTGGTACAAAAATTGGGTTTTTCTACAACTTCTGTCAGAGAAAATGAACAGGACACATTTTCTGTTTGCTGTGAGTGCAAGAACATATTTCCCTTTTGGCTAAAACGGAGGCCCCTCATTACAAGTAGTCTCTTATTTCCCATAAGACCAGTAATGGCTGGATTTCTCCCATGCTTGGCCTTGGAGTTGCCAATACCCCTCGGGGCCATTGTAATTCATTACACAGATCACTTCACCTGCTTCGAAAATCTTTAAAATGCAGGATCAATCACAGACACTGCTGAGGGGCAGTTACTTGATAATTACATTAACAGCATCGGGTAGATATTTGGAAGGGCAGGGCCTGTGTGTGTTTTCGTGTGAGATTGTGTAGGCTAAGGTAAGGGCCGAGCCCTAGGGTATCTGAGGCTCGAGGTTAAAACTTTTCTCAATTAATGGGCATAAATAGGTGACGAAGGCAGGCAGCGAGTGAAGGTGGAGGGTCTTAGTATTCAACACACACTTTCAGTGTGAATGGAGGGGTGAATCGAGTATTGAGGGAAGCCGAGGACCAAAGGACCCAGATGTGAGAGGGAGAGCCGTTTGTTTTGTTACTGATAACTAACTTCCGCTGTAGTTTCTTTTCACGTAGGACTGCCGAAATGTGGGTAAAACATTTACTAGACTCGGCTGCGGGCCGCTGCAGATGCATCATAGCTCCAGCCCCGCCCTCCCTTGGGCTGCAAGTTACAGATTGATTTGTAGAGTTACGGTTTCGGCTTCAAGGCATAGTGAATAAGTAACTAACATTTCAATACGGTTGCAGAACACTAGCTCTAGAATTTCAGAAACGTTTTCACGCCACTTTAAACGATAGGCCCCTGACTCGCCTTTCTAGAAGCATCGAAATAAGGGTGGTGTGCCGGGCTTTCTGTAGTGCAGCTGGCTGCCTTCCAGAAGCACATCAGAGGAGGAAATGAGACTGAAACTTTATCTCTGAAATGCAGCCATAAAAGCAGACATTAATCTCTCAGCGTGTTATTGTTGGTTACAGTTGGTGACAACAGCTGTGGTGGCGAGCCGCTCTGCCACAGCTCTGGGGAGGAAGGCCACACCTGTCTTTTGTTGGATGCTTGACTTCACTCTGTGACACAAGTAGTCTGGATCGTAGTAGTAACATATGCGTGCTCAGGTGCGTCTTTATGCTTTCAGGAGTGAGTAAGTAAGTAAAGTTTAGTGTGTTGATTATTTAAAATCTTACAATATTGAACATTCGAAAAAGTCAATAAAAACTATATTCATACATAAAACAGTTAAAATATTATTCAAAATGTAAATATTTAAAATGGTTTCAGGAGTGGAATGTGTTTGTAACTGCAGCAGATGAATGGACAACACGAGATCACAGTACATGCGTTTCTAATAATCTTTCTAATAAAAGTGATAAACGGTGTACATTTTTTTCCGAAGAGAACCGGCATAGATAACTATTCACCTAATAATCCTAATAATTATTATTTTCAGGTTTGTTGGTCTATTTAGTTCAACGGAAGTAAAACAAAACTAAAACACTCAGAATGTACCAGGTAATCACAAATAAGTCCCTGGCGGGAAACACTGTCCATTATTCCCCGGAGGCAGTAGTCAATGTTCATTAAAAAAAGTATAGGAACTGTGACGCTGCGATCAAAGAGGTGGGGTGAGTGAGCTTGTGGGCATGGCTAAAAACAAAACATTCTGTAACTTTTTTCGGTTTTTCATCTTCCAGTAACCACATATAAAAATAACACACAGCTTAAATGAAAACTAAATTCAAGTTAGGTTAATCAGTGGTAAATGCACTATTGTACATTATGAAACCTCTATTAGTTAATGCACCACATCAAATCCTGGTTGGTCCAGTAGAGATTAGAGACTTGTGTATGTTTAGTGCAACAAGGTCCCAGATTGTGTCAGAAAGCACTGCAAACACGTCATTATTTTAAACGTGTATTACATAAGATTGGCTGCTACATATGTGCAAAAAGTTTTAAGATCAAGAGTGTTTCCAAAATATATATTTTCTGCAGGCTGTAAGAAGTGCAGTTTTATTTTTTATAACTGTCTTTTAAAAGCACACACTTCACAGCTTAGCTGGTAGCTTCCTTGCAATACCTCTCAAAAAGAATATATCTGTGTCATACGGAAGCTTCAAGTGATTCCATCAATTAAAGCCAATACCCCCTTCCAGATGTCCTTGTAGATTGACTAGTTGGGCACATTTACACTTCTGGCAGCCGAACCATCCAGGCAAGAAGGCTTGTTTGGCTGTCTGCCCCTCCCTTGATTTCACAGCAGGCTTTCTCAATGACAGTTCAGCGGAAGCATTACAGCTGTTGGAATTAGCCGATCCGGGACGGTTGTCTTTTGACAAAAAATAGGGGAACTGTTTTCCTAAATTAAAAAGAATGGGCACGTTGTGTCTCTCAGATCCCCTCCACTTCAACCTCTGCTTGGAGAGAGGTGTTCACCTGAGCAGCAAGGCACGATCAAGTTCCTCTGTACGATGCTCCTTGTTAGGTCTTGCCTGCAACAGAGACTGCTCTCTCACTTGTAAGAGATATTGTTTTCTACAAGGAGCTTGAAGTGCGCCCACTGCTTACCATTAGTTTGCTTCATTGTCACTCATATTTCCTGACTCCAAGTTGGCCAGTACGTGCAGGCTTCATTTATGTCCCGTGGAGCATAGACTAAGTACTGATTGGTTCATATTGATTACTCTTTGTTCGCTGCTCCCGCTGTGATTGAGGTACTTGTTTTTCTTCTTCTTGTCATGTTGCTTCATCCCTATTCTGAAGAAATGCCACTTGATTTTCATGTAAGTCATAAGTTGCTCCTTCTGTATTTTGCCAACACATTCTTAATGGCAGAGGAGCTGTGTCTCACATTATCATTTGTTTGCTGATGCTTAATTCACAGAAAGCAATAATTAACCATGTTCATATCAGCCTGTTATTGTTTCATAAGAGGGCCCACATCTTACCGTTTTAGGGTTAGTAATCAAACCCCATTAGATATAGAAACGTTTGTGCTAGAGTTCCTATGCTAGACTATTAGTTTGCCAGTATTCAGTTATTTGCTTTGTAATGTCCACAATGATATAACTAATATGTCACAAATCACTCCCCAATAACACAGTCATTATACCACCCAGTTTGACGACCTCTTCACTACACATTGAAATGACCACAAAGCAAAGGTGCAGTAATGTGAAAGTGTCCTGTAGCATGTTGAGCATGGGGATTGAGGGAATGTCAGCATCAGGTATCCACAATGTGAAGTTGAAGTACAGGTACAGACCCAACATAAAGGTGGGAATAGAAATTGGCATAGGCACATAGATATATGTCCAGAAATATGTAAGGTGAGCTCATCACTGCTCTATGTGCCACATGACATGTCAACATAACACTAATGGACACCTAAAAGTATGTCCCGTACCCATACACTGACACACTACATCCTCCCTGAACCCAATAGCCTCATCACCACTGCTGGGGGCAAAGACTGAGGTTCCAGCTGATCTCTTAAACTGCACAATAAAGGAGGGTGTTGCAGTACTGTGTCACGCTGAAAAGGTACACCTTAAGATATCCCACATGAGGGGGCTTGAAGGTGCATTGGAGGAGCAAGCACTGACAAATGTATATCAGTCTTTAAATAGTTATTGGACTTGAAAGTGCCTAGCATTACCATAATGGCATTTGAATGCACAGAAAACTACCATCCAAACTCCATTGAGTGCAGCAATATCTTGAAAAAACAGAATGCAACCTTTGCAGCTGCATCACCTACCAGTAGTGTGGCTCACTGGTTAGAGGCGGCAGACCCGAGAGCAGAGGACGGCCCGGGACCAGGGTTCGATTCCCGGCGCGGCAGGTTTCTGGACCAGGGTCAGCGGACTCGATAATTCTCTCGCCTCGGTGCCCACTCTGATCAGTGATCACACTCGGCAACTCTGGGCATTAGCTTGCCTCATCTTCACTAACGGCCTCACCCTGGAGATACCCATTAAGGGACCATCTCTCAGGGAAGCCAGGAAGGGTTTCGCAGCGGTCGAAGCGCTTTGGGACCCTACGGGTAAGTAGTGCGCTATATAAATGCCTATACATTTACATTTACATTTACATTACATTTACAGTGCCCCAGAACCATTAGCTGAGATATCTGTAACGCTACAAGCACAATCTCCTACTGTCTGAATTGAGCTAACTACAAATCCCTATGCATTGAAGTCATCTTTATGTCAACAAAGTGAATTGATAATAACAACCCTTTCCAATGTTAAATACTCAGGCATCTTAGGTATAATGTAAGATGAGCATTTACTTATCTAGATCCTTTCACATGCCAGAAGTATTGACATATCACATGTGTAGCAATACGTGAAAATCAAATTTATGTGGCTCGTTTTGTTGAAAAAGCTGGCCACATAGACATAATACACATCCCTAAGAGTCCCCATCCCAATGTCCTTTTTAAACGAAGCTACTCCAACTCATGTTGTGGCTAACAAGATAAAGCATCTCACAGCTGTGAGGGTGTAGATGGTAGGGGATGGTGGACTCAGATAGAGCGGACACAGGTCCAGGGGATCCACCACCACCAGGGAGAGCTCACTGGAACTGGACTCTGATGAAGATGATCCAGCCGTCATATCGGGCAGCTCCTCAGTGGCACTCCCATCACCCTCTGGGCCACTGGTTTCCTCTTGCTCACTGGCAGCACGAGAACCACTGTGGCAGCTGCTTCTCCAACATTCGTGGCACTGTCTCCTTCTCTGCCTTGGTCTGATGCTGAAAAACAGATTTGAAAAAAAAATTGTTGATATGTACTTGTTACATGTATATAATAATAACTCTACCTACATTGGCCAACATTATAAATTGTACTTGGATGACAGTATTAGGTTATATAGAGTCAATAGCACATTACTGAAAGCTACAATACCTCTACGCACTCTCACATAATGGTGTCAGAAACATAGTTTGATGCAATGTCATGTTTCTCCTTCTCAACATCTTAACCACATCTATGTTCCAGCTGATGTTTTGTCTCTTACTCCTGATGCCCTTGTAGTATACCACACTTACCTCATGTGATTCCAGGGAGAAAAGACCTATTAAGAAATTAAATAACACTGAAGTCTTTACTTAAAGCGTATAGACTTAGCTATCCCTAATCCAAAGTCTGGGGAACAGCAGGTGCCCTACTTCAGTTAACATATTTTGATAAGTCACCATCAAGATGTAGAAGTCATGTAATAGGCTATTTCACATGGATCACATTTCTGTTGCACTTCTGTCCAAAAGCAGATGAAGCAAATCTAAGTGCCGCATGAGTAACTCAGATAGAAGGTACACATGGAATAAAGGCATAGCAAGCCAAAACTTTATGTCTACAAGTATTGTATTATGTCAGCTCAGTGCAATTATCAAATGTGCTGTGGGCAGATTGCAACACTTTTAACAGTTTGGCAAGTACACACAGCTTTTCACACTGCCAATAACAATGACTGAATATTACTACAGGGACACCTTGCTTACTATACCACCAGTAGAATCATTGTGTGTCCACATCTGACAAGGTCAAGTAAGCCTATCCCATCTGATAAGTATAATCATTCACATATTGGCCAGTTCAGATGTTGTTGTGTTCTTATCCCAATTTACAGTGCTAGAATATAGTTTTAATTGCCTGAAAATATTAATGCCCCTTGTAACAACCATCAATGCCATTGGGAAAGTGTAACTTTCACTTCCATGTACTTAACCCCCATGTTACCACCTAGCACCTACTTTGTTAGGCACTCACAGACACCTGTTCTCACCTACATATAGTCCAAGACATGGAATCTGTTTCAAATCATGTATTCTGTCACTCACTTATGGTAAGGTCCAGTCTGTGTGACATGTTTCATCAGTACACATAAGTCTACATTTTGCCAGTTGCCACATTGGACAACAGATAGCACCAGGGCTTTTGTAAAATCTTTCAAACAAATCAATCTCTACTTACCAAGGCCTGCAATTAGACATTGTCTGCTACCTCGACGTATTGCATGGTATGTCACAGTCAAGTTCACAATTATCAAATAACACAAAAGTGTTGCTGTCTCAATGCAAAACGTGTTGTTGGCTCAATAGAGAGACCAGGGCAAACAATAGTATTTGGGATGAACTATGTTGCTCATCACTGAAATACATAAAGGGTTTTATCTTGCACATTGTGTTGTCATGTGCCCATTATGCAATGGAATAGCACTAGTGGCAACACCCAGCCTATTTTAGTCTTACATGTCCCATATACAAGGGACCTAACCATGCACCAACAACTATTGTTGCATATGCTACATTTTACACATTATATAGGTCTTGATTGTCTCAAAACCTAAAAGTTATAACACTGGTTGCAATACCTGAACATCATGGTGTTGTACGAAGTTCATCAAGGCACATACTCAACCCCTCCTTGATGGTGTCTGGCTCCCGACTGCCCACCGTAGTTGGAATAGGCCATCGCCAGGATGCTAGGCATTAGGAGGGTCAGGGTGTTGCACACTCCTCTCCTGCCTGGAGGTGCCAGGCCCAGCTGTACTTCTGCGATCTTCTTGGCCCAGCCTTTTAGGTCCTGTCACTGTTTTTAGCAGTGGCCACTGTGCAGATGTGTGACCACTATGGACCGCACCTTCTGTGTGATGGTACTCCACAGGAAAACCTTCTGATGGACGTTGACATGTAAGGATGACACTTAGTACACATGCAAAATGTACATATCCGGGTATTTTGTCACTTAGGTCATGAATAATAGCTAGCTTAACTAATATCCAAGTCAGCCGATACGAAATTTCAACACTGCACCTGTTGTTAAACATATAGCATTTACATATTTAATAACACATTTTTCATTTCCTGTTGACACCACACTCTAACCTGACCTTTCTCTAAGTGCCTATGCAAGATATCTCACTACACTGTTGATTGGAGAACAACACAGGTGGTATAAAATATCATAACTGCTAACCTCAGCACACCTATGTCTTCTGCGGAAGGGAACAGTAGTATTTTGCTCTGGACATACACCTAACTAGTATGGTTATTTACCAATGATTACAATGCCTCAATAAAACCTTGTTCAACATGATCTACACATGGCCTGAATGAACATTATAACCCATACAACTGGTCGCCTTCCTACATCTGACATGACCATTGTTGAGCACTGTGATTTGCTATGTGAGGGCTAGTGACATAACTGATATAACGCTGATATTGCTTCATGTGCATGGATTTGTTATGACTGTATACATTAGCAACTTAACTACATATGCAAATGACATTTTACTTTCACATTAGAGTTTGATTACCTTTGACTCCATAAATAAATATATTTTAAAATATGACAGAAAACAAGATATCAGCTGATGTGAACATGCCTAACTAATACACCATATGAAGTTTGTGGTTGATGATGTGATATTCACATGAGAACAGTGATATAATGTCTAGAACAGTACTGACACACACGCAAAGCAGTAAACTTGCCCATCACATTTACAAACATACTCTTAAGCAATTGGCTACAGATTCAGATGTGTGTCTCATTTCAACACGCTGCCCTATGTACATGGTTAGCTGACATTCAAAATATGCATTCTCTGTTGTGCTATACAGCTGCTTGTACAGGGAAAGGACTGTGTCTACCAGCATCTTCAGCTGCTCTGGTATGAAGGCAAGGGCCTCGCTCCCTGTACAGCGAGACATTGTAGCTCCCAGAAGATGTGAATAGTAGTAGGCAGATGGGAAGGTCTGTAGAATTGCATAGGCGGTCTTCTGTATGGGCAGTCAAAGAGATAGGTCCACGTTGTTGCATTTTCTGAAGTCATCTAATGGCTTCAATTGCTGCCTGACACTCCGCCTACCGCTCTGGTTCTAAATATCTGGCAGTCCGCGAGTAAGATTGTTATATTAGTAATGGAAGTTTACCATGTCGGTCTTCACAGTATGTGGACACAATCAGCGAGCCTCAACTGTCAACATAACAAGTTATAGGCTATGGCTGCGTCCACCTTGGTTATGAACCTCCAACCGTGAATTTGAATTAAGGTTCATTTGGGGAAAAATAGTGGCTATGTTGTTGTTTTGTACTACACCATGCCTGGATGCACTATATTGTGTGTTGAAGGAGCATCCAAATCAAACGCCCACACTCACATGATGAAGTCACCTTTAGAGACCCTGAAACACTTGTTGGCTGGCTAAACCAACATAAAAAATCACAGTACAGTTTCTGATTTTCCACTTTCTCTCAGGCAGTATGCTGCCCATGTTCATTAACGGGTGCAAATACACCATATAACATTGTTGGAAGCCACTGTCACCCTGTGAGCGATCTGTGTGATGTCCAGGTGGAAAGGGGGTATGTGTCTGATGATGTACAGAATACTACGTGCCCAGAGGGCCAATACACTCAAAATTTCAAGCACCCTACTGAGGCATTGCAAATTAATGGGACATTATAAGTGGTCTTTGTGTACTATACTTAAGTATACATCTGCATATTAGGAAAGATGTACAATGTCAATGGGCTGTGTATATTATTGTATGTGCAATTCAGACATGATATCATTAGTGTCCACCACAATCCCTTATATAAGGGACACTGGACTTTAGCAAGCTCCGTAATGGTTCTACAATACTGGCATTGTTACGAACAAATTTGGAGTAATACTCTGATAGACCTAGAAAAGACTGGAGGCCCTCATCACATGACAGAGCGTCAGTATTTTGGATGGCTTCTACCAGATCTAATTGGGTTTGATGCCATCCTCTGAGATAGTGTGACCGAGGTACTCTACCGATCCTACCCCAATGCGACACTTCTCCTTTTTCAAAGTGAGTACTGCCTTTTCTAAATTGGACAACACACTTTTCAGCCTGACATTATGCTCCCCTATATCCTTTCCATCGATGAGGATGTCATCCTGGAAGCATAATGCCCCCGGAATGTCCCTCAGCACATGCTACATGATTCTTTGGAAGGCAGTCGCGGCCAAGGTCAAACAAACTGGCATACGCAGGAACTGAAATGCACCTACAGGGGTAATGAAAGATGTGAGGTGGCAATAATCGGGATGGAGCTCTACCTGGTGGTATGTTGCTGAAAGGTCCAGCAAAACACACAAGATGATGGATGGAATGTTGCACAATGGCAAAACATTCACCCCCAGTCACATATATGGGTTTAATCCATTGTTATTTTGCTCACCAAGCCACCCCAGTTCAGACATGGCCATATGCAAATCAGTCTTGACCATGTGCCTCATGGGAGCAGTCCAGCCCGAACGGCCAAGCCATGTCTTTCCTGGACAGGAATCAAGCATCCTAGGACCGGTTTCTGGCTATCAGCCGTCTTCAGCCAGGATAGCTTGACTCCAGTGGCTTAGTGAGCACGGGACCCACGTCTGGGCATACCCTTCCCACATAGGGTGAATAGCAAAACAGACAAAATGATGGATGGAATGTTGCACAATGGCAAAACATTTACCCCCAGTCACAGATCTGGGTTTAATCCATCATTATTTTGCTCACCAAGCCACCCCAGTTCAGACATGGCCATATGCAAATCAGTCTTGACCCTGTCCGTCATGGGAACAGTCCAGCCTGAACTGCCAAGCCATGTCTTTCCTGGACCGGAATCAAGCATCCTAGGACAGGTTTCTGGCTTTCACCCGTCTTCAGCCAGGATAGCTTGACTCCAGTGGCTTAGTGAGCACGGGACCCACATCTGGACATACCCTTCCCACATAGGGTGAACAGCAAAACACACAAGATGATGGACGGAATGTTGCACAATGGCAAAACATTCACCCCCAGTCATAGATCTGGGTTTAATCCATCGTTATTTTGCTCACTAAGCCACCCCAGTTCAGACATGACCATATGCAAATCAGTTTTGACCCTGTGCCTCATTGGAAAGGTCCAGGACACTGAAACCAACTTGCTCCCTTAATCAACGTGAGGACCTCCTGAATGCGTGGCAGTGGTTGTCTATCCACCCAGATATTTTCATTTAGATACCTAAGATCTACACATAGCATAATGTCCTTACCAGAAGCTTTAGTGGTGAGAACTATTGGAGCCAACCACTGGGTACTTTCAAAGGGTTCAATAACCCCATAAGCTAGTAGGCGGTCCAGTTCAAGTTGGAGAGGAGTTTGCATAAGGTGGGAAATGGGCCTATCCTTCTGTGCAACCGGTTTAGAATTGGATTTCAGTTTATTTGAGTGTTTATAATTTCTTAGCAATCCTAAGTCTTCAGTGAAAACCTTGGGAAACTCATTACAAACCTCCACCCTCCAACTGATCGTTCCACAAGGAGGACATGGTCAGGAGTATTGGGGTTCAATTTGATAACCAATTCCTTTCGGTGCCTCCGCCCCAGCAAACTGGATCCTTTCTGTATGACATAAACTTTTCCAAACGTACTGCTGCCCTTGAATCCAATTTTCATAGTGGCCATTCCCAGTAAGGGTCTGGGATCACCATTGTAGCCACCAGGTTGTTGTCTGGGGATTGCAAGGTCTCTTGCCAAGAAGGAAAAAGTTCAGAAAAACATTTGACGTCAACCAAAACGTAGGGTGAACATGAGTCGACAAATACAGACACAGGTTTTTAGTTTAGGGTATTAGTGCATGAAGGAAAACATGTAATCTCACTGCCATCTTGTAGTTGGAAAACCAACTTGGCATTGAGGGGTAAATCCTGCTCAATAGCTAAAACAGGTTTGTTGTGCTGTTCTCTACATACCCTTGCCATATGGCCCCTTTTACCACACTTGTGACAAACAATAGTTCTTGCTGGGCAGGCTTCATTATTTGCTACTGCACCTGTAGAACTTGGGTCTGACTGATGTGGGTCTTGTTATCCTTTCCTACATCTTGTTTATTTATAACATTTACATCTGTTTACTTGTCCCCACCATCTTTCATAGCCACAATACAATCCGCAGTATGTTCAATCCCTACTGTAATATCAATAGCTTCCTTGAGATCAGGTTTTGCAACCAGTAGTCTTTCTTTAATTTTTAGATTATTGGTGCACCTGACCAATTGATCCCTGATAAGGGACTCTTGTAGAGACTCAAATTCGCATGTATTAGCTAAACCCTTTAATGCAGCAATAAAAGGTTTTACCTTCTCTTTTTTACCTTTTACTCGTGAAAAGAATTTGTGTCTTTCTAACACAATGTTAATTTTCTTTCCGAAGTGCATTTCTAACCTGATCACTGCAGCTTGGTAAACGTTTTCATCTTCCTCGCTATCCTCTTTGCCATGACCGGACACTGATATATTATCATAGGTTTTACGACATTCAATACCCAAATTATGAAGTAACAAGTGTAATTTTCGTAAAGGGGAACATTTTTCCCCACCTATAGCAATAAGATAAGACTCCCACAATCCAAACCACTGTTTCCACCTACTCCATTCAGAAAAGGAGGTAGTTATGAGATATTCGCAAAAGTCATGGTTGCAAAAATAAAAAAATTAAAAAATAGAAGAGGATAGAATGTCACAACGTTAATATACAAAAGTATACCAGATAATACCAAAGGTGGGTAAGGAGGTAAAACTTGTAGAAGTTGACAGGAAAATCACATACCCAAATTAGCTGGAACCCTGGTTACAAAATTTCCCCACCCACACCTAAGCTACAAAACATGGGTAGAGTGGTAGGTTAAAGAAAACAATGGTAATTAATTCACAAACTGTGCCTATCAGCAAGCAGGGAAACTGGCAAGCAGCAGGTCTTTATTGAAGAGTAAACAGCTGTGCTGTCAGTGAAATGAGCAAGCTATGCAAGGTAAACAGGTAATAAAATCACAAGCTGTGCCCATCAGCAAGTAGAGGAACTGACAAGCAGCTGGTCTTTATTGAAGAGTAACATCTGTGCCTGTCAGCGAAATATGCAAGCCAGGTAAGGTACAAAATGCAGAATTTGCACACATCCAGGATTTAAGAGGTGCGCCAACCAGCGCAGAGAACTGACTGGCAAGGAAGAGGTATGTTTGTGAACAGCTGTTCCTTTCAGCGTGGACAAACAGCAGGCAACTACTCCAGAGGTCATTGAATTACCCAGCTTTAAAACAGGATGCACTGTCGCCGAGGCACACCTCCCAGGCACACCACACCGAGGGTGTACAACTGGAGGAGAGGGGACATTAACGGTAAACCCAAGCCGTGGGATGCGCCTCCTCCGAGGCTAAGGGGTGTTCAGTTCGAGGAAAGAGTGGCGGCAACAGTGAGGCAGAAGACGGCCGCATCAGAGTGACAGAAGCCGCATCCCAAGTGTAGCGTCGTCACACAAGTGAAAGACGATCCCAGCACCATCCAAAGAAAATGAGAACCACAATACATACAGGTCCTTCGTTGAAGAGTTGTGGCAACAGGGACACACGTCTGAATGTCAAGAGGCAAGTCCAAAGACAGGAGGCGGGAGGAGCAAGCTGACGGCAGGCAAGGCGAAGCGCATGCAGCACAGTACCTCAGGGAATCCCCAGCTTGACAGACAATCGGAAGGATTGTCGAGGGCAACGACGCAGCAGACCAGGAAGAAGTCCGAAAGCAGGACACTTCGGGTACACACCTAGGAGCAAAATGATGGACATCAAAGTCAAAGACCACCACAGCAATCACTCCAGAGGGGACAGTAGTTGAAGGAAGCACAACAGCACTGGAGAAGAAGTTGGGGGTGGTAGTGAACTGTCCCCACACCAATGATGAAAAGAAGGAAATACACAGGTAATCTTTGAAGACTTCTTTATTCACCTTCACCACCACAGGTTCCAGTCAGCTGTGGAATGTCACAAACAAAGGTAAGCATAAACCAAGTGTACGCAAAATGTAGGTAGGGCAGAATGTACCAACTACCAGATTTTAAAAGGTACCCATCCAGAAACATTGCAAATTCAAGCTACTTGTCCATGCTTACAAAGCCATCCACAACATAGGGACAGCGTACCTCAATGACCGAATCTAACACTACCAACCCTCTAGACAGCCACCGTTGCCCTGTCTCTACCTCGCATGAATTTCCCCACATCTGCAGAAGAAGGACATGAAGCAGGCATTCTCCTTCAGCGCAGCCAAAAACTGGAATGAACTTCCTCTACACATCAGGTCTGCCAAACCACTTCTCAACTTCAGCAAGAAACAGAGGACCTGGCTGTTCAACTAGGAGCACCGCTGGGCTCACGCTCCTGCTCCTGCTCCAGCGCTGGATACCCTCATGGGTGATAAGTTGTGCCATACAAATCCACATAACATAGCATAGCATATCATAGCATAGCATTTCATAGCATAACATAGTATCACATAAAATAACATGTTCACACAACCCTGGCCACAGCCCAATCTACCTCTATGACTCAACACTTGGGAAGGGGAGCTTTGTTTAGGAATTTACCTTGTAACTATGAGCCCATGTGCAAGACTTTGAAGGATTCCAGGGTACACAGAGGCGTTGTTAACACACAGTACCAAGCACATGTGACAGAAGTTGTTTCCACTGTGCAACCCCCTACTAGGTATTGTTTTTTTCTCTTCCTAACACATTCCATTTGGTACCTTCTGAGACACTAGTGGCGATGAATGAATGACATAACTTGTAGCGCACAGAGCTACTCAGAGATTGTACCGATGTATAACATGTGACTGGGAGATGGGTGGATAGGAATTACTGACTGAAAAGATGAGTTTTTAATAATTTACAAAAATCGGTCTCATTTAATAGGCTTCTAAGATGTAAGGGGAGAAGATTCAAAATGTTAGCCTCAAGGACCAAAAAAGACATGCCACCCATCTCACTTTTTTAAAGCGGGAAACATTGTCAGATGAACTTTACTAGACCGCAGGTCCCTATTTGACTTGTAAACCAGAATTCTCTTGTTTACGTAAAGAGGTCCTGAGTTATGGAAGGAGTGGTGAGCATGTAATAATGCTTTCAACATGATCCTCTTTCTGACTGGTAGCCAATCAAATTGTTTAAGGTAAGGTGATGTCAGGGTGCTCTTAGGGAAATTGAACAGCAGATGAACTGCTGTGTTCTGAATAACCTGTAGCTGCTGCATCAAAAAGGAAGGTAAACCCAGATATAGAACATTTGAGTAGTCTAGTTTGGATAAGTTAGAAGCTTGTACTTCCATTTTTCGAACATTTGATGGAAAAAGGGGCAAAACAAATGTAAGGGCTCTAAAAATCCGGAACAGCCTTTCACTACTGAAAGAATTTGGACCTTATAGGAGAATTTATCATCAAAGATCACTCAAAGGTTTCTGGTAGCTTATGATGGCAGCAGGGTGTGGGGGGCTGGAACATCAGTATACAGTATCTATTCCAACCCGGACAAGGGTTAGGACCGATAAAGAGAATTTTGGTCTTGTTCGGGTTGCATTGCAAGTGGGTGTCTTTGAGCTAGCCCAGGACCACTCTCATACATGCTGGAACCGATTCCTTTGCAATGGACCCCCTTAGGAGGACATTAGCTGCGATTCATCTGCATGAGAGATAATATTGAATGCTAATGATTTCACCAGGGCGGCAAGCAGGGACATATAAATGTTGAACAATATGGCCCTTAGTACAGATCCCTGAGATACTCCAGAATTTAGGGGTTTAGCATTGGAAAAATGTGGCTTTATCCACGCCAACTATGAAGAATTGAAGTTAGGAAAGTGTTAGAACTGGGGTCTCTGGTTGGCAGAGGTAGGTACCTTTGTCCAAATAGGGACCCTTGCTTCTAGTCAGGGTAAGGGGGATACACACTTTAGATAACCCCTGCTCACCCCTTGGTAGTTTGGCACGAGCAGGCAGGCTTATCCCAAAGGCAATCTGTAAAGTATTTGTACCAATACTCACAGTAACACAGTAAATACACCACAAATGGGCACCACACCAGTTTAGAGAAAATAAAACATCTTTATCTAAACTAAACAAGACCAAAACAACAAAAATCCAACATACAGATACTCAGCAGAATGTCAATTCAATTCAATTCAAAAGAGTCTTTATTTCGATGTACATATTATAAAAGACTATACATATTTAAAAAACATAAACATTCCATTCTCATATGAGAAAAAGATTTGATCGTCAACTTAATCCATCCAATGCACAATAATTTATCTAAAAACAAAGTAAAAAAAAAAGACTATAAAAGCGTAGAAAAAAGTCCAGGGCCAAAATACAATAAGCATCACTTAGTTGATTTTGCAATAAATATATATAAATGTATTAAAACAATTTTAGTTCTGGCTTAACTTACTCGCACAAATTACCCACACCCAATGTAAAAATTTAGCGACAGCAATAACAGTGGGTTCTGAACAAACTTTTTTAAGTATCCTTAATGCCTCTGAGCCAGTGGTGATGCCCTTCAGCAGACAAATAGGCTTCAACCACGTATGCCTGGGATATTTGTACTCTGGGCGGATAAACAGAATATGTGCTATGCTTTCCGGCTGAGATGGGCAAAATGGCCAACTTGTATTGGTTTTAGCAGAAAGAATTGACGGGCAGCGTTCCCACTCAAAATTGGTGGTACCGTTTCCTATCTCCGGGAAGTATAATGAAATCCCAGTACCCTTCGTAAGCAGTTTCATGTTTTAGCTCCAGGAAGTCTTTTGTGAGCGATGGACTAATACAAGTCCTAAAACTTCTCATAGAGACCATCGTCCAGTATAGCTCCCTAAAAGCCTTTCTAGGTGGAAAAGGATTAACAGTAGGATTCTCCCACAATGAACTCAAGCCCATGGCAGTATAAACTGCCCTGGCCTCTCTCATCCAAGGAATTCAGCGGGCGCTATCAGCATCTCTAACTTCGAGGAAAGCCCAAGCGTACTGGGAGAGCTCTGGGGTGACCCACAGTCTCCTCCAGTAAGCCACGGGTCTAAAACGTGCTACATCCTCTAGTTGCTGGCATCCCAAATCGTAAAAGAGGGGCAGTAATGGCGTAGATGGTGGAAGGCCAGTTATTCCCCTCACAAGCTTGTTTTGGGAGCTCGTTAGTGGTGCTAAATTGCTAATGCCCAATAGTTCTGCCCCATAAAGGACTGACACGCTGATTTTAGTACTGTAAATTTTGAGCGCTGGGGCAATAGGTGTTGTAGCTGAGAGGCGGAGTTCCTTTGTTAGGGCACCAGCTAGTTGTGCATGTTTGGTAGTCAGCTGATTAATGTGAGTTTTCCAATCTAGTTTAGAACCCAAAGTTATACCAAGGTAGGAAAAGACTTGGGTCTGTTCTAGCATAACACCATTCATAACCACTCTCCCTCTTACAAGCTTGTGCTTCTGCAGCACCATAAACTTTGTCTTGCTCAAATTAATGGTAAGACCGTAGTCCTTGCAGAACACCTCGAAACGTACTTTAGCCTTCTGAAGGCCTTGCTGCGTTTTGCAAATTAACAAGGTGTCATCTGCAAACATTAGTAGAGGGATCAGCTTGCCATCCAGATTGGGGGCGTCAGTAGGATGATTCTTAAAATACTGGATCACCCTGTTGATATACAGCGAGAAGAGTGTTGGTCGGATCCTGAGCCCCCTCGAACCTTGGAGGCTATAATTACCTGCTGCGATTGTGGGTGAAACGGTCCGGCGCCTGCTGACCCGCCGCGAAGTGTGCTCTGTGGCCGCATTGCGTGATCCTTCGTGAGGCAGTTTGGCGGAAGTGTAGGCCGTGGAGCTCCGGCCTGGAGATACTTGGCATCCCGACGACGTCATCCTGCGTGCAGCCTGCGCATAACTGGGAGCGCCGCCGGAGTAGCGGTCACGTGATTTTAGCAGATTTCGGGCTGGACACGGACTGTCGACTTGCCAGGCTTGAGTGGGGAGACTCAGTACCTCATTGCTTATTGCCTTGTCGATGGTGGGACGGGGCGGTGCACTACTTCCCCACAGTGGGGCTGTTCCGGGTGGTGCTGTGGGGACCAACATGGCACCACACAAGAGAAACAACAGGTGAACTGGCGGCGCTAAGGTAGCTCCTGATCTAGGCGGCCACAACAAGCGCTGGTGCCTGGAGGATTATAGTGGTGCCCTGCGGTGAATGTTCGGAGGCGCTGCTGGTGAGGCGACACACGGGGGGCTGTGCTGAGGTGTGCTGATGCTGCGCCTATCCCCTTCGAATGGACCATAGCGTAGATGGGTGCTGGACCATCGCTGAACGGGTGACTGGGTACAACAAGGCACGCCTAACCTGGCAACGCGACTTGGATACAATTATTGCAGATGACATGTGGCGTTATTGCTGCTCCAACACGAGGTCCGTCTCCCTGAATGGCAGGCATAGGTTAGTGCATTTCAAGTACATTAACAGAGTTTATCACACCCCGGAAAGGCTATATCGGTTTGGGCTACAAGAATGTGCGGCATGTGTTAGATGCAACTCGCAAGGCGCAGGGTTCATACACTTGGCTTGGGAGTGTCCGGGGGTGCGACACTATTTGAAGCGGTGTTCCAGGAACTAAGTAGGATTCTTCAGGTGGAGATAGCCCCGTCCCCGGTGCTTGCACTGCTGGGTTATTCCAAAGAACTACCTAAGGCGCAGAGTAGGATTGTAGATATGGGGTTGCTGATGGCGAAAAGGAGGCTAGCGATGTGTTGGATGAGGGGCCCCCTTCCCAAGACTGCGCAGCGGATTAGAGACTTGACTTACTGTTGCACGCAGTCAGAGACTTATAGTGAACTCCTGCCTCCCAAAAGCAGACCCAAGCACTTTTGGGGATTATGCCTTGACTACATGAGGCGACAGGATGTGGTGGCAGCTGGTGATGTGGCGAACGGGTCCGAGAGCGCCCTTGTGGGGGTTGATGGTGACGCAACGGTTGGTTGAGATGGTATTTCTCTTAGAATAATTTTTGCTCTCGTGCATCACATGTCTGGGTAGGCTGGACCTGCACTTGGCTTGCTGATTACTATAAGACTTGTTATAAATTATGCTCCACAGGTATGCAAGGTTGTAGATAATGGGTAGGCGCCTCTGGTATTTTAACGTTCGTTTCATAAAAAGTGGTGATTTCAATACTGGTTGATATATGATGCAAGTCTCCACACTGTGTGATCCTTGGTGTCCATTAGTTGAACGCCGCCCGACCCTCGGGTTGTGGGCAGAACAGGCAGAACGGCTGTGTATAGCTACTTGGGATGTGGACCACTTTACCTGGCTATGCTTACTGGGATACATTGTCTTCTGCATGTATTGTTGTTCTCACTGCTATGAATAAATAATAAAAAAAAATAAAAAACTCAACAAAAAAAAAGAGAAGAGTGTTGGTGCTAGTACACAACCTTGTCGTACCCCCCTGGAGATGGAAAACCTATCCGTTACTTTTCCTTGCTGCCCCCAGCGAACTTGGGAAAAGTTTGCATCATGAAGTTTGATTAAAAAAGCCAGTACATCCAGTGGCATACCCTGTTCAGCAAAGACACTTCACATCTTAGCACGCAGCACTAAATCAAATGCCAACTTAAGGTCCACAAATGCAGCAAAAAACGTGCCTCCGCTAAGTATTACCAGCCGCCAATAAATTAAAACGATTCTAAAAACTTGATCAATAGTGCTTGTATGTCAGCGGAACTCAGCCTGGAGAGGAGACAGAATGTCCTCCTCCTCAATCCAACCTTGGATTCTGGTCAAAACGAGCCTAGCTATCATCTTCTGGATGCAATCGATTGAGCTTATAGGCCTATAATTTCCTGGGTCTGAGCGATCCCCCTTCTTATGAATCGAGATAATCTCAGCACCCTTCCATGTATCTGGTATGGGAGAGCCTTTTGCAATAGCATTGGAAAGGGACAGAATATAAAGCACCCACACTCCGCTCTCATGTAAGAACAAGTCAGCTGGTACACAATCTAACCCGGGCGCTCTACCCTTCGGGACAGTGTTGAGTGTTCTTTCGACCTCCCTTTTGCTGAAGTGTAGGGGTATAATATCGTTGGGGATGTTCGGGAGGTCAGGGCACAGCTCTATATCAAGGGCCGGAGGGGCGAACTGGGTCGTAAAGTGTAATACCCACAGATGTGGTGAAAGAGGATTAAGGGGTTGTTCCCTAGGATGCCCCTTACCCCATTTAACCAAATCCCAAAATGTACCCAAATTCCTGTCTCACTGGCATGATACAGCTCCATCCTGTGCTGTTCATCCCAAGCCTGTTTTGCATCGAGTTGCACTTTCTTGTATGCCACACTGGCATTTTTAATCCTGTCCCTATCTTTGGTTCTTATAGCCTTAGCCAAGGCGTTGTAAGCATCCCTGCATGGTTTCCCATACCATGATTCCTCCCTATTTTTAGGCCTTTTCTTCAAGTTTTGTAAATTTGTTATAAAAAAAGCCCTGAGCTTGTTAAAAAATTTTGTATGGATGGGAATAACTTTAGACACCATATCCTGTTGTGTGACACATTTTTGGAGGTCTGCTGTCGCCTCAACTGCCAGCTCCCTCATTGCTACTAAATGATCCTCTTTAAGGAGGCAGTTCGACCATTTTACTCTCCTTGTATCATTAGTGAGGAAAATACCAATTCCCTCTAAACAGGCTTCTGAAGGATGACATCCAAGCAACTGGGAGGATAATACAAGCGGATTATAGTGGCTTTCCACTCTTTCCAGTACAACCATGTCCTTAATAGAGAACCAATTTTCTTTATTAAAGAGAATGTAGTCTATACGACTACTACGCAATCCGTTATTAAAAGTGGGAGCTCCCAACTTATCAGATTCCGTTCTTCCATTCACAGCCCTTAACCCCTGTTCCAGGCATAAGACTTCAAGCTGGAATGTAGCCTCTGACCACTTCTTAATTGGTGGTAGGGACAATTGTAGGATGTCCCAAGAGCGGTCTTCCCCCAGGGTGAGGTCTATGTCATTGCTATCTAACGGTTCAAAACAGCAATTAAAATCTGCTGCTACTAAAATGTTCCCCTTTCCATTATAGAAGTCAAGATACGAATCTAACAAAGCAATGGTGTCCGAGGCTTTACCCCCAGGCTTACCCCTTGCATAAATATTAAAAATGAAAAGATCCTCAGACTCTGGACTTTGAATTTTAATTATTAGGATATCGCTACTCTTGGAGTCCAACTGTTTGGCTTTATAAGTGTCTTCCTGTCTCACCCAGGTGGTTAAACCCCCCATCGGTCTACCCCGCTAACTTGGAGTAGCGGGGTTAAAAAAAATTAGATAACCATGTCTATACTCCGGTTCAACTAGCCATGTTTCCTGAAATAATATGACATTATTTTTATCTATAAATGTAAGCCAGTCGTGAGATGTTAGTTTACTTCTTAACCCTGCGATGTTCCATGAGACCAAAGATGATTCTGTGCAGCCAAAACTGGGATTACTATGTTGCAGGTGCCCACTTGCACCAGGGGTTACATTTAGAACAGTTAAACCTGGTACTGGGGATGCAACAGACCTTAGGACTGTATTTGAGCTATTTACTGCCCCTGTATAATCTACCCTATTATTATTATTATTACCCTTGGGTGCGCCGATTGTCGATGACATAGTGTCCTCATATCTCGGGTTAGTCCTTAGGACTTTGTTCTCACTAGGGCCTTGGGGTGTACTCACCCCTAAAATTTTGCGGGTCTATTTTAGGGGACAGTCAATCATTTACGTCCAATGTGCTGAGCACCTCAAATCTATTAGCCATCAGGATTGGACTGTTAGTAAATCCTGGCAAGTTCCGTATTGGCCCCCCTTATTGCCCTTTGATATGTGTCAGATCGGTAGAAATATCCCAACGGGCGAACACTGATAACTTCGTAATGATCCTAGGGGGGCTGCCTGGTCCAAAATACACCGAACCATATTAGGGGACCTGAAACTTAACACAACACAATCTCCATCCAAACCTTTTTGTGAATGGCCAACCCAAGCAACCCTTCTCACCATCTTAAACTTCCTAAAATGATGGTTACCAAGCCCTGTTAGCAGAATGTCTTTAAAAGGGGTTGTTGCAAAAATAAACTTGTAGATGGTAGATGCAACACTTTTCTCTCCAAGTACCTTAGATGCGTAACGCAGAACAAACAAAGGGTCGCAGAGAAGGCTGTGCGTCGATTCTTCCTGCGTTCCAGTTGCGATGTGACAAGATGACGCCTCGATGCATTGCGACGATCCGGTGCAATGCGATAAAATGGCACCTTTGGTGCGATGCATCAATGTGGATGCGATGCGTGCACGCCCAATGGGCATGCAGTGAAATTGGTGGGTTCTTGAGCCGTGGCAGGGTCTGCAACACACTTCTCAGGTGATGCAATGCCGATCAGCGGCAGGGGCGACACAGTTCTTTGGTGATGCAATGGCGGCTGCTGCAGCGGCATCACGCTTCTCCCTCGTTGCGTTGTGCTTCCAGCTCCCAGCAGCAAAGGCCTCACACACAGTTACAGGCACCTCTGGGCAGGTCAGAACTTCCAGCAAGAAAGTCAGGGAAATTGGGGGTGAAGTCCTTTTGTGCCTGGGACTTCAGAAACAGGAGGCCAGCTCTTCTCAGGCTCTTGAAGACTTTTTCAGATGGACACTACAGGCCAGCCCCAGACACACAGCAAGGGCAGTACTTCTCTTCAGTCTCTTCAGCTGTCCTCTTTGGCAACAGGTTCCTCTTGATCATGAAGTAGTCTAACTTTCAGGGGCTTCAGCTCTCATATTTATACTCCAAAAGTCTTTGTTCTGAATGTGTGAGAGGTCCTGGACCCAGTCCAAACCAGTTCTGGGTGTACTCTGCCAGTGCACAAATTCTTCCTTTGCCAGTGTGTGCCAGGGTCATCAGATGCACCACAGGAGGTGGAGCCAGCATTGTGGAAGGCAGGCACAGCCCTATTCAGGCCCAGGTGCTACTCCTCCCACCACGCCAAATGCAGATAGGTCTATTCAGCCTAGTGCGGAATCACCCAGACTCCTGGAGCCACTCCAGCCCCTGTCACTCTCAAACCAGACAGTCAATCCACAAACAGGCAGAGGCACGCAGAAAGGTTGAGCAAGAAAATAGCCACTTTCTAAAAGTGCTATTTTCAAGCACAGAATTAAAAACCCATCCTTCCTAAAAGACGTTTTATTAAATTCTGAATTCAGGGATACCAGACTCCAGTTTTCGATCTCACTCTTATGGGAAGATATGCAGGTAAACATGTTACACAGCATTCCCCATTCTCTCCTATTGGGAAGATAGCCTTTCAATAGTGAAAAACTAAATTGGCAGTCTTTTACTATCAGGACATGTTACACACACTAGTACATGTCCTACCTTTTACATACACTGCACCCTGCCCAGGGGGGTACCTTGGGCCTACCATAGGGGTGTCCTATGTGTAAGAAAAGGGAAGGGTAAAGCCTGGCAAGTGGGTATACTGGCCAGGTCGACATGGCAGTTAACAAAACTGCGCAGGGGAATTTTGGTGGCAGACCTGAGACACCTTTTCAGGGCTACTCCTGTGGGTGGCACAATCAGTGCTGCAAGCCCACTAGTAGCATTTGAATTACCAGCCCTGTCACACTTAGTGCACTTTACTAGGGACCTACTGGTAAGACAAATATGCCAACCACGGATAGCCAATCACCATAACAATTTACACAGGGAGCATATGCACTTTAGCACTGATCAGCAGTGGTAAACTCCCCAGAGTTCTATAGCCAACAACCACAGGTCAGGAAAAACAAAGGAGGAAGAAGCAAAACGTTTGGGGATAACCCTGCTAAAAGGGCCATTTACAACAGAAAGATGAATCAAAATCAAATTCACAATGAATTACACGCTGCTCAATTATTAATGAAGAAACTGGGCTCCAATAACCTATACCTGGTTTCAGTGATAGGTAGAATCTAAGTTACTGTATTTATTTATTAATGTTTGAATTTGGGCTTCTCCTCAACATAGTTCAGACTTAATTCCTAGAGATATCTGTATCTGTGGTTTGAAAAGGCAGGAAAAAACTTTACACAAGGGAAGGTGAGAGAAGGTTTACATTAGCCTGTCACTGTTTCTTTTTTTAGGTGCCTCCTCTTGCTGGCATGTGTACATGAAGCTGCCCTCTTCATCATGGTAAGATGAAACTTAACTTCCCATCATTATTTCCAAGGGGATATACAACTGTGTGCTGCTATCTCTGACACCACTGGATTAGGTTTTTAGGTCTGAGGGCTACATAGCCGCAAACTCCTCAGTGGCCCTCTAGTGTTTAGTGTAGTTCCTATATCCCTGATAGGCTCTGCGCATTGGAATAATATACACTATAGTTGTGGCATAGGACTGAGGTCAGTATACCTCTATCGAGTACATTCAACCGTATTACTTATGTGTACCAGCTAACTCAGAGGTCACTAGAAACTTCTCGAATAAACAAGAAGGGATTCGTTTTTGACACCCGCATAAACATGACAACTTTGTTTCCCTTAGAATCGGAACAGTCTCAGAATCGTGGAAACTATAGATGCCAAGTGAAGGTATATTTATACCTTAAAGGTGTTTAGGAATGTCAGTATTGGCGTAAAAGTCGGGAAGAGAAACATCATGAATGAACCCCTAAGGAATCGATGTTCATGCATAATAAATAAGTTCTTGGAGAAATCAATAATCCAAGCAAGGGGAAGTCCTAAAGGCTTAAGAGTCTGGTTTTCCAAGAACTCGTTGTGACATGAATGAACGGATGTAGGTGGCCATGTCTGTATTTGGTTAGCATGTATAATGCCTAAATAAGGATTGATTTCTATGCCTAAATAAGGGCAATGTGAATTGTGCCTATATAAGGGCATAAGTTGGAAAACCTATATACAGTATGTAAATCGACACACAATACCCACTCCAGTTTCGTATGAAAAACATTACTAAATTCTAAACATGCTAAACATATCTCAAATATAGCTACCCATTAATTTGCTAAAAACATGTCTAATATACATTTAAAAAATGCATTAAAACTGTTGTTATGCATACAAAATGCAATGGTGCTGTACATATTAAAGCAATGTTTCAGTCTAAGCATAAGTTGTCATCGAATGCTAAATGAATGAACATGAGCATATACATGATGAAATGGCTCGTAAATACAGAAGAAAAAGCTGAAACTGTTTCATGTCAAGTTACATAAAACAAATGTTATTGACAAGGTGATGACATATTGTCTCTGGAACTGTGTCAAAGAATTCTGTTCTCTATTAATAGTTCTACTGTAAGCAGAGTACTTTGCCAAAAAAGAAAAATACAAATTTGGAAAAAAAAATTATTCATAGAAAAGGTTACAAGTTTAGTCTTTGTTTTGAAAAATGAAGGCCAAATTCAGAGTCTTCCCGGCACACTGTGTGCTGAATCAAATGTCAGTGTATGGGGATGGAGAAAACATGCAGGGCCAGATGTAGGAACCCTAATACCGGTCGGTAACGGCCAAAATTACCGAATTTCGGCAGATACCGACCGGTATTAGGCATTTGGAATGTAGGTGGCTACATTTCTGATTCAGTAATTTTCCGAATCGGTATTTACCGAATTTTACAGATTCTGTAAAAATTACCGAATTAATACCTACATACCATTTACCCATTCTAAAATACCGAATCTGTAAAATTCAGTATTTTAGAATCGGTAAATGGTATTTACCTACATCTGGCCCAAAATCTTCTAATCCTGCAGACAAAAAGTTGTCTACCGTTGTAGGTGAAAGTTGGATTAACTCATTTAGAAGACTAACCGCACATAGATGGGATGCATCGCCTTCAGCATTGGAAGCATCAGCACAGTTTGATTCCGATGTTACCTGTGTGCCTGTTGATTCCTCTCGTACCTCAACAGGAGCAATTTGCATCTGTGATTCGTTATTTACCACCAACTAAAAGTTGGTGGTAAATAACGAAAACCGTTAAAAAAGCTATTTTGTGCTTTTTAACAGTGCCATGTGGCAGACATGTGTGCCACATGTGCACCCATGCACTATTCAGGGGTGCAACAGGGTATCAATGTGACACCCTGCCACTCTTGCAGGTCTTCCCCCTTACCGATTCGGTACTTACCGAATCGGTATTCTCCATTCATTCCTATAGGCCTGGAGGCCCATGGGAATGAATGGGGAATACCGATTCGGTAAATACCGAATCGGTATTTACAGAATTTTACAGATTCGGTAAAAATTACCTACATACCATTTACCCATTCTAAAATACCGAATCGGTAAAATTCGGTATTTTAGAATCGGTAAATGGTATTTACCAACATCTGGCCCGAAATCTTCTAATCCTGTAGACAAAAAGTTGTCTACCGTTGTAGGTGAAAGTTGGATTAACTCATTTAGAAGACTAACCGCACATAGATGAGAAGCATCGCCTTCAGCATCGGAAGCATCAGCAAAGTTCGATTCAGATGTTACCTGTGTGCCTGTTGATTCCTCTCGTACCTCAACAGTAGCAATTTGCGTCTGTGAGATCTCAATGAATGGCATCATCAGGATTGGTAGCCTCTGGGGACAACACACAACGTGGGCCATTGCCGGGTCCAGGACAGTATCGATATGCGTTGGCATGACTGATGGAATTGTTAGACAGATGTCTAGCACACAATTTTCACCGCAAGCAGGCAGACTAGAACAGGTAATATGCAATCTTGCCACATTGGTCTGAATTACAGTATTTAATTCTTGTAGACGAGGTAAAACCAAAATGTGGACGATGAGCTGACAGCACTTGATCTCCAGTAGAGATTTCTCCACGGTGCATTGGTTGTCACTTGTGACTTAGCTTGCCATATCATAGCAGTAGGAGCAAAAACAGGATCCCTGCAACGAGTGCTAAAAGTAGTGGCAGTCCACCAAACACAGAGTGCACAAAGTTGAGAATTATTCCGAAGACTGCTTGAAAAGGTACTAACAGTCCTGAACACACGTTCTTAAATATACCGCTCATATCAGACATGTTTAAAATACGTCCCAGCATTTCTGAGAAATGTATAGGGCAGTTTGTATTCGAAAGGGCATGTATTTCGGCTGAAGTCCTTGTGACTTGTAGGTCATAGGTTTCTTTGGCCAAGGTCAGAGGCACTGTTTGTTGTAAAAGAATGGCTTTCATTCTGCTAAGAGTATCAATTCGTATAGAAGAGATGTTCAGTGAAGGCCATAAAGGCGGCTCCCTGGCTGTGGCTATTCGAGGGAACAAGACTTGCATACAGCAGTGACCCTGGATGTAACTGTTACTAGATATGGGATGCCAGGCAACATGCCACGATTCAGAAAAGGGGGTGGTGATGAACAGAGTGTCTGAATTAAGCAGACCACTCTTACCCAGTCCAAAGATCAGGGCTTGATCCATCACCGTTTTTTAGCTCACTGCACTATCCCAGCTCAGAACTTGGCTATATGCAAATTAGTCTGACCCTGGCCCAGTGCATCATGGGAACAGGGCAGACCAAACTACCAAGCCAAATCTTATACTGGGAAGGAAACAAGCTACCGGGGACCGGTTTCTGGCATTTCAGCCATCTTCGGCCCGGCTTGCTTGAATCCTGATGGTGCAATGAGCTAGGGACTCACATCTGAGTATACCCTTCCACGCTTATGGTGGACAAAAATGATTCAGAAAAGGGGGTGGTGATGAACAGAGTGTCTGAATTAAGCAGACCACTCTTACCCAGTCCAAAGATCAGGGCTTGATCCATCACCGTTTTTTAGCTCACTGCACCATCCCAGCTCAGAACTTGGCTATATGCAAATTAGTCTGACCCTGGCCCAGTGCATCATGGGAACAGGGAAGACCAAACTACCAAGCCAATTCTTATACTGGGAAGGAAACAAGCTACCGGGGACCGGTTTCTGGCATTTCAGCCATCTTCGGCCCGGCTTGCTTGAATCCTGATGGTGCAATGAGCTAGGGACTCACATCTGAGTATACCCTTCCACGCAACATGCCACAGCAGCTGTGATCATTCAACATGAGGTAACTTCCATTTGAAAGTTGTCCAAAAATTGGAATAATCACTGCAGCTGGTGAACCTTGCAGGTGGCAGGATAAGTTTGTAGTGGAACCATTACAGGCCCCGGGTAAATTAATACCCTGGCATAGGAGAGAACCGCTTAGTGATTTTTCACAGTTTGTACCGCTAAGAAACACTTCACGCCCCCACTCCAACATCTGTGTGTGCAAGGTAAATCCCAGCATGTATTGAAGTATCCTTTACCCAACCTTTCATATTTGCCTGCTGGTTTATGTTTTAAACAACATTGAAAATGGAAAGTTGTAACAGGCAGAGTAATTTTACCATGTATGATTCACTCAGTAGCTGGGTTTTCTGCCACCGCGAATGGTAATTTTTCCAGTTTTTCACAACAGTGACGTAGTGTTGATTAAACGCCAAGGCACATAACCTGCATGCAGGTTTTGTAGTGTCCAGCCCAATAGCATGATAGATCATAGTTGAGACTGACCATGTTGCAACATGACCAAGTCTTGTTCCATAATGTCTATGGCAGAGTATACAATGCTGTCCAACAAATATATCCCGGAGTCGTTAACCTAATACAGCGAGAGATTTCCCTAAATTAATACGATCAACTTCTCGTATTCTTTCTTCAGTTTCTGCTTGGGTAACCTTCCATTTTTAATTTTAAGCGGCGTAGATACCGGCATTTATGAAAAATTTGTGACGCGGTCTTCTTGGACCTAGCAAGAAGGTCTGCACCTTCTTGAAGTAAAGTTAAGTGTTGTTTCACATCCTCTAGTGTAGCTTTCTGTAGCCAATCAAGGCATAGTTTACCTACTCTGGGTGTTGTTACTACCCCCGAATGCTGTCTTTGAACATAGCGTGGGTCTGGCCTACTGATAGTGAAATCCTGTGTTTTATTCAGGAATCGATCTTGACAGTTATTTGTGTCTGTGGACCGGAGCAACCATTTTTTCCATTCTGGATCTGATCTGTTGTGATGCAAAATAGTATGTACGTCGACCTCCCCCTGTGTAGTGCTATAACTTGCAGGCGCTGGTATGGACGGAGTGCTCATGTCTTTGATCTTGGCTATCCCAAGGCAAGGCGTTTGTTGGACAGTGTTATTCAGAAACATAATGCTCAGGGTTGATACAGGCTCTAAACAAAGCTTCTACCCCCTGCACTTGCCAATCTTTTGTACCTCAGACAGATTTTGTCTCAATGTTGTCTTTCCTAAAGTCGAAACCCTGTCTAGACAGTTGGGCAATAAAGGCTGCAGAATAAATCTGTTTTGTATTGGATAACATATTTTTCGTTCCTGTCTTGTTCATATTTTTAAAGAAAAACGTTTCTGGATTTGACATGTTGAACCCTGAAAGTATGGAAATGTCTTTGCAAACGTTTTTGAGCTATCCTTTAGAGGTGTAGGACAGTGTTCCCATTGGTTATACATAAATACATTTCTAGGTGTTGGAGTTTTATGCAAGAATTGATGACCATAATGGTTATAACAATACATTTGTCCATAGTATGATAATCCCTCCAAATATTCATGATTTGTGAATACTGCAGATATTTCTAGATCAGACATTATCTTATTAACAGTCTTGATGTCCCAATCATCAGAAAAGGTAGTAGAGGTAATAAAGTAACTTAAATAACTTTGAAATAAGTGTGGAATCTTGAAGTCCAGAGGGTCCAAAACTGTCATATTCGGTTTTGTCCCTAACTATACCATCTGGTGTAGGAACAGCTGTGATGTTCACTGTTGACTAGTCTCTTGCTTCACGATGGGATGATTTGTGTGACTGGAGAAGTCAGTTCACTCTTTTGCATGCTGTGTCCATTTGAATATATCTGTAGAAAGAAGAATATTCCCAAAAGAATCTATATTTCAATCCATGGTGAAACCAGATAAGTTTTTACCAGGAGATGCAAAATATCCATTGCTTGTTCTTTGAAAGTTCTATGTGCTGGCGTCGTTTTAGGTACACCGGGATTTTCAGAAAACGTATGAAAGTTAATGAAATAGCCAGAGGCAGTTCTGTCAATGGTTGGAATTGCATCAGGATTCGTTGAAATCGCTAGAACCAGTTGATCACTTGTTGCTTCGTTGTAGACAGGTCAGGACAAACTGTTATTGGGGTTTCAAGAGGAATGAGTTCCATAGCATTGTTGCTTAGTCCTTCATTTCTCATTGTAGAATGTTCATAGTGATGAGACTCTCAGTTTGAACCTCTTGGATTGTAGCTAGAGGAGTGCGTTTGCTACTTTGTTGGAGTCCACTTGGCCTACTGCTTAGTATTGGCCACATAGTGTGTTTTGATAGGTCGATGGACACAAATCTTCTCTCTTTTTTTCCAGCAAGGGGAGGCAAAAGTACTGTTCTTTATCCGTGGATTGCTAGGACAGGTACTGGTTGTCTGTAAGAAGGCCCAAATTCCTTCTTGTCCGCGATCTTTCCTCTGACTAGATCACCAAGCTTTGGGATCCAGACAGGCCTTGCTGGGACTGCCGGATTTTTCCCAGTGGTGGTTGGCTTCAGGAACACGTTGCTTTGTTTCGATCTTAGGCCTAGATGTAGGTAAAGCGATTTTACCGATCTGAAAATACCAAATTTTACAGAATCGGTATTTTCAGATCGGAAAATGAGATGTAGCAAAAAAATCGGTAAAATATACCGATTCGGTAAAGTTCGGTATTAGACAATCGGAAAATACCGAATCGATATTTACCGATTCTGTAAATACCGATTCGGTATCCCCCATTCATTCTTATGGGCCAAAAGCCCCATAGGAATGAATGGGGGATACCGAATCGGTATTTACAGAATCGGTAAATACCGATTCGGTAAATACCGATTCGGTAATCTAACAAAAGTGAAACTCAGGTAGGCAGCCAATCATGTGCCACCACCCTCCCCCTCTCTAGCAGGAAGTGGCCACACAGGCAGCTGCAACTAATCAGAACCTTCTGGAAAGGCAGTTGGAGCAGAGCAGAGTGCACAAGCAGCAGATAGGGTTTGGAACACTTTTAAAAGTGAAAAATGTCAAGCAGCCAAGAGAAAGAGCAGCTTGAGAGGAGGAGGAAATTAAAATTCAGCAGCATGGAGCTGCAGGTCCTAGTGGAGGAGGTGGTCAGGGTGCACCACAAATTGTTTGGGAGGCAGTCCCTGACTGTGGCTGAATCAGCCAAACGAAAAATCTGGCTGGAGATCATGGAGAAGGTGAATGCTGTGGGGGTCACCACCAGGGATACTGAGGACCTAAAAAACGATTTTATGACCTGAGGAGCCTAACTAAAAGAAAAATGGCAGAAATACACAGGCAGGCTGGGAAAACTGGCGGAGGCAAGAACCCAGCACCCCCCCTGACTGACCTTGAGGAGATGATGGCCTCAACCCTTGAAATGGAGAGCGTCTGCGGACTTGGAGACATAGACAGCTCGGCCAGAGCAGCAAGCAAAAAAGGTAAGTGACATGCACAGTATTCCCCACATACCATTCCCCTTACCTGTACCCTTAGTGGGCAAGTAAACCCAATTACAGTACTGCTAGCAATACACTGGGCCAATGCATGATGCGAGATGTAGACAGGAAATGTTAGGCCATGTCATACAGCACCCCAAACAACTAGTACATGTAATGACTGCATACAGAACATGGCCAAAGTGTAAATATTTTATTGTAGTGACTGTGAGACAGTAGCGCCTATCTAATGTACGCTCATATATGTCCACAGGTGAAACATCTCGTAGGCGATCGCAGGAGGCTGAAGGGACACCACCTGAGGGGGAGGAGAGTCAGGATGCAGGAGTCAGTACACCCAACGTACCACCTGAGAAAGCTGCATCAAGTAGCCATCCAACTGGCCAGGACACAGATATGGCCCAAGAATTGCTGGCAACCCCTAGCAGATTTCAGTCCCCACTCCTGCTCTCATCACCAGAGATGCCTGCATCACAACATGACGTGATACCCCCAACACAGCCAGGCAGGAGGCATGTAGTGGGTCCACTCCCCGATTTTGAGTCCGTGTCAGCTGACACTGAGGGTGAGGGACAACTGAACCTGCCAGTACCAGCGGGCCCTGGCACAACACACTCCAGTGCAGCGATGGGCGATAGTAGTGGAAGACGCCGCAGAGTGCAGGAAAGGCCAGGAGATGCACCAGTTGAGGGTGGAAGTGTGTTCCTTGGTCTGGAGGGGAGCATGGTCCGGATACAGCGGATGCAGGGGAGAGCCATCCAGGCATGCCAACGACAGCTGAGGTCCCTGAATAGCAACATAGGGGAGATAGGAAAGGGCATCAGTCAGATGGTACAGGACAACAAGGAGATGGTGCAGGTCAACAAAGAAATGGTGCAGGTTAACAAGGAGATGGCTGCAGGGATGCGAGGAATACACAACTCGGTGCAGCTACTATGCACTAAACTTGATAATGACTTTGCTGCAAGGGACAGGGAAAGGCGTTGTGCACATGTCCAAAGCAGTGCCATCAACCGCATGGCCTCTGCCGCTTCCCTGTTATGCAGGAGGAGCTCCAACATGCAGGAGGCCATGATGCTAAATGCTAATGAGGTCACTAGGGGCATGGGCAGGGTGACCAGTGCCCTGGAGGCACTGTTGAACGCCCAAACTGCGCACACAGCTGCAATGGAAGTGCCTATCAGTGAGGAGAGCACAAGCAGGAGCAGCATTGGAAGCACCCCTGTGACAGAAACCAGGAGGAGCAGGCGCCATGCTGAGGCCGCAGGCCAACCAAGACAGTGAGCAGGTTGAACAACCCCCTAGTGTTACAGGGAAGCGATCTAGGAAATGACTTACACAGTTGAAGGTGTACTTCTACATCATGCAGAGCATTGGCATGAAAAGTGTTTATTTTAAACTTTTGTGATGTGATAACAAAAGTGATTTGTGAATTAAACCTGTGTTCTAGCATCCCATGCCTGTGTTTATGGCTTACTTACTTAAAAATAGTTGCGTGCAACCTCTTCCCGTCTGTGTCTACCATCAGTTGCTGTTGCTCCACCAGATGTGTGTGGTTCAGGGACGGCATACTCGTCGTCATGGTCCTCAAAATCTGAGAGTTCCACTTCTGTCCCCTTCTTGACCGCCAGGTTGTGCATCATTGCACAGGCTGCAATCATTTTGCAGCAGGTGATTGGTGTCTACTGGCGGGCCCCTCCGCTTTTATGGTGGCAGCGAAACCGGCTTTTCCACATGCCAAAGGTGCGCTCCACGATGTTTCTTGTTGTTTTGTGTGCCCGGTTGTATCGCCTCTGACTTGGTGTTGTTGGGTTGAGGTAGGGTGTGAGGATGAAGGACCAGAGGGCATATGCACTGTCCCCTATTATTAATGAGAAAAGGTCATTATTCACATGCTCAAACACATCCACCTGTAATATGCTTCTAGTGATTACCACACAGTGTCTCACCTAGCAAGTATCCTTCGCCAAACTCCCCCGCAGTCAGGCGTGCATAGATCCCACTGTTTTGGAATATGTAGGAGTCGTGGGTACTCCCTGGAAATTTGGCTACTATGTCAGTGATGACGTATTTGGCATCACAGATCACCTGAACGTTGATGGTGTGGGTGGACTTGCGGTTCCGATAGATGTACTCTGTGGCAGCTGGTGGGCATATTGGTATGTGTGTACCATCAATACAGCCAATGATGTGTGGGAAATGCGCCACCTGGCAGAAGTCTGTCTTTGTCCTTAGCAGTTCTGCATGCGTTGCTTGGAAGCGGATGTATAAATGCATTATCTGCATCATTGCATCAAGAAATTTTTGAAAAAAACGCGACAGACTGCTCTGGGACACCCCACCTACCGCAGCAGCCACACTCTGGTAACTTCCAGATGCGAGCAGGTGAAGGCTGCACAGCACCTGGACATGGGGGGGGGATGGCGTGGGCCCTTGTGGTTGGATGTTCCAATAGTGGGTGGAGGTCCCTGATTAGGTCCAGGATGGTTTGTGGATCCAACCTGTACCTCTGCAGGATCTCTGGGTCAGTTAGCTGGAATAGAGTTATCCTCTGTCTGTACACCTGCTCCTCTCTCCTCCAGACCCTCTCACCTTCTGCCTGTAGGCGTAGCCGCCTCGCAATGACATAGAATGCCGCCATAGTTGAGAATGTGTTGCATTTTGGGCCTTTTTTATACCTTGCACCTGTTTACCACCTGATTTGAATCCATGGTAATTACACACTCTTAAATACCGATTTTCAGTCAAAATCGGTATTTCTGGGCTTCCCTACATCTCAAATATTCATTTTTACCATTAGTTATTTACCGAATCGGTAGTTTTACCGATTCGGTATCTTTACCGATTCGGAAATATACCGAATCGGTAACTTTACTGAATCGGTAACTTTAACGAATCGGTAAATGTTCCGAATCGGTATATTTTCCGATTCGGTATATTTACCGATTCGGTAACTTTACCGAATCGGTAATTTTACCGAATCGGTAATATTTCCGATTCAGATGATTTTCTGTCCCCTACATCCCAAATGGCCTATGCCGGTCGGTAACGGCCGAAATTCGGTAAAATCGGCCTTTACCGACCGGTATTGGCCTACCTACATCTCGGCCTAAGTCCTATAAAACAGCCAAATGATCTTTGATATCAAAATGCTTATTTTCCACCACTGTGCCATTCTATTCCTAAATAGAACCTTATACGGAGTGACACCCCCTAGAGAACCTCTTGGCAAATTGTTTAATGATCGTGGACCCCATAAAGTAGTTTGACCCACCCATCACCCGAACATAATACCCTAGCTGTTATAAACTGCTTCATGTCTCGTTTTTTTTCTTTCCACAACAGAATATCCCTCAGGATGGAATGGAGAAGAATACCACAATGCTACACCCAAACTGGCCATGGCTTCTTTGTAAGCTCGAGAGCTAAACGCAGGGCCCTGGTCAGAGTGTAGTGTTCCTATTGCTAATGAGCAGATAAAGACTCGCAAATCTTTTATAACAGTTCGAGCGTCAGACGAGCATTGAGGCCACATCCATAGGAACCTTGAACACGAATCCACTGCGACCATGATATATTTATAGTCACCATCCCTTTGTAAGGGACCTCAGTGGTCCAGGTAAACACACGCTAATGGTTTATCTGAAATTAATAGGGGCGTCTGCGCATGACGTTTCACAGTAGAGACTTTCATCATCTGGCATATTTCACAGTCCAAAACATAGTTTCTGGTCTGTTTCCTAATGCGGGCCACTAGTATCTCTGTTTTAATAATGATGCTGTGGCGGAAACACCTGCAGGAGCAGAGGCAATCCCTTCATGTGCTGCTAGGATTAGTCTTAATCTATGTTCCATGTTTGGCATTACCCTATCCCCCACTCCAGGGATTTGAGCAAACGGAACATTTTTCGCATCAATTGAATACAAGTATTTGAGTGGAACCTTTTTAGGTAACGCTACACCGCTACCTTTGCTTGAAGCATTGACAGCCAGTATTATTTTACTGTCTATTTTTGTTTTTGAACGAGTGATTGCAGCTACGGAAGCCGTTTGCACAGCCCCCTTTGCGGCTTCATCAGCCAATGAATTCCCTTAAACGTGAACACCATCACATTGTTGACTCAGTGTGTGTATCACGTGAGTGTTTCGTAGTCCATTTCGCAACTGAACTACTTGTTCCCAAAGCGTTTTGTGCTTGATTGTGCCACCTTGTGCATCTTTGAAACCATTTTGAAGCCAATTCTCAAAATATTCATTATATGATTGAACACAGTAAAAGGAATCGCACACTATGAGTGTGGGGAATTTGCGATCCGTATTTTCAAGTGCCATTTTAAATGATTGTAGTTCAGCTCGCTGAGCTGTACAATCACCTAGAGATTGTGTTTTTGTGACCATTGGTCTGAATTTACCATCGCTCATGCGACCTTTAACGATTGTGCATGCTGCACTATAAGCTTGCTTACCCTCCGTAGCGGGTTGTGGAGATCCGTCAGTTTAAGTTATAAATTCATGCTGGTCAAGAGAGAGAATCTCAGTAGGCAGAGGACATTCGTGTTTGTATTGCAGGAATGTTTGTGTTTTCAAATAAGGATCAAAAACATATTCAACATCAGTTGCAGTAAGAGAAATAACCCATTGTATCCATCTTGGATGTAAAGCCTTTGCATTCGGAATGTTAGCTTTTGTAACTGACTCTCAGGCTGGTACAGAGGTTACAACTATAATGCGTTTCTCCTGTGCTAGAGCTCTTTCTTTTGCTACAGCGGTTTGAACTGCTGTCTGAATTTTGTCTGTTGATTTTAATTTCATTTCTACTTGTGTATACAAATGTGATTTGTATGCAATGGGTACTTTTTCACCTTCATTAAAAGTTAAGTAGGTGAATCCGCATTGACCCGGAATAATTCAGATCACTAACTTGCATACGTTTACGCGTGTTTGTAAGTGTTTCATTGCTAACATATCTGTTTGAAGTGAACGCAGTATATTTGTGTGTTCCTGTGTCCAATGTGTGATTTGAAAATCAGGTTTAATGAATTCATAGAGAAGTTTAACCCTTTCTGCGTAGTTTAGAATGTAAGTTCTTCCAAAATTCAGGAAACCTAGAATCGACTGTACGTTTTTCAGTGTTTTTTAAGGTTGGAGCAGCGCACACTTTTCTAAAAAGTTGGCTACCCGGCTTTTGCCTAGAGTTAATAGTTCATATCCTAGGAAAAGGACGTTGAGATGGGCAATGCTTGATTTTTTTTCAATTGAATTTATAACCCTCAGAGGCGAAGCCCAGTATACTGGTGTTCACCCTGATCAAGTTCCTGTCCAGGTCAGATAGATATCATCGACATATGACAATGCCTTGTCATCATAAATTTGCAGTAACTCTGTTACCCTTGCTGAGAATAACCCCGGACTGTTTTTGAACCCCTATGGGAGTCGACAAAATTGACGCTTGGTCCCCATTATTGAGAAAGCTGTCAAATACCTGCTTTTAGGTACTATGTTTTGACAAAAGAAACCGTTAGAAATATCTAATGTGGTTTTATATTTTTTACGCACAATGTTATTCATTAAAACTGTACTGTGTGCATTTTGCACTGCAAATGTTTTATAACAAGAGTTTAGGTGTCTGTAATCCAAAACTAGATGATACGTATTGTCTGGTTTGGAAACAGGAGACAAAGGATTGTTCATTGATGAGGTGCATGTTTCAATCACCCCTTGGTATTCAAATTGATCTAAGATCTCCCTGACCTGTTTTTTAGCTTCTTGCTTAATCAGGTACTGCCTTTGGGCAGTTGGTTGATTTTTTAACAGGATCTTATGATGAGGTGAATCCTCATCCCATCCTACATGATTTTTGTATAATATTGGGGCCTGGCCCACTGCCCATCCTGGCATAAGTATATTTAAAATGTACTGGAACATGGTTGGAGAAGGCTGGCATAATGATGTCTTTGCCATGTGGGCACTCCCTGACACATTTTGTGGCCAGTCCTGTTCTGCTAGAAGTATATCATTACCCCTTGAAAGATGCTCCCAAAAGAGTGCTTTCCTTTTTCTTGGTATGTCTCCCTCCATCCGGAGTGTTATTTCATATAACCTATGTGGAGAACTAACCCTGGTGTCTTCAGTCTCAACTTGAATGTCCTCATTCAAGTCCACTGTCTCCAGAAGTTTCTTCAGGTTCTGGCGAGCTATTGTTACTTCTGCTGCACTGTCCAACATTGTCTGAGCCCATTCTTCATTCTTGAGTTGTGTTCTCAGAATTCTCGGCATGTCTGATCTTCAGACCTGCTACCTTCTTCTTGGAGAATTGAGGTTTTGGTTTGTTTTTCTGAATGCGTTGATCATCTTTGGACTACACACGTTCTTCTTTTAGTTCTGACCGTCTTCTTCTTTCGGATGTCTGTGACGATATCTGAAAGGTACGAGAGGAACGTGTATCAGTATATTGATACTGTAGAATAATGGAAATCCAGTCGAAATTATAAAAATAACACAAGTTGATTTATTCTTAAACAGCACAGTACACCTGCTCAGGATGAAGTCCTCTAGAAAACTCCCCAATAGAATATAGAATACAACGCACCATAGCAACAGGTTGCAGTACAGTATTTGAAAGAAAGCAATGAAGTAATGCACAAATTAAAGATCATGAGGATAAGAATATAACACATCTCACCCTGTAAAATAAAAATTATACAAGTAACGGTTTAACAAATATTACAAATAACAGTTTAAACAACGTTTGAAAACTTAACAGGAGGTTTGGTGACCCCCTTATTTTAACACTTGAGGCCACAGAATCATCACAAGGAAGAATAGATGAGAGATCACCTAAAACATGACTAGGAAAATGGTTGCTATAATTCTGACATTTCACAACATGTCTAACATTCCATACTTTTCCATCATTGGTCACAATGCTATTGAGATTGACTCTGACAACTCTGCGAGTTGGACCATACTTGGAAATACCTTTTGGAATAAATCTGGGTTTGTGTATTCTCATAAAATCACCTACAGCAAAGGAAGGTACTCTAACATTCCATTTAGCATCATGATATGATTTCATTTTATCCTGGTACTGTTTTACTCTTAAAGAAGTACTGTGAATCATTAGAGACAACCTTAGTTAGCTTTATCTTTATCCACCATGGACACAACTTAGAAACAGGATCTCTACCTCTAAGAAGACGAAAAGGGCTAAGTTCAGTGGCAGAATGAGGAGTAATTCTATACAACCACAATCTTTCTCTCAGAACATTGCGGTTCGTAAAGTGGAGTAGTTATATGTTTAACACCACTTAAGGAAAGGAATTCTTCCATATCATGAGAAATCAACTGCTCACCATAAGTGTTTCCAGGGGTGCCTTCACGAGAAAATACTTTCCCTAAGGAATTCTGTGATGGTCTGAAACGTTGCTTGTGAGACAAATCTTACTTCCGGCCACTTCGAATGATAATTAATTAATACAAGCGCAAAGCGAGCATCTTGTGGTAAAAAATAAACGGACCAGAAATGTCAAAGGCTAACTTTTGCCAGGATTCTTTGGCCAAGGAACAGGAATTAAAGGAGCTGAATGGGTTTTCAACATCTTGTCACTGGAAATGCACTTAGAACACTCTCTCAACTCTATCAACCATTTTGTCCATGCTGGACCACCAGAAACTTGATATTATCAGCCTCTTCATTGGCGACATACCAAGATGGCCTTCATGAGCAAGCTTAAGAATTTCCTCTTGCGTAAGCTCAGGTGGAACACACTTACCATCTTTGAAAATAAAATCACCTTCTAAGTCAAGATCATTAAATACTTGTAGAAAAGGTCTAAACTCCACAGGTACATCACTTGATTTTGGCCAACCTTCCAAAATATATTTCCTCAACTGATTCCAATTTTTGTCCTCCAAGATCCTATTTTTCCAAGCATCTTCAGATAAAACAGAAAATTATTTTACAATATGGTCTTCTAAAGAGGTTACAAACTCAGCTCCATCTCCCATAACAGGTTTCTCATCACCAGGGCAAGGTAACCGGGAAATACAGTCAGCAGTTACATTACTTTTACCAGGAAGATACTCTACAGCAAAATTGTACTCCTGAAGTTTAGACATGAGTCTCCCAATACGTGCAGTAGCATTCCTTCCACCTCCAGGAGACAGTATAGAAACTAATGGTTTGTGATCTGTCCTCAAAAGGAATCTGTTACCCCACAAAAATTATGAAAGTTTTCAATAACCCATACACATCCAAGGAGCTCTCTCTCGATAACAGAATATTTTCTCTCAGTGTCACTCAGGGTACGAGAAGCAAATGCAACACACCAATCATCAATAGCGTCAACAAGTGATTTTTTAGGTACAACTCCATCTCCAGTACGGGTGTGGCCTAGATAATCAACAGAATTACAAAACATTTTACATTTGTTATCCTTAAGAGTCAAACCATGCAACTCTAGATGCGTGCAAATCTCAGTGACATGTTTCTTATGAATGTCATTGTTGGGGGAAAAACAAGAATATCATCCTAGAAGCATTTCATAAAGGAATCTAGGCCTTTGAAAATGTGATGCATGGCACGTTGAAAGACTGACGCCGCGGATGCTAATCCAAAAGGCATCCTCTTATATTGGAAGAGACCCTCCGGTGTAAGAAAAGCAGTACATGCTTTAGAGTCATTGGTTAAAGCAATCTGATGGTATGCTGATCGCAGATCAAATGTGGAAAATACTTTCGCTCCCTCCAGCATACACGCAACTTCATTTATTTTATGAAGGGGATGACAATCTTTTACCAGGTTAGCATTCAAGCTCTCAAATCCACTCCGAGTCTCAACTTTTATCAGCCTTTCTCGCCAAAACAATGGGAGAAACCCACTCAGAGGATTCTATCTCTTCAATAGTTTTCCTCAATCAATTTCTGCAGCAACAGCTTAAGTTTTCCTCTCACATTAATTGGTATATTCCTAAATCTTTGTTTAACCGGAACTGCATCTTCTTTTACTCTAATTCTATGACTGAAATTATTTAACATCCCTACATTTTTAGAAAACACCTTAGGAAAGGAGCAAATAATGTCATTAACTACATTATCATCTTGAAGATCATTTGTTATTACTATCACAGGATAAGATTTTCTGGGATTAAGAATTATACCCAAACTCCACTGGTCTCTCCACCCAAGTACATTTACACCCTTTATCGCAACATACAATTTCACAAAAGCAGTTGGTCCTGTAAAAAACATATAAACACCAATGTACCCAACCATGTCAATAATGGTACCATCAAATGCCTTGGCAATTATGTCAGACTTCTTTAAATCTTGTAATGACGCCACACCTTTGAAAACATCCAACAAATAATCCTTGGTGATGATAGTCCAGGGAGACCCCGAATCTGCCATAAGATTTAAGGTTAAACCTAACACTATAACAGAACACCTAGGAGATTTCAGAGAAAACAAATCTTCTTACTTGCTATCATCAGTGATAGAAACAACTACGCCTCTTTCACAAACATTGTTATTACTGTTTTCTTCAGTTACACAAGAAACAGTTCCTTTTTTTGTATTCCTAGAATAGTTGTTGTTGCACACACTAGCAAAATACGCACGCCTACCACACTTTTTACATTCTTTACCCAAAGCTGGGCATCTAGGATGAGATGCACCGTGATTAAGACTTCCACATCTGAAACAATGAAAATGTTTGTTAAATCTGATAAAATTTTGTTGACTATAAGAAGAAGGAATATCATTTTTCACAGTGCAAACATCTTCAGCTTTTTCCTTGGACTCTTTGTTCAGAGATTTCATCCATTTATCTGACTGTTCCATGGCTTTTTTTTATTTTTTTTTTATTGATAAAAATGGTACATAAATGGACAAATTTCAACAATTATTACATACATGATAAGAATTTGATATATTTACATACATTTTTAATTACATCTTGTTAGCGGGAACGAGAAAAATAAATAGATAAATAGGGTTAGAAATCAGTTTCAATTAATTGGAGACGAACAAAAATTTTATCCATTTCTATCTGTTCTCCAATTAGTTACAGGAGCCCATAAGCGTATACCCTCCTTACGCTGCCTCATGCCTTTATATTCATAGAGGCAGGATTCTATGTTATGAATTCCTAGAAATCTCGAGAGCCACATCTGAAAGGATGGGGGGTTCGTATCTTTCCACGCCGCAGAAATTAAGATTCTAAGTACAGCAACAGATAAAAATATTAGATCTCTTTCAGCCTCGCCTAAACCCAACTTAGAGTCTGTACCCAGTAAAATTAAGGTAGGGGATAGGTCGATGGACTGACCTAGCAGCCCCTCCATAAATTTCATTATTTCTTTTTTAACATTTTCCAACTGTTTACATGAAGAAAACATATGTACAATGTCTGCCTGGCTTTCATTACATCTGGGACAATTATCATTTTCGCTTAGACCCCAGGCAAATATCTTCGCGGGTGTATGGTAAAGATTAAAAATAGTCTTGTAGTGTTGTGCGCGAAGATTTGATGCCCGGAAATCTTTTTTATTCAATACGAGAGCAAGATCCAGATCAACATCAGAATCTCCTAATTTTGTCGCCCAGTTAGACTCAACCTTCTCAATATCATCCGGGATTTGGTCCAATAAGCAATTATATGAAATCTTAATCTTCCTACAACCTCTATTTAGTAACTCAATCAGTGGGAAATCTGCTGTGTGTGAAATCTGTGGCTTGACTGCCTTAATTGCCCTGGTAACTTGACCATAAACCAGCCATTGACTGTCTGGAATACCAAATCTTTCCTGCAGCATTTCGAACCCCAGAATTTCACCTTCTTCCAATAAATCTCCCAAGGTTCTAAGCCCCAGCATTTTCCACATCAGCAAATTATTATCATTTTTTAGTTGAGGAAAGAGAGATGAGTTATACAGTTGCAGATAGGAATAGATTTTCGGGATATTAAACATTTTCATAATTGCTTTCCAAACTTTCCATGCGCCAATCAGTGTCTTCAATCTTGTTTTTTTATAAAAGCTTCGTTCCAATTCACACTGAAATACATTTATAGTCTTTTCACCCAATAGCATCCTAAATATCTGGGGCGGACATTGTTGATCTACAAACCCAAGTGTTATACCAGGTACAGATGTAGATTGAAATAGAGTGGTCATATGAGTTAGCAAGCAGGTCCAATGATATAACTTTAAATTCGGCAATCCCATCCCACCCCTTTCTCTAGGCAGTGCCATTAAGTTTGTAGATCGCCTTACCCTGCCATATTGCCATACGAATCTGATAAACATAGATTCAAGTTGTTTCATGATCCTGTCCTCTATTGCTAAAGGGATGGCCCGAAATAAGTAGAGAACTCTAGGGAACATAGACATTTTAACTGCATTTACCCTTCCTATTAATGAGAGGTGTAGCACATCTATTCTTTTTAATTCCTTCTCAATATCCTTAATAAGTGGCAGATAATTCTCACTTACAATTTTCTCAACATTGGCATTGATTTTACCCCTAAATATATGGCAGAGTCGACGAATCTATAGTCAGTTTTGGCTATATTTTTAGAACAAATAACCTGCGTTTTTGTTTCATTTAGAAGATAGCCTGACTCTTCCCCAAACAATTTAGCCATCTGAATTAGAATAGGAAGAGTTTGTTGTGGATTATTTGTTAGCACTGCAAGATCGTCAGCGTAGGCCAGTATTTTACTTGAATAGCCATTGCATATCACTGGAGCTATCTCTGGGCAGTCAAGAATACACTGCATAAGGGGGTCAATATACAGCGCGAATAGGATAGGGGAACAGGGACAGCCTTGCCGAGTCCCTCTTTTTATATGTATAACCCCTGATTTCTCGCCCATTGCTGTTACCTTAGCTGTTGGTTCTACATACATGGCTTTAAGGGCCCCTATAATATTGGGACCAAATCCCCTCGCCTCTAAAATTGCCCAGAGAAAGCTCCAGTCCACACGATCAAACGCCTTCTCTGCGTCGAGCAGGATCATAGCGAAATCCCCCCCCACGGCAGCCTGGGCATCAAACAAAGATATTGCCCTACATGTATGATCCGTTGTACCCCGACCAGGGACAAACCCATGCTGCCATGGGGATACTAGACCGCCAATGACCCTGCCCAACCTCTTTGCCAAAATTTTAGAATAAAGCTTAGTATCGGAATTTATTAGTGAAATGGGTCGGTAGGACCCCGCCTTTTCCGCTGGTTTCCCCTTTTTATGGAAGATTGCTATATTTGTTTCTTTCCAAGAGGAGGGTGTTAATCCTGTACACATAACCCCATTAAACAAATCTACCAGAAGCGGAGTGATTTCGGTTTCTATTGTTTTATAGACTTCTAAAGGTATCCCATCGAGGCCTGAAGCTTTACCTGAGGCCAATTCCCGCAATGCAACTGTTACTTCTAGTAATGAAATTTCTTCTTCCAATTTTTTTTATCTGAGTCTTCTAAAAGTGGGCCCGATCTCGTATTCCTTCCCCTGGTTTCTTAGTAGGTTCTTCCTGCTCATACAACTGCTGATAAAATTTCTCGAATACTCTTAAAATGTCCTTACTTTCTGTATACATGATCTCATCCTCTTCTATACATACAATAGTGTTTCTTGTTTTTTCCTGCCTTAACCTGAGGGCAAGTGCTCTCCCTGCCTTCTCACCGGTCTCATATCTTTTAACCCTATTCGATTGGTATTCTCCTGTGACTTTCATAGTTACTTCTCTCTGGAGTGCGGCTTTGATTGTAAGTAAAGCTTCCTGACTTGCAGTAGTATTAACCCCTTTGATTATATCAGTCATATGTTGCTCTTCTACTTTCACTAACTCTTTCATTAAGCCCTCAATCTTCTTTCTATCTTCCTTTCTTAATCTAGCTGAACAGCTAATAGTTTCACCCCTCAATGCTGCCTTGAAAGTTTCCCAGACTGTGTTTCTAGACGCACTGTACCTATTTGCTGCAAAAAATTGTGGGACCCAATTTTTCAGATGATCTATAAATCTTTTATCACTAAGGAGCTTTTTCTCAAAGGACCAGGAATTGCTTTTTCTTTCTCTCTGACCTATACTATATGAAAGAATTAATGGGTTATGGTCAGACACCACTTTAGGAAGTTTAAGTATGTCAACTTTCGATAACTCAGAGGACGAGATCAGGAAGTAATCTAATTTCGTGTATTTTTGGGCAGGATTAGAAAAGTATGTGTATCCAAAATCCAAGGGGTTTTTGGCCCCCCATACGTCGATCATCCCATGAGAGCTCAGAAGAGATCGAATAGATTGAGAGACCTTGGGTTTTCGACCTGCATATGGTTCAGATCCGACCCAATCAGCCGATATATTAAAATCCCCCGTTATTATCAACGGTGTAGGCCAACCCACAAGTTCAGTTTCTAAAAAGTCGAATATTTCAGGCTCATCTTGATTGGAGCCGTACACTACACATAACGAGAAACCGAGGTCTAAGTCAGCTATTACCCATCTCCCATTGCTATCCGCCTTCACTTTCCTTGCTTTACCTAGAGAACCACGAATTAATATAGCTACACCTCGGATTGTAGACGTCTGTGTAGAGCAAGCTATTAACTCAAAGCCACCCTGTGAAAGTAGATTACGTTTTGACCATGGGAGATGGGTTTCTTGTATACAGATAATATCAATCCTTTCATGCCTTACTAAGAATGCCAGTCTCTGCCTCTTCCTCCAGTCATTCAGTCCTCCCGCATTAATAGTGCATATTCTAATGCTTGCCATTTAATTGTTTATATATCTCATCACTCAGATCACTAATCATGTTATTGTCCTTCTCAACGAATCTCTGTCCAAAATTTTACCACCTTCCTTTTTTCTCGTTTTTCCACCCTTCCACCAACCAATCCCGCCCCTCGACCCTCCCTCCCCCCCTCCCCCATCCAAGGATCCCACCCCCCCACCCACCGCCACCACTAGAGGTTACCTGGTCCAGGAGGATCCAGGGACGTGACATCCGTCTAGACCGCTCCAGCATCCCCGCCGAGCATCCCCCCGAAAACAACAAAAAAAGAAATATGAAGGTATATATTTAAATGCCTAGGTAAAAAAAAAAAAAAAAAATTAAAATTTGCTGAACGCTATGTCATTAGTACAGTTCAAACATCTTAAAGAAGCCTCTCTATTAACATAAGATCTAAAATATTCCTTGCGGCATTGTCTTGTAAACATTCTATAATCAAGGAGTCTTTCATGGCGCAGAAATATAGTAGAATAGGGAAAGGAAAGCAGACACAAAAATGGAAACAATATATTCTATCAGCTTTGCCCAACGAGTTATAAGCCTACCATAGCCTACAGAGAGAAAAAAGAAAAAGTGAAGCATAGTATTGAAAAATAGGTAAAGTAAAGCTCAGACATATATTATCACTTCATCGAATGCCTTGAGCATGGATCGTTCTAGTCTCCACTCCTATGCTTTACTTGTGTCTTGAGATCTCGTCCAGATAGTTTTTAGCTTGACTCTCAGAGGCAAAGCTATGAATATGGCCTTGATAAACAATCTTTAGTCTTGCCGGATTCTGAAGAACCACTAAGGCTCCTAATTTTTGGAAGGGGTCAAACAGTTGCTTCAGCCGACATCTCCTCTCAACAGTTGCATGAGCAAAGTCTGGCCTGGTAAAAAAGGTTGCCCCTTCAAATGTTCTCTTGTTCGTGGGTCGAGCTAAATCATAGACAGCCTGTCGAAGCAGGAGATTTCCAAAGGATAAAATCATTGCTCTTGGATGTTGATGAGGTGATGCTTTATAAGTTTTGATTGTTAGGGGAAACCTATAAGCCCGGTAGACCTCTTTCTCCCAGTCCCAGGATTGGAGTTCCGGAAAAGAACTTTTGAGGAGGGCAATCATATATTTCCTCGCATCATCTTTTTCCATCCCTTCGGGTATACCAAGGAAGCGGAGATTGCTCCGTCGTTGCCAATTTTCCTGCACCTCGAGTTTCCACATAATATCCTTGATGGCCTCCTCCTGTTCCTCATATTTGGCCTGGAGTGCTGTGACATTTTCCTTATGCTGCTCCGTCCTCTCCTCCACTATTGCCATCCAATCTACAATCTCTGCACAAGTTCTGTCCACCTTCCTCACACCCCCTTGAACTTCCTTTAATGCAATGCAGGATCTCCGGCTGTCTGCTTTGGCTTCAGCTTGAAAACTTCTGATGGACCCCAAGATGTCTGCCAGGGCGGACTCTCTACCCTGCTTCCCTTGCACATCCTCTGCATCAAAGTTGGCTTTAGTGATGGTCTGATTCCCCCCAGACAGGTCAGCAGGGTTTGAGTGCACGAAGAGAGGTAAGGTTCCAGCATAGTCCCGTTTTGATTCTGGGATGGTTTCTTTTCCAGAGGAGCCTGGTTCTTTACCGTGGCGCATATTTTCCTTTTTCTTCTTAAGAAGTTTTTTATGAGATGCGAGTTGTTCCTGCTGCTCTGAATTCCAGCTTTTATACTGATTTCCACCCTCCTCTTCCTCTTCCTCTTCACTGGATACGGAGATGCTCTGGTCTGATACGACAGAGTCATCGGTAAGGGAGTAGTAAGGATCGGTATTATCTAATATGTTCATTGGCCCACCTTGCAGCTTCCCCCCCACTGCCTCCGCCTCGGATAGCTGCCGAGGAATAGCCCCTTCAGCCCTTGAGGATGTGTCTAGAGGAGGCATGAATGTCTGGTTGCTGGACGGCAAAGGTATAGCCAGTATAGCTGGGCATGAGGGCGCAGTGTTATTAACTCCCTGTGAGGTTGCTGTAAGTTGTTTAGTTGTGTTAATTGCCGTCCCTTTGGTCAGTTGGCCCATTCTAGCTGCAGCCACTTCACCACTTACTGCCTTGGGACTGACACTGATTAAAGGCTGGCAGATAGGCTTTTTCAGTGGCAATGTGATAGAGGATGAAGATCTCTCCATGAGGGATCCGACTGCTTTATTATCTTTTTCAAAGATTTTATCTGTGCCTGTTCCGTCTTTTATAATCAAGGCATCTGTTTTCCACTGCTCAAAAGGCATCAATATAAAAATCAGCTGGGTGGCAGGGTTCACGCTGACAGGGCTACCAGTGCTGAATAATTTTATTAACTCGGACCCTTGGCCCCCCTTACCCGACATATCCGATGTCAGCTCCGATGTTAGCTCAGAGGCACGGGATCTGGATTTATTACATCTTACTTGCTCTGCAGTGCTTTCGCCGTCTCTCTCGTGCAGGCTGTTCTGTCTGTTCTGCCAGAGCCGATAGCAGCGCACCAGACCCGCCGGTATCGTTCTTGACCTGCACGCTCTTCTGCTTCTGCTTCTGTAGCTACGGTAGGAGCCGTGAGAGCCATTACTCAACTTGAAATCATTCAATCTTCCGCAGGGCACACCTGTGCGGGGCTTACTCAGGCCGGCCAGCGTCCATGGAGCAGGAGCACGATCCCGGTTGTCACGGCAGCGCAAGCTGTAATCAAGTGTTATGGTGCAGGTAAGAGTTACAGATGCCTTTGCTTTCCGTTTAGGTCCCCGCATGTTTTCCAGGCTGTAAGCGCTCCTCAGAGATGAAATTTTAGTGCTGGTTTAACCCGGTGAATGTTTGGATGAGTTTCGTTTTTCAGGGATGCTCGGCGGAGCATCACTGCCGTGCGACTAGCCGGACGCCATCTTAGCCTCCGGCTGTTCCATGGCTTTTGCAGCAGTGATGACATCTTTTAAATTCGGATCTCCCATGATCCATAACTGTTCTTTGACTTTTTTGCTTTTAGTGTGCGCAATAATTTGGTCCCTAATCATTTCATCAGTAATAGGACCAAAATTACAATTAACTGATAAGTGACGTAAAGCTGTAAGGAAATCGCCAAAAGTTTCAGAACTTTCTTGGGTTCTTGTATAGAACTTGAATCTGTTCAAAGCAACACTGGATGTAGGTTTGAATCTAGTTTCAATACGAGCCATAGCATCATCAAAAACATTTCTATCTCCACTACCATCAGATTGGGGAAGAGTTCTCAAAACAAGTTGACCTTCTGAGCCTAAGGAGTGTTAAAGAATATATTTTTTTCTTTCAGCAGAGAATCTGTCTCCATCAATGGCTTTGAGGTATGTTATAAACTCTTCTCTCCACCTAGTCCAAGGTATGGGAGGTTCTCCATCTTCTTGAAGAAATTTTGAAGGAGGATCGAATTACATGATGCTCAGAAATCTCCATAATAAAATAGACTGCAATGTCATTAATTTATAACAAAAAGTTAATGAATGCTGTAGAATGTCTCAATAAAAAAAAGAGAATAACTTTAAGAATGAAAAAATAAGGTGTTTTCATTTACTTCTAAAAATACACAAATTACTGCAGAATTATTCACCTTCTAGATTAAACATTGTTTCCTTCGAATATTTGTGGTTAAAATGTATGGATATCGTTTCCCACGAAGATTTGCGCTGAAAACGTGTGAATAATCCGGTTTCCGGTTGTCCTGGAAACCTATCATTAAAGAGAAACAAAATGGCTGCCGCGTATGCGTGACAGCATCATGCACAACATCAGGCAGCATCAGGAAATTTCATAGCCGAAGAATTCCGAAGAAGAATGAAGGACACGCGGTGCTGGTGTGCGCACAGAGCTTTGAAAGATGCAAGCGGTAAGCTCAACGTTCTTAATGCTTTTCTTTTGAAACAGTGGATCGAAGTCCCACACCGTACAAAGAAAAATAGAAATAAAATCTGCCACTTACTACTATCGGAAGATAGGCAGAGGTCTTAGATTTCGATACAGCAGTCCCCACTTTCCGAGTCAGTAGAAACGGTGGAATAGTTTTTGGTAGAATGAAACTTTCCGGTGTGGCCAAAAAGCCCCTTGTAGTCAAAGACGGTGATCTGCAGTATGAAAAATATCCCCCAAAAAATTCAAGAAGTAAGTGAAGAAAAAGAATGGGTACAAAATTCCCAAATTACATAAACTCCAAAATGTAGACCGTAGGTTCAATAAACTGGTTCCTCCTGTGCTGGAAAGTAGCAATCCAGTAGTATTGTCGCCAACAAATTGTAGAATAATGGAGATCCAGTTGAAATTATAAAAATAACACAAGTTTATTTATTCTTTAACAGCAGAGTACGTCTGCTCAGGATGAGGTCCTCTAGAAAACTCCCCAATAGAATATAGAACAGAATGCACCATTGCAACAGGTTGCAGTACAGTATTTGAAAGAAAGCAATGAAGTAATGCACAAATTAAAGAACATGAGGATAAGAATATAACAGATACCTATCAGGTTTTCTCAAATTATCCCTATTTCTGAGGTTATACTTCCTTTCAGAGGGCTCCTTTTGAGGAGATCTACCTCAGGATTGAGAAAGTTTCTCTTTTGAATGCTGTTTGTTATTTTCCCACTTCTTTTTAGAAGAGGTAGGATTGCCTTTAATAGAGTCCTTCTCAGGACCTCCAGACAGTTGTGGTTTAACTGTGTAATTCTATACATTTTTTTATCTGATTAAGTAATTCTATGTCTGAAATTGCTTCAATGTCAGGATGAGGTGTGTAACCTGCTAAAATCGACCATGTTGCTCCTGGTCTACCTAGTGGACCGAGCCTGGTAATATGATTGTAATGTTTTAGGGCACCTTTAAACCAGAGATTATGCTCCTGGTGTGTGAGTGGAATTTCAACATCCTCGAAAGGAATATATTCGTCTGGTGGATCATCTTCTTTGTAGAAGTGAAACATTTTAGTTACTGGATGTGAGTCAGGGAATACTTTAGAGTTTTAGCGTGATGGTTCTCCTTAAATCTTCATCGTTTTAATTAAAACTTGTATAATCAAAAGCTGCTGCGACTTCGTAGGGTACAGCGCCGGTGTTTGTGCCGTTTTCGGTCATTGTTTAATGAAAATTGCAGAGCAAGTTTCAAGGGAACAAAAATAAGTTGCACAATATTTTGGAACACTGTATCCTTCAGCGTTGAACAAACCATACAGCTAATACATAGGATTTTCGTCCTACTCAGCTATGGCGGATATTTTCCCTACCCACTCCAGACGCCTTATGGAGTTTCATGAGTAGGGGTCACTGAGAAAAGCACGACTGAGTTACTTTAGTATCTAGGGTTACATTAGTGCCTTACCAAATGTTGGGTGCCAAGTAGTGTAGTTCCTATATTCCTGATAGGCTCTGCGTATTGGAATAACATACACTATAGTTGTGGCATAGGACTGAGGTCAGTATTCCTCTATCGAGTACATTAAACATAATTTCTTGTGTGTGCCAGCTAACTCAGAGGTCACTAGAAACTTCTCAAATAAACAAGAAGGGATTCGTTTCTGACAACCGCATAAGCATGACAACTTTGTTTCCCTTAGAATCGGAACAGTCTCAGAATCGTGGAAACAATAGATAAAAGTTTCACTCAGTCATCGTGCATGCTTCGTTTCTACAGAGTTTACACAGAAATAGCTAGACGGGCGTTTCAATAAAAAGGGTTTATTGAACAGTCTTATTTCTCGTGCAAGAGATATGAACTGCTTCAATCATAAGACAGAACGCGAAGTATAATACGTACAGCGTTAGCAGTAAGATTCATAAAAATACATACATAAATAACAGAGGCTAAAAAGTGAATACTCATCTGGTGCTTCTAGCTAGTTCTACCCCAGTGTACCTAACCTAAGTGTAGTACGAGGTAAGAAGTAGGTGCTGTTTTTTTATAGTCTAGTTTAGCTATAGTTAGGATTGGTGTTGCCAAGATTTGCCAAAAGTCCCTCGGGGTTCTAGTCTTCTCTATACCTTAGAATGAGAGAGGTTGGAATCTCTTTCTGGTCTCGATCTCTAACACCCCACAAGGGTAGTCAGAAACACTGAAGCTGGATTCTCTGTGAGGAGGATGACAGCGTCTGGTCAGTGCATCAGGCGGGGACCCGAATTCCTTCCGAACTTCAAAGAGTTGCAGTGCCAGAGAATGACTGCTTCATGCACCACTATTGCATGAAGGTGGGGGGCTGTATGAGCAGGATTTGTGTGTGGTAGCTTTGATGTAGTGTGCATGAGGGTGTGTAGGTAGCTATGTTTCTGTGTTGTGAGGGTGTGCAGGCAGCTATGATGCAGTGCTTTGAGGTTGTGCTGCTAGATATATTGCTGTGCTGTGAGCGCGCAACTTTATCTGTGTGGTTTGATGATGTACTTTGGTGCATTGCAGGACAGACCTCTTGAGATGACAGTGGTGAGCTTTGCCAACTATGACTCTGGTTTCCCCACACATGTGCACAAGAGTGCAAGGGGTTCTGTCTAGTATGTGCTGTTTGAGAAAGACCACTTGTAAATGTGACTGCAAGTTTGCACTTTTGATGCAACAATAACACTACACACTATTGTTGCAGACTGCAACAATAGTGTGTAGTGTTATTGTTGGGTCGAACGTGTGACTAGGAATCCAATGAAGGTGACTGATGCGTTATTGGCAGTTTGCTGGGGAAGACATCACAAACCAAACTAAGCAGTAACACACCACACTTACCCTGGGTAAGTGTGGTTTGTTCCTGCTTAGTTTGGTTTGTGATGTCTTTTAGGTTTGAGTGATATGTGCTTCCGAGCAGCCGTTAACTATCCTCATACCTGAGCCGTCTCATACATATGTGATGTTATGTCAAGCCTGCATCTCGATAGATACGTAGGAGAGCAGCAAGGCGGGAGGGCAGGCAGACAATAAGCACAAGTGCAGAGTTTAAAAATGGGAAATGAGGCCACAAACTTATCTAACATGAGTTGTGTATGTTTCTGAAGATGTGTCTTCCTATTCTTGTTGGATTTTGAGTATGTGGTTGGCTTTAAATGACCACATTTTTTTTATTTTATTTATAAACTCAAGTAAACATGGTGTGGGTTCAACCTCCACCCTGCTGCAGTCTTAACTTGGGCACTGCTTGGGAGGCTAAAACTGCGCACCTATATCTTTTAAGTCAGCCCTGAGGCTGCCCTAGGCCCACCAGCCTTAGAACTGACCTTTACTTTTAGTACCCAGCCCTCTCCCATAAAGTCTAGTACAGACCCTGTCCCAGCCCCACCAGCCTTAAAAGGATAATGACTGGTGGGAAACCACTCTCTTTCCCCTAAAGCCTTGTACAGACTCTGACTCAGCCCCACCTGCCATAGACTTTTTGAAACCATCCTATCTCCCCTAAAATGTAGTGCAGACCATGACTCAGCCTTATTGGCTTCGAAGTGACATCAACCTGTCGGTGGTAACTGGATGGCTCTATGCCCCTCTCCTGGCATGTCCTCCCTGTAATAACCTGCACTGGCTGTACAATGATAAGCGATGTCCTGTGCACTCTCTTCTCCTCTAGAGCCCGGGGCTCTCCTCCCTCTCCGGGGTAGAGGCCGCCCTGTGATGCCCCTCTTCAAGGTATATCTATAAATAAAGAACTCTGTGAGGTACTCAACATTGCTATCTTAAAGTCTGTTATGAAGTTCTTTGGTTATACTAAATAAGCAGCTTCCTACGTCATTATCATGGTAAATCACTTTATTGTTGTCATAACGACATGCTCACAATTGCTTTATTAAATTTTCTTGCTTTTTCATATTTGCTTGAAAATGCACCATTTGCCCATTCTTTTTAAAAAGAATTCTCGAGAGAGAACCTCACTTTTTACAGTTGTGCTCGCTCGCAACAAGTCACTCACAATGTTTACGCTGCACCACTTTCAAATATCACCAGCTGCCACTGATTTTGAGAAGGGAATACACTGTCCAGACTTGAGGCTCATCAGGAAATCTCCTTTGACTTAGAGATGCATTGATCATTTTGAGTCAGTGAAGGCAATGTTACTCATAAGTCTTGAGGGAAACCTGCCTTTTCTGCGTGGTCAGCCCATATTTTTCACCTTTTTCTGGGCCCTGTTTTTGCCAGACTTAAAACTCAGTGCACTGTTACCCTTGCTAAATCCATTTTAAACAGGAGCAACGTTCCTGTGCTCCCTCTTTGAATATAGTTAAATTGTCTTTCCCCTAAGTGACATAGGACACTTTCCTACCAGGCCATAGTATATGGTTCAGAAACACACCCCTGGAATAGAAAGTTGAATGTTACCTGTGAACTGCAGCACCTATTGTGCTATCTACAACAGTGGGAGTGAAAACATGGCTTCATTTCTACCCTGTGTAGCATGATAGCAGCAGGCTGAGCCCTGCTGCACATACCTGTCAAAATCACCCATTTCACAGGTAGAAAAACCTGATTTTAAATATTAAAAATGTAACTCCTAAGCAAACATTGATGCCTACAGGGCAGGTTGCATGTGTAGGAGTGGATCATGTCTGACATTAAAAATGGCATGTGCCCACAGAGACTTGGCCCAAAACAACATTGCCTTAGTCATGCTGTAACTGGCACATAGCAAAAGTAATATTATAAATTATATATTTTAATTTATACTTCCGACCTGTACCAGCTACAGACTGCATTCAAAGACTTAGCATTATATTTAATAAAAACTCAATTGAATGGTGAAGTCATATTTTAAATACATTTTTTGGAAAGGTAACTCTTAGAACGTTACATTTACCCTGATTAAAGCTGATGAAGGCTAATTTGCAGTCGTTTCCCAGCCTGGCCTGAATGTGGTGTGAAACATGTTTGAAAACTGCTCCCAAAGCAGTCACAATGTCCTGGGGATGGGGAGATGTGTTTCATTCCCTTGCAGGGAGCTCAGTTTGGGTAGACTCAAGAACTTTATTAACTTCAAATTGATCTGTCCTGTCACATGTAAATGTTGGGTGTCACAAGGAATGGCCCCAGCCTTTGTCTCTCTTATTGGCTGGCGCCAAACCGAATAGGAGGAAAGCTACCCCCAGTCCAGTTTTGAGGTACTACAGCGGAGGGAACTGCTCATTATCCTTCACACGCCTCTGGGTGGACTCACAGCCTCTGCACTAGGGGGAAAGGGGTTTTCCATCGTGAATTTTCAGACTTCGGGTCACTGTCTGATTGTCTGTAGTAGGACGAAGAGGAACTGCTGAAAAAGTGGGTAGGGTTGCCCCTGGGAATGTTTACACAACACTGGTTAGGGAGGAGGCAGGTGTCACTATTGCCAAATATAAACGTAGCACTGCAAGGAACCCTCCTAAGAACTCTTACTGGACCTGCGGAAGATCAGAAAAAGGACTGGACCCGCAGTCTGTAATCTGAAAGGAGTCCTGAAGAACAGGAACTGCTGCCTCATTAACCCAGGACAAAGAAGCAGACTCTGAGGGCCATTTGCCTGATGTCCTGAGTGAATACATTGACACGCTGCTTAAATCAATGAGAGAGAGAGGACTAGATAGGCTAGACCGTATCCCCTGGATTATGTATATATATCAATAAGGACTAGCTAGTTAAAGAAGATTAGGAGACTCAGGTAGGTACGTCAATAAATAAGGAAAAGCACTGTTTTCCTTATAAAGCCCTCACCCACCGACCTAGTCGGTGGCATGCTTCATCATCGGGCCCACCACAGTGGGTATACACCTGTTACAACGCATTTTTTACAACGCAATACTGTTACAACGCATCTATTACAACGCAGATACTGTTACAACTCATGTTTTTATAACGCATTTTTTTACAACGCAGGTACCTTTACAACGCATACCATTACAACGTAAGTATTGGTAAGTATATAATTATATTTTAAATGTTATATGTTTGGGGTAAAGGGGTATTTTTAGGGTTCAGGGTCAGTTTTTAGTTTTTGGGTAAAGGGGTATTTTTAGGGTTCAGGGTTAGTTTTGGGTTTTAGGGTAAAGGGGTATTTTTAGCGTTCAGGGTCAGTTTTGGGTTTTAGGGTAAAGGGGTATTTTTAGGGTTCAGGGTCAGTTTTTAGTTTTTGGGTAAAGGGGTATTTTTAGGGTTCAGGGTCAGTTTTTAGTTTTTGGGTAAAGGGGTATTTTTAGGGTTCAGGGTCAGTTTTTAGTTTTTGGGTAAAGGGGTATTTTTAGGGTTCAGGGTCAGTTTTCAGTTTTTGGGTAAAGGGGTATTTTTAGGGTTTAGGGTCAGTTTTTAGTTTTTGGGTAAAGGGGTATTTTTAGGGTTCAGGGTCAGTTTTCAGTTTTTGGGTAAAGGGGTGTTTTTAGGGTTTAGGGTCAGTTTTTAGTTTTTGGGTAAAGGGGTATTTTTAGGGTTTAGGGTCAGTTTTTAGTTTTTGGGTAAAGGGGTATTTTTAGGGTTCAGGGTCAGTTTTCAGTTTTTGGGTAAAGGGGTATTTTTAGGGTTCAGGGTCAGTTTTTAGTTTTTGGGTAAAGGGGTATTTTTAGGGTTCAGGGTCAGTTTTTAGTTTTTGGGTAAAAGGGTATTTTTAGGGTTTAGGGTCAGTTTTTAGTTTTTGGGTAAAGGGGTATTTTTAGGGTTCAGGGTCAGTTTTCAGTTTTTGGGTAAAGGGGTATTTTTAGCGTTCAGGGTCAGTTTTTAGTTTTTGGGTAAAGGGGTATTTTTAGGGTTCAGGGTCAGTTTTTAGTTTTTGGGGTACAGGGGTACAGGGTAAAAATAAATTAAAATTATTTTTAAATTAAATTAATTAATTGAAATTAAATTAAATTAAATTACATTAAATTATTTTTGGGGTTGAGGGTCAGTTTTGAGTTTTTGGGGTACAGGGGTACAGGGGTACAGGGTAAAAATAAAGTAAAATTAATTTTAAATTATTAAAATATTTAATTAAATTAATTAATTGAAATTAAATTAAATTAAATTACTTTAATTTATTTTTGGGGTTGAGGGTCAGTTTTGAGTTTTTGGGGTACAGGGTAAAAATAAAGTAAAATTAATTTAAATTAAATTAATTAATTGAAATTAAATTAAATTAAATTACATTAAATTATATTTTTGAAAATTAATTTACGATTATAATATTAATATTAATATATACTTACCAATACTTACGTTGTAATGGTATGCGTTGTAAAGGTACCTGCGTTGTAAAAAAATGCGTTGTAAATACATGAGTTGTAACAGTATTCGCGTTGTAAAAGATGCGTTGTAACGGTATGCGTTGTTACAGTCCGCGTTGTAACATCATATATCCACCACAGCGGCACCGAATGTGCCCCGGGTGTGCTTCAACGCCATGTGACTGCGGAGCTGGTATGTTGCTGAGTGTGCAGTGAAAAGGGTGAGAAAGGTGAGGGCTTTATAAGGAAAACAGTGCTTTTCCTTATTTATTGACGTACCTACCTGAGTCTCCTAATCTTCTTTAACTAGCTAGTCCTTATTGATATATATGAATACATTGACACCCAGATGGCCTTTTCAATGAAGTCTACATAACCTTGAACAGTTCAAGCTCCTTACCCACACCTACAAAGCATTACACAACACAGGTTCAGCCTACCTGAACAACTGCATGCAATTCCACTAACCCACCAGGCACCTCTGCTCAGCCTAACGCTAAATTTTACACATTCCACACATACCCAAAAGCAGAGCAGAGGTCATATACTTTCTCATAAATCTTGTGGAACAACCTCCCACACTACAATAGATTCTCCTCATCACTTCTTGAACACTGCAAGCAGCTGAAGACCTGGCTTTTTGTGTAAGATCCCTTGAGGCCAGTATCACACACCTTTTAAGTGCCAGGATACCTTCATGGGTGATTAGGTGCTATAGAAATCTTCACGCGCTACAAAAGGGGGTGGTAATGGACGGAGCATCTGAACCAATCAAACACTCACACCCAGTCAAAAGATCTGCGTTTAATCCATCACCGTTCTTTAGCCCACCCTGCCACCCCAGTTCAGCCATGGCTATATGCAAATTAGTCTGACCCTGTGCCTCATGGGAACAGTCCAGCCCGAACTGCCAAGCCATGCCTTCCCTAGACCGGAAACAAGCTTCCGAGGACCGGTTTCTGGCATTCCAGCAGTCTTCAGCCTGGCTTGCTTGAATCCAGTGGCAAAGTGAGCAAGGGACTCACGTCTGAGCATACATAACATAACATAACATAACATAACATAACATAACATAACATAACATAACATAACATAACATAACATGACTGAATTTTGCTCTTATCCTCTGCCTGATTCCCAGAGAGACTATAAGTGCCTTCCACTGAAGTCTTGGGGGCATTAGAAGTGTATACCTGTCATTGGACAATATTGGAGGTGACTAAAACGGCTGTGCTTCATCTTTTATTGATTTTAATCAGACATTGAAACTCTATTTTCTTTTTAGTGTGTTTTAATGAATCTGTGCTTATTTTGGTGTACTTAACTGTATAGAGGGGCAATAAGGGGTGGCATTGTTATTTTCATTTCTTACCTCTTATTCTAGTCGAGGCTAGAATTTCATTGTCTTCCCGCACAAGGAGGGTTTTTCTTCTCAACATTCTTTGCATTGAAACTTGTAAGAAATCTCAATCTTTTCTTTCAAAAAAGTAAGAAAGCCCTTTTCTAAAGTGGACTTAGTCACTTTTTCGAACTTTTTAACGTCCAGACTTCCACTGGGACCAATCCACTTAGTGTAGCTGACATAGGCTCCATCACGTCAGGCTACATCAGTCTTTAATTGTGCCCTATCCCAGTCTACAGCTTTCATAGACTATCACTGGCGGTGAGCGCTTTTTGGTGCTATCTCTACTTAAAACTTTAAACATTCATATTTTGTTTAGGAAAGTTACTCTATTTTTCTAATTTGGTTTGTAATTTTGTATTGCTTGTTGTTTTGTATTTATTACTGTTTTAATAGTGCAGCAATACCTTGCACAGTGCCTATGTCATGAGGTTGAGCTCAGGTTAATTTAGTGACTGGGGGGTGTTTTCCGATTGATGGGGAGTGAGCGCTCGGCAGGTTCACTTCCGGGCTAGAGGTGGGGGAGGTAGACTACAAATTGAAATGCCGGCAGCTTCGCGCAGCGGAACGCGCGTTGGTGAGAGCGCTTGACGTTTTTACTGCTGTGTGTCATTTTAAAGCTCTTCTGTTTTAGAAAACGCTCTAAGCTTTTTAATAATTTGCTTATTTGCACAAAGCAACTCCTACCTGCACTCATTCCTCTGATGCCCTCTTTTGCCTCGTGCTCCCTGGTCCACCGCAGGTTTTCCCAATTGATTTGGAGAGAGCGCTCTACAGGTTCACTTCCGGGCTAGAGGCGGGAGAGGTAGACTATAAATTCAAATGCTGGCAGCTTTGCACACCAGACGCGTGCAGATGGCGCGCTGGCGGCATGCCATAGGCAAGCCCGTCAGGGCCCGTCCACTCCTGGACCCGGCCCAGGGCCAAGACCCCTGATCTTTCCGGTACCCAGGTACCCAGGTGCCCATGTGCCCAGGTATAGCTCCAAAGACTTGTGTCACTTTCTGCCCATGTGGGTATACCCTACCACATACACAAATGTCTAGGGCTTTCCAGTCCATCCAAAGATCTGAAAGTGACAATTCTCCCACAAACAAAGAGAACGCCATATTGCATGGGGGCCTTATAAATGTCATTGGCCAAACACAAATTCAAGATAGCACATACAATCTCAGACTGCAAACTGGACATACTCTGTATAACTGAAACCTGGGCAGATGTGGCCTCCGACCCTGCCTTTGTGACTGCTACTCCGGTTGGATATCGGGCATTCAGGGTCGATAGACCTAAAACGAGGAGGTGGAGTTGCAATCATTCTGAGGGAACATCTCCCAGACAGATTTCACTCCACCTCTACGCCTTTCTATGAGGCTCTTTATTTTTCCATTGAGCTCAGTCCAAAGCAGACCTTTAGAGGCATTTTATTGTACCCGCCTCCTGGCTCCAGAGGTACTTTTACCTCAAATCTAGACAGCCTTCTAGAACCCACTCTTCAAAACTAAGATTTTACCATACTCTGAGATTTTAATTTCTATCTCGATGAGAGGGGCCACAGGGAGACTGACGCATTGTTGGATGCACTGGGGGCAGTGGGTCTTACGCAATTGGTTCAGACCCCTACTCATGAGGCGGGACATACGCTAGATGGTATTTTTACATCAGCTCATGGCCTCACTTGCACAGAGACCTTACCTCTGACAAGGTCAGATCACTCCCTCATTAAGTTCGACCTCCCAACTACTTCCTTTGGACTTGGTAGGACCTCCAACACCCCAGCTGCGACCAGAAGAAACTGGGGTTTAATGGATAAAACAATCCTCCACACTCAGCTGGAGATCTCCCTCCATCAGGTACACGGCCACCCCGATATAACAGTCCCTAAATATATCGATTGGCTAAATGATGCGTTTAAAGCATCTGTACCTATTAAAAAAACACAGGTAATAGGTTGAGTTTCTTCAACCCCCTGGTTTTCCGAAGCTCTTTGGAAAGAAAAACAGAAATGTCGGCAATTAGAACGGTGGTGGTGTACTAATTACCATTCTCCTGAGAAAAGAATCTGCAAGACAGCCCTATCACAGTATAAAAGTCTACTGATTTCAGAAAAGAGAGACTATTTCACCCAACAGAGTGAAGATGCTAAACATTCCTCTAAAGTACTCTTCTCAGTGGTGAACAAATTTGCCACTCCCAGGACCTTAGGGGTTAAAAGTGATCAACAGACGTGTAATGAGATTGCAGCTGCTTTAAAACCAAAGTGCTGAATATTTTAAAAGTTTTTGAGGACACACCTATCCATTGCCCTCTCATCCAACCCTCTACTAATGATCAGGATACTAACATGTTGCTTACTTTCTCGCCTGTCTCTTCGGAAACTGTCGCTAAATACATTCACAAAGCAAAATCCGGGTCCCCTGCCGACCCTTTCCCGCCACTACTGATTGAAGTTATACCTGGTGAGTCCTGGGCTAACACAAATTTTCAACTCAATGTTTATTTATGGCAATTTTCCATCCATGTGGAAGGATACCTCTATCCTTTCGCTGCTAAAAAAAAACCGAGCTAGACGCTTCGGACCCTAATAACTATCGTCCCATAGCCCGACTACCGTTGCCTGCTAAAATAATTGACAAACTCATGAATGTCCAACTCACTCAAATCATTTGCAAAAACAATCTGTTGGATCACTCACAGTTTGGCTTTTGCCGAGAACATAGCACCGAAATGGCACGCATCAAAGCTACAGAGGAGATCAGGGTGATGATGGATCAGGGAGGCACGGCTGCCCTTATACTCCTTGATCTGTCAGCCGCCTTTGATATCGCTGACCACTCTCTCTTGCCTCAGCGGCTTGAGAGCCTAGGGGTCAGGGGCACTGCACTGGCCCTTTTGTCCTCCTTTCTTAATGATAGGAGGTTAACAGTTTTGGTCGACAAGTATCACTATGAGCCCTATACCCTTCCATGCGGAGTGCCACAGTGCTCTTCCCTTGAGCCTGTTGCTATTTATTCTTTATGTATCTGAACTGGCCCCGCTGATCTGGAATTTCAGTTTTAATCTTACATCTTACGCTGACGACACTCAGATTGTGGTGGCGGTGTACAAAAATCAGACTCCCCCCCAGCAATTTCAAAATTGTATGTGTGCCATTAATCAATGGATGAACACACAGTGTCTTAAACTTAACTCTGATAAAAACAAAGATGTTGATCTCTGGCAATATGCAACCAAGCTGGAGTATTCTGTGGTGGCCAGCAGAGATGGGAGAGCCATCAAAACCTGCGGTGAAGGCCAAGAACCTGGGAGTGTGGCTCGACAATAAACTCTCACTCACTCAACACACAAACGCAACTGTCTCTTCCGCCCACTTCCTTATCAAGAAAGTGAGGAAGATTCTTCCTTACATTCCCGCAGGTACCAGAAAAACCGTAGTCACATCCTTGATCCAATTGAAATAGGATTATTCCAATGGCGTACTGGTAAACGTGCAGAAGCAGTGCTTGAAAAAACTTCAGAGCGTACAGAATTCAGCGGCGCGGTTACTGTTTAACCTCCCTAGGCATAAATCTGTTTCCAAAGAAATTCATAGTCTGCATTGGCTCCCGGTTACTTAACGGATTAAATCCAACGTGCTCTCCCTGGCTTACAAAGCACTAAACCACACAGGTCCGATCTTCCTGCAAAACCTCTTTGGCATAAACCGACTAGATATCTTCGCTCTTCAGGAGCCAAACTCCTGCAAGTGCCAAAAATTCAAACTCTACGTTGGGGTGGCCCAGTTTTCGCTTTGGCACCTCCAAACTCTGGAACTCTCTTCCGACTGAGCTCAGAAGCGCAAGCTCTCTCGCCTCCTTCAGAAAAGGTCTGAAAACCTGGCTGTTCCAGAACTAGTTGCCAGAACAGATTCTCTTCCGTTCTCAGCGCCAAGACACCTCCGGGTATATGTGCGCTTTATAAATCACAGTAACATTAACATTAACTCAGATGAGAAATTTTATTATTCCTTAAGGAGGGGAGTTGCCCACCTCAAATAATAGTCCACTTTCTTACAAGTGTTTTTACTAGGCAGGCCAGGCGAGGGTCTCAAAATGCTTTGTAAGATTCAGTTTAGATATAATTTTCCTTGTTTCTGTGTTGTGAAGGTGGCTGAAGTGCAGACACCAGATGCTTTTTGATTATTGAGGAATTTGGTCGTTTAGAGAGGATGATTTCCTTTCTAATGTGAATGCTCCTATTGTGCAAAGTATGTGAACATTTCTGACCAGGCCCATTCCTCCTCCCCCGGAGGCCAATAGAAGGGTATTTGCTAATTAAAAACTTTTTTTGTATTGATTACTGTTAGGAAGCGTCTCCACAATCTAAACCCTCACATTATAGACCACCCAAAGACACACAGAGCATTAGCACAAAAACCCACCACATTTTTTCCCCTCTCTTTACCCAGTATAGGACCCTGTAATTATCCTTGGCGACATCAGTTTTGGAAAGTCCTTTCCCATTTCAACTGTCAAGTTGCAATGGAGGGTGCACCCTCTTTGGTCATCTGAAAAGCTGCTCAGATTCCATAGGCTATCAAGATGCCGTTGAAATGATCGCTTACTTGGGTTCTTTAATGAGAATATCTCTAGAGAAATACATTTGCTTAATCTCCAGGAGGACTATACTTGCAGCAGACATGACATAGGTGTCCAGTGAGGGATTTTTAATTTGGAAACATTTGCTCAAGTGATTGGTGGATGCTCAGACAATACTCACCAAATGGCATTATTTTAATTTTCTCCCAGAGATAAAGAAAAGCTTTGGTCGTTTTGTATTGTACGATTTGTAGCCTTTCAGTTACATCCGAGCCAATAAGTCGTAAAAGAACAGCCAGAAGAAGAAAGCAAAGAAGTTCAAGTAGCTAAAATTTCAAAGTGGGGCTTTAGGTATTCCACAGAATTTAACCTCATATTCCCTGTGATCTGCCTCCCAGCTTTAAACAATGCTGCTGTTCTAAGTTAGCTGCAAGTGATCACAAATTCCTACCTGGGATGTAGAGTGCAGCTAGTTTTGCAGATATTTCATGCCATTTTCCAGAAGGCTTTTTGAACATTTAATAGAACATTGCATATAACTTTGAATTTGATATTGGCTTTGAATGGCAGCCAATGGAGAGATTTCAAAGCAGGTTTGATATAGTTCAATTTATATATGTTAACACACATTCTAGCAGCCTGGTTCTGTAGTTGTTTAAGCTTGCCAATGAGCTTTTTGGGGTGGGCAGTGTTGATGATATTGCATTAGCCCAGAAAGGGCATGATAAGGGCTCTGCCAACTTGATTGTTGGCTTGCAGAAGAGGAAAGATTCTATAGTGAGGTCAAAGTTAATCCTTTTGACCACAGCATTAGTTTCTGGAGTGGACAACAGATTGAAGGCAAAGAGTATCCCAAAGTTTCTTGCTTTTACACAGAGGCTCCCAAAAACTGGACTTCAGTCAAAGAGTAGCAATATGAACTTACTTTCTCCCATTATTATGATCACCGTTTTGGTTCAGTTCATGCAGAGAAATCACTCACCCATCCATTGGAGTATGTTTTCCAAGCATATCGTGATGTTTGTGGTGTTGTCGAATTGTTGTTGACTGGAAAGTGTATTTGATTGTCATCTGCTTTCTTTTAAAGTTTCTTTGATACTCCTTCAAGGAGCATTATACAGACATATTGAACAGGGATGATCATTTGAATTCACCTGGAGATATCAGACATGAGAAAGATTCCGCTGTTTTAATCCTGATATTTTGACCGTGACCCAAAAGAAAAGATTGGAATCAGAAAAGGGCGAGGCTTCCTAATTTTACTGACTTCAGCACATAGAGCAATATATTTGATCAAGAACATCAAAGGCTGCAGCCAGGTTTAGGAGTATGAGGACTGTTGTCAAAGTCTTGTCTCGATCTATTGAGAAGAGGAGCTCCTCTTTTATAACGGCGAATGGCTGTTTTAGTGCTGCAGAGGAGATATTTAAGTTTCACACATTATGACGCATTCCTTTCCTGCACTTTTGCAGTATGTTTCAATGGAAAGGATGGTTCGAGATGGACCTGAAATTAGAAATAATCCTGGGTCTTCATTTGTTCTTTTTCAGAAGTGCGTTCATGATGACAAACATTAGATGGTCTGACATAACTCTTGTTAGGAGGGAGACATTTATCATGCTTGTTATTTCCAGTGTAAGAAGGGGTGTTTAATGGCATGAGGCTGAGCACAAGTCACTTTGAGAACTAATTGCCTTTGTTGTTGTCTGTAAATCCTATCATCTCATTGATTGCTCTTAGTTTGAAGGAGATAAATCCAGGCAGTGATAGAAGGGGACAGAAGCTGCTGCTGTGCTGTAGATTGATTCAGTTAATTTGCAAATATTAGATTTCAAGAACTAAAAAAGATCTCCACTGCATTGTTGAGTGCACAGTGGTTAAATTTCAGAAATTAGGTTCAATCAGCTTGTGTTAGATATGAAATATTTCCCTCATTTTGTTGGGCACTGTGATCCTTTTTGTGATATCATGATACCAACAAGTACGGCATTAGTTACAAAATAGGAAATAAGGGTTTTCCTTCAAAGAGGTTCACCGTATAGTACTGGCCACTGAGATCTTTTTTAACCTTTATAAATCCAATACAATGTTCAGTTTCATAGTGCCCTTTACCTTCCACTCCAGGTTTTTCATTACCCAAGCTATGATATTCAGGTTTTGCCTTTGTGATATTTCTATCCAGGATTTCCTTCACCTACCCTTTGATATCATTTTTCACAGTCTCTGTTAGATCCTTTTCTTATGGGTGTTTCATGACAAGGGATCCTCTTTGGATATTCCAGGGGTACCCACTGCTTAGCCTCCAAAGAAAATGATATTATCCCCAAAGTCACAGAAGTTGGCTGATGCAGGAAAGATACCCATGCTTGGAGTCCAGGCTTCTGAGTCATAGGATCACAAGCACACTGGTAATGTAGTTTATGCTCTAATTGGCATCATCAGGACTGCCACATAGATTATAGAGATTGTCAAGATGGGAAGGGATGCCTAACATAGTTTCTTTGTTGTCAGTACCCCTGGGGCACTACGCTTGCACCAGCATGACTCTCTGACCTAGGAATACCCAATTTGGTGAAAGTGCCCTTTCTCACCTGGGAGCTGGTGAAATCTTGTTCCATACTTCTGTCTTTGCATATAGGACATTTTCAGATGTAAAGTTCAACCACTATCACTCTTGGCCGGATCGCCACCAACATGGTCAGTCTGTCCACCGAAGTGGTTGATATGTAGTGTCCCAATTCCATCCACTTCTAGTGACCTCAGTCAGTCTCTGAATGTTGTTTGCCTTCTATGCTTTTGCCATTACATAAAGTTGCTGTCAACTAGCTCTTCCAATAAGCCTCCACAAGTTATAATATTCAAGGGATGATTTCCATATTTATAGGTTCTAGTGAGATCGTATGTCCCTTACTGAAATAAACGTAACTCTTTCTAGTGTATCTATGTGAACGGTGTCTGGAAACTGCACATTCATGATATTCCATGGGAGGAAGACTTGATACTAGTCACTATGGATGTAAGATCACTATAAACATTTATAGTCCACGAGACAGGCAAATGATGTATTTAGCATTTCTTATATACCGGACAACATATTACTCCATAGTAGTATGTTATTAGAACTAACAGACTTTGTTCTCATTAACAATATTTTCTATTATGAAAACATCTTTTTTTGCCAAATAAGGGGGTCTGCGAGAGGATCTAGTTTTGCCCCTACGTATCCATCTCTCTCAGTGGGTTAATTTAAGAAAGAGCAATCTTCACAAATTGAGCCACAGAGATATGAACCATGCCTATTATTGTGGCTGCTATTCATGGATGATATCTTTTTAATATGAAAAGAAGATGCTGGCTCATTAGATGATAATCATAAAAGATTAAACACAACTATATGGACAATTAACTCACCCTAGGATATAGTAATTCAAGTATTTTTTGGACATGGACATTTTTCTTGCTGATAATAAGATCTAAAGTAAGCAATATAGGGAACCAACATAGGAAACCAACATCAGTAAATAATATTTTACAACCTATCTCCTTTCATCCGAAACATCAAATTAGTAAAATTTCTTTTGAAGAGATTTCTTGAGCTAGTAGATTATGTAATTCTTAGGCAAATCTTTGGCAAGAAACTGAGAAAGACATAGATACAGGCTATGATCCCAATATAGTATCCAATGCTACAAAACTGGCCCCCTCCAAATCTGGACATAAATTGCTACATTCCAAAAAATAGATAGATAGTTGAGAATCGGATTCCTGAGTTGCGATATATAACTAATCATTCAAAAGAAAGTCATCAGATATGTATTGTTATTTAAAATCTTTAGAAAACACTGGCCTTTGTATAATTGGCCGATTGGGTAAAGCTATATCCAAACACACAACTAGTACACCAGCCATCACCCTTGGAAGGGGTCGGACTCTGAAAAAAATGTTTTAGTTTATTTATTTATTTATTTATTTATTTATTTATTTGTCTTATAAAGCGCACTATCACCCTGCAGGCATCCTGTTCAAGTTCAAGTGACAGATATAAATACTGCAAAGTAAAAACCAAAAAAACAATGTTTATTGATGTCAAAGGGATTTTCAAATGCTCAGATCGTTTTTGTTGCTCATATACTTTAGACAAATCATATCCTTTCTTTGATGCTCTAAGACAACACGACTATTGCATGCTTAATTTCATGAACTGCCACACAAAATATTGTGTATATATAATTCTTTGTGTATGGCTAAAGATTTATGTGGGTTCCACAAAAAGAGCGCAGTAAAAAAACGTTGGAAGCAGCACCTTAGAGTGTTTAAAAAGTTGAAGGCAAAATACAATAAGTTTATATACCTACATTATTCAGAATGTAAATTTAAAATTGATGAAATAAGATTCGTGGCCATATGCACAATCAAGCGAGACAGGCAGATACAGAGAGCACACATTTAGAAACTATGAACATTTTGGGATTTTCAAACTAAAGTCAGCGCAGTATGGTTTAAACATGCAGAACTTCACGCTTTTCTATGCTATAACAAATTAGAATTATCTGCACAGTGATTCCCTTTTAGAAATAAATGCACAGTTTACTCTATGTTTCGGTTATGATGCACTGCCAAGTTCCTATACTTGCAAAACAAAAGATATGATTAAGCAAGGTTCAACTCCAGATTACCCCTCAACTTTAGTAACTGTGACAATTCTTTTTTATTATTATGTTTGTGCACAACATTATGCGTCAATGTACTTTGTTCTTTATTTTTGTCATGATGTTTACATATTAGGAATCTGAATGTTGAAATATAACATTAAACATTGCACATTCTTCGCTATTTGACCGTTACTCCATCATAGAAGCCTTCTAGTTATAGAGCACTGTTCGCCGATAAGTTGAGTTAGAATCTATCTCAATCCCTTTTTTATGTATTACTTTTCAAACACAATTTGCAATAAATATTTATTTTTCCTTATTATTCTTGGTCTTTTTCTTTCTCTTTGGCATGACCTTTAGGAAATCTAATGTTTAAAAAAATATTGAACATTGTGCGTTGTAGCGCCGCTTTGATGTGTACCTAACCATAGAGGTTTTTAAATATATAGCACCAACTGCCCTTTGACAAAAGCTTAACCATAAAGTGTAGAGTGCCCCATGCCCTCACAACATGCATGCTAAACACAATATGGCGACTGGTATAGATATCCCATATTTGCCACATATCAGTTTGCATTTGCCTCTATCCAACCTTGAACTTGGACCAGATGGTGCGGTTACTATGCTGCTTACTCAGTTAGTGTCAGTTTCTGTCAGCTTACACTAATTGTCAGTATTACCTCAGCAATTTTTGCTTTCATTCAATTAAATGTTTTTGTACATTACCCTTATAATTATTTCAGAATATTTCTCCTTCACATGCAAAGGCGGCATTTCCCTATAGGGATAGGTTACTTGGTTGTATAACGATTTTGTGAACATAATATCAATGCATATAAGTTTTTGATTTTATAAATACATTTTGAGATTTTGAGTGTTTTTAATTTTTATCTTTTGTTGAGGTTGAATTAATTAAAGGAATTGATTGGATCTTTATAAATCTTGTCATACGAATTGTGTAAACTTGCTATTTGGTAAGATAACATCAGGCATCTCTGTCCTTTTCTTTATAAGTCTCAGTATACTGTTACTGAGCATGTGTTCTCTCAAACTAAGATCATGCGGCCTTTCCAAGCTACTCATTTGGCTGCCCTTCACCGAACTATTCAGTACCTTTCTGGAGAGGTCCAGAAAATCTATCCAAGACTGGCCAGTCAGTGTGTCACTGCCCCTGAAGCTTAAGCGGTATCCCTCTGGGGTGGGACTAAACTTAGCAATAAGGCCTGCTTTCATGGGGGTTTAGGACATCGGGTTTAGGACATGTGCCTCCATATACTGCCCCTGCCCCCAAACTCCTCTGGAGCCCTATGTATTCTAAGGGCTACCTCAATGGCTGCAATTCATCTATCTATATCATCTCCCACCTCAAAGCTGGGCACCAGGTTTTCAGGTATGTGGGCTCTCTGATCTCCTTTGGACACAGCTGTATTACTGCCACCATTTCTTCTGGACTCTGATAGCTATTTGGCCATTAAATCCAGCTCCATTAAACCTAGTTCATGAGCCAACAACATTTTTCTCTCCTCCAAAGCTCTTTCTGCCTCAGCCTTCATTGCCGGTTTCTTTTCTTTTGTCTTAGGTTTGGCCATCTGCAGCCTAAACTCCCTATCTGCTTATCTCCCTCCCAGCTCCTCTGGAGACAGACCCTAGGAGGACAAATTGCTTCCTGCTCTGGAAGTGAAGTCTAATTCGGGATTTAAGACTTACCCCTCCACTGTGTGCTGAATCTCAGGAACTGCATCCAGGTCCTCTCCTTGCTCCTCCACATCATCTTTCTCACCCTGGTCATCTGTTACTGCCAGCAACTGATTAACCTCCCTCAAGGCCCTCAGCGCATCCTAAAACTCCAACTTGTTGTTGGTGCCTTTTTGGTTGGAATTCCCCCTTCCTCACAGAAATCTTTGAGCTCAGCTACTGTGTAGCTATCCAGTTTGATGTGCTCGAATTCAATTTCTGCAGGTATGGCCACACGCAGTCAGTGGATTTGGAAAAAGCAAAAAGGCAAATCAAAGAAAATTTCAAAGAAACAACAATGTATCAAATTATTTATCTGGTATTTTAATGTAATTTAAAATCACTGTATGGCACAGCACAAACACAAGGCCAAAACTCCTCACTGGTCACCAAGGTTGAAAATTAGGCTGCTGGTTGAGAGGAGGGAACACTACTCAAGCAGTAGCACAATTTCTGTCAGGGTGCAGTCATGAACTAACCCCAAATTAACCTGTGCTTAACCCTGGTAAATTTACATCACATTTTAAAGGGGGAAGCACAGAACCTTCGGTACTGTTTAGTACAGGTAAAGTTCAGAGTCCTAAAGCCATCAAAATCAGACAGAAAAAAATGGAGGCCACAAAATGAATTGGGTCATTTCTCATAATTACATATCCTGTGGTCTTAATATGCCAGTGGATGGCCATAATTGTCTTTAGTAAAAAAAAATGTAAATACATTTTTTATTGCAGATACACAAGGAGCCGATATACAATCTGTCGGAGAGTACAATAGTGCATCACAGCTGTTGCTACTCACTGCCGGAAAGGACACACTGCCAGTTAGCCCACACCCCGGAGGTTGGGCGGTGAGCATGATTAATGTAGTATGTTTACCTAGAATTACCCAGCTGCAATCTTTCATAGGCGTTCCAAGTTTCTGCATTTTTTTTTAATTATTGCTATTTGCATTTTTCAAACTCAACATTACAGGCAAGAAGACAGCAGCAATTTTACTTCTCCCCCCCCCCTAAAGTCCAAAGATTACTTCATAGTTCGGAGATTTGAATACCCAGTGCTCAGTGGCACCCATCTTGTCCATCTTATTGCATCTCATCCATACCATTAGTGCCAAAATTTGCGCCGTGACCCGTACCATGATCCCTTTCCCCTACACCCCTCCCTCCAACCCATGATGGTGTCGCCACTTGGACCAAACTTTTCGAAACTTCTTTAAAATAATATTGAACATTGTGCGTTGTAGCGCCGCTTTGATGTGTACCTAACCATAGAGGTTTTTAAATATATAGCACCAACTGCCCTTTGACAAAAGCTTAACCATAAAGTGTAGAGTGCCCCATGCCCTCACAACATGCATGCTAAACACAATATGGCGACTGGTATAGATATCCCATATTTGCCACATATCAGTTTGCATTTGCCTCTATCCAACCTTGAACTTGGACCAGATGGTGCGGTTACTATGCTGCTTACTCAGTTAGTGTCAGTTTCTGTCAGCTTACACTAATTGTCAGTATTACCTTAGCAATTTTTGCTTTCATTCAATTAAATGTTTTTGTACATTACCCTTATAATTATTTCAGAATATTTCTCCTTCACATGCAAAGGCGGCATTTCCCTATAGGGATAGGTTACTTGGTTGTATAACGATTTCGTGAACATAATATCAATGCATATAAGTTTTTGATTTTATAAATAAATTTTGAGATTTTGAGTGTTTTTAATTTTTATCTTTTGTTGAGGTTGAATTAATTAAAGAAATTGATTGGATCTTTATAAATCTTGTCATACGAATTGTGTAAACTTGCTATTTGGCCATTAAATCCAGCTCCATTAAACCTAGTTCATGAGCCAACAACATTTTTCTCTCCTCCAAAGCTCTTTCTGCCTGAGCCTTCATTGCCGGTTTCTTTTCTTTTGTCTTAGGTTTGGCCATCTGCAGCCTAAACTCCCTATCTGCTTATCTCCCTCCCAGCTCCTCTGGAGACAGACCCTAGGAGGACAAATTGCTTCCTGTTCTGGAAGTGAAGTCTAATTCGGGATTTAAGACTTACCCCACCACTGTGTGCTGAATCTCAGGAACTGCATCCAGGTCCTCACCTTGCTCCTCCACATCATCTTTCTCACCCTGGTCATCTGTTACTGCCAGCAACTGATTAACCTCCCTCAGCGCATCCTGTGGTCTTAATATGCCAGTGGATGGCCATAATTGTCTTTAGTTAATTTATTTTTTAAATACATTTTTTATTGCAGATACACAAGGAGCCGATATACAATCTGTCGGAGAGTACAATAGTGCATCACAGCTGTTGCTACTCACTGCCGGAAAGGACACACAGCCAGTTAGCCCACCCCCGGAGGTTGGGCGGCGAGCATGATTAATGTAGTATGTTTACCTAGAATTACCCAGCTGCAATCTTTCATAGGCGTTCCAAGTTTCTGCATTTTTTTTTAATTATTGTTATTTGCATTTTTCAAACTCAACATTACAGGCAAGAAGACAGCAGCAATTTCAATTCTCCCCCCCCCGCCCCCAAAGTCCAAAGATTACTTCATAGTTCGGAGATTTGAATACCCAGTGCTCAGTGGCACCCATCTTGTCCATCTTATTGCATCTCATCCATACCATTAGTGCCAAAATTTGCGCCGTGACCCGTACCATGATCCCTTTCCCCTACACCCCTCCCTCCAACCCGTGATGGTGTCGCCACTTGGACCAAACTTTTCTAAACTACTTGGGGCACCCCCTCGCCTTGTAAGTCACCCTCTCGGCTGCCATATACAAGTCCAGTCCCCTACGCCATTCCTCTAGACCCGGGGGTTCCGGAGCCCCCCAATACTTAGCGATGTCCCTTTTCGCGACCACCAGGGCTAGGACAAGGAAAATGGTGAGTGGGCGTGTCAGATCCACCTCCGTGTTCATGCCTAGCAGTGCCAGCTTGGGGTCCCGGGGGATCGGTGCCCCCAAAACGTCTTCTGTCCAATAGGTTTGGATTACGTCACATGGCCACATCGTGTGGAAAAAATCCCCATCCCCTAGGTGGCATCTAAGACACCGCGGGTCAACTACCTTCCCCATTTTACTAGGTCTCAGTCTATCATAGTAGGTTCTATGGAGCACGTTAAAATGAATAAGACGCAATCTCGATTTAATCGCCACCTCCCGGGGATGCATCAGTACTATTTCCCAATCCAGATCCTCCATCTCACCTACCTCCGCCTCCCACCTCTCTCTAAGTGTCGCCAGGTCTCCCAGCATATTGTTCGTCAAGGTTTTGTAGGTTAAGGAAACCGCCTGCCCCGGTATCTGCTCCTGGAGAAGCCTCTTACGGGGCATATTCTGGGATGTCGACAAGCGTGATATTTTGGGCTCGCCATGCATGTCTCAGTTGAATGTACTTGAAATGCTGTGTGTTGTGGAGACCAAGCTCAGTTTTAGGAGCCTGGAAGGACTTCAACCCTCCCTTAGCTATCACATCTCCTATGGTGGAGATGCCGATGTCATCCCACCTTTGAAAGCCGCGTAATTTGTTCAGTTCAGTCAGCCAGCGGCAGTGCCACAATGGGGTCTGTCGCGTGGGCTTCTTGTCCCACCCCATACGCTTAGTGGCCTTACTCCATGCGGCGAGCGTGAGGGACGTCGCCGGGAGGAGCGGGGCCCCTCCAACTCCACCATAAAGGTAGCACATTATGTGCTTTGATGACAGTTTGACTCTCTCCAGGGCGCACGTCGGGTGGTCCGCTGGGGCATGCAGCCAGTCATTAATGGGTATCAGTGTTCCGCCCAATAATAGGCCTCCAGATTAGGTAGCGAGATCCCCCCACTGTACTGATGTCTCTGGAGTGTAGTCAAGGCCACCCTGGGATGTTTGCCTAACCACAGAAAGGAGCGTAAGTCGGCATGGATCTTAGCGAAGGTCCCCGTCGGGAGTGGGTAGTATTCGTTCTGTAATGCGTAGAGAAATTTTGGTAGGGTTATCATTTTGTACATGGCCGCTCAGCCAAGGAGTGTGAGTGGGAGCTGTCTCCAGCGGTCCATATCCGCCACTGCATTCTGCATGATCCATTCCAAGTTCCTTTGCAAGGATACGGTCTTATCCAGGGTTATGTAAATCCCTAGGTATTGGAAACCATCAGCCGACGTCAACAGCCTGTCTGGTAGTCTCCCCCACCGGTCCCGTCCCCCCTGGTCAAAAAGAATTGATTTATGCCAATTAATTCTTTGGCCCGCCTGTCGCCCATAATGCTCAGGCTCCCGGAATAGCGCCGGGATGGTGGTCTCTGGTTCTGTTATATATAGCAAGACATCGTCTGCGTAGAGCGAGATCTTTTCTTGTGTCGGATTGGTGTCAGTGGTTGTAAAACCAGAGATATCCGCATTCTGTCGGATCCGTGCTGCTAGTATTTCTATAGTGAGTGTAAAGAGGAGAGGGGACAGGGGGCAACCCTGGCGGGTGCCTCCCTGGATCTGAAACTCGCGTGAGAGTGTCTGGTTCACCCGCACCCTAGCTTTCGGGGTGGAGTATAGAAGTTGGATCCATTTCACAAAGTTCTGTCCAAAACCAAACCTGTGTAGGACTACAGTAAGGAATGGCCAATGCACCGCGTCGAAAGCTTTTTCGGCGTCCAAGGAAAGGAACCAGTGAGGTTCATCTCGCCCCGCACTTCCTGTAGCCAATTATGAGTGCGTCTGAGATTCAATTTAGTCGCCCTATCCGGCAAGAAGCCAGATTGGTCTGAATGTATGAGGTCTGGAATAACCGCCCTGAGGCGGGCCGCCAAGATAGTTGCTAACAACTTCACCTCTGTGTTAAGGAGGGAAATTGGGCGGTAGGAGGCACAGTCGTCCCTCGGCTTGCCCTCTTTATAGATCGGGACAATTGTCGCCAGGACGAGGTCCGGGGGAGTTCCCCCTCCTGGTACGCACCGATAAAGAGGGCCTTAAGATGTCGCGTTAAGAGGTCTTAAGAGCGCTTAAAAAATTTGGCCGGGAACCCATTCGGGCCTGGTGTTTTGCCCGGCCTCAGCTTGGCAATGGCCTCCCCTATGTCGTTGGTCGTTATGTTTGCCTCCAAGCCCGCCCTAGCCTCCGAGGACAGCACCGGCAGGTCTATCTGTTCCATGTACTGAAGCACTTCCTCGCAGGATGCCAGGTCTCTAGCTGTGTAGAATTGTTCAAAATGGGTCGCAAACGCTTAAGCTATTCCCATGTCCGTAGTAGCTAGTGTCCCGTCCACTTCGTGTACACCATCTACCCACCGAGCCGCACGCTCCTTTTTACTGAGCCACGCTAAGAGTTTGCCGGACTTGTCTCCCACGTCATAAAGATGATGGAGTGTGGCAAGGGCTTGGGTCTTTGCCTCGTTGGTTACCAACTCTCGGTATTGCCTCTGGGCGTCAAGGAGTTTTCTGAGTGTCTCGACCTGTTTAGAAGCCTGATACTCTCCCACCCTAGGACCGTCTGTTCCAAGGCCGAGACCTCGGCCTGGAGTCTACGCCTTTCGTCTCCCAGTCTACCCTGTATTCTATCGCGTAGAACCGGCTTCATGGCTTCCCAGAAGGTGACACTAGATTCCACTGAACCTTCGTTTTCGGCAACATAGGCCTTGATGTCCACCCTAATACCTCGTAGTATGGCTGCGTTTTGCAGGTCCCAGGCTGCTAGGCGCCAGGAGCCTCCCGTAGTGCCCCGTATACGCCCTACCTTGGCTAGTAGCGTCGAGTGGTCAGATATACCCCTGGCCTTATATTCTGCGGTGTCATCCACCTTCAGGTATTGACAGGATATGAAAATATAGTCTAGGCGGGAGAACACCCTGTGTGCCCCAGAATAGTATGAGGAGACCTGTTGTGTTGGGTGTAGCCATCTCCAGACATCAGTGAGGCCCAAAGTAGCCATCTGACGGGATAGTGCAGTCTGATGCCCCTCCCTATCTGATTCCCCTGAACGGTCCAGAGCTACACTCATAACATCATTGAAATCGCCTCCCACCACCTGTATGGTGTCTGCAGTGTCTAGTAGGATATTAGCCAATGCTGTAAGCGTTCGTGCCTGTAACTTGGGCGGTGCATATTTCGAAAGTAGCGTGTATGTGCTCCTATTCCAGGTCCCCTGCACCCCAGCATATGTCCCCTGTGCATCTAACCAGGTATGCGTAACGCAGAATGGGGAGTTTTTTTTGATGATGACCGCCACCCCTCTGGAGTTGGAGATGTATCCCGCATGAGCCAGAACTCTATGTCTACCCCTAGCAATGAAGGCACACTGGGTTCCCTTGAGATGGGTTTCCTGCAGGAAGGTGACATCTGGGTCTACCCTTTTAATGTAGGCATTTACCAAACCCCTCTTAACTTTGGAGCCCAGACCATTAACGTTCCATGTCAGGATGCTTATCCCCCTACCCCCCTCCTGTGGAGTGCCTACGGTACTCGCCATTCGAAAAAGCGGTAACCAACTTCAGTGAATCTCTGGCATGCATGTGAGGTGTGGAGGTTCAAAGTGTTTCGCTGCCTCTCCTTAACTATTGTCCCCCGCCCCCAACTTTCCCCCCATTCCCCAACTTGAATCAACGTGGTAACCCCTTGCCCCGCCCCCCTCCCCACCTCCCTCCCCATCCAGTCGCATCCTAACACAGGACAGAACTGTCCGCAGGAGTAGGCCTGTTGCCCACCCACCCATCCCTCCCTTCAGAGAACTAACAGAGAAAACACACAATAGAACGTGGCGTGCCAACTTGCGTGCTTCTCCGTGCCGGGCTGCCATTACTAAAGACCAGGTCCACCCCCGATCATGAATGCGAGTCTTCAGCTCTGGAGCATCTTGTTCCAAATGGCGGATCGCCACTGCCAGCAGATGGGCAGAGTCCTGTGTTCTCTCGTCCTCCTCCCCCCAGATGCGCGGCTCCCCAGCTCCTCTTCGTCGTCGCCCTCCGATCGGATGTTGTTCCGGAGGCAGCTGAACCTGGATCCTGCTCCTGAGTGTGTTCCTGGCGACTCTGAGCGTCCTTTCCACACACAACCTAAGTCATGACCTCTGTATGGCGTCTCCGGTGTCTGCTTCTTCACCCTACGCGACCTCCATCTTTGTGGCTTCGGCAGTTCCCACTGAGATCTTTGCCATATTGCTTTGTCCAGCTCCTCTCGCTCCGCAGCCTCCCTACTGTTAAGGATAGGGTGCTCTTCGAGCCATTGCCAGGCGTCCTCCGGGTGGGTGAAAAAGATAGACTTGTCCTTATAGAGCACTTTGAGCTTTGCCGGGAAGAGGAGCATGTAGGAAAGATTCAGTGTCCTCAGCTTTGCTTTCACAGTGTCGAAGGAGCGAGGTTGTCTCTGAACCTCCTGGCTCTAGTCCAGGAAGATCATTATCGTAGTGTTCTCCAGGCGGATCTCACCCTTTTTTCTGGCCTCTCGCAGGATCAAGTCTCTGTCCGCAAAATGTAGAAACCGCGCAATAACCGGTCTCGGTCTTGCTCCTTCGGGTGGTTTTGCCAGGAGGGCCCTATGCGCCCTCTCGATGATGAAGCACAGAGAGAACTGGGCAGCGGGGAAGGTCTCCTTCAGCCAGGTGCGTAGAAACGCGGTCATGCTCCCTCCTTCGATTCCTTCTCTAAAACCTACGAAGCGCAGGTTGTTGCGTCTCGCCCTGTTTTCGGCATCGTCCACCTTCCAAATCAGTTGTCGGTGTGACGCCTGCAGCTCCGCCATGTCTTTCTTCAGGGTGGTTATAGCATCGTCATTTTCACTAATCCTGGTTTCGGTCGCCGTCACCCTATCTGACAGTTTTCGGAAGTCCTGTCGGAGCAGCGTCACCTCAGATCCAACTTCCCCGAATTTCACCTCCAACGCCGCCCGTGACTCCTAAATGTCCGCCCTGGACGCCTGGATGGCTTCCAGCAGGAGGTTGGTGTCAGTCCGCACCCCAGAGGGCGCAGGAAGGGCCTCTATCAGTTGTTTGGGGGCCGCAAAGTTGTCCATGGGCCCCTGCCTCGGCGGCCTGGGAGGCAGGTCCTTCTTCCCCATTGCCGATCGCGTCCTGGGGTCCCACACCCGCTGCAACCAGGTGACCCAGACCTCCTCGGCTCACCTGCCCAGCGCCAATGGCCCCGGGTGGTGCATCACTTCTTACTTCGAAGGGCCGTGGAACCGGTGTCCGCCCGGCTGTGCTCCCACCTGCTCCACCGCAACGGCCTGCGGGCAACCAATCCCCGTTCAGTTGGCTGGGTGTCAGTTCACCGCCCGTTCGAGCCACCGGGTACGGCCGTTCCTCCTAGTTGTTGCACCAAGAGCTCCTTCGCAGTGACACCGGGTGACCCTCCTGCGCGGTGTCTGCCGTCCTCCTCGTTAGCTCCCCGCCACCGCCGCCAAAAGCGGCAGGGATCAGGCGATGATCAGCCGCACGGGGGGAGGGGGCGGCACCACAGTAGTCCAGCAGTGCGTTCTCCCCCGGCTCAGACCCCCTCACAGGCCGTGGTCCAGAGCTCTCCCGCTTCTCTCCTGAGCAATTACCGGGACTCAGATGTGGCGCCCACCAGAGTGTTCATTGGGCCCTCACGTCCCCGGCCACCACCTAGGCGATGGGCCACCTCTTCAATGGCGCCGGATGACCAGCTCTCTTGGCAGTTGCCACCCAGACCCAGGCCGGCTGGGTCTGCCCCAGAGCGCAGACGACAATGGGACCGTGCGGGGGAACAGGGTCCCAAGCCCGAGCGGATGGGAGTCAGTAGCGCCGGATTAGGCTCGGGCACCCTTGCCAGCGGGTATGGTGGCCCCAAGAGGGATGTGCGCCGAGTCATGGGCCCCTCGGGCAGCCGCTCACGTCCTCGGCCAGTCCGGTGATATAGCAAGGCGGCCCCCAGAGAGAGGGGGGGGGAAGGGACACCTCCAAGTCCCCGTCAGGGCAGCCCCCCGTCCCCCACCTCAGATACGGCCACAGTCTAAGAGCCTTTTTTCCCTGGTTTTTAAGGAAGGGGGGACCGGGTCCCAGGCCCAGAGTCTCAGGTCGGTGGTGCAAGCCCCACCGTTTCGCCCCTCAAACAGCCCGAGGGGCAGGCGGGGCTCCAGTCACGAGTGCAAGGGTGGGGGGTGGGGGGGGGGCACTCCGTCGTGCGGTCGGTCACCGGCCCTCTCGCTCCTCACCTCTCGTGCCCGGGTCCTCCAGTGGCTCACAGGCACTTCTCTTCCGGATCGGCCATGTTGGTGAAAGCCTTGCGGGAAGAAGCCACGAGAGGGGGGATGGGCGCTCCAACCGTGTCTCAGCGTCTCATCCTCATTCCCGCGCCCCACCTCCAGCCGTGGCCCGGTTCTCCCTCAGTTGCTCCTGGGTGCCACCGGATAGACCCCTTAACTCCCACGGGTCATCTCATGAGGCCTCCTCTACTCCGTCCGCCATCTTGGTGTAGGCAGGCGGAGTTCGGACCCCCACCAGCCCCCCAGCCTGGCTCTCTCGCAGGTCGCCGGATCCCCTGGGCCGCCTCTCTCCGCCGTCCGCCGCTCTCACAGGTCCACGGCTGAACTCAGGGGGTCACTCGCCGGCCAGGCCACCGGGACCACTACCCCAGTCCGCCGACTCGGCGCCGGGCAGCTGGGCTTAGGAGCTTCCCACTCCCCTCAACGGAGCTCCTGGTCACGTCACTAGGCCCCCTGCTATGTCGATCTGGATTGTTGCCCGCTTCCACTGGTCCACAGCGGCACTCCGCCCAGGCTCCGGCTCATCAGCAGAGCCCCGATGCTGCGTCCGCCATCTTGCTTGCCAGGGGCTCACACGCCGGCTCCCCTCGTGGGACGATTTCTTCTGGCTGGAAGCAGTTCCCACACTAGTAAGTCAGCTCCTCAGCATCTGGGTATATTAGGCTCAAGTTTGTACGGATTTCGGGTCCCCTGGGGTCCCATAAACGTCGGATTTGATGGCAGTACGCCGGGAGCTCCGGCAAAGCACTTCCTAACCGGCTATGTTGCTGGCCACGCCGCGTCTTTATTTAATTTTTATCTCACTTTTATCAATATCGAGTCCCTTATGTTGACTAGGGCTGGGCGTAGTTTGCGAAGTAGCACTTAGCGAAGCCACGCGAAGTGCACTTCGCACTACCCGAACTGCATAGTAGCATGTTTGCACTGTGCAAGATGCCGTTTTTAATGATTGCACAGTGCGGACAAGCATCCGGCACTGTGCAATCATTGAAAACGGCATCTTACACAGGCGAGCTGTAGTTTTCTGCCGCTCGAGGAGATTTTTACTCGAGTGGCAGCTTTCTCAACGCGGACTGGTAGTTTCTCATTGCGAGCGGTCGCGAGCATACGCGACTGCTCGCAATGAGAAACCAGACCTCCCCGCGTTGAGAATCTCGCAGGGAGGTTTATTTTCCAGGCTCGCGATCGGCAACTTAACCCCTTCCATGCGGCCGCGAGTCCCCTGGTGTGCTGTCAACAACACGAACAGGGGCGGGCCGTGACGAACCAAGCCGTCATCAGCACACGAGCACCGTAGTGCATGACGGCTGGGGTTCGTCATCAGCATGGAAGGGGTTAATGTTGCTGATCGCGAATGAGGAAAAAGTCTCACCAGGATGTCATTTTGCTTGCTCGCGGTCGCCAACTTGACGTTGAGGACCACGAGCAAGCAAAAAATGACAGCTGCACTATGCTACGCTACGCGTGTTCGCACTGTGCTATGTGCAGTTCGAGTAGTGCAAAGTTGCGCAAACTTCGCAAACCACGTGAGCGTAGCGTAATGCTTTGCCCAGGCCTAATGTTGACCCGCAACTAACCTTACATTTCGTCTACTTTGCAAGGGCTTAGCATCCTTGCCGCTAGTTTTATGTGGATGTTTTTCACTTTTTGCGCCCAACTATCTCTCAAAACCCTTCCTTTGTCTTTAAATGATCACCAATTTTACTTTTGCTTGTCGGGCTTGCTTTACAAATGGAGTGAAGCAGCATATATGTCCCCAGCTTAATGGAGGTAACACGGACTGTGATGTGAGAAATGGAATTGCTTGCTTTGGTTGAACTTCCAGTGTCATGGTTCAGTAAAGGAGGTTTCTTGTTCACTTCCTTATTTCTAAAACATTTGCTGTTCATATTGATTCAAGCCTGGGTGAAGATAAAACATGTCTATACAGAAATTGTTTGGCTAAATCATTAGATTGCCTGATGACACCAAGACTCTTCATGTTTCCCAATAGAACCATTTATTGTGTCTGGAGTGAAGTGTTCCCAAGCTAGTACACCTTTAGGAAGAGGACAATAAATAAAAGATGTGAAAATATTACTTGTTATTAACCTTGCCACCTTTCCCAGAGAAAAATACCAGCCATCTGTTCCTGTTTTAAGATTCAGCAAAGGCCCAGACTGGATTCTTTAGTAGAACTTTATATGAAATGGTCTGTATTCATCTTCAACATTGCCTTTCTGTCTTTGTTTCCTTTTACTATCAGGAAACTACCAAACACATTTTAAAGTGTGTTGTTTTCTCTTAACATTTAGACAGCATTTAGGTGATTTCTTTTTTTTCCTGGATGGATATTAAAATACCACTCATACCGGTATAAAACAGGCCATGTGGCATCCCTACTTCATATGCACATTTTAGTTCAAAATGCTCAATACAGAAAGAACTGAACATTTTACAGCAGCAAAACCTAAATCAAGTTGTAGTAAAAAGGGAATGCATATTGCTTTTATCTTCCATCAATGCATTTGTTGCAGCCAGGTGGGCCGTATCAGCCGACACTTTCGGCCAGTTCTAGTTATTTAGCCAATAGAACTGTGCATTCTAGGACTTGCAGTTTTATTTTTAACATTATCCATACACATAGTGTACAGGCTTAATAAAGTCACCATGCTGAAACCTGCTGGCCAATAAAATAAGATGTGGCTGACGATATAACAAATGAGTTGGGGCAAGTGGGAGTGCTCCTCTGACATCACCATGTGCCTCTTCACTCTGTGTCTTCTGCTACATATTAATTCATAATACATTGGATTCTGTCATCCCTGTATAAATGCACTTCTCTAATTTCTTTATAATCAGTGACTAGTGACACAGTCACCGTTTATTATGAAAAGACGTCGGAACTGAACTAATATAAGTTATTAAAATCGATTTCTGATGTCACAATGCCTGCTGCCAGAGTCAGCAACTGAGGTAAAAGACAGGTTTAGTCAGGAAGCAAAATTGAAGCTGCTGTTTAAAGCAATGAAAACGGAGGTTGTTTTTCTGTCTTCTGCTCGTTTTATAGCTTATAATGACAAATAGAAAGAATATGGGCATTTTTGCACTCCTTGGATAGAGAAAGCTAGAGTTTTTCTGCATGTTTCTACTATGCCTGTGCGGAATTATAATTCAGCTCGCGGAGTTAGCAGCATTCCGCCAACTTCGCGCCGCGGCTGTAACATGGAGTTCCTTCTACATTCCACTTCCGGCGGAATTATAATCCCGTTGGCATGCGTGAGACAATTGTTAGTGCGTGCTGGCAAGCACAATGAGATTTGCCAGCTGCTTGTTGTTGTTTGACCATGTGGCCGGCGGCCATTTGGTGTAGCCAGCCAGCGTGCTTTTGCCATAGGCCTGCATGTGTTCTTTGTTGTCCATGCCTCCTTGCTTGTTGTTGTTTGACCATGTGGCAATTGGCCAATTTGTGTAGCCAGCCAGTGTGTTTTTGCCATAGGCCTGCATGTGTTCTTTGTTGTCCATGCCTCCTTGCTTGTTGTTGTTGTTGTTTGACCATGTCACCAGGGGCCATTTGTGCAGCCAGCCAGTGTGTTAAATCCTTTCTTTCCAGTTTTCAAAGGCCATTTTTAGGGAGATTGATATAAAAGGGCTATGCCTTTTTGTTTTTTGTTCATTTATTTTATATTTATCAGGTTAATGTGCTTGAGAATCATTGTAGTATATGTATATATGAACAGCGTTTAATATTTATTGCATTTTTTAAATTTTTGAATGGATTTCTCATGGTCCCTAGTACAATTTAAAAAAAAAAATCTTTATTTTTGTTCTTTATTTTAATTGCTTTTAAAAGAAATTGTTTATAATTTAATATTATATGTTGATTTTACCTCCACCCTCTGCCTGCCAGGGCACCTGGCGCACACCAGCATTCATTGTTTAAGTACTGTCATTACTCATTTTCCTGTTGACCCCCTGCCTACCAAAGGCTCACACCAGCATTAATGTTTTAAGGATTCTTCTATGTTCCCCAGCACCCCCATGCCTGCCACACATGTCTCCCCTTAGATGTACGTAAAGCAAACACTTACATCAGGATGTTGTTATCTTTTTTTTTCAGAACCAATTTTTATTGATTTCTTGTCGTTGAAGGATTACAAAAAGGGCACTGCTCTCCATGAGTCAGAGGAGCAGTGTGCAAATAAGTAATTATCACATACAAGCAATTCAAGCAACAAATCGATATAAATGACCTCCCCCGAACTCCCTACCCCTCAACTCCCACCCTTTAAACCCCCCACCCGGATCCCACCCCCTCCCCGCACAACGTCCACATGGTCCGAATGTAAGAGCATAGTAAAAATATAGTCAGTGTGTGTATTGTTTCACCCAGGGTCAACAAGCAATTGTCCTGCATCAGCATCTTGTTGCGCTGGTGGTTCCAGCCACAGTCCTCTATAGTCCGCCCATCTCTTCCATATTTTGAAATGTTTGCGGGGCATCCCCTGGCTTCAAAAACCGGACGCTCCAGCCCCATATAAAAATCCAAACCCCTCTTCCACACCCCTACCAAGGGGGCCTTGGGATCCTTCCAGGCCCGAGCTATATCTCTTTTGGCTGCCGTAAGGCCTAGGAGCAGCAGATGGCATTTATAGATATTCCCTCCCACCTGTTCCATAACATGAAGTAGGCCCAGCTTCGGCGATCGGGGGAGGTCCCATCCCAACACCTCAGACGGGGAATCCCATACGGCGGTCCAGAACCTCAGCAATTTATCACACGCCCACACTGTGTGAATGAAGGTGCCCACTGCACGACCACACCGCAGGCAATCAGGGCAGGTAATTAGACCAGCCCTCCACAATCGGTCTCTAGTATAGTAGGCTCTATGTAAGTACTTGAATTGGATAAAGCGCAGGCGCACCGCAACGGCTGCCCCCCTCGGGGCCTCCAGGGCCTCCCTCCAATCCTCCTCCTCCAAGTCCCCCACGTCTCCTTCCCACACCGACCGTAGCTTGTCTAGGGGAGAGGAACAGTGCGTAACTAGAGTTTGATATATATTAGATATTTTCTTGGTTTCTAATTCTCCAATGAACACCTTAGCTTCCAGGGGCTAAACTCAGGCAAGGACTCCAGGCCGATCAAAGCGGGGGACAGGGCGTGTCGGAGCTGCAGGTATTTAAAGAATTGTGTTCGGGGCATATTATACTCCTCTCTCAGTGCTTGGAACGATTTAAGGGTTGTGCCTTTCATGACGTGACCTAGTGCCGATATTCCAATCGCGTCCCAGCCACGGAATCCCTGCAAGGAAGCCAGTGCCGGAAGCCTCCCATTCTGCCACAATGGGGTTTCCCTCGTCAATCTATTCCACCACCCCATACGGTGTAGAGCTCCGCGCCACACCCGGAAGACCACCTGGGTGACCATCGGGAGCCTCTTTCTTATGGCCGCCGAGTATAGAATAGTGTGTAGCGTGTCTGGGTCCATCATGTATCTCTTGAGGGCGTAGGCCGGGTTGCCCCGGTCCCCATACCACCATTCATTTAGCACTAAGAGATGAGATGCTTGATAGTAAGACAGGATATCTGATGTGGCCAAACCCCCACAATACGTGGAGAGAAAACAAGTGCGGAGCGCCACTCTCGCCACCCCACCAGCCCAAAGGAACTGCTCAGTGCCGAATTCACCTGTTTAAACCACTGTGGTGAAATTGGATAGGGATAATTTTGCAGTTGGTAAAGGATACGCGGGAGTGCCACCATCTTAAATATGGCCGATCGGCCATAGACATTCAGGGGCATTCTGGACCATGTTTTCATGTCTGACCGTACGCGGTCCCAAACTGGCAACACATTGCGTGCCCAAGAAACTCTGGGGACTTCCGTCAGAAGCACGCCCAGATACTTAATGCCTCCCGCCGCCTCTTGTAATGCTGACGTCCAGGCTCCCAGGCCCCCACTCACCCCCAATGCCCACAGCGTAGATTTCCATAGGTTTAAGTGAAGGCACGATACCTCGCCGAAGATCCGTATTATTTCAAGGACCCTGGGCCCTGATCTATTTAGGTCTGTGAGAAAGAAGAGTACGTCGTCTGCGTAGAGTGCAATTCTGTCTGACGGTCCCGCTTCCCATTCCACTCCTCGCATCTGTGCATCTATCCGCACCCATGCCGCCAGCGGTTCCATTGCCAGGGCAAATAAATATGGTGAGAGGGGGCAGCCCTGTCGAGTGCCCCGGCCTATTGGGAAGGGGTTGGATATCGCTCCTGCCACTCTCACAGAGGCCTAAAGGTCCGTGTATAACAGCTGTAGGTACGAAAGGAAACGGGCTCCGAGGTTCAAGCGAGACAGGAGCGCACAGAGATATACCCAACTTAACGAGTCGAACGCTCTATTGATTTCAGCCAGAAGGAGTGCCGCCGGGAGTCTAGTGGCTCGAGCCGCCTCCACCACCACCTGCGCGCGTCTGATGTTGTGTCTAGTTGCCCTGTGGGGCATAAATCCGGCCTGGTCTGGGTGAACTAAGTCAGTTATGTATGGGAGGAGACGATTGGCCAGAGCTTTCGCCAGTATTTTCGCTTCTACATTTAGGAGCGATATCGGTCTATATGATTCATGTTGTTCAGGAGGCCTCCCAGGTTTACAGAAGACCATGATTTCAGCGTGTCGCCAGTCCGCTGGAAGGCGACCACACTCTCTGGCTGCCTCCAGTGCTCGTGTATAGCGCGTCCCCAGCTGGAGATGAAATGTCTTCATAAATTCACACGGGAAACCATTGGGCCCAGGGGCCTTACCAGTATTCAGTTCTCCAAGTGCCGCACCCAACTCCTCAGCTGACAACGGAAGGTCAAGCCGATCTCGCCCTTCATCCGATAGCGCCCGTGGCGGGAGGTCTGCAATGAATTTATCGACATCTGCCGCTGGAAGAGACTCCCTGGGGGCACATTGGACTGCATAATATTGCGCAAAGCTGGCAGCCAGATCCGCCGGGCCATCACAGGATCCCCCACCGTATCCCGAAGTCCCGGCAGAGATTGCGCTTGGAAAGTACCCTGACATAGCCTATACAGCATTGTACTGGATTTATCTCCCCACTGGTATATCCTACTTTGCGTAGCCAACCACAGCTGACGAGCCTCATCCATCAGCAGAGAGGTATATGCCTGTTGCATCAGCAGTCGTTGCCCCACGGCATCTGCATCCCCCCCTGTGTTGCATTCCTCCTCCAACTCCCGGACCCGACTCGCCTTCTAGGATGTTGTTATCTTGATTGAAATATTATGTTATGATGGTGTGGTTTGACTTTGGAATAGATGCGCTATTTTTATTCATTATTTGGGATAACCTCACTAAATTATATTCTCTGTGCTATATAAATAATTAAAACTGCAAAAATGCTACGTTTCACTAAATGTTTTGCCTGCTTGTTTGTTTTTAGGTGCACACGAGACATCACCCACAGTACTGCTAGACAGAAGGCCATCGCAAAGTGATGTGACCACAACACATGGGTTCTCCTCTCTTCTGCTTGTGTAGCTAAGTGGCAACCAACAGAGCTTGAAGATGTCCCCAAAAAAAGGTGCTGTCAAGAAACTGGCCTGTGAGGAACCGAAGAAGAAGCAGAATGCCACCACTGGCTTGCCGGCCTCCTACCTTTTGAGGAAACTTCCTGGCTACTTCTTCACGATTAGCAAGCAGGAGGATAACATTGCATTATGCTCCATTTGCCACACAAACGTTTGTCGACCTATGCCTGGTTCACACTATGGTATTAGAGGCCAAATAACCCATATGAAAAAACATCATGCCATCTGGTGGGAGCAACACCTTAAAAAATTGCTGCAGGTGGTGGCGGTAATGAGAGAGAGGAATCAGCTCGGAACACGGTGTGAGGTGAGGAGGAAGAAGAAGGTGACAGCTGTACGCAAAGCAGGCCTGTCCTCAGCAATGCCCCAGAATCCCCACTATAGCAATCTTAAAATGGCACAAGACTCAAATGGAGACACCACCACATGGAATGACTGCCTGAGGATGCACATTGAGTCTACCACCTCCTGGTTCTCTCTGGATGTCACCTGCATAAGTGTCGCTACAAAAGAAAAAAATGCAGACTACTATTACAGGCATTTTTAGGCAGGAGAGGCGCCACGACTAACACATTTGTACAATGGGAAGTTGGAATGGGATTTTTAGAATTTGTGGTGGCCAGCTGCCTGAAATGGAAAGTTCCCAGATGGACATATTCTGGACCTATCGTGCCAGAGTTGCCGTTCCAGCGCTCCATCACCTAGTCCTGTAATTGGTTGAGCAAGTTTTGCAACCAAGTGGTGTTCACTGCATTCACCTGACGTGTGGACAAGAAGTCAAGCAACTGATTACATGTGAATCACTGCACATTGAATCTCTCATGTGGGGGTTAGGCAACAGCTATCTACAGGTCTCAGCGCTGAAGAAACTTTTAAGGGCATTCGGTGGCATGGAACATTAGCGATGTTTGCCACCAAGAATCCCTTACAGCTGCATGCATCTTGGAAGACTTTAATAGCAAGGTGTTTTCAATGGCTGTGACCCAGAGGTCTCAGAATTGGATTTGTTGACATGGACAATGGTAGAAATATAGTCAAGGCCATGGCAAATGGTAGCTATTTCAGAGTCCTGTGTTTGTCGCATTGCAGCAACCTGATTGTGCAGGACTTTCCAGAAAAAGAAGTCATAGTCAGCAACATACTGACTACTGACTACCTGCTAATAGAGTACCAGTTAAAGCCCTCATACAGGAGGTGCCAACACATTGAAACTCGACCTATTACATGTTACAATGTCTGTTTGAGCAGTACAGACTGATCAATGACTATGTCCTTCAAAGAGGAGGGGATACAACTGTCTCCTTGTCTCCGGTTTGTGGTTTGTGCATTGCAGACTTATTTCCGTTGTGCCACTGTGACACAGCAGATGCACTTGAATTGTATCACTGTCTTCAGTCACTGCAGCACCAGAGATTACACTGCAATGCAGTTTTAGGTGGTGAGATGCCAAGAGCAGGGACCGGACTCTGGAGGTAATGTTCAGGATGTCTGCATCGCTTAACTAGTACAGTACATTGTAAATATGAAATCAAGATGACTTCCTACTTATCCCTGCCACCACTAGGAACAATATCTCCCTCTCCTTCAGTCCCCTGCACCTCCACTTAAGTCCCGGCTGCAACGGCACACCTGTGCTGGTCTCTGCGCCTGGTGAAAAACACAATGTACCCATTTTAGGTACCAGGTAGCTACTTAAGTATTTATTTTGTGCACGATACAACAGCAATATCTCACTACAGTTAGGTTAGCTTTGCATCAGTAACTTTGTGAATCAAAAGTAATCAGTTTGGGAGGTTTGTGTTAGTTATTGCTTGACAACATTGTAAAAAACAGGTAGCCATTGCGTCAACCATAAAAAACCTTTACTCCTAATTGGAATTGTCATGGTCATGGTTGGTTACTCTAGGGGTCTGACCTCTGTGAAACCTCTATGCCCCGTGTGATGTGTGGCAAGATTCAGGGACCATTTGCCACATCCAAATATTGGTTCCACTGTTATATGGCCGCTTTTTAAACTCAGTATGTTTATCCAATACTAGTGCCATGCTGGTGGCACATACTTTCTATGGTTCCCAAGCTTGCTTATTGCTCCTTTATAATCACAGTGGTTATGTGCTCAGAGTGCAGTGTCCTGTATTTTGTGCAATTTCCAATCCTTGCCCATTTGCAGACTTTGTTTATATGCCATGTCCCCTTTCCAGACACGCTCCAATGCACTGGATTCACTGCAGAACTACATCGCCCAGACTCCTGAGCACAGTAGCTAAACAAGGAGGTGTTCTGGTAAACAAAGAGCCCTACCCTTGACCACATGCTCGCTATTCCTCAGCTCAGAATCAGAGCGGTCCCAGCCGGAGTTCCTGCTTGCCGCTCCAGCTTTGGGTATGGTCCTTAGTTGATGACAACTTCTGGAGAGCTGATGGCTGTCTTCTTCGGAAAGAAGCGTCACAATGGGGGCAATAGTCTAGAACGGACTTGCTGCACAGCATCTAATCACTGAGCACACTGGAGGTTTGCGATTGGCCGAACCTCAGTGGTAAGAGCGCATCATGCTACTCTCTCTCAAACACACCCAAGAGGCGCAATGTTTGGAAACCTCATGCTTTTTTTATTTGTGAGGCAATTCTTCTATGTTTTATGGATATTGTGACAATTTAATAGCTATCGGGGAAAACCAGCAATTCAGCTAAGAACTTTAAAATAATAACTATTGTTGAAAACTTAGTGATTCTGTGAGGAAATTTTAACTAAAGGCAAGAATAACAGTGCTGAATAACTGATGAATTGATCATAAGGCCTGCTCAAGTCTACCAAAGAGCAGAGCCTGATGGGTATATAACGAAGAGCAGTTTGATGTTTAGGTATAAATTGGCAAATCATACATGATTCATTGTCTTAAAACTGCGAGATAGGGCTCAGGCGCATATCACAGTGGTCCAAGGAGTTTGAGTCCTTAAAGGGAGGGGTATTCTAATAGGAACTGGTCACGATTCTTCTTTTATCCCTTACAGGCTTCCCTCCTGCACTTCCTTCTCCAACCACCCTTTTCCTCACCTGACTACTCCATTAGTCTGCGCCATACGGGATTCCAACTTAGGTAATGCCTGGAGGTGTAACATTCTAGCATCGAGCAAGCTCCAAGGAATGGCAGAAGACCTGGCATTAATGGAGGGATAGGGATCTGGATTAGCAGGATTCAGGAATAAGGGAAGAAATGAGGTAAGACTGGGCCATGATTCTACTAATGGATAAGGGGTAGAAGGGAATACAAAAGACATATGGTGTTGGTTGTGGATGTGATATCTCATCCCTGCCATGCTGTACTGTTATGTAAAATGCTACATTGGGGGTCTGTTAGACCTGGCACCACTGGCGTTGGTCTCCCTTCCATTTTTCGCTGTTGTCTCCTCTGTTTTTGCTGGTATTAGATGTTCTGGGCGCTGTGCCACTGCCATTCAGTGCCACAGCGCAAATGCTCCCTGTGTAAATATGACTGTGAATTGGTATATCCCTGATTGGCTTATTTGGTTTTCCTGTTAGTCCCTAGTAGTGTGGACTGTGTGTGCCCAGGGCTGGTAACCCAAATGCTGCTGGTGGGCCTGCAGCGCTGGTTTGCGCCACTCACAGAAGCAGCTTGTAAATGGTACCTCAGAACTGCCACTGCAGTGTCTTTATGCAGTCCAGAACTGCCATCTTGGCTGTGAAGTTCCCACACTTCCCAGCCCCTGAACCTTCCCTTAGCATCATGTCAGTCATTCCTATATTAGGTGCATTGTATGTGTAAGGCAGGACATGGCTTGATATGTGTAGCATGTCCTGGTAGTGAATTACCCTCCATTTAGTTCTTCACTGCTGCAAGGCTACCTGTTCTCCATTGGCTAGAATGGGCAGACTGGCTATTACATCTTATAGTCCTATCTGACTCAGGGAACATGATAGAAATTCAAGTTTAGTATGCCTGAACTCAGAATGATAAAATACATATTTTAGTGAAGTTGGTTTTAACATTCTGTGTTTGAAAATGCCACTTTTGGAAAGTAGGTATTGTGCTCTGCTGTTATGTGTATTGGCTGTCTGGGTTTAGAGGGGCAAGGCAGGCTGAGTCAGACCTGGGTTGAATAGAGAGATCTGCATTAAGTACTGGGGAGGGGTAGCTCCTTGACCTGAATAGGGCTGTGCCTGGCAAGGTGAATGCTGGCTCCACCTCCTACTGTGTGTCTGATGGCAGACCCCCTCTTTCTGAAAGGAAGGGTACAGCCTGGTAAACAAAGTGCTCCAGGCCTGAGCAGAACTGGTTCTGGCTGGGTTCAGTGACTAGAGGCTTTTGAGAACAAAGACTTTTGGGGTATAAATATCTGTGCCCAAACCCCTGATTTTTGTATTGCTCCTGGATGTCAAGATGAATCTCTGTCCGTTTCACTGAAGGAATCTGCAGGAGAGGACTGTCCTTGTGCTTGTGTGTTATTTCCTGGATTGGCCTGCAGTAGTTCCTCTTGGACTTGGAAGAAGAGGGAAAAGGACTTTTGAGAGACTTTTATTTTGCTAAGCAATCACCCAAGGGCTAGAAGAGAGCTAGCATTCTGCTGGAGTCACAGGCACATCTGACTCCCCCACCAGCCTCCTGATTCCTCCAAGCGAGGATTTCAATCTGCAGGTGAGGCCCTATGAGTTCCAGGGCTTCTAGTTCTACTACAGAGAAGAGAGTGCTGAAATTGTCGCTAACGCCCATTTGCGAGCCATCCCAGCTGAAGAGCGAAAGAAAAATCATCGCACTACCACCGCCGAGCGCTCGCAAACCAAAGATCATTGCATCGCACGCTTGCGGGCCACAAAGTGCTCGCTAGCCCCAGAGATCATCACATCGCATGTTTGGGTCCTTTTTGAAGGCTCGCTTACCCTGGATCTTCGCATCGAGATCATCACATCACGACATCGCAGAGCTAATGGCGTGCGTCCGCCATTTTCCTCGCATCGCACCCGGATCGTCGCTCCCTCACGGGGTGCCATTTTCTTTCATCGCAACAAGATCGCACACACAACAGGATCAATGCATCATCCTACCTTGCGGCAAGGATTCAATGCATCGCTGGCCTAGCGTGAAGAAGTCTGTCGCTTTGTCGCGCACGCACCCGCAGACCGGCGCATCATCCTCCCTTGCGGCAAGGATTCAGCGCATCGCCGGCCCAGCGTGGGGAAAATCATCGCTACAGCTCGTTTGCGACATTTTGCTTGTTTTTCTACGAAAACCAGGTACTTTGTAAGTAAAAGGGTCGCAGAGACCCCTGCTTTGAACTGAACCCCTATTTGAACATTCTGAACTCTTTTTCCAGCTTTTCGAGAGTACCCCCATTTTTCAGTATTGTGGCTTTTTACCGTTATTGGTCTTGTGTTAAGTCTATATATAAAGATACTTATTTTTTATAACTACTTGTTTGGTGTCTCTTTGTAGTGTCCTTCACTGTGTTACTGTGTATGATTATAAATGCTTTACACACTGCCTCTGAGATAAGCCTAGCTGCTCGTGCTACGTTACCACAGGGTTGAGAAGGGGTTATCAAAGGCTGTAGCCCCCTTACTCTGATTTAGGAAGAAGGGTCCCTAGTTGGACTGTGGCCAGCCACTGCCAACTAGAGACCGCCATTTCTAACATTGCTGGTCAGCGGTGAGGATCTGGACTTGCATTTGTGATGGCATACAGTAAATATAGTGTACAGTACTAGTGAGTGCAGACTACAACGCAACCACAGATATTTTTTGAGGTTTTTGATTCTATTTTTGATTGATATCGCTAGTTATTTCTACAATGGGCAAGCCCAGATCCAATGCCTCAGAGGATCTCTCCTGGGAATAAGAGAGATTAGATACCTACAATGCCAAGCAGCTCAAGTTTGTTTGCAAATTATTCACAGTCCCGATCACAGGTCTCACTAAGAGGGAGGAGTTTTACAAAGCACTGAAGGCCTGGCTAGAAGCCAGGGATGCCCCTAAGAATGTGGGAGAGCCTGGGGAGGAGGGAGAGAATACAGGAGAGCAGCAGGTGGAAGTAGTAGATTTGGTAGGTAGTAAAGCGCTTTCCAGCCCGGGCACTATTGTGTCCTCAAGGGGCCTGGCTCCAGAAGAGATGGAGGACAGGGAGGGAGATAGGCGGCATAATATGGAGATGGCTAAGCTCAAGATGGAGGGTCAGAGGGACCTAGAGACAAGAAGTTAGAGGTTGAGATAATGAAGATGAAACCTGAACATGAGAGAATATTGAGGGAGTTGGAGATTAAGGCAAAGAGTGTAGAGATCTCCCCCTCTGGTGGCATCATATCTGTAGTGCATACTGAGAGTAGAGTGTACATACCCAAAGACGTTATTAAGGATTTACACAAAAGTGAAGATATTGGACAGTGGTTTGCCGCATACGAATTAGCCATGGTGTCCCACCGGGTCCCTGAGAAGGATTGGGGAGCGGGATTGTGGGGGTGCTTTGTTAGTGAGGGGAGGGATACCTTGTTGGACCTGCCCCAGGAAAGTTAAATGGTCTATGCCCACATGAAGGAAGCTTTGATGACCAGCTATGGCTTGACCCCTGAGATGTATAGGCAGAGGTTGAGGACCTGCAAGAAGTTAGAGGGAACCACGTGGGTTGAATATGTGTCTTTTATTTGCAGGGCAATGGAGCGCTGGGTAAAAGGTAGCAAAGTAGAAACTTTTGAGCAACTGTATTATTTGATTGCATGGGAGCATTTATCTAGTAACTGTTTTCCTAAGCTACACCTGCACCTTATTGATTGCAAGCTAACTAACCCTAGGAAGCTTGCTGAGTAGGCGGACCGCTGGGTGAGCTCCCAGGTTCGCAAGGGACCGATGGGAGACTTCACCAAAGGTGGGCAGGGTCCCCAGCAGAGAGGTGGGGGACAGGGGTAAACCAAGGGAGTTTCCAAGAGGGCCCAACAGTAATTCCCAAGGGAACCAAGCAGTGGTATCCCAGCCTCCCCAAGAACAGAGGTCAATGCCCCCGACAGGTAGGCCTGTTCGGAGGAGGCCCCTTACTTGCTATAAGTGTGGCCAAGCGGGCCACTGGTATTTTGATCCTCAGTGTCCCCTGAGGGACCACCCTGCACCAACCCGTGCACCACCCCACCAGCTTGCTAGTGTAGCGCTGGGGAAGGAAGAGATGGGTCCCCCAGAGGGGTTGGACCCCGTAGAATTGACCCTTGTTTCCTTAGGAGACTTTGAGATGGTCCCTAAACCTGCACTGCCCGAAAACACTAAGAAGTACAGGCAGTGGGTGACCATTAATGGCCATAGAGTGGAGGCTCTAAGGGACACAGGAGCCAGGGTAACTGCTGTCAGCTCCCGGTTGGTGTCTAAAGAGCAGGTTGTCCCTCATGCAGTCTACCCTGTAGTGTCAGCAGACAATTCAGAGAGCCAATGTGAGGTGACTCAGGTTCCCTTTGAGTGGGCGGGGTCTCAGGAACTCTTCAGGTAGCTGTGAGGCCCGCCATGCCTGTAGACTGTCTTTTGGGCAATGATTTAGAGAACTCCTCCTGGGCTACAGTGGAGAGGAGAGATCACTTACAAATGTTGGGTCTGCCTGAGTAGACGAGTGCTACCACTAGGTCAATGGCAGCCAAGGAGGGTGTTGAGAAGGATCTGGGACCTGAGGATATGGCCCGATCCCTGCCTTAGAGAGAAGGGGTAGGAGGCACGGGAAGCCGTCCCCCTTGGTTCCCACGGCCCAGGAAGGAGCAGACCCCAAGGGGAATGCCCTGGAGCCTACCGGGTAGCAGAGCGCCAACCTGGGGGACCTGCCTGAGCCATTGGCAGCAGAAGGAAGTCCCACCAGGGAGGAGTTTTGTGAGCAGCATAGAGTTTGCCCTTCTCTTGAGTGTATGCAGCAACAGGCTGCAGCCCAGGCAGCAGGTGACCAGTCTGGTTCACATCTGATTTATTGGGAGAACGGTCTCCTGTATAGTGAGCCTAAGGCTGCTAAACTGGGGTCAGCCCATGTGCTGGTGGTACCCGCATGCTTCAGAGCCTTCCTACTGGGATTGGCTCATGACATTCCATTGGCAGGACATCTGGGGCAGACCAAGACCTTTGAACGGCTGGTCACCCACTTTTATTGGCCCCAGATGCGCAAGAGTTCAGACACTCATTGCAGGACATGTGAGACTTGCCAGGCAAGTAGGAAGAGTGGGGGGAACATCAAGGCCTCACTTCAACCCTTTCCAGTTGTTAGTAGCCCATTCGAGCGAGGAGGCATTGACATTGTAGGGCCTCTGGATCCGAGGACAGACATGGGCAACAGGTTTATCCTGGTCCTGGTGGACCATGCCACCCGGTACCCTGAAGCCATTCCATTCAGGACGGTGACAGCCCCTGTGGTGGGACGTGCACTGATGGGGATTTTCCCCCGCGTGGGGTTCCCCAGAGAGGTCCTGTCTGACAGGGGAACCAATTTCATCTCCCAGTACATGAAGTCTCTGTGGCAGGAGTATGGGGTAACTTATAAGTTCACCACTCCTTACCACCCTAAAGGTCTGGTTGAAAGGTTCAACCGGATCTTGAAGGGCATGATTATGGGCCTAGAGGAGCCCCTGAGGCATAAGTGGGACGTCCTCTTGCCATGCTTGTTGTTTGCCTACCATGAGGTGCCACAGAAGTCCTTAGGGTTCAGTCCCTTTGAACTGCTCTATGGCCACCCTGTAAGAGGGCCTCTAAGTCTGTTCAAGGAAGCCTGGGAGAAATCTCCCAGGAAACCTTCCCAAGATGTATTCAACTACATCTTGGCCTTCAGGAACCAGACTCGGCGTTTCAGAAAAATTGCTGAGGCAAATCTGGAAGCCAGCCAGGAGGAAATGAAATGATGATAAGACCAGATCACAACTCTGGTCGCGTTTCAACCTGGTCAGAAGGTTTGGGTACTGGCCCCAGTGGAGCCTGGTGCGCTCCAAGATAAGTGGACTGGCCCCTTTGAGGTGGTGGAGCGCAAAAGTCCAGTTACCTACTTGGTGGACTTTCAGTCTCCCAGGAACCCCTTCCGGGTCCTGCATGTGGGCCCCCTGAAGCCCCACTTTGCGAGGTCTGAAGTGGGCTGTGCTTGTTGTCACAGATGCTGGGATGGAGGAGGAGAGTGAGCCTCTTCCTGACCTCCTGTGTGTCAGAGAGAAGGATGGATCAGTGGAGGGTGTGGTCCTCTCAACCACACTAACCCCTGAGCAGCAGAGAGATTGTCACCAGCTGTTTGGAACAATTTTCCCTGGATCCTGGTGTCACTGAGTGGTGTGTCCATGATATGGACACTGGAGACAGTCCTCCTGTCAAGCACAAGGCTTACTGAGTGACTGACCGGGTAAGGGCCTACATTAAGGAGGAGGTCTCCAAAATGTTTGCCCTAGGGGTGATTGAGTCCTCTAGCAGCCCATGGTCCAGCCCCGTGGTCTTGGTACCAAAAGCTGCCACGCCTGGTGCCACCCCTGAATTCATATTCTGTGTGGACTACCAAGGTCTCAATTCGGTCATGAAGACCGACGCGTACCCCATCCCCTGAGCTGATGAGCTCATAGATCTTTTGGGGACTGCCGGTACCTCAGCACGTTTGATCTAACGTCTTGGTACTGGCAGATTGCCATAACTGATGGGGCCAAGGAGAGGTCAGCATTCTCCACACCAGATGGGCACTACCAGTTCCGTGTGATGCCCTTTGGAATGAGGAATGCCCCTGCCACCTTTCAGAGGTTGGTCAACCAGGTGTTGGCTGGGCTGGAGGTTTTCAGTGCTGCCTACCTGGATGACATTGCAGTGTTTAGTTCCTCCTGGGAGGACCACTTGCGCCTCCTCTGGGAAGTGTTGATGGCACTGCGCATAGCAGGCCTCACAACCAAGGCCAGTAAGAGCCATATTGGGCAGGGTTCTGTGGTGTATTTGGGACACTAGGTTGGGAGTGGCCAGGTGGCACCCCTACAGCCTAAGATTGAAACCATCCTGGCATGGGAGCCCCCCAGGACCCAGACCCAGGTGAGAGCCTTCCTAGGTCTCACAGGTTATCACAGGAAGTTTGTCAAGGGGTATGGCAACATTGTTGCCCCCTTGACTGAGCTGACTTCCATGAAGCAGCCAAAGATTGTGAATTGGACTGACACCTGTCAGGAAGCTTTTGATGCACTCAAGACTGCCATGTGTACACACCCGTCCTCTAGGTGCCCAATTTTGCTAAGGAATTTCTTGTAAGACAGATGCTTCAGAGCATGGGGTGGGGGCTGTTCTGTCAAAGAAGAATGAGGAGGGACTAGACCAACCTGTAGCCTTCATCAGTAGGAGGTTACTTCCCCGGGAACAGAGGTGGAGTGCAATTGAACGTGAGGCATTTGCTGTGGTCTGGGCATTGAAGAAGCTGAGACCATACCTGTTTGGGACTCACTTCGGGTTCAGACAGACCACATGCCCCTCAGATGGCTGATGCAGATGAGGGGTGAGAATCCCAAGTTGTTGAGGTGGTCCATTGCCCTACAGGGTATGGATTTCACGGTGGAACACCGCCCTGGTACAGAACACGCCAATGCTGATGGTCTGTCCAGATTTTTCCGCCTTAGTGAAGAGAACCCCCGAGGAGATGGGTAGTTCTCCCCAAATTTCAGCCGGGGGGGACACGTGTTAGACCTGGCACCATTGGCGTGGGTCTCCCTTCCATTTTCTGCTGTTTTCTCCTCTGTTTTTGCTGGTATTAGATGCTCTGGGCGCTGTGCCACTGCTATTCAGTGTCACAGCGCAAATGCTCCCTGTATAAATATGACTGTGAATTGGTATATCCCTGATTGGCTTATTTGGTTTACCTGTCAGTCCCTAGTAGTGTGGACTGTGTGTGCCCAGGGCTGGTAACTCAAATGCTGCTGGTGGGCCTGCAGCGCTGGTTTGCGCCACCCACAGATGCAGCTTTTAAACACTACCTCATACCTGCCACTGCAGTGTCTGTATGCAGTCCAGAACTGCCATCTTGGCTGTGAAGTGCCCTCACTTCCCAGCCCCTGAACCTTCACTTAGCATCAGGTCAGTCACCCCTATGATAGGTGCATTGTATGTGTAAGGCAGGACATGCAGCATATGTGTAGCATGTCCTGGTAGTGAATTACCCTCGATTTTGTTTTTCACTGCTGCAAGGCTACCTGTTCTCCATTGGCTAGAATGGACAGACTGGCTATTACATCTTAGAGTCCTATCTGACTCAGGGAACATGGTAGAAATTCTCAGAACTCAGAATGCTAAAATACATCTTTTAGTGAAGTTGGTTTTAACATTCTGTGTTTAAAAATACCACTTTTAGAAAGTAGGTATTTTCTTGCCTAAGCCTTCCAGTGTGCTCTGCTGTTATGTGTATTGGCTGTCTGGGTTTAGAGGGGCAAGGCAGGCTGAGTCAGACCTGGGTTGAATAGAGAGATCTGCATTGAGTACTGGGGAGGGGTAGCTCCTTGACCTGAATAGGACTGTGTCTGGCAAGGTGAATGCTGGCTCCACCTCCTACTGTGCGTCTGATGGCAGACCTGCTCTTTCTGAAAGGAAGAGTGCAACCTGGTAAACAAAGTGCTCCAGGCCTGAGCAGAACTGGTTCTAGCTGGGTTCAGTGACTAGAGACTTTTGAGAACAAACACTTTTGGGGTATAAATATCTCTGCCCAAACCCCTGATTTTTGTATTGCTCCTGGATGTCAAGAAGAACCTCTGTCCTTTTCACATAAGGAATCTGCAGGAGAGGACTGTCCTTGTGCTTGTGTGCTATTTCTTGGACTGGCCTGCAGTAGTTCCTCTTGGACTTGGAAGAAGAGGGAAAAGGACTTTTGAGAGACTTTTATTTTGCTAAGCAATCACCCAAGGGCTAGAAGAGAGCTAGCCTCCTGCTGGAGTCACAGGCACATCTGACTCCCCCACCAGCCTCCTGATTCCTCTCAGCAAGGATTTCTATCTGCAGGTGAGGCCCCTGTGAGCTCCAGGTACTCTAGTTCTACTACAGAGAAGAGAGTGCTGAAATTGTCGCCAACCCCCGTTTGCGAGCCGCCGCAGCTGAAGAGCGTAAGAAAAATCATTGTGTGCCGCCGCCGAGCGCTCACAAACCAAAGATCATCGCATCGCACGCTTGCGGGCCACAAATTGCTCGCTAGCCCCAGAGATCATCGCATTGCCCATTTGCAGGCTTTTCGAAGGCTCGCTAACCCCGGATCCTCGCATCGAGATCATCACATCACGACATCGCAGAGCCGACGCCACGCGTCTGCCATTTTCCTTGCATCACACCCGGATCGTCGCTCCCTCGCGGGGCGCCATTTTCTTTCATCGCAACAAGATCGTACACGCAACAGGATCAGCTCATAATCCTCCCTTGCGGGAAGGATTTAACGCATCGGGGGCCCAGCGAGGGGAAAATCATCGCTACAGCTCGTTTGCGACATTTTGCTTGTTTTGCTACGAAATCCAGGTACTTTGTAAGTAAAAGGGTTGCGAGAGACCCCTACTTTGAACTGAACCCCTATTTGAACACTCTGAACTCTTTTTCCAGCTTTTCAAGAGTACCCCCATTTTTCAGTATTGTGGCTTTTTACCATTATTCAGACCCTCCAGGATTTCGCAATTTCGCGGTTTGCCGCGAAATCGGCACTTTTGTAGAAATTGCGGTATTTTTACAAACGCTAATCCATGGGGGGGTCTGTTTATTGAATTAAAGCAGAGATGTTGGTTCATGCATATTATCCACAAAGTCACAATTAAACTTTTTCTTAAGAGTTAGGCAGCAGACATGTTCTTATACTGAAATATTCCATTAAATGAATAGGTTTAACTTAATTGAAATTGGGGGGTTTCCTAGGTTTTAATTGGCTGCTTCCACAACATGCTTAAACAAAGTTTGAGAAAAGCGCTTTGGTGTATACAGACATCAGATTCCCCAAGGCTTCAGCACTCTTCGAAATAGCTCAATAACTAGATGATTTTCATCAACTTGTCCTTGAAGATACTACACCGAACACCGGAAACCTTGACCATTCAGTTAGCCCAAAGACAAGATAGATATGTGGACAGAAGTGTAAGTGACTCTTGGGTTTGCGGCTGCAACCTGTTCTGCAAGACTCATCAATGCACCAAGCCAGGGGCGGAGGCAGCACATCAGCTTGCACAACTGAAGGTTTACGGACTATTATTGTATTTCATTTACACGCAGCCTGCGCAGAACAAAGGAGCACACACAGTGCAAACTTAACAGAGGGAAACAACCGAACCATAGCTCAAGTAAATGAACAAGCCAAGACACCCCTCGTGAAGAAAAAGGATTAGAGAAAGCACTGGGAAAGATTTAAAGGACGGGCGCTCAGAATGTTGGAAGCCAAGGAAAGCAAAGAACCATCCAGAAGGTGCTGAGGTGGAGACTGAGGGAGGGACGTGACGAAACTGTGAGATACTGCTAAAAGAGTGAAGGAAAAGAGAGCTCAAGCAGCGAAGAAAGAAGAGGAGGAATGGGCGTTGGAGGTGTTTCAAAAACATAGAAAATGATAATGCAGATGGAAATCAACAGAAGCCAGTGGGGAGAGATAAGGTCCTGAGCCGTGGACGGGAGGGTTGAAAGAGGGGGCGGATGACAGACGTAACTTATCCTTACAGATCACCCAGACTCATAACATCATCTCCGGGGAAAACAGCCTTAGTCTTGACATCCACGCTTGATTCCCAGAAAAGGGAGATGTTGTTGCTATGGGTGAAAGCTTACAAGGGGCAAGTATGGAGGGCTTGAAAGAGGTAGGTAAATGACATGAGAGGGTGTCAGAGGAAACTCAGCCCCTACAAGGAAAAGGATGGAACAGGTTAGAGGGGAAACCAGCTGCAGACCTGTGCGGAAAAAGAGAAAGGAAAAAGTTTACACACACACACACACACACAAGACCTGTTAACTCTCACGATACCAGCTGCCTTCAATCCGTCTCCTGATGAAGAGTAGATATAAAACGGTAAGCACGAGGGGCTGCATTATGAAAAGTGCCCCGCCCACTTTGTGTGCCCCGGGACACTTTGGATTTGGAGAAAAGGTCACCGACGCTTATGCAGCCCTTTCTGTAATACAGATAGCGATGGTGCACATATCACCTGAGGATGTTCCCTCATTTGCATGGGGGCATGGCCTCATGCAAATGGCGGAATCCCATTGCCTCTGAGCCTGCGCTGCATTACAGACATGGGATCAGAGGCAAAGAAACTGTCAGGAGGGGCACTGTTGGTGCGCCCCCCTGATGGCATCCCTCACGAGGGGGCAAATAGGGTCCTATGGACCCCTCCAGACATCCCCTTGTAGGCAGGTGCAGTCACTCACTAAACCCGCCTGCACAGAGATCTCTTGTTCCTCTTCAAAATGAAGGTAAATTGCAGTCTGCACACTGAAAGACGGAACTGATGCTTCAAAGCCGGTCCGTTTTTCACTTGAAAGCAATGCCCCCAGACCAGCACGACTTTACGGCTGACCTATGGGCAGCACATTCAATGTAATATGGTGCTCTTTCCCCCGGTGCACTTGTTTTAAGCTGTGCCTGGTGCAAACAGGGACAGTGCCCCTTAGGTGAATAGGGCCCCAGGTGAACTACAAACATCCGCATAGAGTGGGGCAGTCTTTTGCTTTTTGTGGGAAAAAAAGTGTCTACTTTGTAAATAAATCAAATATACATAGCTTCATGTTGTTAAATAACAAAAAAAACGAAGATATCTGTGTTTGTTTAAGAAAAAATGGCCAAATAAAATTCCGCAAAATTGCTGCTAAATTTCCATATTTGTGCCGCTAAATTTCCATTTTTGTGCCGCTAAATTTGCTAATCCATGCCGCTATATCCTGGGGAGTCTGATTATTGGTCTTCTGTTAAGTCTATATGTAAAGATACTTATTTTTTATAACTACGTTTGTGGTGTTCCTTTGTAGTGTCCTTCACTGTATTACTGTGTATGATCATAAATGCTTTACACACTGCCTCTGAGATAATCCTAGTTACTCGTACTACGTTACCACAGGGTTGAGCAGGGCTTATCAAAGGGTGTAGCCCCCATACTCTGATTTAGGAAGAAGGGTGCCTACTTGGACTGTGGCCAGCCACTGCCAACTAGAGACCCCCATTTCTAACAGGGTACATGACCATGAGGACCATGAGGGCCTTTTTTTCTCTGCCCCTATACGTTTTGACTGTTTGATCAAGAAAACAGTCAATATGTGACTTGATCAGCAGTGCATTGCGGTGGCGCAAGTTATAGTAAGCTCAACTAACTATTACAGCTGAATTTCTTTGGTTTTGTATGAGTAAAATGTCCAACTAACTATAATGTCCCTGAAACCTATGGTTTTATTCAGTGAATGTAAAAGTTTTTTATATGCTCATTTCTAACTATAACGTCCCTGAAAGCTATGGTTTTTTCAGTGAATTTCTAAGGTTTTTTGAATGAGAATTTCTAACTATAACTTTTATTATAACTAAGGTTTTTTTAAATGTTAATATCTAACTATAACTTCCTTGAAACCTCTGTTTTTTTCAGTGAATTTCTAAGGTTTTTTTAAATGCTAATTTCTAACTATGCCTACATAGGAAGGACATGTGAAGAAAGACGAATAAAGACACAGAAAGAAGCAAGAGAAGTGCAGAAATAGGGAAGAAAGGTGCAGAAAGAAGCAAGAGAAGTGCAGAAAGAGGCAACAGAAGTCCAGAAAGAGGAAGAAAGTTGCAGAAAGAAGCAAGAGCTGTACAGAAAGAACCAACAGAGGTGCAGAAAAAGGTCTACTTTAACTGTACCTAACGACAGACCCATACAAAGTAGCCTAATCACTTATCCACCTCCCAAGATGTTTAAACCTACATTTTCTATGGAAGTTTCAATATTCATTGACCGCTCAGAATGTTAGCCCTACCAAATATAAAACTGCAATCCTAAGCATATCACTGTTATAAGTCTGACCAAGTTTGTGAAGGTATACCTGCATGTGGCTCTGCTTTTACTTAGTGACATGTTACATAAAAATAAACAAACAAATACTTGAATACCTGTGTTTCAAACAGCATACTCTGTAAATTTGTGTGCAAAAAGGTAGAAGCAAGAGAAGTGCAGACAGAAGCAACAGATGTGCATAAAGAGGCAAGAGGGGTGCAGAAAGAGTTAAGAGGGGTACAAAAAGAAGCATGTGAGGTACAGAAAGAGGCAACAGAGGTGCATAAAGACACAAGAGAGTTGCAGAAACAAGCAAAAGAAGTGCAGAAAGAGGCAAGTGAGGTGCACAAAGATTCAAGAGCGGTGCTGAAAATGTCAAAAGAACTGAAGAAAGAGGCAACAGGATGCAAACAAGGGAAGAAGGGTGCAGAAGGAAGCAAGAGAGGTGCGGAAAGAAGCAAGAGAAGTGCAGAAAGAAGCAAGAGAGGTGCAGAAAGAGGCAAGTGAGGTTCAGAAAGAGGCAGGAGAACTGAGAAAGAGGCAAGAGAGTTACAGAAACAGGAAAAAAGGGTGCAGAAAGAGGAAACAGGTGTGAAAAAAGAAGCAGGAGAGATGCATAAAGGGGTAAGAGGGGTATAGAAAGAGGCAAGAGGGATGCAGACATTTGCAACAGACCTGCAGAAAGAAGCAAGAGCAGTGCAAAAAGAACCAACAGAGGTGCAAAAAGAGGCAAGAGGGATCCATAAAGAGGCAAGAAAAGTGCAGAAAGAAGCAAAAGAGGTGCAGAAAGAAGCAAGAGAACAGGAAAAAAGGCAAGAGATGTACAGAAAGAGGCAGGAGAGGTGTGCAAAGAGGCAAGAGGGATACAGAAAGAGGCAAGAGGGGTACGGAAAGAAGCAAGTGAGATGCAGAAAGAGGCAACAGATGAGCGGAAAGACGCAAGACAGGTGCAAGAGAAGTGCAGAAAGAGGCAAGAGACTTGCTGAAAGAAGCAACAGAGGTGTAGAAAGAAGCTAGAGAAGGGCAGAAAGTGGCAAGTGAGGTACAGAACGAGGCACGAGAGGTGCAGAAAATGGCAAAAGAACTTGTCAAACCAAGTCAGATGAGCGCTGGCACCAAAACCACCGAAGCCGACGATGCTCCCGATGCCCCACCACCCCAGTCACCGCCCGAAAGACTTCAAGGCAATAACTGAAGCAGGGAGGGAAAGGGGAAGTGGAGTGAAAAAGAGAGACAGCCTTGTTCGAGTATTGTAGTCCTCGTGGTCTTGGAGTCTGCTGGTCTGTGCACCACAGTTTCTCTGGTTGGGGTACACTCAGCTCCTGCATAGGAGATAAAACTGATAAACAACTTCACCCTAACATGAGATTTTTAACAATAATTGACTGTTACATAGTGTTTACCATTTTGACCATGGCTATTGCTTCTCTCTGGTAATTAGTCGTGTAGATAGGCTGAATAACTATTTCTCATATGGGTTACAGCACCTGCAAGGGTAAATTACGTTATTCTTGTGATCTAAATTATACTTGCACTATCAAGCTGCTGCTAACACTAGCTTACCCGTTATTGTCTCTTATTAAATGGTGAACCTATTTTAGTAACAGTACAAGGATTGTGTTGATTTCTCAAACTGGAAATAACTGAAGCCTTCAGTATTTTCTCTGCAAAGTTCGCCACACCTTATAGGAATATAACTCAAATAGTTTGTATGTTTATCTTCGCTTCTCTGACAGCAAACTCGACTCTTCCTGGATTTACAAATTATATTGAACGGTACCTTATGAAGACGCGCTGACTGGCAACACTGTAGCAAACCTGACGGCTCTGCAGCAAACACCTTTGCTTCTCGGTTGACTCCCACGTTGCGCATGCATTATATAGGTATCTTTGCCATCACTAAATACTCCGAAAACAGTAATTTAACTTCTGTAGAACTGAAAGTCAAAGTCTAACAAAATGACCAACGAACGCAAGGAAAGCCAACTTGCCTCCTCACGAAGTCAGTTGAAGTGCGTAGTTCAAACGGAACTCGCACGCATTGAGCGAGGCTTCGGGCACTAGACTGCTCGCTCCTATGCGTGTCGAGTCCACTGCTGCGGCCATCTTTGGTGGAGGGTCTCGTAATAACTGAATACACTGCTTGAGCATAATCATGGAGATAATGTGTCTTTTCTTCCAACGGGAATATGTCTTCATCTTAACAACACTACTCTTGGTTGTCAAACTACGGCTGGCTCCTACTACTGCAATCATAGTCCTGACAGAACTGCAGAAAGATGCAAGAGGGATGTAAAAAAGTTAAGGTGGGTGCAGAAAGAAGCAAGAGAAGTGCAGAAAGAAGCAAGAGAGGTACAGAAAAAGCAACAGAAGAACAGAAAGAGGCAAGAGGGGTGCAGAAAGAAGAGAGAGAAATGCAGAAAGAAGCAAAAGAGGTACAGAAAGAGGCAAGAGATGTGCAGAAAGAGGCATGCGAGGTTCAGTAAAAGGCAAGAGATTTGCAGAAAAAGAGAAGAAGTGTGCAGAAGAAGCAAGAGAAATGCAGAAAGAGGCAAGTGAGGTGCAGAAGGAGGCAAGAGAACTGCAGAAATAGGCAAGAGAGTTGCAGAAACAGGGAAAAGGGGAGCAGAAAGCGGGAACAGGAGTGCAGACAGAAGCAAGAGAGGTGCCGAAAGTACCAACAGAGATGCAGAAAATGGCACATTAACTGCAGAAAGAAGCAAGAGGGATGCAAAAAAAGTAAGAAGGGTACAGAAAGAAGCAAGTGAGGTGCAGAAAGAAGCAAGAAAAGTGCAGAAAGAAGCAACAGAGGTACAGAAAGAAGCAACGGAGGAACAGAAAGTAGCAAAAGAGATGCAGAAAGAGGCATGAGGGGTGCAGAAAGAGGCAAGAGCAGTGCAGAAAGAAACAAGAGATGTGCAGAAAGAGGCAAGAGAGGTGCAGAAAGTGGCAAGAGATGTGCAGAAAAAGAGAAGAAGGGTGCAGAGAGAGGCAAGAGATGTGCAGAAAAAGAAGAGAAGTGTGCAGAAAGAAGCAGGAGAAATGCAGAAAAAGGCAAGAGAGTTGCAGAAACAGGAAAAAGGGGCACAGAAAGAGGGAACAGGTGTGCAGACAGAGGCAAGAGAGGTGCAGAAAGAGGGATAAGGGGTACAGAAAGAGGCAAGAGGGATGCAGAGATTTGCAACAGATGTGCAGAAAGAAGCAAGAGAAGTGCATAAAGAACCATCAGAGATGCAGAAAATAGCAAGAGAACTGCAGAAAGAGGCAAGAGGGATGCAAAAAAGGTAAGAAGGGTGCAGAAAGAAGCGGGGTGCAGAAAGAAGCTAGAGAAGTGCAGAAAGAAGCAAGAGAGGTGCAGAAAGAAGCAACAGAGGAACAGAAAGAGGCAAGAGGGGTGCAGAAAGAGGAGATGCGCATAAAGATGCTAGGGAGGCGTAGAAAGAGACAAGAGATGTGCAGGAAAAAAGAAGGAAGGTGCAGAAAGAAGCAAGAGAGGTGCCAAAAGAGGCAAGAAAGGTACAGAAACAGGCAAGAAAGGTGCAGAAAGAGGGAGCAGGGGTACAGAAAGATGTAAGAGGGATACAGAAATGTACAAGATAGGTGTAGAAAGCAAATGCAGTGCAGAAAGAACCAAAAGAAGTGCAGAAAGAAGCAAGAGAGTTGGAGTAATAGGGAAGAGGGGTACCGAAAAAGCCAAGAGGGATGTAGAAATTTTACAACAGATGTGCAGAAAGAACCAACAGAGGTGCAGAAAGAGGCAATATGAGCACAGCAAGAGGCAATAAAAGTGCAGGAAGAAGCAAAAGAGGTGCAAAAAGAGGCAAGAGACCTTCAGAAAAGGGCAAGAGAGGTGTAGAAAGAGACATGAGAGATACACAAAGAGGCAAAGGGATACAGAAAGAGGCAAGAGAGGTGCAGAAAGAAGCAAGAGAAGTACAGAAAGAAGCAACAGTGGTGCTAGAAGAGGCAATAGGGGTGCAGAAAGTGGCAAGAGAGGTGCAGAAAGAAGCAACAGAGGTGCCAAAAGAGGCAAGAGAGGTGCAGAAACAGACAAGAAAGGTGCAGAAAGAGGGAACACAGGTGCAGAAAGATGTAAGAGGGATACAGAAATGTACAAGATAGGTGCAGAAAGAAGCAAGAGAAGTGCAGAGAGAAGCAAGAGTAGTGCACAAAGAAGCAAGAGAGGTGGAGTAATAGGGAAGGAGGGTGCCAAAATAGGCAAGAGGGTTACATACATTTGCAAAATAGGTGTAGAAAGAAGCAAGCGTGATGCAGAAAGAACCAACAGAGTTCCAAAAGGAGGTAAGATGGGTGCAGAAAAAATTAGGAGTGGATCCCAAAGAGGCAAGAGGGATACAAAAAGAGGTAGGAGGGGTACAGAAAGAAGGAAGAGAAGTGCAGAAAGTAGCAAATGAAAAGCAGAAAGAGGCAAGAAATGTGCAGAAAGAGAAAAGAGAACTGCAGAAAGAGGCAAGAGGGATGCAAAAAAGGTAAGAAGGGTGCAGAAAGAAGCAAGAGAGGTACAGAAAGAAGCAAGAGAAGTACAGTAGGAAGCAAGAGAGGTGCAGAAAGAAGCAATAGAGGAGCAGAAAGAGACAAGAGGGGTGCAGAAAGAGGCAAGAGATGAGCAGAAAAAGAGAAAAAGGATGCAGAAACAGGCAAAAGGGGTGCAGAAAGAGGGAACAGTTGTGCAGACAGAGGCAAGAGAGGTTTAGAAAGAGGGATGAGGGAAAGGGGCAAGAGGGATGCAGAAATTTGCAACAGAGGTGCAGAAAGAAGCAAAAGCAGTGCACCTTGACCTGTTCTCAGGCCAGGTCGCCCCCCCACTGCTCCAGCGCTCCTTGCTAGTCCTGTACCCTCTGCCTGCTGCTCCTCGCCGCTGCTGGAAGTTTGTGGCCCGTCTGCGCCTCATCCCTGGTGGCCCAGTGGTGGGCGGTAAGTATTTAGTCTGACCTTTTTCCTCCATCTGTTTTCTTTCTCCTTGATTTCCTTTTGTATCTTGCCACCTGCTTTTCTGCCTGTGCAGTATCTGTATTCTGCCTTTAGTCTTTGCTTTGTGTTTCTCTTTGCCTTGTTTTTCTCACTGCCTGTTGTTTTCTAGTGCCCGTCTCTCCCTGCCTTTTTCTCCCCCCTCCCGCCCCCGCATTCCTTTCCCGCTGCTGCGTCGGCTGCGGCCCCGCTCCCATCCTCTCCCATTCACCTCCCGCCACCCACCTCGCAGCTGCTCCTCCCTCCCTCCACCCTTCTTAATGCAGGCTGCTGCGCGGCCGCGCTGCTGGCGTGCCGGAGGCGTGCCATAGGGAAGCCCGTCTGCGCCCGTCCGCTCCTGGACCGCGCCCGACGCCAGAACCCCTGGCCCCTGCGCACTCCACCGCACCGGACCCAAACACAGCTACGACGCCGAATCCCTCTACGCTCCAAACACCGGTCGAGACCAACAATGCATACAGGCTGCCCCGAATCGCACCCACGGACCCTTCTCCTGCCGCAAATGCAGCTTCTCCTGCAACAGAACCACCAAACCATCAAGGACCAGACCCAACCACCTCCGCTGCATACTCCTCAACACCGGCTCCGCACGTAAACACGCCGTCGAACTCTGGGACCTACTCGACAACACCACCCGGGACGTAGCCTTCCTGACTGAGACGTGGTGGAACGATTCCACGGCTCCAGACATCACCATTGCCATCCCAGATGGCTACAAGATTACCTGCAGGGACCGCGCCAACGGCATCGGAGGAGGAATTGCCATCATCCACAAATCCACCCTCAAGGTCACCACCCACAGAGACGACACCCTCAACACTGCCAAACACCTGCACTTCTAGATCCACACCGACCCCAACACCACCCTCAGAGGGACGCTCGTCTACAGACCCCCCGGACCCTGGGCCCAGTTCAGCGACTCCATCGCCGACCTCGCCAGCACCCACGCTCTCACCTCCGCGTACTACATACTCCTCGGGGATCTGAACTTCCACCTCGAGAACAACAACAACGCCAACTCCGCCACACTGATCGACAACCTCGCCAACCTAGGCCTCAGACAGCTCTTCACCACACCCACCCACACCGCTGGCCACACGCTGGACGCTGTCTTCACCAAAAGCACACACGTCTCCTTCAACCACACCACCGAACCACACTGGACAGACCACCGCGGCATTCACTTCACCTTCAAAAAACCTGCCACACACCACCGCAGCCAACAGCTGCCTCGCCGCTGCTGGAGCAAATTCACTGAAGACCTGATGACCACAACCCTCTCCCTGAACTAACCCACAGAGCCCACCAACCCGGACGCAACAGCCCGCAACCTCAGACAGTGGATCGAAGACTGTGCCAACACCCTCGCCCCACTGAAGAAACCCCCCAACAACCACGCCAGCAAGAGAGACTCCTGGTTCACCGACGAGCTCCTGGCCTCCAAGCGTGCATGCCGGAAACTGGAGAAGAGATGGCTCCACTCCCGCACACCAGACTACCACGCAGCCCACAAGGACGCCACCCGCAGACACGACCACCTCATCAGATCAGCCAAGAGGTCCTCCTTCAAAGACCGACTGGACAACAACACACACGACAGCAAAGAGCTCTTCCGCATCGTAAAAGAACTCTCCAACCCCAACGCCAACGCCAACGACATCCCGCCCTCACGGGAACCGTGCGACTTCCTCACCAACTTCTTCCACCGCAAGATCGCTGACATCCACGACAGCTTCAACGCCACGACTGACCCGACAGCACCAGACCCCACCCCTCCTGCGAACACCATCAGCACCAACCTCCTGGCCTAACGTCTGCAATGACGAGACACGCAAGGTCATGAACTCCATCCACTCAGGATCTCCGACGGACCTGTGCCCACACCACATATTCAACAAGGCAGGCGCAGCCATCGCACCCCAAATACGGAAGGTCATCAACATCTCCTTTGAAACCGCGACATTCCCAGAAAGCTGTAAGCACGCCAAAATCACCGCCCTTCTCATGAAGCCCAAGGCGGACCCCAAAGGCCTCAAAAACGTCCGGCCAATCTCCCTACTCCCGTTCCCGGCAAAGGTCATCGAGAAAATCGTCAACATGCAGCTGACCCGCCACCTAGAAGACAACAACATCCTGGACCCATCCCAATCCGGATTCAGACGAAACCACAGCACTGAGACAGCCCTCATCGCCGCCACAGACGACATCAGGTGCCAATTAGACAACGGCGAAACATCAGCCCTCATCCTCCTGGACCTATCAGCCGCCTTCGACGCGGTCTGCCATCGCACACTAAAAACTCGCCTCCATGAAGCCGGTATCCAAGAGAAGGCCCTCGACTGGACCACGTTCTTCCTTTCCGGCTGATCCCAGAGCGTCCGCCTCCCGCCTTTCCGATCCGAAGCCACCGTCATCATCTGCGGCGTCCCCCAGGGTTCCTCCCTCAGCCAATGCTGTTCATCATCTACATGGCCCCCTCGCACAAGTGGCCCATCAACACAACCTCAACATCATCTCCTATGCCGACGATACTCAGCTCATCCTCTCCCTCACCAAGGACCCACGCACCGCCAAAACCAACATCCACGACGGAATGAAGGCCATCGCCGACTGGATGAGGAGCAGCCGTCTGAAACTGAACTTGGACAAGACGGAGGTCCTCATCCTTGGGCCCAACCCCTCAGCCTGAGACGACTCTTGGTGGCCTACCACTCTGGGGACAGCATCAACACCCAACGACCATGCACGCAACCTGGGATTCATCCTCGACTCCACCCTCTCAATGTCTAAACAGGTCAACGCAGTCTCCTCCTCCTGCTACAACACCCTCCGCACCCTTCGCAGGATCTACAAATGGATCCTGTCCGAAACAAGAAGAACAGTGACACAGGCCCTCGTCAGCAGCAGGCTGGACTACAGCAACGCACTCTACGCCAGAATCCCAGCCAAACACCTACGACGACTCCAGCGCATACAAAATGCCTCCGCCCGACTGATCGTCAAAGCACCCCGCCGCTGCCACATCACCCCCCACCTGAGGAACCTACACTGGCTCCCCATCAACAACAGGATCCCCTTCAAACTCCTCACCCACGGACACAAAGTACTCCACAACGCCAGACCAGCCTACCTGAATAGCAGACTCAACTTCCACACCCCCACCCTCCAGCTCCGCTCTACCAGCCTCGCCCTCGCCACTGTCCCCCGCATCCAACGAACTACCTCCGGTGGCAGATCCTTCTCCTACCTCGCCCCCAAGACCTGGAACACCCTTCCTACCCACCTACGTCAGACCGAAGACCTACTCGCCTTCAGAAAACTCCTCAAGACCTGGCTTGTCGAACAGTATCGTCGTCCCCCCCTCAGCGCCTTGAGACCCTCACAGGTAAGTAGCGCGCTTTACAAATCCCCTGATTGATTGATTGATAAAAACCAACAGAGGTGCAGAAAGAGGCAAGAAAAATGCAAAAAAGAAGCAACAGAAGTGCAGAAAGAGGCAAGAGAACTGTAGAAAAGGACAAGAGAGGCACATAAAGAGGCAACAGGGATACCGAAAGAGGCAAGAGGTACGCAGAAAGAAGCAAGAGAAGTGCAGGTAGAAGGAACAGAGGTGTAGAAAGAGGCAAGAGGGGTACAGCAAGAGGCAATAAAAGTGAAGGAAGAAGCAAAAGAGGTGCAGAAAGAGGCGAGAGAACTGTAGGAAAAGGCAAGAGAGGTGCAGAAAAAGGCAGGAGAGGTGAACAAAGAGGCAAAGGGATACAGAAAGAGGCAGGAGGGGTACAGAAAGAGGGAAGAGAAGTGCAGAAAAAAGCAAATGAGAAGCGGACAGAGGAAAGAAAGGTGCAGAAAGAGGAAAGAGAAGTGTAGAAAGAAACAATAGAGATACAGAAAGAGGGATGAGGGGGCAGAAAGAAGCAAGTGAGGTGCAGAAAGAAGCAAGCGCAGTTAAGAAAGAAGCAAGAGAATTGCAGAAAGAAGCAAGAGAAGTGGAGAAATAGGGAAGTGGGGTGCAGAAAGAGGCAAGAGGGATGCAAAAATTTGCAAAAGAGGTGCAGAAAGAAGCAAGAGCAGTGCAGAAAGAACCAACAGAGGTGCAACAAGTGGCAAGAAGGGTAAAGAAAAAGGCAGAATGGGTACAGAAAGAAGGAATAGAAGTGCAGAAAGAAGCAAATGAGAAGCGGACAGAGGCAAGAAAGGTACAGAAAGAGGAAAGAGAAGTACAGAAAGAAACAACAGAGATACAGAAAGAGGCGTGAGGGGTGCAGAATGAGGCAAGAGGGTTGCAGAAAGAAGCAAGTGAGGTGCATAAAGAGGCAAGAGAGGTACAGAAAAGGCAAGAGAGGTGCAGAAACAGGCAAGAGAAGTACAGAAATAGGCAAGAGAATTGCTGAAAGAAGCAACAGATGTGTAGAAAAAAGCAAGAGAAGTCTGAAAGAGGCAAGTGAGGTGGAGAAAGAGGCAGGAGAGGTGCAGAACATGGCAAGAGAACTGCAGAAAGAGGCAAGAGGGATGTAAAAAAGGAAAAAGGGGTACAGAAAGAAGCAAGAGAGGTACAGAAAGAACAAGAGCAGTGCACAAGGAATCATCAGAGAAGCAGAAAGAGCAAGATGGGTACAGAAATAGGCCAGAGGGTTACATACATTTGCAAAATAGGTGTAGAAAGAAGCAAGCGTGATGCAGAAAGAACCAACAGAGTTGCAAAAAGAGGCAAGAGGGGTGCAGAAAGAGTAAGGAGTAGATCCCAAAGAGGCAGGAGGGGTACAATAAGAAGGAAGAGAAGTGCAGAAAGTAGCAAATGAAAAGCAGAAAGAGGCAAGAAATGTGCTGAAAGAGAAAAGAGAATTGCAGAAAGAGGCACGAAGGATGCAAAAAATGTAAGAAGGGTGCAGAAAGAAGAAGCAAGAGAGGTACAGAAAGAAGTAAGAGAAGTGCAGAAGGAAGCAAGAGAGGTGCAGAAAGAAGCAATAAGGAGCAGAAAGAGACAAGAGGGGTGCAGAAAGAGGCACGAGGGGTGCAGAAGGAAGCAAGAGCAATGCAGAAACAACCAAGAGATGTGCAGAAAGAGTTGAGAGAGGTGCAGAAAGAGGCAAGATATATGCAGAAAAAGAGAAAAAGGATGCAGAAACAGGAAAAAGGGGTGCAGAAAGAGGGAACAGTTGTGCAGACAGAGGCAAGAGAGGTGCAGAAAGAGGGATGAGGGGTACAGAAAGAGGCAAGAGGGATGCAAAAATTTGCAACAGGTGTATAAAGAAGCAAAAGCAGTGCATACAAACCAACAGAGCTGCAGAAAGAGGCAAAAAAAGTGCAAAAAGAAGCAAAAGAGGTGCAGAAAGAGGCAAGAGAACTGTAGAAAAGGACAAGAGAGGTGCATAAATAGGCAAAAGGGATACAGAAAGAGGCAAGAGAAGTTCAGGTAGAAGCAACAGAGATGCAGAAAGAGGCAAGAGGGGTACAGCAAGAGACAATAAATGTGCCGGAAGAAGCAAAAGAGGTGCAGAAAGAGGCGAGAGAACTGTAGACAAAGGCAAGAGAGGTGCAGAAAAAGGCAGGAGAGGTACACAAAGAGGCAACGGGATACAGAAAGAGGCAGGAGGGGTACAGAAAGAAGGAAGAGAAGTGCAGAAAGAAGCAAATGAGAAGCGGACAGAGGCAAGAAAGGTGCGAAAGAGGAAAGAGAAGTGTAGAAAGAAACAACAGAGATACAGAAAGAGGGGTGAGGGGTGCAGAATGAGGCAAAAGGGGTGCAGAAAGAAGCAAGTGAGGTGCAGAAAGAGGCAAGATAGGTGCAGAAAGAAGCAAGAGCAGTGAAGAAAGAAGCAAGAGAATTACAGAAAGAAGCAAGAGAAGTGGAGAAATAGGGAAGTGGGGTGCAGAAAGAGGCAAGAGGGATGCAAACATTTGCAAAAGAGGTGCAGAAAGAAGCAAGAGCAGTGCAGAAAGAACCAACAGAGGTGCAACAAGAGGCAAGAAGGGTAAAGAAAAAGGCAGAAGGGGTACAGAAAGAAGGAATAGAAGTGCAGAAAGAAGCAAATGAGAAGCGGACAGAGGCAAGAAAGGTGCAGAAATAGGAAAGAGAAGTACAGAAAGAAACAACAGAGATACAGAAAGAGGCGTGAGGGGTGCAGAATGAGGCAAGAGGGTTGCAGAAAGAAGCAAGAGAGGTGCAGAAACAGGCAAGAGAAGTACAGAAATAGGCAAGAGAATTGCTGAAAGAAGCAACAGATGTGTAGAAAAAAGCAGGAGAAGTCTAAAAGAGGCATGTGAGGTGGAGAAAGAGGCAAGAGAGGTGCAGAACATGGCAAGAGAACTGCAGAAAGAGGCAAGAGGGATGTAAAAAAGGAAAAAGGGGTACAGAAAGAAGCAAGAGAGGTGCAGAAAGAACAAGAGCAGTGCACAAAGAATCATCAGAGAAGCAGAAAGAGCAAGATGGGTACAGAAATAGGCCAGAGGGTACATACATTTGCAAAATAGGTGTAGAAAGAAGCAAGCGTGATGCAGAAAGAACCAACAGAGTTGCAAAAAGAGGCAAGAGGGGTGCAGAAAGAGTTAGGAGTAGATCCCAAAGAGGCAAGAGGGGTAAAAAAAGAGGCAGGAGGGGTACAAAAAGAAGGAAGAGAAGTACAGAAAGTAGCAAATGAAAAGCAGAAAGAGGCAAGAAATGTGCAGAAAGAGAAAAGAGAACTGCAGAAAGAGGCAAGAAGGATGCAAAAAATGTAAGAAGGGTGCAGAAAGAAGCAAGAGAGGTACAGAAAGAAGTAAGAGAAGTGCAGAAGGAAGCAAGAGAGGTGCAGAAAGAAGCAATAAAGGAGCAGAAAGAGGCAAGAGGGGCGCAGAAAGAGGCACAAGGGGTGCAGAAGGAAGCAAGAGCAATTCAGAAACAACCAAGAGATGTGCAGAAAGAGTTGAGAGAGGTGCAGAAAGAGGCAAGAGATGTGCAGAAAAAGAGAAAAAGGATGCAGAAACAGGCAAAAGGGGTGCAGAAAGAGGGAACTGTTGTGCAGACAGAGGCAATAGAGGTGCAGAAAGAGGGATGAGGGGTACAGAAAGAGGCAAGAGGGATGCAAACATTTGCAACAGGTGCAGAAAGAAGCAAAAGCAGTGCATACAAACCAACAGAGGTGCAGAAAGAGGCAAAAAGTGCAAAAAGAAGCAAAAGAGGTGCAGAAAGAGGCAAGAGAACTGTAGAAAAGGACAAGAGAGGTGCATAAAGAGGCAAAAGGGATTCAGAAAGAGGCAAGAGAAGTTCAGGTAGAAGCAAAAGAGGTGCAGAAAGAGGCAAGAGAACTGTAGAAAAAGGCAAGAGAGGTGCAGAAAAAGGCAGGAGAGGTACACAAAGAGGCAACGGGATACAGAAAGAGGCAGGAGGGGTACAGAAAGAAGGAAGAGAAGTGCAGAAAGAAGCAAATGAGAAGCGGACAGAGGCAAGAAAGGTACGAAAGAGGAAAGAGAAGTGTAGAAAGAAACAACAGAGATACAGAAAGAGGGGTGAGGGGTGCAGAATGAGGCAAAAGGGGTGCAGAAAGAAGCAAGTGAGGTGCAGAAAGAGGCAAGATAGGTGCAGAAAGAATCAAGAGAATTGCAGAAAGAAGCAAGAGAAGTGGAGAAATAGGGAAGTGGGGTGCAGAAAGAGGCAAGAGGGATGCAAAAATTTGCAAAAGAGGTGCACAAAGAAGCAAGAGCAGTGCAGAAAGAGCCAACAGAGGTGCAACAAGAGGCAAGAAGCGTAAAGAAAAAGGCAGAAGGGGTACAGAAAGAAGGAATAGAAGTGCAGAAAGAAGCAAATGAGAAGCGGACAGAGGCAAGAAAGGTGCAGAAAGAGGAAAGAGAAGTGCAGAAAGAAGCAACAGATGTGTAGAAAGAAGCAAGAGAAGTCTGAAAGAGGCAAGTGAGGTCGAGAAAGAGGCAAGAGAGGTGCAGAAAATGGCAAGAGAACTGCAGAAAGAGGCAGGAGGGATGTAAAAAAGGAAAAAGGGTACTGAAAGAAGCAAGAGAGGTGCAGAAAGAACAAGAGCAGTGCACAAAGAACCAACAGAGAAGCAGAAAGAGCAAGATGGGTACATAAACAGGTAAGAAAAGTGCAGAAAAAAGCAAAAGAGGTGCAGAAAGAGGCAAGAGAGGTACACAAAGAGGCAAAAGGGATACAGAACGAGGCAAGAGAGGTGCAGAAAGAAGCAAGAGAAGTACAGAAAGAAGCAACATAGGTGCAGAAAGAGGCAAGGGAGGTGCAGGAACAGGCAAAAAAAGTTGTGGGAAGAGGGGTGCACAAAGAGGTAAGAGGGATACAGAAATGTATAGGAGAAGTGCAGAAAGGAGCAAGAACAGTGCAAAAAGAACCAACAGAGTACAGAAAGAGGCAAGAGGGGGACAGAAAGATACAAGAAAAGTACAAAAAGAAGCAATAGAGGTGGAGAAAGAGGGAAGAGGGGTGTAGAAAGAGGAAAGAGGGATGCAGACATTTGCAAAAGAGGTGCAGAAAGAAGAAAGAGGAGTGCAGAAACAACCAACTGAGGGGCAAATAGAAGCAAGAGATTGCAGAACGAGGTATGAGAGGTAAACAAAGAGGCAAAAGGGGCATAGAAAGAAGCAGGAGGGGTGAAGAAAGGAGGAAGAGAATTGCAGAAAGAAGCAACACAGGTACTGTAAGAGGCACGAAGGGTGCAGAAAGAAGCAAGAGAAGTGCAGAAAGAAGCAACAGAAGTGCAGAAAGAGGCAAGAGAGGTACAGAAACAGGCAGGAAAGGTGCAGAAAGAGGGAACAGGGGTGCAGAAAGATGCAAGAGAAGTGTAGAAAGAAGGACGAGGGGAGCAGAAAGAGGCAAGTGAGGTACAGAAAGAGGCAACAGAGGTACAAAAAGTCACAAGAGAGGTGCAGAAACAAGCAAGAGAAGTACAGAAAGAGGCAAGTGAGGTACAAAAAGAGGCAAGAGAGATACAGAAAATGGCCTGCAGAAAGAGGCAAAAGGGATTCACCAAAGGGAAGAAGGGTGCAGAAAGAAGCAAGAGAGGTGCACAAAGAAGCAAGAGAAGTGCAGACATTTGCAAAAGAGGTGCGTAAAGAAGAAAGAGGAGTGCAGAAACAACCAACTAAGGTGCAAATAGAAGTAATAGATTGCAGAAAGAGGTAGGAGAGGTAAACAAAGAGGCAAATGGGACTCAGAAAGAGGCAGGAGGGGTGATGAAAGAAGGAAGAGAATTGCAGAAAGAAGCAACAAGGGTGCTGAAAGAGGCATGAAGGGTGCAGAAAGAAGCAAGAGAAGTGCAGAAAGAAGCAACAGAGGTACAGAAAGAGGCAAGAGAGGTACAGAAACAGGCAGGAAAGGTACAGAAAGAGGAAACGTGTGCAGAAAGATGCAAGAGAGGTATAGAAAGAGGGAACAGGGGTGCAGAAAGAGGCAAGAAGGGAGCAGAAAGAAGCAAGTGAGGTACAGAAAGAGGCAACAGAGGTGCAGAACGACATTAGAGAGGTGCAGAAACAAGCAAGAGAAGTACAGAAAAAGGCAAGATAATTGCTGAAAGAAGCAACAGAGGTATAGAAAGAAGCAAGAGAATGCAGAAAGAGGCAAGTGAGATGCAGAAAGAGGCAAGAGAGGTACAGAAAATGGCAGAGACCTGCAGGAAGAAGACAAAGGGATGCAACAAAGGGAAGAAGGGTGCAAAAAGAAGCAAAAGAGGTGTACAAAGAACCAAGAGAAGTGCAGAAATTTGCAAAAGAGGTGCAGAAAGAAGAAAGAGGAGTGCAGAAACAACCAATTGAGGTGCAAATAGAAGCAAGAGATTGCAGAAAGAGGTAGGAGAGGTAAACAAAGAGCAAAAGGGGCATAGAAAGAGGCATGAGGGGTAAAGAAAGAAGGAAGATAATTGCAGAAAGAAGCAACACAGGTGCTGAAAGAGGCACGAAGGGTGCAGAAAGAGGCAAGAGAAGTACAGAAAGAAGCAACAGAGGTGCAGAAAGAGGAACGAGAGGCACAGAAACTGGCAGGAAAGGTGCAGAAAGAGGAAACGGTTGCAGAAAGATGCAAGAGAGGTATAGAAAGAGGGAACAGGGGTGCAGAAAGAGGCAAGAGAGGAGCAGAAAGAAGCAAGTGAGGTACAGAAAGAGGCAACAGAGGTGCAGAAAGACATTAGAGAGGTGCAGAAACAAGCAAGAAAAGTACAGAAAAAGGCAAGATAATTGCTGAAAGAAGCAACAGAGGTATAGAAAGAAGCAAGAGAAGTGCAGAAAGAGGCAAATGAGGTGCAACAAATGGAAGAAGGATGCAGAAAGAATCAAGAGAGGTGCACACAGAAGCAAGAGAAGTGCAGAAAGAAGAAAGAGAGGTAAAGAAAGAGGGAAGATGAGTGCAGAAAGAGACAACAAGGGTAGAGAAAGAAGCAAGAGAGGTGCAGAAAGGCATAAGAAGTGCCGAAAGAAGCAACAGAGGTGCAGAAGAAGGCAAGTGAACTGTAGAAGGTGGCAAGAAAGTTGCAGAAACAGGCAAAACAGATGCAGAAAGACAGAAGAGGAGCACAGAAAGAGGCAAGAAAGGTACATACATTTGCAAGAAAGGTGCAGAAAGAAGCAAGAGCAGTGCAAAAGAACCAACAGAATTGCAGAAAGAGGCAGGAGGATTGTAGAAAGAGGCAAAATAAGTGCAGAAAGAAGGAACAGAGATGGAAAAAGAGGCAAGAGGGTGTAGAAAGAGGGAAGAGAGGTATAGAAAGAGGCAAGAGAGTTGTACAATAAGGGAAGAAGGGTGCAGAAAGTGGCACGAGGGGTGTAGAAAGAAGCAACAGAGGTGCAGAAAGAAGCAGGAGAAGAACAGTAAGAAGCAACAGAGGTACAGAAAGAGGCATACGGGGCATAGAAAGAGGCAACAGAAGTGCAGAAAGAAGCAACAGAGGTACAGAAAAAGGCAAGAGAAGTGCAGAAAGAGTGCAAGAGAGGTGAAGAACCAGACAGGAGAGGTGCAGAAAGAGGGAACAGGGATAAAGAAATAAGCAAAAGAGATGCAGAAAGAGGGAAGAAGTGTGCAGAAAGAGGCAAGAATGGTACAGAAAGAAGCAAGTGAAGTACATAAAGAGGCAACAGAGGTGCAGAAAGAGGCAAGAGATGTACAGAAAGTAGAAGAGATGAGCAGAAAGAGGCAAAAGAAATGCAGAAAACGAAAGAAAGGTGCAGAAAGAAGCAACAGAAATGTAAAAAGAGGCAAGAGAGGCGCAGGAAGAAGCAAGAGTGGTTTGCACACCATTAGTACCAATTTAATACCCACATTTAGTAATAAGTATGAGGTGACCATTCTAGGTTTACAAAGGGGCTTCCACCATGTTCTAACACTTGTTGCTGCATTTTTGGCAATGTGTGAGCCGTTTGAACCAGAAAGAAAGTTTTTTTTGTTCAAATCTGCAGATTATGGAGCAGATGACCGATTATGTGGCAAATGCGGAAAATTTATAATTGTGCAAAAATCGGTGCAGCCAAACAGTTGCCTAATTCCAATGGCCCTGCTCATACCTCTGACTAGCTCGAGAAGTGTTCCTGAGTGGTACCTTCTTTTTTTTGTCTCATTGAGTTTATAGGTTAGCTTCCATGGAAACGAGGAAGACTAAACCTGAGGCCACCACTCCACAACACAGACTATCATACCACCCAATTACTCTCCATACACATAATCCCAATCTTCATAATTCCCATACACTAAATACCACATTCTTTCTATCCACATAATTTCACTGCACAACATACCACATAATTCCAGTACACACAACCTACATCCACTCGACTCTGAGAAACATTAATAAAATACTTTTACATTTACAATCTGTTAGACACGGGTAGCGTGGTGCAGAGCGGGTGGGGCAAACTCCGGAGGAAATGTGTAAAGCATCTGCGCCGCACACACAGGCAACACACAAGGTGCAGTACAAAAAGAGACTCTACACCAGGTTAGATGAAAAATAACTTGTGTATTAGGTAAACACAGGATAATCACTGAATTCTCTACACTGCGCCAACTGGCACCAAGTCAATATTTACAGGGGATTATATACAGGGCAGGGCCAATCGGGCCGCTGCCAGAACCATCACTAGATACCAAGAATAGGGTAAAGATCAAATGCAAAGTCCATCAGCTTTAGAACATATCGGCATTAGACCTGGAAGGAAAACATACTTGCAGGCCAGGAGGCCTCACTTCCGGCGTAAAGACGTTGTCAAGCCTTGGGAGGAAAAGCATTAGCATGAACCTAGAGCAGTAGGCCAGAACATCTGCAAAAGGCACAGACCTGTGAACACCACCTCAACCATGAACATTAGGATTGGTATAATCATACGCATGGATTCAACATTTGGCAGAACTCCAACAAGTTAAGCCTTCGGGTGAAAACATTATCATTAGCATAAATGCTGTAGGCCGGATGTAAAAAGCAGCCCTTACACAACATTAGGCCCAGATCCTGCACCTGGGCATAACTCATGTGAACATAGGGCATAGAAACACATTTAGCATAAAGGCCCTACCTTCAATAAGCATGAATCACATAGCACTGCATGACTGCATGACATGACCTGGAGTGTAATTCTATTAGCATAAATCACCCTCGCATTTGGCAGAGGAGGCAACATTAACCCCAGACAGGCACATTATGCATTCAAATAGGCTGGAAGTATATTAATAGCCGGGCGTCACACCTAACATTAGCATGTAATGTAATGTAATGTAATGTAAAAATTACTTTTAAAGCGCAGCTAACACCCAGCGGTTTCTTGGCGCTCGAGCAAACAGGGGGAAACCATTAACACATGGATATTAGCACATGGATATTAGCAGAAAACATTACATAACAAATGGGTTTTGAGGAGTGATCTAAAACGTGCATAGGGAGAAGCAACTCTGATATTCAGAGGAAGTGAATTCCAAAAAGAAGGGGCAAGAAAAGAAAATCTTGAACCTCCATGTTCCTTGCGTTTAAAGGCAGGGACCTTAAGTAGAGCAAGATGGGAGGAACGAAGATTACGGACAGGAACATAAGCGTGCAACATAGAAGAAATAAAGGAAGCACTCAGGCCGGCAAGGGATTTGAAAATAATACAGCCAAGCTTGAATTTGCACAGCTCAGACACGGGGAGCCAGTGAAGGGACTTTAACAAGGGACTGATGTGGCAGTGCCTAGGCTGATGATGAATGAGGCGTGCAGCTTGGTTCTGAATGAGCTGCAGCCTCTTCATCAAGTAGGATGGAATGCCTACATAGAGTGAGTTGGCATAGTCAATTCTTGAAATGACTAATGCCAGCAGAACTAAAGTGAGTGCTTCAGTGGTCAAGAAGCGGGCTATCTTCCGGATCTTTCCGAACTGAAAAAAACTGCAGGGGACAACAGCATTAATCTGGGGCTTCATTGTGAGATCGTTGCTGATGATCACACCCAGACTTTTTGCTGAGTCGACTGGATTGGGGGGAGAGCCTAGGCACGCTGGCCAGAAGGTGGATTTCCATGGGTTGGCGGCACCCCGACAAGAACCAATTCGGTCTTGTCGGGGTTAAGCTTCAGATGGTTGGCCCCCATCCAGTCACTGATGTGGCAGAGGGTGGACTGAAAGGTGTGAATAGACTCCGCCGAGCCATCAATGTTAAAAATCAGCTGAATGTCATCCGCGTAGTTGAATGCAGTGACATGACTGCCTCGTAGGGACCGGATAAGAGGGGTCAGATATAAATTAAAAAGAAGGGGGGATAAAGAGGAGCCCTGCGGAACGCCACAGGTTAGATCTACCCTGTCAGCGGTGAACTGGGAGAGCCGGACCGCCTGATGGCAGTTGGACAAAAAGGAGCGAACCCAGCCCAGAGCGGTGCCCCGGATGCCGGCCTCCTCGACACGGTCGACCAAGATGTTATGGTCGACCGTGTCAAAGGCGGCCGATAAATCCAGGAGCACCAGGACCTGGCTGATGTTAGAGTCCGCTCCCCTCCGCAGTTCTTCCATGACTGATAGTATAACTGACTCTGTAGAGTGGGTGGGTCTAAAACCAGCCTGTTGGGGATCGAGATATTGGGAGAGCTCAATGAAGGAGCTCAAAGTGTTGGTCACATGAGACTCCAGCACTTTGCTGAGGTAAGGAAGGAGGGAGATGGGGCAAAAATTACTCATGATTGTTGGGTCTGCCGTAGGTTTTTTTAAAATGGGCACAACCTCCGCCACCTTAAAGGAACTGGGAACTAAACCAGAAGACAGGGACGAATTCAGGAGTCTCAGGGGAGGAAGCGGACAGGCTGTAAAGGCCTCGCGCAAAATCAGAGGACAGCAGTCAGTCGAAGATCCAGAGGTGACCTTGCTTAACAAGGTGGAAAACTCATCCTCTGAGATAGGAGGGATCTGAGAGAGATGCTGCAGATTAGGGGAAGACTGAGGTGGAAAGGACCCAACAAGAAGAGGGGAACCGGCAAGAGAGATACTCTTTTTAATGTTGGCAATCTTGTCCACAAAAAACTGATTCAGGGAGTCACAGAGCGCTTGGGAGGGGAGGGGTTTGATGCTGATCCTGTCCGGGTGTGATAGCTCCTCCACTATGGAGAAGATATCTTTCGTTTTATTCGCAGAGTTCACTATTTTTTGTGAAAAATAGGAGATCTTCGCCAATAAAATCGCAGTTTTATATTCTTTGAGCAGGGACCTATACCGCGACTTCGTGTCAGCGGCATACCCTCGCCGCCATTGACGCTCAGCCTGCCTAAGCTCAAATTTTTGAGCTTTAAGGTCTTCAGTGAACCATTTTTATGCGTCATGTGGGTGTTTAAGCTTAATGTGTTTAAGCGGGGCAACGACATTACTGGCTGTTACAAGCCAGTTCGTAAGAGCTAAAGCTTGGGTGTCGATAGAGATAGTGGAGTTGGTAACAGGGGAGGAAGAGTTTTGAAGTAAATCAACAAATTCACAAAGATCCGCCCTGTTCCAGTTCCGGGCTTGAAAATTACCCCGCAAAGTTCTACTAGGACAGGGAAAAATTGTAAAGGTAAAGGAAATTAAAAAGTGGTCTGACCACAGACAGGGGGAAACAAGGGGAACCGAGATCTCCACATTAGATGTCCAGACCTGGTCCAAGACATGGCCTTTGATGTGGGTCGGGGTATTTATGTGTTGGCGGCAGTTCATACCAGATAGAAGATCCGAGAACATGATGGAACAAGCACTCTCCTTGTCGTCAAAAGGCCAATAATTAAAATCTCCTAAGATTAGGATGTTAGAATTATTAATAACAAGTTCAGAGAGCATCTCACCAAACAGTGGCAAAAAATTAGGCATGGGTTGAGGGGGGCGGTATGCCAACACGCAGATCAAGGGTATGGCTGAGGATTCAAGTTTCAGCACCAGATAATCTCCCAGAGGAATACAGACTGTGGTTAGTGGGGAAAATCTAATAGAGGAAGTAATGATCGCAGCGACTCCTCCACCGGGCCTATCAGAGGCTCGGTCTGCTTGCAGGATATAGTAGCCAGGGGGGATAGCCGCAAGGATGTCTGGGGTGGATTCAGCATTGAGCCAGGTCTCAGTCAACAACAATATGTCGGGTTTCACAGAGTCTAGATAGTTGAAAATGTCCAGCTGGTGTCTAACCAGTGATCTAGTGTTGAGGTAGCTCACTGAAAGTTTAGATTGCCGAGGCCCTTTAGTAGGAGGGATGTTCGTGCAAACAGGGGAGGGCAGAGGGGAATGAGCAGCAGAGACTCGTGGAGGGGATGACAAAAGCTTGGGGAATGAGTCCCTGGTGCATAAGAGCCCCAATGAGTCAAGCGTCGACCGAGTTATGGCTGACAGAGGCCAGCTGGCATGTAGGTGACGAAGACAAGAGGATGAGTATCCAAGTAAACGGACAGGGGGACTGGCCCCTAGCCCCGGCCGGCCGCGGACGGGCGCAGATGGGCTTACCTTAGGCTTACCTTCGGCGCGCCATTGTCGCGCCCGCTGCGCTCGTCCGCTGCGCATGGACCACCTTGGGCATGAAGTAGGAGACAGCAACCTGAGCATACACGACATTAGGTCAAACAAGGCCATGCATTAGGCAGAAATCATGAGGCAGGGATGGACATCATCCCACTATCATGGGACCTACATAACATTTGGCAAGGTCCACAACCTCTTGAGCAGGAATCACCCTATACATAAACCTGTGGGCATCAAGGCTTCATAATCAGCGTAAGTGCCTCATGCATATAACACTACCACCCTGGGCAGATGTAGACCCCACTCTGGGACTCTCCAAATAGACTTTGCCCACAACTTCGCAAACCTCACTGTCCGGCGGGGCAACTGAGTAAAGTGCAGTCAGCACGGGTCCCAGCAAGGTGTCCAAAGGGGCCCCTAACAAAATACTGCCACCGGGGGTGGGCACCGACCATATGCCCCGACATGCCCCCCAACCACGGGATGACTGAGCCCCACTCCGGGACTCACCTCAAATAGGCCCCAAAGGTGCAGTTAGTCACACAAAGTCAATGAGTAGCCCCCAAAGAAGAGGACTGACTGGTATGTTGGAGTCCCCCCAGGGAGTCGGTAATGACAAAATTGCCCCTTTGTTGCAGCAGCCCACTTCTGTGGGGCAGCTGTGAGGCGAGGGGCTGGTGCAGGCACTTGCTTGGCTCTGGGGGCCTCAGGCACCTACCCCATACCTTGGCCGCCCCCCCTTTGTCTCGGGACCCAGCCCGCTCTCACTGGCTCTCTCTCCATTCAGCTGCCGCTGGGCGACAGGCGCGGGGCTTCCCTTTCACAAATGGGAGCCCCGCCAGCGGCAGTGCCTTCCTGGTGGCTCTCCTTGCTCTCCACACGGGTCCCGCTCCTGGGGGCCTGGGACTTCACGGACCACAGGCGGGGCTCTCCCTTCCACCTGGGGGCCCTGCGAGTTACTTGTGGCACTTTCTCGCTGGGGGAGGCGGGGTAGGCTCCCGTCCTCCTAGCAGCTCCCATTCCCTGGCTCTTGACGTTGTCCAGGCCCCGCCCGCAGTCAGGCAGAGGTGCCTGGATTCCGCGTCGGCTCTGGTCCCGCGGCGGTGATGTTGGGGAGTTTCTTCTTGCGGCAATGAGGGGTACGCTCCCTCCAGAGACGTACCATGTGCGGTGGGCACCCGCGAAGGGCAGCAACATCCGAGGTAGGCTCCCGGTATATCTCTACGTGGGCAGCTCTCCCCACGGCACACAGGAATTCACGGCCAGCAACCCCCCCGCTTCTCTGCACCACACAGCGCACGCAGGTCCCGGACGGTGGCAGTGATTTCGGCCTACAGCGCTCCTTCAGGGCAAGCGCTCGAGGTGAGGGACACGTTTTGGCAGGGTAGCACAGCACCCGTGGGCAGTGGCAGCTTCTATCACTATAGCACTTGGGAGGCACAGCGTTTTACCTTAAGTTCCTCAGCAGCAGCGCTCATGGATTCCCAGCGCTGCATAGGCCAGACACTCCTCTCTTCCTGCAACCCGGCTGGAGAAGTCCTGGGCAAAATATAACGCTCCAGGGAGAGTCAAATAGCGCCTCTCACCTCCTGGGCACAATGGAAATCTAGCACTCCAGGGACAACACAACAGCGCCTCTCTCTCATGGCACTCCACATGCAGCACTCACGAGGTGCTAGGGGGCCAGGGGCACACAGAAAATTCTAGTTTAATGCTCCTTTCTTCGCCTGGGCAGCACAGACACAGCGCTCTTCTTTTCCAGGGGATGGGTAGCAGGGCAGCAGGCACTACTGGGTAAGATCAGCAGTCAGTGGGCACTCATCAGAACAGTGCTGTAGGTCCTAGGAACCATCATCCTCTGTAACATGGCACTCCTCCTAAAACAGCAGCCTTCACTCCGGCAGCGGGGCTCTCACTAGCCCTATGGACAGCAGAGGGGTTACAGTTGGGCACAGGAGCCAGCACACAGGCCCAGGTGGTGGTACCTCTTGGCAGTAGGTTCCCTCTCATTCAAGTCCACGCTCTGACTGAGCACATGGTGGCACAGCCCCCCTATTTATACGCCCCTCACCCTACCTACCAGACAGTGCCAGAAGCTTCTAGAAGCGTCTGGGGAAACTGGTTCTAACTGGTCTAGGGGGAGGAGTCCAGCACCCACTCTGCCAGGTTTCCCTCCAAAAGCTAGGGGTGGACGCACACAGAAATGGTATCCATTTTAAAAGTGACATGTTTAAACAATGAAAGTCAGTCTGGGCACGCCATTGTGCAGCATGTATTGTGGCATCTCACACCACACATGGACTATACATTCTTCTACCATAGGGGAGTTATCCTCTAATGGGGGGTGAAAAGCGAAAAGATTTCAGGGAAAAGGGCCAAGTCCAACCCAATCCCAATAGGTCCAGCTCTCGCAAATGCGAAAGCTATTACATTGCAAATGCTTCTTTAACTAGTAGTCACGTTTCCAGAGAGGTGGAGAAAGGGGGCTGGACCTTCGACCACCACTCAGGAATTCTACTGCGTAGGACTTACAGGAGGTACCAGAAGGGCTTCTTGGCCCCCAAAGTCCCTCAGGAGAAAAGTGGACTTCATCTCCCAAACCGTAGTGTGCCAGGAGGCGTGTTGAGGTGATAGCGCGCTTTACAAGTGCAATAAATACATTTGCAGAGTGGTGGAGAATGGGGGGCATGGCCTCTGACGACCTCTTAGCAATCCCACTGTGTGGGACTTACTGGAGGTAACAGGAGGGGTAGTTACCCCCCAAGGACAACTTTGGGGGCCAACTACCCCTCCTGTTACCGCCAGTAAGTCTCACACAGCAGCATTGATAAGTTCTCATAGCAGGCCACACCCCCTTTGCCCACCAGTGTGCAAACGTGCTCCCTGGCATGCTCTTCGATGGGGATTAAAGTCCCCATCGCTGCTGGGGGTGGTTATGGGTCAACCAGCCTTCCTGTCAGGGCCGGACTGGGAACCAGAACCAGCCCTGGCAAAGTGCTCGGCCGGCCTCCCCACCCCCCTCCCCGGAGGGGCGACCGCGCTATTTGCCAGGGCCGGTTTTCGGCCGATTTTGTTACAGGGCCGTTTTTGCAGCATAGCTGCAAAAACGGCCCTGTAAAAAAACCGTCCATACCGGGCCCAAAACCGGCCCCCAACCATGCGGCCCACCGGGGGATTGCCCGGTGCCCGCAACGGCCAGTCCGGGCCTGCTTCCTGTTACCTCCAGTAAGCCCCACCCAGTGGGATTGCTGAGAGGTGGACACAGGTCACGCCCCCTTTGCTACCACTCGGCAAACACATCTCCTGGTGCGCTCTTGGTTGGGGATAAAGTTCCCTTGCCTCCTGAGGGTCACTGGGGGCTAACTAACCCTCCTGTTACCTCCAGTAAGCCCCTCACAGCTGGATTGCTGAGAGTGGTTCGAGGCCACACCCCCTTTTTACACCACTCTGCAAACACACCGCCTGGCGTACTGCTGCTCGGGGGATGAAGTCTACTTCAGTCCTGAGATCCTCAAGAAAACAAGAGGACCTCATCGCCCCACCAGCAGTGCGCCAAGATGTGCGGTTGCAGAGTAGTGTAAAAAGGGGCCTGGCCTCGGTCACCTCTCAGCAATCCCACTGTGTGGGGCTTACTGGAGGTACCTGGTGGGCTAGTTAGCCCCTAAGGAACCTTAAGATTCAAGGGGACTTAATCCCTCAATCCAGAATGCGCCAGGAGGCGAATTTGCATAGTGGTGCAGGGAGGGGGGGCCTTGGGCGAGATGCAGACTTCTGCTTTTTTTTATTAGAAGGGGGGCTGTGTGCCCGCCCTTCTCCTAATATTTTGTGGACCCTGGGGACCCCACCACCCAGGGCCTGACCCATTTGTTACAAAAAATATAAAAAAACAGGAAGGGGGCCGCGCGGCCTCCCTCCCGAGGCCTTTTTCAGCCCAGGGAACCTAACCAGGCCTCGTTTATTTTTCTTTTTTTATATTTTTTGATGGGAGGGGACCCGCGTGGCCCTTCTGGCCTGGGCCTATTTTGGCTTTGTGGACCCCATCACCCAAGGTCTGCCCTGCTTTTTTTGAAAATAGTTTTGGAGGGGGACTGGGGGCCCCCCTCCCAGGCTACTTTTGAACCAGGGACCCTATCGCCAGGGCCCAGGCTAGCCTTTTTGGTTTTTGTTATGGGGGGCTCGTGCCCCCCCCCCTGCTGAGGCCAATTATGGCCCGAGGACCCCATCCCCCAGGGACTGGACACATGTTGGGGACCGTGGAGGGAGCCCCAGTGCCCCTACAGTCCCAGCCAGCTCCCCTCCCCCTGCGGGAGCCGTCATTGCTTTTTAACAAGGGGAGCTGCTAATATTCAGCTCCCCTTGTCCAAAAGCAATTCTGCTTTGCTTCGTGGAAGCAAGAGCAGGTTTTCTGCTCTCGCTTCCACGAAGCAAAGCAGAAGTTTGCAATGGCAGGACGGGAGCCGGGGACGTGGTGGTCCCCGGTGCTTGGGGGAGCCTGCGAGGCCTTCCCGCACATAATTCAGCAAAGCCCTGGGGAGGTGGTGGTCCCCAGGGCTTGGAGGGGCCCGGGAGACCCCTCCACACAAAATTCTGCAAAGCCCTGGGAGGTGGTGGTCCCCGGGGCATGGGGACGTGATCCCCCCAATATCTGAATGCCCCAGGGAGTTGGAGGTCCAGAGGAGTTGGGGGGGCCCACGAGCCCCCCCTCAACTATTAAGCAAAGCCCCGGGGTAGGTGGTGGTCCCTGGGGCTGTGGTGGGCTGCTTGCCCCCTGTGTATAATTAATTAGGCCCTGGTGAGGTGGCTGTCCCCGGGGCTGTGGGGGCCCGCGTGACCCCCTCATATATTTACCAGATTGCCCTCGGGATATATATTTACCAGATTGCCCCCGGGACCTGGCTCACCCCGGGACTTGTTAAAACGAAGCGCAGGAGAGCGCCTTTTTTTTGTATTGTGGGATGTGCGCAGCTAGCGCGAGTTTCGCCCCCAAAAAATATATATACTTTTTGGGGCACTGCCCCCTTTTCTTTTTTTTCACCTTTTTTCTTGTGACTCGGTTTTGCATGGATGGAAGCACCAAGACTTTCCAGGGGCTCACGCAGAGCCTGATTTGCATTTATTTGAAAATGCCAGCATTTGGATTGTTATTATGGTCTCTAATTCCCAGAAGCCACGCAGAGTCCCATTCAGGGCAGCCAATCGGGGCATTTGATGTCAGATAAAGGGAAGTGCATTCATCCAATGCGCTTTCCGTCCGTAAAACCCTCTGAGAAAGAGACTGCTCGAAACACGTCAGGGATGCGGACGCATGCTATTACTTTTCCTGCCAAGGGTTTCTGCTTGGTTTGAATAATGCTTTGGGGAAAAGCTTTTCTCTACTCGAGTGCAACTCTTGTTTTGGACAACCCCATGTGATTTTATGTGTAGCGGTCGTCCTGCTGCAGGGTCTGCACCACCCCTGATGAGGGGGGCCACGGGGCTCAGATACACAGAAATCCATTGCTGGAGTAGAGAGCATTGGTGGAGGCACCAAGACTTTCCAGGGGCTCACGCAGAGCCTAATTTGTATTTATTTGAAAGCGCCAGCATTTGGATTGTTATTATGGACTGCAATTCCCATAAACCACGCAGAGTCCCATTCAGGATAGGCAATTGGGGCATGCAATTTCAGAAAAAGGGAAGGGCATTCCACCAACACACTTTCCGCCTGTACAACCCTCCGGGGAGAAGACTGCTCGAAACGAGTCAGGATGCCAACGCATGTTATTAATTTTCCTGGCAAGTGTTGCTGCTTGGTTTGAATAAAGCTTTGGGAAAACGCTTCTCTCTACTAGAGTGCGACTCTTATTTTGGACAACCCCATGTGATTTGATGTGTAGCGGCTGTCCTGCCACAGGGTCTGCACCACCCCTAATCAGGGGGGCTACGGGACTCTGATACATGGCTAAAGGGAAGAGCATTCCACCAATGCGCTTTCTGCCTGTAAAACCCTACAAGGAAGAGATTGCTCGAAACGCGTCAGGCTGCTTGGTTTGAATAAAGCTTTGGGGAAAAGCTTCTCTCTACTCGAGTGCGACTCTTATTTTGGACAACCCCATGTGATTTGATATATATATATATATAGATATATATATATATCAAATCATATATATATATATATATTAGTGGTTTAAGCAAATATAAAGAAAGAAATCTTTTATGAGACTGTGTAAATGACCCATATTGGGTAAAAAACTTTATAAATGGATTTAACCTATTATTTAAAGCCTAATGACATATATCAGCGGTCTTCACAATGGCACATCACAAAACCACTATGCCACAATAATTGCTCAAACTCGCATTTAAGCAGTTAGTAAAACATTACTTTTAATCAAAAATTATATATTTTTGTAAAATAACCTGGGAAAGACGCAGATCCGTGTGATAGTCTTTTTACCATGTTTAGTAATCATGTGACCTACTGACCATGCAGTGCAGGGGGTGTGTACATTTGGTGTTTAAAAAACGTATAAAACTTTAAACGGTCGCGATAATTGCTGAATGTGATCAAGGGCTCTTGAAGCCCGAAACGCGTCGTTGCAGGCTGGAAAAGAAACGCAAATAAAATCTGCATCTTGCCTGACTCGCTGTGGTGGTCTGTGTTCCTTCCTCGCCGCACGTCGGAAGTGGTGGAAATTGTTTGGTGCATATATATATATATATATAAAAATATAAACCATTACTCAAACTTAAGTTACCATACCTGTGATCATGCTACCTGCAAAAAAAAAATATTTTTTTTTAAACGAAATTATTATTTACTGACCGAGCACCACCACCCTGGACTGAGCAGACGTCCGCACTTCGATAGAGAGACACTTCGCAGTCAACTGATTGAATATACAGTAGGTGTGCTGCTCTTCGTTGTCGTTGTGTGTAGTATAAAAAGTTGTCAGTGGGTAAGTCAGGATCGTAGCCGTAGCCCCTCCTGCAGATCTGCCACATCCTTAAACACCACACTTCTTGTCTATGGTGCAACATTGGCATGACACCCTCCCCCAAGAAACACCCGGATTCAGACTCTAGTCACAGCACCCCCAAGGGACAGGGCGCAGCCGATTAAGCTGAACAAAATGTAGTTGGGTCCGCGGTGTCCGATTGGGTGTGATGGAGGTTGGCCGTCACGCGTCACCCCCAGGAGCGAGATACCCGTGAATGAGTGTGATATTTGCCGGTTGGGGAATAGAAGCTTGTTAGGTGTGGCCGGATTGGAGCAGGTGGAAGCTTTGATGTATATTGTGTTTGTTAGCCTGCAATGTGTATGTGCTCGCTCTAGGCTCTCCACCCGTACCACCGAAGATGATTTTAATGAGTCCGGCGGCGTACTGTGCCCCCACCGCCCCTTTGGATAAGACGGGGACCGCTTATAACTTTAAACCAAACAACTAAGTTATCTGCATGAAGGTGTGCGGGAGCTTGTGTGAACACACGGGGAGGCTGAGAGGGATTATGGTCCTGGAGAAATCATTGGCTGCAGCTGATTTGGGTGTAGTCGGTGTTCGTGTGCGGGCGGTTGCAGTTAGTTAGTGGGTGACGGGACATGTTTATCATTAGGCTTTGGCCGCACGACGAAACGTTTAGAAAGGGAGGATGAGAAATATTGGAAACGGTGAATAATGGAGATAAAAATAGGTATGAAAAATAAATCAAGAGAGGGAACTAAAGGGTGGTGAAGAAAAAGGCATGACGTGGAATCAGAAGAACTATACTGCCTCGTGTTTTGCAGAGTTGGTGTTGGGCACAGGGCACCTAGGAAAACTTTTGGGGGCCTCTGTGTCACGAGAGTTAATTATAAATCTGTTTCCAAGTTATGGTAGAAATAAAACTGCAAAGCTTACAAGGCTGAGTTTCATTATTAGTACTGCTTTGCTAAATTCCAGGCATGCAGTGTCGGATCTTGTGCTGACACATTATTATTAACATGTTGACCCCTACAGCTTTGAAGGATTTTGGTTCATTCCATCAGTGGACCAGTTCATAAAAGACAGAGGGAAACCCTTGCCTGGGTCTTCTGGTGGCCACTGAAAATCCCTACCCAAAAAGTGTCTCCTGTATGCTGCACAATGTAAGGAGCTTGCAGGTCCTACCCATGCCTCATCCCTAGCAGAACATTTACAAGCAATGGGCAAGAAGACACACTCTATTGTAGCACAGCAGCTTGATCTATCAGTTTGTGGCAAAGCGTCAGGGGTGGTTTGGGGTGTTACACCCCCTTAATAAATGTATTTTTTAATAAATAGTTTGGTACAGCAGCTTTCAGTCGGGTATGGTTAGATATCTCTCAGATTTCACCTTGGATTTAAAATACTCACTCAAACAAAAACACAGGTCTTCCTATGCAACCCTGTGTGCTTTACATTATGTCCCAGGGATGTGTGTTTGTGTGAGAATGTGTGTGTGCACATGTGTGGGGGAGGTGTCTGCGTGAGTGTGTGTGTGTGGAGTGATGTGTGGGTATGTGGATTGATGTGTGGGTGTGTGTGTGAGAGTGTGTGTGGATTGATGTGTGAGTGTGTGTGTGAGTATGTATGAGTGTGCGTGTCTCTGTGTGTGGGCGTGTGTTTGTGTAGCTCTGACAAACTTTCTCTATTTCTCTTCCATGGCTGGTCTCTCCTTATTTCCCCTATGTGAAGGCTGTTTCCCAACAGCGGTGCAACAACTTTTCATGAAAGTCTTATAGTCTGAATTCAGCACTTGAGCGTAATAGGACGGAATATATGAAGCTCTGTAGTTATACTGAATAAGCAGCTACCTAAGTTATGTCATCTATTAATGTAATAACTGCACTTTCACAATTGCTTTATTAACCTTCCTGCTTTCTCAAATTTGCTTGAAAATGCACGATTTTTCTTTCAAAATTTTCTTGGGGGTGGGGGGGTAACCCCCCAAACCTCCATTTTGGGGTTCGGGCTCGCTCGCTGCACTCGCTCGCTGCGGTGCTGGATGCAAATCACTTTGCGCCCCACCACTTTCAAATGTCACCCTGGTGCAAGGGATTCTGGTTCTACGTCGCACACACCACCGCACTTGTCTACAACACAACAACTGATGCTCCCGCCATGCATAGCCCTTGCATGGCATGCTGCCTGCTGCTAGCATACGGGGAAGGTGGCACTACACACAACAAATGACTGCTGCCACCTCCACCTCACTAAAGTTGACAAAACGTAAAATAAACAAAAACATTAAAATGGGGACAATGACTGTAACAAACTAAGTATAAAATGTTGGGCTGGAGGAATAGGAAAGAGCAGATTGGTTTGGATGGTTTGAGAAAGAATATGTAGTGCTGCCAGCGTGGAAAGAAAGAAGCAAAACAAAATGGCCTTGCTCATGCAGACTGTGTGGTGCTTTACATGCTGATATTTCAGTGCGGAACAAGCTACAGGCTTGAAAAAGCAGCGTGAATTGATAGACGAGCATCCTTCTGCCTGCTTGTGGCATTCAGTGGAATCCTGCAGAGTTTTTTTACAATCCCGTGGAGTTCCGCAAAGTAAAATTCCCAGGCATAATTTTTACACATAGCAAGGTACTACAACTTACTTGTATTGAACTGTTTTCCATATGAGAGAGCTATGCACCAAAGTTTTAAGTGGTGTGTTAGAAAGACTCCCAGTTTTATGTTTCTACTGCTTTTTACTGATACATACAGACAGAAAACAATTTGTTTGCTGTCTGTATTTATTTTTAAAATCAGAAAAATACAGAAAATCATGCTTCTTGTGAGGGACTTTCGACGATGTCCTTCATGAATTCCAAGCCAACATCTGAGCAGGTAGACAGCATGGGGAGTTAAAATCCAGAATGAGATTTTTTAAACACAGGCATATGTTAACATATATTTGTATATGATGCTAACATTTATATGTGGGTGTAGTCTTTTTTCTATATTGGCTGCTTAATTTGCAAAAATGTAACAGGCAACAAAGTATGAATGCATTTTTATCAATTAAATAAATATGGAAATATACCATGTTACCACTCTATTTATTCTAAAAACACAAAATTAATATGGATAAATACCAACCAGATGGGCAAAAGATAAATATGGATAAAGAAAAACAGAAATGTTAATAAATATAAATACCATAAAACTGGGAGTATAAATTACTGGGGTTTAATGTACCTACCCCTTTCTGTCTTGTTCCTCTTTATCAGTGATCTTAAAACCTTTTAATGCTTTGGTCCCCAGTGGGAAAAAACACCTGGGCCCCCCTCAGATTGTTTCACTAATATTCTATTAAATTAGCAATGTTTAACTATGTCTAGACTTAGGTAAACATTGCACTTAAGTTCTGTTACAGTTTAAAAAAATGCAACCAAATACATAATTGCCAAACATGCTATTCTGGCAGCCTTACTAATGTGTAAAAGAAGCCACAATGTTAATATTAGAAATGGGGGTGGGGGTTTTGAAGAATATTTGGAGTACCTTCTTTGACACACTCCAAGCTAGGATATAAATGACAAAAGATTAGTGATACCCATTACAGAGTGGCTTACTGCCACAAATTGTTTTCTGCTTAAAACTAAACAGTGTTATCAGCATAATGCTTCCTTTATCCAGAGCCTGGCACCTTCCCTGGGAACGCTTGAGGCCCCACTATGGGGCCCACCCCCAGTTTGAAGACCCCTGCTCTATATGGTTATGGAACTCCTCAGTGATTTGCAATATCCTTATAATGTACAGCAGGTGGTACCTTTTCCCTTAAAAACTCAATATAATACTCGCACAATGTGTTGCCCCTTAAGTGTTCACTGCTGATGCAAAACACCCAGTGCCTACATCTTGCACAACATCAAGTACACTGCTGAGGTGTAGCACCTAGTTCTCTCCTCAGGTGTGAAAGGGCTGGGCCCATAAATTCCAGACCTATTGTTAAATCACAATCCAATGGTTCTTTACAGCAGCATGGAAGCGTAAAGGGGAGAAAATGTGTTTTTATTACCAATCAAATCAACCAACAAGAAATCCTTTGGACACATGGTAACCACAGACAACAATGTAAGGTTAATAAGTTTATTACAAAGCCAGAAATATGTGAACATAAAGATACCCCAAGATAAGAGTGTAGAAATAGATCGGATCAGCATGAAGTCAAATCTGCATAACCAATTAAGACTATGTAGTATAAGTAATACAATTATTTCAAGAAATAAGATGCAGAGGATCAAAAAGCATGAGCCCAAGTTTCCCTGCATAAAGGATTGATGAGTAAACAGCATTAATGTATCTCTACACTAATACTAAAGTGACATCCCTACTTAAGCATCTTCAGAAAGGAGGAATGAATAGGTATCAGCTTGTGGAGCCTTCCTAAGAAGTCTGCCCACAGTCAATGGGCCATGTAGCATAACGCTACAGAGACAGAGCTTGTTCTACGATGCTCTCTCTCCAAAGGCAGAAGAATAAGTGGACACTTTCTCTACTCCCAATAACAAATTATTTCAGGTATCTTTCCTAAGTCTTTGTGGGTCACAGCATCTGCTCTGGTGAAATCCTAAAAGTAGTTTTCCATGGGATAACAGTGCTTTTCTCTTGCAACAGTTTGTCCTTGGTTCCCAGGCCTTTACCTGTGTGAAGCACAATGACCTTTCTTTATTGACTCAAGGGACAGGATTGTAAGTTCTTCTCTCCTTGCCTGACCAGTAAAACGAAGACATTATTCTAACTAACGAGAATGCTTCTTTCCCCGGCAACACAAAATGTGAGAAAGAACAAATTACACAGCACACATAAAATTCATCTATTATTTCTAAAGCAAGAGTTTCCAGAGAAATGCTTTTCAGGCCTACAAGATTTATCTAACATAAGAAACCAATATATGAGTTTTACGAATTTGCATAGGAAAATAAGGGAGATTCAAATAATACATTGCCTAAATTTAAAATGACACAATTTATTAACATGTTTAGTACATGAATAATTGTCAGTTTCACAACACGAGTTCTTCACGTTAATGTTTTCTACTAATTACATTCACCTTCTATGTTAATTCTCCATGTTACTTTTCAAAGGCCTAAGAACATCACGTTCAAGTTAATACATTTCACAATTCTAATACCTCATGTTAATACCACAAAGAATTATATGCGGGTCTGCTCTACACTTGTGATTATAACGGACCCCTACAAACCTACAATCATGGGTTTGTTAAGGGGATCTACTTGCCCGTGTGGGTCTTAAGGTGCTGGGTAGGGAGGTGGGGGGGGGGTGGGTTGGGCGCAGGTCAGGATGTTCAAGGAGATCTGTCGAAGGGCAGGTCTTGAGGTCCTTCGTGAACTTGGCCATGAGAAAGGAAACGGAGCGACTTCCTGTTGTAGTCTTCTTGATGCAAGGCACCGTAGCCAGGGAGAGCTGGGCTGAGCGTAGGGATCTTTGGGGGTGTGTGAAATGTGAGGTGGTAGTTCAGGTATACAGGTCCGGTGTTGTGGAGGGCTTTGTGGCCGTCGGTGAGGAGCTTGAAGGTGATTCTCTTCTTGATTCAGAGCCAATGTAGTGTAAGCAGGTGTTGGGTGATGTGGCAGTGGTGAGAAAGTTTGAGGACTTGTCTGGCGGAGGCGTTCTGAACATTCTGGAGTTTATGGGTGAGGTTCTTGTTGATTCCGGCATAGAGAGCGTTGCGGTAGTCGAGTCTGCTGCTGATGAGGGCGTGAGTTACTGTCTTTTTATGTTCGAGGGGGATCCATTTGCAGGTCTTTTGCTGGAGTCGGAGGGTGTGGAAACTGGAGGATAAGATTGCGCTGATTTGGCAATCCATTTTGAGTTCGGAGTCCAGGAGGATTCTGAGGTTGCGTGCATAGTCTGTGCTTCCCCTGGGCAGCGGGCCACCAGGTATCGTACCAAGAATTGGGGTTTGGGTCCATGATGAGTACTTTGGTTTTGTTTGTGTTAAGTTCTAGGCAGCTGCACTTCATCCAATTGGCGACTGCTTCCATACCTTTGTGAAAGCTATGCTTGGATATTTTGGGTTCATTGGCTAGGGAGAGGATGAGTTGGGTGTCATCTGCGTAGGATACAAAGTTGAGTCCATGGGATCTGACGATTGGGGCGAGCGGGCCATATAGATGTTGTACAGGGTGGGGCTGATGGAGATCCTTGGGGAACTCCACAGGTAATCATTGTGGGATCCGAGAGGAAGGGTGGGATTTTGACTCACTGCGTTCTGCCGGAAAGGAAAGAACTGATCCAGTCGAGGGCCTTTTAAAAAAAAAAAAAAAAAATCCTCATTTGCCGTCTCGCCACCCATTTTTTCTAACTTGGCGCGCCACTGGGCTTTTTATCTCATAAGCTGGTTAGAGTGGTGAGGCATAAACTCCACCTATTTTGAGTCCTCCAGTCAATCGGTTGACTCACCAGGTGTGTCCACCTCTCACTCTATTTACCGACCTGAGGTCCCATATTGAAAACCAGCGAGATAGGCGGGGGCTTAATCATTGAAAATCATATCAAATAATATTTAACTAAAACATGAAAGAAAGGGTACCCAAAATCTATACTTTCTCTTGGTGTGATCTGAAGTGTCAAGCTTAGCCGTATACCTCATAGCTAATATCCAGTCCATTAGGGCTAAGTGGTGAGACCCATAATTTACATATCTCTCTGCGAGCTAGTAAAATGGCATAAAAGGTAAGTTTTACATTATCATTAATGCTTATACTTTCAAGTTCCAATCTCCCCGTTATTATTAATTCGGGGCTTACTTCCATTCGCAGATTCAAAGCTTGAGATAGGCAGTTACTTACATCCAGCCAGAATTGCCTTATGTTTGGACAAAAGACGAACATGTGAAGATCATCCACATTTGGGATCTTGCATTTCAGACAGCCCACAACTCCGCCAGTTTTAAATTTAGATAATCTCCTAGGGGATCAATATGCCCTATGAATAGTAAACAAAAGATTTTGCCTTAAATTTGCAGGTTTCACAATACTGTAAAGCATAGACATTGTTACTTGCCATTGGTTCTCTGTTGCGATCTTCGGCAAGCACTCCTTCCACAGGACCTCCGGCAACAAAAATGGTCCATCTTCCATTTCCAATATCATCCAGTACCATGTGGCGACTTCTTTTTTAAATGTCCCTATCTCCAGCTTCAACTCAAAATCATTTTGACTCCCAATTATATTTTCTGGATCATTTGCCCAACTCCGAATTTGCAAGTACTTATATCTTGAAAAGACCTGACCCCACAATTGTTGGCAAAGGCCCCAAGGCACCAATTTACCCTCCTGGAATAAGTCTTTCCATCTTTGCAAAGCGTCCTCTTTTTTTAACTGAAAAGCCAAAACATCTTTTGTCCAAATTGGAGATCCAGGAGAGTCCCATATTGGGGCCATATAACTAAAATAAGGCAATTTCAATAGTCTTCTTATCTTATACCATACTTCAGCCAAATCCCGTAGAACCTTAAGTCTCACCTTTTTGAAAAATTTAGGATCTGCAAATTTATATAAAAAACCAAAATCATTATATCCGCAGCTTCCCAGCATCACACCAAATATTTCTCCAGTCATTGATTTCGTTAGGGTATCCAAGAGCATCCTACAATTCTTTAAACAAAAGGCCCATGCATAGATTTGCAAATCTGGAGCCACCAGACCACCTTTATTAATTCTCTTCCTTAACTTTTTCCACGATAATCGTGATCCTTTTGATGCCCAAATGAATGACGCTATTTCACTCTGTAGTTTAGCCAACCATTCTAAATCCGAGGGGAATAGACTCAAACAGAAAAGTAACTTTTGGCACAATCACCATCTTAACAAGATTAGTCTGACCATATAATGACAAAGGAAGATTCATCCATCCTTTTAAAATGGCCACGACTTCTTTCTTAATCTTAAAAAAATTTACTTTGGCTAAATCTCCAATATTTTGAGTTATCCTGACGCCCAGATACCTCATTTCTGATTTAGTGATTACTCTTTCCGTATTTAAATTCCAAGTCATTATCTCTGTTTTGTCTTGATTTATCTGATAGCCTGAAACGACTCCGAATTCCTTTGTTATTTTCACCAAATTTTCCAAAGAATGATGTAAATTAGAAGAATAAATAATAATATCATCCGCATATAGACCCAGTTTTTTTGACCAATCACCAACTATAAAAGGGGTATCTCCTCTGAAGCTCTGATTCTACAAGCTAGTGGCTCTATATATAAGTTAAACAACAAAGGTGATAGAGGACACCCTTGTCTGGTTCCTCGCATTACTTTAATAGACTGAGTAAGTTTTCCATTGACTAGAACACGTGATGTCGGAGAACAGTACAGCGAAAAGAGGGATTCTGTAAAATTCTTTTCTAAATTAAGATACTGCAGAAGTGATTTTAAATAAACAAAATTAACTCGATCAAAAGCCTTGGCGGCGTCTAAGGCAATCACCGCCAAGGGAAGCTCATGCGTGGAGGCCATATCTATTATTCCAATCAGAGTAAAAGTTAATTCTTTCAATTATCTCCCTCTAACAAAACCTTTTTGGTCCTCATGGATCAGTTTATGAATAACCGTACTGAGTCTGTCTGCTAAAATTTTTGAGAAAAACTTATAATCACAGTTCAGAAGTGATATGGGTCTATATGCGTCTAAACTACTAGGTGATTTTCCTGGTTTAAGTATTAAAGAGATTGTTGCCTCATTCCAAGAACTAGGTATAATTGCTTCCCCTCTGAAGATTTGGTTAAACAATTGACACAGTGTAGGGGCAATCAAATCCACCAGAGCTTTATAAACTTCAGCCGGAAGGCCATCCGGACCAGGTGCTTTCCCTCTTTTGCTATCTTTAATCACCTTGACCACTTCAGCTTGCGAAATTTCCCTGTTCAATACTCCCTTCCAATCTCCCGAGAGAGGTTTCAAGAGTTGTAGCCAGTTATCCATTTCAGTTTGTCTTGGACAGAGATCTTCCGCAGAAACTCTTACAAAATGTTCATGGAAGGCTTCAACAATTCTTTTGCTATCTGTTATAATTTCTCCAGAATCCATCTTTTTTTATTTCTTTTATTTGGTTACGTGTTAGATCTTTTTTTGCTTTCCACGCTAGCAGCTTGCCACACCCCTCACCATATGAAAAGTGGGCAAACTGACTAGCTTCCCATCTATCTTTAACTCTTTTTGACAGTACCGCTGTAAGTTCTATTTTTAGATCCAGGAGCTTATTTTCAACATCGTCTTCCGTTGCATTCCCCCTAGACTTCTACCTTCACACAATCGTATTTCCTTCTCCAATTCTGAAACTTTATTATAATATAGTCTCCTCTTTTTTGCTCCCTGAGCTCCCAATCTCCCTCTCAAGAATGCCTTACACGTATCCCATACTATATCTTGTTTAGCTGATCTTTCATTAATTTCTAAAAAGACTTGTACCTCATCCCTTAAGGTTTCTAAATAATCTTCATCTAAAAGGATTGTACGGTCCAACCTCCAAATTGAGTTCAGACCTTCAGTATCTAATCCCAGGATTAATTCAAGGGCTGAGTGGTCCGACATATGCGCTCCTAAGTGTGTCACTTTCATTACTCGATATTTCAATCTAATATCAATTAAGAAAAAATCTATTCGTGAGCTATGATTATATTTCTTATTATGAAAAGTAAATCCTAACTGCTGGCCAACTTTCAGTCTCCAAATATCACATAACCCTTGCTGTGTAATGAGTAACCTTAACCTAGACGACATCTTACCATTTACAACGGATCAGCTATTTCCTGCCCTATCTAATTTATAATCTAAAACTGTATTGAAATCTCCAGCCATAATTATTTTTCCTGAAAAATCTAATAATTCTACTGCTAGGTTATCCAAAATTGTTGGGTCATCCACATTAGGTCCGTAATAGCCAACTACTACCAGAACTTCCCCTGCTGCTCTTATCTTAACAATCGCCCATCTACCTCTTTTATCTGCTGTCTTATCTTCCATAACAAGATCAACCCCTTTCCTAATCAGAATTTCCACCCCTTTCGTAACTATCTCTTGGGGTGTCACAAAAGCACTAGCTAACCATTTCTGAGTAGCAAAAATCTCCTTACTTTCTTTTTCAGTTAGATGTGTCTCTTGTAAAATAATCACATGAGCAAGGGAGTCTTCTAGATATTTCAGTATTAATTGCCTCCTAGACTTTACCCGTAAACCGTTAACATTCCATGTAAGGAACCTTAGTTCCTTAATCTTAGCCCCACTCGTAAAAACTAGCCCACATTCCATCTTTTTGGTGGCAAAGACGCTCCTGAGGATTTTTTTCTTTTTTACTCCCGCTTCCCTCACCCCCTCCCATTACCTCCCCTTCACCCCTAACCCAAGAACTCCGTGCTCCCTCTCCCCCCCCTCTTCCCTCCCTGGAAAACCCAACCAAAACTCCCATGGCCTAGGCCTGTGGATGCCGCAGTCGCGGTGCCTCTCCTTTCCTATACTGATTGTTCATTGATTTATTGGTGTCAAACTGTAGTCTGACCCTTTTTTTTGCTTTTTTTTTTTTTTTTTTTGCTGACCTAAGTATTATTCTCCTTGACATTGGTACAAAAAGGCATCTACCTCTTCCACTACACGAAACGTATACATTTTATTTTGCCACATTACTTTTAGGAAAGCAGGAAATTTCAACTGGACTGTCGCCCCAGTGCTCTTAGTGGTCCCATTCTCTTTCCTAATTCCAACTGTCTTCTTGCTGTGGCAGGTGATAAGTCTGACCTGATGTCTACTGCAATTCCATCGACAATTATACTCTTTTTCTTAAGAGCTACTGACAGAATCTTTTCTTTTAAGTTATACGTTAGGAAATTAATTAGTATCTTTCTTGGTTTAAGACGGTTTGGATTCAGACGGAAAGGATCTCGGTGGACCCTCTGAATGTCTTGTAACAGCATTTCTTCTGACTCTTCTAACTGTAGTTCTGTTTTTAGCATCTGCACTACATAGCTTTTTATATCTGACCCTTCCTTTCCTTCTGGTAATTTTAAGATCTTCAAATTGTTACGTCATTGCATGTTTTCCAATCTCTCCACTCTCTCGTCAGTCTCTCGCTCTTTAAATTATATAATCTCAATTTCCTTACTACTGTCCAAAATTCTGCGCTGCATGACTTTCATTTCTGTCTCAAGCACTTCTGTGCGAGTACTTAATTTATCGAGCTTATCTTCTAATAAGCTACATATAGCACTTATACGCTCCTGATTCCTTCTTGAGGCTTCAAAGCCCAAATGAATATCCCTCTCCAGCTTTCTTAACAGTGCCAATACTGACGTATCTGAGGGATCTGGGCTAATCTGTCGGAGGGCTATCTGTGACTTTTCTAAACCTTCCTGGGAGGACAACATTTTCTCTGTTATCATATTTTCCATTGTCAACATGGGTATCCCTTCAACCACTTTCTCTACCTCCAGCCCTTCCTTACTTGCTCCTCCTATTGCCCCCGCTACACCGTCAAGTGCTGATGTTATATTTAATTGTTGTGAGGTCTCTGCATTCGGCATTTCTGCAATCACTTGTGTCATATCTCCCTCTTCCTCTTCCATTCCAAATTCCAGAACCTAAAAAGGGGTTTGGAGTTAAGTGCGCGGACCAGTCCCACTCCTCTATACCGTCTCGCCTGCCCTGCACTAACTCTCCACCTTTATCAGATACGGGGTTCAGTATAGGTTGCGATTTCAAAACCAGTACCTTAGGAACTGGCTTAAAATATGAACTCAGCGATGGGGTAGTAGCTATCTTATGTTCTGATCCCTTTTGTTTCCCTTTTTTCGTATCTTTCTTTACAGAGAGTTCTCCTGTCTTAATGGTTTTAGCTTCTTTGATAGAGCACATTTTAAAGCCCTTTTGTAACGTTTTTGGTTTTCCCAAAACAGGCTTGTTAATATCCGACCTAATGCTCCTTAGAAGATACCTAGGACGCCCTATCACCAACTTTTTAGTTTCTGCCTCGCACCGTCGCTTTTCCAAAGCAGTGTCAGCTGAGATCGAGTGTCCTCCACTAAGCCCACACCGGCCTTTACCACCGAAATCTTTGACAAGGGTTCTTCTCCTTTTCCATGTCCTCTGCTCGGGCCCAGTTGAATCCTTGTTATCATTCGGCGTCCCCTACCGATTTCCAAAGCCGCTCTCCCCCAGCTCCCGGTCCGCGGTCCCGCTGACTGACGCGACTCCGCCTCCTCAACCTCCGCCCACTGCTGCACTGAGGTATCCAGCACAGCCATACGCCGTAGAAGCGCCGCTGGACAAAAACAGGCTCAATTCCTCGGCAAACGTGCAGCAAGCTCCTCCGTCCGTTGCCTTACATTCCGAGCGGTAAGACACTTTGCTCAAAATCAATTTCTAGTTTGGTCAGATACTGAAGATCACCTAACAGGCACCGCCTCTGCTCCTAGCATCCGCGACCCTCTACCTAGCCGGCCACCATGTTTTCCACCTAGCTACCCAATCCAGTCGAGGGTCTTGTCACAGATTCTTGCGAGTGGAGTCTGCCCGCTAGGGTGCGGTGATAGACTGTGTTTAAGGCTGCAGAGAGGTCCAGGAGGATGATGGCCACAGTCTCCCCTCTGTCGAAGATGGAACGGATGTCGTCTATTTTAACAAGGAGGGTGGTTTTGGTGCTGTGATTTTTCCTGAAGCCGAATTGGGAGGTGTTGAGGATGTTGTTTTCTTCATTGAAGGAGGAGAGCTGGCCATTGACAGCTGTTTTGATGACTTTCGCCAGAAACTGGAGTAAAGAGATGGGTCTGAAGTTTTTGAGGTCAGTGGGGTCCACAAAGGTTTCTTCAGCGAGGGATTATCTCAGCATTTTTCCAGTCATCGGAGAAGGAGGCGTTTGATGGTTCAGCAAAGCTCAGAGGCGATGATGTAGGTGGCTCTGTGGTAGATGTGAGGGGGGCAGGGGTCCACGGGGGCCACAGAGTAGATTTACTTCATTTTCTTAAGAGTGTCTTCAGTGGTGAGAGCGGTCCAGCTTTCAAGTGTTGGCTGCATGGTGTCTGGAGTAGGAGGTGTGGGTTCCACGTGTTGGTTTTTGTTGTCGAAGTTGTCATAGATGGCTTTGATTTTGTGGTGTAAGTAGGAGCTGAGTTTGTTGCAGAGGTCCTGGGAGTGGGGGGTGTCTTTAGTCTCACTGTTGGGTTGGGCCAACTCTTTCTTGATGCTGTTGAGTTGCTTGCTGTTGTGTGCGTGGGTGGAGATTCTGTCCCAGAGTGCTTTCTTCCTTGTGTTTCTGATGAGCTGGGGTTGGGCAGTGGTGGCAGCTTTGAAGTTGTCATGGGCTACTGTTGTTTTGGAGTAAAATGTGATTTGCCCTACATCAGTTGCATCACCCAAGTTTCCTCTGTGGTGAATCACAGGTGCAACCCCGCACATGCAATTTCATTGCTCTGCTAATCCACATCACGTTTTGCCCTTTTTGTATTTCACTCTGTCATATCATCCACATCATCCTGTACTCCACTGATGCACATACCTCATGACGCCTGCAGCACATGGTTATGTATGAATAGTTGTATGCAGTGATGCCTATTTATTAGTTGGTCTTCATGCATGGGTGTCTTTATGTTTCTAAGAGTTTGTGCAAATAGATGTTTACAGTTGCTGGTATGTGTGCGTCATCTAAGTATGCAGTCATATCAGTAATTGCTATTACTTTGTTTGGATGGACTATACAGTGCCAAACCTCATGTGTTCGACAACTGTTACAAGTATCATTCTTCAAAAAACTCACCCCAAACAGTTTTTCTCTTCATAACTGTTTTACCATGTTTGTCTTACTATTTTGTGATGTTTGTATATTTAAGCTTAACACTGAAATTCCTTATCATATTTTCTGGTGCTGAACATTAAACTCATTGAATCTACTGCTAGCAACAAGGTGTGCATCACTTGTGACTACAAGAAGCAGACATGAAGCCCTTCACGTAGATATAACCCATTTGTTGTCACAGAAGGGCATTTTTACTAATAAATGACACAGCGCTACCCTGCAAGCCATTTGTTGTGCCGAGCAGCATTATTTGGAAAGTGCAGGGATGCTTGTATTTACAGCAATACGACAAATCTCTGTGCCTTCCTCTGTGCTGGCGCACAGTTAGCTGCGTAGCTCCAACACAGGCACCCTAACACCATGGTGCAATGGTGCCTGCTTTGCAGGGATGATTATTTTTTGTGCAGGAAGAGACACAAAAGCATTCATTGATGGTGTTTTCCTTGTTCTATGTGTGCTTCAGAATGCAGCACGCATAGAAAGAGGAAAACAAACGAGAAGAAATAACGGTATTTCTCCTCATACCATCACTTTTATGCCTCCCCTGGGGAGGCGTTAGAATCTGACTCATTCCATGGTTTAGGAAGCTGTGTAATCCTGGGAATGCGTCAGAATCCATGGGTGTTGCATGGGGAGACCCACTGCTACATCCATGGAACGCCCCTTTTCACGCAGAGTAATGCGTGAAAGGGGCACACATTTACAAGGCCATGAAAAGACAAGCAGGGTGGCTTTACATGACCTTGTGAATATGGATCAGCACATTGTGCTACTGGAGTGTAAACAAATGTGACGCTCTGATGGCACAAGGGGCGTGTAAATATGCCCCGCAGTGTTATCTGGAGACACAGCTGAATCAACGGTGTCCTGAGGGCACGGTGTGTTGCGTTCACAATCCAAGGGGCGACCGTCTCTGAATTTCCAAAACGAAATAAGTGGCTGCTTTGATCCAGTCTTTGTGTTTATCCAGCGAGGCGTGCCTACCTTTAGAGCGCCTCAGTAACAACAGTGACAGAGTAGCAGGGGTGATGTTGTTTATCTGTCATTAAGTCTTTGAAGATTTCATGAATCCGTGCGACCTTCATTTCTTAGGAAGCATGGGAGTCTGAGTTCATAGAGCATGATTCACTGAAGCCATGAGACTGGCCTGGCAGCGAGGCCTGGATGGCAAATCCCACAGCAGCTGAACATCCCTCATCGCATTAGAGGCACCAGCTGCTCTACAGAAGCAGATGCACGGCCCTTTGTTCTGCTAGAGTAATGGAGTGAGGGAGTACGAGTGGACGGGGTCGGAGTCAGGTAAACAAAAACACAAAAAACTATCACCCTGTAAATTTGTATTTCTGGCATAGAGACAGCTTTAAGTAACTCACCAGCATATTGTAATAAAAACTCATAAATAAAGAGGAAATACTTGCATGGATCGAGGGACCGGTTTTAATATGTGACAAACAAAACAAAAGCATAAGAACGTTTAAAATGGGTCTATGTTGCCCAAGTAAAGCGTTATTCATTAGAAAAGCATCACAGTGGCGGGAAAGTCAGTAGTGCATTCCTGTGGACTGTTTATCACATTACAATCCATATTTAAGAGGAGGTATTACAAATGACAACGTTGGCTTCCATATATTTTCAAAGAAGAACAGTTCGTGGTAAGACAACACTTAATTAAAGTTATATTGTTGTGATAAATAGCAGAAGATGTTAATAATCTTTAATAATCTTTTATATAGCGCACGTACACCTAGAGGTTTCATGGCATTGACTAGCAGGTACCCAGGTGGAAAGAAGGTTATGCCTGAGCCTGAGTGAATAGCCAGGTCTTAAGCTGTCTCCTGAACATCAGGAGGTTGGTACAGGAACGGATTTCCAAAGGGAGGGAGTTCCAGAATCTGGAAGCAAGAGTCGCAAACCTGCGTCCTCCCTGGCATTGAAGTTTGAAGGAGGGGGTAGCCAGAAGATGGAGATTGTCAGACCGGAGGTTGCGAGAAGGGATGTATCTGGGCAGGAGAGTGTTGATGAGCTGAGGGCTGCGGGCGTGAAGAGATTTGAAAATGATACAGGCTGTTTTGAATTCAACTTGTTGGGAAATGGGAAGCCAATTACGTTTTTTTAATAGGGGCCTGCCAGATTGCCAACGGGGTTGCTGGTGGATCAATCTGGCTGCTTGATTCGGCACCTGTTAAAGGCGTTTGCTGAGGAAAAGAGGGAGGCCCAAGTAGATGGAATTGGCATAATCCAGGTGTGACAGTACTAAGGCTATCACCACCTGGATCAAGGCTAAATGGGTTAACATCCGACTGATCTTCTTAATCCTGCGGAGCTGGAAAAAGCAGGAGGATACCACTGTGCCTACTTGGGTTTTCAATGACAAATCCTTGTCGATGACCACCCCCAGGCTCTTTACCGAAGTGGAGGTGGTAAGGGGGGGCCAAGTTCTGGGGACCAATAATGTGGGCCTCAGAATATTTGACTTTTACGGTTAAGGACTAATTCGGTCTTACCAGGGTTCAGTTTTAGATGATTAGAATCCATCCATTGACGGATGTGCAGCATGGTGCCCTGAAACTCCATGATAGATTCAGGAGAGTTGTCTATTGTAAAAATAAGTTGAAGATCGTCTGCATAATTAAATGTGACGGCCTTAAATGCTTTCAGGGACTGGATCAAAGGGACCAAATACAAATTAAACAGAAGAGGAGACAGGGAAGAACCCTGAGGAACCCCACAGGAAGTGTGGAGTTTGGGGGCAGTAAAGGGGGCAAGACGGACCGCCTGAGAGCGGTCACTAAGAAAAGACCTGATCCAGCTGTAGGCTGAGTTACGGATGCCGGCCCGTTCGGCACGGTCTAATGAGATAGCATGATCGACCGCGTCGAACGCGGCCGAGAGGTCCAGTAAGACCAGGGCCTGTGGGATTCCTTTATCTGCGTTGTCACCAAGAGAGTCCATGACGGTGGTAATGACAGTCTCGGTGGAGTGGGCAGGGCGGAATCCAGCTTGACGTGGATCCAAGTAATTGGATTGCTCAATAAAGTTGGAGAGATGGGTAGTTACATAGGATTCTAGGACCTTAGCCAGGTAGGGAAGGAGGGAGATAGGCCTGTAGTTAGAGAGGGTTGAGGGATCCGCGCGGGGCTGGACTGGCCATAGCGGGCACCGGGCAATCCCCCAGTGCGCTGCATGGGTGGGGGCCAGTTTTGGGCCCCTGGGGCGGTTTTTTTGTTACAGGGCCATTTTTGCAGCATAGCTGCAAAATCGGCCATGTACCAAAATCAGCCGAAAACCGGCCCTGGCAAAGAGCTCGGCGGCACCTCCAACTCCCCCGAGTGGAGAGGCGGGGCCGGCCGAGCACTTTGCCAGGGCCAGTTGTGGTTCTCAGTCCAGCCCTGGATCCGCGCCCGGTTTTTTCGAAAGGGGTATGACTACCGCCTCTTTAAATGAACCATGCCCTGGGACAAGGAGGCATTGAGGAAGGTCAGGGTGGGGGCAGAGAGGGCCGATAAAATATCTTTTAAGATGTAAGGAGGGCAGCAGTCCCTAGGTAACCAGATTTCACCCTTGTCAGGAGGACCTGTAGGGAATGTATTTCAAGAGGTGGAAAATGGTCAAAGGAGCAGGCGCTGGAAATATGTGCAGGGAAGTTCAGTTTAAGGTCAGTAACTGGGATACCATCTTTGATAGTAGTGATTTTGTCAAGAAAATATTGATTAAGAGAGTTGCACAGATTTTGGGTGACTACCGGTTTGGGAAGAACTCTCTCCATGTTGGATAATTTATTAACAATGGCAAAGATATCTTTTGATTTGTTTCCTGAATGTACAATTATGTTTGAGAAATACAAGGCTTTGGCTTGGAGGATAGCTTTCTTATAGTCTGCGCGAGTGGCCAGGTAGAGAGATTTGACGTGAGGATCATAGTTTCTCCTCCATTCTCGCTCCTTTTGGTGGATGTCTAATTTTTGAGCCCTCAAGTCGTGGGAAAACCACTTCTTCGGCAGGCAGTTTTAAGTCTTTTCAGGGGAACGTGTGTATTACTCGCTGCTAATAGCCAATGTGAGATGTTGGCTTCAGCCTGCTCAAGGTCCATATTGTCGGCCGGGATAGAGCTATATAGGCTGTCCAGAAGGGCTTGTTTGTCAACAGTGCTCCATTTTCTGATGAAACCCCCCTTCATTGTCGGGGGCTTACTACCAGTCGGGATAGAAATGGTAAACTTAATAAGGAAATGATCAGACCATATGCAAGGACATATGGTAGGTGTGGAGATAATGAGATTTGTACTCCACACCTGATCAAGGGTATGTCCTTTAACATGGGTGGCAGAGATAATGTGGTGACTGAAGTTAAGGCCAGAGAGAAGTTCCATCAATTCACTGGCCTGGGGGCCACCTAGATCATCTTTACACCAATAATTGAAATCTCCGAGTAGGAGAATTTTTGTGTAGTCCGTGACCACAGTAGCTAGTTGTTCGCACAGGGAAAGAGAAAATAAGGGCATATGTTGGGGGGTCTGTAGATTAATACACAGATTAGTGGGCCAGCCTTAGATTCAAATTTAATAATTAAGTTGTCTGCTGCAGGAAGATTCAGAGCGGACATAGAAGTAAAAACATGATCTTTCTTAATGATGGCCGCTACTCCACCTCCAACCTTTCCTGGGACCCTGTTGGCATGTAAAATGTAATAAGTGTCTGGGAGAGCTGCCAAGATGTCCAGGGGAGGAGTCAGTATTGAGCCATGTTTCTGTGGTAAAAAAAATATCAGGTTTATCTGATAGGAGAAAAAAAAAATATCCAATTGATGCTTAACTAAGGAACGGGTATTGAGGTATAAAATGTGAAGTTTTAGATAGCTGGCTAATGCTGAGGTGGGCTTCTGGCTCTGGCAGGGGGCAGTGGGCAGGAGTTCAGGTTGATTTGTGGGCTCTCGGAGGATGTCAAGATGTTTAAGATAGTCAAAAGTGACAGGACAGAGCGAAAGATTTACCTGGTGTAATAATCTTAAATCTTCCGAGGAATTGGTCATTTGGGTCATTTGGGCAGAGGGGCAGGCCCCTGGGCCCCTGCCTGGCGCAGATGGTCGCAGACGGGCTTGCCTTTGGCACGCCCGCTGCGTGCGTCCGCTGCGCGTCCGGGTGGGTAAGGCCATTACATCCTTGTGAGGGCGGGAGGGCAGGGCAACTAGTCCGTCAACCGTCCGTCATGTGGAGGACAAACTGAGAAAATGTATTCACAGAGGGAGTGAGGGAAATGTTGAGCAGATGAACAAGTTACATTCTTCAGTGACACTCCTTCTGGTGAAGACTCCATATAACCACAAAATCCTCACCTTTTTAATATTCCCCAGGCATCAGACTTAATCCGGACATTTTCTCTTGTTCGGCAGTAGGTTGTGTCATATGGCTCCTTGCTGACATCTTTCCGCTCTGGAAGTGACACATGGAGCCGCATATTAATGTCACCCATGCATGCTGACTTCAGTTGCTTTCTAGGTTGCTCCACTTCCAGATGCAGAGCCCAATTACAGGTTTGCTTTGACCTGAGTACCAATCTCTAGACTTTATTAGGTGGTGTGGGGAAAGAGTCCAGTTCACAGAATGGGGAGTGTGGGAGGACCAGTGAGAAATCTGTGGTTAGAAAGAATACACACCAGAAAGACCATTTTTGAAGGAATTTCTAACCTCAGGTTCCTCAACTTTTGAACAGATACCAGGTGGTGGTTCTATGAACTGACTCAATGTAGAAGTTGTTCATAGACACCCAAACAAACCACTGATTTTACTAGATCTCAGCGCTGCTTTCGATACCATGTCCCATGTTAAACTGCTGGAGAGACTGGTCACAATAGGTTTACAAGGTACAGTTTTATCCTGTCTACATGAGCCCCCTCGCAGCCATCGCACGCCAACACAACCTCAACATCATCTCCTACGCCGAAGACACCCAGCTGATCCTCTCCCTCACCAACGACCCCGCCACCGCCAGAGCCAACCTACACGAAGGGATGACAGACGTAGCCAAGTGGATGATGAACAGCCGCCTGAAACTGAATTCGGACAAGACGGAAGTCCTCATCCTGGGATCTTCACCCTCCGCCTGGGATGACTCCTGGTGGCCCCCCGCCCTGGGCAACACACCCAAACCAACAGACAACGCACGCAACCTGGGCTTCATCCTGGACTCCTCCCTCTCCATGACCAGACAAGTCAACGCCGTCTCCTCGTCGTGCTTCAACATCCTGCGCATGCTACGTAAGATCTTCCGGTGGATCCCCACCGAGACCAGGAAGACGGTCACCCAGGCCCTCGTCACCAGCCGTCTGGACTACGGCAACTCCTTCTACGCCGGAACCACCGCCAAACTCCAGAAGCGACTCCAGCGGATTCAGAACGCCTCTGCACGACTCATCCTGGACATCTCCCGACGCAACCACATCTCCGGACACCTGAGAGATCTGCACTGGCTCCCGGTCAACAAGAGAATCACCTTCCGTCTCCTCACCCACGCACATAAAGCCCTACACAACCAAGGCCCAGGATACCTCAACAGCCGCCTCAACTTCTACGCCCCCACACGCCAGCTTCGATCGACCGGCCACGCCCTCGCCTCCGTCCCCCGCATCCGAAGAGCCACCACAGGAGGAAGGTCCTTCTCCTACCTGGCCGCCAAGACTTGGAACTCCCTCCCGACCCACCTCCGCCTGACCCAGGACCACCTTGCCTTCAGGAAGCAGCTCAAGACCTGGCTGTTCGAGCAGTAGCGGACCCCCCCTCCCCTAGCGCCTTGAGACCCTCCGGGTGAGTAGTGCGCTATATAAATGCTTTGATTGATTGATTGATTATCCTGGATGATATCTTAGCTGGGGGACCGTACCTTTCAGGTCTCCTCAGCAAATGCCTCTTCGACACAATATGCTCTTAAATCAGGGGTTCCTGAAAGTTCCTCAAAGTTCAGCCTTAAGTCCCACTTTATTTAATATTTATATCCAACTTTTAGCTGACTTGGTTGATAGCTCTTGCCTGACCATATTTTCCAATGTGGATGACACATAAATTATCTTCTCTCTGTCTTCCATGCAGGATCATACCTCTGAGGCCCTGCATTCCTGCCTGGCTGGGGTTGCCTCATAGATGAACTTGAAGTCTCTGAAATTAAATGGGGAAAATGCTGGGGTACAGGTATTGGTAAAGAAACCAGCCCTATGGGGCCTGGAGCACTGGCCTCAAAACTTGAGCGCACTTCCTGTGCCTGCCCAAAAGGAGAAGAACCTTGGATTTCTGCTGGATTACAAACTGACCATGAAGCCTCAGGTTTTAAAGATGGCTGCTACCTCCTTTGGTGTCTTGAAGTGGCTGCGGAAGATCCTTTGGATTCTTCCTTCCTCAGCCTAAATGTCAGCCATTCAGGCTCTTATTCTATTCAGGTTGGAGTATGGCAACGTCCTCTATCTGGAAGTAGGGAACACCTCCCTAAGAAGGCTAGAAGTAGTCCAGAACACGGCAGCCAGGCTACTCTACACTCCCAAAAGGTGACTCTGCTTCCTCTCTTGTGAATGAGTTACACTGGCTTAAAAGCTAATCCAATTTAAAGCCTTGTGCTTTGTGTACTGAGATAGATCAGGAGTTGGCCCTTGCTATCTTCATGGACTTGTGAGATCTTATTTACTGACCTGTGCAATAGTGATCTTTCCTTATGCGCAGTTCTGAGAGTCAGACAGACTCACATGGGAGGTTGTTCCTTTGCTTAATAGGGCTCCAAGCTTTGGAACAACCTCTCCTAAATGTTGAGATGCTGTACCTCATTGTCTTCTTTTCAGAAACTGTTGAAGACCTGGCTGTTTTGAGTTGGAGAGTTCTGACTCTACCCAATAGGTCTCTAAGCGCTGGGAAACCCTCATGCGGGTAGCTGTAGCTCTATATAAGCTCTCCTAATAACGTGCGTGTGTGTGAAGATATACTGACGAAGAATGTGTGACTGCGGGAGAATGTGAGAGTAAGTGATATCGAATGAGCATTATTGATTATGTGGGTGAGACAGGATGTGAGCGGGACAATGAGTGACTGTGAGAAAGTGTGTTTGCATGTGAGTGACAGTGTAGGCATGTGAGTGAGACATTGAGTGGGGCACTACATGAGTATATGAATGTGACAAAATGCTGGTATATTGGGGTAATCTTTGCCATAAGTGAGGACAACCATGACATGCAAGAGGAGTAAACGCAACATGAAAAATTCTGGCTCTGACATAGTGGAGGCAACAATTGCCATTTGGGTTGCCTGTGGTATATGGGCATCAACAATAGAAAAGCCTAGCATTTTGTATATAATTCTTGACATAAGGTGGTACCCATGGCATAAGTGGCACACCCATGGCAAAATACTAATCCTAGCACATTTTGGTAATAATGAAGAAAACTCCTTGAGAGTGTCATTTTTCATTGGTGCAACATGAATGTAATGTGCAGAATTTAATTGCATTTTATTCACTTCAACCCTCTTAGAAGAACTCATGATCTCTCACAGGAACTCAAGGCAGGTATTGCACATTGCCTCTTTAGAAGATCATCAGCCACCACTGACGACTTGCCACAAACTACCTGACAAAACCTGCAGAAACGTGCAACAGAAAACCCGATTAGGAAAGGACATATCTGCCCTGGGAGGCAGATAAAACACTGGGTCACTGTTAGGTATAGGCACCATTTATGGTGCCAAAAAGGAGAGAAGCCATTTGTAGTAACAAACAAAAAGGTGGTAAATGCAGTATTTAAAAAATACATATTATTATGCTAGAAAACTTTGGATCTAGGATGAGCTACACTCCCAGCATTTCCAAATACCACACATCAGGGGTTAGGCTAACCCTTTTATGGAGGCATAAAAGAGAGGAGTCTTTCATAGAGACGAGCAGAATGTTGGCAAATGTAGTATTTTAAAAATGGTTTATTATGTCATAAACCATTGCCTCTAAGGTTGAGCAACACTTTCAGCCTTGCCAAGTACTGCATATCAGGGGTTAGCCTAAACCATGTTAGACCTGGCATCATTGGCGTGGGTCTCCCTTCCCCTCTACTCTTCCTGTCTTGTATGTTGGCTGGGTGTAGATGTTCTGGGCGCCGTGCCACTGCTAATTAGTGCCCCAGCGCGAATGCTCCCTGTATATAAATGACTGTGACTAAGGATAACCCCAATGCCTACATCTGTGTAGCCTGTTCGGTAAGGAATACTTTCTATCACCCTATCCGGCCCTAGGCACCCGATAGGAACTTCAAGTTTGATATGTTTATACTCAGGACATGAGGGCCACCTTTTAGTAAGGACCATTTATATATCACATGTTTTGAAATGCCTTTCCTGAAAACACAGTAGTTTCTGGCCTAAAGCTTTACTACGGGCTGTTGTGAGTATGTGTATTGACTGTCTGGTTTTGGAGCAGCAGGGCCAGCTGGGTCAGACCTGGCTGGAGAGAGAGGTTGGTATTTAGAGCCTGGGGAGGGGTGACTCTTTGATCCGAGCAGGGCCCTGCCTGGCAAGGTGAATAATGGCTCCACCTCTCACTGGGTATCTGATAGCAGACCCCCTCATTCTGAAAGGGCAGAATGTCGCCTTGTAAACCAAGTGCTCCCCGACCCCACCAAACTAGTTCTGACTGGAGTCAGTGATTTGCGACCTTAGAGAACAAAGACTTTTTAGGTATAAAATGCTGCCCTGGAACTTTGGCCAAGTGTGTTCCTTCTGGATGTCAAGACGAAACTCTGTTCGAACTAAAAAAGGAAAGCATTTTGAAACTTTCACCAAGCTTGCTGAAGAATCAACCCGAGGGCATAAAAATGAGAGCGCCTCCTGCAGAAGTCTCAGGGACATTAGACTTCACCACCCTTAGCCATTGGAATTCCTGTGCGAGGAATTCTACTTGCAGGTGAGGCCTTCGTCGAGTAATCCGGGGCCTCTAGTTCTACTGTGAGGATCCCGGACGGGGAACCCTTGAACCTTTTGCTAAATCTGTGTGGGCCCCTGCTGCTAAGAGAGAGCTGCTGCCGCTGAGAGCCCGCATAACTCTGAACCTTATGCTAAACCTGTGTGGGCCCCTGCAGCTAAGAGAGAGCTGTGGCCGCTGAGGGCCCACCTAAATCGGCACCTTCAACTCTTCCGCTGGATCCAGCTGAGATAGAGCTGCCACTGCTGAGAGCCGGCCGAAATCTGCATCTTCGAGCACTTCGCTGCTAAGAGAGAGCTGTGGCCACTGAGGCCGACCTAAATCGGCACCTTCAACTCTTCCGCTGGATCCGGCTGAGATCGAGCTGCCACCGCTGAGAGCCCGCCGAAATCTGCATCTTCAAGCCCTTTGCTGAACCTGTGTGGACTGCTGCAACTAAGAGAGAACTGCAGCCGCTGAGCGCCCATCATTATGATAGCCTGGCCGAGACCATTCTCTGTTGTGTGGGCCACTGCAGCTGAGAGAGTTCTGATACCCCTGAGTGCCCGCACCCTTGCCTACTCTGCATCATTGTGATTTGTCCCGTGGGCCGCCGCAGCCAAGAGAGGACACATTTGTTCCAACATATATTATTTGTAATATTGCAAAGTTATTTATACACAATAAATGCAGAATTTCTGTAAGACAAGGAATGGATGTGCAGAGACTTCATACTTTTGTCAGCAGACAACATAAATGTATTTTCATTTCAAACTTTTTGACATTTTATCCTGAGAGATAGTGGTTGCTCCAAGGGGAACATGCAAAGAAATAGTGCTCAAAGATATGTGTGAGTGGGGAAGTATTCCCAGCGTGAAATTTTAGAAGAGAAAGTAGAGAGGTTCAAACGTGAGATTGATCAGACGTATCAATCTGGGTGTCCTGGCCACCTCAATATACTTTACAAGGTCTATTTAGAATGGTTAGTACAATCACAGATTGTAATCATCTGTGGCACGTGATCATTGGGGGCTCTGTAGGTCCAGGTACAGGGGTTATGTTCGTAGACGTTTCGACTTGACTTCCGGCATTTGGGACAGTTAGACCTTTGCCTGCGAGTCTTCCTCAGGACGGGACAGGGGTGGGCAAGGAGGCAACCAGCCTGTGGTTAAAACCTCATCCGTATTAGCGGCGTAGAGGGAAGGGTAGCTGTGTAACAGACATTATTCCTTCTCCTCGGGTGCCCAGGGGTCAATCCGGGTAACAATTCAATTGTTCATGATCTGTAATTCGATCAATGTATGCCGTGGGAAAAACAAGTCCTGAGGAAGACTTGCAGGCAAAGGTCCAACTGTCCCATATGCCGGAAGTCGAGTCGAAACGTCGACGAACATAACCCCTGTACCTGGACCTACCAAGCCCCCAATGATCAGAATCAGAACGCTCCACAATACACAGTATATACAGTTATTAAACCGTAGGTGGTGGAGGTAGTAAGCATACATTTGGTATTCTTCTCCAATACAAAAGAGGTAGGAGGTAAGAATGGATCGCATAGGTGACTAGAGGTCAACATAGAACTAAAGTCTTAAGATGTGAATTTGTTCATTAGCAGCATTTTTTCTTCTTTTTTGAAGGAGGTTAAGGAGGAGATTCCACGTACCACTGGAGGTAGGGACTTCCAAATCTTCTGTGCAATCCCTGAGAATGCTCTGCAACCAATTCTCTTATGGAAGGATTGTGGTTTCAGTAGTAGTGAATTCGCACTTCGCAATTGTCTGCATCCTCCCGATCGCTATAGCTTTAGAACTAAGTAACTGGGGGTATTGTTATGTAGTTCTTTATGGGTCATGCACGTTATCTTTAGGTGTATTCTTGCCTTGTAGAGCAGCCAGTTCAAAGCTTTCAAGGTTGGAGAAATGTGGTTATTTCTTTTAGTTCTTGGCCACAGCGTTAAGCGATGACCTCAGCAAAAAGTGGTGCTCCCATGGTCTAATCTTGGTAGCTATAGGACTATTATCGCCATTTTTAAGTTGGTCTGTCGGAGGAAGGGTTTGAGTGTCCTTAGTATACTCATCTGGTGATTACCTCCCTTGGTGGCATTAGTGATTTGCGCCTGCATATTCAGGTAATTGCCTATGGTGACTCCCAAGGATTTCACTGAGTCAATGTTGTGAGGAGCACAGCCAAAGGAGTTTAGGTGTTTCAACCAAAAGTCTATCTTGGGTGTGTGATTGAGTGGGGAGATGAGAAGGAATTCCGTTTTCTTGGTGTTAAGTATGAGGTGGTTGCCAGGGTGAGCAGTCAAAATATCGATTTTGTAATCTCGACCTACACTAATATTGAGCTTTTAATATGATAGGGACAGAATATCGATGTCAAGAATGTTGTTGACCAGACTATCGACTGTATGGTAAGTAATATTGTTTTTTTTATATCGAAGTAAGTAATATCGAAGTTAGTAATATAGAAGTAAGTAATATCATTAGCAAAAATATCGTTGTTAATAATATCGATATTTATATTAGTGTTATGAATTTTAGTATGTATTTTAAATGTATATTTAACATTTTTTGCAATGTATTTTTATCAGTTTTTACATTTCTGTCTTAAATGTTTAGAAATTAGTAATGTTTTCAAGTGAATTTTGCGTTTTATTATCAGAGTGGGTTGTGGGTTTATAGGGGAATAGGGTAGGAAGTAATTTAATTATAATTAATTAATTAATATATTTTTATTTATTGTTAGTGATTGTTAATTTATTTATAATGGATTATTAATTGGTAATGACTTTTTATTAACTGATTAATTTATCATTATATTAATTATAATTATTGTAGTCTTTTATTTATGTATTGTTAATTAATTATTAATTGGTAATTCATTTTTATTAATTGATTAATTGATAATTAAGTTAATTATATTAATTTTATGTGTCGTGGGTTGTGGGTTTATATCGGAATAGGGTGGGAAGTAAGTTTATTATAATTAATTATTTAATATGTTTTTATGTATTGTTATTGATTATTAATTTAGTGATGATTAATTATTATTTAGTCATTAATGTGCAGTAATGTATTAATTGATAATTAAATTCATTATGTTAATTTTTATGTGTAGTGGCCTGTGGGCTTATAGGGGAATAGGGTGGGAAGTAATTTAATTTTAATTAATTAAAAAAATGTATTTGTTGTTATTGATAATTGATTTATTGTTAATTTATTATTAATTGATCATTAATTTTTATTAATTGATTAATTGACAATTATATTATTGTGTTATTTTTTATGTGTAGTGGCTTGTTTGTTTATCGTGGAATAGGTTGGGAAGTAATTAAATGTTATTCAAGTAACTATTAATTTAATTGTATTGGTATTTATTAATACTTTGTTAGTTAATACATTTTTACAATGTTATTTATTTTACAAAAATTATTTAATTAATAAGTATGTTAATTTAACCCCAACGCTGTCCTACATTTTCCACACTGTTACATTCACTGTAGTTGGAATATTAATTTTAACCCCTACGCTATCCAATACTTTCCCTACTGTTGTACTCCCTGGGGTGGAATAGTAATTTTTACCCCTACGCTATCCAACACTTTCCTTACTGTTGAACACACTGGAGTGGGAATAGTACTTTTTACCCCTACGCTATCCAACACTTTCCCTACTGTTGCACTCCCTGGAGTGGGAATAGTAATTTTTACCCCTACGCTATCCAACACTTTCCATACTGTTACACTCCCTGGAGTGGGATTAGTATTTTTAACCCCTACACTATCCAACACTTTCCATACTGTTGCACTCCCTGGAGTGGGAATAGTAATTTTAAACCCTATGCTATCCAACACTTTTCCTACTGTTGCACTCTCTGGAGTAGAAATAGTAATTTTTACCCATACTCTATCCGACTCTTTTCCTACTGTTGCACTCACTAGAGTGGGAATAGTAATATTTACCCCTACGTTAGCCAACATTTTCCCTACTCTTGCACCATTGGGAGTGGGAATAGTAATTTTATTACCTCTGCTATCTAATATTTTTTGTATCATTTTAGTTAATGTAGTATATAATTAATATTAAAAAGATTAAACATAATTGTAATTTTTTTATTTGTTATATATATTTATTTAGTTTTTGTTTATATTATTGTTGTATTTGTATAGATGTATTTATAATTTATATGATATTTAAATTTTTTCATAAGATATTAAAATAATTACTAAAAATGATTAGTAAGGATATATTATATATTATATGTATATATTGAATTTATTTTTACATTATATATATTACCTATATTTTTTAACATTTTAAAATGTTAAAACTATGTTTATTTTAATTATATATATAATTTACTTTATTTTACATTATTTTTTTAACTTAAATAAAAAACGATATTTTTAAAAACGATTATTTTGCCATCGATATTTTTTTTCCAATATTTTTGTACTTACCATACTGAAGATAGGATGTCGATATTCTTGACTTCGATATTCTTGCTGCGATATTTTTGTAGGTCAATATTCTGACCTTTGATATTTTGTCAGCGATTCGGTTGCCAGTGAGCCAACTTTGAATATTCTGTAGAATAGCGCTGAGGGAGATGAAGCCTTCTGGTGTGGAGATTTTCATATTCAGGGCCCGATTCCGATCTGGGTCGGAAAGGTCTCTGACCGAGCCAGTTCCGGAGTGTTTTCCGACCGAGCCGGGCAGTTCGACTGTGCGAGTACGATGCGGCTGCATGCTGCCGGACTCGGTTCGGTCGGACTTCCATTGAAGTCAATGGGAGCTGGTCGTACGACGTGTAAATGGGCTCCCATTGACTGAATGGGTACATCTCGCACAAAGGCACCCCCTACAGTGGGTACGCGTTGGTGCCATCCGCACTGTACATGCCTGTGTTGGGGAGACCCTTGGGTCTCCCCCTTTGTGTCCGAGTCATAAGGCTGCGGGGGACAGAGGGTTCGACGCGGACCCCCAAAGGCAACGTCCCAGAAGTTTTGCTGGCTGGAAACTTAGGCTCGAACCTGCTGTCCAACGCATGCATCGTACTGGCTTGGTCGTATGGCATCCATTGCACAGCACCGTTTGCTTATGGACGAGACATACCGAGCGGTTTGGATCCGGGAACGATTTGGTCAGTGAATATTGCGTTGCTCGCATCGTAGTTGCTCGCTTGTACAGCTATATAAGTCGGGCAGAAAACACGCGTACGACTCGTACTTTTTCCGGCCGGTTCACATTCGGTGCCCTTCCAGCGAGATCAGAATCGGGCCCACAGTTGGGTGTCGTCCGCATACAGGTGATATAGAATGTTCGCTGAGTTCAATGAGTTTTTCTAATCACAATACTCGTGCAATGTGTCCCGGTGAGAACCAATGATCATCCAGCGCTCTGTTGCTCTGCTTAGTTGCTTGAAGAAAACAGAGTTTTCCAGGCTTGCTCTTTTCTGGTACTTTCCGCCACCATCAAACCCACACCCCCCACTGTCTGGCAGTAAAGCAGTTTAACACTTGAAGTCCCCAGCCAAACCTCACAGCATCAGTAAGTAGTGCATCTAATTGTAAAGTATATGTGTCAAGAGCCCCTTCTGATATTTGAAAATTAAATACACAAGTCACAGAGTAAGCCGGGGAATGGGGGTGGGGGTGGGGGCTGTAGGGGTGGATGGGGTGGAGGGATGGAAGGTTGATTCATTGTTCTTTTCAGTGTCAGGACATTCTGATGTACTGGTACTAAATCCTCTGTATTTAGTAGCAGGTAACGATGTAGAGCTTGTAATATAAAAAAGTTTATGAAAATATTTAAAAACAATGTATGCTGATGGCTGGTCCACGCAAGTCCATTGATAAATCTTAATAACCACACCACTGCAATTACTGGGGCTACCTAAAATTGTATTTACAACGTGAAACTATGTAATATTCATCTCAACATATTTTCTCCATTCTCCTGTAGAGAACATTTCTGACCGAATTCACGTTCTGTTTTCCCCGAACTATCTATCCTTTTATGCACCGGCTGACAACTTTCACAATGAAAACTTAATCTGGGTATGTACAGTATCATTTCACAAGTAATAATAGTCTGAAACACAAGGATGGTCATGAAGTATGTGTTATACTTTTCACTTATTTTGTTAAGCACGGCTGAGCGAGATTATTTTTAAGAGGAGAAGGCTACCCTCTTGTGGTATTTTCTTGAAAAGTCACCCGAATAGTTTTTTCATAACTCCAGTGCTCCAACCCATGACAGAAGAAAGTTTTTATAACGCAGTCTCAAAACGTCACATTACAGAAGCATGCAGTTCACAATCAAAGTTTTAAAAATCTGCGGGCCAGAAGAACATTGCTCAATGCATATCTGAGTACATTTAGCTGACGAATTGTTTGCACATTTCTGAATATTTACATTATAATAATTTGCAAACTATGCAGTGGGAAAGGTTTGTACGTGCAGAACACGCATGGTTATTATTAACATTGCCATTTATGAGCATTAAATTGAATTATTTAATTCAGTGTTGAATACAAACATCAAAAAGAAAGAATGGCAGATAATTCCTACAGTTAAGCACACTATTGCTGCGTTTAAATTCGGAAAATTGTTGAAAGGACACGAGGTACAAAGATAATCTGAAAGATCATGATTTGACTGATAAGAGAAACGGTAACTTTAAAATATACAACAAACAGTACAGTGACCTCAATGACTAAACACCCTAACATCAAGACAAATGGCTCGTTTCAATGAGACATGTTACAGCCATATGGAGAGGTCGCCCATGTTTCAACAGTCCACAGGACCAAAAAACATAGCAGGAGTAAGCTACAAATACTGGCAACCTAACATAGTACCGCATATTATCATCAGGTGTAAAAAATTAACTAAAGGCAGAGAGCTGCAAGTTGACTTAACCAAACTCGATTTATGAGTGACCTTGTGGTGGGATACGAGTTCTTTTGTGTTTTTCCTAGGTGCATCCATTTTGGGACAACTGTTTGGAAGATCCAATGGGAAAGTTATACCATATGCCATATTACTACCTCTTGCATTCTACTTACCTTATCGCTGGTTCATAATCCTGTGAAGTTCTATAAATTCCCTGATAGAAGCACTCAGAAGGTTCCACTGATTAAGATGAGATTATCAAGAGGGCAACTATAGTCCTGGATACCTCTTATCCCTTTTACCTTTTTTCCAGCAGTTCCTTCAACAGGGGTATCACCTACCAGATATCGCCATACAGGGATCTAGGGCATCAAGGGTCTCTGTAGGTCTGACTATTAAGAACGTGACGCTTTCTGGTTAATATATTTTATACACACATCTCATAAATATTGCCCATTGAGTTTCTTTTTGAGTACTTATTTCGGTATCGCAGGGCAGGAGCTAAACAAGGTTACACAGAAAGTTCGATAAAAGACACAAAAACACTCAACTGTCTTATTTTTAAAATGGTCATGATTATTTATTGATATATATATATATATATATATATATATATATTTTAAAACCTTTATTTTCATTTTTGCAGCAATACATTTGTGGGCCTACAACCACTGGGGCCGGCCATCACTAAAACGAAACAGAATCGTGGTATTGCACAAATACACAGCTCTTCAGCCGGGGGCCCGGCAACGATTCAGGCAGGGCCGGCCTTAGGCATGTGCAAGCTGTGCACCTGCACAGGGCCACCAAATCCCAGGGACCACCACATCAATATATATCCTTAATATAATAATCCTCTGAGGATGGATACATATTTGTGTGGGGGCCCCTGGCAGGGATTTGGTGGCCTCTGGCCCTATACAACTTCCAAACACCATGACCCCCCCCCCCCTCTTCACTGGCCTCCACGCTCCGCCCCACCCAGACCCCCTCTTCCGGGCCCCCTACCTACGCTCCCTGCCCAGGGCCACCATGAACCTAGAGCCGCCCCTGATTCAGGGTACAGTTAGTGTGAATCATAGGATATTGCACAGGATGAGGTTAAGGTTTTACATTTTAAATATACATGAATAAACAATAATTAAACCAAAACGAACGAGGCAAAAGAAGCTATGCGGTAGGTGTCTGTTCCAGGGGGGAGAGCCGTGCCAAGAAACAATGTACGCAACAATAATAGATGAAAAGTAGGAAAGGGTGGGGGGCAGGGAGCAAGTAATCACAGTGTCAACAAGGATCTATACAGTACAAGGAATGCTCGGCAATGGGGGCAGTGACATTTCCGGAGTATCTACAAAAGGAGGAGTGCACATCTCCCCTCGGTATGAGTTCCATTGATCCCATACTCTCCCCCATTTCTTAGGTCTGCCACGTGCAACATACACTGTTTTTTCCCTGACCAGTCCATGTTTTCTTTCCACGCTGAAATCGTAGGTGCTCTTTGGGACCCCCACTGTTGTGCTATGTCTCTTTTAGCTACCATATTCCCAAGGGTAGCCCATTGAGTCTGTGCCACATTATACTCATTCGGTTCCCATACGTTCAGTAGACAGCGTCGGGCTTCAGGCAACAACGAGACTCCCGTAACCTCTTCCATAACAGCATGCACACGGTTCCAGAACACAACCACATCCGGGCATTCCCATATGATATGGAGGAAAGTACCCATCAAACCACACCCACGCTTACACAACCCATCCACGGAATAACCCATACGCAGCAGACTGGGACCCGTTATATAGATACGATGTAGGATCTTTAATTGCACCAGCCGGAGACGGGCCGGGATCGCAACTTCTTTAGGAGAAGATATCGCAGCCTGCCAATCCTCATCATCCAATTCCAGTCCATCACTGGTCCAAGCCTCCCGAAGCTGCAAAAGTAGATCCGTTCGGTCGTTAATTAATTTTTTGTATATTAAAGAAATAGTGCTATCCGGAACATGTCCGTCAAGCACTCTATCTTCGAGGGGAGAAGATTCCGGAATCGCGGTCCCGGCCGGGAAAACCGAACCAAGCGCGTGGCGGATCCGCATATAGCGGAAATGCTCCCTATCACTAAGCGCATACTCCGACTGCAGCTCCTCAAAAGTCTTAATCCTGTCCTTGACCCAAAGATCCCCCGACCCTACTGATACCGATGAGGTCCCACTTCTCAAAGCCCTTCGTTGTCCACAAGCTACCCAATCTTTCAGCTACGTAAAACAGGGTCGCTCGAGTCAATATATCCGACCACCCCATTGCTGCGTTCGCGCTATGCCACATCCGCACCGCAACCCCAGTGGGTCCCAGTAGCTTCCTGCCAGTCGATTTAGAGTATAACGCCCATTTGTAATTTCCACCCGGTAACTGCCACTTATCCATTTCAAAGGCGGGATTTGGCATAGGGCCGTACAAGGCATGATTAATTGCACTCAATTGAGATGCCCAGTATTAGCGTTTGATGTCCGGTAACGCGATGCCCCCATCGTACCAGGGCAGTGTCAATTTCGCTAGGGCAATACGAGGACGCCCGCTCCATACCAACTGCCTCTGTAAGCTCTCTATCTCACGGAAATAACTCGCAGGTGCGAGATCAAGTGTGTTCTGAAGGGCATATAGAAATCGAGGTAGGGACATCATCTTAAAGAGTGCTGCCCTCCCGACAGGGGACAACGGCAGGCCACACCAGGCCGCTACGTCGGATTTAAGTCGAAGAAGCGGAGGAAGCAGGTTACGTTCATATCGAACAGCAGGATCTAGTGATATGAAAATCCCCAAATATTTAAAACCAATCTGTGATATCTGTATCGGGCAGGTACGCGGCAAGGGGGGTATATCTCCAGTGAGAACATAAACACAGGATTTAGCCCAATTAATCACTAGACCGGAGTTCCTTCCGAATGAACTAAGCACATCAAACAGTACTACTAGTGACTTCCAGGGGGAAGTGAGGTATAACATAATATCATCTGCGTATAGCGATATGCTGTCTTCAAAGTCAGGGGTCCACCTAATACCCTTAAGCGATGGTTCCCACCGCAACCAACCTGCTAGGGGTTCCAAAGCGAGCGCGAAGAGCAAAGGAGACAATGGGCACCCTTGTCGCGTGCCCCTCCCGAGAACAACAGACTCCGAGACCCTGCCGTTAACCACAACCTGGGCCAGCGGTTCCTCATAAAGGAGTTTAACCCAACCGATAAACCCTGGGCCAAAACCAAACTTTGCGAGAGCAGCCTACAAATATGGCCATTCCACAGTGTCAAAGGCCATCGTGGCATCCAAGGAGACCAAGATGGCCGGCTCACGCAGTGACTCCGCTCTCGCCAGGACGCCATGAAGACGACGCAGGTTCAGCGCGGTATTGCGGTGAGGAATAAACCCAGACTGATCCGGGTGTATCAAGTCGCCGATCACCTTTATTAGCCGATTTGCCAGCAGTTTTGCCAAAATGTTAGGTTCAGCATTTAAAAGTGATATCGGTCTATAAGACGCACATAGGTCCCGGGGTTTCCCTTTTTTATGGATCACAACAATGGATGCAAGTCTCTGATCTCGTGGAAGGGACCCGACATCTCGCGACTCCAGAAACATCTCACGGAGATACGGTGCCATTTTATCTGAATGCAACTTGTACAGCTCAATGGGGATACCATTTGGGCCCATAGCTTTTCCAGAGCGGATGGAGCGGATAGCGAGCGCTATTTCATCGTCGGAAAATTCCCCCGCCATAAGCTCTCTGTTGGAATCAGACAAACAAGGCAGCGCGATAACTCTAAGCAACTAATACGAGTCCTCCTCCGGTCTGTCTGAGACTGGTGCATACACCTTTTGAAAATGGTGTGCGAAACTTTCCACTATCTCCACAGGGTCCACACTCGCACTCCATCATCTCTCTCAATCACAGGCACAACACGATTCAATCTTTCCTTTTTATCCAACCAGGCAATCAGCTTCCCCGCTTTATCTCCAACATCATACAGCCGCCCCTGCTGCTCACGACTCATAGCTTTAGCCGCATCAGTCACCAAGGCTCTATAATCAAGCTGTTTGAGGTTTAGAGCGTGCAGCTTATCCTGGGTGGCATCAGACTCCAACTCTCCCTCCAATTCACTGATTTCAGCCTCTAGCCGTACTACCTCCTCATTCTTTCTTTTCTCTGCGCAAGCAATCTACGACAAAGCTTGACCACGGATTACCGTCTTGAAGGCTTCCCATAGTGAAATGGAGGAGGATACCGACCCCACATTTTCGATGAAATAATGATCAATAGACTTAACCACACCCGCCCGGGTCTTAGGGTTACGAAGATGCCAGGGATTAATCGGAGCCACTCGACCCTACGCTCCCAGCTGTATATCAATAGAGAGCCACAGTGGGGAGTGGTCCGAAATACCCCTGGCTAGGTGCCTGACCTCCCTCACCGAGACAGCTTGCACTGCCGGCATAAGGGCATAATCAAGCCTAGCAAGGCTCCAGTGTGCACCAGAGTGAAAAGTGTATTGTGCATGTCCAGGGTGCATCAGTCTCCAACAATCCACCAGACCCAGTGTCTCAGGAAGTTACCCAGCCAAGACTGCCATCTCGCAAGATCTCTAGGGGGGCTGCAGTCCTCCCTACCACAGACAACAGAGTTGAAGTCTCCACCCACAACTAAAATACCCTCGGGGAGTCCCAATACTACTCTCCTCAAATCCGCAAATGTCATTGTTTGCAGGCCTGGCGGAACATACACAGAGAGTATGGAAATCGTCTTCCCCTCCCATCTGCCCATGATAGCAGCATATGGTCCCCTGTCGTCTAGGATAATATCATCTAACTCCAAGGGGAGGGAACTCCTGATTAGAATACCCGCCCCCCCTAGATCCAGTAGTGAATCCCGAATGTGCGACTAAACGATAACCTCGCCGGTTCATTGCATGGCATGTGTTCCCTATCAAGTGTGTTTCCTGCAGCAACACTACATCAGGGGAAAGACGTTTCAAAAACTGTAGTACTACCCCTCGTTTTATCCCGTCCCCCAAACCGTTAACATTCCAACTTAGTACCCTCAACCCCCTACCCCCCATCCCAGAAATGAAGGCAGACTCCCTCCCACAGCGAACCGGACACCAAAATCAAAATATACAGTGATATATTGCCTCTAAACAAAAAGAAATAAAACAAAGTTCCCCCCTCCACCCCCAAGGAAATCCCCTGAACACACCCCCCACCCTGCACACCTGCGTTAGACTAAATAGCCACCCCAACTTGCAGTGTGCCTGTCGCCCTGACTTAAAAACTAATCTACAAGAAGAAGAAGAACCCCGGAAGGAGGGAGAGTCCCGTCTCCCCTACTGCCTCTGAGTATATACAATTGTATGTTCAGACTCAGAAAGTCATCAAACCACTGCTGCGAAGTCCGTATACTGCTCGAGCCGGTCACCACTCCTTACTCCTGTTCCAACGGGCCACCTTCTGCGCCCCCCGAGTGCTCCGGGTGGTCTCGATGTGTGGGCAGAGTGTCAAGCCAGTCACTAACGACCTCAGGCCGATCAAAAAGGAACGTCCGTTCATTGTATTCGACACGTAGTCGAGCAGGAAAGAGCATTGCATATTTCAATCCCATGTCTCTCAATCTACGTTTCACCCCCAAGAATCCCATCCTCTGCTTCTGCACAGATTGAGTGAAGTCTGGGTAGAAGCCAACCGTCGCATTCTCAAATTCCGTGGGGCCATTGGCCCGCGACGCCTGTAGGATAGCGTCTCTATCCCTAAAATTGAAGATTCTAGCTATTATGGGCCATGGTGGAGCGCCTGCTTTATGCTTCCCGCCCAGAACTCTGTGGGCACGTTCAACAGCAAAAAAGTTACTGAGGCCCTTGGGGGCCAGATGATTCAATATTAGGTCCTCCACGAGGAGATCCTTAGCAAAATCGGTGGACTTCTCCGGAACCCCAATGATACGGATGTTATTGCGCCTTGCTCGACTTTCGAAGTCTTCCAGCCGGCGGGCAAATAGATCATTGGAGGATCGTACATTGCGAACCTCTGTTTGGAGATCGGACATGTCGGTCGTGAGGCTGACGGTCTTGATATCTAGAGACTTGACCCGTTCGTTGGTCTTCGCCAGGTCAGTCTTGATCAGGTTAACATCGATGGCCACCGTATCAAGCTTTAGAGCCAATGTCTCATATTGCTGGCACATGGACGTCTTCATGCTTGCAATGGCGCCCATGACGTCTCGCAAAGTCAACTCATCCGTCGCTGCGGAGCCATCTCCAGTCTCTTCCAAGGTTTTACTGACACCACTGGGGGATCCTTTAGGCCGAGTGTACCGATCCATGACATTTGATTGAATGGCGCCCCCTCGGTGCGTGACTTTGGTCGTCCGTTTCTCGCTGTCTGGCTTGCTCGCCATGTTGAGCGATGTGCCCCGGAGGGGCCTCTGAGACCTGGTATGAATGGCTCCTCACAAGTCAGTCTTGGGAGAGTCTAGATATGAGACGCAGCGGGCGACTGTACAATCCGAAGTGCAGACCATGGGCCACCGAAGTCGGATGGTGGCAGGTTTCGGTAGACAAAATCCAAAAACGAAACCGAAAGTACTTCGAGGGCACTAGTCAACTTCCATTGGCCGTTGTTAACCGACTACCACCTGGTTATCTCGGGGACTCGAGTCCCAGGCTGCTCCTCGGTGTAGACCGTCAACTTTCGGAGTGTAATAAGTCCGGTTCCTGGCATCCAAATCGATTCCTGAAAAGAGATTTTATGTCAGCAGGGTCATGTCCTTAATAACCCGTTGTCTTCATCAGGATTAGTGACAGGATATATGCGGGAGGCGGCAAGGGTCTCGGGAGCCCTGTGCTCACGCGACCATCTTGGATGTGCGCTAAGCTCCTCCCCCATTTATTGACATTTTTGAGGTAATCTCTTTTAATTGGTGTATATATTTTTAACAATTCAGCATTATTGAGTAGAGTAAGAGATTATCATGGATACAGAAAGTCTAGGTGCCTTCTGTAGTGATGCACTGTAATGAATGAAGATCATGGTGTAGTAATTAAAGTAGTCTTTATTGGATAACAAACAGGTACATCTTCTCCATGTCAGCCTCTGCCTTCAACTAACTTACAACCACCCATTCTAGAATCTGCAGCAATACATCATCTCGTTACCATGGAACCTGGCAACTAGAAAGATGCATTACGCAAGACACCATATCTTCCCTCTTTACAACAAAAGAATAGAATAAGAATAAAGGCTTATGAAGAACATGAAAAACAAATGAACCTGAAGAACATGAAAAACAAATGAACCTGAATGGAACATCATCCAGTTACCATTGGAGCGGATGGATGTCTCTCAGCCATGACACCACCTCCTCCCTCTTTGTAATAAACACAAAAACATAGGAGTATAAAATACAAAATAAAACACTATAAATATTATGAATAACAATTTTGCATACAATAACAGTAATGTACTAACAATAATAATGAAAAGGAAGCGCATCATCTCTCTAATAAAAAGGCATTACAAAACCATCAGTACTAATATTTTCTGTATTGCTGGATGTGGGTTGTTCTAGGAGCAAACTTCCCCCTCTGTTAAATTGACCAAGAAAAACAAAACACGAACATTACCTACATAACTTTTGAAACGATCAGGAATTTGTACGTATCTACCAGCACATATAGTCTTAACATATTGCATGAAGTTTGATCTAAGGAGTCATTCATTACATTTTGGCGACGAGGATGGGATCCTTGTATGGAGTGAAGGAGTACACTACCCATGGAGTACTGTAATGAATGAAGATCATGGTGTAGTAATTAAAGTAGTCTTTATTGGATAACAAGCAGGTACATCTTCTCCATGTCAGCCTCACCCTTCAACTAACTTACAACCATCCATTCTAGAATCTGCAGCAATGCATCATCTCGTTACCATGGAACCTGGCAACTAGAAAGATGCATTATGCAAGACACCACATGCACACATTAACGCACAACAAGAAGAATTGGGGAGAGACTGGCAAATCTTGGGAGGAATAACTGGCTTGAAAGAAAAAGAGGTGGTTAGTTTGGGCAACTTATTACTTTCTCTCTCCAAGGTAAAGGATCTCAAAGTTCAAGGTTTCTATCAACTGAGCCATCTTAAGGTCAATAAGTTTTCCTCAATTAATCACCTCTTTTTCCTAGTTTGTTGGGTCACTGTGGTAGTGGCATAGGATGAGTTCAACATTTCTAAAGGCGGGTGGGTTGATGCTCTTATGGCCATTGTGCCTGTGTGCAGCACCCCAGTTTCCTGATTTGACACAGGGGGCCTAGTAGGCGTGTATGTAGCACAATCACGGCTCTTTTTCTTCTCCAAAACTTTCTTGGCTATGAAGGCTTTTGCCCTTTTAGTTGCCTCAAGTTGGAGACGGTAGATGCGACGTACCCACTGCCTAACAACTTCACAAAGATCCAAGAATTTTTTCATGTTCTCCAAGGTTGCCTCAGTGAAGGCTGTCTGGTTGGTAAGGGATGTTTTACGTGTCTACCTGTGATGCAGGGGTGTTTTTATGACATGGATTCCAGCGAAGGGGCTCTAGAGGAGGAGCCAGCCTTAGTCCCATTTGAGAACTAGATGGTCATTTTTAGTTTGGCCATCAAGTCTCATCCCAATAGATTAGTTGGGGACGAGGGAAAATATAATAGCTGTTCTCTTACGCGACTGCTTCCTATATCCAGATCAAGGGGTTTCGGGAAGGGGACCCTTCTCATTGTACCGAAAAATCCTGCTGACTGTAGTGTTTTCCGATAAGGGGACTCTTCCTTACCTTAAGCATGACCGGTCGCCCGTGTCTATTTGGAAGCTGTATGGTGTATTGTTCATGAGTACCATGACAACAGGTTCGTCCTCCAGTGGGCCCGTGGTTGAGAGTACGAGGCTTGTGTGGTTGTGTGCCTTCTCCTCTTCAAGCAGCAGTTTCTGTCTTCTCCATTGGTTAACTGGGGAAATTCTGTTGCCTCACTCGCGTCATCGGTTCCCGGGGTACTGGGGCTCTCTTCCTCACCCCCACTTGCAGTATTGCTGTCTAGAACAGCCACACATCTCCTTATCACTCGTGTATGTTCGTTGAACCAGTAGGAGTGTGTTCTCCATACTGCTTAGGTGTTTTGTGTTGGACATGGTAGACAGGGGGGTCGAGCTTGTGTGTGCTATTTTGTGGCAAAACGTATTAAGTTTCTTTATATGTAAGGGGAACCTGGTCTCCATATGTTTTAATGGGGAGTCCATGATAACTTTAGTGATTTTGTGCATAAATAAGCTACTCCGTCTTTTTTGGAGTCTTTAATTTGATCTAATTGTGGGGACAAACCTACATGGTGCACTCTTACAGTTTCACATACTACGAGCTCAGTGCTATATACCGATTCATCAAACAATTCAATATGAACATTTCAAAAACAGAGATGACAATGCATACAAAGGGTTGCAACACAGGTAAAAATGAGGCACAGAAACAGGGTCTACACAGTGTCAACTTTTCTCAAAATACAGTTTCTAATGAATAGCAACATCTCAAGAAATATCAAACATAGACAACAAATCAGGAAACCATAGAACAGTAGCTGCATGATATAAACTATATACAATTTACAATAGATAGTAGCGGCAGAGGAGAAGCAAGATGGAGTCAGTGCTCGGCTGCTCATGCTAGACGTGTGGATGATCGGCTAGTCGCCCTGCGCCCTGTGATCCTCATGCTCGCTCTGACGTAGGGGCTGCTGGTGGGAGGCTCTGATTCTTGGCGGCGCGCTGCTACTCACACGGCGGCTTCTTTTCATCGTTTCCTTAGGACTGAACTCTGCGCACTCCCTGCTTGTTGCTGGAGCATTATCCTGCCCTGGATTGTGCTCGGGTTGGACCTTCCTTCCCTGATACCGGCAGTATCTACCACCCGTTAGGATCGGCGAGGCTCTGCGGCGGCGGCTCTACTTTGGGCACTTTGGCAAAATCATCGTCACGAACAGCAGGGGAGCCCGGAAAGGTGGCAAGGCAAAGACAACAGCCTTTCCTGAGCCCAGAGAAGCCAGGGACGCAGTATCCACAGTGTCCACAGAGGGGGCCACCAAAACCAGACAAGAGGTTAGTGCCAGTAAAAAGTCGCTGGGCAAATCGGGGGGTGGCGGGCTGCCTAAGGACTCAAGAGACTTGAAAGAACCTAGAAATTCAATAGCTGTGCAGCCGCCCCTAGCGAAAATGTTTCTAGGCACTAAAGCACAATCATCGGGTCATAACTCCAAGACCCCTGTGCTCGTACCTCCTCCTGAGAATGTCCCCCTGGCCTCACAGTCTACATCTGTACTTGTACCTGGTCCACAGCAAGAGGCCAGCCCAACACTCAATCAAGAGACTGACCAGGAGATTGACCCAGTCATAGCTGCACCAGGGGAAGGGCCGTGCACTAGCACAAGTACCGCAGACACAGTCGGGCCTCAGGACCCTGTCGCGAACCCAGGCATCGCTCTCTCTGGGCACCGACTGCTGATCCTCTACACGAAGCAACCGAACAACAAACTCTCTCAATCCTTCACCCTGTAGCAAAGAATCTGGACAATGGCCCCTGCTTCACTGATCCTGGCACCCTTCCTACAGCTCCGGAGGCTAAGATGACCGGCATAGCCAACTTTATCCAGAGTCTAGAAGCTCTTGCTGGGGCACAAGCTCCTTGTACCCCGGAAACAGGGCCTTAACACTTCCACTCAGTCTCCGACGGTACACCTACCTCATTGGAAGCGGGAGGTCCGACACAAGCGAAGGCGATAGCGAGCTTTCAGCTAAGTATACTGGTACGGTCCGGCGATCAAAAGAATCTAGAAGTAAGAGCAAGCGACGCAGCCAACTGAAATGGGATTACTCTGACCTCCAAATGTCTTACCCTCCGGACGAAGATGATCCTAGTACAACACAGTGGGGGAAAGCAAAAAGCCTGCCTGCAATAATGCTAAGCCTTCCTTAGCTTCTATTCTAGCATCTATCAAGGAGTTTCAGGAGGAGGTTCGAGCAGACAACCGCGCAGCCAAAGGTGCGGCTAAGAAATTACAGGGCAGTCTAAGGCGGTTGAACAAAACCTGCACTGACATAAGCGACCATGTCTCTATGGTGGAGGCGCGAACCGAGCACCTGGAAACTGAGTCCACAGCAGCCAAACAACAGAACGAGTCCAACACCGCCTGCCTGGTGGATCTAATGTCCAAGATGGAGGAGCAGGAGAACCGCCAGCACAGGAACAATCTCCGCCTGCTTGGTATTCCGGAGGGGAAGGAAGGTGAGGACCCTAGGCGCTTCATCGTTAAACTTCTGCAGGACCCCTTCCCTGACCAACTGGGCTGGGGCTGGGACCGTGAAGTGCAAAGGGCGCATCGCTTTCCCTTCAATCAGAGACGGCAGTGCAATGGCAACAACACCGCTGGGGGACAGCCTAGGGTGTTTCTGGTATATTTTGGTTATTTTCTCCTTAGGCAGCTAATTTACGACCAGGCTCGCCCAAACTCCAAAAAAGGGACTAATGGCATAACATTCTTCACAAAACCCGTCTTTTGCCACCAGACAGTAAAGCGGAGATGGCGTTTGAGATAATTGATTTCCCCATTCCAGCAGCTAGGGGCAGAAGTCTATCTAATGAATCCCGCCAGACTCAAAGTAATTCTCAACGGTAACACCAAAGTCTTTTTGTCCGAAGTTAAAGCTGGTGAATACTTGAATGAGCTGACATCCAAGAAGAGACTTAGATGAAAGAATTCACCACTAATGGCCCTTTGGCCCTTGCTCTCTTCCTTTTTGCCTGTACTTTCGCTCTTGCAGTCTTTTATAACTTCTCAAATCTCCTGGAGCCGGGGCTCTGGTCACTGTAGGACAGCTCTATGTGAATGTATGATTGACTAAGGGGGGCAGCCCTTTGTTTCTCTTTTTCTTTCTTTGTCAAAAAGGGGCTACTAGCCGAATGCATGATTAACTTGGTCTTCTTTTTAGGTGTGGTCGACAGTCAGGACTCATGACTGACTATCATCACTCAGGTTATTCCTGTTTGCTCAAAAGAAGGGGGGTGGGTGGGCTGGACGGGCACCTAGAATGACCCAGAAGATTCAAGGGCACTTTCTGACATGCACGCACTCGCACACTCACTTATCAAGACTATGGGTGAGGACAAAATAAACTCACTAGGTGAAACACACCATAAGGTCCAAGCAATAACTTTACTATGTTTCCTTTCAACACTCAAGCGGCTAAGATAGACTCGCTTATGTTTGTCTCTGTCAACATCTGTGGGTTGAATGACGCCTCTAAAAGGCAAAATGTAGCGCAAGGTCTCCGCTCTGTAGAGGGCTCACAGAAACACCTATTAGACGTTTTGGGGTTTAAAGTCGTGAAGGCCACTACACAGGGAGCCAAAATAAAAGGGGTAGGAATCATGGTAGACTGTAGACTTTTGCTTAAAAATCTCCGTGTCAAATCGAACCCGCTGGGCAGAGGGGTAATATCCGAATGCCACCTTCCTCCTAATCTTCCTTTTACCTTCTGCTCATTGTATGGCAGCAACAAAGATAACCCAGGGATCATTAACCTGGTCTCCGGGGAGTTAGCCCACTGGCCCACCCCAATCATCCTCTATGGCGACCTTAATATATATCTGCCCAGTGATTGGAAAACAGACAATAAATGGAATTATAAAGGTAGAAAGCCCCTAGTATTTCAAGCTCTAGCCAACCTAGCTCAGACCCATGGGCTAAGTGATATTTGGGCTAGTTTAAACCCTGCTCAATCTGACTACACCTATTTCTCTGCCCCGCATCACACATTTGCCAGACTAGATCACTTTTTTATCTCATCTTCACATCTTAATATCTGCACCAGACATCGCACCTCCCTTTATGTCAGATCATAATCCTCTTATTTTAGACATCAAGGGATTAGGGAACTGGAAAGAGGCACCAAGGTGGAGCTTTGAGAAAGCCCTATTGCAAGATGCAGGCTATCGGGTGCACATGCAAGGCTGGATTCAGGAATTCCTGGAAATACATTCCGGAACCGCCCCAATGATGATTGTCTGGGATACACTAAAAGCAGGTGTTCGGGGCGAAACCTTGAGGTTTTCAGCTAGAAAGAACAGAAAGGAGAAGACACTAATTAGTGATCTTCAGGGAAAATTAAAGAGAGCTGAAACAAAACTGGTACTTATAGTTAACTCTGGACAGGATATTGAGAATGTCCAAAAAGATGTAATTTTTGCAAAAGCAGAAATAGGGGCAATATTTGTGGAAAAACTGCAGCTAAATGGGCAACATTATGGGAAAAGAACTATGAGTGCATTCACTGCACTCTTTGGGGCATATTATCAAGGGGGTTTATCTTCGCTTTTTTGGCTTTAAAAGCCAAGAAAGCGGAGATAAAATTATCTCCCTATTACCTAGCTGTCGCTAACACCAGTTAGCGACAGCTAGAAGGAGATAGCGACCATCTTGGGCCCCGCTTTGCATGTCAGTGAAATTTATCACTAATGACATAGAAAGTGGGCGTGCCAAGATGTAAGCGACTGGAAACAGTCGCTAACATCGCTATCTCCTATTACCAACTTTTGGAGATATTCGCGCTAAGCGCGAATATCTCCAAAAGCTAACACCTGGCCTGAGCAGTTCTTAGCCATGTTATCCAATGGGAGGTGGATAACATGGCTAATAGCATTTACTCGGTAATGCATGAATATCTCTGACTTTTCAGCGATATTCATGCATTTCGGCCGATTTTTATCGCTTAGGAGATAAACCTTGACAATATCAAGGCTCCTAAGCGATAAAAAATCGTCGCTACACGGCGATAAAATTATTGCCGCTAAGCCAACCAAGCGATAATTATCGCTAGTTGTTGGTAATATGCCCTATAGTTCTTTTCCCTTGTCGTCAAAACCAGGCAACAGTCCACAAGCAGTGAGATACACGTAATCAAACTGGCAACAGGGACTGAGACCAATGATCCTAGTGCAATACAGAAGGGATTCCCAGAATTCTACACCGAGTTATACACGGAAGAGAACAGTAGTGCAGCCGATCTAATTGAGAACGAGCTAGCTAGCTACTTGAACATGGTCGATCTTAAACAACTCTCCCTTGATAGTAGCAAGCTCCTAGATCTTACCCCAACTTGGGAAGATATTATGGAAGCCCTATCTAGTTTACGAGATGGAAAAGCCGCAGGAATGGATGACATTCCTGTGGAATGGATGACATTCCTGTGGAATTCTATAAAATCTTCGCTCCTCAAATCAAAGACATTTTTACTTTTGTGGTAACTTCTATCTTTAACGGGGCGTCCCCTCCTGCCTCCTGGTCTGACGCTAAAATATCTATTTTCCCCAAAAAGGACAAGTCACCGCTAGAAATGGGCTCATACAGACCCATTACACTCATCAACTGCAACTCCAAAGTCTTCTCTAAAATAATGGCAATCTGTGGCCGAGTCACTTGTTTTGGAATGGCAGCATGGCTTTATTCCAAAAAAAGGCACTACGGAACATGTCAGGCGGGCTATTACGTTGTTCGATGTGGCGCAGGTAGCAGGAGATCCAATGTCATTAATATTGCTAGATGCTGAAAAAGCATTTGACCGGGTCTCCTGGCGGTTTTTGTGGGCTGTCATGGGCAGCATGGGTTTTGGGTCAAAACTCATACAGGCAGTACAGGCTTTATATCAAAAGTCGACAGCATGTGTCTCTATCAATGGGCAACTCACCAATCAATTCAACATCTCCCGGGGTACCAGGCAGGGCTCCCCCTGCTCCCCCTTGCTATTCGCCCTTTACATAGATCCATTTATCAAGCAAATTGAAAGGAATCCCGCTATTATAGCAATAAACTTCCAGGGCAGCAACACCAAAATCATGGCTTATGCAGGTGACCTGGCCAAAACCTCCCCTGACCCCGAGAATGCTATACTAGCATTAGAAATGGAGGCACAAAAATTTGGGAAAATCTCGGGGTACGCACTGAATAACAAGAAAACCCAAATAATTATAAACAGGGAAATCGTCTGGACCGATGCTCGGGTAGTGCCGAAAGCTAAGTACTTGGAGGTCTTCATTTCCACTAACATCAATGAAATTGTACAGAGAACTTATCCCCTCTCGCAGCAGAAACTAAGAAGGCTCTTAAACAAATTGACAACCTCCACCTGACCCTTGTTGGCAGATGCAACGCAATAAAAATTACTTATTTCCCTAAACTTCTTTACTTCTTTTGCACCATACCTCTGGAATTTAGCAAAACCACCTTGCAGAATTTCCAGGCAAATATTTACTCAATTTATCTGGGCCTACTCACAACCAAGGTGGGCTTTAAGGCAATTGTCTCTTCCCAGAGAGAGGGGGGATTGGGCCTTCCCCAATATTATGCTAAACTACTAGGCCTCAGTTATGCAATACTGTGCTGAGTTGTTGAGGGAACACAACCCCCTCCCCTTCATTTGGGCTCGCTTCGACTTTCCAGCTTTTACTGGGTGAAGAGCATTGTGGATGTCTCTTCAGGCAGACCTCGTTTGGATACTACAATCGTGTGAGATTCAAGACCCTAATGAACTCCTTCAAGGTCTTTCGCAATATCCATAGAATATTTGGGCTGGGAAAATGTAACTATTATTCTCCTATCATGGCAAATTATAATCTCCTCGGTAGGTCCTGCTTCTTAGACTGGCACAAGGCAGCCATCACGAAACTGGGGTATCTCTTCACCAGTGAAGGAGTCAAATCATTTGCAGATTTACAGTCTAAATATGGTCTGAAAAGTCAGGAAGCCTTCAAGTATCTTTCTATCTGAGATTTTCTTTCCAGAAAAGTTGGGGGCACCGCAGGGTTTACGGAAATAGAATTTATCAACACACTGCGTGACTCTGCGACTCCTTGGATATGTCATATCTATAACACACTAAACAGGCAAACTCCAGATGACTTGGCGAAAATAGCTGATAAGTGGCACACCAAACTTGAGTCCCCACACAACACGTTTTTTAACTCCTTAGAACTTTCTCAAAACATTCTGCTGTCAGCCAAATTGCAGGCACAACATTTTAAAGCCATCTTTTTTCTGTACATTACCCCCAGTAAAATTGCCAAATGGGGAGCTGACAAAGGGACACTGTGCCCCCGGTGTTCGGAATTTGGTGCAGACTCAGTTCACATATTTGCAACCTGTTCTAAACTCGCTCCAATCCTCTTTAAAATCCAGAAATTCCTTGGGAAAGTCATCTCTCAGACCATTGTGCTAACCCCCAGAGTCATCTTACTGTGGACCCAACCTGAAACCATTAGGACCAAAAGTGGGGCGCTAATCTTTATTGCAATGGCAGTATGGAGGATCTGTGTCGCTGGACGCCGATCACCCACCATTTTCTCAGTGGCTGGCAAGGCTGGTTGCAACATACCACTTAGAGAAAGCTATCTATGCTAGGAAAGGTCGTAAAGGGTGGAAGAAGGGTCTGGACGTCTGGGAATTGTTCATGTCTTGGCTGGAGCAGCAGGGCCAGCGATCTCTCCCTTGCTTGTCTTCTGCTTATTTTTTCTCTGCTCCTTCGTAACATTTCCACTTCTCTACTTTTAGGGTAATTTCTTTGACCTAGTGCTCTCGTATTTAGAACTTTGTCCCCTGTATTTTTTTCTTTTCTTTTGTCTCATCTTTTCTTCTCTCTCTTCTATACAGTACTATTTACTCGTGGCTTGCTCAGTTTTTTTTCTGTGTCACTGAAACGCTAGTGCAATGGTGTGGGTGTTGGGGGGAAGTGGGTTGGTCGAAATGGGTATACAGTCAAAATATCAAGTTTTTATTATCGATTTGCATTAATATCAATTAAAAACTATAGAATGGACACAATATCGACTGGACAGAATATGGACTACATAAATATCGAATAGAATAGCAGTAATATCGAATTAAAAAATATAGAATGGACATAATATCGAATGGAAAGAATATGTACTACAAAAATATAGAATGGACAGCATATAGACTACAAAAATATAGAATGGACAGAAGATAGACTACAAAAATATAGAATTTGAGGTAATTAGTTAATATTAATTTTTAAAGTATTTTTTATGTTAGTATATGTTTGAAAAGTGTAACTCTATTTTATTATTTATATTAATTAATTATTTTTATGGTATTTAATTTTTGCGTAATATAATTCTGTAGTGGGTTGTGGGTTTATAGGGGAATAGGGTGGGGAGTAATTTAATTATAATTAATTAAATATGTTAATTTATTTATTGGTATTTATTTTGAATTAATTGTTGATTAATTATTAATTGGTAATTAATTAAATTATAATTGGTAATTATTTTTAATTAATTGATTAATTGATAATTATGTTAATTTTAGTAATTTATTTTCTGTAGCAGGTTGTGGGTTTATAGGGGAATAGGGTGGGAAGTAATTTAATTATAATTAATTAAATATGTTAATTTATTTGTTTGTATTTATTGTGAAATAATTATTAATTAATTATTAATTGGTAATTAATTAAAATATAATGGGTAATTAATTTTAAATAATTTATAGATTGATAATTATGTTAATAGTATTAATTTAGTTTCTGTAGTGGTTTGTGGGTTTTGTAGGGGAATAGGGTGGGGAGTAATTTAATTGTAAGTAATTCTATTTTTAACTTATTTTTTTACTTTATCAAATGTTTTATTATTTTCTAATTGTTAATTAATTTATTGTTAATTGGTAAATAATTTGTATTAGTAGGTAATTATTTTCATTAATTAATTTTATTTGCATTTTTAATTGATTAATTCATATATTATATAAAAGTGTTAAGTATTTTAATTAATTTGTAATTGGTATTATTATTTATTTTTATTTGTATATGAAGTATTTACTTTCCCTACTGTTGCACTCACTGGAGTGGGAATAGTAATTTTTACCCCTACGCTATCCAACGCTTTCCCTACTGTTGCACTCTCTGGAGTGGGAATAGTAATTTTTATCCCTGCGCTATCCAACGCTTTCCCTACTGTTGCACTCTCTGGAGTGGGAATAGTAATTTTTACCCCTACGCTATCCAACGCTTTCCCTACGGTTGCACTCTCTGGAGTGGGAATAGTAATTTTTACCCCTACGCTATCCAACGCTTTCCCTACTGTTGCACTCTCTGGAGTGGGAATAGTAATTTTTACCCCTACGCTATCCAACGCTTTCTCTACTATTGCACTCTGTGGAGTGGGAATAGTAATGTTTACCCCTACCCTATCCAGCGCTTTCCCTACTGTTGCACTCTCTAGAGTTGGAATAGTAATTTTTACCCCTACGCTATCCAACGCTTTCCCTACTGTTGCACTCTCTGGAGTGGGAATAGTAATTTTTACCTCTACGCTATCCAACGCTTTCCCTACTGTTGCACTCTCTGGTGTGAGAATAGTAATTTTTACCCCTACGCTATCCAACGCTTTCCCTACTGTTGCACTCTCTGGAGTCGGAATAGTAATTTGTACGCCTACGCCATCTAACGCTTTCCCTACTGTTGCACTCTCTGGAGTGGGAATAGTAATTTTTACCTCCACGCTATCCAACGCTTTCCCTACTGTTGCACTCTCTGGAGTGGAAATAGTAATTTTTACCCCTACGCTATCCAACGCTTTCCCTACTGTTGCACTCTCTGGAGTGGAAATAGTAATTTTTCCCCCTACGCTATCCAACGCTTTCCATACTGTTGCACTCTCTGGATTGGGAATAGTAATTTTTTACACTACGCTATCCAACACTTTCCCTACTGTTGCACTCTGTGGAGTGGGAATAGTAATTTTTACCCCTATGCTATCCAGCGCTTTCCCTACTGTTGCACTCTCTGGAGTTGGAATAGTTATTTTTACACCTACGCTATCCAACGCTTTCCCTACTGTTGCACTCTCTGGAGATGGAATAGTAATTTTTACCCCTACGCTATCTAACGCTTTCCCTACTGTTGCATTCTCTGGGGTTGGAATAGTAATTTTTACCCCTACGTTATCCAACGCTTTCCCTACTGTTGCACTCTCTGGAGTTGGAATAGTATTTTTTACCCCTACGCTATCCATTGCTTTCCCTACTGTTGCACTCTCTGGAGTGGGAATAGTAATTTTCACCTCTACGCTATCCAACGCTTTCCCTACTGTTGCACTCTCTGGAGTGGAAATAGTAATTTTTACCCCTACGCTATCCAGCGCTTTCCCTACTGTTGCACTCTCTGGAGATGGAATAGTAATTTTCACCCCTACACTATCCAACGCTTTCCCTACTGTTGCATTCTCTGGGGTTGGAATAGTAATTTTTACCCCTATGCTATCCAACGCTTTCCCTACTGTTGCACTCTCTGGAGTGGGAATAGTAATTTTACCTCTACACTATCCAACGCTTTCCCTACTGTTGCACTCTCTGGAGTGGGAATAGTAATTTTTACCACTACGCTATCCAACGCTTTCCCTACTGTTGCACTCTCTGGAGTGGGAATAGTAATTTTTACCCCTACGCTATACAGCGCTTTCCCTACTGTTGCACTCTCTGGAGTGGGAATAGTAATTTTTACCCCTACGCTATCCATTGCTTTCCCTACTGTTGCACTCACTGGAGTGGTAATAGTAAATTTTACCCTTTCCGCTATCCTACAGTAAAAATATTGTAATTTTTTTATTAATATTATGTATATATATAAATATATATATATATATATATATATATATATATATATATATATATATATATATATATATATATAGATATGTAATAACAAATCAATTTGTATGGTTTTTTACTTACATTAATTATTTATTAATTTTAAGGTTATTTAAGTATTTTAAATATGTTTAAGTTCATTATATTTATTATTTCATTAATTTTTAATTAATTTAAAGCATTTAAAAAAATTCGATATTTTGACTAACTATATTTTTTACATCAATATTTTTGATTTGATATTTTTGTACTTGCCTGTTTGGAGATAGGAGGTTGATATTTTGGCATTCTATATTTTTACCTCGATATTTTGGTAGGTCGATATTTTGGCATTCTATATTATGTCAGTGATCCGTCGAAATGTCATACCTCCGTATTCTTTTTTTGGACACTGCAAATAAAAAAAAATAAAAAAATAAAAAATACAAAAAAAGATAGTAGCACCATAACATCATTTACATTATCAATTCTATCAAAAAACTGACAGGATGAAAATTATTGATTTGTCAAACATCTCTTAGCCCGCTTCTATCGCATGCTATCCTGTGATCAGGGGATGCTCTGCGATGTACACAGAACTAAGTGAGCATGATAGTGTGCCTGTATCGTCTGTGGGACAAAATGTAATGGAAATAGATACGGAAAAAGGAATAACTTGAGAACCACAGGCCCCTCTTGGCCACACACAAGTTACACCTTGTTTCCCAGGTCCAAATTTTTTTCCCTAGATGTACGAATCATACCCTGTATCACACCCAGTGGCCAAGCATACATCGGTGTCATGCCCAGCGGTCCAAGCAATTAACACCTCTCACTCCTTTCAGAAACCAGAGGTGTTAAGAAATCAGTGTCAGTGAGAAACCCTTTATCACAAAAAAGAGCATCCTGGGAGCCATGAAGGGTTATACAATAAATATTCACCTTTCCTAGCGTGCTAACTATCGCAAAAAGTTGACTTCCGCTGGATCGACTCAGAAGCCACCTTGTGACTCAGCTAGGACATATAAAATAAGTAATATGCCATATTCTGTCAGCGGCAGGGTGCACAGGTTATCTTTTTACTCTTCTCCCTAGTTTGCCATATGTCAAATGCTTTAAACTTAGGTTCTGGTGTAGTCTCTTATCCTCTGTGATGGTTACTTCAGGATAAACCTCCGCCATGTGTGTTCAGCAGAGCTTCCAATCAATTGCGGTGTCTGCTCACCTTCATTGCCGGACAAATGTTAATCTGTCGGGCGGGGTACCCTTCCTTTGGCTGCAGTCGGGTTTGAGGTACAAATCAGCTGTGGTACAAAACTAAGGAGGGTAGTGATGAATTTACTGATCACACTTCTAATGGCATGTGCTGTTCTTTGTAAAAAGTTCACAAAATTTTATTATCTTGAATGTGGTGATGTATGGTAATAGGGCATCGTACTACCCTATATGCACATGGTACAATGGTAAAAAACCACTGTGTTCACAGGACAAACTTTTTTATACCATAGCACTCAATCAACAGTCAAAATATAATGCCTCCACACCACAAATTAGAAAGTTAGGAGCCGAGTTTTGTAAAGCAGCTTGTATTGAATTTGAAGAGCAGCCGACACTTGTTGCATCACACAAGTTACTTCTTCAAGGCTAGTTGTCTGGTCAAGTAGTTCTGGTCTCATGGAGCAATGTGTCATGTACCAAAACGTATCTAAGAATATAAGAGATCCAACAAGAGTTTTCATTCAATATTTAAATGGTTCAGAACGTAGTGTTCCTACTATTTGATTCCAATTAGTCACAAAGTACTTGAAAAACATCCATAATAAGATTCCTGTGTAGTCTAAGGAAAAATTTACCGATAGCCGGTGACACAGATAGAAATAATCTCATGAGGAAACTCCGTTGTGTTCTCCTGTCACCAGTACTGTAGTAGTTGTTCAGTTTGATGGGAACCTTGATAAGTCCCTTCTGTCTTGAGTCTAACGTCTTCCTCATGGTGTGGAAAACGATCAATTGCGGTGTCTGCTCACCTTCTTTGCTGCACAAATGTGAATCTGTACAGCTGGGGTACTCTTCCTTTGGCTGCAATCGGATTTGAGGTACAAATCAGCTCTGGTGTTCGCTCACAAAAATGTTTCTTGAACATGAAATATTTCGGAAAAAACAAGAGACAAGAGGCGTGTAGCAAAACAGGAACAGTTCATTTGATTAAACATTATGGCTAGGAAATCAGTTACAGGCATATGGTCTGAATTTACAATTGGTCTCCAGACTCTTTTTATACAGTTCATTGTATGCAATTAAGCATGTCTGGAAGTCCATGTAAGGTAAGGAATGCAGTTGCTGTCTTTGGAGTCATAAATTAGTTGTCTAATGGAAAGTACAGGTGAGACTCAACCTTCGTTGACACAATGCGAGCAGTGGGTAACGTGTCCAGATGTCTGGTGTGTGATCACTGCGCATGCTGTGTCCTGATTGGCTATATGTTCCTAACTTGTGTGGCATCTGTTATGTTATGTTAAAATTATTTCTAGATCGCACGTACACTGATTGGTTTATTGGCGCTTAGTACAGGAGTATCTGAGCCCTGGTGAGACTATTCAAATGCCTGAACAAAGAGCCATGTCTTAAGGAGTATCATGAATGTAAGTAGGTATGTACAGGATCAAAATACCAGTGCGGAGGGCATTCCAAAAATGGGGAGCCAGCACCGCAAACCTGCTGCCACCTAGTCTCTTCCGTTTATGGGGTGGTATGACCAGTAGATTGATGTGGGCATGACGCAAATTGCGAGTGGGTTTATGTCTGTTGATGAGATTGGAGACAAATTTTGGGCCAGCAACCTGTAAAGACTTAAAAATGAGAAACCAAATTTTAAAGCCACAATGTTGTAATATCGGAAGCCAATGTAGCTGCCGCATAAGAGGAGAGTCATGTTGCCATCTCGGTTGATGAAAGATCAGTCTAGCTGCCTGATTCTGCACCAGGTTCAGTTTCTTGACAAGATACCAAGGCTAGGACAACCTGCACCAGTGCTTGCCTAGTAAGGAATCTACTGATTTTGCTTATCTTCCGCAGCTAGGAGAAGCCAGTGGAAACTACCATTCCGATCTGGGTTTTTTATAGACAAGTCACTGTTAATTGTGACCCCGAGGCTCTTAGATGAAGTAGATTGAACTGGTGGAGAGCCCAGCTCAGTTGGCCAAAAGTCTGAACTGCAGGGGTTCTGAGCACCGCCATTTAAGATCTTTTCGTTTTTATCTGGATTTAGCTTTAAATTGTTGCTGTTCATCCAATTACTAATGTACAACATGGTAGACTGAAAGTCAGAGATGGATTCGGATGTGTTGTCAATAGCGAATATAAGTTGCAAGTTGCAAGGGCATATGAGCGAGCCTTGTTTTCCGGTAGTTCCCTCAGCTCATGTTGTGTATAACGGAGCGGGCGTGTAGTTGATGGCTAGACTCTCCTTCGTCCGGTATTCGCGTTTCTAAGTTGTCGTTCTCTCATTCTAACACCTCACATTGTACCTTCTTTTTCCCTCTGATCGTTGCCTGTACATGGCCACGTAGCGCAGATTGTAAGGCCTTCCAGAGGATACAGGGTGCTTCAACTGTTCTCTTCAAAATATTGGTCTACTCACTCCCTTATTTTGCCTCGAAAACCCTCTCTTTTAAGTGCCAGGGTTCAATCCTTGGGGTCAGTGTTGCGTCTCTGGTGGGGCAATAAAGGACCACCTCGACTGGGGAGTGGTCTGCTATGCCATGTGCTTTATGGGTCGAATTGCTAAACTGGCAAAAATATAAGTGTTGGGTGAAAATGTGGCTTAATCTGGAGTTATCCCATGCCCAGACAAGAAGTAGGTTAATTGTTTTACATTTGGGTTGTGTTCACTCAACAGGTCCACCAATCCCATTGCTTCTATAAATCCTGTAGTGCACTGGACTCAGAACCAATAGAAGATCTATATTCTTTCTCCAACGTGGTTTCCATTGTCATGTTCAGGTCCCCTCCTAGAATGAGGATGCCAGTAGGTATCTCCATCAACAGGGCACTAAGTGCAGAGATGGTCCCTAATTTTAAGTCGTGGTGGTACATAGACCTATCAGATATTGAGTGTGCGTCCCTCCCACCTCCTGGTCTGTGGCACAAAGTGCCCAAGCCAGTCAGTCCATGTGTGACAAGGAATGTATGGCACTGTAGCTCAAATTAGTGCGCCTGCACCCCTGGAACTAGTGGTAAAGCCCGCATGTGCCAACAGAGTGTATCCAAAATGGTCCAAGGCCTTATGGTGGTCACCCTTCAGGTGGGTCTCTTGCAGGAGAAAGAAGGGGGTATTTACAAAGAAGTGGCGGAGCGTGTCGTTAGCCTTCTTAGCTTAACAACACGCTCCCCCACTTCTGAAGCACAAGGCTGCACCAAATTTACAAGAATGTGGTGCAGCCTTGGGCTTCCCCTGCGATGACGCTAAGTTTAGCAATTTAGCGCCAACGCAGGCACCCTTTCACCAGAGTGCAAGGGTGTCTGCGTGCAGGGGAGTAATGTTTATGTGTAAGAAGGTGTACCTTCCTGCACATAAACAATCCTAAAATGCAATTCTTTCACTTTCATGTGTGCAAAAAGTGACAAAACAACATTTTTTCTGAAAGGTTTGTCCATGTACCGGAGGGGACACCTTCCTGTAAATAAACAAACCATGGTCTTTTGCCTTTTCCATGTGTGCTGCACAAAGCAGCACACGTGGAAAAAGCAAAAACGAGGAGAAATAATGCATTTCTCCTCATTTCGTCAACTTAGGACCACGGTTTTCCTGGTCAAAATGTTGGCGCTGCCTCCTAAGTACATAGGGACCAGTGTCAAATACAATGGGTGTTGTGGTGGAACGCCCACCACAGCACCCAGTGCACACCCCTTTCACGCTAAACATTTATTTATACATTTTTATATAGCGCAAACTTGATCCCGAAGGATATCAGCGCGCTTTACAATTTCAGGGAAAGGAAGGTAACAGTTCAAAACATGAGTTAAATGGGGAACCTACATAGGCATTGAATCAAACAGTGCTCACATAACAGATCGTTTATAAACCTGGAATTAAGCGAAGAATGGGCCAGTCTATTTAACATAATGACATAGGGGGAGCAAATACAATAATAATATACAGGATTAACAACCAATACTGTAGTATGTCCGATGCGATTAGAGCTGACAGTCGTCCCTCTTGTTAAGGTAAGAACTTATTCATGAGTAATCTTTTTGCTTCCAGCTTGAAAGCAACCTTGGAAGAGATTCTACGAATTTCCAGTGGAAGAGAATTCCAAATTTTTGGTGCAGGGCCAGAGAAGGCTTGTTGGCATGTTCTCTTTTTGCTGAAGATCTGAGGTTTCAAGAGGAGGGAATTAGCACTCCTCGACGGTCTACCTCCTCCAGATAGTTCTAGCTTTTGCGCAAGGTAGTTGGGGGTCATGAAGTGGAAGGCTTTGTGCGATAGGCAGGCAATTGTAGCGTGAAAGGGTGCCTTATGTACAAGGCACAGCCCCTATCGCCACAACAGCGTCTGTAAAAGTGACGCTGTAGTGGCTATAGGGGCTTGTACATATGACGCTAAGTCTGGGGTGTGACGATATTGGAGCACTATGATGCATTTAATTCTATCACCGAGGCCATTGGCGTTTCAAGTAAAGACTCTTAACTGAGCGTGAGCTCCCATGGAGGGTGGTGTTGTGTGCAGTCGTCCCTGTGTGTGGTGAGGGATTGTCCATACCTTCTCTTCCCAGTGCGTCTGAGTGCCCTGCCTGCTTGTGCATATTCCCACTGAGCTGAAGGAAAAGAAGATGTAAAATACAACACAACAACAATAAATCTGACTACCCACACTGTAAAACTCCCCCACTCTACTACACTGCACAGTAGGCTCAAAACATCCCACCACCCCAACATACAGAGTGCCTGTCACCATAACAGTAACATGCACACTGTCTAGAGTTGGCACGACCACCTTGATGGCCCAAACTGTTACAAACATTTAACTTCACCCTTTTGCATAACTCAGTGTTCCAATATCCACATCATTTAAGGCAACAAAAACATCTCCCCTCTCATCCAGGAACCAGCACACCCCACACCTAGTGGCAGACATTTCAAACAGTGTCCCAGTTCACTCTTTATTTCCAATCAGCCACTATTCTGATTGGGCAGAGCGCGCAGCCGCAGGACCTTTATGTCCTTGCCTCAAGAATTTTTTGGAGCTCCATCTTCGTTTTGTTACTTATTGTGACCCAGTTGCTCATCTCCCAGCTGTCAGTTCGGGCCCCTTTTCTTGGCCTCTCATTGTGAGTGATGACCAGGAGTGTGCCAGCCTTTTAACCAACCCCACACCTCCTCTGGCATGGAAAGCTGCCAGGATTTGCTCTCTGCAATGACCCTCAGCTTTGCTGGGCAGAGCATCATATATTTCAACTCTTTAGTTCATAGCACTATTTCGACTTCATCAAAACTCTGTCGCTGGCACTGTTCTTGTAGGGTGAAGTCCGGGAAGAAATGTGTTATGATATTTTCATAAGACAAGTCACTATGACAACGGGCTGCTTGCTGGAAAGCATCCCTATCACAGTAATTGAAAATTTTGGCTATGATATTTCATGGGGGGCTCCTGGCTTTGGCTGCAGGATGGGGGCACTATGTGCTTGTTTGATAGAGGGAAGGTTTGAGAAGCTCTTCAGGGCAGAGGGTATTGAGTATGAGATCTTCAATGAATAGGTCTACATTGGACCCTTCAGCTCCCTTGGGGACCTCTACCACTCTGATGTTATGTCTGCATGCTCTGCCTTCCTGGTATTTAAGTTTCACGGACAAAGAGGAGTATTGCTTCGTGAGGCATTTCACTTGCTCTTCCAGTTTTTTGGATGTGGACTTCAACAAGTTGATGTGTGATTGGGCCGCAGTGACTTTCTCAGATATTTTCTTAAAGTCTGCCCGAAGGAGATTGACCTATACGGTCACTGCATTCAGCTTTGGCTCAATTTCTTTTATTTATGCAGATTTGTATAGCGCAAACTCAACCCGACGGTATTGGAGCTCTTTAAATGAGCACTGGTTACATTACACAAGGACACATTCAGGCATGGGGAGATTAAGTGATTTGCCCAGAATAACAGGCTATGGATGTGAACCTGAGGCTTGAACCTTGGTTTCCAGCACCAAAGTCGGCAATCTAGCCAGCGGACCACATCCTCTTCCCCAATGGTACTCTTTAGGTCACATCGAGCAGCTATAATGCACTGAGAGAGGGTCCTGTTGACTTCGATTGTTCGGGGCCCAGCCCTGTCATCCCCCGAGGGAGACTGAGGTACTGTATATTTGTCCTTCTTGTTGGCTCATTGGAAAGCTGCCCCCTTAGGTCTCATCATAGTTCCAGGGAAACACCACCAAAGGTTCCTCTCTAGAAGAGTGCCCACCCCTTTCATCCGTGCCCTCAGATCTCTTGTGGCTCTCTGCAGTTCGAGTAGTATGTGGCTATCTCCCCTCATGATGCCCCCAGCACCCCAGGATCATGCAGGTCACTAGGAAGACTCTTCACACAGGGAAGTTACTCAAAATCTGCCACAGCCCCTCATCAATCAGTCACAGGGCCTAATCAGGCTCCCAGCCCGATCCCTGTCATATGTCCAATAGTTCTTTAAACTCCTTTGTATTGTTCTTATGAACTCCCCCTACAACAATCCTTTAACCCCAAGGTGGTTTCTCTTGTGAGTGAGGGAGCCAATCTACATTTCCAGAATCAGAATCAGCCCTGGTCCACTTCAACCACTCCTCAGTGGCCTCACCATGGAAGGACAGGATACAGCCGGTGTCATGCTATGAAGAATCGGCCACCCTGTGTGTCTTGACATTGTCAATAGAAATAAATCTGTTTTCTTTACGACCTGGAAGTGGTGGTAAAATGACTGTTCTTGTGCCCTTCACTCCAAGGACCCGAACTGGCGCTCGATATGAGGGACCAAACTCCTTTTTGTTTTCGATCTTCTCTCGAACCAGTTCTCCAACTTGGGGTAGCCAGCCAACTACCGGGATCTGCAACGCATCATCCGACGTGGAGGGCAAGTGTTCCTTTGCAAGACTGTCTCTGGTCTTTTGTAGATCCTGTAAAACATTGCAATGTTCATCTACGTCAAAGGCCGCGGCCTGGGCCTCGCAGTCTGCACCATCAAGGTCAGGGACGTACATCTTGATACCAAAGAGCATTTCGTATGGGGTCCGCCCACCCAGAGACCTTCTAGGGAGATTATTAAGCGCACGCTGCACGCCATAGAGGTGGGTCAGCCAGTTTCTACCAGTGCCTATAACTCGGGCTGTCAAAGATTGCTTTAAGTCGCGGTTCATTCTTTCTACCACAGAATTGCCCTCAGGCCTGTAGGGGCTTGAAAACTTCACCTGTACTCCCAACGAAACCATAGCATCCTTATACGCCTTAGAGGCGAAAGCCGGACCCTGGTCCGAATGGAAAGCACCACAAGCAAAGATTCCCACAAAGACACGCAAATCCTTAATGACAGTCCGTGAATCAGCGCTGCGATGCGGCCATAACCACACAAAGCGTGTGCATGAGTCGACTGCTACTAAGATGTATTTATACGCAGTATCAGAAGAGAAAGGACCGCAGTGATCCAAATAAACACATCCAAGTGGTTTATTAGAGATGTACAACTGTGTCTGAGGCGGACGCGCAGCAGTAGAAGGCTTAATCTGCTGACAAATGTCACACATAAGGACATAATCGCGCGTCTGTTTGTACAGTCCCCGCCACCAGAATCTCTGTTGTAGCTGAGATACAGTGGCTGAGATGCCCGCATGCGCAGACGCCACACCTTCATGAGCCGCTGTAATCAGAGAAGCTCTGCGATCCGAGTTGGGAACTAGACGCTCTCCAACTTCAGGAATTTTCACATAAGGAACCTTATCGGGACTTAAGTGGTATGTGTATTTCGAAGGGAACCCCGCAGGATATTTACCTCCCTTCGCTGTGGCAGCAACAGCCGCCAAGATGTCATCATCTATTTTGCTTTTGGACCTCGTGACTGCTGCAACTAAGTATTTAGATACCGCTGATTTCGCTGCTTCATCGGCAAGCGAGTTGCCAACAGCGTGGACTCCCACGCGCTGGTGGCCGAGAGTATGAATCACAAACACGAGCGGTAGCTTTTCTTTAAGTTCCGCTACTCGGACCCAGATCATTTTATGTTTTATTGTGCTACCTTTGGAATCACGAAAATCATTCTGAATCCAAAAGAACAAGTTCTCATTGTAAGACTGGACACAGTAGTAAGAATCACTTACGATTAAAGTCGTCACACTAGGATCTGCGTACTCCAATGCAAGCATCAGAGCACGTAGCTCTGCTAATTGTGCAGTGCAGTCCCCAAGTGTCTGCGTGTGCACGACACTGGACTCGAACTCATCGTTCACCATTGCACCGACCACAATGGCGCAAGCGGAAACGTAGGCATGTTTAGAGCCATGCGCAACCTGCGCCGAACCATCCGTGTAAATGATACAGTGGAAATCCTCCAACGGCCGCATTGCTAAAGGAGCAGGATGAACAAATTCATACTGTAAATACTCCTGCGACCGTAAAGCGGCGTCAAAAATAAACGTGACATCCTGAGATGTCAAGGAAGTAGCCCACTGAATCCACCGAGGGTGCAAAGCTTTAGAATTAGGTACACTGGCTTTCGTGACCGCCTCCAAGGCAGGACACGGAGTAACAACCAACATGCGCTTTCCCTGCGACAGGGCACGTTCTTTAAGAATTGCCATCTGCACAGCCGTTAACACTTTCTCCACAGTGGAAAAACGCAGTTCAGCCGAAGTGTACAAGTGTGACTTGTAAGCAATAGGTACAGTATCCCCCTCGTTAAAAGTCAGGTACGTGAAACCCACCGTCCCAGGGATAATTCTTATCACCAGGTTGGTCTGGTTATCACGGGTTTGTAAGTAGTCAGAAGTGAGCAAATCAGCCTGCAAAGACTGCAGAATGGCTGAATGCTCAGGCAGCCAGCATGATTTGGAAAAAGATGGTTGTACCAAGGCATATAAAGGCTTGATACGCTGGGCATATTCCGGAATGTATGTCCTCCCGAAATTTAAAAAACCCAGTAAAGACTGTAATTTTTTCAGAGTTGTCGGAGAGCGCAACTGCGCGCACTTCTCCAGGAAGTGAGGAGCCAATCCCTTTCCTTCATGGTTAAGTTCATAACCTAGAAACAACACTGTGTACTCCGCAATGTGTGACTTCGCAAAGTTAAACTTGTAACCCATGTCTGCAAAGTTACAAATTATGCTGTTTACTCGACACAGATGCACCCAAAGCTCGTCGTCTGTGAGATAAATGTCATCCACATACGAACATGCAACTGGATCGAAACTCTCCAAAAGAGAGACTATGCGGGCGGAAAACACTCCAGGACTATTTTTATATCCCATTGGGAGACGTTTAAACATTTTTTGTACGCCGCCGCACGTAAAACTGGTCCATTGGGAACTTAGACCATCTAATCTATGTGCATAAAAACCATTGGAAATGTCAAGCGTGGTTTTGAACCGTTTACGCTCAAGACTATTCACTAGGGCAGAGCCGTGAGTATTCTGTACTGCACAGTTACGGCAATGCGAGTTCAAATGCCGGTAATCCAAAACTAGACGATACGAGCCGTCCGGCTTGTTAACAGTAAAAAGGGGATTATTCATTGGTGACACACATGTTTCAATTACACCTTGATATTCCAATTGTTCAAGGATAGCCGCGACTGAAGCCTTAGCTTCACGCCGTATGGGATACTGGGGTTGTGGCTGAGGCTGTGACCGTAAAGGAATCTCATGGCTAGGGGACAATTTATCCCAGCCACACTGATTTCGGTACACAGCCGGCGCAAGCGCCAGAGCCCACTCTTCTGCAAAATGCAGCGCTTCCACTCTCGGTACAGTGTGCGCGAAACTGGGGAGGATTACCTCCTCCCCTCGCGGAGCTGCGAGAACAAAAGGTGGGGGCCAGTCAGCCTCCGAAAGCAAAATGTCATATGTATCCGAAAGATTCTCCCAAAATACCCCTTTTACAGTTCGCTGCATGTCACCTTCAATTAACAGGACAATTTCAAAAAGTCTTTCAGGGGGAGCAACATGCGTATCAGCTGTTTCAATTACAATAAAAGTCTCAGTCGCTGTCACCTTCAACAGTGGACGGAGGGCCTCTCTCACTATGGTAATCTCCGCCGCGCTGTCCAGCAAGGTCAGAGCCCACGTCAGATTCCGAAGCCGCGTTCTCACTATCTGGGGCATATCGATGCGCCGTTAAGGCAGCGACCTTCTTCTTGGCAAACTGCGGTCTCTTAGGCGTAGAGTCGTCCCGCTGATCCCCTTCACTTCGCGTGCGGGGCTGGCCACGTCCTTGCTGACCACCCCTGCCCCTGCCGCCCCCTCCACCACCGGTTGACGGAGCCGATGAGTCCTGAAAGGAACGAGGAGAGCGTTGGTCAGATGCCTGATATCTATCAGGTGTTTTAATCGTAGCGCGATCGCGCAATTCATAAACACGCTCTGACTGTGCAGGTTGTGAAGGCGCCGGACTCGAGACCTGTGTCTGCTGTTGTTGTTGCTTACCCTGATTCTGCTTTTTAGGCCAATTTTGTTTCTTGGACCTGGGCTGTCCACCTGTTTCCGAAGACTGCCCCTGGGGTTGCTTCTTTTCTTTTTCAAGAAAAACCTTCGCACCCTTAGAATTGCGGCCAACCATTTTATAAGCCGCCACAATTATTCTTGCCAGCTGACGGGGTTTCTCGGCATCGGGAATTAACGCCAGACCATTGGCCACTTGAAAGTTCACTGCATCCCCTTTTACATTGGCAAGGATAATACCGCAAACTGTCTCAAATGAACCGTTCAGGCGCATACCCAACTCAACCGCCGACTCAGGTCCGTGATCATCCTGAACACGTTTGAGGATTGCAGACAGGTTCGACACTGACGGTGTGCCAAAGCACCTCGAGTAAACCGCTGCAAAAGTCTTACCCCACGTCTCACAGTCAACAAGTTCCGGGGCTAAATCTTTCGGTAAACTAAGCGTAAGAATCCGGTGTTTTTCACCCGGAGTCGTATTAGGAAACACAGCTTCCAGCTGGTCGAATTTCTCGGCAAGCCAGTAAGGAAAATCATCCTTAATATCTGGCTTTCTGCCCGTAACGGAATTCACCAAGACCGGACTTATTTTCAAGCCAGCCTGTTCCGCTCGAAGCTGCGCCCCTGCGGGGGCTGCGCCATGAATATTACGACCAATGTAATGAACAAGCGCTCTAATCACACCAACTGCGACCTCATGAAGACGCCGCAGGTCACCCACATTACAAGTGGTGCGATTAGGATGAGGAGTAAATCCACCCAAAGCGGGCCAATTTGTGCCCGGAATGGATAAGGGACCCAACCTCGGAGCCGTCAAAGAATGGGGTAGGGCGCCACCAAACCAAACTCCGTGCTGCCAAGCGTCTATAGGTACTTCCAGTGCTCTGTACGGAGCATAAGCCGCCGGTACATCCGTGGCAGTGTATGAATGATAGACACCCGAATTAGCGTCTATTTCTGGAAATGTCACCCAGGAATAAAACAATTCGTACGGGTACGCATGTTCCGCACTCACTACTAGAACCACAGCTAAGCCTTCCGCGGGTACATTATATCCCCGCAAGTGGTCGCGAACCGCGACGCGGCTATGCTGCGCTATTTCCACTGCCATGTTAGCACAGGAAGAAGAAAAACTAGACAAAGAACTCTTTGTAGCACAACTGGGTAGTGATTCAAAGAAACCTTTTTAGAAGAATTCAAGCTTGAAAAGACCTATTTCAAAAACAGGTAGGTTTTCCGACACCGCCGTTTACCGGAAACGGAAATGAAGGTGTCAATGTATGAATGATATACTACTCGAGTGTCATGAAATACGGCCAACCAATCCGTTGGGCGCCATGTACATGTAGCAGGGTTTCCGTTCTCCCACAGAACTGTGCATAGAGATCTAGAACCTCAGTGAGTTAGGATGATCCAAAAACTCATCTCAGTGTCAGAAATCTCGTTACCTAGCTAGCTACAGTGTCTCATGGATCATTATGGAATGATACATGTATTAGACAAACCAGAACATGATCTTTAGAATACCTCAGGAGTCGTGGAACACATGAACACTCTTTCGTTATATAATCATTTCAAACCAAAACTGAGAGTCAAAGAACACAAGTGCAAGTTTGAAATATTTATTATTCAATGCAAAGTTCTCAAACGCAGTATCTTGTATAATACCAAAATGCAGATTATAAAAATCAGAGTCAACAGCATAGTCACTAATCCATAATAAGCAAAAGGTGCTAGCATGTTATAATGCAATTTCTATAGAAATCTATATCACCTATATTTCGCGCACCCTATCTAGCATATTATATTATATCTAAGAAGGTCTCATTCGGGCTTTAGCAGGGCGACCCCATACCTCTCAATGTCAGTAGGAGCGGTTCACATCAACAGCTACCAGCTCTCTTCATGCGCAGCACCAAGTGTCTGCGTTCATTCCGTGTAACTCTATCTTAAACCCGCGTAGAGCCCAAAATGTTGGCATCAACATTATTTGTGTTATGTCTAATGTCTAATGTGGTGCGAGGATCAGACCTCCTAGCAACCTTGTGTTAGGTTAATCTTAGAGTGTGCAGCTCTCAGTGTGCAGACAGTTGTACCAAGTGTACCAGGCAAAGCTGATAGCATAGGAATAACATATTATTCTCAAATAAAGCAACTCGCCGCTTCTAGGGTGAAAGCTACAACAACAAGTACGTGTCGTGTGCAAAACTGAAGCCGAAGGCAAAACGGCTGTTTAAACATGTAATACACTCATGCTAACTTAACGCAATATATGTAATGAAGTATCCATATGACAGGAAGACTCTTCACACAGGGAAGTTACTCAAAATCTGCCACAGCCCCTCATCAATCAGTCACAGGGCCTAATCAGGCTCCCAGCCCGATCCCTGTCATATGTCCAATAGTTCTTTAAACTCCTTTGTATTGTTCTTATGAACTCCCCCTACAACAATCCTTTAACCCCAAGGTGGTTTCTCTTGTGAGTGAGGGAGCCAATCTACATTTCCAGAATCAGAATCAGCCCTGGTCCACTTCAACCACTCCTCAGTAGTCCAGTGGGCACTATCACTCCCCCTATATAGAATCCAATCACTGCCTTAGTGTTTGTTAGGGGGCTTCTTACTGTCATTAAAAGATGTGGGTGCTGGACCAACCAGAACTCCTATTCCATGTGGGGAGGTCTCCCCCTCTCCAGTCCAGGGCAGAGTGACCTTTGACACCCCTACCCCCTTCTGTGTCCTCCTGTCTCTGGCCAAAGGGTTTTGGTGCCAATTAGTTGCAATGAGGGGGGAAGCACAGAGGGCAAAGAATAAAAGGGAGTCAGCCCCTGCTGCCCTGAGACCTCAAGCAGTGTGCCACCTCCTAATAAAGAACAGATGATTCTAGGGAGGGGGAGACCAACCACTTACTGCCTCTTAACTGAGTTCTGGCCTCCCCGTTGGTACTTTTCTGCTTCGCAGCCTCACTTTCAATATTGTGCAACAGGCTCTCTCAACGCACTGACCATGGGCTCCTGGTGGGCGGCCCTCATCTCAGGTTTCAGTAATGGCCACTGGCGTCCAGGGTATCAGATTGCTTCTATTGTAGCCAAAGCTTCAGTCACACTCGCCAATTCACTGCACGGCCAGTTTTTACTGGCTGCAGGCCCTCCTTCAGCCTGCACCGAACTTCAAAAACTGCTTGAGGGAGAGAATTTGTGAGACTAGCTGGGGGAAGAGAAAGGAGGAGAGAGCAGGTAAATCGCCACGCCCTCACCCCAGCAGAGCTGTTTCCTCCTGAGGGGAGGCTGTGTTCTGCTACCAGGGAGGACCATTCAGTTGCAGCCTGAGACACAAGCCAGTCTCCCAGTCGAATGCAACCAGCCGTACAGCAGTCGTTGTGGTCCGCAGATATTGATGACCTCAGGTAGGAGTGGAGATTGTATTGGATGTCGGGGTATATGAATCGGTCGCTCAGAGCTCATGTAATGTGCGGCCATCTTGTTAGGCACCAAGCCACGCCCTCCCCCCTGCAATAGTGATTTGTCATTTTTTACTTCTCAGTCAGGGGTGGAGGGATGTTGGTGGTTTATGCAATCTTATTCAGCCTTCCTACCCTGTAATGACTCCATGTTATTTTCCTTCAATGTACTGCATTCCCTAAGTTAGTAAAATCATATTGGTCTCGATGCACCAAAGAACTCACAATTTTGTTTTGGTATATTGACACTTTGTTAGAGTTGCCATCTTTGGCGTGGTTTACCCTGACCTTTTGCCTCTACCTCCTGTATTTTTGATGCTGTGTTGGATTTGATTTTTGATGGCTTAGATGCTTTGGGCACTTTGCCACTGCTGATCGGTGTCAAAGTGAAAGTTCTCCCTGTGTAAATTGCTACTACAATTGGTTCTCCTTGATTTGAATATTTGTTTAACTGTTAAGTCCATAGTAAAGTGCACTGACTGTGTCAGGGCCTGTAAATCAAATCTACTAGTGGGCTTGCAGCACTGATTGTGACACTCACATGAGTAGCCCCAAAAATGTATCTCAGACCTGCCACTGCAGTGTGTGTGCGTGCAATTTTTTAACTGACATGTTTACCTAGAAAGTGCACCCACTTGCCAGGCCATAACCTTCCCTTTTATTATATGTCAAACACCCCTCAGGTTGGCCCAAGGTACCCCCAGTGCAGGATGCAGTGTCTGTCAAAGATAGGACAAGTACTTGTGTTTGTGACATGTCCTGATAGTGAAATACTGCCAATTGTGTTTTTCTCTATTGAACGGCTATCCGTCCCTTAGGATAGCATGGGAGATTCTTTATAACATCTTACAAGTCCATTGGGAGAAGATAGAGCAATAAAGTTTAGGCTCCCTGAACTCAGAATTTAATAACATCTGTTAGTATAGATGGTTTTTAAATTGTGTGTTTGAAAATGCCATTTTTTGAAAGTAGGCATTTTCATGTTTAGCCATTCTGTGTGCCTCTGCCTGTATGTGGATTAACAGTCTGGTTTTGAAGTGACAGGGGCTGGGATGTGCATCCACTGTAGACATCCACTGTGGCTAGAGGGGCTTGAGGTGTGCCTGGAGCTCCCTAGATGACTCAGAGTTGAGCTGAATAGACTTTGGCTGCATTTAGAGTAGTGGGAGAAGTTTTCCTTGCACCTGAACAGGACCTGTCTCTCTTGCACAATGCTCTCTCCACCCCCTGTGGTCATATTGCACCACTGAGGACAGAACTGGTTTGGACTGGGCTCAGAGACCCTCGCACAAAGAAGAACAAAGACAAAAATAGGGTATAAGTAGTGGACATTAAACTCCAGAACTTGTAATCACTTCTGGGCTCAAGAAGAATCTTTGCAAAAAACACAGTTGATGGACAGAATGCAGAACAATGTCTTACATTCACCCCAGTACACAGATCTGGGCCTAAATCCATCGTATTTTTGCACTACACACCACCCTAGGTCAGACAATGGCTATATGCTAATCAGCCTTGACCCTGTGCCTCAAATGGAACAGCCCAGCCCGAACTACCAAGCCATGTCTTTCATAGACCGGAATCAAGCATCCAAGTACCGGTTTCTGGCTATCAGCCTTCTTCAGCCTGGATAGCTTGACTCCAGTGATGTGGAGAGCCTGGGACTCACGTCTTAGCAAACCCAGCCTACTCGGGGTGAAAATGGCAAAAAACACAGTTGATGGACAGAATGCAGAACAATGTCTTACATGTTTTTTGCATTTTTCAAGAAAAATCTTTGCCAAGGAGAAGAGCTGGAGAGCTGGGAGGAGGAGTACTGACCCTTTGCTGTGTGCTGTGTGTGATTAGCCTGCAGTTCCTGCTGCTGCCAAGGAAAGGACAAAGACCGGACCTTTGCTGAGAAACCTGCTTGAAGAACAATCTCCAAGGGCTTGTGTCTGCTGGCCTACTGTTCTGAAGTCTCAGGGACACAAAGACATCACCCCCTGCTTCCCCTGAACTTTACTGATGAGCGTTCTGACCTGCCAGGAGGTGCCTGTTGCAGTTTTCGGTTTCTGGATGTTGTTCCTGCTGTTGGGAGCTGGAAGAAACCTACAAGAAGCAAGAAAAACAATCTCCGATGCCATCAGCACCATGATGCGGCGACCAGCACCGAGGCCAGGGGAACCACTTGCGAAGTGTCGTTGACCTCAAGGCCGGACTGGCCATAGCGGGCATTGGGCATTTCTCCGGTGGGCCATTTTTGTTACAGGGCCGTTTTTGCAGCATAGCTGCAATACTGGCCCCTATAACAAATTCGGCCTAAACTGGCCCTGACAAATGGCTCGGCCGCACCCCCAACACCCCGGGGGGCAAGCAGAGCACTTCGCCTGGGCGGATTTTGGTTCCCAGTCTTGCCCTGGTTGACCTGCAGTTGCTGCTTCTGCCAAGGAAAGGACAAAGGCTGGAACTTTGTTGAGAAACCTGCTTGAAGAAGAATCTCCAGGGGCTTGCGTCTGCTGGCCTCCTGATCTGAAGTCTCAGGGACACAAAGACTTCACCCCCTGCTTCCCCTGAACTCTACTCCACCGCCCTGCCTGCACTGCAGCTCCGACGCCCTTTCTTTAACACCTGCAGTTATAAGCCTTTCCAACGCCAGCACTCGCACAGACTCCGCCACCGCCAGCACCTGCATCCAGTTATTGCGGTGCCGAGAACCACCAAGGGTGACTCCATGAACTCGTCAACTTTACGCTGCCTCACTGGCGCAACTGACTTCCCCTGTCCTGGATTTGACACGTCACCTCCTCACAGACAAAATGTCTGATCTCCCCCGTGACAGCGACGGAGCCGGCCTCGACCTCGGCACCGACGACTCACCTCCATGACACCGTTCAATGTCCTAGACTTCATTTTCCAAGGTACTGTTTGTTTGGGGGGTCCGTGTGACTCAATGCCTGACGCTGTGCACCTTTTTTATCGCTGTCACGACATCGCAATAGCCGCAGGTGGAGCTATTTGTTTTATACAAGCTGTATTTTTTAAATAACTGTTTTGTAGTGCTATTTTACTACATGCATGCTGGATTTTGGTTATTTTGGTCTTGTTGAGTTTAGGTAAAGATACTTTATTTTTCCAAACTGGTGTGTTGTCCATTTGTGGTGTTATCACTGTATTACTTTGTGTTCTGAGTACAAATACTTTACACATTGCTTTTGGGATAAGCCTGTCTGCTCATGCCAAGCTACCAAGGGGGTGAACAGGGGTTATCTAAAGTGTGTATCTCCTTTATCCTGACTAGAAACAAGGGTCCCAACTTGAACAAAGGTACATACCTCTGCCAATTAGAGACCCCCAGTTCTAACATTTAGATTTTGAGAAAATACATTTGGTTTGTAAACATGATCCTTCTCCTACCTCACAGCCAAGACCTGGAATGAACTCCCCCTTCACCTTCAATGGAGCCCGACACTGCACCAATTCAGGAAGGACCTCAAGACCTGGCTCTTCGAATGACCCTAACAGGGCTGCCCACCCCCGGCGCCTTGAGACCCTCATGGGTTAGTAGTGCGGTTTACAAAACCCTAATTTATTGATTGATGGCCTATTTTCTACACAGGTAGTGTGAGATTATTGGGATGTTCAAGTCTCCAGGGTAAGTGCAGGACAATAATCTTGCTTAAGACCCCCCCCCCCCGAAATAGTGTGTAAAGTCACATTTTAAATCCCAAAACAGAGATTGTGAAGCAAATGATATTCACGTCCACGCAGAAGATGCTCAAGTCCCCACAGAGATGGTATGTTATAGTGATGTTGAAGTCCCCGCAAAGATTGTGTGTTATTATAGAGATGCTCAAGTCCCCACAAAGATAGTGTGTAATTATAGGTATGCTCATGTACCCACAGGGATACTGTGTAATCATAGCCAGTCATTCCATCAGTCAAACATTCTTTATTTCGCTTTATTTCAATAGAATATAAAGTACATGAAATATACACTTTATTATACGTTATATGTTAACTGACATAAAAGAACAATTAGCAAAAAGATTAAAATAATACGATACTACAAACACATTAAAAAATACATTTAAAAAAGTCTGATATGATATAAGAAAACATTTTGAAAGTGCAAGTGCAAAGTGCCACTACAATAAGATTTCTAATCACATATGATCATATTTACATCTGATTTAGCTTGCCAACTTTACTTTTTCGGATCTCCTACACTTCAAAGATGGGAAGGCAAGTTTTGAATGAAATATTAGGTTGAGTAGATCTCCTAAAACTGTATTTGCGTAAGAGCAGAAGAATGTATCTTTTCGTTTGGGGACTATAACAATTAAAAAAAATATATAAAATGTTAATCTGCCTGAGGAGATAGCAAATCACAGGGACAAATAGGATGGTAAATTAGTATTAGTGGGATAACCCGACATAAACAGGATATAATTTAAACTGAACCTCACTAAGATGTAGAGATGCTGGAGGTTCGACAAAGGAGCTAAATGAGAGTATTCATCATTTTTAGGTCTCGCGCCTAGTGTTGCAGTGCGCAGCATTGCGCGCGCAGAGAGAGACCTCATGTAGGGGCTTCTGAAAGTTGACCACACGCTCGTGGGTGTGCTTTTGTTTTCGTCAGCTGCTATAGGCTTTTAGGTGCGTCTTTGTAAAAAAGGCAGCACGCCATTGATGAAAGCCGTGTGCATGTCCCAACTTCTTCGAAAATATGACCGCCCCTGTCCTAGTGGTGTTTGTTATGCACAGCAGCGGCACAGACAACAGGCTCCCTCGCCCCCGCTCCTCTGTGGTGCACGTGCACCACTGGTCCTCCTTGCTATGTGTGTATGGGCAGCCACCACTGCAGCAGCTGGGCATGCCATGCATACTCGGCCCGCCGTACTCCCAGCTCTGGTTGTGACATTGTGGGATCCACAAACAGTTTGCCTAACATTAACGCACATTTTCCCAACTCTGAAACATGCATCAATTGTAAACAGTAGAGCTGCATAGGCAGGAGTTCAGAGGAGGGCACGTGGAATAACTAACACGGCAGAGCTCACTAGCACAGCAAGTGCATTTACCTGTCATGGTCACTGCCTGCTTCAGTGTAGCCCCACGCACCGGCAGAACTGTAGCTTACTTTTGGCAGGGCCTCCCCTGGCAGTGCTGCTGTTCTCATCCCCTGGGCCTCTGGCTGAAGGTAGTGTAATCCGTTCCAGTGACTTACCCTTCTGGCTGCCATATGCAGTCAGCTGCCCCGTATCTCGCACCATCCGCGTCATGTCGAGGTGCGTAATTACCCAGACCGGGGGAAATAACCAGGCCTGTGCTGCATTGAATTAGTCATTGTATTTAATGTTTTATTCATATTCAATTCTTGCATGTTGTTTATTTTTAAAGAGCTAATTATTTGTTGCATGCATCGTTTACAACGAATAGCTTTGTGAATATTTGGGTCGTAGCATGTATAATATATCTGAAGTATTTTGTTTAGTTTCATTACATGTGGTGGACAAATCATGTGTTTTCGATTGACTAAACAGCACCTTTTAAAGCTCATGTCACGTTTGTTTTCAACTAATTACGTTTCAGCAATAGACTGACTACGTTCCGTTTATCCGAACTCAGTAGGCAAATAATCTGCTTCAGCTTTTACTTTATTCGTTAACAATCGAAGGTGGTGTAGACACAAGGTTTTTATCACTGAGCATGATTACAAATTTGGGTGCATTATACTTATATATTTTGTTTTATTTTGAGAAAATTTACTTACGTCATGCTTTGAGGCACGTCTTTTTGAAAAAAAATACAAAATTGCCACTTTTTCGCCTCTAATGGTTTTGTAAATATTTCTGAAACCAACTTGCAGGTTTGTTGTGCTAGTTGAGTGGAGTACCCTTTAGGTATTGGCTGTCTTTTCGTGGATGTATTTATCTAAAGCAAACTCAAATAGAGCCTTTCAGCTTTACAACTATATTCAGTCGGTTTTCCACATTGAACACGGATTTAAAAAATCTTGTACTAGAAGGTGCTCACAGATAAGATCTCTGACATGCAGTGCGAGTCAATCTATTGCCCCAGACTTTACCCCTCTCGTAAGATTACCATTGTTTTTTACTGACGATTTCAGTGCTGGTATAGTGCACCCTGAAAGGCCTACTGTACACTGATGTTTCTTGCTTTATTTGCAGAGACTCTTTTATGTATAAATAAAAATGCCAACTTATTTTTTTGCCTAACTTGTTTTGGCTGTGGTGAGAATCAGATTAGGGTTCGAGGTCTTAGACCCTTGCCAATCAGCGTGATTTGCACAACTGTGAGGAACCCAGGCCGTATGCATGTGCCTCAGTGTTCACTTGCTGTTGTACCTGGATCCATATTTCCTTTCTCTTGCGTGCCATGTCATAAAAAATCTCAACCCCACTAATATAAACACTTTGGGTCTGCGCCCTATAAGTGAGTGTAAGCTCTTGTCGAACGTCTGTCAAAATGTGGAAAACCTTCGATGGACCTACATAGCCTCTATTTCACTGCAGAAAAATTTAAGGGAGAACAGAAAACAAAATAGCTCAGGGTGACACAACTTCTCTAAGCCATCTGTCTGTACGCTGCCTCACATCAGAAATGCTGGAACATGATTTAGGAAGTGTTTTATAGAAAGCATTGGCAAAGCCAATAGGTTTTGCCTATGCAAAATCTATTGGCTTGTCAATGCTTTTTATACTTTGCACAGCACTTAAGCTTCTGTATAACGTAAAAAACAAGCATTTGCAATACAATAGGTCTTGCATTACTGAAAGTTTGGGCTATTAGCATAGCAAAAAATAATGCAACGCCAATAGCTCAAACTTTCAGTAATATGAGACCTACTGCATTGCAAATGCTTGTTAATAGTAGGGGTCATCTGATATAGCTTCACCATAGGTTTATTACAACGTATGTCCATTCTCTCTCTCACAGCCTCTATTAAGAAGATCTCCTTAATTGTGGCTTTAGATATTAACACACAAGTATGTATTATCATAGTGATTTTCAAGTTCCCACAGAGACAGTGAGGGAAGATGATTGTATTCAAGTCTCTAAAGAAAAAGTGTGTAAAGATAAAGCTTAAATCCCCATACAAAAAATGTGAAGCTAATGATGATCAAGTCCAAATAGAAGATGCAAGTAGTTTCTGTAATTTTCAAATCACTACAGAGATGGTATGTTATTATAACAAACACCCAGCGCTCAAAATCACTGCGAACGACATGACCCTAACGCACTATGCCGCTCGCGGAACTACAGGCTTAGTCCTTTCTTCTTATGTTTGGTGTTTTAAGTGTGCAGTGAAATGACAAAAAAATAACAGCTTTATGTTATTTGCGTACTGGCCCCTACACTCAAATACTGGCCATGTAGGCAAAACAAACGTCCGGGTGGCAGACCAAGCTGGTTCAGATGAGTACAGGGCTAGATGAGCTGGTCAGGACCAGGCTTGTTCTGATGTGTGTTAAGGGGTATAAATTGGACTGGACAGGGCCAACTGGTTCTGATGGATAGAATGACTATGAACTGGCTGGGCTGGCTCTGATGTATGTCCATGGGGATTCAGCAGGGTTAGATCTGATGGATGTGTATAAGGTTTGAATACAGTGGGTGGGGCTGGCTACTTGTGATGGCCGCAAATGTAGTTAGTATGGACCATAAAGAGTCAGGCTGGTGCTTCTTATTGCTTAAAAGTTGGTAAGTTCCATCTAGCTCTTTATATTGATTTCTTTGCCTGGTTCTACTATCTAATGCCACACATTAGATAGTAGAATGCCACTCACAAGTACACTGTAACAATGAAAATGACACATATAAGCAATCTGAAAACTTGGCCGATATGCACTTCATTGGTTGTGACTGTAACAAGAAAGATTGACAATGAGGTAATGTGGACTGCCATTGGACAGTCAACGTTGATATCTACTAAAGTCTGGCATTTTCTTAAAACTCCAAGCATTACAGCAGCTTCCTCTGGCACAGTGGACATTGTTAAAGGCAATGCACATTGCACGTCATGATTGCTAGAGAATCCCCCTTTCATCCTGAATCTGTAAGACCCATTTACTTCTGCTGTCTCTCCTGTTAAGCCAGGATACTAATTTGATGAGAAATCACCAATATCATATAGTCTATGCTGTGTTGCAAGGGCATATTCATGAGCCTTGTTTTCCGGTAATTCCCTCAGCTTGTTTTGTGTAAAACTAACTGAGCTGGTGTATAATTCAGGGCTAGACTCTCCTCCTTCCGGTATTTGAGTTTCTAAGTCGGCGATCTCTCATTATAACACCTCTTTTTGTATGTATCTTCTGTTCCTTCTTTTTATCTCCGATCATTGCCTGTACTTGGCCACGTAGCACAGACTCTAAGACCTCCCAGAGGACACAGGATGATTCAACCTTCCCTTGTTTTGTTCAAAACATTGCTCGCTCCCTTATTTTTGCCCTGAAAACCCAATCTTTTAAGTGCCAGCGGTCAATTCTGGGGGTCAGTGTTGTGTCTCTGTTGGGGCCATAAAGGACCACCTCCATTGGGAAATGGTCCGATATGCCACGCGATTTATAGGCCAAATTGCAAAACTGGTCAGAGTATAAGTGTTGGGTCAAAATGTGGCTTAGTCTGTAGCAATTCAATGCCCAGCTGAGAAGTAGGTGTATTGTCTTACATTTGGGTTGTGTTCACCCAACAGGTCCACCAATACCATTCCCTCTACAAATGTCTGTAGTGGACTGGACTCAGAATCGATAGGGGATCTGGATTCTCTTTCCAACGTGGGAACCATTGTCATGTTCAGGTCCCCTCCTAGAATGAGGACGCTAGGAGGTATCTCCATCAACAGGGCTCCAAGTGCAGGTAGGGTCTCCATGTTAAGTTGTTGCGGTATATAGACTGAACAGATATTAGGCGTGTGTCCCTCCCACTGCGTACCTTCCACATACTCGTTTGCGCTACAAAACGCCCAAGCAGGTTGGTCCATGTGTGACAAGGAATGTATGGCACTGTAGTTCTAACTAGTATGCCTACGCCCCTGAAACTAGTGGTAAAGCCTGCATGCTCCAACAGAGTGCATACACTACAGTCTAAGGCCTTACAGGGATTACCCTTCAGGTGGTTCTCTTACAGAAGAACAAACTCTGGGTCAGGATGACGGAGATATTGGTGCACCTTGGTGCATTTAATTTTGTCACCGAGGCCATTGATGTATCCAGTCAAGGACCCTCAACTGAGAGTGAATTCCCATGGAGAGTGGTGCTGTGTGCAGTCTTCCCCCTGTGTTGTGAGGGACTGTCTGTAGCTCGTCTTCCTAGTATGTCTCAGTGTCCTGCCTGCTTGTGCATATTCCCACTCAGCTGACAGAAAAGAAGATGTCAAATAAAAAACTCAACAATTAATCTGACTTCCCACACTGTAAACCTCCTCCCACTCTGCTAAATTACACTGTAGGCTCAAAACTGCCCACCACCTCAACATGCATATCTCAGTGTTCCCATGTCCACATCATTTAAGGCAATGATAGCATCTCCCTCTCCCCTCCAGGAACCAGCACACCCCACACCTGGTGGCAGACATCACAACAGTGTCCCAGTCACTATTTATTTCAGATCAGCCACCACCTTGATTGGGTGGAGCGCCGCAGCCATAGGACCTTTATGTCCATTTTTCAAGAGTTGTTTGAAGCCCCAGCTTCATTTTTTTCCTTATTGTGATCCAGTTGCTCATTTCCCATCTGTCGGTTTGGGTGCCCCTTCTTTGCCTCTCATTGTAAGTGACGACCAAGAATTTGCAAGCCCTTCAACTGATTCCACGCCTCCTCTGGCATGGATAGCTGCCAGGATTTGCTCTCTGCAATGATCTTCAGCCTTGCTGGGCAGAACATCATATATTTCAACGCTTTAGTTCGTATCATTATTTTGCCTTCATCAAAACTCTTTCGCTGGCACTGTTCTTGTAGGGTGAAGTCCAGGAAGAAATGTATTATGGCATTCTCATAAGACAAGTCACTATGAGAATGGGCAGCTTGCTGGATAGCATCCCTATTGCAGTAATTGAAAATCCTGGCTTTCATAGTTCATGGGGGGCTCCTGGCTTTTCAGGCGGGACTGGTGCCCTATATGCTTGTTCGATAGAGAAAAAGTTTGAGAAGGTTTTGGGGCTGAGGGTATTGAGTATGAGGTCTTCAAGGAATAGGTCTACACTGGGCCCTTCGGCTCCCTCGGGGATACCCACCACTCTGATGTTATTTCTGCATGCTCTGCCTTCCTTAAGTTTCAAGGACACAGCAGAGTTTTGTTTCATGAGGCATTGAACTTGCTCTTCCAGTTTTTGGATGTGGACTGCAACAAGTTGATGTGGGATTTGCCCGTGGTGACTTTCTCTGATATCTTCTTAAATTCTGCCCAAAGGAGATTGGCATCTATGGTGACTGCATCCAGCTGTGGCTCAATGGTACTCTTTAGGTCACATATGGCAGCCATAATGTGCTGAGAGAGGGTTCCATCAACTCTGTTTGTTCTGGACTGAGCCCTGTCATCCCCCAGGAGACTTAGGTACTGTGTATTTGCCCATCTTGTTGGCATGTGAGAAAGTTGCCCCCTTGGGTCCCACCATTGCTCCAGGGAAGCACAACTGAAGTTTCCTCTCTAGAAGAGGGTCCACCCCTTTTTTCAGCCATGCCCTCTGATCTCTAGTGGCTCTCTACAGTACGAGTAGTATGTGGCTATCTCCCCGTATGATGCACTCAGCACCCCAGGATCATGCAGGTTACTATGAAGATTCATCACATAGGGAAGCCACTCAGAATCTGTTGTGGCCCCTCATCAGTAAGTTGCTGGTCGTAATCTGGCTCCCAGCCTGATTCCTGTTATGTGTCTTATAGGGCTTCATGTTCCTTTGTATTGTTCTGATGAACTCCCCCTGCAGCACTCCTCTAACACCAAGGTGGTTTCTCTTGTGAGTGAGTGAGGGAGCCAATCTACATTTCCAGAATCAGAACCAGCCATGGTCTACTTAAAACACTCCTCAGCAGTCCAGTGGAAGCTATCACTACTCCCGATATAGAATTCAATCACTATCTTTGTGTTTATGAGGGGCCTCTTACTGTCATTAAAAGGTGCAGGTGATGCACCAAACAGAACTCCTATTCCATGGGGTGGTCTCCACCTTTCCTGTTCAGGACAGAGTGACCTTTGGCAACCCCGCCCTCTCTCTCTGTTCTTCTGTCTCTGGCCACAGGGTTTTTGCTGCCAAGTGGTTGGAATGAGGGGAGAAGAACGAAGGGCAAAGGATAGCAGGAAGTCAACCCCCGCCACGCTGAGACCTCAAGTAGTGTGTGCCACCTCTTCGTAGAGAACAGGTGATTCCCGGAAGGGGGAGAGGGACCGCTTTCCACCTCTCAACTGAGCTCTGGCCTCCCACTGGTACATTTCTGCTTCACTGCCTCACTTTCAATATTGCTGTGCGACTGGCTCTCTCTGTGCACTGACCAAGGGCTCTAGGTGGCCGGCCCCCATCCCAGGCTCCGATTATGGCCATCAGCGTCTAGGGGATTACATTGCTTCTATTGCAGCCAGAGCTTCAGTCACACCTGCCGATTCGCTGCACGGCCCGTTCCCCTCACAACTCACTTTCACTGGCCGCAGACCCTCATACAGCCCACATTGCACCCCTGGGCCTCTGCAGCTTCCAAAAACTGCAGGGGGGAAGAATCTGTGAGTCCAGCTCGGCAGAGAGAAAGGAGGAGAGAACTGGTTCACTGCCACCCCCTCACTCCAACAGAGCTGTTTCCTCCTGAGGGAGCGGCAGTATTCCGCAGACATCGACACCCTCAGCTTTGTGGGTAGGAGCAGAGATTGTATCAGATGTCGGAGTATATGAATCGGCCTCACAGAGCTCACTTAATGTGCGGGCATCTTGTCAGGCACCAAGCCACGCCACCCCCGCAATAGTCATATGTTATGTTTGACTCCTCAGTCAGGTGTGGGGGGATTTGGATGGTTTATACAGTTTTATGCAGCCTTCCTTATATGTAATTACTTCTTTGTATCTCCCTTCCAATGTACTGCATTCATTGAGTTAGCTAAATCATATTGGTCTCGATGCACAGAAGAAATCACAATTTTATTTTGGTATATTTACACTTACATTTGGAGTAAATGCATGTGGTTTGTAAACTATTAAAGTATTCCAGAATTACTCTTAGGAGTATGCTGTTAAGAATGTAGTTTTCCAAGAGTATTCACAATCATAGAGATTGAGAGATATGTAAATGTACAAATGTAAAATAGCAAAAATGTATTTACACATTTCTACTTCTGTGAAGACACCCCTTTGCCCATTCTGTGACAAATTTCAGCAGCGTTCCCTTAAATCCCCACCCTGAATATAGAGTTTTTCCTATTCTTGACGGGGTAAATCATATTCATCAAACACATAAAAGATGATGGGAGGAATGCATGCAATTTGTGTTACCACTGGCAATCACTGTGGGTAGACCCAACCCATTGTTCTTTGCTCACCATGCCACCTCAGTTGAACCCATCCATATGCAAATCAGCCTTGACCCTTCTCCTCATTGGAACAGTTTAGCCCAAACTCCAGGCCAGGTCCTCACTGAACCAGAATATAATAACCTAGGACCAGTTTCACCCTGATAAAGCTCTATCAGCCATATTTAGCTTGGTTTCAGTGGCACAGTGAGCACGGGGCCCACGTCTGGCATACTCTTGCCAATTAGGGCAGTGCACAAAACACGAAAGGTGATGGAAGGAATGCTTGGAATTCGTCTAACCACTGGCAATCTCTTGTAGTCAGTCGCATCCCAAACCAATGTCCTTTTGCTCACCATGTCACCCCAGTTTTGACCCAGCCATATGCAAATCAGCCTTGATCTTGCTCCTCATAGGAACAGTTCAGCCTTAAGTGCCAGGTCAGGTTCTCACCGAATTGGAACACAAGCAACCTAGGACCGGTTTCACCTTGATGGTAATGATATAACAAAAAGCAGCGAATATCCATATTTCAGTGTATGGTAAGTGCTTTAACAAGCAAAAGTATAATTTGACTGATTTACTCAAACTCTTTGCACCTTTTCTGTTGCATCTTTTCAGTTTAGCCTTTCAGTTGTAGGGAAAGAGTGCATCACTACACACACACACACATAATTAAAACAATGAACTCTGATAGTAACACACACGCACACACACACATAATTAAAACAATGAACTCTGATTGTACCACTAGCCCAAATGAATTAGCTCGAATTTCAGCATCTAATTGAGACTTTGATCAAAATGTTGTGTCAAAGTGCAAATGTTTTAAAAGAAGCAACAGTCTACATAGAACAGAATGTTAAACAAAGTAAAATAATAGTGACCAATGAATACAAAAATGTTTCATATTTGCGTTAGGATATTGTATTACTGTACTTTCTTGCTGAGATATCAGCTCGTGTTTTCTTTGTTTATTTTTGGATAAGTTGCTGGTTTGGATCACTGATCACCATAAGCCTCCCGCTTTTTGGACCTTGGCCACTGTTAACTGTATTTATTATCAGCTACAGGACTCTCATTTGCCAAGCACTGTCAACTTAGGCATTTGAAATGAAATGCTAGACGGTTATCAAACAATCATAATCCATTAGACGTTTCTCTCTCCTAAAAGTTAAAATTCTTATGTTTTTTGACACTTAGTTGAGTGTGAATGATTCTAATGTGGCTGCTGCTACATTATCAACGTCTGAGTCAACTTTTTCCCACTTCCCTTGGTTTGCTCAGGCGAGTGGTGAGGATAAGGGCGGGGGTTCCTTTTCAGGTCACAAAACAAACTATTGACCCTAAAGGCAGATTATTAGCGGTGGAGGGGCGATTGCGAGGTAGGGACATAGCGCTCTGTAGTATATATGCACCAAACATTGACCAGGCGTGCTTCTTAGAATGCTTATCAGGCACATTGGCACATTATTTTACAGGCTCGTAGTGTTGGGAGGGGATTTTTACTCAATAGTGGATGTGTCACAGGACAGATCACACCCCCCTCTGGTGGATTCCCCTGTCCGCAGATTGGCCAAATGTAGACTGGATTGGCAAAACAGATGGAACTTAGTGGACATGTGGCAGAACCACCACTCGCAAGACCGGGATTATTCCTACTTCTCGGCAATGCACGAACTACATGTTCGATTTGATGCAGTCTTATGTTTCACATCGATAGTGCCCTCCATAGTGCAATCTGAATATCTCACTAGGCCATTGTCTGATCACAACCCATTGATGTTTACTATGCACTGGATGACAGCGAAGTCTGACATCCCCACTTGGAGGTAGTGCCCGAAACATTAGATTGCCTGTTTTTTCAGAGGGGGGTAGGAGAGGGGATAACACATATTTTTTATGAGAATGCAGGTACGGTGTCCACAAGGGCAATGGAGTGGGACACCTTTAAGGTGGTGATACGAGGGCTCTGTATTAGTAAACATGTAGGAGGGCGGAAGGTTCTAGTACAGGACGTGGACCGGGCTGAAAGCAGATTCAGATCGGCCGAATTAGCAAGACCTGGGCATCCCGAAGTGCAAGCAGAAGTAGTGGCAGCAAAGGAAGCCGTGGCAGGGGAGATAGAGAGACTGCGATGCTTTGATTATAAAATCTATGTTACGAAAGTACATGCTGAGGGGGACAAGGCGGGGACGTTATTAGCATGGCTAGCCAATCCTACGACGCGGGCTCCCCAATCATGGCACTGAAGGCCCAAGATGGTAACTTGTATTTACCCAGCGTGAGATTTTGGCCCGGTTCTTAGAGTACTATGAGGTATTATATGAAAGCTCGCTAGTAGCAGGGGACTCAGAAATTGACGCCTTTTTGGACAGTGTGCTCCTTCCACTGTTGGAAGACAACAAGCAAAATGTTTGGGCCGAGATATAACGTTGGAGGAAATTAGGAGCGCTATTAAGCATATGGCCCGCATTAAGACGCCGGGCGCAGACAGATTGCCCGTAGAATTCGATTTACAGTATGTGAACTTATTGGCTTCATGGTTGCTAGAGGTTTACAGAGAGGCAAAAGACTTAGGTCAACTTCCCGGGTCAATGAAAGAAGCGCTCGTTATCCCATTGGGAAAACCTGGGAGGGTGGGTACAGACACAGCTGCCTACCGACCATTATCAATGTTGACTATCGATTATAAGATCTTGAGTAGGATATTGGCGTCTGGTATCCTGCAGCATATGACTGGCCTGATCCATGGTGATCAGGCTGGGTTTATCCCAACTAGGAACACAGCTACTAACGTGCGGAGATTAGTAAGAATTCTAGGGGAGGATCAACCTGGCGCACCGATGCCCACAGTGCTTTCAGTGGACATAGAGAAAGCCTTTGATAGCTTGGAATGGTTGTATTTATATAAGACACTAGGAAGTTTTTGGATTGGGAGATGAATTTGTAGGCTGGACCAGGGTGTTGTACACCTCCGCGGTGGCCAGGGTGAAGATGGGAGCATTGATATCACCCCAGCACCGAGTGGCCCACCGGACAAGACAGGGCTGCTCGCTCTCTCCGCTATTGTTTGCCCTGCAATAGAGCCTTTATAATTTTACAACAAAAGCTTGCTCTTAGAGATCTCTCCCTAGAGGAGAAGACGTTGAGATTGTGCTGGAATCGCAGTCAACGTAGGGCTGGAGTGATACATCCCTATGCGCCCGAAATCCCGTTGGGGATGGTTACAGCATTACCCCACGGTGGCGATTGGATGTCCTTGATGGACTGGGAGCAAGCAGGGGTCCAGGTACTTGGGGACTTATATGAGGACGGGGAACTGCTGTCCTTTCAGGCACTGCAGGGGAGGTATGATCTTCCTGGGGGAGGTTTTTTGCTACACGCCGCACTGGTTTATGCAATACGGACACATTGGAGGGAAGGGATCGCAGAACCCAAAACAACAATGGCATGCCAGGATGTAGTGATGGCAGCAGGAACTTTTAAAGCAGTCACATGCCTCTACTCCAGGATGTTGAATTAGGGATTGGCACCACTGGATGCCTTGCGACTAAAATGGGAGGCAGGCATCGGGAAGCCCATACCGGAGACTACATGGGAACATATACTGGGAAGGGCTTGGAAAAGTACGAGGAACGCAAGGTTTCAACTGGTACATTTCTTTATACTACACAGGGCATATTTGACGCCAGGTAGGATTAGGAAGTATTTTAAGGTGGAGGATGCAGCATGCCCTCGGTGCACGAGTGAAGGGGTGCAGCTGGAACACATGCTGTGGGAGTGCCCTAGACTGGGGGATAATTGGGAAGAAGTGGGAAGCTTATTGAATGTAGTCACTGAGCGACGCTTAACTTTTGACATGGCAGCATGTATACTGCATTGGTTCCCTCATACATCCAAGACAAAGGTGACAAGTAAATTCGTGGATATGGGGTTACAGCTAGCAAAAAGGGAAATAACAAGGCACTGGAAGTCAAAAGAGGTCCCCAACAGCAAGAGATGGAAGGCTGAGCTGCAAAAATGGGCTAGTTATGTTATGTTATGTTATAATGAGTTTTATATAGCGCTCAGCTACTTCGAGAAGTGTCCCGGCGCTAGAAACCCAAGGCGGTACAGAGCGGAAAAGAGCAGACAGAGACCTACTGAACAAAGAACCACGATTTAAGCTGGCTAGTAGCAAGAGTGTTCTTAGATTTCAGCAGGCGCGATGTCTGTATAATGAAAAGGCACTAGATTCTGCAAACGCATGGGAGACACTGGTACAATCTTTGTCTGATCACTAATCAGATGAGGAATAGGGGCGGATATTATGCACGGGGAAAACCCCTTATATGCACATTGTGGGAAATCTTGGATTGCAGTTGAATCACGAAATGCGATTTGAATTTGGTGCTTAATGTAATACACACCGGTGGGGAGGGAGAGGGAGAGACCTGAGTTGGGGTTAGGGGTAGCATTAGTAAGATGATTGAGATTCACAGCACTGAGAAGTATCGTATGGCTATATATGAACTGCCTGGTCCTTACTGTATTGAACCTGGATGTATTATTTGATGGTTTGTGTATGTTGTGCTGGGGAGGGACTCGTATCTGGCTTGGTGTGCGAAGATTGTGGATAGTACAGTGTTTTGTACTTTGTTCATATGAAACTAATACAATATGTTTTCAATAAAACAAATAGTGGGCTGCAGAACTTATTGTGCTACCACTGAAGTGACAATGTAAAACATGACTCAAGGCCTATCACAGTTTTAAAACTGCCATTTCGACTTGCTAACATACCATATCCTTTAGCAGGCCCAAGCCTTCCTTTTTTATACTTATATGTCATCCCCTAAAGTAGGCCTTAAATGCCCATATGGCAGGGTGCATGATATTCAAAATGTAGGTTGTGTTCTTAAGTATTACATGTCCTGGCAGAGAAAACTCTCCAAAGTCACTGCAGCAAGCCTGACTCTCCCATAGAAAATCACTGGGTGTAACAAATAATAAGGCATCATTTTAGTTTGGGACTAGCTAAAGCCAAGGTTCAAGGGCGCAGAGTAATAGGAATTTAAAATCCAATCTGAAGGTATGAAGATTTTGAATTACTATTTTTAAAATGACACTTATAGAAAGTTAAAATTTTCCTTCCTAAAGCTCTAGTAGCCTTTTTAGCATTAATCACCGTCACCTGGCAGCTTGCTGGGAGATATGAATGGCTCCAGGAAAAGGAACTAAACGGCCTTGGCTGGGGAGAGGTGTGACCTCCTCCTTCTGACAGGATGGCTTGGGGTTTGTGCCCACCAACGGCACAAGCTTCTAAGGGGCATCCCCTGTCACATGCAAATGTAACTCAAACAAAAGCCTACCTGCGCTGTTGTCCAAGTAGCCAGAAAGGCACTGATCCCAGTAGGTGGAAAATCTGTTCCCGACCTGGCTTGTAGGTGGAGTTTCTTATTTATCTAGCCACACCTCAGGTGTGTTCCCAGAGCTCTGACCAGTGGAAAAAAGATTCTGCAAGGTTGGACTTTGGCAGATTAGGGCACTCTGGGATTGTTTAGGACCAAATGATAGGGTAACCCCTGGGAACTTTTTCCTTATTGGACATTGAGTTTCCCCCTAGACACACACTAGTGCCAGGCATGAAAGTGGCTCCCCTGGATGCCTTCTTCAGAATGCCTCTGAACCTGTGGAAGACAGAAGAAGGACTGCACCTCCTGCTGAACTTGTGGAGAGATATCCCTAAGCCTAGACCTTCTCCCTCTTGTCCACAGGACTGAGAAGCAGATTCTACAGATTAGCTGGCTGACCTGTTAAACTACAGGGACACAAAAGCTGCAAGAAGCCAATCTTCTTGAAGAGCCCAGTTGACCAGTTTCAATTGGACCTGCTTGTGGCTTCCCCTGGAATGAGTCCTAACCCTGAGGCAGTTTCCCTAGGATCCACGGGCCCTCGAATACGTTTCAGAGTGCACTCCTCTTGCCTAACCCTAAAAGCTCAGTATTAGAAACTTTGTTAAGGATTTTAGCCAAAAGAAACATAGGCTACTACCAGTCCACAGATGAGCCGCAGTCGCTGACGTCAAACTGATGGTCAAATTCAATTTACAAGTTTGCCCCCTGAAAGAATACTGAGTTTAAAGAAAGTCTGAACGTAGAACACTTTACCTGGACCAACATCAAGCATCACCCTGCCGATGATGGCACCTTCCTGGGCCTGATCTTCAGACTTTGCCTGCTCTGAATTTTCCACTATTGCTGAGGCTCCCACTGAGGTCCTGCACTTCAGTAGGCTGACATCAACAAACTTCTCTTTGGCTACAGCTGGCACCTAGAATCACTGACAGGCTCATCAACAAGGATTTTCTTCAAGAAAAAGACTAATGTGCCATAGGATATAATAGACTTGCAATATGGCGGGAGGGATAGCTCATGCAGTAATCCATCCAACAAACTCGAAATCAGGCCTTAGTCAGGAGGTAAACTTTCCACCACTCCCTGTATCTGGCCAGTGCACCATTGCGGTCAGCCTTCATTTTTGACCGTGACCCAGCTACCTGCTGTTGACACCTTGTGCTTCTTGGTGCTAGAAAGATCTAAAGTTTTGAAAAACCATATCCTCAGTTCCCTACATCCGATTTTAGTTTTTTTGGTGTCTATTTGCTCATTAAAATGTTAACTATATTTTAGAAATTGGAATGGGATTTTCATTACGTTGTGTTTTTTACTTTTGGTACTGATAAGTGCTTTACACATTTCTCCTAAGTTAAGCCTGTATGCTCTGTGCTATTGCTACCACAGGTTATGTTCAGATTTAAATTATTGAGAGCTAACTGGACCTAGTAAGGAACAGTGCCATTATTACTTGAAGAGGATGACATCCGCTTCAAATAATAATCAACTTTCTCACATTCACATAGGTGGTCATAAATGTATGAGCCCTCCTTTGCAACAAACGTCCTCCTTGTTAAATGTGTAATTGATTACATTTAAAGTCCCTCTCCCCTTGGTTCTACTGACATCTTGAAGCTTTTGCTCCTGCTTGATTCCGTTGCATTAGAACTTATCTTTGGTGAGGGCCTAGATCTATGATTTACTAGTGATCTTACTATCTAATGGATGCATAGCTACAAGGGCTACAGCTGGCTCTGTATTAGCATTGTGTTTGTTTTCCCGAGCTTTCAAATATTGTGCCAATATATGTATTTGATTGGCCAGTGGGGGCAGATTCCTTTTTTTTTTTTTGAAGTTTACAGAGGCTTAATTGGCCCCTGCCAATTATCTGATCATTATTCTAAGCCCAGGAATCATTGTCACTAGAATCACTGGAACATAGTTCTTATTGCATAATTTAAGGCACCCATATCCCTAACAACCCCTCTTGACATGGGAACCCCCCCAGATCACCCATGGGAAATATTGGCGGTTTCTCCAAAATCATCCACTGGTGGGTCTGTAAGTTGATTAACAGTAATTGAAAATCCAGGGGATACTGAAGTAATGATGTCCTGTAGGTGTGCCACCATGATTGCATCCCTATTTTCAGTGAGCTTGATCTCAAGCACTGCCTGGCTCCTGGTAAGGAGCTAGAGCTAAACAGCCAGGGGTGTCACAAATCTGTCTTCAACTGTGCTGTTAATTTGCAGGGAGAGAGCTAATGTGATTTCACCGAGGGTATTGAATTTACTTTTTATTAGCTCAATATCCTGATGTTGCTTATTGTACAAATTTACCAGTGTGACTATTACCACATTCAATGCCTCTGAGTAACTGCAGTAGTTTTTGCTATTTGTGGACTTTGCACTTAGGCTTCCATAAGTTTTTTTCCAAATAGGGTATCTCGGCCAAATTTGAGTCCTTCATTCCAAACATCATGGATATCCTAATGATAGCTGGAGTGTGTGGATTCTTCTGGAGCAGACCAAGGAAATAGCCAAACTATAGCTACATTTTTGGATTTTGGATAAAATTGCCTCGCAAAAAAGTGTCAATTTTATGCCCTACAAAATGACATCAGCTAAATGTTTTCTGTGCTGAAATCACCATCTTCTCAGCAGAGCTGTATCAAAAAAAAATTCCCCACAGTTTTGCCATTTTTCTAACAGGTAGCTAATTTTTTAAAAATGTTTATACTTTCAACCTACTTTCAGTTTGCGGTAGTAATAGAGGTAAAACCCATGGGTGATACCCGAAAGCTACACGTGTCTGAAAAATAGAAAACATTCTGAATCCACCAAGGGGCCATTTGTGTACACTATTACAACAGAAAATAGTAGTGGGTCTATCGATCAGTTGGCTCAAGTATGTGTCTGCAAGGTAGATTTGAACTACGTCAAGAGTTGAGCATCTTTCCTGTGTGGAAAAAATACCCATCAGTTGCTGATCCTGGGCGCCCATTCATCATTTGGGCTTTCCTTCACAGGTTTTGAGCCCATAGTAATGATGGAAATGGAAACCTTTTTCGTGTTCTCATATACCAGGGTAAGGATGGACAACTCAAGAGCAGTGCATGTGTAGAGTGAAAGGGTGTGAACTGTGATGTGAACAGGTAAAATTGGGTAATAGAATGGAAAACAAACTTTAATAGACACCTTTCTATTCCCAATGTAAAAAAGCGTGCGATGCTAGTGGTTTTAACAAATAGCCACTACACTTTATATGTGGTCAACATGTTTCTGCAGACTAAATTATGGATCCTCTCAGGTATCCTGCTGCTTTCTTTAGGACCTTATTCGCAACTGCTCATTAAAAAACAAATAGATGAAGAAACTTTCACCTGGGTATTTCAGTAGTACATCATTCTCCTACCAGAATTGTAGGAGAGAAATGCTATACCCCACCTGGCCACAGCTCAGGTACATGGAGCCCCACACGTCCGGTCGGTACTCCTTCATCCTTCGTCCTTCGTCCTTCAGCCCTAGCGGCCCATAGGAATGAATGGGAAGACATTCTCAATTTGCGATTAGCAATTTGCGAATCGCAAGTTGAGAATGCGATTTCAAGGGTGCAGGAGTGTCCAAAGGACACCCTGTTGCACCCCTGAAATCAATCTGTGCACATATGTTGTGCACACACATGCCCTAAGGGCATGTGTGTGCACAACATGAAACTTCAAAAAATGCACAAAAGTGCATTTTTCTAAGTTTTCGCAAATTACCATGAGGTTCAACCTCATGGTAATTTGCTCCCCCTAATTGCGAAATCGCAATTTTTTAAAGTTTCATGCATTGCATTTAAGGAATCACAAAATGCGATCCTTAAATGCAATCGCAATTTGAGAATTCGCAAATATTTGCGAATTCTCAAATTGCGAGGGCCTTCACCCTTCATGCATTCCAAAAGCAGATTTTGCGATCGCAAACGGCCGATTTTTGCGATTCGCACCGTTTGCGATCGCAAAATCCTTTGATGCATGTACCTGTATATCAAGGCTGATGTCACACACTCAGAGACAGAATCCAGACATATTAGGTAAGTATAAAAAAGGGTATACTTATGGTTCATTTATAAAACAAAGAAGGACTTGATACAGGCAGGTAATAAATACTTGCAAATGCACAACTGTTCAAGGAAATGCAGTTCTTGTAATTATAACAGTTACATGTTGATAACGCTTTTCAGAATACTTGGAGTTCAACAGTGAATACTCTTTGATTACTTTCAGATTACTTTACAATAGTGCTCCCTTATCCCTATACCTTAGCAGTTCTACATAGAACACTTTCTAGACCCAACATTTCATCCAATGAATCCCTCTGGGAGACAAAATGGTTATCAAACTCAGAGGTAAGTATTTGAATTACAAGGTTGAGGTGTCAGGGTTAGGACCAAGGTTCCCCAAGATCCAGGTGAACACTCTAGTTGCACCACCAGTGGCACTGGGGCTGCCGGGTGCAGAGTGCAGGGGCCCAACGTTAGCCAGTGGACTAAGGGGACCTTTGGTTGGGGTCTGCTGGAAAGCAGTCCACTTGGTTGTGGGATCAAAGCTCCTAAGATTGCGGTCGGCACTGCAGGTGCCATGACCAATACAAGAACTGCACCGCCAGCGGCACCGTGATAGCCGGGTACAGGAGTTAAATCGGATGTCGAGGTCCCTGGGCTTCTCAGTGGAGACCGTCGGTTTCAGAAAGCTGCAGGCTCGGTCGGTTAGACTTCTTGGAGGTGCTGGGGATCTGGGAGGGTGCTTGGACATTGTTGGTTGGGTCACCCAAGGCCGGGAAGGGTCGAGGGCTGGGTGGTCTTAGGCGTCGATTTCCTATGGTTGTGATCAGTCGGGGTCAGCGTCAGTCAGACAGACGTGATCGGACTTCCTGGACCGCTTCGGTCAAGGGAACAATTGTCTTACCGCCTTCGGTCATGGTTTGGGGAACCCTTCAAGTAAAAGGTGCAGGTTTAGTTTCAAAGCTTGTGGTAGGTCAGGAGTCACCAGATCCCAACTTAGAATCAACAGTGGTACCTCTTTGGAGTATGGGGCTACTCGGTCTTAACCCGTGGAGGCTGGGTGCAGAGTGGTGCAAAATAGCAGAGGCTGAACTCTGAAGATTAGTCTTTGGTTTTAGCAAATGTGGTGCTCACGGGAGATAGAGTGTGTTAGTTGAGTGCAGGACAGGTCCTCCGGGCCCAGGGGGTCTGTTGCTGCTGGATACGCTAGTTTCTTCATTGAAGGTAGGTCGTTGTTGGGACAGGCCGGTAGGGCTGAGGCCAAGTCAGTTGGTGTCCTCTGTTTCTTCCGGGGTCAGCGCGACTCTTCTGTCTTTCTTCTTTCTTCCTCAAATCTGAGGAGGCAGGGTTCAGGGTCGCCCCTAAATACTAAATTTAGGGGCGTTAAAGGGGTGTGTAGGTTGGAACCAGTGGGTTAAACCCCCTATTATGCCTCCCTCCAGTGGGAGGGGGCATGAGCCTCTTCCTAATTGGCTAAGTGCCCTCATCTTCAAGATGAAGGGGACTGAGATGTGGGCTTCACCTCACTTCCCTCACCTTAGGGGTGGGATTGGCAACGATGGGCACACCTTTCTTCCTAGCTTGCATTTCCCAAATTGTGGTCAGAACTGGTGGGAGCCAGTTGCTGGGGGCAGCAAAAGGCAGGGACAGCGTTCAAAGGTGGCAGGCCTTTGAAACTTTTCCTTTCGTGGGCGCAGCCCATCCTGAGGGAAGAATCATAACACCTCTGCCCAGGATGGGCTTTGTTTCTGAATCGAGACAGCGGAGTCCTTCTATCCAGGGGTCCAGAAACCTGTCTGGTGGTGGCAGTGGCTGGCAGCCATTTAGGAACCACATCAGGGTGGGTCGATTTTCAGGGGCCATCTCTAGGATGCCATCTGAGTTCATTTTACATTAAATCCCACACCAACATCAGTGGGTTAAATGTGCTGAGAAGTTTTCTATCAAACTTCCCAGTTTTTAGTAAAGCCATTATGGAGCTGTAAAGTTTGTAGTGACCAACTCCCAGACCATGTATTGTTTATGACTTTACTACACTTACAATTTCCATGAATGGACTTAGACACTTTAGTAGTACAGGGCTCATGCCGCTGTGGCCTCACCTTAGGACTAGTGCACCCTGCTAGAAGGGTGACTTACCTAGCCAGTGAATTGCAGGGGTGTGTGCCTTTCCTACTCTTCACTTTTATCTACACCAAAACACGCAACTTGCTGTGGTAGAGTGTGGGGGTTCAGGCGCAGGGCCTCGAAGGGTGGCACAATAGGTGCTGCAGCCCTCTGAGGCCTTCCTTGGTCACAGTGCCCTTGGTACCCATGGTACCTTTTACAAAGGGCTTGCCTGTGGCCAGGTATGTGCCAATTGTGGATACAAAGGTACAATTATAGGAAAGAACACAGGCCCTGGGAACCTGATCGACAGGGACCCAGGGCACATCAAGTCAGGTTGGATCAGATGTCAGGCAAAAATGGGGGATAACCATGCAAAGAAGGGGCACTTTCCAACACCTACCAAACCCAAGCATTTCTGAAAACTAGACACCTAAGGGGTGTCTAGGATAGTATGAATTCTGTGGTTTGAATGAGGTGTATTTACCAAGAAGCCCCTGCAAAACACAAACTGTACGTTTTTCTCATTTTTTGGGGGGAAATGTCAGAAATCTGTGTGGAACCACAAATTTCCTACCACACAGCATTCCTCCAAGTCACCTGATAAAAATTGTACCTCTTTTGTATGGGTGGGCCTAGCCTGCCCCCACATCAGGAAAGGGTGCGAAAAGTCATCTTTTTCCACTGAAAGCCAACCATGTTTTTTGCTATTTGGGTAGCTGTGGATTTTGGGCCTTAGCTCAACAGGCACCTTGGGAAACCTACCAAATCGATTTATTTCTGAAAACTAAACATCCGGAAGAGTTCAGGATGCATGACCTGTGTGGCTCTCACCAGGTAATTTAACCTGGAAGCCCTAGCAAACCTCAAACTCACATTTTCTTCATATATCTTTGACAGCGAGTTCTGGAATCCTCAGGAAGCCTCAACTTTCTTCCCCCCCCCCAATGTTTTCCTACGTCTCCTGTTAAAAATGGTAGCTCACTTGTGTGGGTGGGCCTGATAGAGAAGGGCACAAAATGCAACATGGACAGCTCACCTTTTTCACTGAAAACCGACCCCAGTTTTGCAATATGGGTAGCTGTGGATTTTGTGCCCTAGCACAACAGGCATCTAGGGAAACCTAACAAACCTGCACATTTCTGAAAATTAGACACCCAGGAGAGTCCAGGGAGGTGTGACTCTCCCGTTTCCAGCAATGCCTCTCTCAAACCCTAAGAGGCAGGCTGGTGGGGAAAAAACCAAACAGATGTTCAAGGAGCTGCCTGACCTGCTCTTGCTCAGGTAGTCCGGTTGGATCAGTGATGCCAGCGTGGTGCCATGGAGTGGTGGGGGTGGATGCAGAAACAATTTGTGTCAATCCCCACAGCACCAGATGTATGGAGAAGCCTCAGTTGGGAATACCGGAACATCCCCATCGACCAGCCAGATAGACAACCCTTTGATATCCTGCGCACTGTGGAGGCAATGCAGAGCATGTCAACGGGCCATCACCTGCACCTACAATTATTATCCTGTGAATTAGTATGCTGACCATAATCTAGCTCAAAGGTAAGGAAGAAAGGATTGACATGCTAGTCCACATTCAGTCCTTTCAAGTATGCCTTGTCCTGACCGATTTTTTTATTTTTTGGTATCAAAAAGTCAGACAAATCAATATATGAGAAAAGTGTACTCTATGCCATGTGGTAGAACAATCCAGTAGTAACACTCCCACAAATGGTCCCACCATACGCAATCTGTGCAATGGAGTTAGCGTGGTACGATCCTCTACCAGTCAGGGACATGTCCTCTGAGGAATATTCTCAATCGATCTAGCACCAGGCCTGTAATTTTTAATTTATTTTTATTTTACATAGTTTTATATAGCACAAACTTGAACCGAATTGGGTATCAGAGCGCCTCACATAGCACCAGTTGCATTACATGAGGACACATTAATTTTTTGTCAGGCACTGGGAGATTAAGTGATTTGCCTAGAATCACAGGATGTTCAGCGTCATTGCAGAGACTCAAACCCAGTTCCCCAGATTCGAGGTCGACGCCGTAGTCGTTAGGCCAACTCCTCTCCCCCTTAGCCTTATTCTCTCCAGGGTGATTACTTCTGCATGGCAGACTGGGCTGCAGGGTGCTCAGATTGTTTTGACAGAGCCTGCTGGTATGAGTAAACTTTATCATGATCAGAAAACCACCACTTGCATTCCCTGCAGTTTCTTGGTAAATCTCAATGAACAGGAATGACTCTGTATGAACAAGAATGAACATAAATGGGATTTTGAGAACTGAATTGCCTTCCTGAGCCCAAGCAGATGAGGAAACCAAAGGAGAGACATGGATATCCCTGCATGGTTATTAGAACAAGGAGCGGCAGCACAACATGCTGTGCAAACCCACAGCCTGCAGGGCTTTTGATAAAATATAATTTGCACCTCAATGTGTCACTGTATCTAGTCCCGCAAAAGAAGTTTACTCTTTGAGACATGCCAGAGGATATTTAGGGAGATCCATGTGGGACATAATAGATAACAGATTAATTATAGTTGGACGGCAACTGTGCAGATACATATTCATGTGGCAAGACAGAGGAGCATGGGAAAGGCATGGAAGTGAATGTGGAGAGGAGACGTCAGCAGTATGCAACCTTGACAGTGACCATTGAGAGGGCATCCAAACCAACCTATGTAAAGGTGCCCCTGATGGACCCCTAAATTGCCTCTCAGAAACAGATGAAGAGAATTGCAGGTGTATTATTATGAAAAATATTCCAAACTCAGCACAGGTACCAGAGACCAACATGAAGATTCTAGAACTGTTCATGAATGCTGCCCCAGGAGAGATACATGTTTGACAAACACAAGACAGGGAGAACATGCCCAAATGGAGATGAAGATATTGAGACAGAAGTGGACATCATGGGAAATATCAGAGGAGTTGGCAATCAACAGAAATATGGGTTCACCAGAAAAAGCAGCTTCACCAACTGTAACAAAGGGGCTTTTCTATATATGGCAAAAGGGAAAACCCTTTGGGTAGGCTGGTGAATCTTGAGCTCGGTGGAGATTGGCTGGGATGTAAAGGAAGATGGCAGACTACATAGGTATGCTGGAGGGGCAAGAGCAGTGACTTTATAGATGGATAATACCTCCTGGAGACCTCTCCATATTGCAGCCTAGGGACAATTTTAGGTTTATGGCTCAGGAACCAAGGGTTTTCAGTTACAAATGCATATAAAGATAGAAGAAATAAAGGGTTGTGGCCGAGCCATCCAAGATGGTTGATTTGTCAGCCTAGAGCTCTGCAAGCTGGTCTGACAATCGGCTCACATCTGGGCAGGCGGGGCAGTGTGAAGCCATGAAAGCCTTTTGAGGGACTTGCTGATTTGAGCATCGTATCAGCTGGGACCTGGGAGTTGGAAGCACCACAGATGAAGAGACCATCGACTCAGACGCACTTGGCCGTCGCCAACATGGTAGCGCCGGGCCCCTGATAGACTCTGCAACGGAGTTGAAAACACGGCACAGGCTTTCTGTCCACTCGTCTGGACCCCCCGGGTGAGGTACCTTGGCCACTAGACCACCCTTGCCATACTGTGGACCTCCCAGCCCTCCCTATTGCCTTTATTGTGTGCTTCAAGGCCTGGCACCGAGGGATTGCACACGTGGATAGTAATAATATATATAACAATAATAAGATAATTTATAAAGCGCATGGTTACACCTAGTTGGTGTGTCCCTGAGCTGGGATAGACAGAACTGAAAAAAAAGCTGAAATTATGAGAAGACCTATCTTAGTAATGAATTGGCTTTTCAGTTTCTTTCTGAAATCAGTTTATGTAGGAGAGGCTCTCAGAGCACATGGCAGAGTTCCACATTTTAGAAGCTGAATAGGCAAAGGTTCTTGCACCCATTCTGGATTTCCTGATCTTGGGAATTTTAGCAAGTTTAGCCTCCGAGGATCTGAGATTCCGACCTGGGATGTAAGCTTGAATCAAAGAATGGAGATAGCTGGGGCCTTGTTTATTGAGTATGCGACGGCAGGAGCACAGGGCTTTGAAACCAATATGTTTGGGCACCGGGAGCCTATGTAGTTGGTTAAGAGCACCTGACACTGATGATCTTTTGGGCAGAGTCAGTATCAGTCTTGCTGCCACGTTTTGAACTTGCTGCAACGTTTTAAGACTAACTTTAGAAGCACCCAAATATAGTACCAGTCCAGTCGTCCAGCTGGAGAGTAATGAGTGCAAGAACTACCGTTTTCCACTACGTATTGGGAATTATGTCAAGAATTTTCTTCAGTGTCTTAAAAATGCCAAAACACTTTCCTGTTGTTGTTCTGATTTGATCGTCGAACGAGTGTTTCGAATCAAATACAACTCCGAGGTTCTTTTTAGGGACCGGAGGTTCAACCAGGGATTCTGGCCTCCAAGCCGATGTCCATATTGATATGGTTTTTCCTACCCGCAGAAGCTCAGTGTTTTTGGCATTTAGTTTTAAGCAACTGTCATTCCTCCATGAGGCAACATCCGATAAACAGAATTTAAAAAGTTCGGCGGAGAGAGAGGTATGATCAGACGGATTTGCTATAAATTGTGTGTCGTCTGCATACAACACCACTTGAACATTATATTTTTTGATGATGTCCGCTAGAGGTTTCATGTAAACATTACACAATGTGTGGCTCAAATTAGAGCCATGAGGGACTCCTTCAGTAGAGCTGAACAAGTCCGAGAAAGGTTTAGAGTTACTTGTAAAGACCGATCCTGAAGCAAGGATCTAAACCATTTGAGGGCATTTCCATTCATCCCACAGTCCAGGAACCTTTGAATTAGTATTTCATGAGACACCCTGTCAAAGGCTGCACCTAAGTCAAGTAGTATTAGGTGGAGGTTTGGCCCTTGTCCGCATTCTGTCTAAGGATTTCTTTCGATAGGAGGAGGGCAAACTTCGTGGAGTACATTGCCCTGAAAACAGATTGCGTAGGGTTGAATACCTCTTTGGATTCCAGAAAACTGGTTAAACAGTTGTTTATATGTTTATCCAGTATTTTAGCCCTGAATGGAAGGAGAAAGATGGGTCTACGATTTACGAAGATGGAATGCTCCAAAGAGAGGTGTATCTTAATAGGGATTACCCTGGCATGCTTCCATGACCTGGGCACTGAGCCTGATAAGTTCTCATAAAAGAGGGACAATCGCAGTCATCCCTAGCTGAAGAATTCTAGGTAGAGCTGGATCTAAAGGAGAACCAGATTCAATAGATAGGAAAATGGAAATCAATTCTGTTACAGATGGAATAGCAAGCTCAGTCATGTCACCTGGCTGTTCTCTAATCAATGTGTTGTCTCCTTTTATTACAGGTTCAGAGATGTTTTCATAGATTATGATCACTTTGTTAGAGAAAAAAGTTGAAATGCTATTACAAAATGCTAAAGAAGGTGTAACATTCGCTGAGATTCGTTCAGAGGATGTAAGTGACTTTTGTAAGAAAAATAATTCCTTAGTAGAGTTTCTAGCTGAATATATTTTCTGCGCGTAGTAATCCTTGTGTGCTACTCAGACAAGCTTATGATACACTTTCATGGGGTCCTTCAGACAGGCGCAATTCGAGGTACTATAATCTTTCCTCCATACTTGTTGAAGGTGTTTGCATTGTTTTTTAGAGGAAAGATGCTCATTATACCAGGGTGCAGAGGGAGCGGATCTAGTGTTATGTCTAGAAGATAGAGGTGTTATATTATCAATAGCCTTAGTCAACCATGCCTCATATTTTTAATGTTACATCAGTCACCTGATATTCCAGTTCAATGTTAAGTTTTGTATCTGACAAGACAGCCATAAATGTATCCAGGTTGACTCTAGCCCAATTAATCAAAAAGACAGGAGGTGCAGAAGGAGTCGCATAGGACCTAATGAGCAGGAGAAAAAAAGTGACCAATAAGTGATCTGTCCAAGGACATGGAATAGAATCCTTGACCTGAATTGAAGGGTTGTTAGAAAAAAATGGATCAAGCCTGTTTCCTTTTTCATGTGTGAAACCCACCACTAACTGCGATAATTGAAGGGTTACTATAGTCTCTGATTAGAGCTAGGGCTATCTGGCAGTCCTCTGACTTTAGATGCAGGTTTAGATCACTGAGTATGATCAATTTATTATGCTGCAGGGCCAGATGAGTAGAACATTCCATAAAATTAGAAATTAAGGTAATTTGATGTGGCACCATCTCCCCTCATGGCGCCTGGCCTGCACGGGTGGCTGAGTAAAATCTTGCTGCATGCCCCCACCCTGGTGCCTACTTTGGGGCGTGGAGAGAGGCTAGAGGAACAACTGCAGATAGATGGCGGGGTCTTCCTCATCATCTCTTTGCCCGACTGAGTGACTCCTCCAGGCCGGATGGCACAGTGTCATTGGTGTCCCAGCCCTCAGGACTGCCTGACGGCAGCTGTCACCCGCTGAGGAAGTGCTGCAGGGGCGATAAGAAAACCAGAGTCCCCATAGAGACCTGCCCAGAGACCTGCTACAGACCCTGTGGCTTTGAAACCTGGGTCGCAGTGCCGGAATGCAGAGGAAGATGCTGTGTTGGGGCCTCTTCCTCATAGAAAGCATCTACACACCTAAAATTGTGCAGGGTAAATTCTGGGACTCCCTTTTGCACGTCTTTGTTCAATTCACAGGCTTGCCATGGATATTGGGGAGAAGAATATAATTGTGTGCTTGACCTATCCTTGGACAGATCCCATCACCCATCCCTCGCTCCCCGCCCTACGTGCAAACTGAGCACTTCCGTGCCTGGGTTCAACACTGGTCGCTTGCGGATGCCTGGAGACCCCGGTACCCCATTACTAAGCTATACTCATTCTACTCTTTCCCTCATAATCCCTATGTACGCCTTTACTTCTTCTTGTGCTCATCCTCTATAATCCCCCTAGTTTAGCAAGCGGAGTACCTAGGGTGGGTCCTTTCAGATCACGATGTGCACATCATAGCTCTTAAAAGGCAGCCTCTCCACCCATTGTCCCTGTTTGGCAGCTGCCATGAGACTGTCTTGAAGACCAGGTGTTTCGGCATGAATAGGAAGCAAACATTCACTGCTATTTTTCTAAAAAGTCCAACACGGCGACAACCAGAATGCTGGGATGGGATGCTTTCAAGGTAGTAACCAGGTGGGCATGTATGCAGCAGATAATAGGGGTCTGTAGAATGCTTGAACAGGATTTGCAGGCAGTGGATCACAAGCTTGCTGCCCTCAACAAGGTGGCAGACGCCAATCTGGCACTTGTTGCCCAGCTGGTGGAAGCTCAAAATGCCCACAAGGTACTGCTAGCAGACCTCAGGCGTTAAAATATCAAATTGTATGCCGCCAGGGAGCATCGAGATGGAGACTGGCTGGGAGCACTTCTGGCATGGCTTATCCGCCAGGATTCTGACGCTCACATCATAACTGAAGTGATCACCCCCTCTGATGTCGCGGTCCATGCCCAAACTGATATCCTGGAAACCTACGACTACTATGCTGAGGTGTACAGGGCCCCATTGCATTATTCTTCACCGTCTATAGACCAGTCCCTCCCGGCTCTCACTCTACCCCAGATTCCTTCCCAGGTGAAAGCCTCCATGAACGTGGAGATTACACCAGCTGTGTGCCTTTTCCAACCTGTTGGTGCCACGGCTGGCGGAAATGTGTGAGGCAGCCTTGCAGGGCAGGGAGCTCCCCTATTAGCTCAGTGAATCCCTCCTGGTCTCGATTCTGAAGCCAGACAGAGATCCACCTTGCTGGCCTCCATTAGACCGATTGCCCTCCTGACAGTGGATTACAAGATCCTTGGTAAAATCATGGCAGACTGCTACACCCAAATTCTCCCTGCACTTGTGCACCCAGACCAGGAACGGTTTTGTCCCTGGTAAGAGCACGTCTCAGAACATTCACCATCTTATTCACTTCCAGGATAGGGTGAGGGGCCTTTTCATCTGTGCTGACTCTCTGGTCCTGGACCTGGAGCAGAGGTTCAATACCATGTCCTGGCTCTATTCGTTCACAATGCTTCTTAACTTGGGAGTGGGTCCTAAACTCCTAGCCTACACTAAGCTACTATACTCAATCCCCACCTCGCAGGTACGCCTGGTTTGTTACATCTCGGCCCCCTTCCTCATGACTCGGGGCACACGTCAGGGGTGTTCGCTCTCCCCACTGCCCTTCGCCCTGGCAAGGGAACCCCTGGCGGTGCGTCTGCGGGGGAGTGGAATGGAGCATCCCCCTGATGAGTGAGATTCACTGCATGTCCTTGTACATAGATGTCCTGCTTCTCTATTTGAGGGACATTTCGATCAGTCTCAAACCTCTCTGAACCATGCTGTTAGGCTTTGTGGATGATTCCGGGCTGAAGGTTTATTGGGCAAAATTATCAGTCTATCCTCTCAGCCCAACTTCCCCTCGCGGGTGTTGCTCATTGGCAACTCCAACCTCGCCTGGCACATGCAGACACCTCGCTAGCTGAGAGTCCACCTGTACCATACCCCCCCCCCTCCCATCTCTACCACAGAATGCTGGCAGGCATAAGCTCATTGGTAGGCTTCTGGAGGACTCTTACCCTGGCCCCTATGAGGAAAATCGTATTGGCAAAAATGGTCATCCTACCTCGCCTCCTTTACTATTTTGCCAATCTGACCGTCATTCCTCCATGCTCCGCTTTGCTCCCTTATTTGGGGAAATGGCCGTCGGTGAGTCGCTTTGCTTAAGCTGCAGCTGCCGGTTAACCAATGGGGCCTGGGAGCCCTGTCGTTTGAGGCCACTGCCCAGCGACAAAGCTCCAGTGGCTATCTTGCTGGACTGCAGGGCATTACCTGGGGAAGGCCTGTTCTGACATCAGGGCTTTACTGTTGCCAGCAATCCACCATCTGCTCCTGCCCGGCCTGCCTCGACCTATTCAAAACAGGTAACTATTGCGAAGGCCTGTATGCTCCACATCCATGGTCTATCCCAAGGGGCCCCGCTGTACACCCCGTTGCTGCCGCTAGTCAGCCTGCCCCTGGATAGACCACTCACTTCTTGTGATTGATTCCCTAGTCTGTGAGGGCCAGTTATTTTCCTTCGACCAAGTAGCAGAGAGCGGGCTTCCCTTATGGCAATTCCTTCTCCATAGGCAAATCAAACTTGATTGCCTGCGTCTCTGAGACCTATGTGGAGGAGAACCCGCGACCTTTCCAATGCTTCACACAGTACTGACCATTGGTCCTGGCTGACACCTTATTACTTGGATACACAAGGACACCGAACTGACTCCTGCCTGGCTTGTTCAGTTGCGTTACAAATGGTAACAGGAGTTTGTGAGGCCACTGCATGACAAAGAGTGAGAGCGTGCCCTGGAATCCCCAAAAATGGTATCCCAGAATCTCCTGCTTCAAAAATATACAATCCTTTATACTGCACCTGGCATACCTGACGCCAGTGCAAATTCAGCGTTAATACCCGGAGGCACAATTCGCTTGCCCCCGCTGCCAGACCCCTAGCGCAGCCTTTCTCTCTGCACTGCAGCACTATTGGAGCACCATTCATGCCATACTGCGGGAGGTCAAGGAGCTCCTCGATATCCCATTCTGGGGAGTCTTCTCGTTGGCAATAATAAGATGACGGATACACTTCAAGGTCCAATTGCGGTTTGTAAGACTGGCCCTCTTGCTGGGCAAACGAGGCATTACACTGTACTGGCGTGCACACGAGGGACCCCTCCTAGCGGCTTTGATAGGAGTCACAAGGTCCATCTGCGGCGTCTCTTTGAGCGGTTTCCCTAGGGCAGGGGTCTCCAAACCGGTCCTGGAGGGCCGCATCCATGCCAGATTTGTAAAATTACTACATGTATCTCAATGGGGATATCCAAAAAATCTAACCTGGATCCGGCCCTCCAGGACCGGTTTGGAGACCCCTGCCCTAGGGGCTGCAGACATCCTGCTTTCTTGAGATCTCCTCACTGCGCAAATACGCCTCAGCCCGCACAATCCAGCGGAAACATCAAGTGCTACCCACTGCCCCCTAGCCTAATAGCACCGGCTACTCAGTGAACACTGCCACCTCCCCCTCCTCCTTCCCCAGTCACTGGTTTGGTCTGGTTTGGTATCCCGTGTTAGTAACTAGTTCTCCCCTTAACATTATTCCTTTGGGTACACACACAAGTAGACCACTTACTTTGGGAGCGGCTCGCCCCCAAAGGTGCTCCATAGACATTTTTGTGAACTCGATCCTTACGCTCATTGCTTGTAATCTTGCCTCAATACCAGTCATGTAACCAGCATGCTATGTTTTCACTTCTGATTTTATGAATATGTCATGCTTTTCTCGTTACCTAAAATCCTAATAAAATGGTTTACAAAAAAAAAAAGAGAGAAGAACTAAAACATTAACAAGAGTTTTCAAAGATATGAGGTTTGAAAATATTCAGGGTAAGTATCGTGGATATACGTGTTTTACAGGGGTGAGACGGGAGGTTTTGTTTGATTTAACAATAAGAAATAAGAAGCAAAATTGTAATTCTAATCCACTTTAATGCATGTGCATTGAATTCTAAAATATTTTTTAACATCGACGAAAATTCCTAGGAGATTAGGAATTAATTACATTAGTTGCAAAACTTAAATATTTAGACGGTGTATGCTATTCCCGTATCATGTTCAAATTAATATTTGTCTTTCTATAAATGAACGAACGCGAGAGATTTTGAGCTCAAATGTACTTTGGCAAAACACTGGTTACAAAAATGCATTCCTCACTGTTTGGTAGGCCTGGGGTTTAAGTTTCATTGCTATTTTACTGCGAATTTAGACATGAAACCATTTAGGTTGTGAGAAAAGTTTGAATGGAGATGTATTACTGTTCGTCCAGGTCTGTGGAACGTACTAAATTGTAGTAATGAGATTTTTAAAATCATATCTGCTTTGACTAAGCCAACATGCTTAATTTTACATTCATGACATTGGATGTGGTTCCTAATTGGCCCATAGGGTTCAATAGTTTTTCCAATTCCACTCTGTAGCAAATATTTTTAGCTTCTTCTATTTATGCAGGATGATGGGAACTGTTTAAGCATTTTACTCACCCAAATCGTGTCTATTTTGCTTTCCCCTTTCATGACCCCTCGCCCAGCAACGGGTCAACAAGCAGATGCTAATGGAAGCAATGTTCTCAGTGTAGTAAAACAGCATATGCTCTGCAGCTGTTAATATTGGAGAGAGCTGGGCCTTGTGCGATGCCAGGCATGCGGGATTACAGTATGGTCGTGGAAAGGTTCTCTTTTCATTAACGTTGGCTCTTCTAGAAAGAGAAAGCAAGCACACTGTTTAAAGGGCAAACAGGTGTATTCCGTATTCAACTTCCACTACGGCTTCATTGAATAATATTGACAGGCATTTTCTGGGAAGCGCTGCCTAGCGAAGACCATAGCTTTTGAGGCTATGATTCTTAAACCTTTTCGGGGTCTAGCAAGAAAACATCTATATTATCGAATTGAGGAACTGGGCAGTGCACGAGACAGACAATTTAACAATAGGGCAAGAGGACCAAGACACATAAATACACATTTGCAATTTGAATCATAAAACCCCCGGAAAGTAAGAAGACTGACCTTTGAAAAGAAAGTAAGAACAAGGTAAATCTTTTCTGTGTAAACTCCCTCCTGGCAGTGCTGCAGTGTTATTTCAAAATGCATGTTAGTGTAGCGATCCAATGCTTTCCCATAAAGTATGTGAATTGTCATCGTTAGGTATATATATGTATTCAGACACACTTAAAAAAAGCAAAGTTGAAGATCAGTTATGGTTATGAAAAGAAACGGGAAACCATTTAAATTCCTATAATGGTTGGCTCCACAAATTATTGCTTACATACCTGTCATGCAAACCATAACTAAAACACCAAATACAATGCTCTTTAACCTTGATGTAGTAGATGACTTTGCAATTTACAAAATGACCTTGCTAGTGCCATAAAATATTCCTTTACAATTAACGTTATGAATGACACGATTATGGATGCAATAAGATCTTTTTATTTGTGAAATTGAAAGATGTAGTGTGAAGATCTGCTATGAGAATGATGGGGTCATAAGCTTTCTATTTGGTGTGAGTTATGGTTTGCATGACGGGTTTACTTTCTCTTTAAATTTAAATGTGTATGCATTGAAACTCAAAGATATGGTGTGAAGTTCTCCCATTTATTGTTATAAGAATTATGAGGTCATAAGCTTTACATTTTGTGCCTGAGTTATGGTTTGCACGTCAGGTATAGAAACTAGGATTTGCTGACCCAACCATAACTGTAATATCAGGGGGTTTCGGTTTTATTTTTTCATCAATAGCTGAACTTTACCCTTGTTTCATAAGTGAAATTCTGAGTTTTTAGGTCGAGCTAGGCAGTGCATGCACTGTCTCTTCGCGACCTGCTCTAATGACTCAGTGGGCTTCGGGTGAGGTTATTTTCTTACTATTGGCTGCTTGCATTTTCACTCGTAATTTCAGTATTTTGATTTGTTAAAGACATCTATTTGTCATGGCTGTTTTACTGTTGCTCCTCCCCGAGATTAGCAAGTAATTACAATCTCACTACACAAGTTACATTTGTAGCTCTGTTTTTAAAACTACGGGGCACATTATCAAGGACCGGTGTTAAAATTATCGCTGTTTTATCGGCAGGAAACTGCTGATAAAACGGCGATAATGGGCTTGATAATACACTCTTGTTAATTCCCATAGAAGCCCATGTTAACACCAGAACATGGGCTTCTACGGGAATTAACAAGAGCGTATTATCAAGCCCATTATCGCCGTTTTATCAACAGTTTCCTGCCGATAAAACGGTGATAATTTTAACACCGGTCCTTGATAATATGGCCCTTCTTTTTTTGTTCTTTCGTTCAAGAATGCATTGAAATGATACTTTGTGTTGGCTGACATTTTTTTTTTTTGTAAAATTTTTATTTAGAGTTTACAGGAAGAAAAGGAGAAAGGAAAGAGAAGAGAAAGAAAAAAAACTTATACACGCGACAATTCCGCATTATGCCCCACGCAGGGGGTGCAAAAGGAAGTTCAAAGAAAAAGAGTGGGGAGCTGCCAGGGTGGGGTAGCATAGCAGTGCAAAAAAAAAAGGGAAGGAAGTTCTTTCGCAAGTCCAGCCCACGCCGAAGCGTGGGAGTATAGCTATGAAAGGCTCCGAAGCCAACAAACCCCATGGCTATGCAGTGTCGCAACTGTGAACAGTCCCAAATACCCAACTGAATTCCCCCCCCCCCTCCACCCCCCCCGGTGGTGGTGGCAACCACACACTCATTCACTCCAAACCCCCACAATCATATAGTCTGATTAGACCTGGAAGAGGTGAAGGGCGCGGATCGTAGATGGGCATGCCGCTGATGGCAAGCCTTGTGACAGGAAGCGGACCAGTGGACCCCATTGGTACAGGAAGTTTTTAAAATTGCCCCGGAAGATGTCCGCCACTCTCTCCATGCTCAGAAGACCCCACAGTTTCGCGTGCTACAAGGAGGTAGCCGGGGCAGTCGGTTTCTTCCACGCTGCCGCCAACGTAAGTTTGGCGGCTCCAAGACAGAGCCATAAGATACGTTTATCCGCCTTGGTTTGGTGTTCTAACGTCGGGTCCCGGAGTCCCAACAAGACATGAGCCATTGAGTCCGGGATCGGGTAACCCAAAATGTCCTTAATATGGGACAGAATTTCGGACCAGAATGGGCGGATGATCAGGCAATCCCACCAGATGTGGCGAAAATCTCCCAGTAGCCCACAGCCACTCCAACATTTATCTGAAGACTCTGGAAATATTCGATTGATCTTGGACGGGTAAAGATACCAATCGAACATGGTCTTCAAGTGGGCTTCTCTAAGACTCACCGAGTGGTTAAGCGCCGTGATATCGCGCCAGAGGCCCTTCCATTCGTCATTGGGAATATCTCGGCCCAACAGGCCCTCCCAGAGCTCCATGTAACGGGGACGCGGGGAGACCACTGTGGCCAGCAGTAGCACATACAAGAAGGAAATCGTCCCCTTCATAGTAGAGGTGCGCAATAAAAAGGCCTCAAATGGTGAAAGTGACCGGGTAGCGGCGTCTTCTATTTCCGCCGATGTTGCCCAGTGGAGAAGTTGATTATGGCGGAAGCGTTCAGTGGGCGGGATCCCATAATCACGCATGCAATTGTGGAACGTGAGGGGTGCCGTTCCATGGAACAAGTGTGTAAGCGCTCTACATCCTCCCTCCCTCCAAAATCGGAAGGGTCCCTCCTGCATCGCCGGGGAGAAGGCAGGGTTGAGGTGAATGGGAGTAAAGGGAGACGGAAACGTAGTCCAGCGTTCATCGCTGGAGACCGTATCCCACACCTTCAGAACTGTGCTAGTAGGGGTGCTAATGTAAGCATTCCTAGGCCTGTCCGCCTTCGGTTTCCAGGCCAAGTCCCAAATTGATCTCCCTGCCACACTTCTATCCATATGGAGCCAGTGTTTTTCTGAGAATTGCTGGGACCATTCCACCAGCACTCGCAGCTGCGCTGCTTTATAGTACAAATGCATGTCAGGGAACCCCACCCCTCCCTCCCTCCGCGGTCTTCGCAGTGTCATGAAGGAGAGGTGCGCCCGTCCACCTTGCCAAACAAGTCTCAGCATCAGGGTTTTGAGGCGCCGGAAAAAGTCCACCTCTATCGGAATAGGGAGGGCCTGAAAAAGATAAAGAAACTTGGGTAGGAGAACCATCTTAAGAGCATGGATCCTGCCAAGCCAGGAGATGTACTTCGACTTCCAGCGGTCCAGCTCCGCTCGTACCGCAGCTAGCATTGGGGGTAAGTTAGCTGAGAAAAGCGATCCTATGGTAGGTGTCAATCGAACTCCCAGGTACATCAGGGAGGCAGATGCCCATGGTAATGCCGTGAGCAAGCGCACCCGCTCCACCTCCGTTGGGGGAAGAGTCAGGTTCAGTATGTATGATTTGTCAAAGTTGACTTTGAACCCAGCCACCTCCTCGAATTTGGACAGCACTGTTTGAATGTGCGGCAACGAGTGAGCCGGATCCCCCACCGACAACAGCACATCGCCCGCAAAGAGGGACATTTTATGCTGTTCACCCGTGAACGGAAGTCCCTTGATCTGTTCCCTCTCCCGTATTGCAAGGGTTCGATACCCAAGGTAAAAAGGAGAGGGGAGAGAGGACATCCCTGCCTCGTTCCCCGTGAATGAGGGAAGCAGGCTGACCGGTGTCCATTAACCACCACCCTAGAGCTGGGGCTGCTGTAATTCGCCCGGATCATCGTTATAAACTGGCGTGAAAAGCCAAAGGCGGCCAGAGTGCGAAACAAAAACTCCCAATCAACACGATCAAAAGCCTTCTCCGCATCCAGCCCCACAAGCACTGCCGGGATGCGGAACCTGGTGGCCTTCTCTATCAGGTGTATCACTCGACTCAGGTTATCATGTGTCTGCCGGCCCTTAATGAATCCGGATTGATCCGGGTGGATAATGGCCGGCATCAGATCCTGGAGCCTGCGGGCAATGATAGAGGAGTACAATTTAGCATCCACATTAAGAAGTGCTATCGGGCAGTATGACGAGCACTTGGAAGGGTCCTTCCCGGACTTGGGAAGCAGGGTAATCATGGCTTCGGCCATAGTCCCAGAAGTCTGTCCAGTCACTTCCATTTCATTGAAGAGGGAGACCAGAAAATCACACAGTTCCGTCGCAAACGATTTGTAGAAAAAGGCAGTATATCCATCCGGGCCCGGCGCCTTGTGGGGCTTCAGGGCCTTAATAGCCTCCAGTACCTCCGTATTGGAAATGGGGGCCACCAGAAGGTCATTCCACTCTCTAGATACCTGCGGCAAGGGGAGGTTTGCCAGGAACTCGTCCTGGGCGCCCTGATCTAAAGAGCCGCCTTTGTAAAGTGCAGCGTAGAAGCGGCCAAAAATGTCCGCCTTATTCTTGTCCCGGTGCTGTAGGGTTCCCCCAGTGTCCTGAATTCCCCCAATGTATTCCTTCTCCCTCTTTTCACGGAGCTGACGAGCCAGGTGCCTGCCCACCTTGTTACCCTGCGAGTATGAAACGCGACGCAACCGCAGGAGGGTGAATTCAGCCCTATTGGTGTAATGAGCCTTCAACTTCCCCGGACCGCCGTCAGAGGCCGGAGGGTTACCCAAGATGGGTTCGACTTGTGTGCCTGTTCTAAGACCGCGAGCTCTGCCTCCAAATCTTCCTGTTCCTTCCGCCGCAATTTATTGAGGTGTGCATTAAGCTTATGCAGGTGCCCCTCAGGGAGGCCTTGCAAGTGTCCCAAGTGGTGAACACTGATGTGTCCGATACCGGGTTAAGAGACAGGAAGTCCCTGATAGCCTTCCGCAGCTCCTTACAAGAGGTGTCATCTCTGATGAGCGCAGCCGGAAAATACCATTTCCGTAGGCCATCCCCCCCCACCGACCAATGCAGCACCAGGACCAGTAAGCTATGATCTGATACAGAGAGTGGGAAAACCCTCGAATCACGGACATCTCCCCTGAGGGCTTGGCTCAAAAAGATATGGTCTATGTGGGAATAGGACTGGTGGACGTGGGAAAAGAAGGTATAATCCCTGGCCTGAGGGTGCAAGGAACGCCAGCCATCAATCAAACCCATCTCTCACACCTGGCCTTTCGAATCAGCGGAAAAGACACCGGAGTACGCCCTCTGAGCGCGAGAGCTGTCCAGGTCTTTGTCCCAGATCATATTGAAGTCACCCAGTAGGAACAAATGCCCCTCAACAAAATCCCCCACTTTATCCAGCAGACCCTGAAGAAATTTATTCTGCTGAGCATTGGGTACATACACCACTACAAACGTGCATAATCGGCCGTATAACAGCCCTTTGACCATCAACCAGCGACCCTCCTTATCACAACACACCCCCACAGGTTGGAAGAGGAGGGACGCCCGAAAGAGAAGAGCCACCCCTCTGTGTTTGGTAGGGGCAAAGGACCTATAGATGAGAGGGAAGTGTTTATGTCGGAGCCGAAGCTCATCTTTGCGCGCCAAATGGGTCTCCTGGAGACCCACCACATCTAAGTTATGGTCAGACAAGTATTTCCATAGTTTTTGGCGTTTCTGCGGGGAGTTGAGACCCTTCACATTCCACGTGCCAATGCTAAGAGGCATGGGAAAACATCAGCCTCCACCGCCTTGCACTTGCAATGTCAACATGTCCCCGCCTTCTTCCCGCCAAAAACATCCAGATATCCCCTCTTGCCCCAGCCGCCTCCCGCGTCAAACCAACAGGCCCTTCCCGCCCCTCCATCCCTCGTCCGCCCCAGGCCCTATGTACCCCAAAACACCTGCGCCACCGCAACAATGGGGAGTTCCTAGACAAGAAAAAACACTGGGGGCTGTCCCCGTACAGAAACATGGTATACAAATGCCCACGGAGTGACTTTCTAGGGGGCACAGAAAGCACAGCAAACATCCACCGGCCACCACCACCACTCAACCCACCCCAACCCAGTCCCCAACAACCCCCCCTCCCGGACCCCTCCCCAACCCTACCAACCCCCCCCCCCAACAAACCAACCAACCATAGCAATAGCCATATACTCAACAGTCCCAAAGGATAGTAGTCCGAAGAGACCTCCTCCTGCTGGGGTCGGGGCACCACTGAAAGGTCCCCAAGGGCCACGGTCCGAGGTGTCTCCTCAAAAAGTACAAAAATACCCACCGTACCTGAGTTCATGTGTACCTCCGGCGCCGTCTGCCACCGGCCCAAGATTAGGCCGCTCCGGAGCTCTGCTGAGAAGATGCCGATGTCACCGAGGCCACAGAAGCCACCGCCTCGCCTCTCTCCTGCTGGCTAAGCGTTCGGTCAGGTCTCCTGCGATCTGTCCCTGAACCCACTCTGTGCCACGAGGGGGACCGCCGTCGTCCCCTCGATGGTGAATCGCCAGTCGCCGGCGATGGGGTCGAGTCGTCAAGGCCCAGAAGCTCTTTTGCCACTTGGAGGGAACGGATCTGCGCTAGCCTGTTTTGCCACCTAAAGATGATGCGGAAGGGATGACCCCACAAATAGGGAATGTTGCGCTCTTTCAAAAAAGTGGTCACTGGACGGAACTTGCGTCTCTTCTGAAGTGTTGAAGCTGCTAAGTCTTGGTAAAGTTGAGGACGGTGCTCTCGGAATCACAGAGATGGAATGTCCCGCGCCTTCCGCAGGATACGCTCCTTGCGTTGGAAATCGTGCACGCAAACCAAAATGTCAGGGGGCGGCCCTCCATCTCGTCTGGGCAAACCCACCCTGTGGACCCTATCCATCCTGATATCGGTCAAGTCCTCCTCGTCGAGAATCTGCAAGAAGAGTGCCTGCACATAGCCTCGCAAGTCACCCGCCTCACCTCCCTACGGCACTGCATGTATGCGGATGTTGTTCCGGCGGGAACGGTTCTCCAGATCTTCAGTGTGGGCTTGGAGGTCTAGATTCTGCTCCGTAAGGCGGAGCACCTCTTGTTGCAGTTGGTGCACATCATTCGCCACGCTCAGGTCATGGTCCTCCAGGGTGGCCACGCGCTCTCCGATGCTATCCACGTCCCTGCGTACGTCGCGGAGATCCGACGCCAGTTGAGCCCGGAGTTCAGATATGTCTTCCTTCATTGATGTGAAGAGCTCCGTCATAAAGGCCTTGGTAGCTGGGGCCTCATCGTCTTTCTGCCCGGAGGAGGCGCTGGGACCAGGCGACGCTGGCTGCTGGGATCCCTTGGGCTGACCATCCTTGCCAGGTTTCCCTTTGTGGACCGTGGTGGACATTGTTGAGCCTCTGTACCGTCGGAGCCCAATCCAAAGCAGGGGGTCACCTTGCAGTAAAAAACGGCTCCGCCCAGGTGCCAGCACCTTGTCCCAGCCGGGATGCAACCCCCGTGCTCACCGTCTCTCCCACAGGGCCTACGGCGGGGTCGGCGTTCTCGGCGATATATAGCGACACCTCTCCAAGCTCCTCGTGAGGGATCGCACCAGTACCCAAAGGTGTCAGTCCAAGGTCTACGACTGCTGACCCCCCGTCCTCAGCTGCACTGCCGCCCTCAGGCCCCCGGCACCATACTGTAGGGAGAAGCGCTACGACTAGACAATCTCCACTCCCTGCGGCATCGCCAAATCAAAGGCTAACCACTGCGCGTCGCGGGGTCCAGCTCCAAAGACCCAGCTGAGGGCTCTCCCCATAAGGTGCCATCCAGCCGTAGCCTCACCTCCGAAAGGCTGTGTCCCCAATGTCCAAGCCACCTGTCCTCACGCTGCAGGAAGGGAAGGGAAGGCGTGCCTCGGAGCAGCCGGTCAGGCCGCCGAACGTCCGCCACTCCCCAAGGCCAAACACTGTGCCCAGCCTCTCTCCGAAGCAATAGGGTGGCCCGCAGTGCCCGTTCTGTCCCCTTGCGCCGATCAGGCCACAGACCGCGGCCTCGCGTAGTCCGTGCGGCCGGAGGCCAGACCGCACTCCGGCCAGGAGCTGCCGCTATTCCGGGCCAAACCTCCTCCTCACCGGGTGGCCAAACGCTGCTCCTCTCGCCTCTCGCTGTACAGTGCAGTCGTCCTTGCGACTAGGCCGCAATCCCCGGGGTCGTGTACCCCGCCGGCCGGAAGGCGCAGCCTCTCAGCAATCCGGGCCTCACTGCTCACCACAGGCCCACCCGGCTCCTCGGTTGATCTCGCTTGGCCCTCCAAAGCCGCCGTGGCCTCCAGCACTCCCCGACAGTGCCGCAATCCCCCAAGCCTAAGGCGCTGCCGCTGGACCTCGCGGAACGCCCGCTGCAGATGCGGCGCCTCTCCCGGGGTGCTTTTACAACCAGCTGGGATCCGACGGCTGGGCACAGCCCCCAGGGGCTACAGGTGTGTCCGGAGAGCCGTGGAAGAGCCCTGGACTCGTGCTGTACAAAGCTATGAGAAGCCCGGCGCCGGAGGGGACACAGAGCACGTCCTACTCCGCCGCCATCTTTTGGCTGACATTTTTACAGTAGTTTTTTGTTGTTGTAATGTTTTGTTTCTGTCCGTAAAACTATTTTAATGTTCTTCGTTTGGTTACCCATGATGTTTTTTTTCAGTCCGCTGTTGCAGTAATGTTTTGTTGCTAGGATATATATTTGTTTGCAATGTTTTGTTTCCGTTCATGCCATGTACACTGAAGAGGATGTGGCATAACTGAAACATCTATGTACTTAGGTGCTGGGGAGCAAGGTTCGAGTCTTGACGTTAATGGTACATCCAGTAATTGTGGTACGAGATGAGACACAGAACTGTTTGTCCCAATTATTGTAACTGCATGATTTATAGCCTTTAACATTTAAAATGTCACAGTTGCAAACGTTGTTTTAATCCTATTACTATTAGATCTAGGCAATATAGCATTATGGCAGCATTTACAAACTTTTGAGCTTTATAGCAGGGTTTGAGTCTTCACGTCACATAACAAAACATAATTCTAGGTAAATTATTAAATCTCCCTATGATAAAAAAAAGCCATGTGTAATCCCACAAGTGGTCTTATACAGTGCTTACATACCTTTGCGTTGTGTTTACACTACATAAAAAAAATCGGGTCTCACAGGTATACCTGCCAACTAAAGCATAAGCTTTACTGTTTCCCGTCATCTAAATATACTACCAATGTGGCAAGATTGCTAACTTCTGTTGTGCCTAACTGTACATTTTTTTATTTTATAGTATATCTGCTGCTTCTATCAAACGTACCACTACTATCTGCCGTATTTACTTACATGCCATTGTATTAACTATTTATCATTTATTAACTCGAAGCGTCTCAACCACTGTGTGCTTAGTACCGAAAAAGCCTCTCTCATCATCGATCGCACCATTCACTACGGGGCCCTGCTGCTATTTTACACAAGCATTGGCATAGCTAATAGGTCTCGCCTTTGGGACCTTATAAGTGTTTAGTTATCCAGCACACAATCCTTGCTGCAATAACATCAAGTATTGCATGGCTAAACATTTATAAGGTCTCTAAGGTGAGACCTATTGGCTATGCCAATGCTTGTTTTGAGTGAGTGGCTTGTGCAGGTATGCCACTGCGAGGTAGAGAGGCTACGAGTACTTTTACAGGAGCCCCAATGCATCCTTAAATGCCCCATGTACAGCCGCGGTTGACACTCTTATTATCCCTGCCCTCTGTTGCCACTTTACCTGTAACAGGTGGTGGTGGTGGTGGACGTGGCGGTGGTGGCGAATGTGGTGGTGGTCGTGGTGGTGGACGTGGTGGTTGACGTGGATGTGGTGGTGTTGGTGGCGGATGTGGTGGTGGACGTGGTGGTGGTGGATGTGGTGGTGGTGGGCGTGGTGGTGGTGGTGGACGTGTTGGTGGTGGATATGATGGTGGTGGAAGTGGTGATGGTGGACGTGGTGGTGGTGGTGGTGGTGGATGCGGTGGTGGTGGACATGGTGGTGGTGGACATGGTAGTGGTGGTGGATGTGGTGGTGGTGGATATGTTGGTGGACGTGGTGGCGGTGGACGTGGTGGTGGTGGAGGTGGTGGGGGTGGGGGTGGATGTGGTGGTGGTGTTGGACGTGGTGGTGTGGACATGGTGGTGGATGTGGTGGACATGGTGGATGTGGTGGTGGACTTGGTGGCGGTGGATGTGGTGGTGGTGGAGGACGTGGTGGTGGTGGATGTGGTGGTTGTGGATATGGTGGTGGGGGACATGGTGGGGGACTTGGTGGTGGTGGCAGACGTGGTGAAGGTGGATGTTGTGGTGGATGTGGTGGTGAACGTGGTGGTGGACATGGTAGTGGATGTGGTGGTGGTGGACATTGTGGTGGTGGATGTGGTGGGTGGTGGACGTGGTGGTGGTGGAGGTGGTAGTGGTGGTGGTGGATGTGCTGGTGGTGGTGGATGTGGTGGTGGTGGACTTGGTGGTGGTGTGCGTGATGGTGGTGGTGATGGACGTGGTGGTGGTGGATGTGGTGGTGGTGGAGGACGTGGTGGTGGTGGATGTGGTGGTTGTGGATATGGTGGTGGTGGACATGGTGGGGGACGTGGTGGTGGTGGCAGACGTGGTGAAGGTGGATGTGGTGGTGGATGTGGTGGTGAACGTGGTCGTGGATATTGTAGTGGATGTGGTGGTGGTGGACATTGTGGTGGTGGATGTGGTGGGTGGTGGACGTGGTAGTGGACATGGTGGTGGTGGTGGTGGATGTGCTGGTGGTGGTGGTGGACTTGGTGGTGGTGTACGTGATGGTGGCGGTGATGGTGGACATGGTGGTAGTGGATGTGGTGGCGGACATGGTGGTAGATGTGGTGGTGGACGTGGTGATGGTGGTGGATGTGGTGGTGGTGGACATGGTGGTGGTGGACGTGGGGGTGGACGTGGTGGTGGTGGACATGGTGGTTGATGTGGTTGATGTGGTAGAAGTGGTATTGGACATGTGGGCGTGATGGTGATGGACGTTGTGGTGGACGTGGTGGTGGTGGACGTGCTGGTGGATGTGTTGGTGGACGTGGTGGTGGACTTGGTGGTGGATGTGGTGGAGGATATGCTGGTGGACATGCTGGATGTGGTGATTGTGGTGGTGGTGGATGTGGTTGTGGTGGACATGGTGGTGGTGGACATGGTGGTGGTGGACGTGGTGAACATGGTGGTGGTGGATGTGGTGGTGGACGTGGTGGTGGACGTGGTGGTGGACGTGGTGGTGGTGGACATGGTGGTGCACGTGGTGGTGGTGGACATGGTGGTGCACGTGGTGGTGGACGTGGTGGTGGTGGACGTGGTGGTTGGGGTGAAATAATATGGTTATAGATTTGTTAAAATTATTCCGTTTGTAATTGAGGTATTGAAGCCCAGACTAACCATCAGAGGCAGCGCGTGATTCATTATGGATTCATTATGGATTGTTATGTTGCTGGTATCACTGAGCACCGATTGTGTGGCTTCCCGCGAGCCCGTATGACCACTGTGAGTGCTTTCGTTTTCCGGATGTATGTCACGCTGTATATACGTAAAGTGTTTACTGGTGCTTTTGTGCCTTTTCAGGTGGATTGCTCCAATTGGTCAAGAACCATGTGACGTTCGTAGTGAAGGTAATGTGCCAAACTACACCAACAACGTGGCTTGACTTTTTTTGTACCCAGTGCCTACCAAAATCGAATGTGCCTTGTGTAACGTAACTGGGTCTCATGTAAAGCGTTCCAATGTAAGATAACTGGTACTCCTGTAAAGCCCATTATTAAATGTCACTCACGAGTTAACGCTATCGAATGTGTCCTTGTGTAATGTAACTGGGTCTCATGTAAAGCGCTCCAATGTAAGATAACTGGTACTCATGTAAAGCACATTATTAAATGTCACCCATGAGTAAAAGCACAGCCCACTCACAAAAAAAAGGTAAAACAAAAGTGCCAACAGTCATTATAAAACCCACAGTGTTCTTCCACCAGTAAAAGATCCAGTCTCGGGGGACAGGGCCAAAAGTGGACAGGGTGGCAACCAGGAGGGATTATCACCTGCTTTTGCATAATTTGTGACACCAAACGACGCGCACAAATGAAAACTGCAGGCGGAGCAGAAACACAACTTCGGAATCTGTATTGATTCCAAGAAGCTCTCTCCATGAGTGCTGCTATCGCCAGCCGAGACCTAAAAACATGCCTGCTCTGTTCACCTATATAACGCTTTCAAACCACCCCCCCTTTTACTCACACAGCTAGACACCAGCCGCGGCCGTAGTGGGAGTACCTACCGGGGGGTGATTTGGGAAGGGGGAGGGACAGGGTGAGGGGGTAGTAATGTATGGATTACAGACCTTAACAGGTAAGTGCACATATAAATAAATAAAACAAATTTTGTTGCACGCACTGTATCGCATTTGGTGATGCAGTGCACGCAATGAAATTCATTTTATTTATTTATATGTTTACTTACCTGTTAAGGTCCGTAATCCATACATTACTACCCCCACCCTGCCCCTCCCCCTCCCAACGTCACTGCCCGGCAGCTATTCCCACTACCAGCTGCGGCTGCTGGGCACCCAAACACCTGAGGCACCATAACGCAAGCATAAGGCAAATTCTGCTTTCTTTAATTACAATAAACCTGCACACAACAAAAAATGCAATAGGGCTCGCATTGTGAAAAGTTCCAACAATTGGGGTTGTTAATCTACTTCAAATTAGACCCAGTTCTTTTACAACCGGTGCTTGTGCACGGTCAGCTAAAATTAGAATGAATCTGCCCTCTCTTTACTGTGTTATTTTTTGCTTACTGCCAGGTCAGACTTTTCTCTTGGGATAGGACTGCATTCAGCGAGCGTTCATCTTCTCGAAGAACATAAAATGATTAACATTTAGTCAGAAACAATAATTCCTGTTAAAAAGAAAACAATTCTTCAATGAACCCTTGCTTGACCTTTAAACACGTTAAGCTAAAGCACGAAATAGATTTTGTCGCAATTTCTTCAGCTTTGCAGCAATCAAAGCACCCGCGTTTTAGCTTGATGTTTAAAGGTAAAGTGGGGGTGCCATGATAAAAACTAACAAAACGCATTTAAACATGTGTTGCTAGCTTCCAAACGCAGTTGCAAACTATTCAGAGTTTTCACACATTGCCAGACTTCTTGGCACACTATTCACTTTTCTTCTAGACACAACGTGCTGATGTATTTCAAACAGATTCCAGTGAAAAGGTACCATATGCCACATCAACACGGACAAAGATCCTAACTACAAGGCCCTGTTTCTGTTTATTAGAGGAGTGCTGTTTCTTTTCACAGCAGATTGTGAAAGCGTTCACAACTGCTATGCCACTCAAGACTTACTGGCACACTCCTTTTTCTTGTTTTCTAAATTAAAAAGTGATTTCAATACAAGCTGCTTGCTTTAGGCAGGTTACACAAAGAGGCTTACTTTACTAAGTAATCCAAAACAGCCCATGTAAACTACCAGACTTTAAAAACAAGCATTGAAAATGCAATAGGTCTCGCCTTTGATTAAGTTAAAGCCATTTGCTTTGCTAATGGTATTGTATAGCAAAGCAAATGGATTTAACTTAATCAAAGGTGAGACCTATTGCATTTTTTTTTTTTTTTTAAATTCTTTATTGTCAGGAATTTAGAAGAAATAGCAGTATGACATTTGTAATTGCCGTAACAGAACAGTAACTAGTTCCCCGGGTGGGGATAGTATGCAACATAGAGTATAGTAACAGTTACCGTGTTCATGCAGGGCCTGATAGTCAAAAGTTAATAAACAGATATATGCCGCACCATGCCCAGCGTCTTCCCTTCCTCTAAATTCCTCCCCGCCCACACAGTTCCATGGCAGAAGGCTGATTTGTCTCTTACAGCGCATGAGCGGGTACTCATAAGAATAAAGAAAATTACTCATAAAACCAAACAACTGTCATCACTACATCAGAGTCTGCGTATGTTCTGCTATACCATCTCACAGGTTAACAAATCAGCAATTCGTTTAGAGTGTCAGTGCGTGCATCACTCCCCCTGGTCCCTCCCCCGTTCACAGTATCCCTCTACAGCCACTAGTCTTCCTCCTCCTCCGAATCCGAGTCCTCACCCTCTGGCAAAGCTTCACATGGGTCACCTCTATAAGCGTTCCACTTCAGCCATACCCGGTTCCATTTACGAGGGCAGGCTCTCAACACATACACTGCCCTTTCCTTAATCATGAGAAGGTCCATATTTCTTACCCATCCCGTCACCGTAGGTAACTCCGGAGCACCCCACCTCTGTGCAATGTCTCGTTTGGCCACCGTCATTGCGAGGGTGACCCACAATTGTTCGTACCTGTTCAAGTCCGTAGGTTCCCAAATGTTCAGCAGGCACCTGCGAGGTTCCGGAAGGACAGACACATTCATGGCTTGAGAGACTGTGCGCATAATTTGGCGCCATAGTTCCCTTATGCGTGGACATTCCCAAAACGTGTGTAGGAGAGTCCCCTCCTCCCTGCATCCCCTAAGGCAGTATGGGTGCTGCGCCCTTTGTATTCTGTGTAGCAGTGTGCGAGTGTAGTAGGTGCGGTGTAGCACCTTGAGCTGTATCAGGCGGAACCTAGCTGATATGCCCACCTCCCTCGGGGAGGCCAATGCCTCATTCCACTCCGTTTCATCCATATCATCTAGCTCAGCTACCCATTTCTCCCTAAGCTTGAGTGTGGGATCAGGCGTGTTATTAATTAATTTCTTATACGTGAGCGAGGTCGCTTTTTGTTCCATGTATTCGGTGAGCAGTCTATCCTCAAGGGGTGAGGACTCTGGGAGTGCCGTGTCTGGTGGGATTGCGCGCAATAGTGCATGTCGAATCTGTACATAGCGGAATGTTTCAGTGGGCCCTAGGCCGTATTGTTGCTGGAGGTGCTGGAAGGGAACAACCGTGCCCTTGTCCCAGAGGTCTCCAACTACTGAGATTCCTATGTCATCCCATCTCGCAAAGCCTTTACAGGCCCTAAGTGTGCCCAGTGCCTTGGTGTCCCAAAGGGGCGTCAGCTTAGTGATTTTCCCTTTCCATCCCAGGCGGGTCTGCGCCATGTGCCAGAGTGTCGCAGTGTGGAATGTTGGGCCCAGCAGGGTCTTTACCTTCTGGCGATTGTACAGTACTGACAGCATGTCAGCCGTCCCCAGTTGCGACCAGTCTGCTTTGTATGCGGGATCGCTTCTGGAAACGTGAATCCAGTGATTAATTATTTTAAGCTGTGCCGCCCAGTAATATAATTGGAGATCAGGTAGTGCAACACCCCCCTCGTACCAACTCTTCACTAGTTTCGCCTGTGCTATACGTGCCGGCCCGTTATTCCACAGCAGGCTGGAGACCAGCGCTGCCACTCGCCGGAAGTATTGCGGGCTAACCACATATGGGGAGTTCTCTAGTACATACAGAAACCTCGGGAGAGCCATCATTTTGTAGAGAGCCGCGCGCCCTAGGAGGGTCAGCGGCAGTGTAGCCCAATACTGGACATCTGCACGCAACCTCTGCAGAGGCGGTTGCAAATTTTCGACATAGAACTGTTTAGCATCTCTCGTCACATAAATACCTAGGTACTTGAAGGAAGAGGTGGTCACTGTAAGAGGGCAGGTCGCCGGCAGCACCGGGGCCTGGCCGGCAAGCACATAGAGCACCGTCTTGGCCCAATTCAGGGTATACCCGGATGCTTTACCATGTTCATCGCAGATCTCCAGCAGGGCGGGCACCCCTGCAGTCGGGTCAGTCATGTATACCAACATGTCGTCGGCGTAGAGGGAGACCCTGTCCTCCCACCCGTCGCCCCACGCGATCCCTCTAAACAACGGCGTCGCTCGTAGCAGGATTGCCAGTGGTTCTAGCACTATCGCAAACAACAGGGGCGATAGTGGGCATCCCTGCCTCGTTCCCCTTTCTAGTGGAAAGGTTGAGGATATATGCCCGTTCGCTACTACCTGCGCCATCGGCCGGGTGTATAGTAATCGCACCCACGCCATATATAGGGGCCCGAAGCCCATGCGGGTTAGTACAGCAAAGAGGTATTCCCACTCAACCAAATCAAATGCCATTTTAGCATCTAAGGAAAGTATCACTGTCTGTTCCTGAAGGAGATGCGCCCTTGCCAACACCCCGTGCACCCTTCGCAGATTAAGTGCCGTGCTCCTATGTGGCATAAAGCCCGATTGGTCAGGGTGTATCAGCGTAGTGAGATGTTTGGTGAGGCGGCTGGCCAGAAGTTTCGCCAGGACCTTCGCTTCTGTATTGAGCAGTGAGATGGGTCGGTATGAGGTACAATCGGTTGGTGGTTTGGACGGTTTTGGGATGGCCACAATGGTGGCTGTGCGTTGATCTAGTGGGAGCAGCGTCTTCTGTAGGCTGTCGTTAAACATGTCAAGGAGGGGCTTGGCCAGGACTGAGTCCATCGCCTTGTACCACTCCACAGGAATCCCGTTCGGGCCTAAGGCTTTGCCGGATTGTAGCGCCTGTATTGCCAATTGGACCTCTCCTACAGTCAGGTCTGCGTCTAGTTCCTGCTGTGCTTCTGGTGAGAGCACCGGGACATGGATGTTGCGAAGTGAATCTAAGGCCTCCCGTTCAGTGACTAGCCGTGTCGGTGTGTAAATGTTCTGGAAGTGGCAGGCTAGAGTCTGGACTATGTGCTCTGGGTGAGTTCGCAGCACGCCGCTCGTATCATAGAGTCCGTGAATCCCTTTGTTGCTGCCACCCCGCTTGTCTAGCCACGCTAGCATCTTCCCTGCCTTATCGCCCACGTCATAGATTCTGTGCGCTGTACTCGCGAGGTGTCCCTTTGTGATCACTGTAAGGTGCGCCTGATGTTGCTGCTGGCGAAGCTGTAGTGCATGGAGTGTCTCCGGAGTGGGGTCTATCATATGTGCAGTGTTCGCCGTGTGTAAGGCAGCTTCCAAATTGGCCAGTGTAGCCCTGGATTCCCTCTTATGCCCAGTAATGGCAGATATGGACGCCCCTCTGAGGACCGTCTTATATGCCTCCCACAGAATTGAAGGTGAGGCGACCGACCCAGTGTTCTCCTTGAAATAGTGTGTGGTGGTTGACTTGAGCTTCTTTTTGATACCAGGGACTTGCAGATAAGTGGGATAGATCGGGTATATCCTACCCCGCCTACACTCCTTAGTGGAAATGTGAAGGGAGACCGGGGAGTGATCAGAAATTCCCCGCGGCATAATGTCAACACTATCCACAGAGCTCATTCCAACCCCCAGAATGAAAAAGTAGTCAATTCGGGAGAGGGTGTTGTGTGGTGCGGAGAAATGTGTGTAATGCTGCGCTGTCGGGTTCAGGTGACGCCAGACATCTGTGAGGCCCATAGCAGATAAAAAGCCCGGGAGTGCTGCGGCTCCTCTCTGGCGAGCTCGCTGGGGAAAAGTATCTAGTAGAGGGTCCGCGATGGCATTGAAATCCCCCCCCATGATCACATCTCCCTCGGGGAGATCAATAAGGAATCGGCTAAGCGCCGGGAGGGCCGTAGCGTGCAGTGCAGGGGGGATGTAGACTGATACCACATTCAAGGCTCTTCCCTCCCATTGGCCTGAGAGTGCTGCAAACCTGCCCTGGTCATCCGTCTTGCGGCTAGTGACCAGGAAGGGGGAGCTGTTCCTGAGGAGGATCCCCGTGCCCCTGGAACCCGAGGTGAATTCGGAATGTACCGCCATGGTGTATCCACGCCTGTTCAGGGCTTTACAGGTGGTTCCCGCTAAATGTGATTCTTGCAGCAGTACCAGGTCTGACCGAGCACGCTTAACTGTTTGCAGCACCAAACCCCTTTTTATTTTGTCTCCCAACCCTCTGACATTCCAAGTAAGGAGCTTCAGTGGGGGCACTACAGTCGTCGCCTGGGTACCCATCGCTGGTGTAGCTTGATTATGCTGTGCCATGTGTATGATTGAACCGAGGTCTCCATTGTCAGGAGGAGAAGGGTGCCAGAGTGCGGAGGCGGTGCACGCCACCCATAGTGTGTGGTGTATTCATGCCCTGTGAGATCGCAATAGTGATGACTGTGTAACTTAACTTGAACTCGAACTTCAGAACTCCCAACCCACCACCCCCTCCCTGCTCCCCTGCACCACGGACGAATTCCCGCCCGCATCCCCAACTTGGCAGAGTGCTTGATTCCCCCCCCTATCTAGTCTTACTTGCTTGTGGGGTTGGTGAGTCCCCTACAGGCACCGGCCAGAACCCGCCCTACTCGGTTCCATCGGCCCAAGGTCCCAAGTGTAGTGATCAATGCTTGATGCTTCCAGCGTAGTCATTCATCCCCTGTTAGGCTGTCCCGAATCAAAGGGATCTCTTTCAAGATCGGAGTCCAGTCCCCCGGCTGCGCCCTGTTCAGTGGCCGGGCTGGGCGTGCGGCGTTCCGGTGTTCTCTCCTTACGGTGATCTTGGCGGTCTTTGCGCGGGCGTTGAGGCTTGCCCGCCGGTCTCCAGCCGTCCAGCCATTCTCGCGCTACTTCAGGATTGTCGAAGAACCACGTCCTCCCCTCGGCCACAATCCGCAGTTTAGCGGGGAACAGCATCGAGTAGGGTAGTTCCCTGTCTCTCAGAGTCTTTTTGACTGCATTGAAGGATTTTCGACGCCTGGCCACCTCGGCCGTGTAGTCCGGGAAGAACGCCAGCGTGGAGTTCAGGATCTTCACCGGCGGCGCCACCCTGGCCGCTTGCAAAATGGCGTCCCTGTCTCTATAGTTGAAGAGTCTGGCCAGCACCGGCCGCGGTGTGGCCCCTGGTTGGGGTGTACCCCCGGGGACTCGATGAGCCCTTTCAACGGAGAAGAAGGCTGATAGCCCTTTAGGCTGCAGTTTCGTCTTGATAAGGTCCTCTATATACAGGTCCATGGCCCCTTTCCCCTCCGATTCCGGAAGGCCTAGAATACGGACGTTGTTTCTTCTTGAGCGTCCTTCCTGGTCGTCCAGCTTTTCTTGAAGTTGTTTGGTGGTTTTTTCTAGTCGTTCCATTGCCACCTGCAGGTCCGAGGTGTCCTCAATAAGTGATTTCGTGACCACCTCTACTTGGGCCACCCTCTCCGATATTTTCTTGAAATCTGCTCGCAGCAGGGTCACTTCCGTGGAGATTGTGCCGACCGTCGCTTGGACGTCTGTGAGGGTTCTCATGATGGCCTCCAGTGTGACTTTTCCAGTCCCGTTGGTGTCAGAGGAAGCTCCGGCTGAGTGCCGACCAGGCCCTTGCGAATGACTGGTGTGGGCGTAAGCAAACTTGTCCAGCTTTGATTGCGTCGCAGACATGCTCCTCGTGTTCTTGCCCGCCATGATGGCTTGCTAGCGTTACCAGTGTCTATGCAGGCCTTCCCCCCGCTGTGTGTCGTTGATGCAGCCGGTTAAAGGTGCAGGGTTTAGACTCGTCTCAGCCCGTGGTGCGGCCGGTCTGTGGCTGCCTTTGGAAGCAGTGGAGAGATTCCCGCTGTGTTAATGGCGGCGCGCATAGGTCTCTGACTCCGTATTCTTTCACTCCTCCACGTGGAGCGCGCCGCTGCGCGTTAAGGTCGCAATGTGCCTCCGGGGGCTGGTGCCACTACGGTGTGGGCAGCCCCTCTGACTAATGGCAGTCCGGGGTGATATTTAGTGATGTGGGGGGACCGCGCCGGTCCGGGCGCCGTCCGCCTACTCGCGCCGCTTTCGTTGGGGCGCTTCCTCGATGGTGTGCGGTGCCCCCACTGACCTTGCTTCTACTGGAGTCTTGGGCGAAGGGCGCCCTCAGGTGCAACGTTGTGTGAGCGCCGAGGCGGAGCTCATTGCCAATCAAGGAAGACCGGTCGCCGGCTAGTTCCGTCCCCTCCCGGCCGGGTGAGGTGCGCTTCCGGTCGGCTCGCCTCCGAACCCAGGGCCGGTGCTGTTGAGTCGCTGCAGGCCTCGCCTCCCCATCGACGGATGGGGCACTTCCCGGCGTCGGATTTTCGCTGGGAGCGGTTCGTTCTGTGCCGCTCGGTTCCCGGGGCTGATTTCACCCCTTCAGGCAGGTCGATACACGGATGGGTATTCGGATTAGTGTGCGGGCCGGAGTGCCTAGCGGAGCTCCCGGGTTAAGCTGCCGCCATGCTCGGCAGTTGGCCACGCCCCCCGACCTATTGCATTTTTAATGCTTTTTTTTAATGAAAGGATGCTGAGTACTTTTCTACTGTGTGCATGTTTGTCCTGTGCTTGCCGAAACGACTATCGCACGTGGTTTAGATGCGTCCTTTCCATGCCAAGATGGTAAAACATAAGTGTCCTTTTAGATCCTGCAACACAGATTTCCAAAAATCATTTTCTCAGTCATCAATGTATTATATGGCCATGCGCACCAAAATATATTTGAATAGTCATTGCTACACGTTTACACGCAAATAGAATTGCCTGAACTGCAAATAAATTGTTGCACTAAATCGGTTGATGTTTTGGCTGCATTTTAGTTCCTTGGAAAATCTTGTGGGGAGGCCTATAAGTCTGCAGCCCCCATACTCTTCATTTAATTCCAGACTACCAGAATGCCCGCGCTTTGTGCAAGAGGCCGTGCTTTTTTGATCCCCTTAAAAAATGACGGCAAAAAGCAAACTCGAGCTTAATAACAAGCAGGACTCTGTGGAGACTGCGAAGCACATAATTCTAGGTGCAAAACCTTTGCATGTCATTAAACGTGTAGGTCGCTTAACTGCTGAATTCAGGATGCCCAGCCCAGGCCTGCCACTGGCAGAATATTTAGACAAACCACTGAAGAATTAATTCATTAAAATATACATTTTGTGGTCACAAAATGCCCAGCATTTGGAGAGTCATTCAGTCCTTGCATTCCCAGCAGTTTATAGCAGAAGCTGCCTGGCCTTCGCACCTCAGCTGAGAATTTGGAGACATGTGGACGTGTTTCATGAATGTAGTCAATATGGTAGTCACGTACCCTACCACCCCTGTTAATTACATGCTACACGCTTATTACCCCAGCTCAAATAATTAAGAGTAATGTGGAGGGAGGGGGGGAATACTACTGTGAGAGCACATCAAGCAATCCTGAGTCACTGATAATGCTCGCTATCGGTGTTCTGTTGCTTTTTAGTTCTGTTTGTTAACACAGAATTTATTCTTGTGTATTTTGGATTTAACGGCATATTTTGAACTAAGAAAATAGCGCTAAATGCCGGGAGTAAGCTTGAGGGGAATCCTAACTCAAGGACACATATACCTTTCGATCGCCATTCATGCTTTCTTGCATTTAACGCAATTTCTTAGCCCAAAATGCATCCTTCCTTTCATTTTGGATGCAATGAGGCATTTTCGTGAAAAGAAAATAGCGCTAAATGCAAAATTGCTCTTCCTGGGTAATTCACTATCTGCACCGACTGAGTCTCTCTGCTCGACTGAGTCAGGAGCAATGTTCCCTCTAATTGGTTTCCTCTGTGTGTGGCAGTGGAGGGTCTCTGTGCGCTGCAACCATGGCTATGTGCGCCAGGAACCAAACCGCACGTGTCTGCGGCGCCAAATGACACTCAAAACGTTCACTTTAAAAAGTGAAAAGATAGTGCATTTTCACACATACAGAGCCACAATAAGGGTCTTAAGGGCAGTTTGCAAATTTATTGTATTGCCTGTATTTTCATTGTTGTGTCTCTGACTGCTGTTGTCTATCTTCCCCGCTGCCTGTACGTGGTCCGTGCCCCTTTTTCTTCCCTCTGCTCCCCTCGCTGTCCCCGTCCTCTCTGCCCGGCCTTTCCTTCTGTACCCCTTGCTGCCCGTGTCTCTGCCCAGTTTTCCATTCTGCTCCCCTCGCTGCCCCCGTGCCTCTCTGCCCGTTCTGCCTTCTGTTCTTAGCTGCCCCTATATTTCTGTATTCTGCCTCTGTGCCATTAGTTTTTTGTGCCCGTCTGCCCTGTGTGCCACTCGTTTTTGTGCCCCTTTTGACTTCTGTTCCACTTGTTTTTCCCTAGTTTTTTGTGCCTTTCTGCCCTCAGTTCCACTCGTTTTTTGTTCCTTTATGCCCTCTGTTCCACTTGTTTTTCCCTCGTTTTTTGTGCCATTCTGCCCTCTGTTCCACTTGTTTTTGTGCCATTCTGCCCTCTGTGCCACTTGTTTTTCCCTTGTTTTTTGTGCCTTTCTGCCCTCTGTTCCACTCGTTTTTCCTTTGTTTTTTGTGCCCTTCTGCCCTCTGTTCCACTAGTTTTTTGTGCCTTTCTGCTCTCTGTGCCACTCGTTTTTCCCTCGATTTTTTGTGCCTTTCTGCCCTCTGTTCCACTCGTTTCCCCCTCGTTTTTGGTGCCCTCCTGCCCCACTCATTTTTGGTGCACTTCTGCCCTCTGGCCCACTCGTTTTTGGTGCCCTTCTGCCCTCGGTCCCACTAGTTTTGTGCCTTTCTGTCCTGTGTTCCACTCGTTTTTCCCTTGTTTTTGGTGCCCTTCTGTCCTCTGTCCCACTCGTTTTGTGCCTTTTTGTCCTGTGTCCCACTCGTTTTTTTCCTTGTTTTATGCCCCTCTTGCCTTCTGTTCCGCTCGTTTACCCAGCCGCTGTGCCCCCTGCGGCCCCGCCCTACTGACTGCCCACTGTGGCCTTTTGTTTAAGTACTGCTGTTAATCAGAGCCCCTTCGTGGGCTCCGATTAACAGCAATACTTAAACAAAAAGCCACAGTCTTGACCGTGTTTACTAACAAAAACGTAGTCAGTTTCCAAATACAGCGGGTGCTAAAGTACGCGCTGTGTTTGTAAACTGACTACGCCTTTGTTAGTAAACGCGGGGCAGACTGTGGCCTTTTGTTTAAGTATTGTTGTTAATCGGAGCCCGTGAAGGGGCTCTGATTAACAGCAATACTTAAACAAAAGGCCACAGTCTGCCCTGCGCTCACACACAACCACAAGGGACCCAAGCCACCCCGCCTCCTTACCTTCACTCTGCCGCCACCGCAAAGTGCCTGATGTTTGCGTCGCTTGCCTCTCTCGTGGCACGTCCTGTGTGCTCGCTCCACGCGAGGCGGTGCACGGTGACGTCAGGGCAGGTGCGCGCGCGCCCTAGAGAGAACATAGGTCAGGAGTCAAGCTCAGGATAAGGTTCTCTGTATTTCAGAGTCACATTAAACAGGCCTTGCTGAGGGTGGGAAACAACAGGCTTGGAGACAAGCTGTATTATGTGACCAGAAAACCCCAAAACAATAGACTTACAACAAGGCCCTGAAACAGGAATGCAAAAACAACAAGGTGATGCACTGCATTTGGTGATGCAGTGCATGAAACAAAATTCGTTTTATTTATTTATATGTTTACTTACCTGTTAAGGTCCGTAATCCATACATTACTACCCCCCACCCTTCCCTTCCCCCTCCCCACATCACCACCCAGCAGGTGCTCCAACTATCGGCCGCGGCTGCACTATAGTATACAAGAAAGTGATGGATGTATTGCCAGAATAAACCTCAGCTATAGTGTGTCGCCCTAAATGGCACAAATATTCCCAGACATCAGTCCAGTGTACAATGTATAACTGGAACCAAGCTATACCTGGCTGAAGAGCCCATAACTAGGACAAAAACAGGCGTGTGTTCCAGTTCAGGTAGGACCTGGTTTAGCAGTTTCGTCGAGCAAAATAGCAATGGATTAGGATGCAGTTCCGAGTAATTACCAGCGGCTTAGATTAATTCAAGCGTTCCATCCATCACTTTTTTGTATGCTTTAGTGTGTCGTCCTAACAGGGATGAGCATGTGTAGTTTGTGTGTGTGTATATTTGTATGTATGATGTTTGTTTGTCTGTGTGTCTGTACAGGTGCTTTTATTGCACTAAATTCAGTTGTTTAAGAGCCCATATTTCATATATTTGCAGGTGAGTACGTACGCATGCAAACGTGCATGTACACATGAATATTACATCATATATGTATGTGTATACAAATGTGCAAATCTATTACTTTGTGTGGCTATGTAAGTGTGTATGCATGTACGTGTCCCCTCTATCTAAAACTGCAACTTATCAACTATGAAACACGCACTTTCACCCCAAATCTATAGATCATATGTGGAAAGGTTTTGGATTCTCGTGCACACGTTAGTGCATCTGAAATAGAACAACAATGTAAATGTATCAAAGAGTGCACGCTGTGAATGCATGGGGATTAGTCTACTTCTCAGCTTACTGGTTTACACAGTGGTGAACAGTGAACAGCGGCCCGTAGGCGCCCAGATCTGTTCCAAGAGGGAGATTCACACACTCTTACTTGAATGTATTCGGATTATACCTTTAAACTTATATCATATGCACGTTAATATTTTTTAATTTATATTGGGTGCTTCGACACATAAAACCACTCTCCGGGTAAACTGTTTATTAAACAAAATGTACACTTCACAGCATTGCAACTTTCAAACAATCAATTATATACGGGGCACCTGCTTATATATTAACCCTAGCAATAATTTGCATAAAAGAATGTTATTCCAGAAAGTGCATTTCTAATGCCTGTTTAAAACAAGGATTTACAATGCAATAGGTCTTGCATTACTGAAAGTTTGAGCTATTGGCGTTCCATTATTATTAGCAACGCCAGTAGCTCCAAAATTCAGTAATGCAAGACCTATTGCATTGCAAATGCTTGTTTTTAAGTCATGCATAAAGGTATTATTGCTAGAAGCTATCCAGACATATAAAGTAACTACATTTTTTATATGGAACAGTACAAGAGGTTTCCTTGTGGTTGTGTGGATGTAAATGGTGGGTGTAGGTAGGTGAGTTGGTGAATATAAATGCCCCTGTTGCTGCTTATCTGCCTTTCTGCACGGCCTTCAGCTGTGTTCAACAAGGGTTGACTGCAGGCCCTGTGCAAACCCATTATGCAGCTAACCACTGCAGCACGTAGCCTTTGGGTGTATGAAACTGGGATTTGCCTCAGTTGTCCAGTGTTGCGTGTGGCCAGCTGCACATGCATATGAGAGAGCGCAATTTGAATATATAGTATATAGTAACCATATCTAGATGTATATGTTATAAACGTAGGAATGAAACGCATATCGTAATGTAAAGTTGACAACTATAACGTAAAGGCCAACGAAGAGTGATAACATAATATAGGAAATGTAAGTGTATTCATATGTTAAACATGCATTAGATTTAGAAGGCCCGTATACCTGATGGGTAGATGTAGAAATGTGTATGAAATGTAGAACATGCACAGTAGAATTCGTGTATGTGTGTAACCTTAAATGTGTAACTTTACATTGGGAGAAGCGGCGAGAAGAAACGTGGATAAATGTATAAGAGAACTTACATAAAGATGTAACCAAGGAAAATGTATAGGTTATACTCTATACAGTCGTATTCTATGTAGTATATATTTGATGTAGAATGTTTAAGTATAACTAAGACTTTTTGCTAAAGTACGAATATATAAATGTATGCCAAAGGTTATACTATGTAGAGGGCTTTTGTAGAAATGCTGGAAGAGTTTAGGTCATTTGTGTTTATAACCTAACTGGTCAAGAGTTCGAAGGAGCATAGTCACATGAATGTAATTTAGTGGTCTTGTGAAGGTCGTAAATAGCTTGATGTGGACATGAGAGCCGAGAAGTCTAGCACTTGTAAGAGTTAAGGTGACAATGCCGGACGGAGCTTATTGCTTGAACGTGAGGAGAGACACTTTGAATGTAGACTATGTTTTGACAAGACCATTCACAGGACCTAGCAGGGTCAAGTTAAGAGACATAGAGTTAAGGCCTTGCCTAAATTCACATGTTACACGATCTGAAAGAATCGATAAATGTCGACGATGAAATGATGAAGATGACATCCAAAGGAGAAGGGTCAACTTAACGGACGACGCAAGGAGTGGACCAATGGAAGAAGCAGGAAGTTGACATCATCGGGGAAAGTCCGTGGTGGGCGTCAAGGGGCGTTCCACCCACATGGTGATTGTGTATTTTAGGGACAGCACCCCGGGGATAAGATAGCGAACAGCCCAGTAGGGAGCTCAGAGAGAGAAAGGCAAGGGTAGATGCCTTGAGCAGATGCGCTGAGAGATCAGAGCGCAAGGGAGCAGTAGGCCGAGGACCCTTAAAGAGCGGATGGGTAGGCAGATAGGGTACTGCTTCTGAAACTTAAGATTTCCTTTAGAGGCTAAAGAGAGTTTGAACTTCTTTGGAAGTCAAACTGCTGACACCTTTTCAGGGAAGAAACTTGCGAAGTAGGATTGTCACATAGCATAGAGTAGGGACAGATTAACTTGATGATATTTTTTATCTTACTGCAGATGACGCAGAAGGAACCACTTCACACCGAAGCTTAAGCAGCTGATATTTTAATTGATTTTGTAATTTGTATATTTTGAGATTTTATCCTGAGTGGATTGTATCGTATTCAAAAAAATCTTTATATAAACTTTTGAAACTTCATCAGTTGTAAGTGGTTCTTCAGAGTGGCGTAAGTTAATGGGGTTTGTCTAACCTATGTGGGGTTGTCTTTTACTCAATGACAGATATAAATCGGTCCGAAAGTGACGAATGAGATAAATTATTAAATTGATCATAATCATAAATTGATATCAAAATCTCATTCCCCGCAGTTGGTAGCAGAGGATGGTTATCTTCTTGAGGAAGACGACCTAGGCCAGGTTAGTTTACCCCAAGGTCCCTAGTCATCGTCGACCAGAAGAAGAATTGCAGCCGAAGACGGTGCTGACGGTGTGTCGAGAGAAAAGCAGCAGAGTCGGTCGAGAGTGAGTATAAGGGTCATGCGTTGTAAGATTGCGGTGTTTTATGTTGTTCCTGTGTTGTAATGTCAAGCGGAGTTGAATGCCTGTAGTGTGATTGAGGGAAAGTTGTGAGCGCGCGCAACTGGATGAAATCTTATGTCCAGAGGACTTAAGTGGTTCAGGTGTATCGAACACCTAGAGTAATTTGTCTACCATTGAAAGGGGGTCATGAGGTACCATTGATTTCCCGACAGACCGATGATAGGGGGAGCGTATGTATGAGAGAATGAGTAGCGGACGCTGGTCGTACGTTTACTGTGTGTAAGTAACCTATCAGTTGAGGCAAGTGTCCGACCGTAAGAGGAAAGACGCTGTGCCAGTTGAGGTAGCAATTACAGTTAGACTGTGGCCGTACAGTCAGAGAAAAGTGATCGCTTGGACGGAAGTAGTCATTTTTCAAATGTATGAATGAAAACGCATGTGAGATCGTGAGACGAGTTGAGAAACGAGGGAAGCTGCTGAAGAAGAGACAAGTGACGTCAGCGTAGAGCCGCGCTGAGATTGGTCAGTCAGCATAGAACTGTGCTGGGATAGGCTGATTAGCGAGAGACGTACAGGGATTGGTGGTTGTTATCAAGACGTAAATAAGTAAGAAATATCGTACGTTATCAAAATGAAGTGTTTTAAGGGTTTAGGAAAAATCTTTAAAAAGAAAAGGAGAAATTTATATGCCGGAGAAGAAGCTCCACCAGAAGGCACACCTGCATATCATATGGCAGTCAATGTAGGCTTACACTCGATATTATGGATTTCCGAGTGGCATAGGCTAACAGAAGGGCAAAAAGAACTAGCGTTTCCAAGATTTGGAACGTTTAAATTAGAAGTGTTGAACCAACTGAAGGCGACAATGCTTTCAATGAGACCTCTACCGAGGCCAACACAATTTGAAGCTCTTGGTGTGTGGTTTAGAACAGCACACGAAAGGGGCGTAAAGAGGCGACAAGAAAGAGTGAGAAGATCGGTAAAAGCAGTGCAGGATGCTAAATGGGACGACGAAGCTAAGAAATGGAGGGTACAAAAGATAGAAGCGGACAAACTGTTCACCATGATAGAGGCTACGGGAGAAAGGAAACCTCTAGAACAGGAAGATGAGGAAAGTGAGTCGGAGGAGGATCTAATAGACAGGTTGTTAACAGACAGACCACCTCCATATAGCGGTGAACTTGCGAGTCCCATATTACCGCAAGTAGACGGAACTAGGTGGGGAGAGTATAAGTCGATCCCGGTATCAGAGTGGGACGCTACTAAGACCGTAGAAATACCCCAAGCTAGTCCTGAACAGAGAGTGGTGGGAAGATTTGTGGTCCAGAAGGTGCCGGAGACACAATGCGCTAGGTCATACCAAATGCCGGATGCTTTGCAGGTCCCGGTTACCATAGGCCCTATTGTGTCAATCTATAACCCAGAAGGGGTCCAGCAGGAGGAACAGGCACGATGGGACCATGAAAGAGCAGAAGGGGAGAATAGGAATGCCACGATGAATTCCCACAGGCAGATACGAGCACCAATAAGTCGGAGTACCCCATTTGATTCCGCAGCAGGTCCCAGGGTAGAACAGGGAGGTCGAAGAGGACCAATGGACTTAAGGGGACCAAAACCGAAAACCCATAAGGAATTAAGGGAATACCTGAGAGAATGGGATGCTGCCGAAGAGGCTCGGAATAAAAGTTTAGAAACAGGATCCGAGTGGAGAGAGCAGGATAACAGGATTCTCTCTCATTGTGGAGCTGGCGAAAGCAGCCCCGAGTGGGAGGGAGGAAGCCAAGAGAGCAGAAGAGATACATATCCTACTGAGAACAGCAATAGGCTAATGTGCGAAGACAGAAGTGCAGGGTGTGGCGAAGTGCCTCGTGTCACCTTTAGTGAAGGGGAACATAGGACACAGGAGTACCGGAATACCTTCAGGTGCACACACCATGCCCCAGGTGAGAATGCGAGACATTGGAGTCACGGAAATATGGAGAGCCGCGAAGCATCTCGACATACATCCGGGGACAGTGGAAGGAGTCATGGGAATTTGGAGAGTCGCGAAACATCTCGCCATGCATCCGGTGATCACGAAAGAGATCACGGGAACACGGAAGACCGGCGAGGGCCTTTCATTTTGTTAAGTGATACCAGACAACAAGCAAGTTATAATGGATTAGAACTGAACGGTGGATCCTATCTCACATCTGGAGAAACCGAGTCGAAAAATCGGAACGTAGGGTTGGGGGACGGAGCCTTATTCCACCATACCCCACGTGGAGATGGAAAGGCTTGGGATCTAGAGGGGTGGGAACGAAGAGATGGAAGGAAGACTCCTCATAACTCACCTGTGCTCAGGCGTAGGGCGCATAGTGGAGGTGAGAGGGATATGAGGGAGGAACATAGAACTGAAATGCTGAAAGCCGAAATAAAAGCGAAACGGCTTGATGTGATGAGTTTGAAGGCAGATCTGGATGAATTGATTGATGGTACAGTGTCATTAGAGAGATTAGCCTCGTATACACCAGATGAGATACTGTTCCTATCCAAAGATATTACTCGAAGAGCGAGGTCAGTTCATGAGAACTTATCTAATTTAGCAAACAGGTACATGGTAGACCTGTCACGAACTAAGGCTTTACAGAGTAACCACAGGCTAACTTGCACAGATCAGGATTTGGATGACCGCAGAACGATCGCGCTGAAAGTACACATAAGGGAATTGATCGTAAGTATCAGAATATGGAGAGATCTAGATAGATGGGAGGAAAGATGGTCCAGAAAGGGCTCCGTTAGACGGAGTGTACTTGAGGGTTCCCAGGACACAGGCTTGATGCGAATGGAAGCTTTCCCTTTGCGAGAAATCGCGAACGGAAGTTACGTTCATGTGCCTTGGACTAGGGGGGATTTGGCGGCATTCACCAATTCCTTCCCAAAGCTTAGAGATAATCCTGTCGAGTGGTATAAGCAGGTAGAAAGATTCGTGAAGATTTCAAAGGTACTGTGGGTCGATTTGAACACACTGTTCGATATCGTAGTACCCGGAGACCTATGGACGGCGTGCAAGCTTAGTGTTGAATGGCCCACTCGAGAGCCATCAAGGGATACCCGGACGAATGGTCCATCTGATAGGGTCATGGAAAAGTACGAGAGAGTAATAACATGGCTAAAAGAAAAAGTGCCGGTACAAGACATAGACTGGGTAAAGATAGATCGGACTACCCAAGAGCCGAAAGAGACAGTGCATGAGTTTTACGAAAGATTGCTGAAAGCATTCAAGCAATACAGCGGGTTAGATGTGATGGATCCCAAGGACATAGGACAGTTTGTTTCAAAGTTTGTCCTCGGATTAAGACCAGAAATATGCCTAATGATCCAACAGCATCTGATCTGTTGGCAGAACAAACCTTTAGATGAAATTCTGAGGTATGCAAGGTACTGTAGTGACGAGATAGACTCTAAGGCAAAGAAGCTTAAAGAAAAGTTAATGCTAGTGCAAATGCAAGCTGCTGGAAAGGATAAACCACGGCAGCAGGGAACAGGAACGCAGGCCAAGAAACAGAATAATCAGAGCAGAGACGAGGAAGAAAGACCGAGACCGAGAATGGATATCGCGACACTGAAAAAGACGACGAGATGCCATCAGTGTAATGAGGTGGGACACTGGCGACGCGAGTGTCCTTACAATGTTGAGTCAGGGGAATTAGAGCAGGAGGAGGAAGAGGTCCAGAACAACGTGGTTAAGGGAGCCGTAGTCCCGAAGGGCAGGCTTGTCAAAGGGGGGACTCAGACTCCTCGAGCCCCGTTTCCTCAACCACCTCGCATCACGAACGGAGGGAAAACCTACAGACAGATGCCATTGTTTGTAGGAGGAGAGGAATGTTACTACGTTGATCCTCTTACAGGGCAGTGGGCGAGTAGGGACGAAGACTGTACTCTAGGAGCCGCCTTGGAAGTAGATCAGAGAGGACCATACGTAGAGGCTGAAATAGCGGGATGTCCTACAACCTTTTTGGTGGATACAGGGGCCACTCGATCTACGTTGAGATCTGTGGTAGTCCCGGGTCTGCCAATGTCAGGAGAAACGGTACAGGTGGTAGGAGTTGCGAACAAAAGGATGACAAATCCCTTGACCGAACCAGTGTCAGTAAGAATAGGGAATTACAGTGACGAACATCAGTTTGTGATCTGCGACTCTAGTCCTGTGTGCTTATTAGGGAGAGATTTGCTGTGCAAACTGAATTGCACGATACATTGCACACCTGAGGGAGTAGAAGTGCAGACCAATGATGAGGACGCAGATTTCAAAGTTGTAAACTCAAGGGAATGTGTGGAACTTTATCCTACCTTAACAGTGGAGGAACTTCCGCAAGACCTAAGAGAGAAAGTCTCAGCTGAGGTATGGGATTTTACTGGGGAAGAAATTGGATTGATCAAAGGAGTAGACCCGGTAAAAATCTTGGTAAGACCCCATGCTGAGTATCCAAGAACCCCACAGTATAAGCTAACGCCAGAGACGATTGCGGGGATCAAACCTGTGATCGAATCTATGATTAAGCAGGGAATACTGAAGGAGATCGTGGGCAGTCCGTGTAACTCCCCGATCATGGGTTTGCAGAAACCTAGTGGAAAATACAGAATAGTGCAAGATCTTCGGAAGATTAATAACATTGTTGTCTCATGTTGTCCAGTGGTACCGAATCCATCAGTCATATTGTTTCAGATACCGTTCCAAGCTGAATGGTTCACGGTGATAGATTTGTGTCAGGCTTTCTTTTCGATACCATTAGATGAAGAGAGCCAATATCTTTTCGCTTTCAAGCTGGAAGATCGCGTCCTAACATGGTGTCGTATCCCTCAGGGGTATACAGAGAGCCCATCGATCTTTAACCAGTTATTGAAACGGAATCTTGAGAGTCTAGTACTGCCCAAGAATTCAGTTCTGGTCCAGTACATAGACGACCTCCTAGTTGCGTCAGAAACTGAGGAGGCTTGCAGAGAAGACACCATCACCTTGTTAAATCACTTGGCCGAGAACGGACACAAGGTGTCTCCAAGTAAGTTGCAATATTGTAAGACTGAGGTGCAATACTTGGGCCATAGGATTGAAAAGGGAAAGCGGAAGGTGTCTCCAGACAGAATAGAGGCGATTATGAAAATGAACGCGCCTACGACACAAAGAGAAGTCAGGATGTTTCTAGGCATGGTCGGTTATTGTCGACAGTGGATAGCAAACTTTTCGCTGAAGGCAAAACCGTTATTACAACTGACGCACAAAGGAGTAAGTGATCCGGTACCATGGGACAAAGATTGTTTGATGGCGTTTTTGCAGCTGAGGGAGGACTTATGTCGTGCCCCGGCTTTAGGAATGCCAGATTACACCAAACCATTTTTGCTTTACTGCTGCGAAAGAGAGGGATGCGCTTTAGCGGTATTAGCACAGGTCCATGGAGATGCGCGCAGGCCAGTGGCGTACTTTTCGGCTACATTAGATCCAGTAGCCGCAGCGTTGCCCGGATGTCTCAAATCCGTAGCTGCAACGGGTGTCAGCATTGAACGATCTGAAAGCGTAGTTATGGGTCATCCGTTAGAAGTGTATGTACCACATTCTGTAGAACTGTTAATGACCAGGACGAAGACTCAGCATCTGACGAACAGCAGGCTCACACGCTACGAGCAAGTCATACTGGCTGCCGAGAATGTGACCCTAAAGAGATGCTCTGTCTTGAATCCTGCAACCTTGATGCCACTACCGAATGAAGTGGACGACGAAAATTGTACAGAACATGACTGCCTCGATGTGACTGAACTATGTACCAAACCGAGACCTGATATCGTAGATGAGCCATTGACAGACCCAGACGAAATTTTCTTCGTTGATGGTTCATGCGTAAGAAACGATGTCGGTCAGCTGAGAGCAGCTTATGCAGTATGCACGATTACCAGAGTTATAGAAGCCGCTTGCCTGGAAGGAGTACACTCCGCACAGGTAGCTGAAATTGTGGCTTTGACTCGTGCTTGCTTAGCAGGCGATAGACTTCGAGTCACTATATACACCGATAGTCAGTATGGTTTCGGCGTAGTTCACGATTATGGGCAGTTGTGGTCTCAAAGAGGTTACATGACCTCCTCGGGTTCTCCTATTAGGAATGGAGAATTCGTGAAACTACTGTTAGAGGCTTTGCAAAAACCAATGGCCATAGCTGTGGTCAAATGTGTAGCTCATACCAAAAACACGGATTTTGTATCACTAGGAAATAAATATGCAGATGAGGTAGCGCGTTATTGCGCAGAACAGGGATATTCTCACACTGATACAAAAGTGGGGGGAATCCAGGAAATGACTGAATTGACCATGTTGTTAGACACGGTGGATACATGGGATGAACTGAGAGCAGTACAGGACAATGCACCAGATGATGAGAAAAAGGGCTGGGAAACAGCAGGGTGCGAAAAGAGTGAGATGAATTTCTGGGTGTCTGCCGATGGAAGGGCAGTTTTACCAAATGAACTAATTAGTCCAATGGCAAGGAAATTGCATGGATCAGCACACATAGGAAGAGATGCTATGGTGAGAGTATTCAGACAGACGTGGTTTAACCCTAAATTTAGAGTAGCGGCAGAAGCAGTGTGTCAGCGATGTACAATCTGTCAGCAACTAAATGTGGGAAAGAGAACACCAGTTACCTTGAGTCACATAGGAAGGTCTGGGGGGCCTTTCAATAGGATGCAGATTGACTTCATAGAGATGCCTCCATGCAACAGACTCAGATACGTGCTAGTGATTGTTTGTATATTTTCTAGATGGGTTGAGGCTTACCCTACACGTAGGTGCGATACACTTACAGTAGCAAAATTGTTACTTAGAGAGTTGATACCAAGATTTGGGGTGCCATCCTCTTTGGAATCAGACAGAGGAACTCATTTCAATAGCGAAGTGGTGAAGATGCTATGTTCAGCTTTAAATATCGATCAGAAGTTACACTGCAGCTATCGACCGGAAGCTTCAGGGATCGTAGAGCAAATTAACAGTACTATCAAGTCCAGACTGGCTAAAGTTTGTTCGTCGACATCCCTGAGTTGGCCAGACGCACTTCCAGTAGTTCTTATGAGTATACGTAGCACACCTGATAGAAGAACAGGCCTCTCTCCACATGAAGTGCTAATGGGGAGAGCTATGAGATTGCCATCGGTTCCGACTGCAGCGCTAGTGAACATCACAGATGATTTGATCTTGGACTACTGCAAGGGACTATCTGATGCCGTTAATTCTGTGTCCCTCCAGGTTCAGGCTGCAGAGGTTCCATCAGTACAAGACTTGTGCCATGACCTGAGTCCAGGAGACTGGGTCCTGGTGAAGAAGCATGTCAGGAAGAACTGCTTAGACGTGCGTTGGCGAGGGCCGTTTCAAGTCATACTTGTAACGAATACTGCAGTGAAGTGTGGAGGTCTGCCAAACTGGATACATGCCTCACACACCCGAAAAGTGCAAACACCTCCAGAAGACACAGCTCCTCTCTCGGATGAAAATCCGGCGGGAAGCGGAGAAGCCATAGAGGGGGAAAGCCAAGCTGTAGAGGTGATCGAAGAAGCTGAAACTGTGTTGGAACAGGGCGACGAAGGTCAGGACACGAGCGGGACCGAAGTTGCCTCAGGAGAAGAAAGTAATTGGGATTCCGACACAGATATCAGACAAACTGAGAGTGACCAAGAGGTAGGTCCTGGAACAAGGAGCGGAAAGACGGAAAGCAACGAAGCCAGTTGGCCGGAAAGAAGGAAAAGGCCAAGTTCGGAAAGGAAGAAGGAAAGAACTCTTGCCCCGATCGCTGAAGAATCGGATCAGGAGGACGAGACGACAGATTCAGGAACTGAGAGTCCACGAAGATCGAGAAGGGTACGTGTGCCCTGCAGAAGGTACGCCACCCCAGAGTGGACTTATCTAGCAGATGTATTGGGGACAGAAATCTGGGAGAGTGAAGAGTGTGAAAGTAACCACTCTCAATCCAGTCGTGACAGTGGAGATATGGATGTTGGCGCCTGGACTCGAGACTGAGGGGTTACTGACTTTCACACTTCCCCGACCCCCACGTTTGAGTAAAATTCAAGATTTAGTGTTAAAAAGACTACAATTTCCAACAGTTGGTCAGCAAATGACAGAAGAAGAAGAAAAAGTTATTCGCTTTGAACTGTTAATAATTGTTGTGAAAGCTGCAGGTCCGAAAATAATTGTTGATGCATAAAGACTTTTGTACGTATGTTATAAAGAAGAAGATAACCTAGCGCCGAGTGGAAAGAAGAATAAACTTAGGGCTTACATTTAGAGGACGGAGAAGGGCTAGGGTTGTCTGCTGCTAAGAAGAGAAAAGACATTGTGGTGAAAAAAATACCTGTTGATAAAAAGCACTTTCAAAGACTGTAAAGGCAAACAAGCAACCAAAGATTGGAAAGAGAACTTTGCTAGAGAACGAGGTACGCTGTTTGGAGGACATGGAGAACGGCAACCCAAACAGAAAAGCTAGATGTATAATAGGTACACTTATAGCAATAGTGATATTTCTCATAATCATAGTAGTAACGATATCTTACATAACAGGACATGAGAATGATAAAAGAGAAGTGAATGTAAAAATTGTAACGACCTTGAAACCTGCTCTTGTGGGAAAGAAGGAGGAGAGCACTGTTATACGTGAAAAGGCGTTACTTGCAGATGAAACTCGTAGATTACACATAGACGAGTCACAGGGAAACTTTAGGTCAAATGCATATGCCAAATTATTGTATGAATATATCGATGCCATGGAGGCCAAAGATTGCTACGTTTGTATGCAATTGCCGGCTTCTGTAGACGAAGGCATTAGGTATCACCATCTCCCATTGACTTATGGGATCACATGTAGTTTACTGCTTAGTATTTTTTATGGTAGAGAAGGGTTTGAGTACTACTTTTCAAATTATGATTCGGTACTGCCTGAAGTTCCGAATTATAAGCAAATGAATAAGTGGGACTACTACAAAAAGGAAGATAGACTAGCTAAATTCTTTCTTCCTTGGGATACATTAGATACATCATATGCACGTAGAAATAATCTGACTTGCACAGTATCGGAAGTAGAGAAAAGGTTTATAGCACAAGTAGATGATCGATGCAGACGGCAGAAGATTCTAAAAATGTCAGGACAATGGAAAATAGACTGGACAGAAGAAGAGAAGGCACACAGAAAGAAAGGTAGCAATGGTCCAATAGCATTGGATAAAACGCAGAAAGGAAAGTTATGTTTAACTCGAAGCAAAACGTATTATGAGAGTGAATTTGTAGGTGAAGTTAGTTGTGAGCACTCTTTTAGACTGGAGTACTACACGAAAGATTTTATGAAAGGGATGCAAGCTATTCCGAATGTGTATTTTGTATGTGGGAGAAATGCCTATGTAAAGCTTCCAGACAATTGGTATGGTTCGTGTTACTTGGCAATTGTCTTCCCCAAAATATATCATGCAAAGGATTTAGCGATCATAGAAGGAAAGGCTTCGAGGAGAACGAAAAGGGAAGTAGGAGATGCAGAAGTAGTAGGAGATGTATTTGGAGCAATGTTTCCATTGTTAGGTTTGATTCTTAACGATGTTAAGATTAGAAGGTTAGCGACAGTCGTGGATAGATTGTCTGCCAGCACTGCAAGATCATTAATGTTAGTTGAGGGTGAGATGCAGTCGATTAGAGCTATGGTTTTACAGAACAGACTTGCTTTAGATGTGATATTAGCAAAAGAAGGCGGAGTTTGTAAAGCTCTGAAGGTTCAGGAATGTTGTACATATATTCCTGATAATTCAAAACCACTTGAGAAAATCATACAGAACATTACACAGATTCATCAAGAAATTGAAGATTTATCAAAAGTAAATGTTTGGGAAAAAGTAGGAAATGGAGTGGGAAAGGTTGGAAGTTGGTTTGCTAATATAGGCAAAAGTATAGTTTGGTATATTTTAAAGCCTGTATTAATAGTATTAATTTGCATAATTACATTATTAGGATTAGTAAAATTATATAAATGGTATAGGTCGAACCAGTTACAAAGATCGATGAGAGACCAAGAAAGGAGACTAGCTGTTCTACAAGATCAACAGTATAAAAGTCTGAGAACACTTGAATCGATAAAAAGAGGAACTGATGTAACTAGTTCGGTATAAGAGATGTATTCAAATTGCTTTTAGTGATGACTCCTAAAAGTCATCAAAGGGGGGAACTGAGAGAGCGCAATTTGAATATATAGTATATAGTAACCATATCTAGATGTATATGTTATAAACGTAGGAATGAAACGCATATCGTAATGTAAAGTTGACAACTATAACGTAAAGGCCAACGAAGAGTGATAACATAATATAGGAAATGTAAGTGTATTCATATGTTAAACATGCATTAGATTTAGAAGGCCCGTATACCTGATGGGTAGATGTAGAAATGTGTATGAAATGTAGAACATGCACAGTAGAATTCGTGTATGTGTGTAACCTTAAATGTGTAACTTTACATTGGGAGAAGCGGCGAGAAGAAACGTGGATAAATGTATAAGAGAACTTACATAAAGATGTAACCAAGGAAAATGTATAGGTTATACTCTATACAGTCGTATTCTATGTAGTATATATTTGATGTAGAATGTTTAAGTATAACTAAGACTTTTTGCTAAAGTACGAATATATAAATGTATGCCAAAGGTTATACTATGTAGAGGGCTTTTGTAGAAATGCTGGAAGAGTTTAGGTCATTTGTGTTTATAACCTAACTGGTCAAGAGTTCGAAGGAGCATAGTCACATGAATGTAATTTAGTGGTCTTGTGAAGGTCGTAAATAGCTTGATGTGGACATGAGAGCCGAGAAGTCTAGCACTTGTAAGAGTTAAGGTGACAATGCCGGACGGAGCTTATTGCTTGAACGTGAGGAGAGACACTTTGAATGTAGACTATGTTTTGACAAGACCATTCACAGGACCTAGCAGGGTCAAGTTAAGAGACATAGAGTTAAGGCCTTGCCTAAATTCACATGTTACACGATCTGAAAGAATCGATAAATGTCGACGATGAAATGATGAAGATGACATCCAAAGGAGAAGGGTCAACTTAACGGACGACGCAAGGAGTGGACCAATGGAAGAAGCAGGAAGTTGACATCATCGGGGAAAGTCCGTGGTGGGCGTCAAGGGGCGTTCCACCCACATGGTGATTGTGTATTTTAGGGACAGCACCCCGGGGATAAGATAGCGAACAGCCCAGTAGGGAGCTCAGAGAGAGAAAGGCAAGGGTAGATGCCTTGAGCAGATGCGCTGAGAGATCAGAGCGCAAGGGAGCAGTAGGCCGAGGACCCTTAAAGAGCGGATGGGTAGGCAGATAGGGTACTGCTTCTGAAACTTAAGATTTCCTTTAGAGGCTAAAGAGAGTTTGAACTTCTTTGGAAGTCAAACTGCTGACACCTTTTCAGGGAAGAAACTTGCGAAGTAGGATTGTCACATAGCATAGAGTAGGGACAGATTAACTTGATGATATTTTTTATCTTACTGCAGATGACGCAGAAGGAACCACTTCACACCGAAGCTTAAGCAGCTGATATTTTAATTGATTTTGTAATTTGTATATTTTGAGATTTTATCCTGAGTGGATTGTATCGTATTCAAAAAAATCTTTATATAAACTTTTGAAACTTCATCAGTTGTAAGTGGTTCTTCAGAGTGGCGTCAGTTAATGGGGTTTGTCTAACCTATGTGGGGTTGTCTTTTACTCAATGACAGATATAAATCGGTCCGAAAGTGACGAATGAGATAAATTATTAAATTGATCATAATCATAAATTGATATCAAAATCTCATTCCCCGCACATACAGTTGGCAAGTTAAATCCAACTCCGGTATTTAAGTTTTGTGCATAAAACATAGGCTCCATGCGCTAGGCTTAAATTACATTCCAGCAGAAAAAACTAAAATGTAAATTCATTGTGAAGTTTATGTCAGTTCATTAAACAGTAGCAAAGGAACACTTTGTGTCCTCTCTCCTTAATCATGCCCTCTTGATCTAGCTGCATGAAACTTAACATATCAGAATGAAGTTAAACATCTCAAGTGTCTGCAAAAGTTTGTGTATATTTGTGAAATGGCACTAACGTTATTAGCAAATCAGTAACTTTTGACCCTTTTATTGTTATCCCCCAGTCAGATCTTATTGGATCCACACATCACTGCATTGGGATTATCTTGCTAACAGCCTGTGAAATGTCATAAGGATTCATCAAACAGTGCATAGGTTATCAAGAAATTAAAACTTATAAGACCCCAACCCTTGATTTAATTGTAATTGGATTTATAAAGCGATTACTACCCAGATGAGGCATCAAATTGCTTTTTTTTCCGCAGAGTTTTATATAGGGCGAACTTGACCCGGTATTGGGTATCAGAGCGCTTTACATGAGTACCAGTTGCGTTACACGCGTACACATTCATCATTTTGTTGCCACCAGTAGATTAAGTGATTTGCCCAGAATCACATGATGTTCAGCGTCATTGCCGAGACTCGAACCCGGTTCCCCAGATTTGAGGTCCACCGCCCAAGCCTTAGGCCAACTCTTCTCTCCTTTGTCGGCGAGAAGCACGCTATTCCAGAACCCAAAATGAATTAGTGGTGGATTAGTATAGGGTAATATGAGTTCATTTGAGCAGTGGATATGCGAATCTGCTCAGTGGATATGCAAATCTGCTAGTTGGATTGAATAGGATATTGGGGGAATAGAAGAGAAAATAGTCTTAAAATTGTTATTTGGGAGATGGTATTAGTAAGAGGAGTTTTGTAATAAGTTAAAGGAGAGATGGAGGAGGGAAGAGTCTCTAGAAGAGATTAGGGAGATCTTATTAGTAATAAGAGGTTCAGGGTGAGTCAAAGGAAGGCTACATGAGGGAAGAATTTAGAATGGATTATTTGGTAGATCACACTTATAAAATGAGGTTTGGGGTGAGCCAAGGCGGGAAGACTCTAGAAAGGGTTATTTTGGAGATCATAGTAGTAGAATTAGTTTTGGATGAGTCAGAGAGTGGAGGCAGAGGATATCTTGAGAGAGGTATAGGGTGTGACATAGAGTAGCGCTTTGGAGAGCGTCAAATGTTTTCTTTCTTCTACAGTAGGCATAGAATGGGTATACATGTATAAGGAAGATAATATATCAAGATTTAAAGTTGTATTATGTAAACTAAGACTTTGAAGTACCGCTGTACTTAAAGCTAATTTATTTGTGTATTTATTTATTTTATTTATATTTTAATTTTCATATCTCTGATATACTCTACAATGAAGGTTTTAGGCACAACTTTGTTAGATCTCCTAAAGGCATGGGTCATGGAAAAATCCATTCTGTCTGGCATTCAGCTTAATGGGTGTGCATGAAACACAAAAATAGTGGCTACCAAGTAGCACCAGGCCCATGAGACAGTGCCAGAGCTTTTCGAAAATGAATGATTTTTGACCCTCCCCCGTTTCTTTTGCCTCCTCTTTTTTTGGATTTGTATAATATTTGAGAATCCTGCACTGGTGTGACCCTAAGTTGCTACAAATATGCCAATTTTCATGCCGATCTGACAAAGTTATTATTACACGAAGACGTTTCCATCTCTGTTAAACGAAATCCTATGTTGCATGAGTTGCTTGAAATTTCCCATACCCCAGAAGATTAAAAGTGCTAAATGTTTGCCAGATTTCATGCGAATCTGTGAAAGACTGCCACACTTATTAAAAACCGAACACTTTTGTGTGCTTCACTTTTAACTGAACTTAAATGTACAGCACACATTTTAAAATGTCAAGTAAATGCTAGGTGACTGAAAATTTCTGTGCACATTTGTAGAATAGCACTACAGTAATAGCAAACCAAATGCAGTTTTTCAATTGCCATCTATCAGAAAGGAAGGGAGAAAGGGTCTAAGGCTAGTGTCTGCCTGTTGAATTTTACAGTAACATAATGTAACCCATGCTTCATGGGTCGTGAGAGACTAGCCTAGTCTATCACGACCCATGAAGCATGGGTTACATTATGTTACTGTTTTTCAATTGTGAACACATCTTAAACGGCACATGTTGCTATTCTAAACAATGCCAAGGGCCTCAAGCAAATGCTATCAAGTATGTATGATTAGGATGGCTCTTGAGGTCCTCAGAGTAATATATTGGCAGGACTATATCAAGGTATTTTGGATATTTATATGAGATACGCATTCTGTGCCTTGCTGTTATTCAAACTTGTGACCCATAGATTTCAGATGTCATATGTTCTCCTCCTGAACCATGTGGGTGGCACGTAGATCAATAAAGGAAGCTGAAAAACAAGCACACATTTAAAAAAAAAAATATTTTGTCATTTTATATAATAAAACAATGGTGTGCAGTTTACAGATATAAAGTCTCATTATAGAAAGTTGCAGCTTTCCTAAAACAATCAAACCATTTCTTATTGTTAAGAACAACATCTACATCCCATCCAGCCGTGACCCATGCAGGTAAGAGCTGTGCGCGTGTGGGGGCGGGTTGGGGGGGATTGTATTTCGACAGACAATGATGAGGGAAAATTAAATAAATAATTAATTTTTCCTCATCATCGTCCGTCAAAATCCTCACCACTGGGCCCCACCGCTCTTACCTGCACGGGATGCGGCTGATCCCTTCAGCAAATTGAAGCCACTCAACAGAGGGTTTATCTCCACTCAAGTGTGAGGGAATAGATCTCCCCTTGGACACACTGCAGTCTCAGGGCTGGCTGATTAGACCAGACAGTACAATGTCCATGTCTCGATTACAATATGTTTCATGTATTAAGATTATTCCCAATTCACCAGGTGGGGAAAAATGTCACTCTTCACCATAATGTTGAATGACATCACAAATGTCTTTTAATACGGGTTGTAAATTTGTCGTGTATCTGGACATCTTGCTCTGTCTTAATTTACTATGACCTTAAAGACACTTCGAAGAATGATAGTGGATTTTGGTGTGTAGTATCTGCTTACTTCTCTTTATATAATAGCATGAAAATTATTTCAGCCAGTCATTTTTCAGTCCCTCTTTGCTAGAGTGTTGTCTTGCATTGTAAGGTGAATCCTCTTCACAAATAGTTGTCCATACTACACTGTCAGACTGTTACTGCAAGATTCAAGACACAATCCTAGCAGTTGGTGTTCGGACCCTCAAAGTTTGTACCAGGAAGACCATCTTTAACAATACCCTGGCTCTTCTGGTCGAGTCATTTACCAACTATCGTGTTCATTCTCTGGTTTGTTATCAATCCAAACTTGTGGTTTCTGCAGGGGCTGATATTATGTATAAACCTCTTGGAGCTTCTGGCCGGGAAACGGCCACTACAACGAGGCCGTTTCCACGAAAACCTTAACCACGCATGCATTACACCGCATGCGTGGTTACAACGAAAGCCTTTACCACGCATGCCTTTACTACGAGTTACGTAGTAAAGGCATGTGTGGTAAAGGGTACAATTAAAAAAGGGGGGGGTAGGGGGGAATCCCCCCCACAAAAAAACCTAAAACTAACCTCAAGTCGAAATGGGCTGGCAATCGGCGTTGCATAAGAGGAAACGGAAAAAGAAACCGCTTCCTCTTTACGACGTATGACGTCACCACGGACAAATACGTGGAGAAGGATTATCGTGGAACTACCATTCCGTTGTAACGCATGCGTGGTAAAGGCATGCGTTACAACGGAGATCGTTGTAAGAACATACAACCCTTCTGGCCAGAGCACTGGCTGTGAAAAGCATAACAAGGGAAAAATCTAAGTTCCATCAGAGATCAGAGATCTCAATGGTTTAATAAATTCGAGTTGCAAGGAACAGCATACGATTTTTAAAGACTTATGGACTGTCTGCCTATGCAATAAGAACGTCTTTCATGCAATCAAACATGGGTTTATTTTGGGCACTTGGTACAAAAAATATAGCAGACACATGTAACACATCAGATTTTATACAAATCTATAGATTCAATAAAATATACTACTACATGAGGGCGAGGTGCTGCATTAGAATTGAGCTTAATGACTGGACATACATACAGAGTACAAATGAGTAAAATAGCCAGATCATTTAAAGTCCTAAAACTATAGCATGTGATCTCCACTGCATTACATACTAGCACTCAATTCATCTTCATAGCTATTATGTTTTATAGGAATATATAGTCCTATCATTACAACTCATATAACCTTATTCCTAGTAATTCTTTATAACCCTGTGTTCTTTCTTTCTTGAAGTGTTAACAGAAACATCAAGGCATCTTTGCATGTTATTATTCTTCGAAGGTTCAGCCTAAGGTCTAGTAATTGGTATTGCCCTTTTCTGTAGCATACAAAAAAGTGATGAATTGAATGTGTGAATTAATCTCAGCTACTGGCAATGTCTCTTGGCGCCATACCAGTCCATCATTCTTTTACACACCATGCTACCTTAGCTTGGACCCAGCCATATGCAAATCAGTCTTGAGCCTCATCCAATAGGAACAGTTTAGCCTGAACTGCCAGAGCAGGCCTGATCCTCCCTGAACCAGAACACAAGCAACCCAAGACTGGTTTCACCCTTGTTAGGGTTTATTAGTCGGGTATAGCTTGGATCCAGTAGCACAGTGTGCCCATGACCCACGTCTGGGCATTCCCATCCCATGTAGGGCATTGCACTGAAATATACAAAAAAGTGATAGATGGATTGCTTGAATTAATGTTAGTCACTGGTAATTGCCCCATGCCACATCCCAGTCCAGCAGTCTTTGCACAACATGCAACCTCAGGTTGGAGCCAGCCATGTGCAGATCAGTCATGACCCTGCTCCAATAGAAACAGTCCAGCCTGAACTGCCAGGCCAGGTCCTCTCTAGACTGGAACACAAGCAACATAACTCTAGTTTCGCGCATGTTAGGGCTCAACAACCAGAGCTTGGTTCCAGTATGGGCATTAAAGTAAATAAATGATTACATTCATCCTTTATGTTTGTGTACATTACTCCCTCAAAGAATTTACACAAATAACTTGTTTTTCCTCTTGTTATCAAAATTCTTCCTAGTTACTAATTAGATTGAATTTGGGCACATAATGAGGCTGAAAATATGTCATGGACAATATGGTTACTTAGTTCTCCTGTGTACTTTCTAATAATTTACACGCTTATCCACTGAGATGAATTTGGCATATGGCTATATTTTTGTTAGGTTCGGAAAACAATCACACAGTTGTAAATTGGCTATCTATTAATGCTCATTGAAAAAACATACATTTTACCAAGCCCTACAATTCACTAATTTACAAAAACAGTAATTTAATTATCATGAACACTGTATTATCCTCCAACTATTTCCGCCAATAAAGCTTTCAAACACACCATTTTATGGAACAATTCCTCCTTCACACTAAGGCCCTCTTTACAAGTAGTGTGGAATGGTATTATCACGTTGTTTTCAGTGGTAATACTACTCCACACAAGTGGAAGCAGTTATTTATTACTGGGCAATTTTACTACACATAGGGGCCGATTCTGATCCTGGATATTTAATTTCCATACAAATCGGATCCGTATTTTTTTCCATACAAATTGTACAAATCCCTTCCAACCCGTGTAGTACGATTCGTACGGGAAAAATACATACAGATCGGCCCGATCCTTACAAATCAGATCGGGAAAAGCTCTACGACACGGAACTGTAAATTACAATTTGTAAAAAGACTGTCCAACCCGTCAAGTACGATTCGTACTGGGTTGTCAGCATACGATTTGTATGGAAAATGGCCTGTATACGGGGAATAACTTGTACCGGGCAACGAAGTGAACCGCTATACGCCTCGTACCCTGGTATGACTTGTTCTGGGGGTACGACTCATACCGGGGAACGGGTCGTATAGGGGTATGAGGCCTTACGGGTCCCCCCACATGCGAGGCGTGTGTATGGTGCGCACCCCAACATCGCGCATGTATGCACCGTACATACGCGTGTTTTGGGTACGGTGCGTACACAGGCGATTTCGGGGTACGGTGCGTACATGCGCGATTTTGGGGTACGGTGCTTGTATGGTGTGTACATGACCAGTACCCCTTCATCACGTACATACGCACCGTACCCCACTTTCCGTGTCATCTGTACGCACCGTACATATGCACCATACCCCTGTATTCATGTGGTGTACGATGCGTACATGGGGGGGGGTCTGTCTCTGTTTTCGGGGCGTACAAGGTTTTCCCAGCACTTTTTGGCTCCTGTAAAAAAAGAGCCGTATGTAGTGCCGTTAGTACGAATCGTACTTGCCGGGTTGTAAACTGCTACCGGGAATACATGGGGACATTGCGTACAGAGCAATCCGAATCGGAATCGCTTGTATATACGAGTTGTATGGTCTTTGTTACAATTTGTCTGGAGTGCGTCTATTTGTACGGATCGTACTTCCTAGGTTGTAGGGGAATCCTTATGCTCCATACCACAATTTGTACAGCGTTTTTCCAGGATCTGAATCGGCCCCATAGTAATACTACACCCTCTATTACCACTTGTTTTTCTGTTCACAAACTAGAAATTTTTTTGCAGATCAAAGCTTATAATTTGGGGAAACGATGCATTAAATGTCTGGATAATTCAGGGATCTGCAAGTTATTTCCTAATTTTAAAGACCTGAATGGGTTGATAATGAGAATGCTGGGCATGGTATTATCAGCCCCAACTAATTTTAGTGGCTGACTTGTAATGCTGCATTTAATGACAAACTCTGCAGCACCTTGCATTTCTTTTCCACAACTCCTTCAAAAGCCTGCATTGGCAGACCTTCAGATTATTGGCATTCCTGCAAGCCATTAACTTATTAACTCTGTGCCACATTCCACTTGTTCTCTAAGAAACTGAATCTTAACCTCCGCTGGCTGTTAGGAGTCACATTCATTACCACAATTAGGCAAACAACTCACCTCACTAACTAAGAAGTCATGCACCACCCTCCTTAGAATAAAAAAGAGCTGTAAGGGTTTGAGATATATGAGGTGTTCCATGTTGAGTGAAATTAAGTTTCTAGCCCAGGTGATGTACTTCCCTCAATTTCTTCAAGTTTCAGTTTTGCAACCATACTCCCCCATTCCATCACTCCACCCCCTAGGAAGCTGCTCACCTCCACATGATCACTAGTCGGCATAGTTTAGGGTGGGAACTAAAAGAAAAGCTGAATGTCTTCAAACCTCCGATTTTCATTCTTAATTAATGAAAATATTCTTGGCACAACTGCTTTCCCTTTGGGTCATCTTGGGCTGGTCCAAGAACTTCACCTCTAGAGACACAATACGAAAGCCTCCACTCGTCATTCTTAATCATGGCTTCAATTCCAAAAACAACAACATTGAATTGGAATCCCATTCAAACATATTTGAAGTATTCTGCAAATGGCCTTCTTTGAACATTCTAATTTTTTCAAAATAAATGCTTCGAACCCCCTGGCACACAGCTTAGGACAGTCAAAGACATGAGCTGGACAGGTAGTAGCTCACTCCCAGGTCAGCCTCAATATCCGACTTTGAGCTTTTTAAATGCATCAACTTTAATATATGCTACTCGAGCTCCAATTACCATGGCTGCTGAAACCAGACTTGCCCTCCAATGGATACTTATTCAAATTAAATTAAAATATTTGAAGTGTACTCATTCCAATCACATGGTCTTCCTGGGTCTGCAGACCTCTGTCCGGGGCACATTGTGAACTCGCATGCCTGCGAGTGGAGCTCAGACCTTGGGTACCACATACCTGAACCTACTGGGGCTATGAGAGGGGGCCCAGTCAGAGCTTCCACCCCACTAAAGCCAGAGAGCCCTCCCTGTGCCTTTAGAACCACATCCTGGTCATCTTGTGGCACCATGGACGAGTGACTGCAGCCTGGCACAGGCATAGCATCATGCGAGGCCTGCTGGGGCTCGGACGAGGACCCGGTCAGATCTTTACTCCCTGCTGAAGCGGGGGAGCACTTGTGGCTCTGAGGAATGGCAGTAAATGGTGACACCATAGGACAGCAAATTGAGCCAAGGGGCTTTCTCCAATGGGTTTATAGGAGATCTGATCAGGGGCCTGTTCAGAGCTTTCCAACTTGCCAAAAAAGGCGAGCACTAATCAGGCATGTGAAACGCTGGACTGGGCACTTTATGATACCATGGGTCATGAACGTAGCCCAGGCACCAGGACCCATCACCCAAGGATGGCTGGAGCTCTGACCAGGAGCCCGTTCAGAGCTTTCAATCCTGCTGAAGCAGGGAAGCCCAGAGTGCACACAACCATGCCTGCTAATTATCACTCTGAGGGCCCAGTCAGGATATTTCCACTTTCCAAAGCTGGGAAGCGCTCCCAGGGCATGTAGATGTCATGACGTCACTCACCAGAACCTCCCGAGTCTCTGATTGTTTCCTTCTTGGTGCTGCGTGTTTCAAATTCCCCCCTGAACCAATCAAACCATCAAAATTATAATAATTCCTGTCAGTCTCAATGATCCCTGGGGGAAAGGAGAAGTGGAGTGAGAAAACAAGATAAACTCTGGACTGCGTCTTCTTGAGTTAGCCGTGTGATGTTTTTCTCAACAGGAAGTGACTCTGAGCTCTCTTTCTTTTTGATCTGTATAAGAGGACAACAATTTAACGATATTGCATATACAAATAACTTAGATAAATATCCAAAGATTCTGGTGCATGCCTACCTATTTTGAGAGAACTCATGCACACACTTCAAAGGATAATAACCTTTACGTCCTCTAAGGTAACTTTAAAAGTGCTGAAAAAATAAGTGGCAAAAACATTTATCAGCATATGTATTACTGCATACTTGAAGTTAGATGGTTAGTCGTGTTAATTTAGGATTGCCTTTTAGTTTTAGTCATACCTTAGTTCTCAGGGACGACTTTTCTGAAGAAGTTCTGAAATCAAAATAAATAAAGAAAATAAAAAGCAATACAGAACTATATATATATATATATATATATATATATATATATATATATATACATATATATATATATATATATATATATATATATATATATATATATATATATATATATATATATATATATATATATATATATATATATATATATATATATATGTATATATATATATATATATATATATATATATTACCTACTGGCGGTCGCCAGTAGGTATATATAGTCAGGATTTTTTCTCTATGGAACTTTTGAAAATTCTATGTCTAATAACTTTGGCGTTTGTGGACGGAATCGGCTGAAATTTTCAGGAAAATGGCACATTTTGTTTCTGATCAGCCCTGAAAATTTGGGGGGGTTTGTCAAGGGGGGGGCGAGAAAAAAGGGGGGTCCCAAAACGCGTTTTTCCCATTCATTTTTCCATAGGGCCTTTGGCCTCACTTTTAGCTCGAACGGCTGAATGGATTTACACGAAACTTGGCAAAATTGTAGGGACTGTTTGCCCGATGTGCCTTTGCTGGGTCTCAATATATGTGCTCCAGTGGATTTTGAGAAATTAATGTTTAAAAAAACAGATATATCTGTGACAGCGTCCTAGATAGCGCTCCAGATCGCGTACTTTTCGCGTAACGGAGCTTTGCGAAGCGAAGCTGATTGGTTCTCCGGTGTCTGTCAACATTCTAAACAGTCCGTAGCAGCCGCCATCTTGTCTCTCGGTATGATCGAGAGACAAGAGGAGGCCAAAACGAAGGGGGAAATGAAGGAAATGGGTCAAGGTAGACCCCTTCTGCCCCCTAGGATTGATGAGGGGGATATTAAAGTGCCCCGCGGGGCCCAAAAAAAAAAAAATTGTTTTTTTCGTGGGGTGCGCCCTGTTCGCGTACTGGAAAGCGGTCTGGGGAGCGTACTATAAGGAAACAAGAATGATTGACTTTTAACTTATTGTATGTTTATTGATTGTTCGTTTTGCTGTTTTTTTTTGTTTATTTTTATTTACGTAGCTACATGTAGGTATCAATGTAGAGTCTATAATTTAATAAACGCCGTCTCCTTTGTAGATATCTTGCCTGTTGTTAAAGAAGTTATTGTGGTATATGGAATTCATACCATAGTCTGTCTGGAAAGCCGAAACAACATGGAGGCAGGAGATGATAAAGAAATGTTAAAAATACATTGGAGATAATATAGTGGGAGAAAGGAAGTAACTATGAATAAAGTTAGTATGTAATACTAAAAAGTTGCACAGTATATTTAAAGTCTGATTTCACGTTTTTATCAATTTGCTACTAGTTTTCAATATACATATAAAAATAAATAATGTGTGAAACAATTTTTGAATTAAGAAATTAAAATTTATTTTTCAGATTGTTTTTCAAAATTTAAAAGAAAATCTAAAAAATCGTGATCATTTTTTTCTTCATTTTTCAGTAGAAAATCTACTGCATTTACACATTGCACAAGTTCATTGTTTATTGTGTCGTCGTAGAAATCCATGTCAACTTCTGTCTCAATTTTTTTTTCCGTTTCAGTTTTCAAGTTGTTTTGTTGTTCTTCCATTTTGAATTCTGAAAAATGAATTTTTAAAAAATATATCAGTACAGAAAGGGCATTGTTGGGTTTCAGTACAGACAGGCAGTTTGGTTATTTAAACAGTGTTTTTTTCTTTGGGCAGTGTATGGTATCAAATTGGAAGTAGAAATATGAGAAAATTATCAAATAAACTCTTAGTCAATTCTGAATTATACTAGAGAAGTCTAACTCTATCCTTAACTCAGGGCCGGTGCTAGGCATGGGCAGCGTGGGCTGCCGCTCAGGGCCTCGCACTCAGCCCACCAGCATGGGGCCACGCACTGGTGATGTGTCCTTTTGTTTTCCTGGAGATCTATCACAAAGAAAGGTGTCGCCTGCAATTAAGGTCCATTGGCGGGGGCCCCTCCTTGGGCCTCTCATGGATGGTGTCAGGAGGTATAGGGAAGGGAGAAGGAGACGCTCCCTCAATTGCAAGGAGACCATTCACAGACACTGTGGGGGGCCCATTGTCCAGCATTTTGGCGCTCCCTCAGTTTTAACTTTTAGACCACAATCAATTCTCACACCTATGAAGGTGTGAGAAATGCGTGTGGATTAAAAGTTAAAACTGTGGGGGCGTCAAAATGATGGACAATGGGGCCCCCACAGTGTCTGTGCATGTTCTCCTTGTAAGTGGCCAGTTATGTAATTTGGAGGGGGCCTTGCGCACGTTCCCTTTTAGCTCAGGGCCTCGCAAATCCTTGGACTGGCCCTGCCATAACTAAAACAGAGAAGTCTATTTTATTCTACAAGTATTACAGAGTGAAAGAATAAAACTGTTTGAAAATGTTTTTCTAATTAGCTTTCAGTACAGAACATACTTCAGTTTTAAAAATAATATCTTACCTTTTAAATATAATTTGAAGTTATCAGTTGATTTTTTGTTGTTCTGCACTTCACGAAGTAGTAGTCAAAATGGCTGTGTTTATCTCTCTTTGTTTATATATGTTCAGGTACATAACCAATCAAATGTCATGATATAATAGTAGAAATTGAAAGTAATATTTTAATTGGTTGTCATTTCCAACACTTCCGATATGTTTTGTGAAGTAATTTACCTCAGGGATTTTAGAGAGTTCTACATGCTAAATGGCTAAATGGTATTCCAACTAAATTTGTGAAAATGGTAGGAATTGGTATGTAGTATGAGCTACTGTTTAATTGGTGAAAGTGTCTCCAGTGGTTTTTCTGTAAATTACTTTCCCACCTTTTTTGAGCGAGTGCTTGTCAGTGCCTTTTCCGGTATGCGAACTTGCAGTGTTACGGGAGTCCTCCATTTTGTGTTTCGGCAGAATTGAGATACAAGATGGAGGGTAAATAATGTTCAGAATGGGTAGATTGGGGTACTTTAGACGTATGCTGTTTCCCTAAGTTTTCTGAGGGTGGATGAGGAGGCTCATATATGTCGATAAAAAAAAAAGATGTGCATTTCTAAGTCGGTATTTGCACTAACGGAACGTTTACCGATTCGCGGACCGGCAACGAAACAAGAAAAAATAATTTAAACTATAATATAAATTGAATTAAAAAAATATAATACAAATATATATAAAAAATATTTGTGAATTAGAATAAAAATATATGTTACGGCTACAGATATTTGCTATTAAAAAACCATTGAAATTCACTGAAAAAACCATAGGTTTTAGGCCATATATAGTTAGGGGTTAGCATTTACAAAACCTTAATTTACTCGCACAAAACCATAGAAATTCGCATATATAGTTAGATGCAATAACTATATATCGCGCACCCGCAATCCACTGCTGATGATGTCACATATTACATCATTAATGACATGGTCAGTGACATCACTGATGACATCACTGATGACATCTCAAATGACATCACTGATGACATCACTGATGACATCTCAAATGACATCTCAAATGACATCACTGATTTCATCACTGATGACAACTCAAATGACATCACTGACAACATCACTGATGACATCAATCATGTGATAATATGATCAACCTCTTCAGACTCTAATATAACCTTAGATACACTCATCCATGGAGTTACTCACACACCTAGTCAGTCATGCACTGAATCAATCACACCTCCATTTCATCAACTATACAGTTATACACACCTTACTTATTCAAACATATACTAACACATATTTACTCTCTTACACAATTAGTGATACAAGTTTTCAATGATTCATTCAGCCACTCACACATTCACTGGCTCTTATACACAGTAATTTATATATGTGAACTCTCACATGTACTGTGTTTTACATATTTACTTACTTTGACATGTAGCACTGAGATATCCATTCACTCACCAATACACTCGTACACAGTCAACCACCCATACAGCTGTTTCAACTTGCAGTTTTGAACCCATAGATCTAGTGAATCAACTGTTCACACATGTATACACAGAGTCACACACCTCCCAGCCGCCCCCACACACACACTCACTCTCCCATAGAAATACTTAGGCAACCAATCAATAACCCATATAGTTACTCATATAGCTACTGATTAACACATGCAGCACTTCATAGAACAACAGATATAATGATGCACAAATTAAGACAGTTTAGTCACTAACCCATGCACTCAGTGAGACACATTTAATCACTCTCTCATACAGTCAGTCATGCACCTACTAAATCCTTCATCCAGACACTTATACATCCACTCATTCTTCAATATGTAAGACATATTTTGACTTTTCAGAAACATACAGTCACTGGATGTTGTCATTTGAGATGTCATCAGTGATGTCATTTGAGATGTCATCTGTGATGTCATCAGTGATGTCACTGACCATGTCATTAATGATGTAATATGTGACATCATCAGCAGTGGATTGCGGGTGTGCGATATATAGTTATTGCATCTAACTATATATGCGAATTTCTATGGTTTTGTGCGAGTAAATTAAGGTTTTGTAAACGCTAACCCCTAACTATATATGGCCTAAAACCTATGGTTTTTTCAGTGAATATATATATATATATATATATATATATATATATATATATATATATATATATATATATATATATATATATATATATATATATATATATATATATATATATATATATATATATATATATATATGTATGTATATATAGTCTGTGAGCAAGGGTGGATGCCCGAAACGCGTCAGATTTGGATACTCGACCTTAAATAAAACTCTGTGCCAAAAGAAACGCTGGACTTGCGTGGTTTTCTCTGTCGTCTGTTTGGCGTGGTGAGAGACTGCAGCTGAGGGATATATATATATATCTATATCTATATCTATATATATATATATATATAGATATAGATATATATATGTATATATATATAGTTCTGTATTGTTCTTTTTTTTTCTTTATTTACTTTGCTCTTTTCATGCACCACATATAATGTCCTTTAATCAGGAAGTACTGCACTGCTACTTGTGTTTAGCAGAAATAATTGTTAGATAAACATTTATCAGAGCGCTTGAAACAGTTCTCTTAATGTCCCTCAAAATGTCAAGAGAACACTGAGTAATCATCTCTCATATTGCAGGGGTTCCTAAAAAAGTCTGTTGGTCCTTTGTTTTCCTGATGCGATATGATTTCCAATGTTATCCTTAAATTATTCCAAGATGCACAAGAGTGTTCACAAATATTTCAAGATGAACAAGAGTGTTCAAAAATGTTAAAAAACGCTTACCGGTATCTTTCTAGTCTAAGTTCAGTTCTAAGGAGATTTACAGATTGCAGCGTTCTGAAACTGTGTGCTCTTCTCTCTGCAGGTTTATAGGAAAGCTGTTGGGAAGGGCGACTACCCAGGAAGGAGTCGGAAGAACCTCCGGAAGGTCCGGGAACAGAGGTGATACAAAGATGCAGCCGGGAAGCATGAGAAACAAGCATTTGCAATGCAATAGGTCTCCCATTAGGAAAGTTTGAGCTATTGGTATTGTAAATTACATTTTCTTTATTTATGTGTTGGTTTTAAAAATCGCGAAATTAATAGCTTTGTCATTTACAATGCCAATACTTTGACTTTTGCAAATGTGACACTTATAGCATTTGTAATGCAATATGTGTTGCATTTAAGTGACTTAGATCTATTGATATTACAAATAACAATTGCTTTTAATTTTTTTAATAATTTATACTTAAATAAAAGTTATTGTAATTTATAATGGCAATAGCTTAAACTTTTGTAAATAACTTTTGTGAAGATTATGTTCAGTGTATTTTATTGTGACGAAAATCCAAGAACAGAAGTGAAATATTAACATCTTTTTGTGACATTTGTAATAAAGCTTGAAACATTGAGAGAACATATTTGCACCAGTTGTTGAATGGCTGCACAGATTGATGCTAGGGTGGAGCTGAGTAATGTTGTGGTTGCGACGAGTGATGCTGTGGCGTTCAGTGATGCTGTTGTAGCGCATAGTGATGTTGTGTTGCCCCTGAGTGATGTTGTGGTGGTGCTGAGTGACGCTGTGGTGATGCGATAGATAGATAGAGTGTAATTATGTGGCGTGTAACTATGTGGCACTGAGTGGTATTGCTTTGAGTGTATGTTGCATTGAGTGCATTGTAATTATGTAGTATATAATTATGTGGCACTGAGTGAAATGTTGTGGAGTGTGTGTTGCATTTAGTAGAGTGTAATTAAGTGGTGTGTAATTATGTGGCACTGAGTGGTTTTTGGAGTGTACGTTGCATTGAGTGCAGTGTAATTATGTGGCGTGTAACTATGTGACACTGAGTGGTATTTGGAGTGTATGTTGCATTGAGGGAAGTGTAATTATGTGGCATGTAACTATGTGGCACTGAGTGGTATTTGGAGTGTATTTTGCATTGAGTGCAGTGTAATTATTATATGGCACTGAGTGATATTTGGAGTGAATGTTGCATGGAGTGCAGTGTAATTATGTAGAGTGTAATTATGTGGCACTGAATGGTATTTGGAGTGTATGCTGCATTGAGTGCAGTGTAATTATGTGGCGTGTAATTATGTGGCACTGAGTGGTATTTGGAGTGTATGTTGCATTGAGTGCAGTGTAATTATGTGGCGTGTAATTATGTGGCACTGAGTGGTATTTGGAGTGTATGTCGCATTGAGTGCAGTGTAATTATGTGGCATGCAATTATGAGTAGCACTGAGTGGCACTGAGTGGTATTGTCTGGAGTGTATGTTGTATTCAGCAGAGTGTAATTATGTGGCATGTAATTATGTGGCACTGAGTGGTATTTGGAGTGTGTGTTGCATTGAGTGCATTGTAATTATGTGGCGTGTAATTATGTGGCACTGATTTGTATTTGGAGTATGTGACACTGAGTGGTATTTGGAGTGTATGTTGCATGGAGTGCAGTGTAATTATCTGGTGTGTAATTATGTGGCACTGAATGCTATCTGGAGTGTATGTTGCATTGAGTGCAGTGTAATTATATGGCGTGTAATTATGTGGCGCTGAGTGGTATTTGGAGTGTATGTTGTGTTGCGTGCAGTGTAAATATGTAGCGTATAATTAGGTGGAACTGAGGGGTATTGTCTGGAGTGTATGTTTGTATTCAGTAGAGTGTAATTATGTGGCATGTAATTATGTGGCACTGAGTGGTATTGTTTGGAGTGTATGTTGCATTGAGTGCAGTGTAATTATGTAGCATATAATTATGTGGCACTGAGTGGTATTGTGTGGAGTGTGTGTTGCATTTAGTAGAGTGTAATTAAGTGGTGTGTAATTATGTGGCACTGAGTGGTTTTTGGAGTGTACGTTGCATTGAGTGCAGTGTAATTATGTGGCGTGTAACTATGTGACACTGAGTGGTATTTGGAGTGTATGTTGCATTGAGGGAAGTGTAATTATGTGGCATGTAACTATGTGGCACTGAGTGGTATTTGGAGTGTATTTTGCATTGAGTGCAGTGTTATTATGTGGTGTGTAATTATGTGGCACTGAGTGGTATTTGGAGTGTATGTTGCATTGAGTGCAGTGTAATTATTATATGGCACTGAGTGGTATTTGGAGTGAATGTTGCATGGAGTGCAGTGTAATTATGTAGCGTGTAATTATGTGGCACTGAATGGTATTTGGAGTGTATGCTGCATTGAGTGCAGTGTAATTATGTGGCGTGTAATTATGTGGCACTGAGTGGTATTTGGAGTATATGTTGAATTGAGTGCAGTGTAAATATGTGTAGTGTAATTATGTGGCAATGAGTGGTATTTGGAGTGTATGTTGCATTGAGTGCAGTGTAATTGTGTGGCGCGTAATTATGTGGCACTGAGTGGTATTGTGTGGAGTGTATGTTGTATTCAGTAGAGTGTGATTGTGTGTGAGGGTGCAGAATGTGTGAGGGTGCAGTGTATGAGGAAAGTGGGGACGGGAGAAGGGGGTGTTTACAAGAGGAGGAAGGCAAGTGGGAGACTAGTCTCTTGTTGGAAGTCATGCCAGGTGCTAAGGAAGTGCGAGACTTTGGTGCCTGTAAACTGAGGAGCGCGTGATAGGGGGCTGCACGTTTGCGGGGCATGGGGGTGAAGGGAGGAAATCCCTTGGGTACGGTCTGTGTGCGTGGAAAGGACAAGGGTTTCATACCAGGGCAGGAAAGGACACACAGTGCAAGAGACGAACATGTTTGCACACCTAGAGAGGAATAAGTGAGGGTGGGACACAGGGAATAGTACCGGACTCGAGATAATGGCAAGCGAATAATGGCCTGTGCGTCGAGCATGACGGCGTGAGAGAACAGCGGGCGAGAAGTCCGAATTGTGCCTGTGCGCACATAACGTGAAATGTTATGCAGAAAAAGGTTATGCAAAAAGGAGTGGGCCTGTGTGCTGAAACGGGCATGGTCGGGGGAGAGCGGGTGGAACTTCAGAGTTGTGCCTGTGCACACATAACATGAAGAGCAAAGCATCTGGGGTTGAGACACATAGTGCATGGAGAAACTGTCAAGCAGTGAAAGACCTGTGCGCTGGGCGGAGTGAGAGTCGGGGTCTCTGGGCAAGTGTGGGCGCAGAGGAGTTCAATGTTAAAAAGGTGAAAAAGTGTGGTGGATAAAGGAAGTCAGAGATGTGCCTGAGCCGCATATTGCCTGAAATTCAAAGCCTCAAGGGCTGGGTCGCAAAATGACTGGAGATGTGACGCAACTGATAGCCTGTGTACCGAGCAGGATGAGGTGAGGGAAAGGTGGGCGAAAAGTCAGGGGTGTCCCTATGCGCACATAACTTAAAACGCAACATCATCTGGGATGAAAAACCTATGACTAAAGACAATAGCAAGTGAAAGGCCTGTGCGCTAGGCGGCGGTAGCGCATTCCTTTGAAGTCTGATGGGGGAGCGGCTTCTTTTGAAGTCTGATGCTGAGGCTCAGACAAATGGTGGTGTGCGAGCGGCTTCCCTTCAAGTCTGATGGGGGGACAGGGGAGCAAATGGTGAGCATGCGCCCGGCGCAAATGCACTGGCCATAATCCGCATTCCAAAGCCCTCTGACAGGCTTTCTTGGAGCCTCTACATAAGCCTCGCCGGAGCAATGCGCAAGCGCATTGGCTCAGCGAGACCTAAAAAGGAGCAGACTCAAAGACGGTCTCTCTTCTTAGGTAAGTTGGGTCTTGTAAACAGGTCCAGGAGTTCTTGCGGTGAACGCGACGAAGTGAAGCACCGTTTGGCAGCGGGGTGTGGTTTTTATAGGTAACAGCGTGTGAACGTCTAATTGAGACTAGCGCTGTCTCCGTGTGCTGTTGGCTTCAGTTTAAGCACCGGGCCCACACGTGTGGGCTTAACATTTATAGCAGCAGTCAATACCGGGCTGACAATACAAGCAAATAAACATTGCTATCTACAAAGAACCAAAAGGCATTTCAAAGTGTATAAAACATCATGAATGCTTCTGTAAAATAAACATTAGGATGTCTGGAATTTTTTAGCAAGGGCATAGCAAGAAAACATGATACCAAAGGGAAATGTTAACTTAATACCCATGATGCCAATGCTCAGGCTGAACCCTTAACAGTAAAACCCCATTTTGAGCGTTTTGTAACACCATAGGCCAGTGAATGGAGCCCAAGACCTGGGACCTATAACCCTGGGTCTGCTGAAGCTCTGACTGGACGCCTCATCAGAGCTTTTCACCACACCGAAGCAAGGGAGCGCTCCTGGGGCCTGGCTTGTGGATTCCCTTCCTGGGCACTTTGTGACACCACAAACAACTGAATAAAGCTCAGACACAGGGGCCTGCACCCAGGACCTTCTGGGCACCTGGTCAGAGCTTATAACTGTACGCTGAGGAGGAGAAGCCTCCCTGGGCCTACGAAAATGCATCTTGGGTAGTTTGGAACATGAAAGGTATGTGCATTGAGCCTATTGTCAAAAGCTTGTGTCTTTGGTCTGCCACATTTTTCAGAGCTTTCAACCTTGCAGGCACAAGGGTTTTAATCAACTTCAAGAGAATTCATCATCTAGTTTCCACATTTTCTTATTTGAATTGTGCATATGTAAGGCATTTGAGAAATAGTAGGAGTAGGGACATGCAATTTCACCCACACTTCAATACTGTAAATAGATCTTCCCCTACAAATATCAAGAAGACAGGGTGATTATAGCAAACAATAGAAACAACTCCTCTTAACTCTTCTAACTGTGTTTGCACAGTTTTACGGTTAAACAAAAATGCCATATAAAAAATAAAATGTCTTCTTATTAATGATTTTTCATAAAAATGTTATACAAATCTTATACCATTAACAAGCAAAAGTATATATATATTCTATATGTAGGAACAAATTGTAGGGTGAGAAATTGGTGTCACAAAATATAAAATCTTATTTTGTCAGTAGGCATAGAAGAGGTGCTAGTTTTCACCCAGATAAAAATCTTCAAATAAATGTAAGGAACCTGAAGAAATCCTGTTAATCTAATCATAATAATTATTTCTTTATTCGGAAGCAAAAGCGACCATAAAAGATACAGACATACATTAAAAACAAGGAAAAAAAGAACATATCATAATTAAAAATAAGAAATAGATCTATTGCACAACTCATTTTAAAAAGGTTACGAGTAAATCAAAATACCCCATGAATTCACATACAGTACACACTTTAGATCTAAAAAGTACCGCAAGGGCACAGGCCAAACACAGTTCAATCGGTTCTAGAGAGCCTAAATCTGTAAGTGTCCCACAGAAAGCTTGTCACTGCCCATAATGTAAAAGCATTTGGAAACAGCTATAACTACAAAAGAGCCACTATGGCATGCCTAAACTTTAGACTCTTTAAAAGGGGACGAAAGAATTGCCTTCTGGACAAGAAAAAAATGTGCACAATAGTACAAAGTGTAATGTGTCCTGTGGAGATCTAGGGGGTCATTATATTAGTGAGCGGATCGCTAACGCCTGTATGGCAGTGGCGATCCTCACACCAAAATATACCGCCCGCATAACTTTCCCCCCACCACATTACGATGGTGGGGGAGACCCCGGTGACAGGAAGACCGTCCGACAGTTTTCCGCCGGTAGGCAATCCGGCCGATTGCCTACTGGACAGAAAACCCCAGGAATATGGTGGTGGGGCCTTGCAGGCACTGCCATCCATATTATCATCATGGCGGTGAAATGCCTTTCCATGGCGGAGGCTCCGCCATGGAAAGGCATGCAGTTTTGTCTTTTGGGGCCTGTTGCCGGCACCCAGAGTGTGGGTGGGGGGTGCACATGGGAGGTACCTATGGTACCTCCTGCACTTGCTTGCACAAAGGGGCACGCACCATGCTGTGCCTGTCACGTTTTGCATTCTAATGCACGATTTGCCTTTTACACATTGTGGTGGGTGCTGCTTGCAGCACTGCCCACCGCAATGTTTAAAATGTACGATGCGCCCGCCTAATGCCTTTTGCGGGACCAGGCGACAATAGTGGGAGGTCCCGTTTCCAGATACTGTGGCGGGTTATCGTAATGGGTCCCCTAGTATTGCAGCCACAGGGTCCTCTTTGATTTGGTGGAAAAATGAAGATAATTGAATCTAAAATGGGTGAATACAAATCTATCATAAGCACTAGGAAGAGAGAGAAGATAAAATTCCATACCTGGGACCGACTTTAGCATAACATAAGCCCTCACTGAAGGTATTCTTAGTACAATATTTTCACGATGGGCAGAAGAATATTTACGGTATAAATCTTTTATAATGTTAACATCCCTGGGGCTTATAGTTGTATTCACAAGAAAAATATCTGGCCTCCCTAGAGCATGAAAAGATTCCTTTACATATCGTACCCAGAGGATTTTGTTACCATACTCCAGAGAAAGGTAATCTGTGAGAATCAGATGATTTAAGCCCTTATTGCCGCTTGTCCATATCTTTATCCAACCCAATAAAGGTTTAATTGTCACTTGATTCAACAGAAAATCAACCCCTAACTCTTTGTGCACTGTCCAAGCTGGTGTGCCTTGGGGAATTTGCAAAATTTGGTGCTAAAACTTATTTCCAGCCACCTGTAGCCTGTGTGCGGGAACGTACCCCCATACTTCATTGCCATATAATACCATACAGATACCTATTGACTGGTACAATTTCAAAATGACCTCTGTTGCCCATGACTCCAATCTGCTGGCAATATGCTAGCAAAACTGGTAATAGCGTCCATAGTTTTATTCAAATCATTCAGCTTGCCCTCTAAAAGTCATCTCCACCACCGTCTGTCATCCAATAGCACTCCCAGATAAGGGAAAACCGGGACCTTTGCTAGATAGAGCCGGCCAGCTTTAAAATTTTCGAATGAAGGCCTCTGGGACTCGCAATTAGGACATAGGACTTAGCAAAATTAACTGACAAATCTAACCTATCCATAAAACCGACAAACCCATCTAATAAAACGCGCAAGCACGAGCTGTGCAGGCCATAAGCACCGCGTCAGCGGCATACAGTAAAACTGCCAAAGATCTCCTGCCCACTGTGAGGGAGTCCGACTGAAGAGCCGAAAGGACAGCTTCAGGCCATTGATACAAATAGAGCATAAAAAAGGGACTACGATACAGCCTTGACGTATCCCCTGAGTGCAGGTAAATGATTGGTGAGGCCCCCCTCTTGAGAAAATCTTGAGTAATGAGTAGTGACACATTGGGGGGTTCAACACACAAAGAAATCACTATGTCCCACAGCTTGCATCGATTGCCTCGTTCAAAAGTAGACATAAGGTCCAAAAAAGCTAAAAACAAAGTACCTGGTTGTGTCACTCTATACTTATTTGTTAAAATATAGAGATTAAGGCATTGGTTCGTAGTTGACATACCCGAAAGCCAAACTGGACATCCGCCAAGATCTGATTATCATTAGACCATAGAGAGAATCTGGATAAAAGAACCTGACCCAACACCTTGACTACAGCATCAATAAAGGAAATTGGGAGGTAAGATTCCAGATTATCTTTGTCCCCCTTTTTGAAAAATGCTGTTAATAAATAAATGAACAGATTGAAAAACATACAGCATTGCCCAATCACACACCCAATCCTGTTAATCAAATCACATTATATGACACATAATTCTTGTCTTCTCTTGCTCCTTCTTTTTTGCCCAGCCAGCCAACACGTGTTTCGTTGTCTAGGGTGTTCCCCATGACTTCGTCAGGGCTGAAAAACAACATAAGTACTATTTTAGTGTACAACACACCACACAATTATTACATGTCTTTGTCTATGAGGAAACCCAAACCTTCCTTAACAATCTTTTTAACCAGTGTATTTGTGAAAATCGCTATTTAATACATTTATAATCATAGTCATACACACTTTTGCAACCTCTTATAAAGATTATAAATTGTCATGGAAGTAGGCACTGTTGGAAGCCAGAGTCCCCGTCCCACACCACTGTCACCAAGTGCGAGACCCGGGGCACCCCACTCAACGTTAGGCCAAGTAAGGAAACCGGTTGAGATAGTCCTGCTCACCCCCCTAGTAGCTTAGCACGAGCAGCCAGGCCTATCTCTAAGGCACAAGTGTACAATATGTGCAACCACAACCACCGCAACCCCCCGGTGACACCACAAATGGACTCCACACAAGTTTGATAAAAACGAGTATAAACTTTATATAAAAAGATATACAATCAGACCACACAATACAAAAGCCAACATATAACAAAGGGTAATATTCGTTCCGGCTGGCTGATAGGTTCAAATCCCCACCACTGCTTTCAAAATGCTATGCTGGTCGCAATGCTAGAATCACACACGTTGCAATAGACAAACAATAGTGCACTGCGTAATTATACCATCCTGTGCTAGGCACGGAGAAATAATACAATACGTAACGATACAAGCCGGTACCTTGCAATGGGAGAAATAATGAAATGCGTACCGCTACAATCATGTACTGTGCAATGAAGGAATAATGCAATACGTCACATCCCTATCAGGTTCTTTGCAATGAAGAAATAATGCAATGTGGGCCGCTACAATCATGTACTTTGTCATTAAGGAATAATGCAAAGAGTAACTGCAATCATGTACTTTGTAATGAAGAAGTAATGCAATGCGGTCGCTACTATCCTGTACTTTGCAATTGAGAGATAATGCAATGTGTAGCACTACAATCGTGTACTTCATTATGCAGAAATAATGTTAGGCATCATAAGACAGTCCAGCAGTTCGTTAGCAGCAATATTGGCAATGTGTATTACGGCAATCAGCCTCTTCGATAACAGTTGCCCCCCACAAGTATCAGCGTTGACATAAAGTACAGCTTCTTACTCTGGCCCCAGTACGGCCACTCCTTTCGTCAGTACAGGCCCCAGTCTGAGCCGAAGCAAAGGCTCACGTCGTCAGAAGGATTGAGAGGCCGAGAGAGTGTCCCTCCGAGCCCGCACCCTCCCAGGTAGTGATCCATGTTACCTGAGGGCATGACCCCACTCTCCTCTGCCCCATCAGCGAACTGAGCCTTCCATGCAGTACTTTCTCAATGGACCTCAGTGGCTCGGCCTGGCAGCTCAGCTCCTCCGGGGCAGCCGGTCCGGGCCGCGACTGTTTGGAAGGTCTCAGGCAGCCGTGGGGCACACGTACTCCAGGCCCCAGCAATTACTTTACTCCGGGTGCACATTTACCACAGCATCCGCCGGGTCTCCTCTGGCATGAAGCCACACACACACGACAGTGATGGGACTCAACGTCGACTCTGAATGCGGTCTGAGTTGGCACCAAGACACGCACACCACCTGCACAGACTCACTTTCTTCTGGTGCACACAATGATCAGCCGATCCCCTCCACAGTCCCAGGTTGCACCAAAGTATGCACACTGCTTCACTGAGACTTACTCCAATTCCGGTACCCCGATAACCAGGCGCTCTTCACCAATGCCTTCGGCTGCACCACGACACACTCACTGTGTCTGAGGCTCACACTTCTCCGGTGCACTCGATGACCAGGCGCTCTTCACCAACGCATCCGGTGCACCCTGACACGTACCCCGCGTGTCCGAGACTCACTCCACTTTCAATGCACACGTTGATCAGGCGCTCCTCACCAATGCCGCCTGTGCACCACAACACACACCCTGCGCACCCGAGACTCACTCCACCTCCGATTCACATGCCGACCAGGTGCCTGTGGTGCCCCACAACACACACCCTGCACGTCCGAGTCTCACTTCAGCTTCAGTGCACACTGTGACCAGGCGCTCTTCACTAATGCCTGCGGTGCACCACGACACGTACCGTGTGTCCGAGTCTCACTTCTCCTCCGTGTGTCCAAGATCACAGGGCACACCTTCTCAAGCTGCCAAAACACACGCCCAACGCGTCGCCTGAAACTTCTCTGGAAACTTTTATGTTCCTGTGTTTCCAATCAGGGAGCCAACTCACCTCGGGCTCTTTGGGGTGACAAGACACAGCCCAAAGCGCAGTCTTCGTCAAGCAGGGGGACCCAGTGCACACAGCACAGTCCCACAGCCTCTTCCTTGGTTAAAACAGCAAACTACAGACCAGCGCCCGATCACGAAGCAAGGGTTTGTCCTTCCCCAGCAGTCACTTCAGGTGTTCCTTCCTTAGCAGAGGTCCCTTTTGAACACAGAAAGGATCCAAGCGTTTTCAGTCTCAATCTATTTCTGTTCCATTTCAATGTTCAGGGGTCCCAGCTCTCATAGTTATACCCCTAAATGTCTTTGATGTTCGTTGTGCTCAGGGGTCCCTGACCCCTGCCTGAATCAGTTCTGAGTGTCTCCCTCCCAGTGTCACCTTTCTCCCTTTCATACTGGGGGTCTGTATCCTTAATCACTCAGCAGGAGAATGGTCAATTGTTTTATAGCAGCAACCCAGGCCTCTTCACCTCCCGGAGCTTCTCCTTGCCTACTCTCCAGATGCAGGTCAGCCTGGTGCCATCTCAACCCCTCCCTTGGGTCAAGACCTCCCCCAGCTCCTCTCACTTCTCAGATCCAGACAGTCAATCCACATTCAGCAGAGACACAGAGAAATGCTTAAAGCACAAACTCAGCCACTTTCTAAAAGAGTGGTTTCTGAACACACAGTGACAAAACCACTTTCATAGAAATGTGAGTTATGACACTGTTTGTTCATACATACTAAACTTCACCTCTCCATTTTAAACATATAGGAAACTAGGCTACCAAACTACCAAACTGGGCTACCCAGCCTCCCTTGTTCTGTACTATGGGAAGGATGGCCTTTCACCAGTGAAAACGAAATGGAGTATTTTTCCCCGTCAGGACATAGCACACTCCTCAGAATATGTCCTGCCTTTTACTTACACTGCACCCTGCCCAAGGGTTACCCGGGACCTACCACAGGGGATGCCCATTGAGTATGCCAAAGGACAAAGCAAGGCCCCATAAGTGGTTTCACTTGTCAGGACAACATGCTCACTTAGCAAATTGCACGCAGGCCCTACACTGCGGGCTTGAGTTACCTTCTCCGCGTGCCTTTGCATTACTAGGCCTGGCACACGCAGTGCACATCACTAGGGACTTTACTAGTAAGGCAAACATACCAATCATGGCCAACCAATTGATGGAGCAGATTTCACCTGGAGTCAGGCATTTTTTTATTATTGTGCTTCAGACAGACTGCATTTAAATTGCTACGCACATTTTGTTGCAAGTTAAAAACATGGCACATGAAAAACTTGAAAGTTAGGCCTTTTCAGTCCGAAATGCTTTTGCTGAATGAACATGTGTTTTTGCGGTGTGGAGAAAAACTTGTGATAAGTGGCCTTTTTTAGCTTTGAAGATTAATAGAATGTGTTTCTCTCTTCCCAGCTAATTCCTTGTAATCTAAATTCACTATTCCTGTCTTAAAAGACTTTGACTTGTTGCATATTTAGATAAACATTTGCAGTTAATAACACCTCTTTTTATAATGTGTGTGAATTAATAATGCACCAGACACTACACATGGGACTAAATGCTTTTTTGCATGAAAAGCTATCTTAAACACTAAAGCATGTTGCTGTGTGCGCTGTATTAACTGTGTGTGCTTTTAAAATTTACACTAAAGCTTAAAAATGCTGTGTTGCACATTGCACATTTATTTTGCATATTGTCATAAATAATAGAAAAGCTGCTTTACACTAATAGCTTGGCTAGGTAAACATTTATAAGGGGTATTAGTATGGAGTTGGAAAACATAATGGGCTGAATTACATGAAATTAATATTCTCTTTGTGTTTGTTTTATTTTTGGGCCTACCATTAAATGGCTGCCTGTGAATCCAGCAAGGCTATGGCTTGCATTATAAGAGAAGAGAGCATGCGCAGAGTCAAGGACACTTTGAACTGGACATTCTTGTGATTGTACCAATGTACCAGTTAGTTAAAATATCTGTCCTGACTGCACTGTGAAAGGAAGGAAGAGAATTAGAATGAAACATTTTTCCTAGTTAATGTTGCAAAAACAATATAAATGTATTTACTCTTGTATGCTTCTTTTGTTAAAACTGGCATAGTCAGGATTTTAGAATGAGTCAGGAAAGTGAGACTTAATGCCATCATGGCTGACCAATCACATACACGTTTTCCTACAGATGCAACATTTTTGTGTAGACTGCCAAGAATTAGAGTATAAAAAATGACCTCTCTAAGGGCGGGCAGGCTTTCTTAGCTCAGCTGGCTTCTTGCTCATTTTGGCTTAGGCTTTGCTCCATTCTATGGGTTAGGTACGAGATCATCACGGGTGCAGCCTTGGGAGGGAATTTGCGTCCGAGGAGAGACAGGGGGAGGTTTCTTGCTTCCACATCATATTTTGGCACGGCAGGCCACATTCCTTTAAGGTCTGTGAAGGAGGGGGTGCTTTCAAGGAGCAGCTGCTTTCAGACACAGGCAGATGCAGAAGAGCAGCAACAGATAGAAAGGCTTTTTAGATTTAGATGCAAAACTTTAAGTTTATGCTTTGACTAATTAATTAGGTCTAAAAAGATTTATTTGTCTTATGCATTTGTTTCTCTTTATGGGAGATTTTTGTCAACTATTTAAGTATTGATTAGCTTTGCAAGGCTATTTTTTCTTAGAAACTCTTTAAGAGTTTTGAATGTCATATTGCGCCACATTATCTTTCCTACATGTATTGCTAATATGCAGACTGTAATGTGTTCTGTTGTAATGCTATTTTTTCTTGTTTTCCAAATTCTGTAACCTGATTTATATCTTACTAATGAATAAAGGGTCAGAGAATTTTTTTTAAACTTTTGACTAGAAATTAAAACCCTTTAAAATACTCAACAACTCTCTTTATTGGATTACAATAATAATTGCATTTTTGACTGTTCATCTTTATTTAAAGTCTCCTGAAGGTAACACATGGTGTGAAGGGCCCAACACCTTTTTCAGCGGTATATTAGAGGTAGCATGAGGGTTTTGCATTGAGAAATTACCAGAAGAAATTAACGCTCCATCCCAATTACCATTACACTTTACATAGGGAACACTTGTACTTTGACACTGATTAGCAGTGGCAAAGTACCAAAAGCATCTAAATTGGCAACTCTATGGCAGGAAAATGGTCTGGGGGGAAAGCAAAAAGTTTAGGGAACATTAGCCAAAAAGGCCAAGTCCTACCGGCACATACTGAAAAAATGGCAAATTGATATATCACATGATGTGAGGAGGGACGGGGTGCAGTGAAGTTAGGATTGTCAAAGTTTTAATGGGTGAATCATCCCATCTTTAAATAAGACTGGTGCAAGACTCCTTAAAATATCCACCCATGGCCAGGGCGTCAGCTATCTAACCATAGATTTGTGGGAAGCATTCCTGTATTCCTGGAAATTCTCTTGTTAAGTATCTGAGAAAAAACTATAAGTCACTACACATCAGTATAATATTTGTACAAGTGGTGCCACACAATAAGGCCTTTGCCGTATACCATACTGTCAAAATAAACACTATCCTACCTCCACGCCGGTTCTACTTCCATCCCAGCAAGGATATTTTGTAAAGTAATCCCCAAAATGTATATGACCCTGGTAACACAATCGAATCACAATACTAAAATCTTACTGATTTCTCTCTATGTCCCATTACATTCAGCAACTATAAAGCATTAATCTCACCTTCCAATCTTATATCTATTTAGTCAGCTTCCTTTAAGCCCCACTTGACTGATGTCTCTTATAACAATCAATTCCGGTACCCAATATTGCATGGGTCATGTAGCTTCCACCTATAATATAATTTAAATGTCACTACGTTAGAAAGGTACGTGCCATAATCCTATGTCAGTATCAGTCCTCCAGGTCTCCCCTTGTGGAGTCCCCAGTATTCCCACTGTGGTTCTTTCCTCATACGTGGACGCCAAAAATCGTCCTGTTTTTTCGCGCTTCACGCCGAGTGCTGCTTGCGCATACCTGAAGTGTACAGACGGATGGTGATTCTACTTGTTACCTCCCTCCCGAAGCTGAAGATAAAGCGGACTTCCGTACGCGTCCATATTCGGCACCATCTTGGAAGACTATCTATCACTGAGTTTGTTCATATATAATCAATGAGCAACCAATCTAAACCATGGTGTATATATTATATCATGGATGCATTTAGAATCTGAACACCGTGGCATTGGTCCGTTGTTGACATATCTGGGTGAACGCCTAATTGGACATCTGACAAGATCTGATTATCATTAGCCCACAGAGAAGGTCTGGATAAAAGAACCCAACACATCACCTTGACTACAGCATCAATAAGGGAAATTGGGCGATAGGATTTCGGATTATCTTTGTCCCCCTTTTTGAAAAATGCTGTTAATCAAAGCATGAACAGATTGAAAAACATACGGCGGGTTAGCACAATAAATATAGTATCAAAACAATTGAAAGTGATTGTTCTAAACAGAAATTTACAAAACACTTTGTCAAATGCTTTGTCCATAAGTCAAAGTGCTTATGACATTGATATTTTTTGCCTAAATATATGTATTATATGAAAACCTGGAATTGTTAGCTGGGAATCAGCCTTTATAAAGCTGAATTTCCAGGGTAGGAGCTGGACAAACAGTTTTTAACAGGCTAACAAATCTGCAATCTTGATTTAGCACTGAAATATAACGTTTTTAACACAAGAATTAAATCTAAATCTAAATATAGCAAGGCCTCAATTGAGGCTTCATTTAAATGGCCGACCACAGCTACATGTAAAAAAAAAGGAAATAATTGAAGTACAATTTGAGATGCATAATTTAATAAATATCCACTAGAATCTTATCCTTTCACAGAGAGTTTTTGGACTTTAGTAAGTCCATAGTTTGTGAACATTCAAAATGTTAAAGTGAATGTTCATTTGTTCTTTCTGTATGTTTGAACTGTTTGAAGTTTGTGGTATATTAAAAAGCAATCCATGATAGACTCATTCACATTTGTTTTTTTATAGCTTAATGCATTAAAGCCATTAATTATGTATGTGTGTATATGCATGTATTTATGTTGACAGAACCAACCGTATTCCATCAACTGAACATTTAGGGGCCCATTAGGATGGTGGGCGGACAACCCTATAGTGAAATGGGACCACCCGCCATAAGGGCGGGGGTCCCATGGGGGCCATTGGGTTGCGCCCGCCACAGTGGCGGGTGTTCCTGCATTCCTGTCATTGTGACGGGCGGTGCACTCAGCACCGCCCACCACAATGCCAGGGAGGCATGTCGTGCACTTCCATGCACAACATGGCAGGCACCACATGGTGCATGGAACTGCAGGGGGGTACCATAGCTGCCCCCCATGTGCACCCCCTAACCCCCAGAGTCCCTATAGGCCCGCATTGACCCCCGCAAGCAATCCCTACATGCCTTTCCGTGGCAGCAATGCCGCCACGGAATGGCATATTTCCGCCCCATCCTAATATGACTGGCGGTGTCTAACAGACACCGCCACCATATTATCTCTTTTCAGCCCGGTCAACTTGTTGACCGGGTGGAAAAGCGGCAGACGGTCTTTCCGTCCGCCATGGTCCCCCCGCCACAGTAATATGGCGGGGAAATGCGTGGCAGGCAGGGAAGGTACTCGGGCGGATCACCACCGCCATGCAGGCGGTGGCGATCCGCCTGAGATCCTAATGGGCCCCTTAATGTCCACCCATCTCTAAATGAGGGTGGCAAACTGATAGTTGGTAGGCAGGATACTCTGTTGCATTATCAACTGAGTATCTTGTCTGCCAAACTCTTAATAGGGCCATTTGTCCTGAAATTAGGGTACAGGTCAATATTGCCAGTCACTATTTTAGTCATTGTCAGAAATTACTGACAATCCTTTTAAAGCTACATCATTTTTCAATGGTAACGTTATTACATAAGCAATTTACTCATCCTTTCAAACTGAGCGGTCATTTCAGCGTTTTGCTGATTTAGAGCTAGCTGAACTTCAGTTTGAATATAAGTGAAGCATAAGTTGTTGAAACGCTTTATTATAAATGGCATTACCTAGACTTTTAGAAACCTGCGTGAACAATTAAAGATACAATTGATAAATATTTGAGAAGAAATAAACTCCTTTTGTAAACTGGGATTACATCTTTGTTGGTCCATTATCTAGTATGCTTACCAGCTGCTTGAAAAGTGTTACATGCTTCTAGAAGTCTATGCAGTAAGGGGTCAAGGATAAGATCCTTTGCCAAAAATATTAATTGTGTATGTATTATGCATGTGGTATTTATATAGCACCAAAAAGCAGCAGAACACTGTACACGGATAAATGCAAAGCTGAAGTAAAGGAGAGATTGGAGGGGTAGATGGATTCTCAGAGTGGAGGTGGACTGTGTCTTCATCATAATCAATTCAAATAATACAATAAGGCTTCTTTAGAGGCATGCCTATCAATCATTTTAATAGTAGATTTTGCAGTTATTCCATTAACATAACCAAATCAACAATTTCTGTCTTTATGTTAGTTTGCAATAGTGAACATTGACAGATTGTACCAAATTCACTCCAATTAAATTAAGCAATACATATAATGCAATTATGGGGAAAGAAACAGTGAAGAAGATTTAATATCAAGCTATTTTGTAAAAGTTCCTTTACCCAGCTAGGCAGTATCTTAAGTATATCAACTTGAAAGTGACCTCATATATAGTGGACATCTTTACATAAACATATAGTAGGAGATCGCTGAGCCTACAACAGGATAAACTTTGTTCCATTACCCCCCAATCAGCATCATGTGCTGAAAATATAAATATTTCTCAACTCCTTAGTTATATAATGCAGGAAGTATCCTTTATAACCCTTCTCAAAACAATTTTTATGGCAGTATCATTTTGATATTCCAATAGGTAGTAGAGGCTTGATACAATTGTCCTTTGTTATTCAATCCTGATTCCTGTCTAACCACAAACATTTGCTCCTTAGGTTCACTCTATATTCCAGGTATATTCTTGTCTGGTGTAGTCCCTTACACACACTGTGACTTTAATTGTATCCTGGTCATGAAATCTCTCATAATAGTGACTGCCATTCCTTCATTTTCTTTCTAGCTACTCATAAAATCAGTCTCTGACACAATGGTGTAACATAGCCAAGGTCCAAAGGTATTTCCATGACACAGATCCAATTTCAACCATACTTTTAGTTAATCCAGTGCTTAATTTGAGCCGATGGTTGCAGGTGGGGCTGACCAGCATTTATTTGTGTGGATCAGCACTTATTTTTCCTCATCAGAATGTGACCCAGAGTAAGACAGACACAAAACCGGAAGAAGGGAAAGACGGAGAAAGAGAAAGACTTAAAAACATTGACAAAGGGGGAAAGAAGGAATATAAAACATCCTGCAAGAGTGAGTAAAAGTGCAGTACCAGGGGTAGATTAAGGAGGCTTGAGCTAGAATCAAGATGATGCAGTCACGGCTATTGACACTCCTGTGGTTCTATAGCCCTGACCTTGGGCTCCAGACCAAAAGATTCAGTCTCAGCGCTTATTCTTTTACAAATGAAGCACTTGGTTCATCCAGTATGAAACTGCCCCCACTCATCTGTAACACAACCTTATCACACATGTTTTCTAAACACATACTCAAATAACTCTTACTACCTTAACTCTCATTTCTTTATTTCCCCAGATTATGATCATTTAAAGCACCCTCTGCTGATCTATATTATACTCTTTTACCCTGCCCTTATATATATCAATTTTGGTTGAAGATATGAAACCGCATTAATGATATTTTTCATACAAATGTGCCTTTTGCATACTCAAATATATTTTTAGGAAGTTTATTACAAGATTGCAAAAGTTCTGCTTATACTGTAATATAATTGATCTTTTATTGGCAGTTGGTTTTCAACAAAAACCAAAAAGTGGAAAGTCTCATCAGCTATTTTTTTTCAAGCATGCTGGTATGAAATTTGTTATAATCATCGACTAGATTGAGCATATGCTCAACATTTGGCTTTAGTTATGTGATAAAAAATGCTCTGGTCACAAATTTTATAGACTCAGCAGCAGAGACCTCTCTTGCTCATCATCCAACAAATTAGGAATTTTATAAGCTTCCTTGAATGTTCCTGTACATATTTTTTTAATTCTTGAATTGTAAGTATTTATTGCATTCTTAGATTATGCTTTATAGAAATGTTTGAATATCTACAGATGGCGTATTCAACAGTCTTGTTGTTTTTATGTGGTTAACTTAATATGTATATTCCTTATTTTCTTTTCTGATTTTCTTTTATTTGCTCTAGTATCTTTAACACTTATTTATTGTCATATTGTCATCATTTTATATTTAATGATAATCATATAACTGTTGAATGTGATGACGTGTTGCTGATTGTTTTTTTAATTTTTTATACGTCTTTTAAAGTAAAAACAATTTTCAGAAATGGATCAGTGTTTTTGCCTGAAACATTAGAGACATGACAATTCACTGCCAAAATATCGAAGTTAAAAATATAGAAGTAAAAACTATTGATGTTAAAAATATAGTATGCAAAAATATCGACTCCCTATACTTAAACAGGTAAGTAAAAAAATATTGGAAAAATATTGAGGTAAAAAATATAGTTATTCAAAATATCGAATTTGATATATATATATATATATATATATATATATATATATATATATATATATATATATATATATATATATATATATACTAGCAGCCCGTCGCGACCTTGTCCGGGAGTATTCAGGCTTCCCCTACCCCCACCTCCACTGACATTGCCCAGCAGCCCGTGCCCCCGCCCGCCCCGTCACCCGCCTGCCCCGACCCCGCTCCTCGCCTTTCTGCTCCTCACCGCGGCCCGACACCCACCTGCCCTGACATTGTCCCCGGAGGCTTCATTATTGACTTGCAAACAAAGGTGCCGGGGGATTGAATATGCATGAAGAACTTGCAGTTCATTTAGGTGAATAATGTTTGTCTGCATAGAATGCCCTGGATTTGGAGATTTTCTCTGCTCTCTTCCTGTGCCCTTGCCATTAGTTTAAATGCCATTCTACACTGCATATGAACTGAACTATGAGTACTATGAGATTGGATTTACTATTTTACAGTACCCTATTTGATTGATTTGATTTATTTCCTTCCCTAGAAATATGAAAAATGTATCATGAATACTGAATATTGAATAATGAATTATGACAATTTATTATATATATCATGTATAGCGTGAGCTGCTTCTATGAATGTTGTTTCATTGCCAGGTTTGTGCATTTGGAATTTTGGAATATTTGGTTCTTGTGGTTATGCCCATTTGAGGGCTCAATCAGTTATATCACCTGTTGTGATTGACACCTTTTGACTTGTGTTGCTTTTTATTTATTTAGCACACGATTATCACCCACATCTATTTACATTTATTTAGTATTGTGATGTATTAGGCATGTTAAGATGGCGCTCATGCTTTGCACTATATTTGAGTCTTTGATTGTCCTTTGTTAATTTCCATGCACACTGGTTAAAATGATGTTCTGTGTGACGTTTCGGTAAACATAGAAGAAGGTTACGACCGAAACGCGTCTGTTTGATGGTTGCTGTGTTTGTTTCGCAATAAACTGATTCAAACGGCCCCTGCGAGTGCTTTATTCCTGTGGATGACTGTCTACTTTGGAGTTGGGAGCGGCAAAAAAAAAAAATATATATATATATATATATATATATATATATATACATACAAATGCAAAACGCAGCGCCAGGAGAAGGTGCCACAGCAAGCGCAGGCGGGAAAAAACCGCCAAAGAAAGCAATGAGAGGGAGGTGGAATCGGAAATAGACCCCTCCATGATGTCCAATACGGTAATTAACTTGTCGGATGTTATCCTCAATAAGGCAGAACTACAAATCCTTGCGCTGGGTCTGTCCTTCAGTCCTGAAAGCAGCTTTAACTATTCTGAGACTAGGATGGATGTTTACAGATTCATCCGTAAATTAAAACTTCAAAAGTTTCATAAACTTAAAGCAAAGAAAGTATCCACAGAGGCAGATAACACCGCCTTGAGCCCTTCGTTATTGTTGGCTGGGGATGTTTATTTATATCAGGACTTGCAACAACTTCAGGATGAGCAAGGTGCAACAATCACTGATTTGGGGCTGGAACACACGGATTTGGGGGGCACCATCAAAACACCTTTTAAACCTAAGTCTGTATTCCGGCCTATTCTGCCTTATGACAATCTGGATCTCTTCAATGAGCAGGTGATCTTGGACTTGAAGGAGCTATATAAACGTATTCATCTTGACAGTGTTCAACTAAACCATAAACAGCGCTGCTACATGTGATGGAGTGGAAGTTTGGGCCTAATGCAACCTGCTCTGTATATGAACCTCGAGTAAACTTGTAATAATACTAAACCACCCTGTTCGTCAATAATATTTCCCTTTTCCAGTACACGCGGGTGTCCTAGAAATGCGTGCCTATGTGTTTACTAACAGTAACACCGCTTGCATACTATAAAATGGCCGCTTCGCAGAAATTCAGTCTGCGCATGCGTCGGTCATACCCATATGATGTGACGCACTCGCAGATTTGGAGGGAAAAGTCCGCTCATGCGCATTGTAGTTGACCTACCCGCTTGTTCTAACCATGCTCTGCGCTTGCTCATGCAGCTTCGCATTTCTGTCTATTCTCGCACTAATTATTAATCGCTATAGTTATTATGAAGTAAGGGGTGCAGTGTAGGTAATCATGGTGTACAGTGTGTTCTGTTTTGCTATGTTATTAATTTGTTTTCGCTTACTTTCCATGTACCGCGCATACATTGGCCTGGGTATGGGAACCTGACTCCATATTGTAACTCGTTCCGACCCTATCACGTGATGAGGGAAAAACCCACACTGCGCAGAAGCAAATCTCAGCCAGCTGGCTCCTGAAGCAAGATGCGCCTGAGAACCTACCTAAGTCGTGTCAAAGATGCTGACATTCACCTTGAACGGTGCAACATTGTATCAAATTGCTGTATACACCCATTGTTTTCCATATCCCTATGCCTGGGAACATGAACTCAGGGGGGGCGGATATTAAAATTACATATTCATTATGTGAACATAGAATTTGGGAGGTAAAGGTGACCTAATCATTTCCCCTGACCAATCATAAGTTGGGACCCTGTTATTTGCAACATTTGTGGGTGGTCTGGGAACCCCAGAAGAGTATATCTAGACTTGTCAGTTAGGGAGAAATCGTCCGACTTGTCCGAGTAGCAGACTTGTCACTGACCCCACGACTCTATAGGTGATTGATACAGAGAGCTGCGGAGCGCTCTGTCCGAATTTTCCACAAACTCCAAGGGGTGGAAATAGTCTTAAGTGCTGGCGAAGCACTTTTGCTGGGGATTCGAGAACCCAATCGGGGTTATTGGCGGATTCCGTGCAGTGAAGGGGTAACGCAGGCGTTGCATCCGAAGCTGTGGGGGTTGGTCGTGCCCTTTGGTGAGCCCAGTCCTGACCCAGAACCTGAGGGGTATCCTGTCCTGGTTTCCGTGAGCTGCTACCTGCTCACCTACTGTTATCTTAAATCCTTGAGGGTCCTTGTCCTCGTCCTTCCCGAAACTGACCCGTGGCCAGGGTTAGTCTTCATTCTTGCCTAGGTAAATATTACCTGTGGGTGTCCGTCATTCTATCCCTTTCCTTTTGCTCTTAATAAAGCCTCTATGCACATGACTTTTGCTCTGATCTTTCCTCGGATACATTTGCAAACTGTTTATTAGTATGTTCCTATTTTTCCCTTCCCGTAGGATGTATTTGAACTATTTTTTTGAATTATTAATGTGTGGTGAACTTTAGAAGTTGCAATAAAACTTTAGCTAGATAGAATAGGATTAGGGCTGAATTACCTATAGGCTATGGAAATTCACTGACTGATGTGGTTTAAACTTGTCGTCCCTAGTTTAAGTCTAAACTGAATTGCATGTTCCCTGTTACCCATACCCTTTAGAAACTCCGTTCACCCTAAATGGTGTTAGCCTTCTTGCATAGCTATTTCATCTTTTTGATTCTGCTTATTGATGTTTTCATCAGCATCTGTCTCTTAATCTTTTTACTTTAAATTTGATATATAAAAACCCTCAAAACGCCGCCGGTGTCTGTGGTCATTCTAAAGGGTACATCAAATGTTGATTTAATAAACAAGTGTTGTATTTTGAAACCTTATCACCTCCCCTCGTGCTCCTGATCCATCAGGAAGAGTAAATACCTGTGGTAAGTCAGGTACTATGACAAGAGTGTCACAGGAGACACACACACAATACTGATAGTAGCGTGTAAAATCACCCGACTTGTAAATTGGGTTTTTCAAACGTTTACATGGGCCCAAGTGCGTGATAATCTGGCAGTCTATAGGGCCGGGTGACCTGCGCACTCTATCAGTATTTCTGGTAGCAAGAGGATGGTTAGGACTAGTTAGGATAGGTAGATAGGAGAGCTACTATTGAACCGTGAGAAATAAAATGTGCTGCTAGAATTTTATTATATGCTGCTATAAAAGATTGTTGGTTTATATGAATGTCATAGAATAAGTTTGATATATTGCATGCATTTATTGAGTATATTACTAACAAATTGTGAGTAAATGTTTTATGGTGTGGGGATCCCCGGGGAACCGAAATAGCAGGTGGTGAGCAGAATCCACCTGGCTGTAAGGTCACTGGCAAAGGGAGAGATTAGTGCACGGTTAGGCAGAACTGGAAGCACTAATCAGGGTTTTGTTCTTTTCTAAAATTATCTGAAGTGTGTATGTTAGCTATCAGGACCGTGGTGAAACTCCCGTTGTGATATCACCTAGTAAGGGTCACAGACGGCAGGAGTAATAGGTTCTTGGAGCTTGAGTGGCAGCAAAGGAGAGCATTGGTGAAAAGTTAGACTTAGTGTATATACCGGAAAGAAGTGGATTAGTCAAAAGAGTAGCAGGTTCTCTATTTGCTTGTGTGAAAAGGATAGGCGGAAGGGATCTATCCGTTGTGAATGAAAAGTAGACAGAAGTGGTTTACTTGCAGTAAAAGAAAGACTCTTTTCCTTTCTAAGACCCTTTGGCATAGTGGCAGTCGTTTTACCTTGTTAGCTAAAGTTTGTACGCGCACTTTAGGAAAAATTCAAAGTTTCCGTTACCTTGTGAAGGAGGGAGTCAGTCGCAAGACCGCGCTGACGTCACTCCGTGCAGCGCTGGTATTGGAGGAGCCAGCGAATACAAGGCGAAGATAGAGTTGTAAGGGAGGGGTGAGTGCCTCAGAGTGAGACCGCGTTTCACGAAGGGGCAGCGCATCCATTGGTCAACAGATTTTGAAATCTCAGTGCTGATTGGTTGTCGGAAGTTGAGAGACGTATTTGCATTGGAAGCACAAAAGTAAACAACATTTTCCGAACCGAGCTTGTAGGTTGTGTCGAGAGGTGTATGTGGTATCCTGAATTTTTGCCTGATCCCAGGAATTTAGGGTGTCATAGGGAATTGATGAGAAGAGGCAGACCTCACAATATGTACGGAGTTAAGAGAAAAATGTCCTTCGCTGAAAAGATAAGGAACTATTTCAAAAAAGATAAGCCCATTCGAACTAGGGAGGGAGTAATCATTCCACCTCCTAATACTCCCGCATCATTCATGATGTTTGAAAAAGGGTACCACACCTGTGTGTGGTTAGAGAATTGGTTAAAGTACACAGAAGAGGATGGAGTCCTAGCTTTTCCCCTCGATGGTACCTTCAATGGTAGAATCTTGTTTAATCTAAGAACCCGAATGGATGAATTACATCCCCGACCCAGACTAACACAGTATGAAGCTTTAGAGGAATGGGAGATTGAGGCTCTAGAGCGAGACAGGCCCCGAATGGAAAAGGGAGTGAGCAAATGGTATCCTAAGTTACAAAAAGAGACTAAGGAACAAAAGATGAAACGGTGGAGACAGAATATGATGGTTGAAGGGCTGTTCTCGATGTTTGGGGTAACTGAGCTAGCAGGGGGGAAAAAGACAGAGAAGAGTCAACCTTTAATAGCCATGGGGGACTCGGAGGATGAATATCTGGAGGATTTGTTGATGAAAAATCCGCCACCTTATGCCGAAGCTTCAGGAACTTTAAGTTTGAAAAATCCTTTTCTCCACCATGCTAGGAGTAGGAGGGCGAGCGAGACAGACCTAGCTGGTATCTGCAGTAAATCTAGCAATAGTGATGAATTTTGTAGACCTAGTACTGCAGTCCCAAATTACCGACCTTTTGGTGAGGATAGACCGGGGTCAGCTATTCCCACAGCCCCGAGTATTTACCCGCCTTTGGTACCTCAAATATTGCATGATAACTCATCAGAAAGGGTCTTGCAAGAAAAAGAGAGAGATGTCCTGATTAAACAAAGAAATTAAATAATTCAAACTATAGCTCAGATACATCCCAGCCCGGATGCTCTGACGATACCTGTAACTATCGGTCCTGCTATACCCCTTTATGGGGATAGGTAGACTAGTCCTAAAGCTCCAATCCTTACCCCAATGTCAGTTTCCCCACGAAAAGAGCCACTTGTTATTGATGACCAGGCAAGCGAGTGTGAGTCTGTAGTCTCTCTCATGGATCTGCCCATAAGAGAGCCCAGTACCAGTGGGTCTAGGTCAGGGAGTCAGACCAAGGCCAAGGAAGTCCTCATAGAAACTACATCAGGAATCCGGAGTGCAACGGTGGTGACTCCAGAGGAATTGGATAGGTGGACTAAGGAAATGGATCGAGAACCTTCCTTGCCCAAACCTTTGGACATTTACAGATTGAGGATAGAGATAGAGGAGTTAATGGCAGGGAATGTGGGATTAGACAGGCTAAACACCCTTAGCGAAGAAGAGTTGCTGTTTATTAGTAAAAGCCTTACCCGAAATACTAGAGTACTCCATGAAAAACGAATGGATGCGGCTGCAGACATGGGAATTGATGTAAGTCGATCCAAAGTCCTAAAGAAACCGTATAGGGCAGAATTTTCAGACAAGGATTTAGAAAATATAAATGTGTCAGGAAAAAGAACCCAGATAAGGGAATTATTGAGTGTATTGCAGAAATGGGGAGATCTGGACAAGTGGAAAACTAGGTGGGCTAAGAAAAAGGAGGAGAGTAGGACAAAGCCCAAAGCTTCTGAATTCGTGCTAAAAGAAGTAGGATAAGCAGAAAAACTGTGTCCCATGAGGGAAGTGCCAGGAGGAAAATATGTACATGTCCCATGGTCCCGGCATGACATTGTGTCATTTACCAATGATTTCCCAAAGCTATGGGAGAAGCCCGTGGAGTGGTATAGGCAGGTAGAGCGGTTTGTAAAGGTCCAGAAGTGTCTCTTGAAAGATCTGGATGGGTTCTTTGACATTGTAGTTCCGGTAGATTTATGGACCGATTGCAAAATAGAGATTGATTGGCCCAGTGAAGAATTTCCAAGGGACCCACACACTGGAGCCCCTTCTTCAGAGGTGATGAGAAAGTATGACCAAGTCATACAATTTCTAAAGAAAAAGGTGCCAGCAAAGGAAACTGATTGGACCTGAATAGATAGGACCACCCAGGACCACAATGAAACGGTCCATTCATATTATGAGAGGCTATTGCAGGTATTCAAGACCTACAGTGGCATAGATAATATTGAAATGAAAGACATGACTCATTTTATTTATCGATTCGTGCTAGGGTTAAAACCAGAAATATCCCAGTGGATTAGAGATAACAAAATCTGTTGGCAGGGAAAGCCTATAGATGATGTTCTCAAGTACGCTAAGTACTGTGAGGATGAAATGGAGAACAAGAAAAAGGCCCTGAAGGAAAAAGTGATGTGGGCCCAGGTTAAATTGGCTGAGCAACAAGAAAAACAGTTGAGTAAAATGAATAGCAATGCTTCGAACAATAACTCGGGAGGGGGAGGGAAGCCTCGAGTTAAGATGAGCAAAGAAGAGGCTAAGAAGAAGTTCCCCTGTCACGGGTGTGGGCAGATAGGGCATTGGAGAGACGAGTGTCCTCATTTACAAGCTGGTAAAGCCCCCATAAATGGTTTAAATCCACAGGTGCAGAAAGAGGGGCCACGAAAGAATCAGCAACAGGTAAATCTACCTCCATTACCTAGAGCTCCTAGACCTAATTATAAGAATCAGGCCCCACAGAATGAGAGGGTTGAAGTATGGGAAGGACAGAATGAGAGAAATCAGGCAACCTCACAGTTCCTATTAAATGATACATTCCTCTGTGATGAACCATACTGACGGGGCCTGAGGGGGGAGGAAGGGGAGTGCGTGCTTGGCGCATCCCTACCGGTAGACCAGTCAGGGCCTTACATTGAAGGAAAGGTTGAAGGAAATGATGTCACCTTTCTGTTGGACACTGGTGCTACCCGTTCGACTGTGAGAACAGCGGACGTTCATAACCTACCCCTCTCGGGAGAAGCAATCCAAGTAGTGGGCGTATCAAACCAGATAATTAGCACTCCTGTAACTGAACCCATGGAGATTTCTATAGGGAATTTTAAAGAAATGCACAGATTTGTGGTTTGCGATTCCAGTCCTGTAAATTTACTGGGACGTGATTTGTTATGCAAAATGAACTGTACCATCTTTTGCACGCCAAGAGGTGTTTGATTTGATTTGATTTGATTTTTGGTGTTGAGATTCAGACCCCAGATGAAGATGGCCTGTACAAGCTAATGCTGTTAAGGCCTGATACCGAAGCCAAGCCCATAACAATTCTTGATTTACCTGAAGAACTCCAGCAAAAGGTGATACCAGAAGTATGGGATTTTACCGAGAAAGATGTAGGATTAATGGAAAATGTGGATCCAGTCAGAATAGCCATCAAACCTAATGCTACCTACCCAAAAACAAAACAGTATAAGATGAGTGCAGAAGTGAAAGCTGGAGTTGCACTTGAAATAAACAGATTATTGGAGGCAGACATAATTCAAGAGGTGTTGAGCAGTCCTTGTAACTCGCCCATAATTGGAATTAAAAAGCCTAGTGGAAAGTACAGGGTAGTGCAGGACTTGCGAAAGGTAAACCAGATTGTTGTACCTTGTTGTCCCATTGTGCCAAACCCTGCTGTGATCTTGTATCAGATTCCCTGGAATGCGGAGTGGTTCACTGTCATAGACTTGTGTCATGCATTCTTTTCCATCCCATTGCATCCAGAAAGCAAATTTCTTTTCTCTTTTGAGTTTGACAGTCATGTCTATGTTTGGAATCGTGTCCCCCAGGGGTACACAGAAAGCCCCTCCATCTTCAATCAGATCTTAAAAAGATGTCTTGAATCTTTAGTTCTACCAAAGAAGTCTGTCCTGGTCCAGTACATAGACGACCTTTTGGTGGCGTCTAAAAGTCAAAGCGACTGTGTTACTGATACCATTGCTCTGCTGAATCACCTGGGCAGAGGTGGACACAAAGTATCTCCTGAAAAATTACAGTTTTGTAAGAATTCAGTAAACTATCTAGGACACCAGATCGAGAAAGGTATCAGAAGAGTCACCTCAGAGAGAATCAGAATAATTTGGGATATGGAACTGCCCAGAACTCAGAAGGACGTTAGAATGTTCCTCGGAGTCGTGGGATACTGCAGACAGTGGATTGTGGGATTTGAGGTACTTGCCAAACCTCTGATAAAAATTACAAAGAAAGGGGCAGACGATCCAGTCACCTGGGATGATGAAAGCATGACAGCCTGGATAAAATTGCGAGATTGTCTATGCTCTGCTCCTGCATTAGGAATGCCTGATTATTCCAAGAACTTTGAGTTATTCTGTGATACACGAGACAATTGTGCACTCTCAGTCCTGACCCAAGAGCATGGTCTGACTAGACGTCCTGTGGCCTACTTTTCAGCCACACTGGACCCAGTAGCTGCTGGGCTTCCGGGGTGTCTGAAAGCAGTAGCTGCCACATGCACAAGTCTGGAACAGAGTGAGAATATTGTCATGGGACATCCTGTAACGGTTTATGTTCCACATTCAGTTGTGATTCTGCTAACCAGAACCAAAACTCAATATCTCACTCCTAGTCGGCTGACTAAATATGAGAGAATTCTTATTGGTGCAGAAAATGTAATAATCTCCAGATGCAACATTCCGAACCCGGCAACGCTATTGCCACTTGCCCAAGGTACAGGAGAGGAAGGTGAATACGAACATAATTGCATTGATCTGACTGAGTTTAGTACTAAACCTCGTTCTGACATAAAAGAACCGGCCCTTATCAATGCTGACATAGTGATGTTTGTAGATGGCTCTTGCCTGAGGCATGAGGATGGTGGACTGAGTGCTGCCTATGCTGTAGTCACTCTGGAAACCACCCTAGAAGCATCCTATTTGAGTGAAGTCAAATCTGCCCAAGTGGCCGAGCTCATAGCATTGGCCAGAGCTTGCAAACATGGGAAAGGCAAACGAGTAACCGTATATACTGACAGTCAATATGGTTATGGGGTTGTTCATGACTTCGGCCAACTATGGCTGCAAAGGGAATTCATGACTTCCTCAGGTACCCCCATCAGAAATGGAAAGGTGGTGCAAAGCCTATTGGAAGCAATCCAATTGCCCAAAGAATTGGCAGTGGTCAAATGTGCTGCTCACCAATCTGGAAAGGATGAAGTGGCAGCCGGAAACAGGTATGCTGACCAAATTGCCCAGTACTGTGCACGCTACAAAATGTCCCTAAAAATCCAACTATGGGGCGGAAACAGCTGCCAACTTATGGTGTTTGAGAATGTATCTTCCTGGAAGGAACTGAGAGAGTCGCAACAGGCAGCAACTGAGGGGGAAAAACTAAGATGGGAGACTGAGGAATGTCAACTCAGAGAAAGGGATGGTATTGTGGTGAATAAAGATGGTATGCCTGTGTTGCCAGACTGTATGGCTGACCCAATGGTTCGGATGATTCATGGAGACACTCATGTTGGAAGGGATGCAATGTGCCGTGTGTTTGATAAAGTGTTCTACAATTCAAAATTCAGGAACATCGCGGATAAGTTCTGCCAGAGGTGCCTGGTGTGTCAGCAGTTCAATGCAGGAAAGAGGACTGTGGTAGAGCAAAGTACCATTAGAAAGGCAGAAGGCCCCTTTGTCAGATTGCAGGCAGATTTCATACAATTGCCCATGTGTAGAGGATACAGATATGTCTTAGTGATAGTTTGCCTATTCTCAAGGTGGGTGGAAGCTTACCCGGCCAAGAAGAATGATGCTATTACTGTGGCTAAATTGTTACTCAGAGAGCTGATCCCTAGATTTGGTTTTCCAGAGGCTATTGAAACAGACCAGGGTGGGCATTTTGCTGGGAAAATCCTAAATGAACTCTATGCAGCATTCAAAATTGAGCCTAAACTACACTGTGCATATCATCCAGAGGCTTCTGGAATAGTGGAGCAAATAAATGGCACTATTAAGTCAAGATTGGTAAAAATGTGTGATACCACTAACTTGAACTGGATAGAAGCTTTGCCTCTTGTCTTGATGGGATTAAGGAGCATCCCGAACCGAAAAACGTGCCTGAGCCCCCATGAGGTACTAATGGGAAGAGTGATGCGACAGGCATGGGTACCTGGACACAAACTGCTGAGTATTTCTGATGATTTGGTGCTAGAATACTGCAGGCAGCTGGGTGACCAAGTGCGTTCTATCTCTCACCAGATTGGAGAGACTGCTGATGAATGGCCAACCACTCCAGTCCATAAGATCAAACCTGGAGATTGGGTGGTGTTGAAGAAACACACCCGGAAGAGTTGCCTTGGACCAAAGTGGGGAAAAAGGAGGCAAGTGATCCTTGTAACTACCACCGCTGTAAAGTGTGCTGGAGTGCCAAAGTGGATTCATGCCAGCCACACTAAGAAGGTAGCCAAGGAGGAGACGGCTGAAGCTGAGGGTGATGCAGCTGAAGAGACTCTAGACGAGGGTCCAGATCTAGCTGATGTGATACAACCCGGCACCAGCCAAGATGAGTGGTTTCCAGCAGATGACCTGATTCTTGATCCAATAAGAACCAGAAAATATTCCTACTTAGATAGAGAGTGGGATAGTGAGGGTGAGACAGGACTAGAAGGAGAAGGTCAGGTTAACGAGAATCACATCAGACCTGATCAGGAAATAGGCAAAGTAGGGACAGACCAAGTCATCGACACTCCTCCAGAGACTCCAGAAAACGGAAAGGGACAGATAGTGGTTAAAGTTGAAGTTCATGCGGAAGAAAATCAAGAGGTCGAAGTGCATGAACAGGAACAGATAGAAACAGACAAACGTGTTCAGGAACCAGAGTCCAAGCTGGTTGAAAATCAAGATCAAATACAGACCATACCTGAACAAGGCAAGTTTAGAAACCAGGCAGTGGAAACTGATGAAAGACCTGGACCGAGTCAGACAGGAGAGGAAAAAGACTGTGCCAATACAATAGTGCCACAACAAAGTGAAAACAAGGGGATTCACGAGGAAGGCAAAGTATCCTCGACCACTAAGAGGCTTAGAAAGCAGGAGAGACCAAGATATATAAAGAGACTGAAACTAAGACTGAAAACTGTAGAGGAAAAATTAGAAGACAGAAAGAAGGCTGCAAGTAAAAGACAAAGAGACGAGGTACAGCAAAATAGACGCAGCATCAGGTTTAAGAAAGCAAACAAGAACTATCGAAGTCCTGAATGGACCTTTTTGGTGTTGGAAGAAATTGACGACCCTGAAGAAAGTGACCGCAGTGATCACAATTCCGTTGAGGATCAAAGCTCTGAGGTAGAAGACCCACCCTGAAAAGTGAAGCTGCGTAAGCCTTTGAAACGAAACGAAGAGGGGTTAAACAGTCCCAGAAACGAAATGACTGATTCAAATGTAAATGGAAGACCAAGAGGGAATTGTTGCAAAACTTGCTGTAAAATATGCTTATGCAGTGTAGCAATAGTTATAGTAATATGGATAGGACTAACAGTCTTTATACCTTTTATGATAAGTAAAGATCCTAACCTGTACCCTACTAGACCAATGAACCCAGATCCAGTAGTTGTACATACTGAAGAGACACCACGAAGTGTAGAAAGACATGACAACTCAGTTAGCCTAAGACAGACACGACATGACTTAGAAGCACCAGATGAGGATGGACTACATTTTCACCACATGAGAAATCGATCACATTTAAATGTCTTTGCAAATCTTTTAGTGCATTACGTAGAAGCTATGGAAATAGAAGATTGTTATGTCTGCATGAAGCTACCTACTTCTGTAGCTGAAGGCGTGACTTATCACCATTTGCCCCTGACTTATGGGATTTCCTGTAGTATATTAGCAAGCTTGTTTTATAGGAGCACATTACAGTACTACTATTCAAACACTGACGTGATTTTTTCTGAACTACCTGTTCGAGGGAACCTGAATGTTGTGCATATTAGAAGCGAGGTAACTAGATACATGGGAGAATACTTCTTTACTATAGGTGACATAGACTTACATGAAGCTCGAAGAGATAATTTGACTTGCTCATTACATGAGCAAGAAAAGATGTTTTTGAAAATGGCAGATAAGAGAAGGGAGAGTTTCCAAAGAAAGGCTAATGATAAGAAACAGCAAACTCCTAAATGGGCTGAAAACATGGAAGGCACCTCAAATGGCGATACAAATCCTGCGCTGTTGTTGGATTTTGAACGGAAGGGGAAACTTTGTCTTCATAGAGAAAAGACTAGTTATTATAACAATGTATTCATCGGTTCCAGCGAATGCGACCATAATTACAAGGTAATTGGAGGTTGGGGTTTCAAAAATGGGTCAGAACCTGTGTTTCCCGGAATTTATTATATATGTGGAAACAAGGCTTATTTCAAATTGCCGGATCACTGTTATGGAAGCTGCTACTTTGGCATAGTCTTCCCGAAAATATACCATGTGAATAACGCTGCTGGAAGCAATGAAGACACTAATGGCTTAGTGCGTAGTAAGCGTGAGAGTGTAGGAGAAATTATAGGTGATATTTTTAGTGCACTGATACCTGGAATGGGGGTAATTCTGAATACTCACCGTATCTGTAAATTATCTACGGTAGTGGATCGGTTATCAACTGACACTGCTGCTGGATTCCTGCTGGTCAATAGTGAAATGGTTGCGATCAGATCAATGGTTTTGCAAAATTGCCTTGCTCTTGATACCTTATTGGCAAAAGAGGGCGGAGTCTGTAGAATGCTGAAGGTGCAACATTGTTGCACTTACATTCCCGATAAAAGTGTGGAAATTAAAAAATATGTGCAAAATATAACTAATTTGGAAAGAGAACTTAAACCATTGGAGGTTGACAGTGCCTGGAAGAGACTGACTGATGGTCTCTCTTCTGTAGGTAGTTGGTTCACTAATGTAGGCCGTAGTCTAGTAGGTAAAATACTGATGCCAATAGCTGGAATAAGTCTGATTGTGTTTATTATAATAATTTGCTGCAAATGCCAAAAATGCAGAAAAAGGTACACTGTAAATAGGAGGGGAGTGAAACGGCATGTGGATGAACTCGAATTAGAAGAATTAAGGAGCCAGATCTATAAAAAAGCTAGAGAATCCCACCCAAATAAAGCTGCAGACAAACGGCATAATAATAAATTTGTTGAAATTGAAATGAGTGAGATGTAAGAAAATTGAAGTTGGCATCTGTTTCCATTAGTAGTGATGATAGTAAATATCATCAAAGAGGAAATTGATGGAGTGGAAGTTTGTGCCTAATGCAACCTGCTCTGTATATGAACCTCGAGTAAACTTGTAATAATACTAAACCACCCTGTTCATCATTATTATTTCCCTTTTCCAGTACACGTGGGTGTCCTAGAGATGCTTGCCTATGTGTTTACTAACAGTAACACCGCTTGCATACTATAAAATGGCCGCTTCGCAGAAATTCAGTCTGCGCATGCGTCGGTCATACCCATGTGATGTGACGCACTCGCAGATTTGGAGGGAAAAGTCCGCTCATGCGCATTGTAGTTGACCTACCCGCTTGGTCTAACCATGCTCTGCGCTTGCTCATGCTGCTTCGCATTTCTGTCTATTCTCGCACTAATTATTAATCGCTATAGTTATTATGAAGTAAGGGGTGCCGTGTAGGTAATCATGGTGTACAGTGTGTTCTGTTTTGCTATGTTATTAATTTGTTTTCGCTTACTTTTCATGTACCGCACATACATTGGCCTGGGTATGGGAACCTGACTCCATATTGTAACCCGTTCCGACCCTATCACGTGATGAGGGAAAAACCCACACTGCGCAGAAGCAAATCTCAACCAGCTGGCTCCTGAAGCAAGATGCGCCTGAGAACCTACCTAAGTCTTGTCAAAGATGCTGGAATTCACCTTGAACGGTGCAACATTGTATCAAATTGCTGTATACACCCATTGTTTTCCATATTCCTATGCCTGGGAACATGAACTCAGGGGGGGCGGATATTAAAATTACATATTCATTATGTGAACATAGAATTTGGGAGGTAAAGGTGACCTAATCATTTCCCCTGACCAATCATAAGTTGGGACCCTGTTATTTGCAACATTTGTGGGTGGTCTGGGAACCCCAGAAGAGTATATCTAGACTAGTCAGTTATGGAGAAATTGTCCGACTTGTCCGAGTAGCAGACCTGTCACGGACCCCACGACTCTATAGGTGATTGATACAGAGAGCTGCGGAGCGCTCTGTCCGAATTTTCCACAAACTCCAAGGGGTGGAAATAGTCTTAAGTGCTGGCGAAGCACTTTTGCTGGGGATTCGAGAACCCAATCGGGGTTATTGGCGGATTCCGTGCAGTGAAGGGGTAACGCAGGCGTTGCATCCGAAGCTGTGGGGGTTGGTCGTGCCCTTTGGTGAGCCCAGTCCTGACCCAGAACCTGAGGGGTATCCTGTCCTGGTTTCCGTGAGCTGCTACCTGCTCACCTACTGTTATCTTAAATCCTTGAGGGTCCTTGTCCTCGTCCTTCCCGAAACTGACCCGTGGCCAGGGTTAGTCTTCATTCTTGCCTAGGTAAATATTACCTGTGGGTGTCCGTCATTCTATCCCTTTCCTTTTGCTCTTAATAAAGCCTCTATGCACATGACTTTTGCTCTGATCTTTCCTCGGATGCATTTGCAAACTGTTTATTAGTATGTTCCTATTTTTCCCTTCCCGTAGGATGTATTTGAACTATTTTTTTGAATTATTAATGTGTGGTGAACTTTAGAAGTTGCAATAAAACTTTAGCTAGATAGAATAGGATTAGGGCTGAATTACCTAAAGGCTATGGATATTCACTGACTGATGTGGTTTAAACTTGTCGTCCCTAGTTTAAGTCTAAACTGAATAGCATGTTCCCCTTTACCCATACCCTTTAGAAACTCCGTTCACCCTAAATGGTGTTAGCCTTCTTGCATAGCTATTTCATCATTTTGATTCTGCTTATTGATGTTTTCATCAGCATCTGTCTCTTAATCTTTTTACTTTAAATTTGATATATAAAAACCCTCAAAACGCCTCCGGTGTCTGTGGTCATTCTAAAGGGTACATCAAATGTTGATTTAATAAACAAGTGTTGTATTTTGAAACCTTATCACCTACCCTCGTGCTCCTGATCCATCAGGAGGAGTAAATACCTGTGGTAAGTCAGGTACTATGACAAGAGTGTCACAGGAGACACACACACAATACTGATAGTAGCGTGTAAAATCACCCGACCTGTAAATTGGGTTTTTCAAACGCATACATGGGCCCAAGTGCGTGATAATCTGGCAGTCTATAGGGCCGGGTGACCTGCGCACTCTATCACATGGAATTTATGAAAAAACTGCAGGACAATGAGGACCTAATTGTAAAACAATCGGACAAGGGGGATAACATTGTCCTGTGGCCTCGAGCGTTGTATATGGAAGAGGCATATTTACAGTTAAACAATACCTTGTGCTATAAACAAAGCAACTTGCAGATTGTAAAAGCCTCTTGGTCAAATTACTATGGTAAATTGGTGGCTTGGAAAAGTGGTGGGTTGATAAGTAACGATGAATATCTCTTCTTAAGAAATGATCATCCTGTTATCCCATCCTTATATCTTTTGCCAAAGGTCCACAAAAACAGTCTGAGACCCCCTGGACGCCCGATCATTTCTGCAATAGGCAGTATCACAGAAAATACATCCAAATATGTGGATTACTTCCTGCAGGAATGGGTCTTATCTTTACCATCATACATTAGAGACACCACAGATTTTCTGTGTAAAATTCACGATGTCTCCTGGGGGGAGGACCTAATACTCATTACCATGGACGTGACCTCCTTATATACCTCTATCAGTCATATCGATGGAGTTAAAGCGGTTGAACACTATCTAAACCGTAGGCCAGCATGTTTCTACTTGCATAATAGGATGCTTGTTGATATGGTCAAGATGTGTCTGGAGCATAATTATTTTTATTTCGACAATACTATCTTTCAACAGATAAGGGGAGTTGCTATGGGGGCCTGCTTCTCTCCCAGCTATGCTTGTTTGCATATGGGGCTGTGGGAGGAGCAGTCCTTAAGAGGCATTATGAGGACATCTTGAAAGAACATGTCCCCCTATGGCTAAGATACATAGATTACCTTTTTTTGATTTGGAGGGGGTCAGAAGAGTTAGCCATAAAATTTGTCGATAACTTAAACATGAACCATCTAAATTTGGAATTTACTGCCCACATGAGTAAGGATTCGGTGGTCGTTTTGGATACGGAAGTCTTCATATTGGATGGCTCCATATCCACTAGCCTTTACCGCAAGCCCACTGCGGGCAACTCACTGCTGCACGCATCTAGTCATCACCCTGCGCACTTGATTCATAGCATCCCCTATGGGGAGATGCTTAGAATCAAGCGCATCTGCAGTAGTGAACAGGAATGTAAACTTGCCCAGACTGCAAGCAAAAATAGATTTCTCATGCGAGGCTATGGTGCATCCATTGTGAATAAGGCCATCAACAAGACTAAAAATGTAAGCAGGGAACAGGTACTAACCCCGGGGAAAGTGAGCCCAGCTGGGACTGATCTCCAACCATCTAAAGTCAGAGTCATCTTGGACTTTAGTAAACAGCATGGCGCTATTAGACGAATCCTTAAGCGACATTGGGGTTTACTCTTACGGGACCCCATAATTGGGGAGGATCTGACTCAACATAATCGATTGCCACAACTTGCCTTTAGAAAGGCTCGGTCGATGGCAAATTGCCTCATTAAAAGTAATGCTGAGATCAAATCACCCTCCAACTGGCTATCAAAACAAAAGGGGTTCTGTAAATGTCTAATATGCAAAGCATGTAATCATGCCAAAAATGTAAAAACTTACAATACCCTGTTTTTACCTAGACCTGTCAAAATCACTAAAAGAATCACCTGCAAAATGGAGTACGTGGTATATGTTTTAGAATGTCCGTGTGCACTACGCTATGTGGGCAGCACAAAATTGCCCGTGCACAGAAGGATTCTTCAACATATTCGCGCCATTGCAAATAAAGACCAGGCATACCCGGTGGCGAGGCATTTCGAGGCAGTCCATAACAGCAACCCGACCCTGATGAATTACTTTGCTATTGACTGCATACCATTGTCCCGTAGAGGGGGCAATAGGGAGAGTGCACTTCGCAAGCTAGAGACCAAATATATTCTAGAACTGAACACCAAGTCTCCCTTTGGATTGAAGGCGACCGAAGACTTATACACATGTTTATAAATTATGATTTATGTGTATTTATGGTTTCAGGTCTGATAAATCATGAGCGCTCTGATTCAGTTATCCAGTCACAAAAACCTTTGAGATCCTGTGCACAAAATCATAATATTTTGGATTTTTTCTCTTATTATTTATGATTTTGCTAATCACTTGGGTGGCACTTTTTATATTATTTATGATACACGCTTATTTTCACTTATAGACCTCGGAACATTTAAATGTCTGAGGAATCACTTGTTAGTAGTTCAGCCATCGCCCTTTTTTGCTAAAAAAACTTTTCCTTTAGCAAGCTGTGCACGCCCACTTGGGCAACATTGAGTAAAGCCCTGTATACAGGGTAACTATACACATAATTGTTCACAGCAGCGATTACAACTTTATATACGATATCATTACAACCATGGTATATAGTGAGTATATGGGGACCCATTGCAAGACACTTTGATTCGGGTTCATGTTTTACATAAATAGCCCCTCATTACATGGGCATGCTATTTTGGGGTTTCATAAAGCATGTGAAACCTCACCCATTTTTCCCCATCATATATTGGTGGTTAAATGTTAATTTGTTTATTGATTTTATAAATATTGATATAAATAATATTTATATTTTTAAACATTGCTTTATATTTATGAATTTATATCCATTTACCATGGTCCTGATTTGTAAATATGAAATCGTTTGTTGAAATGTATTTGGCTGCTGTTGCTGTAATACAATGAAATGTTCGGTTGTACTTACTTCCGTATCTTTAATCAACTTTAATATGTATAGTCTGTCTTTTATTGTTGTATGGACTTAACACAGCTGTAAATGATGGCACTAGCACTTTAAAAGGGCGTTTTGTTTAATGCAACGCGTCATGTGATCAAGGTCCAGGTGGGACCGAAAAGCGTCATGGCGGCTTTGGTGCAGGATATTTGAAAAATAAAATTGGCACAAAGAACTCTCTGGGTCCGCGTGTTCATCTGCTTGCCGAGAAGCTGTTTGGTGAAGTACGATTATATATATATATATATAAATAAATAAATATATATATATATATATATATATATATATATATATATATATATATATATATAATATTAAATATGTTAATACAATTAATGTACAAAAATAAGTATATTTAATATCAGTTACAAATATTTAATAAATAAACTTAATTTAAAAGAGTTACCAATAACATAAAATCTAATAAACAAAAAGATTCTATTATAAATTAAAACCTTCAAACTTAAATTTCCCACTCCAGTGAGTGCAACAGTAGGGAAAGTGTTGGATAGTGGAGGGGTAAAAACGTATTATTCCCACACTAGTAAGTGCAATAGTAGGGAAAGTGTTGGATAGCGGAGGGGTAAAAATTAGCATTCCCACTCCAGTGAGTTCAACAGTAGGTAAAGTGCTGGACAGCGGAGGGGTAAAAATTACTATTCCCACTCCAGTGAGTGCAACAGTAGGGAAAGTGTTGGCAAGCGGAGAGATAACAATTTTTATTCCCACTCCAGTGATTGCAACAGTAGGGAAAGTGTTGGATAGCAGAGGGGTAAAAAGTACTAATCTCACTGCAGTGAGTGCAACAGTAGGGAAAGTGTTGGATTTCAGAGGAGTAACAATTAATATTCTCACTTCAGGCAGTTCCAAATTAAAAACAAACTACCTTTTAACAAATCCAATATTTAAAAAACAAAATAAATTAAAAAATATATAAATATGTTAAAAATTCAAATACAAATATATTTAATATTAAAGAAAATTTCAGAAATATAATAGTGTTAAATACATATAACAAATATCTACAAATATATTAAATAAAAAACAATTTTCAAACAAATAAATATTTTTAATTAAAAATAATTTAGAAACAAAAACATTATTACATACATTTACTTTTTTTATTTCCTACCCTATAACACCACACATCTAAATAAAATATAAAAAAATGACTACCTCAACTAACATAATTAATGACCATTTAAAGAAATGTTATTAATTAAAAACAAAAACTCATAAAAATTATTTAACTTTCCACACTTTACCCCTATGATTCCCACAACCCACAGTTAAAAGTAAAGTATAAAGAAATTAATTACACAATTAAAACTTATTTTTAATTAAAAAACTAATAGTATTTAACAACTAATTAAAAGTAAGTAAAATTAATTTACTCCCCACACTCTACCCCCATAATAATAAAACCCACACACCAAACATATAAACAAATACCCTAATTAAATATAAAGTAATTAATTAATATTAATGATCAACTAATTTTTATTCCATTAAACTAAAATTACTTCCTACCCTTTACCCCTATAAACCCCACAACCCACATCTAAAATTAATTACACACATTTCGAAAATAATTTTCTAACAATAATTAATATTAATTAAGAACTAATTAATAAATTAATTACAAATAATTTACTTCCCACCATTTACCCCGTAAACCCCACAACCCACACCTAAACAAATCACACAATTACCTTAATTACTTATCATTTAATTGGTTAATATAAATTAACAACAAATTATTAATTAATTAAACTTAAATTACTTCCCACCCTTTACCCCTATAAACCCCACAACCCGCACCTAAAATTAATAACACAATTTCCATTAAACATTTACAATCAATTAACTAATATAAATTAGCAACTAATTATTAATTAATCTAAAATAAATTCCTTCCCACCCTTTACCCCTATAAACCCCACAACCTGCACCGAAAAAAACATAATTACCATAATTAACGATCAATTAATTATTATTAATTAACAACCAATTATTAGTTAATTAATTAATAAATTACTTACCAAAATTAACGCTATAAAATCAAAATAAAATAAATAAAAAATAATCATTAATTTATTATAATTAATTTACTTCCCCCCCTATTCCACTATAAACCCATAATCCACTACGGAACAATAAAATGCAAAATGTATTTCAAATAAAATTCATAACCACTAAAAACACATCTATTAAAAAACATAAACAATACTTATACAAAAAAATACATCACATACATGTACAATATAAACTAAAATACATGACACTAATTAAAAATTCGATATTTTAAACATCTGTATTTTTGCAAACAATATTAATGACTTCTATATTTTTTAAACAATATTTCTTACCTTAAATTCGATATTCTTGACCACGATATTTTTGCAGTTGATATTTCTGAATCACGATATTTCCAACTCGATATTTGTGTAAGTTGACATTTCCAACTTGATATTCTGTCTCAGCATGACTATATAACCTGTTTCAAAGTTAGTTTTTCGTTACTGCCAGTTCTGAGACCCAGAGGTACCACAATTAAAGCGCTGCATACACTTAAAAATCCTTCCCAACCAAACATGTTCGGTTATTATATTCACCCTGGAATACATAGGAACGTCTTCATGGGTGCTTAGATTGTCACATGCTTAACTTGGATTTTCTACACTATGATGTATTTCCCACACTGTTCTTTAGACACACACTTATACAATGGTACAACGGTTCACAGAGTTAATCTATTGACTGACATCTGCTTTTACAATTGACTTCTTTTCAGGTTTACAAATTGATATAGGAAGTTTATAGTCAGCATTGACTCCGCTTTCCGATTTTAAATTACGTCTGCACCATGCTTGGGTATCATATTATTTCATGTACAAAATGCTCATAAGTGCAGATTGCTATATGTCGTTTCCTGTAATGCCAGTGACTACTACAATATGAACACTGCTGGTTAGATTGCTTAACCTGATTATAGCAGCCATGATAGTAGCTGGAAGCAATGGAGGCCTATTTGAAAAGTCGAAACAGCCCTATTAGTGTGATGTGCTACCTACGTGGTGAACGTAGATTGCCATAACCGAGCTGCTCTCCTTCAAGTTCCAAGGCCCTTGCTCTACTACAGAAGGTCTTGCAATAATACAGTTTCGGCCAACAGCTTCTTGTGCAAACGGCTACATAGTCCCATGAATCAAAGTGAGTATTTGAAATCATTTGAGTCCATGTCCTAAACATGTGGTCATCATACTTTACTCCTTACTTGCAGGGCTAATAAGGGTGAAGTCATCCGATAGCTCAATCCATTACTTAGCAGTTGCATTAACCCTTCACCCAGGGCTCCAGGTCGGTTTTCCAGATTAGCACTACACCCCAATTGCATAAGGATGAGGATCCTGGGCTCCTACAGCAAAGGGAACACATTCCAGACAGACCGTCACCTTAGTCCATGGGTACTCATAGTACGGCCCGCGGACTGCTAGCGGCCCGGCAAGCCTTCCTGGGCGGCCCACGGACATTGCAGATAATTTACACGTGTTTAAAAAAAAATATTAAAGAGTGTCTACAAACACTGCGTGCTGTGACTCTGCTGCTCTGTGGGGGCCCGGGCATTTCAGTTATAGTCAGAGTGGAGCTGCAGGGGGCTAAGAGGTGAAATAAAAAAGCCTCATTATTATACAAATGGTCTTTTAAAGGCCTGTGAAGTGCTCGGGTGCGGGTGTGTGTGTGAGTGTGTGTGTGGGTGTGTGTGTGTGTGTGTGAGTGTGCCCGGAAGCTGTCTCAGCCTGGGCACACACAGGCAGGGTGTGATGAAGAGGGTGACAGAGGGAGGTAGAGGGAAGAAGACAGAGGGAGGGTGGGAAAGGGAGGGAGACAGAGGGAGAGCGAGGGAGGGAGGGAAATGGAGGGAGAGCGAAGGAGAGCGAGGGAGGGAGGTAAAAGGGAGGCAGACAGAGGGAGAGCGAGGGAGGTAGGGAAAGGGAGGGACATGAGGGAGGGAAAGGGAGGCTGACAGAGGGAGAGCGAGGGAGGGAGGGAGAGCGAGGGAGAGGGAGGGAAAGGGAGGGAGAGCAAGGAAGAGCGAGGGAGGGTGGGAAAGGGAGGCTGACAGAGGGAGAGCGAGGGAGGGAAAGGGAGGGAGAGCGAGGGAGAGCGAGGGAGGGAGGGAAAGGGAGGGAGAGCAAGGGAGAGTGAGGGAGGGAAAGGGAGGCAGACAGAGGGAGAGGGAGGGAGGGAGGGAAAGGGAGGCAGACACAGACAGAGGGAGAGCAAGGGAGGGAAAGGGAGGCAGAGAGAGGGAGAGCGAGGGAGGGAGGGAAAGGGAGGCAGACAGGGGGAGAGCGAGGGAGGGAGGGAAAGAGAGGCAGACAGAGGGAGAGCGAGGGAGGGAGGGAAAGGAGGGAGGGAAAGGGAGGCAGACAGAGGGAGAGCGAGGGAGGTGGAGGGAGGGAGAGAGGGAAAGGGAGGGGGAGGGAGAGTGAGGGAGGGAGGGAAAAGGAGGGAGAGCGAGGAAGGGAGGGAAAGGGAGGCAGACAGAGGGAGAGCGAGGGAGGGAGGGAAAGGGAGGGGAGGGAAAGGGAGGCAGACAGAGGGAGAGCAAGGGAGGGAGGGAAAGGGAGGCAGACAGAGGGAGGGAAGGAAAGGAGGGAATGAAAGGGAGGCAGACAGAGGGAGAACATGGGAGGGAGGCAGACAGAAGGAGAGCGAGGGAGGGAGGAAAAGGGAGGCAGACAGAGGGAGGGAAGGAAAGGGAGGCAGACAGAGGGAGGGAGACAGACAGAAGGAGACAAACAGAGGGAGGGAGACAGACAGATGGAAACAGAGAGAGGGCGACAGGCAGAGGGAGGAGGGAGGCAGAGGGAGAGAGACAAAGAGAGCTATTGCCCAGAGTCACAGAGTGGGACCCATGATTAGACTAGGCACGAGGTGAGAATTATCAGGTCCGGGGAGATTGAGTTCAAGAGCCGCTGAGGCGGGAATTGAACCGTGGTCCCAGGCCAGAACTCTGCATCAGGGTCTGCCGCTCTAACCATTGAGCCACGCTTCTCCACTAGGTCCCTGTTAGGTATGGGCGAATTTTGCGAATCTCGCGTTCGGGAATTTGGGGGATTTGCGAACTCGCAATCCGCAAAATCCGCGAATTCCCGCAAATTTGCAGATTTTTTTTTTTTTTATGTTCGCACGGGTTTCTGCAAGTTCGCAAGGGTTTTGTACAATTTCGCAGATTGCGAAATTGTACAAAACGCGTGCGAACTTGCAGAAACCCGTGCGAACACAATGTGCCCAGTAGGGTATGTGCCTCTTGTGTGAACAAAAGGTCAGAGAAAGATCAGTTCAGCAGATGAAGAGAAAGAAGCTCGGGTATTGCGCTCGTGAAAGTCAAGGATGCAAAGCTTATCCAGCATCACAGCTGATTTTCCACGGTAGATTTGGGAAGAAGGCACACCTGTCCAGCCTCGACGACGCTCACGATTGTTTTTGGGCTAATGAATGAGTCACTAGTTCGAGCGACCATGTGTGTGTTACTATGCAATCGCCCCGAAGGGCGCAGGGGTCCCTTGAGTGAGCTGCAGACCTGACCTGTGCCCAGCCATGCAACTATTTTACAATGGCGCCAGCAAGCTACCAGCGCCGTTGTAAAATAGTTACAAAGTTAGCTTGCACAGGAAGCACTGAGATAAAATAAAGCAGCACCTGCTTCGTTTTATCTAGTGGTTCCTGTGCAAGCTAACTTTGTAACTATTTTACAACGGCGCTGGCAGCTTGCTGGCGCCATTGTAAAATAGTTGCATGAGTGGGGGTTCAACTTTTGAACCCGTTACGTTCGCGGATTTCTTTTTGTGGATTTTGCGGGAAATCCGCAAAATTCGCGGATTGCGGATTTCCCAAAAATCCGCAAAATCCGCGAGCGTAACGGATTTCCCGCTCACACCTAGTCCCTGTATCCAGCCTGCGCTTTATCTCAGTCTGCCTGAAAGTTTGACTCTGTCCTGGTCTAGCACCACCAGATAACCACAGTTGTCGCTTTGTACTACTAACCACTTTTCACATACTTTTGTTTAAATAGCATATTTCCAGATCTACCAGTTGGATTTTTGTTGTTTTGGTCTCAAATAATGTATTACATTTACTCTATTGCTGTAAATTGGTGTGGGATTTTTCTGTGTTATGTTTTAACTTTATTACTGTTTGAAGCGCAGCATAAATGCCATTGTCTTTAAGTTAAGCCTGACTGCTTTTGCCAAGCTACCAGAGGGTCAAGCACAGACTAATTTGGGGTATGCTTGTGTTTCACCCTGACAATATATCTGGTCACTGCGTAAGCAGGGTTTCACCTCCCCCTAAACCAGCACCCCAATTTTCTACACCGAACCTTTTAAGTGGGGCCATATAATTTGTGAGAGCTACAGTTGTGCTAAGTTGCCTTGTCTAGAAGTGAACAGGGTCGATTATCTGTTTCTATATTTAATGCTCTTTTTTTGCACTTTAATTGTTATTCTAGACTATAAAAAATATGTTTCTCATGTTGTGATATAAAAATTTACGTAGTTATTTCCTTCCATTTAAACGTACTGTATAATTTATAGATATTTTTGGAAATACAATCAAACAAAACAAAGACACGGAAATATACTATGTAAAACAGTACATTTTGGGAGACACAAACCACAGTGCACTTTTCCATCCTCATTTCTTGTTTTTTATTAAATAGTTGTGACAACTGCCGCTGTCTATGACCAGCTCTCATGGGGCATAACCTCATTCTTGTTCACATAATATTTCTGCCATTGTACCCAGATTCTATTATGTTTGTGTGTGCAACCAGATTCTTTATCCATTGCTTTTCAAGAATTCTACAGTGATCAAGTCCCAGCAATACTCTGAGCCCAATTTGGGCTATACCTCTTTTAGCAAAAATTTGTCCAAGACCCATTAGGGGTTTCAGGTATCTTTTTGCATTGACTTCATCAAGAAGATCTAATAGTGCTGGTTAGTTTTGGCTTTTTCAGCGGGTTCACCCCCAGATGTTTTTCTTTTTGGCCTCGTTTTTGGTGGCTATAGAACTCTGGGCACTTACCGCTGCTGATCAGTGCTCCGGGTAAATTGGGTAAATTGTATTTATGGATTAGTTCTCCCTGATTGGCATATTTGATTTCCTGGTAAGACCCTAGTAAAGTGCACCGAGAGTGCTAGAACCTGGACATCAAATACTACTAGTGGGCCTGTGGCACTGATTGTGCCACCCACAGAAGCAGCCCTGCCCAGTGGCTGCATGCAGCTTTGAACTGCCATGTCAGCCTGGCAAGTGCACCCACTTGCCAAGCCCTAATCTCCCCTTTTCTTACATGTAAAGCACCCCTCTAATAGCCCCAAATGCACCGCAATGGGCAGGGTGCATTGTATGTTAAAGGTAGGACATGTACTGGTGTGTGACATGTCCTGACAGTGAAATACTGCCAATTTTGTTTTTCATTATTGGAAGGCTATCTGTTCCATATGGTAGCATTGGAGATACCTTGTAACGTCTCACAAGTATAACTTCTCATTGGGAAGGGATAGAGGAATAAAGTTTAGGGTCTCTGAACTCAATTTAATATCACCGTTTTGCTGCCGGGGCTCACTGCTGCAATCTTGCTCCCTGTTACACGGCCGGGCTTGGCTCCGCCCACAATCACCGCGAACGACCGGCTGGGCTTGGCTCCGCCGGTCTGACACAAGGACCACAATCCCCAGGATCCCTTGGGGCGCAACGACGCCGCTGCTGCTGAGCGCTCCAGGAGGCGCTTAAAGCAGAGCCAGGTGCGGAATCCCTCGACAATCACCGTTTTGCTGTCGGGGCTCACTGCTGCAATCTTGCTCCCTGTTACACAGCCGGGCTTGGCTCCGCCCACAATCACCGCGAACGACCGGCCGGGCTTGGCTCCGCCGGTCTGACACAAGGACCACAATCCCCAGGATCCCTTGGGGCGCAACGCCGCCGCCGCTGCTGAGCGCGCCAGGAGGCGCTTAAAGCAGAGCCAGGTGCGGAATCCCTCGACAATCACCGTTTTGCTGCCGGGGCTCACTGCTACAATCTTGCTCCCTGTTACACGGCCGGGCTTGGCTCCGCCCACAATCACCGCGAACGACCGGCCGGGCTTGGCTCCGCCGGTCTGACGCAAGGACCACAATCCCCAGGATCCCTTGGGGCGCAACGACGCCGCCGCTGCTGAGCGCGCCAGGAGGCGCTTAAAGCAGAGCCAGGTCCCTTGTCCCATGAGGACGCGCGCAGGACGTGCCGGACGAAGCCCGGACAAAGGGCGGACAGTCTTAGACAGTCCGAGACTGTCCGCGACTGGACTGGGCCAGGACTTCTGCCTATGCTGTAACAGAGGTAGATCCCCGAAGTAAGAGTACATTGCCTAATTGAACTTACTGTATTAAGAGACATTAATTATGTAACATATTCTCTTCTATTCTGTGTGTTGATTACCCTTTGACATTAACCCCTTTGTCAATTTGTGCGACTGTATAATATGACCAAAAAAATTTTGGCTAACGCGACCAATACTATGGATAACTATCTAGTTTAGGTGGTAACTAAAATCAACAGTGAAAGAAGGCAGTCATTAGGACTGAGCCAATTCCCCATTTTTTACCCCCCGAGTCAACACTCTGAATCACCCCCGATAGTCTCACCATTGCATGCTGCCAACAGTGACGCCCCTGACATTGACCTCCATGTCAATGAAATCTTCGATCAAAGCGCACTGTTGCTGGCTGCTGCAGAAACTGACGCTGAAAATAACCTTGACACACAGGTGGATGTGATAATTGAGGAAGCTTCCCCCCCTGTGTCTGTAACTAGGGCAGTTAGGATGTGTAGAAAAACACAGCCTAAGCGTGGGGGATTACGGTCTGGGAGAAAAAGGGTTATACCACCACAAAAAAACAAGGACATAAGTATGGATCATGAGGAAGATAGTGCTAGGCAAACCATAGATGATGAGCTATTCAATAGGATAGCTGACATGATCGATTGTAAGATAAAGGCTATTATCAAACCGCTGGTGTGCAAAATTGACAAGCTCACTGCTGAGGTAAAAAGATTGGGTGGGGTCCAGAATAAGATAGCCGAGGAGGTGGGCAGTATGACAACCCTAGTATCAAATTTAGCACACACAAATAATGAGCATACTGTGAGCGGGACAGAGGGCAGTGGTAACGCCGCATTGACTACCCCCCCTGGGCAGGTATTAGAAAATCCTGACAATGAGGCAGTGACAAGAGAAGACCCTCTATTAAGACCAATTGCCCCAACCGCACCATGCCCGGAGAAAGATTCTCTCCAATTTATAGTAGAGGCTTCACCTTTGGTGCTGGTATTGGCCAATGTACCCGTCTTGCCACCTGGCCAGTCAGAATCTGTTTCATCACTGATTAGTAAGGCACTACACTGGCTGTCAGGTAACATGCAGATGGCTCCATGGGGGAACAACAGTTAGCCGGGGAGATCAAGACGGCCAGGAGGGTAGCCTGGCCGTCAAAAAAAGTTCAAAGGTGATTGTGTAGTACTGAACTTTTCTAACTCGGCTGTATTACCTAATCTCTTGTCAAATATTTCTCACCCCCCAACGTAGGAGTGGAACTATTGTTCCCCTTACTCTTGAATTTTTTTATAGTGAGCAAAAAAGTGTGACACACCCAAATACTTCAAGGCCTAGGTGGAACGCATGGGCGCATAGATGGGATGTGGGTGCTTCAGCAAATGATTGGGGGACAAGTTCAGGAAATAGATTTGAGGCGGCACACCCTTATACTTCTAGGCCCAGGTGGAATACAGGGGTACATAGATGGGATGCGGGCGCTCCAGTAAATGATTGGGGGTTAAGCCTAGAAAATAGATTTGGGATACTGTCTGGCCTAAATGACTGCGACTGACTCAAGAGGGGTCATAATATGATATGTAGCATAGTATCTGATGACCTTGGAGTATGCAATTCTATAACCCAGAGAATTGCCTCTACAAATGATACTCCCACGAAAGAGATAAATAGGATGGGAAACTGCAATATACCCGAGGATCTGGAAAGGTTGAACTGTGCTAGTCAAACTTTTAACTTTAATGTTTCTGACCCATATAACTACCAAGGGCAAGAATCACTAGAATTAATAGCGATATTGGGTAACCCATCGGCCAGTGAAATATCTCTGCCTATACTAGATGATGGGACCCAATGTACTCCTAGGGCTACGTATCCATCTACTTTAATAGCTTGTCCAGTAGATACAGATCTACCAATATCAGTTGCTCCTTAGAGTACAATCTGGCCTCTGGGCATGTGATCTGTAATGGAATAGGGGAGGCTAGGCTAATCTCCTGGAATATTGCAGGAATAAAAAAGAATCTGCCTGATCCAGCTTGGCACCAATATCTTGATAGCTGGGACCTCATTTTATTCCAAGAAACCTGGGGGCTAGAAAACTATTATAAAATTGGATATAGGTCCTTCTCCACCCCAGCTGTTAACATACATGGTGGTAGACCATCTGGGGGCTTGATGATATGGGCCAGAATCACAATGGGTGTTACCTTAAAACAAATAGATTCAAACAACCCCGATATATTGATCATAGAATTAAAGAAACCTAAAGGACCCACACTTTATGTGATCAATATTTATAGTAGACCACATAATTCATGTAAGGAGTCACCTGTAATAACGCAGTTATGTAATATAATTTTGGAGCTTGGTCACAACCCTATGGTAATTATAGGTGGTGATTTCAATAGGAATTTTGAGCCAATATTGGGCCTGGAAGATGTGTAGAGGGACGAGGATAGTGCTAACAACATTCCTTATGTTAATGCAGAGCATAAAGTAGCCTACACAACAAGTGCCCTACAGATTTTAAGCATGACACTGGAATATAGATTACGTGCATGTAATGGGCGATTTTCCTCTGACTGTTCTACCCAACCAACATTTTCTAGAGGGGACAGCATAAGCCATCTAGACTATATCTTAGTCTCCTTGGCTCTATGGCCAATGCTAGTGGACATAAAGGTGGATAAGCGTACCGAAAGTGATCACTTTCCACTCTCTTTATTTGCTCAAAAGTCACTTTTGACTTCCTCCAGCGCAAAAGGTAATATGGATTCTATACCCTCACATGAACCTATAGAATCCAACAATCGCAGGCGTCTGAAGTGGCCTGCGGTGCTGGGCAATGGGGATACTGTTAGGAAGATTTATCAACTTTTTGTTAAACATATGACTACACTAGCTAATGCTGATGCTGTTATTGATAACTCCTCCGTCATGGAGACCCATGGCCAGTTAATTACTGAACTTGGTATTATTTTGACAAAGGCGATAAAAAGAAAGGACCTCGGTCGCCAGCCCCTTCACAGGAAAATCTTTGGTATAATCAAGCTTGCCGACGAGCCAAAACAGATCTCATCAAAGCTGTGAAAGGGAACCAACTAGGTATTGTCAGAGCTAAGAGGACACATTACAAAAAAACTGTCCAGTTAGCCAAGATGGAATGGGACGAGAGAGTCTGGTCGGATTTGCTTGAGGCCTGCAAACTAAATGATCAGACCTCCTTCTGGAGCCTTATTGCAAGAGGCACGAAAGGGGCTACAGTGGCAAAGGATAGATTTCTTGAAGAAAGTATCTGGGCTAAACACTTTTCCTTGCTCTATTCTTGTAAGGGAGAAGAGGAAGATTGTGTAATAAAGCAAATTAGGCTAGCTCCATATGAGAACCCCTTAACCTTTAATTTAATAGAGACCATCTCAGCAATCAAGGCGGTGAAACCGGGCAACGCTCCAGGTCCAGATAGAATACCCGGGGACCTCTGGAAGCATGAGGATTTTATCTGGGCCCCCTACATTAATTTACTTACAAATAAAATAACTCGAGGGGCCCCAATCCCGGAGACCTGGAGGGGTGCAGATATCGTGACTATATTTAAGAAAGGCGATAGGTCTAATCCATCCCACTATCGACCTATTAGCTTGATCGATGTGCTGCAAAACATTTTGGCCGCCAACTTCTTAGTAGGCTTAGTGCATGGGTCGAGGACCATTTTATTCTTACAAAGTACCAGGCTGGCATTAGATCTAGAAGTAGCACAGTGGACCAGGTTTTTAGATTTTTATGTTTAGTATGGAAATACATCAACAATAGGAACTCCCATATATATGTGGCCTTCGTCGACCTAAGAGCAGCCTTTGATCTTGTTCCAAGGGGAAAACTTTGGAGAACGCTAAATGATATGGGTGTCCCTGGGAACATTCTCCAACAACTGATCAGACTACACGAAAATAATTTTGCAAGAGTCAGATGGGGGCCCAATGGGGAGTTGCGTGAGAAAATAGATATAGTGAAAGGAGTTAGGCAAGGATGTGTTATGGCGCCTACCTTATTCTCCCTTTATGTTAATGACATCCCAGACACCCTCTTGGACTGCGAGCATGACTCTCCCAAGTTGTGTGGTCAAGCCGTTCCGGCACTATTATTTGCGGATGATACTATTTTCATTTCCCAAACCCCCAAAGGACTCCAGAACCTTCTTAACAAATTTAGGCTGTATTGTCTGGACAAGAAGCTTGAAATTAGATCGTCCAAAACTAAGGTCATGACAATCAACCCACATAAAGGTTTTAATAACATTTTTACCATAAATAATGACAAAATTGAAGAAGTCTCAAGTTTTAAGTACCTGGGTATCACTTTAGATAGCAAAATATCATGGAAATCCCAACTAGAAACCTCAAAGATCAGACTAGTTCAGAATCAAGCCCCTATTTTGAGGAAACACAAAAATAGTTATTATAAATCAGTCTCTCCAGCAATTAGTTTGTTCAAATATAAAGCACAATCTGCCTCCCTTTATGGTGCAGAACTTTGGGAACATGTTTCGAAAAGCACGTTCTTGGTTCAGGAAAATACATTTATTAGACAGCTTTTAGGTGTACCTGCCTCTACTCCCCTTACCCCGGTTTTATGGGACCTTAATTTCCGCCGAACAGATGACCACGCTGCATTGCGCCCACTGTTATATTGGGTTCGTCTTTGGTCCACTGATGAGCTAGTGGACTATAGAGAGGCGCTAAAAGAGATAATGGTAATAAAAAATTCCACACGCTTAGCATGGTTGGCCTACATTGAAAAGTGGTTTACAAAGCTGGGTTTAAGTAGCGTTTGGTCAGACCCGGATTAGATTACCAATAATTCTAAGAAACTGCTTAAGAATAGGTATTGGGAATATATCAAAGGCTCTGTGTTGGGAAATTCCAACCTGGGGACTTTGACCCTCAGGTTCTTTGAACTAAAAATGGACATGAAATTAGAATCCTTTATGGATGAAATTTACCCACCTATGGCCAAATCGTTATATTTAAAATTTCGCTATAGTGCCCTTCAAATTCAATCTAGGACTTCGAAATGGCACTGTAACAAAGGACCAAGAGGTAGTATTGGACCTGATTTATGCGAATTATGTGAAATGGGCCTAAGGGAAGATGAGTCCCATGTACTATTTATATGCCCCGCTTATTTACATGTGTAAGAACAACAGGAGAAAACCCATAGACCTCCTTGGGATGGGAGATATCGTGTAAGCAAAAACAATTCCCAACAGGTATTATTCGAAGACAGTTTTAGTAGTGTATGCAATATGCATTACTGGAAAGGAAAGAACCAAGGAGTCAATTGATTTTCAACAGAAGTGGTATTATTTACCAAGAAGCAAAAGGGAAATCTCACATGACAATACAGTTAAGACAGCACTGTACAGAGTGGATCATGTGACAACCCAGTGACACTTGGTGCAAGGTGCTATGTACAATTGGTGATGGTGAATGTGCAAGTGCTAAAACAGCAGCGTGGACGACGCATGAAACAGAATATTTACATCAAATGATGGCTTCTCAAAACAAGTTGTAATTACTTAAAATACAATTATTTAAATAGAAGCACAAAACGTGATATGCGTCGTATCATTCAAGCTGTACAGTCGACGGCGTTTCGATCCCCTTTAACTCGGGATCGTCATCAGGACAGGGTTGTCGATGGGAGCAGTGCTGTGGGCAAAAAGGGGCAGATTGAGCGGGGGAAACCTGGTTCGGAAAGGGCAGGGGGCGTGGAGGGAGGGGAGAGAGAAAAAAAGGGGGGGGGAAGAGGAAGTGAGGCAAGTGGATTGGTGATTGGGTTACCTGCAGGATAGTGAAAGTCAAGGTGTGTATGAGGTGCGATGGCAGTGGTGGCCGGACCGGGAGTAGTCAGGTGTAGATAGGGGGTGACTAAAGTATGATACAAGCATTAAAAAGGGGTGGATTAAGTTCCAAGGGCTAATTTACATGTGACCAAGTACTATAGTGTGTCAATTGGGTAACTGCGGTGAGACATGTGGGTGAAAACGAAAGTGCCGGGCGTAAAAAATAAAGGGGAAACACTTACAATAATACCCAGGTTATTGAGTATGGGTATATGAAGTCCAGGTGGTCGCTCATAAGTCGAGGACTGTGGGGAGGCAAGGATACGCAATAGTCAATTACAAGTTTGGGAGAGTGGGTACAAACCTAGCTATCTGGAGCGGTTAAATTACCTGATCGGAGAGTTATGTTCGATCAGCGGCGGGACTTGCTTTGCCTAAGGGGAAGAAATTGAATGGGAATGAGTGTGCGCCGATAGCGTGAGTAGACAAGAAAAGGTCTACAGTAGGATCGCTATGGGCGTTTGGCAGAGGGTCTTACCTGACTAAAGCAGGGCGGCAGACGGCAATCAAGGCTCATCTGGTGGTAGACTTCCAAGCAGTGAATGCTACAGCTACCTGTGCTCGTGAGAGACCGGCAACTAAATCAGGAAGTGGAAGGCTGGGGGCGGTGACCTGGGATCGCGAGAGGCCGGGAGGGGGGCGTGTCACGGCGTTGCCCGGGTAACACTATCAAGCGGGAAGTGGTTGGCGAGAGGAAAGCCATGACAGGTCTGGAACTATGGGGGCGTGTCGCGGCGTTACCAGGGTTGCACTGACAGGCAGGAAGTGGTTGGCGAGAGGAAAGTTAGCAGGACAGAACACACAGGTCTGACACTTTGGGGGCGTGTCAAGTGGACGTAAGGTGGGATTACGGGGAGAGGCGGGTAGTACATGCCATGATCGACGTTGCGAAAAAAGAGTTAAAGGTACAGGGTTTCACTACATTTTGGTATGGCAAATCACGCAAATGAGATCACAATATCATATGGGGGGTTACACATGGTCAGATGTGGTTTAAAACCGGATGATTAAGTACATGTCAAAGATCTATCCTGGAGGCATAAATAAGTACCCCCGTGGGGGGGGGAGGAATGAAAACGGGGGACACAAAAAGGTTCACAATACATCAATTATTTGATTATAAGAGGTACAAGAGCTGTTCATCCTAACATGGAAGTCAAATACAGTTCATGGGGCTCCAAGGTATAAAACCGGACGGTTAAATACAAGGCAGTAGTCTAATTAGGGTGGTAATGTACTTAGGATGAAATGGAGAAGTACAAGGCAGGGGGCTATTTAGGGCGATATTGTGCTTAGATTGAGATGGTGTTTGTCCACTCATCAAGAGTGTTTAGCCCGTGGTTGACCGAGTCAACTCGTGCAATCCATTTACATTCTGCTCTATTGAGTAGAGTTGACATGTTCCCCCCTCTGATGGGTAATGTCGGTTTTTCAATAACCATCCATCTCAAATCCATGTCCGTGTGTGATTTTTCCAGAAAATGAGTGACAAGTGGAGCAGTGAGTACTTTGCAGTTAATTCTGCTCTTATGTTGTATTATCCGTTGTTTGACCATTTGGGTGGTCTGGCCAATGTAGATAAGGTCGCATGGACAACGGATAGCGTAGATGACATTTTGGGTCTTGCAGTTTGAATGGTGGGATAGTTGATGAATATGGCCATTGTAGACAAACTCCTTGGTGTTATAGGTTAATTCGCAAACGCTGCATGATTGACATTTGAAGTGTCCAATGACTGGACTTAATCCCCATGCAGCCGTGATGGTATGTTTTTCAGTTGTGGTGGTGGGCCAAGTAATTGCCCGTACAAGATGGTTGGCAATGTTATTACCCCTCTGGTATGAGAAAAGTGGTGGTGCGTGAAAATGTTCATCAAAGCGGGTACACCTCAGTCGGCGACCACATCCACTGCCCCAAATACCTCCCGAGTTCTACTGGACAAGCTCGAAAAGTTAAAGAAGAAACAGATCAGGACAGATCTACATGCTCGTATGCTCACGGATTACCTACGCTCAGGCGTTATTCCCTTGGGACTCCAAATTCGCAAAACCCCAGCTATTTTCACACAGGATCCCAAATTCAGAATCAGCTTTAGCCATCTAGCTACCACCTGCTCCCGCCATTGGATGGTGCTTGGTATCGACACAGCTGTGGAACACAGCCGCTTGGAACTGAAAGAAATAGAAGAATTGGAAAAACTTATCCAAGCTGACACCACCCTCACTGATGCCAAAGGCCTACTAGACAAAATCAACAGTACTATCTCCACTTTTAACAACTTTGAAGTCAATAAGAAGGTCAACAAAATAGAAAAAGACATTAAAAATTACAAAGTTGAGAACACGTACCCTTATCTAAACGAGGAGTTCTACAACACCCAACAGAACCCCCCAAGGACACAGAACTGGGGCCGTTATAGAAACAACCAACGCGTCACGTTCTCTGTTTCCTCTAATAGCTCTGCAGACGAAACAGACGCAACATCATCCGGACCACAGCCACTTTTACCACCTGTTTTTTTAGGACGAGGCCGAGGACGCGGCCAACAACCGCCACTACAGAATCGCCAAACCAGGGCCAAACAGTATCAACCTCCAGTCCCAGGCTACCGCCAAACCCGCAACCGATACTACCAATGGGGACAACCTCAGTAATTGACAACCAGGACGCAACCATCACTGCGATGCCTATCCCCATTTTCAATTTATCAGACCACATTCTGACCCCTGAAGAAACCAGACTTCTCTCACGTGGTCATTCTTTTGTGCCAACAGTCAGAACCAACTTTCTGGAACTGCAGTCTAATCTTTTAAAATTCTTTAGAAGGATTCGGCTTAAATATTTCTTTGCCGATAAACCAGACACCGGAATGAACCAAATCTCTCCTTTTCGGCCTCCTTCTACCTTTAACCCTCCATCTAACCAAATGACACCCGAAATCCTGGCTTTTGAACGACTAGTGCTAAAGGAAGTTATGGATCTCAAAACCAAACCCCGCTTTATCCCCTACAATCTACCCTTGATGGAAAAAGAAGCCCTCAATACTCTCCAAAATAATTTGGAGATTGTCATCAAACCCGCGGACAAGGGCGGAGGGATTGTCGTTCTAAATAATACACAATATGATAAAGAGGTTGAACGACAACTCACTAATAATGAACATTATCGTGTTCTCTCTAAAGACCCTTTGGCAGACATTAGAGAAAAGATTCTCTCTATCACTACCACAGCCAGCGACAACAATATCATTACCAAAAAGGAATTCGAGTACCTGAATAACCCTCATCCCAGAACACCGGTCCTATACGTCCTCCCCAAAATACATAAAGACGCCAGGAATCCTCCGGGACGTCCCATCGTATCAGGATGCGGCTCCATCCTAGAACCACTGGGAAAATACTTGGACTCAGTCATCAAGGAATTTGTGCCCATCACAGACACCTACATACGTGATACCATGGACTTGATTAACACCATAGAAGACCAACCATTCAATCTGGATACTCAAGTGATGGCAAGCCTGGACATCGAGTCCCTTTACACAAATATTCCTCACTATGAAGGGCTCGAAGTAATAAAAAATCTACTGACCTCCAGACCTCAACCTACCAGGATCCCCACCGACTTTGTCATGAACCTCCTACGAGTAGCCTTACAAAACAACTACTTCATGTACAAAAATACATACTACCTTCAAATCAAAGGAGTATCAATGGGCGCTTGCTTCGCCCCTAACTTTGCCATCCTATATGCCCATGACCTGGAAAAATCACTGATCCTCAACTCCATCAATCCGTATCGACCCCAAATCCATCTGTGGCGTCGATACATAGATGACATTTTACTAATTTGGAATGGAATGGCCGATTCCTTACAACCCTTCATGGTCTGGCTAAATTCCGCACAGGAACATCTCAGATTCACGAGTGACACCAAGTTAAATGACCTACCATTTCTTGATGTCATTATACATGCAGAAGATGGGATACTGGGAACATCGCTCTTCCGCAAACCTACCGAACGTAACACTTTGCTACACTATTCTAGCAATCATCCCAGAGGACTACGTGATGGGCTCCCATTTGGCCAGTTCCTAAGAATTCGACGTAACTGCAAATGGCGCAAAGATTACTTCCGGGAGGCAGACATCCTGGCCTTGAAACTCATCAACAGAGGCTACCCGCGACGATTGGTTAAACAAGCAAAGAAACGAGCATGGTACAACCACCGCGAGGACCTGCTGATGCCGAATCAAAACAAAAAATCCATGGATAGAATCCCCTTTGTCTCTGTGTTTAGCCCAGACAGCAACAAGGTGGCGAAAATAATCAAAAAGAACTGGCCAGTGTTACGCTTTGATGAACATTTTCACGCACCACCCCTTTTCTCATACCAGAGGGGTAATAACATTGCCAACCATCTTGTACGGGCAATTACTTGGCCCACCACCACAACTGAAAAACATACCATCACGGCTGCATGGGGATTAAGTCCAGTCATTGGACACTTCAAATGTCAATCATGCAGCGTTTGCGAATTACCCTATAACACCAAGGAGTTTGTCTACAATGGCCATATTCATCAACTATCCCACCATTCAAACTGCAAGACCCAAAATGTCATCTACGCTATCCGTTGTCCATGCAACCTTATCTACATTGGCCAGACCACCCAAATGGTCAAACAACGGATAATACAACATAAGAGCAGAATTAACTGCAAAGTACTCACTGCTCCACTTGTCACTCATTTTCTGGAAAAATCACACACGGACATGGATTTGAGATGGATGGTTATTGAAAAACCGACATTACCCATCAGAGGGGGGAACATGTCAACTCTACTCAATAGAGCAGAATGTAAATGGATTGCACGAGTTGACTTGGTCAACCACGGGCTAAACACCCTTGATGAGTGGACAAACACCATCTCAATCTAAGCACAATATCGCCCTAAATAGCCCCCTGCCTTGTACTTCTCCATTTCATCCTAAGTACATTACCACCCTAATTAGACTACTGCCTTGTATTTAACCGTCCGGTTTTATACCTTGGAGCCCCATGAACTGTATTTGACTTCCATGTTAGGATGAACAGCTCTTGTACCTCTTATAATCAAATAATTGATGTATTGTGAACCTTTTTGTGTCCCCCGTTTTCATTCCTCCCCCCCCACGGGGGTACTTATTTATGCCTCCAGGATAGATCTTTGACATGTTCTTAATCATCCGGTTTTAAACCACATCTGACCATGTGTAACCCCCCATATGATATTGTGATCTCATTTGCGTGATTTGCCATACCAAAATGTAGTGAAACCCTGTACCTTTAACTCTGTTTTCGCAACGTCGATCATGGCATGTACTACCCCGCCTCTCCCCGTAATTCCAGCTTACGTCCACTTGACACGCCCCCAAAGTGTCAGACCTGTGTGTTCTGTCCTGCTAACTTTCCTCTCGCCAACCACTTCCTGCCTGTCAGTGCAACCCTGGTAACGCCGCGACACGCCCCCATAGTTCCAGACCTGTCAGGGCTTTCCTCTCGCCAACCACTTCCCGCTTGATAGTGTTACCCGGGCAACGCCGTGACACGCCCCCCTCCCGGCCTCTCGCGATCCCAGGTCACCGCCCCCAGCCTTCCACTTCCTGATTTAGTTGCCGGTCCCTCACGAGCACAGGTAGCTGTAGCATTCACTGCTTGGAAGTCTACCACCAGATGAGCCTTGATTGCCGTCTGCCGCCCTGCTTTAGTCAGCTAAGACCCTCTGCCAAACGCCCATAGCGATCCTACTGTAGACCTTTTCTTGTCTACTCACGCTATCGGCGCACACTCATTCCCATTCAATTTCTTCCCCTTAGGCAAAGCAAGTCCCGCCGCTGATCGAACATAACTCTCCGATCAGGTAATTTGACCGCTCCAGATAGCTAGGTTTGTACCCACTCTCCCAAACTTGTAATTGACTATTGCGTATCCTTGCCTCCCCACAGTCCTCGACTTATGAGCGGCCACCTGGACTTCATATACCCATACTCAATAACCTGGGTATTATTGTAAGTGTTTCCCCTTTATTTTTTACGCCCGGCACTTTCGTTTTCACCCACATGTCTCACCGCAGTTACCCAATTGACACACTATAGTACTTGGTCACATGTAAATTAGCCCTTGGAACTTAATCCGCCCCTTTTTAATGCTTGTATCATACTTTAGTCACCCCCTATCTACACCTGACTACTCCCGGTCCGGCCACCACTGCCATCGCACCTCATACACACCTTGACTTTCACTATCCTGCAGGTAACCCAATCACCAATCCACTTGCCTCACTTCCTCTTCTCCCCCCCCCTTTTTTTCTCTCTCCCCTCCCTCCTTCCTCCACGCCCCCTGCCCTTTCCGAACCAGGTTTCCCCCGCTCAATCTGCCCCTTTTTGCCCACAGCACTGCTCCCATCGACAACCCTGTCCTGATGACGATCCCGAGTTAGAGGGGATCGAAACGCCGTCGACTGTACAGCTTGAATGATACGACGCATATCACGTTTTGTGCTTCTATTTAAATAATTGTATTTTAAGTCATTACAACTTGTTTTGAGAAGCCATCATTTGATGTAAATATTCTGTTTCATGCATCGTCCACGCTGCTGTTTTAGCACTTGCACATTCACCATCACCAATTGTACATAGCACCTTGCACCAAGTGTCACTGGGTTGTCACATGATCCACTCTGTACAGTGCTGTCTTAACTGTATTGTCATGTGAGATTTCCCTTTTGCTTCTTGGTAAATAATACCACTCCTTGGTTCTTTCCTTTCCAGTAATGCATATTGCATACACTACTAAAACTGTCTTCGAATAAAACCTGTTGGGAATTGTTTTTGCTTACACCGCTTATTTACAGGCAAGGAAAAAATGGCTAAAACCCATATGCCAACTTTTGGGTCTTCGCCACATTAAAGATGGCGAAAGAGTCTTTAAAGGAGATACTGCACGCCCAATAGTATTTAGTTTGAGCCGCTTCCTCCTATCAGTAGCGATAGTCAGGTAGAGAAATGGCTATAAAATGTAAGCAGAATAATTGGCATGATTGCAGTATAGCAGCTGAAATGCACCTTGATTTGTACTCTATTCTACCCGAACTAATTGTTTATATGTAATGCCCATTGGAACGTGTGTGCAATATGTAACTATAAACGCAATTGGCCTGATAATATTACTATTAAGTGGTGCATGTAATTGAATTTGATTTAGATTTATATTGCACTTAAATAGAGTGACCTAAACTAGAATAATGATAATAGGAACTGGCCTGATCTTAGTGTTCCTGGTGCCTTGTTTTTTTCTACTGTTTTTATAGTACTTTTAAAAAAAAAATTGTCATCTATCATGTGTTCCTCGATGTGTGCTAATCTAACTACGAAGGACCTGCTGCTAGTTTCCTTTTAATTTTAACCCGGGACTGTGTCGATATGTATATTGTACTGTAATGTTTTAAAATTGTATTGTACTGTATTCTTTTAAGGTTGTTTAACCGAAATAAAGAACAATGAAATGAAATGAAATATCACATCCTTTAGTAAAGATAGTTTTTAAATTGTGTATTTTATAATACCACTTTCTGAAAGTAGGCATGTTCTTGTTTAACCTTTCTGTGCATGCCTGTGCCTGTTTGTGGATTGACTGTCTGGTTTTGGAGTGACAGGGCTGTGGATGTGCAGTCACTGTAAGCAGCCACTATGGGGGGTTGAGTTGTGCCTGGCCATTCCTGGATGACTCAGAGCTGAGCTGAATAGACCTTGGCTGCATTTGGGGCAGGTGGTGGAGTTTTCTTTGCACCTGAATAGGGCATGTCTCCCTTGCACAATGCTATCTCCAACACCAGTGGCCATATGCACCAGTGAGGACAGAACTGGTTTGAACTGGGTTCAGAGACTTTTGCACAAAGAGGAACAAAGACAAAATTGGGTATAAGTAGTGGACCTTAAACTCCAGAACTTTAGATCACTTCTGGATTCAAGAGGAACGTTTGACAAGTAGAACGGCTTGAGAGCTGTGATGAGGAGTACTGCCCCTTTGTTGTGTGGAGTTGGCCTGCAGTTGCTGCTTCTGGCAAGGAAAAGACAAAGACTGGAACACTGTTGAGAAACCTGCTTGAAGAAGAATCTCCGAGGGCCTGTGTGTGCTGGCCTTCTATTCTGAAGTCTCAGTGACACAAAGACTTCACCCCAGCTCCCCTGAACTCTATTGCTGAGAGTTCTAACCTGCCAGAAAGTGTTTGTTCCAATTTTGGGCCTTTTGAGTTGTTCCAGCTGTTGGGAGCTAGAAGGAACATAAGAGAAGTAGGAAAAGCAATCACTGACTATCAGGGATGCCGTGACCTGGCCCGAGGCAAGGGACATCACTTGTGAAGTGCATGATGCACCACGTGGCCTGCACGACAGATCCAATGCCCTTTGATGCCTGCCAACGCCTGCAGTTCTCTGGATTCCTGATGCCAGCGCTCACACTGACTCTGTCACAGAACCTTCATCCTGGTATTGCGGCACCGACAACCGCAGAGGGTGACTCCACGAACTAGCCAAATTCTCATCGGAGTCGACGCCTCACAGCCAACGCAACCGACTTCCCCAGTCCTGGATTTGACACGTTGCCTACCCGCGGACACAAAGCCTGGTCGGCACTGTACTTTGGATCAATTGCAGTGACGACGTCACAATAGCCCCAGGTATAGCTATTTGTTTTCTACATGCTTAATTTTGGAAACAACTGTGTTGAAGTACAATTTTACTATATGTTTGTTGGATTTTTTCTTGTTTTGGTCTTGTTGAGTTTAGACAAAAAAATTATTCTTGTAAACTGGTCTGGTGCCCATTTCTGGTGTTATCACTGTATTACTGTGTGTTTTGAGTACAAACACTTTACACATTGCCTTTGGGATAAGCCTGTCTGCTCGTGCCAAGCTACCAAGGGGTTATCTGAAGTGTGTATCTCCTTTACTCTGACCAGAAGCAAGGGTCCCTATTTGGACAAATGTACCTTCCTCTGCCAAATAGAGATCCCCATTTCTAACATTGGTGGTCATTGGTGAGAATTTGAACTTGTATTTGTACTTGACCCACAGTGATTGGTGTACATCACTACTTACTGTGTTTTTGCTTCTATTTGTGATCTGACCCTTGAAATATCCACACACCATGGGGCTTATTAGCAAGGATTAGTGATATTTATCTCAAAATGTGCTTAGCACATTTTTTTTATCGCTGCCTATTGCTGGATATGTTAGCGGTGAAAACATGCTATTAGCACCGCTTTTCTTAATTGCGCTAAAATATCCAGCGATAGCATCGAAATGCGTGAATATCGCTGTAAATCCTGCCTGCTAATAGGTGATAGTTGTGTTAGCGACTGCTTTCAGTCGCTAACAGTTTGGGTACGCCCACTTTGCATGTCATTAGCGATAAATATCGCTGACATGCAAACCGGGCTTCAAACTGGTCGCTAACGCCTAAAAGCTGTCGCTAACTGCTGTTAGCGACAGCTTGCTGATAGGGCGATAAAAATATTGCCGCTTTAGTAGCAAAAAGTGCCACTAAAGCGGCGATATGGCCCTTGCTAATATGCCCCCATGTCTTTACTTGGTAAATCAGCAGCAGAAGTAGAATTGGAGTTTAGGATTGAAATTTTGCATACCTACAAATCAGATCAGCTCAAGCAATTTTGCAAAAACATTGGATGCCCCATTAAAAGGATCTCTAGGAAAGAGGAGCTACAGAATGCCTTGCGTGCCTGGTGGTAGGGAATAGAAGCTGCATATTGGGATGGGGTGTGCCAGAGGGCAGCTTCATATCTCAGGATTTTCCTGTTGGGAGAGAAGCCTCTGTGGCTTGCAGCAATCATCCTCCCAGGAACTTGGCTGTAGCCGAAATGGAGGAAAGGCAAAGGGCCAGGAAGCATGAATTAAAGGTCAATATACTATAGGCTGAGGAGAGCAAGAATGTTCGTGCCTTGGAAGAAAAGAAGTTGATCTTGGCACACAAGCTGAGAATGGGAAAGCTTGATGTGGCGCTCAAGAGGCTTGAGGCCATGAGTGTCTTAGCCAAGAAAAATGAAAAGTGCATAGCTCAGGAAGTGAGCTCTGCTGAGTTGGAGGTGACAGCCAGGAGGGCGGTGACCAGCTCAGGTGATGGCAGGAAAAAGGTGATATTTAGTGCTGAGGGAGAAGTACACACACCCAGAGATGTGGTGCCTGACTTGAAAGAGGGGGTTGAAATAAACCAGGGGGTTCAGGTTTGTGAGGTAGAGCCAGTGGTGCGCAGTGTCCCTGAGGTAGATTGAGGAACTCACACAGGGGTTCATATTCTTAGTGGTGGGAGGGACATTCTTCTGAGTCTAAATGGGAGATGTGGGGAGAGGGGTTCCCCCATGGTAGAAGCCTTGGTATGTGAGTATGGAGAACGTCCAGAAGAGTGTGGGTTGAGTGACGGAAACAGTCAGACACAGTTTTGCCAATCTCAGGAGGGTGATGTGGAGTACTTCCCTAAGGCACTGGATGGTGAGGCACAGTGTAGTATGATTAACACTTATGTGGAGCTTAGAGATTCAATTGTTGGAGAACACATTTGTAGTCCCTATTTTCGAGAATGATATCAACACCAGGTGGAGTGCAAGTTCTCTGACCCCAGGGAGCTTGCACTGGAGGCAGACCTGTTGGTGGATTTAAGAGGGTCTGAGGAAGCTTTTAGGAGTGATCCTGAAGAGAGTGGCTCTGGTGTTCCCCAACCAAGCAAGGTAGTGGAGGTTTGGAATAACCCAGATATGTCCCAGTGTAGTGAGATGGGTGTGGAGTCCCAAGTCCTGTCTCTGAGTAGACGGAGTGAAGGTGGGCTGAGTCTCAAGTTATCCGAGACCCAGTCCCAGGGCCTGGTTGGTTTGATGAGTTAACACCAGGAGTGGGTACTGGTCTCTACTATGAGGCCACCCCCTGAAGTGGATCCTATGGAGTCATGTGAGCTGGAGAGGCTGCTGTAAAGCGCGTTCCACCATTTCTGGTGTCTGGCAGCACCACTCCAGGTGGGAGGCAGCCTGAGTTCAGGAAAAGTGGTGAGAGGGGTGACAGTCCCCAGTGGATGGACCAGGGGGTCAGGGGTTGCCAGATCTGAGGTAAGAGTACCCCAGGAATAACCCTGATGAGGCGACTTCTGGCTTGGAGGTGTCTCCATGCTCTGTCAGGTGGACAGAAGGCTGTAGATCTGTGCCAGGCAGACTCTTCCACAACTCATGAGAAGTGTGTTTCCCTTGGGTGAGGTTGGTATACTCCCCTGGAAATTCTGGCTTTCCAGGCACAGGTCCAGCCTAAGGGTACAGACACTGGGTTGGAGGGCCAGGTATAGGATGTCACCCCTTACATGGAGGAAGTGGCGACTGCTAACAGTGACCCTACCGTTTTGTCTTCAGGGGGTACCGCTCTGGGTCGGAGGTGCAGAGCCTCAGGAGGGTGAACAGGGAGAAAGAAACCTCACTCCTGATCTCTGTCTAGCCTAAGGGTACAAAGCCTAAACTGATGTACCAGTTGCAGGATAGCACCCCATAACTGGTGGGAGAATTGTGCGGGAGACCTGCCACAGGTGACCTGAAAAGTCTGGAGGTACCGCTCCAGGTGGGAGGGTAAAGAGCCCCAGTGAGGAGGACAGGGTGTGGGAGAGCCCACCCTGTCTCCTGGCCAGCGTCAGGGTACAGACCCTGGGCTGGTGGGTCAGTGTCAGGATGTCATCCCTGACCTGACAGGAGTGAGAGAAGACAAAGGGTGACAGGCACCTGGGCTTACCGCCACCCACGCTCTGATGCCACAGAGGTTAGAGAGCCCTAAGAGGCATGAGGCCTGGCTCGCATCACTGACCACTGTGGGTTGCTGTCCTGGTGGACAGTGTTGCCCAAAGAGGGGGACATGAGTCACACCCCGGGGTTGGACTGGGCCACACCACTTTGTTGGCCATATGGGTACTGTCTGCCTGCTGGGACACCTCTGTGGTACAAAAAAAGAGTGATCAGAGTGAAAATGATTCAACTCGAGATCCAACATCACCTTTGAGTAAATCATAACCAACATTTATTAAGCTCAGAGCTTGTTTTTCCGACGCTGATTTAATTCAGAGATTGTTTGGGAGCAATTTGATTAATTCAGCCCGACGACAATTCTTACTTAGATTTGACAAATTTTTGACATAACCCAGGATTCTGATCACCCTCTATGACTTAGGAGCCCGAGGGCCCACAATTTAAACAATCCCACCGGAACCTTCTAGGTGGATGGAAGGGTGTCTCCCAGTGTCCTGATGAAGACCCCACTATAAGGTTCCGAGTCCAATACACGCAGCCTGGGGGTCGAAACGTTGACGACTTTACTATTTTGCCATATGCTGATAATAGTGATAGATTCACTGTTTCACATGAATATCATGTTTTTTTAATATGGTTAGCCTTGAAAGTGGCTGGATAGGACATATTGCTTTGATGTATGTTTAGCACATTGCCCTTCCTGTCTCACCAACCCTCACTTTCACACATTGCTGCACATTCCCTCCTTAACCCTTGGAGCACCTTTTCACATTATTACAGTTACTTGTGCTGTCATCTAATATGCTTATTTTGTATTAAATATTAATAAATGTTGATTATGATTCACTTAAAGGTGATGTTGGATCTCATGTGGAAGTCATTTTCACTGTGACTACTCTACTTTCGACCCGTACTTACCCAGGCCCAGTGGATGTTTGGGTCCCCCATTGTTTTGGGACACATCGGTGAGCAAAGTAAGTTTAGGCGCTGCACAGATGGTGTCCACAGGTGAGGAGAAGGGTTCTCCATGCTTTAGCTCAGTGGGCCTTGAGAGTATGGACGGAGGGATTCAACTGGGTTCAGGAAGGTGTAGAACCAGAACATGCCCTCCCTGTTGCGGGCCAGGTCTATGTTCTATCGCCCCAAGCAGGGGATGGATTGATTAGTCTACCCTGGCTTTAGGTTGAGAGGGGGTTGTGTTAGACTTGGCTTTTTCAGTGGGTTCACCCTCAGACGTTTTTCTTTTTGGCCTCCTGTTTCTGAATCTGTTTTGTTGGCTATAGGACTCTGGACACTTTACCACTGCTGATTAGTGCTAAAGTGCATATGCTCACTGGGTAAATTGTGTTTGTGGATTGGTTCTCCCTGATTGGCATATTTGATTTACTGTTAAGTCCCTAGTAAAGTGCACTGAGTGTGCCAGGGCCTGTAAATCAAATGCTGCTAGTGGGCCTGCAACACTGATTGTGTAACCCAAAGAAGTAGTCCCGCAAATGTAACTCAGATCTGAATTTATGACGCTACAATGCAGTCTTTAAACCGCGATACATTTACAAGCGGTTATTACAACACAAGTCATTACAATGACTTGCGCTGAAGGCGCTGGACTTGGGAATAGTATGATTTACTATTCCAACTCCAGCCTACGTAACAGTAGGGAAGGTGTTGGAAAAGTAAATCATACTTTTCCATAGTTTATAGCGCCATCCAGCACAAGTCGATGTAACGACCTGCGTTGTAATGACCACGTTGTAAACTTATCGAAGTGTAAAGACCGTGTTTTAATTGATGTCTCCCCTCAGATCTGCCACTGCAGTGTGTGCATGCATTTTGTAACGTCCATATCGACCTGGCAAGTGCACCCATTTGCCAGGCCCTAACCTCCCCTTTTCTTACATGTAAGGCACCCCTCTGGTAGGCCCAAGGTACCCCCAGGTCCAGGTTGCAGTGTATGTGAAAGGTGGGACATGTACTGGTGTGTGTGACATGTCCCAATAGTAATATATTGCTGATTAGATTTTTCACTACGGATAGGCTATCTGTCCAGTGGGATAGCATGGGAAATACTTTATAACATCTTACAAGTATAACTTCCCATTGGGACAAAATAACGGAATACAGTTTAGGGTCTCGATCTGGTTTTTAAATTGTGTACTTGATAATACCGCTGTTCAAAAGTAGGAATTTTGTGTTTAACCATTCTGTATGCCTCTGCTTTTTTGTGGATTGAACGTCTGGTTTTGAAATGACAGGGGCTGGTGATGTGCATTCGCTTTAGACAGCCACTGGGGGGTTGAGGTTTGCCTGGCCATTCCTGGATGACTCAGAGCTGAGCTGAACAGACCCTGGCTGCATTTAGAGTAGTGGGAGGAGTTTTCCTTGCACCTGAATAGGGCCTGTCTCCCTTGCACAATGCTGTCTTCACCCCCTTTGGTCATACTGCCCAAGTGAGGACAAAACTGGTTTGGACTAGGGTCAGAGACCCTTGCACAAAGAAGAAAATAGACAAATCAGGTATAAGTAGTGGACCTTAAACTCTGTAACTTTAGATCACTTCTGGACTCAGGAGGACCTGTGTGTGCTGGCCTCCTGCTCTGAAGTCTCGGGGTCACAAATACTTCAATCCCAGCTCCCATTAACTCTATTGCAGAGAGTTCTGACCTGCCAGGCGGTGCCTGTTCCAGTATTGGGACTCTGGAGGTTGTTCCTGCTGTTAGGAGCTGGAAGAAACCCACAAGAAGCAAGAAAAGCAATCTCCGACGCCATCAGCGACACAGCTGTGATGACGCGACCTGCAAAGAGGCCAGGGGCACCCCTCATGAAGTGCACAATGCACCGCCCGGCCTGCACCATAGCTTCGACGCACTTTGATGCCTGCCGACGCCTGTAGTTATTGACATTCCCTACCCTAGCGCTCACATCGGCCCTGTCACAGCCAGCACCTGCATCCTGTTAATCGCAGCACTGATAACCGCCGAGGGTGACTCCACAAATCCGCCGACTTCGCATGTTCACCTCACCCTTGACGCAACTGTCTTCCCCTATTCTGGATTCGACATGTCACCTTCTCATGGACACGATGCCTCGCCTCCCCGTTGCAGCCAGGGAGCCAGCCTCAACCTCAGCACCGGCATCTCACCTCCATGATGCCGTGCATCTTCATAGATTTCATTATGTATTTATTATTTATTTATTTAATGGTTTTATAAAGCGCGTAGTAACTCAAAGAGCATCCCAGCGCTGACCTGCTTCTCCAAGGGTTTCAGCCGTCTGATGAAATTATATCTGCGGGAAAAGGAGGGTCTTTAAGATTTTTCTGAACTGGAGGTAGTTCGGTTCTGTCCTGAGTTTTCGTGGTAAATGGTTCCAACATTTGGCCGTGTGAACCGAGAAGCGACGGCCACCGGTCTTGGCTTTTCTGACTCTAGGGACTACAATAAGATTTTCTACATTAGACCGGAGATCTCTCTCTGCTTTGTATGGGATTAGGAGTTCTTTCAGAAGGGGGGGGCCGTTGTTGTTGAGGGTTTTATGGGCCAGACAAAGGGCCTTGAAGACGACCCTTTCTCTGACTGGGAGCCAGTGGAGGGATTTGAGGGCCGGCCTGGCGGAGGATCTTCCTGGTGTGCCCGTGAGTAGACGGGCGGCGGCGTTTTGGACTTTCTGCAGCGAGTTCAGGGTGGCTTCAGGGGCTCCCAAGTAGATGGCGTTACAGTAGTCTAATCTTGCCAGAATTAGACCCTGAATGAGGAGCCTCCTTGCGGTATCGGGGAGCAGGGGGAAGATCTTCCTGCAGGCTCTGAGTAGCCCAAAACATGTCCCTGCGGTTCTTTTAGCCTGGGTTTTAAAACTCATGTCCTTCTCGATCCACACACCAAGGCTCTTGATCTCTTCCTTGGGTGCGGGAGGGTCCCCTAGGCAACTAGGCCAAAGGTGAGATGGCAGAGAGGGCCCCTTGTGGCCCTCTATTATCCAAAGACACTGTATGTTTGTGGGTTTGCATGATTTTGTGCCTGACGCCGTGTACCTTAAAGTCAGCGTCGTACTTTGGATTTATTGCTGTTACGAATTCATAACAGCCCCAGGTGGAGCTATTTGTTTTCTACCAGCGTTATTTTGAAAATAACTGTGTTGAAGTGCTATTTTACTACAAGTATGTTGGATTTTTATGGTTTTGTTCTTGTTATGTTTAGATGAAGACACTTTATTTTTCTAAACTGATGTGGAGTCCATTTGTGGTGTTATCACTGTATTACTGTGTGTTTTGAGTACAAATACTTTACACTTTGCCTTTGCGATAAGCTTGTCTACTCGTGCCAAGCTACCAAGGGGTTATCTAAAGTGTGCATCCCCCTTATCCAGACTGGAAGCAAGGGTCCCTTTTTGGACAAAGTTACCTACCTCTGCCATCTACCTGATATCTTGGCGGCAGTCCCCGCTGAGTACTATATACTGCATGTCGATAGGCCAGCTGGTAAGAGGGGCGGAGGGGTCGCTGCGATTATTCGCAAAAACCTTAAAGTCTCTCTCCTGCCATCCTTTGATCTGACAGGATCAGATAATGTAATCTTTAAAATGGATGCGGACACTGGCTCTCTCCTCGTGATCCTCATCTATCGCCCCCCTCAAAATATGCCTACCTTTGCTGCATCTCTATCGGAACAACTAGCCCCCCTTATCATCTCCCATGATAAAATCCTACTCCTGGGCGATCTCAATTTCTGGCTGGATTCAGCGGAGTCTGATTCTCAGGCAGCCACACTCAAGGACACTCTTTCTGATCTTAATCTCATCCAACACATTCACCTTCCAACACACGAGAAAGGTCACAGCCTTGACCAAATCTGGTCTCAAAACACCTCCCTGGCGGTGAATTCCATCCTGCCTTGCATTTGGTCGGACCACTTCCTGATCAATTTCACCATAACCATTGCTAAAAACAGCAAACCTTCGCCCCAACAAGGCGGGAAGGCAAGAATGTGGAAAAAGGTCGACGTTCCGTCCTTCCTCCAAATGTTAACCTCTACTTGCCCCTCACTCGAACTGGACATAGAGAAATCAGTAGCAGTCTTCTCCGACTGGCTACTCCAGGCAGCTGAAGCCCACGCCCCCTGCGTTAACTTCTCTCGCTCCCGCCCCAACGATGCTCACAGATGGTTCACACCTCATCTAAAAGCCCTTAAACTTAAAACTCGTCAAATGGAGCGCAAATGGCGCACAGCCTACTTAGAGCATGACAGAGCCAACTTCCGTAAGGCCCGCAGGGAATATCAAAATCTCATCCTCAAATACAAAACTGACTACTTCTCAGATAAAATTCTCAAGGCCCAAAACAAGTCTAAAGAGTTGTTTAACATCGTGGAAAACCTCAGCTCTTGCGACAGAACCTCCCTCCCTACGGTTCCTACCCAAGAGCTCTGCAACACACTCAACTCTTTTTTCTATGATAAAATTTGCAAGATCAAGCAAAGCATTTCTACTACTCAGTCCCCTCTATTATTTGCTGACACCTGCTATAACCCTGCCACTTTAGACTCTTTCCCCCCCATAGACGATATCAAGCTACTCAAATTACTAACCAAAGTCAAAACAGGCTCTCCTGATGACATTTGCCCCCCTCACATCATGAAAGAAGTGGGCACCAATCTCCCTGAGTGCTTACTTTCTTTACTGAATGGGTCACTTGCACAGGGCAAAGTCCCACGCAAATTGAAAAAAGCCCTCCTCGTTCCCCTCATAAAAAAGGCAGGTGCCAACCCGCTAGATCCCATCAACTACAGACCTATATCGCTGTTACCATACTGTGCCAAGCTGCTGGAGTCACATGTGTGCGAAACTATCTCCAGCTTCTTGGAAAAGTCTGACTATCTGGCACCGAATCAAGCAGGATTCCGCCCTTGCCACTCCACCGAGGCGGTCATCCTCTCGGTGTTAAACACTCTGAGGCGGAATGCAGACGCAGGAACCCACCAGGCGCTTGTACTATTGGACCTCTCTGCTGCGTTCGACACGGTCGACCACACCATCTTGGTAGACCGTGTCGAGCAGGCAGGTCTCAGGGGCCCTGCACTGAGCTGGATCCGCTCTTTTATCTCGGACCGCACACAATCAGTCAGACTCGGCTCCTTCACCGCTCCCACTATACCCACCACCTGTGGGGTACCACAGGGCTCCTCGTTATCTCCCCTTCTTTTTAATGTTTACTTACGCCCTCTTTTGCACTCCTTGCGTCATGCTAATGTAACCATCTTCAATTATGCGGATGATTTGCAGCTCATCTTCCCTCTCAACAACACTGACTCAGTGGACGTATTCCAAAGAACCATGTCCCACATACTGAGTTGGATGAGCTGCAATCATCTGAAGCTCAATCCGGGCAAGACCGAGCTGGTCCTGCCCGGACAGAGCCCACTAAGCTGGAACCCTAACTTCTGGCCCACTAACATGGGAGCCCCCCCTACTAAATCTCCCGTGGTTAAAAGCCTAGGCATTTTTATCAGCGAGGATCTCTCGCTAAAAAGACAGGTTGGAGCGGTGGTATCTTCCAGCATTTTTCAATTGAAGAAAATAAGAAAAATTGCCCGCTTTTTCTCCTCAGCAGCCCTTACACAGATTGTCCTCTCCTTGGTTCTATCCAGGCTGGACTTCTCTAACAGTCTTTACCTCGGCCTCCAAATTGGTGAGCTTAAACGCCTCCAGCTTGTTCAGAACCAAGCTGCCAGGCTGCTGCTGAATATACCCAGGAGGCAATCCATCAGACCTGGCCTTAAGCAACTACACTGGTTGCCAGTTGAGCAACGTGTGGCCTTTAAGACTGGGTGTATTCTGTTCCGCTCTCTGAACGACTCTGGCCCTTCCTTTATCAGAGATCTTTTCAAAAAATATTGCCCCTCCCGTCACCTTCGATCCACCTACAAATCACTCTTGACTGTGCCTCCTTTCAAGAGGAAACGCCACGGAGGCAGCTGCTTCGACCACCAAGCTGCTGTACTCTGGAATTCCTTTCCTCTCCATATAAAGCAGATTGATAACATACTTAGCTTTAGGCAATCTCTGAAGACCTGGCTGTTTTCTCAAGCTTACTACCGATAGCACTGCCTGTCCTTCGACTGTCCTGTTTGGTTCCTTCTACAGCGCCATGAAGCCTCCGGGCGTACGAGCGCTTAACAAATCCCAACTAACATTAACATTAACATTAACATCTAGAGACCCCCATTTCTAACAGTGCTATTTGTGGAAGAGTGTCAAATTATTAAGGCACCAATTACGATTTGCATGATACTAGGGTAGAATCACCACATGGCAAATTCACAAGCAAATTTACCTCACTGGGTGCTAAATCCACCCAGTGCTGTACAAATATGAGTTAAACCTCATGGAATGGACAATTACTGCATGGGGCCATCTTTTCTGGCCTGAAAACCACATGAAATTCCCAATTCCATGGGGTTTAACGCATACATTTACCACCAACTTGGAGCAAAGTTACGGTTGAGGAAGGGGTTGAGGAGTGTCAAGAACACAAGAATACACATTTTCTTGCAGGGGAAATCATTCTATGCAACCCATTGCTAGAATAAACAGGAATGAGACATGGCTGCTGTTGCAGCCAAAGTCTCTTGTAATTGTTCCAGCCAGTTTTACTATCTGATAATATCAAGTTAGGTACTTCCAGACCTGGAAAAACTGGGTTTTGTCAACCCTAACATCTAATAATCAGGAAGAACGTAATTTACCCATGAAAGCATTTGTTATTTTCATTCCGCCTGACCAGCAATAGGGCCTTATGTCTGATTTCCTGAAAGGATACCTGCCACTCTACCCAGGTATGTCGGTAATACATAGTAAATACAGACAGAATTTAGAAATATCACCCTGATCTTTACTACATCTTACATAAATAAGGCAAGGTTTCATTTCTATTGGGTGTGGTGAAATAAATTCGGAGCAGGAGTTGGCCGGAGCAGGAGTTGGCTGGTGTCCAAAGGAGGGGCAAAAATAGCATTTGCGGAGACTGTGATGACCAGCTGCAGCAGAGCAAAGGACTTAAAGCCACTATTTCTATATCCATATACAGTGAAAAAATAAAGGTAGAAAAAGGCTGACTTAAAGCGCAATGAGAGAACATTACAGTATGGGCATGCAAAATGTGGCACTTGAATGGGACAAACAATGCAAAGCGTTAGGGAGGGAATTTGGCCTAAAGGGTAGTGCTCCAGGCTTTGGAACTGGGAAATATTTATTTATTTTATTTATAAAGTTTTATATAGCGCAGACTAGATCCTGAAGGATATCAGAGCGCTTTACAGTTATAGGGAAAGGTAACAATCAGATCATGAGTCAAACATGGGTAGTAAAATAATCATAAGATCAAATAGTTCACGCATAACAATTCAATTATAAGTCCAGAGAGGACAAGGAAGGGGCTATATGATGTAGCGTGTTGATATAAGGGTAGTAACTGAATAATCATAAACAGGAATAATAGTCAATACTATAGTAAAATCTAAACATGAATTATATGGGGCTTCTATTAAGCATTGAATCAAGTGGTAAACAACTAATAGAACATTTACAATCCTGGGTGAGCGCACAATGGGGAAGAAGATGTAACATAATGGTTTGCGTTCCAGCCTACACTAAACATCCTGTGATTCTGGTCACATCCCAGTGCATAAAGAAAAATAAATTAAACAAATCTGACCTTTAATGTAATTTGGTGCTTATGTAATAGCACCAGTGTCTTTGGAGCAAGTTTGCGCTATATAAAATTGAAAAAATAATTAGTAAATGACACAGTGAAGTTGGCTAGTGAATGACGCCTGAGCATAGCTTAGTCAATACATTTCGGGGGCTGTGAGTCTCAAATTCCATATCTAAAACGCGGTGGACAGCATGGGACCAAGGTTAGTATTAATTAGCATTAGGTGGCCATCTAACTAGAGTGGCAGTGGGTGAAAAACTATGGGTTGGAATGCTATCTCGAGCAATTACCACTGGTTAGGCTGTTTGCAAGCTTTCATCCCATTACCTTTTGGGTGTTTGACTGCCAATAGTATACCTAGAAACCTGAGACTCGTGCAGCTTTCCAAGCCTACTATTGCTAATGTCTGTTAATTCTAAAAAGTAGTAAATGTGCACCCATTCGAGGAACATTTCTATGGATGCTTTACTATTTACTATAAACCAGTCAGTATGTACTTTAAGTTTCCACTCCATAAACATTTACAAGTTAAAAGCTACTTACAAATTGAGAACAACAAGAACAAACATATACAATGCAATAGTTCTTGTAATTGCGAGATTTTGAGCTATTGGCATTTTAAATGGCAATGCCTTTTATTTGTGTCTAAAAAACATACATTAATAAAAGGCATTGCCATTTACAATACTAATAGGTCAAAGTTTCTAAAATGTGAGACCTGTTGCATTACAAATGCTTGTTGTTTACAGGTGCCGCACACTGTGCTTTTTACTAAACGACACTCCGCTTTATTTAGACAAGCCATGTCTAAAAGAAGGTCCATGGCGGCTATTAAAGTGAAAGCGCGGCATGGGGTGCTTTTACCCAAAAAGATATTTGTTTGCAAAGTTGACAAATGCTTTTTTTGTAAAAGGGCCTCATGAAAGCGCTCATTGCGCACTGAATGTTGCAGGAAAGTATGTAGTGCCTGCAATTGGAGAAACCATTAAAGAAAATAATGTTTAAAGAGTAAATAAGACATACCGTGTAACAACCGGAGTAAAAGGGCCAGTCCTCATGGGAGGTTACAAATGAAGACGAGGCGGTACTAAGGAAGGACTAACAAGCCTATTAACAAATCAAAAGCCAGTATTTACAAAAGAAACTGACACAAGCTAATGACAAATATGGGCAGAGAGTGGGCGGGGCTTCAAGTTCAAACTCCAATACTGCATGGCTCGCAGTGCTGCACATGCACTGTCCAGGCTCGACCTAAAAACGGATACAGATATAACAAACTGGACTCAGGGCCCTCCGACCTATCGCCAAGAATGCATTTGGGTGATGTCACACTCCTCCCTCTTCCACCTCAGGCCCTTCCACTGAAGCTACGCATCTCCGCATCCCTCCTGGACTTGGTCGTTTTTCCTTGGAACTCATGACTATGGTCATGTATAACAGTACAGCCATAAGTCCCCACCCTGGGATCAATTATTTTTTCACTGATGCACTCTTCTTCGTCTCTGTTACAAGAACCCTTGATGGTAGAGTTGTCAAATCAGTGCATGTAGGTAGGTTTCCACGTTTCCAGTCCTTATATTTTACAAATTATTTTATCAAGTGACTGGTGGCTCCATGTGCAAAGCCCGAATTGCAAATAGAGGTGGACACACCAGCAAATTAATAGGGCAAGCCGAGCCACAGCTGAGCCAATTGTCTCGCTTGGGTGGACGAGTGCATGTGCGAGTCAAGCCATTAAGACATTTGGCATGGAAATTGTGCAACAAACAAACTTGTAAAAATATGATACAATCACTTCAAAATTCAAAACAGTGTATTTCTTCAAAATCCTGAAGCGTTTTACATTAGTACATCAGATTATATTACTGCTTTAGACAGACATTTATTAAAAGTGGTAGTTTTTAAACTACTTAGAAAGACCCATGACAATGCCATTAGTCAACTAAGAAGCATGTCACTATTCGTTTAAACCCTAAATGTGGCTTAGATTTTTATTATAGATGGAACAACATTATAATCTGTTAAACATAAGAGATGCTTGTCCAACACACATCCTCAACTCAGGTATTTATAAGTGTTCTCATATGTGATAATAAAAAAAAGGACAATCTGTGAAATAAAATGTTTGCCTAGGATCAACCAGTTTGGACTAGCAGAGAAGCCGGTATTGATTCCAGCTCCACATGTATATATTACCTACTGGCGGTCGCCAGTAGGTAGTTATAGTTAGGACCTAGTTTCCATAGGAAATCCGCAACATTCTATTGAGAATAACTTTGGCGCCGGTGGACGAATCTTTGCGAATTTCTCAAAGAAGATGGCCTGCTCCGCTCCGCTCCTTCCCTGAAAGTTTGGGGGGATTCATCAAGTGGGGGCTGAGATAAAAGGGGGGTCCAAAAATGTGTTTTCCCCATGTTATTTTCCATAGGACGTTTAGACACGGCTACAGCTCGAACGGCTGAATGGATTTATAAGAAATTTGGTAGAAAGGTAGAGTCCGGCTCGCAGATTACGCTTTTTTTGAATGGTGTAAATCTGTTCAGTAGTTGCTGAGAAAATTAACTTTGAAAAAATATATATTGGGCTACATTGGGCTATATATATGTTAGAGCCCAAATGTAGCCCAATGTAGCCCAAAGATGGCCACCAGAGACAAAAAAAAACAAATGTAGCCCAAATATCAGCCAGATGTAGCCCAACTATAGCCCAATGACAGAATGCCCCAGAGTGTTCTAAAGAACAACTAGAGCGCTAACAGTCTTACTTATGACAAAAGTATGGCACACCTGAAGTCATCTTGATTGGAATAAAGTGTTAACACTTAAAACATTTAATTTGCAAAGGAACAAAATGAGGGGGTTCATTTTGCCATAGAAATTATGATTAGTGCTGAAGAAAGAAAAATTAGGGCACATTTTGAGTGACTTCTCAAATCCTCTTATATTTCATTAAAAAAATTCTGATATGCAGTCTCCCAAGATGGCCACCAGAGACAAAAGAGCCCAAATGTAGCCCAAATATCAGCCAGATGTAGCCCGACTATAGCCCAATGACAGTAGTTAGGACCTAGTTTCCATAGGAAATCCGCTACATTCTATTGAGAATAACTTTGGCGCCGGTGGACGAATCTTTGCGAATTTCTCAAAGAAGATGGCCTGCTCCGCTCCGCTCCTTCCCTGAAAGTTTGGGGGGATTCGTCAAGTGGGGGCTGAGATAAAGAGGGGGTCCCAAAACGTGTTTTCCCCATGTTATTTTCCATAGGACGTTTAAACACGGCTACAGCTCGAACGGCTGAATGGATTTATAAGAAATTTGGTAGAAAGGTAGAGTCCGGCTCGCAGATTACGCTTTTCTTTGAATGGTGTAAATCTGTTCAGTAGTTGCTGAGAAAATTTACTTTGAAAAAATATATATTGGGCTACATTGGGCTATATATATGTTAGAGCCCAAATGTAGCCCAATGTAGCCCAATGTAGCCCAATGTAGCCCAAAGATGGCCACCGGAGACAAAAAAAACAAATGTGGCCCAAATATCAGCCAGATGTAGCCCAACTATAGCCCAATGACAGAATGTCCCAGAGTGTTCTAAAGAACAACTAGAGCGCTAACAGTCTTACTTATGACAAAAGTATGGCACACCTGAAGTCATCTTGATTGGAATAAAGTGTAAAAACTTAAAACATTTAATTTGCAAAGGAACAAAATGAGGGGGTTCATTTTGCCATAGAAATTATGATTAGTGCTGAAGAAAGAAAAATTAGGGCACATTTTGAGTGATTTCTCAAATCCTCTTATATTTCATTAAAAAAATTCTGATATGCAGTCTCCCAAGATGGCCACCAGAGACAAAAGAGCCCAAATGTAGCCCAAATATCAGCCAGATGTAGCCCAACTATAGCCCAATGACAGTAGTTAGGACCTAGTTTCCATAGGAAATCTGCAACATTATATTGAGAATAACTTTGGCGTTGGTGGACGAATCTTTGCGAATTTTTCAATTTACTTATGACAAAAGTATGGCACACCATGAAGTCATCTTGATTGGAATAAAGTGGTAACACTTAATACATTTAATTTGAAAAGGAACAAAATGAGGGGTTTCATTTTGCCATAGAAATTGTATATATATATATATATATATATATATATATATTCACTGAAAAAACCATAGGTTTTAAACACGTTATAGTTAGGAAGTAGCATTTAAAAAACCTATGAAATTCACTGAAAAAACCATAGGTTTTAAACCCGTTATAGTTAGGAGGTAGCATTTACAAAACCTATGAAATTCACTGAAAAAACCATAGGTTTGACACATGTTATAGTTAACTGGACATTTTACTCATATAAAACCAATGAAATTCCCCCGTTATAGTTACTTCAGCTAACTATAACTCGCGCGCCCGCAATGCACTGCTGATGACGTCACATATTATATCACTCATGACATGGACAGTGACATCACTAATGATATCTGAAATAACATCACTGATGAAATCACTGATGACATCATCCTTGTAAAACAGTGGTAGACCTCCTCTCAGCGTAATATAACCTTTGATACACAAATTTTCAAAATAGAACCTAAAATGTTCAAAGCATGAGTGATGTAATATGTGACGTCATCAGCAGTGCATTGTCAAACCTATGGTTTTTTCAGTGAATTTCATAGGTTTTGTAAATGCTACTTCCTAACTATAACGTGTGTAAAACCTTTGGTTTTTTCAGTGAATATATATATATATATATATATATTTGCATACAAAGTGATCCTTCAAACCCTGTTTTGCGCTCCACTACTGGTGCTCAGCATAGGGGCCAGATCATGGCCCAAAACAACAATTTTACTCCAATGATGCGGCACACAGGCTTGGGTGATTTTCAGCTCAGTTTATTCAACAACAACTCTAATCAACGCATTTCAGCCTAACCTCGGCTTTGTTCACGGTAAGTGAGTAATCATTACTTTTTACTTTTATATCCTGTCTGCCATTATGGGGCATTATGGGATATGTAGTGCGGTTACATATTTTTACAAATATTTACAATTTAGTCCAGGCATTGGGTTCTTTCTACATGCATGATTTTTTTGTCTGTTTTTTATTTATATAGTTCGTGGGTTTAGTACCCGGTTTCTTTATTGGTTGACAGTCTCAATATTAATGTAATTGTTACAATGTCTCTTGGATGTAACATTGCATTTCGGTCACCGCCACTGCATGTTTTCTCTTGCACCTTGGTTTTGAATCTGATGATGAGGCGTGACTCTGCCTGCCTCAGCTTTTTCCGTCTGTCGCCTCCTCTTTCGTTAGGTTTTATCATGAGAATGCCATAATATGTCATAGCTTTCCAGTTGCTGTTTTGACATGATGCCATGTGTTTGGCAGTTGCATAGGACACGTCCTTTTTCTTTACCGCTCTTATGTGCTCTAATATTCTTTTCTTTAGAAACAATGTGGTGCTCCCGAAATATTGTTTCTTGCATTCACATTCAATAATGTATACCACATGTGTGGATGTACAATTGATTTTTCCTTTTATTGTAGTCATTTTACCATTTGGTTCCTCAAAGCTGTTTTTGTTTTGTCCAATTTTACAGGCTTTACATACATTACATTTTCTGAAGCCTTCTTGCTGATTTGTGAGCCAATTTGCCTTTCCTTTGGGAATTTTTGTTTCAAAATGGCTTTTGACTAGTTGGTCTCGTATTGATTCCGTTTTTCTGTAGCTGAATAATGGGCCATCTCCTAGCATTTCTCCAATATCTGGATCATTGGATATGAGGTGCTAATATTTCCTGATTTTTGTAGCAATGATCCCACTTTCTTTATTGTACGTGGTTATGAATCGTGGTGGACTTTGTGTCACCTTCAGTGTGTTATCTTTCAGTTTTAGGATATCTGATCTGGATTTATTTGCCACTCGTTTTTTGCTTTTCTCCAGACTTCTTTCATTGTAGCCTCTAGCTTTTAATCTGGTTGCTGTTTCTTCTATTTTTGCTTATGCATCTGATTCTTTTGAGCAGTTTCGCTTCACGCGAATGAACTCGCCATATGGTATGCTTGCAATTAATGGCTGAGGGTGGAATCTGGTGCCGTGAAGTATGCTATTGGTTGCTGATTGCTTACGAAATAGAGTTGAATGAATTGTTTCATTTTCAATAAAGATTTTCAGATCCAAGAAATCTATTTCTTTTTTGCTTGTTGAGCATGTGAATTGCAGGCCCACTTCATTTTGGCAAAGTTTAGAAAAATAGTTGTTGAAGTCCTGTAGTTTGCCGTTCCAGATTAAGAAAAGGTCGTCTATATAACGGACCCATAGAATGATTTTATCTATGTCCGTTTGATTGATTGGATCCCACGCAAATGTTTTCTCCCACCATCCCATTGCAATGTTTGCATAGTTCGGCGAAAAGGAAATGCCCATGGCAGTGCCACATTCCTGTTTGTATAACTGGTGATTGAATAAGAATACATTATTGGTGAGGCAAAGCTCGATCATGTCCATAAGCATGTTTGTGTGTTGAAGTTCCTTCACGTTCCGTTGTTTGAGGAAGTACTTGCAGGCTTTCAGGCCAATTTCATGTTCAATTGACGTATACAGCGATACTACGTCAATTGTAGCCAGCAGGTACTCTTTGTCCCATATGATGTCATTTAGGATCCTTAGGAAGTCACTTGTATCCTTGATATAGGAACTCATGTCTTTAGCAATTGGTGCTAGATAAATGTCGACATATTGAGAAACATTCTCATAGAGGCTGTCACATGATGACACGATTGGCCTGCCTGGGGGATTGATTAAAGTTTTGTGTATTTGTGGCAGGAAATATATGGTGGGAATCACAGGAAAATCTTTTGATAGGAATTTGAGCTCATCCTCATTGAGTAATCCTTTTTTTTTTTTTTTTTTAATTTTTAAAACCTTTATTGAAAAAGTGCACACAGCTATTCAGCCTAACATCCCGGAGGCAAGGCAGCACGGTGAATCAGGAGAGCAATAGTGCAAGAACAATTGACGCAGTACAATGAAGGTTGTTTTTATATTTTATGTCATAGAAGAAACAGAGAACAAGGAAAAGAAGAAAACGCCAAGGGCGTTAAAGAGTGGCAATGGAGTAGAATAAACCTTCGAGGTGTTGGAACGGGGCAGGGAAACAGCGTGCACATAAGCACGAATACAGGAGAATAGATCAGGATAAAGGGGGGGGAAAAGAAGAAACAGGATTCAGCAGTACAACGCATCACAGTTGGTGTCACAGGTTATGGTGACAAATGTTCCTCCAAAGAGACAGGTTCCGGGGGCAAGCAAATATCTCCCCTGTAAGCATTCCAGGCCCCCCACACTTTCGACCACTTTTTGGGCTTACCCCTGGCAACATAGACCGTCTTTTCCCTAATCATACACCAATCCATGTTGGCTTTCCATTGTACCACCAGGGGAGCCGCCGGGGCCCCCCATTTCTGCGCGATATCACGTTTGGCCACCATGTTGCCAAGGGTCACCCACTGCGTCTGAGCCACATTGTGATCGGATGGCTCCCAGATGTTGAGGAGACATCTCCTAGCTTCCGCGGTCGCCACCACCCCAGTCACCTCGTCCATAATCCGGTGCACACGTCTCCAGTAGGAAGCTATGATGGGGCATTCCCAAAGGATGTGCAGAAAAGTAGCAGAGGCGCCACAACCATGGCGACAGAGCCCATCGGTCGAGTAGCCCATATGCACAAGCCGGGGGCCAATCACGTACACCCTGTGCAAGATCTTGAACTGCACCAGCCGGAGACGAGAGGAAATGGCGACCTCCTTAGGGGAAGATACAGCGCTCTGCCAATCCTCGTCGTCGATTTCCAGGCCATCACGCATCCACTGATCTCGCACACCGAGGAGGAGGTCAGTGCGAACATTAATTAGTTTCTTGTACGACAGTGAGATGGCACTGTCGGGCATATGGCCGTCCAACACCATGTCCTCCAGCGGGGAGCTTTCTAGAATCGCCTCCTCTGCCGGCTTAGCAGAGAGCAGCGCGTGTCGCAGCTGGGCATAACGGAAAGACTCCGTGCCGCCCAGCTGATACTCAACCTGTAGCTGGGAGAAGGTCTTAATCTCGCCCTTTGAGATCATATCGTCCACCCTGGAAATACCTATGAGGTCCCATTTATCAAATCCCTTGGTGTGCCATAGTTTGCCCAAAATATCGGAGTCATACAAAGGGGTGAATCTAGTCAGCCTGCCCTGCCAGCCCTGCGCCTTGGTGATCGTCCGCCAGATGTGGACCGCAGTTCTCGTTGGACCCGACATCCGCCTATCCAGAGACCTCGAGTATAGCGCCCTGTAGTAATTGCCGCCACCCAAAAGCCACTTATCCATGGCGTAGCCGGGGTTGTTTTCCGGACCGTAGAAACCATGATTGATAGCCGCCAATTGAGAGGCCCAGTAGTACCTATGCACATCTGGTAGTGCAATACCCCCGTCGTACCACGGAAGTGTGAGCTTCGTGATAGCGACGCGGGGACGGCCGTCCCAGAGCAAGGCACGTTGAAGGCTCTCAATCTCTCGAAAGTAGCGGGCGGGGACCGGATCTTGGGTGTTCGGCAGGGCGTACAGAAACCTGGGCAAAGACATCATCTTAAATAATGCCGCGCGTACCTCTGGCGCGCCTACGTGCAGACATTAAATACTGGGCTACACTGCCGCTGACCCTCCTTGGGCGGGCGGCGCTATATAAAATGATGGCTCTCCCCAGGTTTCTATATGTGCTTGAAAATTCCCCTTATAGGGTGAGCCCGCGATACTTCAAACAAGTCGCTACACTGATATCCAGCTTGCTGTGGAGCAACGGCCCAGCACGGATAGCGCATGATAAATTAGTGAAAAGCTGGTATGAAGGAGGGATTGCACTGCCCAATCTCCAATTATATTACTGGGCGTCCCAACTTAAAATAATTAATCACTGGATCCACAACCCGCGGGGAGACCCCGCATATAAGGCGGATTGGTCGCAACTGGGAACAGACGGCATGCTTTCAGTGCTGTACAATTACTCACAAATTAAGAACCTACTCGGTCCGACGTTTCACACGGCGACATTATGGCACACAGCACAATCTCGGCTGGGCTGGAAGGGGAAAATTACCAGGTTAACGCCGTTGTGGGACACTAGAGCGCTGGGCAACTTAAGGTCCTGTAAGGGATTCGCACAATGGGACAACATAGGGATCTCGGTGGTGGGGGACCTTTGGGACAAAGGCACGGTAATTGCATTTTCACAACTCCAACAACAATATGGTTTGGGCCCCACTGAAACATTCAGATATGTGCAGATCCGACACGCTCTACTACAGGCAATTCCACCTGACACCACACTCCCGGACTCGTCACCACTAGAGGACAGGCTACTGACGGAATTTATGGAACAAAAGGCAACCTCTCTCACGTATAAAAAACTGGTTAACAACCTGCCAGACCCCACACAGAAACTTAAAGAGAACTGGGTTAGGGAACTAGGAGAAATGGACGATACTGAGTGGAACGAGGCGCTTGCTTCACCAAGAGAGGTAGGCATATCGGCCAGGTTCCGTTTGGTGCAACTCAAGATTTTACACCGCACTTACTACACCAGAACACTTCTTCACAAAATACAGAGGGCGCCACACCCATACTGCCTCAGGGGATGCGGGGAGGAGGGGACTCTGCTCCACACGTTGTGGGAATGCCCTCAAATCCAAGACATCTGGAAGCAAATTATGCGCACAGTCTCCCAGGCCATTGAAGTATCGATCCTGCCTGAACCCCGTAAGTGCCTGTTGAACATTTGGGACCCTAATGACCTGGACAGGTATGGACAGCTATGGGTCACATTGGCGGTGACAGTGGCCAAGCGAGACGTTGCGCAAAAATGGGGTGTCCCGGTACTGCCTATGGTGGCTGGATGGGTCAGGAATATGGACCTCCTGATGGTGAAGGAGAGGGCAGTGTACGTGCTACGGGCCTGCCCCCGTAAATGGAATAAGGTGTGGACACCATGGAACAAATACAGGGGAGAACCATGTGAACCCTTAACAGAAGGCGAGGGCTCGGACTCGGAGGAGGATGAGGACTAGACAGTGTGGGATTACATACTGAATTCTGATATGTGCCGAGTGGGTGCAGGAATGTAACATTGCCTTTGATATAGTGCAGAACATGTGCAATGGCCGACAAATGACTGTGAAAGGATATAATCCAATGCCAAGTGATGACATTAGTTGGGTTTTATTGTTTTTTTTCCTGTTTCTGAAAGTTGAATTTGTTGGGAACTGATAAATGTACCAAAAGAGAGCTGATCACCCAAAAAACAAATGGATATGATATGAAGATGTGACAGAGTATGTATAGATCAGTTGCTCCTAATTGCTTAATGTCCAAATCAGGGAAGCGTATGCCCTATGTCGGAACGTAACGTGTTTGCTCCATCTCTCTTTATGACAACTACTAATGCTATGCAAACACAATCTACATATGTTATTGTGAATATATCTTTTGCCATCCTGACAATAAAGATTTTTCAAACAAATAATGCTGCGCGTCCAAGTAGAGAGAGTGGAAGCTTGCGCCAACCCTCCACGTCACGCCGGAGGCGCAGAAGAGGGGGAAGCAGGTTGTGGTCGTATCTCACCCTCGCATTACCAGAGATATAAATCCCCAAGTATTTAAAGCCCTGGATGGCCACCTGGATGTTACAGCCTCTAGGGAGGCGTGGTGTGTCCCCTTTCAGTACGTATAGGGAGGACTTGTTCCAGTTAATAACGAGGCCAGAGTACCCGCCAAAAAGTCTAAGTACATCGCATGCCACAATGAGTGACTTGCAAGGGGAGGTGAGGTAGAGCAGAATGTCATCGGCATAGAGAGAGATTCTGTCCTCGAAACCAGGGGCCCAGCTTATGCCATGCAGATCCGGGTGCGACAAGGGGCAGCCCTGTCTGGTGCCCCTATGAAGGGCAAAAGATGCCGAAATGCGGCCATTGACGGCAACGTTAGCCAGTGGGTCAGCATAGAGGAGCTGCACCCAGTCAATATACACCGGGCCAAAACCGAGCTTCGTCAACACCGCCCAGAGGTAACTCCATTCGAGAGAGTCAAAAGTCATCGTGGCGTCCAAGGAAGCAAGGACTGCCGGCTCCTCCAGGGTGTGGGCCCTGGCCAGGGCGCCGTGGAGTCTACGCAGGTTAAGGGCAGTGTTGCGGTGAGGAATAAAGCCCGACTGGTCCGGGTGCACTAAGTCGCCAATAACCCCAATCAGTCGATTAGCGAGTAGCTTGGCGAGAATCTTAGGCTCAGCATTAAGGAGAGAAATGGGACGATAAGAGCGACACAAGTCTCTCGGCTTCCCATCCTTATGGATGACCACAATGGTGGCCAGCCTCTGGTCTAAGGGAAGTAGGCCGGCGTCCCGCGCTTCCAGAAACATGTTACGCAGGTGTGGGGAAATCACATCCGGCCTGATCTTATATAACTCAACCGGGATGCCGTTAGGGCCAGGTGCCTTGCCCGATCGCAATGAGCGGATCGCAAGGGCGATCTCATCAACAGAGATGTCCCTGTCCAAGTCGGCGCGCTCCTCGTCCGAAAGACAGGGAAGTTTGACTGTCGAGAGAAGCGCTGTCGAATCAATCTCGGACCGGTCCGAAACAGAGGTGTAGACGCCTCGGAAGTAATCAGCAAAGGACTCGGCAATGGCGCTGGGATCAGAGACGACAACTCCGTCATCCCCCATTATCTCAGGTACGACACGACTAGCCATCTCTCTCCTGTCCAGCCAAGCCAGCAACTTCCCAGCCTTATCGCCGACGTCGTATATCCGACCCTGCTGTTCCTTAGCTAAAGTAAGGGCAGCATTCGTGGCAAGGTCGCGGTATTCCGACTGTTTGAGGGAAAGGTCGTGCAGGAGAGCGGGATCGGGTTCTGCCTCCAACTGGGAGTCAAGCTCCATGATCTCCTCCTTGATGCGAACCAAATCCGCATCCCTGACTCTACGGGCCTCCGCTATAAGAGCGAAAGCCTCACCCCTCAAGACAGTCTTAAACGCCTCCCAGAGAGTCGCGGCCGAACCAACCGATCCCTCATTCTCAGAAAAATAGAGGTCGATGGCCTTGGCCAAGAGATTGCGAGTCTTGGGATTGCGGAAATACCATGGATTAACAGCCACCGGCCGATCCGACAAGACAATGTCAAAATCAAAAGAGACCCACAACGGGGAATGGTCGGAAATGCCCTGTGCCAAAAAACGGGCCTCAGAAACAGCAGGCACGTGTGCAGCCAATGTGAGAACATAGTCTATCCGGGAAAGACTACCATGGGCGCCGGAATGGAAAGAAAAATGACAGAGCGTGGGATGTAAAAGCCGCCAGCTATCCACCAATCCCATAGTCTCAAGGAAAGATGGCAACCACAATTGGGAGCCCCGGAGGTCTCTAGGCGGATGGCGGTCCAAGGAGCCAGAACAAACTGAGTTGAAATCACCCCCCATTATCAACAAACCAGCAGGCAAATTTAAAATGGCGCCACCAAGGTCTTGGAAAGTGCTAGATTGTAAGCCCGGGGGAACGTAAACTGAAAGTAATGTCAGGGCACGCCCCTCCCATCGTCCCGTCACTGCGGCGTATCGCCCCCTCTCATCGATCAGAGTGACGTCGACCTCTAGTGGAAGGGACGTACGAACAAGAACTCCCGCCCCCCGAGATCCCGAGGAGAACCCCGAGTGGGCCACCATTTTGTATCCCTTACGATTGAGTGCTCTACACGTGTTCCCAACCAGATGCGTCTCCTGAAGGAGAACAACATCGGGAATGTGGCGTTTAATCAGTTGAATCACGACCCCCCTCTTGATGCGGTCACCCAACCCGTTAACATTCCAACTGAGTACTCGTAGTTTCCTACCCCCCATCATCGTGTCGCCAATCCCACCCAACCCCAACAAACCTCAACAACAGGTGAAACTGAACAGTGTATACAACCCATTGCCTAAGAGATAGAAAGAGAGAAAAGTAAACAAACAAACAAACTTTCCCATCACCACCCCCCACCCTGCACCCCTGCAGCAGACTAAAAAGCCCCCCCAACCAGCAGTGTGCCTGTCGCCCCATGAACTAGTCTACAGAAAGTCCCCAGAGGAGTAAGGAATCTCCACAAACCCCTCCCGCCACCCTCCATGTAAACGACAGGAGAATCATCAAAATCGAAGTAACATTGGTATTAGCAGTCACAGACAGCAGGGACACCAACCGCCATAAGCAGCTCAGTAGAAACAAGTCCTAGAGGTCGGAACACCAGTTGCGCCTCCGGAATGCTCATCTTGTTCTTCACGGCGTTGTGGCAAATTGTCCAGCCAGTCGCTGGCATTTTCCGGCACATCGAAAAACAGGGCACGTCCCTCGTGCTCAATCCGAAGTTTGGCAGGGAACAGCATCGAGTATTTAAAGCCCATGTCTCTCAGGCGCCGTTTCACCCCTGCAAAACTCTGACGCTGCCTCTGCACGGCCCTGGTGAAGTCCGGATAAAAGTGCACCTCAGAGTTCTGGTATTTGAGCGGTCCATGCCGTCTGGACGCCTGAAGGATCACGTCCCGGTCTCTAAAGTTGAAGAGCCGGGCAATGATGGGTCTAGGCGCCATACCCGATTTCGGCGGGCCGCCCGGGACCCGATGGGCCCGCTCCACAGAGAAGAAGTTGCTCAGGCCAGAAGGTGCAAGATGCGTCTGCACCAGGTCTTCCACAAAAAGGTCCACCGCCGCCGCCTCCGCTCCCTCCGGAACACCAATAATACGGACATTCTGCCGCCTGGCACGTCCTTCAAAGTCCTCCAGCCTTCTAGAAAATTGGTCGTTGGCCAGTCTCAGGGTCCGGACCTCCGTCTGCAGGTCTGAAACGTCGGTAGTTAGGCTGGAGGTCTTGAGATCAAGAGACTTCACTCGGTCGTTAGTCTTTCCCAAGTCAGCCCTGATAAGGTTGAGGTCCACAGCCAGAGTGTACACCTTGTGAGTCAGGACCTCGTGTTGTTTTTGCATTTCAGACCGAATGCCCGCGATGGCCCCCATAACGTCACTCAGGGTAGGCTCAGAGCCTTCGGGCGAGCTCGCACGATGAAGGTCTTTAGAGGAGGCCACCACCGTGGGTGAGGTCCGTTGCTGAGCATAACGGTCAATTTTGTTCAGCTGCGTTTGGGTCGTCCTACGAACACCTCTGTTCGACGTCTTGTCGGGGTCCCCTCTGCCCGCCATGTTGGGTCCAAGGAGGACAAAGGGCTACACCGCCCGAGCAAAGAAACACACGAACAGAGCAGAGGCAGTGTCAATAATCACACCAGGCCGGAAGTAGGCAAATCCGCAGCTACAATCACTCCGCCAGCCGGGACCACAGACAACCGCTCCGCATTCCAGTCATGCGGAGCGTCGGTGAAGGCAGCAGCCACCCAAGAGACAATGGCGCATCCCTGGCACGGAGTTTAGCACGACATAGCTTCGCCTAGGAACCACCAATTTAGAAGCGGAAAGCTGCTCCCGTGTCTGCGACCATCCACCAAGTAGAATCCACTAATGTGGATCAGGATTTCCAACAGGATTTTTGCGGAGGGTCGGAGGGTCCGCGGAGCTCCGAGCTTACGCGGCCATCTTGGTTGCCCGCGAAGCTCCTCCTCCGAGTAATCCTTTGTTGCGCCAATCTTGTAAGCGTCTGTTTAACTATATTGTCATTGCATTGATAGGATTATTCTGGAGTTTTCGATAGTTTTTTGGGTCATTGAGTTGTCTCATTGCTTCCTTTACATAGTCCTGAATATCCATCAGGACTATGTTGCCCCCCATGTCTGCAGGTTTGATTATAAGATTTGCATCTTCTCTCAATGATGTTATTGCTTCTCTTTCTTCTTTGGAGAGATTTTCTCTTTTGTTTGTGTTTCGTGTTTTCATGATTTTTTCCATGTCTTCCCCAACTGCTTCTGAGAATAAATCAAATTTATTTCCTGGTGACAGGATTGGGCAAAATCTGGATTTTCGCTTTAAGCCACTTCCGACTCTCTGATCTTTTGCCCAAGTATTCCACTGTTTGTGTTTCCGTGATTTCATCTGTGTTTGTATCATACAGCAGTATCAAACACCCTCCTGAAATTATGCCCCTGGGCTGATGTAGGCTTACTGCTCGCCTTGTGCTGGCATAGGAAGAACTATATAATGACACAACAACAGACAACTAGAAAGAGGGGGCTGGCTGAGAGCCTCTATAAGTAAGTATAATATACGTAAAACTTTAGTAAAATCAAAGAAATTATTCTCTACAGGTTTGCGGCATGTCGCACATTCTTCTTTTAGCAAAATGTGCGTTGTCCCACTCTTCAAACTTCTGCATTATTCTCAGAGACAAATTCAGCAACATAATAACTTCCCAAACCGAGGGACCCTCAAATGGGAAGAAAACAGAGAAATAAATTGACATCATTTTTGCAGCACTTCAAAAGACTCACTAAATCTGCCGCAGTGCAATATTAATCAAAAGGAAGTAAAGCAAACCTTTAATTTATACAGTTTATTCAAAGGAAGTTTAGTGCAATGTTTTACGACTCCATGTTAGTGAGACATGACAGCCACGACTAACTCCCAGGTGTGACATGTGTATTATGCTTTTTCCTTTGACATCAACAGTGTGGCAATCATTTTTTTCTTGTAAACAATGGAGAAACATGGATTTAAAAAAATGTTTTCATGTTGCTGCAGTAAATTGACCCGGTACAAGATACAAGCATTGTTCAGAGGAGGTGTTCAAGAAACCACGATAAGAGACTGGGGGAAATGGATTAGCCGACAACTACCATTACACTTACTTTTTCCTTTCAAAGGTGTTGTTCACCTCAGCTGAACGATAGCAGGCTAAATAGCAAATGCTGTACAAAAGCCTGAGGCAGATACAGGGTAGACTTGACATACATTTACTGATCGCTATAACAAAATTATACTGGTGGGTGTATGCTTCCAGGTACCTTCTGACAAGGAACGCTCGCGGAAGAATACAACAGGTATCAGAAGAAAAGAGACGGTTGGGTCAGAAATGAATCGAACAAGGCCTGTCCAGGCTATGCCCAGTGACTCAGTTCTGGTGACCCTGGACAATGTGTGGTGGCATATTTTTGATGGAAAGAGCCCCATGTAACACTACTCCTATTATTGCATCTACTTACTTCTTTCAAGAATAAAATTAAACATGATGGTTCACATTTTTGACAGATTACGCAATGACATAAACAATCACTGCCTTTAAGTGCTCATGGGTTTGGAATGCAGGCCATCGGCTATACAATTAATTGAAAAGTAGGACATCTTATCATGGGACGAAGGGCAACGTAGGGCATTGTTTATGCAAAACTGGGGAATGTCAAGCAATTTGAACATTTAGGGGCCGATTTTGATGTAGGACGGACCTGATCGGTCGCACTCTTATTCTTTACAATGGGTGCATGCATTCCGACTGGAATGCAAGCCCTCATTGTAAAGAGCTGAGTTGCAGTTCATCCCTGCACCCGTTAGCAGGGACCTCAAGGTGCTTTCAGGTGCAGGGATCAACAAGGAGGCACCATGGGTGCCCCATAGGCTGCCATCCGGAAGCCTTTCCGTGTTTGAAATGCCAGCACAGAAAGGCTGTAGGAATCCGCCATTGTAATCCCTCGGGCATAAAGAGACTCCCTCGGGTTTACTGGCCCATTTCCAAATGGAAGATGAGCTCTCTGGCCCATCGGAAGCCATTAGGAAAGCACGTTCGGATTCCTTTCCAACTGACCACATCATAACGGGACATTTCGTTGCAGTCGGAACGGCTGTGACCGATGGTTGGAGCCATTTCCGACCTCATCGAAATCAGCACCTAAGTGTACAGAGTATATCTGTTTGTTAGCGACCACAGCCTATCTCTGTGGCAGGTGGAATGGCATGTCCTCTACGAATGTATGATGTTACAACGCATACATTTACAATGCATGCCTTTACTACACAGTTTTTACATCGTAACATCCTTTATAATACATTCTTTTACATAGCATGCCATTACATCGCATTTTCAGAAACTACCTTTACAACACATTCCATTACATCGCATTCTACCTTTACAACGCATAGCATTACCTTGCATTTAAGGTAAGTGTTGGATAGTATAGGGGTAATAATTACTATTCTAACTACTGTGAGTGCAACAGTAGGGTAAGTGTTGGATAGTGTAGGGGTAAAAATCACTATTCTAATGCCAGTGAGTGCAACAGTAGGGTAAGTGTCGGATACTGTAAGGGTACTATGCGTTGTAATGGCATGCGTTGTAATGACTTGCGATGCAATGCCTGCATTGTAGTGACATGCATTGTAATGACATGCATTGTAGTGACATACATTGTAATGGGTGCGTTGTAATGACATGCAATGTAAAGGATGTTGCAATGTAATGACTTCTATGTTAAGGTCGTGCGATGTAATGACTGCGTTGTAAAGGTTGTTTCCTGTCCTCTTCCAGTCAGAATCTCCAGTGCATCATGGTTATGTCTATTTTGGGTCTACATGCTTCACCTCCTCTTCTTCATTCATGAAGGGAGGTACTACCGGTGGAGTGCAGGATGCACCTGCTGCATTATTTTCAGGTACAACGTGGAGTTGGAAAGTATGCAACCTCTAGCTCAGATCTTTACGTATGCATGGAGGCTATGTGAATACTGGCAAGTCCAGAGCAGTCACATGTAGGACTTGAAATGAATCACTCTAGGCCTAAGTCTGAAATCTTGACCTAGACCAGCATTCCCTCCCAGTAATCATTCATGCCCAGGCATGGATGGAGGCAATGGTGGAAGTGCCTTGTACAAGTCAGTTCTGCTTCTGCTTCTTGGAATAAGCATGTTTCTGACTCTTGAGTTGTGCTGGGACCCGCCAGCTATAAGATTTAAAGGTGCTCTATAATCGTCATAAAACAAGGACATTTGAATGGAATAGATTGTCTGCAATACTAAGACAAAGCATCAAGATCTGTCAGGGAGGATGAAGGAAACAGAAGTCAGAGAACATCCTTGCCTGAAGTGCATGATGACCACAAATTTGCAACACAAGATCATACTCTGTACCAAACCACTGCAGGAGTGTGGTAAAAGATCTGAATTGTGGGAAGACGACTACTTAGAACATTTGTCTGCAATATGAAAATACTTTGTGAGGTTTAACCCTTTCCATGCGGCCGCGATTCCCCTGGTGTGTTGTAAACAGCACGAACAGGGGCGGGCCGTGACGAGCATCAGCATGGAAGGGGTTAAAAATGCTGCCTGAATATTTCTTCCTCTGTCCTACCCTTTGTTGTCATGGATGAGTTTCAGCCACAGATAGGGATCAGTAGCGCAATTAGTGATTTATTCGGTGATATGGAGCATTCAATGGCCCTCCTTTTCCGAATTAGAAGAGAGTAACTTAGTGTGCCGCTGATCGGCTTCGTCTAGCAATGTTACTGAGCAGACACAGGTTGAGTCCATATGCAATCGCCTTTCAAACACCGAGACCATACCTTATTAGTACTATATATTTGGAAGGCTTTTTTTCCACACCATCGGTTTACCTATTAAATAACTTTGGACTTCTTGCGTTAGTCATATGCGCACAGATTCTCAAAAACATGGAGAGAGAGACAACAGTATTAAAATATGGACAGGCACCAGGACAGAGCTTGATTGACCTCATCTAGGCTATGAATTATGACATATGGGAGAGTTAATAGATTCCTACCCGGCACTAGAAAGTGTGATGTCCCTATTCACTTTCTATGCAACTCTCAGGAATGGAGATTCTCCTATCTATGCCCCATACTACTAATTTAATTTAAAAAACGATACTCACTTGTCATTACTGTTCTCTGCATGTACTCATTTGAAAGAAAATACACCATCTTTCTTTGCCATAATGACTTTTCTTATAGGTAAGTGGTGGGCGTTAGGAATCCGGGTATTGGTAATTTTACCAACATTAGCAAAGGCTATTTTATTTCTTTCTCATACCGATGCCTAATTTATTATATAGCATTTTATGTCCTGTTTTTAATTCACGATTTTGGTGAGGCATTAGTAGACATAATTACTTACAGTTGCCCCTGAATTTGATTCTGTTCTCAGACTGAGCACAAGTGCATGGCTGCACTATCTTGTTCTTGAAATCAAGATGAAAATCTAGTGATGGTGACTTCGGTGTGGTTGGCAGCATACATCTCATCTACAGTAAGGAAATCTAACTGGAAGCTGGTAGGGCAGATCAGAAACTGGAAATAAAGCCTGAGGGATCTCATGAAATAAAAGAAAAGTCTAAACGCCTTTTCTTCACACCTGATCTAAAGGTGTAATATGCTGGTTGATCAGTCGGGAATTTCCATGAGAAACAGAGTCATGGTTACAAGTTGCAAATACGCTGCTACCACTGTTAATTATGAAGTGGATTTAATACACATTTCTGAAATCGCTAAAGTTCATCTCTGTGACATATTTTCTACAGATCAGCACTGAAGTGTCTTAACGAATAACTTCATACAACTAAGTAGATGAATGTTCAATAGCTTCCATGCATGATATGATAGGAGAAAAAGGAGCAGTTACCAATATCTTATACAATGATTTAACACACTGAATATTATGAAAGAAAAAATACTTTTCATTTTGAAGTTAGTGGAGGTCAGGGCCCTTATTATTTATTTATTTGTATCCGTATGTAGTTTCTTTTTTTTAATTTGAAACATTTTTATTTTCTTTTTTCAGCAAGTAATACAGATATAATATCAGCAAGTGTGCATTGTGAGAAGTTGGCCTGGTATATGATGCTCACTATGTTATGTTATGCTAGTGCTATTTGTATTGCGCACGGCTGCTCCAGCGAAGGAGCGTCCCGGCGCACCGACAAGGTGGCGAACACAACACAACTGGGGAACAGAAATAATTATTAAGAAATTGGGGAGTGAAGGATTTAACAAAGCTCAGAAAATAAATGAGTTTTAGCGGCCTTGCGGAAGGAGAGCAGGTCACCAAAGGTCCGGAGTTTCAAAGGGAGTTCTAGTGATCACCTTGTACCATGCCAAGCAACCCTTATGATGATTGGTGGTAAGTCAACCTTATAGACCAGCTATCCTAGTAGCGTGGACAAAGCAGTCTTAGGCTAAACTCTGTAAAGGCGTGTGAAGCAAGCTGTTTTACCATATACAATCCCCTTGAATACCAAATGAAAGGACACCACACAGATATATATTGAAAATATATATATATTTATTTACTACAAATATCCCCTATACTCTTTATGAGCACAGAAGCAAATGCGTTAAAACAAAACACAGTTTAAATATACAAAAGTTGCACAATATAGATGAGCCCTAGGGGCCACCTAAACCATATACTAAAATAGTGGTATAAGAACCACCTAGCTGAAAGGAAGTAGGCCTAGGGCCTGGGGAATAGCTGGAGCTGTTCGGGACTAACAGTGAAGAAGTCGGGAAAGGCCCGCGGGACTCGAGTGCAGTGCGGAAAGTGCACGTATATACCAATGTAAAGTCAATGGTGCGTAAAAGTTACAAAGTTAGTTATTAAGGAACCTTCCAAGTGACCTAGGAGAATGAAACTTTAGACACAGACACTAGAGATGTGTACCAGTGTAGGAACACTGGTGTTGCTGAGTTACCTCACCCACAGGAAGCGGGTGCACAGGTGCGAAGTAGTGTCGGGTTTCGTCACGCAGGTCAATGGTGCTTGGAGCTGAAGATGCTGCAGGCGGCTCCATGTGAAGAGTTCCGGTGGACCCAAGGGTAGATATGAAGTGGTGAAGACCTGAAAACAGAGGGGACAATGTTCAAAGTCACTAGCCAGTGACTACCGTGGAACCAGGATGGAACCAGGCGATGTCGGGTGCAAACAGGTGATGAGGTGTAGCTTCTCTCTGCAGCCACGTGAACACGAAGAGGTTAAGGACATCCAGGAGTCGATCACGAGCTGTCCCACAAAGTCTCTAGCTGATGGCAGTGTCAGCAACTTGATCGGAGCAAACAGGCCTTGGCTAATGCAAGCCACGCAGGAAGTGGAAAAAGCTTATCACTCGGACCAGCAAGGTCAGAGCGGGTGCTCCTTTTTACAGGAGCGAGGGCAAGTCTGGAGCAACTAGACCCGCAGTGTAGATTGTAAGTTTCGTTGCCAAGATGGCCGCTGACCACGTGGCAAGTAGCCGGGATGGCGCGTCGAGTGGCACAATGCAAAAGGGCCCCACGCAGATTGTGGAGATGCTGGGGGGCTGATCTTCAGTGCAAGGGCTGCTCGGTTGTGGGGCTTCTCAAACCCCAAAGCCAGCGTCGAGGGTGCCTCGGGTGCTGCACAGTCAGCTTCTCGGGGGTCTTTTGAGATGTCCGGTCCTACGTCTCTCTGTGCCTCCACGGGTCCCTTCTTTGCAGGGACTGTGGATCGGGCTGTGAAAAGTCTAGGAGTCTGGGTCTCGTCAGGCTCCGAGCTCCGGCTCCGACAGGAGGCGGCGGCAAAGCAGACATTGAGTTGCTGGATGCTGCCACCACAGACACAAGTCTGACCTCCTGCTGCTGGGAGTCTTTCCAGCGAGGGAGGCTTGGACAAAGGGTTTCCTGCCTTGGGCGGTGCGAGCACCACCCCAGACAGGATTTTGTGTATTGGGTAGGACAGGGCTGAAAGTCATACAGACATATGTTCTCATTGACACCCAGTCAGACTAACTGGTGTACCCATGTGGTGGAACATGTGACAGTCTTCCTGTAAAAAGCAAGATTTACAGGCAACCTGACCACGTCAGGGACTGCATAAAGACTGAGGTGCAAAAGATGCTGGAATTAGGTGTTATTGAGCCTTCAGAGAGCCCCTGGGCTAGCCCAGTGGCTCTGGTCCCCAAACCTCACACCAAAGATGGCAAGAGAGAGATGAGGTTCTGTGTGGATTACAGAGGACTCAATGCTGTCACCAGGACAGATGCACACCCTATTCCAAGGGCAGGTGAGCTCATTGACAAGTTGGCTTCTGCCAAATATTTGAGCACATTTGACTTGACAGCTGGCTATTGGCAAATCAGGTTAGCTGAGGATTCTAAAGCCAAAACTGCATTTTCTACCCCAGGTGGGCATTATCAATTTGTGGTGATGTCCTTTGGTCTGAAAAATGCACCTGCCACCTTCCAAAGGTTGGTGAATCAAGTCCTTACTGGGTTGCATGACTTTTGCGCAGCATATCTGGATGATATTGCTGTCTTCAGCTCCACCTGGGAGGATCACCTGGTCGGCCTGAAGGAAGTGCTTGAGGCTCTGCAAAAGGCAGGCCTCACTATCAAGGCCACCAAGTGCCAGATAGGGCAGAGTAAGGTTGTGTACTTGGGCCACCTTATAGGTGAGGCCAAGTTCAGCCACTGGAGAGTAAGATCCAGACCATAAAGGACTGGTCCCCTCCAACTACCCATACTCAGGTCAGAGCTTTCTTGGGCCTGACTGGGTACTACAGGAAGTTTGTTAAGAACTATGGGTTCATTGTGACTCCTCTTAATGATCTGACATCCAAGAAGATGCCCAAAAAGGTTCAGTGGACAGTAAACTGTCAAAAGGCATTTGATGACCTGAAGAAGGCCATGTGCTCTGCACCTATCCTGAAGAGTCCTGACTACTCAAGAGAGTTCATTGTCCAAACAGATGCTTCTGAGTTAGGAGTGGGAGTTGTGCTTTCACAACTTAATGTAGATGGTCAAGACCAGCCCATTGCTTTTATTAGCAGAAGGCTGACCCCAGAGAGAAACGTTGGTCAGCTATTGAGAGGGAGGCCTTTGCTGTGGTGTGGGCCCTGAAAAAGTTGAGACCATACTTCTTTGGCACTCACTTCAAGATTCAGACCGACCATAAGCCCCTCTTATGGCTTAATCAGATGAATGGTGAAAACCCCAAACTACTCAGGTGGTCCATTTCCCTACAGGGGATGGACTTTACAGTCGAGAACCGCCCAGGGACTGACCATGGCAATGTAGATGGTCTCATCAGGTACTTCCACTTAGAACATGAAGACACAATGGCCAGGGGTGGCACAATACATGCTGCAGCCCGTGGGTACCTATGGTACACTGTTACAGGGGCCTATAAGGTGAACCAGTTCCAATTCGTAATGCACCTAGAGTGCATTGGCAGTAATTTAGAGAGAGAACAGCAGGCTGTGGGTCTGATTAGCAGGTCCATAGCCACATTAAGTCATAAACCAGTGAAGCAAAAAGCAAAAATTTGGGGTGACCATAGGATAGCAGACCCTACTCTCCTACATGCATAAATAGCAGCATTTGAATTTTACATACTAACAAATATAAATAATGTAAAAAAAATACAGAAAACAGCACTAATTCATCATACAGTCCTGTTTATAGTCAGACTCTAGGGTTAGCAGGAAGTACTTATTGAAACACATCCAACCATTTTGTTAAGGCTCCCCATATCTTCCGTCCCTTTCTTTTAGCCTCAATGCCCTTGTGAGTATACAGCGCCATTTCAAAATGATATACATATAAAAAAAAACTTCCATTGCTGAAAGGTAGGAGGTAAGCTATCTAGCCATGATGAGGATATTTACAGTCTAAAGACAATCATCGCAATAAAAAGCATTTCCAACCCAGTTCCCGAGACTGTCTTGTCCACACCTAATAACATAAGTTGCAGAGATGGAATGATTTTGCTTTTAAATACCTTCCCCAGAAAGCCCACAAATTATAATTCTAGCAGTCTTAAACAGGAGCAGGAGTAAAATATATGAACCAGATTCGCCTCCGACGCCTGGCATCTAGGGCACCTTGTCCCTGCCATGCCACCCCATTTTGCAATCATTGCTGGAGTTACATAAAGATCAAACAACATCTTATAATGTTGTGACTGCAGATTCGAGGCAAAGACCATTGTGCCCCCTAGCTGCAGTGATTTCAGAAAGCCGGAGTCTGCAAGCTCAAGTCTTTCCTGCCATTTCCCACACTGTTTCTCCAGATAATCAGAGACCAATTTCATTAAACATCCATATAACTGTGAAATGAAAGGGGCAGTTTTCTTTGCCATCATTTCCAGCAAAGGTATTTGATCGTAGCCAGCTAATCCCCCCAACCTTTAAAAAAAAAAAATTACTGATCTGTAGGTACTTAAAGAAATCTCGTGGCCCAACAATAAATGTACTACAAATCACATCGAAGGATGATAACAAATTCCCAGCAAGGAGATTTCCAAGCCTACCAACCCCACTATAGGTGTGGCAGGGTATACTCAGACATGAGTCCCTTTCTCACTGCACCATCAGGATTCAAGCAAGCCGGGCCGAAGATGGCTGAAATGCCAGAAACCGGTCCCCGGTAGCTTGTCTCCTTTCTGGTGAAGAATTGGCTTGGTAGTTTAGTCTGCCCTGTTCCCATGATGCACTGGGCCAGGGACAGACTGATTTGCATATAGCCAGGTTCTGAGCTGGGATGGTGCAGTGAGATAAATAACGGTGATGGATCAAGCCCTGATCTTTGGACTGGGTAAGAGTGGTCTGCTTAATTCAGACACTCTGTTCATCACCACCCCATTTTCTGAATCGTTTTTGGCCACTATAGGTGTGGCAGGGTATACTCAGACATGAGTCCCTTTCTCACTGCACCATCAGGATTCAAACAAGCCGGGCCGAAGATGGCTGAAATGCCAGAAACCGGTCCCCGGTAGCTTGTCTCCTTTCTGGTGAAGAATTGGCTTGGTAGTTTAGTCTGCCCTGTTCCCATGATGCACTGGGCCAGGGACAGACTGATTTGCATATAGCCAGGTTCTGAGCTGGGATGGTGCAGTGAGATAAATAACGGTGATGGATCAAGCCCTGATCTTTGGACTGGGTAAGAGTGGTCTGCTTAATTCAGACACTCTGTTCATCACCACCCCCTTTTCTGAATCACCAACCCCGTGGCTGCCTCATCTAATAAAGCAGCTATCATGAAATATACAGGGCAGTTGTTCATTCCGGATCAGGGGAGTATATCTGCTGTACCTGCCTACCCCAATTTTCTTCCGAACCGAAGCCCAGTTCCTATATGCAGCATACTGAGTCTTAAAACGGGTTCGCTTAAAGTAGCTAGGTTAAAAAAAGTCATCCATGAGCAGCATTACCAATTAATAACTCATAAATGGATGGTAAATGATTGCCAGCGCCTTGCTCCATTGCCTGAGTGCTAAACAATACCTTATAACACTGCACAGCAGCAGCAAGGTAGTGTAGTCTGAAGTTCGGAAATGCCCACCCACCCTTCTCTCTGGGTAAACACATAAAATTATTGGCTCTTCTGGTTTCCCATATGCCCAAATAAAACTTGCTACTAATCTATCAATTTTCCTAAACCACTCGTAGTTGAATTCCAATGGAACAGATTGAAACACATATACAGTTCAGGAAGAAAAACCATCTTAACTAAATTGCATCTTACCATTATAGATAATCTCAGATTGTCCCACCGTTCAAAATACTGTTTGGCTTTCTCCAAAATAGGGATCACATTTAAATCAATTATATGCCCCACCTTACGGGCAATGCATATACCCAAGTAAGTAGCTTCACTTGTAATCCTACCATCTGATGCCAACGTATGGCTGTTAACCAAAACTTGTGTTTTAGCCTTGTTTCACAGAAACCCCGACCTGAAATCAAACTCTTCTACCATCTCCTCCACTGCCTGCAGAGCCCTATCTGGTTCGCTAGTAACGATGGCGATGTCATTGGTGTGAGCCAATGTTTTTGTGTCCCAGCTGTGTAAGCTAACGGGTACAACATCCGGTGAAGACTCTTGTCTCCTAAGAAAAGGATCGATAAATAAGGCAAAGAACAAAGGAGACATAGGACAGCCCTGTCCCGTACCCCTCTCTCTTGAAAAGGGTTCAGACTCTTGTCCCATTATTTGCAAATAGGCTATGGGCTTGTTGTACAACACCAGATTTGCACCAATCAAGCCACTTCCCAGCTATTGTCTTCCAGCACTTTCCACAAAAAGGCCCAAGACTCACGATCAAAGGCCACCCCCATAGGTTTTTCCAAAATTTCAGTTGCATCAAATAAAGATATAACCCTCTGGACATGGTCCTTGTCCCCCTACTTGGGATAAACCCATGCTGCTGCTCAGAAACCAGCTGGTGTATGACCCCAGCTAATCGAGTAGCAAAGAATTTAGAATATATCTTCACATCGCTATGAAGCAACGTGATTGGTCTGTACGAGCCCATGGCAGCTGGGTCTTTACCTTTCTTTAAGAATATGAATATATTAGCAATACCCTATGTCCTGGGAGGCGAAATCCCAGTTTTAACACCATTCACAAGGCTCAGCTGTTCCTGCTGAATTTCTGAGAAGAATACTTTGCAGAATTCTAGTGGGATATGGTCTGTCCCAACAGCCTCGCCTGATGGTAAGGCAAACAGGGCCGCCTGTAAAACCTCTGGGGAAATCACTCCCCCAAGCATCAGCCCCTCCTCATCTGCAACCAAACCAGGCTGGTCTACCAAGCAGTTATCTGACAGCCTGGGGTCAAGATTGGAGGAGTCTTTATACAAATTGGCATAAAACCCCCTAAAAGCCTCTCTAATTTCCCCAGGATCTGTGACTATATTTCCAAATAGATTCTTAACCTTGCTAATACTACCAGCCGTCCTCTGTTGTTGTGCCCTAACTGCTAGGAACCGTCCAATAGGCTCGCTGTATTCGTAGCGATCCTGCTCTTTAGACAGGAGTTTCTCCGCTGTTTTCTCTATAAAGTGTTCATTCAGGCGAGCCTTGGTGATAGCTATCTTGTTCAAAACAGGGGAAGAGTCTTTCCCATATTTGACAGTGCTAATTAAATTGGTTTCCAGGCTGCTTAACATTTTGATAAAGCTCTCTGCTGCGTCCACTCGCCTTCTTCTGTTTAGAGATGCTAAAACTCAGGGTTTCACCCCTTTACCCCGCTTTAAATGAGTCCCAGATCATTCCTACATCCGCGCTTCCATTATTTAGTTTAAAAAAATACACAATCCAAGATTTCATGTGTTTGACATAGTCAGGGTCCAGGAGCAACCCCCTTTCAAATGTCCACATTCTGGGTGCCTGAACCAGCCCTGCAATTACAAACTGAAAGATAATCGGATTATGATCAGACACTGCTCTAGGAAATAAATCAACCCCTGCCCCTCTGATCAATATGGGTGAAGCGTAGAAATAATCCAGCCTGGCAAAGCTGCCATGAGGAGCCAAATAAAAGGTATATCCCGGGTCTGGTGCCTTCAATGATGCCCAGACATCAACCAGCCCTAGTTATTTTCGTAGGTGACCCAGGGCTTTCAACAATTGCGGCTTACGCCCTACATAGCCTTCTTCATTATTACACAGGCCCCACATGAACCATTTAGATTAAAATCCCCACAGACAACAAGTGGCCCGGGCCATGATGGAAGTTCAGCGGCCAAAAAGTTTAACACACTGGGGTCATGTAAAACTGGGGCATATATTGTGCATAATGTGAAAGAACTACTGCCGGCCTTGCATTCCACTAAAGCTCATTACCCAGCTTATCTGATCTATCTGCGGCTTTCGACACGGTCAATCATGCTAAGCTGATTGGGAGATTAGAATGTATCGGCCTGGGTGGGAAGGCGCGGGCCTGGCTCCAATCCTACCTGAGTGCTCAGTCTCAGAAATTCGCCTTTCGCCCTATCTCATCCTCACCTAAACCCATAGGATGTGGTGTCCCACAGGGGTCTGCCCTGAGCCCTTCACTTTTTAATGTGTATCTGGCCCCTCTCTTCACCTTAATTGGCAACTGGGCGTCAAAGCAATTTCTTACGCCGACGATACTCAGTTGGGGCTCCCTTACCAAGATCTGACGAAGGAAGACTTTAGAAATTTTAAGGGATGTCTTCGTGATGTCGCCATCTGGATGAACACGAACAAACTAAAATTAAATGCAGGGAAAACGGAGGTGATCTTTTTTGGGAAAAGCCCCGCGCCTTCACCGGATCTTTGGTGGCCCACTAAAATGGGGCCTCCCCCCTCTCCCAGTACGAGTGCAAAAAACCTAGGGGTGCGGTGGGACGACGACCTCTCCTTTTCTGCCCACATTCAACAAGTAATAAATTGAGAAATTTACGTAAATTCCTGGACTTACTACCCGAAGACTGCCGCAAACTTGTCATCCATGCCACAGTAACATCTAAGCTGGACTACACCAATGGCCTGTACTTGGGCTTGCCGAAGTATGCTATCCAGGGATTACAACTGGTTCAAAATGCGGCGGCAAGGCTGATCAAACACATACCGTTCAAACAACATATCTCGCCACATCTGCGGGAGCTGCATTGGCTACCAGTGAAAAGCAGAATTGAGTTTAAGGCTCTGACACTTGCCTACCGTGCTTTGCAGGGCAATTGCCTACACTATTTTAAACTATGTCTCCCCCGCTACAAATAGACACGCTCCCTGCGATCAAATGCGCAAAATTTGCTCCTGGTCCCACGCGTCTCAAGAGGTTGGCTTGGAGGGAGGACGTTCTCAGCCGCAACAGCCAGATTGTGGAAAGCCCTGCCGCCTGAACTGCGTAATGCGAGCTCAGAAATGTGTTTCAGGAAACCACTAAAAACCTAGCTTTTTAATCACTAAACTTTTTTTCTGTGCCACTTGATTCACGGTCCCCCGCCCCACTTGCTCACTAAGCGCCGGGACACCTCAGTGGGAGGTAGCTGTTGTGCTATATAAACTTCAGTATTATTCTTATTATTATTATCTGCTGTATTGCGGCCAGGGATAATAGAATCCCCTTTAACTAAGATCGCACCCCTCTAGTCCTAGTTTCTTGTATCATACAGCAGGCAGCTTTTAGACCGAGAGTATTCAGCAGGGCCCTATTTTCTCTGGCAACATGAGTTTATTGTAAACAGAACACATCAGCTCTTAAAAAGCATAGCTCTTCTTGTACCCGCCTTCTTTTGGCCTTCTCGTTTAACCCGCAAATATTAATAGATGCCATGCGCACACTAGCCATAATGCCTAAAGGCTATTGCTGACACAGACGAGAACAACCCTATTAAAGAGAGAGCCTTACTCCCCCAATCTATCCTTATCACAAAGCATAAAAACAGTGCTAACTACTGCCCGTCTACTTCCCCGGATACATTTATGTACACAGTATCTTTGTTCTTTTAAAACCATAAAGTATGTAATCGCAAATACAAATACAAATGCATCCACTTGCTGTATATCGAATCTCATACCATCCCACCACCAACCTCCATCCCCTCTCCAACCCCCACCACCTCTTTGACACCCCCTCAGCCACCCATGCCTCCCCGTCCCCTCCCACCTCCCCCCCTCTAGTGAAAGCAGCCAGACCAACAGGTCTGTGTGATGGAGACCAAAGGTCAGAAATACGGGGCTCCTCCCTCCCTAACCAGATGTTAGCCCCCCTTATTCCCGCCAAAAAAAGAATAGAATCTCAGGAGAAAAGATATCAAGAAGGGACCCAAAAAAAACCCGTGAGAACCTTGAAAAAACCACCACTGATAGCTCTGAGTAATCCTTAGCAAATTCTTAGATGCTGCACCCAAATGTATGCATTCCCATTGCCCATCGTAAACTGGCACAGGTACTCTTTGGCCTTGAGATCTCATATAAAAAACTTATCAGAGCCCTGGACAATGGTTTTCAGTCTGGCTGGAGCCAATAGATATGCTTCATAGCCAGCGTTTTGAAAAGGCTTAATGACCTGCCAGAGGCGCCACCGCCATTCGACTGTAACATGACAGAAGTCGGGGTGAACGAAGAATGATGATTCTTGATATGTCCGTCTTGCATCCGGATGTGCCTTTTCAAATATTGCCTGATGGAGCAGAAAGTTCCCAAAGAAAACCAGGGTAGCTCGTACTTGCTTTGGGTTTCTACCATCCTGTGCGGACTTGTTGCGGGTCATCGGGAACCTTGTACTCTTGGAACTTTTGTTGCCCAGTCCCATCCTGTCAATTCGGGGAAAGATGTTTTCAGAAGATCCAGCATGTAAGAGAGTATATTCTCCCCCTCGCTGCCTTTCTCTATACCAAGAAACCAAAGATTATTTCTACGCTGTTAGTTCTCCATGTCCTCTAGCTTCCATTGTACATCACTTAATTGGGACTTGTGCATCTGGGTTTGCTCTCTTACTCTGATGGTTTCCACCTTCAAGGCCGCCATCCTATCCTCAATGTGGCCCCAATCTCAGAGCATGCCTTCCCAACCTACCGCACAGCCTCTTCCAGTTTTTTCGTGGCATGCCTTGCCCTTTTACTGTCAGCTCGCGTCTCTACCCGGTGTTCTTTAATGGACTCTAATATTAGACTTAACTCAGGATTTAAAGGCATAGTGTCAGTATGCTGTGGGATAACTGTCCCATATTAATTTAGAACTAGTGATTCAGGCGGGGTTCCAACCATCTTTGCATGGGAGTAATCCCATTTCAGGTTACTACCAATTGATTTCTATGTTCTTCGATTCTGAGGTTCAGTACTGCATTTATGACCCCTTTGGTGCTTCGGGCGTTTAAGCACAGTTTCTGGTGCTACCAGCGTGCTAGACTATGAGGTTACAGTGTTAGTCCCACTAGTTTCACTGTTGTATGAATCAGGGGCATCAGACTCTGAGCCATCAGTCAGAGAGAAGAATTTATCCGCCTCATCCAGGGTGATGTCAGATGCTGCTGCCGCTCCAAGCTGCTCAGTACCGAGTGACTGATGGCTTTCCTCCTTGCTTCCTCCTGCCGCTGCCGATGTCACTGCCTGTTCAATTTGTGTAGATTCGCCTGGGCCGTCTGGGTCTTTATCTCTTGCCAAAGCCTCCCCTGCCAGTACTCCAGGAGCCGTATTCAGTTGCCTAAAGTCTGTTGGTTTCTCAATAGTATTCTGCTGACATGGGGGGGTTGCCCGAATACTTGTTGATAAAGTAGTCAGTAATTGAGGGCTGCGGTGTAGCTAGACCTTCACTACCAAGTCCAGCAAACCCCTCCTCTGTGCCAGACCCAGTCCTGATGCGTTTAGAAGCAACTTGAATCCTTCTTTTCCCAGCACCCATACTGCCTGTTATGTGCTTCCCCACTTGGACATCTGCTGTCTTACCTGTCCCTGCGGTAGGCTGTTCGTGTGCTGAATCCTGTCTGGCAGCTGGAATCCGGGCAGCAGGTCTAATAACTGTTGACGATCCTTCTTCGCTATCCTTCTGTATCTTTGCTGGCTTTGATGGCATTGTAGTGGAAGCAGCCACCCAGGCAGTACAGAAGCTTAATCCTGATGAGTCCCGCCCACCAGCCAAGAACGCAGAGACACCGACTTGCAGCAGGCACAAACACTGAACGCCAGTCCCAGATCCTCCCTTCTCTATACAACGGGGGCCCGGCAATCATGCTGCGATCGCTCGTGTGTAGAAAGAGCAACGCCAGCCGTCTGTCCATCCAGAATCAGCAGGTATCTGTGCGCGGTATCATCAGGAGCAAGGAGGGTGTCCGATACCTCGAGAGAGCGCGTCCGCAATGCGTGTATGCGGCCGCCATCTTGCTTTCCGTCTAAAAAAAAAATAGGCAACTTATTTGTAATCATCTCTAAGGGATCAACTGGATAATCAAATCAAAAGGCTGCCAAAAGAGTAGCCCGTTGTGTCTCTTATGGGATTTATGCAATCTGCCACACAATGATGATTGACAAGTGGAGAAAATGCTTAGTTATCCTAAATTTAAGTATTACTGAAGCTCTTCAATACACGTATTCAGGGCCTTCAACGTGGTCCAACAATATTAGATTGGTGTTTCATTATAGTCAATCTCATGGCCTATATCACAAATAACTGATCACTCTTCCTCTCTGGTAATTTTCTAAATGACTTGTATCCAAGGCAGAGGACCAAAAAACAAACTCTGGTACCTTTTTATGGGCTTCTGCCCATATCCAATTTAGTTACTGAATGCTAAATCATGCGTGTCCTTAAGTCGTGTGAGTTTATATGTTTTACCTGTATAGTGTTTGATAGCGTGGTGCAAGTAGTGCTACAACTGGATATATGCATTGTTAGACCTGACATCCATGGTGTGGTATTCTCCCAAATCTTTTGCTCTCACCCCCTGTTTTTGCAGAACTCGTTTTTTTGGCATTATGACTCTGTTCACTTTACCTCTGCTAACCAGTGGTAAAGTGCTTGTTCTCTCTCCCTAAAACATGGTAGAATTAGCCTACACCTAAATGGCACATTTAATTTACTTATAAGTCCCTATTGAATGGTACTACATGTGCCCAGGGCCTGTAAATAAAAGGTACTAGTGGGCTGCAGTACTCATTGTGTCACCCACTATAATAACCTTTCATAATATTTCTCAGGCCTGCCACGGCGATCTCTAGTGCAGTTTTAAACTGCTATTTCGAGTTGGAAAGATTAATATTTTGACAGGCCTAAACCTTCATTTTTAATAACTAAATGTCACCCCTAAGGTAGATTTTAAAGGTTCATAGGACAGGGTGCATGGTATTTAAAAAGTACAATGTGTGTTTAGGTTTTACATGTCCTGATGGTGAAAAATACCTAACGTTGTTTTTCACTGCTGTAAGGCTAGCTCTCCCACAAACTAACACTAAGATGTAGAGGTAAAATGGCCTTGGGTGTGGGACAGGGTGTTGCTCTCCTAAGCAGGAAGCCATGGGGAGAGCTTCACAGTGGTAGCCTCAGGGTGTGCCCACCCCCTTCCTAGGGGCTGCCTTCGACTGACAAATGCATCTCACACCTTTGCCTGCCTGCCTTTTGTTACCCTAGAGAGTTTGGTACCAAACCCAGGAAAGGTTAGACAAAGGGGTAACATCCCTCCTACAGGCTGGCACTGAGAATGAAAGTGCCACTTTTAGATCCCCTCATCAGAACACTCCTGGACCTATCGAAGATTCAATTATTATTATTATTATTATTATTATGTTTCTTATATAGCGCCTGAATCGACCCCCGAAGGGGTATCTCCGCGCTTGCCTTGGGAACCCGTCCTGGCTTTTCCCTGTGAGATAGCCCCTACAGGGCATCCCCAAGGTGAAAGCCAGGCATCCCGCCGCGGGGGGGGGCATTGTGGAGATTAAGCAAGCTTAATGCCCAGAGTTGCAGAGTGTGAACCCATGATTAGGTCAGGCACCGAAGCGAGAATTATCGAGTTCATGGACATTTGAGCTCAAGACCCTGCCGCGTCGGGAATTGAACCCTGGTCCCGGGTCTGACCTCTGCTTCAGGGTCTGCCTGCTCTAACCAGTGAGCCACACTTCTCCACTAGAAGGATTGCCTTGATGTCTGGAGAAGGAAGACTAGACATGCTTGCTTTGAACCCATGCTCTCTTGATGTGACTTCAAAGGTCAGTTGACTGATTTCCTGTTAGAGGTACAGGGACACAACAAGCTTACCATGGCCTGCCTTCAACTGCCAAGCACCGACTGGACCTGCCTGAGTGTAGTATTCACTGTATTGTGCCTTCCTGGCACCTGTAGTTGGAACCCCTGTGCTTGTATGTTCTATGGCTTTGTAGTAGAATGTTGCCTTCTGGCAGTTGATAGCTTTGTCTGTTCCCTGTCGCTGTGCTTCTCCTAAGCTGAATAAACCAACCCTTTAAGCTATCCTGTTGTCCTGTCAGCTTCAATACTACAAATTTGTTGGCGACGATGCTGCTTAGGAGAAGGTAAAAGAACCTGCCTTACCTCTCCTTCCTCGTATTCCTGTGGACAGTACACTGTGGATCGAGTGTATATGTGGAGCAGCTGTTTCAACTCTCTGGTGAAGACCATTGGCAAGATAAGTGGTCCGCTGCTTTTTCTGCGTGAATTTAACTCATTTATGGCTCTTTAATCTATTTTAATTACGTTGAGGCAACAACGTCATTCCAGCGCGAGCGCGCCATGTCATTGGTGTTTGCGCGAGGCTTTTAACGTGGAGGCTCGAGGAAGCTGCTACGCCTTTTCCAGTGCGAGCGCGCCACGTCACTGATGTCAGCGCGAGACTCTGCTTCGCTCTGATGCCAACGCAACCACCTGACGCGCTCTACTTAACTACACGCGTCTCCTTGACTACGCCTGACGCGCGCTCTTTCAGCCAGGCGCGTCTCCTTGACTACGCGTCTCTTCGCGTCCTGCCGATTTCAGTCCATTTCATGGCGGACTGACAACGCATCTTTGAACCTGCTTGTACCTTGCCGGTCTGAAGTTCTTGGAAGCGCTCTTCACCATCCTCATGCTGGCGCCGTCTGTTAATAAAAAACGCCTAAACATAAGGAAAAGAAAAGCATTATATTAGTGTTTGTTTGACTTTAACTTTACACGTCGGTGCCACCTTGTGGCGGAAAAAATTACTACATGGTCCTCTTTCAAGGAAAATATATTCTATTTGCATACTCAACTTCATTTGCACAGCGACAGAGTCAATAAAGGGTAAAATCCCTAATCTTTACCAGTATGCAATCTGTTTCTCCTCCTCCTCCTTTTCTCGAGACCCCAGGCAATCCTCCAATAATCTGGAGAAAATGGTTTGATGCCTTTGAGACTTATTTGGGGGCTATAGGCGCATCCAGATACCGCGCTGAAAGGAAGAAGTGTCTTCTACTGCATTCTTTGGGCTTCGAGGGTAGAGAAATCTTCAAGCATTTACCTCCCTTAGTGAGAAACAACGCAGAAGAGGATGTAGATGAATACACAGAGACAAGGTTGAGACTTGAGTTACGATTTGATGTCAAGCCGAGTCTTGTAGTCATAAGACACAAATTCTTCAAAAGAGAACAACTACCTGGGGAGGATGTTGAGACGTATGTTTCCTGCCTAAGACAACTAAGTGCTGAATGTGAATTTGAAGGTTTTCGAGAGCAATTAATTAGGGATCAGTACGTTTGTAAGTGCTCTGACAAGTCTATTCAGCAGAAGCTCCTAACTCTGGGCAATCCTACACTTGAAGAGACTATTCGTATGGCCAAGAGTATAGAACTGTCGAAAAAAGAAGTAAAGGAACTTGAAAAGAAATGTGATGAGGGAGTTTCAATTGTTAGAACCAAGGAGAACAAAGACAATAAAGTGGTTGGCAGTCAACGTTTTGATAGAAACAACACTCCTGGTTCTCAGCGTTTTGAGAGAAATGCTTTTCAAGAAATGACATTTGTTACAGATGCGGAAATCCTTCCCATAATAAAAACAACAAGTTTTGCCCTGCCAGGAACTCTACATGTCGGAACTGTGGAAAGTTTGGGCATTTCGCGAAAATTTGCCAAGTCTCTAAACAGGGAAATCCTGCTTTCAGCAACAAGTCCCAGAGTCTGAGTACCGTCAACACTATTGGGAATGTCTCAGAGTCCTATGGAAATACTGCTGATGACTCTGACTCTATGAGCGGCATCCAAGATGACCTTAGAGACATGGTCGTAGTAGTACGGGACGATGGGGTCATTATTGGAGATCCTTCTGATTGTGTTGATCCTCTTGAAGACTTCGGAGTGGGTGACAAGATACTTACCCTTTTAGTAGTCTCTGGGGCTAGAGTAACTATGATTACACAAGAATTGTTTGATGTAACTTGGCCTGAAAGGAACCTCCTACCACCTGACAGGACTCCTGTTTCTTATGAGGGGCGTAGAATTGCTCTTCTTGGGTTTTTCGAAGACATTATTCAGTTCAGGGGAAGGAGGATCTTTGGTAAAGTATATGTTTCATTGAAGGGCCTAAACATTTTGGGTTGGTTCCACCAGGGTTTGTTCAAGATGATCCTTAGACCCGGGTCCAAAGAACAGATCAGTATTGATGAATCTTGTGATAATGTAGAGAGTTTAGCAGTTATTGTCTCAGGTGACACTATTGAGAGTTTAATTTCCAGATTCCCCAGAGTCTTCGGAAACAGCCTTGGCATCATTAAGGGTTTCAACCACGAAATTAGAGTAAAAGATGGTGCCATTCCCGTAAAACATAAGGTGAGGAGTGTTCCTTTCAGCGTGAGGGATGATCTAGAAAAGGAGTTGATGGGTTTGTGCAGAAAAGGAGTCATAGAACCCATCGAGTCGTCCTTATGGTTGTCTCCTCTTGTTGTCGCCAGAAAAAGGAATGGGGATTTGCGCGTCTGTGTGGATTTGCGCAGTCTCAATAAGAACATCTGGATTGATTCACACCCCCTACCAAAAATCACAGATTTGTTGTCTCTTACCAGAGGGGCAAGGTGGTACACAAAGCTGGACTTGGCCTCTGCTTACCACCAGGTGGTGTTGAGTCAATCCTCTAGACATCTGACTGCGTTTGTCTCTCCCTTTGGCAGTTTTCAGTACTGTAGGATGCCGTTTGGCCTTGCGTCAGCGGCTGCAGTTTTCCAAAGGTTGATGAGTCAGATGTTTAGGGACACCCCTGGAGTAATTGTCTTCCAGGATGATGTTTTAATTTTTGGCGAGAACAAGGCGGATCATGATTTTTCCTTGAATCAGGTCCTGGAAATCATGCAGGAAAAGGGAATCGTATTGAAGAAAGAGAAATGTGTTTTCTTGAAAGAAAAGATGGAGCTTCTGGGGCACGTTGTTTCTCATGCAGGTGTGGAACCACGTCCTGGCTTAGTGAAAGCCATTGTTGATGCTCCTCCACCTGCCGACAAATCTGGGCTAAAATCCTTCATTGGACTCAGTGAATTTTACTCAAGGTTTATCAAGGACTATGCGTCAAGAGTTCAACCTTTGACTAACATGTTAAAGAAAAGTGTGCCTTTTGTTTGGGATGATAATTGTCAGGAAATTTTCAAGTGGATCAAATCACAGCTTGTTGGGGAAAGCATTCTCAAACCCTTCGATCCCAACAAGGAGTGTGTTGTGACTGTGGATGCAAGTGGGTTTGGTCTTGGGGCTGTCCTTACCCAGAGGAATGGACAGGTTGACAACACCATCGCATATGCCTCAAGGGTTCTGCGTGGGGCAGAAGTTAACTTCTCTGTTATTGAGAAAGAGCTCTTGGCTTGTTGGTGGGCGGTCAGGAAGTTTAATCCTTATCTCTGGGGAAGTCATTTCACCATTCGCACAGACCACAGTCCCCTAGTTTCTATTTTGTCCGGGGAAAAGATTAAGGAGCATACCCCTAGAATTGCAAGGTTGTCCACTAAGCTTCTTCAGTATGACTTTGAGGTTGTTTATCTACCAGGCTCAAAGAATGTCAGAGCCGACTATTTTTCTCGTTTTCCCTTAACTGATAATGACCCCGAGATTGAAAAAGATGAAGATCAAGAGGATTGTTTTGTTGCGGCTTTGGATCTTGAAGGAATGTGTGCTATCAGTGAGGTTGAGTGGAGAAAAGAGTTATTGAAGGATGTGGTTCTCCTACAGGTTGTCAACTATCTGAAGTCTGGGTGGCCCAAAGAAAAGAATGTTTCTGGTCTTTTCCAAACTTTCGTCAAGGTTGCTGATGAACTCACTGTTGAAGATGGCATTCTCATGCGGTGTGGCAGGCTTATTCCCCCTGAGAGCTTGCGGAAGCGTCTGGTGGATGGTGCACATGAAGGGCATTTAGGGAAGACTTTTACCAAACGCAGGTTGAGAGATGTGTTCTGGTGGCCGCAGATGGACGTGTGTGTTGATTCTCTGGTTGACAACTGTGTTATTTGCAAGTCCTCAGACAAAAGTCATAAGGTTAGGTCTCCCCCTATGGAGCCTGTTCAACTTCCGGAAAGAGCGTGGGAAAAGATTGGGGTTGACCTGGTTGGTCCTTTTTACCTTTTACCCCCTTGTTCCCGTTTTGCCATTGTTGCCATTGATTACTACTCCAAATGGCCGGAAATTCGCTTCATCAGTGAAGCCTCCTCTGCCAGTGTAATTTCCTTTCTGAAGGACATCTTCTTGAGAGAGGGGTTTCCTTCAGTTGTCATGACTGACAATGGTGCCCAATTTGTCAGTTGTGAATTTGAATCTTTCCTTAAACAAGGTGGTGTGACACATAAGAAAAGTTCCCTTTACCACCCCCAGGCCAATGGCCTCATTGAGAGGATGAACCGCGTTCTCAACAGCTGTATCCAGTGGGCCATTGCCAGTAAGTGTGTGGTTGAGAATGCTGTGCGTTCCATGTTATGGTTTTATCGTACAACAGCTCATTCTTCTACTGGGGTTTCCCCCTTTGAGCTCCTGAGGGGTAGGAAACCCTCTACCAAGATTTGTCCGGGTTGGATGTCGAAGTGGGTAAAAATGAATGTAATGGATGGAATTGATGATTTGGTCAGAGACAATGTTTCTGAAGCTCAAAAGAAGCAGAAAACCTATTTTGATGAACGGAAGAGATCTGCTGCCCATGACATTTGTGCTGGTGATGTGGTTCGCATTAAGAATCCTGTTCATGTCACCAAGGGTAGGAGCAAATTCTCTCAGCCACTTGTAGTTGATAAAGTCTGTGGAAATGCTGTACGTGTGAATAATAAGGATTGGTGGAACATCTGTAAAGTTGTTAAAGTTAGTAGTGATGATGCTTCCACTGGTGCTTCTCAGCCCAAACCCAGCTCTGTTTCAAGTGACAAACGTTTTAGTACTGTTGCTATTAACGGAAATGGCAGAAATGTTGTTGATGTTTCTTTACCAGGACCTCGCAGGAGTCATAGAGTGTGTAAGATTCCTGCCAGGTTCAGATAACTTTTTGCTTCTGTTCCTCTCCTTTACAACCAGTTGTGTTTTCCTTTTCCTCTTACTTCCCATCTTAGTTTTCTGGTTACTTCGCTTCTCTTTTCCTTTTCCTCTTCTTTTCTCTTCTTTTCTTTTCTTTTCTTTTCTTTCTTTTCTCTCCACCTTCTCCAGGTACGAATTCTTCTTCTTCTTTTGTTTTACAGAAAAGAGGATAATGTAGTATTCACTGTATTGTGCCTTCCTGGCACCTGTAGTTGGAACCCCTGTGCTTGTATGTTCTATGGCTTTGTAGTAGAATGTTGCCTTCTGGCAGTTGATAGCTTTGTCTGTTCCCTGTCGCTGTGCTTCTCCTAAGCTGAATAAACCAACCCTTTAAGCTATCCTGTTGTCCTGTCAGCTTCAATACTACACTGAGCCCTGTTGCTGGCCTCTGCTGGAGGAAGCCTGATCCCCAAGCAATGCCCCCCAGGTCTTGGACCCTTGGATGTCATTAGAGTTTACTCCTACTAGTTTTGGACTTCTAGCAACCACAAAGTGACCTCTTTACGCCAAGAATCAACAACTTGCATCTACCACCAAAGTTAAACACCAGCAGGACCTGCTGTTCACGCCGATAGTGACCATCCGTGATGACCGCTGGTGCGAAGTTACAGTAAAACTTGTTCCTCGTGCTGACAGTGACAGCACGCATTGACCACTAACGAGAATCTCCAGTAACGACCAGCTCTTTACACTACAGTAGTGACCGTCTGCAATGCCTGACCTGCTCCTCGCACCGACAGCCTCCTCCTGGCCAGGGCCGGACTGGCTACCGGGCAGTTTGTAATGCTGCTGAGCTGGGGGCTGATTTTGTTGATGGGGACAAGCGTGTACTAAACGAAATTCGTTTTGCTTTCATTATTTTGAAGCACACGCAGGTCTCCATGAACAAAATCAGACCCCACTGCAGTAAAATCAGCCAGCAGCTTGGCAGCTTTCTAAACTGCCCGGTAGTCAGTCCGGCCCTGCTCCTGGTGATCAGTGCTAACAAGAACAACACTCTTCTCACAGACTTGAGCTGGTCAATCTTCAGATGGATGAACCTGGTCCCTCTATTAAACCCAAGCTCCATCACTGTCGGCCTGAACATGTGACTTTTCGACGGGCTAGCGTGAACAGATAACTGCGAAAGGCGCATTGGGCATCTAGGTGCTATTTTCACATATCTCTTGCTCTACTGGTTGTATTTTTGTTGTTTTCACAGAATTGTATTTCTAAATTAGTTTGGTATTTTTCTTGTATTGTTTTTTCACCTAATTACTGTTGAATTCTGCATACATACTTTACACATTGCCTTTAAGTTAAGCCTCACTGCTTTGTGCCAAGCTACCAGATGGTTAAGCAAAGAATAATTTAGTGACTTCTTTGGTTCTCCCCGACAAGGACTGTGTTTATTATTTAAGTGGGGCTTCCATCCCTCTGAACTAATTACCCCTTTTCCTACACGCATGCTGCTTGAAAATCCATAGGCCCATCAGAATGCCCTCTCTTATGATTGGTCGATAACTTTATTTGTAGGCAATGTCTATACTAAGTATCTGGGCAATCCATTCCACAATCTACCTATGGCTGTCATAGTGTAGTTTAATGCAGAGTGAAAAACAGATAATTCTGAAATAATCTATTGGTTGTGTCAAGGATAGGTCAAGCGGAGTCCTTCTAATATAAATGTAGCCGAACTTTGGGAGCAATGTCTGCCCATATGACAGCATAAATAAATGTGTTTTGATTAGCTTGTGCCTCCACCGTGACTAATATAGATATGCAATGATGCAATCAGGACAGGCACTCACATACAGTTGTTATCAACAGCCGTACACAAATAAAAAACATTAAATATCTATTATGCAAATGTAACCTAGATTAATTAGAAATAAAACATTTATTCGTAATAAGATATTAATAGAGTTCACTTAGCTTTCGTTGATGAAATTATGTCTATTTTGCTTCCAAATTAAATGATTGCTTTAAAACCGTTTCCATAACTTAAAATTCTTCCACTTCCACTGAATTAAAAATGTGACACAGATCAGGCTTCTGGCCTCCTCAAGAATTTTGCGGTCTACAAATATCAACCTGGCATTTTAAACATACATTATTCAGCAAAGGTTGAAATGTGTAAAATAAACTACATATCCCCATGTTCAAACTGCACATCAGATCCTAGAAATACGCTTAAGAACAATCGATAAATGTATTGTTTGAATTACATTTATTAAATAGACACATTTCCTTTTGTATTTCCCCAGCATCATATTATGGCAGTGCTAAAAAAAAATATTTTCTCTTAAAATTGAAGCATTTTTCCACGGGTTGTATAAATGTTTGACAAAATTGATGAGCAAAGGTATTCTTTGGGTTTATATACCATTAGGGCACATTTCCGTATTTGGTGATATGCCATTAATACAGTGGTCTTTTGACTTGGGATGACTGTTTGAATGCTTACAGATTATTCTGTGAGTAGTTCTAGTGAATGCCATCAGTTGGTATAGTTTGGTGGGATGCTCGTCATAGTTTTATGTATCTCCAAGTCAGTTTTCCTCTTGGACAGCCTTAGAGCATTTGATAGGCCTACAATTTCACTCTTGCAATTTCTAGGTCTGTCAACAACAGCTCCTGAAAATTAGCTTATGAATAGCTGATATTTCAAACACGGATGGTGTTGTTGTGTTTTGTCAGATATTGTGTGTGATAGGCTTGTATAAAACTAGCCACAGAGGAGTCAGCTGTGGTCTCCTCCTCTCACTTCATAACAGGAGGAAAGGGGTCTTCAGAGCTGCGTTGACTGATCAGAAAGAATAGTATGGATTTGATGGAGCAGGGGTTTAAGTACAAAATCTGCTCGAACTTACGCCCCAGTTACATTTATTAATAGTGTGAAACATGACTAACGCGCACCAACATAAGCACAGGGGAAAAATGCTTTGCACATGCGTGCACTAATGCTAAGACTAATGTATGAAAGACAAGGCCGCGTTTTCATTGTGCTTTGAAAGATTAACGAAAATAATGCTGCTTCTGCTCACTAATGCTCTGGCTAGTGAAAATAACAGAGGGATTAGTACAATGGCGGGAGGTTAACAGTGAAAGGTATATTTGTGATATTAATAATGTTTGTGTTTTATTTGCTTTAGAAAACATATGAGCCCAGAACCCGGAATGAATACAAAGGGGTTAAATCAGTGAATGGAATAAACTAATATGCTGAAAAATCGAGCACTGACAGATAGTGGAGAAAAAGGCAGTAGCTGACCTTGCTGAAAAAATGTTGTGTGCTTGCCAAGAAGCGGAAGAGATGGCTTGGGAAAGAGGAGACATGTATTAACTTCTTCCATCAAAAGCGGCAGTTTTCTGAAACATGTTACAGTCTTTATGCAATGTGTAAACAGCATTGTAATAATGAATAGAAAACAAAGAGTATTTGAAAAAGTATTCGTGACTATGGTGGTGTGACAAAACACCCCCTGAATCAACCAATGAGAGACCAAAGTTTAGTGAATTTTTCAACCACTGTGGGTTGGACATGTGAGTGTTAGGGTATAAATGGGGTGCCTTTGGGGGTGTGGCCAGGGCTGGCATCGAAAGAGGTAGATCGCTGCTGTCCGTCAGTTTGCTGAGGCCTACCTGTTTCCTGTTTCCTGTACTATTGCGAAGTCCTGATGATCTCTGTCCCTTGAACTTATCTCGGGGAATGTCCTGTAATCCCTGAGGCCAAGGGGTGGTATTTTCTTAATTCTTTGGGTTACTATTATTTAGATGATTCGTACTTTGCATAAATGTTTGCAAATGTATTTTGTCACTGACACTTTTTTCTCTTCAACTATCCAATCCTTCATGTGCATTTATTCATTGACTAACAGCCCGTCCCGACGTTGCCCTGGTATGAATTGCTGCCGGCCAGTAGTATATAGTTTTGTAGGATTTCGTTTTGATAGCATTTCTTATCTGTGACAGGCCTGTGAAATGCTCCGATTCACAGTGCACTGCTGATGCACTTAAGAGTGCGCGTTCAGTAGTGTGTGAACTCGAGTTTCCCTACTTCATTTTTCCTTGCAATATTATACAGCGCGAACTCGACAACATGGCATGTGCACAATTTACATTACAGAAGAACACATTCATTTGTGATAGGCACGAGGAGACAAAGCGATTTGCCTGGAACCACAGGATGTTGAGCTGATGCTGAGATTCGAACGTAGCTCCCCAGCTCTAAAGTTTGCAATTCTAGAACTTGTGGCAGGCAGGAGCTGTGTCTAAAAGTGTATGTCGGTGCTGGCCATCAATGAGAGAGACCTGTGCATTTTTCAAATGGGTGGCGAAAAAATATGAGTATGTTGCTGGAGATGTGGGCCACCGTGCCACCAATGTACTTACCGGGGAAGGGTAAACACCCATTATTCCGCAACTTTCTTTCCGCATACCGCCACTCCGCATACTTTCATTATGAAAGTACCATGACTCCGCAATGCCATTAGAAACGCATGGCATTACATTTTATATGCTTTTATCACGCATACATTTACAACAAAATTCGTTGTAAATGCATGAATGGTAAAAGCATGTTTTTTTGTTAATGTTTGGATAAGGTAAGTATGGGTATAGGAGTATATGTTTTGGGGTACTGAGGTATATGTTTTGGAGTGTTTGGGTATTTTAAGGGTTCAGATATAGTTTTGGGTTATGGGTACAGGGGTAGTTTTAGGGTTTAGGGATAGGTATGGGTTTTGGGGTACAGGGGTATTTTTAGGGTTCAGGGCTAGGTTTGGGTTTTGGGGTATAGGGGTATTTTTAGTGTTCAGGGGTAGGTTTGGGTTTTGGGGTACAGGAGTATTTTAAGGGTTCAGGGCAAGGTTTGGGTTTTGGGGTACAGGGGTATTTTTAGGGTTCAGGGCTAGGTGTGGGCTTAGGGTACAGGGGTATTTTAGGGTTCAGGGGTAGGTTTGGGTTTTGGGGTACAGTGGTATTTTTAGGGTTCAGGGCTAGGTTTGGATTTTGGAGTACAGGGGTATTTTAGGGTTCAGGGGTAGGTTTGGGTTTTGGGGTACAGGGGTATTTTAAGGGTTCAGGGCTAGGTTTGGGTTTTGGGGTACAGGGGTATTTTAGGGTTCAGGGGTAGGTTTGGGTTTTGGGGTACAGTGGTATATTTAGGGTTCAGGGCTAGGTTTGGGGTTTGGGGTACAGGGGTATTTTTAGGGTTCAGGGGTAGGTTTGGGTTTTGAGGTACAGGGGTATTTATAGGGTTCAGGGCTAGGTTTGGGTTTTTGGGTACAGGGGCATTTTTAGGGTTTAGGGATAGGTTTGGGTTTTGGGGTACAGGGTATATTTATAGGGTTTAGATGGGTTAGTGTTTAAGGGTGTTGGGGTATTTTAAGGAGCAAGGGTGGGTTATGATTATGGGGTACAGGGGTATTTAAAGGGAGCAGGGTGGGATTAGCACACGATATGAGTCATGGCATGAAGGGCGGAACGTACCACACGCCCCCAGCGTTTGTCACACCCCCAGCACACGCCCACAGCACAACGCAGACACACCCACAAGGGACTGCTTTGCTGGCACGGTTCATTTACCTTTTAAATGTATATGGTGGGCGTCTGCATAGCCTATGTCCTGCTGCAACTGCCCTTTCCAACGCTGTATTGGGTGTTGTGATTGGTACTGTGGTTCCTAAGATTACCCGCCTCAAAGGTTTGGGCTCTCTCTTTATTATATTAGTATAGAATAGATATGAGTTTGATATTATTTGCATTGCTCTGTTTTCTCTCTCTCCTCGTGAATAATACATTGATTGCCTTGTGATTTCTGTACATGTATGAGCGTTATTACTTACATTATTTGGTGATAAAAAGAATTAACTTTACACTGTGTTTGTGGTTATTTAGATAGATAGTTATTATTATTACCATCAACTTCTCAACTTTAGGTCCATCGACCAAAAGGAAAGACGTTTTTGTATGCAGGCTCAGTTAGTTATTTTGGGGTGAGTGTTTGTTATGGACCTGTTTGAATGTAATCGATTATCGATCCCTGATTGGCGCTGGATCCGTTTCTTTTTGGCCTAGGTTAGCTCGAAAAAACAGTTTCCAAGTTCTGAAGCTGGCATATGCAAATTGTCTAGACATCTGCCCACATAATATACTAATCATACAGATTGTGACTAAATGTAAGGGAACCTCAATAAAGGATACATTTTCTGTACCTGTTAGATAGTTTTTTGTAGAAGAGAAAACAATACAACTAGTGTGGGCGGCGATGTGCTCGGTGCTTTCTAAGGGACACAGTATAAGGGGCCTGGGCAAGTCCCTCCCTAACTATACCTAAGGCAGTCCCCTCCTTATGCAGTTTACTGCCATGAGTGAAATGCAGGTCAGAGGGACACAATCTCTTGGTTTTGTTAGGAATAAATCAGTCTGAGTCCTTTTAATACAAATGCAGCTGAACTATGGAAGCAAAGTCCGCCCAAATAACAGCAAATAAAGGTATTTTGATTAGATTGTGCCTCTACCATGACTATTAGACTTGTGCAATAACGTAAGCAGCACAGTAAAGGCTCCAGGAAATGAGATTATGAATATCTGAGAGTTCAAGCAAGGAGGAGGGAAGGATTATTATATTGTAGAGCAGTGAAGAAAATGCGTCACTGATGAATGCTTAGATATCTCATGTCAGAGTAAAACAAAATTAATCACAGTTGAACCAGCTGTGGTCTTCTCCTCTCACACTGTAAAAATGAAAAGTGTCTTCAGAGTTGGGAATAAAAGGAATATCTGTCCAAAATTCCACGACTTTCCTCTGCCTTACCAAACAAATATTTATGTTAAACTGAGTTTGTGGCTGGTCGGTAAAAGGCCATCCTGTTTGTCCGGTATCCTGCGTGGGTCTCCTGTTGTCCAAGAGGTCCATTCAGAGCACTAGGCAGCTGGGTTTTTTCCAGCATAAACTTGTGACTTGGTCCTGGTGATTTGTCTATTCACTTCAAATAGAATGTTTGAATTGTGCTTGGGACTTTTACCTCTTGCAGTGAGTGGCTCTACCTCTTTTATTAAAGGAACTACCCGACTAATGGAGTTTGATCCTGTGTTGCATTAACCGCATCGCTGCTGCGGTGATTTTTGCACTGTGCTGGCCCTTTGTGAACTACATTGTTTATGACGAGCTCAGCTCGTCATCAGCAGACGCCACCCGTGGCTGATGACGAGCTGAGCTCGTCATCAGCATCGAAGGGGTTAAGGAGAGAAGTGCCACCATAGTTTTAGGAAGAGAAGAACAATTACTCAACAGCTCGGAAGGAACGCTATGTTGGAGACCCTCCTATGCCACACACTCGCCCAAGGGATAGTTTATTGTAAAGGAGAAGTTGGTACAAACTAGGGTGGTCAGCTGTGTGCTTAGTTCTTTCAAGATTCACACCATTCTGATTTAAACACATCATTCTGCAATATAAAGCAACAGTATCTTTGCCAGTTGTATAAAAGTCTATTTTTGGTGAAACCTATTATAATAATAATTAGGTTGATGTTCAAAGCGGATGTTAGTTACACTGCAGGTCACGCTTAGAGAAGTCGACATTCAAGCTTGGTGCAGCTTAGCACTACCTATCCATGAACCCTAAAACCTCCTTACTACAGCTATACCCTGCCCATTTCTGAACCCTAGGAACTCTGGCACTACCCATCCTTGAATCCTAAAATCTCCTCACTACTCCTTATCGCTATCTATTCCTGAATGCTAAAACCTGCTTACCAGTGACGGCCAGTGCAGGTAAGAGCAGTAGGGTAGTGGGGCAAGAGGGAGTCAACAGATGACGACGAGGGAAAATAAAATGTAAAAAAATAAAAACATTTACCTTGCACTGGCCGCTTCTCTGACTCGCCGATGCAGCGAGCGCAAAGGTAAGTGGTTTTCATTTTTTACATTTTCCCTTGCCATCGTCCATCGACTCCCCCCTCCCCCCCCACACCCCACTGCTCTTACCTGCACTGGCCATCACTACCTATATGCATTACCCATTCCTGACCAAAGAACCCTTTACTACCCCTTTACACCACCCATCACCACTCTACCCTTAAACCCTTATATATTTGTAAATGTATTGCATTGTCCTTGTAACTTACCTCATTGTAGTGGTAAATATAATATAGCAAGTTCTTTATAGTTGTCCCTCTTTGTAGAGGATGTGTTGTAGTGATATAATGCCTCTTAGGGAGCACAGTGTAGATGACATTACAATAATCTGGAGGGAACATCACTAGAGCTTGGGTCCTTTCCACAGAGCTCTAGTTTGGAGTAGTAGAATAATTTCGAGGAGCATGTGTAGCTGGAAGTTTATTCATTCATTCGTATTGACTTGTAGAGTGGACGACAGCTCAGAGTCAAATAGATTTCCCAAGTTCTTAGCTTGTTAGGTGGTAGAATAGGGGTCTCAAGGCCTGCAAGCCAATTAAAAGGTAGCAAGGTGGACTCTCTTACTCCCATTACAATGGGCTAAGTGGAGACTACAAATCATCCAGTACAGGAAAAGGTCCAAGCATGAGATAATCTTGGTAGTGTTGTTTGTGTTGCATAGACGGAAATGCATTTGAGTTTTGCCTGCATACATTTGGAGGTTTACCTGGTACTGTTTGGTGAGCTATGCCAGGTGGCATATATACATCTTAAACAATGTTAAACAAAGATAGAACTGGTCCTTGAAGGATGATGCAGGATACTGGGCATGTGCAAGTTTCAGCAGGTACAATCTTTTGTTTTACTGTGGATAGTGTCAGAGCAAATTCTGGGCCACGGAGAAGATAGGAGCTACTTGACTCCAGCTTTGGTGTTTGTGGTGGTTTGGTACTGGTGTTCTGTGGTCTGTACTACTATGGCTCAATGAACTGGACCAAGGACAACCCTTCCCGTGCTTGACTCTGTGGGTAGCGAAGTTGTGTAGTCACAGGCTTTTCAAAGAGGTAGTGTAAGGATAAAACCTTAAAACTCAACAGTCAAAAACAGACAAAATAATGTGATATTCAGCCCAGGGCATATCTTCATGAAAAAACTAGTACCTTTAAATACACAGCAAAACGAATTACTGCACAATCCAATTTAGGTTTCATACATCGTTGACATTATGGCCCTGATACCCTGGTTGAAAAATTAATCTTGACCAAGCATAGCCCAGATTTTGTTGGAAGGTTTTAGGGACGGCTTCCGGATTCCTGCCCCTGGTTACTCAGAGGTGTCTTACTGCCGCAATCAGCAGTCAGTGAGGGACAACATATCTGTGGCAAGAGAAAAAGTACTGAAAGAACAGCGTTTGGAGAGATTTGCAGGTCCGTTTGACTCAATGCCTTTCGATACTTTTATCTGCTCACCACTGGGGGTGGTACTCAAAAAGGATCCAGGGGATTTCCGCTTCATCCATAACCTATCTGCTCCCAGGGGCAAGTCCTTGAATGAGGCCATTGATGGGGCCCTGTGCTCCATGAGATAGACATCATTGGACTAGGTGATTGCTATGCTGCTGTCGCTTGGCACAGGAACCTTATTAGCAAAGTCGGACATTGAATCTGCATTTCAGTTTTTACCTGTGCATCCACAGGATTTTCACCTACTAGGTTTTCAGTTGGAAGGGAAGTTCTACTCGGACAAGTGCATGCCAATGGGGTGCTCTGTCTCTTGCTCATATTTTGAGAAATTCAGCTCCTTTTTGGAATGGATTTTTAGGCAAGCCTCAGGGCACCATTGGGTATTGCACTACTTAGATGACTTCTTGCTGTTGGATGCACCATAGTCACAAGAGTGTAGCAGGGCATTGGAAACATTCTGCACACTGATGGCGGAGCTAGGGGTCCTCCTGGTGCAGGGTAAGACCATCAGGCCAGCAACAAAAATGTAATTCTTGGGCGTTGAACTTGATTCTATTGAGGGTGTGTCACCCTTATCATTGAGCAAGGTAAAAGGTTTCTCGCTGGCATTAACAGACTGCTTGCAAAAAGAAAAAGCTACTTTACACCAGTTACAAAAAACGTGGACATGATCAACTTTGCCTTAAGAATTATCCCAATAGCCCGTCCCTTTTCGCGTTTCATTGCCCAAGCAATGTCAGGTCTAAAGGACAAGCATCACCACACTCGGTTGTCCAGCGAGGTTAAGCAGGATATGCAGATTTGTATGGCATTTCTGCATGACTTCAATGGCGCGGTAGTGTGGCCCAGCCCAGCCAGGTCCAGTCCTGAGCCTGGGGTGATGACAGACGCAGCAGGGAGTGAGGGGTTTGGAGCCATCCTGGGTCCCCATTGGGCGTCAGGGCACTGGCCCAATTGGTGGGTCGACAGTGATGTCACAAGTAACATTTCATTTCTGGAGCTATTTCCAATTTTGGTGTCTGTGACAATCTGGCCGCAACAGTTCCGTAATCAGTCAGTTGTTTTCTGTTCAGACAACATGGCAATGGTGGAGTGCATCAACCTGCAGTCCGTAAAATGTAAAATGTTACTTCTCCTGCTTAAGGGAATTATACTGCAATGTATGAAGCTAAATGTGTTGTTTAGAGCTAGGCATGTCCTGGGCCTTCTCAACCATGCGGCTGATGCATTCTCTCGTTTCAAGATCCAGGTTTTCAGGTCTCATCATCCGGAAGCAGCGGACTGTCCCACACCTTTTCCGGAGCATCTGTGGCAGATTGGTGCCCTAATTTACCAGACCTCGTGGCAGCTAGCTTAGCGCCCAGGGCTCAGCAGGCCTATGAGGAGGCATTTACCGCATACTGCGCATCCCTGGGCCATGATTGGGAAAAGACTTGGCACAATCGGGCATCCATCTTATCATTCTTAAGGAACCTAAGGGACGGAGGGCACTCGGTGGCTTGCGCAAAATGCCACATGACCGCAGTGGCACTTTTGCAAAAATGATGGGGCATTGGGATCCCACGGGCACATTCTTGGTCAAAAGGGCTCTGAAAGGTTGGCAACGGTTGCAGGGCACGCAGCAAGATGTGAGACTCCCAATCAGCATTGAGGGACTCACAGCCATCATGGCGGCGTTAGAAAAGATATGTAGCTCTAGCAATAAGGTCCAGTTATTCAGGTGTGCTTTTTCCTTCACCTTCTACGCGCTTTCAGGGTGGGAGTGCTGGTGTCACATAACAAAAAGGACTGGCAGGGGGATGCAATTTGCCCATGTTCAAAGGCAGGCTGGTTCAATATCCTTATCAATTCCCAAATCAAAAACAGACCAGAATGGGAGGGGGACCATGTTATCCTGCAGAGAGTGCCAGGGAGCCCATGTTGTTCAGCGGGCAACCTGGAGTCATATATGGCCTGCAGGCCACAGGGCGCAAGTGGGCCCCTATTCATCCACCAGGACAGCTCCCCCCTTACAAAGGTTCCGTTTGGGAGGGTCTTTCCTTTAGCTTTGGGTGCAGCAGGCTTAGATGCCTCCAACTTTGGGACACATTCTTTCAGGATTGGGGCAGCCACAGAAGCCATGGCCCTGGGACTAACTGGTCAAGATGTCAAAAGAAAAGGGCGTTGGCCTTCGTACTGCTACAAGTGCTATGGGCTGTTGCATTTTGCTTTAAGTATCATCGCTAACATTGGCCTTGTTTCCATTTCTCTGCAGTTTCCACATCCTGTCCCGCAGGAGGGAAACTTGTCATCCCTACCGTATCAAATGCGCCCCGCCCACTCCAGGTACCTGCCGGTGGGCTGGGCCACAGGGAAGTCTGGATCATAGGAAATTTATATATCAACAGGTTGAAGCAACAATTCACAGGTAATTTCGCAGACAGGGCCCACCGCTGCCGGGTTGGAATGTATCAATGCATGGTCAAGGGGGTTTGAGACTTGGACAGTTCCAGAAGCTCATTGGTCCTTTGTTACTTAGGTTCCCAGTAAAACCTGCTGAAATAATAATACATCTAGGAGGGAATGATTTGGTCCACATTGGCAGAAAGGGGGAAGTGGTGGCTTTAATCACAGAAGTAGTATGGTTAACCAAACAGTGTCCCCTAGCGACCTTAGTATGGTCTCACGTGATTCTGAGGCTCTAATGGCGGGGGGTGGGTGTGGGGGCGGAGTCTGTCTGGGCTTTGAATCACTCGGTAAAGAGGATCAATACCAGGGTCAATAGACTTTTCAGCACGCCAAAACTCAGGACTATTCACATGGGTGCATCCTGGGAGAATGTTGTAATTTACAGGACGGATTCCACCTCTCAAAGCTGGGTAATGAAATATTCTTAGAGAATATGCTAGCCTGGCTGGTGGGAATGAGTCACAGGGCATGACCTCAGGCCGTTATCGGATGGGGGCAGATAGTCGGTCAACTATGCTGGCCTGAGGCGGTAAGGTCATGCTTGCTAGAAAATATTGTTTAACGGGGACGCCTGGGGGGGAGGGGGGCAGTGGTCCCTCATCACACTCCAGGGGGCACTTATAGCCGTTAGGCTGTAGAGTATGGGAGGTAGGAAGTCCCACTTCTGGTAGGTCGCTTGGGCCAACCCCTTCGCATGCACATTGGGCGCCAACCTGGCACAACATCAGCCCCTGAGAGGTACGATAGATGGGCGTGGGGGGCACCCACGGAATCTGATGGGCACACGGGCCTCCTGCGCAAGGTCACTCCGGTAAAGGGGGACCTGGTCACTAGTTGGAAACAGTCATGACCTTGCACAAAGGCTTATCCAGGATACGCAGAAAACAAAAGGTACATATTCCAGTTTTAGGTTAGGTTTGGCTTTGTATTAGACTCTTGTTAAGGTTAGCCATTGAAAATGTATCAATCTCTGTATTGCTAAATGGAATTGGATGTGTTTTGGGTTTTCTGCGTATATGTTCAAAAAAATTTTTTGATTATGAAATATTATTAATGTGTTTTTATTAATTTGTAATAAATATGCGTATATACGTACATTGTATTGTAGCTCTTAAAACCTTTTGAGGTCCAGGTTGATCGTTTGGTGTGCATGGTTTAAAGCAGGGGCCTCTAATCTTTTCTGTAACAAGAGTTACTTATGTTCAATAAAAATCAAACGAGCTACTAATACTAGTGATGTAAAAGAGAACATTTTTGTCTCGAATAAATGATTTTTAAGTTTGGTATACATATAATATTTGACCAAGCACAAGCTCGGATAGTCGTAGGCTGGGATGCACACAGAAGAGCAACTCACAGGAAGCCAGAGAGCTGCTGGTAGCTCACGGGTGACTCGTTGAAGACACTTGGTTTAAAGAGTGTTGATTCGAGACACCTGGTTTGAAGGGTGTTGGTTCGAGACACCTGGTTGAAAGGGTGTTGGTGCGAGACACCTGGTTTAAAGGGTGTAGTTGCGAGACACTTGGTTTAAAGGGTGTTGGTGCGAGACACCTGGTTGAAAGGGTGTTGGTTCGAGACACATGGTTTAAAGGGCATTGGTTCGAGACACCTGGTTGAAAGGGTGTTGGTTCGAGACACCTGGTTTAAAGGGTGTTGGTGCGAGACACCTTGTTTAAAGGGTGTTGGTGCGAGACACTTGGTTTAAAAGGTGTTGGTGCGAGACACCTGGTTTAAAGGGTGTTGGTGCGAGACACCTGGTTGAAAGGGTGTTGGTTTGAGACACATGGTTTAAAGGGCATTGGTTCGAGACACCTGGTTGAAAGGGTGGTGGTTCGAGACACCTGGTTTAAAGGGTGTTGGTGCGAGACACCTGGTTTAAAGGGTGTTGGTGCTAGACACTTGGTTTAAAAGGTGTTGGTGCGAGACACCTGGTTTAAAGGGTGTTGGTGCGAGACACCTGGTTTAAAGGGTGTTGGTGCGAGACACTTGGTTTAAAAGGTGTTGGTGCGAGACACCTGGTTTAAAGGGTGTTGGTGCGAGACACCTGGTTGAAAGGGTGTTGGTTTGAGACACATGGTTTAAAGGGCATTGGTTCGAGACACCTGGTTGAAAGGGTGGTGGTTCGAGACACCTGGTTTAAAGGGTGTTGGTGCGAGACACCTGGTTTAAAGGGTGTTGGTGCGAGACACTTGGTTTAAAAGGTGTTGGTGCGAGACACCTGGTTTAAAGGGTGTTGGTGCGAGACACCTGGTTTAAAGGGTGTTGGTGCGAGACACCTGGTTTAAAGGGTGTTGGTGCGAGACACTTGGTTTAAAAGGTGTTGGTGCGAGACACCTGGTTTAAAGGGTGTTGGTGCGAGACACCTGGTTTAAAGGGTGTTGGTTTGAGACACCTGATTTAAAGAGTGTTGGTGCAAGGCACCTGGTTTAAAGGGTGTTGGTTCATGCCCAGCAGAACATATACTTTATAGACACTGGGGCACGACATTTGGAAGCACTGTTAGCCAGCTGGAGGTTAAACTTTATAGAGTGCACTCAAACGCAACAGTGACGCAACACATGGAAACAGCGTCAAACAACTGTAGTATAAACAAAATGGGGCAACGGGCCCAACGCCTCAAAGCAAAAGGGACGCTTGTAGAGCAGGTTGTGGCTGCCTCAGCTGTGTTAATGCTGCCTTTACACAACTCTTTGCCGTCGCCACAGTCCTTGCGCCCAAGTAATTTGTAAGCCTGGGCGTAGTTCGCGTAGCTCGCGGAGTGCGGCTACGCGAAGATGTACTTGCACTCCGCGAACTACGCATAGCTCCGCGAGCATGCGTAGTAGCTTGCTTGACCCGTTTGCAAGCCATTTTTCATCTTCGGGAGCGCCGTGGAACTCTGGAACCTGCTCGACACCACATCTCCAGACGTCGCCTTCCTCACGGAAACATGGATGAATGCCTCCTCAGCGCCCGACATTGCCGTCGCCATCCCGGACGGATACAAGATCACCCGGAGAGACCGCGTCAACGAGACAGGAGGAGGCATCTCCATCGTCCACAAGAACACCATCCGCATCACGACCAACTCAGACGACACCCTCACAGCCGCTTAACATCTTCACTTCCAGATACACACCGACCCCAAGACCACACTCAGAGGCACCCTCATCTACAGACCCCAGGACCTCGCACACAATTCAGCGAAGACATTGCAGACTTCATCAGCCCGCACGCCCTCGCCTCCGCTGACTACATCCTCCTAGGGGACCTCAACTTCCACCTGGAGAACAACAACGACAACACCACCACCACCCTGCTGGACAACCTCGCCAACCTCAGACTCATGCAACTGGTGAACACCCCCACCCACTACGCCGGACACGCGCTTGACCCAGTCTTCTCCTCCAGCAAGTACATCTCCTTCAGCCACTCCACCGGACTCCACTGGACAGACCACAGCTGCGTCCACTTCAGCTTCAGAAAGACCACGACTCACCACCACCCGCAACAGGTTCCCCGCAGGAACTGGAACAAGATCACCACCGACCAGCTCACCACTTCACTGAGCCAGAACCCGCCCGCCAGCTCAACGGACCCCAACCAAGCAGCCAACAACCTCACACAGTGGATCACCAATTGCGCTCGCCCAACCAGCCTCGACCACTCGCAGTCCGGCTTCCGCGCCAACCACAGCACCGAGACCGCCTTCATCGCAGCCACTGACGACATCCGAGCCCTGCTCGACAACTGGGAAACAGCGGCCCTCATCCTCCTGGACCTCTCCGCAGCATTCGATACGGTCTGCCACCGCACCCTAGTGCAGCGCCTCAGCAACATCGGAATCCAAGAGAAGGCATTGGAGTGGATCATCTCGTTCCTCACCGGAAGTACCCAGAGAGTCCGCCTCCCCCGTACAGATCCAAGGCCACCGAAGTCATATGCGGCGTACCACAAGGATCATCACTCAGCCCCACCCTCTTCAACGTCTACATGAGCCCCCTCGCAGCCATCGTACGCCAACACAACCTCAACATCATCTCCTACGCCGACGACACCCAGCTGATCCTCTCCCTCACCAACGACCCAGGAACCGCCAGAACCAACCTACACGAAGGGATGAAAGACGTAGGCGAGTGGATGAGGAACAGCCGCCTGAAACTGAACTCAGACAAGACGGAAGTCCTCATCCTTGGATCATCACCCTCCGCCTGGGACGACTCCTGGTGGCCCCCTGCCCTGGGCAGCGCACCCAAACCAACGGACCACGCACGCAACCTGGGCTTCATCCTGGACTCCTCCCTCTCGATGACCAGACAAGTCAACGCCGTCTCATCATCATGCTTCAACATCCTACGCATGCTCCGAAAGATCTTCCCATGGCTCGCCACCGAAACCAGGAAGACGGTCACACAGGCACTCGTCACCAGCCGACTGGACTACGGAAACACCCTCTATACCGGAACCACAGCCAAACTCCAGAAAAGACTCTAACACATCCAGAACGCCTCCGCACGACTCATCTTGGACATCCCCCGACACAGCCACATCTCCGGACACCTGAGAGACCTTCACTGGCTCCCCGTCAGCAAGAGAATTACGTTCCAACTCCTCACCCACGCACACAAGGCCCTCCACGACCTGGGCCCCAGGTACCTCAACAACCGCCTGACCTTCTACACTCCCACCCGCCAGCTACGATCGACCAGCCACGCCCTCGCCGCCGTGCCACGCATCCAAAGATCCACCATGGGAGGAAGATCCTTCTCCTACCTGGCAGCCAAGACTTGGAACTCCCTCCCCATCCACCTCCGCCTGACCCAAGACCACCTCTGCTTCAGGAAGCAACTCAAGACATGGCTGTTCGAGCAGTAGCGGACCCCCCTCCCCCAAGTGCCTTGAGACCCTCTGGGTGAGTAGCGCGCTATACAAATATCCTGATTGATTGATTGATTGATTGCCTGCATGCTCGGGATGTGTAGCGCGCGGTTACCCATGAGGTTTGTCCCGCCCGCTCGCGTCCCCTTATTTCCGGTCACTACTAACGTGTTCGCGAGTTATTCTGTGCCAGATTGCAGTTTCTGCGTGTTCGGCAACTCGATCTTACCGACAAGCATCTTCGGCCACGCGAAAATGCTATTGAGCTCGCGAGAACTACGCTACGCAGCAGTTTGCGGAGTATTCGACAACTTCGCGTTCTCCGCGGAGCGCGGAGTTGCCAAAACTCCGCAAACTCCGCGAACGGAGCGTAGTTCTTCGCCCAGGGTTAGTAATTTGTCAATTTGAGTGCTGGTTAATTTTGTTTTCCTTTCAAATAACTGATGCCGTCGGTGTACAGATGTGTGAGGCGACTGGCCGAGAGTGTTATGATAAAGACGGAGGAAATAGTACTGCAAGCACAATGGAAGCCCCGGAAACATCTGTTATTGTTTTCCACCACATTTGTGTCTCTACTCCAGCTGCAGTTACATCACCATCTTACACTCGTGCTATCATGAGTCGGCTGGAGCCTCGCCAGACCAAGGAGATGTGTTTTGCAGTTGAAAAAATGGTTGTTTGCTACAAGGTCGAGGCAGCAGAAAAGCACGGAAACGTTAAAAGGTAAACGGGCAAACACACATGTATTTATGTTATTTTTGTTACTTTGTACGTTTGTTTTTCAGGAAGACGCAGTACACTACTAGCAAATGTTTTAAAAAAAATGGTATTATGAAGCTTTTGTTGTCCTATTGTGCGAAAAGGGAGAAGATATGGCGTTACGGCTAGAGCTATCCACTTTCGAATTGGGAGACAGGTTTGAGTCTCGGCGTCGGCTCAACAACCTCTGATTCCGGGCAAACCTCTGAATCCTCCCGTGCCTAACCTTGTGTAATGTAGCTGGAGCTCATGTAAAGCGCTCCAATACATTTAGGTCGAGCTCGCGCCATAGAACAAAAGACATTTATATTACCCAGTTTGTTATTCTTCATTCCTCCCTCTCTAACTGCATTTTGAATGCCGCAGGGCGCAGGTTCCTTGTTAACGAGCGGTGCTATTTACTTAGGCAGAACAGTTATTTCTCAGCCTGGTGACTCATTAGGTGGACATGCATTTTATCCGGGAGAAATTAGCCACGCAGACGTCACAAGAAATCTGCAATGTATCGCTACAGTGGCCAAAGGAAACAAGTGCTCGTTTTTAAAAAGGAAATGCCTAAAAAAACATTATTCTTTTAAAAAAAACGCAGCAGATTGGAGAAGTTGAAGCAGCCAGGCTCGAGTGAATTCGTTACGCACAGCACTGTGTTATGAGATTATCAGAAGAAATAGCTGTTTTAAAGGTTTTGGCTTTTTAAAATGCACTAACTCAACAACAACGACTAATTTCAAAGTAGGATACTCGGTCTTAAGAAATGCCAACTTCCAAATTTCCCCATATGCCTTAATATTAATGCACGACTTTTGCCCCTAATAAATTCCACGAAATATGACAATAAATGTAGTTGCAAAATATGACTTCACAGGAGGTAAATTTACAATATTCCTGAGAGTGTACAAGGGACAAGGCCACTTTATCAGAGCCCAGACGATCGCCGAGGTCACACCTTATGGTCAAACAAGTGAAAAATGATAAGGCAAAGGTGGATGGAATGTTCTACACAAAGACAATCACCATGCCTTCTGCCTTAGCTTTTCTCCAACTCTGTCCTAACTGAAGAACAATATAGCAGGTTTTTTTTTTTTTAACATTGCCTAATATTTGAGACTAAACCTTCTTGGAATCCAGTGTATTGTTTCAGCTGCTCCCTTTCCTGCTCCTTGCCCCTCGTACCCTAACAGCACACATGCTTTGAAGCTTTTTTTTCAGGCATTGTGACTTGTATATGAGGGGAAGGTTAGGCTGAGGTAAATTAAGGGCTAAAGGTAGGGTTTAAGAGAGAGACCTTAACTCCAGTGCACCCTCATGCGGAGGAGGGCACATACCTTCATGCCCATGGCTTTTGTAATAAAAGGCACACCATTCAGTCTACCCCCAGAGGTGGGCCTGGGCTCTCTTTTGTGTGTATACTATGGATTTTCGGAAGCATCACTTCCTGACCAGAAGCACCCACTTACCAAGTTTTGATAGTTAAACATGTGTTATGTGGATTTCTCCGTAGGAGGGTATCTTTCAGCACTGCAGAAGACACAGTGGCACTGGAGCACAGGGTTTGAGGACACCTCTGTACTCCGTACAGTTATGGGTATATTTCAATCTCTCAGTTCTTTGTTGATTTATAATCATGGCATCCTTTCTTTTTAAGTTCAAAATAAAGTTTATTAAAATAAAAGAGGTGTCAATACAAAGTCAAAGTAAAATACAGTATGGCATCCTTTCTAAGTCTTCGCAGAGCTTGCAGGAGACGTAGCCAGTGAGCGCGGAGTGGAGCCGATGAGGAGAGAGGATGATGAGAGGGAGCAGGACCAGAGAGAGAAGGAATAGGGGGACTCACGATCAGGCAAAATAAGGTGTTAGTGGGCTGCAGAGGACCAAGTGCCAGTACATCAGTCAATTTGAGGAGAATTCGAGACCGGACCCGGGAGGGGCAGAGGGGAGGAGGAGATCATATAGAGAGACGACGCAGACGCGCAAGGGCAAATATAGGGGACACAGGGAATGCAGAGAGGACACAGAGGGGGAGGTGAGAGTAAGCAGAGAGCTAAAGTGAGAGAGTGGGCAGAGAGGGGACATAGGGTTGTGCCAACATGGCAGGAAAGCATCCAGGTGCCCGAAATGTAAAGTGAGCAGATCAGCAGCAAAGGGAGAAACATGGCAATGACATCAGCATGAGGTTGGGATGGCCTGTTTCCATGCTTCTATGGTCAAGTTAAATAAAAACTATTGCATTATGTGGAGAATGCATGTATGAAAGAAAGGATTGAATCTGACAAAAATGCTACATGTTTTCAGATGTAAAATAGTCTCCGATGTTTGTAACACATGCATGTCATCGGAGGCTGAATGACAGCCAATAGCATGACAGTGAAAGAAAATTACTCCATTGGAAGGTGCCAAACTGTGATTGACAACGTCTCTGAGCAATTGCTGAAGATGGCTGACACAAAGAAGCCAATAACTGAAGCATGCTGACCCAAAGCCCTCCCTCTCTATATTAGATACAGTAGGTCCACCAGATAACTACAATTTCAAGCCAGACATAAACACGAATGTGATATATTTGGGGTTCTTTATTAACTTAGTAGCACTCTAAAGACTACAGCTTAGATTTGGCAATCATAATTATGTAATGTAAGCATGTTCTGTGCAAAGCTCTTTGGATATAAGTGTGACATAGAGTACTCTATTGGTTTTTGCTCAAGACAAAGCATAATATGTTCCCACGACTATTACATTGAGGTTGTTAACATCATCAATAAACACCCCCTTATCTTTATACATCACTATATAAAATATATTAGGCATCCCTTTGAGAACCTGACGGATGATTGAGACCAGGTTTGGCTATTTTGGGCAGTACTATCTTACCAGAGTGGGCTGAGGTGGTCGATGATGTAGTATGAAACATTACCTGGGTGAGACCCCCTCATCAATTTTCTTAAATGCCCTAAGTTAGAGATTTTACGTAGAGTCGGTAGACACAATAGAGTAGGGTAAAAGATACCCCCATCACACACAGTAGGTCACTTCTTCAGGTTGTGATATAATACTCATCTAAATGAAAAACAGAGAACTGAAAACTCTTGCTATGGATCTTTATTGTACTGCATCTTTAACTACTCCAGTCCAACTATTTGCATAGTCGGGTTTTCCAGGGCACTCTTTAAGTAATTTGACCAGAGGATTTGCACATTTTGCTTTGGGACGCTTATTGTCTTTCAAACCAACTGTGTGATGCAATCAGGTGGCAATGATCTAAGCTTAATCCATATTTAAAAATTTGACCCAGCCATATGCAAATCAATTTTGACCCTGCTCCTCATGGGAACGGTCCAGCCCGAACTGCCAAGCCAGGTCCTCACTGAACCAGAACACAAGCTCAGCACAGAACCGGTTTCGCCCTATTTATGGCCTCATCAGCCGGGCACAACTAGGTTCCTGTGACACAGTGAGCACGAGACTCACGTCTTGGCATACCATGCCTCTACACCATGATCACGTGGTTGTGCTCTCCTAGGTTCCTGAGGAGGAGGTTCCAACCGTTCCAGCATTTGCAGCTCATTTCTTCACCGTAAGATCGCACGATTTTTCTGGAAGGGGTTTTTGTGAGGATGGCAGCTACTCAAGTGCACTGAAATGCTGTGAGGTTTTCGGCCATTGAAGATGTCAAGATGGATGGATTGATGTTCAGCCGGTCAGCGCTGCAAAAGGTACCTAGATTTAGACCCGATCAAATTGACCACCTGTATGCTCTTTCTGGAGGTAACTTCTTTGAAGTAGTTTTCACCACATTTGCTTTGTTTAAACAGTGCCTCAAGTGCTTTAAAGAGAAAAATGATTCTTTTTTTAAATTTAATAAATCTTTATTTCAACATATGACTGTCATAAAAGAAACACAATAAAATACAACTTTAAAAATGTTAAAACATCAATTGCTGTAAGAAGTTTAAAAAAGAAATATAACACACATTATCCAGCATCATAGGATGGGTGTATCCCTTAAACTATCCCTTTAATACAACAGGAACTCATTACCCCCTACCAAGTTACACCACTCAAAATAGTTCATTATTCCAGACATTTCCTCCTGATATTCCACATTGAAGCCAAACATTTCGTGACCCCAAAAACAATACATGGCGACAAGTCAGTTTTTAATATTCGGTATGATTGGTGGTACTGCCTAATGCCCAGATTTTTGCAGATGGGAATAATCCACTCTGCAAAAAATGATTCTGCACTCCTGAAAGTTTTAACCATAAGTGCCTTCACTCAGCCTCAGAAGAGATGAGGGAATGTTTCCATGTTTAATGAATATGTTCAGACGGCTGACTTAATCACCTGGCTTTATCAGTTTTGCATTGTTTTTCACGGGGGTCAGAGTGAAATGTGCTGATGGAGTTAAGACTGGCTACTTTCAAGTCTTAGAGACTTTAAAAAGAGACCCACTAACCGAGGAACTAAGGCATATGCCAAGTGCTATTAGCCTGGAAGGAGCCACAGGCCCTGTATTATATGCCAATCTGCCAAAAAGATGAAGCATACATGGCTCCCACGTCTGATTTGGATTTGTCTGTCCAATCACAGCATACACTTTCCAAGGCCACTAGAGTGAGTAATGAAAAGCACCAACTGGGTTGAGCTGAAATAAATTAAGTAATAATGCTGGAGGTTCTTCCCTAATTACCAGCACAGGTGCAGCCAATAATACATCCAAGGTGCAACTTGGCCCACATTATGAACTGCAGTTAAAAGACACTGATAAGGATGGTATTTTGTATGCTACTTCGAAGACATTGTCTACTTTAAGCCAACAAACAGCATCATCTGATACCATGAGTGCCATTGATAACCAGGAAAAATTTACTACAGTTTCCTCAGAAGACTGTTGTACTGAGATGGACTATGCCTATAAATCCCGGAAAGAGTCATCTTTCAATGACACTGCAATTGCTGGTATGGTCATCGAATGAGGGATGGATGACAATCTCATTAAGGAAGAGGTTGAATCTGCAATAGACATTTCAACCTCATTAAAAAGGAAGGAGAAAGAGAGTGAAGACACCGAAGAAACTGTTTTTGAGAACAATGGCTCTAGATACTTGTGTGCACAGGATGACAGTGGTACATTTCAAGAGGGAAAAGTGGAAGATGCCTTTATCCCTGTGATAAAGAGAAAGACCAAGAAAATAAGCAATTGGACTATCAGTGAGTTCATGACAATGTCTATTTTATTTGAATGTTTCTTGATGCTTCTCATGAGAAGTATTAATGATAGGTGTTTGCGCAATGATTCTAAATGTTCAGCAGTTTTTGACTTTATGAAACAACAACAATTAGATGTAATTTGTTTACAGGATTGTGCTGTTCAAGAACCTCTGAAGGACAAACAATTGCAGGAAACGTGGGACTGTGTCCCTTTAATCTGGTCAGGTGGCAATTCAGACCAAACTGCAGGAATATTTTATTTTGCAATTCTGACTTTTGTATTTAAACGGTACAACAGGTAGTGAAAGTTTGATTACTGTGTGTCGATGGTAACTGATTTGGACATAAAATTCACCTTATTAATGTTTATTGCCAATCCTCCTTATCATGTAGGTACAATGTTTTGAGTTTATTGCCACAGCTCCTTTCATTCAATAGGATGTTTTTTTGGGAGGAGATTTTTCCTGTTTACTACATGTTTAGGACAGAAAGTCTTATCCCCTTGTATACCTTAATAGAAGCAACAGATCTTTGCTGAATATCATTGCTGATTTTCATTTACAGGATTATTACAAAGTGGTATACCCTAATGATCCAGAATGCACTTAGATTAGTTCCAAATCTTTCAAAAAGTCCCGAATTGATTTTATCTTTGTAAGACCATCTGAAAAGAGAGTTTCAGCAACAATCATTCTAGTTTTCTTTTCATACCGTAACCTTAGTATAGATGGTGCATCCTTAGCTGAGATACCTCTTTAAGGGAAAGGACGCTCCTGTGGAGCACCAGTGAGCCCACAGCAGGATGGCTTCTCCTTAGTGCAGCTCCGCCGGGGCGGATCCATCCACACACAATTCTGCTATCTGGCCACCACAAAGCTCGAAGTCTCAGAGTTATGTGCGGGAAAAGCGAGGGTGTTCAGCAGAGCCCAATAATTTACTGCCAGCTACTCTACAAATGGCGATACTGGGCCAGAGGCAGATACCACGTGGAGGGGCCTCCAGTGGAGGTATGTGGCCTGTATTGAGAAGAGAGTTGGAGGCAGGCCGGGGAGCTAAGGGGCCCCGACGAGTTGAGCGTACCTGCTGTGGGCATCTGCTGAAAAAAACAGAAGACAATAACGGTGAGTGGGGGACACCATAGCGGATGACTGCTGCCACGTGGGCTGGATTGAATGGGCAGTGGGCCGGGATGCTGGAAACAAAGAGGGACCATGGTCGCCCACTGGCATATTAAACAGAGTGCAGAGGTTGTGATGCTGGTACAGTCGCGGCCTGCATGACTGGCGGTTGTTTGGGTCATGCGGGGAGGGGGTCGGGAGGGAAGGGTTTTTTTTTTTTTTTTTTTTTTACTTACCTTGCCTCCAGTCCCACATCGTGTCTATCTCTGCTTCTTCAGGAAGCAGGGAGCCTCCCTCTCGTCCCCTAAGCCAATCACAATGCTGCAATGGCCTGATTCAACAGCAGAAACTAGTATAATTACTTGAACTGCGACAGCATAACTTCAGAACACTTGTGGACTAAGAGGAAATTTGTCTGCGAAGAAGAGCTGCAGTAGCGGCAGGAGGGGACCTGCCACTCTGTGTGTTGCTGAGTTGTGCTGGCCTGCTGCTTGCTACTTCTATTTTGGACAGTAAAAGGACTGGACTTTGCTTTTCTATCCTGATTGTCAAGGTTCTCCAAAAACATGTGTGGGTTTGCCTCCTATTAAGAAGTCTCAGGGCCATCAAAGACCTCATCTGCAGCCCCTGAACTCCTCTGCTGGGAGGCCTGACCTGCCAAGTGGTGCCAATTCCATTTCTGTGCCCTCGGAGGTGACTTTGCTGCAAAGAAAACAAGAAAATCCATCACAGTTCAGCGCCTGTTTTTCTGATGCAGCACTGCTGTGCGGAAGATGAATCAACTCATCGCAGTGGTGTGGTTGAAGAATTGAGGCAGCGCCTTCCATGTGGCTTAAAGATCCCGCATCCAGAATCCTGAGCACCGAGTCTCTGAAGTCAGAAACACCTGCTCCAACTTCGACGCAGGCCCTGCTGTGCAGCTGAAGAAATCTACGAATCACCTGCTCGCGGCTGGGAAAATTGATGCAGCGCCTGTTTCACTGTCGCCGCATCAACCCCATCGCATCTGGATTTTCCACGCATTGCATCTGTGCACCAAGATCTCCATTGACTTTGCCCAGCAGGAAGGAAACGAGGACGCATGTCAAGAAATAAATGCATCGCCTCGCCTGACAGCAAGGAACCAATGCAGTACCTCCCCTGACTGTAAGGAACCGATGCATCACCTCCCAGGTGCTGCAGTAAGGAACCAACGCATCACCTCCCCTGGCGGTAAGGAACGGACACATCACCTCTCCTGCGAGTAATGAACCAACACAATGTTTTACTTTTCTGGTGTCTCACCTCCCATTCACCTGTTTTCGTCTGTGATTTTGATAGATCACAGGTGCCTTGTGAGAAAAGTGATGTATCCATAGTTTTCCATGATGGAACTATTTTACACCTTTAAAAAATGATATTTTTGCTTGTGTATGTTGGGTTTTTGTTGTTTTGGTCTTGTTTTACTTAGTTAAAGATTGGTTATTTTTCTAAGAGGGTCTGGTGTCCATTTGTAGTGTTGTTACCTTGTTACTGCGTGTTTATGTTCAAATGCTTTACACATTGCCTCTGAGATAGGCCTGGCTGCTCGTGCCAGCTACCCAGGGGGTGAGCAGGGGTTATCTTAGGTGTATAACCCCCCTTACCCTGACTAGAATGAAGGGTTCATACTTGGACAGGGTGTAGGCCACTGCCAACTAGAGACCCCCATTTCTAACACTGGTGGTCAACGGTGATGAGAGAACTTGTGTTTATACTTGACATACAATGAATAGTGTACACTACTGCAAGAGAGCAGCCAAATATGCAACTGCATACTGTTTTTTATTTTCTCTTCATGAGAAATTCCTACGTTTTTGGTCTACAACTCATGTCTCAGTCTGAAAAGCCAACAGTTGGAGCTGCAGAGTCAGTGTTTGAGATAGAGGATTTGAAATCCCACACGTTACCCCAGCTCAAAACATTCAGCAAGGAGCTATAATGTCCTATGAGGGGCCACACTAAATAGAAGGAGCTTCAAAAGGCGCTGAGGGCCTGGGTGGAAGGAAATGAGGCTGGTGGGCACCCTGAGGATAAGAATGATGATGTGGAGGTGGAGTAGCAGAGCTTGCAGCAGGATGTTGTGGATCAGGATCCGCCTGAGAGGAAGGTACCTTCGAGGACAAGCAGCAAAGTCTCTACCAGAGGCCTAGCCCCACAGGAGCTGGAGGACAGGCAGTAGACCAGGAGGTATCAATTTGAGCTGGAAAGGCTCAAGATGGAGTTGAAAGGTGAGATACATTGACAGTAGAGGAGAGAACAATTATGCTAGCTCAAGAAGTCAGCTTAAAGGAGTTGGACTAGAAGGTCAAGTCTAGCACAGATGGTGGCAGCGTTTCATCATTGCAATCTGAGAGAGTGGTGCACTAGCCAAAGCAAGTAGGGAAAGAGCATACTAAAGGGAATGACATCCAGAGATGGCTTCAGGGTTATGAGGCAGCATTTCATATGAGTGAGGTCCCTGAGAAGCACTGGGGGCAGGGATATGGAATCACTTTGCAGTAGAGAGAAGTAATACCTTACTGACCCTAGGGGACATCCATGCACTCACACACCCAAAAATTAAGGAAGCCTTATTTAATCAGTATCGTCTTACCCCTGAGAATCAAAAATGTATAATAAGGGTACTCCCGAGTTTGCTTTTTAGGTCTAGAGGGGGGAGAATAAACAACAAATACAGATACAAAAACCTCTAATCTGACCTATAAATCCTTCAAAAAAGAGTTAATCTGAAACTTTCACAGAGATGCAACAATGATAGAAAATATTCACATAGGCATACTATCCTTTAGTTTTTCGTTTATTTTCATTTTCATAATTTAAGATTGAAGAAACATTTTTTGGCATTTTTTTTAGATTTTTTAACATAGAGCAAAAATATAATTCAGTACTAGAAAAACAATATTTACAGTGATAAACTTATTTTGAAACCCACATAAAAGCTACACAGTATTGTCAGTCTCTCTGTCACTCAATCTACATCATTCATTACAGTTTCACACATACTCATGCTAGTGACAAAATACAATAAAATACAACAAAAGACATCAATACATCTGAGTGTCCCACTTGGTCTTTTATAATTGGATTTCCATGTTTTTCACTTGGTGAATTCAATATTATGTGTTACTTCTTCATTTGATTCTTATTCCTTCTATATTTCTTTGTGCGGGGTTCCCAGATGTATAGGGCCTACGTATGTTTCGGTGAACTATTTAATTTGCATCACCTTCATCAGGGCCAAACAAATACATCTGGGACTCCCTCAGATTGTAGGAAATTTTTAACAGCCCCGAACTGCCTCCGCGCCGCCTGCACAGAAACAGTAAAGTCTGGGAAATAGGAGAGTGTGTTGCCTTGATGTTCGATAGTTCCCTTGTCTCTGGCCATGCGCAAAATAATGTCACGGTCCCTATAATTCAGTACTCACGCAATGACAGGGCGTGGCGGGGCACCAGGGACAGGACGAGCTGTGAGGGAAAGATGGTAGAGAGTTGGTGAGTGCCAAATATGTCCTTGATCATATTTTCAACATAGGTCTCCATTTTACAAACATTTGTCGATTCTGGCAGCCTGTGATCCGAATGTTGTTTTGTCTGGAGCGAGCCTCCAAATCCTCATTTTTGGCCTGAATGAGGGAGAGTACCTTTTCCATATTTAATGTCTTTCCTGCAACGTCACTCAAACCATCCTCAGTTGCAGATACCCTTTGCTCTACCTCTCCCATGCGAGTGTTCTGTTTTTCAATCTGGAAAGACATGTGGTCGAGACGCTGGTGCACAGCTGCCATTGTACCCTCGATGGCTTGGAGGCTATGCTGCATTGCCAATAGTGTTGTTTCTATAGTGGAGGGTCCGACGTCAGGGGCATCCGCCTCGGAATATGAGGCTGCCTGTTGTGGAGTTTTAGAGGACTTGCGTGTCTCAAACGTGAGGCGAGGTTGGGACTTATCGGTCCGGCCCATAGTGCCATTAAGGAGAGTCAAGCTGTTGCAGAAGACAAAAGAGGAGAGGACCCCTGAACTTAAGACTCCTAGGCCCAGGGTAATAGTGTTGATTCTGTGCTGCAGGTCTATTCACGACCGAGGAGTCCCTCAGGCTATGCCAAGCACACCAATTTCTGCCACAGGAGATTGAGGGTCCACACTGCGCAGAGATGTAGAGACGTAGGCCTGAACTCTCAACAAGGTCCGAACCAGGCCAGCATGATCCCGACCTTTACAGAGTCCAGTAACTAACACGGTGTCAATGCACAATTTGCAGGTATATATGGACAGTCAAGTTCCGCAAGGTCTGGAGCACTTAATAGTTGAGAGGGATCCAGACCACAAATGAGGCGACAATCCGGTGGACCCTCAGATAAACCCCAACCGAAAGAGGCATCATGCAGAGATGCGAGAGTTATACAGGCAGTCTTGGAGTGGAGGCAGCACACCAACACACAAGATAGGAACCTCTGCAGCAGGGGGTCGAAAGCTGATGAGCTGTGGTGCTCGTCGTGAGTTGGGTTGATAGGCAGCTTAGGCCCAAATATCCAGCAGAGGTGCCTCCAAGCCTCCAGCTAACGCTCCCTCCACTGAGGGGTGTGGATTTGCGACTGCATGCAGCTGGGCCCCAACGCGGTCGCTACAGCCACCCGTGCACCCAGCGCCCGGCAGCAGTTAACTCACCGCGATCCGCACCAGACCCATACCTGCCTCCAGAGGAGTAGGCCCGACACAGGAACCGCCTCAAACCCTGAGTTAACTATGCTCTTGGCTACTGATGATAGGGTCGAAGAGGTGATTGAACCTCTCCCGACCCCCTGTCTGTCAAGGAGAGGAATGGGTCAGTGGAAGGCATGGTCCTCTCCCTTACACTGACCCTGGAGCCGCAGGGTGACTATCGCCAGTTTTGGGGCAGTTTGCCACACTCTTCTCACTCACCCCAGGTGTCACCCATTGATGCATGCATCATATTGACACTGGGGACAGTCCACCTGTGAAGCACAAGATTTCCAGGTTGACAGACAAAGTGAAAGCTAGCACCGAGTAGGAGATGTCCAAGATGTTAGGTTTAGGGGCAATTGAGCCCCCCAGCTGTCCTTAGTCTAGTCCAGTGGTCTTGGCTCCCAAAGCTGCTGCCACTGGTGCCACTCCAGAACAGTGGTTCTGTGTAGACTACCATGGGCTCAATGCCGTCATGAAGACTGACACACACCCCATCCCCTGACCTGATGAGCTCATTGGTCATCTGGGAGCTGCCACATTCCTCTTCACGTTTCATCTAACTTCAGGCCACTGGAAGATTGCCTTGACCGAGGATGCACAGGAGAGGTCAGTGTTTTCAACGCCAGAGCGGCAACACCATTTCTGGGTTATGCCCTTTAGGTTGAAAAACACCGCTGCCACCTTTCAGAGGTTGGTCAACCAGGTACTGGCTGAGCTGGAAGATTTCAGTGCCACCTACCTGGATGACATTGCACCAACTCTGGGAAGTGTTGAAGGCCCTGCAGAAGGCATGCCTCACTATCAATGCCAGTAAGCACCAGATAGGGCAAGGGTCTGTGGTGTACTTGGTGCACCAGGTAGGAAACGGACAGATGGCGCGCCTACAGCCAAAGATTGACAACATTCTGGCTTGGACACCTCCCAAGATCCAGACAGATATAAGAGCTTTCTTCTGTCTCCCCAGGTACTGAATGTTGCACTATTGTTGCCCCTTGACTGAGCTAACTTCAAGGAAGCAGCCATGTCAGGTGATCTGGACTGAGGAATGCCAGACTGCTTTTGATGCCCTGAACGAGGATAAGTGCATGGGGCCCATGTGCAAAGGCTCCTGACTTCTCCAAGGACTTTGTGGGGCAGACTGATGCATCAGAGCATGGTGTGGCCGCAGTGCTTTTACAGCTAAATGAAAAGGGCCTAGATCAACTCATAGCTTTCATTAGTAGGAGGCTACTTCCCCGGTGTAGGAAGCCAGTTCTGTATAAACTATGCCAAAAAGAGATATAGTGTGCTGTGAGTCCAGTGAGTCTTCAAAAGTAGGACAGAGGTTAAAGTAGATAATACTTTACTCTCAATTTAGTGGTAGCTGGGCTGAGCAATTAGGCTGATCAGAGGGTAGTGTGACTACATTTGTTGTACCCACTCATTCAAGACTGGAACACACACTCAATGACTAACTCCAGACCAATGTTTAGCAAAAATATAACTTTAGTTACTTTTATTTTAGCGTTGAACTCAGTTACAGGTAAGTAGACTTGTGTGACAGATAATACTTTCACAAAGGCAGTGGAATACTTTTCGGTTTTGAAAATGCTTTGGTATTGTCAATCCGAAACCATAACACTTATTACTTGAAAAAGATAGACAGTTGTATGCAATAGATAAAATCCAATGCAATCCTAAGGAAGGAAAACAGGGCTATGCATCAGCAGGTAAGTACATGAGTTACTTTTCCGATCTTATGTGGTCCTGAGCAAGGTTCAATTTAAGGCAGGCACTGCACCACCAATGGCCCCTGGGCGGCAAGGTGCAAAGTTTGCCAAAGCCACGGCTCGTCAATGGAGATTGGGGGCACCCAGAGAGATGAGGAGCTCAGTATATATGCCATGGCGGTTGATACCGGCAATGATGTTTGCTCTCACAGTCAGTGGAGAACAATGGGAATGAATGGGAGTCAGTAGGCCTCCAAAGCAGGTACCGTTGCTGTGGTTGTCAGCGAGTTACTGCAGGTCGAAGGGAGGCACCACCAGCCCAGCAGTTCAGTCGCGGGGATGGAGAGGCACAGAGAACAGAGGAGTTTTGCAGATGTTGGCCCATTTCAGAGAGGCTGCCGTCCAGTTGCGCTGCTTTCTCCCGGCAGGACAGAGTCGCGTCAACAAGAGTGTCAGTCTTCAACTACTGCGGTCTATGTACTGGCAGATGCCGGGGACTATCGCCTTTAGCCCAAAGGGAGGTTCTTGGAGAGTGTTTAAAGGTTGGAAGGTCACTAGGGTTTCTTGGAGGCCTGGCAGGGTTTCTGGAAGGACAGCAAGTCGAGTTGTCGATCCGGCTACAGGCGGTGGGGTTCTTGCCAAGTTCTTTCTGCAGAGTTCAGTTCCTAGTCTGGCAGCAGTCTTTTTCTGTCTCCTCCTTTGGGCCTTAGAATCTGATTTACAAGGTTCAGGGGAGCCCTTAAACACTACATTTAAGGGTGTTACTGAGGTTGGGGGCAGTAGCCAATGGCTACTGTCAACTAGGGTGACTACACCCTTTGGGTGCCCCCTCTCTTTGGAAAGAGGGACATATCCCTGTTCCTATTGGGCCTAATTCTCCAAAACAAGATGGATAATTTCTAAGAGAGAGATTCTTCTCAGCTCCTGGGGACCCTAGGGGTGTGCCAGGCTAAGGTGGACACTCCTTTTTGCTTACTATTTTTCCTGCCAGTCTGGCAGCCAAAAGTGGGGTCTGGACAGGGGGGTGGGCATCTCCACTAGTTGGCGATGCTCATATCAGCACATCACAACGTGAGAGCCTTTGATGTTCACGCCAAGTGTTGCTGTTCCTGCCAGGGGAGGTGTGAAGCACTTTCACCCTGACCTCCGGGAGCACAAAGGGTCTCACTCCATGAGGTCAGAAACCTGTTTGATGATGGTTGGCGGGGACCAGTCAGCCACTACACTAGAGATCAATCGTTCTTCAGGGGGCATCTCTAAGATGCCCTTTGGGAGCATTTTATAATAAATGCAACACCAACATCAATGTAGGTTTATTATGCTGAGATGTTTGGTACCAAACTTCCCAGTTTTCAGTAAAGCCATCATGGAGCCCTGGAGTTCGTAATGACAAATTCCCAGCCCAAGTACTTAAAATGGCTTCACTGTGAATGGCACAAACATTGTAGGAGCATATTGATCATACAGCAATGCCGACACCTGTGATATGGTACACCCACCTTTAGGGCTGTGAGACCTGCCAAAGGGGTTGATTACCCATGCCACAGGCAGTGTTTGGAGGGATGGCACAAAGGGATGTTTCCCATGTGGACTCTTCAGTTTGCTCTTCATCAAAACATGCAGTCTGCAATGGCAGTTGTAAGTCTTAATTAAGGTGAGGGGTCTCTGAGAGTGACATAAGGCACAGTGCAGCCCTCAGAGGCCCTTTCTGGTCACACAGCCCTTTGAAACAGGGGTAACATTTACAAGGGACTTACAACGTTGTCCAGAGGTGTGCCAATTTGGGAAGCAAAGGTACAGTTTGTGGAAAGAACACAGGTGCTGGAGCCTGGTTAGCAGGGTCCCAGCACACACTCGGTCAAGTTGGCAGCAGGTATCTGGCAAAAAGTTAGGGGTAACCATGCTAAAAAGGGCACTTTCCTACACCTAGAAACTGAGTTTGAGTACAATTGCAAGGGAAGCTTTTGCTGTGGCCTGGGGTATGAAGAATCTAAGACCCTGCTTGTTTAGGACTCACTTCCAAGTTCAGACAGACCACAGGCACCTCAGAGGGTTAATGCATATGAGGGTTGAGAACCCAAAACTGTTGAGCTGGTCCATCTCCCTACAGGGAATGGACTTTACGGTGGAACACTGCCCTGGCACAGAACATGCCAATGCTGATGGTCTGTCCTGGTTCATCCACCTTAGTGATAAGAACTCCCATGAGGTTGGGTAGTGTGGTATCTTGGTATTCTCTATGCTATCCTTCTCTACCTCTAATGGAATGTTCATGTGATGCATCTATCAGAATGTTGGTGTTCTGCCTGAGAGATTACAGTTGGCTGGGCTGAGCACCTTGCTGAATGCTCCTGGTGGGGTCTCTCTCTACATAACTTGGAATAAAGCATCTCTGAAATACATCATCACTTGTGGACATTTCATCATTACATATTGGCGACGATCTTAAGGAAGAACCTACATCTGTCAAATCTAGAAGTACTTCAGACTACTTCAAGTTTAAGAAAGAAAACTACAAATTAAGAAAGGACCTCCTGCAACAAGTAAAGCTACCCCAACTGCCAGCATGACCCCACCAGTGACCTACAATCGGTCGCCCACAGCAGTCTGACAGTTGTCCTGTGTACCAGTGAGTCTACAAATTTTAAGTTGGAGCTGTGCCCTCACGCTGGGTAAGCCTGTTTGTTTTGACTTTGGGACTCACGCTGTACCCTCACTTGAGGGTAAGCATTTTATTGGCCAACTCTGCATGTTGTCCTATTTACAAGGAGAGTCTTCATTATGCTGTGTTGGAGCTGTGCCCTCTAATGGGTTAAAACTGAATCGTTTCTGCTCCTGGCTCATCCTGTGTTATACCTTCACATGAGAGTAGGCATTGTCTTTCTTCAATCTCCCTACACTCTTTGGGGAAGAATTGTGTATGATCTACTATGGATATATGTGCAGCAGTGACTTTTCTCGATTGAAAATTATATTATTTAAAGTTTTTCTTTTCCCAGAGGAAACTTTTCGCTGCAGAACTGGCCCCATGTTTTTGATGAAGTTTTGACACTTTCATCGGTTTATCACCATGCTTGTCAATGCTTAATTTTAGTGTTGGTGATTTTCTTTAATGTACATTACTTTTGCCTTTAATTGAGCCTAATTCACCGAAAATCGAGCCACTGAAGCCATCGTCAGTTTAACTGCCTTTCACCGTGCAGCGTGTGTCTTTCTTTGTGCGCGCTCTCACCTGCTGCCTTCATCGGAGCTTCTTTGACGTGCCGTCCCCTCTGCCGGATCTCCCGATGTGGTTTGGTGTACAGAAGCGCCGTGAGCCACCCTGCTTTGCGTCACTGTGCATGCCGCCATGTTGCCTTTGGAGCGCTGTCTTGAATCCTTGTGTGTTCATCATTTTAAGTAAGGATATTTTTCGGGGCAAGGATCGAGCTCCGGCTTCTAGTTTTAATTGAATTCCTATTTGTGTACTATTTAGTGACCTTTGTGCCATGTTTTTGCGATGGGTCCATGTTTAATGCCATATTGTTTCGTTTTCTCACACAACACTTGCATGTCATGTTTCCCACTTGTGCACAACAGTGTTTTGTCTTTTGCACTTACAGTGGGTTTTAGTCCCAGCTGTTCTATTGACCATATGTTTAGGTTAAATGTTTTTGGGATGGTTCCCGTCTTCTTTTCTTTGCAGTGGGTTTTAGTCCCACCTGTGTAATTTTAATGTTTTTGCAATGGGTAACAGTCCCATTTACTTGCAGTGGGTTTTAGTCCCATCTGTTTTATTTAAATGTCTTATGCCATGGGTCCCAGTCCCATTTGCTTACTGTGGGTTTCAGTCCCACCTGTTTAATTTGCAATGGGTCCCAGTCCTATTTGCTTACTGTGGGTTCCAGTCCCATTTGTTTGCTGTGGGTTTTAGTCCCACTTGTTTATTTTCTAATGTTTTTGCGATGGGTTCAAGTCCCATTTGTTTGTAGTGGGTTTTAGTCCCTTCTACTTTATTTAAATGTTTTTGCTATGGGGTTCAAGTCCAATTTGCTTGCAGTGGGTTTTAGTCCTACTTGCGCAATTTCTATGCATTTGCGATGGGTTACAGTCCCATTTGTTTGTAGTGGGTTTTAGTCCCTTCTACTTTATTTAAATGTTTTTGCTATGGGGTTCAAGTCCGATTTTACTGGTGTGGGTTTTAGTCCCACCTGGCACCCCGTCAGTTGTCCACACGGATCTCGTCTATTTTTGTTTTCTGCCCTGTTGGTTGTGCGTATTTTTGTCTCCTTCAGAGGAGCTATGCTAGGGTTACAGTCCTATAGCATTTGAGTTTTGAACATGTTATGTGTTTTTATTCACATATGCTAGTTTACCAGTTACGTTTAGAGTCTAGGTTTTACATCCACATATTTAGCTTATGTTTTCTCTATTTATGTGCTTTTATGCTTTCTATGCTAATTATGTTCAGATTTGATGTATTTTTATTGCAACTTTTTGCACTGTTATCTCTTGCATTACGTAATTGTATTTTGCTTAGAGGTAATAGTGTTTAGATGAGGTTTCACCTCTACTCTTCCTCATCTTCCTTGTTCTTGAAATTAAGGTTTCTTTTGTTCTTTCTCTTTTCTTATTGCCTTCCATTGTTTCCTTCCTTTTAAAGTTCTGTATGAAGAGAGGATGTTTTATATGGTGTAAGAAGGGAGGATGGTTTATACGTTATTTTCCATTCTTCTTTCTTTGTTCTCTTTTGATGGGTGTTTTCTCTTTACTGTTCCTTTTTTCTGCTTTTGCTCAATTTACTTGCTTTCATTTCCTCCTGTTCTCCGTTGCTGTTCTTAGCTTTTTGTTTTCTGTTTAAGAAGAGAGGATAATGTTATGCTATCCTTCTCTACCTCTAATGGAATGTTCATGTGATGCATCTATCAGAATGTTGGTGATCTGCCTGAGAGATTACAGTTGGCTGGGCTGAGCACCTTGCTGGATGCTCCTGGTGGGGTCTCTCTCCACATAACTTGGAATAAAGCATCTCTGAAATACATCATCACTTGTGGACATTTCATCATTACAGGTAGTTCTCCCCACGCTCAGCTTTAGGGGATGGACAGGGACACCTGTTAGCCCTGGCATCTTTTGCATATTTTTCCCCTGTCTTTTTGCTTTGCTTCTGATCTTCTGTTTTTGACTGTGTGCTGAATTTCCTTTTCGCTAGTGTTAGAACTCTGGGGAGTCTTTTCTTTTCTTGCTGCTACTGCCATTTGTGGTTTGTGGAAGTAATTATTGGCGTGGGCTGTCTATGTACATTAGCTGCCCGGTCCGGCCTTGCTAATCTGCTGCTATTTCCGGCTCCTTCTCCCCAACACCCGGGTGAGAACTTCAGGCCCCAGATTGCACCAGACAATCTGCAGCTGCCACGAGTGAGGGGAAGACGCAACCATCGTGCTTAAACCGCTGAACTCTTCACCCCGGCAAGGGACAAGCGCGGGACGAAGCACGGACGAAGCCCGTACCAATGGCGGACCCATCCAAGACTGGACTGGGCCACCCCACTAACATCTGGCTTAACAACAGGGGGGCCAGTTTATCTGTTACATTGTTGCATTATGCCACCAGTTGGGGTCAGTCTTTGGGGATGGAGGAGGCAGCAATGTTCTAGCGACTGTTCTTTTGTGGAAGCTAATCCTCACCCCGCAAACTGCAGTAAGGACGTTTACAATACTCAGCTATTGTAGAAAATTTCCTCTTTAATTGACCCCTTGATGCAGAAACGTGCTTCGATCGAAGCTAGACTCATTAAAATAGAGCAGGGCCTCCCTAGGATTCCATCGACTGAACTCAATGTACAATCTGGAGGAGGGGGATGCATCTCAATCGGTGGGGAGGGGGACAGCAAAATAAGGGGCTTGTAAATACCATACCCAATCCTCCAAGTGTAGTTTCGGGCAATAGTCAATCTAACCCCCCAACTGGAGGTGGACCTGGCCCACACAGTGCTCCCCCCCCCCCCAGGAGCTGGTAGATCGCAACTATTCCAACAAACCTTAGTGGAGAAACTGCACCCCCCTACATCCCTCCACTTACCGCCGGATGCCACCCCTTACACCGTTGTTCTGGAGAATGTCCCTGAGCTTGAACCACAGGCACGGGAACACTGGTCTACCCTGCGTAATAAGGTCCTTCACCTCCTAAGCACCTGACAGGGCTATCAACTGAACTGTTCACAGAATTCAAAATGGTGCGCAATGTTCCATGGGTGGGGAAGTCTCAGAAAACTTTAAGGGGGGATTGTGTAGTTTTGAGCTTTAGGTCACGCAGCATGGTTCGGTATATTCTGTCGAGGGCAGGGAATCGCGATGCAAGGGAGATCATTTCTGAATTACCCTTGGGATTCTTTTATCGACCCAAAATAGATCTTAGTGGTGCCAAAATGAGAGCGCCACGTCCTACACCGGGGATTTTTGCTCACCCTGTCCCCGTGAGTAATCAATTTGATGCCCTTTCTACATTGGAAAGTAATGATTGACTCGGCTGTGATGGTGGGACTGTAATAACCACAACAAGCCCAACAAAGGGGCTCGGGGTTTAGATCAAGGCCCCCTTACCAGCGCTCCTGTTGAGAGGCCTAAACCGAGGTATACTCCACTAGAGGGGGCTGCCAGTATTACAGTGGACTTGTGGAACACTGCGGGCTGTTATCTAAAACTGAATCCAGTGACTGGTCTTCCTTTGTCGAACAGCATGACATCTGGGTATTTCAGGAGATATGGTCTATGGAACAAGTCTATCACCTCGGGTTTCTTAATTTTTCTAAGCCAGCACAAGTGGGACGTAAGGGTAGACCATCGGGTGGGCTAACATGCTGGGTGAGACAGCATTGGAGCTACACTGTTAAGGAAGTCTTGATCGATAGCCCAGATAGCATGGCTCTCTCTCTAGAGATCGGAACATCTTGCTAATTAACATCTACGCAAGAGGTCAGCCGGGTGGGAGGCATTCTGAGACTGTTGCCATCCTTGATGGGTTTTTGAACAGCTGGAGAGAAGGGTACAATCTGATTATAGCGAGGGATTCCAAATGCTCTTTTGAACTCCTTGGCTTTGCGGATGGTAATTTAACTGCCGAAGAGGATTCTCAATGGAACATCCCCCCTTATACCTTTGTCCAATTAAAAAAATGGACGAAAGGAGGAGCTACGACACCAACCAAGATGGCCGCATAGTCTCCCGGCTCCGCTGACCTCCGTTCTATGCTGTACTATCCTGTCATCTATCCTGATCTCCTGCTCCGGATCCGTGTGTGTGACCCAATTTGCACTCCGATGAGGTGATCCCGGAGTTTCTCCGACATCGTGGAGCGGAAACGTCGAGGACTGATTTGAGGCCTAACCCAGCCGAGAAGCCGGGGTCTCGAGGGCTGGCCTAGCCGGGTCCGAGTTGAACAACAACGGACTGTTGAATGCGGTTGGGTCCGGTCTCTGGAACATTCGGAATTTTGGGATTGCTCTGCTACCATCTGCTGCCCGGTGTTCTATAGGAGGTAAGGTGACGAGTGACGCGCGGCACTGTGTTGCGGGGATCCCGGACCGGGGGTCCGGCATTCATATCGCCGGTGCCCCTTGAGTTGGAATCTCACTGCGCGCTACTGCACGCTACCAGTCTGTCCCTCATGGCTCATTCCTGCTCCGCCTCATCTTCCCCCGGAGAAGGCGCCTCTCCTGTGGGGAACACCATGCCTGAAGAAAAATGGAGGCTGACGGAGCAGGCTCACAGTGGCCCGTCATTGCGGACGGTGCTGGAGGCCCTTGTGGCACTTCAGGAGACTGTTAAAGCCCATACCTGCAGCCTGTTGTTGGCGGCGGATGGAATCAAAGTATTGAGACCGGATCCTGACTTGACGCCCGAGACCCGGCGGCCAGCCTGCCTTTCGATTGCCGCCCCGGTGGCGTACTTAGACCCGGCGCTGGAAGCTGTATTTGCCCCTATCGCAGTGGATCTACCCGAAAGTACTGTGCTTGGTGACTCAATTAATCCGCTGGAATCCCCGGTTTTGCAACTGTCGGAACATTTACATGCTGTCCCCACTTCGGATCCTTTCAATTGGTACCGTGAACTGTTTTGGACTGTGTCGACCCCCCTCCCCAGTCGCTCTATTGCGATGGCGGATGGGATAAAGCCTGGCTTCGGAGACGGGGAGGGGCATCGTTGGTACCAGCCGGCTAATTTGAGACCTGCCGTTCTTCTGTGGACCCCTGTTCTGCTAACTTCTGTGTACCTTTTGATATTTTGAGGACGGGGCTTTCTTCCCCTGAAGGACTCAGCGAATTCAATCGACGGGGCCAAGGCTGAGATTGCTGTCTGGGTTGTTCATTGTGGTATTATGGTTAACGGGATTGTTTTATTGAATTAACGGAGTCCGGGGCGGGGTTGGTTAGGACGGGGGCGAGAGACCGGGAGTGCGTTGAATAAAGCCCTCCTCCATTTCTCCTCTTCGGGTGGGGTTTAATTTCTTTTCCCCTTTTTTCCCTGTTTCTTCTATATTTCGGGTTTCGGTTCTTGGGCGACAGGCACGCTGCTAGGGGGGTAGGCCGTAGTCATCTGCAGGGGTGCAGGGTGGGGGTGCAGGGGGATGGGAGTTTTGTTTTTTCTTTGTTTCTATGGCCTTTTTTCTCTTCTTATCTTCTTTGGCCTTTTCTTTCTCTTTTTCCGGGTCAGCGTAGTGGGCTCATTGTTTGGTCCATCTCTGCTTTCACATCTGTGCCTCAACTCTCGCGATGTTTCGGGGCCATGGGGCGGGCATAAATGTTGGCGCGACCGTAATGGTATGCTTGTTTATCCGGGTGTCGTCTGCTTTAACGCCACTGACCTACATGAAAACGAATTAACTGTGGACACACTGCTATTTCACTCGCCCCCTCTTTATAGCTTGAGATATTGTATGGCACCTGATCCTTCTATTTTATATTATAAAATGAAACCTTTTGTATCCTGTTCCCAATTTGATATGTCTTCCAACCAGTGCGCATTGTGGATGTAGCGACTATACTCCCCGGGAGGCTGGGTCTGAAGTTTAGATCGTAATATTGAGTTGCAATTGCTTAGCGGCCAGCCCTGGGGGTTGTAGGCCCGTGTTTGTATCTGGTTGAAAATGTCAAATAAAGGTTTTCAAAAAAAAAAATGGACGAAATCTGCTCTGCAGCTCAAGGGGTTGTGTCTGGAGAAGGGTGTAAGGGCAGTTAATGGGAGGACACAGTTGGATCGGAAGGGTGTGTTTACCTTCAATAACGGTCTAAGTTTAAGAAGGTTAGATTATATCCTTCTTAACATAGAATTCTGGGCTCACTTACATGATATGGCGGTAGTTGAGCGGCTCGAAAGTGATCATGATCCCCTGGTATTATCTCTTACGGTACTGAGCACAACAGTAAATGCCAACAAGGATGAAGCACACACCCTAGTGGATGCAGCTGTTTCAAATGATGATGGAAGAGTCAGATGGGTCAGGCTTGTTGAAAGAGAGGGAGACCTCGAGCAGATAAAGTCTATGGTTGCACATTCGGTTGCCACTCTTAATAATTGTCACTCACAGGAGGATATTAATCGTATTGTTCCAAGTGTACATAGTGAGTTATTCTCTAGTTTACAATCTTTTTTTACTTAGTATAACCCCAGGAAGAACACTTCAGGCGTAAAAATGGCTTCCTGGTACAATAAGTCATGCAGAGAGGCATATCGGGAGCTAACAAAAGCCATTAGATCCAAAAATGTGGGTGCAGTTAGACTGGCCAGGTCCAGGTACAAAGCAGCTAAAAAAACAGCTAAGAAGGATTGGGCTGGCAAACGTTGGCTCGACCTACTCGAAGCTAGAAATGAGAGAGATATGGTCAAATTTGAGCAGATAGTTAAGTGGGGTAGTGATGGTACTCCGCACATACCGGTCAACCACGTCACTCCAGACTCATGGGTAACGTACTTTGAAGCACAATTTTCAATCTCAAACAACATTGTTACCCACCCTCTACCAGGTCTTACGTCCACTATCTTATCTTTTGATAGGTCTGAGGTTGAGATGGTCCTGTCACTGATGCCGAAAGGTAGGGCCCCTGGTCCAGACTGCATACTGGCTGATTTGTATCAGTATGACAAAGAGAACTGGGTCAAATACATCACTTTTTTAGCCAATGCCGTAGCTTGTGGCGCACCCATCCCAGATACTTGGTCTGGAGCTATTATTCTACCAATATACAACAAGCATTTGCAATGCAATAGGTCTCGCATTAGGAAAGTTTGAACTATTGGTATTGTAAATGACAATTTTTTTATGTATGTGTTGGTTTTGAAAATAGCGAAATTAATAACTTTGTTATTTACAATGCCAATTGTTATATCTTTCGCAAATGTGACACCTATAGCATTTGTAATGCAATATGTGTTGTATTTAAGTGACTTCCATGTATTGCTATTACAAATAACAATGACTTTTAATTTTTTTTAATATTTAATACTTAAATAAAAGTTATTGTAATCTATAATGGCAATAGCTTAAACTTTTGTGAATAACTTTTGTGAAGATTATGTTCAGTGTATTTTATTGTGACGAAAATCCAAAAACTGAAGTGAAATATTAACATCTTTTTGTGACATTTGTAATAAAGCTTGAACCATTGAGAGAACATATTTGAACTAGTGATGCTGTGGTGGTGCTGAGTGATACTGTGGTTACGCTGAGTGAAGCTGTGGTTACGTTGAGTGATGCCGTGGTTACGATGAGTGATGCTGTGGTTGCGCTGAGTGGTTGTGCTGAGTGATGCTGTGGTGACGCTGGGTGATGCTGTGGTTTTGCTGAGTAATGCATTCTTGGCCCTGAGTGATGATGTGGTTTTGCTGAGTGATACTGTGGTGGTGCAGAGTGATGCTGTGGTGGTGCTGAGTGATGCTGTGGCAGTGCTGAGTGATGCTGTGGTGCTGCTGAGTGATGCATTCTTGGCCCTGAGTGATGATGTGGTGTTGCTGAGTGATACAGTGGTGTTGCTGAGTGATACTGTTGTGGTGCTGAGTGATACTGTGGTGGTGCTGAGTGATGCTGCGGTGGTACTGAGTGATGCTGTGGTGGTGCTCAGTGATGCTGTGGTGGTGCTGAGTGATGCTTGAGTGACACTGACTGATGCTGTGGTGGCACTGAGTGATGCTGTGGTGGCGCTGAGCGATGCTGTGGTGGTGCTGAGTGATGCTGTGGTGGTGCTGAGTGATGTTGTGGTGGTGCTGAGTGATGCTGTGGTGGTGCTGGGTGATGCTGTGGTGGTAATGAGTGATCCTGTGGTGGTGTTGAGTGATGCATTCTTGGCCCTAAGTGATGAAGTGGTGTTGCTGAGTGATGCTGTTGTGGTGCGGAGTGATGCTGTTGTGGTGCTGAGTGATGCTGTGGTGTTGCTGAGTGAAGATGTGGTGTTGCTGAGTGATGCTGAGGTGGTGCTGAGTGATGCTGTGGTGGTGCTGAGTGATGCTGTGGTGGTGCTGAGTGATGCTGTGGTGGTGCTGAGTGATCCTGTGGTGGTGTTGAGTGATGCATTCTTGGCCCTGAGTGATAATGTGTTGTTGCTAAGTGATCCTGTGATGGTGCTGAGTGATGCTGTGGTGTTGCTGAGTGTTGCTGTGGTGTTGCTGAGTGATGCCGTGGTGTTGCTGAGTGATGCTGTGGTGGCCCTGAGCGATGTTGTTGTGTGCTGAGTAATGCTGTGGTGGTGTTGAGTGATGCTGTGGTGGTGCTGAGTGATGCTGTGGTGTTGCTGAGTGATGCTGTGGTGGTGCTGTTTGGGTGTAGATATTGCCTAACCCCTCGTTGTTTAAGAAATATTCTGAGGTCAGACTGAATTTGTGGTAAGGGGCATATCTCATAAACTGTGTGGACAGAGTGCGAAATCAATATAATGTAATTATATAGAAGTACTGAGGTCAGAGATAGAGAATGAAACAGCAAGGTAAGAGTGTCTGTGTTGGGGGAAATAAATACATATGCGACAGAGACAGAGATAGTTAGTATTTGAGGAGAGCAATGGAATAGAAAGATACCCAGAAGGAGAAGAAATGTTGAGAGAGAAAAGAGAAGAGAGAACGAGTGCTTGTACAGTGGTAGTACAGCACAAGGGTAGATTTCATGTACCAGGTCATCACTTTTTTAGCCAATGCCGTAGCTTGTGGCACACCCATCCCAGATACTTGGTCTGGAGCTATTATTCTACCAATATACAATAAGCATTTGCAATGCAATAGGTCTCGCATTAGGAAAGTTTGAGCTATTGGTATTGTGAATGACAATTTTTTTATGTATGTGTTGGTTTTGAAAATAGCGAAATTAATAGCTTTGTCATTTACAATGCCAATCGTTATAACTTTTGTAAATGTGACACCTATAGCATTTGTAATGCAATATGTGTTGTATTTAAGTGACTTACATGTATTGCTATAACAAATAACAATTACTTTTAATTTTTTTAAATATTTAATACTTAAATAAAAGTTATTGTAATCTATAATGGCAATAGCCTAAACTTTTGTGAATAACTTTTGTGAAGATTATGTTCAGTGTATTTTATTGTGACGAAAATCCAAAAACAGAAGTGAAATATTAACATCTTTTTGTGACATTTGTAATAAAGCTTGAAACATTGAGAGAACATATTTAAACTGGTGATGCTGTGGTGGTGCTGACTGATACTGTGGTTACGCTGAGTGAAGCTGTGGTTGCGTTGAGTGATGCCGTGGTTATGATGAGTGATGCTGTGGTTGTGCTGAGTGGTTGTGCTGAGTGATGCTGTGGTGACGCTGGGTGACGCTGTGGTTTTGCTGAGTAATGCATTCTTGGCCCTGAGTGATGATGTGGTTTTGCTGAGTGATACTGTGGTGGTGCAGAGTGATGCTGTGGTGGTGCTGAGTGATGCTGTGGTGGTGCTGAGTGATGCTGTGGTGCTGCTGAATGATGCATTCTTGGCCCTGAGTGATGATGTGGTGTTGCTGAGTGATACAGTGGTGTTGCTGAATGATACTGTTGTGGTGCTGAGTGATACTGTGGTGGTGCTGAGTGATGCTGCGGTGGTACTGAGTGATGCTGTGGTGGTGCTGAGTGATGCTGTGGTGGTGCTGAGTGATGCTTGAGTGGCACTGACTGATGCTGTGGTGGTGCTGAGTGATGCAGTGGTGGCGCTGAGTGATGCTGTGGTGGTGCTGAGTGATGCTGTGGTGGTGCTGAGTGATGTTGTGGTGGTGCTGAGTGATGCTGTGGTGGTGCTGAGGTGGTGCTGAGTGATGCTGTGCTGGTGCTGGGTGATGCTGTGGTGATAATGAGTGATCCTGTGGTGGTGCTGAGTTATCCTGTGGTGGTGTTGAGTGATGCATTCTTGGCCCTAAGTGATGAAGTGGTGTTGCTGAGTGATGCTGTTGTGGTGCAGAGTGATGCTGTTGTGGTGCTGAGTGATGCTGTTGTGTTGGTGAGTGATGCTGTGGTGTTGCTGAGTGAAGATTTGGTGTTGCTGAGTGATGCTGAGGTGGTGCTGAGTGATGCTGTGGTGGTGCTGAGTGATGCTGTGGTGGTGCTGAGTGATGCTGTGGTGGTGCTGAGTGATCCTGTGGTGGTGTTGAGTGATGCATTCTTGGCCCTGAGTGATAATGTGTTGTTGCTGAGTGATCCTGTGATGGTGCTGAGTGATGCTGTGGTGTTGCTGAGTGTTGCTGTGGTGTTGCTGAGTGATGCCGTGGTGTTGCTGAGTGATGCTGTGGTGGTGTTGAGTGATGCTGTGGTGGTGCTGAGTGATGCTGTGGTGGTGCTGTTTGGGCGTAGATATTGCCTAACCCCTTGTTGTTTAAGAAATATTCTGAGGTCAGACTGAATTCGTGGTAAGGGGCATATCTCATAAACTGTGTGGACAGAGTGCGAAATCAATATAATGTAATTATATAGAAGTACTGAGGTCAGAGATAGAGAATGAAACAGCAAGGTGAGAGTGTCTGTGTTGGGGGAAATAAATACATATGCGACAGAGACAGAGCTAGTTAGTATTTGAGGAGAGCAATGGAATAGAAAGATACCCAGAAGGAGAAGAAATGTTGACCGAGAAAAGAGAAGAGAGAAAGAGTGCTTGTACAGTGGTAGTACAGCACAAGGGTAGATTTCATGTACCAGGGCTTCCAGTTGTATGTTGCTGTGATGGAGTAAGGTTACCATGCACATAAATATTAAATGTATCTTCCCGTGCGCTGAACAACCATTCAAGATAAATCAATGGTAGATTTCGATAGAGGAGCCCAGACTCTCAGAAACATAGGCTGGGGAGGAAGAGCTGATGGTAGACGCAGTTCTGCTGATGCTGTATGGAGCGCGGCCAGATGGAGGAGGACGAGCACACAACTGATAAGTTGTGGAGGTTTATTTTATGTTCAGAAATGTATAACATAACACGTTTACCCCCCCCCCCGTTTTTTTTATAAATAGAGTAACCATGTTTAAAGTTTTGCTTTAAAATTAACATTGTTTGTAAAAATGCATCCAATGTAGGCTGAAGAAGAAGCAACACAAACAAAAGCACGTCATTTAAAGCACCATGTTAAAGTATGCCCCAGCGGAAACAAAGAAAACACTGCACTTTAACTCACACATTCCTGAAAACAATGAAGAACGGAAAGTATACATGCGTGGGTGGAGCGAAGGGAAGTAAACACAAAAAGAGCTGCTACCACCACCACCTCACCTCTAATTCTTAGTGTGGCAGACTCCACTTCCTTCATATCCATGTCTGAGCAGTGGAGCAACCCTGGGAAACGGCGGTCGGGTAAAACAATTTTGTTTACTGTGTGCACGGAACCATAGGGCCCTGCTTTCAAACTTTAACTACTGCAAGAAATAGCTGGCCGGAAGCCTGTGGTGCGGGACCTAGTAAGGCCGCAGACAGAGGAGCTTTATTTGGGGGAAGGGGGGTGGGAGGGTGGGAGAGGGTAACACAGGCTGCTCAGGAACAGCAAGAAAAGTCCTGATAATGGATCAATGCTGCGGAGTCAATAAATGGTAATGAGGTAGGTTTAGCATCAGTAGACTTGTGCGTAGCGTCCCAGCTGAGGACAGAAACCCCAGCAAACAATCATCACAAGCAATGTGTGTGTGGCTGCTATTGTGAAACTGAAAGCGAGCATTGCGTGCTGAAAATAAAATTAAAACAGCCACCATTGCTCAAGCAGTATCCAGACAGTGGAGTGTGAGGCCAGCACTATTGAAGCGTGGGGTGCCGGACTGCTTGAAAAACAAGCTCTCTGCATTGCTGTATGGGTGGGCGGGGGAGCAGCAGCCTTTGATGTGGTGTGGGAGGCGGATGGGGGTGGGTGGGTGGCGGAGCAGGGGAGTGAGCCAGCATGGGGTGTGAGTGAGGCCAAGTGCATGCCTGGCGAAGCGTCACGGTTCACTAGTTTGTTGACGCAAAGCGACGTGTATGATAACATGGATCCACTTTTAAGCATAATTATTTTTTTACACAAAAGCCTTTGCGAGTACAGAACTTAATTGCATTGTGTTGCATATTTGCAATTCCTTGGTGCAAAGGGGTGTTACAAAGTGGGAAGTGACTCCATCGTAAAAGTGAACACAATCCCATAGCTGGAAAAGCCACAAAATGTTGCATAACCCCAAGTGGCTTGCTGTAGAAGAAAGTCTGTTCTTGGCTTAACTGGTTAGTGAGGCAGTGTATTTCCTCGTGTATATGGTCATACACAGAGTAGCTCATGTTTGTAATTTTTTTGCATGGTTTTATAAATAACAACCCAGGGATAGTGAGAGGGTAAGCCGAGTTCTTGTACAGTGGTAGTACAGCACAAGGGTAGATTTCATGTACCAGGCATTCCAGTTGTATGTTGCTGTGATGGAGTAGGTTACCATGCACATAAATAATAAATGTATCTTCCTGTGCGCTGAACAACCATTCAAGATAAATTAATGGTAGATTTCGACAGAGGAGCCCAGACTCTCAGAAACATAGGCTGGGGAGGAAGAGCTGATGGTAGACGCAGGTCTGCTGATGCTGCATGGAGCGCAGCCAGATGGAGGAGGACGGGCACACAACTGATAAGTTGTGGGGCTTTATTTTATGTTCAGAAATGTATAACATAACACGTTTACCTCCCCCCCGTTTTTTTTTTTTAATAAAGTAACCATGATTTAAGTTTTGCTTTAAAATTAACATTGTTTGTAAAAATGCATCCAATGTAGGCTGGAGAAGAATCAATACAAACAAAAGCACGTCATTTAAAGCACCGTCTGCAAAGTATGCCCCAGGCGGAAACAAACAAAACACATCACTTTAACTCACACATTCCTGAAAACATTGAAGAACGGAAAGTATACATGCGTGGGGGGAGCGAAGGGAAGTAAACAGAAAATAAATTTAAATCTGCAGCAGCGGTTTATGCTGCTGATCAGCTGCTGTAGGGGAGGAGGGAAGGGGGCAAGTTGGAGGCCGGCACAGCGGCTCATTACTGTAGCTGTTAGAGGCGCATCAAATGGACAAGCTGTTTGCCGCAAAAGTGAAAAAAATGCGGGCCGTATAAGTCTGATGCGTGCAACAAATGGTAGTCTGGTGCGAGGTGAGGGGGCGGGGGAGGGGAAGCAGGGGAGCAAGCGGGAGTGGGAGGGAATGAGCAGGCCAAGCGCGCACCTGGCGAAGCTTCACGCTTCAGTAAACAACATGCATTGGGAGAAATCCGGCTTGGAATCCTCTTGGTCAGAGAGTTTGTTTCAACTCCATTACTCTCGTCTATTTATCCCTGCAGGATAGAATAGTCGAGACCTAAAAAGGGCGATTTCTCGTCACCTGGCAATTATGGGCCAATCAGCCTGATTGATTCAATGCAGAAAATAATTACCAGATTGGTCCTCAGTAGAAAGTGTGGATTGAGGAGAATGAGATTTTGTCACCATTGCAGGTTGGCTTTCGTCCTTTTACTAGCACCATCGACCAGGTCTTTAGGTTTGTTATGATCTACTGGAAAGTAGTTTTCATAGGAGGAGGTTCTCTATACGCAGCTTTTATCGACTTTAAGTCTGTATTTGACTTGGTTCCATGCATTAAAATATGGAGAGTCCTTCTGGACGCAGGTAAGACCCAGGATCTACTAGCCATGATAATTAAACTGCACACTTTGAATTGTGCTCAGGTGCGGTGGGGTCCAAAGGCTGAGGTTATAGCCAGATTTCCAGTCCTAAAGGGGGTGCGCCAAGGATGCGTCCTGGCGCCCACTTTGTTTCCCTGTTTATAGATAGAGTGGTTCACTACTACTCCACATGCCATACAGATGCCCCATGTCTGGCGGGGCTGAGGATACCACTGTTCATGTTCGCGGATGACACCTTGATCCTATCTAAGATGCAGAAGGGTTTGCAGGATGCCCTGTCTAGGTTTGAGGTGTTTTGTCACAACCATGGGTTGGTGGTAAATTTGGACAAAACAAAGTTTATGGGTTTCCACAACCATAAGACCATCAAAAGTAGTGTGTTCATGAACAATGTCCTTTTGGAACAGACAAATACGTTAGGATACCTGGGGATAACCCTGGGTAAGAAACTTAACTGGAAGCCCCACATTGACCTTTTAGCTCTGAAACATGCACAGTTGGCAGGAGCTCTTGTAAAAGAACATAAGCTCTCGTTTACTAAGCCCATGGCCCCGGTTCTTAAGATAAATATAACACCAAGGTTACTACCTCAATCTTATATGGAGCGGAATTATGGAGCTTTGAGAACATCTCCTCCTTGGTACGAGCTCAGAATAAATTTGTCAGAGCCATTACGAGCCTTTCACAATCTTCACCCCTATTGCCACTTTTTATGGATTTGGGTTGCCTTCGTACTGAGAATTCTGCCCGTTATAGACCAATAGTGTTTTGGAGACGACTCTGGGACACCCCAGAGCTTTCCCAATATGCCAAATCCCTCATGGATTTCAGGGGGGTTGGCTGTACGGGGAAGATGAAATGGCTACAGAATGTAAAAAACACCCTGTGGGGGATGAGGATGAGTGGATTGTGGGAGCATCCTGAAGTAAATCCTTTCCCGTCTAAAAGGGAGTTCAAGGCCGCGTATTGGGATATGGTTAAGGGCAACGATTTTTCTTCTTCTACTAGGCCCACCCTATCCAGGGACTTCCTGATGCAAAAACAGGACTTCATGTTCAAAGCATATTGGGATACAATTTTAAGATCGGTGGATAGGAAATTATACCACCAGTTTAGGGTCGGCTCTCTCCCAATCAACGCCTTTACATGCAAATGGCGTATGCATGGGTCAGAGCATTGTCCTGCTTGCCCAGCCCAGATAGAATCTATATCCCACTTTTTGTTGGCGTGCCCGGCTTATAAGCTTCCAAAGAGCAAATGGTTGAAACCCATCTTCAGGGACCTGGGTACTAGATCGGCTATGGAGGCGTTAAGGATCCTACAGTCATCCACTGATGCATCTATAGTTGTAGCTATGGCAACATTTTTGCATTGGGCCTGGTTTATCCGTTGTAAAAAACTAAGAGAAACCCAAGCCTAGTCATCGCTATATAGATGCTATGCCACTTAGAAGGACTCTGTTTATCAACCTACAGTATAGATGTTTATTTGGAGGGTTTTATACTGTATCAATGTATTTTTATTGATTTTATTGTGGTTTTTGGCTGTTGAGTCATTTTTAATGATACAGATTTTGCACTAATTACTGTTATCAGCCACACTGTTTTGATTGCTATATACGGTACTGTGTTTTTATTCCAAGTACTTTTCATCCGACATTGCATGTACCGTCTTTTATGATTATTTTTATCGAAAGAAAGACATAATGAAATGAATGAAATGAAGAGCTCTGGGCACTTTACCACAGCTGATCAGTGCTATAGTACAATCTCTCCCTGTATAACTTATGATTATGTTTAGTTATCTATGATTTGCATATTTGATTTACTGGTAGGCCCCTAGTAAAGTGCCCAGGGCCCATAAGTCAAATGCTACTAGTGGGCCTATATGTATCAAGAACAAGGGTCACTCTACTCACAAGGAACCAGGGTAGCTACTGTGCAACAAGGAACAGTGGTTCCTGTGGACAATGTGTATATTATTTGATAATTAAATGCTTAATGGCAAATGATCGTGGTCATACATACCAATAGACACGATTCAGGTGGGAGACTACCGATTTTTCAAGCAAAAAATGGCTTTATTTTAGCTGTCTCCCGCCTGAAATTGCATTTTCTACATTATAAGTCAATGGGGAATTTCCTATTCTCTCGATTTTTTACTTGAAATCTCCCACGTCCCTGTTCTAAAATGTTGGCATGTAGGTTCGTGAGGATAGGATCTCAGAGAAAGAATCAAGATCAGACACACCCTACATTTCCAGAAGTGCTTTTACTAAACCTTTACTCTTCGTATCATAAAATCAGACAGACAGTGTGCTCAGTGTCTCAAGTGAACTTGAACCTAGACGAGGGGAGTGACAGTTGGCGACATAAGAAAAGGTTTCAGTTTACACAAAATAACCACAGGTAAGTGTACTTAATGAGTTAACAGTCCTCTAATACTATAATAAAGGCTGAAAGAGTGGTTCATTTGTAATACGTGTCGACGGCGTTTCGTCCCCAAGAGCAATTGAGGGGACTCATCTGGAACAGACAATATGGAACACCTGAAATAGAATGATAGGGAGAATAACTGGAACTGCCAAAACAGAGACGGGAAAAAAATCCTTATTGGATTCGTACCAGATAGGGGAGTTACCTGGAATGAGAACAAAGGACTGTCAGTGTGAATGGTGCACACCAAGAAGTTGTGTGGCTTGAGAAAAGTGTGAGGAAGAAAAAGAGAGGGTTACTCACAGATATCTAAGAACAGAGGAAAAAAGATAAACTATTAGTATGTTGTTTCTATTGAAAACAAGGGACAAAAATACTTGTTTTAATCACCCAATGAAGAGATATAGATCTAGGTGGAAGGTATGGAGCTGGACGCCAGGATAATGATCAATAGATCAATGAGTCACTCAAGGGAGTATCTGTTTAAGGGAGCAAAGGGCAACATGCGACTGCCTTATGTGAATACATCCACAAATTTAAAAAGAGGGTGGTGGTAGGCCACTTATCAGACCTGCAGACGCCTCGCAAATAGTGGTAAATGGGTTCTTTAAATAATAACACTGTAATGGTGGATAATACCCATGTTTTCCGTATCTGTGCTATGGCCCCGGTAGTGATCAGCCGCGACTTTGAAAACCGTCTGCTCCATTCAATAACCCCTGTTTAAATACAAGAGTCGCAGCTCTTGAAAACCGCAATTGAAAATGTTCACCTTCAGCTCGGTAAATGCCGCGATAATGCATAGTACCAATATCATTTTTCAACTAACACAGTGCACTTGTATGGCCGCAGGGCTTATCATCTTCTATTGGGATAGAACCCCGTCTACTCCATGCAGCAACCACTGTTCAATTACAGGGGCCACGGTAATAGTAAACCGTGGTTAAAATGGCCATCTTCAGTTCAAAACATACATCACTGGGGAATGCTTTTGACGTGATGTAGCATTGGGAGAGAGGGGTGGGGGAGAGTGAGCAGACCATGACAACCAATAGAGTGTGAAAAAGGCCGCTTTATTGGAACAGGTGCACATTTACAAATACCACAACCTCGGCAACAGCCTAACAATCTAAAACCATAACCAATTTTGTTCGTTATATTTCAAATCCCCAAACCCCGCCCCCACCCCTCACCCTCCATCACACCCGCCCCCACCCGTACATACCCAAACACATAATAAACCATACAAAACCCCAATAACATTATAACATCACATTACCAAAGTCCTAATTACCAAATCCCAATTATAAACCAACTGATCCATATCCCCCGACCCATATCCTCTGAACACAACCTCAATCTGTATAAAACTTCCCCCGACAAAATCCCCCTTCACAACTAACGGGTCCAAAACTGGCCCAAAACTGACAATTACAGCAAAAACCGCCACCCAGAAAGCAGTGGGGAGAAAGACCGAGTAGGGATAGAACCCCACCTTTCTGCCCCCCACCCACCAGCACAAACGAGGGGGAAGCCAGGGAGAGGAGGGGGGAAAAAGAAAAACAGCCAAACAACTAACCAACGCACTATTCACCTACAAAGTGCTGAACCGACAAACAGCGAGACAAGACCTCACGCAGCTCTAGAAGGTACAAATCCATCCCCATCCGGGACAAATGAACACCATCACCTCTAAAAAATTCAACCGCATCATACTTAATATCGTTGTGGACGATGCGCCCAAAACCCAGGTCTCTACAGAACCTAGAAACTTCCAAGTTAAGCTTTCTGCTGGATTTATCGACCGCCTTCGGCTTCACAGCGTTCCTCCAAACCCTCCTGGGGACCAACTCTGTCCACAAAACATGACACCCAGACCACTGCTTATGTATCAAAGACAGATCTTTCTTCATTGCCCGGAGAAGGACGACACCCTTCACTGAACCCAAATCGTTTTCACCCAGGTAGAGAACCAGCACATCAGGACAAACCCCACCCACCATCCAGGAATTGAGAGCAGGAATTAATTCTTTCCACAACATGCCCCCTTTACCTTTCCACACAATGTTAAATAAGCGGTCATTAAAACCTAACAATGTTCCAAAATAACTTTGTCGAGCTTGAACTTGCGCCCGTTTAACGAACGAATGGCCCACGATCCACACCGTTAGAAAAGCAGCGCGAGGCCCAGTCACGGAACCTGAAAAAGAAAACAGTATCAGACAGGCAAAACAGAAGAGGACGCATGCGCTCCACTAGAATCGCTCCTGACATAGCGCTGAAAGCAGTTTGAAGTCCAGCGCCCCAGGCCCATGATATCTTCCCTCGACCAACCCCTATTAAAAGCCTCTGTGGCCGCCCCAATCCTGAAGGAGTGTGTACCATACAGCGTATCGTCCAAGCCAATATGACGCAGCGCTTTACGCAGTACCATGCGCAATTGATAGTTAGACACCAAGGAACCATTCATATGACGAAAAACCGGGTGATCCAAAACCCCACCCGACAATTCTTTCCAGCAATGAGCCCAGCGTAAAGGGCACGTCTCCGGAGGGGAAACCGCCTCCAACCAAACCCCTTTGCCAGAACTTCTCTGATCCGTTTTCGAATGAGAGAGCCAAACATGGACTCCCCTAACCGACAACTGAACGTCCCCCCACAGAAGACCTCGAGCAGCTTTATTTCCCAGCAGCTCAGACACCCGGAACGCACCAAAAAACATCCATACCATCAAAGTGGCAAACAAACAAGCTTCTATTCGATCAGTACAAACAACAGGCAGTACAGAAATAACATGGAACAATTTTTGCCACGATAAAGGGGACAGAAGGGTTCGAACACAGCCCCGCTCCCGAGACCACCCTTCTAACATTCTCCTACCCAACTCCCCAGCCGACGGGGCATATCCCCACAACAGCTTACCAATAAATGAAACACCTGCCAGCTTGCCAGCAATGGTAACTCTGGATAAATCCCTGTCCATGAGACGCAAAATAAACTGAACAACATCTTCAGACCTTTGCCAAGCCAGCTCCCTCCTACAGGCACCCGCGCCAAAAACTCGTTACAGGCCAACTCATACGCCGATTTAGTGGAAAGAGCCAGGGAGCCTAGAACCAATTGAATAACCCTGTGTTGCCTACCGTCCACAGATGGTCCGGCATGGGAGTCGGCTCCTCGTCTGCCTCCAAAGCAAGCCCACGGAATCTCTCCCACTGTGAACGAGACAAAGCATCTGCAATGTCATTGTCCACGCCAGGAACATGCAAGGCCCGAAAGCAAATATCATATTTCAAACATCCCAACACAAACACTCTAAGGAGTTTTAGGATTTGAGGGTCCCTGGCCGACTGTTTATTAATCACTTGAACCACAGCCATATTGTCAATTCGAAAAAGCACCTTTTTGTGGGCCAAAACCTGACCCCACAATGTAACGGCCACCACGACAGGGAACAATTCCAAAAAGGCAATACTCCTGCCTCCGTTCTTCCAGTGTTCCGGCCACTGCTGAGCACACCATTTCCCCTGCCAGTAAAGTCCAAAACCCTCACTGCCTGCTGCATCAGAAAATATTTGCACATCCCAACACCAGTCCACCTCACGACATAGGGGCACACCGTTGAAGGAATGTAAAAAGAAAATCCACATACGCAGGTCCTCCTTGACCCCCGCTGACAGCCTCACTCGATGATGTGGTAGGGAATGACCAGACAGAGCTCTACCCAACCTCCTCCAGAAAGTCCTGCCCGCCCTGAACACCCTGCAAGCAAAGTTAAGGTGCCCCAGCAGAACTTGAATCTCCTTTACCAACACTTTTTCCTTTCCCAACATTGCTCCCACCAAATCCAGCATTTTCTGTTTCTTTTCAATGGGAAGACGAGCTTGCATCAAATGCGAGTCAAGTTCAATTCCCAAAAAAGACATGGTCGCGCAAGGACCCATGGTCTTTTCTGGAGCCAATGGTACACCCAAATAACTCATCAAGGACTGAAACGTTGTGAGAGCATTATGGCAGTCCAATGAATTTGCTGCACCCACAAAGAAGAAGTCATCCAAGTAGTGCGTGACCAACTCATGTCCACTTCGTTGAGTAAAAAACCATTGCAGAAACGTACTAAAGGTTTCAAACAATGCACATGACATAGAGCAACCCATTGGCAGTGCTTTGTCCACGTACCATTTACCAAGGAAATTGATGCCCAGAAGACTCCAGTCTTCAGGATGGACTGAAAGCAGTCAAAATGCAGATTTAATATCGCATTTTGCCATTAAAGCAGCAGGGCCTGCCGTTACAACCAGTTGCATAGCCACATCAACAGAAGAGTAAGACACAGAGGCAGCGTCATTGTCAATTAAATCCTTCACAGACTCACCCTCCGGCCAGGACAAATGCTGGATGAGCCGAAACTGCCCAGGCTCCTTCTTGGGGACCACTCCAATAGGGGACACAATCAAATTCACCAAAGGCCAATCATCAAAAGGACCTGCCATCCTACCCTCACTCACTTCCTTGTCCAACTTTGCTTGCACCATAGCAGGATGTTCGCTGGCCGACTTCAAATTTTTTGACCAACGTCTCAAACGAGGTCCCTCATAACCCAACCGAAAACCAAATTGGAAACCAGATAATAGAAACGACAGCAACCTCGCGGGCACATAGTCCCGCAATGCGGCAGCCAAATTAATGACATTAACCGGTGTACGAGCCTTTGGGCCCAGCACCGGCTGATGACTTCCCTCCCCTGGGAGCTGGGGGTTGCTGTGGCGTGACATAAGCTCCTGTACCCTGCCGTGAACCTTGTGGACCTCCGGAAGGGCTGGGACCCCAACATCTGGACAAAGGATGATTTTTCCTGCCACATTGGGAACATTCGTGCCGGAACTTACAGAATTCTGTTACACACCCCCTTGTTAAAATCCCAGCACGTGCCTGTAGTTGACTGCGTGGTCGAACTGGCTCCCACCCCTCCCCGGGTGGGACGAGCCTGAAAGGGGCGATAAACTAAAGGAAAACCGCTAGCTGTGAAAATAGTTCTACCACTAGCAGACAAACCCATGGTATGCTGCCAAAGGTCAGTGTCCAACTCCCCCCATTTCACCTCCGGGTCCCAAGCCATGCGCGCCCTAAACTCCTCATCATACTGAGCCCAAGCGAAATCATTTCTTGTAATCTGAGCCTTTCGAATGACATCCATATACTTGAATAATGATACGCAGCGCTCAGGAAACTTCTCACAATAGACGCTGGCATATATTAAAAAGGCCGCCGTCCAATTCTCAATATTTAACGGAACTTTAGGGCGCTTAGCCAGTTCATACTCTTCCTCCTTAGAGCCTTCCTTTGCCCGAACCTCCCTATGTAACAATTTCAGCAGTTCCACATACTCACCGTTCCAAATACGTTCTTTTGTGCTGAGCATTAAATGAGCCCCCAAGGGCTTGGTAACCCCCATATACGGCAACTTTTTAATTTTTAGCTCTTTACTGTGTAACACATTTTTAGAAGTGCCCAAACCAACAGTGGAAGTGCCACTATCCACTTTAGAGCTTGTACTTATATCATCACCGTTTGTGCCGACACCTTGGTCTTTAACCACACGACCTTTGTATAGTTTACCATCACTTTCACTAGAGACCAAGTCCACACCAATACCAATAGAGACCATTTTTGGTCGCACAGAATGTACCACGGTCTCACCTGGGCGTAATAAAGGAGGCTGACTGGATTCCGTCCTCCACTCCGTACGAGAACCGTCGTCCGCCCTCCGAGGAGCCCTCACCGAGTGGCCGAGCACTCGTGGCCTTGACGATTCTGCACGATTCCGCACCACCGGTGCCTGCAACACATTGTGAGAGACATTAGAATGCCCCCCCCACCCCCAGACACCACTTCCCGCACCTCGCCCTCCTCAGGGCTGTCCTCGTCATAATCCAAAATTAATGATTCTTCCAACTGGGAAGGAGTAGGTACAACCACTGTATTCAGAACTGTTTCAACCGTTTTCGAACGACCATGGGCCTTATGAGCCCTCACACTTGACCTGGGCGGGGAGGCCGACTGCACTCGCCGGTACGCTCCTCCGCTATTACCACTAACAACCTCCTGGTCTCCTGTAAAATTTAATGCAGTATTACGAAAACCACGGGGCACAAGAGAGGTCGTGCATGACCCGCTCTCATGAAAGGCGCTGGGCTCCTTCGTTGAGGCCGGTAAGGTCGCACTTGACCTGCTTACACCGCCTATGCCGAAATCCCTCGTTGGGGCCATCGAGGTCGTGCTGAACCTGCGTGGGATGGCCACGACGGGATCCCTCGTTGGTATGGGACGTGCCGCGTCAGGCTCCACCCGCACTTCTCCTCGGCGTGATTGGGCTGCCTGCCGCCCTGCCAATTCTGCTGCTCCCGTGCGAACTCCAACCTGTAACGGAAAAGGCCGGACTGGTGTGCCGGGTCCCTTACTAAACACAACACCAGGAACTGAAGTCAAATCACCTACTCTACCACCAAAACCTTGCCCAGCTTCTGTAAAAACCACAGAACCACCTGCGCCTTTCCTTTTCAAAGCAGCACTTAACCTAGGAGGAGACGGCTCGCATACTTCCTCCACAGAACTAAGATCCAACAATGAGGGAGATCTACATCTTTTCTGAATTAGCTCTACATTAGATGAAAGAGATCGAACATCCTGACATACTGGCAATTACAATAACCTATTACCACACTCTGAGAATATACTTCTGAAGAATTTACATATTTATTTACAATTTTTATAAAACAATAGTAATCAAGAAAACGGCGCAAGGACTATTAAGTATAGTCAGTGAAAGAGTAAAGGGTGCTCAAGTGTTTAGAGAAGGAGCAAAAGAAATTGAGTGCACAGTTTTGATATTTACAGTAGAAACACACGCGGACAACCTTCCGCTATTGCTGTGTGCCTGTCCACACACTTGGTTGGGGGGGGGGGTGGGGGGGGACGTATTGGGTACAGGCACAGTGGTTATAAAAGCGTCGACGTTTCGACCCTGATGCTCATGGGTTGTTCGGACCTCGGCGGCGGGTCTTCCTCAGGACAAGGGTAGGAGGGGGGGGGGGCTGGGGGTGGAAAGCTGGCTTGGCCGTGGTCCAATAAATGGTCTGGATCGGGTACCGATAATGCCGGTCAACTGAGGGTTCAATTCAAGCTTGCAGGGTATGAATCACCTACTGTCTTGGGAATTGATACACCAAGTGGGTCAATCTGTTCTTGTTTCCAGTACCCAGGGATAGTTTATAATAGGGCAGTCCTACCGGTGCCCCCACGGGCAATCCGGTGGTTAGGGGAAGATATCGCCTCTGTTCGTTGGTGTCAATAGTTTGTGTCAATAGTTTAATCACCTGCGTTTATGTGATTCCTGTCCCAGGCAGCGTCTAGTAAGGACGGCGTCTAGCGCGGGGGGCAGTTGCTTCCACCGGCAGCGAACAGCGTTCTTAGTCGGCTAAGAACGCTGTTCGCTGCCGGTGGAAGCAACTGCCCCCCGCGCTAGACGCCGTCCTTACTAGACGCTGCCTGGGACAGGAATCACATAAACGCAGGTGATTAAACTATTGACACAAACTATTGACACCAACGAACAGAGGCGATATCTTCCCCTAACCACCGGATTGCCCGTGGGGGCACCGGTAGGACTGCCCTATTATAAACTATCCCTGGGTACTGGAAACAAGAACAGATTGACCCACTTGGTGTATCAATTCCCAAGACAGTAGGTGATTCATACCCTGCAAGCTTGAATTGAACCCTCAGTTGACCGGCATTATCGGTACCCGATCCAGACCATTTATTGGACCACGGCCAAGCCAGCTTTCCACCCCCAGCCCCCCCCCCCCCCTCCTACCCTTGTCCTGAGGAAGACCCGCCGCCGAGGTCCGAACAACCCATGAGCATCAGGGTCGAAACGTCGACGCTTTTATAACCACTGTGCCTGTACCCAATACGCCCCCCCCCCCCCCCCCCAACCAAGTGTGTGGACAGGCACACAGCAATAGCGGAAGGTTGTCCGCGTGTGTTTCTACTGTAAATATCAAAACTGTGCACTCAATTTCTTTTGCTCCTTCTCTAAACACTTGAGCACCCTTTACTCTTTCACTGACTATACTTAATAGTCCTTGCGCCGTTTTCTTGATTACTATTGTTTTATAAAAATTGTAAATAAATATGTAAATTCTTCAGAAGTATATTCTCAGAGTGTGGTAATAGGTTATTGTAATTGCCAGTATGTCAGGATGTTCGCTCTCTTTCATCTAATGTAGAGCTAATTCAGAAAAGATGTAGATCTCCCTCATCTAGCTTGAGTCTAAGTATGCTGATTTAATTCGCATTTTCAAAATTCAAATTTTTTTTCATGTAAAGCTTGTTCTATGATCAATAGTCAAGGACCATTGTTTCGCAAACCAATTCATACCCAGGTCCTTTGATTTGATGGGTAATACCCCATTGATTTAATAAGATCCAACAATGACTGTATAAACTCTGACGCGGGGCCCTGAGCCGTCGAATCCTGAACCCTCGATTCCTCCAAGGAACCCATAGCTCCAAACCTCCTATCAACATGCAATCCAGTAAACTGAAACTCACCCGACAACCTATGAAAAGAACCACCCTCACCACAATCCTGCTGAAAAGAGGCATCTCCACGCCCTTCCCCCCAAGAAGGTAAACCCTCCAAAACCCCTAACAAACGGAACCTCGCTGCAGGAAGACCCACGCCGGAAGAATCCCCAACATGAAACGACCCATCCCCATGCCCAGCTCCCTCCAAAATCCCCATCTGCGCCCATTCCCCCTCGCCCAAAGAACCACTACCAAATGAAACCGCTTCCCCCCTAGTAGAAACCGCAGGGGAAAACAACAAAGGGCTAGTTTGGTCCCTATCCGCCGCACCACTCACAACCAAACCAGAACTCTCAGTAATAACAGGACCAGACAACAACGCTAAAGGCTGTAAAATAGAAGGAGCACCCACCATATCCGATTCAACCACCACAGGAGCCGAAGAAACTGTCTGTCGGATAACGCTCTGGGGAGCGACAACATCAGACACAACCTGCACCTGACCGCCCTGTAACGGTCGCGGCGCCAAGTATTCAAAATCCAAAATGGCCTCCGCCCCTCCTCCACCAGTGACGTCAGAAACCGCCACCGCGGAGGCCGAAACAGAGCGACGCGTGCAACCACGCTGCCTCGAAGCACGACGGCCTCGCAAAACAGGAGCAGAGGCCGCCCTGTCGCGGATATCGACCGTTGATACCTCCGCCGGCACAGTGTGAAAATCACCCTCCAAAACCACACCGCCCACAGAAAGGCCCAAATTACTCGACGGGTCAGCTGACCCAGAGTCACTCCCCCGACGTGACCTCGCACCCGCCCTCCTCGTTCTAGAGCGGCCCTGTTCACTTACCCCGACCTGTCTCCGACGTTTGGGGGAAGAACATGCTGCCACCACAGCCGATACTCTCGCCGATGCCTCCCGCTGGGGACGCGGAGGCTCGGCCTGCACCCGGTCGCCTATCACCAGGTCCAAACGACCCGCCTCGCTGAGAAGACGGATAGCTTCAAGTACACGATAATCCTCTCCAGCCATAATAACCAATAGAGATCACTACAAAATAGAGACTAAGGACTACCACAAACTCTGACACAAAAAACTAGCTAATGAATCAACCGGCCACCAGGTCACCTAAGCCCAAAATGGTGCCCGAGAAAGGGAGCCCCGCCCATTTATAGGCTGGGCTCCTAATCCAACCAAAGATAGCCCAAAAGAAGCCCAAATGGAATCTGCTAGAAGGAAGGGCCCACCCAGATCTCCCAAACCGCCCGGGGGAGGAGACCTCCCAGGGGTCGGCTGCCCTCCCCCTAGCCCCCCCTCTGGTAACATGATTTTGAATGTCAGCCCCCTACACGCCTATAGTGCAAGCCTCTGTGCGGAGGCTGACAGAGATATGAGTTTACCGAGGCGTGGGGAGAAGGCAGAATCCACACGACCCGGCTGTAAGTCAGCCGGTCGGAGCAGCGGGAGGGCGAGACAATACGCCCTTCTCCTTAGAGGCAGTCAAGGCTGGATGTGGATTACATGGCAGCGCGCACTCCTCAGGCAAATAAGAAGTCGCGTCTGACAGGCCCAAGCAGAGTGAAGTGGCAGGCATCGTCACTTGAAGAGAACTTGCATTTGTTTGTCTAAATAAAAGCTGAGAAAAAAAGACACAGGGCACAGATTTGACCATGCAAAAGAAGGGAATAGTAAAGAACGTCTTGAGCCACTTATAACAATAGGGGATGAAAGAAGGAAATAAAGCATTATGGTAAAAACTGAAAAAATACTATTTACATACACGGTCTTGTTGGAAAAAAATATATCTACATTGTCACAGTATCATCATAGGGCTTACCACTATGTAAACCCTGTCGCAAATTTGTTATAAGGTCCAAACAAATGGTAAACTTGTCTGAGGTCATTCATGCCATACACATTGTGCTGTAGCAATTATATGCCACAGTTTGTTAATGAAAAACATGCTTGGACTGCATATAGTATAAAACTTACAATAGAATTCCATAGTAAAGGTTGCAGGTCATAAACAGTTTTTGTTCCTATGAATGTACATGGTGGTGGGTACATTTAATTTGTCATGGTTGCCACAAAATCACGCCATTCCTCCGCAGTATTGAGTCCAATGGCAATAGAATCTACCCGTTCTATCCAGTGACTTACTAATCTTTTCAGGATCTGTGCGATGTTTCGACCTCTTTCCGGTACAGAGGCCATGTCAATCACTTGTCATTTAATGTCATCGGTGGTGTGGCCCATTTCCTGAAAGTGTGTAACCAAATGGTGCCACCCACAAGAGTAGCCTTGCAACCATGTTTCAGGCCTTCCACTGCAATGTCCGTGAGTTCAGTTTTAAACTGCCATGCCGACCTGGCAAGTGTACTCACTTGCCAGGTCTGAACCTTCCCTTTTCAACATGTAAGGCACCCCTGTCATAGTCCCCAGGTAGCCCCATGGGCAGGGTGCAGTGTATGTCAAAGGTAGGACATGTGCTGGTGGGCTTTACATGTCCTGACAGTGAAATGCTACCAATTTTATTGTTCACTATTACCAGGACTATCTCTCCCTGAGAGTATTATTGAAGCTGGCTTGTATCTTCTTACAAGTGTAACTTTCAATTCAGAAAAGATAAATATTTGAGTTTGAGGTCCCAGAACTCACATTTTAACAAATACATCTTATAGTGAAGTTGGTTATTAAATTGTGCCTTTGAAAATGCCCCTTTTAGAAACTGGGCATTTTCTTGCTTTACCATTCTGTGCCTCTGCCTGCTTGTGGGATCAATGTCTGGTTTAGCCTGACATTTGGGTTGTTTATGCATTCAATCTAGACAGCCACACAAATTGAGCTGAGGTGTGCCCTGCATATCCTGATGGCCCATCACCAGGTTGATGGGTCTTCCTGAGCTAGAGTGGTGGGAGAAGTTGTCACTAACACCTGAATAGGGCTCTGCTTGTCCCCACACAAATCTGTGTCCTGAGCCAGGTCAGTGAAAGGCAGGGTCTTGTGCACTACAAAGACTTTCCTTTAAAGTTTACCTACTTCAAAGGCTGAAACTGGTATATTTATTGGAGCTGTGAAACCATGACTTCAGAACACTTCTGGACTACGAGGTGATTCTGCCAAGAATAAGAGCTGGAGAAGCTTGTGTTGTGATGGTCTGCTCCTTGCTGTTTCTGTCTTGGACAGTAAAAGAACTGGACTTTGCTTTTGTATCCTGCTTGCCAAGGTTCTTGAAGGTCATGTGTGTGCTTGTCTCCTGTTAAAAAGTCCAGAGCCATCAAAGTCTTCATCCTCCGTTGGGAGTTATAACCTGCAAAGTGGTGACAATTCCAGTTCTGGGCCCTTGAAGATGGCTTTGCTGCACAAAAAAGTAGAAAATCCATGTATCACTCTTCAGCGCCTATTTTTTTGACGCAGCACAATCGTGAGGAAGAAGAATCCGTGCATTGTCGCGGTGCGACCGAAGAATCGATGCAGCGCCTTCCTTGCAGCGAGTACGGAGCGCTGTGTCTCTGATATTCAGGACGCCCACTCCGACTTCGATGCAGGCCCAGCTGTGTAGATGAAGAACTCAATGTATCACCTGCTCGCCGCTGGAGAAATCGATGTAGTGCCTGTTTTGCCACCCCCGCATTGACCCCAGCACGTCTGGATTTTCCACGCATTGCACCTATGCGCCAAGTTCTCCATCGACATTGCCCAGCAGTAAGGAACCGAGGCTGCGTGTCTGGAAATCGTCGTATCACCTCCCCTGACAGTAAGTAAATAACACATTACCTCGCCTGCGCTGCAGTAAGGAACTGACACATTACCTCCACTGGGAGTAACGAACCCATGCGTCAATATGCTTTTCCGGCGCCTCACCTCCCCTATACCTGTTTTCATCTTTAATTTTGACACATCTCAGGTACTTTGTGATTAAAGCGTTGCATCCATGGTTTTCTATGACTGAACTTTTTAAAAACTATTCAAAGTGATACCTTTGCTTATATATGTTGCATTTTCATCATTTTGGTCTTGTTTAACTTAGATAAAAAATTGGTTACTAGGTGTCTAATCCCTTCACCTTGACTAGAAGGAAGAATCGCTACTTGGACAGGGTGCAAGCTACTGCCTGTGGTAACGCAGTTACGTTCTAGTGTTCCGCTAGGCGGAACAGGAAAGGGAATCAGCGGAAACGGAAGGCGGCCATGTTGCATCATTGGCGCCGACCGTTCTAACGCTGATGGTTGTGTCCCGGCGCTCCGCAATAAAGAAATCAGTTAAACTTCACCAACTGGTCCTGATTATTATTCTTAACCTCCACAATGGCGACGAGTGTTCAGGCGTGACGCCCAACCCACGCGCAGCGTGCCACGAGGTGGAAGCGGGATCGACAGGGGCAATTTAGTCCGATTTATGCGGAGCGTGGCAGAGGACCGAGTAGGGCACAGCACAGAGCGCCCGGCAGACTCCAGACCACAGCTGAAACTCTGCGAGCAAAGGTAGGCCTGCAGACGCCCAGCCCCCGCTCACCTCTGGGCCGAGCCTCATTAACTGCCGGCTGGCTGCCAGATCAAAGCGAGCATAGCGATTGTGTCCGAGCAGCGAGGGACTGACCAAGTGCTTGAGGGGATCCCGACCCAGGCGAGGAGCAGCCGCGCTCAGCAAGCTGGCGGACCTAGCAGGAGGCGGAGGAGAGCAGTCCGACGTTCGCCCTAAAGGGGAGGCAGGCTCCCGAGCGGGAAGGGAAGACGACGCGCAGACACTGCCGGCTCCGGAGCGTGACCGGCAAGAAGGGGACAGTGACAGCGACCTTGAGGCGAGGGACCAGGCCGGGCAAAACGTGCCAGGGAGCCCCCAAGGGAGAGCCGTCAACACCCAGCCCGCCAGACGTAGAACCAACAACATGGCGGTACAGTCGTCGACCCTCACGCAGCTCGTACCATTCCTGACCAACTCCGGAGAGCCCGAAAGGTTGTGGGAAGACTGGAAGAGATATTTCCTCAACTACCTCGACGCGTTAGAGGAGGAAGCAGGCGCACCATACTCCAGTAAAAGAAGAAAAAAAATCTTGTTACATAATCTGGGCCCGGAAGGGATTAGAGTCTACGACACCATCGTAAAAGTAGAAAGGGACGCCACGGACACTGATGTATTCAGCCACGCTATTGCTGACCTAGACGCACACTTCAGGCCGGTCGTGTGTGTTGCGATTGACCGCTACAATTTTTTCCAAAGGAAGCAAAAGAGTAATGAAACAGTAGATGAATACGTGGTTGCCCTGCAAAAACTCGCACTCACGTGCAAGTTTGGTACTCTACACGACGACCTAATCAGGGACCATATTATCATGCACACTTCCAGCACCCACGTCCAGGAGAAACTATGGGTGAATGGGGATGCCCCGCTCAAAGAAATCTGGGCTATGGTAAAGAAAGTTGAACTATCCAAACGCTGCGCCAAAGCTGCAAAACAGGAAGCAGGGGGTACACAGTCGGTGTGCCAGATAACTACGCAACAAAGAGGAGAGCGTCCCAGGCAAAGAGCACCGCAGAAAAATCTGGAAAGCAGAAGGCAAAAGTCCACCAATCCGTCAGATCTGAGAGGGAACAAGGGAGGACGTCAAAGCTGCTACAGGTGCGGGAGTACTACACATCTAGGAAATGACAAAGTGTGCCCTGCGTTCCGGGCAAAATGTTCGTATTGTGGAATATTCGGTCACTACGAAAAAGTATGCCGCCGCAAACCTAAAGGGACACAAGTCAAGTACGTTGACCGAGAACAACAGGATGAGGCCACTGAATCGGAGGACACGGAAGATTTGGAGGAAATCCTGTACATAGATGCCCAAGTACTAGAGATGGAAGGGTCAGGATCGGACAAACCCCGATTGGACATGCACATCGGAGGAATTCCATTGGAGATGATAGCAGACAGTGGAGCTCCCATCTCAATAATCCAAAGAAAAGTATGGGAAGACAAGTTTGTGTCAATACACGGAGAGAAGCTACACCCCATGGATTTGCGACCCGTCACATACACCGGTCAAAAGATCCCGATGTTGGGGTACTGTCCCCTATCGTTTGAGTTCAGAGACCGCCAAGCCACGTGCAAACTATGCATAGCGGAGAAAGGTCCCTCGGTGTTGAGCTGGAGAGACCAGGGCGCCTTAGGGATTCAACTCAATCCGGGAGGAATCGAGAAGATCCTACTCATGGATATGGAGAAAAGAGACGACGTTGAGTCGTGGAAACGGGCATACCCAAGAGTGTTCAACGGCCAAATAGGGGAGCTGACAAGATACAAACACCTTATCAAGCTAAAAGAAGGAGCGACTCCTGTAGTACACAAAGTGAGGAACATCCCATTCAGGAGCAGGGAGGCAGTACAACAGGAGCTGGACAGACTCGAAAAGGAAGGGGTGATCAGAGCCATAGAGAGTGCAGAGTGGCTTTCTCCCTTGGTGGTGGCTCAAAAACCGAACGGCAAGGTCCGGTTGTGTGTGGACCTGAGAGAATTAAACAAGAATATACTCATCGACAAGTTTCCGCTACCACGCATAAACGAGATGTTATCCAAGACCAAGAACATCAAATGGTTTTCTACGGTAGACCTATCGTCGGCCTATCACCAAGTAAGGCTACACCCCTCGTGCACACATCTCACGTCGTTCATCACACCGTTTGGCTGTTATGAATTCGTAAGGATGCCGTTTGGCCTGGCTTCGGCGGCGGCAGTCTTCCAGAAGATGATGCACAAGTTGCTGAGGGGAGTCGACGATGTCCAGTTCTTTCAAGATGATATCTTGGTGATGGGAAAGTCCATGCACGACCACAATGAAAAACTCCACAAGGTATTCAAAATCTTACAAGACAACGGGTTGACTGCGGAATGGTCGAAGTGCAGACTGGGTGTACAGTCAGTCACGTATCTGGGCCACGAAGTAAGTGAAGAGGGGATCAAGCCCAAAACCGCAAATATGAAGGCAATTCAAGATGCACCCACCCCGAGCAAGAAGGAAGATGTTCGGTCATTCTTGGGAATGGCCGAATACTACAGCAAGTTTGTACCCCATTTTGCATCCAAGACGCACCACCTGCGACAACTGCTCAAGGAGAGGAACAGATTCCTGTGGGGCAAGGAGGAACAAGAGGAGTTCGAATCACTGAAGAATGAGATGAGTGCCACCATTCCTCTTAAAGGATTCGATCCAAGTGCGGAGTCAATCCTCACTACTGACGCCAGTGACCGAGGACTGGGGGCAGTTCTAATGCAGCGAACAGAGACTGGCGAGATACATACTGTCAGCTTCGCATCCAGGTCTTTAGCCCCCAATGAAGAGAAGTTTAGCGTGGTCGAGAAGGAGATGCTGGCAGTGGTGTGGGCCATGGAGAGATTCCGCCAGTACCTCTGGGGAGCACGATTCTTGGTAAAAACGGACCACAAGCCCTTAGTCCGAGTGTTGACCTCGAGTGGCCACGTGCACGCTACGCCCAGGATTGCAAAAATGACTCTGCGTCTGTTGGACTTTTTGTATGATGTGGAACACATCCCAGGGCCACAGAACAAGGTGGCAGACTTTCTTAGCAGAGCAGCAGCTATGGAAGACGCGAGCAGCCAAGAAGAACAGAAGTGGGAAGGTTATGTGGTCGCCACGATCCAAGAAGCGGAAAGGGTGATAAGCATGCAAGAGTGGGAGGAAGCATACAAGGAGGATGTAGATCTAGAAGCCATCAAGGGATATGTTGTCCATGGATGGCCGGAAAAGAGACACCTAAAGGAGGAACTCCGGAGGTTCTGGGAGGTGAGAGAGGAACTGTCGTTGGCAGAGAATCCCATATTCCTGTTGAGAGGGGACAAAGTGCCACCACCCCAAGGCATACTAGAACATCTAATGATCCTACTACACGAAGGGCACCAAGGCATCACAAAGACCAAGGCCCTGGCCAGGCAAGCTTACTGGTGGCCGGCCATCGATGTGCAAGTCGAACGACATGTGAGACAATGCGAGTCATGTGCCAAAGCAGACAAGTCGCAAAGCCTAATTAGACCTCCGCAGGGAAAGTTCCCAGTACCTGACGGACCCTGGGAGATGCTGTCAGTGGACATATTGGGACCAGTCCTAAATAAGGCAGGAACACAGAAATATGTGGTAGCCCTCATCGACAAGTTCTCCAAGTGGCCGGAAATTGAAATAAGGGAAAACATGGACACGGAAGCAGTAGTGAACTTCCTGCAAACCACTTTCATAAGGGAGGGAATCCCGAAGGTCATCATCAGTGACAATGGGCCTCAATTCACCTCAGCCAAGTGGACGGCCTTCACGGAAAGAAATGGAATAGAAGTGAAGCGCACGCCAATCTATCATCCCTCCGGAAATGGCCAAGTGGAGCGATTTAATCGCGTGATTATGGGCACCATCCAAGCTGCCATTAATGATGGTTTAGACTGGGAGAAGGAACTGGAAAAGATGATCTGGGCATACAGAATCACGCCGGGGAGCACAGGATATAGCCCCTTTAAAGTCTTGAGAGGAAGAGAAGCCTTTACCAAGGACAACATGGCATGGAGGAAGTTGGTGGTACGGAGCAGATGGTCTCCAGCGGTAGTAAAAAGAAACTTGGAGAGAGCACAAGAAGTGTACACGACTCATTTCAACAGAAGTCACAACGTGAAGGAAGCTGAACTGGAGAAGGGAGACTGGGTGAGAGTCAAGCTGGCAGTACTCAAGAAGAAAGGCGAGAGCAAGTTTTCACCTCCATTACAAGTACTAGAACCCTACGCCCGGTCGGCCTTGCTCAGTGATGGGAAGGTATGGTCACAGGATAGGATGGCCAAATTCAGCAAGATCATCAAGTGGGAAAGTGAAGTGGAAGTAGGAGCAGAGGATGTCGTGGAAGACGGAGAAGAGGAAAGTAGCGGAAAGAGAAATGAGGAAGTAGAAGAAGGTGTGCAGAAGGTGGAGGAGAGCGAAGGCGTAGCGAGTGAGAGAGAAAGGAAGAGGAGTAGCAACAAAGAAGAAGAGAACGAGAAAGTGATGAGTGAAGGTGGCGAAAGAGCAGGAGAGCAATGGGGAAGGAAGGAGCAGGTTAGCAGTGAGAGAATGGAGAGAGTAAAGACCAGAGCTGGCAGAGAAGTCAAGACGCCCGAAAGATTTAAAGACTATAACATGGACTAGAAGTAAGACTTTTGTTTATTGTCATCACAGTGATTAAAGGGGGGAGATATGTGGTAACGCAGTTACGTTCTAGTGTTCCGCTAGGCGGAACAGGAAAGGGAATCAGCGGAAACGGAAGGCGGCCATGTTGCATCATTGGCGCCGACCGTTCTAACGCTGATGGTTGTGTCCCGGCGCTCCGCAATAAAGAAATCAGTTAAACTTCACCAACTGGTCCTGATTATTATTCTTAACCTCCACACTGCCAACTAGAGACTACCATTTCTAATGTCATAAAGCGGTGACTAAGTACTGTGTCTTTTTGTTTGGCAGCCTATTTTTTTAATGTTTTTCCTGATCGCGTTGCACTGTGGGTGCATGTTCAGTTTCGGCCCCTGTATTTGTTTGCATCTTCCCTCCCGCCCCCTCCTTCCCCTGTTGTTCCTGCCACACTTCCTGCACCTCTCGCTGCATTCTTTGTTTACCCTGTTAATTGTGTTCTGTTGCTAATACTGTATGACTTTTATTTTCTCCTCACAGTGCCCTCTGCCTGAGGCCTTATGATCCCTCGGGGAGGCGGAAAGAGTGAAGGAGGCCCTGTGTGCTAATTAAAGGCACCATGAACATGCATTAGGTATTTATTTAGTGGGTCCACAGGGCCAAATAACAAGGCGGTAGAGGGGCATGGTGCACCTGGCTCACCTCGTGCGTGCAGTAGGCAATTGTCTGATTTGCTTCTTTTTTTGGCTGAGTGACCCACCAACCTACGTCGCTGTTGTCAGCGAGTTAACACTTTGGCTTTCTGTCTGAGGCCTTGTGATCCTTGAGGGAGGGGGACAAGCGAAGATGTGTGCTAATGCAGGTTGCACACAGGATGAACGCTCATGAGAAGAGGCACAACTAGAGTAACATTTCGGGGAGAGAGAGGGCTGCAAACATTTCGGAGGGTGGGGCTTATTCTTCCAGCAATCAAAGGGGTGAAGATGCAGGAGCTCTAAGAAGGGGTGAAATAGCAACAAAGCCTTGTTAACAAGTAAATGGTCTTTTAAAGACCTGTGAAGTACTCGGTGAGGCTGCAGTAAGACCGACGCCAGACCAGCCAGCATATACAGCAGCTCAAAAAACTGTCTGTGTGTGTGCCCGGGAAGCTGTCTCCTGACACGGTAAACGGAGGGAGGAGGCCTGGGGGGCGGGGGTATCTGAAGCCCTTTGAGCTGAATGGGCGTTGCTGTTGCGCACCTAGGGGCAGATTTATGTTAACTTGCGCATTCCCAGGGATGCGCCAGTTAACGTGCGCCACAGTGCGCCACAGCTCCGCCACCCATGGTGCAAAAACGGCACAGATGCGTGACGCATCTGTGCCGGAAATGTGGTCCTTTGCTGGAGTTGCGTCGCAAGCGCGACGCAGCTCCAGCAAGGCTCGGGGGTGCCCCATCTACGCAATGCTGCATCAAGACCTACGCCTGCTTCAAGCAGGCGCAGGGTTTTGACGCAGCATTGCCCTGAAAGTGACTGAGTGAAATCGCATAGATTTCACTCAGCCACTTTCAGTAGGCGTTCCTGCGCAGGAACGCCCCCCCCCCTGCGCAGGAACGCCTCCTTATGGCACAGGGCTTTACAACGTGACGCCTAGATGCGTCACGTTGTAAATTGGGCGCATTGTTTACGCCGCAGTTGCGTCACATAAAGTGACGCAATTGCGGCGCAAGGGCTTCATAAATCTGCCCCCTAGTCCACACGGCCAAACAACATGGCGGTAAATGAGCATGGCGCATTAGGATCACCCCGTGCGCAGCCCTTGGTTAATATTTGCATTCGTTTTAGGTTAGAGTATTCTTTATCTGGTTAAGAAAGATGCCAAGAATTTATTTTTCCATTTTCTATTGCAGGCAGTTTTGTGGGACGATGTGTTTGCAACTCTGCAGGCTGTGCATCTGTGATGGGCCCTCTCAGTTCCCCGGCTGCGAGGCACGCGCCGTTTCATCAACCTGATACCAACACGGTGAGCGCACGAGAACGGTGTATAAGGCAGCCCAGGCATGCTGTGAGAGGTTTAACCTGGTATTAGCAGCTCTTTGCGTCAGATGCGCGTGCAAGCAGAGGTATGTTTTCAATCAGGTGTGTGTGAATCAGGCGACGGAGAGCACCCCTTGGTTGGGACTTTTCTCACAGAGGCATCTCCTGCGTTAAGGAAAGTGTCAATAAACAGTATTAACAGCAGGAAAGAACTAGTTCAAAGCAAGGAGCAGCAGCAATCAACGTCTGTGAGAACTATATGGAGAGTGGGCATGCTGCCAAGGGGTTGTCAACCGGCTGACAATTATATACATTAAGTATGCGTCCGTGTGAGCTAAACATGGATATTCATTTGCTAGAGGTTAATTATGTATCTGCTATGTGGTTCGTCTGGCGTCCCACTTAGCAGGTCTGCACTGAGTGCTTGTCTCAGGGACGCTCATTGTCCTGGCTCCTTAAGGCACTTTTAGGTAGTGTAGTTGACAGGTAAACAAACCACAAACACAAAAGTTTTGCGCTTTTCCTTTTTTTGCTTTAATATTTTCTGTTCTTGTAAGCTGTTCAATGCAGATCATTTAGCGTGCCCAGGGCAGTGGTGTAGGAAGGGGGTCCGGTGGGTGCGGTGGGTGCGGGCCGCCCCGGTTGTCATCACTGAGGGGGGTGACAAAATGGTAAACATATGTGTTTTAAACACATATTTTTGCCATTTTACCAAGCCGGGGTTGACAAGAAATTTTCCTCACTGGGTACCACCTGACCGTGCTACGCCACTGGCCCAGAGTGTACGTTCTGCGCAATATTTGCAGTATGTGGGACAGCGTTGGATATGGGTTTCAGCGGACTCTAATCTCTTCCCTGCCCCCACCCACTCAGCTTTACAATACCCTGTTTATTCACCACACAGACTGGTTTGCTGAGCAGAGCGGGGGTGAGGTGTGGAGGAATTAGACCATAGAGGGGTGGATTGGGTCCAACAGATCTGCACTTTATATGGCTCCGTTAATTTTCTGCTTGAACTCCTGGCTAATGCAAAAACAACAGTTGATGGACAAAATGCAAAACAATCCATCGTTTTTTACTCACCATGCCATTCCAGTCTGAACCCAGCCATATGCAAATCAGTCTTGACCCTGTGCACAATGGGGACAGTCCAGCCCGAACTGCTAGGCCAGGTCCTCCCTGGACTGGAAACAATCATCCTAGGACGGGTTTGGGGCTTTCAGCCCTCATCAGCCAGGATAGCTTGACTCCAGTGGCATGGAGAGCACAGGACCCACGTCTGGGCATACCCATCCCACTCGGAGTGACAAATGCAAAAAGAACAGTTGATGGACAGAATGCAAAACAATGTCATACATTCACCCCAGTACAGAGATCTGGGCTTAAATCCATCGTTTTTTTGCTCACCATGCCATTCCTGCTGGAACCCAGCCATATGCAAATCAGTCTTGACCCTGCGCCTCATGGGGACAGTCCAGCCCGAACTGCCAAGCCAGGTTCTCCCTGGACTGGAAACAAGCACCCTAGGACCGTTTTCAGGCTTTCACCTGGCTGGCAATGACCTTTGCTGGCACTTTATGAGGTAGACGCTCTGCTGCTCGCCAGGCTGCCTAACACTTATGCTACCCAGGTTATGAGGTGTTTGCTGTTTGGCACAGAGATTCCGAAAAACCTATCTTGACAGCCATATGACTTGCCTTTTATTAGGCAGCTACAACCCAGTTGCATTACGAGGCAGAAGAAAGACCTAGGGGCCCCTGGACTGGCTACCTTAACCTGATCCTCTGTTTTCTGTTAGTATCCAATGATAACTGATTGTCTTAAATGCCATACCCAATGCAAAAATAACAACCCAGAACAAACAAATTTTCTCCACTTTGGCTAGACTGAAAGTCTCCTAGAATGAAGCAACCCACTTTTTTTTTTTAAGTTCAAGAAAATTTTATTCGATATTGATAAGAGAGAAAACCAGGTGTCAAAACAAAGTACAATGTGATATCAAGTTAAAGACTCTGAGCAGAATAATACAATCATATAAATGCAAACATTATAATAAAAGAAAGAAATCTGGGTACAAGACGAGAGAGAGGGAGAAGGCAAAGAGAAAACATGTTAAGCATAAAATATGAAAAGCATGAGAACATTGGAAAGCATTAAAACAAAATGGTACAGTGGAGAATAAGTGGAATGTATCGAGCGATTAAGGAGGTTTAGGAACTTCCTGTTGAGGAGGTGGGGGGTGAAACAAGCGTTTACTACATGAGTCCAGATAGAGTGTAACGGGAGTCCATAAGTCCATGCGTTTAGTAGCCATACATGCCGGGAAAACATGAGCAGTATCGAGTCTATGGTTATGGCACACATTAAACCACCACGCCTTGAAGGAAATTTTGGAGAAGTCTTTCCAGTTGGCCGTTATTTGTTGGAAGGCAGCGGCAAGTAATAGGTCAACAATCTGAGGTTTTAGATCAACGTCATCCCAGCAAGGGGAGAGGCTACCCATAAAAACATGTGTGTGGGAAAAAGGGATAGAAGTGTGGAAAATTAAATTAATTTGAGCCCAGACCTGTAGCCAAAAATTACAAACATGAGTGCATAAAAATAACATATGAAATAAATTAGCTTGTGGTGACGAGCAAGACCAGCATGTGTGGGGAGTATTAGGAAAGCGTTTGTGAAGGTCAGAGTATGTAAAGAGGATTCTATTGTAAAGAAAAAACAAAGTCTGAGTGAGGGTTGCTGCTCTGGAAGATTTGCGAAGTTTAATCCAGATTTTGTCCCAGAAGGAAACCGACCAAGAGACAGACAAATCATGCTCCCAGGACTCTTCCACTTTAGATTTAGGCCTTGGAGTCTCACCAGCGTGAAGGTATTTGTAAATAGCAGCAGCTTTTGGTGTAGTGCGTAAGAAGGAATGAAGTATGGAAGTGGGAGTGGATGAAGCAGAAGGAGGACCAGGCTGGGAGAGGTCATTGTATTTCGTTAGGACTGTGTCTTTAAGTAATTGGTATTGGCGTGCAAAGGAAGTGGGTAGGTCATAGAGGGAGCGAAGGGTGTCAAAAGATAAGAAAGAGGATTGAGAAAAAAGTTGGGAGATCCACTGAAGACCTCGGGTATGCCAAGTTTTCCAAAAAAAGGGTCTGTCACGTATAAGTAAGGACGTGCTATGCCATATGGGGGAAGAGAGGAAACCAGCAATGGTGGTAGGAGGTGAGTGAGTGAAGGAGAGGAGTAATTTAGTGGTGAACTTATGAATCGGAGTAGAGATAGAAGTGGGTTTGTGAGAGAAGGAGAGGTATTCAGCGAAGGAGAAGGGAGAAAGAAGGAGGCGTTCAAATTTGGTCCATAGAGGACATGGGGTGTCAGGGTCTTGTAGCCAAAAAGAGGCTTGCCTCAATTGGAACGCCTTGTGGTAGGCTGGGAAGTCAGGAAAGTTAACCCCACCCTCTGACTTAGGGCGAATCAGACGTTGTAGAGACATTCGTGGCTTCTTTTTAATCCAAAGAAAGGACACCAGAATAGAGTTGATCTTTTTGAAAAATTTGGAGGGAACAGGGACCGGAATATTGGAGAGGGTATAGAGAACAATGGGAGACAACATCATTTTAATAGTGTCAAGGCGACCCCACCAGGATAGGTAAAGAGGGTGCCACTTGGATGTGAGTTTTTGGATGCATTTGGACATGCACAGGGAAACAGTGTCTGGGATGGTAGGGGTAATATGCATTCCAAGGTACTTGATATTGGAAGGTTTCCCCGTGAAATTAGAGGCGGCAAAATCAGGTTTGAATGTGAATTTAGTCAAGGGGAGGATCTCGCATTTGTCGTTATTGAGTTTATAGCCAGATATTTGGGAATAAGCATGGACTTCACTGAGAAATGCAGGAATGGAAACGGAGGGGTTGGAGACAAAGAGCAAAATGTCATCTGCATAGGCAGCTATGGGAATCCGACAATTGGAAACCATGGATGGAGGGATTTTGACGGAGTTTGGAGAGGAAGGGTTCTAAGGCCAGATTAAAGAGAAAGGGAGATAAGGGACAGCCTTGGCGAACACCTCTTTTTAAGTCAAAAAAGGGAGATATTTGGCCGTTGGCACAAACCGCTGCACGTGGGTTAGAATAAAGTAGTGAAATTAATGATATAAAAACAGGACCAAAACCAAACCAGCGGAGGGTGTGAAATAGATAAGTCCATTCGACCCTATCAAACGCCTTTTCGGCATCCAGGGCAATGGCCGCAAGGGGATGGGGTAAGAGGCGAGATTTAGAAAGAATATTGAAGAGGAGTCTGGTGTTATCAGTAATAAAACGACCTTTGACAAAGCCCGACTGTTCCTCACCCAAGAGGTCTGGAAGAAGAAGGTCGAGACGTGCCGCAAGGGACTTTGCAAAAATTTTGTAGTCAATATTGACCAAGGAGATTGGCCTGTAGTTTTTGCAGTGTTGAGGATCCTTCCCCTCTTTGGGTATGAGGCATATATGGGCGTCTGAAAAAGAGCCTGAGGAGGAACCCAGGGAAAGGAAGGTGCCAATAAGGGAATGGAGTCTAGGGATGAGGAGTTTTGAAAAGTGGAGAAAAAATTCTACCGTGAAGCCGTCCGGCCCAGGGGCCTTGTCTTTCTGGAGGGTGTGAAGCGCTTTGAGTAGCTCTTGTTGAGATATATCAAGTTCTAAGTGAGAAAGGTCAAGTGGAAAGTGAGATGGCTTTTGAATGGAGGAGAAAAATGTGTCCAGAGAGTGAGAAGAAGGCTGAGTTTCAGAAGAGTACAAGGTCTTGTAGAAGGTAGAAAATTCAGTGAGGATGTCTGCGTCTGTGTGTTTGAGATTTGAGTTGGCATCGTAGATTGATTCAATATTTAATTTTTTGTGTTTCACCTTGAGATAATTGGCTAAGATCTTGCCTGCCTTATTTTTACCTCCATAGAACTTGGCACTAGATTTTAATAAGTACAGAGATGCGTCGTCCGTAGATTTTTTGTTAAATTTCATCTTAGCGTTGACCAGGGCGGTTAGAGTTTGCTGTGAGCGGGAGGTAAAGTAAGAATGCTCCAATTTCTTAATATCCAAAAGAATAGCGTTGGTAAAATCGCGGGCAGCTTTACGTTTTTTAGCAACAAAGCCAATGATGAAATCTCTTGCCGCCGCTTTAAAGGCATCCCAAATGGTGTGTTTAGGGACAGGGGAGTTATCGTTTAGGGAGAAAAATTCATTGGAGAAGGAAGTGAAGGAGGTGGTGAATTTAGGGTCCAGCAGGAGAGAATTGTTGAAACGCCATCGTTTAGGGCCTATTGATTTGGGTAAGATGTCCAATTGAACTAATGTGGGGGCATGGTCAGAAAGTAAAATTGGACCAATTTCCGCATGAGTGAGAGTTTGGGCGATGTTGTGGGTAACAAAAACGTAATCGATTCGGGATTGGGAATGGTGGCATGGAGAGTAAAAAGTAAATTCCTGAAGTTCTGGATTACAAAGGCGCCAAGCGTCTGTGAGTTTGTGTTGGGAAATAGCTTGAGAGAAGGATTTATGAGATTTGTTAGGGATGAAATGTGCCTTGGAGTTCCTATCTAGGAAGGGGTCTAGGGGCTGATTGCAATCTCCTGCCAGTATAAAATTATCATCAATGAATCTGGTGATGTGCTGGGAAAATGAGTGCCAAAAAGTGGGATCACCAGTGGTAGGGGCATAAACATTTAGGAGAGAAATTGGAACATTCTTGATAGAAAGTTTGGCATATATCCATCGGCCCTCAGCATCTGATTCTTGAACAAGCAGGGAAGGAGAAAGAGCTTTGTGACATAAAATAGCAACACCATTGCGTTTACCATCCCCAGGAGAGTAGTAAACATCGCCCACCCAACTTCTTTTCAATTTAACAGATTCTTCAGCAGATAAATGAGTTTCTTGCAAAAAAGCAATATCCACATTCAAACGTGCAAGGTGAGATAGGATTCTCTGTCGTTTGATGGGGGAATTAACGCCCTTAACATTCCATGTAATTACTTTCAGAGACATATCAAATAAGAAAGGAGAAAAATGTCATGAGATAGAAAGAAGATACAAGAGGAACCCAGAGGAAGAAGAAAGTCAAAGGAAGTAGGAAAGTCAGTAAAAGGCAATGCATTAAAATGAGAAAAAGAAGGGTGATGAGATAGAAAGTAGAGCGGAGGAGAGAGAGATAGAATCAATTGATATGAGAAATATGAGAAGGTAGACCGTGAAGTAGCAAGAATGATAGGAAGAAATTGATAGTAGAAGAGTTGTCGAGAAATAAGAAAGGAAGACACATGTGGAATAAAGGAAACCAGTGAACTTGAAAGGGAGAAAATCGTAATGAGGAAAATGAACATTCGGGAGGAAAGGGAAAACATACTTACGGAGGGTAGAGGCGGGGAGGAATGATCACCAGGGAGAGAAGACGAGGAAAAATGAGTGGGAGGGGAGCGCCAGGCAGAGGAAGCAAGCATCCAATGCAAGCGAACCGACAGGTCGAGGGGAAAACGCCATACATATTGTAAACCTGCAAGAAAAAGGGAGGGAAAACATAAATGAGTGAGATGAATGAAGGAAGAAGAAAACAGAACAGCGTTAAAAGAGAATACTTGTCCATCCAACGAGGATGGAAGAGAGACAGGGAGGGGTCAAAAATGAACATAGAAACTGAAGATGCTGGGAAACCCATGAAAGGCAAACAACAAAACAGCGAACATCAAACATGAAACATATAATTTGGTTAGGCCAATAAAGACACGGAAAACAAGATTCAGGGAGGGAAAGCTGATGAGGAGCCGGAGAAGTCCATGTCAGATGACTGTGCAGCGTTCAAGAAACTTCGGAGACGGACAGGATCCTCGTAGGTCGTGGTCTTGTTGTTGTGTGTAACTCTGAACAGGCAAGGATGAAAAAGGCCGTATCTGGCTCCAAGAGCACGAAGCTCTGGTCTCATGTCTAAAAAGGCTTTACGACGGCTTGCTGTAGTTTTGGCATAATCCTGCGCAAAGAAGAGATTGGATCCTGACCATTGAAGACGAGGTGATGCACGTGCTGCTGAGATGACTTTGAGGAGGTCAGTGTACTCTAAGAAGTACATGATGACACCTCTCGGCCGTGAAGAGGGAGAAGGAGTAGAAGGGAGGCGACCCAGCCTATGTGCACGCTGGATATTAAGCGTAGTACCCTCAGGCAAATGAAGAAGTTTGGGTAAGAAAGACTTGAAGAAGGCGATGGGGTCAGTCCCTTCACAGTTCTCTGCCAGGCCGTAGAGACGGAGGTTGTTGCGTCTGTTTCGGTTCTCCAATTCTTCAACCTGCTTTTGAAGAGAGGAAATCTGGGACTGCATGTGTGAGACCTTGGAGGACGACTCTTGGAGAGAAGTCAAAGACTTTTCTACTGTTGTCACTCTGGCATCCATCTGAGACCAATTATCGGTGAGAACCTGCAACTTAGAATTAGTTTCCTCCATGAAAGGTCTGAGGGCACGGATTTCCTCCAGCAGAAGCTCCATGGAGACAGTCGAAGTGGATCCTGTTGGTGATGGAGGATCTTTTTTAAGGCGTTTCGTCGTGACTTTCCCTGGTGGCTGGGCAGGCCGCTCCGTGCTAGATTGCGACATCTGAGTGACGAGCGCTTGAGTGGCCTCGAGGTGCGCCAATGCAGAGAAGACTTTTGAGTTCTTAATGAATACACGACGTGGAGTCTTGGGAGTGCGAGAAATTGCCTTTCTTTCCATAAAAAGGAGTTGTTGGTGAGAGAAAATAAAGTTCAGTAGCAATCTCTGCTGGTCTGTAGACAACTGCAAGTGTGCGCAGGAGTTCTTGATAGGAGGAAAACAAGCAAATTTCCCCCAGAAAAAAAAAAAATAAGGAAAAGAGAGCTGTCTGCGCAGAATTCAGGAACGCCAAGGATTTACGCAGATAAATGAAGCAGCATTCGAGTCATTTGAAGAGGCAATACATTGAGGTTGAGAGCGAAAAAACAGCACTGCACCAGGGCATGCAAGAGTGGCACATGCTGATGCAGCAGAGATTTAACTGGTGAGGAACATCATAGATGCGAGAAGAACATGTAGAAAAAAAGAAACTTGTAAAAACAATGCGCAGGACAGCTTCACGTAGTAGATATCTATTAAAGTAAGAGCGTCAGGAAATGAAACGCTCTCATAATATAGAGTAGGCTGCAGCTGCGAATGTATACAGGGTGCCTGAGGTAAAGAAGCAACAATCAGCAAACATGGCCGCCCAGGTCGTCAGAAGATAAGTGAAGTCTGTTTAATTCACTGAAAAAAAAAGGCGTCGTGAAAGAAAGTTGCCCAGCGGTGGTGCTAAAATGCAGAAGTTAGCTCACCAGAATTAGCTGGAGGCACGAAGGGCTCCGTGGTAGGCTGTCATGGTTAGCGAGCGGGAGCGCCGCCGTCCGCGGTGACAGGATCCAAGATGGCGGGCGCGACTATCGCACAGCCGCGTCCGCTACAGCGTGTGAAAAACGACCATTCCGCTGCTCGTTGTATGCCGCCGACAGGAGCCCGCTGGTGTCCGTGAGCTCCGGTGCATGAAAATGCACTTTGCAGGAAGTTTTGGTGTGAGTTGTGAAGCGAAAACCCCTTCAGACCGGGAGCGCTCACATGAGAGCCGCCGTCCCCGTCGGGCGCTAAGCCACGCCCCCCGAAGCAACCCACTTAAACACTGACAACTGTATAGAAGACAACCAAAGCGTAGGTATTCCTGCATTGGTTTTTTCCCTTCAAACTGATATCCTTAATTCCTGATTCAGTTCTGTTGACTTGCTTTAAGGCACTTGTCTTTCTGTCTGCGCTTTAAAAAGCCTTGGAATGTGTCCATAAAGTATTTCCGGAGGCAAGCACACATTCCTGAATCAGACCCAGTGTGTAGTAATTGTATAGGTCTTCAATCCCTTGCGACAGAGCACCCAGGATAATGTTCGACATGGCTAAATACTTATGAGGTCCCTAAGGCGAGACCTATCGGATATGCCAATGCTTGCTGGTACTGCCCTACGGTACAGATGGTGTTGGCTTTAGCAAAGGTATGGCCATTATCCCTAAATGCACCTTGCTATTCAAAGGCATTGATTTATCCCTCAGTGATTTATGCACTAGCGTGTTCTTTTAAGGATTATGTGTGCAAGGACATATTACAGGAGGGCAAGGTGAAAGCATATTTGGAATGGTGTTAGGGTGATCACGGTTGATAAATGTGTCCACATTAAAAGTTTTTGAAAGAAATGAATTAATGTGCTTATTTGATTTACCCTATTTCTTGGTTTATCGTTTACTCTTTACTTAATGTGTTTGAATATTCTTGCTCTTTTAATTCAGAATTGAATATCATCTAGATGTAAACATGGTGTAGAACATGGCTCTATGTGCAGTTTTCACCTGGTCAAATGTCCTGCCACCTGAAATATGGATGGCTAACGTATTCCGCCCATTTAATTCAAGAAAGGTTTTTTACACTTACAAAAAAAAAAGAAACCGGTCCCCTGTTTGTGATCGGGTTCAGGGTGGATCTCATCTGACAGTTTGGGCTCTACTGTTCCCTTGAGGAACGGGGTCAAGGCTGATTTGCATATGGCTGGGTCCAAACTGAGGTGGCATGTGAGCAAAAGAACTAGTGGGTAGACCAATTTCAAGCACTCCTCGCAACACCTTTTGTGTGTTTTATGTTCACCCTAAGCGGCATGGGTATGTTCAGACGTGGGTCTACGCTCACTGTGTTACTTGAACCCAGCTGTACCTGGATGTTGAGCCCATAACTAGGGTGAAACTGGTCATGGGTTGCTTGTGTTTCAGTTCAGGGAGGACTTGGTTCGACTGTTTGGACTGGACTGTTCTCATGAGCATGAGGAGCTTGACCAAGGCTGATTTGTATATGGCTTGCTTAAAATTGAGGTGGCATAGTAAACTAAAGAGCAATGGATTTGGATGCTACCCAAAGCTATTGTCAGTGGTTAGTCAAATTGCACTCATTCCTCCTATAACCTTTTCTGTGTAATATACAATAATGACAAATAAATACAATGTCACCATGTGATTTCTGTTATTGTTTGTCTCGTAAAATTGTAAATGTCTCTTCATGAATGTGTCAAGCACAGGGTTGTATTTCACACTTTTTAGGTGATACCCTTAGTTTCATGAGCCACACCTTGCTGCTTGAATATGAATTTACATTGAAAAAACAAAAGACAAGAGGTGTTTGGTAAAACAGGAACAGTTGGCTTAATTAAACACTTCCGCCTGGAGCACAATTACAGAAGCAGGTCTGAGGCCTGTTTCAAAGCATTTCTTTGGGCATCATAAAGGGCTTGTGTCAGTCCTCTTTTTGGTAAAATAATGCAGGCCTTGTCTTTGGAGTTATAAAGAAGGCCCATGATAGCAAATGCAGGTGGGCCTTGGCCTTTCATGGACAGAATGGGGGAGAGTGGGTAACGTTTTCAGATATTCAGCATGAGGGGCACATGATCACTGTGTGTACTGTTTGTGCTGTGTGCTGATTGGCTGTGTGTTCCTAACTTCATCTGGCATCTGACTTTATGGTGTCTTTGGGAATGTGCGCACCCCTCTGGCCATATGTGCTTTATTGGGGCCAATCTTTAGACAACTGTAGTGTCGCTGTGCTTATCTGTGGGATTGACCTGAGTTTCCTGTTCACATGTTTGTCTGCGGGCATGTTCCAGCAAACCTTTAAATCAGTAACCTGAGGCCTAGGTCTCCGTGCCTGCCTGACTATGTATTTCTGTGTCAGGGTTGATGGAGAGTTCAAGGCGGGTGAATTCGATAATAGAGATGTGATTTCAATCTTACATATGAATGTGTCATTAAAAACATTGGCATCGATTTTATCAGTTGAATTTTCAACTACATTATCTAACCCATACTTCATGACAATCACATTATTGAGGACTTGTTCTTCTTCAGTTTTGACTATTACTATTTTCCTAGTTACTTGCATTCTACCCAATTTGAGGACTGCGTTCTTACAGCAGGAAACCCTCAAATGCAGGAAACCACACAAAAAAACAACAGCAATGAGAAAACGGGCAGCAGTGATGTGCATATCTACCAGGGAAGCCAGGAAAACCAACTCGAAAACCATTCCTGCTCAGGGGCACCTCCCTCCTCATGCATGTCTCTTTATAAGCAGTCCAGTGCTTGGATGGCAAGAGTAAGAGTCCCGTTGTCCATATAATTCCATGGAATAAATGTGAAGCAGGAGGCACCGATCTTGACACACATTGCGGTCATGAAGTCTTACACATATCGATGTTGGATTACCATGATGCGGAAGACTCTCAATTCTTCCTTGATCGAATTAAGGCCGAGCTCTGTACTGTTCATCATCTTGAGCATTTCACATCTGATTATCTGAAACCAGCGGGTGTTAGCTTTTTTTTGCAAAGTGAAGAAGCTTATGGACCCTCCCACGGGCACCTGTGCATCAGAGAATATCCTGAATTATTTCAGTATGTCCTTGTTCTGAGCCCAACCAAAATAACCAGTGGTTATTTTTTCACAAGCCTGTGCAACAGAGATGTCTTCTTCCTTAAGGAGTGTTGGTACAAATGCGACAGTTCTTCTCCAGGAATGACCAGGGTAGGGTATGTATTGTGACGAGGGAGAAGAGGCCACGCCATTTAGGGACGAGCTGAGTGTAAGTAAAGGAAGGAGATGGGAGATTGTTCCCAGTGGTGTCTACCTCCGTGTAATGGATATATTTTGTGGAATCCAGATGTCCAAAAATGGGAAGACTCCTAACTCCTTGAAAATAAGAAATTGATTTGCATGTAGGACAGAGAAGGTGAGAGTATCCTACTGTTAGGCTGTGTTGACCAATAGGTTAAAGTAGTCCAACTAAATCACAAAATTGGATGATTTAGAGCATTTTAAATTATTATTTCACTACGCACATCATGACAGCCTTACTGGAAGATGCCCTCCCTAGCTCTATCCTACATGCAAATCACAAGCTGAGTGTAGGCAAACTCGGCGCACTGCCTAAAAGTATCCCTCAGTGGTGAGGTGCCCCATTGCCCGTCTGGAATGTGCAGGACTGTGCCACAGTTTTAATTCCTGCCCAGTGAAATTGTTAGTTTTCATCTGAAACTCAAGGAATAGAGTGTATATTTCTCTACAATTAAGGGTTGCCCCTTCCTTTCTAGCCACATATAACCACGAACCTCAGTATCCCAGATTTCCTGACATGGGGTATCTAAGCTGTCATTCAACCCTCACTTACGAGACTTATTTCCCTTAATGTCATGGAGATGGATGGCCCTACACTGGAATTTCATGTCGGGGTCCATTTGTTTTAAAAGAATATTGCCCCAGATATGCTGTGGACCACCCTGGGACTGCATATGGAAGCCGGATTGGATGTGTTTGTGCACTGGTTCGGTGGTTTGCTACCTCCAAGAATCTTTTCTCTGGAAAGCCTCGGGCCAAACAGAATCCTCACATGTAGTGCCCCTTCTGCGCATCCAATCTAGCTTAGTTTAAATATCGCTAGGCTCGGTACAGTGTTGTTGGAGATGGGTGATATAGTCTCATATCAGGTCAGATTCACTACTACTTTGTGGGGTTCTACATTGTTGCGTTGTATTTTGGCCCTATTCCTCCATAGGTATAGGTGAAGAAGGCATTGATTTTTCAGGCCCACCTCTTGGGACAAGTAAAGCTTGTCTGCGCTTACTGCACGTGGTGTCCGTGAACCGACATAACATGACCTGGCTGATGTCTTGGAGCCCACAGCATTCATGTGTTGATACCAGGTGTTGTTTAAGAGGATGCAGTGTAGTGCTTGTGGGATGCTAGTGTTCGGTTCAGTGTAATTATAAATGACATGGGAGAAGTTCCTATGCAAGCGTGCTGATAACTTTTGGGTGGACTCCATTTGACGTGGTGATAAATGGATGCAGCAACACCCAAAATAAACAGAGGGTACACAGAAGTGAAATAACACATAGCTTATTGAACATTGCTCGTCGGGTGATGACACCAGGGGAGGTGTTTGTAGCCCTCTGATGATTGGGGACTTATTGGCTTAAAAGGTTCGAAGTCAAAATGTTCACAGTAGAATTCATGGGGGGGAGGGTGCAGTGGAAGGTTTCAACAGTACATCGGAGAGGTGAACCCACGCAGGGCTGTTGGTGTTGTGAAGACTACTCAATGGGGTCCTTCAAACTCAGCTTGCTTCCATCTCCTTACTAAATTTTGAATGTAGACTTCTTGTTCAAGTTGAGGTGTTTGATATGGTAGCTTGGCAGTGGTGCACTTGCAGCTCCGGTGGTGGACCTGCTTAGAAAGGAACCTGGGGTTTTGGTTAATTCAGAGAGATATACATGACCTATTAACATTTTTTAAGGTCACACACACTCTGAATCAGAGTTTACGGCTGCAAAAAGGGGTTTCCTATGTATTAGTCCCATTTTAGGAGTCAGTAAAAATGTACTAACTACTAAAATGAGATTGCAAATGGTTACCGGTTAAGCAAAACTTAGGGGCATATTTACGAAGAAGGTGCAGAGTTTGGCTTTAGCCTTCTTTGCTTAACGCCACGCTTCGCCACGTGTGAAATGCAGGGCAGCACCGTATTTACAAGGATACGATACAGCCCTGCGTCTGACCCTGCTGGTGCTAATTTAGCCGCCTAGCTCCAACACAGACATCCTTGCACCATAGTGCATGAGTGCCTGTGTTGCAGGGAAAGATTGTCTATGTGCAAGAAGCTGCAAATAAACAATCTGAAATGGCATTTTGTAACATCTATGTGTTTTGCTTAATGCAGCATAGATAGAAGTTATATAACGTCATTAGTTCGAACCTGGGCAGAGCATGCGCTGCTCTCTGAGGCATGCTGTATTCGAGTATGGACTTGAATCTCGCAAACTCTTCGCCCATATTTTTCATTGACTGGGGTCATTGTCCTTTGTAAATGCTGGCTTCATATTCGCTCTTAAGCTTGTTAGTCTCTCCTTAGTACCACCTTGTCTTCATTTGTAACCTCCCACGAGGACTGTCCCTTTTACTTCTGTTGTTATAGTGGAATACTTTATTTAGTCTGAAAGCACTATTTTCTTTAATGAGTTTCTCCTACTGTAGGCACGACTGCTTTCCTGCAACATTCAGTGCGCTATGCGCGCTTTCACTTTACAAGCAGCCTGGGACAATGGCGGCTGCTTCTTTGCAATGCAATCAGTCTTGCATTAACAAGAGTTTGAGCTATTGGTATTTAAAAGGATAATTCCTCTTATTTATGTGTTAATTTTAAAAACAGATAAATAAAAGGCATTGTTATTTACAATACCAATTAGCTTAAACTCTAGAAAATGCAAGACCTATTGCATTGCACATGCTTTTTTTAATGATTGCTTATGTGGAGGAAGGGACACCTTCCTGTATATTAACAATCAAAGGCAGTTTGCTGTTTCTATATGTGCTGCACAACGCTGCATACATGGATACATCAAATACAAGGAGAAATTAAAAAATGTTCCTCATTGTGCCAGGGTAAGAGCATTTTCCCTGGTCTTGATTTTGGCGCTGCACCATATTTACACCACCCTTGTAAATATGGGGCAGTGTCAATCAAAATCAATGGATGTTCCAGTGGAACTCCCACTGCAACACCCATTGCCCTTCTCTTTCACGCTAAGTATAGAGTGAAAGGGTTCCCTATTTACAAGGCAGCGTTAAGCCAAATTAAATGCCCCTATCGCGAACACAATGTCAGGCAAAGTGACGTTGTGGTGTCGATAGTGGCTTGTAAATATGCCCCTTAATTTTTTTTTGAAGCAGTTTGTTCCATTAAAAGAAATCAGACTGTTTACAAAAGTTTCTTTATTTAAATGCAACCACAGACTTAGTGGCCTGCTGACCCTTGCAAGTTAACATCGCTCTGGTAGGATAGTTCCAATTTGCTACCTACCTTTTGAATATTAATTAGATAGGTCAGATTGCAAACCACTCTGCTTTGGATTTTCACTAACTAATCTATTAGTACATAGGTAGGGTCGAAAAATTCATTGCAGTCCTCAAAAATATCGGTGGCAAAATGCAGCCAGTTTAATGATAATTTCTTTCGGTCTTCATTCCTTCATCATGTCACTGCAACAGAGTGTAAAATATATCATGCCAAGTCCAATTGACTTGTTTAATTTTTCTTTGTACTATTGCTTACAAAAAATGAATACCGTCTGCAGCAGGATTGCTTTTGGCTAAAGATTTATGTGAAAAGAACAAGATAATCCGCACAAAGCGAAAGCGTGAAGCAAGTATGATTCAAAAGTCATTTACTGCCATCTGCTGGAATTTAGAGCACGTGGCGGCCAAATGGTATGCAGTCTCCGACAAACTTCTATGAAATATGGATAACGTTAGGCAGCTATTAACATTGTTGTGAAAATACAGGCAATTTAAACCAAAGTGTGCATTTATTTTTCAAAAATCAGATTACAGATGATTGGATGGAGGAAACCTGCCATTTTCCATTTACATTGAAGAATTGTCTCTGAATCCTGAGGCTGTAATTGGTTACTGAGCGATATACGTGATAGGCAGTGATTTCCCAAGACCACAGACGGCACTCCACTCCAAATGGAAAACGAAGGGGCATATTATCAAGAAGTGCGTTAAAATGATCGCCGTTGTAGGGGCAGAAAACTGCTGCTAAAGCGGCGATAATGGGCTTGATAATAGGCCCTGGAGAATTCCAATAGAAACCCATGTTCACACCAGAACATGGGCTTTTAACGCCCTGCTTGATAATATACCCCAAGTTAAAGTATAAAATGGACTCTCTAAGTGAAATTCAAAACCCACGATCCGGTTAAGGGTTTGAATTCAGATGCAGTGGTTGAAAAACAAGGGGCATATTATCAAGAAGAGCGTTAAAATTATAGGCGCTTTAGCGGCAGGAAACTGCACTAGTAACAACTAAACTGCAAAGGTGGGGAAAACAGCATCAATTTATATACAAAGTAGCCTGTTGATGAAACAGATCCAGATTCAAATACAGTTCATGTAGGGCATGCATGTCAAAATAGATTGAACCTTAACCCCTTCGCTGCGGCGGCAATTCCGCCGCAGCGCTAGGGGTGGCGGGGGGACGAGCGGCGCTCGCATGCTCGTGACGGAGCCGCTCCGTCACGAGCCGTGGTTGAGCTGTGCTCGTGACGGAGCGGTTCCGTCATGGCCCCACCCACTCAATAGAACGCGCAGCGCAGGCGCGAAATCAGCGCCGCGCAGGCGCGGCGGCAGGGCCATGACGGAACCGCTCCGTCATGAGCACAGCTCAGCCGATGCTCATGACGGAGCGGCTCCGTCATGAGCATGGGAGGGGTTAAATGAGGCTCCGAGTAGGACAAAAAAAACAGTTATAACTGATGAGGCACACATAAAAGGGGGTCTATGGCCCCAGTTAGAAATCCAAGGCTTCGCTCTGGTAAAGTCGTAAAAGACCCAATTCAGAAGCTGGATACAGATAGATTCCAGCAGATACACTTGGGAATCCAAGTTGAAAGAAGAACGGAAGCATCAGGCTCACATCATGAAGTGGAGCCTCCTACTGGTGAATGCTGGTTCACGGAATCTCACAAGTTACGTGTCGCGCTTCCAAAGTCGCAACCGGCCGATGGATGGAAGGCACAGCGTATCCAATGAGGGATTAAGGATTCAGAATCTCCTCCATGGATGGCCGCCGAAAAAACGGGCGTCCCGGGCTCCTAACAGGGTCTCGTCGTCTGTCGCAAGCACGATGAAAGTTGAGTTGACAATGTGGTGAAGCCTCTTCATAAGTGTGTGGTGGCATACTGTGTTGAAATCTGCGGAGAGGTCGAGGAGGATCAGGACTGCCATTTCTCCCTGGTCAAGGAGGGTTCTGATGTCATCAGTGGCAGAGATCAGGGTGATTTAAGTGCTGTGGTTAGTGGGGAATCCAGATTGGGAGGTGTCCAGAAGATTGTTGTTCTCCAGGTGCTCAGTGAGTTAGCGGTTGCTGGCCTTTTTGAGGACTTTGGCGGGAAAGGGGAACAGAGAGATGGAATGGTAGTTCTTGAGTTTGCTGTGGTCAGCTGATAGTTTCTCAAGAAACCTTTGTGTGTTTCCATTCTTTGGGAAGGTGGCCATGCTGATGGATGCGTGGAAGCTGGCACTGAGCTTGTTGTTGATCATCTGGCTCTCTGATACTTTCTTCCAGCTGCGGTGTGAGGTGCTAGGAGGCTTGGTGGCAGTGCTGGGGGATCCTGTGATGCTGAAGTGGATGATGGAGTGGTCTCTCCAGGTGAGATTGGTGACATAGCTGTACTTGACTCTGTCGCTGGTTGTGAAGATGTGGTCGAGTGTGTGTCCTGTGATGTTTGTGGGGATTGTACCAAATTTGGTGAAGCTGGTATTGTACATGTTTTTGAGGAGGTTTTTGATGTAGGTGTAATTAAGGTCGTCAAGTTGAAAATGTAGGTCTCTGAGGAAGACAGTGTTTGGAATCAATGGTGAGCAGGGCAATGAATTCAGGGATGGCATAGCAGAAGCTGGGACATGGTCCCGGAGGTTTGTAGGTGAGGGGGCCTCTGATGGTGATTTTTCTGTCTGTATGGAGTTGTAAGTTAAGATGTTCCATGATCGGGCTGGTGTTGCCTGCGTTGATGGTGCAGGGAATGGTTTCTTTGTGGATAATGTTGATTCCACCTCTGTTAATCGATGCAGCTATCTTGTAGCTGTTGGCCGTTGCTGAGGAGATGCAGTGTCTGGCCAGGTCTCAGTAAGGAAGATGCCTTCAGGTGGGAGGGAGGGGATGGGGCCCCATATCTTGGTGGCATGCTGCATAGAGACCTTGTGTTGAGCAGCAGGCAGTGGAGTTGTTCTAAAGCAGTCGAGGTAAGCATGGTGGTAGTCGTCTTGCTTGCAGGTGCTCTAGTGTTGCAGGAGAAGCGGCAGAGCCGGATGGAAATTGGCCCTACTGTTGATAGTGGAGAGGTGCCACAGCAGTTTTTGTCAAGAAGTCTGGGATCAAGGGCTTGGAGCCTGGCAGTGGTGTGTCTGCATGTAGTGGCAGAGCCAGGGTTCCTTGCGCTTTGTGCAGTCCATGCATGGACGAGCGCAGGCGGGCTTGCCTTTGGCATACCCGCTGCAGCGTCTTCTGCATAGTGAACGGCTGCACTGCAAACTACCTTACATAGGTCCTGGGAGGAGGGAGATGCTTTGAGAAGCTGTGGGTAAGGCCAGCGAGAGTGGGAAATGGGAGGGTGATGTGGCGGGAAAAATGGTGGGAAAGCAAGCGGGTGGAAAAACAACCAAAAATGAAATCAAAGGCAGTACAAAGCTAAACAAGTTGAACAAAATTGAACAAAGATTAGTTAAACAGGGTTGAGCACAATAAGAAGTAAATAATTCAGAAAATAAGGAGGCCGTGAAGTTGCAAAGGGGGAGCTGTCACGAAGGAATTGCTCAATGGGGCCGGGCTACGACATCTCTTCAGTATGTCCTAGGATTAGGAAGTGGCTGGGAGGTGGTGAACCGGCTGGCGAGGGCGGGGCAGCAGATAAAATGGTGGGAAAGCAAGCGGGCAGAAAAACTAACAGAAATGAAAGCAAAGACGGTACAAAGCTAAACAAGTTGAACAAAATTGAACAAAGATGAGTTAGACAACGTTGAGGGTAATAACACAATAGTAAGTAAATAAGTAACAAACCAGGGAGGCAGCGAAGTAGCAAAGGGGGAGCTCTCACGATGGACCTGCTCAATAGGGCCGCGCTGTGGCCTCCATTATTTAGGTCCGTGGAGGAGGGAGGGGTGCTGAGAGGTGGAGGGCGGGGCCAACGAGGGAGGGAAGTGGAAGTAAGGTACAGTGGGAAAAACAATGGAAAAGCAAGTAGGTTAAAAAACTTAAATATAAATGAAAACAAATGCAGTAGAAAATTAAACCAGTTGAACAAAACTGAACAAAGATGAGTTAGACAAGGTTGAGTGTAATAACACAATAATAAGTAAATAATTCAGAAAACAGGGAGGCCGTGAAGTAGCAAAGGGGGAGCTGTCACGAAGGAACTACTCAATGAGGCCGCGCTATGGCATGTATTCAATAGGTCCTAGGAAGAGGAAGTGGCTGGGAGGTGGTGAACAGGGCCCGCGAGGTCGGGAAGCAGGAGGAGATGTGGCAGAGAAAATGGCGGGAAAGAGAGCGGGCAGAAAAACTAACAGAAATTAAAACCAAGACAGTACAAAACGAAACAAGTTGAACAAAATTTAACAAAGATGAGTTAGATGAGGGTGAGCATAATTACACAATAACAAGTAAATAATTCAGACACCAGGGAGGTAGCGAAGTAGCAAAGGGGGAGCTCTCACGAAAAGCCTTCTCAATAGGGCTGCACTGTGGCCTCCATTACGTAGGTCTTTGGTTGAGGGAGGGGTGCTGGGAGGCGATGTGCGGGGCCAGCGAATGTCTGAAGTGGGAGGGAGATACAGTGGGAAGAACTGCGGAAAAGCAAGCAGGTAGCAAATAAATGAAAACAAAGGCAGTACACAATTAAACATGTTGAAGAAAATTGAACAAAGATGAGTTTAACGAGGTTCAGCACAATGACACAATAATAACAAGTAAACAATTCAGAAACCAGGGAGGCAGTGAAGCAGCAAAGGTGGAACTGTCACGAAGGACCTATCAATGTGTGAAGAAACTCCCAATGAAAGGAATCAAAGGCCTTCTTTATATCAATTGATAGTATTAAGGCAGATTGGGGGTTGACTCCTATGCAGTCATGGAGCTGTATCAGTCTCCATAAGTTAAGGATGGTGTTCCTCCCTGGAATCCATTCTGGTCCTCATTTATTAGGTATGGCATAGGTGATAGTAATTGAGTGGCCAGCATTTTACTTCGGACCTTATAGTCCAAATGTAACATACACAGGACCGGATATGCTGACAACTCAGTTGTATTCCTATCCAGTGGGAATGCTACCATAACTATTGTGGTGACTGAGGACAGGGAGTGATATTCCTATTCTGGCGCATTAAAGCAATTCAACAAGGAAGGGACCAATAGGTCAGCATAAGCAGAGAAGCATTCAATTGTCAGCCCATCAGAGCCCTCTACCTTCTGTAGTGCCATAGCTTTTATCCCTACTCTCACTTCCTCTTCTGTTATATTGCTCCCTAACACTTCCCTGTCCTCTTTGGCGGCTATTCGAAGGCCCGACCTGTCCACGTATATCCTAGCTCCATGTGCAGCACCTTCCCTTGGGGCACCATAGAGGGTCTTTAAGCTCCCAAAGACTGTGTTTACTTCCCGTTGTGTGAATATGTCCACCCCAGAGGAGTTCTGGATCTCCACTATTGACCGTCCCTACCTATGTTGGTCAGTCAGCCAGGCTAGTAGTCTGCCTAATGTATTCTGCTCATCATCATCCCAGAACAAGTATTCCCTAATATCAAAGCCTCTAAGCCCCTCTGTGCAATGTACATATTTCGCCCTCTCTGTTTGAAGAGTATCTGTTAGTTCTTTCTCCAGCTCTTTCGCTCTTTTCTCCAGGCCATAAATTTCTCAAAGAATGTTAAAAAAAGATCTCACTTGTGCAGGTGTGACAATCACACCACAATAGAAAAGGTGATAAAGCACAACAACAACAAAAAATGACGTTTTTCCTTTTAAATTCACTCATTCTGGAGATATGGGTAGCTGTAGTAATTGGGTTAGGGTTTAGATAGTACCCCGGGAAAACAGACCCAGGGGAGTCTACTTTGTGTGACTTGCATGGATCCCTCTACGTTTCTTTTCCCAGAATGCATTGCAAATGAAAAACTGGCTAAAATCATAGATGTTTTTCAGATTTCTGTGAGTGAAGGTTCCAGAGTTTGTCAGGATTCTCAAGATTCCTGCCACTCAGTGTTCCTACACTTTTTATGTTAAAACAGTACTCCACTTGTATGGGTGGGCCTAAAGGCCATGACAGGAAAGGCCTCGAATCGTACCAAGGGACCATCAAGATTTTTCTTTTCAAATTCACTCTTTCTGGAGATGTGGGTAGCTACTGTGTTTCGGTATGGACTCATCCACCATCTAGAAAAACCTACCAACCCAAGACATTTCTGGAAACGAGACACCGAAGGGAGTCAAGTGTGAAGTCACTTATGTGGATCCCATTACATTGTCTTACAGAGAATGCCCTGCCAATGTCAAACTTTGGCTAAACTCATGCCTTTTCTTTACATTTCTGTGAGGAAACGTTCTGATATCTGCAGGGGTCCTTAAACTTCCTTCTGCCCAACATGCCTACACTTCACCCAATACCAACTGCACCTAAGTTCTGTGGGTGAGCCTATTGCCTGCAACAGGAACCAGCCACAAATTGGACCATGTGACGTCAATGTGGTGTCGTGAGGTCTTAACGTAGTTACAGTTTTGTTCCATTTTATTACTTATGTTGCTCACCCAAACATGGCAGGAAGTGCTTCAATTGGGAGAAGTTTGTGAATGCAGGGAGGTAAGACTTTTTTTGCCTGAAGTTTCAATCACATAATTGTAGTAGAATAGTCTTTTTGAATCTATTCTTTGAGGTTTGCAGTGCATTCTGGGTAAGAAATCTTGCTGGGAATCATGCAAGACACATGTAAATGTAAATGTGGGATACTTGTATAGCGCACAGTTACTCTACCCGAGTGTCCCGGCGCTGTAGACTGCTGGGGAACCCGTCCTGGTTTTCCCTGTGAGATGGTCCCTTTTGGGTATCTCCAGGGTGAAACCAGGCATCCCTGGCGTCTGTGGGGGCCGTTGTAGAGATGAGGCAAGCTAATGCCCAGAGTTGCCGAGTGTGCTCCCTGGTCGGAGTGGGCACCGATGCGAGAATTATCAGTCCGCTGATCCTGGTCCAAGACCCTGCCGCGTCGGGAATCGAACCCTGGTCCCGGGCCGTTCTCTGCACTCGGGTCTGCCGCCTCTAACCAGTGAGCCACACCTCTCTACTCACACGGGATTCCCGTAACTTTCTAGGTTTAAGAAATGCCTATGATTGATAGGGTTTCCTGATTGCCGGCTGACCCAGAGTCCGAAGAGTGCAGCCATTCCACCCCACCCCATAAGTAAGTGAAAGGAGATGTGCATTCTTTTGGTCATCATTTTGATATCCTCGGGCCAGAAATACTGGGTGGTGCCTGGGGTGGAACAGGATGCTAAGATGGCCTAGAGCCACAACCCATGGTTGCAGTAGTCTGGCTGTACGCCCTGGGGGGAACAACAACTGTTGGGGTTTTGGTGGTGAGAGGCTCATTGCAGCTGCCAGGCAAAACCGCTTACCTGACCGTGACTGTACCTGAAACACGCACAGTAGTTGATATGCACTGCCGAATGCAAATCCGAGAACCATGCCCAATGCTAGTCTGAGCTTCAGAACTGCCTACCTAGGTGGTAAGAGACTGTGTTGACCCGTACAAACCATACTAGACTTTACTATATCCTTCATTCAGTGAGTAGATCCAACCGCTTGTCAGGCACAAGATTCTTAACAAAATGTATAGCCTCACAAATCTCACACATCGTTTATTTTGTAACTATATAGGGCCATGACAGATGGGTTTGTTTGATCTTCTTGATGTTTTGGTTTCAGATCAGAATTCTAAAGCTATATTACAAAGCACAGCGAGACAGGGCAGATCTGCTTGTCCTGTGAACTTGAAGAGGGTGTATGGTCTTCACTTTGGTTTTTTCACGACAATAGTCTCATTAAAGCAAGACTCAAATATTTTTATTTCATAATATTCTCCATGCATGGCACTAGACTCCAACATACTCGAAATCGCTGCCCTGTTCCCAGAGTCATTCTTGTGGGGTGCAAAGATCCAAGTTGTGATCCATCCTAAAGTGTGGTCCTGTCCCTAACTGTATTGTATTGGTTATCAGTGTGGGCATACAGGTTGAATATTAGTAACTTCAGACCTGGTGCTATGCTAAATCTACTAAATGGCACGTTCAGCATTTTTGGGGTCATGTTCCACTGAAACAGATAGATTTCCACAGCTCTGATGGTGGCTAAATCTAACCTTCTTTAATGCTGGGGTACTCCTCAACTTCCTAGGCCGAAGGACTGGTTGAAGGAACTTGCACACAAGGAGAGTTATGACAAATTTACATATAGGGGCTGATTTTGATTTTGGATGGAATTGCTTCTGCCTGACACCGGCTCGGTCATGGGACCTGCCCATTAAAATGCAACCGAATACTGTTCGGTCGCATGCTCCCTTTTCTCAATGGGAGCTTGTTTTACAGCTGTAAAGCGGCTGTAACACTAGCTCCCATTGAGAAAAGGGAGGTGCAGTTCTTCCCTGCACCCATGGCAGGCACCTCAAAGTGCCTGCCCAAAGGTGCAGGGACCAACAGGGGACCCTGCTGGACCCCCAAACCCGCTTTCTGACATGGTTTGCATGTGGGACAGGCCAGCATGAAAACCATGTCGGAAACCATGCATCGTAATCACCCTTGAGATTATTGGCTGGCTTCCGACTGGCTCTACAAGGCCCTCGGAACCATGCTGGAATGACCGGCAGGTTTACTTTCCGACTGCCTCCAAAATAATGAGTGAGGCGGTAAGAAAGTAAAGCACGCCGCTCATCACGATGTGGCCCTTTATGGGCTGCATCTTAATCGGCCACATAATGTCCAAGATCAGCTCCCTATGTTCCTGAAAATACAGGATTATTTCTTGGAACTACGATGGCCTTTTGAACTGGTTTATAGACTATTCTTTGCATGCATTTTGATCTTACCTGTTATGTTGTTAGGCTTGGCATTACATTTTGACCTGTGAGATTGTTTAAGGCTGTTTGAAAGCTGTAATGTGATTGAATCATAATTTAGTTATATGTGGTAACGGCTGCTAGCCAATTGATATTCATCTTTGTTTGATGCTCGGTTGACTGTAGATCTTCTGTTTCATTTTGGTCTCCCCCCTCACCTCAACATTTTCCTTTTCTTGTTTACTATTTTGTATATGCCAAGTATGCCAAGAAACTGCTCGTGTCTTTATCCATGTCCATGGCTTACGGCTCCACCATAGCGAATAGCGGAATCGTTTTAGACTGTTTTTTTTATCTCTTTACCCAATGACTGCTCGCCAAGCATGCCGAGATTGTGTTCCTCTACCCTCACTTCATACCTCTCTTCTCCAGACTGTCTCGGCATCAGAAAAGATAATTTTGGAGACCGGTCTTCTTTCCCTGGATTAACCAAGATTTGGAAAACGAATGGCAGAGCAACTATTGTAATACATTTGAGTTTAACGGTTTCTGAAATTAGACCAAAATTAGACCTATTCTTTCGACATGTACGCTTAACAAATCATTGTTTTGCATACCTATTGGGCTTCGATGAAGTAGTCATTCCAAAATTAACTTGCAAGAGGATTTATTTAAAAAATGAAATGCTGAATGTGAAATAATCGGCAGCCAGCTTTACCTTAGATTCATCCTGGGTCAAAACATTAATTTAGACTGCATACGCTTAATGATCGCTTGTTGTTTATAAGGTATTACTGGAGTGCAGAAAAAATTAGGAACAAAAAGTAAAACAGCCGGGGCCCTGGTGATGCTCTCTATAGAGACAGAACAAGAACATGACATTATGCTGCAATGAACCTGATCCACTTTCCATATGTGTTCCCTCTCTCTGCAAATGGTGCCAAGAGCAGCGTATTCAAGAAGGCAACAAAGAGATTCCAGGACAGGATTTTAAAATCAGTAGTTCTCGTGCTGCCATACTTAGAATTACGGCGTGGGAAAACGACTACAACGCCAAAACCTGGTCAGTGCCCAGGCTGAAATGGAAAGCACATTCTCATAAAAAGCGAAGAACACAATTACAACAGATGTACACATTTAAGTAATGTTGTGAGTCACTCTCCCCAGCAAGATCGCACCTCAAACAAGAGACACTTTGACTCCAGAAGAGAGCCCTTCCCACACTCATTGGTGCCATAAACATAAACACTGTCACCATGAACATTTCTTCTTATGTCCTTGGCCTACGAATACTGTCAGGCAAGAAATCTAGAAGACGATGATTTCCATCTACATGTGAACATGGGTTTTTGCATATTCTTCTCTTCAATTCACCACCATTGAGGGCACAATATCTTTCTGTAGAGTCAAGAGGCCTCCAGTCCACAGGGGTATCAGGTAAGTGCTGCTTTAGGAGTGAAATTATACTGAAAAGCTTCAGTGCTTCATTACTCTGCAAAAACGTACCTCTAGTAAACTTTGCCCAGTCCTTTCCAGCTAGCTTAAAATTGACCCCATTGGATCACTGCATTATTGCCTCTGAGGACATGTCTCCTCTGACCCTATTGATAAAATAATTAAATTTTTAGTGAGAGGCTAATTGCAGTCACCTTTGCAATTACAGTCCAGATCTATGCAGTCCCTGGTGATGTCCCTCAGAGTGGGATCAGACTGTGCCGCCCTGTTCGAGATTATTGAAAATAACTTCAGTTTATACCTGATATTTCTGTGGATAAGCTCGAGTCTACTGTATTGGAGACTGTATCCTCTGTCGCTGTTGGTAGAAATATTTGGTGCAGGACCTGGAAGGGGGGATATATTTAAAAAATCCCACTTTCTAAACCTTACCTTTTTGGTCAACATCTTTATGGTCCTTGCATGGAGCAACTGGTAAAACAGATTGCTAAATATAGAACATTGACATTTGTTACCATCCATAGCCTTTTCCTGATGCTTGGTGCCAATTTTCCCCTAAGTGCCCTCCTTGAGGGCTGTCCTTCAGAGCCAACACATATGCCCATGCTCTGGACTCTAATTTTAAAGGGCACAATCCTTCATCTGACATGTAGCAACCCTTATTATGCATTGACAGCACCACTAACTCTGTTTTCTTCTTTTCAAAGAGATTTCCTGTTGAGATTGTGATGAAGTGAGCAGTCTAGTAGTTGGGTGTGGGTGGAGCTAGGGGGTTGGAGGAAGAGGAGGAGCCAGGGCAGGAAAGAGTTAGTTAGAGTAGGGACATGGACGAGTGAGGAGTACATTAATAAAGCTCTGTTTGAATCAAAGAAAGTGTCTGTAATTATTAGCCAAGACACTACAGCTGGCGATGAGGGTGGGATTGCTGTAACCTGCCATCCCTGAATGAACAACGAAAACGTCCTGTCCCGGGCAGCACGAGAAAAGTGGTCGCCGTCGTGACATGTGTGCCCCCGAAGAAATCGCCGCCTAAAGACCAAGGCCAGCGGTAATTGTATCAGCTCCGAGCTTGGCGCCAAACTCGGGAGCTCACCCCGGATGCGTGCAACTTGGCACGGGCGCGGAAAGGGATCGCGATTCAAGAATTGACGTCGGGAGCCCACCCAGATCCTACCTGGATGCTCCAGCAACGTGGGGAGTGTGAGGAATTGTCACAAAGTGCTGCTGCCTGCAGGACCGGTTGCCGGTGAGACCTGGTGCCTGAATTTGACTGAAGAGAATGAATGAAGCTGAAATCTCACGGGAACCGAGATTTCCTTAACGGCGGCAATCTTGGGATCAGGCAGCCAACAGGACAATCCCTCTGTGCAGACTGCAAGTGGCCATTTTGAGGCCAGGCAGTACAAGACATTTTGAAACAAGCATTGGTAAATACAAAACAAGCAATGGTAACTGCAAAACAAGCATTGGTAAATGCAAAACAAGCATTGGCGAAGACAAGAAGCAAGCAAACGAGCATTGGTAAATGCAAAACAAGCATTGGCAAAAGCAAGAAGCAAGCGAACAAGCATTGGCAATGACCAAAAAAGCTATGGCAAAGACAAGAGGCAAGCAAACAAGCATTGATTAATGCAAAACAAGCATTGGCAGAAGCAAGCAAACAAGCACTGATACATGCAAAGCAAGCATTGGCAAAGGCAAGAAACAAGCAAACAAGCAGTGGCAAAGAGCAACAAGTAGAAGTGAGTGGAGAAGTGTCAGTGATACACCTGTTCAGAAATGTCGAATCCACCACAACAGAATGGTGACGGTGCAGCAGCCACCGTGCCAACTGCGACTGGAGTTTCACATCTGCGTCCCCCAGAACCACTGACTCTGGTTGCTGGAGGAAGCATAGGGCCCAGATGGCAAGAGTGGTTCTAAGATTTTGAGGACTATATTGAAGGATCAAAAGTCAAGGGAGACAGAGACAAGCTAATTGCACTGCGCAACCTGGTGGGAAAAGAAGTCTGCAAAGTGATCAAAGATTGGCCGACAGATGATACAGAAACATATGACAAAGTGCGAGACGCCTTAAACAAAAAGTTCTTACATAAAAGAAACGTGGATTATGAGCGATACATCTTCCACCAGGCCCGTCAAGAAAAGGAAGAGATGATGAGCACCTTCATATCTAGGCTACGCCGACTGTCTCGGTATTGCAGCTTTGACGCATTCTCAATGGAGGATGCCATCAGATTGCGAGTCATTGATGGGTCTAACTCAGAGACACTTCGAAGGCGGTTGCTAAGGAAAAGTCATAATCTCGATGAGATTGAAGAGATGACCAGGGTGCATGATCAAGCGGAGGAGCATGCCAAAAGAATGGAGACAGGGCGTAGTGAGAGAAGAGAACAAGCATACCGGATGCAAGCCCATAGCACTCGCAGGAGATCAAAAGAACAACAGAGAAGGTCCCGACCGGCATCCCGTCATCAATACACAAGACGCAGACGCTACGAGTCTGGCCGGATAGACAAGAAACCAGATCGCTCAAGAAAATGCTATTGATGTGGGTACGACTTCCCACACCTAGATGCATGTCAGGCAATGGGTCAACAATGTCGAAAGTGCGGATGGAAAATCCCTTTGAGGTGATGTGTGGAGTATATGGCAAAGAAAGAATGAGTGAAGCTACAAGGTTGTCTCGCCCGGATACAAGGCAACATCATGTGAAAGCAGTACAGGATCTAGCAAAGTCATCCTCTGGCTCGTCCCACTCCAGCAGGGAGTCTCGCAAGTCCCAATGGACGAGAAGGTCGCCGTCGAGGGAATCTAGATCGGCGTCTCTGGAATCTGAATATACAGATGAATATGTCAGCATGGTAGCGGACCCGGATCAACTAAATAAATATCCTCGATTAGATATAAGTGTGGGAACACATGCGACCAAGTTTGTTCTAGACAGCGGGGCGTCACTAAATTACATCCCTGTGACTGAATACAATAAAATGAAGCCACCACCCCCACTGAGTCCAGCTAATGTCAGAGTGTTTACCTGGATGTCGAAAAAACCCTTCCCTGTCTGGGCAAATTCGCAGCGACACTCAGGCACAAATCCACTTCGGTGCCGGCCTATATTCACGTCATCGAAGGTCCGGAGGCTGATTGACTTCTCAGTTGGCCCACTGCGGAGCGCCTCCGGTTGGTTGAGATATTATACTGAGTCAGTGATGATCCGGACATTATACACAAGTTCCCCAAGTTGTACATGGGGCTTGGAAAAATGAACACATGCCTGATTCGACTACACATTAACGAGCAAGTGCGCCCTGTGGCACAACACCCCAGGAGAGTGCCTTTTCATCTTCAGCAAGCAGTGGAGGATGAAATTCAGGAGTTGTTAAAATCAGACATTATTGAAAGAACTGACGGCCCCACACCCTGGGTATCACCTGTCGTCATTGTACCAAAGAAAGGCACCCCTGACAAGGTGCGTCTATGTGTGGACATGAGGCTTTCCAACACAGCCATAGAAACAGAGCCTCACCCAGGACCTCACTTGAGTGACATGATATCCGCATTAAATGGAGCAAGAGTCTTCTCCAAACTTGATCTAAACAAGGGGTACCACCAGCTAGAACTACATGAGAAGTCGCGATACATAACAACCTTTGCCACTAATTTGGGTTTGTTTCGATACAAACGGCTGAGTTTTGGTATCTCCTCTGCGGCGGAAATATTTCAAGAAGTCATTCCTCAGACCATCAGACACATACCAAATACGCTGAACTATAGTGATGACATCTTGGTGTATGGGTCAAACACCCAGGAACATGACAAAGCATTAGATCGGGTATGCCATGCTCTCCTGGAAGCCAACCTTATCCTCAATAAGGACAAGTGTGAGTTCCATCAATCCACTCTCAAATTCTTCGGACATGTATTTTCTGGAGCCGGGATGAAGCCTGACCCTGAGAAAGTGACAGCACTCAATGACACCAAGAGCCCTCAGGATGTGAGTGACATTCGATCTTTTCTTGGCATGGCGAAGTTATTATGCCAGATACATAAAAGATTACGCCACCATCAGTCACCCCTTACGAGGTCTCACCAAGCAAGGGCAACCATTTGTTTGGACTCCCCAGTGTGACCGGGCATTTCAAGAAATTAAACAAGCTGTAGAATCGGCGGACAATTTGGCCTATTTTAGCCCCAAGAGGAAGACGGAGATAACAGTGGATGCCAGCCCAGTGGGACTGGGTGCAATACTGGCTCAGTATGACAATCACACTGATCAACAATACATTGTGGCGTACGCGAGCTGCAGCCTATCAGACACTGAGAGGGCGTATTCCCAACCCGAAAAAGAGAGCCTGGCGGTTGTATGGGCCTGCAAACATTTCCATGTATTCGTCTATGGCAAATATTTTACCATGGTGACTGATCACCAGGCGCTTGTTACAATCTTTGGAAACCCCAGAGCCAAGATGCCACCCCGAATGAACGATGGGGTTTGCGTTTACAGGAATGCACCTACACAATAATACCTTAATAACACATAATATAAGTCAGCGAATCCCGCGGATTATATGTCCTGACATCCTCAAGCATCCCAGGTCTCACCTCCCTCAATAGCTGAAGAATACATACACTTTGTAGTGGGCCTCGCCTGGCCGCCGGCGGTTCCTCAGGAAGCGATACAGGAAGCCACTGCACAAGATAACATCCTTCAGAAGGTTGTGCGCCGACTGCGAACACACCGCTGGAGACATGACAGTGAGGACAAAAGGAATGATCCTCAAGTCCGCCAAGAGATGCAAGCGTTCAGACATATCAGTGAAGAGTTCTCTGCCACCTCAGAGGGGCTCCTACTGAGAGATCATCGGATCATCATCCCGAGGCAGTTACGTCAAGGCGTCATCAACTTAGCCCACGAGGGCCACCGTGGAGTGGTCGCGACAAAGAGAGCTCTCCGAGAACGAGTGTGGTTTCCACTACTTGATCAAATGGTGGAGCTCACCTTAAAGGACTGTCCCCAGTGTCAATTGGTTAGTCACGGAGATCCTCCAGCACCTCTCCAAATGACCAAGCTACCCAGTGGGGTGTGGCAAGAACTTGCCGTGGACTTTTATGGACCCCTTCAATCCAGCAAATATGTCCTGGCAATAATGGACGAATACTCGAGGTTTCCAATATCACAGTTCGTATCCTCCACCAATGCCTCCAGCACGATTGCTGTGCTAGATGAAGTATTCGCTGCCTGGGGCGTCCCCAAGGAACTCAAGACGGACAATGGTCCTCCTTTTAATGGACATGAATTTAGTGAGTTCACGAAGCACCTCAACTTCCGGCATCGCAAGATCACGCCCCTGTGGCCACAGGCCAATGGCACTATTGAACGATTCATGGCCACTTTAAAAAGACATTTCAACAAGCTACTTTGGAGAAAAGGGACTTGCAAGTGGCTCTCAATGAGGTCCTGAGAGCGTACCGGACGACCCCACATGCCACCACAGGAAAGTGTCCTGCCACGCTCATGTTGGGGCGACCCATTCGAATGAGGATCCCGACCTGGGAAGGAGCGTTGCGACCAGTGTCTCCAGCACGTGCCCATCAAGAGCTGGTACTGGCTGATCGAGCTGGTAAGAGCAAAATGAAAACCTATGCAGACACTCGGAGGAGAGCCAAATCTCTATTCTTTCATGAAGGAGACTGTGTAGTGGTTAAACAAGAGCAGCTAAAGAAAACGGACTGTAAATTCAAAGATGAACCTTTGGTAATTACTCAGCAAAAGGGTACGATGATTACCGCGGAGTCAGAGAATAGACGGATTACCCGAAATGTCTCGCATTTTCAAAAGTGTACCCCTGCCATGAAAGAGGCTCTTGACAGAACAATAGACCAACAAGATGCAGAGGGACCTGATCAAGTGGTTGCAGTACAGAGACCTGAAACTCAGAGTGAAGCGGTGTCTGGGGATGCCGGTGTGAGTCTCCGTCCTCGACGGAACATTCAAAAGCCCAAGCGGCTAATTGAACAACTATGATCAAGTCAGTTATTTCATTTGTTAACAAAGGGGGAGATGTGATGATGTGAGCAGTCTAGTAATTGGGTGTGGGTGGAGCTAGGGGTTGGAGGAAGAGGAGGAGCCAGGGCAGGAAAGAGTTAGTTAGAGTAGGGACATGGATGAGTGAGGAGTACATTAATAAAGCTCCGTTTGAATCAAAGAAAGCGTCTGTGATTATTAGCCAAGACACTACAGAGATGTTTCCACAATATCGGTGCAAAAGTTATTTCAGAGCAGTGGGTTTTAGATCTTAAACGTCAGGTTCACACCTTCAATTTTTTCCAGGATCTTCCTTTTTCTCTATGTTGTGCCACTCCATTTGCCAAGGAGTCCTTTCAAAGAGGCTGCCATGAGTCGATGGATTTAAGATTTCCTGCTGAAGGGTAATCATGATTGATTATGTGGTATGAATTCCATCCCGTTACTGCTTCCCCAACCAAACTGATGATTTCTAGTTCTACTTAATGCATATTTCTGAATGGAAACGCTGTAATCCATCATTCCAGCTGTCTCCCCGGACGATCTGCTGATATCAATCGATATAGAGGATGCATGCGTGCCTCCTTCCACATTTTAATCAAGACTGTTTGTCAGTATGTGCTTCCTTTCATTTGCTGCCCATGAAGGCCATTTCCAGTTTCAGATCTTTCAGTTCAGAATTAGATCTGCCCCAATGTGTTTACCAAGCTTTTACTTCTGTTTGTAGTATTAGTTGAAGAGAGTGTGAAGCTACCTCAAATGCTAATCACAATCCTGTCAGGGTGACCCACTAAAGTCACTACTTAAACCTGTGCTTAACTCTCTGATAGCTTGGCACAGAGCAGTCAGTTTTAACTTAGAAGCAATCTGTAAATTATTTATACAGCACTCAAACAGTACTAAAATGAAAAAACATCACAAAAAAATCCCAAACCACTTTAGAAAAATTGAAAATATTCTAATACCTAAAATGACATAAAAACAATAAAAATCCTATAATTAGAACCAAAGATTTGAATTTTTAAAGTTCGATTTAAAAGTAGTGCCAAAAAGCAAAAAAGCGCCAACTGCACTTATCTGGTCCTGCTAGACCAGGTCAAAGTCAAACGTTAATGCCAACTGCGATGGAGTGTGGGTAAGTTACATCGACTAGATTCATTCTGGTGAAAAGTTCAACTTTAGACTTAAAAACTTTTCTGGAGAAAGGTGTGTGTTGACGAGGTGTCGGTAGGGCAAGCTGCAAGCTGGATCCGATGTAGGGCTCGCGATGGCAGGTTGCTGCACAGTGGCGTCCTGGCATGGTAGTTAACAAAGGCAGGAGATATCTAAGTGGGAGAAGTCTGATGTGTGTGTACAGAAAGGCCTCATTGTCTATAGGTTGAGCCTTGATGTCAATCCCGCTGAAGCCCTCTATATTCGGACTTAAAAACTTTTCTATAAGTCAGATCGACATCTACAGGGCAAACCAATAATTTGATTCTTACCTGCAATTCTACATCAACTGCTTCGGCTTGACCGTGGTCCCAGTCTCTTCCCAGTTCTTTGGAGGAAAAGATGGGAAAAAGTCACAGCTTTTTCAGTATGAGCGGGAGGAGTATACTCCAAAACTAGCTAAGGGTTCAGGATCATAGGGGCACAACATGGTGTTTAGGACTCACTCCAACAGAGACAAGTGGCAGGTCCAGCTGGAACTGGTCAGCTAGTCAGTAGCAGGAAAAGACCTCTGGGGACTTGCTGTGTCTCTAAAGCTCAAGATGGAGGATAGCCAACTGACCCTTGGGGTTACATCTGAGGTCTTGGGTTCAAGCTAATCAGGCCCATTCTTTATTCAGGATTAAGACAACAGTGTAGTACTTCTTTAGAGGTCCTGGAATGTACGGAGTGGAGTACTGGGGTTGCCACCTGGATGCCCAATGCCAGCCTGGGTAAGGGTTAGGCCTTCCTGTCCACTCTCTAACCAATGGGGTAAACATTTCCAGGAGGTACCTTATACACTTTTGCAGTACTTCCTGGGTGCTTTATTGTGAACACAGTGCCCTTCTGCACCTGAATCCAACGGATATATGATGTTACAACGCGTCCTTTTACAACGCATACCATGACCACGGATCTATTACAACGCAGGTCATGTTACAACGGATCCCTTTACAACACAATTCACTACAACGCAGGTACTATTACAACGCAATACCATTACATCGTAAGTATAATTACAGGTAAGTAAATAAAATTAATATTTAAAGTAAATAATTATTAATGTATTATTAATTTACATTATTTATTATTAAAAAAATAAAACATATATTAATACAATTAATATTAACTTTTTAAATTGTAAATATATATTTAAAATAACCCTGTACCTCAAAACCCAAACCCAGCCCTAAAACCTAAAAATACCCCTGTACCCCAAAACCCAAACCCAGCCCTAAAACCTAAAAATACCCCTGTACCCCAAAACCAGCCCTAAAACCTAAAAATACCCCTGTACCCCAAAACCCAAACCCAGCCCTTAAACCTAAAAATACCCCTGTACCCCAAAACCCAAACCCAGCCCTAAAACCTAAAAATACCCCAGTACCCCAAAACCCAAACCCAGCCCTAAAACCTAAAAATATCCCTGTACCCCAAAACCCAAACCCAGCCCTAAAACCTAAAAATACCCCTGTACCCCAAAACCCAAACCCAGCCCTAAAACCTAAAAATACCCCTGTACCCCAAAACCCAAACCCAGCCCTAAAACCTAAAAATACCCCTGTACTCCAAAACCCAAACCCAGCCCTAAAACCTAAAAATACCCCTGTACCCCAAAACCCAAACCCAGCCCAAAAACCTAAAAATACCCCTTTACCCCAAAATCCAAACCCAGCCCTTAAACCTAAAAATACCCCTGTACCCCAAAACCCAAACCCAGCCCTTAAACCTAAAAATACCCCTGTACACCAAAACCCAAACCCAGCCCTTAAACCTAAAAATACCCCTGTACCCAAAACCCCCCAAAAAGATAAACTTACCTATAATTATACTTACGATGTAATGATATTGCGTTGTAATAGTACCTGCGTTGTAGTGAATAGCGTTATAAAAGAATCCGTTGTAACATGACCTGCTTTGTAAAAAATCCGTGGTCATGGAATCCGTTGTAAAAAATCAGTGGTAACAGTTGTACACCGAATCCAACACAGCATAACCCTTCTTCCCCAGGCTAGATCTCCCTGTCCCCACCTTGAGGTGTGATTATGATAAGGGGGAACCTTCCTTTGTAGTAATTCCAAACTAATTCTGGGACAACTCTCCCCTTCCACTAGGATTAGAGCCAAGCTGACTAGGAGGATAGAGTGTTGCAGGCCTAGTTGTGAGCTACATCTGAAAGATATGAGGTAGGCATCCTTTGAAGCTCAAGAATGAGCTGGGCACAATCTACCAAGCCATCCTTAAGGATGAAAAATGCCAGTCCACACCCAAGCTTATTTCCACTGTCTGGGAGCAATCCACATATCACCACAGGGAAGCTGTTAGACCTGACAGCCTTAGAGTGGTCTTCTACCAATTTTTTGCCTGCCTCCCTCCATTTGTCTGACCTTGCTGGTTTTAGGACTTCCGGTACCTCTCTCCTGCTAACCAGTGCTAAGGCACTTGTGCTCTCTCCCCTCAACATGGTAACATTGGCTTAACCTTGAATGACATATATCATTTACCTGTAAATCCCAATTAAAGTGCACTACATATGCTTAGGCCTGTGAATTAACTGCTATTAGTGGGCCTTCAGCACTCATTGTGCCACCCACTTAAGTTGCCCTTTAACCATGGCTCAGGCCTTCCATTACAGAGCCTGTTTGTGCAGTTTGCCACTTTGACCTAGCAAGATAAACCTCTTGCCAGACCTATCCACCATCACCACCACATCCACCACCACATCCACCACCACTTCACCACCGCATCCACCACCACCACATCCACCATCACATCCACATCCACCATAACATCCACCGCCACATCCACCACCGCATCCACCACCACATCCACCACCGCCACATCCACCACCACATCCACCACCACCACACCCACCACCACCACATCCACCACCACCACACCCACCACCACCACCACATCCACCACCACCACCACCACCACCACATCCACCACCACATCCACCACTTCCTCCACATCCACCACCTCCACATCCACCACCACCACATCCACCACCACCGCATCCACCACCACCACATCCACCCCCACCACATCCACCACCTCATCCACCACCTCATCCACCACCGCATCCACCACCACCACATCCACCACCACTTTCACCACATCACCACCACATCCACCATCACCACCACATCCACCATCACATCCACCACCCCCACCACCACCACATCCACCATCAAATCCACCATCACCTCCACATCCACCATGACATCCACCGCCACATCCACCACCACATCCACCACATCCACCACCACCACATCCACCAACACCGCATCGACCACCACCGCATGCACCACCACCACCACACCCACCACAACTGCATCCACCACCACATCCACAACAACCACCACCACCGCATCCACCACATCCACCACCACATCCACCACCACATCCACCATCACATTCACCACCACCACCACATCCACCGCATCCACCACCACATCCACCACCACATCCACCACTTCCACCGCATCCACCACCACCACATCCACCACCACCACCACATCCACCACCGCATCCACCACCACCACCACCACATCCACCACCACATCCACCACCACCTCATCCACCACCTCATCCACCACCGCATCCATCACCACTACATCCACCACACCCACCACCATCACTTCCACCACCACCACCCATCCACCATCACAACCACATCCACCATAACATCCACCATCACATCCACCACCACCACCACATCCACCACCACATCCACCATCACCTCCATATCCACCATGAAATCCACCGCCACATCCACCGCCACATCACCACCACCACCACCACCACATCCACCACCACATCCACCATCACATCCACCACCACCACCACATCCACCGCATCCGCCACCACATCCACCACTTCCACCGCATCCACCACCACCACATCCACCACCACCACCACATCCACCACCGCCACATCCACCACCACATCCACCACCACCTCATCCACCACCTCATCCACCATGGCATCCACCACCGCATCCACCACCACTACATCCACCACACCCACCACCATCACTTCCACCACCACCACCGCATCCACCATCACAACCACATCCACATCACATCCACCACCACCACCACATCCACCGCATCCACCACCACATCCACTACCACATCCACCACTTCCACCGCATCCACCACCACCACATCCACCACCACCACCACATCCACCACCGCATCCACCACCACCACATCCACCACCACATCCACCACCACCTCATCCACCACCTCATCCACCACCGCATCCACCACCACTACATCCACCACACCCACCACCATCACTTCCACCACCACCACCGCATCCACCATCACAACCACATCCACCATCACATCCACCATCACATCCACCACCACCACATCCACCCCCACATCCACCATCACCTCCATATCCACCATGAAATCCACCGCCACATCCACCGCCACATCCACCACCACCACTACATCCACCACCACCACATCCACCACCACTTCCACCGCATCCACCACCACCACATCCACCACCACATCCACCACCACCACCACCACATCCAACACCGGATCCACAACCACCACATCCACCAGCACATCCACCACCTCATCCGCCACCTCATCCACCACCGCATCCACCACCATCACTTCCACCACCACATCCACCACCGCATCCACCACCACTTTCACCACATCCACCACCACCACATCCACCACCACCACCACATCCACCACATCACCACCACATCCACCACCTCCACCACATCCACCACCACATCCACCACCACATCCACCACCACATCCACCACCACATCCACCCCCACATCCACCACCATCACCACCACATCCACCATCACCGCCACCACCACCACATCCACCACCACCACCACATCTATATGTGTGTGGCTCTGTGTGTGTGTAGGTGCAAATGCAATGTTCTTGGATTTTTGTCACAATAAAATACACTGAACATAATCTTCACAAAAGTTATTTACAAACGTTTAAGCTATGGCCATTATAAATTACAATTACTTTTATTTAAGTATTAATTATTTACAAAATTAAAAGCCATTGTTATTTGTAATATCAAGACATCTAAGTCACGTAAATACAACACACATTGCATTACAAATGCTATAGGTGTCACATTTGCAAAAGTAAAAACTATTGTCATTGTAACTGACAAAGCTATTAATTTTGCTACTTTCAAAACCAACACATAAATAAAAAAAAGTGTCATTTACAATACCAATAGCTCAAACTTTCCTAATGCGAGACCTATTGCATTTCCAATGCTTGTCTTTATAGGTGAAGATTATAAGACGCCTTTTGTGTAATGTGTATTGAAATGGCCAGATACCACGTTGTGCCTCATAATTCGCCTTTGTGCTGCTTCGTCTTCCTTTTGCTGCTTACCCTCACCGCATAAGGTGGTCATCCTTCGCCACATAATTCTAGTGGTCCTGCGCACAGCCCAGTGGGGAGAGCGGGGTGACCTGCCCCAGGATGACATTCAGTGGCGAGTCAGAAGGATATGTCGGTGGTAGCCATTGCGGCCAGTGACAGCATCCCGCCCTGCCTAGTGCCAGGTCGCTGCCCCTCTCTGCACTGTGGTCAGCCAGTGAGCATCGCCGCCTGAACCCTCCCCTGGTGGCAGCGCGCACTGGCAGCTGGGACGCGCCCTGGGGCCCACCTCAAGTGGCCTTCGGCCACCTCTATTTGCGGAACTCCTTCATGCACTTTTCGCGGTTTCCCGTTTTTCTCAGTTTCTCATGCCTATCTATGTGTACCCTTCGTTTTCACATTTTCCTAAGTTACTTTCTGATTGCTATGTATTTTTACTTTTTCGTCTGTTTTCACTTATCGTTGTTGTTTCCTTTTACCCTCACTTTTCTCGTTTCTCTATTCCCCTTTCTTTTTCAGGCTGGATTTCCTCCTTTTGCGGTTTAGATGGCTTGCTTTTGGTTGCGACTGATGCGCTGTGTGACCGTGGGAACCTCATTTTCCTGTCTACTATTGACTTGAATTTAGCATTATTTTCAGATTCAGGCTCGTTGAGTTTCCAACCCTCGCTCTAATCTAACCCTGACCGCAGACATTTCCCAAAGGAAAGAAGTAAACAGCACGGCTGCAGCCACACACCTATTTATACCCTGTGGGCGAGTTTCACACGAGTCCCCACCGTGCAAGGGAGGGGTGTCGGAAGGCGGGGTGAGGGCGGAGAGTGTTAAGGTACGAGATGAGGAGAAGGGGTCGTGTATGTGCCCCCCCTGACTCCATCTGGGGTCCTCACATGGTCATTTCGCCTCACCTCACTTCACTGCTTCGGAGGTGAATCCTCAAACTCGTAGAGGAAGGAGCAGCCTGAGCCCGGAAGCCCTCATGCAGCCTGCGGGGGGTGCCCCCTGCGCGCATTCAACGTCATTTCCTCCCTCGGTGCACACCGACCGTTCATCATTCATTGCGAGGAAGAAGAGCCCTGTTTCTCCGTAGATTATATTTGATTTATTGGCAGTGCTTTAAATGGCCGGTACTCACCGGTACTGAGTACCGGCACTTCACAATTTCCGAGCTGTCAGTACCGGCACTTTTTTTCCAGTCGCGGAGAGTACCGGTACCGTGACTGATGGCATGAGAGGCTAAGGTTTGTTATCGCCTGCAATGCGGGACAAATGCCCTCTGCGTTTGGATCTCGCAGACCTGAAGGGGACTTTTACAGAGATGCTGCTAATGTTCTGTAGCGCTCATTAGAATTCCACACCCTGCAGGGGTTGGGGAGCGCTTGCTTAACGCTGTGATTAACAGGACAGGGTCGGGGCAGACCCTGCACTGTTGATTGGGCATGAAACGACCATTATGCTGAAAGTGCTTAGCACCTCATCCCCCCCTGCTAGGTGTGTGAAATAGCCTGGCCTCGGGCTGCTGGTCAGTAAGACAGTAGTCCGTCTTGTCCAAAGCCGGTTTTTGTATGTTTGTTTTTTTCGAACAGGAGCTGCTTTCCTTTGTGTGGCTGCATTTACATGATAACCGGAGGGAATCCCTAGGTGTGAAGGCAGCCCTGCCCAAAGAGCAATGAATAGCAGCTGACGCCCTCCTCTTTAGGAACCAGCAGAAAAATGTCCTGTTGAAAAGCGCTTCCATTCCGTGCACTTTAGGCGCTTTGCACTCCCTCTTTTACAGGCGCCAATGCGGGGCCAGGAAATGTTTGCAATCCAACTGTCTTAGTTTTTTCCCCATAGATTGGTGAAACGGAGAGAAGGGGGAGGGAGTTTACGCAGAAAGGACACCCTTCATCTGCATGACAAAGAGAGACCACAGCCAGGCCCAACCGAACAAAGGAGTAAATGCTGTGAAGCCGCTGTTTTCATTTTGTAATCGATTTCAGACACAACCGTTCCTTACAAATACAAGGCGACAAGGTGACAACCCAAGATGACATAGAAGGAAGGGGGAGGGAAGATAGTAAAAAAAAGTGAGGTGACAGCTTAAGTTATAATTGCCATTTTTTCAGATAATACCAGATAGATATTCGTTTCGTTTTTAAATGGGTGCTTAGGAGTTGTATTTTAATACAAATTCAAATCTGCTGTATTTCTTGAAGTAATTGGTTTAGTTATTGATGAACCACGTGCCTGAAATTCAGGTTAAAATGCTGCCCTGCAGAATTTACAGGGCGTGGCGGAGCTTGCGTGCACTCAGTCACACACACATGCACACACACAATTTCCCAGCTTGAAAATTATTTTGTACTGCTTTTATTTACTAGAATTTTTTTTTTCAAAATACAGGGCTCAACATTAAGCGTGCGCTATCAACACAAATGAAATACAGGACAACAAATTACAGGCCAGGTGGCAAATTTAGGGTATGGGTACATCATGGAGGGAAGAAGAGGAGGCAAGTGGGGGAAAAAACAATGACAACATTTAAGAGACTTGTGGAGAAAGTAAGTGAGAGGTGGCAGTAAGAGGGGCAGATCCAGGGAGAGAAGGTTAGAGGCTGGGTAGAAATGAGAGGTTAATCGTGAAAGGCGAGTAGAACCAGAAGGAGATAGGAAGAGCCTGGCCTTAGGGCAAAGGGCTAAAGCAGTGCTTTAAATGGGCCAGTACTCGCAGGTACTGAGTACTGGCACTTCTTATTTTTATCACTGTCAATGCCGACCCTTCGCCATTATGTAGGAGAGTACCAGTACTCATGAAAGGTAAGCTCATCTTCCTGCTAGTGCTGGTTAAGCACTAGGATGTCAAAGAAGAAGCTGTCTCTGACAGCCAAGGCGCTTCTGTAGTCCTTAGCTCAGCCGCTTTTCTGTACCTCTGCTTGTTTCTTTGTGTGTATGCACAAATGAGGATATATAGCATTGTCTCAAACAACAACAAATAACGGTATGACATTAAGAAGTTGCAAATATTACAAAACAAGGACATTTTTAACATATTACCCTGTTTGCCTTTCACTTTGTGTAACGATTTAACCTGTTTTGTTAACATAAATGCATTTCTGTTGTGTATTGATATGTGCTGCAACCGGTATAGAAGTCAATATGTATCATCATAACTTTACCTTAGCCCCGCCCATAGCCCCGCCCACTTGCCACACCTCTAGGTCATTTTAATGAGTACCTGCACTTATTTTTTCCCATTTAAAGCACTGTTTATTGGGAAAGGACGCACGAGCCTGTTTGGACTGCTTTGATTTCCTGTGCACATAAATACTTGCATTCCAAATGATCCTTTCGTTTATGCCCGAGTACTCACTTAACCTGAAGGTTGCCTGTACCTTCATAAGGGAGGACGCGTGTGTCCAGGCGGACTCCACTTACTTTCTGCAGACGTCGGCGCGTTATTCTTGAATAGTTTCTTCATTTTCTGCGGGATTTCTCTGTAAACTCCTGGGAGATGGCTCCCGAATCCCCAGAGTTGGCTTTATCAGTTAGTGAGTCGCATCCTTGCTCACTCCACCGGAAGCGCTGGAGACGGCGCTACCCCTGCTGACACCAGTGAGGTATTTTACCCTTAGGAGACCTACACCCCACCTTTGGAGAGACGGGTCTCCAGGGTCGCAGTGGCCTATGATTGGCAGGGCCACTGGAATAAGGGGCTAGGAAAGGGACATATTAGGCATCAGGGTTCTCTAAATCATGTGGCAAGAACATGGAAATTGTGTGGCATAATGTGACACGTTATAGTAGTATTACTTTATGATTTTGCAGTTTTTACACTTGTTAACAATGTCTGAGCATAGGTTGCACCTCATTAATGCAAGCTCCGCTCTAAAATATAGTAATAAACAACAGAAAGTTGAACAATAAACCTTTGCAAAGAACATTCCACTGCGCAGCCTCAGGCGTTGCTGCATTTTCATTACTTTTTGAACCACTTGTGCTAGAAAAATTTTATTGTTAAAATCTGCAGACTATGCAGCAGATGATGGATTATGTGGCAAAGATGTAGCGTTTTTAGCATAGTCTTGAGTGCACAATGGTAATAATTCCAGTGCCGGGGTTTCTGGTGGGCAGGTCTCACAGATCAGTTTGTGGGCCTGTTCTATGGCCAAGTGGGCAGGTTTTTACCTCTGATTTCTCTAATGTTAAAACAAACATTGCCAAATCCATGCAGTTTCCCATGCCTTGCAAAATACACATACAGCGTGTCTTCACTTCACAACTTCAAAACTGGGCAGATTTGCAAATGTGGGCCACTTTCAAAAGCCCTCTGGTTCACCAAGTGCAGGTGCCTTATTCCGTGGGACCTGCTTGATTCGGTGAAGTGCCAGTACTCGGCAATCGTGTTTTGGGTCTCTTTCAGAAGTGCAGATACTCCCCCTCCCACTCTCAAAATGAATAAGTGTATACTCAGTACTTGTCGGTTCCAGTCCATTCAATGCACCCCGCATTAAGTGCTGATGTGTGATCAATATATTGCATTTGCAAAGCTCTCCACTTAAAATAGGGAGTTCCCAGCCTGCCTCCGATCCCCTCGGCTGCTGCAGAGGTATAATTCGCAGGTTCTTCTAAAGTCGTGCATGCTTCAGGAAAACCCTCAGGCGCCCACTCCAGCAGAAAAAAAACAGGCGCCCTCGTGTTTTTCCTGGCACTAGGAGCACACCAGTAACAAAAAAAATACGGGTAATTATGTACTATGCATTTTGGGTTTCTTCTGCATTGTGCTTCCGAAATTTTGGGGTCAGGGTAGTTACTCGTCCTTTGTTATGGCTGCAGTATTGATGTAACTTAGTCTTGTATACACGCAAGTAACAAGGACCCCCTGAATGTGGATCAAATTCCTGGGTCAGGGTAAAACATATAATGAAAATAACAATCCCAGGCAATATGTAATTTGACGAGGCAATGTAAACCAGTAAGTTATAAATAAAGCTTAACAAAAAGATTTAAAAAAATAACATTTTTTTTATAATTTCCATAAAAAATCAAGTTAATTTAAAATTGATAACACATTGCAATATGTCAAACATATACTTGGAACATATCAAAAATATACTTGGAACATATATCTTAATAAATAATAAGGATTAAATGGTGATGGTTTATTTAATTTATTTAGTCCTCACTATTGATTAAGATATATGTTCTATGTATATTTTTGACATATTGCAAAGTGTTATCAATTTTAAATTAAACATTTTACATAATTTCCATAAAAAATCAAGTTATTTTTTTAAAATCTTTTTGTTAAGCTTTATTTATAACTTACTGGTTTACATTGCCTCGTTAAATTACATATTGCCTGGGATTGTTATTTTCATTATAAACTTATTCTTGTACGTCAAATTACATATTGCCTGGGATTGTTATTTTCATTATGAACTTATTCTTGTATATCGTTGACTTTGGTCTTGATGATCTATTTCTAATTTTACTTTTTTTATTTTCTCGACTTATTCAATGTATGTAAATTTTATTGTGCTTTTATGGCTGTAAAGCCGAAATAAAGCATTTTGACTGACTGACTGTCACTATGCTTTTTTGAACCTGTTTGTGGTTGGTACACGCTGCCTGTACCTTGGTTTAGGGGAGCCAGCACAGGTCCAGGAGGGCCGGATCCATGCCACATCTTCAGGGAGTCCTCTGAAGAAACATTTCCATAGGTGGCCACTTACATGGGGACAGGCTGTTCGTGCACACACTTAAGATTAGAAACTCTGTGCTCTGTCCACAGTCGCGCCCGTGACACCGGGCTGAGTGTGCCCAAGTCTCTGGTGTCCAAGTAGGGTCATTTTATACAACTAAGTTGAAGGAAAGAATCCTGTGTTCATCCCAGTAAGTGCTGGTTTGTGGAATAACGTGTTAATCATCCACAGAAAGCGCTTTGGCACCTCTTCGGAAACATGAAGCACTATATAGACACAATGCCAGGCACTACACCCCCACTACCCCCCTGTCCCCCTACCGTAAACAAGTCAAAAACACCTGACTGAGTGCTTAGGACACCAGCCACAGACATGCAAGGTGTGATCTTGGGCATGCGGTGATGCCGACAACCCCCCTTTGTTCTGTCTCCTGCACCGCAACAAACAGCCCGCCCGATACCCTGAACCATTCACATCCGGGTTATCTTCAGTAGCCCAAGGGGCATATTCATCATGGTGTGGCATTACCCTTGCGCCCAAAGGGGGGTGCACGGGCAACTCAACACAACACTAAATCAGATTTACCAAGCAACGCAAGGCCACCTTGCGTGGCCCTGCCTGGCTTGGTAACTCTGGAGTCATGCAATGCAGCACAAATCGCTGCCTTGCGTTACTCTGCTCCAAGGAGGCGTCCGATGGGTGGAGCCTGGGTCTCCTCAAGCATTTACCCACGGATTTTGGTGCATTTCTAGATTTCCCATTCGTGGTAGACCTGGACTGCATCAAAATGCTGCACCTTCCCAGAGGAGGCGTAATGAGAAGAAATATGTTAATTTCTCCTTGTTTTCTTCCACTTACTACGTGTGCTGCATTCTGCAGCATAGGTGGAAAGAGGAAACCATGCCAGAGGATTGCTTCTGTGCAGGAAGGTGTGGCTTCCTACACAAAAACAGCCCTGCCTACCACGGAGTGAAAATTGCAAAAAACACAGTTGATGGACAGAATGTAGAACAATGTCATACATTCACCCCAGTACAAGGATCTGGGCCTAAATCCATCGTTTTTTGCACTCCACACCACCCTGGGTTAGACACTGGCTATATGCAAATCAGCTCTGACCCTGTGCCTCATGGGAACAGTCCAGTCCGAACTACCAAGCCATGTCTTTCCCAGACCGGAATCAAACATCCAAGGACCGGTTTCTGGCTATCAGCCTTCATCAGCCTGGATAGCTTGACTCCAGTGGTGTGGAGAGCCTGGGATTCACGTCTGAGTATACCCAGCACACTCGGGGTGAAAATTGCATAAAACACAGTTGATGGACAGAATGTAGAACAATGTCATACATTCACCCCAGTACAAGGATCTGGGCCTAATCCATCGTTTTTTACCACGGAGGCAGCCTTTCACCACGGCGTGAGGGTGCCTGGATTGGCGCAAGGCAGCACATTACTAAGCAGCACAAGGAGAGGACATGAATGTGCCATATGTTGTTCAGTAAGGTGCATTCCTGCCTTTTCGCGCAGAGCAGTAAGATGTCTTGCTGCGTTGCATGAACATCGGATACATCTGGCCTGGATACCCTGGCCGGTGGACATCGATTGGCTTGGGATAACATACCTGAGCCCAGGTTTACCAAGCCTGTGCATTGCCTGTGTCGTGAAGGGGCGCATGGCAACGCAGCAGCTTCAGTGAGGTTTACTAAGCCATGTGGCGTCCCTTTGTGCGGCTCCGTGTGGCGTAGTGAATCAGGAGTAATGGAAGGCGGCGCAAACCGCTTCCGTGGGTTCCTCTACCCTGGGAAGGCGCTCCACGGGTGGAGCGGGGGTGTTCCCACGCATCCACCAGGGACTTGGCACATTCCCAAAATTGCTAAGACTAGTGAACCTGGGAATGCATCAAAAGGCCTTCCCAGGTGTGGCGTAATGGGGAGAAATATTTCAACTTATTTCCTCATTCTGCAGCACATGTGGAAAAGGGAAATCGACTTCAAAGATTGTTTTTGTGCAGGGAGGTGACCTTGGACGAAAACAATCCTGCCTGTAACGCAGGCATCCTTGCAGCGCAGAGGTGCCTAAGTCTGTGCCAGGCTGCGCTCAGTGTGCCAGCGCAGGGAGAGAAATGTGCACACACCTACTTGTATTAGCCATAAATTACCTCCATTTCTAGTTCCTCACAAGAAGTATGAATTACAAAACATTTTAGTACTTTCCCAAGGTTCAGCCTGGCCTTCTGCCATCATTGCACGCCACCGAACCACGCGGCGAGGATAACTTTCCACCTGCAGCAAATACAAAAATCACTCATGACCAGAAACGACTGTAAATAAACTTCAAAAAGTATAATCTAAATATCGGGGGCATATTTCTCAAGGGTTTTGCGACACGTATGGGGCGCAGGGTGACACAAAACCTATAATTCGATTTACCAAGACATGCAAGGCCACTTTTATGGCTCTGCGTGGCTTGGTACATTTAGAGTAATGCAAGCCAGCGGAAGTCGCTGCCTTGCGTTTCTCTGCCTCTAGGAGGCGTTCCATGGGTGGAGCGTGTGTATTCCTATGCATCTCCCCCCGTGTTTTCTGAAGCCTTGTTTACTATTGCAAGGCCTATCTCTCCCAAAGGACAACATTGGGATTAGTGAATTACGATTTTTAAGTACAAGTCCCAATTGTGAAAAGATACACTTTTCAAGTTTTGGTGTCACTGGACTCACAATTTAAAATCAGAAACTTATGGTGAAGTTGGATTTTAAAATACAGTTTAGCAAATGCCACTTTTAGAAAATTGACATTTACTTAATTTAGCCATTTGGTGCCTTCTGCCTGTCTATGTTCAGACTGGGTTGGGTGACAGATGGGCTTTATGTATTCCCTCCAAGCAACACACACAAAGGGAGCTTAGGTGTGTCTTGATGGGTCTTCCGGGGAGATGGGAGGGAGGAGTGAGGCACAGCCTCACACGTACACCTGAATAGCCTGTGTCCTGTCCACACACAAAGGACTACATACCCCCAGAAGTGAGGCTGGAACCACAGCAGGAAGGGAGGCTCTCTGTGCACCTCAAAGCTTTCTTTGAAGTCTCCGCCACTTCCAAGACACATGACACCCTGACTTTAATACATTTCTAAGCCTGTGACCACTCTGCCTAGGATAACATTGAGATGACCTTATTACATCTTTTAAGTGTAATTCCCAAATTTGAAAAGATGGATTTTTCAAGTTTGGTGGCATTGGACTCACAATTTAAAATCTCAACTTATGGTGAAGTTGTATTTTACATTACAGTTTAGCAAATGCGACTTTAAGAAAGTTGGCATGTACTTACTTTAGCCATTTGACAGCAGAACTTTGCAATTCCCTTCAGACAGCCACACACAAAGGGAGCTTAGTAATGTCTTGATGGCCTTTCTGGAAGATAAAAGGGAAATGATGGGCACATCTTTACACTTAAACCTGAATAGACTGATCCCTGCCCATACTCAAAGGGCTGCATACCCGCCTGTAGTGATTGTGGACCCAGGGCAGGAATGGAAGATCTCTGTACACTTCAGAGCTTTCTTTGAAGTCTCCCCCACTTCAAAGGCACAAATGTATATATGTACTGGACCTCTTAAACCATGACTTTAGTACACTTCTGGACCTGTCACCACTCTGCCAGGAAGAAGACCTGCTGTGCTGCTGAAAACACTGCCACTCTGCTGGACTGTTGCTTTACTGGACTCTTGCCTTACAGTGCTCTTGCCTTGCTGAGCTGCCCTGATGCCAGCTGTTCTCATGCCTTGGTTAGGAGGACTGGACCTGCATCACTTGATCCTAGAGTGACTCTAAGGGTTTGCTTATTTGCTTCTTGTTCAAAGTCTCAGAGACATCAAAGACTTCAACTAATCCTGCTACAGCACCTGGACATTGCTTGCTGCAAGTGTTGCCCTGCCAAGTGGTGCCAACCCAGTCCTGGGCCCATTGAAGTGTGTATAAAGTGCTGCTACAACCAGAACCCATGCATCCTCATCTGATGCAGCGCATCTACGCCTTTGTGTTAGTTGGAACCAACACATACCTTCAGTCTGTTTGCGGGTGTCATTGAAACCAATTTCAAGGCAAATGCTCAGTGTGCGCATATACAGGACCTCGGAGATGCAGGTGAATATACAAACACTTACGCACTAAGGGACTGAAGTTCCGATTAGTCTCTGGAAATAGCAAACATCTTGATTTGGGATAGTATTTAGCCACAGTGAAGACCAGAAACAAAGCTTGTTGTTCTAGTCTTTCTATAAACCTTAGCCTTTCTGCATGGACTCACCTGTTTTGGCATTCCTGGATATTGTTCCTCTGTGGCTCAGTCTGCAACTCCTTGCTGCAGTAGGCTCTGATCCTGAAACCTGGTGTATGTAAATGTATGTAATGTAAATGTGGAAACAAGAGAGAACAAATTTAAAATGTTTAAGATGGTCACAGAGCCTGCATGCCTGCTAGTTACCTAACTGGGCTGGGCATGATGTTTCCATCTTCCGATGTTCTGCCAACCTCCTGAGTTTCCTTTGGGGTCAAAACTCTGATACTTGTGTTCTGCATCAAAAGGGGCACATTGACATTTCAGCAATAGAATTGTGCCCAAAATATATTCTGATATCGTATTCTGATAAGATTATGGCTTGTATAAATCTCAATTGTATATCAGGCAAAATAGGTTACTGCTATGAATAAAATATATATACAATTGTGGATGACGTGCCACACTATGTGACTGAAGTTAACTTGCCAAAATGGATTCCAGTCAATATGGTCACATGTACCACATATTCTATGAACACACATCCTCTAAACATCCTGGAAGGTGTACACACATACTATCAGTGACCCACAATGGATGGGTGACTGATCTGATTGCAGGGGACTGGGAGGCCAGTTTGCACAAAGGTGGGAGAGGCTATTTGGCAACTCTCTCAGCTACGAGTCGGTGAAAAAGGCCTACCTTACTGAGATAAACTGTATTACTGGTATCACTATCCACAGACCATTAAGCTGATGGTAGTTCAACTTGGTAAAAGGAGCATGCTTCTGTTTTGTCTCTCCATACTACAGAGGCCTGCTCTTGGGGCAGGCTTACTAAGACTTTGAAGAGGAGACAAAGGTATTTTGTGCCGGCAAGGTGCCCTTTTCTTGGAGCACATTGGAATTTGCACTGCTTTCCATCACTTTGCATCAAGGGAATGTTACATGGGTGGAACTTGAGCAGATCAGAACAAGCACCAATGATTTCTTTTATCCAAAGCCCAATCTGCTAAGGGAGTGTGACTGGGCTTTCTGTCAAAAACAATGCCTCCTTAAAGCAGGTGCAAAGTTGGCAAAATGGTTAATTTCTTCCAATATTTCACACCTTGTATGCATGCTGCACTGTGAAACACACATTCTAAGTGATGGAGCAAGGTTTCACACGTAAAGTGACTTGCTCGTACTCAACCCTCTCGAAAATAATATTAATGTACTAACTAACATGTTTTGTCATATTAATATTGCATTACACAACATATTAGGCATCTAGGGGAAGCTTGTCTATGTGCTTTTACTAACTATAACTCGCTTGCACTAAAATGGCTGCTGCTATGCAGGATTTTCTACTGCGCTTGCGTCTGTCATGCCCACGTGATATGCTTGGTGGGAAAACTTTTGCTTCTGCGCAATATAACTAAGATGGCTGTTATGCGTCCTAACGTGCAAGAAGCTTCTATCGCTGCTTTGCTACGCAGGTTGTTTTTGCTTAATATTTAATGGAATAGTATAAAATAAAATAATGGGAATAGAGTAGAAAGAAGTGGTATACAGTGTATCCATTTATTCTGTGAATCTAAAACTGTTTCTTTTCTATTTTTACATGCAACAAAATAATGGGCCTAAATTCTTTGCTGAACTCCATCTTTGGAGAAACTGCGTCTGCACCACAAGTCCTGAAGCCACAGAAGCTGTAGCCTTGAACCTTAGCCAAAACGGACATGGAAGGCAGAGAAGAATGAACTCCTCGCCTTGCTTGAGGAAGCTGAATTGATTAAAATATTAAATTTGATTATTGAAACATTTCACTACCTGGCGGAATAAAAGAACATGGGTAGATAAAATTATGGGAGGGAACGACTTGAATACATGATTGACAAGTTGCTTCAAGAAAAATATGGTGTGAAGGTTACTACTCGTTCTTGTCCAATAAAATTGTGGGACTCACACATTTGCAACATATGGGGGTGGTACACTGACCTGAAAAATAGTATAACTAGGGTAGGCTTAGTTAGTTAGATTGTCCGACTTGTCTGAATAGCTGACCTGTCACTGACCCAACACACTCAATAGGTGATTGGGAGCAGAGTTGCTGGCGGAGCACTCTGTCAGAAGATTCGATAACCCCATAGGGGTTCTGGGAAGGAGATCGATGACCCAATTGGGGTTAGACTGTTAGCAGCAGAGAGGGTTTACAACGCTGGCGTTTTGAACTTTAACTGTGGTGCTGGTCTTAGCCTGTGGTGGTCCTATCCTGATCCAATTTGGTCCGTAACCTGTCCTGATTCTGGCTTGCACCTGTTCTTTCCTGCTGGCACCTGTACTTTGGGATTCTTATTCTTTGACTCAGCCTATGACCAAGGTTGGTCATCACACTATTATAGGTAACTATAAAGTGTGGGTTTGTCATTGTACTGTTTTTCCTGTTTTTCCTGTATGTTCAAATGCTAAACAACATTTTTCTCTCTAAATCATATGCAATGTTTATTTTTAAATCTGCATTATTCTAAAATAGAATAAGAAGTTAATTTGAGTTTCATGTTTTATAATTTTCAAAGATTTACTTAGATAAATATTTTAAACCTTTCCTGAGTTTGTGGTCATTTTTGAAATATTAAATGTTATTATTGCTACCTATTCTCTCTTTAACTCCCTTTATCCTTTAGGACTATAGGTATCGGTGACTTGGATTGGTAAGATAAATAGTATAAAATCCAAATGTAAAAACCCCACTTGATTGGGTGTAGGTTTACCTGTTTAATGTAATAGATATATGGGCCCAGGTGAGTATGTTGAGCAGGTGAGCCTGCGCTCTATCAGTTATTTTGGTAGCAGAGGTAAGGTTAAGGATTAGTGTAGATAGGTAGTTAGTTATGTATTGATTATTGATTGATTATTAATTATTGATTTTATGCAATAACCAAAATTGTTTGTACCTGTTTTATGTTTTGTCTGGAAACCCCAGGGGCAGAATAACAGGTGGTAAATGGAAGTCATTCTGTAGTGAGGTCACTGGTTCGAGGAAGTAAGTGCATGATTAGGTAAAACCAGAAGCACTGTTTTAGGGATTTTTCTGTATAAATGTATGAATAATTGATAGCAAAGAGTTCGCTAGTAAAACTTTGGTGTGATATCACCTAGAAAGGGTCAAACTGGAGGAGTAGCAGGTCCTTCTCAGCTGTATTGACAGCAAAGGGGTTAGTTGGTGAAACTTTGGCCTTGCATAACCTAGAAATGGTATGCCCGAGGGAGTAACAGGTTCTCCGATGTTTGCGTGAAAGGTAGACGGAAGGGATATACTTGTAGCGTATGAAGAGTAAACGGAAGGGAGTTACTCGCAGTGAATATAAATCATTCTTTTCTTTGAAATAGTTACTCGGACACAGGGGCGAATGTGTTTATGTCGTTAATTAATAAAATTAGCATTTAAAAGTAAATCAAAGTAAACTCTCGTATTACATTGCAAAGGAGGGAGTCAGTTGCGGAGCAGCGCTGACGTCACTCAGAGCCGCGCTGGTATTGGTTAGTACAGCGGGTGTGTAGCTGAGGTAATTTTGTAAAGGAGGGTGAGTACAGGAGCGTGAGAACTCGTCTCACAGAAAAAGCAGCGCAACCATTGGTTGAATTTATTTTGAATTCTAATAGTTGATTGTTCATGGAAAATAAGAAACGTTTTGGTATTGGAAGTTTCTCGTAAACAAACTGAGTGTCATCACGAAATAAAGCGGCCTAAAATATATGTGGCATTTAGATCCAGGATTCATAGGAAATCGACCAGATAAAAGATATCTAGGTTTTGCTAAAGAACAGATGATAAGAGGGAGACCTTATATCATGTACGGAGATAAAAGAAAAATGTCATTTCTCAAGAAATTTTAACATTTCTTTAAAAAGGATAAACCAATAAAAACCAGAGAAGGGATTATTATTCCACCACCGAATACGCCTGCATCATACATGCTGGTTGAAAGGGGCTACCATACTTGTATATGGTTAGAAAACTGGATAGAATACACAAAAGATGATAGAATTTTGGCATTTCCAGAAAATGGTACCTTCAATGGTAGAGTTTTGTACAATTTAAGAGCACGCATGAATGAATTAGATCCTTGACCTAGGTTAACCCAATATAAGGTATTGGAAGAATGGGAAACAGAAGCTTTTGAGCGAGACAGATCCAAAAGTGATAAAAGTATATGTACATTTTATCCTAAATTTCCTAAAGAGACAAAAGATAAGCAGATGAAACAATGGAGACAGTCCATGTTAGTGGAGGGATTTTATCCTGTCCGAGCATTAGAAGAACAAATAGGAAGTAAAAGCACTGAGAAAACTAAAAATGTAATGACAAGTGCTGATCCAGAAGATGATTACTTGGAGGATATATTAATTTATTAATAAAAAATCTGCCACCTTATAATGAAGAGAAGAATCAAACAAATCCTAGTGCTCCGTTCTTAAAGCCACCTTTAGTTCCACAAGTGTTACATGATGCATCATTAGGAAAAGTACTGCAGGAAAAGGAACGAGAAGCAATAATTAAGCAAAGGAATGAGGTAATTCAGAAATTACACAATTAAATATCAGTCCTGAAGCATTAACAATTCCAGTGACTATAGGTCCAGATGTTCCTTTATATGGAGAAAAACAAACCAGTCCTAGACCTCCTGTTTTAAATACACCTGTAGTACAGCCAAGGAAAGAAACAATAATAGTGGATGACCAAGCAAGTGAATGTGGGTCAGAAATTTCTTTGATGGATTTACCTATAAGAGAACCAATAAGTAGCTCAGCTAGGAAAACTACACCTGTAAATACTAGAGAAGTGCAAATAGAAACCTCTTCAGATATGAGAAGTGCAACTGTAGTTACTCCACAGGAAATTGAAAGATGGTCCAGAGAAATAGAGAAACCAAAATCACAGTCAAAGACATTAGATATTTTTAAATTAAGAGTTGAATTAGAAGAAATGATTGCTGGAAATGTGGGATTAGATCGATTGAATACATTAAATGAAGATGAATTATTGTTTATATGTCAAAGTATCACCCGAAATACAAAAACATTTCATGAAAAATTGACGAGTTTGGCAAGGGAAATGGGGATTGATATTGGTAAATCAAAGGTATTACAGAAACCATATTGAGCTGAATTCACTGACAACGATTTAGATAATATAAATGTGTCTGGACGGAAATTACAAATGAAAGAACTGTTATCATTGTTGCAGAAATGGGGTGATATAGACAGATGGAAAGCTAGATGGTTAAAGAAAAAGGAAGAAGCTCAAGGGAAAGGCACTGCATCAGAATATATGTTGAAAGAAACAGAGAAAGTGGAAAGGTTGTGTCCAATGAGAGAAGTACCAAGTGGAGGTTATGTGCATGTTCCATGGTCCCGACAAGATATATTGTCATTTACAAATGAATTCCCAAAACTCAGAGAGAACCCTGTAGAATGGTACAGGCAGGTCGAGAGATTTGTAAAAGTTTCAAAGGTGTTGTTAAAAAATATAAATGGGTTATTCGACATTGTTGTTCCTGTTGATTTAAGGACAGACTGCAAAATTGCAGTAAACTAGCCAAATGATGAGTATCCTAGAGACCCAAAAACAGGAGCACCATCAGATGAGGTGATGAGGAAGTATAATCAGGTTATACTGTACTTGAAAGGGAAAGTACCTCCAAAAGAGACAGACTGGACTTGAATAGACAGAACTACTCAGAATAAAGCTGAATCTGTACATGCATAATATTAACGACTTTACAAGTTTTTAAACAGTATAGTGGTCTAGAAAATATTGACACCAAAGATATGACGCATTTTATCTATCGGTTTGTGTCTGGGCTAAAACCAGAAATTTCGCAATGGATTAAAGATCATAAAATCTGCTGGCAGGCCAAACCTGTAGATGAAACACTGAAATATGCAAAATATTGTGAAGATAAATTGGACAATAAGCGAAAGAATTTGGAAGAAAAAGTAATGTGGGCACAGGTAAAATTAGCAGAGCAACAAGAACTTCAATAGAAATATTCAGACTCAAGGAGATGGAAATGGAGGTAAACCTAGGGGAAAATATAACTGTGATGAAGCTAAAAAGAAATTTCCTTGTCATGGGTCCGGCAAGTTGGGGCTTTGGAAGAGCAAGTGTAAGGCTGTAATAAATAATAACGTGCAAAATAATAATTTGAATTCACAGACACAGAATGAGGTATCGAAAAAGAAGCAACATCAGGTAATACAAAACCAGTTACCATTGGCTCCTATGCCAAACCCTGGGAGTCAGCCTACATACAGTGTAGATGCCACAAGTTGTTAAGGAAGTGGTAAAAGGGACACAGTGACACCCCAATTTCTTTTGAGTGATTCATACTTTGATGAAGACAGTTTCTGACGGTGCCTGAGGGGGGAGGACGAGGAGTGCGTACTTGGCGCATCCTTGCCGGTAGATCAGTCAGGTCCATACATTGAGGGAAAGGTTGAAGGAAATAATATTACCTTTCTGTTGGATACTGGCGCTACCCGTTCTACTGTGAGAACAGCAGACATTCCAAACCTACCCCTCTCGGGAGAAGCGATCCAAGTAGTGGGCATTTCTAATAAACAAATTAGTACCCCAGTTACAGAACCAATGGAAGTCAAAATAGGTTATTTTAAAGAAATGCACAAATTTGTTGTATGTGATTCCAGTCCCGTAAATCTATTAGGCAGAGATTTGTTGTGCAAAATGAATTGTACCATCTTCTGTACACCAAATGGTGTTGAAATTCAAATGCCAGATGAAGATATATATAAAATTATGTTAGCGAAACAGGAAACTGAAAAACAAAAGTTTACCGCAGAAGACTTGCCAAAAGAATTACAGCATACAATAGATCCTCAAGTGTGGGATTTCACAGGAAAAGATGTAAGATTAATGGCAAATGTTGACCCAGTAAAAGTGACAGTAAAAGAAGGTGCAGTTTATCCAAATATTCGACAGTACAAAATGAGCCCAGAAATAAAAGCAGGAGTTGCACTAGAAATAAAACGTCTGGTGGAAGGAGGAATTTTGCAGGAAATTATGAGCAGTCCATGTAATTCACCCATAATTGGCATCAAGAAACCGAGCGGAAAATACAGGGTCATACAGGACCTTCGCAAAATTAATAAAATTGTCGTCCCATTTTGTCCAGTTGTGCCAAACCCTGCTGTGATTCTGTATCAAATACCATGGGCAGCAGGCTGGTTCACTGTAATAGACCTTTGTCATGCATTTTTCTCCATACCATTACACCCAGATAGTAAATATCTTTTTTCGTTCAAATTTGACGACCATATTTACGTTTGGAATTGTGTCCCTCAGGGGTACACAAAAAGTCCATCAATCTTTGATCAGATCTTGAAAAAATGTCTTGAATCATTGATATTGCCCGGACAATCAGTTTTGGTGCAGTATATAGATGACCTACTGGTGGCATCTAAGAATCGAAAAGACTGTGTTACTGATACAATTGCTCTATTGAATCACTTAGGAAAAGGTGGACACAAAGTATCACCTGAGAAATTGCAGTATTGTACCACATCAGTGAAATATCTGGGGCACCAGATAGAGAGAGGTGTCAGAAGGGTTACCTCTGAAAGAATCCGAATAATTCAAAACATGAATTTACCTCAAACGCAGAAAGAAATCAGAATGTTTCTTGGAGTTGTAGGTTACTGCAGGCAATGGATTGTGGGATTTGCAGTCCTAGCAAAACCATTGATACAAATGACAAGGAAAAGAGCAAAGAACCCAGTAGAATGGGATGATGAAAGCATGTCATCTTTTCTAAAGTTACGAGACTGTGTTCAGCTCCAGCATTGGGGATGCCTGACTATACAAAAAGACTTTGCATTGTTTTGTTACGCACAAGATAATTGTGCACTTTCACTTCTGACTCAGACTCATGGTCTGATGAGACGTCCAGTTGCATATTTCTCTTTATTTATTTATTCTATTTCTGGTATTTATAAAGCGCGACACTCATCCCAGGGGATATCACGGCGCTGTAAACAGAAGAGACTGCTGAGGACTGTGCTGAGAATTATTTTTTAGGGAACAGGTGAGTTTTTAATTGTTTCCTGAATTGGAGGTAGTTTGTGGTGTGTCTGAGTTCTACAGGTAACTCATTCCACCTTTTTGCGGCCAGATATGAGAAGGCGCGTCCGCCGGTCCTTGCTTTGTAAATGCGCTTGGGTTTAGCCAGAGCCAATTGGTTTGATCTTAAATTCCTGTTGGGGGTGTAGAATTCGATTTTCCCTTGGAGGATAGTGGGACCAGTTTTGTTAAGAGCTCTGTGCGCGTGGCAGAGTATTTTGAAGGTAGCCCTCTGGCGCATTGGTAACCAGTGGAGTTTCCTGAGGCATGCGGATGCTGAGTCTCGCTTGCCTTTGTTGCAAACCAGTTTGGCTGCCTGGTTTTGTAGGACCTGTAGTCGGGAGAACAGTTGTTCGTTCATCCCTTCGAACAGGGCATTGCCATAATCCAGGCGGCTGACCAGTAGGGCCTGGGTGACTGTACGTCGGCAGTCCAGAGGTATCCAGGGAAAGATTTTTGCCAGGAGTTTAAGAATTGCGAAACCTTTGCCCCAAAGTGATCGGATGTGGTCCTTCATGGATAGTGCATCATCCATAATGATACCCATATTTCTGGCATGCTGTTTTGGGGTGGGGGCTGACCCCAATGATGGTGGCCACCATGTGGCATTCCATGTGAGTTTGGCTCCTCCGAATAGTAGGATCTCCGATTTGCCGGCGTTTAATTTTAAGCAGTGGTTTCGCATCCAATCCGCCATTTCGGAGAGACAGCTGTGTAGTTTTTTCTTTGTTGTCTCCACCTCTTCACCCATTATCACCATCAGCTGTGTGTCGTTGGCATAAGAACATATGCCGATGCCCCACTTTCTTCCAATGTCAGCCAGACATGAAACATAGACATTAAAGAGAGTGGGGCTCAGTGAGGCCCCTTGTGGGGCCCCACAGCTGGTGGGATAGGGTTTTGAGTGGTACTGGCCCATGTGCACTGCTTGGTTGCGCTTGCTGAGGAATGATTTAATCCAGCTCAGAGCCGTGGATTGCACTCCTTTGCTCCGGATGGTGTTTAGCAGGCACTCGTGTGTTACCGTATCAAACGCCGCTGACAGGTCAAGCAGTATCAGAGCCACAGATCCCCCTAGATCTGTGATGCATCTGACACTGTCCGACACTGCCAGCAACGTTGCCTCGGTGCTTTTGTTGGCTCTAAAGCCGGTCTGGGAGGGGTCCAGGAGTGAATTGTCTTCCAAGTATCGGGATAATTGTGTGTTAACCAGTTTATCCAAAGCCTTGGAAAGGTAGGGGAGTTGGGAAATTGGCCTGTAATTCTCCGGATTGGAGATATCGGACCCGGCTTTTTTCAGGAGGGGGGTTACGGGTGCGTGTTTCCAGGCTTCCGGAAAGGACGCGGTGGTGAGTGATTGATTAAAAAGTTTGGTAATAAAAGGGCAGAGCGTTGGTGCAATTTTGGAGAACACAAAATGGGGACACGGATCCGCGGGAGAGCCAGATTTGATTGTCTTCAATGCCGTTAGTACTTCATCATCGGTAAATGGTTGAAAACTAGTTAGACGCGGAGAGTTGCCGGCATCTGGTTGGGCATTGCATTTGTCCGTTGTTGGGGGATGCTTGTCGGGGTTGTCTGGTAAGGTAGGGGTATTGGGGGGGGCGAAAGTAGAATACATTTTGTCAATTTTTTCCGCAAAAAAGGTGCTGATGCGTTCACAGGCCTCGGTTGAAGGGGTGAGGGTTTGTGAGGTGCTGGATGGGTTGTTGAGTTACTTCACTCTTCTACTCTGGATCCAGTGGCAGCACCTTTGCCAGGATATTTGAAGGCAGTAGCTGCAACTTGTGCGAGTCTTGAGCAAAGTGAGTCCATTATCATGAGACATCCAGTAGCAGTGTATGTCCCACATGCAGTTGTGATTTTACTAAAAAGGACTAAAACTCAGTATCTAACACCTAGTTAGCTGACTAAGTATGAACGAATTCTGGTAGATGCAGAAAATGTAACAATTGCTAGATGTAATATTCTGAACCCTGCAACATTGTTGCCTGCATCACACTTTGCAGAAGTCAAAAATGAAATTGAACATAATTGCATTGATCTTACAGAATATTATACTAAACCATGCCCAGACATGAGAAGAGCCACTAATAAATTCAGAACATGAGCTATTTGCAGATGGTTCATGTATGCGACATGAGGAAGGAGGTTTGAGTGCTGCTTATGCAGTTTGCACTCTATGGGGTCCAGTTGAAGCATCATATTTTTACCTGGAATAAAATCTGCACAGGTAGCTGAACTAATTGCATTAACAAAAGCTTGTAAATTTAGGAAAAATCTGACTATTTTTACTGATAGCCAATATGGCTATGGAGTTGTGCATGATTTTGGCCAACTCTGGATGCAAAGAGAGTTTCCGACTTCATCAGGTACTCCTATTAAAAATGGAAAGTTTGTGAAAGATTTGCTAAAAGCAATCCGATTACCAGAAACTGTAGCTGTGGTCAAGTGTGCTGCTCACCAATCGACAGAGTGACAGCAGGTAACCGATATGCTGACCAACTAGCTCAATATTGTGCCAAAAATAAAATGGCAATAAACACGAAAATTGAACCAAAAAGAAATAGCTGCCAACTTATGTTGCTTGAGAGAGTGAAAACATGGGAAGAAATGAAAGATTTGCAAAATGATGGAGAACAGGAAGAAAAGGAAGATTGGGCGAAAATAGGATGTCAGAGAAGGGATGGAGATGGTGTCATTGTTTACCTTGATGGGAGGCCTGTGTTGCCAAACTGTATGCTTGCTCCTATGGCTAGGATGTATCATGGCGATTCTCATCTAGGACGAGACGCTATGATAAGGCTATTCAGACAAACTTGGTTCAATGCAAGGTTCAGGAAAGTTGAAGAAAGTCTTTGCCATAGGTGCTTGGTGTGCCAATCAAAGGAATCCTGGGAAAAGAACTGTAGTATTGTCAGGAAAGATTGGAAAGGCAGAAGGTCCTTTTATTCGACTTCAGATTGATTTCATTCAGTTACCCCCTTGCAGAGGAATGAAGTACGTTCTTGTCATTGTCTGCCTATTTTCAAAATGGGTGGAAGCTTACCCCCGCAGGAATGATAGCATCACAGTAGCAAAATTACTACTTAGAGAGTTCATTCCACGTTTCGGTTTTCCAGTAACGATTGAATCAGACCGAGGAAGACATTTCAATAATGAGATAATTGGTCTAATCTGTGAAGCATTTAAAATTGAGCAAAAGCTGCACTGTGCATACCGCCCAGAGGCTTCTGGAGTGGCAGAACAACTGAATGGCACAATCAAATCAAGATTGGGAAAGATTTATGAATCAACTCGATTAGAATGGCCAGATGCTTTACCTCTAGTTCTAATGGGACTCAGAAGCATTCCAGACAGAAAAACAGGCTTGAGTCCTCATGAAATACTCATGGGAAGAGCAATGAGGCAGGCATGGGTGCCAGGACATAAGTTGATAAATATATCTGATGACTTAGTACTAGAGTACTGCAAAGAACAGGCTGGCCAGGTGCGTTCTATCTCTCACCAGGTTGGAGAATATGCTGTCACCAGGCAAACAACTCCAGCACACAATCTGATTCCAGGTGACTTGTTTGTAATAAAAGAACATATACGAGAATCTTGCCTAGCTCCGAGATGGGGATGGCCAAAACAAGTGATATTGGTCACCACTACAGCAGTAAAATGCAAAGGAATTCTAAATTGGATCCATGCGAGCCATACTAAAAGAGTGGCTGAACCTGATGAAACTGAAGCTGAAGGTTGTGCAGCTGACGGGTCTCGAGAAAGTGATTTCGAAGTAGTTGATGATAAACAACCGAGCACCAGTCAGGATGAATAGATTCAAGTGATTGACATTCCTGCAGATATTGTGAGAACCAGAAGCCAGACTTATTAAGACAGACAGAGGGATAGTGAGGATGAGACAGGAATAGAGGTACATACACAGATTACAGAAATCAAAGCTAAAAGTAATTCTGAGGAGGAACAGATAAGGAAAGATCAGTATACTCAGACATTCCAGATACCTGTCACAGTTCCAGAGTCTGAGGAGGGACAGATAGGTAAAAGGGCGAAAGCTCAGGAAGAAGACGAACAACAGATCGAGATTCCTGAGCAGGATCAAACAGATGTAGAAAAACGTGTTCAGGAAGAAGAAAACAAACCAAATCAAAGTCAGTTGCAGCTCACACCTGAACAAGGCCAGATTAGTATCCAGGCAGAAGAAACAGAAGCAGGACCTGGACCAAGTAAGATAGAGAGGGATACAGATGACGAAGATATTCAAGTTGTGCCACAACTGAATGAGAGCAAAAGAACAATTGAAGAAAAACAAAGCATAGTGCCAGCTAAAAGACTCAGAAAAGGAGATAATTGGCCTGGTTTTGTCAAGAAACTGAAATTTCGTCTTAAATCAATAAATGAAGAACCAGAGCAAGAAAACGAAATATCAAGTCAAACTGGGTTTTCCACAGAACAACCAAAAAGAAAGAGGTCGCGATTGAAAAGACTGATTAATAAGTTCAGAGGCCCTGAATGGACTTATGTCATTCTTGAAGATCTTGAAAAACTAGAACTAAGCGATGAAGATGATGATGAATCAATTGATGAACCAACAGACGAAGTAGTAAGACCAACTTGAAAATTTCACAGGTTAAAATTCTGTGAAAAATCTCAAAGAGGGGCTAAGTCTCCTTAATCGAAAAATGTCTGATCATACTGTTAATGGTAAACCAAAAAGAAACTGCTTAAAAACATGCTGTAGAATATACCAGTGGCGTAACACAGGCCCCTTCAGCCCCCGCGGTGCGGGGGGGCCTCACCCTCCAGGGGGCCGCATCAGCACCACACTTCTGCTGGGGAGCTCTAGATTGAGTCCGGAGGGGGCCCCTTCACTTACCCTGCAGGGGGGCCCCTTCAATGTTCGTTACACCACTGGAATATGCACATGTAGTGTAGTAATAATACTCATAGTATGGTTAGGATTGACAGTAGCTATTCCTTATCTAATGGATAGAAGTGAGAAGAATGACACTAACATTCATGAGAAAGTAGATTTTCCTGAAAAGTTAGATATACATGGAAGAATAGATCATGTTAGGCAGCACAGAGTAGAATTAGAAGCATCAGATGAGGGAGGATTGCATTATGATAAAGTTAGAAATAGAACACACCTGAATGTATTTTCAAATCTGTTAGTACATTATGTAGAAGCAATGGAAATAAGTGATTGCTATGTTTGTATGAAGCTACCATTATCTGTAGTAGAAGGCATCACTTATCACCATTTGCCCTTGACTTATGGTATTTCATGTAGTATATTAGCTAGTTTATTTTATAGGAAAGGACCTTTACAATATTATTATTCTAATTTAGATGTGATTTTCTCTGAACTTCCAATTCATAGTAACCTGAATCCTGTACATATTAAAGGGAACATAGCTCATTATATGGGAGAATATTTTCTAACAATAGGTACAATAGATATAGCTGAAGCACACAAGAATAATTTAACATGTATTTTACATGAAGAAGAGAAGATATTTTTGAATTTAGTTGAAAAGAGGAGAGAGGATTTCCTGAGAAAAGCTACAGAACAGAAACGTAAAATTCCTAAATGGGCAGAAAATAAAGAATACACCTTGAATGGCAAAACTCATGCTGCTATGTTACTGGACTTTGAAAAGAAAGGGAAACTCTGTCTCCACAGGGAGAGAACAAGTTATTATAATAATATATTCATTGGTTCTAGTGAATGCGTACATAATTATAAAGTAATTGGGGGTTGGGGTTTCAAAGATGGAACTGAACTGGTGTTTCCTGGAATTTATTATATCTGCGGGAACAAGGCATATTATAAATTACCTGATCATTGGTATGGGAGTTAATATTTTGGAATAGTATTCCCAAAGGTATACCATGTAAATAAAATCACTGGAAGCAAGGAAGAAACTAATGGATTAATACGAAGTAACAGAAATTGTAGGTGATATATTTAGTGCATTGATACCTTCAGTGGGAGTGGTTTTAAATGCTCAAAGAATTTGCAAATTGTCAACAGTGGTGGATCATTTATTAACTGACACTGCTGGAGGATTTTTAATGATCAATACTGAACTAGTTGCGGTAAGGTCAATGGTTTTACAAAATCGACTTGCTCTTGATACATTGTTGGCAAAAGAGGGCGGAGTCTGCAGAATGCTGAAAGCGCAACATTGTTGCACTTACATACCTGACAAAAGTGTAGAACTGAAAGGGTATGTAAGGAATATTACACATTTAGAAAAGGAACTTAAACCACTGGAGGTTGATAGTGCATGGAAGAGACTAACAGATGGTCTCTTCTCTGTAGGTAGTTGATTTTCTAACGTAGGGAAGAGTTTTGTAGGTAAAATACTGATGCCAATGGTGGGAATAGCCCTAATGATTTTAGGGATAATACCTTGTTGCGAATGTCACAAGCATAAAAGGACATATACAGTGAATAAAAAAGGAAAGAAAAGAAATATTAAGAGTATAATTAGGCTGTGGGGTTTTAGGTTTAAACCTATAATAACTGATAAAACCCCACTGAAAGAAAAATAGCCCTCACCGGTGAAAACATATAAACACTGAAAAAACACCTGCACAACCACAAACTAAATGCCATTCAAAGAAAGGAAAAAGAGAGTGAATGAGTCATTTTTTTCTTCCCGAAGGGGTCAATACAATGTAACTTTGTTATGCAAGCTAGCAGTAAGAAAGACTGGCTACCATTATTCTGCTTGAGTTTTGTTCTTTAGGGATGCCACTAAAATATTGTTTCTTCTTCCTTTTACTTTTTTCAGTTTTGTGGCCTTTGGTCTAAAGATGCAGGGTTTAGTTTCATGTTTTAGTTCTAGTTTAATTATTATAAAAACTGTAGAGACTCAGGAAATATCAAACTCATATTTGATATGTTGGCTGCATTTGATTCTTTCACTGATAGGTAAAATGGCTGGTTTCATAAAAATCTTTCCTAATATGTGTCATCACATTTACCCACAGAGCATAGGTAAAAACCCTTAATACATCAGACCATAGTTTCTAGTGGGTCAGTATTGATATTAGGTGAATTTCCAACACCTCAGGCTTTAAACATTCAATGCAAGGTGTAGTGACAAGTATATAAATCACCAAGCATATGAGATAGTGGTGAAAACATGACACCAGACTTTTGGAAAACATTAAACGCAGTGTCACTTGTAATGCTCTGCAAAAAAGGTTCTTTCCAAGTTCAACAAAGATTGGAGTGATATTGTTTGTATTTGCAGTGATTCAGCTACGTATATAAAAAAGTTGTGTGATGACCTGTCAAAATTGATACCCGAGTTGAAGTGATTCCCTGTAGGAGATCCTTGCCACTTGTTAGATGGTATGCTGAAAGCATATTTACTGTCTTCAGAGGTAATGAGGGATGCTATTGACTTTTTAGTCCATTCTGGTGCACTGTTTTCTTATGCACAGGAACTAAAACGCAAATATTTATAATTTTGTGCTTTATGTGGCATCAAAGAAAGAATCATACCAACTGTGTCCATTAGCTGAAGGTTCTCGCCCAAGGGGCTATGAATGCTGAGAGGGCATTTTCATAGAAGTTTACATGGGAAGGATAGAGCGAGCGCACATGACCCAAAGACTCACGGAAGAAGTATTGTATGGTGTACTACAATAAGATTAATTTGCAAAAATCTATTTGGACCTCATATACACTATAAGTACACTGTCTATATGCCATGTTCTTTCAGTGCAGAAAGCAAGCAATAATAAAAGCAAAATGTTGCATAAACACCGGAAAAACACTTTTTCTGTTGTTTTTAGTGGCGCGAAAATGTGTAACCACTGATAACAACTGTTTTTTAAGATATTGAAAACACTGAAAACCACCCACCAGAATTTACCAAAAATAGAAACTGAAAAAAGGAAAGCCTAAGTATAATGGACATTTATACAAGAAAGTGAAAGACCTCCATATGAAAAATGAAAAGAATATTAACAGAAAGTTTGAAGAAATTGAGTTGGGTGAAGTGTAAAAGTTGGCATCTGTTTCATTAATTAGTGATGATATAAAATATCATCAAAGAGGGGATTGATGGAGAAAGGTTTCACATGTAAAGTGACTTGCTCGTTCTCAACCCTCTCGAAAATAATATTAATGTACTAACTAACATGTTTTGTCATATTAATATTGTATTACATTACATATTAGGCATCTAGGGGTAGCTTGTCTATGTGATTTTACTAACTATAACTTGCTTGCACTAAAATGGCTGCTGCTATGCAGGATTTTCTACTGCGCATGCGTCTGTCATGCCCACGTGATATGCTTGGCCGGAAAACTTTTGCTTCTGCACAATAGAACTAAGATGGTTGTTATTCATCCTAAGTCCTAACGTGCAAGAAGCTTGAATCGCTGCTTTGCTAAGCTGTTTGTTTTAGCTTAATATTTAATGCAATAGTATAAAATAAAATAATGGGAATAGAGTAGAAAGAAGTGGTATACAGTGTATTAATTTATTCTGTGACTCTAAAACTGTTTCTTTTCTATTTTTACAGGCAACAAAATAATGGGCCTAAATGCTTTGCTGAACTCCATCTTTGGAGAAACTGCGCCTGCGCGACAAGTCCTGAAGCCACTGAAGCTGTAGCCTTGAACCTTAGCCAAAACGGACATGTAAGGCGGAGAATAATGAACTCCTCGCCTTGCTAGAGGAAGCTGAATTGATTAAAATGTTATATTGAAACATTTCACTACATGGCGGAATAAAAGAACATGGGTAGATAAAATTATGGGAGGGAACGACTTGAATACATGATTGACAAGTTGCTTCAAGAAAAATATGGTGTTATGGTTACTCCTCGTTCTTGTCCAATACAATTGTGGGACTCACACATTTGCAACATTTGGGGGTGGTACACTGACCTGAAAAATAGTATAACTAGGGTAGGCTTAGTTAATTAGATTGTCCTACTTGGCCGAATAGCTGACCTGTCACTGACCCAACGCACTCAATAGGTGATCGGTGGCAGAGTTGCTGGCGGAGCACTCTGTCAGAAGTTTCGATAACCCAATCGGGGTTCTGGGAAGAAGATCGATGACCCACTCGGGGTTCGACTGTTAGCTGCAGAGAGGGTTTACAACGCTGGTGTTTTGAACTTTAACTGTGGTGCTGGTCTTAGCCTGTGGTGGTCCTATCCTGATTCAATTTGGTCCGTAACCTGTCCTGATTCTGGCTTGCACCTGTTCTTTCCTGCTGGCACCTGTACTTTGGGATTCTTATTCTTTGACTCAGCCTATGACCAGGGTAGTTCATCACACCATTATAGGTAACTATAAAGTGTGGGTTGGTCATTGTACTGTTTTTCTTTTTTTTCTTATCCACCCTCTGTTCAAATGCTTAACAACATTTTTCTCTCCAAATCATATGCAATGTTTATTTTTAAATCTGCATTATTATAAAATAGAATAAGAAGTTAATTTGAGTTTTATGTTTTATAATTTTCAAAGATTTACTTAGATAAAGATTTTAAACCTTTCCTGAGTTTGTGGTAATTTTTGAAATATTAATTGGTATTATTGCTACCTATTCTCTCTTTAACTCCCTTGATCCTTTAGGACTATAGGACTATAGGTATCGGTGACTTGGATTGGTAAGATAAATGGTATAAAATCCAAATGGTAAAAACCCCAATTGATTGTGTGTAGGTTTACCTGTTTAATGTATACATAGATAGATATGGGCCCAGGTGAGTATGTTGAACAGGTGAGCCCGCGCTCTATCATAGGCATAGGTTTTTGTACAGAACAGTTATATTTCCAGTACAAATACTATACTAGACGTCATCTTTGCACAAGTTGCACATGGATAGGGAGCCTGTTTGTGCTCCAGAGCAGGGGATGAGAGCAGCAGCATGCCATATTTTGTAGGTACAGCTCTGCTCTGCTTTGTCCTCTCTGCAGAACCCAGCTCAGCAACTTTGATTGCTGCACAGTGCATTAAATATTAAATGTTCCCATGGGCCTCAAGCCCTGTCACGAAAATATCCTCAATGCTCGCACAAGATTGTTGTGCCTGCTGAGGCAGGTTGAAAAAAATACAGCTTGCTATGACGAATTTAAGGAAGGGGCAAATGCTTTTGGGAGCCAAGCAGGGGCCCTCGCTCGATCTCAAAAGGATTCTTTTGTTCCCGGTGCACACCTTACGTATTGAATCCTCTTTCCGCTGATCGTATTTGCTTTCTTGATTTTATAAGGGAAGTGTTTGGAGCTAACAGTTCCTTTGATATGCTATTAGGTAGCCACCTTCAGGGATTGCCATTTTTCATGGAGTAATTTGGGTTCAACGACTGTGCTGCCCTCTCGACCTCTATGAAGTGTTGGTTTATTTCAGTCACTGATTGGTTCCCCTGCTCCATTTTGGGTTCCCCCACTTGTACTTAAAGCTCTTCAATCTGCTCCATTCGAGCCTTTTACTGGATGCTCCTCTTAAGATTCTTTCTGTGAAGGTAGTATACTTAGTATCCATCCACTCGTCCCACTGGGAAATTCTTCAGTTTTCTTCCTGGAGAGTTGGTGCTGCATGTTTCCCCCAAATTCTTCTCATGCCATGTAAGTCAGAAAATGTTTCTTCTCTATTTATATGCTTCTCTTCCACAGGAAAAGAAAGGTGATTTACATTCTGTGGATGTTGGGAGGGCAATACATTTATACCATACCACTGGGTTTCATTGTACTGACTTCCTTTTTTGTGACATTCGAGTCTTGTCTCTTTGGTCAGAAACCTTCTTTCTTTAGCATTAACTGCTGGGCGTACTATGCATCTCCATAGCCTTTCAGCTGACCGGAGTTCCTTTGCCGATCAGCGTGGCGGCTTTGTCCACTAGGGACATGGTGCCTTCATCGGCTATTGCCATTGGGTTTTCAAATGTTGCTTTTTGCTATCCTTGAATACCTCTATTACCCACTGTAGCCTTGAGGGTGAGGGTTCTGGTGCTATACTGATGCTATGTAGTTGTTGGTACAGCAGCTGTGTGTATATTTTGCTTTTGTTTTTGATTCATGAAGTTTGCTTTGTATATTAACCTGTAAGCTATCCCACTGCTAGAAGAGGCAGTTCTCATGATAGGGGAAAGTGTGTGGTAATGTGCCACACATAGGCGCGACCTCATTCAGAGGTGGGAACAAGTTAACAAAATCCCTTTTTTATAAGTAACCCTCTCCCACTCTAGTAGTGGCATACTTCATCATCAGGTTCACCCTGACCCCTAAAGGTCAGGGTGGGCTCAACCGTATTCCAGGAAACTCTTTGAATATTTCTATCTAGCGGGATGTAACAACTAAATAAAATTCCTCATCCAACCCCAATGTATCCCTTTAATTACGAAGCTGATGTGAAAGATTAAAAACTATGGGAGGGGCATTCAGGATATTGGGGTCCTTTGACCGTCCAAAACACCAACATTTTTCTGCCCTCGACTACTGGCTTTATTAGGTCCTGGACATTTGTCAGGGTGGGTTTGTTTTTCTATTTCTTCCACAATGACGCAAGTAGTATGTGGCATGCATACCAATATTTGTGCATGCAATGCCCATATATACTCTGTATGGAGAATTAGTGCCATAGTGTGTGTTTGTATATGACACGCACATCACATGCTAATGTATATTACCTGACATACTGCCAGCGGTAACCATAGCGCTCCACATTTTGGTGCTGCACTCACTATAAATTAGCATGTTAGTATGCTCATGCCGTGCTTAACATCAGTGATAAAGAACCACATTCTGGTGTTGTTTACCTGATTCTAAACAAAGATCATTCAGTGTAGGTGCCACACAATGGACTCACAGTACTGCTGGATTGATGGCAATTCATAATTTAAAAAGCAAAACAACATGCCAGGAACCGAAAGGCCAGTGGGATGTAAAATTATATATGAACATTCTAGTGGCATGCTGTGATTCTTGTGCACTTACCCTAGTGGTGGGAACATTTTACCCTTCAGAGGGTGTAGGGAGTAGACCCTTTAGTCAAACCCTGGGGTCCACATTGGAAATAAAATTATGGAAAAGGAGACAAAAAGTGCCACTCTGTCAGCTTAATCAAATGAGAAAAGAAACTCTGAACAAATGCTTCCTCAGAGATCAACTGGGTAATGCCCAAAGTACCAAGGATAACACGGGCGTGAATGCCATAATATCAATATACTCACATTGTCAATACTCCCTACCCTCTGAAGCACCTACTCGGCTTCCTGTCTCCTTGGCTGGTGACCACAAAATGCCATGGGAGAGGGATTTTATCCCAGGGGGCCGGTTTCAGCTGTGTCTAATTGGAAAGGTAAGTAACCAAATGAGGCTATAGGACAGACGTCTTTTGAGGCTGCGTCGGTGTAGAGCATGACTTCAGGAACCCTCCTGTGACTCACAGGTGCTCTGAGGCTGCCACTAAGTGAGCTTAAGCATGTGCAAGAGTGCCACTAAAACTCAAACTCCATGGGCCATCAGTGGAATGGAATGAGTGCCTGTCCCTGAAGTCGGGGTAACGCCTTTAATTCTTGCGGCGTGCGCGTCTCTTCTGTTTTAGAGAATTATGAGGGATGTAGTTCTATCAGGTCGTGAACAGAGATAATACTCCCTGCTGTTGAGTGCATCTCCCAGTCATTGGCGGAGGACTCATGGGAATGAACCCCCATTGGAATTTAAGTCTTTATTCTTTGGACGTGCTGATGCAGGAGATTGTATTAATGTCTGAGGATTAACGTTACTTGCGCTAATACATTCGAACACATGGACCTATTGTATATGCGGACAAGATAGGCAGAAAAAAACAGGTGTCCTCTTTTTATCTAGGGACTCTGGTCCAATATTAAGATGTGAGTTGTCTATGTGCTTTCCTTATTTGTTTGTTATTGATACTCTTATTCGTCTAAGGGGAGTCTGCCATGGAGTTAATGGCATCTGGCCCTCATGAAAAGTGAGAAGGATATATATGATATTTCTGGTATAGCACTAGTAAGTGAAATCTCAGTGAACCACCCTTATTTGTGGATTGATGTTAAAGAGGGTTGGTATTTAAACTGCCAGGATATGTATTCCCATGATCTATCGCAGGTTCAATTTCTGCTATGGTTGATCCCTCCTTTATGTGTTTGAAGTTAATGAACCCACCTCTGTTCTTTCTCCGGGAGTTTGTTGGTGATGCCTGCATGAGGAGTGAGGCTCTCAATGACCATTTTATGTCTTTGTCACTTTGATTTTTCTCCAAGAAGTGTTTAGTCAATTTGGTGGAAGGTCTCCTACACCGTATCATACTCCTGTAATCAGTGATTCTGATTTTCACTTTTCTAGGGGTCATTTCGATATGACGGAGGCCATATGGGCATTTGATGATGTATATCACATTGCAGCTGTTGCAATTAGTGTGTGCTCTTTGTTACCAACACTGTATGGAGTCCCAGATCTAATGTTTTTGACTGTTTGACTAGAGGCCATATGGAACACTTTCTGCAAGGGTAGTGCTCTGTCACTGGAGGAAGATCCCCCAGTGTAGTCAGCTGTTCAGGTGTTCCTTCCCATACATTGCTGTGGGTCAGTCTGGTTTAAATGCTTTATTTTTGTTTGAATGAAAATAATGGTTTGGTGAAGGTTGGATGTGAGTATCCACCAGTGTTTGTTCACAATCTTCTTGATGGTATTGCATGAGGAGTGGTAAGTGCTGACAAAAATCAGGGTATCATTATCCTGCTTGGTATTGGTTTCAAGTAGGGCTTCTCTTGGGATATTGGGGGCCCGTTTCTGAGCTCTTTTGGTGATCCTCCCAGGATATACTTTGTCTTTAACTTTTGTGGTAAGAATCTCAGCTTCTTCTTTGAAGTCTTGCACATCAGAGCAAATCGTCCTAATTCCTAAAAACTGTCCCATGGGCAGATTTTCTCTGAGCACTCGGGGTGTGCACTGTTAAAGTACACAAGGCTATTCCGCTCCGTGGGCGTCTTTGCAGGGAGGTGGTAAGTCTTCCACTCTTTACTGTAATGGTGACAGTGATGAGGACCGTGGCATAGAAAGGGGGGTGCAGTGGGTACTGTCCGCCCGGCTGTCATCACTCAGGGGGTTCCAAAATGGCAAAAATATGTGTTTTAAACACAAATCTTTGGCATTTTGTCAAGCCGGGTGAGAAGAAATTTTCTGCACCGGGTACCACCTGACCTTGCAACGCCACTGGATGACGAGGAAGGACCAAGTGGTAATGACCCGATTGCTTACCAGTAATCTTCATCACACTGACTCCTACTCTTGCTCCTCCATCCTCTACCCTCCCTCCCTGGTAGAGGCCGGATTTTTGTGGTTTGTTTTCTTTCTTGCTATTTGCAGAACGAACTATAGGAGGCTTACTCTGACACCGCTCCTCCATATGGTGAGTTGCAGCTTTTTTATAGTGTAGAACTCATTGTTCTTCATCTTTTAATGAAAGACTCTAAGAAAAAACAGTGATTAATGATATTGTATCAAATCCAACCATGCAAGGCCCACGAAAAATGTAAGCCTTTTCCTTTGAATTTAATGTTTCCATTTCAACTTTCTGCTCCTTTTATTATTTTGACAAGCCTAAAATAACCCAAAGAACATTTATTTCTATTACCCATTCGGTTGTTCCTTATTTTAGGCATGTATGAGTGGCAGGTTTGGGTATAACTTAACAGCATGAAATATTCATGGTTAAAATTCTGATGCTGCGCAATTAGCATCTAGAAAGTCATCCCTCTCCTTCAGATCGATAGAGCTTGAATAATGCATCAGCTTCTGCATACATTAGTTCTCCTTGCAGCCTGGGCTGCCGTCCTAAGAGGAGAGTGGAAAGGAGGAGAAATGCGGTACCCAAGCCCTTCCTTCATGCTGTTGACGCTAATGGACAAAAAGGCTAATAAAACGCGCCACAGCACATCTTAGTAAAACTAAGACGGAAGGGATGAAGCCACAATTCTAGGCCTGGCTGATACGGATGTTGCCATCGTTTTTCGTTTAAATATTTAACATATTTTGAGGCGTGAGAGCTGCACTCGCCACTCTTCCAAGTCCCTTTACCTCTGGCCAGCTATTGAGCTATTATCCACCTAATGATTTCATTGGAGATGGCAAATGACCATTAGCAAACTAAACACATAGGGGCATGTTTTTAATTATTTCACGCAGCGCAGCAAGCCACCTTGCCGCGCTGCGTGAAAGAGAAAGACAGATATGCACCGTGTTTGACATGATATGGCGCATTCCTGTGCTTTTCCAGCGCTGGCGCCATTTTGGCTGCCTAGCACCAACACAGGCACCCACGCACTGTGGTGCAAGGGTGCCTGTGTTGCAAGCAGGATTGTTTGTGTGCAGGAAGGGCCACCTTCCAGCTCAAAAACAACCCTCTACGGCACTATCCTCTTTCTATGTGTGCTGCAGAATACAGCACACATAGAAAGAGGAACAAAGAGGAGAAATGAAGATATTCCTCCTCATTATGTCTCACCTGGGGAGGCGAAGCATTTTGACACATTCCCAGGTCTATCAATAATGGTAAGTCTGTGAATGCGTTAACATCCATGGATGGATGCATAGGAACGCCCAAGCTCCACCCATAGAACGCCTCCCTGGGGCAGAGTAGTGCATCGCATCGATTTGCTCTTTTACTCTAGATTTATCAAGCCACACAGGGCCACGCAAGGTGGCCATGTGTGGCTTGATAAATTTGACTTAATAGTTGTGTCACCCTTAATCCTGCATGATAAATATTCCCCATATTGTTTGCGTTAAGTAATAATTATGACCAAATGCATCTAAGTGGCAAATTCTCTCAAGGGAGTACTAAAAATCAGAAATATTAGTTGTGTCGATAATTCCCAATAAGTGTGTTCTTTTTATTTCCTGTTAGTGTTAGTTCAAGACATAAAGTTATTTTTCTTGCACAAGAGTAGAGCAATTTTCTGATCCTATGGTCGCCAAGGGACAGAGGCATGGCTATGTGGGTGACCATGCTAGTTGCACTATTAAAATACTCAGGCATTTGCAAAATAAATGCATATGCATTACATGGGGAAATACAATTGATCACACTAAAATCTACCCCAACTGGCTTTTCCCATTTGAGGGAAAACATGGATTTTTTTTGGCTTTCTGCCTACAGTGCAAATAGTTGACACATAATTGAATATGACACGCATCAAGATGATTGAGAGTACTTTTCAGAAGTAAAATAGTCCCTCGTGCATTGTAATAGAAGTAGTTCCAGGAAGGTGGCATAATACTCTACAGAGCTAATGGAATAGAGGTGAGAGAGTGAAGCCTTGTCTGGGTGGAGCCAAAGCTCAAAGTATGAATATTTGATAGAATTGGTAACAATGCAGCTTGTAGACAGCTACATTCTACAACCAGACTTAAAAACACATCAGTTGGTGGTATCGAGAAAATTAACCCATCCTAGTGACAGGTATATAATTAAAATGTCATTCAAACTACACTTTGAGATGTTTGTTATGTTATAGTGGTCTAATAATAAAGTATTGTTAGGTTGCAACATACTCTAAAATGAAAAAAAATGATATACAATTTACTGCATGAAAGAGTTATGGCACTTGAAGCAACATAACAATTGTGAACAGTTAAAATCTTGGGGATAAAGAGAATTGCCATGATTAAAAAAACGTTGGCAAAGTCAATATCATTGATGCTAGACCCATTTCAGAGTGCCACGGTGGAAGCATGGGCTAATGGGCCTCAACCTTGGGGGTCAAGGTTGTTTGCCTTTGAAGTCCTGGTGGATGCCATACTACAGCTCTGCAAACTGAGCCAAGAAGAAGTCATTTTTCATTTGAGTCTCTGTGGTAGTAGTAGCAAACAGTCATGGGTATCCCAGCGAGGTAGTGTGCTCTAACTCAGAGCTCAGAAATCATGCAAACATTCACGAAAGAAATGTTTAGTTCAGCGATTATCTTTATAAAAAGAAAAGCACTTTAATGTGCACTACAATGTAATATACACACTACTGAAACAGGATGAAATATACCGTCCTTGTCTCTTTTCACTACAGAGGCAGTACTGCGCTGCTTACCACTTCTTCCCTACCCCGTAAAGGACGTCCCCCCAGATCTAGGTGTCCCTCTCGCTGTGGGATACAGGGTTGTAGCATGATTAAAGCTCAGGTGAGGTCACTATCAAGCCACACTAGCTGTGCTTATTCATTGCAGTCTTATCACTCAGCAGTGAAATCGTCTGTTGAATTGGGTGTGTTGCCTGGCTATAAGGCGCGTTCATACCCTCTCAGAGGAGATGTTGTGCACCTGCTGGCAGTCCTCTTGGGTTTCTTTCTTTGTTTACAGGGCCCAGATTCGATAGTGCACCATGTCCAGTGGAGGTGGCAGTCATGGCTTCACGTGATCCTTGATGTGGATTGAACGGTTAGTGTTCCTGAAGCCAGGGTTTTGCTGACAGGCCCACACAGTACTTGCTAGGTCCACAATCGGGTCATATGACACTAGGCAGGTGCGGCCTCTTTAGGCTGGTGAAGGCTTAAGGCAGATGCAGCCCTAGTCAGTAAAAATGGGTAAAGGCTGGTTATTCTGGGCTGTTACAGCCACGCAAAGGTCGATCCCCATGTTGGGCATTTGTGGCCCACACAAACCAATCATGCGGTTTGGGCAGTAGCGGCAGGGGGATTACAACCAAAGCAAACATGGCCACGCACAGGCTGAATCGGCCGCTGGCAGTGTGGCTGCACACAGGCTGAATCTGACAAGTAGTCACAGCTCCGATCCAGCCTCAGCAAGTACGGTCACAGGTTTGCAGTTTCCACCAGGAACCAGAGCGGAGAGATCACAAGTCTGCTAACATTATGGATGGACAGATTGCTGTCCTCAGTCCTCTCTTCTGGGCACACCACAGACACCTGGTAAAATCTGCACCTCATTCCTTCTGGACAAAAACACCTTCAGGTGGGTTAGCAGGCTCCTTTCCTCTCTCAGGAGGCAGGCAGGCACTTTAGACAGGGACAAACTCTTCCAGCAAGAAACCCAGAACCAGGTAATATACTTTCACTTCTGAGAGACTAGCTGTCATGTAGGCACCAGCCCTAGTTGCACAGCAATGGTCTGAGTACTCTACAGAGCCTTCCCTTCTTTGGTGAGATAGAACTTGGAACTGGAATAACTACAAGTGGGGTTGTGGGATTTACATAATTAGTCCAGTAGGCCTCCACTTCCAGCGACACAGATAAAAAGGTCTGGGTCTGGTCACAACTATGGATTCACAAAGCTAGATATGTTTAGTTGTCTGCTTCATCCAAAGCGTTTTTCACCTCTGGGGTGCATGCCAGTTGGATTCAGCTATGCAGGAAGGGGCTATGCCAACATAGTCTAATATTATTTGCCTATCTTCTCAATGCTATGGGGTCCAGAGGTAATATTGTTTACAGTTTCCAACACAAAAATTGTGTGGTACCCCTACATTAGAAGTGTCTGGAAGAAAATGCCTGAAGCCCTGACATATGAGTCAAATATTTCATATGTAGAGAACAGTATTATGTTTTTGTGTCTCCTACTGAGAATGGCAATTCCAAGAATTGGACGAGAAGGCTTCACTCACGTATGTGACATGCTTCATCATAGACCACCTCATCCCACCCTGGTAGGATGAAACTCAACACGGCAGACTCAACCTCAGGTTGGGCTGTCCCAAGGGAGTTCTTAGACATTCTTATCCTTTTATGAATGGAAAAGGTCCATTTACCAATTAAAAATACCTCAGGTTATACCACTAAGTATCCTTTTATTAATGTGGTACCCTAGGTACAGATAATATTACTGTGAGGTAATAGAAGGGTATGGCAGCAAATGGTATTTTTCTTGCCTACCCATGGTTTTAACCAACATGTTTCTGCCCTTCCTAACAGCCTAAGAGGTCTTGGCCATTCATTAGGGTTGTTAACTGTACAACTACCCTTTCAACAAGTGAAGGCAAGGGGGCATTAGTAATAAAAAAACAGAGAAGCCCTACCTTTCTGAGGTAAAGACATTTAATTTAGATACCTTCAATTCAGGATACAAAAACAGGCAACTATTGTGACCATATAGACATATTTCAGGTAGGTATATCCTGAGAACCATACCCACACATCCTCTATATTTTCTGGTAAAATCATTTTAGTGGCTATTATAAAAACATAAAAATAAATGTCTTTTCGTACACATATAACCACATTGGCACATGTGGAAACGAAGAACACAGGTGACAAAGACACAAGTGAAAAAAAGTAAAAACACATGCTTACAAGATGGGGTCCCTGTGCAACTTACCTATATGTTTGCAGCTATTTGCCTCAGGGTCTCTTGGGGGGGGCACCTCCTGTAGTTACACACTGAAAGATAATATATACACAAATTGCCTACAAAAGCACTAGGGACACTGGGGGATGTAGTTCTTCCCCATATGCTCTGCCCCGAAGTGCGCATGCGTAAGGCATATAGCTGTGAAAAAGGCAAACCTCACGTAGTGAGGCTGTCCAGATCTATTTCCCTGTTTTTTTATTTATATATCGTTTATGGTACCTTTGTTGTTCACAAATTCTTTTGTTTATTCAATTCATTAATGGTGGCATCAAGTAGATCCTTTTCTCATAAGTTATGTCTCCATCATGAGCTTAAACAATGTGCGCAATGGACAGTTCTACTCAATAGTATATCTTGAGCAGGAGCTGAGGCAGATGCACTTTTCGGTGTGTTCTACCTACCACCTTTCACACCACCTTCTCACACACAACACTGTGGGGTTCTTAAGGGGTCCATCATATCCCCTCTATTATTCATCATCTACCTATCTCACTTAACAAATCTGATTAAATCATACAACCTCATCAGTTACAACTGTGCAGATGACACACGAGTCATTTTGAAATCGGATACTCCAAAAGAACTCTACAATTTACAACTTGATGACTCTTCTGTGCCATAAACACTTGATTAATGAATAACCATCTAAAGCTCAAAACCACAAAGACATAGATTATGACCTGCTGACAATGACAGAAGTAACAGCCATATGGCCCAAGGAACTTGAACTCCAACAACATCAAGAGAAGTTAGAAACCTAGTAGTAAGCATGGATTCAGACCTGTCCTTGATACCACATATAAACACCATCACAAAGTCCTGCTGCAAGGCTTCATCTATGTCTTCACCCAAGAGACTGCATGACTCCCACATTGTAATCGCCTAACTGGCTAATTATAGCTAGAAGGGGAATGTTCAAGGCACTCTGCATTGTCCACAGAGCCTCCCAAAGAAAAGGACCATTATACCTACATGCTGAATTCAAGCAATCCAAACCCAACAGAACACTGTGCTCCAGGCTTGCACCACGTATCAACATACCACCACCATACCATAAGAAATCCATAGCTAGCAATGCTTTCTCAGTACAGCCCACCAAGCTCTCGAATAGAAGACACTACCAGCCAACATTAGAAGCACACAGGAGCATACACTCTTCCAAAGACTGTTGAAAACATGGCTATTTTCTACATAACTGCCCCACCCACACCCCTGCAACAGAGCCCAGAAAACAATCACACCCTTATGTGCAATCCTTAGCTCACAACCCATGAATTGGACCAACTCAACCAACTCAACCAAAAAACAGCTTTTTATATGCAGATAAGGAGTAAGCTAAGAAGGGCTGGTATATGATTTACTGTAGCATTATATAATTATGTACTTGTTTAAATAACAGTTATGGCCAACAATAGTACTAAGACCATAATACACAGTGGTAAGCAGCAAATTGTGACTTGCACCTCTAAAAACTCACATAAGACATATCTGTTGTGAAGGTTATCCATCCCCAGCATTGTACAGCCCAAAAAAACAACAGACACATTTACTAGAAAATGTTAGAGCGTTGTGTTATCCCAAACTTAGCAATGCCCCAATCTAACATTTTTAAAAATGCAGGGATGCGCCGTATTCACAAGAATACGGTGCACCCTTGTGTTTCCCCTACCTCTCGCGCTAAAAACCTGCCTGGCGCCATGGTTTAAGTGTGCCTGTGCTGCAGGGGGGATTGTTTATGTGCAGGGAGGGAAACCTTACTGCACATAAACAATAATTAAAGGTGATCAGCTCTTTCCATGTGTGCCACAGAATGTAGCACACATGGAAAGAGCAAAATACGAGTAGAAACTAATAATTTCTCTTCGTATCGCCATACTAGGACCAGGTATTTCCTTCCATTAGTTTTCAGCACTCCCTCAGCCATGCAAGGCAGTGTCAAAAAGCAATGGGTGTTGTGGTGGAACGGTCACTGCAACACCCACTCCACCCCCCTTTGCCGCAAAGGACTGTGCCCGAACGGGGCATATTTACAAGGTGCCACCTTGTGAATGTGTGACATAGCACTACGCCACCAGAGCGTCAAAACAAGTGACGCTCCTGTGGTGAAAGGGGCTTGTAAATATGCCCCCCAATGTAATCAAATGAACATGTATGAAATAACTGAAAATATCTGTTACACGTAACTGGACAATTCAGAGGACTTTAAATTAGGCCACCACTGCAGGTCCCAAATTTCAATACAATCTGACCACTTCTTAACATCTCACAAAGACACTCACATATTGGATGATAAAAATGCCCATCCCAAAAGATCTCTCCATTTCTCTCTCCCTCCAACTATGCCAGTTTAGAACCACAACTATACACAAAAACCCAGGTTGGGCAACCCAGTACAGTAACCAGCTAAGCTGATTATGTCATAAACAAATTCCATAAAGGGACCTGTAGAGCTTACCGGCATACTGAAAACTATAAAACTTCCTGTCCGTCTCTCACACCTCATCATCCTTCACATTGCTGCGAGCTGAGTCTCATAACATGATACTCGCACTTCAGTGATCATCACGCATTACATGGAAATACTTCCCACATAGTATCAAAACAAGAACAACATCCTTCCAACTACACACCCTACATGGTGCAGCATGCTACCCATGTAGGCAAGCACTTCAGCTCCCCACATAGGGGTAGTACGCTCTCTGCAAATGCTGCAACACAATACAGTAAAATACAATGCAATGCACTACATTTGCTTTATGGGAGGTACATAATGTCTAGTGCAGCACGGTGAAGCTGAAGATATTGGAGGCAATGACAGACTTGAGTTTTAGGGGAAATGCTTGTAAGGGTTTGTTAAAAATCAAATTGTTCAGCAAGTTTAGTGGATAGAGATGAATTAGCGACTTCTTGGAAGAAAGGAGAAACATGTCTGAAAAAAAGGGGTGAAAGTTCCAGATTTTAGTGCTGTTGGGAGTTAAAGTTTGAGCCTTAGATTTTCATTTTCACGCCTGCCTGCCCCTTTACAGGTCATTTTGTGATGTGTGTGATAGATTTTGTTCTAGATTTTTGTGAAGATAAAACTGGAACTCCCTCCATGCAGTTTTTTGTTGATGAGGATAGTTGATTTTGAGGGAGGAGTTAAGGAGAAATTTAATGATTTGGGCATAAAGATGAGGCAAAGGAAAATGTCACTGAGTTAGTTAAGGTCAGGAGGCAATTAAAGAAGAGGAAAATAAGTAGAAATGATGTTGGTGGGACTTAACCTTTGAAAATGAGATTGCTGTCAATGGCACCACGGAAGCTATGCAGGTGGAGTAAGTCACATTGATGTTACCTAACGACACTACTGAATATCAAAGTGTTATACTTTGCACTAAGTGCTCACAGCCCTTATATTGCAAGTAGAAGGTTGGGGCAGTCGAAGCAACTGTGAGAAGAATAAGAAGACTGTGTATGAGCTGTGCTGTTGATGGTGGATTAAAGGACTTAAAAGACTGTATCTGTCCATCATATGCATCTTAACACACAGGCATTCTGAAGGAATTAAAGTCTTCATGCCAACCAGCTGATGACCCAGAGGCTCCAAGGATAAGTCAAATAACGTAGTTGGCAAGTTGAAACATTATGTCACATTTTAAAGGAAGTGTTCATGTTGAATGAGTGCTTCTGAAAACATCTGATTTTTACTAGAAATGAAGGTTTAGCACCAACTCACAACCTTTCCTCTGATAACCAATGTACTGCAACTGATGAAAACTAAAAAAAACATGCTCTAGGGTGTTCCTGCCATGCATAGATCTAGACGGATAAGCAGGCTGTTGTTTCTAGCACTTTACACTTATAGGGAGTCATTTACCATCTCATGGTATAAATTCACCATTATGCAGGTTAACACACTTGCATACTAAGCACATGGTGGCCATAGCATGAGCTATGTATGACATGGTAGTTTAGGTAGTTCATTGAGTATATTAATTTGACATACGGTTTATAAATTGATGTTGCATATGTAGGGGTAAGGTATACTTTTCTGATGGGAATTTAGGTGAATTCGATTACCTTTATAGCGGTGGACTTCTCTCTGATGCAATATATGTCCTCCTTCACTCATGTCTTTGTGGTTGAGTGTAGTTTTGTTAATTTGTTCGGAGTAATGCTCTAAAGAGATTAATTTATTTCCAACAGGTGAGTTAGCATATGCCAAAATTCCAGAGAGACTTAAATTTGCATTTAGCTTGACAGCAGCGTATTACAAACACCAAGGCCCTCTACAAGAAAACATATGCCCTCTGTGCAAGTGGCCTGGTTAATTGCAACGTGTGGGCCACTGCTGTGGTTGCACCTATTGTGATTATGAGTTTTGTAATAAATATCGGCAGGTGAAAAACTGCTACTATTTATCAGAGGAAAAATGTCTGGTATTTGCCAGAACATCCGTATTTTAGTGCCGTTGCAAAAGATAGAGCTGAGTCACAATGAGAGCCATATAGCACTCTATTTAACCAGCATTGTTATGTTATAGGTCACTTGTAGAGTATATGTTCACCATAAGGTCTCTTGGCGCTGATAGAAGCATCAGTCATCCAGATTAAGCATAGGATTGTAGGAACAACCCAGGGGCATATTTACAACTGAAAGTGTCGTTGTCGTGGCGATAAGGGCTTTGCCTTATTTACAAGACAGCATTAAGCCACTTAACGTAGCTTAACACTGCCTTGTAATTATGGCACCCTTTCATGCTGTATTTAGAGTGAACGGAGAGGGCAATGGGCGTTGCGGTTGGTGTTCCACTGCGACACCCATTGTTTTTGATGCTGCTCCCTAATCACAAGGGCGGTGCAAATAGGGGACAGTGCCAAAATTCAGACCAGGGAAAACCTGGTCTTAAACAGGCGAAACAAGGGGAATGCTATTTTTCTTCTCGTTTTTGCTGTTTCCTATGTGCTGCCTTGGGCAGCACACATAGAAACAGTAAATTGCGTATGATTGTTTATGTGCAGGAAGGTCCCCCTTCCTGCACATAAACAATCATTTAAAAAAAATGCTGTTTTGCAACTTCTATTCGTGCTGCATAAAGCAGCACACATACAAGTTACAAAACAGCATTTAAAGATTGTTTATGTGCAGGAAGGGGGATCCTCCTGCACATAAACAATCCTCCACCCAATGCAGACACCCTTGCACTGTGGTGCAAGGGTACCTGAGTTGGTGCTAGGCAGCTGAACTCAGTGCTAGCGATACTGGAAAAGCAGGGGTGCGCCACATTCTTGTGAATATGGCACATCCCTGCGTTTTCAGAATGGAGAAACGTGGCATTAGCAATGTTTGCTTAGCGCCACCCTTCTACATTTTGCTGTAAATATGCCCCCCAGTTTTTAAATGTTTCTTGAATTTCTCATAGTTGGAATGTGATCTAATATCCAGAGGGAGGGTGTTCCATGTAAGGAGACCCAGTATGTAAAACTGGCCCCTCGTAGCCTTTTCTTTTTGCTTCTTGGCACCGTGAATAAATTGAGATTAGTCCATCTAAGATGGCGAGTGGGCATATGGTGCTGAATTCTGGTAGATATAAAAACAGGGCTCTTACTATGAAGTAACAAAAATAGTGCAAGCCATTATAAAGACGGTTCTCTGGGCCACAGGAAGCGAGTGGTTCTTTTCCATCAGAGGCTTAGTGTGACAGTGTCGTGGCTGACAAAAGACCAGCTGTACCCTCTGACTTTGCACCAATTGCAGACTATGATTTAATCTACTGGGAGTCCCAAATAGATGGCATGTGCGTAGTCAATCCACGATATCACAAGGGCGATAATGATTTGAATGGCAGCTTTCTCTGTAAAAAATCTGCTGATTTTCCTTATTCCTTGGAGTGGGAAGTGGCAAGAGGGTGACACAGCTCCAATCTGTTATTTGAGAGTTAAGCCTTCATCAATAAGAATCCCAAGGCTCTTCACCAATCTCTTAGGCATGTGTCAGAGGCTAATTCTGAAGGACAAAGAGAGGGTTTCCATTGGATCGACCTATTTTTCGTTACCACCACTTCAGTTTTATCGGAGTTCAACTTCAACTGGCATTATTCACATGCAGATGCTGTTCATGGCTCAAGTGGCCCATTTTTTCTCTTTCACTTCTGGCATGGCAATCTGATGTGTCTTTATTTATATACTGTTTTGATTTAAGAGTATGAAAACACATCTGTTCACTATTGGGTGATAAGTTCCCCAGTTTCAGTTACCATGGCGATGATGGCCTCTTGAGAGAACTTTCATGATCTGCTCCAAGATATTGCTAATTGGTCCATTGGTACCTTCCCTGTTGCTTACCCTTCTTCTGAGAGGGAAGCTGTAGCAATCTTGTCAGTGATGTGTAAGTATTTCTTTGTTTCTGTTTCAAAACCTCACGTCAATACAATGTTTACATTAGTTCAACTTCTGAACGTGAATGAGAGTGTAACCTGTACCAAGACCTACTAGGAAGAGGAAGAGTGAAGTCTATTTAAACTGCTATTAGATAGGAGAGTGAAGAGTGAGATGGATAATAACATAATCCTCCTGGATACCAACACGAGGTTTGCAACTCTAGGCTGGTTAACTATGAGTATATATATTTACCATGGAGAAAGAATAACTCACAGGTAGTGGGATATGAATACCCTCATATAGGCTCCACACAAGAACGACCCTTAGGAAAAACAAGGATTGGTATCTGGAGATGTTTGAGTCAACCGCTAAAATACAATCCCAAAATAAATGTAAGGATAACTACTCCCATATTCGGATATTAGGAGCAAATATTGAACAAAATTCAGGTCAGACAAATGTAATAGGATGGCAGAATAATGTTTACTTTGTACCTTATCTGTTCTTTCTTCGGATGTGTTTAGATGTACGAATGAATGCTTTTCTTAGGTAGGTAGAACTCGTCCTGCATGGTATCCAAAGTATTCTAAAACAGAAGAAGGGATATAGGTACTTTACAATTTTGTAAATGGAGAAAAATCCAACCTTAAACCGGGATTGGGGGAATCTTTGTACTTTATGCATACATTATTTGTCCCGAGTGAGTGCTGCGAATCGAATGGTTCCTTAATGTAGATAAAGAATACCTCATCAAACAATTCTTATATATGACTGCGCCTAACGTCAGCCTTAGGTCGGCCTGAGTAGGCGGGATATTACCACTTCATGAATCCTGACCATTTGGTAGTTCTGTTACCTGAGCCTATGACTTATTTTAAGAGGTGAAGGTACAGAGATACAGCTTACTATAATGTAGACAATAAGAAAAAAAATGATAGAATGGAATGGGCTATATTTATTTAATGCGATTAATCAAATGTTTATCATTTAGCATGACTACCTGTTGCTTCGAAAATGTTCAAGTGTACTTCAGAACACATTTCTTAATTTAGCCGGAGCGGAGAGAGTGGTGAGAAAGAAAGCACATGCAAGGAATTCTTTCAATCTGAATAAAGTGAGGAACTTCCTTGCTGAGTCTCACAATCCACAGGACTCACAAGGGAAAGCGCAGTCTTCTTCTAAGGGTTGCTCGATGTTCCCTCGTCCTTGCTTCTCACTGTAGAGTTTCATTTGAAGAAGTGCTCCCACCACGGACAGCGGGTGCCTCCTTCAGTGTGGTGGATGCAGGACATCTGGTTACACCAGTGGCTGCGCCACATCTTCTGCGCTCCCGGTTCCCAAGCATCATCTAGAGAGTGGGGATTGTGGCAGTGGAGCCCCAGCTCGACCTGGTGCCTGAAGCCCTTAGAGGGAAGCCCCTCTAGTTAAGCTGCTCGCTATTGAGGGCAGACCTTCCAACACTGATTTTTCCTGCTCGGTTTCACCATGCGTTTCTGGGCAAGGAAAACCAATAGTTCCCTGCTGCAACAGGGCCATTGCTAACTTCTCTCTCAGATTATAACAAGAGATGTTTGTTTCTGCCAAAGTGCACTTTCGTCCTTGCAGGAGCACCTTTGGTACAAAAATGTCACGCCAGAGTGGAGGGGATCTTTTATTTTGATAGATTGGTGGCTGCTTGGGATCGGGAGCGAGTGGTGGCAAAATTAGGCGTCTGCTGCCCTAACCTATGGAACCCATCCAGCAAAATGAAGATGACCCTCTAGAAATGTTATTTGAATTAATGTGGTAAAGATAAAGTTGCTTGAGGAAACCCACTTGTCCTACACCAAGCTCCTTAATACCCTTTCCTAAGTGCTTTATCTGAATTGGTAGTGGGGTAGCAAGGGTGCCTGTGCCCTAATGCAAGCCAAGAGAATGGGCACCCATTCCCCCAGTTTGTTTAGTAAAAGAGTGCCATAATTTGGGTGTAGCGACCCCGTACACGTCTGGGCTCTGGTGATACTCCATCCACTGCATGATTGATAGGTACACCCCAGTAGATTGGGTTAATTGAAGGTTGTGGCTGTCCTGAGCCAAACCTCTCTGCACCAGATCTCTTTTTGAGGCCATCTGCCTTTCAGCCAGCTGTTTTGAGTAACTTTTTGGTAAAGGAGATGAGCCATAGGCTTCTTTTATGCCACTCTGTTGCATCTCATTCGCTTTCATCCTAAAATTGTCAGGATTTTGTTTGGAGAGTTCCTCCCAATTTAACACTGCTATTTCTGAATCCTCTGTCACACAGATTCAAGGAGAAGCTATAATCTGGGCCACTGCAATGATATTGCAGGAGAGCACCAATGTATGTGGCAGGGTTGACTAAATTATGCAACAAATAAAAGGCGAATTATGCAGAATTAAACGGTACTTTTTTAAAATGGTATTTCTTCATTATTTGTCATTTTCACACATATCAATAGTGCGTATGTAAAAATTTCATCTTGTTAGTATCCATTTAACAAACAAATACAGGAATAAACAACTGAAAGATGACCAGTTAACCTTTGTGAAGCGTCTTCCGCTGAAGCGAACACGTCAGTATTTTTTTTTTTAATGATAGTTCTGTTTGAGCTAGTTTTAGACCTGTCAGCCTTAGGTTGGTCTTCTCCCCAACTTTTTGCTTTCCTCCTACTTTTTTATGACCTCCTTTTTGCTCGCCTTAGGACTGCTAACAAGTGCTAAAATGTGTGTGCTCTCTCCTCTAAACAATGGTAATATTGGCTCATACTCAATAGGCACATTTATTTAACTTATTACTGTACAGTGCATTACATGTGCCCAGGGCCTGTAAATTGAATGCTACTAGCTCGCCTGCAGCACTGATTGCCACCCATTTAAAAATCCCTTTGACTTCACAGCACATCTTCAACGTGAATCCACGCAACGCTGTGTGACCAGGATTTGAGGTACTCTCTTCAGTGGGCCGAACTGGATCCCTAAAGCAGGCCTGTGCTCCATCGCTGTTGGCCTGAACTTGTAGGATACCGTGGCGCGGAGGGGGGAGGAGCCAGGCCGAGGGGACATTGACAGAGGATAGCCAAGTGACTTATCTGGGGCCCATGGCGCCGGCCAGTGTTTCCAACGCCCACGCCAGGCGGCTCTGTCTAACTGGTCCCCGGGGACGGAAAGAGAGGCCATCGTCGCTGGAGGTGCGGACTAACAGGGAGGCGATCCTTGGGGGGACGGCCCTGTCGCCCAGGGTATATACTTGAGCCATACACCGGCCCCCTAGGTCGGCGGCCACCTTGCCGGTCTTCAGCGGGGGTCTTACGGCGGCCCTCCCCCGTTCCGGAGCCGGGCCTCGAGGTGCATGGTGGAGGGGCCCCTGTGGGACCAATGCGGAGATAAGAAACTCATAGGAATTTGTGTGTGGAGGTCAGTTTCCAGTGCTGTTCCCGCAGAAACAGGTAACGGCTAAGTACGAGGTCGCAGGTACGGTGCTCACCTCCGGTGGGGAACCATTCCCCAATCTCCTCCCCCGATACAGCCGCCGGCATGGCCCGGGGGCGACAGCCAAGAGGACCGGACCAGACACGCAACCCCACCAGAAGCAGCCTAGTCGCAGCCCGCGGCGCAGAACGGTCAGCGTGCCAGGGACAGAAGAAAAAGTGGCCTCAATCCACCCCGCCTTGCTCTCGGCGCCGGGTATCGAGGCATGGATCATAAGGCTCAATAAACAGTCTATCACAGCTGCAAGCAAGATGGGGCGCCAACACGCACCGGGAATAGCGCAACCCCCGAATCAGAGGCAGAATTCCCGAGAATCCGTGCCAACCCACCCTGAAGGAGAATCCCCCAACACCTAATCCATGACCAGTAAATTGGGCAAAGTGCTCGCAGCAATTGAACACTCCAGGGTAACCATTGAAAATAGGTTCGGAAAACTGGCCACAGACCTCAACCTTCTCCGGGATGAATACAGAAAACTTGCAGACAAAGTCAAGCAGGGCAAAAAGACAATCCAAGTCATGGAACCAAGATTACAGACCCATCAAGCTGTCATACAATAACTGCAACACAAAGTGTGATCCTTAGAAAGCAAAACGGACGATTTGGAAGGCCGCTCTCGATGGAGCAACATCCGCATCCTGAACCAGTCGGTGGGTACAGAAGGGACTAATCCAGTTAGAGATATTGAAGCTTGGATCAAGTCATTCACCCGAACGGAGGACTTGACCCCATATTTTTCCATAGAAAGGGCACATCGCTTGCCAGCTTGTAAACCACCACCGGGCTCGCCACCCCGACCCTTCCTCCTGAAATGGCTCCATTACCAACATCGAGATACTATTCTCCGAGCGGCCAGGCAGATGGGACCACTACAGGTGGAGGACAAATGCGTAATGCTATTCCCAGATTACTCCCGTGAAGTACAGCAGCAAAGGGCTACCTTCTTGGAAGTCAAACGCACTCTGCAGTAGAGAAACGTACAATACGCCCTCCTCTTCCCGGCCCACTTGAAGATTATACATGATGGAGCAACACATTTCTTCACTGACCCGGCGGAAGTCAGAGACTGGGTGGAACAACAGCTCACAAGTCGGAATGATGAACACGACACACTGAGCCACAGACCAGCGAGCTTACGCAGATGTCAGCAAAAGAAAGTCACCCTTACACAGATGAGCCCTAGCACTAACTCCCTCACTCAATGCTTCCCTGACTTGTAGCAAATATTAGCAGAACGAAGGAGGGCGCTGCAGGCGGTAGCAGCAGGGAGGCCGAAGGGAGATAGCTTGGACGTGGAAAAAGCCCCCCACCTGTTCACCTCCGATGAAGAAATAAGCGATGCACGCTCCTCCCGTGAAGGCTCGGTCACACCCCCCATCATCAACCCACAAACAACTGACACACTGATTTAAATTCCACTGAAGACGGGGGATTCGTCACAACTAGATGCACCGTGAAGTGACTTTTTCCCATGCGCCTAAATAAACATGAGCGGATGGGCATGGGACGATAAGTTAAGAACCTCGGAGTCTCATGATGAGATCAGTTGATCAAGGTTAAGTCATGTGCATTCCGCTGCGAGAGGCATTTTTGGCATTCAAATCTCAGCACAACCCAGCGGGCAGCCGGGACGCCGAGGGCAGGTGCTTCTGTAAAACCCCCCCCTCAAAGAACAATTTAAAGACAGTACATGAAGTACAGTTTGGACGTACCGTCCCCGGCGATATGTCCCTTTCGGTGGGAAGTTACCCTGATATCCATGTTCCCCTTTCCCTGGTTTCAGGTTCACCTAATACCCTCAGCGGAGCCCACAGATGAGATTATGTCACACGCGTGGCCATATATCGGCTAGTTGGAGGCAGGCCTTGGGCAGAATAGCGGGGCTGATACGCAGAGGCGTGATGGGAATACCTAATAAGTGCGATGATCAATAAAATTCCCAACACAGATATAAACATTATCACCTTAAACATTTGAGGCATGCATACTGCCAGCAAGCGCTATGCCGTCTATTCCTATATCAAACGACAACAAGAGCAGATAGTGCTTTTACAAGAGACTCATTTAACAGCGACTGAGGTGGTCCATTTGCAAAGGAAATGGCGGAGCATCGTCTGTGCCACTGCATACTCAGCTTTCGCCAGGGGTGCGCTCATATGGATTAGGCCTGGCACCCCCTTCAAAGAACATACAAGAATTATAGATAAAGAAGACCGGTACGCCATGATGGAGGGTATACTGGAGGGGCAGCCCATCCTGTTAGGCAGTATATATGCTCCCAATATAGATCAGGACCACTAATGGAAGCATCTCACAGGGGTGCTAACTCACCACGCCTAAGTCCCCTGGATCCTGGGAGGTGAATTCAACTGTGCCCTAGATATCCATCTTGATAGGTCCCATCCTCCAACACCACACTCCCCGGCGAACAAGCAGACAACCCAATACCAAATTTGGGTGCAACACTGGCAATTGGTAGACCCGTGGAGGGAACGGAATCCAGTCATTAGATTGTACTCCTTCCATTCTGCCCCCATAACCTACGTGTACGCCTGGATAGATTTCTCTGTTCCACGCCCATACTTCCGAGGGTACAACAGTCGGATTACCTGGGTAGAGTACTCTCAGACCACGATGCCCACATGCTGACTTTCAGATGGAGTCCCCCGCAACCCCCATACCTACCTGGAGACTTCCACGGGAATGTCTTACAGATAAGGTGTTCCGTCAGGAACACAGAGACTATATCCAAGAACACTTCACCCTCAACTCAAGCACAGCAGAGTCCAGTTTAGTGGAATGGGACGCATTCAAGGTCGCGGCTAGGGGACATTGTATACAACATATAGTGGGAGTGCGCAGAACACTTGAGAGAACACTGATGGATTCTGAAGAGGCGCTAGCAGCACTAACAACACAAGGGGATACCACAGGGCCCCCCTGACCATATAGCAGCAGCTAAAACGGCATATGCGGAAGCTCTGAAAGATTTACGCGAATACAATTTCCGCGCTTATGCCGCTAGAGTACATAAGGAGGGTAACATGGTGGGCACACTCTTGGCATGGCTAGCCAGGCAAGACACAGCTACTACACCGGTTACGGAGCTACTGGACCGTACAGGGACCCCCAGACACTCACAAATATAGATCCTACACATATTCTACGAGTACTACTCCAGTATTTACAAGGCTCCTACACAAACAAATCACAGAGAAATCTCTCAGTTCCTCAGACCGTTACAGATTCCACATATACCATGAGCCGACCGAAAAGAGCTGGAGACCAAAATCAAAGCCCCAGAGATTAACTGCGCCATCAGTGAGCTATCAAAAAATGAAAGCCCCAGGAATGGATGGCTTTCCGCTAGAATATTACAGCACATTCTCCACTCACCTCGTCCCCAAGTCAGTCGCCATGTATGAAGACGCACTAAGCAGAAAGGAACTCCCAGGCTCACTTCGGGAATCCATTATAGTGACGTTCCCCAAACTGCATAGTGATCCCGTCCTCCCAGCCTCTTACAGGCCAATAGCACTGCTAAATGCAGACTGTAAGCTATTAGGGAAGTTGCTAACGCCGCTGGTACACCCAGACCAGAACGGTTTTATACCGAGGTGAAAAACCTCGCTTAACATACGCAGGCTATTCTACATCCAAGACAGAGCATGTGTGCACTTCCCGAATGCAGCGTGCCTGATTTTGGACCTCGAAAAAGACTTTGACACCCAATTATGGCCGTATCTATTTGCTGTGCTTTGTAGGATCCGAGTGGGCCCCACACTATTGGAATACACAAAGCTTCTCTACAAGAGCCTCACATCCCGAGTGAGAATAGGCAAATACATCTCCTCCTCCTTCCCAGTAGAAAGAGGAACAAGGCAGGGATGCCCCCTATCCCTCCTCCTTTTCGCCTTAGTGGTAGAACCCTTGGCAATACGGCTGCGGCAGGATGGTGCAGCATGGGGTATACCACTGGCAGATACAAATACATTGTGTGTCCCTGTATGCCGACAACCTCCTGATCTATGTTAGAGATATCAATAACGATCTCACCCCCATTTGTTCGGCACTGAATGACTTTGCGTTGGCATCAAGCCCTAAGGTTAATTGGGCTAAGTCCACAATATTCCCATTGAGCCCGCATTTGCCCCCACGAGACATAGCGATGAGAGATCACACACTCACCTGGAGCGCCACGGCGCCGCGATACCTTGGGGTACAACTGTTTCATTCCCCGACAGATATGTACGAGGTAAATCACCGCAAGGTAGTGGCCGGACTGCGCGCTTCCTTAAATTTCTGGAAGACACTACCTCTGGCCCCCATTGGTCGAGTCGCCCTCGCAAAGGTGATCATGGTCCCAAGGCTCCTCTATCACTTCCCCAACCTTCCGGTGATACCGCCACGATCCTTCTTCAAAGAGCTGGACACGATCCTGACTACTCTGATCTGGGGTGGGGAAAGGCAAAGGGTGGCGTTAACCACGCTTTTCCTGCCCACAACACACGAAGGGTTGGGCGCCCCATCCTTTGAAGCATACCTCTTGGTGGCACAACTCCAATGGTTGTCGTACTGGACAGCAGAACGATACACTGGAGAGACAATTACAGAGCAGGGACGGATCCCCCTTCCGGTCATACGTAGACTGCTGCTTCTGGGCACCAAACCCCTCCGCACCTACCCCCTACAGGTGTCAATAGCACGCTCCTGTATGCTGAAGATACATCGCATGTCCAAAGGGAAACCCCCGTACTCGCCCTTACTCCTGCTGGTAGGATTCCTGCAGATAAATATTACACAACCTGTGCCTTACAAGTAAGGCCGACTCCTCTATCACGGAAATAGAATCTCTGTATGAAGATGGTCAGTTACTGACATATGCCCACTTGACGGAACTGTATGACCTCCCTCCTGGATAGTTCCTTTTACATCGACAGCTCATGAACGACAGCTGCCGTTTTTGGGATCCACAGGCAGGAGAACCCTCCACACACCCTGTAATACATGACATACTTCATATGGGGGTGGGCAGACACTTAGTGACCTGGCTGTACAAAGCTGTTAGGGAACTGACCCTTCGCCCACTAGACGTAATATGACATACATGGGAGGACAAAATAGGTTGCGTATTCAACGATAAAGAATGGAAGAAAGCCCTAGAGTACACCAAGAAAGTCTCCAGAAACGCACGCTTCAGGAACATCCAATTCAACATTCTCCATAGGGCATACCTCACTCCAAAGCATCTCCAACGCTTCTACCTGGACACACACTTTGCCTGCCCTTGATGCCATCACCCCAATGCAGACTTTAAACACATGTTCTGGGACTGCCCGATCATTCACAACTACTGGGACCAGGTTCACCACACACTCTGGGAGATAACAAACAACCCGGTCCTCTCCTCATGGGAGGCTAGTGCCCCCGGTATGTTCCGCAGGTGGAAAACCGGTGCAGCATCGCTTCGTTTCCTTAGCCATTCTCTTAGCAAAAAGAGGTATAGCCATGCACTGGCGGGCCTTGTTAGGACCCCCAGCGGCAGCTTGGATCGGGGCCATGAAGAAGTGGGGCACAGCGGAGGAGGAGGTACTGCGGGAGGAAGAAGTGAGGGGAACACAAAAGCACCCCATCTCCCTAGACTGGGCGCAACTGATGCACAGCTTTACACATGAAACCGCACAACAACCCTCAGCAACACCATCCCCTTCGGGGTCTGCACAGCTATCCCCTCAGACACAGGCAGGTGAGAACATAGGCCCAGACAGGGACACATGAGACGGGCATTATAGCAGAAAAGGCACGAATCTAGGGAGAATACATGCAGCATGATTCCCACGGTCCTCGCCCCGGGGGTCGATATAGTGCCACTGATATACTCACACCAGACTACCACCCCCCAGTGGCTCTGCACCAGGAACCCCCAGTTCACCCCCACAGTTAATGGTTTTCCCCTCACCCTGCAGATCTAGAAATCGATGATATCTTGTTGAAAATACGAATCTATAACACTCAGCAATAGCGAACCATGTGGGATCGCACTAGAGACACATGCAAGACTTTGACTCAATTTCTGCTGTACACAGCCGAAGCCTCGTATGAATCTTTTCACCCTACTTCAGGTCGGATGTGAGATAAATCTTACGGCAACTAGAATGTTGTATCCGAAATGTAAAAGCATGCGTAAGAGTTTTTCCATCTATTGTTACCGTGATTTCCAGTTGACTGATAGTCAAAGATCTACATGCTTGTTAAATGCAATGACCTCAATTGTTGATGTACTCATTGTGTGGAAATATGAAAACCAAATTAAAAAATTTGAAACTAAAAAGGAGTGACGCAGCATAATAGGAATAGGCATTCCTGAGCATTGCTGCAGTTGTGTCGTGCTTGCGACACGACTCTAGCAATGAGTTGCCTTTACGCCAACAGATGCAGCCTAAAATTACCTCAGAGCACCGCTACTTTGCGGGTCCGGGCTCCCGGGGTCACAAACTTAGCCGCCATCTTGGGAGGACATTTTGCACTTCCTGCACATCGTGGTGAGCGCTCTAGCGCTGCAACGCCACCAGCACGCCTACTTAAGGCGAGGAGTTGCTGCCGGTCAGCCTGGACAAGGTGACCATCACGCTGGGCTGCTACTATACTTGAAGCGCTTTTTGCTGTAATTGCGCTAGCTTTTTAAAACCTCCTACATTTTGTATTTTCGTTGGATCTTAATTTCTTACCCTCGTTCTTAACTGTCGCGCCCCCTCCTGGCCCTCACTTGCAGCCTAAAATGACCTCAGAGCTCCGCTGAAGGACTGGGCTATTCTAAGGCCCAGCGGTGCCAGGGAACAAGACCTGAAACCTTCGTGGGTTACCTGTTTCGGCGTACAAATTACAGAGACAGGGGACACTTCCTTCGGCGTCAAAGTTCAGCGTTTATTTACTGCAGGGATACAGAACTCACAAGAAGTACACTACGTGTAGGTTCTGAGAGACTGCTTCAAATTGCAACAGTGGATCGCTCCTTTTATACATATTTTAGTCATAGCACAACATGGCGAGCAAAAGGTTACAACTCAGTTCCCACAGTAAACTTCAAAAAGGGTTACTTTCATGTCTTCAGGAGCCCGGAACATAATTACAGTAGCATTGCCGGTTCCCAACTGTAAAAGTACGTTATCCCATCATTAAGTACATTCCATTCTGGCTGTAAACGAGTTAAGGAAAGAGACAAAAACAGGTGCAAGGAAGACAAGGATAGACAACAGATTGAAAAAGAGTGTAGGGGGCAATATCGGAAGCACGATTGCAGGATCAAAGGATTCGTGCCTAATGGATGCACGGCTGAAACAATAGACCGGCACGGCAAGATGAGCCTCGAGCGGAGCCATCTGCCTTTGCAGTGTCATCCCCCTCGTCATAAAGACATCCTCAAAGGAACACGTGTCTTCCGCAAGAGCTTGGGAATCCCAGGGTCACGAAGCGGACAGTGTCCGTTCGCTGGCTACTTGAGGGCAAGAGACAAAATGGATGCTGTATCTAAAATGGAACCCGTGGGTTCAGATGGAGAAACCCACGAATAAGACGAACGGTACAAAGCAGCGTAGCGAAAACGCGTACACTCACTAAACTCGTTATTTGCGGTTCATAGATACCAAACTCGTCCATATTCGAACGAGTCAAAAATACCATTATGATTGTCACAGAACCTCACCGCTACTTTGCGGGTCCGGGCTCCCGGGGTCACGAACTTAGCCGCCATCTTGGGAGGACATTTTGCACTTCCTGCACATCGTGGTGAGCGCTCTAGCGCTGCAACGCCACCAGCATGCCTACTTAAAGCTCGTCCCTGCGCGCAGCGGATTAGCGCAGCGGGTGCGCCCTCGCTGTGCCTGAGTCGTGCCAGAGTCCTGCCCGTCTGCGCCCGTCAGCGCTAAGGCAGAGTTAGGGCAGGACTCTCTGGTTGTCTCCACTATGCTTTCTGCGGGATATTTACACGGCCTTCGGAATAGGACAGGTATGTGTGCTCATAGTGAGCTCGATCCCCTGTGCGGCCCTTATCAGTGCCCTGAATGCTTGTTTGTGCTTCCATCACCCTCTTTGGTCATTGCCCCCAAGACCATGGGTAGAACCCCAGGGAAAGTAAAACGTTCGGCTGCTACTCTAGGTCTGACAACACTAAAAGTCTTCCACCTTAACGTTAGATCACTAGTATGCCATCATCTGGATGTTTTTTCTATACTTACGGATGAAAAACCGGATGTATTCTTCCTAACTGAAACATTGCTGCATGCCGATGCTACGGCAGCAATCAATCTTGCGCTACCTATGGAGTACACTATGTATACTCTAAACCGTGATTCGAGAGGTAGCGGGATTGCGGCCGTGGTTAAGGCATGCTACCCATGTCCCTGGAAGGCTACAGTTATAGTGGGTTGTGAAAGCGCTCATTTCGTAATCTCTATAAACCCTCAGTTTACCATCTCGGGTCTCCTTATTTATAGACCTCCTGGCCCTGACACCGCCTTCCGAACCGCCCTACCGGAAGCAGTTTCATCCTTGGCCCCGAACTTAAAGAAGCCCACTCTAGACCCGACTAAGCCAGAACATTATAGGCCCATCTCTCTTCTCCCCTGGATCTCCAAGCTGGCTGAGGCCCATGCCAACAAAATCCTATCTTGTCATCTACAAAATCTGGGCGTCTTAGATCCATCTCAGAACGGCTTCCGCGCAGGCCATAGTACAGAGACAGCTCTGTTAGCGATGGTAGAACATCTGCGGAAGTTGTTGGACTTAGGGCAGACGGCGGCACTGATCCTTCTAAATCTCAGTGCCGCTTTCGACACTGTTTCCCACTCAGTCCTTCTCCAACGTTTAAAAGAGGCTGGTGTGGAGAGCACAGCTTTCGAATGGTTTCGCTCATTTCTGGCTGAGCGTACTTTTAAGGTTTCTACTCCTCCATTCGAATCTGTTTCTCGCCACATCCCTCAAGGGGTCCCGCAGGGTTCGGCACTTAGTCCGACCCTGTTTAATTTATATGTGCAGCCGCTAGCTGCTGTTGCTAAAAATTGGGGTTTAACCATGGTGTCATACGCTGATGACACTCAGCTAGCGGTGGCACTAAATGGGGACTCGATGATTGAAGCCTCTAAGTTCCAGGCAGCCCTTAAGGACGTGGCTAGTTGGATGACAGATAACTGTCTCCAACTTAATGCTTCTAAAACCGAAGTCCTAGTCCTGGGCAAACAGGCTCATTTATGGGGAGACTGCTGGTGGCCAGTGGAATTGGGCCAAGCACCTACTCCGGTGACAGAGGTAAAGAATCTGGGCATTTGGCTGGACTCAAACCTATCATTTACCTCCCATACGAAAAGAGTTGCGGGGACCTGTTTTGGGGCTCTTCAGAGCCTTAGACCTATTTTTAAGTTTTTCGATGCCTCTACTAGGCAACTCATTCTCCAAGCTGTGATTTTGTCCAGATTGGACTATGCTATCTCCCTTCTTCTAGGTGTCAACCAAGCTGAACTGACTCGGCTTCAACGCGTGCAGAACGCGGCAGCCAGAATGTTGGTCGGCTTGCCTAAATTTTGCTCTGCTAGGCGTACCATCTCCGATCTACATTGGCTACCCGTTGGGCAGAGGATTAAGCTCAAAGCCTTGTGCTTGGTGTTCAAGATCCTAAAGGCTGCCTCGCCCCCCATTCTTGCTCAAGCTATCTCCTATTACACCCCGGCCAGAGCATTACGTTCTACTGGACAATTCCTGGCTAAGATTCCTCGCTTTAAAAAAGCCAGAATTGGCGGCCGTTCTTTTGGTGTTCTGGCAGCAGAACTTTGGAACTCACTCCCTGTTAACATTCGTTCCATTCCTGACCTGCTGCCTTTCAGGAAAGCCGTGAAGACATTTCTCTTCACCTTGGTTTAATAGTATTCTGTTTCTGGTATGGTCCTCCACTGTGTTGTGTTGTTCTGTCCACCATAGCGTTGGGATGCCACTTGGCTGTGGCAGCTACGCGCCTTACAAATAAAATAACATAACATAACATAACATGTGTCACCCATCTGTCAATCCTTGCGCCACGGTGCGCCGCATTGCAATTGCGACCCATCCATGGTGGCGCAAGAGTTTTTTTGCAGAGGCATATTAACTGACGCATCTTTGATGATATGCAGAGATGTGTCAGTTCTTTTAAATCTGCCCCTCAGCTCTCCATCAGTTGAACTCAACAGAGCGTTCAGCTGGTGCAGCAGCACCACCAAGGATCTGCACTCTCGCCCACACTCTTCAATCTATTCATGGAACCTCAAACTGCCATTCTGAACGATTCAAACATTCAGTACCACATGTACGTGGATGACACTCAACTATATTTGAAGATCTCTTCTCCAGATGACATAAAAACTCTCAATGGAGCGTTCAAAAAACTCAACAATGGTTAACTCATAACCATCTGTAACTTAATGCTCTCAAAACAGAATTCCTTCTGATTACCCCCTAACCACGAGGCCTCCAGGCAAAACTGGATCAAAGAAATCTCCGCACTCAACTGCACCCCGCATATGCTGGACTCTGCTTGCTCTTTAGGGGTTACCCTGGACAAATTTCTAAAGATGCAAGGTTACATCAATGCCACCAATAAGAGTGCCAATCATCAGCTCAACACTCTTAGGAAAATCAAACCTTTGCTATTTCCCAAGGACATACAATCAGCAGTCCAATCCTTAGTTATCGCAAGAGTAGAATATGGCTTGGTGACCCTAGCTGGGCTTCCTAAATCTAGGTTAGCCCCGCTGAGAGCTACTCTGAATGCCTCTGCCAGACTTATCACAGGTACCAGAAAGCATACTCATATTACACCTGACTTAATCCAGCTTAGCTGGCTTCTCATTGAAGCAAGGGTAAGCTTCAAAATAGCCTGTATGACTCGTAAAGCTATACACTTTAATAGCCCCGTTTACCTGGCAAAAAAACTCGAGCTCTCCGGAGCCAGGCGAAACTTAAGAAGCTCCAATACCCTACTTCTGAAACTACTGAAATTCAACAAAAAAGAACTTACAATCGCACCTTCTCAGGGCCGTTTCCAAGAATCTGGAATGCCCTTCCAACAGAGATCAGAGCCAACCCCTTGACTGCTTCATTAAAAAAACAGGTCAAATGGCTACTGTAGGAAGAACTTCATCAGCAATAGCTCCTATGTCATTTGCTAGACTGTGCCTTTTCGTTCTTGACAATCACTTTTACTTTGTGTGTTGAAATGTATGCGCAACAATTATGTGTTTCATATATTTACTTGACAATCATTTTCACTTGGGGCTTAAAATGTATTCCATCATTATTTGGGAATAGTTCAATACTATTTGGAAATAGTTTGATGCTAAAACAGCTTGACCCTATCTAGTTGGGTTTTTTACCTGTTTACTCACTTGCTACCTCTTCCTCCCTTGCACCCACATTTACTTTCATGTGTCAGGTTCCTAATATGTTGCTTGATGGTATTGTAATTATACTGTTTTCTTAATGTCAACGTTAGTCTTTCTCTTTGTACAGTGCTCTGATACCCGTCTGGGTCTTGTTAGCGCTTTATAAAACTTTTCAAATAAATAGGATACCACACTCCTGCCCCTCCCCCGTTTAATAACGAAAAGCAAACATGAAAACAAGATGAGCATAAAACAATATCCCCAGAGCATGTCACAAAATACCTTAATAGTAATAGCCACTAATAAAGTTAAAGAGACAAGTGGTGAACAAAGTAGTAGTTAAAGCCACACCGCCTCTATTCCATACTAGACACGTCCATAGTCAGTTGTGAAAGAATTGCTTTAAACTTTGATTGATCTCTGCACACAGATTTAGCATAGGAGTATATTAAAACATAGAATGTTTATAAATTATGGTCAATTATTAAAATGTGCGTATCATTGATACGTGGCTCGAGTGGAGGTGTGACTTGCCTCGTAGGTGTGAGCAATCTTCTTTACTGGCAGCATCTCAGCCAGTCTACTCCAACTCCCCCAGGATTCAGAGCCTCCTTGGAGAGTGCTCCAGCGTTGGAACTCACAAAGGTTTCTGCTGCTGCCTCTGGATACCACATGCTCTTTCCTTACCCGTTGGATCTGCCTTACTCTGTCAAAGGCAAGAGGTAAGAATTTGTTGTGATCTAGTGTCAGGTTCAAGGCCACATCTGCTCCTCAGTTAGTCTTTCCCAAGTACCTGCCTGATGGAGACTAACAGTTGCGAACTGAGCACTGGGGTTTTACTGGGCCTTACAGTTTGACATCTCCATAGTTGTGCTTCATATATCTTTTTGACCGGCTGGAACTGCTGCAGCTTATGATTAGATATAGAAACTCATAAAAAGACTTTGAAGGCGTCCATACCAATATTGTATCCCATATTCTTCACTCTCCATAGACCACTTATAGATCAACAGTGCCAAATTCAGCGTATGTAGTGGCTCACTTCATTACACTGGAGATTTCACAAGTTGGCTCTGCTCTTATACAGTAAGTTTCATTCACTTTTGTAGTCTTTGGCCTCTGCATTCCCCGTTTTCAGCTCTCATATTCAACTCTCATTTTTAGCTCTCCCTAATCAATTTTGGGTCCTGCTAAATTCCCCTTTTCAGTTCTCTGATTTAACATATATTATCCTGTCTCTGGAACACTCCTGTGAGATCTCAAGATTGTGAGCTTTGCTATCATCTCTCAGGATCCGGTAAGAAACTAAGGGGCATATTCTGAAGGCGATATTGCCACATTAGCAGCACTTTTCTGCTGCTAAAGCAGCAATGTAGGCGTTTCTGTGTTAAAACGAACGCTAACTTAGCAATATTCTCAATGATCGCCCGGACCGCCAATGTGATAAAAGAAACACAAGCTAAGGCCTGTTAGCTGCTGAAACTTAAGACCAGAAAAAAGGAGGTCTTAAAATGGTGATGAATAGCAGTATATAAGGGAGACTATCCCAGAGCCTCATCTGAAGACCCACTGATGCCATGGAGGTACTTATCATGCAGCTTGGAGCACCAAGAAGGCCACAACAACCACCGCCACTGCAACCTCCACCAAGACCACCACAGAGGCAGTGCAGAAATAGACAGAGGGTCCATCGCCGACGTCTCAGCCTCACATACCTAACGCCAGAGGATGTCATTGCCCACTACAGGCTCAAAAGGACATCCATCTGCCGCATCCTGACCCAGATAGCCCACAGGCTGACAGCATCAACACAGCGGATAACCAAAATCCCTCCGCAAACAAAGCTGCTGGCTGTGCTGCCCATGTTGGCCTCTGGTACCTTCCAATCAACAACTGCCAGAGTTGGAGGAGTCTCACAGCCAGCCCTATCAAAGTTCCTCACAACTGTCTTGGATGGCATCATCATCCTGATACCCCAGCACCTTCACTTTCCCAACACTGCGCAGGAACAGCTGGATACCAAGTAAGGGTTCTGCGCCATAGCTGGCTACCCGCATGTAATTGACTGCACACATGTCCTACTTGTGCCTCCTGCCGACACTGCACACATATACTGCAACAGAAATCACACACATTCCATCAATGTTCAGGCAATAGTTGACCACCGTGGCCTGTTCACCAATGTTGTAGGTAAGTTCCCAGGCAGTGTGCATGATTCATACATCTTCCGCCTGTCCATAATCAATCATTGCTTTCAGGATGGCACATGTGGAAATGCACTGCTCGTTGGTAAGTACTAACTGAACACACTGCACACCTCAACTCCACAATCATGGAATTCACAACTGTGAGAATGCACATGTTCCAAGCTCACATACAAGATGCCAATCAACATGCCCACCTACCAGACACTACAACACAAGTAACTGTGGTAAATATGGCCAACCATGTAGATAAACCATCCCCAAAGGCATAGCCCCTCTGCCACACAATTGAAAATATGGGGGAGGTGTGATCCAAGTATGTGCGATGGAGGTACTCGACCTACGTAGAAAGATTGTACACAAGGCTGAGTGTGTCGGTGGTGTGATGGACAGTCTTGAGTGTGCAGAGCACAGACATGTCCATGTGGGCATATAGTGTGTTTCCATTGTCCTGCCTGATGGCAATGACATCGTTGGTGAGTGACCTACCTGACGGGGGTGGGAACCATGTGAAGGTAGCAAGGAGGATGCAGAATCTGTCAAAGCTGCTGCAGGCCATTGCGTAGACCTGTGTGTACATGGAGAGGGAGGAGTCGAGTATGATGCCTAGGTACCTAGAGTTGTTGTGGGGGGCTGCCGAAGGCGGTGACCCATCAGGTGTTGCCACATGCTGATGGGGTGGTCACAAGGATGAGGACTAATGTCTTCTCTTTGTAGAGTGCCCCCCAGCTGTTGAACATCCATGTTGCAACTTGCAGCAATCCTCCATGGAACCCAAGTCTGGTGTGTGTGGAAGCCTTGTTGAGGGAGAGTATGAGGTAGGTGTCGTTGTAGGGGTGATGTCCAATGGTTCCCTTATGTAGTTCCAGTTCTACTCCAGGCATCTGCAGAAGCGTCTGGCATCTTGGATGTTGTTGGTGAGCGAGGTGGCATTCATAGCACACTGTTTGTTGGAGTTGCTTTTGGGGCAAGTGTGTATGTGCAGTTAGAGATACATGTGTGGAAATTCCAGACAGCGCTATTGGTCTTGCCTGCAGCAGTGTGGGTGTTGCAGTTGATGGTGGAGTGTACAAGATCCCAGGTGACTCTGCTCCAGTAACTCTGTGTGGTGCTGGCTGTGGGTTTGGGTGTCATGGGGTTTCACAATGAGGAAGTGTACCCTGTGCTGGTCACACCATGGGCGTTGAGTGGTGGTGATGAAGTAGATGCAGCTTCCACATGTGAAGATGGGGTCAAAGGGGTGCCCTGACTTACGGTTCAGTGTTGAGAAGAGTTGGCTCAGTTCAATGTTAGCAAGCATGTGCCAGAGGGTAATGGATTTAGAGTTGTTGGAGTATGTGAGGTGGAGGCTCCGCTCATGGATGGTTACATAGTTCAAGGAGTAGATGACATGGCGTGTGTTGATGTTGATGGTGATAGCAAAGCGTTCCCGCCCTCTGTGGGCCCTGCAGGTGAAGGTGCCACTGACTGTTGCTTTGTGGCAGGTCTGGATGAGAAAGTGCAGGTGTTGTGCGTTGGGGAAGGTCTAGCAGCAGCAGCTGAACAGAATATGAGCTGTGTCTGGTGTGGCCCATTGGCATCTAAACGTCCTCCCGGAGTTGACTGCGAGGAGTGCCGATGAATGGTAGCGCTAGACGTTAGGAGAGCCAGGGACCCTGCTGGTGTAGGTGTCAGGCTTGCGGACATGTGCAGACAGGCATGACATTGGTGCGCTGTTTGAGTACTAGTGATGCAACTGCGCAGCACACACAAGTAAATAGGCTTGGGAGGAGGAAGGAGCAGCTGAGAAGCAATGTAATTCGCATTGATGCTGGTCATTTTGTCAGAAGCTACACATGGCAAACATTAATTCCAAAGTAGCACCAATCACACACCACTAAACTATTAACACTGCCCACACAGCATGCATAACTACTAATGGACACATCTCTCCATTACATGTTATAGGTGATCAAGGATATGCACTGACCCCATATATGATGACACCCCTCCGAGCCACCAACACCCAGGCACAGAGGCAGTATAATTTGGCACATGGACGCACCAGGGGCATTGTGTAGTGCACATTTGGTGTGCTCAAGTCACGTTTCCGGCACCTTGACATCACAGGTGGAAGAATGTTGTACAGCCCAGAAATAGTGTGCAAGATTGTCTTAGCATGTTGTGTATTTCACAATATATGTGTACGCACCAATGCCCCATGGATCCAAGTGTCAGATGCACCGGACGATGATCAACATGATGAGGAAGATGAGACAGGTGGAGCACACCCCACAGCTTCTGCCGCAGGAAGAGCCAGCAGGAACAGAATCATAAACAATTTCTTCACCTGTGTACATCACATCGTGACTGTCCTTAGCAATCATATATCAGTTCAAAATTACCACAATCACAGTATATGTAAATAAAAAACACTACACACATACCCTGTGTGCATTTTTCGCCTCCATATGAGTACATAACTTTGACAAGTGTAAGTGTAACATTAAGTGGTAACAACATCACAATTTCAAACTAATGGTGGATATGTCAACTCTGAACAGAGATGCTGTTTAGGGTGACATTTGTTCTAAACTAGACATGTTAGGGTGTCAAATGTTGTGCAAAATGCTACTGTTCAGCATGTAATATGTTGATAAAAATTGCATATAGGGTGGCAATAGTGGTAAACTATGAATATCAGGTTGTGATTTGGGTTCAAAAAACTAAATTTGGGTGTCATTTGGGGTCAATTATGAAATTAAGGGTGTCATTTTGGGTCAAATCAAACTTTTCGCGTTAAAAACTGCCCGCAATTCTGAAAATCCGATGTATTTTTCATATTCGCGATGGAAAAGATATCGCTAAACACAATGGACTATACTAAATGTTACCCCAAAGGCTTTTTGCGTGCAGATTTTCATCGCTGAGTAAAAAAACGGACCACAAACACACAGGAAGGGATGTGTGCATGCTTCCTGTTTACTGGAGGAGGGCTGTACACTTTCACTTTCTCTATTGAGCACATTGCTGGTGATTGTGGAGAGTGCTGGAGGTGCTTGGAGGTGTGTGCTGCAGATTGGTTATTTGGAGAGTGTTGTTGTGTCCTGTGTGCTGTCGATAGTGTCTCTGTGAAGTATGTTGTACTTGTTTTTACATTTTTTATAGTCTCTTGTCCTCAATCTTGTTGGGTGTTTGTCTTGGGGTAGTTAACTTACTTTGTAGTTGTTGTGCCTGTTATATTGGGTTTTGATTTTTTGCAGTGGATTTAAGTGTGTGCAGGGAGATGGTGGGTGTGGGAAGGGAGGGCAGGATGTCTGAGGGGGCATTGGGGGTTTCTTCTGGCTGATCAATTTTTTCCTGCCACGGATGGTGGAGATGGGAGGCCGTATCCTCTCTGGATATGACGTAGACGTGCGGAAGGTCAGGTGGGAGCATGTGCAGGTGCAGATGCTGCCGTCTTTGGGGTAGACAGGACTGTGCGCCAATGGAAGCACCGCTGGCAGGATTGCCTGGCCAGTGAGGGTGACCTGCTGGACCACCTTGGAGTCAGCGCTGGCCTACAGTGTGGTGAGTTTAAACTCCAAATTTGATTATGAACACTGTAGTGTAAAGCCAGATTTTACGTGTGTGACACACTGGTGTCCAAGTGCAAAACTGTGGCAGAGTGAGGGGAGACGTAATGGGTTCACGCCTAACATTAGCACATCAGTAACACAAGGCTGCATCATATTAAAAAGCATAGGGTGCAGGTTGGTGTCCTCCGTTGCGTAAGCAAAGGCTGGCATCATTGTGCAATACTGTCTACAAAGATTGTTTATGCACAGGAAGGGTGACTGTACATGAACAATCCAAGGCATTGTTTCGGGAATCTGTGTGCTGCACAAAAGGAAGTATTTAAATGCTGTGCACATGAATATTGGTTAGTTTTTCAACGCCTCCGTTGTACATAGGCTACGTGTGACAATGTTTGAAACATGTACAATAGATCAAAGGTAAAAGGACATCTCCAGAGTGTCATACAACACCAACACCTGTAAAACAGCCTTGTGCGATCTGCAGCTATGCAATCGTACACAGAGCATATATTAAATCATGTTGCGTGTAGAAATGGGGCCTTGTGAATGTGTCACACAACTAGAATGCGCAAGTTTGCTAGCATTGTCGTCTTGTTTGGCCTAACTCAGAATTCACAGGTCTTGTGTGAATGGCAGGCAAAGTAGAGCCAATCATTTAGCAAACATGTTACGCAACTGTACAGTTACAGAGCATTGTCTGTAATGGTGATGATATGTAAATTGAATATGACTCATGTAATTTCTCGTCCAATACCAACACACATTGCGTTTCATGTCTCACAGCTGGACAACCTCTCATCACGCAGGAGGACATTGACAAGTTCAAGGACCCACATGCCACTGGTGAGTTTGAACATCATATATTGGCACAGTGCTGTGTCATGTATGGCTGGCTAAAACAAGCAATGGCGTAGTATGTAGTATGGGTGTGTATCACATCTACCTTGCCTACAGTGCGATGATATTTTGTTGAAGCCATAAGTGTGTATGAATCAGTAGGTTAAGGTGGAGCTGTGCATTTGTCTTCCAGTCGAAACTTTGCACATCCCTAGTCAGTGATACACATGTGAATTAGGTCTATGGGTTCATGCATGTGGATGACAGAGCGCACTGATAGGATAGGAGACATGTAAGTGGTGTAGCTGATGAGTAACAGCAGACATGGAATGCATGTTCTACAGAGATGACTGTGTAAGTGTGACTGATCATGCACAAGGAGGCTGTGGTTGTCAGGCTGTGCTTGCTCAGACACAGGTTGTCAAAGTTATTTTGCAGGTATGCTACATACCAGCTTCACAGAAGTTGCATTGCGTAGTTCCGAGCCAAGCATATCAATGGCATGTTCCACAAACACCTAGCAAAGATGGCCCAAAGGATCATATAGGCATGTTTGGCCACTGCAATAGTGTTGTCATGCCTCCTCCTTGGGGTAATTCCCTGGTCGACTCTGGCTCAGGTGAATGAGCCCTTCTGTACAATTTGGTGACATCAGTCTGCATGCATTTACCACGCATGCTTCAGTCCTGCAATTATTGCCGTGCCATATATTTAACAATGCAGGCCTCTACCCTATTTGTGAGAATGCATTGCCCATTATAACACAATAACCATTATGACTCCAGGGTGACGTTACAATGGGGAATGCCTTGTAAAAGTTTGCGTTGTGAAGGTCTGCGTAGTAAAATTTACTACAGAGTGACAATAGTGGATCCAAGACATGCGTGACTGACAATTCATATGAAACAATGTTTACTCCTCTGGGCAGTAACGTGTAACCTATTGTGAAGTAGTGGTGGAGAGAGGCCCAGCGCCTCATGTTCAAGTCAGTGTTCAGTGACCTGATGTGTTTCCATGTGTGCTGCATGATGCAGCACAGATGAACGTGTGAGTGGGGCTTTCCCAGTATTGCTCCTGTGCCAGTAGGGTAACCTTCCTAAACATTAGCAAGCACCTCCTGCAGACAGACACCCTTGCACTCTTGTACAAGAGTGCCTGTGTTTGCACTGACTTGATGCACTGCACACAGTTGCTGGGGGACACGCGGGGCTGCACATCAGCATCATACATATGATGCAGCACTGTGTTGCAGGAGAGGATGAGGGTGGCGCTACACATGGAGGGAGAATGCCTTCTTCCGATCCTTGCACATGTCACCCTTAGTCAGGGTATGTCACAGCACCATCATTTTACACTGACAGTCTCATTTGTTAGTGACTGTATATGTCCCATGCCATATACTGACATGTCAGTCTCCCCAGCATGTAGTCACTGATCCTGGATTCAATTTTTTGTTGTGCAGGTCACTTTCTGAATACACATAGTTACACCAGAGTGTATGCTCCCATTTGTGAGTGATCATGTATGCCAGATTTGTATGGAGAACATTGACATAGTCCAAAGGACTCACAAATTTCCATTGTTCATATTTTACAGACAACATGATGCCAGAGGAGTCCCACACCTTCCAGGTGAGGAAGGAACAGTACCTCCACATAAAGAAGGTCGTAAAAGGGTACTGCAACATGCAACAGAGGTACCATGAAGACATGGAAGCTGGCACTTGGAAGTCGGTGCCCAAGGTAGCAGCATGTGGGCAGAAAAGTGGCACACAGGCCATCCCAGGACCCTCTGGCATCAGTGGTGGGTACCAGCGAGGACAGGCAGTGTACCATTTCCCTACAACCTCACACACACGGGACAATGTCACCTGTACCTTCTGATCAGGTTGTGACTTTCACTTTGCGGGACAAGGGGACTCTGAGAGACAACAATGTGATGCTGGCAGAGCTTAGAAGGAAGATGTACGACCAGACCAGGCTCATGGAGGACACGAGGAAAGCTCTGGGACTCCTATGATGCCTAACCTCGTAGAGCTCCATGCCCCTCTTCTCCCTTCCCCCAATGTTTTATCTAGTATTTTTGGTATTGTTAGCTAAGTATTTTAAGTGTTAGGCAGTGTAGCTTTAGTGTAGGCATAGGTATTGCTAGATTTTGAGGTAGGTTTAGAATATTACTGTTATATAGCATTTGGGTATAAGTTTCCTTCTCTTTTGGTTGAGGGGTTGATGTCTTTGTTGTTTAAAAAAATTACAAACAAATATATCTTTGTGTAGGTTATGTGTGTACTTAGTTTGTGTATAGCTTATATGTCTTTGTTGTGTGTCATGATGTGCCTTAAGGGTGAGTGGGGGTTGATGTCTTAGATATAATGTATGTATAAACCATTTTATAGCGCGCTCTATTACTAGGGAGTATCCTGGCGCGATGGAGAAAGGCAGAGAAAGACAGAGCGGAGACCAGCTTATGCCACACTGGTAAATAAATGAGTTTTCAGACTCTTCTTAAACTGGCCTACGCACTGAATGGAGCGCAGGTGAAGGGGAAGGGCATTCCAAGCCCGGGCAGCAACCACGGCTATAGACTGACCCCCTAGTCTAGTTCGCTTGAAGCGAGGAAGAGTCATCTTAAACAGGGAGGATGATCTGAGAGCTCGTGGAGGGACATAGAAGGTGAACCGTTTCTTCAAATAGGCAGGCCCTTGATCATGAGTTGCTCTAAACGAGAGCACTAGGGATTTAAACAGAATGCGCTGTGACACTGGCAGCCAGTGAAGGCTGCGCATGTGAGAGTGAACGCTCTTCCATCTCGGAACATTGAACAAGAGGCGGACAGCGGCGTTCTGGATAACCTGTAGGCGTTTGTTGCATGTTTAGGATTAGTTAGGTTCAGGTACTTTTTCACTTTGTTCTAGTTAGTTTAGATTAGTAGTAGTTAAGATTATTGGTAGTTTATAAAAGAAGAATGTTCTAATTTATAATAAATGTTTACCAGTTTTCATTTCGCCTTGCACTAATGTCAGGGGTGATGTGGTGATGTATGGCTTTTCCCCTTGTATGCATCTCATATCATCACTGGACACTCCGTTTAATGTGTGAGTGTGGTCATGACATGTTACTTAGCAGGATAGATTGTATCAGGATACCTTAGATGTGAACACAGTAAACTTACATGGATAACAGGGTGGCAAGTAGGATTTATGGCCTAGTCTAGGGTCAGTAGTTTGTGAAGTTATACATCTTTAGTGTGACTCACGGAGTTGGACAGCATATTGTTGCCCATTTACAATAGTACGTAGGGGCATTGAGAGGATATTGTAGTAGTTACTGTTGTCCATAATGGAGATGGATGGATGCGCCAGGTACCACAGATTGCGTCATCATAGCCCTGCATCTCACAAGCTCCTGGAGCTGAGTCCATCTACTTTGCACAGACCTTGGCACACTTGCTGTGTTGTGCAAGTGTGTCAGATTCTTTTGAATTATATGTTCCGGGGCATGGAGGCTGAACCTCCGGGCCATGCAAGTAGTAGTCTTTCTGTGGGTCCATTGGGAACGGAACAACAGAAGAGTACCAGAGGGTCTAAGAAAAAGAGGGTTTGTAGTGTGCGAAAATCAAACAGACAACAAAAGACCCCTATACTAACCTACAAAAATGGTATTCAATGACATCCTAGTAGATGGTCAGAGATACCCATTAGTCACCACTCGGAACCGCCCTTCATCATCTGGGATTCTTCCAAAACCATCTACACAGATGTGTTTTTTTCAAGAAGAAAGAGACCGGGATGTTGAATAGATCTCTTCTACTGAAAAAACAGTAGTATGGTATACCACTTCACGAGACCAATAAGTGGTAGAGTGCGGTGTGACTGGGGGAGTGCAGTGCGAGGAACAAAGTGTGTGAAAAAAATAGAAAAAGTGTTTAAAATTGGATGAGAGAGTATAGAACAGAATTTATTCGGGTGATACTCACTCCGCCAATATTACAAATTTGTTTAGACAGTTTAAGAAATGCGCTGTCTAGAGGTGGGACCAGATCGACATGTTTCAGCCATACGTGGACAAAGGTGTCCTTGCTTTCTTCAGGACCTTACAACAAATAAATGCTACTGCACGTATAAAAGAAATAATAAGTGACAACTAAGAGACAGAATTCACAGACAAGTACTGAGGTCACCTGCAGTCTCTAGGTGAAGAATCTTGTCATGTTTCTTACAGCTATGTCGTTCACTAGAAAAGAAGGTTAGAACAAACAGGGTCAGAAGTCAGAAAGACTGACTTTGCACACACAAACAAACACACAAAATCGCTAGGTCTGATATATATATAGACCTTAGACTGAGCCCGACTAACTGTGCTGGGCTTGGACACTCACATCCGTGGTGTAATCATTTTACCATGTAGGGATATAGAAGTTATATGCCCCAATGAAGGAGATCTTACCATAGCTTGTAAGACATGAAGACCTCACCCCACCTGGCAGCGGCTCAGGAGAAGAGTGAAGCACCGCTCTAGAGGACAAGTAAAACAAAACGAAAACTTGTCTCTCCTCTGTATACAGATACCCACACAAAGAAAGTTCCCTCGGTAAACTAGATTTTTCATGAGAGTTTAAAACAATGTTCAGACTAAAGATGTGAGAACGTATCAGCTCGCATTAATCAACTCCCCATAGGAATTAAGAGTTATTTGAGCCAATTCCTTATGCCTTTGGCATTAACAGAAACCAACAGATAAGGCTCGTATTCCTGTCCCACATTACACGACAGTATTACGCCTGCAAACTTGTTCCAAAGGTACCCACCATGGTGAAAAAAAGCCGTCACAGGCTTACCTATCCGTCGGTACTTCGAAGCCGGCATCTGAACCGACGGGGGAGGTACCGGAGGATCGTATTGCCTCTCGTTTTAAGCTCACTTCTGATTGGAAGCGAGTATCACGTGATCATCAATGGCGGCCAATCATTGGCTCTCCGATGAGCCGAAATGTTAGGTCGTTTATCATTGGTGATCTTCCGCTGCCTTAATAACTGACGTTTGTTTATATTTTTGCCTACCCGCACGCCAAGAGTTTGTCATAGCCGCTGTGGCAGGCATATGTTGCAAGCATGAAAAAAGTTGTATGCATGAACCCCTTGCGGGTGCCCTTTGCTAAACTGACGTCTATACGGCCAGACGCACTGTTACACCGTCAATCCATTGCGACTTCACAGGCGAATGGAAAGTGAGCCTAAAAGCGCATGGCATGTGCCGTAGTAAAGCGGCGGTATTCTAGCAGACAAGAGTCTGGGGAGAGTATGATTAAACACTTTTTAGTCCAGCATACCCATAAGCGATTGCTTTCAGACCATACATAATCAAGCTGATCTGCAGAAAAGACCACAGTTATTGGAATGCTTACAGGAGGTGGACCACGGAAATTCGTCATAAACCACCTATGACTACACTCCTAAGTCCCATATAGAATGGTAAATGTATCGGGTACAAATAAGTAATTTCTCTCAGAACCATTCGTAATGGGTTACAAAGGATAAAACCACAGTTGTTGGAATGCTTACAAAAGGTGGACCATGGAAATTCATCATAAACCACCTATGGCTACACTCCTAAGTCACATATAGAGTGGTGAATGTATCAAGTACAAATAAGCAATTGCTCTCAGAACCATTCATAATGGGTTACGAAGGATGTTAACAAGCTGGCATCGAATGTTGTTAACCAGCTGACATTGAAGGTGACACCACAGTTATTGGAATGTTGTCAAAAAGTGGACCATGGGATTTCATCATTAAGCCCCCTATGGTGAGTATCAAGCGTTAGAACCCATTTCTGTTCCTTCAAAAGGAGAAATTTTGCCACATCCGCAATATGAGAGGGAATGAATGGTTGTTCTAACACTGTCCACTGTTCATATGGCAGAACAGTGGGCCTGATTCACATAAGTCATCTGAGAGTAAGTCATGAGTTTACATTTCCGGTATTCACAACAGGCATTTAGGAATAGTATAGTTAGATGTACTGACTTCACTTCACCTATGTGCCTTTTGTGAATCACTGAAGTTGGAAAGTCATGAATTTGTCACCTTTGACGTTTTCGGGCATGCACACAGTTCAGATGCACACAAAAGGTGAAATGCTGCATTGCTGCCTCGTGCCAGTGTCAGGGCAACTTCTCCCAACTGTTATCTTTTGGCTCATAGTGATGCCACCCTTGAAATAATGGCCCTGCTACTGACCATACTATTCTCAGTGGTCACAGCATGTGAGGGTTCCAAAGTCAGTAAGCATTGTTTGGCCACAGGACTGACACCTTACACTTTGGTGTGAGTCCCTATTGCCAACTCTACTTCACTGAGGCAGACAATGTGGTTCAAGTAGTGGCTGGCAGACATGTGCCCTTACGTATCTTCATCAAAATGTATATAGTGTGCACCATCTTGGGATATGAAATGCAATGTAGACCTTCACAACAGGCTTCATGCACCCTGCAGAGTATGAGTAGAGATGGCAGGAGATTTTCTTTTAGCAATTGTAAAGAGGAACACTACTTGAGGCCGGCAACAGACTTTGGCTTTTTTACACACATTCCTATTTCTTTCATGGATGTGGGGCTAAGTTGGGATATTGCTAGATTGGTGTATTGGAGCAATGGGGGCACAGCTGGTCCACACATACCCGGTCCTCTCACTACTTATCTGGATCACAGTAAAACATGTACCTTTTTATTATTTCCCTGGATGTACCTTTAGGCGGATTCACTGTTCCTACATTTTGACAGACTGCTATACTGGATTGGTCATGGACAACAGACATCTGTGTGACTTAAAAAAAATTATTCACATGTCTGTTGACATAGTTGGAGACTGGACCAGTACTTGGCCGTGCAATTCCCACATTACATTGATGCCCAGTGGAGGGCCAGACAGCGTCCTATAGGGTTGACAAGTGCAATGGATGAGGAAGAGTTCAGTCAGCAGTCTGATTTCTGTATCATTGGTACCCAAACAAAATATGGTAGTCCATGTTGGGGTTCAAGGTGAGTGTCACAGAGTGTATCGGGGGACAGTGGAAGGTGATTATCCAGGGCATGATGCTCAGCTCAGAACCAAGTAGAAACTGGCCATTTGGCATAGATGAATCCTAACACTTCCTTCTTTGCAAAAAGGCAGATTCAACCTTATCTTCGTCCTCTGATGTGTCATGTGCCTCACATGTGGGTGGTGGTAGATTGGCTACAGCACTGTGAAGCACTGACACAACAAGCGGCGGAAATGTGGATGTAGAAGCAGCAGTAGCAGCATTCATCTGTGCCAGACATTGCTGCAGCAATGCAGTGTTGAAGATCTGCAGGGCATTGAAGGTTTCAGCTACATATCGTTGGTGTACAGCCGTGGCAGCCATGTGTTCTGCCTGTATCCGCACCATGTTCTCCATTATCCTCTGCATGTGGCCCAATTCCTGGCTGCATGGCAGGAGCCACTCTGACTGGACAGTTGTTCCTGTCTCTGAGTCATGCCTCCAGCGATGTCAGCCATGGAGTGTTGGAGAGCATTGAGTGGACTGTGGGTGTCTGTGATGTTTTTTAGGTGGTCCCAGATGGAACTCAGACACCCTCATACAGAATCAAGTTTGGCCACCAGGCTCTCAAACCCCACCCGCACCTGATGAGCTATCTCCTGCTGGACCTCTAACACACTGCGTTGGAATGCCAGATTTGGGTCAGGGAAGCCCTGGGAAACAGCTGTGATGGTATGTGCTTGCTGCTGTGTGGTTTGTGCAGGGTGTTGGGTTTGCACGATGCAGCTGGGTTGCTCTGCTCCTGGAGGTGCAGACTGGTGTCTGGTGTCCACCCCCACCCACCTCGCCTGACACACACTCGACGCAGTCTTCTCTTCCAGCACAGACATCGACTTCAGCCACGCCACAGAGCTTCAATGGACGGACCACAGCTGCGTCCACTTCACCTTCAAGAGAACGACGACCCACCACCACCAGCAACAGGCCGCCCGCAGAAGCTGGAACAAGATCACAGCAGACCAGCTCGCCACCTCCCTGAGCCAGCACCCTCCTGCCAGCTCAGCGAACCCCAGCCAGGCCGCCGACAACCTCACAAAGTGGATCAGCATCTGCGCGGACGAGCTCGCCCCGCTGAGGACCCCGCCCAGCAGACCCGGCAGCAAGAAAGCCCCGTGGTTCACCGCCGAACTCAAGAGCTCCAAGAAGAACTGCCGAGCCCTCGAGAAAGTCTGGAGAAGGGAACCTACACCGGACAACAGGACCTCCTTCAAGCTTGCCACCCGGAAGCACCACCAGCTGATCCGCGCCACCAAGAAAACAGCATTCAAGGACAGGTTGGACAACAACGCACACAACTGCAAGGAACTCTTCAACATCGTGAAAGAGCTTTCCAACCCCAGCGCAGGAAACAACGACATCACCCCATCACAAGACCTCTGCAACTCCCTCGCTTCATACTTCCACAACAAGATCGCGGACATACACAACAGCTTCAACAACCAACCAACGCACACCATGACCGAACAACCACCCCCCACCACCACCCTCCACGCCTGGACCCCGATGAGCACCGAAGACACCATCCGCACGATGAACTCCATCCACTCCGGATCACCGACCGACCCCTGTCCTCACCACGTCTTCAACAAGGCCGACGCTGTCATCGCACCCCACCTGCGAGACATCATCAACACATCCTTCGACACCGCCACCTTCCCTGAGAGCTGGAAGCACGCCGAACTCAGCGCTCTACTCAAGAAACCAACAGCGGACCCCACCGAACTCAAGAACTACCGCCCCATCTCGCTCCTCCCGTTTCCAGCCAAAGTCATCGAGAAGACCGTCAACAAGCAGATGGCCGCCTTCCTCGAGACGAATGATCCCTCGACCCCTCACAGTCCGGCTTCCGAGCCAATCACAGCACCGAGACCGCCCTCATCGCCGCCACCGATGACATCCGAGCCCTGATGGACAATGGAGAAACAGCGGCCCTCATCCTCCTAGACCTCTCCGCGGCATTCAACACTGTCTGCCACCGCACCCTAGTACAGCGCCTCAGCAACATCGGAATCCAGGACAAGGCGCTGGAATGGATCATCTCCTTCCTCGACGGAAGAACACAGAGAGTCCGCCTACCACCGTACAAGTCAGAGGCCTCCAAAATCATCTGCGGCGTCCCTCAAGGATCATCTCTGAGCCCCACCCTCTTCAACGTCTACATGAGCCCCCTCGCGGCCATCGCACGCAAACACAACCTCAGCATAATCTCCTACGCCGACGACACCCAGCTGATCCTCTCCCTGACCAACGACCCCACCTCCGCCAGAGCCAACCTGCACGAAGGGATGAAAGAGGTAGCCGAGTGGATGACGACCAGCAGCCTGAAACTGAACTCTGACAAGACGGAGGTCCTCATCCTGGGCTCTTCACCCTCCGCCTGGGACGACTCCTGGTGGCCTCCTGCCCTGGGCACCGCACCCAAACCGACAGACCATGCACGCAACCTGGGCTTCATCCTGGACTCCTCCCTCTCCATGACCAGGCAAGTCAACAACGTCTCCTCGGCGTGCTTCAACATCCTACGCATGCTACGGAAGATCTTCTGGTGGATCCCCACCGAGACCAGGAAGACCGTCACCCAGGCCCTCGTCACCAGCCGACTGGACTACGGCAACGCCCTCTACGCCGGTACCACCACCAAGCTCCAGAAGAGACTCCAGCGGATCCAGAACGCCTCAGCCAGACTCATCCTCGACATCCCACGAACCAGCCACATCTCCGGACATCTGAGAGACCTTCACTGGCTCCCCGTCAACAAAAGAATCACCTTCCGCCTCCTCACCCACGCACACAAAGACCTACACGACCAAGGCCCGAGCTACCTCAACAGCCGGATCAACTTCTACGCTCCCAAACGCCACCTCCGATCAGCCAACCACGCCCTCGCCGCCGTCCCCCGCATCCGAAGAGCGACTACAGGAGGAAGGTCCTTCTCCTACCTGGCCGCCAAGACCTGGAACTCCCTCCCTCCCGACCTGCGCCTGACCCAAGACCACCTCTCCTTCAGGAAGAAGCTGAAGACCTGGCTGTTCGAGCAGTAGCGGCACACCCCCCCCCCCCCCCAGCGCCTTGAGACCCTACGGGTATGTAGCGCGCTCTATAAGTGTCATTGATTAATTGATTGATTGAGGTGGGGTGCTGATGGAGTCTAGCAACTGTTGGAGGGTGTCCATGTTGGTGGTGGAGAAATCATCCTTTTCATCAGTGAAGAGTGGGACAGGCTGCTGTTCAGGAGGTGATGTTTGTCCCTCTGCAATGTAAAGGGGAGATGCAGTTTGATGTATGATCTTGCATTGGATGAGTTTACAAGCAGAATGCATGACAATGTACATTGTGACTATTTGGGAGGGGCTGCATATTTGTTGTGGGATGTTGACTTTTTCGGATATGAGGTTATACTTGTTTATTGTCATCTCACAGTTTACAGCTATGACTAATGTGATTGTCGGTTCCATGTTTAAATATCAGTTGCAAAAATATAGATGAAAAAAATATCAATGTAAAAATATCGATTACAAAAATATTGAATCCCGATACTTAAAGAGATAAGTACAGTAAATTTCGACTCAAAAATATCGATGTAAAAAATATAGATGTAATAAATATCGACTTTAAAAAATAATATAAATTAAAATAAATTAATTGAATAATATTAATATTATTACCGAAATAAATTACAGTTAATATATTTTAACTAATTATAACAAATACACTTAATTTAATAAATATAAACACAAAAAAAGTGTACGTATACATATATTTAGTTAAATACATTTTATTAACTACTAGCTTACCCGTTGCGCGTTGCTGTGATCTCAGAAGAAAGGAATTTCAAGGAAACTCATTATGATAACATTAAATTTACATTGTGTCATTGTTATTGAAACTTATTCATTTTAATTTTTTTAAACATTTCTAAGTGTGGCTTGAGCAGTGCGTCCTCGATTGGCTTCCAATCTTGATTCTGGTTGCTCTCCTGTTTCATTCGAACTGGCTTGAGCAGTGCGTAATTGATCGTTTTCCAATCTTGATTCTCGTTGCTCTCCTGTTTCATTCGCGCGGGCTTGAGCAGTGCGTAATCGATCTGTTTCAAATCTTGATTCTCATTGCTTGTTCGTTTGAGAAGAATGGGCTTGAGCAGTTTGTATTCGAACCGCTTCTAATCTTGCTTCCGGTGGCTCGTCTGTTTCTGAAGCTCGAAATGCCTTTTTCTTTCCTGCTTCTGATGTAGATTGACCAATCGATTTCCGTCATAACTGTCGACGATGTTTGGAAATTCGCTGTCTATGTCATTATTCGAAAGATTATAAGGGCCCTGGGGGGCGATTAAAAAAAATAAAATGTTGACAGAGTGTACTCAACAACTTCCCAAAGTTTCATGGCGATCGGATGAATGGTGTAGTAATCCATAAAGGACAAACAGACAGACATACTTTCGTTTTTATATGTATAATTATCTTTATTTAATTTTTAAACGTTTTTAATTATATAAAAATAAAATAAACATATATATAAATAATTTTAAGTAAAATATTCTATATTTAATTACCACATTAAACTATTTAAAAATAAATACATATATTTAATTAAAAAATGAAAACATTAGCAGTTAAAACGTCGGATAGCTATGGAGGAAACATTTCTATTCCCACTCCAGTGAGTGCAACAGTAGGGAAAGCGCTGGATAGCGGAGGAGTAAAATTTACTATTCCCACTCCAGTGAGTGCAACAGTAGGGAAAGCGCTGGATAGTGTAGGGGTAAAAATTACTATTCCAACTCCAGTGAGTGCAACAGTAGGGAAAGCGCTGGATAGTGGAGGGGTAAAATTTACTATTCCCACTCCAATGAGTGCAACAGTAGGGAAGGCGCTGGATAGCATAGGGGTAAAAATTACTATTCCCACTCCAATCAGTGCAACAGTAGGGAAAGCGTTGGATGGCGAATGTGTAAAAATAACTATTCCCACTACAGCAGGGAAAGCGCTGGATCCCAAAATAATAAAAAACAAAACCATCAACCTTTTTATTAAATTTAATTTCCAATATTAACATAATTATTATATACATTTAAATATATTAGTATTAACAAAGATAATAAAACAAATAATTACACATTATTTAACACTATAAAATCCACAACATACACCTACAATTCATTACACAATTACATTTAATAATTACTAATTAAATAATGAAAACCTATTTATTATTATTTATTAATTAATCAATAAAAAAATAATTACTTACCACCTTTCACTCCATTTGCACATATAAACACCAAAACACACACCTAAAACTAATTACACAATTAGAATTAATAATTACTAATTAATTAATGGTAATTAATTTAAAAGAATGTAATAATTATTCAATAACATGTTTTATTACTTACCACCCTTCACACAGTTTACACATATAAACACCACAACACACACTTAAAATTAACCCCTTCGCTGCTGGCCCGTTTCCGCCACTGTGCGGTAAACAAATGAACAGGGGCGGGCCATGACGAACCCCAGCCGTCATCAGCAACGAGCACCGTAGTGCATGACGGCTGGGGTTCGTCATCAGCATACAAGGGGTTAATTAAACAATTAACCTAATTATTTATTAATTGACTACTTGAAATTAATTAACAACTAATTATTAAACTATTATTAATTAATCAATTAAAACATTAATTATTAAATAAGTTTTATAAAATTAAATTACTTCCCACTCTTTCCCCCTATAAACCCACAACTAGTAAAACACTAAAACATATAATAAAATAACAAACAATTCTCATTAAAAACACTAAAATACATAAAATTATTAATAAATCTATATTTTTGTAAACTATATTTTTGTAAATGATATTTATAACAAAGATATTTATGTAATCGATATTACTTACCTGTCAGTCGATATTCTTGACTATATTTTTGTTGTTGATATTTCTTTCCCACAATATTTTTGTGGTGATATTTCTGTCCCACGATATTTTTGCAGCGATATTTCTACTCTGCACCGTGATTGTCCAGTTAATACACACAAGCGGCACCAGTTGTGTCCTCTGTTCAGTTGTGAAGGTGATGCAGTTTGTCCCTCATTGTAGTCAATGTTGATGAGCTCCGAATTTTTATGTGTGTGGGTTGCATTGTAGGATACTTGCCCATGCAGCTTTGGCTTTATTGCCCCTTATCCCTTTCAGGCAGTGAGCCTTCATTCCTGTGCATTTACAATGATAAGATGTTGCAAGCTGGGGTAAATATGTGTCTTGTTCAGAGCTGGGTGACTTGTGCATTGTTTTCAAGCAATATCTTGGTTACGTCAGGGATTGTTTGTACACGAGGCTGTGTCAGAGTGTGACCTGCTCCTTTAAGGATGTGGTCCATTCTCAGCCACCTCAGTTGGGTGGCCTGCACCATGTTGAGATGTTTGGGGTGCAGGCATGCTATTCATCATGCACTGTCACTTGCAATGTCAGTGTTGTCAGTGTTGCTCACAGACCAGCACCTTTGCTGTCTACTGCACATGTGCATGTGTTTGTTGCAAGATTAGTTAGGTTTGAGGAGGTCCCCCTTTATGCGCATTGGCTACTAAGGCCTACTTGCTGTTTCAATATGTGCTGCACTTTGCTGTACACATGTGCATCCAGGTAGCTCTGTCTAATGTGATTTGTCTTGTGTGCATTGATTACTGCCCTCCTGTTGGCTTACCCGTTGTGAATATGGTGCTGCGTGAGTTTCTATAGTTGTTGCTGGCTGGACAGACAGAGTCAATAACCATTGCCCTCAACTTTGACCCCACGTGTGGTGTGTAAGTGGCCCTGGATTTGATGAATGCGGATTTCCAATGCATATTTGTGGTGCTCAGGCCTTGTCACCACCACCCTCCCAACAGATGGAAATGGCAGGGTGATGTGGGTGTTGTGTATGTGACACGCAGCTGGTCACAAGGATGATACATGCTGTCCTGGTTATGAATATTCAGTGCATGGATTCACGTTTGGATGATAACTACCATGACTGCATATTTGTTTACTGACACAGTTGACTTAACAAACAGATAGGTTTACATGCACATAAGAGTTTCATGGACAACTAACACCAGGACTGATGTGGAATGGTGTTTTCTGTATGGCAGATGTGTACACTTGGGAGTGGAGGTGTGCAATTCGACCTAAGTGGTGTGTGTGCCATTTGGCTAGTTGTCATTTTTTATTGCAACTTTGCTATTCTTGCTTGTTGTCATACTTTGGTTGTCTTACTTCTTTACAGGGACATTGTAGTTCAGTGAGTCTGGCACACAGACAAGTCATGCAGTACAGATTTGGTTGACAAATTCCTGATATGCATTGTACCCGCACTGTGGTGTTGTAAGCATAGCCCCCCTGCTCATTGTATTACATCACTTTTTGAGTGAAGTCTGCTGTTTGTGTGCATTGTGGGATATTCACGTCTGAGCCAGTAGGCTGCATGATCAGTTTGTTGTGACATTGCATGTGTTTCTGGTATGCAACTCACTAGATGGTTTCTCACTTGGGGCATCAATCATAGAATGGGACCGGCCGCCATTGGTCCGGGGGTCCAGTTGGTGACATTAGGATGCGCCCGCCACACTGGCGGGGCGCATCCTGCATTCTTGACATTGTGGTGGGCGGTGTTCTCAGCACCGCCCGCCGCAATGCCAAGAAGGCATGTCATGCAGTTCCATGCACAACGTGTCAGGTACCGCGCGGTGCCTGCCATGTTGTGCATGGAACTGCAGGGGGTACCATAGGTACCCCCCCATGTGCACCCTCCACCTCCCAGAATCCCTGGGGGCCTGCTATGGGCCCCCAATATTGAGAACCGCCTGCCTTTCTGTGGTTGGCAAAAGGCATGTCCCCGCAGATATGCTAATATGGATGGCGTTGTCTCCCAGACACCACCACCATGTTAACAGCTTTTCCGCCCGGTCGACTCTTCGACCGGGCAGAAAACCTGCAGACAGTCTTTCCACCCACCGGAAATTTCTATGCAGGCGGTGGTTTTTGGCCGGTGGGTCGCCACCGCCATATGGGCAGTGGCGATCTGCCCGCTATCCTAATGACCCCCTTGGTGTACACACAGTGACGGCTCACAGTGGGAGTTCTCCAGGGTGGTGGTGCGGGGTGGGTGAGGGGCAGGATGGGGGTAGTGGAGTTGGACACACAACGGGCTGGAGTTAGGTGAGTAAATACATTAATTGAACTATTTACCTTGCACTTGGTGCATCTCCGAGTTTGCGATGCAGTAAGCGCAAGTTAAATAGTTAGAATAATTTATTTACTTACCTAACTCCAGCCCGTTGTGTGTCCAAATCCACTACGCCCCCATCCTGCCCCTCCCCCCCCACATTCCAACACCCCGCACCACCGCCGGCTGCACTCCCACTACGAGCCATCACTGTCTACACACGACTGCACCTCATGGACAAGCATGCAGACACATTTACTGGAGATGTGGCAGGATGTCTACATGGCCCCCTTGCCTCAACAGCACGCATATACAAATTGTCTGCACAGGGCTGCATCGCTCCGATACTAAACATGAGGATGCACTGTGTGTGTGACTGATCATGTGCATGAGTGGGCATGCCTCCACCAATGTCAGCAGACATGCAGCATTGTGCACGTTTCTGCGTTATGTGCAAGATTGTGTATGTGCAGTTGTGTCACACTTGATGCACATTGTTGCACACAACTCAGACATACGTGCACATAATTAGCGTGGTGTTGAGGCAAGGGGGCTATTTTGACAGTCTGCCGCATCTCCAATCAATGTGGTCCTTTGCTCTTTCACGTAGCCCTTATTTTGTGCTCTGATATGATACTTGGACTATATTTGTTTGACTTTTCTGTGCACATTTCCAGGTCTGTGAGCCCACCAATATGTGTCTTGAAATGTATTTGTTGAGTAGGGTGATATGTGTCCTATTACTCTGTCCATGGCTCTTAGGTGGGATGGATGATGTTTTCTAGTCCTATTACTCTGTCCATGGCTCCAAGGTGGGAGGTCACGAGTATACAACTCTAGCAGTCCTGTTTCACTGTCGACCAAACAAATGTGGGTATATAACACCGCAACATGCTGTCAGAAGTTTAGTTTGTGGTCGAGTTTGGAAGCACAACGGCGTCATTTTGAACAGTTAGAGGTGAGTTTATGTCTGGTTGAGCTAGTATAGGCATATAGCGCGTGTAATCTTAGAATTTTACTAGTAGACTTGCTTTCTTTGCAGATAGTAACTAAGAAGCCCAGATTCTTAATGGAGAGGATAACGCAACTTTGGTGAGCTTATATATATAAAGGGGGTTACAGCACTCGATACAGTGCCAGTGTTTAAGTTTGACAGATTTAGTGTGCAAAGAGGGAAGAGCAGTTTCATTGGTCACCGAGATATGTGGAGATCAGATTCTCTTAGTAGCTTAAGAAGGTGGCTCAGTTTATTTTGGGCAGTGGCTAGTGTTAATGTATGCAATTAAGATGTGTTATTGTATTGGTTTAGTTCAAACAGTATTCAAGAACGCTGTTGTCGATACGTGTGGTGTAGTAATTTTCCAGTCCTTTACTGAGTCATGAATTTTTTGAGAAATCAATTTTGCTGGCAAGACAGGAATTTTCTAATATACCCTTGCTTTTTTGCATCTTAGATAGTGAAATATCAAGAAGCATTCCCCGCAGGTGCCGGTACGTGCTCGAGCACAGATGGCTTCGGTGCTCACGCACGAGTGATTATTGTCTTTACACTTAGACTTATTTCTTTCAGTCACAGCGACTTAGTATCAAGTAAATGAACACTGGATTCCCCATCAGGCTTCTGAACAAATTGATGTCTAGGTTGTGATACATATATATCTTGTCGTTTTCGTTCTCAGCTGAGAGATTGAGATTTATCAACTTTACATGTTGGAGCACTTGAATTCTGATAAATGACATTGAGGAGTTGAGATGTGAGTACCTTCGTTACTATTTTTGCCCCTACAACATACGCAGTATGGTGGCACACTTACCATCAACACGAGTTTATCCCTTGTTGCGCCCTGAATTTTGTAAATTAACACTGTAACGCAAGACACATTGATAGCGGTAGAGAAGTTTTCTCCAGTTTAGTTTTTACCTCTATTCTCTTTCTATTTTTTGACCTGGATCAATTGTCCGATGTTTATATCACTCATGTAATCAACTGTTCAAATTAGATGCCAGAACACATATATCTAGCTTCAGTGTTTTTCATGAACTGCCTTCGCAAATTATTTAATGAGATGTTAGTTGAAGTTCTTTGTAAACAAATGAAATGTTAACACAGATTATTGATACGTTGTCTCATTCTTACAGTGCCCCTGAAGAAGGGAACCCCCCGAAATGCATTGGGCCTATTTCTCAACTATGTCTTCACCTTCATCAAAAAGTTTTTCAACATCAGAGTTATTACAACAAATTTATAATGTGATGACATTTACTTGTTAATTTTCAGATTGTGTATTGATTTCAAAATGAATATGTTGAAATGAACAAGATTTACAAGCAAAAGATTATATAAAGCTACGTTTTGAAAAATAATTTCTTTCTTTGAATTTTCTCTTCGAGTGATAACATTGAAATATTATAGGTTATCAATTGTTCACATTGGTTATACTTTAAACATATAGGAGTGCGCTTGGTAAACTAGTGGAATTTTCCACCAGAGGTTGATTGATATGTGTCTATGCCACCAGGGCCAAGGGGATCCGGGTCATGATCCGCAGTCATTGTGAGTTTGCACTGCAACATATTTGATTGTGCATGAGTACCATTGGGCCCATCTCCCCCGTCCCCCAAGTCCCTGGTTGGTACTCACCCTGTTGCTGTTGTGATTGGTCGTGTTGAGCATTATCCTGTCCCGGAACTCCAACCACCGTCTCCTCGCTGATGACTTGGGACACCTGTTCCTCCAACTCATCCAGCTCCTCCTGACTCCCACCTCCAGTCAGCATTGCTGCTTTCAGGTTGTCTGCAAGTTTCTGCTTGGTCTTGCACTTAGCAATATACCAGCGCTTCTTGCAGTCGTTCACTGTCCTCCTCACCTCTCCGACAGCATTCACCTTGGCTGCGATGGACTGTCGTATTGCATTTTTGGTTGCCAATGACCCAATGGAGCTGACAAAAAGTTGTTGTTGGTGTTCTGTCACCTCGGCAATCAGGACCTGGTTTTCCTGCTGAATCACGTCTTCCTCTTTCTCTTCTCCTTGGCCTTCCCCAGGTTCTCTGGCTGGCCCTCCTGGGTGTTTGTGGGGTTGTTTTAGCCTCTGTGCCGGGTCCAGCTTCCTCCATGGTTTGTCTCAGTTTCTTGGTTTTTTTTGTGTTTGGACTGCATAGCAGACTTCTTATAGTGATTTTTCCCGCCTAACGTGAAAAAAGGTGCTTTGACGCTAATTAGCGTGTCGATCCTGGCTGCTAATTGGTACACCGCCACTTTTTTCACATTATTGTGACGATTTTTATGGCCATGCCTCAAATGGTATCGCCTGACATTTCACCCAGTAGGGGAAACTATCGCCTGTTAGCAGCGTGTTGTGAATACGCCGCTAACGCGGCGATAATTTCCCGTGGTACACGGAGTTAAGAAAACGCACGCTAACAGAGGTTAGCAATAGCTTTCTCCGACTGTTGAGAATATCCCTCCATGTAGCTTATTTACAAGCCCATTGTGCCACCGGTGCATCACTTTTATTGATGCACCGGCAGCGCAATGGGCTCGACCTTATTTACAAGGCCTCATACAGACACCCTGTTAGACCTGTTAGCCTTAGGGTGGTCTTTCCCTATTTTTTTCGCTTTTTGCCTCATTTTTCCCACCTTTTTTTTGGTTGGCCTTAGGTCTCTGGGCACCTTCCCATTGCTAATCAATGCTAAGGTGCAGGTGCTCTCTTCCCCCAACATGGCTGCCACTGACCCCTGCTACCACAGCGTGGTCTTGTTAGACGCACTCTAGTAGCCAGGAGCTGGCTGGAACCCCTAAACATTGCAGCAATACCAGCCTGCCTGCCTTCCCATAGCTAGAGTGAGGAAGCTCCTGGAACCTTCCAGAATAGGGGAGTGGTCACCAACTGCCCACTGCCAACTGCCAACTGCCACTATAAAAGGAAAGGGATGGAAACTTTCTGGCAGTTGGGGCATCACTGACCTTTGGGACCCTACTCAGGAGACTTAGGCGGAAGGGCCTAGTCAGGAACCTATACCACTGGGGTGACAGGGTGTAGGCGCTGCCCACCAAGCTGTGTGTGGAACACTGAACTAGCTCACTGATGTGGCCCTGCTGGAGGGGAGCCCAGGGACCACCTGAAGAGATCTGCTGAGGAAACTTGACAAGCCTTCAACTCAAACCCCCCACCCCTCTCTTCAAGTAACTTCAACCAAAGGGCGCCAGAACCAACAAGCACCAAGAAGGAACTCCCCAGTGCTAATCAGGACTACTGGGGATCAGATAGGTACTGTGCTGTGCCAATTCTGCCCCTCTGTCTGCCCTGTGGCCCCAGCGCTGTCCTGCCCATCTCCTCTGCTGTCTTGCCTGGACTGCCTGCTAAGCGCTCTCATTCCCTAGTGCTAGCATCCCGAACTGCCTAGCCAGCTGGACTGCTTGTCCTGCGCAACCCAATTGTGCCCCCTCCAGCTCTCCCCTCTGTGCCTTGGAGAAGCGCTGGACCCCTGCAGCCTGCTGCCTGCTGAAGCGCTATTGCCTGCTGAAGCGCTATTGCCCATTGGAGCGCTGTGTCCCCTGAGGCACTGTAATTTAGCCTCAAGCGCTCACCTGCTGGGTCCTGTGGAGCGCAGGTAGGGGCGAACCCGTGAGGAACTTTCTAGAGCTCCTCTTTCCAGCGAGGCGCTGTGAAGATCGAGCGCTGTGGGCACTGTGAAACCCCCCTCTCGACTGGCATCTGCTCCGGCGGCAACTGATGCCAGGAGAGGGCCGCCGCCGTGCTGTTGTGGGCCATGCCCCGCCCGAGCGTGAAGATTCCCCGTGGCGGCCCCCGGAGCCTTGGGGAAGGCCGCCGCGAACTGCAAGCCGGCCGAAGTGAATTCCAGTCAGGCCGCCGCTACTCCAGAGCGAGCCGCGCTAGGCCTGACGAAGCCGCCAACCATCCCCACATGACGGGGGGCTCAGACCACGCCCCTATTAGGCGCCACGCAGCAATAGGCTGAAGCTGCCACGCCCTCCAGTACTGCCTGCTGATTGGCCGCTGTGGCCGAGCCTCCTTTCGCGCCTCGCACTTGATTGGTTCCCGGGTTGCCCACGTCATCATGGACCAGGGAACAGGTCTCCACCTCACCGGAGAGCTCGGGGAAGACCGAGGGCCCTCCCCACTACGAGACACCGTCGCAAGGGGCCCGGAGAGGCCCGAAGATCAAGGTAACCCCCCCCGGGGAGTAGGCTGAAGGCCGGAGGAGGCCCGAGTTCGCCCCTCCCCTGGGGAAGATTGTTGCTGGGCCCCATTGGCCCTAATTGGCCTGTTAATGTACTGGACCTGGGCCAGAACCCTGCAGGACTCCCTTGAGGCGTGCGTTGGTTGGAAATAGCCCCTGTGGGGGAACGGATTGTTCACGCTTGCCTTGTGCTGGCCCAGAGGGTTATGATTATTTCTGGCTTGATTAAATGTTTATTCCTGAATAATTTTACCTAAGGCAATGGTTCACTTCTACTTACTGGAAGGTTATTCATCCCTGATGCAATGTTCATAATTACTTGGTGAAATGTTTCGTCTTGTCTAACAAGATGTGGCCTGGTATGTAGAGATCCGATTATTCCTAATTCATGGAATGTTATTTAAGTGTCTTTCTAAGGAATTTCTTGCAGGTGCTGACTAGGAGCAAGGCTGTTGCCAGGCCTACCGTTATTTAATATTTAATATTTATTTATTTAAGTATTTATGGCCAGGTAATGCAAAACATGTGCTTCTAAGGGAAGGAAATAAGTCAATACTACTGTGATTTTTGATTACCCTGATCTTGATCTTAGATAAAACTTATTTATTTGAATCAACCATACATTCATTGTTTCAGAGGATGAGTGTGCTGTGTAGTCACTTTACACCTAAGCTTCGGGTGCCTACCTGCTCGAGCCAAGCTACCCTCGGGGACCCGGTGACCCCAGTTCCTACTAACCCTGGGCGAAGCACTACGCTAGGCTCGCGGAGTTTGCGAAGTTTGCACAACTTCGCACTACGCGAGCTGCACGTAGCACAGTGCAAACACGCGTAGTGCAGCGTAGCGTAGTGCAGCGCTCATTTTTTGCTTGTTCGCGGTACTGAACGTCATGTTCGTGACCGCGAGCAAGCAAAATGACATCCCGGCGAGATTCTCAACGTGGGGAGGTAAGGTTTCTCATTGTGAGTGGTTGCGCATGCTTCTCAATGAGAAACTACCAGTTCGCGTTGAGAAAGCTGCAGCTCGAGTAATATTCTACTCGAGCAGCAGAAAACTACAGCTCGCACTGTGCAAGATGCCGTTTTCAATGATTGCACAGTGCCGGATGCTTGTCCGTACTGTGCATCTTGCACAGTGCGAACATGCTACTACGCAGCTCGCGTAGTGCTACGTGAAGTTCGCGCAGTGTGAAGTGCACTTCGCGCAGCTTCGCGTAGCGCTACTTCGCCCACCCTTAGTTCCCACACACCCTTTGTGACTTTCTTATGGCCTTGTAAATATGGGTCAATTTCACGCATTAATCTGCGTGAAAGGGGCGTTCCATGGGTGTTTGCTGTGGGTGTTCCCATGCAACATCCATGGAACTTAATGCATTCCCATATTTACAACATTTTGTAAAACTAGGAATGCGTCAGAATCGTACACCTCTCCAGGGGCATGCATAGAAAGAGGGAAATTCAATTAAGTATTGTTTTTGTGCAGGAAGGTGTCCCTTTCTGCACAAAACCTGCGCTGGTATCCTTGCAAAGGGACGCAAGTGTCCCTGTGCTGGCGAAGGGCAGCCAACTGTGCGCTAGTGCAGGGGAACGCACAAGGATGCAGTGCATTGTTGTTGATACGACGCATCCCTGTGCTTCGAAAATTACATGGCATGGCACCGCTAAATGGCTTGCGGCACAGCGCTGCGTCCTTTTCTTGTAGATGAGACTTTAACTCTCCAAAAGTAGCGGCAGTGCCTCTAGTAGAGCAAAGGAGCATAGCCCCTCCGCTGAAAGTGAAAGAAAATATAATAAAAAATGTATTACCATTTTGTTTTTCTTCCTGGCAGCAGCAAAATCTGCGAAGGTGGGGCCAGCAACAGGGAGAAACAGTGGACCCAGTGCACTTCATTTTAAAGTGTGCATGTCACTTTGGGCGGCTGCCATGCGACGGCCAGCCTGACATGTACACTTTAAACACTGCAATCCGAGGTGTCTTGGATAGCTGGATGGAGAGCAAGCATAGGCCTCCAGGTACTAAAGAAGCGTCGGACCATGACGCTCCAGCTAATCCTGGTGCTGTTGCATGCTGCCTGAGTAGCATGAGAAAAGCAGTACCAGGAATGTTGGAGGGGAGTTGGACGAGGTTCTGGGAGCCTGCTTCCTGTGCTGGGGAGGCACTGGCTGCCGAGATGAAGAGGAGCAGTGGGTTAGTAAATCTTTGCTTATTTCAATAATCATTTGATTTAACTCCCTGACAGTCACTATGAGAAACTAAGTGCATTCAGCCTCAACTCCAGACCTCTCAATCATGGCCTATTATAAACACTCTTTCAAATGGACCACTATTGAGTACTTGAGAGCGGAGCCTAAGGGAACTCCTGGTTGTTTTTTTATACCAGTGCCTGCCAGTGGGTCAAGTATTCGCCCCACCAGTTTTGTTTGCCACTGGCCACCACTGAAAGAGAGAGGGCATAATCTTTGAAATGTATAAAATGATATTGCTTCTATACCCTCTGACCTTTGCATGTGCTACTTCCATTTCCTGGTACGAGTGTGTGAGATCCAGTATCTCTTCCTATATCTTTCCTCTGTTTTGTCTTCTGAGGTGTCTTAGTCTCATACCTCAGTGATAAGGTACAGAGGTGGTAGTGGGGTCTTCTTTGTTTCATACCAAGGAGTCCTCACCTCTTGATAACAGTGTAAGAAAGTGAATTGTTGATTGGGTGAATAGTATCCATTATAAACACCTTTTTATTGGCATTTCATCAAATGCAGCAATACAGCACGATATTGACACTGAATCAGTATCCTGGTTTACATTTTTCCAGCCCTCGCTACAGGACTCACAGCGCAAGCGATCTCCAAAGGGGATGGGGTTATGGTTGCACTTTCAGGAAGTCTAGATGCCATACAATATAAATACTAAACAAACTAACTTCAAACTATAACCCTGTCCATGCATGCCTAAGGGCCTGATTGGTGGACCGGGATACTCCATCACAAACATGACGGATATCCCGTCCACTGTATTACAAGTCCATTATATCCAATAGCACCTATAATACGGCAGACAGTGTATCTGTAACTTTGTGATAGAGTAACCTGTCCGCCAAACCCTAAATCAGGCCCTAAGTCTCATCATAAAGTGTGTGGGAAAAATCAGTTGCAGAAAAATGAAGAGGGTCAAGCCACCACCCCTCAGGTTAAGTGATGCGGGGAGGAAGAAAAAATGGAGGCACATCAAGTCCAGGGTAGCCCGCTCAGTACACCCCTCGTCTCATGGCAAATCACCCTCTTCCGTATCAGGCTCCAGCTCATTGTTGTGGGCAGGACTTGACCCCACAGTCTGCCCCTCATTACGGCCCTCCGCTGAGTCAACTACAGTCCCAGGTGATTACCTTTCATCAACCACTTCTTTCCAAAGAGGTGCAATTTGTTTGGGTCAGACACCCTTGCTTCCTTCCTCTGCAACACCCTTTCCTCTGCTTGTGTCCAACATGTGACGGCGGTCAGCTAAGTTTCCCTGTAAGATCCCTTGGGTGATACGCAAGCCATGGCGTTATCGAGTGACCAAGACAGGGTTTTATTGAGTCGCAAAATTACCTCACCCCAGAACCCTGCGATCCCAGGGCGTCCCCATTTTATGTGTCCAAAGTCAGCGTACACTGCAGCACAGCGAGGGCAAACTCTAGGCCCCCCCACCATGAATAGTTTGAATACTATGGGGGATAAGCTACGTCTTGTGAGTATAACTCTATTGTATGAATTTAAGGCGCGTGTTGCGAGAGTCTTTCTGTGGGTGCCCAAGCACCCTCCCTCATTCAGTATCTATCATGTACTGGCCCAAGTCAGCTGCCCAGCAAGCCTTAAGGGCATCCAGTGGTTTCTTACCAGTCCATTTAGAGCCTCATAGAACCATAAGACTAGGTGAGTGCCCGTTCCCAGTGTCAGGAGTAACTGAAGGACCGCATGTGTGGTTAGTTCTGCTCCCACAGGTCCCGTAAGGCATGTGTAAGCGCTTTGTAGTTAAGAAATTGTCATCTGGCAGGCTAGTCTGCTCCATCAGGTCGCTAAAGGGCCTTAGAACATTCATCTGAAATCAGTCTCCCAGGGTCAACAATTCCGCCTCTGTCCAAGAGTTCCATTGCCCTGCAGAAAAGAAAGTCAATGGGTCTCCGTGAGGGAGGCTCACCAATGAGAGTTAAGGGCCATAAGGGGTTGCAGTACTAGTCACCAGTAGGACAAGTCAGAAGACAAAAGGATACCTGGGCGAGGAAGACACACTGCTGGGCACATCAGCTTCACCTGCAACAGCTGTCCAAGATCCATAAGCCTGTTCCATCAAGACATTTTGTGATCCACTGAAGCTTAGCTGCATGAAAGTACAATAAAAAATCTGGAACTCCCAGACCCCCTCAAGTGGGGGGTGGCCGAGGGCACCTAATGCAAACCTCTGAAGTCCACTATCCCAACTCAATCCTACAGAAGTGCGTCGAGCCTCAGATACCAGGTCACTGGAATTCTCACCAGGAAGTTTACGAAAAAATAAAGAAGCCTTGGGAGCATGATCATTTTAGAGAGTGCAATACGTGCCATATTTGGTCACTTGAGGGAGCACCAAAAGGAGATCCCGTTTTTCAGGTACCGGGTGCCCCACCCCTAGATTTACCCCTCAGAGATCCTTCAAATCATGGAAGCCCTGGATACCTAGGAATTTAAAAGTTTGCGGAGCCCAAAGTATGTCTGCTGGGAAATAAGTAGGGCGGCATGATCCAGGAACCACTAGAAACACATGTTTTGCTCCAGTTTACCTGTGCACCTTCTGAATTACTCAAGGAGTCCCAGAGCGTGGGGAATATCACTCTTGCATCCAGGAGGTAAATAACAGATCATCTGTGTTTAGTGAAATGACATGGATCGACCAGTCTAGTGTAATGTCCCAATCTATTCCATCTGTGCGGAACCTTTCTGCCAGTGGCTTGATGGCCTGGGAAAATAAGAGGGATGACAGGGGGCAACCCTGTCTGGTGCCCCTACATATTTTTTAGGCTTCCGAAATCATTGGCCCTGTTTTAACCTTAGGCTTTGGGTGGGTGTAGAGTAGTCTGACGCATCTTACCCAGTTTGTACCTAGTTCATGTGAAACATAGTGGACTCCAAGAAGTCTCACCGCACTGTCAAAGGCCTTCTCTAGGTCCACCAACACAATCACTATGGGTGGCTGATCATAGGCATACAGGATCAAGTATGCCAATACTTGTTTCTGGTACGCAGGTTGTGAGAAGCATTATGGGTTGGTATAAATCCATTTTGGTCTCCATGAATCAGGGCCTGTGTATGGGGTAACAACCGGGACATTAATATTTTGCTGAGTATTCCACCAATTTAGGCACCAGCTCACATGCAAACACCTTGTAAAATTCCAAGGGGAGTCCATCTGCACCAGGCATCTTTCCTGTCGCCATCGTCTTGATGCCATTTCTGACTTCTGCATCTAACACTGGAGCGCCGAGCAGTTCTTGTTCCACCTGTGGGACGGTCCGAAGTGGAAGTCTCTCCAGGAAGGATTCCAAAACTTTCTGGAGGCCTTTCTCCGGTAGGAGATAGAAGTACACGTAATAAGACCTGAATGCCTCATTAATATGGTTTTGTGAGAAAATGACTGTCTTCTCTGCCGACACTAGGCAAGTGCTAGGGGTTCCCACACTCTCCAAACTAACCAGCCAGGCTCCATTTTATGTACCCGACTTAAGTTGTTTTTATAATCATGACATCAAAGTCGTTTCATAGCCGAGTTATGCAGTTTGCGTCTCTTCAGCAACCATGGATGGGCTCTCGGGCTCCCCCTTGCTCATTGTCCCACACATGGAGATCCTCCTCCAACTTCTGGAGGTCTCTTTCCAAATCTTTTCAAATACCCACTCATTGCCCCAAGCTGCACCCTATCATCACAACCTTAAATGTTTCCCATTCTATGCCACAACTCGATGCCGATCCCAAGTTAGTGGTGAAGTATTCTACGATCCCTTCCACTAGAGAGTTTCTAAAAACGTAATCCTGAAGGTATGTTGAGCGTAGCTGCAATGATGGTATGAATGGGTGTTTCTTCACTGGTTGCAACGTCAAAAGGAGAGGACCATGGTCTGACACGGCCCAAAAATTCTGTGTGCATTAGACAACTATTAAGGGACAAGGAACATATGAAGCGATCAATCCTTGTATGGTATAAGCCAGAGCAAAAGGAATAGTCCCTGTCTGTGGGATGTTGAGTGCGCCTGGAGTTCTCTATGTCCCACTGTGTAATCCAAGAGGTCAAACCAGCAACTGCCATATGGGCTGTAGACACTGGGAGTGGAAAAGTCAATAGGTCCAAGGATGTGTCATGAACACAATTAAAATTGCCTCCAATGAGTCATGGCCCCCCTGCCAGTTGAGTCAATCGCGACAACAGGGTGTGAAGGAACGAGGCATGATCATGATTTGTGGAGTTGACACTGCCCAGCACCAGATGTTTGCCACAAAGTCACCCCTCCACCAAGACAAATTGTCCCTCCTTGTCTATATCAGTTTTGGTTGCCTCGAAGAGAACTCCCAGCCATACCCAGAGCAGTACTAGAGTGAAGCTAACCCCAAAACCGCCGGCGGAGGTGGTAAGCTTCAGAAAGTGTGAGGTGTGATTCCTAAAGTAGGGCAATATCCACCCCCCAGGGTTTTGTGTCATTTGGTTGCAGAACCCAGACCAGGTATTTTCCATGTCATCAGTTTGTAGTTGTTTAGGTTGTTAGTCATATGGACAGCAACACAGCAATCTAGAAAAAAGGATCTTTCCCCAATCAATTGCCCTCACCTGGCAACCCCAGTATAAAGCAGTGTCACACCAGAGATGGAGACAGCGTAAGACAATATTAAAAAACAAACATCCCAACTCCCCATCCCACCCAAACCATACAAGTTAATAAGTTAATGACACATAGTATTCCTGCTCCAAAAACCATAGAGCGGCAATAAGAGGAAAAGGCAAAGGCAGTTCTCCAATGCGCGGCTGCCTCGACACAAGTAGTAGAGGAAATTCTCACTTGATGTGACCAGTGTATCGAGGTGAGAGAGTGGCAGTACTCAAATTTATCTGAAGTTGGGGAAGTAGTAGTGGGAGCTGAACATCCTCAATATCAAGTGAGTTGAAGTCGGAGGCATCTTCCTGGTGGTCCAAGCTACAGTTAGTCTCTTTTCAGAAAATTACTAACTCAATCAGGAATGCAGCAGCTTACAATGCTGCCAATCTCCCCATTCCTGATTGCATCTTGGTGGGTTTCGAGAATAGTCATGCTCGCAAGCATCCCCTAGATATGTGCCGGCAGCGACGGGGTGCCACTCCTTCAGGTGCATGTTTTTTGTCAGACCCGGAATGAAACGTTTTCAACCAGGCCCAAGTCTTATCCGGGTTCAGGCAGAATTGGGAGTGACCATATCATATTATTTTCAATATAGCAGGGAATATCAGAGAGTACTGAATCCCTTCTTCTCAGAGTATCCACTTCACTACTAAAAAAGAGGCTTGTTTGGCTTGCACCCCCACTATAAAGTCCAGGTACAATGTGACCAGATCATTCCTCAGCCAGAAAGGGCCCACCTCACATGCCTACTGCATCAGCACATCTGTCTTTGTAGCGCAGTAGCATAGCAATTATAGGCCTAAGTAGGCGTCATTGGGCCAGCAGTCGGGCTGGCACTTGGTGCCCTCTTTTCAGAGAGAAAAAGGGTGTGAGCTGAGTTGGGTCCACCATTGTCTTCCACCACAGCTCCAAGTAGTCCACCATGTCTGACCCTTCAGTTCCCTCTGGAAGACCTTTTATTTGCACATTGATCCATTTACTGCACCCCTCTGGATCTTCTGTCCGATGTTCCAGCCACTGTTCTGGAACCGTGAGATGATTAATTTGGGTTTTCATGGTTTGGTGCGAGGGATGTAGGTCTGCAAGCGCAGCTTCATTGTTTTTCATGCTGGTAGTGAACTTGTGATGGTCTGCATGGAGCAGGCCCAGTTCAACTGACACCTTCCTTATTACCCATTGGATGGTGAATTCTTCAATGGCCCCTAGTATCTTGTGCAGAGTGCCCTGCAAGCTGTGTAGAGAGGAGTCCTGCAGTGTTTTTGAGTCAGACATATCCAGCTGAGAATCTGGTGGTATTAGGCGTGATACCTGGGATTTTGCTTTCACTTTTCCCATGGTGACCACCAATCACCCCCACAGTGGTCTGGAACTTGGTCCAAATTGGTCACAACTGCAGTAGATAATTGAGGACTTCCTCACGTAGGCTACTCAACAACGTCCCTCACTGCAGTGCAACCATGCAGTGCAACTCACTTAAGGAGAAGGCAGCCACTTGCCACCAACATTAGCTACCCCCTAACGGCCAACAGACGCAGCTGTTTCTTCAGTGCGTCCAACCATCACAGAGGTGGGTATTGTTGGACTTGGCCCTTTTTGGCAGGTTCCCCCTAAACTTTTTGCCTCAGTTCTATCATGGGGTTTGTGGTTTTAGGCCTCTGGGGACTTTAGCACTGTGGTCCAGTGTAAAGTGCATGCGGTCTCTTTGTGCATTTGGTAAGGTTGCCTGCTCTCCCATAGGAATGTATTGGGGATTCCCTGATCAGTGTGTGTCAGTGGTAAGTCCTGTTATGAGAGGAGGAGTGTGGTCAAGTCAGGTATGTATGAAATTGTGAGAATAAATGCTGCGCAATGGTGTGCGCAGATTTATTGTGGTTATTTTAGAAATGCCACTTTTAGAAGTTGGCATTTCTGTGTACTATGTGTCTGCCTGCCTGATGTGAATTGCATGTCGGGCTTGTGGGTGACAGGTGCGGGGAGGTGTGTGTAGCTCCAGGAGGGACAGGGTGAATAAGCGCTGGGCTGAATAGGACATATTGGCCGGGAGGAGTTTGAGGGGTAATCATCTGACTCTTAATAGGATCGTGCCTTCACTAGTGAATGCTGGCTCTGCCCACTGTGGTGTGTTTGATCACCTAGCCCCACCTGACAAAGGGGAAGAGGAGCTTGCAAAACAAAGTGCTCCAATTCCCCCCTGAACCAGTTGCATCTGATTCCCCTATGCCCTGCACTAACAGACAAAGAGAATCTGGGTATAAATGTAGGGGCTGTGACCTCATGAAAATTTTCTCAGTTCTGGTGCTGTTCCTGATGTGCTGGGGGCTTGCTGCAGCTGGGGCCCAGGAGGAACCACCATGGGGGCTTGCCTCCCTTCTGGAGGGCCCTGTGTGCTGGCCTCCCTGGGCCCAGCTATGCCCCTGGAAGTCTCATGCGCCTATAGTGCCGCCAAGCAGGGAAGGGGAACGCCTACGCCACAGAGTGGGGCCTATCTCCACACTGTGAAAGACTCCACACAGAAACTGACTAACAGATACGGGTCGAAGACCACAAGCGGTCTCGCGCCCATTTATTTATACCCGTCGGGCGAGCCCGCCGTCAGGGTGTAGGAATGCGTGCCTGCGTATGTACGTGTGTGCATGCGTGCGTGTGCAGACGGGGCCGGGTGGCTCCGTCAGTACATCCCTCCAAACTCATAGATCTTTAGTCCATCTTAAAAGGGTGTTTGCCCAGGACCCAATGTCCAGGCGAAGTCTTTCAGTCGTTGGCTGGGAGTTGGATTGGGCCGGAGGTTGTACCTCTGATTCCGCTGTATCACAGTGCCTCCTCCCTCTCCAGCACACTCCTCCGAACTCCCAGCTGCGCCTGTTGTACCTTTGCTGCTCACGGTCGTCTCCAATCCCGATCTTCGTTGGGAGGTGTCCTCCCTTGGTTGGCTTGGCAGTGTCTCGCTAGGGGCCTGATCTTCTATCTCGTAATCTACGTCTGCAGACACAGGCCTATCAGTTTCTGGACTCCTTGTGACACGCCTAAACAAGGATACGTTCCGCGTCACAGCTCTATTGCCTCTGGTTGCAGATATCATGGTGCCCTGTACGTTTACGACTTCCCACACTTCAGGTTCATATGCTGTGAGATATTTCCAGTTGCGGTATCAATTCTTCAAAATCACCTTGTCAACGACTACCAGGGACCTGGGTCTCGCCCTTCTTGACCAGCTTGCTCTTTCATTTGTCCGTTGCCTTCTTTGCTGAGTAGCATTTTTGTCCATTGTTGGCGGATGCCAGGAGGGACCCGTCGGCACACTGTCTCTTGGAACCTTTTTAAACAGTACGTGCGCTGGTGCACACTTGGTGGTACAATGGGGCGTTTGACGGTACGCACTCAGAAACTGCGACAAACACTCCTCTGCCACTTCTCCTCTCTCAACCCCAATCTGAAGGGCCTTGTTTAGCGTACGCATAAATCTCTCGACCTGGCCATTTGCCTGAGGACATCGCGGCGTGATTCTCCTGTGACGGATGCCCCGTGCTGCCAGATACGTCTGGAACTCCTTCCCTTAAAAAGGTGGGCCGTTGTCTGACTTTATTTCTGTAGGTAGGCCCATCATGGCAAATGTTCTGTCTAGCACTGCCTTGACATGGACAAACGCAGTAGATGGCACTACTTCGACCACAGGGAAACGTGAGTGCGAGTCTATTATCACCACAGTGTGTCTCCCGTCCGGGAAGGTTCCAAAATCAATGCTTAGCTTTGTCCATGGTTCTGTGCATGGCTCCTCTGTGATGACCGGGTGTGGAGCAGGGTCTCGACCTGTGATGTTGCACGAGTGGCAGTTACGCACCTCTTCTTCAACTGCCGCGTCCATTCCGGGGAACCACACTTTGCTGCGCAGCCGCGCTTTTGTCTTCGACACCCCCTGGTGGCCCTGATGCGCGAGTCGCACCACTTCTTTTCGAAGGCTTGTGGGAATCACAATGGCGGTGCCACGCAGGACTATTCCGTGGGGCCCTTCGCTAAGTTCGCTCTGAGCCTGCCACATCTGTTGTCGAAAAACCTTTTCTTCAGCCGTGAGTGTGCTTGCTTCATCCAGGAAGTGCTTCCAGCTGCGATCTGCCAGCTTTGCCTTGGCTCGGCGGAGGCATTAATCCTCCTCAGTGGCTTTTCCTATATCTTCAAGCATGAGAGCCTCTGGGCAAGCTTCCTGCGTCAACATTTTCACGAATGCTTCCACCTCTTCTGTGTCCTCGTGATCCGTCACGGAGGATGTGACCTTTGGGTGCCGAGACAGAAAGTCTGCGGGGTTGTCTGCTCCTGGTCGGAAAATGACTTCAAAGCGATACGTTTGCAATTGGACAGCCCACCGTTCTATCCTCGGGGGGGGGGGGGGGCGAGCCTGTTTGTTCCCGCAAACAGAGGCACTAATGGTTTGTGGTCCGTGACGACCTTGAACTCGTGGCCATACAAGTACAGGTGGAAATGGTGGCAGGCCCATTTTATGGCTAAGGCTTCACGCTCAATCTGTGCGTAGCGCATCTCAGTCACCGTGAGGGCACGACTGGCATAGGCCGTGGGAACCCATACATGGGCCTCTGTCTCTTGCATGAGCACTGCGCCGAGTCCGACTGGACTTGCATCCACTACCACTTCCGTGCGGCGATGTGGGCGAAAGTAGGCCATGACTTTATCATCAATCAGAGCATCCTTTATTGCTGAGAACGCACCGTCCTCTTTTGCTGACCATATCCACGGTTGTCCAGTTTTGGTTAGAGCGCGCAGTGGTTCAGCGAGGGAGGCCAGGTTGGGGATAAAACGACCGCAATACGTAGCCATCCCCAGGAAACTTCTAACTTCTGTTGCCGACGTGGGGCGAGGCGCCGATCAGATGGCCTCTGCTTTCTTCGGGTCGACGCGCAGACCATCTCGAGAAAACACATATCCAAAGAAATCCACGGACTCCTGGTAAAAGGAGCATTTGGCTCGGTGTAGGGTAAGGCCGTGGTCCGCTAGGCGCTGGGGGGTGGCTCTAAGGTGCGCATGGTGTTCCTCAAGTGTGTTAGAAAAAACAAGGATATCATCGCTTAAGTTGATGACGCCGGCAAGCCCAGAAAGAGTTTCTTTGATTGCGTTCTGGAATACCTCAGCAGCCGAGGACACACCAAAACTCAGCTGTTTGTAACGCCGTAGGCCGACGTGCGTTGAGAAGGTTGTTATATTGCGGCTGTCTGGGTGAAGTTCCAATTGGTGGTACCCTGCATTGAGGTCCAACTTAGAGAACCACGGGCTCCGTTTAAGTCCGCAACGATGTCGTCCATCGTAGGGGTAAGATGTCTCTCTCTCTTGATGGCCTTATTTGGGAGACGCATGTCCACACATAAACGAATGGCACTGGGCTGTTTTGGTTTTGGGGCGACCACGAGGGGTGACACCCACGGTGTCGGTCCAGAGACCTTCTCGATGACGCCGAGTTCCTCAAGTTTCCATAGTTCCTCTTCCACCTGTGGCCGCAGGTGGAATGGTACTCTTCTGTGCCTCAGCGCCGTTGGTCTTACTGTCCGGTCAATGTGTAATTTGAACAACTTGCCCTTGAGCCGACCCAGACCCTGAAAAAGGGTGGGAAAATCTTTAAGCATCATGTCGGCATGTAGCTCGTGCACCTGGTTAGCGAAGAACACCAGTTGAAGGTCTTCAGCTGTATGGCAGCTGAGCAGCGTGCCACCTTTCCCACCGGTGACGTGGAACTTCGTCTTCACTTCATGCCCGTTGCTGGACACCAATACATCAATTACACCTCTAAGAGGTAATGGTTTGTCACTGTCGTATGTGTAGATTTCTGCGTTTGACGGAGAAAGAGACGGGCGAGGGATGAGACGGTCATATTGGATGCTGTCCATAACATTCACTGATGCCCCAGTATCTATCAGAGCGTGTACCTGGGATCCTGCGATCTGCACATCGCACATCGGTGGTGGCCGTCTTCGGGCACCATCCCTGCCAACAAAGGATACAAAGTACACCTCATCATCTTCATCATCCAGGCAGAACGCCGTGCGGGAAAGGTCGCTGCAAGGACCGGGGTCTTCAAGCGTCAACTGATGCACCCCTCGTGTAGGGCCTCTCACGCCAGCGTTGGACGGTCGACGATTGTGGCCACTCCGGCACACCTTCACGAAATGGTTCTGTTTTCCGCAGTTGGAACACGTTTTGCCCTTCGCGAAGCATCTTCCACTGGCAGGATGGTCCATCCCGCAGTTCCCACAAGATGACTGAGGGCTCACCTTCACAGGTCCTCTCACCGATTGCTGTCGCCGGTGAATCACGTCGAGGTGTTCCTCCTTGACGGTTGTTGTGCGATTTGTTGGTCCTGATCGGTGGAGTGCCGCTTCCATCTCATCAGCACGGGCATTGGATAATTCGTGCGACCGTGCCAGCACAAGGATCTCATCGAGCGTGATGCGTGGTTGTCTCAGGATGAGGCGCCGAAGCTGGACCGACCTGCACCCTTGTATAAGTTGAGCCCTAAGCTCCGCCCTCTGGTCTGGTAATTCACAAGCTGTTGCAAGCTTGCGGAGGCGCGCATAGTAGGTGTCAATGGACTCAGTTTCAATTTGGCGCGCTTGGCGTACTTTAAACCATTCATAGTCTGGGTTGACACGTGGGTCAAAGTAGCGATTTAAAGCAGCTACTGCCGCTGTGTAATCATTTTCTTCACCCCTGTCAGGTAAGGTCTCAAACAGCTCATACAGCTCATCTCCACCGTAGCACATTAGTAAAGATCGCTTTACTCTTCCATCAGTTTCTCTTACGCCAACAAAATAGTGATCTAGGCGACCAATCCACAACCGCCATCGAGCTGCCGCAGTCGAGGGATCGGAAAGTTCGCTGAAAGGCGGCAGAGGAGCGTCCACACCATGCCCAAGATGCGTCGGTGGGTTATGCGCTGGTGGGGTAGCTGCAGCGGACCCTTGTACGCCAACACTAACCGGCGGTACTGCAGCATTCTGGGGTGTAGCATTTTGTGGGGCCTGAGTGGCGGGGCCCGCGGTGCTGTCTGCGGCGGCGGTTTGACTCATTGCCCTGGGCTTGTGTGTGACTGTGGGCCAACTAACTGCGCTATTCACGACAATTCACCTCCTACTAGCGCTAGATGACTGGACTGGTGTAACTTGAGTTAGATCCAACGTTATCCGATGTTAGTTAATTGGGACTGGCAGGCTGCGCAATGAGGTTAGTGTGTGATGAGCCAAACAACGGGCTGGGTTTCCGTGGCCACGTGGAGTGTTTTATCTTTCTACGCTGACAGGTTGCACAGGGAGGCTGGTATGTGAGGAGCCAAAAGATAAGCAGGGTTTCCTTTGTCACGTGAATTGTTTTTTTTCTTCTTATATATATATATATTTATTTGCCACCTTTTCTTCCCCTCCTGAGGTGTTGTGATGATGTGCCACCAAATGCGAGGCTTGTGAGGTGGGGGCGGCAGGAAATGGGACGCGTGTCCCTCACGTTTCAGGCAATTTCCTCCTTGTCTTTAATATATTTTTTTTTTGAAGGCTCAAGTCGGCCGTGCCGCAGGGTGCACCGTACACTGTTGCTTTATAGGGCTACGCGCAGCAGCTGGCTTGATTTGACAGCTCACCTTAGCGCCACGCCGGGCGTGAGGACAGTGCGCAGCGGCAGGTCCGTGCCGGGCCGTGGGTTCAACGGCCGGTCAGCTGGTCTGTATGACGGGCACTTTAAAACTTTCACTGCGATCGCCTCAGGCTCGAACGCCGAGGCGTGAGCTTCATAAGGGCTTGACCTTTGGCTGCGGGGATCGCGGTGACGGGGCTTGCGAGATCCCTCCCTCTGTCGCCAAATATAGTGCCGCCAAGCAGGGAAGGGGAACGCCTACGCCACAGAGTGGGGCCTATCTCCACACTGTGAAAGACTCCACACAGAAACTGACTAACAGATACGGGCCGAAGACCACAAGCGGTCTCGCACCCATTTATTTATACCCGTCCGGCGAGCCCGCCCTCAGGGTGTAGGAATGCGTGCCTGCGTATGTACATGTGTGCATGCGTGCGCAGACGGGGCCGGGTGGCTCCGTCAGTACAGTGCCCTGGGATCGCTGTTATATCTATTTCCCAGAGCCTTAAGGACTGAAAGGCTGGATTCAGGCTTTTAGCGCCCTGTGAGCGCTTTTGCTTTTAATTTACTAGCCCCTAGATGGAGGGGAGAGCGTGGGGCTTCGCAGCGATGAGCTGCAGCCCCTCCTAGAGGGAATTCTGGCGTGAGGGATTCCCCCTTGATGCCTGAGTGGCGGGTGCCCACCCCGCGTTTTTCTTTGTCTTCACAGGTGCCAACCCCGCTTATTTATTGTTTGAAAATGCGGATGCCCACCCCGCTTGTGCTCTTATGTGGAGTGGGTGCCCACCTGCATCCTACTGATTGGGAATCACCGCCACGGCCCGATCGCAAATCCGGACGTCAGGCACGTCTGCCTTGCCTGGGGCGGGGCCTCGTGGTGGGCCGGAAGTGGAAAGGAGGATGGGCGCCTACCCCGCCTCCAAGAGCACTGATGCAAAGTTGCAGGTCCCAGGAAGGGGCCCGGGTGAAGCGAGGAAAGACAGGAGAGCTGCCAGGAGCCCGCCTTGCAGAGAGAGGAGGCCTGGCAGGAATCCGGTGAAGCAGCTGGTCGGCGGGGCTCCCGTGAAGCCCCGCACAGACCCCAGAGAGCACCGGCAAAGTGGGCGGGATCCCTGGCACCGGTCCTGAAGAGAAGAGAGAAGAGCAGAGTCTACACAGGAGCTGGTGAGTTAGGGCTCTATGTGGGGGGGTGTCGATCAAGGCACAGTGACACTGCCAATGTGCTGAGCGGACTCACCGTTGCTGGCCGCTCCAACGATGGGGGCAATTCTTTCCAGAGTCCCAGCGGGGCCCATAAGGCCATTATTGGGCCCGTGCCTATTTCAATTTTATGACCATTCTTACAGCTGCCCCGCCTGCTAGAGGGCAGCTGTACTAAGGGGGCATGTGTTTGTTAGAGAGTCCCATAGAGGAGCTCCGACGGTGCATATAGTACCAGGCCTGCACCTATGGGGGCAATTTTATGTAAAGGAGCCCAGTGGGGCTGAAGAGGCACAGATGTGCCAGGGCCCCTTCTTGTTGCTTATTCCCAGCTGCGCCGTACCAGTGCGGGCATCTGCAACATTTTTGCCCATTCGCTCCAAAGGCACAGTCGGTGCCAGCATCCCTCATTTGAGTTTCACAGCTGTACAGGCCTTAGTGACAGCTGCAACGTTTAGATCTGTGCAATTGTGCACATTTGATTCTGCTGCATTGGCAGCCGCCTTGACTTTTTTGGACATAGGGCATTTGAGCCCCTTTGAGAAGGCCAGTTGGCCCAAGGGACTGTTAGGTTTAAAGGTCACCAGGCCCTAAAGTGATTTATGTGGTGCTAGGAAAAGTGATTCCTGTATTGTGATTTATGCACCCTTATTTATTGCTCTAAATGTGGTTTTAAGTTTATGAGGTTTTGCTACTGTGTTTATGTTTGAGTTCATTCTCTACTGTGATTTATGCCTCTAACTGTGGTTTAGGTATGAGGTTATTTGCCTACTGTGGTTTATGCTAGTGAGATTATTTCCTACTATGATTTATGCTTCGGAGGTTATGGTCTAATATGTTTAGGCTTATGAGGTTGGCGCAGAATGTATTTCAAGCCTAAATGTGATACTGTGCATAATATGGTTTATGTTACAGGATGATGCTGAGTACAGTGTTTGTCAGTAATTACTGGTTGTGTTCTATGTTTATTATATGTCTACATTTACTATCTTTACTAAGTGATGGTTCTGACAGTGGTCCAAGTGGCCCTGTCATGTGTATATAATCCCCTGTAAATATTGCCCAGTGCCAGTTGGCACAGTATATATTGTGTGATTACTATTCTAATGTGTTGTGTTTTATGATAATACAAAGGCTATTTTTGATATATCCTTGTGTGGAGTTCCTTTTGTGGCGTGCCTAGTATATTGTGGCTGTGTGTGTGTTGCGCAAACCCTTTACACAGGGTTATTTTTGGCGTGTAACTACCATGCCCTGACTCGAGTGGTGGTCTCTGCCTGGCTTTGGCACAAGTCTTAACCAACCAGAGATCCCATTTCTAACAGGTATGTTCTGTTTTAGGATGAGTATGGTCTTCTTTGGGATGCCCCACCTAGATGCGTCATGTGTCCCCAAGCAGCACCCACTGCACCACAGTAGAGTTAAGGCTCGCTAGATAAGAGCACCCTCCTGAGAGGCCCACCATTCGTGAGCGGCACCTCTCGTCTTATGCCTCTTTACACTCCTAGGCCTCAATTCATGGTAGGCGTCTAATGAGGTATATTCCGCCCAGGCCTCTTTTTGCTCCTTGTCCTCTCTTTGTGCTCTTCATGCTAGGACTCACCTGCATAATTCCCCTCCTTTCGATTCTATTCAGTATAATATATCACAGCAATGAAGCCCAGCAGTCCCAATATGCATCTATCCAGTGCCAACAGGGTGGAATGTTCAGACCCAGACAGTGCCCTCTGGTGTCTCCCAGTCAGCACCCACGACCCCCCCTCACTGCAGAGGTACCCTGAAGCAATAGTGCAATAAAGAGGATGTTTCTGGGTATCTGAGGTTGTATTCTTAGGCACAGGAGCAACTCAATGAAGCAGAAAAATTTCCCATTAGAGCCACACACAAGCTTCAACCCCTCAATGCACAGCACTGGGAGCACGACTGGGGGGAGGCCATCTCCTCCATGCACCAGCCCCTAAGAGACATAGTCCAACAATCGTGGGCCAATGGCCCTTCTCACATGCAACGCCCCCAGCAGTACCCATTCAGCACTCACCATCTCATGCCAGGTGTCTATGTAGCCCTCTTAAGCTTCCACTTTAAGGCACCTTGATGTATATATCACTTTGTTTTTGGTGCCTCTGGGTGAGTCTGTGAGGGAGGGATAGGGTGCTGGTGAGCATTGGTTAATTACCTCCTTATCCAGGTGCCCACTGCATAGATGCACTATCTAGATGGCCGACTTCAATACATTAGGGTGCGTCACTGTTTTGGGCCGCTCCCATGCAAAGGCTCTTAAGTGCTTAATGCCCCTAGGTGATCACAGACCCCACCTGCACCCAACCTGAGTGCCTGCTCCATCACCAGTCAGTGGACAGGCCTCCTCTGAATCAGTTGGTCTCTGCCACCATTTTCTCTGCCTGTGGGCTCGCAGTAGGAGAACGATTGCCGAAGCCCACATAGGCACACAAGACCCCCTAGCTCAGCAACATCCTGCTAGTTGCTACAGGTTACTTTTAGTTGCCACTGACGGGATAAATAGTGCCCAGTGAGCAGGGATAAATGTCAGGCCAATGCGGAACCATGCAAGTACGCATCCCCCGTCTTGTCTTGCCCCCTCTGGATGGATGGTAATCCATGACAAGTAATGAGATCACTATTTTGTTAGGTCCAGTTAAAGGTTACAGTAATTTAAACCTAAACTCAAACCCTAGTAACTATGGCACAGAGCGAACAGGCTTAACATAAGAAAATGTGAAAAGCACTTAGAAGTACCAAAACAGCTAAAAAGTAAAAAAAACAAAAATACAACACAAATACCACTTTAATTTCTAAAACTAGAGTAAAATTGAATTTACAAAACCACACCAAAATGTTGAACTCCAATGAGGGGCACCACATATATGGATCCCTCAAATTTTAAGTAAAAATAGTGCCAAAAAGGGAAAAGTGCCAATGGTAGTCAATGGTTGCAGTATTTTATGGGCTGACAGCGATGGAGCACAGGTCGGATACACCAACCAGTGTCGACAAAGTTGAAGGTTTTAACTTGGGCCTTTTTTCTGGAAGTCAAAATCCTTCCGGGGGTAGGGCGAGCAGATTGTATCTGAGGAGGGCCTGCAATGTCAATCTAGGCATTGGACACAGTCCCGGGAAGTCTTCTTGCTGAACGGATAGTTTTTGGCACCTCGACTCGGCTGAATCAGATTAGCTGCTGCATAGAAGTTCTGAGCGGGGGAATTGGCTGGGCAGGTTTGTTCCAGTTCTCTGGAGGTCTTCAAGTACAAAAGGTTTATTCGTCCCAGGTGATGAATGTTAAGAGAAATTCAGTTAGGCAAAACCTTGGGTCGCAGGACCTTAGGAACAGCACTTGTGGGTCAAAACTCGCTTCAGCAGAGGTCCAGCAAGTACAGGTCAGCTAGGCATTTAAGGAAACTGCCTCTTGCAGCTGTTGTGATGGTGTAGCATACACAGGAGTAAAGCCTTCTGACCCTTGGAGTCCATTTGTTTTGGGTACAAGTGGGAGCAGGTCCAGTTCTTCAGGATTCCTCACACATATCAAACAGCAGGTGTAGTCATTCTGTTCCCCCACCGGTCCAATAGTGCCCTGAAGAATGTTTTTTGGGGTGCTGTATTTCTGCCTAGCAGTAGCTTGTGGGTGGGTGATGACTACTGGCACGTCTCTAACTAATAGGGTAAAGCTTACTGGGGATAACCGTGCCCACATTTACAGCAGTTCCTGTGTGCCCTACTGCAAACAATCCCACAGTGCCCCTCGCTGACTAAATTCAGGAAGGATAAACTCTTCTTCTTTTCTGCAGAACTTGTGTGCCAACTCAGAGGTGTGGTTAAGGTAATGAGCTGTTCCTTACTCCTTAGTCACCCCAAAGCAGTTCTGCGGACAGCTTCCTCCCATGGAGTTTGATGCCTACTGACTGGGAGGAGAAAAAAAGGGCCTGTGCAGGTGTCATCTGACATCTGCACAGTGACAGGGCAGGCTCCCTTGAAATAAAGTAGGTTCCCAACAGGTCTTTCGACCAGAGGAACAAAAAAGCTCCCCACACTCAGGCCACTGTCTGTGCTCTGGGAGCTGTTTTCACACCTCATCAGTGCCATTCAGCATCTAGGTTACAGTTGGAAGCCAATGAAAATTAGTCCACTGATGCTGCAGGCAAGGAAAAGGTACTGTCTAAAAGTCAATTTTCCTTAATATTTAGTAAAACTCCATCAGCCTGGAAGATACACAGATGGTATCTGAATGTACAACTAGATAAGCAAATGGAATCTCTGGTATACACATCTTAATGTGGCTCCTTTTGAGACAGGGGAGCTGCTGTTATCAAGCCAAAAATTCAATCAAAAACAGAGCTATTTCAAATGGCAATGTCAGTTGGTCAATTATTCGCATAACCTGCATAAAAAGTGCGGTTTGTGCCAACCTTGAAATGGAGCACAGGAAACAGGATGTCTCTATCAAGTATATTAAACTTAATTGTGTGGGTGCCAGCTAACTCAGAGGTCACTAGAAACTTTCTTGATTAAATATGAAGGGTTTAGTCTCTGACAACTGCATAAACATGACAACTTTTTTTCCCCTAGAACCGGAACAATATCTTCAGAGTTGTGGCAACAATAGATAACTATTTCTCTCAGTTGATCGTACATGCTTTGTTTCTACAAAGTTGCATAGAAATAGACAGACAGGCGTTTCAATAAAATGGGTTTATTGAACAGTCTTATTTCTCATGCAAGAGATATGAACTGCTACAATTGTTAGACAAAGTGCGAAGTATAATGCGTACAGCGTAAACAGTAATATAAAATAGTAATGTAATAGCATTGTCTGTTGCTGTGACATATATAAAAATACATACATAAATAACAAAGGCTAAAATACTCAACTGGTGCTTCTAAATAATCCTACCCCAGTATACCTAACCTAAGTCTAGTACTAGGGAAGAAGTAGGTGCTGCTTTAGCATAGGTTTAGTTTTGCCAAGATTTGCCAAAGGTTTCTCTAAGTTCTAATCAGCTCCATACCTTAGAATGGGAGAGGTTGGTATCTCTTTCCCAGGACTTGATTTCCCAACACCCCGCAAGGGGAGTCAGAAACACTGGAGCTGGATTTTCGGCAGGAGGATGACAGCGTCTAGTCAGTGCGTCAACTGGGGAGTTGGCTTCCTTCGGTACTTGCTATGGCGAGCTGCGTCGTGCAAGTAGGTAATCGAACTGCACCGAACCACACCGTGCTTTGCCATAGCAAGAGAAAGTATATTTATACCTTGAAGGTGTTTAGGAATGCCAGTATTGATGTAGAACTCGGGCTTATGATTGTCATAAATGAACCCCTAAGGAATAGATTTTCATGCATAATAAATGAGTTGTTGGAGAAATCAATATCCAAGCAAGGGCAAGTCCCTAACGGCTTAAGAGTCTTGTTTTCCAGGAACTCGTTGTGAAGTAGATGAAAGGATGGAAGTAGCCATGCCTAAATAAGGACTGGATTTCTATGCCTATATAAGGGCAATGTGAAATATAACTATATAAGGGCATGAATCGGGAAATTCATACAGAATCTAAATCGATACACAACACAACGAGGCAAGTTAATTTCCTATAATTAGGAAAGAGACCCCACACTGTAGTCCTGCCAGGCACAGCTCACAACAGACTGCCAACGTCTAAATCCTCTACATTCTAAATATGACACAATGGTAGAATGTTAACATGTCGTAGGTGAGAGTGCAGCCTCAGCCTGGCCAAGGCTGAATCAGCATATTACAACACATCTCCCTATCTTGGGAAACATAGAAAACCGTAACAACAGAACACACATACCCCAACAGATACCCTGGGATACAAAGGACAAAACAACAAAAACAGACAGAGACCCACACAAAGTACTGTGGATAGTTTGGGCTACGTAACACGAACCCTGACACACACCAAGGAAACTTACACCTGACCCCACCCTCCTTCCTAACGAGTCCTCCCTTGATCGCTCCCCCCCCCCCGGATGTCCCGATGTTGCTTGCTCTTATGGCTAGGGTTAAGTCGGGCTCCCCCCGTGATTGCTGTCCTCCCCATATCCTAAAAAAGGTAATCACTGCCTTCCCTTTACCTATATTGAATCTTCTCAATAGCTCCTTGGCATTAGGCATGGTACCAAGCTCGTTCAAGGAGGCTGTGGTAATACCCCTGCAAAAGAAACCGGGAGTGACTCTACCATTCTGTCAAATTACAGGCCTATTTCCTTGCTGCCCTATCTGGCCAAGATCCTGGAGGCCCACGTCACCACGTACCTTTCCAACTTCATCGAACAGTCAGATTTTCTGGACCCTGCTCAAGCTGGATTCCGTCCAGCCCATTCCACTGAGGCGGTTATTACAGCAGTCCTGGACTCGCTACGTCATAATGCCGACCTGGGCGTCCCTCAAGCTCTGGTCCTGCTCGATTTGTCGGCGACATTTGACACGGTCGACCATGACATCCTTTTCGACCGTGTCAGATTAGCCGGCATACAGGGGCTTGCCCATGATTGAATTAGGTCCTTTCTTAGTGCTCGCTCTCAGGCAGTAGGTCTTCCCCCCTTTTCCTCGCCTAAATTACTCACTACTTGTGGGGTCCCTCATGGCTCCTCTTTATCCCCTTTTTTGTTTAACATTGATATGCTTCCCCTGTTGCACTCATTAAAATCTTTTAAAGTCACGACTTTTAATTATGCAGATGACCTGCAACTCACCTTTACCATTGATGACTCTCCAGAATCTGTCCACCAATTCCAATCCACCATGCTCTACATAGGTCACTGGATGGACAATAACCATCTTAAATTGAACCCCAAAAAGACAGAGTTGGTTCTTTTCGGCAAAAGCAAGCTCTTCTGGGGACCACATTACTGGCCTCCCAAACTCGGCTCACCTCCTAATCCCTCCAAATCAGTGAAGAGCCTAGGGGTACTTATTGATGATGAGCTTTCACTGAAGCCTCAAGTCAATGCTCTGGTGTCATCGTGCTTTTTCCAACTTCGAAAAATAAAAAAGATTAGCCGACTGCTCACCCACTCTGCTCAGACCCAGGTTGTAATGGCCTTGGTGCTGTCGCATCTAGACTATGCCAATGCCATTTACCTAGGCCTCCCGGCTGCTTTGAGCAAGCATTTGCAGCTAGCCCAAAACCAAGCAGCCAGACTCATTCATCATCTTCCCCGCTGGCAATCTGCTAGGCCATTGCTCAGGCAACTTCATTGGCTTCCTGTTACACAACCCATTCTCTTCAAGGTCGCATGCATGACGTTCAAAGCCCTTTTCTTACGCAGTCCTGGGTTCATTCAGGAACTTATGCCCAAATACACACCCTCACGCAATTTTCGGTCTGCCTCTCAAATCCTCCTGACCTTCCCCCGCTTCAAGCTCCAACGTATGGGAAGACGTAGGTTTGCCACGCTTGCCACCAAGCCGTGGAACACCCTTACCATGGACACTCGCTCCTCCACCTCCCTTCTCCAGTTCAGGTGACTACTTAAAACGTGGCTGTTTGTGCAGACAATGGCGTAGTCTCCCTGCTCCCCTCTGAGCATAGTGTTTAAGACCGCTCGGTTAGCGCCAAGAAACATGCGAGTGAACGTGCGCTGTACAAATTTTGGTTAAGATAAGGTAAGATAAGGGGTGGGGGACTAATCAATCACAAACATAATCCCCCAAATACCTGGGAGGCATTCTCACTCTCATCTCCCTCCTGACCTGGTGAATGGTCATGGTAGCATTAACCAGTGCAACCATTTGTTCTGAGGTATTACTATCACACTCTCTATAGGAACAGTTGCCCCATCTTCTTCCGACACATTGGGAGTAGCCTGAGACTTACCACCTCCCAAATCACTTGCGGACTCACCATCTTTCATGAACACCCAAGAAGAACATGACCCTGACGCATCTCCATAACCAACGGAACACCTCAACCCCTCTCCGTGTCTCTGGTACAAAGCCACCCTTCTGAGGTTCCAGGTTTGGCCGGTTTCCAAATTGAACCAATTGCCACCTACCACTTAAACATTATATGGGCCACGGAATTAAGTTCAATTCTTTACACCATCACCCAGCTTGACCTTGACCCAATCTCCGGGCGCAATAAAGTGTTTTCTCCACAGTTCTATTCAAACACACTTGACCCCTTGTCAAACACTCCTTCATCCATGACAGTACCAACTTGATCCCAGGGCACCTGCTGTGCATTATCTCAAAGGGGCATTTCCCTGAAGTGGAATTGACAGCAGTGCGATATGCCCATATCATGTCCTTCACTTCCCCCATGACAGACAAACCAGCACTGCAGCCAATTGCATTGTCCCTTTGACCTGCCTGTTGCCTCTCTCCACAAGACCATTTCCCTGGGGATTGTGCAGTGACGAATAAGCATGTTTCACACCCAAGGTGTCCCCCAAGAAATGATTCTCCTCTGACATCAACTGTGTGCCATTATCAGCGAGTATTACAGAAGGTGTTCCCCAAATCTTCAGTGACTTTTCCACACTTGCAACAACCTCCACAGTGACTATCTCAGTCAACTCAGCAGTTCCATCAGGAAGCCTTGCAATGGTATTCTCTCCTCCCGATACACTGGGATAGCTTGAGACCTACCACCTCCCAAATCACTTGTGAATTTGCCATCTTTTATGAAAACCGGGGAGAACATGACCCTGACTCATCTCCATCACCAACGGAACTCCTCAACACCTCTCCTTAACTCGGGTACAACAGCTCACAGCAGACTGCCAGCGTCTAAATCCCCTACATTCCAAAGATGACACCATGGTAGAATGTTAACATGTCATAGGTGAGAGTGCAGGGTCAGCCTGGCCAAGGCTGCCTAAGCATATTACAACACATCCCCACCCCACCACTCTCTGTGCCTTCCCTACTCCCTGCTTTCCAGTGCCATTCCAACAGAGCATTGGAATTCCTTTATTTTATTTATTTTTATTTATTTTGAAAGTTTTATATAGCGTGAACAAGATCTTCGCAGATATCAGAGCGCTTTACATAGAGGGGTACATGAGGGAACATAGTCAATCAGATAAATCAATAGATCACACAGTACAAATAGGTGGCTGCAAGGCCAATCATGTGCGTAATAAGACAACTCATACAAATAAGCAAAGGCAACAGTGGTTAACAATTTCTATTTCTTACTCAAGGATTTTAATTTACTCTTGAATAGCTGTGACTAATCTTCCAGTAGACTGCACAAACAGAATGTCTGGCCTGCTCACAATACACAATAAAACAGTTCAAAGTCATACATGAAGCCTATTTTCAAAACGTGCCAAAAAGCATCCATGCGCTTAAGCAAGGCAAGCAATTAAGGAATGCTTTGTGGTTAATGCAGAGCACAGATGGTTGAGAGAGAGGTAATTTACCCCGAGACAGCGCTTATCTAGAACTCTGTAAAGGGAATATTTAAGGATATAATGAGAACACGTAAATAACACTGAATGTTTATTTGGGATGAAATGCTATAAAAATAGAATGAAATTGGTATCGAGGGCTCCTACGTATGCAGTGTTTCTACCGCAATCCATTAACAAGGCAGAAATTAGTCAATGATTGACCGTAGAAGGACTCTACGTGTTACCCTGTACTCTCATATTGTGGGCCTTTCCTTCTCTGTCTCTTCTTCATTTGGGCTGGAGGAGACACAAGGCCCTCGCCTCGCTCTCTTTCTGCTGGGACCCGTGCAGGACCATGATATATTATAATCACTCTTTTGCTCAGAGATTGAAATGCCAAGTTGTGCGACGATGATTGCACCTCAGCTGATTTCCCTTGACAGATTTTAGCAGCAATCACTAAATAGTCCAAAAGTGTGGATTTCTCTGCAATGAATACTGGATCTTCACGTTATCCTCATTTTACACTCCAAAATTCCGAATGGGGATGTTTGCTGCTCCTAGTTCCTACCTCACCTCGTTGTATAGGTATTGACTCTTTGCGATAAACACCACCTCGTATTCAAACTCAGAACCAGGGCTTTAACTTAATAAATACATGGCAAAGAAAACTCAAAAAAATACAGGCACAAAGTTGCTTGCAGAAACATACGTATTTATTTATTGTAAAGAAAAAAGTTTCACACTCATGAGAAAACAGATTACAGAAAAGAACAGATAAAACAATGCATTTACATTATGACAAAAAAATGCACTGAGAAAGATGATTATAAGAAGAGGTGGGAGATAAATCCTGCTACTCCGGCGGAGTTCACAGGGGTTTGCCACTCTGGATTAAGCTTGTAACGCAGAGTTCTGGTCAAACTCCGCCACACGGCAGTTTTGCGAACGTGAATTGGCATCCCTAGCTTGATTTTCAGGCTCTAGGAGGGCATCTGATGAGATTCTCAATATGGGCAGTTAGGACCGTTCGCGACGAGAAAGTTGCCTCTAGAGTAATATGCGTTATAGAATTCCAATAGAAGCCCAGGTTAGATGTGCAGGATATTAGCAAGCCCATTATCGCCGTTTTAGCGGCAGTTTCCTGCCGCTAAAACGGCGATCATTTTAACGAGGTTCTTGCTAATATGCCCCTAAGTACTTCTGCAAATGCCAATACAGCATGCAGCATCCATCCAGCACAGACATCGCCATCTCGGGTGTAGAATCGTGTACACCCCTACAGTCACGATAGGTACAAAACTAACCTGAGCACTCCTACTTCCAGGATCTAGAATAGATCAGAGCCCACCTGCTGCCAAGATAGGATACACCACCTATTACAGGTAAAGGTGCCATTATAGGGTGCAGCACATTGCACTCTTGTGGTCAGGTGTGTACAGCTCTTAGGCCACTTACTTCTAACAGGACACGGTTCAGCAACAAGCATATTCACTTTTGAGAGGGTAAATTAAAGCTTTGAACACACCCACTGCTGTGCGCAGCATCACATACACATTCTTCTTCGGGTTAGAGTAAAGCACAGAGTACATCCATTGCTGTCGGTGCAAGGCACAAAGCACTGCTGTGTGGAGAGGGTAATGAGCTGAGACCCTTTGCTACCAGTGTAGAGGTCAGTAGCAAACTCACACACTCTTGCCAGGGCTGGTTCGCAAATCTTTATCTCTTTGCCTCACTCTTTGCACACCAATGGCTTGGACCGGGTGCGGTGTAGTCCCTATATGTACTTTTTTGCTCCCCAATTGGACCCGTCGCTACACCTCTATAAGACTTGGTAATGTACTAGAACTGTGACATTCTCCATAAGAATGACAGACGGGTCAAATATTCAAGACTTTGTATAAATAATTATTAAGCTAATTGTATGAAATAGCATTGCTCAGGTTAGCTTCAAAGTACAGATCATAACTGAAAGAACTCAATAAAGTTCAATAATAAATCCATCATAGATCTCTCTTCTAACCATGGGAGAATGGGGTCATACCAAAGAAGGAAGAAAAGGTCTTTATATAGGACTTTAGATAAATGATTTCACACATTGCTAAACAAATACACAGGGCCCAATTCACAGAAATAACTTAAGACAAAATCCTAAACTTACTACCATTTTGGTATTCACAGAAGGCACTTACTCATTTTGGTATTCACAGAAGGCACTTACTCACTTTGGTATTCACAGAAGCCACTTACTCATCAATGAGACCCAGAGGAGCCGAGGACAGAAGTAACCACCCAAGGTAAGTACCCAGAAACCCAGAGGAGGCTGTGTGCAGAGTGAAACACAGTTGCGTGCCCAATGGAAGTCAATGGAGGAGATGCGGTTGCAGTTTTAAAGAAGGGCCCTTCCTGCAGGACCCAGAAGAAACCCTTTAGAGGACAGGAGGATGGAGAGCCACCCCACCTGGGGATGCCCCATGAACAGGTTACCTGGTTACCGGCACCAGGAAAGCCGGGTGCATAGGGGTGAAGTGACCTTAGAACCTGTCGTAGACAACAGTGGGAGACTTCGAAGAATATGTCTCTGGAGAAGACTGTGAAAGATTCTGGTGGAATTCAGGGTGGAAACTGGAAGTGAAAAACCTGCAAGCAGAGGGGACAGAGTTTATGCCACTCGGAGGTGACCAGGAGGCACGGAAGCACAATTCCCACTGATGTTGAGATGTACTGAAGAGACAACAGTCCTCAGGAGGACCCACAGGCTGGAAGCACAGGAGTTCCAAGAGGACCTCAAACAGCTAACTAAAGTCGGAGGCCCACAATGCAAGAGATGCAGGGAGGACTCTGTTCTTCAGGAAGTGAGAGGCTGGAGGTTGGAGCTTTTTGTAGCCCAAAGATTTCTGGAGTGAAGATCCAGCGAGCCTTGGCAATGGCAAGCCAACACTGTCCACAGGGGTTCAGTCCCAGCAGCCTCGACGAGGGATACTGTCCTCCAAATTGCAATGAAGACAGGTCAGGCCTCTAGGGAGCCACAGAACCACCACCTGTGTTGCCGAGCCTCAGGAGGTCCATGGGACGTCAGGAAAAGAGACCAGTCACCTTTGTTGCAGTACCTGCATATGCAGGGGAGTAACTCCTTATTGTGTGCTTGATGCCCACAAGTCTATTGAAGAACTTGGATGAAGCACAGACACAGATGAAGCAGAAGACTTAAAGAACAGCGAGACCAGGAGCAGCAAGAGTCTTCCTTGATGCAGTCTCAGTTCCAGTCGAAGTCCAACAAAGCCCAAGTGCCAAGATGATTGATGAGCGATGTAGTTTCAGGGTTGAGTCCTGTCCCATGATGAATCTGAGGACCTACCCACAAGGGAGCCCTTAAGTACCCTAAGGAAAGGGTTGGGATGACTTGGGGGTCCCTCTCAGAGGAAGAGCTTGAAATAAGGGAGGATACTCCCATGTCCTTTGTTTAGTTTTGCACCGTAGTAGGAATTAAGGGTTCCTGAACTTGCTCAAACTGGAGTATGCAAGGAGGGCGCCAAATGTGCCATTCAAAGCAGTGTGGTGGTGTTGGCAAGTGCCCCCACACCAGCCTAATACATTAAGTCCTGTCTGGTAGGTGGTCACACCTCCCCATGACAGGAAACCTGTTCAGCTCAGCAGCAGGAGGGGAGAATGGAGGCTGTGGTCGGCAGTAGCACTAACTTGCTGGCTGGCAGACCCTGAAAGGCTGTTGCCGGGAGTACAGGGGGGTCCCCTAAGGGGCCCCCCAGTACATGGGATCCTACTTACATCACTGTAATTTGTGCTGGAGTATGATTCCAACATGTTTGATACCAAACATGACCGGGTTTGGAGCAGCCACTATATAGTTAGACTTCATAGACAATATACCAGCAATTGGATAGAACTATTCAAGGTCCTCAAGGAATTCACCAAATCTCTGGCCTGCATTTCTGCCATCTCCGCCTTTCAGACACTGTGCAAGACTTTGGGGAGCCCTTTTGAAACAAAATCTGAAATATCTATAGAAATTTCCATAACAATGAACACCTCCCCCCTACCCATGCCCTAAAAATACTTCCTGCAGTGACACTTCGGTGATGCTTGAAAGGTTTGAGCCTATTTATCAAACTCAGTTACTCAATCAGCTGGCTAAAGCCAAATCTGGTTCTCCCTCCGAACTCTGCCCCCCACTTGTAACATCCACTATTTGCTGTGTTATGTTATGTTAAAAACAATTTATAAAGCGCGCGTTCGCCAACGGTTTCTTGGCGCTAAGCGGGGGTCAGTTGCGGGTACAGTAGCCGAGGGATTTAATTGTAGGCCTGAACAAATAACCAAGTTTTGAGGGACTTCCTAAATTGGGTATAGGAGGTGGCTTCTACCGTCACTTCACTGTGCAATAGATCACTGATCCTAGCTGCAGTTCCTCAGGAATGGAAACCCCATCTTAAAATCTTAAAAAGCCAATACAGATTCTAAAGAGCGAGTTAATTATCTCCCTCTTTCCCTTCTCCTTTAGGTGGCCAAAGGTCTGGAGTCCTACGCTTATAAACAGATTTCCTCTTGTCTAGAGAATCACTATCCTCACTATGCCTCAAAATTGGTCTTCTGAGCTTCCCAAAGTACAGAAACTGCTTTACTAGTGGAAGTAGATTCAATTAGACTGTCCTTGAATGCCAGTACTCTAGAAATGCTGGTACTCCTTGACCTGTCAGTGGCATCTGATATCATCTCACATTCCATTGGCACCTCTCAATCTAAGATCCTCTACCTGGGCAAGTGGGTCCCACAGGGCTCTGTTTTAAGCTTCACGCTCTTTAAAATCTATGCAGCACCCCTTGCCCAAATAGTTAAGTCTGGTGGTTTTGAAATGTGCCTACTGTAAGTCCCAACATGCACTGTCTAAAGGCTCACTTCTCATTCACCCATTGCATGCACATAAGTCTCTCAAGCTGTCCTTCTTTGGATTACCTGTACGTCGTCCTCAGGCACCAACATTGGGTTGGTGCAGGGTCAATTTGAAACCGTCTGAGCCATGAAGGTACAGTAATCGGTTCTATAACCAAATGGGTTTATTTAATGCCGGAGCCAACTGGAACAATCAGCTCTACTACTAGATCTATCAGGGTGCAAATCTCTATTTCCTTCTTTCACCCTATGCATGCCAATGGCTCAGGAGGGGTAAAAATAATAATAATTCCAGATTTGTAAAGCGCAATTTATCACCCCTAATGGTATCCAGGTGCTCGAGTTCGTCAGGGAGATTAAGTGAGCTATTGCCCAGAGTCACATGATGTTGAGCTTAGCTGCTGCTGGTGCTCAACCCATGAGCCCCCATGCTCCACAGTCGGCCGCTCCAGCCGCTACGCCACACCTCTCCACCAACAGGACAGTCCTTGTAAGGACTTTGGTGCTCCCCGACTGGGCCAGTCGCTATTTCTCTATAAGGCTTAGTAATGTACTAGAACAGTGACATTCTCCACAACAGTGACTGACATTGTCAAAGTTTCAAGGCTTTATATGACAAATTATTAAGCACATTACATGCAATAGCATTGATCAGGTTAGCATCAAAGTACAGATCATAAGTAAAAGGACTCAGTAAAGTTCACTATTAAATCCAGCATAGATTCACCTTCTAGGAGTGGGAGAATGGGGTTCTCCCGGTGCAGGAAGAGCGGGTCCTATTAAAGCACTTTAGACAAACGATTTCACACATTACTACACACATTCACGGTTCTCAGGATATACACCAATGTGGCAATAAGAAACATTTTACAACAGAATACATTTAAAGAGTCTCTCATTTGATTGAATTCAGAGGCTACCAGAGTCTAATCAAGTGACAAGAATTATAATATTGTGTATAGAGCGGTCTGGCACAGTGAGCATTGCTCAATTTGAGCTAGTGGTTTCCGGTGCTCAGCACATTCACTTAACTGTCAACACCAGGACTTATAACAGTCTGCCACGTGGTGGCACTGATTGTCTACTTTAGAAATTAGCAAAACAATAATAGTTTGCTAATTCAGTATACATTAAAAATTACTTATTAATACCTGCCGCCCAAGCCTTTCTTATAGCTTTGGGGGACTGGAATACTTTGAATTGTTACACTTGTAGGAGTGTGAAGGGTAGTAGCTGTGTTGGTACTGTAATTGGTGGGGGTAATGGGTAGTGCAAGCTACAATGGCCTCCTGATAGGAGACCTGGCACTTTTTAATTTCTTTGTAAATTAAGCACTGACAGTGAGGTTGTCCTTATTGGTGTACATCTTATTTCCAAAGGCTAAGAAAGCTCACAATTCTTTATTAGAGCAAAGGTGATAACAACAGCGAAGGCCACGTGGTATAGAGCAGTTATTTAAAAATGGAAGACAGCACATTTTTTGGTTATGCTAGAGCAAGCTCAATTTCAAACATCTTGAAAGCTTGGAAAAAATATACAACATTCACACCAGGAAAGGGTACCGTGGGAAGAACACCTATCTCTTTTAGGCAGTCACAGCAGTAGTGGAGTGGGTGGGGAGGAAGGAGTAGGGGGCAGGGGATTGGATAAAAAAAACACCTACTGGCCGGCTTGCTGGCCGGCTGCCTCTCCTGTGTCCTCTTCCTGGCTTCTTGTGAGAAACCAGAAGCACCAGGGCTCCCGCACTCCCCGCAGCCAATCACAAAGCTCCAATGCAGATGTGTGATTGCCCTGAGCGCCGTAACACGGCGCTCAGCCAGGGGCTGGAGGGGTGGGCATGTTCTCCTCACAGGCTGTAAAGCTGCCTGCCTGGAGAACAGGGAAAGTGTACATGACTGTTTTGGGTGGCCCGAGAGGGCCAGCCAAACAGTCATTGGGCACTGCACTGAGCACACCTTCAGCAAGAACGTTTGCTGCTACACCGCAAAGCACAGCTGTTGTTGCAATTAAAAGGCAAAATATCAAGGACACTCTAGTCCTGGGATATGGGATAGAATAGCAGTCAGGATAGGACAAAATGCTGAGCAATCTCGCAGCAGACAGCACAGGAAGCCCGCGAAAATGGGGTGACCAGGATTGGCCCAGACCAACGAGGAGAGGAAGTCACTTCGAAATCTGGCGGGGAGCAGCGGCATTGGGAAGAACTGGCGCGGCGTGAGCCGGTGTAGAAAGCCGACGCAGAAGGCGTAAGCTATCGGCGATCCTGGAAGCTGCCAGAGGAAGGAAGTTCCGGACCCACCGGCAGCAGCGGATCACCTAGACGGGGCCGAGGAGGGTGAACACGGGAAGGGAAAGAAGCCAAGGCGGGCAACCTCCCAGGCACCCTCCCCGGCACCACCCCAGGAAAACCAGAAAGCAGTGGGCAAGCAGCCACAACGGCGGCCCCCAAGAAGAGCACAAAGTCCAGATCACAGGAGGGGTCGGGGAGAGATCCCAGGGGCAAGAAGAGCAGGAAGGCCCAGGACAAGAGATAACAGTGGTATCCCCAGAGATGGTCTCCAGCTCGGACGCTGAGGGCAGTAGCTGTGCTGAGTGGTCTGTAGCCAGCATGGCGGCCCCTCAAGAATCGTGCAGAGGAAGGAGCAGAACGGCGGACGAGGGCTCTGGTAAGCATCACCAACAAAATGCTGGGGGAAGGCGCAAAGGGGGACTGCATGCAGTATCAGCAGAGGGCCGAGCAGGGCAAATAGTGAACCTAGGTACACAGCTGGGGTCAATAATCTATGCAAAAACCACAGTTGATGGACAGAATGCAGAACAATAATGTAGCCACAAGGGGCGCTTGGCCGCCGCTACCTCCATGGCAGGCAGGGCAGGGAAGTTACCAGCAGCGTTTGGAAGGGGAGGCATGGGGTCAGTGAACAGCCTCCCCACATGCCTGGTTGCCCTGGTGGCAGTGGCATGGGGCAGGGCCCCTTTTCGAGGGAGGGACGCAATGGAACACCGAGAGGAATGGGGCTAGCCAAGGGCCAGCCCGCGGAAACAAGACAAGGGGGGACCCCAAGGGGCTGCCGACACAGTACAGGACCTCCAATATGCAAATCAGGCCAAGGGTGCAGAGCCTGAAAAGAAGTACAAAGGGGGGAGGCAATTCCTGGGGCTAACAGCACAGGAAAAAGGGAAGCGGGGGAAGCCCGGACCCATTGGGCACGCCATCCAGTGAATACATACGCCCCTCCCCGGGAGACCCCCTACTACGACAAAGCTACTATGCCTGGCTAATCTCATCCCACTGACAGTAAAGGGAAGGATCTGGAGAAAATAATTTATAGATATTTTCTCACTGCTGGAAGTACGCCAGGCAGTGTTAGACCTGACATCGCTGGACAAAAAGGATGATGACAGGAGAGACAGACAGAAACCCAGGGTAGAAAGGTCCCTGGAGAACTGGCTAAAGGTGCTGCAGCACTCATTTTATATTAACAGAAACTGCATGAGGCACAGCAGAAATACCATGGGGACGAATGGGTAATATACAATGAGACTTTCAGGGAATAAAATGTAGACATGATGGAATGGGATTGCCAATACATGGAGGACTTCACCTCCCACATGGTAGCAGCCAGAGAAGGGGTCAGCACGAGGGAGCATAATTTTTGTCCCTATGGGAGTAAGGGAAAATATGAGGGGCAGGGACAGCTTTCTAAGGGTAAGAACCAAAGCAATGGCAAATCGGGGAAGGCATGTTGGAAATTTGACAAAGATGACTGTAAATGGGGGCTGCATGCAGGTTCAAGCACGCATGCGGGTCCTGCGGAGGAAACCACCCGCCATATGCTGTAGGCAGTCCCAAGGGAGAGGGGCCGACAAAGATAAAGGAGGTACAAAGAAATAGGGAACAGGTGGCTCCAGAAAAGGGCGGATGGTGTGTTGGCGGGCGAGACACACTACCCACCCCGATAAAAGTCCGCTGACTATTGTATTTGCTAGGACATTACCCCAAGAAATCAGATAAACAAAGGTTAGCGGAGGGCTTCACAGCAGGTTTCCCCATCCCTTATAACAGACCTATGGTTGCTAGGGAGATTAAGAACATGAAATCAATAGGAGCCAACCCGGAGGCAGCAAGGCAGAGAGTGGAAAAAGTTCCGCTGGGGAGGGTTGCGGCCCTCCCCCACTAAAGCATCTGGTTGTATCCCCCCTGGGCGTGGTGCCAGAAAAGGAGACAGGCAAATTCAGGTTACTACACCATCTGTCACACCCCCAAGGGGACTCCATAAATGACTGGCTGGATATGGGGAGCTTCTCTCTAGCATACGCATCAGTGGATGATGCAATAGACCTAATAAGACAAGAAGGGAGGGCAGCACTATTGTCAAAAACAGATGTAGAATAGGCCTTCCATCTCCTGCCAGTACACCCAGAGAACTACCCCCTACAGGGTTTCCAAATGGACAGCCAGTACTACTATGACAAATGGTTACCGATGAGTTGCTCCATCACATGCGCCTATATCGAGGCTTTCAGCATTTTTTTTCGGAGTGGGAGCTGGGTAGACGGGCCCCGTCGGGGGGAGGGTCAACTACTTGGACAATTTCCTATTCATTGCAGGGCAGGCACAAAAGAATGTGCAAACCTCCTCCACAAATTTGTGGGCTTGGCTCAAGAACTGGGGATCCCCCTCACCCAGGACATGCCATTCCTAGGGATAGAACTGGATTCAGTGGCTGGGACATGCAGGCTTCCCCCTGCAAAAAAGTGGCGGATCTGAGGCAGAACATTGACCGCTTAAGGCAGCAAAAGAAGACGACACTAGGCGAAATACAATAGTTGTTGGGGAAGTTGAACTTCACCACAAGGGTAATTCCCGCCAGGTGCATTTTTGCCAGTTGCCTAGCCTGGTTGACTAGGGAAGTGACACAAAAGCACCACAGGGTTCACCTAACACAAGGGGTCAAAAAGGATCTGGGAGAATGGGAGAGGTTCCTAACTAATTTCAACGGGAACCTCATGTGCCGAGGACCCTGGGTGCAAGCAAATCAGTTAGATCTTTACACAGACTCGGCCGAAGGACTCAGCTTCGGGCCATCCTGGGCAGAGCATGGACAGCCGGGCATGGCCCGAGAGCTGGAATATGGCAGGGATCAGAGCAAACATCTGATTGTTGGAGTTATTCCCAATCATGCTAGCAATCCACATATGGAGGGAAAGGTTGGCCACAAACAAATAATTTTACGATCAGACAATCACTCAGTGGTTCAGGCGATCAACACAGGAACAACAAAATGTCCCGCTGTAGTTAGTCTACAGATGAAGTCAGTGGAAAGCCAGCTAAAGGGGAACATCGCGCTTAGGGCCCGACACATCCCGGGTATAGACAACTCAATTGCGGATGCCATTTCTCGTTTTCAATGGGGCAGATTCTGAGAGCTTGCCCCAGACGCGGACCGTGGGATGACCCCTGTGCCACTGGAGGCGTGGGCTTAGGTGGACCCGGGATAAAAAAAATGCTGGACAATGCTCTGGCCCCAAAGACAGAGCACCGATACCGTAAGTGCTGGGCAAAATCTGTTAACATGACAGGGGTCACGGGGGCCAGTTGGCAGGAAAGGAAGAGGTCTTAGGCTTCATAGAATGGGCCTTTGCTGTGGGGAAGGCAAAATCCTGGTTCCAGGCCCATCTTAATGCTGCTGTATACCATACAAAGATGGCGGAGGAGAGGATCCAACAAGGCCTTTCCGATGTAGAATGGCTTTGAGAGGCTGGAGCAGATTACAGCTCACAGAGAGGGACAGCAGGCGGCCCCTTCATTTTGCAACACTGCAACAGATGGTAGGGGCACTGAAGGAGATATGCACCACCGAGCTAGAAGCCACACTCTTTAGGGCAGCATTCACATTAGCATTCTTTGGGGCATACACGGTCAGTGAGCTGGTGGCACTCGCGGTAGACAACCCAGGTAGAGCATGCATATGTCGGGCCGACGTGGAGATAGGGGAAGGTCACATGAAAGTCCTCCTGCGGCAATCAAAAATGGGCCAGGCGGGCAAGACAGGATGGACCATGATCAACTGCAGAAAGGACAAGTACTACTGCCCAGTGTGCGCAGTTCAGAGATATATGCTAATGGGGGGACACAAGCGGGGGCCGCTACTGACACATTAGGACGTGTTGTATTTAAGCTGGTTCCATTTCATAGCAGTGATGAGGAAGGCTCTGGAAAGGATAGGGCTCCGGGCGAAGGCCTTCAGGTCCCATTCTTTCGCAGGGCTGGGCTTAGGAGCCGAACAAATAACGGGCATAGGGCGCTGGGCATCCGGAGCATTTAAACGTTACATACGCCCCACAAAGTGCTAAGTCAGGTCTCTCCCTCACCACCTCACCTTTTTTAGGTCCGGCTGGATGGCATAAGACGGTGTGGATCATGGGTGTGGATCATGGGGCACCCCTACGTAGAGTGAGCGCAATGGTGGGTTGCAGCCAGACGCTAGTGCTGCGGAATCTGGTTGCGGGACACAAAGGTAGCCTGGCTGGGGCATTCTGGAATAAAATGGGACCAGCTGCTCCCCGCGGCGTGGGAAGCAATCAGAGAAGGTGGAAAACTGGATGCAGTAGTGATCCTCCTGGGGGAAACAATTTGGTGACCATAGGAAGGAGAGGGCTCCTCAAAAAAATGTAGGCAGGCCTGTCAGGACTAGCGAGGATGGACAGCGTAATTTCAAAGACAAAGAAACATGCGTTAACATGGATGTTATGAATAACCAATGAACTTTGAATGTATGACCATGTTATGTTTTGAATAAGCTGCAACCTTTTACAGCACCATAACACGTAGTCAAGTGGTGATTTAAAGCAAAGGGATGCAGTCAATTTGGGTAGGTGGAGGTGGACTGGCCCATGGGAGGGGTTGAAGCCTGGGCCTGGGAAGGTGAAGCCGGCCCCGATGGGGGCCCAGGACAAACGCCGCCTGGGGCGGGAAACACGCCCCCTAACCCCCGCTGCGGAAGCCCCCAAAAATGGGGCAACCAGGATTGGTCACCCCAGGGTGAGCCACAGCACCCCAATCAGGGGGTTAATTGGCGAGCTGAAAAAAGAGAAGCCCATCCACCCACACCTAAAAGAAAGTGGACGTCATAGCCGCAGGGACATAGGTGAGGTGGAGGAAACTTAAACAAAAGAGAGAAAAGTACTAGAGGTAGATGGAAGGCTCACACAGTGTCCTTGGGATGCCTCACGGCAGGGGCACTGAGGGAGCCAAAGACGGCACAAAGTCTATGACAGAGTAGATGTGATGTTCGAACAGGGCCCTTGGGATGCCTCAGGGCAGGGGTACTGGGGAAGTAGAGCATCAGGGCACAGCCTCCGGCAGAATAGATGAAAGTCTCACACTGGGTCCTTGGGGTGCTAGACGGCAGGGGCCCTGGAAGAGCAGGGAGGGGCCAGCAAAGGGTCCAATGCAAGTGGAATGGCACTTTCAGCCCGGGCAGTTCCTGACGGGCACCCACACATCTCGGTAGCAAGTTGAAGCCTGGAACCGCAGACATCGAGGCCCGGACGCTCAGGCCCTCCACGAATAAACTGTTGGAGCATATCATATGGCTTTATGACCCCCATGATTAAGACTACTTGTGGAGTCCCCTAGGGATCGTCACTTTCACCTCACTTATTTATTCTCTACCTTCTCCCCCTGGTCCACGCATTAAAAGAAAGGAACATTCAAACTTTTAATTATGCGTACAACTTCCAGTTAGTATTTCATATCAGTAACTCCTTGACCTCCACTCATGAATTTCAATCGACAATGATGTTCATCCGGGATTGGATGAACAGTAATCAATTGAAACTGAACCCGGATAAAACAGAACTAATCCTCACGGGAGGCCTACTCAACCCCTGGAGCTCCCATTTCTGGCCCAAAGAACTAGGATAACCCCCGACTCCATCAAAATATGCCAAACCCCTGTGAGTGGTGGTCAACTGTGATCTCACCATGAAATCTCAAATCGGATCTGGCATTTCCACCTCCTTCTTCCAATTAAGGAAAATAAAGAAAAGCAGCAAGTTCCTTACTCAAGAAGCTAAACTTCAGGCAGTCCTCGCCATGTAGCGTTCTAATCTAGGACCCTGATCGATACTGTGACCTTATGACCCTATTCGGCTATAAATCCATTTATTCCCTATATTGGCATAACCGTTTAAGTGCAATATTCAGAAACTCGTCTCTGGCCTCACACGAACAGAGCCACATTTCAGAATCGCTTTCTCTGCCACTTCCTTTGCAACCAATTAGTGCAATGACATAGCAGAAGTTACTATCTAAGATTCCTAGATTAACACTCCGAGTTCTTCAACAAGATAAAAACTCAGCAACCTGGAAATCCCCGCTTGCTGTGTTTTGATTAGTAATAGAACTCTAATGAGCACTGATAGACGATCGCTGTCTCGCTGCTGCTGAAGTTTCTGTTATGCTGATGATACCATAGCTGCTATCGCTACTGCTATCACTGCTAACTAGCGAACGATGGTGTGGTGAACTTAGGAGCTGAACAGCTGTCCCCTGCAAGAGCCCAGCAGATGCAAGCTGCCCGCGGACGCTGCCCCTCCTCCTCCTCGACGCGCTGAGAGAGACGCTGTCTTTTCTCCTGCAGAGAAATCCAGCTCCGGCGTTTCTAGTCTACCCTTGCGGGTGACTGGGATATCGACCCCCTGAAGGAGATACCAGACCTCCATCATTCTATTCCAGAGGTATGGTGTTGACTAAACCCTTGGAGAGAATTCTTGAAGCAAACCTTGGCAAAACCAACTTAACTTAAAGCTACTTACTTACTCCCCTCCCAAGTATTAGGCTTAGGTCAGGTACAGTGGGGTAGGCGTAGTTAGAAGCACCAGTTGAGTATTTTAGCCTAATGTATATATGACTGTATATATGTTTTATTCATTTTAAACCATTATATGGCTAAGAAACCATATCAATGCTTTTACAGTATTATTTCGCAATACTCATCTTACTGTACGTACTTTTTATAATAACAAGTCTTGCAATTGTGGCAATTCATTTCTCTTGTACGAGAAAAAAGACTGTTCAATAAATGTTACCCTTTATTGAAAACGCCAGTCTCTCTATTCTCTACCTATTGTGAAAGTAAACTGCACAACAACTGACTGAGTAAAATAACTGTCTATTGTTCTCACGACTCTAGAGATTGACTCTTATCTGAGGAGCAAAGTTGTCATGTTGCACGGTTGTTGGAAAACTGAATCCCTTCTTGGCTGTGCCAGGTAAGCTGATCACTTCCTATTCAGTCAAGAAAGTTTCCAGTGACCTCTGAGCTAGTTGGTAACAAACCCAATTAAGTTTAGCATAGTCAGTAGAGGCCTGGAAGATCCGCACTTCTATGTCGATACTACTGTTTATGTTATTCCAATGCGCAGGGCCTATTGGGAAAATAGGAACTACACTACATGGCGCCCAAACGTTTGGTAAGGCGATAAACTAACGCAAGACGTTAGAGTAACTCAGTTGTGCATTTTTCACACAGACCTCTTTCTCCCGTAAATACTCCAATAGACGTCTGGAGTGGGTGAAAGGTTAAAATCCGCCCGAACTCAGTAGGAAGAGATTCCTATGTAAAGCTCTGGATTATTCAACGTTGAAGGATACAGTGTTCCAAAATATTGTGCACCTAATCTTTGTCTCCTTGGAGACTTGCTCTGCAAACCTTGCATTTATACAATGCCAGGAGAAAACGGAACCACTGGGGCCGCAGCAGATGCGACTCAGCAGGGTCCCGACGATACGGTACCGGGTGCAATAATCATCCCGGCACATTTAAGAAAATCTATAACTTTAAAACTTATAGAAAACGGACTGACACCACAAGGTGGCACAGTCGTCTTCGTGATAGAGGCACATGAATATCGGCAGACAGATGTATTCTATTCATGGATAAAATTTCCAGCGGCAAACGCCGCAACACACAAGTCCCACTACTATACAGTAGAGGAACCACCGGAAGAGTACGCTCCTTTCGAGGAGACTGAAATCCCACTAAAATTCCAAGAGCACCTGCTCTGGTTTAATGGCGCCCTAAAACTTAATGATCATATTACCAGGCTCGGTCCACTAGGTAGACCAGGAGCAACGTGGCCGGTTCTAGCCAGCTACACACCACATCCGGACATTGATTAAATGTCAAGTGAAGAACTCTTAGTTAACATAAGAGAATTAACAAAAGCATATAGAGAGTTAGTAAAATTATTTATTAAAAATAATTCAAACACTCCTAAAAAGAGCTGGGATGGAAATAAACAATCCACTCCCAAGGAAAAAGTTTTCCAGTCCAGAGGAAGGTCTCCTCGACGGAGGGAAAGAACTCCGACCCGAGAACACCAGTCTCCCCAAAGGGAGCCCTCTGAGAAAAGATACAACCTTAGAAATAGGGATAATTTGAAAAAGCCTGATAGATATCAAAGTATTGATACACGTCCCTCTCGATCTTTTTTGCAGAAATCGGAAAGACAGGCCCAGGAGAGCACACCAAGTCCAAAGACAAGGAACCTGCTCAGAGTAAAAAAATCTCAATTTCCAAATAAGAAGGTAGCCAGTATTAGAGTAATCAACCATACCGAGAATACTGAGGACACAGTTGAAAAACGGGGAGTGGGCACAGTCAATGTTAGACAGTGCAGCAGAAATCACTATAGCCCGCAAGATCTTGATGAGTCATCTGGAGACAGTGGACACGAATGAATACATTCAGGTTGAAACTGCCGACACCAGATTCAGCGAGCCCCATAAGATATACGAAGTAACATTGCGTATAGAGGGTGATAAGACTAGGAAAATAAAGGGTCTATTTTGGGATAAACTCTCAAAAGGCTATGATATTCTGTTAGCTGAAAAAGATTGGCCCCCAGAGTTTGTCAGGGAGTGCCCTCGTGGCGAAGAAATGATTATGCCTGCCTTCTCGAATCACATTTCGATTCACAAAAAATATACTTATGCAAGGAAATGGGCAGTAGCCCAGGCACCAGCATTATATAAAAATCATGTAGGATGGGATGAGGACTCACCTTCTCACAAAATCCAGTTAAAAAGTGAGCCAACTGCCCAACGGCAGTATCCCATTAAGCAAGAAGCTAAAAAACAAGTCAGGGAGATCTTAGATCAACTTGAATACCAGGGGGTGATTGAAACATGCACCTCTCAAATGAACAATCCTTTGTTTCCTGTCTCCAAGCCAGACAATTCAGATCGTCTAGTTTTGGACTACAGACACCTTAATGCATGTTGCTAAACTTTTGCAGTACAAAACTCGCATAGTGCAGCCTTAATGAACAACATAGTTAGGAAAAAATATAAAACGACATTAGACATATCTAATGGTTTCTTTTGTCAAAACATTGCACCAGAAAGCAAGTATTTGACCGCTTTCTCCGTAATGGGGTCTCAGAAAAATTTCTGCAGGCTCCCACAGGGGTTCAAGAACAGTCCAGGACTATTCTCAGCTAGGGTAACAGAGTTACTACAAATATATGATGATGAGGCATTATCTTACGTAGATGATATCTATCTCACAGACGACGACTTGGATACTCACTTGAAAAGAGTGAACACCATTATACTTGGGTTCGCAGCAGAGGGTTACAAATTCAACTTTAAAAAGTCTCGAATTGCCCATCTGACAGTATTATTTTTAGGATACGAATTATCAAGTGAAGGAAAAAGCCTAGCAGACAACTTCTTAGAGAAGTGCGCTGTACTCCAAGCTCCAAAAATGCTGAAGAATTTACAATCCATACTAGGTTTTCTGAATTTCGGAAGAACATACATTCTAAATTATGCAGAGAGGGTTAAACCTCTCTACGAACTAATTAAACCTGATTTTAAACAAATCAATTGGACTCAAAAACACACAGAAATTTTGAGATCACTGCAAACAGACATGTTAGCAAAAACAAAATTAGATACACGTGACAACACATGCGATCTTGTAATCCGAGTCATCCCAGGAGGATGCGGATTCACGTACCTGACCTCTAATGAGGGAGAAAAGGTACCAATTTCAATTAAATCTCACTTGTACACACAAGCAGAAAAAACATTCAGTCACACAGAAAGAACTGTGAAAGCAGTGCAGATTGCATTAGTAAATGACCGAGAATTAGCACATGGCAAACGGATTAATATCCTCACAGCGGAATCCGCCTTCGAGGCGCTATTCAGCCCAGTAAACCTGCCTACAGTGTCACTGGATCCAAAATGGATACAGTGTGTAGATTCTCTAGGAGCGGAAGATGTGAAATACTATTTCGCCCCGCAATTCGAAGAACTGAATGATTTAGAATATGAAGAAGAATATCCTCTGCCAATCGAACTTCTGCCTCTCCCACAGTACGCCTGTATAATCTATACAGATAGATTTGTACAGCATTTCAACGTAGAGAGCAAATCCTACAATGCAGCCTATGCGATTGTTAAAGGTCGCTGGCTGAGCGGTAAATTCAGACCGAAAGTAACAAAAACTGAATCAGTAAAGTACTGTTCGGCTCAGAGAGCTGAAATTAGATGTTTAAAGATGGCGCTCGAAAATGCAGAACGTGAATTCCCGACACTAATAGTGTGCGATTCTCATTTATGCGTCAACCCTTACAATAATAAGCTACAGAGCTGGATTGAAAACGATTACAAAGATGACACAGGTGCCACAATAAAGAATAAATTGCTCTGGAAACAGGTAGCTCTTTTACAGAAAGAACTACAAAAGACTCACGTGATACACGCACAGAGTCTTCTACGTGATGGCGTTCACGTTGCAGGGAATTAATTGGCTAATACAGCCACAGCGGAAGCAACTAAACCGGCTTCCGTAGCCACAAAAAAGCGTACAGAAAAATACATAGACGGGGAAACCATGCTGGCAGTTAAAACGACTGTAAAAGGCGACTGTGCAGCACTGCCCGTGAACTATCCACTCAATTATGCATACGTAATCAATGCAAACTCCTTTCCTTTTGCTCGAATCCCTGGAGTGGGGGATAGGGTAATTCCAAACAGGGACCGGAGGGGCTTCCTCACACAGGAAGCACATATGGGGTTGGGTCTGAGACACCAAACAATCAGGGACTCTCTGAGAGAATTAGAATCAGAGTACTGGTGGCCGGAAATGAGTGAAGGTATTCATGAGTTTGCAAAAAACTGTGAAGACTGCAACAGAGATCGCAGTGGAGAACCGGCCAGTGTAGTGTCAGAAGCCCTAATAGAAAGCATTAGGCAATCTATCTGCGCTATCAAAAAAGAAAAACGCATCCCATTGTACATCATTAAGGCTAAAAACACTTAAAAAATATGGCCTCCAGCGCTCGGCTGACGCCAGAACGGTTATAAAAGATCTGCGAGTCTTTATCGCCACATACGCAATTGCCATGTTCCATTCTGACCAGGGTCCTGCTTTTAGCTCTCGAGCTTATAGGGAGGCCATGGCCAGCATGGGAATTGGGTTGTGGTATTCTTGTCCGTCACACCCCGAAGGGAATAGTGTGGTTGAAAGAAAAAACCGGGACATAAAGCGATCTATAACAGCGAAGGTATTAGGTTCAGGCGCTGGGTGGGTCAAACATTTAATAAGTGTCCAAACGAGTCTTAATAACTTGCCAAGAAATTCTCTAAAAGGTTTCAGCCCATACGAACTATTGTTCGGAATTAGAATGAGAGTTCAGGACCTCGATAGTCAGATATCAGTGGTACAAGATAAGAAAACAACAGACTTTGATATAAAAGATCGTTTGGCTGTTTTACAGGATTTGAATGAAACAAGAAAATCCTTAAGCAACATAAAGTTAAAACAACAGCCAGATACCACTGACGAGGCACCACAAGCAACAGCCCCAGCAAGGCCTGTCTGGATTCCAAAGATTGGGGATCTAGTCAGAGAAAAAATAGCGGTGAAGAAGGAATTTGGGCCTTCTTACAGAAAAGCAGTACCTGTCTTGGCAGTCACCGGAACAAGATCAGTTGTACTACCGCCCCTTGCTGGTAAAAAGGAGAACAGAGTTGTATCAATCGACCTGGTAAAACCACAAGCATGTGGCCTATAATCAACAGTAGGCCCAGTGGACTCCCAAGAAACAACAGAATACCCAAACTTGCAACAATCCAAGAGGTTCAAACTGAAAGACTAATCACATTCGATCAGCCTGCAGTGCACAGAGAAGGACTATGCAATAATGCCATGGAACTTGTGCCTCTTGAGACACAGATTGAAACAGTTCGTCAAGAAACACCAGTCTACAATAATGTGGCATCAGAAAGTGCTACCGAAAGACAAATTGAAAGGACAATCCCAACAATTGACAGAACTGCCTCTGGTTATTTCATCGACTACGACAACTTTTCCGAGGATCAAAGTAACCCCGAAGTGATGCCAGAAACAAAAATGACTTTTAAAGAAAAATCAACAGAACTCTTTCATCAACTGAAGGAAATCTACCTTATTTCCCCTTGGTTAGAGTTCTGGTTCGGTCTACGTGTATTTTTCCTCCTGCTTTGGCTCATCATGGTACTTTGTTTGGGAAAATTCATTGAGGGAAAATATAGTACGATGGACACAGCAAGTCAGAACATCAACCTAGTCCTCAAACCACACAGATCATCCCACATGAAGAAAAGAGAACTGTCAACAGTAAATGTCACAGCCATTCCAATACCCGGTGGGGTAGTATGGGAGAAAACTGACTATGAGATCTATGGTCCGGTCGAGATCCTGCAGTATCCTCATCAACTGAAGGTTTCCTTAAGTGACTTTGTAAAACCTAGTACATTCTCTGATGATTGGGACTTTAACAGTATTAATGACATGATGTCTGATTTAGTAATGTCAGCTAGATTCACAGAACATGATTATTTACAAGGTTCGTCTAGTTATGAACAGTTGTTCTGTTATACACATTATGGCGATCATTATTTGCATAAATCGGCACAGCCTAGAAATGTTTTTAAGTATAATCAATGGGAACATTGTGCTACACCACCTAAAAGCAGTTCTAAAACATTCTTTGAGAAATTCAAGTACTTCTCAGGGTTTAACACCAGTGATGCAGAAACGTTTTATTACAAACTGTTAGATAAAACAGGAATGAAAACAATGCTGACAAACACTAAATTAATATATTCAGAAGCATTTTATGAAAAAATGATGACATTTGGTTTTGATTATTGGAAAAATAACATTGAAACAAAAACCATTTGGGGTACGAAAGATTGGCAGGTACAAGGCCTAGAAGCACTATTCAGAACCTGCATGATACCAGAACAAATGATGTTTTTAAATGACACAATTCACCAAACATCCTGTCTTGGCCTAGCTAAGATCAAAGACCTAAACAAACCGTCTATTCCGAAGCCAATACCTGATAATGCAACAACAGATATTGAGATAGACGTAACTAACATTTTACATTTTAACAGAACACATCCTGATTGGAAAAAGTGGTTAATCTGGCCTACAGACACAAACAACTGTCAAGATAGATTCCTGAATAAAACGCAGGGGTTAAAAATGACCAGACAAGACCCTAGATACTCCCAGAGACAACATCCAGGGATAGTAACAACATACAGTGTAGGGAAACTCTACCTCGAATGGCTAGGATCATCCACACTGGCTGAAATTAAGCAACACTTGTCTTTACTTGGAGATGGTGCTGATTTGCGCGATTTTATTATGGGACCACGCAAACAGCGTCAGAAGCGTTTCATAGCGGCCAGCATCTAATCTGCGTACAACGAGGCTTGGAAAGTCACACAAATTGAAACAGCAGAAAAAATACGAGAAATTGATCGTATTAATTTGAAAAAATCACTTTCTGTAGTGGACAATGGGTTAATGACTCTGTCCTCCAGAATATATTCGTTGGACAATATTGTATCCTCTGCCTTTGATATAATAGACAGAGACTTGCTAATGTTACAGCATGGCCAGTCGCAATTACGTTCTATTGTACAATTAGGCTGGACGCTGCAAAATCTTCGTTCAGGCTATGTGCCTTGGAATTAATCAACACAACGTCATTGTTTTCCAATTTTAACCCTACTGATAAACAAATCAGCTTGGCACAGAAAGGAGCAGACTATACAATCCTGAGCATCGAAAAACTTGAGAGATTACCATTGACAATGTCAGAAAGTCCTGTCAATGAATGGATAATACACAGAATTATCACTATTCCGATAACAACTTTCCGATTTAAAAAGTTCCTTGAATACATACCTACTGGCCAGTATGAACGATTGGGTAAAGGTTATGTTAAGTCAGCATGGAAATTACCATACACACATTCATGCTACAGTGACAGCGACAAAAATGTATTTCTTAGTGGTAATAACTGTAAACGTTCACTAAGCGGTATACTTTTGTGCCAGGGTATTAATTTACATGGAGCCTGTGAAGGTAATTCTAACAACCTTTCATGCCACCAGCTTGTCACACCTGCAACGCAGATAGAGCCCTTCTTTATTCAACTCGCGAATGGGAGTTACATTCTAAGAACAGATCACAGATGTTGTGGCCTTGTTCCAGGGAAAAGTTATCTCGTAAGCATAACTTCCATGGTCAAATGCTGTATGCAAGCATTGTTCCCGAGCGGGCCTGGAGACATAGAGACTCCCATCTGGCCTCGTCTGCATTTCTCTTCTATACGAATTGATACTTTAAGCAAAATGAAGTCTGTGCTTTTGGAGACAACAGTGCCCATCACGTCATCAAAAGAGACGTATGATCTCCTAGTTGCAAGGACAGCTACGGAGGTTCATGACCTTTTATCAACAAATTGCCCCGTGCATTTCGTAGAAATGTTGAGCCAACTCCTTAACATGTCTAGTGCCACAGGCATCCCAGGCATATTTAAGACGATTTTTACGGGACTGCTAACACCATTTCAAGCAATTCTGGGAATCGTTCCAAATTTTGTCCACTCTGTTTTTGGCGGCATACCCCTATTTTTGGGACTTGTAGCAGGGATTTTATTTTTGACCCTCCTGCTTCGTTATGGCAAGCCACAGCTCAGACATGACTCCTATGGGAATGGAAGAAACAATCCTAGCAGTGCGCTACCGGGACAGAATAACTAGAGTCCTTGGATTGGCCAGGCTGAGAGATCTAAACATGACCTGGTTCCTTTCATTCAGACCGATATGGCAAAATTGCATCTTACCTGTACTACGATGTATGCTATGCGGAGATGAGTGCGTGTTGGACACCTGTCTTTCACTTCCATCAGCAGTACCAATGGATATCGATACTTTGCTAAGTCCGATAACGGCTCACGCATTGTGTTGTCCCCAGCGGCTACCAATCCTGATGACGGCATTCGTTGAGACTCCTGTACTATGACTAGGTGGTAACAGTGGAGCGAGTGACAAAAGCAACATCACCCAGGTACGACCTTCTGTGAGCATTGCTGATCCAGCCTTTGATGACAGCAATCATTCTCACACCTGCCAAGTTACAGCACTATCGAATTTGGTCGAACTGTCACCTGATTTTGTAGACCAATTCTTTGAGAGCCTGTCTGATATGATGTTCTCACCCGAACAGAAACAATAACTTTAGAGAAGCATTCCGACACACAGCGTTCCCATGAACTCTGAATTCGGCCTTCAGTTTTGAACAACAAAAACTGCTAAAAGCGTTGGAACTCTAATTTCCCCGTTCAAGCAATAATTCTTTTGAATTGAACACTTTTTAATATTCACCTTTTTTCTGGCACGAAAAATTCTTTGCTTAAAGTAAAACTATTCATAGACAACAGAAGCTTCTACTTCTACTTCTACTTCTATTTTTAGATACATCTAGAGACATAATATTTTACACCAGCCTCTAGCACATTTTACTGCAATGCATTTATAAGTGATGAAATTATCTCGCCCTTCTTCTGTATTCAGAGATATTTCATGTGTAATTCTTTTTGCATAATCGTTCATTGATTTCATATGCTATAATTTTTGAATGATTTCTATGCTTCAAAAACGTACAGTACCTAAATTTTCACGTATTACAAATACGCATATTTCAAATGCATATATGTATTTTGGGGTGGGCAATGTTACACATGCATCTTATTGCTCTAGTTTTAGTAATTTGATGGACATGAATTCGTGGAGTGGGTGTAGCGTTCTAATCTAGGACCCTGATCGATACTGTGACCTTATGCCCCTATTCGGCTATAAATTCATTTATTCCCTATATTGGCATAACCGTTCAAGTGCAATATTCAGAAACTCGTCTCTGGCCTCACACGAACAGAGCCACATTTCAGAATCGCTTTCTCTGCCACTTCCTTTGCAACCAATTAGTGCAATGACATAGCAGAAGTTACTATCTAAGATTCCTAGATTAACACTCCGAGTTCTTCAACAAGATAAAAACTCAGCAACCTGGAAATCCCCGCTTGCTGTGTTTTGATTAGTAATAGAACTCTAATGAGCACTGATAGACGATCACTTCCTAGTGACATCTTTATTGACGTCTTATGTCCAAAAACTTACGTCAAACAAGGCACCTTTCAGGTATAAATATTACCAACGTTGCCTTAAGCAAACGCTGTCTCGCTGCTGCTGAAGTTGCTGTTATGCTGATGATACCATAGCTGCTATCGCTACTGCTATCGCTGCTAACTAGCGAACGATGGTGTGGTGAACTTAGGAGCTTAACAGCCGTCCCCTGCAAGAGCCCAGCAGATGCAAGCTGCCCGCGGACGCTGCCCCTCCTCCTCCTCGACGCGCTGAGAGAGACGCTGTCTTTTCTCCTGCAGAGAAATCCAGCTCCGGCGTTTCTAGTCTACCCTTTTGGGTGACTGGGATATCGACCCCCTGAAGGAGATACCAGACCTCCATCATTCTATTCCAGAGGTATGGTGTTGACTAAACCCTTGTAGAGAATTCTTGAAGCAAACCTTGGCAAAACCAACTTAACTTAAAGCTACTTACTTACTCCCCTCCCAAGTATTAGGCTTAGGTCAGGTACAGTGGGGTAGGCGTAGTTAGAAGCACCAGTTGAGTATTTTAGCCTAATGTATATATGACTGTATATATGTTTTATTCATTTTAAACCATTATATGGCTAAGAAACCATATCAATGCTTTTACAGTATTATTTCGCAATACTCATCTTACTGTACGTACTTTTTATAATAATAAGTCTTGCAATTGTGGCAATTCATTTCTCTTGTACGAGAAGAAAGACTGTTCATTAAATGTTACCCTTTTTTGAAACGCCCGTCTCTCTATTCTCTACATATTGTGAAAGTAAACTGCACAACAACTGACTTAGTAAAATAACTGTCTATTGTTCACATGACTCTAGAGATTGACTCTTATCTGAGGAGCAAAGTTGTCATGTTGCACGGTTGTTGGAAAACTGAATCCCTTCTTGGCTGTGCCAGGGAAGCTGATCACTTCCTATTCAGTCAAGAAAGTTTCCAGTACCTCTGAGCTAGTTGGCAACAAACCCAATTAAGTTTAGCATAGTCAGTAGAGGCCTGGAAGATCCGCAATTCTACGTCGATACTACTGTTTATGTTATTCCAATGCGCAGGGCCTATTGGGAAAATAGGAACTACACTACAGCCATGGTGATATCACACATTGACTATGCCAACTCCCTATACTATGGTGATGGAGCAAGGATTCGCACGTGAAACGACTTGCTTGTATTCATGAACCTCGAATAACGTTAAAACACTAATCAACATTTTTGTCCTATTAATATTACATTACACGACTCTAATGGGTGTCCGAGAGAAGCTTGCTTATGTAATATGTTTGCATCTAAAATGGCTGCTGCTACGCGAGGGTTTCTACTGGGCATGCATCTGTCACACTCACGTGACATGACGTATTCTTTGCTTTGTTATGTTATGTTATGTTATGTTATCCGGATTTATTGAGCGCACAGATGCCCCAGCGAAGGGGCGTCCTGGCGCTAGAACAGAACAGAAAACCGGACAGAAGGTGGAAGACACAACACAACAACAGCATAACTAAGGAGCTACGGGGAAGAGAAAGGTTTTAACAGCCTTCCTAAAAGCAAGGAGCTCATCAATGGCACGAATGTGGACAGGCAAGGAATTCCATAGTTTGGCGGCAAGGACTCGAAAGGATCGACCGCCAATCCTGGATCTCTTGAAACGAGGAACTATGGCAAGGTGGAGAGCAGAGGACCTCAGAGAACGAGCTGGAACGTAAGGGGAAATGAGTTGCTGCAGAATCTGAGCGGAAGAGAGCTTAAGGATTTTGAATGTCAAAATCAATGATTTAAACTTTATTCTCTGTGCCACCGGAAGCCAATGGAGATTGAAGATGGTTCTCCTAGCTGAGCAGAATTTAGGCAAACCAACCAGAGCCCTGGCGGCAGCGTTCTGGACGCGTTGGAGACGGGAGAGCTCAGCCTGATTGACTCCAAGAAAAAGAGAGCTAGCATAGTCTAACTTAGACAAGATCATGGCTTGTACGATAAGTTGACGGGTGGGAGCGTCAAAGTATTTGAAGGTGGACCGAAGCTGACGCAGAATCCCAAAGCATGATGCAGTGGTCTTTTTAGTATGATTGGAAAAGCTCAGTTGGGAGTCAAACCATACCCCAAGGTTCTTAACTTCAGTGACGGGGTAGGGGTAGGACGAGCTCATGTGGCCACCAGCTATCGCCCCACAGATGAGTTTGTTTCCCCACAATGAGCACCTCGGTTTTCTTAGCGTTCAATTGCAGGAAATTATCGTTCATCCAGTGGGCCACAGATATAAGTCCCTCACGGAACTTGGCTGCCTTGAGATCGGAGGCCCCACTTATCGCAACCGCCAGCTGCGTGTCGTCTGCGTAGGACACGATGGAGAGGTTCCCACGCATGGCGACAGTAGCTAGCGGCTGAACATAAAGATTAAATAGGGTGGGGCTTAAAGCCGATCCCTGAGGAACTCCCTGGGCAATCGCATGTGGTTTGGATTCGAAGGGGGGAGTGATGACCCTGAAGGAGCGATCAGATAAAAAAAGATCTAAACCATTCAAGAGCCAGCTTATCCACCCCTGCCTCAACCAGACGTTGGAGTAAAATGTCATGGGAGACAGTGTCAAAAGCGGCACTTAGATCAAGGAGCACAAGTGCCGCCGTGTGACCGGAATCCTCCAGCATGCGAAGATGTTTGGCCATGTACAGGAGCGCAGTCTCGGTGCTGTGACCGGGCCTAAAGCCATTCTGCGAGGGATCTAAAATATTCGCAGAATGGAGATGTTTTGCTAGAATGGTATTAACATGAGCCTCAGTCAGTTTAGCAGCCCACGGGAGAAGAGAAATGGGGCGATAATTTTCAGCTTTTTTAGGGTGTAGAGCAGGTTTTTTCAAGATAGGAATTACCTGCGCCTGTTTCCAGGCACAGGGTACAGAGCCCGAAGACAGTGACAAATTGACAAGTTTACAAAGCGGGGGAAGGCAGATAGAAGATTCTCTGAATTGTGAGGGCCGCAGGGGATCTTTCGGGGAACCGGATTTGACCCTAATCACGAGTTTGTCAAACTCCTCCATAGAAAGCTCCGGAAGATGAGATAGCGAAATGGAGGTTTTAGAAGTGGCTGTGGTACACTGCCGGGAACCTGTAGGGCTGGGAAAGGCTCGATAAATACCTTCCACTTTATTAATAAAAAAAAGCAGCCAAATCCTCACAGTGGGAGGCAGAGCAGATCTCAGCGGTAGAGGTTCTACAGGCAGTAAGATCTTTCAGTGCTTTAAAAATAAGTTTACTGGGATTGGAGCTAGCACTGAACTCACGAGAGAAGTAAGAGGCCAGGGCCCTGCAGATGGCTCTGTGGTATATCTTGATGGTCGCGAGGTACGAAGCTTTCCTGACCGGGTCATATGACTTGCGCCGGGCTCTTTCGGCTTGTTTGCAGGATTTTTTTAATAGCCGAAGAGCATCATCATACCAGGGACTGGAATGGCTCGCTGCTGTTTAGTCAGGGAAAGAGGAATAAGCTTGTCCAACACATTAGTGAGCCAGCTGCAGTAAAGATTGTAACCGGACTCCACATCTGTGAAAGGGGCCAAAGGGACCTCGGCCAAAAGCTGATGAAAATCATTAAGTTTCAACTTTTTCCACGAGCGCCTGAGAATGGCAGGAGTAGGGGCGGCTACAGGAGGATCTTCAAGTGAAAGATGGCATTCAACTAGGTGGTGGTCAGTCCAGGCCATAGGTCTAGGGGGCAGGACTTTGGCCGAAGTAAGAGAAGTAAAAAAAGGGTCTAGGATATGACCACCAATATGTGTGTCATGATGAACTAATTGAGAAAGTTGGAGAGCCTCCAAATCAGCACAGGTGCTACTGGCCGCCGAAGGACAAGGAGAATCAAAATGAAGATTGAGATCCCCGGTTATGTTAAAATTGGCAGTTTTTAGAGCCAGAGAGCTAACGACATCAGGAAGGGCGGCCCTGAAAGCAGCATCAGGGCCCGGAGGTCGGTAAATAAGTAAACCAGAAAAAGAAAAGTGCGGGTTAACAGAGACTTAGAAATAAGCACTTTCACATCCCACAATATCCATGGCTTTCCATGTACAGGGATACTTAGTCTTAATAGCGGCAGCGATGCCGCCCCCTCTAGAGTCCCGATTAAGAGTATAGATGGTGTACTCTGGGGGGAGTGCTGAGTTGATAGCAACTGAAGCATCATTATGGAGCCAAGTTTCCGACATAAAAAGTATGTCAGGAGCTTCAACAAGTAGGTCATGAACATCAAGATGGTGCTTGACTAAGGATCGAACATTAAGATGATAGATCTTAAATATGTTAGGCTCTAGAGACGGACGAAATGGAGGGACTCTGTCGCTTCTGCGCACTAGTATTGGCTACTCTATGTTCTCACATGCGAGAAGCTTGCCCTGCTGCTTTTGCTAAGCAGTTCGTTCTGCCTAATCCAAATGCTATAGTAAAATAAAAATGAATGGGTATAGAGTAGAGATACATGGTGTACAGTGTATTCATGTATTCTGTGTTCTAAAGCTGTTTCTTTCTATTCTTTTATGAAACGATAAATTTGGGCCTGGGAGACGTTATAACTCCATTTTGAAAGTCCTTCTGCGCATGACATGCTCTAGAGAGGAGCTGAAAACATTTGTCATCGAATAGGAGCCAAAGACAGTCACAGCCAAGATGCGCCTGGGAAGCTGATCCTTAACCCTGCCAGAGGAAGCTAAACCGTACCCAATGTATTACAATGTATTTAATGATAAATTCTCCATTGCTGGGTGGAATAAAGATGTCATGTGAAAATATATCTATGGGCGGGATCGTAAAATTAATATTCAGCACTGAGGTATCAAAATTTGGTGCGGTGTGATGACCTCTCCTCACTCTTTCTCCAATCAAAAATGGGGATCCTTACACTTGCAACATTGGGGGGTGGTACATTGACCTGGAAAATAGCATAACTAGGGTAGGCGTTGCTAGTTATTTTGTCCGAATAGCTGACCTGTCACTGACCCAACGCACTCAGTAGGTGATTGAGAGCAGAGGGGCTGCAAAGCACTCTGTCAGAAGATTCGCTGACCCAATCGGGGTCCGGGAAGCTGAGGTGCTGGCGAAGCACTTTGTAGGTGAAATCGATAACCCAATTGGGGTTCTGGCTGTTAGCTGCAGAGAGGGAGTAGCGCAGGCGTTGCAACTGAACTGCGGGTGCCGGTCTTAACCTTTGGTGGTCCTGTCCTGATCCAAATCTGGTTTTCCCTTTTCTAAATTCTGATCTGCACCTGCTGGCCTACTGGCAACTGCAACTTTGGGGTTCTCCTGTCTTTCAACTGGCCCGTGGCCAGGGTTGGTCTTCACACCATTCTAGGTAAATATAAATCTGTGTGGGTTTGTTATCGTATATTTTGTTCCTTCTCTTTACCCTCCCTATACGTGAAAGTATTGAGCACATATGTTCCCTTTTCTTACCCGCCCTATGGTTAAAATCTTTTCGAAAAATTCTTGAATAGCATGTTCCTTTTTCTTACCCTCCCTAAATGCTCAAATCGTTTTTGATTAGCATATTCCCTTTTCTCACCTTCCCTTTGAAAATTGCTAAATTGTTTTGATTACTTAGCCTGTTCCCTTTTCTTACCCTCCCTTTAAATTACTGCTCAAATCGTTTGATTATATAGCATGTTCCCTTTTCCTTACCTTCCCTTATTGCTAAATGATTGAAATCAGTTTAAAACATCTTTTGCATAGTTACATTCTGGTTCTGATTTCCATTATTGAGAGTCTTGTGGTGTTAAATCTTTGGATCATGACCATTTAAGAAATTTAGATAAAGAGTTTTAAACCTTCCCGAGTCTGTGGTTATTAAATGAGTGCAAATGTTATTTTATATCTATCTATCTACAAACTAACTCCCTGATCCAAAGGGTTACAGGTACCAGAGACAAGGGCTGGTAAGTCAATGGTATAGGACCTAGTAGGTAAAATATCTGGTAGTAGAGCGAAGATTACCTGATTAAAAAAATGTGTTATTGATTATTGGGCCCAGGTGAGTATGATAAAATTACGGTTGGGTAACCTGCGCGCTCTATCAGTTTATGTAGCAGAGGATGGTTAGGGTTTGGTTAAAGATAGGTAGTTAGTTAGTGGGTTATGATTTTATTATTGATCGATCAAATGTGATATTATTGAAATATTATTGAAATGTATTGGATCTGTTGATGCTGTATTGATCTTATATATTAACCAACATTTGTTTGTACCTTTTATATGTTTTGTCTGGAATCCCCGGGGACAGAATAGCGGGTGGTAAATGGAAGCCACACTGTAGTGAGGTCACTTACCTAGAGGAAATTAGTGCATGGTTAAGTAAAACTGGAATCACTATTTAGGGTTTTCTGTATGAGTGTGTGAATAAATGATAGCAAAGAGTTCTCTAGCAAAACGTTTTTGTGTGATATCACCTAGAAAGGGTCACACGGAAGGAGTAGCAGGTTCGTCTGAGCTTGATTGAGAGCAAAGGGGTTCGCTGGTGAAACTTTGGCCTTAGTATATCCCGGAGTGGATAAGTCTGAAGGAGTAGCAGGTTCTCCAATGCTTGTGTGAAGGGTAGATAGAAGGGATCTACTCGTAGTATATGAAGAGTAAGCGGAAGAGATTTACTCGCAGTAAGTGAAATTTATCTTTCCTTTGAATTAGTCACTCATGTACAGTAGCGAATGTTTTTACGTTGTTGAAAAATAAAATCGTCACTTTAAAGAGAAAAAGAAAAAGGTTTTCGTATTACCTTGCAGAGGAGGGAGTCAGTTGCGGTGCTGCGCTGACTTCACTCAGAGCCGCGTTGGTATTGGTTGAGACCACGGGTGTGTAGCTGCGGTAGTAATTGTAAAGGAGGGGTGAGCACAGGAGCGCGGGAACTTGTCTCTCGAGAAAAAAACACGCAATCATTGGCTATTGTTATTTGAAACGACATTGTTGAAAAGAAAAATAAGAAATGCACTGGTATTGGAAGCACTTTAGGTAAACAATTGAGTGTAACTAAAGAATTTAAAAATGTGGTAAAAGTATATGTGGCACATAGGTCCACTTGATGGAAACAGACCTGATAGGAAATACTTAGGTTTTGCTAAAGAACCGATGATAAGAGGTAGTCCTTATATTATGTACGGAGGTGAAAGAAAAATGTTGTTTGTCAAAAGAGTTAAGAATTTCTTTAAAAAGGATAAAGCAATTAAAACTAGAGAAGGAATTATTATTCCACCACCGAATACGCCCGCATCATACATGATGTTTGACATAGGCTACCATACTTATGTATGGTTAGAGAATTGGGTAGAATACACTAAAGATGATGGAGTTTTGGCATTTCCTCAATAAGGCACTTTCAATGGCAGAGTTTTGCTTAATTTAAGGACACGAATGAATGACTTAAACCCCAGACCAAGACTAACGCAATATGAGGCACTAGAAGAATGGGAGATTGAGGCTTTTGAGCGAGACAGACCCTGAAGTGACAAAGGGTTAAGTAAATTCTACCCTAAATTTCCACGAGAAACTAGAGATAAACAAATGAAACAACGGCGACAAAGCATGATAGTGGAAGGACTATATCCTGTATTAACTTTAGGAGAACCTACTGGAAGTAAACGGACTGAGAAAACAAAACATGTAATGACTAGTGGTGAGTCAGATGATGATTATTTGGAGGATTTATTAATGAAAAATCCACCACCTTATAAAGAGGAACCAAGCACAGTAAATCCAAATGCTCCGTTTCTGAAGCCACCTCTGATTCTGCAAGTGGTATATGAGACTTCAATAGAAAAGGTATTTTAGGATAGAGAAAGAAAAGTATTAAATAAACAAAGAAGTGAGTTAATTCAGAAAATCTCCCAGTTAAATACGGATGTATGACGTTACAACGCATACTATTACTTCGACATTTAAGAAATATAAATTATTTTTTAAAACAGCACAACTGAAAGATTAGCGAGGATAACAATTAGAAACTGCATTTTGAGAAAAGAGCGACACTCCTTTTCAACTAAAATTAAAAGGTACTGTTTATAAATATTTTTTGGCTCAATTCACAAATTACCAAAACAACGAGAACTACTTCTAATAAAAACACATTTATTTTCATTCTCACAGAAAAAAATCAAGTAAGAAAATAACCAGGACTTTCTTATGTGAAAAAAAGGACGACTTTTAAAAGAGGTAAATTATTTCAACAGAACTGCAGTGTAAATCTTTAAAAATAGAGAGTACCAGAAAATTAAGCTTTTACAAAAATAAGAAAAATAAAGAAACAATACGAAAGAATGGGAACACATTTAAATATTCAAACTACAAAAAGTAGCAAAAGTAGAGAAAATGTGGGATAGTGTAGAGACATAATTAAATATTCTAACTTCAGTAAAGTTCAAAAGTAGGGAAAGTGTGGGATAGTGTTGATGCTAAAATTAATATTGTAACTCCAGGAAGGTGCAGCAGTAGGGAAATTGTGGAATAGTGTAGGGTCTGGATTTACTAATGAAACTCCAACAAGGTATAGCAGTAGGGAAAGTGTGGGATAGTATTGGGGCAGTATTTACTATTCTAACTCCAGGAAGGTGCAGCACAAGGATAAGTGTGGGATAGTGTAGAGGCAGGATTTACTATTCTAACTCCAGGAAGGTGCAGCAGTAGGGAAAGTGTGGGATAGTTTAAGGGTTGTATTTACTATTCTAACTCCAGGAAGGTGCAGCAGTAGAATAAGTGTGAGATAGTGTAGGGGCAGGATTTACTATTCTAACTACAGGAAGGTGCAGCAGTAGTGAAAGTGTGGGATAGTGTAGGGGCAGTATTTACTATTGTAACTCCAGGAAGGTGTAGCAGTAGGGAAGGTGTAGCATGGTATAGAGGCTGAATGTACTATTTTAACTATAGGAAGGTGCAGTAGTAGGGAAAGTGTGAGATAATGTATGATTACAGTTAAGAAAAAAAAGCTTTTGCACAGAAATGCAGACATTTTCGTTTTTTAAAAATACATTGAAACAAAGGAATACATAATCATACTTTTCTCTGTTTGCAGAATCACAAAGAACTCTTCAAAAAACAAAATAAAGTCAAAACCCAGGGAATCAAAGAACCGAACAAGGAAAAAACACAAGACTCAGAAGGTAATTCAAATGAAAATTCCAAGCAATGAAACAAAAAAAATGACAGTACTTCAGTATTATTACTCCAAAAAGATGCTGCAGTAGGAAAAGTGTAGGATAATATAGGGGCAGGATATACTATTCTAACTCCAGGAAGGTGCAGCAGTAGGGAAAGTGTGGGATAGTGAAGGGGAAGGATTTACTATTCTAACTCCAGGAAGGTGCAGCAGTAGGGAAAGTGTTGGATAGTGGAGGGGCTGTATTTACTATTCTAACTCTAGGAAGGTGCAGAAGTAGGGAAAGTGTGGGATAGTGTAGGGGCAGCATTTACTATTCTAACTCCAGGAAGGTGCAGCAGTAGGGAAAGTGTAGGATGGAGAAGGGGCGTTATATACTATTCTAACTCCAGGAAGATGCAGCAGTAGGGAAAATGTTGGATAGTGTAGGGGCAGGATTTACTATTCTAACTCCAGGATGGTGCAGCAGTAGGGAAACTGTAGGATAGTGTAGGGGCAGTATTTAATATTCTAACTCCAGGAAGGTGCAGCACTAGGATAAGTGTGAGATAGTGTAGGGGCAGGATTTACTATTCTAACTCCAGGATGGTGCAGCAGTAGGGAAACTGTGGGATAGTGTAGGGGCGGTATTTAATATTCTAACTCCAGGAAGGTGCAGCACTAGGATAAGGGTGAGATAGTGTAGAGGCAGGATTTACTATTCTAACTCCAGGAAAGTGCAGCAGTAGGGAAAGTGTAGAATAGTGTAGGGGCGTTATTTAGTATTCTAACTCCAGGAAGATGCAGCAGTAGGGAAAATGTTGAATAGTGTAGGGGCAGGATTTACTATTCTAACTCCAGGAAGGTGCAGCAGTAGGGAAAGTGTGGGATAGTGTAGGGGTGGTATTTACTATTCTAACTCCAGGAAGGTGCAGCACTAGGATAAATGTGGGATACTGTAGGGGCAGTATTTAATATTCTAACTCCAGGAAGGTGTAGCAGTAGGGAAAGTGTGAGAAAGTGTATGTGTATGGGAACCGAAGAAGGAAAAAACACCAGACTCAGAAGGTAATTCAAATGAAAATTCCAAGTAATGAAACAAAAAAAATGACAATACTTCAGTAATATTACTCCAGAAAGATGCTACAGTAGGAAAAGTGTGGGATAGTGTAGGGCAGAATTTACTATTTTAACTCTAGAAAGGTGCAGCAGTAGGGAAAGTTTGGGATAGTAAAAGGGCTGTATTCACTATTCTAACTCCAGGAAGGTGCAGCAGTAGGATAAGTGTGGGATAGTGTAGGGGCAGGATTTACTATTCTAACTCCAAGAAGGTGCAGTAGTAGGGAGAGTGTGAGATAATGTATGGATACAGTTAAGAAAAATAAATCTTTTGCACAGAAATGCAGACATTTTAGTTTTTTCAAATACACTTAAACAAATAAATACATAATCATACTTTTCTCTGTTTGCAGAATCTCAAAGAACTCTTCAAAAAACAAAACTAAGTCAAAACCCAGGGAATTTGAGAACTGAACAAGGAAAAAACACCAGACTCAGAAGGTAATGCAAATGAAAATTCCAAGCAATGAAACAAAAAAATGACAGAACTTCAGTATTTTTAGTCCAAAGAGATTCTACAGTAGGAAAAGTGTAGGATAGTGTAAGGGCAGGATTAACTATTCTAACTCCAGGAAGGTGCAGCAGTAGAGAAAGTGTGGGATAGTGTAGGGGCAGGATTTACTATTCTAACTCCAGGAAGGTGCAGCAGTAGGGAAAGTGTTTGATAATGTAGGGGCAGGATTTACTATTCTAACTCCCGGAAGGTGCAGTAGTAGTGAAAGTGTGGGATAGTGTAGAGGCAGGATTTACTATTCTAACTCCAGCAAGTTGCAGCAGTAGGGAAAGTGTTGGATAGTGTAGGGGCAGGATTTACTATTCTAACTCCAGGAAGGTGCAGCAGTAGGGAAAGTGTTGGATAGTGTAGGGGCAGGATTTACTATTCTAACTCCAGGAAGGTGCAGCAGTAGGGAAAGTGTTGGATAGTGTAGGGGCAGGATTTACTATTCTAACTCCAGAAAGGTGCAGCAGTAGGGAAAGTGTGGGAAATAAAAGGGCTGTATTCACTATTCAAACTCCAGGAAGGTGCAGCAGTAGGATAAGTGTGGGATAGTGTAGGGGCAGGATGTACTATTCTAAGTCCAGTAAGGTACAGTACTAGGAAAAGTGTGAGATAATGTATGGTTACAGTTAAGAAAAATAAACCTTTTGCACAGAAATAAAGACATTTTAGTTTTTACATAATCATACTTTTCTCTGTTTGCAGAATCTCAAAGAACTCTTTAAAGAACAAAACAAAATCAAAACCCTGGGAATCTGAGAACAGAACAAGGAAAAAACACCAGACTCAGAAGGTAATTCAAATGAAAATTCCAAGCAATGAAACCAAAAAAATGACAGTACTTCAGTATTATTACTCCAAAAAGATGCTGCAGTAGGGAAAGTGTAGGATAGCGTAGGGGCAATATTTACTATTCTAACTCCAAGAAGGTGCAGCAGTAGGGAAAGTGTGGGATACTGTAGGGGAAGGATTTACTATTCTAACTACAGGAAGGTGCAGCAGTACGGAAAGTGTGGGATAGTGTACGGGCTGCATTTACTATTCTAACTCCAGGAAGGTGCAGCAGTAGAATAAGTGTGGGATAGTGTAGGGGCAGGATTTACCATTCTAACTCCAGGAAGATGCAGCAGTATGGAAAGTGTGGGATAGTGTAAGGGCAGTATTTACTATTCTTACTCCATGAAGGTGTAGCAGTAGGGAAAGTGTGGGATAGTGAAGGGGCAGAGTTTACTATTCTAACTCCAGGAAGATGCATCAGTAGGGAAAGTGTGAGAAAGTGTATGGGTACAGTAAAGAAAAACTAAGCTTTTGCACAGAAATGCAGACATTTTTCTGTGTTTAAATTACATTCAAACTACAAATGACATAAACATACTTTTCTCTGTTTGCAAAATCTCAAACAACTCTTCAAAAAACCAAAACAAAGTCAAAACCCAGGTAATCTGAGAACCGAAATAAGAAAAAAACACCAGACTTAGAAGTTAATTCAAATGAAAATTCCAAGTAATGAAACAAAAAAAATGACAATACTTCAGTATTATTACTCCAGAAAGTGTAGTAACTTATTAATTTCATTAAATTCACATACTAAAAGAAATCTCTTTTTTTTTTACAGAAAATGTCAACTCAGGAAACAGCAACATACATTAAATCTAGAAAAGGAAACCGTTTATTAAAACATTCAGGATATATATATTGTAAAGAAAGGATAAGTGAACCACGTAGACATTGGAGGTGTGTGCAATACTACTCATCCCATTGCAGCGGCAGAGCGGTTACCCATGATGATATCATTATTAAAACAACAGAACATAACCACTCTGCCTCTGCAATGGAGATTGAAGTATGGGAAACCTTAAATGAAATGAAACAAATTGCATGCGCCTCCAATGACACTACTGGATCAATATTACGAGAGGTTGCACAGCATGTTCCTAGTCATGTTGCTAGTAGAATGCCTATTATTCCCAATTTAAGAAGAATTATACAAAGACAAAAGCAGGCAAGTAATACTCAAACTTCAACTCCTCATACTTTTTCTGACATTCAAATTCCTAATGAACTCACTATTTCTTTTTCTAATAAACCTTTCCTCCTGCACCGCAACCAAAACCCTCATAAACGTATTCTTATCTTTAGTACACCCCACAACCTTGTTAAGTTAGAAAATAGTGACATTTGGATGATGGATGGGACGTTTAAAAGTACATCCCATCCTTTCACCCAAATTTACACTATTCACGCAAAGATTAACCATAATGTAATTCCATTAGTATATAGTTTGCTACCAGATAAGCAATCTGCAACCTACACTGAGTTTTTATCAGTGATTAAAAGCAAAACATCCAATAAAAGTCCTAGGAAGATAATTATTGATTTTGAATTGGCTATGATCAATGTGATCACTAAAACGTACACGGATACCCAAATTCAGGGATGTTTTTTCCATTTTTCCCAGGCATTCTGGCGTAAACTACAAAAAACATCCCTGGTTGCAGAGTACTCAACTGATAGAAAACTACAGTTTGAATTAAAAAAACTTACCGATCTTTGTTTTGTCCCTCCTGAAAGTGTAGACGAGTACTACACAGCTATTACAGAATCTGATTATTTTAATGAAAATGAAGATAAATTGACACCCTTACTAAATTATTTTGAGGACACATGATTGGACATCTAAGCAGATTGGGTCGTAGGAGGAAGCCACGTTTCCATGTGGAGTGGTGGAACTGCTACACGAGCTGCTTAGAAGTAGAAGGCAAAACAAACAATGCCATAGAGGGATGGCATAACTCCTTCAACCATACAATTGGCAAACCACACCCTAACTTCTACTCATTTTTGGAAACTTTGAAGAAGGAGCAAAGTTTTCAAGAAGTGAGAATCTCTCAAACATTAACTGGTAGTCTAAACCCACGCATTTCCAAAAAATCAAAGGAAATGTCTGAGAGACTATTGGCTAGTCTACAACAGTTTTTGTTGTGTGTGGCTTTAGGCTACCTTAATAATGTTGCTAACATACTACATTTCTAGCTTTAATCTACACCTTACTTTCCTGCTTTTACCTAAATTAAATAAAAGATTCAATTCAATTGGCATTTATAATTTTCTGAATTATTTTTAAAAATTTAAAGTCGGGTCAGCTTACCTTTAGTTGTCTTCTTTTTTTTCCTTCCTCTTGTTTCTCCAATAGTAATCCATTAGGAGGCAAATCCCAAATAACCTAACCAAAAATGCCAAAATCCAAAATCCCCCAAAAAATTATTTAACCAAGTCAATCTTGAAAATTATGAAAGATCCAGATGCATCATTTTTAAAATCCAAAGTGCACGAAATACACATTTTTGATAACTCCTTCCTGAAACTAATCCAAACTCAACGAAATCCACGTTCTTTTGAAATTCATGTGGTTTCGTTTCCAAATTCAAAATTCATTCAGAAAATCATCCATACTCCACGAAATCCTTTTTTCCCCAAAATCCATCTTGAAATGTTTGTTAAGTCCATGTACATCCTAATAACAATCCAAATGCAAAAAAATCCATGTTGTTTCCAATACCATTTGATAAGGTTTTCAACAACCATGTACATGGTGAAAGCCATCCAAACTCCACGAAATCCATATTTTTAACAAGTCCATCATGAAAGGTTTCTTTCGTCCATATGAATCCTAATAGGAGCCCAAGCTCCACGAAAGGCATGTTCTTTCCAAGTCCTTCTTGAACGGTTTCTTTCGTCCATATCCATCCTGATAGTAATCGAAAGTCCACAAAAAGCATTTTCTTTCAAAGACCATTCAGCAAAGGTTTGTCAAAGTTCGAAAACATGCTAAAAGTCATCCATAGACCACGAATTGCATGTTCTTTCCAAGATCAATTGCAAAGATTTCTAAAGTCCATGTACATCCTAATAGTAAACCATAGACCACAAAATCCATGACTTTCCCCACTGCATCCTGGAAACAAATCTAAATTTACGAAATACATGTTGCATATTCCATGTGACCATTTGCTTCGTGATAGCAATCCAAAGTCAAAGAAATCCATAATCCGTTTAAATCATTTTTGAAAGTTTTTCTTTTTGCAGATGCGTCCAAAAAGTAAAACAACATGCACAATATCCTAAAACATTCTAACTCTATCTTAAAAATAATACTATTTTCTAGAAATATTAATTTTTACTATGACCACCTATCACTATGCGAAACAACTTAGCACTATTTCTGATCTGTCCTTGTAGCAATATCTTGAAGATTCTAAAACGCAATACGATTCACAATTCCAGTATATAAAATTTATAACAGCAACCACACCAAATTAATCAATATTCCACGAAAACAGCTAAGTGTGAAACGCGATCTTTCCTTTTTCACATTACATGTATTTCCTGCACTTTCAGATTTATATTTCCAATGCATTTCACCTTATAACTTTATAAAAACAATGAAAAATCTACCTTTATAATGTAACATATTCTATTACTTAATAAAACCAAAAAGACATCTATTTTTTACATTTTCCTATTATTTACAGCGACCCGATAAAGGCATACTATAGTAGCATGATCGGCGACATGCTGAAATAACATCGTATTCAATACATTTACATTTGCAACCACTCCTTATCCTTTCTTTACAATATATATATCCTAATTAACATTATTATGTTTCAAATAAAGTTTAAAGAGTTTCCTACCTGAGCGCAGATCAGCTTCCTGCTGCTTCCAGCTTCGACGCTCTTCAAAATGGCCGCTTGAATACACGTTTAGGCGTCGACGTCATCTGGAGCAACAAAAAAGAAAAAAGGACTATTTATATTTATTTATGTATTATTAATTAAAAATAATGTTATAATGTTTCTTTACAAGATACATTTTTGAAAAAAATTATATAATTATAAATACAATTTATTTTATATTAACATGATTTTTTCAATTAAAAAAAGTAAACAAAAAATATCGAGTCACTGTTTTCAATAATGTATTTATTTTAAATATGATTTTATATGAAATGTAATAACATAGAAAATAATGCTAAATGCTACTTACCTCTATACTGATGCCATTTCCATCCAAAACTTGTCACAAGTACCTTTTTTACAGCTTGCAAAGTTGTTCCGCAGGACTCTTAACTTCAACTATGGAAATAAATAAAGGACAAAACTCTCAATTGAATTCAATGGAAAAGATTGGGAAAAGTTCATTCATTTATATTTAAACATATAATAGTAACATTTATAAAATACACAACACTATAGAAATGTTTATTTACATTTATACATTTTTTTCAAAGTTTTAATTTTGCAATAATATTTTTTAAACTATTTAAAAAAAATATATTTCAATAATCTCTAATTAAATATTATTTAAAATTTTCAAAATTTTATCACTTGTTTATTAATGTAAATTATATATTTTTTAATATTCTCATTAATCATAACTTATTTTTTAATTGGGTATTACTTTTAAAAAAAATATTACTAATTTTAATTTAATTAAATTAACACATTACACTTTATACATTTAATACTTGAGTAATAATTATCAAAAAATATTACTAATTTAAATGTATTTAAATTTACTCATTACTCTTTTTTAATGTAATACTTATTTATATATATACTTGAGTATTAATTAAAAATAATAATTTTTAAATTTACTCATTACACATATTATAACAATTACTCGAGTATTAATTTAAAAAAATAATTTTACATTTACTCATTACTCATATTTGAATTATTACTTGAGTATTAATTTTTCAAACATATTTAACCAATTACTCATTACTCATAATTTAATTAATAAATTAATTATTACTGGAGTATTAATAATAAAAAAATGTTTTAAGCAATTACTCAGTACTCATAATGTAATTATTACCTAAATATTAATATCAAATAAATATTTTAAAGATTAAAATGTAATAATAAAAAAACTTACCTAAAAACATACTTACGTTGTAATGGCATGCGTTGTAATGGCATGCGTTGTAATGACATCTGCGCTGTAATGGCATGCGTTGTAAATACATGCGTTGTAAAAGCACTTGCGTTGTAAAAGTTGTGTTGTAATGGTAGTGCGTTGTAAAAGTTGCGTTGTAAAGGATGTTTCCCGTTAAATACAAGTCCTGAAGCACTGACAATTTCGGTGACCATTGGCCCAGTTGTTTCTTTGTACGGAGATAAGCAGATTAGTCCCAAGCCCCCTGTTTTGCCTACACCAGTAGTCCAGCCACAAAAAGAAACATTAATTGTGGATGATCAAGCAAGTGAATGTGAATCAGTAATCTCCTTAATGGATTTACCAATTAGAGAACCAGTAAGTAGTTCGATTAGGAAAACCACTCCTGTAAATTTGAGAGAAATACAAATGGAGACATCTTCAGGTACAAGAAGTGCCACGGTAGTAACCCCAGAAGAAATAGAGAGATGGTCCCGAGAAAGGAAAACCAAAGTCACAACCAAAAATATTTGATTTGTACTAACTAAGGGTCGAACTAGAAGAATTGATGTCTGGAAATGTGGGATTGGACAGGTTAAATACACTCAATGAAGATGAATTATTGTATGTTTGTAAAAGCATTACTAAAAATACAAGGGTGTATCATGAAAAATTAATGGATATGGCTGCTATTATGGGAATTGATATTGGAAAATGTAAAGTGTTACAGAAACCAGAATTTTCTGACAAGGATTTTGAAAACATGAATGTGTCAGGAAGAAAAGTACAGATTAGAGATCTATTGGCATTATTACAGAAATGGGGTGACATAGAAAAGTGGAGAACTAGATGGGCGAAGAAAAAAGAAGAGGCCCGAACAAAACAAACATCATCCGAATATATGTTAAAAGAAGCAGAAAAAGTTTAAAGGTTGTGTCCCATGAGAGAAGTGCCAGGTGGAGGTTATGTACATGTCCCATGGTCCCGACAGGATATTTTGTCATTTACAAATGATTTCCCAAAACTTCGTGAAAAACCTGTAGAATGGTACAGACCAGTTGAAAGGTTTGTGAAAGTTTCAAAATGCCTTCTGAAAGATTTAGATGGGCTATTTGACATTGGTGTGCCAGTGGATTTGTGGACAGAATGAAAAATTGCTGTTGACTGGCCTAGTGATAAATACCCTAGAGACCCAAAGACAGGGGCACCTTCCGATGAGGTGATGAAAAAATATAACCAGGTAATACTATACCTCAAAGGAAAGGTGCCTGCAAAGGAAACTGATTGGACTAGGCTGCCGCCTTGAGCGCTCCCCTTGCTTTTCGCCGGTTTTTGACCGTAATTTGTGCTTGTTTTTCTTTGTATGCCGTATGAGAGTTTTTTAACTGTTTTGCCTCCGTTTTGACCGTAATTTGTGCTCGTTTTTCTTTGTATGCCATATGAGAGTTTGTTAACTGTTTTGCCTCCGTTTTTGACCTGCATTGTTGCCTGTTTATTTTTGTACCGTTTCTTCTTCGTGTAGCCCTCCATTTGGGCATTTGTGCTTGTCTCCTTCCTGTTTGCCCGCCTACCTCGCCGCCCTCCGCTATCCCTCCCCGCTTCCCGCCACCGCCACTAGCCCCGCCCCTTTCTCTTCTGTTCCCTCCCGCCTCCCAGCTACTCCGCCCACCCGCGCACTTGGCCTTTAAATGGCGACCGTGCGACGCAGGTGAGTGTGACCCACTTGTGGGACACCCCCGCGCCGCACGGCCACCAGCTGCTGCGTGTGCCCCAGTGCCTGCCTTCTGCCTCAGCGCCGGCCTCGCTGCCGCCTTGAGCGCTCCCCTTGCTTTTAGCCGGTTTTTGACCGTAGTTTGTGCTTGTTTTTCTTTGTATGCCGTATGAGAGTTTGTTAACTGTTTTGCCTCCGTTTTGACCGTAATTTGTGCTCGTTTTTCTTTGTATGCCATATGAGAGTTTGTTAACTGTTTTGCCTCCGTTTTTGACCTGCATTGTTGCCTGTTTATTTTTGTACCGTTTCTTCTTCGTGTAGCCCTCCATTTGGGCATTTGTGCTTGTCTCCTTCCTGTTTGCCCGCCTACCTCGCCGCCCTCCGCTCTCCCTCCCCGCTCCCGCTTCCCGCCACCGCCACTAGCCCCGCCCCTTTCTCTTCTGTTCCCTCCCCGCTCCCGCCTCCCAGCTACTCCGCCCACCCGCGCACTTCGCCTTTAAATGGCGACCGTGCGAACGCGCAGCGGTCACGCGCAGCGGGCGCGCCGATTGTGCGCCAAAGGCGCGCCAAAGGTAAGCCCGTCTGCGCCCGTCCGCGCCTGGACCGCGCCCAGTGCCAGGACCCCTGGACCCCGAAGACCCCGACCGACCCGCCTGACGTACTCCGCCGCCACCCTCACCGCACTCAACACCGGCCGACTCCCAGAATGCCACCAAGCCACTCCACGACGTACCCACGGACCTTTCAGCTGCCACGCCTGCAAGTTCTCCTGCATCCGGACCAGCCTCGCACCAGCACCCGCCAAGTCGAACACCAGCAGCACCCACCTCAAGTGCATCCTGCTCAACACCCGCTCCGTCCACAGACACGCCATCGAACTCTGGAACCTCCTAGACGCCACAGCCCCTGACGTTGCCTTCCTCACGGAGACCTGGATGAACGCCTCCTCAGCTCCCAACATCGCCATCGCTATCCCAGAGGGCTACAAGATCGTCCGGAGGGACCGAAACGCCAACCAGATGGGAGGAGGCATCGCCATCATCCACAGGAACACCATCCGTCTCACGACCAGCACCGACAACACCCTGACCAGCGCCGAACACCTGCATTTCCAGATCCACACCAACCCGAACACCACCCTCAGAGGCACCCTGATCTACCGACCCCCTGGACCACGCACACAATTCAGCGAGGACATCGCCGACTTCGTCAGCCCGCATGCCCTCCCCTCCGCTGACTACATCCTCCTGGGAGACCTCAACTTCCATCTAGAGAACAACAACGACCGCAACACCAGCACCCTGCTCGACAACCTCGCCAACCTGGGACTCAAGCAACTGGTGTCCACCCCCACCCACCTCGCCGGACACACACTCGATGCAGTCTTCTCTTCCAGCACAGACATCGACTTCAGCCACGCCACAGAGCTTCATTGGACGGACCACAGCTGCGTCCACTTCACCTTCAAGAGAACAACGACCCACCAACACCAGCAACAGGCCGCCCACAGAAGCTGGAACAAGATCACAGCAGACCAGCTCGCCACCTCCCTGGGCCAGCACCCTCCTGCCAGCTCAGCGAACACCAGCCAGGCCGCCGACAACCTCACGAAGTGGATCAGCAACTGCGCGGACGAACTCGCCCCACTGAGGACCCCGCCTAGCAGACCCGGCAGCAAGAAGGCTCCATGGTTCACCGACGAACTCAAGAGCTCCAAGAAGAACTGCTGAGCCCTTGAGAAAGTCTGGAGAAAGGAACCGACACCGGACAACAGGACCTCCTTCAAACTTGCCACCCGGAAACACCACCAGCTGATCCGCGCCGCCAAGAAAACAGCATTCAAGGACCGGTTGGACAACAACGCACACAACTGCAAGGAACTCTTCAACATCGTGAAAGAGCTCTCCAACCCCAGCGCAGGAAACAACGACATCACCCCATCGCAAGACCTCTGCAACTCCCTCGCCTCTTACTTCCACAACAAGATCGCGGACATACACAGCAGCTTCAACAACCAACCAACGCACACCATGACCGAACAACCACACGCCACCACCACCCTCCACGCCTGGACCCCGATCAGCACCGAAGACACCATCCGCACGATGAACTCCATCCACTCCGGATCACCGACCGACCCCTGCCCTCACCACGTCTTCAACAAGGCCGACGCCGTCATCGCACCCCACCTGCGAGACATCATCAACACATCCTTCGACACCACCATCTTCCCTGAGAGCTGGAAACACGCCAAACTCAGCGCTCTACTCAAGAAACCAACAGCGGACCCCACCGACCTCAAGAACTACCGCCCCATCTCGCTCCTCCCGTTTCCAGCCAAAGTCATCGAGAAGACCGTCAACAAGCAGATGGCCGCCTTCCTCGAGACGAACGGATCCCTCGACCCCTCACAGTCCGGCTTCCGAGCCAATCACAGCACCGAGACCGCCCTCATCGCCGCCACCGATGACATCCGAGCCCTGATGGACAATGGAGAAACAGCGGCCCTCATCCTCCTAGACCTCTCCGCGGCATTCGACACGGTCTGCCACCGCACCCTAGTACGGCGCCTCAGCAACATCGGAATCCAGGACAAGGCGCTGGAATGGATCATCTCCTTCCTCGACGGAAGAACTCAGAGAGTCCGCCTACCACCGTACAAGTCAGAGGCCTCCGAAGTCATCTGCGGCGTCCCTCAAGGATCATCTCTGAGCCCCACCCTCTTCAACGTCTACATGAGCCCCCTCGTGGCCATCGTACGCAAACACAACCTCAGCATAATCTCCTACGCCGACGACACCCAACTGATCCTCTCCCTGACCAACGACCCCACCGCCGCCAGAGCCAACCTGCACGAAGGGATGAAAGCGGTAGCCGAGTGGATGACGACCAGCCGCCTGAAACTGAACTCGGACAAGACGGAGGTCCTCATCCTGGGCCCCTCACCCTCCGCCTGGGACGACTCCTGGTGGCCTCCCGCCCTGGGCACCGCACCCAAACCGACAGACCATGCACGCAACCTGGGCTTCATCCTGGACTCCTCCCTCTCCATGACCAGGCAAGTCAACAACGTCTCCTCGGCGTGCTTCAACACCCTACGCATGCTACGGAAGATCTTCTGGTGGATCCCCACCGAGACCAGGAAGACCGTCACCCAGGCCCTCGTCACCAGCCGACTGGACTACGGCAACGCCCTCTACGCCGGTACCACCGCCAAGCTCCAGAAGAGACTCCAGCGGATCCAGAACGCCTCAGCCAGACTCATCCTCGACATCCCACGAACCAGCCACATCTCCGGACATCTGAGAGACCTTCACTGGCTCCCCGTCAACAAAAGAATCACCTTCCGCCTCCTCACCCACGCACACAAAGCCCTACACGACCAAGGCCCGTGCTACCTCAACAGCCGAGTCAACTTCTAAGCTCCCAAACGCCACCTCCGATCAGCCAACCACGCCCTCGCCGCCGTCCCCCGCATCCGAAGAGCGACGACAGGAGGAAGGTCCTTCTCCTACCTGGCCGCCAAGACCTGGAACTCCCTTCCGACCGACCTGCGCCTGACCCAAGACCACCTCTCCTTCAGGAAGAAGCTGAAGACCTGGCTGTTCGAGCAGTAGCGCCCCCCCCCCCCCCCCCCCCCCCCCAGCGCCTTGAGACCCTACGGGTATGTAGCGCGCTTTACAAGTGTCATTGATTGATTGATTGATTGATAGATAGAACTCAGAATAAAAGTGAATCTGTGCATGCATATTATGAACGACTGTTTCAAGTTTTTAAACAGTATAGCGGCTTAGACAACATTGATATGAAGGATATGACGCATTTCATCTATCAATTTGTGTCAGGATTAAGGCCAGAAATTTCTCAATGGATTAAAGACCACAACATTTGTTGGCAGGCTAAACCAATCGATAAAATCCTTAAATATGCAAAATATTGTGAGGACAAACTTGACCATAAACAATCAGTGTCAGGGCTTTACTACTCCTAAGGATTAGACAGATGACATAAGGGGTCCACTTCCCGATCGTTCCGAACTCAGAATACCAAAACACTGAGTTTAAGTCCGATCAGACAGGGGACAAGGACTGATAGGGACTGCAGGGACAAAGGATCTGAAATACAAAAGCAGACACCATGAACATACCACAGACAGGAATTAATTCTACTCTCGTCAATTCTCGCTAACCCTGGTTACCTTAAATGCAGACCCAAACATCAATAGAAACCATAACCTCTCTCCAACCGGCGATAATTAAAGCAGCCCTTTGTGTGGTAAAGCCAGAAGTCCAAACCATAACTCTCAGACCTGACGTGAGAGGATCATGTCCAGTAACCCTGGAGAAAGAAAGTCACGTAGTTACAGCACTACCGGAGAATACTAGTAATTTCTCCTATAACACCTGATTTACTCGTAGTTCGTTCACTACTAAAGAATTTCAGCACCTTTCAAGTATAGGATTTAACACCGTCTTGGCTTCCACGGTGTCTGACCAACCGCCGCCCTTAACCGCTTCCATGCTCGTGACGGAACCGCTCCATCACGAGCCTCGGTTGAGCTGTGCTCATGACGGAGCGGTTCCGTCATGGCCCGCTCGGCGTGCCTGCGCAGAGCTGATTTCACACCTGTGTGACGCGTTCTATTGAGCAGGCGGGGCCCTGACGGAACCGCTCCGTCATTAACACAGCTCAACCGAGGCTCGTGATGGAGCGGTTCCGTCACGAGCATGTGAGCACCGCTCGACTCCCCCTCCCGCTTAGCGCTGCGGCAGAATTGCCGCCACAGCGAAGGGGTTAAAACAATAGTCTCACCCAGCGCTCCACCTCACGGGGGATCAACACGCTGTAAAGTAACTCTAAATGTTTCAACCAATCACAAAATCCTAAGTGCCATTCGCGACCTCCCTCTGTCCGGAGAGAATCCGCTAAACAGCCTCGGGCTCTCTAAACATCAGAGCAGCCTTGAGGGCGCCTTAGCAGCACAGTAGTTTCCTTTCACCCCCCTCCAGTCCCCCCCCTTTGGAGTTCCAGAGAGTTAGAGCGGGTCCCCGTCTCTACTCTCCCTACTGTGCTTCTGTCGGTGTCCTGTATTCAAAGTGCTCTGTTTCGGGTGGACTTCCACACGAACGAAGGAAACGGCAATCATCCGGGTTCGCCGTCCTCACCAGCAGCGTCTCTCTCCCGCTGGAGAAATCCGGAAACGTCCAAGAATTACGCACGCGCGGAAGTTCGCGTTTGTGTCTTTTATCCTCGCCTCCCACCACTGAGCCTTCTGGGACTCGTAGTCTCGTAATCTAGGCAGGCGCAATATCCTCAGTTCCTGACAATCAGAGGTAAAGGAAAAGGTAATGTGGGCACAAGTAAAGTTAGCAGAGCAACAGAAACAACAGTTAATTCAAGTGAACAATAACCCGAGACAAGGTGAGGGAAATGGGGGGTAGGCCCAGAGGAAAGTTCAATAGGGAAGAAGCAAAGAGGAAGTTCCCTTGTCACGGTTGCGGTAAGTTGGTCCATTGGAGAAATGAGTGTAAGGAAGTACAAAATGGTAATGTTTCCACTAACAATTTAAATCTACAGACGCAGAATGAGGTGCCACGGAAACAGAAGCAGCAAGTAATACAAGCCCAGTTGCCCCTTGTACCTATGCCAGATCCTGGGAAAAAAGCAAGCTATGGTCCAGAAACAGTTAATTTGGAGGGAAGAGATAGAAGAAACACAGCAACATCACAATTTCTTTTAAGTGACACGTTTCTCAATGAAGACTTATACTGACGGTGCCTGAGAGGGGATGACGAGGAGTGCGTACTTGGCGCATCCTTGCCGGTAGATCAGTCAGGTCCATACATTGAAGAAAAGGTTGAAGGAAATTATGTCACCATTCTATTGGACACTGGTGCTACCGTTCTACTGTGAGAACAACAAATGTTCCAAACCTACCCCTCTCGGGAGAAGCGATCCAAGTAGTGGGCATTTCTAATAAACAAATTAGTACCCCAGTTACATAACCGATGGAAGTTAAAATAGGTAATTTCAAAGAAATGCACAGATTTGTCATATGCGATTCTAGCCCAGTAAATCTGTTAGGCAGGGATTTGTTGTAAAATGAATTGCACAATCTTTTGCTCGCCAAGTGGTGTAGAAATTCAAACGTCAGATGAAGATGACATTTTAAAATTTATGTTGGCTAAACAAGAGACTGAATATAAAAAGCTGACTTTAGAAGACCTACCAAGTGAATTACAGCATACTGTGAATCCTGTTGTGTGCGATTTCACAGGAAAAGATGTAGGATTCATGGCAAATGTCGACCCAATAAAAGTGACAGTAAAAGAAGGTGCAGTTTACCCAAATATCAGACAGTACAAAATGAGCCCAGAAATAAAAGCAGGAGTTGCAGCAGAAATAAAGTGCTTGGTTGAAACTGGCATTTTACAAGAAATAATGAGCAGTCCATGTAATTCGCCCATAATTGGCATTAAGAAACCGAGCGGTAAAAACAGGGTCGTACAAGACCTCCGAAAAATTTATAAAATTGTTGTCCCATGCTGTCCAGTAGTTCCAAACCCTGCTGTGATTCTACATCAGATACAGCGGGAAGCTGGATGGTTCACTGTAATCGACCTCTGTCATGCGTTCTTTTCGATTCCATTACATCCAGATAGCAAATTTATTTTTTCCTTCAAATTCGACAGTTATGTTTATGTCTGGGATCGTGTTCCTCAGGAGTGCACAGAGAGTCCCTCGATCTTTAATCAGATTTTGAAAAAGTGCCTTGAGTCTTTGGTGTTACCTGGACACTCAGTCCTGGTTCAGTATATAGATGACCTACTGGTGGCATCTAAATCTCGAAATGACTTTGTAGTTGATACCATTGCTTTACTAAATCACCTAGGTGAAGGAGGGCATAAGGTGTCACCTGAAAAGCTGCAATTTTGCACCACATCAGTGAAATATCCCAGGCACCAGATAGAAAAAGGTGTTAGGAGAGTTACTTCAGAAGAATCAGAATAATTAAAAACAGGAATGTACCTCAAACTCGAAAAGAAATCAGAATGTTTCTTGGAGTTGTTGGATACTGCAGACAGTGGATTGTGGGTTTTGCAGTTCTAGCAAAGCAGTTGGTACAGATGACAAAGAAGAGAGCAAAAGACCCAGTAGAATGGGATGATGAAAGTATAACTTCATTTTTTAAATTGCGAGAGTGCCTGTGTTCAGCTCCAGCACTAGGGATGCCTGATTATTCAAAAGAATTTGCACTATTCTGTAATACACGAGACAATTGTGCACTTTCAGTTTTGACCCAAGTCCATGGTTTAATGAGACGTCCTGTGGCATATTTTTCTTCCACACTGGATCCAGTGGCATCTGCATTGCCAGGATGTCTAAAAGCAGTGGCTGCAACTTGCATGAGTCTTGAGCAAATTGAGGCCATTATTATGGGACATCGTGTAACTGTGTATTTTCCACATGCAGTTGTGATATTACTGACAAGAACCAAAACTCAGTATTTTTTTGGGGGGAAAATATTTTTATTGCGAAATTATAAAAAGGCACAGGTTACATGGTTATCCAGACCACTTATATGCAAAAGTTGGTAACATGCAGGTTCCATGACAATACACAGCCATATTTGGCCCACATCCCGGAGGCTGGGCGGCGTAGGATCAGGTTAAACAAAGGAGGTTGCTGAACTGTTCCTATGGAAAGTGAGGAATTAAATGAGACTGGCGTGACCGGAGGTGTGTGTGTTACACCTTTGGACATCCATTTTGTTGGACGTGTTTGCCTCACACACCCGAAAGGGTGTCATACTTCATCATAGGCCTTACTCCTCGTCGGGGAGGCGGTGCAATCCCCGACGGGCTCACCTCGGAGAGGGGCTCTTTGGCGGAGATCTTTTTGTCCAACAGCCTATTGGTGAAGTGCGGGTGTGTGGGTTAGGGCAGTAAGTTTCCTGGAGAAAGTGATTAAAATGCAGCAGGGGGTGCCGGAAAACACTTTATTCTGGGGGTCCCCCTACTGCAGTTAAAAACGTGGATCTAGCTCGCTGGATGACGGCAGGTTAGGTAGCGTAACCCTAGAAGAGACTAGAGTGAAGGTTGGATCAGAGCATGTAGAAAGGAAAAATTCAGTTGTGCTTTATGGATATGGAATTATTGTTGTATTCGCTAATTTTCCATTTTTGTGCATTTATACTATTTAACGTTTAACAAGAACCAAATTCCCCAAGTATGGCATCATTAGCACAGAATTTAATGAGGCAGGTCATTTATGTGAGGCCCATCTAAGGCACAGTCATTATAATACAGTTAGGACCTGTGGGAATCACAGTTATTCACAACAATGCGTGTAAAGGAATATTTGCGTGGTTGCGTAGGGCCTTCACACCGGATCCAAACCCTCCAACTCGGCTCCCTCCCCAGCACACTCAGACTCCGATTCAGCCGGGGTGAATAATTCAGCGCTGGTGGCATCCGAATCAATATCTGTCAATCCCTCTATGCACAACATCCTCCAAGCAAGCAAATCATCCTGTAGCTTCCCATCTCTGCGAGTGCGCTGCATGTGCGTCTCCTCAGCTAGGGCCCATTCTCTAGCATCCCTCAGCCATAGGGAAATCCCGGGCACCCTTTGACCCATCCAAGTGATAGCTACGCGCCTCTTCGCCAAAACTAGCAACAGCTGCAAGAATTTATAAGACAGCTTCTTCTTTCTAGGTTTGGGCACAAGCGCCAGGAGACAATGGAGCGGGTCTAGGAGAATTCTGATTTTTGCGGCTCGAGCAATGTGAGCCACCACCTCCCTCCAGAAGTCATGAACCAGATGGCATTTCCATGCTTGATGGAGAAAACCTGCTTTCTGTGCTCCACACCTAGGACAATTGTGTCATCTATCTGCCGATATGCGATTCAGAGAATCAGAGAGACAGGGGTTATATAGGTACGATGGACAAAGTTGAAATGTATAAGTTTAAAACGTGCATTGCAGGAGACCTTACGGGTCAAAAGCCCGATTCTTTTCCGTTGGTCAGCCAAAACTCAGTATTTAACTCCCAGTCAGCTGACTAGGTATGAGCGAATCCTTATAGGTGCAGGAAATGTAACCATTGCTAGGTGTAATATTCTGAATCCAGCAACACTGTTACCTGATTCACACTTTGCAGAAGTAAAAGGAGAAGTAAAGCTTGATTGTATCGACTTAACAGAGTACAGTACTAAACCACGTCCTGACATAAGAGAAGAACCTTTAATAGATTCAGAATACCAGCTATTTGTAGATGGTTCATGCCTGAGACACGACCGTCTCCAACTGGTACAGAACCAGGCAGCCAGACTGATCCTGCAGGAAAACAAACCCCAACATGTTCCCCCCTTCTGGAAAATTTTTCACTGGCTTCCTATATCACAGAGATGCGCCTTTAAACTGGGATTCATCATTTTCATATTCTTAAATGGCAGAAATCCCAAATTCATTGACAGCATGTGTAGGAGAGTAGGGTCTGCAATCCTATGATCACCCAGATTTTTCGCTTTTGTTTCACTGGTTTACGACTTTCTCTGGCTGTGGGCCTGCCAATCAGACCCACAGCCTGGCTGTTCTCTTTCTAAATTACGATATGTACCCTAGGTGCATTTACCAATTGGTACTGGGCCACCTTATCAGACCCTGTAACTCAGGGCATAGGTGTACCCAGGGCCGCCAGGGGCTGCAGCATGTATTATGCCACCCCTGGCTGGCCTCCTAGATTTGACACAACTGGCTGCATGACAGCTGGGGCGAAGTCGTGTAATCACCCTTTGCTTTAGGTATAGTAGCTCTATATCTAACCATACAATGGACACCCGAGTTCCTATCAGTCACTCCTATGGCAGGCCTTGACAATCCTGAAGGCAGAGTGCGTGGGCTCGTGTGAACTAGGTTCTGGCCCGAGCCGAGCCCGGTTGCAGCTTGCGGAATCAAGACCCAATGGCTGTTCCATGATAACGCGTACCACATCGGTAACTTCGGTGTCGCGTTATCAAGGCATGTCGAGTAAGGTGTCATACGAATCGGGATGCTGCCCTCTCACCAATTCTGGCGACGAGGTTAGCATTCCGCCCTTCTAGAGGGACACGACATGTACGTAACTGTGAACCCCGGTTAAAGTTAACTAAAGCCTCAGCTCCACAAAATGGATGCTGCCACCACAGACACGAGTCTGACCTCCTGCTGCTGGGAGTCCTTCCAGCGAGGAGCGCTTGGACAAAGGGTTTCCTGTCGCGGGCGGTGTTCGCACCGTCCCAGACAGGGTTTGTGTATTCTGGGTAGGTAGGGCTTTTGCGAGAAGGTGACTGCGGAGTGGCACCCCGGTGCTCACTACGCATCTGCCGGTCAGAACCAGTTCCAGGGGCGCCAGCCCTGGCCTGGGGAAAGTCCGGCAGGGGAGAGGGGTGTAACTACCCCCCTTCCTGGTCCCACCCTTAGGGCAGGACCTAGTCATGTACCCACCCCTTTCTTTAGAATAAAGGCCGGAGCGGGGACCCTTCCAAATTAGATCATCTTTGAATCAAGAACTACTTTCTACGAAAGGACATTCGAGACTCTTCTCAAGATTTCTCCCTTGTGACTAAGGAGTAGTCACCCTGCATCAGCGGGCACCATCTAAGAACTCTGCGGTTTGCTGCAAGTCCTTCCTCAAGGATCCGACGGCCCAGCTCGACGAGAACCGGCTTCCCTGGCACCTCCGACCTCTACCCACGTCATCAGCTCAGCTGTGATCTGTGGGTGCGACGAGACCTCGAGGGACCGGCCATCATCAAAACCTGCACGCTTTTCTTAACCAGCACGACCATCGAAGCAATTCTCTGGTGAGTGCTCTGGGGTCCGAGAAGCCCCGACCCTGAGCAGCTCCAGCACCGAAGTGCAGTCTCCCAGTATCTCCACGATCTGCGTGGGGCCCTTCTGCTCGCTGCTCAGCACGTTGTCTGGTCACTAGCCGCTGGCTTGTGCCCTTCCTTGACGACATCCGACAACCAACACTGCTGGTCTGGTTGCTCCAGACCGGCCCTTGCTCCCTTTTTTCGAGAGGAGCACCCCGGACCCACCTGGTCCATCCAAAGACGCCATCTTAGGCCCACCACGTGGCCCGAGATCTGCCAAGGCTTGTTGCCCCAATCCTGGGCCCAGCGACGCCGACAGCATCATTCTTCGTGGGACAGCTCGCACCTCCATCCTGGTCGCCGAGAACGCCTCCTGGTCCGTGAGACTGCAGAGCCTAGCGTAGCCCACTCACCTGGTCGAGGTGACGGCCAACCGGTGCCCTCCTGGCACCCTCTGACTACTGGCTAGTAGTACGAACTTGGTCCCCTCTGCTTTCAGGTATCATCGATCTCTGATCCAGGCTTGGATCTCTACGAACTATTCATCACTGGTCGCCGGCCAGCAACTCCTTTTTCTTCCGGCTCCTGGCTCGTCAGCGAAGACCCCCGACGCCTGTAAGACTTGTGCAGCCGCAGCCCTCGTGGCTAGGTAACTTCGGCATTTCGGTGCCTGCATAGCCTCTTTACTCTAGGGTCCCGAGTCCCTCGCTTCCGACTTGCCTTATCGGGTCCGCCCGAGACCACTAAACTTTCCGTGTCCTCGGACACTTGTTTAATTGTGCACTTGAAGTATTTTCCTAAGAGATTTGGTTTGTGCTTAGTACCCTGTCCTCATAAAGAGTACAGGGCTGTTGTGATTCTTAATAAATATACTGTTTATTTTCATAACACTTGTGTGGTGTCCTTTCACTTGGTGTTCAAGGGGTATGTGATGGTATAACAGCTGGCTTAACACGCCCTCTCGAGTCTTTAGCCTTAGACTGCTCGTATCCACGCTACTAGGATAGCTGGTCTGTAGGTTGACTTACAACCAATCACCATAAGGGTCGTTTGGAACGATACATAGCGGTCGCTAGAATAGCGAACGCTGCATATCGGGCCAACTTCTCACATTGGTGAGCAGCGGTTGGGATTTGAGCTTGCTGTTGTTTTACCACACGTATCCTAAGAATATCTTGTTGAAAGATCACATAAGTACTGTTAGTACATATAACTGAAGCTTAGAATACTCTGAGTTCTACTGAACCAGCTGTTGTAGCTCCTCAAGGCTTAGCACACCTTGGCTGCAACTCTTAGCAAGGGATCAGTAGGTAAACACATAGTGTAGGTAGGTGCATCACTTACACCACACTAGAAACAGTATGTCGGACAAAGGAGGAAACTCTGAGTCTCCCCTTGTGTCAGTTGACCCTCCACAGGTCATCCCTTCAAGATATACTGTGCTGAGCTTCAAGGAGTTAAGACAGGTGTGTCACTCCAGGAAGATCAAGCAGGGGTCTAACCCCACAACGTCCTTTCTGATTGGTCTCTTGGAGACTTATGATGCCAGAAAAGCTGAGACCCGTCTTAGCTCTTCTAATCCAGAAGGAGACATGCCTCCCCTCGAGGGAACCAGAGACGATCCTGACCTCATCCACCTCTCAACTGAGACTGAAGATGTAGAGGATGATGAGAATGAGGATCCCTCTGGGGATGAGGCAGATAAGGGACAGGTAGAAGTCGTCAGACTAAGCAGGTCCAACTTAAGCAAACATGACAGTGGTACTGGGGGACCCCCGGGGCCACTATCAGGTCAGCTTAACATTGGGAATGGACGAGCCAGATCTCTGTCAAGAGACTCTGGCAGATCCCTTCAAACCAATGGCTCTCACAACTCTTCTCAAAGAGGGATGACGTCCCCTCAGAGGAGAGTGTACGAAGCTAAAGAAAGGGCAGCTAATCTGAGGATTGAAAGGGAAGAACTTGCCCTGGCCAAAGAGAGGCTTGCCTTTGCTAGAGAGCAACAGTTAGGTGGGGCAGTCCCCACTGGTGGCAGCATTGTACCTAGCAATAGGGAAAGGAGTTTTGATACGAAACACCTTGGTAAGATAGTGCCCCCCTTTAAACAAGGGGACGACATCCACAAATGGATTACTGCTTTGGAGAGAGCCTGCACTGTGCAGGGTGTTCCCCAGAGTCAGTGGGCAGCTATCTTGTGGCTCTCCTTTGAAGGTAAAGGTAGAGACAAGCTCCTCACCACAAGGGTAGAGGATGCTAATAATTACCACGTCTTGAAGAGTACACTGGTTGAAGGGTTTGGCCTAACCACGGAGCAGTACAGGGTGCTGTTCCAGGATACCCAGAAAACGCAGTCTCAAGATTGGTCTGACTTTGTCGATTGTGCCACTAAGGCTTTTGAGGGCTGGTTGCTGGGCAGTAAGGTTACTGATTACGAAGGATTGTATAATTTGATGATGAGAGAACAAATTTTAAACAATTGTCAGAACCAGTTGATGCATCAGCATCTTGTCGACTCGGATCTGACCTCTCCCCAAGAATTGGGAAAGAAGGCAGACAGATGGGTTCGAACAAGAGTTAAACAGAACCAGGGCCAGAATCAAGGTGGTCAGAAGAAAGCAGACCAGAAGGGTAAAGATTCTAAGGGGGAACAAAATGACCAGAAGTCTTCGACAGGTCCCCAACAACCCAAAGAGGGTGGGGGTCAGGCTCCCCAAAAGAAGAAAGAAGGCCAATCCAAAAGATGGTGCCAATACTGCAAAAGTAAATCTCACTGGTTTAGTGAGTGCACCAAGAAAGGAGGGCAGACTCCTGCCACTGCAGCCCCTAAGGCACCTGTGCCCCCTAGTACAGCCAGCAGTGGTAGTGCACCTCCCAAGGGTTTAGTAGGGTTAACCCTGGGTTCTGAGGGGCGTGACAACTTAGTTGGTACACTCACTCAGGCTGTCCTTGTCAGTACAGGGGATGTGGATATGTCCCCTGACGTAAGCCCCAATACTTTGGGCAAATACAGACAGACACCTTTCATAAACGGAAAAATGGCTCAGGCCTATAGGGACACTTGTGCCAGTGTCACCATGGTGACACCTAACTTTGTGGACCCTGGACAGATCATGCCAGGTACAGAATTCCTGGTGACCAATGCAAGCAATGTCACTACCAATCACAGTATGGCAATTGTAGCTTTCTCCTGGGGAGGGGTAACTGGCCAAAAGAAGGTTGTAGTTAGTTCAGACCTCCCAGTGGATTGTTTGTTGGGCAATGATTTGGAGTCATCACAATGGTCAGAAGTGGAGCACCGGACTCACATGGAAATGTTAGGCTTGCCAGCACATGTGTTCGCTGTGACCAGGTCACAGGTCAGGAAATGCCCCACTGAACAGGTGCTGGATCCTGGAACAACGGACCAGACACCTCCCAAGAAAAAGAGCGGTAGGGTTAAGGCTGCGCCTTCCCCCTTGCCCCAGGTCGTGGATCAAGTCTCAGAGGAGGCTGACCTACAGGAATTGAGGGAAACTGAGCCTAGAGAGTTCGAACTTGATCAAGTTGAATTCTTGGGTTCAGGGGGACCCTCAAGGGAAGACCTGGGGAAGGACCAGTTAGACTGCCCTTCTCTTGAACCCCTCAGATAGCAGGCTGCTGCTGAGGCTGCTGGGAACGCCACAGGTACCCACAAGGTATACTGGGAAGATGGACTCCTGTACACTGAGTCAAGAGACCCCAAGCCTGGCATGACCAGGAGGCTGGTTGTACCCTTGTCTCAGCGAGGTTTCCTACTTACCTTGGCCCACGAGATTCCCTTAGCAGGTCACTTAGGCCAGACAAAGACGTGGGACAGGCTTGTCTCACACTTTCACTGGCCTCATATGAACGAAGATACCAAGGAGTTTTGCCGCTCCTGTGTCACTTGCCAAGCCAGTGGTAAGTCAGGTGGCACGACAAAGGCCCCCCTTATACCAATGCCAGTGGTGGGGGTGCCCTTTGAACGGGTGGGGATCGACATCGTCGGTCCCATGGAACCACCAACAGCATCAGGGCACAAATTTATACTGGTGGTAGTGGATCATGCCACCAGGTATCCTGAAGCTATTCCCCTTAGGACCACTACAGCGCCTGTTGTGGCAAGAGCCCTAGTTGGAGTATTCTCCAGAGTGGGCTTCCCTAAGGAGGTCGTCTCCGACAGAGGTGCAAACTTTATGTCGAGCTACTTAACTGCTATGTGGAAGGAATGTGGTGTCAACTACAAGTTCACTACACCCTATCATCCACAATGCAATGGGCTTGTTGAGAGATTCAACAGGACCCTAAAAGGGATGATTCATGGACTACCTGAAAAGCTTCGGCGTAGATGGGACGTCCTGATCCCCTGCCTTTTATTCGCTTACAGAGAAGTCCCGCAGAAGGGGGTTGGCTACAGCCCTTTTGAACTTTTGTACGGGCATCCTGTGAGAGGACCCCTGTGTTTGGTGAAGGAAGGATGGGAGAGACCTCTCAAAAAGCCTGCAGCCAACATAGTGGACTATGTGCTTGGCCTCCGCTCGCGGATGGCTGAATACATGGAGAAGGCATCTGAAAACCTTAAGGCCAGCCAAGAACTCCAAAAAGCTTGGCATGACCAAAAGGCTGTCTTGACTGTTTACCAGCCCGGACAGAAGGTGTGGGTGTTGGAGCCAGTGGCCCCAGCAGCACTCAAGGACAAATGGTCCGGGCCCTACACCATCCTGGAGAAAAAGGGAGAGGTCACCTACCTGGTCGACCTGGGAACTCCCCGGAGCCCCCACAGGGTGCTTCATGTCAACAGGCTCAAGGCATATGTCGACAGGAAGGACATGAGTTTGCTCATGGCCCTAGATGAGGGACAGGAAGAGGAGAGTGACCCTCTCCCCGACCTGCTCACTCAGAATCCTGACGATGGATCGGTCGATGGTGTTGTCTTTTGTGGCAGCCTCTCCGAACATCAACAGAAAGACTGTAAACAGGTTCTTCAGTCTTTCAGACATATGTTCTCTCTAACACCCAGTCAGACCGATTGGTGCACCCATGAGGTTGACACTGGTGACAGCTTGCCCGTCAAGAGTAAAATCTACCGGCAGCCTGATCACGTTAGAGACTGCATCAAGAGTGAAGTGCAGAAAATGTTGGAGCTGGGAGTCATTGAACCCTCGGATAGCCCTTGGGCTAGTCCCGTAGTTCTAGTGCCGAAACCTCACACCCAGGGCGGTAAGAAAGAGATGAGGTTCTGCGTAGACTACAGGGGTCTCAATGCAGTCACTAAGACTGACGCCCACCCAATACCAAGGGCAGACGAGCTTATCGATAGATTGGCTTCGGCCAACTACCTAAGTACGTTTGACCTGACAGCTGGGTATTGGCAAATCAGGTTAGCTGAGGACGCCAAGCATAAGACCGCATTTTCTACCCCTGGTGGGCATTATCAGTTCGTGGTGATGCCCTTTGGTCTGAAAAATGCACCTGCCACCTTCCAAAGGTTGGTGAATCAAGTCCTTACTGGGCTGGATGACTTCTGTGCGGCGTATCTAGACGATATTGCTGTCTTTAGCTCCACCTGGGAGGATCACCTGGTCCACCTGCGGAAAGCGTTAGAGGCTCTTCAAGCAGCAGGCCTCACTATCAAGGCCACCAAGTGCCAGATAGGGCAGACACAGGTTGTATACCTGGGCCACCTTGTAGGTGGAGGCCAGGTTCAGCCACTGAAGAGCAAAATACAGTCAATCAGGGACTGGGCTCCTCCAACCACCCAGACTCAGGTTCGAGCTTTCTTGGGCCTGACTGGATACTACCGGAAGTTTGTCAGGAACTATGGTTCCATCGTGACACCATTAAACGAACTGACAAGCAAGAAAATGCCAAAAAAGGTTCAGTGGACAGCGAGCTGTCAAAAAGCATTCGATGACCTAAAGCAGGCCATGTGCACGGCGCCTATCCTTAAGAGTCCGGACTACTCCAAACCATTCATTGTCCAAACAGATGCTTCTGAGTTGGGTGTGGGAGCTGTTCTTTCTCAACTGAATTTTGGTGGTCAAGACCAGCCCATTGCTTTTATAAGCAGAAGGCTGACCCCTAGAGAGAAGAATTGGTCAGCTATTGAGAGGGAGGCCTTTGCTGTGGTTTGGGCCCTGAAGAAGCTGAGGCCATACTTGGTTGGCACTCACTTCAAGATTCAGACCGACCATAAGCCCCTCTTATGGCTAAATCAGATGAAGGGTGAAAACCCCAAACTGCTTAGGTGGTCCATTTCCCTACAGGGGATGGACTTTACAGTGGAACATAGACCTGGTACTGATCATGGCAATGCCGATGGGCTCTCCAGATATTTCCACTTAGAGCAAGAAGACTCACCTGGTCAAGGTTAGCTTATTGTTCCGACGTTTGGGGGGGGTCATGTAGGAGAGTAGGGTCTGCAATCCTATGATCACCCAGATTTTTCACTTTTGTTTCACTGGTTTACGACTTTCTCTGGCTGTGGGCCTGCCAATCAGACCCACAGCCTGGCTGTTCTCTTTCTAAATTACGATATGTACCCTAGGTGCATTTACCAATTGGTACTGGGCCACCTTATCAGACCCTGTACCTCAGGGCATAGGTGTACCCAGGGCCGCCAGGGGCTGCAGCATGTATTATGCCACCCCTGGCTGGCCTCCTAGATTTGACACAACTGGCTGCATGACAGCTGGGGCGAAGTCGTGTAATCACCCTTTGCTTTAGGTATAGTAGCTCTATATCTAACCATACAATGGACACCCGAGTTCCTATCAGTCACTCCTATGGCAGGCCTTGACAATCCTGAAGGCAGAGTGCGTGGGCTCGTGTGAACTAGGTTCTGGCCCGAGCCGAGCCCGGTTGCAGCTTGCGGAATCAAGACCCAATGGCTGTTCCATGATAACGCGTACCACATCGGTAACTTCGGTGTCGCGTTATCAAGGCATGTCGAGTAAGGTGTCATACGAATCGGGATGCTGCCCTCTCACCAATTCTGGCGACGAGGTTAGCATTCCGCCCTTCTAGAGGGACACGACATGTACGTAACTGTGAACCCCGGTTAAAGTTAACTAAAGCCTCAGCTCCACAAAATGGATGCTGCCACCACAGACACGAGTCTGACCTCCTGCTGCTGGGAGTCCTTCCAGCGAGGAGCGCTTGGACAAAGGGTTTCCTGTCGAGGGCGGTGTTCGCACCGTCCCAGACAGGGTTTGTGTATTCTGGGTAGGTAGGGCTTTTGCGAGAAGGTGACTGCGGAGTGGCACCCCGGTGCTCACTACGCATCTGCCGGTCAGAACCAGTTCCAGGGGCGCCAGCCCTGGCCTGGGGAAAGTCCGGCAGGGGAGAGGGGTGTAACTACCCCCCTTCCTGGTCCCACCCTTAGGGCAGGACCTAGTCATGTACCCACCCCTTTCTTTAGAATAAAGGCCGGAGCGGGGACCCTTCCAAATTAGATCATCTTTGAATCAAGAACTACTTTCTACGAAAGGACATTCGAGACTCTTCTCAAGATTTCTCCCTTGTGACTAAGGAGTAGTCACCCTGCATCAGCGGGCACCATCTAAGAACTCTGCGGTTTGCTGCAAGTCCTTCCTCAAGGATCCGACGGCCCAGCTCGACGAGAACCGGCTTCCCTGGCACCTCCGACCTCTACCCACGTCATCAGCTCAGCTGTGATCTGTGGGTGCGACGAGACCTCGAGGGACCGGCCATCATCAAAACCTGCACGCTTTTCTTAACCAGCACGACCATCGAAGCAATTCTCTGGTGAGTGCTCTGGGGTCCGAGAAGCCCCGACCCTGAGCAGCTCCAGCACCGAAGTGCAGTCTCCCAGTATCTCCACGATCTGCGTGGGGCCCTTCTGCTCGCTGCTCAGCACGTTGTCTGGTCACTAGCCGCTGGCTTGTGCCCTTCCTTGACGACATCCGACAACCAACACTGCTGGTCTGGTTGCTCCAGACCGGCCCTTGCTCCCTTTTTTCGAGAGGAGCACCCCGGACCCACCTGGTCCATCCAAAGACGCCATCTTAGGCCCACCACGTGGCCCGAGATCTGCCAAGGCTTGTTGCCCCAATCCTGGGCCCAGCGACGCCGACAGCATCATTCTTCGTGGGACAGCTCGCACCTCCATCCTGGTCGCCGAGAACGCCTCCTGGTCCGTGAGACTGCAGAGCCTAGCGTCGCCCACTCACCTGGTCGAGGTGACGGCCAACCGGTGCCCTCCTGGCACCCTCTGACTACTGGCTAGTAGTACGAACTTGGTCCCCTCTGCTTTCAGGTATCATCGATCTCTGATCCAGGCTTGGATCTCTACGAACTATTCATCACTGGTCGCCGGCCAGCAACTCCTTTTTCTTCCGGCTCCTGGCTCGTCAGCGAAGACCCCCGACGCCTGTAAGACTTGTGCAGCCGCAGCCCTCGTGGCTAGGTAACTTCGGCATTTCGGTGCCCGCATAGCCTCTTTACTCTAGGGTCCCGAGTCCCTCGCTTCCGACTTGCCTTATCGGGTCCGCCCGAGACCACTAAACTTTCCGTGTTCTCGGACACTTGTTTAATTGTGCACTTGAAGTATTTTCCTAAGAGATTTGGTTTGTGCTTAGTACCCTGTCCTCATAAAGAGTACAGGGCTGTTGTGATTCTTAATAAATATACTGTTTATTTTCATAACACTTGTGTGGTGTCCTTTCACTTGGTGTTCAAGGGGTATGTGATGGTATAACAGCTGGCTTAACACGCCCTCTCGAGTCTTTAGCCTTAGACTGCTCGTATCCACGCTACTAGGATAGCTGGTCTGTAGGTTGACTTACAACCAATCACCATAAGGGTCGTTTGGAACGATACATAGCGGTCGCTAGAATAGCGAACGCTGCATATCGGGCCAACTTCTCACAGCATGATCAAAAGATACAATCCAACCCGTAATCTTAGATCCACCCTTTTGCATCTTTTGAGGATTTGGAGGATCCGGATTCTCTACACTGGCCCAAGATACTGGAATTCCATGCCGCTAGAGATTAGATCCTGCACTGACCTCATGACCTTCCGCAAACTTCAAAAAACATGGGTCTTTAATCAGGCATACAAGTAATTCTCGAATAAGTTCACCACCCTTCACCTTTCCTAGTAGCTCCAAGAAACCAATCTGGTGTACGAGCGCTTTACAAATCAACTATAACATAACATAACATAACATAACATAACATAACAACATAACATAACATAACATAACATAACATAACATAACATAACATAACATAACATAACACAACATAATGTATGACCATGTTATGTATTGATTAAACTGTGACCCTACGGCACCATAACATGTAGTCAAGTGGGGATTTCAGAGAAAGGGACGCAGTCAATTTGGGGAGGGGGAGGTGAACTTGCCCATGAGAGGGGTCTGCAGCTCGGAGCACGCCTACTCTCAGTGTAGCTTGCATCAGGTAGCATAACGTCAAAGAACTAGCCACCCGTGCAGTGGTGGCTGGTCCATAGGGGCACCGGGGCAGCGCCCCACAAAAGAAACTGCTCACTGTCTGCATTTGGGGCAACGGAATGTAAGCAGACAAATTGACAGCTTTCAATTTGTCTGTTTACATTTCCGGGCCGGGCGGGCGAAAGTGCGCATGTCGATGCACAGCGCATGCAGGGGAGGCGGGGGAGACTGGGTAGAGCACTCAGAGCAGGAGTTCAGAAGATGGTGGTCTGACTGCGCATGTAAGTGAGGGGCGTTGCTCCTCACTCACATTCACAAACCATTAGGTATGCTGCGCATGCCTAGTGTAGCATGCAGGCCTCTGAATAGGATATTGCTTGGGCGGTGACGCGTTTTTCGCAATGTCGCCCCATGCCCTATGAAATGCCAAAATACAAAGTAAGTAACCAAGGGTCAGCCGCCTCCCGTCGCATCCAGTCTCCCGATTTGGCAGTGTAGTACGCAAAAGGAAAGAGAGGGGGGAAGTTAGTTCCACCACATTGCAGAGGAGACACGCTAACACATGTGTATATTAGTGGCCAAGCTTTGCTCACTTATAGCAAGATCTTGCACGTCGAAGGCTTTCCGTACAAAAGACACGTTTTATTATAACTTGAAAATGAGTCAAGGTGAAGGGGGTGGTGTCGTGACATGATGGAAGCATATCGTAATGTCAGTGGACCTTTGAGGCATTTTTTTGGTGGGCGAGAGTAGAAAGCCCCAAGTAATTATTGAATGTAATGCAGTGGGCGGCTTAATTGAAAAATCATCTCTACACGTGTTTTTAAAGCATGCTAACAGGTACACAAAGGAGCCAATAGGAAAGGGTAGAGTTGCGAGAATATCCAGGTGGATTAACCTAAAATGTATCACTCGGCTAGACAGTTACTACCCTGTCGTGTAACTACCTCCACCCCCCTTTCTCCCAATATGGACAGCCAGTCTTCAAAAACCGAATGCAACATTTCTACGGTCATTAAATAATAAAGCTTTGGCACACCCCTCTGCCAACTGATGTCCTCATTACCAATAGAACAGCAAAACACACTTCTAGTGCGGGCAACAGCACTATACCGATATTGTGAGTGTGGGACGTTAGTGTACACACGATGCTCACAATTTGCCAAATTCAGGTGCACACAATCGCAAGTGCATATTTTAAAGGAAGTCTTAGGGAACTGTGCCAGCTTGTAAGCGCTTAGATGCGATTCAGTCTAGAAAGCAGGGCTAACAACCATTCACTGCCTCACTGCAGCACAACACACATTGCAAGAAGACAGTAACGGCGACGAGAGGGTTAAGACATCCCTGATCTTAAAATCCAAGGGGGAGGAGGAAGTGAGAATTGTCGGTGCAAGTATGTGACAGGCATTTAAGTGCCGAGCAATACGGTTCTGATCCGGGGCTTTAAACAAGGGCGGGCAGGACAGTGACAGCTGCAGAGGAATCCAGGAAGTGTGGAGTGTGGGGGTTTGAGCAAAAAAACGTAGGCGGACGCTGCTCACCGGCACCACAGACCTGAAACCATTCACTCAAGCCTCACAATTGTACCTGGCCACCAGGGTCGGATTGGGATCACAATTTGGCCCGGGCACTGAGGAAAAAGTGGCCCACATTAAGGGGGCGTGGCCTACATTTAAGGGGCGTGGCCTACATGTAAGGGGTGTGGCCTATATTTAGGGGCGTGGCCCACATTTGAGGGGCATGCCCTTTCATGAAACACCATTTGGTTACTCTTTGAGGTCTAATTTGTAGACAAATATTTAGAAAATTAAGCCTTTTAAAGCTTACAGAGCAAGTAACATTGGTAAAGACTAGGAGCACTGCATTTCAGATAACTGAATACTTACTTGCAGTCTTAACGCCCTGCACAATGTCGTTGGATACTCTTTCCTAACCAGCTATGTCCTAGACTCTAATCATCACATAAACCAGAAATCTAGTACAAAGTCAAGGAGAAAGGGTAAGACTGGAATCTCTGGTAATAGAACATGTAATAACAAAAGTAAGAATTCACAAACGAGGAAAAGGCAGTCTGGGGTGTAAAGAATGCTGAAAAAATGTATCTGTACAATCTAGTCATACATTTATTTCACAGTCAGCAGGTGATGTCTATATACAAAAAACACAGTTTTATTCATATCTGTTGCTGCCTTAAAGTCTGGGCCATGGGGAGTGAAATAAAACAATTGCCTAGGATCACATGATCTGATTAAGATACGAAACCAGTATTAATGCCAAGTTGTTGGTATCACATTGTGCAATTCAGAAACTAGATGTATATGCCTCACTTCCCTTACACTCACCTTACCCCCAACTGCAACTCATCTGGTATCAACATAGCTCTTGGTCATAACTCAGACCAGATGTTGTTGCTCCTGGCAAAATGTTTGTGAGCACCTATGTTCAGGCCTATATCATAATGTAATACAATCTGGAATAATGCTGCAAAATCATTCCTTGGGTAAATTGTGTACATTAAATTGCAACAACATTTGACTTGGAATTCTGTGTGCAACCTGCCTATTTCTCACATTTTTAGTGGTAAGGGTGATTTGGTTGTTGTTTTGTGAGCTAGCACACAATATCACAATAAACCATACGGGCATTGTGTTTGCAATTGTAGCTTTAGTTATGTTTACTTATGCCATTCTTTCAGCAACAATGAAAACCAATGCGATGTTCTGAGGATTTTCACCATTCCATTGGAGGAAATCTAATAATTTCCTCCTTATATAGAAGAAGCAATACACACACTCTGTTCTCTGAATCATGGTACAAGAGACCTGCAAACAACTAGTGCTATTGGTTTTAAATATTCCAACCGTGTAACAATCCCTCACAATTTTTCGCATGTCCTCCATGTGTAAGACACATTATGTAGCACCAACTCTGAAGCACGTTCTGGGGCCCACATGCATGATAACAAAACACAACCAACCAGAAAAAGTTGTGCAATACCCTAAAAACTAATCCCACCATGGTCCCTTTAAAAACCCCTGCACCCCATAATCATAACCCATCCTAACCCTAAAAATACACCCTGCACCCTAAAACCCAACCCTATCCCTGAACCCTAAAAATACCCCTTTACCCCAAACCCCAAACCTATCCCTGAACCCTAAAAATACCCCTGTACCTCAAAACCCAAACCTATCCCTGAATCCCAAAAATACCCCTGTACCTCAAAACCCAAACCTATCCCTGAATCCCAAAAATACCCCTGTACCCCCAAACCTATCCCTGAACCCTACAAATACCCTGTACCCCAAAACCCAAACCTATCCCTGAACCCTAAAAATACCCCTGTACCCCAAAACCCAAACCTATCCCTGAACCCTAAAAATACCCCTGTACCCCAAAACCCAAACCTATCCCTTCACCCTAAAAATACCCCTGTACCCCAAAACCAAAACCTAGTCCTGAAACCTAAAAATACCCCAGTACCCCAAAACTATCCCTGAACCCTTAAAATACCCAATCACCCTAAAACATATACCTCAGAACCCCAAAACATATACCCTATATACCCATACTTACCTTATCCTAACATATACAAAAAAACATGCTTTTATCATTCATGCATTTACGAGTTTCGTTGTAAATGTATGCGTGGTAAAAGCATATAAAATGTAATGCCATGCGTTATAACGGCATTGCGGAGTCCTAGTAGATTCGTAATAAAAGTATACGGAGTGATGGTATGCGGCAAGAAAGATTCGGGATAATGGGTGTTTACTGTCAGAATGACCTACAAACTACAAAAAAAAACTAACCAAAACTTACTAAATGATATTTTTGGCATATAGAGAAATATGCCCCTTGTCTGCATTTTGGATTAGGCCTTTAAAATAGAGTTAAATTGTTAACTGGCACATGAAATGGAAATTTTGTATCGGAAAAGCTGTGTTAAAAATATGGACATGTTTTTATAAAGTGTCCTCTTTAATTATCATGGTCCCTTTGCAGAATCATAAAGCATGAACAAATGGTTATTTTTTATAATTTTCTTACCATTTGACAGTTTTATGTAGTGTAAATTCAGCCCAAGACAAAGGCTATTTGAGTTCTATTCATGAGTACCAATTACAGTACACATGATCTGATTTTTTATTTAAGGGCCTGGGCGAGGAAGTGATCTGCCCAGAATCACAGGCTGTTGAGCAGACCCTGGGATTCAAACTTGAATCCCCATCTCTGCAACTCTGGCGTTAGGCCACCTATGCCTATGCAAAGATAAGGAATGAAAGTGGGAGGATACTGTTCTTGCGCAGGACACAGGCCCAAGGTGACAATGGCCTACATGCTGAGCAACTAAAAAAACAGCAAGGCCCCTTTCTGTCACAAAATTATTCAAGAACTTCAGTGCAGGAGCACCTGAAAAGAAGGGAAGCCCCTGCTATTACTAACCTACTTAGCTCAAGAGCACATGAACAGCAGTATGGCCCCTGCAATTAGTAAATTAATCAGCCCTCCCCAGCCCTCCAGGCCCCAGGGCAATGTCTTGGCAGGGGAGCACAATGGTAGACAGGGGAAGGCTGAGGTGAAGATGGTGGGAGTTCAAAACATCACCTAGCCCCCACAGCCAGACCCATTCTTCCTCGCCCACTGTGCCCTGAATCTGAGGGGCTGTGGGCGAGGTGTTAAGATTAACACCTTTTCTCCGCTGCGTGGGCCCCAGGGGGGCCGAGGTGGAAATGGCTCAAGGCCTGAGCAACACCTGGCCCCCAGGGAGGCCGATTTTCGCAGACAATCACCGCTCCCCAGCCCACCCTTGGCGTGATTGCTTTTCAGGGGCAGGGGGTGAAGTGAGGCCACAGCTAATAATCACTGCATGGTACACAGTGAAGCGCTTTCATTTCTGTCTCTGTTTCCGTGCGCTCTGTGGGCCGTTTTTTTTTCTCCCCTTCCCAAGTTCACAGAGAGCAGATAGCAGAGAGCACTCTCTGTGAACTGAAAAAGGGGAGAAAAAAACCGGCCCACAGAGGGCACTGAGACAACGGCCCTTCGGCCGTTTCCCGAATGCCCGCCTTGCCAATCCGACCCTGCTGGCCACCCATTGCAGTTCACCCCGCTGGCTTCAAGACGGCCCAGCAGCAAATACCTTAGCACCACACCTAGCTACCAACAGTTGAATACTTCTCCCTAATGCTGCACCACACCTCAGCTCTTCACTGCAGTGGCCTGCCACTGCCCAGCCCCAACATGCATTAACCACTTATCAATTCACATTGCCACGCGTGACCCTGAAGGACAGCTGCAGAATGTGAGGAGAATGTGGTGTGATGAACACCCCCACCCGGCATCAGCAGACCCCCCAGCTTCCCCATGTGTCACAGGAGACGTGGTGACTGCACACTACAGACACTGGACCCAAGCCAAGGCACCACCATGAACCGCATACCCACGGAACCCTGGTGCACAGGTGTGCGTCCTGATGAGCAGTGCACACGCGCTAAAGGAGCTGTCTGCAACAAATGGGCGCATATTGTAATCCGATGCATATAGTTTAAGCAGAATCTGTGATCCTGGACAGATCACTACATTGACCAGTTAGTTTCATTAATTCAGTCCTGCCACATCTATAACAAGTTAGAAGCAAGTTAAATGCAGAGACATCATGTGAACGATCGTTTTCTTCCAAAGAAAGGGGGTAGTTTGCAATAATGTATTAGTACCACACATCACAGGGGACACTGCATACGCCTCGCCAGATTCAAATTTCACCAGCCGCCACTGCACCCGTGGAGCATTGTTGGATTTTTTGTGCCACTAATCATTTAAATAATACTTTTTACATTTGTCTTTTAAGGATTGTTTCCTTTGCCACGCTGACTTCGGGGCAGTGTATGCAGAAATGACGAACCAGTGAAATGTCAGGGTTTCTGAAGCTGATGATTCTAGGCAACCCCATAGACAGGAGGATTTGCATATTATCATAAACATGAGGCTGTTTTTTTGTCAATGCATTTTCTTGTTTTACAATGTCTGATGAGTGGCCAGCTAGATTCAGATTGTCAGTGGAAGTCTCTGAGCTTGTCATGTAACTTATGTCATGTGAATTCGGGGAGAATTATGCAGTAAAGCTTATTCCAGTTACTTGCCTAGAATTTATGTGGAGGGTGTGATATTCATGCTGGCCATATCCTGCCACCCCGAGTCTAACTTCAGTCTCTACAACCAATATCAGTGACACAATTTATATCTTTTTTCTAATCAATAGACCCAGTTCCTCCATACTGGAAGAAATCCTGCCCTCAATTCACTCCATGTGCTCTGGGACTGGCACATTTGGCATTCTGTTCACCAACAGACAGATGGCATGGCTCCCGTGTATTCTTTCTACATGGATTATTTTCAAACAAGCTGCAGGAGACGTCGCTGCCTCTGCTGCAATATTTCTGATTTGATGAGAATCCTGCCTTGCTTCTCCCATCACGTAGACCTTATAGGATAGGCAGGCAGAGTGTGGCCTCCTCAATGACTCCTGGCCACTGCAGATTATCAATTAAGTACTATCACTTTAGGATAGAGCTATCGGTTATGTTATAGCCAGCTTATGCTCTTTCTAAGAGAAAACATACTTTGAATACATATATGATATGGAGTGGCTATTTGCACATAGTGGGAATTATGTGGCAGCGCGGTCAACTCAGCCCGCTTTGTTACAAACCCATCAGCCGCAGCATTTTGTTAGTAAATACAGGAAGGCAAATTGGAGTAAGTACGTGAAAGAAATCTTTATTGTATGATTACCTAAAATAATTTACAAGAATAATGTAGATTATGTCATAAAACAAACATCTGATAACAAAAAAATATATAAAATTGTTATAATATTTTTGTTCCCCATATAAAATTAAAAACGTCAAACTATGCTGCAGCACAATGGTATGGGTGCAGCGAATCGCTCAAGGTTATTTTGTGTAGCAAATGCAAAAAGTCATCACCAGGCAAAGCTAAAAGGCATAAGTACGTGAACATGCGAAGTTGTATCATGCAAACATGCATATAGTTATTATATACATGAGCATGCATCGACAGATTGCAAGGATTAATCCAGAGTTACGTTGATGCCCTCTATATTTTGAATCCAGACCATTCGTACATGTATCACAGGGGAACTCATGCCTAAGAGACAAATGGGTATTGCAGGTGCATCCAAATGCTGGAGAGAGTTTGCATAGGACATATGCTGTCGAGATCTAACCAACTGAAATATTGTAAAATAAATATGGTACTAGTTAAAAACATTACTCCTCCCAAGTCAAGGAAAAATAAAGTGTTAAAAACACACACAAAAAACAGTGGTAAAGGTGAACACATAGATCTATGTGACACGTTATTTGTGCAGTAGTTCCCACTGGGAAATTTCTCCAGAAATGAAGAATATGCCATCAGATAGTTCGACCTTTATGAGGGATCTTAAAGTGCAAGTTGCATGTGTAGAATCGTTTAGTGCCACTGAATTTAATTTGTTCCCACAAAAGTTTTACTGCAACAATAAACAAACAGAGAGGAAGATGGCGGCCGGCTGAGACGCTTGGTCGTGAGCTCCGATAAGACTCCAGGATGTTGTGCTGATAAAACGCTTCCCGATGCAGAACCAGCTAATTTAACGATATGAGTTAAGGTGTTATAAGCGGACTGAATCTGAGGACCCCAATACCCAATATACCCCCTGGAATCCACAGTTTTGAAAAACCCTCCCCCAGCAGCCAAGCAGCCGGAGCCCGATTACCTGACCGGCGAGACCAGCCATCAGCAGCGGCAGCATTTATTTATTTATTTATTTATTTTTTATTTTTTTCGGATTGTTTCGCCCTTCACTCCCTGCCCGCAGCTGACTGGCCGATAACCTGCTCTGGCCCCGAGGACAAATTTGGGGAATATTGTGTTGAATTTGAAACCTGTATGACGGGGTGTACCTCAGTTGTGGTGCAGCGGAGCCTGGTTCCCGCAATCACCCCTTCGAGCAGTGACGGGCTGTGGAAGAGAGCGCAAGACGCTGCCCAGAATTACAGGAAGAAGCTCGGCGAGATCAATTTCTTCTTCCGGGGTAAGAGCAGCAGAGCCTGCGATGCTGTTGTGTGTGTTTGTGTTGATGGGGCGGGTGCAAGCACTGAAAACACGGTGATAAGCCCACAAGGTAGCAGTAGCGAGGTCTTCAGTACGGGGCATTCGAAAGGAGAGGTGAGCCCTAATTCTCCTGAAAACCGAGTGTTTCTACAAGGAACAAAGTGCAAAGAGCGTCATAGTGAAAACTTTATGACAATAAAATCCCCGATAATTCCTTGCTGGATGAGTAAAAGGAGAGGTGAGAATCTCGCCCCAGAGGAAGTATTGGCAGAAGGGGAACAGACACACAATAAGCAACAGAAAGGAACTGAGGCAGAGGAAGACGAAATAAAAGCCCAATACAATAAAGACCTTTTACCACAGAATTCGGGGGAAGCTGGTAACAAACACACTGCCTTACCTCTGGGAAAACACAACATTAGCAAAAACAAAAAAGAAAAAGGCCCCCCACAATTTGCTTATACCACAAGATCAAGATCGAAGAAGACACAAGCAGTAGGAGCAGCCTTGTCCTCTGTGTTAGAGAGATCGGAAGAGGGAGGAGTAAGGTCAGCATACTGTCTTAGGAATCAAAACCTATCTAACCAGAACCTTCTACAGACTACAAAAAGGTGCATGACCCCGAGAAGCACAAAGAAAAACGTGAAACACCCCCCACGCTCAGAGGAATTAACAGAAAATATAAAAAGCAGAGGGTCTAGGAAAAGCAAAGATCAGAAAATCACGATTACACCCTCTCTAAGATCATATTTTAAGGTACAACTAGTGGTGCAAGTAAGAGGAGGGGGTTATTGTCTAGCAACTAATACGATCGATGCAGCAAACATAGCAAACACAGCGGGCGCAGCATCTCTGTCAGTATCGGACAAGCAGTGTGTCAGTCCAGCTTCCGAAGAAGAAGTGGCGCAGTTCGCAGATAAGGAGACAGTAGAGAGAACCCTCCCATTGACACAATCAATATCACCAACACAGATAAACCAGTCACCTCAACCAGTACAACCAGTACAACCATCGCAAACAAGCTCCCTGAGTACCCCGCGAATCGAAATAGTAAATGATCAAGAAATTGACCAAGAAACTCAAGAGGATGCATCAGAGCAGGAACATATGGATTATATGGTTAAAAATAAGACAGAAAAAATCTTGGAGGTGTACATGGATAAAATGATGGACAAAATATTGGGGGAAATGAGAGAAAAATTCTCAATCTCGGAAGGAAACCAGAACAAAATACAAGAAGTCGTTGAAAACCTAGACCAGAAACTAAATGATTTAGGGGTCAGAGTTACAGCGGTCGAAAATGAACTTGGTTCCTTAAGCAAAAAGATAGACATAAATCAAAGAGAAATAAGACATCTAAAAGACAGCGAGAAAGCCATCAAGGAGAAACTAGAATCTTTGGAAAACCAAGGAAGAAGAAACAACATTAGAGTGCTCAATGTCCCTGAAAATTCAGAGGGATCTGACATTAAGGCTTACGTTCTATCTCTCCTAGAAGAATTTCTTCCTTGGATGAAAGATTGTGACTTAGCTGCAGATATTCAACGAGTCCATAGAGACCCATTCAGAAAAAGTAAGGAGAGAAAGGCCCCGAGAAAAATCTTGGTAAATTTCAGAACCTATTCTCTGAAAGAAAAAATATTGAGTGAGGGACTAAAAACTGGGAATTTCAATAAAGATAATTGGTCATTTCGTATACGGTCAGACATCTGTAAAGCCACACAAGACAGGCAATGGGAGCTGGGGCAACATATGCAGTAACTGAAAGCTCTGGGAGCGAACGTACAATTGAAATTTCCAGCTTCCTTAAGAATAATGTGGCGAAATAAAATGCGCAACCTAAGGGAGCCAAAAGAGGTAGAAAACCTCATTCAGCTGATAAAAGACCAAATCGAAATTGATAAACTAAATAAGGAATAATGCAGCAATGAAGTAATAGAAGGAACAAACTTTAAACTGTAAGAAGAACCTCGGAATTTCGAAAAAAAAACAAACAAAAAAACCGAAATTACATATACATATGTATAAACATAAAATGGGAAAGAACAACTGCAGCAGGATATATATTGGGAAGCACCTACGTAATAAAGAATAAAGAATAAAATACCTGGAGAATCGGAGCACGAAATCGGGTGTAATAACACCTGAAAGAAGAAAAAGGGAGGCTTCCTCAGGGAGGGAATCTCAAGCAACACTGTACCACAAAAATGCAATTCTTAAATACACACGGGTGGGGAGCAAGGTAGGGAAAAAAAAAAGAAAAAAAATCCTCAAAATTGGAATATAAAAGGAATAGTACGGGAGTTAATGGCTGCCTCAATCGAAATAACAACTTAAGATGACAAAAGAGAAAACTATAAAAATTCTAACATGGAATGTTAACGGGCTCAGAACCCCTTCAAGAAGAAGAAGGATTGTGGAATACTTGAAAGAAATAGAAAGTGAAATTCTTCTTCTTCAAGAAACACATCTAATAAATGCAGAGTGGACTCAATTGGTAAAAAATCTTCATTGGATTGGATCAAGCATACATACATTACAAGAGTGCAACATAAAGGGGGTAGCAATTATTATAAACAAATCCCTAAATGCCAAAATAGAATCCAAAGAAGTCGACAGCAAAGGTATATGGGCAGTTGCTAAAGTCAGGATTGAGGACTGTATACTCACAATTGTGGGATATTACGGCCCAAACAGGGATGACCCAGCGCCTCTCAAAAAACTGTACTCTGAACTTTTAACATTTCCAGCTCCGATTATTATAGTAGGAGATTTCAATATTATAGAGGATCCTAAAACAGACAGAACGCCTCCAACAAAACAATGGAATCTACCAAAAATGAGGGAATGGCTAGGGATCTACAAAAAAGATCTAAACCTGGAAGACATGTGGAAGCTAAAAGGAGAAAAAAACTATCTGTACACCTTCCATAATAAGAAATTAGGCCACAAATCCAGGATAGACTTCTTCTTAATGAATGTAGGAGAGTAGGGTCTGCTATCCTATGGTCACCCCAATTTTTGCTTTTTGCTTCACTGGTTTTCGACTTACTGAGGCTGTGGGCCTGCTAATCAGACCCCCAGCCTGCTGTTCTCTCTCTAAATTTGTAATACATGTGCTATAGGTACATACCACAATTGGAAATGGACTCCTTGTCAGCCCCTGTACCATGCACTATAGGTGCCCAGGGCATAGGTGCCACCAAGGCCTACCAGGGGCTGAAGCATAGCTTTTGCCACCCCTGGCTGGTTCTTAAATTGACACAACTGGCTGATCACTCAGCTGGGGCAAGTGGGTGTAATCACCCCTTGCTTAGATATAGTATACCTATATCTAAACCTATATCTGGACACATATATAGCCTGTAAGCCACTCCTATGGAAGGCCTCATCAATCCTGGAGGCAGAGTGCGTGGTTTTATGTGAGATGGTGCTCTGGCATGAGCTGAGCCTGTCTGCAGCTGTCGGGAACAACTCCCTAAGCTGATCCGGGATAATGCCATACCATATACTCTTAAGCGCATTATAATCCTCGCGGTTATATAGCAACTTTGGTTTGGCTTTATCAAAACATGTCGTGTAAGGTGTCATACGAATTGGAATACTATCCCCTCGCCAGTTCTGGCGACGGGGATAGCATTCCACCCTTCTAGAGGGAGAAGACATGTTACTTTACTGAAACGCGGTTGATTTAAAATGAGCCTCAGATCCACAAAATGGATGCCCCTGCCACAGACACGGGTCTGACCTCCTGCTGCTGACCGAAACCCGGCAGAGGAGGCCTGGACAAAGAGTTTCCTGTCACAGGGCGGTGTCAAACCACCCCAGACAGGAGATAGTGGATTGGAGTAGGGAGGTTTCAATAGAAACCAGACACTGCCTGGGGAGCACAAGGCTGCCCCTTGCAGGATCCGGCCAAACCGGTTCTGGGGCCTCCCAGCCCCTGTCCCAGCGCGGCCAGGATCAAAGGAGAGGGGTGTAACCACCCCCTTCCTGGGTCCCACCCATAGGAGGGGACCTAGCAGGATGTCCAACCCCCTAGATTCGAATAAGAGGGGGAGCAGTCCCAACGGACCTCAGATCATCCTGAAGAAACATAAGAAACGAAATCTGGACCCTTCGACTTTCTACACGACGTGAGAAGACTGAAGAATCTCCCTTGTGGTCAAGGAGTGACCACCCTGTGCAAACAGGCACCATCCAGCCCTCGACCCTTGCTTTGTTGCAGTTCCCGCCGGAACTCGAGCGACAGAGATCGACGAGATCAAGCTTGCCTGCCTTCTACCTGCCCGATCCACAGTCCCTGCAGAGCTGAGACCCGTGGAGGCGACCGGAAGCGTGGGGCACGCCATCTTGAAAAGGCCACGAGACGCTGACCGTGCGGCCCACGAGTGACCCTCGAAGCTGTACACCGGGGTTTGAGAAGCCCCAGCCCCGAGCTCCACTTGCACCAAAGTTCACCCCTCCACACTCGACGAGTGCTGCGTGGGGCCCTTCTGCTTGTGTGCGCTCGACGCGTTGGCCCGGTCACTTGCCAGCTGGCTTGTGGCCCCTGTGCCGACGAACTTCGAAATACGACTTGCTTTTCTGGTTGCTCCAGATCTGCACCAGCTCCTGTGAAAAGGAGCACCCACTCTGACCCTCCTGGTTCGAGTGATAAGCAATCTCCCGGTTCCGCGTGGATTGCTTTTGCCAAGTGCTGTTTGCTACAATCTTCAAGCCGACGGTGCTGACGGCGAGAGCCTACGTGGGACAGATCGTGACCTGCTCCTGGACGTCGCAGATGCCCCAGAGCCCACGTGACAGCGGAGAGAAGCCTATCGACAACCGCCTGATTGCGCCCGACATTGCCTGGTTCCGTCCTGGTTCCACCCTGGTCACTGCTGAGTGACCCAGACTCTGTCCCCTCTGCTTTCAGGTACTTTTCTACATCGATCCACCCTTGGATCGCACCGGACACTTCTGCTTCACAGCGCCTGCAGCTGCAACAGCTCCAAGCACCCAGAACCTGCGTGACAGAACCCGACGCCACTTCGACCCTGTGCACCCACGGCCTGTGGGTGAGGTAACTTTGCAACGCCGGTGTCTTTACACTGGTACACACCTCTAGGGTCTGTGTCTAAAGTTTTGTGTGCCTAGGTTCAGCGGAAGTATCTTTTTATTCACAGTAACTGACTTTTACGCACCATTGACAGTGCATTGGTGCGCGCTGCACTTTCCGTGCTGCATCCGTCTCCTGTGGGCTACTCCCGACTTCTTCATTGCTTGTCCTGACTGCTCCCAGCGAATCTCTAGGCCCTAGGCCTAACCATTGTTCGTAAAGTGTTACTTATACCACTTTTTTGATATATGGTCTGAGTGGCCCCCCGCCCTCAGCCATAATTGTGCCAACTTTATATGTGTAACAGTGCTTTTGATTTAACGCTTGTGCCCCTTTCCTCATAAAGAGTACTGGGGAGTAATTTAGTAATAAATACATATATTTTTATAATATATACTTGTGTGGTGTCCTTTCATTTGATTACAGGATTGTATGTGGTAAAACAAGCTCGCTTAACACGACCTCTTAAGTTAAGCCTTTAAGGCTGCTTAGTCCATGCTACCACTAGGATAGCTTGTCTACAAGGTTGACTTACAACCTGACATCTTTGGGGTTTGTTTGGACTGATAACCAGTGGTTCCAGAATTGGAAACACTACCTATCAGGCCAACTTCTCACATTGGTGTGCAGCGGTGCGGATTTGAGCTTGCTGTTTGTTTTACCATTGCAATCTTTATCAAATTGAAAGATCACATCAAGTACCTCTAGGTACATATAAATCAAAAGCTTAGCATATTAAGTTCTACTGAACTTAGTAGTTGTAGATTAAAGGGATTAGCACACCCTGACTACAACTCACTAGCAAGGTACAGTAGGAAACCACTTAGTGTAGGTAAGTGCACCACTTACACCTCACTAGCAGTCATGTCTGATACAGAAAGAGCCTCAGGCTCTGCTCCTGTAATAGTTGATCCTATAGGGACAACATCCAGATATGACAACCTTAGCCACAAAGACCTGAGTGCCTTGTGCACAGCCAGGGGGCTAAAAAAGGGCAGAGGCCCTACCATTCCTTCCCTAATAGCTCTCCTAGCAAAGGATGACCTAGATAAGGAGAGTCAGACTCCCTTAGACACAGAGGAAGGGATAAACTCCCCTGAGAATGAGGATCTTCAAGAAGGAGTAGAGGAGGAAGAGGAAGACCCAGAGGAAGGCTCTGATGTAGATGAGCCTGAAGATCAGGATCAGGTGGGAAACCAGGTACAGGTTGCCAGGCTTAACCAGGCCAACTTGGACCTACATGGGAATGGAGGGGGCCAGCACCACTCCAGATCTCATAACCAAATTCTCCCAGGTAATAGAAGGGAGAGATCTCTGTCAAGGGACTCTCACCTTTCTAGTGCCTCAAGAGAATCTCAAAGAGGAATGACTTCCTCCCAGAGAAAAGAGCATAGGGCCAGGATGAGGGCTGTCCAACTCCAAATAGAAAGGGAAGAGGTAGCCTTGGCTCAAGCTAAACTTGCTTTAGCAAGAGAGAAAAAATTGTGTGGCTTAGATGCCACTGGTGGCAGCAAAGTTCCTAAAGAAAAAGACAGGGCCTATGACAATAGAAACCTGACAAAAATTGTGCCCCCCTACAAGGAAGGGGATGATATCCACAAATGGATGACTGCTCTTGAGAGGGCCTGCATGGTACAGCAGGTCCCTGAGGATCAGTGGGCAGCAATTTTATGGTACTCCTTTTCTGAGAAAGGGAGGGACAGGCTCCTCACTGTTAGACCTGAGGAGGCCAAAAACTACTCTGTTCTGAAGAGTGCTCTTATTGAAGGGTTTGGCCTAACCACTGAACAATACAGGTTGTTGTTCAGAGACACCCAAAAAGCACAGACTCAGGACTGGACTGATTTTGTAGATTGTGCCACTAAGGCTCTGGAGGGTTGGCTGCAGGGAAGTAAAGTTTCAGACTATACAGGATTGTACAATCTTATGATGAGAGAACAGATCCTTAATAACTGTCAGAACCAGCTGTTGCATCAATACCTTGTTGACTCTGATTTGACCTCTCCCCAAGAATTGGGAAAGAAGGCAGACAAATGGGTCAGAACAAGGATTAAGCAGAAAAACCAGAACCAAGGTGACCAGAAGAAAACAGACCAGAAGGGTGGGAATCAGAAAGATAAAGAAAAGGACCAGAAGTCTTCAGGCCCCCAAACTAGCAATAAGGAGGGGGGTTCCCAAAATGGAAACAAGAAAAAGAAGAATGATGGCCCAAAGAAACCTTGGTGTAATACCTGCAAATCAGTTTCACACTGGGGCAGTGAATGCACTAAGAAAAATCCAGTCCCCACCACTGCAGCTCCTAAAGCAACTGCACCCCCTAGTACAGTCAGCAGTGGTGGTACACAGCCAAAGGGTTTAGTAGGGTTGACCCTGGGTACTGAGGTGGAATCTGGCCTAGTCAGAATCCCCACACAGGCAGTTCTCCTATATGATGTGGACATATCTTTGCCCACTGCAGTAAGCCCCAGTAACCTGGGCAAATATAGGCAGACTCCCTTAATTAATGAGAAACTGGCTCAGGCCTACAGGGACACTTGTGCCAGTGTCACAATGGTGGCACCTGGTTTTGTGGACCCTGGACAAATTGTACTAGGTGAAAGTTACCTAGTGACCAATGCAAGCAACTCCACTACTTCCCATAGTGTGGCTGTTGTGAACTTCTCCTGGGGAGGGGTAGATGGCCTAAAGAAAGTTGTTGTGAGTGCAGACCTCCCAGTAGACTGTCTGTTAGGCAATGATCTTGAAAGCTCAGTTTGGTCAGAAGTGGAGTACAGGACTCATGCAGAAATGCTAGGGATTTCAGCTCATGTCCTTGCAGTGACAAGGTCTCAGGCTAAGAAGTGCCTTCCTGAACCAGTGGTGGATCTTGAAACAATAGACCAACCACAACCCAAGAGGAGGAGCAATAGGGTTAAGGCTGTGCCTTCCCACTTGCCCCAGGTTGAGGATCAGGTTTCACAGGAAACTGATTCTGCAGTCCAAGAGGAGACTGTCTCTGAGGAGCTTGAACCTGATCAGGTTGAGTTTCTGGGGACAGGGGGACCCTCAAGGGCAGACCTGGGGCAGGCCCAATTAGATTGCCCTTCACTTGAACCCCTCAGACAGCAAGCTGCTGCTGAGGCTGCAGGGAATGCTCAAGGTACCCATAAGGTGTATTGGGATGAAGGACTCCTTTATTCAGAGGCTAGAGACCCCAAGCCTGGCACCACCAGGAGGTTGGTTATACCTTTGAAGTTTAGGGGCTTCCTTCTTACCTTGGCCCATGATATTCCCCTTGCAGGACACTTAGGCCAGAATAAGACTTGGGACAGGCTTGTTCCACACTTTCACTGGCCTCACATGTCAGAAAATGTCAAGGAGTTTTGTCGCTCCTGTGTCACTTGCCAAGCCAGTGGTAAGTCAGGTGGCACAACAAAGGCCCCCCTGATACCACTACCTGTGGTGGGGGTACCCTTTGAAAGAGTTGGAATAGACATTGTGGGTCCCATGGATCCTCAAACAGCATCTGGGCACAGATTTATACTGGTGGTAGTGGATCATGCCACCAGGTACCCAGAAGCAATTCCCCTGAGGACCACCACAGCTCCTGTGGTGGCAAAAGCCCTCATTGCAGTTTTCTCAAGAGTGGGCTTTCCAAAGGAGGTTCTTTCAGACAGAGGTACCAACTTCATGTCTGGATACTTAAAAGCAATGTGGAAAGAGTGTGGAGTAAACTATAAGTTTACCACACCCTACCATCCACAGTGCAATGGGCTTGTGGAAAGGTTCAACAAGACCCTAAAGGGAATGATAAAAGGTTTACCAGAGAAGCTTAGGCGGAAATGGGACATCCTTTTACCCTGCTTGCTCTTTGCTTACAGAGAGGTCCCACAGAAGGGGGTTGGCTACAGCCCTTTTGAACTTTTGTTTGGCCACCCTGTAAGAGGTCCATTGAGTTTGGTGAAGGAAGGATGGGAGTTACCTCTCAAAAAGCCTAAACTAGACATTGTGGATTATGTACTTGGTCTCCGCTCCAGGATGGCTGAATACATGGAGAGAGCATCCAAAAACCTGGAGGCCAGTCAGGAATTACAGAAAGCCTGGCATGACCAAAAGGCTGTTCTGGTTGAGTACCAGCCAGGGCAGAAGGTGTGGGTGTTGGACCCAGTGGGGCCAGCAGCTCTCCAGGACCAATGGACTGGACCCTACCCTATCATTGAAAAGAAGGGAGAAGTCACCTACCTGGTTGACTTTGGCACCCCTAGGAGCCCCCACAGGGTGCTCCATGTCAATCGTTTGAAAGCATTTGTTGACAGGGAGGACATGAGTCTCCTCATGGCCACAGATGGGGAACAGGAGGAAGAGAGTGACCCTCTCCCAGACCTGCTTTCCCAGAACCCTGATGATGGTTCAGTTGATGGAGTAGCCTTGGCAGGCAGCCTCACTGAGCAGCAACAGGTGGACTGCAAACAGGTGTTGCAGGCCCACAGACAATTGTTTTCACTCACACCCAGTCAGACTAACTGGTGCACCCATGAGGTGGATACTGGTGACAATCTGCCTGTGAAGAATAAAATCTACAGGCAACCTGACCATGTCAGGGATTGTATAAAGGCTGAGGTGCAAAAGATGTTGGAGCTTGGAGTGATTGAGCCATCAGAGAGCCCATGGGCCAGCCCAGTGGTCCTTGTGCCAAAACCTCATACCAAAGATGGGAAGAGAGAAATGAGGTTTTGTGTGGACTACAGAGGTCTCAATGCTGTCACTAGGACAGATGCTCATCCCATTCCAAGAGCAGATGAGCTCATTGATAAATTGGCTTCTGCCAAGTTTCTGAGCACATTTGATTTGACAGCTGGCTACTGGCAAATCAGACTAGCTGAAGAGTCAAAAGCCAAAACAGCATTCTCTACCCCTAGTGGGCATTATCAGTTTGTGGTAATGCCCTTTGGTTTGAAGAATGCACCTGCCACTTTCCAAAGGTTGGTGAACCAAGTCCTTGCTGGGCTGGATGACTTTTGTGCAGCATATCTAGATGATATTGCTGTCTTTAGCTCCACCTGGGAGGATCACCTGATCCACCTGAAGAAGGTTCTGGAGGCCCTGCAAAAGGCAGGCCTGACTATCAAGGCTACTAAGTGCCAGATAGGGCAGAGCAAGGTTGTGTACTTGGGCCACCTAGTAGGTGGGGGTCAAGTTCAACCACTGGAGAGCAAGATCCAGACCATACAGGACTGGACTCCTCCAACTACCCAGACACAAGTCAGAGCCTTCTTGGGCCTGACTGGGTATTACAGAAAATTTGTAAAGAACTATGGGTCCATTGTGACACCATTGAATGACTTGACATCCAAGAAGATGCCCAAAAAGGTTCAGTGGACAGTTAGCTGTCAAAAGGCATTTGATGACCTGAAGAAGGCCATGTGCTCTGCACCTATCCTGAAGAGTCCTGACTACTCCAAACAGTTCATTGTACAGACAGATGCTTCTGAGTTGGGGGTGGGAGCTGTGCTTTCACAACTTAATCAAGATGGTCAAGACCAGCCCATTGCTTTTATTAGCAGAAGGCTGACCCCCAGGGAGAAACGTTGGTCAGCTATTGAGAGGGAGGCCTTTGCTGTGGTTTGGGCCCTGAAGAAGTTGAGGCCATACTTGTTTGGTACTCACTTCCTAATTCAGACAGACCATAAGCCCCTCTTGTGGCTAAATCAGATGAAGGGTGAAAATCCCAAACTGCTCAGGTGGTCCATTTCCCTACAGGGGATGGACTTTACAGTGGAGCACCGCCCAGGGACTGACCATGGTAATGCAGATGGTCTCTCCAGGTACTTCCACTTAGAACATGAAGACTTATCTGGTCAAGGTTAAGTTTAATGTCCCTGCGTTTGGGGGGGGGTTATGTAGGAGAGTAGGGTCTGCTATCCTATGGTCACCCCAATTTTTGCTTTTTGCTTCACTGGTTTTCGACTTACTGAGGCTGTGGGCCTGCTAATCAGACCCCCAGCCTGCTGTTCTCTCTCTAAATTTGTAATACATGTGCTATAGGTACATACCACAATTGGAAATGGACTCCTTGTCAGCCCCTGTACCATGCACTATAGGTGCCCAGGGCATAGGTGCCACCAAGGCCTACCAGGGGCTGAAGCATAGCTTTTGCCACCCCTGGCTGGTTCTTAAATTGACACAACTGGCTGATCACTCAGCTGGGGCAAGTGGGTGTAATCACCCCTTGCTTAGATATAGTATACCTATATCTAAACCTATATCTGGACACATATATAGCCTGTAAGCCACTCCTATGGAAGGCCTCATCAATCCTGGAGGCAGAGTGCGTGGTTTTATGTGAGATGGTGCTCTGGCATGAGCTGAGCCTGTCTGCAGCTGTCGGGAACAACTCCCTAAGCTGATCCGGGATAATGCCATACCATATACTCTTAAGCGCATTATAATCCTCGCGGTTATATAGCAACTTTGGTTTGGCTTTATCAAAACATGTCGTGTAAGGTGTCATACGAATTGGAATACTATCCCCTCGCCAGTTCTGGCGACGGGGATAGCATTCCACCCTTCTAGAGGGAGAAGACATGTTACTTTACTGAAACGCGGTTGATTTAAAATGAGCCTCAGATCCACAAAATGGATGCCCCTGCCACAGACACGGGTCTGACCTCCTGCTGCTGACCGAAACCCGGCAGAGGAGGCCTGGACAAAGAGTTTCCTGTCACAGGGCGGTGTCAAACCACCCCAGACAGGAGATAGTGGATTGGAGTAGGGAGGTTTCAATAGAAACCAGACACTGCCTGGGGAGCACAAGGCTGCCCCTTGCAGGATCCGGCCAAACCGGTTCTGGGGCCTCCCAGCCCCTGTCCCAGCGCGGCCAGGATCAAAGGAGAGGGGTGTAACCACCCCCTTCCTGGGTCCCACCCATAGGAGGGGACCTAGCAGGATGTCCAACCCCCTAGATTCGAATAAGAGGGGGAGCAGTCCCAACGGACCTCAGATCATCCTGAAGAAACATAAGAAACGAAATCTGGACCCTTCGACTTTCTACACGACGTGAGAAGACTGAAGAATCTCCCTTGTGGTCAAGGAGTGACCACCCTGTGCAAACAGGCACCATCCAGCCCTCGACCCTTGCTTTGTTGCAGTTCCCGCCGGAACTCGAGCGACAGAGATCGACGAGATCAAGCTTGCCTGCCTTCTACCTGCCCGATCCACAGTCCCTGCAGAGCTGAGACCCGTGGAGGCGACCGGAAGCGTGGGGCACGCCATCTTGAAAAGGCCACGAGACGCTGACCGTGCGGCCCACGAGTGACCCTCGAAGCTGTACACCGGGGTTTGAGAAGCCCCAGCCCCGAGCTCCACTTGCACCAAAGTTCACCCCTCCACACTCGACGAGTGCTGCGTGGGGCCCTTCTGCTTGTGTGCGCTCGACGCGTTGGCCCGGTCACTTGCCAGCTGGCTTGTGGCCCCTGTGCCGACGAACTTCGAAATACGACTTGCTTTTCTGGTTGCTCCAGATCTGCACCAGCTCCTGTGAAAAGGAGCACCCACTCTGACCCTCCTGGTTCGAGTGATAAGCAATCTCCCGGTTCCGCGTGGATTGCTTTTGCCAAGTGCTGTTTGCTACAATCTTCAAGCCGACGGTGCTGACGGCGAGAGCCTACGTGGGACAGATCGTGACCTGCTCCTGGACGTCGCAGATGCCCCAGAGCCCACGTGACAGCGGAGAGAAGCCTATCGACAACCGCCTGATTGCGCCCGACATTGCCTGGTTCCGTCCTGGTTCCACCCTGGTCACTGCTGAGTGACCCAGACTCTGTCCCCTCTGCTTTCAGGTACTTTTCTACATCGATCCACCCTTGGATCGCACCGGACACTTCTGCTTCACAGCGCCTGCAGCTGCAACAGCTCCAAGCACCCAGAACCTGCGTGACAGAACCCGACGCCACTTCGACCCTGTGCACCCACGGCCTGTGGGTGAGGTAACTTTGCAACGCCGGTGTCTTTACACTGGTACACACCTCTAGGGTCTGTGTCTAAAGTTTTGTGTGCCTAGGTTCAGCGGAAGTATCTTTTTATTCACAGTAACTGACTTTTACGCACCATTGACAGTGCATTGGTGCGCGCTGCACTTTCCGTGCTGCATCCGTCTCCTGTGGGCTACTCCCGACTTCTTCATTGCTTGTCCTGACTGCTCCCAGCGAATCTCTAGGCCCTAGGCCTAACCATTGTTCGTAAAGTGTTACTTATACCACTTTTTTGATATATGGTCTGAGTGGCCCCCCGCCCTCAGCCATAATTGTGCCAACTTTATATGTGTAACAGTGCTTTTGATTTAACGCTTGTGCCCCTTTCCTCATAAAGAGTACTGGGGAGTAATTTAGTAATAAATACATATATTTTTATAATATATACTTGTGTGGTGTCCTTTCATTTGATTACAGGATTGTATGTGGTAAAACAAGCTCGCTTAACACGACCTCTTAAGTTAAGCCTTTAAGGCTGCTTAGTCCATGCTACCACTAGGATAGCTTGTCTACAAGGTTGACTTACAACCTGACATCTTTGGGGTTTGTTTGGACTGATAACCAGTGGTTCCAGAATTGGAAACACTACCTATCAGGCCAACTTCTCACAATGAATAAATCTCTGTGAGCTAATGTAAAAAGTATTGAACACCTACCTGCGCACTTATCAGACCACTCTGCGGTACAGTTAACCTTATCACTTCCACAATCCCACCTGTCCAATAGATGGACTGTTGATCGATCAATTCTTAGAGATGAACAAAGTGTGGACCAACTCATAACAACTTCCCTCCATTACTTTGTAGATAATGCTGTCGGAACATCAAAAAGAGTAACGTGGGATGCTTATAAAGCGGTAATAAGAGGTAAACTGCTTAGCTTGGGAGCATACAAGCATAAAATAAAAAAATTGGATATCAATAAGTTGGAACTGGAAATTAAAGAAGTCGAATTACAGCTAGAGTGTGGCATAACTCAAGAATCAAGGAAAAATTTAGAAGAGAAGCGACGTAACTTAAAGGAGAATCTGGTGGATTACTTGGAGAATATAGTTAAAGAAAAATCGGAGAACAGTAAATTAGCCAATCATGAATATGGAGAAGGTTGCGGAAAAATGCTAGCCTGGAAAATGAAAACGGATCAGTCTAGAAATAATATACTTAGCATTTATGCCCAAGACCAATCATCAACTTGCTCAGATGATGTTTCAATAAGGCAAGAATTCTCAAATTTTTTCACCACAATATATAGAGAAGACATAAATCCATCAGATAAAGACATCAAGAACTATCTTGAGAACGTTCCCCTTCCAAGCCTGACAGATGAAGAAGTGGATTTCTTGAACGCTGAAATAACACCAGAAGAAATAAGAACTGCCATAAGTAACCTAAAGAGAGGAAAAGCTGTGGGTCCGGATGCGCTGCCTAATGAATTCTACATAGCATTAAAAGAAACATTAATTGAACACCTAACAGAAATAATGAATAAGACTTATCTGGGACACGAAATGATACCTGACTCATGGAATGATGCGACGATTAGTATTTTATTAAAATCAGGAAAAAACCCAAAGATTTGCGCATCTTATAGGCCAATATCACTTCTCAATTGTGACTACAAGCTGTTCATGAATGTAATAGCTAAAGATTATCAAAAGTTATGGCTAAATTAATTATCCCGGATCAAAAGGGTTTCATAAAGGGCAGACAAATCCAGGAAATTACGCATGAACTAGTGGCAGCAATCGACGTTGCTGTCTGTGAAAAACTACCTCTAACGATTGTTACATACGATGCTGCCAAAGCCTTCGATCGTGTCAACTGGGCCTTTCTAAATAAAATCATAGAAAAAAAACAAATTAGGGAGTAACTTTAGTCATATGGTGAAAGAAATCTATACAAACCCAAGAGCGAAGATAGCAGTTAACGGGAACCTCACAGATAACATCAAGATTCAGAGAGGCACAAGACAAGGTTGCCCCTTGTCTCTGCTACTTTTTAATCTGTATATTGAACCCTTGGCCTGCTCTATTAGAAATCAACTGCTCATAACACCTTTTAAATATCAAAATTGGACAAAGAAAGTTGCACTTTATGCAGATGACCTTATGGTGTTTACTGACAACTATAACTTCTCTAAATCAGCGATCGAGGATGCAATGAATAATTTTGGCAAGGTTTCAGGATATCTGATAAATAACGATAAAACAGAGGCAATGAGCTGGAATACTAACTCAAATTCATCTCTTCTAAAGGATAAAATAAAATATTTAGGCATCACTATAACAAAAGAGCTTGAAAAAATACCACAACTAAACCTAAATATAGTGGTGAAAGAAATGAGAAGACTCCTTAAAATCTGGTCAGGTCTGCCGCTAAGTTTTTTAGGCAAATCCAACGCAATAAAAATGTCAATCATTCCCAAATTTACTTATCTCTTTAATAACATTCCGTTAGAGTTTAAAAAAGAAGCCCTAAAAAAATACAAGGAGAAATATCTAATTTTATTTGGTCAGCAAAAAGTACAAGAATCTCATGGAACAAACTCAGGAGAAAGAAGGAACAAGGTGGAATAGCAAGCCCTGATATATATGAATACTATAGATCTTTTCAATTTAAAAACTTCAGAGCCTTGTTAAAGGAACACCATGCCTACCCAATTTTCTTACAACATCTAACAAATGGAGAATATCATTTCCTCTTCAAATTTGGTCACCCAAAATTCTTCAAAAAAGTAAAACTGAAGATTTTGAACAATGCCGTTAAGCTTTGGAGTCAGATAAGAGTTGCAATAAAGATACCTTACTACAGTAGTATGGCTCCAATATGGGACTCGCCAGGCACCCCAAAATGCTTAAAGGACTCACTACCTAGCCCACTCAGACAATCCGGAATTGAAAAATGGGGACAACTCCTGGTTGAAAATGTTTTAATATCCTGGGAACATCTGCAAATAATAACAGAACAAAAAGTCTCAAAGTTTAAATATTATCAGCTGTGCAGCTGGGCAAATACCATCCCGAAAGGAGCAATAGATCTGAACAATTTAGAAACAGAAATGATGAAAGAAACAGTAATAAAAAAAGAAGTCTCAAAATGGTATTGGGCTCTAATTGCATCTGGCGAAGAAAATTTTACTATACCGGAAAAGATATGGAGAAAAGACCTACCAAACGAAGTTATGGATCTAAATCAAATTTGGAAAAAATCAGTAGAGAAATGTTGGCTGTGTGTAAAGCCCGCAGCCCTAAAAAGAAACCATCTTTTCTCTATACATAGAGCTTATTGGACACCCAAAAGATTATCAAAATTTAAAGGCACGGCAGTAAAATCATGCCGCAAATGCGGTGAAGAAAAGGTGGATGATATCCACATGTTTTGTGACTGTCCAGCACTTACGCACTACTGGCAAGAGATTGGTAAGACACTAACTGCAGTAATGGCAACACCTATAACTGTAAGTACACTTTTAATTATTTTCGGGATCCATTGTACCACTCAACCAAATCTGATTAGGCTAAGTAAACATCAAGAAAGCTTATTGTTCGCTCTGATCCTGTTGGCACGAAGAGAAATTTGTATTAATTGGATAAAAACGGCACCACCAACCCATGAAAACTGGCTAAACTCTGTAATAAAAACCAGCAGATTGGATAGAAAGGGGAAACAATCCAAAAGAATGATGTACTGGGAGATTTGGGAAAATTATATTACCTCTAGATGATAAACCAGAACCCCTCCTTTTCCTAAGGTTTTTGTTTCTTTTTTTTTTTTTGATTCCAATGATTAAGCGGAACAATAATTCCAGGCATGACTTGAAATCTGCCAAACAGCCCAAGGGCTAGATACCCCCAGAAACAATGGAATTATTGAGCAAGATAAAGGTGCACTGGAGAAAATTGACTGGTAAGAACTAAGATAGTGAGAAACTCCCCTTGTATCCGTCGATAGACGAATAGGGGCAGTGTGGTGGAACAACCGCAAAAAGACTGTCAAACTCCCAAACACCTTCCTATCTGCATAAACCGCAATATGAGGATAAAAAAAAAAACAATAAACAAACAACAGCTTTTATTTTATGGACTTTCCTTTTTGATTCTTGCATTGTTTGCAAAATCCTTCCAGCTACCGCATAGAACTTGCCAATTCGTGCGAGGGCATTCGGCACCGTGGTAGTATAAAGGAACGTTAGGGCCTCCTTACATGATCTTACGCCATTTTGGAGGAACATTGGGGCATATTACCAAGGGCCCTTATCGCCGCTTTAGCAGGACTTTTTCCCGCTAAAGCGGCGATAATTTTATCTCCCAATTACCAAGCTGTCGCTAACACCAGTTAGCGACAGCTTGTAGGCGATAGCGAGCATTTTGGGGCCAGCTTTGCATGTCTGCGATATTTATCGCTAATGACATGCAAAGTGGGCGTGCCAAAATGTTAGCGATTGAAAACAGTCGCTAACATCGCTATCGCCTATGATCAACACAGGCGTAGCGTTGGAAATATTTGCGCTAAGCGCGAATATCTCCAAAAGCTAACGCCTACCCTGACCAGTTCTTAGCCATGTTATCCAATGGGAGGTGGATAACATGGCTAAGAGCATTGTCACGTTAATGCGTGAATATCGCTGTATTGACAGCGATATTCACGCACTGATTTTAATCGCTTTTCAGATAAACCTTGCTAATAGCAAGTTATCTCATCGATAAAAACAGGTGAAGGGCGGCAATACAAATATTACCTCTAACCCTACTTAGCGATAAATATCACTGTAGGTTGGTAATATGCCCCTTTGTTCTTAAATATAGTCGCCTCCGGAACAGCAAGGCTGGGCAACAACAAATAATGTGCTCAGCAAATTCAGTGTAATATTGGCACAAGCAAAATCCACAGTTTCCTGGCAGTGTGTTTTTCCAGTGACCCTTTTAGTCCCATATTGTGGAGCCTGGTTCTCAGAATGTTCTGTAGGGCTTGCCTTCTCAATCCTGCCTTCAAGTATGGTTATGCTGGAAAACTGTTTGTAATGTTTCCCTGATTGTGTCAGGGCCTGCCTTAATCACGCAGTAGTAACATTTGACTATATCTTTTTTGCATTCAATGTCCATCACTAAAATATTGAACTCCAGTCGTATCAATATGCGTCGTGTTGAATATGGAAGATTGAAAACTTTCTGAAAGCCATGATATGCAAGCGCTCCAATTTTTCAGTAAGCAGACCCAGAAAGACGAGATTGCCATAACTTAGGGGCCCATTATGGTGTCGGGCGGATTGCCTCCGCCAGGCTGACGGTGGCCACCGCCGGCCCGGCGGAGGCAATCCGCCCGACATCCATGTCCTGATTCCCCCCGCCAGATTAGGATGGCGGAGGGGACAGCGGTGGACGGAAAGACCGTCCGCCGCTTTACATGGTGGACACCTCCAGCCATATTACAATGGCTATATGTAGGGGCCTTTCCGCGGCGGCAATTGCTGCGGGGGCCCCCTGCGTGGCCTCCAGGTGATGGCAGAGGTGGAGGGGGACATGGGGGGTATCTATGGTACCCCCCCACATTTGCATATGCAAGGCTGTAGGCACCTGCACTTTACATATGCAAATGCGTGCTGACATTTTTATCATTGTGGCGGGCCGTGCTGAGTGCACCGCTCGCCACAATGATATATATGTAGGATGTGCCCGCCACTGTGGCAGGCACATCCTAATTCCCACTACGGGACCCCCGCCTTTATGGCGGGCGGTCCTGATCTCCGTTAGAGTGGCGGACGGACAAAGTCCGCCCGCCATCCTAATGACCCCCTTAGTGTTGGAATGAACTTTGCTTGCATTACCAGTCATATGCCCTATGCAGAATGACTTTGGACCTTATGATTTAGTTTGCATAGACCATGTGTAACTATAGCCACTGTAACCTTGGGTGCTTTGGCCTGCAATGTTGATCTACCATTGTCTGAGAATTGAACTCCCAGATAGTTATATTTATTAGCAGTAGCAATCCTAAGCGGGCCAAGATACCATTCCAAGAATAGTTTTTTTGGTTTATGACCAAAAACCAGCACCTTCATTTTTGTGGCATTGGCTTGAAGTTTGTTTTCCATGTTATACAGATGTAATGTCTCCAGTGCCCTTTTCATGCCGATTCTGGTTTGGTCTGTGTAAGCTTAGTGCGAATCCAGGTGCCAGTGTGGAGCATCATGATGGCTGCCAGAACTTCCCTTGGAATGCCCAACTTTGCAAGTTTTGCTCAAAGTATGTTATCATCAATACTATCAAAGACAGCACTATAATCAACAAAACATGCGTAACGTGGTGGGGAGGCAACCTTTGTGGCCCCGGTTGCCAAATATGATAAAGTGATAGCATTGTCCAGTGTGGATGAGTAGGGCCGGAATCCTGTCTGATATTGAGGTATGATATGATTTGTATTTATCCATGCCTCTAGCTCTTTCAAGAGCACTTTTGCAAATGCCTTACCAACAACGCAATCAGTCTATAATTCTCCGGACGAGAAGCATCCCCTTTTTTATAGTTGGAATGCAAGTTGGAGCCTTTCCAGGAGTCTGGTATCACCGAATTGTTTTAGCATTGATAGAACAGGATGTGCATTTGAGGGGCCCGAAGTTCTCGATCTTCATTGAAGATGCTACCGGATACTGCTACCAGGAGCCCCATCCTTCCGGAATTCCTTGAGAATGATAAGGGTTTATTTTTCTTTTATGGTAATGTGATCTACCTCCTGCTGGTCAGGATAGTTGCCCTCCGCCTCCATAGTAATGTCCAACATAGAGCTTTTTTTGCGCAGGCTGCCCATTTATTGGCATATACAGCGTTTTCTGTATGGCTTCTACTATTTAGGCCGTTGACATAGCTCCAAAATTCCCTCTTTTTATTTGACACTAACAGGGCGTATATACATGTTTCCATTTTTCTTCCATATAAGTTTGTTTTAATGCAGTTTTCTGGATGTTTCGGGGTTTTTTCTGTCTGCTGGCACTTTTCTCTCCTATATTGTAGCTCTGCATGATGACAGCTCTTTTTGCTCTCTCTGAATTCTTTATTATCAAGGAGATAAAGTGGCCCATTTCCGATAAGTTTACCTTTATGTATGGGTTGCTCCTGCACTCGGAGCTTTGAATAGTGAGTTCCTTATTTTTGCTCAGTTTTTCTGAAGGCCAGTTGTTTGTATAACCTGTTTCCACTGATTGTATCTGGCCCTGCTTGAAAGTCCCCAATAAATTTGTGTTATCGATGCAGGCTCACTGATTGAATTGAGCATTTGACCAACTGGGAGATGTTCCTTGTGCAGTGTGACACTTACATTGACAAGGATGGATGGTGGATGATTATCGCTTGCAGTAGTATATTGCACCTTATATTCTTCGCACCTCTTCAGTAAGTCCTTGCTCAGGAAAATGTAATCTAGTGTGGAGATGTTTTTGAATGTGGGTTGTAGTTTCCTATTTATCTGCCCTATTTGGTACATGGTACTGTTGGAATTGCTCATGATTCTGCAATGTGTTTTCACTGTCTATGGTAGCGCGCGACATACGTCATCTCGTCACAACTGTCACTGTCATAATCCCGTTATTGCTTTGCCTTATGCGCACAGCTGTTCCCTGGCTCCCTGTGGGCCCTATTAACTTAATAAACTACTTTAACACGAATCTCTTCCTGTGTGATCTATCACCCCACAACAATTGGCGACGAGGACCAAAGGCAGAGGGCCCACGGGTACGGAAAAAGAAGGAAACTAAGTGCGAGTGAGTAATACTTGTACTGCGACCCTAGTGATTTCCGAAGAGGGATCTGGGATCAGCGTCCCAAAAGTAAGTGGACATACCGGCAGCGCGCCAGGCGAAGCTTTGCATCACGCTTAGGAGACTACGTGTATGCGCGCTGAGGTTCCTGTCAGGTGGTGGTACGCGTGAGGCATGCCGGGAGGAGCGCTGATTGGCTGCAGGACTATACGTCATCAGCAAAATAAACAAAGCGGGCATTTTGAAGGACTAAATAAAAGTGAAATCCACGTATTATCCTAATGCAAGAAGGGAAAGCAAAATAAATGACAGATTCATGTGTATGGAACCGGAAAGAGTGAAAGCATACTGATAATTGGAAAATAAAAACGATGGACATGATATAAGAGAAATACTAAGGGAAATATTTCCATTTCAACTGAAAAATAATAGGTGGTGGAAAATATAGAGAATAAATAAAACCAGCGAAAATCTATTTATGAAAAGGAAATAAAGTGATAACAGGAATAAAAGGTTGTATAGTAACTGCAAGAAAGGAGTATTGCAATTAACCCTAAAATGGCACAGAGCAATAATATTTGCGTTCCACCTTTGTTTCTAGATGAGCCAGGCAAGCCTGTAATGAGATGGAGGAAATGGCTAAGGGCTTTTGAAAATTATATTATATCCATTGATGGGAAAAAATATGATGCAGAAAGGAAAACTTCAATTTTATTTGGTTTTTTAGGGAAGGCTGGACAAGATGTATTCGACAGTTTACCAGAATATGAAAGCCCACCCGGTGTTTTCACACCACTAGATGAGTACAATGAAGCGGTAAAAAGGCTTGAAAAACAGTTTGACGAGGAACCCAATATAATGGTGGGAAGGCATAAATTTGCTTTACGCAAGCAAGAAGAAGGAGAGACAATTGAGTATATCGCTTGTTTGAGGGTGCTTGCTAGAGAGTGTGATTTTGAGGATATGACCGAAATCTACATCAGGGACCAAGTGGTGTTCTATTGTTACTCAAAAAAAGTACAAGAGAGACTGCTGGCATGTAAGAAACCGTCATTGCAAGAGGTTGTAGATATTGCCAAGGGGATAGAGAGGTCAATGATATCTACAAAAGAGCTTTCTAGTACAAGTAGTAATGCCAATGTATTTTATTTGCAAGATGAAAGGAAAGGAAATGAGAAAAATTGGAGCAGTAAGAAGGTGGGAGGCAAGAATTTGAATTGTTTTAGATGTGGTTCGCATGAACACCTAGCTGACAGTAAGTTGTGTCCAGCCCTTACTAAAAAATGCTCTAAATGTAAAAAAACAGGTCACTATACAACGTTATGTAAAACCAAAATGTCTTATGGAAATGTAAAAGTTAATGCTATTGGTGAATTTGACGAAGAAATGTGTGCCAACATTGTGCTGTATGTAGAAGTGAAAGATGGTAAAATAAAGGACCTATTGGCGAAGTTAAAATTGGGGAAGTGGAATTGCAATTTACTGCAGATTCAGGGTCACAAATTACCACAATATCTGACACTCTATTTGAGGAAAAATGGAAGGATGTAGCATTACAAGAGACAGACATCAACCCAAAGGCTTTTGGGGAACAAGATATAAACATGGTACGTTATTTTTGGGATACAGTTACTTTTAGGGGGAGAATAATCAACACAAAAATTTACGTGGCAGTGAAAGTTAGGATTCTGATCGGATGGAGAGATTTAGCGAAGCTAGGAGTAGTTTTGCAACCAGGTGCTAAAGAGCCTATATTGCTAAGGGAAGATTTTATAAACAACATAGCAATGGATGAGGAGAAAAAGGAGCTAAGTAACGTGTTGGAAAAGTACAAGGACATATTCAGAAATGAAATAGGGTCTGTGAAAGGGTTCACCCATGATATTAAATTGAAAGAAAGTGCAATACCCATGAAGCATAAAGTGAGAACGGTGCCTCTGTCAATAAAAAATGAACTGAAACTAGTTTTGGAAAACCTAATAAAAGAAGGAGTCATAGAGGAAACTGATGAGTCTGAATGGGTATCAGCTATTGTTGTCTCAAAGAAAAAGAAAACGGGAGACTTAAGGCTGTGTGTAGACCTCAGATCTTTAAATAAAAATATTCTAGTGAATTGCCACCCCCTTCCAAAGATCCAGGAGATACTACAATCAGTCTCAGGGTCAAAATACTTCACATTGATAGATCTAAAGGCGGTTTATCATCAGGTGGTTCTAACGGAGAACAGCAAGAAACTAACCACCTTTATAACGCCATTTGGGGCATACAGGTATGTACGGTTGCCTTTTGGATTGGCTTCATCATCAGGAGTCTTCCAAAAACTGATGGACATGTTGTTCAGTGAGGTGAGGGGTGTGGAGGCTTTCCAGGACGATATCCTTATTCACTCGAGAACAGAAAAGGAGCATCTAGAGATCCTGGAAAAAGTGCTGAATATCCTGAAAAGTAGAGGAATGACTGTCTCAAAAGAAAAATGCGAATTCATGGTCAACAAGCTGGAATACTTGGGACATGTTTTGACTTCTGAGGGTATCACCCCAAAGGATGATTTAGTCAAAGCAATAAGAGATGCCCCAGAACCCAACGACAAAGAGACACTAAAATCGTTCTTGGGGCTAAGCGAATACTATTCGAAATTCATAAAAGGATATGCTGACATGGTTGAGCCATTAAGGAAACTGTTGAGAAAAAACGTGAGCTACAGGTGGTCTCATGAACAAAAAGCCAGGCTTTCAACAATGTAAAAAAGAACATTGCAATGGCACCCGCACTGAAGCCTTATGATCCTCAGCTGGAAAATGTGATCACTGTGGATGCAAGTGCAAGAGGGATAGGTGCAATATTTTGCCAGCAGGAAGGAAGAAATGAGAATACAATTGCATTTACATCCAGAAGACTGAACGAAACGGAACAAAACTACAGCACGATAGAGCGTGAAACCCTGGCATGTGTCTGGGCAGTGCATAAACTAAATGATTACCTGTGGGGCAAGAGTTTTTACTATAATAACAGACCACAAACCCTTGGTCTACATGATGGACGGTAAGGGGCGCGGAAATGGAAAAGCAAGTTCCAGACTGATAAGACTGTTGTCTAAGCTTCAGGAATACAATTTCAGAATTGCAGGGCTGATTGTCTGTCAAGGTTGCCTGTATGCGACCAATCAGAGGACACCATGGATGATACCGAGTGCGTAGTAGCCTGGGTGGATGCAACAGTCATGTGTGATGGTTCAGTCAGTGAAGATGAATGGAGGCAGAATTTGGAAAATGACAACGTGTTGAAAAAAGTAATGGACTAGGTCAAAACTAAATGGCCGCCCATCAGGAATCTTCCTAATGAATTAAGGAGCTATCAGCAGATAGAGGAAGAGTTGACTATTGAATGTGGGTTCCTCAAGAGAAGAGATCTATTCATACCCCCTGCGGGTTTGAGAAAAAAAATCGTGTCACTTGCTCACAAGGGGCATCCTGGCAGCACCGCCACAAAGAACATTGTAAGAATGCATTACTGGTGGCCAAGACTAGATACCAAAGTAAAGGAGCACATTGACAGATGCGAGAAGTGCCTCAAAGCAGACAAACACTGGAAAGTTAGAAAATGTGAATTGCAAATGGTTGAAATACCTAATGGTCCATGGACAAAGGTAGCAATTGACTTTGCGGAGCCGTTCAGTCTATTGCAAGACGAATGTAAAAACATAATTGTTCTGACTGACTACTACTCTAAATGGGTGCATTTTAAGTTTGTGAACAACGTAACAACAAATGAGGTGATTACGTTTTTAAAGAAAATTTTTGCTTTGGAATGCCAACCTAAGATTATTGTATCGGACAATGGCACCCAGCTAGTATCTTCTCAAATGTCAGAGTTTTTGAACACAGCAGGCATCAAACAAGAGAAGACACCCTTGTATAGCCCGAAGAGCAACAGCCAGGTGGAGAGGATGAACGAGTTCATTAAAGAAGGCATCCAGTTGGCTATAGCTTCTAAAAGAGCACATCCGTGAAAAAATAAATACGTACAACAACACACCAAACGAAACAACCAAGAACACACCCTTCTACTTGATGAGGGGGAGGAAATGCAATGATGTGCTTACCCCAAAATTTGGTGATTTGTACAAGGGAAGTTGTATGACACATGAAATAAACGAAAAAGAACTCAGAGTAAAAGAGAAAATAGTGTGTAAACAGGAAAAAACCAAGAGGTATGCGGATATTACCAACAGAGCAAAAGACAAGGAAATAGAGGTAGGAGATTGGATCCTAGTGAGGAAACCTTGCAAAGTGACCAAGGGAGAATCTGTGTACAGTGACCCTGTGAGGGTTTGTGAAGCATCTAGAGGTTCAGTATGCATTGAAGGAAAAGGCTGGAGAAGCAAAGACGATGTTATCAAATTAAAGAAAAGACAAGAGGAAATTATAGTGAAAGGCAAGGAAGGGAAAGAGATCGGCCTTGATGAAAGCATACTGGAATGGGAAGATGTCCCTGGGAGGCAAAGTTCTCCTTGCAATGAGAACACTATGATGGACTCTGGAACTAATGGAGGATGGCTAAACTGCTCCCAAGGGGAAGTTAGTTTGAATGAGACTGGTTTAAGAAATCCTGACACTGTTTTGTCGAATGGACATAATACACACACGAGGGGGAAGGTCGTTAATGCCGACAAGCAGGATTCCGTTTGTACTAAATCCAAATCTGGGAGAACAGTTAGAATGCCTAAACGTTTTGATGACTATATTGTAGGGTAGTGTTTACTTCGCTTTGTTTACGATTTTTGCATTTTTGTTGGGGAAAAAAGGGAGATGTTGGAATTGCTCATGATTCTGCAATGTGTTTTCACTGTCTATGGTAGCGCGCGACATACGCCATCTCCGAATGTTCGGAGATGATATATGTGACGTCACAACTGTCACTGTCATAATCCCGTTATTGCTTTGCCTTATGCGCACAGCTGTTCCCTGGCTCCCTGTGGGCCCTATTAACTTAATAAACTACTTTAACACGAACCTCTTCCTGTGTGATCTATCGCCCCCACAACAGGAACCCAAATTAAATTCATTAACCCCTTCCATGCTGATGACGAACCCCAGCCGTCATGCACTACGGTGCTCGTGTGCTGATGACGGCTGGGGTTCGTCATGGCCCGCCCCTGTTCCTGTTGTTTACAGCACAGCGTCGGAAACGGGCCAGCAGTGAAGGGGTTAATACAGGCTTCCATGATGTTCCGCCCACTCTCCCCTTGGCTTGCTCTGGGTAACACATATCTCTCATATTAAAGTCCCCGGTAACAATGCACTCATACCCTGCGTACTCATAAAGATATTCTCTGATCAAACTGGTGATCATCTTAATTTTTGTGGTTTTTGCCTTCTTGTTTGGATTAACATGGAGATTGATTACTGCAATGGCCATTGGAGTCCCCTCTAATCCTATTCCTTCTATATTTATGATCTGAACATCGGGTGAATACATGGGCCATTCCTTGACTCGTACTTGCAGATTTCATTTGATAAAAATCGAGACCCCACCAATTGGTCTTCCAGTGTGTGGGTCACCTAGAAGTCTTTAATAGAGCTTAGTGTTATCATCCATGTTTCCTGTATGCATAAAATGTCTCTAGTTTTAAGAAATTCCCTGGCTTCTTTATTTGCTATAATGGATTTGAGCCCAGCCACATTCCAGCTTATTATTCTGATCCTAGATCTTGTTGTCAGCTCCTATATACCTTCAATATAATTTCTTTGGGCTTTCCCTAATGTCCAATTGTGTTGGAGTCCAGGCAAGATCGAGTATTTTCTTGTGCTAGGATTTTGCCCTCCCACTGGTGTGCAGTGTCGTTGAGATCCAGGCCCAATCTTCTAATATCTTTGAGTCATGAGATGCGCTTACCTCCATGCAATGGGTAGTTCCACCATTCTTATAAAGCTGGATTTTAATGTTATTGTCACAGGATTGTTTTGAGGTCGATTTTGTGCCCCTTAGTACACATTTCAGTGGTTCTTGTGCCACCTATGGAGTAAGTACAATTTACTACAGTTAGAGAAAGCGCTTTCATCTTTGGTTGTACTCAGTTGCTGTGTGCTGCTTTCCTAGTTAGCAATCAAAGGCATCTTCACATCAATCCTAATTCAGGTGTTTTCGGATGAGCTAGTGGTTTGGGGAGCTTGAGAGGCTATATTCTAAGGGTATCTAGATGTAAGTGTGTTGTTTGATCAGAAGATCCTTACTTGTGATTGTGGGTATATCCAGCTGCAGACATCCTGAGGTCCTGCAACACAAGTCCTTGTGAAAAGTCCAGCAAAATAACCTGTGCTCTATCATGAGTCAGTATTTTGGCTTTGTGTGTTTTAGTCTTTCCTGTGTAAGGCTTGATCTTCCATATTGAGTGTTTTATACATTGTACACCCCGCCCCTCCTTTTCCTGACCACTCCTCAACACCTGCTCGCTCACCAAACACACCACCGCAATCTGGGACCTGCTGCATGACCACTAACCGACCCTCCTCTGCCTGACAGAAACCTGGCATCGCCATTACAACCCCCTGCCCAAATCCTCCTGGATCCAAGATCAGAAGACAGGGCAGGACTAACAGACCCAGAGACAAACTCACTATCGTTTTCCAAGAGTGTATCCAGTGCTGCACCACGTCGGCAAATAACAGCAGCAACATGGTACACCAGACTTTCAAACTCCACATCACAGTCAACTGTACTCTGAGTGGCAACCTTAGCTGCTAAAGCCCCATGTCTTGGGCCAACTTCTGTAGCACACCCATAGATTTTATTTGCACCCCCAATATTCGACTCCTGCACCTTCATCCTCCTTGGCGACATCAACTAACACACGGAAGACTTCATAGTCACCAAAACTACCAACTTCCTGGAGGAACTTTCACACCATGGACTCACCCAGCAATTAGATGGCCCTACCCATGCCACCAGAAAACTTCTAGACCCCATCTTCACCAACTACAGTGGTGAACACGCCCACATCCATCACCAGATCTTACCACAACCTTGTTTTCTTCAATATACTCATCTCAGACTTCAGGAGGAATGCCATCGCCAAATCTACATGATGTGACTGGAACAAGATCTCTGTAAAATCCTGGTCCTTGGAGTTCCTACACCCCCAACCTCAATGACCACCCCAGAGACATCTCCAATGCCAATATCTGGACCAGTCAAGACCATCTAGACCGCCCGTGCCAGACCACAAAGTGCTGCACAGAAGAGCTCAAACTCACCAAACGCCACAGCAAGGATCTAAAATGAATATAGATACTAAGCCAGGGGAACACTGACAACAGCACTTACAGATCAGCTCTCAGACCATACCACCAATGAATCAGAGCCACTAAACACTCCTCTCTCACTGAATGCATCAAAGCAGCACCAACAGCAGCAAGGACATCTGTGCCATCATGAAAGATTTTACCTTCCTAGCAACAAGCTCTACCGACATCCCTCCTTCAAAGGATTTCTGCACTGAGCTGCTCCTCTTTTTCAATGGAAAAATCACATGAGCCCCAATCGGACCCCTTTAAGCCCCAATCAGACCCTTCAAACTTCACAGCTTGCCTACCTGTCACTTCCAACACCCTGATAAGTACCCCAACCACCAGGCTACCATCATCACTCAAGACACTGTGGCAACCTTGCAGTCCATACACTTTGGAGCACTCTGTTGCCCATATTCTCATTACATCTTAACAAAAGGACTAGACCCCACCAATACTGTTCTCACCCCAATCCTGAAAGATTCAATCAACACAGCCAATTTCCTAGAAACTTGCACAGTTCTCCCCCTCCTCAAGAAGCCCTTACCAGTCCCAAAGACACTATATAACTATCATCCCATCTCTTGCTACCCTTCCTGGTGAAGGTCATGGTGAAGATCAAGAACAAACATCTAACTGCTGACCTTAACAACAACCACCTCCTCAACACCATTTAATCTGGATTTACACAAACAAAGCACCGACAATGCCCTCATCAGCCCCACATACATCATCTGACGGATCATGTACTGAAGAAACACAGCTGCCCTTGTCTTTCTTGATCTATCTGTTGCCTTTGGCACAATCTCCTACTTCATCCTCATTTAATGTCTACTCCCAGCCAGCATTCAAGGGCTCACACTCACGGATCCTTCCTTACAGGCTGCACCGAGGCAGCAGCCTGACTCCTTTCAACTCAGCCACCACCAACCTCATCTGCGGAGTTTCACAAGGATTCTCATTCAGTCCCACACTGCTCAACGCCTGCATGGCTCTACTCACCAGCATCATTTGTGCCCACATCATCAAGATTATATTCTACACAGAGGACATCTTGCTCATCCTCTCCCTCGCAAATAAACAGAAAATAAAGGGACCAACTTTACCACCTGCATATCCGAAGTCGCTAAATGGATGAAAACCAACTGCCTCAAATTCAACAAAGACAAGACAGAAATAGTCATATTCAGTAAATAAATCTTGCTGTGAGACTCCACCTAATGTCCAGCTGAACTAGGAACCACACACAACCCAACCCCCTATGCAATGAACCTCGGAACATTAGTGGATAACCAGCTCGCCAACTAAATGAATGCAATCTCCGCCTCCTGCTTTCACATACTCAGGATGCTCAAGGAGAGATTTAAGTGGGTTCCTCTCAACACACACAAAACCATCGCTCAGGCCCTCATCACAGCAAGCTTGACTTCGTCAATACACGCTATGTAGTCATCATTGCACAACTTGCTAGAAGATTCCAGATCATACAGAACTCCACTGCCAAACACATACTCCTACCTAGCACACCCACATCATTCAATACCTGAAAGGCCACCACTGGCTCCCCATCCACAAACGGGAACTCCTTAACCTCCTCACACACATATACAAAGCCTAGCACTACATCACCCACACACGTAGAACCAGATCCAGTGGGTGTACCGTGTACCCTCTCCTATCTCACTCAGAATGCCAGGACCAACTCTGAATTTGAAAGCCACCTTCTCAGTTCCCGGGTGACCAGTGTCGTCTACAAATGTACATGAAAAAAGAGCAATTGATGGATGGCATGCTGAGCTATGTCAAACATTCACCCCCATTACAGAGATCTGGGCCTAAATCCATCGTTTTTTGACCACCATGCCATTCCAGATTAAACCCAGGCATATGCAAATCAGTCTGACCCTGCTCCCCATGGGAACAGTCCAGCCCGGAAAGCCGGGCCAGGTCCTCTCTGGCCCCGAAACCAGCACCCTGGGACCAGTTTCGGGGTATCACCCCCTCATCAGCCAGGCTAGCTTGAATCCAATGGCATAGTGAGCATGGGATCCATGGGGGTATCCGGGCACTTGGTCGAAAAGTCAGGTCTTGAGCTCCTTCCCGAAGGTAATTAGCGACGGGTTAGTGCATAGGTGAAGAGGGAGGAAGGCTCAGGTTCTGGCAGTGAGAAAAGAGAAGGAGGGTCCTTTGGTGGGGGTGCGGTTGATTTGTTGTGTGTTGCAAGGACGAGATGTGCGGAGTGGAGATTTCTTGTGGGTTGGTGGAAGGTCAGATGATGGTTAAAATCGTGGGGTCTGGTGTTGTGGAGTGCCTTGTAAGTGTGGGTGAGGAGCTTGAACTGGCATCTCTACTGTACCGGAAGTCAGTGGTGGTCCTTCAGCTGGATGGAGATGTGTGACCTTTTGGGTAAGTCAAGGATGAGTTTGACTTCTGTGTTCTGGAAGGTCTAGAGTATTTTCATGAGTTCAGTCAAGGTGCCTGCGTAGACTGCATTGCCGTAGTCGAGCCGGCTGGTGATGAGGACCTGTACGATAGTTTTCCAATTGCTTGGGGTGAGCAATCCAAAAATCTTACTGAGTAGACAGATTTTGTGGAAACAGGCTGAGGTGACTGTGTTTATTTGGCATTTCATTGTGAGTTTATTGTCCAGTATGACTAGGTTGCGTGCGTGGTCTTTGGGTAAGGGGTTGGGTCCGAGCTCCAAGGGCTCACAGGATTCATTCAAGAGGGTGTTGTCTCTGCCAAAGACCAGAACTTCAGTCTTGTCTGTGTTTAATTTGAGACAGTTGTCTCTCATCAATGTTCCGACATTCTGCATGCATTTGCGGAACTTGTCTTTTGTCTGAGTGGGGTTCTGTTAGTGAGAGGATAAGCTGGATGGTTTAGGCATAGGAGATGATGTTGATGTGGTGTGTTCTGACGATGACCGCGAGTGGGGTCATGTAGATGTTGAAGAGCGTGGGGCTCAGGGAAGAGCCTTGTGGTACTCCAAAGATTATGTGTTTACGGCGCCAGGTGAATGGAGGGAGGCGGACCTTCTGGGTACGTCCTGTGAGGAATGACGTTATCCACTTGAGTGTGCTGCCAGTGATTCCGAATTGTCGGAGTCTTTGGATGAGGGTGTGGTGGGAGACAGTAGTGAAGGCTGTGTAGAGGGGATCACTGACAGAATATCGACAGTCAAAATATCAACTTACCAAAATATCGAGGTAAAAATATTGAATGCCAGAATATTGACTTCCTATCTAAACAGGTAAGAACAAAAATATCGACTCCAAAATATCGATAGGAAAAAATATAGACAGTCAAAATATCGAATTTTATAAATATCTTAAAAGTAATTTAAAAGAAATATAATAATAAATATAATAAAAAAAAAAATATATATATATATATATATATATATATATATATATATATATATATATATATTAACAAAACATATACAATATTTTTTTCGTAGGATAGCGAGAGGGTTACATTTACTATTCACACTCCAGAGAGTGCAACAGTAACGAAAGCGTTGGATAGCGTAAGGTTAAAAATTACTATTCCCACTCCAGTGAGCGCAACAGTAGGGAAAGCGTTGGATAGCGTAGGGGTAAAAATGACTATTTCCACTCCAGTGAGTGCAACAGTAGGGAAAGCGTTGGATAGCGTAGGGGTAAAAACTACTATTCCAACTCCAGAGAGTGCAACAGTAGGGCAAGCGTTGGATAGTGAGAGGGTAAAAATTACTATTACCACTCCAGAGAGAGCAACAGTAGGGAAAGCGTTGGATAGCGTAGGGGTAAAAATTACCATTCCAACTCCAGAGAGTGCAACAGTAGGGAAAGCGTTGGATAGCGTAGGGGTAAAAATTACTATTCCCACTTCAGTGAGTGCAACAGTAGGGAAAGCGTTGGATAGCGTAGGGGTAAAAATTACTATTCCTACTCCAGAGAGTGCAACAGTAGGGAAAGCGTTGGATAGCGTAGGGATAAAAATTACTATTCCAACTCCAAAGAGTGCAACAGTAGGGAAAGCGTTGGATAGCGTAGGGGTAAAAATTACTATTCCCACTCCGGTGAGTGCAACAGTAGGGAAAGCATTGGATAGCGTAGGGGTAAAAATTACTATGTCCACTCCAGTGAGTGCAATAGTAGGGAAAGTAAATACTTCATATATAAATATAAATAACATAAATAATAATACCAATTACAAAATAATTAAAATATTTTACAATTTTATAAAATATAATAATTAATTAAAATTACAAATAAAAATTAACTAATAATAAAAATTACCTACTAATGCTAATTATTTACCAATTACCAATAAATTAATTTACAATATAAAAATAAATAAAAATTAGACACAAAAAAATATTTAAAAATGTAGTTACTTACAATTAAATTACTTCCCAAGCTATTCCCCTATAATCACACACCCACTACAGAAAATAATGTAATAAAAATCCTTTGCCTCGTAAATTCATCTGTGTGGCTCTGTGCTTTCTGGAATCCTGTTGGGCTACTCTTCCCTTGCCAGATGACACAGCCTTGAATAGCAGTTTGGGTAGTATACTTGGTGATAGTAGCCTTGAAGAAACTTCAGAGGATCTAGAGGATGAGAATGGCCCACTCATGAGTACTCAATCCGATTTTATGAAGTCTCTACTCTCGCCTCTGGAGAGTAGACTCCAGGGCATAGAACAACAGCTCCAGGCTCTTCATCAGGAACTAAAATCTCGAAATAGTAACCATGTCCAAAGGGCACCTAATGTATCGGTCCCTGCTCGTAATCTTCCACCCACTACCAAGAACCAATCTGTAGGGAAAAACGCTACCCCCAAGACCTGCCCTCCTAAAACTCCTACTCCCAAAAATCCTCCTCCTAAGGGTAATAAAGTTAGTGCTAACCAGCCAGCCTCTAACACGCTCATTAAACCTCAGAATGTAGCTGGCCCTATTGCCTTTATACCTAAACCCTCTTTATCCCATCCCGAGGAATCTAAGATACGTAGGAACATTAACCTACCACCTGACGCCTGTCCCTATGTGATAGTTCTAACAGGTGTCCCTGAGCTTGCCCCTGCAACACTTGAATCCTTCTGGGCACTCAAAAACAAAGTTTGTCATTGGCTAAACAGTAATTCTCCCCGCTCCTCCTAACATCAACAGCAAAATCCTTATGGTGGAGAGAGCACCGTGGGTGGGTGAGAATAAGAAAAGCCTACAGGGGGACTGTGTTGTCGTTACATTTGAGGACCCACGCTTGGTGGAGGATATCTGCTTCGGGCCCTCATGTAACAACATCTCCACGATTAGGGTTAAACCCTTGTCATATTTTTACATGCGTACGGAACATCATGACAATAGATGGAGCTGGTTGATGGCTCCTAATCATATGAGGAGGAGGAGGAGGAGGAGGGGTGAGCCATTGAGAGACTGGAACACAACCAACTGGGTAGGGGGCGTTTATGGGGGTTGGAACATAGTAGGGAGAAGAACAGGGAGGTTTACTCCAGGTGACACCCAGTTCAATGGGGAATGGCATGGCCCACAGCTCAATTATCCCCTAATTCCCTGCTATAATCGTTACAGTGGATTGGAAGCAGTTGACTGACTCCCAACCCAGACTGCTAGACAAATTGGAAAGAGGGTGGTGGCAGTTGCCCCACGGGGTGGAACCAAAATCGGCAGGGATGGCTTAGCTAGTTTGGGAACTATCAGTTCTAGTTTGGGAGAAAAGGAACCTACTACCTCAGTTACAATCAATGAATTATCTGAAACCCCTATCTCCATTAAGATTCTGTCTTGGTATATAGCAGGGCTAAAAAAAAAATCTTGCTAACCCTGATTGGAATGATTTTATTAATACATTCCACATATGAATGTTCCAGGAAACTTGGTCCCTGACCCCGCAATATAAAAATGGGTACTCCACTTACTTTACTCCAGCAGTTACGGTGGGGAAAGGTTGCCCTTCAAGTGGCCTGCATATTTGGGTCAAGGTAAATTTGAACTGCGTTGTCACCACCCATAAAGTCCATTCTAACGACATCTTGCATATCTCCTTAAAAAGTCCATCTGGGGGTACCATTTTCGAACTTTTTTGTGTCTATGCAAGAGGCTTATAGGGTGGTTTAATCTCGCCCACAATAGAGCTGTTGGATGTGAGGTTATCAGATCTTCCTACTAGGTCTAAAATACTAGTGAGAGGGGATTTTAATTGCACATTCGAACCCCTGGATGATGAAGAGAAATTAGGTTTTAGCTCAGAGGACTGGAGGCAGACTGTACCCCCCTTAACCCTTGCTCCCATCAGGAAATAGACAGCCAGAGCTATTCAGCTGAATGCCCTGGCTCTAGAACATAATCTACGGGCCCTTAATGGGCGGACTGTTTCAGATCGCGATGGGGCAATGACTTATAACAGGATAGGTTGCCCTTCTCGAATTGATTACATCCTCCTGGACATTCAATCTTGGGCAAGTCTAGTAGATATGGAGGTTAGGCAGTCCTCAGATAGTGATCATAACCCATTATGTATGGAAATCCACTGGGCAAATAGGATTGGCAAGAGTGGAGGTCCCGAGATGATTACTAAAGAGGTTTTGCCCTCCAATTGTAATCGAAAGTTAAAATGGAATATGGTCAAGCGTGAAGAGGGGAAACTTAATAGCATTAAAGAGTTCATTTTAGCTGAAACTTATAGTCTTGCAGCCGTTGCTTCAGCAGCGCCTCATCCTCCTGGATCAGACCTGCAAGTTTTGTATTAGAAGCTAACAGATAAAATAGGAGAGTATTTTCAGAAGAGACCACAGGGGATTTCCAAGCCAAACCAAAAACCCCCGAGGGGTAATCCCTGGTATACGGCAAATTGCAGAGGTAAGAGGAGGGCCATCACGCTAGCCATAAGAAACAAGGATCCCATAGCAGTGAGATTAGCCAGAAAGGAGTATCATAGAAGCATTACCTCAGCTAAGAAGGATTGGGAAGAGGAGCATTGGCAGCAGCTTAAGGCTGCAGCCCGGGGTAAAAACTCCATCGAGTTTTGGAAACTGATTAATGCTCTTGATAACAGGGGGGCCGACCCAATTTTAAATCATATAAATGAACATCAATGATATTCCCATTTTTTAAAATTATACTGCGAAGATAGTGTGCAAGGTCATTCAATATCTCCAGCTATGGAAACTCAAAGTGAACCTAGTTTGGAGACAGGAAGCAAGGAAGAGTCTTTCTCTCCGCAGGAAGTTCAAGATGTGATCTTGAAAATATTACCAGGGAAGGCGGCCGGCCCAGATGGCCTCCCGGGGGATTTACTACTGCATGACCCCAAAATACGGGCAGACCTTATAGCCTGTTTAATTAATTTAATCCAGCACGGCCATCCTGTTCCTGAATCCTGGAAGGGTGCAGAGGTTATCACTATGTGCAAGAAAGGTGATAGAGAGGACCCTGCCAACTACAGACCGATAAGTTTAATTGACACCATTCAAAAGGTCGTTGGCAGGGTCATCATAATCTGAATTGAGACGTGGCTAATAGATGATGGCATACTGACTCACTTCCAGACGGGGATTAGGCGAAATGTTGGTGCAATGGACCATGTATTCCGGTTTTGTGCAGTCTATTGGAAGTCAGTGTCTATTTCCAAGGGTAGTCTGTACCTGGCTTTCATAGACCTGAAAACAGCATTTGATGTCATCCCCCGTGCCAAACTTTGGAAGGTTCTATTAGATATGGGATTCCCTAGTTATTTGTTGCAATTTGTCATCAAGCTCCATGAAGATAATTATGCAAGGATTCGGTGGGGGAGTCAGGGTCAATTGACAGGGAGGGTACCAGTCAATAGAGGGGTGCGGCAGGGATGTGTGATGGCGCCGACATTGTTCTCCCTCTTTATAAATGGGGTGGTGACCATTTGCGGGAGGACCCTGTGGATGCCCCTGTCCTTGCCGGAGAGAAAACCCCCACACTCCTCTTTGTGGACGATACCCTCCTGATATCTAAAATCCCTAAGGGTCTCCAAAAATTGCTCGACCGTTTCAGCATCTTTTGTAAAGATCGTGGGTTAACGGTTAACACCACGAAAACAAAGCTGATGGTATTATCCGCTAAAAGGAATCTTAAGAAAGTTTATCTTTCCCTGAATGGGACCTCCTTATAAGTGGTGGACGAATTTGACTACCTTGGGGTCAGGCTTTGTAATAACATGAGATGGGACTCCCATATTTCTAAAATGGTCCTAAATCTTAAAAGGGTCTCTGGAGCCATATTAAAGAATCAGCGTCTCTCCATCAGTAGACCAGTAGCCCCTGCCTTGGCAGTTTATGAGGGGAAAGCTTTAGCCTCTGCAGTTTATGGCTCTGAACTGTGGGGTGCCGAGAATAGCAAGGCGTTGGCAACTGCAGAGAACAAGTTCTTGAGAGACCTAGTTTCCCTTCCTTCCTCGACCCCCTTGAAACCACTATTCCTTGATATGTGTAAAAGATCAATTTCAGAAATAGTTCAACTACGCCCTTTGCTATTCTGGGTGCGACTTAGAAGGACCCCTGAATTAGCAAAATATGCTCTAGTGCTGGACGAGTTAATTATTTTGAATATATCCGGCAAAATAAGGTGGCTTAATAATGTAAAGAAGCTGGTGGAATCTATAGGTCTGGCTGAGTCTTGGGCCTCACAGTCCCCTCCCACTAAACAAATTGTTAAAAAATTATACTGGGATTGGGCAGAGGCCAAGGACCTCAACATTACAAGCTGGGGACCTTTGACGAATAACTTCCTTGATCATGAACCTTCTAGAAAGTTGGAACCATTCCTGGACTTCATCCAGACTCCTCGAGATAGAACTCTGTTCCTGAAACTAAGATACGGTACCCTCCTCCTTAAAAAATGTATGGAAGGGTGGAAGGTCAGGAGGGTTCATGACCTAAATTGCCCAGGTTGCCCATGTCTGGAAGAATCCCTTGGCCACTTTTTGTTTGCATGTAATGCCTATAAGCAGGTCAGAGCAAAATGGTTGAAACCTGTGTGTAGGGAGTTGGGAGTTAGGGATCATAGATCAGCTCTGCGTATTATTTTAACCAACACTACCTCTATGTACATAGTTTGCGGGGTCGCTAAATATCTGGCCAGTGCTTGGTTTATTCGGTCTGGGCTGCTATCTAATGTCTGATCAGATTCACTTTTAAGAATGTATCTTTTTTTTAAAAAAATCTCTTTAGACTCTTCTCCACATTTTAAATTGTTTGTAGTGATGGAATTGTAGTAAAACTTGGTAAATTGTTTAATGTACTTTTTTGTCTGTACTTTTATGATATATTTTATCAAATAAAGTATTACAAAGTAACATATATATCAATTAATCAATTACAATAATTTACAAATTATATTTTAATTAATTACCAATTAATAATGAATTAACAATTAATTCTAAATAAATAACAATAAATAAAATAACATATTTAATTAATTCTAATTAAATTACTTCCCACCCTATTCCCCTATAAACCCACAACCCGCCACAAAAAATAAATTACTACAATTAACATGTTTATCAATTAGCCAATTCAAATTAATTACCAATTATTTTTTAAATATTTACAAAGTAATAATTAATTGACAATTAATTTTAAATACATACCAATAAATAAAATAACATATTTAATTAATTATAATTAAATTACTTCCCACCCTATTCCCCTATAAACCCACAACCCACTACAGAAAATAAATTTCTAAAATTAACATATTTATCAATTAATCAATTACAATTAATTACCAATTATATTTTAATCAATTACCAATTAATAATTAATTAATAATTAATTATAAATAATTACCAATAAATAAAATAACGTATTTAATTAATTATAATTAAATTACTTCCCACCCTACTCCCCTATAAACACATAACCCACTACAGAAAATAAATTACTAAAATTAACAAATGTATCAATTAATCAATTAAAATTATTTACCAAGTATATTTTAATTAATTACCAATTAATAATTAATTAACAATTAATTCAAAATAAATACCAATAAATAAAATAACATATTTAATTAATTATAATTAAATTACTTCCCACCCTATTCCCCTATAAACTCACAACCCGCTACAGAATTTTAGTACACAAAAATTAAAAATTAATATTAACTTACCTTAAATTCGATATTTTTGTTGTCTATATTATGTCTAGTCGATATTATGTCCATTCTATATTTTTGATTCGATATTATGTCCATTCTTTTCGATATTATAATTTTCTAGTCGATATTTTGGTAGTCTATATTATGTCTTATGTCTAGTCGATATTATGTCTATTCTATATTTTTTAATTGATATTATGTCTAGTCGATAATTAAAACTCGATATTTTGACTCTATACCGTTTAGAGGTCTAGGAGGATGTGGGCGGTCATCTTTCTTCTGAGGAGTAGTGCTCGTATGTCATCTATGGCTGTGATCAAGGCTGTCTCTTGCTGTGATTGGCTATGAAGCCTAACTGGGTTGCATTGAGTAGGTTGTGTTTTCCAGGTGGCTGTTCAGTTGAGTGTTGGATAGCTTTCTTCAGAATTTGGCTAGGAAGAGAAGGAGGGAGAAGGGATGGTAGTTAGTTCTGGAGATCGGTGGGGTCTACTGACAGTTTCTTGAGGAGGGGCAAGATCTCTGCTTGTTTCCATGGTTCTGGAAAGGTGTTGGTGTTGATAGAGGTATTCAATATGGTGGTGAGCTTGGGGCTGATTTTGCTATTTTCGAGGTTGAAGGTTTGGGCAGGGGTCGTCGGGTCGTCCTGAGTGGATGGATTTCATCAGGGCAGTGGTAGTGGGCATGATGAGTTGGTCCCATGTGGACAGTTGTTGGTTGTCGTCTGTGTTAGGTCTAGGGTTGTGGAAGGCGGTTGGCTATGGGTCAAAGTTTTTGTAGATAGCTCAATCTTGTTGAAGAAGTGGTTGGCAAGTTTGTCTCAGAGCTGTTGTGAGGGAGGGATTGCGTTCTCTGTGGCTGGAGGACACCAGAATTCTCCAAAAATGGTGAAGAGTTCTTTGTTCGGTTGGCGCTGGGTGAGGTCTTCTTTTTTTGTGGTTCTGAGGTGGTGGCGATAGTTGTTGAGGCTAATTTTGTAGGCCTTGCGTTCAGTATTGTTCTTGCTGTTTCTCCACCTTCTTTCCAGTTGTTTACATTCCTCTTTTGATTTGCATAGTTCATAGGTACCTGGTGGCCTGCTTGGCAGATCCTTGGGCCTTGGGGGCATTAGTGGGGGTGAATTGGTTGGCTGTGGTGCTGATCCAGTAGTTGAAATTCTATACTATTTGGTCCAGGTTGGGGGAGGTGATAGGTTTGGTGGAGCTGAGGGCATTCGTCCAACATTGCTGTAGGGTGGGTTGTTGTAACTGGGAGGGGGTGAGTAGGACCAGTGATGTTGTAGTGTACAATGGCATGATCTGTCCAGGTGAGTTCTGATGTGTGGCTGTACTTGATTCTGTTGCTCATTGTGAAGATGGGGCTAATAGTGTGACCTGCTCTGTGAGTGGGGTCAGTTTTGATCTTCTTGAAGCCAGTGTTGCGTAGTCTCTCTAGGAGGTCACTGGAGTTGGAATCGGTGAGGTCATCTAGGTGGGAATTTAGGTCTCCAAGGAAGATGTAGCAGTCTGAGTTGACAGCTTGCTGGGTGATGAATTTGGCTATCATGTCGCTGATGCATGTGCATGGTCCCTTTGGTCTGTATGCAATGGTGCCCTTAATGGTAGTCTTGGCATCATGGTGGATCTGGAAGTTCATGTGTTCCATGGTGTAATTAGAACCCTGGGTGCTAAAAAGAGTTTCCAAGCGCTCACAAAGTACTACACTATAGTGTCTTTTGTCTAGATATTATCAAAACCCTGGGTGCTTACAACGTTTTAGGGGAGGAAAACACCCCACTCCTCCCTGCGTAATCAAAAGATTAGGCACAGTTTAACGTCCAACATAGATTGAATCACTCCACTTATCACTGCTCAAAATAGCGAAATTTCTTAAATAAAACAAAATCATCCAAACGCCCTTGAAGATTTTCTTCTTTTAATTCTTTTCCAATTCCAATACCAAAACCAACGCGTTTCGCCGAGGTTATTGAGAACAGATCGGCTTCATCAGGGCTGGAAATTATACAAAATGTTTGCGTCTTAGCATCATCAACTTTTTCCAACACAAATTTCAAAAGTAGAGTTTCGGTGGGCGTAGTTGTTTGTGACTTGGGCAGGCTTGCATCGAATTGGAAAAGGGGGCAAGTAAATGGTCCTTCAGTAGTAATATTTATATATTTTAGTTTCCCTGCCAATAATCGGTCTACTAATAGGTAATCTAGTCTGGAGAAGTAGGAGTATTTTTATATTATGGAAGGTGTACCCTCGTTTTTGCCCTTTTCCCGGTCTCCATGTATCCTTCATTTCATAAATCATATGCTTCAGGGCCTGCCTTGTCCTAGGCGCCTGAGCCTGTCCACGAGCCCTGTAGATGAATCTATCTAGTAATGGATCTAATAGGGGGTTAAAATCTCCTCCAGTAACAATAGGAGTAGAGACTCCAGCAAATAGCAGGTGTAGGTCAGTTATGTACTGAGGGTCATCTACATTAAGCCCCTTAATACTATACCAGCACATCTTAGAGTCGCTATGACCCACCTTCCTGAACTGTCAGTTTTAGACGCAATAAAGTCAATTCCGGAGCCCCCCCTAATCAATATTGCCACCCACTTGCAATACTCTATTTGATCTGAGACTGCATAGCCCTCTATCCACTTTATCTTTGCATATACTTCCCTACTTTTGCTTGCAGTTAAATGGGTATCTTGTAACATAATGACTTGTGCTTTAGACTCCTCCAAATATTTCAGTACTATTCTCTGCCTAGTCCTGGATCTAAGACCATTTATGTTCCAAGTTAACACCTGGAGAGTGCTCTCACGCCCGTTCATCTCTGCGTGAATTTTAGCATATGTCCTTGTTTAAAGTTAAAAAAATTGTCATGAGCATCTATTGTTTTTTTCCCCCTGCTCCCCACCCTGTGCCCCCCACAACCCCTCTCCCCCTTTCCCCTACCCTTGGGAACCCTCCCTTGCTCTTCAGGCATAAAATTCCCTTTTTAAACCTCCGGAGTGAGTAATTTTCCAAATAAACAGTGTGACAATAATAGAAGGAAAGAGAAAAATAAAAAATTGAAAGAGAAAAGTGGCTCCCCTCCTTAACCCCACCTTATCCTTTTTACCCACCCGAGCAATTTGAAGTGTTCCTCGACTTATACAGTCCTATATCCGATTCATATAGTTTGTGCAAAATATAGTCGATTATGTAAAATTTCCTGCCTTTCTTACAGGGATTTTCAGAGAGTACCCCGCTTCTTTACAGTAGCTATTAGGTCATCTGCCCCTTCTACTGACCTAAAGCTTTGCATTTGGTGGTCTCTCATTACTCGAAGCATTGCCGGGAACTTTATTTGGGCCTTAGCCCCAAGTTTATTTAATTCATCCATCTTTTTACCAAGTTCCAATTGTTTCAAATCCGTGGCTCGCAAGACATCAGACCTGATACTAAAAGAAAAATTTTGAAAATGAATATGTACTGCTTCTGAGGGCTGCCAACAGTATTAGTTCTTTGACAGAGTACAAAAGAAAATTTATAAGAATTTTCCTTGGCTTCTGCCTCTGAGGATTCCGTCTGACGGGGTCGCGATGAACTCGCTGCACTTCGCAATCCAGATCGATGTCTGGCCTATCTTTTAAGGCAGTTTCGTGGAGCATTTTAATTACAAAATCATTAATATCTGTCCCTTCTTCCGCCTCAGGGATGTTTAAAAGCCTCAGGTTGTTCCTCTGGGTATGATTCTCTATTCTCTCCAAATCTGCCCTGAGTCCTATGTTCTCCCTGGCTAACGCTCCCACCCCCTCAGAGTTTTTGGCAATGTTGTGTCTCAACACCTCTACCTCCTCCTCCAGCACTTAGGTACATACTACAACTTCATCCAGTTTCTGTGCCAAAGAAGTATAGGAAGCTTGTATATCGGCTTGGTTTGCTTCTGACTTTTTAAATCTCGAGCTAATCTCTTCATTTAATCCTAGTAGTATGGTAGTCAAGTGAGTTTCAGTGTGTAAGTTTAAATCCCAAGACCCAGCTTCAGTCTCCGGCTCAGTAACTGGTGTAACTGGTACTACCTCAGGATAGCCCTCTTGGGTAGGGCTTTCTCCATCTACATCCACATCTCCATCTTCTACTTTGCCTCCCCCCATTTCAAGGGCGGTAAAACTATTCTGCGGTAACAACTGGAAGATACCTCCAATAGGCTCCTCAGGGATATTCCTTGCCTCTTTACCGCCTCCGACTACTGGTGCTGAGATGGACTTTTCGGTGGCCTCGCCCGTACTTCCTCGCCCTCCTAATCTCCCCTGGGTCTTGGCCGCCGGGTCCTCCTTACCTATCGCCATTGAGGTAGAAAGCGAGGTAGAATGGGACATAACTTTGTAGAAGGTCTTAAGCGAGAGGGTTACTCTAACCTGGGGGGGGTGAAATTCTTTTCCCCCTTCCCCGAGGGCTCTTCCCCTGCTGTTTTGCCGGCCTGCCTGTTTTTGAAATTTCGTGTTGCGCCACCCTTTTCGTAGCCGACTCAGTTGGAGCCTCTGTAATCACTGGTACAAACAGGTCAGGACTTGCCCCAGGTTTCCCCCTGGACAAGTGCGCAGAGTATACCTAGAGATTTTTTCTGGCACGGCACCTGTTTTATCCAATTCAATTTATTTATTATGGTTTAGAATTCCGAAGAATTCCACATAAAATACATAATTAAAACACAATTCCATACACCCAACAATTCTAATAAAATTACAGATCCTCATTTTCATTTAAAAAGACATGAGCTTTAGGTAGTAAAGTTGCCGTATATGGATTATTACCAATTTATACAAATTGTTTAAACTAATTCTGATCTAAAAACATTCAATTAAAAGAGAACAATATTTTTATTCACTAAACTATACTCGGCGATGGTCAACTTAATTACAATGCAGATGGTCTTTCAACATTTACATGCTTATTTCAAATCCAGCACCCTATAGTTTATTGGAAAAACCTGATTAAGTAAGGTAAGCAGAACAATTATTATAAGGTTATAATCTAAAAATAAATATCAAACAACACACAACATTTGGAAAGATGTACATTTTTGGTTGTAAACATTAAAACCTAAACTTGAGGGCTGAAGTCAGAAAAAAGTGCAAGTGCTCGGTGCATCTTCTTTTGGAAAAACTATCCCAATTAATTCTATCAGCAAAAAGTTTTTATAAGGTGCGCAATAAAGTGCTAATGTTCTAAGCATCCTCTATGGAACACTCCTTACCAACAATTAACTAGCAGCAAAAAAGTATCTTAATTTAACTAACCATACAGAGTAGGCAATGATGGGAGAATACAACTGCTATAGACATTCAAATCACAAGAACTTTTTACGATCTTAATAAATATTTAAAAATTCTTTAAAAAAGCGAAACATTTTAAAATACATTAGTTCGGATGGAGGGGACAGAAGGCAGTTACGGGCCAGTTCTGCTGTGGAAAATGTTATACTTTAAAAAAACAATCCTTAAATGTCTACGTCGTATTGAGTGGAGTGCAAGGCACACAAACAAAACATGATTCAAATCTTGTATACCAAAATTACATAGCTGACAATACCTTTAATTTTTTGGAATACCCTCCCAGGAACCTGTTACAATTCTTAGGGGTAATAAATTCAATCTTAATAACAGGATCAGATCACCCTACGTACTCCATGTTTAAGGTTCGATAAGATATAAGGTTGGGGATTTTTAGCAATGGTACCCCCAACAATACAATCCATACTTCTATTCATTGAGCACAATTTCGAATCCCTTTCACGAGAAACCACATATATTGTTTTCTTAATTATCTTCTTTAAGGTTGTTTTACATAAAATCGCTGCCCCGTCCATATCCAAATCAAACATTCTTAATGGTTTTAAATAATTTCTAAAAATAGCACTTTTTCCCAACATATTTACAAATATTTCCCTGTGCAACGCTGCCCTTAGTAAATTGTCAGAACCATTTATCAGAGCATTACACCACCTTTAGCACGCGGCCATTGATGGGGAAAGGAGACCAAATTCGAGTCTAAGCGCTGCAATCAGCGCTGCACGATTTAGGTTACATATTTGTCGCCAGATCTTTCCTTCCACTTTCTCAAATTTGTCCCACTCTTGCGCATCTATTGTTTCATTGGCGTAGTTCAGAGTCTGTGGGATCTTTATTTTATAAACTGAAATAATATGTGAGAAATGTCTTTTCCCACATTGCGTGAACAGGCGATTAATTGCAGAGGCTTGTGAAATCGCTTTACCTTTGCAATGATCCATGTGTCTATTGGCTAAACACCTGTTAGTAAATATTTTTCCTAAATATGGATAAAAGGTTACTACTCCCAGTTTTTCCTTTCCCAGAAACCAATTCAAAATGTTTCTGCCCTTACAGCCTTGATAACTAAAAATCATAACTTTACTCTTTAAAATATTTATTTAAAAAAATATTCTTCTGTATACCTAACTAGCTCGGTCAGTCGTCTTTGCAATCCAATTGGTATTAAATCCATTATTATTGCATCATCTGCTTATAACAGACAACTCAGTTTTAGGTTACCAAATTGAGGAGGGTCCCCTTTACTCTGTCCTACATTACTCGTCAGATCATTGATGTGATGTAAATTTAAAAGAGTAAAGGAGTCAGGAGGCACCCCTGCTTCAGCCCATTATGTTTTCTTACTTTCTTTGAGAGGCCTTGTGTACCCCCCAATAAAACTTTTGTCCAGGTCGAAGAATGGAGAGCAATTATTAATCTTAGGAGGTTCCCTGGTATCCCCATTGTAACCAATTTGGCGAAATCTATAAAGGCTGAGTATAACGAGACCCCCCCGACCCACTGGATATTTTTCGGTTAAGGTTTGCAAAATAGAGATGTTATCCAGTGTGCCACTATTCTTATGGAATCCTTTTAGTTCCAAAGGGATATAATTGTTTCCGAATGCCCAGTCTTGCAGTTGGCCAAGGATACTCTTTGCAAACAGTTTCCCCGTTGCATCTAAAAGGGAAATGTGTCTAAAACTGGCCGGGAGTTTTTAGGGCCCTTCTTATATAACGGAACTAATATACTTTCCTTCCAAGATTGTGGGATGTCGCCATCATTGTAACAGTGGACAAACAACGGATGTAAAAATTTAGCCCAATCATCACAGTCCTGTTTTATTATGGCTACAGGAAACTCCTCTAACCCCATTGCACTAGAGTATCTTGTCCCTTTAATCTATCCTTCAATCTCCAAACATGCCGGTGCTCCCAGATCACCCCCCGTTAGTGAAGCATTAGCGACCTCTTCAATCTGATCAACTAGGTGATTTGGCGTATAAAGCTGGGAAATATAAATAAACCATTCGGATTCTGGGATTAAAATGGGTTTTGATTTTTCTCTCCCATCACAGAACTTTGCTATCAATGCCCAATACTTTCTAGTATCCCCAGATAAAGCCACTTTTCGTAAATTGACCCATTTTTTTTGTCTTCAGCCATCCTCCGATCTGATGCTATTTTCCTTTTCCGAACCTGTTTTAGCCTATATATCTCTCTCTGCCTTTGTAACCTGGCTCTCTAAATTGGGCTCTAATTAAACCATTATTCTCCTTGTTAATTTTTTTAATTTCCCATGGTATTATTACCATAGGGGGGACTCTCACACCTTGCTTATTCCTTCCTAATCTTCTAATTGCTGCCAAAATCCTCTCATACCTCAGAATATTCTTGAAAACCCTCTTAAAGTTTGGAAGCGACTTATATGACCAGCAAGTACGGCCATTATTTCGGGAATAAGTGATGTTTTCATTCCTCTGATTCTAGAGTTCGGGCTTCTCAATTTTTATAACCATGTTTTCATCTAGAATGTTATGGTCACTCAACTTAGTGGGGAGTACCTTAAACTGTGTGCATGCACTAAACAATTGAAAGGAGACTGCCATATAATCAATTAAAGAGTGGCTATATATCCCATTAAAGGTATAAGCTGCAGGAGAGTCCTCCGGTAATCTACAATTTAAAAGTACAAGGTCTAGATTCCTAAGATTTTGCAAAAGGGATAAGCCACGTTTATCAGATTTTAATTGGGCTTGAAATACAGACTCTGGGATAGCCTAAACCTCCTCCTGCACTATTACTTAGCTTAGCATTAAAATCCCCTACCATCATTATATGTGTGCATTCTTCAGTATTACCTAAACTTTGCACAAAAGTGCAAATGGAGTCGACCAATGGATTAGACGCCCTCCCCGGGGAAATATGCACATTTACCAATAACAGAAACATCGCTGGCCCCAAGTTATCTTCTCCTATTTTCAGCTTTGCACAAATACAGCAATTTGAGGGATGCTTATATATCACAGGGTCCCATACTATGTTGCAACTGAGTAAGATGGCTAGCCTCCACTTGCATGCCCTTTTACAGATTTTTTTGCTGTGCTACAGTACCCATAAAAGTTCTCAAACTGGAACTCTTCCCCCACCCACGTTTCCTGGAGGCAGATTATCTTGGGGTCTAATTCTACTAAAGCTTTAAGCTTATAACTTGATTTTCCTAACCCCGCCACATTCCATGATATGATGTTCCCCAAGTGGCTACCCTCGCTCTGTGGGCTTTATGGTGGATGTTTTTACCCCATTCAGAGCACCTGCAACCCAGCACCACTTTGTTACCTTATCTTCCCCATTTGCACTAGGGACCCACCGAACCTCAGGTGCTAAAATATGGATTTCTCTAACCCCTGTGTTTCTTCCTACTGTTATTTCCATGTCCTCATACTTTATGTGGGTGTTTACACCCCCATACTCAGTGGAGCCATTCCCTTGCGCCTGATAAATTTTTCCAAGACTTTCAGATGGAACACTACAAGGAACTACACTAGGGATCACGTCTATTCCTCTTTTCCTAAAACCTGAAGATTAGCTCGAAACAGGCTTATAATTAGCTTTCCTTCAGGAGAAGCACTTTTGGGACCCACAGACATTTCTTTTATTTCCCCCTCCACTGATTTTGTATCACTGTTTTGCATCCCAATGTGTATTTGAAGCGCTTGACTGGATACTAAAGGAGCCTTTTCTGGGTTCGGTAGGGCTTGCTTATTCTGCTTAAGTTCTTGAACCCCTACCAATATGGGCGAGAGAACTTCCAATATATGATCAGTATTTAATGTGCTTTTTTCCAGCAAAGATAAGATTGCGGAGAGGATTCTTTCTAATGCATAAAAAATCTCCATAATTCCCCCCGTCCAAGCATTCTCGCTTACGTTCAAAATGTTTCCTGCCCCTTTATCATACCCCTTAACCACTGAGACTCCTGATATCCTTTCAACAGAAAGATCTAATAAGTCAGCAGCTTGGGATAGATTAGTAGGTGTACTGCTATACATAGTGGGCGTACTGCTGTACATACTAGGCATATGTATTTGAGCTCCTACTGGAGCCGGATACGCTTCAGAAACCGGGTACAATTCTGGATCCATCTCCAATGTGCCAGTCTTTTTCAACTGTGTCATTAGATCTACATTCTTTTCCATTTGCCTAGCAATGTCCGGTAACATATAATCCTCAGTTTTTGCCTGCCCAGATCTGACGCTGGATTCTATCCGCTGTTGTTCTTTAAAAGAAGGATCACTTGATTGGGACGATAGGAAACCAGGCACAGATCTCTGTGTGCCTATTGAATTATCCAAGAGGGTTACCAATCCTGCCAAAGGCGATAATATAGTGACTTCCTTTTTTTCAACGTTCATCTCCAGGGGAAGGCCTTCTACTTTACCTCTTACTACTTGCTGCTTTTCCACTTGCGGGAAAATCAAGGATGGAATAGGGTGAGAAGTAGAAGGGTTAGAGGTCTACCAAGGAATCGCAGGGCCAGCTAGGGGAAGCACTCTATAGCCGCTGCGCTTATTTATTCTCTTTCAGGGATGTGCATCAGCTAAGCTAAGAGAAAGAATACTGGAGTAGTCGGGGAAGTCATTAGCAGACATACTCACCTTGGGGAGAACAAAGGAGTTATCTTGGCTTGAATTGCAGTCAGCACATCACTGTAGCCACTCATTGCAAAGGTCACATTCTCGACCAAGTATGGACGACTAATCTCGACATCTCCCCTCCTTTAGTGTACCCTTGCTTATGGTCTGATCACCTTTTCCTCTCATTTTCCATTAACCTCACATTGCCTGCCCGCCCCATTCCCATTACTAATTTTACTGCCCGTAACTGGAAGCATGCCAACCTCGTAGAGTTCCACGCTATCTTGGCCTCCACAGCCCCTAGGGAGCAGGCTTCGCTGACTAACCAGGCCAGTTGCCTTGAACAACGGTTGATATCTGCTAGTGACAAAGTTGCCCCACGAAAAACTATAAAAACTAAACATCCCCACGATGCTCAGCGTTGGTTTACTGTTCAATTAAAATCAGATAGGTTGTCTCTTCGCCAAGCCAAGAGTCGATGGAGGCGTAACTACGATCCTATAGCTAAAACTGAGTATGCGGACTTACTGAAACAGTATAAAAAATCTATTCTACTGGCCAAAACCTCCTATTTCTCCCAGAAGATTATGGACTCAGCCTCTAAGACTAAGGAATTTTTTTCTATAGTTGAGGAGCTCACCCTGCCGGATTGTGTTACTGTTCAACCTCTACCCACCTAAGCTTTATGCGATTCCCTGAATTCTTACTTTTCTGACAAAATTGTTACCATTAAAAACAATATCCCTCTCCCCTCATCTCCTATTCCCCCTCCTTTGCCTCCTATGAACCCCTGTCGATTAGATGCTTTCCCTCCTAGTTCCCTGACCGAGTTCACCTCTCTATTACATTCAGTGAGTTCTGGATCCCCTAATGACTGTTGTCCCCCTCAAATTCTTAAAGAGATTTTTTTGGCCTGTCCAGACCCCCCTTGCTATTGCTCAACAAATCGCTTGCTACTGGTAAGGTTCCAGAATCTTTCAAACAGGCAGTTGTTGTCCCTATATTAAAAAAGCCGGGTGCCGATCCTTCGATCATGAGTAACTTTCGACCCATCTCCCTTCTTCCCTACTTGGGGAAAATCCTGGAGGCCCATGTCACCCTTTGCCTCAGTGCATTCATCGAGAGCTCCTCCTTTTTGGAGAAGCAGCAGGCTGGCTTTCGGCCAGCTCACTCCACCGAAGCTGTTATCGTAGCCGTGATGGATGTACTTTAGGCAAGGTGCCGACAAGAATATCGCCCAGGCTCTTGTCTTACTGGACATGTCGGCCGCCTTTGACACGGTCGATCATGCTATTCTGATCGACGGTGTCAACAACACGGGTATACAGGTTACGGCCCTCTCATGGATTAGATCCTTCCTGTATCAGCGCTCCCAGGCAGTCCATTTGTCTACCTTTTCTGCCTCTTACTCCCTCTTAGTTTGCGGAGTCCCTCAGGGCTCGGCTTTGTCGCCACTTTTGTTTAATCTTTATATGCAACCCCTTTTGGCTTCCCTCTGTCACACTCCCCTTACTATTTTTAATTATGCTACGATCTTCAGTTGATCTTTCCTGTGGACTCCTCCCCTTCTTCCTGTACCAACTTTCAATCCACCATGCTTGTGATCTCGGAGTGGATGCATTATAGTCAGCTGAAGCTAAATCCGAACAAGACGGAGTTGGTGTTGATGGGTGGGCCAGCCAACCCTTGGAATTCCAGCTTCTGGCCCCCCTCTCTCGGGCCTCCACCCTGCCCTGTCAAGTCGGTAAAGAGCCTAGGTGTAATCATCTCTAGTGACTTGTCTATGAGACCTCAAATTAATGCAGTAACATCATCCTGTTTCTTCCATCTGCGCAGGATTTGCAAAATTCGTAGGTTTCTCACCACTGAGGCACTCATTCTTGTCATTATGGCTCTGGTCACCTCACGCATTGACTACGCCAACTCCCTCTATGTTGGAATTCCTGCCTACCATCTCCACCAGTTGCAGCTGGTACAAATCCAGGCGGCAAGACTGTTTTTTCATTTGTCCAAACATCAACACGTCTTGCCCCTGTTGAACAGATTACACTGGCTCCCTGTGGCCTACCGCTGTTTGTTTAAACTTGGCTGTATTGTCTTTAAGGCCCTCATTGGCCAAGCTCCTGCTTTTACTTCTTCTAGCCTCCAGCGCTATACCCCATCAAGAGATCTCCGGTCCATTTCCCACAACCTGCTCTCTATCCCAAGGTTTAAACGCAAAAAACACAGAGGTTTATGTTTCTCTTTCCTGGCCCCCACTGTGTGGAATTCTCTCCCCATCTCCCTCAGACTTTGTCTCCGGTATGACTGCTTCCGCAAATTACTCAAGACCCACTTTTTCAAGCTAGCCTTTTAAGTTAATCTGCAGCACTGTTCTCCCCGCAATTGTTCTGAGCGCCATGAAACCGTCTGGTGACCGTGCGCGGTATAAATGTTTTTAACATAACATAACATCTAAAGCCCGGGCTGCGCACATGGAGGCAGCTCTGCAAATGCCTTTCAAGACGGAGCCAGTAAACGTGATTGCTAACACGGCCACTAAGTCAGTAGCTCGCACACAGAGCCCCGCCACCACTGAATCGACTGCCTGCACCTGGACGGGTAAGGCCAAGTCATGTGGATATTGTGGAGGGCCGTCGCACCGAGAGTCAGAGTGTCCAGCAAGAGGGAAGAGGTGTACAGCATGAGGGAGATTCAACCATTATATGAGGGTCTGTCGATCCAGGAGAAGACAAGCAGGAAGATCACAGGTCAACATGATACCGGAGACCCAGGAACCCAGTAGCGACATGGACGATGATGCCCGCGAAGAACATAACGTACACTCAGTCTTCACAGTGGGGTCCGCAGCTGAATCACAGACGAGGCTCCCGCAATGCCAAGTTATGGTAAATGGGCGGCCAGCAACAGCAATAATCGACATAGGGGCCACAATAAACATTATGTCTTGGGAAGAATACCAGAGACTGCTGTCTCCCCTATCATTGACACTGGCCAAGGTGAAGGTGTTTGCCTATGGACAAACCAAGCTTCTGGTTCTAAAAGGGAAATTCAAGACCCCAATAACATATGAACAGCACGAAGTGGACGCTCAGGTGTTTGTGACGGAAGAGGGGCATGGCATGCTGTTGGGTTGCAAGTCAGCTGAACCACTCGGAATTGTCATGTTCGCTTTCAGCATAGATCAAGATGGGGTGAGCCAGATTCTAGATGAATTTCCAAAAGTATTTGATGGCATCGGATGTCTCTGTGACAAGACGATACAATTACACATTGACTCATTAGTGCAACTGGGTGCTCTGCGGCATTGGAGAATTGCTTTTCATTTGAGACCACTGGTTGAAAAAGAGCTGTGCAAGTTGGAGAAAGCTGGCATTATTGAGAAGGTGCATGGCCCAACACCATGGGCGCCTCTGATCATGGTTGCTAGGAAGCCAAAGCAGCCAGGAGAGGTGATGATATGTGTCCATATGAGAATTCGTAATACTGCCATTTAAAGGTAGAGGCATCTGACCCATAGATGACCTCATTTGAGAACTCAGCAGGGTCAGCTGGTTCTCCAAATTGGTTCAGATGAGCAGTCCCGTTACATAACAACTTTCACAACTCACGTCGGACTGAGGCGCTACAAGCGGTTGAATTTCGGAATCTCTAGTGCAGCAGAGGTGTTCCAAAACACGATCTAGGAACTTCTAGCAGACATCCCCGGAATTATCAATGTTAGTGATGACATTTTGGTCCATGGTAAGTCGATGGATGAACACAATGACCGACTCAGACAAGACCTCCAATGAATTCAAGAGTCAGGGCTAGCCCTGCACAAAGATTAATGTGAGTTCTTACAGACCAAGCTGCAATTCTTTGTATATATTTTCTCCTCGGAAGGAGTAGCCCCGGATCCCAGCAAAGTTCGAGACATCAAGGAAGCCCCGGACCCCACGAATATCACGGAAATGTGCAGTTTTCTAGGAATGGTGAACTACTGCGTCACTCACCATCCCGCTGCGAGAATGTAGAAGCAATTTAGGGAAGGTAGACTGCTTAAATTCTGCCCCTATGCAAAGTTTCACAAAATGAGCTTATGAGCCATCGGTCCCCTGGTCGTGGGACCCGGAGCAATATGCTGCTTTTCAGGCTATCAAGGATGCCCTATCCAGTGGCACCACCCTGCAGTATTTCGATCCTCACCAACAGACACAAATAGCCGTTGATGCCGGCCCTCAAAGACTAGGGGCGTTGTTCCTACAGAAAGGAAAAGAAGAAGAAGAGTGGGCTCTGGTGGCATTTGTGAGTCGTTTGCAAACTGACAATGAAGGAAGATACCCTCAGATCGAGAAAGAGGCCACTGCTGTTCACTGAGGGTGCAGGCACTTCCATTTATGTTTATCACAAACCTTTTCTTGTCATTACGGACCACAAACCATTAATTCAGTTATTCATGGGCACGGCGTCGAAACCCCTCCACTCATTGAAAAGTGGATAATCCACCTGCAGCAGTATAACTCCAGAATTGAGTACCAGCCGGGCACTAACAATCCTGCAGCTTATTTTTTGGGACATCCCCGAAAGGCGACCGCCAGTGAAATGGAAGAAGCAGAGGAAACTGAGGAATACGCCCGGTACGTCACGGACAGGTCACGCATGTTACCTATATCCTTGGAGGAAACCTGCCAAGCTACAGCTCAAGATGAGTGCCTACAGAAAGCGGTAGAAGCGGTGCGAAGCAGCCAGTGGTATCGCCTCCGTGGACAAGGATTCACGTTCACTCCTGAAGCTCGAAGGATCCTTGACAGCATCTACCTGGTGAGGCATGAGTTGAGTGTGAACCCTCATGGGTGTCTTCTGCGAGGACATAGATTGGTCATCCCGTCCACCCTTGTAGACCAAGTAGAAGGCCTAGCCCATGCCGGCCATCAGGGCATGGTGAAAACCAAGAGTCGGTTGAGAACCAAAGTATGGTTTCTTCTGATGGATGAAAAAGTGAACGCTACTGTACGGTCTTGTCCCTGGTGCCAGGCCACTGGTGAGTCGAATCCTCCTGCCCCCGTTGTAACTGAACAGTGACCAAAAGGTCCCTGGAGGAGTGTCAGCATGGACTTTGAAAGTCTTCCTGATAGAGGACACTCAAAGGTAATCGTTGACGTCTATTGATCACAAAACTGGAGAAAGTGCTTGTTACCCATGGTAACGGGCCTCCCTTTCAAGGACAAGAGTTTGTGATGTATTTGTCATGCCGAGGAATTCACCACAGGAAGATAACCCCTAAGTGGCCTCAGGCAAATGGGGAAGCTGAACATTTTATGAGAACTCAGGAATAAGGTCATAAGGATTGCTGTTGCTAATGGAGAAGCTGTGGAGCAGTCCATCTATTCCTTTCTTAGAGACTATCATCAGACTCTGCATGTTACCAATGGGAGAGCTCCCGGACATTTGTCAATGGGGAGTGGTACGAGATTCAATTCCACATCATCCTCAATGGGCCCAAACCCGGAGTGGATGAGGCATGTGTACAACAAAGAAGATAACACGCAAACGATCATGTGAGTGCTCGCCGTCGGGCACAGCCCTCCCATCTGCAGATTGGAGATCTGGTGTTGGTCCAGGATCCAGGCAGCAAGTTTCGCCTTAAGTTTGAAAGAGATCCATGGCGCATCACCCAGATTCGGGGGACCCAAATAACTGCAGTGAAGGGTTTGGAGATGATAACTCGCAATGTATCTGCATTCATGAAGTTTCATGGGACTGTGGAGCCTGGTGTTAATCTGCCTGCAGAGACTGGAGGGGACTCTGATTTGGACAACAGGTCCGAAGAGGGAGTTGTCCCTGATGGCTCCATGATCGGTAGCCCTGCTGCGGAGGGGACACCCTGTGATCAAAGTGTGGCGGCCAGCCCTGCGGTCTCCCGATCCGAGTGCCGGGGCCAGAGGAAGTACTGATTGATATGAGTTGGGGGGAAACCCTGAGCCTTCCTGCAGGCAGAGAGACTTCCACTGCTAGGTGGACTGATCGTGAGGTCTGGGGTCACAGGTAACAGGTTTGATGAGTTTCCAGCAGGTTCAAGTGACACTGTTCTGTTTTTGTTTTGTTTGTTTCACTTCATTGTTTGCAAGGAATGGTGTATCGCGAGACGTCTCCTCGACGTGGGTGATACCAATTGTGTGAAAAGTGTCCTGGGTGTCGTGAGACCCCCCGGGGATGTAAACTTTAATGGTTTGTCCAGTGCTGCGTTAGAGCGCCAATAGATGCAGGTAAGCATGCGCTGCTACTGAAATGACCCACACGTGTGCCCTTTGTTTTATTGCAGCGGCCTACAGAGTGTGCATCAAAGGTTAAACGCCACATGTGCTAATTAGTATACTCTGCACACTGCCTTTACCGTGAGCGCCGCAGAGTACACCACAGTGCTTACATGAAAAGAACATGAGAGGTATCGCCCACCTTCTTTTGAGGCGGCGCAGACCCGCCCTTGTGTTCAACTTAAATGCCGCCATTGGGAGTGTCTTGGGGCGTGACGACACAGTGCATACAGCGCAGCTAAAATGGTGCACCAGTAAAAGTAAAATACAAACAAGGGTATAGCAACCCCTCGTACTCTGCTGCAAGCTTCCTTGCGGCAGTCCCTACTGGTAATCGAAAACAAATTAAAGAAAATAGGGTAAAATCAAGTAAAACCATAAAATAATCAAACACACTTGACAAGCGTTAAGGACCAAAGCCCTCAACAAGCTGGCGCTCCTAATGCGCTGGGAGCCAGATAACTCCAAAACAGCAATTTGTGCTTTCAAGGAAAGAAAATGAGAGGTATTGGCTACCTTCTTGACTAGAGATGCCACTTTTATGCCTGGCACTAGTTTGCGGGTAGGCAAACTACCTGTCCAATGGAGAAAAATTTCCCTGGTGTACACACTGACCCAATGTGGGTCAGTGTGTGTGTGTGTTTAGAAGTCCGGCATAGGCAGCGCATGATCACTGCTTATAGTGTGCATGCTGTGTTCTGATTGACTGAGTGTTCCTAAATACACGTGGAATCTGACTTTGTGGTATTTTGGGACTACGGGCCCCTTTGGCCAAACGTGTTTTATTGGGGGCAACCTCCTTGAGCCTTTTGTGGTGTAGCTGCCTATCTGTGGGATCGATCTGGGTTTTGCCTGTTTGCACGTTTGTCTTCGGGCTAAGTGTAACCCCACCTGTGACCTATCAATCAGTAGGCTTGGGTGGCAGGGCCTGTCTGACCACATATCTCTGACTCTGGGTTGATGAGGAGGTCATCTCAGGTGGAATCGACAGCAATGATACAAGTTTGTTATTACATGTACTAATAACATGGTGGTCATTGATATCGCATTTACTGACATTCTCACTATTATGCATACATTTGTCATGGCGTACATCGACATCTTATTTACCGATATTGGCTTTGTTATGTGTACATGTATCATGGTGTACATCGACATCGCATTCACTTGTATTGACATTGTTATGTGTAGATATATTATGGCGTACACTGACATCACATTCACCAATATTAACATAGCTTTATACCCTGGGGAGCAGGTTGCTCCCAGTATGCCATCTGAGTCTGGGGGATCAACGTTTCTATAATAAAGAAAATATCCCATTTATTCGTTTCCAGAAAGATATTTAGCGCCAGTGCGTGTTTTACCAACGAGGATGCATTTAGCAAGCCGTACCTGAGCTTCTCTCTTCCTGTCTCCACATTAATCTGAGTTGTTGTGGTATCCTCCCTGTGTTCCAGGTTCCCTTCCCCACTCCTTTCCTTTATTACTGATGGCCTAAGCTTTTGTCTCTATCCTCTTTGTTATTACTTATTTTCTAGAGCCACTGAGTAAGTGCAATCCTATCCCATCTAGATATAATGTAGGAATGCATCATACTCACGCATAGTCAGCACTCAAATATATTCTGTTGTAACTAATGTACTGAAAGGGGTGTTTTGAAATGTATCTAGAATGTGATTAATACAGTTGCGTGACAATGTATGTATTAACATGACAAGGGCAGAATAACCTAAATGCTGAATTTTGAAGTACTTAATTAGGATGTATACAACTAATGTTTATTGTTTATAAGCATAATTTGAATTAAACAAGTGCAGATGCATTTACACTGAGACATTTATAACTCATTGCATTTATTCGTACTTTAAGCAGTTGCATTTATTTTTCTTATAGAAAGTACAGCTGCTGCTCACATTATGGTTTGGAATTTACATTTAACCTTCAAGCATGGACTATAACATTGCTGAGTTGTTTCTATTGCAGGTGTGCATAAGCCTCATTATTTAGAATAAAGAACTTTTGTTAATAGATAGCAAAGCATGATAAAGAAGAATCGGTCAGGGGAATCTTGGTAAGGTGCGAGAAAAGGAGTTCACATAGGAAAGAAATGTCCAAGGACAAGAAGGGATAAGGTGCTATCGAATGAGAAGGAGTGGAAGTATTCAGTTGTACAAGAGCTATGGAAATTTCCCAAGGAGTAGCCACATGAGTCGACCACAAATGATATTATGTGCAGTGTTTTATTTAAGGAGAGCCCATCTTGGGTTTCCGTAGGGAGCAGACAGATGCTATTTCTTGTGTGGCTTTATGCTACGCGACCCATTGTCAGAGCGTTTCTACTGAAGCCTTTGATGGCTGACGCCTTTTTTGTTCTCCTTATTTGACTTTGTCCTTGCTCAAATGTTTTAGATTAGGGTTACCCTTATTAAGGTAGTGTAGGGAAAGTTAGATTAATCATGCTCATTAAAGAGAAGTACCTAATGCAATTTAAGCTTCATTTCTTCTTTCTGATCACATGCATAATTTTCTCAGAGTTAGTCATTTGCTTTGTACTCTATAGGAGATTTGAACTTACTCTGATCTTTTTATAATTGTATACAATTTTATTGAGAATGATCTACATAGACTTGTTTCTGTACTTATAATTAAACCTACTAATCTCAGATCAAAGAGTCAAGTGGATTAATGTGTAGCCACATTGGTTGCGCTGTATTGAAGTGATAAATTGAGATTTGATTCCTTTCACCACTCACTCTACAAGAAAGACCTATCCTCTCTGGACAAAAATTGTGTAAATGGTCCTGCATTTTAACACTAAACTACAAATGCATTTGCCAACATGTTAAAAAGCAAAGTTTTTCTAAAAATGATTGTGTTTCTGAAAAGATTTCTTCCCCGTCCTCATGTACAAAGTGCAGCTTGTATAAGTGTGACAAAAAAACAACTCGACTGATCACTGCAATGGCGGTAATGATGACCGTCATGTGGCTCCTAAATCAAAACAGGTTGCTGTGCTCTTTGTTATTACTTTTTTCCTAGTGCCACACTACAAATACATTTGCCAACACATACAATTGCCAGGTTTTTGTAACAACAATTGTTATTCTAAAAGTATTTCTTTCCCCTGTGAAAAATGCGGTTTGTCCAAGCATTACCAGCAAGTGAGGCACGCTCGTGCCAGCTTCGGTTCTTCATAGCCCCTTCTTTGACCAAAAACCAACCAGACCGCTCATTGCAATGGCGGCATCAAGTGGCTGCCAAATCAAAACAGATAACTATGCTCTTTATTTTGTTTTCCAAGTGCCACACTAAAAATACAGTTGCCAACACATTAACAAGCAAGGACACCATTGCAAAATTACAATGCGAAACCTAACTGTAGGCCTGCCACCAGTGAACCGGCAATGCAGGTTTAAACTGAATTCGACCTGTCAAAATAACCCTTTTTGACTCTTCCTTTTAAATATTAACAAGTCACCCGTAAGCAAACCTTAATGCCCAATAAGGAAAGGTGCATGGTATTTTAAAGTAGGACAGGTAAAATGTGATGTAAACTTAATTAACATCAAAATGGCCTACATTGTCACAGGCAAATGTAGCACAGGCATGTTTCCTCTTTTGTACTTCTAGTCAGACAGGCACCAATCCCAATGGGAGAGGAGCTGCCCCAAGCTGATATTAAGTGACCACATAGGAGGGGTTGCTCATTTCCTTGACCACATGTCTGTAGTGAACAATGGAGCTATGAATAGGGTAAGAAAGGTTTTGCGACATTTGATTAAGGTAGAGATAGGGCTCTATGGGATTGTTTGCAGTAGGGCACACAAGAGCCACCCACAGGCTAGTGCCAGGCACAAATGTGGCAACCAATCTCTACTAGACCTGTGGAAGACAGAAGAAGACCTGAATCTGCTGTTGAAATTTGTCAGGAGAACTTTAAGGTCTGGACTTGCTCCCATTGTCCACAGGGCAAGACGTGGACTCCAAGAGTCAGTTGGCAGACCTCTTGTTAAGTTACAGGGGCACAAAAGAAGCCAACTTTCCTGGTCAGCAGTACCACCACTGGACCCTGCTAGTGACTTTTGCTGGAGAGAGTCCTCCTGAATACGTGTGTGTTTTGGAAGACATCACCATGGGGTCTTCATCAGAACTATAAATCATTTGTGTACAGCCTCATGAATAGAATTTTCTCTGGAAAATAGAGAAAGGGCAAGCCTCTGTATCAATCACTGTAGATTACCCAAATGTCTGATCGTAAAATAGCCATTAAAAGGCATTCAAAAGTGTTCAAAGTGAAGTTATAGGTAACACTCTCCCTCCGTTCAGAAATTTCAGTGGAGATATAAGAAGCCAGTGCAGCTTTCTGTAAACCTACATAAAATCAAAAGCGAAGAACCAGGAGCAACCCGTACTTCCTTGGAACCTCTGATGTCTCGTGCTCGGAGTTCTCTGGCAAAGCGGAGAACCAACTAACCATATAAGTCTGAAGATAGAAAGCTTCATTGAGCCCGACGCCGAGCAGAAGCCAAACAACATCGACAACTTCTTGATCTTGAAATCTGGAATTTTCAAGAAAAAGCCCTCAACAATTTCAAAAACTACAGTAAAATGTCATAAATCATTTGACGCCAATACAATAAAGGTCCAATCAGTAGAACCAGAGATATACAAGTTTAAATATTTAGGCATTAATAGTGCTTAAAAGCACTGTGAGACATTGTGGGTGTCTGTTTGCACTGATTTTGGACAAAGTTCAGGCCAACCGTGAAGAAGAGCAAGCTGGATACAGGGACCGAGTTGGGCCAGCTGAAAAAAGTATCTTAAATCCTGGTTACAGAGTGGTGTGAGGTCCAGCGTTGAGCATGTGTCATGCTACAGTGGTTCAGAGTAGCTGCAGGGCTGCGATGTAAGATTCTGTGTTAAGGGAACATCTTGCAATGGTGGTTGCGAGGAGCTGCGAGGTCCCCTTTTGAGGATGTGTCACACAGCAGTGAGTCTGAGGAGCTTCAGGGCTGCGTGCATGCCTGTGCCAAGGATGCATCACCCAGGAGTGGTTCTGAGGAGCTGAGGGACCATGATTTTAGGTCCTAACTCAAGGATATGCCACACAGAGGCGATTCCGAGGAGCTGTTGGGTCCATTATCAGGGATGCATCCCTCAATGGTGGTTCCGGTGCGATGCGTAGCGTTGCACTGCATTGGTTCTGCTAGGACCACTGTTGGCCTGACAGAGTACCTCAAGCCCACTTCCAAGGGTCCAGGAATGGGGTGTTACTAGTTAGGGGGTAGCACTCACAGCAGGGATAGTCCAGGTGAAGGGTTTGAGGTGGTTGGAGCATTTTCTGTTCTTGAGGCTCTGATCATAAGGCTAGCCAAAATGCCCTTGAATTCACCATGGTGATCCTAGATTCAACATGCAGTTCTAGTCCTCACTCATGCAGCAATTCAGAAGGACAGCAGGGCAGTAGTGATGAAGCACAGTAGCAATGCTAGCAGCACAACAGTCCTTATTCTGAGTCTTCCACAGGTCCAGATGTGTACTGAAGAGTTGGTTAAGAGGGACCAACATTTATATGCGGTGCCAGCTTTGAAGTAGGAGAAGCTTCTATAGTCCTCAACCTACAAAGGAATCTGGGATTTCCTGCCTCACTGTCCTTGCCTTAACTTGTCTGCCAACACCTATTCCTCCTTCATCTCACTGTCTGGGAGCAATACACAAAGACCAACTGCCAGTTGACCTTATTCATGTGACAAAAGATCCATGCTGCAGGCACAAAATGGTTAGGACAAATAAAAAAACAACTTTCTAAAAGTGGCTTTTTCAGAATTGTGGATTTAAAAATCCAAATTTATTATCAAAGAGGGTTTTAAATTTCAATTCTTTATCACTTATTAAATGTATTAACGTAACCCAAAATTATCTTATGGGAGAAGTCGAATTCACAGTAGTGAAAAACAAACGGTGGAGTTTTTTACTACCAGGATATGTAAAACCTAAAAGTACATGCCCAACTTTTTAAATACAATGTACCTTGCCTTATGGGCTGTTTACGGCCTACCCTAAGTGTGACTTATGTGAATTAAAGGGAAGAGTTAGGTATGTCAAAAGGTTTACTTTGCCACGTTGAAATGGCAGTTTAAAACTACATATATGTCTGCAATGGCAGGCCTAAGTCATGCTTAAAAGGCTACATACGGGGATGGTACAGTTAGTGCTGCAAGCCCACTAATAGCATTTAATTTAAAGACCCTGGGTACATGTTGTACCACTTCACTAGGGACTTACAAGCAAATTAAATGTGTCAATTGGGTGTAAGCCAATTTTGCCATGTTTAAAGGAGAGAGCAATATCACTAGCACTAGTTAGCAGTCCTAAAGCTAACAAGAACAGGTTCAGAAACCAGAAGGGTGAAAGCAAAGAATTTGGGGATGACCTGCATAAAGGGCCAAGTCCAACGGGGAGTTTTATTGAGTTTTGTTCTTACGCATTTAACTGTTTTGGTGCTTCTAAATGCTTCACACATTTTCTTAAGTCAAGCCTGTCTGCCCTGTGCCATAGCTACCAGGGGTTATATTTAGGTATTGATCATGTACAATCAGACCCTCCAGTTTATCGCGATTTTGCGATTCACGAAAAAAATCGCGAAATCGGCAGATTACCGCGATGGCCGCGATAATAGCCATATTGGCCGCGATAGTTACAAAAAAGTGTCTCTATTGGGAGACAGCAAAACAAACAATGCCTTTTATTGGCTGTGCGCGCCGTTCCCTCCCCCCCTCCACTCGTGTGTGTCAGCAGCTTCCCGGGACACACACAGACAGTAAGTTTTTGAGCTGCCAGCCGCGCCGCACCGAGTACTTCACAGGCCTTTAAAAGGCCTTTGACTTGTTAATGAGGCTTTGTTTTTCACACCCCCGCCTGTTATCCTCGGCTCTGGCAGGTGTCAGGGGCTTGCAGTGGTTTTTGGGGCACTGCTTCCTTGGGGCAATGTAAGCGCAGCACAAGAAGGGGAAGTGGGTCAGACACAGAGCAGTAAATAATTCACGACAGCCACACTCTTTTACAGCTAAAGCTTACTTCTCAGTTTCCAACCTCAACTGGATATGGCTGAAAAAGGTAGACATGTCCCTTCCCTCAATAGCTCCGATTAAAAATTCAATTATGCAGGACTTCTATTTTGAAATCCAACAGACCTGACTATAAACAGGACAATATCTATTATACGCCAAATCCGTTAATCAAAACTGAAAAACAAGAGGAAATATTTAAAACAATAACAGAGACAGTAGATCAAGCACTTCGAATGTCAATGTACAAAAACGTCTGAGATACGATCGTATAAAAAAGCTTGAACTAAAAGGGTGCTTGTCAATGTCAATTACATTCATTCATAGTCATAGCTGAAATGGACTCTAAGTAGCAGAGTTATTTGAGAAACATCTACTTAGGGCCAACAGAAGGAATATCACATGGCCTTTGACTCCCGACAAAGAGCATCACCAGAAGTGGAGAATCATGAAGAGTATTATGAACAGGTAACATGACAGAAAGTGACTGCATGTGACCTTAAACCCTTTAGGCAAGGAATGACCTTTGAGTAATACCTTGAAGGTGAATATGAAACATTAAGTGTGTGTCATTGCACGAGAAGCCAACCCCCATGGGTCCTCCCATTAGGGGCATATTTTTCTATTATGGTGGAAGGGGGGGGGGGGCATTCTTTTTATCCTTTCCAGGCCGGGCCCCCTGGTTACGACCTGTGAAGCGCCTCATTGTGGGTGTCGTGAGTTGCACGGGGGGCCCCGTCCGCAGTCTAGACTCGCACGGGGCTTCTAAGGCCTGGCACGGCCCTCCCTAGGAACAGGACTCATTTCTGCATCATTTGTACTCTGCGCCTGCCCCTCGGATCCCAGGCAGGAGCCATGACTTCAGAGGCAGGAGAGCTTTGGGGGCAGAAACCAGACATGCAGGGGGGGGTCAGGTGTGGGTGAGTGCCTGTCACTCAATCCCTGCATTGCATCCGCGCTGGGGCGGCCCTGATGGAGACAGGGATGTTCTCCCCGATTCTGGGTACACGGATGGAGGAGACCTGTTATCTTGGTATGTCTTTATTTCACTTCTTAGGAGAGCACAGGTCCTAAAAAACAGAAGTGGGGGGGGGGGTCTAACAAACTTAGGCAGCATAGCGCGTGACATCACATTGAGCGACATCATTGAGTGCGACATGGCACGTCACATCACAGGAAGTGGCATCAAGACCCATGACCTCACAGGAATTGACATCACAAAATGTGACACAAAATTTTAGACCTCACACTTCTGTTTAGCCCAACTGGCAGATGAAGAATTGCAATTCCAAGGGATAACAGCCTTCACCTGTGGGCTGCTTCCTCTATTCCATATTCCAGATTGCCTAATCAAAGTGGAATACTCTGCTAAAACAGTTTCCATTGATTTAAGGCTGAAAATGAATGCTTATGAGTAAAATAAAGTGCCGCTAAAATGCTGGTAAATTTCCATATTTGTGCCGCTAAATTTCCATATTTGTGCCGCTAAATTTGCGAATCCATGCCGCTATATCCTGGGGGGCTGTATAATAGAGATTTAGGTAATCCATTAGCCAAATGGGCGGTAAGAGTTTCGGTTGTAGCGAAAATATTAATTATTTTCACATTACTAAAATTATCATATAAATACTTTATTATAGGTGGGGGTGAGGTGCTGGGGCTTGTCTATATTTTTCAAAATGCTTTTGGTGCAGGGTGTCCTTCATTATACCTCTGGTCACTTGATCTGCTAAAAAATGTAAATAATTAATGTGGTGAGATGCTGTGACTTGGACAGGACTTCAGTGAAGCAGAAGAGTGTTCAATGGATGAGAATAAGTCTATGGCATGTTTTAGGGATAGAGTTTATCCTACGAGGATTTTATGCAAAGCTAGAGTTATAGTACGCAATATATCAAAAGAAACCTTACTAAAAGAAAAACCTCAAGTTGTAAAGAATAACAGCCAGGATTAAAATTTGAATTGTCGCCAAATTTAGTGAACATCATGCGCTTTTTAAAATTAAGAAAATACATTGGCAAATATTAAATGCAGATAAGAATATCTGTGTCTATAGAGATGATTATCCTCAAATCACATATCGGAGGGCCAAACATCACTAAGCTATTTAAGTCCAAGTGGCACTATACAATTCCAAAGAGATCTTGCAAATGAAACCTGGTTAAATAAGGCTATAAATGTTTTCTTTAGGTGCTAAGAACTATATTTACAAAATTTTCTGCAATTGCAAAAAAATATTAGATAGGTCTCTCTAACAGAATGCTCAAATAGAGATGGCAAGAACATATAAAAGCAATTGTGAATAGAGATAGGAGACACCCTGTGGTTGAACACTTCAATCCAGAGCATAAAGTGCAAGAATTGAAACATCTCAGGATGTGAGCCATCAAACACGTACCGCTTTTGGCCGCCATAAGTGTGGCAGGGTATGCTCAGATGTGAGTCCCTTGCTCACTTTGCCACTGGATTCAAGCAAGCCAGGCGGAAGACGGCTGGAATGCCAGAAACCGGTCCTCAGAAGCTTGTTTCCGGTCCAGGGAAGACATGGCTTGGCAGTTCGGGCTGGACTGTTCCCATGAGGCACAGGGTCAGACTGATTTGCATATGGCCATGTCTGAACTGGGGTGGTAGAGTGGGCTAAAGAACGGTGATGGATTAAACCCAGATCTTTTGACTGGGTGTGAGTGTTTGATTGATTCAGATGCTCCGTCCATCACCACCCCCTTTTGTACCGCTTTTGGCCGCCATAAGTGTGGCAGGGTATGCTCAGACGTGAGTCCCTTGCTCACTTTGCCACTGGATTCAAGCAAGCCGGGCGGAAGACGGCTGGAATGCCAGAAACCGGTCCTCAGAAGCTTGTTTCCGGTCCAGGGAAGACATGGCTTGGCAGCTCGGGCTGGACTGTTCCCATGAGGCACAGGGTCAGACTGATTTGCATATGGCCATGTCTGAACTGGGGTGGTAGAGTGGGCTAAAGAACGGTGATGGATTAAACCCAGATCTTTTGACTGGGTGTGAGTGTTTGATTGATTCAGATGCTCCGTCCATCACCACCCCCTTTTGTACCGCTTTTGGCCGCCATAAGTGTGGCAGGGTATGCTCAGACGTGAGTCCCCTGCTCACTTTGCCACTGGATTCAAGCAAGCCGGGCTGAAGACGGCTGGAATGCCAGAAACCGGTCCTCGGAAGCTTGTTTCCGGTCCAGGGAAGACATCGCTTGGCAGTTCGGGCTGGAGTGTTCCCATGAGGCACAGGGTCAGACTGATTTGCATATGGACATGTCTGAACTGGGGTGGCAGAGTGGGCTAAAGAACGGTGATGGATTAAACCCAGATCTTTTGACTGGGTGTGAGTGTTTGATTGATTCAGATGCTCCGTCCATCACCACCCCCTTTTGTACCATCAAACAGGTTGTAGCAAGTAGGATGAGAGGTGATATTAAAAAAGGTTTTATGTCAAAGAGACATATGATGAATGCCATAGAGAAGGGACTTAATACTAACATTGAATTGTGGCACTTACTATACATGACCTTTAATGATGGCTGCATTGGTTATTTTGGATTCAAAACTAACTCCACTGAAGGTGTTTCAAGGTTTATTTTGATGGCATGATTACTGCAATATATGAAGCAAGGAGACATTGTAACTGAAAGGGAAAGTAGGAACCAACTGTAACAAGTGAGTATCTGCTTTGTAGGGTATTCAACCCTTCTGTTGGTGTCCAGCTGAAATGACATGAGAGTTTCATGAGATATAAAATCTTTTTGCTTTATCTTTGAAAGTTGAGTATAAATTGATTGCCAAATCTCATTAACCTTAGGGAGGTTAAAAGTAAATTATAACCTTATAGGAGCCTTTGGTCTATACTACGAATGTGTAGGTTGAGTCTTGGCTACGTGGATGTGAAGGTCATTTGACTCCCTTTCGGTTAGAGAAGATTTTAATTTAAGGAATTTGAAGTCTTCTAGTCATAGACAAGTAGTGGTCAGGACTTAAACTCAAGTGAAAAGTTAGCAGTGATTTTGATGAGTTTATCTCTTAATTGGAGTCAATTTGATTGAGCCATTTTGGATGTTTTCCTGTAGTTAACGTTCGTGCCACTATGGTAAAAGCTTTTTTACCACTGGCCACTTAATAAGGAGACAAGAGAAAATGAGTACATTTATAAAAAATTCAATGGATTATGTTCTTTTAGTTGTGTTTGAACCGGTATTTGCAAAAGTAATGCACACCCTTAGTAAGAATTTCTTTCATTTAACCAGAAGATAAGGGTGAATGAATTTCATTTCGTAAATCTTCTGCTTGAAATTATTAAAAGGCGGCAGGTTTTAGATGAATGTTCCTTTAAGGGTATTTTGGCCCTATTAAAACATTAGCTTTGTCAGCGGTATATTTAGATTAAGCTGTCTAGTCAAATAGAGAGAACATTCTGATTAATGACACTCTCCCTTGAGAGTCTCTTGTCAGTAATTTTTTTGAGAGAATAATGATTTCAAGCGATGAGAACTGGGCAGGATGGGGTATCCAAAACCACTGACTACTTTAAATAGTGTGGAAAAGGACACGTTAATAAAACAGGTGCACAAATCAATAAAGCAACCTTGGCTCTCAGCCATACACATTAAAACAATTTGGCCTCACTGTACATATTTATAACTATCCACCAAACCCATCCCCCTCCCCTAACCCCAAACTCCCCACGAAAACCAAAAGTAAAGACCAATCACCACTCTCTTCAGTCAAAATAACCCTGCAAAAAAAACTTGTGCACACAGCAAATTCATAAACTTCCCACTATCTTCTCCAATCTTCAACTGGGTCTCAACATGACCAACCTTTATATACCTTAACTTAAAATTGCGTATCAAAACCACCACCAGAAAAACCCTGCGTTTTTCTGTCCCCCCTGAATGTACATCCCCAACAGTAGATGTAACAGTCCTGCTAAAACATTTCTGACCTGCTTCAAATAAAGCTCGAGGCCAAAGATGGACAAGTGCACCATATCAGGATGGAAAAATACCACTGCATCATACCTGACATCAGAATGCTCTAAAATACCATGCGTTCCATTTTTCCAAATGTCCACAATTCCCTATCACCTATACGCCTATCCCTGTCAATTGCACCTGGTTTCATGGCACCCCTCTAAACCCTTCTTGGCATCAATTCAGTTAAAACCACAGTTGTCCCGTCCCACCACTCCTTTAACTGCAACAAATCTCAATCCCTGCTCTTTACCAGCGCAGGCTCTTAAGTCTCACAAGGTATTTTTCTCCCAGGTGCACAATGAAAACATCAGTACAGGGCATCTCTCTACCAGAAAATTAAATTTGGGTAACAGTTCATGCCACCTCATGCCTGCCAAGCCAAACCATCTGAGTTGAACCACCATATCAGGCAGTCCCAACTGGTGACCTGCTTTTCTGGTATCAGCATGTCTCACTGCCCACTTCACGAAAGAGTGGCCACATATCCACACCTCAATGTGCCCTCTGCTAGGGCCTGCGGTACAACCAAGGAGAAAAGAAACATGATTAAAGCACCTTGTGTAAAACCCAACCAAATCACACGTAGCGGTGGTACCAATTGACTGCCACCGTCCCAGCTGCTTGATCTCCACCACCGTCCAACCCCTGCATTCCACCTCCATTGCGATCTCAATCCTAAAGAAATGGGTGCCAAAATTAAGAGTCCTATAACCCAGTCTCCCCACAGCTTTTCCTCAAAACTCCCAGCACGTGAGGTGCTGAAAACGCACCTCGTCCTTGACAAATTTCCCCACAAATCCTGAGGACAAACCTGTATGTCCGGATACACTCTCATGGTGGCACAGATGCCCCTGCCCGATTGATTGATTTATGACTTTGGAATCCACACTTGCACCACTCCCGACAGCATTTTGACATTTTGCCAGCGAATCCCCTCCTGCATCTTAGTGTCTACCACCTCTATACCCTGAAATGCCCCAAAAAACAGCCATACCATGATTACAGAAAAGCATAACATCTCCAAATCATCTCTGCACACCGAGGCAGGATATCAATCTGCTGCTTTAAAATATCCAGCGTAATCGGACGCCATACCCGAACCCCCATGCCCCTCTGTCTGGTCCCACCATGCAGAATCCTCTTACTCATTTCCCCCCAGAACGGTTCATAGCCCCAAAAAATTCCCAGAAAAACACCACCCTAGCCAACTTACCAGCTACCGTAACCACTGACAAAACTTTACTAGAGACAAAACAAATGCACCATATCATTTCGACGAGCATGGCCTCCGTCCGCACTTCTATGCTGAAAGGCGCCGGACTGCATAGACTCCTCCCATGCCAGCGTGAATGCCTGATATGCAGAATTGACAAAGAACCATGCATAAGATGCATCACACGCTCTCTCCCACAGCCCACAAGTGATTCAACATCACCATATTTTTATCGTCGGCCCATGGTACCAGTTCATGGAACCACGTCGACTGAAAATGAGAAAGGGTGTCAACAATCTCATTGTTCGACACCGGAACATGACACCCCTTGTAGATGTTCACGCGCAAGCACTCCAAAACTAAAACTCGGAGCAACTGCCATACCTGTGGATCCCGAGCTCATTGGCAATTAACAATGCTGACCACAGACATGTTGTCCACATTGAATTTTATTTGCAAATTCACATCCAACAGGCACACAGCGACCAGCAATGGAAAAAATTCTAAGAAGGTGATACTTCGCTCCCCCCCTCTCTTCCATGTTTCTGGCCATTCTGCTGCACACCATCGGCCTTGCCAAAAGATGCGAAAACCATAGCCACCTACTGCATCTGTTCCCCCACTCCAACAATGGGAATACCATTGCAGTCACCTGTAAAAGTCTTCCATAAATGCAAATCTTCCTTAACTCCCACTTTTAGGTGCACCCTGTGGTGTGGGAGGGATGTGCCCTCTAGAGCCAAACCAAGTCACCTGCAAAAGGTTCTTTCAGCTCTCACAACCCTGCATGAAAAATTCAAATGGCCCAGCAGGACGTGGATGCCCTTGACCAGGACCTTCGATTTTCCCAACATCCTCTCCAGCAACTCAAAAAAAGTACGCTTCTTATACTCTGGCAGTTTGATTGCCATTTTGAATGATTCAAGCTCAAAGCCCAAAAACATAAGGACTCACTCCAGACCCACTGTCTTTTCTGGTGCCAAAAGCACACCCAGGTCATCCAGCAATGCCCGAAACAAACTCAAACTGCTCTAACGATATTGAGAATGAGAATCGCTGACCATGAAAAAATCATCAAGGTAGTGGGCTATGACCTCCTTAACTGCTATATACGTAAATATCTTATGCAGAAAAGTGATGAAAGCTTCAAACAAAGAATAGGACACCAAACAACCCATTGGAAAAGCCTTGTCCATAAAAAACTGTCCTCCAAACTGGATGCCTGTAAGTGTTTTCACACTTCATCCTTAAGTAACTGTATCGCAAGTATCAAAACAGTCATTGACAGTAGCACAAGAAGCGTTTTATTCACGCGTCAATTTGTTAAACAGTTTCAAAAATACATAGCAAAAAATAACAAAGGATGCAGGGTGTAGTCTTTGGAGTTTCGGAAGAGCAGTCTTCGGTCTCTCTCTCTCTCTTGGTCACTCTTCCTCGTAGAACACTCGTATCGACGTCTCCCAAAAGGCAAACAGAGGAACACTACCGTCACGAACTGTATATACTCTTGAAGCTTTATGCGTGCTCCCGTAACCAGGAACTTGGGATCACCGAGACTCGTGGTATCTTTATTTTAGGAGGAAGGGTTAGGTAGTGAGGAATGGGGAAGGGAAAAGAAAGCGTGTTTCGCTTGCAGCGTGCAACACTTTACTTATGCCAAAAGCCCAACAGTCCTGTGCCCTCCAACCTCCTCCTCCACCGTTCTCCCCACGTTATTTGCCATTGAACTACGGTCCCCGGTGACCGTAGCAATGGGTATCGCGGTGTCCTGTTGCTTGGAGGGACAGCCGGATGCGAGCGCGGTGTGTGCTGGGGAAACCTCCCGTAGGTCAGCTCCGCCGCTCCGCTTCGCCTCCTCCATGTCTCCAGCCTCTGGACTATCCTTTTCTGTTCTTCGTGTTCCGTCGTCTGATGCTCTGTCCTGCGTAGCTTCGCCTTCTCTCCTGCAGCAGTCCGTCGCAGCCTCGCCTCCTCCGGATCTCCAATCATCCGGCGGCCCACAGCTGAGCCAACGGCTCTCTTTTAGCTTCTGTCCGGACACCTGTTCCTAATCGCAAATAAGGAATACTCCCCATTCATTCCTATGGGCCTTTTGGCCCATAGGAATGAATGGGGCGTTATTCCTTATTTGCGATTAGCAATTTGCTAATCGCAAATAAGGAATATGTAGGAATCGCATATTTTTTTGCGATTCCTACATGAATCCCGTTTTGCGAGCCTGTAATAGCGATTCCTTATGAATCGCTATTATAGACTCGCAAAACGGGTTGTTGATGAATCAGGCTGTAAGTCTGCAAAAACAACTAATTATTCAACAGGCCCCACACTCCATCCTTGCATCCGCGAGGCGAGCCCTGAACTCCTCCTCGTACCTAACATAGACCCACCACCAAACGTGACCTGCGCATTTTTCACCACAGCCAAATACTTAACCAGCGCCACACACCTTTCAGGGAATTTCTCACAGTAAACGGTTGCGTATATCAAGAAGGCTGCTGTCCTATTTTCTATGTTAACTGGTACCCTGGGTCTACGAGATAGCTAATACACCTACTTTTTGGACCCTTCTCTGATGAGCACCTCCCTATGTAGAAGCTCACACAGCTCCACTTATTCCTAGATCCAAATACGCTTCTTAGTCACTGTCACCAAATGCGCACCTAGAGGCTTAGTAATCCCTTAGTAATCCCAATGTAAGGCAAATTCTTTAACTCACTTCACTTCCTTACTTTCTTTTTTCTCCTTGACTCCCTTGTCGCCCTCCCCAGTGGACACCCATGAAGTCTGTGTTTTCTCACTATATCCATTCCCGTCCCTTGATCCTGCACACACCTACCTTTTACCAACCGGGGTCCAACGTCCCCGAGCGCCTGCACCGATGTCCCCACAGCCTGCGCCCCACCTCCACACTTTTTGCGCAGCTGCCTTGCTGGATGCCTCACCTGGCCTCAAGGTTGTGGCCTGTACTGAAGCTGACCTGATGTCGTACTTGGCTTCTTTTGGCTGACTGCTAAATTTGCTACTCTCTCCACTCCGGACTGCAAAACATCAAAGCTACCCCTACATTTAGCATTGCCCACACTGTTGCACCTCTTGCAGCATCACCCACCATGCACTCTCACTTTCATCCTCTTCAAGAATCTCCACCTCATCCTCAATATAATCAAACCCCCATTCAGGCCCTTCACTCAAACTTCCAAAATCCGTACTGGTCCCCAGAACTTCCCTATCACCGACACCACCATCACCAAACTGTGCATCAAATAAGTCTTGAGAAAAATCGAAGTCCTGCAAGGTGGGCATGTGGCCTAATCCTTGATGCTCCCACGATTGGTCCACTGCTGTCCCAGAGCAGGGGGCACAGACAAATGCTCTGCATTGTGCTGGGGTGGCAAGGCCACACCAGACCTTCTAAGTTGCTCTGATGCTGCTTCTGCTGGGGAACCTTCCTGAAACCCCCGGCTGAAGTTACACTGGTACTGCCCTGCTTGTACCCTAACACTCAGCTGCCCATCATAGCACCACACCCATAAGCCAGGCCCTCCATTCTGAAAAGCCTCGAGCCCCAGTCAGGGCACAGACCTTGCCACGGTGCCAGGCACTGCCCCAGACACTGTCTCCAGGTGAGATGACCAACCTAACCCCTGTGAGATGGCCACCTGAGAAAGCCCTGTCTCCTGAACCACATGCTGGCTGGCCCTGGTACTCCCTACTCCGTCCTCCTGAGTACCCAGGAGCATTGGCCTCAAAGCTGAGTGCACTGTAACATTGTGCATCACATCTATAGCATCCCCGGTACTTGGCCCTGATAGAGCGCCTTATTTTGAAAATTGTAGGGGTGCGTCATAATCATAGGTAGTCAACACCCGCATATTTAGAGAATTTTTATTAATGTGTGATCATTAGAAATGTAGTAATTAACCAAAATGATGTAGAATGTTTAGGAGTTTTCATGTCGTTTGAAAACTAATTTAGTGTTAACATGAAAAGTGCCTTAACTAATGTAGAAATGATTGCTTCACATATAAAATGTTGCATTAGGTTTAAACCTGCACCATGTTAAAATTTGCAAAATTAGGGTTGCCTATTGTGAGTAAATTGCAATGCATTAACATGCTTTTGAATCTAATGTTTATAATGTAGTCTAGAAATGTGTTTAAGATGTGTAAAGGCCTAACTGTATGAAAGTATTAGTAATAGGCCTAACTGTGGTTCTTAGCTTGTTGAAGAAAATTTATGCCTGAAAAAGTATATCACCCTTGGGACGGCTCCTTTCTTAGTCGAATTTTTGCATTGCAGATCTGTGTGTGTACAAGGCTAATACGTTCACAGGCTTTCTGTTTCAGGTGCAAGGACACACATTTAGTTAGGCAGAATGACTCTTTGTTTTAGGAGTTAGGATGATAGTAGCGAGAAATGTGGGAAGATACTGGAATGCAGGAAAGATACTTTTGGCGTAGAAGGTGCCTGGGACCCAAGGACACACCAACGGTTTTTAGACGACGACAAAGTTTTTCGATGGAAAAGCACAGCCTGAAGACCTTCCGAAGGGGTGTGTTTAGGGCGTGGTCAATGTTTTGGGATTTTGTATTAGGGAAAGTGCCCAGAGGGAGGAGAGTCTGTTTTCAGAGTTTTTTTAGCCAGGTCAGATGGAGTAGGGTTTGGGGTTTTTAGTGGGGGCTATGCAGGAGAATAGAAGGAGCACCTTAGAACGAGCTCAGTAGCTAGTCTACTTACCTATGGAAAAGTGAATGTACTTCTTAGGAAGTCTTCACGGCTGACACCTTATTCTCTTGCCTGGGGAGGATGCTAAGTAAGGATGCTACTTTAGTGTTAGTGTAGGGGCAGATTAACTTCCTTTTCTTTCCTTTGATCGAATGCAGTCAAAGCTTCAAGCAGGGACTGTCATCATTTGTCTAATGCTTTTAGAGATTACTTTAATCCTCATCTTCAGTCGTCTGAGACTTTTGCGTAGGATTATGTTTGTATTAGTGCCCGTTTATTTTCTCAACCTCATCTTGAGGTGACTGTATGTTCAGTTATTTTTGACTTTGTAATAAAACCCCTAAAAGTTTATTCAGTAGTCAGTGGTTCTTGAGTTGAATTTAATTGGTTGTTTCTAAAGTTATTATGAACTTGTTGTTCTTCCCTTCACACTTCTTAGCAGACCAGACGGTCCAGTCAACCAAGGATTCTTAAGATTGGTAAGAGAAAAATCTAGGTAAGAATCCTGCCGCAACAATTGGTAGCCGCAGAGGATGGTTAGTCTCTAGAGTAGGGGGAGATCTATTAGGTTTGCCCTAGATTAGGATGAGAGTTTCCCGAGCCCCATAGAATTCAGGTGATGATTGTCCAGCGGATTGTCAGCGGAAGACGGCGTTTCATGGAAATCGACTGAGAGTGACGGTGCGGCGAAAGCAGCAGTTCGTGGGAGAGTGAGTATGAATAGGGTTATGTGTTGTTAGTTTGCGGTGTTTAATGTTGTAATGTCTTGTGGAGTTGGAGTGACTCTTGTGTGATTGCGAGATCAGGCTGTGAGCGCGCGCAGCCCAGGAAAGTCTTAGGGGAGGTTCCTGGACCCTTCAAACAGGCCGAGGTGGTTGCCATTCTAAAGAAACCCTCGGCAGACCCTTCTATTATGAGCAACTATCGCCCAATTTCCCTTCTCCCTTTTCTCAGCAAGGTTTTAGAGTCGCACGTCACTCAGATTTTTAGTTCTTTTGTGGAAGACTCTAGAGTACTGGACCCCCAGCAGGCTGGATTTAGACCCGCGCACTCAACAGAAGCCGTCATTCTTTCTGTTATGGAGGAACTGCGCAGGGGAGCGGACGCTAACATCTGCCAGGCTCTGGTCCTCCTGGATTTGTCGGCCGCCTTTGACACGGTCGACCATGATATCCTGGTCGACCGTGTCGGGGAGGCAGGCATCCAGGGTTCCGCCCTGGACTGGGTCCGCTCCTTTCTGACCCAACGCCATCAAGCTGTTAGACTATCCCAGTTCTCTGCTTCCCAGGTCAAACTTACCTGTGGTGTCCCACAAGGTTCTTCTTTATCCCCCCCCCTTTTTAATTTGTATCTTTCCCCACTTATTCGCGCCCTCCGACAGTTTAATGTCACAGCGTTCAACTACGCTGATGACATACAACTAATTTTCAACATTGATTCCTCTGCTGATTCCATTTCTACCTTTCAAAACACCCTCTGCTTTATCAGCAATTGGATGAGCTCAAACCATCTGAAGCTCAACCCCGACAAGATCGAGCTGGTTCTTGTCGGGGGTTCTTCCAACCCTTGGGACTCTTCCTTCTGGCCGGTCAGCCTCGGCAGTCCACCCCTCCCTGCCAACTGTGCCAAAAGTCTGGGCGTCGTCATCAGCAGTGACCTTTCTATGACGCCCCAGATTAGCGCGGTAGTCTCCTCCAGCCATTTTCAATTAAGGAAAATTAGGAAAATCTCCCGGCTACTTACCACTGAGGCCCTTACCCTGGCCCTGCTTGCGCTAGTAATATCGAGGATCGACTACGCCAACGCGCTCTATGTTGGCATTCCAGCCTACCAACTTAGGCGGCTCCAGCTGATTCAGAATCAGGCTGCCCGCCTGATCCACTCCCTCCCAAGAGATCAACACGTCCGTCCCTTCCTAAAAAGCCTTCATTGGCTTCCGGTAGCTGCCCGCTGTAAGTTTAAGCTGGGCTGCATCATTTTCAAATCCCTTGCCGGTCAGGGCCCCCTCTTTATTTCTTCCCTCCTTCAACCCTACGTCCCCCCTCGCACTCTCCGGTCTTCCCAACTGGCTTTGTTATCCACTCCTAGATACAAGAGGAAGAAACACGGCGGGCTCAAGTTCTCCTTCCTGGCCCCCACCTTTTGGAATTCCCTCCCTCTGCCTCTCAGATTGTCTACTCCGTACCCCAAATTCAGATCTTCCCTCAAAACTCTTCTTTTTACTGAATCCTACAAATAAATGGTCTCTGTTGCTCCCTCATCTGCTCTCTTCATTATGGCGCCAAGAAACCTAATGGTGTTAGTTGCGCCTTACAAATTTGTTTAACATAACATAACATAACATAACATAACAGGCTCGACGAGTAGCTTAAGCGGTTGGGGTTGAAGAGTAATTGTGGACCATTGTTAAGGGAGTCGTGAGGTATCATATACTGCCTGGACTGTGATAGGGGGAGGGAATGTGTGAGTGCGTGAGTAACTGACGCTGGTCGTGGGTTGCTGTATGTGAAACATCAAGCAATTGTAACCTATCAGTTGAGGTGATTGTCCGGTCGTTTCGTGGACAGACAGTTGCCAGTTGAGGTAGACAATTACACAAGACTGTGGACGTACAGTAGGACTGTGGACGTACAATCAGAGAAGTAACTTGTCCGGTCGTTTCGTGGACAGACAGGTATTTCAGTATATGAATGGGAAGTGTGTGTGGGTGAGAGACAAATTGTAAAGGAGGGGAACTGCTGCGAGAGGAGGATAGTAATGTCAGAAGGTGCCACGCTGCGATAGGGCGGTTGGTGTGAATCCACGTTGGGATTGGTGAATCGTCATCAGGAAGTGAAAAGAGCTCTGCAAAAGGAGAAACGTTGGTTTCATCATTAAATGTTTTACATTTTTGCGTGATTTGTGTAGAAGAGAAAAGAAGGTGGCTACTCTGGGAGGAGAAGAGGCTCCACCTGTGCACACCCAGCTCATTACATGGCCACGAATGTGGGTTTGAATACTATACTTTGGCTTGGGAATTGGTGCAAAATGACAGAGGGAAATGAGGGGTTGACCTTTCCTCGGTATGGAACCTTTAGATTGGAGGTGTTATACCAGCTGAAATTGATTATGGCTTCTTTGCGACCTTTGCCTAGGCCTACACAGTTTGAGGCATTACATGCATGGATTAGGGCAGCACACGAAAGAAAGAGGGACAAGAGACAGGAAAGAGTGAAAAGGTTGGTCAGGGCATTTCAAGACGCAAGGTGGGATGCCTTGGAGAAAAGATGGAGAGTACAGTCAATCGAGGGGGATAAGCTGTACCCACTGATCGTCAAAGACGGGAACACCCAGAAGGGGGTTGGAGAGGAGGATGACAGTGATACAGATGATAGCTTGATAAAAAGGCTGCTGTCTGAAAGACCACCCCCATACAATCCAGAGTCGGAGGTGGAAAAATCAGCCCCACTGGAGGAAGCCAGAGAATCACAGGCTCCGACGAGTGCCGGAATAGTGGGGAAGCTCTTGATAGTAGGAATGGGAACACAAAATCGGGAGAAACCAGATGCTAGAAAGCTACCGGATGCCCTTACGGTGCCGGTTACCATTCGTCCCATAGTGTCGATGTATGATTCAGATCAGGTGAGGAGTGAAAATACATCCCAGACAGGAGCGGAATGGAGGCTTAGCATAGGAGGGAACAGTGTGGTTTGCGGATTGGCTCATATACCGAGACCGGTGGAATCTAGTACGCCATTGCCAGCTATGACAGATTCGTCTAGGGGACCAATGAATTTTAGGGGGCCAAGACCAAAATATTTGCTGAGTTAAGATCAGACCTTTGAACATGGGATTCACCCGAAGGGAATCAGAGTGTCAGAGCAAGGGAAGATAGGGCCCATGGTAATGCAGAGAACAGGATGAGTTTAAAGATACATCTGAGGGGGGCGTGGCTTGCGCGCTGAGGAGTGATGGCGGCTTCTTGGTGAGCTAGGCAGTGTTGCGGGTCTCCAGAGCAGATTTCGGACCTCATTCTGCGCTTTGAGGAGACTTTCTGCAGTGTACTCGCCGTCAGAAGATGTCCTGCACGTGACAGTGTCCTTGTTCGCTGCCTGCCAGCCTGTCTTCATCCAATTTTGGCTACCGGTAACTTTTCCCATATTTGGACACGGGCAGCCGCCATTTTGTGCCGCTGAGCCCGCGTCCTTTCATCAACCTACTGTGTCCTCTATTACCGGTATGCTGACCCTCCTGCAGTTATTTGCATTGTGTAACCACTTTCCTATAACCACTTATTAACGTGTGGTGTAAAGCGCGATGTTTATCTACTATTTCTGGTGCTTTTTTCCGTCATCTGCCTCTACTTTGCCTACTCTTTGGAAACACCGGCCGCCATTTTAAATACCGGCGCGAAAGCCTGTTTTTGCTGTATTGCCATGCTGTTTTATCCACAATTGGTTACAGCTATTCTATGTATGGATTTCTTATCTCTACAGCAGACCTATTTATCCTGAAAGCTATGTTTTTCTTTTTGTATGGAATTCACTACTTTTGTCAGGCAAACAAACTATTATTTTAAAACAAGGTTTCTCATCTCCATACCCTTGTTTGCCTGCATACTCTTCTGGAATTGACACATATTGACTTATACTGCATATTTTTTGAGCGAGACTGTATGTGGTTACATTTTTGAATTTTTGGCGCTTATTTGCATCTCTAGTCTCAGTGTTTTTTACGAGGCACTTGCTCTTATCAAGCCGTGTAGTTTGTTACCTTCTGGGTTTCTCGTCACGTTTCCAACATGGCTCATGAGTCAAGCGATTCAAAATCTTCTCTCACTGGAACTAAATCAAAGAGACTAAAAAATGACCCGCCTTCTCCTATTTTATCATCTCCAAATCCTATCCTGGACTCTATTTTGGAGGAAGTCCGTGGTCTCCAGCCTTTTATGTCTGCTACTAATGTCAAACTTAACCAAATTGAAGACAAATTGGTTGTTATGGAAGGTAAAGTTTGGGATTTGGACCAACATGTCAGTGACATTCAGGATGTTTCCTCTAAGATCCCTTAATTGGAACAAGAGATTCACAAGTTGAAACTTCACACTGAGGACCTTGAAAATCGTAATCGTAGAAATAATCTATGCCTTTATGGTCTTCCAGAAAATATAGAGGGTCCTGACATGGTGTCCTTTCTACAGAAATTTCTACAGGATCTCCTGGAACTTCAACCTACGACACAACCTCTTAATATTCAGAGAGCCCACCGTTTAGGTTGCCTTCATCCTAACGCTTCTAAGCCTCGTGGCATCATTATGCTTTTTCTAGAGTTTACAGAGTTAATGACTGTGTTGAAGGCTGCTAAACTCAAACGACGTCTTATTTGGGTTGGTCTAAATATTTTTATCTCCCAAGATCTTTCTAACGCAACGAATGCTCGACGCAAAGAATTTTTGAATCTTCGGCCTCAAATGAGACAGTTGAATATCCAATATGGCATTCTTAATCCATGTTTCTGTAAAATCACACACATTGGCCGTACTCGCTCCTTGATGATCCACAGAAGCTCCATTCATTTTTGCAGAATATCTCTCCTTCTGGCATGGACACTAATGTTTGATATCTTTCTTTTTTCTCGCGCAGGATTGCTCTGATATTTGTGATTCATATCTCTCCTCTGTAATTTCCTTTTCAATGTCTTTTCTCCCTTTTTGAGGTTCTGTTTCTCTTTCCTCCTCTAAACTGCTCGCTGGGGCCCGTCTCCTCTTTGGCATCACTACGCTCCTGCTATTTTGGTTTTCCTTTTCTCCTCAGACCTGGTTCTTTTGCCTTGATCTGTTCACTTTTTTCTTACTTTCTCTCTTTATCTATTCCCTTTTTCTCTCCCCCCTCATACGCTCTTTCTCTTTCTGTTTTTGTCTCACTCTTCCTGTATTCTTCTACTGTTCATTTTCTCAACAGTCTCTTTTTTGGATTCAACATTTTTTCTTGCTCTCCACTGCAACTTTGGGATTAATGTATTCTAACAATGTGAATGTGTTGGGTGATTTGTCCCAATGTAATGTTTCTGTTTATTGTATTTTTTTGTAGTTGTCTCCTTGAAGTGTTTCCACTCCAATTGTTCCCAATCTTCCCTACCTTCCATCATGTGCAACTTTGTTTTGTGGAACGTCCGAGGTCTTGGTCATCCTGTTAAAAGACAAAAGGTACTATCCCATTTATCTTAAATTGTTTTTCTCCAAGAAACTCATTGTAATGATGAAGAATCGGTTAAGTTGAAAAGACAAATGGTAGGCCAAGTTGTATTTTCTCCTGCTATCAACAAAAAAGGGGGTGTTGCTATACTGTTTCATACAGCTTTATCAGTCCAAATATTGACTACTCAAAATGATGATGATGGTCGTTGGGTAATGGCTAAGATTGTGATTCAAAATAAGACATTGGTTTTATTAAACATCTATGGACCTGTCAGCCCCGATCCCAAATTTTGGAATGACATTAAAATTCTTCTGTCCTCTATTGATTGCCCCAATATAGTAGTTGCATGTGATTTCAATCAATGGTTGGATCCTTTCTCTGATGGACTCTCTTCATGTAAGTACCATAAATCTTTCCAATCTGCCATTGCCTCACGTCCGTTATATGATGTTTGGAAAACTTGTAACCCTGATTCCCTCGAATATACTTTTTTCTCGAATGTACATCATACCCGTTCACGAATTGACTATATTTTGGTTAGCAAATCCTTCTCCCCTCTATTCAAAACTCCGAATTGGTTCTATTTTTGTTTCCGACCATGCACCTGTATACGTCGTCCTGGACCTTCCCCTTACCTCTTCTAAATTTAGTCGCTGGAAATTCAATACCTTTCTTTTATTTGATATTGTTTTTATAAAAGAAGTCACTGTTTTATTAATGAATTTTTTACTTTTAATAATCTGTCTGACACTTCTATTCTTAATAATTGGGATGCTTTTAAGGCTGCCATTCGGGCCTTCACTATTTCATATGTCTCTGAAAAGAAGAAATTAAATAGAACTAAATATAAAGATCAGCTGCAGAAAATTAAAGGACTAGAACATACCTACTTCACATCTAAATCTACTACTGCCCATCAGGATCTAATTGTAGCAAAAACTGAGCTTAATAAAATTGCCACATTTGAAGCATGTAATACCTTGCTCAAGATTAAGCCCAAATTCCATGGGGGTCAAAACAAAGCGGGTAAAATGCTAGCAAATTATTTAAAAATAAAATCTGAACGTAAGGCTGTTGGCCCTATTCTCAATGAATCCATTAATAAACTTGTTTCATCAGATGAATAAATTGCTGACGTTTTCCATGATTATTATCAATCTCTTTATTCTGATGATACCCACCCTCCACTCAGAACTTAACCTCTTTTTTTGCTGGTCTCCCCTTCGCCACCATTGCTTTCTGATGAACTTGCACAATTAGAGAATGATATTACTCTTCAGGAAGTGCTTTAGGCCATCAACTCTCTGAAAAAGTCGAAAGCACCAGGCCCGATGGGCTACCTGTTGAATTTTACTCCACTTTCCACTCAATTTTTGCCCCTAAACTATTACAGCTTTTTAACTCTTTTATTGCAGATGCTAAGGCCTCCGGCTCCTTTATTGATACATTAATTGTTATTATTCCCAAACCTGATAAAGACCATTCCCATTGCAAAAATTATCGCCCTATTTCATTAATAAATTATGATTGTACGATTTTTGCTAAAATTCTTGCATCCCGCCTTGATTCTATTGTTCCACTTCTGATTAAAACAGACCAAGTTGGATTCATGAAAGGAAGACTAGCCTCTGACAATGCTCGTATGTTCTCTAATATTATTTCACTTGGCAAAAAATTCAAAGACCCTCTTGCAGCCCTATCTTTAGACGCTGAGAAAGCCTATGATCGCATTAATTGGCAATTTATGTTTCAGACTCTCCATTGGTTTGGTTTTGGTCCTACATTTATTTCCTTTGTCAAACTTTTATATTCCTCCCCTCCTGCCAGTATTTTTGTTAATAACCAGTTTTCAAGGTTTTTTTTCACTGTCTAGAGGTACAAGACAAGGATGTCCTCTTTCCCCTCTATTGTTTATCCTCTACCTCAAACCTTTTTTAGAGCGCATTAGAACTAACTCTCAGATTACTGGTTTCACAATCTCATCTGTTGAGACTAAAATATCTGCATATGCTGACGACATACTGATTTATATGGCTAATCCAATTACATATCTACCTCCTTTTTTGGATGAAGTTCGATTATACTCCTCCATTTCGGGTTATAAACTGAACTTATCTAAAACGGAAGTTCTACCTTTAAACGCTATTTGCTACCAATATATGTTTAATACTACTGACTTCACGTGATGTCCCTCCAAAATTAAGTACCTTGGAATTTGGTTTTCTTCGTCACTAGTTGATACGCTTAAATTTACTTTTACTGCCCTTCTGAAGAATATTCAATCTCTCCTCCAACTTTGGTCTCCCTTATATCTCTCTTGGTGGGGTAGACTCAATACTATCAAAATGATGTTACTCCACATATACTATATACTGTTTCTATCCTATTAAAATACCCAATGTTTATTTTTCCCGCATAAATTCCATCTGTACTAAATCGTATTGCTTTCACTAGACTTACTCGCCCTAAAAATGAAGGTGGTGTTCGTTTCCCTAATTTTAAAAATTACCATTCTGCTTTTTGATGAAACAATCCTTTTATTTAGCTTATGATTGTTTGGAAACTCCGGTTCCCAGATGGGTTCTTTTTGAATGTTCCCTATTAAAGGATTTTTCATTTCCTCATATTGTTTTTATGTCAAATTGCTCTTTTTTGGCTAAATACCCAGTTTTGAAATATTCCCAAACACTGCTGTATAATACTTTCTCTAAGGAATCTACCCCTTTTCAGTCATTTCTGTCGTCTATTGTGTGGTGTAACAAATTTCTCAAATACAAAGGCAAATCTTTTTACTAAAAATATTGGGAGGAAAAGGATATTCTATTTGTTCATCAATTTCTTTCCAATAATTCTATTATTCCTTTTAATGAATTACAAACTATTTATCACTTACCTACCACCTATCTCTGTGAGTACACCATCATTACTACTGCCAAACAATCTCATTTGTCTACATTTTCAATGCCTTTTGCCTTACAACCGATTAATCCCTCTACTCTATTATATGCTTTATTCCTGACTCATTTACCTAAAGCTGCATATGTATATACATTACTGTTATTAAATGTTATGGTTCGTTCTAAGTCAACTGTTGAGATTGCTTGGGAGGATGATTTGTCCGTTTCTCTTTCTGTTATGACTTGGGATAAATTATGATCCAAATTGTTTAAAGTTTCTGTTGCTGCCCGTATTACTCAATTTTGGTTTTTATTTATCATAGAGCTATTATTACTCTGTTCATATTTGCAAATTTTCACCATCGTCTTCCCCTCTTTGTTGGTCATGTTCCAAATAAACGGGCACGCTTAAACATCAAATATACGAATGCCCTTCTGTCTCATCCTTTTGGAATTTTGTTTGGAATATTTGCATGCAAATGTTTGGTTGTACCTCTCTTTTATCACTATTGCATGTTTTTTTAGGTTCTTTATCACATGATATAGACATTGTACCCTCCTCTGCGAGAATACTTGATCTTTTCATTGCTCTAGCCTTTAAAGTGATTTTATCCATGTGGAAAGATAACTCCAAATTGTTTTTACTTACTTGGTGGAATTTCATTTGTGATGAACATAGGATTGCTATAGCTTCTTCTTCTTCTGCTTCTCAGAAAATTAAATCTTGATCTCCTCTGGCTCCCTTTTACTACCTATCTTTCTTCCAAATCTTCCCAATGTTAATTCTGTTTTCTTCTTTTCTGCAAATATTCCTCTTATTCATAATTTGGATTTCTCTTTCTTTCCCTTTCTTCTCTTTCCTTTTTCCCCTTTCCTTTTTCTTTTTCTATCTTCTTCTCTATTTTCTTATTCCTTTCTTTTAGGATATATTTTTCATATGTCATATGCCTAATGTTTTATTTTATCACGTTAAATACTTATTTTTCACATGGCTTGTGTATTGTATTTGCAAAAATCCTAATAAAAATCTCTTAAACAAAAAAAAAGATACCTCTGAAGCGAATAGGTGCAGAGAACAGGATAACGACTGTAGGGAGGCGAGTGGCAAATCTAGTCGCAAAGCAAGGTTGGCACATGACAAACTAACTGAATTGGCAAACAGGTATGAGGTGGATCTGTCTAAGACAAAGATGTTAAAAGGTAGCCATAGGTTGCAGTACAGTGACCAGGACTTGGACGAGAAAAGAGTCATTGGGCTAAAGACTCACATTAGAGAACTGATCATAGGAATATGAGCATGGAACAGACTTGACAAGTGGGAAGAAATATGGTCCAAGAAAAAGAGTACCAGGAAGAGCATGGCAGAAGTACCTCCTTCGGGAGGGGGGACATCAGAAATAGTTAACTACCCTTTACGAGAAGTAGCTAGTGGAGGGTATGTGCATGTGCCTTGGAGAATAGGTGATTTGGCAGCATTCACAAATGATTTCCCTAAGCTGAGAGAGAGTCCAGTCGAGTGGTACAAGCAGTTGAGCGGTTTGTCAAAATTTAGAAAATGTTGTGGATCGAGTTTAATACACTGTGTGACATTGTAGTCCCGAGTGATCTGTGGGCAGAACGCAAAATTGTAGTTGAGTGGCCTACTTCAGAGCCAGATGGAGATGCAATCATGAATGGTCCATCACCGATTGTGGTGAAAAAATAACAGCAAGCTATTACATGGCTGAAATCTAAGGTGTCTCCAATGGATATTGATTGGGTAAAGATAGATCGGACGGTGCAGGAGCCAAGAGAAATAGTGCATGAATACTATGAGAGGCTTTTGAGAGTCTTTAAGCAGTACAGTGGGTTGGATACAATGAACCCCAAGGATATGGGACAGTTTGTTTCTAAGTTTGTTTTGGGGTTGAGGCCTGAGATTGGCCTTATGCTCCAACAGCATTTGATTTGCTGGCAGAATAAACCGATAGATGAAATACTGCGGTATGCTACATATTGCAGCGATGAAGTGGATTCAAAGCGTAGGAAGCTTAAGGACAAGCTGATGCTAGTTCAGATGCAAGTGGCAGATAGGGGAGCTCAGATGCAGTCAGGTGGAGGAACCCTAGGGAGGAAACTGAATGGACAGAACAAGGGGAAGGGAAATGCCGAGGACCCCAAAGTAAGACTAGACGTGGCGACATTGAAAAAGACCAGAGCGTGTCACCTTTGTCAGCAGGTTGGACATTGGAGACGCGAGTGTCCCTTAAATACGTTAAATCAGTTGCAGCAGGAGGAAGAAGTAGTACAGGTGCCTGAAGTGACAACTACTGTGATGAAGCCAAGATCGATGAAATGGGGGGCACAGGCTCCAAAAGTACAAGTTTCCCAGCCACGGAGGATCCCGGAAGGGACTCAGACTTATCAGCAGATGTCTCTTTTTGATGAAAGTGATGAGTACTACTCAGACCCCTTGTTATGACGGTGCCTGAGGGGGGAGGAAGACTGCACTCTTGGAGCAGTCTTGGAAGTAGACCAGAGGGGACCGTTTGTAGAAGATGATGTTGATGGTCATCCTACCACATTTTTGGTTGATACCGGTGCTACCCGTTCTACTGTGAGATCTGCAGTAGTCCCCAACCTACCCCTCTAGAGACAATCCATCCAAGTTGTAGGTGTTGCAAATAAGAAAATGACCAATCCATTAACTGAGCCAATTCCTGAGAAAATAGGAACTTTTCGCGACAGGCATCAATTTGTGGTGTGTGACTCAAGTCCTGTCTGTCTGTTAGGGAGAGATCTCCTGTGCAAACTCAATTGCACAATCTATTCCACCCCTCGGGGAGTGGAATTGCAGACCAACGATGACGATGCCACCTTTAAGGTTGCAAATCAGCACTTATGTGTGGAGATGTACCCTGTAGTGACAGTGGAAGAACTTCCACTTGATTTGAGAGATTCAGTCTCGTAAGAGGGGTGAGACTTCACAGGCAAAGACATAGGGTTGATTAAAGGAGTTGAGCCAGTAAAAATTCAGGTCAAGCCAAATGTTGAGTTTCCAAGAATGCCCCAGTGAAATCCAACACCAGAAACGGTTGCAGGGTTAAAACCTGTGATCAATTCCATGATTAAGCAGGGTATCCTGAAGGAGATAATGGCCAGTCCATGCAACTCGCCTATTATGAGATTGCAGAAACCGAGTGTGACATTCAGGATTGTACAGGACCTGAGAAAGGTCAACAACATAGTTATTCCATGTTGTCCAGTGGTACTGAATCCAGAAGTGACTTTGTTTCAGATCCCATGTGAAGCAGGGTGATTCACTGTGATTGGTCTTTGTCAAGCATTCTTTTCGATACTGCTAGATGAGGAGAGCCAGTATCTTTTTGCCTTCCGGCTGGAAAATAGTGTGTTAAAATGGTGTCGTATTCCTTAAGGGTATACAGAGAGTCCATCGATCTTTAATCAGATCCTGAAACAGAATTTGTAGAGTCTTGCATTGCCACAGAACTCCATTCTGGTGCAATACATAGACAACCTCCTTGTAGCGTCAAAAACAGAGGATGTGTGCAGGATTGACACCATCGTCTTATAGAGTCATTTGGCGGAGAATGGACACAAAATGTCACCAAATAAGTTACAGTACTGTTTGAATGAGGTGCAATACTTGGGTCATCGAATAGAAAAAGGCAAGAGGAAGGTGTCACCTGACAGAATTGAGGCAATCATGAGTATGACTGTGCCCTCCACTCAGAGGCAAGTTAGGATGTTCCTAGGGATGGATGGTTGGCTATTGTTGCCAGTGGATTCCCAACTTTTGACTGAAGGCGAAACCTTTGCAGAGATTGACGCGCAAGGATGTGAGTGATCCTGTACCATGGGACAATGACTGTATGACGGCATTCCTGGAGTTGCGAGAGGACCTTTGTCGCGCTCCGGCACTGGGAATGCCTGACTACAACATGCCATTTTTGTTGTTTTGCTGTGAACAAGAGGGTTGTGCATTGTCTGTTTTAACTCAGGATCATGGAGGTGTCCGTACACCAGTTGCCTATTTCTCATCTAATTTAGATCCAGTAGCTTCTGCGTTGCCCGGATGTCTCAAATCCATTGCTGCAACGGGTGTCAGCATTGAAAGATGTGAAAGTATTGTCATGGGACATTCATTAATTGCTTATGTATCGCATTCTGTTGAATTGTTGATGACAAGGACCTAGACACAGCACCTGACCAATAATAGACTCACGCTACGAGCAAGTCATTCTTGCTGCGGAGAATGTGATTCTTAGGAGGTGTTCTGTTTTGAATCCCGCCACTTTGATGCCATTACCAAACAGCCTTGATGAAGATTGTGCAGACCATGACTGTCTTGATGTGACTGAACTTTGTACCAAGCCGTGACCTGACATTGTTGATAAACCATTGTCTGACCCTGATGAGATTTTCTTTGTTGATGGTTCATGCATAGGAAACAGTGTCGATCAGTTGAGAGCAGCGTTTGCTGTATGCACCATCATAGGAGTGGTTGAAGCTGCTTGCCTGGAAGGAGTATACTCTGCTCAGGGAGCTGAAATAGTCGCCTTGACTCGTGCCTGTTTGACAGCTGATCAAATTTGAATCACCATTTACACTGACAGCCACTACGGATTTAGTGTGGTTCACGATATTGGACAGCTATGGTCCCAGAGAAGTTAAATGACATCGTCAAGATCACCTACTAGGAATGGGGAGTTCATGAGGCTACTCTTACAGGCCTTACAGCGCCCAAAAGAAATTGCTGTTGTCAAGTGCACAGCTCATGGAAAAGGGACAGATCTTGTCTCGCTCTGAAACAGATACGCTGATGAAGTTGCACGTTTCTGTGCTGAGCAAGGTTACACCTTTACTGAGAGACTCACAGGAGAGAGCCAAGAAAGAACACAATGTTGGCCATGGCAGATACTTGGGATGAGCTCAAGTGCCTGCAGGAACAGGTTTCAGAGCAGGAGAAAAATGTGTGAATCAAGTCAGAATGTGTGATAGGTGATGCTGGCATTTGGGTTTCAAGTGATGGGAGAGCAGTGTTGCCAGATGATTTGTTGAACCCAATGGCAAGGCAGATTCATGGTGTAGTGCCTCTGGGAAGAGATGTAATGGTGCAGGTGTTCAGACAAACGTGGTACAACCCGCGATTTCGTGCAGTAGCTGAAGCTGTGTGTCAGTGGTGTGTTACGTGTCAACAAATGAATGCGGGGAAAAAGACTGCGGTCACCAATGTTCCCTCTAATTATTTTCCTCTGTGTGCGGCAGAGTAAGTAAGGTCTATGTGCGCTGCAGCCAAGGCTATGTGCGCCAAGAACCTGACCGCGCGTGTAGACCAGGGATTTGAGTGAGATGAAAAAACTCGGGGACCTTTCAAAGGGACGTAACCACTGCAATTAAGGGTGTGGCTTAAAAGCAATTAAGCTAAAAATGTGCATCGCATAGTGTGCCACCCGACTGATATTTTGCTGCTTCTGTCATTGCATCCAGATATATATTTCAAGTACATTACACCTACAAGAAGCCAAGACTATTGGCATTGTCAATAGTTGTTTTTTGCATCAAGTTGTATTGAAAATTGAAAATGCTTCTGCTCTTGTGGTTGAGGTTGTGGCTTAATGCTCGAGCTGTCGATTTAGGAAAGGGTTTTAAGTCTCGGGTCAGCTCAACATCCTGTGATTCTGGGCAAATCAATTAATCTCTCCATGCATACAAAAAAAATATAATAATAAATCATGTAAAGCGCTCCAATACTTTTGGGTTGAGTTCGCGCTCTATAAAAACTTGCTGTATTTCTTTTCTAGATGTGGGGTCAAAAACCATAACAGATGGAGAAAGACTGAAGAAAATAGAGGGGAAGCGAAAAGGAGGGCAGAAAGGAAGAATGAAATATAGGAAATATGAATATGAAAAGAAGGAAGAAACAGTGACAAGAAGTAGAGATCAATAAAAGGATGGATACAAAGGTGAAAGGTTTGGATGAAATAATAGATGAATGGATAGATGGATGGGTGGGTGGATGGATATATGGATATATGGATGGATGGATGGCCACTCACCGCTATTTGGTTTCTGTGAACTGCTGCTTACTCGTGCCTGGCGAGGGATCTCTACCTCCGCTTACCGATTGTGTTCTGAGCTGCTGTGCCTGAGCGGACGCTGTCTTTGTTTGTTGCTCCGTGGCGCGCCTCCCCTTGACTCGCTGGTGTGAGCGTGAGCTGCAATCCGCACGCTCTGCCTGTCGCTCCCAGCTGGAGTCAGAAGGGTTGAGGCTGGGCGAAAAACTCCAGCGCGCCTAGCCTGGGGGACTGCGAGGACCAGAATTCCAAGCTGGGATCAGCTGGTTCCTCTTCCCCCAGGCGACACACCCACGGACACGCCCATTGACGAAACGTTTAAAAATCAATTAGTCTTCCGCGACGCGGGACGGGCGCGGGACCAAGCGCGGAACGAAGCCCGGACAAAGGGCGGGCCGTCTGAGGCCGTCCGGGGACGACCGAGGACGGGACGGGCCACCCCACTAACGTCCAGCACACGAGGAACTTACTCAACCAAATACTGAAACCGACTTGAAAACATCCCCCACTCTTTACTGATCAACTGTGACTGTGAGATAAAGTTATTAAAACTACACAAAACCAGCTGCGACTACTATAATCTATAAAGTAGATTTCCGACCCCAATTAAGAGGGCTCTAAAAAAACTACGCTCACGGACAATCTACATGAGGCGTATGGGAACAGACGCAGCTGTAAGAAAATCTGTAGACAAATCACTGAAACTTGCTCAAATATAAAGTACTCCAGCTATAAGTCAATACTTCTCTACCCTCACCAAGAAAAAGTATCTATCTCCATATTCAATTGATGATCAAAATAAGCTGGATCCCTCAACAAATAAGGTTGAACATGATTCGTTACTTTTTTCAGATAAAAAACCCTATAAACAAGGTCAGATAACAATTGAAAGTAATTTGGCAAATATCTCTTTCTCGGAAGAATGTCAAAAAACATTCCCACATACGTCTCAAATAACATCTATGACACCTATAAAAACCCAGGACAACGACTTATTCTTCGAAGTATCTGTAAATCATAACACGAAGACCGAAGAAGAAAAAACAGAAATATCACCAAGTCAAAAACATCCGCTAACCAGTTCACCAGAAAAATCGCCTAACCTTTATACTAATCTGGCCAACCTATCTGACCCTAATTTTATTAATCCTAATTCTGGAAATACTGTCTCTCCCCTGTCAAAAGCACTCTTTTCATTGCAAGAAATCTTGGAATCAGTACTAACTCATCTTGGTCAAATTCTAGCTAACTCGGACGATACTTTAGACGTACAAATAGGAATACTTAAATTCCTGGTTGAAGAAAAAAAGAAAAAAGATCAAACTAAAGTTTCACCAAAACAACCCGGAGCAGTCGAATCACAACAAATAGATGATTTTCATGAAAATGGAAGTGCGACCCCAAAACAACAGGAAGCAAGTACGCAAACGAACGACGTACTAATAATTAAGACTAAGACTAAGGGACTAAGAAACAAGGAAAAACCTCTTATCACATATTCACTTAAAAAACTGTTCAAAGAAGAATCAGAAACCATCACCGAAAGTAAAACTAAACATTATCCTATCTTTTCGAATAAAGTATCCGATTATAATCGAGATCAGATTAGTGGGGAAAATAAAGCAGAGTCATCGGGAGTTACTGCTGAACAGGACCTCAGCCAAGGAGGACAGTCTGAAAAAAGTAATGCTAGGGAAAAAGCAAAAGGGAAGAAGAAGAGAAAACCTTTGAGGAGAATACAGAGAAAAAAAGGGAATAAGCTTAAATTCCAAAAATTCATTCCCTTAAATTTGGTGATCTCTCCAGAAACTCAACAAATACCGTCAGCAAAACCCTTAAACCCAAAAGCAGACGATTTTTGTCCACCGATAGAAAACAGATCAACAACGCAAAATATCATGGACATAAAAGAACTACTTGATAATAAACCTCAATCATGGGAAGTAATTCCATCTAAACACATAACTATTGAAGAACTATTTCCCTCAGATAAGGAGCCGTTGAACCGTAGGAGAATAATCAATCTCTTACAAGAAATACCATCCCTGAACTCTCTGACAAGCAAAGAAATTGACCTAGTACTCTTTCCAATAAAAGAAAATAATAAACTAGTACAGGTATCTTTTTATTCCCCAGTTTTGTCTGGAATAATAATCAGAGAGAAGGAAATTCTACACAAAAATGGCTATGATGTAATCTCGGTGGAAGATCTTCAAACCAACAATCAAAACAAAGGTATATTAGGACAAATTAACAGAAGAAAAGAAGAAAACAACAATTTTAATTGGGGAGATTCAGCATCAAATATTATGAGGAAAGAGTCACTTAAAATACAAGTAATACAAGGTGAGAGGTCAGTATGGTCCCGGAACTCAAGCTCTAGTAACACTGAGAACTCAATAAAATCGTGGGCATGGTTATCAGAAACCTTAAACAGCAAAAAAACGGTAAACTCACAACAATATCAAGTTTAGCAAAGGTCTGACGTTATTGTCCTGGAACTTGGCGGGGAAAACTGATATAAAAATGAAACACGCAATTAAAAACTTCCCTGATATCATTGCCCTCCAGGAAACATGGTTAACTAATACCTTTACTCAAAAAGGATACTATGTATATGAAACATTGGCAAAAAGATCTAGAAGGGGACACGCCAAGGGTGGTCTGGTAATATTATTAAAAGAAGATCACTCTTGCTCACAAGAAATAATTGATACAAACATAGACAATCTACAATGCTTAAAAGTATCCCTTAGAACTCAAACGTCAGCCAAACTTGAAAAAATATTACTTTTCAATATCTATGCACCTCCCAGTAATAACAATGATTCGCTGTTTGACCGCCTAATGGAGATTATCACTCATATCATTGAAGATCAATCTCACTTGCCATATATTATAATGGGAGACTTGAACGCTAAAATTTCAAACTGTGAGATAAAGAAATGGGCTCGTCTTTTCAAAGAGGAATCTTTGGAAACATCACTCCCTGAATTCCCAAAAGGATCTAAATCAGATAAGAGAGGACGCGCACTATTATCTTTTCTCTCCAGTATTAATGGGACTATATTAAATGGTAACATCAACGGTGACATACCAGCATCATACACAAGGAAAGGAAACGGATCTCCCTCTACCTTGGATTATCTTATATGCGGGATCGAAGAAAAAGAACAAATGATTCAACTTTCGATTATATTCAATGAGGAAAGTGATCATGCTCTTCTAAACCTTTCAACCCATTGGATTGCCCAGTCCTCTTTTTATAACCAGCCAATATTTCATACGACAAAAACGGAAGTAAACATAACGAGGCGTCGCATTTATTGGGGGACAGAAAATCTGGACTATCTGAGGCTATTAATTTCCGAAACTAATATGTTGACTACCATATACTCAGATGATCTTATAAAGAATTTTGAACAATTAACAAATAATCTCAAACAAGCTCTGCAAAGTAAGTTAGAACACAACAGATCTGAGGAAATATAAATGTTATGGTCAAGAAATGTTCCCTAACGTGTACCCCACCGTCTCCATGTACGAGCTTAAAGTGCATGTAACTTCCCTCCTGTGCCAGCTATGAAGACGCAAATACATTTGCGTCCAACGTTAACATGTCCTCTTTCAGATCCACCCTGAACGGGTTGAATATTCCGTTCCTAAGTATTCCATGCCAACGTCTTTTTGTGGTGTACTTTACACGTTTTTCAGCTCTGGCGAAGTAGGCCTCTGAATTCTGCCATCGAGCCTTTTCCTGCCTTCTGACTCTGAACGCCTCAGCCTGGGCTGTCTCTGTACCCGTGACCTCTGCCTTACTCCCTGCGCGGCTAACGGCGCTTAGCTCAGCCTGCTGCCTGCCAAGACTGTATTCAACCTTCGAATTATCTGCTCCGCTCCTCAAACATACATTCCTGCCTACTAGTTCAAGTACACATCCTTCCAGCTGCAGAGCAAAGGGCCCGGCCTCACTGTCTCTGTGCAAGTAATTCATCGCTTCTGTTACCATGGTAGGCCCATGCCCCCTCGCATCTCATGCAGACACGTAGACGCTTATACACGCACTCACAGTCAGTATAGAATAGCCTCTGCCCAAGAGACCTTTCCCTCTAGATAATATGGTTCCCAAACATCAGATATCAGATATGATAGAGGTACGAGTTGATCTGACATGCCAGACTTCTGTCTCTTTCCGCTAGTGTAAATGTCAAGTCCCCTGCACCCTCCAGCTCCACGTCAATCACACGTCATGCAGCTGCGCGCGCATCCAGGCCTCAGATTTCTGCTGACATTGCAAAATTCTGCTTTGTACCCACCTCCTTGTGACACTTACATGTGACGTTTCTAGCACACACCTCTATGTTCACGCCTAGTTCACGCCTTTTGATTACGTATTGCTAACACGTGTGTGTTTTTATCTTGTTTCTCTCAGCTGTTACGCCTACTGTATTGGTATTCATTATATGGTTTAAGTATAAAAGTTATGTCTTGTCAATAAAGTATGCTCTATCCCTTCCTGCACCCCAGTGGTGTCAGGAACCCGATATCCGGTACCAGAACCATTCCTTTTTAAGGAATAAAACCCCTAAGAACTCTAACACCACGGACTCTGCGTCTTTCTTTCCGATTGAGTTATTTTTGTTTAAGTACTTACCTGCATAGAAATTAGGACGGTAAATCAAATATTTACCACATTATTTTGGCGCCCGAACAGGGACCCCTCCCCCACCTTACGCGCCGGTTGGTGCGTTGCAACCTTTGCCCCCTGCCATAAGTCAAGACGGACAATTACGCGTACCCGCAGGATTTCCTGTATCTCCCTCTGGCCCACGGAGGTGACAGAGACTGCGATCAGCACCCAGACGAGGCGGTGAGGAGTGCGGAGGATCCCGACCAGAGCCTAGCCGAAAGAAGCAAGGTCCGAGGTGTCAAGAGGCCCACCAGTTTCCGAAGTATCCACGTGTCGAGTCGAGTCGAGTCCAGTCCAGTCCGGTCCAGTCCAGTCGAGTTTTCCGAGGCCTTCCGTTCCGTGCTTCCCGGTGAGTACCATTGCTGGGACGTATCTAGACGGGTGCATTATTATGTATCCGGTAAAGACGTGTTTGGGTACACAAACGCGGTCTGCACTGTTTTAGACAGTGTATCTGTATTGTTCAGCAGTATATCAAGCATACAAGTTCTTGCACTGTTCTCGACAGTGTATCTGTGCTGTTTAGCAGTACATCTAGTATCAAGGGTAGTGATATATGTTCAAAATGTTTTCATGTGATTAATGTCGTGGTATGAGTGACTGTTTGATGTACATTACTGTGTTTTTGTGTAACTAGCTGTGTTCAGAGTAAGTAACAAGTATCGAGTATCCAGTACTAAGTAACAAGATGCCGTTTTTCAATAAATTAAGACAGATAGGAACTAGGAAAGGGATGCTAGAGGAAGAAATTCCTATCCCCCCTAGGGACACTCCTGGAAATTTTATGTACCATAAGCATGGCTTAGATGCCATATTGTATCTAGATTTATGGGCCGATTATACTAAACACCTAGACGAGAGACACAGATGGCCCGTTACAGGAACATGGGATGCCGAGTGCATCGTGAAGGTAGAAGAAGTGCTATGGAAAAAGAAAGCCAGACAATCTCAGAAAGACGCCATAGAATTTTGGCGTAAAGAATCACATAAACGTGCTGAAAGGGCACTCCGAAGAGAAGACAGACATAGAGAGGAGTCGGATAGAGTCCGAGAAAACGAATTAGTTACTGAAGGGATCCGAGTAAAAGCAGAACAAGTAGACCGCATGCGAAATAATCTTGTAAATGGTATGTACTTAGTGGCCGAGGGTTTGCCTGAAGCCACTTCAGAAATACCGAAAGATCTACCGCCACCATTGGTTCCGACTAAAGTAAATCACAGGACCACCAAAGATATATTCCTTGCTTCCTATCTAGACGATGTAGCACCCGCTTACACCAATCCACGTGCCCGCGTCCCGCCTACTGACGGTGACGGTGACGGGGACGGAGGTGGCAACCCGCCTCAAGACCATATCCCGCCATTGCCGCAACAAGGTTCCCCCGTTCGACAGCCTGCTCCACTTGTTCCTCCACCTCCACCACTTCCCACACCTAAGATTAATATACCGAATCCGACTGCGCCTGATCCCAGTAAGAGACAAGTTCAGACACACATACAGACTCCACAGAGAAATAATGCTCAAGCCTCTGCCTCAGGAGGTGCGACAGGAGGTCTCCAGACCCCGCCAGCAACACACAGATTCAACCTTAGGGACCTGCTGAAGCAACATACACCCCAATCACCCCGTCTCGACATACTCAAAGAACCCCTTCCAATTTGCAGATACGATCCAGTACCCGGTAAAGACGATAGGATGTTGATAGCATCACTACGCTTGCGACAAGCTACAGATTACCTAGTGTTATTCCCAGGGATGGCTGATCATCTAGATAGAATATATCATTTTGTCCAGACTGGGGAAAATCCCGAAAGTATTAAGGAGGCCCTGGGACACCAGAAAGTTGACACTCAAGCATATGTATTACGTTTTTTCATAAATTGCTTAATAAGAGACCGAGACAGGCCTGGGGTAGACCAGGAAGAAATGGAAGCACTAAACAAGTGGGGTCAAAATATAGCCGACGGAAAGCATGATAAAGTGAATTGTATATCGAGCATGTACAAGAGAATCAGAAAGGCAGTAATAGAAATACACGAAAAAGAAAAAGAAAGTGACAGGAATGACTCCTCCGAGGAGGAAGGACCTGAAGAACCAGATACGACTAAAGAAATGATAGCGTATGTAGGTAAGGGAAATTACCTTAGGAAAGGCATTCGTCCGGAAAGCAAGAGAGTTTTTCTCTCTGGCATATCAAAACCAAGTTCTCCTGAACATCTGTTTCAAGTTACCGATAAAATGCTTCAAGAACAAATGGGGTACCATGTACTCAATTCTATGGATGAACAAGAACTAGCCCGGTCAGCAGTGCTATGGGCTGACAATCCTAGCACATACAATGATGATACAGTAGCACAGACATTTCTGAACCTTTCCCCAGACGAGCAGAAATTAGCTGGTATATACATGATTCAGCATCTCATCACGTTATACAGACAACAACATTCTGATCCAGGTCCCTTACCGGATACATTAGAAGCACTACTTATGAATAGATGGAGAGGCCTAAGTACCAGATTAATTCAAATAATTCTAGAACAACTACGTAAATATAACGCTTTCTTAGGCCCACAATATGTTTCAGCTCAGCCACCAGAAAGAAAAATGTGTCATTTTGAGCATTTCGACAGACAGAATCCCTTACGAGAAGTACACCCAGTTATGGGTACTAATAACACCTTGGAACGTGTGTTTGTGTACACACCTTTAACAAAGTTAGAATTGTTAGAAATGAAGAAACTAGTACCCTGTCATGATAAAGACCCTGCAGGTTTTCACCGAGAACTTAAAGACATGTTACTCATGGGAGATTACACATATACAGACATTATGAAATTTTAAAGGTACTGCTGCCCACCGGCATCTACGAGAAACTCAAGGAAAAGGAATGGGAGGTGGGAGATAAAAAGATTATATGGACTGAAATAGAAGACGAGGAAAAAGGTCGTACCCCAGGGGTAGGCCTTGGGGAAAAAGCAAAAGCATTACCAGGTCTAATAGTACAGGTCTTGCCAAGATTATTGACAACTAAAAAGGAAGACTGGGACGCAATCTCAGCCTGTAAACAGAAACACGATGAAGATACCAGTGACTTCTATTCAAGATTCGAGAAATGTTTCATTATTAATAGTGGCCTAAAACCAGGTAGCTAGTCGTACCCGCATCTTTTTGTAACAAAGTTAGTCGAGAATTCCCTGACATCAGTTAAGAACCGTGTATATAAAGTTGAAAGTACATGGCAAGCAAATACGCCATCCCAGATGTTACAAATGTTACAATACCACCAGAACAGAATTAGAGAAGAACAGGATCATGAACAGAGACGTATGAAAGACACGAAAATGAAAATGTTAGTGGCCCAGTCGGTTCCAGCCGACGGCCAGAGAAAGGGTACGACCCAGACAAGTAATGCAGCAGCTCCCGTTAAAGGGACATGCAACTATTGCAAGCAGCCAGGTCACTACGTACATGAATGTCCAGTCCTGAAACACAATATAGCAACAGGTAAAACTAAAGAAAGACCGCATCCGCCTAGACAAGACCAGGTCCAGCAACAGACTTCACAGAATTCACAATCTATGCATGCTCCACCACATACAGCACAGACCGCAGCTGCATCACAGCCACAGCCCATTGCCGCGACACAGCAAGTTTCACGACAGATGAACCAGTATGCCCAATCTGATTATCCCGATTATCAGCGATACACATGAAACAGCCTAGAGAGGGAGGTTGGCTTGCCTCTTATTGAGATTCCTGTAGATCAAGAGGGTCCTTATGTACACAGTCAAGTATTGGGAAAAGACAGAAAGTTTTTAATTGACACAGGGGCAAGCCGCACAACAATCAGCCATAATGAAGTCCCAGGGGCACCCCTCTCAGGCTCACAGAATGTTTCCCTTGGTTTTTCAGGACAGCCTATTGTAAATGAGGTATCGAAACCAGTCCCCCTGGCTGTGGGTCCATTATCACGTGTTACAGACTTGTTACTCACGAAATCATGTCCAGAAAACTTGTTAGGTATCAAAACATTGAAGGCTCTAGGAGCTGTGATATGTTGTTCTCCGGAAGGAGTTAGACTTTTCCTGCGTGACTTTAAGGGTCACTATGTATTACGAGAGTTTAATGTCAGATTGAAAAATGTACCGAAACACCTGTGGGCACAAGGCCCAACCGATGTAGGTTGCATGCACATCACACCATACCGTGTTACACTCAAACCAGGAGTTGTCTTACCGCGAATCAGACAATACAAGTTACCACCCGATGCTGTAGTGGCTTTACTGGAAATCATTGAAGAGCTCATTGCCCAAGGAGTGGTCGTAGAGACCGACTCCAATATCTGTAATTCCCCTATCATTCCGATTCTTAAACGTACTGATCCCAATGCACCGCCAGTATATCGGCTGGTGATTGATTTACGAGAACTGAATAAATGCATTGTTCCACAGTACCCTGTGGTTCCCAACATCTCATCCCTATTGACTGCTATTGATTCAGAAGCAACGTTCTTTACTGTAATTGACCTCAAGAACGCCTTCTTCAGTGTGCCCATTGATCCAGAGAGCCAATACCTCTTCGGATTCAGTTTAAATGGACGAAGTTTCAAATTTTCACGCGCACCTCAAGGATTCACAGAAAGCCCCAGCATCTATAGTCAAGCACTGAAAAGACAACTTGATTGTATCCAAATGCCAGTTAATACCGCCTTACTACAATACGTCGATGATCTGCTGATCACCGCACGAAGTGAACCCGAATGTGAACAAGCATCACTGACAGTTTTACATTTTCTGGCCGACAAGGGACACAAGGTGTCTCCTTCGAAGCTACAATTCTGTGTTCAGCAAGTTGTGTACTTGGGTCACTTGCTGTCCAAAGTGGGGAGACAGCTCACTCCTGACCGCATCCAGTTAATTGTAAATATGCCACAACCCCAGACACAAAAGGAAGTGCGGGCCTTTATAGGCCTCACCTCGTACTGCAGACAATGGATTCCTCAATATGCATTTCTAGCTAAACCACTCATTCAGTTGACAACACAGGAGGCAGCGACTTCGACTGCCCTTCCTTGGACTCAGGAACATACACAGGCCTTTGAGGAATTAAAGAAAGCTTTATGTCAAGCACCAGTTTTAGCGACACCATGTTACAGCAAACCTTTTACACTTTTTGTTACAGAACGTGATGGTACAGCGTTGTCTGTCCTCACACAAGATCAAGCAGGTTCACATAAGCCTTGTGCTTATTTTTCAAGTACATTGGACTCAGTAGCCCAGGCACTCCCTGCGTGCTTAAAGTCAGTCGCAGCGACAGCCCTAGCAATCAGACAGAGTGATTCAATTGTCTTAGGGCATCCATTAACAGTACAAGTTCCACATTCTGTAGAGGTTCTTCTAAACCGAACTCAGACTCAACACTTGACTATAGCACGACTGACAGGTTATGAATTGACGCTATTCCAGCCACACATAGAAATCAGACGCTGTAACATTCTGAATCCTGCAACATTGTTACCTTCGATTATGACAGATTCAGCCCCGCATGATTGTATAGAGATCATTAATGCAGTAACAAAGCCCCGACGAGACTTAACAGATGTTCCACTGACAAATCCAGACCTGACACTTTACGTGGATGGTTCATGTATGAGAACAAACACAGGAGAATTAGTGGCCGCGTATGCAGTGACCACTGAAACTGAAGTTAAAGAAACATATCGTATTGATACACTGTCCGCTCAAGCAGCAGAGCTCATCGCTCTGACCCGAGCCTGTATACTAGCCAAAAACAGAAATGTTAACATATACACAGATTCACGTTATGCTTTCGGAGTCGTACACGACTTCGGAGTGTTATGGCAAGAACGAGGTTTCTTGACCTCTCACGGTGCCAAGATCCAACACGGTCCCCTCATTCAAGCACTATTAGAAGCAATACATCTGCCTTCAGGCATATCCATCATGAAGTGTAAAGCACATACTAAAGTCACAGATTCCATTTCCCAGGGTAACGACCTGGCAGACCAAACAGCAAAACATACAGCTTTGACTCATACCCAGACAACTGATGTGACAAAGACAATAGTGCCGACACATTGTATGACAGTTAGGGATCCCACACTAGATGTAATCGATATTCAGATGATGTTACAAGAACAGACTGATCGGTTCATGAGGATCGATATATCATGAAGGGTCCGTAGGGAACAAGGAGGGAATGAGGAAATATAAATTTTATGGCGAAGAAATGTTCCCTAACGTGTACCCCACCGTCTCCATGTACAAGCTTAAAGTGCATGTAACTTCCCTCCTGTGCCAGCTATGAAGACGCAAATACATTTGCGTCCAACGTTAACATGTCCTCTTTCAGATCCACCCTGAACGGGTTGAATATTCCGTTCCTAAGTATGCCATGCCAACGTCTTTTTGTGGTGTACTTTACACGTTTTTCAGCTCTGGCGAAGTAGGCCTCTGAATTCTGCCATCGAGCCTTTTCCTGCCTTCTGACTCTGAACGCCTCAGCCTGGGCTGCCTCTGTACCCGTGACCTCTGCCTTACTCCCTGCGCGGCTAACGGCGCTTAGCTCAGCCTGCTGCCTGCCAAGACTGTATTCAACCTTCGAATTATCTGCTCCGCTCCTCAAACATACATTCCTGCCTACTAGTTCAAGTAAACATCCTTCCAGCTGCAGAGCAAAGGGCCCGGCCTCACTGTCTCTGTGCAAGTAATTCATAGCTTCTGTTACCATGGTAGGCCCATGCCCCCTCGCATCTCATGCAGACACGTAGACGCTTATACACGCACTCACAGTCAGTATAGAATAGCCTCTGCCCAAGAGACCTTTCCCTCTAGATAATATGGTTCCCAAACATCAGATATCAGATATGATATAGGTACGAGTTGATCTGACATGCCAGACTTCTGTCTCTTTCCGCTAGTGTAAATGTCAAGTCCCCTGCACCCTCCAGCTCCACGTCAATCACACGTCATGCAGCTGCGCGCGCATCCAGGCCTCAGATTTCTGCTGACATTGCAAAATTCTGCTTTGTACCCACCTCCTTGTGACACTTACATGTGACGTTTCTAGCACACACCTCTATGTTCACGCCTAGTTCACGCCTTTTGATTACGTATTGCTAACACGTGTGTGTTTTTATCTTGTTTCTCTCAGCTGTTACGCCTACTGTATTGGTATTCATTATATGGTTTAAGTATAAAAGTTATGTCTTGTCAATAAAGTATGCTCTATCCCTTCCTGCACCCCAGTGGTGTCAGGAACCCGATATCCGGTACCAGAACCATTCCTTTTTAAGGAATAAAACCCCTAAGAACTCTAACACCACGGACTCTGCGTCTTTCTTTCCGATTGAGTTATTTTTGTTTAAGTACTTACCTGCATAGAAATTAGGACGGTAAATCAAATATTTACCACAGATCAGTAAAAAGTAAATGGAGAAGTAAGAATAAAAACTGGAACCAACCAGTCGTAAAGCAACTCAATAGGTTGATACGCGCCCAGTATCTGAACTACTCGTCAGCAAACAAAAAGGAAATCAATAGATTAAAGAATCAAATACGACGAGAAAAAACTAAACAGAAAAAACTGAAGCAGGACTTCAATTGGACTGAAATCCAACAAGCAGCTAAACAAAATAACCAGCGCAAATATTGGACACTGATTGCAATAATGACGGGATCCAAAAAAAAGCTGGAAGCAACTCCTGTTTCAGAAGAAAACTGGGATATTTATCTTCGTGAGCTATATAAACAGAACAAGTCTATTAAAAATGAAGAGGCGGAAGGACAAATTGTGGAAACCAAAGATACTAAGATCAATAAAACATCGGCAGTGTCAGTCTCTACGAATATCAGGAAGGCAAGGAGCACGGGTGCATCTGGCCCCGATCAGATACCTATGAAGGTTTATCAAACCGATCATAAAGAGTGGGGACTGGTGCTCTCGCCGCTATTTAATTATATATTCGACAGTGGCCAAATGCCAAACTCCTGGAAAAGAAGTATTATAATCCCGATTTACAAAAAAGGAAAAAGAAACATACCGGGAAACTATAGGCAAATTGCCCTCATGGATGCTGCTGGGAAGATTTTTGCAGCAGAAATCCTGGATAGGCTGAAAAATTGGGCTTTCTCATTGGGTCTGATCCCTAAGTTTCAGTCTGGATTTCGCCCAAACCACTCAGTCACCGACAATGTAGCAATCTTCCAAACTATTTTAGACAAGTATGCATCAGGGAAAAAACAAACTATTTACGCAGCGTTCATCGATTACTCGACAGCTTTCGATCGAGTGGATAGACCGACCCTGTGGTCAAAGTTAAGAAGAATGGGCATTCCGGAACAGCTATTACATTTGATAGTGAACCTACATAGTGACACCTGGTGCCGTGTCCAAATGGGGAGTGACAAGGGCCTATCGAAGATAATACGAACATCAAATGGCCTGAAACAAGGGTGCCTCCTGGCTCCAATTTTATTCTCACTGTATTTAAGTGACTTACCTTCCCAACTACAAGGGATATGCACTCCTCCTAAGATAGCCACTGAATGTATTCACTCCCTGATGTACGCGGATGATATAGTCATGTTTGACCTAACACCTTTCGGACTACAAAATCTTTTAGATATTTTATACCAGTATTCTATAAAAAAAATGTTTAACCCCAAATACAAACAAAACAAAAGTGGTTGCTTTTTCAAACCAGAAGAAAAGGGTAAGGTACGAATGGAAGTTGGGAGGTGAGAAGCTAGAACAAGTAAAGGAGTATACATATCTGGGCAGAATTTTCTCACAAAACATGAGTAACATCAATCAAATCAATCACCTGAAAAGGAAAAGTGACCTACATGCTGGGGCTTTGTCCCGCTTATATTCGGCCACTGGACAAAGGCATTTCTCTGCACTAATACAAGTCTATCGAGCCAAAATTACACCGGTCCTGTCTTACGCCTCGGAATATATTCCTTTTAAACAATGGACCTATATGGACTCAGTAGAAGGTAAAATATTAAAAAATCTACTGAAGATCTCTACATCTACTCCAGTACAGGCATTGAGACTGGAATGTACTATCACGAGTGCATATGCTACAGCCATAGCCAGTATTATAAGGTGGGCCTATAACCTTCTTCATTCAAAAGAAGGCACTCTACGAAGTTTATTAAAAGTAGAGACATTCAAGACCAGCTCTACCCATCTTACCTTTTTAAAAAATATGCGAGAGGCCCTACAGCTTGCAAAAGTCAGCGTGGAAATTTTGTCTACGTGGTCACCAGCTCAACTCAAACTTTTTCTAAAAAACTTCACCCCCAAACTGAGCTACGAGATTGACCACTTACATTGCAATAGACTATTGTCATATAAGAACTATGCAGCCTCCCAGGAATATAAACAATGCCAGCCTTATTTAGAGTATACACTGAAACACGGTGCAAGGCGTGCAATTATGATGTTGCGCCTAGGAACACTTCCTGTACAAACCTTAACTTCCTCCTGGAGGCCTGACAGTTCTGCTCTTTGTACCCTTTGTCAAGGGGGCAACCAGAATTTGGAACACTTACTTTTTATATGTCCAAATGCAGAAATAGTAAACGCAAGGTTAACATGTCTTAAGCCCATCTATCGGTCCTGTAGGATCGTTAACTCAAAGGACTTTTTATTATTATGCAAAAGCCCTCCTAATGAATTCGTCTGTTATAGAATTTTTAAGTTTTTGAAAATTTCATTGAAAATGTATTAAATGGAAAGTATAATGTATATTTAATTTTGTGGTCCTCGAAAGAGTACCGTAACAAAAATAAAAACTTTTGACTTGACTTTTGATGGATGGATGTAATGGTAAAGGAAGGATGGATGGATTAGATGAAAAGACAGACGGATGTGAGCATGAATAGACAGGTGAAATGGACGTTGGATAAAAGGCTTAAAGGGTGGAGAGATTAATAGATAGAAGGAGGGATGAAAGGACCTCGTCTAGGGAGGACAGGCCTTACTAACTTCACTCTCCTGAAAGCATTTGAGGTAACAATGGAATTGGGGGCGGGGCATTTTAGTTTGCTTTTTGACAACCCCTGTGTCCACAATACGTCTTCAACAACAGCTAAAGGCTGTCTATAGGCGAGACCTGGAAAGGCCTGGCTAGGGAAAGGTTTAAAGGTAGTGGCCCGTAAGCCATGGGGCATAAGGGGCCCACAGCCATCTCTCTTTTTTTTACTACCAGATGACGGTTCCGGGAGTTCTCTTACCTCCTTGCAGAACGGTGCTCATGGGGCTCTTGCTTTACCACTGTAAACTGTCATTTCAAGCAATCCTTTATGGTGCTGATTACATCAAAATTTATTTTTTATTGCAACAACAACATGGCAGTATCTGTGAATAAAATTAGCTGTGAAGAATTAAATACTGAGAGCCAAGCGTCTGGTTTGTCTGGTATAAATCCACTAGAAAACAACTAGAGGGAAATTTCACAAAATGTTAGGGTAGTTTCTAAGCAAGTCAGTAGGAGTGGAACACCTGAAGCGCCACAAGGTGGGGCACTAGCCGCTAGACTGCCCCCGCAAACAATGATGTACTTGTTGAATATTTTTACAAGGTGAGTTGCACTGAAAGGGCTGCTATGTGAAGCATTGCAGCTGTGGCCATCCGTGCAGTTAAGCTTGGAGGGAGCCTATTAAGATTACACCTCCCAACTGCAAGCATGCACTTTAAGGACGGTTGGGCCACTTTTGCACTTAAGCCAGATGAATATTAATGCTTACACAAAGGGAGCTGCAGAAAAGGACTGCCAGCGAGGCTCCTTAATAACATAAAAAACTAAAAAATGGCAGCTGAGGCTATCCATGCTGGAAAACTTGGAGCGGCTTAATAAGATTACACAGTCAAACCGAAAATGGATTTAATGGACGGTTTGAGTAATTTATTTGCACAAATTTTAGATTGACGTGAAGTGGCTTAATAGAACTGTACTTCTGAACTGAAAATATGTAGTTTACGGATGGTGTGCTACTTTTGCATGTGTGCCAGGCGGTTATATATTAAAATGTAAATAATCATGGCAGGCCCTTGGGTTTGGAACCTTGCATTTTTTTGCTATTTTGCATATAAGACATCTCCGCCAATAATAATGCCCATTTGTTGGACCCTTTCTACTGTGGAAATGGTTTTAGACTAACAGACTTTTATAATGTGGTTTTAATGTTTCAAAGGTTTTAATTTACCATGCTAATAAATAAACTTAAAGCTTGAAAAGAAAAAAAAGAATGGCTTATAGATATATTTTGCCTTGTCTTTGCTGCATGTCTTCTCAATAGAGAGAGGCTCATAGATGCCGAGGTTTCATATTGCTAAGTGTGACATTTTCAGAATTTGAATGTAATTATGAGTGACATTCAACGATTATGAGTGACACTTTCTCGCGATTATCTCAAAACTGCTGCAAAGTACCAGAAAGGGAAGGGCAGTCCTCCTCTCCTTAACAGGTGCCAAAAGCAATACCACAGGTAAACATCCTTTACAACTCAACTTTTACCACGCAGTGCCTTTACGACCCAACTTTTACAACGCAAACCATTACAACGCATTGCGCTGGGGGGCGCTCTAGGATAGGAAATAGGTTTAATTAACTATCCAACACATTCCCTACTATCCACGGGGACTGGAGTTGGAATAGTAAATTAAACTGTTCACTATCCAGCGCCCCAAAGCACTATGCGTTGTAAAGGCATGCGTTGTAAAAACCGCGTTGTAAAGGCATGTGTGGTAAAAGCATGCGTTGTAACGTCATACATCCAATACCACATCCTTCTTTGGCTTTCTCCCCTACACACACTCCTTCAAAACACCAATTCTCCTCCTACAAAACAGTCTCATACACTAGCATAATCTCTCATCCTACACTTTACACCTACTTTCACTAAATTAGTGCAGATAATTGACATTGCTCTCTCAGTGTAAAATTGCCTGTTGACTATTGCTATAACTGGGCACCTGCACTACTTGAATTTAAAAGGGAGTGCATCTGTACTTCTCAGCAATGCTCTAATACGTAATAGGAGAACAGCGGAACTTTGAAGGAGGAAATAGGTATTGTGGAAAATAATTTGCTGCAATTTTTGTATGTTTTCTTTTAAAGTACTGCCTGCAGCATTTCATAGGTATGTCACTCCTCCAACTGCAGACATCACTCTATGAGCATGGATTGAGAGCCCCTTCTGGACAGCCACTAACCAACTTTCTCGACTACGGGGTTCTGCTGAATTGCCAATCACCCGAACGGGTGTTGCTCGTATAGCAGTAGTCGCTGGGCCTCTCTTATCTTTAAGGGCTCAGTGCTGGATTCAAGAGTGACCGTCTGCGGAATCCTCATTCTCATCTGTCTGTTCAGGTCATTGAGAAGTCACAGGCTCTGGTTTTCTGTGCCTTTTCAAGATAGTACAGCACAGCGCTCGCCTGGACGGACACATGTACCCAAACCTTCACGGAACATACATGGAGCCAGTGCCGGTGAAGAATGCCCAGACCACGGGAATCTCTGACTGGGGGCCAGGGCTTGGGAGGCAGTGTGAGCGCGAGTTCCCCTACAGCAGAGCAGCACGGAGAGGGCCCAAAATTATGTTGAAAGTCTAGTCAGTGCTTTAATAAATAAATCGAGTCAGCTGAATGGAGCCTACCTAGCCCTGCCTCTGCAGCACCACCCTGAGCCTGGAGAGCAGAGAGCAGAGCTACAGGCTCAGAGTCTGTCAGACTGTAACATTTTAAAACTATTAATACCTCATTGAAGAACGCAGCAGTCTCCGTGATGACACTTTCTGTCTTAATGCAACCTCATCTTTTCGACCAGGTCCAGTCATAGGGCAGTGGCATGATGAGGCACTGTGACCAATTGGACAAAGGCAGTGCTGCACGTAGTAGCTGCCAGTCAAAACAAAAGTAAAACATTTTCATAACTGCCACCCGCTCACACTTCGACCCTGCCCGCCTCAGCAGTAACTTCACATGCAGGCTGTCCCTCCTCTCATGAAAAGGACATACTGTTGCAGTCGTGGCGCCATGTCACCTGAACCCAGAATCAGTGAATGCAACAGCAGTCTAACACTCATCAGCCCGAGCCTTCTCCCTCCCCCAGGCTAAATGTAATTGGAGGACAGCACTCTGCAGCAGAATAGTACAGCGTCAGCCCATAGTCTGTTTAGTGCGAAAGTCTTGGTCCCTAGGTCAGCCAGGTCAACGGCCCGATGCCAGATACAATACATGCGCCTGAGGTCCGCTCGCACCCTGTTTCCTGCAAAAGTTTCACGCAGTCTCAGCAGCAGCAATGCTTGTGCAAATCATTGCACATTCTCGTAACTGACGTCACATCTGGGAATGCTGCATGGACAAGACAGAGTATGTTGTATATTGTAGACAGAGCAAGTTGACCTACCCCCCAAGTCAACCGCAGCAGAGTGAATGCGCATACTACCAGCTTTCTATCAGTCTGTCACTGCTAATTAATAGTAGTGTTTCGAGAGAGGCAGTGTGAATGACGGATCCTGGCTGGGGCTGATTGTGTACCTTTGTGAAAGGATTCCTGTTAATTGCAGCGCCAGATGGTGATGATGCAATTTACATAACTATTTTCACAACAGCCCACAATCAGCACCCTGCTGCTCTGTATTTAGAAAACAAATGAAACAAGTCCGAAAGCACGACGTGTAAAGCACACGTCGTGCTTTTGGACTTGAGGCATATCTTTTCTTACTAGCGAGAGAGAGGCTGCGGGCTGATTGTGGGCATTTGTGAAAGTATTCCTGTTAATTGCAGCACATAATGGGCACTGTGATTAAAAGTAATACTTTCACAAAGGCCTCACTCAACCGGGAAATAGCCGTTTTTCGCCGCTCACGTTTTAACAGCGGGCGGCGGTGCCTACATGTGCGTGCTTCACACGGGACACTGCACACTATGTACCTTAAAGGTGCGCGGGCGCACAGCCGCGCAGCTTACTTGGAACACTAGTGGTCACACTGAGTCACATTGGAAGGTCGGGAGGACCTTTCAATAGGATGCAATCGGATTTTATCGAGATGCCTAGGTGCAACGGGTTAAGGTACATCCTGGTTGAGGTGTGCATGTTCTCGAGATGGGTGGAGGCTTATCCTACACATAGGTGCAACACACTCACTGTAGCGAAGTTGCTGTTGAGGGAACTCATGCCTAGATTTGGAATTCCGACCTCTTTGGAATCGGATAAAAGAGCGCATTTCCACAGTGAAGTCATGAAGATGATTTGCACAGCACTGCATGTTGACCAGAGACTCCATTGTAGCTACCGTCCAGAGGCTTCTGGGATAGTGGAACAGGTTAACGGAACTTTGAAAGCTCGAATGGCAAAGGTGTGCTCGTCCACATCCCTGAAGTGGCCTGAAGCTCTGCCTCTGGTATTGATGAGTATCTGCAGTACTCCAGATAGGGGAACAGGTCTTTCACCTCATGAAGTGTTGATGGGGAGGGCAATGAGATTACCAGCAGTGCCATCCACCGCCTTAATTAACATCACAGATGATCTGGTCCTTGATTATTGCAAGGGACTCGCTGATGAGGTCCGTTCTGTGTCTCATCAGTTGCAGGTTGATGTGGTTCCAGCATCAAGTGATCTCTGTCACGATCTAAGCCCAGGGGATTGGGAGTTGGTAAGGAAGCACGTGAGAAAAAGCTGCCTGGATGTCCACTGGAGGGGCCCTTACCATATTATACTGGTAAGGAATATTGCAAAAAGTGTGGAGGACTGCCAAACTGGGTGCATGTTTCTCACACCCGCAGAGTTTCAGCACCCTTGGAAGAAACAGCTCCTCTCCCGAATGGAAATCCAGCTGTGGTAAAAGAGCCACAGGAGGGGACAAGCCAAGCATTGAGGGTAGCTGACGAAGCTGGTTGCTCACTAAATAAGGCTGAGGAGGGTCACAACAACAGTGATACTGAGACTGCATCAGAAAAGGGAAGTTGCAGTGAAGGTGATCCAGAGCTAAGCTCAGCAGAGCAAAGTTGTGAGCAGGGTGAGCAGGAAGCAAGCAAGAGAACTAGCAGAACAGAGTATCAGTGGCCTGAGAGACAAAGGCGATTAAATCTGCGGCTGGTATCCGAGAAAGATCTTGCTCCAGTGCCTGAAGATTCTGAGTCAGATAAAGAAGAAGAAGGGCAAGCTTGTGGAGGTCTGAGGAGATCAAGATGGACGAGAGTGCCTTGTCAGAGATATGCATCTCCGGAGTAGTCATACGTTGTGACTGATGCCAGGAGTGCTGAGATCCAGAAGGCTGAGAGCAGTGACAGTGGTTAGTAACAGCCCTAACGTGAAATTGGATGAGGTGTTGTTGGTGCCTGGACTTGAAATTGAGGGAGTCCTGACCATCACAGTTCCAAATCCCCCGATACTGAGCAAAATTTGCAATCTGATATTGAATAGACTGATATTTCCTACATTTGGAGTTGAACTTCCTTCACATGAAACTATTGTTCTTCGTCTTGAACTTTTGCAGCATGTTCTAGAAGCGGTTGGAGCAAATCTTATTTTGGATTAAAGAGACTTTGCTGTAAATAGGTTGAATGAGATAGCCTAGGTCAGAGTGGAAGAAGAAGAAACGTAGGGTCTTTCTGTAGATTTTGGAGAAGGTTTAAGGAAGCCTTTTGTGATGTAAATAAGGAACCAAAATTATATCAGGGGACTTCCAGCTCTCCAAGGTGTGGTTCAAGTTGGTGTGTGACTAATTGAAAGAGGAGAAAAGAGACTTTTGAACATCGTGGCAGAAAAGAGGGTATCAAAGACCTTTTGAGACCATGGAGGCTGGAAACCCAAACTGAAGATCTAGGTGCATAGTTGCCACACTTGTAGGAATAGTGATAGTTTTCATAATTCTAGTAGTTGTAGTTTCATATTTAGCCTGACACGAGCAGGCAGTGGAGGTACAGGGGACACCTACACCCACCACTCCTAGCAAGAAAGAGGTCAAAATAGGAGACAAAAGCGCTTTTCTGCTAGAAGAGAGTCGTAGGTTTCACATAGATCTTTCTGGAAGTGACTTTAAGCTTAATGCATATGCCAAGTTGTTGTATGAATATATTGATGCTATGGATGCAAAGTATTGCTATGTGTGCATGCAGTTGCTTGCCTCAGTAGACGAGGGTATTAATCAATCAATCAGGAGTTTGTTAAAGATTGACTACTCACCCGTAAGGGTCTCAAGGCGCAGGATCAAGGGACGGGAATGGATATAGTGAGACCTCAACTTTCACCTTGAAAAGAACAACGACCGCAACTCCACCACCCTTCTGGACAACCTCGCCAACCTCGGACTTAAACAACTGGTCACTTCCCCCACCCACATCGCAGGTCACACTCTCGACCCTATCTTCACCTCCAGCAATCATGTCTCCTTCAGCCACACTACGGCTCTCCTCTGGACTGACCACAGCTGCGTTCACTTCACCTACAACAAGCCCAAACCCAACAACCACCCCCTACCAACTCTGCAAAGAAACTGGAACAAAATCACCATCGACCAGATCTCCTCATCGCTTCTTCTAAACCCCCCAACTCACTCCTCAAACCCCGACCAAGCCGCCACCAACCTCACCCTATGGTTATCCAACAGCGCCGACATCCTAGCACCACTGAAAAAACGACAAAGCAAACTTGGCAGCAAGAAGGCCTCATGGTTCAACGATGATCTTAAGAAATCCAAGAAACTCTGCCGCTCCCTTGAGAAGGCCTGGAAAAAAGACCCAACCACCAGCACCAAGGACGCCTTCAAAAACACCACCCGCATACACCACCAACTGATCCGAAAGGCCAAGAAAACCGCCTTCAAGGACCGACTAGATAACAACGCCCACAACAGCAAGGAACTTTTCAACATCGTCAAGGAATTTACCAATCCCTCGGCCAACTCTAACGACATCACCCCCTCTCAAGCCCTCTGCGACTCCCTAGCTTCATTCTTCCACAACAAAATTGCAGACATCCACAACAGCTTCGACAACCAACCCGGAGACCAACCCACCCAACCATCTGCTGGACCTTCACCCCCCTCGAACATCCTTAATGACTGGAACCCAATCTCCACTGAGGACACCATCCGCCTGATGAACTCCATCCACTCAGGATCCCCCACAGACCCTTGCCCTCACCACATCTTCAACAAAGCAGACTCCATCATAGCACCGCGCCTCCGAGACGTCATGAACTGCTCCTTCAACTCCGCCACCTTCCCGGAAAGTTGGAAACACGCTGAACTCAGCGCCCTTCTGAAAAAACCCACAGCGGACCCCACTGAACTCAAAAATTACCGCCCCATCTCGCTCCTTCCATTCCCGGCCAAAGTCATCGAAAAAGCTGTCAACAACCAGCTCGCCGCCTTCCTCGAAGCCAACAAATCCCTCGACTCCTCACAGTCCGGCTTCCGAGCAAAACACAGCACTGAGACCGCCCTCATCGCAGCAACAGACGACATTTGAACTCTACTGGACAATGGAGACACAGTCGCCCTCATCCTCCTCGACCTCTCCGCAGCCTTCGACACAGTCTGCCATAGCACCCTTCTACAGCGCCTCAGAAACATCGGAATCCAAGGAAAAGCACTAGAATGGATCACCTCGTTCCTCACCGGAAGAACCCAGAGAGTCCGCCTTCCACCATTCAAGTCAGAGGCCACTGAAGTCATCTGCGGCGTACCACAAGGATCTTCACTCAGCCCCACCCTCTTCAACGTGTACATGAGCCCCCTCGCGGTCATCGCACGCCAACACAACCTCAACATCATCTCCTACGCGGATGACACTCAACTGATCCTATCACTCACCAATGACCCTAGCACCGCCAAAACTAACCTACACGAAGGAATGAAAGAAGTAGCCGAATGGATGAAACACAGCCGTCTGAAACTGAACTCAGATAAAACAGAAGTCCTCATCTTAGGTACCTCCCCCTCCGCATGGGACGACTCTTGGTGGCCAGAAGCCCTTGGAAAAGCACCCATCCCGACAGACCACGCACGGAACCTGGGCGTCATCCTGGATTCCTCACTTTCAATGAACAGACAAGTCAACGCCGTCTCCTCATCCTGCTTCAACATTCTTCGCATGCTCAAAAAAACATTTCGTTGGATCCCCACCGAAACTAGGAAAACGGTCACCCACGCTCTGGTCACGAGCCGACTGGACTATGGAAACACCCTCTACGCCGGGACTACCGCTAAACTCCAGAAAAGACTCCAACGAATCCAAAACGCCTCAGCCAGGCTCATATTAGGCATCCCGCGTAAAGAACATATCTCTGGTCACCTGAAAAACCTCCATTGGCTTCCCGTCAATAAGAGGATCACTTTCCGGCTCCTAACCCACGCACACAAAGCACTCTACGAAATCGGACCAGAATGCCTCAACACACGACTGTCCTTCTACACCCCCTCCCGCCAGCTACGATCATCCAACCAAGCCCTTGCCACTGTACCTCGCATCAACAAAACCACCATGGGAGGTAGATCCTTCTCCTACCTGGCAGCTAAAACCTGGAACTCACTTCCCACTTACCTTCGCCTTACCCAGAACCACCTAGCATTCAGAAAGCAACTTAAAACGTGGATTTTCGACAAGTAATTCCCCACCCCCCCTCAAGCGCCTTGAGACCCTCTGGGTATGTAGTGCGCTATACAAATTCTCTGACTTGACTTGACTTGACTAATGGTGGCCGGCAGCTTGTTCCACAATTTAGCAGCACAGTGGGATAGGCTCCTGCCTTCCCATCTTGGCCTGCGAATTTTGAGATTCTGAATTAGACCAGTGTTAGATGATCTAAGATTCCATGTGGGAGAGTACCAGAGAAACAGTTTCTTCATATCCAAGGCACCCCCTCCATACAATGCCTTGTGAACCAGACAAAGTGCCTTGAATTCCACTTGTTATTGTGTAGGAAGCCAATGAAGTAGCCTAATGCTAGCGGAGGTGGAATTACATTTAGGAATGTTGAGTAGTAGTCACACTGCGGTGTTTTGTAATTACCAAAATTACATAAATCATTAAACATTTGCATATTATGCAAATCCTGAAATAGTACTCATTATCTTGACAATGCAACGACAAATATTAGAACATCAGGGCATGAAACTCAGCAGTTTGGTTAGAGCAAGCTAATATCTGAGTCACCATATTCCCAGAGTATCATTATAAATACATGGGTCCCACAGTATCAGCAAATACAAATAACTAGTGGTAAGGGATCATGGATCCTAGGACACCTGTGATGGAGCAAGGTCTCGAAGAAAAGAGACTTGCTCGGAAGCAATCAGCTCGTTCAACTCACTAACAAATTATCAAAAATGTTTTGTGGAAACTAATACGCAACCACATGAACATTTTTGGGTTAGTGAAGCTTGCCTATGTATGTACTAACACAGATAACATCGAAGGAGGACTAATACAGTTTTAATCTGTTTTGCGCATGCGTCAACTACATCTACATGGAATGACGAGTTAATGCTTAGAGGGAAATTCTGGCGCATGAGCAGAAGCTATTAATATGGCATCTTGAAGACTTGCATGCAAGGCACCTGTTTATCTGAAATAAAAGCAAGCTATTTTACTAATGCTAATGCGGGGATAAGTTTAAATAATAAAATGGGATAGAGTAGAGGTGGGTGGTATACAGTGCAAACACTGTATCTGAGAAATTAACACCTGTCTTTTGACTTTTATCATTTATGCGTATTTGGGCCTTTCTCACATAACTGAATGAGCTGAGTGATGTAAAGTCTGCGCATGCCCACTGAGTGAAGCCATGATGGCCATGACAAAGCAGTTGAAAGGAAGCCAAGATCGAGTGCTACAACGTGGGAACAGGATGGAGTAGAGTTCAACCATAAAGAAAATTATTCATATTAACGTTATAATTGTATCAATATCGTTACATTTAGCAAATGGGAATAAAGTTTATGAATAAAAAATAAGGGGTTGGGTTTACGGACAATGGTTTAAATGAATCTTGTGACATGTAAGCATAGTGTGATGAAAACTCCTCTTAGCTTGTCCAATCAAATTTTGTATTTTCCCGATATTGATACATTAATGGATGGATCATGCAGAACAAAAGGTATAATTAAGATAGTTTTAGTTAATTGTGGTGTGGGAGATGGAGAATTGCTGAATGCAGATGATGAAGCTTTGCTGACGGGGAGAGAAGCTGACTGCTGTGAGATGCTGAATTGCTGAAGAAGAGCTGATTGCAGAACATGAAGCAGAAATTTGCTATCATAATTTAATTGGGTTAGATCTGAAGATTGCGGAAGAATCTCGAGGAGTAAGTGAGTGTCAGAGAGGTCAATTATCATGTCCTGATTCTTGTCCTGAATCTATCTCAGGGGACCCCTACCAGCCTTTGGCGAGGGGGTTGGTCTTCCACACCATCCTTGGTAATTATAAATTTCTGTTATTTGCTAATGTTCTTGATCTTCTTCTCTCTGTCCTCTCTCTTTTCGGCAATAATTATTGCATGAGTCAGAGATAAATGCATTGTGTTTATTAATTTCATTTTTTCTCCTATGAATGATGGTGACTGCACTGTATTGAGATTGTACACATGCATTTACTATTTTAGATAAAGATTTAAACGTTCTTGAGTCTGTGGTGATTTATTTAAAGTGTAGAACAGTTAGTTTATGTTAATTATCACCATCAACTAGATTCAACTAATGGTCCATCGACCAGTGTAAATAACTTTTTGATCTGTGAAGGGTTAGTTGAAAATTGAACATAGGTATTGAATAAATAAATCCTAAACAGTTTGTGAAACTTCATAAAACATGACCTCCCAGCTGTTTATCCACTGTGAGTTTATGGGCGCAGGTGAGTATATGATAGTGGAGTATCTGTTGTTGGTGAACCGCTGGATCACATGCACCCCCTCTAAACTGCATGTGGGTATTAGCATCACTGTGCCGGGCAAGGAAAGATTGGTGCGCCTACCACCTGTAATATGGTAATTTTACAAGTTGTGTAGGTTCCGTTAGCCAATAAAATGCAATACATACTGTGGGAATCCAGCAGTAGCCCACATGGCATACATAGAACTTTGAGTGTGAGTAATACTCAAGTACAACGTGTCCGGGGCCCTTCAGGGCCTCTCAAACCACTATTCCAAAGGGAGAACAAAACTGGACAGGGCTGGCCGCAAAGGAGCGCGGTTTGCAATGAAAAAAAGAAAAATCACATATGGAGATCTAATGACCTGCAATATGAATGGTTAGCCTGTGGTCCCAGGGATTTGGCAAGATTGTGGCAAGAGGAAACCCTCTCGGTGTGCCTGACATGAGATAGGAGTGAAAGTTCCCTGGTTACTGGAGCACCTGAAGCTGTTATTCGGAGGAATATGGTCATGCTGATGCTTAAGAGGAACTCAAAAGTTCTGAAGTATCTGCAAAGTCTGTGATGGACAGACTTGCAGCTGGACCCTTGTGACCGGTAAGCCCAAAAGCCTCTGGGGTACTTGTGAAAGGACCCCCACAGCCGTCAGCAAGGCACAACACTCCCCAAATGAGAAGGGTGGATGCAGCTTCCTTTGTTGGGACCTGCATGGCTGATCATACTCCGACTGGCGTTGTGGCTCCCACCTCCGTGCGGGCATCAGCGAGGCCCAGGCTCTCAAAAAGATGGGCCGGTGCTGCTCTTCTCACAGGAATCAAAGCAGGCAGCCTCTCCTTTAGTTGGCACTATGGCTGATAATTGGCAACTGGCACTAAATGCTCCAGCAGTGTACAACAGAGGTGGTCATGTCGGGGGTAGGAGGTATACTGCTGCCCACAATTCCCCAAAACAGATGAGCACACAATAGACTGGCTAGAAATACAGTGCTCAGCACATGCTTGTCCTAAGAGAAAAAGAGTAGTTCACATCACTCCCCATGCGCTGAGTTAAAGGACACAGGGACAGGCCCAGAGCAAAGACCAGTTGCAGAAATAGGATCTCTCAGGACTCTAGGCTTCCAAACGAACAGGGGTAGGTGGAAGCTGCTAATCAAACCATGTACAATACTGCAGAGCACTCAGGGAGCAGTAGGCAGGCCAGCACACAGAGTCACTTTGCAGAGTCGCAGTCCCTCTAGAATCCCAGCAGGCAGCAGGTGAGCACAACAAAATAAGTAGTCCAAATGGCAGTTCCTCCTGGCAGCACAGCAATCCACTGGTGCAGTATGTAGAGCCAGCAGCGTCTGGTTACAAGTCCCACGCAGTGTCTGAAAACATGGGGTCAGAGCCCCTGTGCTTATACTCCAAAACATCTTTGTTCAAGTTGTGACTTCAAAAGAAACCTTATGAGTACACAACACTCCCTTTCAACTCAGCCCTGGCTCCAGACATCAGTAGGAGGTAAATTATGTATTTGTGTGATGACAGGACACAGCCTATACAAATGTAAGTGTACCCTGCCTCCCTTTCTCCTAGCTCAGGAAGACCATCAGTATGCAAATGTAACCCAACTCTTCCTTTGAAAGAAGCTTGAGTTGGGTGACCTATGGAATACCAGTATAGCCGACCAGGCTTAAAAGAGCAGTAAACAAATCTATTAAACTGCAACACTGAGCGTATGATGTAGAAAAGGCAACTAAGTGGTAACACGGATGGCTGGTCTTGAAATCTTATGCTGTGCCAAGTAAGTCACCCCTTCTGGCAGCCACCTACCACTGAAAGATAAAGCAGAGTTTGCTAGCGTTAAGACACTTTTAGCATGATGGTTCCTGAGCGAAACATCAGATTCTCTGGAAAATGTGCACTTTGCTAACCCTTTCCGGTTTTAGATATTAATGTTTGGCACCTTTGATATTTTTATGTTAAAACTGCTCACCGTACCCCTTGTATCGCAGTATAGACGTCTGCAGTCCAAATGTTACCACTGTACCCCCTAGATCTTCTTTGATACTTCTGTATCAAAGACTGCTGCCCAAATGTTACCCCAGTTAAATATCACGGCCTTCACCACAATTTGCACATTGTTTAGGTCCTTCCGATCTTACCCCTAGATGCATCAACGTTGTCATTTGCGATTCCTTAATTGCGAAAAATAAGGAATCGCAATTAAGGATTCGCAAATGGCAATGCATCATTAAATTCGCAATTTTATTGGAATTCGGTAAAAATCGCAATTTTTACCGAATTCCAATAAAATTGCGAGTTCCAAATAGCGAATCCGATATTCCCATTCATTCCTATGGGCTGAAATGCCCATAGGAATGAATGGGAATTGCGAATTCGCAATTTCAATTTGGAATGCATCAAAGCCTTTCAAGGGTGGAGAGGGGGGTCCAAAGGACCCCCCCCTGCACTCATGAAATGGACATTTACATGTGAGTTACATACACACATGTCCTAAGGACATGTGTGCCTGTAACGTGCACGTTTAAAAAATGCATTTTCATGCGTTTTTAAACATTTTTGCAAATTACCACGAAGTTCAACTTCGTGGTAATTTGCATTTGCAATTTTGGAAATCGCAAATGTTTTGGGGATGATGCATTGCTGTTAAGGAATCGCAAATGTGCGATTCCTTAACAGCAATCGCATTTTTTGGAACTCGCAAAAAAAGCGATTTCCAAAAAATGCTTGATGCATCCCAGTAACCAATTTAGGAAGTGCAAAAGGCCGATTTATGCGAATCGCACCGTTTGCACTTCCTAAAATGGTTGATGCATCTGGGCATTAGATACCAATGTTTGGCACTTTAGGTCAGTTTTGTCTATTGTTGCTAATGCAATTTCACATAAAAAATCGATGTCCAAATACTACCCTGGTAAAATGTCAACATTTCCTCTGCAATGTTGCACATTATTTGGGGACTTTAGATATTAGATATCAATGTTTGGCACTTTCACACTTTAGGCCAGATATGCTTAATGAGCTCTGGCAATCTTGCATTAAAACAGCGCCCAGTGTTACTCTGGTTAAAGGTCAGCATTTTCCCTGCAAATTTGCACATGATAGTCCCTTCCAGTTTGAGACATCAATGTTTGTCACTTTTGCACTTTCATGTTGGATTTGTTTATTGCATCCCTAGTGCTTTCGCACCGGAAAGCGATGTTTAAATGCTATTCTGGTTAAAAGTCAGTACTTTCTCTGTAAAATTGTAGATTGCTTAGGCCTTCCTAGTTTTAGACACTCCAGGCATTTTTGCACTTAAGGTTATATTTGCACATTGCTAAGGCCTTCCTAGTTTTAGACAGTCCAGGCATTTGTTCACTTTAGGCTAGAATTGCATGTTGCTGAGGCCTTCCTAGTTTTAGGCAATCCAGGTATTTCTGGACTTTAGGCTAGATTTGCATAATTGTTAGTCTAACAGGTCCTATATCAGTGACACCTGTTTATGTGATAAAAAGTGTTTTATTACGATCAACAACCTCACTTAAGATTTTATTGATGTATATGACATGTGTTGTATGTTTGTAACAATGTTTATGGTTTTAATTCACTAATAAACAAATGTACCTACCTAGATGCCTGTGTGATGGCTGTCTGGAAAGTAGGCACAAAGTGTAGCTGTTAACCAGACCTAGACATGGATTATAGACAGGCTGCAAAGCACAAAGGGGCATATGTACAAGAACTGCAGCTAAATAACGCTAAAGCTAGTTAGCAGCAGTTTTCTTAACGCCTCACAGCTGTCCAGCTCCCTTGCAGCACTACTTAATGGCGGATACTGTGCGGCCATGCGCAGCGGGCGTGCCACTGGTGCGCCGAAGGGAAGCCAAAGGCAGGCCCGTCTATGTCCGTCCCGTCCTGTACCGTGCCCAGCACCAGAGACCCTGCCTCTCAGACACTCCACCGCTACCATGCCAGCACCCTCCTCGCCCTGAACCATGAACACCACACCGACTGTCATCTAGCATCACCGAAGAATACACTGGCACCCTGCACCTGTCGAAACTGCAAATGCACCTTCTGCCACATTAGCACATCAGTGCCTTTTGCCGCCCAGCCGACCAGCAGCGCACCCGACCAACTCAACTCCATCTTCCTCAACGTGCTATCCCTCCACAAATACGCCACAGACATCTGGAATCTCCTTAATGCCACTTCTTCAGACATTGCCTTCTTCAAGGAAACCTGGACCAACCTCTGCTCCAGACCATCACTCGCAAAGACCAACCCAACCATCCCGGAGTAGGCATTGCCATTGTCTACAAAAGGAGACTCCGCCTGACCACGCACTCTAAGGACCCAACGGTGACCATGGTATTCCTCCACTTCCAGATCCATACCAACCCCAACACCTTCCTCTGCAGAGCCCTTATCTACAGGTCCCCCGGGCTATGGACCACCATTTACCGATTCCATTACAGGCCTCATTGCACCCCAGTGTCTCCCATCCACCGACTACATCCTACTCGGAGACATCAAGTTCCACCTGGACAACCCCAGTGACCAGATCACCACCCTCCTCCTGGGTAACCTCACCAACATCGGACTCAAGCAGCTGGTCACCGCACTAACCCACATAGCTGGACACATGCTCGAGCACGTCTTCTCTGCCAAGGGGAAACTTCAACTACAGCCACATCACCGGACTCTCCTGGACTGACCTTTATTGTATACATCACGTCTTCACCATGCCCAACATACACCACTGCCATCATCACCCCACCTCGCAGCTGGATCAAGGCCACAAAGAACTTCTTGTCAACTCCCTAAGCACCACCACTCTGCCAACACTTACAGACGACAAGACTGCAGCGCACAACCTCTACCGATGGTTCTCTAACTGCGTCAACACCCTAGCATCCCTCAAGAATAGACCAGGCAGACACACTCCTGCCCTCCACTAGTCCTATGACCCTGCAGACGTCTCGAGAAGTGATGGAGCCACAACATCAATCCGCTCCGCAACACAGTCACCCTTGCACCATGGAGCAAGCGTACCTGTGTTGGCGCATGGCAGCCATTGTGCACCAGCGTAGGGTAAAAAGACAGGGCGGGCTTATTCACTGACAGTTTCACAACACCAGTGCATCATTTCCTTGACGTACTTGCAGCGTGATTCTTGCATCACAGTGCGCCATATTTGCAAAGTGATGCATCTAGGCATGTGCGTGACCTTGTGAAGCCCTGTGTGTTAGACTTTGATGTGTTTCCCCTGAGTTTTTGCTTTCTGACCTCCCGGTTTTGCTGGCATAGTGTTTCTGCACACTTTTCTCACTGCTGATCATTGGTAAAGTGCAAGTGCTCCTGTGGTAAATTGTGTTATAGATTGGTGTTTCCATGATTGGATACTTAATTTACTTGTTAGTCCCTAGTAAAGTGCATTGGGTGTGCCAGGGCCTGTTAATCATCTGCTACTAGTGGGCCTGCAGCACTGATTGTGCCACCCACGTGAGTAGCCCTAAAAACGTAACTCACACCCGCCATTGGGGAGTCTGTGCGCAGTTTGTAACTGCCATGTCGACTTAGCCATTCCGCATACTTGCCAGTCCCTTACCTTCCCTTTTCTTACATGTCAGCCACCCCTAAGGTAGACCTGAGATACCCATGTGGGCCGGGTGCAGTGTATGTGAAAGTTAGGACATTCCCTGGTGTGTGTGGAATGTCCTGATAGCAAATTACAGCCAATTTAATTTTTTGCTATTGCAAGGCTACCTGTTCCTCATAGGAAAGAATGGGGCGTTTGTTTATAACATCTTATAAACATAACTGGCCCGGGGAATTAGGTAGGAAAATAAAGTTTAGAATGCCTGAACTCATAACCTAAAGATGCATCTTTTAGTGAAGGTAATTTTTACATTCTGTGTTTGAAAATACCACTTTTATAAAGTAGGTATTTTCTTGCTCAGTCTTTCTGTGTGCCTCTGCTGGAATGTGGATTGTCTGTCTGGGTTTTTGGTGACAGAAGGCTGGGGGGCAGGAGTGGCTCCAGATAGTCTAGGTGGGTCAGGAAAGGGCTGTATAGGGCTGAATAGACCTGGGTTGTAATTGGGGAAGGGGGAGGAGATTTCCTTGCACCTCAAAAGGCCTGGTCTGCCTCTGACCATGCCGTCTCCACCGCCTGCCAAGGAAGTCACATTAGAGAAGGCAGAACAGGTCTGGCTGGGCACAGACACACTCTCTGGCTAAGAGATCAAAGGATTTTGGGATATAAATATTGGGACCCAGACCCCAGAACTTGAGAACTCTTTTGGACCAAGAAGACTGCCAAGAAGAAGAGCTGGAGAAGCTGTGAGGAGAAACTACCACCTTGCTGTGTGCTTTGCTGTGTTGTTTCTGTCTTGGGCAGTGAAAGGACTGGACTGATCTACTTTTGTGAGTTTCTGCAAGGGCTTGAGGTAGAGCATGTCCCCTGTTCCAGAAGTCCCAGGAACAGCAAAGACTTCAAGTTCTTCTGACCTCGGCACTGGGGACTGTGTAAACAGGGAGGGAGCACACTCCTGACCTCTCACCCGGGTCGCCCCTTCGCATTCTGGTACATGCAGTTCACACGATTCAGGGCAAAGTTCGTAAGTATTACACCAAGGTTGGTGCAAGCAGGTGCTTGGTACAAGGTATCACTAGACACGAGACATGGCTCGTGTTTCAGGATAGTATCCTTCATCAGTAGAGATCCGTTTGGGGTGTCTAAGAGGCTGCCACACAATCCAGGCTTCATTGCCTCTCGGGCGCGGAGGTGCTTCGCCTATAGCTCGTCAGCTACGGAGGCTCACGGGAGCCCCAAAAACAGGAAACAGGGAGGGAGCACACTCCTGACCTCTCACCCGGGTCGCCCCTTCGCATTCTGGTACATGAAGTTCACACGCTTCAGGACAAAGTTCGTAAGTATTACACCAAGGTTGGTGCAAGCAGGTGCTTGGTACAAGGTATCTCTAGACACGAGACATGGCTCGTGTTTCAGGATAGTATCCTTCATCAGTCGAGATCAGTTGGGGTGGCTAAGAGGCTGCCAAACAATCCAGGCTTCGTTGTCTCTCGGGCGCGGAGGTGCTTCACCTATAGCTCGTCAGCTACGGAGCTCATGGGAGCCCCAAAAACAGGAAACAGGGAGGGAGCACACTCCTGACCTCTCACCCAGGTCGCCCCTTCGCATTCTGGTACATGCAGTTCGTACAATTCAGGACAAAGTTCGTAAGTATTACACCAAGGTTGGTGCAAGCAGGTGCTTGGTACAAGGTATCTCTAGACACGAGACATGGCTTGTGTTTCAGGATAGTATCCTTCATCAGTAGAGATCAGTTTGGGTTGGCTAAGAGGCTGCCAAACAATCCAGGCTTCGTTGCCTCTCGGGCACGGAGGTACTTCGCCTATAGCTTGTCAGCTACAGAGGCTCACGGGAGCCCCAAAAATAGGAAACAGGGAGGGAGCACACTCCTGACCTCTCACCCGGGTCGCCCCTTCGCATTCTGGTACATGCAGTTCACACGATTCAGGACAAAGTTCGTTAAGTATTACACCAAGGTTGGTGCAAGCAGGTGCTTGGTAAAGGTATCTCTGGACACGAGACATGGCTCCTGTTTCAGGATAGTATCCTTCATCAGTAGAGATCAGTTTGGGGTGGCTAAGAGGCTGCCAAACAATCCAGGCTTCGTTGCCTCTCGGGCGCGGAGGTGCTTCGCCCATAGCTCGTCAGCTACGGAGGCTCACGGGAGCCCCAAAAACAGGAAACAGGGAGGGAGCACACTCCTGACCTCTCACCCGGGTCGCCCCTTCGCATTCTGGTACATGCAGTTCGTACGATTCAGGACAAAGTTCATAAGTATTACACCAAGGTTGGTGCAAGCAGGTGCTTGGTACAAGGTATCTCTAGACACGAGACATGGCTCGTGTTTCTGGATAGTATCCTCCATCAGTAGAGATCAGTTTGGGTTGGCTAAGAGGCTGCCAAACAATCCAGGCTTCGTTACCTCTCGGGCGCGGAGGTGCTTCGCCTATAGCTCGTCAGCTACGGAGGCTCACAGGAGCCCCAAAAACAGGAAACAGGGAGGGAGCACACTCCTGACCTCTCACCCGGGTCATCCCTCTGCATTCTGGTACATGCAGTTCACACGATTCAGGACAAAGTTTGTAAGTATTACACCAAGGTTGGTGCAAGCAGGTGCTTGGTACAAGGTATCTCTAGAAACGAGGCATGGCTCGTGTTTCAGGATAGCCATGTCTCGGGCGATATCCAAAAATCCGGGACATGTATCGGGTCTAGAGATCATCAGTTCAACAAGTACCTACTTGCACCCACTGGGGTCAACCACTCAAGAACTCCATGTTCCAGAGTCCCTAAGGGCGATCCGGAGGAGGGGCTAGCGGTGTGCGGTCAATTGCGATTGTTTCTACAAATTGGCTCCCTTGAGCTTTGCGCTGACGAGCTCCTGGACGACGCACCTGCGTGCCGTTTCGGGCATCGAGGCCTTTGACGGTTGCTTGGCGGCCTTCTCTTCCACCCCTAACTATTTTCTCTACTGATGAGGGAAGTTATCCCGAAACCCGAGCCATGTCTCGGGCGATATCCAAAAACCCGGGACATGTATCGGTTCTAGAGATCATCAGTTCAACAAGTACCTACTTGCACCCACTGGGGTGAACCACTAAAGAACTCCATGTACCAGAGTCCCTAGGGGTGATCCGGAGGAGGGGCTAGCGGTGTGCGGTCCATTGTGATTGTTTCTACAAATTGGCTCCCTTGAGCTTTGAGCTGACGAGCTCCTGGACGACGCACCTGCGTGCCGGTTCGGGCATCGAGGCCTTTGACGGTTGCTTGGCGGCCTTCTCTTCCACCCCTAACTATTTTCTCTACTGATGAGGGAAGTTATCCAGAAACCCAAGCCATGTCTCGGGTGTTATCCAAAAACCCAGGACATGTATCGGGTCTAGAGATCATCAGTTCAACAAGTACCTACTTGCACCCACTGGGGTGAACCACTCAAGAACTCCAAATACCAGAGTCGCTAGGGGCGATCCGGAGGAGGGGCTAGCGGTGTGCGGTCCATTGCGATTGTTTCTACTGGGGACTGTGTGTTCTGTGCTGCAACAGAAGAAAAGGTAAACAAAGGAGTTAGGTCCTTGGCGGGACTGAGGGGGGGGCTGGACCGTTATACTATTCAAACAAAAAAGGATGCCCAAACCTTCAAGTCTTGGTATGACAATTATTTGATGAAGACCAAGTGCAAATTCATGAAACCTGGTGAGGTACTTTTATTTATACCCATCACTCATATTTTATACTTTTTTTTGGAATTATTCATTTAGGGAGAAATAGATACACATTTACACTATCGCAAAACTAAACAATAATGACAAAAGATAAATCAAAAGAAACATCAAATTGACACAGAACATTACACATTAAAAGATTCATTTCATCAATGTTTACAAACCAATTCCTGTTTAAAGACAAACAAAGCAACGTGAAAACAAGAGCAGAAACAGTGTATATTCTTTTGGCAATAAATCACTCAATGATATGATTGGCTCTTGTGGATATGCAAGCCACGCGTATTTGAGTGTTTGTAAAGAAATATTGCAAAAATTCTTCATATAGTCCTTGCTTCACTTACTTTAGAAGTAAAGCTTGAAGGATCGTTCCCCAGCATCGTTCCCCAGGTCTTTCATTGGAAATCGCGAGCTTGAAATATACAGGTACATATTGTTTATGATTCATCTGATTAAGAGAGGTAGCTTCGAGGCACACAGGTTCTCAACAAAACTTTATTGTTTTTATGTTCCACACAGACAAATAACAAAGCCCTGATGAGGGTTCTAAAACTGGTTATTCGAACCTGAAACGCGTCGGAATATCCACAAGAGCCAATCATATCATTGAGTGATTTATTGCCAAAAGAATATACACTGTTTCTGCTCTTGTTTTCACGTTGCTTTGTTTGTCTTTAAACAGGAATTGATTTGTAAACATTGATGAAATGAATCTTTTAATGTGTAATGTTCTGTGTCAATTTGATGTTTCTTTTGATTTATCTTTTGTCATTATTGTTTAGTTTTGCGATGGTGTAAATGTGTATCTATTTCTGCCTAAAAGAATAATTCCCAAAAAAAGTATAAAATATGAGTGATGGGTATAAATAAAAGTACCTCACCAGGTTTCATGAATTTGCACTTGGTCTTCATCAAATAATTGTCATACCAAGACTTGAGGGTTTGGGCATCCTTTTTTGTTTGCAACAGAAGAAAAAGCAACGTATATGACGCTGCTGCCAACTCTGTGTCCTGACGGCACTGCCACAATGCCACACCATGACCCTGGTCTCACCGACGATGTCTGCTGATGCCGCCACCGAGCTGCTGCTCGCACCGCGACCTGTGGGCACCGCACTCTGCACCACCTCGCTTCATGACAACTACTTGGTATCCCCGACGACGCTCCACGCTGAAATCTACACCACTGCTTGCACCATGGTTTGAGGGCACCGCTCATAAAGTTACATGACGCATCGCGCACCGCAGCCTTAGCCTACCAACGCCGGCGCCACGACTCCAGTTCATCAAATGACAACACCGCAACCTGCAAGCACCGCAACGAGCACCACATTCACTTTGCACCGTGACCTAGTCTCATCGACAACGCCATCTGATGCGGCCACTGAGCTGCTACTCGCACCGCGAGCTGAGAGCACTGCACGCCGCACCGCTACGCTTCCTACTGCAGCACCCAAAGCCTGTTGATGCCAGCGCTCCTGACTCCAACAGAGAGGAGTTCGATCTGCAACGCGTGTGACTTTGAGGGCCCTGACGACTCCTGCACCGACTTCCAGGACCGACGCCTGCGGACGCTGTGCTTTTGAAAGCATAACGAGAGGACGCCGATGCCCTGTATCTCTAAGAGGTACTGTTTGCGGGTCTTCCCAACACCGTATCTGGCCCATGACGTGGCACACGCGGAGTGGTTGAAAAAGGACCGTAAATTCTGACCGGCTCAAGTTTTTACAGCTGACCTGGAGGCGGTTGTTATATCAGATGATTAGTTCAGCCATAAGAGACTAACCAATACAAGTGAGATAAGGGAGTTTATTTAGAATTTCAGCACCCATCAGGCGCCTTCGAGGAGCAGCTCGAGGCTTTCAGTTATATGATCTCTAAAGAACCTCTTGATTATTGTTCCTTTGCCCTCGTCCTGAGGAGGCCGATAAGATTTCAGAGGCTGAAACGCGTCCACGTCGACGATACTACTGTGGATGAGTCCTTATTGAATCTAAAATGAGTATTCTATCAAATACGTTCTGTGACACAAGAGAGTTACAAGGAAATGGTTGTTTTGCCTCTGTGCACACACCATTTGGCTACCTCAAAGTGGACTGCCTTAAATAAATGGGCAGGCACTAACGTTGGAAATATACTTTAGGGTATTGATAACATTATGTTGTTTATATTAGTGTTTATGTTGTGTATATATTTTCTTCTATGTATATTTGTACGTCTTTATATAATTTTATGTTATCTCTATTTGAAGATTGGTCCCATCGTGTGTCCTATATCAATTTAGATAATACATGATTGAAGGACTAGAGTGAGGGCAATTGATTGTTCCCTACACTTTAATAAAAGTAACATATCAATTCCTCTGTATCATTGTTCTATTATATATAATCGCGACTCCGCTGTCAGCCAGAACTGTTTGGATTTGCTTGCTCACGACACCATGATAGCCCCGGACGGAGCTAACAACACCAAGGAACTGTTTTTCAAGCATATTTTGATAACTGAAGATTTTTGAGTACTGTATTGTGGATTTTTATTGTTTTTGGTCTTGACTTAAGTATATAGAAATATTGGATATTTCTCTAAACTGGTGCGGTGTCCTTTTGTATTGCTTACACTGTATTACTGTTGGTTTTTTGCAAATGCTTTACACACTGCCTCTAAGATAAGCCTGACTACTCATGCCAAGCTACCAAGGGGGTGGGCAGGAGTTATTTTAGGAGTGTAGCTCCCTTATCCTGACTAGAGTGGTGGTTCCAGTCTGGCTTTGGCACAGGCTCTAACCTACCAAAAATCCCATTTCTAATACTGTGCCACATTATACCTGCATCAGTTATGATGTTTGCGGGGTGGCCGTTCCCATGCAACAAAGCCTAATAGGAGTGGCGCAGTGAAATCCATCAGATTTCACTGCTACAATTGTAGGATGCCACTTCGTCAGTACCTTACACCTGCCTCTGGCAGGCGTAAGGGTGATGCAGTGCCACTGGATCGGGCTGGCCAAATGCATTGCTGGAGTTGTGTTATGCAACTGCAGCAATGTGTGACTTTAGAGCTGACAGATACGTCAGGATTCCAGACATATATGTCTTTAATTGTGTCATGGAGCACCGTACAATGAATACAGCGCATCCAGGGTGTTGCAAGAAAAGCGTAGTGAAAAGTGCTGCAATGCTGTTTTGTCACAGCGATGCAGCAGATTTCATGAATGAGGCCCAGGAATGCGCCCTATCTTATTGATGGTGGGCATTCCAGCCCTGTAGTATTATCGCAGGTCAGCGCAGCAACATTCCTTGCAGTGTTGTCAAGTACCAAAACCTTCTGAAAAGAGGCCCCAAAGTGTTTGCACCATTTTTAAGACCTATTATTTTCTGGTCTTTAAAAAATCCCTCTAACTGCAGTTAGAGCCAGTTTTTTTGGTTTTGCACTATACAAGTAATTTCTTGTAAAGATCGCAAAATGGGGTTAGCGGCTGTTTTTGCACGGGAACACCTACCTTGCATCTAATTTTCGTAAACTCCCGCTAACAGAAGTGGCGATCTTAAAAATTCACATTTTTGCCAGAAAACTGACACTAACTGAGGTTAGCGGCAACTTGTAAATAAGGCGATAAAAAAAGCTGACATAACATCAAAAAATGTATGCTACAGCGGTGTTTACTCCTTGTACATGTGCCCCAAAGAGTCATAAGCAGAGAGAACTGTCCACTTTCTAAAAGTGAAATTTCTAAAATCGTTATATAAAATCCGCCTACATCTGTAAGCAGGATTTATCCTTACCATTCTAAACATACCAAACATGATGTGAGAGGCTGGCCTGGTATATGATGTACACTTATGTAAGTGGAAAACCTGGACCAATCCTGACAATCCTTATGGTGATTTAAGAGGTTTTAAACAACCTTAGAAAGCTTCCTAAGTGGTAGCTGTGGAGAGCAGCCTTTAGGCTTAGTCAAGAAGGAGTGTAAAACAGCTTGTTTTACCAGAATGCAATCTTATAGGTATAGATTAAATGAAAAATAACCACACAATGTATTTATAAGAATATGTATTTATTATATAATACTCACTAACATATACAGATATGTCCTACCCAGAGATATGCACAATACACGCATTACTTTGCATAGAAATCATGTCATAGCACAAAATACACAGTGGACCACAGGGGGTAAGCCATATACTAAGAAAGTGGTCCAAGAACCGCGACTCATGTCAAGACAATGTCCTGAGTATCCAAAGAACCTGCCAAGGTGATTGACTAGGAGCCCCATGGAGATCGTGTGCAGTGTGGGAACACAGCTGCCTTCTCAGTACAAATCAACGTGTAAGTCGCGGTTGCATTTTTTAAGATAGAGGACCCTTCCAAGTGGACCCTGGAGAAACCCAATGGAAGACAGAAGTTTGGACAGCCACCCCACCCGTGGAGACCCAAGTACCCACGTTACCTTCACAAGGGAAGCCGAGTGCATAGGTGTGAAGCGGAGTCGGAAACCGCTGTCGAACCAATTGGAGGACGTCAGGAAAATACCTCTGCTGGGGAAGGAGAAAGTGCCCGGTGGAATACGAAGGTTGATTCAGGATGAGAAGTACCTGCAAGCAGAGGGGACAGAGTCTATGTCACTAGGAATTGACCTGGAGACCTAGAAGACTAATGCTCACCAATGTAGGGAGTTGCAGGAGAGTTGTCAGTGACCTTTACTCTGCAGCTGTGAGGACCAGGCGAGGCAGAGGAAGACCAAAAGCACAAGCTGTCCCACATCAGATGTCGAGAGTTGAGGGATCAGTGTTTGTCGGAAGCAAAAGTAAGCCTTGACAACTGCAAACAACATGAAAGTCAAAGAAGGGTGCAATGTCGGGTCCAGCTAGGTGCAGGGGACATACCACATGCAGTGGAGTCAGGGCAGGGTAGAGCAATCAGGGGTGCCCAAAAGAAACAAAGATGACCCTGAGTTGGACCCACAGGCTGGAGGCACTGGAGACACAAGAGGACCTCGAGCAGCTCAACAAAAGATGCAGGTCATGGTGCAAACAAAGTGGTGTGGATGCTTGAGGTTGGGACTGCTTGGGGCCCGAAGGTCTGTGAGAAATGAAGCCAACAAGCCTTTGCAAAGGCAAGTCAACGGGGTGCACAGGGGTTTGGTTCCTGCGGCACCCACTAGGGATAGTGGCCTCAAACTTGGTGAGAAATCAGGGCAGGCCTCAAGAGCTGTGGGGAACTACCACATGTGTTGTTGAACCTTTCTGAGTCCGTAGGAGCTCAGGATCAGCAGACCAGTCAGCTTAGTTGTGGTGCCTGCAAATGCAGTGAAGTGGCTCCTTCACTTCAAGGAAGATTCATTCAGGTGTCTTGGATGTCCACAGGTCTTGAAAGGATCCTGTATGGTGCACAGGCACAGACAATGCAGCAGACTGAAAGGGGGACAAAGTTGAGCCCAAACGAAGTCCACCAAAATCCAGAGTGCCCAGACGGTAGAAGTTGAAGTGGTGTCTGAATTTATTCATGTCCCACGATGAATCTAGGGATCTACACCCAGGTACGACCTTAAGTACCATAAAGAAAGGGTTGGGATGATTCAGGGGACCCTCCCAGGGGAGGATTTGGAGAGGGAGAGGATTCTCACATGTCCTTTGTCCAGTTTCACGCCAGAGCGGGAGCCAATAGCTCCCAGAGCTGGTTTGAACTGGACTATGCAAGGAGGCACCAAATGTGCCCCTCATGCAGACTGAGTGGCGCTGGCATGTGCACCGGCCCAGCCCCACACCTCCCTGTGAAAGGATACCTATTGGTCTGCCTTCTCCTGCTCGAGCTTGGCTCAGCAGCAGGAGGGCAGAATCATGTCTCTGGTTGGCAGCAGCCATGTTGTGCTGTCCGGGTCTAGAAGACTGGCACTGGGAGCACTGATAGCCTAACGGAGGCCAGCTCCAGTGCATGGAATCATAGCTCCCTCACGGTTTACAGTGTGGGGGTATGATTCCAACATGTTTGATACCAAACATGATAGGATTTGTTGCAGCCAATTTCGAGATGGTCATCAAGCAATTATGTGGTGTCTCTATATGGTATTTGGCTGCTTCACTTACAACCCACGAGAATGGACTTCGTAGGCAGTAGGAGTGTCCTGTTCTTGCAGGGTCACCCTCACACTTATAACCAAGCACCCTGCCTTCAGGATTGAGAAGGCGTGCTGTAGGAGTGACTTATAGGTTTTAAGTGCAGTGACCCTATATATAGGAAACCTATATCTTTTGTCAGTGCTGCTAGCATTAGCTTACACAGGCTGCAATGGCATGCCTGCAGTTGCATTTTGACGGGTCTCCCATACGTGGCAAAATGATTGCTTGAGCCCATTGGGGACCTCTGGGGTACCGACGCCCTGGGTACCTTAGCACCATATACTAGGGACCGATAAGGGTACCCCAGTATCCAATCTGGGATGTACTTAAGTACTAACCAAACCAATTTAAGGGAGAAAGCAGAGAGACTGGGGTTCTGATTAGCAGGATCCCAGTTGGACTAGTCAAAAACAGCTTAGCACCAGGCAAAAAGTGGGAAAACCATAAAAGCAGATTATACTTTCCTACTTATGGCAACACTACTCGTTTCGGATCAGGAATACTATAAGGTAATTCCCAATGCTAACCTATGAGACTAGTAGGCCTCACAGTAATTTGAAACAAAATAGGCTGTTTGTCACTACCAGCACATGCCACACAATAAAAGCACATGTCGTACCTTTTACTTAAACAGCATCCTGCCCATAGGGTTACCTAAGGCCTACCTTAGTGGTAATCTATTTGTAATAAAAGGGGAGTTTAAGGCCTGTAAAATAGTTTTAAATGCCAAGTCAATGTGGCAATTAACTGCGCACGCAGGACCTGCAGTGGCAGGCCTGAAGCTAGTGTGAAAGGCTAAGTAGAATCCTGAGATAAAAGCATCAAGTAAGAAATAATCCGCGGTGCCATGGGCAAAAGTGTATTGTGACAAAATGATGAGCTAAAGTCTGTGTCCTCTTATGAGATGAAGTATGAGATTTTCTTTGGTATGATATAGGATTGGTGAATAAAGGAAACACAAGGAGAAAATGATCTGGGTTTAATCCGTCATCGTTCTTTAGCTTACTTCACCACCCCAGTTCAGACCCAGTCATATGCAAATCAGTCTTGACCATGTTCTTCATGGGAACAGCCCTGCCCGAACTGCCAAGTCAAGTGTTCCCTGGATCAAAAACAAGCATTCTGGGACAGGGTTCAGGGTTTCACCACTCACCAGCCAGGCTAGCATGAATCCAGTGACAAAGTGAGTAAGGGACCCATGTCTGGGCATACCCTGACAACTTAGGGTGAACAAAGCAAACACAAGGAGATGATAGACGTAGCACTGAAAATTTTTGGACACTCACCCCCGGTCACAGATCTGGGTTTAATCCATCATATTTCTTTAGCTCTCTTTGCCACCCTAGTTCAGACCCAGCCATATGCAACTCAGTATTGACCCTATTCCTCATGGGAATGGCCCAGCCTGAACTGCCAAGCCAGGTCTTCACTGGACTGGAAACAAGCATCATGGGACTGGTTTCGGTGTTTCAGTTAGAAATCAAACGTTTTGTATAATGTAAAGAGAACTTAATAATGGTTTGTTTTTTTAAATCAACACCTTTTGTAGTTTTAGTTTTGTAAAGTAAATATGTGGGATATATTTTGTGACATGATTTTTTTAATGTTGTGAAAAAGGACTGATTTCTGTTTGCTTCACTTGGGAATATTCAATTTTTTTTTCTTTTATATTTTTTCTCTTCCTTTAAAGATTCAAATTTGGATCGTTTTGAATCTTTTCTTACACCCCTGAAGAAGCAAAGTCATATAACTCAGCTAAACACATGTTGACTGTCAGTTATTTTAAATAAAAGCTCTGTTTTTAGTCATGATCTTACCAGTTGAGATTTAATCGTGTTTTTTGCTGTGTTCAAGTGTTTTGTCTCAATTAGGACAGCTAAATAAGATTGTGTAAAAAGTTTTTTGTAATAATAATTTCTTTACATTTTTGGGAATAGATTGATGTTCAAATATGTTCCTTGGATTCCCCTTTCACCTCAGAATAATCCTCTTTTGGGGTTGTTACATTGGAAATATTGTTTATAATTTGATTGCAGTTGTTTTTTTTTTACGAAACCCAGTCAGGAATATTGAGTGTTAGCAGGGCCACAGGTTGGCCACCTTGTAGTTTTCCGCCAGAACCCCCTTTGGAGAAATTCATAAAATGTACTGACCAAATAGATACCAAGACAACAAACACCTGATGTAGGCAACCAGAGATATGAATTTTCAAAGTTTTAGATGTTTCTAGCATCACAAAAAGCCAGCGACTGGCATCTGGTCGCTCTAGACCAGGCCAAAGTCAAAAGTTAAGGCTGAACGAGATGGTCCCGGCTCGGGAACAAGCATCAGGCTTGTCCTGGTGGAAAGTTTACCTTCTGAGTTTGTCTTTTTTCTAGAGGAAAGTCCTTGTTTATGAGGTTGTCTGTGGAATCAGGGTGCAGGCTGGATCCAAAGAGGTTCTTGTCAATGGTGGTTGGCTGAGGTGATGGAGTGGGCGGGAGTCTTGGATCCAGTGGAAAGTTCAAGGCTCTTGAGAACAGGACAACTATGAATAGGCAAAGTCTGAGGTCCAGGCCTAGGAGGATGCCATCATCATCGGGGTGCTGCTCGGAGTTGGTTCTGGTTAAGTCCTCTACGTTCAGACTTTTCCGGAATTCAAGAGCCTTTTGGTGGTTAAAAACTGGCATGTTGTGTCAGACTGGTAGTTCAATGTTGGCGGCTGGGTTCTGTGGTGGTATGGTGGTAGCCTCTGCAAAAAGTTTAGAAAAAGTTTCCAACTGTCCAGAGTACACTCTAACACCAATCACAAGTGCAGACCTTTTTGGGCAGCACTTGGGGTATAGGACTCAGGGCCTGATTTTGATCTTGGCAGAGGTGACTACTCTGTCACAAACGTGATGGATATCCAGTCTGCCGTATTACGATCCTATTATATCCCATAGAGATCGTAATACGATGGATGGGATATCTGTCATGTTTGTGATGGAGTATCCACCTAGATCTAAATAAGGCCCTCAGTCTCCTGTGCAGAGTTCCTGTGTCCACCCCAGAGGTGAGGCCAGGGAAATGTTCAGTTCCCTCCTCTGTGATCACTCATAAACCAGCTCTGGAGGCAGCTCTTTTCCCACGGTGATTGGTGCCTGACTGACTGAAGGGACAAAGGAGGGGGAGGGCCATGTGTTATTTACATCTGCCCATGACAGGGAAAATAAGTTACTGGTCACAGGCCAGATTGTTATCCTGCAAGAGAAACAGAACACCTCCCCACACCTAGCTCTGGAAGCAAGTTTATTTCTCAACAAGATTCTCTTCAGCTCCTGGTGATAGTTGGAAGCTCTTGTACATGGGCTTCTAGTGGCTTTAGGCTGGTTAGGAGTGAATGTATAAAAGTCCACTGTCTAAAATATTTGTTCCAAATCTGACATCAACAGAGAGTTGGGCTTGGAATACATATTTTAAAAAGTCCAAGAACTAACTTTTTTGGTGTTTCCTTCTAGCTGTAGATAACATTTTTAAATCCAATATTGTATCCCAGTGCTTTCCTATGGAAGAACTAACCTTGCTACAGTGAAAATAGCTTTTGGAGCCTTATCACTGTAAGGACATGCCTAATATTAAACCTTCGTGTTTCTAGTGGACCACTAGACCCATCCTCGTGGGCACACCATTTACCCTCAGCGCAAAATGAGGGTTCCAACACAAATTTTAGTGGTTCAATGCTTCAGTGTTTTTATTCTTCACACTTTTTATGATTGTTTTTCATTCCATCAATATCTCTTGATTTTTGTACGTTTAACATTCGACATTGTTAGGATCACATCCAATGCATTTCGGGCATTTATCTCAGCCCTTCATCAGGGAATAACACTAAAACGATAAGAAAAACGAACATAAAATAAGTAAAAAGTGTGTATATTGTATATACACACTTTTTACTTATTTTATGTTCGTTTTTCTTATATACACACTTTTTACTTATTTTATGTTCGGTACCAATAGGCAAGTTTAATATGCCAGTTAGGAGTTTAGCGAATTTTGGCTTGTTTTTGGGGTCAAAGCACATGTACTGGGGCTTTGTTAGCAGTGTCCCAGTGCAGAGTCCAAAAAAACAGCAGCATTAGTCCAAACAATGGGGGTAATGATGCAAAAATAGTCATTTCCATACAGTAAGAACATTATAATCCTCTCTTTGGGAACGTTTTGCTTCCTGGATCACTTGCCACGTAGGCCATCTACACTGGCTGATTTGACCAAAAGACAGCAGACTGCTTAGCCATTTTTAGCTGTAAACAATATTTGTTTTATTGCATTTAGCTGAAGTTGGAAGCTCACATTTATTATTACTGCATTTAAAGGTTTACTATACCTAGTAACGCTGCATATCACACAAGTACCACATTTAAAGTATCCAACAATGTCAGGAAGTCCCAAGATTAGCATGATGAATTGTATGGTATCCTGCTGACATCGTCTGGAGTGAGCTGGTGATCCGCAGGTCATGGACCAATGGCTGGCATCAATCGAGCTCCTCCTGTGAAGAAGTGTGAAATCTTAAAGTTTTGTTTTTCACAACTACAAATGAGCATGTTCACACTAAGACTCTGACACCCACAGCAACCACAAATGCAAAGCTCTGGTGAACCTGCTATAGATTCTGACAGTGATGACCAGCAATGCAAGATCTGCACTTTAAGCAACAACAGTCTGCGGTGACTGTCAAAGTGAAGCTCCAGCAATGACGGTTTGAAACATCTGACTGGATCTTCATGGTTCAAGCTACAGCAACGACCATCCGTGATGCCTGGCCTGCTCTTCGTGGTCACGCAATGACCACCTGTGATGCTCTTCGAGACCTTCTCCACTGCAACCAGAACACTTTGCACCAGACTTTGAAAAGGTGACTTCTTCAGCAGGACTAACCTGTCCAGCGTATCTGGCCAGCACTCCATTGCAGTCAACCTAAACTTGTGACTCCCAGTCTAGCGTGATCAGATGACCATGGATGTACGTTGTTACAATGCATGCTTTTAGCACGCATGCTGTAACAATGCAAGTTTTACAACGCATTCCATTACAACGCATTACACTGGGGGGTGCTGGATAGTGAATAGTTTAATTTACTATTCCAACACAACTCATCGTGGACACTAGGGAAGGTGTTGGATAGTAAATTAAAACTATTCCCTATCCTAGAGCGCCCCCCAGTGTAATGCGTTGTAATGGTTTTCGTTTTAAAGTCTGCGTTGTAATAGCACTGCGTGCTAAAAGTTCAGTTATAAAGGTTGTTCCCCGATGACCATGAGTGAAGCTTAATTCTTTTCAGTAGTAAATCTACCTTCAACTTTAAAATTGCATATTTTAGGTTCTCTGATTAGTTTTTTTCATTCTGATATCAATTTGGGCCAGATGTAGGAGAGAAAATACCGGTCAGTAACGGCCGATTTCGGCCGTTACCGACCGATATTTAGGATTTGACATGTAGGGGCCATCATTTTACAGAATCGGTAAATGTACCTATTCAGTAAATTTACCGATTCTGTAAAATACCGAATCGGTATTTTTACCGATTCGGTAAATACACATGTAGGTGACACTCCTAAGAGTGTCACAGGCCCTTAAGAATCGGTATTTTACCACCCAATCCAATTGGGAGGTAAAATACCGAATTCAGGTGTGCATGCACATCTGTGCATGCACACCTGTGCAATGTGACACACAGACATGCCCTTAGGGCATGTCTGTGTGCCACATGGCACACAACTCCGGAATTGGGGTGCTAGAGGGTGCCAAAGTGCAGGATTCGGTATTTACCGATTCGGTAAATATCGAATCGGTATTGCCCATTGATTCCTATGGGCTTCATGGCCCATAGGAATCAATGGGCAATACCGATTCGGTATTTACCGAATCGGTAAATACCGAATCCTACCGATTTGGTAATTCTTAAATTCGAATTACCTACATCTCCCCCTTCATATTTACAGACTCTTAAATACAGAATCGGTAAAATTCGGTATTTAAGAGTCGGTAAATATGAATTACCTACACCTGGCCCTTTGTTTGCTAAAATGTACTCTATTTTTCTAAATTGGTTTGGGATTTATCTTGTGTTGTGTTTTCACTATATTACTGTTTGTGTGCTGCAGAAATACTTTACACTTTGCCTCTAAGTTAAGCCTGACTGCTTTGGGCCAAGCTACCAGAGAGTGAGGTACAGGTTAATTGAGCAACTTTATTGGTTCACCCTCACAAGGAATGCATTTGATGATTGAGTAGGGATTCCAACCTGCTCAATCAGTGACCCTATTCCTTTCAAGCTTCTTGAGGAATTCAAGAAGAGATGAGGAGGCTCTAATGAGGTGTTGGAGGTCGGACCACACTTTAGGAGGGATGTGTGAGTAGTTGCGGCCTACTGTTCTGCTTTTGCATATGTTGGTAGGTGTGCTAGTAAAAGTCCAGCCAAGTGTAGGTGCCTGGAAGGTTTTTGAAACTGCACGCAGCTCTATTGGCAGTCTGGGCCTCTGTTGTGTAGTGCTTTGCAATTGTGGGTTGAAGCTTGAACTGTATGCGCTTATCTATTGGGAGCCAGTAGAGATCCCTGATGAGCCCCGGCCATGGGAGGTTGAGTTCCAGTCTTGCTACTGTGTTGTGGGAGGGCTGGGTTTTTTTTGTGTGAGTTCATTGGTGATTCCAGCATAGTCTGCTTGTGTTGAGGGATTGGATAGTGAAATTCCTGCATCTGGTGTGTAGCCACTTGAAGATCTTTGCAGCATCTTTAGGGTGTGAAAAGAAGCCATTGCAACTTAGCTAACCTGGGTGGATGTGTCCAGCTTGTAGTGATAATCTCTAATCAGATGAACATGTGCATTCCAATTTGTCCAACATGCAAATGATGTTTGTTGGAAATTACCTTCTTTTGTGTGGTATTTCACCAGATCCAGATTCTTGGCTTATTTAGCTGAACCCATTTTTGATGGCCATAGGACTGTGCAATTCACTCCAGCAAATGAGTGGTAAAGCTCTTATGCTCTGCCTTTCAAATATGCTAAAATTGGAATATTCCAAATGGTTACATTCAATTTACTTATACGTTCCTGTTATATTCTACTCTGTGTACCAAGGGGCTGCAAATTAAATGCTACAAGTAGGCTGCAGCGCTCATTGTGCCATTAAATAAAGTAAAACTGTAAAACATGTCTCTAAGCCTACCCTTGCTGCCTGTGTGTACAGTTTTCAAAGAGCGATTTCAACCTAACAAAATAAACCTTTTGCCAGTCCTAAGCCTTTCTTTATAATACCTATAAGACCCCTAAAGTGACCCACAAATGCCCGTAGGGGAGGGCGCCAGGTTGTTAAAAAGCAGGACATGTATAAATAATGTTTTAAATGTTCTGGCAGTGAAAATCCCCTCAAGTTGTTTTTCATTGTGGCAAAGCTGGGTCTCATATAGAAAATTACTGGGTCACATTATCACATCTATAACACAAAAATTCAGTTTGGGAATAGTTAAAACTATGGTTCAATGACTCAAAATTAATAGGAATTAAAACCCGATGTGATGGTAAAGTCAGTTTTTAAATTACTATTTTGAAAATACCCCTTGTAAGAAGTTGGCATTTTCCTCGCTAAGGCATCTAGTAACCATTTCAAAGTTAATCCTCACTGCCACCTGGTAGCCTGCTGGCAGGTGTGAGAGGCTCCAAGGAAACGGAACCAAAGTGCTTTGGCTCCGAGGTGTTGTGGCCTCCTCCTGACAGGATGGTGGGGGATGTGCCCACCTAGCTTCAAAAAGTCATCCCGTGTCACAGGCCTTTGTCAAAGTTGAGCTTGAGCTAACATGGTTGGCCCTCGCCTGTTGCTGAAGTGTACTTTATTTGCTTGCTCAGAAGCTCACATACACTTCTTTTAAAGACATTAAACCTTCACTTATTTTATTCAAGAGTTTTGGGTTGAGGAGGTACAGAATTGACCTTATTAGTGACCTGCTGCCAAAGGCCCGCATTTGGTTTCGGAGCTGTTTCTACTATTAGATGAACCAGTTGGGGCTCTTCTTCATGGCTTCTTCAGCCAAGACAGATTTCTCCTTCTGCACCCGTCCCCAGCAGCCATGGCAGTAGGATGGAGGTGGTGATTTTAATGGGTGACTGTCTTGAAAAAGGATGTCAGTGAATTCAGGTTGCCAAAAGGTCTGGATGCAACCAAAGTGCCTGCCTGCTCTATTTTCACGAGGTTTGTAATAGTGCTTCTCTGATTCTATTGGTGCATGTTGGAATAGGCACAGGAAGTGGTTGTATGATTGCATTTCCACTTGTTTTCTGTTTACTTTTTTTAAAATGCCATGTGTTTCTATACATAGGGTGTTACCAGGAATGGTAACTCTGTACCCGAATTTATTTGTCACAAAAACTTTGCATCTGGAATTACTGGCTGTGCTATTTGCAACCATTACATCTAGTTTCACTGGACCCTGAAAAAAACATTAATCGTGTCTCTCGGGTCAGGATTAATAAGAAGGGATTGGATTTAGTGGGTGTGAATTTATTGCACCTGATTATAAAATTTCACAGAATCCTGGCCTATGCCACTTATCAATAGGGATCCAATATGCACTCATTGGTACACTCCAGCCAACAGGCTCCTCTTGCTTCAAATCCTACCATCCACAGTGGTCCTCCAGCTAGTTGATTCCCCACACTTCAGGCCCTGGAAGTCTAGGACTTCAGCAGAAGCTCCCTTCTTCGAGTATGACTCCTCCTCCTCCTCCAAGTTTCCCTCCTTCAGGGATCAGAGAATGCCCCTCCTCTTTGGTCGCCCACCAAACCAGGCCTTTCACTCATATGCAGGCAAATGCCTCTAATTTCCAAGCCTAGGGGCAGAAATCAGTTCTCCTGGTTGCTTCCGAAAGCGACAACGCTCCATGTGGCCTCCTGCTGCATCGCACAGTCACCACCCATTATGCCTGCCTCTTTAGGGACCTGGAGAGAGAAACACAGGCAGAGCCCCTCAGAAAGTTCCGCCAGTGCTCCCTGCCTGTCCCGCCCCAGATCCCTGATTCTTTATTAATGCTTTTTAGTGTTTTGGAAATTATACCTTGATATCTTTTTCAGGCCCTCTGTGAACTTCACTCAGTTGAGTTCATTGCATGCTTCTCTGTGCTCTGTGGTGATATCTCTCTACTAGAGCCCGGAAACCTAGGGGAGGGCTAATTTGATTTTTGGCATGCTCCTGAGCTTCAATCTTTAGGGGTATAATTCACAAAGCTTTTTCTGTGAGTACATGTGTGTTAGTCCTGGTTTAAGTGTGCCCAGTGCTAACACAGGATTGAAAAAGTGTCATGAAGTTAATCTTTAGTATTCAGGTTATCACTTTCCCTCCCCTTTCTTTCCCTACCCCTGCTCTGACTATCCTTATATTTAGTGTGGATGCTTGGGTGCGAGTGTTGTTTCTTTGAATGATCATATCTTGGTTTGCTGAGTACCCTATCTTATTTTGTTAGTCCAGACCCTAAATATGAAATGGCTATTTACAAATTGATATCTCCATTTTGAAACTCCACTCCACTCAATTATAAGTGGCCAGTGCTCCCATCCCTAGACAGGTGTACAATGTTCTTCCCCATTCAACTCGTAATAGGTACAGTCAGGTGCGGAGATAGTGGCCAAAATTGTTCATTCCGACCAACTTTTATCACCACACCTTATAACATTAACAATGTACGCCTTGATTGTATTGTCTTGCTTTTCTGTTAGTTCCCTTCTTTATACCCCACACTCTCCTTTGCTTCTCTTTTACTCTGCTCTTCTTACTCTTCATCCTTTCTCTATTTAGTTTATCTTCACATTTTCAACCTCTTCTCCCCAATTCCACTTCCTAGTTCCTTCCAGTGAGGAGCCTGCTGTTTGTTGCACGCATACAGCCTGCTTTGTCTTACATCCCTACTGCATTTCTTCCTCCGCTGATGCGCTTGTGTATGCTGCTATTTTTTCCCAAAATAGTTTTAGAATAGAATCACTCTCAGAAGCTGTGAGTCATCCTGGCACCTCATTCTACCAGTTTCTATTTGTGTGTGCTGCTAAAGTGGCAACAATGAGCTGCAGCCCTATAAATAACTATAAAGTTATCAAAAATACACTGAACTCATTTGCCAGTTAACTAGCTATGGTGAAAATAGGATGTTCAAGCATAATGTTTCTGATGTATATTTTATATATGATTGTCTTATTACAAATACAGCTTGCAATGGATGCAGCTGTTTAAAGTACTCTAAATGGTAATGTATAGGGTAAAATCAAAACGCTTCAAATTAAATACCAAAATAGAAAAACATATTGCAGTTCATGGGAAGATAGCATATCCTAGTATACTTTTGAGAACCTCGTCCATACAGATGAATACACAGAATCCGTGGGTTCGCTTCTACTGTCTCGATGAGGAAATTCATGTCTATTTCTGCGCACTACTCTGCCTTGCGAGTCAAGCACAACTTACTGGCCGAGGGCATTCCCCCGTTGCATTAACCAGGATGGCAATAACGAAGCACATTGGCACCTATTTTAACATCAATCAACAGACGCTCGTTTTGTATTCATAAACCAGATCTTGTGATCCTGGTATAACGCAGCACCATTGATGAGACCGTGCAGCGGTTCTGAGACCTTGCATCTACCCCAGTTCCTTGGCTAGCTGCGCCGTGCTGGCCACGGCTGTGCAGTTCCCCAGCCCGGCTGCAGGCCATTTCTCCTTTATATACTCGATGTGCAAGCTGACACGATGGAAGAGATCGATTATAGATTCTGGATGGAGTGCGATCCCGCCTTGATCTTGAAGCATTGCACAGCTCATGTGCCCTTCCCTTGGCAGGAGAGAGCGTGGAAGTCACCCAATCTCTAACATTGCATTTGAGTCCTTCGCATCTCTCTTAGGGCTTGTGGTTTTCACATCTAAAACAGCGAACGACAGCAAAAAACGCAGACCGAAGGTATTGTAATTTATCATCTCTGTGTTTATTGTCCCATTTTTGTGAGCCATGAGCAGTCATGCACTTTTTTGGGAACATTAGGCGTTATTAATGTGCCTACTGCAAGTGTTCAGTTTTGATAAATACATTTGAGTGATCTGAATGTGCTTATATATGTTTAGACTTTAATTTGGGCTTTATTGTTAAATGGCTTATTACCACTAAGCCAGGCCTTTGCATTCACATTCGACAACCAGTTACCTGAATGAAATCAATTAAAAGGAAGAACAATTAGAGCAACCCACCTCAAGAAATATTTGAGGAAGTGAAAAAGAGGAGACCGTGTAATGTGACAGAAAACTAATTGGGGTAATGAAGGAAAAGGAAATAAGTGAGTTTATGGAACAGACCGAGAAGGTTAAGTCTGGAAGTGAAGGGGAAATTCTTGAAATGTAAGCAATGTTATGAGGTTGCACATAAAACGTTAATGCCGTTTGGGCTCGTTTAGCTCCTGCACATACATTAAAATGACTGAGCAGATGATGGAGTTTATCTGCTCGGGCAGACTGGCCTTGTTTAGGGAAGAGGTGATATCCATGGGCGAGGAGAACCAGGTACTTTTATACAGGGGTGGATGAGACAAGTGACAGAGGCAACTTTGTCATTTTAGAAGTGCTCCACTTGAATAATACCGGTATTATAATACATTCTTCCCATGAAATTGAAAAGTTATTCACAACATAGCCATTTTATTGCTGAGCTACTTGAGTAGATGGTTACATGGCATATAACTCCTGCATTTTTTGATGGTAAGGTACCAATACTTTTTTCCTGGAACAACTTTTTGTTGCACTGTATCACAGATTGCAGTGTATGAACACAATATAATAATGTCTTCCAGGCACAATCTAAAATAATTATTGGTGGTGATGCTGCTTTTAGTAGTTTTACCAAATGAAAATGTGGATCCCCCGACAGATTTACAGGCATATTCTTTGAGTTTAAGCCGGCTTTTTCCCATTTATTGAGAAGAAGTGAGGATATTGATTCAAAAATGCAAAAAGGATGGTTTATTTTCTGTAAATTCACAAATTCCTTCCTTTGAAAAATACTTATAACTTGTTGAGTGAATCTATTTTCTAATGTATCTTGACCACAGAGTTCTAATGAACAGCTAGAGAGCTAACAAACTGTAAGGAGACACTAGATTTCATTTTGTTGAAATATGCGTTTAGGATTTAACAACAGTTCCTGTCAGGAAATCAGCAAAGTATGTGCTCTAGTTTGTTTTTATTAATTCAGAATTCACTCCAGCTGTTTCAAGTATGAGCATGGGAAGTTTATCTTTTGGCCATATATGATATGGTCTACTTGCAAATGTCGAAGTATAACTAATGACAATTTCCTCATCTACACACCAAGGGGCATATTATCAACAACGGCGTTAAAAGTTATTGCTGCTTTAGCTGCAAAAAACTGCAGCTAAAGCGTCGATAATGGGCTTGATAATATGCCCATGAGAATTTCAATAGAAGTCCATGTTCTGGTGTGAACATGGCTTCTATTGGAATTCTCCAGGGCATATTATCAAGCCCATTATCGCTGGTTTAGTGGCAGTTTTCTGCCGCTAAAGCGGCAATAATTTTTAAGGCCCTTCTTGATAATATGCCCCTAAATTCTTTTAAAAATCCGCTTCCTAATGCTATCATTCCGCTTTATCACATCATGGCTGGTGGATTTTTTGGCATGTAAATAGAAACCCATCGAAAGACAAAGTAGTGTTTTCATTGCGATGCATTGTAGTATATTTCTTTAGAGAAGCAGTGTCCTGCACTGTTAATGATTGATAGATCATTTAAAATTAGCGATTTGTTGCCCAGATATGAGGATAGACACTACACAAGGGTCATTGTTTGGAGCTATTTCATTTTCTCTTTGCATTTCTTATGACTTTTTTCATGGTTTAGATCACAGAAAAGGGGATACAATATTGAGCTATTAAAAATGACCACATCAAAACACTATCACATATTTCTAAGTCACTGGAAGAGGGACCATCATTTTTTCTTTTCATATTTCTGTGGTATGATGTACCTTTTGTAATATGCTTTACTTTTTACTTTACTGCAGTGTTGAGTACAAGTACAGCTATATACATGCAAACAATTACAAATTAAATATAGTTTTCTATAGCTTGGGCGGACGTGTGAAGTTGTGCTTGGTGGAATTCTGTGGAGTTACTGAAAAACTCCAAGTGATAAAGCAAAATTCTGCCAATGAGGTGAAAATGTGCAGCACAAGCAACTCGTACCACAATTTAGTGCGTCCCCGCCTCCCGCTCTCCTATTCGCCTGCTCCCACATTCCAGCTGCTCCTCCCTCCCACATCCCCTTCTTATGGCGGCCGCGGTGTGCATCGGGCTCGTCGCTGGCGTGCTGCTGGTGCGCCGTCTGCACATGGACCACTCCCAGCGCCAGAACCCCTAGCACCCGTGAGTACCAACACCGCTATGACGCCAACACCCTCCACGCACTCAAGACCGGACGAGAACTCGCATGCTGCCTGGCCACCCCAAAGTGCATCCAAGGACCCTTCTCCTGCCAGAACTGCAGGTTCACCAGCTCACGACCCGCCAACCCACCGACCAGGAAAGAACCCAACTACCTCAGATGCATTCTGCTCAACACCCGCTCTGCCCGGAAATACGCCGTTGAACTCTAGGACCTTCTCGACTCAACCTCCCCAGACGTCGCCTTCCTGTCGGAGACCTGGCTGAACCCATCCTCGGCACCCGACATCGCCATAGCCAATCCAGAAGGCTACAAGATCTCCTGCAGGGACCGCACCAACGGAGTAGGAGGAGGAATCGCCATCGTCCACAGGAACACCCTCAGAGTCTCGACCAGCACCGACGACACCCTCAACACCACAGAACACCTACACTTCCAGATCCACACCGACCCCAACACCACCCTCAGAGGAACCCTCGTCTACAGGCCCCTGGACCCCAACCTCAGTTCAGCGACTCCATCGCCGACTTCGTCAGCTCACACGCCCTCGCCTCCATGGACTACATCCTCCTCAGGGACCTGAATTTCCACCTCAAGAACAATAACAACAACAACTCCACCACCCTGATCGACAACCTAGCCAACCTCAGACTCAGACAACTCTTCACTACACCCACTCACTCCGCTGGCCACACGCTCGGCCCCATTTTCTCCATAAACACTCACGTCTCCTTCAACCACACCACCGAACTCCACTGGACTGACCATCGCTGCATTCACTTCACCTTCCAGAAACCCACCTCGCACCACCGCACCCAACAGATGCCTCGCCGCTGCTGGAACAAAGTCACCAAAGACCAGCTAACAACCACCCTCGCCGAAAGCCCACCCGCCGACCCCACCAACTGCGCTGACACTCTAGCCCCGGTCAAGAAATCCTTCAACAGTCACACCAGCAAGAAAGCCAGCTGGTTCACTGAAGACCTTCAGGCCTCCAAGCAAACCTGTCGAAAGATGGAGAAAAAGTGGCTCCGTGAACGAACAATGGACAGCTACGCAGCCCACAAGAACGCCACCCGCAGACACCATCACCTCATCAGATCAGCCAAAAGGGCCTCCTTCAAAGACCGCCTAGACAACAACGCACACAACAGCAAAGAGCTGTTTAACATCATGAAGGAACTCTCCAACACCAATGACATCCCACCTTCGCAAGACCAGTGCGACTCGCTCGCCACCTTATTCCACCACAAGATCACCGACATCTACGACAGCTTCAAAGCCATGTCCGCCCCGACAACAACTCAGACGGCCGCTCCCATGACCACAATTTGTGCCAACCGCCTGCTCTCCTGGACCAACATCAATAACGACCACACCATCAAGATAATGAACACCATCCACTCCGGATCTCCGTCAGACCCATGCCCACACCACATCTTCAACAAAGCCAGCACCGCCATCGCACCCCACCTACGGAAAGTCATCAACATCTCCTTCGAGACGGCAACCTTCCCGGAGAGCTGGAAGCACTCCGAGATCAACGCCTTACTCAAGAAACCCAAGGGAGACCTCAAGAACTTCCGGCCCATCTCCCTGCTCCCGGCGTAGGTCCTCGAAAAACTCTCAACAAAAAGCTGACCCGCTTCCTTGAGGAGAACAGCATCCTGGACCCGTCCCACTTTGGGTTCCGCAGCAACCACCAGCGACGGCTCGTGGAGGGAGTTACGGTGGGGCAGGAGGGTGGGGAGGGGGAGGGGCAGCGCGGAGGTTGCTAAAAACCGGCATATGGATAATTGCAGGTAAGTAAACAATTTAATTAATAAAACGAATTTCGTAGTGCGCCTTGCATCGCAAAATGCAATGCAGTGCGAGCTACGAAATTCGTTTTATTAATTAAATTGTTTACTTACCTGCAATTATCCATATGCCGGTTTTTAGCAACCTCCGCCCTGCCCCTCCCCCTCCCCGCCCTCCTGCCCCACCGTAACTCCCTCCATGGGCCGTCGCTGGCAACCACAGTACCGAGACTGCCCTCATCGCCACAACTGATGACATCAGGACCCTACTAGACAATGGAGAAACCGCGGCCCTTATCCTCCTCGACCTGTCAGCCGCCTTCAACACGATGTGCCACCACACGCTACGAACACCACTCCACGACGCCGGGGTCCAAGAGAAGGCCCTGGACTGGACCACCTCCCTCCCTCCACCTCCCTCCTCTCCGGTAGAACACAGAGCGTACGCCACACCCCTTCCGGTCCGAAGCCACCAAGATCATCTGCGGCGTACCCCAGGGTTCATCCCTCAGTCCTATGCTGTTCAACATATACATGGCCCCGCTCGCCCACATTGTCCGACTGCACGACCTCAACATCATCTCCTATGCCGACGACACCCAGCTGATCCTCTCCCTCACCATGGCCCTACACACTGCCAAAACCAACCTCCACCAAGGAATGAAGGCCGTCGCCGAATGGATGAGGAACAGCTGACTGAAGCTGAACTCGGACAAGATGGAGGTCCTCATCCTCGGATCCACCCCTTCAGCCTGGAACAACACCTGTTGGCCGACCGCATTGGGAACAGGTCCAACACCCACCAACCACGCACGCAACCTTGGGGTCATCCTCGACTCCATCCTCTCCATGACCAAGCAGTTCAACGCTGTCTCTTCCTCTTGCTTTAACACCCTCCGCATGCTCCGCAAGATCTACAACTGGATCCCCACCAAGATGAGAAGAACGGTCACCCAGGCCCTTGTCAGCAGCAGGTTGGACTACGGAAACGCCCTCTACGCAGGAGCCTTGGCCAAACTGCTGATACAGCTGCAACGCATCCAGAACACCTCGCACGCCTGGTCCTCAACATCCCTCACCACAGCCACATCACATCCCACCCGAGAGACCTGCACTGGCTTCCCGTCAACAAGAGGATAACCTTCAAGCTCCTCACCCACGCACACAAGGCACTCCACAACACTGGACCAGCATACCTCAACAGCCGACTCAGCTTCTACACCCCCACCCGCCAGCTCCGCTCCACCGACCTCACCCTCACCACAGTCCCCCACATTCAGGGGGCAAGTGTATCTCCCACTTCGCCGCCAAGACCTGGAACACCCTCCTCACCCACCTTCAGCAGACCCAATACCTGCTGACCTCCAGAAGACTCCTCAAGACCTGGCTTTGCAAGCAGTAGCAGCATTCCCCACCCCCCAGCGCCTTGAGACACTCACAGGTAAGTAGTGCGCTTTACAAATGTCATGATTGATTGATTGAACAGCACCATGCATTTCGAAGGAATGCGCAGCAACTCAAGTTGATTTGGTGCAAGTCTACTCGAACCTCTGACCACAGCAGTTCGTGAACCCCCGGACCACCCACAGTAGAAAATCATGCTAGGGCATCAAGCCCTGAAATGTGCCTAAGAAGAATGGATACAACCCAGGAAGACATGCCGAACTTACATCAACGGGCAAAGGTTTTCACGGTCCTTACCTGCTCCATACAGATCGATTACAGTCTCCCACGGCTGCCATTGCCCTGCCGTGGTGATCTGGACCGGGCTCTGGTTTCATGGATGTTGGCAGGTCTGAGTAAGCCCCGCAGCAGATTGATACACGGCTCCTGCGGATCCAACAGAACGCGCTGACAAGGCCGATACTGACAGGCCCTGATCATCTGCATCAGCACTGGCAGATTGAAGATTAGCGGAGCAGCTCTAACGTGAAAGGCGGGCGAAGCACAGCACAGCAAAAAGGACTCATCGAACCTGGATTCTGTACCTCAGACTCAACGTCGGATATATCGGGTAAGGAGGGCAGAGTGGTGATTAAGCCAAAAAACCCATCTAACGCTGTAAACACTGTGAACAATGTGGGCACAACTTCTATGCTTCTCCGGCAGAGGAAAACTGAGACTCCCAGACAGGATGTCTCGAAGCCAGAGGCACCGATGGCAAAAGGCAGAGCAGGTATAGACAAAGTACAAAAAAGAGACACCACAGCTGCCAGACTCCCCGGGTAAAGCTCCTCGGCACTTACCATATCCTCTTTGAAAAAACACATCGGTTCCCAGCCTCTAATCACTACTAGCTTTGAGGCTGTGAGTAGCGAGGTGGTCGCAGCTAGATAGGACAATCCGGCTGAGGGGGCAGTAACCAACACACCGCAAATCCCAGTAACTTTGACCCCTCAGGGCACTAATACGGCTACAGCCCTATGCCCATATATATCTACAAACCCCCTGCCACCCAGAAGCCCATCCCACCCAAGCACATCCCCAAGAGCTGAAGGAGCCGTCCCTTGGCAACTATCCGAAGATGTGGGGGGAGAGCCACAAGGAGGGTTGATGAGCACACCAGATAACACTGACCTTTATTAGTCTCTCACCGACGACTCTGTAATGTCAGATGTGAGCATCTCCTTATCCAGCGCCGATGAGGAGCCGGATGGAGACTGGTATAAAAGTTCGAATTCTGGGCAGCAGGAGCAGTATGCGTCCTCTAAAAAACTATTCAAGAAAAAAAGGGATAGAGTACACCACAGCAAAGAGCGAGACTCCTCCGATAAAGAGGCCATTCCTGATTTAAAATGGGATTATAGCGGAACCCCACCTCTGTTGGTGCACTCGAATTCTGCTGATCTATCTGGGGGGAACCAGACCATCATTAATGCTAACATCGAATCAGAGGATTTGCAATGCAGGCACGACAGAGAACCCGCCCTAGCTGATATCTTGGGGTCCATTAAAAGCTTTCAAGCTGAAGCCAAGGCAGACAGCCGCAGGTCCCGCATGGCAGCAAAAAAACTTCAAGGGGCAGTGAGGGAGGTGGGCAGAACCTGTGCCGAGATCGTAGATCGGATGGCGGCAGTTGAGGAAAGGACAGAACAGCTTGAGAAAAACGTTACATCACTCCAGAGGAACATGAAGAAGCCATCAAAGACATTATGTGGAAACTGGAAGAGCAGGAAAATTGGCAACAACGGAACAATCTCCGCTTCCTCTGTATACCCGAGGGGGCTGAAAAGGACGATGCAAGGAAATACATGATCACCCTCCTCAAAAATTATTTTGCGGAACTTCAATCCTGGGACTGGGAGAAAGAGGTTTAAAGGGCTCATAGGTTTCCCTTAATGATCAAAACCCATAAAACATCATCTCAACAGCATCCCAGAGCCATGCTTCGTTTCTGTGGAAACTTCTTACTCCGACAGGCTCTCTATGACTTAGCTCGACCCACCAGTAAGAGAACATTTGAAGGGGTAACCTTTTTTACAAGGCCGGACTTTGCGCACCAACAGTTGAGAGGAGATGGCGTTTGAGGCAACTGTTTGACCCCTTCCAAAAAATAGGAGCCTCAGTGTTTCTTCAGAACCCTGCAAGGTTAAAGATTGTTCATCAAGGTCGTACCCTCAGCTTTGTCTCTGAGATTCAAGCAAAAAACTACTTGGATGAGATTTCAGGACATAAATAAGGCGACATAAATAAGGCGAAATGGAGGGGGGAAATATAGTCACTCAGTAAAATCCTATGAATGTAGATAAAACTATCCATACAACTAGCTTGGATAATGCATAGGATAGAGTGATAAAAACTGTGGAATGTTGCGCTTTTCCTTTCCTTTTCTATTTCTTTCTTTCTTTTCTTCCTAGGACTACAAACCGGTGGGGTAAACTCCATAGATTACCTATTTCTTTCTTTTTTGTTTTGATCTTCCTTATTTTATTACTTTGTTTTTTCCCTCCATGCTCAACACTATCTATGCCCTATGAAGGACTGTGCAAAATAAGTAAATATAAGTTAATACTGCAGGTTCACAAGTTAATGATGTAAGTAATATATTAGACTTCATGCTAATAAAGCGGCTTTTCTTGTTGTATAGATTGTAACTTTGGTATAGCGTATCGGGAATATTCTTTTCCAGGCTATTTGAATTATCTACCTATTTTCTTTTTTTCTTCTTCTCGTGCTGTTTTCGGGGGGAGCTTGGCAGAATCACTGGGGTGCTCTCGATGGATGTCACGTCCCTGGCCCTCCTGGGGCCAGGTAACCTCCATCGGTGAAGGTGGGTGGGGGGGGGAGGGGTGGGGTTCGGGGTTGGGTGGGTTCAGGAGGAAGGTCAAACAGGATTTTAAAAAAATTATAGGGAAAAAGGAATTTACATAGTTATAGCTAACTATTTACCTATGGGGGAATGTTCTTCTAGGATTCTTTGGACAAACTAATGGGGGCACGGAAGATTATGTCACTTAACATCTGCGGCTAAACGATATCAAGAAGAGACAAGCTGTTGCGGTCGGTTTACAAACTGCAGGCCCCAACATAGGGGCTAATTATGATTGCGGAGTTCCCGCATCCTCCGGGCCAGCGGAAGCCACCGCCGGCCCGGAGGATGCGGGAAATCCGCTGCGGAGCCTCCACAGACCCACCGCCAAATTAGGATGGCTGGCGGGTCTGCTTTTATGTCCGCAGCTTTTCCGCCGCAGTCGCCTTCCGACCGCGGCGGAAAAGCACTAACATGTCTGGCGGTGTCTATCAGACACCGCCAGGCATATTAGGATGTCTGCAATACTATGCTTTTCCAAGGCGGCTTTTCCGCCGTGGAAAAGCATACGGTTCTGCACTGCGGGGGCCCGTTGCGGGCCCCCTAGGTGAAGGGGGGTGGGGGGTGCACATGGGGGGTACCTATGGTACCCCCCTTCATTTGCGTGCACAAAGCGGCAGGCACCGCGAGGTGCCTGCCGCTTTGTGCATGCAAATGCACTGTTGTCATTTTTTACATTGCGGCGGGTGGCGCTTCAAGCAGCACCCGCCGCAATGTAAACAATACAGGATGTGACCGCCAGGGTGGCGGTCACATCCTAATTGTCATGGAGGGACCACCGCTGCCCATGCGGACGTTCCCTCACACTCAGTGGTGGCAGACGGTCGCAAGTCCGTCCGCCATCATAATCGGCCCCATAGTGTGTATACAGGAGACGCATATTGAGGGCTCACAGACACATCTGTTAAAACCACTGGGGTACAAATTAGTCTGTGCTAGCTCTCAGGGAGCTTGCGTTAGGGGGGTGGGAGTTTTAGTCAGAGGCGGAGGACTCAGCTTCACCCGATGCAAAACAGACAAATTCGGCAGGTGGGCAATTGCAGAATGCCAGGTTGAACAATCACAGTTAGGTACCATCTGTTCAATCTATGGGAGCAATTGTGATGATCCCACCGTGCTCAATGAGGTCTCTAGTGAGCTCACACACTGGCCACTACCATTACTCATCTGCGGGTATCTCAATATCAACCTACCCTCTGATTGGTCAATAAATGATAATTGGGTGTATCATGGGCAAAAATCCAAAGTCTGTAAAGCCTTAAAACATCTATGTCTTATGCACGGACTCCTGGATGGGGGGCAAATCTCTAATTCTGAGGATCCCGGTTATACTTTTGTTTCAACCCACACCGGGTTCATGCGAGGCTTGATTACTTCCTTGTATCACAGACATTAAGATCTATCACACAAATAGAAAAACTACCCCGCATACTCTCTGACCACAACCCCCTTGTTTGCACTCTAGGGCTAACACACATGGGCCAGAAACCAAGAATTTGGACCTTCGAGAAATCCCTGCTCCTCAAGGAAGATTATTGTAATCATATTCGAGCATGGATTCCCAACTTTTTAGAAGATAATGTAGGGAGTACCTCTATAGAATTGGTGTGGGATGTTTTAAAAGCAGAGATCCGCGGGGAAAACGCGCAATATTCAATGAGGGTTAATAAACTGCCTAGAGACTCCGATAGATTGTTATTGGAAAAATTAAAGGGGTCTGAAGAAGAACTTATTCGAGCAACCTGCGACTCTTTAACGATAGAAGAACTGACCATAATCCAATATCAGGTGGCAATTAATAAAGCTGCTATCATGAATACATTTACCACCAAAGTGGTTAAAAAAGTCACCACTCACAGTGAGAAAGTCTATGAAGTAAGTGAACTGGTTGGCCATCAATTAGCTATAAGTATGAAGCAACAAACATCTCAGAACCTCATACGGTAGTAGACCCAGTGGAAGGATTGGTCACAGAGAGCGATAAGATTAGAGAAGCATTTTGGCGTTTTTACAGCACTTTATACTCTGAGGAAGGAGGGGCGGAAATAGGCAGCATGAGTGAATATCTAGATCAAGATACACCTAGTAGACTTATTGATGAAGATTGAGATGCTCTAGAGGAGACTCCATTCCTTGAAGAAATTCTAGAGACAGTTAAAGCTCTACCTCGAGGAAAGGCAACGGGCCTAGACTCTATCCCTTTAGAATTTTATATCACATTTCTATACCAAATTAAAGAGATTCTGCTAGATCTATTTGTGTACATATTTTTTTGGGGGACAACCACCAAGATCATGGTCAAAAGCCAAAATAATAGTCTTTCTGAAAAAAATAAACCTCCAGATCAGATGGGTTCCTACCACCCTATTACCATAATCAACGTGGACTCTAAAATGTATTCCAAACTAATAGCGAACCGTATTGCACCATTAATCCACAAACTTGTTTCAAAATCCCAGCACCGGTTCGTGCCCGGGAGAGGAACCACAGATCACATCCATAGAGTGATCAGCTTATTTGACAATACAGAGGTGACAGGAGACCCAATGGTGCTTATACTCCTAGACGACGAAAAGGCCTTCGACAGGGTCTCCTGGTCATTTCTGTGGTTGGCAATGGGTCGACTGGGATTTAAACAGGGATTTATCCAGGCGGTACAAAAACTATACATCGACCCTAAAGCTGTAGTGATGGTTAATGGCAATCTTTCCAAAGAACTAACAATAAAAAGGGGAACTCGACAGGGATTCCCATGCTCCCCATTGCTGTTTGCAACCTACATTGATCCTGTTATTCGCAGATTGGAAACCAATGCTGGTATTATTCCCATCTTGATCCAAGGCTATTTGACCAAAATGCTCGCCTATGCCGACAACATTGCCATAGTTACACCTGATCCTGCGTCAGCCTTACCTATTATTGAAACTGAGGCAAAAAACTTTGGTAATGTGGCCGGCTACGCTCTCAACCAGAGTAAAACTCAAGTGGTCCTAAATGACAAATGCACTATGATAGATCCTCGTGTGACATCAAAAGCGACTTACCTGGGGGTATGTATCACCTCCAAGCTCGTTAAAGTGGTTGATCTAAATATGAGCCCCCTGCTAGATAAAATGCAGAAAGATCTCCACCGCATGGATAACTTACATCCATCCTTGATAGGTCGGGCAAATGCATTGAAAATGGTTTATTTCCCTAAACTACTCTATATGTTTGGGGCAATTAATCTGGAAATTTCTGAACAGTGGTTTAAATTGATGGAACGCACCTTTTCTAGTTTTATTTGGTCATATTCACAACGCCGAAGAGCTTACAAGTTCCTGACCCTTCCCAAAGAAAAAGGAGATTTAGCCTTACCTAACCTTAAGGTGTATTATTGGGCATCTATGCTATTATACAGTCACAAACTGTTTCTATTAGACTGCACGGAGACCGCCTCAGGGGAAGACCAACTTTTAATTTATCAGCTAGTTTTGGGTAACAAGAGCAAGGGCTATTTATGGCGATTTCTCTATGATAGTTACCACAAAAAGGTCCGCCTAAAGACCCTGCTGGGGGGGTTTAAAACATGGAAAGCTGTGAGGAAACTGTTAGGTATAGGACGACTCTCGTACTATTCTCCTTTAGGCAGCAACCCAATTCTTTCTGAAATCTTTAGAGGTGCCTGTATTGATAGATGGATTACAGCTGGAATCACGGATATTGGATGTCTTTTTTCAAGTGAAGGGTTACACTCTTTTGAAACTTTAAGAGAGATATATCAATTGGAGTGGAGGGATTTTTTTAAATATCTGCAAATCAGAGATTTGTTATTACAACGGATCAGGGCAAATACCGCATTTGATAAAATAATGGTAGCCGAAACATTAAAAAAAGAAATTCACCATTGGGGGGATGTATTCTCTCTTATTATCCCTCTTTCCGGATAACCTCGAGAAAACAGCACAGAAGTGGCAGGGAAAAATAGTTATCACTATGGAAGAGTTCAATTATGCGTATGGTTTGTCCCGAACTATCCTCATGTCAACGAAATTGCAAACACAGTTCTATAAAACCTGCTTTTTTATGGATTATACCCCTGACAAAATCGCTAAATGGGGGAGAGGGAGGGGGACTTGCTGTTTTAGATGTATGACACCAAATGCTGATTGCATACACATATTTTCTGTATAAACTTATCCTCCCTAAAACGTAGCATTGAACGGTTCTTAACGAGCGTGTTAAAAATTGAACTAGCCCTCTCTAATGAACTGAATATGCTCGGGGCAACTAGTCTTGCTGACCCCCGCCCGGGACATGAACTAGTATTTGTTGCCATGGCGGTCTTAAGAATTTGTATTGCCTCCGCCTGGCTAGATCCTAATCCTCCATCTTTCCAACAATTGTTTTCTAGACTGTTAAAAAAAGTCCAGCCATGCACTGTTCACTTGGTGTTATCTCACACCTTCTCAGCTTCTCAAACTGAATTAATTAGTAAAACCATCACTTTTACTTCATTTAATCTTTCTTAATCGCATCAAAGTTCATGTTTTAAATCACATATCACTGATCAATCACAATTAATTGTTTGAACACAGTATTTACATAGAATGTGTTTTCATAATTTTTCAAATATTTCAATCAACATTTACATATAACACATCTTAATCATGTGCCCAATGCATTTCAGTAGCCAATCGGTACCTTCCTCAGGGGCCACTCTAAAAGAAAAAATGAAAACAAAATAATTGTTGTATGTGCCCATGGACGCTGTTGATTAATCTTAATATAATGTATAGGTTCATACGTTACTTGGGTTGATAATAATGAATGTCGCCTGTAATGCAAAACATCTACATGAAGCCTGTGCCAACTTATCCTGCATGTTTATACTAAACAAACGTGTTTTGTATTGATAATTGCTTACCGATGCGTACTGGGAAATGTCAACGTTGTGTGCTGTAATAGAAATGCACATGCATTGTCTTTAAAGTGTGTATCTAAATCTGATTGTACCACACGGGCTATGCAAAAAGATTCACGGTATCTTGTAGACGGTATCTAATTTCATACCTGTGCCAAACGATGGTTGACTTTACTCCTAAAGGTCAATGAGAAAACAAACATCAAAGGGAGCTTAATTAACCTCTATCCCTTTTAGAATATCAGATTACACTACCTGGTCATAAGAAGCGGTTTCGTACCAGAAGATTTCCTGTGTTCGCAAATCTACAAAGAATCAAAGATGCGTGTAAGATCGTGCTGTTGTTCTGCCAATGCGGTTATAAACGTAAAAAGTAACCGTACTTTCGTCCGTACCTAAATCTGTTCTCCTCACATGTATCTAAGTTCTCCGAACACTCGAAAGTTCAACCGGTAGCCGCCATGGTTAAGTTGAGATTATACGCGACTGACGTGACTGACACTGAAAACAGTCCAATCTACGATCTTACTGCTCGCAGTGACCTCCCCGGTCGCCATCTATAAGAGATGTTATGTTAACCCTAAATGGTATTTGTTGATCGAAAAAGTCAACTGCTTGAATGTAAAAAAGATGTATATATATTTAGATGCTTAGCGTTTATCGGGTATACGTAGTCTAGAAGTTGAAATGTCTCAAACTCGGGTCAAGGTTAGATCCGCTCTCGGATCTTGATGGAGCAATGCTAGCTAATGGTAATATGTCCAGTGGGAGTACAGATCAAATCTGCACTCGAATGCAATGCATCTGAACAATGCTCAATATTTTATTGAAAGATGACCTGTGTCGATGGGTTTAAGTTTCTATTTAGGAATAACTACAGGTGTTGAACACCTCAGATCAGACTATCCTTCGATGATGCTTAGGGTGATGTTTCAAACATTAATACGAGTCGGTTCCGTTCACGAAGTAAATACCTCTGAAAATAGATGATATGCTGTCAGTTCAGTTGAAACAACCTCATATGAAGAATGTTAATGTATGTGTGGGTGATTGCAGCTATTTGTACGACACCTTAGTACCTAACATTGTGCTGTGAGCATACCTGGTACATGATGCAACTTTGCAGAACATATTCTATATTTTTTATTTGGGTATTTGCAACTAGTAATGGACACTAAAGTGTCAGTCAATGTGATATGAAAATTCCTAATACCTACAGTATCATTAAAGTATGTTATCTAGTAAGGTTAGTGGTGTATATAATATATTGTATGAAACTTTAACAATTCACAGATGATTCTCTATTGTATAATCCTGATGGCAGCAAAAAGTTCTAAAATACCAAACAATTGGTATGCAGCAACGATCATATAAACCACTTCATTATTGAGTCATTGCGTAAGTCTCATTCTAATGACAGTGATGCTGCTCCTAAACCTATCTATAAATAACAAGATAAATCATATCTGTCATTGAGCCCTGTGGGGGACATTGTTCTCAAAGTTTTGATCCAGTATAGCTCTCGTTGGAGTAGTTTCTGTCGAGTACCGGCTCCCTGTCTGGGTGTGATCTTCACTATTATAAAGAAGCGTAGCTGAGAGATCAAATGTTTCAAATCCTTCCAATGTTCTGCTAATGGTGATGCCAGTGCCTGGTTCCTGATTTTACTTTTGTGCTCCGTGACTCTAATTTTCAGTTTACGTTCCGTTTTTCCCACATACATCATTCCGCATGGGCATTTGATGCCATAGATCACATTTTGTGTGTTGCAGTCACTTGTGTGTCTTAATGTAATCAGTTTTCCTGTTGTAGGGTGATTGAACGTATTGCCAGTAATCACATTGTTGCAATGTATGCAATTTTGACATCGAACTGTGCCTTTGTGCCTGGTCTCATCGCTGTGAGTTTTTGGTCGTTTCAATAATTCTTTCAGATTTCTGCCTCTTGTGTATGCATATAATGGTTCCTCCTTGAATAGGCCCTTGAAATCCGGTTCGGTAGATAATAGCTCCCATCTCTGGTTGATTATTCTTTTAATTGCTTTGGACTGTGTTGTGTATTTTGACACAAACACCATCTTGTCGCTGGTTGTCCTGACCTTAGTTTGTAGCAGATCCTGTCTGCTGGAACTCATGACTCTTTCCTTGCTTTGATTCAACACCTCTGTTGGGTATCCTCTTTGTTTGTACTTAAGCAAATGTTCCTCCATCTTAATTAGGCTTGTTTGTGGTTCTGAACAAATCCGTTTTATACGTATCAGTTGTGAAAATGGTAAATTTCTGATGAAGCTTCTCGGATGGAAACTAGTGTAGGCCAGTGCATTATTCCGATCAGTAGGTTTGGAATACAATTCAGTTTGGAAACCTGTGACCGTTTTGATAACTCTTACATCCAAGAAGTCCATTGTTCGATTGTCAATTTAATGTGTGAACTGTATTCTGGGGTTCACTGCATTAAGATCTTTGATCATTTGTTCCAACTCTTCTCTAGGTGCTTGCCATATCAGAAATATATCGTCGATAAATCGACAATACATCCTGATCTTGGTCCATCGGTCTGTGGTGACGAAGTTCTCTAATTCAAATTGGGCAATAAAGATGTTTGCATATGCCGGTGCCCCCGATAATCCCATGGAAGTCCCCGTTAGTTGGGCATAATCTTGGTTATTCCATTCAAAATTGCTGTTCTGTAGACAGAACTTTAACAGTTGGAGTATCAGAATTTTTTCTGTCTGTAGATCATCCATTTGTAATAGTGCCCATTCTACTGAGTATATACCAGCTGTGTTAGGAATAGAGGTATATAGTGCTACCACGTCAATGGTGCACAAAATCCAATTCTCCTGGTAATCTTGGGTCAAATTTGAAAGTTTGTTTAAAAAATCAGTCATATCCTTTATGAACGAAATCCATCCTTGCACAAATTGCTGTAATAGAAGCAGTTGATCAGGGATGGATTGACGTAAACACCCGGGCATATCTTACCACAACTCACCCCAGATGTCCGAAGTTATACATGATTCCTAAGATTCATAAAAATCCGCACGATCCTCCGTTCAGACCCATCGTATCGGGGTGTGGGTCAGTATTTGATCCCTTCGGCCGATATCTGGATTATTTTTTACAGCAATTTGTGCAAGAATGGATTTCGTACATAAAGGATATGACTGATTTTTTAAACAAACTTTCAAATTTGACCCAAGATTACCAGGAGAATTGGATTTTGTGCACAATTGACGTGGTAGCACTATATACCTCTATTCCTCACACAGCTGATATAGACTCAGTAGAATGGGCACTATTACAAATGGATGATCTACAGTCAGAAGAAATTCTGATACTCCAACTGTTAAAGTTCTGTCTACAGAACAGCTATTTTGAATGGAATAAACAACATTATGCCCAATTAACGGGGACTTCCATGGGATTTTCGGGGCACCAGCATATGCAAACATCTTTATGGCCCAATTTGAATTAGAGAACTTGATCACCACAGACCGATGGACCAAGATCAGGATTTTTTTGTCGATTTATCGGCGATATATTTCTGATATGGCAAGCACCTAGAGAAGAGTTAGAACAAATGATCAAAGATCTTAATGCAGTGAACCCCAGAATACAGTTCACACATAAAATTGACAATCGAACAATGGACTTCTTGGATGTAAGAGTTATCAAAACGGTCAAAAGTTTCCAAACTGAATTGTATTCCAAACCTACTGATCAGAATAATGCACTGGCCTACACTAGTTTCCATCCGAGAAGCTTAATCAAAAATGTACCATTTTCACACCTGACACATATAAAACGGATTTGTTCAGAACCACAAACAAGCTTAATTAAGATGGAGGAACATTTGCTTAAGAACAAACAAAGAGGATACCCAATAGAGGTGTTGAACCAAAGCAAGGAAAGAGTCATGAGTTCCAGCAGACAGGATCTGCTACAAACTAAGGTCAGGACAAACAGCGACAAGATGGTGTTTGTGTCAAAATACACAATACAGTCCAAAGCAATTAAAAGAATAATCAACCAGAGATGGGAACTATTATATACTGAACCGGATATCAAGGGCCTATTCAAGGAGGAACCATTACATGCATACACAAGAGGCAGAAATCTGAAAGAATTAGTGAAACGACCAAAAACTCACAGCGATGTGACCAGGCACAAAGGCACAGTTCGATGTCAAAATTGCATACATTGCAACAATGTGATTACTGGCAACACGTTCAATCACCCTACAGCAGGAAAACTGATTAAATTAAGACACACAAGTGACTGCAACACACAAAATGTGATCTATGGCATCAAATGCCCATGCGGAATGATGTATGTGGAAAGAACTGAAAGTAAACTGAAAATTAGAGTCACGGAGCACAAAAGTAAAATCAGGAACCAGGCACTGGCATCACCATTAGCAGAACATTGGAAGGATTCGAAACATTTGATCTCTCAGCTACGCTTCTTTATAATAAAGAAGATCACACCCAGACAGGGAGTCGATACTCAACAGAAACTACTCCAACGAGAGCTATACTGGATCAAAACTTTGAAATCAATGTCCCCCACAGGGCTCAATGACAGATATGATTTATCTTGTTATTTATAGATAGGTTTAGGAGAAGCATCACTGTCATTAGAATGAGACTTACGCAATGACTCGATAATGAAGTGGTTTATATGATCGTTGCTCCATACAAATTGTTTGGTATTTTAGAACTTTTTGCTGCCACCAGGATTATACAATAGAGAATCATCTGTGAATTGTTAAAGTTTCATACAATATATTATATACACCACTGACCTTACTAGATAACATACTTTAATGATACTATAGGTATTAGGAATTTTCATATCACATTGACTGACACTTTAGTGTCCGTTTCTAGTTGCAAATACCCAAATAAAAAATATAGAATATGTTCTGCAAAATTGCAAAATGTACCAAGCATGCTCACAGCACAATGATAGGTACTAAGGTGTCGTACAAATAGCTGCAATCACCCACACATACATTAACATTCTTCATATGAGGTTGTTTCAACTGAACTGACAGCATATCATCTATTTTCAAAGGTATTTACTTCGTGAACGGAACCCACTCGTATTAATGCTTGAAACATCACCCTTAGCATCATCGAAGGATAGTCTGATCTGAGGTGTTCAACACCTGTAGTTATTCCTAAATAGAAACTTAAACCCATCGACACAGGTCATCTTTCAATAAAATATTGAGCATTATTCAGATGCTTTGCATTCGAGTGCGGATTTGATCCGTACTCCCACTGGACATATTACCATTAGCTAGCATTGCTCCATCAAGATCCGATAGCGGATCTAACTTTGACCCGAGTTTGAGACATCTGAACTTGTAGACTATGTTTACCCGATAAACGGTAAGCATCTAAATATATATACATCTTTTTTACATTCAAGCAGTTGACTTTTTCGATCAACAAATACCATTTAGGGTTAACATAACATCTCTTATAGATGGCGACCGGGGAGCTCACTGCGAGCAGTAAGATCGTAGATTGGTCTGTTTTCAGTGTCGGTCACGTCAGTCGCGTATAATCTCAACTGAACCATGGCGGCTTCCGGGTGGACTTTCGAGTATTCGGAGAACTTAGATACATGTGAGGAGAACAGATTCAGGTACGGACGAAAGTACGGTTACTGTTTACGCTTATAACCGCATTGGCAGAACAACAGCACGATCTTACACGCGTCTTTGATTCTTTTTAGATTTGCGAACACAGGAAATCTTCAGGTACGAAACCGCTTCTTATGACCAGGTAGCATAATCTGATATTCTAAAAGGGATAGAGGTTAATTAAGCACCCTTTGATGTTTGTTTTCTCATTGACCTTTAGGAGTAAAGTCAACCATTGTTTGGCACAGGTATGAAATTAGATACCGTCTACAAGATACCGTGAATCTTTTTGCATAGCCCGTGTGGCACATCAGATTTAGATACACACTTTAAAGACAATGCATGTGCATTTCTATTACTGCACACAACGTTGACATTTCCCAGTACGCATCGGTAAGCAATTATCAATATAAAACACGTTTGTTTAGTATAAACATGCAAGATAAGTTGGCACAGGCTTCATGTAGATGTTTTACATTACAGGCGACATTACTTTATTATCAACCCAACTAAGGTATGAACCTATACATTATATTAAGATTAATCAACAGCGTCCATGGGCACATACATCAATTATTTTGTTTTCATTTTTTCTTTCAGAGTGGCCCCTGAGGAAGATACCGATTGGGTCCGAAATGCATCGGGCACATGATTAAGATGTGTTATATGTAAATGTTGATTGAAATATTTGAAAAATTATGAAAATACGTTCTATGTAAATACTGTGTTCCTACAATTAATTGTCATTGATCAGTGATATGTGATTTAAAACATGAACTTTGATGCGATTAAGAAAGATTAAATGAATAAAAAGTGATGGTTTTACTAATTAATTCAGTTTGAGAAGCTGAGAAGGTGTGAACAGTGCATGACTGGACTAACTTTCCGGCTAGTCTTAACAATAGTTCAACCAAGGAGTGACAACCCTTATCAGTCATAGCACCAATTGTTTAGAAGGTTAAAAACAATATATTTGGGTGCTCTTCACACACAACCCCATTATCTTTCTAGACTATTAGCCATATTTAACCTAGAAATGGCTATATATAAAAGAAAATGCAGAAGGTGGAGGGCCAGGGGGCTGAAAATCTGGAATCCTCTAATTGAATGGTCCCAACTCCAAGGTAATTCCCTGTAACATGATGTATCAACCAGCTTGATTTAAAAAACTGTAAAATATCAATTTGTAACATTTGTAAATTATTTGTCATCTATGACTTATCAGATTATGTTTGTATCTCTCTAAATAGAAGGGAAATGCTTTGATTGTTTAATTCATCAAGCTATTATTGCATGAACTATTAATCCAATTTCCCTAATCCCTATATGTTTGTATCTGAATTATTCTATGTTCATCTTTCTTTTTCTTTTGTCTTGTCCGACTCAGGGGGGGAAGGGGTTGCTTTGTAAATATAAAATCCAATAAAGATATTAAAAAAAAAAGAAAATCATGCTAGGGGTTGCCAAATCTTGTTTACCATCTCGCATCTTCTGGAGCCTTGCAGGAGAAAAATTTCACAACACAGCAGTTGTTGGAATTTGGCCAGAACTCCACATTAAAGAGTAATGTGGAATGGAAAGAATTCCACCAATTCTGTGGGCAGAATGGAACGTTCCACCCACCCCTAGTTTTCTATTTCTATTATTTAATAAGAATGATTCTTGTTTTGCAAGATAGAAAGCATATATGTGGTTTTCCACTTAGGGCTCGATTGCTATGTCGGTCGGAGTTGCCTCCGACCGGCATCGTCATGTTCTCGGGTCCGACCGACCTCCCGTCGGTGATCCTGAGACCTCAATCAAAATGCAACCGCACATGGTGCAGTCACATACTCCCATTTCTCTATGGGAGCTTGTGCTGCTGCCGTAAACCAGCCATAGCACAATCTCCCATAGAGAAATTGGAGTTTATGCAAATGAGGTGCCTGCCATATGGTGCAGGGATTTTCAGGGGGCACCATTGGCGCCCCCTTGGCCCCAAACTGGAAGCCGCAGGGAGAAGGTGGCTGTTCTAGGTGCCCCCAAAGTCGTTTTCTAATAGGCTTTCTATGTGGGAAAGCCCAGCATGGAAAGCCTGTCAGAAACAGACATCATAAATAAGCATGGGCGAATTTTGCGAATCTGGCGTTCGCGAATTTTGCGAATTTGCGAACTCGCAATCCACAAAATCCGCGAATCCTCACGAATTTGCGGATTTTTTTTGTGTTCGCAAGGGTTTCTGCCATTTGCGAGGGTTTGGTACTAGTTCGCAATTGCGAACTTACTTGTCGGCTCGCAACGATCGCGACTATGTTGTTTCTACGTCTGGCTCATCATCACAGGTTCCCAGCACCCTCTGTTTCACCACTGCCACCCTCTGTTTCACCCATGCCACCCTCTGTTACATCAATGCCACCCTCTGGCTCATCATCACTGTAGATTATGGGGGGGAAAAGCAAGCACACCTGCCCTGCTTCAACTGACATGAATTAATTTGGGGTTAGTTTATTAATGTGTCACTGTTTTAAAATTCCAGGTCTGGCACCTGCTTCCTTATCAGTAATTTGCTTTCTGTTGCAGTGCAATTTTTTTTCCAGGACCTTTGTGGCCTACTTGTAGCTATTCTATGAGCCCGCTGTGAGGATCAGAGCAGGGTCATACAATTGTTGCAACTAGCAACTGAACTCTGGAGGGGCCCCAGTCAGGAAGCACTACAGGGAATGGTTACTAATGATGAGTTTGAACTCTTGCACCTGCCGAGTGCTTTCAGTTTTGCAAAACTCGTTTTTCTGCAATTTCGCGGGATTCGCGGGGCGCGAACACGCGCGAGATCGGATCCGGAAGCCGCAAATTCGTGCGAATATGCGATTTCTTTTTTTGCGGCGTGTTAGTTTGCAAGGTTTTGTGTGTTTTTGTAAGCCGCTTGTAGCGCAAGGCGCGAAGTTACCCTCGCGGTCGTTCAAGGGCGTGGCCATCTTGTTTGCATGACGTATTTCCGTTTCCGGGCGCGAAGCGTAATCTCGCAAAGTGTGCGGCTCGCCAGTACAATTTTGCGAGTGTTCGCGAGGAACATCTCGCGCGAACTTACCCGCGCGGTCGTGAACGGGCGCGGCCATCTTGTTTCTCATTCATTGCTATGGTTCTGGGCATGCTTTTTGCATCCTCTCTAAATCTCTGCCATCCATTGCTTGTTTGAAGTTTTTTTTAATCTATTTTACTTATTATCTATCCCTCTATTTTTCTAGCCCTATTTTTTTGTGTTTACTGCTACTTTTGGTTAGTTTTAAACTACTTTTTTAAACTCTTTTCTTTTCTTCTCTTCCCTATTCTATTTTCTTTATTCCTTTCCGCCCAGACCATGGTGAAGGGAGCCGGCAAGCATCCCGTGAAGGGGAAGGGTCCCGCACCCCGTGCCCGGCTCCCGTGCGGGCGTTTGAGGGGGGAGCTAGTGATGCCACGGGAGATCTTTAGCGCGGAGGAGGTGGCCGCACTAGTGTTCTATGTGAAGCGCCACCTCCCCAGGACCATCATGGCAAGCGGCAAGAACGGAGGCGGGTACGGGATGCGGGAGCGCCGGAAGCGGTGGGAGAAGGTGTGCCGGGCCATGTACCACCACTCTCGGGTCTGGCGCACCTACAACCAGGCCACCCACCACTGGACGGATGTCCTGACCCGTGAACGAGATCTGCTCGACCTGCTTGGCCTCGAGATCCCCGGGCTTGGTGAGTAGTAGTAGCTATTTCTTTACTACTCTGTTTTCTCTTGCTGTGTTATTATATTGCAAATTTTTGTTTTTTACCAAGAGCAATAATGCTGCTCATTACATTGTAGGTAAATTATATTTCAAAATCTTCTGTGCATTTCAGGTGCACTGCTCTCCTTCTCAGTAGTGTTGCAACTATGCTTATTTGTTTTCGATTTTGTGTTCATTTCATTGGCCTGTGAAATTATGTATGAGTGTAGTTTAAAGAACTGCGTAATGCTACACACTAAGGTTCAGATTTTTAATTACTGGCGCATCCCTGCAAAGTAGCAGGGATGCGCCAGTAATTGTGCGCCACGCCACTATCACCCATGGTGCGCCGTATTTACAATGCGGCGCACCATGGGCCCAAAACGTCACCAAAGCGTTACGCATCTGTGCCGTAAGGGCGGCGCATTGCTGGAGTTGCGTCGCAACGATGGCGCAGCTCCATCAATGCTCTGGGGTGCCCTATCTCCCCAATGCTGCGTCAAGCCGTACGTCTGCTTCAAGCAGGCGCAGGGTTTGAGTCACGCATCATTGTCGTTAAAGTGAGTGATTGAAATCTTGTAGATTTCCCTCAGACACTTTTAGGATGTGTTCCTGCGCAGGAACGTCCTCCCTTGCGCCGGAACGCCCCCTGATGGTGCAGGGCTTTACAACATGATGCATCTCCCATATGCGTCACGTTGTTAATATACGCCGCACCATTGCGCCTCTTTTGTGCTGCCGCTGCGTCACAAAAGTCACGCAACAATGGAGCAAAAGAGCCGCAAGGGGCTTCTAAATCAGCCCCTAAAGACTCAAGTCCAGTCCTTCCTTTGTACACATGGCGATAAGAAGAAATAGTGGTAGTGGATTGATAGTTTGAGTATTTTAATGACTGGTTAATGTAGTAGGAAACTTTAGTGTTGTCGCTGATCTGCAATCACGATGGACCTTGGCTGTCACTTCGCGTGCTGCGGACTGCTGCCTGCCAATCCTTGGCAAACCTTTTTAGTACTTTGTTTAGTGAGTTACATAAGAAGTTTCCGCAAATCAAGCAATACTAATAACGTAGTAGACCACATGAGATTGGTCAATAATATATCCCGTCGAATAGTTGTCTATTTGCTATTTCGCCAAAATATTTTGTTAGTTCTTTTGAAATGTTTGATTTGGTTGACAAATATCATCCATGTTTTCTGTTTTTCTTTCCTTCATGTTGTACATCAGCTTCCCCCAGGGGCAAGAGGAGGACACAGGAGGAGGAGGAGGAGGAGGGTGCTGTTCAGGATGCAGGCCAGGATCGGGCAGGCGAGGGCTCCTTGATGGCCCCAGTAAGTTTTAATTTTAATATTCTTTTTCCAAATTTATAGAAGAAAGTGACTATCTTGAAACTAACCAAGCAGGTTTCCGTCCCTGGACGGAATCCGTCATTTTGGCCGTTCAAAACACATTAAGATCAAATGCGGATAAAGGCATCCACCAGGCACTGGTTCTCCTTGATTTGTCGGCCGCCTTCGACACAGTTGATTTTTCTATTCTAATTAGCTGTGTCGAGCAGGCCGGCCTCAGGGGCGCCGCCCTTGAGTGGATCACCTCCTTTATCTCGAACCACACTCAAGCGGTTCGCTTAGGGCCTTTCACTGCTTCAAGAACCATCTCCACTTGTGGGGTCCCACAGGGATCCTCACTTTCCCCTTTGCTTTTCAATTTGTATCTGCGCCCCCTTCTTCACCTTCTAAAACAATTCAATGTCACAATCTTTAATTATGCTGACGATTTACAGCTAATTTTCCCTCTGAATACTCCTGACTCAGTCGCCCACTTCCACCAAACTATGCTTATGATACAACGCTGGATGAGCTTAAACCACCTTAAGCTCAACCCGGGTAAAACCGAGTTAATTCTTCCCGGGGACAGCAGTATCAGCTGGGGCCCTCATTATTGGCCTTTGAGCCTTGGTCCTGCCCCAGTCCCTGCTTCTTCAGTGAAGAGTTTGGGTGTTACACTTGCATCGGATCTTTCATTAAAAGCTCAAGTTGGAGCAGTTGTTTCTGCTAGTTTTTATCAGATTAGAAAAATAAAAAAGATTGCACAATTTCTGACATACTCAGCCCTTATCCAGGTTACCATCGCACTGGTACTTTCCAGGCTGGACTTTTCTAACAGTCTGTACCTGGGCCTTCCATCTGGCCTTTTAAAAAGACTCCAACTAGTGCAGAACCAGGCAGCCAGACTTGTTCTTAAACAACCTAGGCGGTGTTCCATCAGGCCTGGTCTAGAACAATTACACTGGCTGCCTGTATCTCAAAGAATCATGTTTAAGTCCGGTTGTATCATATAAAAGAGTCTACAAAACACAGGGCCTCAGTTTATCAATCAGTTGGTCTCCAAATATAAGCCCACTCGCAATCTTGGATCCATCAATAAAGACTTGCTGGTTGTTCCCTCTTACAAGAGAAAGCGTCAGGGCGGCAGCTGTTTCCATTACTTAGCCGCTGTCCTATGGAACTCCCTACAACTTTCCCTTAGGCTCAGCCCAGACTTTCTAACTTTTAGACGTTCTTATAAAACTTGGCTGTTCAGACAGGCTTATTTTCAGTAAGTTGTTGTGTTAGGTTCCTACTTCAACAGCGCCATGAAGCCCACGGGCGTACGTGCGCTTTACAAAAAAACCCTAACATAACATAACATAACATAACAATGTAGAGTACTTATTTTTTCCCAGCGTTCCTCATTCGATTTTTTCTAAATCGTCTTTGATATTCTTGTAGACTGGATCTAAATTCTTATCCTGCCTCGACTATGACTCCGTGTGGTATTACTAGATTATTCTTATTAGTCTGTCTGTGTAGCTAACTAAGATTGCACATTTGGCAATTCCATTGGACTCCCATTCTAGTCAGCAATTGCTCTATGCACTGGGTGCAGCCCTCTGGGATTGTCCATAATGTCTTTTCAAGTCTTCTAAATGTTTATGCTTTGACAATTGCCAACAATAAAAAGGTGAATGACCGCCAAGAAAGAATAAGATACTACTTTACTTTTGGTTTGGATAGAAGGACAATCCATTCTACTACTGTTGCAGGGACAAATCTGCACAAACAGAACTATGGACACTAAATAATGCATTGCTTAGCTTATCAATTATAATAAGTGCTGTTAGACTTTCCACATACCTCAGTGATAACAGACTTTGTAGTTGAACCCCCAATCTCCTTACTGACTAGATAGTGTGGCAGAGTCATTTCGTTCATCCCATCCATCAAGGTTATCTCAGATCTGATTGGGATTCTTCTCGCCAAAAACTTCACAGCTAAGTCGAAGTACATTTAGAGGAGGCTACTACCTGGTTTATTTATAATACACCCGTGCAAAAAGCACACTCTGCAGTCTTCAATCTCAATAAGTAAGGAATATATAGCTTACCTCTGCCTGCCACCACCGTGTCATCCCCCGAGGCGGCAGACCCGAGAGCAGAGGACGGCCCGGGACCAGGGTTCGATTCCCGGCGCGGCAGGTTTCTGGACCAGGGTCAGCGGACTCGATAATTCTCTCGCTTCGGTGCCCACTTTGATCAGCGATCACACTCGGCAACTCTGGGCATTAGCTTGCCTCATCTTCACTAACGGCCCCACCAGACCGCCGGGGATGCCTGGTCTCACCCTGGAGATACCCATTAAGGGACCATCTCTCAGGGAAGCCAGGAAGGGTTTCACAGCGGTCGAAGCGCCTTGGGACCCTACGGGTAAGTAGTGCGCTATATAAATGCCTATACATTTACATACATTTACATTTACAAAGTCACCGATGATTATTCCCCAATGATGTCAGAGGCACGGACTCATGCTTGCAAAAATTGCAAAACCTTTAGCTCATCCACTCTAGTCTGGAGGACCAAAAACCACAGAGTCTATTTAAGTTTAAAAGCTTTATTAAAAGTAAACACATTTATTAAAATCAAGTTTGTCATAAAAGTAAACGTTTAACTGAAAATAGAAAAGTGCTTAGTGCTGACGATTAATTGGGCACATTTCTTGTGGTCGAGCCGAGCTCTCACCTGGTTTGAACTTGATCCTGCTCGTGTTCTTAGAAGTCAAGCTTCTGTCTGTTAGGAGAAAAAGTGGTGCGTGTTAAAAATAAAAAGCAAGCATTCATCAGTTGTGCTAAAAAGTGCAGCAAGACAACAGCCTTCCCTGGAAAAGGGGACATTTTTACTTTAGAGTAGACAGTCACAAATTATTAAATTGTATACTGTTTTTTTCACAATTCTTTCTTCCTCCTAAACCAAATATTATATAGTAGTAAGTGGTGTATTCTAACATTATTAAATGTACTTTGTAGGTGGAACATCTGGAGGCGGGGCCAGCACGGAGGTGGTGGTGGCATTGGACGAGGACAACTCTGGGGAGGAGGCAGTGGAAGTGCCGGACAATTCTGTGGGGGATGACACGGTGGTGGCAGGCAGAGGTAAGCTATATATTCCTTACTTATTGAGATTGAAGACTGCAGAGTGTGCTTTTTGCACGGGTGTATTATAAATAAACCAGGTAGTAGCCTCCTCTAAATGTACTTCGACTTAGCTGTGAAGTTTTTGGCGAGAAGAATCCCAATCAGATCTGAGATGAACTTGATGGATGGGATGAACGAAAAGCGAAAGAAGGGTGTGAGTAAGTGTGGAAGGACGAGAAATGTAATTATGACTGGCAAAGAAGAATGATATGTGTTTGCTTGGTCCCCGAGGTGGCTGGGAAAGAAAGAATATGGTATGGTGCATGGCTGGGTGAATGATGAAGCAAGGATGGGTGGAAGGAGAACAGCCTGGGTGGGTGAAACAGAAACTCTATGTGTGCATATACATTGGATGGATGGATGCCTGGATCATTCATGGTACTATCTGACTCTTAGATAGCATATGTGTATCTAGAGAGAGTGGACGGTCACTGGATGAACTAAATGTTACTTTGAAGAGCATGTAACACCGCACCCGCACGTCCGTTCCAGTGTAGGAAAGGCAGGGAAAAGAAGTTGTAATTTTGTCCAAATACTACCATAAATAGTAGCAGTAGTTTGTATTGCAACTGCAAGCACAGCATATATCCGGTTATTACGGTGGACACTCCCTACCTCTCTTAATACCTTTAGTTTAGTAGTAGTAGTACGTCATTCATGTGTGGGTGTATCACTGTTCACTCAATAATAAGCAAAGCACCTAAAGTCATCCCATATGTCATCAAATACATCCCATGTGAAGTGATAGATAATCAGATTATTTAGCTTCTTAATTTTCCTTTTCTAATACTCATTTGCACTGTAGGGTGAAAGCTAAATTAATTAAGCAGTAGCCCTTTTAACAGCGTATTCTCAGTGCCACCCGTAATAGAAAAGTAAGAGCTTCACCACCTGCATGTACTGGACCGGTACAGTAACGCAAGTCTGTCTCACTCACCATGGTGTGCGTCTGTTTTTCCCGGGTGCAAGTTCACTGCGCTGGCATTATGCCGGCTTGCATAAGATAACGTACCAATTTTCCTAAACAAGAGAGAAGAAGAAGAATAAGACTGGTGTACTGTCATAGTCGACTGTAATGGAAGTCCATAGTGCTCGTAGAATTTGTTCCTTAAACTCCCACTAATGTTAGAGCAAGGATGAAGAAGTCAGAGGTTACATAGATACTGTCCTCAATAGTTATGTACTGTGCTTTCAATTTGCTACTTGTACTGTGACACAACTTTCTGCTCAATCATTTTGTGTTAATCTTAAGGAGCATTGGTTACAGACTATGTCTTTCTTTCTTCATATAGTTGCTCCTTCCAAATCCAACAGACCATCAAGGAGGAGGGAGCTGGCATAAAGGAAGTGCATGCACTATTGAATGCATTGTTACAGAAAAGTAAGTAGTACTTTCGACAACCGTGAATGACAGAATGCAACAGTACAGGGCTACATTAAATTAGGTTTAAAAAATAGCCGAAGTAAAACCTATAGAATGGCTGTAGGGATCAATTTAGAAGCAAAGAGAGATCCAAGAAATGCAGTCACACACACTCATTGAAGAAAAGAATGGATACTGTATCTGTATTGTTGTAGTTGTCCTGTTGAATTTGGTAAGTAAGTTGCATGCAGCAAACAATTCCTCTTATTAGCGGCACTCCTCCATTCCAGCTGACGCTTCGTCCATCAATGTTGGTGACCAGAAGACACCCTGTCCACTGCCTGCCTGGCGGATGCTGAATTGTGGCTCGCTAATGTGAAGCCTGACTCCATCCTTTTTTCCCCATTGCACAGACTGAAACCCGGCCTGTAATTATTGAACGAAAAACAGCACTGATAAATAAATATAAGGTATGTACGCTGTGTAGTGCAAAAAGTCACACTTTGATTTTCCTAATAGACAGTACAACATTTTTGAAAGTGCGTACTCTGTCTGAGTCACCTTTTGAAGGATAAATAAGTATGGGCAAATTAATTTAGCGGATCTTTCCCCTCAAGCTAGGTGTACTGTAAACTGTGTTTTAGAACAAAATTAGACCTTCCCAGCAGTGCTTCCTCCCAGACCCTTACTAAAGCCAGTTGCAAAAATGTAGAAGACCCCCAATCAGATCTCAAAAAAACGAGGCCTAGCAGAAAACTGGTGACAAAACGTACTTCGAAAGTAAAAGTAGGCCCAAATACCCCCTTACCCACCGTGGATTGTATTCAAACCACTTGCAAGCAAGCAAAAGTATCCATAGCCAGCATCGCTCCAAGACTCGAAAACCCCCCCACCCAAACACATGCAATAGAAATACTGCTAACCCTAACGAGCCCTAAGTTAAGAATAGTGGCAGAGGCTTTCTTTAACTATGCCAAATCCCCCCTTTCCCACCATTGATTTTCTTCAAATGACTTGCAACCAAAATTACACATTCTCACGAGTGCTCTAAGACCCCAGAACTCAGTTGCAAAAATCTAGAACACCCCAAAACACATGCAATCCTACTGCTAGGGCTAACCCTAACGAACCCTAAGTTACAAAAATTGCCAAAAGGCTTTTCCTTATGGATTTTGTCCCAACCACTTCTATCCGGTATTAGACCTTCCCAGGAATGCCCCAAGACCCGCCAACCCACCCGCCAAAAAGCACAACACCCCCAAACAGCCCAAAAGCAAAATCTCATACTTACAATATTTCTCGGCCTTCGGTCCAAACGCGCTGTGCAGCTAGGCCATAACTCCAGTTTTCCACCATGGATTTCCTGAAAAGCAAATGCAATCAAGATTAGAGTGTCCCAGCAGTGCTCCCAGACCCCGAAACCCACCCACAAACAGCCGGAAACGCCCCAAAGAGCTCCTCAAAGGCAAGCAAGTCAGCAAAAACACAAAAAAAATTCCGCCTCCGATTTGGTCCAAACCACTTTTATCCAGTATTAGAGTTTCCCAGCAATGGCCCCAGAGCCGTCAACCCAGGAGAAAACGAGTAGAAGACCCCCAAACAGCCAAAGAGCAAAAGTACAAAAATGGGGACTTAATCATTTTTTTGCTAATTTCCCAAATCACTCCGTGCGCGCTCTGCAGCTAGGCCCTAACTCCCCTCTGCCACCATGGATTTGCTTCAAACCTCTTGCAAACTAAAGTATCCATAGCCAGCAGTGCTCACAGACCCCGAAACCCACCCACAAACACCAGGAAGCCCCCCAAACAGGCCCCCGAAAACGCTACATTGAGCAAAATGTTAGAAATAGCAACAAAAAAAATCAGCGTGGATTTTGTCCCAACCACTTCTATCCGGTATTAGACCTTCCCAGGAATGCCCCAAGACCCGCCAACCCACCCGCCAAAAAGCACAACACCCCCAAACAGCCCAAAAGCAAAATCTCATACTTACAATATTTCTCGGCCTTCGGTCCAAACGCGCTGTGCAGCTAGGCCATAACTCCAGTTTTCCACCACGGATTTCCTGAAAAGCAAATGCAATCAAGATTAGAGTGTCCCAGCAGTGCTCCCAGACCCCCAAACCCACCCACAAACAGCCTGAAACCCCCCAAAGAGCTCCTCAAAGGCAAGCAAGTCAGCAAAAACACAAAAATAATTCCGCCTCCGATTTGGTCCAAACCACTTTTATCCGGTATTAGAGCTTACCAGCAATGGCCCCAGAGCTGTCAACCCAAGAGAAAACGAGTAGAAGACCCCCAAACAGCCAAAGAGCAAAAGTACAAAAATGGGGACTTAGTCATTTTTTTGCCAATTTCCAAAATCACTCCGCGCGCGCTCTGCAGCTAGGCCCTAACTCCCCTCTGGCACCATGGATTTGCTTCAAACCTCTTGCAAACTAAAGTATCCATAGCCAGCAGTGCTCCCAGACCCCGAAACCCACCCACAAACACCAGGAAGCCCCCCAAACAGGCCCCCGAAAATGCTACATTGAGCAAAATGTCAGCAATGGTCCCAGAGCCGTCAACTCACCCGCAAAGAAGTAGAACACCCCCACAAGTGCTGAGTCTTTCTTCATTGGGCGTAATCCAGCCCTCTGCTTTGATGGAAATAGGAGTCTGGAGGAGGAGGATAGAGGAGCATGTTCTTCTGAACTTGTGAACCTGAGGAATGCAGACTGCGGCACCTTCAAATCAATAAGCAAACAAGTGAAGACAGTTCTGCTGATGGGCTTGTTTTTGTGATTAGGTGATTAAAGTTTGAATTATATTAACTGTGCACAACAAAGAAAGACAGACACACAGGAATAAAAGTGAAGAAGGACGAAAAAGAAACTTATTGATTCATTGTCTCATTTTCAGGGCTCGGTGTCAGGGTCCAGGAATAAGAATAAGGCTTTGTCATCATACTCTGCGAATTCAGGCAGGGTGAGCTCACTGTCACCTGACAGAGAAGAAATTCCCTCATCTACGTTGCTGTCCACCTCGTCTTCATCCGGCGTGCTTTCTCGTACTCTGTAATCTGGTGATATGAGGTGCCTATTCATCTTGATCATTGTTAACCTCTCCACATTTTTGGGTGAGAGGCGGCTCCGTTTGGGAGTTACAATGCCACCAGCAGCACTGAAAACACGTTCAGAAGACACGCTTGCGAGTGGGCAAGACAAGTAGTTTAAAGCCAGGTTGGAGAGCTGTGGCCACAATTCTTTTTTCCCATGCCAATACGCCAATGGTTCAGCATTAACCTAGACCTCTGTTGAGTCATTCAGATAGTCCTGCACCATCGACTCAAGGTCCTCCAAGGTTCCTCCACTTTGCTTAGCTTTTGCTGTGACCTTTTGAAAACCAAACCCAAGCCAATTTAGCCAATCCTCTTCAGCACCCAATGTTACTGTTGTGTCTGGTGCAGATGATCTGGTTGCCGGTGTCTTTAATGGCTGAGAGGTCACTTGTGCCACAGCCACAGGTGCAGAAGTGGATTGTTTTGACTGGGGATGGCCTGCTGATGCTGACGCTGATGTACTGCCTTTTCCATCAATTTTCTGCCGTTCTCTTTCAAACCTCTTGGCTGACAAGGCTAGCCAACGTTTGTACTTTGTAACATCTTCATCAGCAAAAGGAAAGAATGCTCGGCCTGCCAGCGCCTTTTGGTAGCGTGGATCCAGAATAGTAGCACAAATGTAATGCTGGTGTGAGTGGATCATTTGAAGACGTTCATCACCTTGTGGGCACTCTAATAATTTCTCCGCCACAACAAAAGGGTCTTTGTTTTTTTCATCTTTTTGAAACACAGAAGACACCTCCTTCAGTTGGTGCTCCAGCATGTACAACAATGGGATAGCTTTTCCCAAATTACAGTCCTCCTTGCTGACTGCACGCGTGAAGACCTCAAAAGGACGAAGCATGCGTGTCAGGCTTTTAACTATGTCCTATTGCGCCGAACCCATCCTCAGGTCCTTCTGAGCTGTACCCTGTTTTAAGAAATAGTGATCGAGTACCGTATACTGCTCATACAGACGCTCAAGCATGTAGAAGGTTGAGTTCCAACGTGTTGCCACCTCCTGGTTGAGTGCTTTCACTGGCATTCGACGTTCATGTAGCAGGCTCCTCAGATGCTTCCGGGCCTTAAAAGAATGGCTGAAATGGTTGCACATTTTTCAGCAGGTGTCCACTACCTCGTACGCTGGACTGTCTTTCTCACTCAAGAATTTTTTGACAACCAGGTTTATACAGTGCGCCAAACACGGCACTCTGAAATACTGACCCAGCTCCATGGCCTTAACTACATTGGCGCCATTATCCATGGAAACATAACCAATCTGGCGTTTTTTTGGGGACAGCCAGTCGAGGACCTTTGTGTTAAACTCATCCAAAATGTTTTGTGCTGTGTGACGTTTCTCCAAACCAAACATGGCTAGTGTTGCATGTTTCCGAGCAGCTTTAAAAACTTGGTCCAGGTCAACACCTGCGTTTAGCTTTGCTTTAACCCCTGAAAAAGAGACCCAGTGTGCAGTGATGCACATGTAATCAGCGCCTGCGCCACTGGTCCACATGTCTGTTGTCAGATGTATAGTGTGAACAGCACTCTTCTGCAAAGCTGCCCCAATCACCTCCAGCACATCTTCATGTAGTGCTGGAACCGCAACTCTGGCAAAATAGAACCAGCTAGGAACCTTCCATTTAGGGCAGAGCGCTGCCACTAATTCTAGAAAACCAACACCTTCTACAAAAGAAAAAGGGAGAAGGTCCAGAGCTAGCATTTTAGCCAGCTTAGTGTTATACAGACACGTCAGTGGGTGGTTGCGTTCATATTGCGCTTCTGTAAACAGCATCTTTTTAATGTTGCCCTGGACCAAGCATTTACGGGATGATGATGATGATGATATCTTCGACCCAGTTATGCTCGCTGATGAACTTTTTCGCATTGGTGTCTCACTCTCTCCCATACTCTTAGTGTGGCTCACATGGGGTGTTCTGCTGACAGGGGTACTGGGTGTAAGTGAAGTGCTTGACACGTCTTCTTCCTCCTCGTCATCATCAGATGAAACAGCATTACGTGCAATTCGGGCTTCCTTGATCGCCTGTAGGTGCGCAAACCATTTGACAGCGTGCTTTCTTTCAAGATGACCTCTCTGGCCTCCGGTACCATAGTTGGAACCAAACTTACCACGACTAACTGCCAACTTACAAATGCTACATTCCTTTTTTGGGCAAACACTAAAGAAGACCCAAACTGCGGACTTGAAATGTCTTTGGGGGCCGGAGGAGGTGGCGATACTGGTGGTGGTGGTCCTGCTGCTAATGCCAGATGAAGTGGAGGATGTGGATTGCCGAACTTCAGTACGTTTTGCACTTTCACCACCACTAATTGAAGTCGAGGTGGATGGAGGTCCTTTCTGGCGACTAAGAAATATGGAAGTGGTAGGTGTTGGTGTACTAGTTAACTCCAATGATTGTGGTGTTTCTTCCATTGCCTCCTCGTCGACAACATCATCATGCTCAGCAGCTTCTCGGGCTAGGGTCAAAATGTCTTTTTGCTGCATGCCCGCTGGGGCTGCAGTGACCTTTATGATGACTGCGTCGTCGTCGTGAGAGTCTTCATCAGCAGGAGTATCCGCCACTTCTTGTTGAGCCTCATCACACTCCATAACTATGAGTCTTTCGACGACCTTCCTTTTACGCTTAAGTACCTTTGTCAGATCATGGTGTGCCTCACTCTCAGACGGCCGTGGTGGTTCCCAATTTTCATCCAGTTCATCAGAAGGAGGTGGGCTGGAAGAAGATGTAGACACCCCCTTGATCTTTTCCTTGCTAGGGATGTGGAAGACAATGAATGATCATCAGGAGGAGTGGCTTCCTCAAATGATACCTCGGCTTGATTGTCGATTTCCTGATGTGCCCCTACTTCGGGAGGAACAACTATTGTGGGCACTTGTGACCCTCCATGCACGTCTGCTTGCGCATCTCCTTGCGCTGCCTCTCCTTCCACATGTACTTGGGCTTGTACTTGCACATGTGGTTGTTGTTGCGGCTGTGGTTGTTCAACACTTGTCAGATGAGTTACAACAACCTGTGTTGATTCAGGGACATTGCTGCTACTTTCTTGCGATGAGCCAACATCACTGGTCGATGGTGATTGAAGAAGTACACTGACTGCCTCTGCAGCACTCAAGGGCTTGGACTTAAGTTGGCGTGGTGGTGGTGGTGGAGGCACTGAGCCCAATGGAGCGGGGGTGCTGCTCCCAGCTTGGTCCCCAGCAGATCCTGCTGCTGCTGCAGGCGTACTTTTTTTTACTCCCAAAAAACGTGGCGGCCGGCACACCAGCCTCCTTGGTAACTTGCTTCTTCTGCCCCTTACTGGCAATTTTCTTGCTAGAGGAGCTACGGAGAACTTTTTTTGGGGCCATCTTCTTCAGAGCAGGTCAGAACAGCAGGCCGCAGTTGCACGAGTTGCAGAGTTGTCTGTGGCCAGACGTGACGTCGCGTGACGTTATGCTGCACACACACGGCTGCAGGACTTCTTCCTGGCACTGGTGGTTCTCTTGAGTCTTGTGCACCTAAAAGCAATGGAAGACAGAGGAACATCAGTTCAGTTATACACCCCAAAAAAATCGAAAAAACACAGAAAAATCAGCACAATCCCATGCTCTCCATGATGTTTAAATTCAAGAAACCCCACAGAAAGACTAGGCCCATGCAACACTCACTAGTCACTACCCCTGGTGTAAAGGCCACAACAACAGGCCAAAAAAACGAAAATCACAGAAAAATCAGCACCATCCCAAGCCATCCAGGCCCTCCATGATGTTTAAATTCAAGACAACCCACAGAAAGACTAGGCCCATGCAACACTCACTGCCCCTGGTGAAAAGGCCACAACAACAGGCCAAAAAAACGAAAATCACAGAAAAATCAGCACAATCCCAAGCCATCCAGCCCCTCCATGATGTTTAAATTCAAGACAACCCACAGAAAGACTAGGCCCATGCAACACTCACTACCCCTGGTGAAAAGGCCACATCAACAGGCCAAAAAAACGAAAATCACAGAAAAATCAGCACAATCCCAAACCATCCAGGCCCTCCATGATGTTTAAATTCAAGACACCCCACAGAAAGACTAGACCCATGCAACACTCACTACCCCTGGGCATAAAGGTTGAAAACTAGGCAAAATGGTTGCAGGCCTAACAACACTGCCTGCATTCAAAATGGCCCCCTCCCTCCCAGCACATGGCCAGGGCCTGTAGCAGCACTCAAAATGGCCCCCACCCACATGGCCTGTCCCCATGAACACCCAAAAAAATCGAAAAACACAGAAAAATCAGCACAATCCCAAACCATCCAGACCCTCCATGATGTTTAAATTCAAGACACCCCACAGAAAGACTAGGCCCATGCAACACTCACTACCCCTGGTGAAAAGGCCACAACAACAGGCCAAAAAAACGAAAATCACAGAAAAATCAGCACAATCCCAAGCCATCCAGCCCCTCCATGATGTTTAAATTCAAGACAACCCACAGAAAGACTAGGCACATGCAACACTCACTACCCCTGGTGAAAAGGCCACAACAACAGGCCAAAAAAACGAAAATCACAGAAAAATCAGCACAATCCAAGCCATCCAGCCCCTCCATGATGTTTAAATTCAAGACAACCCACAGAAAGACTAGACCCATGCAACACTCACTACCCCTGGGCATAAAGGTTGAAAACTAGGCAAAATGGTTGCAGGCCTAACAACACTGCCTGCATTCAAAATGGCCCCCTCCCTCCCAGCACATGGCCAGGGCCTGTAGCAGCACTCAAAATGGCCCCCACCCACATGGCCTGTCCCCATGAACACCCAAAAAAATCGAAAAACACAGAAAAATCAGCACAATCCCAAACCATCCAGACCCTCCATGATGTTTAAATTCAAGACACCCCACAGAAAGACTAGGCCCATGCAACACTCACTACCCCTGGTGAAAAGGCCACAACAACAGGCCAAAAAAACGAAAATCACAGAAAAATCAGCACAATCCCAAGCCATCCAGCCCCTCCATGATGTTTAAATTCAAGACAACCCACAGAAAGACTAGGCACATGCAACACTCACTACCCCTGGTGAAAAGGCCACAACAACAGGCCAAAAAAACGAAAATCACAGAAAAATCAGCACAATCCCAAGCCATCCAGCCCCTCCATGATGTTTAAATTCATAACACCCCACAGAAAGACTCAGTGCACCCACCACTGAGTACCCCTGGGCAAAAGGCCCCAAAACAGCCCAAAAATCGAAAATTCCAAAATTGTAGTTGCAGCAACTGTAATGCCCCAAACAAACTTACTTGTGAAATTTCTAATCCAAAAGTGATCCAAAGAAAGTCAAAAAGGCCTCAAATCCAAATATTCAGCAGCATCCACAAAAAGTAATCCTTCCAGCTCCAGATCCAAATGAAAAGTGACCAGGAGATGGACAAAGCACTGGGAGGAGCCTGCTGGACAGGAACAGGAAGTTGAAGACTGTGGGGCACTTCCTTCCTCCCACCTCCCCCCCCCCCCAAAATGGACTCCTCGCAAAAAAAGTGCAGGCAAATGTCAACCTGAGGAGTTATTCAGATAAAAATCATCATTTCCAGAAGGTTTATGCTGCTTGCTGGTGGATTTCTTGTGCAGAATTGCAAATTTTGTATTTTCGCGAGTGCGAGATTGTTGCTGCTCGCCACATCTACAAGCTCGCAATTGCGAAGTCCTGCGATACGTGATCACGGCGTACTCGCGTTGACAAACTCTCGCTGTGCAAGTTGGCAAGCCGCAATGACGTAATCGCGCTCGCCAAATTCCCGCTGGATCGCGCAACAAGATCCAAAATGGCGCAGCACTCGCAAAATATCGAGAAAAACAACTCGGCAAATGCTGAATGACAGTAAGTAAACGCCGCGCGCCGCAAAATTGTATCACCAAGAAAAAAAAATCCGCTACGCGGATTGCGAATTTACCGAAAATCCGCAAAATCCGCAAGCGTAACGGATTTTCCGCCCATGCTTAATCATAAACCAGACAGCGGAAACACCGTCATATGGGATTACTTTGCTGTCTCCAACTGGCTGATATGTTCCTGGATGTCGTCAGAATCCAGCCAGAATGATCAGCCGGTTTCACTTTCGACCGCCTAGATTGTAATTAGACGATTGGATGTGAAATCGAGATGTGAGTCAGAAAGCCTCCGACCTGACACTGCTCGCATGGTAGCACCATTCCTCCATTATGCATTATTGTATATGTAGGTCATTGTAGTATTGTACTAATGATTGAATGTATTCGCCATCCAATCCAGCTGCAGTCAATGCAAGACACTCTAGACAGTGTTTCAAGCTACTTGTGTCAGGAGCTTGACACCTTAATGCACATGAGTAGAATGACGACAGTTCCCAATACCCCTCTCCAATTTCCACAGTCATCCAAATATATCTAGAGTGACGGAGGAACTTAAAGGGGGGAAAGGGATGGGATAGAGAAGAGACAGCCAAGACTTTCTTCTGGTTCTTCTCCCTTTCCTCTTGTACTCCACCACATGCTGAATTTGAAACTCCACGAATACTTATGGAAATGAAACGAAGGACTGCAAAATAATGGCATGCAACAACTTTACTCTAATTTATCTGTGCCATAACACTTTTCAGAACAATGTAATTAAAGAAAATAAAACAACCTTTAATGTTAACGATGTGTACCTACCCCAATTAGGCTCGACCAATGCCGCTCTTCTATTTAATTTCTACTTAATAAAATTTACTAAGTAGAGTTGTGCTGCTTCGGGTGGTTCTTTCTTTAGTGGATTAAGGTTTACACCTTTACTTCTATGCAACGATCTTAGGAATTTTCTGTCTAATAATTTATCTTTTTTCTTTCATGATTTCTAGATAATAATTTGTCTTCTGCTGATAGGGAGTGTGAAGATAAACATGCAGGAATACTGGTACTGGTAAGTATAGTTTTATCCACAAGTATTGACTTATTAAATTTATCAAGTAGTGCATTGTCTTCTAAGAACTATTTACACACAAGTAGCAATGCCAAGCTCACCTTTTAGGTTTTCAGAGCGTTTAAACACTAAGGGTACTTTCTTGAGGGAAAGATTAAAAATCGAGGAAACTACATTCACTGCTTGTGCTAACTTTAAAGTAATTTAAAAAATGGCATGCGCATGAACTGGGACACTAAGCCCCTTGGAAAACGTAACTAATCCCTCTAGTGGATGGACAAACCAAAACATAAAAAAACCTTACTTGTTCTGCTATGATTTGACGAGCTTCTAAACACTCAAACCATCATAAACTACCCTAACTACCTTTATTCGCCAAGAACAAATAAGAAGCTTCTTGCTCCTCAGAAATTTCAGGTGAAGTGCACAGTTCTGAGGGAGAGCTCTCCAAACATTCTATCTCTGCCTTCAGATTAGCAATACTAGAATGTTGCACTGGGGGTCGCTTCTTGGTGGCTGTTAGAACTGTCAGCCTTAGGGTGGTCTTACCCCCTTTTTTTGCCCTTTCGCCTTGTTTTTTTCCACCATATTTTTGTTGGACCTAGGTCTCTGGGCGCCTTTCCACTGTCAAACAGTGCTGAGGTGCAGGTGCTCTCTCCCAACAACATGTCTGCCACATACCCCTGCTACTGCGGAGTGGCCTTTGTAAGACACAAACTAGTAGTCAGGAGCAGGCTGGGACATCAGGATACAGTAACACTGCCATCCCACCTTTTTAGTCCATAGCCTAGAATGTACAAGCTCCTAGAACCTTCCAGACCAGGGGAGGGGTTACGTTTTGCCACCTTTAGAGAGTGGTCACCTGATCTAGGGGTATAAGAGTCAAGGAGGGAAACCTGTTAGTTAGTTGGGGCACCACTTGACCTGGGGGAACCTCTGCAGGAGGTTAGGCGGTTGGGCTTAGGGGAGGAACCTACACCACTGGGGCTGACTGGGCCTAGGCACTGCTGTTCTAAGTTATGTGAGGGACTCTGCCAGCCTGCTGATCTGGCCCAGCATTGGGGAACCACCTCCAGTGTGCTGCAGGGAACCATCCTGCCTCTGAAGCCACTAACTCACCCCCCCATTTTTTCCCCCATGAAACTACACAAGAAGGGCGTTGTGACCATCAAGCGCCATAGGGAAGCACCTACCAGCTGTGAGGACAGCTGGGGATAAATTAGGTGACCAGCGCTGACTGCCTGAACTGTGCCCCTGTGCTGCCTTGCCTGAAGTGTGACTGATCCTCAGCCCTTTTCTGCCTGAACTATGCTTCAAGCGCTATAACCCCCCGTCACCGCTTCTGCCCAGCACTTGGCTGTATGGCTACCGGGGCTGTTTGCCCCCTGGAAAGCGCTGTGCCCTTGAAGCTCTACTTGTGGAACTCACTGCCACAGCCCAGCGCCTTCTAATGGTGCGATCGCGCGCTCTGGAAAAGAAGAAGGAGCACTATTGTGTGGGCCGAAATCACCGCCCCGGCACCAGCCTCTGCACCTCAATTCCTGCTGCGAGCTTATCGCTGCGACACCCGAACCAGGGGAGGCCGCCGCAGTATTCCTACAGGCTGCGCTGGGCCTCGGAAGCCGGGGGCATCGGACGCGTCATCGGCCGCGCCCCCGCAAGCCGCGCTGTCATTGGCGCCTGAGGGTGCGCCCCTCCCCATCTGCACCCTGATTGGTTATGCGCCTCAGGAAGCACCTGGAGTCCCGGGACCGGTGCGTAGCGAGCGGGGGGCTCCACAGAGAGTGAGAACCCCCCCAGCTTGCACAAGCCCCGGAACACCAGCGAGGGGGCTCACCAGGGAGCGCAAGCCCCCCCACTTGCCCACACTTCACCCAAGCCTGCAGCATGCCGCAAGGGTCCCTCGAAGGGCCAAAGGTTAAGGTAATATCCCTGGGGGAGGGCGGAGTTCCAAGGAGAAAGTAGGGGCTGCCGTGGAGCGTCAAGTGAACAGAGAGTCAGCCCTGCGACCGCCCCTCCCCACAGGAAACTGCATTTGAGCTCTGGTGGCCCTAGATAACACCGCAAGGGCCTTGAATAAAGGGAAACGTGACTGAGGGCCCCCTGAACTAGACGTTAGCCTGAATTCTTGACTGTTTTTGTGCCTAAAGTTAACCCCTGCCTAGGGGGGGTGTTCCTTTCAGCATGCCCTGGAGCAGGAAACCTTGGTTATGTTTCTGATGTGCCATTTAAGCAGATGTTTACTCATCCCAATGATCCCCAGGCATGAGACATGTTTTATAATAAAACTAGTCCTTTGAAATGTTGTTTGTCATGAACCAGCTCATGAGAAATGTTATTACTTAACCTGCCCCTGGATAATCGTGAGGTATCCACAGAACTATCTGCCTGATGTTTGAGAAATGTCACTACCTGAATTGATGCCTAGTAAATAGGAGACGTTACTCGCCTGCAATGAAGAAAGTCTAGATAAAGAATCTTGTTTTAAACCTCTATCTGGTGTGGTGTAATTTTTTGCGTGTGCCTCCCTGTCTCAGTGAGAGTGTGTGCTGCACTTCTACTTTACACATTGCCTTTGGGTGCCTTCCTGCCTTGCGCCAAGCTACCGTGGTGGAATTTGTGACCCCATTTCTAACATTGGTGTTCAGCGGCGGGATAAGGACCTGTGGTTGTGCAGCACCCTCCAGTGATTGGGTGTGCACCACAATTGGACACCTGTTGCATGCAAGCATAACAAATTGACCTCCACTGTCTAATTGATTGTGCAGACTCCTGTTTTAGGCCTGTTACCTACGTCCTCGTGTTTCTTTCCTTTAAATTGTCTGGGTCCCCACCTGTCAGGATGGAGTTTGAGCTGGCCAACCTAGAAGTGTATACAGTGGCACAGCTGAGGGACTTCTGTCAGGGAATGGGGTTGTCCGTCGGGCGAGGCGCCAAGAGAGAGAATCTTCAGAAAGCCTTGAGGGCATGGATAATGGCCCACCCGGAGGGGAGAGTGGATGAGGGACAGGAGGAGCTGGGCGCACAAGGGGAGGAGGGCGCTCAAGGAGAGTTAGACCTACTGCACATTGACATCAGTGAGAATATGTTGCCAGGAAGACGTTCCGGGGCAGGCAGTATGGTGTCAAGGAGGAGTGCATCGCCAGAGGAGTATGAGGACAGGAGGGAGGAGAGGCAACTGAGATTAGAGCTTGCTAAGATGGATAAGGAGAGAGAGGAAAAGAGGCTAGCCATAGAGGAGAGGAAGCTTGCGCACGAGCTTAGCCTCAAAGAATTGGAGCTGCGAGCAATGCAGATAGGTGCGCAAGGCAATATGAATGGTGGCAGCATACCAGAGGTTCCACGAGAGCCTAATTTCCATCTACTGAAGGAGGTGATAGCCAGTTTCAGTATGGGGGATGACATTGATAAGTGGTTGGCAGCGTATGAGGTGTCCTTTGTAGCCCATGGGGTCCCCGAGAGTTCCTGGGGGTGGCCTGTATCGGTACATACCTCCAGTGGTAAGGGGCACACTCCTGACTTTAGAGAAAGCGGACCAAACCAACTACACTGTCATGAAAGAGGCTCTGCTTAGGAAATTTGGCCTCACCCCAGAGAAGTATCGCCAGTGGTTCCGCCACAGCCATAAGCTTCATACACAAAACTGGGTGGATTTCTTTGACTATACCCGAAAGGCCTTAGATGATTGGGTGCCAGGCAGTGAAGTGAGCGATTATGAAGGGCTATACAATTTGTTTTTAAGGGAGCACCTTCTAGATAAATGTTTTCCGGAGCTGCGCCAACACCTGGTGGACCGCAAGCTAACTGACCCTCGGGAACTTGCGGAGGAGGCGGCTACCTGGGTTAGCACTTGGGTGTCCCACAAGGGGCCCCGGGGAGACGCCTCGAATGGTGGACAGGGTTTTCCCCAGAGGAGAGAGGGTTGGAGATAAAAGGAAGAAGTTCTCTAGGAGCCCACAAAGTAGACCGCCTGGAAAAGGGGTAGGTTCCCCACCCCAATCTGGATTCCAGAAACCCACTTACCCTGACAGGAGTCAGCAGCCCAGAACTGTCCGGTGCTATGAGTGTGGGGAGTTTGGACACTACAAGGGGGATCCCCAGTGTCGCAAGAAGTCCCCAGCCCCCACAGGAGGTAAGAGTCCCGGGGTGGCTAGAGTAGCGCTGGGCGAAGAGTTGTCCCTAGATAAGGGGGGTGAGTGGACAGACTTGACCCTGGTCTCACTTGGGGATAGAGAGATGGTCCCAGAGACACAGTTACCTTCGAACACTGCCAAGTACCGGCAGAGGGTGCGGGATAACGGGCAGGAGGTGGAGTCTCTGAGGGACACAGGTGCCAGCATGAAGATTGTACTGAGACAGCGTGTGTCCCCGGAGCAATTGATCCCAAACGTACTACATCCGGCCGTGTTGGCTGACGGCAGTGTGGGTCACTACCCTGTGGCTCAGGTTCCCTTTGAGTGGGGAGGGTTCTCGGGCCAGTTGAGAGTTGCTGTAAACCCTGCCTTGCCAGTTGAGTGTCTGCTCAGAAACAATCTGGATTATACCCCCTGGAAGGAGGTGGAGTTCCAAGCCCACACAGAAATGCTGGGGCTACCAGGATGGACTTGTGTGGTCACGAGGTCCATGGGTGCCCGGCAAGGAACTCAACCCGGGTTGGAGCCTGGAACAGTGGCCCAGCCCAATGATGATCTGGAAGACACGCCCGTGAGATGGATGGGGAGCCCGCAGAGGTAACCCTGGAGTCCACGGAGGTGGACGTTGTTCCCGTGGGGGACTTGCCGACACCTGCCGAGTGGCAGGTGGAAGGAGGGCCTATCTGGGAGGAATTCTGTTGGGCGCAGAGAGAGTTCCCCCCGCTGAAGCCCAAGCGACCAACCAAGAGACTGGCAATTACAACATTTACTGGGAGGATGGCCTCCTCGACAGTGAGCCTAAGGCTCTGGTGCATGGATCATCAAGGACCTTAGTGGTCCCCCAATGCTACCGAGCCTTCCTACTAGAATTGGCACACAAGATACCACTAGCTGGACACCCCGGTCAGGACAAAACCTTTGCCTGGTTGGTACCACACTTCTACTGGCCCAGAATGCGAGTTGCCTCTGACACTTTTTGCAAGACCTGTAAGACTTGTCAAGCGAGTGGCAAGACTGGGACTTAGTTGAAGGTCCCCTTGGAACCGCTCCCGGTTGTCAGTACCCCTTTTGAGCAGGTTGGCATTGATATTGTTGGGCCAATGGACCCGCCGACTTCTTCAGGACACCAGTTCATCTTGGTGTTGGTGGACCATGCCACCCGGTACCCAGAGGTCATCCCTTTGAGGATCATCACTGCACCTGTGGTGGCGCGGGCCTTGATGGGGAATTTTTCCCGTGTGGAATTCCCCAAAGTCGTGGTTTCAGATAGGGGCATGAACTTCATGTCGGCCTACATGCAGGCCATGTGGAAGGAGCGCCACCCCCAGACTAACAGGCTCATAGAGCGCTTCAATAAGACCCTGAAGGGGATGATCCAGAGCCTGCCAGAGGACTTGAGATGGAAGTGTGACATCCTCTTACTCTGTCTGCTATTTTCGTACCGAGAGGTGCCGCAGAAGGGAGTTGGATTCAGCCCCTTTGAGCTGTTCTATGACCACCCCATTAGGGGGCCCCTCAGTCTTGTGAAGGGAGGGTGGGAGAAGACTTCTAAGAAGCTTCCCCGTGACGTGGTCAGCTACATGCTTGCATCCGCAGACAGATGGCCAAGCTGTGTAAGGAAGCCTCAGACAACCTGGAGGCTAGTCAAGCCATCATGAAGGAGTGGTATGATGACAACGCTCGGACGGTGGAGTTGGATGCTGGACAGAAGGTGTGGGTCATGGAGCCCGGAGAGCTTAGCGCCCTCCAGGACCATTGGACTGGACCATACTAGATCGTGGAGAAACGAGGCCAGACCACTTACGTTGTCGACCTAAAGACCCCCCGACAACCCCATAGGGTGTTCCACATCAACCGCCTGAAACCTCACCATGAGCGATCTGTGCTTGCTCTCCTTATGGTGACGGATGGGAGCAAAGAGGAAGAGACCTTCAGCAGCCCAAGAGAAGGATGGATGGGTGGAGGGAGTGGTCCTCTCCCTGTCCTTGACCCCTAAGCAACAGAGGGACTGCCGCCAGGTATTGGAACAGTACGCCTCGTTGTTCTCCCTCACTCCTGGAATCACGCATCTGTGTACCCATGTCGTGGACACAGGGGACAGCCCACCCGTGAAAACCAAGTCTTACCGGCTGTCCGACAAAGTTAAGACCAGCATCCAGAGTGAGGTGGCCAAGATGTTGGAGCTGGGGGTGATTGAGCATTCCAGCAGCCCTTGGGCTAGTCCGGTGTTGTTGGTGCCGGAAGCGGCCCCACTGGGCACTACACCGGAACTTCGGTTCTGTGTGGACTACCGTGGTCTGAACTCAGCGACCAAGACGGATGCTCACCCGATCCCTAGGGCGGATGAGCTGATTGACCGACTGGGAGCAGCTCGGTATCTAAGTACCATCGACCTGACGTCAGGATACTGGCAGATTGCCATGGCGGACAGAGCCAAGGAGAAGACTGCGTTCTCCACCCCGAGGGCCACTTTTAATTTTGGGTGATGCCCTTCGGGCTCAAGAATGCTCCAGCCACTTTCCAGCGGTTGCTTAACCAGGTGCTTTCTGGCCTAGAGGCCTTCTCAGCTGTTTACCTGGACGACATAGCTGTCTTCAGCAGCAGCTGGGTGGACCATCTTCAACATCTCCAGGAGGTGCTCCAGGCTCTACAGCGGGCTGGCCTAACTATCAAAGCTAGCAAGTGCCAGATTGGACAGGGATCTGTCATCTACCTGGGACAATGACAACGTGATAGGCTCAATATGCTAATATCTAAAATTAACATCATGGAAGTAAGTTTAATTCACATTTGCCTCGAAAACGTCTGAAGAGAAGAGAAACATTTCTATCCTGAGATACAATCCAATACATTTAATATTGGAGGGGCCACTAAATATTTCCGTGCCTAGACCTGCATAGAGGCAATGGTGCTATCTGTATAACAATTTACAAAATTGATGCTCTAAGGCCAAATTGCTCTGGACATAGAATTCCGATTGAGTATTTTACTAAGAGCGTGTGAACACAAGACGTAGTGAATTACACAACGTCCAAAAGAACCTAGTATGATGAATGGCTCGAAGTGACGCGATACGATGCTTCTCCAACCAGAAGCTCATGAGCTACTGTAGCTCTCCAGCTACCTCTGAGTAGCTCCCCTGTGCACAGCCCAGCTCATTAAATTAGAAAGCTTTAGCTTGGTTGAATTATTATACAAAAATTGAGATTATACAACAGTAATAATATTAGTAGCTCCCAATACGTTTCATTGAACATAAGTATCTCTCAGTACGGAAAAGGTTCGAGACCCTCATGTAACAAAAGCCTAGCTATTAGAAGGAGCTAAGTACTTTCTAGAGAACATCTTTATTGGAGCAGGAGCAAGTCATATACTTTACACAGAAGAATGATTTATATTTTATGTGGGGTCAGTTAAGGCTCACTATCAGAAAGCTGAAAGTGACTGGGAATCAGTTATGGAGAACAAAACTAGTCTGCAACTATCATTGTAACATTGCATATACAATTACTTTGCACATATTTACTATTTGATGCACTATAATATTCAGTTATTTGCCCAGGATCACATGCATATTTGGTCACTTGCTGAAGGTGGTATTGAGACCCAGATCATCATGTTGTTTTCATGGTCCTTAACTGAATCTATCTTGTTTCTGATCAGAGAAGACAGCCACTGCTTATGAAATAAATACCCATGAGGTTGTATTTGTTGAGCTTCCCTGCATTGGGATTTCTTATTGCTAATCTTATCAAATGATGTGCTCTTTCATTGCATCTGATGCCCTTCGTATCTATCTTATCTAAACTGAGATTTAATTTATTTTATGCAATCCATGCATCTATTCATTTACAGGTTTTTAAAGGTCAGACCAGTCTTATTTGTCTGATTTGTGGACTGTTACATCCTACTAGATACCAATAGCATACTTAATTTAACATTTATGATTGCTTGACCGGACAGGCTGTCATAGATAGAATGATAATAGAAATAGCATAGTACGCTGTAGAACATAATAAAACATAATAAAAATACAGATAGCCATGATCCAGAGAAAATGTGCTTTTCACTCAATTTTAAACTAAAGGCAAATAGTCCTTAGGCACTCTAAAGGGATATTGTTTCATGTCTCCTATTTCGTTGCAGATATTAAAAGATATTGGACGAAGACACCTCACCCACTAACATTCATGGCATGCAACTCTATACACCAGGTTGGTGAATACAGCACAGATGGATTCGACCACATTCAGAAGTTTATGGATACAGTGACCTGGAAAATTACAGGGATCCATATTAGTTAGAAATGTCTAGACGTATACGTACATTATTTGTCTTTTTTTAGGTTGGTGCCTCTGACATACACAAATGACACTTAATATTGGTGTCAGACCTGGCATCTATTAATGCCACTAGTTGATTTTAAACTGATCGTTTTGTTTAAAGTTGTTTATGATTTTTTATATAATTGATTATGTATTACTGATTTCTGTTATTTTTGTATGATATGAATTGCCCTTTTTATATATGTGTAAATTAAAAATAATATAATTTTTTAACGAATTTGTGCCTTGGTTGTTCTCCCTTATTGTGATCCCATTTTCCTCCATGTTATTATAGAATGCCTAGGTTTTATTCACATATTTAGACCTGGCATCCTTGGCATGTTTTTCCCCTGTCATTTTTGCTTCTGACCTCCAGTTTTTGACTGTGTGCTGCATTTAGTTTCTACTCATTTTAGAACTGTGGGCTCTTTAACACTGCTGTTCAGTTCCAAAGTGCAAGTGCTCCCTGTGTACATTGTGATTGCAATTAGTTATCCATGATTGGCATATTTGATTTACTGGTAGGACACTAGTAAAGTACACTGTGTGTGCCCAGGGCCTGTAATTCAAATGCTCCTAGTCGGCATGCAACACTGATTGTGCCGCCCATATGAGGAGTAGCCCTGCAAATATGTCTTAGGCCTGCCACTGCAGTGTCTGTGAGTGCAATTTTAAACTGCTATGTCGACCTGGCAAGTGCACCAACTTACAAGGCCCAAACCGTCCCTTTACCACACATAATGCACCCCTAGGAGAGGCCCAAGACAGCCCCATGGTCAGGGTGCAGTGTATAGGAAAGGTTTGACGTCCTGGTGTTTTTTACATGTGCTGATAATGAAATACTGCCAATTTCATTTTTCACGATTGCAAGGAATAGGTTATCATTGGAGCTTTCTTGTAGCATCTTACAAGTGTAACTTCCAATTGGGAAGAGATGGCGATTTGGAGTTTGGGGTCCCTGAACTCACAATTTAAAAATACATCTTTTAGCAAAGTTGTTTATGAAATTGTGTTTTTGAAAATGCCACTTTTAGAAAGTGGAGCATATGAGAGACCTAGCTACTATAATTATGCTGCTATATACTTTAGACAGACACAAAGAAGAAATGAAAAGTGTGGCTCAATGATTAGAGTGGCAGACCCTGATGCGCAGGTCTAGCCCGGGACCAGGGTTCAATGCCCCGCCTTGGCGGGTTTTGGGCTCAAAATTCCACTGACCTGATAATTCTTTCCTCGGTGCCTATTCCAATCATGGAGTCCCACTCTGCAACTCTGGGCAATAGCTTGCTTAATCTCCACAATGGCCCCCACAACGCTAAGGATGCCTGGCCTCCACCTTGGGGGTGCCCAGGAGTGGACGCCTCACAGGGAAAGCCAGGATGGGTTCCACAGCGGTATTCGTACAAGCGCCTTGAGACCCTTGCGGGTGAGTAGTGTGCTATACAAGTATCAATTTACTTTTTTTTTTACAAAGAGCCAAGGTTAGAATCCCATTGGATCTGGTTATTCATTTGCTCTTATTGATACTAAATTTGATATCTTCATGTCTGGTGTTCAGTCACCCATGGAACCTTTCTGGATCTTTTCGGTGCCTTTCCAAATTCCCAAGATATTGTCTATAAATCGATACCACTGTGATATGTTTCTTTCAAAAGGATTATTGTGGAAGATGAACCTATTTTCAAATTGTGCCATAAAGAGTACGGCCATTTCTGGAGCGAAGAGACACCCCATTTCCTACTACATCGAGCCCTGATAAGAGCCTCATGAGTTTCACTGGGTCTTGAAACGTGTCGGCATCTTTGTTTTAACGTTGAGGAACAGTCAGTTGATGGTTGTAACCAGGATTGATGGATATGTACAAAAGAGTATATCCCAACTGTTTGTATAAGTTGTTACCAATGCTCAGCATTCCCTCCCTGAAATGAAATTGAAGGAGTTCGAAAAGGGTTGCTGTAAATGTTCATCAAATGTGCTAAGTGAATGGTGCATTACTGTTTGTATTTTTGATGTTGTAAATATTCATGTACCATTAATGTATATGTTATTTGTACACTTTGTCTATTCAGTTTGGAATGATTTGTGTATTCTCTATTTCAGACGATTATGAAATAACTTAAGAAGTTCTTTGAGATACATAAAGAAACGGTTAAATAAATAACCAGATCCAATGGGATTCTAGCATTGGCTATTTGTGTCTCTCTAAAGTAGATAGCAGCAGAACTACATGGTAGCTAGGCCTCTCATATGTTCTACTTAAGTAAGGCCCTACCTGGCTACGGTCTTTGGGCCTAATCTCTTTATGAAAAACACTTTTAGAAAGTGGGCATTTTCTTGCTTTACCGGTCAGTACCTCTGCCTGCCTGTGGAATCCACGTCTGGCTTAGACTGACAGTTGGGCTGTTTGTGCATTCACTCTATACAGTCACACAAAGGGAGCTGATGTATGCCATGCATATCCTAATGGCCCATCACAATGCTGATGGGTATTCCTGAGCTAGAGTGGTGGGAGGCGTTGTCACTGTCCCCTGAAAAGGGCTATGCCTGTCCTCACACAAAGCTGTCATCACCCTCCTGCAGGGTGTCTGGACCAGGTCAAGGAAAGGCACTACAAAGACTTTTCTTTGAAGTTTGCTTACTTCAAATGCAGAAACTGAAATAAGTACTGGAGCTGTGACCCCGTAACTTCAGAAGAATAATGGATTAAGAGCAATGGTGGCTGGTGGATTTTAAAGCGGGTCAGCTGTAAATTTTACACCCTAGTATAATGAGCAAGTGAGTCAGCCTGAAATGCAAATGGAGCCCTAGTAAGGGGATTTTGAAAACAAATTGATTCAAATGGTGCCTGTTACACTACATATTTCCTGAAAATTGTAAGCCATTGTAATTAAGGGTGTGGCTCAAATATTTAAGTTAAAAATCTAATCTTAGCATAGAGTGCTATCCAACTATGTTGCTGTCTTTTCTGCTATTGCATCCAGATATATAATTTGACAACTGGAATTTCACCTAAAACAAGCCAGGGACTACCTTCGCCACTGGCACTTTGTCACAAGCCCTGCTTCTACCTTATGGTGCATGTCTCCTAAGTCTTACTGCTGAAGGCCATGAGCAACTCTTTCATCATAAGTCATCCTGGTGTTACAATGGACTATGGACAAAACGTCAAAAGGCACCAAAGTACCGATTATATTTGTGAGCACCCACATGGTGGCATATATTGATCAAAAACTGGACTGAGTAATGGTATGTGTTTATGCAGGGACAGATTTGGTTATAAATCACCATGATATGCACTTTGTTTACTGAAGCCCACCCAATATTTTTTATCTTCCATGCACATTATCCCCCACAACATCAAGCCCTGTGGAAGACCTTCATTAAAGGGACAGGCCCATCCATAAGGTTGAAACTTGTCGGCATCATTTAAGGATTTGAGGGTACCCAGTATACATTGTAATACAAAGAAACACCAGGTAAAATAATAGGAAGATTCGGATCTCTTTACTCTATGGTTATTTAAACAACTGCGTGTGCCTCAATCCTATAGTGCCTTTGGCCATCTGATGGACCTTACAGCTGAGGGTGATAATAAATATAGCCCCTGGGATATAATCTCATCAATGTGACAGGACATTTCAATATGTATGGGATACCTTATTTATATATATTTGTCCAGTTTGGACATTTACATTAAAAAGTATTATATATGTTGGACACTTATGTGTGTAAACACATATGTATTGTCATTTATATGAAAATCAAAGTCTTAGACTTCAATAATTATGACATTTATGGGATGAACTAAGGTCTGATTTTGTGATCTCATGTTGCAATTTATGTAAATTGTTGTCTTGTACTCCTGTACTAATATAATTTGGGGACGGACCAGTCCGCAGAGAACAAATTCTCTTCTGTGTTTCAGAATGTAATTTTTCCTGTCTCCTTTCATGTTCCAATCTGTACATCCAATGTGATTTGGAATTTAAGAAAGTGTGGTATACTAGTAAGAGGATTTCTCTATAAATAATAAATAGAGTAAAAATCTCCAATAAATCTTAGCATTGAGAGGTACGGAAATATTACGTAGCCCCCTTAAAACAGTGGACGCATCTGTGGTGATAGGCGTTCCCCCTTTTTTGTTTTTTAAAATGAAGAAGCCAGGCATTCATGGCAGAAAGGCCGCACATCTGGTTTGATTTACACATTTGTATTGCAAAGTTTTAACTAAATTACCTTTATCTCCAACGTCATGGATATCGCTCAAGGGCAGTTGTAGAATAAAAGCCTTGTAGAGTGCTAGTCGGTCGTCTTAAAACCATCTCTCTTGATTTTTACAACTCCAGAGAAAAGTAAAACTTCTTCAGTAATGTACTCACCTATGGAACCGTCTCTTCTGTCTCCTAGTGACTGGACTGCAGACAATAGCACAAGCCTGGAAGAAACTGGAAGCTGCTGGTGTTGGACTCTTCCCTCATACCCCAGCCCACCTATAATTGTAAAATCAACAACTATTTCTGGGTCTTGGTGGAAGAGGCAGAGGCCACTAACACCCCACCATTCCTACATTGTCTCTGCTGGCCTGCCCTGCCCCCAGCCATTGGAATTAATGGAGGTTCTTCCAACTCCTCCATGGGCCATGTGGATAACGCCCAAAGACAAACTCTATTCTCAGCGGTAATATACACACCTCACCCACCAGTGTGTCGTCTCTGCCCTGATTTATGCCTTCAGGTCAAAGAAATCTTTGCCCAGGCAAGGTAGGCGTAGAGCCAAGGGCCATCCTCCCCCTCAAAGAAAAAGCCAGATTTGCACATGTTTGTCCAACTATCAGCCAGCACAATTTATTGCCAGGAGCACTGTGTCACATCTCACATTTATTACTCCCCTTGGGTGGCAGGGCAACACCCATCTCACCCCTCGACGCCATCTGCATTTGTTAGGATTTTAACTTATAAACTGCAAGTAACAATAAGAATTTACTGAAAAAAACAGTAACCCACTGACTTATTCACATTATATGCACTTTGTGATCTGCACGGCACATCAGGCATATTATCAAGCACAGCGTTAAAATTATCGCTGGTTTAGGGGCAGAAAACTGCTGTTAAAGCGGCGATAATGGGCTTGATAATATGCCCTGGAGAATTCCAATAGAAGCCCATGTTGACACCAGAACATGGACTTCTATTGGAATTCTCAAGGGCATATTATCAAGCCCATTATTGCCGCTTTAGCAGCAGTTTTCAGGCGCTAAAACAGCGATAATTTTTTACACCGGTCTTGATAATATGCCCCCATGTTCTTAGCAGCAGGCATGTTAACCATCTGGGTTACCTTACATGTGTCAAAACTTTCACTAAACAAAATTCCAATATCTCTCCAGTAGGCACATTAATCACCAGAGTTATTTTGACTTTTTTATTATTTGCCTAAACATTGCTGGAGGCGAGGAGCATAGCAGCAGGTGTTTTTAAAACCATAATATACGGTGCACCCACCCGAAGTCAGTGCCCGGTGTAGTGGCACCATCCACACTGCCCTCGAGTCAGCCCTGATATTTACAGCGAGACCGTGATAGTTGCAATGCTGCGCTCGCCTCAGTTAGGAAACTTTCCATTTGCTTGGCCAGATTCATTCCTATGCGCAACAGTCCTCGATGGATACTTTTTCTTGGTGATTCATTGACACCAATGCCCATGTAACACATCTGTACTTTTAATATTCATAATCCTGATGATGACCTTTTAAGTGGTCCTCCATGTTGACACAGTGTTAATACATATAGAAATATATTGGGAAAGCTAAAATTATATTAAATACATGATTGTGCATCAAGGTTCATGTTTGCTTGATATTTTTATTACTCCTTGCTCAATACACTATTTCCCTGTTTTGCTTTTTCATTTTTTTCTTACCTATGAACACTATACATAATGATGATGTAAATAGCTTTATTTGGAATACAATTACCATAAACATAATTACATAATATAAATTAATAATGTATTATTCTTATTATTACTCTTGTAAATATATTTTCTTTTTCTTCACATTGAGAATTATTGCGCTATATTGCATTACTTGATAAACAAGGCAATTTCCTCTGCCCTTCTAATGTATTTTTTTTTAATGAATCTGCTGTGAACCACTGTAACTTCATACGATGATTGTCTTGGCACCCTATTCCCTTCCTCCAAGTGCACTCCATGTGCTATATGTAAAACCTAAAGTCTCATAGCACAAAGCAGGGTAATTCAGCAAACAGACAGTGGATACATCATTTAAATATACCATTTAGGAGTTTACCAATTCGACCAGGTTTAAAAAGGGGCACATGCAGTTCACTACTGGTTAGTAGTGCACAGAGGTCTGAAGCTAGCAATAACGTAGGGTTCAGCAAAAGATTAAATATTTTGTGTTACCATGCAGAAAAGGCAGGTTTCCTACAGGGACTGTTTTAGAGCTTGGCAGCCATCCTATCTACTGCATGGTTTGCGCACTATGGGGCATATTAGCAAGGCGGGTGATATGAAATTATCACCGCTATTTCGGCCGAGAAGTGGTGATAATTTCATCTCCCTATTAGCAAGCTGTCGCTAACGACAGTTAGCGACAGTTTGTAGGCGATAGCAAGCGGTTTGCGGACCGCTTTGAATGACAGCGATATTTATCGCTAATGGCATGCAAAGTGGGCGTACCCAACCTGTTAGCGACTGAAAGCAGTCGCTAACATTGCTATCGCCTATTATCAACACAGGCGTCGCAATAACAAAAATTTATGAGCGCGAATATCGCTGAAAACTAATGCCCGCTCAGACCACTTCTAAGCCTGTATATCCAATGGGAGTTGGATATTCAGATTAAGACCCTATTGGCGTTAATGCCTGAATATCGCTGGATTTCCAGCGATATTCACACATTAAGCCGCTATCACCGGATATTTTATCGCATTTGAGATAAACGTTGCTAATAGCACGTTATCTCTGCGATGAAATTCGGTGATGCACGGTGATAGAAAAAACGTCACTAAGCTTATTTAGCGATAAATATCGCTAGTTGTTGATAATATGCCCCTATATCCTGTGACCTTTATACTAAGGTAGACAGGATATCCATAACTTTTGTGATAGAGTAACTCACTGCTAAATCTAAATCAGGCCCTAAGTCTCAATGTATGACCATTTTCTGACATGAACATTAGCAGGCCAACTTCTACTCCATTGCGATTAAATCATGCTTAGATCCAGGTCATCTAACAGCGTATACTTTACATTTCCTAGACAGTGGCAGTTTTTGCCTTGAAATCTTAAAAAATAATATCTCTAGTACCCCTTATAAGATTTTGATTGTTTGGAGCCTCTCTGCAAATTACATATTTTTCAGAATTGGCGTGGAAATAGTATTTTGTTCTCTTGACCTGAAATTCGTTGGTACAGCTTGAACTTAATATACATTTCACAGCAAATTTCATGCTGCTTGAGCCACAGCTACTAGGGTTTGAGAAAACTTTCTCTTATAAATGTAATGTGGTCTAACCAGGGTGTAATTATTAGGTTGATTAGGGTATAACTTTTCAGATTAGTAACTCACTTCTTACAACCGTTACCAAACATGTGGCCACTGTGTGGATGTCACCCAATGGGCATTACAGTCCCCTTGGATCCGGCCCATGTTAAAAAGAAAGGCTCCTCTCACAAACATTTGCACAATTATGAGTTAGTGTGTTCATTCAGAGCCAGATATAATTTAAAGGGGCATTGAAAAAGAAAAAGAATGAGTGTGTTGGAAAGGGTGGAGGAGAGAAACTTTCAGAGAGTGAGAAATGGAGATGGAAGGTGAATGTAAAGTGATTGGCTATTTCTTAGAAGGACATTAGGGACCTTTGATCATGGATAAAACTAAGCAGCAAGAGAAGACATTGATGGAGTGCACAATTAATAGAAACATGCCTTACTTCAAGGGAAAGAGTGTCTGAGGAACAGAGCAGTTATATTCCTGTCGGGTAAAAGTATGATAGAGTAATTTATTCCTCCTGCATCCATCCACATTGAAGAAACTATTCTACTGAAAGCCCTTTTTAGAACATTAAATAAAATGCATCTCTACAGAGTACAGACATAAAAGGAAATGAAAAGTGAACAAAATAGGGGTAGTTTTTCAAGCACGGTGTGATGCACCTTATTGCCTTTACACAGATTTACATATAGTTTAGTTTTCAATGCCACAGTAAATGAGGTACACCAATTCTGTATGCAATTCTGGATTAAATGTCAGGTTTAATACTGTAAAAGGAATGAAACATAAATGTTATTTAAATCTCATCTCCCACAGACAGATAAGAATAAAAACTTCAAACGTCCAGTTGAAAAACAAATTCCAGAAAAAAAGAGCAGAATACGAGAAATAGTACATAGTTCTGAAAAAGAAAAAGTCCCTCCTTTATCTGTTATGTGTATTCTGGAGAAGATTGGACTGTTCTTTGCCTGGCAAGTCATAAGGGCCACTGAAGTTTGCTTGGCACTTTATTTAATGTGGCATTTTGTACTCTTCTCTCCTTGTAGAAAGGCACTTTATTTAATGTGGCATTTTGTAGTCTTCTCTCCTTGTAGAAATGTATTTGATGGCAGTCTGTCATCCCTTTGTAGTGTCTTGTGAGTTGGAGATGACGGGACCATTTTGGTTCCTGACAGATTCCGTAGAACAGGGACGTAAGTGTGTGGCTGTGGGTATTAGGATTCATTATGTAGAATGTTTAGTTAACGGTTACACACTGAGGAATAAAAGCGTGTAATACCAATCTCCATGTGTGGCGTGATCATTTGCATGTACCCAGGTGACAAGGATGCGATCATGTTAATGTTGCTATCTGAAAAACTGAGATTGCTCTCCTAGAGTTTGCTGTGGTCCAGCAAACTGCATGCGCATAGCACGTGTGCCTCAGTCAAAGTGAGAATTGACGGCTGGCATACATGGAGTCCAAGCGGCACCTTAGCCAGTCCAAGGCCTATGAAGAAAGTGAAGGCTTTGGAGAAAGTTTGTTTGTTATCAGCTAGAAATTTGCTGATAAAGTCCAGACAAGAGGTACTGCATCACAATGAAATACAGAGCATTCAATCCTACAGTACGACACCGCTAAAGGCAGTGACAACCAGGTACAGAGAAGCACTTAAGGCTGTGCTTGTTGATTGCAAGGAAGAGCTAAAAGCAGAAACATTTCTAACAGTAAGAAATGCTAAAGGCAGTGTTAACCAGGTACGGAAAGCTCAATGAGTGCAAGAGAAAGCTGTGAGCAGAAGCAGGTATATGCAAATAAACTCACAACAATGGAGAGAGGTGAGAAAGGTGAAGAGCCCATGCAAGAAACAAATCCGCTGCTCACTGCCAAAGAAGACAGCGCCTTACAACCGGAAAGCAGGCGCGGTGACCCAAATGTCAGCACATGGCTAGTGCATGACGAAGGTGCTGGTACAAACAAGCAGCAGCCGCTGCCAGAGAAAGCTCCGTTCCCAGTAGTGGAAAGTTCCACAGGTTATGAAGCTGCCACCTTCCTAAAACCACTGCTTCCCTTCAATACCGCTGAAAAGAGGAATATTGGTGATTGATCGACTGCCTCGGTAGAAAGTTCAATGATTTCATTGATGAGCTAGAAGATGCTAATGACAAAAAGATCATTAAATATCAGCAGAAAGTAGCTGGTGAAGGAGTAAAAGAAGCGATAAAGAAAATACCACAAGGAGATGAAGTGATGTACCGTTAATTCAAAGAAGCGTTAAACGCCAAGTTCAATCCAATGCCGAATGTCGACTATGAAAGGTACATTTTTGTCAGGAAAGGGAGAGAGCTGGTGAAATGAAGGATGAGTTTTTAGAAAGAGTTGATTCACTCATAAAGCATTGCAAGTTCAATGAGTTCAACAATGAAGAAGCTATGCATTTCAGAGTCATCAATGTTTGCCTCTCTGATTCCTTCAGACGACGAATGCTGAAAGAGACACTCAGTTTGGAGCGAGTGCTCATGGCTGCCAGAGCGGAGGAATGAACGGACAGACAGGCCATTAACATGAAGGCTGGAACAGCCCAAAATTAATCAGCGCTGAGGGTGAAAAGTGAGTCCAAAAAAAAGAGAAGGCCATAAAGTAATGTCTCCAAAGAAAAAGTTGTGTGTTCGATGTGCATTTTCCTTTCCACATGAGGGTAGATGTCCCTCTCTTGGACAGGTATGTAAAGGCTGTGAGAAAGAGGACCATTTTGTGATGGTTTGCAAAGCGATCGAAAGATCAAATGCATCATTGTGAGAAAACAAAATGGAGGCAAGATCAAGTGCGTCACGTCAAGATAATGAAATGGATGCCAGAAAGTTCTAGACGCGCCATTATACGCACACCCAGAAGGCCAAGAGGCAACATCTGTTGAGTCAAGTAGGAACCAAATTAATTAGATTGCCGTCAAATTCTTAGTCTAAGAGTTTTTTATCCTCATTGTCAAGCAACAGTGAGGAAAATGGGTGTGCAATGTCAATGTTGATTTGCTGTACAAAAATATAACAGATACCTGTACAGATGAAATCCTGAGTTGTACCACAGGTGGGAATGAACCAACTAGAGTACTGGGTGCTTTCCATAATTTATCGCATAAAGTATCCCAGTTGATGACTGCCCCTGCAAAAAACATAGAAGTCAGGGGACCAAGATGGTTTAATCAGGACTGTTCTAAAGCTGTGTGCAACTTAAGGCTGGCTCTGGCAACTAACCCCAGAGTTAAATCGACTGTACAAGCGTGTCGGAAAGAATATAAGTCTGTTATTACCACACGCAAGGACTTTTTAAGACAAGAGGCTTGGACTGAGATTCTTGATCCCGATACCTTGAAGTGCAGCTCTAGATTCTGGGCACTGGTAAAGAAACCTTTCCTGGTGCAGGATCCAGGGGATGGTCTGGAATGTTGCATAACTAAGGATGAGTGGGTAAACCATTTTAAAAGATTATATTATTGCACGTCGATGGAAAACCCCAATTTTCCCCCTTGTTATACTGATAGCACTATCAGGTTTGAAAGAGGTGAGATTTTGGAGGGTATAGTCGGATTGACAGCAGGGAAAGCTCCGGGCCCTGAGGGGATCCCGCCAGATTTGTATAGATCTGACCCTACCTTTTGGGCACCCATTCTGGAGGCGGCCTTTAATGCAGCTGCAACAGCTGGTTGTCCACCATCATGGGGGGTCTCCACAATTGTTCTGGTCTTTAAGAAGGGGGACAGGGGTAGTCCACTGTGCTATAGGCCAATTTCATTAATAGATTCTATGGTCAAAATAGTAGGCAGAATACTACTGCAGAGATTGTCGGACTGGGCGCTGACAAATAACATCTTGTCTATCGCCCAGTATGGCTTCTGCGGTGGACGATCGACTATAACTCAGTGCCTTAATCTCTTCTTAATTCTAAGTAAGTACACTGTAGCAAAGAGGGGTACAATCCACCTTGCCTTCATGGACCTGTCATCTGCTTTTGACTGTGTTAACAGGGGAAAGCTCTGGCAGTCCATAAGGTAAAAGGGTGTTGATAATGGGATTGTTAACTTCCTTGCTGATCTACACAGTAATACTAGTGCTAATGTAAGGTATTCTCAGGATCTGGGCGTAACTAGTAATTTTAATATCAGAAAGGGTGTGCGTCAAGGTTGCATCCTTGCCTCTTTTCTTTTTAACTTTTATATTAATGACCTAGATAGCGACTTGCAGAATATTCAAGCTGACTGTCCTAGAGTTGGCAGGCAGGGTATTCCTGTTCTTTTATACGCAGATGACGCAGTTTTAATCTCTAGAACTGAGAGGGGACTTCAAACTTTACTTAATGCTTTTAAATTGTTTATGTCAGACAGAGACTTATTGGTCAACAATTCTAAATCATTCATAATGCATGTTGGCCAACAGCCAAGTAGAAACTTCTTGTTTAACCCCTTCTACGCTCATGACGAGCTCAGCTCGTCATGAGTTACGCCTCTGCTACGCTCCTGATGAGCTTAGCTCGTCATGTAACGCGGGTTTTTTTAAAACTCAGCGCACAGCGGGAAAACTGCCAGCGCGCAAGGTGTTAAGCTAGACGATGTAGTGATCCCTCTATCGAACTCATTCTCGTATCTTGGGGTTATTTTCGATAATAAACTTTGCTGGGGTCCACATCTTGTCAAGAAGAAAGGTGAATTGGCTAGGGTGAACGCCTCCATTTTTAACTTTGCGGCTAAACTAGGGAAAAAGCCTACCAGTGCCATTATGAAACTTTATAATGCGAAATCAGTGGCTACTGCTGTCTATGGAAGTGAATTGTGGGGATACGTTAGGGGGGAGCAGTTACAGACTGTTGAAAATTCCTTTATGAAGCGTCTACTATGTGTCCCAGTTGGAACCTCTAACTTTGTAGTACATGAAGAGCTGGGGGCAACATACTTAAGTGACGTCTTTTCCTTACGCCCACTGACATGTTGGCTAAATCTGTGGCTAATTGAGGACATTCCACTGACTCATTTGATCATGAAATACTTTTTATCGCAGGATAAGGCACTGGTCACCCCTTGGTTAAAATACCTGAAAACTAGTTTCTCCAGGCTCGGTCGTTTGGATTTGTTCGAACACCCGAGCAGGATTGTCAAAGGGGATGTGGAGGTGATTAAACAGGCTTTCCTTTTGGACAGGAGTTTGCGAAGGGAAGGTGTGGAGATTCAAAAAACAACTGTAAGAAAATCTGTTATGCTTAAAACATGTGAATTAATGGAGACATATTTGACTGGCTCACTGTCCTCACACAAGAAATTCTTGTTAACTAGGTTCAGGTTAAATATGTATCATCATCATATGTATCATCATCTGCTAATTAGACCAAAAAGTGAAATTTTTAACAAATCTGCAGCGCACTGTGGCTGCGACGGAAAGTCTCCACAGGATATGCATTTTATATTTTTATGTAGATTTTATGAATACCCACGCAAACGCGATCTGGTTGCTCTTTTAAAAAAACTCAATTTTAATCAGATCAGACCAGCCCTTATGTATTTACAACTTCTGCATAAGGACAGTCTTCTTCAGGTTACTGAATTTTTAAAGCTATGTATAAAACTGAGAAACTGTTTGGATCAGTGATGGTCCCTTTTGATGATTTATATATCTTATGAACTTATTTATTGTACATGAATAACTGACCTTTGTACTTCCTGCACTTTACCGTCTATTTTTATACATTGAAATTTTTAACTGTTTTGTTGTGTATGTACTTTTATGGTTTGAATCAAAACCGAAATAAACCGAAATAAAGTCTCTATTGAAATTGATTGCTGGACCTTGTACGCATGTAGGATTAGCTTTGTGCAAGGAAGAATGACAGTCGAAGCTAGACCGACAAGTGAAAAGTGTGAAATTCATTTGGATACTGTCCCAGGAACATATTGAAAGTGAATGGGTGTTCCATACCTTTTATCATAGACAGTGGTGCTTTGATAAACATGTCAGTGGAAAAGTACAATGGACTGTTGAAAACCGAAGTGTATACTTTGGCTACTTTTATGGTACTTTCGTTCATAGCAACTGTGAAGCAAATAAATTGGAAGGTACAAGCGCCAATTCATGTCTTGCCAGGCTCTTCACTGTGCGCATGTTTACTCAGTTTCAGTACTGCTGCTGAAATCTGGCTGATTTTTGTAAACTAGAATGTAAATGCCTATCATGAGATAGTGAATCAGTTTCCATCTTTGTTTCATGGACTATCAAGACTTAATACCATTAAGGTGCAACTCCACATAAAGGAGGACATCCATCCTGTTGCTCAAATACATTGTCAAATTGCATTTCATTTACAAAAGGCTTTTGAAAACGAACTTGAGGCCCTATTAAAGTACAACATCATTGAGAGATCCACCGGGCCGGCGCCATGGGTATCGCCAATTGTAGTAGTGCCCAAAAAGGATAGTGGAGGAGCTGTGCGCATCTGCGTGGATATGCACAGGTAAACAAGGCAATTAAAAGAGAACGAAATCCAGGTCCGCACATCGCTGACATGATTATGCAACTGAATGGAGCCAAAGTCTTTCCTCATCTTAATTTGAACAAAGAATATCACCAGGTTGAACAGGAAGAGAATTGCAGGTACATTACTACCTTTTTGTCTCATGTTGGTTTATTTAGATACAAAAGTCTAGGTTTTGGAGTGTCGTCAGCTGCAGAACTTTTTCAGGATGTAATTTGTCACGTAATACAGCCAGCCTCAAATGTTTTCAATTACAGTGGTGACATTCTAGTTTTTGGGGCCACAGAAAATGATCATGATAAGCTCTTTCACAAGTGTGTCCTATGCTTTCTGATGCAGGTCTCGCTTATATGCAGCAATATGTGAGTTTCATCAAACCAAACTCAAGTTCTTTGGTCATATTATTTCTGAGGGGGTAATGGCTTTGCATCCAAATAAAGTACATGCCTTGTCATCTACTCCTCTCACTACACGGTGTAACTATGCTGAGATCTTTATTTGGTATGGTCAGTCCCTGTTCAAGGTATATACATGACTTTCACTGTGAGTGCTCCATTGACAGACCTAACCAAATTAATCGCCCCATCTCACTGGTCAAGTGAATGTGAACAAAACTTCAAGAAAATCAAGAAAGCAATTCAGAATGCAACTGAAACAGGATAATTTGATCCAAACTTGCAGATGGAGGTTGTTGTTGATGCAAGCCCAGTAGGGTTGGATGCCATCTTTGCCCAGCACACTTGACGTCCCTATGCCTCAAGGCACATTGTGGGTTATGCTTGACATAGCTTGTAAATGACCGAATGTGCCTATGCACAACCTGAAAAGGAAAGCCTGTGGTGTGGGCTTGTGAGCACTCTCATGTGGTCCTATATGGAAAGCATTGTCACCGATCACCAAGCATGCTCACCATTTAGGCAATCCTAAAGCCAAGCTGCCCCCTCACATTGAGAGGTGGGGTTGCAATTGCAGGAGGGTGATTACACGATTGCGCAACGTCCAGGAAAAGTTCAAAATCCTGCTGACTACTTCTAATGTGTGCCAATATGGTGTCACTGCACTACTTCTAAAGTGACTGATGCCTATTTTAACTTCATTGTGAAATCTAGTACCACTGCTGCCATAATAGAACAAATCATTGCTGCCATGAGTACTGACAGGGATAGCTGATAAACAAACAGAAACATAATCTACCTCTTCATGATGGACGGGAGTTCAGACCTCATCTCCCCAGCCAGTACCCTGGTCTGATCACTTCGTTATCCCCAAGCAAATTCAACTAGATGAAACTGAGCATAACAAAGATAGCTCACAACGATATCAACGTAGGAAATGGAAAAATTTCTCTCTAGACGCCTTCATACAAATCCTTGAAAATGCGGGACCTCCTAGAGGATCTGACTGTGAGACAGCATATAAACATCTACAGAAGTGCATAACTAATGCTCTACATATCACTGCCCCTATTCGCACCTTAACCAACTCCAAGAGGACTAAAAAAACTGCCCCGTGGTTCACACAGGAGCTTCAGCTAGCCAAAACTGCTTGTAAAAAGCTCGAAAGGGAATGGCGTAATAATTTCTGCCCTAAAATCAAAGCCCTATATAAAATGGCGCAAAAAGAATATAACAAAAAGATTTGCGTGTCTAAAGCTTCCCATTACAATAACCGTATCCTGGAAGCTGAAAACTCCTCGAAGGAGCTCTTTCAGATCTTCAAGGAAATTTCTATAATAACCTCGAATCCTACATCCCACAATGATTCAGTTGACACGTGCAATAAAATTGCGAAGTATTTTTCCGGCAAGATCACGGACATCTATGCCAATTTCTCCAGTAATATAAAATCTGGCACTGACTTTGTTGAGAGGGAAGATTACATCCTTACAAAATCCTGCCTCGGTGCTTTTACTGTTCCTCCCGCCGAAAACCTCATGAAGACCTGTAAACGTATTAAATCCGGCTCTCCCCGTGATCCCGCTCCCCCTAAAGTTTTAGCAGCTAGCCTCTCGGTCTTAGAGCCCTACTTTAGACATATGCTCCAAATCTCTTTTGACACTGCCCGTCTGCCTGTAGAATGGAAGAAAGCAATTGTACTCCCCATCAAGAAAAAACCTAATGTGAGCCAGGACATACTGGAGAACCTTCGCCCTATCTCCTTGCTACCCTATTTAGCAAAACTTGCAGAGAAAGTAGCCAACATCCAACTCATGGCCCACCTTGAATCCCAAAATGCCTTTCACAGCTCGCAGTCGGGCTTTAGATCGAGCTACTCCACAGAGACAGCGCTCCTGAGAGCGACCGAAACTCTGCGAGAAGGAGCCGATGAGGGTAAGATCATGGCACTCATCATGCTGGACCTCAGTGCCGCGCTTGACACTGTAGCACACTCCATCTTGCTACAGTGTCTAAACAAAGCGGGGGTCACCAAAAAGGCTCTGGGGTGGCTGAAAGCCTTTCTCACCAACAGGAGCTTTCAGGTTCAGAGAGGAAACTTTCTCTCGGACAGCATGGCATTAGAACAGGGGGTACCTCAGGGCTCTGCCCTGAGTCCCACCCTGTTCAACCTCTATATGGCGCCGTTGGCAGAGGTGGTCCAATCGTTCGGCGTAGAGCTTGTCTCTTACGCCGACAATACTCAATTGTTGATCTCCTTGTCCCAAGCCCCCGCCTCTGATGCTGACAACTTCAAATCTTGCATGAGCAATCTCGCAGATTGGATGACTAAGCACTGCCTCAAACTAAATGGTACAAAAACTGAGGTACTCATAATAGGAGGTACGAACACTAACTGGACCAAAGACTGGTGGCCTCCCTGTCTGGGGCCTTTACCCACCCCCAGTCAGGAAGCGAAGAACTTAGGCGTCTGGATCGACAACAAACTCTCTTACGATAGCCATGTCAAGAAAACTGTAGGAAAGTGCTTTGGAGTCATGAAAACTCTCAATCGTACCCTGGATCTTCTCCCTCTAGACTCCAGGCGTACCATGACTCAGGCACTTATAACCTCCCGAATAGACTACGGCAATGTGCTTCTGCTGGGCACCTCCAAAAAGAACATCAGAAGACTACAGGTCTTACAAAACTCAGCTGCACAATTAGTGTTAAGACTTCCCCGAAGAGCACCCTCTAAACCCTCCTTGGCTACCCTCCACTGGTTGCCAATCAGGAAGAGAATCCTATTCAAGGCACTTCTCTGGTGCTATAGGATTATCTCTCAGAAAGCTCCATCTTATCTGTCCGATCTAGCCATGCCCTACGAGCCCAACAGATCCCTTCGTTCCAAGGGAATGGGTTTGCTCAAGACTCCACGCACAAAAAAAGCTAGAATGGGAGGTCGGTCTTTCCGTTCTCTAGCGGCCAACAAATAGAACACCCTTCCCATCAACATTAGACTAGCTAAGAATGAGTCCTCCTTCAGAAAACTGCTGAAAACACAACTGTTCGCCCTTTAGCTTCTCCTTCCCCTCCCTCCTCCCTTGACTCTCTCTCCACAGCGCGGGGACACGCCGGGAGGCGTCACCAGGCGCTTTACAAACCCCTTTAATAATAATAATAATAATAAAGATTTAAAAAAGAGTTAAAGGCATGTAATTTGTGCAGCTGTTTGTTATCCAAACAACCCCCCCCACATCTGTTAAACATGTCTGATCTTCCAAAGCATGCATGGGAGAAGATTGGCATTGATTTCTTTGGACCCCTTGACAGTGACCATCATCTACTAGTATTTTTTCCTGTAAATTCCCCAAAGGTTCTTTGCAGCATTGGGTGTTCCTTTGATTTTTAAATCTGACAATGGTCCGCCTTTCATTAGTTGAGAATTAAAAGATTTTCTCACTCATCTAAATCTTAATCATCAGAAAAGCACACCTTAATGGCGACAGGCGAATGGTGTTGTCGAGAGATTTATGACTACCGTTAAGAATACTGTTCAACACTGGAAAAACTTGAACTCAAATCAGTTGTTCAGTCCGTGCTTCGTGTATACCAGTCATCTCCGCACTCTATCACAGGTCAAAGCCCTGCCACCTTAACGTTTGGGATAGCTATACGCACCAAAGTGCCACAATGGACCATTGAGAGGTCAATTGATATTGATAAACTTTGCAGGACTGACTAATTTCACAAATGTCACGTGAACATCTATGCGGATAGACGCTGCTGTGTGCGGAACACTGTCTTCAACAGAGGAGACCAAAGGATCGTAAGGCAGAAACTGAAATGCAAGTCTGATGCTCCTTTTGATGCCTTCCCACTGAGGATTGTGACCAGTAAGAGACACATGGTGAATGCTACTGTCCTGGGAAGTCCATTACGCCAGATTCTTTGCATCTCAAGCACACCTGCCTCAACCTTCGCCATCCCCAGATGTCAGGAGTGAGACTTGTTCACCAGAGAATCCAGAGAGCCCAATGACTACCAATATTTCTGTCCCCAATGCCATTCATGGATATTACTACTGTATCTCCACAGCCTCACAGGACCAGATCTGGGTGATTGATTTGAGTGCCAAGAAAACCTATTGAAAAGTTGGAATGTATATACGTATTATTGGTACTTTTTATTTACCAAAGGGGGAGATGCAGTGTTTTGTGAGTTCGAGATGACGGACCCTTTTTGTTCCTGACAGACTCCGTAGAACAATCATGTAAGAACAATCACGTAAGTGCATGGGTAATAGGATTCATGATGTAGAATGTTCAGTCACCCTGAGGAATAAAGATGTGCAATACCAAGCTCTGTGGGTGGCATGATCATTTGCATGTACCCGGGCTGGGGTAGGACGCTGTATTCTTGTGGTGCTGTAGATGGCTAAACAGCACTGATTTGCCCATGAGCCAGGTCTCTAGCTTTTAATATATCTTAAAACTGTCTGCAGGTCAAAGTGTAAGACTGGAATAAAGCACAGAGACAATAGTGATCATGAAAATACAGCCCTCAGGGTCTTAATGACATCTGCATTGCCCGCACTTTAGTTTGAAAAATATATATGTGATATCAGAATGAAGGCATAAAAATAATGATTAACTACAAACCAGGTCAGATTACTATACACTATAGGGATGTGCCTGTGAGTGGTCACACCCAAAGGTCTGACTCACGTTTTATTTAATTGAAAATACTGAAGCCAATTCTCCAAGGTTTTTATGGTTTTATGACATAATACTACTGCATTAATACTTTCATATTCTTTCATCTCTTTGAACCTGATTCATGAAACAGAAAGTATATCTATACCAAAAGAATAACATCTACATGTGGATGCATATTTACTACTTTTTGATTGTCAGGACCCCTTTCCGAGGCCCACAGGGCCCGCAGAGTTTACTGGGCTCAACGATGGGGTTCGAGACCTTTTACTCCTGATGTCCTTGGGAATGACTTACTATGGATCCTGAGTAACTGCGCTGTTCCCCATCTGCACTTGACTTTTAGGGTTGTGTGGTCTGAGCATTCCTAAGCAGAGAGAGATGTAATTATACAGGGGAGTGAACATAGGCTCACAACTCGAAATGCACGCATAAGCCTCATTAATATATTATTGTCCAGCCAAATACTCACTTTAATGAAAAAAGAGAAGTCTTTTATTTCTACCGCTACCCACATAAAGAAAAAATATGACATTCACAGACAACTACACAATTCCCCTTGAGATCAGGTGTCTAGAATTTCGATGATGAATCCCTGTCCCATTGCTGCCTTACGCTAGGGATAGTGGTTATTCCCCATTCACTATTGCTCACATCCACAGTATGCCCTACTATCAGTCAGAGTCTCAAGAGTACACTTTGACTCACAGTTAAAGTCAACAGTATTCTAGCACTGCAGCGCAACTAGCAACAAGTTCCACTGGAGCCGCCACGTGTGAAGCATTAAGAGTTCCTTTGGGTGCTCGCAGTGGCTGGAGCCAAGTTCACATAAGTCGGCTGCATGTGACCTAGGCAGCTGCACTCACCAGATGCAGTCTCTCTCAATTGTGCTCGTACTCTTGAAGCAATCAGAGGCTGTCTGTGGCTCGTCCTGTGGAGTAGGGGTTTGCTCAGCTCCCAATGGGGGGGTGGCTATGATGATCCGGTCTTGGGTCCCTCACCTGGCTGTCGATGCGCCTGTGCTCCCACAGTTTCCTCACTTCTCCAGTGAGGCAGAACAAGTCACAGTACTTGATGCTCCCAGTGATGCCTTCTGTTTTATGGGGTCACCACAATTCACAGTCCATGGGCTCCTGCCTGATCAGCACAGTGACAGTCCCCATGGTGGCCCCTTCTGGCATAAGAAGTCGCTACTTCACTACCTCACAAGGCTACGGCCCCTTTCCTCACATCACTCTTTCCCTGACGGCCCCTCCTGGCATACAAGTTCACCACTTACTACCTTGCACATGCTCTGGCCCGATCAGCGCAACATGACACACGGCTAAATTCACTGCAACTTGATCAGTACAGTATCCATTTCCTCACACTTTGCACAGGAAGTCAACTCAACAGGACTCTCCACTGGACCTCGTGATCTCCAATGCTCTTCTACTTCTCACAGGGCACACTGTTCTTGGCAAACGCTGGTGCTTGAGGATCAAGGTCAGGTGGTCTTTGTTTCCCTGCAGGTAGACTAGCAGGCCTTTACCCCCAGTACTGGTCACAGTCAGAAGGTTTGCAGAGTTTCCTCTCCTCACACAGCTTGTCCGGCTGCTTGGCAGAGGACAATTTTTTAGGGTCTCCTCCCCTTTCTCATAGTCAATTTCCAGACACCAAAGGTGATTTAGAGTCTGAGTCTTTGAAGTTTTATGGTGGACATCTACTTCTTTTGAACGACCTCCTACTCTGCTCTCTCTTCCTCTTGAAAAGCAGTCCCACAGCCCAGGCCATGGGAGTGACTAGAGTTCACACCTGGATGTCACCCACACTGATATGCACATCGAAAAGTTAGCCCAAGGCTCCCACCCCTACTCTTTATGATTCTCTTATCAGCCCATCTCCTCCGTGAGATATGCCCAGACCCCTTCCTTGTCACCTCTTACTAAAACAAAGAGAACACTTTGAAGTGTAAGGGGAGGCCTGGTCCGTACCTGCCCAGTGTGTGTCTCACCCAGCAGCAACACACAAATGTGTCTAAGGGGATCGCTTTACCTCCTCTCCATGTTTCACCATGCAGGCCTGGGTCTCCCAAAATGGAACCCAGGACCCTCCATGTATTGTACCATCCACTGACACACATACACCCAGTGCAAATATACAGTATACACTCACTGCACAATTCTGTATCCTCCATGTACTGGTCCATTCACAGACACACATACATCCAGAAAATGCACTACACCTACTGCCCTGTAGTGTATCCTTTATGTATTGTATCACTCATAGGCACACATACATCGAGTATATGCATTTAACATGCATTCACCTTGTCCCTCATGTATTGTGACACTCCCAGGTACACATACATCTGGCTTATGCATTTAACATGCAAACACTGCATCTTCTCTGTATTCCCAGCACAAACATTTATCCTGAATGCACTGCACAGCACTACATCCTTTAAGTACTGTACCACTCTTCCAATTAAGGAAGGAGAGTTACTCCAGTCTTTATATGAATCAAATATCCAACCATTTCCAGAACAGGAAGCGACCAATTTGGTAATGTCCACTCATGTCGATATTAATGGACAGTCCTAGATGTCCAAGTAAAACTGTGCCTTGGGAGGCCCTTTTCTCTGCCCTTCAGTGGGATGTGAGAATGTAGATGTCTCTGCATGCCTGGCAGAGATGTTCGGACTAGTAAAACCATTAATATCTGCCAGGAATCCCTCAGCAGATTCCTAGCAGGGAGAAAAAAGTTTAATTCAGCTATAAACCTCGTGAATCAGGGCCTTTTAATAATTGGTCTCAATGAGAAATTGGGTTCTTGGTTGAGGGGATGAAACTCTTCTCCAGCAACACTCAAAATTCTCATCTGGGGAAGCACAAAACGTCCCTAAATTATTTATGCAGCACTCATTAAGTAATAAAGTGAAAACACAACTCAAGAAAAGTCCCACACAATCTAGAACAATAGAGTAATTTTTAAGAAATAAAATTATACCAGAATAACAAAAATCCAATCAACGGAACTGGAGATATGCAATTTAAAAGTATTAACTAAAAATTGCACCAAAAAGCGCAAAGCTCCAACTGGGGTTATATAGTTGCACGAGACTGAGAGAATTTGCCTGTGGGGTACAGCGCTGAGTTCGGTCAGCTTGACAGTGTATCTTGTTCTACTTGAACTGAGATGCAAGTTCCTGTATCACATTGCGTTGAGTCGCATTGGTTTCGATGGGGTTGCCGGACAGGAACTGCAAGATGTCATATCGAATTACATCATGCTGCGCTGGTTCTGGTGATGCCGCTGATCAGGAGCTTCAACGTGCTGTGCTGCAGGGTCCTGTTTTGAGATGTTTCACTCTTCATCAGTTCTGGGGTAACCCACAGTTGGGCCAGGAGAAGTACACTCTGATGTAAGCCAAGGGCCCAGGACCTGGGGAGCCCCTATTGGTAGTCAGGATTCAAGGATTCACTCCAGCAGAGGCCAGCAGGAGGGCACAGGCAGGTCTACTTGAATATGGGCAGCTGGGAAGATGACAAACAGGTCTCTGAAGCTTGTTATGCCCCTGTAGCTCAGAACAGAAGGCCCTATTGTTATACCTGCTGCCACCTTTGAAGTGGAAAAAAACTTCTAGAGTTTTCCCCACAGATTGTCTTGGCATTTCCTGCAAACCTGCCCAGGCTCTGCTGGGTCTGACATCACAAAAGGCTAGTGTGAAGTTATTTGTGTGCATGCAGAGCCAGCTCCTTTGAAATGTAAGTGGGGCTGTAAATAGCTCTACCCCTTCTAGCTTGCAAACACCTACCCCCACATGCATCAAGCACTTTTGGAGTCGCAAACGGTGCGATTCCTTAAAGTCGGCCGTTTGCGATTCCAAAAGTGCTTTTTGGGATGCATGAAGCAATTTTAGAAATCGCAAAAATTTTGCGATTTCTAAAATTACGATTGCTTTTAAGAAATCGCAAATTTGCGATTTCTTAAAAGCAATGCATGATTACTTTTAAAATTGCGAAATTGCAATTAGGGGGTCAAATTTACCGAGTGGTTGAACCACTCGGTAAATTTGCAAAAAGTGTTTAAAACGCTGAAAATGCATTTTTTTCAACATTCATGTTACGGACACACATGTCCTTAGGACATGTGTGTGTGAAACATGATGCGAATAATACATTTCAGGGGTGCATGGGGGGTCCTTTGGACCCCCCCTACACCCATGAAATGCATTAACAAATTGCGATTTTCAAAGTGAAAATCGCAATTTGCTAATGCCTTACTATTGCTTCCTATGGGCCTTTTGGCCCATAGGAACCAATGGGAATAGCGAATTCGGAAATTGTATTTCGGTAATTTATGCGATTTGGTAAAAATTGCGATTTTTACCGAATCGCATAAATTTACCGAAAATATTCATGCATCCCGTTTTGAGAATTCTAAATTGCGAATCGCTATTTTTCGCAATTTAGAATTCGCAAACACCCGGGATGATGCATGTGGGGGCTAGTCCCCCTTTGTGTGACTTTCTGAGAGGAACACACAAAGGCCAACTGCAAACTACACCTAGGCAGGGGACCCAGGATACAGTCTGCAGGCACTAAATAGTACAAGAAAAGGCCAACTTTCTAAACTTAACATTTTCAGAATTGTGACTTAAAGCCAAACATTACCATTAAAGAGGATTTCAAGTTGCAATGTTTTAGACACTAAACATGCAATTCCTACCTATCAATGTAATAAGAAAACCCAAAATTATCCCATGAGAGAGGTAAGGTTCATAGTAGTGAAAAAAAATGTGAGTTTTTCACTACCAGGACCCATAAAAATTAAAACTACATGTCCAACATTTTTAATATAATGCACTCTGCCCTATGGGCTGTTTAGGGCCTGCCTTAGTTTGACTTATTTGTCTTAAAAGGGAGTTTATTTTTTCAAGTCACATTGGCAGTTTAAAACTGCCCACAGGCTGCAATGGCCTAACTGAGACATATTTTAAAGGCCTACTGAAGCGAGCGACACAATAAGGGCTGCAGGCTCACCAATAGCATTTAAATCACAGACCATGGTTATATGGTATACCCTTTAATAGGGACTTATAAATAAAATTAAATATGCAGATCAAGCGTAATCTTTCTGTGTTTTAGGGAGTGAGCACAAGCCCTTTAGCACTGGTTAGCAATATTAGAGTGCACAGCGTCATAAGGCCAAAAAGATGAATTCAGCAGAACAGGAGAGGAGAATGCAAACAGTTTGAGGGAAGTCCACCCTAAGGCTGACAGGTCAAATAGCCCCTAAAACATCTAAAATGGGACAATTCATGGAATCATCATATATAATTAGAGCCAATAGAAAGGACTGCACTCATCACACGTCTACTAATAACGAGGAGGTCCTTTTGGGGCCAGTTCACTGAGACATTTAGGTGTCTGTGAAGCAGTGCTCATGTAGTACTATTTCACATACTCATAAATGCCTTTTGTGAATTAGCCCCTCTGTGTGAGCCATCTAATCAATCAAGATGATACCTCTAATATGTGAATTTGAACATGGCTGTTTTTCGCAGCATATGATCTTTTTGCTCTGTGATAAAATTGTGTGTTATCTAAGGCTTGAGACAATAAGGGGCCAGGTCAAGGGGTAAATCTTAGAGTGGGAGGCCAAGGGCAGCTTGAACGGTTATCGCTAGACCTGCTGCTAACTGTGCACATGTAAAAACCATGTGAAAATAAATTGTGTTTCCATATCCCCGAATCCCCGGTACTTCTGCCAACTTCATTATTTGTGCACGTTTTTACAGATTTCATGGTATTCCCTAAAATATCACAACTTATGGGTATTATAGAGAATATTTGTGTTAGGTAAAGCAACTTTCAAATACTTTTTACAAAAAAATATTTTTAGCCTAGGTTTGTAACTACATGAAAACCATTATTTACGTGTGTCTATACAGAACAATGAAAAGAGTGATGAAAATTAAGTATTCTAAAATTAATTTATTTTATGAAAGAAAACATTGCTATGCTTTTGAAATATTTTTCTACTGCATCCTAAATACACTGACAAATGTCCATAAAAAACCACTTTGAAAATTCACTAATACCATAGTGCAGAAACTCACGTTTTCTGCATAGTGTCCATAGATATATCAGCTTTAATGGACTCATTTCTGCGAGTATTAGGACTCTGAGCAAGTATGGTGAAATTGCTATGTGTTACACTCAATTGACTTATTTAACTTTCCGCATAGAAATGGAGGCTTCAGGTTGTTTGTGCTGCTCACACGTATGACTAAAATGTGTGGCAAAAGTGCTTTGTCATATAGATTTTGTTTTTCTACATTATGTAAGTCATTCTGCATAATGCAAAAAACGAATACGTACAACATATTAAAGAAGGTATGTCCCTTTGGTCAAAGGATTTCAAAAGCAGACTTGGGACTTAGCAGTCAAATTTACATTTCCCTTGAAAAGACCTAATTTGATCCAACTTCATTTTATCCATTCTGAATGAGGCAGAGATAAAAATTAGTTTGAAAGTTGTTTTCCGTATTTATCATAAATCAAATTCACCGGTGTAGGGAGATTTTTGATATTACGGTGATGAAGTAACTTTTAAACAGCGTACTTTGCGTCTCTTAAACTCCAAACAGAACTAAGGGGCATATTATCAAGGATGGCGTTAACATTTTCGCCGGTTTCGCGGCAGAAAACTGCCATGAAAGCGGCAATAATGGGCTTGATAATATGCCCTGGAGAATTCCCATAAAAGCCCATGTTCACACCAGAACATGGACTTCTATTGGAATTCTCCAGGGCATATTATCAAGCTCATTATCGCCGGTTTAGCGGTCGTTTTGTGCCGCTAAACAGGAGATAATTTTTTAAGTCGTTCTTGATAATATGCCCCCTAAGTCCTCCAGTAGCTCTACTTAGCACTGCTATATTAATGAAGAAATGGGCAGCTTGAGAGCAATTGAGCCACTTCAAAAGCCAGGAAGACTCCTGTAGTGCAAGCACTGACCACTAAGGTGGGTTGAGCCACTTGGGAGGAGCAGGAAGATATCACAAAAAAGTCAAGAAACAGCCTTCTTTTTCACATAAACACCTCAAATTGAAATCAAAGTGAAAGACACCTTTTAGGTTTCGCCTGCACATGTTTGCCCTGCGCTTGGGAAAACTATTGTTTTTAATATGAACTAAAAAGGGACTTATATCCTCTCTTACCTGTTTCCTATTGGTTCATGTGCATGCCACTTACCTTTCCTCCATTTCTATTGGCTGTAGCAAATTTTTCAGCATTTACCAATGCTTGTTCCTTGTCTGCTTCTCCTATCAGTTTCCCACTGCTGAAATACCATTAAGATCTGCTTTGGTGGAACTATATTTTCATAAAGTTTTGCTTTTTAATATTGCAGCACATTTATATAACAAGTTATCACCTGAAGAGATTAAGTGATTTGCATGGAATCACAGGATGTTGCACTGCACTGCTGAGACTTGAACCGGGATCCCCAGCTCTGGACGCTGAGCCACATTGTCTCCACTCGCATTTTGTTTGTCAGGGAGCTCTTTCCTTATCCCAGATGATAATTAATTAAAACTGTTTTTAATTTATTACATAGGCAAAACCAATGCATTACCAATGCTTGTTATGCAAAGAGGTGCCTCAGACATTCATCTCTACCCACGGCAGGAGGAGAACATGTGTTCAGCTCGGGAAGAATGGGTATTCCCTGATTTCTGTAGAGGTGGATTTGGGAAATAATTTTGAGTCTTGATGGTAGCCTACGTATGCAGGGCCGGACTGGGAACCAAAACCGGCCCTGGCAAAGTGCTCGACCGCCACCTCCTTCCTCAAGGGTTTGTGGGTGCCACCGAGCTCAGGGCCGGTTTTCGGCCGATTTTGTTACAGGGACGATTTTGCAGCTCTGCTGCAAAAACGGCCCTGTAACAAAAACGCCTCCCGAGGCCAAAAACAGCCACCCCCCGTTCCACCTTCGGGGCAACGGGGGGGGATTGCCCGGTGCCCGCTACGGCCAGTCCGGCCCTGTAAGTGTTCCATGTTGCATGAGGGACTCTAGGAAGCTTTGTAGTCTGGTAAAATAGAAGGTACTGCAAAAGGGATTTAATTTTGGTGAGAATTCAATCATTATTAGGCTTAGTGAAATCATCAATCACTAGATAAAAAGACACTAAACTACCAACTCTTCAAACCATTCCTAGGTCTGGAAGAAAAAGCTGCAAGGAAGAAGATTCCTAACTGACCTGCTGGGAAAGAAGCCTGAAAGGCTCCTGCTCTCTAAGTACTGGATTTTCCCTCTATGGATCAGCTGCTGGCCTCTTGTTCATTCCCTCAAGGACACACAAGGTTGAAGAAAGGCTCCTTCCTGTGAGGCAAATCCAGCTGTCCAGTGTACTGTATTGAGCCCTATATAAATCCAGTCTGGAAAGATGCCAGTATCCTAGGAGTTTTTGCATGTAACCTGGATACTTTGAGAGAGACTAGTGGCGATTTTTCCAGTATCTTCAAGACATTGTGACTCCGGGTTGTAGCATGAAGCAGCTGCACAGTGCAGGAGCTCACATTATGAACTGTTAATAGAGTTGCCCAGAAGAGCACCAGGAAGATTCAAAACATTTAAATACACCAGCGTGGACGATTACGGACTTTGCCACAGATCTCTTGACCCCTGTGAGGCAGAGTAGTTTGCTGGTACCTTTTCCATGTTTCCATTTCAGGTGCAAAAGTGTCATCTGGTCATCCATTGCGCCAAATAACATTGTCTGACATTTTTCCTTTTAAGATTTTAAAAAGCTTTATCTCCAACTACTCTAAAACAAAATTTACTGATTTATCTAAATGGATTTTGGGATCTTATTGTGTTGTGCTATCACCTTTAATGTTGTACTGTAATCTGTAAAGTTAGCGTACATTTCTTTGAGAATTTGCCTACAGCTTATAACATAGTTACCAGGGATTGTTCAGAAAACTGTGGTGAGAGATTGTGTTGAAATGTTTGGTAAGCTAATCCTCCAATTAATAACTTAGGGACCATTAGGATGGCGGGCAGAGTACACTCCGCCCGCCACCCTAGCGCTGCTGGGACCGACCGCCAGAGGTGCGGAGGTCCCGCACCGGCAATTAGGATGCCACCGCCACCGTGGCGGTGGCATCCCTCATATATTACATTGTGGCCAGCGGTGCTGTAAGCAGCACCCGCCACAATGCAAACATTCACGTTGTCACGTTGTTCATTGGCATGCACAACGTGACAGGCCCCGCCTGGTGCCTGCCACCTTGTGCATGCCAATGTGTACCCCCCAAGTGCATCCCCCCACCCCCACCCGTCGTTCCCCGCCATGGAAAGCATTGAAAATGCCACATCATAATATGGATGGAGGTGCCTACAAGGCACCACCACCATATCATGGGCTTTTCCACCCGGTAGACAATCGGGACGGTTGCCTACCGGTGGAAAGCGGCGGATGGCCTTTCCGTCTGGTGGGGTACCCCCGCCATGCTAATGTGGCGTTGGGTATCATGCCGTCTGTGTGGTGTTTTGGTGGGCGGACCGCCACCGCCGGTCAGGCGGTGGCCATCCGTGCGCCATGCTAATGACCCCTTAATTCTTCGGTCGAAGTAGGACCATGAAAGCACAGGATAAAACATTTACATCTTCATAAAGTATAAATACCAGCCTAAAAGCATCATAAAACAGATAATGATTAAAATGCACAGAATCTTCTCAATTTGATTGAAGCAATTATATAACTGAGAACAGTGGTGCAAACATCACACGATTCTAAGCTTTGCAGAGTAAAGTGCTTCTGTAGCAGGGCAGGGCTTAAAAAGCGCAATCTAAGAGAGCCATTTAAAGTACAAAAGAACATAAAATGAACATTGATTGGGCAGTAGCACAGTCACAGGGACAACGTGGGAGGTAGGGAAACGAGGAACCCACTAGTGGGAAAGCCACCAGGAAATTAACTATGTTTAGTCTGAATCTAGTGAGATCATATCTGTGCTCTGGATTTATTATCCAGTTCAGATAAGGCTCCATAGCAGATGATGTGAATATCTGCATATATCTTGTAACTGTAGGCATATCAAGGAGTTGAATTGTCTAATTCCCTCTTTGTAAGTTTCATAGATCTACTTGACTTCCATTTTAAAATCTGGTGTTATACTTTGCGGTGACTCAAAGAGATGACTGTACCCTAGGCTAAGGAAGGTGTTATGCACATAAGCCAACCATGGGATAGAAGTTTAAACAATCTAGTACTACCTTCTGCGAGAAGTCTGCATTCGGGAGGCTCCATAGCTTTATCCATAACAGAAGAGGTGCCATGGAGATCTGGGCCTCCATGAACCCTATACCCAATTCCAGATGTGCAATAAAGCTTGAGGAGGATTTAGGAATGGCCAGATGCCTGCACAAAAACCTATTTTCGTCTACTTGAGATTTTGTGCAGTACAGCCCCTTTCTCTGGCTCCATCCATAAGTATCCACCGATAGGCACTTGCTTTTATAAAGTTGAACCATTTCATATACTGGATTGTGGCTTACCCTTTTTTCAAATCTAGATATTCCATCTTCAGCTACACGTTTCTTTTGGGCCCTTGGGTAAGTAACCTGTCTAACGATCCATTTGCCTTTAATAAAATACCAAGGTAGTTAAAAAAGGATCTTTTTCAATTTGTGTCCCCCCAATAAATAAGCAAGACCACTGACTCATTTTCAGTGAAATTGCTCTCTCTCCCTCGCAGTTCCACCATTAAGTGAGGCCTTCCCCCGAGCCCCTGCACTCTTGAGTGCTGGTGTACTAGGCCTTCCTCCACCCGCAGTTTTTACCTGCACCTCATCCCTTGTGGTACAGTGGACCTCTGTCTCCTTTCTCTCGCTCCACTTTTTCTCTCCGTTTTCACTCGTTTCTCCCTCACTTCAATCTCCCCGTTCACTCTCTTTTTGTGTCTTTCCTCCGTTTTTTCTCGTTTTCCCCTCATTTCAATCTCCCCCTTTCACTCCTTCTGTGCCTTTCCTCCACTTTTCTTGAACTTTTTCTGTTCTATTCCACTCTTTCCTCTTTTTTTCGGCCCTTTTCCGCCTGTTTTTTACCTGCTGCTGCTGTTCCTGCGGCCCCTCCCCCCTGCATGACCGACCCATTCCAGCTCCTCTCCCTGCTCCCACCCCTCAGCTGTCCAGCCTTCCCCGACTCCTACTTAATGGCAGCTGCTGTGCGCTGCGCCGCTGGCGTACCGAAGGCGCTCCAAGGCAAGCCTGTCTGTGCCCGTCTGCAACCAGACCGCGACCAGTGCCAGGAACCATGACCTCCACACCGCCAATGCTACGACCCAGCGGCACTCCACGAACTCAGCCCATGCTGCAACAACAACTGCAAGCTAGCGTCACCAGCCAACACCCCCTGACCCTTCAGCTGTCACTGCTGCCGGCACACCTACTGCACCGCCAAGAACACGGACCCAGCACAATTCACCCACAAGAACACAACCGAACCGAAACCCTGCAATCCATCCTCCTCAACGTCCGATCCCTCCACAAACACACCACCAAAATCGGGGACCTCCAGGACAGCACCACCCCGGACGTAGCGCTCTTCACCGAATCCTGGACCAACACCCCCTCAGGACCGGACATCGCCATTGCCATTCCCCAAGGATACAAGATCTCCAGGAAGGACCACCCCACCCGCCCAGGAGGAGGAATCACCATCGTCCACAAATCCACCCTCTGCCTGAGCACACTCCCCGACGAGCCCACATACCTGATGGAACACCTTCACTTCAAGATACTAGCCAGCCCTACCACCAGCTTACGAGGAACCCTTATCTACCAACCCCCTGGACCCCGCGGACATTTCGCCAACTCCATCACGGACATCATCTTTCCACATGCCATTGCATCCTCCAACTACACCCTGCTGGGAGACCTCAACTTCCACCTCGACAACCAACTGGACCCCAACACCACATCCCTCATGGACAACCTCAACAGCATTGGACTCCGCCAGATCGTGACCAAACCCACACACTCAGCAGGACTCACCCTCAACCCCCTCTTCACAACAGGAAACCCCGTCATCTTCAGCCACACCACCGAACTCACATGGACTGACCATCGATGCGTCCACTTCACCTTCAGAACACCCATCATCCACAGACATCAGCACCTGCTCCCACGAAGAAACTGGACCAAAATCACCAATAAACAGCTCACCTCCTCACTCAGCAACTCCGCCCCAACCATCATGGGAAATGACGACCCCAACACTGCTGCCCGAAACCTGAACAGATGGATATCGAACAGTCCCGACACCAAAACCTCCCTCAAGAAAAACAACAACACACACGCCAAGAAAGCTAGATGGTTTACCACTGAACTTTGAGAGTCCAGTCGCACTTGCCGCCGCTTAGAAAAGGCCTGGAGTAACACCAAATCCAGTGCATCGAGGGATGTCCAGGATAAGTCTGGTGGTGGCGTTCTGGATGCGCTGCAGTTTCTTTTGGTGTTTTTGGGGTGGCGCCAGTGTAGAGTGTGTTACCGTAGTTGAGCTTGCTGCTGACAAGCACCTAGGTGACCAATCTCCTAGATTCAGTGGAGATCCATTTGATGATCTACTGAAGCATGCGGAGCATGTGGAAGCAGTATATGGGTATATGGGTTTTAGAGCTGTAGGAATTTTTAGGGTTTAGGGTAGCTTTGGGGTTTGGGATGGTAAGGACATTTTTTGGGTTTAGGAGGGCTCTGGGTTTTTGGGCGATAAGGGAATTATTCGAGTTTATGTTGGTTTGGGATTTTGAGTTTTAAGGGAATTTTTAGGGTTTAAGGATAGGATTGGGGATTTGGGTGGTAAGGGAATTTTTAGGTTGTAGGGTGGGTTTGGGTTTTGGGTGGCAAGGGAATGTTTAGGGTTTAGGGTGAGTTTGGGTTTTTGGGTAGTAAGGGAATTTTTAGGGTTTAGTCTGGGTCTGGGTTTTTGGGTGGTAAGGGAATTGTTTGGGCTTAGGGTGGGTTTGGTGTTTTGTGTGTTAAAACACATATATTTATACATATATCTATATATATATATATATATATATATACATATGTATATATATCCATAGATATATATGCAAATATGAATATATATATATATATATATATATATATATATATATATATATATATATATATATATACGCTTCAAAGAACACACACACACATATTTATATTTTTTTTGGGGGGGTTACACTTACCTGGTAAGTTTTTACCACACATTTGTCTTTGCCATTCATGCCTTAACAATGCATAGTTTGTTGTAAATGCATGCGTTATAAAGGAATATGCTTAGTTAAGACTTGTGTGGCTAGGACTCCATTGAACCAGCATGAGTGGTAATGGCTTGCATGGCTCTGTCAGCAGATATTGGAAGACTATCTAGCTCACTTACGAACGTATTCCACGCAAGTCTTCTCTTGCTAGTAGGTAATAAGTCATGAGAACATACAATTTGTTTTTGACAATGTCATTTTTTCTGCCAACCATTATTGAACTGTATTATGTCTGTGATGATAATGCATTATTTGTTTATTGAAAACTGTATTGTGTGAAAAAACTCAGATTGTGCAGATACTATTCTAATATATTGCATATTCGCCCGATAGTGTAATACTACATATTCATTTTTATCTTGTTTTTATTGAAATGCCCATTCTAACTGTTTGATGCAAATATTGTAAGCGCTGAGCTCCAAGTACGTAATTTGTAAGAGTTCATCACATACGATTTCCATCACGATTAGACAAACCGAACTACAAAACGTCATTTGAATTTTCCAAATTACTAAAATAGTCATGGATTCTGCATTGAAGCATAAGGAAACTAGGGGCCATATTATCTAGAAAGGGCGATACATTATTGACGCTTTTATCGGCAGGAAACTGCAGCTAAAGCGGCGATAATGGGCTTGATAATATGCCTTTGTGAATTCCAATAGAAGCCCAGGTTCTGGTGTTAACCTGGGCTTCTATAGGAATCCACAAGGGCATAATATCAAGGCCATTATCGCCATTTTAGCGTCAGTTTTCCTGCTGATAAAAGCGGCGATAATGTATCGCCCTTTCTTGATAATATGTAAGCATTGGCGAATTTTGCCAATCTCGCATTCGCGAATTTTGCGGATTTGCGAACTCGCAATCCGCAAAATCCGTGAATTCCCGCGAATTTGCAGATTTTTTTTTTTTTATGTTCGCGCGGGTTTCTGCAAGTTCGCGAGGATTTTGTACAATTTCGCAAATTGCGAAATTGTACAAAACGCGTGCGAACTTGCAGAAACCCGTGCGAACACAATGTGCCCAGTAGGGTATGTGCCTCGTCTTGTGTTAATAAAAGGTCAGAGAAAGATCAGTTCAGCAGATGAAGAGAAAGAAGCTCCTGGTCACAGGAACAGCACGGGTATTGCGCTCGTGAAAGTCAAGGATGCAAAGCCTATCCAGCATCACAGCTGATTTTCCACAGTAGATTTGGGAAGAAGGCACACCTGTCCAGCCTCGACCACGCTCACGATTGTTTTTGGGCTAATGAATGGGTCACTGAATTTGAGCATCAACTAGTTCGAGCGTCCATGTGTGTGTTACTATGCAATCGTCCCGAAGGGCGCAGGGGTCCCTTGAGTGAGCTGTGAGCTGTAACTATTTTACAATGGCGCCAGCAAGCTGCCAGCGCCGTTGTAAAATAGTTACAAAGTTAGCTTGCACAGGAAACACTTAGATAAAATAAAGCAGCACCTGCTTCGTTTTATCTAGTGGTTCCTGTGCAAGCTAACTTTGTAACTATTTTACAACGGCGCTGGCAGCTTGCTGGCGCCATTGTAAAATAGTTGCATGAGTGGGGGTTCAACTTTTGAACCCGTTACGCTCGCGGATTTTTTTTTGAGGATTTTGCAGGAAATCCGCAAAATTCGCGGATTGCGGATTTCCCAAAAATCGACAAAATCCGCGAGCGTAATGGATTTCCCGCTCACACTTAATAATATGTCCCCAGGTTCCCCAAACAGATAAAGAAAAATAATATGTTTTGCCAAGAGTGGCATTTACACACAAATGCACATACCTTTCCCCGGCCTAAGAATGGAATATTTGACAGAAATATAATTGAACACACTAAAGCACATATATAGACTAAGTATGCAGGACAAAAGTGACACAAATGAGAATCAGTGTTAGATGCTGGGCCATCTTTGAAGAAGTTCAAACCTATAACCCCACAATGCCCATAGCAAGGAAGGAGTTTGCACCTCCCCCACCATATGCAAGGATGGATGTACTCAAACCAACTCCCCCTGCATAAATATATTTTTTAAACTGAATAATAGTTAAAGCCGATGAGCCCCCACTGGAAAAGGGTAAGTTAGGTCTAAGCCTAAGAAATCCAAAAGCAAGCAAGCCCAGATGTCACCAGTTAAGCTCAAGTCCCTAGGGAAGGTCCCCAAAAGCTTAGCTCCCCGTCCATCACGCTCAACACTTGACTCTTCAAAAGAAGGCAAAATACACATTCCTACTGGTTCAGGAAAACGTAAACAACTGTCAAGAATGTTTGTGGTGGTTCTCGATTGTGACTCAGTGAGCTCACGAGATCAACCCCCTTGAAGCCAAACAGGGTTTGTGTAGGTAGCCGAGGAGGAAACTAAGAGTGAATTTGAGGGTGAAGCCAGGCTAACTAAATCGATGTATAGCACTGAGCAAAAGAGACAGGCCAGACGGTGCGTGGAACAGAGCCGTGCGCTGATGCTCAAGAGAGAAAGGGAGTGCAACCAGGAGTTAGAGCGAGAGTACAGGGCAGCACATACTTTTTATGAGGAAAGTGGAGCCTTTATAAGGCGCAGAACTGGGAAGAGTCTGCTGTAGATGAAAGGCTACTAGCACAGCTCAGAGCCATACTGTCCATTTGACAAAGGAGAGGGGCTGACTAAGAGATAAAGGAACAGAGCAGCCTGGTACTTATCCACCCACAACGCAGAAAAAACTAAATGGTACCTGTGCGTGCACATGAAGGAAGCAGCGACAAGGATATGGGTTGCTCCTCATGGAGCACAACAAAGATAAACAAACCCAGATGGAGATAATAGCTAAAAATTAAGGCAAGACTTTTGCATACTCATTTTGCAACAAATTAGCAGATTTGACTGAGGAAAGGGACTAATATGATATGTCTTGGCTAAGGGAAGGATCGTTTTAGTCAGAGGACATGGCAGTAGAGGAGGATTGCATTAGGCATGTAGGAAGAAACCCTAGTTGAGACTCCCTCTACATGTAGCAATGCCTCACAAGATGGGAACGCTATGTTGAGGAAAAACCTGTGGAGTCACCTAGAATGAGACTGTGCCCACTACTGCAGAAGGGTGCAGCACAGATTGTATGTGTGCCATGGGTCCAGATGGATAAAGAGGGGTTCAGAACAAAGTTACTATAATTTCTGTACAGGGCAGGGACATGGATTACATGCTTATAGAAAATCACTGCAGATATCATCCTAGTAATAGGAGACCTTAAGAATCTGCTAAGCAGCCTAATTGGGGAACAGACTAACACATTGTTCACCCAACTTCACATACCAGCAATCAATCTAACAAATACCCAGCATGACGGGCTGTGTTTAGTATGGACAGGCACTGGCTCTGGAACCCCCTGAGAGAAATATTCCCCGACCGCCGAGATGTAGGACTGCTAATGGCAGAGACCATGAAGCCAGAGGAAAGCATACATGATTTTCTAAATATAATGAGAGAAAAATAGGAACAGGAAATCGGACTGCCATGCACCAACACAGGCCCACAAGTCACATTTTTCTATAATATTTTGAAGAAAGGGATACCCACCAAGATAAATAGCGGGCTGGACAGTGTAGTTGGTTTAGAGACCAAACCCGGGTAGGAGATACAAGCTCATAAACGCCATTACCATAAGAAAAAGCAAGAAAAGTAGAGAGAGAAGCAGTAGCAGAACCAAAGAGACACAGCAAAATTACTGCAACATAGGTTGAATAAGACAGCACTCGAGGGGGAAGCGATGGCCGCAATGATGCAGACAGCACCAGTCAGAATGGGAGCTCAAAAGCAAAACTTTAGAGGGTTCCAAACAGGTAGTCCATGAGCACAAACAGGTTATGGTAATGGAGGCCAAAGAGTCTGGCAGCAACCAGAAATTAGAGAATGCTACTATTGCTATAGGCTGGGTCACTTGGTAGAGGCATGCCAGACAAAGCAGCAAAAGCAGCAGAGGTTAGAGATCCAGCAGCCACACAAAGCCCCATGCAACACAACATGATACACATTCTTCTGAGTACCAAGCACAGGGTAATCAGAACGTACTATACACTCAGTCGCAGGGAGGTCCGCTGTGTGGCCATACAACTGCAGCAGGGATCAAGTAATTGAGCGAGCATGTGGCAGCTGCCACCGCAGATAGGGAACTCAGCACAACAGGGACCGGGGCTACAAACCTGGCAAGGAGGGGTGATGTGTGAAGAGGTAGCGCCTTCATGCAGCCACAGAGTCAAAATTCACATTAGGATAGGCCCCTCCCAGCAAATGAAGACAGGAAATAATTCCAGTGACTTAACCCCCAGTAGTTCACCTCCGATAATAAAGACAACCAGCATTCCCCTCATCCTAAAATATGTAATAGAACATAAAGCACTACAGATAGCATTGGGGATCCAAAATGTTTTTTACTTGCTTCCAGGAATTCCGGGTTGCTGTGGGCTGTGTCGATCAGGTGTCCACACTAAATTCGTCATTGAAGGTAATTCTGTGGGAGCACAGACTAATCAGGTTGTTAAGTGCCTATGGAAACTAGGCTCCACTCTGCTGCTGATGTCCCAGGGCTGGGCTCACTGGCCACACACCAGGAGCAGGACAGTCTGATGAGGGGTGGGGAAAAAACTGTTTAAAAAGCAGACACCAGGACAGACACTCAAAGTCTAATGTGACGCATTCCAATCACAAAGCCAAAAGGTCCCCATTCTTTTGGAAATCATGCACAAGCTTGATGTTTCCTTGATGGCCTAGAGTATTGACAGTGCTCCCAAAATGCACTAGAAGCTTCCAAATCAATGGAGGTGTCCCTTGCAATTATGAATGAAGCCATCCTTTGTGACGGGAACAATGTTTTTCTTGCTCCTGGGATTGTAAGACCCCAAAACTCTACATCCCCCCACACATGGGAGTCAGTAAGCAAAGAGGGCTCAGTGTAGGGTGACCAAATGTCTCAGATTTGCCCAGACAGTCCCATTAGAAAGCAGAGTGTGGTTTGAGGGAGAGGTAGGTGCCAGTGACAGAGGCTTCTGGGCCTCTACCCCTGCTCCAGATGGAACGAATAGCACCGGGTGCTCCCCTTCCAGGTTCACCTCCATTCCAAGCACTGTCCACTGACAATGCCCAATCTTGTAGGCACCATCCACAAAACTGTAGGCCCATATTGATGACCACACAGGTGGTATTGGAGAAGGGGGAAGAACCACAGTGCAGCCTCTGACCCCATCCCCACGGGGCAAGGGAAACAATAAATGATGTGACTCAAAGAAAGGTCCAAAACTAAAAGAAAAATTAACCAAAAATGAGCCCAAAAAGAAGATGCCAGATAAAAAGGTGGGGTTGAGATCAGCCAAAGCCAGGTATCTGAGGCCACAAAGGAGTGTTATGTTGTACACCACATGCTGGGCACAGGGAAATGCACAAGCATAAACACGTGTTCATAGGGCATGTGACAAGCACCAGCAACAACAAATGGCAACACGCCCCCTCTTCCCACATTTCCATGCACATATAGTGATCACGTAAGGGCTGAAATACACAATTCATAGCAAGAGCAGCTGGGGGGAATTAGGAAGGGAATTCCAATCAAAAACAGGTATCCCCCCAGCAGGAATATAGCCTCGGGAAGGGGGCACACAGCAATCAAGCTCTTTTGCATGCATCGGGCCAGGCACCTTTGGGAAAACTAGTGACACCCGTAGAACTCAGGCTAAACTCACATTTCTCTCCCTCCCTGTACTCTTAAGACCACTTCACAAACATACCTAAACCTGATCTGACTACCCAGAACCGAAATGTCGGAGAAAGTCCTAAAACACCCTAGTAGGATTTGGGGGACTCAACAACTTATATAAATAAGATCTGTCTTATAATTAGTGTTATAGTAATCAGCCTTACTCCCCTAATCAATGTAAGACTTATCCAACAGGGGTCACCTTCCGATGCCTCACCAGATCATGACTGGTAAGTTTATGGGATCACACCCCTGGGGTAAAATACAGTTTCTCCAAAACCTTTGAGTGTGGGGTGTATGTAAATAGCCAAATTAACATTCAACAAAGTTCTTTTTAAAACGGGTAACTGCAAGGACAACAAAGTGCACCAATGCTGACCCCCACAACCCAAAGGTAAAAGGTACATTACCTTATTTGCGCAAATGGAAGGAGGAAAAAACCACGGGCCCTCCGCGACTGGCCTGCTTAACACCCCCAGACCTCAATGAGGAGAGAAAGAGTACATTGGTGCATCATTCCAATATGCAGTTGAGCCCTTCCATGGCGATGACACCCTTGAACTTAAAACTGCGAACTTTTTTAAATTGGTCAGAAGGAACACAGCCACCGGAGAAGCACAGACGATTCCCAGGAGACCTACACCTAGAACTGCATGTATATTTTATATGGTTATGTGCTATCTGCCTACTATGGGTAGCCCATACTTGAATACTACAGAGGAACTGCTGAGTCAAATGAGATTCACTAAAGCGGAACTACAGCACATGCATAGAGACCTCTCATATGCTACCTACATTTCACCAAACAGAACACCAGCAACCCACATGCTCTGCACAGTGCCCTTTTGCATAACACATATCAGCACATGCCCATAATTGGCTCACAAGCATCAACCAAGTCATGGAATATCTGTTCATTGATCCCACATGCTGTAGTTGCAGAGAGTCTTTACTTTGCCCAAGAAGTAGCCTGTGAGAAAGCAAAATGCCTTATACACCTCTTCCTAAGTAGGATAAGGGCCAAGATCCAATCCAATAAGATAGAACCACACAGGGTAGTTGTTAACATAACCCGATATGACACCAACCCAACAGTACTATACATCCTCACTGAACCCACTGATAACCAATCTAAACTGGACAGGATGCGTGGGAAGAGTACCATAGGGAAAGATGTTACTTAGCCCGAGATTTCTCGGAGAAGAGATTTTTGGAGATAGCAAAACCCCCAAACCCACACAGTCTGCTCCAGTATCCATCTGTGGACCGAGAGTGACTCTTAGTGTATCCAAGGAGGTCTTAATAAACAACAAGTGGTCTCCCAACATGGAATTCCTACGTAGGGTCGTCCAAGTCGGGGATAAAAAGGGGAATGGGATGCATGGGGGAGGGTTGAATGAAAGTATGACTACCCCATGTCAGGAAATTTTGAACACCGAGGTGGGTGGATACACTTGGTTACAAGGGAAAGGAAAAGCTCTGAGTGTATGGTAACTTGAACTGCATTCTTTTAGTTTCTGAGATAAAGGAATGCTACTGGTGGGCATGAATGCTAACTGTGGGGTGATATTATATATTCCGGATATCCAATGAGGGACCTCCACTCTGATGGATTACTACTGGCAATGTGGCAAGTATGCCTACAATCAGCGTGTTCCCAGATGGAAGGGACTATATTCCGGAGTCACCTCGTCACCATGCACACTCCGACCATGGTCACTCATGGAGAAGATCTATCAGACTGGTACAAGCACCTGTTAAGGAAAAAGACAACCTTGCTCCACCTAGCCAGTGAAAGGAGAGCTGTGGACTCATTTGGCTGGGCATAGTTCAAAGACATTCCAGAAGAATGTTTACTGTTCACAGAAGCACAGCTGGGGGGTCAATACCCTTCTTCACCCGGTATACAAAAGCTAATGCCCATGGTCTACAAATTACATGGCGAAAGATGCTCAAAATGATGAACCTCACTGAGCTCGGCTTCATTTCTATCAATAAAAAAAATGTGAGCAATCTGCCTCATGGTAACGCAGCACCGTTATGTACTGGATTTAATGAACGCAATGGAGGGAAGGGTCTGTGCCAAGATCAGAGCAGCCTGCTGTACTTACATCCCGGGGATAAACGTGGACAATGGAACACTGATACTTGCCATTCAAGCACTGCACAAACTACAGATAAACATGCGTGAAGAAGAAGGTGCTCCTGTTTTTTGAATTTGTTGTCCTGGCTCCCACGATGGATATCCATTTTATGTAAATCACTGTTGCCAATTATCATTTTGTTGCTATTGGTATGCGGAGTTATACAATTGGGGATCACCTGCTCTGAAAATGCAGTCCTCAAACTCGGAAGAATGCAAGTAATTAGGAAGTTAGTTGTAGTCAAAAGCGAGCCTAAGGAACTACAGGCCTCAAATAAAGTAATGATAGAAATGCATGAGTTAGACAGTGTACTTGCAAAATGGACCAGAGGGGGGAATTTTAATATAAAATCAATGCGCTCGTCGATAAAAATGAAATCTCGTCCTTATTAATAGAATTACCTATTCTGAACTTAATATCAACCTCCACTCGTAAATATGTGGTTAAACAGGCCCTGAGACCTAGACCTGGGATCACTTATTTATAGGTCACAGGTTGAAGGCTGAGTAGCTGGCAGGCAAACACTTGGGCAAGAAACTCTTGTCAATCCCACAGATACGTGCAGTGACATTACAATGGTCAGGGGAGATTGCCCCAACAAAGCACATATGGCTGTAGGGGGTATGCACGCTCCTAAAAACACCATAAAAAGTCAGATGCCACATGAGTTAGGAACACATAGCTAATCAGGGCCTAGCACACGTGGTGATCATTCACTCCCCATGCCGGAATCTGGACACATTATCCACTAGCCACACTGTGTCCACGCGAGGTCGAGACTCACCTGTAGTAACCATTTGACCATTAATTTATGACTCCAATGGCAGCAACCAACATTCTTCAACATAAATGGGATGCCAGGACCTTTCATAACCTATCATGTTTCTGTAAAAAGAAGGACACATGCCCATTGTAAATTGAGACAGTCCTACCTGTAACTGTTCTCCCAGCTGCAAAAATTAAACAACCTGTTCCTGTTTTGCCAAACGTCTCTTGTCTTCTGTTTTTCTAAAGATTCCGAACTCAAGCAACACATTGTTCAAATTGCTGAAGTGTGGCAGAGCAAGGACCAGAGCAAAGAGGGGAAGCAAGGCTGGACATTCCAATGCAGTAATGTGATTGGCGAAGGACATGATGATGTAGGATGCAACCTGGTACAGCATTTGCAGAGCGTGACATGTGCAGTGATGTGCTAAATGTAGGACATGCTGTTGATAGGATATGGCAACACGGGGTACCATCAGCAACGCTCTTCAAGAAATGTGACACCATCTTGAGTGCCATTTTGTTTGGGCGTATTTTTTGTTTCAGCTGCAGCCCGCATTGCAAATTCTGACATACGCCGATGCGCTTGAATGTGTATATTTTAAAGGTTTCCTAACAGCAATCAGCTGAGTATTAGTTCACATTGGAGACTTGGTAGCACTGATAAGCACAGCGACGATGTATGCTTTACACATATAAATGTTCATTCTGGTACGACACCAACACGCATGGCTGCGCTGTGTACTTAGAGTTTTCACAGGCCAGAGAACTACAACCATTTCCAGGTTCATTGAGTGCTGTGTAGCAATCCTGAAAATTGGAATTCAGGAAGAGCCCTTTTTGTGGTAAAGGTGACTTTATTATTATTATACCATACCTGTTATCATGCAGCTTGATCCTCCTGCTACATTTCTACAAATTAAGGGCTATCTCCCATTCCATCGACCCAATGGAAGGAGGAATGTTTTTACTTATATGAAGGCAGTTGATGCGGTCTGGATGGGGCTGAACGGAAGAAAAATATTTTGCCTCATTGTTTAAGCACGGTAGGACAAGTAACTTTTAGTACTTTGCCACAGCTTGCTAGCTAAGAAGGGCAATGAGATCCTAATGCATTTGAGAAAGCCATGTTACACATGGAGCACAGGTGCATGGAGCATAAGCCTCCAGCATAGCCCTTAGCAGTTTTAAGTTCTAGAACGGGCCTCAATGAGAGAAAGAATTATTTGATGATTTTCTTACAACTTTAAGGGCACTAACTATGAACTGTAATTTTAGGAATATGACAGCTGAAATGACCAGGTACCAAATTATTGTTAATGTAAAAAGTAAAACATTACAAGAGCAATTGTGGGTCATATGTGATCCAAAATTGCAACATGCCATCTCTACATCTCAAGCTTTTGAACAATCTGAGAAATGGATGAAATCTGTACAGGATGATAGTGTGAAGAATGTGAGTGTGACAAAGGAAGTGTGTGCTATTAGTGATACCTCTGCTTGCAAGAATACAAAAGAAGGGAAGAAGTATGACAAAATTGTAAGTTGTCATAGTTCTGGAGTTTTAACCATTTGGTGTCATCTTCTAAGTGCCCTGCCATTGGCAAAGAGTGCAACAAATGTGGATTGGTGGGGCACATGGCACGTATTTGTAAAGATAGTGAAAGGTTTGTCAATTCGTCCAAGGGAACGACTGGCAGAAGGAGAGTAGTGGCATGTGTGAGATGTGCATGTGGTGGAGAAGCGAACAGTGAGAAGGAAAAGGGAATAATGTTATACTTCAATGCCCATAAATGAAAGCGGAGAAAGGGGAACTTAAAAGTCCTCCTGAAATCAAGGTCCATATACTTGGCAAGATCCATTTACTTTTTTAGTTTTTAGTTGGAGCTTATGGTAGATTCGGGGTACCCATGTACGAAAATTGCTAAACAGCCTTTTGAAGAAAATTTTAGTGAGGTTTTGACTTAAACTGACTTGAGAAAATCTGACAATGCAGCTCAGAGCTTCGATGGACCCACCATTGATGTAGTGGGTTACACCAAAGTAGTTATATAATTGAAGGAAAAAGAATCCCAGATCAAATTGTATGTAGCGGTGAGAGGAGTAAATATTTTAAGATGGAGAGATCATTGGAAATTAGGTATCTTCTTGAACCTGTGAAGCAAAGAACCAGAGTTGTGAGTGAGCGTGACAAGTCTGAGTAGTTGATCTCTTGGTTTCCTGATGTGTTCACTGGGAAGTTAGGGAAATTATATGACTACTCTCATCATATCAAGCAGGGAGCGCGACCAGTTAAGCAGACATTAAGGATGGTACCCATAAATGTTAGGGATGAGCTGGAGGGCATACTGAATGAGATGTTAAGTGGGGGTATCATTGAAGAAGTTGAATTCTCTGAATGGGTGTCACCCATAGTTTTATCTAGTAAGGTTGATAAGACCTTGACGGTGTGCATAGATCTTAGAGCACTAAATGCTAGTATCATGGTTGACTGTCATTCATTACCTAATTTCAATGAGGTGGTGATCATGTGGGAGGGTGCAAGAGTGTTATCCTCACTCAATCTATGGCCAACCTATGATCAAACCGAATTGACCGAAGATTCCAGGTCTTTGACGGCATTTATCACCCCGCAAGGCCTGTTTCAGTTTAAGAGGATGCCCTTTGGCCTTTCATCAGCGGCGTCCATTTGCCAGAGGACAATGTTCCACATTTTTAGAGTTATGGAGGGTTTCGTCAAGTTTTTCCAGGATGATATCCTTATCTTTTCCAAAGATGTGCAGCAACACTTGGAACTTTTGAAAGATGTTTGTAGGGTGTTGGGAAAACACGGCCTGACATTAAAAGAGAAGAAATGTAAACTTTTCAGGGATACAGTAGAGTATTTGGGACACACCTTATCAAGCTAAAGTGTGATTCGTGCGAAGTCGTTGGTGGATGCTATTGTTAAAGTACCTGTGCTAGATGACAAGGAGAAGTTACTTTAATTTGCAGGGCTACATGAGTATTACAATAAATTCATCAAAGATTTCAGCACAAAAATTGAACCATTAAGAGAATTAACAAGGAAAAATGCTGAATTTAAATGGTCAGAAAGACAGCAACAAGACTTTATTTTGATAAAATCTGAAATTGTAGGGGCACCGACCTTGAAACCCTTTTGTGGGAACCGGGAATGCATAATTACAGTGGTGGCAAGTTTGTATGGGGTGTGAAGTGTGCTATCACAGAGAAGTGGTAAAGAGGAGTGGACTGTGGCATTTGCTTTGCTCACACTGAATGATAGTGAAAGAAGGTATGCAGTAACAGAGAAAGAGTTGTTCGCTTGTGTGTGGGCTGTCAAACAGTTTCTCAATTATGTTTGGAGCTCTTGTTTCTTGTTGATAACAGACCAAATGCCACTTGTAGGTGTTTTGTCTCCTGGAGGGGGTTGCAATGCTGCAGCACGCATTGTAAGGTTAATGTCTAGACTCCAGGAATACAATATGAAAGTGGAAAATGTACCTGATAAAAGTAATGTCACAGCGTACTGTTTGTCCCGATTGCCATGTGCCCAGAACAAGAATACAAATGAGACAGATGATGCTGAAATGGTAGTCAAAATCAGTAGCGGCCCGTGGAGGGAGTTCCATGGGGGCGGTGATGTGGAGCAGGGGAGGGGCAGGGTGGGGGGTAGTAAACACTGGAATATGGATGAACTGAGGTAAGTAAACATTTAAATAAATAAAACGAATTTTGTTGCGCGTGCTGCATCGCAAAATGCAATGCAGTGAGCGCAACAAAATTTGTTTTATTTATTTAAATGTTTACTTACCTCTGTTCATCCATATTCAGGTGTTTATTACCCCCCCGATAATTTTAACAAGGTTCTTGCTAATTTGCCCCATAGAGTACAATTGCTTGTTAAAAAGTGTTGTGGAATATGTGAAAGATGGGTGGCCCAAGAGGAAAGAGATTTCTGCTCAGTTGTTCCCTTATTGGAAGGTTTCAGGGGATTTGAAGGTGGACGGAGGCACATTCTTTAAGGAAGGAAAAGGAATACCCCCTTGTGGTTTGCGGGATCATATATTGTCCTTAACTCATGAGGGGCATTTGGGAATGCCATCTGAGAAAAGATTGGTAAGAACGAATTTTGGTGGCCAGATCTTGATAGAGTAGAGGACAGGGTTGTATTGGAGTGTGAGGTTTCTGCCAATAGCGAAAAGATGCAAAGGGTGGTACCAGCACCTTTGTGTCTGGTTGAATGACAAAAGGTAGGGTAAGATATCTAGGGGTCTTTTTATTCTTTGCCGCAGGAATGCAATTATGCCATGGTTTTAGTGGACTATCACACCAAGTGGCCAGAGGTGAAGCTTGTTTCCGAAGTTACCACTGTGGCTGGTAGTGAATTCTTCAAGGAGCTGTTTGCCAGGAAAGGTCACCCTGAAGTTCTAATCACTGACAAGGGTGTGCAGTTAAGGTCACATGATATGGAAAGTTTTCTTAGGTAGTGTAATATTCGTCATGTTACCACTGCATTGTACGAGCCTCCAGGAAATGGGCAGGTGGAAAGGTTCAACTGTGTTTTAAAGGGGAGCATTTTGTAGGTGGGTGGTTTTGGAGGGGAGTTGAAAAATAAATTGAGGGAGAACTTGTGGACATATCTCATTACCCCACATACCACCATAGGGGTCAGGCCGTTTAAGCTACTTAGAAGGAGGGGTCCTGTGTATAAGTTATGTCTGAGTTGGATAAAAATGAAATCTCGTCCTTATTAATAGAATTACCTATTCTGAACTTAATATCAACCTCCACTCGTAAATATGTGGTTAAACAGGCCCTGAGACCTAGACCTGGGATCACTTATTTATAGGTCACAGGTTGAAGGCTGAGTAGCTGGCAGGCAAACACTTGGGCAAGAAACTCTTGTCAATCCCACAGATACGTGCAGTGACATTACAATGGTCAGGGGAGATTGCCCCAACAAAGCACATATGGCTGTAGGGGGTATGCACGCTCCTAAAAACACCATAAAAAGTCAGATGCCACATGAGTTAGGAACACATAGCTAATCAGGGCCTAGCACACGTGGTGATCATTCACTCCCCATGCCGGAATCTGGACACATTATCCACTAGCCACACTGTGTCCACGCGAGGTCGAGACTCACCTGTAGTAACCATTTGACCATTAATTTATGACTCCAATGGCAGCAACCAACATTCTTCAACATAAATGGGATGCCAGGACCTTTCATAACCTATCATGTTTCTGTAAAAAGAAGGACACATGCCCATTGTAAATTGAGACAGTCCTACCTGTAACTGTTCTCCCAGCTGCAAAAATTAAACAACCTGTTCCTGTTTTGCCAAACGTCTCTTGTCTTCTGTTTTTCTAAAGATTCCGAACTCAAGCAACACATTGTTCAAATTGCTGAAGTGTGGCAGAGCAAGGACCAGAGCAAAGAGGGAAGCAAGGCTGGACATTCCAATGCAGTAATGTGATTGGCGAAGGACATGATGATGTAGGATGCAACCTGGTACAGCATTTGCAGAGCGTGACATGTGCAGTGATGTGCTAAATGTAGGACATGCTGTTGATAGGATATGGCAACACGGGGTACCATCAGCAACGCTCTTCAAGAAATGTGACACCATCTTGAGTGCCATTTTGTTTGGGCGTATTTTTTGTTTCAGCTGCAGCCCGCATTGCAAATTCTGACATACGCCGATGCGCTTGAATGTGTATATTTTAAAGGTTTCCTAACAGCAATCAGCTGAGTATTAGTTCACATTGGAGACTTGGTAGCACTGATAAGCACAGCGACGATGTATGCTTTACACATATAAATGTTCATTCTGGTACGACACCAACACGCATGGCTGCGCTGTGTACTTAGAGTTTTCACAGGCCAGAGAACTACAACCATTTCCAGGTTCATTGAGTGCTGTGTAGCAATCCTGAAAATTGGAATTCAGGAAGAGCCCTTTTTGTGGTAAAGGTGACTTTATTATTATTATACCATACCTGTTATCATGCAGCTTGATCCTCCTGCTACATTTCTACAAATTAAGGGCTATCTCCCATTCCATCGACCCAATGGAAGGAGGAATGTTTTTACTTATATGAAGGCAGTTGATGCGGTCTGGATGGGGCTGAACGGAAGAAAAATATTTTGCCTCATTGTTTAAGCACGGTAGGACAAGTAACTTTTAGTACTTTGCCACAGCTTGCTAGCTAAGAAGGGCAATGAGATCCTAATGCATTTGAGAAAGCCATGTTACACATGGAGCACAGGTGCATGGAGCATAAGCCTCCAGCATAGCCCTTAGCAGTTTTAAGTTCTAGAACGGGCCTCAATGAGAGAAAGAATTATTTGATGATTTTCTTACAACTTTAAGGGCACTAACTATGAACTGTAATTTTAGGAATATGACAGCTGAACTGACCAGGTACCAAATTATTGTTAATGTAAAAAGTAAAACATTACAAGAGCAATTGTGGGTCATATGTGATCCAAAATTGCAACATGCCATCTCTACATCTCAAGCTTTTGAACAATCTGAGAAATGGATGAAATCTGTACAGGATGATAGTGTGAAGAATGTGAGTGTGACAAAGGAAGTGTGTGCTATTAGTGATACCTCTGCTTGCAAGAATACAAAAGAAGGGAAGAAGTATGACAAAATTGTAAGTTGTCATAGTTCTGGAGTTTTAACCATTTGGTGTCATCTTCTAAGTGTCCTGCCATTGGCAAAGAGTGCAACAAATGTGGATTGGTGGGGCACATGGCACGTATTTCTAAAGATAGTGAAAGGTTTGTCAATTCGTCCAAGGGAACGACTGGCAGAAGGAGAGTAGTGGCATGTGTGAGATGTGCATGTGGTGGAGAAGCGAACAGTGAGAAGGAAAAGGGAATAATGTTATACTTCAATGCCCATAAATGAAAGCGGAGGAAGGGGAACTTAAAAGTCCTCCTGAAATCAAGGTCCATATACTTGGCAAGATCCATTTACTTTTTTAGTTTTTAGTTGGAGCTTATGGTAGATTCGGGGTACCCATGTACGAAAATTGCTAAACAGCCTTTTGAAGAAAAGTTTAGTGAGGTTTTGACTTAAACTGACTTGAGAAAATCTGACAATGCAGCTCAGAGCTTCGATGGACCCACCATTGATGTAGTGGGTTACACCAAAGTAGTTATATAATTGAAGGAAAAAGAATCCCAGATCAAATTGTATGTAGCGGTGAGAGGAGTAAATATTTTAAGATGGAGAGATCATTGGAAATTAGGTATCTTCTTGAACCTGTGAAGCAAAGAACCAGAGTTGTGAGTGAGCGTGACAAGTCTGAGTAGTTGATCTCTTGGTTTCCTGATGTGTTCACTGGGAAGTTAGGGAAATTATATGACTACTCTCATCATATCAAGCAGGGAGCGCGACCAGTGAAGCAGACATTAAGGATGGTACCCATAAATGTTAGGGATGAGCTGGAGGGCATACTGAATGAGATGTTAAGTGGGGGTATCATTGAAGAAGTTGAATTCTCTGAATGGGTGTCACCCATAGTTTTATCTAGTAAGGTTGATAAGACCTTGACGGTGTGCATAGATCTTAGAGCACTAAATGCTAGTATCATGGTTGACTGTCATTCATTACCTAATTTCAATGAGGTGGTGATCATGTGGGAGGGTGCGAGAGTGTTATCCTCACTCAATCTATGGCCAACCTATGATCAAACCGAATTGACCGAAGATTCCAGGTCTTTGACGGCATTTATCACCCCGCAAGGCCTGTTTCAGTTCAAGAGGATGCCCTTTGGCCTTTCATCAGCGGCGTCCATTTGCCAGAGGACAATGTTCCACATTTTTAGAGTTATGGAGGGTTTCGTCAAGTTTTTCCAGGATGATATCCTTATCTTTTCCAAAGATGTGCAGCAACACTTGGAACTTTTGAAAGATGTTTGTAGGGTGTTGGGAAAACACGGCCTGACATTGAAAGAGAAGAAATGTAAACTTTTCAGGGATACAGTAGAGTATTTGGGACACACCTTATCAAGCTAAAGTGTGATTCGTGCGAAGTCGTTGGTGGATGCTATTGTTAAAGTACCTGTGCTAGATGACAAGGAGAAGTTACTTTAATTTGCAGGGCTACATGAGTATTACAATAAATTCATCAAAGATTTCAGCACAAAAATTGAACCATTAAGAGAATTAACAAGGAAAAATGCTGAATTTAAATGGTCAGAAAGACAGCAACAAGACTTTATTTTGATAAAATCTGAAATTGTAGGGGCACCGACCTTGAAACCCTTTTGTGGGAACCGGGAATGCATAATTACAGTGGTGGCAAGTTTGTATGGGGTGTGAAGTGTGCTATCACAGAGAAGTGGTAAAGAGGAGTGGACTGTGGCATTTGCTTTGCTCACACTGAATGATAGTGAAAGAAGGTATGCAGTAACAGAGAAAGAGTTGTTCGCTTGTGTGTGGGCTGTCAAACAGTTTCTCAATTATGTTTGGAGCTCTTGTTTCTTGTTGATAACAGACCAAATGCCACTTGTAGGTGTTTTGTCTCCTGGAGGGGGTTGCAATGCTGCAGCACGCATTGTAAGGTTAATGTCTAGACTCCAGGAATACAATATGAAAGTGGAAAATGTACCTGATAAAAGTAATGTCACAGCGTACTGTTTGTCCCGATTGCCATGTGCCCAGAACAAGAATACAAATGAGACAGATGATGCTGAAATGGTAGTCAAAATCAGTAGCGGCCCGTGGAGGGAGTTCCATGGGGGCGGTGATCTGGAGCAGGGGAGGGGCAGGGTGGGGGGTAGTAAACACTGGAATATGGATGAACTGAGGTAAGTAAACATTTAAATAAATAAAACGAATTTTGTTGCGCGTGCTGCATCGCAAAATGCAATGCAGTGCGCGCAACAAAATTTGTTTTATTTATTTAAATGTTTACTTACCTCTGTTCATCCATATTCAGGTGTTTATTACCCCCCCCCGATAATTTTAACAAGGTTCTTGCTAATTTGCCCCATAGAGTACAATTGCTTGTTAAAAAGTGTTGTGGAATATGTGAAAGATGGGTGGCCCAAGAGGAAAGAGATTTCTGCTCAGTTGTTCCCTTATTGGAAGGTTTCAGGGGATTTGAAGGTGGACGGAGGCACATTCTTTAAGGAAGGAAAAGGAATACCCCCTTGTGGTTTGCGGGATCATATATTGTCCTTAACTCATGAGGGGCATTTGGGAATGCCATCTGAGAAAAGATTGGTAAGAACGAATTTTGGTGGCCAGATCTTGATAGAGTAGAGGACAGGGTTGTATTGGAGTGTGAGGTTTCTGCCAATAGCGAAAAGATGCAAAGGGTGGTACCAGCACCTTTGTGTCTGGTTGAATGACAAAAGGTAGGGTAAGATATCTAGGGGTCTTTTTATTCTTTGCCGCAGGAATGCAATTATGCCATGGTTTTAGTGGACTATCACACCAAGTGGCCAGAGGTGAAGCTTGTTTCCGAAGTTACCACTGTGGCTGGTAGTGAATTCTCCAAGGAGCTGTTTGCCAGGAAAGGTCACCCTGAAGTTCTAATCACTGACAAGGGTGTGCAGTTAAGGTCACATGATATGGAAAGTTTTCTTAGGTAGTGTAATATTCGTCATGTTACCACTGCATTGTACGAGCCTCCAGGAAATGGGCAGGTGGAAAGGTTCAACTGTGTTTTAAAGGGGAGCATTTTGTAGGTGGGTGGTTTTGGAGGGGAGTTGAAAAATAAATTGAGGGAGAACTTGTGGACATATCTCATTACCCCACATACCACCATAGGGGTCAGGCCGTTTAAGCTACTTAGAAGGAGGGGTCCTGTGTATAAGTTATGTCTGAGTTGGTTTAAGAAGAAGCAAAAAGGGAAGGATGAGGATAGAGCTAATGAAGAAGTGCCAATAAGAGCAGACGGGAAAGGGAAAAAGGTCTAGTGGGCGTATGATGCCAAGTGGAAAATCAAGAGCCTGGATTTGAAGTAGGTGAATGGGTCAGGAATTGCCAAACTGTAGTGTTGGCCAAAAGTCATTATAGGTTTGGCAAGGCTGTGAGGGTGGGCAAAGTCAACAAAAACAGTGTGGTCACTCAAGATAGCAAGCTGTGGAATGTCAGAGAGTGGCCAAGTGTGAATATAGCAAGGAGGGGATGTTGCGTGCTCATTCAGGGGATGAGGACCAAGCTAAGTGTGCTGCATCAAGGGTCAAGCAAACTGTTCATGACAGAAGGTCTCTGTGTAAGTTTGTAGATTTTGTTGCCTTGTAAATCTGAAGACATTGCATAATGTTCTTGTGTTGTTTTGTCCTATCTTTTTGTTTAGTGGGTGTAGATTGCTCTGTCCCTGCTCTTGTTGCATGGCATTGGATTCTTTGTAGTTTTATGTTTTGGTTAAAGAAGATAGATGTGGGTATTGGATTCTTTGTAGTTTTATGTTTTGGTTAAAGGGGATAGATGTGTTATATATTGTGTAGGTTGCTTACATGCATTGTTTTTACTTTTAATCCTGCTCTACTGCCAGTTCTTTGGCTTTAAGGTTCTGGATATAGGATTTGTTGGGAGTTGTGCTGCCTGGACTGCAAAAACCACAGTTGATTGACAGAATGCAAAACAATATCATACATTCACCCCAGTACAGAGATCTGGGCATAAATCCATTGTGTTTTTGCTCACCATGACATTCCATTTTGAACCTAGCCATATGAAAATTAGTCTTGACCCTGTGCCCCAAGGGAACAGTCCAGCCCGAACTGCCAAGCCAGGTCCTCCTTGGACTTGAAACAAGCATCCTAAGTCCGGTTTCGGGCTTTCAGCCCTCATCAGCCAGGATAGCTTGATTCCAGTGGTATGGAGAGGATGGGACTCACGTCTGAGCATACCCTTTCCACTCGGGGTGACGAATGCAAAAACAACAGTTGATGGACAGAATGCAGAACAATGTCATACATTCACCTCAGTACAGAGATCTGGGCCTTAAATCCATTGTTTGTTTGCTCACCATGCCATTCCAGTTTAAACCCAGCCATATGCAAATCAGTCTTGACCCTGTGCCCCAAGGGAACAGTCCAGCCCGAACTGCCAAGTCAGCCCAGAGTTGGACGAGTATTCTCAGATGTGAGTCTGAGTCCCGTGTTCTCCATATGATATGGCCAGGTCTAAACTGGGGTGGCATGGTGAACAAAAGAATGATGGATTTAACCCAGATCTCTTGACTATTGGAGAATGTTTTGATTTGCTCTGCATTCCATCCATCAATTGTGTGTCTTTTGCTTTCTCGCCCTAAGTGCGCCAGGTTTGCCCAGTCGTGGCTCCTGGGCTCACTGTGCCACTGGAATCAAGCTATCTTGGCTGAAGAGGGGTGAAACCCCCAAACCAGTCCTAGGATGCTTGTTTCCGGTCCAGGGAGGACCTGGCTTGGCAGTTCGGGCTGGACTGTTCCCAAGAGGCACAGGGTCAAGACTGATTTGCATATGGCCAGGTCCAAACTGGGGTGGCATGGTGAGCAAAAGAATGATGGATTTAACCCAGATCTCTTGACTGGGGGTGAATGTTTTGATTTGTTCTGTATTCCATCTATCAATTGTGTGTCATTTGCTTTCTCGCCCTAAGTGCGCCAGGTATGCCCAGACGTGGGTCCTGGGCTCATTGTGCCATTGAAATCAAGCTATCTTGGCTGAAGAGGGGTGAAACCTCGAAATCGGTCCTAGAATGCCTGTTTTCGGTACAGGGAGAACCTGGCTTGGCAGTTTGGGTTGGACTGTTCCCATGAGGCACAGGTTCAAGACTGATTTGCATATGGCAGGGTCTAAACTGGGGTGGCATGGTGAGCAAAAGAATGATGTATTTAACTCCGATCTCTTGACTGGGGGGGAATGTTTTGATTTGTTCTGCATTCCGTCCATCAATTGCATGCCTTTTGCTTTCTCGCCCTGGACTGTAGGCAGGTACTGTGCTGTTCTCCAATAAGCCATTACAAACTCTTTCTGAACTCCAGAATTGGGATTTTAACACACTGCGTCCACAGCCGGACTTCTGCTTTGTGCCGGTTTCTTTGTGCTATTTGTATAATTATTATGTTACTCAAGTGGAGTAGTCTGGGGTGGTTGGATGGGGGTTGTACTTGTGTTTCTACTTACAACTGATAAAGTGATGTGATAACCTTGTCATTTTTAAATGGCAATAATAATTTATAAAAAAATAAAACCTTTAGGCCGACCACGATGGAGTGTGGGTTGGCTACAGTGACCAAGTTAGGCCCACTGAACAGAGTACCTGGTTTGCGGAAGGCTGTGTGGATCTGTGTCAAAGATGCGTTGAGCACTCAAGGCGATGCGCCAGTTCTGCGATGTGGTGAGGCCGCCGTGTGAGGGCCTGTTGCATTGACCGTTAGGATCCTGTCAACACGACTTGTGATGCAAAGTCAGGGGTTGGGGATGCGTCGTGCAGTAGGGGCCTTGCCTCAGTTCTGAGGGGCTGCGAGGCTGCACTGTGGAGTCCGGCGTAGGCAATTAGGCTGAATCTATGAGTCATGCGAATGCCTGCATCGAGGATGCATCACACAGTGGCAGTTCCTGAGGAAATGGGGCTGCAGGGGTGATGATAGTCTTTGCAATAGGTCCAATCCATACAGCAGCGAGGATGGGTCCGTTCTGCTCAGGGCTGTGCTGCATAGCAGAGGTGATGACTCTGGATTCACAGTGTACATTAAGCGCCCTTCCAAGGGCACAGGACTGGGGTGGGACCTCTTGGCAGGGCAGACTCACCGATGGCAGAGTTGTAGACCTTGCAGCAGTGAGCAACAAATTTGAGTTTATGTAATAAATTGGAAGGTTTGGGCCTGGCAAAAGTTTTATTTTGCCAGGTCGAAATGGCGGTTTGAAACTCCATACCCAGGATCTGCAATTGCAGGCCTGAAACATGTTTAAAGGGCTACCTAAGTGGGTGGCACAATCAGTGTTGCAGACCCACTAGTAGCATTGAATTTAGAGACCCTGGGCACATGTAGAGTGCTTCACTAGTGACTTATAAGTAAACTAAATATGCTGATTGGGTATAAGCCAATGTGACCATGCTTTGAGCAGAGAACACAAGCACTTTAGCACTGTTAGAAGTGGTAAAGTGTGCAGAGCCCTAAAGCCTGCAAAAACAAGAGGTGTGAAGGCACAAATGTAGGGGGAACCCACACCAAGAATACCAGGACTAACATGAGCCCTCAGAGGTACACAGTGCGCTTATCACACAGTAATGTAACATGTTTCAGGATGCTGAGCTCAGTATGCTTTTGAGGAGTGAGGGGGTAAAGGTCCCAATCCCTTACCAGCCAATTTAATTAGCGTATATTTTTCTCTTTATCTGGTTCTTTCCCTTGACAGGGGGTGCGACCGATAACCCCCTAAGGCAAGCAGGATTTAACAGGTTTGTCTGGTCAAGATGCTTTTCATCTGAGATTTTTCCTGGAAGAGATTCCAATTATGCACTTGTTTGACATGAAATGTTTATAAGTTTATTTGCACTCTATTTATCAGAGTGGGTGAAAGGAAGAAACAGCCAACACGTGTTTCGCCCACTTACATGGCCATCCGGCCTGGGTCTTTCTCAGGGCTCTATGTACATAGTTTTGTAATATGTAGTAATTAAGGTTAGTGTTGTAGACATGCAATAGAAGTAAGCGGGAAAGAAAGGTTGGGGGTGGAGAAAGATTTAGGAAGGGGAGAGAGAGAAAGATAAAAAGAAAAGGAAACAAGGTTAAAAGGTTGGGAGTAGGGAGAGTACAATGATGGGTGTGTTAGTGTAGGGATTGTTAATGTATGGTAAAAGCAAGTTAGGTGAGATGGGTAAGAGTAGGCAGAGTTATGAAGAAGAGGAAAGTGAGCGAGAAGTGGCAATGCCACGGTTTAGAGCTTGAGGGGGGGAGTAGGAGATCAGAAGGAGGAGAGTTGGGCATAGTAGGGGCAGTAGTCATAAGTTAGTTATATATACATATTTCAATTATGTTAATAAGAAAGCATTTTACAATGTACAGCATAAGATAAAAAAACAGTTTTGTGTAGAAGTGTGAGATTGGTATTCTCGGCAAGCGGGCGATGGGTAATATATACGTAGTCAATTCAGTTACAAATCAGAAAACATATTCAAAAACATATTAAAAAAAGCAGATAATTGGAAATACGGAGGTTGTGAGTAGTACATTTGGAGAAAAGGGCATAAATTTGTTTTAGAAGTAGAGAAGCATGGCATTATAGTCAAAGTGTGAATTGTTCATCGAAAACAGGCGGCACGCATTAAAGAGAACAAATGTGGTACAAGCCACCCGTTTTAGCAATGCAAAATCCTAAGTGGTAAATATATGATCGTTAAGGTGGGATTAAGGCTATATTTGCGTAAGAGAGAAAATTATGACAATGGAACCAAATACAATATAGGTTAATGAAACAATCCGTGAATTAAGCAAAATACGCGTAAGGCGTATCACACGAAAACCGGTTTGAAAATATATATAGGTACGCAATGTTGTAAGAGCATGTATGAGAAGAATGGTATAACAATCGGGAAAGGACATTATCAATGTGGTAGTACAAACAGAAAACATTTCAGAAATAAACAACGATAAAGAGGGGAACTGTATATTTACAGTCGGTGGGCATCCGGATCAGCAAGGTCCCGGGTGGTTTGGGGGGGGAAAAAGGGAAAAAGAAACCAAAAGTAAAAATCGGCATTTAAAAATGTTCATCTAGGGATGTCGTCCATGCGGTTGTGGTGACAGTGGTAAGTGAAATTTTTTATAAAAACAACAGAGTTGACCCTGTGTCCCTCAGAACCTGGGTAATGTGTAATTTAGAAAATATCGGTTCTGTCGGGTTCAAACAACAGATAATTTATCCAAGCAGTTTTTTATATACAATGCTCCTAATAGAACCAACAGAACACCTCTGAAATACTGTAACAAATCCTTATAGTAAATAAAGAAGGAAAACCTAAATATTACTTTATAGTCTCTTTATACCATTTTCTGAGTCAAAAAGTCATTTCTGTACATTATATACAATAACTGTCAATATATCAAATAAAGTGCAAATACAAGTGACATTAGTGAATAGCGAACTTGTGATCAACACAATATATCCAAATTTCATGTAGAAATACTATACACGTATGTACAAAATATTATTTTATAAGGCCATCAACTAATACAATCTGGGAACCCTATAGTTTCTTTCAAGTTCGTTGGGGGCTCCGAGTTTAGGTGGCCTGTGAATAGATGTCGACGTTTCGACCCTTAAAGCGCCAATGTTTTCAGTAGCAGTGGGTCTTTATCAAGACAATAATATATGCGGCACGACAGTCTACAAAGTAAGTGAAAAGAAAGGTCAGGGAGGGTTCTTTTAATAATGCTGGTTCTGTTATTGTGGGGTGCAGTCAAGGTACTCACCCTATCAACCAGGTGCATTAGTCACATGGAAGTAGAGATTGTTCTTTAGTCTGAAAAAAGGAGGGAAAGAATGTATAAATGCCTAGGGTTGCACCTTAATTCCTTTAGTGCATCACAAAATAAATTTGTGCAGTTATATTATTAAACTAAAACTACAACATTAGTTAGAGGACAAACTAGCCGATATCGAGTGTATGGATCTACCATTTAAACTACGACATCAGGCGTCCACTTATTTCATGATTAATTAAATTCACACAAGCGCGTTAGTAGGTCTACACAAATGTCAGTGTCAAAGATTGTTAATATCATTCGACAACTGGTTTGCTAGGCGCGTTTGGTTGCGAGGTTGTCAAGGGTGATTGTTTAATGATTTCACGGTGCAGAGTGTATGCCCGTAAGAGTATGCAAGCGCACTAACCGGCTTGACTACCAAATGTCAATGTCAAAGGTTGGTAATATCATTCGACATCTCGTTTCAAAGAAGCGTTTGGTTGCAAGGTTGTCAAAGGTGATTTTTAATGATTATACGGTGCAGCAGAGTGTATACGCCCGTAAAAGTATGCAAGCGCACTACCCAGCGTGACTTCCAAGGGCCAGTTAATTAAGTATGATCGGTCTTACCATGGAGTTAATCTCTGTAGAAGGTCTAGGTAATCTGCTTTTTTTGGCTCTCGAGACCGGCTGCTGAAAATCAGCTTACCGCCGATGCCTGGAATTTGCGTATAAACGTAGTGCCGTGTAGGCGTCTTAACGTCCTGACGTCATGCGGTGTTACGCAGTTGCCGTGGTAACCATAACATGCTCTGCCGTGGTAACTGCAACAACTAACTGGACCCTGTAGGTAAAATTATCTAAATCATACACGTGCGTATAGGCAGTTCAGTGCTTAACGCGTGTCTTGTTTGCATGTATACCAATGGATTGACGTGCAATTTGTCCATTCCGAATTGATAATGATAGGGGAAATATTTAACCGCACGGTTTGGCCTCATGAAAAACCATTCAATGTGGGTCCATCTGGGATCCCTGCTGCCTCTGAATTCAATAAACATTGCATAGCTTAATATTGATAACATGTACAACTCTATGTTTGCAAATTCAATACATACTTGTAATAACAGTAACAGGGTGCATTACAGCTTGGATTATAAGATGATATAGCACCCCCAACATAGAGATACTTTAACATCACAATGCTAAATATTCACTTTTCTCAGTCTACATCAAGTTCTTATTGAAGACCTAAGTGAAATCTATCTATTTGAACCATGATCTATAAGATGCAGCTCTACTGTGTGATTGTAGGAAGGTGGCTACCTGACTATGGTTACCCCAGATTTTTTGCCCTGTGTTTAGCTGGTTTTCGACTTAGTTGGCCTGGTTCCCTGCTAATCAGGGCCCCAGGCTATCTGCTCTCTCTGTAAAATGGATTCCATGTACCCTAGGTGCATAACTAGATTGGCTTGGGTCACCTTATCAGCCCCTGTACAGAGCACTATAGGTGCCCAGGGCATAGGTGCATCCAAGGCCTACCAGGGGCTGCAGCATATCTTTTGCCACCCCTGGCTGGCTATCTAAATTGACACAACTGGCTGATCACTCAGCTGGGGCAAGTGGGTGTAATCACCCCTTGCTTAGATATAGTATACCTATATCTAAACCTATATCTGGACACATATATAGCCTGTAAGCCACTCCTATGGAAGGCCTCATCAATCCTGGAGGCAGAGTGCGTGGTTTTATGTGAGATGGTGCTCTGGCATGAGCTGAGCCTGTCTGTAGCTGTCGGGAACAACTCCCTAAGCTGATCCGGGATAATGCCAAACCATATACTATTAAGTGCATTATAATCCTCGCGGTTATATGTTAACTTTGGTTTGGCTTTATCAAAACATGTCGTGTAAGGTGTCATACGAATTGGAATACTACCCCCTCGCCAGTCCTGGCGAAGGGGGTAGCATTCCACCCCTCTAGAGGGGACGACATGTTACTTTTGCTAAAATGCGGTTGATTTTTAAAAGAGCCTCAGATCCACAAAATGGATGCTTCTGCCACAGACACATGTCTGACCTCCTGCTGCTGACCGAAACTCAGCAGAGGAGGCCTGGACAAAGGATTTCCTGTCACAGGGAGGTGTGACACCACCCCAGACAGGAGATAGTGGATTGTAGCAGGGAGGTTTGAATGAAACCAGACAGTGCCTGGGGAGCACAAGGCTTCCCCTTGCATAATCCTGTCAAACCGGTTCTGGGGCAGCCCAGCCCCAGCTCCAGTGAGACCTGGACAAAGGAAAGGGGGTGTAACCACCCCCTTCCTGGGTCCCACCCATAGGAGGGGACCTAGCAGGATGTCCAACCCCCGAGATTCGAATAAGAGGGGGAGCAGTCCCAACGGACCTCAGATCATCCTGAAGAAACATAAGAAACGAAATCTGGACCCTTCGACTTTCTACACGACGTGAGAAGACTGAAGAATCTCCCTTGTGGTCAAGGAGTGACCACCCTGTGCAAACAGGCACCATCCAGCCCTCGACCCTTGCTTTGTTGCAGTTCCCGCCGGAACTCGAGCGACAGAGATCGACGAGATCAAGCTTGCCTGCCTTCTACCTGCCCGATCCACAGTCCCTGCAGAGCTGAGACCCGTGGAGGCGACCGGAAGCGTGGGGCACGCCATCTTGAAAAGGCCACGAGACGCTGACCGTGCGGCCCACGAGTGACCCTCGAAGCTGTACACCGGGGTTTGAGAAGCCCCAGCCCCGAGCTCCACTTGCACCAAAGCTCACCCCTCCACACTCGACGAGTGCTGCGTGGGGCCCTTCTGCTTGTGTGCGCTCGACGCGTTGGCCCGGTCACTTGCCAGCTGGCTTGTGGCCCCTGTGCCGACGAACTTTGAAATACGACTTGCTTTTCTGGTTGCTCCAGATCTGCACCAGCTCCTGTGAAAAGGAGCACCCACTCTGACCCTCCTGGTTCGAGTGATAAGCAATCTCCCGGTTCCGCGTGGATTGCTTTTGCCAAGTGCTATTTGCTGCAATCTTGAAGCCGACAGTGCTGACGGCGAGAGCCTACGTGGGACAGATCGTGACCTGCTCCTGGACGTCGCAGATGCCCCAGAGCCCACGTGACAGCGGAGAGAAGCCTATCGACAACCGCCTGATTGCGCCCGACATTGCCTGGTTCCGTCCTGGTTCCACCCTGGTCACTGCTGAGTGACCCAGACTCTGTCCCCTCTGCTTTCAGGTACTTTTCTACTTCGATCCACCCTTGGATCGCACCGGACTCTTCTGCTTCACAGCGCCTGCAGCTGCAACAGCTCCAAGCACCAAGGACCTGCGTGACAGAACCCGACGCCACTTCGACCCTGTGCACCCACGGCCTGTGGGTGAGGTAACTTTGCAACGCCGGTGTCTTTACACTGGTACACACCTCTAGGGTCTGTGTCTAAAGTTTTGTGTTCCTAGGTTCAGCGGAAGTATCTTTTTATTCACTTTAATTGACTTTTACGCACCATTGACAGTGCATTGGTGCGCGCTGCACTTTCCGTGCTGCACCCGTCTCCTGTGGGCTACTCCCGACTTCTTCATTGCTTGTCCTGACTGCTCCCAGCGAATCTCTAGGCCCTAGGCCTAACCATTGTTCGTAAAGTGTTACTTATACCACTTTTTTGATATATGGTCTGAGTGGCCACCCGCCCTCATCCATAAACGTGCAACTTTATATGTGTAACAGTGCTTTTGATTTAACGCTTGTGCCCCTTTCCTCATAAAAGAGTACTGGGGAGTAATTTAGAAATAAATACATATATTTTTATAATATATACTTGTGTGGTGTCCTTTCATTTGATTACAGGATTGTATGTGGTAAAACAGCTCGCTTAACACGACCTCTTAAGTTAAGCCTTTAAGGCTGCTTAGTCCATGCTACCACTAGGATAGCTTGTCTACAAGGTTGACTTACAACCTGACATCTTTGGGGTTTGTTTGGACTGATACCCAGTGGTTCCAGAATTGGAAACACTACATATCAGGCCAACTTCTCACATTGGTGTGCAGCGGTGCGGATTTGAGCTTGCTGTTTGTTTTACCATTGCAATCTTTATCAAATTGAAAGATCACATCAAGTACCTCTAGGTACATATAAATCAAAAGCTTAGCATATTAAGTTCTACTGAACTTAGTAGTTGTAGATTAAAGGGATTAGCACACCCTGACTACAACTCACTAGCAAGGTACAGTAGGAAACCACTTAGTGTAGGTAAGTGCATCACTTACACCTCACTAGCAGTCATGTCTGATACAGGTAGAGCCTCAGGCTCTGCTCCTGTAATAGTTGATCCTATAGGGACAACATCCAGATATGACAACCTTAGCCACAAAGACCTGAGTGCCTTGTGCACAGCCAGGGGGCTAAAAAAGGGCAGAGGCCCTACCATTCCTTCCCTAGTAGCTCTCCTAGAAAAGGATGACCTAGATAAGGTGAGTCAGGCTCCCTTAGAATCAGGTGAAGGGATACACTCCCCTGAGAATGAGAATCTTCCAGAAGAAGAAGAGGAGGAGGAAGAGGAAGAGGAAGGCTCTGATGTAGAAGAGCCTGAAGATCAGGATCAGAGGGGAAACCAGGTACAGGTTGCCAGGCTTAACCAGGCCAACTTGGACCTACATGGGAATGGAGAGGGCCAGCACCACTCCAGATCTCATAACCACATTCTCCCAGGTAACAGGAGGGTGAGATCTCTATCAAGGGATTCTCATCTTTCTAGTGCCTCAAGAGAATCTCAAAGAGGAATGACTTCCTCCCAGAGAAAAGAGCATAGGGCCAGGATGAGGGCTGTCCAACTCCAAATAGAAAGGGAAGAGGTAGCCTTGGCTCAAGCTAAACTTGCTTTAGCAAGAGAAAGAAAATTGTGTGGCTTAGATGCCACTGGTGGCAGCAAAGTTCCTAAAGAGAAACCCAGGTCCTATGATAGTAGAAACCTGACAAAGATTGTGCCCCCCTATCAGGAAGGGGATGACATCCACAAATGGATGACTGCTCTGGAGAGAGCCTGCATGGTACAGCAGGTTCCTGAGGAACAGTGGGCAGCAATCTTATGGTACTCCTTTTCAGAGAAAGGGAGGGATAGGCTCCTCACTGTCAGACATGAGGATGCCAGCAATTACAAAGTCCTGAAGAGTGTTCTGATAGATGGGTTTGGCTTAACCACTGAACAGTACAGGTTAAAGTTCAGAGATACCCAGAAGACACAGACTCAGGACTGGACTGATTTTGTTGATTGTGCAACTAAGGCTCTGGAGGGTTGGCTGAATGGCAGCAAAGTACATGACTTCACAGGATTGTATAATTTGATTATGAGGGAGCAGATCCTTAGTAATTGTCAGAACCAGCTCTTACACCAGCACCTGGTGGACTCAGATTTGACCTCTCCCCAAGAATTGGGAAAGAGGGCAGATAAGTGGGTCAGAACCAGGATTAGGCCTAAGAATCAGGACAATAACCAGAAGAAGGAGTCTACCAAGCCTCTAGATAAGGGTGGGGATAAAAGTAAAGAAAACACTTCCCCAGGGCCCCAAAACTCCAAGAAGGGGGGTGGGTCCCAAGACACTTCATCAACTGAGAAAAAGCCTTATTGTCATGCCTGTAAACAGGTTGGGCATTACAAAACAGACAGCTGTTGTCCCAAGAATGGCAATAAAGAAAACATACCTCCAAAACCAGCTCCAACACCTCCTGTTACTGTCAGCAGTAATCCCCCAGGAAGTGGGAGCACACCCAGGAATCTGGGTGGGTTTACTTTTGGAGCCCAAGGGGACCCTGGCCTATCCAGGTCCCCATCCCCAAATGATCTTGTTTATGAGACTGGCATGGGGTTTGCCAACTTCTCTGTTTGCCCAAATACCTTGAGCAAATATAGACAAGAACCCATCATCAATGGTTTGAAAGTTGAGGCTTTTAGAGACACAGGGGCTAGCATCACCATGGTGGCTGACTGTATAGTCCCCTCTAAGCAACTTTTACCAGGTGCCACATACCAGGTAACAAACATTGATGGTATCCAAACAAATCATCCCATGGCAGTAGTAAGTCTCAGCTGGGGAGGTGTCATTGGCCCAAAGAGAGTGGCAGTGTCGCCAAACTTGCCTGTAGACTGTCTACTGGGTAATGATTTGGAAATCTCAGCCTGGGCTGAGGTTGAACAGAAAATCCATTCTAGAATGGTAAATTCCAATGGAAAGGTTAGTGGGGCTGTACTGGCTATAGCCCCAATTCAAGATGTCCTTCCTGAAAAGGTTGGTAGGGCTGAGCAACTCTCTGCCCCATCTTTACCAGAAGCTCTTCCAAACCAGAATAGCAAAGCTGTTATGATAACAGCAGAAACCCAAACTGAGTCTCCTCCTGAAAAGGTTGGTGGGGCTGTGATGGCCACAGCCCAAACTCAAACAGATATGTGTGTTGTGAAGCCTGAAATGATGGATCACTCCACCCAAACTGAGAGCATGGAGGAGGAAGAGAAATCTCCCCCTCACCAGACAGTAGGACAGGATCAGCCTCCTCAGGGAACTGATCTTACCCCTGATGAAGGAACTGCCCCAGAGGTTGTTAGGCCTGGCCTGACAGAGCCTCTGATGGCAGTGGACCCTTCTCAGGTGGGATCCAGTCTGGAGCAGGTAACCTGCCTCTCTCTACCTTGCCTCAGTCAGCCCAGGGCTGCAGAGGACAAGAAGGACAGTGAGACCCAGAGGGCCCCCTGTCAAATAAAGCACCCCCATCAACAGATTAGGGGCACCAAAACTAGTAGGCCTAGTAAGGTGAAAACTTTAAAAACTCCTGAGGGAGCCCCCTTAAAAACAGTTAGGGACCTCCCACAGATGGATTCTGTTGGGCACAGCCAAACCTGGGACCCAAAGGGCCCAAACCTGAACTGTCCCTCCAGCAAGCCAAACAGAGGGACCCAGCCTCCAGCTTTAGGTAGCCAGAGGTTGACCCTGAGAGCTCAGTGCAACTCAGTTGAAGAAAGAAAGGCACACATGGTGGAAGATAATTGGAGGAAGTTGAGCCCAAAAATAGTGGAGCCTCACTTCAATACTCCATATCCAAACCAGCCTTTAACTTTGCCTAAACACACCCAAGGTAGTGATTCCCTATGGTGGAGACCCTCTAATACCCCTAGGGTGAGGGACTGCTTAGTGGACCATGAGACAGGGGGTACCCATGCTAGTGCAGGTACTTCCTTATATGGCCACTCAGGCAATATAGGCTTACCTGGCCAAGGATAGCCTTATCTCCTTTCGTTTGGGGGGGGGTTATGTAGGAAGGTGGCTACCTGACTATGGTTACCCCAGATTTTTTGCCCTGTGTTTAGCTGGTTTTCGACTTAGTTGGCCTGGTTCCCTGCTAATCAGGGCCCCAGGCTATCTGCTCTCTCTGTAAAATGGATTCCATGTACCCTAGGTGCATAACTAGATTGGCTTGGGTCACCTTATCAGCCCCTGTACAGAGCACTATAGGTGCCCAGGGCATAGGTGCATCCAAGGCCTACCAGGGGCTGCAGCATATCTTTTGCCACCCCTGGCTGGCTATCTAAATTGACACAACTGGCTGATCACTCAGCTGGGGCAAGTGGGTGTAATCACCCCTTGCTTAGATATAGTATACCTATATCTAAACCTATATCTGGACACATATATAGCCTGTAAGCCACTCCTATGGAAGGCCTCATCAATCCTGGAGGCAGAGTGCGTGGTTTTATGTGAGATGGTGCTCTGGCATGAGCTGAGCCTGTCTGTAGCTGTCGGGAACAACTCCCTAAGCTGATCCGGGATAATGCCAAACCATATACTATTAAGTGCATTATAATCCTCGCGGTTATATGTTAACTTTGGTTTGGCTTTATCAAAACATGTCGTGTAAGGTGTCATACGAATTGGAATACTACCCCCTCGCCAGTCCTGGCGACGGGGGTAGCATTCCACCCCTCTAGAGGGGACGACATGTTACTTTTGCTAAAATGCGGTTGATTTTTAAAAGAGCCTCAGATCCACAAAATGGATGCTTCTGCCACAGACACATGTCTGACCTCCTGCTGCTGACCGAAACTCAGCAGAGGAGGCCTGGACAAAGGATTTCCTGTCACAGGGAGGTGTGACACCACCCCAGACAGGAGATAGTGGATTGTAGCAGGGAGGTTTGAATGAAACCAGACAGTGCCTGGGGAGCACAAGGCTTCCCCTTGCATAATCCTGTCAAACCGGTTCTGGGGCAGCCCAGCCCCAGCTCCAGTGAGACCTGGACAAAGGAAAGGGGGTGTAACCACCCCCTTCCTGGGTCCCACCCATAGGAGGGGACCTAGCAGGATGTCCAACCCCCGAGATTCGAATAAGAGGGGGAGCAGTCCCAACGGACCTCAGATCATCCTGAAGAAACATAAGAAACGAAATCTGGACCCTTCGACTTTCTACACGACGTGAGAAGACTGAAGAATCTCCCTTGTGGTCAAGGAGTGACCACCCTGTGCAAACAGGCACCATCCAGCCCTCGACCCTTGCTTTGTTGCAGTTCCCGCCGGAACTCGAGCGACAGAGATCGACGAGATCAAGCTTGCCTGCCTTCTACCTGCCCGATCCACAGTCCCTGCAGAGCTGAGACCCGTGGAGGCGACCGGAAGCGTGGGGCACGCCATCTTGAAAAGGCCACGAGACGCTGACCGTGCGGCCCACGAGTGACCCTCGAAGCTGTACACCGGGGTTTGAGAAGCCCCAGCCCCGAGCTCCACTTGCACCAAAGCTCACCCCTCCACACTCGACGAGTGCTGCGTGGGGCCCTTCTGCTTGTGTGCGCTCGACGCGTTGGCCCGGTCACTTGCCAGCTGGCTTGTGGCCCCTGTGCCGACGAACTTTGAAATACGACTTGCTTTTCTGGTTGCTCCAGATCTGCACCAGCTCCTGTGAAAAGGAGCACCCACTCTGACCCTCCTGGTTCGAGTGATAAGCAATCTCCCGGTTCTGCGTGGATTGCTTTTGCCAAGTGCTGTTTGCTGCAATCTTGAAGCCGACGGTGCTGACGGCGAGAGCCTACGTGGGACAGATCGTGACCTGCTCCTGGACGTCGCAGATGCCCCAGAGCCCACGTGACAGCGGAGAGAAGCCTATCGACAACCGCCTGATTGCGCCCGACATTGCCTGGTTCCGTCCTGGTTCCACCCTGGTCACTGCTGAGTGACCCAGACTCTGTCCCCTCTGCTTTCAGGTACTTTTCTACTTCGATCCACCCTTGGATCGCACCGGACTCTTCTGCTTCACAGCGCCTGCAGCTGCAACAGCTCCAAGCACCAAGGACCTGCGTGACAGAACCCGACGCCACTTCGACCCTGTGCACCCACGGCCTGTGGGTGAGGTAACTTTGCAATGCCGGTGTCTTTACACTGGTACACACCTCTAGGGTCTGTGTCTAAAGTTTTGTGTTCCTAGGTTCAGCGGAAGTATCTTTTTATTCACTTTAATTGACTTTTACGCACCATTGACAGTGCATTGGTGCGCGCTGCACTTTCCGTGCTGCACCCGTCTCCTGTGGGCTACTCCCGACTTCTTCATTGCTTGTCCTGACTGCTCCCAGCGAATCTCTAGGCCCTAGGCCTAACCATTGTTCGTAAAGTGTTACTTATACCACTTTTTTGATATATGGTCTGAGTGGCCACCCGCCCTCATCCATAAACGTGCAACTTTATATGTGTAACAGTGCTTTTGATTTAACGCTTGTGCCCCTTTCCTCATAAAAGAGTACTGGGGAGTAATTTAGAAATAAATACATATATTTTTATAATATATACTTGTGTGGTGTCCTTTCATTTGATTACAGGATTGTATGTGGTAAAACAGCTCGCTTAACACGACCTCTTAAGTTAAGCCTTTAAGGCTGCTTAGTCCATGCTACCACTAGGATAGCTTGTCTACAAGGTTGACTTACAACCTGACATCTTTGGGGTTTGTTTGGACTGATACCCAGTGGTTCCAGAATTGGAAACACTACATATCAGGCCAACTTCTCACAGTGATGTATATTACAGTATATAGGTGAGTCTTAATTTACAACAGACCCATCTGTTTCGCAATTTCTTCATGCTCATTAAGGCCACCTGTAACAGAGTCGAAAGAATGAACCCATTTGCATTCTTTTTTATTTAGAACCAATGACAATGATCCACCCCTCGGGTTGACTGTAACTTTTTCCAATATTCTCCATTTCAAGCTTTCAGCAGGGTGATTGTGAATATTAAAATGTTCCACCATTGGTGCTTCAGGTGTCTTACAACGGATCCGACTCATATGTTGTAATATCCTCTGCTTAGCTTTTTGGGTAGTTTGGCCAATGTATGGCTTATTGCAAGGGCTCAGAATGATGTAAATTACATTGGATGTATTACAGTTAGTCAGGGATGGAAGTTTATATGATTTGTTGTTGTAAGCAAAGGTTTGACCTTCCATGCTTAATGGGCAAACCTTGCAGTTACCAAACTTGAAATGGCCCACCACCGGGGGTAGGTCTAAATGGTCTCTCAGAGTCGGCTGTTTTGCAGGTGCCAGATATGCTTTTACCACATTGTCTTTCAAATTGCTCCCTCGTTTGAAAGCAAATAGTGGGCCTTGATCTATCTGAATTTCCGATGCCACCAGATTCCAATGCTTTTGGATGATTTTTTTGATGTTATTACTCTTTGAATTGAATGTTGTAACACATACTAGATTTTCTATGTCAATTTTCTTTTCTTTTGGTATAAGCAATTGGTCCCTCGGGTAATACCACACCCTTTTTCTGGCTCTTTTGAGAAGGCCCTGCGGATAGCCCCGTTCTCGGAGTCTTGTGGTAAGTACGTCAGTTTCTTTAAAGAAATGCACTCTCCTAGTGCAATTCCGTCTCAGTCTAAGATATTGGCCAAACGGTAAATTGTCACATACGTTGCGTGGATGGCAAGAGTCATATTTTAATAGCGTGTTTCTTTCCGTTGGCTTCCTAAATAGATCACAGTAAATGAGGCTGTTTTCTACTTTAAATGTCAAATCCAAAAAGTCGATGGTTTCATGATTATATGATATAGTGAATTGAATGTCTTCACTTCTTTGGTTCAACCAGATAAAGAAGTAACTGGGATTCAGAGCCTGACCAGATCATTATAACATCATCTATATATCTTTTCCAGACAGCTATGGAATCGATGTACGGATTATTATGTGAATAGAGCTGCTCTTCTTCATAGCTGTCCATATAGATGTTCGCCAGGCTCGGTGCATATGTAGCGCCCATTGGTACTCCCTTGCATTGGAAGAAAAATTGCTGTTGGAATACGAAGTAGTTTCTTTTCATTGCTATCTCCAGCAGGTCTATTAGGAAACTAGTAGGCACGCAATGCGGTGTGGGACGTTTATTCAGAGCGTTTTTGATTACATTTATGGCTTTGTCTTGTGGTATTGATGTATAAAGGGAACATACATCCAAGGTTACCATGAGTTGTTTATTGGTATCAAATGACTGATTCTCTAGTAGTTGTATGATATGTGTGGTATCTCTTACAAACAATTTAGTTTGTATAACTAGCGGTAGCAGAAAAAAGTCAATGAATTGATTCGCTGGTTCTAAAACGGATCCGCAACCCGATATAATCGGTCTTCCCGGAGGTCTTTCTAGCCGTTTATGCACCTTTGGCAAGGTGTATATCATAGGGATACGAGGTTCTTTTTTAATCAAAAATTCTTTCTCTGGTGGACTGAGAAATCCATTTTTCACACCTTCCTCCGCCAGATTTTCAATGAGGGTCTTAATGCTGTTTGTAGGGTCTCTCATGGTGATTTGATAACTATCATGTGCTGCCAGCTGCTGTTGAATCTCACTAATAAAGTCTTTAGTGTTTTGCAGCACAATCGCTCCCCCCTTATCCGCAGCTTTTACTACGATAGATTTGTTTTCTCGTAGTTCAATCAGGGCCGCTCTCTCCTCTTTGGTCACATTATATTTTATGTATTGTCTTTCATTCAGTGTCTCCATAGTTTCTTCCATGACTATTTGCTCAAAAGCTAGAATCTGCTGACTCATGCAGTATGCATTCGGTGTAAATGTCGACGAAGGCTTGAAGGGGGTAGCCGTAACTTTGGGTGTATATGTGTTCCTTCCAAAGTAATACTTCAACCTTATTTTACGGAAAAATCTTTGTAGCTCCAGTTTAGTGGTGAAAGTATCTGGTCTGCAAGTTGGCACGAACGATAGACCTTTTTTGAGAACTTCTCTTTCAGCTGTTGTCATTATGTGATTCGAAAGATTACTGATAGGATCAGAAGTATTTAGAATAGGTTGCTGCTGTATCTGTAACTCCATAGGTTGTAAATTCAATCGGTTTGTCTTATTCGGTGTAATCGTTAACTCAGTACCAACCAAGAGTACATGATCCATTAGAATCTGTGGCTGTGTAGTCAGTCCTCCCAGTTGTGAGGTCAATTGATCTGTATCATTCGATATGGGAGCTGTTTTAATGCTAGCCAAAGCTACTTCTTCCCTTTGGTTGCTGACTGTATTGGTTGTTACCATCGATATGTTTGTTTCCGAGTGGAAATTTCGCCGTGCCCCTCCGAGGGGTAGGATCTCACTTGTCTCACCCCTCTCCTGGGGCCCCTTCCTCGGTTTCATCTCCTTTGAGACCTCCAGCCTTGGTCGGACAACCCACACCGACTGGGTTGGTGGTAGCCCTGGTCTAACAAATGCTGCTGTTGCTGAGGAGGTTGGAAAGGTTGCTTGCTTGTGGAAGTGCCTTCGCTGTCAGACTCGGAGCCACTGCCTGCCGAGGAATGCGAGAAAGTGTAAAACCGTCTTGGTCCTTGTCTGTTCTTGTTGATAAAAAATCCTTGCTGATCCTGTTGGTAATAGTCAACAGACAAGTACGGATATGTTAGTTTTTTATCGTAATTCTTGATGTCCTTGGCTAACTTCTCTAACTTTCTGTTGAGAGTAACGGTGTTGAATTCAACCAGGGCTTTACATTGGCTAAACTACCCAAAAAGCTAAGCTAAGCAGAGGATATTACAACATATGAGTCGGATCCGTTGTAAGACACCTGGAGCACCAATGGTGGAACATTTTAATATTCACAATCACCCTGCTGGAAGCTTGAAATGGAGAATATTGGAAAAAGTTACAGTCAACCCGAGGGGTGGATCATTGTCATTGGTTCTAAATAAAAAAGAATGCAAATGGATTCATTCTTTGCACTCTGTTACAGGTGGCCTTAATGAGCATGAAGAAATTGCGAAACAGATGGGTCTGTTGTAAATTAAGACTCACCTATATACTGTAATATGCATCACACAGTAGAGCTGCATCTTATAGATCATGGTTCAAATAGATAGATTTCACTTAGGTCTTCAATAAGAACTTGATGTAGACTGAGAAAAGTGAATATATAGCATTGTGATGTTAAAGTATCTCTATGTTGGGGTTGCTATATCATCTTATAATCCAAGCTGTAATGCACCCTGTTACTGTTATTACAAGTTTGTATTGAATTTGCAGACATAGAGTTGTACATGTTATCAATATCAAGCTATGCAATGTTTATTGAATTCAGAGGCAGCAGGGATCCCAGATGGACCCACATTGAATGGTTTTTCATAAGCCCAAACCGTGCGGTTAAATATTACCCCTATCATTATCAATTTGGAATGGACAAATTGCATGTCAATCCATTGGTATACACACAAACAAGACACGCGTTAAGCACTGAACTGCCTATACGCACATGTATGATTTAGATTATTTTACCTACACTGTCCAGTTAGTTGTTGCAGTTACCACGGCAGAGCGTGTTGTGGTTACCACGACAACTGCGTAACACCGTATGACGTCAGGACGTTAAGACGCCTACACGGCACTACGTTTATACGCAGTTTCCGGGCATCGGCGGTAAGCTGATTTTCAGCAGCCAGTCTCGAGAGCCAAAAAAAGCAGATTACCTAGACCTTCTACCGCGATTAACTCCATGGTAAGACCGATCATACTTAATTAACTGGCCCTTGGAAGTCACTCTGGGTAGTGAGCTTGCATACTTTTACGGGCGTATACACTCTGCACCGTATAATCATTAAAAATCACCTTTGACAACCTTGCAACTAAACGTGTCTTTGAAACGAGATGTCGAATGATATTACCAATCTTTGACATTGACATTTGGTAGTGAAGCCGGTTAGTGCGCTTGCATACTCTTACGGGCATACACTCTGCACCGTGAAATCATTCAACAATCACCCTTGACAACCTCGCAACCAAACGCGCCTAGGAAATCAGATGTCGAATGATATTAACAATCTTTGACACTGACATTTGTGTAGACCTACTAACGCCCTTGTGTGAATTTAATTAATCATGAAATAAGTGGACGCCTGATGTCGTAGTTTAAATGGTAGATCCATACACTCGATATCGGCTAGTTTGTCCTCTAATTAATGTTGGTGTTTTAGTTTAATAATATAACTGCACAAATTTATTTTGTGATGCACTAAAAGAATTAAGGTGCAACCCTAGGGATTTATACATTCTTTCCCTCCTTTTTACAGACTAAAGAACAATCTCTACTTCCATGTGACTAATGCACCTGGTTGATAGGGTGAGTACCTTGACTGCACCCCACAATAACAGAACCAGCATTATTAAAAGAACCCTCCCTGACCTTTCTTTTCACTTACTTTGTAGACTGTCGTGCCGCGCATATTATTGTCTTGATAAAGACCCGCTGCGACTGAAAATATTGGCGCTTTAAGGGTCGAGACGTCGACATCTATTCACAGGCCACATAAACTCGGAGCCCCCAACGAACTTGAAAGAAATTATAGGGTTCCCAGATTGTATTAGTTGATGGCCTTATTAAATAATATTTTGTACATACGTGTATAGTATTTCTACATGAAATTTGGATATATTGTGTTGATCACAAGTTCACTATTCACTAATGTCACTTGTTTTTGCACTTTATTTGATATATTGACAGTTATTGTATATAATGTACAGAAATGACTTTTTGACTCAGAAAATGATATAAAGAGACTATAAAGTAATATTTAGGTTTTCGTTCTTTATTTACTATAAGGATTTGTTACAGTATTTCAGAGGTGTTCTGTTGGTTCTATTAGGAGCATTGTATATAAAAAACTGCTTGGATAAATTATCTGTTGTTTGAACCCGACAGAACCGATAGTCGTAAGTGAAAGTTGCAGGTACAGCAGCAGTATATTGATAAAAGTGGAAAAAGTGGGCAGGCGTGTGAACTTTGCCATGTATGATAAAGTGAGGAATTTAATAAATTTGTGCACTTGCGGCAATAAAAGGTTGTGTACTTTGCTCGCGAAATTAAACCACAGACGTGTAGTTTTAAAAGAAAAATAGTAAGATAGTACCGTAGGTTGGTCATATGGAAATTATCCTGTCCGGTAGTGAATATATTCGAGGTAGTACAATTTCGTGAATATATCGGGAAGGAAGTTTTATTAACGGGCAAAATTAGGCAAAATCTAACTCGCCTCCCACCGCATAACGTAGAACGGATTCCATGCTATATTAAGCTGAGTGGGCAGCTACAAACTCGAACAGTCATCAACCTGTGACAGTCATGCTGGTTGAATACGGTGGCTTACCGTGTAGATTCTGATATGTTCTATCAGCGTCGTCGATATAATGAAGTTCTTAGAGATTCTGGTGGGGAGAAAAGACGGGCAAGGAGGGACTTAATTATGGGCGCAGAATTCTAAGTAATTGGGCCAGGTATTAAATTGTCTCGAGTAAACTTACCTCAAATTCGGGCGTAATGCCAGGTCTAGTATCTGTATTCTGGTAGCGTCGGTGGGACATGAGAGGAGAAACGGGGTGGCCTTTAAGAAGAGATAATGTATGATTGCTTCCGGTGTGCTGAACTGGAAGGGGAAGGTTCGTGAATTAGGGCGCCATCTTTGAATGGTGTGGAAGGGCTGCGTATTAGGTTCAAGTAAAGATATATTAAAGTATAAAATGCCGATTTTGTGGTTTAATACTTTGAAAAATAAGTGTTATCCCGAGGTCCTGGTTAGGCATGTCCGTGAGAGAAAGAGAAACGGACTGTTCAGTCGAGTATTTGTAATGATTGGATCCTGTCCAATCCAAAGGGTGCTGGCTCCCCATGTTGGTTATCCTAGTATTAATTACTGGGTCTTGAGATGTGTGTGGCCATCTGGTATATCAGAAAGGCAAAGCTATTGTTATGGAATGGGTTGCGAGATAGGAAGGGGGTTATAAAAGTGTTAGCAGGGGGTAGCAAATATGATGGTGTGAAGGAAATGAACTCCTTAAGGTTGGAAAAGTGGGATATTCAAATTACAATTATTGGTACCATTTTAAATTAAGAAGGGGTAGGGGTGCATTATAATAAGGGGTAGTTTGCGCCCTCATATAATCCTTTATTGTGTTAACATCTGTGCTATTAGACCGTGAGCTGTAATAACATGAAAAGTGAAGTACTAGAGGTCTTTTTTTGCTGTTGTCCTCATTTCACCAAAGGCAGTGCAAATAAACTTTCTCAACTCCATTCCCTCCTGGGCGCCCAGGGCTGATGTTCTTGCATTCACCTGGGGCCAACCCGCCCAGCCCCTTTGTTCCGAGGCATGGTGTAATCATAGGACTTTGCAGGGCCTTAGACCAGCCTCATTTCTCTCCCCCATTTCAACAAAGCATCCCAAACCGTGCTATTTACATTTTGTGCCAAACCATATTCTAGACGTGCAATACTTAGTGCCGCCCGGAGCCAACTTTCGTAGAGAGGTGGGCTAGCGTCCTTCCATAGCTTGCAGATCTCTCTGAGACTAAGAAATAAAGCCACTTGTGCCCCCCTTAACAGACTAAAAAGATCTGTGTCCAAACCAAACAAGACTCTAGCTAAATTCAAACTCAAATTAACTTTAAAAATACCCTCCAAAGCCTTCTCCACAGTAATCCAAAAGGGACCCAAGATAGGGCAGTCATAAAAAAACATGTATGTCATCTGCTTCGACTAGTCCACATCTAGGACACAAAGGGGACGGGCTCACGAACTTCGCAATCTTTTTTGGTGTATAATATAGCCTATTAATGGTGAAGAAATGTTTTTTCTTCAGGGAGGCTGATCTAACATATTTATTCAAGATATGGAGAGATGTGTGGTAAAGAGCAGCTGATGCATCTTCCAGCCTAGAGGAGTTCCAGATTTGATACATTGGGGGGGCCTGTATTTCCTCCTCCTCTAGCATTTTTCTATACCAGAATCCCACTTCCTTCTCCCTGGGACTGAGAGATTGGAGAGCAGACTCAATATCCCAGTTCCCGCCGATGTTCTCTCTCTCAGCGGCAAACCAGGAACAGAGTTGAATATATTTAAATCTGGAGAGGGAGTCCCCAATCTTCAATCTCAAAACCTCCCAAGGGAGAACCCCCTCTGATGTTACTAAGTCTGACCATATTATTATCCCTGCTCTCCTAATGGGAAGAGACAGACTGTCCCCAAGACATAACGGCAAACCTGGGAGTCCCAAATTGGGGTGAGGTCTGAATAATACTTTATGCCACATCTCCCTTTAACTCTAGTCCATACTGAAAGTGCATGTTTTAATACCTTAGGCGTAACTTTTTGTAGAATTTTGGCGCACCAAATTTATACAAAAAACCAGACCCGCCCCCCTCTTGATCCACCATTATGTTCAGTAACCGCCCCCAGTTGGAATCATCGGGGCTGGTAAGGAGTCTTCGGATATTTTTCAGCTGAAAGGAGGATATGGAAAAACATTTGCTTTCCCTGTTTTCTAAACTTTATGATGAGGAAGAGTCATCGCCAGGCTCTGTCAATACCTTACGGTGGTTGAAAAGCAAGGCGATAACAGGTTAACAGATGAAGTCAGAGATATCCTTAATAGTCCCTTCACGGAGGAAGAAATTAGATCTTACATCAAAAATATAAAGAACAATAAAGCGGCCGGGCCAGATGCTCTCCCTGGGGAGGTGTACAAAGTGTTTCAGGATGTGTTGGCGCCAAGGCTTTGCAAATTGTTTAATTATGTTTACAGCCCGGAGGGTAGGGCCCCTCCCTCATGGAAGGAGTCCACAATTGTGCTTATATTAAAACCAGGGAAGGACCTTCTCAAGGCAGACTCTTTCAGGCCCATCTCCCTGCTAAACGCAGATTGTAAGATCTTTACAAGTGTTTTGGCAGGAAGATTGGCTAAACTGGCTCCACAACTCACCAATTCCAATCAGAAAGGCTTTGTGCCTGGAAGATATATTCATGACTTGACTCTCCAATTGATTGGTAGTATAGACCTAGCGGAGGCAGGGTCGGAACCCTTGGCAGTGGCTGCATATGACGCTGTGAAGGCTTTCGACCGGGTCAACTGGGACTTTCTGTGGGATGTACTGAGCACTATGGGCTTCGGTGCAACCTTTTCCAAACATTGAGGGGATGTTATGAGATAGCATCCGCTGCAATAATATTAAATGGCCTTTTGACACCGCGCTTTAATGTAAAGAGAGGAACTAGGCAGGGGTGCCCCATCTCGCCCCTCCTGTTCTATCTCTATATTGAGCCTCTGGCGCAGGCGCTGCGGATGGATGACCTGGTCATACCCTTTAGAGTTGGAGACTATAGTTGCAATTTGGCGCTATACGCCGATGATTTGCTGATCTATACCAGCAATCTGGCGGAGGTGTTCCCTAGAGTTGAAGAGGTAATGACCGTTTTTGGCCAATATGCCGGTTATATGATCAACAATTCTAAAACCGAAATAATGTGCTGGGGGGTTGATAATTGGGAGGGAGTTCGAAGCAGTCAGTTTAGGTATCTGGGTAGGATAATAACACCGGACCTTAACAGTATAGCACAGACCAACATAAAGAAGGTGGCTAAGGATATTGATCACCTTCTTTTGAGATGGAAGAACCTCCAGTTGACAATTTATGGCCGTGTCAATTTGCTCAAAATGGTAATTTTGCCTAAATTAACATATTTGTTTAACATGATACCTCTGACTTTTCCCTATAAAATTCTGGGCAAAATTCAGGGGAAAATAGGTAGCTTCATTTGGGCAAATAAAAATTCTAGGCTCTCCTGGAAAAAGTTAAAAAGAAAACTGTCAAAGGGAGGGTTAGCGCTTCCGGACGTACTAGAGGTCTTTTAGTCTAAACATAAAGAAATCAATGTTGCAATGACGTGTGGCTAGATGCAAACCTTCATTTGTAGAATTGTATATGTGGCTAAAGAAAATTTCCATACTAATGTACTTATGTAACGCATTGATTCAAATGTCCTCAGTAATGATGTTTGCCTATATGTGTGCTTTATGAAATTACGTGCAATTTCTTATGTTGATTTCTGTAGGTCAGAATTGTATTTCTCCCTGAAAGTTCTCTATTGAAATTGCTAGGGAATTTCATGTGTATTTGGAATTTGTTCTTTCTCACGTTTCTTTTGCAGGTGGAGAAATTCATCCTTGTTATTTACAATATGTCTTTTTTTAGGAGTTAGGCTTAGGGAGTGGAAGATACATGGAACGGTGATGCTGATAATGAGGGACTGTGTTCTTTCTCATTGGAGAGAGCCTGGGAATTAAGATCATCGAGCCCAGGTTTGGAAGCATCACTGCCTCATGGTAAGTTACCTACAGGGTGGTGCCTTGTTCGGATGGGGTGATTCCAAAATGAACTCTGGGTAGCCTCCTGATGTTCTTCAGTTGAAGTTAAGGACAGAGCCCGGGGACTCCTGCCTTTCCTTGAGAGAAGAAAGCATCTTAGAATGAGCTCTGTAGCTTTATGCTACCTGACCCTTTCAACGTGTACGTACTTCTTAGGAAGCCTTCATGTGCTGACTCCTTTACGGAACTTGCCTGGGAAATGTTAAGTAGGGATGTCACGTTAGCGGTAGTGTAGGGACAGACTAATGCTTTTCACCTACGAGCCCGAATGAAGGGTAATCTGGACGTGGGGGGCATCATATTCTGTATCCTGATTCTTGAGTTGGTTATTCTGTGTATGCTGTACTGACTCAATTCCCCATGTAGTTTTGGCTTTGTATTAGTTTTCTGATGTATTTCTACACCCTTGTCTTTAGGTGCTTGCATGTCCAATTGTTCTTGGCTTTGTAATAAACTTGCTAAGCTTTAGTCAGGAGTCAGTGATAGTTCTGAGTCCCAGTTCATTGGAATAGTAATATTTAATTGGCTAATGATTTTCCTCCCCTCCACACTTTCATGCAGAAAAAAAGAGTGATCAGGCAAGGGTTCCAGAGTAAATCTAGAATGTGGAACACGGCTCCTTCAGTACTGACCATTATGGAGTGCAGTCTTGCTACAGAGGCCAAGTTAGGCCCGCTGAACAGGAGTACCTCAATTTCTGGTAGCAGAGCATTGTTATTTCGAGGAGATGCGCCGGTGATGTGAAGTCCTGCGTGGAGATGTGTCAAGCAGCAGATCCGATGCTGTGTCTAGGGAAGCAATGTATTGTGCTGCGGGTCATGTGAGGAGTTTTTATAGGTGATGGATCACACTGCATCATTTCTGCTAGGACCACAACTGGGCTGGTAAGGCACCTCAAGGCCCAATTCCAAGGGTCCAGGACTAAGGTGGCACCACTTGGGATGGCATGACCCGCAGCTGGCATAGTCCAGGTGCAGGTTTCAAGGATGTCAGAGCCTTCTGTCCCTGAGGTTCTGGTCAGGAGACCAGCCAACAAGCCCTTAGAGTCACTCTGGTGGTTTTATTACATTATTTTTTATTTTTTTATTTCGTAAAGTTCTTTTTATTGTCAATCAAAACATTGTCACAATATACACATCGATAGAAAACATGAGGCGTGGTAGTTAGTGATACATTACACACAGTTCACATTATCCTGCGAAGTATACAATCTAGTTTCTAATAGACCATTAGGGTATTAAGTCCTCCAGGGGCGGCTGTGTCGGTAACACAGGTGGCTCACATATGGTACCCCTATAGTCGTTCCATTTCCCCCATATTTGTACCTATTTCCAAGGGCATCCTCTTGCGACATACACCGTTTTTTCTCAGAACATGGACCAATCCATGTCCCCTTCCCATTCCCCCAGCGTCGGGGCCATGTGGACTGCCCACTTCTTTGCAATGTTCCTTTTAGTGACTATTAAGCCTAACGTTACCCAAGTTTGATCTTTACTGTTTAAGTCAGCCGGTTCCCATATATTGAGGAGACACCACTTGGTCTCCATTGTCATTTTTTGCCCCAAAACTTCCCCCATACATGAGGTGATCGCCCTCCAACATTTCGCTATGCAGGGGCGTTCCCACAGTACATGAAAAAAGAAGTGCCCTCCCGGCCACATCACCGTCTGCAATTAGGGTCAGTTCCATACCCCATCCTGACCAAAGCCGGGCCGGTAACATATATCCTGTGTAATATTTTCAGCTGCACCAATTTTAGCTTCTAGGATATTGCCCCTCCCTCGGGGATGCCAGCTCTTCCATCCACTCCTCCTCCTCAAGCTCTGTTAAGTCACTTTTCCACATTGCACTGAGCCAAAGGAGGGGAACAGGTGAGTGATTTATAAGTTTTAGGTAAGTCAGGGAGATTGCCTTCCTGGGTATATAGCCGTCCAGAAGCCTTTCCTTGAGAGGAGAGGCCTCAGGAGGGGTCTCCCCCTTCGGGATAACAGTGTATAGTGCATGCTGCCCTGTGTGTATCTGAATTGCTCAGTGTCCGCGAGCTCAAACTTCTGTTGGAGGGCAGTGAATGGCATTACCTCTTTTTTCTCCCGGAGATCGCCCACTCAAGAGATTTCTATCATATCCTATCTATCAAACCCCCTTGTTTTCCAGAGATCCCCCAATCGTTCAGAGTCTCATAGTGGGGTAAATCGTGTTATGGTTTTCGCCCATCCCATCTCTTTCTGGACCTGGTGTCAAACCTGCACAGAGCGCTTTGTGGGGCCCGTAAGGGGAAATTTGGCCAGCTTAGAATACAGTGCTCATATGTAATTCCCCCCGCGGAGGAGCAACCTAACCATGGCATAGCCAAGGATCCGTAGTGGGCCAGTACATGCAATGGTTACTAGCAGCTAGGAGTGCCACCCGGTAGTACTTTTTAATGTAAGGCAAACCAATCCCCCATCATACCAGCTCCGCATTAACCGCGAGAACGTGATACATGGCCAACATTCCCCCAGAGCAGTGCCTGCTGCGCACTTTACACCTTTCAGAAATATGATGCGGGAATCAAGGTAGGCGAGTTCTATAGGACGTACAAGAACCGGGGTAGAGACATCATTTTAAACAATGCGGCTCTCCCAAATTGGGACAACCTAAGAGATTGCCAATGTGCTACCTCCGATTTCAGTCACTGCAACGGCGATGAGAGGTTAGTGCTGTACAATAATTTGGGATCCTTGGTGACAAAAATCCTCACATACTTAAACACTTCTGTCACTATCTTAAGTTGATATTCTCTCTGTAGGGCTGGTGGCTTACCCTGAAACACACAAATTTACGACTTTGACCAGTTAATGGTGTATCCAGAGTACGTACCGAAATTGGTGAAGATGTTAAGGACTCTGCGCAGGGATCTGTTGGGAGAAGCCAAGTATAAAAAAATGTCATCCGCGAATAGCGATATCCGGTCCTCCCAGTCATTCGCCCAGCGCAGTCCTCTTATGATGGGGTTGCGCCTGATCCAGCAGGCCAAGGGTTCCAGTGGAAGAGTAAACAGCAGGGGGGACAGGGGTCACCCCTGTCTAGTTCCCCTGTTGAGGTGGAATATAGCAGATTTTTTATTATTAACCACTACCTGCACCAGTGGGTCAGTGTACAAAAGTCTGACCTAGCTAATAAATTTAGGTCCGAATCCCAACCTTCCCAGGATGGCTAACAGGTATGGCCACTCTATGGTGCCAATGGCAAAAGTATTATCCAGAGACACAACCACTGCATCTTCCATAATTTTGTCAGCCCTTCCCAGAACGCCATGCACCCTTAAATTCAGGGATGTGTTACGCGATGGCATAAAGCCAGATCGGTCCGGATGGAGCAACTCTTGTCCAACTCCGGAAGGACGCGAGTCAGGTGGGTAGCAAGTAATTTGGCCAGAATTTTGGCCCCAGCGTTTAATAGCGATATGGGTCAATGCGAAGGACGACGTGCATCTGTCTCTGGGTTTCCACTCCTTAGGTATTACTACCAGAGTAGCCAATCTTTGGTCCTGGGGAAGGGATTCCTCCTCTAGACTTTCCACAAACATTGGTCTAAGGTAGGGCGCTATCTTATCAGGCCTCAATTTGTACAGTTCGATCAAGAGGCCATTAGGGCCCATTGCCTTTCCGGTCTGAAGGGAACGAATAGCCTGCGCTCTCTCGTCTGAGGCGACGTCTTACTCCAGTGAAGCTCTATCTGAATCTGCCAATACTGGCAGATGAATTTCAGCCAGTAGTTCTGTAGCAGGGTTTCCGTTCTCCCACAGAACTGTGCACAGAGATCTAGAACCTGGGTGAGTGAGGGTGACCCACAACTCACCTTTGTTTCAGAAATCCCCTTACCAAGGTAGCTACAGTGTCTCATCGGTAGTAATAACTTACCAATGACTTAGACAATCCAGAACATGAACTTAGAGTACCTCAGGTATCGTGGAACACATGAACACTCTTTCATTATATTATCATTCCAAACCGAAACTGGGAGGCAAAGAATACACGTGCAAGTTTGAAATGTTTATTTTTCAATGCAGCATTCTCAAACGCAGTATCTTGTATAATATCAACATACATATTATAAAAATCAGAGTCAGCAGCATAGTCACTAATCCATAGTAAGCAAAAGGTGATAGCATGTTATGATGCAAAAATCTATAGAATTCTGTATCACCTATATTTCGCGCACCCTAATTAGCATATTATATTATATCTAAAAAGGTCTCATCTGGGTTCTTAGCAGGGCGGAACCATACCTCTAATTCTCAGTAGGAGGAGATCACATCAACAGCTACCAGCTCTCTGCATGCTCAGCATCAAGTGTGTTGATTCATTCCCTGTAACTGTATCTTAAACTCGCGTAGAGCCCAATGTTGGCAGCAACATTATTTGTGTTATGTCTAACGTGGTGCGAGGATCAGGCCTTCAGCAACCTTGTGTTAGGTTATTCTTAGAGTGTGCAGTTCTCGGTGTACAGACAGTTGTACCAAGTGTACCCAGCACGACTGATAATGTCTCAATAACATATTATTCTCAAATAAATCACATCTTTCGTCTAGGTTGAAAGCTACAATAACACTTAGGTGTCGTGTGCAAACTCAAGCTGGAAGGAAATATTGCGTTTAAACATTTAATAAGCTTATGCTAACTTAACACAATATATAGAAACGTAGTAACCATATGACACCCCCCCCAATGATCCGAGGACGGTTAAAAAAGGAGAAAACACAAGCTAATACCATATTAAAGGTAAAACATGAAAGCAGAGTTCAATGATATTGAGCCAAGCTAAATGTATGTAAATGTATGTAAAATTCAAAAACAAAAATATGTATGAATGCCTATAGTGGCCACACAAAATATAAAAGTCGAATTTAAGGCCTACTCTCAGTCCATAGGCACTGAACATATGAAAAGCTAATGTTCGTATTGAAAAAGGCACCATTCAGAATTACTAAAAAGTCACGTGCCATAATAACGAAAGTCTTCAAAGTCACTCATGGGTTGAATGAATATGCAAAATAGGTAGCTACAGCTTCCAACATGAAATCACTGTCATCATCCGAAAACAGTTCAGCCATCCAATTAAGCAATGGGAAAGAACATACGTGCTCCTCCAACACCGATTCCTCTAGCAACATCAGAGGACAACTCAGTGGGTTCTCGAGAACGCTATGTGTCAGGAAGTCATGCGCCGCTGCGAATATGTCCCACTGACCCATTAGTCCATGCATCGCTGCCACAGCCATAACCCTTTCGCCAGAACAGACCAACTCGTGAGCCACTACGGGGTTCATCAGCTGATCAAAGTCGACGTCAGGAGAAGTCGGTGAACAGAGACACAAATCAATGGCCCAGTCGAAATCACAGCTCAGGCAATGAAACACGGGCTGGACACATGTGAAATAGGAAAATCTGAACGACAATCCAAAAGCCGTGCTTAAAGTCGCAAGCGGCAAGGAGCCATAGTAATCAAGCATTCGGTTGCGAAACTGCATCAGTAGTGGCTGAGCGTTTCCTTGCGCATGATGGGCATCCATGTTTTATAAAGTAAAATATCACCAGAACGCCTGCAGCCAAAGCCAGCAAAACAGGAAATCGGCCAAACAGGCTTGCGAATATAGAATGAAAGAACGCAGGGATAATACCAAATACTTTTTCGAATGTAGTCACGAGACCACTGCTAACCATTTTAAAAAAATGAGCCAGGCTTGTTGTGGAGGAGGCATTGAAGATTTGATGAACCAGCTCGCAGAAATGAAACGGCAAATCAGTACTTAAAAGTGCTTGCACCTCCGTGCGTGTGTTTGCTATGTGAAGGACATAAGTTTCGCGGGCAGAGCTCAGCTTTTGAGACAATAGTGCTCTTATACGGCTTAAACCATTGAACTCAGCTTTCAAGGTTGGTATTCTTGGCCAAATTAAAACATCTGAATTCCCATGCGTGGGTGGATATAACACATTCTTGCAGCAAACCACCCTCTCTGAAACGGTAACCACATAAGCGATACCGGCCTGTAACCCACAACAAAGTTCATTATTCAAAAGTAAATAACTACCGTTGGACAATAAAGTGAACGTGGGAACTATTGCAGGAACTGGTGTCCCTTTCAAAACACTGGCCAAATTAGGTTTGTCCTGATTACAAGAACCATGCAACTGGATGTGTCTGCATATTAGTGAGCCGTCAGGCGACTGTGTACATTCTTCACCATTCAGATTCACTTCATTTCCCTCTTTTAGGCATCTGTAAGTGTATGGTAAAGACCATGTCTCATGGAGGAATGCACTGCCTAATGGTTCATATCGCCCAATGGCTATATATTTCATACAATTTGTAAATTTATACAAAGCAAAAGTTAAGGTGATAACACCATGGATAAGCCATGTTTCAGCAGTCACCTCAGCCACAGAAAAGGGTAAGGATTCTAATTTTTCAATGTGTAACATAGAAAATGTTGCATCTCTCATTGATAGCATGCGCTGTTTTTCAGTCAAATTAAATGGGGCAAATAGTGATGAAACGTTCATAAAATTCCAGGGCACTCGACCAGACTTAAGAGTCTGTAGAAAGTCTGTAGTGTCCAAGCAAACTGCATCACAGAACGCAATTGATTTTGACCATGATATAACACGGACACTTCATCCTGTACAATGTCAACTACAGAAGACACAATATTGTTCAGTGTGTAAATTCTGGAAGAAAGCGTGTTAATACTGTTATCGACAACTGCAAGCACCTTTTCTAAATTTGCTTGATCAATAGCTCTCAGTCGTCTAGCAGCTTCAATTTGGGAAACTTTCCAAATTTCATTGTAAATCGCATACAGCCATCTCTTAGATCTACCTTTAGCTGGGCCTTTTATAAAATCGTTCAAATCCACATTATCATGTAATTGAGACAGATGTAGTTTTACTGCAGCTAATGTGGAATGTTGCAACCAATTCTGACACAGTTTTCCCACAGAATAAGTCGTGACAGTATAATCAGTTTCAAAACGGGGATCAGGTTTGACATGTGTGAATCCATCAGCCAACCCCAGAAAACGACGTTGGCAAGAATCAGCACTCCTATGCCACATCAGCCAACCCTTGGAATCCAAACTGGAAATGTTAAAGGATGAATTGTGCAAAAGAGCTTGTAACTCATGAATGGACAAATCAGTAAAATTACCCCAACCTAAATATTCCTCTAAATCTGGGATGGTCGGTGAATTTAATTTTTTAGAAGTAGCCAATCCAAAGCCTGTTGTTTGGAAAATGGATGAATTTAAAAACAACATGTGATTCGGGATGAGACATGCACGGTGCAAAGCCTCAGTGCCTTGTACCTGCCAATCTTTGGTACCCCAAATCGATTTAAGGTCAATTGTTCCTTTCCAAAACTCGTAGCCTTCTATAGCCAACCTGTCTAGAAAGGACTTCGAATACAGCAATTTTGCATCGGTAAGTCTAACTTTGGACATGGACTTTTGTGTCATTTTAAAATAAAATGACTCGGGATTAGATTGATTAAAGTCTGTGAAATATGTGTATTTTTCAGAAACGTATTGGAGCTGCCACCTAATGGAGCAGGGCAATGTTCCCATTGTGTAAAATTTACAGCAACCCTCCTGGAATTTGTCTTATGTAAAAAATGATTACCATAGTGTTGAAAACAAAACAAATTACCATAATTAGTAGAATCTGAATACAGATCCTCGGCATCGAAGGCAGCATAATACTTCAAATCAGAAAATAATGCTTCTACGGCCTGAATATCCCAATCATCAGAACGTATATTTTGTTTAATCACATCTCCCATGTTTACTCTAAGCACATTTGGAACATTAATCACTTCAGTGGGCCCATGTATCTGAAACTTAACCGCATCCCACACAATCCCATCAAGGACAGGCCAAGCAGTAATGTTGACTGTATTTAAGTTTCGTTTCAGTCTGTGCGCTGAATGTGAAGAGGAAAGAGGGGCCAATGTTCCATTTAGGTACCGAATTCCTGTTCTTTCTTTAACGTAGTGACCATCAATCAGGCGGAAAAAATAAAACACAAAACCAATTGACATAAAAAGGTAAAATGAAAATAGGATCAACCAAATATATGTCCATGGGGGAATCAAAAAATGTTTTTTAAATAACTTGGCATATTTTGCAATAGTTGAGGGTTTCTTTGAAATTTCCGAAACAGAGTCAAAAGAGAATCTGGATTGGCCTGCCAAACGGGTCTGTAAATCAGGCATCGATAAATCAGCAGGATAAGTGTAGTTCAGCTCATCAATGTTAGTATCAGGAATAGTATTTAATAAAGGACTGGATATGGCAGGCATCTCGAGGGACACCTCCTGTTCTGCACCAGATGTAATAGCCAGCACAGAGTGCCTCACCATGGAAGGACAGGATACAGCCGGTGTCATGCTATGAAGAATCGGCCACCCTGTGTGTCTTGACATTGTCAATGGAAATAAATCTGTTTTCCTTACGACCTGGAAGTGGTGGTAAAATGACTGTTCTTGTACCCTTCACTCCAAGAACTCGAACCGGTGCACGATATGAGGGACCAAACTCTTTCTTGTTATCGATCTTCTCTCGAACCAGTTCTCCAACTTGGGGTAGCCAGCCAACTACCGGGATCTGCAGTGCATCATCCGATGTGGAGGGCAAATGTTCCTTTGCAAGACTGTCTCTGGTCTTTTGTAGAGTCTGTAAAACATTGCAATGTTCATCTACGTCAAAGGCCGTGGCCTGGGCCTTGCAGTCTAGCCCATCGAGGTCAGGGACATACATCTTGATACCAAAGAGCATTTCGTATGGGGTCCGCCCACCCAGAGACCTTCTAGGGAGATTATTAAGCGCACGCTGCACGCCTATGAGGTGGGCTAACCAGTTTCTGCCAGTGCCTATAACTCGAGCTGTCAAAGATTGCTTTAAGTCGCGGTTCATTCGTTCAACTACACTATTACCCTCAGGTCTGTAGGGACTCGAAAATTTGACTTGGACCCCCATCGAAACCATAGCATCCTTATACGCCTTAGAGGCAAAAGCCGGACCCTGATCCGAATGGAAGGTACCACAGGCAAAAATTCCCACAAAGACTCGCAAATCCTTAATGACAGTACGTGAATCAGCGCTCCGATGTGGCCATACCCACACAAAGCGTGTGCATGAATCTACTGCTACTAGGATGTACTTGTATGCAGTATCAGAAGAAAATGGACCGCAGTGATCCAAATAAACGCATCCAAGCGGTTTATTCGAGATGTACAACTGTGTCTGAGGCGGACGCGCAGCAGTTGAAGGTTTAATCTGCTGGCAAATGTCACATTTAAGAACATAATCGCGCGTCTGTTTGTACAGTCCCCGCCACCAGAACCTTTGTTGTAGCTGAGTTACAGTGGCTGAGACGCCCGCATGCGCAGATGCCACACCTTCATGCGCCGCTGTAATCAAAGCAGCTCTGCGATCCAAGTTGGGAACTAGACGTTCGCCAACTTCAGGGATTTTCACATAAGGAACCTTATCGGGACTTAAGTGGTATGTGTATTTAGAAGGGAATCACGCAGGATATTTACCTCCCTTCTCCGTAGCAGCAACTGCTGCCAAAATGTCATCATCTATTTTGCTTTTGGACCTCGTGACCGCTGCAAATAAGAATTTTGATACCGCTGACTTCGCTGCTTCATCAGCAAGCGAATTGCCAACAGCGTGGACCCCCACTCGCTGATGACGGAGAGTATGAATCACAAACACGAGTGGCAGCTTCTCTTTCAGTTGCGCCACTCGGACCCAGATCATTTTATGTTTTATTGTGCTACCTTTGGAGTCACGAAATTCATTTTGAATCCAAAAGAACAAATTTTCATTGTAAGACTGGACACAGTAGTAAGAGTCACTTACGATCAAAGTCGTCACACTAGGATCCGCGTACTCCAATGCAAGCATCAGAGCACGAAGCTCTGCTAATTGTGCGGTGCAGTCCCCAAGCGTCTGCGTGTGCACGACACTGGACTTGAACTCATCGTTCACCATGGCACCGACCACAATGGCGCAAGCGGAAACGTAGGCATGTTTAGAGCCATGCGCAACCTGCGCCGAACCATCAGTGTAAATGATGCAATGGAAATCCTCCAACGGCCGCATTGCTAAAGGAGCAGGATGAACAAATTCATACTGTAAATACTCCTGCGACCGTAAAGTGGCGTCAAAAATAAACGTGACATCTTGTGACGTCAAGGATGCAGCCCATTGAATCCATCGAGGGTGCAAAGCTTTGGAATTAGGTACACTGGCCTTCGTAACTGCCTCTAAGGCAGGACACGGGGTAACAACCAACATGCGCTTCCCTTGTGACAGGGCACGTTCCTTAAGAATCGCCATCTGCACAGCCGTTAAAACTTTCTCCACAGTGGAAAAACGCAATTCAGCCGAAGTGTACAAGTGTGACTTGTAAGCAATAGGTACTGTATCTCCCTCATTAAAAGTCAGGTACGTGAAACCCACCGCCCCAGGGATAATTTTTATCACTAGGCTGGCTTGGTTATCACAAGTCTGTAAGTATTCAGAAGCGAGCAAATCAGCCTGCAAAGATTGTAGAATGGCTGAATGCTCAGGCAGCCAGCATGATTTGGAAAAAGATGGTTGTATCAAAGCATATAAAGGCTGGATACGCTGGGCATATTCCGGAATGTAAGTCCTCCCAAAATTCAAAAAGCCCAGAAGATTGTAATTTTTTCAGTGTTGTCGGAGAACGCAACTGTGCGCATTTCTCCAGGAAGTGGGGTGCTAAACCCTTCCCTTCGTTGTTAAGCTCGTAACCTAGAAACAACACTGTGTACTCTGCAATGTGCGACTTTGCAAAGTTAAACTTGTAACCTATGTCAGCAAAGTTACAAATTATGCTATTAACTCGACACAGATGCTCCCAAAGATCGTCGTCTGTGAGATAAATGTCATCCACATACGAACAAGCAACAGGGTCGAAGCTCTCCAGAAGAGAGACAATGCGTGCGGAAAATACTCCAGGACTGTTCTTGTAGCCCATTGGGAGACGCCGAAACATTTTTTGCACACTGCCGCATGTAAAACTGGTCCATTGGGAACTTAGACCGTCTAGTCTATGGGCATAAAAACCATTGGAAATGTCAAGCGTGGTTTTAAACCGTTTACGCTCAAGACTATTCACTAACGCAGAGCCATGAGTATTCTGTACTGCGCAGTTACGGCAATGCGAGTTCAAATGCCTATAATCCAAAACCAAACGATATGAGCCGTCCGGCTTGTTCACAGTAAAAAGGGGGTTATTCATCGGTGACACACAGGTTTCAATTACACCTTGATATTCCAATTGTTCAAGGATAGCTGCGACTGAAGCTTTAGCTTCTCGCCGTATGGGATATTGAGGTTGAGGCTGTGGCTGAGACCGTAAAGGAATCTCGTGGCTCGGTGACAATTTATCCCAGCCACACTGATTACGGTACACAGCCGGCGCAAGCGCCAGAGCCCACTCTTCTGCAAAATGCAGCGCTTCCACCCGCGGCACAGTGTGCGCGAAACTGGGTAGGATTACCTCCTCCCCTCGCGGAGCTGCGAGAACAAAAGGTGGGGGCCAATCAGCCTCCGAAAGCAAAATGTCATAAGTAGACGAGAGATTTTCCCAAAATACCCCTTTTACAGTTCGCTGCATGTCACCTTCAATTAACAGGACAATTTCAAAAAGACGTTCAGGGGGAGCAACATGCGTATCAGCAGTTTCAATCACAACATAAGAATCAGTCGCTGTCACCTTCAACAGTGGACGGAGGGCCTCTCTCACTATGGTAATCTCTGCTGCGCTGTCCAGCAAGGTCAGAGCCCACGTCAGATTCCGAAGCCGCGTTCTCACTATCTGGGGCATAACGATAAGCGGTCAGGGTGGCGACTTTCTTCGTGGCAAACTGTGGTCTCTTGGGCGTAGAGCCTTCCTGCTGCTCTCCACTGTTTCGCGGGCGGGGCTGACCACGTCCTTGCTGGCCACCCCGGCCCCTGCCGCCCCCTCCACCACCGGTTGACGGAGCCGATGAGTCCTGAAAGGAACGAGGAGAGCGTTGGTCAGAAGCCTGAAACCTCTCAGGCGATTTAATCATCGCGCGGTCGCGCAAATCATAAACTCGATCCGACTGCGCAGGCAACGGAGATGCAGGAGCAGAAACCTGTGTTTGTTGTTGTTGTTGCTTACTCTGATTCTGCTTTTTAGGCCAATTTTGTTTCTTGGACTTTTGTTGACCACTAGTTTCCGATGTCTGACCCTGGGGCTGCTTCTTCTCCTTATCAGGAAAAGCTTTAACCCCCATTGCATTGCGGCCAACCATTTTGTAAGCAGCTACAATTATCCTTGCCAACCGTCTGGGTCGTTCGGCCTCTGGAACCAACGCCAATGCGTTAGCAACCTGAAAGTTCACTGCATCCCCCTTGACATTCGCAAGGATCAGATCGCAAACCACATCAAAGGAGCCACACAGGCGCATACCCAATTCAACAGCCGACTCCGGGCCGTGTTCGTCTTGAACACGTTTAAGGACCCCACCCAGATTGGTCACAGACGGGGAGCCATAGCACCTCGAATAGACCGCTGCAAAAGTTTTTCCCCAGGTCTCACAGTCAACAAGTTCAGGAGCCAAATCTTTCGGCAAACTTAGTGTAAGAATCCGGTGCTTATCACCCGGACTCGTGTTGGGAAACACAGCTTCTAGCTGGCCGAATTTCTCAGCAAGCCAGAACGGAAAATCATCCTTTTCCTGGGGCTTTTTACCCATCACGGAATTTACCATGACCGGATTGATTTTCAGACCAGCATGTTCTGCACGAAGCTGTGCACCTCTAGGGGCCGCGTCCTGAACATTACGGCTTGTGTAATGAACAAGCGCTCTAATCACTGCCACCGCGACTTCATGAAGCCGCCGCAGATCACCCACGTTACAAGTGGCGCGTAGAGGGTGAGGAGTGAATCCAGCCAAAGCGGGCCAAGGAGTGCCCGGAATGGATAAAGGACCCAACCTCGAAGCGGATAAAGAGTGTGGTAGGGCGCCATCAAACCAAACTCCATGCTGCCATGCATTAATAGGAACTTCCAGTGCTCTGTACGGAGCATACGCAACCGGTACAGCTGAAGCAGTGTACGAATGGAACACTCCAGAATTAGCGTCCACTGCCGGAAATGTCACCCACGAATAAAACAGTTCGTACGGGTAAGCATGTTCCGCACTCACTACCAGAACCACAGCCAAGCCTTCCACAGGAACATCATACATCCGCAAATGGTCACGCACCGCAATGCGACTATGCTGCAGGATGTCCACGGCTTGTGCCATGTCAGCACAGGAAAGTGAAAACACACAGATTACTTTGTAGCACAACTGGGTAGTAACTCAAAGAAACCGTTTACAGACAGATTCAAGCTTGAATAAGACCTACTTCAAAAATAGGTAGGTTTCTCCGACACTGCCGTTTTCCGGAAACGGGAATGAAGGCGTTAAGGTTTGAATGATATACTACTCGAGTGTCATGATATAAGGCCAGCCCCATGTTGGGCGCCATGTAGCATGGTTTCCGTTCTCCCACAGAACTGTGCACAGAGATCTAGAACCTGGGTGAGTGAGGGTGACCCACAACTCACCTTTGTTTCAGAAATCCCCTTACCAAGCTAGCTACAGTGTCTCATCGGTAGTAATAACTTACCAATGACTTAGACAATCCAGAACATGAACTTAGAGTACCTCAGGTATCGTGGAACACATGAACACTCTTTCGTTATATTATCATTCCAAACTGAAACTGGGAGGCAAAGAATACACGTGCAAGTTTGAAATGTTTATTTTTCAATGCAGCATTCTCAAACGCAGTATCTTGTATAATATCAACATACATATTATAAAAATCAGAGTCAGCAGCATAGTCACTAATCCATAGTAAGCAAAAGGTGATAGCATGTTATGATGCAAAAATCTATAGAATTCTGTATCACCTATATTTCGTGCACCCTAATTAGCATATTATATTATATCTAAAAAGGTCTCATCTGGGTTCTTAGCAGGGCGGACCCATACCTCTAATTCTCAGTAGGAGGAGATCACATCAACAGCTACCAGCTCTCTGCATGCTCAGCATCAAGTGTGTTGATTCATTCCCTGTAACTGTATCTTAAACTCGCGTAGAGCCCAATGTTGGCAGCAACATTATTTGTGTTATGTCTAACGTGGTGCGAGGATCAGGCCTTCAGCAACCTTGTGTTAGGTTATTCTTAGAGTGTGCAGTTCTCGGTGTACAGACAGTTGTACCAAGTGTACCCAGCACGACTGATAATGTCTCAATAACATATTATTCTCAAATAAATCACATCTTTCGTCTAGGTTGAAAGCTACAATAACAATGAGGTGTCATGTGCAAACTCAAGCTGGAAGAAAATATTGCGTTTAAACATTTAATAAGCTTATGCTAACTTAACACAATATATAGAAACGTAGTAACCATATGACAGTTCCATAGTTTCTACCTCCTGCCTGAGGGGCCTAGAAGTGTAGACCGAGTCATAGTGTCGACCGAACTCGTCCGCGATATCCTGCGGGTCAATGAGCTTTTCCCCACCCGCTGCCCTAAGTTCTGTGACCAATCGGCTCGCTGCTTCTCTCCCGTCAAACCAGGCTAATAATTTCCCGGCCTCGTCCCCTAGCTCGTATACACTCCCAAGTTTGTGACTGAGCATGGTTTTATCAGTTTCTCTTGCCTTAGAGTAGACACATATTTCTTTTGCTTCAAGTGGAGAATGTGTGCTGCGTCTTGGTCTACGGATGTCGGGAGGCCTTCTTCCAGTCTAAGAATTACATTCTCCAGTTGGAGAAGTGTGTCATGTTTATCTTTTTTCGCCCCAGAGATCTGAGACTGGGCGTTTTCTCATATCACTGTTTTAAAGGCCTCCCAAAGGACTCACGTCGAGGCAACCGTGCCGTCTTTTCCTCCCTCCCCAGCTCTCCCCCAACTCTCACCAGTGTCTTGCAATCCTGGTGGCAGGTACAATGACAGTAGCGTCAGCGCTTTGCCCTCCCACTTCCCCGATACAGCAGCGTATCTCCCCAAATTGTCAGTATAAACCTGTTCTATTGCCATTGGGAAATCACAACTCTTCAATATACCCACTTCTCAGGAGCCCATTGTTAACCCAGAGTGAGCCACCAATTGATAGCCCCCTCTAGCTAGGGCCTTGCACATGTTTCCTATGAGGTGCATCTCTTGAAGCAATACCACTTCCAGTGCATGGCGCCTAAGAAACTGTAAAACAATTCCTCTTTTAACTTTGTGTCGCAGGCCATTCACATTCCAGGATAACAATTTCATTTGCTACTCACTGGCAGTGACCATAGCTCCTGCTAAACTTCAGCATTGGGGGGCGGGCATCCAGCTGTGTCCCTAGAGCACCCACCCGCAGACAATAGATCCCTGTTTGAACTGCTGTGTTTTCAACATCAAGTTCCTGGTCACTGAACTTCCCATGCTTAAGCTCGCTAATAACAATTCTTTGACTAACGAAAAATAGACACACAAGAACAAAACTCCCAACACCCCCTGCCCTGTTACCCATCCTGCTCTTCCGCACTCTGGGCTTGTGTGCTGACCGGGTTTTTGGCTCTATTTCTGAGTGATGGTGACTTTAAGCTTGCTACCATCCTGAATCTCTATTCTTGCCTTGTGTTGGTCCTTTTAAGGCCTTTTTTCAGAACCTAGAAGCATAAACGAGAGGATAGCTGCTTAATATGATGATAGATCCCTTATTCTTGACTCTAATCCATCTATTGCCTATTGGCTTTGACATAATTATGTGTCCTTTCATCATCCTACCTATAGTAGAGGGTGGATCCTGTAGTCCTGACTTTATATTACATATTGGTATGGTGTGTGTAGGTACTCTGACAGAGCTAAGTGTTATTTCATCCTTCTCAGGCCTACAAGGCCCAGAACTAGAGAGACTCAATTTTGCTTTCTGTCCCTGCAGACTGAGATGCTTGTAGGGTAAAGGTGATGTTTTAGTTATGAGGTGTTGTTCGCCCTTTGCGAACTGGAGAGAACCGGCCAGAGCTGAATCTAATCAGGAAGTGTCTCTGGGCTCAAGTCTCTAGACGAAACAAGCAGCTGGTCACTGTGGGAGCGTTTAGAGCAAGGAGCCTGGTACATGGAATCGGTGGGATGAGGCTGCTGGCTGGAACTTTCCATGAGGAGAGAGTATTCCATATTAGTGAAGTGCAGAGGCGGAGTCAGTCAGAAGCAGAAGGAGTAGAGTTGCAGAAGGAGTTCTGAAACAGAAGGAGTGGAGTTGCAGCAGGAGTTCAGAAGCAGAAGGAGTGGAGTTGCAGAAGAAGTTCAGAAGCAGAAGGAGTGGAGTTGGAAGAAGAAGGAGTTGAGTTGGAGCAGAGGAGAGAAGACAGAGAGAGAAGGAGTGGAGTTGAAGCAGAAGGAGTTCAGTTGCAGAAGGAGAAGGAGTTGAGTTGCAGAAGGAGAAGGAGTGGAGTTGGAAGCAGAAGGAGTTGGAGCAGAGCAGGAGAGACAGTCGATGCTTGGAACAGAGAGAAGTCAGTTTGTCAGTTTGTCAGTTTGTCATTGAGACAGTTGTAGCCAGAGAAGAAGAAGATGCTTGGAACAGAGAGAAGACAGACAGACAGTCAGTGAGCTGGAACCAGAGAGAGAAGTCAGAAGCAGTTGTGAGCAGATGGTGTTTTGAGCAGAGAGAAGTGAGATGATGTTTGGAACTGAAGGAAGCAGTCAGAAGCAGTTACTTATCAGAAGGAGTTGTGATCAGCTGGAGTCTGAAGTGATGCCTTTTGGAAGAGACTGAAGTTATATTGTGGATTAATCTGTGGGAGCAGCTGGAGTGAATTAGACATTGAAACGGAGATAATCAGACAGAGTGAAGAAGCTAGTGGAGCGAACGGTTATCAGAGCGGCAGAAACTATTAGGCTGAAGCTGGAAGGTGGAGAGAGTTCGTGGGGGAGAGGAATCCAGTGCAGAGTGATCAGCGCAGATGCGTGTATATGAGACGAGCTAAGGCATAGACGAGAGAGGAACCCAGATGACAGCTAGAGCAAGACTTCATACTAACAAGGTGATACCTTTCCTGTACCATAGTTTGCTTTACATTTAAACATTAACCTTGTCCCTATTGTGTTGCTAATCCTTTTTCTTTCAGCTGTGTGCAGTCTATTTACAGTCCCTGTTAGTTACATGTGGATGTGGTATAGTAACAAAGCTTTACAGAGATCCCGCAGATCTGTGTATGTGTCTATTCCCATTTTACTTTTCAGGCTATGTGTTATAGTATAGTGTTATATTGTTATTGTTATTGTAATAAAGATACCCCAGTTCTTAGTGAACCAGCGAATGCCTTGTTCTTATATAGTGCAGGTAACCTTTTCTTCTAGTCAGGTGTCAGTGCACGAACGGAAGCGACCCCTGATCAGGTAAGTGACCACTGAATAATTAGGGAGAGAGGAGCCCTTGAGCTAAGAGAATAAGTTATACACTATGTAATTCGGCCTTTATTCATAATATTGTAGTAGTGATCCCCTAGTGAATAGTGAGAGAAACTTCCCAACATAGAGAGAGAGAGCTGAAGGTATTCATAGGAAAGTGATTGTCATAGAAAGTGGAGTTAATGAGAGCACCAGGGAGGATACTGGTGTATAATGAGATCGCCTCTAGGGAAAGTGGCGTTAGTGAGAGCACTGATTGTAGTCAGTGTGTATACCCACAGGATTGTGGCTTGTGTATGTATGAAATAGTGAGAGCACCAGGGGGGACACTGGTGTGGATACCCACAAGATTGTGGCTTGAGCGAGCACTGGTTGCGGCCAGTGTGTAATGGTATATAATCAGAACTGCCCCAGGGTAGATTAGTCTGGGCCCATGTGGTCGAGAGACTATATTGTATGAGTGTGGTGTAGGGCATAGACGTCCTTAGTAATCAGTGAGTATTCCTAGTAATCCCTATAGATTTAGTGGTGTTTCTGATGATATGAGCTTGTATATTGCAAGTTCCCCATCCTTAGGTAGGTACCCATGTGCCTGGATAGATGGGTCCTGAGGAGAGAGGTGATTACGTTTCGGCTGGGTTGGTGGTGCTCTGGTGAGCTGATTCTATCTGGTCTGAAAATCCGGTCGTTACAGCTTGGAACTGTCCATTACCCCAAAAGTGTAGAGTGCCTGTCACCCCAAACTAATAAACTAACCAATAATTGAAGGTGGGATCACTTTCCGGCTCCTAACCCACGCACACAAAGCACTCTACGAAATCGGACCAGAATGCCTCAACACACGACTGTCCTTCTACACCCCCTCCCGCCAGCTTCGATCTTCCAACCAAGCCCTTGCCACTGTACCTCGCATCAACAAGACCACCATGAGAGGTAGATCCTTCTCCTACCTGGCAGCTAAAACCTGGAACTCACTTCCCACTTACCTTCGCCTTACCCAGAACCACCTAGCATTCAGAAAGCAACTTAAAATGTGGATATTTGACAAGTAATTCCCCACCCCTCCTTAAGCGCCTTGAGACCCTCTGGGTATGTAGTGCGCTATATAAATTCTCTGACTTGACTTGACTTGACATGTGGTGTCATCTGGTGTCATGTGGTGTCATGTATCATGTGGAGTCATGTGGTGTCATGTGATATCATGTGTCATGTGGTGTCATGTGGTGTCATGTGTTTTTATGTGGTGTCATGTGGTGTCATGTGTCAAGTGGTGTCATGTGCCATCAAGTGTCGTGGTGTCATGTGGTGTCATGTTGTGTCATGTGCCATGCATCATCATGTGTCATCATATGTTGCCATGTGTTGTCATGTATCATGTGGAGTCAAGTGGTGTCATGTGTCATCATGTGTCAAGTATCATGTGGTGTCATGTGGTATCATGTGGTGTCATGTGTCATCATGTGTCAAGTGTCATGTGGTGTCATGTGGTATTATGTGGTGTCATGTGTCATCATGTGTCAAGTGTCATGTGGTGTCATGTGATGTCATGTGGTGTCATGTGTCATCATGTGGAGTCATGTGGTGTCATGTGGTGTCATGTGTCATGTGTTGTCATGTATCATGTGGAGTCATGTGGTGTCATGTGTTATCATGTGTCATTTGTCATATGGTGTCATGTGGTGTCATGTGTCATGTGTTGTCATGTATCATGTGGAGTCATGTGGTGTCATGTGTTATCATGTGTCATGTCATGTGGTATCTTGTGGTGTCATGTGGTGTCATGTGTCATCATGTGTCATGTGTTGTCATGTGTCATCATGTGTCATGTGGTGTCATGTGGTGTCATGTGTCATCATGTGTCATGTGGTGTCATGTAAATGCCATTTGTAAAGCACACAGCTACCTCCAACGGAGGTGTCCCGGCGCTGTCCGTATATCGCTTAGGAACCCTTCCTGGTTTTTCCCTGGAGAATGTCCACTCCTGGGCACCCCCAAGGTGAAGCCAGGCATCCCAGCGCTGTTGGGGCCGTTGTGGAGATTAAGCAAGCTATTGCCCAGAGTTGCAGAGTGGGACCCATGATTAGAGTAGGCACCGAGGCGAGAATTATCAGGTCCGAGGAAATTGAGCTCAAGACCCGCCGAGGCGGGTATTGAACCCTGGTCCCGGACCAGACCTCTGTATCAGGGTCTGCCGCTCTAACCATTTGAGCCACACTTCTCCTTCTTCTTCTGGTGTCATGTGTCATGTGGGGTCATGTGGTGTCATGTGTCATGTGGTGCCATGTGGTGTCATGTGTCATCATGTGTCATGTGGTGTCATGTGGTGTCAGGTGGTGTCATGTATCATGTGGAGTCATGTGGTGTCATGTGATATCATGGGTCATGTGGTGTCATGTGCTGTCATGTGCTGTCATGTTTTGTCATGTAGTGGCATGTGCCATATGTCATGTGATGTCATGTGTGATGTGGTGTCATATGGTGTCATGTGTCATATGTCATGTGGTGCCATGTGGTGTTATGTGTCATGTGTTGTCATGTGGTGTCAAGTATCGTGTGGTGTCATGTGTCATCATGTGTCATCATGTGTCATGTGTCATCATGTGCCATGTGTCATGTGTCATCATTTGTCATCATGTGTCATCATGTGTCATCATGGGTCATCATGGGTCATGTGTCGTCATGTGTCATCATGTGTCATCATGAGTCATGTGGTGTCATGTGGTGTCATGTTGTGTCACGTGGTGTCATGGGTCAAGTGGTGTCATGTGCCATCAAGTGTCATGTCTTGTCATGTGGTGTCAAGTATTATGTGGTGTCATGTGTCATGTTTTGTCATGTGGTGTCATGTGGTGTAATGTGTCATAATGTGTTGTCATATGTAAGGGTGGGCGTAAAAACCGTTTCGTGGGCGAATTTGCGGATTTTCCGTGATTTTGCCATCCGCGAATCTCGCGAAATCGCGGTAAAATTCGCGAATCAGCGGGGACGAATTTTCAGCCAAGCAAGGGTTACAGCAGTAGGTGCAAAAGTTGAACCTAATTTCTTTTTAACCTTTTACAAAAGGGTTACAAACAAATTAACTTCAACTTGGACACCTGCTGCTAATTGCTTCCTGGTGCCTCGTTGCCTACTTGCAACTATTCTCTGACCCTGCTCTGACCCTTGAAGCAGGGTCAGAGAATAGTTACAAGTAGACAACGAGGCACCTGTCCAAGGAATTAAACCTCATCAAAAAGCACTTACAGATATAAAAAACAGGAAGAAGGGAGAGGATGGCAAATACACCCATTTTGAGTTGTCAGGAGGGGTTAAACTAAAAGAGACCTTTACAGCACAATTTTCATATGCATTTTGCTAAAAATAAAAAGCTGTATGTTCTGTAGGGGCAACTCAGGAATCTGGCTCTTTAGAGATCCGGCCTCTCTTTCTTTCTCTCGTTCTCTCTATTTCCCTCTCTTGCTATCTATCTATCTATCTATCTATCTATCTATCTATCTATCTATCTATCTATCTATCTATCTATCTATCTATCTCTCACTCTCCCATAAACGACTGCATGGGTAACTTCGCTATGCAAGTGGCTCGCGAAGATGCAAAAAGCCCAGCGAAGACGCAAAAAACCCCCCGAACACGCAAAAAAACCCGCGAACACGCAAAAAAACAAAAATCTGCAAATTCTCACAAATTCGCGAATTTTGCGGATCGCGAATTCGCAAATCCGCAAATTTGAGGATCGCGAATTCGCAAAATTCGCTCCTGCTTAGTCATATGTCATGAGTCATCATGTGTCATGCGGTGTCATGTGTTGTCATGTAATGGCATTTGGTTTCATGTGTCACATCATATTATGCCATGTAGTGTCATATATTGTCATGTGGTGTTATGTGGTGTCATGTGTCCTGTGGTGTCATGTGGTGTCATGTATCATCATGTGGTGCCATGTGGTGTCATCATGTGTCATCATGTGTCATGTGGTATCATGTGGTGTCATGTGGAGTCATGTGTCATCATGTGTCATGTGGTGTCTTGTGTCATGTGTCATCATGTGTCATGTGGTGTCCTGTGTCATGTGTTGTCATGTATCATGTGGAGTCATGTGGTGTCATGTGTTATCATGTGTCATGTATCATGTGGTGTCATGTGTCATCATTTGTCATGTGTCATCATGTATCATGTGGAGTCATGTGGTTCAAGTTCAAGTTCCAAAATATGTATAGCGCACTACTCACCCATAGGGTCTCAGGGCGCTTGAGGGAGGGAGGTGCTTTACTAATCGAATATCCAAGTTTGTAGTTGCTTTCTGAATGAGAGGTGGTTCTGTGTAAGGCGGAGGTGGGTGGGGAGAGAATTCCAGGTTTTGGCCACCAAGTAGGAGAAAGACCTTCCCCCCATGGTGGATCTGTGGATGCGCGGAATTGTGGCGAGGGCTTGATTGGACGATCATAGTTGGCGGGAGGGGGTGTAGAAGGATAGTCGGGTGTTGAGGCATTCAGGTCGTAGAGGGCTTTGTGTGCATGGGTGAGGAGACAGAACGTTATTCTCTTATTGATAGGGAGCTACTGAAGGTCTTTCAGGTGGCCGGAAATGTGAGCATGCCGAGGGATGTCCAATATGAGCCTGGCTGAGGCGTTTTGGATGCGTTGGAGTTTTTTCTGTAGTTTGTCTGTGGTTCCTGCGTAAAGGGTGTTTCCATAATCCAGTCGGCTTGTGACCAGTGCGTGGGTGACCGTCTTTCTTGTTTCGGTGGGGATCCAACAGAAGGATTTTTTGAGCATGCGTAGGATGTTGAAGCATGATGATGAGACGGCGTTGACTTGTCTGGTCATCGAGAGGGTGGAGTCCAGGATGAAGCCCAGGTTATGTGCGTGGTCCTTAGGTATGGGTGCGGTTCCCAGGGCCGGTGGCCACCATGAGTCGTCCCAGGCAAAGGGGGATGACCCTAAGATGAGGACTTCCGTTTTGTCCGAGTTAAACTTTAAACGGCTGTTCTTCATCCACTCGGCTACTTCTTTCATTCCTTCGTGTAAGTTGGTTTTGGCGGTGTTTGGGTCTTTGGTGAGGGAAAGGATCAGCTGGGTGTCGTCTGCGTAGGAGATGATGTTGAGGTTGTGTTGGTGTGCGATGGATGTGAGGGGACTCATGTATATGTTGAAGAGGGTGGGACTGAGTGATGATCCTTGTGGTACACCGCAGATGACTTTGGTGGCCTCTGATTTGAAAGGGGGGAGGCGGACTCTGTGGGTTCTTCCGGCGAGGAACTAGATGATCCATTCCAATGTTTTTCCTTGTATTCCGACGTTGCTGAGGCGTTGTATGAGGGTGCTATGACAGACTGTGTCGAAGGCTGCGGAGAGGTCAAGTAAGATGAGGGCAATGATTGATACAGGCAAAGGAAATATCAATGACAATGGAAATATCGTCAAAGCGCACTTACGCAATATAGCGCTACTATGCAAATATACTAAGGGATCAGGCACTTATAATAGTGGGAGCAATGCGAGCAAGCACACAGCAATTTGGCAGAATAGCGCTACGATACCACGAGCGCAGAGCAGACCAGGGAGCAGAGAGGAGCAACCGCTTCTGAAGGAATCAGGGCGGTCACAGTGCTACAGTTGGCGAGCGGAGCCTCAACTATCAGTGGGAGGGAGGAGCAGCTGGGAGGCGGGAGCGGGGTGGAGGGCCGGACAGGGAGGCACCACAACAAACAACAACAAAATGGCTGCAAGACAAAAGCGAAACAGGATTGGGGCACAATGTAATTAAATGCAACAAAACGGCAGTGGCACCGGCACAGTCAGGCACAAATGATTGATTCAGGCAAAGGAAATATCAATGACAATGGAAATATCATCAAAGCGCACTTACGCAATATAGCGCTACTATGCAAATATACTAAGCGATCAGGCACTTATAATAGTGGGAGCAATGCGAGCAAGCACACAGCATTTTGGCAGAATAGCGCTACGATACCACGAGCGCCGAGCAGACCAGGGAGCAGAGAGGAGCAACCGCTTCTGAAGGAATCAGGGCGGTCACGTGGTGTCATGTGTTATCATGTGTCATGTGTCATGTGGTGTCATGTGGTGTCATGTGGTGTCATGTGTCATCATTTGTCATGTGTTATCATGTGTCATCATGCGTCATGTGGTGTCATGTGTCAAGTGGTGTCATGTGCCATCAAGTGTCAAGTGGTGTCATGTGCCATCAAGTGTCATGTGGTGTCATGTGGTGTCATGTTGTGTCATGTGGTATCATGTGTCATCATGTGTCATGTGGGGTCATGTGTCGTCATATGTCATCATGTGTCGTGTAGTGTCATGTGGTGTCGTGTCAACACGTGTTGTCATGGTCATCATGCATCAAGTGGTGTCATGTGGTGTCATGTGCCATCATGTGTCATGTGGTGTCATGTGGTGTCATGTATCATGTGGAGTCATGTGGTGTCATGTGATATCATGTGTCATGTGGTGTCATGTGGTGTCATGTGTTTTCATGTGGTGTCATGTGGTGTCATGTTTCAAGTGGTGTCATGTGCCATCAAGTGTCGTGGTGTCATGTGGTGTCATGTGGTATCATGTGGTATCATGTGGTGTCATGCTTCATCATGTGTCATGTGGGGTCATGTGGTGTCATGTGTCATGTGGTGTCATGTGGTGTCATGTGATATCATGTGTCATGTGGTGTCATGTGGTGTCATGTGTTTTCATGTGGTGTCATGTGGTGTCATGTGTCAAGTGGTGTCATGTGCCATCAAGTGTTGTGGTGTCATGTGGTGTCATGTTGTGTCATGTGCCATGCATCATCATGTGTCATCATATGTTGCCATGTGTTGTCATGTATCATGTGGAGTCAAGTGGTGTCATGTGTCATCATGTGTCAAGTGTCATGTGGTGTCATGTGGTATCATGTGGTGTCATGTGTCATCATGTGTCAAGTGTCATGTGGTGTCATGTGGTATTATGTGGTGTCGTGTGTCATCATGTGTCAAGTGTCATGTGGTGTCATGTGGTGTCATGTGTCATGTGGTTTCATGTGTCATCATGTGGAGTCATGTGGTGTCATGTGGTGTCATGTGTCATGTGTTGTCATGTATCATGTGGAGTCTTGTGGTGTCATGTGTTATCATTTGTCATATGGTGTCATGTGGTGTCATGTGTCATGTGTTGTCATGTATCATGTGGAGTCATGTGGTGTCATGTGTTATCATGTGTCATGTCATGTGGTATCTTGTGGTGTCAAGTGGTGTCATGTGTCATGTGTCATGTGTTGTCATGTGTCATCATCTGTCATGTGGTGTCATGTGGTGTCATGTGTAATCATGTGTCAAGTGGGGTCATGTGGTGTCATGTGGGGTCATGTTGTGTCATGTGTCATCATGTGTCAGGTGGTGTCATGTGGTGTCATGTGGTGTCATGTGGTGTCATGTGTCCTGTGGTGTCATGTGGTGTCATGTGTTATCATGTGTCATGTGTCATGTGGTATCTTGTGGTGTCATGTGGTGTCGTCATGTGTCATTTGTCGTCATGTATCATCATGTGTCATCATGTGTCATCATGTGTCATCATGTGTATTCATGTGTCATCATGTGGTGTCATGTGTCGTCATGTGTCATCATGTGTCATCATGTGTCGTCATGTGTCATGTGGTGTAATATTGTGTTATGTGGTATCATGTGGTGTCATGTGTCATCATGTGTCATGTGGGGTCATGTGGTGCCAGGTGGTGTCATGTGGTGTCATGTGGTATCATGTGGTGTCATGTGTCATCATGTGTCATGTGGGGTCATGTGGTGTCATGTGCCATGTGGTGTCATGTGGTGTCATGTGGTGTCATGTGGTGTCATGTGGTGTCATGTGGTGTCATGTGGTGTCATGTGGTGTTATGTATCATATGGAGTCATGTGGTGTCATGTGATATCATGTGTCGTGGTGTCATGTGGTGTCATGTGTTTTCATGTGGTGTCATGTGGTGTAATGTGTCAAGTGGTGTCATGTGCCATCAATTGTTGTGGTGTCATGTGGTGTCATGTTGTGTCATGTGCCATGCATCATCATGTGTCATCATATGTTGCCATATGTTGTCATGTATCATAAGGAGTCAAGTGGTGTCATGTGTCATCATGTGTCAAGTGTCATCTGGTGTCATGTGGTATCATGTGGTGTCATGTGTCATCATGTGTCAGGTGTCATGTGGTATTATGTGGTGTCATGTGTCATCATGTGTCAAGTGTCATGTGGTGTCATGTGGTGTCATGTGTCATTTGGTGTCATGTGTCATCATGTGGAGTCATGTGGTGTCATGTGGTGTCATATGTCATGTGTTGTCATGTATCATGTGGTGTCATGTGTTATCATGTGTCATTTGTCATATGGTGTCATGTGGTGTCATGTGGTGTCATGTGTCATGTGTTGTCATGTATCATGTGGAGTCATGTGGTGTCATGTGTTATCATGTGATTCAGAAAAGGGGGGTGGTGATGAACAGAATGTCTGAATTAAGCAGACCACTCTTACCCAGTCCAAAGATCAGGGCTTAATCCATCACCGTTTTTTAGCTCACTGCACCATCCCAGCTCAGAACTTGGCTATATGCAAATTAGTCTGACCCTGGCCCAGTGCATCATGGGAACAGGGCAGACCAAACTACCAAGCCAATTCTTATACTGGAAAGGAAACAAGCTACCGGGGACCGGTTTCTGGCATTTCAGCCGTCTTCGGCCCGGCTTGCTTGAATCCTGATGGTGCAATGAGCTACGGACTCACATCTGAGTATACCCTTCCACGCTTATGGTGGACAAAAATGATTCAGAAAAGGGGGGTGGTGATGAACAGAATGTCTGCATTAAGCAGACCACTCTTACCCAGTCCAAAGATCAGGGCTTAATCCATCACCGTTTTTTAGCTCACTGCACCATCCCAGCTCAGAACTTGGCTATATGCAAATTAGTCTGACCCTGGCCCAGTGCATCATGGGAACAGGGCAGACCAAACTACCAAGCCAATTCTTATACTGGAAAGGAAACAAGCTACCGGGGACCGGTTTCTGGCATTTCAGCCGTCTTTGGCCCGGCTTGCTTGAATCCTGATGGTGCAATGAGCTAGGGACTCACATCTGAGTATACTCTTCCACGCTTATGGTGGACAAAAATGATTCAGAAAAGGGGGGTGGTGATGAACAGAATGTCTGAATTAAGCAGACCACTCTTACCCAGTCCAAAGATCAGGGCTTAATCCATCACCGTTTTTTAGCTCACTGCACCATCCCAGCTCAGAACTTGGCTATATGCAAATTAGTCTGACCCTGGCCCAGTGCATCATGGGAACAGGGCAGACCAAACTACCAAGCCAATTCTTATACTGGAAAGGAAACAAGCTACCGGGGACCGGTTTCTAGCATTTCAGCCGTCTTCGGCCCGGCTTGCTTGAATCCTGATGGTGCAATGAGCTAGGGACTCACATCTGAGTATACCCTTCCACGCTTATGGTGGACAAAAATGATTCAGAAAAGGGGGGTGGTGATGAACAGAATGTCTGAATTAAGCAGACCACTCTTACCCAGTCCAAAGATCAGGGCTTAATCCATCACCGTTTTTTAGCTCACTGCACCATCCCAGCTCAGAACTTGGCTATATGCAAATTAGTCTGACCCTGGCCCAGTGCATCATGGGAACAGGGCAGACCAAACTACCAAGCCAATTCTTATACTGGAAAGGAAACAAGCTACCGGGGACCGGTTTCTGGCATTTCAGCCGTCTTCGGCCCGGCTTTCTTGAATCCTGATGGTGCAATGAGCTAGGGACTCACATCTGAGTATACCCTTCCACGCTTATGGTGGACAAAAATGATTCAGAAAAGGGGGGTGGTGATGAACAGTATGTCTGAATTAAGCAGACCACTCTTACCCAGTCCAAAGATCAGGGCTTAATCCATCACCGTTTTTTAGCTCACTGCACCATCCCAGCTCAGAACTTGGCTATATGCAAATTAGTCTGACCCTGGCCCAGTGCATCATGGGAACAGGGCAGACCAAACTACCAAGCCAATTCTTATACTGGAAAGGAAACAAGCTACCGGGGACCGGTTTCTGGCATTTCAGCCGTCTTCGGCCCGGCTTGCTTGAATCCTGATGGTGCAATGAGCTAGGGACTCACATCTGAGTATACCCTTCCACGCTTATGGTGGACAAAAATGATTCAGAAAAGGGGGGTGGTGATGAACAGAATGTCTGAATTAAGCAGATCACTCTTACCCAGTCCAAAGATCAGGGCTTAATCCATCACAGTTTTTTAGCTCACTGCACCATCCCAGCTCAGAACTTGGCTATATGCAAATTAGTCTGACCCTGGCCCAGTGCATCATGGGAACAGGGCAGACCAAACTACCAAGCCAATTCTTATACTGGAAAGGAAACAAGCTACCGGGGACCGGTTTCTGGCATTTCAGCCGTCTTCGGCCCGGCTTGCTTGAATCCTGATGGTGCAATGAGCTAGGGACTCACATCTGAGTATACCCTTCCACGCTTATGGTGGACAAAAATGATTCAGAAAAGGGGGGTGGTGATGAACAGAATGTCTGAATTAAGCAGACCACTCTTACCCAGTCCAAAGATCAGGGCTTAATCCATCACCGTTTTTTAGCTCACTGCACCTTGACTGGGTGAGAGTTTTCTGCTTTATTCAGAGACTCTGTCCCTCACCACCCCTTGTTGTAAATATTTTTGTCCACCCTAAGCGTGGAAGGGTATACTCAGACATGAGTCCCTTGCTCATTGCACCATCAGGATTCAAGCAAACCGGGCCGAAGACGGCTGTAATGCCAGAAACCGGTCCCCGGGAGCTTGTTTCCTTCCCAATGTAAGAATTGGCTTTTGTAGTTTGGTTTGCCCTGTTCCCATCATGCACTGGGACAGGAACAGACTAATTTGCATACAGCCAGGTTCTGAAACTGGGATGGTGCAGTGAGCTAAAAAACGGTGTTGGATCTAGCCCTGATCTCTTGACTGGGTGAGAGTTTTCTGCTTTATTCAGAGACTCTGTCCCTCACCACCCCTTGTTGTAAATATTTTTGTCCACCCTAAGCGTGGAAGGGTATACTCAGACATGAGTCCCTTGCTCATTGCACCATCAGGATTCAAGCAAACCGGGCCGAAGACGGCTGTAATGCCAGAAACCGGTCCCCGGGAGCTTGTTTCCTTCCCAATGTAAGAATTGGCTTTTGTAGTTTGGTTTGCCCTGTTCCCATCATGCACTGGGACAGGAACAGACTAATTTGCATACAGCCAGGTTCTGAAACTGGGATGGTGCAGTGAGCTAAAAAACGGTGTTGGATCTAGCCCTGATCTCTTGACTGGGTGAGAGTTTTCTGCTTTATTCAGAGACTCTGTCCCTCACCACCCCTTGTTGTAAATATTTTTGTCCACCCTAAGCGTGGAAGGGTATACTCAGACATGAGTCCCTTGCTCATTGCACCATCAGGATTAAAGCAAACCGGGCCGAAGACGGCTGTAATGCCAGAAACCGGTCCCCGGGAGCTTGTTTCCTTCCCAATGTAAGAATTGGCTTTTGTAGTTTGGTTTGCCCTGTTCCCATCATGCACTGGGACAGGAACAGACTAATTTGCATACAGCCAGGTTCTGAAACTGGGATGGTGCAGTGAGCTAAAAAACGGTGTTGGATCTAGCCCTGAGCTCTTGACTGGGTGAGAGTTTTCTGCTTTATTCAGAGACTCTGTCCCTCACCACCCCTTGTTGTAAATATTTTTGTCCACCCTAAGCGTGGAAGGGTATACTCAGACATGAGTCCCTTGCTCATTGCACCATCAGGATTCAAGCAAACCGGGCCGAAAACGGCTGTAATGCCAGAAACCGGTCCCCGGGAGCTTGTTTCCTTCCCAATGTAAGAATTGGCTTTTGTAGTTTGGTTTGCCCTGTTCCCATCATGCACTGGGACAGGAACAGACTAATTTGCATACATCCAGGTTCTGAAACTGGGATGGTGCAGTGAGCTAAAAAACGGTGTTGGATCTAGCCCTGATCTCTTGACTGGGTGAGAGTTTTCTGCTTTATTCAGAGACTCTGTCCCTCACCACCCCTTGTTGTAAATATTTTTGTCCACCCTAAGCGTGGAAGGGTATACTCAGACATGAGTCCTTGCTCATTGCACCATCAGGATTCAAGCAAACCGGGCCGAAGACGGCTATAATGCCAGAAACCGGTCCCCGGGAGCTTGTTTCCTTCCCAATGTAAGAATTGGCTTTTGTAGTTTGGTTTGCCCTGTTCCCATCATGCACTGGGACAGGAACAGACTAATTTGCATACAGCCAGGTTCTGAAACTGGGATGGTGCAGTGAGCTAAAAAACAGTGTTGGATCTAGCCCTGATCTCTTGACTGGGTGAGAGTTTTCTGCTTTATTCAGAGACTCTGTCCCTCACCACCCCTTGTTGTAAATATGTGTTATCATGTGTCATGTCATGTGGTATCTTGTGGTGCAATGTGGTGTCATGTGTCATCATGTGTCATGTGTTTTCATGTGTCATCATGTGTCATGTGGTTTCATGTGGTGTCATGTGTCATCATGTGTCATGTGGGGTCATGTGGTGTCATGCGGTGTCATATTGTGTCATGTGTCATCATGTGTCATGTGGTGTCATGTGGTGTCATGTGTCCTGTGGTGTCATGTGGTGTCATGTGTTATCATGTGTCATGTGTCATGTGGTATCTTGTGGTGTCATGTGGTGTTGTGTTGTCATGTGTCATTTGTCGTCATGTGTCATGTGGTGTCATGTGGTGTCATGTGTCATCATGTGTAGTCATGTGGTGTCATGTGTCATCATGTGTCATCATGTGTCATGTGTCGTCATGTGTCGTCATGTGTCGTCATATGTCATAATGTGTCATCATGTGGTGTCATGTGGTTTAATGTGTCATGTGGTGTCATGTGTTTTTTTTGTAAAAAAACAACAGTCCCATGCATAGGAAATATATGTGAGATAATGAATATAGACAAAATCAATTCTATATTTGGAGCGACATGTCCAGCCGGACAGAGGTCTTCAATTTTTTACTCAATTGAAAGTTTTATACAAAAGGAATACCATCAACAAATCACCAGTTTGGGGCACAAGCCTGTACCCAAACACAGATCAGTACAGAAGGTTGACAGAAGACAAAACAGGGCTTGGTAAGGCAAAAGCAGCAGTTTCTGTAAAAATTGTATGTACAGAAATATCAGGCACGCACCATTACATATAAATAGCAAATGGATCAAATTTTTGTATAAGGTGCACAACAGGTCGACGGCGTTTTGGTCCTACTACTTAATCATGGAGACCATCATCAGGACATTTAATAAAGGCCTTATGGTTGTAAGCCTCTAGTGCCTAAGGAAGGGAGGAGAGAGAAGGCATACATACATTTAGTGGTGGACATGTACATAACAAATTTTCATATTATACGGGTGACTGAGTGAAGGTGAACCTATCTATGATTTAAAATGCACACCGAGGTGTGTGTGGCATCAGGTGGATCAATGTGGAGGTGATCAGTGGGTTCCTGTAGGAGTAGAGTTAGCTACTCAATTCCAGCTCTGTACAGGAGGTCGTGAAAATGAATTGTCATTTCAGAGTGAACAGAAAACGTCGGAAGGAAGTGGAGAAATGTACTCGGTTCTACATAGGTACAATGAGGCCTGCCCGGGAAGTGATTACCTTTGTAAAGAATCCTAGACTAAGGAAGAGCCGGTTGTGCGGGCGGCGCATTTAGATGAGACCGGAGTGCACTAGGTATACTAAATGAGCATGCTGTGACATAGGACAATCCACTCGATATTCGGCGAAAGTGTCAATTTTCACGGCGCAGTGGGGGGAGGATGGATATACTCAATGAGCATGCTGTGACATAGGACAATCCACTTGATATTCGGCGAAAGTGTCAATTTTCACAGCGCAGTGGGGGAGGATGGAGATGGGGGAGGCTCACCGGGGTAGATCATGCCGGTGGGGTTCGTGCAGCGAGCGTGATGGCCAAATGCCTAGTGAGGCAGAGCGACCCTGCGAATGAAGGGAGGACATCATTAGAATTTGGAGGGTCAATTTCCAAAGGGTATGGTTGGGCGGGCGCGGGAAGGAATCTTACCAGATTCGGGCGCAATTCTGAATGTCTGTGTTACAATTGTGTAATTCTGCGGTGCCAGGAGATACCTGTAAAGTAAAGCGGGTGGTTAGGCCATGAGAGGGAGTGCGACTGGACGGTCATGTATCATCATGTGTCATATGGTGTCATGTGTCATTATGGGTCATGTTTCATGTGGTGTCAAGTGTCATGTGGTGGTATTCATCATGTGTCATGTTGTCATGTGTCATGTGCTGTCATGTGCTGTCATGTGCTGTCATGTTTTGTCATGTAGTGTCATGTGCCATATGTCATGTGATGTCATGTGTCATGTGGTGTCATATGGTGTCATGTGTCATATGTCATGTGGTGCCATGTGGTGTTATGTGTCATGTGTTGTCATGTGGTGTCAAGTATCGTGTGGTGTCATGTGTCATCATGTGTCATCATGTGTCATGTGTCATCATGTGTCATGTGTCATGTGTCATGTGTCATCATGTGTCATCATGTGTCATCATGGGTCATCATGGGTCATGTGTCGTCATGTGTCATTGTAGGAGAGTAGGGTCTGCTATCCTATGGTCACCCCAATTTTTGCTTTTTGCTTCACTGGTTTTCGACTTACTGAGGCTGTGGGCCTGCTAATCAGACCCCCAGCCTGCTGTTCTCTTTCTAAATTTGTAATACATGTGCTATAGGTACATACCACAATTGGAAATTGACTCCTTGTCAGCCCCTGTACCATGCACTATAGGTGCTCAGGGCATAGGTGCCACCAAGGCCTACCAGGGTCTGAAGCATAGCTTTTGCCAACCCTGGCTGGGTCTTAAATTGACACAACTGGCTGATCACTCAGCTGGGGCAAGTGGGTGTAATCACCCCTTGCTTATATATAGTATACCTATATCTAAACCTATATCTGGACACATATATAACCTGTAAGCCACTCCTATGGAAGGCCTCATCAATCCTGGAGGCAGAGTGTGTGGTTTTATGTGAGATGGAGCTCTGGCACGAGCTGAGCCTGTCTGCAGCTGTCGGGAACCACTCCCTAAGCTGATCCGGGATAATGCCATACCATATACTCTTAAGCGCCTTATAATCCTCGCGGTTATATAGCAACTTTGGTTTGGCTTTATCAAAACATGTCGTGTAAGGTGTCATACGAATTGGAATACTACCCCCTCGCCAGTTCTGGCAACGGAGGTAGCATTCCACCCTTCTAGAGGGATAAGACATGTTACTTTACTGAAACGCGGTTGATTTAAAATGAGCCTCAGATCCACAAAATGGATGCCTCTGCCACAGACACGGGTCTGGCCTCCTGCTGCTGACCGAAACTCAGCATATGGTGGCCTGGAAAAAGGGTTTCCTGTCGCAGGGCGGTGTCAAACCACCCCAGACAGGATTGTAGTAGGGAGGTTTCAAAGAAACCAGACACTGCCTGGGGAGCACAAGGCTGCCCCTTGCATAATCCGGCCAAACCGGTTCTGGGGCATCCCAGCCCCAGTCCCAGCGCGGCCTGGATCAAAGGAAAGGGGTGTAACTACTCCCTTCCTGGGTCCCACCCATAGGAGGGGACCTAGCAGGATGTCCAGCCCACCAGATTCGAATAAGAGTGGGAGCAGTGCCAATGCAACTCAGATCATCCTGAAGAAACATAAGAAACGAATTCTGGACCCTTCGACATTCTATTCGACATAGAAGATGGAAGAATCTCCCTTGTGGTCAAGGAGTGACCACCCTGTGCAAACAGGTACCAACCAGCCCTTGACCCTTGCTTTGTTGCAGTTCCCGCCGGAACTCGAGCGACAGAGATCGACGCGATCAAGCTTGCCTGCCTTCTCCCAGCCCGATCCACAGTCCCTGCAGAGCTGAGACCAGTGGAGGCGACCGGAAGCGTGGGGCACGCCATCTTGAAAAGGCCACGAGACGCTGACCGTGCAGCCCACGAGTGACCCTCGAAGCTGTACACCGGGGTTTCAGAAGCCCCCACCCCGAGCTACACTTGCATCAAAGCTACCCCCTCCACACTCAACGAGTGCTGGGTGTGGCCCTTCTGCTTGTGTTGGCTCGACGCGTTGGCCCGGTCACTTGCCAGATGGCTTGTGGCCCCTGTGCCGACGAAAACTTGAATATGACTCACTTTTCTGGTTGCTCCAGATCTGCACCAGCTCCTGTGAAAAGGAGCCTCCACTCTGACCCTCCTGGTTCGAGTGAGAAGCAATCTCCCAGTTCCGCGTGGATTGCTTTTGCCAAGTGCTGTTTGCTGCAATCTTGAAGCCGATGGTGCTGACGGCGAGAGCCTACGTGGGACAGATCGTGACCTGCTCCTGGATGTCACAGATGCCCCAGAGGCCACGTGACAGCAGAGAGAAGCCTCTCAACAACCACCTGATTGCGCCCGACATTGGCTGGTTCCGTCCTGGTTCCACCCTGGTCACTGCTGAGTGACCCAAACTCTGTCCCCTCTGCTTTCAGGTACTTTTTGACTTCGATCCACCCTTGGATCACACCGGACACTTCTGCTTCACATCGCCTGCAGCTTCTTCAGCTCCAAGCACCAACAGCCTGAGTGTCAAAACCCGACGCCACTTCGACCCTGTGCACCCGCTTCCTGTGGATGAGGTAACATTGCAACGCCGGTGTTCCCACACTGGTACACACCTCTAGGGTCTGTGTCTTGAGTTTTGTTCATCTAGGTTCAGGGGAAGTATCTTTAAACTCACTTTGTGTAACTTTTACGCACCATTGACATTGCATAGGTGCAAGCCGCACTTTCCGTGCTGCACCCGAGTCCCGTGGGCTACTCCCGACTTCAGCATTGCTAGTCATGACTGCTCCCAGTGATTCTCTAGGCCCTAGGCCTAACCACTGTTCGATTGGTATCTCTTATACCATTTTTTTAGTATATGGTTTGAGTGGCCACCGGCCCTCATCCAAAATTGTGCAACTTTGTATGTTATACCGTGCTTTTGATTTATCGCTTGTGCCCCTTTCCTCATAAAGAGTACTGGGGAGTAATTTAGAAATAAATACATATATTTTTATAATATATACTTGTGTGGTGTCCTTTCATTTGATTATAGGATTGTATGTGGTAAAACAGCTCGCTTAGCACGACCTCTTAAGTTAAGCCTTTAAGGCTGCTTAGTCCATGCTACCTCTAGGATAGCTTGTCTAACAAGGTTGACTTACAACCAGACATCTTTGGGGTTTGTTTGGACTGGGATGTATGTCGTTACAACGCATACTTTTACTCCGCATACCATTACAACGCGGTATTTACAACGCATACCGCTACAACGCATAGCGCTTTGGGGTGCTGGATAGTGGTAAGTATAATTTACTATTCTAACTCCAGCCCCCGTGGACCCTAGGGAAGGTGTTGGATAGTAAATTAAACTTACCTCTTATCCTAGAGCGCCCCCCAGCGCAATGCGTTGTAACAGTATGCGTTGTAATGCCTGCGTTGTAGTGGTAGTGCGGAGTAAAAATTGCGTTGTAACAGGTGCATACCTTTGGACTGATACCCAGTGGTTCCAGAATTGGAAACACTACATATCAGGCCAACTTCTCACATTGGTGTGCAGCGGTGCGGATTTGAGCTTGCTGTTTGTTTTATAATTGCAATCTTTATATCAAATTGAAAGATCACATCAAGTACCCTAGGTACATATAAATCAAAAGCTTAGCATATTAAGTTCTAATGAACTTAGTAGTTGTAGACTAAAGGGAGTAGCACACCCTGACTACAACTCACTAGCAAGGTACAGTAGGAAAACACTTAGTGTAGGTAAGTGCATCACTTACACCTCACTAGCAGTCATGTCTGATACAGGTGGAGCCTCAGGCTCTGCTCCTGTAGCAGTTGACCCTATCAAGGCAACTTCCAGATATGACAACCTTAGCCACAAAGACCTGAGTGCCTTGTGCACAGCCAGGGGGCAAAAAAAGGGCAGAGGCCCTACTATTCCTTCCCTGATAGCTATCCTGGAAAAGGATGACTTAGATAAGGTGAGTCAGTCTCCCTTAGATTCAGGTGAGGGGGTAAACTCCCCTGAGAATGAGGATCTTCCAGATGAAGAAGAAGAGGAGGAGGAAGAGGAAGAGGAAGGCTCAGATGTAGAAGAGCCTGAAGATCAGGATCAGAAGGTGACCCAGGTACAGGTTGCCAGGCTTAACCAGGCCAACCTAGACCTACATGGGAATGGAGAGGGCCAGCACCACTCCATATCGCATAACCTAATTCTCCCAGGCAACAGGAGGGTGAGATCTCAATCAGGAGACTCTCATGTTTCTAGTGCCTCAAGATAATCTCAAAGAGGGATGACTCCCTCCCAGAGGAAAGAGCATAGGGCCAGAATGAGGGCTGTCCAACTCCAGATAGAGAGGGAAGAGGTAGCCTTGGCTCAAGCTAAACTTGCTTTAGCAAGAGAAAGAAAATTGTGTGGCTTAGATGCCACTGGTGGCAGCAAAGTTCCTAAAGAGAAAGACAGGGCCTATGATAATAGAAACCTGACAAAAATTGTGCCCCCCTACAAGGAAGGGGATGACATCCACAAATGGATGACTGCTCTTGAGAGGGCCTGCATGGTACAGCAGGTCCCTGAGAATCAGTGGGCAGCAATTTATGGTACTCCTTTTCTGAGAAAGGGAGGGATAGGCTCCTCACTGTTAGACCTGAGGATGCCAAAAACTACTCTGTCCTGAAGAGTGCTCTTATTGAAGGGTTTGGCCTAACCACTGAGCAATACAGGTTGTTGTTCAGAGACACCCAAAAAGCACAGACTCAGGACTGGACTGATTTTGTTGATTGTGCCACTAAGGCTCTGGAGGGTTGGCTGCAGGGAAGTAAAGTTTCAGACTATACAGGATTGTACAATCTTATCATGAGAGAGCAGATCCTTAATAACTGTCAGAACCAGCTGTTGCATCAATACCTTGTTGACTCTGATTTGACCTCTCCCCAAGAATTGGGAAAGAAGGCAGACAAATGGGTCAGAACAAGGATTAAGCAGAAAAACCAGAACCAAAGTGACCAGAAGAAAACAGACCAGAAGGGTGGGAATCAGAAAGATAAAGAAAAGGACCAGAAGTCTTCAGGCCCCCAAACTAGTAATAAGGAGGGGGTTCCCAAAATGGAAACAAGAAAAAGAAGAATGATGGCCCAAAGAAACCTTGGTGTAATACCTGCAAATCAGTTTCACACTGGGGCAGTGAATGCACTAAGAAAAATCCAGTTCCTGCCACTGCAGCTCCTAAAGCAACTGCACCCCCTAGTACAGTCAGCAGTGGTAGTGCACAACCTAAGGGGATAGTAGGGATAACCTTGGGTACTGAGGTGGAATCTGGCCTAGTCAGAATCCCCACACAGGCAGTTCTCCTATATGATGTGGACTTATCTTTGACCACTGCAGTAAGCCCCAGTAACCTGGGCAAATATAGGCAGACTCCCTTAATCAATGAGAAACTGGCTCAGGCCTACAGGGACACTTGTGCCAGTGTCACTATGGTGACACCTGACTTTGTGGACCCTGGTCAGATTGTACTAGGTGAAGGTTACCTAGTGACCAATGCAAGCAACTCCACTACTTCACATAGTGTGGCTGTTGTGAACTTCTCCTGGGGAGGGGTAGATGGCCTAAAGAAAGTTGTTGTGAGTGCAGACCTCCCAGTAGACTGTCTGTTAGGCAGTGATCTTGAAAGCTCAGTTTGGTCAGAAGTGGAGTACAGGACTCATGCAGAAATGCTAGGGATTTCAGCTCATGTCCTTGCAGTGACAAGGTCTCAGGCTAAGAAGTGCCTTCCTGAACCAGTGGTGGATCTTGAAACAATAGACCAACCACAACCCAAGAGAAGGAGCAAGAGGGTTAAGGCTGTGTCTTCCCACTTGCCCCAGGTTGAGGATCAAGTTTCACAGGAAACTGATTCTGCAGTCCAAGAAGAGACTGTCTCAGAGGAGCTTGAACCTGACCAGGTTGAGTTTCTGGGGACAGGGGGACCCTCAAGGGCAGACCTGGGGCAGGCCCAATTAAATTGCCCTTCACTTGAACCCCTCAGACAGCAAGCTGCTGCTGAGGCTGCAGGGAATGTTCAAGGTACCCAAAGAGTTTATTGGGATGAAGGACTCCTTTATTCAGAGGCTAGAGACCCCAAGCCTGGCACAACCAGGAGGTTGGTCATACCTTTGAAGTTTAGGGGTTTCCTTCTTACCTTGGCCCATGATATTCCCCTTGCAGGACACTTAGGCCAGAATAAGACTTGGGACAGGCTTGTTCCACACTTTCACTGGCCTCACATGTCAGAAAATGTCAAGGAGTTTTGTCGCTCCTGTGTCACTTGCCAAGCCAGTGGTAAGTCAGGTGGCACAACAAAGGCCCCCCTGATACCACTACCTGTGGTGGGGGTACCCTTTGAAAGAGTTGGAATAGACATTGTGGGTCCCATGGATCCTCAAACAGCATCTGGGCACAGATTTATACTGGTGGTAGTGGATCATGCCACCAGGTACCCAGAGGCAATTCCCCTGAGGACCACCACAGCACCTGTGGTGGCAAAAGCCCTCATTGCAGTTTTCTCAAGAGTGGGCTTTCCAAAGGAGGTTCTTTCAGACAGAGGTACCAACTTTATGTCTGGATACTTAAAAGCAATGTGGAAAGAGTGTGGAGTAAACTATAAGTTTACCACACCCTACCATCCACAGTGCAATGGGCTTGTTGAAAGGTTCAACAAGACCCTAAAGGGAATGATAAAAGGTTTACCAGAGAAGCTTAGGCGGAAATGGGACATCCTTTTACCCTGCTTGCTCTTTGCTTACAGAGAGGTCCCACAGAAGGGGGTTGGCTACAGCCCTTTTGAACTTTTGTTTGGCCACCCTGTGAGGGGTCCATTGAGTTTGGTGAAGGAAGGATGGGAGTTACCTCTCAAAAAGCCTAAACTAGACATTGTGGACTATGTACTTGGTCTCCGCTCCAGGATGGCTGAATACATGGAGAGAGAATCCAAAAACCTTGAGGCCAGTCAAGAATTACAGAAAGCTTGGCATGACCAAAAGGCTGTTCTGGTTGAGTTCCAGCCAGGGTAGAAGGTGTTGGTGTTGGACCCAGTGGGGCCAGCAGCTCTCCAGGACAAATGGACTGGACCCTACCCTATCATTGAGAAAAAGGGAGAAGTCACCTATGTGGTTGACTTTGGCACCCCTACGAGCCCCCACAGGGTGCTCCATGTAAACCGTTTGAAAGCATTTGTTGACAGGGAGGACATGAGTCTCCTCATGGCCACAGATGGGGATCAGGAGGAAGAGAGTGACCCTCTCCCAGACCTGCTTTCCCAGAACCCTGATGATGGTTCAGTTGATGGAGTAGCCTTGGCAGGCAGCCTCACTGAGCAGCAACAGGTGGACTGCAGACAGGTGTTGCAGGCCCACAGACATATGTTTTCACTCACACCCAGCCAGACTAATTGGTGCACCCATGAGGTGGACACTGGTGACAGTCTGCCTGTGAAGAATAAGATCTACAGGCAACCTGACCATGTCAGGGATTGTATAAAGGCTGAGGTGCAAAGGATGTTGGAGCTTGGAGTGATTGAGCCATCAGAGAGCCCATGGGCTAGCCCAGTGGTCCTTGTGCCAAAACCTCATACCAAAGATGGGAAGAGAGAAATGAGGTTTTGTGTGGACTACAGAGGTCTCAATGCTGTCACTAGGACAGATGCCCATCCCATTCCAAGAGCAGATGAGCTCATTGATAAATTGGCTTCTGCCAAGTTTCTGAGCACATTTGATTTGACAGCTGGCTACTGGCATTTCAGACTAGCCGAAGAGTCAAAAGCCAAAACAGCATTCTCTACCCCTAGTGGACATTATCAATTTGTGGTAATGCCCTTTCGTTTGAAGAATGCACCTGCCACCTTCCAAAGGTTGGTGAATCAAGTCCTTGCTGGGTTGGATGACTTCTGTGCAGCATATCTAGATGATATTGCTGTCTTTAGCTCCACCTGGGAGGATCACCTGATCCACCTGAAGAAGGTTCTGGAGGCCCTGCAAAAGGCAGGCCTGACTATCAAGGCTACCAAGTGCCAGATAGGGCAGAGCAAGGTTGTGTACTTGGGCCACCTAGTAGGTGGGGGTCAAGTTCAACCACTGGAGAGCAAGATCCAGACCATACAGGACTGGGCTCCTCCAACTACCCAGACACAAGTCAGAGCCTTCTTGGGCCTGACTGGGTATTACAGAAAATTTGTAAAGAACTATGGGTCCATTGTGACACCATTGAATGACTTGACATCCAAGAAGATGCCCAAAAAGGTTCAGTGGACAGTTAGCTGTCAAAAGGCATTTGATGACCTGAAGAAGGCCATGTGCTCTGCACCTATCCTGAAGAGTCCTGACTACTCCAAACAGTTCATTGTACAGACAGATGCTTCTGAGTTGGGGGTGGGAGCTGTGCTTTCACAACTTAATCAAGATGGTCAAGACCAGCCCATTGCTTTTATTAGCAGAAGGCTGACCCCCAGGGAGAAGCGTTGGTCAGCTATTGAGAGGGAGGCCTTTGCTGTGGTTTGGGCCCTGAAGAAGTTGAGGCCATACTTGTTTGGTACTCACTTCCTAATTCAGACAGACCATAAGCCCCTCTTGTGGCTAAATCAGATGAAGGGTGAAAATCCCAAACTGCTCAGGTGGTCCATTTCCCTACAGGGGATGGACTTTACAGTGGAGCACCGCCCAGGGACTGACCATGGTAATGCAGATGGTCTCTCCAGGTACTTCCACTTAGAACATGAAGACTTATCTGGTCAAGGTTAAGTTTAATGTCCCTGCGTTTGGGGGGAGGGTTGTGTAGGAGAGTAGGGTCTGCTATCCTATGGTCACCCCAATTTTTGCTTTTTGCTTCACTGGTTTTTGACTTACTGAGGCTGTGGGCCTGCTAATCAGACCCCCAGCCTGCTGTTCTCTCACTAAATTTGTAATACATGTGCTATAGGTACATACCACAATTGGAAATGGACTCCTTGTCAGCCCCTGTACCATGCACTATAGGTGCTCAGGGCATAGGTGCCACCAAGGCCTACCAGGGGCTGAAGCATATCTTTTGCCACACCTGGCTGGGTCTTAAATTGACACAACTGGCTGATCACTCAGCTGGGGCAAGTGGGTGTAATCACCCCTTGTTAGATATAGTATACCTATATCTAAACCTATATCTGGACACATATATAGCCTGTAAGCCACTCCTATGGAAGGCCTCATCAATCCTGGAGGCAGAGTGCGTGGTTTTATGTGAGATGGAGCTCTGGCACGAGCTGAGCCTGTCTGCAGCTGTCGGGAACCACTCCCTAAGCTGATCCGGGATAATGCCATACCACATACTCTTAAGCGCCTTATAATCCTCGCGGTTATATAGCAACTTTGGTTTGGCTTTATCAAAACATGTCGTGTAAGGTGTCATACGAATTGGAATACTACTCCCTCGCCATTTCTGGCGACGGGGGTGGCATTCCACCCTTCTAGAGGGATAAGACATGTTACTTTACTGAAACGCGGTTGATTTAAAATGAGCCTCAGATCCACAAAATGGATGCCTCTGCCACAGACACGGGCCTGGCCTCCTGCTGCTGACCGAAACTCAGCATATGGTGGCCTGGACAAAGGGTTTCCTGTCACAGGGCGGTGTCAAACCACCCCAGACAGGAGATAGTGGATTGTAGTAGGGAGGTTTCAAAGAAACCAGACACTGCCTGGGGAGCACAAGGCTGCCCCTTGCATAATCCGGCCAAACCGGTTCTGGGGTATCCCAGCCCCAGTCCCAGCGCGGCCTGGATCAAAGGAAAGGGGTGTAACCACCCCCTTCCTGGGTCCCACCCATAGGAGGGGACCTAGCAGGATGTCCAGCCCACCAGATTCGAAAAAGAGTGGGAGCAGTGCCAATGCAACTCAGATCATCCTGAAGAAACATAAGAAACGAATTCTGGACCCTTCGACATTCTATTAGACATAGAAGACGGAAGAATCTCCCTTGTGGTCAAGGAGTGACCACCCTGTGCAAACAGGTACCAACCAGCCCTCGACCCTTGCTTTGTTGCAGTTCCCGCCGGAACTCGAGCGACAGAGATCGACGAGATCAAGCTTGCCTGCCTTCTCCCAGCCCGATCCACAGTCCCTGCAGAGCTGAGACCAGTGGTGGCGACCGGAAGCGTGGGGCACGCCATCTTGGAAAGGCCACGAGACGCTGACCATGCAGCCCACGAGTCACCCTCGAAGCTGTACCCCGGGGTTTGAGAAGCCCCCACCCCGAGCTACACTTGCATCAAAGCTACCCCCTCCACACTCAACGAGTGCTGGGTGGGGCCCTTCTGCTTGCGTTGGCTTGACGCGTTGGCCCGGTCACTTGCCAGCTGGCTTATGGCCCCTGTGCCGACGAAAACTTGAATACAACTCGCTTTTCTTGTTGCTCCAGATCTGCACCAGCTCCTGTGAAAAGGAGCCCCCACTCTGACCCTCCTGGTTCAAGTGAGAAGCAATCTCCCGGTTCCGCGTGGATTGCTTTTGCCAAGTGCTGTTTGCTGCAATCTTGAAGCCGACGGTGCTGATGGCGAGAGCCTACGGGGGACAGATTGTGACCTGCTCCTGGACGTCGCAGATGCCCCAGAGCCCACGTGACAGCGTAGAGAAGCCTCTCAACAACCACCTGATTGCGCCTGACATTGCCTGGTTCCGTCCTGGTTCCACCCTGGTCACTGCTGAGTGACCCAGACTCTGTCCCCTCTGCTTTCAGGTACTTGTCGACTTCGATCCACCCTTGGATCACACCGGGCACTTCTGCTTCACATCGCCTGCAGCTTCTTCAGCTCCAAGCACCAAGAGCCTGCGTGTCAAAACCCGATGCCACTTCGACCCTGTGCACCCGCTTCCTGTGGGTGAGGTAACATTGCAACGCCGGTGTTCCCACACTGGTACACACCTCTAGGGTCTGTGTCTTGAGTTTTGTTCCTCTAGGTTCAGCGGAAGTATCTTTAAACTCACTTTGTGTAACTTTTACGCACCATTGACATTGCATTGGTGCAAGCCGCACTTTCCGTGCTGCACCCGAGTCCCGTGGGCTACTCCCGACTTCAGCATTGCTAGTCCTGACTGCTCCCAGCGATTCTCTAGGCCCTAGGCCTAACCACTGTTCGATTGGTATCTCTTATACCATTTTTTTAGTATATGATTTGAGTGGCCACCGGCCCTCATCCAAAATTGTGCAACTTTGTATGTTATACTGTGCTTTTGATTTAACGCTTGTGCCCCTTTCCTCATAAAGAGTACTGGGGAGTAATTTAGAAATAAATACATATATTTTTATAATATATACTTGTGTGGTGTCCTTTCATTTGATTACAGGATTGTATGTGGTAAAACAGCTCGCTTAACACGACCTCTTAAGTTAAGCCTTTCAGGCTGCTTAGTCCATGCTACCTCTAGGATAGCTTGTCTAACAAGGTTGACTTACAACCAGACATCTTTGGGGTTTGTTTGGACTGATGCCCAGTGGTTCCAGAATTGGAAACACTACATATCAGGCCAACTTCTCACAGTCATCATGTGTCATCATGAGTCATGTGGTGTCATGTGGTGTCATGTTGTGTCACGTGGTGTCATGGGTCAAGTGGTGTCATGTGCCATCAAGTGTCATGTGGTGTCAAGTATTATGTGGTGTCATGTGTCATGTTTTGTCATGTGGTGTCATGTGGTGTAATGTGTCATAATGTGTTGTCATATGTAAGGGTGGGCGTAAAAACCGTTTCGTGGGCGAATTTGCGGATTTTCTGCGATTTCGCGATCCGCAAATCTCGCGAAATCGCGGTAAAATCCGCGAATCAGCGGGGACGAATTTTCAGCCAAGCAAGGGTTACAGCAGTAGGTGTAAAAGTTGAACCTAATTTCTTTTTAACCTTTTACAAAAGGGTTACAAACAAATTAACTTCAACTTGGACACCTGCTGCTAATTGCTTCCTGGTGCCTCGTTGCCTACTTGCAACTATTCTCTGACCCTGCTCTGACCCTTGAAGCAGGGTCAGAGAATAGTTACAAGTAGGCAACGAGGCACCTGTCCAAGGAATTAAACCTCATCAAAAAGCACTTACAGATATAAAAAACAGGAAGAAGGGAGAGGATGGCAAATACACCCATTTTGAGTTGTCAGGAGGGGTTAAACTAAGACCTTTACAGCACAATTTTCATATGCATTTTGCTAAAAATAAAAGGCTGTATGTTCTGTAGGGGCAACTCAGGAATCTGGCCCTTCAGAGATCCGGCCTCTCTTTCTTTCTCTCGTTCTCTCTCTCCCTCTCTCTTTCCCTCTCTTGCTATCTATCTATCTATCTATCTATCTATCTATCTATCTATCTATCTATCTATCTATCTATCTATCTATCTATCTATCTATCTATCTATCTATCTATCTATCTATCTACCTATCTATCAATCTATCTATCTATCTATCTATCTATCTATCTATCTATCTATCTATCTATCTATCTATCTCTCACTCTCCCATAAACGACTGCATGGGTAACTTCGCTATGCAAGTGGCTCGCGAAGATGCAAAAAGCCCAGCGAAGATGCAAAAAACCCCCCGAACACGCAAAAAACCCAGCGAACACGCAAAAAAACAAAAATCTGCAAATTCGCATAAATTTGCGGATTTTGCGGATCGCGAATTAGCAAATCCGCAAATTCGAGGATCGCGAATTAGCAAAATTCGCCCATGCTTAGTCATATGTCATGAGTCATCATGTGTCATGCGGTGTCATGTGTTGTCATGTAATGGCATTTGGTTTCATGTGTCACATCATATTATGCCATGTAGTGTCATGTATTGTCATGTGGTGTTATGTGGTGTCATGTGTCATGTGGTGTCATGTGGTGTCATGTATCTTCATGTGTCATGTGGCGCCATGTGGTGTCATGTGGTGTCATCATGTGTCATCATGTGTCATGTGGTATCATGTGGTGTCATGTGGAGTCTTGTGTCATCATGTGTCATGTGGTGTCTTGTGTCATGTGTCATCATGTGTCATGTGGTGTCCTGTGTCATGTGTTGTCATGTATCATGTGGAGTCATGTGGTGTCATGTGTTATCATGTGTCATGTATCATGTGGTGTCATGTGTCATCATTTGTCATGTGTCGTCATGTATCATGTGGAGTCATGTGGTTCAAGTTCAAGTTCCAAAATTTGTATAGCGCACTACTCACCCATAGGGTCTCAGGGCGCTTGAGGGAGGGACGTGCTTTACTTATCGAATATCCAAGTTTTTAGTTGCCTTCTGAATGAGAGGTGGTTCTGTGTAAGGCGGAGGTGGGTGGGGAGAGAATTCCAGGTTTTGGCCACCAAGTAGGAGAAAGACCTTATTCTCTTGTTGATAGGGAGCCACTGAAGGTCTTTCAGGTGGCCGGAAATGTGAGCTTGCCGAGGGATGTCCAATATGAGTCTGGCTGAGGCGTTTTGGATGAGTTGGAGTTTTTTCTGTAGTTTGTCTGTGGTTCCTGCGTAAAGGGTGTTTCCATAATCCAGTCGGCTTGTGACCAGTGCATGGGTGACCGTCTTTATTGTTTCGGTGGGGATCAAACGGAAGATTTTTTTGAGCATGCGTAGGATGTTGAAGCATGATGATGAGACGGCGTTGACTTGTCTGGTCATCGAGAGGGTGGAGTCTTCTATCTTGAATAGAATGTCGAAGGGTCCAGAATTTGTTTCTTATGTTTCTTAAGGATGATCTGAGTTGCATTGGCACTGCTCCCACTCTTATTCGAATCTGGTGGGCTGGACATCCTGCTAGGTCCCCTCCTATGGGTGGGACCCAGGAAGGGGGTGGTTACACCCCTTTCCTTTGATCCAGGCTGCGCCACCTTCCTACACATGTGTTGTGGTGTTATGTGTAATCATGTGTCATGTGGTGTCATGTGGTGTCATGTGGTGTCATGTGTCGTCATGTGTCATGTCTCATGTGGTGTCATGTGTCATGTGTTGTCATGTGTTGTCATGTGTCGTCATGTGTCATCATGTGTCATGTGGTGTCATGTGTTGTCATGTGTCGTCATGTGTCATGTGGTGTCTTGTGTCATGCGGTGTCATGTAGAGTCATGTGGTGTCATGTGGTGTCATGTGGTGTCATGTGTCGTCATGTGTCATGTATTATCATGTGTCATCATGTGTCATCATGCGTCTGCGTCATGTGGTGTCATGTGGTGTCAGGTGTCAAGTGGTGTCATGTGCCATCAAGTGTCATGTGGTGTCATGTTGTGTCATGTGGTGTCATGTGCCATGTGTCATCATGTGTTGTCATGTGTCATAATTTGTCGGCATGTGTCGAAGGGTCCAGAATTCGTTTCTTATGTTTCTTAAGGATGATCTGAGTTGCATTGGCACTGCTCCCACTCTTATTCGAATCTGGTGGGCTGGACATCCTGCTAGGTCCCCTCCTATGGGTGGGACCCAGGAAGGGGGTGGTTACACCCCTTTCCTTTGATCCAGGCTGCGCCACCTTCCTACACATGTGTTGTGGTGTTATGTGTAATCATGTGTCATGTGGTGTCATGTGGTGTCATGTGGTGTCATGTGTCGTCATGTGTCATGTCTCATGTGGTGTCATGTGTCATGTGTTGTCATGTGTCGTCATGTGTCGTCATGTGTCATCATGTGTCATGTGGTGTCATGTGTTGTCATGTGTCGTCATGTGTCATGTGGTGTCTTGTGTCATGCGGTGTCATGTAGAGTCATGTGGTGTCATGTGGTGTCATGTGGTGTCATGTGTCGTCATGTGTCATGTATTATCATGTGTCATCATGTGTCATCATGCGTCTGCGTCATGTGGTGTCATGTGGTGTCAGGTGTCAAGTGGTGTCATGTGCCATCAAGTGTCATGTGGTGTCATGTTGTGTCATGTGGTGTCATGTGCCATGTGTCATCATGTGTTGTCATGTGTCATAATTTGTCGGCATGTGGTGTCATGTGTCATCATGTGGGTCATGTGTCCAAGTCATGTCATGTGTTGTCATGCGTCATCATGTGTCATGTTGGTCATGTGGTGTCATGTGTTGTCATGTGGGTCATGTGGGTCATGTGGTGTCATGTGTCATCATGTGTCATCATGAGTCGTCATGTGTCGTCATGTGCCGTCATGTGTCGTCATGTGGTGCAATGTGGTGCTTTTGATTTAACACTTGTGCCCCTTTGCTCATAAAGAGTACTGGGGATTAATTTAGAAATAAACACATATATTTTTATAATATATACTTCTGTGGTGTCCTTTTATTTGGTATTACAGGATTAAATGTGGTAAAACAGCTCGCTTAACACGACCTCTTAAGTTAAGCCTTTAAGGCTGCTTAGTCCATGCTACCCCTAGGATAGCTTGTCTAACAAGGTTGACTTACAACCAGACACCATAAGGGATTGTTTGGACTGATACAAAGTGGTTCCAGAATATGAAACACTACATATTAGACCAACTTCTCACAATGTATCATGTAGTGTCATGTGGTGTTGTGTCAACATGTGTTGTCATGGTCATCATGCATCAAGTGGTGTCATGAGGTGTCATGTGTCATAATGTGTCATGTGTCATGTGTCATGTGGTGTCATGTGTCATCATGTGTCATGTGGGTCATGTGGTGTCATGTGTTGTCATGTGTCCTCATGTGTCATGTGGGTCATGTGGTGTCATTTGTCATCATGTGTCATGTGTTGTCATGTGTCATCATGTGTCATGTGTCATCATGTGTCGTTATTTGTCATCATGTGTCGTCATGTGTCGCCATGTATCGCCATGTGCCATCAAGTGTCAAGTGGTGTCATGTGCCATCAAGTGTCAAGTGGTGTCATGTGCCATCAAGTGTCATGTGGTGTCATGTGGTGTCATGTTGTGTCATGTGGTGTCATATGCCATGCGTCATCATGTGTCATCATATGTTGCCATATGTTGTCATGTATCATGTGGAGTCATGTGGTGTCATGTGTCATCATGTGTCAAGTGGTGTCATGTGCTGTCATGTATCATGTGGAGTGGTGTCAAGTGTCAAGTGGTGTCATGTGTCATCATGTGTTGTCATGTGTCGTCATGTGGTGTCATGTGGTGTCATGTGGTGTCATGTGGGTCATGTGGTGTCATGTGGTGTCATGTGGTGTCATGTGTCATCATGTGTCATCATGTGTCATGTGGGTCATGTGGTGTCATGTGTTGTCATGTGTCATGTGGTGTCATGTGTCGTCCTGTGTCATCATGTGTCATGTGGTGTCATGTCATGTGTTGTGGTGTTATGTGTAATCATGTGTCATGTGGTGTCATGTGGTGTCATGTGGTGTCATGTGTCGTCATGTGTCATGTGTCATGTGGTGTCATGTGTCATGTGTTGTCATGTGTCGTCATATGTCGTCATGTGTCATCATGTGTCATGTGGTGTCTTGTGTCATGAGGTGTCATGTAGAGTCATATGGTGTCATGTGGTGTCATGTGGTGTCATGTGTCGTCATGTGTCATGGATTATAATGTGTTGTCCTGTGTCATCATGCGTCTGCATCATGTGGTGTCATGTGTCAAGTGGTGTCATGTGCCATCAAGTGTCATGTGGTGTCTTGTTGTGTCATGTGGTGTCATATGCCATGTGTCATCATGTGTCATCATATGTTGCCATGTGTTGTCATGTATTATGTGGAGTCATGTGGTGTCATGTGTCATCATGTGTCAAGTGTCAAGTGGTGTCATGTGTCATCATGTGTCATCATGTGTCATCATGTGTCATGTGGTGTCATGTGTCATCATGTGACATGTGTCATCATGTGGTATCATGTGTCATGTGTCGCCATGTGTCATGTGGTGTCATGTGTTGTCCTGTGTCGTCGTGTGTCATGTGCTGTCATGTCATGTGTTGTGGTGTTATGTGTTATCATGTGTCATGTGGTGTCATGTGGTGTCATGTGGTGTCATGTGGTGTCATGTGTCGTCATGTGTCATGTGGTGTCATGTGTCATGTGTCGTCATGTGTTGTCATGTGTTGTCATGTGTCATCATGTGTCATGTTGTGTCATGTGTTTTCATGTGTCGTCATGTGTCATGTGGTGTCTTGTGTCATGCAGTGTCATGTAGAGTCATGTGGTGTCATGTGGTGTCATGTGGTGTCATGTGTCGTCATGTGTCATGTATTATCATGTGTCGTCATGTGTCATCATGCGTCATGTGGTGTCATGTGGTGTCATGTGTCAAGTGGTGTCATGTGCCATCAAAAGTCATGTGGTGTCATGTTGTGTTATGTGGTGTCATGTGCCATGCGTCATCATATGTTGCCATGTGTTGTAATGTATCATGTGGAGTCATCAGGTGTCATGTGTCATCATGTGTCAAGTGGCATGTGGTGTCATGTGTCATCATGTGTCATCATGTGTCATGTGGTGTCATGTGTCATCATGTGTCATGTGGTGTCATGTGTCATCATGTGTCGTCATGTGTCATCATGTGTTGTCATGTGGTGTCATGTGTCATCATGTGTCATGTGGTGTCATGTGTCGTCATGTGTCATGTATTATCATGTGTCATCATGTGTCGTCATGTATCATCATGTGTCGTCATGTGGTGTCATTTGTCATGTGGTGTCATGTGTCATCATGTGTCGTCATGCTTTGTCATGTGTCATCATGTGTCGGCATGTGGTGTCATGTGTCCTCATGTGGGTCATGTGTCATGTGTCCACGTCATGTCATGTGTTGTCATGCATCATCATGTGTCATGTTGGTCATGTGGTGTCATGTGTTGTCATGTGTCATCATGTGTCATGTGGGTCATGAGGTGTCATGTGTCATCATGAGTCGTCATGTGTCATCATGTGGTGCCATGTGGTGTCATGTGGTATCATGTGGTGTCATGTGTCATCATGTGTCATGTGTCATCATGTGTCATCATGTGTCATCATGTGGTGTCATGTGGTGTCATGTGATGTCATGTGGTTTCATTTGGTGTCATGTGTCATCATGTGTCATCATGTGTCATCATGTGTCATCATGTGGTGTCATGTGTCGTAGTGTGCCAACATGTGTCATCATGTGTCATCATGTGTCATCATGTGTCATGTGGTGTATAATGGTGTCCTGTGGTATCATGTGGTGTCATGTGTCATCATTTGTCATGTGGGGTCATGTGGTGTCATGTGATGTCATGTGGTGTCATGTGGTATCATGTGGTGTCATGTGTCATCATGTGTCATGTGGGGTCATGTGGTGTCATGTGTCATGGTGTGTCATGTGGTGTCATGTGTCATCATGTGCCATGTGGTGTCATGTGTCATCATGTGTCGTCATGTGTCATCATGTGTTGTCATGTGGTGTCATGTGTCATCATGTGTCATGTGGTGTCATGTGTCGTCATGTGTCATGTATTGTCATGTGTCATCATGTGTCGTCATGTGGTGTCATGTGGTGTCATGTGATGTCATGTGGTTTCATTTGGTGTCATGTGTCATCATGTGTCATCATGTGTCATCATGTGGTGTCATGTGTCGTAGTGTGCCAACATGTGTCATCATGTGTCATCATGTGTCATCATGTGTCATGTGGTGTAATGTGGTGTCATATGGTATCATGTGGTGTCATGTGTCATCATTTGTCATGTGGGGTCATGTGGTATCATGTGATGTCATGTGTCATCATGTGTCATGTGGGGTCATGTGGTGTCATGTGTCATGCGGTGTCATGTGTCATCATGTGTCATCATGTGTTGTCATGTGGTGTCATGTGTCATCATGTGTCATCATGTGTCATGTGTCATCATGTGGTGTCATGTGTCATCATGTGTCATGTGGTGTATAATGGTGTCACGTGGTATCATGTGGTGTCATGTGTCATCATGTGTCATGTGGGGTCATGTGGTGTCATGTGTCATGGTGTGTCATGTGGTGTCATGTGTCATCATGTGTCATGCGGTGTCATGTGTCATCATGTGTCATCATGTGTTGTCATGTGGTGTCATGTGTCATCATGTGTCATCATGTGTCATGTGTCATCATGTGGTGTCATGTGTCGTAGTGTGCCAACATGTGTCATCATGTGTCATCATGTGTCATCATGTGTCATGTGGTGTATAATGGTGTCATGTGGTATCATGTGGTGTCATGTGTCATCATTTGTCATGTGGGGTCATGTGGTGTCATGTGATGTCATGTGGTGTCATGTGGTATCATGTGATGTCATGTGTCATCATGTGTCATGTGGGGTCATGTGGTGTCATGTGTCATGGTGTGTCATGTGGTGTCATGTGTCATCATGTGTCATGTGGTGTCATGTGCCATCATGTGTCGTCATGTGTCATCATGTGTTGTCATGTGGTGTCATGTGTCATGTGTCATGTGGTGTCATGTGTCGTCATGTGTCATGTATTATCATGTGTCGTCATGTATCATCATGTGTCGGCATGTGGTGTCATTTGTCATGTGGTGTCATGTGTCATCATGTGTCGTCATGTGTTGTCATGTGTCATAATTTGGTATCATGTGGTGTCATGTGTCATGTGTCATGTGGGGTCATGTGGTGTCATGTGTCATGTGGTGTCATGTGGTGTCATGTTTCATCATGTGTCATGTGGTGTCATGTGTCATCATGTTTCATGTGTCATCATGTGTCTTCATGTGGTGTCATGTGTTGTCATGTGTCGTCATGTGTCATGTATTATCATGTGTCATCATGTGTCGTCATGTATCATCATGTGTCGTCATGTGGTGTCATTTGTCATGTGGTGTCATGTGTCATCATGTGTCGTCATGTGTTGTCATGTGTCATAATTTGGTATCATGTGGTGTCATGTGTCATGTGGGGTCATGTGGTGTCATGTGTCATGTGGTGTCATGTGGTGTCATGTTTCATCATGTGTCATGTGGTGTCATGTGTCATCATGTTTCATGTGTCATCATGTGTCTTCATGTGGTGTCATGTGTTATCATGTGTCGTCATGTGGTGTCATGTGGTGTCATGTGGTGTCAAGTGTTATGTGCATCATGTGTCATGTGTTGTCATGTGTCATGTGGTGTCATGTGGTGTCATGTGGTGTCATGTGTCATCATGTGTTGTCATGTGTCATCATGTGACATGTGTCATTATGTGGTATCATGTGTCATGTATTATCATGTGTCATGTGTCGTCATGTGTCATCATGTGTCATCATGTGGTGTCATGTGGTGTCATGTGGTGTCATGTGGTGTCATGTGTCATCATGTGTCATCATGTGTCATCATGTGTAATCATGTGTCATCATGTGGTGTCATGTGTCGTCATGTGTCATCATGTGTCATCATGTGCCATCATGTGTCATAATGTGTCATGTGGTGTAATGTTGTATCATGTGGTATCATGTGGTGTCATGTGTCATCATGTGTCATGTGGGGTCATGTGGTGCCAGGTGGTGTCATGTGGTGTCATGTGGTATCATGTGGTGTTATGTGTCATCATGTGTCATGTGGGGTCATGTGGTGTCATGTGTCATGTGGTGTCATGTGGTGTCATGTGTCATCATGTGTCATGTGGTGTCATCTGGTGTCATGTGGTGTCATGTATCATGTGGAGTCATGTGGTGTCATGTGTTTTCATGTGGTGTCATGTGGTGTCATGTGCCAAGTGGTGTCATGTGCCATCAAGTGTCGTGGTGTCATGTGGTGTCATGTTGTGTCATGTGCCATGCATCATCATGTGTCATCATATGTTGCCATGTGTCATGTATCATGTGGAGTCAAGTGGTGTCATATGTCATCATGTGTCAAGTATCATGTGGTGTCATGTGGTATCATGTGGTGTCATGTGTCATCATGTGTCAAGTGTCATGTGGTGTCATGTGGTATTATGTGGTGTCATGTGGTATTATGCGGTGTCATGTGTCATCATGTGGTGTCATGTGGTGTCATGTGATGTCATGTGGTTTCATTTGGTGTCATGTGTCATCATGTGTCATCATGTGTCATCATGTGTCATCATGTGGTGTCATGTGTCGTAGTGTGCCAACATGTGTCATCATGTGTCATCATGTGTCATGTGGTGTAATGTGGTGTCATGTGGTATCATGTGGTGTCATGTGTCATCATTTGTCATGTGGGGTCATGTGGTATCATGTGATGTCATGTGGTGTCATGTGGTATCATGTGGTGTCATGTGTCATGTGGGGTCATGTGGTGTCATGTGTCATGGTGTGTCATGTGGTGTCATGTGTCATCATGTGTCATGTGGTGTCATGTGTCATCATGTGTCATCATGTGTTGTCATGTGGTGTCATGTGTCATCATGTGTCATGTGGTGTCATGTGTCGTCATGTGTCATGTATTATCATGTGTCATCATGTGTCATCATGTATCATCATGTGTCGTCATGTGGTGTCATTTGTCATGTGGTGTCATGTGTCGTCATGTGTTGTCATGTGTCATGATTTGGTATCATGTGGTGTCATGTGTCATGTGGGGTCATGTGGTGTCATGTGTCATGTGGTGTCATGTGGTGTCATGTGTCATCATGTGTCATGTGTCATCATGTGTCTTCATGTGTTGTCATGTGTTGTCATGTGTCGTCATGTGGTGTCATGCGGTGTCATGTGGTGTCATGTGTTATGTGCATCATGTGTCATGTGTTGTCATGTGTCATGTGGTGTCATGTGGTGTCATGTGGGTCATGTGGTGTCATGTGGTGTCATGTGGTGTCATGTGTCATCATGTGTCATCATGTGTCATCATGTGTCATGTGGGTCATGTGGTGTCATATGTTGTCATGTGTCATCATGTGACATGTGTCATCATGTGGTATCATGTGTCATGTATTATCATGTGTCATGTGTCGTCATGTGTCATCATGTGTCATCATGTGGTGTCATGTGGTGTCATGTGGTGTCATGTGGTGTCATGTGTCATCATGTGTCATCATGTGTAATCATGTGTCATCATGTGGTGTCATGTGTCGTCATGTGTCATCATGTGTCATCATGTGTCATCATGTGTCATAATGTGTCATGTGGTGTAATGTTGTGTCATGTGGTATCATGTGGTGTCATGTGTCATCATGTGTCATGTGGGGTCATGTGGTGCCAGGTGGTGTCATGTGGTGTCGTGTGGTATCATGTGGTGTTATGTGTCATCATGTGTCATGTGGGGTCATGTGGTGTCATGTGTCATGTGGTGTCATGTGGTGTCATGTGTCATCATGTGTCATGATGACACATGACACCTCCCTTACGCTGTAAGAGGCGGCCGCTCACTCGCGCTCTGCCGAGTCCCTCAGCGCCATCCTCACCTTCCGAGTCATTCCCTGACTGAATACTGCTGGCTGGTATCGTAGCGCTTCTAGCACTTATAGCACTGCTATTCATTCATTACCTGCATCGCAGCGCTTATCCTCCTGTAACCGCCCGCATTTAACTGGTATCATTTGCATATCTCATCTTGCACTGCGCTCGCTTTCTTAAGCTGGTACCGTTTATACTGCTGCTCGTTCATCTGTGCCTTCTCTCCTTTGCTTAATCTTTTTGTGGCCCCAAGCTCGCCCCGCTCGTATTTTCTTCCCCTGCCATTTTGTTTGTTTGTGCTTTGGAGCAAGCCCCTCCTCTCCGCCCCGCACCCGCCTCCCCAGCTGCTCCTCCCTTCCAAGATTGACTACCACTGCCCCGTTGATCAAAGCGCTGTGACCTCCCTTATGCTGTAAGAGGCGGCCGCTCACTCGCGCTCTGCCGTGTCCCTCAGCGCCATCCTCACCTTCCGAGTCATTCCCTGACTGAATACTGCTGGCTGGTATTGTAGCGCTTCTAGCACTTATAGCACTGCTATTCATTCATTACCTGCATCGCAGCGCTTATCCTCCTGTAACCGCCCGCATTTAACTGGTATCATTTGCATATCTCATCTTGCACTGCGCTCGCTTTCTTAAGCTGGTACCGTTTATACTGCTGCTCGTTCATCTGTGCCTTCTCTCCTTTGCTTAATCTTTTTGTGGCCCCAAGCTCGCCCAGCTCGTATTTTCTTCCCCTGCCATTTTGTTTGTTTGTGCTTTGGAGCAAGCCCCTCCTCTCCGCCCCGCACCCGCCTCCCCAGCTGCTCCTCCCTTCCTCTGCCCCCCTCCACTCTCCATTTATGTCTGATGTCCCCACGTGCAGCGTCCACGCGCTACGGCCACGCCGAAGGTGCGCCAAAGGTAAGCCAATCTACGCCCGCTGGGCGCCTGGACGGCGCCCAGCGCCAGACCCCTTGGCCCTCGCATTGCCCAGCCCTCCCGCATTACCTACGATGCCACCACCCTCCTAGCCCTTAACCCCGGCCGTCCACCCAACTGCGTCCAAGCCGCTCCTGGACACACCCATGGACCTTTCTCATGCTACTCCTGCAAATTCATCGCCACCGTCAACAACTCCGCTACGATCACACCTCAGATTCCCGACCCCAACCACCTACAATGCATCTTGCTCAACACCCGATCGGTCCACAGGCACGCCATTGACCTATGGAATCTACTAGACACCATCTCTCCGGACGTCGCCTTCCTAACAGAAACATGGATGAACGCCTCCTCTGCCCCAGACATCACCATTGCCATCCCAGAAGATTATAAGATCATACGCAAGGACCATACCGGCCACACAGGAGGAGGAATCGCTATCGTCCATAAGAAATCCATCCACATCTCAACCAGCTCTGACGTCAATCTAGCCAACTCTGAACACCTTCACTTCCAGATCCACATCGACCCCAAGACCACACTCAGAGGCACCCTCCTTTACAGGCCACCAGGACCCCGCGCACAATTTAGTGAGGACATCACGGACTTCATCACTCCACACGCACTCCCCTCCAAAGATTACATCCTTCTGGGAGACCTCAACTTTCACCTTGAAAAGAACAACGACCGCAACTCCACCACCCTTCTGGACAACCTCGCCAACCTCGAACTTAAACAACTGGTCACCTCCCCCACCCACATCGCAGGTCACACTCTCGACCCTATCTTCACCTCCAGCAATCATGTCTCCTTCAGCCACACTACGACTCTCCTCTGGACTGACCACAGCTGTGTTCACTTTACCTACAACAAGCCCAAACCCAACAACCACCCCCAACCAACTCTGCAAAGAAACTGGAACAACATCACCATCGACCAGATCTCCTCATCGCTTCTTCTAAACCCCCCAGCCCACTCCTCAAACCCCGACCAAGCCGCCACCAACCTCACCCTATGGCTATCCAACAGCGCCGACATCCTAGCACCACTGAAAAAACGACAAAGCAAACTTGGCAGCAAGAAGGCCTCATGGTTCAACGATGATCTTAAGAAATCCAAGAAACTCTGCCGCTCCCTTGAGAAGGCCTGGAAAAAAGACCCAACCACCAGCACCAAGGACGCCTTCAAAAACGCCACCCGCATACACCACCAACTGATCCGAAAGGCCAAGAAAACCGCCTTCAAGGAACAACTAGATAACAACGCCCACAACAGCAAGGAACTCTTCAACATCGTCAAGGAATTTACCAATCCCTCGGCCAACTCTAACGACATCACCCCCTCTCAAACACTCTGCGACTCCCTAGCATCATTCTTCCACAACAAAATTGCAGACATCCACAACAGCTTCGACAACCAACCCGGAGACCAACCCACCCAACCATCTGCTGGACCTTCACCCCCCTCGAACATCCTTAATGACTGGAACCCAATCTCCACTGAGGACACCATCCGCCTGATGAACTCCATCCACTCAGGATCCCCCACAGACCCATGCCCTCACCACATCTTCAACAAAGCAGACTCCATCATAGCACCGCACCTCCGAGACGTCTTCAACTGCTCCTTCAAATCCGCCACCTTCCCGGAAAGCTGGAAACACGCTGAACTCAGAGCCCTTCTGAAAAAACCCACAGCGGACCCCACCGAACTAAAAAATTACCGCCCCATCTCGCTCCTTCCATTCCCGGCCAAAGTCATCGAGAAAGCTGTCAACAACCAGCTCGCCGCCTTCCTCGAAGCCAACAAATCCCTCGACTCCTCACAGTCCGGCTTCCGAGCAAAACACAGCACTGTGACCGCCCTCATCGCAGCAACAGACGACATTAGAACTCTACTGGACAATGGAGACACAGTCGCCCTCATCCTCCTCGACCTCTCCGCAGCCTTCGACACAGTCTGCCATAGCACCCTTCTACAGCGCCTCAGAAACATCGGAATCCAAGGAAAAGCACTGGAATGGATCACCTCGTTCCTCACCGGAAGAACCCAGAGAGTCCGCCTTCCACCATTCAAGTCAGTGGCCACTGAAGTCATCTGCGGCGTACCACAAGAATCTTCACTCAGCCCCACCCTTTTCAACGTATACATGAGCCCCCTCGCGGCCATCGCCCGCCAACACAACCTCAACATCATCTCCTACGCGGATGACACGCACCTGATCCTATCACTCACCAATGACCCTAGCACCGCCAAAACGAACCTACACGAAGGAATGAAAGAAGTAGCCGAATGGATGAAACACAGCCGTCTGAAACTGAACTCAAATAAAACAGAAGTCCTCATCTTAGGTACCTCCCCCTCCGCATGGGACGACTCTTGGTGGCCAGAAGCCCTTGGAAAAGCACCCATCCCGACAGACCACGCACGGAACCTGGGCGTCATCCTGGATTCCTCACTTTCAATGAACAGACAAGTCAACGCCGTCTCCTCATCCTGCTTCAACATTCTTCGCATGCTCAAAAAAACATTTTGTTGGATCCCCACCGAAACTAGGAAAACGGTCACCCACGCTCTGGTCACGAGCCGACTGGACTATGGAAACACCCTCTACGCCGGGACTACCGCTAAACTCCAGAAAAAACTCCAACGAATCCAAAACGCCTCAGCCAGGCTAATATTAGACAGCTCACGGTTTCCACCAGACTTTCGCAGAGGAAAGAAACCACGCACTCCGGGGGTCGTTTTCAGTGCTCCTTCACCGCTATTGTACGCTCCCCAATAACTATAAATGGACATGCATCATATACAAATATAGGCCAATAATGCAGAAAAAGTTCTCTTGGCCTACTCAGCTCAGCGTCTCAAGCCATCTTGTGTCAATAGAGGTGAGGGCAACGTAGATGTCTCTATACCAACAGTGTCCGGCATGGCAAAACAGTCACATACCAACTCCAATGTCTAAAGTTCATCTACCGTTGTGAGTGTTCACTGGTCTCAAGCCCTCCAACCATTCCTGAGCTGCTTCCGGTGTGTCAAAAAAACGGGTCTTGCCATCTGCTTCTATGCATAGCTTGGCCGGGAATAACATGGCATGACGAATACTTTTATCTCTCAGCAGGGCACCGGGCTTATGTTTTCCCCCTGGCACCCTGTGTGCCCTTTCCACTGTAAAGAATTTGGACAGCGACTTGGGATGCAGGTGATTCATGATTAAGTCCTCCATAAACAGGTCCGCGTCCGGCCCCTCCGCTCGTACAAGGACCCCATTAATTCTGACGTTATTTAGTCTTGCACGTAGTCATCCAATTCGGCATCCATTCTTTTCTGCGCCATTTAGAGATCTTTGATTTCCCTGCCCATTCATTGGGTGTCACTACTCAGGTCCTTAGTCACCCCTTCTATGTTCTTCACTTTTTCACTTGTGTTTTTCAAATCAGTCTGTAGCAATGCCATGTCGATTGAAATGGTGTCCGCTCGGTGCTCCACTGAGTTACGCACACCCGCTAACCATTATATCCGCCAGCGTTGGCTCTCCTTTGGATGGCGTTGACGATTTCACCGTCTCTCCTTTAGTGGCACCCTCCTGTTTGCCTCCTTTGTGAGTTGTGTATTTATCCAACTTCGTTTGAAGTGTAGACCTCTGCCCCTTTGGTCCTGACATGGTACAGAGTACCGAGTCTGAGGAATATGATTTAACCTCCTTCAAGAAGGCCAGCAAGGAATTTTGAGGTTGTGAAAGGAATAAAAGAACATTATCTGCGTAAGCAGCTAATTTAATTTGTAAAGAGTTAGAGGTGTAACCTGTAAGGGAGGGTCTCTGTCCTATTTTAGACAAGAAGGGCTCTAAGGCTAAATTAAAATGGAAAGGAGATAAGGGACAACCTTGTCTTTCTCCCCTATGAAGAGAAAAGTAGGAAGAAGTAAGACCGTTGGCAAAAATGGCAGCTTTAGGACTCGAGTAAAGAAGAGAGATCAAAGAAATGATTTTTGGGCCAAAACTGAACCATCTTAGAGTCTGAAGAATTAAAGGCCAGTGTACTCTATCAAAAGCCTTCTCAGCATCCTCCGCAATGGCAGCAAAGGGTTCTGATAGTTTTGGTGATTTGGAAATGATATAAAAAAATTAAATGGGTATTGTCGTCAATAGATGGACCTTTGACGAAGCCCGATTGTTTCCTATCTAAGAGATGGGGCAGAAAAGATTCTAAACAGAAAGCTAATGACTTTGAAACATTTGTATAATCTATTTTGACTAGGGAAATGGGTAAATCATTTTTACAATAGCAAAGATCTTTCCCCTCCTTTGGAATAAGACAAATCAAAGCGTCCATAATATTTCCAGAGGAATTACCTGAAGAAAGAAAAGAGGAGATTAAAGAATGTAGCATGGGTATTATAATTTGGGTGAAGTGTAAAAAAAATTCTACAGTGAAACCATCAGGTCCTTGGGCCTTGTCTTTTTTAAGGGATTTAAGGGTATTAAGTTAGTCCGTCTGAGTCAAGTCAGCTTCGAGGAGGTCAAAGTATATAGGTAAAGAAGAGAGTTTGTGAATTGAGGAGAGATGGAGGGAAATATCGTCCTTAGTAGGATAAGCCTCAGGAGTGTAGAGTTGTTCATAGAATTGAACAAATTCTTGAAGGATATCAGAGTCTTTGTGTTTAAAAATATTAGTATCTGACAGTATGGATTCAATATTCTGTTTGGTTTTCAAATAATTGGCTTACAATTTGGCGGATTTATTCTGGTCACCATAGAATTTGGCGCTAGTTTTTAAGAGAAACAAAGAGGCAGCATCAGTTGTGTCTTTATTATGTTTAATCTTGGCATTAATGAGGTCCGTTAGACAATTTTTCAACTTGGAGGTGTAGTAAGTGTGTTCCAAAGTCTTCATTTTTTTAAGAAGTTCCTTAAGTAAACTCCAGGCGGCCTTCTGTTTAGTAGAAGTATACGAATGATAAAGTCATGAGCAGAAGCTTTAAAGGCATCCGATGGTATATAAAAGGGCAAATTATCGGTATTATTTAGAAGAAAGTATTCATTAAAAAAGAAATAAAGGAAGTATTGTATTGAGGGTCTAGAATCGGGGAATTGTTAAAGCGCCATCTCCTGGGAAGATCAGAGTAGGGTGATAGGTCTAGCAAAATGGAAACGGGGGCATGGTTGGAAATAAGTATAGGGCCTATATCTGCAGAGATAAGAGACTGGGATATATTGTGTGATGTGAAAAAATAATCAATTCTGGATTGGGTCTGATGAGGTGAAGAGTAAAAGGTATATTCCATTGAGGAAGGGTTACATAATCTCCATGCATCAGATAAAGGCAATTGTTTAATAGGTTGCGTGAAAGTTTTATGTGCTTTAGAGGGGATAAAAGGGGTTGTAGATTTCCGATCTAAAAAAGGATCAAAAACTTTGTTGCAGTCTCCAGCCAAAATCACATTATTATCAAAATGCTGGGATATCAATTGATATAAACGGGACCAAAAAGAAGCATCTCCAGAGGTAGGGGCATACACATTAAAAAGAGACAAAGAGATACCATCAATCTCCAACTTGGTATATAGCCATCTACCTTCTTCATCTCTCTCTTGCGAAATGAGGGACGTCTTTAATGATTTGTGAATAAGAGTGATGACACCATTACGTTTGCCATCTCCGGGTGAGTAGAAGAGCTCACCAATCCAGTTTTTCTTAAGTTCTAAAGATTCAGACTCAGTGAGGTGGGTTTCTTGTAGCAAAACAGTTTTGGCATCCAATTTAGCTAAATAAGATAATACCATTTGTCTTTTAATAGGGGAATTTTAACCTTTAACATTCCATGTAAATACCTTTAAGCCCATAAAACAAGGAAATTGAATAAATAATACATTGAATCAACCTTAATGCAAGTGCCATTTAGATGTAAATGAAATGCAAATTGATTGCAAGTGAAATTTAAAACTTAAAAAAGTGAAAAATGAGGAAAGAGTGAGGGAAGAGAAATCACGTATGCAAAGAAGATTAAGAAGAGAATAGAAGAATTATCGTAAATATAAGAAAAAGCTATGAAGAAAAGGAGTGAGGGAAAAAGGAGCGAAAGGAAAAGAAAAACTACTAAGATGACAAATATGACAGTTGAAATGACAAAGCAAGGGGAAGGAGAAAAAATGGAAGTAGAAAGATGAAAATAAAAAGACAAAATACATGCCAGTGAGAAGAACAAAAATTACATACTTACAAATAATCCAAGACAAATGTAAGGCGAGGAGAGATGAGGCCACATGTGAAGATTACGTATTCCAACACCAACCCGGGAGGCGGGAAGGAATGAGAACCGACGGACGATACAACAGAAGGGAAATTACAATGGAAGAACAAGACCAGCAAGGAAAAACGAAAAGGTTAACGAACACTCAAAACTAAACAACCAGGCTCGAAGGGGGTGCCATCATATATACCAGGTCCCCACTTTGAAGTAGGAGAAGGTTCTGGAGGTCCCCCCCCATAAGATGTCAGGCATCCCCTTCCTCCCTGCGCTGGCCCCAGCTTGTCTAAGGGCACACAAGACTAGTGACAAACCGTTTGTGAGTGTGTTCAGGCAGGGTCTTTGTGATGTGCAAGTGTGGCAGGTGACAACTCCTCCCCTTGTTAAGTCAGAGTGGCCTATCCTGCCAACACCTATCTTCCTTTTGTCTTACTGACTGGGAACAATCCACAAGACCAACTGCCAGCTAAATCTAGTCATGTGATCCAGGGACATGTTGCAGGCATTATATGGCTAGGACAAGAAAATGCCAGCTTTCTAAAAGTATCATTTTCAGGATCGTGACTACAAATCTGACTTTACCAGTAAGAAGGGCTTTTACTCACAATTCTTTAGACACCAGGCTCGACCTTTCTACTTGCACCCAATTGAAAGTTATCACTTATTAAGTGTAATAAGGAATCCCAGTGTTTTCCTGTGAGAGAGGTAGGTCTTGCAGTAGTGAAAAACGAGTTTAGGAGTTTTTCCACTACCAGGACATGTAAAACTTAATAGAAGTTGTCCAACTTTTTAAATAAACAGGATCATGACCTATTTCTGTTTAGGGTATACATTAGGGTTGACTTATATGTACCAAAAAGGAAGGTTTAGGCCTGGCAAAAGGTTTATTTTGCTAGATCGAAGTGGCAGTTTACAATTGCACTACAGGCTGCAGTGGTAGGCTTGGGAAATGTTTAAAAGTCTACTTAAGTTAGATGAACAATCAGTGCTGCAGGCCCACTAGTAGTATTTAATTTACAGGCCCTTTGTACATGTAGTACCACTTTACTAGGGACTTACATGTAAATTAAAAATGCCAATTGGGTGTAATTCAAAGTTACCATGTTTAAAGGAGAGAGCACATGCACTTTAGCCCTGGTTAGCAGGGGTAAAATGTAAAGTCCTAAATCCAGAAAAAAACGAATTCAGCAAAAACAGGAGTCTGGAAGGCAAAAGGTTGTGGGGAAACCATGCCGAGGATGGCAGATCCAACAATACCCATTCTATCTTATGTCTATGCTTGGCTCACAACTCTTCCCTGATGTCAGGGATAATTTGGGGGCATATTATCAAGCATGGCGTTAACATTATCGCCGTTTTGGGCTTGATAATACGCCGTAGTCTGCCCTGTTCCCATGATGCACTGGGCCAGGGACAGACTGATTTGCATATAGCCAGGTTCTGAGCTGGGATGGGGCAGTGAGATAAATAACGGTGATGGATCAAGCCCTGATCTTTGGACTGGGTAAGAGTGGTCTGTTTAACTCAGACACTCTGTTCATCACCACCCCCTTTTCTAAATCATGTTCACACCAGAACATGGGCTTCTATGGGAATTCACAAGGGCATATTATCAAGCCCATTATCGCACCTTTGGCGGCAGTTTTCTGTCGCTAAAGCGGCGATAAAGTTAACGCTGTTTCATGATAATATGCCCCTTGGTGTCTTGCGTACCTACTTGTGCAAAATGTTCATTCAGCCTTTTTTTCCATCCTATCAGGCACCCTCTCAGGAAGACATTTGACACCTTTCCCGTGTACTGCTAGATGGCGGCACACTTTCATGGAGCAATCAAGAAGGAAACTTAGTAGGACCTGTCAGAATGAAGTCCTTGACTGAATGTAAGGAAAACACTTCGAATTTCTTTTTGTTGTCACACACTCCACAAATTAATTTTGATCTTGTATATACCGACCTGCTCTGCAGTAAAGGAAATAATTGGCTGAGTCAAAAACTTGAGTGCACTTACATTAAAATGTTGCCCTTTAAGATAGGTTACAGTTGTTATAGGCCACTGATGTTTCTCCTATGTCTGCAGACACACAGTATTGCAAAACGTGTGATTTGTATATTTCTTCTCTTTCTGGTACTGTCTGTCCCTTCATTTGTATAGATGTAGTAGTGTTAGAGCACATTAAAAGATCCTGGCATTACTATGAATCCTGCGGTCCCCCTTGGAGGCGGGACGCACAATCCGCAGTCTCCTAAGCGCAAATTTGCACACCTGGCAAATACTGACTGACAGCCTGATTCATCATAGACCCGTTTTGCGAGTCTATAACAGCGATTCATAAGGAATCGCTATTACAGATTTGCAAAACGGGATTCATGTAGGAATCGCAAAAAGATTTGCGATTCCTACACAATCCTTATTTGCGATTAGCAAATTGCTAATCGCAAATAAGGAATAACTCCCATTCCTATGGGCCAAAAGGCCCATAGGAATGAATGGGGAGTATTCCTTATTTGCGATTAGCAATTAGCTAATCGCAAATAAGATAGCGATTTAAAGGGTGCCAGGGGTGTCCAAAGGACACCCTGTAGCACCCCTTAAATGCAAATTGAAACAGGTGTTGCGCACACACATGTCCAAAGGACATGTGTGTGTGCAACATGCAACTTAGAAAAATGCTTTTAAAAGCATTTTTCTAAGTTTTCGCTATTTACCACGAGGTTTGACCTCGCGGTAAATAGCGGGCTGAAATTGAGAATTCGCAATTTTTTAATGGATGATGAATTGCATTTAAGGAATCTCAAATAGAGATTCCTTAAATGTAATTCCTCGCAAAATTGTGACATCGCTATTACCGATTTTTGCATTTGGGATGATGAATCCCAAATGCAAAAATAGCGCTCGCAAAGGGCCAGATTCTCAGAATCTGGCCCTTTGCGAGCCGATTTCGGCTTGATGAATCAGGCTGATAGTGTGCGAATTTTGAGGTGCATGCTGCTTTTGCGTGCCTGAAGGGGGAATAATGATCATGTTGTTTTCCCCCATTATAAGGTTGTCAAATAGCTCAATCGCCCTATTTGCTTGCTTGACGGATTTGCACCAGGTTTGAAATGATAAAACAGCGGCTGGGCAAAAAGTCCGGGGTTCACACTCTCTCTCCAGGATTTAATGTCGAGACGACAAACACACTAGTCTGCACCTTATTTGGAATCTGCACACTAATCGTAATCGGGGCCAAAGATTAGTATTTTAGAAACAAGTAGTAGTTTTGCATAGCTGTGAAACTTCTCTTTTTGAGTCAACGTGTTTACAGATTAAGGGGTTCTGTGGACTCCGCTCTTACTGGCCCTGGCTCTTACAAAATGTTCACCCCTGCATACTCCGCGAATCCCATTCTAAGGTCTATTTCTCTTCATACCAAGCGAACACTTGCTCACGGGAGGTCAATTGTCTGTGGTGGGTCAAGGGAAGGAGCGATCTATTTTTAGGTGAGGGATCTGTTCCTACCAGATAATCCTCTTTCACAAAATCCAGGCTGGGGATTTGACATCTTTAATTCCTTTCCTCGCCCTGCCTCCCTCTCCCCAAAGCAGCCCTGGCATGGATGTCTCATCTAGCTGGGTAAATGAAGCGAGACGAGGAGGAGCCCTTGAATGAGGCAGATAAACACCGACCCCTCCACTGCAAGTTGAAAAGACTAATGCACGTATATCTGGTGGCAACACGGAGGCAGCAAACTGTGTACTGTAAATTTCCCTTATAATGAACTTTATAATGTGCCACTTAATTTCCTCTGTCACCCACCAGCTTTTTTAATGGTATTTAAACAACTGAATGCCATGGTGTAAATTTCTAGTGCATCGCACATCGCTCAGGCCTTGTAGTGATGCTCAAGCCGGGCAGCCAATTCCACACTAACTTCACAGTTTTGTATTAGAAGACGCCTGGCCTCTCCTCTCCGAAACTATGGCCCACATGCATCAAGCATTTTTGTAGTCGCAAACGGTGCGATTCCTTAAAATCGGACGTTTGCGATTCCAAAAATGCTTTTTTGGATACATCAAGCAATTTTAGAAATCGCAACATTTTTTCGATTTCTAAAATTGCGATTGCTTTTAAGAAATCGCAAATTTGTGATTTCTTAAAAGCAATGCATGATTACTTTTAAAATTGCAAAATCGCAATTAGGGGGTCAAATTTACCGAGTGGTTGAACCACTCGGTAAATTTGCAAAAAGTGTTTAAAATGCTGAAAATGCATTTTTTTCAACATTCATGTTATGGACACACATGTCCTTAGGACATGTGTGTGTGAAACATGATGCGAAAAATACATTACAGGGGTGCATGGGGGGGTCCTTTGGACCCCCCCCTGCACCCATGAAATGCATTAACAAATTGCGATTTTCAAAGTGACAATCGCAATTGGCTCATGCCTTCCCATTGCTTCCTATGGGCCTTTTGGCCCATAGGAACCAATGGGAATAGCGAATTCGCAAATTGTATTTCGGTAATTTAATCGCATAAATTTACCGAAAATAATCATGCATCCTGTTTTGCGAATTCTAAAATGCGAATCGCTATTTTTCGCACTTTAGAACTTGCAAAATCCCGGGATGATGCATGTGGGCCTATGACTGCACTGTAAAAGGTGGCCACTACTGCTCGCTACCTGGCAAGTGGAAGGACACACACAGGCCAGGCCACCATGGGGGGTAGGCGGAAAACACACCGTTGGGGAGAGAAAGAAGGGGTAATTAGTAGGCGACGCCCAAGTCCTCAGTTCTCAGAGGGGGGTGGATTGGAAGGAAATGGAAACAAAGGGTTTGGACTGACATAGCAGCAGCCAAGACAGGACTGAGTGTTGATAATGCCTTGGTTATATTTTTAAAATGTAATTTGTAAAATCACATGAAATATAACTTGTGATGTCGTCCGCAATGCATAACATTGTAGGGTTCTTGTTAGTATCTGCACATCTTACCCCTGTACAGTACCTAGTCTTAATACATCACTAGTATGATTTAATTTAATATTTCAACAGTATGACAAGCTCCTGAGGCAAAAACGTTCACAAAAACATAGTGATCATGTGCATGCGTAAACAGTACACAGTACTTTGGACACAAAATCCAAGGTATGAGCGAAGAAGAAATATGCATTCAGAGACATGGATGGATATATATTTCATACAAGAAAGACTGCAATCCCAGTGCAGGAGCCCATCATTAATTTCCTTATTACAGACGATTTGTGTCGTCTCTAGCCATCCGTAGTAAAATGATTGTATGCAAGTGTCCTTTTTGTATGGTCACCCTCCACGTTTTGCACCAAGGCTGATGGTTATGAATCTGATAATGCACCAGAGCCTGCTGCAGTGGTGCCGGTGCCAGTGCTATCTCCCTAAAACTGTTATGTGTAAATTACCAATCCCAGTTGACCTGAACTGTACCCCCTTTCAAAGTCCTTAGTATATGGTACCAAGGGTACCCAGGGCATGCATGGTAAAGGGGTCCCCAGGGCTTGCAGCAGCATTTGAACTACCATGAGTGACCCAAATAAACTACTGACAGCAGGTGCGATATTGCAGACTGCAAGAGCAGTGCAAACTGCTTGAACTCAAATTTACCCTCGCAATTTGTTACAAAGTCAATGAACTATCTTTGATACATGAGGGTCCTCTCTAAGGACGGCCTCCTTAAGTGCAGGAGGTAGGGTGCATTATATCAAAGGTGTGGACATGTAATTGTAAGCTTATACAACCCTATAGTGCCCTTAACCACTAAAGAACACTCTAAGTGATAGATGGTCCATAGGATAAAATGGGCTCGCTTCTGGGCAAACCTGAGTTTGGCAGGTCCTTATGGTACCACCTACATATGTTCTTTTTGGTATCAAACAACATGCCTTCTCATCCCTGACCTGACATGGATCTTGTGTCAAGGGTGATGGGGCATGCACCCAGGGGGCTACCTTGGAGGTTGCCCACCTGGGTGCCTCAGTCTCTCTGTGCTCTGGCTGACAAGCCCATGCTTCATGTGCTTGATGAATGCAAGACAGGATTCTGACCTCCTGCCAGGCAGGCTGATCACTCCCTGGAGTCAGGAACAAAGGCCTGGGGAGGAAGGAGGTCATTCCTTCTCCCTCCCAGGCAGGCTGGTTAAGTGGCACATCCAGGTGGTGAGCTTTGAAGGATGCACCACTTCTGATATGCATCAGGGCTGAGTCCCAGAAGAGGATACAGCACTACCCATGCACATTTGCACCAAAGCAGGTGGGAAATTAGATAATCAAGGATGTGTACACCCCCAGAAGGCTAGACACACTTCCAGGGTGGGCAGCCTAGTCTGTACACTGGAAGAAGGATTCTGACATTTTTAGAAGTGGCAGATTAGAGAGTTCTGAGTAGAAAAGGTGACCCAGACCAACCGGATGTAGTCACCTCAGAGGTGGACTAGCTGTAGGGACTAGCAGCCCATTGACTACTTGCTCCCACACCCCTACATTTTCTAAATCTAAGATTTAAGGGCCACTCCTGACACTAGAACCTCAATTCTCAACAACCTGCATTAAAGATGAGAGAAGAAGAAACTTGGGTCTGCAACAACAGGACTTGCACAAAGCAGAAGAGGTATGTTTTGCACCTGTGGCAACACTCCTAGAACTGCCTGATTGAGACTCGTCCAAGGTTATCTCTCAGTTCCCCCAGACAGAGGAACTCCTGTGGAAGCCTGAAGCACACTGAGACTCTCCTTGAGTAGTAGCACAAGATTGTACAAACTGCAGGTAAAACAACACTCTGGATCTGAAGAATCGCTGGCCATCGGGCCCTTTGTCTCCTGCGGACGTCTGCCCGGCACGAGTCCTGCAGCAAATTTATTCCAGCTGCCCTGACCCCCCCATCGCCTTCCTCAACAGTTCTCTGGCACAGGGCGTTGTGCCCTCTGTGCTAAAGGCAGCTACAATAGTGCCCATCCTGAAAAAACCTGACGCGGACCCTTCCATCTCGGCCAACTACCGCCCCATCTCCCTGCTACCCTTCTTGGGCAAGGTGATGGAACGCCACGTCACCGCGGCACTCAGCGCCCATGTTGAGGCAAATGGAGGACTGGCATCCCGCCAAGCCGGGTTCCGCCCCAGACACTCGACCGAATCAGTCGTGGTTGCGGTCTTAGACAAACTCAGAAGGGGTATGGACGAGAACAAACACCAGGCACTGGTCCTCCTTGATCTCTCTGCCGCCTTTGACACGGTGGACCATACCATCCTACTCACCCGTGTCAAGGCGGCTGGTATCGGGGGTTCAGCACTGGTCTGGCTCTCCTCCTTTCTGAGGGACCGCACTCAGGCGGTTCGGCTAGGCGACTTCACGGCCACTCCTCTTCCTGTCACCTGCGGTGTTCCCCAGGGTTCCTCTCTTTCCCCTTTGCTTTTTAATCTCTATATCTTTCCTCTCATTTTCGCACTCCAGCAGCTGGAGGTCACCGTTTATAATTACGCAGATGACCTCCAGCTCATCTTCGATCTGTCCCCCTCTCCTCTCTCTGTTTCCAACTTCCAGTCAACTATGACATTCATCAGAGACTGGATGAACCACAACCATCTTAAGCTGAACCCGGATAAAACCGAGCTGGTTCTCACAGGTGGTTCATCCAGCCCCTGGAACTCTCTCTTTTGGCCCCCCTCTCTTGGTCCCTCTCCTACCCCTTCCACCTCGGTCAAAACACTTGGAGTCAAAATAAACAGCCAGCTCACTCTTCATTCACAAATTAGCTCCGTGGTATCCTCATGTTTCCTCACTCTCCGCACTATCCGCACTATTTCCCGTTTCTTCTCCCCCAGGCACTTAAGATCATCATGGCCGCATTGGTGATATCGCGACTAGACTACGCAAACGCTCTCTACCATGGTATCCCCGCGTACTGCTTGCGTAGACTCCAGATTATTCAAAACCAGGCAGCCCGGCTGGTGTATGGCCTTCCTCGTCATCACCACTCCACCCCCCTTCTCAGGGAGCTTCACTGGCTCCCTGTAAAAGAACGCTCCCTTTTTAAGATCGGCTGTATGGCCTTCCAGGCCCGCCAGGGCACCGCCCCCGCTTTTATTTCTTTGTTAATCCACCCGTATGTACCAGTAAGAGAACTTCGGTCTTCTTCCAAGTCTCTTCTTCAGACCCCTCGCTTCACACGAAAAAAGTGGGGCGGGGCCAGTTTTTCCACCCTGGCTCCAACTTTCTGGAACTCACTCCCTGACCACCTCCGCTCTGCCACTCAGTACCTCTCCTTTCGCAGAGATCTGAAAACGTTCCTCTTCAGCCAGGCCTTCCCTTCTTAAACTCCCCTAATACCTCCCCCTTTTCTTTCTTCTGGTCTCTCTCCCTCAGTTGCCAATCCCCCTAGCGCCAAGAAACCGCAAGGTGTACGCTGCGCTCTAGAAATATTTTAAATTAGAAATTAGAAATTTGTGGGATCACCCATGTACAGATGATCTAGTGCATTGAGGGAACTGTAGTCTTGCCTTCCATGATGTTACATAACAAACAGAAGAAGATGATGGATGGAGTTCTGAAGCATTTCAAATACCGCCCCCCATTCAAGAGATCAGGGTTAAATCCATTGTTCTTTTGCTCACCATGCCACCCCAGTTGGGGCCCAGCCTTATGCAAATAAGTCTTAACTCTCCTCCCCATGGAAACAGTCCAGCTCGAACTGCCAGGCCAGGTCCTCCTTGGACCGGAAACAAGCATCCTTGGACCGGTTTTGGGGTATCCCCCCTCATCAGCCAGGCTAGCTTGAATCCAATGACATAGCGAGCAAGGGACCCACGTCTGGGCATACCCTTGACCAATGAGGTCAAACATTGCAAATACAGCTAACAAAACAAGATGAGGAATGGAGTGCTGAAACTTTTCAAACCCTCAGCACGTCAAGAGATCTAGGTTAAATCCATTGTTATTTTACTCACTGTGCCACCCCAGTTTGGACCCAACTATGTGCAAATCAATCTTGACCCTCCTCCCTATGGGAACAGCCCAGCCCAAACTGCCAGGCCAGGCCCTCCCTGGACTGTAAACAAGAATCCTGGGACCAGTTTTGGGGTTTCACCCTCATCAGCCAGGCTAGCTTGAAGTCAGTGGCACACCGAGCAAGGAACCCAGTCTGGGCATACCCTTGGCCACTTAGGACGAAGATAGCAAACACCACAAGATGATGGATGGAGTGCTGCTCCCATGGATGTAATTTGGTGGTAGTCATAGGTCGCAGCTGTGACCTCTAGCTTGCTCCCTGCTTCTCCTGACACTGCCTTTGGGACCACTGGCCTCAGAGGAGGCAAAAGATTTGCTGAGGTCAGGGGTCGCAAAGAAAGTGACAGGAGTTACAGGGAGCAAGCTGGAGGTCACAGCTGAGAACCCTGACTAACCTCAAATGACATCCATGGTTGAAACATTTCAAATACTTGCCCCCAGTAAAGAGAGATGGGTTAAATTAATTGTTCTTTTACTCACCATGCCACCACAGTTCCTTTTTTATTTTATTATACTCTTTCTTCTTTCCTACCTTCTTTCTCTTTGGCCTCCTTTAATTTTTTCCTTCCTTTCTTTTTTGCCTTCCTTCCTTCTTTCTTTTTACCTTCTTTCCTTTTTTCTACTTTCTTTGCCTTCTTTCCTTTTTTGTTTCTTTTTCTGCCTTCTTTCCTTTTTGCATGCTTTTCTCCTTTCTTACTTTCCTTGTTTCTTTTGTATTCCCTCTCTCATAGCATATGCAAATCAGTCTTAATCTTGCTCCCCATGGGAACAGTCCAGCCCGAACTGTCAGGCCAGGTCCTCGACCAGAAACGAGCATCCTGGGACTGGTTTTGGGGTATCCCCCCTCACCAGCCATTCTTGCTTGAATCTAGTGGCACAGCGAGCAAGGGACCCACATCTGGTCATACCCTTGGCCACTCAGGGCGAACATAGCAAACACAACAGGATGATGGGCAGAGTGCTGAATGCAAATATCTTGACTAGGGGGGTTAGTGTTTGAACAGTTTCAGCACTCCATCCGTCATCCTATAGTAAAGCCTGAGAATTCTTTGCCACACTGCCAGGACTGAGCTAAGAATTTATTGTGTGAACCCAAGGACCATCTTAGGGGGTCGTGACAGTATTGCATGGTGAAACCTAACGAGCATCACCACATAATACTCCACCCTCCTAAAGAAATGAGCTGCTTTGCTGTAATAAGTTATTGCATTTGAGTTCTGACATCACAATGCCTGCTGCTAGAGCCAGCAGCCATGGCAAAATGTAGATCACAGAGCATTTTTACATGTCCCGTGTAGGAAGGTGGCTACCTGACTATGGTTACCCCAGATTTTTTGCCCTGTGTTTAGCTGGTTTTCGACTTAGTTGGCCTGGTTCCCTGCTAATCAGGGCCCCAGGCTATCTGCTCTCTCTGTAAAATGGATTCCATGTACCCTAGGTGCATAACTAGATTGGCTTGGGTCACCTTATCAGCCCCTGTACAGAGCACTATAGGTGCCCAGGGCATAGGTGCATCCAAGGCCTACCAGGGGCTGCAGCATATCTTTTGCCACCCCTGGCTGGCTATCTAAATTGACACAACTGGCTGATCACTCAGCTGGGGCAAGTGGGTGTAATCACCCCTTGCTTAGATATAGTATACCTATATCTAAACCTATATCTGGACACATATATAGCCTGTAAGCCACTCCTATGGAAGGCCTCATCAATCCTGGAGGCAGAGTGCGTGGTTTTATGTGAGATGGTGCTCTGGCATGAGCTGAGCCTGTCTGCAGCTGTCGGGAACAACTCCCTAAGCTGATCCGGGATAATGCCATACCATATACTCTTAAGCGCCTTATAATCCTCGCGGTTATATAGCAACTTTGGTTTGGCTTTATCAAAACATGTCGTGTAAGGTGTCATACGAATTGGAATACTACCCCCTCGCCAGTTCTGGCGACGGGGGTAGCATTCCACCCTTCTAGAGGGAGAAGACATGTTACTTTACTGAAACGCGGTTGATTTAAAATGAGCCTCAGATCCACAAAATGGATGCCCCTGCCACAGACACGGGTCTGGCCTCCTGCTGCTGACCGAAACCCGGCAGAGGAGGCCTGGACAAAGAGTTTCCTGTCACAGGGCGGTGTCAAACCACCCCAGACAGGAGATAGTGGATTGGAGTAGGGAGGTTTCAAAGAAACCAGACACTGCCTGGGGAGCACAAGGCTGCCCCTTGCATAATCCGGCCAAACCGGTTCTGGGGCCTCCCAGCCCCTGTCCCAGTGCGGCCAGGATCAAAGGAGAGGGGTGTAACCACCCCCTTCCTGGGTCCCACCCATAGGAGGGGACCTAGCAGGATGTCCAACCCCCGAGATTCGAATAAGAGGGGGAGCAGTCCCAATGGAACTCAGATCATCCTGAAGAAACATAAGAAACGAATTCTGGACCCTTCGACTTTCTACACGACGTGAGAAGACTGAAGAATCTCCCTTGTGGTCAAGGAGTGACCACCCTGTGCAAACAGGCACCATCCAGCCCTCGACCCTTGCTTTGTTGCAGTTCCCGCCGGAACTCGAGCGACAGAGATCGACGAGATCAAGCTTGCCTGCCTTCTACCTGCCCGATCCACAGTCCCTGCAGAGCTGAGACCCGTGGAGGCGACCGGAAGCGTGGGGCACGCCATCTTGAAAAAGCCACGAGACGCTGACCGTGCAGCCCACGAGTGATCCTCGAAGCTGTGCACCGGGGTTTGAGAAGCCCCAGCCCCGAGCTCCACTTGCACCAAAGCTCACCCCTCCACACTCGACGAGTGCTGCGTGGGACCCTTCTGCTTGTGTGCGCTCGACGCGTTGGCCCGGTCACTTGCCAGCTGGCTGGTGGCCCCTGTGCCGACGAAACTTGAAATACGACTCGCTTTTCTGGTTGCTCCAGATCTGCACCAGCTCCTGTGAAAAGGAGCCCCCACTCTGACCCTCCTGGTTCGAGTGATAAGCAATCTCCCGGTTCCGCGTGGATTGCTTTTGCCAAGTGCTGTTTGCTGCAATCTTGAAGCCGACAGTGCTGACGGCGAGAGCCTACGTGGGACAGATCGTGACCTGCTCCTGGACGTCGCAGATGCCCCAGAGCCCACGTGACAGCGGAGAGAAGCCTATCGACAACCGCCTGATTGCGCCCGACATTGCCTGGTTCCGTCCTGGTTCCACCCTGGTCACTGCTGAGTGACCCAGACTCTGTCCCCTCTGCTTTCAGGTACTTTTCTACTTCGATCCACCCTTGGATCGCACCGGACACTTCTGCTTCACAGCGCCTGCAGCTGCAACAGCTTCAAGCACCAAGAACCTGCGTGACAGAACCCGACGCCACTTCGACCCTGTGCACCCACGGCCTGTGGGTGAGGTAACATTGCAACGCCGGTGTCTATACACTGGTACACACCTCTAGGGTCTGTGTCTAAAGTTTTGTGTTCCTAGGTTCAGCGGAAGTATCTTTTAATTCACTTTAACTGACTTTTACGCACCATTGACAGTGCATTGGTGCGCGCCGCACTTTCCGTGCTGCACCCGTCTCCTGTGGGCTACTCCCGACTTCATCATTGCTAGTCCTGACTGCTCCCAGCGAATCTCTAGGCCCTAGGCCTAACCATTGTTCGATAAGTGTTACTTATACCACTTTTTTAATATATGGTCTGAGTGGCCACCCGCCCTCATCCATAATTGTGCAACTTTATATGTGTAACAGTGCTTTTGATTTAACGCTTTTGCCCCTTTCCTCATAAAGAGTACTGGGGAGTAATTTAGAAATAAATACATATATTTTTATAATATATACTTGTGTGGTGTCCTTTCATTTGATTACAGGATTGTATGTGGTAAAACAGCTCGCTTAACACGACCTCTTAAGTTAAGCCTTTAAGGCTGCTTAGTCCATGCTACCACTAGGATAGCTTGTCTAACAAGGTTGACTTACAACCAGACATCTTTGGGGTTTGTTTGGACTGATACCAAGTGGTTCCAGAATTGGAAACACTACATATCAGGCCAACTTCTCACATTGGTGTGCAGCGGTGCGGATTTGAGCTTGCTGTTTGTTTTACCATTGCAATCTTTATCAAATTGAAAGATCACATCAAGTACCTCTAGGTACATATAAATCAAAAGCTTAGCATATTAAGTTCTACTGAACTTAGTAGTTGTAGATTAAAGGGATTAGCACACCCTGACTACAACTCACTAGCAAGGTACAGTAGGAAACCTCTTAGTGTAGGTAAGTGCATCACTTACACCTCACTAGCAGTCATGTCTGATACAGGTAGAGCCTCAGGCTCTGCTCCTGTAATAGTTGATCCTATAGGGACAACATCCAGATATGACAACCTTAGCCACAAAGACCTGAGTGCCTTGTGCACAGCCAGGGGGCTAAAAAAGGGCAGAGGCCCTACCATTCCTTCCCTAGTGGCTCTCCTAGAAAAGGATGACCTAGATAAGGTGAGTCAGGCTCCCTTAGAATCAGGTGAAGGGATAAACTCCCCTGAGAATGAGGATCTTCCAGATGAAGTAGTGGAGGAGGAGGAAGAGGAAGACTCTGATTTAGAAGAGCCTGAAGATCAGGATCAGGGGGGAAACCAGGTACAGGTTGCCAGGCTTAACCAGGCCAACTTGGACCTACATGAGAATGGAGAGGGCCAGCACCACTCCAGATCTCATAACCAAATTCTCCCAGGCAACAGGAGGGTGAGATCTCCATCAGGGGACTCTCATCTTTCTAGTGCCTCAAGAGAATCTCAAAGAGGGATGACTTCCTCCCAGAGAAAAGAGCATAGGGCCAGGATGAGGGCTGTCCAACTCCAAATAGAAAGGGAAGAGGTAGCCTTGGCTCAAGCTAAACTTGCTTTAGCAAGAGAAAGAAAATTGTGTGGCTTAGATGCCACTGGTGGCAGCAAAGTTCCTAAAGAGAAACCCAGGTCCTATGATAGTAGAAACCTGACAAAGATTGTGCCCCCCTATCAGGAAGGGGATGACATCCACAAATGGATGACTGCTCTGGAGAGAGCCTGCATGGTACAGCAGGTTCCTGAGGAACAGTGGGCAGCAATCTTATGGTACTCCTTTTCAGAGAAAGGGAGGGATAGGCTCCTCACTGTCAGACATGGGGATGCCAGCAATTACAAAGTCCTGAAGAGTGTTCTGATAGATGGGTTTGGCTTAACCACTGAACAGTACAGGTTAAAGTTCAGAGATACCCAGAAGACACAGACTCAGGACTGGACTGATTTTGTTGATTGTGCAACTAAGGCTCTGGAGGGTTGGCTGAATGGCAGCAAAGTACATGACTTCACAGGATTGTATAATTTGATTATGAGGGAGCAGATCCTTAGTAATTGTCAGAACCAGCTCTTACACCAGCACCTGGTGGACTCAGATTTGACCTCTCCCCAAGAATTGGGAAAGAGGGCAGATAAGTGGGTCAGAACCAGGATTAGGCCTAAGAATCAGGACAATAACCAGAAGAAGGAGTCTACCAAGCCTCAAGATAAGGGTGGGGATAAAAGTAAAGAAAACACTTCCCCAGGGCCCCAAAACTCCAAGAAGGGGGGTGGGTCCCAAGACACTTCTTCAACAGAGAAAAAGCCTTATTGCCATGCCTGTAAACAGGTTGGGCATTATAAAACAGACAGCTGTTGTCCCAAGAATGGCAATAAAGAAAACATACCTCCAAAGCCAGCTCCAACACCTCCTGTTACTGTCAGCAGTAATCCCCCAGGAAGTGGGAGCACACCCAGGAATCTGGGTGGGTTTACTTTTGGAGCCCAGGGGGACCCTGGCCTATCCAGGTCCCCATCCCCAAATGATCTTGTCTATGAGACTGGCATGGGGTTTGCCAACTTCTCTGTTTGCCCAAATACCTTGAGCAAATATAGACAAAAACCCATCATCAATGGTTTGAAAGTTGAAGCTTTTAGAGACACAGGGGCTAGCATCACCATGGTGGCTGACTGTATAGTCCCCTCTAAGCAACATTTACCAGGTGCCACATACCAGGTGACAAACATTGATGGCATCCAAACAAATCATCCCATGGCAGTAGTAAGTCTCAGCTGGGGAGGTGTCATTGGCCCAAAGAGAGTGGCAGTGTCACCAAACTTGCCTGTAGACTGTCTACTGGGTAATGATTTGGAAATCTCAGCCTGGGCTGAGGTTGAACAGAAAATCCATTCTAGAATGGTAAATTCCAATGGAAAGGTTAGTGGGGCTGTGCTGGCTATAGCCCCAATTCAAGATGTCCTTCCTGAAAAGGTTGGTAGGGCTGAGCAACTCTCTGCCCCATCTTTACCAGAAGCTCTTCCAAGACAGAATAGCAAAGCTGTTATGATAACAGCAGAAACCCAAACTGAGTCTCCTCCTGAAAAGGTTGGTGGGGCTGTGATGGCCACAGCCCAAACTCAAACAGATATGTGTGTTGTGAAGCCTGAAATGATGGATCACTCCACCCAAACTGAGAGCATGGAGGAGGAAGAGAAATCTCCCCCTCACCAGACAGTAGGACAGGATCAGCCTCCTCAGGGAACTGATCTTACCCCTGATGAAGGAACTGCCCCAGAGGTTGTTAGGCCTGGCCTGACAGAGCCTCTGATGGCAGTGGACCCTTCTCAGGTGGGATCCAGTCTGGAGCAGGTAACCTGCCCCTCTCTACCTTGCCTCAGTCAGCCCAGGGCTGCAGAGGACAAGAAGGACAGTGAGACCCAGAGGGCCCCCTGTCAAATAAAGCACCCCCATCAACAGATTAGGGGCACCAAAACTAGTAGGCCTAGTAAGGTGAAAACTTTAAAAACTCCTGAGGGAGCCCCCTTAAAAACAGTTAGGGACCTCCCACAGATGGATTCTGTTGGGCACAGCCAAACCTGGGACCCAAAGGGCCCAAACCTGAACTGTCCCTCCAGCAAGCCAAACAGAGGGACCCAGCCTCCAGCTTTAGGTAGCCAGAGGTTGACCCTGAGAGCTCAGTGCAACTCAGTTGAAGAAAGAAAGGCACACATGGTGGAAGATAATTGGAGGAAGTTGAGCCCAAAAATAGTGGAGCCTCACTTCAATACTCCATATCCAAACCAGCCTTTAACTTTGCATAAACACACCCAAGGTAGTGATTCCCTATGGTGGAGACCCTCTAATACCCCTAGGGTGAGGGACTGCTTAGTGGACCATGAGACAGGGGGTACCCATGCTAGTGCAGGTACTTCCTTATATGGCCACTCAGGCAATATAGGCTTACCTGGCCAAGGATAGCCTTATCTCCTTTCGTTTGGGGGTGGGGTTATGTAGGAAGGTGGCTACCTGACTATGGTTACCCCAGATTTTTTGCCCTGTGTTTAGCTGGTTTTCGACTTAGTTGGCCTGGTTCCCTGCTAATCAGGGCCCCAGGCTATCTGCTCTCTCTGTAAAATGGATTCCATGTACCCTAGGTGCATAACTAGATTGGCTTGGGTCACCTTATCAGCCCCTGTACAGAGCACTATAGGTGCCCAGGGCATAGGTGCATCCAAGGCCTACCAGGGGCTGCAGCATATCTTTTGCCACCCCTGGCTGGCTATCTAAATTGACACAACTGGCTGATCACTCAGCTGGGGCAAGTGGGTGTAATCACCCCTTGCTTAGATATAGTATACCTATATCTAAACCTATATCTGGACACATATATAGCCTGTAAGCCACTCCTATGGAAGGCCTCATCAATCCTGGAGGCAGAGTGCGTGGTTTTATGTGAGATGGTGCTCTGGCATGAGCTGAGCCTGTCTGCAGCTGTCGGGAACAACTCCCTAAGCTGATCCGGGATAATGCCATACCATATACTCTTAAGCGCCTTATAATCCTCGCGGTTATATAGCAACTTTGGTTTGGCTTTATCAAAACATGTCGTGTAAGGTGTCATACGAATTGGAATACTACCCCCTCGCCAGTTCTGGCGACGGGGGTAGCATTCCACCCTTCTAGAGGGAGAAGACATGTTACTTTACTGAAACGCGGTTGATTTAAAATGAGCCTCAGATCCACAAAATGGATGCCCCTGCCACAGACACGGGTCTGGCCTCCTGCTGCTGACCGAAACCCGGCAGAGGAGGCCTGGACAAAGAGTTTCCTGTCACAGGGCGGTGTCAAACCACCCCAGACAGGAGATAGTGGATTGGAGTAGGGAGGTTTCAAAGAAACCAGACACTGCCTGGGGAGCACAAGGCTGCCCCTTGCATAATCCGGCCAAACCGGTTCTGGGGCCTCCCAGACCCTGTCCCAGCGCGGCCAGGATCAAAGGAGAGGGGTGTAACCACCCCCTTCCTGGGTCCCACCCATAGGAGGGGACCTAGCAGGATGTCCAACCCCCGAGATTCGAATAAGAGGGGGAGCAGTCCCAATGGAACTCAGATCATCCTGAAGAAACATAAGAAACGAATTCTGGACCCTTCGACTTTCTACACGACGTGAGAAGACTGAAGAATCTCCCTTGTGGTCAAGGAGTGACCACCCTGTGCAAACAGGCACCATCCAGCCCTCGACCCTTGCTTTGTTGCAGTTCCCGCCGGAACTCGAGCGACAGAGATCGACGAGATCAAGCTTGCCTGCCTTCTACCTGCCCGATCCACAGTCCCTGCAGAGCTGAGACCCATGGAGGCGACCGGAAGCGTGGGGCACGCCATCTTGAAAAGGCCACGAGACGCTGACCGTGCAGCCCACGAGTGATCCTCGAAGCTGTGCACCGGGGTTTGAGAAGCCCCAGCCCCGAGCTCCACTTGCACCAAAGCTCACCCCTCCACACTCGACGAGTGCTGCGTGGGACCCTTCTGCTTGTGTGCGCTTGACGCGTTGGCCCGGTCACTTGCCAGCTGGCTGGTGGCCCCTGTGCCGACGAAACTTGAAATACGACTCGCTTTTCTGGTTGCTCCAGATCTGCACCAGCTCCTGTGAAAAGGAGCCCCCACTCTGACCCTCCTGGTTCGAGTGATAAGCAATCTCCCGGTTCCGCGTGGATTGCTTTTGCCAAGTGCTGTTTGCTGCAATCTTGAAGCCGACGGTGCTGACGGCGAGAGCCTACGTGGGACAGATCGTGACCTGCTCCTGGACGTCGCAGATGCCCCAGAGCCCACGTGACAGCGGAGAGAAGCCTATCGACAACCGCCTGATTGCGCCCAACATTGCCTGGTTCCGTCCTGGTTCCACCCTGGTCACTGCTGAGTGACCCAGACTCTGTCCCCTCTGCTTTCAGGTACTTTTCTACTTCGATCCACCCTTGGATCGCACCGGACACTTCTGCTTCACAGCGCCTGCAGCTGCAACAGCTTCAAGCACCAAGAACCTGCGTGACAGAACCCGACGCCACTTCGACCCTGTGCACCCACGGCCTGTGGGTGAGGTAACATTGCAACGCCGGTGTCTATACACTGGTACACACCTCTAGGGTCTGTGTCTAAAGTTTTGTGTTCCTAGGTTCAGCGGAAGTATCTTTTAATTCACTTTAACTGACTTTTACGCACCATTGACAGTGCATTGGTGCGCGCCGCACTTTCCGTGCTGCACCCGTCTCCTGTGGGCTACTCCCGACTTCATCATTGCTAGTCCTGACTGCTCCCAGCGAATCTCTAGGCCCTAGGCCTAACCATTGTTCGATAAGTGTTACTTATACCACTTTTTTAATATATGGTCTGAGTGGCCACCCGCCCTCATCCATAATTGTGCAACTTTATATGTGTAACAGTGCTTTTGATTTAACGCTTGTGCCCCTTTCCTCATAAAGAGTACTGGGGAGTAATTTAGAAATAAATACATATATTTTTATAATATATACTTGTGTGGTGTCCTTTCATTTGATTACAGGATTGTATGTGGTAAAACAGCTCGCTTAACACGACCTCTTAAGTTAAGCCTTTAAGGCTGCTTAGTCCATGCTACCACTAGGATAGCTTGTCTAACAAGGTTGACTTACAACCAGACATCTTTGGGGTTTGTTTGGACTGATACCAAGTGGTTCCAGAATTGGAAACACTACATATCAGGCCAACTTCTCACATCCCGGTAGTAAAAACTCTCACATTTGTGTTTCACTACTGCAAGGTCTACTACTCCCATAAGATAACATTGGATTACCTCATTACATTAAATAAGTGATACCTTTTGATTGGGATAGTAATGCTTGAACAGAAACGTTTTTTAAACTTTCAAAGTTTAAAAAACGTTAGTGTTAGATCATTACTAAAACAAATTTCCCTCATTCATAACTTGTAAATTGTGTGTGTCTTGTAAAGCGCACTGCTACCCGCACCGCAGGCCTCGTAGCGCTATAGACCGCTGGGGAACCCGTCCTGGCTTTCCCTGTGAGATAGTCCCTCCTGGGAGACTCCAAGGTGAAACCAGGCATCCCCGGCGTTTGTGAGGGGCCGTTGTGGAGATGAGGCAAGCTTAATGCCCAGAGTTGCCGAGTGTGATCCCTGATTAGAGTAGGCACCGAGGCGAGAATTATCAAGTCCGCTGATACTGGTCCAAGACCCTGCCGCGTCGGGAATCGAACCCTGGTCCCAGGCTGTTCTCTGCTCTCGGGTCTGCCGCCTCTAACCAGTGAGCCACACCACTCCACCATAACTAGATATGTTTAAATTTCACAACCACCTGAATTTGTTTTGTGTATACAATTACCTAAGGCCCAAGGTGGTGCCAAAGCCCCAAATTCACACAGACTTTTAGAAAGTTGGCAATTTCTTTCCCTAACCATTTGCTGCTGTGCCTGGGTCACATGACTAAGTGTAGTCGACAGTTGGTCTTTGTGTATTCCTCCTACACAGCCAGCCACACAATAGAGGGTCTGGCTGTTGGCAGGTTGGGCCTTCCTGCCTTGATGAGTGAACAGAGTTGTCACCTACCACTGCCTCAGGCTCCCACACACAAGACGTCTGTTAGATCTGGGGGTCTCTAGTTGGCAGAGGTAGGTACCTTTGACCAAATAGGGACCCATGCTTCTAGTCAGGGTAAGGGGGAAAGGGGAAACACACTGTTGATAACCCCTGCTCACCCCCTTGGTAGCTAGGCACGAGCAGACAGGCTTATCCCCAAAGCAATGTGTAAATTATTTGCACCAACACCCACAGTAACACAGTGCAACACCACAGATGGACACCACACAGGTATTATAAAAAAATAGAATTCTTTATATAACTTTAGGCAAGACCCAAAAATGACATAAAGCCAACATACATAATGATTCCTTCCTTTAGGAATGTTTTTGTAAAAATAAACAAACTTGTAGAGTCAGTATGGATGTAACCTCTGTTTTCAACGTGTGGAAAGTCACTTTAAAAATGTGCTCCTATTAACATTGGGCACTTGCCCCTTGTGTGCAGGCCTCTCTCACGCTTCGGTCGGATTTAGGCCAATTACAGCGTTCACAGCAAAAATGCATTTCTAGCAATAATATGCCCCTGCTTTACGTGTAGCCAAAATGCTGCCTCCAAGATTGGGTTTAACAATAAGATGCCCTGCTGTACATATAGCCAAAATGCTGCCTCCAAGACAGTGGAGAAGAGTCCAGGTCCTTAGAGCGGGCCCAGGTACCGCAGCACATCAGCTATGTTGGGACGGGCTGTCGGGAGGGACCGGCGTGGAGGCTCCACTGACCGGGATACTGCCTCTCTCCCACCCCGCCCAGGTAATGGCACACAGCAGCGCTGGACCGGAGTCTGAGCGGTTACCTCGTCATCTCTGCTCCTCCCGCTGGACGTCTCCCAGCCCAGCTTCGTCACCAACAGCTGTTCTCTCATGGCGGAGTCGGGTTGCTCAGTGACGCCTCTCACTTCCTGTTCTCAGCGCTGAGATGACGCCCTGCTGGGCGGCTCCCTCTACAGTAACGCTGCCTCGTGAATGCTTCTTGGCTGCCAGGCAATGTCCTGCAAACGACAATTACAGCACGGTTCTTCTCCTGCTGATCACAATCTCGTTGATGATTTGGGCCAGCGGCGGTGACAACCTCGTAGTTGTGGACGAGCAGTTCCCCAGGCACGAGTACATACACACCACGGCATGGGGGGGGGTTCTGTTAGAATGCAAAAGCGATTCTTCAGCATGGCGAGCCTTAGGCAGGGTGCCCAGCTACACGCAGCGATCATTTAGGAAGTAGTATAAAACAAATCATTATTCAGCAAGTGCGAGTCCCATACACTTCGGGAACTTTCGTAGCCCTGTGTTCTAGTAACAGGAGTCCAGCTCTCCTCAGACCCTTGGAGACTCTTGTCTTCAGAAGAACAAAGCACACAGCATAGTTCCTCTTCAAGTAGGGGGACACAGCACACAGCCTTACTTAGCAGAAACAGCAACTGCAGGTCAGCCCCCAGACACACAGCAATGGCAGCACTTTCTCTCAGTCTTCTTCAGCTGTTCTCTTGGGCATGGATTCCTTCTTGATCATGAACTTTCTTAGTCTAAAGTTTAGGGGTTTCAGCCCTGATATTTATACCCCAGAAATATTTGTTCTTCGTGTGTGTGGGGTTCTGGACCCAGTCCAACCAGATTTGGGTGAACACTGCTAGTGCACATCTTCTTCCTTTGTGAGTGTGGGCCAGGGCCATCAGACGCACTGCAGGAGGTGGAGCCAGCATTGTGGAGGGCAGGCACAGCCCTATTCAGAACCAGGTGCTACTCCTCCCACCACTCCAAATGCAGTTAGGTCTATTCAGCCTAGGGCTGACTCACCCAGCCTCCTGGAGCCACCCCAGCCCCTGTCACTCACCAACCAGACGATCAATTCACAAACAGGCAGAGCCACACAGAAAGGTTAAACAAGAAAATAGCCACTTTCTAAAAGTGCTATTTCCAAACACTGAATTTAAAAACCATCTTCCCTAAAAGATGTGTTATTAAATTCTGAGTTCAGGGATACCAGAATCCAAATTGCTATCTTGCTGCTATGGGAAGACATGCAGGTAAACATGTTACACAGCATTCCCCATTCTGTCCTTTAATCTGGAATTGTATAAAATGTGTTTATGGTATAAAAAGTAGGACCATGTCTTTGTACTCCCCATGGATATACTAGTGATATTTTTCTGACAATATCCTTCCCCTTTGTTTTCATCTTTTTCAGACAGCAATAAGACATGGCTACCCGATGAAGGCTCAGCCAAAACACAGGTAGATTGTATATTGTACATTTAGCCATGAAATATTTTTAGGATTACATTTTTGTATTATCTGTCTGTATGAGTTCCTTTTTTATTTTTTGTTTCTTGGATGTTTAATTGAGAATTCGAATGTAATATATATTGATAAAATGAATTTTTGTGCCAATATGAGACTGATTTATGATACATGTTATCATTAATTGATTGATGTGTTTACATGGTCTCTCTCTTGATACATCTCTCCCAAAACCTTTTTGAATAATAAACATGAATTTCTAACAAATTAATATCCATGGGTTTGTACATATTTTTATAGATATTTGGTCCACGTTTAAAGATGTTTCCTATAGAGTTATTTACATATATTCTGTTAAACCTGATATAGGAAACGTTATTAGGGGTACCCTTTTTGTTACAAATTGCACTCTGCCAGAGCACATCTTCTTCCAATGTGAGTGTGGGCCAGGGCAATCAGACGAGCTGACTCACCCAACCTCCTGGAGCCACCCCAGCCCATGTCACTCACCAACCAGACGATCATTTCACAAACAGGCAGAGCCACACAGAAAGGTTGAACATGAAAATAGCCACTTTCCAAAAGTGCTATTTCCAAACACTGAATTAATAAACCATCCTCCCTAAAAGATGCGTTATTAAATTCTGAGTTTAGGGATACCACATTCCAAATTGATATCTTGCTGCTATGGGAATATATACAGGTAAACATGTTACAAAGCATTCCCCATTCTGTCCTATGGGCAAGATCGCCTTTCAATAGTGAAAAACAAAATTGGCAGTATTTCACTTTTGGCAATTCTTATTTTGTTTGGTCATGGTCAAAACCAGGTTGCCTGTGGAGCTGCTGGCTGCTGGGATCTCGTTAAAAAATATATATATATATATGTATATATGTATATATATATATATATATATATATGAACAGAACAATCTTCAAAAAAAAACACACTTCTGTGGAAACGAAGACACGGACCCAAGGGTTGCAGTCAAGGAGATTTTATTTAAAACCTCTCTGGTTCCTTATATATATATATATATATATTAAACAATGGCCTAAGTGTTTTTCTGCAAAAATAACAACGGATGGACAGAATGCAGAACAATGTCATACATTCACCCTAGTACAGAGATCTGGGCCTCAATCCATCGCTTTTTTGCTCACCATGCCATTCCAGTTTGGAACCAGCCATATACAAATCAGTCGTGACCCTGCGCCCAATAGGAACAGTCCAGCCTGAACTGCCAGGCCAGGTCCTCCCTGGACTGGAAACAAGCATCCTGGGACCAGTTTCGGGCTTTCAGCCCTCATCAGCTGGATAGCTTTACTCCAGTGGCATGGAGAGCATGGGACCCACATCTGGGCATACCCGTCCCACTTGGGTTGACAAATGCAAAAACAACAATTGATGGACAGATTGTAGAACAATGTCATAAATTCACCCCAGTACAGAAATCTGGGCCTCAATTCATCGGTTTTTTTGCTCACCATGCCATTGCAGTTTGAATCCAACCATATGCAAATCAGTCTTGACCCTGCGCCCAATGTGAACAGTCCAGCCCGTACTGCCAGGCCAGGTCCTCCCTCCTATAGCTAAACTACTGGTAAGTTGGTACCACAGTGTGCCAGCCTGGCTTTCCATCTTTGGTGGGGGCATATTGCGTGACGACAACCAACATGGACATCTGCAACCCTCAAACATGAAACCACGAGCCCAAGGCCACACTCTGTACAGTACTTACTCTTTGTGCCTCCATCCCACACACCTTTCAGCCCTTCATTCTCCCTTCTGGAGGAATTCTCAGAGCCCGACTATCCGTGGGCCGAGCGCGGAGGCAACGTTGCAGTGACCACTGCTAGTCTAGAATGCCCCTAGACCCTGGGGGTGAGAGGAATTGCACACAGACACAAAGCCACATCTCTGTAGAGTCCTGGGGAGAGTTCCCGGGATCTAAACCAATGAAAAATATGGATGGGGGAGTGGGCAGGGCTTCTCTTAAGTACCCCACTACAGCAAGTCTCGCAGAGCAGCACTTGCGCGCTGGCTCAGGCTCAACCTAAAAAGAGGGAACACATAAAGAAGTAAAGAATGAAAGAAGGAAGGCTAAACAAAGAAGGCAAGAATGCAAAAAGGGAAAGAAGGCAGAAAAAAGAAAGAACAAAAAAGGAGAGAAGAAAAAAGTAAAGAATGTAAAAAGAACAAAGTAAAGATGGAAAGAAGGAATGAAGGCAGAAAAGAAATGAAGGAAAAAAACTTCAAGGAGGTAAAAGAGAAAGAAGGAAGGAAAGAAAGAAGCAATAGAATAATAAATAAAGAAGGAAAGAAAAGGGAAAGAAGGCAAGAAAGAAAGAAAAAGAAATAGAAGAAAGCAAAGGAAAGAAGGTAAAAAGAAAGTGGGAAAAAGGGAAGAAGGTAAAAAAGACAAAAGAATGGAAGAAAGGAAAGAAAGAGGAACACAAGCGAGAAGACAAAAAAGCTATGAAGGACAAAAGGAGAGAAAGAAGAAAAGAAAAAGGGAAAGAAAGAAAGAAAGAAAGAAAGAAAAAAAAGAAAGAAAGAAAGAAAGAAAGAAGATGGAAGGATGGTTCACAGTATAAAATATTGGATACCAAAACTCAAATTGCACCCCAGCTATGTTTAAATATAAATTATTATCAACAAACAATTAGTGAAACAGAGTCCATGAATACAATATGGTATGTTGTGAAATAGCTGCAATCTAGTTCAAAAGGAATTTACAACAGCATTGGAAGGAGACAGGAACGGAAAAAGCTGGAATGCGTCCTGTGCTCACTTCAAAAGCATCCTAGTATCACATCAGGCAACACTGGCACTAAAGGGAACTCCATGTGTGTGGATGCGCACCTTGTGAAAGAGCAAAATACAGTCCCTCAAAGTGACGTTAACCAGAGGCTTAAATAGGCTGATCTATTGCCCTATGCTATATGTTGTGGTTGGCTGACACAAAATGGGAATGACACAACTAATGGGTGAAAAAGGGTTGCTGAAAGCCCCTCTAAGTAAGTAAATATACATATTATTTGGGTAAAATCAAAAGGTCTTGGTTAACGGCGACGCCAGACCTAACCAGCACTGGCAAATTAGCAATGCCAATAGATCAAGCTTATAAATGTACTGTCCAGCTAGATCTAAAAAAAAAAAATCCATGTTTGCTAATGACTGCCATCTTCCCATCTTTTTTGCTGACAGAGAGAAACATCATAAATTATCTAGTTACCTAAGACACTTTCATTGCATTACAGTGGCACCTCTGTGCCCTTAAAAGATCAAGCTCGGGCAGCTGATTGAATAAACAAAATGCGCACAGCTGTTTGGAGGGCAAGCTCCTTTTTGTGAAAGCACACAATTTTCCCTCAGTCAAAACATGAACTGCTGGCTTCCAACATGTGGGCGTAGCCAGACCCCCATTCCTGTTGATACTCACAAAATTGTCTAGCAATGGCTGCTCTCTCATGCCAGAGCATAAAAGGTGACCCTCAGACCAACTCTTTGGTGCACTCCTGGACCTGAGCATACTGCAGAGAAGCCTGGACCTGCACCTTTGGGCTCTTCGCAAGTGTGAACAGGCCTGTTTATGCTAAGAACCTGCTGCTCTTTCTGACTACTAACACGAAGCTCTGGTGCCCTGACTTTTTGCGCTACAACAACCACCAGTGATGAAAGGCAATGCAAGATCTACACTATGTGCTACAGCATCAACAGCACGAGGTGACTGTTAATGCGAAGCTCCAGCAGGTTCTTCGCGCTACAGCGTTGACCATCCATGACTCTCTGCCTGCCTCTCGTGACCTCCTCCACGCGGCGAATGGAACTCTTCGAGCAGGACTTTAGAATGTAACATTTTCAGTGGCACTAACCTGGTCCCTGTATCTGACCTGCACTCCATCACTGTCTGCCGGAACTTGTGATTTTCACTCGGTCTTGCACGGCCAGATAAACCCCAGTGACGATTTGTCCTTCTATGTACTATACCACCCTTAATTATTTAAAATTGCAATCTACTGATTGGATTTTTGTTGTTTTAGTGTCAAATGATGTATTAAATATAACTCTATTTTCGAAAATCGTTGTGGGATTTTTGTTGTTTTGTGTTTTCACTGTATTGCTGTTTGTGTGCTGCATAAATACTTTACACATTTCCTCTAAGTTAAACCTGACTGCTTTTTTGCTAAGCTACCAGAAGTTTTAAGCATAGGTTAATTTAGTGACTGCTTGTGGGTCACCCTGACAACAATTGCGGCTGTTGATTGACAAGAGTTTCATCCCCCCAAACCAATAACCTAATTGCTCACAGACTTACATTAAACTCCTTGTTATGTCTTTTTACAAAAATGAATGCCAGCTTTTTGGTGTACTTAATTCACATTACAGAGTCTGCTTTCACTCATCTGCTACGAACATGAAAGAGCAAGATGGCAAGTATTTCAACAGTTTATAAGAGGGGTGATAGAGTGACCATGTATTAAGGAATAAAATAACTACTGCCATACATTAATTGGGTATTGCAAGTCACCTCAGAGTATGATGACGTTATAAAGGAAGTAGGCCTTCGACCTTGTTCCTCTATATAATCACTGGATTTCTTGTTACTTGAAATATTTCTAAAATGTACAGTAGGGGGGATTCTATGCCATATATAAATTGTTGAGTAGCCAGAAAAAATGTGCATGCATTAGCACATTGAGCACAAACAGAATTTCCAGATAATTCTCACATATTTTATTGAGGCTTCTGCTTCAAACCCGTGAGGGAACAGGATACAATGCTTACACAGGTGATGAGTGACCTTTTTGATTTACTCTATCTTGCTTTTTTACTATTTTGAGTAACGCATTTTACCGTGAGAAGCAGCTTTATCACATGTTCTGTAGACCTCACAACTTTGCTTTGCTCAACACCTTAGCAAACAATATTATATTCAATGTAAAACATGTCCAAAGTTGGCAAGGCCAACGATGTTGCATTTCACTCCTTGCCCGAAGTATTGTGCCTACCATTGTCACAGTATCTCTCACTTCTAAGTCATGTCTGAATGTTGTTGCACATGATAAGCGCAAGAGGCATAGCATTACTTTTAGAGGGCTCCCTGGATCTACATACGAAGCAAAGCCTTGCAGCATTTATTTATTTAGCCTGCCTGTCTTGATTTAATCTGAAAGCGATATGTACTACCTTTATCTAGCTTTTTATCCAACAGCAATTTAGTTGGAGGATCATTAAAGATCAGTCTTACAAGCAGTGCTTTCAATTGCAATATAGAAGTGCAGGTATTCAGTTTTTAAAGCATCAGTTTGCTCCTGAGACATGTTGGTACTCTCCTATTAAATGTATTGGAACAGTGCGGAGAACTGCAGGCAATCTTCCTTTCAAATTAAATAGGTGCAGGTTCAGAACTGGACATTACCTCCTATTTAAAGCATTGCTTACAGGTAGAAAGCAAACTATGATTCCCAGAATGCAATGCCCTGCTGTTAGACTTGGCATCTTTGGTGTGGTTCCCCTGGACTTTTTGCCTTCAGACCTCCTGTTTTTGCTGGCTTCAGGACTCTGCACTTTACCATTGCTAACCGGTTCAAAAGAGTATATGCTCTCTGCTTTAAACATGTTAACATTGTCTTATCTACAATTGGCATATATAATTTACTTATAAGTACCCAAAAAGTGGGGAACAAAGTGCTGCTTTAGTGAAAATCCAGGCACTGCTGTCATTGCCCGGCATGGAACCAGATAATTTCCCACGACGTGGCCGCATCACCGCCGTTGTAAGGACCGAAGACATTGTTTTGCTGACTTCGCAGAGCATCAAACCCAGTTCCCCACGCATCCTCAACTGCGATGGCTTGAAGACAACGCATTGCCTACATCTCATGTTTATAACGACACATCTCCGACTTGGGTGGCTCATAACCAATGCATTAACTACACCCAAAGGGATTGACGAAGAAGCGTCACCACCTTTGCTCCATGCATCGAGACTTCGCAGACGACGCAACAAGGTACTTTGCAAGGGGACAAGGTGGGTCGCTGTATCCAACCTGAGCTCCATCGCAATTGGCCTAAACTTTTAGATTTGACACAGTCTAGCGCGACCAGATGACCCTAGTTGGTACTTTATGCTTTTAAGCACTACATTTCAGTTTAATCTTTAAAGATGTATAACTCTGGTTATAGTGATTGGAGTTTTGTTGTTTTGGTATTCGTTTGATCAATAAATTAAGCACTATTTTTCTAGGTAAGTGTGGTAACTTTTTGTTCGGTGTTTTTAGTAATTTACTGTTTGAAGTGTTGCACACATACTTTACACATCGCCTCTTTAGTTAAGCCTGACTGCTCTGTGCCAAGCTACCAGGGGGTGAGTACAAATTAATTTAAGGTGTGTCTGTGACTTACCCTGGCTAGAGGTTCCTGCTTGGACAGGGCGCATACCTCTGCCAACCAGAACCCCAATTTCTGACACCTGCTATCTGAAAGGGTAAGACTGGACGAGGGATTCCCGCACAGCATGGGTTCACTTAGCAGCATTGTATATGTTAGGATACACGCATTGATCTTACAGAATACATGAACCTAACTCTACGAACGCAGACAGGGATGCAGCATGAAGAGATGGAACAATGTGCGTGGGAGGAATGTGTATATCAGCACTGCTTAAACCGTTCGTGATCCACCCGACCAATCCGTGCTCTCAAATTTCTACCCATCAGACCTAATTCGAGCTCTTCGGGGGCGGTGTGTGTGTGTGCGCGCGCCTCTACAAGTTAATTCTGACTGCACACCTACAAACCGGGCAACCCCTCCCTCGCTGGAGGCAGCTCTGGAGTCCCAGACTGGCAGTGAAGCAGAGAGCTGGGCGGCAGCTCGGATAATGAACAGCTCCCTGCCCTGCCCTTTCCGCGCTGAGCATCCTCGGCTTCCTCTTTAACTTGAAGTCAACACATCTGTCATGTTAGCCCGCATCCTCCCCCTCCACCCATCTGCTCTCCTCTCTGCCTCCCCAGGCGCGCGCCGCTTATTTTCCGTTTCCTCCTGCTGCTATCCTGCCTGATGGACTCTTCCATTCGCCCTGCCGGCCTGGGTGTGCTGCTTGCCGTGGGATGATCTGTCGGGATCCGCGAGCACTTCATTCTTAATCCGTTGCTAGTGACGGCTGCTGTCCCGGAAGCCTTACCCCCGCAGGCCTGCGGCCCCCGAGTACGAATGGATGGTGGGGGTAGAAGATGAAAGGCTGAGGAGCTGGTCTTGCCGTTTTTCCCACTTCAGGTACGCTACCCGCTGCGGTGCTTTGTCACCGGATTCTGTTGCAGGCGCAGTCATAGCACCAGGTTTTTTTTAGTACACAGTATTGGACTATTTGAAAACAATGCGCCAAAATGTTACTGCACAGCGTGTTAAGTCCCACAGACTTTCTCCCCGGGTGGCATATAGAGACGTGCATAGGGCAGGCAAGCACTGTTCGGCCGTGGGTGCAGAGGTGAACTGAGCACAGGGAACTCTGCCCAGGGCTGTCTGTCGTCACTCAGAGGGTGCTGTATCACTCACATCCGCCTCTTTCTTGTTATCGGGATTGCCACTAAAGCGTTCTTTTCTGTTTCCCTTCCCACACGCTGTGTAATTGTCTGCACGCTTTTGGTCACGTCAACATTCTTTAAACAAAAGGCTATCGCCTTGAGGGCACTCGTGTGTGTATGTGTGCGTCTGTGTGTAAATAATGGAACATCCCCGCTTCTGAACGCCCACAATGACATAGTGTATGTTTAGCCCAATCCTTTGTTGTCGTGCCAGGCAACATGCACAGAGCTGTTAAACTTTTCTTGTAGAATAACTTTTCAGAGATAAGTGACACCCCGTGTGTGTTGTGAACTGGGCTTGCACGCAATGAGAACTCCTGATTTGTTAAAAATACACTTCTTCTTGTAAATCAGCGCAGAACGAAGTGAGGTTTGCAAATTGAAAATGAACTCGCATTTGAGTTGCTGCATCCGAGCGTTGCGCGGTACAAGGAGCCGCCCCTGCTTGCTCAGCATAAATGGAGCAGGGTGCACTGGGACCTGGGTGTGGTGTCAGCGGCACGTGTGCTCGCGCTGCAGTGCGCGCTGTATGAACCCCGGTGCTCCGTCTCCTCTATATTACTGTCTACTAGGCTAGAATTGATTCGGGGGCACACAGAGTGATTTACACCCCGTGCAGCGCGCGAGCCTCCGCTTCAGCACTGGCGCTGTGGACAGCGCCAGGGCAGTGAAAACATCACCAGTGCAGCAGATTCGCTGACACAGGGGTTGACATTCAAGGGATAGCGCTCCTCACTGTTCTGATGCATCGGCCTTCTCTATGTACCATCCTTTTCAAGAGCCCAATCTGTAACGTCCAGAGGGTCTAATCATCAGCACCTTTACAGACATTCATATTTTTGTTATTTTGTTATCTCCTTTGCACGTGATTATTTTTTCCTGTCATTATTTGCTTGTTGTGCATACATTTTAAATTCTGATGAGGCCGAACATACGAGAATTGTTGGAGTTTATCTAATGAATTATGTGTATTGCATCCGTTTTTCAGGTTGTGTCCCGTTTTTTACAAGAGTTAGGTTGATCTTTCTTTTAAAGACTTAACATAGCATTTATTGCTGTGAAATTGTTATAATTTTTTTTTTTGCAAAATGTGTATTTGTTTGTCAGCAGAATATTATCGGTGGTCCACAGCTACCACTGTGGAAATGTAAGTCTTTTCTGGATGGCCCTCAGTCCCGACCCCACTGTGGACTCTCTCCTTGGATGCTTCTGGCTGACTCACTCTGGATGTTGACTGAACTGCACTGACAGCCCAGGGGCTACCTGGAAGAGGAAGAGCAAGCAAAAGAAAAGAAAACATATGAAAAAATTACCTCGACAGGAAACGGCTGCCGGTCCTTCATACACCTCCATTGGGTGTAGCAAATGGCTGCGACTGCTGCTGTCGACGTGCCCTGTGGTTGGTGCCCTTGCCCTTGTCACCCTGGTATCAAGAACTGCAGACACAACACAAATTAAACAGTGTGGTGCAGTCCTGTTTACTTTCGATAGCTTCCATTACTTCCCATTCTCGAAGCACCTCAATAGCAAAGGGCCAAGGGAGGGACAAGGGAGTCAACCCTGTAATGTCATAGTGGGTGGGGTAGACATAGTGTATAAGGTCACTCTGCCACACGTGATATTTTGGTGAATTGATGACCGCGCGAGTCTTGTGTGTTAAAATCATCCAGACAAGAAAAGAGAACTCCACTTAAACAAAAGCTATAAACACATGGCTCAAGTCGGGGTACCACGCGGATGGACGGGGTCCCCCCATTTATTTTACCGGGAGCTCGGTAACTTGAGCAAATAGCGGCACACATTCACTCTTTGGCCTCGCTGGGGCGAGATCAGAGCTCCTTCAGAACACTGTTCACGCGCTGGCTTATCTGATGCAATCGCATCTAAGGGGTGAGCGAGGGGAGGCAAAGAGTGTGATGGTGCAAGCCACCTTTCGCGACGTCACTTCCTGTCGTGACGTCAGCGTCCCCCCACTTCTTTTTTTAGGACTTGTGCCCTGTATAAACATATTAAGAAAAAGCACTGACAATGCCAATAGGTCTGGCTTTAAAGGAAGGTTGTATGGTATTGTGAAGCTTTACAAGTAGATAGCATGGGAATGGATATGTATTCTTGGGGCACCGAAGAGCTATATTATAATATTGGTGTAGGTTAAAAGGTAAAGTGACAGTTGCACCCAAAGTTTCCTATATGTTAATGACTGCCCTGCTCCCGTCTGTGCTGCTACCAGAGAAAACCATGTGAAATTATCCAGTAATCTATGAGACTTTAATAGCTTCACAATGTCATGTGTGTGCTCCTGAAAGTTCAAGCTCAGTCAGTTGGATAAACACATGATCACAGCTGTGAGGCGGGCCAGCACTTTTTGTGAAAGAACACAACTTCTGCCCAATCAAAACATATACTCTTCTCTTCCAACATGTGGGCGGAGCCAAAGCCCTTCTCATGAGGATTCTTAAATACCCGTCTGGCAACAGCTGCCGTGCTGTCAAGCCAAACCATAAAAATGGACAGCCTCTTCATGCAGCTTGCCAAACTTTATTAACTATACATTTATAGTTTTGTCCCTTGAGCCTGCTGTGATTTCTGTGTAGGGTTTCATATTTGGTGAAAAACGCTGCTTCCTGCAAATTTGCACGGGTCAATAACATACAGCCGCGTGGGCCATACATTTTAGAGCGGCCTAATGATAACCTCAAAAACGTAATAATTTAACAACATCACTTGGTTTCACCTGCTGCACTGGATTTTGCCACCGCTGCAAGGTGCAATTTCTAGAATCCTCTTGCATTGCATGGAAAATGGTCTCTTACTATAGTTTGTTTAAAGCAGTCATGTCAGGTTACTGCTATACAATTCCGGGAAATATTCTACATTTCCCTGTATGTTGGGCATTACTACGCGATATCAAAAGGCAGTTTGAGTCTTGGACGCTCACGGCTTTGTGGTACTTACTTCACCAGCCTGCTCCCAGGGGTAGAGTTATTCATTGCGTGCATGCGTAATCCTGGCACATTTGTGTCGGTCCGTGGGCGGGAAGGCAGCACCGAGTCACGTGGGTAAGTGCGCAGACAAGACAGATTCCCTCTGCTCATTACTGCGCGCGGAGGCCTCACCACTGCGCCACTCGACGCCGGCAGGTCACGCCGTGTTCTATTTTAGCGCAGTGCTTTGATTTCCTATCTTCGCGGCGGAGTGAGGTGCAGACACCCAGTCGCGTTCCCTTCCCATTAAAATGAAAGAAATGTTCCACAGCTCCCAGATATTTGCCAGTACTATTGGTATTATTTTTACCACAAAACATTTGCCATGTGTTCTTTTTTTATCCTGTTTAGTGCAAAAGAAACAATCCAATTTTCATTTGCTCACTGCTCATGACTAGACACTTTTGGTCCTGCTTGGGGAACCTACAAGATTTTGTCAAGGAGAATTATTAAAATGTGTTTAATATTTCACCCGTGTTAATGGTAAATATTTTATATTTCGTGTTACTGATTTGAATATTTTTTGTTTGCGTTTTAGGATCAGTGCCGTGTTTAGCATACAGATAGGGACACGGTACGCTTCAGCGATGTGAAACAGGGTTTGCTCGCTTTTGATTTACAGGCTAACGTTTCAGACCCAGAATTGGGAGAAAATTCCCAAAGATTCCCGGGAGATGCAGCTGTTCACTGGTGTACTGCAAGAACAGGGAAAACGTTCGCTTAGTGAGGGAGGCGACTCAAGCATTTTGCAGGGACAACCAACTCCTTCAGGCACGTGCAAGAGCTAGCCCATGGCAGCTTCAGCCACAGCCAACCACATTGAAAGAGGACTGCAAGGTAGCAGCACACTCCTTTAAGGGCAGATTTATCAGCTTACCTCACCGCTTTATGTTGATTGTCTTGTGTCCACACAAGATGCTTTCAAAATCGGTGGACTCAAGAGGAGGGTTGAATTGTGACCTTCGCTTATGTCACATTGAAGCTGATGCAAGTTATCACACACAGGGATACTGGAAGAATCATGACCACAGACCACCTTGTTATGAATAAAGGATTCCCATCTTTTGGAGCAGACCACGGGGCACGTTCTAGGTTCTGATTCGCGCCTTCTCAGGATAGAGATTGTGCATATATATCTCAGGATCTGCTTTGAGAATCCCTGTATCCTTGAAGCAGATTCATTGAAGCATTTGAACACTTACACACAGTCCCCGAATTGTACGTGCAGTCCAATATTGGAAAAACTAAAGGAGTTGCCGGTAATACTTAAAGACATTCTACAGGAATGCAAGAAGACAAATCAGGGAGTCAACAGTACATTCGATACAAGAGACCTTAGCGTGCAACAAAAAGATGTACTCAAAGATAAAATAGCAAATCGAGAAAAGAGAAAGGCAGATTCGAAAACAGTAGCAGCACAACAAATAACAGATAAGGAATCGAAACAAAACATGTCAATAAAAATAATAACTGAAGAACAACAGGATGTCAAAAATCTTACAGGGACAAACCCAGGAGCTCGGAATAGCATTTGTCATGACCTAACAGAAAAGAAACAGTTCACACAGGTTAGTGAAAAAAATCCGAATACCAAACAACCCCTAACTAAAAGACAGAAAAAACGGGCGAGGAAAAATAGAAACCAACTATTAAACCGTATGCCAGCAACAAAGCAGACCTTGATCAACTTCCCGATCTTTAACCGCCCAAAGCCATCAGTTAAAGCCAAAGTTGGTAATGAAGAGGGGTTATACCCCCTATCAATATCAATAACACCAAAATCCCGGAAGCAGAGCACGAAAATAGAAGGGCAACAGCACACTGCCAAAGAGGAATGGTGTAACGACTTAGCCCAAATAAAAAGATCACGAACAACAACAACACAGGAGGAGATGATCCATGTCGCAAGCTCAGATACAGATGACTCAAATAATGATGAAGATGCAACCCTAGCCACAATATCAAGTAGTGCGGATCGGAGTCTGGAAAGTATCGAGTATGACCACTCACCATTGAACAGAGTACAAGTGAGTCCGAAGGACGAACCATATAATGATGGGAATAAAAAACAACAAAGAACCTGCGTTAAGCCGCAAGGCACTAACAACCAAGGAATGAAACAAGAACTCAGTAAATACGAGTCAAACAAGCAAGGAGATCAAAGGGTAGAGACTAACAGTTTTGATAATAAACATAAAGTTATGCCAAATCCTGATTCAACTAGGAGTATCAACATTACCTCCAAAAGGGACAAAACTAACACAAGACAAGTTACAGCAAGAGTCGATAGAAGTAAACGGGACCAACTACAAGTAAAGATTATTACAGAGCGGCATGACAAACATCAAAGCATAGGACCGGAAAAAGCAACAAGGCCAATGCCTTCTCTAGTGACCACCATTAACGACTGTACGCCTAACACAAAATCATGCGGCCAGAAAAGAACAATTCTGGAAGTAAAAACTAAGACAAGAATGCCAACAGAGCAATTAGTGAATGATGACTATATCCAACAGGACAAAATCATAAAGGATGGGTCGACGGACAACGGAAGTAATAAAAATGTGAGAACTCGGCAACATCGCAATGTGCATGATATAAAATCAACATCAACAGGAAGGCTACTTTTTATACCCAACTTTACAATGCGAGATACACAAGACTATTTAAACCGAGGAAACATCTTACACCTGATCTCGGTTATTCCGAGCCTCAACCATATAACGCCTGCAGACTTATTGACAATCGAATTCGTTAATCTTGGTAACAATTCAGCAAAGGAAGGCACCCTCTCAACCTGGAGGAGCGTGGAAATAGTTAAGCAGTTACTCAACGAAACCACAAAATTTGAAGAGTGGGGGATCTCGCTCAAAGAAGAGAAAACGGCAGGCTATCCCTCGCCCCTATTAAGAAGGCACATCAAACGAGAAGATCATACCGGTATAAGTCGAAAACAAACATACTCGGTATTGCAAGGTGCCAGGGGTGCAGAACTTATAAAAGCTGAGCAACAGAGTAGGCCGATGCAACGTCCAACTGAAGATTGAATTAGTAGCAGAGCGTATAACATCGAACAAAGTATAGTAAAAGTTCTCTCCTGGAACATCGCTGGAGCAAAAGAAATTTTAAACAACAACTGGAAAATGGACACTTGGGACACTTATGACATCGTTGCCCTGCAGGAAACATGGCTAACAGAGCCAATTGATGTCCCAGGCAGAATCAGTTTTCATGTTAGTGCAACCCGCACCCAGCGCCATGGACGAGCAAAAGGCGGTCTGTCAGTTTACATAAACACTGCATTAAACATCAAAGCCTCCCAGCTGGCAAACTCTACGACCGACATGCAAATAATCAAATTTGAGAGGTTATCCCAGGCTAGTATCGGAACCATAATACTAATCAACATATATGCTCACCCAAAAATGAAGGTAAAAAAAGAGCTATTTAAATGCATTAACAATGTAATATCCGGGTTTCGTCTAGATCAACCAGCATGGGAGATAATCCTCACGGGCGATTTCAATACTAATCTTATACATCACCCAGAAGAGGAGGATAACGTAATCGCTGCAAATGAATTTTGGGCAGTTGAAACACAGGAGATCCCGCTCGCCAAGAAGGCTGATCAAGTGGGAAAACAGTTGATGTGGGCCCTGGAAAATCATGGGTTGCGAGTACTTAATGGAAGAATCAAACAGGATAAACCCCCTTCAAACACCTATATAGGCCCTAGCGCAAGTACAATCTTGGATTATACCATTGTCTCGCTCCCTCTGCTGGGATTAATCAAAAATTTCCAAATTCTATGTTCGGCTGACAGCGACCATTCAATGCAGCATATTGAAATCAGCCTGGCACCCTTCAAACATTTAAAAGCTCGATCATTACCTGGGGAAACATCGACAATCAACCTGAAGCGTTTAAGATGGACGAATAACTCCCTACCGCAAATTGCACAGGATGCAAAGCACTTACTCCAAAATATAACCAATGGAAATGAAATGTGCGCAGAAACATGGACTACCTTTTTGAATAAATTATTAAAGACTAGAGCCAACTTGAGCGTGAAATTCAACCAAAGGAATAAAGGTCAGCCCAGTAAGATCATTCTGTCCTTAAGAAGGCGTTTGCGGAAGTTCATGAGGCAAGCAAAGGGTCGCAGTTCAGATTCGCATGTTTGGCAAACAATCCGACATGTAAGGAAACAATATAAGAGACAAATATGGATTGAAAAAAAAAACAGAGATACCGATTTTTGGACCAAACTACTGAACAACATAAAGAAATCCGATTCCAGAGCGTTCTGGTCACAGGTAAACTCACTAAACAGATCAGCACAAATAATAAACATTACCTGTGTTACAGAACAGGCATGGGTTCAACATATACTTGACACATTCTCAGTAAACTTATCGATGCCGTCCATAACAACAACTAACAATGCATCAAATGTAGAGAACCTAAAGACCTCCGTCTTAGCACAATTAAACAATCTGTGTACCAATCAGAAAGGTGGGGCTCAGACATTCAGCTCTAACGTGGAATCAGAAATATCAAAAATAATTAAAAGAAGCAGGCAAGATAGCGCACCGGGACCAAATGGTGTTCCCCAGGCCATCTATAAGGAGGACCCCCAATATTGGGCATGCAAATTAAACATCTTATTTCGGTCAATAAATAGCACAAGTGGGCTCCCTGAAAGCTGGAGAGGGGCGATTATAAATCCGATTTACAAAGGAGGAGACCGAAAAAACCCAGCAAATTACCGTCTGATAGCACTTATTGATGCTGAAGCAAAATACTACGCATCTCTTGTGCTAATCGACCTTACCAAATGGTCCGAAGATAATAAGAAGATTCCGGTAAATCAGACAGGGTTTCGCAGGGGTACAGGCACTATGGCTAATGCCATGGCAATAAGTTTAATCGCCGAAAAGAGTATACAAAGCCGTCGAGCACTGTACGCCTGCTTTGTTGACTTCAAGGCGGCCTTTGACCGTGTCAATCGTCAGCTACTATGGTCCAAGTTAAAACAGCAGGGACTACCGGACTCTATTCTAAATCCAATAATGGACTTATACACGGATACCTGGATGCAGGTAAAGATCGCTAATGGGCACCAACTAACACGGAAGATCAGGACATATGACGGATTGAAACAGGGCTGCGTCTTGGCGCCCCATCTCTTTAATCTATTCATGGCAGACCTAACAACAAGTCTGGACGGGATTAACGCCCACCCACCGCGGCTAGGAACATTACGGCTGACACATCTCTCCTATGCCGATGATGTGGTGCTCCTTAGTCAGACTAAAATAGGTCTGCAACGCCTCCTGCATGAACTGGCTGAATACACTAAACAGAATCTTCTAGAAATAAATAGCCAAAAAACAAAGATCATGATATTAACTCGCCAGCGCAAAGCCCTGCCACTTTTTGTCATAGACAACAAGAAACTGGAGGTAGTGGATAGCTATAAGTACCTGGGAATACAACTGGACAGACGCCTTAACTTTTCATTGCACTTTGAGGCCATCGAAAAAAAGGGAATAGCACTGTTACATGCATTCAACAGTATTTCCAAGCAGTTAAAGGGCCCTCTGTTTAATCCACTTTTGGCCGTCATTAAGGCCAAGCTACTCCCTACAATAGCCTATGGCGGTGTGTTACACCATGGGAGAAGTGCACAACAATTAGACAAGATTCAAACTAGAGTTTACAAGCGTATATTCAGATTACCGTATAATGCCTCTCCGGCACAGGTCCGACTCGAGTTTGGCCTACAATCCCAAGATCTGCAAAAAAAGTATGAGACCATTAAGTTCTGGTATGACATCTGGATGAACAGGCAAATAGAGATCAATTCTGCTATGTGGGAGGCAATGCAAAATAGTCCCAATTCCCAGTACACCAAGTTTTTAAATCTGTCCCTTGATACTACCGAACTTGCATCATTGTGGCAAACCAAGCTACCGGTATCATCGTTCAAGCAAGTACTTAAAAAGGCGGCAAACAGGCATTCTCTGACTAATGACAAATCAATCTTTAGTCACCGCGCACATGCCTGGATGATAATTCAGTCATACACTATGCTCAAACCCGCAGTTTATTTCGGGGCATCTTTTTCATCATTTATCAAATTGAAATACCTTAGTTTAAGGATGGGAAACCTGCCGACAAATGCAGATCAACCAGCTTGGATGAAACCGGACACCAAGGAGTGTGACTTATGTGGTGCCACAAAACAAGACCTCATCCACCTATTTTGCATCTGTCCAACATTGGACGAGGAACGACGGCGCTGGTTAAAGGAAAAATTTAATGACCATGGAATACGTACTTGTCGAACTGCCATTATACAAGTTTTGTGTACAGCGGATCCACAATTTATCTGCAGATCAGTCAAGTTTGTTATGAACTTTGAGAGCAAAAGAGGTGTCATTGAAAAGGGTTGTTAAAAATTCAGATCAAGACGTAACGTTAAGAGGCTATAAGAACTTTTGCTACTCTCACGCAAGAAATTGCACCAGCCGTCACACGCCATTCAATGGCTTCACATAACTCGCAGTAGATCGACCCAAATCAACTTTGATCTTGAGTAGGAAGAGCTATGCGAACCATTTTACACTAGCAAATGGACCGATGCAATTTGATATTGAGCTCCTGAAATAAGAGCTATTTTGTATAGAACGAATAGGAACTTGTATAATGTAGTTCAGTAATATTCTTACATCTGATATTTTATGAATATAAATAGTTATTAATGTTTTTTAAAACAGGCATGTATACTGACCAAATTTAAACTAATGCATTTTTATTTTTGTAATGGTTTTTATTAACTATACAATAAATTCTTCATTCATTCATTCACTTACAGCTATCTGTTTGTAGTTACACCAATGCTTTCTAAATCTGCTTTTATGTTGTTAGTGGTAAAAAGCCTTTATCATCCAGGTGTTTTTGACGTCCTACAGTGGGAGTACACGTGAGTCATTTGTCCTACAGGGTCATTCTCATATGACACAACTTTAAAGGGTTAATCACTTGTCTTTCAACATTGTATTCTGTTTAAATGATCATTCCAGACACGCTGAGTACCTACACGAAGAGTGCAGCCTGATTAAAGCTTGGTGATGTATGTAATTTTAGGAGATTGAGGCTTCCTACTGAAGATTATGGTTCAGTCGAGGTGTAAAGAATCTCACTAAATGAGCTAAGGGTTTGTGGCAGAAGTGTCATATATCAGAGCAATGGGTGGTCTGTTGGATTTAATGTAACTGACGCTACCTGCTGTCTTGGCGCTCTTGTGATGCTCTAGCTGGGTGTATCAGTGACTTTATATTCATATCACACGACAAACAATCTTCAATGCGTGGAAATAGTGAACTCGGAGTAGGGTTGAGGCGCATTGACATGGTGCGCTGAAGTTTGCATTGCTTCTGTTTGTGCCAGACCAAGTTGTTCAGGTTTAGCAGTGGAAAAGCAAGAGTACATCACATGTGCTTTTCTACACCCCAGGCTCAACTCACTATTTAGGGGAGTCCTTTCCATTACGTTTCAATTGATTTTGTGAAACAATGAATTGATTCTCCATTGAAAATGCAAGCACTTGCATTTGTGACTGTGAATTGGAGGTAGGATTCACTCCACATACTAAGCACACAGTTCCGGAGCTGCATATGGGGTACCAACATATTCTCTGGGTTGAAATGCAGAATTCGTTTTATTGGGAACTGTGTAGATATGTTGGCCGGGGACAATTGTAAAAATAATATGCCCTGAGCTACATGTTTCAATAAACTGTGGACACAACAAAGGACTTCTCTTTTCACTTCTATAGGTACAAATATCCTTTCCCTAAGGATAACATTTTCATAAATCCATTTTACAGTAAACTAACGAGAAATTCAGCATTGAGAATGAAATGCGATTTTAAGTAATCGCTTTTAAGTCATTTGGCTTGGACCAGAAAGTCGGGATGAACAAAGCTATCCGTTAAAAAGGGAAAATGCAGTCATGTTCTTTAACCAGCTATCCTTTTCATGATCACGTTAGAAGGCAAATGCAAAAACAACAGTTGATGGACAGAATGCAGAACAATGTCAATAATTCACCCCAGTACAGAGATCTGGGCCAAAATCCATCTTTTTTTGCACTCCACACCCACCAGTTCAGACATGGCCACATGCAAATCAGCCTTGACCCAGTGCCTCATGGGAACAGTCCAGCCCGAACTGCCATGCCATGTCTTCCCTGGACCGGAATCAAGCATCCTCGGACCGGTCTCCGGCCATCAGCCGTCATCAGCCAGGATAGCTTGATTCCAGTGGTTTGGAGAGCACGGGACTCACGTCTGAGCATACCCGTCCCACTCGGGGTGACAAATACAAAAACATTAGTTGATGGACAGAATGCAGAACAATGTCATATATTCACCCCAGTACAGAGATCTGGGCCTATATTCATCGTTTTTTGCACTCCACACACCCCAGTTCAGACGTGGCCACACGCAAATCAGCCTTGACCCTGTGCCGCATGGGAACAGTCCAGCCCGAACTGCCAAGCCATGTCTTCCCTGGACTGGAATCAAGCATCCTAGGACCAGTCTCCGGCCATCAGCCGTCATCAGCCAGGATAGCTTGATTCCAGTGGTGTGGAGAGCACGGGACTCACGTTTGAGCATACCTGTCCCACTCGGGGTGACAAATGCAAAAAAACTGTTGATGGACAGAATGCAGAACAATGTCATACATTCACCCCAGTACAGAGATCTGGGCCTAAATCCATCGTTCTTGTACACTCCACACCACCCTAGTTCAGACATGGCCACATGCAAATCAGCCTTGACCCTGTGCCTCATGGGAACAGTCCTGCCCGAAATGCCAAGCCATGTCTTCTCTGGACGGGAATCAAGCATCCTCGGACTGATCTCCGGACATCATCCGTCATCAGCCAGGATAGCTTGATTCCAGTGGTGTGGAGAGCATGGGATTCACGTCTTGCATACCCGTCCCACTTTGGGTGACAAATGCAAAAACAACAGTTGATGGACAAAATGCAGAACAATGTCATACATTCACCCCAGGACAGAGATCTGGGCCAAAATCCATCGTTTTTTTGCACTCCACACCACCCCAGTTCAGACATGGCCACACGCAAATCAGCCTTGGCCCTGTGCCTCATTGGAACAGTCCAGCCCGACCTGCCAAGCCATGTCTTCCCTGGACCGGAATCAAGCATCCTAGGACCGGTCTCCAGCCATCAGCCGTCATCAGCCAGGATAGCTTGATTCCAGTGGTGTGGAGAGCACGGGACTCAAGTCTTGGTCTCAGTGGCTTGGTGAGCAAAATAACGATGGATTAAACCCAGATCTGTGACTGGGGTGAATGTTTGGCCATTGTGCAACATTCCGTCCATCATCTTGTGTGTTTTGCTGTTCACCCTATGTGGGAAGGGTATGCCCAGACGTGGGTCAAGTGCTCACTACGCCACTGGAGTCAAGCTATCCTGGCTGAAGACGGCTGATAGCCAGAAACTGGTCCTAAGATGCTTGATTCCGGTCCAGGGAAGACATGGCTTGGCAGTTCGGGCTGAACTGTTCCCATGAGGCACAGGGCCAAGACTGATTTGCATATGGCCATGTCTGAACTGGGGTGGCTTGGTGAGCAAAATAACGATGGATTAAACACAGATCTGTGACTGGGGTGAATGTTTGCCATTGTGCAACATTCCGTCCATTACCTTGTGTGTTTTGCTGTTCACCCTATGTGGGAAGGGTATGCCCAGACATGGGTCCTGTGCTCACTACGCCACTGGAGACAAGCTATCCTGGCTGAAAACGACTGATAGCCAGAAACCGGTCCTAGGATGCTTGATTCCAGTCCAGGGAAGAAATGGCTTGGCAGTTCAGGCTGGACTGTTCCCATGAGGCACAGGGCTAAGACTGATTTGCATATGGCCATGTCTGAACTGTGGTGGCTTGGTGAACACAATAACGATAGATTAAACCCAGATCTGTGATTGGGGGTGAATGTTTTGCCATCATGCAACATTCCGTCCATCATCTTGTGTGTTTCACTTTAGAAGGCAGCCATGTTTGAGAAAATGACACCATGGAGAAACTTGTAGATTCTAGCCACTGCATCCAGAGCGCCACTTTTTTTATGTTTCGGTGGCTCAAGGTGCACGGGCATATTTACAAGGCCACGTAAAGCCACTTTACTTGGCTTTTCGTGGCCTTGTAAGTATGTGCCCCTTTCACGCAGAACACTACATGAAAGGGGCGGTCCATGGGTGATGCTGTGGGTGTTTCCACGCAGGACCCATGGAATTTGAAGCTTTCCCAGAGTTACGAGAAACCATAAACCTGGGAATGCTTCAGAATCTGGTAGCTTGTCTCCTTTCTGGTGAAGAATTGGCTTGGTAGTTTAGTCTGCCCTGTTCCCATGATGCACTGGGCCAGGGACAGACTGATTTGCATATAGCCAGGTTCTGAGCTGGGATGGGGCAGTGAGATAAATAACGGTGATGGATCAAGCCCTGATCTTTGGACTGGGTAAGAGTGGTCTGTTTAACTCAGACACTCTGTTCATCACCACCCCCTTTTTGTAAATCGTTTTTGGCCACTATAGGTGTGGCAGGGTATACTCAGACATGAGTCCCTTTCTCACTGCTCCATCAGGATTCAAGCAAGCCGGGCCGAAGAAGGCTGAAATGCCAGAAACCGGTCCCCGGTAGCTTGTCTCCTTTCTGGTGAAGAATTGGCTTGGTAGTTTAGTCTGCCCTGTTCCCATGATGCACTGGGCCAGGGACAGACTGATTTGCATATAGCCAGGTTCTGAGCTGGGATGGGGCAGTGAGATAAATAACGGTGATGGATCAAGCCCTGATCTTTGGACTGGGTAAGAGTGGTCTGTTTAACTCAGACACTCTGTTCATCACCACCCGCTTTTTGTAAATCGTTTTTGGCCACTATAGGTGTGGCAGGGTATACTCAGACATGAGTCCCTTTCTCACTGCTCCATCAGGATTCAAGCAAGCCGGGCCGAAGAAGGCTGAAATGCCAGAAACCGGTCCCCGGTAGCTTGTCTCCTTTCTGGTAAAGAATTGGCTTGGTAGTTTAGTCTGCCCTGTTCCCATGATGCACTGGGCCAGGGACAGACTGATTTGCATATAGCCAGGTTCTGAGCTGGGATGGGGCAGTGAGATAAATAACGGTGATGGATCAAGCCCTGATCTTTGGACTGGGTAAGAGTGGTCTGTTTAACTCAGACACTCTGTTCATCACCACCCCCTTTTTGTAAATCAGAATCTGGGGAGGCACAGCAAGGAGAAATGTTTTCATTTCTCTTCGTTTTCCCCTTTTTCTATGTGTGCTACTCTCAGCAGCAACCATAGAAAGAGGAAATCACCTGAATTTAATGATTTTGTGCAGGAAGGTGTCCTTTCCTGCACAAAATGATCAGCCCTGCAACACAGGTACCCTTACACCATGGTGTAAATATGCCTGAGTTGGCGCATTGTGCGCCAGTGCAGGGGAAAGGGACTGGAATGAACCGGAATGAACCGAGGCCCTGAGAGTCCTAACACAGAACTGAAGACTGAAAAGTAGTCCGCTCAGATCCGATGTTTGGATACAATTTAGAAATATTTGACTGCATCTTTTATAATTTTAGTGTTTGATTTATGAAAGAGAGGATCAGGGAAACTGAGAGAACAAGAGGAAGAGCTTCTCGGGCTCACATGGGTTAGACCTCTGGAAATAAAAAGTTGATGCTCATTTAAATTGGTGCGTAATTTTGTCTTCCAGTGAGCTGGATCGTTTATAAATGCTTTAGTAACTCCTTTGATTACCTAAGCTGTTCTATAGAATGGGCTGTGTAAGTGTACAGCATTCAGAGACTGTAGTGTAGCTTGTGCTCGGAGTCTCCCATTACCCTATTGATTCCTTGGTTTCCATTAGCTGCAGTACAAGCACAGACAGTACCATTCAATGCTCCTGTTATGAAAAATGATAGCGTTACTCAACAAAATCGCTGACATCCTGCTGGGGAATTGAGTGACTCAGGAGTATCTATGCAATAAATATCAATTCAGTATATTTTTCGTGCAAAATGTAAATGTAAATTTAACGATCTAGCAACGAATGAATGTTGAATGAGGTAGCACTTGATTTCTATGTCTCTACCCATTCCCCAGCTGTTAGGTATATTTTATGTAGTCTTTAAACTTTTTCGACAGAGAGATACATATTTATTTTGAATATTTGCATGGTTTTTGATTGCATAATAGTTTATGCTATGTTATGTGAAAAAATTTGTAAAGCGCAATGTGTACCCTAGAGTGTCTTGCCGCTGACTTAGCAGAGAGCATAAGATGAAGTTGTTAGCTTTTTGACAATGGTCCATAAAATACTTACAGAAATCAAGTCAAATGCCTTTTTCACGTTCATCATGATGGTAAATATTATAATATAATTCAGTCGCAACTGCCTTTTCTGGAGTGCGCCTATGATGTGTAATGGCTTTCTTTGCAGTCTTAGAATGCTGCATTGGTAATGACTTTAAAGCAGTGGCAGCTCCTCCGCTAAGGCTTCTTCTGCGTTTATTCCCTCCCGCCCCTGGCCCCCCACCCACCATCTGTGCCAGCCACCACTGCTCTAAAGTAGTGCATAAGAGCAGTGAGCTCCCATCCATTCCATTGAAAATCCAGGCGGAAGCATGCACATTGTGGAAGTCTTTCTCTCCTAGAGAGCACTCTCTGAAGAAAAAGAGGCAGAGCTGGTGATAGAGTTAGGGGGGCAGTTGGAGGTACGTTTCAAACCATGGGACAGAGAGGTGGCAGCAGAATAATTCGATTTCTGATTCATGACTATATCAATGGTGGTTGAAGGACTTTATATAAAATGACAAGTGTGGCAGTTAACTCCTGAACAGCACATGGTTTGCATAGTCAGCATTCACAAGGGCATGCTCACAGACACCTTCCTGGTTCTATACTACTCAGTAGTCATTATAAAAGTAGTCACTGTTAGATCTGGCATCCTTGGCATGGCTTCCCCTGTCTTTATGCCTCTTCCTCCTGTATTTTTGATGCAATGCTGGAGTTCGTTTTTGTTTTTTATGTACTCTGTGAACTTTACCACTGCTAATCAGTATTAAAGTGCAAGTGCTCCTTCTGTAAATTTTGATTCTGATTGGGCATCCATGATTGGCATGTTTGATTTACTTCTAAGTCCCTAGTAAAGTGCACTTAATGTCCCCTGAGCCTGTAAATCAAAGGTTACTAGTGGGCCTGCAGCACTGGTTGTGACACCACACAAGTAGCCCTGTAAACATGTTTAAGGCTTGCCATTGCAGGCTCAAACCTTACCTTTTACTACATGTAAGGCACCCCCTAAGGTAGGCCCAAGGTACCCCCATGGGCAGGGTGCAGTGCATGTGAAAGGTAGGACATGTACCAATGTTTTTTACATGTCTTGATAGTGAAATACTGCCAATTTTGTTTTTCATTTTTGCAAGGACTTGCTCTCCCATAGACTATCAATGGAGCTACCCTGTAACCTCTTTCATGTGTAACTTTCAGTCAGAAAAAGCTAGAGATTTAGAGTTTGGGCTCGCTGAGCTCAGAATTTAAAAACACATCCTTTAGTGAACATGGTTTTTAAATTGTGAATTTGAAAATGCCACTTTTAGAAATGGTACAAAAGGGGGTGCTGAAGGACGGAGCATCTGAATCAATCAAACACTCACACCCAGTCAAAATATCTGGGTTTAATCCATCACCGTTCTTTAGCCCACTCTGCCACCCCAGTTCTGACATGGCTATATGCAAATCAGTCTGACCCTGTGCCTCATGGGACCAGTCCAACCCGAACTGCCAAGCCATGTCTTCCCTGTACCGGAAACAAGCTTCCGAGGACCGGTTTCTGGCATTCCAGCCGTCTTCAGCCTGGCTTGCTTGAATCCATTGGCAAAGTGAGCAAGGGACTCACGTCTGAGCATACCCTGCCACACTTATGGCGGCCAAAAGCGGTACAAAAGGAGGTGGTGATGGAGGGAGCATCTGAATCAATCAAACACTCACACCCAGTCAAAAGATCTGGGTTTAATCCATCACCGTACTTTAGCCCACTCTGCCACCCCAGTTCAGACATGGCTATATGCATATCAGTCTGACCCTGTGCCTCATGGGAACAGTCCAGCCCGAACTGCCTGACGTGAGTCCCTTGCTCACTTTGCCACTGGATTCAAGCAAGCCGGGCTGAAGACGGCTGGAATGCCAGAAACCGGTCCTCGGAAGCTTGTTTCCGGTCCCGGGAAGACATGGCTTGGCAGTTCGGGTTGGACTGTTCCCATTTAGAAATGTGCATTTTCTTGTTTTACCATTCTGTGCCTCTGCCTGCCAGTGGAATCAATGTCTGGTTTAGACTAACGGGGGCCTGTGTGTGCACTCGCTCTAGACAGTCACACAAAGGGAGTTGAGGTGTGCACTGCATATCCTGATTGCCCATCACCAGGCTGATTCAGCCTTCCTAATCTAGAGTGGTGGGAGGAGTTGCCACTTACAGCTGACTAGGCTGTGCCTGGCCTCTCACAATGCTGTCTCCACTCCACTGGAGAGTGTCTGGAGCGGCGTAAGTATTGGGCCTAAAACCTCAGACTTTTAGAACACTTCTCGATCTTCAGGAGACTCTGCTAAGAAGAGCGGAAGAGCTATGAGAAGGAGTACCACCCCTTTGCTGTGTGTTGCTTTGCTGGGTTGGCCTGCATTTGCTGCTTCTTTCTTGGAGAGGAAAAGGACTGGACATTGCTGTGTATCCTGTTTGAGAAGTTTATCCAAGAGCTTGTGTGTGCTTGCCTCCTGTTTAGAGGTCTATGGGCCATCAAATACTTCACCTGCAGCATCCCTGAACTCCACTGCTGGTATTTCTGCCCTGCCAAGTGGTGCCAATTCTAGTTCTGGGCCCTTGGAGGTTGTTCCTGCTGCAAAAGGCAGCAAAATCGATGCATCCCCCTTCTAGTGCCTGTTTCTCCGATGCAGCACTGCTGTGCGGACAAAGAAATCAATCCAGCGCCTTCCCCTAGCAAAAGAAACTGCTGCAGCTCAAGTTCAACGCACCGTGTCTCTGAAGTCCAAGACCATCGCACTGAATCTGATGCAGGCCCTGCTGTGCAGCTGAAAGAATCAACGTATCATTGGACTGCGGCTGAAAGAATCGATGCAGTGACTGTTTGCCACCACCGCATTGAGCTCCAGCACGATTGGACTTCCACTGATTGCACCTGTGTGGCAAGTTTGCCACTGCATCATCTGCAGACCAGAACTGCCTTGGATTTTGACGCATTGCTTTCCCTTACAGTCCAGAACCAAAGCAACACTTCTCATGCGTGCAGCAGAATTAACTCATCGCTTCCCCAGCGACTCAGGAACTGACGCATCTCTGTGTTTTCCCATGCTTTCTTCCTCTGTGGCTGTTTTTCTCTTGTGGAATTTGACGTATCTAAGGTATTTTGTGTAAAAACACGGCATCCATAAAATGATAATGGACAGAATTGCTTAAAACCTTTAAAAAGTGGTATCTTAAGGTCGATGTGTTGGATTATTGTCATATTGGTCTTGTTTGGTTTTGGTAAAGATTGTTTTTTTTTCTTAACTGGTGTGGTGTCCTTTCATAGTGTTTTTTCTGTGTTACTGTATGTGTTGTGTACACATGCTTTACACATTGCCTCTAAGATAGGCGTGACTGCTGGTGCCAAGCTACCAAGGGGATGAGCAGGTGTTATCCTATGTGTGTAACTCTCTTACTCTGACAAGAAGGAAGAGTCCCTTCTTGGACAGGGTGCATACCACTGCCCACTAAAGACCCTCATTTCTAGCAATCACATTTAAATACCTTTTCTTCAAAGTTATGCTGACAATTCTTCTTTGCTTTTGCCCAACTGGAAGTTGATTAATCCTCACCTCATATGCCAACATGCTCTCAACTGGACTCTTCCACAAAACTAAACCTTAATCCTGCTAGTTTTTAAAATGTGGACAGATCATTCAGCTTTACAGCCTTTTTATATTTTCCTAGTGCGCATGACCTATGCTTCCTCTATTCCACATGTTTCTTTGCAAAATACACATGCTTGCTTCAAGGCATCAAAACAGACATCCGAATTGCGTTGACAGTAAAGAGTACTGGTGCTTGTTTCAGTTGATCTCCCGATAAAAATTGCAATGCACAATAAATAGGCGCAATTAGAAATCCCTAAGAGAACAGGATCATGTAAAATTAAAAAATATATATTCAAGTTCAAGTTCAAAAGGTAAGTTTATTTAGATCGTAATCTTTAAACCAATACACATTACTTACTTGCATTAAAAATAATATCTATCAACAGCAATACATACAAAATTTTCGTTAAAATCTCATTCCTTTAAAAGAAAGGTGTAAATGGACTTCTTCCAGTTGTATGACATTTAAAACTGGGTACACATATTACCAATTACTCCTGATGATTATATATATATATTATAAATATATATTAAAACTTCAATATCAGAATACTATGCTTCCAGCATACAGTTGCATTACTCAGGCCAGAAGACGCTTTCTCAGGCACCAAGCCAAATACAAAATCTAATTAGTCTAAAGACGATATAGCCTTCGGTGTCTGCCTTAAAAATCTTCATTGCTGCTTTACAGTGACTTGCACCCAGAGTCAGACTAATTGGTCAAATCCATATTCTTCTAGCCTCTAAATAAAAGGGCCAGAAGAACAAAATATGCTCCTCTGTTTCGGACAAATTTATGCAAAATGGGCTGCAGGTGGAATCATTGGTGCCAATGCTCCATTTCCGTGTAAAGTTGTTGGTTGGTAAAATCCCCAGCCTAAACCTAATATATTGAGTTTTAGAATATTTTGGGACTATATCATCCATAAAAGTTGCAAATGTGTGAATGCCTTAAAATGTACGAATTGTTCAGTTCATGCATCTCTCGTGGAACTTGCAAATCATTTCTCTTCTATATCTATATACATTTATTTTTCAGGAGGTTGTATGAACTACCTTTAATACTTATTGGATCGTCCCAAAAGAAGCATTAAGCCAATTTTTTACTCAGTTCAGCCGAGTTATTTATTTGATGTTGTCCAGTTTCAAAATCTCCTTTAACCTATTTCTGTATGATTGTAGATTTTCATAGTGCCATATTCCTAACCAAATTTGCGGTATTGAGTATTCTCTTTAAATCCCAATCAAGAAGGGGGAGTAAAGGAGTACTGTATTCAACGCCACAAATGTTGAAAATATTGACTCCTGTAACAGACACCCACTACTCTCATGGTCATGATATCTTTCACATTCCTCATGTCCTCCTTGATTACTCCTGTTGCTTTTAGGCTGGATTCTGCCCAAAACCTTATAGAAACAAACAAGCCTAAAGATTCATGCTCCATACTTCATCTTTGCTTGAAGAATGTCAGAATATCTCTATCCCTTTAAACAATTTGCCATCAGTATATTGATTTGAAGAATCTTTTCTTGATCCATAAAGCGTGTGCACAACTTCCTCACTAGATGTTATCCAACCAGTTCACCCAACAAGACGCCTGTATTTGACTCCCCAAAGCTGCCGGACACTCACCGCCAAATATACACACATTTTGGTGCTAGATCCTTTTTTTCTCAGTCACCATTCTCTTGAACCTCACCCGTTTATTCTCTGCTTTCAGGTTGACCAACCGAAGGTCACAGTACAATTGAAGATTTACCTGCTGCTACTCCACCTAGTGCTTCTAAGCAGCTGGAGTTTCCTGTTGATTGCAATTCCTTCTCCAATGATTTGTTCTACTTTAGCGCTAGGAGATTGCTATCTGACAGCAGAAGAGGTTTACAACACACCTCAAAAAATAAAGACAGTCACTGGCAACTCAATATATACCCCAAGAATCCGATACCTGTGGAGGACAATGCAGTCAGTTCCAAACTCAAATAGGCAAATTTCCCTCAACATTGACCTACATGAATACCAGCAGAAGACAATGCATAATACCACTGATTGTATTTTAATGATACAAGAAGCAAGCACTGTGTGGCACTGACTCTTAAATGATAACAATTTCAAAACTGCAGGCTTGGTATTCAAATACCTTACATTCCATTCTTGACTTCACCGACTGCCACTGCCACGCACAAAGGAAGAGAGGGCCAACCCTTCCCCGTTCCTCTTTAAGATGTACACTATATCCTGAAACCATTCTATTCTGTTGCATAGAGTACCTCGAAGCAGGCTGATATCCACTGATGGCCAAGCATAAGCACTCACTTAAATTTTTTTCCTTTTCCATGGTTGTATATCAAAATATTGTGCACAGAAATATCACTGGAAATAAATATTGTGTCCTAAATATCATTTACAAGCATATTGTCCCACTGGTTGAAAATGTCCTATCTATTATCAACTTCAATACGTCCATATATTTTATAGGTCTTGCGCCTGCGTTGCACTGCGCAGCAGTCCTCGGCAGCCCGAGACCTTTAGTCAGTGAAAAGTGGGGTTTTAGCACTGACCTAGGTATCGCACACGCTTGTGCGTGTGCGATTCCTTTTGTGCTACTCCTTTGGCCATTGCGGGCGTCTATTTATAAAAGACTGCATGCAATTGACCAAAGGCGGGCGCGTTGCTCCGCCCACGACCTATTGGTGTCTATTACGCACTTGGTGCGTTGAATAGACACCAATAGGCTGTGTGATTTCAATTATCGTGCCCAGACACAGGCGCGATAATTGAAAGCACGTCTCCTGTGATGCGCGCGCACCACTCGCGGGATTTTTTTTTTATCCATTTCCCAGGGAAGCAACGGACGGACGAGTGAATCCATGCACATCAAGGCATTTCACTCATACCGATCTATGATCCAGTCTTCACGAGGACACATAGGCGATATTATTGCATTTTCAGAATGGTTTGTTTTTTACGCCAAGCGGAGGAAACAGCAGTACTGTAAATATGCGTGTGGCTTATTTTGTCGTTTTTAGTACCCACAACTTTGATCTGTTTTGTCTAGCACTGCCCACCGACCTACCCTTTCTAAGGCGCTGAGTCGAGGGAAGTTGGAAACGTGATACCATAGGACGGTTTACATCTCAGCTGATTATTTGTCGATGCAGCCTTTTTCTTATATCCAAATACTGTTTTGCAACCCCGTCCTGTACCAAGACTTGCAGGAGCCAGCGTGAAAATGCAAAACTAGAGGAGCTTTTAAAACGTAATGTAAGAAAGTTTGAGATTTCTGGAAAAGTCATGTTCTGCTATTGCACAAGCCTTTGTTTGCTCCGTACACTCTGCCTTCAATGATCCAGAAATGAAATGAATTTCGTTTCTTTCATTCCCGTTTTCTTCTTTGCTCTTTTGATTTTGTCCAGGACCCCTTTTTAATTTGTGAATGAAAGGTATGTGTGTGTTTCTTTTCTGCCTGCGCCTTGCTTACGGATTCCTCCCCCTCGGGCAGCTGGACAGATGTCTGTGATGGCTCCCTCCTTTAATGCCGGGGCGGGTTTTTCAAGTCCTCTTTGGTACCTCGTTGTAACCTTGGGAGAAGCGGAGATGAAACAGCTCTCAGTCATTAAGTGTCTTTTGACCTCCCGCGTGTAACAGAACTGGAGCTAAACCAGGTGTGTCCGTGCTTTCTTCGATCCTGTGCTTCGTTGCGTTGTTTTCTTGGGGCGTAGTGTTGCGATTGGAACCAGTTTTCTGAGTGTGTAGTGCAATAGCCAGCAACCCTCCACAGGAGTGCACCAGCTTGTACTTATTGTGAGTGGGCTGCCTTGTGAGAAAGTGACTATCACCTCACTGCAGCATCACTTCTGTGGTCTACGGGGATGGAGGAGGTGTGTCGCAAGAGGACATGGGAGACAACACATTCATCGGCTGTTTCCGGTGTGGAGGGGCTCGGGGCTGGGGTGATAGAGACAGCAGTGTCAGAGAGTGTGTGAGACAGCAGTGTGTGAGACAGTGTGAGGGAGACAGCAGTGTGAGAGAGACAGCAGTGTGAGAGAGACAGCAGTGTGATAGACAGCAGTGTGAGAGACAGCCGTGTGTGTAAGAGAGACAGCAGTGTGTAAGAGAGACAGGAGTGTGTATGTCCTAGGGAGAGCATGGAGTGTAAGAGACAGCAGTGTGTGAGACAGCAGTGTGTGTAGGAAAGACAGCAGTGTGAGAGAGACAGCAGTGTGTGTGAGACAGCAGTGTGTGAGACAGCAGTGTGTGAGACAACAGTGTGAGAGAGACAGCAGTGTGGGTGAGAGAGACAGCAGTGTGTGTGAGAGAGACAGCAGTGTGAGAGAAAGTAGTGTGTGTGTCCTAGGGAGAGCATGGTGTGTGAGAGACAGCAGTGTGAGAGAGACAACAGTGTGAGAGACAGCACTGTGTCAGAGAGACAGCAGTGTGAGAGAGACAGCACTGTGTAAGACAGCACTGTGTGAGAGAGAGCAGTGTGAGAGGCAGCAGTGTGTGTAACAAAGACAGGAGTGTGTGTGAGAGACAGCAGTGTGTGTGAGAGAGATAGCAGTGTGAGAGAGACAGCAGTGTGAGAGACAGCAGTGTGTGTGTCCTAGGCAGAGCATGGCGTGTGAGAGAGACAGCAGTGTGAGATAGCACTGTGTGTGAGAGAGACAGCAGTGTGAGAGACAAAGCAATGTCTGTGAGACAGCAGTGTGTGAGCATAACATAGCATAACAAAACACAACATAGCATAGCATAACAAAACAACACATAGCATAGCATAACAAAATATAGCATAGCATAACGAAACAAAACATAGCATAACATAACAAAACACAATAAAACAGAATAGCATAACAATACATAGCATAGCATAACAAAACAGAATAGCATAGCATAGCATAACAAAACACAACAAAGCATTGCATAACAAAAGAAAACATAGCATAGCATAACAAAAACACACAATCTACTTTTTAGATAAGAAAAACAATATAAACAAGCATTTGCAATGCAATAGGTCTCGCATTATTACAATTTGAGCTATTGGCTTTGCTAAATAATGGAACACCAATAGCTCAAACTTTAATAATGTGAGATCTATTGCATTGCAAATGCTTGTTAACTCTGTTAAGGACATGATATTTATTTCAGACAATATTAAGACAACAATACTGTGTTTCTATGTCCTTCTCTTGTGTTGACGGTGTTGTACCCTGTCCTCTCCTATGCAGAACCCATCAACATGAAAACGATTACCTTCTTAGAGCACACATTACAGGTCCCATGAATAAACATGATACATGCATGTTTATTTAGTTGATCATTTCGATATAACGGCAAGTTACATATTTATTTAATATATAATAAAACAATTGTTGTTCTATATGTGTTAATGCACCCTTACAGGCTCACCTAGTTTCAATAGTACTAAAAATCACTGCACGGTTCAATGCAAGTCTCTAACTAAGCACTTTTGGGTTTATTGCACCCATTCCCTTGATCTCTCATCCTTGAAGCTGGAGAATGAATATGAATTCCCAATCTCCTGAAGCCAATAGAAATCACATGATGTCTTGTTCTTATCACCTCCAGACTTGTTTATGACACCGAGACACACACTAGAGAGTCGCCGCTAGTTGACGCATTGTCCATCTAACCTGTCACAGTTGTCCTCACATAGCGACCTGTCACAAAAATCTAATTGGTTCTTGACACCTACAGAATCGCGTTAAGTCTCCTGAAGTCCTAATGATGCAGGGAAGTAGCTCTGGGGCATAGTTACAATGGGAGCGGGAAATGTAATCAGAGCTGTGGAGATGAGGAAATAAGAAATACCACTTATGAAAATAATTATGTTTAGCAAACAACACGTCCGTCCCAGATATTTCAAGGGATAATGACAGTGCCAAGTAATGACTAAAGGCAACGTCAAATGAAGGCTAAACATGTTAACAAAAGCACCTATTTCAGCTTTCCTTTGCTTGTCTCCGTGACTCTCGAACGTCTTCTTACAGCAGAACTGCTGATTGGAAAGATGCAGAAAATCACCTATTTTTGGATCCTTTCAAACCTTTTCATCTTGATCAGATTCCCTATTATGTTGTGCAAAATTCTAAGCTATTTTCTGAACAAAGCATTGTTTTGAGGACCAGGGCCCATTTGTACAAAGCAATTTCCCAGTCGCATCGGTCGACTTGCAGAATTTGCCTGTCTGAGCCCGGAAAAACACTGTTGGGAAAGTACAGAGCCCAAATTGAGATACAGAGCCACATGTATCAAAATAGAATTTAGCGATTACCAAATAGCAAATTTTACCGAATCTCTATTTGGTAATCACAAAATGCTATGTATGTAAGAAATCACCAAAGATTTAGCGATTCCTTAATACTACCTAATAGCTATTCGGTAAATAGCGAATCGCTATTATGTAATATTATTCCATTCATTCCTATGGGCCGAAAGGCCCATAGGTGCGAATGGTTTTACATTAGCTTATTTGTGATTACCTAATTGGTAATCGCAATTTAGCAATCCAAAGCTAAGGGTACCCTGGGAGCCTAAGGTCTCCCTTAAGCACCCCAAAAAAATAAAATGTGCACATGTAAAGTGCAAACATGCCGAAAAAAATGGGATTACCCAAAATTGAGACTACAAAGGCTAGTTTGCATTTGCAAGTGGCTGAATCTTGCGATTTGCACCGTTTGGAAATGCAAAATTGTTTCATACATGTGGGCCTCAGTAGCTTGTTACTGAATCCCAATTTGGGTTTTGCGAATCGATATTTATAAGAGTTGTGTTTAGGGAATCTCTTTCAAATACCGAATCGCATTAGCATGTATGAATTTTTTGTGACCGAAATGCAGTCACAAAACATTTGCACTTCACCACCAACCCAAAGTTAGTGGTAATGCATTCGCAAATTGGAAGGGGTCCCCATGGGAACCCTTCCCTTTTGTAAGTGTTGGGAAAACATTTAAGAGCAGGCAGTGGTCCCGCGGACCATTGCCTGCTCTTAAAAAATTTAACAAAACGGTATTCATTTTTCATTGTTGAAAAGCTTCCTGTTTTCCTTTAAGGCAAACGGGTTGCATTTCAACAAAAAAAGAAAAACTTTTATTAAAACGCAATCACAGACTTGGTGATCTGCTGACCTCGGAAGGCCACCATCCCTGTGATGGATGCGACTCCAAATGGGTCGCAAACTGCGACCATCCTCATTGGCATTCATGAGGTAGGTCAATTTGTGACTCACTAGGAATTGCAAGTATGAATGAAAACGTTTCATACATAAGGAAAAGTCACGTGAAAGTAGCGATTCGAATGGAATCTCTGTTTAGAAATCGCTATTCCTAGTCTATGTACATCCTGCCCGAAGAGTCCAGGAAAATCCTTATGAAAAGCTCACCATCTCAAATCAATCATTTTGAGGATTTTCGGGTACTCGGTTGAGGCTTTCCTTATTGCTTTTCGAACACTAAAAGTGGACCTACTGTGGTTTAGTGCAGAGTTGCACTAGGAGTTAAAGGGCAACTGAGGTAGCAGAGTAATAAAATAAAACAAACACACAAAAGCACCACTAAAAAAACAACAGAGTGGGCAAATATTCAAGATTCTTTTGGAAAAATGCATTACAAAATGAGAGGGCTGTCACAGTATAAATGGCAGGCTTGGTAACAATAATGGGACTATGAAGATGAAAAGGAAAACGCAAGATAATATATTCTCAATACGGGCAGCACCACATTGCAATTGACAAGCTAAAAGACTCTTGGTGTTACATCTGATTTCCATGTCCGGAAACTGAAAAAACGTGCAACCGTTTATAATGTGTTCTTAATTTTAATGATTCTAGAAAGATACAGATTTTATTTTCCTAAAGAATAATGTATTTAAGACCATATGCACTATTTCTTGATAACAAAACACTGGTAGCAATTTGTAATCAATATTTTTGCGCCCAGTAAAAATTTGTAAGACCTGGTCTATGCTGTAAAAGGTTGGTTCTTAAAACTCTGAATAACAGTGGGTCGTAATCTGACCTACCTCATGCATATCAATGAGGTAGGTTGCATATTGCAACCCAGTATGGCATCACAGGGATGGTGGCTTCCTGAGGGCAGCTGGCCACCATGCATGGGTTACCTCTACCTATCACTAGTAGTTGGAATATTAATGTTTTGCTTCTGGATTTCTGTCGCAACATATTAATACATACCATTAGAAATCCGTATTTGGACGGCCTAAACCTGCCCTTTCCAAATACCGGATGTATGTCACTACCACGCACACTGTTACAACGCGTACCATTACAACGCAGTTGTAACAACGCAAGTCGTTACAACGACTTGCGTTGGGGGGCGCAACTTTAAAAAATATAATTTACAATTCCAACACCAGTCCCCCTGGATAGTAGGGAAGGTGTTGGGATAGTAAATTAAATGATTTATTATCCTTGAGCGCCACCCAGCGCAATTCGTTGTAACAACTCGTTGTTATAACCGCGTGGTAATGGTACTTCGTTGTAACGCTCGCGTTGTAAACGTTGTATACCGGTTTGGTACAATCCAAACACATGGCTGCAACCGCTACCCTTTCCTGTTCGTACATCTGCCCCTTATAATAGGTCACATAGGGAAGGGGTTCCTTTGCAAGAAACGGTAAGAACATATTTACTCCAGTTAGCAAATGCTCAGAATTCTATGGAGGAATATGATGTGTTTTGTGTTTCCATTCTACATGCTAGTAGGATTTTTTTTTTAAACCAAGCAGTTTTTACATCAGTCTTTAAAATAGAGAGAGGCTGATGGTTAAAGTTTGCCTGCATTGCATTTAATAGCGCTGGATAACATTTTCACACTGCCACATTGACAAGAAGGTTGAAATCTGTCCGTTTATGGATTAATTACCTGTTCGGATATGGACGTAATGCGGGCGCGCAACGGCAGCTCCAGCGATTCCTTATAACACACTGAAGTTGTAAATGGACTCTTCAAGTGGATCAGAAATAGATTTTTTTCTTCTGCGAGACTAATTATATTTGAAATACGTCCTCCGGCAAGTCCCTTAATGCGGGAATATACATATTTTATGCTTTGTTAATGCCTATCCCCTACAAATGGATTAGTAAGGCATTGGATTTTCTCACTGGAGACTTTATTGCTGCTCTTGATATATCATGAGGCGAGGATTAGTCGTGATAACAGAGAAAAGCATGTGCTTGTTGAACTGTGCTCGCCACACTGTAGCAGGTATCCTGCTCACCTTGCAGACTCTGCACTCAGCCGCAGTCCGCCCGCGTCGTCTCGAGTCAGCCCCAGTTACTGGTTTGGGAGGGAAGACGCGGCCTCAGAAAGGACGGGGTCTCTGCGACAGGTGGTCACACCAGCTTTAATGCTCTGATCATGGGCAGGCTTACAGCCTGACCTGCTGATCCCACACACACAGGTGTGCGAGGACGAAGCACATTCACCCTGCCCCCACTGGGCACACCTGCGTTTTTTTACTCCCCCACTCCTCCCCCCATCAATAATCCTGTCTCCCTAGCCGCAGAATGCTGTTCGTGGCATATGTGGTTTGGATCCAGAAACGTGTGTCCTCATCTGTCCCCGTAGCTAATCTTGGCTTGTTGTGTCAGTCAGAGACTCCAACTGTGCAACACGAGTCACATGTTTACTTCTTGGGGAGATTGGAAGCCTTGGATTCCAGCGGGAGAAGTGCACTGCTGGGCCAGAACGTGTTTCGGTTTCAGTTTTGGCAAAGAAGGAGCAAGTGTTTGCACATGTTCTGGCTGTTAAAATGAGGCTGTTACAAGACAACACTCCCTATCTTGTAGTCGTGCATTATCACGCCCTTACCATGACATCATCATGGGTACTCCTCCTTCATGCTGACGTCACTGAGGAGGAGCCCTTCATTGGAAAACATGGCCACATCGAGGCCAACTTTAGGGCCAACACAACTGGGCCTTTCTAGGTTGTGAAGGATAAGGAGGCGTGTGCTTGTATGTGCTTCTTCAGGGATTTCCTTTTATGATTAGGGATACCACATATTTAGAGAGTCTATTAACTTATTTCGTGTATAATGCAACATGCTTGTCAATGGAGTAGAAAATCCCATTTACATTGCCCCAATCGTCTCCTAATTTAAGCTCCTTGGATACATTGCTTCTCACAGACCTCTGCCTGTGTGGAGGGATGTTGAGGGGTGGAAGATGAACAATCCCACATCCTGTGTTCTAGCTCAGATGTCACAGAACGTATAACATTTCTGGATCAGTCAGAGGGCCATGATGAGATCTGTCTGAAATATGGTTAGAACAGGCAGAGGGTTCTCAAAACGGAGGTTCTTCTTCACAGAATCTGGGTATGAAGACAAACGGCCCCCAGGGCCCAAAACCGGCCCCCACCCTTGCGGCGCACCGGTGGATTGCCCGGTGCCCGCAACGACCAGTCCGGGCCTGGTTACAGACGAGTCAATTCTGGATTGTCGAGCATGTCGTCAGATTGTGAGAGTGTCCGGGAGTTTCGTCATTTGTTTTATGGGCCGAGGAATCCTTGCTTTTATGCACAGCATATGTCCTTGTATATGTGTTGAGGAAATCTGTTCCCTCTTCTTGACGTCAGTGATCAGTTGAGGTATTGGGTGTGCTATATGTCTGCCTCATTGAACCCCACCTACAGAGGGTACAGTTTCGTTGTCGTGCTGGCAAGTAAACTTGGCCGTGCAGGTAGATTTCCTTTGGCACCCAGCCAGTAAACTATCAAAACTTACCTTTTGGAGTGGATTCAACTGACACTGGTCCTGTTAACCTCTCCCTTAAATTATCTAGAAAAAGTTCCATATCAGTAAACAAAATGCCACGGGCTAACAGGTTAACCATTTTGGGATACCTCCCATTGCCCTGAAGCAGTACCACACAGGACGTCTGGACTAATGTCATGAAAGGTTTTAGAAGCTGGTCTCGGAAAGAATATATGAAAAGCAATACTGGCGAGTGTCACACGTTGTGGCATACGTCAGAGATCATATAATAGCGTAGGAATATTGTGTACTTACACAAGAAACCATGGGGATGTGGGCCGGAGTGGCAGTGGTTAATTTATCTTTCAAGTTAATATTAATATTATTATTTATTTAGAGCTTCATAACATTTATTTGCAAGTTATTAGTGCTGTTCCTTTTTCCAATTTAGTGGTACTCCAGAAGCGGGTTTATTGTGTAATAATGGGTCACACGGGCTTGTTTGCGTGTATGTAAGGTCTGAATTAAAGATATGGGTCCAATCATGAATTAAGGAAGGACTTGAACAGCAAAGCCCTGCAAACTCCGTTTGATTGACGTGTGCGCACACATCTGCATCTGCCTGCATGCAAAGAAGCCTATGATGAAGGGAGGGATGGAAGTGCATATGGAATCCGGTGCCCTCTCGTTGTTGACTCTGCGTTTGTGCTCGGGTTTTGAATCAATCACAAGCAGTTCAGGGCTGGCCAGTGAGGCCGGTCCAGAGTCATTTGATGTTATTCATGCCAAGAAGAACTGGGTGTTATCCAGTGAAGAGAAGAGGCACACTTCTTCTGTCCCTGCCCAGCATCACTAACCAGAGTAGAATGCTGATTGTGTAATGACGTCAGTTTGCTGATAATGAAAGACTGGGACGAGTGCGGTTCCATGGACCAAAGATTGAAATCAATGAGATTGTGGAATGAAGATAGGGTGTTCTTAATGTCTGCAGTACAGTACATTTATAGTGTTAGGATATTGACAATTCGTTTAGTAGGCGCTCACATCTAAATGCCTTTATGTTCTCTAACAACGCGTCTTTTTATGTTTCGTACATAAACCCTGTCGCTTTCAATAGAACAGGTCTGTATAACATGAGGCAAAGCGAAAGGAAGTAGAAAATCTTTGAAGCAGATAACAAGAACTTTATAAAAATTGAGTGAGACAGCTTTCATAAAATGAAGCAATAAGCAAACGTGTACCTCATACAGGGAAAGAGCCAATATTACTGCATACAGTAACCAACATATTTTTCTTGATAACATAACATGCCGTTTTCAAGATTAAATTTGCATCTCCTGCTTAAAAGTCTCTTTACATTTCTTATACCACCTTGAAATATTTTGCCAGACAAATGAATGAGTGCACCAGGAACCAGCTTCTCTGCTTCGTGAACACCTTATAGGAGCACAGTAAATTATGAATTATGGGTGAGGATTTTTTTTTTGCCTTTATTAAGGGCAAACAAATTTGTTTTGTCCTCGCCAAGGGGCAGAAATAAGTTTATGGTGCTCGCATTTCATTTTCTAAAGCCATTGGGAAGATTCAAAGTCCTTTTTAGGTCAAGGACCGAAAGGCTGCGCTTGCGCAATCTCCGGGAGGAGATTTAATGATTTGGAGTATGGGGGCTTGAACCCGCCTCTCTCCTCCTCTCTCCTCCATTGGCTGGCTTCCTAAACGGAGGCCAGCCATTGGAGTAGACAGGCGTCACTCCAATAAAGCCTCGTCTCTTTTGGATTTGGGGGCGTGTTTTTTTTGCGTTCTTTCGACTGTGACGTCACCCATCACTCAGAACGGCAAAACACGCCCCCGAATCCGAAATTTTCAGAGTTGCGGCCGCCATTTTACTCCTCAGTAAAACCAGGAGAGCAGCGTGAGGTAACTATCCCTTGGTTCATTTTCACCCTGTTCTCTTCTTTACTTCTTTCTCTTTTACGTTTTCCTCCCAGGTTCCGATCTCTTTCCGTCTGTTTCCTCCTTGTCGCCTCGCGCCTTCTCCGCGTGCCCTTTGTTGTTTCCGCTGCTCACCTCCCCACACTCGCTCCCCACGGAGCTGCCATCTCTCTTGTCTACTTAGCTCTCCTGACAGAACTTGCAGTGTTCCGTTTGCCGTGTGACCTCATTACAGTCGACCGATTAGAAGCGGGAGCTAAAGTGCTTCGCCTCCGGTCACGGATAATGTTGGAGGCAGCACCAAGACGGCGGCAGCGCTGCTGACTTACATGGGCTTACATACACAAAGTCGGAGACAGGTTAGAAGCGTCTGTTAGTCAAAGTGCTGGGTAATGGCAGGCCTAGGGTCCGAAACCCTGCATCCGCCCCGGGCATATACACCATAATTTACAGAAAGAACACTCTACTACTCTAATACTTACTCTGTGTGTGGGTGCTAATGCAATAGGTCTCGCATATGCAAGCGATTAAGCTATTGGCAATGTAAATGACAATGCCATTTATTTATGATTTAAAAAAAAAAATCATGAGCAATGCCAATAGCTCTACCTTTAATGCTGCCGAGACCATTGCATTGTAAATGCTTGTTTATGTTTCAGTTAAAACCTCCTAACATTCTATTCTGTAATGAAGTCAATAGCGCCAAGATGCTCCTTGGAGTGTGCGTGCGCTATATAAAAACCCCCAAACATCAAACATCAAACAACTATGTAAAGGGGCTGTCCACACAAGCATTGTGGAGGATTTACAAAAACACTTCACACGAACAAAGAATCTTACAAAAAAAATGCTTTCGATAAGTATTGTTCAGGAGCATAATGGGATACTTTAACAAGAAAAACATGACTAGAATTTCTACTCAAGCACTATGGACATATGACAAGTGGCCTAGTACTTCCAGTATAACTTGTTAAGTTTACCTACCAGCCACATCAAGATTACGAATATTGTGGAAATACTGTGGGTATTCGGCAGCTCACAAATTTTCACAAGGACATTTCACCTTCTTAAGCAGGTGAAGTGTTCAGCTAAGAAAATGCAGTGAATGGGGAATATGCAACACAACCAGATGAGAAAGGGTCCAAGGGGTAGCAATATTTTTAGACCACTAACAGCCTAAACCCCCAGTTTAAACACGTTATCAACAAGAAAGGCTGTATAGGGTCTGTAAACGGACGAAACTTCTCAGAATGGTGAGAATGAAGAAAAGAGAGGGTGGAATAAGAGTTAGATATAAAGGTGCAGATGAGTGGAAATGAATCCCATCAGCCCACCCATATGGCGGAGCCTCGTCATCTGGGATTGGTTGGCAAGGTCCTGGTCCAGATAAGGAGGCACACCTGTTGAATTGTGTGTTCACTCCAATTCTCTAGGACCACCCAGGCGGATCCGACCTCACAAACAGAGAGTGGGTAAATGGTGTGAGAAATCAAGAGAAATTTGCAGTGCAACAAAGAATGTGTAAACAAAAGTTCATAATAGAATGTGGGTTAAAATTGACTACCATGATAAAAAGGAATAATTTTATTGGGGAGTAAATCATGGGGTCAAGATTAAAACTAGAGTGTAAGACAGTGCAACCTAATAACTGTCCTAAGAGGATGATATAATGGTCAACATGTTTCTGCTATCTCAGGGGCAACTCCCCTGCTCAGCTTTCATCAGGACCAAGTCTTAGTAATACACTACTGCAAATGAAAAAGATGTGAAAAAACTAGGTAACATAACAATGGCATTATAAATGTTACCTATTGATTTTTCTGACTATAGTTTTCTACGCAATGTACTCACTGCGCCTATTTCGTCAGATTTAATCTCAAGGGATTCTTTCCTGTGGAGAAAAGAAGAGTGTGACACGAAATGTCTATCATGCACCTCAAAATAACTCTAATAGCACCAACTAAAAAATTCAAGTACGATATCTTAATCCACTTACAACAGAGTTCAAGAAAATTAATATTTTATATCAAGTGATTCATTTACTTACCCCAGTAATCTAGGGAGTAAGCCTCACCTCTCCTGGCACCGGCTCAGGGATAGGAGGCCCCGCTCTAAATCATGTGAAAACAACAAATACAAAATAAGGATTTGATTTTTATAAATAAAAATCCTTTAGTTGTGTCTCCAACTAATGTGCATTAAGTATAAAGCACAGAACAAACGTTGGTATAGTAACAGGGTTTGAACAAAAGGCTGAGAACATCAGGATGGTGGATTGTCAGTTATCCTTACTATAGTTGCCTATTGGATATTAAAACTCTGTAGACAGGTCAACAGGATTCCCTACATCTAAAAATAACGGCAGCATCATGGAGCAAAAACCGATGTTAAATGCCCTTACCTGTCCGTCGGTACCTCTGGCCTCTTCCTGAGGCTAAGGGGGAGGTACCGAAGGGACATCGTATCGGTTCTAATATACTTGCTGGTGAGCCGCCATTGGTTGAATTGACTGGCGGACCTGAGTGAGAGCATGCAAAGTTGAAAATGGAAGGCTGCGCGCATGCGCGATTCCGCGAGTTGCCATTGGTTCTAGAGGCTAATTATGCTTTGCAAACTCCTGTGTAATAGAAATGGCACATATATTTATTATGTGCTTGCGTGGTGAATTGTCAGACCGATGGAACGGGTATGTCTCAAAAGAGAAAATATACAAAGAGACGCACGACCGGGAGTTAACTAGATTTGGAATACAGCCTCCCATTGGGTTCCTCAGACTAAAACTGAAACCCATTGGTCCACCGTAGGCCAATCGGAATGCCGGGAATACGATGTCGTCAGTTTTGTGTTTGGTAGTCACTCGCAAGTTATTATGTATGTAAAAATGAATCGATCTGCTTAATCATGATTCACTGTTGTGATACATACTATATAAAAAACATATTCTCCGTGGTTAGGATAGTTCGGGTGAACTCATGAAAAACACTAACTGCACGGCAGCAAGCCCCCACATGACATAAGTAGCCCGATGCGAAACAAGCCCTCTCATTGGATAATCCTAACTTAGAGTAAAATCCATTGGTTCTGGATAGGCCAATCCAAGTGCAGAACGCCAAATCGCCGGTATCGGCATGAAGGAATCAAACAATACTCATTTCTTCAGACGTAGTATTATGATTTCAAGCGATGGAGGCATCGCTCCACAATGTTATTGCCAATAACACAGATTGTGAATGCGTTTAACCTAGTGATGATATCAAATGTAAATATGGAGCATGCCATGCCTAAAGAGTGTAATTGGCTCGAGTCTCTAGAGAATGACCCATTGTTATGGGTGAAGGGGTGTTGCCAAGGGTTAATTTGGTCACTAGTTATAGGTCAGACAGGGCAATAATGTGATTTCGTCCCAAGCAAGTGAGCTACGAATTACACAGGGCCAAGGGCAATTATTTGTGTGCTGCTGGAAGAGGTGCCACTGTATAAGGACAGGAAATCATCTAATGATTGAAGTCTCAATTCTGAACCGAGAATACAGCAATCTATAATCATTAGATAGATGTCCAGGGAATTTCATCATTCAATCCTACCACATCACTTTTAAGACGGAAAATCCATTTCTGTTCCTTCAGAAAGAGGAAACGTGACACATCGGTGATGTGGGGGGGCACAAAAGGTTCTCTAAAACCGTCCAGCGAATGTCCTCTGGGGAATGTCTCATTTGCAAAAAGTGCTTAGTGAGTCTAGTCACCTGTTTGTTACATCGTATTGTGCTCTTGTGCTCATTAATCCGCAACTTAATCTTGCGAGTTGTCATGTCTGCACAGCATGCCCACAGACAGAGAAGACAGTCTCCATAGATATAGGAACTTCAAGGCCTTGGATTTTGCGAAGTCACACAAACTGCAATAGTGACAAGCTAATATATCTCATCACCTGCCCCTGTTTGTTACGTTACGTTGGCATGACAACTCGCAAGATTAAGTTGCGGATTAATGAGCACAAGAGCACAATACGATGTAACAAACAGGCGACTAGACTCACTAAGCACTTTTTGCAAATGAGACATTCCCCAGAGGACATTCGCTGGACGGTTTTAGAGAAACCTTTTGTGCCCCCCCACATCACCGATGTGTCACGTTTCCTCTTTCTGAAGGAACAGAAATGGATTTTCCGTCTTAAAAGTGATGTGGTAGGATTGAATGATGAAATTCCCTGGACATCTATCTAATGATTATAGATTGCTGTATTCTCGGTTCAGAATTGAGACTTCAATCATTAGATGATTTCCTGTCCTTATACAGTGGCACCTCTTCCAGCAGCAGACAAATAATTGCCCTTGGCCCTATGTAATTCGTAGCTCACTTGCTTGGGACGAAATCACATTATTGCCCTGTCTGACCTATAACTAGTGACCAAATTAACCCTTGGCAACACCCCTTCACCCATAACAATGGGTCATTCTCTAGAGACTCAAGCCGATTACACTCTTTAGGCATGACATGCTCCATATTTACATTTGATATCATCACTAGGTTAAACGCATTCACAATCTGTGTTATTGGCAATAACATTGTGGAGCGATGCCTCCATCGCTTGAAATCATAATACTACGTCTGAAGAAATGAGTATTGTTTGATTCCTTCATGCCGATACTGGCGATTTGGCCTTCTGCACTTGGATTGGCCTATCCAGAACCAATGGATTTTACTCTAAGTTAGGATTATCCAATGAGAGGGCTTGTTTCGCATCGGGCTACTTATGTCATGTGGGGGCTTGCTGCCGTGCAGTTAGTGTTTTTCATGAGTTCACCCGAACTATCCTAACCACGGAGAATATGTTTTTTATATAGTATGTATCACAACAGTGAATCATGATTAAGCAGATCGATTCATTTTTACATACATAATAACTTGCGAGTGACTACCAAACACAAAACTGACGACATTGTATTCCCGGCATTCCGATTGGCCTACGGTGGACCAATGGGTTTCAGTTTTAGTCTGAGGAACCCAATGGGAGGCTGTATTCCAAATCTAGTTAACTCCCGGTCGTGCGTCTCTTTGTATATTTTCTCTTTTGAGACGTACCCGTTCCATCGGTCTGACAATTCACCACGCAAGCACATGATAAATATATGTGCCATTTCTATTACACAGGAGTTTGTAAAGCATAATTAGCCTCTATAACCAATGGCAACTCGCGGAATCGCGCATGCGCGCAGCCTTCCATTTTCAACTTTGCATGCTCTCACTCAGGTCCGCCAGTCAATTCAACCAATGGTGGCTCACCAGCAAGTATATTAGAACCGATACGATGTCCCTTCGGTACCTCCCCCTTAGCCTCAGGAAGAGGCCAGAGGTACCGACGGACAGGTAAGGGCATTTAACATCGGTTTTTGCTCCATGATGCTGCCGTTATTTTTAGATGTAGGGAATCCTGTTGACCTGTCTACAGAGTTTTAATATCCAATAGGCAACTATAGCAAGGATAACTGACTATCCACCATCCTGATGTTCTCAGCCTTTTGTTCAAACCCTGTTACTATACCAACGTTTGTTCTGTGCTTTATACTTAATGCACATTAGTTGGAGACACAACTAAAGGATTTTTATTTATAAAAATCAAATCCTTATTTTGTATTTGTTGTTTTCACATGATTTAGAGCGGGGCCTCCTATCCCTGAGCCGGTGCCAGGAGAGGTGAGGCTTACTCCCTAGATTACTGGGGTAAGTAAATTAATCACTTGATATAAAATATTAATTTTCTTGACCTCTGTTGTAAGTGGACTAAGATATCGTACTTGAATTTTTTAGTTGGTGCTATTAGAGTTATTTTGAGGTGCATGATAGACATTTCGTGTCTCACTCTTCTTTTCTCCACAGGAAAGAATCCCTTGAGATTAAATCTGACGAAATAGGCGCAGTGAGTACATTGCGTAGAAAACTATAGTCAGAAAAATCAATGGGTAACATTTATAATGCCATTGTTATGTTACCTAGTTTTTTCACATCTTTTTCATTTGCAGTAGTGTATTACTAAGACTTGGTCCTGATGAAAGCTGAGCAGGGGAGTTGCCCCTGAGATAGCAGAAACATGTTGACCATTATATCATCCTCTTAGGACAGTTATTAGGTTGCACTGTCTTACACTCTATTTTTAATCTTGACCCCATGATTTACTCCCCATTAAAATTATTCCTTTTTATCATGGTAGTCAATTTTAACCCACATTCTATTATGAACTTTTGTTTACACATTCTTTGTTGCACTGCAAATTTCTCTTGATTTCTCACACCATTTACCCACTCTCTGTTTGTGAGGTCGGATCCGCCTGGGTGGTCCTAGAGAATTGGAGTTAACACACAATTCAACAGGTGTGCCTCCTTATCTGGACCAGGACCTTGCCAACCAATCCCAGATGACGAGGCTCCGCCATATGGGTGGGCTGATGGGATTCATTTCCACTCATCTGCACCTTTATATCTAACTCTTATTCCACCCTCTCTTTTCTTCATTCTCACCATTCTGAGAAGTTTAGTCCGTTTACAGACCCTATACAGCCTTTCTTATTGATAACGTGAATGGGGAATAACCTGTGCCAATCAGTACATAAACTGATTCCTGCATGTTTTTCCTATTCCAGCTGCCAAACTGAGTATAGCCTGGCAAAGATGTGGTAATACCTTTGGCTTTGCTCTCAATTTTTAAAAGTGCCTAGACCAAACTTCTGTCGGGTGTTTCCCAGCCAATTATATATATTTATTTTCTCAGTCTTGTAGGTGTTTTGAGATTTTCGAGCTCTAATTAGACATGAGGGCTTGTGATTCAGTTAGGAGATTACTAAATTAATGTTTGATCCAATAATGGTAAAATGTGAGGATTTGCCTATCACAGTGAAATCCTCTCCATGTCTCGCAGTTGGCAGACCAACTTCTGACTGACTCCTTTGACTGTTTCATGAGAACCAAATTGAACTAAACAGTAAAGTTGTAATGTTTACTCTCTTTAAACTTTACAAAAATGTCACTCACAATGCAACATGACCTCTGCATGTTTGATGAGGAAATCGCCCAGGTCCACACTTTTCTTGCCATTCGGCCTCACAACAAGCTACAAGCCTTCATGAATGAGTGGCTAAATCAGCGCAACAGATAAATAATATTTCAGTTACACGAATTTAAGACATGACGAAATAGACACAGCTGACATGGGACAAATAGATCTCTGCCAATAGTAAATTGTGGCACGTCCCTACAATGGCTAACTGTCGTCTGCACTGTGCAACAGAGGTTTTGGGTGAAATGAAAAGAAAGAAGACTATCGTAACGCTCTTTTCACCACCCTCCATAAGAGATTTCGAAACATGCCGCAGCCGTCTGCTCCTTGGCATTCCAAAGCACAAATCTGTATCACAAGCCTTAGCACAACTTCATTGGCTTCCTGTTAGAAGGTGCATCGACTTCAAGGCACTTTGAATTGCCTTAAAGTGCTTGCACAACTTAGGTCCCGAATATCTCAAGCAAATGTTCCAGCATTGTACCCTAGTGAGACCTCTTCGATCAGCCTCTGCGAGCAACCTAGTGATTCCTAAATTTAAGAGATCATCTTGGGGTGTTGGGAGTTTTGTGACATGCACAGCTAGATTGTGGAACGCCATATCAATCAATATTAAAATGAAGATGATCATGCCTTCAGAAAGGCATTAAAAACATGGTTCTTTAATCAATCGACTCAGATCCCGGCTACATCCCTTCTTCCACCAGGTAGGATTTCCCGTCTCCTTTAGTGGATTTGTGCCTAGACTCTTCCCGAAATTAGAGCGCTTTATAATTTCTTTTTTCATTTCAATCAATATTGCTGCCTGGACTGAGCCTGCAATGTGTGGCAGTGAATCTAATACTGCTGCTGCCTGCACCGTATCTGCTATGTTGCTGAGTTGCGCTTGCATTGCTGCTGCATGGACTCACCCTGCTTTTTGTGGACCAGAAAAGAACTGTTAAGGAGTGGAAAAGAGTTGTCCGCAATGCAGGCCCTTTAATCACTGGCCTCTTTGCTGAGAATATAAGTATTGACCTAGTAAAAGCAGAGCAACCTAGCTGAAAGGTCATGATTTGTGGTCATGCTAAGAAGTTCTGGTTAAGTGTTGCATTTCTTTTCAGAACCTCTGCTACTGTTCCATTAAAATATGCTGGTGTTGCTGAGCATTTTTCCACTGTCAATATCACTTTTAACCCAAAATGTAGCAGCCATTGGCATCCTTGGTGTGGTTTACCACCTAATTTTTTGCCTTCAAGCCTCCTGTTTACTGATTTTTGTATTTGCTGGTTTTAGCACTGTCCTTGCTTTACCACTGTTAACCAGTGCTGAAGTGTTTGGGCTCTCTGCTTAAAACATGGTAAGATTGGCTTATACCCAACTAGCATATTCATTTTACTGCAAACCCCTAGTATAGTGCTACTACCTGCCCCCAGGGCCTGTAAATTAAATGCTGCTAGTGGACCTTCAGCACTGATTGTGTCACCCACTTAAGTAGTACTTTAAACATGTCTCAGACCAGCCATTGCAGCCTGTTTGTGCAGTTTTAAAATGCCATTTCGACCTGGCAAAATAAACTTTTGCCATGCCCAAAACTTCCTTTTAAATTTGGATGTCACCCTTAGGGTAGCCCATAGGCAGCTCAGAGGGCATGGTGCAATGCGGTAGGAAATCTACTTTAAATTTTAAACATCCTGGTAGTGGAAAAACTCTTACATTTGTTTGCCACTACTGCAAGGCCTACCTCTCCCATAGGATAACATTGGCATTACCTTATTACATTTAATAAGATGTCATTTATAAATAGAAACAGACAACTTATTCCTGCTTGGTGTGTTTGGAATTATTATGAAAATCCTACCTTATGGTAAAGTCGTATTTTAAATTATAATTTTGAAAATGCCATTTTTAGATGGTTTGCATTTTCATGCCTTAGCCATTTGGTCGTTATACAGATTGGATTTTTGTTGTTTCGGTCTTGTTTTGTTGATTAAAGAAAGCTCTATTTCTCTAACTTGGCGTGGCTCCCTTTCTGTGAGATGGTTTGTACTTTATTACTCTTTGAAGTGTTGTACACATATTTTACACATTACCTCTAAGTTAAGCCTGACTACTCTGTGCAAAGGTACCAGAGGCTTTAGCACAGGATAATCTAGGGTTGGCTCGTGCCTTAGCCTTATAAGGATTGTGGATGCAGCTTGACTTGAGCTCACATCTCAGTCAATCAATAACCCAATTTCTTACAGCAATGAAGAGAAGTTCTAGTTCTAGTTCTGCTTAAGTAGTGCTTTAAACATGTCTCGGGCCAGCCATTGCAGCCTGTGTGTGCAGTTTTAAAAAGCAATTTCTACCTGGCATAATAAACTCTTTGCCAGGGCCAACTCTTCCTTTTTAATGCATATAAGTCACGTCTAGGGTAGGCCCTGGACAGCCCAGAAGGTATAGTGCAATGTACTTAAAAAGCAGGAAATATACTTAAAGTTTTAAATGTCCTGGTAGTGAAAAACTCTTAGATTGATGTATCACTACTGCAAGGCCTACCTCTCCCATAGGCTAATATTGGAGTTTCCCAATTATATTTAATAATCTGTAATTTCCAAATGGAAACAGGTATTTTAAATTACAATTTTGAAAATGCCACTTTTAGATGGTATTTTCCTGCCCTAGCAATTTGGGGCTTGTAGCCTGTTTCTGGGTTACATGACTGCTGAGGAGATCCGGCACTGTTCCACTAAGATATATCATCTCTACTAAGAAGCTCTGGCACTGGAAGTTTAAATATATTGTAAACATGCTAAAAAGTCATTCTTCTGTTTTTATAGTCATAGTAGTACTTTTGGAAAGTGACAATGCTCTACTAGGTATTGCAACCTGCTACGAAGTTCAGGGACTGCCCCATTAAAGGCATTGTAGCCCAGCAGAGAGGTGGCTGTTCATTTGAAATCAAAATACAACAGCACTGCCCGGAGAAGTGCATTTAGTGTCCCATTAAAGTACAATTAGTGCCTTGGTCAGAATTACAGGCTCTGTTCCATTCAAAGTTTGGGAAGCTTTCAAAGCACTATGTAACTGTCCTAATAAAAGGACAGGTGACACTTCTTACCTTTACTGCCATTCAATGTGTGAAAGTGCCCTTGTCACATAAAGTGTTAGAATACTTGTGGAAAACATCTATATACTCACCCCATATAAGCTTTTCACTGTAAAAATAGCTGTTACTGACTAGTCCAGTATATTGATTACAAAACAACCCAATGAAATCGTAATGACCCAGGCCAAAATTTGAGTGACTTGCACAATCACGGCAGGATTATTAACACAATATTTTGCTGGTTTTCTGTGACATTAAGAGCCATTTGAAAGAGAAGTAGCTTCAAAGACGAGAACTTTCATGGATGGGCTTGGGCTCACAAGAGACTAACGTGGATCACAAGAGGAGAAGGGAACACACTTCCTGGCATACTAGCACACCATTAGCCCAGATGCATTGTGGTAAATGCAGTGCATGATATTACTCACTTCAGTTGAAATCTTTAATATTCTCCATTGTTTGGTGGAGCCAGTGCTGTGTATCTCTAGACTTTTTCTTCAGGATTGTTATCCTTCTACAGTAGGGAGTTATACGTGATATTCAGGGGTGCTGGCAATCCGCTCATAGTCTTTTCAGCTTTCATACCTCTCCCAGAGCACATGTGCATCCAAGAGCTCATCAACCCAATAACTCAGTGAATAGCCAATCACAAAAGGAGGAAGGAGCACACTGCCTAGAATACCAGAATACAATTTCCCCAGAAGCATTGTAGTAAATGCAGTAATAACACTCACTTCATTTGAAGGTCTTTACTATTCACCATGATGCACAGCACTGGCTACACCAACAAGGGTGAAAAACTAAAGACTGTCACTGAAGTAAGTTTTATCAAGCACTTCATTTACCACAATGCATTGGGGTGAACTGAGTGCTGGGATGTTAGGCAGTGTGCTACCACCCTATTTTTATTAGTGCATTGATGCTCCTGCCTTTGTGTCTAGGAGACAGGAGCATCCTTGTCACAGTTTCCAAGACATTTAAATGTTGAATCAGGGATGTAGTGTTTCATATTACACAAAATTAACGTGCCGCTCAAGATGGACTGCCTGGCAGACATGCTCTGTATTTCTTTTTTCAAATCATTGGAGTATTCAAACTCATCAGGCATGTGCTGATTCTAGGAGTGTGTCCAATGATCACACCATACTCTTGTTTGTTGGCCTGAATTTGAAACAGCCCGGCCCTTCTCCATTTTCTTCATCACAACATTTTGACTGGCCAAAGATTGAGATGTCATTGGCAGCAGATTGCTGACATTCAAAGCAGCTCTAATCAACAAATCAGACAAAATGCTTGCAATTATTCATGTCCAAAAGAAACATTAATGGATGTTCCGGAGAAGGAGCAGAACATGTATAATTTATTGGAAATTCATGCAGGCGGAAGAGCTGTTCACAGGCGACTAGTAGCCATTTGTCCTTGTTCCCTTTACTGAAGATTTTTCATGGACATGGTGGGTGATTTCTTAGCCAGTGCAATTTACAATAATAATGAGAGCATGGATATGTAATGCTGCAGTACATTTCTACATGCTATCAGTAAAACTCTCTATGCCATATCAAAAGTACATTCTTCATGAGTTCAGATTGTGTTGACGTTTTATATAACAAAAAATGCTGGTTCACCTAACATTTATTGACTTTTGAAAGTGGGGATGAGGCATGATAAATATTTTGTAGCCAGGCAATAAGTGTGTAGGTCCATTCTCCGCTTCCAACATTCAGTGCGAACTGCGAGCCTGTCGTGTCTCTGTTGCCTTTTGTTGCACTTGCCTTTTTCTGCAGAGCCATCTTCAAACCTTTTGCCTTAACCCTCCTGTTTTCTGAACCTTGTTGTTTTTTTTTTAACTCTCCACCCTTTACCAATTCTAACCAATGCTAAAGTGTTGTACTCTCTCCTTTAAACATGCTAAAATTGGCTAACACCCAACTAACATATTTAATTTACATGTCAGTACCTTGGAAAGTGGTCCAACAAGTGCTCATGGCCTGTAAATTAAATGCTACTAGTGGAGCTGTGTAACTGCAACAAATGATGGACGGGATGCTGAATGATTCAAACATTCTCCCCCAGTCAAGATATCTGGGTTAAATCCATTGTTCTTTTGCCCACTATGCCACCCCAGTTTGGACCCAGCCATATGCAAATCAGTCTTGACCCTGTGCCTCATGGGAACAGTCCAGACCGAACTGCCAAGCCAGGTCTTCTCTGGACCAGAAACAAGCATCCTGGGACCGGTTTCGGAGTATGTCACCCATCATCAGCCAGCTAGCTTGAATCCAGTGGCACAGTGAGCAAGGGACCAACGTCTGGGCATACCCTTTCCACTTAGGGCAAAAAGTGTAACTGCAACAAATGATGGACGGAATGCTGAATGATTAAAGCATTCTCCCCCAGTCAAGAGATCTTTGTTAAATCCATTGTTCTTTTGCCCACTACGCCACCCTAGTTTGGACCCAGCCACTAGTGGAGCTGCAGCACGGATTTAAGTATCCCCTTTAAACCTGTATCAGGCCTGCCAATGCCCCCTGTGTTTGCAGTTTTTAAACTGCCTGAGGCAAAGTGCGCTTGTTGCAGACAACGAGGAAAGTAACAAGATCAGAGTGTTTATTACCGCCCCATCTACAGCTTTGAGTTAACTGTCTGCTGTCACTCAGACTTCTCTCTGTGTTTCAGCATGCAGGACTTTGAACACTGCCATGCCAACAATGTAGATGCCACACATCTTTCATTTTAAAATGAAGAACAAGAATGAATAAACAGCAAACTGTACCAAATTTACAGATTGGTTGATGTAAAATGACTTGCCTTTATAAAAAGAAAAGCATAACTACTAGAACACAACATTAAATATTACACACACGCAATATAAATTATACTAACCCCATCTTGTTGTTCTTACATAGTCAGATTTCTTGACATCACAGTTTCTCCACATAAAGATTGACTATTTGATGAACCACAAAAGGGCATATTTACAAGCCCCTATTGCCAAAGAAACGTCCCCTCTTATGGCGTTCCTCTGGCAATAGGGGTTACACCTTATTTACAAGGCAGCATTAAGCCTCTTAACACGGCCTTGTAAATAATGCACCCTTTTGCGCTATACTTATCGTGAAAGGGGTCGGCAATGGGTGTTATGATGGGCATTCTACTGCAACACTCATTGATGTTGACCCTGCCCCATATTTGCAAGGGTGTTGTAAATAAGGGACAGTGCTAAAATTAAGACTACGGGAAACCTGGTATTAACATATTGCTTAATTTCCCCTTGTTTTTGCTGTTTTTACTTGTGCTGCATTGTGCAGCACACATAGAAACAGCAAAACGCCATGAATTTAAAAAATGACGATTTGCAAAGTCTATGTGTACTACACAATGCAGCACACAAAGGAGTAACATATCACCATTTGTTATTGGTTATGTGCAAGAAGAGACACCTGCCTGCTCCTAAACAATCATTACTCCCAATGGAGGCACCCTTGCACTTTGGTGCAAGGGTGCCTGCGTTGATACTAAGCAGCTTAATTAAGCACCAGTGCTAGGGGAAACACTGGGGTGCACCGTATCTTTGCAAATATAGTGCATCCCAGCATTTCAGAATGGCAGAGCATGGCATTAGCAAGTTTTGCCTAATGCCACTCTCTGTCATTCTGATGTACATAGCTCCCAAATTTCGATGTGATCTCCTTTAACCTTTAGATTTATTGTCCAAACCCACATGCTCACCTTTATGATCTTTTAAACCTACCACTCTACTAAGGTTCAAAATTTTGCCATCCTGAGTTTTGATGGCATTCCTGAAAAGTTTAACAACTTTCCTTGGTGCAGAAAACTTTGTTCCAGCTTGGGCTCTCACTGGAGCTTTTATTTTTCACAACATGTCTAGCATCGGAATCTATCTTACATTTAACCATCTTCTCACACTTGCTTCTCCAACGGCCATTCGCAGAGACATTCACTAGACCTTCATTCCAATTCACCCATGTACAGGAATTTATATAGTGCAAATCACCGAGCGGTTTCTAAGCGCTTGCTTAGGGAACCCGTCCTGGTATTCCCCTGTGAGATAACCCTAGCAGGGTATCCGCAAGGTGAAAGCCAGGAATCCCGCCGCGTGGGGCCATTATGGAGATTAAGCAAGCTATTGCCCAGAGTCGCAGAGTGTGAACCCGTGAATCGAGTAGGCACCGGAGCGAGAATTGTCGAGTCCATGGACATTCTAGGACTCAAGACCCCGCCGAGCCGGGAATTGAACCCTGGTCCCGGGCTGACCTCTGCTTCCAGGTCTGCCTCCTCTAACCAGTGAGCCACACTTATCCATCCTATCACCAACCTAGAATTGGGGGTTCTCCCTCTAAAAATTTAACCATGGAGTTTCCAGTTGCCACCATATGAGGCGAGAAATAATATGGAACCAAAAAATCCTGTAGTACGTTTTCCAGTCCAGCCCACTGTTTTTATCCATCTCATATCCCTCTCTAAGTGTCCTATTGAATCTTTCTACCATCCCATTGGATTTAGCATGGTGTAAGGCTGACTTTTTGCATTTTACCCCATATGACACCAAGAAATCATCTAGTTCCCTGGATCAAAAGTCTACCCCATTGTCTGTCAGTAGTCTGCTAGGTAAACCTTCTCTTCTGAATAGTCCTTTCAACAAATGAATAAAGGCTCCTGGGGTTACATCAGACATGCACAGTTCTTCTGACCATCTTGAGAACATATCAATGACAACAAACAAATAGGGTGTGGCCCTTTTACTCTTCAATGGACCCACCAAATCAAGAGATATTTCTTGCCACGGGCCCGAGGCAATTCTCTACAGACCATGGGCACACATCTAGTATTATGGATCTTGTCACTTTCTCTACATTCATGACATTCACAAATCTTCCCCTCTGTCTCAATAGCTAAATCCAGCCACAAGAAATCTGATATAATCTTTTTTTTTAATTTTGCTCACCCCCAGATGCTCTTAGTAAGCCTTATCAATAATCTTACTTTTCATGCTTTAGGGATCGCTTCTGAACACCAACCTATCATGAACTGAAAATTCATCCCTGATCATCCAAAACAGGCAAGTTTTCCTACTGAGTTTGGTTTTTAAAGGCCACCCATTCATGGTATTTGGAATAATGGACACCAAAGTCTCATCATTTTTGACCTTAGATCTCTACTCTTCCTCACTGAGGGTCCAATCTGTTACAACTCAAACACTTTCATCAACCCATATGGCATCATTGAAATTATCACAATCCGCATCTTGACCATCTGAAACTAATCTGGATAAGCAGTCTGCAGTACAGTTCTGTACTTACTTCCCTATCCACAGCTTCCAGTCATTTCCCTGCTCCCACTCGAACTCCTCTCAATGTTCCAGCATGCAGAATTTAGAACACTGCCATGCTAACAATGGAATTACACATTATGCAAATTCCACACAACCATTTCAACCTAGCAATAAAATCCTTTTGCTAGGCCTAAACTTTCTTTTTTTAATACATATAAGTCACTCCTAGGATAGGCCATGAACAGCTCAGAGGGCAGGGTTCAATGTATTTAAAAAGTTGGACATGTGCCTTCAAGTTTTACATGTCCTGGTAGTGAATAACCCCTAGATTCATTTTCAACTAATGCATGCTAACCTCTCCCATTGGATTACATTGGAGTTACCTAATTACAATTAATAAGCTGTAACTTCCAATTCGGAACAGGTAGACAGATTGAGTTTGGTGTCTAAAGAATTATAATTAAAAGCCCTCTGTAATTGTAAAATCTGATTCGTTCTCATAATTCCGAAAAGGCCACTTTTTGAAAGTTAGCATTTTCTTGTTCTAACCATTTTTGCCTGTTAGAAATGGGGGTCTTTAGTTGGTAGAGGTTGTTACCATTGTCCAAATAGGGACCCTTGCTTCTAGTCAGGGTAAGGGGGATACACACTTTAGATAACCCCTGCTCACCCCCCTAGGTAGCTTGGCATCAGCAGACTTATCCCAAAGGCAATGTATAAAATATTTGTACTAAAAACACACAGTAATACAGTGAGAATACCAAAACTGTTCACCACACCAGTTTAGAAAAATAAAGTATCTTTATCTAAACTCAACAAGACCAAAACGACAGAAATCCAACACACATGTAATAAGAATATGACTTTTCAAAGGTTTCAAGTAACTGGGTCAGTAGAAAACTAGGGATGCGTGATTTATTACAAATTACCTGTAGATGCGTCAAAATCCACAAGGCCAAAAAACCGAAGATGGGAAGTGTTGAGAAACAAAGAGATGCGTCAGTTTCTGAAACCATGGAGAGTTCTGCTGCATGCAGTAGAAGTGATGCGTCGAATCCGGTTTGTAGGGGGAAGTGATGTGTCGACTCCAAGACGATTCTGGTCCGCGTGTGATTCGTTGGGAAAATTTGACGCACAGGTACGATGCGTGGAAACCTGGGATGTGTCAGCGATCGATGTGGCTTCGTCGAGTGGCGCTACATCGGTTTCTTCTGCCATGAACCCACGATGCGTTGGTTCTTGCAGCAGCCACAGGCGCTGCGTTGGTTTCGGCAGCCCGCAGCGATACATGGAGATTCTTCTCGCACAGCTGTGCTGCATCGGAAAAACAGCTGCAAGAAGATCGATGCTTCGATTTCTTCAGAACTGGAACAGGCACCTCCTGGCAGGTCAGAACTCTCAGAAGCAGAGTTCAGGGGAGCTGGGGGTGAGGTCTTTGTGTCCCTGAGATTTCAGACTAGGAGGCCAGCACACACAGGCCCTTGGAGATCTTCATCAAGCAGGTTCAAAGCAAAGTTCCAGTATTTGCCCTTTCCTCGGCAGAAACGGCAACTGCAGGCCAACCCCCACACAGCACACAGCAAAGGGGGAGTACTCCTCCTCACAGATCTTCTCCTTGTCAAAGGTTCTTTTTGAGTCCAGAAGTGATGTAAAGCTATGGGGTTTTAGGTCTACTACTAATAACCCAAAATATATTTGTTCTCTTTTTGCAAGGGTCTCTGAGCCCAGTCCTAACCAGATCTGTCCTCACTGTTGCAGGATGACCACATGGGGTGAAGACAGCACTGTGTAAGGGAGACAGGCCCTATTCAGGTGCAAGGAAATCATAGTCATGCACCGATATTACTAGCTTATTCTGCAAATACAGTAGTGCTTTACTGAGAAATGGCTGCCAAAATTGAACATGAGAACTTCACAGTGGCAGCCTTACCTCAAAGTACACTTTTCTGAGCCCCTGATCTGCCTTCTGAAAGAACCCAAGCACAGAGCTTGCCTTCAGTTGTCCCGAAAGCACAGCACAAGCACCTATACTACTATTGCAACACAATGGAGGAACTCAGCCAACCTGTGAAGCACCAAACAAGCAAGAACAATACATGTAAACTGTTTGTACATTGGTGACTGTTTGTGTTGGCTTGTTAGCATTGCTATATGTGTGTTGCCAAATAAGTGTATTTAGGTGTGCTATATACATGTGTGCATGTGAGCTGTGAGTCTCTGTGGGATTTTTTCAGTGGAAAGTCACTTCAAAGTAATTTGTGATTTGAATAGCTCATTTTAAAAGCATAAAGCATATTAAAATAAAACAGTAGTACGTTTTAAATGTTTGGTCAATTTAAATATGTAGGTAAGTAGTAGGCATGGGCGGAAAATCCGTTCCGCTCGCGGATTTTGCGGATTTTCGGTACATTCGCAATCCGCGAACGCTCGCGAATTTACCGAAAATCCGCAAATTTGCACGCAGCAGATATTTTTTCTTGGTGATCTAATTTTGCGGCGTGCGGCGTTCACTTACTGTCATTCAGCGTTAGCCGAGTTGTTTTTCTCGATATTTTGCGAGTGCTGTGCCATTTTGGATCTTGCTGCGGGATCCCGCGGGAGTTTGGCGACGCATCGCAAGTGTTCGCAATTGCGAACATGTAGGTGCGGCGGGCAGCAACAATCTCGCACTCGCAAAATTACAAAATTTGCAATTCTGCACAAGAAATCCACTAGCAAGCAGCATAGACCTTCTGAAAATGAGGATTTTTATCAGAATAACTCCTCAGGTTGACATTTGCCTGCACTTTTTTGGATTTGAGATCTTTTGACTTTCTTTGGATCACTTTTGGATTAGAAATCAACTTTCACAAGTAAGTTTGTTTGGGGCATTACAGTTGCTGTTCTGCATAAAAATGAGTTTTGCATAACTGAAAGCACTCAGCAGGTGCAAAAGTTCACTCATCATTGGTAACCATTCCCTGTAGTACTTCCTGAGGGGCCCCTCCAGAGTTCAGTTGCCTATGTTTGTTTGGGGCATTACAATTGCTGTTCTGCAGAAAAACGAGTTTTGCAAAACTGAAAGCACTCAGCAGGTGCAAAAGTTCAACTTCAAACTCATCATTAGTAACCATTCCCTGTAGTGATTCCTGACTGGGGCCCCTCCAGAGTTCAGTTGCTAGTTGCAACAATTGTATGACCCTGCTCTGACCCTCACAGCAGGCTCATAGAATAGCTACAAGTAGGCCACAAAGGTCCTGCAAAAAAAATTGCACTGCAACAGAAAGCAAATTACAGACACATTAATAAATCAACCCCAAATTAATTCATGTCAGTTGAAGCAGGGCAGGTGTGCTTGCTTTTCCCCCTCATAATCTACAGTGATGATGAACCAGAGGGTGGCATTGATGTACCAGAGGGTGGCATGGTGAAACAGAGGGTGCTGGGAACCTGTGATGATGAACCAGACGTAGAAACAACATAGTTGCGACCGTTGCGAGCCGACAAGTAAGTTCGCAATTGCGAACTGGTACAAAACCCTCACGAATTTGCAGAAACCCTTGCGAACACAAAAAAAAGAAAATCCGCAAATTTGCGAGAATTCGCGGATTTTGCGGATTGCGAGTTCGCAAACACGCAAATTCGCAAACACCAGATTCGCAAAATTCGCCCATGCTTAGTAAGTAGTGGGTTAATTTATTTAATATTGGCAGCACTTTAGGGCCGGGAAGACCCATGACTCAGACTATAGCTTGTTACAGCATCCATCCACATTGGGTGTTTTTGGTGCAGATCAGGGCCTGACACCTTCTTTTTAGGTTCTTACCTAGCAGACATTTGAAAGGGGTTGTGATATGTGTCCCAAGAGACTGAGCTGACTTTGACTACATCCCAGCATTTGAGGTTCCTTGTGACTATACGTGCTCTTGCCAAAGGTTGCCCTAAGTAGCAGTAGGTGCTCACCACCACCTGAGTTACTTACACACACACAAACACACACACATGCACACACGCACACAAACACAAGCGCACACACACGCACACACATGCACACACACATATGGCACAATCTAGGCGTGGTGGACTACTGTGAGTACTACATCATAAACAAGCCATGATGGAGTACCCAGCTTGCCAAACACTTAGTTGACTTCCATTTAGAGATGGGTGGACCTTAAGTATTCTGTCAATATCACCCCTGTTGGCTCTGTCGAAGGAACACTTCTTCTGACTGCCCAACTGAGTATGGGTTCGTTGGAAGAAGGACATTACACTGTCTGTCCTATTTAGGCTGGGCAGTATAATGTCTTTTTTCCCTATCTGTCACCGCCATGAAAAACCTGGCGTTGAGAGACAGGAAAAACAGTATTATTATCTCCACACCATTGTTAAAAACACATACGGTGTGGTGATAATTAGATTTCATTTTAATTTTTCAAAAACAAATTCCTGTTTGGGAGTTTGTTTTTGAAAAACAAAAAAATAAATAAAAGTTTGGTGAATGTCTGTCAAATCTGATGGCGGCTCTCCCCCAAACTTTCAGTTCATTCTACAAAATTGAGTGTGGACAGTTCCTTTCAGTGTTCAGAGATGACCACAGGGGACGCAGTCATCTCTAAATTTGGCAAAGCCAGTTAGTCAGGGTGGTGGGGGTAATATCCTTCGCAACCCTGATGGACGGATTTTCTTATGCCAAACATTAAAGGAGGCCTTTAGAATGTGCCCGTGCTACTTTTTATAATACAGCTCCATCTGTTTTATAGGGAAGGTTCATGGGAAAAAGCTTTTGCATTAGTCAACACCATCTTGCATATTAGGGAATGCTGGACCGAGCGGCTCTTCTGCCCCTGGTGTACTGCAACAAACATCTGCAACCTCTTCTGTATTTCCAATTTGCCAAATATCCCATTGTGTTCCTGGATTTATTCTGTTATGCAGCTCCAGAAGCTGCAATTGCTTTGTCTGATGGCCCCCTAGAATAAATGATCTAAGTCCGGGTATACCTTTGCTAACTTGTAGGTTTCAAAATGTTTGTAGTCGTTGACTACTAATCATCCACTCAGAAATAGCCATAAAAGGCTTGTATGTTTAAGTATTAATATAACAAATCCAGCTGTGACCTTTCCACTTCGCATCTGATCACATTTAAAGGGAGCAAGTCATGCAACTAGACTGGAGAGGAACACAAACGTGAAAGACATTGTCATAACAAAGTGGCTCGGTTGTGCAGAAAATACCTGTTTCTGAAGGGAGGGAGAAAGAGAGTGAGGGAGAGAGGGAGAAAGAGAGTGAGAGAGTGAGAGAATTAGAGAGAAAAAGAGAGAAAGCGCACATTGACTGGGTATCAGAGATGGAAGTTCTTGGGTACGCACATTGACTGGGTATCAGAGATGGAAGTTCTTGGGTAAGCATCTTCCCTGTTTTATATAGGAAAAACTTTGTCTGGAGACCCGCCTTTGAATCATAGTCTTGTCACTTGACTAAAAATCGTGGGATTCAAGCACATCAAATAATCTAGCTGTGCTTAAAAATATAAAGATGTAAAACTCAATTATAAATACGCGAAATTATATGTAATTACGAACCTCGAAAATGTAAATGCCCTCTTTAACTGCACAGTCTTGCAGTCTTTAATCATCTCCCAAAACCTTCACATTGTACGGTTCTACGTTGCTCTGAAGCTAGATTTCAGTTAGTGTACATGCATACTCACATACCTCAATTTAACATATTAAGGATTATACTAGTGCCTGTGGATTTGTGTGCACTGTACAGCACACTTGGTATACTCACACCGAATAAAGTCATTGTATACATTTAAAGGGTTTTGCAATACTGCACATTGTTCTGAGTTGTACCAATATGTCGAGCATTCTCCTGCTGATGCATTCAAGAGGTACAAAAGGGGGTGGTGATGGACGGAGCATCCGAACCAATCAAACGCTCACACCCAGTCAACAGATCTGGGTTTAATCCATCAACGTTCTTTAGCCCACTCTGCCACCCCAATTCGGACATGGCCATATGCAAATCAGTCTGACTCTGTGCCTTATGGGAACAGTCCAGCCCGAACTGCCAAGTCATGCCTTCCCCGGACCGGAAACAAGCTTTCGAGGACCGGTTACTGGCATTTCAGCCAACTTCAGCCCGGCTTGCTTGAATCGAGTGGCAAAATGAGCAAGGGACTCACGTCTTAGCATACCCTGCCAACTTATGGTGAACAAAGCGGTACAAAAGGGGGTGGTGATGGACGGAGCAGCCGAACCGATTAAACGCTCACACCCAGTCAACAGATCTGGGTTTAATCCATCAACGTTCTTTAGCCCACTCTGCCACTCCAGTTCAGACATGGCCATATGCAAATCAGTCTGACCCTGTGACTCATGGGAACAGTGCAGCCCGAACTGCCAAGCCATGCCTTCCCTAGACCAGAAACAAGCTTCCGAGGACCGGTTTCTGGCATTTCAGCTGTCTTCAGCCCGGCTTGCTTGAATCCAGTGGCAAAGTGAGCAAGGGACTCACGTCTGAGCATACCCTGCCAACTTATGGCGAACAAAGTGGTACAAAAGGGGGTGGTGATGGACGGAGCATCCGAACCAATCAAACGCTCACACTCAGTCAACAGAACTGGGTTTAATCCATCACCGTTCTTTTGCCCACTCTGCCACCCCAGTTCAGACATGGCCATATGCAAATAAGTCTGACCCTCTGCCTCATGGGAACTGTCCAGCCCGAACTGCCAAGCGACGCGTTCCCTGGACGGGAAACAAGCTTCCGAGGACCGGTTTCTGGCATTTCAGCCATCTTCAGCCTGGCTTGCTTGAATCCAGTGGCAAAGTGAGAAAGAGACTCACGTCTGAGCATACCCTGCCAACTTATGGCAAACAAAGCGGTACAAAAGGGGGTGGTGATGGACGGAGCATCCAAACCAATCAAACGCTCACACCCAGTCATCAGATCTTGGTTTAATCCATTCCCGTTCTTTAGCCCACTCTGCAACCCCAGTTCAGACATGGCCATATGCAAATCAGTCTGACCCTGTGCCTCATGGGAACAGTCGAGCCCGAACTGCCAGTCCATGCCTTCCCTGGACCGGAAACAAGCTTCCGAGGACCGGTTTCTGGCATTTCAGCCGTCTTCAGCCCCGCTTGCTTGAATCCAGTGGCAAAGTTAGCAAGGGACTCACGTCTGAGCATACCCTGCCAACTTATGGTGAACAAAGAGGTACAAAAGGGGGTGGTGATGGACGGAGCATCCGAACCAATCGAACGCTCACACCAAGTCAACAGATCTGGGTTTAATTCATCACCGTTCTTTAGCCCACTCTGCCACCCCAGTTCAGACATGGCCATATGCAAATCAGTCTGAACCTATGCCTCATGGGAACAGTCAAGCCTGAAACTGCCAAGCCATGCCTTCCTTGGACCGGGACCAAGCTTCCGAGGACCTGTTTCTGGCATTTCAGCCATCTTCAGCCCGGCTTGCTTGAATCCAGTGGCAAAGTGAGCAAGGGACTCACATCTGAGCATACCCTGCCAACCTATGGCGAACAAAGTGGTACAAAAGGGGGTGGTGATGGATGAATCATCCGAACCAATCAAAGGCTCATACCCAGTCAACAGATCTGGGTTTAATCCATCACCGTTCTTTAGCCCACTCTGCCACCCCAGTTCAGACATGGCCATATGCAAATCAGTCTGACCCTGTGCCTCATGGAAACAGTCCAGCCCGAACTGCCAAGCCATGCCTTCCCTGGACCGGAAACAAGCTACCGAGGACCGGTTTCTGGTATTTCAGCCGTCTTCAGCACGGCTTGCTTGAATCCAGTGGCAAAGTGAGCAAGGGACTCACGTCTGTGCATAACCTGCCAACTTATGGTGAACAAAGCGGTACAAAAGGGGGTGGTGATGGACGGAGCATCCGAACCAATCAAACGCTCACACTCAGTCAACAGATCTGGGTTTAATCCATCACTGTTCTTTAGCCCACTCTTCCACCCCAGTTCAGACATGGCCATATGCAAATCAGTCTGACCCTGTGCCTCATGGGAACAGTCGAGCCCGAACTGCCAGTCCATGCCTTCCCTGGACCGGAAACAAGCTTCCGAGGACCGGTTTCTGGCATTTCAGCCGTCTTCAGCCCGGCTTGCTTGAATCCAGTGGCAAAGTTAGCAAGGGACTCACGTCTGAGCATACCCTGCCAACTTATGGCGAACAAAGCGGTACAAAAGGGGGTGGTGATGGACGGAGCATCCGAACCAATCAAACGCTCACACCAAGTCAACAGATCTGGGTTTAATTCATCACCGTTCTTTAGCCCACTCTGCCACCCCAGTTCAGACATGGCCATATGCAAATCAGTCTGAACCTATGCCTCATGGGAACAGTCAAGCCTGAAACTGCCAAGCCATGCCTTCCTTGGACCGGGACCAAGCTTCCGAGGACCTGTTTCTGGCATTTCAGCCATCTTCAGCCCGGCTTGCTTGAATCCAGTGGCAAAGTGAGCAAGGGACTCACATCTGAGCATACCCTGCCAACCTATGGCGAACAAAGTGGTACAAAAGGGGGTGGTGATGGATGGATCATCCGAACCAATCAAAGGCTCATACCCAGTCAACAGATCTGGGTTTAATCCATCACCGTTCTTTAGCCCACTCTGCCACCCCAGTTCAGACATGGCCATATGCAAATCAGTCTGACCCTGTGCCTCATGGAAACAGTCCAGCCCAAACTGCCAAGCCATGCCTTCCCTGGACCGGAAACAAGCTACCGAGGACCGGTTTCTGGTATTTCAGCCGTCTTCAGCACGGCTTGCTTGAATCCAGTGGCAAAGTGAGCAAGGGACTCACGTCTGTGCATAACCTGCCAACTTATGGCGAACAAAGCGGTACAAGAGGGGGTGGTGATGGACGGAGCATCCGAACCAATCAAACGCTCACACTCAGTCAACAGATCTGCGTTTAATCCATCACTGTTCTTTAGCCCACTCTGCCACCCCAGTTCAGACATGGCCATATGCAAATCAGTCTGACCCTGTGCCTCAGGGGAACGGTCCAGCCCGAACTGCCAAGCCATGCCTTCCCTCGACCGGAAACAAGCTTCCGAGGACCGGTTTCTGGCATTTCAGCCGTCTTCAGCCCGGCTTGCTTGAATCCAGTGGAAAAGTGAGCATGGGACTCACGTCTGAGCATACCCTACCAACTTATGTCAAACAAAGAGGTACAAAAGGGGTTGGTGATGGACGGAGTATCCGAACCAATCAAACGCTCACACCCAGTCAACAGACCTTGGTTTAATCCATTCCTGTTCTTTAGCCCATTCTGCCACCCCAGTTCAGACATGGCCATATGCAAATCAGTCTGACCCTGTGCCTCATGAGAACAGTCCAGCCCGAACTGCCAAGCCATGCCTTCCCTGGACCGGAAACAAGCTTCCGAGGACCGGTTTCTGGCATTTCAGCCGTCTTCAGCCCGGCTTGCTTGAATCCAGTGGCAAAGTTAGCAAGGGACTCACGTCTGAGCATACCCTGCCAACTTATGGCGAACAAAGCGGTACAAAAGGGGGTGGTGATGGACGGAGCATCCGAACCAATCAAACGCTCACACCAAGTCAACAGATCTGGGTTTAATTCATCACCGTTCTTTAGCCCACTCTGCCACCCCAGTTCAGACATGGCCATATGCAAATCAGTCTGAACCTATGCCTCATGGGAACAGTCAAGCCTGAAACTGCCAAGCCATGCCTTCCTTGGACCGGGACCAAGCTTCCGAGGACCTGTTTCTGGCATTTCAGCCATCTTCAGCCCGGCTTGCTTGAATCCAGTGGCAAAGTGAGCAAGGGACTCACATCTGAGCATACCCTGCCAACCTATGGCGAACAAAGTGGTACAAAAGGGGGTGGTGATGGATGGATCATCCGAACCAATCAAAGGCTCATACCCAGTCAACAGATCTGGGTTTAATCCATCACCGTTCTTTAGCCCACTCTGCCACCCCAGTTCAGACATGGCCATATGCAAATCAGTCTGACCCTGTGCCTCATGGAAACAGTCCAGCCCAAACTGCCAAGCCATGCCTTCCCTGGACCGGAAACAAGCTACCGAGGACCGGTTTCTGGTATTTCAGCCGTCTTCAGCACGGCTTGCTTGAATCCAGTGGCAAAGTGAGCAAGGGACTCACGTCTGTGCATAACCTGCCAACTTATGGCGAACAAAGCGGTACAAGAGGGGGTGGTGATGGACGGAGCATCCGAACCAATCAAACGCTCACACTCAGTCAACAGATCTGCGTTTAATCCATCACTGTTCTTTAGCCCACTCTGCCACCCCAGTTCAGACATGGCCATATGCAAATCAGTCTGACCCTGTGCCTCAGGGGAACGATCCAGCCCGAACTGCCAAGCCATGCCTTCCCTCGACCGGAAACAAGCTTCCGAGGACCGGTTTCTGGCATTTCAGCCGTCTTCAGCCCGGCTTGCTTGAATCCAGTGGAAAAGTGAGCATGGGACTCACGTCTGAGCATACCCTACCAACTTATGTCAAACAAAGAGGTACAAAAGGGGGTGGTGATGGACGGAGTATCCGAACCAATCAAACGCTCACACCCAGTCAACAGACCTTGGTTTAATCCATTCCTGTTCTTTAGCCCATTCTGCCACCCCAGTTCAGACATGGCCATATGCAAATCAGTCTGACCCTGTGCCTCATGAGAACAGTCCAGCCCGAACTGCCAAGCCATGCCTTCCCTGGACCGGACACAAGCTTCCGAGGACCGGTTTCTGGCATTTCAGCTGTCTTCAGCCCGGCTTGCTTGAATCCAGTGGTAAAGTGAGCAAGGGACTCACGTCTGAGCATACCCTGCCAACGTATGGCGAACAAAGCGGTACAAAAGGGGGTGGTGATGGACGGAGCATCCAAACCAATCAAACGCTCACACCCAGTCAACAGATCTGGGTTTAATTCATCACCGTTCTTTAGCCCACTCTGCCACCCCAGTTCAGACATGGCCATATGCAAATCAGTCTGAACCAATGCCTCATGGGAACAGTCAAGCCTGAAACTTCCAAGCCATGCCTTTCCTGGACCGGAACCAAGCTTCCGAGGACCGGTTTCTGGCATTTCAGCCAACCTCAGCCCGGCTTGCTTGAATCCAGTGGCAAAGTGAGCAAGGGACTCACGTCTGAGCATACCCTGCCAACCTATGGCGAACAAAGCGGTACAAAAGGGGGTGGTGAAGGACGGAGCATCCGAACCAATCAAATGCTCACAACCAGTCAACAGATCTGGGGTTAATCCATCACCGTTCTTTAGCCCACTCTGCCACCCCAGTTCAGACATGGCCATATGCAAATCAGTCTGACCCTGTGCATCATGGGAACAGTCCAGCCCGAACTGCCAAACCATGCCTTTCCTGGACCAGAAACGAGCTTCCGCGGACCGGTTTTTGGCGTTTCAGCCATCTTAAGTCCGGCTTGCTTGAATCCAGTGGCAAAGTGAGCAAGGGACTCACGTCTGAGCATACCTGCCAACTTATGGCTAACATAGCGGTACAAAAGGGGGTGGTGATGGACGGAGCATCCGAACCAATCAAACACTCACACCCAGTCAACAGATCTGGGTTTAATCCATCACCGTTCTATAGCCCACTCTGCCACCCCAGTTCAGACATGGCCGTATGCAAATCAGTCTAACCCTGTGCCTCATGGAAACAGTCCAGCCCGAACTGCCAAGCCATGCCTTCCCTGGACTAGAAACAAGCTTCAGAGGACCTGTTTCTGGCATTTCAGCCGTCTTCAGCACGGCTTGCTTGAATTCAGTGGCAAAGTGAGCAAGGGACTCACGTCTGAGCATAACCTGCCAACTTATGGCGAACAAAGCGGTACAAAAGGGTGTGGTGATGGACGGAGCATCCAAACCAATCAAGCGCTCACACCCAGTCAACAGATCTGGGTTTAATCTACTTTGTTCTTTAGCCCACTCTGCCACCCCAGTTCAGACTGGTCATATGCAAATCAGTCTGACTCTGTGCCTCATGGGAACAGTCCAGCCCGAACTGCCAAGCCATGCCTTCCCTGGACCGAAAACAAGCTTCCGAGGACCGGCTTCTGGCGTTTCAGCCGTCTTCAGCCCGGCTTGATTGAATCCAGTGGCAAAGTGAGCAAGGGACTCACGTCTGAGCATACCTTGCCAACTTATGGCGAACAAAGCGGTACAAAAGGGGGTGGTGATGGACGGAGCATCTGAACCAATCAAACTCTCACACCTAGTCACCAGTTCTGGGTTTAATCCATCACTGTTCTTTAGCTCACTCTGCCACCCCAATTCAGACATGGCCATATGCAAATCAGTCTGACCCTATGCCTCATGGGAACATTCCAGCCCGAACTGCCAAGCCATGCCTTCCCTGGACCGGAAACAAGCTTCCGAGGACCGGTTTCTCAGCATTTCAGCCATCTTCAGCCCGGCTTGCTTGAATCCAGCAGCAAAGTGAGCAAGGGACTCACGTCTGAGCATACCTTGCCAACTTATGGTGAACAAAGCGGTACAAAAGGGGGTGGTGATGGATGGAGCATCCGAACCAATCAAACACTCACACCCAGTCAACAGATCTGGGTTTAATCCATCACCGTTCTTTAGCCCACTCTGCCACCCCAGTTCAGACATGGCCATATGCAAATCAGTCTGACCCTGTGCCTCATGGGAACAGTCCAGCCCGAACTGCCAAACCATGCCTTCCCTGGACCAGAAACAAGCTTCAGAGGACCGGTTTCTGGCATTTCAGCCGTCTTCAGCACAGCTTGCTTGAATCCAGTGGCAAAGTGAGCAAGGGACTCACGTCTGAGCATAACCTGCCAACTTATGGCGAACAAAGCGGTACAAAAGGGTTTGGTGATGGACGGAGCATCCAAACTAATCAAACGCTCACACCCAGTCAACAGATCTGGGTTTAATCCATCGCCGTTCTTTAGCCCACTGTGCCACCCCAATTCAGACAAGGTCATATGCAAATCAGTCTGACCTTGTGCCTCCTGGGAACAGTCTAGCCCGAACTGCCAAGCCATGCCTTCCCTGGACCGAAAACATGCTTCCGAAGACCGGCTTTTGGCATTTCAGCCGTCTTCAGCCCGGCTTGCTTGAATCCAGTGGCAAAGTGAGCAAGGGACTCACGTCTGAGCATACCCTGCCAACCTATGGCTAACAAAGCGGTACAAAAGGGGGTGGTGATGGACGGGGCATCCAAACCAATCAAAATCTCACACCTAGTCAACAGTTCTGGGTTTAATCCATCACCGTTCTTTAGCCCACTCTGCCACCCCAGTTCAGACATGGCCATATGCAAATCAGTCTGACCCTGTGCCTCATGGGAACAGTCCAGCCCGAACTGCCAAGCCATGCCTTCCCTGGACCGGAAACAATCTTCCGAGGACCGGTTTCTGGCATTTCAGCCGTCTTCAGCCCGGCTTGCTTGAATCCAGTGGGAAAGTGAGCAAGGGACTCACCTCTGAGCATACCCTGCCAACTTATGGCGAACAAAGCGGTACAAATGGGGCTGGTGATGGACGGAGCATCCAAACCAATCAAACGCTCAAACCCAGTCAACAGATCTGGGTTTAATCCATCCCCGTTCTTTAGCCCACTCTGCCACCCCAGTTCAGACATTGCCATATGCAAATCAGTCTGACCCTGTGACTCATGGGAACAGTCCAGCCCGAACTGCCAAGCTATGCCTTCCCTGGACCAGAAATAAGCTTCTGAGGACCAGTTTCTGGCATTTCAGCCGTCTTCAGCCCGGCTTGCTTGAATCCAGTGGCAAAGTGAGAAAGGGACTCACGTCTGAGCATCCCCAGCCAACTTATTGTGGACAAAGCGGTACAAAAGGGGGTGGTGATGGACGGAGCATCTGAACCAATCAAACGCTCACACCCAGTCAACAGATCTGGGTTTAATCCATCACCGTTCTTTAGCCCACTCTGCCACCCCAGTTCAGACATGGCCATATGCAAATCAGTCTGACCCTGTGCCTCGTGGGAACAGTCCAGCCTGAACCGCCATGCCATGCCTTCCCTGGAGCGGAAACAATCTTCCGAGGACCGGTTTCTGGCATTACAGCCGTCTTCAGCCCGGCTTGCTTGAATCCAGTGGCAAAGTGAGCAAGGGACTTGCGTCTGAGCATAACCTGCCAACTTATGGCGAACAAAGCGGTACGAAAGGGGGTGGTGATGAAGGGAGCATCCGAACCAATCAAACGCTCACACCCAGTCAACAGATCTGGGTTTATTTATTTATTTGGTGGTGATGGACTGGGTATCAGAGATGGAAGTTCTTGGGTAAACATCTGCCCTGTTTTATACAGGAAAAACTTTGTCTGGAGACCCACCTTTGAATCATAGTCTTGTCACTTGACTAAAAATCGTGGGATTCAATCACTTCACATAATCTATCTGTGCTTAAAAATATAAAGATGTAAAACTCAATTATAAATACGCGAAATGATAGGTAATTACGAACCTCTAAAATGTAAATGCCCTCTTTAACTGCACAGTCTTGCAGTCTTTGATCATCTCCCAAAACCTTCACATTGTACGGTTCTACGTTGCTCTTAAGCTAGATTTCAGTTGGTGTACATGCATACTCACATACCTCAATTTAACATGTGCCTGTGGATTTGTGTGCACTGTACAGCACACTTTGTATTCTCACACCGAATAAAGTCATTGTATACATTTAAAGGGTTTTGCAATACTGCACATTGTTCTGTGTTATACCAATATGTCGAGCATTCTCCTGCTGATGCAGTCAAGAGGGGCCGAGTCTAGGGTGGAAATGTTGCTTTATTTAGAAAGGCGTGTGCTCATGAGAAGGCAGTTGCCTGGCCAGTAATGCACGTCGGACACCGAAACTTGCAGTTATCTTCCACCAGCGTGCCCTACCGTGGATGAATATTTAGTAACATAAGAAGAGGGCAAATTCTCATTGAGTTGTCCTAAAGCTTATACTAACGGGGAAGGCGTCTGAGGATGAAAGGAATAGGGGTCAAGGTGCGCAAGCCTCTACCTTGTTTAGAAGTCCCAAAGTGGCTCTTCGACTTTTCAACCTGTCTCTAAACCTCCTACAAAACTACCTCTGTTTGATGTCCTGTCTCTTACTGCAGATCGAATCAGCCTCTTCCCGGAGATGGTTCCCAGGACAACAGTTCCCTAGACATGAAATTCTGAGGTTAGGGCCGGTTTACAACTGAAACTCAAAACCCGCACAAGAGAAAGGCATTGACGAGGCAGAAGGCATTCTCTGCCCAAGTGCGTCAGCTGACGTCTCCCTCTCAGACCAGAGCAGCCAATGGCCTTCTTTCGTTTCTGCCGCAGCACCGACTGTACAAACGAAAGAAAGAACTGCTCCTCATGGGAAAAAGATTCCCCATAAACGTGGAAAGAGGTCCCTTTGTGTGCCACCGCAAGACATCTGGCAGCGGCTTTATGCACTGTTGATTAATATTTAAACAGATTAATCTGTCTCTATTGAAGCCTAATCCGTGATGTGCTGAAAACATAATCACATTGTTTTTCTTCTATTCGTGATGCTTATATATACACGAGGGAGTATTTTTTCCTCAAGTTAAAATATTATTTGTGCTCATGTTATGTTTATTTATGATATGACTGGTACCATAGGGTTGCTTGTGCAATGTACTTATGTTATGCTAGAATGTTAAGATGTCATATGGAACGCTACATGCAGCAGTTAGAGTTACCTGTCAGCTGTAGCATATGTGTTGGCTCATACTTAAGGATTTACTTAATAAAGAAGCGTTTGTACTCCTACTTTTGTTAATATTAACAACAATTTTGGCAACGAGTTTAAGAGGATTGTGTACCAGCAATGCGGTGTTATCCTACGGCCAGTGGCAGTAATCGCCACTGGACGAATGCCCCTGTGGAATTAACATTGACAGACATTTTCTGCCTCTTTGCGGTTTCATAAGGCAGAGTGCTGTGGGTAAGACCATTGGAGGAGTCAACACAGTTTACTTTGCGCTTTACTATTGTGTACTTGCTCTGGCCATCGACAGACAGGAGCGCAGTGCTTGTGAGCGTTTGTTACTGGTAAGTTATTGTGCTGGCTTAATGCATGTGCTTACTGGCACATTGAGTAAGCTAAAGAAATGCTTGTGAGCTGTGAGTATGCCTACCAGCGGTGAACAGCTGAACAGCTCATGCATTGTACAAATTCTGTGGTGCGTGTCGGTGGAGCAGCTGCTCGTGAGTGAAGAACCCTCAGCATGTTGCTGGTACTGTGGTGCAAGCTGGAAATACAGTTTGCAATCAAAGTGCATGTCGCAGAGTTAATGCTATGGAGGCGGCCATCTTAGTTTAGGCAATTGTGCTACATGACGCTGTTGCAAAGTCATCTGTGCCCGGGGCACCCCTCATTTTTTGCTAACAGGTAATGGTTTTAACTGATTCTGACGGTCCCTGGGCTCTGCCTAACCAGGCCCAGGGTCAGTGCTATGCTGAAAAGACACTTAGAATACAGTGAAAACACCTACATAGGGTTCACTGTGGGCTAAGATACCACTATGATTGGCATGACCTCACCAGTAAGGCCCTGGTACATCATAGGGCAGGGGATCAAAACAACCTTTAAGTCCCTAGTATTTAATAGGGCATGGCAGTTTAGAGGATAGCCCTTTCTGCACTTGCATGTGTGCACTGCTGAGGCCTGAGGCCAGTTTAAAAACAGCTCTGTGTTGCAGGACTGCTTTTAAAATGCAAATTGTGCCAAAACTCGACTTTGGGGCACTTAAAATATAATAAACTACAATGTTTTGGCACATTAGATACCCCCATGGTCTCCCATGGGTGTCCCTGTGGTGGTGGGTGGGGGCGAGGGAGTCAGGTATTTATAAGGAGGACCCTTAAAAAATGACCTTTAAATGCCTTGGGTTTAGTTAAATTGCACATTTCACTCTCCACATTGTAGAAAAGTGCTTCCTAAAATCGACGTTTGTATTAGGAGGACTGTAGAGTGAGGATATGCAATATTTATACATATTCAGAACCCCTAAAGTCTCCCCTAGGACTCCCAGGGGTGTGTGTTCCTGTAGATATAGGCATGGTCCTTATAAAATATGTTTCACAAGCCCTGATGATGGAAATATTGCCCAAGTCATTTTCCCCATTGCAAATTTCCAGTCACATAGGTTAACATAGCAAGAAGTTATTAAATAATAACTAACGCCAAGGGTATCCTAAAGATATCATTTAAGAGCCTGGTATTGATAAATCCAACCATATTCTATTGTTGTATGTATCCTAAAATGTACATATAAGAGGTTATAAGACTTTCTTGTCTGTAAGCCAAAATCCAGCCTTCCAGAGGTCTGTCCTGATTGGTCAGAGATAAGTGGACTAGCAAAGCTACTTTGATGATGTGATAAGTAGCCCCTGTAGTTAGAGATCTATTCTGGGAGGAATGCCAGAGCAGGGGGAGGGGCATTAACAATAATCTTCAATAGAAGGAGGAGACAGGCAGGAGAAGCAAGTGTCATTTATACCCCTACTCTTTGAACACAGCCAAATAGCAGGATTAAGGAAGGAATGAGCCGATGCAAGTGGGAGGAACAATATGGAGATGAACCATCCTTAAAGTTTGCTTAGCCAGCTCTTGTTGCTCTGCTGGAAAATCAGCCATATTGATTTTTGGAGCAATGGTGCTCTCTGGGAGACTGCTGTTGCCACACTTTGGAGGATATGGTCATACTCTGGGGTGCTGCCCTGCACCTCATTGGAGAGGAGTGCCCGCCTCCTTGACCCAGAGAACTTGGAATAAGTATCTGAGAGGGACAGAGCCTCTCAGATCTGCTGCTTGAAACATAAGGAAGAAAAAGCATCAATTCTCAAAGTTTGATTTGCACCAACCAGGTGACTGTGACTGACGGCACCTGCTGTACAATCTGGAACTACAGCCCTGTGGCTCAAACCACCTTCAAAAGGACTGAAGAGTGGGCTCACTGCAAGCTACAGGTTAACAGAGCTCACCTGCATCAACTCCACCAAGAGTCCCCTGCCTGGAGTGTATCCAGAGGACTTTTAAGGGTGTCCAAGTGCATTGTGGGAATAGTGGTCCCAACCTTTAAAGGACTATCTTGGAGATTCCAGACCCATGGATTGTGTTTTGGACACTTTGGACCCTCAAGAGGAACTTCAGGAAAAAGTTCCAGAGGTTTGGAAAAGATTAGTAAAAAAGCTCCACAGAGTGACCGGACTCTCACAGAAAGACAATCCGGGAAACCCTCTGTGAATCCGGCCTGCTGGAGTAGGCTTCACGACATCTGGTGAGAAATCCTCCAGAAAGGTTTGTAAGTATGAAGGTAAAATCCTAACCAGGGCCTCCAGCTTAATATCCGACCAAGGCTCCATCGCGGTTAGCCTCAAACTTTGACTTTGTCCCAGTCAGAGGCGACCAAATGCCCAGAAGTGGTACTATTGGATTCTAAGCAATGGAAAGTGTTTAATTTTTAAACATTCATATCTCTGGGAACCTACATTGGATTTTTTTGTTTTGGTGTCATTTTAAAGAAATATCTCCGATTTTATGAAATTGGTGTTGGAATTTTATTGTGTGTTATGTCATAATTATTTACGGAATTGGTGTTTCTAAATGCTGTACATACCTGTCCTTGACGGTAAGCCTGTCTGCTCGCAGCCAAGCTACCAAGGGTTGAGCATGGGAATCATTTTCTAAGACCTATTCTATTCTGAGCTCTTTATTATGTTAGTGGCCTTAATGCCAGTGGTAGATAAATATTTACCACTACTAATAATCCACTTTCCAACAGGCGCTATTGGAAATCTATAAACCATGCTGCAACTTTCCTTAAATACTTGTGTGGGTAACTCATTTGTGGGTGGCAATATTCACAGAATTGGAAGGTTAGGTTTGTTTTACCTTGAGATCTAACTTTTGCTCAATTACGTGTGCATCTCAGACATTTTCGCGAGTCTTCGTAACAACAGTAGGTGATCAATCTATCAAATGGCATGAGTGGAAGGAGTACTTTTTGAATTATATTGACACCTCTGAAGAAGCAGAGGAGAAATTGTCTTAACTCAGTAGAAGAAAATGATTCTACATTTACAAAGTCTGCAAGGTCTAATAGAGTACAATTCTATAGAACAAAAGATTTTCTCTTCGAGTGTGAATCAAGTTTTTCAGAATGTGTTGGAAAACCAGGACAAATACTATTCAAATTGGTCTGAACTGTAATAGATAGGCATCATCTTTTAGTAGTAAACCAAGTAAAACTGAAACTATTGAGGAATATGTTGCAGATCTAAAAGAACTAGTGTTAACTTGCAGACTTGGTTTCTAACATGATGAACTGATTAGGGATCAAATAATGATGCATGTAAATAATGAACGTGTGCAAGAGACACTGTGGGTGTATGCCGTGTCATAGTCGACGTAGTAAAAAAAGCAGAAATAGCTAACAAATGTGCAAAATCCATTTCCAGTGATGGCAAAGATAATCAGAAATAAATAGTTATGAAGTTAAACATATAGCAAAGAAGGATTCACAAGATCAGACTAACTAGAAGAAAGGGGATTCCATAGCACTAGAGAAAAGGTGCTATAGGTGTGGAAGTAAGGATCACCTTGCGTAAAGTAAAAGATGCTCCGGGAGGAATAAAAAATGTGAGGAGTGTGGCATCAAAGGTCACTTCACAAAAGTATATAGAGGAGGGAAGAGTAATAAAAAGGTGGCTGTTCAAGATGATTCAGAAATAGGTTCGGGGTCTGAGGTGTCAACGGATGAACACACTTCCAAAGATTTTGATTGAGTTCTGGGTATTAAGGATACCATGGTATCTGGAAATGAGGTTTTAAATCAATTTAGTAAACAATCCAGGAATAAACATGTGTGCAGTATAAGAGTGGGAGGTGTTGAAATACTCATAGTTGCAGACTTTTCCTCACCATATACCATAATTGAATACGTTATTAGGGGTGGAAAACTTCACAGCAGTTCTTGGTACATTCCTAAATCCATCAGATGTAGCCCCATACAGCTTTACTGGGGAATCAACAGCCATGCTAGGTTACAGGAAGGTTACCTTTGAATTTAAAAGAAAAAAAGCAATGGGGAAACTGTACATCGCAGAGGAATATCAGAAGATATTAGTCTAGATCCCAAGAGTGGTGAGCACGTTTTAGTCATGGGTGAGAGTGAACACAATTAAATCCAGTTTAAGAATGAATTCCCTAAGGTATTTTCATGGGAAAATTGGTACACTTGTAGGAAATTCCCATAAAATTGAGTTAAAAAAGGATGCTATTCCTAAAGTGCACAAGTCCAGGGACGTTTCATGGGTGTTGAGAGAGGAAATGAATAAAGAATTGCATGCTTTGCTAAAAGGGGGGATTTTCGAAGAGGTAAATGCTTCAGAGTGGATCACTCTCCTAGTTGTAATGCCAATTGCAAGATCTGATTTTGTGTGGATTTGGTGGAACTTAATAGGAACATAGTAGTGGATAAAGTTCCCTCTACCCAAAAATATTGAGTTGTTGGCACTTACTAAAGGTATGTAATAGTTCTCATAGACTGGTTTATCATCCGTGTACCATCAGGTAAATCTGCATGATGCGAGTAAAAGTTCAACAACATTTATGACCCCACTGGGATGTTATAGGTATATTCGCATGCCGTTTGGCCTAGCGTTGACTGTTGCTATCTTCGAAAAGTTGATGCATAAATTGCTAAAAGACATATCTGGTATAATAATCTTCCAAGGTGACATACTGGTGATGGGGGAATCAAAAGTACAACATGATGTAAGAGTGAAGGGTGTGCTAGAGAGTGGGCTGAAATTTCCAAGTGCAGGTTTGCGGTAAAATCTTTGGACTATCTGGGCCACAAAATTACTGCTGAGAGCAGGCTGGGATTTGAGGATGATAGTTGCTGTAGTGCGAAGATCCTGTCAGATGGCGCAGACAGTCGTTACTGGAGCATTGTGTTATTGGTCACCACCAGGTTCCTATGCTATAGTGGGAAATGCAGATCTCACATTGATGGTCAGTGCTGGCGGCGCTGTGACATGAAGAGTCATGCCCACTAGAGCTTAGCATTGGCGCTCATCACTGGTGGCAAAATCCCGGCACAAACAGGCCTCTTCGTGGTCAAAAGAGCCCAAAACATCAGGATTTCTCCTTTATCTTCAGCGAAGTGCACTCTAATGCCAACAAAGGGCCTAGGACTAGCCGAGGCAAGTCTTTGGGATCAAGGATTCACTCTTACAGAGGCCTCTAGGTCTCAGTCAGGTCCAGTTGGAGCAGGTCAGTTGGACAGTTCAAGGGAGGACTTTGGAGCTTGTTATGTCTCTATAGCTGTGAATAGGACATTAGTCAGCTGACCCTTGAAGTCATTTCAAGTGGCCTAGGATGAAAGACCACGTCCAGTCTTCCTTTTCACACAGCAGGGCAGGCCTCAGAAAGCAGGGAAGTCCTTATTATCTAGCATCCACAGGTCCAGGAGTATACTGAACAGTTGGTCTCGGAGTCCAATATTTACTCTCAGAGACCAATATTTACACCCGGTGCCAGCTTTACGGTGGGAGAAACTTCTAGACTTCCCCCCACATCTGGTTCTGTGATGTCTTTCCTTCTCCTGTCCTCGCTCAGAGTTGTCTGCAGTGACAATAGACTGTAAAGTCCTTTGTTAGTGTGCTGAGGCAGCCCCTTTGAATTTCAAGTGTGTTAGATGACATCTCTGCCTTCCCATCCTGATCAGATATCCATCCTGACAACACTACGTCCCCTTTTGTATCAGTGTTGTCAGGAATACACAAAGGCCAACTGCTAACTACACTTAGTCATGTGACCCAGGATATAGGCACCAAATTGTTAGGACAAGAAAGTGTCAATTTTCTAAAAGTGGAATTTCCTGAATTTTGACTTGAATTTGACTTTACCATTAAAGAGGGCTTGAAACTGCAATTCGTTGGAGCCTAAGCATGACATTTCTACCTGATTTCAAACAAAAGTTATCACATGAAATGTAATAGGGTACCCCAACATCCATCTTGGGATTCTGACTTCTTCAGCCAATTCCTAGTGGGATCAATAAGACAGAATTTTTTTCTTATAGAACAACTTGCCTCCTATGCTATCCCAGTGCCAATCTTAGAAAAATTTAAAATCCAGTTCTTTTACTAGTACCTCAAGTAATTGTACCGCCTCTTCTCCTGGACAAATTAGACGTATAAGATGCTGTTACTACACTGCCTTCTGCACTTTTTAAGTACAGTATTCATTTCCATAAGTCATTCTTGATGTCAATCTGGCACATTAGATTCTGCCAAAAGCAAATCGTATAGCAATATCACAGATTATTTGTTAAATGTCATTTGCATGCCTGCTAGTACCTTTTTCTGTTTACTTTTTGTTGATAGGTTATCAAACAAACAAACTGACTCTACATAGCAGTATCATGAATGTTGCATCATAGCATGTCACATACATTACAGCAGTCTGACATGATAGATTAGATCACCACATCCAAACAAGTAGACACTGGTAGCCAAGTAGAGTTCATAAGTACCTTTATTCAGTAGCTGGTTCAAGAACATGCAGATGGTATACAAGTACAACATATAGTTAGTCCAGGTAAACAGTTATTGTAGATGTAGGTTAGCCAGTAGTATGCCCTTAGTTCGAAGTAACAGCAAACCCCACAAGGAGCAGCCTGCCTGCTGCTCAGCCCATCTCTAACTGTCATTCCTCACTCACACAGACACCCAAAATTCCGTGCATCACTGAACTTCCAACAATCTACAGTAAACATGCACACTGGCTGAGCAGCAGGAATATTGATACACTACAAGATATAAGTGAACTATGCAGGGCATAACACATTCACATCCAATTTTTCTTTACAATATACCATTTCATCTATCCAATGTTGCAGTGTAAGAGCCACATGCAAAATGTCCACCTGCATTTCCCCACAACGTGTACATTTTTCAGTATGTCCATACCTGAACTATTTAAAGGGTGTATAGTAAAATTGCTGTGAAAACGTACATTTAATTATGCACAAATTGCAGATTGGAGTCAGCATACCTGTGAGTGTGCAACAGAAAGTCCATTCTTCTTCAGACAAGGGTGTATAAAGTGTGGCATTCCATTTGTCTAGGGAATAGTATGGATCTGTATGTTTCTCTCTCTGTGCTGCATTATATAGCCTGATAATGAGGCACCCACGAATTGGGCTAGTAAGCATAATCTGCAGGGACTTGAGGACAGATGGCGTTGAGGGAAAGAACAGATAGAACTCGTTTACAGTCATCCATTGACATAATTAAATGAAGGTCAAAAGGAGTTTGTACTTTGTCAGAGGAGAGTTCCTAAATGACCCATCTGGGAATATGTCACCCAGAGTTCGGAGGTCAGCACTCGCCAGTATGGTCAAGGCCTTCAGTTCCAGTGTGAATGATATTTCTGGGTGGTGTATAAGAGGTAGAGCCAACCCATGCGCCTAAAGTTTAGGAGACAGGCACCCAAGCCCAGTTCCTGCATTATTGGCTCCACCCCACCCCGTTCCAACCACATCTAGCGGTTGAACAAGATCGAATTTCCACATGGCCACTTGCAACTGCACAGTTGCAGCCATACAAGGCATCTAAAGCCAGAATCAGGACTGCGCAATGCGTGCGTTGGGCATGGGATGGCCTCCGTAGATGGGCTGGTCTTCTGAAACTGTATGCAGCTTCCACATTATTGACAGATAACCCCATTATAGGATAAAGGCGACATTATACGTGCAGGTGCATGAGGCATAAACGTTTTTGTGGCTCTCTACCCAGACGGCAAGTTTCTTCCCTGCCTTGCAGAAACTGACACACCCACGCCTACACTATCAGATACATTACTATATTATCAAATTTGAACTACCTGCCACACACTGGATGACACATTTCCTGCTCCCCCTCCTATCTCCACATCTACACACTCACACTGGCTGCCTCCTGATGGACACTGCGGGGCTCGTGTGGCCTGGGAGGGGGACCTGAGTTTAGACATTTCAGAAGCGCAATGGAGCTACTGCTGTGGTCAGTCTGAGAGGCTGTCTCCTAATTATAGATCGCAATGAATACATTTTAATTATTTACATAGTACATATTGCCTGCCATCCCAGCTCCTCAGAATTGGACTGGTTGCTGACTCGCACTGCCTATGCTGTTGAAAGCCAGGGGCTACTTTCTTGCATTTGGCATGGACCTGCCCTGGGGTGGCAAGCTTGTAGACTATGGTTTGTGGCATGGTGAGCACCATCATTGAGGATCCATTCTCACCGACCATATTGTATGTCTCCTTGGGTATGTACAAGACGCTCCAGATGGATACCGATGTCTCATTGCGATGCTGCTTCTGTTGGCCAAGCGCAGAGTGGCAATACACTGGGAGAGGAGGCCGGTTCCGACCAATAGGCCTTTTTGGTGGACCTTTCCTACTGCCAGGAGCAACTGCCAGCTTAATGGGACTTTGCAGCAATAACAACCCATCCCAAGGACATTTGGGAAGCCTTTGTCACTTACCTTCGAATGGCGATCACTGACAGGATGGGCACCATGACTTCTAACACACCTAGTACATAGTTGCCTTTCTATGTTAACTTCCTGCTTGTTGGGACACCTCTGCCACAGCTATTGGAATGTGCTGTGTGGCCCGGTGGGGTGGTAGACTGAAGTCTACCACCCCACCTTGGATTGCCACTGTTGCTGCCTGTGCTTTATGTATCAATTAATCATAGGTGAAGGATCTCTTGTCCTGTACAACCAGGGTATACAGGAGCTTTGTGGGGTGTGATGCATGTGATGCACGTGATGGGAAAGTCGTGGTAGCGGTATATGTTGGTTCTCCGCTCTTTATTCACGTGTGTGCATAATCATGGGGTCAGTTTGGTTATGCAGCCTCCACCAGGAGTTTTCTACCCATGGTTAAAACAGTAGTGATCGAGTGATGTGGACAGAGCTCAGATTAATTAAAGTACCCGGACAGCCAGACATTTCACTTTACTCGGTCTGGATTCGGGTAGCCCGTCACTGGGTATTAAAAAGTTGTGCGTTCAGTGAATGTGTAATGGATTCTATCTCACTCAAAGGTAAGTGATTAAAAAGTGTCCGACATGTTTCAGCCCAATTTGCGTGGTTAGGTCTTATGGGCTTTCTTCAGGACCAATAGTGCAAGGTGAAAAATGGGAGTGTTTATAACAAAAATTGCCTCATTATAAACAGTGTAACCCGGAGCAGTGTCAGCACAAGCAGCGCACGAGGCATGGAGCATTAGTAAAGCCCCCTCAACTCCCTTAAACATCCGAGGAAGTGTGACAATTTCACACTTAAGGTACACTGTGACCTTCCATACTGAAAAGAAACAGGTTGAATTTTTCCTTTTCTTACACTGTTTATAATGAGGCACTTTTTGTTATAAACACTCACAGGGAGGGAGTGAGGCTGCAGATCTGTCTGCGCTTTGGTGTTCAGTCGAAGAGTCCAGTCTTGAGGTCCTTCCTGAATTAGGTCAGTGACAGGGATTGTCTGAGGTTGATCAGCAGGGTGTTCCAGGTCTTGGCAGGCAGGTAGGAGAATGATCTTACTCAGGTTCTTGTCTTGTGGATCTGAGGGATGGTGTCCAGAGCCAGCTGGGCAGAGCGGAGGTGTCTGGTGGGATGTGGAATTTGAGGCAGTAATTCACGTATGCAGGTGCATCATGGAGGGTTTTGTAGGCATGCTTGAGGAGTTCGAAAGTAATAATTTTGTTGACTGGAAGCCAGTGGAGTTCTCTGAGGTGTTCGGAGATGTGGCTGCAGGGAACATTCTGAAGTCTGCTGAGGAGTTTCTGGATGTCGCTGGCGTAGAATGTGTTGCCGTAGTTAAATTTGCTGCTGATTAGTGCGTGGGTGACTGTTATTCTGGATACAGTGGGAAAATGGCTTTTGAAGCAGTCAGGGCATGTGGAAGCATGATGAGGCGATGGCATTTGTCTGATGGTTCATTGTGAGAGAGGAGTACAGTATGATGTAGAAGTTCTGTGCGTGATCTGTTGGGGTGAGCAGGGTTATGGAGGCTCATCATGAATTGTTCCAAGCTGCGGGTGAGGGTCCTAGGATGAGGACTTTGGTCTTGTCTGAATTCAGTTTTAGGCAGTTGCTCTTCATCCAGGTCGCAACTGCATTCATTCCTCTGTGGGAGTTGTTTCTGGCTGTTGTCAGTTCGTTGGTAAGGGAAAGGATCAGTTGGGTATCGTCAGCGTAGGAGACGATTTTGAGTCTGTAGTTTCTGACCATGGTCGAGAGGGGACCATTTAGATGTTAAAGAGGGTGTAGCTCAGGGAGGAAGGCTGGGGGGACTCCACAGCTGATTTCTGTGGGTTCCGAGAGGAATGGAGGTAGTCTGACTAGCTGTGTTCGCCTGGTGAGGAAGGAGTGGATCCAGTCCAGGGCCTTGTCACGATGCCAGCGTCGTGGTGTCTCTTGATTAGGGTGTGGTGGAGATGCTGTTGAAGGCAGCTGAGAGGTCCAGGAGGATGAGAGCTGCGGTATTGCCTCGGCCGAGGAGGGAGCGGATGTCGTTGGTGGTAGCGAGGAGTGGAGTCTCAGTGCTCTGGTTGCTCCTGAAGTCAGATTGGGAGCTGTCCAGGACGTGGTTTGCTGCAATGAACTTAGAGAGTTGGGTGTTGAAGGCCTTCTCGATGAACTTGGCTGGGAAGGGTAACAGAGAGATGGGTCTGAAGTACTTGAGGTCTGTTGGTTCAGCTGATCTTTTCTTTAGCAGAGGGTTGATCTCGGCACAATTCCAGTCATCGGGGAAAATGGCGGTCTCAATGGAGCAGTTGATAGTGCAGCAGGAGAAAGGAGAAATCAGGAGCAGCAACCGTGCACTAGGTCTCTTGTGCATTATGCCAGCAGGGCTATGATCATCCAAGTGATTGAGGCCCACCGACCCACAAAGCCTCCCACTCACATAGTGCGCAGGCCACTCTATATTTTACAAGCCTTATTTCTGGACAGGGCTTGCAGGCCCGAGTTTATCCAGAGTTACAATTCATTCACTATATTTATCTTTTCAGTAGCGGCCAGAGATATCCCACCATCGCACTGCAACTTAACCGATCTCCACTTTATCCACTCATTTCAATGATCTCTGGCAGGAACCGCCATCTTGATGCCGGCCCACTGCCACCATCAACCTCTGCATCTTGTCTGTCGGTCTGGGGCCCAATTTATCACGAATAACCACACAGGACCGCTTCAATGCAGTTCCACACGCCCGACTTCAAACAAATCCAGGAAGTTCCTCAATATCGGCACAGACTTGGCTCTGCCCACGGTGCGGTCTCAGGCAAACCTTCCTGGGGCAGCGCACAGCTTCTCCTCCCGGGCTCTGACCTGTTTTTTCAGATCCTGTCTCTACTGCAGGGTACTTCTTGGCTATTGTGGCAGCTTTGTAAGGTGGAAATGCAGGATTAAGGTAGGATTATTTGCCAGGCCCACTGAGCTGCACTATTTTGCAGATCTTACACCGGGACCTCTAGCGCCCTCCCATGCCTGCTAGTACCTAGGTTGGAAAATTTATCATGGGATCATTGTGTGTGTTATTTGGGTATGCTATTCACTCATACAAGTTGTAGCGTTTTCCAGTGTTAAAACATAATCCTACAGATTCCGCCTATCCAGAGTCCTCCGTCAGACCATGGAGAGCTGCATGTCTTTTTGAGCGTGTGACTTTCACATTTATGTTATGTGTTTTGCATTTGTAAAGTGCTCTATCACCCACAATGTTATCCTGGCATCTTAATCTCAAGTTGTTGGTTATGCTTGAATCACCTAGCTTTTTCTGTAATATGAACCAATTACATCTTTAGTGAAAATGGTGTGAAGCTGAAATTGGATTAATAGATGGAATATCATACGTGTTCTGTTTGCCCTGATTTGCATGGAAAACAACACTACTATGCCTGTTTACCATTGATGCCCCCCCCTGACTTCTCCAATAATGTAATCATCCCATTAAAAACTGGTTATTCTTGTGCAACTTCTCAATTCTCCATATTAGCAGAATTTGCTTATTTACATTGCAAACGTTATCTTTATTGCGGCATATCACTAGTGAAATTCACTGCTGATGAGCAAAAACGGACCTTTTGCTGCCAATTAATGCAAATAGAAGTAGTAGATTTGAGCCACTTGGAGTGGCTTATAACATTTTATGACAATGTCTCTCATGACTCAAATATTTTGGTTGCCCACCAAAGACAGGACTGCTCATATTTTGAACCAATCCGTGAAAACATACCGTGAGAATGATTTGTGAGTATGGATTCTTCAGATTAAATTCTTCAGAGTAGTCAACAAGACTAACGCTCAGTTTCATTTCTTACTATTGATACATAAAAAGCAAACATTGCGAGCTCGCCAAAATGTTTAGACCGCCCTGCGGAATTTATCTCAGAAATTATGGCAAAAGTAATGTCCAGTGGTACTTAGTATTTGCTCACAATAAATGTGTGACAAATGTAACTTTTCAGGGATTGTGATAATGTGTGTTTTAAAAAAGAAGTTGCTAACTACAGTGCAACCAATCATTTCTTTTAGCTTTTCAAGACACTTGAGAAGTGGCTGAGGCAGCCTATATCATCATTGTAATCAATGTCTTCTGCTCCTGTACACATCACTCCACTCACAAGCCTCTAAGGTTTGTGAGTCTTTCCACTACCCACTTAAGTGGGTACATGCCATCAATTACAGAGTGCGAAAAGATTGTCTGTGGGACAATAGTGTGTTAGAGAAGAACCGCCATTTTGGAAGAAGCAGTGAGGCAGAGCAATGACCCAGCTCAAGCAGTCACTCTGTGAAAACAAAAGGGAAATAATGGAGAAGGTGAAGAGCCCTTTAGTGACCCCTTGATAAGCTGCCTAGGCCTAGAGTGTGGCCGCAGTGAAGCAGGGATTAGGCTATTTGAAAGGAGTTATGTTAATGGAACTACTGCAGTTGATATTTCGTGTAGGAAAAAAGCTGTTCTGTTACAATTGAGTCCCAATATACATTTAGATGGCAGTGCCATTGTAAGGGATTTATGGAGAAAGTCAAATTATTTAATACATATGGCTATCTGTCTAATATCTATTGTGCATTTCAGGGAATCACAACCACACAGCAGAGTCGTATTTTTGTTTATACAGGGATAGCCTTGGTCTATGTCTTAATGTTGAAGTGGGAGAACAAGTGCTCCCACTTGTTCTCTACTTTCTCTCTATCTTGGTGATATGTGGCTAGCTTCTTTGTTTAGACTTGCCTCTGGTCTTTTCTCTCTTCAATCTTCTATCACCGGCGAATTAGGTAAAGTACCTCTAGCTTTCGGGCCTGGCTTCAAAGTGCAAAGATAAGATGTGTGCTGTTCATAAAGGTAGCATCTTCTGAGATGTGCATTTGAGTTCCAGGAATGTGCAAAACGTGAGTCAAGGCGGGCACAGGTGAGCGCCAAACACCTGCAGAAATGGACTTCAACTTCACTGTGTATCAGTCTCTGCTAGACTGGAACCTCAAGTGGTGGTACCGTTCCAGTTCTGAGGTTGAAAAAACACAGGTCAAACCTTTGCTGGCCCTCTGGCCAAATACCTCTCCTTGGACTCGCTCAGGTAGTTTAAGGCACTCCATGATTTAGATTTCAAATGTATGGGTGATAGATTGTTCTGCTGTTGTTACATGTTGTTAAGGATAAGCAAATATGTCGTTTCCTTGAGTGGGTGCAGGCACATCCCCACGACCCTTTATATGGAAACTAAGGATTTGCTGTTTTTACTCTGGCAGGCAGCCTCCTTTGTGGCTTATTCTATGCAGTTCAAAAGTGATGGATACGGTGTCCTGGAATGATGAAGGAGCCTTCTTGAGATGCCTGTGCATATGTGAATGTGATTAATCTTTGGGAAGACACCAAGGCTGTGGTGTGTGCTTCATTAAGCTCTATAGAGAGAGAGGTTTTCAGGATATTCAAAAAATGTCTTTGGCTTTTGTGTCAGTAAGAGAACGGAGAACGGCACTTCCGTTTCTAATATAAAGATGGCTTGATTTTCTCAGATACATGGTGTATGTGTGTGCATGTGTGTATGCGTACTTATGTTTGTCATTACTTTTTGGAATCGGAAGAATCCCACCCGATATAACATTGATATCTGAGGGAATAAGCACACCCTTTTATAACACAAAGGGATACTCTCTGATGTAGGCGCCATAACAATATTTTACAGCTGAACATCTGGGGCCTCATTTATGAAAAGTGACGCATCGCTGCGAGAAAACAGCGATGTGTCACTTTTCATTGCGCCCTCCTTGCACCCCCAATGATGCGTCATATTTACAATATGACGCATCATTGCGCAAGGACTTACAGATACGTCAGTATTTCTGATGTATCTGCAAGAGCAAAAGTGACGCATTACTGGAGTGTGTCACAAAAGTGACGCAACTTCAGCAATGCGTCCTTTCACCTGCTGTGAGACAGGCGCAAGATTTTGACGCAATGGCGTCCTAGAAGTGACGCAGTGAAATCTCGTAGATTTCACTGCGTCACTTCTACGACTTTTCTTCCGTCAATACGCCCCCCTTGCACACATTATACCTGGCGCAGGTATAATGTGGCACTGGGGTTTACAAAGTGACGCATCTACCTAGATGCGTCACTTTGTAAATATGGCGCAACAAGGTGCACTTTTTACGCCACTGGTGCGTCACAAAAAGTGACGCACCGGCGGCGTAAAAGTGACGCAAGGGCTCATAAATGAGGCCCCTGGACTATAGTAGTCCTTAATACAGGTATTGATGACTTTATTGTTACCAGTGGGAAGATAGGGGTTGGAATAAAAGAAACACGCACATATGAAACTGTAAAGCAACGGTGCTTATAAGCCCTTGTAGGAAAAAATAATTAGAGGTGTGCTTCAGGATAACACGGAACTTGCTTGAACACGAAAGCATGCAATGTTGGTGACCGCATAATAATTTTACTATTGCTGGAAATAGAAGGGCTATCCTTGAAGATATGTGGAAAACATGGTTCTCACCCTCTACTATATCGTAAACCAATGATGCAACGGCAGTATACAAGCATAAATAGTTTAGCATAAGACAAGATGAAAGCCAATAAGAAATATGAAATTGGTTGTTGCACAGTGAAATTATATTTTTTTGAGTGGTTGCTGAAGGCCACATTACAAGACATATAACTCAGCAGGTAGAAGGATTGTAATGGTGAATGTTCTTGTTCTCTTCACAATGTATATGTTTGATGGGCCTTGACCAGGGAAATGAATCATTGCACAAAGAAATATTACAGGTGTTTTGAGAGAGTACTGGAGGCCACTTCATAATGTATAAAATGGAGTAGGGGGAAAGGTTTTTAATGGGGAATGTTTTTTCTGTTTTTTTAGTGTAAATGTTTGATGGGCTTTGATTAGTCTGTAGGAAATTTTAAAGTGTACACATTTTATGTGTGTATTTGTAGCCCTGAAGAAGTCCATAAGGACAAAACGTGTTGGCTAGAGGCTGCAAGATGTTTTTAAAGAACTGTCAATTAAGCATTTAATGATGAAGAAGGAGTCTGGGCAGTCATGCTACATTTTGTTGATAGTTAAATAAGGAATCTCTCGTCTTATTTCTGTGGAGAAGTGTGTAAGGTTGTGCTGAGTAATCAATGTATATAAACTATGGTGCAAGGGTGCCTACGTTGGCACTAGGCTGCAGAAATGGCACCAGTACATGGAGAATGGACAGGAATGCACTGTATTGAATAAATACAGTGCATTCTTCCCCTTTTACTTTCGTGTTGAGCAGTGCAGAAAGCTGCCTTGCTGCACTGTCCTATGCCAAAATTACTGTTCCTGAGCTATGCTATCTGCAGCTCATGATTTAACACAGAGAATTTACCAATTTAGTGCATGCACTGTAGACAGTGCAACGTCAGGAAATCAGGTGCACAGCTCTGCTATCTCCAGTGCACGTTCATGATCTGGGAACTGATAACCTACCAGATTCCTGCAAGTCAATCAATCAATCAATCAATCAATCAATCAATCAGCAATTGTGTAGCTCAGCACTATCACCCTTAGGTGTATATGGGCACTGAGGGTGCAGTATCTCTAGCGAAGAGCCAGTTTTTGAGTTTCTTTCTGAAGGCTGATAGGAAGGGGCTGTATAGAGGTGGACTGGCAGGTAATTCAAGGTCTTGGTGGTGATGTATGAGATGGAGCGACCCTGCTGCAACGGATGCGGAGGGTGTGTACAAGGGCCAGAGAGGAGGAGTGTAGAAGTCTTGTGTGTAGATGGAAGCTCAGTCAATAGTTGATATAGGATGGTTCTTAACCATGTACAGCTTTGTAGACGTACGTGAGGATCTTGAACTGGCATCTCTTCTTTATGGGGTGCCAGTGGAGGTTTTGGGGTAGGGAGGTGATGTGGGTCTGTTTAGGGAGGTCCAGGATGAGTCTGGTTGCAGGGTTCTGTATGGTCTGGAGTCGTCTGAGGAGCTGGGTAAAGATGCCTGCATAGAGAGTATTGCTGTAGTTGAGGTGGATGTTGACAGGGCCTGTGTGATTGTCTTTGTGGTGTTGATAGGGATCCAGCTGAAGATTCTGTGGAGCATGCAGAAGGTGTGGTAGCAGGAGGAGATGACTGAACTGACTTGCCATTTCATGGTTAGTTTGCTGTTGAGGATAATGCCTAGGTTGAATGCATGGTGTTTGTCGGTGTAGGTGTTAGTCTGAGTTCTGCTGGCCACAAGCTGTGGTCCCAAATGGAGGTGTTCTTTCCAAAGATCAGTACTTCCATCTTGTCAGAGTTGAGTTTGAGGCAGTTGCCTTTCATCCAGTTGGCTACATTGATCATGGCATCGCAGAAGATGGTTTTGACGTTGCTGGAGTCGTCGGTGAGAGAGAGGATTAGTTGAGTGCTGTCTGCATAGGAGATTATGTTGGTGATGTGGGCTCAGATGATGTCTGCATGGGGGTCATCTATGTGTTGAACAGGGTGGGGCTGAGTGATGATCCTTGGGATATGTCGCATATGATGTCCTTGGGCTCAGAGGTGAAGGGAGGATGCTGGATGCTCAGTGTGCATCCTGTGAGGAAGGAAATGATCCACTTGAGGGCATTTTGCTGTATGCCGATTTTGCAGAATCTATCGATGAGGTTGTGGTGGGAGACGGTGTTGAATGCAATGGATAGGTTGAGGAAGATCAGGGGCACTGTTTCTCTGCAATTCAAGAGAGCTCTGATGATGTCTGTGGAAATGATCACATGGTCTCAGGGGTGTGGTTGGAAGGGAATCCTGATTGAGAGGTGACAAGAAGGTGGTTTTGATCCAGGTAGTTGATAAGCTGTGGGTTTATGGCTTTTTCAACTGCTTTGGTCGGATAGGGGAGTAGGAAGATTGGTTGTTAATTTTTTATATCGCTGTGGTCGGCGGAGCATTTCTTTTGGATGTGTCTGACCTCGGCGCATTTCCATTCGACTGGTAAGGCGGCTGTGGAGATGGAGGTGTTGATGATGCTGGTGAGTTCTGTGCTGATAGGGTTGGTTCAGAGTTTGAATAAACTGTGGTGGCAGGGGTCAGTGAGTGCCCCGGAGTGTACTGAAGACATGACGGTTGTGGTGGTGTGAATGGTGAGTGGAGACCAGGTGGTGATCATTCGGCTATTGTGCGCTGGGTGGTTGAGGTTCTTGGGGTTGAGAGTGGTCAGTTGGAGGGGTCTAAGTTGTTGTAGATGGTGGCAATATTGCTGTGGAAGTAGTCCGAGAGGGTGTTGCAGTGTTCTTGGGAGGGTGTTCTTTGTGGCTCCCAGGTTGGAGAATTCCTGGACTATTTTGAAAAGTTCCCACATTTGGTTGGTTGCAGTGTCGTTGCAGGCTGTGATGGCTGCTTTCTTGGCTTTTTTGATGTACAGGTGGTAGTTGTTGAGGGCCGCTTTGTGAGCTGCTCTGTAGGGGAGGTTCCTTTTGGTGCGCCATCGTTTCTCGACTCAGATGCAGTTGTGCTTGGTGGTACTGAGCTCTGGGTTACCAGCTGGCTTGTTTTGAGGATTTGTTGGTTTTTGCTGGTTTCAGCTGAGAGACTCAGTTCTGGGTGGCCTGGTCAAGGTCTGATGAAGCTTCTGGTTGAATGGTTCTGAGGACCTGTGTCCACTGTATCTTGTTTACCTTGCCCAAGCTGTGGTGAGAGGAGCTGTGATGCTTGTTGGCAGTGTGTTGGGCGATGGAGTGTATGTCTAGCTTTGTGCGTCGGTTAGTGACAAGTTAAATGAGGCCAATTTTGTTTAGGTTTTTCAGTAGGGAGGTGGAGTTGGCATCATTGGGGTCGTTGACAAGTAGGATGTAGTGGTAGGAGTCGATGGCAAGTGGGGGTTTAGTTTAGAGAAAGTTTTGCAGAATGCATGTCGGGGTCCTGGGGGGTCTGTAGACGAGGGTGCCTCCTGTCATGGTTTTGGTGGTGGCCTGTAGTTGTAAGTTGAGGTGTTGAATGAGCGGTGGGGAGTTGTCATTAGTGATGGTGCATCAGATGGTTTCCTTGAATATGATGGCAATACCTCTGCCATGCTTGTTGGTGTGGTCTTGGTGTAGCATCTTGTGACCGTTGGGTACGACAGTGGTAATGTCGGTGTTCGAGAAGGAGTTGAGCCATGTTTCAATGATGAAGTCAATGTTGAGGGATAGGGACATTTCTGTTGCGTGTTTGCAGCGTGAACATATGTTGAGCAGGATGCATTGAAGTGGTTCCAGTTTAATTGCGGTCTTCTGTGCATAAGCAGCGCGGTGTCCATTGTGGGATGGCAGTCCTCTGTTGAAAGAGAAATGCCAGTGATGGCAGGCAAAGGGTTCTTCGGTCAATCGAGGGTAGGAAGTACAGCAGGAGATGTTATGTTGTCTGGGGCCCAGTGTCAGGAGCTCCTTGGTGGTGTAGTGGCGGTTGCATGAGGGCCAGAGTTCCTGGTGCTGAGCGCAGTCCAGGTACAGATGGGTTCTGACAGGCACAGACAGGTGCAGACAGGTGTGTGGCCACTCAGCTGCCGCACAGTGACCTTTATAAGTAGTCTATAAGTACCTATAACCACATACTCATATGAGCTTTGGAACTCATTTGTATATGCCTTTGAGATATATCCCACACTAATGTTTTATATTTGGTACAGTATAAGAAATGCCTTATTTCTGAGTTCATTATGATTTATTTGCTGAACCACCTGGTTTATTTGTGAATTGCACATTTAGACACCCTAACACAGGGTATTTGGTTAACCATGGAAGACACAACATGGAACCCACAGCGGGCGTTGAAATTTTGTCCTTTCACCATGTCTACCACACACCCCACGTAGCAGCCACGTTAGACACTTCAATATGGCACCCGCTGTTGGTGTCGTAATACTGTCCGATTATTATTTCCATTAACATAATTTCGAACAAGAAGCAGCATTCGACCACAGCAAGTTAAAGCCGAAAGCCGGAATCCTCCTTCACGTTACGGTGAATGGGACCTGACACAGTTAAAGTTTTCTAAGTAAGAATGCGCACTAGATCGAGTTATCTATTTAACCGGCAAGCGGCGGATACCGTGTTTATATCTAGCCAGCACCAAATCTACTCCTCCAAATCTACTCCTCCTTTCCTGCCATGGTTCTCGACCCCGCTGCTCAGGCGTGGTCAAGTCTGGTGGAAGCTCTCCCTCAACCCCATGCAACTTTGGAATACTTTCCGTTGTTGGAACAGGAATCCCTGGAATCTCTAGCTCGGCAAGTAAAATCAGGGTCACCATGCAATCCAGCTCCACCAGAGGCAATGATCTTGGTAATTCAGGCCGTCCTCCCCACTATCATGAACCTCCTCAATGCCTCTATCACCTCCTGCATTGTCCCGCCCCCCTGGAAGCAGGCTATGGTACATGCACTACTGAAGAAACCGACTCTGGACCCTGGCGACTTTAGCAGCTACCGCCCCATCTCCTTGCTTCCTTGGGTGAGCAAAATTCTTGAGAAGTACATCAATATATATCTGATGGACTTTCTCGAGAATAACCAGCTGTTGGATGCCACCCAAATGGGCTTTCGATCTAAACATGGGACGGAGACCGCCTTATTAGCAGTCACCGAGGAAATCAGAAGGATTTTAGATTGAGGGGGATCAGTGGGAGAGGTCCTCCTCGATTTGACACGGTTAGTCACGATATGCTGCTGCGCCGCCTCTCCGATGTTTGAATCTCAGGTAGGGCAATACTCTGGCTCAAATCCTTCCTGAGCAACAGGTCTTTTCAGAACTTTGAGGGAGATGCAGTCTCCTCCAGAAAACCTCTGAGCTGCGGGGTACCGCAGGGCTCCTCCTTAAGCCCTGCGTTATTTAACATCTATATGGGACCATTGGCTGAGGTCGTCCGTCCGTTTGGTATTAAGATCATTTCATACGCGGCCGACACTCCGCTAGAGGTCTCCCTGGTGCAGGAGGACGGCCAATCAGCACAAATGGGGTTAATGAAATGCTTGGAGGAAGTAAAAAGCTGGATGACAACATCCTCCCTTAAGCTTAACAGGGATAAAACTGAGCTGATGCTCCTGGGCCCCGCTGTTCTAACGCACTTTGACTCCCTCTGGCCTCCATGCCTAGGCATTCCCCCTGTACCCAAGGACAACATAAAAAGCTTGGGGGTATGGCTGGATAAAGCCTTAACCTTTAACACCCAGGCCATGAAGCTTTCCGCAACGTGTTTTGGCCTCCTTAGGATGCTGAAAAAAGTACTCCCACTTCTACCTATGGAGGCCAAGCAAGTTGCCGTCCTAGGCCTGATCCAGTCTCGGCTGGACATTAGCAACGTCCTGTATCTCGGTGCGCCCGACTACACACTGCGCAAGTTGCAGATTGTCCAAAACTGCGCGGCTCGCACATTGCTCCAGTTGCTACGCAGACTGTCAGCCAAACCTGGGCTGAGTAGCCTGCATTGGCTCCCGGTCCGGCAAAGAATTGCCTTTAAGGCAATGTGCATATCCCATCAAGCCTTTTGGCACAAAGGACCGGCAATTAGCCGCCAACTAATCACACATTACCACCCTAGAAAACACCTTCGCACTAGCCAGGCCTTCTTAGCCACAGTTCCCAGAATCAAGAAAACGAGAGCTGGTGGCAGGATGTTCTCCTATATTGACGCCAAACTGTGGAACTCCCTTCCCCTCCAACTTAGGTCCAACCCTGATCTGCCCTCCTTCCGTAAGCAATTAAAGACCTTTCTTTTTAACGCGCATAACTAATCCCCTAGCTGATCGCCTTTGACAAGTGGCTCCACTCTCTAGTCAGCGCTTGGACGCCTCAGGGCAGCAATCGTGCTCTATAAGTCTACGTTTCATTTCATTTAATTTCATGTAACACACCAATATAGTTTATTCGGTTCACCCGGGGTCCACCACACTAACTGCACCTAGTCTTTAACTGCTTAAACAGACCGGAGCACTTAATCTGACCACCGTCCTAGTTCACTATATGGAGACAGTAACCATTTAAGTTATCGTGAATGCAACACCCCGGAGCACCATGCACGATAGCTGTGTGTTTTAAAATTTATGATCACCTTCGTTCACAGCCACTTTTGTTTTAAATTCATTCCGCCCATAACTCATTGATAACAGTCAGAAACCACGTCATTTACCCAAATTGGCTGTGATACACTGAGCAAACCAATTGATTAGAAAGAAAAGGTCACACTGAGCACTTTCCAACACGGTTTCACCTTGATATCTTTCATGTTTACTAATAAGTATTCAAGCATCCTTGTGTATTGAAACTATACATCCACATATTCATTTCTAGACACATGTTCCTTGATGAAGGCTTAAAAATACCGAAATGCATTGGACCAAGTAATAACATGTATTTGGATAATTAATCAACATAAGATTGGAGTGAATTTCAACTCGAATTATGAAAATCAACGAATAATACAATTTGATCAAAAACAAGTGGAAGATTATTTTTAACCCTTCCAGTAAAAAATAAGGATTGAACTATTGAACCCCAATAGGGGACACTGTAGTGACCTGGGGACGTTCCCCAATTTGAGGGGCACGCTTTTCCATTTGTATTCTCAGATAGCTCCCATGCAGGATAGTGGAATAAAAGGAGGGCTGATGCTCCTTATGGAATACATGAAATGAAAGCAGACAATGTGCAGGCACTGCTGATTGTGTCCCAGTGTCTGAAAAGTACACTCAGACAAGTTCTCCATAATTCAGTGGTGTCCTCCCTTAAAAAAATTGTGAGTGGGCTCTGTGTACCTACGTGTACCCCTGACTTGTCCCGTCCATAATCATTGGCTAGTGTTGATAAATAGGAGGGGGCAGGAAAGATGGAGAGATCTAAAGACAAGATGAATACGGGTGGCAGTGAGGCCTTCAGAAACAATTATCATATGCACTTTTCTTTGTAGCCTGTCTGCCAGGTTGGAGGGAACCTGCTGCATGGCTTGTATTCAGACCGCGCCCACTCTGAAAGTTGGCAGCCCCAACAGTGAGCCCAAGTCACCCATGCCCAGGCACAGACTGTGTTCTGCACTCACTCTCTATCCATTGAAAAGCATTTAGCAGACACGGGATATCAAAACTGCCGCAGACTACTGAGTAGGAAAAAAAAATGTTTGTACTCTCCAAGACAGTTGGTGAGCCTGTCATGTTACGTCTTTTCTCTGCTCTGTGGAGATCCAGAGGTTTTGGCAGTGGCGGCTCGCATAGGGCATGCTGCGGGGCAGTGGGGCAGGGGAGGGACAGACAGGGGGGTAGTAAAGTCAGACATACGATGGTTCAGAAAGTGTCCAAGTTTACTACTCTCCACCCTGCTCCTCCCCCGCTTCAACACCCGCAGCACGCCTTATGCGAGCCTCCACTGGGTTTTGGAGCTATATACGTCAACTCATTATGAGCTATTCCAAAACCACTCTGCGGATGAGGAGAAATGGCATTCATCAGCCAGAATGTGAATGGCACCCCAACTCTTTCCTGGCAAAGCTTTGAATCAAGTGTGAAATTATATCAGCCCCATATAAAATATTCTAAAATTATTGCATTTATAAATAAATACAATTATTATCCTTTTGCAGGTGATGGGCTAAAAATCGTATTTTGATTTTGATCACTAATTAATTAAACCATTAGGTTGACCACAAGTAAAATATGTATCATACTTGGACAACAGTAGATCATATAATGAGCTGTAACTTTGTATGCCTCTTTTTAGTCCATGTGCCGACTTTTATTTCATGCCATGTAAGAAGGATAAGGGAAAAAGATCAGGTAAAGGTGTTTTTCTTTTGATTACATTTCAGTAAAAGAGTCTCACTTCCTAATGCTAGTAAATTGTATGTGAAATCTCACAATATTTTCCTTTCTTGGCTGATAAAACCCCATCTCATTGTCGGAGGCGTAGCTAGAGTTTGTGGCGCCCGTTGTTATCCCACAGATTGCCACTCCTGGGTGTGGGGCGGGGGTGCTGGGGAAAAAGGACGATGAGCACTTGAAAGAGGTCTGAGAGACACGTATTATCGCCACCAATAGTTACCTCGAACATGCAAGTGACATGCAAGATACATGCACATACATGACATTTTTAAGACAGTAACCACCACCTAAAGAGCTACTGACTTCGCTTTCTCTGTTGCCCTTCTAGCTTTGGGAAAGGGGAAGGACTTTGCTTGTGACAACTTAAAAATGTAGATGCGGAAAATTCAGGCTGAAGCTATTATTCAAAGTATGCAGCAGTGCTGACTAAATTGTGCAGCAAGAAAAAGCAAACTATGCAGCATAATCTGGCACATTTTGTGATAGTATTAGTTCAATATTTTTATATTTGTACGCTTGCTAACACTAGACATAGATTGCACTTCATTGGGACCAGTTTAACATCTGGATATAGCAATAAGCAATCAGTAGGTGACCAGTCAACCTTAGGAAAGAACCTTCCACTCAGCACCATCACGTCAATGCACTTTTATAACTTTTGAACCATTTGAGCTAAAAACAACCTCTTTAAAAATCTGCAGATTATGCAGAAGATAATGGATTATGTGGCAAATGCAGCAAATCCATAGCTATGCGAAAAATGCCAGGCCTGCACAATCACATAATTCCAGTGGGCCTGCCCATTGGTCCCTGCTCAATGAATCATTCTATCACTTGTAACAATCGACATACAAATTATTGTGGTGTGAATTAATGATGAGTAGAATGTTTTTTTCATTTAGCCAATGGAAAGATAAAACATATTTTTGTTTTACTTGTGCCATTAATTTATTTTTATGTAATACTGCAAGTTAGTAAGGGCCTCAAAGTAGGAAGAAATATTTTTAAAAACCTGAGTAAATCTATATGCTAATTATAAACACATTTTCAGTAACTTTTTTGGGAAAATAAAATCCTTTGCAAAGCGTTTCTGTCATATCACTTTTTGCAACTCCTAGGTACCTTGTGATTGAAGCCTGCAGCCTGTTTAGTGTGAGTAAGTGAAAGTGTTCAGGATGGCTGTGCGGTTCATTTGCACATCATAGCAGCTACTGCCCCTACTGCTTTCACACCGTCCCCAGGCCTGAAACTAGAGCATATTAATGGTTAATGATTAAATAAAACAACGTGGCAGGGCACAATGGGGCTTCAAGCCCCTGTGAGACATTAGGATGAAAACACAAATTTTCCTGTTCAGAATGGCCTAGGGTGGGCCAGGGCAATCCTTGGGTGGGCCTGGCCCAACCTCTAGAACCGGGCCTGTTTGTAGGTATGATGTTACTTGTTGTATCACAAATCTGGATGCAATGACAGAAACAGCAAAATACAAGTCAGGCGGCACACAATGCTAAACACAGATTTTGTGCGTGTTTTAAATCCACGCCCTTAACTAAATCGGTAACCCCCCTTTGAGAGACCGCCCAGTTTTTTGATCCCACTTAAAGCCCTGTTGGCAGCTATGCTGTCAATCGCTAAATAACCTCACCTCACTCGTGACTCGCTCTATGCCAGGCAGTGGTGGTTGGTTCGAACTTAAATCAACAGCCAGACCAGTCTCCACAGCCAGCAAATCGCCCACAGAGCAGCACTGCACCGACTGCTCCAGGCCAGAATGAGCGCGGGAACGCGTAGCGGTGAAGCGCATGACGCCTCACTGCTACGTCGTTCTCATCGCGAGGGCAGGGCTGGCCAAAATATTTTAATTATTTAATGTCGCCCAGGGCCGTCATTGGTAGCGCACGCGCGCTACAACATTGATTGGCGGCCCCGGAGGCTGGGACGGACCTGCGGGCCAGCAGTCACGAGCTGAGCTCAGCAAATTCAAATGCTGGACGTCGTAGCCACAATTTTGGAAGCACTGTGTCACTGCCACTGGTGCACTAGCAGTAAACAACAGTCAGCAGGTCAGGTGAGCGCAGCACGCGCTTTCAAACTGGGCCGCGCACGGCACTGGTGGCCCCTTGCGTCCGCATCGGCCTTTATAATTTATTTGTGGACACAGTGTCCCCAAAGAAATGATAAAGGCCGCTGCGGCAGAAACGGGCCACCAGTGCAGCGGGGACGCCCCCAAAATTGTGCCGCCTGGGGGGGACTGCCCCACCGCCCCCCCCCCCCCCCCTCCCCCACCTTCTACGCCACTGCTCATTGGGCTACAGATTAAACAAAATGATAATGTCACGACTAAAGGCAACCTTCACCAAGGCAGTTTCATTCATGTTTTGTCAGCTTTGCTCTAGAAGCCATTTACATACTCCATTATCAAGCCTGTAGCCCAGAGCTGCTGCACAACTGGTGCAGTGTGGTAGTTTTCGGTATTACATATGTGAAGGCAAGATCCCTTCTGTTTTACTGAACGTGATGCTGCTTTTCCAGAGGCTGGGCATTTTTACGGAGACGTTTGCATTGGCAAGTTTGCATTGCATTGGCTTCATGAGAATAATAGAATCTTTTTTGCCCAAATGCTGGATCCTGTTAACTTTCCAGTCCAGCTAACATCAATTAAGGTCAGTTTAAAGGAAAGGGAGAATCCTGCACTTAAATAGCCAGCCAAGACCATTATGGAAAAATATGTACAAGTAGAAATAGCTCTCTCCTCAAATGGCACATCTTTTTATAATGTTATAAAGGCAGCACACAATTTCATGGCATGTTTTTAGGAGAAAGAAACACTTAAATGTTACTTGCACATTAACCTAATAAGGCTGCTAATTTCCAAAACGATATTCACTGGACATTAATAATAAACCGGTCCCAGGATGCTTGTTTCTTGGCACTTCAGGCTGGACAGTTCCTATGAGGAAGAGTGTCAAGGCTGATTGCTATTTCGCTCGGTCTGAACTGGGGTGGCGAAGTGAGCTAAAGAACAAAGGGGCATATTAACACGGGCATTATCTCCGCTTTTTTGGCTTTAAAAGCCAAAAAAATGGAGATAATCTTTTCGCCCTATTTACAAGTGGGTGCTAACATGCATTAGCGCATGTTAGCACTCTTTTACCCGAAGCCTCCCTTTGCATCTCTAATGAGATGCAAAGTGGGCGTCACTGGGCAGTACAACCTTGCAAATATCGCTGATGTGCACATCGCAATATTTACAAGGATGCCCCAACATTTAAGCAGACGTTGGGTTTTGGAGAAAACCACTATTTTTGCCAAAAACTAACGTTTGCTAAAATGCAGACTTACCTATCCCTAACATTGTGGGTTGGATAATGCTGATACGACCCCAGGGTCGTATCAGCAACGTTTTGCCATTTTGCAGGAAAGATCGCTGGAAAACCAGCGATGTTCCCTGCAAAACAGCGATTTCTCCACTATCGCTGGAATTTTTATCACCCTGGAGAAACGCGTTGTTAATAACACTCTAAGAGGGTGATAAATTCCAGAGATAGATGGCGATAAATAAAAAAGCGCTAAGCGTTATTTATCAACGTCCCTAGATGATATGCCCCGATGTTTTGATGGATTCAACCCAGATCTGTGACTGAGGGTGAGTGTCTGAAAAGTTTCAGCGCTTTGTCCAGCATCTCCTTGTGTTTGCATTAATCATTATGAGCAGAGGAAATAAACAAGAAATTAAACTTTACACAGTGGACTTTTTCATCGCATCCATAGGAATATAGCAACAGAGATCTTGATACATAACCTTGCAATAATTCTAAATAACAGTCGTTTGGCCCAAAAAATATGTGCAATGCTACTTTAAATGTACAGAGACAGACCATAGCTGAAGTTGAATTTCAATGATTTTCTGAAAAGAAATGAAAAACAAATGGACGTGCACAACATTACACATGCACTTTTATCATAAGTTGGCCTAGCGTGGCCTGGTAACGCTGACTGAACCAAATCGATGTTAAGCATTATTTTTCTGAAGAAAATTAATTTCTCACACTACTATTCCAGAAGCATGCAGATGGGAATGCATGCCCGAATACATGTTTATTGCCAATCCTTTGGGGTAGTTGGACCTTCAGAAAAGAGCATGCGTGGTTCAATACAATATTTTACTCCCCTTCCAAATATTGCATATGTGTTCATGTGTTAAATATTGCAGACAAGGTCAGTAAAGAGATACCATGATTTGTAAATGAACAACTAACATGCTGACTTTGCCAGAAGATCCCGCTGAGGAGCCCTCGGGTCCCCATCTAGGTTTGGGAACGCCCACATCACACACGTATCGAGCAGTGGGGTTACCTGTTGCCCTGTGAATGTGGTGCACTATTTGACCCTCCACATATGATCAATGGTTTCTCTTCCGAATAAGGTGCAAGGTGCCTGTTTGCACATGGCACTACTGGTCCATGCCTGACTGTGCTCTCTTGTGCGCTGAGCTCACCAAACTGTAACAAGGCCCTGGGGCCTTGTCAAGCACAAAGCCTTTCCGTTTCCTTATATACCGACATCGTAAAATACCCTCGACGTTGACCCTTTGTGTACTACCCCCTGATGGTAATAGTGATCTATTGCAATGAACATGAATGAACCACCCATTGTCATCTCCTTAGAATGTCTATGAACTCCATTATGTCCCAGAGGAATGCAGAATTGCGTTTCTGCTGAACATTAAATGCCCTAGTGATAATTCAAACATTCATGCCTATCTGGGCTGATAAGAGTAATTGTGCTACCATTGAAAATAGATCAAGTAGCTTTGAGGCTCACCCTCAGTATCAAAAACACAAAAATCCTATTTGTACTGCCGGCCTGAAAGCTGTTTTTATTCTATTGTATCTAATATTAAAAACCAATACTTATACAAGCTTCATGAATCATTGTGTGGTAATATTCCAATACCTTCAGCTCTCATTAGTGTAATAGTTTGCGTGCACTCTCTAGCAGAATGATGGTCACAAATGTTGTGAACTTGTGAAAAAGAATCATGCTGCATGAGGCTGATATCTGGAGATGATATTATATAAAAAGGAAAACTGTTGTGGAATGTACCATAACAGTGTTGCAGAGATTCAGTGTAAACAGGACTATGCCTGGGATCACAGAACATCAGTATGTAGAGACTGAATCACCATACCACATCAGGACCTCTGAATCCCAATCCAGACTAGCTCATAGTGCTTAACCTGCCTCATAACCTTCCCAGAGTGACAGGTAGCCCCCTCAGTAAACTATTTAAACAGATTGTCACTGTTAGAAATGGGGGTCTCTAGTTGGCCAGGTTTGCACCTTTGTCAAGTAGGGACCATTCTTCCTAGTCAGGGTAAGGGGGATACACTTCTAAAATACCCCCTGCTCACCCCCTTGGTAGCTTGGCAACAGCAGACAGGCTTATCTCAGAGTCAGTGTGTAAAGCATTTGTGAACACATTCAGTAATACAGTGGAAACACTACAAATGGACTCCACACCACTTTAGAAAAATAAGTAATATTTATCAAAACTAAAACAAAACTAAAATGTAAAAAATCCACAATACTGTATCAAAATTTGACTTTTAAAAAGTAAAAATAGTGTTGCAGGGATTGTGCACATACTCAGAACTATGCTCAGGATTATGGGACCTCATTGTATAAGGGCTGTGCCTTCCTACCAACTTGGTGCCCACAAGCCCAGGACTGACTAGCTATATTGTCTCACTCGCTCTCCTACTCACAAACGGAGAAATAAATGATTAGACACCCTAGAGCAGAAAATCCCGGATCTCTCAGGAATTGATATAACAAGACACACCTTTTCACTCACACTCTCGTACTTGTCCACAATAAGATCTGAGAGAGACACGAAGGCCTGGCTAAATAGCCTTATTGATTGTAGCACAAATTGTGACCTGTTTGCAACTACCCTACCAGTGACATGCAGACCCAAGGATATATGGAGTCTTTTGAAGAATTACCTGCTAGAGGTCTAATCAACTACACCTTCACAACCGCCTGCAGGGATAGACCCCACCGGAGTGAGTTGACCCCTCCAAGCCCAGACTGATTATTGGTATTTGTTATGCGGTTTTGAAATATGCGGTAATTCAAATGCTAAGACGAGGTGTGTTAAATGTGAATTTCTAAATCAAGAATTATTCATTGAATTGTGCCTACTATAATGCTATATTGAGGACATGTATCATATTGTTGTGATTGTACATGAAAATGGTAAATAAAGTTTCAAATAAATAAAAAAAACATTTATTTAACCAATTTGCTTTAAAATGCAGTATATGTGCCACAACAAGCATTAAGGTGCATAACACCAATATCGTTAGCATTGCAGTAAGGCCATATATCATAAAGGGAGAAGTCATTATACAAAGACTATGGAGAAAGGACTACAGTGCCAATGCTCCCTCCCCTTGGTTAGAAGAAGTATTATTATGTAATAGACGATCTCTGGGCTCTGACAGCAGTTCACATACCTCAGGACATCGATCCTACTTCTACATCACAGGTGCATGTTGCTCTTCTCCCTGGAAAGGTCCCTCTCCAAGTGTGTGTTGCCTAAGCATGCATCCCCATAATATCAAAGTACGAGTCTCCAGCAAAAGCAGCTGCATTGGTGTGTTTGTTTAGGCGCTAGGGCCTGACCCGAACACAACAACAAGGGGCAGTGTTTATCGACCTTGCTCACAATGTTCAGACTAAACTCCAGGAATAGGCAGAGCACAGCTGAGAGTTCTCATTTGAAAGGCATAAACAGAGTCTTGCAAAAAATAAACACATGTAGTAACGTGTGCAAAAGCAGCATCATAGCTACCGGGCTCATGCTAACTTAAAGATGTGGACAATGTTCCTAGCGACGACGTCAAAATAGTTGTGATGAAAGCAAATTGCAGATGTGATACTTTTCACACAAAGTACCTTGAATGCGTTGCACACACAAACAAAAACTATCTCAGGGAAGGTGATTTTTCGGTTCCTTACTGTGTGGGGAGGTGATGCGTCAGTTTCTTACTGTGCGGCAAGGTGATGCATTGGTTTCTTACTGCGACTCCCATTTTCTGCGATGTGTAAGGATCAGGGATGCATCGGTTCTCGATGTGGTGGCGGGGATGACACTGCGTTGTTCTCCCCAGGCACGGTACCACGATGCATTGATTCTTGCAGCAGCACGACAGGGCCTTTGTTGGAATCGGTGCGGTGATTTCGGACTTCAGAGATCAGTGCACAGGATTCGGCGTGCAGTGATATCTTGAGCCGTGGCAGGCACTGCATTGATTTCTTTGGCAATGCATCAGAAACAGGAGCGGATGTGCAGCACTTCTCAAATTTGCGTTACTTTTCCAGCTTCCAGCGGCAAACAGCCTCCAGAGGTCCAAAATAGCAGCAGGCACCTCTTAGCACGTCAAAACTCCCAACAAGGAAGTTCAGGGGTGCTGGTGGTGAAGTCTTTGTGTCCCTGAGACTTCAGAATAGGAGGCAAGCTCTAGTCCAAGCCCTTGGAGATCTTCCTTAAGCAGGGGACACAGCACACAGCAAAGTCCTTGTCTTTCCTTGGCAGAAACAGCCACTGCAGGCTAACCCCAGGCAGCAAACAGCAAAGGGGCATTACTCCTCCTCAGTTTCTCCAGCTCTTCTTGGAAAAGGTTCCTCTTGATTCCCAGAAGTGATCTTTGAGGTCTTTTTTATCCCTGAGAGTTCTAACAGGAGGCAAGCTCTACTTCAAGCTCTTGGCGAAATCTCTAACAGCAGGAAGATAAAAGCACAGTCCAGTCCTTTCCCTGTTCTGAGTATTTTCAAACACACAATATAAAAATCATCTTTACTAAAAGATGCATTTTTATTTTTTTGAGTTCAGGCATACTAAACTCCATCTTTCTATCTTGTCCTAATGGGAAGTTATATTTATAAGCTGTAATAAATAAATGTCCATGCTATCCTATTGGACAGATAGCCTTTCAATAGTTACAAACGAAATCACTGTATTTCACTATCAGGACAAGTCACACACCTCAGTACATGTCCTACATTTCACATACACTGAACCCTGCCCACAGGGGTACCTTGGGCATACCTTAGGGGTGACTAACTTGTTAGAAAAGGGAAGGATAGGGCCTGGCAAGTGGGTCCACTTGCCAGGTCGACATTGAGGTACTAGACTGCACACAGATGCTGCAGTGGCAGGTCCGAGTTACATTTACAGGCTACTCATGTGGGTGGCACAATCAGTGTTGCAGGCCCACTAGCAGCATATGATATAGAGGACCTGGGCACACACAGTGCACTGTACTAGTGACTTACCAGTAAATCAAAACTGTTAATCAAGGAATCACCAATCCAGCATAACAATTTACAGGGAGAGCATATGCACTTTAGCACTGATCGGCAGTGGTAAAGTGCCCAGAGTCATAAAACCAACAAAAATCCATGTCTAACAGTCACCGTTCATTTTCTCACTCATGCATTTCATGCATTTCCACGATAAACAAAACAAAGACACAGGAACAGTTTACAGTATTTATTGAGACTATTGTGCTCTAATATAAAACATCTGCGCTGCAACTAGAAAATATATGCATCCCAAGAGAGTGAGAAGCATTACAAGTAAACTATACCCAATCAGAAGCCTTACCTTGGTGAATTATATCTCAGCTTATCCTCACTATGGAAACACAGTGTTATATTATAGATCTCTGGGAATAGTGGTGAACCCCATTCCTGGAATGCATAAACATCTGGCACAGACCTTTTTTCCGCCAGAATGTCTTTTCTCTGTTTTCAAATGACACTTCTTGGTATATATGTTATGAGGTGTCTTTTTTGAAAACTGCAGAAGTGAATGTATATAGTGCCTAAATGCTATAACACGTTTACTAACCGATCACATAAAGGCCGGGCACAGTGTTGTTTAACCTTATGAGATGTTCAGACAGAATCTGAACCAATAGCAAGAACATGTGAGGTGTTTTTCTAAAATAATGTTGTCACACAAAAACAAACATTCTGAGTGTAACATGTGCAAAGCAAAGTAGACTAAAACGTGCAGGCAAGCTAAAATAAGACCAAACTCAGTGGGCCCCAAAGGAAACACACAACAACAATATCAAACTCCCTATGTTACGATTCCCCATTGTACATACAATGTAACTGTTTATATTGCCTTTTTCTGTAGTATCCTGGCAACAGTGGTTTGAAATTGGTAACAAGTGTTAGTATGAGTTTAACGAAAAGATAAATCAATTTCTACAGTTAATCTGCCTTTACCTCAGTGGGTGATGTGGGTTCTAGAGCATTTAGACGGTACGAGGCATCACAAGACGGCAATATTATCTAAGTGAATTTAATTATTGAAATTATTTAATTAAAATGCTGCTTATATAGTCCATAATTATGTATTATTCACAGTAGTAATATTATTTAGCTTAGGTATTATGGGACACACTTTTGTAAATAGTGGTATAATACTGATTTTGTTAGTTTTGGTTGCAGTAAAGCATGAGGAAATTCTCCATTTTTATATTATTACAACAAAGCGTTATATTGCCCAAAAAATCTAACTTTTAAGATATGATGGCCTTCACCTCACAAGAAAAAAAAATAAGGTAGAATTGTAGACACTGTTTTTGTAGCAGCTATATTTATTACTACTAAGTGTGCATAGCAATTGGGGCACACATGTCCAGGGCAAAGGTCCTCAACTGTGCTCAACTGATTGAGAATAGTTTCTCCCGAACCAGGGTCCTCTATGTAAACTCTCTATGTAAACCATGGATGGCCACCTAGGATGCTGGTGTTAAGATGCCCTTCAGATTAATTACATTACACCTGGAAACCCATATTTTTGCATGTTTCCCCTGGATTATTTTGATAATCAGCTCTATTCGATTGGCAGTTTGAGTTCTGGACAGTGGTAAATATGTTAAATAATTCCCTAATGCATGTACCCTTCCCTAACACATAGAAACTCTTGTGACAATTACACTGACATTTTAATCTTTTTTGTATGTCAGCTGTAGAGTTGAACGTACAGCGCATGTTGCATTAAACTCCACATATAAGCATGCAAAGACATTTTTCTTCTATCACACTTGTGGCAAATCCTACATTAGGGTGTCATAAACAGCTTGGTAGCACTCCATAAAGGTCTAAATGTCAAAAGTGAAACCCAAATCATATTTACATTTCAAAACGCCATATGTAACACAGTGCAAGTAGGATGTAACTGTCCCTTCAAAAATCAAGGTCAGGTGACTAGCGCTTAAATTCGAAGTGTAAACTGTGCCTGGACTTACCATCTGATAGGGCCTCTCAATCTCGTATAGAGTGTTGGGGTGTGTCCAATGATAGTGCCCTAGGATGTGGTCAGATTAAAGCTGGTACTCTGTCCGCAGAAGAAGCACTTCTAGAAGAAAGCCAAGGAGAATCTAGAAGCTAGCCAGGAGGTTATGAAACTCTGTTATGACCAGGAAACCACTCTGGGATAGTTACCACCTGGGGACAAAGTCTGGGTGACAAAGACTGTGGAGCCAGGGCCCTGGAAGAATGCTGGTCTGGGCCCTATTGGGAGAACAACGCAAGAGTGAGTTTACCTACCTTTTGGACCTCAAGACCCCCAAGAACCCTTAAAGGCTGCTACATGTCAATTACCTCAAACCCCACTTCGAGAGGTCTCAGTTAATCTTGTTCCTGATCACGGATGATGAAGTAGAGGAAGCAAGTAAACTTCTCCCTGACCTCCTTTCTTCCAAGGAACAGGGTGGGTCAGTGGAGGGTGTCAACCTATCCCCTACATTGACACTGGCACAAAAGAGAGACGGCCTGCAGTTGTTAGGGCAGTCTGCCTCTTTATTTTCCCTTAATCCAGGACTCACTACATCGTATAACCATGATATTGACAATAGGAACAGCACACTTGTGAAGAGTAAAATCTACAGGCTATCTGAAAAGATGAGAGCCAGCATAAAGGAGAAAGTCTCCTAAATGCTAGAACTATAGGCCATTGGGCCCTCAAATAGTCCTTGGTCCAGCCCATTGGCGCTGGTCCCAAAGGCTGCCCCTCCAGGTACCACACCTGAACTCCAGTTCTACATGGATTATTGAGGACTCAATGCAGTCACCATGACTGAGGCATATCCCATCCCCAACCTGATGAGCTTATAGATTGTTTCAGAGCTGCCAAATTCCTCGTCATGTTCGATTTAATGTATGGATACTGATAGATTTCCTTTAACTGAGGGGTCAAAAAGAGGTCTGCATTCCCTACCCCAGAAGGCTTCTTCAGTGCTGCCTAAATAGATGACATTGTGGTCTTCAGTTCTGGCCTGGGCTACCTCAGGGAAGTGCTTCAGGCACTGCAGAGAACTGGCTTAACTATCAAGGCCAGTAAACACCAGATAGAGCAGAGTTCTGTGGTCTATGTGGGATACCGGATAATAGGAGGCAAGGTGCAGCCCCTCCAGGATAAAATCTAAACTATTCTGGCTTGGGAACCCCCCAAGACCCTGTCACAGGTGAGAACCTTCCTAGGCCTCACTGTGAACTACAGGAGATTTGTCAAGGGGTATGGCACGATTGTTGCTCCCTTTATAGAGCTGACGTCTAAGAAACAGCCAAGGCAGGTGATCTGGACGGAGGTGTGCCAGAATGCTTTTGAACCATGCGCAAGGCCCCTGCCTTCTCCAGGGAATTCATCGTGAAGACAGATGCCTCAGAGCATAGGGGACATGCTCTCACAGTTTAAGAAAGCTTGAATCAATCTGTACCCTTCCTTAGCAGGAGGCTACTTCTTAGGGAACAGATGTGGAGCGCAATAGAAAACGAAGCCTTTAGAGTTGTCTGGGCACTGAAGACGTTGAGGCCATAACTGGTTGGTGCTCACTTCCAGTTTCAGACAATCAGATGGTTAATGAAGATGGGGTGAGGGTTGGGTGAGAATTCCAAACTGTTGAAGTAGTCCAACCCCCTGGAGGGAAAGGACTTTACAGTGGTACACTGTCCTGGAACAGATCACACCAATGATGATAGTTTCAACAAGTTTTCCCACCTTACTGATGAGGACTTTCAGGAAGATGTGTAGTTGTTAGACCTGGTGTCCTTGGTATGGTTTTCCCCTAACCTTTTGCCTTCAACCCTCCTATTTTGCTGACTTTGTTTTTTCTGGCATTAGGACTCTGCACACTTTACCTCTGCTAACTAGTGCTAAAGTGATTGGGCGCTCTCCTTAAATGATGTTGGAATTGGCTAATACCTTATTGGCATGTTAAATGTACTTGTAAATCCCTAGTAAAGTGGTAATACCTGTGCCCACGGCCTGTAGATTAAATGCTACTAGTGGGCCTGCAGCACTGATTATGCCACCGACTTACGTAGCACTTTGAGCATGCCTCAAGTCTGCCATTGTAGCCTGTGTGTGAAGTTTGTAAACTGCCATGTCAACCTAGCAAAATAAACCTTTTGTGTAAATTACCCCTAGAGTAGACCCTGGACAGCCCAGAGGGCAGGGTGCAGTGTATTAAAAAAGGGGGAACTTTACTTTTCACCTGTACATGTCCTTGTAGTGAAAAACTTGTAAAACTCATTTGTCACTACGGCATGGTCTACCTCTCTCATAGACTTACATTGGAGGTACCCCATGATAGTTTCCAAATGGAAGCAGGAAAGCTGTTCAACAAAAATAAATATGCTGTTCCTCTGAGAAGAGTCAATAAACAGGGAATACAGACCAACCTGACCATGAGGGTTCAAAGTAGGGAATCCAATATATTGGATTATAATGCCCTCACACACCCAATTGGATGTCATGCTTCATCATTAGGCTGCTCCTTGTCAGGTCGGTGGTGCAATACCGACGGGCTCCCTATAGTAGGGGCACTTTATCGGAGATCTTTTTCCAACCAAGTGTAGTGTAGTTCCTATATTCCTAATGGGCTCTGCGCATTGGAATAACATAAACAGCAGTGTAGACGTAGGACTGAGGTCATCTAGGTCTCTACTGACTATGTTAGACTTAATTCGTTTTGCCAGCTTGCTCAGAGGTCACTAGAAACTTTCTCGAATGTTCAGGAAAGGGTTAACCGTCCTGGTTTAGACAAGAAGGGATTAGTTTCTGACAACCGCATAAACATGACAACTTTGCTCCCTCCCACAATAGACGGTTATTTCACTCAGTCAATCGTGCATGCTTAATTTCACCAGAGTGCAGAGAAATAGAGAGACGGGTGTTTTCAATAAAAGGTGTTATTTTATTGAGCAGTCTTCTTTCTCATGCAAGAGAAATGAATTTCCACAATTGCAATACTTATCATAAAGTAAAGTGCGTACAGTAAAAGTAGTATTATGAAATAATACTGTAAAAGCATTGATATGGTTTCTTAGCCATATGATACTTAAAAAGGATAAAATATATACATACATAAAAACATTGACTAACGAACTCAACTGGTGCTTCTAAGATACGCCTACCCCGGTGTACCTGACCTAAGCCTAATACGTGGGAAGGAGTAAGTAAGTTGCAGTTTTAAGTTAAGTTAGGTTTTTGCCAAGTATCGGAATCAAGAATTCCCTCTAAGGTTTTAATCAGCTCCATACCTTGGTTATAGAATGAAGGAGGTCTTGTATCTCGCTTCTCAGGACTCGATCTCCCAGCAACCCGCGAGGGTGACTTGGGAACAACGGAGCTGGATTTTCTCGGCTGGAGAAAAAGACAGCGTCTCTCTCAGTGCGTTGAAGGGAGGGGCGTTTTCCTTTGGCTCTGGCAACAGCTGGGCTCTCGGGCAAGTAGTACGTCGCTCTGCTCCCCACCACCGTGTGTTTGCTTAAGGCAACGTTGGTATATTTATACCTGAAAGGTGCCGGGTTTGACGTAAGGTTGGACATAAGACGTCACTAAGAACTAGCAGTTCTTTCTGGACTCCAGGAGTTCTTGTGCAAATCAAAACAAAAGCAGGGGGAATTCCCGGGCTGCTGGAGGCTTAGTTTGTTTAAAGAACATGTTGTGCTTTCTAGGAGTCTATGGGAGTAGCCTTGCTGTGTTTTGGACTGCATGGGCTATTACTAAATATGGATATGATTCAGCATGGCCCTTGCAAAGGGTTTGGGGCCTTATCCACCAAAGGTGGTATCAGACAAATTGGCCAACTTGTAATGTAATGTTATGTCAGGTCAGTTTGTATAATAAAGATTCGGAGAGGGTTGCATAATGACCTGCTTAATTAATATTGATTAAGGCAGGTTGCCAATTATGGTTACATTGATAGACTGCAAAGACAATAGTGGTGGCTTGCCAGAGACATCCAACCACCATTAATTTCTTTGTTGCACTTCAAAACCGCAAAGTTTTTTTAAACAACCAAATTTCCTTCAAGGAAATGGGTATGCAATTAAAAGATGAAATCAGTTTTGAAAAACAATACCAGTTAGCAAATGCTCTCTACACCACTGCTTACTCCCCATGTAGCTGCCACCTCAATGTGCAATCAAAGGGGGAATTGGTTAGCGCTAAAAATTGGGAGTCAGTAATGGTCAGTTTATTAATCAGTTTAATTGTTTACTATTCTATGGTTATAAACCATTGATACCTAGGGTTTTGATTGGGTTTTGGGAAGGGATTCCCAAACAAGCCCTTTACAAATATCATATCTGTAACCATTTTTTGACATTTTTTTGCAATTTAAAAAACGTTTCCCAAATCGAAAAATCTATTTAGTACATTTAAGAAAGCCTCCAAACTAGCACCACATCTACTGAATTTATATACTGAAAGTTATGATAATGCCCTCCTCCCAAATGATATCCGCGAGGCTACCATAGTAGTTATCCACAAACCTGGTAAGCCGATAGATGAATTTGTCTCTTATAGGCCTCCTTCCCTGACTACAGCAGAGGCCAAGATCTTGGTCAAGCTTTGGCAAATCGCCTACTCCCCTATCTCACGTACTTGATCCATCCGGATAAGTCGGGATTTATGCCAGGACGGAATACTGTGCGCAATCTACGTCGTGTGCATAGGGCACTAGGCCGGGTACACACTCTGGAAGAGGAAGCAATTCTATTGGCCCTCGACGCCAAAATGGTGTTTGATACGGTAGCGTGGGAATACCTGTCCGCAGCACTTGGCCACTTCGGATTCGGTCCCAAATTCATGGGATGGTTTAAATTGCTCTACGCACAGCCCTTGGCCCACATTTCGGTAAACAATTACAGGGCCACTCCGTTTCCCCTCGGTCGGGGCACAAGGCAAGGCTGTCCGTTGTCGCCACTCCTGTTTGCCATGGTCCTAGAGCCACTGGCGGTTTGGATAAGGGGTGACCCGGGTATCTGAGGCATTCGATGGACGAACGACCACGAAGACTGCATATCACTGTCCGCAGAATATATTTTGCTCTATCTCGCTTCGCCATTGCGCTCCTTGCACCATGTGCTCCACATTTTTCACATATTTGGTGCACACTCTGGGTACCAGATAAACTGGTTTAAGTCCCAGATGTATTACCTCTGGGGAGAGCCACCACCAAGTCCCCGAGGGTACGACATTCTGGTGGCCTCACTGGGTTTCCGTTACTTAGGAATTTTCACCCTGACCAACCCTACACTTTTCTTTGAAACAAACCTGCTCGAACCATTGCAGAGATTTTGCTCAGAAGTCACACATTGGAAAACGCTCCCCCTTACCTTTCTAGGGCGTGCATCCTTATTTAAAATGCTTGCTCTACCACGGTTTCTGTACGAGTTACAGAACACGCCCATCCAGGTACCAGATTCCTACTTTTCATAGATTGAAGCTACAGTGCTGGATTTATTGTGGGAAAACAAACCTCCTCGAATTGCCATGGCCAAGCTTAATATAGGATGGTACGATGGAGGGATAGGTCTGCCGGATGTGCACCTCTACTATCTGGCCTCACAACTGACGGCCATCAACCAGTAGGTCTTTGGGTGCCATGACGTGGAGAAGTGTGGCTCAATGGTTAGAGCAGGCAGAGCTCTGGCCAGGGACCAGGGTTCGATTCCTGCCCCGTCGTGTCTCGGGCTCATTAATTCCCCTGACTGGATATTCTGATCATGGGTCCCACGCTGCAACTCTGGGCAATAGCTTGCTTAGTCTCCACAACGGCCCCCACAACGCGAGGGATGCCTGGTCTGCACCATTGGGGTGCCCAGGAGTGGACACTTCACAGGGAAAGCCAGGAAGGGTTCCCTTGCGGTATTCGTACAAGCGCCGGGAAACCCACTGCGGGTAGCTGTGCGCTATACAAGTACAAAAACATTTACATTTACAAAACATGATGACCCCAGCTTTCGCATGGACCACTGGATACTGGGGAAAGGGGGCTACAACAGAGCACTGTATGCAAACCATAAGAAATTGCGTTTGACTGGTCCTACGGCCTAAGTGTGGCATGGAGCGCAGAGGCATATGGGATGGCAGGGCCGCCTAACAAAAGCTACCCCCTAAAGGAATCGGACATTCTGGGGCGACTTAGCACCTGTGCTGGTTCTGATAAGTGGGATACGATAGGGATCCCCACGGTGGGCGATTTGTGGGTTAAGGGAAAGAAGGCATTGTTCTCCGATCTCCAAACTAAGTACCGGTTAGGGCAGACAGAGAGATTTCGCTATCTTTAGATCAGCCAAGCCATGCCATTGACTCCGCCCTGCTTAAAGACACTCCCCTCCCAGACTATTCTCCCCTGGAGGACAGGCTCTTGCTGGATCCTATGCTCCGTAAGGCCATATATCTCACATACAAGAAGCTGATTAATAACCGCGCGGATCCAATGTTGAGACTGAGGGCGTCCTGGGAGGCAGAGCTGGGGGGATCTACTCGATGAGGACTGGCTGGAGGCACTGTCTTCGCCCAGGGATGTGGCCATCCCGATGAGGCTTCGCCTGGTGCAGCTCAAAATTCTAAACCAAGTATACTTTGACGCCACACTGCTACACAAACTAGGCAGACAAAATGACGATCACTGCCTCTGGCACTGTAACCTAACAGGAACGTTCTTACATATCATATGGCACTGCCCGCACATAAAACAATACTGGACCGATGTCACCAGACAGTTGACTAGAACTTGTGATAAAACTATCCTCCCAACGCCTAAACTATGTCTGGGAAGCAACAGACCTCACACAAGCTAATCAGTCCTCACAATGGCATGGAGTATAGCAAAACACAATATTACTCAGAAATGGGGTATGGATACTGTACCACTTCTAGGAGATTGGGCTAAAGATATGGACCATGCCATGGTTCCTGAAAAAACAGTATATAAAGGACGGGGATGCCCACTCAAATCGGACCACAAGCGGGGGAGATGGAACAAATATATAGGGTTTATATGTGTTTCGCCAACGGTAGAACTGAGGATGGAAAGACTCCTGAGACTAGGAGGAGACGATGATGAGTTATTAGCGCAAGCGGAAGATATCAAGAGATATGTATGTATAACTGAAGTTTCTTGACCCGAGAGCGTGTGAGTGACCCGCCGGCAGTTTATTCTGTTATTATTGAAATGTACTGTTTGGACCTCTGCTGAATTGATAATAGGAACATGAAACTGTACTATTTTGCGCACCTGTACAAGATTTGTCACTGCAATGTCCTTACTGCTGCTTTGTTTCTAATAAAATGTGTCTAAAAAAAATGTTATCATAAAAGCACCAAAAAATACATCAGAACATTTTTACAAGATTCAATTTTTAAAATTACAAATATTTCAGCAGCAATTCTAGAATAAAGACAAAGGTGCATTAAAAATGTTAAAATAAAAAAAATAAACTTTTAAACTCCCAAACATTTTGACTACCTAATTAGAGGGTTTTCCACTAACTGGTAGGAACATGGGAGCCAATTATGATGGCGGACAGACTGGAGTCCGTCCGCCATTGTGGTGACTCCCGGGACCGTCCGCAATACATGCTGCGGTCCCGCACACCAAATTAGGATGCGACCGACACCATGGCAGTTGCATTTTGCATTTTAACATTGCGGAGGGTGCTGCTGACAGCAGCACATGCCGCAAAGTTAAAATAGCATGTTGTGCATTTGACTGCACTAAGTGGCAGGCACCATACGGTGCCTGCCACTTGGTGCAGTGAAATGTACCCCCCAAGTGCACCCATACCTCCCCCCAACACAAGGGGGGCCCGCAACGGGCCCCCAAACCCAATCTCCACCAACCTTTCAATGGCGGTCTACCCGCCACGGAAAGGCTGGCTGGAGACAGCATTGTGATCTGGAAGATGGTGCCTGCTAGGCACCGCCACCTTTTCATTGATGCAGACCACTCCACCAGGCAATTGCAACAATTTCCTGTGGTGGTTCCGTGGCGGATGGTCTTTGTGTCCGCCACGGTCTGAACGCGATTCCCTCCGCCATCGTAATGTGGTGGGTGAAAATTGTGGTCCGATTGTGTAAGGACCGCCACCGCATTGCTGGCGGTGATGGGCCTTCGCAATAGTAATCGGCCCCATAGTTTGGGTAGCAAAAAATTACTTTTGTAAAATAAAACCATTAGTTAGAACGTTTTATTTCCATGCACACAGCTAGGATAGTTTTTAAAAGTTTATGGAATAACTGTCTTTAAAATGTTCAGTTTGTGCTGGTAAATTAATTCCTGGGTTGTGGGGTGGGAGGAAGAGTCAAAGGTTTAGAGACCCAGGAAGGCAGTGTCATAATTTCGGGTCATGGACAAGTGGCGAAGGGCTACAGATGCATGTATGCAGTGGAGGTTGGCATGTACCGAGAGGAGTGGGGTGGGGACACACAAAAAGATAATACACTTAACTTTCTGCATGACGCGACGTCCTCCTCCAGTCTTCTCTGAAGGCAGGACCCAGCCAACTTCCCTAACCAACCCTGGCCCTGCTCTCACTAGCACCAGGATTGGAGGGAGCGGCCTCACTCAGCTCTCTCAAGAAGACTGGAGGTCTGCGCTTTCTCTAAACCAGCTGTGAAAGCCAGCTAAGTTAGAGAAGATTAAAATGCGCATGTCTGGCTGGCTGGCTGTCACAAGATGGGCAGCAAAAAGCATTTTAAAGTGCACCGCTCCCTGCTGATAATCGTCAGCAATGGCCCAATGGTACAATATCACAACCTTTGTTGTTGTCCTCCTTTTTTTCTCAGCTGAATCAAGTTACATGTGTCCAAAACGGAATCCCCTTCAAGACCTAAAGGAATGAATCTGAGAGTTTCATGGAAAAATACATAGGCACAGTTGAAGTGTAATAGTGACAATTGAGTAAGGAGGGAGAATTATCTGACAGTTATAAAATGGAATTTCCGGTGGAAACCATTCCAGATTACAAATAATACATTGCGTCATTGTTGACAGTATTGAGAGCTCGGGTTTGAAAAATAGTGTTGATGGCACAGGTACTGTGCGTCTCAGTTCAGCTTCTCAGGTTGCGATTTTTTTTGGTGTTAGCTGTTCACGCTATTAAGGGATTTGTGCAGTAGCAGCTGCAACGGAATGGGCATGGAGCAGTGGGGTACGGCTGAGGGGAGAGAGGAGAGAGAGAATTAAAAATAACATTTAAAAAACACTTACCTGGATGTGGCCGGCCGTGCCTTTACTCTGTCCTCACAGTCCTCTTCCAGTTTCTGTGAAAGCAGAAAACACCCAGGCTCCCCTGAACCAATCACAACACTGCAATGCAGGGTTGTGATTGATTGGTCTGAGTGCTGTAGTTCGGTGGGAATGGGACCCTGGGCATGTTGGCCACGCAGGCTGTAATGCAGTCTGAGTGGAGATCATGCAAAGTGCGCATGACATTTTGGCTGGCCCGAGACAGCCAGCCAAAATGTCATGCGCACTAAGAAGTGCCTACCACTCCTCCCCCAGCCTCTAAACAGCCCAGCCTCACCCACCCCACCACGCCCCCAAACAACTGAGCCAGTACATTTGAATAAAATGATAATAACATGAAGTTATTATCATTTTATTTTTCGTTTTTTAATTGCTCACTCAGTGAGCAATGCCAGTGAGGCGACGCTCCTTCCACCTTAGCGGAGGAGCCGGTTGAAGATGGTAATGCCATTGGCATACTGTTCCTCTTCCTGACAAGGAACCTTGCATATGAAGACAGTTATATTCTATTTTCCTTACTTAGATTTGTTATAGTGGGACTCCTTGGGAAACATGGCTGCTGCAAGCATTACCCAACCATGTTCGTTCCTTAACGAATTTGGGGAACCCAACCACCCTTGGAAAGAATGGATAACAATCTTTGAGTCCTACCTTAGAGCCATTGGCTGGGAGAAATTCAGCCCCTTAAGAAAACAACATATTCTACTTTGACACCCTACCAGAGCCAGACCTAAAGGAAGAGGGGGATGCTTAAGAAACCTCACTGATCAAACTAGAAATACACTTCGGAGACAAAGTGTCATTGTCTTGGAACGCCACAAGTTTTTCTGTAGATTCCAAGGAAAACAAGAAAGTATTTTGAGATACGTGGCTGTTCTAAGAGGTTTAAGTAACTTTGCAATTTGGTGAACTAAACGATTATCTAATTAGGGATCAACTAGTGCGCAGTATCAACAATGGTAAAATACAAGAAAAATGACTACAAAAACAACCAAATCTACATGAGGCTAGTGAATTGGCCAAATCTATTGAACACACCGCCCTCTGCATGAAGGAAATCAGGCCAAGTACTGCCCCTACTGACTCTGGTCAAGTATCAGAGATTGCTGACCTTCCCACAGAAAATATCATATGCTAAATTATAAATGAGAAAACATTCAACCCTGCTTGTGACCATAATTCAAGCGAACTTAAATATTACCAATGCAGTAGCAATAATCACTTGTCCAACAACCAAAATTGACAAGCCATATCAGCAATGTACAAAAAGTGCAAAAAGAGAGGCCACTTAGCAAGGGTTTGTCGAAGTCTACTTAAAAAAACAAAATACTGCTCACGAAATACCTGACACTAAAATCCAGTCAGTAAAGAAAATTGTCTTTCAAGTTCGGGACTCTAATACTATCAACCAAATAAACTACCCACAATGTGAAATCGGTTTGAATGGCAAGAAAATCAATATTTATGCCGATTCATGTTCCCCCTTTCCATTTGTGAACATTTCTGATTTGAAAAACATGAACATTTGCGAAGAAAGTAAACTAATGAAAGCTGACATCTGCCCTAGCAGCTACACCAGGGAATCTATTCATCTGAAAGGCATGATTAAAACTCACATTACTTTCAAAGACCGAGTTACCCTAGGGAAAGTTTACATAGTGGAAGAAGGGTCTAATCTCCATGGTTTGCACCACCAAGAAGAATTAGGTATAAAACTCGAGCCTAACAACCCAGAACAAGTGCGTACTATTGACTTGTCCATTCCTGGTAAAACCTTCCTCAAAGAATTGCCTAAGGGGGTTCACTACCGAGTTAGGACTCCTTAGAAACTTTCAACACAAGATTAAATTGAAATCCAATGCTAAACCGGTTACACACTCAAAACCAGGCCTATGCCTCACCTCATGTGGGAACCCCTCAATCGTCAATTAACCAGGTTACAGACCCTAGGTATTATCTAACCCGTTGATTGCAACGCAAGGGTCTCCCCGGTGGTCATCGCTAAGAAGGCCCAAGGGGATGACATTAGATTAAGCATTGACCTCAGGGATCTTAACGAAAATATCATCATAGAAAGACACCCTCTGCCACTTATCCATGAGGTTTTAAGCACCATGGGGGAAGCCACGTGCTTTAGTGGTCTGGATCTTTCTAGTGCATACCATCAGGAAGAATTACACCCTGACTCCAGAGAATTAACAGCCTTCACCACTCCTCTGGGGTCATTCACGTTCCTCAGAATGCCGTTTGGGCATGCCTCAGTGGCAGCTTTATTCCAAAAAATAATGCAGCACATTTTGGATGGAGTTCCCAAAACCGTGTGCTTCCAAGACAATGTCTTAATATACGGTGCCACGCCTGAAGAACACGACTCGTCTCTCAGAACTGTTCTCAAGAGATTCAAAGAGGCGGGTCTTACCCTTAAACAAGAGAAATGCCAAATCGGGGTGGGAACAGTAGATTACCTTGGGCACACCATATCAGGGGATGGATTTAAACCCAAATTGAGCCTCCTTGATTCTGTTCAAAAAGCTCATGCTATCACCACTAAACAGGAACTGTTATCCTTCCTAGGTCTTGCAGAACACATTGCTAAATATGTCAAGAACTTTGCTGACCTTACTAACGACCTTAGGGAACTCACAAAAATCCATACGTCTTATAAATGGCTAGATAAGCACCAAGTAGCCTTTGATAACATTAAAAAAAGCTATCTTAAGTGCTTCCCACTTATGGTGGGGACATTTTTGAAATCCCTGAATATCCCATCTTACAGATTCACTCTTCTACCATAAACAAAAAGGAATGGGTTGAGAACCTAACCCAAGATGCTACATTAACCCTTCACAAAGAATACACCCTACAAAGTTGGACAACTACACGCAACAATGTAAGTCATGAACTAAACAAATGTTAGGAAATCAGACACAAAATCAATTTAAACAAGGATTGCGTATGGAGAAACAACAAAATCATACCTCCCGAAGGGTTGAGAGATAAAATAATAGACCTGGTGCATGAAGGTAACCTAGGGGGAAGTCTAACAAAAACAAGACTTAGGGAACATCATTGATTTCCTAACATGGACTCGATCGTCGAAGCCAAGTCAACAACTGCATCATTTGTGCCAATAGTGACAAAACCAAACACACCCAAAAGGCACCTTTATCCCCGGTTTCCATCCCTGATAAACCATGGGAAAAACTGGCACTTGACATCATAGGTCCTATCAATAAAAGAGGTGTCATCAAAAGATTTGCATTTGTACTAACTGATTACCACCCACACTGAGTCGTCATCAGGATGGTGAACCAAATCACAAAAGAATACCTCATTATTTTTCTGTGAGATACTTTTACAGCAGAAGGCATCCCGTCCACTCTGGTCACAGACAATGGAGTTCAGTTCACCTCGTCAGCTATGACCAGCTTCCTAACCAGCTTAGCCATTACCCACTGTTAAACCGCTCTGTACTGCCCTTGGGCCAATGGCCTTGTTGAAAGAGTAAACAGGATGGTGAAAGAGAACATGCAACTAGCTTGCATCAACCATCTACCTGTAGAACGGGCCCTACAATACATGCTCTGGGCGTATCACACGTCACCCAACTTTGTGACTGGTGTCTCTCCTTTCTCATCCCTCAGAAGAAGGAAACCCAGTACTAAATTCTTCCCCAACTGGATTGGGGGAGGAGAAGTGACAGTGCACTCATCTGACAATATTAAATCCAGAATTGCCTCCCATCAGGCCAAGGACAAAGCTCAGTACGATTACAAGCACAGAGTCAAACCCCAGAGGTGGGCCGTAGGAGACTGGGTGTCCATGAAAAAACCCACTCTCATGGGGGATAACGAATCCAAGTTCTATGATCCCAAAAGAATCACTGAAATTAAAAACAACACTGTAATCTTTGAGAATGGTCAGAACTGGCCCGGAGGTCACACCTCGCGCTAGCTCCTCGACTTCTGATGACCCTGGAGACTTTGCGACTCACCAAAGAAGCTGCATCAAAAGATCCATAATTTCACCTAAATGGCATAAAGACTTTGTGATGCAATACCTTTAACCTTGACGTTTCGTCCTTGCTTTTTAGGGGGGAAGATTTATTATATGCTATTTTCCTTACTTAGGATTTTTATAGTGGGACTCCTTGGGAAGCTTGTTTTTTGTCTTTCCCTTGCCCTCCACCCCCCATCCTACATTCCCCATTTCGTACATTCCTTCTGTTTAGCCAGAGGCTGCCTTGGAATGTTGACAAGAGCAGCCTGACTGGGTGAGTACCAAGTGCGATGTGCCCTGTGCTCGGTGTACTTGTGGTGACAGAGTGGAGGCCGTAATAAAGAAGTTGTTTTACTTACCTTGCTCCAGTCTTCATTGTAACAAAGACCATAAGAGTAAGAAAGCTGATTCTGTACCTTTCTTATCAAAGGCATACACTGTGTAAGCCAAATTACTTTTTGCTCCTAGGCTCTGATTATGAGTGACCCTAAAACAGTGAGGCACTTTTCTGACTGGACAAATAACATTACCACAAAGTGATGTATTAATCGGATGTGCTAATCACCTTCCATTCCAAATTTTCATTTAAAATGAGGACTAAATGCATAATTGCTATTTACAACGACGATTTCCACATGTTTAGCTTTTTCCCTAGCCCTTCCCCCTGACAAGTTTGACCTACGCTCACCGGTCCGGGGTAAACTGCGATGTGCGCCAATCACACAAACAGGAATAGATGGGGCATATTATCAAGGGGGTTTATCTCTGCTTTTTTGGCTTTAAAAGCCAAGTAAGCGGAGATAAAACGATCTCCCTATTACCTAGCTGTCGCTAACACCAGTTAGCGACAGCTAGTAGGAGATAGCGACCATCTTGGGCCCCACTTTGCATGTCAGTGATATTTATCACTAATGACATGCAAAGTGGGCGTGCCAAGATGTTAGCGACTGGAAACAGTCGCTAACATTGCTATCTCCAATTACCAACTATTGGAGATGTTCGCGATAAGCGCGAATATCTCCAAAATCTAACACCTGCCCTGAGCAGTTCTTAGCCATGTTATCCAATGGGAGGTGGATAACATGGCTAAGAGCATTAGCTCGGTAATGCATGAATATCGCTGACTTTTCAGCGATATTCAATGCATTGCGGCCGATTTTTATCGCATTTGCGATAAACCTTGGTAATACCAAGGTTTATCTGCGATAAAAATCGCCGCAGCTCAGCGGTAAAGTTTTGTCTCTAACAAAGCAATAGCGATAATTATCGCTATTGCTTGGTAATATGCCCCGATCGACCCCTGTGCAAACTCCATGTTTGCACAGCTGTTGGAATCTAACTCCAGCTCATAAGCAAGTGCCAAATGTTAACCATTTTGCGCGCCACTGGATGTTGCTGAGACTATTGTAAACTCCATAAATAAATAAAAACATGAAAATAAGTCTAACGACCAGGTTTATTGATTGCCACTTGAAAGAGCGGGTGTAACAGAAGAGTTCTTATGACAGCAAAGAAGTGAACTTAGCTTCCATGTTCAATCTGGCTGACATCAAGTTGGGGTTTTAGCAGAGGGTGTCTGATTATGCAGGTGCTTGAAAGCCAGCGTCTGCTAATTGCCACGTGTTTGTGAAGTTCTAGAGAGCTCCTGTATATTTGATGAGCTCCAGTGTCCCCTGCGGTCTGCCGTGCTCTCATACCGCGCTCCAGTACAGCTCTTTTAAGTTCAAGAGTAAATATTTCATATTCCTTTTTGTTAAGAAAATTGCGCTTGAACATGCAACGTAAGGCAAAACGTGAGATTCAATTAGTTTTCCGCACCCTCATCTTTTCTCAATTCTTGAATGAGCCCAGGTTCATTATTTTAACACTGATCCCCTGCTTGCAGTCACGAGTTAATGAGCACTAGTAAGACTAGAGGTGACAGCAATGGGTGAAGGAGGAAATGAGGGGGAGCTTCAGCTAACTATGGCTGAAAGTGAAACTGTGATCAAAATACATTCACTGGCATTTCTAAAGGAAATGTCACCATCCCTATCCTCTATCATTTTCATACCACTATGTGACAACTCAGCCCTCAGCCATTTCTTGCATTATATGATAGGGTGGAGGGACCAGGGGAGCTGTATCATTAATAAAAGATGGGTGTGCGAAAGAGTGGGAAAACCGTTTGAATAAGACCCCTTATTAGTCCTTGGGGTTTGAGAACAGTTATCTCCCTGTCAGGAACTGGGTTATTATTGTGGGAGAAGGATGCCCACACTTCTTTGTCCCGACCAGCAGGATAAGGCTCTAAGCTGTATCCGGGCAGGACTCCTCCAGGCAGGATACCTGTGCCATCAGGTCCAGCTGAACCAATTTTCAGCATGGTACAAACGTTCTAAGCGGGACAGACCTGATTTTCGTGCCATTCTTGGGTGCATTCTCCCTGGGCAAGCCTTTGCACCCTGTCCTGACCTTCCAGAGATGCAAAAAATGACTCAGCACAATTTTTCTTCAACTGCTGTCGAAGTTTCTTCTGGTCAGTCCTGCAGCCCCTAGCTCCTCCGGGCAGGTTTCTAGACACCTCATCTCTACAGGACTGCTGCAGGATTCAGTCCTCTGTGGTCTGATGGGACCATTTGGAGTCAAGAGTCCTTCTGCTTTTTGTATCCCTCAAGCGGGTAGGCGGGAGGTAGGCTTCAGTTTTCTTCTGGAGTTTTCTTCCACCAGGGCCTTCTTCTTCTGGTGGAGTTTTACAAGCCCAATGAAAGTGAAGGTGGAGGTTAAGGTCCCAGATTTATCCTTTATACTAACCAGTGGCAGGAGAGATTCTATCATCCAATCCTAACTGGTTTCTCAGAGTCTCCCTCCTCTTTTTACAGAACATCCTATTTGTCTTACTCCAAAATTACTCAGGAGGCCTTGTTTTAGTATGGCAGAACCCTTGTGCCATCAGTCAAGCCAGTTTTCAGCTTCTTAGCGGCTGCTCTATTTGGATGAGCTCTTCTCCCAGCAAACTGGGTCCAAACTGGTTCTCTACCCCACTCCGACAAAGGCCTGGTGCCTGGGAGGGTCCTGGCAATAAATAGGAGAAGCCCTCCATGACATCTCCAAGTCACAAGAAGTCGTCCTAAGACTCTCGATTGGTATGCCAATTGATCATGCTAAAACAAACATAGCCAATACCTGATAAGTGGTTAACAGTTAGCGCCCATCTACTCTTCAGGGCCGGCCTTAGGCATGTGCAAGCTGTGCACCTGCACAGGGCCACCAAATCCCAGGGGCCACCACATCAATATATATCCTTAATATAATAATCCTCTGAGGATGGATACATATTTGTGTGGGGGGCCCTGGCAGGGATTTGGTGGCCTCTGGCTCTATACAACTTCCAAACACCATGACCCCCCTCTTCACTGGCCTCCGCGCTCCACCCCACCCGGACCCCCTCTTCCGGGGCCCCCTACCTACGCTCCCTGCCCAGGGCCACCATGAACCTAGAGCCGCCCCTGTACTCTTCCTTAAGTTAAAGACAGGCTACTTGCCTCTGATCCTCAGTTCATAAATATACGAGCCAAGGATGTGTGTTCCAGATCTGGAAGCACTGAGTGGCAAAACTGTTTTTGTTTCGGGCAAGTTGTAGCTCAGGCACCATAAAAGTACATGTTTATATAGTTTCTTTTCACATAAGTTATCGAATATCTGATTTTACCAATAAATCAGATCTCCAAAATGAAGTAAGAAATAACTTTGAAGCTTTTTTGTAGCCTTTTGTGAGGTGGGGCTAGGAAATAGAGATGTAAATTCCATCTAAGCTTGTTCAGGGAAATGTCTATATAGTGAAATACGTGTTAGGTTTTATTTTACTCTAAGAGGACACTAACCCAAATTTGTAGTTTGCTCTCTTTTTATATATTAGTACTGTGCTGTGTAGACTTAAAAGGCACACTTTTGAGGTGACTTATGAATATTTAAATATAGGATATTCCTAAATGCCAAAGGCACTTTTATCTGCCATAAGTTACTGGAGTGCATGTATACTTCATCCCAGCAAGAACACAGTGTTGCTCCTTATAGACATATATTTTTGTCATATGTGTGAGCGGTTAAATGCACACTGCAGCCCTCATCTGATATTCAATTTCCATGCTAAGGGTGCATTTTATGCATCAACTACAATGGTCTTACAGGACAGTTAAATATCCATGTGGGTAAACCCAATGTTATTCATACATCAGTGTCATAGTGAACAGAGTCCTAATATCGGCAACAATACGATCCAGAAAATGTGAAAGACCTGCAGTGACTATACTGGAAAGGCAAATTTGCTACGCCTCCAAAGATGATTGCGCAATCTTAAGAACAAAAACAGATTCCAATCTTTTGCAGCAAATATCAGTGACGAAGTATGAATTGGTCTCTTTGTTTCAGAAGTTACAGCTGTTGCACACAAATAGAAATAGAGATCTGCTATTCATGAAACTGAATATGAGGTTTCTTAATTTTAAACATATCAAAGAAAATGAAGTATAAGCAATTGGGTTACTGGTTGAGCTGGGTGAAATCCTTCTGCAGCAGCAACCACAGAATTTCGCAGGGTGAAATCACAAGCAAATCAAAAATGAACCTGTGCTCAACCGTCGGGCAGCTTGGCACAGAGCAGTCAGGCTAAACTCAGCGCCAATATGTAAAGTATTTGCATAACACTTCAAACAGTAACACAGTGAAAACACAAAACTAAATAGAACCCACACTAGACTAGAAATATACAGCAATCTTTAGTAAATAAATCAAGACCAAAATGGCAAAAATCCAATCAGTAGAACTGGTATTATGCGGGGTATTGATTTCAGTAAAAATAGTGCATAAAAGCACCAAGTGTGGATATCTAGTCTCGCTGGACCAGGACAAAGTCACAAGTTTAGGCAGACTACAGTGGAGTGTAGGCCGGCTACAGTGACTTATTTAAAACCACTGAACAAAGTACCTATGGTCCTGATTGTGGGGCATTTGGGGTGATCTGCCTAGAATGTGTTGCTCAGCTGAGGTGATGTTTTGTTTCTAATGTGCTGCAGAGCTGCGATGCGAGGTTCTGTGGCATTGTCAAGGATCCTGTTAATGAGGGCTTGCAATGCCAAGTCTGGTGTCACTGATGCGCTACACAGTCCAGATGATACATCGGTTCCAAGAAGCTACGAGTCTGCCATGAGAGAACCTGCTGTGTTTTCGAGGCTGCTGTCCAAAAGAGATGCCAGGGGCTGCGTTCAGGAAGCTTTGCACAGGCGGCGGTTCCAATGCTCCTGTGGGGTGGATGTGGAGTCCTTTGCATCAGAAGAACCCTTGCTGCAGAGGCGATGCAACGAGTCTGCTAAGGGGAGATGCGTTGGTTCTGCTGGATCCAGAGATGTGCTGGCAGAGCAATTTAGGTCCACTTCCAAGAGCCCAAGACATTGTGCGGAAGACTGATGTGGCACCACTTAGAAGGGTAGACTCACAGATGGCAGAGTCCAGGTGCTGTGTTCAAGGTTGTTGGAGCCTTCTGTCCCTAAGCCTTGAGTTAGGAGTCCAGCCAAACTGACCTTTGAGTCACTCTGGGGTCCTGGGTTCAACAGATGTAACCCAATATTCCCTTGAGGACTTGAGTCATAGTGATATAACAGGTTAGGATGTCAAACAAGAGAATTATTCCAACACTAATATGTAAGTTTTTTAACTTTTCAATATGTCAAAGCTTGACATTACAACTTAATCGAAGGTTATTTTCAAATGACAAAAAAAAAACCCAAGTTTAAAAAGCAGGTGTATATATTCAAAATATCTTTGAATTGAAAAAGATAAATCTTCATATATACAATAACAGGGGTTTAAATAAATAATTCTTATGACACATTAACATTAGTTTTTACTTAATCATATCTAACTTCACATGCACTTTGGCAATGTTTCATACAACTACCTCCTACATACATGGATTAAGCCTGTCAGAAAATATACTAGGCTTTAAATAGCATATTTAACAATGATTACAAAGGAAGTTGGAATGTACTCAACGTTTCTGGGATGGGTCATTAAAAAATCAGTGAGACCATCTTCAGGTCAGTAGATATTTCAAGATGCTTTGACAAATTGTAATTTAAAATCCGACTTTACCATGAAAGATTATTTTTCATTACAATTCCAAAGACACCAGACATGAACTGTTCACCTGCTCCTATTTGGAAATTACAGTTTATTGGATTGAACAAGGTAACTGCAATGTTATCCTATGGAAGAGACAGGCCTTGCAATAGCACAAAACTAATTTGAGGTTTTCTCTATCAGGATATGTACAACTTTGTAAATGCAATGATCCCTCCCCTATGGACTGTACAGGGCCTACCTCAATTGTGACCCTGCCTGTATCAAAATGGGAGTTTTAAGCTAAAAAATGGGGGGTCGCCCTCCACTTTTTTTATTATGTTGGCCCCGGAGAGCTATTGAGGCTTGGGGTGGGGGGGATTCATGCCCCCATCCCCTTAGCTATTAGCCCCAGGGGATGGGCCCAAGATGTTATTTAAGATTTAGATGTACATTTTCTACTCAAGTGGCAGGAAAATCAACTTGAATGGCCACGTGCTAGTTTGCACCACATTGTGCGGTTAGTGCTGATTTTTCAGTGCTGCTCATGCTACTAGAGCTAATTTCTAGCATGCATATTTTAAATAGATTAGCCTAAATTTCCTGATTGACCTATTGGAGGCACCTAGGGGAAAATGAGCACAGTGAGCCTTGTACCTAGAGGACTGGGCTCATAATTATGTCATCCTACCATTATACCCTTCTAAGACCTCTTCTTGACATATTTTAGCCACTGCCCACAAGTGTTTGCAAATCACCCTAACATCAGTAACTCTACTCTCAACAAGAGGTGCTCTTCAAATGAGCAATACATAGATACACCGTCTGCCATTACTCTAAACTAGCCACATTATTCCCCAATGCAGAACCTTCACATTCTTTGGAAGAATTTTGGAGATGATTGTTTGACTTTTAGTAATCACAATTTACTTAGAAAGACGATCTGCAGGGACATTGCATGAAAAATAATTAGTATCACTTTGTTTGACTTGTATAAAACACAATGTAACTGCGGAAAAATGATTAATTCATTTCACTCGAGCTAAAGTTCTCCTATTACGAGGAAGGCAATTGATTTTAGATGTGGTTACTTTCTTAATGCTTCTGTAAAGCACTCCATTTTGAAGGTTTCATGCCTTCGGTTTCCAGAAATGTAAAGGTCATGCAAGGTGAGTTGTAATGCAATGGCTCCATTAAATGCTGCTGAGACTGAGCATCAATGGGCTCCATGGCCGGCCCTTAAACTGCACAGATGCGATGATTGGGCAGCTTCCTCTCACTGAGATCACTCATGAGTCAATCACTGCCTCAAAAAGAAATATACAAAATATGAAATACATGTATGTATCATGGTCCCGTCTGAGACGATAAATTCGGTATTTTCTATTAATTTTCATTTAATTTGTTGCTTGTGGCTATTGATTGGAGAATACAAAAAATACAGAAAGGGTAAGCTAGCTTATGTTGTAGAAATGTGTCTGTGTGAGCGAGAGAGAGAGAGAGAGAGAGAGAGAGAGAGAGAGAGAGAGAGAGAGAGAGAGACGTTTTGAACATTTTTGCAAGGGCTGCTTTTAGTTTGAAGCTCAGCCCCGACTTTGTATTCAACGAAAAAGCACATGGCCAACATTTAGTCCGAGGATATGGGCAGGGTAGTGCTCATTGCTGAAGAATTGTTGCAGTTGAATGCACAATACCTAACAAAGATGTCCTCAGACTACACCTTGCACCCTTGTATCAGATCGTAGGCAGTGCATGGGCGTTGGTGTGCATTGTTTGGTTTCTACCCCTCAATTATGGTAGAAATGACGAAGATACAGAGCCCTGAAGGGGACATTTCAGTCCCACCTAAATCATAAAGGTCCGGATGTCCTCTGGGGTTAACCTGATTTTTCCCTCCCTCTTCCTGGATTATTCCTGGATTTTTGGAACTAACTCAAGGTGAAGTAGTGGGCTCACGCTTGCTACTTTACTATTTAAGAGTGGCTGGATGTTACTGCCCGCACTTGGCCAGCCTGGCTTTCCACCAACACGCCGTTCAACTCAAGAATTAGGAACTCCATCTCGGGAAAGTTCATTTAATACATCTAGCAGAATCACTTATTAGAAGTAAATGAACATTTGCTTTTAATATATCTTGTTACCAGCGTCTTTGACCTTTTCAAGTTCTGCGATTATCAGGTGCATGTGATTATCACCCATCTTTAGTATTGACTTTGAAAGGGTGAGAATCTCGGAGCTGCAAATAATTAGCAGTTATCACTTTTCCTACATGAAATCGTATCAATTAGCTTGTTTTAATTTGCTGAGCTGATCTTGTTTTATTACCTTAATGAATGTATGCTTTTTTTTTACCAAAAACTTTGAAAAGATATGTAGCACATAATTTTGCTGAGTGCTTCATTGAAAAAAATATTGGATCACTGCTTGAGAATTTCACGTATATCATTTTTCAGTATACAGAAGATGATGGAGTGCTTTGCACACATCTTGCATACTCGTTTTTATCATACTCATATCATTATATATGACTAAAGGCTAAAGGGATGACATAGGTAGATGACAATGTTGGTTAAAACATACAATTTCAAACAAACAAAACCACTTAAATTCACCAGGTATAGTTATGTCTTGTAGCTATAACTCATGCCCTAAAATCTCGTGCCCCCGCCATGCACAGTCATTGATAGAGCGTCGCGCTCGTTGCATATTTGCTGCCTTGGCTGTTTTTTGACTAGGTCACATCTGCCGACTGGACCGGCGACTCTGCCCACCCCAGCCCCGTAGTCCTTGCTTCCGCTTTGGCTGCCATCTTGCTGTTGTTGTTATTGTCCCAGCCTGCAGCTCCACCCCGCATCCCGCCTCCCAGCTGACCACCCCTCCCACAACAGAGTAGAGGATCGTATCCCTCAAGGAAGCGCTGTGACCGTCCTGCCTCCATCTGCAGAGGTCGCTCCCACCACGCTCTTCACCAAGCCTCCTGCGGTATCGTAGCTTGTGCCTACGCGTGTGCCCACGCATGTGCCTACGCTTGCCTGCACTTGGTTTGCAGCCTAACGCTAGCGCTATTGTGCCTGCGCTTGATTAGCATTGTTGTTGTGTGCGCTAGGATTGTATCCTCGTTTGGTGCGCTTACATTGATAGAGCGTCGCGCTGGTTGCATATTTGCTGCCTTGGCTGCTTTTTGACTAGGTCACATCTGCCGACTGGACTGGCGACTCTGCCCACCCCAGCCCCGTAGTCCTTGCTTCCGCTTTGGCTACCATCTTGCTGTTGTTGTTATTGTCCCAGCCTGCAGCTCCACCCCGCATCCCGCTTCCCAGCTGACCACCCCTCGCCCCGCCCCCTCCACTATCCGCTTATGGAAGAGACTCTGACGCGCAGCGGTCACGCGCAGCGATCGCGCCCCAGTCGCGCCGAAGGTGCGCCAAAGGCAAGCCCGTCTACGCCCGTCCGTGCCTGGACCGCGCCCAGCGCCAGACCCCCTGGTCCCCGTCCCACCCACCCCACCCGCATTACATAAGCCGCCTCCACCCTCCTAGCCCTTAACCCCGGCAGACTCTCCGACTGCGTTCAAACCGCCCCCGGACACACCCATGGTCCCTTCACGTGCAACTCCTGCAAGTTTGACGGCACCAAGACCAACTCCACATCCACTAACACCAAACAGAGACCTGACACCAACCACCTAAAATGCATCCTGCTCAACACCCGCTCCCTCCACAAACACGCCATCGACCTCTGGAATCTACTAGACACCATCTCTCCGGACGTCGCCTTCCTAACTGAAACATGGATGAACGCCTCCTCAGCCCCAGACATCACCATTGCCATCCCGGAAGGCTACAAGATCATTCGAAAAGACTGCAACAAGCAAACAGGAGGAGGCATCGCTATTGTCCACAAGAATTCCATCCGCATCTCAACCAGCTCAGACGTCAACATCGCTAGCGCCGAGCACCTTCACTTCCAGATCCACACCGACCCCAAGACCACACTCAGAGGCACCCTCCTCTACAGGCCACCAGGACCCCGAGCACAATTCAGTGAAGACATCACTGACTTTATCACCCCACACGCCCTCCCCTCCAAGGACTATATTCTACTGGGAGACCTCAATTTTCATCTGGAAAAAAGTAACGACAGCAACACCACCGCCCTTCTGGACAATCTCGCCAACCTCGGACTCAAACAATTTGTTAATACCCCCACTCACCTCGCAGGTCACACACTCCACCCTATCTTCACCTCCAGCAAACATATCTCCTTCAGTCACACCACAGCTCTCCATTGGACGGACCACAGCTGCGTTCACGTCATCTACAAAAAGACCACAACCCACAACCATCCTCAACCTACTATGCGAAGAAACTGGAACAAAATCACCATCGACCAGATCTCCTCATCGCTTCTTCAAAACCCCCCTGCCCACTCATCGAACGCCAACCAAGCAGCCATTAACCTCACACAATGGCTCACCAACAGCGCCGACAACCTAGCACCCCTGAAAAAACGTCAAATCAAACAAGGCAACAAAAACGCACCCTGGTTCAACGATGATCTCAAGAAATCCAAGAAACTCTGTTGCTCCCTCAAGAAGGCCTGGAAAAAAGACCCAACCACCAGCACCAGAGACGCCTTCAAAAACGCCACCCGCATACACCACCAACTGATCCGAACTGCCAAGAAAGCCGCTTTCAAAGACCGACTTGACAACAACGCCCACAACAGCAAGGAACTATTCAACATCGTCAAAGAATTCACCAACCCCACTGCCAACACCAACGACATCACTCCCTCTCAAGACCTCTGCCACTCCCTAGCTTCGTTCTTCCACAACAAAATCGCAGACATCCACAACAGCTTCGACAACCAACCCGGAGACCAACCCACCCAACCTTCTGCCACACCTTCACCCCCCTTAAACATCCTTAATGACTGGAACCCAATCTCCACGGATGATACCATCCGCCTGATGAACTCCATCCACTCAGGATCCCCCACAGACCCATGCCCTCACCACATCTTCAACAAAGCAGATTCCCTCATCACACCCCACCTCCGAGATGTCATCAACTGCTCCCTCACCTCCGCCACCTTCCCTGATAGCTGGAAACACGCCGAACTCAGCGCCCTTCTGAAAAAACCCACAACTGACCCCACCGAACTCAAAAACTACCGCCCCATATCACTTCTTCCATTTCCGGCCAAAGTCATCGAGAAAGCTGTCAACAACCAGCTCGCCGCCTTCCTCGAAACCAACAAATCCCTCGACTCCTCACAGTCCGGCTTCCGAGCCAAACACAGCACTGAGACCGCACTCATCGCAGCAACAGACGACATTCGAACCCTACTGGACAATGGTGACACTGTCGCCCTCATCCTCCTCGACCTCTCCGCAGCCTTCGACACAGTCTGTCATAGCACCCTGTTACAACGCCTCAGAAACATCGGAATTCAAGGAAAAGCACTGGAGTGGATCACCTTGTTCCTTGCCGGAAGAACTCAGAGAGTCCGCCTCCCACTATTCAAATCAGAAGCCACTGAAGTCATTTGCGGCGTGCCACAAGGATCTTCACTCAGCCCCACCCTCTTCAATGTATACATGAGCCCCCTCGCGACCATCGCACGTCAACGCAACCTTAACATCATCTCCTACGCTGATGACACTCAACTGATCCTCTCACTCACCAAAGACCCTAACACCGCCAAAACCAACCTACACAAAGGAATGAGAGAAGTAGCCGAGTGGATGAAGCACAGCTGCCTGAAACTGAATTCCGACAAAACAGAAGTCCTTATCTTAGGTACCTCCCCCTCCGCCTGGGACGACTCGTGGTGGCCAGAATCCCTTGGAAAAGCACCCATCCCAACAGACCACGCACGAAACCTGGGTGTCATTCTGGACTCCTCACTCTCGATGACCAGACAAGTCAACGCAGTTTCATCATCTTGCTTCAACATTCTTCGCATGCTTAAAAAAACATTTCGCTGGATCCCCACTGAAACTAGAAAGACGGTCACCCACGCACTGGTTACAAGCCGCCTGGACTACGGAAACACCCTATACGCCGGTACCACCGCGAAACTTCAGAAAAAACTCCAACGCATCCAGAACGCATCAGCCAGACTCATTCTAGACACTCCGCGTAAAGATCACATTTCTGGTCACCTGAAAAACCTCCACTGGCTCCCCATCAATAAGAGGATAATATTCCGCCTTCTAACCCACGCACACAAAGCACTTTACGAACTTGGACCCGAATGCCTCAACTCACGACTTTCCTTCTACACCCCCTCCCGCCAGCTACGCTCCTCCCACCAAGCCCTTGCTGCTGTACCTCGCATTAACAAAACCACCATGGGAGGAAGATCCTTCTCCTACCTGGCGGCTAAAACCTGGAACTCACTTCCCACTCACCTTCGCCTCACTCAGAACCACCTAGCATTCAGAAAGCAACTTAAAACTTGGTTATTCGACAAGTAACTCCCCACCCTTCTCCAAGCACCTTGAGACCCTCTGGGTATGTAGCGCGCTATATAAATCACTGAATTGAATTGAATTGAGGTATTTTATCAGTGCATGGGATGGGCGAAACTGTCATTTTAACCTAACTATAATGTCAATATAACCTTTGTTTTTTCAGTGAGTTTCAATATATTTTATTTTAATGTAAAGTAAGTTGTCCATCACCATGCACAACGCTGGGTTAGACGCAGAGCTTGGCCAGCTCCCCCGCAGGCACGAGCCCTCCCCTGCAATGGTTCATGGCTGACTATGTCATGTGACAATGTAAACGTGTAATTATAAAGTAAGGCAGACATACTGGCTTTGTCAAGGACTCAAAATACCAAAATATGAAAGTGACTGGGCCTATTGACTTTATCAAGGGGTCTGCACATCAACATATATGAATGAGACCTATTGGCTTTGTCAAAAATTTACCAGTGACTATAATCAAATGCATATTTCATATCTTCACACAATGTAATGTTTAATAATAGTTATTGTCTCAATTTTTATTAATATAGCACTTAACCCTTTCGACGCTCAGGACGAGCTGAGCTCGTCATGAGGCACAGTGGAGCTGTGCTCATGACGAGCTGAGCTTGTCATATCGGCCGTGGAACGGCTTATTCCCCTCCTGTGCGGGGCGTTCCATTGAGTGGGCGGAGTCAGGACGAGCTGAGATCGTCATGAGCACAGCTCCGCTGTGCAGCATGACAAGCTGAGCTCGTCACGAGCACGCGGCGCCGCGCGCTGCCCCCCTTCCCCAGCATCGCGGGGGAATTAGCCACACGTGGAAGGGGTTAAAAAACATGAAACATGGTTTTGAGTCTTTTTTAACAGTTTTCAGGCGACAAAGTGCAGCTATAGAACCAACCGCACTCCAGCTGAAGAGCATACAGCTCCAGTGGAGAGTGCTTTAAAAAAATATAGTAAGTTTTCGGGGGCACCCACAATATGGCATCTACTCAGGGCAGCGGGGGAGCACAGAGGCCCCCGTGGCTCCTTCATTGTCACCAACCAGCACCCATTATGTCCCGGTGGAAGCTGGCCATTGCATTTATTTTAGTGGGTGCCTTGGTTGTCACCTTCGGCACCTACACATTTTATTTCTAGTTGGAGGCCGTGGAGGAACAGTAAGGCCCGCAGCTCCTGTCAACATCCCAGCTAGCACCCATAGTGTTTGCCGGCAGGAGCCAGCTCCATTCCTTTTTTCTCACCTGGCCGAGAGCAACTTTTTTCTCTTCTCCCTTCCAGACTGGAGGAAAATTGTGTTCCCTGCCCTGGAGAGTGCGGGCAGGAAATAAAGATCATATTCGCTGTCAGTGCTTTACCAGACAGTGAACACAGCAGTGTACTGGGGGATGTGGTCCCTGGGATACTGCACTTATTGGGCCCCGGGGGATGGGGTCCCCTGGGCTGTGTAGCGTCGTGCTACTAATAACGACACTGCACACCTTTTATATTTGATGAGCTCTTTATTCTCACGTCTTCACTGTTCCCCGTCCCTACTCTATCTAACCCTTTCCTGTCGCCACTCCTCCTCTTCCCGTGCCCCCTTTACTCCACCCACCAACAACTAGACTGCACACATTATTACATCTCCCCCTTTGTTAACAGAAAGTGATGAAACAAAAGTCTGACTTGGTTATAGTTCTTCGATCAGCCGCACAGGTCGTCGAATATCTCGTCTGGGTCGCAGGACCACACCTCCCTCTTCAGATTCAGCTTCTGCCGGAGTCTCAAGTCTCTGTATTGCAGCTGCACTGCCAGGTCTCTCTGCGCCCAGTCGTTCAGTCGTTTCGTTGAGGGCATCTTTAACAGCCGGAGTGCAGCGTTGAAAGTGCGAGACATTCCTCGTAATTCTCTTGTTCTCCGACTCAGCTGTTATCATTGTACCCTTCTGTTGAGTGATCATTAGAGGTTCGGCTCTAAACTCGCAATCTGTCTTTTTCTGTTGTTCCTGCTTGACCAATACGCAGTCCCCTTCATGAAGGGATAGAGTCCTGGCTCTCCTCTGAGGGTCAGCGTAGGACTTCATTTTGTTCTTGCGCTTGCGGTCGGCCACCACTAGCTCCTTATGTGCACTTGTGGGCGACACCGGTCGCAGGGCCCTTTCCCACGTAGGTAACCGTGTTCTGATCGGTCGCCTAACATGAGTGTGGCAGGACATTTCCCCGTAATGGCATGGGGTGTCGTTTGATATGCTCTCAGAACTTCATTGAGAGCCACTTGAAAGTCCTTCTTGTCAATGGTGGCCTGCTGGAATGTTTTCTTTAATTTTGCCATGAATCTCTCTACCATTCCATTGGCCTGAGGCCATAGGGGAGTGATCTTGCGATGCCTGAAATTGAGGTGCTTCGCAAATTCTCCAAACTCTTGTCCATTAAAAGGGGGGCTGTTATCTGTCTTGAGTTCTTTAGGAACGCCCCAGGCAGCAAACACTTCATCCAACACAGCAATGGTGCTGGTGGCACTGGTAGATGATACAAACTGTGCTATCGGAAATCTGGAGTACTCATCCATTATCACCAGGACATATTTGCCCGACTGAAGGGGTCCATAAAAATCCATGGCGAGCTCTTGACATACACTACTAGGTAGCTTTGACATCTGTAGAGGAGCTAGAGGATCTCCTTGATTGACCAGTTGGCACTGGGGGCAATCTTTTAGAGTGAGCTCCACCATCTGGTCAAGTAGCGGGAACCATACTCGCTTTCTGAGCGCTCTTTTTGTAGCGACCACTCCACGGTGGCCCTCATGGGCTAGATTGATGACGCTCTGGCGGAGTTGCAAAGGAATGACGATCCCTCAGTAGGAGCCCCTCTGAGGTGGCAGATAGTTCCTTACTCACATGCCTGAAGGCCTGCATCTCTTGGCGGATGTGTGGATAGCACCCTTCCTCCTCATTGTCATGGCGCCATTGATTGGTCCGCAATCGGCGCATCACCTTTTGAAGGATATCATCTTGAGCTGTGGCTTCACATATTGCCCTCAAAGGGACCGCCGGTGATCTGGCTTGGTCCACTACGAAGTGTATGTACTCTTCTGCCACAGATGGACGTGAAGCCTGTGATGCTTGAGGGTGTCTCGACATGTAATCAGCCGGATTCGCTGATTTTCCTGGTTTGTGCACTATTATATAAGTGTACTCTTGTAGACGCAAACCCCAGTGCTCAATTCGAGGTGGCATTTTGGCTCTGGGGTTTCCGAAAATGGTAACTAGCGATTGATGGTCGGCCACTAGCGTAAAGTGCTTGCCATATATAAAAATGTGAAAATGCTCGCAGGCCCACACAACAGCAAGGCTTTCTTTTTCGGGTTCGGAATAGGCCTTCTCAGTGTCCGATAAGCTTCGGCTGGCATAGGCCACGATGTGCCTCTGGTCTGTCTCTTTGTCAAATTGAGCCAGTATTGCACCCAATCCCACTGGGCTAGCATCAACGGTGATCTCGGTGTTTCTCTTGGGGCTGAAATATGCCAAGTTGTCCGCTGACTCAACGGCTCGTTTGATTTCCTGGAACGCCTGCTCACATTGGGGAGTCCAGATGAATGGCTGCCCTTGTTTGGTAAGGGCACGTAACGGATGACTGATGGTGGCATAATCCTTTATGTACCTGGCACAATAACTTGCCATGCCCAGGAAAGATCGAATGTCACTCACGTTTTGTGGACTTTTGGTATCGTTTAGGCCTATCACCTTCTCTGGATCAGGCTTCATCCCGGCTTCAGAAAACACATGTCCAAAGAATTTAAGAGTGGACTGATGGAACTCACACTTGTCTTTGTTGAGGGTGAGGTTGGCCACCAGGAGAGCATGGCACACCCGGTCTAGTGCTTTGTCGTGTTCCTGGACATTCGAACCGTATACTACAATGTCATCACTATAATTTAGTGTATTTGGTATGTGATGTATGGTCTGGCGGATGGCTTCTTGAAAATTCTCCGCAGCAGATGAAATTCCAAAACTGAGTTGTTTGTAGCGGAACAGCCCTAGATGAGTGGCGAATGTTGTTATATAGCGCGACTTCTCATGTAGTTCCAACTGGTGGTATCCTTTATTCAAATCTAGTTTAGAAAAAACTCTTGTGCCATTTAGGGATGAAATCATGTCACTTAAATGAGGTCCTGGATGCCGCTCCCTTTTGATGGCGGTGTTGGGAAGCCTCAAATCCACACACAGGTGCACCTTTTCGGGTGTGCCTTTCTTTGGCACGATAACCATTGGTGAAACCCACGGTGTTGGACCTTCTGTCCGCTCGATAATGTCCGTTCGCAATAACTCCTGAATTTCATCCTCCACAGCTTGTTGAAGGTGGAAGGGCACTCGCCTGTGATGTTGTGCGACAGGACGTATTTGTTCATTTATGTGCAACCGGATCTGGCACTTGTTCATTTTCCAAGTCCGGTGAACAGTTTAGGGAACTTGTGTATAATGTCCGGATCATCGCTTACCCTGTACAAAATTTCAACCAGCCGAAGACGCTCCGCAGTGGGCAGACTGAGGAGACAGTCAGCTTCCGGGCCTTCAATTATATGTACATGGGCTGGCACAGAGGTGGTTTTGTGCTTGAGTGTAGTTGCAAATGTTCCCAGGCATGGGAGAGGTTTCTTCGACATCCACGTGAACACTCTGACATGGGCCGGGCTCAAGGTGGGTGGCGGCTTCATTTTGTTGTATTCAGTTACAGGGATATAGTTCAGTGATGCCCCACTGTCCAGTACAAACTTGGTTGCATGGGTTCCCACACTTATGTCCAATCTGGGGTATTTTTTTAATTGGTCTGGGTCAGCTACAATGCTGGCATACTCATCAGTGTACACCGATTCCAGAGATGCTGACCTCGATTCTCTGGATGGAGACCTTCTCACCCATTGGGACCTGCGAGACTCTGCTGGAGTGTGAGGAAAAAGAGGATGACTCCGGCCGATCCTGGACCGCCTTCGCATGATGCCGCCTTGTGTCAGGGCGAGACGATCTCGTTGTCTCTTTCATCCTTTGTTTACGATATTCTCCACACATAGGCTCAAAGTGATTTTCGACACTGCTGACCAAGTGCCGGACAAACATCTGTGTGCGGAAAGTCGTATCCGCACCGATAACACTTTCGTGGGCGATCTTGTTTCTTGTCTCCACGGCCAGACTCATGGCGTCTGCGCCTGTGTAGTGTTGGCGGGAAGACGGCCTGGATGTCCGCCGTTGATCTCGAGAGTGTTATTAGCTTGTACGCGATATGCTTGTTCCCGACTCTCACCATGTCCTGTCTCCATTCTTCTAGCATGTTCCTCTGCTTGGTCATGTACCCTGGTCATCTCTTCAATCTCGTCAAGGTTATGACTCTTCCGTAATAGCCGCATTCTAAGGACCTGTGATTGGCAACCTTCAATTATTCGCAATCTTATGGCATCCTCCGTGGAAAACGTATCAAACTCACAATACCGAGACAGTCGTCGTAGTCTCATTATAAACGTACACATCAATTCCTCCTTTTCTTGACGGGCTTGATGAAACATGTACCTTTCATAATCCACATTTCTTTTATGTAAAAACTTTTTATTTCAAGCATCTCGCACCTTGACATATGATCCTGTTTCGGTAGTCGGCAGTTCCTTGATTAACTTACTGACTTCTTTCCCAACCAGATTGCGTAATGTAATTAACTTTTTCTCTTCATCCGTGACTTTTGATCCTTTCATAAAATCCTCAAAGTCCTCGAACCACTCCTGCCATCTGGGGCCCATGCCCCCTCCAGCTATCAGGGCCAGTGGTTCTGGGGGGTCAGATATGAGACACCGGTTGTGTTTGGCATGGTCGCCGCCGTGCCCGCAGCGTTCCGGCGCGGTGATGTTGACATCTTTAATTTATGTCTTGGTCCCTCTGCCTTTGCTCATGCTTCTTTATCTTGTTGTTATCCTTGCCTTATTTCATCACTTGCATTTGCTTGTTTGTGTCACTCTTGTATTTATTTGTGCTTGTTTTCTTATTTCACCTCTTGTGTTTGCATGTGCTTGTTTCCTTTTTTAGTTGCCTTTGCTTGTGCTTGTCTTCTATTTCTCCTTTGCATTTGCTTGTGCTTGTTTCCTTTTGCTGTTGCCTTTGCTTTTTCTTATTTTCTGTTTCTCCTCTTGCATTTGCTTGTGCTTATTTTCTTTTGCTGTTGTATTTGCTTGTGCTTGCTGCTTAATTGTCTGTTGTCTGACTTCAAAATGGCCGCCCTATGCTTTCAATAGGGACTGGAACTCACCGCCTGACTTCAAAATGGCCGCCGCTATGGAAATCTCGTTTCCCACAAGATTTTGGGCTCATTCACTCCTTCAGGCTCACGCTTCAACCGGCACTCACCGGCAGCCTGTCCCCGTAGCAAGCAGCACCTCCACATGCTCCTTGGACCTCAGAGGGCAGGTAAGATCGGGGTGGGCTCCCGATCTTCGTTTTTTCAGCCACCCTCTGCGACCTCACGCATCCGGGGTGGGCACCCGGTCCAGCACTCGACCGCGCGATTCCGACGGGGCGATTCCAGCACTCAACAGCGCTTCACCAACTGGGCTTCTCCCGCCTAGGCTCCACGCGACCAGCTGATCGCGGAGCAGCGGGCGCTTACCGCTGGCGTACACTCTCGGCGGTGGTCTCCTGCACAACACACGTGTCGCGACGGCGACTTCTACGGTGTGCTGTCTCGGACGGGTTGCTCGTCGTCAGGGTTTAGGGGGGGACAGACTGCACCATCCCACTCTCGTCGCCAGCTGTAGCGTCGTGCTACTAATAACGACGCTGCACACCTTTTATATTTGACAAGCTCTTTATTCTCACGTCTTCACTGTTCCCCGTCCCTACTCTATCTAACCCGTTCCTGTCGCCGCTCCTCCTCTTCCTGTGTCCCCTTAACTCCACCCACCAACAACTAGACTGCACACATTATTACATCCTGGTGTGCAACTCAGGGAGGAGGGCTGAACACCTCCAACATTTAAAACTCGGCCCCAGGTGATGGGGTTCCCATGGCCCGTAAGAGGCTCGGGACGGGGGCCACATGCCCACCTCCCCTAAAGAACACAATCGGCATGCCTGTTAGTGTTTTGGTGCCTGAGAACAAGGCAATTGCCATGGCAGCGCCAATGATGACCACAACGTTTTAGTAAACTGTCTACAGAGAATGCACTCGACAGGGATGGCAATGATCTTCCTGAAATCATTCCTCCTGGCCCAGTTAAATGTGGGTTAGCTCCCTTCCTACTCTTTCCAATCTCACCCATGTGCATTTCCGGGACTTGTATCTCTCACTCTTTTTTTATATCTAGAGAAGTAACGCAAAACGCTGCTGAATATTATAGTTTTTTTTATTAAGACAAATTTTGACATAATTCAGAGAGAGCTTGTGGTTTCCTAATCGGTTCGATACGGTGCTTGAAAAGTTGTTCGAAAACGTGAGTGTCTACATGCTGAGAGTACCGTCAACGTTACCCTTTCTATTTCTGAGATTGGCTCACTGTTGTTAATCCTGTTCTGCATTTCTTTGCCACCCAATTTAGATGAAAGGCACACATTTGGTCTGAGAACACATCTTAGCTTCCTCATCTGTCCCACCCTTTTCTAATCCGGAGGTAGAACCAAGAGTGCCACATGCCACGCAGCCTGGCATAAGTGACTAATCCTCACAGCTCTGTGAGTCCGCGTTCAGTGTTGCTTGGCAGGGCTCAGGGAATGTTCCTGATGCGAATTGTTGAAGCTCTTCTGACTTCTTGTTCCTGCTCCGTTTCCTCGCGGGTTCTGAGTCACAGCGTCTGTGTCGCACAGATTGCCTGAAATGAAGTGGGAAGTGAGGCTGACATTTTACAGATACCCACTGAAAGAATAAATTGCCAGTAATGTGATTTCTCAATTTCCTAATGCCATCTGTCATGACTTTACTGGTGCTCAGTAGTCAAAGTGCGGACTCATCTTCCTAGATGTTTGCTATTCCGAGGCTATTATCTAGGTAAAGGGCCATTTGTTGTTGCAGAGCACTTAATGGTGATGGGATGGCTCCGCAAGAACAGCTATTAGTGTAACATTAGCATGCTTACAACGTAGAATACAATGACAAAGTGCTAAGACTGTAAAGAAACAAGAACTTCAAATAAAATTCTAAGAATAATAATTAGAATTGTCAATTGAATGGCTCTTGACTTGCAATATCCTGCTTTGCTAAGTAATATTTGTTATTAAATGTCCGTATTTGTTTACTAAATAGATCACAAGTGTGTCATGCACACCATAATCACTCTATTTTCAAGGAACAGAATGTATTTTACCGAAAAGAGTGATTTGAGCATCTGCATTCTGATAGCTGTGAGAAATTGCGTTGGTGGTTGAGGCGGTGTGAGTCCTTCTTAAGCAGCAGCCCCAATCTCTGTCACTAAATGAACATGTGCTTAACCCTCTCGTAGCTTGGCACATAAGCAGTCAGGCTTCACTTAGAGGTAATGTGTAAATTATGTATTTAGTACATAAGTAGTATTAAAGTGAAAACACAACACAAGAAAAATCCCACAACAATTTAGAAAAATAGAGTAAAATGTAATAAATTATTTGACACCCAAACAACAAAAATCCGAACAGTAGAACTGATATATGCAATTTTAAGAGATTCAAGGTAAGTCAAGCGCCTAAAAGCACAAAGCTCTACTCACTTTTGTCCGGTCGTGCGAGATCTGGTCATAATTCAGGCTGACCGTAATGGAGTGCAGACCAGATAAAGAGGTCAGTATAGTGCTGCTGAAAGAGTTACCTTTTAAAGTTCAGCATGAAGAGTCCAGTTATTGGTGGAGGAAGTCGTGATTAGCAGGAAGAGCTGCTGAATGGTCATCGCTGTAGAGCAAAGAGCAGGCCGGGCGTAGCAGACGGTTGTCGCTGTCACGCATAGATCTTGATGGACATCATAAATGATCTTGCAGGAGCTTTGCATTGGGTGTCACTGTGGGCTGACGATGCTGTAGCTTGCAGTGTAGATCTTTTGTTGCCGGTCTTCACTGGCAATCACAGTAGCGTGAACAGGCGCATCCGGGGACACGAAAAGTCCAAAATTTCAGGATTTATCCTTGTAGGAGGAGCTTAACTGATGTCACCCGAATGGCCAAGGACCCGGGAGACCCCTTTTGAGGATCAGGAACTCACTCCAGCAGAGGCCAGCAGGGCTCAGGCAGGTCCAGTTCAGATCCAGCCCGACCCAGTGCAGCAGGTCAGCTGGACAGTTTCAGAGAGACCTCTGGTGCTTGTGGTGTCCTTGTAGCTCAGAACAGGGGTCAGTCAGCTGACCCTTGGAATCACTTAAGCCTGGGATGAAGGGTGAAGGTCTAGTCTTCCTTGTTAGACAAAGAGGCATGCCTCAAGCAGCGGGGTAGCCTTCTGTCAGCACAGCAGTCCTTCTCAAATATCCACAGGTCCAGGAGAGTACGGGAGAATTGGTCTGAGGGTCCTTTTTTTATACCTGGAGCCTACTTTGAGGTGGAAGAAACTTCTGGAGTTGTCCCCTTACAGAAGTGTTTGGAATTTCTTGCCTCCCTGCCCTGGTCCCAGCTGGTTTGCATGCGCAAAAGGCCAGTTTTATGTCCTTTCTTTATGAACTGAGGCAGTCTCTTTGAAGTGCAAGTGTGAAAGGTGCCAGCTCTGTCTCTCTCAAGTCAGGATGCCCGATCCAGCCAACAACCAGACCCACTCTATTGTCTGTGTCTGGGAGGAATACACAAAGGCGTACTGCCACTCACAACTAGTCATGTGACTCAGATGCAGGCTGTGAGCACCAACTGGCTAGGACAAGAAAATTGCAGCTTTCTAAAAGTGGCATTTTCAGATTGTGACTTAAAATCTGACTTTTGCCATTAACAAGATTGTTTAATCACAGTTCTTAGAAGCCAAACTCAGCATTCCTAACTACTCCCAATCAAAAATTATAATTTATTCAATTTAATGAGGTAACCCAATGTTATCCTATGGCAGATGTATGCCTTGAAGTAGTGAAAACAAATGTGAGAAAATGTCAAACCTAAAAGTACATGTCAATTTTCATTAGAAACACTGCGCCCTGACCTGTGTGCTGTGTGCTGTTTAGGGCCTACCCTAGGAGTGACTTCAATGTATTAAAATGGAAGATTTAGGCCTGGCAAAAGGTTTATTTTGCCTGGTCAAAATGGCAGTTTTAAAGTACATACACAGGCTGCAATGGCAGGCCTGATGCATATTTTAGTGGCCCAATAAGTGCTGCAGGCCCACTACTAGCATTTAATTTACCAGCCCTGGGTATATGGTATATCACTTTACTATGGATTTACAAGTAAATAGTTTGCCAATTGGGTTTATGTCAGTTCTACTATGTTTAGAGGCGTTAGTACAAGCACTTTAGCGTTGGTTAACAGAGGTAAAGTGCATAGGATCCTAAAAAGCCAACATAAACGGGTTCAGAAGGAAATAGGAGGGTTAAGACAAAAGTTGGGGTATGACCCTGCAGAGAGGACCAAGTCCAACAACAGACTTAGTTACTAAAGATTGTAGTGTCACTATTTTAAATCTGCCCATGTAGTGCAATACTGTAATATGCAGTAAATCAGGCATTGCTATATTTTTTATAGAAAAACAATACTCCAATTGCAATAGCATCATCCAGGTTTAACCACTACCTTAACCCCTTGGGCGCGGCCGTGATTCTGCGCCTGTGCGGCACTTTTATTGAGTGGGCGGGTTCATGACAGCCCCCAGCCGTCATCAGCACACGAGCACCATGATGCATGACGGCCGGAGGCCGTCATCAGCATGGAAGGGGTTAAAGAGTGTCCCTACAACCCATTCTATTTCTCCTCTGGTGTTCAGCTTTCGCCACTTTAGATCTCAGGGTACTATACAGAAATGTATTTTCAGCTCTAATCATGGGGTTATGTCTGACAGGAATTCATGTACGGTTGGCGCTCTAGCGGTAGGGCGAATTACGGCCCTGTCGCTATAAAAACTGGTAAGCGCGAGGAGAACCGTTAAACCTTTCTTACTTGCAACAGAACTCTCCTGAGGCGGAAAGCCGGGAGCTAGGCACCTGATTTTCAATGTTATATTTGCCTTTTTGCACAAAAACTGATTTTAAAAATTATTGTACTATAATAATTTGCACTGTGTCATCTACCTACCTGGGACAGTTGGGGCGTGCAATTGGACCCGTGTTAGGCATACCGAGGGCCGAGTTAGGGCTCCACTCGGACACAGACAGCCTACCCGGAGGGCGACGACTTTGGCTGCCATCTTTGGGGAAAGGCACGGTTGGCGCTCTAGCGGTAGGGCGAATTACGGCCCTGTCGCTATAAGATGAAGTCCACTTCCCGTCCGCGCCGATGGCGCGCCGGAGGCGCGCCAGAGGCAAGCCCGTCTGGGCCCGTCCGGGCCAGACCGGGCCCAGGCCCTGTCATTATGCCCGTGGTTCCTCCGGGACCTACGGGATACTCAAGGGAAGAACTCCTGGAGCTACGACATACTTGTGGTCAGTGTTGCCACCAGCTGGATTGGACTGTTCCACTACTTTGTCGCTGTCAATTCTGCCCCGACCCTTTCCCTGTGGGGACTAACGATAAGAAGGCCGGTAGTGTTCTGAGGATGGTGCTACTAAACTGCAGATCACTACCAAAGCATGCGGTAGAGATCAATTTGTTGATCGAACAATGCAGTCTGGACCTGCTTTTCCTTACAGAGACATGGCTATCTCCCAACTCAGAGTTTGACATTATTTCCGCCCTTCCAAGCGGTTTCCTTATTCAGAATCAGAATAGAGGCGAAGGGAAAGGAGGTGGCCTCGCTATAATCTACAGAGATTCCCTGACGTGTAGACTTGAGGATGGCGGCATTTCAGACTCAGAAAGTGCCTGTTTTAGCATTCAGCTAACCCCCACTTATTTCCTCTCAGGACTCCTTATTTACCGCCCACCGGGCTGCATAAAGCATTTCGCTGATTCCCTATTAGAAGCCACCTTAGCAGCGGCTGCTCGGGCACCCAACTTTTTGGTACTCGGAGACCTGAACCTGCATTTCGATGACCTTAATGATAAAGTAGCTGCCGATCTCATCTTAAATCTTAAAACTTTTGAACTAAATCTTTTGAACAAGGAAGCTACTCATAGCAAAGGACATCTATTGGACCCGGTCTTTTCAAACAACATCCAGCTCCTAGTTAAACTCCATTTGCCCCTACCATGGTCTGACCACTTCGTAGTTCCCTTCTCCTGGGAAATCCGATCGGAAGAGATTAGTGCCTCTCGCCCCCGCGTATTTCAAAGACCCTGGCTGAAACTATCGGTGGAAAACTTGAAACTTGCCCTCGAACAATCGGCTCCTGAGGCAGAGTCAGATGTCTTGCGAGCAGACATAAATTTCCAGAAATGGCTCAATATCTCCTTGAACATGGTTCTGCCTCTCAAAATGGTGACAAAGAAGAGTAGCACCTTTAAATCTCCTTGGTTCACTACCGAATTAAGAGACCTCAGAAAAGCCTGCAAAAAGTCGGAACGCATCTGGAGGAGAGACTGGGCACTTAATAGCAAATCCTCCTACCAGGCTGCCTTGAGACTCTATAAAGCCGCAAGGCAGAAAACTAAGGCATCTTTTTTTGAAGAGAAAATCAGACTTTCAGCCAACTCCTCCAAGGAAACGTTCAAAATCGTCAATCAGCTTCTTAAAATTCCAGCCTCAAACACCTTACAAGAGGATACCGAATCAAGATGCGACTTGCTAGCTGAGTTTTTTGATGAAAAAATACAGAAAATTGTTGATAGCCTACCTCAAACTGCCATTACACAAGTCACCGAAGTTCCCCCCCCTTAACTACCGGCCCCCGACTCGAGGCGTTTAGATGTATCACCAGGGAAGACTTCTGCAATACTCTCTCCAACATAAAAAGTGGCTCTCCCTCTGATCCAGCTCCCATGCACATCCTCAAACAAATTGTGAGCACTATCGCCCCTCTTGCCACAGATCTGTTAAACACTTCATTTATCACTGGCACTGTTCCCCCGAGCTGGAAACAGGCCAAAATTAAAACGCTCCTAAAGAAACCAGGACTAGACACCACCGATTTGGCCAATTTTCGCCCGATCTCTTTGCTACCTGGACTGGGCAAAATCGCCGAAAAGCTGGTGAATCGGCAGCTCTCAGGATTCTTGGAGAGTAATGGCCTACTGAGCGACTCCCAAACGGGTTTTCGCCCAGGACAGGGCACGGACACAGCCCTCATAGTGGTGACGGAAGTGGCAAGATGCATCTTAGATTCAGGGGGATCAGCGGCCCTGATCCTCCAGGCTTTGAGCGCTGCATTCGACACCGTTGACCACGCAACTCTGGTCCACCGTCTTACTAAACTAGGCATCGTGGGGTCAGCCCTTAGATGGCTGGAATCTTTCCTGGACAAACGATCCTTTAGGATCTGGGAAACTGGCATTATGTCAAAGCCTACATCCCTCCAATGTGGGGTCCCTCAGGGATCTTCCCTGAGCCCCACATTGGAAGGAGTAGTAGCCCCTTTCGGGATGAAATCCATCAGCTACGCAGACAACACACAACGTGTCGTCTCGCTGACTCAACAAGGGGGATGTCTAGACAACCTCTCGAGATGCCTAACCGCAATTTTCTCCTGGATGACTGACTCAAAGCTCAAACTAAACGGAGCTAAACCTGAGATTATGCTTCTCGGTCATCAATTTACATCTTTGCCTTCTGAGTACTGGCCGCCCTGCATGGGTGAATTGCCCCCACCAAGGGAGAAAATTAAAAGTCTTGGGGTTTGGTTTGAACCCCAATTAACTTTCAGGACCCATGCACAGAACGTTGCAGGAGGTTGCTTTGGCCTGTTGCGTGCAGTACGGAAAGTTCTCCCCCTCCTGCCTTTCCAATCCAGGAAGCTACTAATCCAGGGCCTAATATTATCCAGACTGGATTACGGCAATGCTCTCCTCCTGGCTGCACCTAAGACCACAATTAACACCTTGCAGCGAGTACAGAACGCCGCAGCCAGGCTGCTTATGGGGGCGCCAAGAAGAGCCTCAGCTAAACCATTGCTGAGAGCCCTTCACTGGCTCCCCATTCAGGAATGAATTGTTTTTAAATCACTTTGCTTCACTCACAAGACACTGCAAGGTAAAGGTCCTCTGGCCTTGAGAAACCTGATTTGTCCCTACAAATCGGCGCGGGCCCTTCAGTCTGACGGGGAAAACCTGGCTACCATTCCCAGAGTGAGGAAAGCCCGCACCGGAGGCCGCCGGTTCTCTTTGAACGCGGCAAAACACTGGAACGCTCTCCCCAGGGATATCCGGATGGAACCCTCCTATCTGAAATTCAGAAAATCCCTTAAAACTTTTCTTTTTCCTAAGATTGCATAATTCCCTTTTTTTCTTTTAGAGTTTTCTGTTACTAGTTAGTCAGCGCTGGGACGCTTCAGGGCAGCCATGCGCTTTATAAACCCAATTTCATTTCATTTCATGTAAATGCATATGCTACTACTGATTTCTCTGCCATGAGTTCCAGAAAATCCCCAGTAGGAAGTGGCCATTACAAGATGTAGTTTTGCCTGGTAAGTTTATGAACAGCCACTAACATGAAGCATGTGAGAATTCACAATTTCAAATCCGACCCCTTCCCACCCCCGGAATTTTCAGATAATATCCCTAGTCAAGAGCTACAGGAAATCCCCTTCCAGGAGGGAAATGGACTTGATCACCTCCAGATTTACTGTGGGTGTTTGGGAAGAGATTTCTTCATAGGAAAAAATGTTTTGATAGCAGAGGGGTCAAACAATGTGCATGCGTACAGCAGCATTAACCCCCCACCCACTGTGCAGAAATTTTACACTAAATAGACTGCTGCCTAAGAGGAGAATAGGAGCCCAGCAAGAATATCCTGTTGTAGCTTTCCAGGCCTACTTCTGGGAATGTTTCTTTTTGCACTCAGCCCCTTTTGAAGGTTTATCCCCAAACCTTTTGCCTTCTCTCTCCTGTTTTTGGAACCCGTTTTAGTTGGCTTTTGGGACTCTGTGCAATTTACCACTGCTAGCCAGCACTAAATTGATTGTGCTTCCTCATTGTAAACATGATAGAATTAGCTTACATCCAACTGGCATATTTATTCTACTTGCAAGTCCTTTATAAAGTGGTACTACACGTAAGCAGGGCCTGTAAATCAAATGCTACTAGTGAGCCTGCAGCACTTCTTGTGCCACCCACTTAAGTGGCCCTTTTAAACATTTCTCAGACCTACCATCAAAGCCTGTGTGTGCAGTTTTTAAAATACAATTTCGAACTAACCTTTTGCCAGGCAGAAACCTGCTTTTGCACACTTAAGTCACCCCTAGCACCTTAAACAGCCTATTGGGCAGGTTGCAGTTTATTTAAAAAGTAGAGCATACGCTTTTACGTTTTACAAGTCCTTGCAGTGAAAAACTTTTAAATTCATTTTTTACTAGTGCAAGGCCTACCTCTCCCATTGGATAACATTGGGCTACCCTATTATATTTAAGAAGTGATAACTTTCAATTGGGAGCAGGTAGACATTTCGAGTTTGGTGTCAAAAGAACTGCAATTAAAAGCTCTCTTTATTGGTGAAATCAAATTTTTTGTCACAATTCTGAAAACACCACTTTTAGAAACTTGGCCTTTTCTTGTCCTAACTATTTGGTGCCTGCAATCTGTTCCAGGGTCACATGACCAGGTGTAGCTGGGAGTTGGCCTTTGTGTATTGCGACCGGACAGTAATATAAAGATAAGATACGTGTTCCAGTATTTTGTAAAGCGCAAAATATTACCCGAAGGTGTTGAGGCGCTGCGGGACGTCAGGAAGGTTAAGCAAGCTATTGCCCAGAGTCACTTGGTGCTGGGCAGACCCCTGCCGCCGGAGCCAGGGATGGAACCGTGATCCCGAGCGTCCAGCGTCAGTCGCCCTGGCTGCTGCGCCACACCTATTCCACGGTATAGTATGCTGCGCAAACATTATGCATATTGTCTCTAAGTTAAACCTGACTGCTCTGTGCCAAGCTACAGGAGGGTTGAGCATAGGTTAATTAGGGGTATGCTTGTGACTTCACCCTGAAAAGGATTGTGGATGTTGCTTGAGTAGGGTTTCACCCTCCTTGATCCGTAACCCAATCACTTACCACTGAAAAAAATTAAAAAGTAAGTTCAGGCTGATATGTCTAGCTTCAACCCTACATTTACTTTTCTTCCAAGAATAGCGCCTTCATTCTCTACACCTTTAGCTTAGTTCTAGTGTATGCCCCCAGACACACTCTAAACAGTAAACCTCTTTTGTTTTCACCAATCTTTGCATTGCCTTTCATTAAAATTTTAATTCTCTTGGCATACTGATCTCTCCCCCTTCTCTGTATTCTCGTGATTGTGTAGCACAGACTGCATCATGTAGTTTCAGTGGGAATAGGACTGAAGATTACTGAAGATTTTCCAGCGAAGGAGCGAGTGGAGAGTGAACGTAAGAAGTGGGTAACAGTGGGAGCTGTTCGGCGAAGTGTTCCAGTGAGAAGTGGTTTTATACATACAGAACTTCTGCTTTCTGCTGCCATCTGAGGTCCTGTTTTATTTTAGGCAGCAGAGACATCTCTGGAGGACCTCGGAATCTGCTGTTAATTAAAGATAAACTGTATCATAGGTGTGTTCTGAGATGCTGTACAGATTTATAATACAGGATATGTTAGCATACAAACATGGTCTCGGTAAATGATGTAGGAAAATGCAGATCTCATCTTTAGCTCCCAAACAAAGACTTAAATGCGTAAATAGTTTATATAAAATCTTTCCCTTGGGTTTCTGATAATGTTGTGTTAGTTGAACCAGGACTACCAACATTTGAGAAAAAAGTGATTAGGGCCACAGAATAGACTTCATAATTAACATCATGTATATTTCTTCACACATTTCTTAGTCTGCTCCCTTAAATGACATTGTATCTTCTTCAAAAAATTCTGGGACACGCCTTTCCGCATCAGGCAAATATATCTATGAAATGTGTGTGTGTGTCAAAAAGGATCTAATATTAATGCAGCAGAATTCAGATTTTCATTGTGTTTTTATAGTGTGTTTCTAGCACTAGCGTCTTGTTGAAGAGTTGGCACCTTGCCTTGGAAGCCTGTGCAGAGGCGTGCATAAATCGATGGTAAGAGTGTTGGTTGTGTTGGACCATTAAGCAGATAACATGCAAAGCGATGAGTCTGATCCCCAATGTGCTAATGGGAAGCTCTAAAGGCCATGGTGCCACATAAGGCGGCGAGAGTGATTGAGTAGAGGAAATCGTGTTTGGCAGAGTCCCACGTACACCGGCCTTCGTGTCTTCAGACCCCTGTAGAAGGAAGGTACAACCGAAATTGAGATACGTTGGAAGGAAGAAGCTGGGGATATTTTTTGATCAGATGCTAGGACGTGGAATGTCTGCCCAACAAGGTAGAGTCTTATGCCTGGGACTGATGAGAAGGCTACTCCTTGTAACAGTGTAAGAAACCAGTTCATTCGCTGAATGCAATTCAGGGAAGAGTTTGTTTCTTTTGAACCAGAAGTCTAGAAATTATTTTCCACTGACAGGTTTGCTAGTGATGTTAATTAGGATTAGAAACCAGCTGCACCCCTTAATAAACATAGCCTTCTCCAGATTGAATGCCTGGTTTGTATCAGAAAGCAGCTACAGGAACATATGTGTAGCCAAAGGCAGTAAAAAGGTGTACATTGTTCGTGCAGAAACATATTTAATTTGTTTCCACTTCGGTAGCTGACAGATGCAAGCCCTAATCACGTCTTCAGTTTGCTTTTCTTGTTTGATCAGTCCTTTCATACCCTCTTCATTAAAATCTTCTTTTGTAGTCGCACATCAGACCCCAGGTCTCTTTAGCAATATATGTTATGGGTTGTCTACTTTTACCTAGAAGGTGCGAAATATCCAGGAGCACGACTCTATTGAATAACCATTGCATATAATTCACATCTGACAGTGAAGTGTTGGTGCACTATCCTTTGTTGCAAGTTAATCAGTTCCAGGAATACTTTTTAATACTAGCATTTTTACATTTGTTATTTCAAATGTTTTACATTTTCAAAAGAAACTATCTTTTTATTTGGTAACCATACTTTTGTTTTTGGGTGGGTAATTGAATCTTAAGGGTAAAATGCTACTTTAAAGAAATCATGACTGAAACACATTATTTTAAGCGACACCTTACAAAGTATTAGATTTAAACATATTTTTTGGCTCACTTGCATGTAAACATGATGTGTATTTCTTTGCTTTAATGAGAAACATACGATTGTAAAATGCCTTTCATTCAATAGATAATTCACTCTTGCTTCAAGGTCTTAAAATTTTGAGCAGAATTACCCCAAGGAAAGAGGGGTGAGCAATCATAACCTTGTCTCGTGTTCACCTTCCAGGTCGCTGTTTTGTATGAAGAATAACCCCTGTCCAGACAATATCATACCTGGGATTGCTTAGTGCTAGGTACCGTTTACAATGAACATTAATAATAGAACTGCTTCCTTAACCACACTGCATCCCTCTAAAATGCTCCTGCCACATTAACAAAGTGCAGTTGGCTAAACATGTTTCACGGATAAACTCGGGATTAGGGGCCAGATGTAGGTAGCCCAATACCGGTCGGTAACGGCTGAAAATACCGGATTTTGGCCGGTACCGACCGGTATTGGGCAATTGGGATGTAGGACATCAAAAAAGACCGAATCGGTAAATACGATTGGTAATTTACCGATTCGGTATTTACTGATTCGGAATTTACCGAATCAAAATTTACCAAATTGGAATTTACTGATTTGTTAAATAAGAAATGGCAAAAAATGACAATTGAGATGTAGGTAACTTGTAAAATACCGAATTTCATGAAATTCGGTATTTAAGAGTCAGTATTTACCATGGATTGAAAGCAGGTGGTAACCAGGTGCAGGTAATAAAAAAGGCCCCAAAATGCAACAGTGTGACCAGAATGGCGGCATTCTACGTGATAGCAAGGCGGCTACGGCTACAGGCAGCAGGAGAGAGGGTCTGGAGACGGGAGGAGCAAGTCTACAGACAGCGGATAACGCTCTTCCAACTCACTGAGGCAGAGATCTTGCAAAGGTACAGGCTACACCCCCAAACCATCCTGGACTTGATTAGGGACCTGCACCCACTCCTGGAGCACCCAACACCAAGAGCGCATGCCATCCCACCCCTTGTGCAGGTGCTCTGTAGCCTACACCTGCTTGCATCTGGGAGTTACCAGGGGGTGATTGCTGCGGTAGGTGGGGTGCCCCAGAGCTGCCTATCCCGTTTCATCCAGAAGTTCCTAGAGGCCATGATGCAGAGAATGCATCATTACATCAGCTTCCCTGACACACATGAAGAACTGCTAAAGACCAAGACTGACTTCTATCAAATGGCACAGTTCCCGCACGTCATCGGCTGTATTGATGGCACCCACATCCCAATCTGCCCACCTGCTGCCACAGAGTACATTTACAGAAACAGGAAGTCAACCCACTCTATCAATGTGCAGGTAATCTGTGATGCCAACAACATCATCACAGACACTGTGGCCAAATTCCCGGGAAGCACCCACGACTCCTACATCTTTCAGAACAGTGGGATCTACACACGCCTGACAGCGAGGGAATTCAGAGAAGGATACCTGCTAGGTAAAACACTGTGACACACCCTGATAGATATTGCAGATGTATGTGTTGTTGGGCATGTGATCAATGGCTCTATCATTTTCAAACAGGTGACAGCACATATGCCGTCCGCTCGTTCCTCCTAACACCCTACCTGAACCCATCCACGCCAAGCCAGAGACGATACAACGTGGCATACAAATCCACTAGGAACGTTGTGGAGCACACCTTTGGGCTGTTAAAAAGCAGGTCCCACTGCCTCCACAAAAGCGGAGGCGCACAGCAGTACTCACTACTCATCTGCCGTAAGATCATTGCAACATGCGCAATGTTGCACAACCTTGCTACAAAGAAGGGCACAGAGGTGGAATTGTGCGATTATCAGGACCATGATGATGAACAAGCACTGCCTGAGCCCAACACAGCAGGAGTAACGCCTGCATCAGATGACAGACAGAGACGGGCAGAGATCACGCGCAACTATTTTTGAGTAAGTAAAGAGACACAGACAGGTGGAGTATGTACCCAACGTAGTTTAATTATTGGCACTACGCAGGTACTCAAAGGCACAAATGTGCAACACAAATGGTATCCATTAATAATGGGAGTCCTGGCTCACTTCCCCAATAAAGGTAATGGAGTGTGAGCAGCATTAGTAATTTTCAGCCACGCCTACCAGTGCCAGATGAAATTGGCTGGCTGTCCTCACTAGGTGTGTGGGCAGATGTAGCACCATGGAGCCTGCTGCTCCTCCGTGTCTCAGCAACAGGGGGGCTTGTCATGCTGCTCCTACTGGTGCTTTCCTCACTCTCAGGTACATCCAGAGCAGCAGTATGTCCTGACTGAGCATTAAGCAGCACCTCTACAGCACTCGTCACCCTTGCAAGTCCCCTGGACACGTCATTGCTGCTGTGTGCTAGTCCTTCTTGCATGTTGACACATCGCCTGCAAAGAAGTGAAGTTGCTGTGGCCAGACGGTAAACAGCCTTAGTGTGCTGCTGTGCTTCCTGCCTGTCCTTCCTCCTTGTTGTTCTGTCCTGATACAGTTTTGTGCACAAGAGAAACATGGATTGAAACATGTCCCGCATCCTAGCAGCCATCTTCCTCATACCTGATGCCATCTCTTTGTTCTCATCCACCAATGCACTGATGCCCTTCCCTATGTTTTCCATGTTTGCATTCAGGTGCCTCATCTGGCATTGCACCGACTGGATGGCCTTCCCCTGCATACTTTGTATCCTCACCAGGCTAACCGCCAGCCCACGGAAGAAACTGGGACCCTTCACATGTTGTGCAGCAGTCCTGTCTCGGGGCCTGCAGCGTCTGGTACCTGTGTGGGCACCCTCTGCACTGGACTGCTGTATGGCAGTGCTTCCTTCCCCAGCCAAGGTTGGCGTCTCATCCCCCTCCGTGTCACCTGCTGATGTCTCCATTTGGACTAGTGGGGCAACTACATGCCTCTTGCTCTTTTAAGCTGCAGGTGATGCTTCAGGCAGTGACACAGGCAGTTCAGGTGAGGACAGTAGCAGAGGGGATCCAGAACGCTCTGGGGAGGCCTGAAGCTGTGGAGACATTTCAAGGTCTTGGGACGCTGGCTGTGTTGTTGGTGCACCAGTGTCCTCTGTGTCATTTCCTGTACTTGTGCCTGCCTCCTGGGTGTTGTCCCTCTATTGTTCACTGCCGTCCTTCTCCCTGGTACGCCTGCGAGATGTCTCGCCTGTGGACACAAAAGCATACATTAGCTCTGTGCTCCTGCAGCACTGCTTATACAATAAAATTCTTATCACTGAAACACTGTAGCTACTGCCTCAGCTTGCTTATGACTGATGTGCGTTGCATAACTTGTTGCTTGGTGTGCTGTATGACATGGTAGGTGTTTCAATGACTACATCTCCCATAATGCATAGCTGGTGTATGTTGCTACCTCTACTGGAGTGGGGTTAACACTGCCATATAGGGGAAAAAGAAGGTGATGGGGTGGGGGTGACTGCTGTACATGCTTCTTACCTTTTCTGGTGGCAGCTCTGGCTGAGCTGTCTGCATCTCCCAGTCCACAGACGCTCTCTGGTTCTATGATGGACTCCACCAGCTCCTCCGGCTCAGTCAGGGCAGGTGCACGGTTCCTCCCTCCTCCAGTACGGTTTGCCTCTGTGGAGCTCTGCAATTGTTTTCTTAGTTAAGCTCCTGAAGTCGTACCACCTCTTTTTCAGATCATCTATCTCCCGTGGAGTCACTCCTACAGCATTCACCTTAGACTGTATTTCCAGCTAAATCTTTCTTTTGGCAGATTCTGCCACCGTCAGGGACTGGTTCCCAAACAATTGTTGGTGTTCTTTCACCACCTCCTCTACGAGGACCTGCAGCTCCATGGTGCTGAATTTTATTTTTCTCTTCCTCTCTGGAACTTCCTTTTCACTGGTGTTTGCCATTTTTCTATTTCAAATGTAAATAAAGTGTTCCTGTGGCTCAGGGTCTCAGCTCTGCTATCACAGCCTCTCCAGAAGCTTCTAATTGCTTCCACCTGCCTGGGTGTAGCCACTTCCTGGTTGGGAGGGGGGTGGTTGCACCTGATTGGCTGCCTCCTCATTTTTTCTTTTTTTCAATAGCCAATTCGGTATTTACCGATTTGGTATTTACCGAATCGGTATTTACCGACTCAGTAATTTCCATTCATTCCTATGGGTTGGAGGCCCTTAGGATTGAATGGGAATTACCGATTTGGTAAATACCGATTCGGTAAATACCGAATCGGTATTTACCGACTCAGTAATTCCCATTCATTCCTATAGGTTGGAGGCCCTTAGGATTGAATGGGAATTACCGATTTGGTAAATACCGATTCGGTAAATACCGAATGACTGATACCGAATTTTACAGGTTCGGTAAAAATTAACAAATTTTTACCTATATCCCATTTTCCGATTCTGAAATACCGAATCAGTAAAATTCGGTATTTTAGAATCAGTAAATCTGGATTACCTACATCTGGCCCTAGATGTGGTCTTCGTGGTGAACAAAAGCGAGCATTTGGATTATGTGTCGCATTGTTCATTCGGGTTTAAGACTCACTCGATAACAGTTTGAATCAAAGGGTACAGTGGAGATTGTGGACGACTGTAGAACACTACAATGATGCTGCAACCACTAAACATATCCCAAAGCCCTTATTTCTTATACATTCATCCCTTACACAACTGGGCTATCCTGTAGGGGGAACATCCATTACCACACGGTTTTTACACCGCACTACCATTACAACGCGGGCTTTACAAAGCAAGTCGTTACCACAACTTGCACTGGAGGGCGCTCTAGGCTAAGGAATAGTAGATTTACTATTCCAACACCTTCCCTACTGTACGTAGGCTGGTGTTGGAATAGTAAATCTTACTATTCCTAAGTCCAGCACCCTACAGCGTAAGTCGCGGTAAAGCCCACGTAGTAATGGCACGCGGTGTAAAAACCCACGTTGTGTTGACATACAACCTCCCGTAGAGTACCAAGATCTTATTTTACCAGGCTGCAGAGAGCACTGATGTGCTTTAGGCATTCTCCACCTCCAAGATGCTCTCAAGACATCCAGAGAACCATGGCTCACTGCAGAGAGAAGAAAAAAAAGGAATGATTCAGGGTGGCGAAGGAGTGGATTCTGTACTGCACCTCTTTACGAGCAAATTAAAGGCAATGAGACCAGTGCTGGAGGGTATTAAGTGGCTGATGTGTAGGAGGAGGATCAGAGAACCTTTCGCTATCCTTCTCCTGGTCTGTGCCTCATTGGGAGTGGAGGTGATTTTACAAGGCTGTGCCTGGCAACACTGTGCATCGATGACCTCTCATTTCATTTCAAATAGTTCTTATTAGGTTTTCAGCTTAATTAATGTTGGGTAACACAGTCAGTCATAAGCTTTTATTCGATATGCAGAGATATCTTGTAAGCACATTAAAATACAACATTACAGTTTCCAAATAGTAAAAACATTGCTACAAGAAGTCAGTATAAAACTCATTAGAAGGTTAAAAGGACATAAAGTGCCCGTTAATAAATTAACTAAAAATTGAATTAAACAGCTACTGACAGTCTCTTACAACGAATAAGCCAAAACTGCTTTAAAAATTTTGCTATTCCACACACCGTGGGGGGGGAAGTGTCAGTGGTTAGGATGCGCAAGGCTACAAGGTGGTTACGTGTGCCCATATTTCGGCAAAGAGGTTTCAGCCAAGAGCTCCTAGGCCTAGCATAATCCGGGCATTCGAAAAGGATGTGCGCAAGGGATTCCACCCTGGTCGGGCAGCATGCGCAATTAGGGGAAGTGCGGGCCGCCAAAGTCCGTTTCGATACCACAGCTCCAATGGGAAGGGATCCAACTCTAAATTTAAAATAAAGGGCTCTATCAAAGGGGAGGGTAATCATGTCCAGGTAGGGTTCAAAAGCCACGATGTCCTTAATTTGCAAAAAGGCAGCGGTGGATTTACAATGGTTTGAGTTTGTATTTAGACACTCCGAAATCCATTTCCAGTAATGCGCCTTAACAACTTCTTTTGGAGGGGCTGAGCGTGATGACCAGTGGTCTCCTAGACCAATCTTCTCCAGGAGATTTTTAGTTTCTCTTAACCATCTTATCTTGGCCCAACCCCCCATGCACATTATTTCCCCCAGGGCATCAGCATAGGACTTTAATTCATCACCCCTCCAAATTCGTGTCCATAATAGGAGTGGGCGGAGCTGGGCCAAATCTTTGATTTTTTTGCAGCCCGTGTCCAACCACACTGGTACAGATGGGGTGCTCAATGGAACAGAGATTATGGATTTCAGGAACTTACTCTCCGCTGTCACTAGGGCGTCCATTCGACAGTGTCCCCACAGTTCTGCCCCATACAAGGCTGATGACACTACTTTGGCCTTGTAGATGTCGATTACTGGGGTAAGTGAACTCCGCGATGAGGCCCTGAACTCCCTCATGAGAGCTCCTCCAACTCTCTTATGGTTAAGGACCATTTTGTCGATATGATTTGCCCAAGACATCCTATCCGTGATTCGGATGCCGAGATAATCGAATTCTGCTACTTTTTCTAAAGGTATCGAATTAAGTGAAGGAGGGCGGCCCAATTTCTTGGGAGGGTTTAGGACTAAGTATTTTGTTTTGTCCACATTTATTGTTAACCCTTTTGCGGTACAGAACTCCTGTAATCGCATTAGTAATTTCTGTAGGCCTTGTGGGGTCTTCGAAATCAGGAGGGTATCGTCCGCAAAGAGTAAGGTTGGAATGCGGACTCCTCCAAGACAGGGGGCGTCGGCTGGTTCTTGCTGTAGATGTTTAACCACCCCATTCACATAAAGTGAGAATAGGGTGGGAGCCAATACGCAGCCCTGTCTTACACCCCTGGACACAGGTATTTTATCAGTGAGCTCGCCGTTCTTACCCCAACGGACCTGTGCATAGGTATGGTTATGCAGGCAAATGAGGAGGGACAAGATGTAAGGAGGTAGTCCCAACTCATGTAATACCCTCCAAAGCTCTTCCCGGGGAACTAGGTCAAAGGCAGTCTTCAGGTCTATAAAGGCCAAATAAAGACTGCCCTTGCCCAGTTCTACCACCTTCCACCCCAATAATGCCAACCTAAACACCTGCTCTATTGTCCCCATACCTGCCCGGAAACCTGCCTGATAGTCTGATAAGATTTTGTTCTCCTCCACCCAATGTTGAATCCTTCCAAGGATAGCTTTACCAGCTATCTTTTGGGTGGAGTCAATCAGACTTATAGGGCGGTAGTTCCCCGGTGTTTCCCTACACCCTTTTTTATAAATCGGGACCACCACTGCCCCTTTCCAGGATTCTGGCACTGCCCCTCCCGTCATGATGTCATTCAGGAGAGCTGCTATAACCCTTGCCCACTCCGATGGGAATGCCCTCATAAGATCCCCCGGAAGGCCGTCAGGGCCCGCTGCCTTACGCGGTGCTACCCAAGCTATAACCCCCTCAAGCTCTAAGGGTGTGAAGAAATCATAGGCATGTGGTTCAATTTCTCGCGTAAGGTCCATTCTTCCAACCAATTCCCCATCCGGGGGGAGATATAGGTTCCCAAAGTGTTCTACCCAGTTTTGGGGCGGGATGTTACAGGGTCTCATTGATGCGTCAGGTTTATTCCGTGCGCTAATGAGATTCCAAAAGGCCCTTGAGTCCCTGGTCTTACTGGCCTGGAGGAGGTCATCCCAGAATTTCTCTTCCCACATCCTCTTGGAAAGATTAAGGGATTTATTATAGGCCTTTCTTGCCTCCTGAATCACACCTTGGGATTTTAGTTTAACAGCCTCAACCAATCTTATCTTATGTGCCCTACAGGTTTCGTTATACCATCCTTCCGCTGGTTTTTTCAGTTCTTTATTGCTCGACTTCTTTGGGTACATGGTAAACTTGTTGGTTAAGGCTTCTACCAGGGAGACAAAGAGCCCGCTTGCACTACCTACCCCTTCTAGGGAGCTTTCGAGGGTTGTTACTGCTTGGTTTAAAAGCAATTGGATTTCCTGTACCTTAGCCTCGGATAAGACCAGTTTCGCCCATTTAATCCGTCTGCCGCAAGGGGAGACTTCGGACTCATCCGAGGGAGCAGTTACCAGGTTAACATTATCCCTCCTTAAATTGCGCCACCAATGGACCATAGTTAAGGTAATTGGATTGTGGTCGCTTTCGGTCGAGGCGACCACCTGCATGTCCCTTACATAAGGCCAACAGAATACATCAATTAAGAAATAATCTAGCTTAGAGGTGTGACCTGGCCTGTTATATGTGTGGGCACCCCCCCTATCCGAGGGAGTCCTCCCGTTTGCTGCCCTTAAGTTAAACTCAAGACACAATGAGTATAACTGGAGCGCAACTTCTGTCCACCTTCTAATCGGTGGGATTTCTAGTACCGGGATCCCCATCCTGGAGTCCTCCTCATCTTGGTCAAGGGAGACATCCGAGCCCAAGGGCTCGAACGTGCAGTTCATATCACCTGCAACCAAGGTACGTGTTTTATGGGGGGTATTATTTAGCAAAGTCTCTAAGAGAGATATTACAGGAGACTTTCTACCACCCTTGGTTCCCCGGGCATAAACATTATAGACATTTAGGACAATTCTTCCCCTTAGATCTATTAGGGTGATGTTTTGTATGTCCGGGGAACCTGTGGGAGACTCCACTACTCTGCAGTCTAGGGAAGCCGCGACCCAGATGAGGAGGCCGCCCGAGGATCGCCCCCTCCCTGTTTCCGAGACTCGTGCAGTGGAGAAATAGGAGGAAAATCCCACCCTGTGGGCCGGGACCAAGCTCCATGTCTCTTGGAAGAGGCACAAGGAATGCTCATCAACCCAAGCAGTAAAATCCGGGAGAGCCAATTTTTTTGCAATCCCTGCGACATTCCAACTGAAAACCTTAAAAGATAGGTCCGTCACAGTTGGAGTGTCGTTGGGCGCTACAAAACCATTATTTGAGGGCCTGTTATCAGGCATCTGAGGGGATGAGAATTCATGGGAGGCAGCTATAGGGGCTCCTATTTCGCTTAAGGAATTTGTTGGGGTAAGAGATACTCCTACAGGCTCTACTCTGCTCCCAATTTCCAGTCAGTGAGAGCCTAATGCCCACGATTGATTCACCCTTATACCCCCCGTGGCCCCAACCCAGTTTTGACCAGTAAAAGGGGAATCTAAGCTTCCTTCCATTGGGCTGACATTTTGCCTGGGGTAAAAGTAGGCAAGGTCTACCACCTTTACCCCTGGGGCACCCATGCTTTTAATCGGAGTACAAATCGATGGAACTACTCTTGGGTCTTGGAAGTTTATGATTATACAGTCCCCCTCCTGAGTTTTTCTCCCCTGCCCTACCCAACCCACTCTGCGGACACTTAGAATAATACCATCCACACCCTGTGGGATTGGCTTATTTGCTTTCAGCCAGTGGATGCACTTATTTTTAAGTGATTGATGATTTTCCACCTGGCCGTCCTTTAGGGGGGGCACGTTAACCATGACAGCAACGAAAGGTTGGCAGTCTGGTGGGAGGTTTATTGGGGGGATCTGTCGCACTGGGTTATTGGGGACCATTGAGGGGTTAAAGGGGGTCGTAGATTGGGATGCAGATTTAGGGGCTTTCCCTGTCACTATCCCGTTTAATATGCTGCGTGCCCCTGGTTTTTGGGAGGCTTCCGTATTACCACTAGCTGACTGTGGCTGCTTTTGTGAAAGAGGCTTAGGCTTATTTTTGTCCAGTTCTCCATGTACTAAAACTCCCTTATGTTTTAGCCCTGAAATGTGACGGGGAGGGGATTTAAGAGCTGGTTTTAATGGGCTATTAGGGACAACTGTTTTTGGGCCAGTAGGTGGCTTCGGGTCTCTCTGGGGTGGAGGTTCATTCCCCTTTGGGCCCAAGTCCTTATTTTCAGTCGCTCTAGATATTTGTTTAAAAGTTGTCTTGAGTGAGTGAAACCCATCAAGGGTTGATTGCTCTAATTTATCTATCCTCTCTCCTAGGCCCTTAACTTGCAAAAGTAACGGTTTCAAGAGACTGTATACTTTCTCAAGGATGTTTTCAGCTATTACTAGGTCAGAGAGCTTATGGGCCTTGGCATTGTTAGGATCTGGGTGTAGCCCCGTGGGAGAAATCTGGACATCCCCGTCTAGGTCACTTTCATTCGCTATGGGAATACCCCTTGTCGTTATTGCACTCATTCCAGAGCGACTTCTTACTCTTTGATAAAGAGCGGCCTGGCTTACTAACCTACCCTTTTTGCGTTTTCTTTGCTTTTTGTTCAGGGGCCTAATCTCCTGCCTGGGGTCTGTGGATTGGCTGTTGGAGGACACCCTACCTGGCTCCCCATCTAGTATAACAATGTCAGGAGCAAGAAGGTTAGGGGGTTCAGGGTCACTGTTCACTTCACTTGGGGGTTTGGGTGATGATGGTATAGCCAGCGTGCTGGGGCCGTCATCTTCCACTGTAGCTATAGGGAGAAGAGCGGCCAGATTTTCCAGCCTATCAATATCATGCTCTATGCTGGCCAACTGAGAGGGGTCTGTGGGAACATCAGGCACACTGAGTGGGGAAACAGGTTGGGCCCTGTTGCAGGCTGGTGTAAACGACTGGGCAGCAACCCCCAGAGATGAACGCCTTGATGGGAGGTATACCTCAGATAAACGTCGCTCAGACATGGCAATTTCCTTTTCAATCACCGCCGCCACCCTAGTGATGAACCGGTCCATGGTTCCTATAACAGGGCTTGCGGCATTTGACCCCTTGACAGCTTCGCTCCTAAGCGGCTTCCCAGAGCGTGTAGACATGATTAGAGGAGACTACGTGAACAATACACCTGACGAATGTACTCACTGGTGACAGGAGGAAAGGGACGTGGCCCAGCCCAGCCTTGACAGCCCCTGACTGCCACAGACTGCCCGCCCTTTGCTCGGGCTTCGCTCGGCGTCCCGCTCGCGTCCCGCGGCGCGCCTGGCAGAGCGTTAATCAGAGAGCGTTGCAGGCGGGGGGCGTGGCAGGTTGGCGGGCGCGTCCACTCGCGCAGCTGCGACAGCAGGGACTCCTGGATCTTAGAGTCCCTGCTACAGCGCCAGCGCCGGTTCGGTTACACTCCCAGTGCCTCCAGAAGCCCAGCTCCTCCACGTTGTTCACACCCTCCTTTCCGCGAAGCGGCACCCGCGGAGCGGGTGCGGCGAGGGGCTGAGGCAAATTCCAAAAGACTGTCCCTGGGTCAGCGGGACACGCAAACAGCTCCCAACAGGCAGCGACTCGCTTCTGCACACAGGTAGGGTCCCGGGGAGCAGTAGAAGCACGTGCCTTTTCTGGCTGGTCAGGCGGGGGGCGTGGCAGGTTGGTGGGCGCGTCCACTCGCGCAGCTGCGACAGCAGGGACTCCTGGATCTTAGAGTCCCTGCTACAGCGCCAGCGCCGGTTGGGTTACACTCCCAGTGCCTCCAGAAGCCCAGATCCTCCACGTTGTTCACACCCTCCTTTCCGCGAAGCGGCACCCGCGGAGCGGGTGCGGCGAGGGGCTGAGGCAAATTCCAAAAGACTGTCCCTGGGTCAGCGGGACACGCAAACAGCTCCCAACAGGCAGCGACTCGCTTCTGCACACAGGTAGGGTCCCGGGGAGCAGTAGAAGCACGTGCCTTTTCTGGCTGGTCAGGCGGGGGGCGTGGCAGGTTGGTGGGCGCGTCCACTCGCGCAGCTGCGACAGCAGGGACTCCTGGATCTTAGAGTCCCTGCTACAGCGCCAGCGCCGGTTCGGTTACACTCCCAGTGCCTCCAGAAGCCCAGCTCCTCCACGTTGTTCACACCCTCCTTTCCGCGAAGCGGCACCCGCGGAGCGGGTGCGGCGAGGGGCTGAGGCAAATTCCAAAAGACTGTCCCTGGGTCAGCGGGACACGCAAACAGCTCCCAACAGGCAGCGACTCGCTTCTGCACACAGGTAGGGTCCCGGGGAGCAGTAGAAGCACGTGCCTTTTCTGGCTGGTCAGGCGGGGGGCGTGGCAGGTTGGTGGGCGCGTCCACTCGCGCAGCTGCGACAGCAGGGACTCCTGGATCTTAGAGTCCCTGCTACAGCGCCAGCGCCGGTTCGGTTACACTCCCAGTGCCTCCAGAAGCCCAGCTCCTCCACGTTGTTCACACCCTCCTTTCCGCGAAGCGGCACCCGCGGAGCGGGTGCGGCGAGGGGCTGAGGCAAATTCCAAAAGACTGTCCCTGGGTCAGCGGGACACGCAAACAGCTCCCAACAGGCAGCGACTCGCTTCTGCACACAGGTAGGGTCCCGGGGAGCAGTAGAAGCACGTGCCTTTTCTGGCTGGTCAGGCGGGGGGCGTGGCAGGTTGGTGGGCGCGTCCACTCGCGCAGCTGCGACAGCAGGGACTCCTGGATCTTAGAGTCCCTGCTACAGCGCCAGCGCCGGTTGGGTTACACTCCCAGTGCCTCCAGAAGCCCAGCTCCTCCACGTTGTTCACACCCTCCTTTCCGCGAAGCGGCACCCGCGGAGCGGGTGCGGCGAGGGGCTGAGGCAAATTCCAAAAGACTGTCCCTGGGTCAGCGGGACACGCAAACAGCTCCCAACAGGCAGCGACTCGCTTCTGCACACAGGTAGGGTCCCGGGGAGCAGTAGAAGCACGTGCCTTTTCTGGCTGGTCAGGCGGGGGGCGTGGCAGGTTGGTGGGCGCGTCCACTCGCGCAGCTGCGACAGCAGGGACTCCTGGATCTTAGAGTCCCTGCTACAGCGCCAGCGCCGGTTCGGTTACACTCCCAGTGCCTCCAGAAGCCCAGCTCCTCCACGTTGTTCACACCCTCCTTTCCGCGAAGCGGCACCCGCGGAGCGGGTGCGGCGAGGGGCTGAGGCAAATTCCAAAAGACTGTCCCTGGGTCAGCGGGACACGCAAACAGCTCCCAACAGGCAGCGACTCGCTTCTGCACACAGGTAGGGTCCCGGGGAGCAGTAGAAGCACGTGCCTTTTCTGGCTGGTCAGGCGGGGGGCGTGGCAGGTTGGTGGGCGCGTCCACTCGCGCAGCTGCGACAGCAGGGACTCCTGGATCTTAGAGTCCCTGCTACAGCGCCAGCGCCGGTTCGGTTACACTCCCAGTGCCTCCAGAAGCCCAGCTCCTCCACGTTGTTCACACCCTCCTTTCCGCGAAGCGGCACCCGCGGAGCGGGTGCGGCGAGGGGCTGAGGGAAATTCCAAAAGACTGTCCCTGGGTCAGCGGGACACGCAAACAGCTCCCAACAGGCAGCGACTCGCTTCTGCACACAGGTAGGGTAACACAGTTCTTTTGTGTTTCCAGATAAATAAAATGCTATGTAAATAAACACAGGTTAAGAGGTTTAAAAATATAATTTCACTCTCTCGTTATCGCTTGTACTATAGCTCTCTAATAGTGAACCTCTATTGTCTAAAAGCTTTTAGTCATATATTTTGCTGAGCCAGATTCCCATTACATCAATTATCTAAATATAATTGAACACTAGGGTTGCAAAGTTAGGGAATTTCAACTTAGAGGTAGAAACAGTAGAGTGCATGAACATTTCACATGAATAGGCAGTTGAATAAATGGGAGTGATGTCCTGGACAGGGGGTGCCTGCATCTTATCACCCACTGGAAAGAGTACTTCTAGGATGTATCATGAGCCGGGAGTTTTTCAGCTGTGAGTTCTTTAGATTGTATTGGCATAGTGTCCCAAGCTGCTGCAATGGGCATTCATGATTTCGACGGGCCTTTTCCCAGTGTGGCTCAGAACTCTCCACATCACCCCAATGGTGCAAAGCCCTACACCACTGGTGGAAGGATGAGGACTGATGTTCCCGCCAATGCATGGTCAGTAGGTGCTTTCCCAAAAGAAGCGCTGGATTCACTAAGTGCACCCTCATCCTATGGCTCTTCCTTATAGGAAATAGGCCCAATGCTGTAGCTTCCCATGATTTGAGTGTTGTGAGCACTATGAATGTAGCTATTACAGTGTGTATTGAATACCAGATTCCTGCTATATTAGGGCATGACCAAAGCATAAGCTGAAAGTCTGCTATAAAGGCTAGACCGACAGGTAAGATTGGCCGCTGAGAACAAACGTTTCAATCAGGATGGTGTGAGGTAAGCCCTATAAAGTAACAAATATTGAGTATTTTTTACATTGTGTATTTCTGGAGATGACATGAGGAGATTCAAGTGCCCTTAGCCATTCCACATCATGTAAGGAGAGTCTCAGATCCTCCTTCTATTCCTGTCGGGGTTGAGTTATTGAGACCCCAAGACATTGCCTAAATGCTCTATAAAACCATGTGATTAGGTCCTTCTCCCATGGTGCGTAGTGTGTGCATTTCTGCATGAGTTGGCGCCTCTGCATCATTAGCCCCCCACAGTAATATGAGCACCTCTAAAAACTGTCCATGTAGAAGAAATGTATTTGGTGGAACGTTGAAATCCTGACACAACCGGTCAAACTGTAGTAAATTGGCATCCTGGAACAAATCCCTTACTGTGTTGCCTTTAGCCCCTGGCATAGTAGTAGTGATTTTAGGCCTCTGCACACTTTAGCACTGTGGTCCAATGTAAAGTGCGTGCGCACTCTGAGTGCGTGGGGTGAGATGGCCTGCTCCACCACAGGAATGCATGGGGAATATGTGTGCTTGTGGTAGTTCTGATATGAGGGGAGTGCAGGAGCGAGTTTGGTATGTGCAAACTCGTGAGAATAAATGCTGCGCAATGGTGTGCGCAGATTTATTGTGTCTAGTGGAGAAGTGCCACTTTTAGAAGTTGGCATTTCTGTGTTCTGTGAGCTGTGAATTGCCTGTCTGGCTTGTGAGTGACAGGGGCTGGCTGGTGTGGTTGGCTCCAGGAGCCAGGATGAGTTTGCCCGGTGGGGAATAGGGAGATCTGCATCTAGATGGGAGGGAGGAGTTGCACCTGGGACCTGAATAGGGCTGTGCCTTCCTTCCACAATGCTGGCTCCTCCTCCTGTGGTGCATCTGATGTCCCTAGCCTGTCTTGTGAAAGGGAGAGAGGAGCTGGGCAAAACAAAGTGCTCCTGAACCAGTTGTATCTGGTTCTCCCCTTGCCTGCACTGTTGAGACAAAGGATTTAGCTGTAAAAATATAGGGGCTGTGACCCGAATTAAATGTTCTTGTTTTTGGACTTGAAACTACCAGGAGTGTGCTGCTGCTGGGGCGCAGGGGAAGGTTTGACTCCCTGGGCTCTGCCCTGCCCCTGGATGCCTGGAGGACTTCTCTTCTTGGGACCCTTCTGCTCTGCTTTTTCCTCCCAGGACCTTCAGGACTCTTTGAGCAGCCTTTTCTGCGCACTGGCGCGTTTTTGATGTAATCCCCCCAGAGGAGGAGAACCTGGGGGCTGCGCAGAACTGAGGTGCAGCCCCTGGGGAGGGAATCCCTCTCATGGGGATTCACCTGATTGTGCTTTGGCTGCGGGTGCCCAACCCGCTTATTTTAATATTTACTAGCTGGTGCCCACCCTTCATTATGTCCGCTTATTTTAATATTTAATTTTGGGTGCCCACCCCGCTTATTGCAGCTTTCTGATTTTATCTTAAAAGCGGGTGCCCATCCAGGGTTTCAGTGACGTAGCCCGAGCCGTGTTCTAAGACTTCCGCCGAGTTGCCGGTGTTGCACAGGCCCGACCCAGAAGTCAGGCGGCCTTGCCTGACTGGGGGCGGGCCTAGTGCGCGTCACTTCTGCTTCTCTCTCCAGCTGGGAAAAAGCCGCACCGAGCCTCGCGGGCTCCATACTGAAGTCCAGGTCCCGAGATGGGGGACCGGGTGAAGCAGGGCACCTGGTGAGGTGGACTCCCGTTACTGGATAAAGCTCCACAAGCGTCGCAGCCTGGGGCGTTCGAGGCAGAGGGGGCTCGAGGCACATTGTCGTACCTGCCCCCGCTGCAAAACCGGAGTGGCGTCAGTCCTTGGAGAGGAGTCCCCAGAGAGCAGCCCGGTGAGTCAGTAATGGCTGGGGGGCTTCGAGGGGACTACTGAGGAGGCCACCATTTATTTATATTCCCCCTGAGGGACTTGGGGGCATCATTGCTTCAGCTCCTCGTGGCCCCATGGATGGCATATTCATTTTTAGAGCCAGATGGCTCCACGTTGCCTAAGTATTTCATAGAGCCTAGATGGCTCCAAACATTTGGCAATAATTCTTTGCCCAGGCCCAGAGGGGCCCATGCTTTATTAGGGGGCATATTTGTTTTTAGAACCTAGATGGCTCCAGCACTAGCCTACGCATTTTAACAGCGCCAGTGCGCTCCACGTTTTGGGGGGCAAGTTCTTTTCTCTAAAGGCGCATAGCTATTTCAGGAGCCAGTGTGCTCCAGGGGGCATGTTTATCTTCATAGCCTAGATGGCTCCAACATTTTGCTGATTGTTTACCAGAACCCTGTGGCTCCAACGTTGGGCACATTTGTTTCTAAGGGCCATTGAGAGCCCATGCCGCATTTTTACTCGCACAGCTGCCCAGCAAGTAGTGGGCAGCTGCACCGTTTAGGTCTGGTTTTCTTTTAGGGGACATGTTTTGAACCCAGGAGTGAGACGCACTCCTTCGCCCCACCTTTGTCTGCACAGCTGCGCACCACTTGGTGCCAGTTGCTACGTTTAGGCCCTTCAGTTGAGAGTCCCAGCTGCCCAGCAACATCGTTGGCAGCTGCAACGTTTAGGTTTTTCGCCAAGTGCGCACCCTTGACTGTCGCTGCATTGGCAGCGCGCCCTGACTTTGGAGAGAGGGCATTTGAGCCCCTTAGAGCCGGCCAGTTGGCCAAGGGGACTATTAGATTTATAGGGCGCCAGGCCCTAGTGTAATTTATATAGGTGCTAGGAAATGCAATGTTTATGTAGTATGTTTTGTGCACCTTGATTTATGCTTATAGATGTGCTTTTATGCTTATTAGGTTTTACTTTGCTTCTCTACTGTGGTCTAGGTTTGATTTATTCCCTACTGCAAGTTATGTTATTAAGTTTATTTCCTAATGCAAGTTATTTTTAAGAGATTATGATCTACTATATTTAGACTTATGAGGTTGGCGCAGAATAGAGTTCTCGCCTTATGTGATACTGTGCCTGTTATGATTTATGTTCCAGATTGACGCTGAGTATAGTGTCTGCCAGTGATTACTGGCTGTGTTCTAAGTTTCTGATATATTCTTACTTTTACTATTTTTACCAAGTGACAATTCTGACAGTGGCCCACGTGGCCCTGTCATGTGTAAATAATCCCCTGTAAATATTGCCCATGTCAGTTGGCACAGTGTATATTGGGTGATTACCATCTAATGTGTTTATGATAATACCAAGGCTATTTTTATATCTAACCTTGTGTGGAGTTCTTTTTGTGGTGTGCCTAGTATGTTGTTACAGTGTGTGTTGTTCAAATGCTTTACACATCGCTACCTGGATAAGCCTAACTGCTCGTGCCAAGCTACCAAGAGGGTGAGCAGGGGTTATCTTTGGCGTGTAACTCCCTTTCCCTGACTAGAGTGGTGGTCTCTGCCTTGCTTTGGCGCAAGCCTTAGCCAACCAGAGATTCCCATTTCTATCATCCAGGAAATAGGGAAGTGTGTGCCTTGTGAGCTGGAGGACTCTTGCCAAGCACCTCCAAGCTATACACACATGAAGCGTCCACGAATGGTGTAGCTTAATGGTGGAAGAAGAAACTGTTTTGTTATATACAAAAGGAGGGGACAATTCCCTGTACATATTTCATCATACTAATTCTCCACTAATCCTTTGTGGGTTTCCGGAGTAGCATGCTACAACACCCCATCAGAGGTAACAAGCGCTATATAAATACAAACCTTTTTTCCTCTTCTATCCTTCTGCTATCCTTTCGAATCCCAATAACTGACTAACCTATCCACCACTTAAATTTACTTGCATGTTTCACTTAGGCATGGGCGGAAAATCCGTTCCGCTCGCGGATTTTGCGGATTTTCGGGAAATCCGCAATCCGCGAGATTCGCGAATCTCCCGCAAAATCCGCAAATCCGCGAGCAGCGGATTTTGCTCGCACTGCTCGCACTGTTCGCGTGAGTTCGCGTGAGTTCGCGCCCCGCGAATAAGTGCAAAATTGCAGAAATACGATCTTAGCAAAACTGAAAGTAACTACTTACCAGGTTCAAAAGTTCAGGCTCATCATTAGTAGCCATTTCCTGTAGTGCTTCCTGAGGGGCCCCTCCAGAGTTCAGTTGCCAGTTGAAACTATTATGTGACCCTGCTCTGAACCTCAGAATAGTTACACATATGCCACAAAGGTCCTGAATTACAGCTAAGGGAGACAAGCAGGAGCCAGGCTGGAAGTTAAAATCCATTAATCAGCCCCTAATTCATTATTGTCAGTTGGGGCAGGGCAGGTGTTGTAACTAATTTTGCAACAATGAAAGCACTTAGCAAGTGCAAAAGATCACTAATCAGGGCGCACTAAGGAAGCAGGTGCCAGCTAAAAGAATATTCTGTGACACATTAATCAGCCCCAAATTAATTCAGGTCACTTGAGGCAGGGAAGGTGTGCTTTGCTTTGCCGAAAATAATGTACACTGGACAACCAGAGGGTGTGGTGATGAAACAGAGGGTGGCATGGGTGGGCCAGAGGGTGGCATGAGTAGTCAGAGAGTGGCAGTGGTGACAGAGAGTGGCAGTGATGAAGAAGAGTGTCCCAAACAGGCTGGACACGTAGAAACAACAAGTTCGCAAAACTTGCGACCCGACAGGTAAGTTCGCAAATTGCGAAATTGTGAAAAACCCTCGCGAACTGGCAGAAACACGGGCGAACACACAAAAAAAAAAATCCGCAAATTCGCGGGAATTCGCGGATTTTGCGGATTGCGAATCCGCAAATCCGCAAAATTCGCGAACGCGAGATCCGCAAAATTCGCTCATGCTTAGTTTCACTATACTAATTCAACACTAATCCTCAATGGGTCCCGGAGTAGCGTGCTACTCACCGAAAAAGCACTTCAACGCCTTGTCAGGGGTAGTAAGAGCTAAATCCTAAGTCAACAAAGAATCACCGTTTGGAAAATACCGGGACATTGACAAAGTAATATAGTAGCCGGGGAAGGACAATCATCTTGGAGAGAGAATCTCTACCTGCTAGAGCTAGTGGTAACTGTTGCCAAAACCGCATTTAAGGCACGAGTCCGGTTAGGCCTGCAGCAAGTAGCCTTCAAATAGATCTTGTTGAGAGTGACAAAGACAGACTCCAAGATATCGAACCACTGCTGTTGATAGCATCAATGGCTCTCCATCCAATTGGATTACCCGTGGTGAAGCATCTCAAATAAGCTGGAAACGCATGATTACCCCCAGTGCACCCACAAACCCGCTACCTGCTCGTCTTGGAAAGCCACCAAAAAGAGGGCTATGTCACTTAATGCATTCGAAGATATAGTTGTACGTCGCCGGCATTTAGGGACACTAAATGCAGCACATTATCCAACGAGATATCACTGCATCACCCCCAAATGTAGTCGCTGCATCAAGGGCTCCACAGCAAGAGTAAATAGGGTGGGTGAGAGAGGACATCTCTTCTGTGTGCTACGGCATATAGAGAAGGAATGTGAGATCAACTTCCCAATGCATACTTGTGAAGTAGGGTTCTTATATAACAGTTTTGTATAGGCTAAAATACGCCTTCCCAGTCCTTTGGTCCTAAGAACACCAAACAGGTAGTCCCATGACAAGGAGTTAAATGCCTTTTCTAGGTCTAGTATAAGTCATGCCGAGTGAGGCCTGCCACATTATATGAAGAAAAACATTTGATGTTATTGGATGTGTTGCGACCTGGCACAGTGTAGGTGGCAACTGTACAGATTGCTCCGCAAGCACCTTTCCAAGGATTTAATAATCTGCACCTAATATAGCTACAGGCCTGTATGAATTTGGGTGGGGTCCCTGTCTGGTGTGATCAGGACTACTAGAAGGGACTCTTGAAGAGAACGTGGGAGTGAGTCTGTTGTAAGGGCCTCATTATAAATTTCAACCAATTTGGGGGCAAGGAAGGTCAAGAAATGTTCATAAAGTTATAAAGGTAGTCCATCTAAACCAGGGGTCTTATTTTTGGCCAAATCATGTATTGCACCCTTCCCTTCATCCACAGTGATCAAGCCATCAAGCCCTTCTTGCACAATGGCAGTGATGAGTGTTAAGGATAAAGGGTCTACAAATTGTTGAATGACCTCTGAAGGTGGTGCAGGTAGTGCCCAATACAACATGTTGTAACAGGAGCTGAATGATCGTAATATATTTACTCGGGCTTGCAGGGTTTGGGTCTCACCCTGCTCAATCTATGTGATTGGCGTAGATTGTACCTCTTGGCAAACAAGTCTTGAGAGCAGGCGCCTAGGTTTGTTGCCCTTACGTGAATTTGAGCAGTGTATTCCATACAGTTGTATCAGCAGACATGCTCTATCAGTTCAATTCAATCCATCTTTATTTCGGGTCGAAGAACCATAAAGGATCATAAAAATTGCATTAGTAAAATGCAATTGGACACAATAAATAATAAATAAATTGTCACATCAGTAATCCCATTATGCATGTGTTATAGAATATTATATGCAAGACTTTCGTAAATGTTATTGTGTTTTAGGTCTATCTTTACTATCCATATTTACAGATAGGTTACATAAAGTGCATGTCATGATGAACTGACACGTCAACGAAAATAGTTAGTGTCCGTAGAGTTACGTAGGAACAATTCTGTGGAATTTAAAATTAGTCATCCTCTGTCTTCTCTATCAGAGTTTATATGTGGATTCTGCAAAGTGCATGTGCATTATGAGCATTTAAAACAACCCAAGCGATTTATTATGACAAAACACAAAGCTATTTCATGAAAGGTTTAAAAGTTACTCATCATCATAATTTGGGCAGTTTGGCAATGAAAAGTACATGAGTTGCTCTGACATAGTGTGCATATGTAAAGTCCAGGAATTAAAGCTTCAACCCTCTCTTTTTCCGTAGTTAGACCACCCCGAGTAAGAATCTGGTGACTCCGAATACAATTGTGTGTGAGCTATCTGTTTTTAGTATTCTTAACGCCTCTAGGTGTTTCCTAGTCGTCATCTGAGGCTGGCATATGCTGGTCAGCAACATAATATGTGTGCGATGTCTTCCTCTGAGTCTAGCAGGAATAGGGGCCCTTAATGTTCTGGTCTCACTGCTTCATGGCATGAGCACTTAGCTGTGATTGCCTTGATCTGGAAGGTCTCATATCGGAATTTCAGGTAGAGGGTTTTGTCTAACTGTGGCTGAATTTCGTCCAAGAATAATTCAAAGATTGGAGTCAGCTTGAATGATAGAAATCGTGTCGTAAGTCTTACCACTGTACAGTTTAATGTGGAACTGTTTAGGATTAAATTCCAATAGATATGTTTGGTTTCCTTTTTTGCATCTGTCGTTAGTGTACCAGGGTTTAACCAAAACCTCCTCAAGTCCAACTTCAAAAGCTAATGTCGTACATGGATAAGTAAGGGGAATGTGATTTGGACATCCAAGTTGAGCAGCTCTCTCAGGCCATTCCTGTATTTATAAAGTTCCTCAGTGGTCCAAATTCTGACCCAGTAGACTAGAGATCTCAGAGATACTAGGTGCTCCAGTTTCTTAATCCCAATGTCATAAAATAAGGGAAACATTGGGGTATTTTGGGGAAGTACTGCAAACATTTGCATGGCCTTGTTTTCCCAGCTGTAGATTTTTTCCACCCCATAGTTCAGACCCATAAAGTGGAGAGGGGTGGACTCCATAACTGTAAACTTCCAGAGCCTGGGAGACCGCCTTGGACTCTGCTGCATGTTGTCTCCTGACCATTGGTATTTTGTTTTGCATTAATATTGTCTTGGCCTTATTTATATGTGGCTTTCAGGAGAGTTTTGAGTCCAGTATCATCCCAAGGTAACAGAAATAAGATACATGCTCTAATGGTGTATCATCCAAGACTAGTTTATTGTTGAAATGTTCATGCAGTCTAATGGCCATGTACTTAGTCCTGGTGGGATTGATTTGGAGGCCCTTTATTCTACAATAATTGCTGAAGCAGTCTAATAACGTTGGAGCCCCCTAAGGGGCTCTGATAGTAAGATTGTGTCATCTGCAAACATTCAAGCACATGCGTGAGCCCCTCTCAATTTTACCGAGTCGTGAATACATTTCTGCAAATGCTGGGCAAGGTCGTTCATGTATAATAAGAAGAGGGCGGGGGTCAAAACACAACTCTGTCTCACCCCCCTCCTGACAGGGGTAGCTTCTGTGATTTCCCCTCCAAGGCCCCAGCATACTTTTGCAAAATTGTCATAATTGAGCCTGGCTATCTGAAACAGAATCTCCTCTTGCACTCCTTGTTGTCGTAACCTTTCCCTTAGGCTGGCCCTTGGTATTGAATTGAACGCTGCTTTCAGGTCTATTAACATAACCTATGATGCCCGGCCTTAACTTTTACATATTTCCAGGCTATACATACGAGTGCGAAAACTTGATCTATCGTACTTGTCATAGGCCTGAAACCTGCTTGGTATGGTGAGGTGATGTCATTGTCTAATATCCAGTCATTTTGTTTTTTCAGGATTTGTCTCACATAAACCTTTTTAAGGATATTTATTAAGCTTATAGGTTGATAATTGACTGGATCCTCTTTGCTACCCTTCTTGTGAATAGGGACGATTTCAGCTCCCCTCCATGACACTGGGATGGGTGCCCAGATGCAAAAGCATTGGTTAAAAGGTTTATGTATGGTACCCAGATCTCTGGAGCGTGTCTCAAAAGATCCCCCGGTATTTTGTCTGGACCTTGAGCCTTCCCTGGTTTGATAGTTCCTATAGCCAGTCTGGTGTCATCAATGCTAAATTGGAGAATCTGTTTTGGTGTTTTTTCCACAGGGCACCCTCGAGGTATGCTGGGAATTGGGGCAGGCTCAAGGATCTTTGTACACATGTCTGAGAAATGACTGGACCATGGTATAGCATCCAAAAAGTAATCTGTGTCGGTCCTGCCCTTTTAATGGCCATGTGCTACTATCCTCCCGAATGATGACTGAGGACTGGTCTGGCCATTTGTTTTAGCTGCCATTATAAGGTCATCTCAATTAGCACCTTCCCAGCTCTTTAATGCTGCCTTTTGCACCTTTTTATAATCTAGCCTTAGCTGCTTGATTTGTATCATGTTTTTATCATTAAGAGCCACTGATAGTCTTTGTTTTGCTTGAGAGCAGTCTTTACTATACCTAATATACCAGGGTGCATTGGGATGGTTCCTGTGTCCTAGATTTAAGTCTGGTTTATAGGGTTCCTTTAGGCAGGTCATAATAATCTCGGCCAGATGATGGTGTATTTGCGTTGCGAGCATCTGGTCCGGACAAACCTCGGCACACGGGGGGAAGGCGTCACAAAATGTATTGTAATTACGACTAAGGGGATCAACAACAGATTACCATTTGATTGATCTGCGATTATTGCTCACACAGAGTTGCGAGGGAATGTTCTTATCTACAATAGTGTGAGTAGTGATCAAATTCCCTGCCAGATTAAGACATAGTGGGAAGTGTCGCTCCCTTCTCTGCTATCTAGCTTAAAATAATCAATATATCTCCAGTGTATTGTACTCAACAGGATGAAGTCTATTCTGTATTTGGACATGCACCTACTAAAGGTGTTTGAGCATTGAGTATCAGAGTGCAACCAGCCATTACAATCCCTCAGCCCTCGTTCTGCAGTGAAGTGAACTAGTTGCATGGCTGCTATGGCACTTAGTGATTTGTATTAATTGTAGGGATCCCACTAGCCAGGTCTTCATCCTCGAAAACTGTTTCTAGCCTTAATATGGGTTTGTAACAGCAGTTAAAGTCCACCCCACCTCCACAAGGACAACTCCCTCATTATATTTGGAGTCTAGGGCCGCAACCAACTTGTATAATATTGGCGATTCTTTCGAGAGTGACCTCTGCCTTAACACCATCGCTGCTGCAGCAATTCCCCTCCTGTGCTGCAGATTGCTTATTCCCATTGTTCATGACGAGCTGAGCTCAGCACAGCTCAACCGTGCCTCATGACGAGCTGAGCTCGTCATGAGCATCGAAGGGGTTAAGTAAATATTAAAAACGTAAAGGTTGATCTTATTTGTGGACCTCAGTGTTAATTCAAGTATGTCTAGAGACTTTGGGCCAGATGTAGGTCGGTCGGTAACGGCCGAAAATCGGTCTTTTCGGCCGTTACTGACCGGTTTAAAATATTTGGCATGTAGGGGGCAATATTTTACCGAATCGGTAAAATTACCGATTCGGTAATTTTACCGATTCGGTAAAATAAAAAATCGGTAAATTTACCGATTTGAAGCCACCCATATGTAGGTGGGACTCTTCAGAGTCCCAGGAGCCTTTATGAATCGGTATTTTACCATCAAAACCAATTTGATGGTAAAATACCGATTCCGGTGTGCATGCACATGTGTGCATGCACACCTATGTCATGTGACAGGCAGACCTGCCCTTAGGGCAGGTATGCCTGCCACATGGCACCTGTGCCTGTTTTGGGGGGGCCAGAGGGTTTCAAAGTGACACCCCCTGCACCCTTGTGAATTCTTTAATTACCGATTCGGTAAATACCGAATCGGTAATGCCTAATCATTCCTATGGGCTTCGAAGCCCATAGGAATGAATGGGCATTACCGATTCGGTATTTACCGAATCGGTAATTAAAGAAGTGTTAAGGATTCGGTAACGAATCCAGATGTTGGGACCTACATACCATTTACCGATTTTGAAATACCGAATCGGTACAATTCGGTATTTTAAAATCGGTAAATGTTTTTTACCTACATCTGGCCCTTAATGCTCAGCACTTCTATGGTCAGATTCATATTGATTTTTACCCATATGACCAACCCACCCGAGGGCCTCCCCTTTTTAGAAGGTAGGGCTTCTATACTGAAGGTCATGTATCCTGGTTTGAAGGGGCATTCAGTTAGCCAGGTTTCTTGAAATAAGCAAAGATCCAAGTTTGCTATATAATCTTGCCAACTGGGATCTAAGAGTTTTTGTTTTAGCCCGGCAACATTCCAAGAGATTGTCCTAATGCCCTCTGAAGTGTATTAAGCACTGGTTCCAAGGGCATGTTTCCGTGAGGTGAAATGTCCATAGATGTCTTGCTATGCCTCTGTGTATCATTTATTATTAGTTGACCGGCCATTATGGGATTGCAAAAACTATCGGGACTGTTATTTGTAAAGTTGGGTCTTTATTTGGTGTTACCCTTCCTCAGTAGTCAGTCAACCTGATCCAGGATTTCAGGTTGAAAATGGGCTACTGGGGGATTATTGTTCTTCTCGGGTAAAATCTTGTATGGTTTAAATCTGATTCGGAATACACCAGGCTGTGTGTGCGTAAATCTAGGCCAATCAGGCTGTCTACAATGAATTTGGACTGAAAGGTTAGTTTTATATCGTCGAGGTGACCGGTTTCAGACTGAAGGCGTTACGCTTTAATTATGTCTGATTTTATGACAGGTAAACAGCGGCGCCTATACCTAATCTAATGGACTACTTTATTCTTTAAAAAATCTTCATTTTCTCTGTTGCCCTGTTTTAATTTAGGAACATTTATCATGAGTACCTTGTAGACTCCATTACCGTTCTTGCTGTACTGCATGGCTTTTGGTGTGCGAGAAGGGGTCTGTTAATCCTGCCTACCAGTGATTTTATCAGGTCCTCTTGAGTTATGACCTGGATTCGTAATCTATGATGGATTGAGGTGGAGTTATGATCATTTAGGGTTTGAGTGGTTTGATATACCCTATGCGTTGCTTCCTCCCTAGTTGTGTTAAACGTTTCCACTCCCCAATGCCTACCAGGTATATACGGTTAACGGATGCAGATATCAGGTCCTGATGCTACTGGGATGTGGTTAGGTTTAATTGAATGGGCAACCCTTCCTATACATGTTCTCGGGAGCAATCTGGGTGATACCTCTGTAAATATATTATGAGCCTGGGTGATGTTTGTTTCATCAGGTCCCATTCTATGGCACAAGTTGTTGCGTTAGCAAGATTATCAGCAAAGTAACGGCTATGTGTATGCTGTGCGTCATGAAAGGCCACATCATCTAATGTATAGTTTGAGGTCACCAAGTAGGAACCGGAGGATGTGGCACACCTCATCTAATGTCTACAATGTGGGCAGCGTGATCTGGGATCACCTGTCCCAGATAGTCAGACTGCGTTAGCCGTGGAAAAAGTTCTGGGGTACAGAGAAAAACCTCTACTTGGACATGCAAGTCACGTGGGGCAGAGTAGTGTAAATGTAGATTCAAGTCTGGATTATGAGTTCCCCAGGAATCTAGGAGGGAAAATTTCTGTGTCCACAGGGCGAATTGTTGCAAATGCTGGTGGGCAAAAGCCCAGAGGAGTGGGGGGGGGGGGGGGGGGGGGGGGGCAAGCGATCCAGAGAAAGATCCAGGACATAATTATAGTCCCTGCCCCAATATCCACAGGATGCCCACCCTTTGGGCCAGACCCCAAGATAGGGCAGTCTAAATGGCACCTACTCTGAGCTTGGCACGTATATACATCCCAAAAACGACTGGATTTTCCTCTAGTTGGCCCTCTGCACACACATATCTACCATCCCCATCAACCACTGTCTGAAGGGTCTGAAAGGGAGCATCCATAATAAGGTTCCTCATGCATAAGAGGAGTATGTTGTACCATGGATCTGGCCTCGCCATTGCTTACTTCACTGCCAATGAGATGAATCTCTTGTACAAAAGAAACCTTGTTGTTGTTTGATGTATGCGTACATAGAGTAATGATTGTATGATGGCTGTTCAATGGGGAAGCTTAGGCGACAAGTGGGTTGTCAAACTTGATGAAAGTGTGACTACAGGAGAGACCCACCTTGAACAGACCATGAAGCACCTAGCTAAATAGTTTTAAGGTTATCACTAATTATGATTCCAGCTGAGAGGTAGGATCCCTGTTTATATCTAAGCCCATTCAGCACTTACTAATTGCAGTGTAAGGGGCATAGACACGGCCCTGAAGAATGCCTTAGACCCACCGCTAATTAGAGGCAGAAACATGTTGGCATCATTATTTGTAGAGCGACACATACAGGTCATAACACTTAAGTATGCCTCCTGTATTTACCCTTCAGTAATCTTTTAATCAACCAGGGATACTACCAAATTAAAGGATGCTTTAATGGATCAAACCACTGTTTTTTAAAGTCATAAACTGGACCTAAATCATTGTCCTGAGAAAAGAAATATCTAAGAACTCCCTCAGCAAAGCCCCTTTTTGAGGTTGAGTCCACCCTGGTAGTAACATCTTACCAGGGTTGGACGAGATGGCAAATGATGAAGCATGTCACATTATGTAAGTGAGCCACCCTTGTTCAATTCTTGGAATTGCCTCGAATTAAGGTAACAAACAACTAGCAGCAAACAGAGAACTCATTGGGTCTCTGGAACTAACCTGCTGACTTACTGATTAAGCAAACAGCATTTCTCTGAGGGTATCACACCAATGTTTGTGTTTGTTTATGCCGAGTGCAGTCCCTTCACATTTAGGGTGCAAAATCTAGTATTACAGCAATGGTCCATGTTGTCATGTATATTGTATGTGAGGTAAACAATTCAACCTATGAGCAGAGTAATGTGTTGGCTAGGTTAGCGGGGATCCCAGATCACAACAATCTGGTGAGCATAGCATTGCAGATGGTGGGCGAGACTGACCTCTGTAAGTATTATTTCTCCTCATGGCGGTAGGATTTTAGCAGAAGTGCAATTTGTTGTCCGCCCAACACTGCTACGAGGTTGCGCAGACTCTAGATCACAAATACTAATATTGGAGGCAGGGATCTCTCCTACCCTGGTCACATGGCAAACTGCCTGCCATGATCTAAATAGCACCCTAAACTTTATTCTACTATCGTCCAGTTGTTCTATGAGTCATCTGCGTAGTTATTGCAAGTAACACCAAAGTACTAACTCAGTAGGGGATATGGCCTAAAATATACAATGAACTGGATAGGTGTAAAAGTGAATCCTCGATGGATACCACACATTATAGAGCAACAAAATGAGAACAAAAGAGAAGAACGTTGAAAGTTAGGCGATCAGAAGTAGACTGCATGAAAGAGGAGATCGCGTTCAAGGCCTTGTTTTGCATACCTATATAATTGAGGAAGCTAGGATAATGAACAGTGTATGAAACAGCAGAGAGTTGTAGAAGGATATATTGTAAAGTATTGCGAAGATAAATGACTTCACACGTTGATACAGAGACATTCTCTTCTACATGCAGTCTCGAGTTGACATTCTTTAAAACTCATTCACTTATTGCTACTTCTGTAGTAGCATACCTGAAAATATGGGTTCAGATAACACTTTTTTACAAATGGGATTCATGTGGTGAATTTATGAATATTTTCTCATTCTTTTTTAAGGGGTGCCTTAAATATATAATACACTTATAAAGTACAACCGAAAGACAATGTGTTGACTATAATGTAATGTTTGACAGAATCTCAACATATAATTTTTGACAGAAGGGTGCATAAATCTACTGAAGGTGATTTATAAACAATTTGTATTGGTGGAACCATGTGCCCAAGGCTTCTCTATGAAGAGATGTGTTCAGCTCAATGTGGTGGTGGACACTGTCAATCAATCAATAAATCGGTACTTGTAGAGCATGACTTCTCCCCTGAGGGTATCCAGGAGCTGTAATGCTTGACTAGCTGAAAAGTTTCTTCTTGAAGTCCGTCAGCGAGGTAGATGTTCAGAGTGTTAGGGTGTTCAAGGACTTGGTGGCGAGGTGGGAGAAGGAGCATCCTCTGCTGGTGCTACAGTGGATGTGTGGTGTCTGTGCCAGGGTGGGGGAGGCAGAGCAAAGTTTTCTGTATGATTGGTGGAAGTTGAGGCAGTGGTTTGTGTATGCTGGTCCTTGGTCATGGAGGACTTTGTAGGCGTGTGTCAGTAGTTTGAATTGGCCTCTTTTCTGGATGGGGAACCAGTAGAGTCTCTCAAGTGCTAGATGAAGGTGGCCCTTTTGGAAAGTTTGAGGATCAGTGTGACCGCTGAGTTCTGGATCGTCTGGAGCCTTCTTATGAGTTTGCTGGTGGTACCTACATACAGTGGATTACCATAGTCCAGACGGCTGGTGATTAGGGCTTGCATTTTCCTGGTTCTTGTGCGGAGCCATTTGAAGATTCTTCGTAGCATGTGGAGAGTGTGGTAACAGGCTGTTGAAACAGTGTTGATCTGTCATTTCAAGAGGATGATGCTGAGGTTGCAGGCATGGTCTTTAGGTGTAGGGGTGGGTCCGAGCTCTGCGTGCTACCAGGTGTCATTCCAGAGGGAGGCATGGTGCCAAAGTGCAGCACTTCAGTCTTGTCCGTGTTAAGCTTCATCCAGTTGTCCTTCATCCAGGCTGCGATTTCTTCACACTGTTGTGGAAGTTGGTCTGGGGTCTGCTTAGAGCTAGCGAACATGCTTGGTATATTCGGCATAGGATATGATGTTGATTTCTTGAGTTGTGACAATATCGGTTAGCGGAATCCTGTAGATGTTGAAGTGGGTGCGGCTGTGGGGTGAACCTTGAGGGACGCCGCAGATGGTGTTCTTGTGTTGCAATGGTGAAAGGCGGGAGACCCATGAGGAATAATACCATCCTTTTAAGTGCATCTTTTTTGATTCCAATATGGTGCATTCTTTTGATGAGTGTGTGGTGCGAAACGGCGTTGAAGACTGCAGAGAAATCGAGAAGGGTCAGGGCAGCCTATTGTCCTCTGGGTGCAGATGTCTCTATTGGTGATGATCAGGGACGTCTCTCTGCTATGACTCTAAAACCAGATTTGGAGGGGTCTAGCAGGTTGTTTCTCTCCAGGTGTTTGGTGAGCTGAAGGTTGATGGAGTTCTCCAGAACTATGGTGGGAAACAGGGGCAGCCTGATGTGTTGGTAGTTCTGGAGGTCACTGGGATCTGTGGAGAGTTTCTTGAGGAGCGGTGCAATTTCTGGTGAATGTGGGTGGGCAACAAGAAGGACTTTCTTTGCCCCAACAATGTGTGGAAAGATGTAATGAAGTAGGAAAGATCTGAAAAGATTCTGTCGTTGGGTAGAGTTGCTGAACGCCTTTTACCTAAATATCTACATATAGATATACTGGGCATGTCACCTTGTACACAATGAGTTATGGTTCCATAGATAGTTACACAGCAACCTCTCTGGTTCAGACTTTACTAGCATAGGATCTGAATTTTGTCACTATCCTCCCCCCGCACCCCAAAGGTTCATGGCCAATGCTGTGCATTAGGAGACCCTTTTATTGCCAATATCACAAGAGTGGTTAGGGAATCTTTCACTATTTCTTACATGAAAAATCTGGAGTTTGTTCATATTGTTGGTGTCAAAGAGCCCACAGTATTTCAGATGTATTGTAATCCCGCTTTTTGCTGTATATGATCCTCCATTATGATGGCAGACTAACCCTTTTCCCATTAAAACTGCAGCTGGTCTCTGTGATTCGGTTGCAATGCAAGGGGATTGCACATTTTGCAGTGCTGCTGTGAAAGGTGACCCCTACAGATAACCTTACCCAGGCCTGCTGACTAACGGCTTTTCAGCTATTCAATATATCAGCTTAAGTGAAACTTGAACATTCTGTAATTGTGATTATGTGTTTTCAGCCGCAGTGAAATTCTAAAGGAGTAATATGATAAATGTATGAATATTTAGATATCTAGCTTCCCTCCACAATGTAGGAAGAGACATTTTTGCCTGGTGCGAGAGTAACCAACACCTCTGCTGAGCTCGAACAATCCTCGATTGTATTCTGGGCAGCTTTGTACCACGTGCATGTTTGGAGAGACACTGACTGGCAAGTAGGTGAAACTCCTTCTTTGGAAGGACTAGATAAAGATGGGAGTACAACATTTCTTAAGAAGCTGTACAGTGTCTCTAATTCTCTAACCACAAAATCAATGTGGAACATCAACCGGTTTTTAGGAGCACAATTGGTAGTATTCCACCTATACTCCTTATCCCAAGAAGATAGGATTCATAGGTGCTGACTATGTACTACAAAGTTGAATTCTCTGGGGACACCCAGACTGTTTGCTAACAAAACCTTTCCACAAATCTTTCTCATACCTATGAAGATTTTCTAGGATAAGATTGGCTTGTTACCAGAAAGGTCCAGGGGACATTATGACTTACCCCTGCACAAATGCTGGAACAGCAAATCAATTGTTGATGCAAAAGTATGTGTAGGCTGCTACATACAAACGCTAGACATTGAGAGTTTATTCCAAATTGAAAATATCTACAGAACCTATGCAAAAAAATCACCTCTCAAATGCGAACATTGACTGCGAGGCAGGTGAGAGGTGAGGGCAATATTTGAGATAATTTTCAGTGGAGGAGCAGCTGTTTTGTGAGATCCCCAGGTTAATCCCTGCACATCATGCATGTGACATGGTGAATTCTTCAAGCCTCCCATCTTTGGATATTTTGCTCACATAAAAGTGCTCATTGGAAGACACCACTTTTTTATTTAATCTAGAGTCCGCAACAACCTGTGGATCACAGGCAGTGCTAGCACCCAACCTGAATTTTGTCTTCACTATCATGCATCTTTATGTTCCATCAAGCCAATATATGCAAGACATTCTGGGCCTCATTTATGAAAACTGTTGCATCGCTGCACGAAAACAGCGGCACAACAGTTTTCACTGCGCCTGCCTTGCGACATGATGGATGCATTATATTTATTGTATGACGCATCATGTTGCAAGGAATGACAGATACGTCAGTATTACTGACGTATCTGTCAGCGCAAAAGTGACACATTGCTGGGGTGCGTCTGAATACAGGTGCAACTCCAGCAATGTGTCCTTTCACATGTGAAAGGGCCTGCATCAGTCTTACGCCTGCTGTGAGGCAGGCGTAAGATATTGATGCAGTAGGGTCCTAGAAGAGGCGCAGTGAAATCTTGCAGATTTCACTGCACCACTTCTTCGAGGTTTTTTGCAGGGGAAAGCCCACCCTGCATACATTATACCTGATTCAGGTATAATGTAGTGCAGGGCTTTACAAAGTGATGCATCTGCTTAGATAAGGTTTCCTATAAATCATGACTGGTATCCCACTGCCACATAATGTGTCTATTCAGTAAGCTGGCTCCTGTGGGGGAAGTACCCAATCATTGAGTACCACCAGATGGGAGTTCCAATATGGTCTATGGATATCTGGTAGCTCATTTCCTCCATCATACACCACTAGTCTTACTTTTTGAAGCGAGCTCTGCAGTGTTTTTTCCTTTCCCGAGTAAGATATGCAGCATCTTATATATTTATATAAAGTTGGTTTTGGCACCCAGAAGGGGATTTTTTGCACAATGTATATGAATCTTCGTAGTGACATCGTCTCAAATAAGACCACTCTTCTGAACAACAACAAAGGATGTCCCTGCCAGTGTCCGACAATCAACTTGAATCTGTTTAGAGCCCCCTTTCAAGTTGTGTTTATGGCGCTCCAGAAATTCTCCAAAAATTTTCATACTCAGGGATTTGAAATCCTCTTGTAATATCTTGAGTGGGTATTTGACTGTGTATTTTTTTTAATTAATCAATAAGAGGAACTATGGTAGACGTTCCCCAATGTATGCTGTATGGCAAGTACTCCTCAAGCACTTTTAATATTTCAAGGAGCCTCTGGATCAATCTGTCATGGTCAGCGAGCCATAGGACTATGCCATTAACTTATATAGATATTCCAGAGTCCCAGCCCATTGTCCACTGCAAACCACTGACCTGTACGTTCTTTATAATCCATCATTCAAGTTATTCATCAACCAGGGGGAATAGTATGGAAGATGGTGGGTATTCCTGATAGGTGTCCCTAATAGGAAGGTGCTTTATAGCAGGTTCGTTCGCTGAACTTTCATGGCTACTTCTGCATATAACAGCCACAGCAGATCTATACAAACCATCCCCAAATCCCTATATATGAAGAATGGCAAAAAGGAAATCCCATTTGATGGATTTGAATAGCTTCTCAGCATGTAGGGACGGGGTCACCACCTGTTTGGTCAGGTACCAGGTGTACTCCAACGCAACGTGTTCAGAAGTCTTCGTTGGTTGTGTGTGCTTGTTTTGCTGGGCATGAAGCCCAATTGGTACTGTATAGCTTTGTCGTGAGGACATTCACCAGCGCTTATGTTTCAACATCCAGTAACAAAATGGGCCTGTAGGCAGCACTGTTGTCCTGTGGCTTTCCAGCTTTCCTAATCTGTGTGACCATGGCAGTGTGATGATCAAGAGGCATCTTCTAGCAATTCTTTCAGATGATATTTGTCTACCTGCCAAAAAGAGTGCCACAGTTCCAGATGAGAGGCTTTTCCTTCTCGGTGCTTCGAAGTTGTTGAGTTTATGTATTATAGAAGTACAGTTAGAGTAAATAGAAGTCTTTACCTCTTCTTCCACCCCTTCTTCCAGCACAGCTGGTGTATTTAAGTTTATATTGCTAGTACATGTGCTCTACCTATTCTGACTAATTGGTACAAACTAATTTTGCTCAAGTCTGGACATTTTTAAATCAAACTTTGGTACTACATAAGCACCCACACTATGTCACTTACCCCATGGAAAATCCACAATTCCTTAGTTTTTAAATTGAACTATGTTATCCTTTCATTTTAATATTAAATTTTCCTTTTAGTATCTTCATTTATTTTGCCTTACATCCTCTTCTGATGAATGCCTCACATGTTCTTAAGATGGTAATATGAGTACAAGTGGTGGATTACATTTCCAGGGCTTTCCTTAAGACAAATACATAAAATGGGAGTGAACTGCAACCAATTTTAGAATACAGGTTGTTGAGACAGAAAAGTGTCTTGCATGGTGATGGTCGTGCACCCCTGCCCTAAGTTCCCCAAATGTAATGTTGTCTGGATCACTCATGCTGATTTTTGTTTTCAAGGTCGAACACAAATCATGCATGTGCACCATGACTTAGGCATACTTCATGGATTGCTGCCTTTTTGTACCAGGAGGGGCACCCATATCGCTATCCTCATAGTGGTGAAAGTCTACTGCCTTTGCCAGGAGTTAAGCAGTTCAAGTGCGGTGGTGACAGCATACCACGTAGTGATCAGTAGAAGTGAACAGGCCTTTTTACCCTTGTCACTGGATTGATGACTAAAGGCTCACTTACTTTAAGTTAGTGTTGTGTGCTTAACCTACACTTGGCCTACATCGCCTCCACACCGCAGGGATCTGAGACAAGGCTCTGGAATGGACCACCTCTTTCCTCTCTGGTACAACCCTGAGTGCCCGACTCCCCCCATTCCGTTCCAAAGCCTCTGAGATCATCTGCGGCGTAGCCAGGGATCCTCCCTCAGCCCGACACTGTTCGACATTTACATGGGCCCACTCACACACATCGCCTGACAGCATGACCTCAACATAATCTACTACGCTGACAACACTCAACTGATCCTCTCCCTCACCACGACCCCATCACCGCCAAAGCCAACCTCCACAAAGGAATGAAGGCCATCGCGAAATGGATGAAGAACAGCGGTCTGAAGCTGAACTCGTACAAGATGGAGGTCCTCATCTTAGGCTCCAACCCTTCAGCCTGGGACGACTCCTGGTGGCCGACGGCACTGGGGGCAGCCCCGACACCCACCGACCGCGCACCCAACCTTGGAATCATCCTCGGCTCAACGCTCTCAATGACCAAGCAAGTCAACGCCGTCTTCTCCTCCTGCTTCAACACCCTCCGCATGCTCTGCAAGATCTACTGATGGATCCCGACAGATACAAGAAAGACAGTCACCCAGGCCCTCATCAGCAGCAGATTCGACTACGGAAACGCCCTCTACGCGGGAGCCCCGACCAAGCTCATCAAACGACTACAACACATCCAAAACGCCTCGGCTGATCCTCAATGTACTACGACACAGCCACATCACCCCCACTTCAGAAACCTGCACTGGCTCCCCGTCAACAAGAGGATATTCTTCAAGCTCCTCATCCACGCACACAAAGCAGTCCACAAGACTGTCCCAGCCTACCTCAAGAGACAGCTCTCCTTCTACATCCCCAACCGCCAGCTCCCCTCCACCGACCTCTCACTCGCCACGGTCCCGCGCATCCGAAGAACAACCACCCACGGGAGATCCTTCTTCCACCTCGCCGCCAAGACATGGAAAATCCTCCCACTGAGCCTACGACAGACCCAAGACCTGCTGACCTTCAGAAGGATACTCAAGACCTGGCTGTTTGATCAGCAGCGCGCCCCCCCCCCCTCCACAGCGCCTTGAGACCCTCGCGGGTATGTAGTGCGCTTTACAAATGATTGATAGATTGAGTGCCTGTCTGCTTGCCAAGAACAGTGTGGCCTCTGAGGATGAGGAGAGCATTGGAGAGGGCAAGGTCCAGTTGGGGATCTTGGTGATTGGATCCCTGTAGCGAAGTGTGAGGAGACAGCTACTGCAATGATCGGATCATTGCCATTCTGCACCGAAATGTCGATGACCCCCATATGTCAGAGAAGGGCCACCATGAAGTAAGCCATGAGCTTTGCTGCATTGATCAGGTCTTCAGCCATGTGCAGATTTGTAGTCGGCGACTGTATGCCAGGTGCAGCCGCTGTGAAGATTGCTGCTCTGCTGATTGGGCTACAGGCCATGTGCAGAACGAAAACAGTGACCCTGCATGCCAGGTGGGGCTGCTGGTATGATTGCTGCTGTGCTGATTGAGCCGTAGCCCATGTACAGAGTGAGGACAGTGTCCTTGTATTCAGGGGGGTCAACATGACAGAGCATGGTCTGGTTGAGACCATCGTCATGAGGAGGCCCCTGTGGTGGCCCACACTGGCCCTGACTAAAGACCAGCACCAGGAATGTTGCACTCCTCCTTGTGGAGAGTATCTTAAAAAAGCTTACCAGCATCAGAGGAGCATTAAGACGTACCCCGGCGGCTACCTCGGCAGGACCACAAGTGAGGAACTCAAGAACACCCGACCACTGCCACTCATAGGCGAAGTATGAAAAACATACTGTAGAGAACCCCTGCAGCTTTATCACCACAAAGGGCGAATACTAAGAGGCTCCAGTCGTTCAGATCCTGCTGTTGCAGGTACGATTGATTAATGGCCCAGATGGCCCTGTAGGAACTTGCCTCCAGTACAGCGCATTGGCGCTGGAACACTTTGGACTTTAAAAAAGAGTCAGAGAGAGATCCTGAGTCTTGGACTTTTACTGCTGCTGCTGAATGTATTTTGATTTGTGAGCCTGTGTTCACTACCCCATTTCTACCTCACCCCCAAGAAGCCTTGGACTGCTCAACCAGCGCTACCACTGAGAGTCAAGTACAAAGGTGTACTTGGCCAAGTCGCTCTTGGTCCATAGTAAATAGGGCCCCAAGACATCAGGGGTAAAAGGCCTCTGCCCCCAAGGAGGAGCAGTAACTCCTACTTACCCTGTGGCCCTCTGAACCAGGTCCTTTTAGTATCTTCATTTATTTTGCCTTATTGCCTTGTCCATATTTCTTCCTCTGTTGAATTCCAGGCAAAACAAGATGTAGGTTGAGAGTATGAGTACAAGTGGCTGATTAAATGTACAGGCTACATCTTAAGCCAAAGACATGAAATCATAGATTACTGCAACCAATTTTAGAATACAGGCATTTTCAGGACTTTCTGCCTCGTCGATATTTTGCAAGATAAAGACCTGAGACATGTATGAAATTGTTAATAAATGCTTCCTTCACGTTTGTGTTTAATGTAGTGCAGTGACATACCCATAAGACATGTATATAGCTGTTTTGTGTTAATCTTCAAAGAGAAAATGAAATCCTTAGTTGACCCCTCATGATATTAATATGCTTAAGTAATGTCTGTTATTATCTTTTCGTTCTTATGCACAGTTGTTACAGATTCTGTTCTTTAATAACCATGCTTCGGGGAGCCTCATTTTTACAGAAATACAGAAGGGAAAAATAAATAAAATCTTACTGGATTTGATCATAAAGCAGAAAGCTGATTCCCTCTGTAAAGGCAGGTTTTTCATATCTGTGGGGATTTCTTTGAGTAAATATGACCTCCTGTGCAGCAGTGCTGTATGTGCGTGGAATAGACAAGTCCTGTTCTCCAAAAGGAGGGCTGTAAAACTCTCCACTGGGAGAAGCATAAAGGGAGGTTTTGACATTTTTTTTTTTTGCAGGGTCAGTTCTGAGCAGATTGAAAGAGAATATTGAATTAACCTAGCCCGTCTATTTTCACTTTATTTCCCCTTCCTGTTTTCATGTTCTATGGAGGCAAAGACACCTAGAGTAAGGCTCCGACACCGTGAATATGAAATCTCTGGTGATAGGGTCATTTATTGAGCGAATGTTTAGTTCAGGCTCACCAGAAAGTATTGGACACTTTGATGTATAACGGGCGTTGAAAAGATGAGATTTTGTGTTCTCAGTGCATTCAAGATTGGTTACATTTAAGACCAATCACGCATATTTAACTAATTCCATAATTCAAGGTGGTATTAACCTTCATTTTTCAGCATTCACAGCATTTTGTTCACATGTGGTCTCTTGCCCATTTCAGTGCTCATTTTCCAGCACCCTGTGTTCTATGGTTTCCTTTTCAGTTTTCACCACCTGTTAGACCTGGCAGCCTTGGCATGGGTTTCCTCTGCATTTTTTGCCTTTGCCTCCTGTATTTTTGCCTTGTGACGGATTTCATTTTGATGGTCTAAATGTTTTGGGAACTTTGCCACTGCTGTTCAGTGCCAAAGTGCAAGTGCTTAATTTGTCAATTGTTGTTATGGATTGGTGTTTCCATGATTTGTTTATTTGGTTTACTGTTAAGTCCCTAGTACAGTGCATTGTGTGTGCTCAGGGCATGTAAACCAAATGCTGCTAGTAGGCCTGCAAAATAAATACAATGATGCCTCTGGTCTTTCTTTCAAGGAACCTTTTAGTAGAAAACAGACACTACGAATTATCTGTCTATGGTTATTATTTCCACACAGAATAAATCTACCACATAGTATTCTTTGTTCATCCAATCGCTATCAGAAACTTTTATACCAACAAAATTAACACAAGCACAAGAAATTGGTTTAAATTACTCGTTTTTAGTCAACCAATTCTTCTTTTCACTGAATATTATTATCAGTTCTTTTGGTTTTGTTTCATTTTATACACATTTATATACAGACGTCATATATCAATGCACATTATTTACACTGCGCAACAAAACATAAGCATGACGCACGTTAACCAAACCTTTATAAAACCCAATTCTCCCGGGTTTAACTGATGCCCAATTTTTTACATAAGGAAATGTATGGCAATATGTTTTATAGCCTTAATTCCTTTCTCACAATTACCATATAGTCATAGAGCCTACAGCACTTCTTGTGCCACCAACACAAGCAGCCTTGCAACAAGGTCTCAGGCCTGCCATTGCAGTGCCTGTGTGCAGTCTAGTACTGCCATGTCGACCTAGCAAGTGCACCCACTTGCCAAGCCCTAACCTTCCCTTTTCTTACATATGAGTCACCCCTAGGGTAGGCCAAAGGTACCCCTTTGCACAGGGTGCAGTTTATGTAAAAGGTAGGACATTTCTTTTTTTTCCAGGACATGCCCTGATGTGTATGGCACGTCCTGGTAGTGAAATATTGCAGATTTTGTTTTTCTCTATCTTAAGGCTATGTGTCCCATGGGGTAGAATGGGGATTTTGCTCATAACATTTTATGAGTATTACTGCTCATGGGGACAAGATTGGAAAATAACGTTTGATATGCCTGAACTCAGAATGTTAAGATGCATCTTTTAGTGAGGGTGATTGTTACATTCTGGGTTTGAAAATGCCACTTTTAGAAAGTAGGTATTTTCTTGCCTAACCATCCAGTGTACCTCTGCTGTTCTGTATTGACTGTCTGGCTTTTGAGTGACAGGGGCTGGGGATGTGCATTCTGTTCAGACAGCCACTTGGATTGAGGTGTGTCCTGCCTTTCAGGGTGAGTCAGGTCTGGACTGAATAGACCTGGTCTGCATTCAGAGTAGGGGGAGGAGATTTCTTTCCCACTGAAATGGGCCTGGTCTGCCTTGGACAATGCTGTGCCCACCTCCAGCCAAGAAGATGGTCCAGAGATGACAGAACTGGTTTTGGCTGGGCAAAGAGCTTCTCTGCCACACAGACCAAATATTTTGTATTATAAAAAGAGGGGCCCAGACATTTAGAGCATTTTTGGGAATGAATAGGAACCTTTGCCAAGGAGACAAGCTGGTGAAACTGAGGAGGAATACTGCCCCTGTGCTGTTTGATGTCTGGGGTTGGTCTGCAGTGGCTACTTTCTGCCAAGGAAAGGAGAAGGACTTTGCTGTGCGCTTTGTAACCTGCTTGAGGAAGATCTTCAAGGGCTTGAAATAAAGCTTGCCTCCTGTTATGATGTTTCAGTCCCCCTTGAACTCCTTTGCTTTGAGTTCTGACCTGCTGAGAGGTGCCTGCCAGTATTCTGGACCTCTGGGGGTTGTTTTGGGAATGGAAACTGCAAGAAGTGTGAAAATTGAAGCATCGCCTGTATCTGACGCATCGCAGCGGTGCGAGAAGACTTTTCCGAAACACCACAACCGCCAAAGAATCAACACAGTGCCTGCTTGCAGCTGAATTGTCTGCCATGCGATGAATCCTGTGTACTGATTTCCGACGTCCGAGATCACCGCACCGATTCTGACGCAGGCCCTGTTGGAGAAGAACTGACACATAAAGGGGATGCGGCTGAAGTCATCGCAGCACATCCGTGTCCTTATTCATTGCATCGTATCATATTGTCATGCATTACATCGAAGCGTCAAGTCTGTCACATTGTTGGAGGACGCAGTAAGAAACCAACGCATCACCTCTCTACCTTTTAGGAATCATATTTGTAGTACTTTATTGTGGAATTTTGTCATTTTGGTTTAAATAAAGATTACTAATTTTTCTAAACTGGTGTGGTGTCCATTTGTAGTGTTTTCACTGTATTACTGTATGTGTTCAAAAATGCTTTACATACTGCATCTGCGATAAGCCTGTCTGCTCGTGCCAACCTACCAAGGAGCAAGGGTTAGTTTAGAAGTGTATCTCTCCTTACCCTGACTAGGAAGAAGAGTCCTTACATGGACAAAGGTTCCTACCTCTGCCAACTAAAGACCTCCATTTCTAACACCGCCCCAATGATTTTAACTTCTTTTATTGACCGTTTAGCATAAGCGCCAATAAGAAGGTTCTAATACTTAAAAGATCAGGTGACCAATTAAATGAAAGTTACAATATGGCCATATAAGTCATGCCTGCAAGCAACAGAGTAGTAGCCTCTTGTGGTACGAGGCAAAGTAAGAATGCATGGTGCTTCCGTTGGATATGAATTTGGCCACCTCCTCACCTTCTCTGGCAGTGGGCCACACCCATGCTTGTGGGGACAATCACCTTTGCACCAGGTGCTACCTAAACAGCTGCTCAGCATTGTCTTGTGCTAGAGCCACTGCTACATGTACTGTAAAGCCAACTTGGGAGTTTACTCTTAATTTTGTGATTGCCAAATCAGTACTAATTATGTTAAGTACATTTTATTTAGGAAACAGACACACTGGCGGCTGCTACCAGACGAATGTGGGGGAGGGGGTCGGAAGCGGAGGTGGGAGGAAATTAAAAATAATAAATCAGAAAAAAGAAAAGAAATCTTACCTGGAGGTCGCTGTCGCCAATCACCGTTGGTGAGTCTTCTTCAGTAAGAAGCAACTAGCCTCCCAGAATCCCTTGACTAATTGGTCTGAGCCCCGTACTTCAGCTCTCAGACAGAGTGCTTGGAGGCTGCGCATGTTCTCCAATAAGGCTGTATAATTCAGCCTGTGGAGAACATGCACAGTGCGCATGACAGTTTGGGCGGCCGGGAAGGCCGGCTAAATTTTTATGCGCACTTTAGGTGCAGCCACCACTTCTCTTCCAGCCCCGATGTCAGGGGGGCTGACCTGCACTGCCCTATCAGCAGTAATGCACTGCAGTGCAACTGCAATGCTAAAAATAACATGATAATAACGCATGGCTGTTGTTATCATTTTATTTTAACTTTGCACTGCTTTAAAGCAGTGGGGCGACACTCCTGCACCTTAGTGGTGGAGCCGCCCGAGCATAGAGATAAAATGGTTTGGATCATATGGCAATTTCAGAAGCATATTGTTATTCTTTTATATTTATAGATGTTGTTATTGCAACCTAAAAGCTCCAAACCCAATGACAGCACTATTAATGCTATGAGAAAATGGGTTGTTGGCCGAGTGGTGGAAGACTCTACTCATGCAACGGCCATACAAACTTGTCAGGGTGAACCCCAAACAGTCATTAAATTAACCTATGCTTAATCCTCTGGTTCGTTGGCACAAAAGCAATCAGGCTTAACTTAGAGACAATGTGTAAAGTATTTATGCAGCACTTAAACAGTAATAAAGACCCCTGACGCTCGGTCTGAGGCCCACTCTTTTCCCCAGCAGCTCTGCTGTGCCCTGCAGCACCGAATGCCCGCTGTGAGCCCCACCTTGTTAGGGTACGAGTCTGCTCTGTGCCTGTATCTGCCTCCGTTCTAATTTGCCTATACTCCTTGCTGCATTGATTTCTGTCTTCGTTTTTGTCTCATTTTGACTCATTACCTCCGTTCTAATTTGCCAATATTCCTTGCTGCATTGATTTTTGTCTTCATTTTTGTCTCATTGCCCATTGTGCCCTTGCCTTATTAGTATTAGTATTGTGGTTATTGCAGTTATTCTACCCTTACATGGCTTCCCCTGCCTGTGCCTTGGTCATGTTACTGTTGCCCATACATGGATGTCCCTGCCTTTTTCAGCCCCCGCCTCCCAGCTGCATGCCCCTCCACCCATCTCCTACTTAATGGTGGCCACTGGTTTGTTGCGCACATCAGGCTGCGCCCATGTGGAACAGGAGCCCATATTACTATCGATGCCCAGGCTGCTGGCGCAAGACGCCTCTTAGTTCCCATTCTGAATAATTACCAAAATAAAGAGACGGGCGCTGGGAGCAGGAATCACAAGAACAAAGATTTATTTCTCATGAGGAGAGCCTGTCATGTCAGACACGAAACAAGGTGCCATCGGGAGGTGCTCTAACAAGTGAGCTGAGACTCCTTCTTTTATACCTTACAAAACACTTGACATTCCAATCAGGACAGTGTGACGCAAAAGAAAAGACATCCCTATAATCCTCGTGTCAATCCTACCCCACATATGTTCACAATAGGGACCCTTGACCTGCTGATAAGAGGGGAGGGCAATCACGCAGCTGAGTGTTCCGTCAACTGTTTAGGATGTGTGCGCCTGATCATAGCCCAGGGGGTGGGGTGGCCAGGATCAATAGTGGGTCCTTTGAAGAGGAGTGACTTCATACAATAAGGGCAGTAAGTGGTATCTCCCGGCTCAGGCGATGGCCTCGGACATGTGTGGTCAGCCGGACTCGGGGGAAGGGGTCATCAAAGGAGTGGTATTCATGCCCCGTGGACAATCGAGCGCGGAGGGAAGATTTGTCAACAGAGGGGCATTCATGGAAGGAAAGGAGGTGTTGGTCAGGCGCGGCCGTGACTCTCAAGGACAGGGTCTTGCAGAAGAAGAAGGTTTATGACTTGCCCATGTGAGGAGAAGGGAGGGGGAGCCAGGGTGGACACAGGGACAGAGTCACAGAGAGAGAGAGATCTTATGACCCGTACATGAGAGAGCGGGGGCAGTCAGGTGCAGCTGGGGAGGGCTATGTCAGCTAAGGCGAAGGATGCCTCTTCAAGAGGGAATGGGGGGGGGTTTGTGCGGGTCAAGCAGAAGGGTTGCCTTTCACAGCAGGGTCGCGCAGAGAGAGAGGGTTTCATGGTCTATGCATGAGAGAGGGTGTTTAAGATACGCGCAGGAGGGAAGCCGGGGATTCCAATGGGTAAAAGTCCGTGGTGCCTAGAATGGCTGTACATATGCATATGGGTATGGGCTCTTACTGGCAGAGTGATACGGTCAATAATTTACGGTATTCATGGTGCTCACAGGGAGAGGAGTGGGAGAAGAAGGGAAATGAATGCTGTTTATATACATCAATTTCTTCAATTTCCACAGTCGCCCCTTTTTACATTACAGCGTTCATTTTTGTAATTGATGGGGTTACAGATAGACAGGCATCGTTGAAGAATTAGCATTTTGTCGATACTAACATTTGGCATACAATCATAGACAGTTGAGGTGATGGGCAGAATGCAGCACATAGGAGATTGCATTTCGTTGAGTTCCTGACAATTAAGCGCACTACACAGCATAAATGTTTCTGACTTAAAAGTGTGACCAATGAACAGTTTTGACCAGGTAGTTGAGAGCGGAATTCAGTTCAATACACAAGATTTCTTCGTCACAGTGTCTTTTTATCAGTGAGCCATCACTGGTAGGCTCTAGTCCGTGTACTTTCGTTGGCGCTGTTGAGCACCGGCGGTGGAGCTATAGGTCCAGCTCGGTTCTATCCTTACGCGTTGCAGGGTGCGGTCAGTCCTCTGCTGTTAGACCACAGTCCTGTTCCCTAAACAATCCGTTTGGCGGCGCCTTATGCTCGGCACCTATATTTCCGTGGCAACACCCTATTCCCACTTGAATGCAGTTTTTCCCTTTGCCAAAAAGTCACGTGGAAAAGAGGGTGAGTGTGGTTCAAATAGTCGATAGGAGAAAGAGCGGAGTTGGGTCAGAGTTCCTGGGACACGCAAAAAGGGACCAAGGGAGCAAAGGATAACAAGCAGGCAGGCCCATCAATCGGGCCCAAAGAAGGGGAACGGAGACTCCAGGCACACGTGGGTTAGCAGACGAAGGGCTTCAGGGCAGCCCATCATTTTTTCATTTTCCACGTTGAAATTGCGGTCTCGTCCCGTATCTTGTTGCTCTGCAGCTCCACCTTTGGTCGAGGTCACACGTGTCTCAAGTTCTGCAGCCAGGCTGTACGTCACGTCCGACCCTTCTCCTTTGGTGATCGTGAATCTTTGAATAGGTACAAAACAAGGTTTTAGAGAAATGGCAGAAGAAGATATCTACGTATGTGAATTCCTCCCTCAATTCTACGCATTTGGGAGATACGCTCATCGGTCACAGTCAGAGGTCTATTACCAAGCAGTGCATATGTCAGCATTCCTACTGAGTTCATGCCAGGTTTATTCATCGTCCTATTTATAACCCAAGTGGGGATAAATGAGATTCCCATCAACTGTGCATTTCATCATATTCAACATTTCGGAGCATTTCCCTTCAAGGCTGGCTAACCTTTTCAAACAGGGCGGGGGTGCCATCATCGAGAGTCAGGTAAAACAAGGTTTTCTCGAGGGACAACAGTTACTCATGGTCATCATGTTTTATATCCGGGACAGCAGCTGGGGTCTATCAAAATGGGGCAGGGATGCTTCGGGCGCTCGCGCTTGGGTGCAAAAGGGGGTGGGGCAATCTGGGCATTGAGGGTCAATCTAGACGTTGGCGTTCGTCTCTGATGAACAGAAATGAGATGCCATTGACATACAGTTCCCCTATAAACGGCCAGATTTGGGGGACCTTAGTCGTCTTACCTGTCCTTTCCTTCTCGGCCAATTCAAGTTCATTCATTTTGCAGAAAGGAGAGGTAGTAATATGGCGAGATACAATCATTTTAGTTTCGGTCAATTTCGCTGAACACCTTCGCGTTCAATAAATATCCAATCTAACTGGTGCCGGTGGGGCACAATTTTACCACAAAGAGGGAGAGAAAATAGGGAGACTCTCATAGAGAGTGAGAGTCGTCCGCAATCTAAACGAGCCATTCGGTACACGTATGACATGTAGAGAGAGAGAGAGAGAGAGAGAGAGAGAGAGAGATGAGGGGGTGGTGAGAGAGAGAGAGAGAGAGAGAGAGAGAGAGAGAGAGAGACGTGTACGAAAATAGGTCATTTAGTGCGCTCACAACACAGAACAGCAAAGGTCAGGTAACACGCAAATACAGACAGAGGGAAGACATAAATCCGTACATCACATACACACAAACTCAGACAAGGAAGACAGCACATGTATTATATATATATATAAGATATTCATGACAAAACAGAAAACAACAGGTGGCCAACAAAATCCATATTATATCCTACGTATCTTTACTATCCTATTTATCTACGTGCTTAGCTCTTTCTACCCTTCCCTCCTTTTCCTTCTCGCTTGTTATCTCTGCGAGCGTTCTCAATTGCCAATACTTACGCCTCGGTTAGTCGATCAGAAATTAACCTGGTCGCGCTATTTACCCATGGTTGGATCTTAGACCATTTTTCAGTTCCTTCCTTTGGTGGGAAGTTCTCCAGGCTGAGGCAACGGCAAGTATTGATCGGGAGAACAGCTTGGCTATATCTATAAGAGTGTGAGAAAGGGGGCAGTGCATTTTGAACATCAGCAACATTTCTAACTTCCCAGACGGGTGGTGCCGTGGTAACCCTTACCCACACACTTTTCCTTGTCCTTTCCCTACCTAGTCAAATGTCTAGTTACATTATCTAACGTGTTATTTCTAGTCAATTGTCGTCATACAGTACCCGTCAAGTTTCTATGTCAGTCCATCCTCCCAGTCGCTATGTTCTAAGGAGGAACAGTCATGTTTAAGTCTACGTCTTTTTGAAAACTTATCGTCATAACGACTACACACATATTCCCTCCTTCCCTTTTCGTCGGTGGTTCGACCATCGCTCTCCCACACTTCAACCGACGTTCTGACGTGACCTGCAGAAGGGAGGAGAAAGAAGGGGTGGGGGGGCAGCATTCAAAGCACATCAGCATGCAGTAGTCCGAAAATGTTTTTACCTACCACATACTCGACCTATCTCCACGTACTGCATTTCTTTACCATCTCGGCGTTTAAGCCCAGAGGGACCAGTAATGTCAGATAGATAATCATTGACGATTCGCGTATCTATATGAGTTACTTGGTCGCAACCCCTTTTGTTGGGTGCAAGGGTGGCGGTCAGGTGGTATTTCTGTGGTGTCGTTTTAAGGGCGTCTAAAACACTTTTCCGGCTGCCTGTGACACATAATATAGCTGCTAAATATCTGGTCCTTTTTAACCTTCAGCTTTCATCATACCTATTCTTCGCTCACAGTAGCAAAACATCCAATCTCATTAATACAACCGCTACAACTATGCTTTCTTTGTCAAAATACTTTTAATAAAGAGTGTTGATGTATAAATACAGGCCTACAACCCAGTGGACCGGCCACGGAGCAGGTTGAAACTGTACATAAGAAGAACGAAGTTGGTGGCAGTTCATTGCATAAAGTGCAGCAGTGCAATAAAATCGTATTAAGCTTTCCTACAGAGCAAGCATGATGCCTGTCAAGAATTCAGTTTTTCAATTGATTCGTTAATTCATCATCCAAATGCTCATTCACTGTCTAAATTACACCAATTCATTTTCCAAATCATATTTAGTACCCACCCTAAGTCAGTTCATTGTCCAACCACATGATCAATATCTGTATTGCTTTTCTTCTCTAAGCACATAATCACTATCCATCTTATCAACTTTCATTTTCCAAAAATGCACACGTATCTCAGAGCATCAAGATTCGAATAATCCGGGTGAACAGAGAGTTCGAAATTTTCGTTTCGGGTATCGGCGCCATTTTGGGCGAGGTCAGGCAGGTTCCGGTATAGTCAGAATGTTTCCAATGACTCGTGGTTGGACCAGAATCTTCCGTTGGTAGTTCAAAAAGTTTTGTGCTATGTGGTTAACAGTCTAACAATATGGACCATTAGTCAAAGAGTGGGGAGGGCGGCAACAATTTTCCTACCGGGTCATTCTGGTGTTCCACCGGAACTGAACAAGTCTATGCCGTGGCTGCAATTTAGCCATTACCAAACCAAGGCTGGCGCCGGCAGGAGTGCACCGATGTCGCGGTTCCCAGTGAGGGGGGCGGGGGCGCCCATGCGGAGGGATCGGGGTGCCCCCCCGGCTCTCATAGAATCTTCAAAGTTGAGGAGAGAAGGCATGGGGTGTGTGCCCTTCCTGGGCAAAAGACCGCTTTTCGATGTTGACCCTCTTTAAGCAAAGAGCGTTGGGGTGCCGCTGGAAGCCTCCACCTGGAGGGAGGTGGGGGAGGCTCGTTCGCGTCACCTCCCCCTTCCAGCGACCCCGCGCCGTTCTCCGGCTCCAGTGTTTCGGTAAGGCCGTGCCAGGCGATGAAGATGGGGGGGGGTCGGTGGCTGAGGCAAGACATCCCCCCCTTGACATGTGGCGGGACTACCTGTAACTATCCAGGCGTTGCCGTGTGGCTGGACTACCTGTCACTCTCAGGCGTTGACATGTGGTGGGACTACCTGTAATCTTCAGGCGTGGTCATGTGGCGGGACTACCTGCAACTCTCAGGGTTGCCCGACCTCGCCTTGGCTCCGGTCCTCGTCGATGGCCAGATCAGGCAAGAGATGGGGTGGGGGGGGTGGTCGGTGGCCGAGGCAAGACAGCCCCCCCCTGTGGCCTGCAGGGCAGCAGAAGAGGGAAAGGGGAGACCTCCATGATTCCTCGGGCCGTCCGCCCTACAGCCTCCCCTTTCGACTGCGGCCAGCCGAGCCCTGCATGCATCGAGGCCTCGCCTTCCGGATGGGCGTAACCGCGGACCTGTTGCACTTCGGGAGCTTCCGGAATGGGGGTAGGTACCTATTGATTTGTATCTATTTCATGTGACCGTTATTTGGGCGTGGTGGGCAATGAGGCAGACATGTTTGGGGCAGGAATAGGCAACGGAACCTAGCTACCTCGTGGCTGTCTTGGTGTCAAGCTTGTCTTCCCTCGCCATTTTTATGTTTCTTATTGCAGGTTATTTCTAACGTTTCTTATTTTATTTTTAGCGAAGTTGATAACTCATCAGTGGCCTACTGATTTCGCTCAACTCTTTTCCTTGTATTTTTATGCCATAACCTATTATAAGCTATAGCGACTAGTCCACACTTAATGAACATGTCCTTATTAGGTGTGCCCTCCAGTGGAGCTGGATGGTTCATCTCTAATAAGCGGTCCGGGCTAAACAGGCTACCAACCAGTGGGGAGAAGATAGGCATGACGGATTACAACGGGGACAAAGGTCTGCATTACCTATCTTATCACAGCGGGCAAAGACTAGGCAGAATATTTCTATTCTCCGTTGTTTGGCGGCGGTGAATACCTCAAAAGAACCAATATCGAACAATCAATGTTCGGTCGATCAAACAATCAGTGGGGAGAATAAGTGGGCACGAAAAGTTATCGTTACCTACTCTTTCTCTACCTGCAAAGAGAGACCTTGTTCTTCCCTGTTTGCAGACAAAGAATCTCCAGACAATAATCCACGAACGACAGTTCGGGAAACAGTGGGGGAGGAAGATAGGCACGACGGATTACAATGGGGACAAAAGTCTGCGTTACCTATCCTTCACTGCTTGCAAAGGGAGAGCCTGTTGTTCCTCCGTTTGCAGACGGTGAATCTCCAGAGGTTTCAACAAAGCGTAATACTAGTATTATCCAACAAACAATCATTTCACAATTTGTCGCATTTACGCGACCTTACCCGGACCGGACCGTGTGGGCAGTTCTTCGCCTTCCTCCTTCCAGCGCCCGATTGTTCTCTTACTCCATGATTTTACCGCAGCAGTCCTGTGGGATTCCAGTCAGGACAGTAGGTCACTCGAGAGAGGTCCGTTCAGAATCGGTGAAGTTCATTTAATCGGCAGCCGGACGAGGGCCCTCTCAAGGCAGGTATACTCCGATCATTTAGATGTTCACCTCATTGTCTGGATCTCTCTTACTGGACCTTATGTCACTGATGGACCCCGCATTGGGACGCCAATTGTGGAACAGGAGCCCATATTACTATCGATGCCCAGGCTGCTGGCGCAAGACGCCTCTTAGTTCCCATTCTGAATAATTACCAAAATAAAGAGACGGGCGCTGGGAGCAGGAATCACAAGAACAAAGATTTATTTCTCATGAGGAGAGCCTGTCATGTCAGACACGAAACAAGGTGCCATCGGGAGGTGCTCTAACAAGTGAGCTGAGACTCCTTCTTTTATACCTTACAAAACACTTGACATTCCAATCAGGACAGTGTGACGCAAAAGAAAAGACATCCCTATAATCCTTGTGTCAATCCTACCCCACATATGTTCACAATAGGGACCCTTGACCTGCTGATAAGAGGGGAGGGCAATCACGCAGCTGAGTGTTCCGTCAACTGTTTAGGATGTGTGCGCCTGATCATAGCCCAGGGGGTGGGGTGGCCAGGATCAATAGTGGGTCCTTTGAAGAGGAGTGACTTCATACAATAAGGGCAGTAAGTGGTATCTCCCGGCTCAGGCGATGGCCTCGGACATGTGTGGTCAGCCGGACTCGGGGGAAGGGGTCATCAAAGGAGTGGTATTCATGCCGCGTGGACAATCGAGCGCGGAGGGAAGATTTGTCAACAGAGGGGCATTCATGGAAGGAAAGGAGGTGTTGGTCAGGCGCGGCCGTGACTCTCAAGGACAGGGTCTTGCAGAAGAAGAAGGTTTATGACTTGCCCATGTGAGGAGAAGGGAGGGGGAGCCAGGGTGGACACAGGGACAGAGTCACAGAGAGAGAGAGAGAGATCTTATGACCCGTACATGAGAGAGCGGGGGCAGTCAGGTGCAGCTGGGGAGGGCTATGTCAGCTAAGGCGAAGGATGCCTCTTCAAGAGGGAATGGGGGGGGGTTTGTGCGGGTCAAGCAGAAGGGTTGCCTTTCACAGCAGGGTCGCGCAGAGAGAGAGGGTTTCATGGTCTATGCATGAGAGAGGGTGTTTAAGATACGCGCAGGAGGGAAGCCGGGGATTCCAATGGGTAAAAGGCCGTGGTGCCTAGAATGGCTGTACATATGCATATGGGTATGGGCTCTTACTGGCAGAGTGATACGGTCAATAATTTACGGTATTCATGGTGCTCACAGGGAGAGGAGTGGGAGAAGAAGGGAAATGAATGCTGTTTATGTACATCAATTTCTTCAATTTCCACACCCATACGCGACTGGACCGTGACCAGTGCCAGCAACCCTAGTTCTCCTAGACCCTATTGCTATGATGCCATTACCCACAATGCAGTCAATCGCGGAAGACACACCGACTGTGAAAGATCCTCGCCGAACACCACCCTTAGAGAGGTTTTGTGCAGATCCTGCCGCAGATCCTTCACCATCAACCAAACCCTCACAACCGCTGAAGGCCAGCAGGATGCACCCACTGCCGAAACCCTGACAGGCATTCTCCTCAAAGTGCGCTCCCTGTACCAACAAGCCGTAGACATCTGGGACCTGTTCGACACCCTATTGCCCGACGTTTCCTTTTTCACGGAACCCTGGACCAACGCCACCTGTGACCCCGACATCACCACTGCCATCCTCGATGGCTACAAGATCCAGAGAAAGGACGGCCCCCACTGCCCAGGAGGAGGACTCGCTATCGCACACAAGACCCCCCCCCCCTCTGACTTTCCACATCTAGCACATGTGACCCCCCACTCCAACACTGAACACCTCCACTTCCGGATCCAGACCTGCCCCAGGACCATGCTACGCAGCCTCCTCATCTACAGATCGCATTGACCTTGTACCCGGGACACAACTACCATCGCTGAGCTCGCCGCACTCCACGCCATCAGCTCCACTGACTACATTCTACTCAGAGACCTGAACTTCCACCTCGACCACTGCACCAAACCCGACTCCACCACTCTCCTTGACAACCTCTCAAACCTCAGACTGAAACAATGGTCCGCTTCAGCCACACCACCCAGCCCCCCTGGACAGACCACCACTTTGTCCACTTCACCTTCAACACCATCACCACACCCGCGATCGCCATGAAGGAACTGGAGCAAGGTCACACACTAACACCTCAACACCACCCTCCTCCAAGACCCCCCTACTACCACGACTGACACCAACTCCGCAGCCATGGAATTTCACTGCAGGGTCACCCGCTGCGCCGGCAAGCTTGCACCCCTCCGCCACTCCACCAAACAACGCCCCCCTGAAGGCCACCTGGTTTACCACAGAACTGCAAGAAGCCAGACGTTCCTGCAGACAACTAGAGAAAACCTGGTGAAAACAGAAAACCACAGAAGCATGGAACAACCACAGGAGCGCCCGTAAGGAATACCACCAGCGCATAAGAGACACCAAACGGACCTTCATAAGAGACAAGTCCAGACCAACACCAAGGAACTGTTCAACGTCATACAGCATTCCGAAAAAAAACCCTAGCAAAGCCACGGACGTCCCACTCTCCCAGGAACTCTGCAACAAGCTCATCTCCTACTTCCATCTGAAGATAAAGGCCCTCACAAGGCCTGCTCCGAGGAGATACCATTAGATGACTCGAAAATACGCTCCGCGTGGGAGTCTGATTTAGGCATATCCATCACAGATGAACAGTGGGTGGCTGGCTGCAGGGTCACTGGGACGGTGTCATTGAACAGTAAACAAAGACTCCTACATTTTAAATGTCTCCGTAGGCTATACGCTTCACCCGCCAGAACGGATAGGATAGACCTCTCCAGACCACACACATGCCAGCGTTGCCAAGCCTCACAGGCAGGCTTTGAACATTTGGCATGGAGCTGTCCACGAGTCCACGAGTACTGGGCAGAAGTACATTGGCTCCTCAGTGTAATGATCCAAATTCCATTGCAGCCGATCCCAGAAATTGCGTTGTTGGGGTATACAGTGCAAATCCCATTGAAAGTCCGCAGATTCGCTGCTATTGCTTTGCTTCTAGCCAAATGAGAGGTTGCGATATGCTGGGGTGGTAGGAAAGTGCCAACGCGAAGGGATGGATACGAAGTAGGACAACTTGTACAACGCACAGCGATATGTATGCTAGCACCTGTCCTACATCCTCCAAACCTAAGGATATTTGGGGGCCTCTCCGTAATTATCTGGCCTCGCTGCAGCAACCTCCCGCTACACAACGAAGCCAGGGTATGGAACCAGTGGGGATAGGCTGAGTAGGATAGTACATTTGTACTCATATTTTTGCATGGTTGGAACAATTTAATACAGACAATTTTGCATATACTGGATAATCCATAGTGTTCTGGACACTTTAAGGGGACGACCCCCTACTTACAAATTGCTTTTGATTATCGCCATGCATTATGTTGTGCCCGGGATGAACTGCTACGTTGTACGATGGAGAATGTAATGTACCGCCATTATTGAGATGTATCTACTATATATATTTACTGATATCTGTGCTCTGCTTTGTTCTTCTGAAAATCTGCAAAATAAAGTTTTAAAAAAATACAAAAATAAAAATAAAGGCCCTCTACAACAACTTCAGCAAACAGACATCGGACACCACCCCCCCAACGACTCCTATAAGCCAACCATCATGACCTGGAATTCCGCCATCATCGAATACATCACTGAGACCATGAAGAAAACCCACCAGGAGTCCCAACTGACCCCTGCCCTCCACACATATTCCACAGGGCCGCCGCCGCCATCACACCCAAACTAGAACATACCATCAACACCTCCTTCATGTCCAGCATCTTTCCAGATGACTGGAAACGGGCCAAGGTCAAACCCCTCCTCAAAAAACCAACAGCAGACCCAACAGACCTGAAGAACTACCGACCCTTTTCTATCCTCCCCTTTGCGGCCAAAGTCAGCAAGAGACTCGTCATCGTCCAACTCACGGCCTTCATCAAAGAGAACTCCATCCTAGATGCCTCCCAGTCTGGATTCCGCAGCAACCACATCACCGAAACTGCCGTCCTCGCCGCCATTGATGACATCCGCATGCTAATTGACCAGGGACACACTGCGGCCCTCATCCTTCTAGATCTCTCCGCAGCCTTCGACACTGTTTCACATCGCACGCTCGCAACCAGAATTCACGACGCCAGGATACAAGGAGCCACCCTTGACAGGATCCAATTCTTTCTCGCTTGTAGAACACAGAGGATAAGACTCCCTCCCTTCCTTTCCAAACCCACCAATATCAACTGCGGAGTACCCTAAGGAACATCGCTCAGCCCAATGCTCTTCAACATCTACATGTCCCCCCTCGCCGCCATCGTCAGACAGCATGGGCACAGCATTGTATCATATGCCGACGACACCCAGCTCATCCTCTCACTCACAAAGAATCCAAAAGACACCAGACTCTGCTTCCAAGAAGGAATGAAAAACGTGGCAGCCTGGATGAAAGACAGCTGTTCGAAGCACAACTCAGAGAAGACCTAGGTCCTGATCCTTGGACCCTGCACCTCCGCCTGGGACAACACCTGGTGGCCCTCTGCTCTCGGGAGTCCTCCCACCACTACAGACCATCCACGAAACCTCTGCATCATCCTCGACTCCTCCCTCTCCATGAACCGCCAGATCAACGCCATTGCTTCCTCTAGCTTTAACTGCCTGCGTATCCTCCACAAGACCTTCAAATAAAACCCCCCCGACTGCAGAAGTACCATCACCCATGCGCTCATAACCAGCAGACTGGGCTACGGCAACGCCCTATACGCCGAAATCAACAGAACTCTTCTACACAGGGTCAACACCATACAGAAAGACGCAGCCAGGCTAGTCTTCGGGACACCACGTCACGAACACATGACCCAAAACCTATGAGACATCAACTGGCTCCCTGTTGAGAAGAGGGTCACATTTAAACTCCTCACCCTCGCCTACAAATCTCTCAACAACATTGGACCCAAATACTTCGAGTATCCTTCCACGTACCCAAGAGGAATTTCCGCTCTGCCGACCTCGCCCTGGCAGAGATCCCCCGCATCCGCAGAAACAGAACAGGCGGGAGAGCCTTCTCCTCCATCGCAGTCAAGACCTGGAATGAGCTCCTGGTGAACATCAGACGCTCTCTGACCCTGCACATGTTCAGAAAGGTCCTCAAGACCTGGCTGTTCAACTCATCCCGAGCAATGCCTCCCCTCCCCCCAGCACTTTGAGACCCTCACGGGTGAGTAGCACTCTTTACAAACCCCTGATTGATTGATTGATTGAAAGTGAAAACACAACACAAGAAAAATCCAGCAATATAGAAGCATAGAATAAATTCTAATAAATTATTTGACACCAAAATGACAAACCTCAAATCTATAGAACCAGAGTTATGAATTCTTAAAATGCAAAGTGCAGTTTAGTGCCTAAGACATCAAAGCGCCAACTGCAAACATCTACTCAAGCAAGACAAGGACAAAATCGTAAGTTATTGCTGACTGCTATGGAGCAGTGGATTGGGCCCGGTCTTCGCTTATCTTTGGACTTAGAAGAATTTTTGGGGAAAATTGTCTGAGAAGTTAAAGTTCAGTGAGCAAGGCAGCTGGGGGTGTCCGAGGAGGGGGTGTCATCATCGGGGAGCTGCTGGATGAAGTAACGGTCTAAAGTTTTACATTCAGACATAATCTCTTTTTTAAAAGTCATAAATCTCCAACAGAAGAAAGCTGCAGGCAGTAGCCCAGATGTGTTTTAAGGCATGGGCAAAGTGGGCAATTGCCCAGAGACCCTACCTTCCAAGGGGACCCCAGGGAAAATGACCTCTTTCTACTGTCTCTATCTACTAGCTAAACCACCCTCTGCCTTACTGGACCTCTTAATCTGTCTCTCTCTATCGAGTGTTACCTTGAGGATTTTTTTGGTTCCGGGTAAGACATATTTTAATGATGGTTGTATGACTCTGTTTTGGAAAGTTTAACATATCATTCAGTATTGTTTGGGATTATATGAGCTTGAATTACCAGGAAATGTGCAATTCATATTCTTTTTGCTCCAAAAAGGGGCCCCTACTTATGTCTTGCCTGGTGAGAGTTTCATGAGGCTGGATACCCATTCTGCAATCAGCTGCTGATTAGGATTTGCTGCTGAGGAGAAGACCACAGTGGGACCTGCCCCGAAGTCAGGCTCACCGGTAATCCACCTTCGGTGGATTGGAGAACAAAAGTCCCAGTCTCCTCTCAGAGCACTTTATGAGAGAAATTGTAAGTCACAAGTATTGGATTTTGGATATCTGGGAAACTTAACATCATTTCCAATGTCCCTGACTAGAGAGGCACCACTTGAAGGGTTAGGACTCAGTCAGGCTGAGCCGAGTTGCGGATTCAAGATGGTTGGAGTCTTTTCAGGCCCTGAGGCTCTGATCTGGAGGACAGACAGCTAGCCCATCGTGTCACTTTGGAAAAGGGGGTTCAAGCAAGACAGCAGGTCTCAAGCAGCAGGGCGGTCCCTTGAGAGCACAGGGCAGACTTCAGGCAGCAGGGCAGCCATCTTGATGCAGCAAAGCAGTCCTCTGAAGTACACCTCTGGCTACAGGCAGCAGGGCAGTCCTCTGAGAGTCTTTCGGCAGGTCCAGAAGTGAATTGAAGAGTGGGTCTGAGGGTCTTATTTTTATACCTGGTGCCAGCTTTGGAGTGGAATAAACAGCTAGATTTTCCCCTCTACAGACATTTCTGGAATTCCCTTCCTTCCTGCCCTGGTCCCCGTCTGTCTGTAGTCACAAAAGGTTAGTGTGTAGTCATTTGTGTGTAAGCTGAGGCAGTGTGTTTGAAGTGCAAGTAGGGCTGGCAAATCTCCACCCCATCCCTCTTTGGATGGCCCATCCTACCAACATCAGTCCCTCTATTATGTGGCTGTCAGGGAAGAATACACAAAGGCAAACTGCCAACTACACATAGTCATGTGACCAAGGAAACAGACAGCAGGCACGAAATGGTTAGGACAAGATAAATGCCAGCTTTCTAAAGGCAGCATTTTCAGAATTGTGACTTAAAATCTGACTTTTCCGTTAAAGAGGGTTTCAAAATGCAATTCCCTAGATACCAAACATGACATTTCTATATGTTCCCAAATAAAGCTATCACTTATTAAATGTAATTAGGTAACCAAATGTTATCCTATCGGAGAGGTAGTCTTCATAGTAGTGAAAATCTAATTTAGGAGTTGTTCACTACCAGGACCTGCAAAACTTTAAAGTATGTGTCCAATTCTTTTAATACGATGACTGCACCCTCTTAACTGTTTAGGATCTAACCTATGGGTGACTTTAGACTTTAAAAGGTTTATTTTGGCAGGTCGAATTTGCAGTTCAAAACTGCACTACAGGTTGCAATGGCAGGCCTGATACGTGTTTAAAAGGGCTACTTAAGTGGATGACACAATAAGTGCTGGAGGCCCACTTTACTAAGGACTTGTAAGTAAATTAAATGTGTCAATCAGATGTATGCTAATGTTACCATGTTTTAAGGAGAGAGCAAAAGCCCGTTAGCACTGGTTAGTAGTGGTAAAGTGCACAGAGTCCTAAAAGTCAACAAAAACGGGTTCACAAAGCAGGAGGTGTGAAGGCAAATGGGTTTGATGTGACCCTGTAGATAAGGCCAAGTAGAAACAAATGCACTGTTTCATGTTAGGTATTGAGAACAGCAGGGAGGGGATCTAGATTCTCAGACACTTCATTTGATGAGGGACACGGGTAGTAAGGCACGAATGAGGGTTGATTGATTAATACGTCTATTGATTTACTTGCTTCTGTATTATGTGGTACCGTGCAGGAATTCCAGTATGCAAACAGAAGACTAAAATGGAGATGCAGTCCATTTCTGAGAAATATCTGTGGTCAAGGAATGTCTGGTATTTGGCTAGAGATTCGAAACTTATTGACATAGTTATTTGTCATTGAGGAGGTGGGTAGAGTCCTTGAGGCCTTGTTGCTCCTAGGATATATATTTATGCCTGTCACTACAGAGAGTAGGGAGTGACATGGTATGTTTTTGTTTGTGTGTCTGATCAAAGACTTAGAGTATGATAAGTCAGATTTATACTTGATCCTTTGGTCTAAGATACTAAGATGCTAAAAGAGTGCAGCCGGAGCACAAAAGGCAAATTCTCATACACTTCATAATTTAAGGAAACTAATCTCACACGAGTTGAGCCCTTGATGTATAGAAACCAAGCGATAACATGATTTTACATAATCCATTTAACTAAGAACAAATTACAAAAAATACTGTTTAGACTGGTTTGTGCTATAGTGGATCTATTTTTGACAAATCCATGAACTCCTTTAAGCTAGGCCTCGAATGGGCCAATAAGCTGCCCGAGGGGTCAAGGAAGCAGGGGAGCCCAGCTTTCCATGACAAACTGTGTATTCCTTGTTCAAGTTAGTGGCCAAACACCTACCTTTGAGTTAACATGCATAGTTTAATGAGAGTAACCTTAGGATTGCATGAACTACATTACTCACATGGTTTAGGACCTATGTTTGTGGTGGACATAATTTTCCCTGGGGGTTTGGCAGAGATTTGAAATTCCATTGGGGCCTCTGAGGTACTAAGGCACGTTGATGGGTTCCTCCACAAAATTTGCTGAGTATGTCTTCAAATTTCACTTCATCTGGTCACCTCACGGTTTTATAAATGCCTTTAGTCAAATACAAGCCCTCGAATTGCTGGAGTATATAGTCTATCACCTGTTTGAATCCAGAAAAATACTTATGTCCAATTTAGTATATACTGCCAGTGCTTTAAAGGAAAGGCTGTGACACCATAGAAAAATGAATGAGCCACTGAGTCCCAGTTCAAGCAGTTGAATTCACTACTACTCCTACTTCTACCACTACTATTACTACTACTGAGTGTCTGACCAACTGACTATTTAACTAGTAAGTTTATAATAACTAAGAAGACGCTTTTGCACTGGGTGAATGTTCCATGCAGTATGTTAGATGGCAGTGCCATAGTCTATAGTGGGTGAGACCGTTTTCAGGAAACCTCTAGCAACCGAGCAGTGGTCTCATGCTCTACCTGCAGGGTAGGGTCAGGCTGCCCATGAGCCAATGGAGGGACTGATGAGTCTGAAATCTACCTGAGTGACAGTGCTCAGAGCGAATGAGCCAGTCAAGTCTATGAGATGAGCTGCAGAGGGAGAGGACCCCAGGGAAGCCTCTGCACTGGAATGGCCATGAGTGTATGATAGAACTTACGGGGCATGCTTGGATGTTGGACAGGCGAGCACTAGTCTTATTCTGAGCAGCTGGCGATGGATCAATTGGGGTGACCTTTTTCCGTTAACAGTTACTGAGGAAGAAAAGAGCCAAGGATGCTGATGGATGTGTCTCTGTCTCTAAGGGAATGATGTGAGGTCACTGGTGAGGAGACCTTGATTCTCTGTTGCCAGGTGGCACCACAGATTGCAGCTTCATATTTCACCCCTGAATAAAGAAGAGTTTGACACATGTATCCCTTAGCTATGGTCGTTCTGGAGAGCAGCATGTGTCAATGTAGTGCCATGACTGGTAAAAGTCCAGGTGGAGGCACTTTGTGTGAGCCAAAAACGTCTCCCTTGGTTGCACCCTCTGAATCCTCGGATTGATGGCCCACTCTTGTTACGAGGTGATGCCACTCCAGGCCCCGTGGGGGCGGTGTGTCCTTGTATATGGGACCTGGATACGGGATCCGGTGGGAAGAAGGCGAATCTGTCACTCGTTCCACTTAGGGGCACCGGGCGGTACCGGGGAAAACAGTACCTTGCCTGGTGGTACCTTTGGACGGCCATGAACTGGTCTCTGCCTTTGATAAAATCAGAGATTGCAAACATATTGGAAACACTAATCTCATTATACACATTGAGTATAACAGCGCCGGAAGAACATGTCACACTTTTTTTCTGTCTTGTGGTTTCTATTTTTAGCTATTAGAGTGATAATGTCGATTACAGTTACCTGCGCTTTAATTATCATGTCTGCACGCGGTGTACACAGGCACTGAACCGATGGAAAGACCGAAGAAGAATGATTTGGATTCTCAAGACAAGGAGGGATTGGAACTACTCCCCCTTCCCTAGGAAAGCGGGGGGAGGATGTTTTTCAATTTTCTCACAAATAGCCTCAGCCTTGACCCGGAGCTGTCTGATATTTTATGACTGCGTTTCCCAGCTGAGTGTTGAATTTATGAGCACAGTGCGTTCATTTTCTCCACTGACGTGAGCTTAATAATGGCTAGGAAAGGAGACACATGGTGAGTGCAGATCGGTCGCAATCTCCGCTTATCAGGGCACCGCTCTATCAAGTAGCTGCAGATGCAACAGCGAGGGTGGGGCTGTTGCGTGGGAGGTTAATGCTCCTGCTGCAGGGTTTGAGTTTCGGGGCCAGTCCGCCCGACCTTGCCGTTCATCCTTCTGATGCAAATGGAATGTGCCCCGTTCTCTTGGGTGTTAGTAATTCTGTCACAGCGGATGCCTGCATTTGGTGGCCCCTGCGAATCTCAGGCACGGTCCCAGCAGGAGCAGACAGAAGGCTTAGGCGAAGGCCATCGTTTAGCACGAGGCGCTAGGAAAGGATTCTGGTTGAAGGGGTAGTCGTCAACCTGAAAAGCCTGCTCTCGGTGTCAACATGGAAAACCCGAAGATCTCCACCTGATGTCAGGGTCGCGTGAAGAACTGAGACCCACAATACATTCGCATGTACCACATTTGTGTTTACTAAAACTTCAATTGTTTGCTTTGCAGGATGTCACAACTCTAAAACCTATGGTCTTATGTAGAAAGTGAATAACATAAACAGAAATGTTCCTGAAGGAATTATTTAATATTATTTAACAACTTGTGTGAATGTCATAAAAATGAACATCATAAAAAAAACAACCGGAGATTACACTTATATAATCATTGCATTTATATAATGACATAAGATATATATACAAATATATCCTATTCAATCAGCATAGGTAAATATCCATATGACAATTCATGAATGGCAACTCAAACAAAAAACTGCTACTTAAATTCTTCATATGAGCAGTGGTAATAGACACTTTTGCACATTATATGGACAATATACACAATTTATGCCATATATACATTAATTACCAACTATATACATTTATACAATACATAGTCAGATGGTGTTAGCAAAACAGTGTCAATTCGTCGACATTTCGGTCTCAAACTTCATAACTAAACAAGACCATCCTCAGGACCAACGTTGCACCATGAATCTACAGTAAAATAGCATAAAATCAGTAATCTCCTTATTGTGTGATATGTACCGTCTGCCCCCACCAGATATGGTGCCTAAAGAGTGGAAAACTATATACATTGTCTATATACATATATACAACTGTACACTTAAACCAATACCACAAAGAAATAAAGGGTCAAGGGGAGTGCAAGTCACCTATCTCTTTACCAAGTGAACACATCTAATAAAAAACAACTTCACCTCTTCCATTAATACTTACAAGTGAAATGTCACAATGGTTCTGTCCTATACAAGAATAAACCAAAGTATCTATTAAGTTATGGCCAACCACCTGTAACCAACTCAAGCTGATATGATACAAGGAGCACAGCGCTTACCTCCTGAATCTTTGTACTTAGGGAAGACAGGTCAACACTCTTAATCGAGATTTTCGGGCATGTTTAGAATGCCGGCATGAAATTTATGTAACATAAAAAACGAGTGTCCCACCACACCATTATAAGCCAAAAAATTATACTAAAGTCTGAACTACATGGCCTCCGCACGAATATTCTAAGCGTCAGCTTCACTTACTTGTTTGGGAGTTAAACACTGCCAAAGTCCATGGCTCGCTCTCATTATAAGAAGTTGCCAAGAGATCCTACTGATATGATCAGATCCAAAATCCTTAACCTTACAAAACAAGTTGTAGAGGGATTATGGTTGAGCCAAAAAGAATTTGACTATTTAAATAAAAAAGATTTCTCCATTCCTGCATTTTACACACTCCCCAAAGTGCACAAAAATGAGAAAAAACCACCGGGCAGACCTATTGTGGCTGGCTGTCAATCAATCTTACAGCCACTAGCTGAGTATGTGGACTTCTTTATTAAATCTGATCTAATTGGCCATAACTTAATAGATACTTCGGTTTATTCTTGTATAGGACAGAATCATTGTGACATTTCACTTGTAAGTATTGATGGAAGAGGTGAAGTTATTTTTTATTAGATGTGTTCACATGGTAAAGAAATAGGTAACTTGCACTACCCTTGACCCTTTATTTCTTTGTGGTATTGGTTTAAGTGTACAGTTGTATATATGTATATAGACACTGTATATAGTTTTCCACTCTTTAGGCACCATATCTGGCGGGGGCAGATGGTACATATCACACAATAAGGAGATTAATGATTTTATGCTATTTTACTGTAGATTCATGGTGCAATGTTGGTCCTGAGGATGGTCTTGTTTAATTATGAAGTTTGAGACCGAAACGTCGACGAATTGACACTGTTTTGCTAACACATCTGACTATGTTTTGTATAAATGTATATAGTTGGTAATTAATGTATATATGGTATAAATTGTGTATATTGTCCATATAATGTGCAAAAGGTCTATTATCACTGCTCATATGAAGAATTTAAGTAGCAGTTTTTTGTTTGAGTTGCCATTCATGAATTGTCATATGGATATTTACCTATGCTGATTGAATAGGATATATTTGTATATATATCTTATGTCATGATATAAATTCAATGATTATATAAGTATAATCTCCGGTTGTTTTTTGAATGATGTTCATTTTTATGACATTCACACAAGTTTTTAAATAATATGAAATAATTCCTTCAGGAACCTTTCTGTTTATGTTATTGATTATACCCAGTTCCGGGGGAATATTGGGTTGCCCTCTTCTGTTATTATATTTAATGTAGAAAGTCATCACAGTGCAGTAGAAAACGGTGTATCGGGTCCCACATAACCAGCAGGATTTCAGTAGAGCATTGATATTTCAAGTGGCTCATTTAAAAGTTATCCCTGCCCCTTGTGGATAGCAGTTCATATCATGCCTGCCTTGTACGTGGATATTTTACTGAAAACGGGCGCAACATTTCTCTTCATCCCCAATTGAGTGGTATGACTGCCTACTGGTGTCCATGTACAGTACCTCATAATAAAATGGCACATAATTTAGTACGCATTAGGCCATATTTATGAACCGGTTTGCGTCGCTCTAGCATCACGCAATGTGGTGCAAGAGCAAGGCAATCCTGAAGTTAGATTTTTGAAGCCATGCAAAGCCACTTTGTGTGGCTTTGAGTAGTTAAAAAAATCTGGAGTAACGCAATGCAGATGGCGCTGTTGCATTACTCTGCCCGGACTACATGTTCCATGGGCGTTGCATGGCTGTTCCCATGTAATTCCCTTGGTTTTTGACACATTCCCAGATTTACAAGAACTTCTAAAACCTGAATGCGCTAAAAAGATAAACTCCTCAGTTGAGGAGGAACGAGGAGAAATATATTTTTTTCCTTGTTACTTCCCCTTTCTATGTGAGCTCCATTATGCAGGATTGTTATTGTACAGAAAGGTTCCTGCACAAAACAATCCTGCCTGCAACGCAGGCACCCTGGTACCATGGTGCAAGGGTGCCTGTGTCGGTGCTAGGCATCCAAAATGGCTCCAGATCAAAAGTAAAGGGCAGGAATGCGCCCTGTTGGATAAATGCAGCACATTCCTGCACAAGGTGACTTGCTGCGCTGCCCTGTGCCAAATAGTTAATAAATATATGCCACTGGTGTTCACTCAATCAAAACAAAAATTACAGGTACATCGCATAAACTAATTTTATGCACTCCAACCTCACACAGATTGAGCCCTTTGAAGTATCACATATGCTAGTCTTCAATGTCCACTTAGGGAAGCAGGCCAAAATCCTTAGTTAGAGTGAACATGAACTCACCACTTTCAATGCTCCCATGGGTTTTTGCACAGGGTAGGACAACTTGTGCAGCATACAAATCCAATTCAGTTACATTTAGATACTTCATTTATCACACCTGTCAGTCATAGGCTAAGGAAATGGTGGTGAACTTAAAACAGGGATATCCTTAGAAAAAAAATAATAGTAGATGACAAGTCATAGATTTGAGATTCTAGTTTGGGGTATTCTAGATGCTCATGACTACATTAATGTACTTACGTTTAAGCACTTAAGCCGTGGTTCCGAGTTTGGAATCCATGAGCTAACTCGTATTTGCTCAGGGAATGGAAACCTGAGTTGTGTGGTGATTACCACACCCGCTGTTTCTTTCAGACAGATTCAGTAGGTCAAACCTGCCTGCATTTATTGGCGGAAATTTGCAACAAAAAGGCAATTTACTGCAATAAATTACACAACCTGCATGTTGTTTCCCAGGAGGTATTTAACCCATCTGCTAATGCATCATTCTGGAGTACTGTTATTCACAGGATGCAATACATACCACTCCCATTCCTTCATTCTCATGATCAAGAACTTAGGATAAATATATCCTAGTGGATCTTTAGAAGTGACTTTAGGAATATTGTTTGTTTTTTATTGCAAGATTAAAAAGTAAAATGTTTTATCAGGGAGGCTATTGTAAATAGTAATGACTGCATTTCCCAAGTAATTCCTAAAGCACGAGGAAATAAAAGTTTAAAATAAAATGGGACATATGCAACCACAGACATTACCACTTATAGTTTTATTGGCAATTTAGAAAGGATCTCTAACATAATGGCACATTTAAGACTGTTGGTGAAAAACACAGCTAGAGCTCTTTATCTGTATCACAAAGTGGCATGATTCTCCATCCTTTAGCACATGATCAAGGTGACAGTACTTTTGTATTCTACTTTTTGCCCTGTTACCAACATATACCTTTGTGGGCGAGGTATTATGCAAAATAGGAGCACCACTATGAAGTTCAATATATTTCTTGCATGGTTATGCACACACTTTTAGTTTTCAAATCCTCATTTCCCTCAATATGACACCTTGAAGAGATGCCCTGAAAATGGTAGAGAGAAGCCATGTTGACATATCTCCCATGTAGGAAGCTGGAGTATTATGTGGTGATGCTGATTAGGCTTCACCGTGCAATACTCTCACAGTACCCCAAAGATGGTCCTTGGATTCACAATAATACATCCTTAGTGCAGTCCCGGTAGAGTGGCAAATAGCAATCAGGCTTTACTAGAGGAACATGAGTTAAGCATTCGAGAGTACCAACATGGAAAATAGGTATTGACATGACATGACACAAAAGAAATCCGACCTCAATTTATAAACATAAAACAGATTTGTATATAAATCTAGACACCAAAATTAAGTTGATCCGATAAGTATAACCGGAGTTATAGACTTTAGAAGAAAAATTAAATCAGTGCAAAACACTGCTGCAGAACATTATCATTGCGGTTAATGTGAAAAAGCACTTGTGATAATCGGCCACTTGAATGACAGAATGAAATGAGATTTATATATTGCACGGCTACTCCAAGGAGTGTCTCGGCATTTCACTCATGGGCAGCTTTCCATATTTGACAAGGCCTCTATACTTATGTGAAAAGCCATGTTTTAAAAAATGTTTTGAACAGGGAGTCCATAGGGCGTAACACAAGGGAGAGCTTGCTCGACGCAAACGGCCCCAGGTAAGAGACGGCCCACCCACCAGCTCTGGCACAGCAAATATTAGGAGTTCTGGCCAGGAGTCTGTTGGCTAATCACAAGCTACTAATGGGGATGTACAAGCTGATTCTTGTCCAAAGGTAGCCAGAACCTGTGTGATGGAGCACTCTGTAGACGAGGACTAGCGCTTAAAACAGGACCCTCTTCCTTACTGGAAGCCAGTGAAGTGAGCAAAGGTGATGAAACACATGCATTCTGGGAGATTGGTTAACAAGAATGTGGGCTGCTGAGTTCAGGGCCACCTGCAGTCTACTGCTCAGGTAGTCTCAGATTACGAGTGTTCGCATAATTGAACCTCGATGTTATGAGTGTTTGGATGTCCGACTTCCTAGCAGATATGGAGAGGAAGTGCAAGGACTTCTTTAGAATGCGCAGCAGGCCAAAGTAAGTGCCTACTACAGAATTAATTTGTGTTTGAAAAGAAAAATGCCTGTCAACTTTGAAACCCAGATTCTTGAGTACACCTCCCTGGGAGTCTGGGGGAGGGATGTCTCCAGGCCAGACGATCTGCCATGTTCCTGGGGATTTTGACCAAAGAACAGAATTTCGGTTTTGTCTGCATTACTGGTCGTCATCCAATGAAATACAGTCAATAAACAAGATTTAATAGATTCACCTGCGATCTATTTTCCCTTTTCGCAGGAGAACATCATCTGTATGTTGTCAGATTAATAGATTGCTTTTACCTCCAAGACTTCCACCAGCAAGGCTAGTGGAGTAAGATACACGTTAAACAGTGTGGGGCTTAAGGTGGAGCCCTGAGGCACCCCCACTGTCAGTTCCAGGGACTTTAAAGAAAAAGGAGGGATGAATGCCTCCTGTCCTCTGCCTCTTAAGAAGGATGCACACCAGCCCAAGGCCTGTCCTACTATCCCAATAGATTGGAGACATACTAAAAACTTGGAGAGGGGGACTGTGTCGAAGTCTGCATATAGATCTACCATAATCAGCACTGCCTTCCCACCAGCATCATGTGCACCTCTGATGTATTCGGTGACCTCCATTAACACGGTCCCCATACTAAAATTTGGTATGAAGCCAGACTGGCAAGGATGAAGCAGATTATCGTGTTTGCTGATCTACAAACGTTTCCAGCACCATTGACAGAGCTGGCAGCTGAGATATTGCTCTCTTAGATCGCACATGGGCCTTTTTAACAGGGGGAGCATTTTTGCCTGTTTCCAGGAAAAAGGTTACTGCTGCTGTGAACAGCAAAGCATTTAGTATCTTGTTAACTGGAGTTTATGGTAGTCGCTCCAAGCACCAACAAGTTGGGAGGGCAAGGAACTGTAGGACATCCTGATTTAAGGCTACAAATGGCTGCTAATTACCCCGCCAAGGGAATGTGGTGGAAGCTTGAGAGTGTGGACTCCACTGCAGTGACAGTACTTGAGTACACTGTGCCCATCAGACCCTCTTCTGACTGAGTGCTAGAGGTAGGACTTGCTAGAATGATTGAAAATTTCATTATGAAAATAGGAGGTCAACTGTTCACACCATTCAATCGATGGTTACTGGACTCTGGCCCAGACCTCAGGGGAGTAGTTTTTACCACTTAAAAAAATTCCCTTGATTTATTTCCTGTCATCTTTGTCTTCTCTTTGAAATAGAGCATCTTAGCTCTTTTGACTGCGGCATAGTATTCTTATTAGTGCTCCCTTGTATATGACTTTGTCATTGGCTCTGTAGTCTACCCACCATTGTCTTACAACGTTTCTTCTCTTTCCTGAGAATATCTGTGAACCAGGGACCCGACGGCTTATTTCTGAAGGATATTCGTTGAATGATGGGTGCACGCTGGATGTTCGTTTTACAGATCCAGCTGTCTAACAAGGTGGCATCTTCCTACACTGAGCCTGCGAGAGAGAGGATGCTCTCGTCTAGGGAACGAGTGAACTCCAATTGCTGGACTCTGTGGAACTCTCTTGATACATAAGGAGCTCTGGCTGTTGGAGCTTGTGCTTTGAATAAGACAGGCCAGCTGAACTTAATCATATATCGATCCGTTCCTACTTGAGGGATGAGTACACCAGTCTGCAGATTGACATTACAGATGCTTTAGTCCAGCACATGACCTGCTTAATGTGTTGGGTAAGTTCAAGAGATGACATGGTTTTTAATAGTGCAACCACCTTGTTATCTTCTACTTGATCCATATGTAAGCTAAACTCTTCCAATGTCATGAAGTGTGTGCATCTTAGGGCCAAGTGCACTCAAGGAGTTAGGAAAGGGTCCTGAATGGCCCAAGGGTCTGTAGATAATACGCCTGCAATGGATTGCTGAGGGGACAGGGTGAGACAGAAGCCCAGTGCTTCTGTTCACTCTAGATCTTCTATAGGAATCATCAAGAAGTTATAGCTTTCCCTAAAGACCAGGGCTACCCCTCCTTCCCTTCAACTGAGGCAGTCCTTGTCATGTATTTTGTATAGCTGAGGGATTAGAGCTGTCAGATAACCAGGTTTAAGTTATAAACATCATATTCAGGAGTTCTTCAATAAGAAAACCCAAAATGTTGGTAGCGTGTTTCTGCAGTAAACGAACATTGATCCAGGGTGCAGAGAACTGCACATTATTTTTACTTAACTGTGGGGGCAGTATCCTTGCCAGGCGGGGAATGATTTGCTTGAAAGCCACATTGAGAACATGAATGCTTGTTAACTTGCATGGAAGCCAAGGAGGTTAAAAGTGATGCAGTTCCCAGGACCAGGTCAATTTGATTTGAGAAGCCCAAGTGCAGAGTTGTCTTGGCTGAAGAGGGAGCAACGAGGGAGCTTACATTCTGCTGGTGGGGAAACAAGTGCAAAATAGTTGATAAAAAAGCCACTGTTGATGTAGAATGAAGGTGTTTACAGTATTCCCTCGAGGTGCAGGGTCAAGAAAAGGAGGAGGTTGCTGGGCTAGCGACCAAATAGCCTTGGCAGTGGTAAGCTCACCAGAAAGATATTTTGATGCCCAGAGGCCCAGGGGAAAGTGGTAGCTGCTTGAAACTTGCTGGATGTCAGGAATACATTTCTCTCAATGCATCTGGACCATCTACTTATGGCAATCCCTCAGAGGGCTGGATGACCAGTTATTCTTGGGTTTCAGTATGTTGGTTTTACCTACTGTGTGCAGGGGACTAATGCCACTAGTCCTGGGGAGACTGGAGCTGCCTTTGGTTCTCAAAGGGATCCCTCTGTCTTGGAGAACCAACCTTTGGTCCAGGACGAGTCACAACGAGGCAGTTCCAGGAAGGTTGCCACAGGTGTCGAGTATCATGCCGTTGGTTTGTGCAGATCCTGTTGTCACAGACACAGGTCTCTTCTTTGTCCTTGGTTGCAAGCCAGATTAGAACTGAGGTTCTTGTCTAAGGGGGTAGCCCTTAAATCCGAGATATAGGGGCCTTAGAGGTGTGGAGGCAAGTGGCCAATGGGCTACTAGCCCCAGCACCTAATTTGCACCTGAGGTGACCAAATCTGGGAGTGTGTGTCACCTTTTCTACCCAGAACCCTCTATTCTGCCACTCTTAAAAATGGCAAAAATCTTCCTTTGTTTTACAGGCTAGGTAACCCTCCCTAGGGGTGTGGCTAGATGTTTGGGTGTGTACACCTCCTGAATACATATTATTCCTGGCTGATTGGGTGCAAATCTCCCTGGGGCAATGGAAAGGTTATTTCTTCCTTTGAGAGTTTGCGTGGTTGTATATCACAGGCAATAAAGGCTTTCAAGCTCACCACCTTCATGTGCCACTTCACTAGCCATCCGGTCAGAGAGGCAGGAGTGCCCTTCTTCCCATCCAGGTCATTGTTCCTGACTCCTGGGAGAGTTCACTCTCCTGGCAGGGGGTCAGATTCCTGTCTTGGCAACAGCAGCTGAGGGCTGGTAGCCAGAGCACAGGAAAGGCTGGGGTAACCAGGTGGGCAACCTTTAAAGAAGCCACCTGGGTGCATGCCACATCATCCTTGACACTCGAATCATGTCAGGAGTGATGAGGCATATTGTTTTATACCAGTCGTGGCATATTTCAGCAATACCATAATGGAGCTGCCAACCTCGGTTTTGACTGTGTGCCAGCCCATGTTATCCTATGGAATGCTTATCACTTATAGTAGTGTTTAATATAAAAGACCACTAAAGGGACTTATAAGCTTGCACTTACATGTCCATTCCTTTAACACAATGCACCCTGCCTCCGGGGCTCAGGAGGCCTTCCTTAGGGGTGACTGGCATGTATTAAAAAAGATGCATTGACGTTGCTACACATGATTAGGGCAAAGTTGAGTTAGAGTAGTTTGCACTGCTCCTGCATTCTGCAATGGCGGGCTGCTGTCATCTGTTTTCCTGGGTCACTCAGGGTGGCACAAAGAGTGCTTCAGGACCTGGTGACCCCTTTAACTACCATGCCCTGGGTAGCACTTGTAGCATAAATTAGGGACTTTTAATGTGGTTAAAATCCTTGTGAATCGGAGTTGCCAATTAATTTGTATCAGTTTTAGGGAGAACACACTGGCACTGGGGTCTGGCTTTTAGGTTTCAGTGCACTGCCAGAGTCAAAAACCAGCATCTAGCATGCCAAATGGGGCCAAAAGTGGGGGGACAGATTCAAAAAGGCCTTTTGTCTTACATCCCACTACGAGTAAGAGTACAGACAGCTATCTTTTGAATTCTCTGCACTGTAAACATAGTCTCTCATCTATCCTCACTGCTAGTGTGAGGATTTCGCCTTAAGTCTTGGCATGGCCAGAAAAATGTAGCAAAGCTATTATGATTGACTTCCGCTGCATCTAATTTACATCTAAATAAAGAAAGTCATGCAGCCATCCAATCGCAAACAAGCTCCTACTCAAGAATGAGGCTATACAACTCCACACTCCCACTTGTCCGTGTAGCGCTCTTTTTCTCCAGAAAGGGGATTAGATGCTAAGACCGAAAAATGTTGGGTTCATTTACTGGCAATTTTCCCCGGCTCAAGGGGAAAAGTAGCTGACATTTTTTTCCTGATTTGAGCAGGTAGAAGGTATTACTGGGTGGGCTGCTGTTTAGAGAGTGGGGTGGTGAGCCTGTGGGTCTGGGAAGACTTATTACTGCCTAGATGAGCATTGTCTGCTCCCCCGCGTTGCTGCAGGGTTCGGGCAGTGTCTGGGCTGTTCTACTCACCCAGCCTCTCCCACTGAAGCTGAAGAATCATATTAGGGTAGAAGGTAGCAGCACCGTCTGGTGTTTGACAGACACCTTAATTTATTCATTGGCCCAGCAGTAAATGGCAGCTGCAATCCCATCCCCCCCAAAATAAATACAAAAATACATTTGTATCTGGAGTGGTGGGGTAACAATAGAGGAGTAGATGGGGAGCAGGTCAATGTGGGGGAGAGCAACATTAAATGGATAGGGGAGCAATAGAGGAGCTAGAGGTGGGGGCACAAGGAAACAAAACAAAGTGAAATCCAGGGTGGAGGAAGCAATGGATGAGCTGAAGAAGGAATGGGAAATAGCAACATAGAGCACATGGGTTCGGTATCTGAGGGGTGAAACATCACACAAGGGAAAGAGCATAAAAACACATGCATTCTTGTGTAAGGCTGAAGAAAATGTAATTCCCAGAATGTGAACATGTTGTTAAAGAACCTATGCTCCAAGAGAGGTACAAACACAAGAAGAGGAAGGGATATCATTGAATATTAATAAGAAAATAAGAGTGTGAAGGAATTAAACCAATGGTGAGCAATGGGCTATCTGAAGCCCACTGTAAATGTTACTATGTTCCACTAAATGTTTTTCAACACCAGACAGATGAAAGGTGTCTTTGGGTGAGACTTAGAATTAAGAGATTGTCTCCTACACAACACAGAAATAATTTAAAAGACTCCTTCTCTTGAACTATCGAAACAGAATTTCACAACCACGCTAGCAGTGTGACATTATCTTCTCTGCTAGGAAACAAGTGCACAGATGATTGAATAACTGATTAATAAACACACTTTCCAGATGGAAGCAAAGATTTAATCATGTTGGCCATTTCCTGTGCTGGGCAACATTAAAGTTGCATAAGACTGCTGCAAAGAGCATTCAAGGATGGATCAGATAGCAATGAGGTGAATTCAAAAACAAAACCTCTCTGAAAGGCATCAGTTTTAGCAAGCTTGATATATTGATAATGCCCCCGTACTTTGCGCTTCTTTTAATAACTGCTTGACTTCCATAGAAGACAACTACACCAATGTCCTTTTAGCACCCCTTGTATGCATATACACTTATTTTAAAGAAACGTTTTCGAACATGTGAAAGTGAAGTGGAATTGACCTAAATGAATCCCTAATCATTTTTGCAGAAGAAAAATCCATTGTGGAAATTTCTCCAACACTTAATTCTCACAAACAAATTTAATTGAGAACTTCTATAATTTGTGAAGATATTTTTCCCTAGTTCTGAGGAATTTTTTACATGCATAGAAGATTTAAAGCATATGAAAATCATAGGAGGAATTCTGTGATGCATGAATCCGATGATTTATCTTGAAATGTGACTTAGTCTCGATGTACTCCTTCATTTCTAGGAGTAAATTATGCCACTGTTGAAAAAAGCTTTGTGAGTGGGGCCCAAAGTGCATAACTTGCATTTACGTTTTGTTGTGCACTCGATGCCTTTGTGTTATATTTTCCTCATGCTTTCTATAAACACGGAAATTAAACACTTTGAGTGAAGAAACGTTTCTGTTGTAACTACAAATCCTAAAACCCATTGACTATCACTTAACTGATTTATGAGAGAGAAGATCAAAACAGTAGATTATTTATATTCTTGATGGCACTAACAAAGTAAAAATATCAACCTAAGACATATTAAAAGTGAGTATAGATAATTAAGATGTCCCTGCATTTTTCTGTGCAACTTGGACTACTCTTAAAATATGTATGCAACACAATAACCCTACATGTTTCATTTTGAAGTGCAGCAGTTATGTTAGGGTTTGATGTAAAGGATGCATCTTATTTTTCCACATTAAGAGTTCTGTACGAATTCCAGGTTATTCTGGGGTTTTTATCACACAAATGTCATAAAATATTTAAATAGAGGAATTTGAAAGGCTAAAATACTTTGCTAAGTAATAGGGGTGTAATGGGCAGTAGTGGTGGGTGGGAACATGTGCACTCTCTTCCATACAAGTACGCCCATACTCTCACTCGTCCACATGCACACTCACTTACACCTATGCATTTACAAGTGAACACATGTACACCCAGAATTCAGAAGTCCACACACACCCACACACTGCTCCACAGCACACATTCGCACATACACATATATTCATACATGTACACACGCACCCATACATTACAAAAGAAGAACTAGCTGACTGTGGCGGTGACAGCAAGTTCAGTGGGTGATGGGATGGGAAGCTCAATGCACTGGAAGGAGCTGGACGCTTCAAGGATGGCAGGGAAAGATGGAAGATCTAGCCTCCGCTCATTGGCTGACCTTGTCATGGATCAGCCAACGAGAGGAGGACCTTCCTCACCTCCTCACAGAGTAGGATGGGGTCAGTGACACTTGCTGACCCCAACCCACTCTGTGACAAGGCATTATCATACACAGTCAGCCCTGGGCACTTTAGGACTTAAGAATAAAGTGCCCAGGGCTGAGCCTATGAGTGATGCTCCCCCTCATTAATAGGAGGAGGCTCTCAAAAGACTTGTCTGTGCTAGTGCAGTCATGCCCTTAGGGCTGTAACATCTTCAGTCAGCAAACCATTGCTCAAAGTGCCAGGCACCTGCGCAGTTTCCATGGCTGATTGATGCTGACATGGTGATGTCTGTCAGGCTGACCTTTGCTCAACCTGACAGACACTCATCCTGCTTTGGAAAAGGCAGAGGGGGCGGAGCTCCTTCACCCATAATGGTGAGCCGCCATTGCAAAGCAGAGAACCAAGTGGTTGTACTCATTGTAAAGACTGTTGCTGCACATTAGTCTATATTCTATGTGATAACATATAAATATACCGTTAACTAGACGTGAACGGTTTTAGCCTTCTAATTATTTAGCCCTAATATCTTAGAGTGACTCTCACAGTGGTCTCAAAGCGCTTAAAATCTAGCCTTACATATTCGGTAAAGCAGAGCCTGAAATTTCTGCATAAAAACGGGATGGGCTCAAAGGTTCCGCATTAACATTACAGGAAAACATGGCGCCCCTTATGTGCTACATTTGAAAGCAGCACTGCCATAATTTGCTGGTTTGCACCCATAAAGATGTGAGGCTGGATGTATACAGAAATATAATCAGAGTGTCTGTATTTTCTTCGCACAATTGCAAACCATTGAGCATAATTTTTTTTAAACTTTTTTTTGTTCTTCATCATCGGCATTGGGTACATGTTAATGCTCTGTTTTTCTCAAGGAACACACAGCATGTGTTAGTGTTGAATATAATCCAACAAATTAAGTTGTGCATGAATACATCATGTACAGAGGGCCCATGAGAGATCTCTGCAACTGACCCACTAATCAAACAATCACTCTTAAGGTTCTGTAAAAGAACAGACAAATACTCAATGGCCATACAATGAAATATTGCATCATACGATAAAAGATAGATAATAAATCGTATATATAAATGCCACAGCATGCTCTTCACTGCCTTCAAGAGATAGAGAAGTTTGGTAGGGAGCCTGACATAGTCCAGGTACAGATGATAGATGCATCTATGAATTTTCATTTGCTCCATGGAGAAACAAAAGAGGGCAGTGCTTAATTTGAGCAGGTTTCTGGTGCACAGCACAGGCACTTAATGATCTTCACCGGCACTTTCATGAGCACCTTCATTTACGGGAGATGAAGTGATTTGCCCAGAATCACAGGGTATTGAGCAGACATCAAGATTGGAACCTTGCTCCCCAGCTGCCAAGTCTGCAGCTCTGACCATTACCCCACATCCTCTCCCAACTTTCATGGTTAGCAGCTGCTTCTGTTTTAGGCGGCACTAACAGGAGAAATGGGCTGTGGCAAGCCCCCTCCTGAGGGGAGCTCCGGCACATGTTTTTACAAATGAACCACTGAGGGAAAACAGCTAAACCAGCTCAAGAGCAAGAATCCTTTTTTTTTGTGAACACTGTTATGAGCAGTAAAGGTTACATCCATGAGAAACGCACAAAAAAGGCTCGAAATATGAGTTTTTTTCTCGGAGGATGGGGAGTGCTCAAAAAGCACAATTGTTGCATTGAGCTTCAAAAATCTTTTCACAGTTCCTGTGTCTTTGTTTGTGGGAAGGTATAGGTTGTAACCCTAGATACTCAGGCAAAAGATTGACTAAAATCCTGGGTTAAAAATGCACATTTTTTAAGGTGACATTTTTTTCTTATTCCTATTGAGCTGTGACCAATCAATGAGTGCAGTCAGACAGACGTCTTCGAAACATGACTTTTTGTTCTTGCTAATTTCCCTGACTGACTGGTCCCTCTGACATTCCTCCAGACAGGATTGCGCCGGTGTCGACATTTTACGAGGCATCCGCAGTCCAGCGGTCGGTAATGTGCTCTGAAGACGCTGGCACTGATGTATTGAATGATGACAGGCAGCCGTTCTGACTGGCGCACTCCCTCACTCCCACGCATTTGCTTTCCTGGACTCGGCTCCTCAGGCCCGGGGCAGCCACGCTGAGTGGAATGCGTGAGTACCTCGGCTGACGCTGAGCGCCAGTGCGAAGGCGTTTTCCTTCAGCTATTCTCAGAAAACCCACGGGAAACTGAAGTGGTCTAGATGTTAGCTGCTGGCAAGATTACAAATTGCTCCTGCGGAATTTTTTCCCGTACGCCTGTGTAAAGGCAAATGTATTCCCCCCGTGCCACCAGGCAATCATTCTATCAGTAGGAGTAAATGAGCAGCGTTCCTGCTGCTGGTGAAACAAGTGGTTTAACAGGCTCTTTGAGTAAATCAAGGAGCTAAAATTTGCAAAGCAGAACATTGCCTTTTACATTTTAAACCAGCCTGTCGCTGCGCATTAGGAGCTGAGCCGGATGTGCTGTAATCAATCAGCACCTATGGAGTCGAGTCACCTTCAGGTGTGTTTCTTATAAAAAAAAGTGGAACTCAAAGCAACAAGCACATGTTTGAGGTGCAGAGGATCTCTGTCTTGGGTCAACAAAGGTCATAGATTTCAAACGATTGATTAATTCAAAATAGGGATCTTTACTCTGTGGTACAGAAAAAACCTCTGGGCAACATACAAGGCTATCTGCATTACTCCGAAAGAGCATTGGAATAACGCGCTGGCTTAGCTACATATACAGCTGTATAGCTCTATCATGACAGTTCTCCAGTTCAAAAAAGAATTTTTTTGATCAAGAGAAAGGTGTCAATACAAAAGCGATACAAGGAACAACAATCAAATACAGCAATACCTCAATGATAATGAGCAAAACGGGTTCTAAAACAAAACAAATGGGATAAAATATCATAAAAATGAGACAATGTAAATAGTAATGAAACGTAATAAAAAGTGAAGAAATAAGGAACACAAATGGTGTCATTGGCCATTGCGGAAGTTTAAGAATCTGAAAAGCACTTTATAGAAACCATACACACCGACTTAGAGCAGCTGACCTGATTTTCTGAGAGCAGCGAACAGTTTTCTCATTCCCCAGCTGGACGTAGCCCATCCCAGAGGAGTGTACATTGATGTATTCGTTAGGACGCTCCATTCTTGAATCAGCAGCCTGCTGGTTGGCCAGTCATAAGTGGCTTAACAGGCTCATTGAGACAGCAAGAAGCTAACTTTGCAAAGCAGAACATTGCGGGCAAAAGTCTCGCGAATGAAGCAAAAAACAAACAAAAAAGACCCCAGAGTCTTCGTAGTTTAACTCTCGGGTCCCTCACTGGCCCATAGGCCATGATGCTACATGTTTCCATGACCAACCCCCCAGGAGAGAGAGCAAAAAGAGATTGAAAAACGGGTGTATATAAACAAAGAGTATTTAATCACAGACTGTGGCTTTATCTACCATTGAATATTTAATTAATTTTGTGTTAGGTAGAAAAGCTTGAGCAATTGATGTAACAAGGGCTGTGTGGATTAATGGTTTTACCCTTTTACATCTTTGCTGTTTATCTTGTACCCAACTGTTTAACTTGATTTGAAAAAAAGATTAAATACTCTTTGTTTATATACACCCGTTTTTCAATCTCTTTTTGCTCTCTCTCCTGACTGATTACTCACAAGTAATACCTTTGAATATATGTCATTTTTGTTGTTGCATAACCAGCATTAGTGGGTCCAAATCACTAAGCCCACACAATCTCATCCTTTAAGTGATTTCAAAATTCCTGTGTCTATCAAAATCCCTTAAAGGTATCTTTACCCCATCATACTCTTTGCCCAAACCCTCAAGGGTATACTGGGTCGCCCACTATCAATTCTCCTACCCTGTGTTGAAAGCAACTCGGTTACTTATGTAAGACGCATATACTTGTTTAGCGTTAGCACGCCTTCCCCAGTCTAAGGAGCATCATAGAGTCTTATAGAGAACTCACTCTTCATTGCAACAGAAGCATGTCAGACCCAAGCTGCTGAAGTAAGTGTTCGGAATATGAGAGAACCTGGTGTTAGAATGCAAGTCTCTGCGATCGTTTGTTTCAGCTAAGCCACTGGACCACTCTCCTTTTGCGCGGCAGCAGGAGGAGGCGTTGCAGCAGGGGGGAGGAAGGGGGCCTGCACTTGCGGGAGTGATAATTGCTGTCATGCGGCGCGCGCTCCCGCATGTGGATTGCCTTATGTGCACGCGTTGCCATTGATGGCAATGGAACGCTTGCACGTTTTTGGCTGAAAAAATAAGGCTATCGGAAAAGGTCTTTTTGCCTTCGTAGCGCATGTGCGCTACGAAGACGAGACCTAAAAATAACTCTTTTAAAGTGCATATGCTGCTCCTTCATTGGCTCTTTTCATATTAGGTGCTAGTGCTACATTAATTTTCAACACCAACCCACCTTAAGAAAAATTGGAAAACATAGATATGGCACACATCAAGTCATAAAGAACACATACCCTAAATATATATCAGCATTTAATTCCACCTCATTCTTCATTCAGTCACTTTCTCTGTATTTATAAGCACTTACCATCAGAATTAGTGTTTAACCACATTCTCATTCTCAGCAGTATGGATTGAATGAATACTTCGAGATAGATTAAAGATACATTCCTATCTCCGGTCATTACGTCATTGTTCCTTCAGCATACTTTATATCCAGCTCGAAAGAAATCAATACATCTTCATCATAATACGAAATTTCAAATAACGCGATGAGACTGGAATCCTCTTTGCTGAAAATGGTATGTCATATTTATATGAAGAATATTTAGTCTATTAGATTTGCTGATACATCAAGATTGCTTGCTCCTGAATAATTCAGAAACTCACAAGCAACAAAGGAAACATTATAAACTTTTTAGCTTGTGGAAGAAGTTGTGCATTTATAATCCTGCTTTCGTTCACCAGCATTAGATGCAATCTTTATCACTAAAGACTGAGGAAGCTGTAAAGATGCTTTTTAACAGTACCTGCGTAGCACACCCGAAGCACATATTTGATACACAGCATATAATGCTAGAATGTCCTTGCCCTTGTAGACTTTATTTAGCAGCAATAATGACATATCCAGTTATGATCTAATGAAACACCTGAAAACAGCCACAAATTCAAGGCTAGTCATTTTCTGTAGTCCAGCTTTCTATCCATGATAGTGAACGAGTAATTAAACATCTAATAGGTATTCTTATCAAATATGTGAAGCTTACTTCTGTTTATGCATGAATTGCGATAACCTGTTTTGGATGCAAAGAAGAGGCTCATTTACAGTTAATTTAATCGTAATTGACTCAAGTAATCCATCTTTGCATATCTAAACGAGTCTTTGCATATATTGGTGCAGTAATATTTTTATCTGATGTGGCCAGGGATTGTTGATGTTACATGAGTGGGGCTTCCTCCCTCCTCAATTAATAACCCAATTTCTTACAGAGGACATTCTGTACACAGTACCAGAGGACCAAGATTTCACCCCGAAAAGTTACCAAAAATATCAGGAGCTAATGAAATTAATTACAATTTATAACATTAGAGGATAATAGATTATCCAAATAACTGCAGAGCTCCAAGCACAGATGAGGTCTCAAATACAATGACTCCTAAGTTTTCAGAGTGGGCCGCTAAGATTTTTATCGAAGTTTGAGAGGTCGAGTCTTGTACATTGTTGTTGCTGCAGTACAAAGAGCCGGCCATCACCAGACCTTTGCATTGGTGGTCACCGGGGCTGTTGTAGCTGTAGCTTGAAGTTCAGGTCTCACTTGCTGGTAATCATGAACAGTTGCTGTTGGTGCAGAGAGCAAGTCCTACTGGAGCTTCCTGTTGGTCGTCGCCACAGGTGGCAGAGATTTTCGGTGCATTTTTGTGGTCACGAGGAGCACACACTTCAGAAATGTCCCCTTCATCTTCAGATAAAGCTCTCATTGATGCAGCCGAGGGTTCAAGGCCTGAGGGGCACCTCTTAAAGTTCAGGACTCACTCCAGCAGAAGGGCTCAGACAGGTCCAGGAAGGTCCATGAGGGTCCAGTTGTAGCTGAGCAGTTGCAGGGAAGTCTCAGGTAGCGTGTTCCTGTAGCTCACATAGGAGGTCAGCCAAATGAACTGTGTAGTTACTCTGGGTATCCTGGGATCAAGGCAAGCAGGTTCAGCAAGGCAGTCCCTCAAGCAGCAGGGCAGTCCTTCTGGTAGCAGAGCAGTCCTTCTTATTAATATTCCAGAGGTCAAGGAGTTCTGAAGAGTGATTCTGAAGGTCTTCATTTATACCTGGTGCCAGCCTTTCTGTGGGGGAATTCCCGGACCTACCCACAAACTGGTTCTGCTCAGTTCTTCCCCTTCCTCTGGCTCCAAGCTGCCTAGGGTGACAAAAGGCAGGGGGGCCTGGTGTCAGGTTCCTTTGTGTGTGCTGTGGGCAAAGTCCTTTGAAATGTAATCAGGGCAGGTTACAGTTCCTCCCTAACCATTCTGCTAGGAGGACCCTCTCTCAGCTACACCCAGGCCCCATTGTTCACTGTATGGGCTCAATACACATTATTGATGGGGGACCATTAGCAGGCTCAGGCTCAGGCAGTTGGAAACTCATAGAAAGGCCTCATACACATTGAGCAGGGAAATGCAAACTTTGTAAAAGTGTCATTTTCAACATTATAACATAAAATGCCAATTTACAATTAAAGAATATTTTAAATTACAATTCATTTGAGCATTATGTTAGAAAAGGGGGTCTCTACTTGACAATGGTTTGCACCTTTGTCCATGTAGGGACCTTTTATTCTAGTCATAGTAAGGGAGTTATGTCCTTAGAAAACCCCTGCTCACCCCCTTGGCTGCTTGGCACGTTCAGATATGCTTATCTCAAAGGCAGTGTGTAAAGCTTTTGTACATACATACAGTAACAAAGTGAAAACACTACAAATGGACACCACAACAGTTTAGAAAAAAAGTAACCTTTATTTAAACCAAACAAGACCAAAACAACAAAAATCCAGCATACAGTTATCCAAATATGACTTTTAAAAGGTAAAAACAGTTCTGTCCATAGTAAACTATGGATGCAACACTTTCAACACAAAGTACCTTGTATGCGTCAAAATCATAAACAAAAACAGCAGCAGGGAAGGATGATGAGTTGGTTCCTTATGCGCAGGGAAGGTGATGCTTCGGTTCCTTACTGCCACGCAGGGGAGGTGATGCGTCAGTTCCTTACTGGGGAGGAGGTGATGCGTCGGTTTCTCACTGTGAGTGGAGTTGATGCGCCAATATTTTACTGTGACCTTGGCGTTGTTGCAGACATAGCGTCCCGGCACGATGCGTGGAGATGCAGGATGTGACAGTTCTCGATGCGGTGGCAGCACACGGGTGCTGTGTCGATATCTCCAGCTGTGATCCCCGGATGCGTCAGTTCTTGCAGCCACACAACAGGCGCTGCGTCGGTTTTCTCGTCTGCACGCCGGCTATGCGTGAAAACAGTCGCAAGAAGCTCAATGCATCATTTTTCTTCAGTTCTTTCAGTTTTCTCAGCTCCCAGTCACAGGGACAACCTCCAGAAGTCCAGAATTGGAGCAGGCATCTCCTTCCGGCAGGTCAGAACTCCCAGCAAGGGAGTTCAGGGGAGCTGGTGGTAATGTATTTGTGTTCCTGAGACTTCAAAACAGGAGACAAGCTCTACTTCAAGCCCTTGGAGATCTTCAAGCAGGATACAGAGCAAAGTCTTTGTCCTCTCCTTGGTAGAAACAGCCACTGCATTCCAACCCCAGACATAACACATCAAAGGGGCAGTACTTCTCATTCAGATTTCCCAGCTTTTATCCTTGACAGAGGTTCCCCTTGAGTCCAGAAGTAATCGGAAGTTCTGGTTTCTGGGCCCCAATATTTATTCAGTATTTTCCTTTGTTCTCTGTGGCAGAGAGGCTCTGTGCTCAGTCCAAACCAGTTCTGTCCTCTCCGGCCCAGCTTTCTAGCAGGAGGTGGAGACAGCATTGTGTAAGGCAAATCAGACCCATTCAGGTGCGAGGAAATCTCCTCCCACTACTCTAAATGCAGCCTAGGTCTATTTAGCCCAGCCCTGACTATTCCAGGAAAGACAGGACACACTGACCCTGACCCAGTGGCTGTCTGAGAGAATGCACATCCCCAGCCCCTGTCACTCCAAAGTCAGACAGTCAATCCACAAGCCAGCAGAGGCACACAGGATGGCTGAGCAAGAAAATACCCACTTTCTAAAAGTGGTATTTTCTAACACACAATATGAAAATCATCTTTACTAAAAGAGGAATTTTTATATTCTGAGTTCAGGTGTACTAAACTACATCTTCCTACCTTGTCCCAATGGGAAGTTATACTTATAAGATGTTATGAATAAACTCCCATTCTATGTTTTGGGACGGATTGCATTTCCATAGTACAAAACAAACTACACTGTAGTTCACTACCAAAACATGTCACACATGACATGACATGTCCTACCTTTCCCATACACTGCACCCTGCCCACAGGGGTACCTTGGGCCTACCTTGGGGGTGACTCACATGTCATATAAGGGAAGGTTAGGGCCTGGCAAGTGGGTGCACTTGTCAGGTCGACATGACAGTAGAGACTGTGCAGACACTGCGGTGGCAGGCCTGAGACCCTTTTGAAAGGCTGCTTGTGTGGGTGGCACAATCAGTGCTGCAGGCCCACTAGCAGCATTTGACTTTCAGGCCCTGGGCACACACAGTGCACAGTATTAGGGACTTGGTAGTAAGTCTAACAAGCCAATCATGGAAACACCAATCAACACAAATTTACACAGAGAGCATTTGAACTTTAGCACTGATTAGCAGTGGTGAAGTGCCCCAAGTCCTAAAACCAACAAAACAAGGGTTAAAAACAGGAGGCCCAAAATTAAAAAGTCTGGGGATAAATCCACTGGAGAAGCCAGGTCTAACAGACCTCATAAACATTGAGCAGGGAAATGTAAACCTTCTAAAAGTGGCATTTTCAACATTATAATCTAGAATGACAATTTACTATTAAAGAAGATGTTAAATTACAGTACAGTTGAGGGTTACCATAATTTCTCTATGTGCTCCCAATCTGAAGTTCAAACTTATTGAGTGTCATAAGGTAATCCAGTGTTAGCCTAGATTGGAGATAGTACTTACAATGGTGAAAAACGACTTTAGGAGCATTTCACTGCCAGTAAAACGTAAACACACATGTCATACTTTCAAGTTTCATTCACCTTGACTTATGAGGGCCTATTTTATGGGTGACTTATAAGTATTAGAAATGAAGGTTTAGGCCTGGCAAAAGGTTTATCTTTCCAGGTTGAAATGCAGTTCAAAAGTGCACTACAGGTTGCAGTGGCAGAACTGAGTCATGTTTTATAAGGCTACTTTTGTGGGTGACATAGTAAGGGCTGCTACTCATCAGAAGCAGTTAATTTACAGGCCCCGGGTACATGTAGTACTATTTATTTGGGACATAAATTAAATGTGCCAATTATTATCAGGCCAGTGTTACCATTTTTTAAGGAGAGAGTACAAGCCCTTTAGCACTGGTTAGCTAGAATAAAGTGCACAGAGTACTACATACCAACAAAAATGAGTTCAGCAAAACCATAGAGAGAAGGCAAAAAGATTGGGTTGGAAACCATGACAGGGATGTCAGGTCAAAAACCAGCATTACCCTTCTGTAGCATGCTAAATCGGGTTTGATATCACACTAACAGAATCCTTCATGGCCAGTCACCAAATCAATACCCTGTGTGTATTAATATTTATATTTGATTTTATTTGATTTATATATTTGAAAAACGCAAGGAAATACTTGAAGGTGTCTTGGCGCTATGTGACCGGATTAGTGAGCAGATTGTAGATTCTATTGGCTGACAAGCCAGGAAATTAAACCTTTCAGAGCAGACTGGAAACCTACTGGCTAAAGAGACAGGTTTTTAAACATTTTTGGATCAAGAGCAAAGATGGAGATGTTTCCAGTCCTAAAAGGATGGAGTTCCAGTTGTGTGCAGTGTACATAACGAAACTCCTACCCCCCCCCAGGAGGAAAGCTTGTGGGAGAAAATGGCCACATTTTTGTCTGAGCTTCAATGAAGAGTTTTGCTTGACACATATCAGCTGAAGTTTTCCCTCAGATATGCTGAACCTGAGCCTTTAAGATCCTTATATGCAATGCACAGGGCCTTAAAAATGATGCATTTCCTCTAAGGCAACCAGTGTAGACTGTGATAGCCTGTAAGACAGAATGAAATCTGGGGACCTTCAACAGCATCCAAGCAGCCGAGTTTTGAAGAATCTGTAATTTATGCAGCAAGCTTTTGGGAAGGTTTTGATTTAATTCATTACAATAATCAACTCCAGCTAGCACAATGGCTATGACGACTGCTTTCCGTAGATCAAAAAGTAGGAACTGCTCGATTTTCCTAATAATTTACAAGGTGTAAACAGAGGTAGAGATCACGTTGTTCCTTGTATGAGAGACTTTCGTCAATTGAAACATCAAGATTTCTTATGTTTTTTTTTACCAGGTACAGAAGAGGGCCTAGTTCATCTGGCCACCAGAAAAGTGATCACAATTAGGTGTTGTTGCTAAATAGGATATTCATCTTCTACTTCCAAGGTTTAGTTTTAGAAGTCTCTTTTGTGCATCTCTTTTTTATGCTTTTCTAGCATTTTATTATTATATTATTCTTAAAATCTTTATGCAGTGTATGCAACACATTTCGTCTACCAGGCTTACATTCTTGATCATATCTTCCCTCCTTTACAGCACAGTGAGTGGGCCCTCCTAGGGCCTTTTAACAGCTAAATCATTTATAAAGAGGTCAGTATCTTTAGTCACGTATTCATGTCTCTTTAGGGGATGAACAACTTGGCTGCAAACACCTCTTCCTTTGATTGTAACAGGTACAACTCTTCCAGTGTGGCTCCTCATATACCATTGTGCTATCAGTGGACGCCCATTCCCATCCTATTGGCATTCGACTGAGAGCAATCCTCATTGGCAACTCTTAATTATACATTGTATTTTTAACTTAGGGCCATCAACACATTGAACTTATTTTGCCGATATGCCTGCCAGGTATGAACGATAAGTACTGGTCAAATTTATAGACCTACGTTTCCTCTTCAATTTGTTTTGTTTAAACCATAATACATTCTAATCACAGTTGTCCATTTCCACTATAGATTTTAAATAAATCATTTTGAATTCCAAACAACACAAAACTAGTTCTTTACTTTCTCTTCTGGGCTTTTAAAGTTTGCTGTCAACAAAATCAACTGCAATTGACTATTTCTGGTCTTTGTTACAAATTGTTCTATAATTTTCAGAAATTCTATTCCTTAATTTGCAGAAAATGTTTTCTATTTATATCAACTAGATGAACAGATGATGGCAGGCACAACAAATGTATTGTTGCATTTCATGTGATGTCATATCTCAACTTTTTGGGTTACGGTATGTTGGGCTCTGCACAAACGTTCACACTCAGTAGCCATAAATGACAATTCCACAGTTCTCCGACCTAATTGTATAATTTCTTTGAAGGAAAATACCTCTACTGTAAATATTATTTCAGACCTCAAAACATAAATAACGGCATTATGGCGCAGCATCCATATCCAGAATCTATTAACACCTTGAGTATTTGTAAAGTGCGCCTTCACCTAGAAGGGTATCTTGGCACTGAAATACAGATGATTTTGGTGCCCAGAACCTATTTTATTAATCTTAGAACGATGTAAGGCTGAGTGGGTTGGCCAGGTTTCGAATCTGCGACTAGGAGGTCAAAGACAGAGCCCCGCAATGGATGCATTGGTCCATTTTAGCCACCAGAGTCATCACGTATGTCTGCATGTCTGAGCACATTTATATGTATGAATAAATAAAGTAACTGTAATGATAAAAATATGCAATTTATGCTTCAGTTATCTGATTTATTCAAACTGTAAAAATGATTGGGACCTCAGAAATAAATTCTACAAGGAGAGTAGTAGAAACACTAAACCAGTAAATGTTAGTATCAGACCCTCTGTGAATAAATTTCATGCACTGTCTAACCCTTTCTCTGAGAGCAGCAAGGCCAAACTTGACACTGTATTGGTAAACAGGCCAAACGTGTTCCGACCTTATGTTTAAAGTAGCAATGGTTTCGAAATCGTTCCGATCCTGAATGATAAACAATGATGAAAATATTATCTGATTTGTATATGTATTTTAGATGTTCCCTGATGTACACAATTGTTATATTCATTAAGATAAAGTGTGCGTTGCCTTAATTACTCCACAACTGTTTCTTGGTTACTCAGGAATCCATTCATACATATCTCAGCTGCTGAATGAAATCGATATTATGTGGAAGACTTTTCTGTATTGATTTTTCTCACGGTCATTGCGTATTATGCTCATTTAGGAAGCCCTATTAGGTGGCCTTGGAGTTATTGCAGTCATTTCGTGTTCATGTCTCCTGGAAGTTCTTCCTCCAGTGCATTTGAATATTGAAGCAGGGCCATGTTTCAAAATCAGATTTTGTTTTGTCAAAATCTAGTTTTATTTGTGTTTCAATCCAGTTTAACCCATGCAAATAATCACAAGGTCTCTGTTGGATATTTCGGTAGATTTACGGACAATTTAGAAAGTTTACTGGTAGTTCTATATTATTATTCTGTCTTTTAAGGATGATAAGTAATGCAAATCACTCTTATTGTTTGACAGACTTTTAATCTCAGCTAAAAAATGCATCACTATGAATTTATTTTGTAAGTGATGGGGCGGTTTTTCCTGCAGCTGAAGATTCTTATACGTGATCCTCCATTGGTCGTATGGGCCTTTGGTTTTTAATTAAAACCAATTTGATAGATAGAGAGGATGGTTACTAAAACGTAGGGGTTTAATAGCAACATTTAGTCAGTTGCAAAAACTCATCATTTAGAAAAGTCAATGTATCCAAAAGAAGCAAATATCCTAATAATTATGCAGTCTAAATTTGTATATTATATAGAAGAGGATGCAAACTATAATAAGATACAAGGCCCAGAATATAAAGTAGATTGGTTCTATAAAGGAACTTCCCTAAGCTAAATAAAACTTTGAAAGTGGCAAGGGGAAGAAGGTGTTAGCATCAGAGAAAACAAATTAAGACTCTCACTGAGGAGACAGGCATTCAAGCATGAAGCTCAACACACGTGGCTAGAGGAATCAGCAGAGTTGAAAAAAATATTCTCTCAGTGAAGTCAGGACAGGCTCTGCTAACTATTCTATGAAAGCCCAGACTCAATACACAGGAGGCAGTTCTGGAAGCTTCGTCCCACCGACTCCTTCTGGGCATCTAATCAGAAGACAAGGTTTTCCGGGAGCAGTAACATTTACAGGTTGCCAGAATCAAACAAAGATTATCAGTCTTGCTTGTTACAGGAGGCTCATTCCCATCCCTACTTGTTACATATCAACTGCTAAAATCTAATTAGGCAAGCTAAATCTCACAGTTCAAAAAAGAAAAACGACTACTAACGAGCACTCCTCGATAAGACACCTGCTGAGGAGAGAAAGCATGAAACTTGCAATGCATTAATTAAAGAAACAACACGATTGGCAAAGGTCTAGGCTTAAGTCATATCATTCACGCGAATAAAGAAGGTAACCTATGAACATACAGTTATCATGAAAGAACAAAATGATTATAGTATGGTTATATATTTGACGCTTACCACATATAAATGCTGCCACCTACATTAATTGATTAATACAATGCAAACAGATTAACATTGTTATTCAAAATGTGTAGATGTGATGAACTAGTGCCCGAAACATTAAATTGCACTACACGATAAGCAACTTTGATTTATATTACTGGACATAACAGGAATATTTCAAAATGTAGTATGGGTTATGCTAATTGGACGGCAAATAATTATGCCCTCCTAGAATATCGTCACCAGCGGTTTCCCATACAGTGCTGCAAGGACCGAATTTATGCAAGTTTTTAAAATAATGTTGTAATATTTAAATCATATACATTTTATAAATGTATGTAGTTCTATTTTATGTAAATATCCTAATAATATAGCATGGATTCTTTCCTCCTGGAGCTATGCTGGACACTCCTGAGGTCCAATTACCGGGCTTGATTCACAAAGGTACATTTACATTAGTAGATTTTCTCATGAATAGATCTACTTAGAAACCTCGTTGTAATGCTCCACTCTGTTGCTATTTACCATTTCTTAGGGGAGATTTACACCTAGATGTAGATTTACATGTCCCCGCCCTTTCCAAATAAAGGGGTGGAGCTTTCAAAGACTGATTTTATGAGAGTAAAGTTACTGCTAATACCTTCCTACCTGTTGATAGAGATCTCTGTCAATGGGGTATAAAGATGCCTATGGAAAGAAGTGGAGAACTTTCATCGTTTATTTTTAAGAGAATTGTGAAATATTTGGAAGTAAAATATAAAAGTAAAGTAAGTAAAATATTAAAATTGCACTACTAAAATACATAGTTATAGAACAAGCACTCCTCAAAATACATGTGCATTAAATAGTAAAATAATGATATATTTTTTTAGTACAAATTTCCACTCTCACTAATACTTCGGTCCTGCGTACTGAAAAAGAAAAATTATTAATGTGTGAAGGGGCAGGGTAGGGATAACATGACTTCTTAGTGCTTGTGGGAGATGTTAATGAGGGACCCCCTGTGGTTAAAGCATGGGTGCAGCACTGCCATTGGAGTCTTCCTGGCATCAGTGTGACCCCCTGGCCTCCTGAGAGTGTCTTGTGTAGGGAGAGGCAGACTCGCTGACTCCCGAGATGCTCTTTGGAGAGTCCCACGGCATAGAGAAAATATTTATTTGTTAAAAAGAACTGTGTGTGGTGGGGATTTGGTCTTTTTAAGGGAAGGGGCACAGTTACATCCGAAGTATGTGTGCAGCAGGGTGTTGGCCTTCAGCAGGGGATTTGGTGCAGGGTCTGGCTGTAAGCAAGGCCCTATGGCTCACCACACGCTGTCCAAAGGCCTGCACTGCGGGGGTGGGATGGCATAGTAACGTGTGGTAAAAAAAATCATACTTTAGGTTTAAAAATCATAGAAATTCACTGAAACAGAACAAAGGTTATAGTCACATTATAGTTAGTATGGTAATCATATCCTACTTCACATTAAAAAACTCATTAAAAATTCATTGAAAAAAACAAAGGTTAAAGTGACTTTATAGTTAGGTGAAAATGTCAGTTATAATGTAACTTTTAAAACTCAAAAAAGCACTGAAATTTACCAGTTATAGTTCACAAGAAAACTATAATGCATGCCCTCAGCAGAGATGCCATCTGAAGTTATATAATTGATGACAACACTATGCATGGCGGAGGCGTTGTTTTAGTTTAAAATCTGACTTTTATCTACCATTTTCACCCATCTATAATGTCACTTTAACCTTTTTTTCAGTGATATAACATACTGTTTGTGTGTGTAAAATGTACTCCAACCCAGACTTGATGTAAGTCAAACTCCCCAACATTTCCAACCACTGGTACTGCAACACACTCTCTTACAAATCAATGGAGACAGGGACTTAAATTGTAGTCCCAAAGAAAGGAAAGTTATATTAACTACATTAATTCTCATTTAAATTATATATGGAATAAAGTACCCATGATATACATTACAAGGAGGATGCAAATCACCAAGTAGTACCCATGACCATATTAAAATACTAGGCTTTTTAATTTCATGGAACTCAGAGGCGATTTGCAATATTCTTTTGATGTACTGGAGGGGGAATTGTATTCCTTTCAATACATGGAGACACCATCAGCTGTCATCCTTCCCACAATCCCTTTAATCATTGGTGGCTTGCTCTTTCCTGTTCATTGCTTTCCAAAAGGATCAAGTCAGGATATATGGTGCAAAATAAACACATCTGAAAAGCAGTAGCAGCTGCTACTGAACATGCGTGGGGGAGAGGTAACTAACAATACATTTTAAAAACCTTCTTACCTGGATGTGGCCGGCCGCCGACTCTCCTCTGTTCTCTTCCTGGCTTCTGTGGAAGCAGGAAGCTCCCTGGCTCCCCTGAGCCAATCACAACACAGCAATGCAGCGTTGTGATTGGTCTTAGCGCTGTGGTTTGGTGCACAGACAGGGAAAGGCACCCAGGGCATGTTCTCCACCCAGGCTGTAATGCAGCATGGGTGGAGAACATGCAAAGTGCGCATGACATTTTGGTCAAGCACTCCCCCAGCCTCTGACAGCTCAGCCCTGCCCGCACCCAACCAACTGAGCCAGTAGTTAAAATAAAATGATGTTGTTAAGTTATTATCAATTTATATTTCTGTTTTCAATTGCTCGGTCACCGAGTAGTGAGGTGATGCTCCGCCACCTTAGAGGAGGAGCTGCCACTGCTCAAAAGTATTTAGTAATTCTTGCAAAAAATATTAGAATAAGTTTGACGTAAGCTAGATTAAAAAATGTTACAGTCACATTGTTTAAGGAGATGCAGAGATTCTATCTTTACTGTAATGACTAATAGTGTGAAAAAAATAAACATGTTGCCAAAAATATCTGTTTTTCTGCTGATCACTATTTCGATTTAGAAAACATATCAGAGCTAAAATTCAGTTCCCTTTTTCCTGGATTAAAATGCAGCTGTTCCTGTGGTAGAGGTACAGATCTACACCTATAGGTATGTGAACTGCATTTTGCAGTGTGTAACACTACCGGAGAACTACTTTTTGTCCAACAAAAAGCAGTTTGTGAATCAGACCCCATGTGTATCTGATTCAGTTCTTCTGCATAGCAAAGAAGCCTTTTCTGAGGATCACAACATATTTGTCTTGCACATTTCTGTGCTGAGACCCAAGAAGTGCCAGTTAAACACAATAGTACTCGTACTCGTAAGAAGATGTTTTGAACACAAAACAAAAACTGTTTACTGATAAAAAATAGTTGCATGCGATAATGTCCAAGCAGATCTGTTGATCAGTTATTAGGCACTGATTCAGCAAATGACTGGGGTAATATCACATTACATACATTGGTGCAAGGTTCACATGGCAAAGTACGAATCTGTAAGCCAACCTGGAACCTTGAATGCATAAATACAGCCCAACATACCTAGGCACAGCTATAGTATACCACATACAACAAGCCAAGAAGCAGCCCAAAAGAGCGTAGGCACAATAGACATATATCCAGACATCACTCTAAATAACATTGAACAGCATCATATCCAGATTTACAGCACTAAATGACCTTGTACAGACTGAAATCACCATGGTAGTCTCATCTACTCAAGAACATCATCTTCTTCACAGGTCCAGCCTTATTTCCCAAACGCACAAATAGTGATTGGAGCAATTCTTGCGAATAGTCTAAATCACTAGAAATACTTCTGTGTAGCATTCCAACCTATTGTGTGCTTCTCACTGTGCCACTGCAGACAGAGGCTGCCCATATTCAAATCAGTACTGAACCTGCACCTCATGGGAATAGTCAGTCTCAAACTGCCAGGTGAGGGCTCCTGCAGAATAGAACATAGGTATCCCCAATCTAATTTTGCCCTTCATAGGCTTCATCAGTGAGGCATTGCTTTTAACGTGTGACACAATGACCAAGGGGCCCTGGCCCAGGCATATTCTTGGATACATTGGTTGCTGCATCAAACACTCAAGGCCTAACCACTCTGAATCCATTTTGGGGTTGCTTGTGTTCGTTTCTGGAGTAGGTTTACCTGGCAATTTGGAATGAAATAGTCCGATGAGGTGTAGGGCTGTACTGATTTGCATAACAAAGGGGCTCTGTCTAGAGTGACACATCGGGAGGAAAACAGTGGGCTCGAATGCTATCCCAACGGATTGGATGGATAGAGTCGAAAGCAGAAAAACTGTGTTTTAAAAATAGGTGGCAATTCACATAAACATAATCCAACAAATTAAGTAGCCTATAAAATACCATAAAAATAAAACAATACTGGGTCAGATTTTTTTTTCTTTTTCGAATGTTCACATCATTAATGTGATTGTGTTTTTGCATTAGCTTTCGGGTCACCCTATCATACTGTCACCTTTTAGCCTGGAAGCATCATATTATACCGAACAGCAAGGGCACTCAGTGGCAACATCTTCATCCTATACAGAAGCCAGATAAAAAGAACCAACCTAAGTGTACTCCACATCAAAAGCAAAGTGAACTTCATGATGTGTGGTTGGGATTGAAAAGGTAATAGAACGAAGTGTGCCCCTTTAAAGAAATCAATATTACTTCAGTGGCCATAGACTATGATTTCCTTTGTTCAGCCAATGCTCACGTTAATAATGCTGTGTAATCAATAAGGCCACTTTATTTGAATAGGAATATGTCCACAAAGCAGTCACATCTATCAACTTATCTTTAATTGAAAGAAATATTAGGTTTCCTTTTAATTAACTTACCAAGAGGCCCATTAGGATGGCGGATGGACTTGCGTTCGTCCGCCACCCCGAGGTGGAGGGACCGTCCGCAGGGAAAGCGGCGGTCCCTCCGTTGCAATTAGGATGTGACCGCCACCCTGGCAGTCACATCCCGTATCTTTAACCTTGCGGCAGGTGTAGCTTGAAGCAGCAGCCGCTGCAAGGTTAAAAATGCATGATTTGCATTTACATGCACAAAGCGGCAGGCACTTTGCGGTGCCTGCCGCTTTGTGCATGTAAATGAAGGGAGTACCATAGGTACCCCCATGTGCACCCCCACCCTCCCAACACCCTGGGGGCCCGCAAGGGGCCCCAAACACCAAAGACCACATGCTTTTCAACGGCGGAAAAGCCGCAGTGGAAAAGCATGTTTCAACACACATCCTAATTTGGCTGACGGTGTCTTGCAGACACCGCCACCAAATAGCACTCATCATCCCGTGGATCAGAAGCGGACGGACCTGCCGTCCGCCACTGTTCCCACCGCCATCCCACCGCCATCCTAATCTGGCGGTGGGTGATTTCTGTCACCGCGGCGGTGAATCCGCATCCTCCTGGCCGGCGGTGGCTTCCACCGGCCCGGAGGATGCGGATTCACCGCCATTATAATCAACCCCCTAGTTGGGCTTGACAATCTTCCATACAAAATTAAATAAACATTTCTCATGGAGAATTGTAGAACTCGATTATCAGTTGATAAACATGATAGTATTGCATCTCTTATGTACCGAATTGCCTGCCATCTGCTATAATATTTGCTGCTGATATCTGCTCCTTGGTCCTAAGTTTCAATCCTACCAAAGCCAACTTATCCATCCATTATTTAGATGAGCTTTCCTACTGAATGGTATAACATTGTATTATAGTAAAACATATTGTTTACAGAGCCCGAAAAGAGAAAAGTGCAAAGTAAACACCGCTGAACGATGTAAAAGGGAAAAAAGTGCTTACACACCTTGCAGAAGCAACATTACTTGCACATTCTGAAGTATTATGAGGGCTTATTCTTTATTCTTATTTTTCTCTTAAATACGGAAGGCGATCCTCTACGTCATAAGAATGGGGTATTCTTATTTCATAAAGGTGCATCTTTCATAGAAATAGTTCAAATATTCTTCATCATGGTGTTGAGACTCATATAAAATTTGGAGAGGTTTTGAATTTGGGGGATTGTGATTTTTTGAAAATTAGCGTTGTGAGACGATGGGTTGTGACCGACTTAAAACACTATAGATTTTCTAGATTTAGACTACTTGTGTTTTGGACCACGACTGTGAGAATCTCACAAACTGAGTCATTGATTTTAAACTTTTGGATAATGGTTTTGAGTGCTAACTGCCAGTGCTGACTTTTTAAAAAATCAATCAATCAATCATGGGGTTTGTAAGCACGCTGTTCACCTGTGAGTGTTTCAAGGTCCTGGGGGTGGGGGTCGCACAGATCTGTTCAGCCGAAGAGCCAGGTCTTGAGGGTCTCCCTGAAGGTGTTCAGGGAAGTGGTGCGTATGATGTCTGCCGGTAGTGCTGTTCAGGACTTGGCTGCAATGTGAGAGAATGATCTTCCACCTGCTCTGGCTCTGTGGGTTCTGGGGGTTTTGGCCAGTGTGAGGTTGGAGGATCAGAGGTTTCTTTTGGGTATGTGGAAGTTGATTCTGTCATTGAGGTATTTGGGTCTGTTGTTGTGTAGGTATTTGTAGGCGTGGGTGAGGACCTTGAAGGTGACTCTCTTCTCTACAGGGAGCCAGTGGAGTCTCCATAGGCATTGGCTGATGTGTTCGGGCTAGGGGATGCCGAGGACGAGGGTGGTTGCTAAGTTCTGAATTGTCTGGAGCTTATGGAGTAGGGCCTTGTTTATGCCGGCGTAGAGTGCGTTTCCGTAGTCCAGTCTGCTGGTGATGAGTGCATGGGTGACTGTCTTTCTTGATTTCGGGGGATCCATTTGAAGGTTTTGTGGAGGATTCAGAGGTTGTTGAAGCAGCTGGAGGTGATGGCGTTGATCTGTCGTTACATGGTGAGCGATGAGTCGAGTACGATGCTGAGGTTTTTGGCGTGGTCTGTGGGGGTAGGTGGGCTTCCGAGGGTGGTGGGCCAACAGGTGTTGTCCCATGCTGATGGAGTGGTTCCGATGATGAGGACTTCTGTCTTCTCATCATTGAGTTTGACGCAGCTGTTAGTCATCCAGGCTGCAACGTCTTTCATTCCTTTCTGGAAGTTGAGTTTTGGGGACTATGGTGAGGGAGAGGATGAGCTGGGTGTCGTCGGCGTATAATACAATGTTGAGGCTGTGTTGTCGGACAATGGCTGCATAGAGGCCATGTAGATGTTAAAGAGGGTCGGGCTCAGTGATGACACTCCACAGGTGATTTTTGTGGGGGCGGAGAGGAAGGGTGGTAGTCTGATCCTTTGGCTTCTTCCGATGAGGAACGATCGGATCCAGTCCAGGGCTGTACCTTGTATGCCAGCGTCGTGTAATCTGGTGACAAGTATGCGGTGCGAGACGGTGTTGAAGGCTGATGTCATGTCAAGTAGGATGAGGGCCATGAAGTGGTTTTGGTCTAGGAGGGTTCGTATGTCATCTGTGGTGGTGAGAAAAGCGGTCTCGGTGCTGTGGTTGCATTGGAATCCGGATTGGGACGGGATGAGGATAGCGTTTTCTTTGATAAATCATGGCAGCTCCCTGTTGATTGTTTTCTCCACCACTTTGGCCACAAAGGGGAGGAGCGAGATGGGCCGGTAGTTTTTGAGGTTGGTGGGATCAGCCGTGGGCTTCTTGAACAGGGGCCTGACTTCTGCTTGCTTCCAGTTATCTGGGAAGGTGCCTGTTCTGAGGGTGGTGTTGATGGTGCATTGTAATTCAGGTGCAATGGCATCCACGGCTCTGTGGTAGATGTGCAGGGGCAGGGGTCGGTGGTGGCCCCGAGTGGATGGCTTTCATGGTAGCAGCAGTGTTGTCGGTCATGATCAGTGTCCACTTAGAGATGGTGGGCTGGCTGATGCCTGTAGGGGGCTGGATGTGGCGTCTTGTGGGTGGTCGATGAAGTTGTCGTAGAGTGTTTTAATCTTGAGGTGGAAATATGTTCCAAGCTTGTCGCAGAGGTCTTGGGATGGGGTGATATCTGTGGCTTCGCTGCATGGGTTTGTGAATTCCTGAATGACACTGAAGATTTCCTTGGAGTTGGTGGAGTTATCTGTGAACATAAGGTCCACTGCTGTGCAGCTGGAGTAAGAAGATCTGAGTTGGTTACACATGAAAATGTGTAGATGCCTATGAATCAAAGTATGTGCTGGGCAAGTTGGACAGCTGTCTACCTCAGCCCAGTATATTCCCAAATATAGCCTGAATAATATTAAATTTGGTCATATTTGCCCTTCTTCATATACTTTGGGTTCTGGAATATTTTCTCGAGTCAACACTTAATATGATTTGGACTTTGAAATTCTCTGCTGGACCGAGATTATTATTCTGCTAGCCAAAAGGTATACCAAAACGTTCTGGAACCCAAAGCCAAGAGATGCTTCTGTAGCAGAGTAACCCTTCCCTAATGAGGAAGAGGAGTGGGAGAAATCTACATGGGCTAATTACCTGGAACCTCACTGAAACTTTTACCCATGCCTTTCTCATAGGGAGAAAGGGAGACAGGCAGACCTCCGGCACCGCTCACCTCTTGGATACCTTAGCTCAGTCCCTGCCAAAGCAGATACTTTACATTTGAACCTGATATAGAAAATATGAGAAAAAAACAGGTAAATATTCACCAGTCGCTTTGGTGGCCAGTTTTAAGAAGAGTTGCTTTAGGGGCCAGTTTTAAGAAAAGATCCATATGGGTAAATTTGCACTGCAGTACCTTCTGCAGCACTGATTTAAAATTTGCATATTTGATTTGCGGCGTGCCAGGAGGGCAGGTACACTGCAGAAGCATTACGGCTGTTTGTGGAGGCCGGGGAAGCCAGAAGCAGCAGTGTGCCCAAACAATTACCCATAAGTCCCCTGGAGCCCAACACTTTTCAGGAAGGTGCTCTATCTACCCCTGGTAGGAAAGAGTCACACTGGAAAAATGTTCAAGTATTTCTGGAATTGGAATTTTTGTCAAGAAGTTCTGGGGTGCATGCTCCTTTCTTTTAAGGTGCAGTGATTGTTTTGCACCCTGGCTAAGGTAGGTGAAAGACAGTTGTGCTATATTATTTTTTAATTTTGAAAACCTTATTGACATGCAATTAAGTCACAGTAATCTATGAGCATATTGTCTTATGTTCATGAAAGGTGGTACCATCTTGATAGGTTCTGAATATCAATTTGCAGTATGTTTGAATATGTATTTTGCCTTTGATTAGCATGTTGACACCCTGGCAATTTAACGTTGAATTAGAGCATTCCTTCTGTTATGCTAGCAAAATAGAGGCGGTATTGTGTTTTGAGTGCTGCTGTGCAGAATGTTAAATGTGCCTCAAGCACAGGGGATTCAAAGTACATTTCTGGGATTATTAGATGTGGCTGATCTTTTATGTGATTATGCCCTCTACTGGTTGTAAGATCCTTCAGAGGGTGTCGCCACAATCATTTCCATTTGCCATTCGGTATATATTTGTTAATTTATGCCTAGAATTTAGTAGAATCTGTAATAAAGTACTTTTCTTTTTTTGCATAAAAAAATTGGCTGAGCAGTAAATTACGGAGTGTTGTTTATTATGATACTTAGTCTCTAGCTCATAGCTTCCTCCCTGCAACTGGGACTGCCCTCCCTTGCTACCATGACAGTTGGGTGATAAAAAGGGATACTTGGATACCAGTAGGGGGGATCTGCAGTATGTGGGGGCCCAACAACCCAAATTCCCTATCTCCACTTGGCCCTTTGACTTAAATTTCTTACAGTCTGATGGTCGGGGAATCTTCACAGGCAATATATTTGGATGAGGTTTGTTCTCCAGGATTTGTCAATACAAATTTGAAAAATTCTAAAGAGAGCGTCCATATTTGAGCTGCTGAACTGTGAGCGGATGTAACACAAGAAGGTTAGGGTCGGGGACAGTTGACGCCACCATGTACTTCAGTTTCATCTTGTCATGAGCCATCACCTATGCTCATGACTGTCAATTTATCTAAATGTAATAGGTTTCAGAAGTGACATCATGCACCATTTTACTGATGATGATATCACTGGATGCACCCATTACCCTTTAACCCTCAACAACCTCCTAATTGCTGCTGAGGATATAGTAGAAGCAGAGGGCGGGTTCTATTGGTCCTGTTTACCATTAACAGTTCACGTTTGCCATTTGCCCGGGGCGCTGCTTACTTGACTCATGCACATATGGGTAGCAGGTACAATACAAGATGTGCCCTGAGAAAGCAAGGGATAGCAGCTACTATTTCTGGCTATGCCTAAATGGCGTACTGGGTGTAGCTTGATCATTTCCTAGCCTTTTCTTCTTCTGGAACAGTCATAGGTACCTCAGTGCCTATCTTTGCCTACTTAGTTGCAGCTGTGAATCATACACTTGCTCAGTCATAACTGAAGTGCACCTCTATTTGTTATTTCATGTTTTCCATCTAGTATTGATCAATGATACTGAAAGAAACTACCCCTGAATTAAGTTTAAATGAAACCTAATTTAAGGTTTGATCTGAAGATACTATCTCTCCTTTTGTGAATGTGGCACTTCCCTAATAACTTACAATGACCATTACTGTAGTGGCCTCCCTTCAGCACATTCAAACGGCTACAATGTGATTCCTAATGAAGCCTGGCAGGAAGGGCATGTTTTCCCTACTGTCATGCCTCTGCACTCTTCAGACTTATTGTCAAGTCACCAGAGTCATTTGAAATCTTTGATGGCATTGAAGTACATGGTGGTACTAAATAAAACCCTCTATTCTTTCACGTTCACACTATGTGCTGTGTTAGTCTTCATCTAATTACTGAGAGGGCTTTTTTATGTACCTGAGATCACGATGAATGTATTTGCTCTTAATGCTTAAAACCCTTACATAGCCTCATGTTGTTTTTTAGGTGATGAATCTGCCAAGTATTTTACCAGAATATTGATCTTTTAATATCGTCCAGCCAAAATATTATTGTCAAAATATTGACTACTACAACATCATGAAGATAATTTATAACATTATGTTATATATGTGTGTGGCTACGAATAATTAAACTGTATCATCTATATACCTATCGTAATGATATTCTGCTAGTAAATATTGTGGCCACAATATTTGGGCAGGTCAATATTTTTCTCCTCGACATTCTGAGATGCAACTGACAGATTAAATAATTCCACAGCACAGTCACATTTGCATTAATATTTAGAATGTATGGCTATTACAAGCAACATTTAAAGTGACTTACTGGGTTGTAAATCGATTTTTTGTATGGATCAGTCAATGTAAATGTCATTTCTGGATCCATTGCACGGGGCATGTTTTATTTTCTTACTGGTTGTATGGTACAAACGAGCCGAGATATATGCAATCGGGGGTTATTTTATGATTTTCACAAATACTTTTATCTCAGCTCAGCTCCACCTATTAAACTGAAGACATTTACTAAAAGTTTCTGATAACATCACAAACTTTATTTGGACATCCTTGTAGATTCACTGTTACCTTTACTTTCTTCATCATCTCTTCTCCTTTCTTCAGTTCCTTAACTACCTTTCGTGGTCCTCTGACCCTTGTGATTAAATTCTTCTAGCCAGTTTTGTCTCTCTAGATCATCTAACCCCACGACCTAGAGGTGCTTTCCATAGGGGTTGTATCTATTGTATGTTTCTTTTAGCAGTGGGGTTCCTCTTCTTTTCAGATCACCTTTCCTTCACATAGGAATGACAAGTGAGACAAAGATGCTCACTTTGCTCTTGAATTAACATGACTTAATCTTTCTCCTGTTGGTCCTCTTGTTCTGGGAGATTTCTGTCTATACTTTATTTACAGGTCTGAACTGATCAAGATTTAACTTTCATATCTGCTTTATTTCTTCTCAATGTCTGCGTCGTCCACAGTCTATTATGCTGTTCTGGGGCAGAATGTAAAAATCAAAGACAACCTTGGTACTGCTAGAGAAAAGGATATAGATTACTTACAGCGTATGAAAATATTATGCTAACATGTGCATGAGAGATTGATATTAAAATGTAGCAAAGGGTGATGGAGGTTGTAGGTCAATTCTATATTGGTGTCATTCCATAGAAAGGATACGGAGCTAAGCATTGAATTCAATAATAAGAGTTTCAGTGTTCCTGTGAGGTGACATATATTAGTCAACAGTTCAATGTATTTAAGGTGAAGAAAAAGAGGTTTCCAGTGAACAATGATGATGGAAACCAACCATGAGGCTTCTTTCACAAAACAAAGCCATAATCAAAGGAGGACACCTTGTGAAGTGAATTGGAAAATATGATAGGAGGAAAAAAGGAAAAAACGGAATATGCAAAGTTACAACACTAGACAAATGAGCAAGTCAGATTATTGCTTGAGCCGGAAGCACAAGTCAGTGCAGAGCCAAGAGCAATCATTACCTTCTTATGATCGTCCAAAAAATAAGTAGGTCATAAGAAGAGTTGTAAAGTAGACAGCTAACCAATGCATATATAGTGCTTGTGCTGTCTTTACTTTTCTGAAGTCTCCTAGACACCCGGTGTCTGGTAAATGTAGGGCTGATGCAGGAAATTCCATATCTATACACAGGCACTGTTATTTGTGAATATCTGCATAAGAACCCAGACCACGGTACTTGTAAGAAATCAGATTATTGGTTGAGGGGAGTGGAAGCCCCACTTTGGCAACACCCAGAATGCTTGTCTGGGTGAACCACAAAACCAACTGAGTTAACCTGTGCATAATCGTTTGGTAGCTTTGCATGAAAGCAATCAGGCTTAATTTAAAGGCAATGTGTAAAGTATTTATGCAGCACACAAACAGTAATAAAGTGAAAACACAACACACAAAAAATCCCAAACCAATTTGGAAAAATAGAGTACATTTTAATAAATAAAATGATACCAGAACAGCAAACAGTCAATCAGTAGAAGCAGAGATATTACGTTTTTTTAGGTAGATATAGCACCTCAAAGCACAAAGCACCACTCGTGGTCATCTGGTTGTGCTAGATTGGGGAACAGTCACAAGTTCAGGCCGACTACGATGGAGCACGCGCTGGCTACATGCACTGTTTAGTCCTCCAGAAAAAGTGACATTATAGTCTGGCACAAAGAGTTCTGTGTGTGGTGGAGAAGGCAGCAATGAGCAGGAAGAGTGTAGCTGCTGATCGTCTTTGTAGAATGAACAACAGGCCTGGCATCACAGACGGTCATGCTATAATGCGAAGATCTGTTAAGGCGTCGCAGAGAGTCTTTGCTGGAGTTTCGCTTAGGTGGTCACTGCGGGCTCTTGAAGTGCAGGTCTCACACTGCTGGTCATCGCTGGCATTCATTGTAGTGTGGAGAGTAAGATTTACCAAGGCTTTGTGTTGGCGGTCATGCAGGTGTCAGAGTCTCAGTGTGAACTGGCCAATTCATGGCTGCTAAAACACAAACCTTCAGGATTTCAAATTTTTTCACAGAAGCAGCTTAAGTGAAACCATCCAAGGCTCCATAACCTGGGAAGGCACTTCATAGGGATCAGGAACTCACTACAGCAGAGGTCATCAGGACTCAGACAGGTCCAGTTGTAGGTACTGGCAGCTCACCTAGGTAGTTGCAGGGAGCTTTTTGTTTTCCTGTTGCTCAAACAGGAGGTCAGCTATGCAACCCTTGCAGTCACGCAGGTAGCTTGGGATGAAGGGAGTGGCCAGTCTTATGACTCACAGTACCCTAGGGGTGAAGGCAGCCCTTATGCAACAGGGCAGTCCCTTGGTAGCAGCACTGCGGTCCTCTGTGGAGCAAGGCAGGTCTCAAGCAGAAGGGAAGTCATCTGTGGAATCTAATGTGTCTGTAATGTCCACAGGTCCAGGAGCATAATGAAGAGTTCTTCTGAGGGTCCTATATTTTTACCTGAAGCTAGCTTTCGAAGTGAGGGGATTCCCTATAATAACCCTGCATCTGGATCCTGAACGTTTTTCCTTCCCCTGTCAAGACTCCAAGCAGTTTGGGGTGACAAAAGACAGGGCAGGCCTGTTGTCAGATTACGTTATGTGTGTAGGAGCTAAAGACCTTTAAAATGTAAGAGGGGCTGGGTACAGCTCCGCTCCCAACCTTTGTGGCAGGATGACCCATCCTGTCCACACCTAATATCCTTTGTGTCACTGTCTGAAAGGAATACACAAACCCCAAAAGCAGAGGCATTCCCAGTCATGTGATCCAGGAAACTGGCAAAAGGAACAAATGTTTAGGACAAGAAAATGCAAACTTACTGAAAGTGGTATTTTCAGAATTGTGACTTAAAATCCGACTTTACCATTAAAGTGGTTTTTAACTTAGAATTAATTTGAGTATAAACACCACATCTCTATCTGCTCCTAACTAAAGGCTATCACTTAATACATTAACAAGGAAACCCCATGTTAGTCAATGTTTGAGATAGACCTTACAGTACTGAAAAAGGACTTTAGGTGTTTTTCACGTTAAATGTATGTAATGCTTAAACCCAATAGTCCTACATTTTAAATGCAATGTACCCTATGCTATGAACCTTTAGGGGCAAGTTATATGTATTAAAGAGGAAGGTTTAGGTCGGGCAAAAGGTTGATTTTGTCAGATTGAAATGTCAGTTTAAACTGCACCCGAGGCTGCAGTGACTGGCCTGAAATTGTGTGAAGAGGAACCTTCAGTGGATGCACAAGGAGTGCTGCAGGTCCTCTAGTAGCACTTACTGTACAGGCCCTGGGTACATCTAGTACCATTTAATATGGACTTACAAGTAAATAAATATTCCAAGGTGTAGGCCAATTTAACCCCTTCCTTGCTCCCGTCGGCCGTTGGCCGAAGGGAGCACTCCCTCCCTAGTGCTGCCGTCGGCCAATGGCAGACGAAGCCCTGCCCAGTCAATAGAACGCCCACACCGTGGCGGGAAAAATGCAGCGGTTAAGGCGTTAACCATGCTTGAAGGAGAGAGCAAACACACATTAGCCCTGGTTAGCAATGGTGAAGAGCGCATCAAAACACGTTCAGCAATAGAGGGCAGAAATGTGGGGTAGTCCCTCAAAAAGGACCAGGTCCAACAGCACCATGCACCCATGCCCCATTTGGCACAGGTTTCTGTGATCAGCCTTCAATTGGGCTCAGAGTCAATGACCACAGTACTGCAGGGCCCCTTGCATAAGTTAGAGAGTAAGATTGGCCAATCAGGAACTTAGTTGAACTATGCCTTGTCTCTTTAAAAAAAACATTTGTTTTAGGATTATTCTATTTTTCCAATTCATTTTTTTGTGTTTCATACTGCTTCTAATCATGTGTTGAAGACTCAGTGCAGACCTTCCATACATAGATTTATTAATATCACATCCATTTCTGATTAGGTTTCAATTTCTCATGTTATTTCTGAATGAAAGTTGACATTGTCTATTTACTGATTTTAGCCTGTATTTTATGTAGAATTGGGTGCTATTTTAAAATGTAGAATACTTTTTATTGTTTCTTGTGTCCTTAGTTTACAAAGAAAATAAGAGCATCAGCCCAAAGTTTTTCTTAGGTGCATATACAGTTTATGTTGCAGTTGCAAGTTTTTTTGCATATCTGCTTTCTCCCGTTGTCACTACTTTCTTATCTTTCTCTTCCTCGTTTTCCCCATTTCTGACTTTCTCTCTTTCTATGGGTCTAAATCAGATGAGGTGTTTCCCCGCTGACATCTTCTTCTCTCTTGTATCTCAATTGTTAATGTTATCTTTTTGCTTTGCTTCTGGGCCTTATGAGTCTCTCATTCTGTTTCCCTCTCTTTTTTTCTCTTTCGCCCTCTCTCTCCCCCTCTTGCGTGCTCTCTGTCTCGCTCACTTTGATACCAACCCTCTTTTTCTCTCTCTCTGTCGCACTGCCTGTTGTACTTTGGCAGCTTATGTTCTTGGCACTTGTTTCATCGCGCCAGCTGCTCATCTATCGTTCTTTACAACTCTTTGGTGTGGGTCACCTGGTGTTCTGACACTAGGAGGCAATTCATAAGGCGTACGTTGGGGGCTTTGACACCTTTTAATAGGTTGCTGCATGACTTGTAGCAGATTGTAACAAGTACAAATTAGACCATAGCCTTTCCTGTTAGAAGGAGAGCGAAGATTATGGTAATGAGGAGGCATTTATATTAAGTAAACAGTATGCAAGTACAAAATCCACAATTCTGTAATTAAAAAACACAAAAGCCCACCCTTGAGTGACTGCTAACTTGGAAAGTCATATCATTTAAATGTCAAATGTTTTCAGCTACTTCCCATATGACACTGCAGAAGCTAAAACTAATTCAGTTTTTCATCAACTGCCATAAAAATGCACAATCTTCTTTCTATGAATAGTCTGATAAGGCCCTATAGCAGTCCCTTAAGTATTTGCTAAAATGGCGTGTGTGCCTAATATTTGATTATAACAAATGTCATATTAAATGAAAGTCACCAAGGGTGAGATTTCTGTCTACAAATCTCCATTTCATCTTTGTGAAATGTATAACACTTGATTTCTGCCCAATTGTGGTATAGTTGTAGATGTGTGAGTTTTATTCTAAATTCATATGTAATTTCTCTGATATGACAGAATGTTTTAGGGAGTTGTTAAAGAAGAATGCTGGATGTATCTGGTTTATTGAGAATAAGTGTATTACATTTAGACATATTGACATTGTTTTCTTTTTTTGAATTCTTTCGATGAGGGCTCCTAATTGCTGCTTATAGTCTAACATCCCGTGCAACTGCCATCTTTGAGATTTCTTTGTTTGTTGCATCGGCCCCACAGGCGTTCAAAATTGGGATTGTGGAAGTTTTTAATATGAGCAGAATGGCATGTGTACCCACATTCACACCAATTTTGAATCAACTAAAGAAAATTATTGCTTGCTCATTGGCATACTTTTAATATAGGAGAATTGTTCACGGAACGTTCCTTATTTGCTTTAAAAAAGAACAAGAATATAAAATATGATTGGGTCAGGGTATGCCTCCCACCCTCCAGAACCCACCATACTTTAGATGTCTTTTTGGGTTCCGCTGCTCTTCTGGGGCACCATAATGTAGGGACTGCAGTGTATGTAACTATACTGTTGAATCTAAAGAATTTGTACATAATAATATAAGAACTGCGCTCACACAATTCTCCAACTGCAACACCCAGAATGTAATTTATACAATCAAGTGTCCTTGTAACTTTTTCTATGTTGACCAAATGACCCAAAAGATAAGAATAAGGATATGCCAACACAGGAGTCGCCTAAGATGCAAGTTGATGAACGCGCCACTGGTGGAATACTATGAAACACTGAGGCACACTGAAAACGACATTCGATGGCAGGTGATCAATGCCATAAAGGCACCGGTCCATGGAGGAGGCATTGCAACAATTCTTAGCAAAGCAGAACTGAAATGAATCTTAAAAATGGACAGCTTCGATAGTGGATTAAACAGAATGGAGGACTGGACAGCCCTGATCTAAGCCACCATGTGTGCCAGTATTTGTGCACCCATTTAACAACGAATAGCATACAGTACATACTACACCCAGCCGACAGAGCATTTGTGTGTACTTATTTTTCTCTGCGATTTCGTCTTTTTTCTCTGTGATATTTTTTCTGTCTTATTATTTTTATGGTGGATTCAACATGCCATGACTACCACATCATTCCAATATTGCCCCCATGTTTGGCATGTCTCCTATTCTTACTTATTCCCATTATTCACTTAGGTTGAAATTATTCCTTATTTGTGATGCCTACAGAGTCTGATAATTATTTTCTATTTTTAATCTCCCCTTCGTACGAATAATTGCTCAGTAACTATTGTATATGTACACTCATTCCATATCCCCATTCTCTGCCTTGTCCAATATGGCTTCAGTTGGATGATGGGACTTGCAAACCCACCCCCACAAAGTCCTACTGGCAGTTCCCTCTTGATTTCCTTATATATGGGTGCAGGCTTCCATGCACAGCGGCACCATACAGATGCGGTCAGCTCCCTCGACATACTGTTTTCTGAACGTGGTGGGCTCCTTACACTGTGAATCCTTGACACATACGGTATGCCCCATAGCGGGTTATTTTCTACAACTACGGCCTTATACACAACATTGAATTACTTTGTGTGACTATAATTATTACTGTGTTTACCAGCATGGCTATAGCAGTTTGTAGGAGCATGACAATTTTATTACCACGAGGTATAATGTCATCCACCTACAGCGGCCTTATATACCTACAGATTTTATTGAGACTAGTACCTTGTACCTATTACTAGGATGGATATTACGAGCTTGGAGGCATTTGAGTACTTCTTTGCATTTAATTTAATTTCTTCCATTCCTTCCTTCGTTTATGAATATATTTCTTATAATTGTGATATTCTCTTTTATCACTACTCGAGTCATTAAATAAGGGAAGTTTTAAGGCAGGTGTTTTATCATCCTTGTAGGCATTGGCCTGTGGAATTACATTGTGGATTATGACATCATTACATATGGATGACTCCAAGTCCCTTTCCCTTCAGTATTAGGCACATTGTTGCCCCCAATTTGGCTTTATGAGGACTTAGTTTCTTAATTAGCTGACTTTGTAAGTTACCTGTCTCATTTTCAAGATGGTTTGTATGAGCGGCGGCTCCCTGGGGGAGGAGTGGGGGCGGGGGCATTCTCCCGGTTCAGTGGAAGTATATACCTTAAAAAATGCAATACTTTTTGCTTTTTTATTTACTCTCTCACTTATTCATCCTTCACTGATTAATCACAGACTATCTTTTTGCAGTTTTCAATTTGGCATCATTCTGCTCCAGCCTTGATGGGTATTCTTGACCACCTTGAACACCCTAGCCCCAGATTTGCGAACTTAACCTACCTGTAGTACCGTATTGTAGTGTTCTGTTTCACGTGCACAATTTGATGTTTCTATTTCTCACCAATTAGGTGAATTTTCACAGTTGGCACACTCCACATCTCTTTCTATGGACATTATCTAAATATGTACAAGAAGCATGACTTTGGGCTTCTAGTTTACGGTTATAACTAGTGCATGATCTGTAGGATTTGCGCCTGCGTCTTCTAATGCCTCTATTGTCACATTTTGCGTGTGTATTTTCAAGACCTTAATTTTTCATTTAGACCTTTTTTCCCCCTTTGTTTTTCCATTTACCTTCACAGGTTATTAATGATTATTATTGTATTATTGATTTATGATCCAAGGCAAGCTATAAGTTGTCCTGATGATGATCTCATATTGTAAAGGGATCGAAACGTCATCGATCCACACTCTGACCCGCTAGATTTTGTATATGCTAGTGCTTTGTTCTATAATTAAGTGACCCTCATTTTGTGTATGTTTGTTGGCCACTCTACTTTTTGCCTTAATGTTTTCTGGTTTCTCTGGTTTTTAACACTTGTACTGGAGTACACAAGCGTGGGTACAATTTCCAAAACTGTCTTTTATTGTGAAAATAAGAAACTCTTTATTGTCGATTGGACAATCCGTGGGTGTTACTTTTATCCCAGTATATTACATCTGCAATAAACATCTTAGGGACCCTTGTTCCTTTAACCACATATTACCCTTGTTCTCTAATGATTGTTGTTTTGCCCTCATGTCTGTGCAACTATATATTAAAAAATGGTGCCCATTTTGGAAGTTGTTTATCAAACAAAAAAAAAACTTGAACGATATCTGCCTTTACATGCACATACTCACATAAGCCGCCATTTTTATTATTTTGTAATAAAGTTGTTCAAAACACATACATTGCAAAACAACAAACACCTTGTCAAGTCCAAAATATGTTTGGAGGCATTGTTAGATATATTGGTTTTTATAATGTGTCTTAAAATTCTAATTAGAATAAAACTTAAAACTTTAGCCCATCCAGTGTGTTTTTAACTTTTAGTTAAATCATAAAGTGTGAGAGGTAGGACTAGTTTTTCCATTAAATAATCCATATAATTGAGAATACATATTAAAATTACTGTTCGAAATCTCAAGTGCAACAGTCTTCAAGTAAGCACGAAACATACAGAAATCGCTTTATTTAGGTGTATAATTGGTGATTACGCTCATCACAAATAACCAGGTTATGCTGTACTTTACATACTTTCAAAGTTTTAAGAATGTTATAAAGATCTGGCAAATGTTTCTATGCATGCAGGTACTTTCTTTTTAATATCACAGGTCTTGACTTGTACTTAAACGTTTTGTAGAACCAAAATACATATTATTTTGCTTCTAAAGGTTGCACTATGTTGTAAACTACCATATCTGCTAGATCCGATGTAAAAAAGAGAGATATCGCGTTTTTTTATTTAAAATTCAAAATGCAGTCTACAGAACATTGATATCAAACTCCTGCCATCATAGAATTGACTGGACTTTACGGAGCATATTCTGAAGAACGTGTGATAACCATCGCAAATTTAGCTTACGCAACTTTTCACATCGCAGTCTACTCTGTGTTAACGTGGTATTCTCAACACGGCGGTGCCATGGGATAGTCCCAGGATACCATGTCAAATGACTGTGTTAAAATTAACGCAATGCCAAAAAAACATGAAACACGAACGTGAAAATAGTAGCCATGAGGCCAATCGCGATACAAAAATCAGCAGTAACCAGCGATAGGCCTGCAATTCCCATGCGTCATGCGGGAAAATGCACCATAAAAGCAGAGTAAAAAAACTGTGAGATGACAATGTATGAGCACATCCCCACATCTGTGATGTAGAACAAATGACCATTGTCCCTCATCAAATAGGCATCTCCTCACATTCACAATGTACATTGACATGCAGTCTGCATTTGAACAGCGCAAATTCTGAAACATGCATGGAACACTATGTGAAACCGCATCTCCCCTTCACATTGTAGAGGGACAACCGACCCCTCCTGCACACAGACGATTTTATGACTATGATCAATCAATCATGAAAACGTGGACGAATGTAGGGGCTGTGACTCCAACGTACATACATGTTGCCCATTATGTGGGACTTAAGTCACAGGGGGCATCCCTGCATCATGGTGGCACATATCGGACCCCAAAAGGAGCACTGTTGTCACCTGTAGGTCACAAATGGCAGCCAAAATGGAATGATTTGAGACACATGTGAAAGGCCGAAGAGTGGGATTCCCTACTAAGTGTGACATACAGAACTGGCAGTTCGAATACGTGACACCCTAAACAGCCTCTCTGCACAGAGGTGACACACCCACCATCCATGAACAAATCTTAAAATTGTTATCAATACATGTCGCACTCACACATGTCTGAGTGATGTGCCTGTACCGATGAGTGACGTGCACTCAGGAAATCTATTTTTTGAACGCATTTATTTGCACATGCTGTGCCTGTGCTCATTTAGTACTGTCCCATGATTGCTAAGGACTGTCACAATGTGACGTACTCATGTGAAGAAACTGCCAATGATTGTGTTCCTACGGGCTATTCCAGCTGCAGCTGCAGTGAAGTGTGGTACACCTGCCTCCGCTTCATCATCATCGTCCGGTGCATCTGGCACTTGTATCCATGGGGCATTGCTGCGTTCACATATGTTGTGCAACACACAACATGCAAAGATCATCTTGCATACAATGTCTGGGCTGTACAGGAGTCTTCCACCTGTGACGTCCAGGCACCTGAAACGTGACTTCAACACGCCAAATATGCTTTTCATGATGCCCTTGGTGCGTTTGTTTGGCTGCATTATACTTCATCTGGGCCTGTGTGTTTGATGCTCGGAGGGGTGTCATCATCCAAGTGCAGAGTGCATATCCCTGGTCACCTGTGACAGTGCAGAGAGACATGAGTCAATAGTTGTTTCTGCATGATGTGTTGGCAGGCTCACTGGTTCATTGGTATGTGATATGTGTGACTTTGTGATTCCTGTATGACATGTACTGCTTGGTGCAAATGAGCGGCATCAATGTGTATTATGTAGCCTCATTGCTTCTCCTCCCTCCCCCGAGCCCATTCACTAGTGTGCGCAGAGCGGTTGCATCACTTGTACTCCTTCGGCACACCATTGTGATGCCTGTCTGAGCATGTCCACAAGCCTGATAACGACACAGTGATGTTGTGTGCTGAAGGTGGGCAGCCACGTGTATGCCTATGGTAAGGGCAGGGCGGACACAGATTTAGAGTTCATGCCTCGCTGAACACGCCATGTGGTTGAGGGTAGACCTTTGGCTTATGCTGCCGTAATAGCGACACACACAACAATTGGCATGTCTGATCCTGGTCCCCGAGCTGGCTTGCGCACCCTCATTTACCCCTTGGCTGAGCCCGCACTCCGGGGACATGCTACATAGCAACATTGTATTTATTCCTATTCTTAATTGGCAATACACTTACGAAGGTGTAGTATCGTAATGAAGTTGGAGTTCAAAGCAGTCAAGGATAAGCAGGTAGACATATGCAATTCACTTTGTTACTAAGACATCTTGGATTGCACCAATATCAACCATCCATCAGAGCGTGAATGAATGACTACATGTTATAATATGTAGATTTGCATAGCACAATATCACCCAGGTGGGTAAACTAGTGCTGAGCAGGTGTGAGTCTAGGCACACATAGGGTATAGCGGGACTACTAAAAAATCCAGGTCTTCAGCTTCTTGTGGATTTCAAGAAGTGAGGAGGAGGCTCTTATGAATAGCAGAAGTTCGTTTTACGCTTTAGAGACGATGAAGAAGGCTCGACTGCCGGATCTGGTTTCCTATATGGTTGGGATTTGTGCAAGTAAAAGTCAGGATGAGCGGAGGAATCTAGAAGGTTTGAGAAAGTAGATAACGACTGTTAAGGTATGCTGGGCTAGGGTTATGTAGTGCCTTGAACGTGTGGGTGAGGAGGTTAAATTTTGCTCAATAGTTAATGAGGAGCCAGTGGAGCTCCTTCAAGGGTGGTGTGATTTGAGTGCAGTGTGGGAGGTTGAGAGTAATTCTGGCTGGCAGGTTTTGAATGGTCTACAGCCTTCTGTTGAGTTTTTTTTGTTGAACTTAGCATTGAGGGATTTCCCGTAGCCCAGCTTGCTTGTGGCCGGGGTATGTATGACAGTTATCCGGGTGCCATTCAAAAATCTTCCTCAGCATGAGGTTGTAACCAGTGGTTTGGGTTGTCTTGTCGAGTTTGCTGTCGAAGATGATGCTGACGTTTTTGGCATGGGTGGTATGGGTTGGAGTTGGTCCTAGCTCTGTTGGCCACCAGATGGAGTACCACAGTGGTGTGCTCTTCCCGAAGATAAGGATCTATGTTTTGTTGGTGTTCCACTTTAGACAGTTGATTGGATGAGTGACTGGATGACAAATTAGGCAGTAGTAAATTACTGTTAAGATATTCATCAGCGATCTGAAGTGATGTTGGAATGGTGATCGTGGGTGATTTCTATTCTGGAGGAACCTTAAGACCATTTGACACAATATATGAGGAAAGTGAACTACCAGTGTGACAATTCATGGCACATGCAACTCTCATGGTAGCCACAAGAGCTACTTGGACAGCTAGAGACCAGAAACCTAAGAAATCCCTGGTGTTATCGCACCTCAAAACCTTAGGAAGCTATATACTTTTCATCACACTCTTCCATACTGCATTATCACTGACTTTAAATGTAGATATAAATGTGCTCAGCATTTAATTTACAAATGGTATATATATATGACATTGAATTTACATATGGTATATATGGCATTGAATTTACATATGGCATATATGAAAATGTTCAAAATATGTGGATACGATTTCCAGGAATGCCAGGTTTAAGTTTAGTAAGGTCAACTATGTAGACCAAACCTACTTTTTCTGATATAGACTCACTAAGACATATATTGAATTTGCTAATGAATGTCCTAGATGCATGCAACCCCGGTTCCACTTCTATCATATGATAAAGGGCTGTGTTATAATACAGACATACTGGAGGGAGGTCTTGTGCATCATAAAAGCAGACCACTAAGCGGGAAATCCCTCTGGTGCCATTGCAGTGTTTACTGGGCTAGTTCCCTTGACCCAAACCTTTTACACAACAATGCACGTTCATAGACCTTGCACTAATTATCGCTTAAAGGAACATAGTGATGAACTGGAGGCACATACTGCACCTGTTGTTATTATTATTATTATATTTAATTTTGTAGAGCGCTCAGCTACCCGTAGGTTTCCCGGCGCTAAAATCAACATAGACAGAGGGGAGGGCAACGGGAAGAAAGCTTACATATTGAAGAGCCAATGTTTCACTTGTTTGCGGAATTTGAGATAGTCAGGTTCTTTTCGTGACTGAAGGGGGAGAGAGTTCCAAAGTGAAGGGGCTAGCCAGGCAAATGAGCGGCCTCCCATTCTGGCTTTTCTGATTCTAGGCACTGAAAAGAGGTGTTGATTAGATGAACGCAAGGTGCGGGGGGGACAGTGATGATGGACCAAGGAAGTAAGATATGGTGGGGCCAGGCCATTGTTTATCTTGTGCATGATGCAAAGAGCTTTGAATTTCGTGCGATTTTCAATCCGGAGCCAATGTAGTGCGCAGAGAGAGTTAGAGGTGGGGGAAGTGTTGGGTAGTTTGCAGAGCAACCGTGCTGCCATGTTTTGAACTGTTTGAAGTTTTCGGGTTACCTCTTTGCTGGCGCCCAGGAGAAGGATGTTACTGTAATCCAGTCTTGAAGTAATTAGAGCCTGGACAACAGTTTTCTGGGTGTCCGTAGGCAGCATCCAGATGATCTTACGTAGCCATTTGATAATTGTGATGCAGATGGAAGAGGTTTTGATCACATGGCTTTTCATGGATAGTTGATCATCGAAGATCACGCCTAAGTTGCGAGCTGATTTAACAGGAGAGGGTGGAGTGCCCATTTGAGCGGGCCAGTGTTGGGGGCCCCATAAAGTAGTATTATGTCCAAACAGCAGAAGTTCTGTTTTTCCCCCATTCAGTTGAAGTTTGTTGTCCAACATCCAGGCTGCGATGCTGTTCAGTCCTGAACGGAGGGTGGAAGAGGGGGCATAAGGGTCTGAGGAGAGAGAGTAGATGATCTGGGTGTCATCTGCGTAGGAGTAAATTGTGAGCCCAGCTTGCTCCGCAATGGACGCCAGAGGTCTGACGTATAAGTTGAAGAGCAAGGGGCTCAAGATGGAACCCTGTGGGACTCCATACGCAGATGTAAAGGATTGGGAGGCAGATGAGGAGGAAAAAACTTGGAAAGTACGGTTGGATAAGAAGCTAATAAGCCAGTTAAGAGCTGATCCGGTAATGCCCGAAGATCGGAGGGCATTGACAAGGATGGGGTGTGTGCAGGATTTGGTTAAATGTACATGGGAAGGAATTTCAACTTGACTGGCTCTCAATAGAAGAAGCACTACACTGACACCTTTGGATGTTAGGCGCAAACTACTAGTAGCTTTAGAAGTGAAACCCAATACTTATCCTCCTTGAAGTTTGTGGTGAGAGCAAGGATGTTGAAATGTTCTTTTCTATATTGACTGTTTTATGATATACATTACAAGAAAAAAATGCAAGCTCAATTTTGGCTTGGGTGCACAGTTGTGGTCGGGCAAATGCAGGGGGAGGGTTGGGCTTTTCTCCATTTATTTAAATATGTTGTAGCATCATATTTTTCTTAGCTCAAAGTGGTTGCTGCACTTTATGAAATCCTAGGGCTATATTACAGAAAATGCCCTGCGGGTGCAACGGGCATGTGCGCCCTCTTTCTGTGCCCCGGGGGCATTTCGGTATTACAAAAGGGGCCGCAGTACCTTGCGTGGCCCCCTTTTGTAATACAAATTGCACTGGCATCCATATAAAGAAAGCACTATCTCAAGAGGGCATTTCCTTGTTTGTGGGGGGCTAGGCCCAATGCAAATGAGTATATCTCTTTACCTCTGCTTCTGTGCCATATTATGGACATGGGTGCAAAGGCAAGCAAGCTTTCAGGAGGCGCACTGAAGGTGTGCTACAAAAAGGTGGCACACTGTCAGTGTGCAACAGATGGCAGCCCTCTGGAGGGGGGAAAAGGGGACCCATGGATCCCCTGATATCCCCTTGCAGGCAGGTGCAATCACTCACGGATCCCACCTGCAAAGAGTTCTTTAAAGTACAGGTGGGTTGCCACCTGCACAGTAAAGCACTACGCGGCTTTGATGCAGCTGCTCAATATTTCATTTAGATGCGCTGCCCCCAGGGCAGCACGAGTTTGCTGCTTACCTGGAGGTGACGCATTTACTGTAATAGGGTGCACTTTCCCTATTTGCACTTGGAGCACCTATTTAAAGGCGCTCCGTGGCGCAAACAAGAAATGTATGCCCTATCTGTAATTGCACCTCAGGTTTATATTGTATTTGCTTTGATCTTTCACTTCCAAAAAACCCAATAAAGAACAATTAATAAAAAGTTAGTTTGATGGGGTTCCTGCAGTGAAGGAAAGACAGAGGCTCAATATAACATGGGTCGCAGATCACTCACCTTTTCTGCACTGAGATTTCGAGACCTGTTAGTATTGTGGGCTGGATGAGCTTAGAAGTTTCCTTCACTAAAAACTGAAAGTAGCTTAGCAACTGACTCTCAGTCCATGCAGTGCATCAAACATCCAAAAACCGGGCAACAGCTTCTAAACTGATCTGGGTTGTCTTATATACAACATAAATTGGGTGCTCCAGGTCTAACAAGAAGATAAATACATACAGCCCCTGAGCAACACATCATCCAAGAAATAATGTAAAAAATATTTGTGTTCTTCAGTTGCAATTCTTTGTCTTTTATTCTTTCTTCACAAATCGCTTCTGAGTTCCAGAATTCACTCCAGCTTTAATTGTAGCCAACACATGTTTTGTCATGGGTACATTAACCCAAGTGACTTCATCAGTGCTCTATATACGAATTACAGCACTGAAAGGACGTGTCCATTAAATACAAAAGAAGATCCTCATTCATCGATTAAGTCTAAAGTAATGGCCTTCAAACTTGTAATACTGATCCAAATATCATGGGAAACGGCCACTAGAACATGGCCATTTCCACGCATAACATTGACCACACATGCATTACAATGCATGCGTGGTTACCACAAATAACCTTTACCACGCATACATTTGCCACGAAATACGTAGTAAAGGCATGTGTGGTAAAGGCTATTATTAAAAAAGAGGGCTTGGGGGTCTCCCCCCCCAAAACAATGCGAAAAAGAAGGTGGTTTTGAGAGGTCTCCCCCCAAAAAAAACTCACCTGTTTCCGTCGCACTGTGGAGGCAATCAGCGTCGTTAGAGGAAAGAGAAAGAGACTTCTGCTTCCTCTTTACGACTTACAACGTCACATCGGAAGAGCTTGGAGAGTTTGAGGAAAGATATTGGGGATTTTAGTTTTTAAAAATAAAAATTTAAGGGATAAGGGGGTTGTGAAAAGATGGGGTAAATTATTTTGGTTGGGGGAGGGGTATTTGATCTAAAGGTTTGTGGGTGGGAATCGAAAGGAGTTCATAGAATTTGGGCAGGGATCGGAGATAAACTTTACCAAAAAAATGCCATTAACATGCATGGATTTACAACGAAAATCGTAGTAAAAATATGTGTGGCAAAGGCATTTTAGTGGTAAAGGTTATGCTTAGTAATTGCATTCATGTGGTAAAGGCATGCGTTGCAACGAATGCGTTGTAACGTCATACAACCAAATTTCATATGCGGTTGGAGCAGCACCCAGTCATAAATCCTATGGACGTTCCGAGAGTACTCGTTCGTTCCGTGTTTGTTCCATTTATTACTCAAGACTAAGCTCTGGGCTGTTAAGTGAGTTACTTCACAGGTGTGTGGATTTGCCCCCCCCCCCCCCCCATTATCCAAGAGAAATATAAGTTATGCTGGACCCTCAGCTTGTCATTCCATAGTCAGTAAATGAAAGTGCTAATAGCTAGTTTGGCTCATAACTCTGCCTTGAACATTCTCCATTTTGGCAGTATGAGAGGCATGACCCGGTCACAGATACCCTTGGAACTAAGCATGATTCATACCGGGAGTAAAGGGCTTAGTAGGTTGATGTCATGGTTGATGGAGATCTTTGGACAGCAATTAATGAAAAGTTCTGGTGTGCTGATTGTGCTTGAAGATAAAAAAATGTGCCACAGTTAGCAGAAAAGTTTAAACAAAAGGATATCAGTTGCAGCATTATTTTAAAATTTTATATCTGTTCAGTGTATTTGAATTGTCTTAGGGCTCATTTTATCAGTGTGGCAGAGTACTGCAATTGTTACGATATCACTAGGGTACACCTGCTTTTTCAGATTTTCAGCATCACTAGCCATCGTCAGGCGCTGTTGTTCAGAGAAACCTTTCTTTGTGAAGACTTATCAAGAAAAAAGGTTATGGTGAAATAACTTTTTCTGAAGATGGACAGAGATGCAGAAAGTCTGGGAAGGTGGGGTGTTTCCTAAGTGTAGGTAAAGGTGCACACAATGCCAGGCCGTTTTTAAAGTAGAACGCGTTGGGGATACTGTTTTCCCTCCAGGTGTTAGGTGAATAAATTGGCCATGGCAGATTTTCTTTCTAAATGCTGGATGCTATGACTCCTAAGAGGCTTTTGATTTTTAACCAATATGGATTGAGAATACAAGATTTTTCTGAAATATAATACTATTTAATTGCTTGCATGAATCAAGTAAATTCCCACACTCTCCTACACATAAAAGACAACTTCATACAATGTTAAGAGCAAATGAATTGATGCACTGGCTTGGAAAGGAAGGTATGCAACTTACACACAAGTGTGGATTACTTTAGTGTTCCAGAGTGAGTGATATTTTGAGGCTGCATAGGATTGTTGAAAATAGGGTGACTGTCTTCAAGAGGAGCAGATGCCTGTACTCAACCGTTTCCTGGGGTGAAAGGACTAAGTAAAAAGTTTGAAGATGGATTTTGGTGTGACACAGGATTGCATGCTAGCAAAGGATACATTTTAAGGGATTACTATGAAAAGGAAGTTAATGCTTAGTATATGCAAGATGAGGAAATTGCTGAAGAATTTACCAGAGTTAATGCTTCCACAAGTGATGCATGTTGTAGGCACGGATTTTGTTGCTTTGGATGGTGGTTCTTGGTGCAGAAAAGAGGGGACAGAGAAGTATGTGGTAGTGATGGTACCGGTGACATTATGAATGAAGCTGAGTTATATGTTGGTAAGTGTAGTTTCGTGTGATGAAAGAGTTCCAAATCTATTTCTGTATCTGGATCATGATAGGAAGTGAGAAGATCTATTTTGGCCCAGCCCACACGAAGTCCCAGCACTTCAAGGTCTATGTGTTCTGTATGTAAACACTACAAGATCGAGCAAGAAGATAACAATAGTAGCTGTTGACACCTTCAGGTGCTGTGCTGTTCCCCCTTCTGAGGGTCAGTAATTGTGTGCCAATAATTTGTAATATTACCACATGGAATTCTCAGCAAGCATTGCATAAAGCTATGTTATGGAGCATTATATGGAAACAAATCTAAGGAACACTGACATTGACTAGTCCACATGTTGGGGAAGTTGGATATTCAGATGTGTAATGGTGTTCAGGAGTGCCTGGTGAAGTATCCTAGAATGGTTGGTGATTGAACCTGCAAGATGATATTGGCTGGAAAAATGCATTTGGTTTTTCCATGGAAAACAAACCAAACGTACATCACTCTGTTGCTATGGTGTTCTGCTAGTGGAAATATTTTCCGAATTTCTCATTCTGATATTGACTGTGGCACATGGCATTAGATATGTGATCTTCAAACATCCCAAATTGTCACTGATTTGTCCCCCAGTCAATCAATCAGGATTGATAAAATGTGGATAATAACCCGATAGCATATCCAGGTGCTTGCAGGGCTCCGAGGCTTATTCGAATAGCCAGGTCTTGAGGGCCATACAAGCTATTTAATGACTAATTAAGGAACATGGCTGACAGGGGAAATGAGCATCTTGATACCTTGCTTATGACAAATTTTGTATTTTTTGTGACACCAATTGTTAGATCTGTCCACAAGAGCAAGAGTTCATGAAATATGTGATTGCTCGTTCACCTGGTGTCACCAGCTTTTTCTCCTCTTGTTAGGTACAACAAATCGACCCAGTCATCAGCAGAGTTGTGTTACATTTGTAGCTGTTTGAAAGCCCGCTCTGCTGAGTGGGCACTTGGATTCCAAAAAGGCTACTCTTTGTCAGGGCACAAAGGGGCAGATTTACAAGAAAGTGACGCATCTATAGAGATGCGTCACTTTCCTTGCGCCACCCTAAAAAATGCTTGTGCCACCATGAATTCACTGTATTTACAATACAGCGTACCATGACGGAAGGATTGACAGATGTGCCAGAAATTCTGATGCATCTGTTGGGGCAAAAGTCATGCATTGCTGGAGTTGTGTCGCAAGCACGACGCAACTCCAGCAATGCATTTTGTAGCCTATTCCCACTACACTGCACCACTCCTTACGTCTGCTTCAAGCAGGCGTAAGGTTTTGATGCAGTGGCGTCCTAAAAGTGACGCCGTGAAATCTTGTAGATTTCACTGCGTCACTTTTATGAGGTTTTCCAGTGTAGGAACGCCCCTTTGCATATATTATACCTGACGCAGGTATAATGTGGCTCAGGGCTTTACAACGTGACTGACGCATCTCCATAGATGCGTCACATTGTAAATAGGGCGCCGCCGTTGCGTCACAAAAAGTGACCCAAATGGCAGCGCAAAGAGGCGCAAGGAGCTAGTAAATCTACCCCAAACTCTCCAGGTGTACCATCAAAGGTACAAAGAGGACTGTTTTTTTCTTGTTGTATAACTCCCAGTTCATGTGTGCTAGGGACTCTCAATTTGCCTTCCATGGGTTATTACTGGTTAAGACATGCTTCCTGGATTCAAACTAGGGAGAGTAGGGCACTGGGTATTCACACAAATATAAATAACATTGAATTTGCCTTATTGGACCCGAGACTTTTCAAAGGGTGTGACATCTTGACAAATATACAGAGTTAACAGAACCTGAAGTTAGCAGTCGAAATTCATGGCAGGGGCTCATTCAACGACATTTCATATACATATTTTACACTTTCACGTGACAGTTCAATATTTGAACAGGGATACAACGTTACCATTTCATTCTTGCCATGTATCAAGTTTCACTAAAGCTTACTGAATAGGAAACGATTACTCTTCGAGTATTTTGTGATGTTTCAAGTACACAAAACGGCATATTATGTAATTTATCTCATGGTTTATCCTTGATTTACATTGTTTCTTCTTCATATTTCAGGGTGTGACTATCCTCTTCAAGATGAATCGGGGAAACCTGCCAGCAAGCAAGTACCTCTGATGCTCAGAGAACAGAAGATAACTTTTTTATCTCTACGTTTACGGGTGACCTTTCCTGAGACTCATTCAAATCAAAAAACAGTCAGAAGCAGTAAAAAGCTGGAGTCCTTATTGAATACACAACTCAGAAAAACACAAACGTGAAATAAAATTAATTGGCGTTCTCCACGTGCTCTAGAAAGAGACTTAATTCCTGTCTATTGATTTCATTAAACGTTTGAGAAATTATGTTTGTGTAGGGAAAAAAACTTTTGGAACTAAATATACATAGCCTATAGAAAAAAAAAGAATATACTGTTCACATCTTCAAAATGGATGAGCAGTACAGAACCAATTCAAATTCCTCTCATGGAGGAAAGAGTAGAGGCCGAGAGGTAAGAAGACAGACCAGTAACCAAGGAATGGGAGATTATAGTAGTTATCAAGACAACACGTATGGTGGTTATGCACCCAACGATGGCTACTACCCCACCGGGGACGATCCTAACCAAGAAGAAGATGCCCAAAGTGATGCCACCGAAGGACATGACGAAGATGATGAGATCTATGAAGGGGAATACCAAGGTATCCCACACCCTGATGACATTAGGTCCAAGCAGAAAGCACCCCCCATGGGAGATGAGTTCAGAGATCATGCTGACATAATGGCGGAGCGGATGGAGGATGAGGAGCAGCTGGCGCATCAGTATGAGAACATCATTCAGGAGTGTGGGCACGGGCGCTTCCAGTGGACACTTTTCTTCGTCTTAGGGCTAGCTTTGATGGCCGATGGTGTGGAAGTATTTGTAGTCGGGTTTGTTCTCCCCAGTGCAGAGAAGGACATGTGTTTATCCAGCTCAAACAAAGGGATGCTAGGTATGTGACGTTTATTTTATTATTTCTATCCAATATGAAGGCATTTAAAGCAATTAACTGTCAATAAATACTTAAAATGATAACATTAGAATTAACATTTGCAATTGTTGTTAGATTGGTGTCAAGTGAATACTATCGCATATATAGTACGGTGAAGTGCTGAGCCTTTCTAACCCCTTCGATGCTGATGAGGAGCTCAGCTCGTCATCAGCCACGGTGGTCGTGTGCGGATGACGAGCTGAGCTCGTCATGTAACACAGCTTTTCGAAAAAAGCCGCGCAGCGGAAAAATAACCGCTGCAGCAATGCGGTTAAGGTACTAAACACAGAATCTTTGCTAGAACACCAACGGGGCAGTGGGAAAGGTTTATCTATGCTCACACAGCATTCAATTGATTTTCCATTTCCTGGTGCAGTCCACACAATAACATATTGTGAAAGTCTGGTTTGTAACAGTAACGCTTACATCAGTTCAATGCACAAAAATATGGTCAAATAAGTTGAAACAGCCGTTTTTGAATTGTTTATACAGACCCATAAAGTTATACTGATTTTTCAAGAACATGACTTCAATTTGTGGAAAACATATATGGGTAATGTCAGTCAGTGGGGTAACAGGTTTCCTAGGGTGTGATTTTTATTGTTTGGCCGATGGGTACCCTGTCACAAAGATGATGGATATTCCATCTGCCTTATTATAAGTACACTTATAATAGGGCGGAGGGCTTTTATTTCATGTTTATGACTGAGTATTTGTACGCCAAATTCTAAATCAGTCCCTTACTATTTTGAACTCACTGAGCCACAGTCATGGTCCCCTAAGTTTAATGAAGCTACAATGCCAATCCGCTTCCAGCCCAAAATGCTAGCACTTTCTAATGGTGCCAGTGAGTGTCAGCTGTTTTTTTCGAACCAGTAGCTACGTTTTGTCTCCTAAGAAGGGAATTAGCTAACTTAAAAAAAAACGGCCACTCTCTTTTCTATCAGACATCACTATTTGTTAAACTGGTAACATCCAGGACACCTGCCCTCACTTTGTATAGTCCCTCGGTCCAGCTGGTACTCAAAATTATTCAACATGTAAGCTCTAATATCAGTCACACCCATGGGAAGCATTGCCGTCCACCAAATAAGATGACATGCAGCTATGCTTAAGATTCTCAGACCAAATAACCTCTCAAATTTAAAATTATGACGATAAAAGTTGGAAATATAGATAACCCAATCTCCAACAAATTGAATTCTATTAACATTGAATTCCCGATTAAATCTCAATAAAACTAAATTCTTGCTTTTTCTCTTTAATAATGGCTCAACTTTAATAAAAAAAACTTGGTGAACAATCTGTATCCACTAGGGATCACTCCCATCTTGTTTCTCCTCAAATGAATGGGATTTCCTGGACATCACAGTACTCACACTACATCTCTGTCAATATGGGCATATATTGCAGGGATACTCTCACTCCTACCCATGAGGTTCACAGAGGAGGATCCACAAAATAAGCCCATAAAAAGGGAGTGAAGGCGTCCCCTATGTGGGGAGAGAACGACAAAGGAATATAGTAAATAGAAAAAAAACATTTAATTCTTCCAATCCATCAAGAAGAAAAACACCTCTCCACAACTGGCCCACCATGAAGGGTCCTGGGCCCCAATAACCACACATATCACAGAAGACAAAACAGGAATTGGCAACAGTGTGGTAAATGTTGTTAAGGATGAAAGATCTCATCTAACCAAGAGATATTGGAGAGACAAGAATTGCAGGCATGGTTTCTTTTAAAATGCCAGAAAGTGATTATTTTCACCCTGATACCACAGTGGCACAGGCTATTTGTCGTAATGTACACAGTGTGCCATCCTAAAATGGTCCACAAAATCCAAAGCAGGATTGCCTGACGGCTACCTAACGGCAACCATTGTTGGATTCAGTGGCGTAACAAAGACCCCACAGCCCCCACAGTGTGGGTTTGGCCCAGAGTTCCAGCGGCCCCCCTTAGCTCAGTACCCTGGCCCAAGAGATCCTGAGTGAAGCCAGATTGGAGCCTCTCCATGTACTTTGCAGAGGACCACATCAAGTTTTGTTACACCACTGGCTGGATGAGCTAGATGTTCATCAAGTGGTCAGCCCACCTACTTTGAAGAGGAGGTAAGCCTCTGAAGTAATGTTTCTGCCTAGGTGAAATCCTGGATTGGGTTAATGGTTTTCTCTTAAGAAACCTAGTCTGACATCTTTGTGTGGGAGTGAACCTTCTGAAATAAAGTTTCCTCCTGCTTGCTGTCTTGGATTTTGATTAATCTTTGTTCTTCGGATACACTCTAATTTTTTCAACAGGCAATTGTATGTGTCATCCTGCAACAAAGAACAGGTTTTGTTTGTGCTCCTCTATTGAGGCAATTGGTAGAAAGGCATTATTAATTTGGGTAACGAAGAATGTGGTGTGGGGCTGAGCATTACCAAGGTAAGGGTGGAATGAACAATACCTTGTGTCTAGTTAACAGGTGCAGCTGAATGGCCACTCACCTTCAAATGAGCTGAAAACAAAAAATGCACAAGAAAACTTTCAATGTATTTGTAATTTTCTACTGCAGTCAACAGATTAACGAAACATGAAATTCTGTTTTGAACGGTAAACTTTGCAGCGGTTCACTGCACAACAATACGTTCAGGATATTGAAATGCTTTTTGTTTGGTTTATACATGCCCATAAAGGTAAAGTGCTTATGCACATTGTGTCAAATAAAGTGTATTTGCACATTGTATCATATATACCTTAACCACCAATTCTGCTATTCAAGAATGTACATAAGCCCATTACTATTGCAGTGTGACCGACGGAGTTTCACCAACATTTTGTACCAGAAGTTCAAACATTTCAATTTCTGAAAACACGTCATATCACTCATGCAAGCCAAAGTTCATTATCCTGCTGATAGAGAAAACCCAATCTTTGCAGGTCTACCTAAAAATGTCAAAGTTATCATTAAATAGACTATGCAGCTTACTTGTTAAACAGAGCTAAACAATCTGACCATGTTCTCCTTATTTTCCAAAAACCATTCAGTTCCTCTTGGAGCTTGTCTAATTTTCAGTGTCTGTTACACCATTAATAACGCCAAAAATCTATAATAATCAGTGCAACCTAAAGAAAACTATCCGCACCTCTTCTCTAGCCACAGTGACTGATCTTACACTGCACGCAGGGATAACATGCTCACTACCTCTGCATATAACACAGAGAGCCATGCAACTTCCCTTCACTTTATCCATATGTCTTCTTCTACTCTTTCACACAAAGTCATCAGGTTTTCGTAGTTATACACACATTCCAGTAACACACATCATCGCCATACTAAGCCATGCAGCCTCCCAACATTCCTTCCTTACCTCCAACACTACATACTGAGCAAGAATCGGCTGAACTACCCTCCTAGAATAAATAGCAAGCAACCATCTAAGTTCTCAGAGACTTCTCCTGATACATAATCTGTCGTTAATTCTCTTTGGAATGCCCAATCTGCCTGCAATGAGGCCTCCTACATCACTGAATACTTTAACTTACACTGCTCTGTAATGATCCTAAATACACTGCCACTCCTGCCACTCTCTACACTAACATTTCTTCATCACAAAGGTGGAAAGGTTTGCATACTCAGCAAATTACTTACTTACTTACTAGGACCCCTGTCCTGACACCCACTTCTCCCGTATGTTTTTCGTCCTTTTTCGAACACCATTTACCTTCAATCATTGCTCTTTCAAGTTTAAAACCAAAACCCTCAACAGGTCTCCAGGTGGCCTGGACTCTTTCTGTGAAGACCTGGACAATGTCCTTATTTACTTACACCCAACACTCTCCCCAAAGTCATGGGAGAACTTAACCAACCAATCACCTGCAAAATACTTTCTTCATGCAGCTTCTTTCTTACCGCTCATTCTACCTACGTATAACCACGCAAAATATTAGACTTGATATAGATCTCCAACACAATGTTATCCTAACTACCAAGTTAACCTCTCTCCATTGGATCATGCCACAAAAGGTTTATCCTTAACCATCCCTTCTCACCCACCCAATCTCTACTTCCTTGTTTTCTAAATAAATAAAATTCAACTACTTTTCTCCCTGTGTTTCTCGACCAAGTACACAAATACCTCACCCCATTACCACAGTATACATCATTCATAATATTAAAACAGAACCTCCAACTGACTTTTGACTTTCAATACCCTGTGTGCATATTCTCTCTCATATTCTCTCCAAAGACATCAAGAACTCAACCATGGATGATCACAAATAAGTAATACCTTTCATCCGCCTCACTGCAAATGCCTGGCACACACGATCAACAGCCTGATTGCTCCTCCTAAAAGAAATATATATGCATCCTTTCTCTTTGCTTTGAACTTTTTAACCTACATCTCTTCAAAAATCCCAAGTATTGGGCACACCCTTGGCTCATCACTCACTTCTTTCCCTTGTTTCTCCTACATCACAACCACTCCTCAAAGGTGAATTTTCAACACAAGGTCTTACAATGTTGATATGTTGAGCTTGTGAGCGTTATGATTGTACATACTATTCTGTAACGTATTTCAAATGTATGAGAATTGGATTGTTGGTTGACTGAGGTGTGAGCCCTAGTCAGGCAGCAGTCATATTTCTGGTCAAAGTGAAGCACAAGCCAAACCTAAATAAGCCTGTGCTCAACCCCCTGTTATCTTGGCAGGGAGCAGGCAGGCTAAACGTATAAGCAATGTGTAAAGTATTTGTGAAACTCTTCAAACACTGATAGAGTGAATAGTAGTAGCTCCTACCAAACGGGCGTGGGAGGGCAGGGCGAGCGGAGGGAGGCGGCAGGGATTTAAAACAAAATTTAAAAACCCCACATACCCTAATGCGGCCGGCTGCCTCCTTTCCTCGCTACTCATGTTGTAGCGTGATTCGTCTGAGCACCGTGGGTCGGTGCTCATACAGGGAATGGCACCCTGGGCATGTTCTTCGCCAAGGCTGTAATGCAGCCTGGGTGTAGACCATGCAAAGTGCGTATGAATGTTTGGCGGCCCCAGAGGGGCCCTAGCCCCCTAGCCCGACCCCAAACAATGTTGCCAGTACGTTCAAATAAAATTATAATAATGTTAAATTATTATAATTTCATGTTTCCATTTTTAATTGCTCACTCAGTGAGCAGTGGGGCGACACTCCTCTGACTTAGCGGAGGAGCCGCAACTGAAAGTGAAAAAAACTTCACAAAAAGAATCCCACACCAAGTTAGAAAAATGTAACTTTTTAAAATCAATAAAGCAAGACCAAAACGACAAAAAATGTTAACCAGTAGAACCGGAGATATGTCATTTAAAAGATTTTAGTGAAAATAGCCCCAGAAACCACAAAGCGCCAAAAGTGGATATCTGGATGCGCTGGACCAGGACACATTAACAAGTTCAGGCTGACAACGATTGAGCGCTAGCCAGCACCAGGGACCCAGGTAGACCTGCTGAACAAAGTACCTTAAATCAGTGCAGAGCAGAAATATCCGCTGAGAAATATCGTGGGACAATAATATCGCCGCAGAAATATCGTTGGGAAGAAATATCAACAACAAAAATATAGATGACAAGAATATCGACTGACAGGTAAGTAATATAATCTACAAAAATATAGTTTACAAAAATATCGATTTATTAATATTGTTATCTATTTTAGTGTTTTTAATAAGAATTGTTTGTCATTTTATTATATGTTTTAGAATTTTCTACTTAATTTATTTTAAGTTTCATTTTACGTTATTAGTTCTGTAGCGGGTTGTGGATTTATAGGGGAATAGGGTGGGAAGTAATTTAATAATATAAATTAATGGCTTAATTAATGTGTTATTTTAATAATTAGTAATAGTTTAATAATTAGTTGTTAATTAATTTGAATTAGTCAATTAATAATTAATTATGTTAATTGTTTAATTTATTTAAGGTGTGTGTTGTGGTGTTTATATGTGTAAATGGTGTGAAGGGTGGTAAGTTATTAATTTTTTATTGGTTAATTATTAAATATTGTAAAATTAATTACCATGAAATATTTAGTCAATATTAAATGTAATTGTGTAATTAATATTAGGAGTGTGTTGTGGATGTTAAAGTGCTAACTAATGTGTAATTTTTTTAAATCTTTGTTAATAATAATATATTTAAATTTATATATTAATTACGTTAAATTTGGAAATTAAATTTATTGAAAATGTTGATACTTTTGTTTTTTTATTGTTTTGGGATCCCGCGCTTTCCCTACTGTTGCACTCACTGGAGTGGGAATAGTACTTTTCACCCCTACGCTATCCAGTGTTTTCCCTACTGTTGCACTCAATGGAGTGGGAATAGTAATTTATTACCCCTTTGTATCCAGCGCTTTCCCTACTGTTGCACTCACTGGAGTGGGAATAGTAAATTTGACCCCTAGGCTATCCAGCGCTTTCCCTACTGTTGCACTCATTGGAGTGGGACTAGTAATTTTTACCCCTACGCTATCCAGCGCTTTCCCTACTGTTGCACTCACTGGAGTGGGAATAGTAATTTTTACCCCTTTGTATCCAGCGCTTTCCCTACTGTTGCACTCACTGGAGTGGGAATAGTAAATTTTACCCCTCCGTTATCCAGCGCTTTCCCTACTGTTGCACTCATTGGAGTGGGACTAGTAATTTTTACCCCTATGCTATCCAGAGCTTTCCCTACTGTTGCACTTACTGGAGTGGGAATAGTAAATGTTACCCCTTTGTATCCAGCGCTTTCCCTACTGTTGCACTCATTGGAGTGGGAATAGTAATTTTTACCCCTCCGCTATCCAGCGCTTTCCCTACTGTTGCACTCACTGGAGTGGCTATAGTCATGTTTCCCCCTACACTATCCAGCGCTTTCCCTACTGTTGCACTCACTGGAGTGGGAATAGTAATTTTTACCCTCCCGCTATCCAATGTTTTAACTATTAATGTT